>NC_046241.1:2226562-8219238 GCF_009819885.2 Catharus ustulatus
GGCCCTGGGGAGGCTCTGCCCCCCGAGGGAAGGCAGCTCCCAGTCCAGGATATCCATCCAAGGGAGTCCAGGGCTGCACTGAGCACTCCAGGGCCTTCCAGGCATCTCTCTGATCCTGAGTTTTAGAGCTTGGCCTGATATTTTCCAGTTCTGCCGAACAACTTGAGAAAAATCAGCTCAGTGTGCTCGGTGGACCCAAGTACTTCTCTCATTACTTTATATCACAAGGTGTGAAAATCAGCTGTTGCTCCGTTTTTCTGGCTTCATATATGATTTTAAAAGCTCATTTGTGCTGACTCATGGAGAATTAGCCAAGTTACAGCACCATTTTGAACCACCTAATTGAGCAAACACTGAAAGGAAATGTTTGATTACTCGTTCAGCTCCTCATTTTTCCTGGCTGAGGCCATTTACTGTATTCAGCTCAAATTAACCAGCACTTTTGGTTTCACTCCACATGCATTTTCCTTTGAGAAAGTATTTTCCAAAAGGAGTTTGCTCAGCTTTCTTCCATTCCCAGTGTTTAGAATGAGAATAAAAATCAGATTTCTCATCCTCCCAGGGTGTTGAATGGGAATCTTGTGTTATTTAGGCTGCACACCAGTGCTTTTGTAAGGGATATTCTGTGTGTGGAGGGAAGATGCTGTAAAATACTATAAAGAGATTTTAGTTTCCTCAAGTTCACACACAAGCTGGGAATTTGCACGTGTGTGTGCTGGCAGCTCATTTTTATGTGTGCCCTGAATGATTTTTTGGGTAAATGAGACCTGTCTGGACATCTGGCTGTTACTGGGAGCTGACTCCTAAATTTCCTTCTCCAGAAGATGAGTTTCCTGTGTTGCAAATCTCGAGGCTAAACTTTACCGAGTTGTTTTTATGTGTGTTTAAATTTTTATGGAGGTAATTACTGGGGAGTAATTGAGAGTCTTGCTCTGGTTTGACCTGTATCAATTAATTTGTTTTTCCCCTCAGTGGAAGAGGATGGGGCTCTCCAGCATCTGAGGTAGAGAGTTCAAAAATGATTTTTCTGCTCCTTCTGATCTGCAGCTGTGATTTCAATGGGAAGAGAGGCCCTGTGTCTTTGTGGTGGCTTTAACTGAAATCCACTCAGCACAGAAGTGCTGCAGATACTGAACTGGGCAGGTTTGGCTTTATCAACTGGTTTGGGTTGGAAAGAGCTTAAAACTCACCTTGTTCCACCCCTGCCATGGCAGGGACCCCTCCCACTGTCCCAGGCTGCTCCAGCCCCAATGTCCAGCCTGGCCTTGGGCACTGCCAGGGATCCAGGGGCAGCCACAGCTGCTCTGGGCACCCTGTGCCAGCCCTGCCCACCCTGCCAGGGAACAATTCCTGCCCAATATCCCATCTAATCCTGGAAAAGCCATTCCCTGTGTCCTGTCCCTCCATCCCTTGTCCCCAGTCCCTCTCCAGCTCTCCTGGAGCCCCTTTGGCCCTGGCAGGGCCTCTGAGCTCTCCCTGGACCCTTCTCTTCTCCAGCCTGAATCCAGCTCTGGGAGCATCTCCATGGCCTCCTCTGTTCTCCAGCAGCTCCAGGTCCTTCCTGTGCTGGGGATTGTCCCCATTGTGTCACCCAGCCCTGGCCAGGTGATGGTGCTGGGGAGGGTGGCCATGCACTCATTCCCCCAGCCTGTGCCCCAGACCATTCCCCTGGAATTCCCTGGCTCCCTTCCACAGCCTCTGGAGCTGCTGTGTGGGTCAGCCCCAGACCCCAGAGGCTGCAGGTGAATCCAGCTGCTCCCCAAAAACTGAGATAATAAATTACAGAGAGATTTCAGCAATGCTGAGCTGGTTTGTAAACCCAGGAGCTGGAGTTCTCATGAGCCCTGTTAGATCTGGGTGTGCCACGCACGGATTTCTGCCTTTTGTTCTCTTTTACGCCTTTTAAAGATGAAAAAGCTCCCTGAGATCCCGGCAGCCGTTTGCCAGCCTGCTGGGAGGGGAAGTGTGTGATGTCCTGCCTTGATGTGCAGGGTTTGAGGCCATGTCCCACAAGCCTCTCCCCTGCTGCCTTTGCAGGGGCTCTGGATATTTGTGGGGTTGGGAGGGGCTTGGCAGGGCTGGGATGTGTGTGAAACTGGGCTGTGTGGGGACAAAAGGGGTTTTTTAAGGGCTTCTCCCAGATGAAGCAGAAAAATGGAATTTTTAGAGCGATGTTAAAATGCCATGGGCTGACTAGAACTGGCATCACCTCTCTGCCTCTCCTCAGATGCCTTTCTGCCTTTTCCTGACTCCCCACCTGATTACTGAGACATGGGGTCACTTTTCCATGCCCTCAACCTCCTCGTGGTGGCCAGGAGAGAGAGGGGAGGCAGGGAGGAGCCTTGGCTGCTCCTGGAGAGCAGCTCCCTGCCAAAGGCAGAGCCCTTTTGGAAGTGAAACAGGAGCAGGCACCAGCAGCTCCTCGTTAAATGCCATTTATAGCTGGGGCTGGAAGCTTTGGAGCAAAGGGAACTGCTTAAATGGGGGTAATAGAATTTATAAGGGAATTTGGCACTTAGAGCTTGGAGGGAGAAGGCCAACACATGGCTCCTGATGGAGGTGCCATGGAGGTGACCTCATGCTGCCCTTTCCATGATCCTTTACACCCTCACCCTTCCTGGCTGCTCCTCTTCTCCCTGGGGAGTGTCCACGGAGGGATCCTGCAGGATGAACTCAGATTCTGTCAGCTTTGAGGCTGGGCTGAGTGCTGTGTTCAGGCAGTGCCAGTCCCTGCCCCGAGGAGCCCTGGGGCAGAGCTGGCTCTGAGCTCAGCTTGTTGCTTGTGCCTGAGGCTCCTGAAATCATTGCTAGCACAATTATTGGTGTCCTTCTGGACTCACTCCAGGGGAAAGGAGATCCCTCAGGACCAGGAGGAGCCAGTGCAGAGTCTCTCCAATTCACTGGAGTTAGAGAAGTGGCTGTGGCCACAGTCTTGGGACATCAGGACTAGTCTGACCTGTAGATATCAATATAATTTACCCAGGGATGGATGGACTCAACCTTAGAGGCCTTTTCCAACCTAAATGATTCTGGGATTCTGTATTTGGAGGTTTATACTGTGGTTCATACTTTTTTTGTTGTTGTTGTCACTGGTGATCACAAATCCTGCTTATCAGGGGTTAATCTTACTGAAGAACAGATGTTAGACTCAGCTTATGTATTCCAGCCTGAGAGCCTGTGGTGTCAGAGTACCACAGAAATGGCAGCTTGGCATGTCAGGATTAAAATATAGAATGGAGACTCCTGATGTGGAGCAGGCTGGGAGTGTAGGGATGGGAGATGTGGTGTGGGAGGAAGTTTGGATGATGGCTTTTGTGGCCATGACCATTTCTGGGGGGAATGTGGTGCCTGGTGCCAGGCTGGGGCGTGCAGAGCCTGAGGACAGTGGGGACTGTGAGTAATTGAGAGCTGGTTCTGCTGCCTTAGGAGCTGTGGATCTGAGAGGCTTTGGGCCAGCCAAAGGATCCCTTGGGACAGAATTCCTGCTGGTCCCTGTGCTGGGATGGGAGGTGTGGTGTGCAGGTGTGGAGGAAGTTTGGATGATGATTTTTGTGGCCATGACCATTTTTTGTGGGGAATTGTGGTGCCTGGTGCCAGGCTGAGGGTGTGGGGACTGTGAGTAATGGAGAGCTGGTTCTGCTGCCTTTGGGCCCGTGGGTCTGAGGGTTCAAACAGAACCTTGGAGGGTGAAAGGATCTCTTAGGACAGAACTCCTGCTGGTCCCTGGAGCCAGCCCTGCCTGCCTGCCCGACCCTGGCTCACCCTCAGGGGTTCTGCTTGCACAGGGACAGGAGAAGGACAGGGCACAGCCCTGCTTATAAAGCTGCTCCTGCCAGATATTTCATGCTCCTAATTGCTGACACAGGCTGGCTGGGGGTGTTTTCCTCTTTCCTTTCCTGTAGAAATAAATAAGTAAAAGCAGGGGAAGGCTGCTGGTGTTTCAGAGTGAGCTGTGTGACAGATGAGAGGCCATGGCTGGAGCTGCAGAGCACAGGGCAGGCTGGAGGGATTTATTCACTGGCAAGGGTGGCACGAGGGGGCCAGGATTTGGAAGGTGGAATTTGACTTCATCTTGCCAGCGCAGGGAGGAGATGGAAGCTGCACAAGTTAATTATCTGGGCTGCAGGAGAGCACAGGCTGAGCTGGGGAGGAGCATTTGCTGACCTTGCACCCTATGGAGAGGCTGGAGAGGGACTGGGGACAAGGGATGGAGGGACAGGACACAGGGAATGGCTTTTCCAGGGTTAGATGGGATATTGGGCAGGAATTGTTCCCTGGCAGGGTGGGCAGGGCTGGCACAGGGTGCCCAGAGCAGCTGTGGCTGCCCCTGGATCCCTGGCAGTGCCCAAGGCCAGGTTGGACATTGGGGCTGGAGCAGCCTGGGACAGTGGGAGGGGTCCCTGCCATGGCAGGGTGGGATGGGATGAGTTTTAAGGTCCCTTCAACCCAAGCCATTAAGAGATTGTCTGAAAAATCAAAAATCAGCCTGGGTGGAGGAGCCCCCTCACAGTGCTGGAGATGGGGGAGGAGAGCCTGGCCCAGGAGAGGTGCAGGGAGCAGTTACCACTCATTTACTCTTCCAAAATTTCTTCTTCTGTGCTCATGGTGGAGGGACAGGCCTTGGCTGTGCTGCAGGGGGGATCCCCTGGGGGGTTGAGCTGGGGGAGAAGGATTCTCATGGAAGTTATTTTATCTATTTGTGTTTTAACTTCATGAAGTGTTACCAGCTTTGCAGCCCTGGGCCTCCCAAGTGGCTGGGCCTGGTGAGAGTGCAGAGCCCAGGAGCTGTCCCTGCCTGTGAGGGCAGTGCCACAGGGAGCTGGCAGTGCCAGGAGCTGTCCCTCATGGTGAGGGCAGTGCCACAGGGAGCTGGCAGTGCCACAGGGAGCTGGCAGTGCCCAGGAGCTGTCCCTGCCTGTGAGGGCAGTGCCACAAGGAGCTGGCAATGCCCAGGAGCTGTCCCTCATGGTGAGGGCAGTGCCACAGGGAGCTGGCAATGCCCAGGAGCTGTCCCTCATGGTGAGGGCAGTGCCACAGGGAGCTGGCAGTGCCACAAGGAGCTGGCAGTGCCCAGGAGCTGTCCCTGCCTGTGAGGGCAGTGCCACAGGGAGCTGGCAATGCCCAGGAGCTGTCCCTCATGGTGAAGGCAGTGCCACAGGGAGCTGGCAGTGCCACAGGGAGCTGGCAGTGCTCAGGAGCTGTCCCTCATGGTGAGGGCAGTGCCACAGGGAGCTGGCAGTGCCCAGGAGCTGTCCCTGCCTGTGAGGGCAGTGCCACAGGGAGCTGGCAGTGCCCAGGAGCTGTCCCTCATGGTAAAAGCAGTGCCACAGAGAGCTGGCAGTGCCCAGGAGCTGTCCCTGTGAGGGCAGTGCCACAGGGAGCTGGCAGCTCCTGCTCTCCTGTGCACAGCTCTGGGGGCTCAGCATCACCCAGAGGAGCAGCAGATAAATCCTGCTCTGCCCTTCCCAGTGCCTCCCTGGGAATGCTGTGTGGGGCAAATCCCAGGGACAAGTGAGGGATTGGAGAGGGGCTTCTGTGAGCACAGGGCCCTGAACTGCTGCCTTGCAAAGCAGAAGGGATCAGTGCTGTTGGAAGGAACATCACATTGCACAAACTGACTTTTTCTGCTTCTGCTTCTTTGCTTCATCCACATACCCCAGCTGCAGCCAGCAGCTCCCTGGGGAGAGGTGTTTGCAGGCTGAAAGTTTTAAACCCAACAAAGCCCTGTCCCAGGCAAACCCCCTCTGCCTGTGCCCCCATCTCCACCTGGAGTTTGTGGCAGGCTCCTTCTCAGGCACTTTTCTGGAATGGCTTTTGGGAAGTGCATCCTGCAGAGCTGCTGCTGCAGCCGTGCAGGGCCAGGAGATGCTGCTGGAGGGCAGCTGTGGATGCAGCAGGCACTCACTTCCCTCTGTGTCCTCCTGTAGTGCCACTGTCCCCTGTCCCTCTGCCCTGCTGGAGACCTGCAGCTTCCTCAGAACTGCTCAGCAGAAACTCCCCCAGGTGTCCCCAGGAGGGTCCCTGCTGTGCAGGGGGTGGTTTAAGCTGTTTGTGGTGTGTGATGGGTCCTTGAGGGAGGTGCACAGAGAAGCTCTGGGTTCTGTGTGTTCTGTGAAGGTGAAGCAGTCTGAGGTGCTGAGATGTTGAAGAGCACAAGGGAGAATGAAATCTCGTGTTTCTGTGTAAGTCATGAGTGGGAAGAGACAGGGAAAGCTCAGCTGAGGTGGCCAGGGATGCTCTGGTGGAGCTGTGGGGCAGGGTCTGTGCTGGGTCTTCTGAGGTGTTGGGTGCTGAGAGGTTTTTGAGGGCCAAAGTTTTGGGATAGTTCATCTCCATCTTAAAATGGAAAGCACTGGGAGTGGGGAACAGTGACTCAAAGACACCAAGCCTTCAGTCTGAGCAAAACCAGGGCAGATTTCGAGACTGAGAGGAGTCAGCTGAAACCTATTGTCACTTTTGGTGTTGTAGGATATCGTTCCCAATCATTAGAGCATCACTTATCATTAAGGGAAAAAAACAAATCCTCTTGTGCAATGGCCTAAGACAAACAGAACAGGCCAGGATCTGATCCTTCTGGATCCTTCTGGAGCTTTCCATGGCACTGTCCCACCTCTCAAATGGAAACTCTGCTGGCAGTGATGCAGGGGGTTTTATATGGTCACTTGTGCACTGGTAAAAGACAACAATTTTTCAAAATGTTCCCCCAAAGGTTGTAATTAGTGCAATGAAGTGTCTGCAAGGGGAATTTTATTCTACTCAGGGTACAAAGAACAAAAAAATCCCTCTATGGAACAATGCAGCCAACATGTGTCCGGCAACATCTTCATGGTGTGATCTGTACAACGTGTCCTCGTTTAAATTGTATTTGGTTGTTCTGTTCTGGATAATTGATTGTCTGCAGGGGAAGAACACTCCTGTTGCTTCCATGCTTGGAGGCACAAAAAAGGGTGGCTCAGGGGCCAGGAGAAGCTTTGATCCAAATGCACACAGCAAACTTTTGGGTGGAGTTTGATGTAAGTAAAGGTTGGGGTGCCCCTGGTCTTGCTCTGAGGTTCCTCTCCTGCTCTGTGCCTTGGTCCTCCTTCTCATTTGGAACCTGCCAGCAACATGGGGACCTGGTTTGGTGATGGTGGGAAAAACTGGAGCTGCTGGGACAAGTCCAGAGGAGGCCCCAGAGATGCTCCAAGGGCTGGAGCCCCTCTGCTCTGCAGCCAGGCTGGGAGAGCTGGGGGTGCTCACCTGGAGAAGAGAAGGATCCAGGGAGAGCTCAGAGCCCCTGCCAGGGCCTAAAGCGACTCCAGGAGAGCTGGAGAGGGACTGGGAACAAGGGATGGAGGGACAGGACACAGGGAATGGCTTTTCCAGGATTAGATGGGATATTGGGCAGGAATTGTTCCCTGGCAGGGTGGGCAGGGCTGGCACAGGGTGCCCAGAGCAGCTGTGGCTGCCCCTGGATCCCTGGCAGTGCCCAAGGCCAGGCTGGACGTTGGGGCTGGGAGCAAACTGGGACAGTGGGAGGGGTCCCTGCCATGGCAGGGGTGGGATGGGATTTAAGGTCCCTTTCATCCAAGTGATTCTAGACTTCTCTGATGGGCCGGGCATTCTCTTCTCTGCATTATTCAACAGCATCAAAAGGCAAAACTATCTTTTTATTTTAACATCCCCTCAGCCCTCCTGATGGTTTGGAAAGAGCCCAGAAGATCAGGATCCATGGGGCAGGTCCTTGAAACAAATGTGGATTTGGGTGTGTGCTGCTGTGCTTTGGGCTCGAAGCTGAGGGTGCCTCAGGCCCAGCTCTGTGGTGGGACCCGGGCACCAGCAGCTGCCAGGAGCTCTGATTTCCTCTGCCCTCCCTTCCTTCTCCTCCAGCCTGGCTCTGCTGGCTCCCCTCACAGCAGACAATTCTCTCTCGTGTTTCCAGCAAGGTTTGGTGGCTGCTCCTGTGGCTGCAAACACGAGCTGGAAACTTCATTATATGAAGAAAGCCCAAAGTCAGGTGGCAGAAGAGATAATTACCTTTCTAATATAATAATGCCAGCGCTGGTGAGCCTTTTATCTCACTCTGTGTTCCTCTGTACAATCACAGGCAGGGATTAAAATTTCCTGGGTTATTGCTCGCCTGTGGCAGCCAGGGCTGTTTTCTGTGTTTGCTTCGAGGGGATTTCAGGTGAAAGGGAAAGAGGAGGACTGGGGAAGAGGAAGGAGCAGGGGGAGAAGCCCTTTGTGTTTGTGAGCAGCTGGGAGGGAGATGCAGCAGCCTGTGAGCAGGATGGGTTTTGTGGCAGTCCCATCTGATGGGAACGGGGCTGTGGAGCTGCAGCTCAGCAGAGGAGCAAAACAGAAAGCAGAGCTTCAGGGGTTGGGATTGGGGCTTGGTGGTTCTGTGTAAGGCTCAGGACCTCACTGCATCTCCATTTCCCAAAGGAATCCGTTCTCTGTGCTGTGGGAAGAGCTGACTGCCCTCTCCCCTTTAGCAGCACCAAAGTGTTTTCTGTTGTTTTCATCCCCTTTGGAGCACAAAGCTCTATCCCTGGGAGCTCCCTGGGGTGCTGTGCCCTCATTTCCCCACCCTGGTCAGGGATGTGTGGCAGGGACTGGTGAGAGCCTCCTGCATCCAGCCCTTGGTTATTCCAAATATTCCCTCCTGGCTGATCCTACAAACGCTGCTGATGTGGGAGGCATCTCCTTGCTCTTCTCCCACCAGGACAATCCCATGGCTGATTTACTCTGATCAACAAGGTGCTTTTCCTGCTGTCCCCTCTCCCTGGGGAGGGAAGGGGATCTGGGCAGCTGCTGGAATTACAGAGCACTGCAAAGGGCAGAGCAGTCCTGTTTGCTCTGAGCTTTTGCAGAACATAAAAGCCTTTAAAATTCTGCTGCCTCATTCGTGTAACAAGGGAGACAAGAGGAGAGAGAGGAAAATAAAAGGGAAAAAAGTCTTTCCTCCTGCAAGTGGGACAGGGAAAAGGTGCAAGTTTAACTCTTGCACTCAGCTGTGACTTGCAGGGGTTTGATGTAGCTGTGTGCCGATTCAGCCTCTCCTTTCTGTGCAAAGGAGTTACTAATCCTGCTCCAGGGCACTCATTACTTTAATGAGTTTGGTGTCTTCAGTTTCCCCCTCACTCTGGGTTCATCAGCGTGGTCTTTGGCAGAGCTTGTGCTCAGATTCCAGGAGATGCTGGGGATGGGGAGACATCGATCCTGGCAGGTGCTTTGGTGTGATTTTAGCTGGGATGAGGGCATGTGAGGATGAGCTGCTGGCTCACAGGAGGTGCTGAGGGCTGGGACAGCAAAGTCCAGGATACTCCAGGATTCAGCATCCCTCATTCCCCATGGGAAAGGGGATAGGGGAGCATGGGCAGGGTGGGACAACAGTGAAGGGCACTGAGGTGTCTCACTGCCATGAGACTGCAGCTGAGTGAAAGAAAAGGGGGGAGCTGTGTCCCTCAAAACCTGCTCCTTCCTTCCCAACAGCTCCAGAGTGGGTTTGGGGAACTTCCAGGCTAAAACGCTCTTTTTATGGTTTTTTTCATGAAGAAAGGCCAGGTCTGAGATAAAATCCAAATCCTGCTTCTTCTAGCCCAGCCTGTGACTTGTCATCTGCACACCCCAGGTGCCAGCTTTGTCCCTCCAGCTCTTGGCAAAGCTGTGGCATTGATGGTGCTTGGCACCTTCCAGCCTCCCTCCTCTGTGCTCCCCCCTTTTCTCCCCCTGCCACAGCCTGACTTTCCTCATTTGCTGGAGCTCTGCATCCTGCACATCCCCAGGACCTGTGCTCCAGGAGCAGGATGAGTCTTACCAAGTCCCTCTGGGGTGGATCCTGCTTGATCCCATTGCTTCATTCCCCACCTTCCCCTCCATCCAACCCCCCTGGAGCCTCTTCCCTTTCCTGGTGTTTGTATCTGGCTGAGCTTTCCTTCCTTCCACGCCATGCCAGGCTCTGGGGGAGTGTGACAAGGGAAGGGCCATCATAAATCCATCTCTCTTCCACGAGCTGCGAGGAGCTGAAGGAGTTCCTCGCCTGCCAAAATGTGATGTGCTGAAGGCTGCTGTGACAAGCAGCACGCTCGGGTAAATATCACAGTGCCATCAGTCAGCAGAGCTGTCACAGCTGAAAGGTGAGTGGGATTCCCTGAGCCAGGAGCTGGGAATGGTGGTTGGGGACTCCTCAGGAGGGTCCTGCTGTCCCCACCTCTCCTTGTGGCTCTGAAGGTGAGCTGGAAGCATCAAACTGGCTCCATCCCAAATTCTCAGACCCTAAACCCCATCCCAGTGGGAAAGGGTGATGTGAAAATTTAGGGTGACAATTTAGGTGTTTTTTTTTTAATTTTAGTTTTAGGTTTGAAGGATGGTCACCCAGAAATTCACTTTTTCCCTGCTAAAAAACATGGGAGGAATAATCCCTGTTCCAAAATTTTTTGGTTTAGAAAGTACAGATTCCCCCTGGGAGGTTTCAGCCTGATTTTAAGTGGAAATGCTGCTTTCAGCCTGCTTTACAATATTGCTGCAGTTAAAAGCAAATAAAAATAAAATCCAAAGTCATATTTGAACTTAAAGCGAAACCAAAATGTTTTGTTATTTCCCACTGGAAAACTGAAATTGATGTTTCCCTGAAAACAAACATTTTGAGTGGAAAAAAAGGGCTTTCTCCAGCTTTCTTTGAGTGTTTTTTCTAAGAACAAGCAACACTTCTTAGTTTTCTGGAGTTATTGCCACAGAGATGTCACTTACCTGAGTGACCTGGAGGCTGTTCCTGCCCTTGGGAAAAGATTGGAATGAGATGAGCTTTAAGTCCTTTCCAACCCACACCAATCTATGAAAAAGAGGAAATTTAAGTGGGATATTGGGCAGGAATTGTTCCCTGGCAGGGTGGGCAGGGCTGGCACAGGGTGCCCAGAGCAGCTGTGGCTGCCCCTGGATCCCTGGCAGTGCCCAAGGCCAGGCTGGACATTGGGGCTGGAGCAGCCTGGGACAGTGGGAGGGGTCCCTGCCTTCCTTCCCTTCCTTCCAACCCAAACCATTCTGGAATTCAGAGTTTCTGCATTTTGCCAGGGCAGTTCCTAACGCTAGACCTGAGGCTGCAGTGCTCTGTCCTTGTTTTGTGCTGTTCCTCTCCCAGCCTGGGACGTGATCACAGTGGCCATGGATGCTGCAAAGTGTCTGGCCTGAGCTCTGAGCTGCTCCAGGGCAGCTGGGGAGAGCAGTCGGAGCAGGGACAAAGCAGAACGAGCTGTTGAGGCCTCCAAACAAGAGGGAAGGAGCTGAATTTTTGTAGGACTTGACTGTTTTTAGGTGCTGGTGCCTCTCCAGCCCTCTCTCCTCATCGCAGTCCCCTGCCCCGAGGCTGGATGCAGGAATTATCAGATAGAGAATTTACCAGATAAATTTCCCCGATGGACTGGGGGGACAAAGCCCAGCGCCCCCAGTGCCCCCAGTGCCCCCAGTGCCCCCAGTGCCCCCAGTGTCCCCAGTGCCCCAGTGCCCCATCTGGAGCCCCTCCTGCTGTTTCAGGGCTGCGGAGGAGGGAGGGCTGGGCTCGGGCGGTGACTCTGCAAATGTCACAATCGCTGCCTCCGGGACCACGCTGAGCCCTCCGCACCTTCCCGGCTCGGGCTCAGCGCTGTCTAGACGCTAAATCCCAATCACCATCACGGCGAGCGCTGCAAAAGCGCTCCCGGCTCCTTCCCTGCCCGCCGTGAGCTGCTCTGGGCATCTCTGTGCTCTTGGAGCAGTCCGGGATCGAGGGGCAGGCACTGGAGCTGGGCTCTACCACCCACCCGAGATCTGAACCCAAACTCGAAGCATCTCCTCCCCAAAAATCCCAGCTTAAGCAAGACCAGTGTGTTTTAGAGAGGAAACAGCAGCATGGAGTGGAACAGTGACTTGTCTCACAGATGATTAAACTCATCAGGTCTCACACCCCTCCCTGCTGGACCCAGCCTGCACATTCCGGACCCCAGGGACTGCCAGCACTGCTCTGGTTTCTGTTCCCTGCCCGTGCTCTCCTCTGTTGGCTGTAGAGCTAAGGCTGAGCTGATTTAGCTCCAAACACAACACTTAACTCGGCTGCCCAAGAGCTGGGGGGGTTTTCTGGACCATTTCACAGCAATGGGCTGGATCAACAGCGAGCATCTGATGCTGTTGGCCGGATCCCAAAGCCCTGAGCGCGATGTTCTCAGCACAAGGCTGCTGTGGGCCACGGGCTGCTCCTCTGCTGCAGCTGCCTGAGAAATCCCCCACGGATCTCCCTCTCTCCTGCTCCATAAATCCAGGTTGGAATTTCTGCTATGAGAAGTGGCTGCAGCACAGCAGCAGCAGCACACCCGGGGTTATCCCTGCTCTGTGTTTCAGGTGGCTGCAGCACACGGAAAAACCTCCCTGCCTGGGCTCTGAAACCTTGCAAAACTGCAGCTGCCCCACGGGAGTGCTCTGCAGATTTGGAAAACACAAACATTTGCTGCCGTGCTGGGAGCTGGGATGGAAGATTTCTGCCCACAGCCTGGATTTTTTTTTCAGGGTTGGAATCTACAGCCCAGAAATGTGGAGTTTATGATGAAAACGTTGCCAGACTTTTATCTGCAGCAATTCCAGGCTTGGTAACAGCCCAGTGGAGAGCAGGAGCCTCTGTTATCTGAACAGCCAATTAATTTAAGCACATTCCCCTCTCCTGCTATAAAGATGTCACTTCCCTGTGCCAGTGACATCGCTCTGGCCCCTGAGGTCCCACCTGCCCATGGCATTGTCCCGTTCATTGGCTGCTCAGGAGCTCAGGGAGGTTTGGAGCCTCTTCCCTGGCAGTGTCCAAACCCCATCTGGACACAGTGCTGGCTGACAGCTCCAGGGAGCCTGCTGGGCAGGCAGGGACTGGGTTATGGAATGGTACAGCTTGGAAGGGACCTTAAACTCACCCAGTGTCACCCCTGCCATGGGCAGGGACCCCTCCCACTGTCCCAGGCTGCTCCAGCCCCAATGTCCAACCTGGCCTTGGGCACTGCCAGGGATCCAGGGGCAGCCACAGCTGCTCTGGGCACCCTGTGCCAGCCCTGCCCACCCTCACAGGGAACAATTCCTTCCTGATCTCTGCCGAAATTTTTCCCCTCTTTCAGATTTCGTTGGTGATCTCCAGTGGTCCCTTCCAGCTTGAGGCATTTTGTCATTCCCTGATTGCTGCCCAGGGAGTGTCTGTGAGCTCGTGCTGGCTTTGGGAAGGGGATTGTGCTGCTGTGCTGGGGGAGAAGGGATGGGTAAGGTGCAGAAAATGAGGTGGAAAAGGAGGAAAGCAGGAGCAGCAAAGCAGTGCCCAGGGAGAGTGAGACCATGGGTGTGAGCTGTGCTGGTGTTGAGGTGATCCTTGGGGCCGTTCCAGGTGGCCTTTGGGCACACAGAGCCATGCTGGGATCTCTGGATATCTGAATTCTGGCCCATGTTCCCCTGGGTGCTTCGACTTCTTCAGATTCCCTTGGCACTGAGTTGTTCTTCCTCCCACTCCCTCTCTCCAAAAATTTCTGTGTTTTTGGAATCCTGTGCAAAGTTGTGGAGCATTACTGCTGTCCTGCAGATGCTTTGTCATGCTCTAAATGTTATGAATTCGCTCAAACATCCTCCTCTTGCTGCACATCTGGCAGCCTGCAATCACAGCTGGATCCCTCTTACCCCCAGCTTTGGGGAGTGGTTTGGCTGTGGGAGCTCCACTGCACTCCAACAGTGCAAGAACAAGGGTTAAAAATAACAAAATACAATTTGTTTGAGCTGTTGAATTGGTCCAGGCTCTGTTGGAGTGGGGATGGAGACAGAATTCCCCTCATTGTCACCTCATTGTCACCTCATTGTCACCTCATCACATGTGGGCGCTGTGTTCAGGCTCGTGGTGGGGTGGAGCAGGACCAGGATTGGACAGGATGGTCCTTGTGGATTCCTTGAGCTCAGGGAATCTGGGATTTTATGATCCTGGGAACCCCCCAGCATATCTGGGTGCTGGCAACTTGCAGGCTGTGGTTCTTGCAGCTGAGTGCAGCCAGAAGAGACTTTTTAATTAAAGAATGAAATTTTCTGGGCTGGTGATCCCCAGCAGGGCGTGTGGGGTGTGAAGGATCTCAGGTGGTGCTGGCAGACCCAGCTCCTGGAGGCAGCACCCACCTGCAACTGCCCTGCACCTTCTCAGCTGCAGAACTTGGCTTTTATCTACCAAAAACAGGGGAAAAAAGGCATTTATTTGCCACATTCATGAAATACTGCTCCCCAAGCAGCCAGCATGGGAGCTGTCATGGCTAAATTATCCTAAAAAACAGAAGGAGGGGAGTTACAAATTCTGGTTTTGATACTGAAGGAATAAATTTTGACTTTTCCCTGTCCACAGCCCAGCTTGCAACAGGTTTAAAGCACGGTACAGATGGCTGTGAAATTATTGCCAACAGCTACTCATTATATTAGATAAGGCCCTGGGTTTATTTAGGAGAAGCAGATGGAGGGAATACACAATATTTTAGATGTCTTGGCAAACTGTGTTTTCCTTAGAACAACATTGCATGTTTGGTGTGAGAGTTCTGGCCAAAAATAAAACAACAAAACAGGGAAAGAGGAATAATTATATCCCTTGAGGGGCAATAAGGTGTGTATTAAAAAAAGAAATATTACACTGCAAGTCACATTAGGAGATCTGAGGTCTTATTTCAATCCTTGTGGCAAGAGGAGAGTTTCTGATTTCACTTGGAAATCTGTATTTTGTGGTTTGTAGATAAAGCTTGAAAACCTGACCCAGCTGCCTCCAAAAGCTGAGGCATCACAAGGCAAAGGCAGAGTTTAAATTTTATTTTTTTTTAAGGATCTCTTGAGTTTTAGTCCTGCCTTGTTGATTTAGGGGCTGCCTCCCTGTGTGAGCACTGGCACCACGGGATGTGTGAGTGAGGGGCAGGTGGAGAATTCAGATTTGGGATCTCTGAGGCAGCAGGCTGGGGCAGGAGGTGTTTGAGGAACAGCAAATCTGTGCCTGCTCAGGGCATTCCTTGGGGAAAGCTCCCCCAGAGCCCTCTCACCTTGGACGAAGAGGGTCCTGGGAGTCAGAAGCAGCTCCCTCCACAGGGAAACACTGCTCCCACTGGGAGAGACACTGGTGCCATCCCAGCCCCTGCCCTTCTCCAGGAGCTGCTCTGTTACAGGAGCTGCCTTGGATGGGTGGAGGGCATTCTCTGGGCCTGCTCAGCTCCACTCCAGCACACCCCTCTTGTCCCAGCTCCTGGGAAGGCACAGGGGGAGCTGCAGGGGAGGAACCTCAGCCCTGAGGAGCCATCGGAGCCATTCAACATCCACAGGGGATAACAACATTCTGGTCCTGCCCCGGCCCCTCTGGAGCCTGGTGTTGGTTTTTTTCCATGGCTCAAATCATTCCTGGACATCCCATGTCACTCCTTGGGTGTCCCACATCCTTCCTTGGATGCCCCATGTTCCTTCTTGGGTGTCCCATATTGTTCCTTGGGTGTTCCAAAGCACTCCTTTGATGTCACACATCTCTTGGGTGTTCCACACATTCCCTGGGTGTCCCATGTCCCTCTTTGGGTGTCCCATGTCCCTACCTGGATGTCCCACATCCCTCCTTGGGTGTCCCACATCCCCTGGGTGTCCCATGTCCCTTCCTGGATGTCCCACATGCCCTGGGTGTCCTATGTCCCTCCTTGGGTGTTGCACATCACTCCTTGGATGTCAAATGTCCCTCACTGGATGTCCCATGTCCCTTCCTGGATGTCCCACATCCCCTGGGCGTCCCATGTCCCTCCCTGGATGTCCCTTGTCCCCTCCTGGGTGTCCCACGTGTCCCCAGAGCCCCTGCAGGGTGAGCACAGCAGGGCAGGCAGGAGCAGAGGTGCTGGGGGTGCTGATGGCAGCAGGCAGCCCTGGTTTGTTGATGTTTTGTGACATTACAGCAAAGCAAGCCCAGGAATGTTTGACATCCTGGTGAAGTTCTCCACCTTGGCTGAGTTCCTGGTGGGTTTGGGGTGAAGTGCACAGCTCCAGGTGTGGGGGTGCTGCTGATCCATTTTGGGCACTTCTCCCCCTCTGGCTGTGCCCTGGGGCTGGGGAGAGAGCACAGAACAGTGCAGATGTGGCACAGGAACCCCCTCCCTGCCCTCCCTGCTTTCCCGTTTATTTCATGGCTGTTTCTGGCTCTCACTCTGCACGAGTGTTGATCTTTGCTCATTACCTGCCCACCCCAGCAGTGCTTTGGGGTGGGGTGGCTGCACTGGGACATCCCCCAGCCCTCCAGAGTCCAGTGCTTGCTTCAGCTGTGTCTGGGTGGGGAAAACCCCACAGTGCAGGGGCCCAGGAGGGAGTGACCTGCCAGAGGTCTCCTTTCCCTCCTGACAGATGTGCCCATCCCTGCCAGGTGCTTTTCATTCCCCTCTCGGGCTGCTGCTCCATCCCTGCCAGGTGTTTGTTTTTCCTTCCCCTCTTTGGCTGCTGCTCCCACCCCTCTCCCAGCAGCTCCAGCAGCATCAGTGGGGAAGGCTGAGCTCTTCCCACCTGTTTTTTTTTTTTTGCTTTTCAAACGCTGATGGGATTTGATAGCGCTGACATTTTCTGCCCAGCTCGTGAGCAGCTCCTCCTGGGGGCTGGCCAAGTGCAGAGGGTGAGGTGGCTGTGCCTCCAAATAACACAGCCCTCAGCACAGCTCGCAGGGCAGCCTGGCAAGGAGCTTCTGCTTTGACTCCTGGAGGGAAGGAGGCTTGGGATGTGTTTTGGTGACTCAGAGCTCTCTCCTCCTGCAGTCTGTGCTGCCCTGTTAGCCCACCTGGCAGGAAAATCCATCCACCCACCAGCTGGCCTGTGCCCTTTGCTTTGTGCTTCCAGCTCGTGGAGAGCACAGCCCTGCTCCTCCAGCACTCCTGGCACGGCTCTGAAGGGCAGGGTTTGGTTTGGGTGACGTTTTTCACTCACACAGGGCTCTGGAGTTTGTATTTTTTGGGAAAATGGCAGCGTTAAATCAAGGCAAAACTATTTGCAGGCTTGACAGGAATTGCTTCCACTAAAAAGGAAAATGTATTTAAAGCCGGGAATGCTTCATTTTAGAACTTGACAAATGAAACAATCCCCAAATGTTGTTCTGATGCTCTCTCATTTACATCCCCTAAAGTAAAAATACTTGAAACATTTTGCTGATCCTGAAATTCCCCTTGAAGATTCCCCCTTTGTCTCCTACTGAGACAAACCCCTTTGTATCTTGACCGTGGGGTGGGTGACACCAGAAGTCCCCAGGAAATGCTTTCTGCTCCCAGCTCCTGCCCTCGGGAACCTCTGGAGTGACATTGTGGGACCCCATTCCCAAGGACAGACAGCAGCATCTCTCCTTTGTGCTGGTAATGGCTGAGGCTCAAGGTGTGACCTACTTTCCCAGCCCCAGTGAAGTGCAGGATGGTTTTAACTCCTCTGCTCTCCGTTTTCTCAGCGTGAGCTCCCTGGAATGTTTTTGGCAGTGTGCATTTTCCTGCCAGCTGTCAGTGCTGATTGCAAACGAGCCTCCTTTGCCTCTCTGCAGTGGGGCATGTCCCTGTCTCTCCTGCTTAGCAGCAACAAGGACTTCTTTGAGCAACTGCCTCATAATCAGAACATCTTCCTTCATCCTGGGCACGATCCAAGCCCTGCACATCCTCGTGTGGTGGATTTGAGTGGCTCTCCCTGCCTGGCTGCTGTGGCTGGCTCTAGCACAGGAGGGTCTGGCTCCAGACACTCTCCCTCCGCTGCTTCTCCCTGGAGCCTGGCTCAGGAATTACACACCCAAAAGTGGGTCTCGGGTGTTTTAGGGAGGGGATTCTGCTCCTGTTTTGCTCTGTCTCCTCCCAGGACTTGGGAGCATTTCTGTCATGCAGAGGAGGAGGAGGAGGGGAGTTTGTATTCACATCTGGGCACTGCTCGAGGCTGGTGGTGAATTTAGTGCTGGCTCCAGAAGGCTCAGAAATGCACCTGGTTGGGTGAGACCAGGGAATCCCAGAACCCCAGAACAGCTGGGGCTGGGAGGGACCCCTGGAGATCACCCAGGCCAAGGCAGGGTCACCCAGAGCAGTTGACAGGAATGTGTCCAGGTGGGTTTGGGATGTCCCCAGAGGGGGACACTCCACACCATCCCTGGGCAGCTGTTCAGGGCTCTGCCACCCTCAGGGAAAGAATTTCTTCCTCATGTTGATGTGGAACTTGTTGTGTTTTAGTTTATGGCCATTGCTCCTCATCCTGTCCCTGAACACCATGGCACCATCCTCTGACTCCCCTTGGGGGTATTTTATGGATTAATGGGATCCCCTCTGAATCTCCTCTCCTGGATGGGCTGTTTGCCCTTCTGAAGCCCTTTGCTGCCAAATATTGTTATTTCCTGGGTGTATTTAACTTTACCCTCTGCTCCCTTCATGTCAGAGCTAGAGAGAGGTTTATCCCTCACTGTTCTGAAGGACACAATCCATTTGGGAGCAGACACGTTTATCTGAGCCCAGGGACCAGCCTGAGGGGCTCTGTTGGAAGGGAAGGGTGGGATCTGTCCCTTGTGCTGTCAGTGTGGCAGTCAGGAGCAGGATCGGATGGAACAGGCAGGGCTCTGCTGGGATGCTTAGGCTGGGTGTTGGTGATCCAAAGGAGAGGCACAGAGCTGCCAAGCCGGGCCCTTCGTGTGGCAGGGACAGGACAGCTGGTGGGGAGTCACCAGTGTGGAGTGACAGCCACCAGCTGAACCCGGCACTGCCATCAATTAACTGAGCAATTAGCACCTCACATCGACTTATCAGCGCAGCCTGGGCTCGGCTCGGTGCCTTTGGTACTCAAGATAAAGCTCACAGTGAAGTCAAACTGAGTGGGAAGGGGCAGCTTCCAACCCCCTGGTCACCGCATGTCCCTGCTCTGGGCTGTGGCACTGCCAGCGCTGCCACCGCAGGCCTGGCACAACCCAGAGTGACGGCGACATCCCGGGCACAGCCACGAGCCGGAGTGACAGCGACATCCAGGGCATGGCCACGGGCACGAGCCAGAGTGACAGCCACACCCAGGGCACGGCCACAGGCACAAGCTAGCGAGGGACAGTGACAGCCACATCCAGTACAGGGCCACCCTTGCCCGAGTGCCTGCGCTGCCCTCAGGTCCTGCTTGGGGCGATCCACCAGTGACATCCCGCAGTGACACCGAGCACTGTCCCCAGGCTGCGGGCGGGTGGCAGGGAGGTGGCAATGGCAGGAAGGTGACAATGAGTGACCCTGCTGTGCCCTGTAGCTGAGGGCTGTGAGCAGCCAGACCCTGGGACCTCCTGCAGCACTCAGGTACAGCTCGGTGGGTTCTCCCTTGGCTTCATCCTCTCCAGACCTTCCTGATCCACTCAGAACCTTCAGGGAAACGGGGCTGGGGGTGTCCTGGTGGCACCAAGTGCCAGAGGTGGTGGCATCTCCAGGTGCTGCCTGTTTGCTGGAGCTCAGGGCCAGAATGATGCAATATTTCTTATCCCAGTTTCTTCTCCAGCCTGTGGGCAGCAGAGGAGACAGTGGGAAGGACAGAGGTGACAGCCAGCCTGCAGGTGACCCACAGATGGGCAAATGTCTTAAACTACTCAGCCAATCTTCATGAAGTTCTTTATTTTGTTTTTCCCACTGGATTCCATTCCCAGGTGTTGCTGGGGCTTGTTAACCTTTGGTGCTCAGTCAGGTTTGGGAACGGGGCTGCTCAAAGCCAGGTTTTGGGAATGGGGATGATTTACCAGAGTTTTCTCTCTCAGGGGTTTTGGGGTTATTTCTAGGACTAGAATTTATAAAAATTAGCAAGGTTACATTGAAATACCCACAAGTTATTCCTCCTCACCAGTGGCACCAGTGATATCCAGTGGTGAGACCCCATGGGAGGTGTTAGGGGCTCTCAGACAATGTGGGGATGATCCTGAGGAACAGGATTTGCTTTTCCCCACTCCAGTCCTCAGGATTTGGAGTGCTGGGGATAAACCTGAAGGAATTCCAAAGCATTTTCTTTGCTCAGGGCTTCACTGAGGATGCTCATCCCCCGTGTCTGGCAGCCAGGGTCTCGCTGAACCAGAACAAATCAATCCTGAGCTCCCAGCCCCTTACAGGAAGGGATTGCTAATTATTTATGTTATCAGAACGTTCAGGGAAGGAACTTTCCCTTCGTTCTTTGCTTTCTTTTATACCCAGAGGAACAAGCTGCTTTCATAATTTATTCCAGGCGTTGCTGGAATCAAAGTTATCAAGCATTTATCGCACAGCTGGGCTGTCTCTGGGAAGAGCTGTCAGTCAGGGCTCGTTAGTGGAGGGGAGAGAGAGAAAAGCAGCATTTAACCAAGGGCTGGGGAAGCTGGAGAATGAGTGCCCCAGTGCTGAGCCCCCAGGGATGGCAGGGTGGGTGCCCAGGAGCTCCTCAGCAGCACAAGAACAAGAAAGGTTTGGTGTTTGGCCATCACAAAAAAGACAGCATCTATGAAGGAATTGATTTTGTTGCACTTAAACCCTTGGAAGTGCAAGCCAAGGCAACATCCCAAACATATCCAGTGTCTGTGTTCTGCACACCCCACTGAGACACAGAAATGGCTGCAGATCGAGCCACTTACCACCTAAAATCTGATTTTTTTCTTACTTTTTTGCTTTTCTTAACCAATTTCCTCTTCTGGCACTGGGTCTCCCATCACCTCTGCTTTGTTCTCAGCTGTTGGCTGTGCAGCCAGGGATGCTCAGCAGGATTTTGGGATGTGCCTGTCAGCTGGCTCCTTTGATCTCTCCATTTCTCTGACTTTTAAGGATGATTTCCCACTGGTCCTGACCTAACTCGTGGTGGCTTTTATGAGCTTTCAGAGGGGAAAAAAGTAAAACAAAGGTGGCACTTTGGCAAATGCCCCAGATGATGTTCATTAGGGTCTCCCCCTCACTGAGATGTTTTTCCAGGCACTTTAGGGCGCTGAGTTTTGGTTTAGTAGGGGGAAAAGGCACCATCCCCACCCTGGCACAGTTTCCCCTCCTGAGCTGCTTTGCTGTGCTCCAGCTGCTGCCCCCGCTCCTTCCTCACATCCTGCAGGTTCCTGGCATGGATGCTGACACCACAGCACTTGTGAGGAGCCTCAGGGCCCCTGTGCCCTGGTGGCACTGCTGGCACAGCCTGGCTGGGGCTGCAGAGCCCTGGGCTGAGCACGGAGTGCCAGGAGGCTGCAGGATCCGGCTGTGCCCAGGGCAGGGCAGGTGCTGCATGCCCAGCCTGGGCTGTCCCAGCCTCTGCCTCAGTGACCTGCGAGGTTCCCAGGGGGATTCAGCCCCTGAGCTGCCCCCTCAGCCCTCAGGGGCTGCTGCAGGGAGCCCAGAGAGGCCAGGGAGCTGCTCCAGGGCTGGAGCCAGGCTGGGATCTGGGGGTGCTCCTGGAGGGGAGGAGGATCCAGGGAGAGCTCAGAGCCTAAAGGGGCTCCAGGAGAGCTGGAGAGGGACTGGGGACAAGGGATGGAGGGACAGGACACAGGGAATGGCTTTTCCAGGATTAGATGGGATATTGGGCAGGAATTGTTCCCTGGCAGGGTGGGCAGGGCTGGCACAGGGTGCCAAAGAAACCCAAACCATTCTATGATTTTCTTTCCAGCTTTGTTTAGCCTACAGCTGTTTTTTACCTCTCTAGACAACACTGGGCTGTTTTGTTTTCCAGGAGTTGTGGATTCATGGGCAGAGGGAGCAGGAACAGCTCAGCCCTGCTGGGTGGTCTGTGGGGTTTGGGTGGGATGTGATGGAATCTGTGGAGCAGCTCTGCAGTCACAGGAGGTGGTGGCTCCAGGATGTCCTGTGCAGGTTAACCGGGGGGTGACAGTTAAAATTATGTCAGAATTCATGACTAATGGTGAAACCCTGGAGTTTTCCTGGGAAAGGGGCTCTGTGTATGTTGCCAGAGTTGGAACAGGCTGGTTATAACAACAAGGAGAAAATTCTGGAATGAAGACTTCAACCCATTGGAACATTCACTGGCACCCATTCCCTCCCATTTTCTCTTTGATTTTCAAACCAGAACAAGAAGGGCAAGAGGGACCCTTCCTGTCAGCTTGTCCCTGGTGACAGCACAAATCCACCCTGGCTCAGTGCAGACTGATGGGAGCATCAGCCAAGGTGATGTTGAGGATTATCTCCTCCCTGTGTCATTCCCACACTGCACAGGTCCAGAAGTGAGCAATCAGGCTGTGAGGATGGAGGGCAGGGAGCAGAGGATGAAATCATTGGCCTGGGTGCAGAAGATGAAATTAGAAGGCTCTGCATGTGCTGGTTCTTGGTTTAAATTTTCTCCTGTTGCTCGTGCTCCAACTGCATGCATGGAGCTGATGTCATGGGAATTTTAAGGTCGTGAAAATGTGAGGACAGGTGTCCTATAGAATAAATACTCAGCTCCTCAGGTCCTGGCTGGTTTTTGCCTCCTGCCATCCAAGATCCCAGCAGGTTTTTTTCCTGATCTCCAGCACCTCCTGCTGATGGAGTCTGGCCCTTTCCGCCCAGCAATGCTGAGCCTGCTCAATGCTGGGCCAGGCTCAGTCAGTCAGGGAATTAAGGACAGGGATTTAATCTGGGAGTGCTCCCTGCACTGCCTCAGCCCCGTCCTGCACAGCTCAGAGTGCAACTGTACAGCTGCTTTTGGAAAATTCTGCTTTTCCATGGACTGCTTTTCATGGTGGCTCATCACTGCTGAATGGTGCCAAGAAACTGCAGGAAAAGGGGTCTTAGCAAGAAACTGAGGAAAAAGGGCTCCTGTCATCAAAAAAATCAGGAAAAACGACTCTTGGTATCAAAAAACGGAGGGAAAAGGGCTCCTTTTATCAGGAAACTTAGGGAAAAGGGCTCCTATTATCAAAAAACTACAGAAAAAAAGGACGCCTGGTGTCAAGGAACTCAGGAAAAAGGTCTCCTATTATCAGGAAACTGAGGGAAAAGAGCTCCTGTCATCAAAGAACTTGGGAAAAAGGGCTCCTGGTATCAAAAAACTGAGGAAAAAGGTCTCCAGTTACCGGGAAACTCAGGATAGGGCTCCTGTTATAAAAACATAGAGCATAAAGGGCTCCTGGTGTCAGGAAATTAAGGGAAAGGGGCTCCTGTTATTAAGAAATGGAGGGGAAAAGGCTGTTGTTATAAAAAGCTGAACAAAAAGGGCTCTTGTTAGCAAGAAAATGGGAAAAAAAAGAGCTCCTGATGTCAAGAAAATGGGAAAAAAGGGCTCCTGTTATCAGGAAAGGGAGGAAAAAGGGCCAAATTCTCCTGGTCACTGGGAGTGGTGCAGTGGATGCAGGGCTGGTGGCGGGTTTAGGTTGGCCTGTGTTAGAATCAGAGTGGTTTAGGGTGGAAAAGCCCTCCAGGATCACTAAATCCCACCTTTAGATGGGCACAGGCCCAAGGAAAGGATGTTTTTGCTGCAACATCCCAGGAAGGGCTGCAGGAATTGCTGGAGGTGGCTGTGCTGTGCTCTCTGTGGGGCACTGCTGCCTTAGTGAGTTCTCATCATTGGGACAATATTTCTTCCCTTGCTGTGCCCTAAGCCAGGGAATCCATTTCATTTTCGTCACATTTTTAAGACTCCTGTTCTGGGGGCTGGGTTGTGTGGTGTGGCAGACTCACACCCTGCTCTCTGCCTGTTCTCCTCCCAGAGGATGCTCTGAACAAAAATTAATTTTGCACAGAGAGAAGAAACTATGAGCAGAAACTGCTTCAGGTGTTGGGAAACACCAGACATCAAACTGAGGGGTTTGGGGATTTGTTGTAGGAAGTTCTGGCAGGTGATTTCCAGCAGAACTGAGGGATTCAGTTCCCTCTCTCTGTTCCTTTTGGGTTGTGCTTTCCAGAGCACAGGGTGCAGCCTGAGGATGTCCAGTGGCCTCATAACCAGGCAGAGATTGGGGATTTCCCTACAGCAGAATTTTCCCTGGACTTTGTGGGAATTCATTCCTTTCAGCAAACACAATCCACAAGGTGATCACAGTGATTTACCAAGATATGAGTATTGGTCTAACACTGATACTCAACTCTGACAGACAAAAGACTCTTTAACAATTTAAAGTTACAAAGTAATGTTTATTTAGCGCTGGGGTAGCCCCTAATACACACTGCAAAATCACAGGTGGTCACAGAGTCTATTTATTGACAAAGAGTTCAAACAAATACATATTCATAATACCAGCCCCTCTCATCCCTGCTTCCTTTTTAGTTTGAATGGCTATTAAGCAGCGTGGTTGGCTTCTTGAATTAAGTCTGGGGTCGTTTTTGTGGGGAGGGGGCTTAAAAGGAGGAAGTAAGGTGAGTCTTCCTCACCCTGACCTTTTCTGTTAATGACAATACAAATGGCTTTGGGGCAACTCCAGTTTTGCACAGAATGAGTTTCTGGTTGCAATTGTTCATGTTCTTTGGACCTAACTACCAGTTTCATCCTTTCCCATTGCAAGCACAGCTAAGCAAACATAAATGGACAGGCAATCAATTATTTAAGTTTCAGGTAACTATCTCAAGCCCAGTTTCTCCTAACTTTTAACTAAAATCCTAATTTCTTTAAGATGAGTGTTTCAATGGGTGCAGAGTTCAAAGCAGCTCCAGTATTTGCTGTTTTTACACCACACTAATCCATGCTCCAGAAAGAGGAATTTGCATTTAATCTGGATTTTTTTCTTGTTTCCCTTCAGGATTCTGGCGACTGCTGGGACAGACTTTGACCTGCGGACGCTGCGAGCGGTGCGGGTGCTGCGGCCCCTGAAACTCGTCTCGGGAATCCCAAGTGAGTGTGGTGGCAAGGCTGTGCCACAGCCCCAGGGCTCTGCAGATTTGGGATTTTGAGATTTTGTCACTGCTTTTCTCAGCAATATTTGCTCCCCCTGCCTCTCTGGGGTTGGTGGCTCCTGCCCTTGGCAGGGTCTGGCTGTCTCTCATCCATTTTGTGCTGATTTCAGTGCTCCCAAATCTGCAGGTGAGGGGCAGGAATTTGTCCAAGGACCCTTTTGCCTTTGGGAATGAATTCTCTGGGCTGTCAAGACCTGAGAGGTGAATTTTGCAGATTTCAGGCTTTTCAGCTTGGATCTCCTGACGGTTTTGATCAGCTGAGCATCCTGTGCTGAGGATTTCTCCCTTTTAATATGGGGGACAAAATAAAGGAAAGAGCAGGTGGGATCTGGGCTTGCCTACAGAATTTATATATTTTATGTGTGAACTAAAAGGTCTGAATGCTCCAGTGAGGAGCTGCATCATGCCCTGAAACCATCCCAGTGCCCACACTGTGGTTTCCTGCCTTTTCATTTGTCACAGTCACAGCTGCTCTGCCCCCAGCAGGGATCACTTCCAGGAGCTCTTCCATTCCTGGATGTGGAATTGAGAGGTTTGTACCCCCCAGCAAGAGCTGCTGGAAGGAGCTGCAGCACTGTGGGATGCTCTGGTGTTCTCTGAATTCACCTGGGGGCAATGACAGCAGCAAAAGTTCTTGAAATCAGAATCCATTCATGGGCAGGGCTTCAATCTGAATTGCCAGCCAGGACAGACCCTTGGAAAGGTGACATTTGTTAGCAGGTCTCCAACAAGGAGATGCTGCTGCCTGTTATTTCCTGGGCCTTTTGCCTGTGCAAGGTGTGGCAGTGACAGTCTGAGGGTGTCACAAAAGGGAGGTGGCCCCTCAGAGCTGTCCCTGTCCTGCTGTGGGACGTGTGTTCCCACCTGGGGATGTGTCCTGGGCCAGCACAACATTTCCCCACAATAATTGCTCTCAGGTTTTTAGTGATGTGGTGAAAGCAGAATATTTTACAAGGTTTTTTTTCCCCTGTGGCAAATGCATAACCTTGAGGTGCAACCACCCACGACCATGGAATATTCTTCCCTTTTATACCCTTGGTATTTTTCCTGTCAAAGAGACCTTGGTGCTTTTAAAATGTCTGTGCCCATCTCGATCTCACTGGTCAAGACAAGGATGTTCCTTCATCCCCCAGCCCTCAGGACAGGCCAAGGCAGCTGCTGCCCATCACTGCAGCTTTTGTTGTGTGCATCTGCAGGATGTTATCAGCCAGCTCCATCTCCAGCCTCTCTCCCTCATCTCCCCTGGCTTTAATTGAAAATGAGTTTCAGGGCTGCTGAAAAAGCTGTGGATGGGCAGCCCTGGAGAGAGGGTTTGCTTCTGCAGAGGCTGGGACTGGGACAGCAGTGAGGCTGCTCTGGGTGTTGGGGAGGGAGAGGCAGGTCCTGAGCAATCCCTGGGACAGGGGATCACATCCCTGGGAAAGGAGATCACATCCCTCAGGGGATCACATCCCTGGGGATCACATCCCTGGGGATCACATCCATCCACGAGGTTTTGTTTCCCTCCTCCATTCTCAGACTCAGTGACAATATCAGCTGCTGGAAGTTCTCTCTCTGCCCTCACTCAGAGTTCCTCAGGACAGGCTTCCACTGCAGTCCAGATCCTGCCTGATCTTTCCAAGTCCCACCATGATCTTCCTTCCAAAGAAACACTTCAGCCTTGTCTGTACAGACACAAATTGGAATTTATGTTGGCAAATATCTGTAAGAGACCCTGGTGCAGCTAAATAATTGTATTAGCTGAGGTTTAATCTCCTGCTATGGTCTCACTTCCATTTCAGTACAGGCAGATAATAACAGTAATAACAATTTAGCACCAATTTCTTAATTAGCACTGAGCCCAGCCACTGTGTGAACTTGGTGGGATAAAGCTGACACTTCCAGCATGTCTGTGGAGAAGAGGGAATAAACTTTTCTCCTCCCTGCTCTGCACCAGACTGGCTTGCTTGGTCCCAAGGTGTCCTAGGTAGAGTTCAAAGCTGCACCACAATTGCCCCAAGGACCTGGTCCAGTTCCAGGCTGAGTCTTGGGACTCCAGCAGCTTCAGGAAAAATCCTTTGAGTGCCTCTGAAGCTTAACAAACCTCTGGATCTGTCACCTGAAGAAAAGACACCAGAAAGGATGGCCCCCAGCTGTCTCTCCTGGCAGGAATTATTTTATAGCCCTGGGAAAGGCGGCATTGCTTGGTATTGCCCATCCTCATCCCTTGGACAGCCCCTCTCTCCCAGCCCCTCTCCACTCCCAAGGCCCCGTTTTCCTTCCCTCCCTGAGGTGTTTTTGTGTCCCCACAGGTCTGCAGGTTGTCCTCAAGTCCATCATGAAGGCCATGGTGCCCTTGCTGCAGATTGGGCTGCTCCTGTTCTTCGCCATCGTGATGTTTGCCATCATTGGGCTGGAGTTTTACATGGGCAAATTCCATAAAACCTGCTTTTCCAACGAGACAGGTGAGCTCTGCCCTTTGCACCTTTCTCTCCTGCTTCTGTGCTGCTTTTCCTTTTGCCTCTTCCACATTCCCTGAATTCTCTCCCTCTTTACCCACATATTCTGAGAATTTTGTGCCCATCCTGGGCTGGGACAGATTCTCCTCTCTCAGATGCCACTGGGCTGCTCCCAGTCTGCAAAGAGTGAGATTAAACTCTTAGGGCCTCCTATTCCAAAAAATTTTTTTTTGTAGCAGAAGCACAGAACCAAACTCCTGTTGTTTCATGTTAATAATGGCTGAGTTTCCTCGAAAGGTTTCTGGGGAAACTTTGGTGTGGAATGCGTTAACGTAGTCGCCCTGCCGGCGGCCCAGGCACTGCCGCCGCTGGCAGGCACGCCGGCCGCGTCGCCGCTGCGTTGTTTACGTAGTCGCCCTGCCGGCGGGCCAGCCGCTGCCGCCGCCGCCAGGCTCGCCGGCCGCCCCCTCCCGTCTGCACCGCCGCCGCGTTTCCTCGCCCTGGCCGGCACTGCAGGCCCCCGCACCGCCGGGCTCCCCCACGCTGCTGGCCCCGATTCTGCTGGGCTTCCCCCGCTGCCAGGCAGCCCCACCCGCCGGCCTTCCTGCTTCTGCCATGCTCCCCTGCACTGCTAGCCCCAGTTCTCCCGGGCTCCCCCGCCCTGCTGGCCCGGGCTCTGCCGCCCCCCCTGCCCCGCCCTGCTGGCTCAGGCTCTGCCGCCCGCCCCCCACACTGCTGGCCCCACCTCTGCCAGGCTTTCCCACCTCAGCCGGGGCCGGCTGGGCTCCAGCTTGGCTTGGGGCTGCCGCGGGCTCTCACTTCCCAGTCAAACACTGAAAAGTCTGGGAGCAACCAGAAAATAAAAGGACAATAGATGGAAGCAAAGGAGTCCTTTGATGGAAAAAGGATAAAAATAGCCCTCAGAGAAGGTAATTGGGCACTGAAGAGTAAATCTGTGACTGAGTGCTAAAGCCCAGAAGATGGAGAAGGATGATCCCACAGATTCTTGGCTGGGAACAGCTGTGTCAAATCATGGAATCATGGAATGGTTTGGGCTGGCAGGGACCTTAAACTCTTTCCACCTCACTCCTTTATAGTGGTGTTAATACATGTTTGTTATCTGGTAACACACATTAAAATGTGGTTCTTGTCTCCAAACTATTGCATTTTAAGGTGCAATTGACTTTCTTTAAAACACAGCTTTGTATTTTCAGTCATTATCACTAATAGGTCTTAATATTGATTTATTTCCATGCAATCCAATGTGCATCCCAGCCAAATCTCTGGGCATCCTTCACAGTGCTGCTGATGGGAACAGTTCAGTACACTCAGTGTGCACAGAGATTTGCAAAGGGAATTCTTGCTCACGTTCCTGTGGAATGCTGGAAAAACATAACACAGCTTGTGGAGGAGAGTTGGGAGTTGTGACTTGTGAGAAAATCCTGGTAACTCCTGGAGAAAATGAGTTTTGGACTGGATTTGTAGGAGGGAAAAGTCTGTTTGTGGGTGGTGTGGCCCCTGGGGGCTGTGGCAGTGATGGCAGGGGACAGGGACAGGGACAGGATGGGTGTGGAGGGAGCAGCAGAGTTCCTGCTGGGCTGCTGGGGAGGATGAGGATGAGCATGAGCAGCTGGGGTTCTCCGGGAGCATTGTCAGGTCTGTTAGACTGGAAACAGGGAGGGGGATGTTTGTGCATCCTTTGTGTGCAGGAGGCAGCAGCAGGCAGAGCCCCAGGCTCTCCCTCAGGCTGACTCCTGCTCAGGGAGGATTTTCTCCACCACCAAAGCCTTGTGTGCTCCCTGCAGCCTCACCTCTGCCATCAGAGCTGACCAAGGGGTTCTGTGCCAGCTTTGGGTACCCAGGGCAGGTTTTTGTCATGGGTAATGTCACCTCTGGCTGGCTGGAGCCAGAGCTCTGCTGCCTGTGCTGCATTTCTGCAGCTGCTGATGCTGACCTGGAACAGAGGCTGGACAGAGTTAAAGGAATAAAGCAGGGATTTATTGAAAGGCCTTCAAAGGATTCACCTTGGGCAGTGCAAGAGCCCAAGATGGACCCTGAGTCAGGAGTTTCACATTTTCATAAGTTTGGGTCCATTTCCATCTTGGGGTTCATTGTCCAGTTCCAGCTCCAGGTTCTGCAGTCCCACCCTCCCAGATTCTCTCCTCAATTCCCTGTTTGCACTTTTTGGGGCTGAAGCTGCAGCTGTCCTTGGTTGTGGGGCTGGAACAGGATTGTTTTGTGTGCCTGGGCTGTGATAACACTTGATGTGAAGTTCAGAGTTACATGCCAAGGCAGTACAGAATTAAAGAATAGAAAAGCTAAACTGGAGGCATTGCTGGCAGCTGGGGGGGAGCTGTGGCTCAGCCCCCACACCCCCTGAGCAGGCAGGGCAGGGTGCCTGTGCCTGGTCACTGTGCTCAGAGCTGCCTTGGGGTGAGTTCTGAGGATCCTTTCCAGCTGCTGGAAGGGAAATGCTGTTTCTGGAAAGGAGACTGGGCTGAGGTTTCCCAGCACTGCATCCCCTGGGAGCAGAGCAGCACAGCAACCCACAAAGCTTTTTAAAACCTAAGTGCTCCTCATCCCCACAGAGGTGCATTAAGGAGCTGGGGCAGAGAGCACGGGCTCCAAACCGGCCTGAGGGTGGAAATGTGAACTCATTAAAGAGATGCCTCTGCTGGGGGGTGGGAAATGGGAGGAGGGGAAAGCTGCTCGTGCTTCTTTCTGTTCCAAATCCCCTAAGTGAGCAAACCCCTGGGATTTTTCCTGGAATGAGGAGCCAGAGGTACCAAGCAGAGGTGTCAGCACCGAGTGTGGCTCTGCTGAGCCAATAGCCTGGGTGGGTCAGTGCTGAACTGCAGCACAAAGGGCACCAAAATATGGCCAAAGGGTTATTCAAGGCCCTTCCCCTTGACTGTTCTGAGCTGGAAACATGTTATTATTTTAATGAAAAATGGGTAAAACTCAATGGCAGTGCACGGTCCAGTCTTGTTTCCCTCTCCCTGCACCCTCCTTGCTGTCCTGTTTTTATTTTAAGGATTATTTTAAGCACCTGACCCAGCCCCAATGCCCCAAAGAAGAGAAGGGCACCACATTTATTTCCCATTTTCCTTCTATCTTCTCCAGCCATGAGGAGTAAGAGCCAGTTCTAGCCATTGTTTTAAAAAGGAAAAAATGCCCCACCCACCTTTGTGGTAGATGTGCACTGCATTTTCAGAGAATTCCCTGGCAGCAAAAGGCCAAAACGAGATGAAACTGGATCCTCTTCTAATGCACACTCCCAAATGGTCAGCAGGAGCCAGCTTTGGCATTTTCTCCTCTCACCAAGCCCTGGAGCCAGCCTGTGCTGACCCATCTGGGAGCTGGAGCTTTGCCCTGCACCGAGGTGTTGAGTCAACAGGGAAGTGTCACATATATATATTTATATATATCAGATATTTTTATATATATATATCTACACACACTTATATCCTGCTCCACAGTGACAATTTTGCTTTCCTCCTGCAGGCTTTGCTCCACTGAATTATTATTCCAAATTCCTGTTAGTGCTGCTCCTGCTTTTCCCCTGGTGAATTGGATTTTGTGCTGTTTGCTGCTCCATTTCTATATCATGTCCCTTTGGAAACCCTTTCATGGTTCCCCAACCCCAGTCTCTAAACGAGGATATTGCTTGGGATATTTGCTCACTCTGAAACGCCAGCACTGGAGTTTCTAACCTGCAACATTTCCCAGCTGAGCCTGGATGATGCTGGGCACCCTCCTGGCCATTCCTGGTGGTTCCCTGGCAGATTTCTCCACCTTGGCCCTCTCTGGGTCTGCAGTGAAACTCAGCAGAGGCTCCATCCCTCCTGGATCCTCCCCTCCTTTTGGAGCACAAATGTGCAGGTTAACGAGGAGCTGGAGTCCTTGGCATGGCACCAGGGGCTCCTCATGCAGCTGTGCTCAAACATCTGTACCTGGGCAATTCTGGGGCAGCCCACACCCCCAAATCAGCACTAGTGCAGAAAGTCCCTTTTGCTTTAATGTTCTAGAGCAAATATTTAACACTTTGAGGCTGTTTGAAGTGTGGCTCTGCTTGTACCACACTGTCAGTTTTATTTTTGTGGTGTTGCTTTATTTTGGGTTTTTGGGTATTTTTTGTGTGTGGATTTTTTCATGTTGCTCTTACACCATTCCCAGCTCTCTCAGGTGTACTGAGCTGTCATGAGCCAGAAATCATTTGCAGTTTGGGAGCCCCTTCTCCCAGGCAACAAGTGGCAGGACAAGAGGAAATGGCCTCAAGTTGTGCCAGGGGAGGCTCAGACTGGAGATCAGGGGAAATCTCCTCACTGAAGGGGCCCAGGCTGGAGTCCCCATCCTTGGAAGTGCCCAAAAACTTGTGCATGTGGCACCTGGGGACATGGGTAGTGCTGCTGGGTTGATGAATCTTAGAGGTCTTTTCTAGACAATTCCACAGTGTGAGGAACACTACTTCAGGGATGGCTCTGTTCCACCTTCCCCTGACCCATTTCTCACAGCCCAGCACTGTGGAAATGATTACAGGGGCACAACCACTTCTCCATGTCCACAGAGCACAAAGAAACCCAAAATGAGAATTTAATCCTTGCTGTGGTGCCAGGAGGATGCAGCAGAACCAGACAGGAATTTCTCAGGATGGTTTCAGACAGGAACTTTTCAGAATGGTTCCAAGCAGGAACTTTTCAGGATGGTTTCAGTCAGAAATTTCTCAGGCTGGTTCCAATAAGCAGGAACTTTTAGGATGGTTCCAATCAGGAGCTTTTCGGAATAGTTGCAGTCAGAAATTTCTCAGGATGGTTCCAACAAGCAGGAACTTTCAGGATGGTTTCAGTCAGAAATTTCTCAGGATGGTTCCAGTAAGCAGGAACTTTTCAGGATGGTTCCAATCAGGAACTTTTCAGGATGGTTCCAATCAGGAACTTTTCAGGATGGTTTCAGTCAGAAATTTCTCAGGATAGTTCTAACAAGCAGGAACTTCTCAGGATGGTACCAACAAGCAGAAAGTTTTCAGAATAGTTTCAGTCAGAAATTTCTCAGGATGGTTCTAACAAGCAGGAACTTTTCAGGATGGTTCCAAGCAGTAACTTCTCTTCCCTCTCTGCAGGTGAGGAGGTGGGGGATTTTCCCTGTGGAGAGGAGCCTCCTGCCAGGCAGTGTGAGAGCGGGACCACGTGCAGGGAGTACTGGCAGGGCCCCAACTACGGCATCACCAACTTTGACAACATCCTGTTCGCCGTGCTCACCGTGTTCCAGTGCATCACCATGGAGGGCTGGACCGACATCCTCTACAACGTGAGTCCTCTGCTGGGGGTGCTGCTGGGAAAAGATGGTTCTGGAAGAAAAATGCAATTTTATCAGTGTGGTTTTCACCTCCTGACCCTGCTATTCAAGATTGTTCCTGTTTGCCTCAGGGTCTGTTTCTGGTGGGATCTGTGGTGCTTTGAGGCTGCAGAGCTGCTCAGCTGCAGTGGGATGGGTCCTGGCAGTGGGGTGGTGGCAGTGCAGGAGTTGGTGTCACCCCAAGGTGCTCCTGTGCTCTGCTGGGTGAGTGGGAACAGCTTCTCACAATGCCCCACAGAAAACCCAACTTGTACAAAATTGGGTGGCAAAAGCAGCAATTCATTAATATTTTGTGCCTGGAGGTTTCCCCTCCTGACTGGGTGTAGCCCTTGTTGGTCAAACCTGTAACACTGAGCTCCAGTACTGGTTTTGGTTAGTCCAGTCCAGTTTTACAAATCACTCTCCTTCCCCCCTGGCATGACCCTGTGGGCTGCAGAGAAGGCACCAGGCTGAATTTCCCTGCCTCCTGCAAAGCAGGACCACGACTGGCACAACCTCTTGGCTGGCCAGTTTTGCTCTTCCCAGCTTTACAAGGAGCAAGAGAATCTCACCCAGCCTCTGCTGCCTTCCAGGCAGTGCAAAGCTCATTTGAGGGTGCAGTTTCTGTGGAAAAATCCCTAAATCAGGCATTACTGATGCCCTCAGCCCATTTCTCTGGCTGGAGGGATGATGCTATGCTCAGTTTTCTTCATCACAGACTCCAGAGCCATGCTGGGCTCTTTCAGTCCTTCCTGGGAGGGCTTTTGTAGCAACAGGAAAGGATTATCCTCAGCCACAGTCCATTGCCAGTACAGTTCTGCTGTGTTGGAGCCAATAAATCTGATTTATTCCTTTCTCCTTCTGTTGCTCACTTCCTCCATTTATTTCCAGTCTCTGACCACTTAAAGCCATCTCTAGAAGATTTCCCCACTGCATTTCTCCCCTCACCCTAAAGCTTCACCACACCACCAGTTCCTCCCCTTCTCATTCAGCATTCCTGCTCCTTCCTCCTGGTGCCAAGTGTTGTAAGAAAAGCCCATTAGCATCCTGGCTGGAATTGATTAATCAATATGTGGTGTATGAGATCATCTTCTCCCAACCTGCCTCTCGTACCACATGCAAAACCCCGAGCTTACTATGGGGGTATTGATTCTGGGGGGTGCTTTGAAGCTGCTGTAGTTTCATTCTAGATACCCATTAATTGGGAGCAGCTCCTGGAGCAGCTGCAGAGTTGGATTTGTTGGATTTGTTGGATTTGTTGTGTCTGAGACCCCAGCTTGGGGTTGGATGCTGGGATCTGGCAGATGTGAGAGGCTCTGGATGTTCTCATTGAGGGCAGGGTGAGTGGTTTGTGCTGTTCCATGGGACACTCAGCAGAAGTGACTGATGCCAGGAGCCACCCCTGCCACCTGTCCCTTGTCCCCAAGAGCTGTCACTCCCTCCCTGTGCTGCTCTGCTTGCTGAGGACCTGGCTGTGTTTGGCAGGTTGGAAACAGAGAGAAGCTGTGGGTGGAGAAGATTCACTCTGTGCAGCCCTCAGCCTTTTCACAGCTTCAGTCATGTGCTGTTTTCTGGCCACTTGTTCTTGGTTTGGTGTCTTCTGTGCCTACTCCAAGTTGATCAAATTGAAAAAGGAGACAAAAGCCCAGATTATGCTGCAGCAGTGACTGAAAATCCTCCATGGGGTGTTTATGGATGCATTGTCAGGCTGTGCACAGATAACAGCACTGAAGGCAGAGAATTACAGAATGGTCTGGGAAGGGAAAATCCCATCCCACCCTGCCATGGCAGGGACCCCTCCCACTGTCCCAGGCTGCTCCAGCCCCAATGTCCAGCCTGGCCTTGGGCACTGCCAGGGATCCAGGGGCAGCCACAGCTGCTCTGGGCACCCTGTGCCAGCCCTGCCCACCCTGCCAGGGGAGAATTTCTACCCAGTAACCCTTCTAACTCTCCTCTCTTTCAGTTTGAAATAATTGGCCCTTGTTCTGCCACTCTGCCCATATAAAAAGTTCATCTCCCTCCTTTTCATAAGTTCCTTTAGGTCCTGGCAGGGGCTCTGAGCTCTCCCTGGATCCTTCTCCAGGTGAGCACCCCCAGCTCTCCCAGCCTGGCCCCAGAGCAGAGGGGCTCCAGCCCTGGGAGCAGCTCCATGGTCTGCTCTGAACTTGTTCCAGCAGCTCCAGGTCCTCCTGATGCTGAGGACCCCAGACCTGGACACAGAACCCCAAGTGGAGTCCCACAAGAATAGAGTAGAGAGGGAATCACCTCCCTCATCCTGGCCACTCCTCTGTAGATGGAGTCCATCCATCCAGCTCCAAGCACTTCAGAAACTGCCCAGAGATGCTGCTTGAATCAGCCTGATCCCTCCTGGACCCAGCCTGGGAACCATCTGGCAGATTTTTCACCTTGAATCCAGAACTGGTAGAGTAAGTGACCAAATGCTGAGACTCAGACAAAGGGGGAGTGTCACAGGTCATTCCTTGTTCAGGGATCTCTGAACAATCCAATCTCTGATTGGATTCACCAATTGAGTTCTCCAATGCTGAGGAAAATGTTTTTTTTTTTGTCAGGAAAATTTTATCAGGAGAAGTTTCTCTGTCAGCCCCAGGCTCTGGTCTCCTCAAGGAGAGCAGCATTCCCCTGATGCAGGATACTCATCAGAGCTGAGCTGTGGACCTACTTTTAATCTTTTGCTTAATTAAGATTTGCAAAAGGCTGTGGGACCATGGGAGGCAAGATGTGGTCTGTGTAAACTGTGATTAAGCATTAGTAGGAAAAAAGGCTGGAGCTTTTTCTCCTGCTAATTCATGAAAGCAGGGAAAACCACACAGTTCTGGTGTCCTGAACAGAATGAGGACATGGAACTGTGGGAGCAAGTCCAGAGGAGGCCACAAAGTTGGGAACAGAGCAGCTCCCCTACAGACACAGAGAGAGACACAGAAGAGGTTGTGGAGAGCTCAGAGCCCCTTCCAGTGCCCAAAGGGGCTCCAGGAGAGCTGGAGAGGGACTGGAGACAAGGGATGGAGGGACAGGACACAGGGAATGGCTTTTCCAGGGTTAGATGGGATTTTGGGCAGGAATTGTTCCCTGGCAGGGTGGGCAGGGCTGGCACAGGGTGCCCAGAGCAGCTGTGGCTGCCCCTGGATCCCTGGCAGTGCCCAAGGCCAGGCTGGACATTGGGGCTGGAGCAGCCTGGGACAGTGGGAGGGGTCCCTGCCATGGCAGGGGTGGAATGAGATGATCTTTATGGTCTCTTCAACCCAAATTTGTGATTTTATAAAAGCTGCTAACCCTCAGGGTTAGCTGAGCCCTTCCTTCACCCCTTCCCGTGTGTGCCACCACCACAGGCTGTCCCTGTTGGGGTAGGTTTGTCCCCCTGCTTGTCCAAACCCCTCTCCTGCTGCTGTTGGAGCAGCCAGCCCTGCTGGGACCCAAATCCCTCTGCAGCCAGGCAGTCTGGGACTGAGACCCATTAGGGGAAGGCTGAGGTTACAACTCCTTCCTTAATGGCCCGTTCATTTCCTGCTGGATTGATTGTCCTGCATCAACAGGGCTTTGCCATCCCCCTTCCTGCTGTGCTGAGGCTGGGGGTGTTCAGGGCACCAGGGTTAGGCTGCAGTGGTGATGTCAGGGATCAGGCACTGCCTGGGGTGTGCTTCACCAGCGCAGCATCAGTTGAAAGCTGGAGGCTTTGCTGTGTCCTGGGAGCAGAAGGGTGCCTGGAAAGGCTGCTCTGTGATGGCACCAGGCAAACTGAGGAGTTTGGTGCCAAAGGTGGTCAGGAAAGGGGGGCTGGGGTTTGATGGCTTGGCTCAGTCTGTTGGAAGAGGGGTTTGTTGTGAAGGATTATTCAGTCATTCCCAAAGGAATGAGGTGACTTTATAGATGGTCCAGATTCAGCTTTCCTACAGACTTAGAAAGTCACAGCACCAAATCTTCAGCACAGCCTTTGCAGCCAGAAATCTACCTTGTAAATACTTACTCCTTGTCCTGTGATAAACTGAGGAATCAGGAGAGCAAGGGGAAAGCAAGTTCATAAATCTCAGCCCATTTTTTTCCTTGCTGATCCACTGTTTATACTTCCAGAGACTTTTCCTTCTAATTGGGGCCCATGAAAGCTTTCTAGCAAGGCTTTATCTGGGAGGTGATTTATGCTTGGAGCAAAGAGGCTGAATCATCAGCAGGGTGAAATTCTTCAATGATGAGCTGGGGAAGAGACCTTGCTGCCTCAGCAGCACAAAAGCATTGGAACAATGACTCCAACCAAGCTCTTCTGGGAGCTGCAGCTTTCTCTCAGCTGTGGCTTGTTTGTGCTCAGAAGTGCCCAGGGAGCAACAGGTGATTTAGGAAAGCTGCTGATGGGCAGGAACACTTTTTCCAGCAAATGGAGCATGTCCTGCTAATTCCAAGCTTCAGCATCCGCTGGGGATGTGTTAAAATAGAGGAACCCAAGTGTTTTCCTCAGGCTGGGAGCTCAGAGCTGTGCCAGGTTTTCATTCAACCCAGTGCAGACAGACAGACAGAGACCCCTCAACTTCTTCCTTGGAAGAATGTCCAGAGCATTCTCTAGACCACAAAATTAGGGAAGAATCTTCCAGAGCAGCAGCCTTTGTGGGGGCAGTGCTGCTCAGGGACCACAGGCCCTAGAGCTGGGAGCAGCCCAGTGCCAGGCTGGGCTGAGGCAGGAGTGCTCTCTCTCTCTCTGCAGTGTGCATTCTGCATTAATTGGGTTGCATTAATGGTTCTGCATCTGCTGTGGAGCTGCTGAGGCAGTCTCTGCTCTGGGCTCTCTGCCTCAGGGTGGCCCTTGGAGCTTGTGGTGTTCACCTGGAGCATCCCACTGGCCTTGGGGTGCCGTGGGACACCGTGGGTTGAGGTTGGGACAGCAAGGAGCCACTCAGCTCGTGCCTGAGGTCAGAGGTGCCTGGTGCTCACAGCAGCTCTGGGGCCCCTCATGTGCATGTGTTCATTGTCCCCATGGAGGGCCTGGATCTGCCAAGCATTGCTAAGTTTGCTGCCATGCTTTGGGCAGGGCTCTGGCAATAACCAGGAGCTGCTGGTGCTGCTGAGGGAGAATATTTCCAGAGATGGACTCCAAGGGCAGAGCCTGGGGAAAGAAATCCTTGTGCTGGGCTGGAGGAAACAATGCCACTGCTCAGCATGGTGGTGCCCTGGGATCTGAGCCCTGCTTTCCCTCCAGATCTCATTTTCAAATTAAGATAATTTCTGGATCATTTTAGATCCTCTTGTTTACGTGCTTGGTGTTTGTGAATGACAGTGATTCATCTGTTGCTAATGTGGGCTCTGTGGAGGTGGAAAACCTTTTAAAGAGGCAATAGTACAACTCTGATTTCCTTTTCTGAGCAGTAATTCCCAGTTTTGCCCAGGCAAGAACTTTATTGTCCATCATCAAACCCTCCACTGGTTGCCATGGGGAGCTCCCCTGTTTTTTTGCGAAGTGAGAAAAGCCTGAAAACTTTTGTGCCTGCCCGTGAATTCCTGAATTAAAATGATTATTTTGCAAATCTGAGCATTCCTTGCAAAGAGGAGCCAGCTGGGAGCCTTCCTGATGGAGCTGCTGTGGCCCTGGCAGTGATGAGTTGGGAGCTCAGAGCTTTCCTTGGGATCTCAGTGGATTGGGAAGGGGTGGGGGCTCCTTGCTGTCCTCCAGGAACTTCCAAAGAATGGAGAATTGTGTTTGTGGTCCCAGAAAATCGTGGGTCAGATCTGCTCCATCTGGACTGTCAGAAACCTGGGTGCTGACTTTGAGTGAGCTTTGGGGGCTTTCACCTTTCCTCTCTCCTCCCCAGGAGTTCAAAGCTCCACTGTGGAATTTGCTTTGCAGAACAGGGGCTCCTTGCAGGGGAGGAGAAATGTCAGAGTGCACCCTCACTCTCTTTTCATCTTAATGCCAAGAGATTTTCATGTTTCTTTTGTTTCCTACTGACAAATATTAGTGCCCAGTGGGTCTTCCAAGACTGTGGACTGGGCCTAACCTAATATGCTTGTGAGTAGGGATGAACAGTTCAAACAAGATATAAATCTACCTTAAATTGGATCCCAACTGGAACTTTACCCTCCCTGAATTAAAACAGCTTATGATTCACTTGGTATTTTTCATTCCTTTTTGTGCCTTTGTATTTTTTTCATTCCTAAGGAGATACAAAAGTGAAAAGCTGGGGTGTAATTGTTGTTCCAATTCCAGCCCAACCCAGAGATGGTTTTGTTGCTGGGATGGTGTTGGGGCAGGAGAGACTTTGTTGTCCCAGCTTGGGGAGCTCACATGTGTCTTTTTGGGGTGTTTCAGAGAATCATGGAATGGTTGGGTTGGAAGAGACCTTAAAGCTCATCTTGTTCTACCTCCACCATGGGCAGGGACCCCTCCCACTGTCCCAGGCTGCTCCAGCCCCAATGTCCAACCTGGCCTTGGGCACTGCCAGGGATCCAGGGGCAGCCACAGCTGCTCTGGGCACCCTGTGTCAGTGAAAGGTTCATTTATGAAGATCAAACCTGTGACTCTTGGTCTGCATCACTCACAGTGTGAGCTGGGGAATCCAAGGTGATGCTCCTCAGGAGGAGTTTGGGTGTGACCAGCCCTGATTTCCTGGACCATGAGGTGATTTCCAGGGAGGTGCTGTGAGGGTCAGTCTGAATGTGCTCCAGAAAGCAGAAGGGAAATAAATCACACAAAGCACATCCCCTCATCTCAGACTTGGGTGAAGGTTCCTCTTTGCTCCCTGGCTGCTCCTGACGTTTCCAGGTGACTTCAGTGTCTTTTTGTTGGTCCTTTGCTCAGATTGTGCTTTCCTGTGGGGGTTTGCACTTGGCTTTGCTCATGGGGACTGTCCCAACTGATTTGGGGGTGCAGTGACTGCTCCAGCAGAGCCTGTGGGACTCTGCAGGTGGCACTGGAACTGCTCTGTGGCACTGGAACTGCTCTGTGGCACTGGAATTGCTCTGTGGCACTGGAACTGCTCTGTTCATTGGTGGCACTGGAATTGCTCTGTGGCACTGGAACTGCTCTGTCATTGGTGGCACTGGAACTGCTCTGTGGCACTGGAATTGCTCTGTTCATTGGTGGCACTGGAATTGCTCTTCTCTCCTTGTACAACTGATGAGCAGTTGGGCTGCTCTCTGTTTGAACTGATCCAGTAAATTACAGATGCACAATTGCTAAATACTGAGAGGAGTGAGAAGAAATGTTGTGTTTGCAGTCATGTCAGTGTGTCCTGGGGCTGGCAGCAGTGGTGTGAGGAGGTTTAGGGTGGCTTCAGTCTCCTGTGATCACTCTGTGCACCATCAGCTCTCTTCATGAATAAATATTGAGAACAAAGCTCTTTAACCAGCAAAAGTGTGAGCAGGCAGCAAAAGGAAAAGCTGCTGAAGGGTTTTCCTTACATTAACAGGGAAAATAAGGATAAGGAGAGGCTTTGTTTTGCCACTCTGAATCCCACAGCACATTTCTGACATGGTTCCTTTGTTGGCACTGCAGTCCCTGTCGTTTCCCTGTCGAAGTTTTGCTCCAGGTGAGTGTGGGGCTGGAAAACAGAGCAGGGGCTGTGCCAGCCTTGGCATTCAGAGCTGAAACAGGGCAACATGAGAACAGGGGTGCTCTGCTTCCCCTGGGCCACAGCTCAGGATTCAGCTGGTGGAGATCAGGGAATCACAGCTGACAGGATGAGCAGGAGCCTCGAGTCCAGCCCTGCCCAAACCCCCAACAATCCCAGCCTGTCCCTGCCCAGACCCCCCAACAATCCCAGCCTGTCCCTGCCCAGCCCCCCAACAATCCCAGCCTGTCCATCCCTGGCAGCGCTGTCCAAACGCTCCTGGAGCTCTGGCAGCCTCGGGGCCGTGCCCATTCCCTGGGGAGCCTGGGCAGTGCCAGCACCCTCTGGGGACTCCAAGAATGGAGCACATGTGGGAAGGGAGAAGCCAATAGATGAAAAATGAATGCTGAAACGTGCAATGCCCACAGGTGTGTGAAAAAAATGTCACTGTGGTTTTGTCTGCAGAGCCTGTTCTGATCTCTGCTTTCTCGAGCATCTCAGAGCCAAGAGCACACAGCATCTGCCTGAGCTGTGCCACAGATTTAGTGTAAAATCCCCTACAGCCCTGACCTAGGGAGAGGTTACCCCTGGGACTTGATGCTCAGCAGTGCTGAACTTCTCTTGTCACTGTGCATTTGCCCAGGGCTGTGCTGGGGACAGAGCCAGCAGGGCACGTGTCACATGCTGGTGTCACACACCCGTGATGGAGATGGGAGCTGAGCTCCTGAGCTGTGCCACGGTGTAATTGTGCTCTCACTTTCTCCCTGCAGCTTCACAAGAAGAGAAAAATCTGCTAATGCTGTTAGTGCTCAATTGCACTCACTATCGAGTTAGGGTGATTTGAATTTGCTAATAAGAACCAGGCACCTTCGGCGTGCACATAAATGATAATTCCCAGCCTGGAGCTGTGGGGTTAATGTTGATTTTGTAGATTTTGTGGCTCAGTATCACCAATCATCTGCAGGAAAGTAGGGCAGTGATGGCAGAGTTTGGAGCAGGCAGCCAAGAGCCTGGCAGCAGCTCTGAGTGCAGGGCTGGGTTGAGAGGGAAAGGCTGGGAGGGAGGAAGGGAAAAAGGGAAAAGCCTTTCCTGTGGATGGTGCTTTTGTGGAAGGGATACTGGAAGGCAGGGACACACCTGGGGTGACCAAACCTGTGCAGAAAAACCCCAGACAAGCTCAGCCAACGATTGATTCGAGCACAAAGCCACAGTGGGAGTTGTGGATGTGTGAAACCCGTCCCAACAGAGCCCACACGTGCCTGTGTCCCCTGTGACCCCCTCACACCCCTGCTGCTGGCACACAGAATTTTGCCAGTTGAGATGTGCATTTCATCCACATTTCCTGCTGGATTTAAGCTTCCTCTATCCCATTTTGTTGTTACAACTTGTGGGTTTTTGAGTATCAGATTTATTATTATGTAGAAAAATCGGTCTCAGGTCAAACTTCATTCACTTAGCTGATCACTGGTGTGCAACAGACATCTCAGCATCTCAAATTTCAGAAATTCTTGTGTAATTGAGTGTAAACAGACTCATCTACCACCCATGTGTGTAAAAATATCCAAGTTTCTCTGTGCCTTAAACCCCTCTCTGGAGCTCTGTGTCCAAACTCTCCTGGGCAGCAGATGGAGTGGATTTCTCAACTCCCTTTTCCTCAGGGAGAAGCCTCACTCCAGGCTTTGGAATAACAAACTTGCTGCTAATGAGACCTGGCTGGCTGTAGCAGTCCAGGAGTGTAATAAATTGGTGAGAGCATCCACGGATTTGTAGGAAAAATCCCTTGTGGAGCACTGAACAAGCAGCACAAGGTTAAGAGGAGGAATCTGCACAGCTGATGGATCCTGTGTGAGCTGTCAGTACATGAATCTATACCAGCCCCACTTCTGCACTGGCTGATATCCATGATTCCTGCTTTCCTCCTGAATCTGTTTGCCAAAGGGCTGAATTCCCAGCTCTTTTAAGGGATGCCTCCTCCTCTGGGAGGTTTGCAGAAACCCAAAGATGCTGGAATAGGAAATGTGTGGAGCAAGCCTAAGGCTGAAATGGCTTTGGAATATTTAAATGCCAAGAGTGCTGCAGGTTTGTGCCCATGCTGGGTGTCCATCCATGTGGGAACACAGCCTGGCTGCCCCATGCTCATGTGGGCATTCCCTCCAGGGCTGAGAGGACTGAGACATTCCAACCCTGCTCAGAGCAGCACTTGTGGAGCTGAGCAGGAGCTGAAGCACCTCCCTGAATCTTCTGGGGTTGATTTAATGTCTCAGAGAAGATTTATTCAAAATGACTGTGAGGTGGCCACCTCCAGGTTTAATAGGAGACATTTCAGATATACAGCAGGAGAGTGACATATATCAGCCAAACTTCAAGAGTCTCTCCAAGGCAGCAACTGCTCTCTGAAAAGCAAAGAAACCTCTCTGAACAGCAGCGTAATCGTGGGGGCTTGCCAAGAAAAAAACCTCAGCTGAAGAAATCCACTTGCAGCTCAACAGCATGAAAGCACCCAGGGTACAAACAGCTCTGAACGTGCCTGACAATTGCTCTCCTGCCCAGGATGGAAGAGGCAGCTGGGTGCTTTCCAGTGCTCTGCCATCCCTGCTGCCCCAGGGGCTGCAGTGACACAGTGACACAAGGGGTCTGAGAAAAGCACAAGGGGTCTGAGAAAAGCACACCGAGGTTTTGTAGTTCTGACACCAGTCCCAAATCCCTGCTCCAACAGAAGGGGCTGAGGGGGCTCTGGGAGAAGTTTTGCTCTTGACTCAACAGCTCTGCCCTGGGTGCAGGGCTGGACAGGGAAGCTGCTGGAATGGACAGTGCTGGGTGTGGTGTGGTGGATGCTCCAGGTGGGGACAAGGCAGCTCAGGGGGTGCTGGGCTTGGGGGCTGCACAGATGGCAGCTGCCAGGGCTGGGTGTGTGCTTGTCCCCAGCAGGAGGAGGGAGCACAGGGTGTGGGGCAGACCTGTGGTCAGTCTGTTGGGCTCTGTGAGGGAGCTACAGCCAGCTGGGAGCTGAAGCTGCTCAGGGCAGGAGGTGCCATCGTTCTCTGTCATTGCTGACATTGCAGCCTCTCTGCTCTTTTCTTGGAATCCTGGAATACTTTGGGTTGGAAGGGACCTTAAATCTTACCCAGTGCCACCCCTGCCATGGGCAGGACACTTCCCACCATGCCAGGCTGCTCCAAGCCCCATCCAGCCTGGCCTTGGACACTGCCAGGGATGGGGCAGCCATCACCTCTTGGGCAATCTGTTGTTTTTCCTCCAAAAGATAAAGTTCCTGGCTTGACAGAGCCTTTCATAGGAAATTTTAAAGCCAGTTTTTTTATTCCAGCAACACTTTTATTCTTCTTTGTGTTTCCACATCATCCCTGGAAGTGCCCAAGGCCAGGCTGGATGGGGCTTGGGACAGTGGGAGGTGTCCCTGCCCATGGCAGGGGTGGCACTGGGTAAGATTTAAGGTCCCTTCCAACCCAAAGCATTCCAGGATCCCAAGAAGAGAAGCAGGGAGGCTGGAATGTCACCAGTGGCAGACAGAGAACAATGGCACCTTCTGGCCCTGAGCAGCTTGGGCAGTCTGTTGTTTTTCCTCCAAAAGATAAAGTTCCTGGCAAAACAGAGCCTTTAATAGGAAATTTTAAACCCTTTTTTAAATTACAGCAACACTTTTATTCTTTCTTGTGTTTTCAAACCCCATCCCTGATGTGTCCAAGGCCAGGCTGTGGATGGGGCTTGGAGCCACCTGGGATGGTGGGAGAGGGAGGAATGAGATGGGTTTTAGGGTCCTTTCCAACCCAAACCATTCTATATTCTAAAATCCAGCAAATCCCCTATAGGGGAGGAAAATCACCCAGAAACTGTGGGAAGCAGCTCATCCCAAAACCCCCTGGGTGTCCCTGTCCCCTCTGGGGTTGGTTTGTTTATTAACTGCTCTGTGGCAAAACCTTTGTTGTTCCCAGGTTGTTTCCTCCCCCTGGAATCCAAAGAGGAGCAGCTTTGAGCTGCTCTCATCATTTTTTACAGACTTAATGAATATACACTGTAGTAAATATTTTCACACTTCAATTTGGAATTTCACAGGGAATTTTCATTCAAATTTGGAACAACTTGGCAAAGCTTGTGGTTAGGAAAAACCTTTTTTTCTTTCCTCTAGCAGAGAGTCCTTTTTATTTAAAATGTCTTCTCAAAACCTTGTGAAACATCTTTAGATGGAGCCAGGAGGATCATGCCCAACTGGTTTTTTTGTTCTGTTTTGTCTGAAGCAGGGAAATGGGAAGGATAAAAGACCTTTGGAATCTTGTTCTGAGTAGGGATTGCATTGACAAAAGGCTGCAGGGCCTGGGGGCTTTGCTGTGCTCTCAGTTCTGTGGGACTGAGCTCTCAGCTCCAGCTCCTGAGCCATAGATTTATCTACAAGGATGTTTTTTGCTCATAATTAAGGAAAAGCAGAGCTGCTGGAGGTGTCTCATTAGAAGACAAGAATGAGAAGGTGGCCTAACCTAGATAAATCAATACCCTGCTCATTCCCAATCCTCTGCTGGAGAATGCAGGTGTGTAACAGCCCTTGGTTATGATTTTATACAATAGAATCCAGGCTTTAATTCACTGAATCCATTTTCTGCTACTGGAAATGTCTTAGGGATTCTTGGTAGAGATGTTTAGAGGGAAAATCAAGCAGAATCTGGATGTGCACTGGATGATGAGGAAGCCTGTGCATTATGCTTAGGGCTGTTGTTATTTGCAGAGATTTTGGGCCTTGCCCCACAATTTCCTCTGCTCAAAGCCAGCAAATTCTGGAGCCTTGAATTGCTGTGGGGATGGCTCTGCTCTGCTGACTGAGGGGCTGCAGGGCCCAGGGACTGCTGAGTGGCAGGAAAAGTTTATTCTGCATCCACTCACTAGACCAGCACAACTCTGTGGGTCTGAATGGATCCTTATCTGAACATCTCATGTGTGCCTGAGCAGCCAAAGTGAGCAGGGCTCTAAATCTCTCTCTGTTTTATACATTTTATACATTTATACTGGAGATACTTCTCCCTCCTCATGACTTTCAGAGCACATTTGGGGACAGCTTTGGCTCTTCAGACACCTGAAGCCTTTGCAGAGTAAGAAATCCATGTCCAGAGAGCACTGAATTTGCTCCAAGTGCAGCTTGGCTCACACAGGAGCTCTCTGAGGGAATGAACAATTTGTGCTTGATAAGAATCCCAAGCTCAACAGCAGAGTCTGTTTCCCTTCCCCTTTCCCTTTCCCTTTCCCTTCCCCTTTCCCTTTCCCTTTCCCTTTCCCTTTCCCTTTCCCTTTCCCTTTCCCTTTCCCTTTCCCTTTCCCTTTCCCTTTCCCTTTCCCTTTCCCTTTCCCTTTCCCTTTCCCTTTCCCTTTCCCTTTCCCTTTCCCTTTCCCTTTCCCTTTCCCTTCCCTTCCCTTCCCTTCCCTCTCCCACTGCACCACCCAACCCCAAGAGCTCCTTGCTCTCCTTTTTCTCCAGAAAATGCAAATCTTGTACTCAGAGAAACCTGATGGGTGACTGAGGCACTGCTGGTTGGAATCAGAATATTTGGAGTCTTGCTGGATGCACTGGCTGCCCCTGCAGCATCTCAGTTTGAGTCACTTTTTGTGAAACTGTTGGAGTAACTTGGTCTCATGAGCCCTGTGGCTTCTAGATTTGTGCTAAAGTGTGCAAAATGCATCTCCAGAGAGTCACAGAATGGTTTGGGTTGGAAGGGACCTTAAAGTTCATCTCATTCCAACCTCCCTGCTGAGGACAGGGACAGCTTCCACCAGACCAGGGTGCTCCAAGCCCCATCTAACCTGGCCTTAAATCCTCCTTATCTTCCAGATGAGTGTCCCATGGGGCTGAGAGGGGCTGGGCAGGAGTTTGCTGGGGCACAAGTTGCTCTTGAGAGCTCCAGCCAGAGCCCTGCCCCTCCTGAGCCTGGAGGTGCCTCAGCTGTCCCCAGCAGGAACAGTCTGCACCCAGCTCCCATCCATAATTCAAGGCCACAGCTGTTTAAAAATAAAAGAAAGGGAGGAGAGGCTACGAAATCAAAATAAAAACACTCAAAAAGAGGTAGAGTCCCTTGGCCAGCCTGTTATTTTTGACAGTGGCAGAGCTTTCCCAGTGCCAGGCAGGCTCATGAATAAAGCAGCTGAGTGAGTTCATGCTAGCTGGGAAAAGAATGAATTTTTTATCAAGAAACCCTGTTAGCATATTTATGTATTGATATATTGGTGCCATAAGCCTTTGGATCAAGGCATGAAACAGCAGTGGTTCTGCTTTTCCAGCCTCCCCAGCTCTGGAGAAGGGCAGAAACAAAGGAGAGGATTTGCTTCTATTTAAACTTGGCTGAATTAACATTAATATTGCTTGCAACAACTACAGTTAAAACGTGTTCCTACATCCACTGCTATTGTGCAAAATTAAAATGCTGCCAGCTCTGAGGATTTTACCCAGATTCCTCTCCTATTTGGGTTGGTTTGATGCATTTGGATGCTTTCAGAGGAAAGCCCAGCTCTGGACTGGTGTATTTGAGGGAATTATGTGGTGGCTGCCCCATCCCTGGAAGTGTCCAAGGGTGTTTCTGGCTCAGAAAGGTTACAGAAGGCTTAAAAAAAATACTTGTTTTTTCCTCCTCCTATTTTCACCGTTCCATGTGCTCTTGTACGTGCTTGTAGTGTTTTTGATTTTAATCTCAGTAATTTCTGTGTTCATTTAAATGTCAGAATAGGAGCAGATAGAAATAAATCACCCGTAAATAGCTTTACTAATTATCAGAAATGGTGAGGAAAAGAGTTGTGAAAAATCAGACCGAGGGTAAAGAGAGTTCATCTCTCCAAGACAGCTGAGAGTTCTCAATGCAAAAGCACTTAACTAAGGGAATATTACCCTTTAATTGCCCTGAATAAGTCAGGCTGTGCCATTGATTAGATTCGATGAGTAAATCTAGGTGTGCTGTATTTTGTATTCTGATTAAAACCACGGTAAAAACAAATGCTCTGTGGTGTTTGGCTGTATCTGTCCAATTAAATCCTGTTATTGACCCCCACTCATTTACGTGGCAGCCCCTTAATTGTCTGTCTTTCACATTAAAGGTTGTTTTATGTGCAGTTCCTTCCCCTCCCAAAGCAGCTCGAGCAGTGGGAGCTGGGATGATCTGAGAGCCCTGGGGAGCAAGGAGCCAAAAGCAGGCAGAGACCCTGGGAGGATGGGATGGGATGGGATGGGATGGGATGGGATAATGGGATGGGAGAAGGATACTGGAGCAGACCAGGCTTTTTTGGCCATTTCCTGGTGATGGGATGGGGCTGGAGCAGAGAAGCTCCACCATGAGAATCCCAGATTGATTTGGGCTGGATGAGACCTTAAAAATCGTCTCACCCCACCTCCACCATGGGCAGGGACAGCTCCCACTCGCCCTGGGTGCTCCAAGCCCCATCCAGGCTGGCCTTGGACACTGCCAGGGATGAGGAAATTCCCCTTGGAGCAGCCTTGCATGCCCTGGGATGGTGGGGGATGGCCAGGGCTGCAGGAATGGAGATGAAAGGTGACACAAAGGCATTTCTGGGCTCTGCAGCACAGCACAAGCAGCAGTTGGCTGCTTTCAAGTCGATTGTTTCAAAACATATCTTGGAATGAATTAATAAGCAGACACAGCTGCCACCTTGTTAACACAGGGAAGCAGTGCCTGAGCAGCTCTGTGTGCCTGGGACACAGAGTGAGGATTAATCCTGGCCCTGCTCTGCTCTTGGACAGCTCACAAAAGGCCTGGTGGTGGGAAGTGCTGGGAGTTGGGCTGGAGAATGCCCTGCCCTGCAGCTCAGGGCATTAATCCCCCTGCAGGACAGCAGCCTTTGGCTTTGAGTGTGCTACAGCTGCCAATACTCACCCACAGACCCTGCACCTCCAGAGGTGCTGTCACTGCCTGGGGACACCAGCACTGAGCACAGAGGGAGGAGAGAGCCCCTGGGTGCTCAAAGCCAGTACAGTGATCCCTCAGGATTTCAGCTTTTATGTTTTCCATCTATTTGTAACCCTGCAGTTCTTTAGTGTGTAACTCCAAACTCCACACACAGCTGAGCTGCTGCTCTCCCATTTGGGGCACACACAACAATTCCTCTCTGGGCTGGCAATCAAGGACACCTCACTGCCTCAGGCCCCAGAGATGGAAACAAAAGTGAGTTTGGGGAGCAAACTTGGGGTCAATGACTTCATTACCTGCAGCTGTGATTGGAAGATTCACCCCCAGTGTGCAAATGGACCAAACTCATCAAAGTGTGAAATCCTGTGAGCCATTGTCCATTCTGGGTGTAGCCCCTGGGGGGCTTTGTCTGCCCTAAATGTACCTGAAGGCCTCAATAAATAGAATTACTTTTTATTCCCTTGATTTTGTGTGGCCTCTGTTTCTAGGTGGCCCCAAAAGGCATCAATAGGGAGTGAACAGGGAAAGATTGTCCTGTGACAGCCAGCTGTGAGCAGGGACAGCAGCTCCGGGTGGCTGATGGAGCAGAGTCACCTGGAGCAGTTTATAGAGGTGATTTTTGGGAATTGGGAACTGAGTATTTGGTATTTTAGCATGCTGGGTGCATCCTGCTGCCAGTGCCAGGTCAGGGTGGGAGCAGCTGGGGCTGAGCAGAGCTCAGATGTTTTAGGGAGAGCACTCCAGGGGCTGGAGAGTTTGTGTGGGCTTTAGATGTTTGAGGTGGTGATCCCTGGGGCCCTGAAATGCCCCTCAGATGCCTCAGTTCCCTCTGTGCAGCTGTGGGAGCCTCGTGCTGTCACATTTAGGGGATGTGGATCTTTCCATGCCCAGGCACTGCTGGGGCCAGGTATGGGCACTGCTCTGGGGATGCTCCTGAAGAGCCCATGGCTGTGCTTAACCAGAAGGCTCAGGAGCAGTGTGAGAGCCCCTCCTGAATTTCTGGATGGAGTTCTGGCACGTTGTGTTGAGTATTTCATTTCTCTTGCCCTCCTGTTACGTCTCTGTGGGCACAAGTGGCACTGACAGACGGCCAGACATTACAGCAGTGAAATGTTGTAGCTGGAACATAAAAATTGATTTGATCTCTTGGCTCCTCCTGCTTAATGAGTGAGCCTGGAGCTCGGTGGCTCTGTGGATGAAGGGCTTGGGGCAGACAGAGCTGCCTGTGAGACTCTGGGGGCTTTCCCTGGGGGAAGGAGTTTGGTTTTCCTGGCAGCAAACAGGTTTGGAGTCATTAAAGCATCTCCTGTGGCAGAGCTGGTGCTGTGCTCTGTGTTGGGAGCACTGGGGAGGGTGTTGCACATCCAGGAGGGCTCTGCTTTCTCAGGAGCAGTTTGTCACCACCTCTGCCTGGTGTTTGTCACTGTACCCAGAGTGAAGGTTGTCCTGGATCCTCGTGAGCGAGGCAGGGCAAACAGAGCCAGGCCCTGCCCTGCCCTGAGCAGGAGGCAATCCAGCAAATGCTCAGGGAAGGCTGCTTAATTGGTTGTATTTCAACACATTTCATTTCTAAGGGCTTTGATCGTGGCATGGAATTGTGGATCTGTCGCCAAGTTTGGGCTTCAAATGGAGAAATAAATGATAAACGATCATTTGGCAGCAGTGAACCTGCTGCATGTTTATGTGCTTTTCCCTTCTCCCATCTGTTCCTCCCTCAGCCCCTCCCCATGGGCTCCCTTGCCTGGCTGACAGCATTCCCAGCCTCCTAGAACCATGGAATGTCCTGAGCCCATCGAGTCCCCTCTGGATGGGACCTGCCTGCTGCAACCAGAGATGTTTGATTGACAAGATGAGAGCTGAAGAGCAGCCCCTAAATACAAACCCCTGGGATTGCTCTGAAATTGGCCCCAGGCACTCCCCCACTCCTTTTTCTCTGCTTCCAGACAAATGGTGCTGCAGGCAGCAATTGGCTTTACTTCATCCCTCTCATCATCCCTGGCTCTTTTTCCCCGTGTGTTGGGAAGGAAGCACTGAGGATGTTCCCTTTCCCTCAGAGCCCATGTACAGAGATGCAGGGCAGGAGATCAGGGCAAGGAGGGAGCTGAATGCCAAGAGAGAGAAGAATGGAAGCACAAAACAGGGAATGAAGAATTGGGGTGGGGTGTCAGGTATTCAAACCCCTCATTGAGCAGCTCAGAGCTTTCCCTGCATTTCTGCTCCTGTTTTCCTGTTTCTCCTCAGATCCATTTGTCCCTCATGAGCTGCTTCTGCCTCGAGCAGGGGGTTGTGGTGAGGTTGGTGAGTGCCCCTTGCTCTCCTCTGAGTCACAGATGGACTGACACAGACATTCCTGACTGTGTTTGCTGTTTGGAGAGATGCTTGTCTGGTGTTGGAGGAAGGATTTGTGCAGACACCCACCCTATTAACCAAGGCCAGGGTTTTACTTGTGTCAGTGCTGTAAATGTTCTCACCTGTGAGAAACACTCTGCCACTTTGGGCTTCACTGTTCACCTTACACACAGACTTTTGAGATGATACCAAGTACATGCACAGCTGAAACTCATTTAAAGTGCTTCCTTTTCTGAGTCCTGAAAGCAAAATTATTCTTGGGAACACTGGCCAAAAAGCATCACAGATAATAAGCTAAAAGCACCAATGTCAGTTAGAATTAACACAGTTTTTGCCAGTTGGTTTTTCAGAGCAGTTTTCTGGGGGCTCTGCCTTTGGGCAGGTTGGTGAGCTCAGGGCTCCTGTTTTCCTTTACCCTCTGCAGGGGGAGGGAGAAGGACAAGGGAAATGCAAGAATTTACTTGTGTCAGTGCTATAAATGTTATCATCTGTGAGAAACACTCTGCCACTTTGGGGTTCATTGTTCATCTTCTCATACAGAGACTTTCGAGGTGGTACCATGCACATGCATGGCTGAGGTAAAGCACATTTAAAACATCTCCTTTTGTGAATCCTGCAAGCAAAATTACTGTTGGGAGTATGAGTGGGAGCAGTGACCAGAAAGCATCACAGATAATAAGTTAAAGCAGCAATATCAGAATTAATGCAGGTGGTGTTTGAGCCTTTCTCTCTAGGCTCTTTGGGCAGGGGGTGAGCTCAGGGCTCCTGTTTTCCTTCACCCTCTGCAGAGGAGGGGTAAGGATGAGGGGAATGTGTTTAGGTCTTTATTTTCCTTTTTGCTCCCTTTCTTCCTTTCCTTCCACCCAACAACAGATCCTCAGATTGCTGCATTCTTCTCTCACAAGAGAGGAATTTGCATTTTCCTCAGCACTGGGATTCTGTCAATGGCCATGTGGCATTTTCCTTTTCAGCACTTCCCCAAAGAGCTCCCTCGTGGCTGATGAATGCAGAAACTTTGTCATAAACTCATAACCCACCCTTCCCTCCCGTTCATGTCCCACTGCTGCCTGCTCAGGGTGGGTTTGGCTGGTGCTGAGTGAGCAGATGTGGAATTCTGTCACTCCAGAGATGCTGGGTTTCTTGCAGTCTCCTTGTCTGTGTGAGCAGATCCTGGGTTTAACTGCAGCCTTTAGGGAAGGCTGTGGTTCCTGCTGGAGTGGCTCAGCTCAGATGGGAATGTGCTGCTGATGCTGAGGGGAGGGAGGAGGCTGCACAGGCCACCTGAAAATATGTCCTGGTCCTGCAGCAGGGTTAGCCTGGAGCTGTGGAATTGTTTGGGCTGGAAAAGGCCTTTGACCCATGTCCCCTTTAAATCCCTTCAGGGATGTGACTCCACCCCTGCCCTGGGAGCTGTGCCAGGGCAGGGCAGCATTTCCATGCAGGAATTTTTCCAATACCCAACCTGAGCCTCCCCTGTCCAGCCTGAGGCCGTTCCCTCTCCTCCTGTTCCTGTTCCTTGGAGGAGATCCCAAATCCCCCCTGGCTGTCCCCTCCTGTCAGGGAGTTGTGCAGAGCCACAAGGGCCCCCCTGAGGCTCCTTTTCTTCAGGCTGAGCCCCTTCCCAGTTCCCTCAGCCTCTCCTGGTGCTCCAGCCCCTTCTCCAGCTCTGTTCCCCTCCCTGGACATGCTCCAGCCCCTCCAGGTCCTTCCTGAGGAGCCCAGAGCTGGACTCAGGATTTGAGGTGCCCCAGCACAGGGTGGTCACTGCTCTGGTCCTGCTGGACCATGGCTGGCACAGCCCAGGTGCCATTGGCCTCTTGCCTACCTGGGCACCCCTGGGCTCACGTCCAGCTGCTGTCACAGCACCCCCAGGGCCTTTCCCAGCCCCTCTGCCCCAGCCTGGAGCTGGGACCCAAGGACAGGACCCTTATTGACCCTCAGCCCATTGGTGTGACCCCGTGGATCCACCCTGGCTGCCCTCCAGCACATCCATGTCCCACCAGCCTGGTGTCACCTGTGAGCTCCATCCCCTCATCAGGTCCCTGACAGGGACAGCAGAGGGATCTCCCCACCAGAGCTGGGGAAAAATCACGGTGGGGATGCTGGGAACAGTCAGTTCTTTGGCTGGAATTTCAGCTGGAGCACACAGCAGGACTGACCAGGACATCACTGGGGACACTCCTGTGCAATTCCAAGGGGAATTGCTCTGCCCTGCAGGCTCTGTGTGCTGTTTTCTTTCTGAGCTGAAATAATACTTGTGTTTGTCTCTGCTTTGTTTCCAGACGAACGACGCTGCAGGGAATACCTGGAACTGGCTTTACTTCATCCCTCTCATCATCATTGGCTCCTTCTTCATGCTCAACTTGGTGCTGGGCGTCTTATCAGGGTAAGGCACTCAGGAATTTTCTTCCTCACCTGGATATTAAAAGGGAAGATGTGTTGATGGAGACAGGCTGGTGAAAAACCCTGAGCTGAGATGATTCTGAATCCATGCCCAAGAGTGAAGTGAACTCTGTGGAATTAGCCTGATTTGGGTCAGTGCAGCCAACCCTTGAAAAGCCATCAGGAACCTGCTGGGGCCCAGGGAATGTGGAGTGGGACATGGGAGTGTTGATAATGCATTTGTGCATTGTTAATGCACCTGTGCAGCCTGAGGAAAGGGGAAGCTCAAACTCAAGGCAATTAAAAGATCTCAGCTTTGGGATTATTTTGGTGGTGATTTTTTCTTTTCTTGCATTTGATTTCTTTGTTGACTTGTTTTGTTTGTTTGATCTCAACCTGCTTGATGCAATGTCTGGATTTTGGGGACATGCTGGTCCCTTGATGTTCAAACCCCAGGGGTCAGCCAGGGATTTGGTGTTTGGTGCAGCTGAGTTTTGGGTTTGGACCTTTGCAGGAACCAAGGTGCCAGGTCTGAAGCTGGAACATTCCCAGCATCAGGGGAGATGTGATCTGGAATTAACACACTCCACGACTATAAAGCTCTCACACTTTGGCTTCTCATTCTGCACTGAGTTTCTTCTTAGATCATGCAGGTGATTGAGATCACAGAGCTGTATTCAAATCTGGATTTTTTTTTCTGCCTCTTGGCAGCAGAAGAAGAAAAAATGAGTTGTTGCTGCTGTGTGGTAAAAGCCCTTCAGTGCTGCACCTTTCCTCCTCCTTTTTAGAGTGACTGGGAAAAGTGTTTTCCAAAGAACATATCAATGTTGATTTGTATTGTGTTGTTATTGCTTTCCTCCTCAAGGCACAGGCTGTGGGCAGCAGTGCAGTGGTGTTTGAGGAGGGGAGAGGGCTGTGGGTGAGGCTGTGGCCCACCCTTCAGTGCAGGAATAATCATCATAAATAACTGATCAAAGGCATTTATAACTGATCAACAAGTGATCCAAGCCATCTGTAACTGATCAATAACAGATCAAAGTCATTTATAACTGATCAAAGTCATTTATAACTGATCAACAAGTGATCCAAGCCATCTTTAACTGATCAATAACTGATCAAAGCCACTTACAGGGCACCCTGGTGTACCAGAGGCTTTGTCTGATGGCTGATTTTCAGGGATTACCCCAGCAGGGTGAATGTGACTCATCAGGTTCTTCATCTCCCTCGTTCCACAGTGGGTTGAAACCAACCCCAAATCCTGCAGGCTCCTGTTCCTTTGTGCTGGAATCAAAGGGGTTTGGTGAGCAGGAGCTGGAGACCTCTGTCTGACTCTCCTGAAAGCCTCTTGTTGCTTGGGGCAAAGTATGAATATTATATAAATGTGTATCTCCTCTTAAAAACACAGCTCTGTGCAGGATTCCCTTTGTCAGTGGTGAGGATGAGAAAATCTTCCTCACAGAGGGGAGCTTTTAATTTCTGTTTCACAGAGTGCTTTGACGTCCTTGCCTGGAATAATTCCTGGGGAGAGGCTGAGGCAATAAACATCACAGCACAGGTATGGAGCACAGGGCTCCTGGTGGGCTTGGGGCTGCTGAGCAGGGAAGGAAAAAAGGCATAAAATGTATAAAAACCCTTCCCAGTGAGGGTGGGGAGGCCCAGAGCAGCTGTGGCTGCCCCTGGATCCCTGGCAGTGCCCAAGGTTGGACACTGGGGCTGGAGCAGCCTGGGACAGTGGGAGGTGTTTCCATGGCAGGGGTGGAACATGATGAGCTTTAAAGCCCTTTAAAATCCAGACCATGATTCTATATCTGAACGGAGGAGTGATAAGAAGGCACCAGAAAAAAAGGAAAGCCCCTCAGCAAGCAGAGACTGTTAATGTGCTCTGCAGCCAAAAGCCCAGACAGCACCATGGAGAAAAAGGAAAAAAAGAGAGAAATTTCTTTTGGAGTTATTCTTTGCCTGGGTCTCTGCATGGAGGAAGGCACAGAGGTGATTTCCAGAGGACTGAGCTTCACTGAAGGACACAGAGCCATCACATCCCAGGGACAGCAGCAGCCCCAGCTCCTGAGGAGACTCCTGGCAGCACTTCCCTTCCTGTTTCAATAAAACAAACTTTTGATTGAGGGCTAGGGAATCCACAAACAAGCCCTGAACAGGCTGAGCTCAGCAATTGCTGCTGATTTTCATGGCCTGTGCACCTCATGTTCTTTACTGTGATCCTGCAGGATCCTAGGGATGTTTCTGGAATACCCAGGTCTCTCCAGCAGGACTCAGCATCCCATTGGCTCTGGAGCTGTGGTTCAGTGTCCCTCGTGGGGGATTTTCCTCCCTGCTCCTGACTTTATGCTCCCCCCTTTCCATTTTTCTCTTCCCTGGTGCTTGATCCTGCTGTAAACCAAGAAAACTCAGCAGCCCTGCAGAACCCAACAGAGCAGAAAAATACAGATTATTTCCTTCTGCAGGAGCTTTTGCTGAGTGTCACAGCTGATTTGGGAGCTCAGCACTGCACAGGGCCAGGAGAGCAGGAGCAGGAGGGGAAATTCCTCTCCTTTTTGATACCAATAGCATCCAGGAGCTCATTTCCTCCTGCATGTGAACTGTGGAATTCTGGAATTCAGAGCATAGGTGTGTTCTGCCCATCCATGTGCTGGGAATTGTGCTGGGGTGACTCCCCAGTCACAGACACACAAAAGAAAGGGGAAAATGTAAATGATAAAAATAAATAATTGAAAACTAGGTGGAATTAGGAGATTGGACACCTGCTGGAAGTTTTGCTGGCCCATCTCTCCAGTCTCTCATGTTATCCCTGTTCCAGAAGCTGGGGCATCTTGCTTGCCAGAAACTGAGGTGGCATCTTCTGAGAGTGGAACAACTGCAGTGGTGCAAATGTTGAGGAACTTGTATCCATAATGTATTTCCCTTGGAAGAGCTTTCTGTGCTGGCTGCAGCAGGGGGTTATTTTTATTAGATCATTTGTAAACTCTTTGTTTGTGATCTAGGTAGCAATAAAGGGGAGTACAACTTTTCCACAAAAAAATAAAAATAAAAAGATTGGCTGCCTCTGGTGGCACCATGAGATTGTTCTGACTGCAAACATGGCAGGAAGTGCTGACCCCAGCTGCCCTCCTGTCCCTCAAACACAGGGTTGTTTGCTGCTTGGGATGGCACAGCTTCACTTCTGACCACAGAACCCCCTGGCATGATCCCAAGGAATTTTTTATTGAACTCTGCCCATGGTTTGCAGCGAGGAAGGAAAAATCCCCACATGGAGTTGAGAAGTGCTGCCCCACAGTGAATTTTTTTCTGACTTAAGGCTGGTTTCTTACCCTGTGCTCCCAAGGGCTTGGTACCCCCATCCCTATTCCCATCTCAACCCCATCATCATCATCATCATCCTCATCTTCATTCCCATGCCATGCCATGCCATGCCATGCCATGCCATGCCATGCCATGCCATGCCATGCCATGCCATGCCATCCCATGCCATCCCATCCCATCCCATCCCATCCTCCCATCTCATCCCATCCCATCCCATCCCATCCCATCCCATCCCATCCCATCCCATCCCATCCCATCCCATCCCATCCCATCCCATCCCATCCCATCCCATCCCATCCCATCCCATCCCCTCCTTGTTTTCCTGCTGTTCCCTCCCTCAGCAGCCACTTCAGTGCTGTTTTCCTGCTGCTGCTCCCCTCATCCCAGCTCCCAGCTTTTTCCACAGGCTCTGGGATTACAGTTTCCTCCAGCTCAGGAATTAATTTTGCCTGCTAATGAGCTGGCTGATGCCGCACAATACGTTGGTGAAGTGTTTTGATGCTTTGGATTACACAATGCAAAGAGGATAAACGTTATCCTGGGATGCTGGGAGGAAGATGATTGAACTTATTTCAAGGCTAAGTGCTTTTTGGCAGGGATTCAGGCGGGGGCAGCGCTGGGGGTGGCGAGACAGCCGGAACTGTGGCCAGAGAGGCCACGCTCCCAGAGTGCTGCACTGGGGCTGCGAGTCTGCGCCTCTCAGGTGTGAAAAACCCTGCTTGTCATGTCCTCAGATATTTATGGGGAGCCTGAGGTATTTCCAGCACAGGCTGGAAGAGTGATGTTGCAGCCAGGGTTTACTCATCTGGCTAGAGACGTTCCACAGGGCTGGGCTGGGACTGCTCTGTCCTGGATGTGCCATGGCTGTGTTTTATGGGATCACTTGGGGCAGCTGGTGCCTTTTGGGGCTGACTAAAAACAGAAACCAGACAAAATCAAGGGATAAAAAGCAATTCTATTTATTGAGGCCTCCAGGTACATTTAGGGCAGACAAAGCCCCCCAGGGGCTACACCCAGAATGGACAATGGCTCACAAGATTTCACACTGTGATAAGTTTGGTCCATTTGCACATTGGGGGTGAATCTTCCAATTACAGCTGCAGGTAATGAAGTCACTGACCCCAAGTTTGCTCCCCAAACTCACTTTTGTTTTCATCTCTGGGGGCCTGAGGCAGTGAGGTGTCCTTGATTGCCAGCCCAGAGAGGAATTGTTGTGTGTGCCCAAAATGGGAGAGCAGCAGTGACACTGTGTGTGGAGTTTAGAGTTACACACTAAAGAATATACTAGATATTATAAATATATATATATATACATACACAAATATTAATATTATAGATATAATATAATAAACAATAATATAATATAATATAATATAATATAATATAATATAATATAATATAATATAATATAATATAATATAATATAATATAATATAATATAATATAATATAATATAATATAATATAATATAATATAATATAATATAATATATATTCTAAAGAATATATATACACACAATAAAGAATTGCAGGATTACAAATATATGAAATATATAAAAGGTAAAACCCTGAGGCATCCCAGGAACTGTGGGGAGATGTTTGGAATGGTGCAGCAGCTTTGTGCCGGTGGAGCCTGGCAGGGGACACAGCTCCAGCTGTGCTGGCACCTCGCAGGAGACAAGGGGCAGGCAAAAAGGGGCAGGAAAAAGGGATTTAATTCTTTTTCTCACCCTTTTCTGAGCAGTCTGGAGCCTGGATGCTTCATCCCACCACACACCCTCCCTGTGCTGTGCTCCAGGCTCCCTGGGCATCTCTGTCTCTGCTGGCCCAGGCTCACTGGGGTTTTTGTGGTGTTGGAGCAGCTCCTCAGAGGCAGCACAGCCCCATCCCAACCCCCTGACCCCTCCCCAGCTGCTCGGGGACTTGCCCTGCTGAATTTCATGACAAGTTTTCCCATCCTGAGGACTTCTGCCAGATTGAGATCATAAAACCTCAGCCTGCAAGACGTGCAGGGGCTGGAGGAGAGCGGTGCTGATTAATTTGTCCCAATGGCAAAGTGTTCTTGTGTCCTCCTTCCCCTCCTTCCAGAGACAATCCTTCATTTGTTCCCAGCCCTCTGGACCTGCTGTGAGCTGACTCTGCCTGGTGTTAATGATTTGCAGCAGAAGAGCTGCAGCATGGAAAGAGAGAGATCCTGGCTTTCTCCTTGCTTTTAGTCTGTTCCAAGGCTCTGCTTAAAAGGGAGGGGAAAGAGAAGAAAAAAGTAGAATTTTTTTCTCCCTTTTCTTTGCTCATCACCCTTTTTAACAAAGCCATCATTGCAAACATGAAATGAGGGAGAAATGTGTGTTTTTGCAGGAGGGGGCAGAGAGCAGTGACTGATCCTACTGAATGTGGCTCCTTTGCTCCTTCTGTGGTTTTGGTTAGTCCAGGAGAGCTGCACTTCCTTTATTTGCCCTTCTCTTAAGCCACAATGGAAATCAAAGCCTGGAACACAAAAATGATACAGAGGAGACCTAAATTTGAATTTCCTGGGGCCTCTGCTTTGTGCTGGGAGTGGAAACTTGAACAGAACCAGAGGTTCATCCCGCAGTGGCAGCAGCTGAGGCAGGAGATCAATGGGGCTTTTGAACTCCTTTTTCTTCCTTTATTGGTGCCTCCTTCCAGCCAGCTTTGCCCAGCTGTGGCACTTGCAGTTTTCTAATCAGATTAGGGAGCATCAAAGCCAAATTGGCACAAGACAAAGGAAAGGAGGGAGGAAGATGCATTGAAGGCTTCACCTCTGTGCTGTTCCTCTTCTCTTCCCAGAAACACAGGACATTTCTATATCTGGTCTGCATTTGACACCTCTGGTTGCTGTGGCAGTGATTAAAGTGCCTCTGGAGCCTGACTGGGTGCTCAGAGATCCTTCTCTCTGGTTACTCCATCCTCTCTCAGCTGCTGGAGGGGAGCTGTGTTTTCCCCCAGGGCAATGAGGAGGGAGCAGGAGCAGCTCTCCCCACGCAGGACTGATGGAGCCAGTGCTTATTCCTCAGCTCTGGATACTGGGATGGGTTAAGCAGCTCTTTGGGCTCACTCTGGACCTTTTCCAGGGGGATCCTGGCTGGCTGCAGCTCCAGGTGAATTAGAAACAAAATTGTGTTTCTTTGGGAGCAGCTGGTGGGCCAGCCTGGGGTGGGTGAGGAGCCACAGAGCTTTCTCAGCTCTGGGCTTTCCTTCTTTAATAAATTCTGACTTCTCAGCAAACTGCAGTAAAACTTATCTTAGAGGTGCCAACTGTCACCAGCACAAAGGAATTCTTTAAAAATTCTGGCTTTTCAGTGAATCCATTGTTTGGTTTCCTCTCATTCCAGCAGTTTTCAGTGTGCTCTCCCTGTGCCCATGGATGGGTGTCCTTGCACCTCCCCCAGGTTTTTCCTTGCCCAAATGAGGTGCATTTCCAAGCTTTGCCTTCCTGTTCCATGTGGTCTTTCCAATCAAGATGCTTTGCCTGTGATCAGTGGTGACCTATTTGAGCTATTAGAACTATTTGAAACCAGTGATTTAACAATACACCACATCTATCTCTATTCATGTTTTCAGAGCAGTAAGTCAGAGGCATCAAATTATTTTTAGTTTTGCCTGCAGATTTCTGAGGATTTGGTCTGTGGATGAGAATAATCAAAGTCAGCTCATCCTGAACTTTTCCTGATCCTTGCTGTGGTGAAGATCTGATGTTATGGAGAAGAAATCCATGTTTCCACTGCTCTCCTGTCATTCTGTTTGCAGCCCTTGTGGGTGCAAAGTGCCAGCTATGCCAGCTAAGATTTGTCCTCTTGTGTTTGCATCTTCCCAGCTCTGGGTCATGTCCAGACTGGAAATTGCACTGCTTTTCTATTCACATTTTTCTTCCCTGAGCCAAGTTTCTAACTTCTAACAGTGTATTTCTAACTCACCAACATCCTCCCAGCTTTGTGTGCCACAGGGAATAAATGTCCCCCTCCTCTGCCCACCCCTTCCCTTGTCCCTTGTCCCTTGCCTCTGCTGCTGCTGTGGCTGCTTCAGCCTCTGCTGGGGCTGCCTTTCCTCCTCTCCTTCAGGAGTTTCAATGAGAAACTCCAAAGGTTGGTGCCTGATCCCTGATCTGATCCCTGCAGGGCTGCTGCAGTCCTGCTGCTCCCTGGCAGCCCCTTCCAGGCTCTCAGAGCTGGCTGTGGGCTGAGCTGAGTCCTTGGAGAGACCCAAGAGCCCCTGGTGCTGCTGGTGGTGATGGGTCCTGGTGACAGAGCACCCTGCTGAAGGACAATGCTTCAGGAGCTGAGGACAGAGGGTGTCCCTGTCCCTGCTCAGCCCCTGGGCAATCCTGCAGTCCTACAGATCTCCCCCTTCCTACCTGGGGCCCTGCCTCCCTCTCTCTGCCCTGCCAGGACCCACCTCAGCACCCAGCAGTGCTGGGGATGCTCAGCAGCTCCCCAGGCTCTTCCTGCACGTTCAGCCAGGCCACTGAGCCCCATTTCCCAGTGCCCCCCTCCTTCCTGGCCACTGAGCCCCTGCTTTTCCCTGTTCCCATTTCCCTGTTCCCATTTCCCTGTTCCCATTTCCCAGTGCCCCTCTCCTTCCTGGCCATGAGACCCTGCTTTTCCCTGTTCCCATTTCCCTGTGCCCCTCTCCCTCCTCTCTGTGAGCTCTCTCTGCTCAGCCCCCCTGGCTGCCTCTGCCTTTCAAAGAACAGCTTTGCAGAAGGTAAAATAAATGTTTAACCCCACTGAGGCTTTGTGTCCTTGGCTGCACAAACAGTCCCAGCCACAAAGGTGTTGGGGTTTTTTGTTGCATCCTGCAGAGACCTCCCCTTGTAAAGGATTTGCTGTTCCCCAGGAAATAAAAACACTGAGTTCTGCACCTGCAGAACAAATTCTGCTCCTGGAGCAACAATCTGCTTTCCTGCAGTGCATGGATGCTGCTGAGGTTGGAGGTGAAATGTTGGGAATATTGACTGGCTCAGATCCTCCTGCAGAAACAGGAGTGGTTGTGCAGGATTTTGTGTTTGAGGTGGGAAACCCAATCCCACAAGGATGGCAGGACCCACGGGATGGCAGGAACATGAGGAGGGGCTGCCCAGCAGCAATCTCCCACTTTGGCTCACCCAAGCAGGCAGAATTTGGTTGGACTGGGACAAGGTGGCAAATCCCAGCATAAAACCACAAAGCTGAGAGGGACAGGAAAAATTAACTCTCTGTTTCCTCCCCATGGTTGATTAACCAAAATAAATGGTAGGAGATGGGCTTCCACCCTTCAAATACAATTCTGTGCTTGCCTTGCTCTCAGGACAAGGGAACTTGGGAGGTGTGTGGTGCCAGTGCTGAGCAGCTCCCCAGGCACCCTGCAGGATGTCCTGAGGGATGTGCACCCCTGAGCAGTGGCTGTGGCCTGCCAAGAGCACGAGCTGTGCATTTACTGATGGAGATGGCACTGCACTGCTCTCACCTCTCTTATCGTCTGTGCAGTGTCTGGGGTGCTGCACGAGCATCTTCTGATCTCTGCCCTTCCTCTGCAGCCTCTTAGGGTGTGGAAAACCCCGCTGGGAAAAGCCAGTGTCCATAAAGGAGACAGAGGAGTGCTGCAGCTTTACTCGAACAAAGGCACTAATCCCCTGGGGCATTATCCCCGAATAAAGGGACAAATCCCCTGGGACATTGTCCCTGCAGGGTTTTCTCTCTCCAGGTTTTGCAGGGTGCAGCCTCCTTTTATCCCAAACTCCCGGCTGTGTGTTTCCCTCCTCCTTTCCCCATTGCTGAGGCACTTGGAATTTACTGTTTCCCACACATTCCACCCCTTGAACCTGTCATTTCCCCCCAAGTGCAGAAAGTGCAGAGGTTTGAGGATGTGATCAGTCTTGCACAAGCTGCTGCTGCTGCCCTGGGCGTGTGCCATAAAACCCAAAGCAAGGGGAGCATCAGGATGCTCCCATCACACACAAAGTTCATCACACACCCAGGGGATGAAGATTGTGGTTTGTTGATTTTGTTTTGCTCTTTGGTCGCTGTGACAGTATTTTTGATTTAGGGCCAGTGTGGATAAAGTACTTGCAAGAATTTCATTAGTTCATTGAGTTTACTGACCTCGGTGGTTATTCATGAAATTCAGGGTCACCGACCCATTTCTCCCACTACCCTGAAGTTTAGAAGTTCAGGCTGTCTGGTTAAATCCTCCGGGTTCTGTAACAAAATTGAGTTTGTTTGCTTGTTGGCTTTTGTTGTTTGTTTGGCTTGAGATGGGGAGAGACATTAAAACCCATTTCAGAAATGTCAGCACCCATTTCTCCATCAGCACCAGTCTTTCCTATCCTTCGGGAAACCACACCCCACACCTCCTGAGATGTTCCCACACCTCCTGAGATGTTCCCACACCTCCTGAGGTGTCCCCATGCCCCGAGGTGTCCCCATGCCCCTGAGATGTCCCCATGCCCCTGAGATGTCCCGATGGCTCCTGAGGTGTCCCCATGGCTCCTGAGATGTCCTGTGCCCCCTGAGGTGTCCCCATGCCCCTGAGATGTCCCCATGCCCCTGAGATGTCACTTGCCACCCAGGCTCGGCTTTATGGCTTCCTCAGATGTACTCGGGCTGGAGATGAAGCCAATCCTAGATCTCACTGAATTTCCTTTTTCATTTATTTATTTATTTCTTTAATGTTGATTTGAAGACTCGAAATTCCGATAGTTCTTCCCAGCTGCTTTCCAGGAGCGGAGTCCTTGCAGGATCTGCCGCTTTCTCACCAACACTGCGCGTAAAGTCTGAGATTTCCTGAGATCCGAACGTGGGATCCCTCTCAATGAGGAGCTAATTACCTGTGCTGTAATTACGACTCGCTAATCACCCGCACTATTAGCGGTGGGATGACAGCGGTGCTGTCTCATCTGTCCCTGCCTTTCCCTGCGTTTCTGGCTGATTTTTCTGTCTGGTTTCTGAGCAGCAAACCTGAATTGCAGAGCTTGGGGATGCGATCAGTCTTGCCCTGGGCGTGTGCCATAAAACCCAAAGCAGGAGCAGCATTTAGGATGCTCCATCCCAGCTCTCTGCTGTCACACAAACTTAATCACACCCAGGGGATGAAGATTGTGGTTTGTTGATTTTTTTTTTTTTTTGCTCTTTGGTGTGACAGTATTTTTAATTTAAGGGCAGCGTGGATAAAGTACTTGTAAGAATTTCCTTAGTTTATTATGTTTACTGACCCTGGTGGTTTTTCAGGAGCTGTCTCTGTCTCTTGTGTGGCTTGGGGGGCTCTGGAATTGCCCTGGAGTGGCTGTTCCAGTGCATATTTCACACCGAGATTGATTTCACTCCTCCACCCAGCAAGGTGGAGAGCAACAGCCCATCCATTTCTTGGTGACATTAAGCACCGGCCACTCTCGAGGAGAAAAACGTGACACGTGGAGCCTGACTGGATGTGGATTCCATGATGGATGCAGTGCCCTGGAATCCTGTTTGTCCCTGCTGGCTCTGTGGAATCAGCTGCAGCACAGGGACACCTCCCACTGTCCCAGGCTGCTCTAAACGCAGCCTGGCCCGGGACACTGCCGGGGATCCACAGCTGCTCCACCCTCACTAAAAACATCATCACACATTCCAGAACTGGCCAAAGGGTGGGAAACCAGCTCTGAAAAAAAAACCTGGAGGCAAAACTGGGCAGAAAGCAGCAAATTTCTGCTCAGGCTTTTCCTTTCTGGTGATTTGGGAGATTTTTGCAAGTCAATGGCATAAATGGGAATTATGCTGAATAAAAGAGGAAACCTATTTACTGCTCCCAACCCTTCCCATGGGGCTCTCTGTGTTTTCATTTGAAGCTGGCAAGGAAACTTCAGCTGAAATATTTTTAGATGAAATATGGCATTTTGATATAATTTCCCCCCATTTCTTTGAATGTGTTCTGAAATTTGTTGAAGAGCTCTCAAAGGGAAATTCTGGGAGTTTTCCAGTTGCAGCAAATGGGGAATATTTCAGTTCCTGAATGGTGATGGATGTAGTGGAAGAGACATGCATCGTTTATTATTGCATTTCATCTAGAAAAACCTCTTTTTAACAAGTCCCAGCCTCACCAGACCTCTCTCTCATCTCCTGAAATGAGAAAGAACAAGTGGAGCTCCTTTCACCAGGAAGATCCTAAATCAAGACACTCCAATCTTGAATCTGATTGTGCAGCAGCTCTGGAGCATTCAGAGGGAATTTAATGGGCACAGACCCAAGGAACTGCCTTCTCCTGGAAGTGACATTCCCAACTTCTACAGCAGTGCCTGCACAAGGACCTGGACAAGCTCGAGCAGTGGCCACAGGAACCTCAGGAGGTGTCACCAGTGCTGGAGCAGCCCCTGGGTCAGGACAACCCCTGGGATCAGTCCAGGGATGAGCAGGTGGAGCAGCCCTGGGACAGGGACCTGGGGGTGCTGTGGGGCAGAGCTGGACCTGCCCCAGCCCTGAACCCCCTGCCCTGGGCTGAGCCCAGCGTGGGCAGCAGGGCAGGGGGGATTCTGTCCCTCTGCCCCTGGGCTCAGGTGAGACCCCACCTGCAGAGCTGCCCCAGTCCTGGAACCAGCACAGGAGGGAGCTGGAGCTGCTGGAGAGTCCAGAGGAGGCACCAGGGGGATCAGAGGATGGAGCAGCTCTGCTGGGAGGAAAGGCTGGGACAGCTGGGATTGTTCACCTGGAGAGGAGAAGCTTTGGGGTGAGCTCAGGGTGGCCTTGCAGGGCCTGAAGGGGCTGCAGGGAAGATGGAGAGAGACAATTGACAGGGGATGGAGGGACAGGACACAGGGAATGGCTTCACACTGAGAAAGAGCAGGATTAGATGGGATTTTGGGCAGGAATTGTTCCCTGGCAGGGTGGGCAGGGCTGGCACAGGGTGCCCAGAGCAGCTGTGGCTGCCCCTGGATCCCTGGCAGTGCCCAAGGCCAGGCTGGACATTGGGGCTGGAGCAGCCTGGGACAGTGGGAGGGGTCCCTGCCTTGGCAGGGGTGGCACTGGATGGGCTTTGAGGACCCTTCCAACCCAAACCATTCTGGGATTCAAAGCTGCCAGCTCCAGGGAGCAGGAGGGCACAGGTGGCTTTAACCTCACTGATGCCTTGGGAAATCTGTAGAGAAGCTGCTGAAGGTTTGCAACTTCCAGCAGTTTCTCCCTTATTTTCATACACTTTCAAAGTACAGATCTTCCGCTTGAGATTTTGGACTGTGATCCTTGTGGGTCCTTTCTGTTTTGTGATTCAGCAATATAAAGTTGTGATAAAAGGGACAAATGCTGGGAAACTTTTCCTGTCCTCAGGCCAGACAGGACCTGGCAGAAGATGAAAAGGAGAGCTCTCCCTTTGCTGCTCCTGAGGGGTGAGGAGCAGTGCCATGGCTCATCTGCTGTCCTTCCTGCCCTCGGGGGTCCTCCAGGAAACCTCCCACTGCTGCTGTCCCCTCCTGTGGGAAATCTGTGCTGATGCAAGCCTGCAATGCCACGCCTGGAATATGGAATGCACGTTGTCACCTCGTGCTGTGTGATCTCATTCCTCCTGCCCCAGACACAAATCCACACTGAGCGAAGGTCCCTGGCCCCGGGCAGCAGGGGCTGAAGCACGAATGAAAAGGGAACAGGGGTGACCCAGCTGACAGGCTCTGACACCCTGGGGTGTGCTGAGTGCCAGGAGGAGCTGTCAGCTCAGAGTTTGGACTCCCTCTGTCCCAAGGATGGGTCAGGGGCTGTCATGGCAGGGGGGACAGGAGAGGGGAGTCAGGAGCCCGGGATGTGCTGACAAAATGAAGATTCCAGCTCAGCTCTCCCATCAGTGCCAGGTCCTCCCTCAGTCCCTCTCCATGGGTCACATTCCTGCTAAATGAAGCAAAAGTGGCACCTTGGAAGGAGCAGCTGCAAATCGTGAATGCAAAGCTGCCCCTGGCACCTGGAGCTCCTTTTCTTCCACCCTTCTCCCAGCTCCTGCTCCTTGCTGGCTTTTGATGAGCTCATGTGGGCTGATTTGGTGGGACTGTAGTAAAAATAATTAATTAGTTAATTAATTAATTAATTGTTAACAGAAGGTGTGAAGGACACAGAAGGGTTAAGATGTGCTGGGGGACTGATGCCTCATGATCCCACGTTTATCCACACAGTGCTCTTGTGGGAAACACTCCAGTGTGTGCTGAAAACAGGGATTGCAGGGGCTGCCTCAGAGCTCCATCAACGGAGCTGGACACCTCCATGTGTCCAGAAAATCAGAACATTTCCAGAGGTGCCAGTGTGAGTTGTTAGGCTGGTGGCTGCACATTTTTGTCACCTTCATTTCAAGCTAGATCTGCTGGATGTACTTGGACATGGTTTCTGTGATGCTTGGGTGACCTTTCCTTTCTGCCTGCCCTGTTCTAGTGATGCTGTCCAGATTCTTGTTTTCTCTGGGATTTCAGCAAATAGCAGGATCATTTTTACTTCCAGCCCAGAACATCTGGGTTATTTCACCTCAACCCATCCCCACTCAGTTCTCATTTGATTTGTGCTTGTCCCAGTCACCAAAAGCCTGGGAAAACTTCAAGAAAAGTGCTGATGTCTGTAACAGTCTTGGCTTCTAGAGGAGACTGTGCTGTGGAGAGACCTGGAGGATGATTTTTTAGTGTTGAGGATGATAATTTGTGTTTCATGACTGGCTGTGGTGCGTGCACATGGAATTTTTCAGCTCTTTTTCAGGATGAGAGAGGCAGAGAAGCAGCTGATGAACAATTTGTTGGACAACAATGCATCCCTTGGTGTGGTTTCCACCCCCTCCTCCCATCCTGGACTCCTCTGGAAGGCTGAGGGAGGGCTGTGTGCCTGCCTGTGATGGGTTTTGCCTCTCTTGTGTCCCCACAGGGAATTTGCCAAGGAGCGAGAGCGGGTGGAGAACCGCCGGGCGTTCCTGAAGCTCCGCAGGCAGCAGCAAATCGAGAGGGAGCTCAACGGCTACCTGGAGTGGATCTTCAAAGCAGGTGAGGCAGGGCTCTCCTGGCCTTGCTTGGGTGTGTTCTGGGGCAAGTGAGGTCTGCTGATGGGCTCCAGAATTAGTCCTTTATTGACAATTGAGAAGTGATAAGATTCTGATTTTACTGTGAGCTACACATGCTTATATACCATTTTCAGGAAGGCTAGGAATTTTTTACTACATTCGTTATTAAACATCACACACACAAATTTTACATTTCTACTTAGATAAATCTTCTTTCCTGTCAGCCAGACTTGATCCAGTCTTGTAACCTTCAAAGCTCTGTTTGCTCTTGCTAAGGCATCTTGGTTATCAAACTGCTTATGCTAATTAAATCTTCAGCACTATGTCTCATTTACAGTTACCAATGTCCTTGGTGTAGCCAAGCCTGGGGAGGGCCCTGCCAGTGCTTTTTGGTTTTGTTGGAATTCTGAGTGTTTGTACCACAGTTATTGCAAAAAGATCTCAGTTTGGTTTGAGCAAAGCTAAAGGAGCTGAGCCAACTTTATTGCTGAGATCAAAGCAATTGTCCTACCACAAGATAATATAAAAAGTGACTGAGTGCCCAAAGCCTGCACAGAGGGGAACTGTTCCCTTCCATGAGTAATTGCTGTTTTATTTACTCCCTGCCTGTACTGGTTTGAAAGCAAAACTAGTAAGAGACTCCAAGTCAGAAATATAATTTAATAGGGGGGAAAAAATAAAATGCATGCAATAGTACAAAAGAAAATCACTGACAGAGTCAGAATACAACCTGCTAGTTGGGGTGGTGGTAGCAGTCCAGGTGAAGTGGTCTTGTTGGAGTAGTGATCCTGTAGAAAGGTGTGGCAGCTCTTGTCCTCTGAGATCCAGTGGAAAAGGCTGTTTTGGTGTTCTAAATCTCAGTTTTTATCTAAGTAGGAAATGTTTGGCTCCTCCCCCTGGCTGGAGCATCTCCCAATGGGATGATGGAATTTTATCAGTCATGCACTGGGACTCAATGGCCATGAGCAGGAGAGACCTCCTGGAGGAAGGATTGGTTGTGGAAAGATAAAGAACACTGCCCCAGCTGGTTTAACAGCTGGCCCATTAACAGAGGATATCTCCCAGGGAGATAAGGATCACTGCCCCACCTGGCTTAACTGATGGTGACAGAATCCAGACTTTTGGTCACATCCTTCACATTGTAACCTAGGACACTGCCCCAGCTGGTTTCTCAGCCTTTTTTCTGTGCTGTTTTTTTATGAGCTACAAAGATCACTTTGCACTCCCCCCAGCCCACATTAACATTGCTTTACGATCACTGGAACTGAACACTGCTCTTTATTGCAAGGCATGAGCAACTTTAACCAGGACCCAGACACATTAATTTAACAGAAAATAGCATTTTTATCAGACTGCAACGATTACCAATAACCTTCCTGCCTCATGGAGGAGCTGATATTTATATATTGACATAACCACAGTCAATTCTTTCACGCAGCACCAAGCAAACAGGGGGTGATTTCCTCCTTGCTCGCTTTTCAACATCTGAGCCAAGTGAAAAGGCCTTGTAAAACAATTGATGGGGAGGAAAAGAAGTGCTGGTTTCTCAGATGGATTCCTGGGTCCCATTTTAGACAGATCAGCTTCATCTTTGCTCTTAACAACTGAGATGTAAAATAGAAATATCAGCAGTTTATGTGGTGCTTTAAACCCATTATTTCTTGTAGCACTGCACAGGGTGACGATCGAGGGCCACTTGTGTTGTCACACTTTTATTCACTGTGACTATTCAGCAGCAGCTCAGGCAGCCACCCTTCATTCTGTGCTTCTGGGGGAATCAGGAAATAAAGAATTCCCTTTTCTTTTAGAATTTGTGTTCTCATTAGTTTACAGCTTTTGTGCAGCCTCAAACTCAGATTAATTCCTGGCTTGCCCAGTGGCTGGAGCAGGATTCTCTTGGCTTCTCTCTTTCTCACCCTGTCTTGATTTCAAGGCTCTTGGTGATTTTTGGTCTCTAACTCCTGATCTCCATCAATCAGAGCTGAGAATTCCCCTGCAGGGTTGAGGGTGGCTTTGTGTCACTTTGGGCCTGCTCTGCCCATTACCGGCCGAACTTGTGAGCACCTTGGGATGGAGAAATCATAAAATGTACAGTCAACCTCTGCCCCAATTCCCATCCTCGTGGGAATTCCTGGCTCTTCCATTACTTTGTTGCCAGGGCTGAATAAGTGCCACACCAATCTTGAGTGAAACTGCTGGAAAATGCACGTTTCTTAGCCTAATAACACACGCTGCAGAAGGTTTTGTGGAACAGGGAAGTGCATGAGAAAGAGCTGAATCAGGGAATGTTAAAAATACTCTGGAAAGGCATTGTTGAGAATACAATAGGAATATAAAAGAGCCTCCTAGTACAGCTGAATAATAACAGTAATTAAAATCAGCTTAGCTGTGTTAATAAAATCTTTGAATAAAAATGCAGCGTGAAGGCAAAGCAGAGCAGAGAATCCAGGCTTTAGGAGTGAGGCTCTGAAAATTGGGGCTGTGCCGTCGCCAGGGATTTCCCAGGTCTGCTTTGGGGATTGCAGCTCTGAAATGATCTGGAATTCCTTGTGCAGGATTCAGAGGGGGCAGATACAGCCAGGGAGGACAGACAGAAGGGGACAGAAATGCCCTGCAGCAGCCCCAGGCTGGAGCTGTTTGCATAAAGGGAAAACTCCTGGGATTCTGCTCTAAGGGAACTCTGGAGGATTTGGTCATTATTCCTGGGAATATCTAATTGATTTTAAATCCTTCTGCCAGCCTTGACCTCATTGACTCCTGGAGCAAAGAGTGCCACGTGTTAACACTCAGTTTGATTTTAAAAAGTAAACCAATCCCACCCAGCTGTGTCCTGCCCTCACTTGAAACCATTGCCTTGGTGCAACAAGGGGAAAAAATAATTTGTTTTAATTACTTTTCTTTCTCTAATCGCCCTCTACCTTGTTTCATCTTTTTTTTTTTTCCTGCTCTAGAGCACCCAGAACCAACCAGCCCAATCCCCTCTCTTCCCCTGGAAGCCTCACCAGGTTTCCAGTAATTCTAATATCCTCCCTGAGCATTTGGATTGTTTGGGTTTTGTTCTGTGCCTCATTTATTTTTGATGCAAGGCAGGAGGAGTGGAAACCTGGATTCCAGTGCATAAAATGATGTCTTAATCCCTAGATGGTTTTTGCTCTGTAATTTTTTACATATTCTGTGTAGCTGCTGGAGCTGGACAAGAGGTGCACTTGTCATTTTGTAGTGCTCAGGTTTTTATACCTCAAGGGTTGTTTCAGCACCAAGGGAAGTGTGAGTGGCTAAAATCACTCCTTTGTGTATGCCCTACCTCCCCTCAGTCAACAATAATTGTAATTTAACATCGTGGTTATTGCTCATTGACCACTGAAGTGCCCTTTAGTGTTTCCCATTAACATCTGTAATTTGAATTATCTCAGATTCCCAGACTGGTTTGGGGTGGAAGCCCAAATGTCCAGCCTGGCCTTGGGCACTGCCAGGGATCCAGGGGCAGCCACAGCTGCTCTGGGCACCCTGTGCCAGCCCTGCCCACCCTGCCAGGGAACAATTCCTGCCCAATATCCCATCCAGCCCTGCCCTCCTTCAGTCTGAAGGCAGTTGTGCTTTCCAGATGAATTAAAAAATGGGGAAACAAAGCAATGCAATCCATGCAAATGATTTTGCCCCTGCTGCTTTCTCCACTAAACTCTGCAGAACTGCAGGAACTCCAAGGCTGGAATTTTTGGAGAACAGGGAACTACAAGTTCTCCACACAGAGCAAAGAGCTTCTAAGCCCACAAATATTCTTTTGAAGATGTTTCTCTTATCTTACAAGGACATGAATCATTTGGAAAACACTTTGCTCAGAGACTCAAAGTCTTCCCGTTCAGGGCTAATCAAGTTTCACATCTCTTGCATTTTGCACGTCTTTCCAAATCCACTTTTTCACCCAGAACTGGAGTGCTTCTGTTCTCCTGCAGTGCCAGGCTTTGGGAATGGTTTCACCTCTCTCCCCCAGCCCTCTGTCACTTCAAGGCCACCTCTTGGCACGACTGAGCTTTCTGAGCTTCAGGTTTCAGCTTTTAGAGATGGGAAGAGACATGTCCAGCAATGAGCCCTGAGTGAGAGCCAGGGCAGGGGAATTGCCACGGAGACAAAGCAGAGTTCCCTGGGAGAGTGTGACAACCACTTCTGAGGGCTGCACTTTTATCAAGTTTTCTATTTACCCAGCCAGAAAATAAATTCATTTAGTCTTTGTTTTCCCTCACCTCTGTTGCCTTGTTGAGTGTGAGTTATTTCCAGTAGTCTGCTGCTCCTTTGAGCCCTCTCCCCACACTAAGAAGGGGCACCACTTTCTCAGCTGCTTTGCCTTTATTTCCAGCCCAGTCACACCCAGCACTTAATGATCAAAAATTCCTCTTGCTGCTGAGACAGCCCTGGCTCTGGTAGCCTGGCAAAGCCCCTGAGCCTTTGTTTGGAGGCTCAGAATTGCTGATCTGGCCCCATCTCTCTGCTGAACATCCCTCCTAATGCAGAGGCACCGTTTTTGGTGGTTTTTCAGGTTCCCAATTATCTCCTTCCAGGCTCTGTTAGTGATGACTAAAGCCAAAGCAGTTCCTGGGCCTCTGTTCAGGATGGCTAAAAACCTCTCCTAGCAGTGCTCAGTGACCTGCTGAGCTCTCTTTTTAGCCTTAAAAACCTCCTGGGGTAGCTGTGGTCTTTGGATTCCCAGAGGACACGAGGCAGACAGGAACAGTTATCAAGGGAGAGAACCTGGGAACACTGCAGGAGGAGAGGGAGGCTTGAGGGAATTTCAGAGGTCAAAGAGGGTTGGGTTATTTTAAAAGAACAGCAAAACTGAGCCCTGCTGTGTTTATGGATGGAGATTTGTTTGAGCACCAATTCAGAACCCTGAATTTGGGGCAAAGTTTTACAGAATTGTCTTGTAAAGGTAATTTCTAGGTAAGACTCCAGTACTCCAGCAGCAGCCTTTGGGAAGGGTCTCCCTGCCTAACCCATCCCTTCCTTGTGTTTCAGGGCACTCAGACTGGGAACTGCCATTTCATTCCTCCCATATTTTAGCCCCTGAACATCAGTACAGCTTTCCCTGGGGAGGACTTCAGAAGAAGCTTTTGGTGTGAGGTGCTGGTTGGTCAAAGAAGTCTCTTGACCTGTCTAAAAAGCCCATTTCACTCTCCTGACCTGCCTTAAGAAGACTTGAAAACCACCTGAATTGTAGGTGGGAATTGCAGGCATAACTTGTGAGTTTTTGGAAGGATTTTAAACCTTTTAAAGTGCAGCTTTGAGCTCCTCTGACATTTTTAACCCCCTCAGCTCTCCTTCCTTTCACATCTCTGGTGCATTACTTTGCACTTTTGCATTTCCTTCCCGTCTGCTTGGGTTTCCAGCCTTCCTCAGTCCTTGGTATTATTTTTCAGCCTTCTCAATTTGCTGTCTTATTAAAGTATCATTCCCTCTCTCTCCCAGATGATTAATAAAGAGATTATATAAGGCTTGTGTGGCTTATATAGGCTTATATAAGGCTGATCCCTCTGGGATCCTTCTAGACAGCTCTCAGCTACACACTTTGATGTTTGGCCTCTGGTTTGTTTGTATTTATTTTTCTGAAGTTGCTCTTCCATCTAGACTGGTGTAAACGGACTTTAAAGCAAAATTTGGTGGGAACACAGTGTCAGATGTTTAGTAAGAGCCCAAATCATATCAGTGGATTTACAGCCATGTGAATCTGCCATGTATAAGAACAGAAGGAAGTGTGGAGTTTACCAGCTGCCAACTCAATGTTTTGTTTGCTTTGGGTTGTCCTTTAGCAGATCCCCACATCAGTTTCCAGCAGCAAACTAAAACCCTGTGGTTCTGAGTGTGGTCTCAAGTATTGGAATAGCACTGCAAACTGGCCAGGGGGGTGGCAGTGCCCTGGGAAACCTCAGGAAATTGAGTTGTCTTTCACACAGATAAAAAATTATTCCATTTGAGGAGGTTGATTTTAGTGTTTCCTGATTTTTTTTTTTAATTTAGGGAACTACAAGATTGTATTTTGGAGATGAGTTGCAGAGGAATGGAAGGGTGGTGTTGCAATCACTGTGCCAGGCAGAGCTCCTCCATGGAAAACTTTTTTCAGAAGTTTTACTTAAATTTTCATCTGGTCAAGTGCTGAACAACAGAATTGTTCCTGGCCATTTTATAGGGTCAGAAATGGCTAAAGGAATGGCTCTGTGGGTTTGATTTGATTTGATGTGATGCCTCCTGCCGTGTGGCCCTGCTGCTCTCACCCTGTGCCACCCATGCTCCCCATGGCTGAATCCCGATTTTTTTGGAGACAAAAGAGCAGTGATGGGTGTGGGGCATCTTTCCCAAACTGTCTCCAGTGTGGATGGCCATGAGGGACCTTCCTGGGGCTTGTGGGCACTTGTGGTCCTGCCTGCTCTGGAGGAAGCTCCTTGGTCTGCAGGGGTGCCCTGGGGATGAGAGCTGCTGAAGAACCCGCAAGGATGGTTGTGAGGAGGGATGGATCTCACGGGGAAATGGTTTGTTTGGAACCTTTCTCCTGCGTGAGAGGCCTGAGAAACACCCCTGGGGCAGGAATTCCTCTGCAGAGTGTGTCAGGGTGGGTGGGTGGGTCAGGACAGGCACCCGCTGGTCGGAGCAGGGCTGGGAGGATGCTGAGCTGACCCTGCCCGCTCTTCCTTTTCCAGAGGAGGTGATGCTGGCCGAGGAGGACAAGAACGCGGAGGAGAAGTCCCCTCTGGACGGTAGGTGGCTTTGCTGGGCATTTTCCTCCTGTGCCACGGGAGAGGTTCCACTGCTGTCACTGCCACGCCTTCCTCCCGAGCAGGAGGATCCTCCCGCATGCACCCGGCACAAATCCGGCCATGAGCCCCTTCTCAGGCTGCAGGTGGCTGAGGAGCAGTTATGGGACACCCCACACCGGCCCGGGATGGGGATGTGCCCGCGGGGTCGGTGCCCACGCCCTGCCAGGGTGGCTGGCTGTGTGTGCAGGGGGGACAGGCTGCACAAGGATGGAGAAGAGCGGATGGCTGACCGAGAGAAGGCAGGGCTCCGAGCGGATTTGAGCCAGGGACTGAGCCCCCTGTTAGCTGTAAGCAGTAAGACATAACAGGGTGTGGTGATCCTTCCTTCCGACGTGCGAGCCCAGCGTGGCAGGACGGCCGGAGGAGCCGAGCAGCGAGGCCACGGGGATGCTCCCCCTGTGCCTCCAGCCCCGACAGCTCTTAGGATGCGCCAGCCACTCAAAGCTCAGTTAAAGACTCTTCCCTCTCCCTTTTCTGACCATCTTTCGTCCTCCCATGTCTCCTCCTTTCCCCTCCCCTCCCTCCCCCCCCTCTTTTTTTTTCTCCTCCCATTCACTGTCAGGGAGGGCCGCCTCGGAAGGGCCGATTCCTCAAGGCACGGCGCCGGCAGAGACTGGCAGCGGCAGCAGCTACAACAGTGAGTGGATTGCAAATCACCAGGGTGGCACACAGGGGCAGCTTCCCCCCGCAGCCCCCGTGCCCAGCTCACCGGTGCCAGTCCCGGGCGCTGTTCGCCCGGCTCCGAGCCCCGCGGCTCCCGGAGCATCCCTGCTGGTCCAGCCGGGCCAGCCCGGTGACCTGCGCCGGGGAGCAGCTGGGCTGGAACAGCTGGGGCTGCAGCAGGTCAGGGCTGAGGTGTGCGTGGCCAGTCCTCGTGTGTGTGCGGGGGTGTGTGCGAGCTGGGGGAGCCTGGCCGGCTCTGGGTGCAGCCAGGGCTGCAGCTCCAGCGGCACCCGGTGTCGGCAGGAGCAGTGCGAGAGGCTGAGTGCTGTGAGAAACTCCAGGTGGGCGCAAGGCACGGCGTGAAGATACCCAGAGATATTCAGGCTCCTCTTATCCTAAAGCTAAAGGTGCCCGAGAATGTTCCCAGCCTTGGAGCAAGCCCACGAATGTGTTGGTAAATTCTGAGTCCCCAAAACAGAGAGACGTGGCATCCAGGAGAGATGGCACACCTCATGCCCAACACACGGAGGAGTTTTCTGGGGGAGAAGATAAAGAGCTGCTCAGTTCATGCCAGGGAGCGCTGGGAAATTTGAATCCCAGTGCTGGTGGCGTTCCAGCGCTGAGGATGGCCCTGGCCATGCTGGAGTGAACTGGGACGGACACAGCCGGAGGGACCCGAGGCTGCTATTGCTGGGACTGAGGATTCAGCCTAGAGCTGGGTGGGGAGCAAGGAGCTCGAAGGGTTATTTGCAAAACAATGGATCCAGATGGCAGGTTCAGAGCATCCTCTCCTCTCCTGGGTGACGCTCCGGGTGTTCCCTGGAAGTGGCTCGAGCACAGCCCTTAGGAGGAGGAAGCGCATCCGTGTGTCTGTCAGGGCAGGGCAGCCCGTGTAGGTGAGGGGGTGTTGTGGAGGAGCCTCCCCGGGGCAGTCTCTGCAGCGTGAGTGGCTTTGCTGTGTGTGCCCACGGACCAGTCTGTATCACCACACCGTGGGGTGTCTTACTGCTGATAGAAAGTGCTGCTTAGTTACTGTCTGTCTCGAAGCTGTCACCAAACTGTACCAACGTGATTTTTTTTTTCTGCCACTTCTCAAGGTTCTGCAGGTAGGTGGTCCTGGGAGCAGCGTCCTCAGTGCTCCTGCCTCACCCCCCCTGCTCTGGGTGGACAGTGCAGAGCTCTCATTCCCTGTTGGAGTAAACATAGTGGTGTTTGCCCTCCCCTCTAAAAGCTTCTTTTGGAGGAAAAAATGTGTTTTCAAAGAATTCCGCCATCCCCAGCGGGCAGGGGTTGCACACTGGGTGCTGCTGAGAGGCTGCTCACTGATGTGTGGCCGCTTTTCCCACGCAGCATTTCTGCTCCTTGAGGCATGGCTGGGTGGCCAAGTGAGCTCTGTAAGTGCTGACTCCCTCACTGTGCCCTCTGCAAGCAGCACTGATGGTTCAGGGGTGGCAGCACTCCTCTCCCAGCCCCGTGGGGCTCAGGAAGCTCCAGTCCCTGCCCAGCCTTTGTGCTGTGCTGGAAATTCCAGCAGCTGCAGCGACCCCCCCACCCTCCTGCATCTGCTGCATGCACTGAGACGTGCAGAGCTGTGCCTGGCAAACCTTCAAGAGCTGGAAGGGCAAAGAAGTGAAGCACCCTGGCACTGAGGCGTGCAGAGGCCCGGCAGGGTTGTGGGTTGTCCGGTTTGCTCCAGGGTAGCCTGGTGGGGGAGCGTGAAGCTGGCATTGGGAAGGAAATGCTGGCCCCGGAGAGTGAAGGGAGGGGGAGACAGAATCCACTCTGCATCCTCATGGGGCATTTTCTCTTTAATTTGCACGCAGTGTTGAAAAGAGCCGCAATAAAGAAGAGCAAAAATGACCTGATTCATGCAGAAGAAGGTGAGGACCATTTCACAGACATTTGCTCCGTTGGTGAGTACTGGCTGCGCATCCCCCGAGGTTCCGACTCCACCTGAACCTGTCCATGTCATGTTTCCTCCTCTGGAGCGGCTCCTTTGCTCCACAAGCTGCAGTTTCCTGAAGGAGAATGAATTTCCACTGCTGCTGCAGCACCACTCGACCTCCCAAAGCAAAAAGCTCCGTGGCCTCACCCTGTCCCTGCGCTGCCTGGCTCAGCTCCTGCATGCTGCACCCTCCAGAGAGCCCTGCAAAGCCTTGGGACAATCCCTGCTGGGCTGGCCACCCTGGGATTCTGCTTGGAACCTGCTCACTCGTGCTAACAACCCCCAAATCTGCCAGACAACACTGCTGGAGGGAGGAGAGGAAGTGGCACAGTCCCACTGTCCACTATGCCCAGCTGAGCTGTCACAGCCTTTGCTGTGGGAATGGTGACTGGGAAGTGCTGGGCAGTGGCCTCAGTTCTCTCATTCTTGTCTTAGAGGAAGATCTTAAAGCAATTTTAAAGCCAGATCTGGAGATCCAGTGCAGAGCAGGGCATCCTGCACTGTGGGGCATTGCTAGGGTGAATTTGGGATCCTCAGGCTGAGGAGGTGCTGCCTGTTGTGCAGCTCCCAGAGCTGATTCTCTGCTGAGATGTGCCCAGGGGGGAGGCAGAGGCAGCTCTGGGCTGCCAGGGGAGCTCTGGGCACTCAGCACCCACCTCAGGGAGCTGCTGGAGCCAAAAACCTCTCAGCTGTGGGAGAGGCATCTCCTGCTGCTCTGCAGTCGGGGGCTTTGCTCATCCCCGTGCCTGTTGTTGGAGGCTGTTTTGCTGCTGAAGCAGCAGATGTTCTCATTATCTTCCAAAGAAATGTCTTGGCAGCCCAGTCCCCACAAAGCAGCAAATCCTGGATGCACAGGAGGAGCAGCACAAACAGCACATTTGAGAATCCGTGTCCGTGGCTGCTTGCAAAGCATGAGTGCCTCAATTGCCCTTTGGAAAGTTGGCATTGGTGTTTCCAGGGATCACAGCTGCTGCTGGAAATTTTCTCCCCTTTAAAGGAAGACCTGGTTGCAGAAAATGAGCGTGGCTTGGCATGTTCCTGACACCAGCACTGAGCTGCCACAGTGCCCTGGGCTGCAGGGTTTGTGGTGAAACTGCTGCCACTCTCAGGAGAGGTCTGGTGCTGAAAAAGGGCAAAAATGCAGCAGCCTGTGTGCATTTTTGGTTTGGTTTGTTGTTGTTTTTTCTTGGATCCCTGCATGGATAACAAGGAATGGTCATTTTTGGAATATTTGCTCACAGTTGCAATAATTATGAGATCTTTGCCTCCAAGTCCAAGTCCCTCCAGGCTCTGGGCAGCCAATGCCACGCCAACAGATCTTGGAGTTCAGCATTTCAGGTGGCCAGGGATGACAGAGCATCTGGGCTCGGGAATAATCCCAGGCAGAGCTGGGAACTGTCTCGGGAGCATATGGCAGGGAAAATAACAGCAGTGCTTCCACCTCCTGCGAGTGCCTCACCCACTTGGGAAAAGAGTTTTTGATTTTGATTCATGGAACGAGGCAGAAAGGAAGGACTGGATCGAGCAGCTACTTCTGCAGGCTTGTGAAGAGGCTGAAATGCAGAGCATAAACAATCAGATCACGTGGGCAATTACACATAAAGGATCTGTTTTGGAGAAAAGGGGTTTTGGATGGTTTTCTGTAACGTGTTCAGATGGGAACAGAAGGAGCGTGGAAGAACTAACAAATGATCCCTGAGTGCCACGTGAAGATGCAGCTCAGGGTGGGGAGACTTTGCCAGGTCTCTCTCTGGCCATTGGCTGAAGATGTTGCACTTTAATTCAAACACAGGCACCTTGATGGGCTTTATAACTGCAGGATAGAGCTCTGTAGTGGTAAACACTGCCCAGGCTGTTCTCTGCAGTTGTTCTTAGCTTTTATTCTTTCCACTCCCACTGGCTTCACACCCTCTGTGCTGTACCAGGCACTGCCTTCATTCCCAGACACCAAAGCCCAGAGAAGGGGATGTTTCCCATGTTAGAGCAGTTTAAATATCACTGCTTTGCTTTTCTGGAAGATCAGCAGAGAGGAATGAGAGGGCAGCACTGTTCCTTTGCCAGTCTGGGAGCACAGAGGGGCTTGGATATCCGAGAGCTCTGCAGCTGCTAAGGAGTGCTGTGATATGAAACAGCCTAAATCCCAACCTGTGGCTCCTCTTGTTGTCTTAAAGCAGAGGAGCAGCACTGTGATTTCTTCTCTTCCAAACTGCCAAAGGCAGGATTTTCAAACCAACAGAAGAACAAACTGATTTTTTCAGCAAGGAGTTTGTTCAAAGCCTGGCCAAGCCAGCTCTGCTTTTGCAGTGCTGGTGGATGGCCAGAAATGTGAAATGGAGCAGAGAGCTCACTTTCCATGGGGGAACATCACACTTGTGTAGGGCTGTGAGGCTTGGAGAACCCACTGCTGCCACATCTGCCTGCCTCATCCTTTCTCTGGCTGCTGTGGCTGATGTTGCAGGACGAGGCTGGGTGAGATTCCTGCCCTTTCCAAGTGCTGACATGGAGGTGATCACACTCAGATTTGGCTTCCAGAGCTCTTTGTTCATGTCACTGAGCCCAGGAGGACATGTCCTGCTCATCCTTGCCCCGGATGGGGAAGGACAATAGGGGTATCTTGTCACAAACCCCTGGCACAGGCAGTGCCAGCCTGGCACAGACACCATTTCCCTGCTTGCAGCAGCTTCTGTGGCTGCTGCAGAGGAGCCCCAAGGGGTCCCTGTGTTTATTCCCTTATTCCTGATTTCTCCTGCCTCAGCACTGCCTGGAGATTGCCTTTTCATCTGAGCAGTGCCTCTACCCCGTGGGGAGAGCTGACATCAGGAATCATTTCTTCCATCAGCTTCCTATTGTTGAAACACTTGAGTCTTTGCCAGGGTTTCGGCCTGGAGTGGAAATGGAGCTGATAGAGGCAGAATTGAGACAAATGAGTGGCTGTGCCCAAAATCTGATGCACTGAGGCAGACTGAGCCCTCTGCTGAGGAAATACCTGAGGCTGGAGAGTCAAATAAGAAGATTTCACTCCATTCCATAGTAATTGTTCCTTGGAGCACGGAAAATAGGGACCAGCTTTCCTGCTGCGCCTACCCAGCTCCACACCATGGGCAGAAATACCCTGTGCTCGCTGCTCTCTGTCCCTGCCAGCCAGGAAAAGTCATGAGTTAAACTGGGACACTCAGGATTGCTGCAAAGGTTTGGAAGCCCAGTTTAGATGGTGGAGCTGGGCACTGATCCATGAAGTTTAAAACCCCAGCCTTCATCCCTCATTACAAGCGAGACGCCCTTGCTCAGCCCATTCTCAACATCCCCAGCTTCTGCTGAGCTGTGCTTGGAGAGGCTCTGTGTGCCAGGAACCCCTGCACCTTTTCCCTGCTGGGATGGCTGTGGTGACTCTTCTTTCTGTCCCAGGGTCTCCCTTTGCCCGTGCCAGTTTGAAGAGTGGGAAGAACGAGAGCTCGTCCTACTTCAGGAGGAAAGAGAAGATGTTCCGCTTCTTCATCCGGCGCATGGTCAAGGCTCAGAGCTTCTACTGGGTGGTGCTCTGCGTGGTGGCCCTCAACACCCTGTGTGTGGCCATGGTGCACTATGACCAGCCTGAGAAGCTGACCACTGCTCTCTGTGAGTACTGGCACTGCTGTTCCCTCCCTGCTCGCAGCTTCCCTCTGAGCTTGGCTCTCCTGCCTCACCGGGCATGGAATCACAGGTTTGGGTGGGAAGGGAGCTTAAAGCCCAGCTTATTCTTCCCCCTGTGCACGGATACCTTCTATTAGACCCTCTCCAGCCTGGCCTTGGACACTTTCAGAGATGCAGGGACAGTCACAGCTTCCCTGGGAATTCCATTCCAATCCTTCCCCACCCTCCCAGGGAACAATTCCTTCCCAATATCCCATCTGTCCCTGCCTCTGGCAGTGGGAGGCCACTTCCCTTGTCCTGGCACTCCAGGCCCTTGTGAATTGTCTCTCTTTATCTTTCCTGTCAGCCCCTTCAGGTCCTGGAAGACCACGTTTAGGTCACCCAAAGTTCCCCTTCTCCAGACTGAACAATTCCAATTCTCGTTCAAATCGTATTTCAAATTATTCAAGCACACAATTCAGGAAAATCCACCAAGGTATTAGTTTGAGAGATGAATGTTATTTTAAAGGTTATTGCAAAGTTGAGATTCAGACAGGTGTAAAGCCTGGAGCAGGGCAGGAGGGATTGTCCTGGAATGGGACAGGAGGAATTGTCCTGGAATGGGGCAGGAGGGATTGTCCTGGAATGGAACAAAGAGGAAATGTCCTGGAATGGAACAAAGAGGAATTGTCCTGGAATGGAACAAAGAGGAATTGTCCTGGAGCAGGGCAGGAGGAATTGTCCTGGAATGGGACAAAGAGGAATTGTCCTGGAATGGGACAGGTGGGATTGTCCTGGAATGGGACAAAGAGGAATTGTCCTGGAATGGGGCAGGAGGGATTATCCTGGAGCAGGATGCACAAAAGGAAGGGCGGTGGTGCTGGGAAGAGCAGGATTCTCTGGCTAACCTGTGACCAGAGAACTGCAAACCTGTGTCACTTTTGCAGCTGATCTGCACCCATGGGTGATTCCTGCTGGGTTCACACTCAGAGCTCTGCCAGCTCTGGCATTCCCAGGATAGCAGCAGGTGCAATGGCCTGTGAGATAAAACTCCTGCCAGTGCTTGTGGATCTGGCACTGTCCCCACCCGTGCTGTGATTCCTGTCAGAGCCTTTCAAAGGCTGCAGCTTTACAGCTCCTTTTCTCCCTGATGGGCTGTGGTGACATGGGATGGGTGTCACGGTGCCCTCCTGTGACATTAAGTGACAGAAATAATCCCAGAGTGAAGATTATTCTATATCTGTGAGATTTTATTTTAGCTGCTTCCTGTGGTCACCTAGTTTAGCTCAGAGAGTCTGGAAGTGCTTTTGAAATACGAGTTTTGGGGGTTTAAATTGCTCTGATGAATAAGAAACGGTGTCTCCCTGAGGTCACAGAATTGCTTGGTTTTTAAAAAAATGTGGAAGGTGAAGGATGGAGCTTTTTTTTGTTTATTTTAATGAAGTTTGGAGGCTGGGACACCTAGAGCTAGAAATTCCTGATGCTGACAGTACAAATTTTTCCTTCTGAAAGGATGGGATGAGGTTTGTTCCTAAAGACAAAGCCATTCCTGTGGCCATTTCTGACCCTGTAAAATGACCAGGAACAGATCTGTTGTTCAGCACTTGACCAGATGAAAATTTAAGTCAAACTTCTGAAAAAAAGCAAACAAAAGGCTGGGCGAAAACTTCAAATATTTCCAACAGTCTAACAATGTTGGCTTAGATCTTTAAAGATCCTTGTCTACCTAATTTGCCTTGATTTCTCTATAAATTAGATACTTAAATATTTCTTGCCTCAGATCCTCAGGTCTTACCTTATTACAAGGAAGGCAAACTTTTGAAGTTTTTTTTTATTAGACCTAAGAGGTCAGGAATACTGACTGCTCTGACATCAAAAGCTCCTTATTAATATTTGTTGAAATATTTAATGCCACCAGGTAATGGAGCTCTAATGAGAGATGTATAATAAGGACAGAAATTTCTTTCAAGTTTTTTTTTTTTTTGGCAAGATTTCAACTGAAAAGAGAGACAGACCATACAGAGAAGTCACTCTTGCTTATTCAGTACCTCAATTTACCAGAGGAAATAATAAGCTAGATTGGCAAGGTAATTAAATTGTGAGGATTAGGATTTCCTCTGGAATTAGGACTAAATGTTTAGGAAACAAACCCCACACCTGAAGTCTTTCAACTCAAAAAAAGGTTGCAGATTTACAAAACTCAGTTTTGGGAGCACCTTATGCCGTGATTTTCCAAAGGAAGAAATCCATGAGTCAGAAACTCCTTCATGTTCCAGTGAGGGCTGGAAGGGCTGGTTCTGTCTCTTGGAATTAAAGATTCGCCTCCAGCTGGGAAACTTAGCTGAGACAGAGGCCACAAATGAGGTTTACAATCTATCCCAAGTGAAAAAAACACCAGGGAATAGGTTGGAATTAGGGATGGATCCATTTTCAGGAGCTCTGCATTTGTCCATAATGTCAGTTAGTGTCAGAAGGCCTTGGGCAGAAAGATTAAATTTCTTGGTAGAAAGAAATCCAACTCCCCACTGAGCTGGGAGTGGGGGATCCCACATTTAATGGAACAGGCAGGAAAGCACCAAACACTGGGATTTCTTAGGGATAAAATTGTCAGTATCCTCCCAGCCTGTGCAGCATCACTGCCCTTTGGCTCCACAACCATCCCCTGGGAGAAACCCCAGATGGGGCAGGGAAGGGACCTGAGAGGGTCCCTGGTGCCACCCCCTGCTCCAGCAGGACCATCCCAGAGCACAGGACATAGGATTGTATCCACATGGCTCTGGAATATCCCCAGGGAGGAGACTTCACACTCTTCTGAGCTACTTGTTCACCTCACAGGGTAGAAATTCTTCCTCACATTCAGGTGGAACTTCTGGAATCAGCTTCTGCCTGTTCTGCTTGTCCCATTGCTGGGCCCCTGGAGCAGAGCCTGGGCCCTGCTCTGAGCTCTCCCTGCAGATATTTTCAGAAGATTCCTCACAATCAGCTCTTTTGGAGGCTGAATAGCCCCAGCTCTCTCAGCCTTGTCCTCATCAGAGATGCTCCAGCCCCCTCAGCATCTCTGTCACCCTCCATCCAGGAGCTCTGCATTTCTGGGATCATAAACCCTGCTGGAAACAGCACTGGCACTGGGGAGGGGCAGCCCAGCGTGGGTCACAGGGAAAAACAGATTATCCAGAAATAGGGAAAGGTTTTGTGAATGCTCATGTTGGGTTTTTAGACAGGGTGGTACAGGATTGGTCACTGTGACAAAGAGAATAAAAACCAGAGATCCCTGCCTGGTTTGGGTTGGAAGAGATTTTAAATCCCATCCCATCCCACCCCTGCCATGGCAGGGACCCCTCCCACTGTCCCAGGCTGCTCCAGCCCCAATGTCCAGCTTGGCCTTGGGCACTGCCAGGGATCCAGGGGCAGCCACAGCTGCTCTGGGCACCCTGTGCCAGCCCTGCCCACCCTGCCAGGGAGCAATTCCTGCCCAATATCCCACCTAAATCTCTCCATGAATGGTCATCATTGGACTAAATTCCAATGTACACCAGACAGTGTTTTTTGTGGGGTTGGGGTGGTTTTTCTTTGTTTAAGGGTTTGTTTTATTTTTTAAGATGGCTTTCTCCAAGAGAAGCAGTACAGGCTCTGTGGGCTCATTTTGGGCAGAAATCTATTTTACTGTGATTTTTGAACAAAAAAGCTTTGGAGAATTGTCCTGAAAAGCCCTACAAGTTCAACCTCTTAAATTCCAAGTGTCCAATACCTCCAAACCCTGCTGAACTGCAGGATGAGGAGCTGTGGGACTGCACTCACACCTGGCTGTGCATTGGGATGACCTGAACCTTTCTGCCCCGTTCCTGGGGGATGGCAGAGCTCCCATAGCTCACATTCCTACAAATCCCTGAAGTGATACCGAGTGCAGGGAGTGCTCAGTGCCCTGAGGCTTTGCTGCTTGTTTTGGTGTTGCAGGGATGGCCAGACTGGATGTGTCCCCTCACTCCTGCCTGGAGAACTCTGCAGCACAAACATGTGGGAAGGAGCCCAGCTGGGGCTGAGCCCTCCAGGAATTCTCCAGGAAAGCCCCATTCTGCCCAAGATTTGTGCACAAATCCATCAGATAGAGGCAGAATGAGATAGCACAAAACCAAGGGATTTGAAAGAACTCCTGGAAATTCTTGGCAAAATCCTTTAACTGGGAGAGTGACAGAGTTGAAAAATGGGTTAGGAGTTAATCCATGATGAGGGAACATCACTGCAGAGGAGCAGGACCTGGCTGGTGTGATGCAGAGCAAGAGAGAAATGAAAAATTCTGATGATGTTGTTTCAGGGAACGTGCTTAGGAATGAACTGAGGAGGCTTTTTGTGAACTGTAGCAGCAGGAGAGGAGCACAGATCCTGTGAGGATCTGCTAAACCCTGCAACTCTACCCAGGCACCTCTAATTCAATTATACCTGTCCCTCTGGGGAGAAATTTAATTACATTACAAATTAATTTTACTTAAAGAACAGTTGGTAAAAGCCTACGGGTCTGCATTGATTTATTTTTCCCTTGGTCTTTTCTTTTAACTTTTCTGTTTTGAATTGTTCTGAGAAGCTTTCTCTGCTTGATGCTCCATATCTCTACAACTGCTTTGGAAAAAGGACTGCAGGAGCTTTGGAGAGAGGCTTGGGATTTCTTTAGCTTTATTGAAAGAGCTGATGAGGAATTCTTTGAGTTCTTGTGGTATGATTAATAACAAGCCCTACTTCATGCCCCTGTAATTATCCTCAAATTCAATCAGAGATTCTCCTTCTCTGTTTGGAAAGGACTCCAGGGCCAAAGAGGATTTCTGTCACATTGCAGATGGACACTGCTCACTGAAGCACAGACTTTGGTTAAATAAGCTGCAGTTGCCTATAAAAGAATATACTTCATGCATGTATTTCATGATTTCATGATCATCTCTTCATGGTTATTTCCACCACTGCCAATATTCTGAGAAAGAAGAGATTTCTGTCAGAAACCAACTCTGGAATTACTCTGGGATCACTGAGGTCTGGAAGCAGCAAAGATGAATTTTCAGTGGAGGGTCCCTCAAAAGGAGCAGACATGGGGGCTGGGCTCCTCTTCCTCTGCCTAAATCTGTGGGGTGGGCTTGGGGCAGAGCTCTCTGGAGCTCTGGGATGGGGTTTAGGGACTCTGGGGTGAGGTTTCAGCACTGGATCACTCAGGTTTCACTTGGGCTCTGCCCTTCCCAAAGCTCTCTTCTTTTTTCCAGCAAATCCTGCAGGGATCCTTCCTGGCTCCTTAACCTGTGTAGGTCTAAACCCCAAATGCACAATGTGTCCTTCCTGATAAATCCAGTATTTGAACACAGCATTTGAGCCATTATGGCCTGAGGGCCTCTTCCCTGCCCAGTGCTGAACCTCATCTTTGGGACAATTTTGCCTTTTTTTGGTGCTTTTGTTGCCTTAGAAGTCGACCCAGCTCCCTCTGGATATCAACATGCAGCATTTGCAAGGAGAAGGCTTTCTGGGGCAATTTATTTCTGTCTGCTGAGCATTTCACACCTGCCTGGGCAAAAAGGGGCAAGTTTTGCCCTGCTGAGGTTCTGTTTAATGTGAGAGTGAGGAGAGGGAAGTGTCAGGCACCTGCTTCTGATGCCATTGGACTTGGAGATGGGGCAGAAATGGAATTAATCCATGGTGATTGACAACAAGGAGCTGGTAACTCTAATCAGGAACCTAATTCAAAGGTGTGGGGTGAAGGGATGCTTGCATGGCCTTTGCCAAGAGCACAGCTTGGAAATGAAATAAGAGTGTTTGTATCAAACTTTTCCTCTTAAATCACATCACAAAATGCTTCTGAGTAAGGCAAATGAAATTAGGTGAGGTTTGAATACCGGGAGGCCCAAACAACAAAATTGCATTTTCAATTATTGAGGCAGGGCCTTCTCAGAAGAAATCGTGTGTTGGATGCAGCAGCCTCTCCATAGAGCCAATTCCTTCTGCCCAAGGAGTTCAGGGTCTGAATTTCACTTCCCTCCCTCCCAGCCTGACTGGGCTGTGATTTGTAGCATCTGGTACCTGCTGAGACACAGCTCTTGCTGCCAGTTCTGGGCTCTGCTCTGGAATTCATCAGCTGGGAAAGGCCAAGGGTGGCTCTTGCAAGAGCAGCAGAAGGAAGTTGGTTTTTAGATGCTCTGAGTTTCAAACATTGCTTTGCTTTACATTTTTTTAACATAATCAAGTATTTCTTGATTTTCTTTTGCCACTTTCTGTCTTTTTCCTGGTGTGATATTCTGGATTTGCAGGTGTGTTTGCAGGATGTGTCAGTCTGATGGTGACACCTTGGCACTCGTGATACCTGGGGTGTGTTCACTGCTGGAGCAGTGACTGAACATTAATCCTGGGTTCCTTCCTCCTTTTTTTTGCTCCTTTGGGATGATGACAATTGTCTTGGAAAAGTGTCCTGAGATCTGTTGGTGCAAATTTGCAGTTATAAACACTACTGAGGATTTTTGTTGTGTGGAAGAATCTGGGGGTACCTGAGGTGTGACTCAGGTGAGGCTGGGGCAGAGATCAGGAGATATGACAGTGTGGGGGCTGTGCACTGATTCCTGAAGGATCCAAAACCTCTCCCTGGGATTTTATCAACTGATTTAACAAGGTTTCACAGCACTGGCTGGGTGTCAAACATTGTGGGAGGGAGAACACCTGGAAGTGATTCCAGTGAGCACCACTTGCTCACTAGGGAAATTAAAAGCCGAACCCAAAGTGCAGCTTGTAACCAGGTGTGGCTTATATATGGACAAAGAACGAAAAGTTGCTGTTTTAGTTTGGAGGACAGGTGTCTGCTGAGAAAGCCAGGAGCTTCTCTTTGAAATGGAGAATGTAAACCCCCTCCCTCCAAATTATTATAATTTTGAAATCAAATGGCTCTCAGGCAAAGATATGGGAATAGGAATAACAATTCTTTACTAGGGAAATTAAAATAGAAATACAGCACTACAAAGAACAAACCCCAAACCCTGACACAGTCAGAGTACAACCTGACACCCGTCAGGCAGGGTGCTGGCAGCAGTCCCATTCCATGGTGGCTGCATCCTCCTGCAGTGACAGATGTGGCTCAGTTGGAGCAGTGCTCCTGTACAAGGTGCAGTTTCCCTCCAGAGCTCCAGTGGGGATGTGGAGAAATCCGGTTTTCCTCTGGAGCCCAGTGGAGAAAGGGGCTCCCTTAGTGTCCCAAAACCTCTGTTTTTATCTTGGTAAGAAATGTTGGGCTCTTCCCCCTGGCTGGAGCAACTCCCAATGGGATGCAGTAATTTTATCAGTGCCACAGTGGGACTCAATGACCATTAGCAGAAAATGACTGGCTGGAGGAAGGATGGGTTGCGAAAAGATAAAGAACAATGCCCTGCCTGGTTTCAATGGATGGGCCATTAGCAGAATATCTCCCATTGAGATAAGGATCACTGCCCCCACCCTCAACAGATGGTGATAGAATAGATACCTTTTATCACACTCTGTATTGTAACCCAAGACAAGCAGCTGGAAGGGCAGATGGATTCCCAGCACAATGATGGGTATCTCCTTGCTCTGGGGTCCTTGCTGCTGGAGACAGCAGTTTCCTCACTGAGTGCTTGCACCTCCTGTCAGGAAGGAGAAAGGCTGCAGCTGGGTCAGGTGTGAAAAGGCTGCTTCTCAAAAGCTCTGAGCTCAAGGTGAGGGGGAATTGTGCTGCTGTCCCCATGCTCTTCCCTGAGCACTGAGATCCAGAGGCTGGAGCCTGCCTCTTCCTGGGGAAAAGGCTGTGGATCTCAGGTTTTGTCATCTTATTCCTCAGCTGGGAACATGTTGCCCTTGAGAGTCTCCTTTAATGATCTTGTTCCTGGTTTCAAGGAGAGCAGGTCACGTGGGATAATTAATACTTGCCTGAAATTTCCTCCCCTTTTGCAAATGTTGGCACAGGTGTCCTTGCAGGCTCCTCACTAAGGTGTTAATAAAGCCTCTCTCATCTCATTATTGCTTCCTGGATTTCAGGGAACTTTATGCCCATGGTGTTCCATGGCTGGCTTTCATTGAAAATTTAAAATTTAAATCCCTTTTTTATTTTTGGGTAATTGAAGCTGCATTTTTCAAGGCATTTCCAAAGACACCCAGAGTGGAGCTGGGCCAGCTCTGCTCACTCCCCATGGGTGTGCAAGTCTGGGAATGGAAATCCAGGCAGATGGGAAGGACCCTGATTCCCTGCTCTGTCTCTCCCCCCACTCAGCTGAAGCTGCAGGTTGCAGGAGGTCAGAGAATGGTGGAATCACAGAATATCCTGAGCTGGAGGAACCCACCAGGATCACCCAGCCCAGCCCCTGTCCCTGCCCAGCCCCCCCAACAATCCCAGCCTGTCCATCCCTGGCAGCGCTGCCCAAACGCTCCTGGAGCTCTGGCAGCCTCGGGGCCGTGCCCATTCCCTGGGGAGCCTGGGCAGTGCCAGCACCCTCTGGGGGAAGAACCTTTCTCTGATCTCCACCTGAGCCTGCCCTGGCCCAGCTCCAGCCGTTCCCTGGGCTCTATCCCTGTCACAGAGCAGAGCCCAGAGCTGCCCTCAGTGTACAAAGCACCTGGAATCCAGGTTTATCCAGCTGAAATTTTCCTTGTATCTGTTGCCCCTTGTCTGTCTCTCTGCACCTCTGAGTAAAGTTTGGCACTATCTCCTCTTTATCGTTCCTGGAATCATAAAACTGTAATTACAGGAGAGTTTCTTGTAGCATCTGTGCTGCTGCAGCCTCTGAGAACCTCCTGTGCTGTACAAAACAAGGTGATTAATCCCCACCTTTTGAGGTTTGATTCTCTTCCTCCTCTTTTCTCCAGAGAGGTTTGCCTTCTGCTGTTTGGTTTTTCTTGGTAGTGTAGGTGGTTTTTCACTCTTTCTGTTGCTTATTGGCCTCCAGATCCAAACTTAAAATGCCAAAAGCAGTGTTTGCTGTAGCTTCAAGTCTTCAAAACTTGATGTGGAAATTGAAGCCTCCAGCTCTGTTCCTTCTGCCCTTTGTTTCATCATAGGTGATAAATTTTCCCATCAAAAGCTTCCCAGCCTGTGATATGTGAAGGGAAAGGAAACAGAAGGGGCTCTTCCATAATTACAGGGCTATAAAGGCATAATAAAAATAAATGTGGTAACAGGAGACACAACACCTCTGAATACGAGCTCTCAGAGTCAGCACTTCTGTTGGGTAGAAGGGTATTTTTATCATCGGAGGATGGTACAGAAACTTACACCCCACACCCAAAAGTTTCCATCTCTTGCAAGTACGGAAGTCCCAAAACATCTTTGCAATTAAATTTGACCTTTAAAATATTAGATCCAGGGCTTTCCTTTGAAATCCTTGATAGAGACAACGAGGATGTTATTTAATGCTCCTGCCCCCACCCTGCCCACAGGTGAATGTTGCCTTCAGAGCTCATGGGCACACAGGAGGAATTGTGACAAACAGTGCCTGGCTCCTGTTTGCCATTGCACAGGGATCTTCTGCCAGCAGGCCCTTGGTGCTGTGGGAAAAGGAACAAAAATCCCCCACATGAAGGGGCTCTGCCCACCAAGGGCTCATGGAATGATTTAGTCTCTTCTCCCGTTTCCAGATTTCGCAGAGTTTGTTTTCCTGGGGCTGTTCCTCACTGAGATGTCTTTGAAGATGTATGGGCTGGGGCCAAGGAATTACTTCCACTCTTCCTTCAACTGCTTTGACTTTGGGGTGAGTAATGTCCAGCAGGGTGGAAAAGTCATGGAATGGTTTGGGGTGGAAGGGACCTTAAAATCATCTAATTCCAACCCTCTGCCAAGGCAGGGACCCCTCCCACTGTCCCAGGCTGCTCCAGCCCCAATGTCCAGCCTGGCCTTGGGCACTGCCAGGGATCCAGGGGCAGCCACAGCTGCTCTGGGAATTCCATTCCAACCCCTCCCCACCTCCCAGGGAAGAATTCCTTCTGGATGTCCCATCCAGCCCTGCCCTCTGGCAGAGGGAAACCTCTCTGCTGTCACTCCCTGTGCCAGGCAGGGGTCTCTGCTGTCATGCAGGGGGAGTGGAAACCCATGGAAGTGGCTCCTGTGGGAGCTGTCCCGCTATAAATTAGCAGTGACATGCATTAATCTGCCCTGGTTATCCCTTCAGGAAGGGATGGGACAGCTGGGGGATTTCATTTCCTGCAGTATCAGCGCCCCTGAGTGCTCCCATTGCTATCCCTCCTGTTGCAATGAGGTGATGGAAAGACAAAAAAAACCCCAAAAAAACTCCACAAAAACCCCACACTTCTTCCTGCTCACATCACCCACTGAGCAGCCTTCACCTCGAGTCACACAGGCAGAGTGTGAAAAATGAGCTCGATTTTTTGGGGAGATTTTAAAAACTTTAATAAAAGATAATCAGAGATAAACAATGAAGTAAAAGGCTATAATGGCTGAGTGTTTAGTATTTAGTTAAGAGTATACTTGTTTTGGAAATATTTTCAAAATTTATTAGTTTGTTGTATATTTATAGACTTATTATATAAATATTCTTTTATAAATTATTTTTTATATTTTAGGAATTGTTTTACATAGGTATTTTTTGAGGTTTTTTTAAGAGTATGTGTGTTTTTTAGCTGTGCTTTTAATTTCTTTTTATTAGTTTTAATTTGGGTTGTGGTTTTTAATTTTTATAAATGGTTGGTGTTGGTAGTTGATATATTAGTAGTAGGTATTTTTATTGGGTGTTATTTAATTAAGTAGTTTATTTACTATAAAGATATTTTATTGGTTTGTTATTTTTAAAGAAAACTGTATTTAAAATCTATTTTAATAGTACACCCATAGTATTTACCATAATATTTGCAAAAAGCCAATACTATAAAATGTAATATAATATATATATATGTAATATAATATTTATAACAAGAGCTTTTCAGGAGCAGAAGAGTAAACAACCGATGAGGTGACAGCAGGGCAATAATTCAAATTCTTTCAGTGCAGAGTCCAGGCTCAGACTGCAGCTCTGTGTGAATGTGGGGCTGGGTTTGGCTGCGCTCACAAAGAGCCTGGGTGTGCATGGTAATTTATTCATTAGGAGCAATTAGCTGTAATCTGTGCTCACACAGAACTCGGCCTCTCTTATCTGCAGCGTGGGCTGAGCAGGACCCAGTCACAGAATAATTCCCAGAATGACTCCCAGAATAACTCCAGAATACAGTAATTTCATGATTATAAGCTGCACCATTTTGACTAAAATTTTGGTCCGAACCCAAAGTGCAGCTTATAATCAGGTGCGGCTTATATATGGAGGACAGGTGTCTGCTGAGAAAGGCAGGAACTTCTCTTTGAAATGGAGAATGTAAACCCCCTCCCTCCAAATTATTATAATTTTGAAATCAAGGGGCTTTCAGGCAAAGATATGGGAATTAGGAATAACAGTTCTTTACTAGGGAAATTAAAACAGAAATACAGCACTACAAAGAACAAACCCCAAACCCTGACACAGTCAGAGTACAACCTGACACCCGTCAGTTAGGGTGTTGGCAGCAGTCCCATCCCATGGTGGCTGCATCCTCCTGCAGTGACAGATGTGGCTCAGCTGGAGCAGTGCTCCTGTACAAGGTGCAGTTTCCCTCCGGAGCTCCAGTGGGGATGTGGAGAAATCCGGTTTTCCTCTGGAGTCCAGTGGAGAAAGGGGCTCCCTTAGTGTCCCAAAACCTCTGTTTTTATCTTGGTAAGAAATGTTGGGCTCTTCCCCCTGGCTGGAGCAACTCCCAATGGGATGCAGTAATTTTATCAGTCCCACAGTGGGACTCAATGGCCATGAGCAGAAAATGACTGGCTGGAGGAAGGATGGGTTGTGAAAAGATAAAGAACAATGCCCTGCCTGGTTTCAATGGATGCCCATTAGCAGAATATCTCCCATGGAGATAAGGATCACTGCCCCCACCCTCAGCAGATGGTGATAGAACAGATACCTTTTATCACACTCTGTATTGTAATGTGCGGTTTATAATCAGGTGTGGTTTATAATAGTGAAATTACTGTAATTCCCGGTGTGCTGTAACAATCCAGCCTGTGAGCTCTGGATGCAGCCGGGCAGAGGGAGCTGGCTCAGGTCTCTGCACTCATGGCCCAGCCCTGCTCTGACAGGCTGCTGGTTTGAGATTTTATCTGCCAAAACGCTGGGAGTGACTCTTCCTCCATGCCCCAAATTCCTCTGCTCCCACAAGGGAGGAGGAGCTGTTGTCACCTTTGGTGAGTGACCCCCCTAAATCCAAGGCTGTGAGTACAGCCAATTTATTCTCTTTTTGGCCATGGCAGCAGCAAAGCTCAGGGTAAATAAAATTTGGGATTAAATCACCCCCCCGAGGTGTTGCACGAGGCTGTCCCAAACGTGGGGCTCTGGTTTTGGGGTGTCCTGGCAGCTGTGCTGGCTCAGAGGGGTGGGATGGGTTGTCCCCACAGCCCAAGGGACAGTCCCAGAGCAGGCTGCCCATAAATTGTCCATGAATGAGGGGTGTCACTGCCCTGTGAGTCCATGTCCTGCACTGGGTGGGCTCTGAGCTGCCCTTTCCTTGGATCCCCAGATCCAGGCTGCTCCTTCCACAGCCAGAGCTTGTTGGGCACAGGTGCTTTAGGAGCTTGCACCAAGCCAAAGCTGAACTGAGGAGTCTGAGCTTTGGGGGGTGTGCAGCCCTGGCAGGGAGCTCTGCTGAGCTTTCCCAGGGGAAAAGCTGTTGATCTGCTGCTAATTCAGAGAATCCATAGGGATCCTCCTCCTGTTTGTGTTCCTTCCTCCCTCAGCCACCTTCCAACCCCCAGAATGAATTCAGCCCTGGAACATCAGAGCTCTGTACCCAGTTTTGTCTGACAAACCGTTCAACACAAAGGGTGCAACCACAGAGCTGAGCAACACCCTGGTGCCTGTGGAACAGCTCCCAGGGGGGCTCTGAGCAAAATTAATTACCAGTGCCACGTGGAGGGATGGGGAAAGGTTTCTGCTGATTCTTGAGGGATTCCCAGTGGTGGTGTCAGGAAAATGAATCCACAAACACCAGAGGTTTATGTCCAGAAAGGAGACAGAGGAGTCCTTTTTGCTTTATTTGAATGAAGGGAGAGGCCGTGGGGCATTCCTCTGGGATCTCTCAGATTTTTGGAGGGCACAGCCTCCTTTTTATTCCAATTTCCCAGCTGCATTTCCCTCTCTCTTTCCCCATTGCTGAGGTACTTGAGAGGCACAGACTTCCCAAACACCTGATACCTGAGATTCCCCTCTAACGTACAACCCTCCCTTTTAATTTTTAATTCTTATAGAATTCATGGTTTTCCCCCATTGCTTCTTTCATCTTCCAATACCCAGTTTCATTTCTCAGCAAGCCTACAGTTTGTTTGTAAAGGTAAATATCTTTTTTTCCATTCATCAATCGGTGGAAGAGGAATCCATCCCATTGTTTCTTTTATCTCTCAGTGCTGGTTCTATCCACCAGCAGACCCAGAGCTTGTTTGTAAAGACAAATCCAGCATTCATCTCGGTGGGAGAGAAGTTTTAGATCCTTCTTCAGATGGGAGACAGTGGGATTATTGACTGTTGTGGACCTCCTTTTCCCTCTGTATTTTCTGGAAGCTCAGGGCACAGCTCATGTTGCAGGACACTCAAGCAGTGCTGGAATTTTCAGACATCCACGTTTTTGTCCATGGAAGGAGTTCCCAGTGCTGCTGTCCCCATGAATCCTCCCTCCCACAGCACAGAGCAGCTGGGCTCTGCTGTAACCAGCTCTGAACTGGTGTTTGGGGTGGGCTCAGAACTGTTGGTTAATGTGAATTATGGTCCAGGGAAGTGCCTGTGTGATCCTGGTAACTCTGCAGAAACCTGTGTGGGTTTGATTGTCCTTCCCAGCTGTGATGAACCCATCACTGTTTGTCCTTTTCCTAATGAAGGATTTTTTTTCTTTTCTTGAGGTGAATTTTCTGCCATCCTTAAACCAACCAGGCAAAACAACACTTGAAGAACCCACCTTGATTTTGGGCAGTTTTTCAGTCCCCCAAGGCTCCCAAGGCTGAGGGCCAGGCAGATGATGGGATGTGTGTGCCAGAGGCTTTGCAGGATCTCATAATAATTATTGCTTTAATTGCTCTCCTAAAGACTCTCAGCTGCCAGAAGTTTCTGGTAGATCTCACCCAGAGCTGCTGTTCTGCTGCAGATGAGGAGTTTTAGTCTTGCTGGTAAGGGGAAGATGGGGCAGTGCCCCTCTGCAATAAAAAAATCAGATTAAAAAATTTCAGCATCCTTCAAAAAATGATATTTTAAGGTAGTTTGACTGCTAGAGAAGAAAGCAATGAGCTCCTGTCTGTGTATGGACCCCAGGGTGTTCTCTGGCTGTGGAGGAAGCTGGGATGAGGTTTTCCAGGATTCTCCTGAACTTTTTGTAACAAACAGCCCAAACTCTGATTCCTGAGGCTCTCTGGGAGCTCAGCAGGAGCTGTGCCCTCTCTGAAGTGCTCTGTCCCTGCAGGTCATCGTGGGCAGCATTTTTGAGGTGATTTGGGCTGCAGTGAAGCCGGGAACCTCCTTTGGCATCAGCGTGCTGCGAGCCCTGCGCCTGCTCAGGATCTTCAAGGTGACAAAGTAAGTGCAGCTCCCCTGGCACCCCCAGCACACCCTGGGCACCCCAGGAAATCCCTGGCCCCAGCCCCAGGGTCAGGAGGAGTGCTTTCCACATTTAGCACCAATAAACTAATCATTACATCACTAAAAAGTTTAAAATTATATTAAAAAAACCCAAATCAGTGCCCCAACCTGCTGGGGCAGCTGGCTCAAAAGCAGAATAAAACTACAGATGCAGAATTCCCCTTTCCTTGGCTGGGCAGTTGGACATTTTGGGAATTCCTGAGCCTGTGTTTCCACCCACAAGGAATTTTAACAGCACTTTCTGTCCCCAGCCTCACGTCCAGGTTTGTCTGCCCTTGGTTCCTCAGTGGGCTGACAGCAGAGTGTCCTTTGCTTTGTCCTCAGGCTTGTTTCAAACAAAAATATTGTAATGTCACTTGTGTTTTGTGGTAAAAACCCAAATTTTATTGATTTTCTAACTCCTGTCAGCTTCCCACTGATGTGATGACAATGCCTGAAGTGGGAATGACAGTGGGCTGACAGGAGAATGTCCTTTCTTGCTTAGGTTTTAAGCTTGTTTAAAACAAAAATCTCAGGTAATCACTCATATTTTGTGGTAAAAACCCAAGTTTTATTTCTTTCTGAGTCCCATCAGCTTCCCACTGATCTGATGACAATTCCTGAAGTATTTAGGTCTGGAAAAGCAGCTTCCCTGGGGATTGTTGGGTGCTAATCCCAGGGCTGAGCTCTGTGTTGACACAAATCTGAGATGTGTTCCTGCTGCCTGGGCTGGGGATGTTGGAGTTTTTCAGTCTGGAGACTCTGAGGTGGAATTTTCACTCAGCTTTTTCTGCCCCAACTTTTGTTGTTTTCCTGCTGCTGCCTGGAGTTAATGTGTGCTGGCATTAGCAAACAGCTCCTGTGCCATCTCCAACCCATCCAGAGCCCTTGCTGCAGCATTTCTAAGGCGTGCTGTGGAACAAATGACAAATTTAGGTGCTCCTGCTGTTGTTTTCCACCTTCTTTTTTACACCCTTACCTCTTCAGCCCTCCCTTGTTTCCATCACTCCCTGAATTCTTCATAACTTGAAGTAACAGGAGGAGGAACACCCTTCCCTCCAGAACCACCTTAAATAGATAAAGGAAATTTGAACAAAACAGCCATTTGAGGTAATCAGGAATGAGTTTTGTATCTCTGTGGGGCTGATTTGCACCTGCTGATTGTTTATTGCTAATTATTATTGTTCAGATCCCAGGTTTGTGTGTGGTACTGTGGCATTTGTTGTCCTCTGGGACAAACAGGAAACTTTAATTTCTGTAAATATCCAGCAGAAAAGGTGGGTGCCTGCACCAAAAGTGTCACTGTGCTTTGGCTTTGCACTCCTGGGTTTGCAGCAAATTCACAGCAATTATCACCAATTCATTTCACCCAGAGCTGCTGAGTTTTGTTGTTGCTGATTTGTAAAAAATTTGGATGTTTTTGCAAGTTACAATTTTATTTTTGTGAGTTCTGACCACTGATTGCAGTCAGCAGGATAAAGGGATGAATTATGGAATTATTTAGGTTGGAAAAGACCTTCAAGACCATGGGGTCCAGCCAGTCTTTCCAAGGAAACCACTCAGCCCTGTCCCCAGGGACATCCCTGCAGGGATGGTGACCCCACCACTCCCTGGGCAGCCTGGCCAGGGTTTGACAACCTTTTTAATGGAGAAATTTTTCCCAATACCCAATCTAAACCTGTCTGGGACCATTTGAGGCTGTTCCCTCTTGCTGTTGCTCATTCCTTGGAAGAAGAGATTTAACTTGACAAACCAAGCTGGGGGCTCTGCCCCTTCTCAGGACAGCAAGTGACACTCTCAGGCCACTGGTGCTGAGGTTCCCCTGCCCTAATGAAGGGGGATTTTCATCTGAATGACAGAACTGAGTTCCCTGTGTGAGCAGAGCCATCCTGCAGCTCCTGGGGGATCCTGCATTGTCCTGAGTGCTCAGCTCAGTGTTTGCCTGCCTCAGGAGAGCCACCAGGGGCACAGATTGCTGCCCACCCCCCCTCAGTGCAGTTTGCTGGAAAAACACCCTGACCCTCAGCAGTTTTCTTCTCTTTCCATCTCTTTCATAGCAATTCTTGTCTGAAACTCCCTGCCCTGGTTTGGTTTTCCCTTGTGTTTGGCAGGAGAGGCTGCAGTGTTCCTGCTTTGAATAATCAATGGGATTATTAATGATGATTTGAATTGATTGGATTGTGACAGGGATTGGGATTTTGGTTCCCATGTCCCGAATCAGGTGACAGCAGGATGAGGGGACACAGCCCCAGAGAGGCTGAAATTCATTGGGGAGGACAAGGACCAAACAGCTCCTTGTGTTGTGTTCATTGTCCTGACAGAGCTGAGCAGGGCCTGGCTGCTGCAGGAATCAGCTCCTGCTGCCTTGGGAGCATCAAATCCTTCTCCTCCTCCAAGCAGAGCAGCTCAGCCCCTTCAAACCCTGAGCAGGCTTGGTTCAACTTGGTCAAAATTGAAGATATTCTCCCAAGAGAAGAAATTTTCCCCTGAAATCTTTGTCACTGTGTTGTGGATGTAATTTTTGCTTGGAAGGGATGCAATGGGATGTGAGATCCTGCTTCTCCTGGGATGGACATCAGAGCACCCTGGGGTGGGTCAGTGCTCCCAGCTGGGCCTGGGGGAAGGAAGGAAAACAAAGGCAAAAGGAAAGGATGGTGTTTGTCCTCAACAGCTCCAAGCTCTGAGCTTCTCAGACAAATCCATAAAATGCCTTCTGCTGGATGGGAGGGGGCTCAGAGTGAGGGTCTGGCCCCAGGCTGCAGCTGGAGGATGCTCAGGGGAGAAGGACCCCTGTGCTGCTGCAGGAATTGGCTCTGGAAAGGAGAGAAGCCTCTGGAGAGAGGGCAAATCCTCCCCATGGCTCTAAATTCCTCTTTCCCTCCTGCCTGCTCCCCATTCCAGGCTCCTGTGTGTCCAGGAGCTTGTCAAAGCCTGGCCGCTCCTCCTGCATTTCCTGATCCATTGGTTCTCCTCAGACCAGCACTCCCTGCCTGTTCCCAGCAGGGTGAGACATCCAGGGAAGGGCTGTTCCCAAACTCCCTCTGGGAATGTGCCAGGAGCTGTCCCAGGGGATGGGGACACCAAACCAAACCCACTCAGCTCCTTCACACCCTTCAGGAGTGCTGGGATGGGCCATTCCCTCTTGCCAGGCTGGAATTAACATTCTGCATTTGTTTCCATACCCTGAGGCCACTGCTTGGTCCTGGATGTGAGATTCCCACAGGAATGTTTAAAATGTGGGATTTAATCCCACTTGCAGTGGATGGGTTGGAAGGACACCCTGCAAAGATGGGAATGAGGTGTTGATTCCTGATTTTATTCCTGATTTGTGTCTTGTGGAGGCTGGGGCTGGCTGTTCCCATCTCCAGTCTCACCTTCATTGATACATTCCTGTTCTGACACCCCTCCTGACTCTGTGCCAGGTGAGAAGGTGGCAAAAGGGGGTAAAATCCCAGGAAAAGGTTCCTAAGGAACTCATCCAGACGTTCAGTGACTGCTGTGTGTCACACCAAGTGACCATCTCTGCTCTCAAGATTTTGCCACTCCCTGAGCTGTGTTTTCCAACAGTAGAAGGGAGTTTTGGGATTCTGATATTCCTTGTCAGTCTTTTCCTTTTTAAAATAAGAAATAATTAAAGCACAAACTCATTGAGGCTGGAAAAGACTTCAAGATCTTCGAGTCCAACCATTCCCAGCACAGCCAAGGCCACCACTGACCGTGTCCCCAAGTGCCACATCTTTCAAATCCCTGCAGGTTTGGGCACTGCCCACTGCCCTGAGCAGCTTTTCCCAGTTCCTGACCACCCTTTCCATGAACAACACCCAACCTCAACCTCCCCTGGTGCACTTGAGGCCATTCCCCCTTGTCCCATGGGAAATAAATCCCTGTTATTCTCTCACCAAAGGCTTTTCCCCACTCATGCTGTCCCCTGGCTGCTGTGATCCTGTGCAGGTACTGGAATTCCCTGAGGAACCTGGTGGTGTCCTTGCTGAACTCCATGAAGTCCATCATCAGTTTGCTTTTCCTGCTGTTCCTGTTCATCGTGGTCTTTGCTCTGCTGGGGATGCAGCTCTTTGGAGGACAGTAAGTCTGAGCAGTCTGTTCTGCCTGCAAGGGTTCCCAGCCCTGAAATCAGGGAATTCATTCCTGTCCTGGTGTTTCCCTGGATTCTCTCCTAGGGAAGCATGTCCAGTTCAAAGCTCCTCATCATCCCACAGTGCCCAGCACACCCAGAGCTGAAACAGGACTGGGGGCAGCACTGTCTGTGCTGCTTCTTTCCCTGATAACCAGAGTGCTGTTAGATTTATCCACCTGGAATATTTTCCTGCAGGAAAACACAGTTTTGTTGGGTCTGATTATTCTCATTAGAAATGCCAGCAGTAGTGAACTTTGCAATAAGAACCATCACAGTGTTGCCATTTAAACTCCAGCCTCACTTTTGAACTGAAATAATGAAATGGTTTTGTTTTCTTTTATTTTCCCAGTCAATCCCTATTTTATCTTTCAAATTTTAAAAAGAAATAATCTACTAAGAGAGTAATTTCAGTTTGGGCTCACTTGAGGATGAAAACTTCTTGGAATGGTTCATTCTGCAAAATCATTGGAGATTTTGATTGCTCATTTTAATTGGAGATGAAAATGAATTTCAAATTTTCTCTGGGAATGAAATTGAGTTTTTGCTGATGGTTCTGTTAAGCACCTTCTGAGATGTTCCCCACTGAGCTTGCCTGGGGTGCAGCAGCCAGGTGGAACAAATGTTGCTCCCTGACTTGGTTTATGGGGTGTTAAAGGGTATTCCAAGGCTGCCTGGGGCTGCCTGTCCCTCCCCACTCTGGTTTTTATTTCTCCCTTCTCTCCAGGTTCAATTTCCAAGACGAAACTCCAACCACGAATTTCGATACCTTCCCTGCTGCCATCCTCACAGTCTTCCAGGTAAAGCATTCCTTGTGCTGGGCCAGGGATAGAACTGAAATCCCTGGGTGTTTCTTCCTGCTTAGGGAGGGCAAACAAGTCCCCAAAAACCTGTGGAATTTAGGAAAGGGGAAATCCTTCCTTCTCATGTGTTTTACTTTGCTGACCAATACATGCAGCACTAAAAATCCATGCTGTGGTAATAAGGAAAACTAGAATAAAAGATTTATTGCTGGGGGGCAGGTGATGATAAAATAGATATTTCTGAGCTGAATTGAAATCTGTGTGTGCCCTTTGTGCTCTCCAGCCCCTGCCCACAGAATTGCAGCTCTGGCAGATGCAATGCTTGGATTTAAAGCTGAATTTTGCAGCTGTTTTCTACCTGTCTTTTTGAAAAACAATAATTTAAATGGTTTAAAAGAATTAAAAATCATTTAAAATAATTAGAAAATAATGTTTTCAGGTGTTTCCCAGCTCAGGAGAGCTGGGGCTGCTCCAGGTGCAGGTGACCCTCCCAGATCCAGCATTTCCAGCCTTGTCCTGTCCCTACAGATCCAAACTTGCCCAGATCTCAGCAAGGTCTGGCTCATGTATTTGTGTCACCACCTGAAAAGGAGAAAAAAAGGAAGGGAAGGGGGTGATGACAATTTCTGGATTAAGACAGAGAAAGAATCTGAAGGGAAACATGCCCAGCTGTGAGGCAGGTTCAGTGCTCACCTCCCAGGATATTGCCCATCACTGGGATTAGGATTTGCATAAGATTTTAGTGCTCATCAAAGCAGGGCTCAGAGCCCTTCAGGTATTGCCATGGAGCTGGAACCAGGGCAGCTCTGAATGTGAGCAATGGCAATGTTGGTTTTGGTTTGCTCTGGGACTGTGGAATACTCAGCTGGAATATTTCCTGTTAGTCCTGAGATGAATGTGCTGCAGTGTGGGGTGAAGGAAAACACATGGGTTTGAGGTATTTGTGTGGAATGTCAGAGTGAGGAATTAAACCCAGCCAAAGCCATCAGCCTGGATTATCTGTGCTGTCCCAGTGGCTCTTTGATACCCTCTGCTCCCCTTCCATCCCACTCCTCCCCTGAACTTCCAACTCAGGTCAGTGTTTCTTCACTGTGGGGTTGGGATCCCTTTCCAAGCCTTTCTTCCATTCCCTCAGCCAGGCTGAGCAGAGCAGCATCAGTCAGAGACAGCATTCAGTGTGCTGAATAAATACAGTTAGATACACTGGGCTTTAGCCCATTTTCATCCCAGCAGCCCTGGCTGGGCCATGGTCCTGTCTCAGGACACCCAGGATGTGTTTTGTCCACCTGGCAGCTGGCTGAGCTTAGCCTAAATTCCTCAGAGGAGGATCACACCTTTATCTCCAGCTCCTGGTCCTAAGAAAGTCCCTGTGAGCTGAATGCCCAGCTGTGAATAATCAAAATACACTGACAAACAGCATCCATGAGCCTCTGGAAAGCAGAGTTCTGTGTTAGGTGCATGTTCTCTGCTCCCTGATTTCCTCTGGAAATGCTCCCAGGCTGAGGCAGGGCAGTGTGAGAGCTGGGAATGAGGAGTGGCAGGATGGCAGCAGAGCTCTGCCCTGCCCGTGTGTCCCTGTGGGTTGGTGTCAGAGCCTGTGGGATGTGCCATGGGGCTGGATCCAGCCTTCCCCAGGCACCTTCACTGCAGCCCCTGCCAGCAGCACAATCCCAACCCTGTTCCTGCTCCTCTCCCACCCTACCCTGCTCATTTTCCAATTAACATTCCCAGCAGCTCTTGACAGCCTCTTTATTCCATCACCTGGTGGCTCCTCAGTATTAAACAGTGAGATGCACTCCACATGTTCATTTGAGGCAGTTTGGAGCCCAGGGAATAACCAAAAGCTTCACCTTGCTCCCAAGTGCTCCTCCTCCCTCTGCAGTGTGTCCTTCCCTCTCCTCAGCAAGAATTCCTTACAGCATCCCTGAACAGACCTGAGGGAGCAGAAGGAATTTCATTAACTGCTGGAGGACAGAGCCAGCAGATCCTGGATCCTCCAGGCTGCTCCCTAATGACCTCAGTAATTCCTGCAGCTGATGGGTGATGTGGGAAGGACACCAGCTCCTCTTTCCAGGGCCTCAGGGAGCATCCTCAGCTGGCCCAGGCAGGCTGCTTAGTTTAAATTATTTATTTCTCTGCAAAAGCCCCATAAAACATACCTTGAACTTCTTGTTCCACTCTCAAATAATCCAAAAGTTGCATTTTGGACCCAGATCCTGCTGGACTTTGTCATACCTGCAAATCCTGGTCTTCTCTGGGCATGGAGAAGTTCCCAGTGGTTGCCCTTTCCATGAATGTTTGTTATCAGAAATCCCTTTGTGGCTATTCCCAGAAAGCAGGAGCAGTTGTGAATTCATGGAAATTCTGTGAATGCACGTTTGTGGACAATACTCTGCATAACTGAGTGACAGATTTGAAAACCCAAAGCCCTGTTTCATATTCCGTGATGTAAATCCAGAGCAGCTCCAGCAGTGTTGGGTCTGAATCCTGATTTTGGAATTATTTGAGGCTGAATTGTGCATTTGGGAGAAGAGTTGGTGTCTGTACTGGGTGTCCTTGTGTCTAGACTCACTCTTAGCCCAGTGCTGTCATCAGCACCATCCCTGCAGCCAGAAATTTCCTCTCTCAGCAGCTGACAGCCAGGCTGGAATTTGCTGGCTGGAATTTGCACTCGTTCCAAGCATCCTGTGTGCACATGGAGCCCCATTACAACATCAGGCTTTGGGCTTTTTATCTTTTTTTTGTTGTTATTTTGTTCTTCACATCCTGGTGTTTTAATGCTCTAAAAGTGGTCATTTTTCACTCTGCCAGGGCAGGCAGAGGATGTGCTGATGTGCCCAGAGTTGTTGCTGTGTTCCAGGTTTTGGTGAAGAAAGGAATGCCAGACAATTCAGACTGGTGCAAAATGGGCATTTGGTGTGGCAAGGCTTACTGGAGTCTTGTATTTGTTAATTAGCCCTGGGTTGATAGTCAGAGGTGCCAGTCCCTGCTCAAGGACAAGGAGGATCAGAGTCCTCCTCAAGCTGTCCCTGCTCTGTCCTTGCTCACACACTGAAGCTGTTGCTTTTGTTTAGGGATTTTTTTGGGGCTTTGTGGCCCTCTGGGTCAAACCTGGGGAAATGAAGAGGAGCCTGCAGTGGCTGTGGTGCCCAGGAGTGATGCCCAGGCACATTCCAGCTGCAGGAGGCTGTGCTAGCCCTGAGGAGCACAGGAGGGGTGGCAGGAGGGGACAGAGCTCCTGCTGTTGGGGACAGTGAGGGAGGGCTGGGGGAGCCCAGCAAACCCAACCTGCAGGAAGGGAACGAGAGGGGCTGGCACTGGCAGAGCTGTCACAGGGCACTGCTCTGGCAGCTCAGGGTTCTCCTGGGGCTGTGGGGCTGGGGAAACCTGGGAGCTCTGCATGGCTTAGGAAGGGACAGGAGAGAGATTTCGCTGGGAGTGAAGTGTCAGAACATGGATTTTGTTTCCTCCACCTGTGTGAGAGCCCCTGGTTGAGCTGGGCAGTGACCAAGGGGGACAGGGCAGGGTCACCCTGTCCAACCCCAACCCAACAATCCCAGCCTGTCCATCCCTGGCAGCGCTGTCCAAACGCTCCTGGAGCTCTGGCAGCCTCGGGGCCGTGCCCATTCCCTGGGGAGCCTGGGCAGTGCCAGCACCCTCTGGGGGAAGAACCTTTCCCTGAGCTCCACCTGAGCCTGCCCTGGCCCAGCTCCAGCCGTTCCCTGGCTCCTGTCCCTGGCCCAGAGCAGAGCCTGGAGCTGCCCCTCGGGAGGAGCTGCAGCCCCCGGGGAGCTCTGCCCTGAGTGTGCTCCAGCTGAGCCATCCCAGTGCCCTGAGTGTGCTCCAGCTGAGCCATCCCAGTGCCCCCAGTGTGCCCCAGCTGAGCCATCCCAGTGCCCTGAGTGTGCCCCAGCTGAGCCATCCCAGTGCCCCCAGTGTGCTCCAGCTGAGCCATCCCAGTGCCCCCAGTGTGCCCCAGCTGAGCCATCCCAGTGCCCCCAGTGTGCTCCAGCTGAGCCATCCCAGTGCCCTGAGTGTGCTCCAGCTGAGCCATCCCAGTGCCCCCAGTGTGCTCCAGCTGAGCCATCCCAGTGCCCCCAGTGTGCTCCAGCTGAGCCATCCCAGTGCCCTGAGTGTGCTCCAGCTGAGCCATCCCAGTGCCCTCAGCTGCTCCTCATGGGCCCCTCCAGACCCTTCCCCACCCCCCTGCCCCTCCTTTGCACACTCTCTCACACCTTTAGTTCTTTCCCTGATGTTGAGACACCCAAAACTCTCCTGCCCTGAGCAGAGCAGGTCAGTCCCTCCCTCCCTCCCTCCCTCACCTGGTGATGCTGTCCCTGGTGTCCCCCAGGTGCTTCTCATGCCCCTGGGTGGCTTTCCCTGGCTCCCCTGAGCTGCTTTCCTGTGAGTGACTCTCTGTCCATCCCTGCAGATCCTGACAGGGGAGGACTGGAATGCTGTCATGTACCACGGGATCGAGTCGCAGGGCGGTGTCCACTCGGGGATGTTCTCCTCCATCTACTTCATCGTCCTCACCCTCTTTGGTAACTGTATCCTTCCATGGATAGCCACAGCCTGCTAGAAATGCCCACTTCTCCCTAAATTCTCACAGCCTTATGGTTTAAAAGCCAAATTATTGCTGTGACTGCTCCTGACAGCACTGAAGGTGAGTTGTCCAACTTGGTGTCGCTTTCGTTATGGCAACAATAGAATTTTTAATTTGATATAAAGAAATTTCATTTTAATTGTTGTGGTTTACCTTGAAAATGTTCTATAAAGAGTTAATTTAGATTGTGGGGAAAATAATTGAGGGCAGGTCAGAGCAGGAGCTTGAATATCTTCACAAAGAGTTTGTTTTTACTCAGGGGAGGGCTGAGGTGGGCTTGGTGGAGACGAGCAGATGATGGTGGAGATGAGGCTCCATTCTCTTGTCCCTTTGTCTAGGGCACCTTAACCAGCTGTGCTGTCCCAAATGCTCCAAATTATCTCTGAATTATCTCATCCCCACATAATGCTTAAAATTAAATTTTGGATCTTGGGTTTCAGGTTCTGGGAGTGTTCAGTGCTCCAAGCCTTGGCACATGAAGTGTCTGTTTTGTTCTTCTGAGAGATGGAAATCTCTTGAGGGTAACAAGAAACTGGGAGCTTTCATCCCCCCAGTGTCCAGGGTGTGTGCTAGGGAAGGGGTGGTGGGGACAGAAGGGACAGAGTGACACTGGGATGGCATTCGGGAAGGGAGGCTGCATTTTATGTGTATTTCTGTGTATTTGTGTATTTTTCATTTGATAAACAAGCAAAACAACTCCCTGCTGGAGCAGCTGGGTGTGAAGAGGAGCAGGAGGGCAGAGGGGCTGTGGTGGCCCTGTCCCTGTCCCAGTGGTGGCCCTGTCCCTGTGCCAGTGGTGTCCCTTGCTCTGTGACAGTGCCAGCACCAACCAGCATCACTGGTGTGAGGACACAGCCCTAAGCTGCACCAGGCAAGGTTTAGGCTGGACTTTAGGGAGTTCTTCCCAGAAAGAGTGCTTGGGCATTGCAAGGGGCTGCCCAGGGAGGTTCAGAGTCCCCTGGAGGTGTTTAAGAAAAAATTGGAAGTGGCTCTGGGTCACAAGGTGATGTCAGGTCGAGGCTGGATTTGATCTCAAAGGGCTTTTCCAGCCTAGTTAATTCTGTGATTGATTGTGTGATTGATTGTGTGATTCTGTGACTGATTGTGATTCTGTGATTGATTCTGTATTTGTGTGATTGATTCTGTGGCTGCAGCCACGAGCTGTGTGGAGCCAGAGGGATCATCCCTAAAACAGGAAACCCAGGAATTGTGACAGAGCTGGGGCAGCCCTGACTGCTGTGTTTGTTTGGCAGAGTGGGATGGGGACAGCCCAGAGTGGCATGGGGACACCCCAGAGTGGCATGGGGACAGCCCAAAGTTGGATGCCCAGTGCTGCTGCTCCACCCAGGAGCTCCCATGAGAATTTCCCCACCTCCTTGCTGGTTACAGCCCCTGCATTCCTCTTTTCCTGGGAGTCTTGTTTGGGCTGGAGACAGGAGAAAGGGAGGGGTGACCTGGGGGCAATACTGGGGCTAAGCTCAGAGTTCCTGCAGAATTGGCTGCTCCAGCTGGAGTGCGGGTGACAAAAGGTGACACTGGTGCCACTGGTGCCCGTGGATAGCACAGCAGGGCTGCAGCCCTTGGGAATGCTGGAATTGTCTCCTTTGGGATGAGGAGCAGGGAAGGAGGGGCAGGGCAGGCAGTGGGAGCTGTGCCTGTCACACGAGGTCTCCACAGGATCCATCCCGTGCCCGCAGCCGTGGCAGGGATGCTCAGACATCTCCCAGCAGCCAGCACGGCCCCTTCCAGAGACACCAGGCTCTGGGAAACTGGGTCAGTGAGAGCAGGGAGCGGGGAGAGCTCGAAATCCTCCGGGCTTGGCATTTGGAAATGAGATTAAGCTGTAATCAGGCTTGACAGCACAGCTGAGGGAGGGACTTTTCACCTCGGAGCTGCCAAGATCCAGCATTTTTAAGGAACATTCCTTCCTTCCTCACCTTGAATTCAGAGGGAAGCTCTCCCTCCTTTGGTTTTCATTACCAGGGAAAGAGCAGGGGATGTTCAAGAGGAGGGGATCTGCTACCCCTGCCGTGGATTTGGGATTTGGAGAGTGGAAACCTTCCCCACCTTCCCAGTAATTCCCATCCTGGCAGGTGCAGCTGTCTCGTTTTCCCTTCTGCTGCTGGGTGATCCAGGGGTGGCTTTCCTGAATCTCCAGACATCTCCAGTGCCTCTTCCATGCCTGCAGCCCCGTGCTGGTGGCTCCTCGTGCTCCTTGGGACATCCCTGGGGTGTTTGGGATGGAAGGAGGATGTGCTAGCTGGGATTCCTTGATCCTCCCTGCAGGTTGGGATGAGTTTATTGCAGGTGAGGTTCTGTGAGCACAGACAGGGAAGAATTGGCTGACAAAGACTATCAACACTCAGAAAAACTGCTGCAATGTCCTGGAAGGTTTTTTTTCCCACCAACTTCTGAAGTTTTCCAGCTTTAAAGAGAAGCTGTGGCTGCCCCTGGATCCCAGGCAGTGTCCAAGGGCAGGGCTGGGAGCAGCCTGGGATGGTGGGAGGTGTCCCTGCCTTTGGTGGAGGTGGACAAGATCAGCTTTAAGGTCCTTCCAAACCATTCTGGGATTCTGCAACACTCAAATAATCAGAGCTATAAAGCTGAGAGAAATCTGTGAACTCCTGTGGAGATTTCCATCCCTGTTGGGGAATCAGGTCTGGGTATTCTTGGCAGAAATTCAGTCTGGGAGCATCAACCCTTTCACAGGGAGCCTGTGGGGTCCTTCCTGCACACCCCACCCTGCTGGCCCCAAACCCTGGGGGCAGGGCTGGGGAGGATGAGGGATTAAACCTCCCATACCTGTTTCCCTGGGAATTGCAGCAGGAGTGCTGTGCTGGTGTCTGCAGCAGCATTTCAGGAAGCTCAGGGCTGTTCAGCTTTGCTTTGGGTGCTGAGACTGAAGCAGCAGGAAGGGATTTATCCCTAAGGGGAGGCTGGGCTGTGTCCCTGACCAGGGTTTCAGCCAGCAGGAGCTGTCAAAACATAACCAGGAACATCTGAAATTCAACTTTGGTTTGCTAGAAAAGAGCATCCTGTGCAGGAGGTAAAAGAATGATTGATGTCCATGATGCTGCTGTCCTGAGAGCAGGGTGAGGCACCTTGGGGACACCTTCCAGGGACACCCCCAGAGCCCAGCAAACAGCACAGAGAGCACTGGGAGTTGTGATCAGCTGCACTGTGATTAGAAACATGGAATCACAGGGTATCCTGAGTTGGAAGGGCCAGCAGGGATGATTAATTTACAATAAATTCATTGTTTGATTAGATTGATGTGCCTATATAGCTTTATCTTGGGATTTCTGGAAGATCTCCCTCTACCTTATAGAACTCCCTCCTAAAAGCTTTAAAAATGTTCTTTTTTTCCCCTCAATGTGTTTTTTTAAATTTGTCAAGTGAGGCTTTGCCATCCCTCCCCACATGGCTGTGCTGAGCCTTAATTTCCTACTTCTTGCTTTTGTTTTCTTACTCATTTTGTTTTCTTAAAGTCTGAGCCCTTTGGGATGCTGACCTTGGGTTTCCCTGCTGGGAGAAGCTTTATTGTCACCTTGGGACCTTTGCCATTTGGTGAGGCCACTTTTAAGAGTTTGGGGACCCTGGATCAAACCTTGTAGGGTTTGGGATGGGTGATTTGGGGTCAGCTGGGCTAAAGCTGCTCTTCCTAAACCTGGGGGACTCATTTCTCCTCCCAGAGCTGCTCAGGGCTCTGTGATTATTCCTTTTCCTGAGGAAGAAAGGTTGGGATGGGGCTGCATTCTGCTCCTCATTGCACGTGGCTCTTGGAATCCATTTTGGTTCTTTGAATCCATTTGCTTTTTCAAAGGATCATGGCAAGGAAAAGTTTGTTTTTCTAAGTGGGATTTGTCTCATGTTACATTTCCATTTCCAGAGAGTCTCTGTGGAACCAGAAATGGTTTAATGAAAGTTTTATGATTAAAGTAACAACAGGATTTGGCCCATTTTCCAGGAAATTACACCATGCCTGCGTTCACTGTTATAAACTTAATTGATAAATTGAGGCATCTGTTGAGACAATAAAAAAAATAGAAAAAAAACTCCAAGTAAAACTGCAGAGGAGCCTGAAAAGAAAAACAGAACTGCCTGGAGGATGCTGCCCTTCCCTGGTGGTGATTCCTGCTCCAGGCACTGCCCCATCCAGTTTACCCACCCTGAGCCAGAGCCTGGAGTTTGGGAGAAATTGGGAATGCCCCAGCTCTGCAGAGAGGACTGAGGGACCTTTTTTGGGGCAGAAGCACCCAAGTCTGCCAGACTGTGTCTGCTTGGAAATGGCTCAGGCCAGGCTGATCTGATAAAAAGAAATGAATTGCATTTCCAGGGGCTGCACGAGCCCCTTGCAGCGTGTGGGAGGCAGGGCAGGGAGGCAGGTTTATTGCTCAGACATTTATTCCCAGCCTGGGGGCTTGGAAGTGTTTCCAACCTGTTGGAAAAACCCCAAACCCCCAGCACAGCCCAGAGCCCAGGGGTGCCTCAGCCTCAAAGAAAATGGGGGAATTAATGTAAAGGATGTCTTTGTGAAGGACAAATCTGGCTCTTTGTGGGAGGGGTGATGATTCCAGCAGAGTTTTTTCCTGTTCTGTATCCACTGGGATCACTGGAATCGAGGTGTTGTCACCCACTGCTCACTGTCCTGCTGGGATGGAGGAAGGAGAAGGGGTTGGGCATCACATTCCAAACCTCCCTCTGTCCCTGAAGAGTCATCTGAGGGAAAAAACCAGGAGAAATGCTGGTTCCTGGCTGGAAGAACCCCAGGGCTGTGTGTCCATGCCCTGCAGGGCTGGGCAGGCAGGGAGGATGCAGAAACACCCAAAGGGATGAATCCAGCTCCTGCTACCCCAGGGCTGCAGATCTGATGGGATCCAGGCTCTGGAGACCTCCCTCAGTGGCAGTGAGAGCTGGGAATGCCTGCTCTGAGGCCTGGCTGAGCTGTGTTTGTTAAACCCTGGGGAAGGGGAGCAGAGGAGCTCTGAGCTGCTGCTTTGGGCCAGCTTTGGTCCCTGTGTGCCTGGGGAATTCCTGGTGTGAGGGACAGACCCTGCAGCCCCTGGGCTGGGGGAGCTCAGGGACCCCAGGATTGCTGCCTGGCAATGCTGGATCACCCTGCAGCTCCTGGCTCCTCTGGCTGCTCCTCCACACAGCCCTCTGAGGGATGGAGGGCCATGGCTTCCCAAAATCTCCCTGCAGCCTGGCAGCACCTTGGAGCTCATCCCTGGCTTTTCCTGCCCTCCCAGGAGGGATTTCTACCTCCCCCCTCTCACCATCCTCACTCCAGTCCTGCCCTTGCCCTTCCACCACACAGCTCAGGGCAGGGGAACGTGAACCTGGCAGAAAATCCCAGTTTGGGTTGGAAGGGACCATAAATCCCATCCAGTGCCTCCAGTGCCATGGCAGGGACCCCTCCCACTGTCCCAGCCCCAATGTCCAGCCTGGCCTTGGGCACTGCCAGGGATCCAGGGGCAGCCACAGCTGCTCTGGGCACCCTGTGCCAGCCCTGCCCACCCTGCCAGGGAACAATTCCTGCCCAATATCCCATCTCATCCTGGAAAAGCCATTCCCTGTGTCCTGTCCCTCCATCCCTTGTCCCCAGTCCCTCTCCAGCTCCCCTGGAGCCTCCTACCAATGCCTGGATTCATTTCCTGAAACTCCTGCAGTCCTTGCCCTGGGTTTATGGACCATCCCCATGCACATTCCTATCTGGAGGAGCTCTGGAATGAGTGACTCTCCTGTCCCCAGGTGATGTGCAAGAACTAAATGCATTTTCTCCTTGGGAGAGTGGTTCTGCTCTGCTTGCCCCTTTCCCTGTGCAAAGGCAGCTGATTTAGGACTGCTCTGGGGCTGTTTTGCAGCCACAAGGCTGGAATAACAACAATAAACTCAGCAATAGCTGAAATCATTAAGTGGAAAAATAGAAGTAAAATAGGAATAAATAATTCTGATGTCTCAGTGATGGAATGCAGAGCTGGGCTGGTGTGGGCACTGCCCTGGCTTAGCTGAGCTCTGGGCTGGGCTTAGGGGCTGTTTTATCATTAATGGGGCTGGGTGTGCTGCTCTGAGGTGCCTTCATTGCCATCCTGACTCCAGAGGGATAAGCCAGGATCGTTTCCTCCCAGCAGCAATGACCTGAGATTCATTTTTCTCTGGCTCTGTGTGTATAAAAATGTAAATGTTGGCTTAAAATTACCATTTTCCTGCAGCTCCACTGGTTGTCCTTTTAAACAAGAAGGGAAAAATGAGGCTGAAATCTGCATTTCTGGGCTGGAAAAGCAGGGGCTGGGGTGCCTGTGGGAGCAGCAGGAGGTCCCACCCTGTCCCCTCTCCACACAAACGTGTGTGCAGGGCTGGGAATGCTGGCAAAGCTTCCAGGGATCGATGCACAAAGCACCAAGGGGCAGCAGGAAGGGAATATTCACTGTCTGTGCTGTGGGAAGGGTTTTTCCTCAGCTGCTGCTGCCAGATACTCTCCTGAACGTCTTCCTGGCCATCGCTGTGGACAACCTGGCCAACGCCCAGGAGCTGACCAAGGTGGGTGGCACATCCCTGTGTTCCAAAGCTTGGGGACACCCCGAGGTGTCCCTGGAGCCCTGCTCACCTCCCTGCACTGCACACAGGCACCTCGAGGTTTATTCCTCTTCAGCTTTCTGTATTTCAGTGAATATTTTGTGTTTGGTTTATCCCACACTGGGCATTGCTCATCTCATATTTTCCTGTTTCCAAGAGCAGAGGAGAAGCAATTAACAGTTTTTTTGGCTGATTGGAAGCTCAGACAGGAGCAAATTCAGGCTCTGTGGTGCTGTTTTTGCACCTCTGGTGACCAGTTTGCACTGCAGAGAGGTTTATTCCCCTTCAGGTTTCTTAATTTCAGGTTGCAGGGAATATTTGGTGTTTAGCTTGGTCTCACACTTTGTGTCCCTTACCTTGCTGAGGTTGGTGATGGATTAAAGAATTAAAATTTTCCAATCAGCTCCAGGCAAAACAATTTGCAGAGGCTGTTGTGAGCACTCAGGGGAGGTGTTGGAATATTCCTGCCTCTCCCCAGGTGTCAGAGAAATCAGAGGCAGAAAGGCAGGTCCTGGCAGGGGATGGCAGTGACACTGATGTGACTTTGCTGCACAGATTTTTGTGGAGAATCCCCACTGGAGAATGTTTACATTGGAGCATCCCCAGGGAGAGCAGCTCAGCCCCAGGTTGGGCAGGGAGGATTGTGAGTGTTGCACTTGCTGTTGGGGTTATTCCACAGTATCCAGGTGGATTTGAGGAGAATTGAGGGGGGTTTGCACATTTTGAGCTTTTCTGCCCCATTCCTGTGCTGCTGCCATCAGCACCAGTGACCTGCTGGGGACAAAGGCAGTGTCCCCATTGGGGTGGTTGTGCTTTATAACTTTAATTTGTTTACTCCTGCCAGAGGCAGAGCTCTGTGCCCATGTGCTGAGGCAGCAGCAGGTAAGGGTGGGTTTTGTTTTTAGGGGAAGGGGCAGCAATTCCTGCCCCTGGATCCCTGGCCAGCTTGGATGGAGCTGGAGCAGCAGGGGAGGTGTCCCTGCCATGGCAGGGGTGGCACTGGAGGGGCTTTAAGGTCCCTGCACCTCAAACCATTCCCTGGAATTGTTCAAAAACCAGAGATGTGCTCAGGGATAGTGCTGAGGTTTGGGGGTGGATTTGGCACTGTTAGACTCAATCTTTTCCAACGTTTTTGGCTCTTTGGATCCCCACTGCAGCTCCACACTTCAGGCACTCAGAGATTTCCCCAAGTTTCCCACCCTCCTGCAGCTGCTGAAGACCAAACCAGGCAGATGTTCCCATCCAAAACCCCATCCCTGCTGGAGCTGCTCTTTGCCATCTCCCCTTTTCCTGCAGGACTGGCTCCAGCTTTTCTGGAGCTCTTTCCCAACAGACCCTCTGAACAGCCTGGTGGTTCCCAGGTGAAAAAGAAATGTTCCAATTCCATGTTCTGCATCCCTCCTCCCTTAAAATGCTGCTCAAGGCTGTATTTAATGGGTCTCTGTTGTTTTGGAGCTTTTCCTTTTTGTTCTTTTTTTTTTGTGTTGTTTTGGTTTTGGGTTTTTTTTTGTTTTTTTAATGGGAATTTTCCCCTTTCAGCAGCTCAGCTGTTTCTATGCTCACAGAAATCTCCAGCTTGGAGGCAAAGATCCTCCCAGATTTATGGGCATCCCTTGCATGTGCTAAGAGGGGGGATGAGGCCCAGCACAATTCTTGGATAATGAAGCTCATCCTCCTTCTTTCTTAATCCTTTAAGTGCTTCCTTGTGAATATTTCAGCAGCTGACAGGGTGGGTTAGAAACCTGACTTTGGGGATGTTTATAAAGTCTAATTAAATATTGATGGATTCAGCAGCAGTGCCAAATCATAAAGCTTCTCCAGAAACTCTCTTGGGATTTTTTTTTTAGTTTAATTTTATTTATGCTCTCCCCCCAAATCACTGGGGCTTTCAAAAGAAGAGGAAAAAGCTAAAATTCAATTAGACACATACCTGGAGAATGAGGGATTTCCTGCTCAGTAGATGTGATCATGCAAGCCCCAAAAATGGCCCAGAGATACAAGGGAGTTACTCAGGAGTCAGTTGGTCCCAGGAGACTTTCCTGACATTTATTCTGGGAAATTAATTGAGATCAGTGCTGAATTTAATGTGGGAGAACCAGGAGCAATTGAAATTGCCTCTCTTTAGGGAAGACAGAAAACTCTCCTGCCTCAGGACTGGAACATTTCAACTTTCCCCACTTCTGGATGCTAATTTGGATTTCTTTTGGTGGCATTTTGATCATTTCTGGGTTTTGTGACCTGTGAGAGAAGTTCTCAGAACTGGGACTATATTTATCTGCAGCTTGATCATCCCATGGCTGGTACAGAACTCAGCAGTGCTTAGAAATTACTCATTTTTTGGGGAAAAAGTAAAGAATCAGCACCTTTGTTTTCAATCTATAAAAAATCTGCTCCCAGATCCCTCTCCTGCTCTTCCTGTTCTGGCCTTGCACTGACTCAAACTCTGCCAACCCAGTTTTTAGTGATTCCTGAGAACTCTCCTGAATCCCTTTGGGTTCCCCAACTTTAGGGTTTTTCTTCTGTTCACTTACTCAGAGTGGAATCTACAATTGCCCCCAAAATTTGCTTTTCAGTCTCTCTGCTGATCATCCCCAATGCCTCTGGGCACATCAAGCTTCATCCTCATTAAACTGGAGAGTAAAGCCACTAAAACTGAGGCTTTATTTTCCTAAATATCTTCAAGCAGGAATTGTTTTGTCATCTCTGTCCACTGCCAGTGATCCCTGAAAAAGCAGGATAAAAACACATGTGAGGGATGTGGGAATTTTATTTAAATTCGTATAAAATTCTTGAGGAATGCCCAGAAATTTTGGGCTGAAGGGAGTGGACAAACCAGGAGCTGAACATTCATAATTCCTCCTCCTTCTGCTCCCCTATGGAAAAGGCTTTTAAAGAAAATTCAGTGTTAATGATGCACATCATGATGGGTGGCACCAAAGCTGGGTTTTACCCTGTGAGAAATGGATTTAAATTAAGATTTAGAGCTCTAGAAAACTGAAAGGGACATAAACCAGGGATGTCCTTATGGGCAAGAGCTTAATTTGCACCTGCCCCTGTGAAATGGGGGAGACCCTTTGAGCTGTTCAGAGCTCCAGAGTGAGCCGAGATTTTAAATATCAGGTAGAAAAATTAATTAATTTCTGCAGTCATCTGCAATATCTGCATGGAAGGAGCTACAGAGACATTACAAAGCAAACATCTGCTGAGGACTGAGCTGGTTGTGAGGGAGGAACAGCTGCGTTCTGCTGCTCCTTCAGGATGTCAAATCCAGCAGAATTACAGAGGCCCCTGGGAGAATGGAGCAGAAGCCACAAATTTAAAAGAGGTTTTAAAACCTGCACCTGGTGCTTTAGGGGCAGAGAAAGAAAAATCAGCAGCCTTTGGTTTTCAGGCTGCTGGAGATCCCTCAAAGGAAGAAATAACTTGAATATACCTGGAGGATGAAAGGAAAGGTTTTGGGTTTTTTGGGGGGGGTCTTATTCCTTTTAAAACTTGTGTCCTGAGGATAACATTTCTGCTGGATTGAGATTTGTGTGCAGAACAAGGATTTGTGCTGAAAGCACTCTGGGATGTTTTGTTATTGCTGAGCAGTGACCCCACAGAGTCAGGGGGGAGCTGGGGGTACAAGGATTTGGGGACACCCAGCTGGGACAGCTGAGCCCAGGGGTGTTCCAGACAGAGTGACAACATCTGTGTGTCCCTGTCCTGCTCCATGGAGGGAGCTCTGCCATCCTGGGGATGGCAAAACCTGGCATGGGAAATGTGGAATTAATTCTTTGCTTGTCTCCATGGATTTTTCTTTCCCAAATAAACTGAATTTATCCCAATCCATGGGCACTTTGCTGTTTCCCCACCCCACCAGGGTGACAGGACAGGTACCTGGGGCTGAGCTGTGGGCCAAGATTAAACCAAACACCCAAGGCTTTGATAAATTTACTGGAATTTGGCAGCAGAGAAATATTGACTTTGTATAATTGCTCTGCAGGTCTTTTGTTCAGGCCTGGTTATAGACTTGCAAATATTTGCAAAGGGGAAAAAAAAAGAAGAAACTTATATGGTAACGATTTTTAAAATCAAGTTTCCATCTTTTTTTTTTTTCCTTCTGAAAGAGAAAAAGAAAACAGTTTCCAAATGAGTTCATTTGAAGCAAATAGCACCAAAGGCAGAGCGAGGAGCTGTTTATGCAGATGGAATTCAGAGTGGATAAATCTCTATAATTTCCTCTTCCAAAGCTGGGGATCTGTCTGCTCTCATTATTTTAATCATGACTCCTCCAGCATCACCCTGGGAGAGGAGAGCAGACCTGGGGCATTCCATAAAGTTTGACAGAAGAGCCTGTGACTGCTCTCAGTGTGGTTTTCCCTGCATTTGTGAGATGCTGGTGTTGCTAGCAGAGCTCTGTACTTCCCCTGCCATGATTTGACTTTATTTTGGTTAGAAAAGTCAAACCTTGGTGACCACTGAAGGAGAGCCAGGCTGTTCCTTTGGGTTTTGCTCTCACCTCAATGTTTAAGATCCTTAAATTTTGAATTTTTGAAATTAATTTTTGTATTTTTTTATTTAGATCCTTAGTGGTGCTTTTCATGATGGGTAGGAAGAAAGAAATCCCAGTTACAATCTTCAGGCACTTCTGATCCAGGGATATGCAGGGAGCAGAACAGAACTTTGCTCTGCAAACTACATTTAATATGGCTCTTTTTTTGTTTTCTGAGTTCTCAGGGATCTGAGGTGGGTGTGGATAACTGCTGGGAGCAGGACCAGTCCCAAATCCAGCGTTTTTTATGATTGTTTCAGGAAAGTGCCCTTGGCAGGAGGCCAGGAAGGATTTAGGAGCCTGTCTGTGTGTTCCAGCAGGACTTTGGCTGCTGAGGGTGGACACACAGCTCTGGGTTCCACGGACAGTTCCACCTGGAATTGGCCCATTCCTGCTCAGGGCTCTCCCTGCTCCCTCAGACTCCCTCTCCAGTGCTGTGTGCTGAGAGGAGACCCAGGACAGTCAAGAAAGTTTGTGAGAGTACAAACCCTTGTGTTGATTTGAAAGACAGGTGTCTGCTGAGAAAGGCAGGAGCCTCTCTTGAAATGGAGAATGTAAACCCCCTCCAAGTTATTATAATTTTAAAATTAAGGGGCTCTCAGGCAAAGATATGGGAATAGGAATAACAGTTCTTTACTAGGAAAAGTTAAAATAGAAATACAGTATTACGAAAAATAACCCCCCAAAAACCCCAAAACACTGCCAGAGTCAGAATCCAACCCAACGCCCGTCAGGCAGGGTGTTGGTAGCAGTCCTATCCCATGGTGGCTGCATCCTCCTGCAGTGACAGATGTGGCTCAGTTGGAGCAGTGCTCCTGTACAAGGTGCAGTTTCCTCCCAAAGTCCAGTGATGATGTGGAAGAGTCTGGTTTTCCTCTGGGATCCAGTGGAAAAGGCTGCTCTGATGTTCCCAATCTCAGTTTTTATCTGGGTAGGAAATGTTTGGCTCCTCCCCTGGCTGGAGCATTTCCCATGAGATGATGGAATTTTATCAGTCATGCACTGGGACTCAATGGCCATGAGCAGGAGAGATCTCCTGGAGGGAGGATGGGTTGTGGAAAGATAAAGAACACTGCCCCACCTGGTTTTACAGCTGGCCCATTAACAGGAGATATCTCCCCTGGAAATAAGGATCAGTGCCCCACCTGGTTTAACAGCTGGTGACAGAATACACACTGCTGGTCACATCCTGTGTTGAACCCAAGACAGCCCTCTTGACCAAACCTTGCCTTTCTCACCCCAACTTGTGCCAAACCTGGGGCTCCTTGCAAGAAAATCTGCCCTAAATTAAAATTCCTGTGTCCTTGCAGCTCATTAGTGGCATCCACCCCCACCCAGGCCCTGGGGAGCTCTGCTGGTTGTTACTCCATGATTTATTCCTGCATTTCTCTTGCTTTTGTGCCCCAGGACGAGGAGGAGATGGAGGAAGCCACCAACCAGAAGCTGGCCCTGCAGAAGGCCAAGGAAGTGGCTGAAGTGAGCCCCATGTCTGCAGCCAACATCTCCATAGCTGCGTAAGCACCTTTGATTCCTTGGGAGGAAATTCCCCTTTTGCAGTGTCTGTCCAGCTGGAGCCTCCCCTGGGCTCTGGGAGCCTCCCCTGGGCTCTGGGAGCCCTCCTGCACCGTCTCTGGCACTCACAGGCCAAATGTGTCAGTGCTGAGCACTTAACTAGGAGTTTAATGAAGGATTTCTTTCAGTTTGTTTCTCTTTGGAATGCCTCATCTTTGAAGAGTTGTATTTTAGGAGGATTTTTTTTTAAGCTGTCCCAGGATAGATTTCACCAGGTGAAGTGTTAACATCCCACTCTGGATTTTTGATGAGGAGAGATCACAGAAATAACTATTTTTTAGTAATCTTGAGAATTCAATGCAAAGGCATCGTCTTGAATAGCTGGGAAATGTGCTTGAATTCCCTTTCCTTGCTGTTTGAAGGAGCTGGGTGCAATAAAATGAACCGGTTTGGAGGTGGGAACATCCATCTGGAATTCTCAGATGCCTGGATGATGACAGGTTCTGGGATACCAAAACCCTTGGAAAGCTTTGTCTTGGGCCCAACTTTTCCTGGATCCTAAAGGTGCAAAAATGAGGTGTAGGTGGAAATATTTGTCCAGGTTTCTGTATTTGAGACATTCCTGGAAATCTCCAAGTGTGGGATGGACTTGGGGCAACCTGGGCTAGTGGAGGGTGTCCCTGCAGAGGTTGGGATGGGATTTAAGGTCCTTCCAACCTCAACCATTCCATGATTCTGTTCTGGGATACCCCCCAAGGATTTGCTGAAAAGGTTCCTTGAACTCTTCTGGAATTTCAGCATCAGCACCAAAAAAGTTTGTTTGCATTTTACTGGGAGCTGCTGATGTTTTCCAGATCCCTTTTACAGGGGAGACCTCCAAGGGCTGGAGAAGCTCAGGCACAAAAAAAAAAAGAAATTTCCTGCTCAATTTTAGTGGGAAAAAAAACTGAACTGCAGCCGGATTCCTGCAGTGGAAATCTCTTTTTACTGGGAGTTTAATCCACTTTAGCAGAGACAAAAGGCCAAGTGGAGCCAGTTTGTTACATCTGAAGGAAAAGAATATTATTAATTTGCCCATTTTATTCTTCTTACCATTTTATTTTGTCATTACTGCTGTAATCAGTTCCTATTTATGCTCTGGCTGTTTGATAGTTTTAAATACCATTTTTTCCTTACAATTATTTTCTGGCCAGCCTTGAAAAGAAGTCAAATGAGGATAATTGCTCCTGCTCTTTGATGAATTTCTTGGTTCTGGTATTTTAAAATGCAAGATGATGATGGTGCTTATTTGCTTCTGTTTTAATCAAAGCATTTTGCATGGGAAGATTTCTTAGAAATCAGCAGAAAAAAAAAACAACTCACTTCCGTGGAGCTAAGGTTGAAATTGCTTAAAATCACCTTTTCCCGTGGTTTTTCACCAGGTTTTCAAAAGCCCAAGGGGAGTTTTGTGACAACAATTCAAAGTGAGCACAAAACTGTGGAGTTTTGCTAATTTTGCCTCAAATTGAGTCTGCCCTGCCCTGATTGTGTGCAAATTGCCAGGAGCACGATGGGAGGGATGATTCCACATCTGCTGAGCCTGTGGCATCTCCTCGGCCAGGCTGAGCCTCCACAGCCACTCAGAGATCACAGGGCTTTGATTTGGGGAAAAAAAGCAGCATTTAGGAGCAGAGGTTGTGCCCAAAGGGATGATGCCCTGGAGGAACAGCAGGGGAGGAGTCAGGTTCTGGGAGATGGGGATTGTGATCTGTGTGATCTCTGAGATTTAATCTGTGAGATTTCATGAATCCATGGCAGATAAATTCTGTGATGGGAGAGACCCACAAGGATCAAATCCCGCTCTCAAGTGAGCATCTCCTACAGGGATGGAATGTCCATGCTCAGGGAGCTCCAGAGGGGTTTGGTAGCCCCTAAATCCTGGACAGGGGATGGTTTGCAGTCCCTAAATCCTGGATAGGGGTGGTTTGCAACCCTAAATCCTGGACAGGGGGTGGTTTGCAGTCCCTAAGTCCTGGATAGGGGGTGGTTTCCCCTAAATCCTGAATAGGGGGTGGTTTGCAGCCCCTAAATCCTGGGCAGGGGATGGTTTGCAACCCCTAAATCCTGGAGAGGGGGTGGTTTCCCCTGAATCATGGATAGGGGATGGTTTGCAGTCCCTAAATCCTGGATAAGGGGTGGTTTGCAGCCCCTAAATCCTGGATAAGGAGTGGTTTGCAGTCCCTAAATCCTGGATAGGGCGTGGTTTGCAGCCCCTAAATCCTGGATAGGGGGTGGTTGTCAGACCCTAAATCCTGGATAGGGGGTGGTTTGAAGCCCCTAAATCATGGATAGGGGGTGGTTTCTCTTAAATCCTGGACAGGGCGTGGTTTGCAGTCCCTAAGTCCTGGACAGGGGGTGGTTTCTCCTAAATTCCTGGATAGGGGGTGGTTTGCAGTCCCTAAATCCTGGATAAGGTGTGGTTTGCAGATCCTAAATCATGGATAAGTGCAACAGGGCAGATTTAGGGACCTTTTGGGCCAAATCCACCCCAACACTTCATTTCTCCTGCTCTTAATCCCCACGGTGCTCTGAGGGTGGAGCAGATGCTGTGACCATGGCAAGTCCTGGCAGGTCAGAGCTGGACATGCTAAAAGTGCTGGGTGTTCCTAAAAATGAGATTTTTGGCAAAAGGAAATATCACCAGAAACCAGATCCCTGTAAAACTCAGATACAGAGCTGAGAATCCAACCCCTGTAGGATTCAGTGAGCAAGGCCCAGAAAAACTGGGATTGAGCTCCTGCAAATGTGGCTCTACCCAATCAATTTATATTTGTACTTTCCTCTCAGGAATATTTTTTATTTCATTTTTACAGTTTAATGTTATTTTCCCAACATGTGAACATGGATTTCTAGAACAACAGCAGGCATCAGTGGCACAGATCAATATTCTGAAAACATTGAAGTTTTCCCTGCCTGCATCAGTCCAAGCAGGGTGGTGGCAGAGAACACCACAATGTGGATTTTCTTAAACACAATGTTCGTGTTCCCAGTGTTTGGGCACCTCCCACAGAGGTGACAGAGCTGTCCCTGGGCTGAGCCTGGTGAAAAGTCACGTTTTTTGTGCTGCCTCAGGGCTGTTTTCTTCCCTTCCCTTGTCAGTCCTGCTCTGAGCACTGAGTGTGGCTCCCCCTAAACCTCCCCCAGCCTTTCCCACGCTGCTGGCATTTTTCCTCCACCTCTGGCATTTTTGCTGTACCAGCACAGGTGAGCTGTGCCTGAAGAGGGATTGTTTTGCACTCTGTGACTTACGAGGTTTGGGTTTTTTAAAATTCTGTGAGGTAACAGATCACAGTTGGAGTCAGATCCAAAGGAATCATTTAATCACCAGTTCTCCTGCCCCAGCTCCATAAAATTTGCACACCCAGTGCCTTGGAATTGTCCCCTTGTCCCTCCTCCTCTGCTCTGAGCTCCATTTATTGTGTTGGTGAGTGAACATAATTTTCTAAGCATGAGGAGCTGGTTGTTCAGGGTTCCAGCCTGCTCAGAGGCTCTGAAGAGGCACCTTCACCTTCCCACCTGGAACTGGGTGCTGGAAGGGATTGGTTTGTGATTGATGGACACCAGGCACCTCCTTTAGCAACAGGCTCATCACTGCAGTGCTGGGGAGGATCCTTTGTCTTGCATCTGCCTCTCAACATCCTGCACTTGCTTTGGAGCTCCCAGAAATCTCCTCCTCCACCACAGGGATTCACCTGAACAGATTTGTCTGACCACAGTTTCTTTTTTACCTGGTGAATTCTATCCTGGAAGGGCCTTTTTTCTTCAGTGGCTTCTCAGGGTGAAAAGTGAGGCTGGTGCCTTGGGCTGGAGCTCGTGCTCCATCCAGCTCCACTCAGGGATTCACCTGAGCAGATCTGTCTGACCACAGCTGGTTTTTCACCTGGTGAACTCTGTCCTGGAGGATTTATTTAGGATGAAAAGCGAGGGTGGTACGTTGGTTCTGTCACTGTTTGCAATGTTTGCCTGAAAACAGATGTGTTTGATTCCAGCCCATTGTTTCATTCTTCTTTTTTTGTGATTTGTTTTTGTTTGTTCTCTGTTTAGCATTTTCCTTGCTTTGTTGTTTCTGGAGGTGAGTTCTGGGTTTGTTCAGCCCCTCTGTGTCGTTTGCCCTGCTCAGCCTCTGCACCTGAGGGACTTCACAGAGCCAGGGGTCTTTAGGGCAAACCATTGGTGCAGCTTCCTTGGCAGCCAGGCCCCAGGACAGGGGACAAGGGGACAATTCCAAGGCACTGGGTGTCCTTTTTGGTGAAAGGAAGAGCCCGTGGGTCACACAAAGACCCCAAAGCAAACACAGATTTTTTTCCCTGGTTTTGCCTGGCCTGAATTCCCTGTTTGGGTCCCTCCTCTGCCTTTCCCATCCCAGCCAGAGCTGCACCAATGGCTGGTACAAAAGGGGCTGCCAGGAGCACACCCTGCCTGACCTGGGGCTCACCTGGCACCCACAGCATTCCCCAGCGCCCTCTCCTCACCTTTTCTTAGGAAAAGCCTTACATTAGCAATTTTTCAGCACCCCTAAATTTGTAGGAGCCCTCCAGGTAGTCAGCCCCACTTTGAGGAACTTTCTGCACTCTGTGATTTACGAGGTTTGGGGAGTTTTTAATTCCATGAGGTAATGGATTACAGTTGCAGCCAGATCCAGGGAAATAATTTAATCACGGGTTTGAGGTGTGAGTTTTGGGTGGGAGGAGAACTTGGGTGGTGGATGAAATGTGGGCAGTGGCAGAGACAGCTCCTGGACGTGGGCACCAGACCTAAGCACAGTTTGTCACGTTGCCCACTGCTGCTCCAGAGTGATTTGGGCTTCCCAGGACAGTGTTCCAGCCTGCAAAGATCTCCAGGACTGCTTTCTGCTGCTCCCAGCTGGGCTTGCTCACAGAGCTGCTGCTGGAGCTGCAGTCCCACGGGGGGACAGTGCCTGTCAGTGTGAGCAGGGCAGAAAAGCCACCAAGGTGGCACCTGAGCCACCTGAGCCTGACTCCTCTGGCCCTTTTGTACAGTCTGGGGTGCAGGGAGGGGGGAGCTGCTCTGTTTCTCCAGGTTTTCCATCTCAGAGGTTCCACGTTTTCCTTCTGTCTTGGATGATTTCCTCATCTCTGTTGGGCTGTGGGGACCCAACAGGACCCAGCAAGGAGCAGCCTGAACCCCCAGCCCGAGCCCTGTGCTGTGCTGGGGGTGTAGATTAGAAGAGGTGTTCTTTTTCTCTTGCTGGTTGTGATTCCTTCCCTCTCCTGCTCCCCTGGAGTGTGTCTGTGTGTGAGGCTCTGGTTCCTCCTGTGGCTTTTCCTTTCTGTCCTCGCTGTTGGTGTCACTCAGCCACACCCAAAGCCACTCTCTGGGCTCTGTCCCTCCTTCCAGGTAAGTAGCACCTGGTGAAAATCAACTCCTGCTGTCATTTTGCCCTGGAAAAGGAGGCTGTGCTGGCTCTGTGGTTTCACCCAGGGCAAATTCGTGGTTCCAAAAAGGCAGATCCAGCCACGGGAGCAGAGCAGTGACCCTGGAGTGCTGCAGGACCTGGCACAGGTGACAAGGACAGAGGGTGGCCTCCCTCCTGCCCAGCTCCAGACGAGGCAGGGAGGCACAGAGCTTCATCCCAGCCTCCCACTGAGGGATTTCATCTGCACAATTCACCCCAAAACCTCCACACGTGTTGGGCTGGCTGCTCACTCCCAGGTAGCTCAGGGCAGCCCTGTGCATTCTCCTCCATCCCAGAGGAATTTCTTGGTTTTGCCTGAGGAATTTGTGCTGTTGGGGGCTTGTTCTCTGCAGGATTTTGCTGCCAGAGAGTAAAAAGGTGCCCAGCTTGAGCAACCTGGAAATAATAATTTCCTTGGCCAGCATGCAGGATGTGCCACCCCCACTCTGCCTCTGCTCCAATTTCATTTGGCACCAGGCAAACACAGAAATCCTGAGGTTTAGGTTAAATACCTCACCTGGCTGCTCAGCAGATTATTTGCTTCAAGCAAAACTTTAATGATGCCTTCCATAATTTTTCTTATAGTCACTCCAGGTTTCTGAACCTCTGGATTTTGTGTTATATGCATTAACTGAGCCAACATTTCTGTTTAGAACAATCTATTATTTTTAATAAATGTATATTTAAAACTTTACTTCTATGATACCCAAAGAACATTAGATTTTAACTGGGCCTGCTGGTTGGCTAGAATTGATTGCTAACAGATTTAAATGCTCTTGAAAGCAGGAGGAAAAATCCTGCAACTGAAAAGGCAAATTGGGAGGTGAAGGGATTTTATTTTCAGTCTTGGGGAGCATTTTTGGAATGCTGTAGATTGTTAAAAATTATCATTTAGAGCTAGGGAAAAAAATCATTGCCTCAAGCCAGGATCGATCAGGATTTTTAGAATCCTGGCTTTCTGTGGATTCCCTGCCTTTCTGTGGGATTCAGTGATTTCCATATTCAGAATCCCCCACATAAATGGCATGGAGGAGATGGAGGAGAATCTACAAAATTCCTTGAGCTGCAGGAAGCTCCCTGACCCCGCTGGAGCTGCAGCAGAGCTGAGTTTTTGGGGGCAGTGTGAGCCTGGCCATGTCCAGGAGAGGTTCCAGCTCAGCTGGGCTGAGGAGCTGCCTGGCTCCAGCTGCTGCAGCTCAGCTGGTGTTGGAGCCTCCCTGCAGGAGCAGGAGCTGGGACCCTGCTGCCCTGGGATGGAGGATCTGCAGCACAATCCCTGCAGGGACCCTGCTCCCTGGGATGGAGGATCTGCAGCACAATCCCTGCAGGGACCCTGCTCCCTGGGATGCAGGATCTGCAGCACAATCCCTGCAGGGACCCTGCTCCCTGGGAAGGAGGGTCTGCAGCACAATCCCTGCTGGGACCCTGCTCCCTGGGAAGGAGGGTCTGCAGCACAATCCCTGCAGGGACCCTGCTCCCTGGGAATGAGATCTGCAGCACAATCCCTGCAGGGACCCTGCTCCCTGGGAAGGAGGGTCTGCAGCACAATCCCTGCTGGGACCCTGCTCCCTGGGAAGGAGGGTCTGCAGCACAATCCCTGCAGGGACCCTGCTCCCTGGGAAGGAGGATCTGCAGCACAATCCCTGCAGGGTTTGGGCTGTGAGCAGCAGGGAGCCCCGAGATCGCCTTTGTCACCTTTGGCTCCCTGTTGGTTCTCTTTTGGTTCCCTTTTGGACTCTGTGGTTGTGTGCCCGTTCTCCAGGGGGTGTCCATGGTTCCACACTCCTGGAGCTTGCCCGGTCTGTCCCGTCTGCACCCGCCAGGACACGGCCTGTGCCAGTCTCCTCCCGATGTCTTTTATGGTTTCTCTGCTCCTTTGGTTTTTTTTTTTGTTTTCTTTTTTTATTATTTTATTTTAAATTTTTTTCTTTTGGTTTGTTTTTTTGGCTTTTTCTTTTCTCACTTTTTGTTTTCTTTGTTTGTTTTGTTTTTTTGCATGTGCAGTTTTGTAAAGCAAACTCGAGGTACTGTATCTCGCAGCTCGTCAGTCTCCAGCGTAAATTCACCGTGAGTTGCTCTCTGTTACGATATTCACTTCGTGGATTCCTCATTTAGAGCTCTATTAACCTTCCCCTTCTCCTGGTGCCTTCGCTCTCCCTGTGGTTTTTTCCCCAAAAATCATTCCCATCATTGTGGAAAGCCTCCAGGCCAACATCCAGGGAAAGGACTGGAAGGTGTCATTGTCATTTGATGCTTGTGACTTGTGAGCAACTCTTGTGTTCCATACATTGACTGTGACTTTTCCTCCTCTTCCTTCCTCCATTTTTCTCCCTTAATTCCTTCCCATCATTTCTCCTGAACCACTGCCCTCTCTTCTCCTGTCTCCCCTCATTTGATGGTTTGTCTTGTTCTCACTTGTATTTCTTTCTGTTCTCTGTGTTTATTCTGTGCTGGGCTGTTGGCTTTGATGTTCCACCAGTGTTTGCACTCTGGGTTCAGTGGGAGAACCAGGAGAGCTCTCTTGGAGGGAAAACTGGAGGAGGACTTCAAAAGAATTCTGGAAACGGAGTCCAAGTGAGACTAAATTGGAAAACCCTTGAAAAGCTGGTTATGTCTTTGCTCTCTGACCTTCTCGAGCTGGAGCTTAAAGCCACAGATTTTGTCCAAATGAGGCTCTTGGCAACTCCTGTGGAGCTGGAGTTGAGCAAACACAGTGGCAAACTCTCACTCCATGTGCTTCCTCCCAATCCAATCCTGCTGCTGTGCTGTGGGTCAGGGTGTGCTTTGACACCGAGCAGGTTGGTAAAAACATCATTACTGCTGCTGACTAACCCCAAAAACTCCTCACCAGCTCCTGTCCCACCCCACGAGCCTCCTCTGGGTTCTCCTTTAACTGTGTGACTTTGTCTTTCTCCTTTAATGCTTTTGGAGACTCAAGTAAGTGCAATTCCAGCCTGGGGGTTTGTCCTGGCCCCACAGCAGGGACCAAGGTACTGTCAAGCCAAGGAGCTTTTCCAGCAGCTTCTCCTCCCTGGTGTTTCCCTGGGTGTTTTGGGGCTCCTCGTGCACTGGGTGGATCTTGGACAAGTTGGGATTTAAAATCTGTCAATGCTTTATATGGGTTTAAAATCTGTCTGTTCTATGGTTTAACTGCTGGGAACAAGGCTGAGCTCTTGTGACTGCCCAAAGTGGGTGTGACCTGTCTGTGCCCAGGGAAAATTAGGGGAATAAATGAGATTTAGTCATCTTTTGGAGCATTTCTTCCCATGTATTTCCTGGCTGCTGGGAGTCCTGACAGGCAGAAAGGTGCAAAGAGGGCTCAGCTGCACTTTGGTACCTCCCACCCTGACAGGGGAACAGGATGGAGAAAGGGAGGTGCTGGGAGCTGCCCTCTCCCCAAAATTCCAATTTCTCTGCTCCCAATCAATGTTTGCTAACTAGGAGCAAAGCCATTAAAAAAAAAAAAAAAAAAAAACCACAGATTTTGCCCCCTTTTCCAAATTTTTAGAGGCAGAGTTTTCTTTTATAAAAGGATGAAATCAAAGTGCAGGCACCAAAATGCTTTTGGAAGATTTGGCCACATTTTGAGGCGTTTTTCATCAGGGTTTGTTGTTAATTCCCCAGCAGAGCAGGGACCCTGGAGTTGAACTGCTGTGCCCATGAGCTTTTGTGACTGCCCAAAGTTGGTGTGACCTGTCTGTGCCCACGCCTGATGGCTCACAGGGTTGGGACAGTGAAAATTAGGGGAATAAATGAGATTTACTCATCATTTCTTCCCATGTATTTCGTGACTGCTGGGAGTTTTGACAGGCAGGAAGGTGCAGAGAGAGGTGAGCTCAATGTCCTTTTTTTCTCAGTGAGTATTAAGGAGCATTTCCCCAAAAACCTCCAGAAACCCCCAGAAAAAAAAAAAAGAAAATCCAATAAATGACTGAACCCCACAAGAACATTAAATATATAAAAGTACAACCACTCCAGAGTGTGCAGGCAGCTGAAGGTTTTATTTACTCAGTGTAAATGTCGTGGTTAGAAATGGGTTTTATTTTATATTTTTTAAAATTTAAATTCAAATCACAAAACTGGACCAGCCCCTCTTGGGGCCAGGCAGGTGCTGAGGGTTCCATTCCCTGGGGAATGTTGGGATAAGCTCAGGAGGCCTCTCTGGGACTGTTTTGCTGTAAAGACTCTGATAATTGGGCTAAGTTTTAAGCACAGAAGAACAAATTGAACAAGAAGGGCTTCAAAATTCCAAATATCCCTGTGCCTTTAATTCCCTTCCTTGCTCAAACAGTGCCTTTAGTATCAGTGAGAACCAGGATCCAGCTGTGATCATTTGCTCTGAAAGAGCAAAACTTACCCAAAATCTTTTGAGATACAGAGGGTTGGGTTTTCCATGTGTTCTTTGATTATTTAAAAAAAATCCAAATAGAAAAATCTATAAATTTTTAAATAGTAAGAAGTTACATGCAAAATACAGGAGACACTTTCTTAAATAAATTAAAATAATCTCCATTTGGGTAATTTTCTTATGGTAATTCCAGCCTTTGGTGCTGTCACAAATCTGCTCCACAATTCCAGCATGGGATATAATACATTTTTCATTCCTGGAGCAGAGGGAATTAAATACAGATCTGCCCTATTTCCTTAAGTAGATTTATCTAAAGCACACACTGAATTTGGCAATTAATTCATATGTACATAGGTGATGACACACAGCCAAGGGAATAATTGGGCAGGATTTTTCCAATAGTTTTAAGAGTTGTGGGGTGTTAAATTTTCAGATGAATCCTTAAATTGCAATGGGTGATGAAATCCAAACAAGTAGCTTGGGGTTTTCTGGTATTGCTGTTAATTGTTTATTTTTATTAGGATCCAGAGCTGCCAGGCCTTGCTTGGGTGTGACAAATTCCTTGTCAAGGCAAATTCTAGATTGGGAAATAAAGGGGAAAACAGTTCCATAAAATGGAAATGCTGAGTTTCTGCACCTGCCACTGATTTTTTTTTTCCAGATTTAAAACTCAGTTTCATTTCCCAGCCCAGTTCCTTTTCCTTTTCCTTTTCCCTTTTCCTTTTCCTTTTCCTTTTCCTTTTTTTTTTTCCTTTTCCTTTTCCTTTCCTTTCTTTTTTCCTTTTTTTTCCCCTTTTTTTCCTTTTCCCTCCCTGATGTTTTGGCTTGTTTTTTATCAAAAGTTTGGAGTTTAGGGTGAGATTTTGGTCTGGACCATTAGCCAGAGCATCTTCTGAATAGTGGAGCTTCAACACTTCAGGGGAAAGACATAATTTAAAGCAAATATAATGTAAATAAGACATAATTTGCCTGGGGTTTAGGAGAATTTAATGGTTCCACACATTTAATCCCAGTGTGTTCTTTGTTCAATCAAGCCACAGCAATCAGGCTTTAAACTTCCATTTTTTTATTCTGTTTTTAACCCTCTCACCCTGTTTTTCATTACTGAGCGTGGAATTATTTGATCACAATTCATAACTGAAATACCAAGCAGAGCCTGAGCTCTGCAGAGGGATCTGGTGCCCAAGGACAGCAAAACCACTTGAGACAGAAGGAATATTTCCTGGCATTTTCTGAGGATCAGGATGTGCAGAAAGCAAACCCCCAGATTTATATTCCTGGGACTAGGATGGGATGTACTGAAAACAATGAGAAAATTCCTCTTATTAGAGAAATAAGGAGCAGCATGAGGTGTGGCTGGGTGGAATCCTTCTGGCAGGGAAAGCTCCAGCAGAAAGCAGGAAAAACTTGGCTCCATTCAGAGCTTTGGCCTGGCTGAGCTTTGTGTCCCTTCAGAGCTGCACAGAACGAGGGGTTCAAGAATAATTTTGGAGATAATAACACTTCAAAAGTGTTTTCTGCACCTTGGTCCTGGTGTCTGTGATGCTCCAGAGCATTCCCAAGGGAGATCAGGAGGGAGATGGAGCTCAGAAGGATAAAAAAGCAGCTGAAGCACCCAAGCACCAACTCCAGGGTCACTGGCAAAACACATTTATTTAAAGCCCAGAGCTGAGTTCAGCTGAGAGAAAATTGTTTTAGCAACTCACAGAAATGAACCACTGGGCTTTGTGCACACCCAAAGTGAAATATGCCATTGTGTTTTCCAAGTGGAAAATGGAAATGTGGAGTTTATGAACCCTGAGTTCATGAACAGAAAATAGGATTTGAGTGGAAAGGTTTTGTTGCATTTTAACAACAAATTCCCTTTTATCTGAAACACAGAATTTCACAGCCACTCTGTAATGTGTGGTTATTTTTAACATTGAATTATTGTCTTTCCATAGGCTGCTTTCATTCATTATTTACTGCAGCAAAATTTTAAGGATTTCCATGAAGTGCAGCAGCGATTTTAAAGGTTGTGGGAACAAAATCTTGAATCATTAAGGAGCACCCTAAAATTAGCATCTGACTAAAACCACATTTCCCTTTCTTGAATAAACCACACAGCAGTTGCAGTTTTTATTTATACCAATATTAGTCATTGATTCATTAATATGAATTTTATTTGGTTCTCCAGGAATTGTGGGGTTTTCTTTCCAGCCACAGGCAGGAGTTGTTTGTTGGTGTCTCAATCCAAGGAAAACCAAGTGCAGCTGGTACCAGCAGTGGTATCAACATTTCCAGCCTGGGGGATCTGGGCATGGAGCAGAGCCTTCCAAGAGTTCCAAATATTCCTGAAAATAGGATGAGGAATAAAGCAGTGAATTAGCAGCAGTGTTTGTAGGATGTCAGCAAGTCAGGAGTGATTCACTGGGCAATTTCCTGATGGCTTCAGGAGGGTTTGCAGCCAGCAGTGAGCAGGTTCAGATAAAGAATTTGCTTTATGTTTTTTTTGTGGAGTAAATATTTGTTATCACAAATCCTCTTTTTGATCAGTTTAGACAGGTCCTGCCCTGCTCATGCTGTAGCTGGGCTGTGCCTGCCCTGATCTGTGCAGAATTCCCTGCCCCAAACGAGGGGTGAAGCAGAGGAAATCATTTTTGTCCTGTTGATGTTTTTCCATCTTCTCTAAACCCCTCCTTGCTGCATCTCCCCTGGGCAGGCAGCTGGGCTGAAGCCCTGCTTTGTTTTAAGGGGTGCCAGAAATCAGCTCCCAGGCTGTCCCCATGCCCAGAGAGCACCAGGGCAGGAGGAGCTGCCACCAATCCCGAGCTCAGTGGCTCTGGGGACCTGGAGAGAGCTTGGAGAAATCCAGCTGGAGCAGCAGCTGACACTTCTGCTGCTGCTCTGGAATTCCCAGTGCTGTCCCCACAGGATCCATCCTGCTCAGGAGCTTTGTCCCCATTGCCACAGCAGCCCCTGTGCCCTGGCTGTGGCTTCTGAGTGGTGTTTTTGGGATGACAAGATTTGGGATGCTCCTCACTGCTCTGGAGATGGAATTGAGCTCACATGTGCTGCATTTTCCTGATCAGGTTTTTACTGTGCTTCATAAATATCCTGATTTGTCTTTTAAAAATTTTTTTTGGAGTGTTTTCCCTGTGGGAAGAGGAATTGCCTCTGCAGCTCCTTTCTGGAGCTGTTGGAGCTCAGAGCTCTGTGGCTTTGTGCCGGGGTTTTGGCACTCACCTCCGTGACTCGTGTCAGCGTTAGGGATCAGCTGATTTGCAGTGCTGGGAAAGTGAGGTTGGAATGTCAGTGCCTGTTTTATCCAGGGATCTGAGCAGAGCTGGGGTGATGTGTGCACTGCCTGCTTCCTGCAGCTTCTCAGGGGTGCAGTTCCCTGGCAGCACCTCTCGCTCAGCCCTGAGTGATGGGCAGTGGGAACGGCTCAGAGATCATTTCAAAGCTGATTTATGTCCTTGGTGGAACTGAAACATGAGTGCAAAACCCCTCCTGCAGTGACACAGCTCGAGGATCAGCCCTGAATCCCAACCTTCCTCCTCACCACATCCAGCCTGAGTGGATTTTCTTTCCCTCTTGCCTGGGATGGGCTCAGCAGGGGCAGTGAGGCACAGGCTGTGTCCATGGTGATTTTCCTGGTGATTTTCTTTGTGTTTTGCTTTGGGGAATCGCTGCAGGGACACTGAGGTTCCAGCCCTGCTGGTTCCTGTCCCATGGCAATGGAGCACAGGATGGAGCAGGGGCTGCTTGTGCTTCTCCCTCTGCTCTGGGCTGTAGATAAACTGGAAGTTTCAGCACTAAAACACTTTTCTAATGAATCATTAAGGCTGATGATCAGCTGTCCAAAGCAGAGGACAGAGGCTGGTCCCTACCCCAGGGCTTTCATTAGAGTGAGGAATATTCCCTAAGCACAGAGGAGTTTGTGGCAGCACTCAGGGAGCTCAGCCAGGCACAGAAAATCCCTGAGCTTTCCCTGAGCCTGGCTTTGAAGAGATTTGTAGCCCAGTTTTAGCAGAGCTCATACCTGGAGTGTGGCAGAGCAAGGCACCCAGCTGTGCCAGAGGATGTGAGGGACACCTTGGGATGCCCATCCCAGGCAGCTCCACCTCTGCTGCCTGTGCAGAGCTTTTCCTGTGCCTTCCCATGGGAAACCCTGGCACAGGGCAGCAGGGCTGGGCAGTCACAGGCTCTGCATGTTCCTCATTCCTTCCCAAACCAAGGAAAGCTGCTGATGAGTGAGAGTATTTTAATTTTTTCATAATTTTGAACTAAAGAAAGTGGTGAGTGCCCACTGTGATGGGGCTGTTCATCCTTGTGCCAGCCTGGAGGGGCTCTCCCTCAGGAGGAGCCTGTGCTCCCTTCAGTGTGGGATTTGGGGGCTCTAGGCCATGTCTCCAGGACCTTCTGGCATTATTTACATTTAGAACTGTGATTTTTATCACTTGTTCTGCCGTGATGCAAATGGGGAATTTGGCTGAAAAATGAGTCCAGAACTTAGCAACAGGGTGTAGATATTGAATTTTGGTGATCAGCTCTGATTTTGGGATTAAATGAGGTTTCTCCACATCTGCCTGGGTGCTCTCATGAGGGCTTTTAGTGAATTTTTGCCTCTGTAGCAGCACCAGGCTGCAGCAGCCTCGGTAAAGAAACAATTCCCCAGCAGAGGCCAGCGACACAAAACCCTTGTGACAGCTCCCACTGTGCCACATGAGCGTGGCTGGACGTCACCTCCCGGGGTCTGTGCACGGTGACAGAGCCAGGCAGTCACAGTCAGCACCAGGACACGCAGAAGCTGCTTTTTTCCACTGCCAGGGGAGCCCAGAACATGTGTAAGGAGGTTGTGTTTGCCTCCCATGTGGGCTCTGCTCCCTCCAGCTGCACAGCTCAGGCTGAAGTGTGGGGAATGGAGAAGTCAGAGCAGGCTGGGAGGAGGAAAATGCTTTTCCTGGTTTGCTAGAAAAAGTTTCATTAAGGAAAAATGAGTGCTGAGCCTCCAGGAGGTTACATCCAGAACTCACCCTGGCAGCCAGTGAAAACCAGAGTTTGATTGGTAGTTTTTAGGGGGAAAAGAAAGTCTTCCCTTCACAACCTTCAAACCCTGGTTGGGTTTGTGGTCACTTTGAATGATGAGAACCCAAATGCTGTGCTGAAAAGTCCAAGCATTCAGGCCATGTCAGAGGAGGTGTCCTCGTCACAAGAGGTGACAGAGGTGTTCCCATCTCATCTTCATCTTGGGACACTGAGATGGGGAAGGGTCTGGAGGGGCCCATGAGGAGCAGCTGAGGGCACTGGGATGGCTCAGCTGGAGCACACTGGGGGCACTGGGATGGCTCAGCTGGAGCACACTGGGGGCACTGGGATGGTTCAGCTGGAGCACACTGGGGGCACTGGGATGGCTCAGCTGGAGCACACTCAGGGCACTGGGATGGCTCAGCTGGAGCACACTGGGGGCACTGGGATGGCTCAGCTGGAGCACACTGGGGGCACTGGGATGGCTCAGCTGGAGCACACTCAGGGCACTGGGATGGCTCAGCTGGAGCACACTCAGGGCAGAGCTCCCCGGGGGCTGCAGCTCCTCCCCAGGGGCAGCTCCGGGCTCTGCTCTGGGCCAGGGACAGGAGCCAGGGAACAGCTGGAGCTGGGCCAGGGCAGGCTCAGGTGGAGCTCAGGGAAAGGTTCTTCCCCCAGAGGGTGCTGGCACTGCCCAGGCTCCCCAGGGAATGGGCACGGCCCCGAGGCTGCCAGAGCTCCAGGAGCGTTTGGACAGCGCTGCCAGGGATGGACAGGCTGGGATTGTTGGGCTGGGGTTGGACAGGGCCAAGGGCAGGACTGGGTGATCCCTTCCAGCTCAGGATCTTTGATGTTTCTGTGTGACTCTCCCTCTCTCTGGGCTCTTTTCCTGGTGTACAGGACAGTTTTCCATGCTCCAGTGATGTGTGGGCTGGCTGGTCCCTGCTCACCTGGAAGGATGCTGTGGGTCTAGAGCAGTTTTAGACCTGTTCCATGAGCAGCAGGGCAGCAGAGCTGGAAAACAACCCCTGGGGCTGGCTGGAAGGGGAAGGGGCTGGTGGCAGGCTCGGATCCTCAGGGACAGGTTTCATTTTCCCTGCTCCTCCTGCTGATCTAACTTCTCTTGCTCACCGCTAATTTCCTCATCCAGGTATTTCCAGGTGGGGAGAAAAGTGCTGCTAATTTTGGGGAGCTTTGTGGGCTGTTCCAAAGCTCTGGCTGGGGTGTGTGATTTTTGTGTGCTGACGTTTTAATCCTCCAGACTATTCCCGAGGCTTCCACATTTCCGAAATTGCAGAATAACTCCTTTCCAGAGGGCTGATCTCATAGTGTGTGGGCAAACTAACACGGATGATCCCGCTGGCTTTCCCTGCTCATGTTCTCTCTCCATCCCTCTTACTCCTTTGGTTCGACCCTCTAATTCCCCACCTCAGCTGAAAATTCCCTTTTTTTTTTGGTCGGTATTTAGGGAATTACAGCAAAGTCAGGTGCTGACTTCTCCCATTTCTCCCACCTTAGCAAGCAGCAGAATTCCTCCAAATCCAAGTCGGTTTGGGAGCAGAGGACGAGCCAGATCCGGATGCACAACTTCCGAGCCAGCTGCGAGGCGCTGTACAACGAGCTGGACCCCGAGGAGCGGGTCCGCTACGCCACCACCCTGCACATCCGGCCCGACATGAAAACACACCTGGACCGGCCGCTGGTGGTGGAGCCCCGCGGCGAGGCCAGGAACAACATCAGCAAGCTGAGCCCCGGGGACGTGCAGGAGGTGCCCGAGCACCCCAAAGCCACCCCCGGCGATGGGGCAGAAGCGCCGCGGAAGCACCACCGGCACCGCGACAAGGACAGGCTGGGCGAGCAGGAGAAGGGAGACGTGGCCAAGGAGGAGAGCGGCGACACCGGCGCGGCCACCAAGGAGGAGAGGCACAGGCAGCACCGCAGCCGCAGCAAGGAGGTGGAGGGCGGCAGCAAGGAGGGGAAGAGCGAGCGGAGCAGGGGGCAGGAAGGGGGCAAGCGGCACCACCGGCGGGGCTCGGTGGAGGAGGGGGACAAGGAGCACCGCAGGCACCGCAGCCACCGGCACTCGGAGCGGCCGCCCAAGGACGGCAATGGCACCGCCAACGGGGCCCGCGGCGAGCGGCGCTCCCGGCACCGCGCCGGGCCCCGCAGCGCCAGGGACGAGCCCGGCACCAAGGGCGACAGCGGCGAGGAGCCACACCGCCGGCACCGCCTCCGCAACCGGGCCATGGCCACCTGCGAGTCCGTGGACAAGGACGGCGACAAGGAGGGCGAGGCTGGCGACAAGGAGCACCGCAATCACCAGCCCAAGTGAGTGGGAGAGGCAGGCGGCACACGAAATGCTTCAGAAGGCCAATATGTGTTTATCACAACAATACACCGTGGTTATACCCTTTACACAGTTCACATTTTCATCGCTGGTCACAATTAGTCAACATCACAATCACTGGCAGAAAGTTTTCCCACCACTATTCTTCCCAGGACCTTTCCGAAATTACTTTCCACAGCTGTGGGGTATTTTTCCTGGTTATCTTCTTTTGCTCCCTCTCCTCTTGGTGTCCATGCCAGCAGCCTTGGTCAGACAATACTTCTCAAGGCGTTATTAACCCTCTCTAACCCACAGACCAGCTACTATAAGTGAGTTTACATTTTCACCATTGGTCACAATTAGTCAACGTAACAATCACTGGCAGAAAGTTTTCCCAACTCTATTCTTCCCAGGACCTTTCCGAAATTACTTTCCACATCTGTGGAGTATTTTTCCTGGTTATCTTCTTTTGCTCCACAGCTGTGGGGTATTTTTCCTGTTTATATTCTTTTTCTCCTTCTCATGGTGTCCATGCCAGCAGCCTTGGTCAAAGAATACTTCTCAAGGCTTTATTAACCCTGTCTAACCCACAGACCAGCTACTATAAGTGAGTGCTGCCAGACCCTGCCCGGGTGAGCTCGGGGCTCACAAAGTCCCAGATGTGTTTCAGAAAATCCCTTCTCAGCCCCCACATGGCATTCCCTGCTGTCCCTGTCCCCACACCAGCTCCCAGCACAACCTGCAGTTCTCTCTTGCCTCAATCAGCAGTGACAGAGGCTCCCAAAGACGATTTTGGTTCATAAAACAGCTCAGGTTTAAGGCAGGAAATATCCTTGCTGTAAATACCAACAGGCCCTGTAGGACACCAAGTGGAGCAGAGAATTTCCCAGCTTCTGAAGGAAGCTCCTGAGGGACATATTTTTAAATTTCAGCCAGCCTTGCTTAGAGCCCTTTGGTTTTCATTTTTAATGGGGAGCCTTCAGCTGCACCACCAGTTGTTCCAGCACATGGCCTCTTCCATTAAGAGCAACGATGGCCCCCATTTGCTTTAATTCTTATGTAAGTCAAGTGAGAAAAACAGCCCTGGTGAAGCATTTGGAGTAGTTAATAAAGAAGGATAGATTGCCTTTTCAGCTTTATTAGTCTGATGGAAAAGAAATTGCACTGGGATTCTTTAGAACAGAGTTCATGTCACCGTGGAGAGCCGTGAGTGGCACTGAGATAATAATTTTCCTGTCTAAATTATCTTCCTTTCAGCTGAATTTCCAAACACTCTGCCTGCTGTTCAGTGTGCTCATGTGCACGGGCTCACTTTCCTCTTCACTGGAGCAGAGCTGCAGAGGGGAGCAGGAGCCATCTAGCTCTGACAGCCACGTTCCAGAACGGTTCCAAGCTGGGAAAGAGAATCAGCACATTTAAATAAGGCCTGGGGAGAGCATGAGGGAGCAGCATGTCAGGATTCATCCAGCAAATGCTCTGGGGAGTGGCTCATGGCACTGCTACATGCAAGGGCCACGTGGTCCTGGCTTGGGAGCATCATTAAAGTGACCCCAGGGATGTCCAGTGCCACAGCCCCCTCCTAATGCTGGGATTGGGGTTTGGCTTGGGAGATCTTGGACAAAAAGATCCCAAATTTTGCTGTCAGAGGTTGTCCTGCAAAGGATTTCCATGGAGGAAACAAGCCCAGCGTGAGGTGCAGTGCCAGGGATGTGTTCTCTCAGCCTTTCCCGGCCCATATTGAACAAATCCTGCTTTTTCCTAGGGAGAACCAGTGTGAGCTGGAGGCCAGTGGCAGTGGCAGTGGCCCTGGCAGTGTCCCTGTGCACACCCTGCCCAGCACTTACCTGCAGAAGGTGCCTGAGCAGCCGGAGGATGCTGACAACCAGAAGAATGTGACGAGGATGATTCAGCCCCCGCTGGACAAAACCACCACTGTGAACATCCCTGTCACCATCACTGCCCCTCCAGGGGACACCACTGTCATTCCAAGTGAGTGCCTCTGCCCCCTGCTTTTCCTGCTGAGGGCTTGGCAGGAAATGGAGATTTCCAAGGAGTGATGGGCGCTCTACTGGGCACTGCAGCCTCGAGAGAGGCAGGCAGGGAACCTGGAGATGTGGATCTGTAATTGTCACTCAAGGGTCCTGGGTGCCTGGTGGCTCTGGAAAACACCTGAGATTCCCTGGAGATGGCTCAGCCAGGCCACACCCTTTGTGTGGGGGAAGGAGCAGGGAGAAGCAGCACCCATGTGTGATCCTGCTGCTTTGGGATCCTGTGACATTCCAGAGCTTTTTACAGCACCACACTTGGAGCAGCTTCACCCTCCCTGTCCTTCTCCAGAGCTCTCAGCACAGATTTACAGATGGTCCCAAGATCCTTGTGCCCAGCCTGTTCCCACCACCTTGGGGCTGACCCCTGGCAGGGTGGGAACAGCCTGGAGAAGTCTGGAGAGCTGAGGAGAGTCCTGGTGTGAAATCCAAGAGGTCCACGTTAAACCTCAGGCTGTCAGGACTCTGCTTTCCAAGAGGCACAGCCAAGATCTGGCAGGGTCTCTGTGCTTTTTCACTTTGTTGTCAGCCACAAGATTTATCTTTTATTTTTTTATTTTTTTCCTTCTTCTTTCTCCTTTTTATTCCCCCCTCTTCAATGGTAATTTTCCTATATTGCAATGCTGACTTCCTGTCAATCACGATTTATCAGCTCTCCCTTTCCTGGCCATTTCCTCTGGATCTGGCTGGAGATCCAATAAGGAGCTTATTGAATATGTCACTCAAACACAATGAAATGTCATTTTCTTGCAAAATAAAATAAAAAGTAATAACAGCCCTGCACTGAACACATTCCAAAGGGTGGGATTGTTGGGCTTTAGGTCCTGGGAATTAATGGAAGAGCCTTTATACGTGTCTAAGAAGAGAATTTGCAGTATGAAATGTTACCCAGTTCATAGATGGGAAATTATCTTCAGTAATTTATCCTATAAACCCCCAGCAAGTGAAGTCAGGATGAGAACTGGAGAATTTCCAACCTTTGGGAGGGAGGTTGGGAACAATCTCAGAGAAAGAGATCCCAAAACCTGCTGCAGGATGGAGCTGCACACCTTTGCACAAACCGAGGTGCACGATGCAGGCACAGCTCTGGGGGTCCAAGAAGTCCTTCCCAGGTCTCTTTTCCTATTTCTGGGAAGCTCAGCAGTCTCAGCCCCAAGATTATTAAACCTCATCCATGAATCTGTTCTTTTATGTGTTCCAAAGCCAGTTGTGCTCCTGCTCCATGGGAGAAAACACTGAATTACGGGGCTGGACAGACTTCCTTTTTATTTACTTCCGAGACTCCCGAGCTGATCCCTCTCACTAAGAATTTCTGCTCCTTGGGGTGGGATTTGCAGCCCCAGTTTGGCAGCTCTGGGATCAATCAGCTCATGGTTTCATTTCCTGGCTGTTCCTGCTCCGTGGCTCGTCAGCAGTGGCGGGGCAGAGCTGCCTCAGTGCCGATAATGATGCAGTGATTGTTCATCCCGTGTAATCAGCACTTCCGAAGGCTGGCTGCTCTCCCAGCTGCACTGTTTGCCTTTCCAGCTGTTCCAGCCTGTCAATCCATTTTAACCCTCTCCTTTGTGTTCTCCCTGAATTTTCCAGTGAACAATGTGGAGTTTGAAAGCAAAACAGAGGAGAAGAAAGATGTGGATGACCTGACGAAAAACGGGCCCAAACCAATCCTGCCTTACAGCTCCATGTTCATCCTCAGCCCCACCAATCCGTAAGTTCCTCTGACACCTGCTGCTTCCAGGTGCTTCAAAGCAATGGCTGAGTGGGATTTTCATCTCTGAAAACACACTGGGATATGAAATAAAAGCTTATTTCTTTGGGCTAGATGCTGTTGTTCTGTGGGTTTTCCTGGGGTATAAATTATAAGGATGTGGAAAAGAAAATGCTTTAGGCAGACACTGCTGATGTAGATCCCAAAAAGTGGGAGTACAGGTTCAGTTGGGAAAAGGTTTTATCAGGAATAACAGGTTGAGGACTATTTGGATACCAGCAAATTGCTGCAGGTTCCTCAGCTGGATTCCTCTTCTTTCCATACTGTGAACTTTGAACTTCTGGGAAAACCTGAGTGTTTTTATTTGCCAAGGCTGGGAGTGCAGCCTGTGGGATCTGCTGGGATTGGGGCATTTTTTCCCCTTCAGGCAGCGCTGCCTCCTGGGCAGCTTTGGACTCAAAGCCTGGAAATTCTGAATCTGTTCCTCTGAGGGCTGCAGGACCAGCGGGGAGAGGGGCTGGAATTATTGTGACATGAAGGGCTGGGAGTCATTTTAAGTGTTTTAAGGGAGGGTGTTTGGACTTGTGGAGATCCCCTTGGAGCAGAGGTTTCTCTCTGGCTCAGATAAACTTGTTCATGTCAGAATTTCTCCCTGCCCAGATACCAAAGGTGAGCTCAGGCCCTTCTTTGGCAGCTGGATTGAAGAGAAGGATGAGTTCTCCTGCTGCTGCTGGGGACTGTGACATCCTGTGCAGTATGGAACAAAACAGGCTCTGAGTTCTCAGATTTGACACCCAAAAACCCCTGTGGTGGAAGCACCCCATCCTTGGGCAGGCTGAACAGCATCCCAGAATCCCTGAGCTGGGAGGGACCCACCAGGATCACTGATCTGGCTCCTGGCCCTGCTCAGAACCCCAACAGTGCCACCCTGGGCATCCCAGGTTGTCCAAATGCTGCTGGAGCTCTGGCAGCCTTGGGACCGGGACCTGGGGAGCCAAATCAGGTTTATGGAGTTAGGCCTCTGTCTGGATGGATAAGGAGGTGGTATTTCCCTAATATTTGGTCTTTTTGCTGTGAAGTGACCACCAAAAATGAGCTGGGAAAGATCTGCCAAGGCAGCATCACTGGGTGGGGAGTGAGAGGTGCTGAGCCCAGGGGCTCTGAGCTGAGGGCTGGGCTGGGCAGGCAGAGAAGCAGCAAAATTTCCTTGTTTCCCATGGCTGCTGCTTCTCTCTCCCCTCATCCCAGTTAGGACCTTCTGAGCCTCAGAGTCCAGGATCTTGGGGTTCTTTCAGCTCCCTCCAGCTTACACTCCCCCCAGAAAGAAAAGCTGTGCTGAAAAACCATTGGAAAAACAAAGTTCACTGGGAGAAAAAATGTGTTCCAAGCAAGCCAAGGGGGAGTAACAAGATAAAGCCCAAACTCCAGGAATGTCAGCAGCTTGTTTTTCCTCCTCTGGGCAAGGTGCAGAGCCAGCTGCATGCCCCCAGGTGTTCTGGCTGCTCCTCCAGAGAGCTTTTTTTGGGCTCAGAGCTGCTCCCCACTCCAGTGCTGCCATCTCCTTCCAAACCCTGCTGGGGATCCATGACCCGGGTGCTGCCAGAGGGGAAAGCAGTTCAGGGAAGCAGAAATAAATTCCCTTTTTTTCCCAAGTGCCACCACCCTCCCAGAGCACACAGGGCTGTGATTTCTCAAGCCCCTCTGGCAGTTCCCAAATGCTCCCACATCTCACTGCTGGTTATGAATGATGAGCAGCTAAAAATAGGGGCCTGTTAGTGCTTTGATGAATTGAGTTTGATGCAGGAATTGTGGCTACAAATGTTCCTGGAAACGTTGCCTTTCACTTCTGTGGCTTCTGGGAGCACGGAGATGATCATCTTCTCCTGGCAGATTGAAAACCACAGTTAAGGGGTCCACAAAAGCACTTTTCTCCAGGTTATTTTCTATCAAATTCGCTTCCTTGGTATTTGTAGCTCTTTTCCACTCTGAATCCATTAGCAAGCCAAAGAAAAGGAGTATGTAAGTAGATGTGAAAAATAGACTTTAATTCTCACTGTTCAGATATTTGCTCAAGAGAAAATGGGATAGAGGAGCTGAAATACATTCTTAGATAACAAAGTTGTTGGCGAGTTAAATCTATAATTTGATTCTTGGGCTAAGTCCTTTATTCAGCTGACAAATGTGGTGCAAATGCAGAGCTCTGTGTGCAGTTAAGGATTTGGGAATTGTGGTCAGAAGGAATTATTAGCTGCAATTTGTGAAGAGTTTTGGATTGCTTAGAAATGGGAGCATTTACCACTTTCCACAGACACAATTCATCAATAAAAAGATTAGGTGGAAGTAATCAAATCTATTCCTGTAAAGTATCTGTGCTGTAAAGTGTGAGTTGGAGTAAAGTGCAGGCAGAGAGAGACTGGTGGAGAGCCACAAATGCAGATTCAGCTGAGTATCAACATTTTAAAGGGATTAGTTGACATTAAAAAGATTTCAAACCTTGTTTTGAACTCCCAGGGCATGAACCTGGCAGTTCAGAGGGAGAAGGACGGGGGAGTGCCATAAACAGAATTTGTAGAATTGAGTGTGGATGCTTGAAAGCTCTCAGTGCTCTTGTGACAGATGGGTAGAGAGATAAATAGAGAAATAAATAGATAGGGAGATAAATAGATAAAGAGATGAATGGATGTTGTTGCTTTGCAGAGGGGGTAGAGAGAAGTGCAGAGATGTTGAACTCCCTTAATGTTAACTCCCAGAGATCTGCTGCAAACTGAAATTCAAGTCCTGTTTTTGAATTCTCTTCTCATATAATAAATGAATTAAATATATTTTTAATATTAATATAAATAAATATATAAGATATAAATCTATATAAAGATGTTGTGTTATATTGTGTTATGTGTTACGTTATTGTCTTAGTTTGGAGGACAGGTGTCTGCAAGAAAGGCAGGAGCTTCTCTTTGAAATGGAGAATGTAAACCCCCTCCCTCCAAATTATTATCATTTTGAAATCAAGGGGCTCTCAGGCAAAGATGTGGGAATTAGGAATAACAGTTCTTTACTAGGGAAATTAAAATAGAAATACAGAACTACAAAGAACAAACCCCAAACCCTGACACAGTCAGAGTACAACCTGACACCCGTCAGGCAGGGTGTTGGCAGCAGTCCCATCCCATGGTGGCTGCATCCTCCTGCAGTGACAGATGTGGCTCAGTTGGAGCAGTGCTCCTGTACAAGCTGCAGTTTCCCTCCGGAGCTCCAGTGGGGATGTGGAGAAATCCGGTTTTCCTCTGGAGTCCAGTGGAGAAAGGGGCTCCCTTAGTGTCCCAAAACCTCTGTTTTTATCTTGGTAAGAAATGTTGGGCTCTTCCCCCTGGCTGGAGCAACTCCCAATGGGATGCAGTAATTTTATCAGTCACACAGTGGGACTCAATGGCCATTAGCAGAAAATGACTGGCTGGAGGAAGGATGGGTTGTGAAAAGATAAAGAACAATGCCCTGCCTGGTTTCAATGGATGGCCCATCAGCAGAATATCTCCCATGGAGATCAGGATCACTGCCCCCACCCTCAGCAGATGGTGATAGAACAGATACCTTTTATCACACTCTATTGTAACCCAAGACAGTTATGTTATGTGTATGTTATGTGTTATGTTATATTTGATGTGGTATGATGTGATGTGATATGAGTAATTCTTGCAGCAGGAATGCCAGAGATGCTGCTCCTGCTGGCTTTGTGGAAGCTTTGCCCCCTCCCTGAGCCCTCCCTGTGCTCGTGTCCCCGCAGGATCCGGCGCCTGTTCCATTACATCGTCAACCTGCGCTACTTTGAGATGGTGATCCTGATCGTCATCGCCCTCAGCAGCATCGCCCTGGCTGCAGAGGACCCTGTGCAAGCTGAGTCTCCCAGGAATGATGTGAGTGCCACCCAGAGCTGCCACAATTTGGGGTTTTCCCCTCCTGTCTCGGCAGGGTAGCGCACTGTGCTGGCAGGGCAGGGGCAGGGCTGCCTTTGGGAACGCTGCTGCCTTGGAAAGCTTTCCTCAAAGTTTTACCTGCTGAGACCTGGGCAGTCTCCCTTCTACCTGGCCAGGACATGTTTCCCTATAGCACATAAAAATATGGTAAGGTACATATGACTGTTCTGACTGTAGATATGAGCAGAAGCATTAAACAGATATTAAATTACTGTGATCCCCTATGTTTAAATAGTTAGGACATCCCTGCTGCTCTCCAAGAAAGAAAGAAAAAGAAAAAACCCCTTTGTTTCCAAAGATAAACTTTTGTTTAAACTATTATAGTCCTTGAAGTGTGTCTCATAAGTTGATATAGTTCTCAATAGTAGTTATAAAAAACGTGTCAGTTAAAGAATGTGTTTTTACATAGTAATCAAATTTCCATTCTCCTGGCCTGATCACTATAACATCAAAGCCACAACAAAACTGTTTCTTGTAGAAAAATCTCCATGGACAAAAAAAGGAAGTCTCCTCTCCCAAGTAAATTAGTGAACAACTATTTTTAAAATGGTAAACTGACTGAATTGTTTTCAGTGGGAAAAAAGTGTGTAAAGAAAAAAAAAAAAAGGTAGTCTAAAGTTTTATTCTAAACTTTTTTCTTATAATTTCTAGTAATGAAGTTTCTCTTTGTACCATTTAAAGTTAAGCCTATTTTACCTTCCTCCTAATCCTCTCTCACAACAAGAAAATTTCAAATTAGCAAACTAAAACCGCTACACATACTCCAATTATCTTTATTTCCCTATCAAAAATGCTCAAATTCCTGTCCCTTTCTCTGCTTCAGCCACATCTGAGTTGGAGAGCTTGGAGATCAGGGGTTGTGTGGCAAAGCTGGCAGCCCATTCTGCAGGGGGAAAGGCTGCTGGAGGAACTCCTGAGGGAAGGATGCTCAAACATTTCAGTTTGAAATCCCCCTTTTGCCTTGGGAAACCTGCCAGAAATGCAGGTGCAGTATGGCAAGGACTGGGAAAATGCTGCTTTAAATCAGATGATTCAGGTTTGTGCCTAAATTAGCTGAAACTCTCTCAGCAGCTGGTTTTTGTCCATCCCAGCACACAGACCATTGCTGGATTTGATATTTTACTCCTTGCTCCTGTGCAGGTTATTTCAGTGTGTGGCTTTCCCTAACACACATTTCCCTTTCCCACCTAGGCCCTGAAATACCTGGATTATATATTTACAGGAGTCTTCACCTTTGAGATGGTGATCAAGGTAAGAACTCCTCCAAGCAGAGATTCACCTCCTCTTTCAGATTTATTTGTGAGAAGCTGGAGAAGGGGGTGGGGCAGGACACAGGAGGGAAGGATGGGGAGCTCTACCTTGGGAACAGCTCTCACAATCAGAGGCAGCAGCTCTCCTGGCTTCCTTAATCTCATATTTTATGCAGGAAAATCAGGATATCTTTAGGAGCTGTAGCTGTTTAAGAGGATAAGAACTGGGAAGACAACAGGAGCTGCCAGACCTTCCTGAGACACTCCTGATTCTTCTCTTTTCCTTTGGCACTGAGCAGGAATATTAACAACAGCTGATTCTTGGTTTGGCACATTTCAAAAAGCTGAGAATTATCTTTTTACTGAGCAGGGTGACAGGTTTTGCCAGGGCTTCTAGAAACTTCCCAGAGAGCAATTCCATAAAGTGAGGATTCAGTGCTGGGGTAAGGCAGGAGCTGGGTTTTCCTGTCAGAGCAAGATGCAGAAGAGGTGCAGAGTAAAACCAGGGTTAATGCATGTGTGTACAAAAAATCCTAGGGAGCAGTGAGAGCTCTTGTTTCTACAGCTTTGGGTTGTGGTTTATTGATTTGAGCTTCATTTCTGGGAGAGTTTTCCTGCCTGTTACAGAGGAGCAGCTTGGCTGAGCATGTCAGCAATTTGTGTCCTTTGATCCAGAACCTTCTCCTGCCCTTTAGCAGGGTGCATTTGGGCCATGTTTTATTGAAACTCTTCCTTTTCCTGGGTTTTCTCTGCAGATGATTGACTTGGGGCTGCTGCTGCACCCTGGCTCCTATTTCCGTGACCTGTGGAATATTCTGGACTTCATTGTGGTCAGTGGGGCCTTGGTGGCCTTTGCCTTCTCGTAAGTTCATTTTCCTTGTCCCCCCAAACCCAGGGAAGAGGGGAGAGGGGGCAGAGCCCTGGCACAGGGACGCTGGCTGTGCAGTGCTTGTGGCTCCAATTCTCAGTGAAATGTTCAGTTCCTGCTCTTTGTAGGGAGGAAAGAATAAACCCAACGAAATTTGAGTGGTGGGATCTGGTGCAAATCCTGCCAGCTTTAGGCTGAGCCCATCTCTGCTCATCCAGACCCAGATTTCTGTGCCTCTCTGGCCAGGTTCTTTCCAGGAGCTCCCACACTTTGTGGCACTCCAGTGTCTCCAGTCAGGTTGTGACAATTGCTCTCATTTTGAAAAAAACAGTTCAAGAAATCAGCTGATAACTCTGTGAACTCTTGGCAAACCCTTATTTCCAAAGTTTGGATATTTCTGCTTCACAAACCTTTGCTATTTCTCTCCTTTTCTCTCCTCTCTCTGTATTTCCACCGAGTTTCACTGTTAGTGCTCCCTGCCTCAAACCCAGCTCTGTATTTATGCCTTTAAATAATACCCACCCTCTTCTTTCATGTCAGGGAGGATTTTGAGCAACGAACAATAGAGAGAATAGGAGAAATAACTTTAAAAAATAAGATTAGCTTCTCATTTGAGCCTTTTTTCTTGGAAACAACCAGAGGAAGAGCGATGCTGATCCTTCCAACCTTCAGGAGCCGAGCTGGAGAACGGAAAGAAATTTTCCACTCAGATTGTTGTTTGCAAATCCTTTCCTGAGAAACAATAGGAGAGACCTGGAAACAGGCAGCAGGACATGAGCAGTTTAATCCCCTGCTAAATTAGCCCCGAGCAATTAGGGGAATGTTCAGCAGCCCCCACTCAGGTTTGGAGACACGATGATTAGAGCAGAGGAAATTGTTTCGCTTGCTAATGAGAATTAGCAGCGTTTGGCTCGTTAATGAGAAAAGCATCCACCTTTGTCAGGGAGCCGTGGAGCGTGGCTGGGCTGCTTTAGGAATTTATTTAACACAGGTAAATCCCTGCTCCTCCCTCAATTCTGCACAAAAAAAAAGAAAGAAAGCACAAAATGTTGAAATGTTGCCTTTCTGGGAAAATGTTCTTGGTTTTCTGAGCTGTCAAAATCCCTGTCACATCGAGGCTGGGAGATTTGTGGTTTAGATCTGCTTTTCTTCAGTGCAAATGCTGAATACAAATAAACCCTCTGAGTTAAATTGACCAAAAAGTGGATGGGCAGGGTTGATGTTTTAGGTGTGATTTTTGGGGATATTGAGATCTGGGCAGTGCCTGATCCTTCACCAGTTTAGTTAGGTCCTGGAGAAAATCAAATCCAGCATAATGTTTTCTAAGGGATGCTGCCCTCCCCTCTTGAAACATTTTGTCCCTCGTTAAAAATCAGATTTTTGGAGGAGCTGACTGCTCTGTCCTAAGCAAAATTGTCTTGGTGAATGTCCTGCTAACCTAAAATTTAATACCCAAAACCAGGCTGCTTTTAAAGCTTGACTAGATGTGTGTGGAGTTTTATTTCCCTGCACATTAAATACCTTTCAGAACTAGATTGACTTAAGCCAGACTGAGTTAATAGAAAAATTAACTTTAAAAAGCCATGTAGCAACATCAGAATTTAACAAAGCTCCTCTGAATTGAAGAGAGGTAGAGATGTAAAATAATTACAAAAAACAACATAACCCAAAGTCTGGGGTTCCATGAGATTTTCCCTTTTCCATCAGGAATTCAAAGCCTGATGGGAGAAGGGGAATTTTGGGAGCCCTTCAGAGCAGCTCCCTGTGCTGTGAGAACAAACCTCAGGCTCTGCCTTTAAAACATCTTTTCTTTGAACACGATTTTCTTCTGAGGGAGATTTTCCTTGCTTGAGTTATGCATTAAAATGAATAATTTTTAATCTTTCTGAGGCTTTTCATGCTCAGGTTTTCTTCCATTGCTGATGTTGGGCCATGAATATCTAACAGCACCTCATCAGCCTTTAAATAAATTACTTCTACATCCCCTGCCTGAGCTTTATAATAGGTGCCCCAAGCTGCTTTTATTTTCCACTGGGAGTGAGTCTTGAGCAGGGTTTTACAGCCAGGGCTGCATAAACCCTGCCTAGTTCCTGTCTCCCAGATTAAAGTCAGACAAGCTTATTTGTGAGACTCGGGAAAATTTGAATTTCTTCTGTGATTTTTGTGCTTTCTGTAAGCCCTGCTCCCCATCCCTGTTCCTGTAGGCAACATCCAAGCCAGGGAATGCCTGCAGCCTGCCTGGAAAATCAGGTGTTCCCAGGAAAGGACTTTTCCCTCTTCCAGTTCTGAATCCTGACAGGGCACAGCTGTGACTTAGGCCCAGCTCCTGGTTTGGTTAAACCAGGTGGACACCCAGAGCCAGCTGAATGTTGATAATCACAAAAAGGAGCTTCTGGAGGCTCTCTATTGTTTAATCAGTTGGATTTTTCCAGCAAATCCCACATCCCTCAGTGTCACTGAAAATGGGATTTAATGCGGTGTCACCACTTGGTTTGCAAGAACTCAGCCCTGTCACGTGCAAGGTGGGATTTAATTCAGGCTTTGGCCTCCTCACTGTCCACTGAAGGTGGTGTGAACCAGGTTCTTGCTGAATTAACCCATCCCTAAAAACCTGGGAATAACAGAGCTCCCATCTGGAATATTGCAGCAGCCTGTGCTAATTTAAGCATTGGAGATGGTATCAGTCAAGTACAAGATTGATAAAATCCAGCTCTCAAAGCAGCTACGGGTTTTCTTTCTGTCTGCAGCTCTTTAGAAGCAGCTCTGTGGTTAGAAAAAATAAAAGATAAATTTCAAACAACACCCCTGGAGTGATGCTGGGAACAATATGATTATGATAATAATAAACTAATGTTTTCCATTTAGCAAAGCATTTCAAAGAGAAATCCCTTTCTTTTTCTGGAGATAAACATGCCACAAACATCCAGACACGTTTGAGCCCTTAGGGAAATGGGAGCACACAAAACCCGTGGAAACTCTCAGCCCCAGGTGCAAAATGTACTTGGGAGGAAGAGCAAAGATTTGGCCTGGAAAAATTTGGAATACAGGAGAGGTGGCTGAGATGCCCAGAATTTTGGGATCCTCTTGGAAAAAAAACCAAATAGTTGAGGTTGTGCCTCCCAAGGGGGAGAGCAGAGAGCTGTGCAGGTGTTTGTGGTGTGATCCAGCAGGGATGGGATTTCTGTCCCTTCCCTCCCCTGAGCAGTTGGTGGGAGCTGGGGCTGGGGGGTCTCTCTGATGTTTCTGTTTGTCATTGACTCTGCTCTTTCTTTGTCTTCTCCTCGCTGGAATCTCTCTCTAGGAGTTTCATGGGGTAATATGTTCTTCCTGTCTCTTGCTGCTCTGTTTTGCCTGTCCAACTTGTGTCCACACACTTTGCCACTGTGGAGACAACCCAGCCATGTTCCACCCATCACATCGACCCCCTGTCCCTTTACTGCTCATTATCCAGTGAAATGTATTATTTTTCCTCATCCATCCTGATTTTCCTTCAGCAGAGATAGGAACAGACTAGAAATCCAAGCCAGAGTCAAAAACCACATGGAGATAGATCTGTACCAAAAAGATTTGACTCAGTGGGCACTGATGGGTGAGGTACAATTCATGAAAATCTCAATAGCCAGGTTTAAAGAAGCAGTTTGAGTCTCTTTTAGAGGATTTCACCTCTGAACAGTCAATCTGGAAGCTCCAGGACTAATGCAGGACCCAGCTGGGATCGAGGCTCTGACCCTGGGGAAAGTCTCTGCCATGAAAGCAGAGCTCACGGAGCTTTTGCAGGGGTGATTTGTGAATAAGGACGTTCTGAAAATTGCATTTAACCCTGTGCAAGTGGCAGTTTTGCTGTCAGTGCAGGGGCAGGGTGGGAGGCAGAGCAGTGTCCTCTGTCCCCACATCCCAGGAGCTCCAGGGGGATCCTCCAAGCAAAAAGGATGCCAAGAAAAGCTTTTGATGTGGTCCAGGAAATTTGGCACTTGGTTCTTTCTTCTCTCTAGGAAATCAGAGGATTTAGGGCAGGAGGAAGGTGGCTTTGTGCTTGGGAGGGTGGGGTGACCTCATTTACTCTTCCAGGGAGGAATTCACTCTGCCAGGAGGATTCCAGGCAATCACAGAAGGCAGAGGCTCCACCTCACCCTGAATTTTTGATGCCCTGACTCTGAGAGGTCCATGTCACCTGAAATCAGAGCTGCTGGCAGCAGCAACAAGCAGCCTCCATTTGAAAGAACCACTAAATTTTTAAAGGTTCTTTCATTTATTAAAGGGAGAAAAGGCTCTGCAAAGCTCCTTTAAAATATCTTAATGTTTTAGATAAACAGGCAGCAAACTGACACAGAAAATAACAACAAAACAGCACTGGCCTAATGCACCCATCATTGATCTAATGCAATCTTTTTGGTGCTATTCTCTTTTTTTTCTTCTTTTTTATCTTCTTTTTTTTTGATTCTTTATTTTTGCTGTCTGCCATTATCCTCTGCTCCTCTTTAGCTCTTATTCAAGATTCAGCTCTCCTGAATGTTGCAGTTGTTATTCTGCAGTCAATTAAAACCTTGTCCTTCCATGGCAATTTGTTTTTGTCGTGAGGAATATCCAGGTCAGATGTGTGCTTGGCTACACCTTTTCACTAAATCCCAGCTCCATCTGGACCTTTTATTTTCTTGGACATCTGGCTTTGTATGAAAGCAGTGAAAAAACCCCAATATTGGCAGAGAGGGTTTTTAAAAACACCCAAACCCAGCCCTTAGGGTTTTATTTGACAGAAGAGTTGCAGAGAATCCTTTTAATTAAAATGCATTTTGCATCACTCTAGGTCAGAGCACCAGGAAAAGCTTTTCCTATAGCAGGGCCCTTACTGTGACAGGGAACGGGAGGTTTTTATTTTCCCCAGCATTCTCTATATGGCTCAGAGCATAAATCCCATTAAGATTTAATTGGCTCACGCTCTTTATTTGCTTAAGTGCCTGCATGGGAAAGAATCAGTCAGCTCCTCTTAGTGTCCTCTGGTGAGGCAGAAGGAATTGTGTGTGACTGGAGCTGTCTGCTCCACCTCTGAGCTCACTCATCCGCGCCTCTCCCGTCCAGGGAATGCAGCAGCGAGGGTTTGCTCTGCCCCACGTCTCTTTAACCTTCCTGGAAATGTTAATTCCACAGAAACTCTTGCTTCAGGCGTGGAGGGAGAGCAGAGCAGGGCAGTGTCTCTGTTCTGGCACAGGGCCTCGTTAGTGCAGTTGTTAATTGGAACAATAGCAGCGTGGAATGGGGAGCAGGGGAAGCACCATGGGAATGTTCTGGGGCTCTGAGTGAGCCCAGGAGGGCAGAGCTGAGCTTGGCTGGGCTGGGCTCTGCTGGGCTGGGCTCTGATGCACACAGCACAGGTGTGGCTGTGGTGGGGACAGAGCAGAGCTGAGCTTTGCTGGGCTGGGTCTGATGTGCACAGCACAGGTGTGGCTGTGGTGGGGACAGAGCAGAGCTGAGCTTTGCTGGGCTGGGCTGGGCTGGGCTCTGATGTGCACAGCACAGGTGTGGCTGTGGTGGGGACAGAGCAGAGCTGAGCTTTGCTGGGCTGGGCTCTGATGTGCACAGCACAGGTGTGGCTGTGGTGAGGACAGAGCAGAGCTGAGCTTTGCTGGGCTGGGCTGGGCTGGGCTGGGCTGGGTCTGATGTGCACAGCACAGGTGTGGCTGTGGTGGGGACAGAACAGAGCAGAGCTGAGCTTTGCTGAGCTGAGCTTTGCTGGGCTGGGCTCTGATGTGCACAGCACAGGCGTGGCTGTGGCTGGGACAGAGCAGAGCTGAGCTTTGCTGGGCTGGGTCTGATGTGCACAGCACAGGTGTGGCTGTGGTGGGGACAGAACAGAGCTGAGCTTTGCTGGGCTGGGTCTGATGTGCACAGCACAGGTGTGGTTGTGGTGACGACAGAGCAGAGCTGAGCTGAGCCTTGCTGGGCTGGGCTCTGATGAGCACAGCACAGGTGTGGCTGTGCCTGGGGACAGAGCAGAGCTGAGCTTTGCTGGGCTGGGCTCTGATGTGCACAGCACAGGTGTGGCTGTGGTGGGGACAGAGCTCTGGGCTCGGTGTCCCCGTGTCCCACCCCCCTGCCCTGTCCTGCTGCCACAGCCACATGGCCCAAAGAGTGTCCCCTTCCCTCCTCCCCAGTGCCACGCTTCCCTGGCTTTCCTCAGCAGCAGGGTAGGGGTTTGCTGGGCCTGGCAGAGCAGAGGAGCAGGGAGCAGAGGGGCCAGCTCAGGGGTGGGGTGGCCACCAGCCCTGGAACGGGTGGGATCTGCTGTGGCATCTCCTTGGCCATGACCCATTTCCCCTTTTGCTTCCCTGCTGCCATTCCCACCCTCCTGGAGAGGCTGAACAAGCTGTTCTGCTGGGAGTCACACTGGGGAGCTCCAGCTCAGCTGCTGGCTCTGGTGACACTCAGGTGACCATGGCAGGGACACAGCTGAAAGCAAATCTGCAAAGCCAAGCCTAGGCCAGACCTTCAGCTCTGCTAAAACCTGACAAGAAAGACACTAAAAGCTCTGCTGGCACTGCCTGATTCATCTAGAGTAGATTAAAGGCCTCTAATCAGAATCAAATATTATTTTAAAAAATATTTAATAGTTATTTTGTGGCTTTAAATTAGTCCTGTAGCTCTGGGAGTAAATCAAGTGCCTGGATTTAGAGCCATGTCAGGGTCTGCTTGGGATGGATTTAAATGGCCCTAAAACAGCCCTGAAGGATGAGAGAGGGAGAGGTCAGGGACCTGTCTGTCCTGTTCCCGCCTTCCTCAACTTCCACTAAATCTTGTGGAAAGGAAATTTCTCCTCGAGTTATACATCCCTGAGATCCACCCCACAGCCCTCCAAAAATTCCTGTGTCCCTGTTTCTGCATTTCCAGACAACTGCAATGCCTGGTGATGGGACAGGGACTGAGCTGAGGCAGGAATGTGGGTTTGGGGTGGAGATTCCTGCCCGGCATTGCCATTGAGTAGTGCAGGGTTAGGAGTGAGTCCTTCATCCTTTGGAAGTGCATGGATTTGCAAAAAGGCCCTTTCCAGGGCTGAGCCACAAACCTGGGTGCTTTCCCCCGCTCCTGGTGCTGCTTCCCCAGCACAGGGTGTAGGGCAGGGCTTTGCATCCTTCACAAACCTCCGGGGGCTCTCGGCTCTCTGGTGCTTCCATTATTTCCCTCTTGGGGAAGAGGAATGTTCAGCAGGCTGGGGAGCACAGCATAGGTGTGTCAGCATCTTCATCCCCACCTGTGTTCCCTCAGCACAGAGCCAAACCTCCAGCCATGAACAAAACTCTGTTCCAGATTTCCATCCCATCCTCCACTCCATGTGAAGCGAAGGGAATGTTGTTGTTTTGCTGTGGGTTGGAAGAAGATGTACCTGTTGTCTTCTTTTGTTTCTTTATTTTGGAAGTGCACGAGGAAAGGAGCTCTGTCCTTCCCCTAAACCCCCTCTTGATGTTAACAAGAGGAACATTCTCGAGCCTTGCACTCGGTTTTAACAAAACCTAAACCCAGCTGTGACTGACAGCACCTGCATGCCTGAGGGGGGAGCTGGCCCAGCACTGTTCCAGGCATGTAATATATTGCCATATTACATGTTCCTGCATGGGATTGGTGGCATGTCCTCCACATGAGGGAATGAGGGAACAGGCTCTGACCTCCAGGAGAGCTCTGTCCCTCACCAGGAAAACTCCCAAACCCTCTTGGCACAATGTTCCTGCCAGAGAAGTGCATGGAGAAACACCCCTGCCTTATCCTGGAACAAACACCCAAACACCCCCTGCCTCATCCAAAACCACACTAACTTCATCCAGAAACAAACACCCAAACACCCCCTGCCTCATCCAGGGACAAACACTGAAACACCCCTGCCTCATCCTGGAACAAACACCCAAACACCCAAACACTCCCTACCTCATCCAGAAACACCCCAACCTCATCCAGATACAAACACCTAAACACCCCCTGCCTCATCCTGGAACAAACACCCAAACACCAAACACCCCCTGCTCCATCCACGAATACCCCCAGCCCCATGCAGCTGGGAAGAAGAGCCAGGTGTGGCTTTGTCCCTTTTCCTGTTGGAATGGGCTGGAGGAGCTGAGCCTCCTGTCCTGGTGCTGCTGCCCTGGCTGGGAGCGTTGTCCAGCTGTGGAGACGGGGCAGGAGCGGCTGGGAGGTGACAAAGCCTGGCCAGACCCGTGCTGAGCCCTGCCAGGACCCTGTCCTGCCCCAAGCACTGTGCTGAGCCCTGCCAGGACCCTGTCCTGCCCCAGCCTTCTCTGTGCTGCTGGGACATCCCAGGTGAGGCTGGCTCACCCTGCCTGCAGCCCTGGTGAGGATGGACACAAAACATCCCCAAACCCAAACAATTCCACCACCAAAGCCACCCTGGACACCCACAAACCTCCCAGAGAGTGACCTGGGGAGCAAATGATTCCCTCTGTTGTTCTTGTGCCCTTTTCTCCCCTGCAGAGGAACCAAAGGCAAGGACATCAACACCATCAAGTCCCTGCGAGTCCTGCGTGTGCTCAGGCCTCTGAAGACCATAAAGCGGCTCCCAAAACTGAAGGTTAGAAAATAACCCCAATTTTTCTTTCTCTGGAGGTTTCTGGCTGATCTGAGAGGAAGCTGGTGGACTCCACCTAATCCAAGTTGTTTCTGTTGCTTTGATTTCATTGCAGTGAATCTCTTTGCCAGATGAGCACAGCTGGGCAGATGTTGAGTAAATATCAAGCACTTGGTGCTTTTGCAAACAATGTTAGGGACTCTTGTGAATCCACATGAAAATAAAACCTCTACAAATAGAAAAAAAAGCACAAAGAAATTTAATTACAGTTCATAATTGGGATGCTCTTTGATGTGATAAAGGAGAAAATGGGGTTGGGAGGGTTGGGCTTTCCCTAGAGAATTTAACATGAATATTGCAAGGTTTTCCATGGGCTGTCCAAAGAGATTTGTCATTGCTGTGGGAGAAGCTTTAATTTATTCATCTTTCTATTAAAGAATCCATAGTTCAAGGGTTTATCCCTAGAACACTGATCTAAAAAATAAAATCAATTTAATGCCTGTGATTATTCATCCAACACCAACAATTTGAGGCCCTGCAAAGAGAGAATGGAAGGAGTTAACAAAACTCAATAATTTCTGAGGTTTAGGGACTCTTCAGTACCTTCTATTTTCTGTGAGAGCTGAGGAAAAAGCAGTGAATGTTTTGGAAGGGTGAAAATGTGTTTGACAATTCCTGTTTTCACATCCAAATAAGGGTCAGCTGTTCTGTAGATTTGCTTTTGTCTGAGCCCACCATTCATGCTTAAATAATTTTAGTTCTATGCACACTAAATCTATCTGAAAAGAAAATTAATGTTTCTTGTAGAAAATTCATGTAGGATTTCTGGGCTGATCACAGGGATTTCCATCAGGATTTCTGGGTTAATTTGAGATTTCTGTCAGGATTTCTGGGTCAATTAGAGATTTCTATCAGGATTTCTGGGCTGATCACAGAGATTTCCATCAGTGTTTCTGGGTTAGTCTCAGGGATTTCCATCAGGATTTTTCTGGGCTGATCTCAGGGATTTCAATCAGGATTTCTGGGGTGATCACAGGGATTTCCATCAGGATTTCTGGGCTGATCACAGGCATTTCCATCAGAATTTCTGGGTTGGTCTCAGGCATTTCCATCAGGATTTCTGGGCTGATCACAGGCATTTCCATCAGAATTTCTGGGTTGGTCTCAGGCATTTCCATCAGGATTTCTGGGCTGATCACAGAGATTTCCATCAGGATTTCTGGGCTGATCAGGGATTTCCACCAGGATTCCTGAGTTGATTAGAGATTTCCATCAGGATTTCTGGGCTGATCTCAAGGATTTCCATCAGGATTTCTGGGCTGATCACAGAGATTTCCATCAGGATTTCTGGGCTGATCACAGAGATTTCAGGATTTCTGGGTTGGTCACAGGCATTTCCATCAGGATCCCTGAATTGCATCAGGAGTGTAGTTCTGTGAATGATTCCATTCAGAGGAACAGCAGCAGGATTGTACAAACCCTGTGCTTGGGCAGGGACTGCTCAATTTCTGGTATTATGACAAACTTCTGACTAAAATGAAACTGCAAATGACTTGTAATGAGTCAGGGCCTCATAGCCAGGTAGGAAATGGATTTGAGGAATTCTGTGCAGGGAGTTCAGGAGTGCTGACTACATTAGTCACTCCTCATTTTGACAGACAGCTCCTTAGAAAAATATTTATTCAAAGCATTTGGTTGTTTTGTTTCTGATTTTTTTTCCTTATTATTCCAACAGCTTTTACCCAGCCACTGGAAGTAAAATCAAAACAAGAGCAATTTTCATTTTATAATGAAATGTTTGCTCAGGACTAATATTGTCTTGACAAGCTGTGATTGTCTTTATAAATGTTATGAGCAGCATCCGAAAATTCACAGCCAAAGTTGTGGATAAAGCAGGAGGTGAAGGGAGCTGGAGTTATTTCTCACAGCTTTGGGAAGTGTTTGGGAAGTGAAAATCCACCGAAGCATCCATGGGTGATGAGATGGGTAATGAATCCCAAATGAGAGAGATTTAGGTGGGGTATTGGGAAGGAATTGCTGGCTGGGAGGGTGGGCAGGGCTGGCACAGGGTGCCCAGAGCAGCTGTGGCTGTTCTGGATCCCTGGCAGTGCCCAAGGCCAGGCTGGAGCAGCCTGGGACAGTGGGAGCTGGGAATGAGATCAGCTTCAAGGTCCCTTCCAAACCCTTCTGCTTTCTCAGAGTGTTAAACAGTGATGCCAAGATTTTGGATGAACTTTTCCTTTCTTCCCACCCCTTGAGCTTGTCCCCCTGCACCCCCAGGCTGTCTTTGACTGCGTGGTGAACTCCCTGAAGAACGTGCTCAACATCCTCATCGTTTACATGCTCTTCATGTTCATCTTCGCCGTCATCGCCGTGCAGCTCTTCAAGGGCCGCTTCTTCTACTGCACCGACGAGTCCAAGGAGCTGGAGAAGGACTGCAGGTACAGCTGGGAGCAGGGCAGGTGGCAGGGAGCAGGGATTGTGGCAGGGAAGGTGACAGGGAGCAGGGATTGTGGCAGGGAGCAAGGAAGGTGATAGGGAGTGATACAACACTCTGAGGTTTGGTTTCGCTCTCTGTATATTCTGCAGAGCTAGCCTGGGGTGCTATCATGTAGAACAGATGAGATATTAGAGGCTTTTCTCTGGATTTCTTCAGTTTATTACTCGAGTGGCTTCCATGGGGGAAGGCAGGGAACAAAAAGAGCAAAACAAAGGGGTTTGGGGTTTTTCTATGGCTCAGGAAAGGGGAGGGGGAACTTCTTGGCTTCTTTCCAGTAGGATTTCAGATGGTCAGTCCATAGGTTTTACAGGGGTTACAGAGTTAGAGAGTTGCAGGGACATTCCATTCTTAAGGCATCAGGGTATAGAGTTACAACAAGGGAGCAGGGAAGGTGGCAGGGAGCAGGAATTATGGCAGGGAGCAGGGGATGTGGCAGGGAGCAGCAGAGATTGTGGCAGGGAGCAGGGAAGGTGGCAGGGAGCAGGGAAGGTGGCAGGGAGCAGAGAATGTGGCAGGGAGCAGCAGGGACTGTGGCAGGGAGCAGGGAAGGTGGCAGGGAAGGTGGCAGGGAGCAGAGAAGGTGACAGGGAAGGTGGCAGGGAGCAGCAGGGAGCAGGGAAGGTGGCAGGGAGAAGGGGATGTGGCAGGGAGCAGGGAAGGTGGCAGGAAGAAGGGAGTGTAGAAGGGAGCTGGGACTGTGGAAGGGAGCAGGGAAGGTGACAGGGAGTAAGGAAGGTGGCAGGGAGCAGGCAAGGTGACAGGGAAGGTGGCAGGGAGCAGGGGATGTGGCAGGGAGCAGCTGCCCCCAGCTCCCCCAGCTCCCCAGGCTGGCCCCAAGGCAGGGATTTGCTGAGTGGGAAGAGTCTCCTGTAAATAAGAGCAATAACTCAGCACAGCACTCTGGAATGAATTTTCACTTCTTTTCCTGTCTCATTCCTGGCTCTGATCTTCAGGATAAGGGGAGGCAGCTTCTTTCCTGGGAAGAAGCAGGGTGTGATTTTTGAGAAGGGGTTTTGATAGTGTGACTCCTCTTTCCACCTGTTACCTCAATTCTTAGAGCTCCTGTGAATTAGAAAAACACACTGAATAAATAATCAGAAGTGTGGGACATTAAAGAGCTAATTGTTAGTGATGAGAGGGACAGGATGTGAATATCTTAAAAGCCCTGTCACCTTTTGTCCTTCCCAGCAGGCTGGCAAGGTGTGTTACTCCACAATGTGCATCTCATTAGCTTTTCTCTTGGCACCCAAAGCACCTCCTCAGCACTGCCCTGCTCTGCCCATCCCTGTCCTGCTGCCTGGCACCTGCAGGGCACTTCCCTGCTGGGATCCTGGGGGCTCTCCCTGCAGTTCTTCCTTGGAAAAATGCAGATAAATTATGGAAAGGAATGTGAAATTACAGAACAGGGTAGGTTGGAGAGGGTTCTCCACATGCCAGGCCCCTAAAAGTGGGACATATTTAGAAGTTACATCCAACCCTGGAACAGGAGCCAGAGATGCTTCCCCATCAAGCAGAAGTTTTCTGTGGGGTCAGACAATTGAGGGGCAGGCACGATGTTAATGGCTGGCTTTGCCTAATGAATTAATGAATGCCCTGATAAAAATCTCTTTCATTTTCAGACCTCAGGTCCAGTTCCCATGGCTAAAACTGGCTCAAAAACAGGCCTTTACTTCTGTCATGGCCTTTGAGGGAGTCCCTGTGTCCTTAACCCACAGCACAGTCCAGACTGTGCTGCTGGGGCTTTCCAATACTCCTGAGTGCTGAGAAATGCCTGATCTGCTTTAATTCTCTCATTGGCTCTGAATCTCTTTTTCCTAGGGGTCAGTACCTCGATTATGAAAAAAATGAGGTGGAGGCACAGCCCAGGGAATGGAAAAAATACGAGTTCCACTACGACAACGTGCTCTGGGCTCTGCTCACGCTCTTCACCGTGTCCACAGGGGAAGGGTGGCCAACGTGAGTACATGGCCCTGCCAGGGCTGATGGTGCAGGTAAAGCAGGTCCCCAGAGCTTGAGGGACAGCAGGGGACCTGGGAAATGAGAAAAGTCTTTTATCAGCCAGGTTTTGTGTGGTTCTGGGGCAAACCAGCAGGCAGAGCTCTGCATTTTCCTTGGTGCCCTTCTGAGCTCGCACAGGGATGCTCAGAAAGTTTTCAGCTCTTCAGACTTCTGCATTCACACACCTTTCTCAGGGGTAAAATTGATAATGGAAATGTAAGAAATGAAGGGGAAGAAGTGTTGTGAGCTCTGCTGAAAGTCTGCTGGGTGTGTCAGTCTCCAGATGACATTTCCTGCTCAGCACATGACTTTATTTTGGCACATGTGGAGTGCAGTGTGTGGCCAGGGCTTCTCCGCCTCCACTCTCAACTCTTTCATAAAATAAAGACAAAAACAGCATCAGCCTCCCTTTTGCAGTCCCTCACTGTGTTCCCCTAGCTGGATGTCATCAACACTTCTCTTTTCCCACTCTTACTCCATCCCTGTTGACCAGAGAAGAGAAGCCAGATCCAGCTGGATCCTCTGCCCTTGGCCAGGGGGGGATCAGTGGATCTGGACACAGCAAATCTGCCATTCTGCAGAATGGTGAGAACCAAGGGTTTCCCTAAAGGTATCCTCCAGGAAAACTTCTTCCCTCAGGGATGGGAGCAAGCTTTTCCTGAGCATATGTGGGAAACCCTGCCTGTGAGTGAAGGCCAGGGAGTGATTCTCAGGGGGTCCTGGGTGCTTCCAGGGGTTGTGTTGACCTTTCCTCTCTCTTTGCATTTGCTTGCAGTGTGCTGAAGCACTCAGTGGATGCCACCTACGAGGAGCAGGGGCCCAGCCCTGGCTACAGGATGGAAATGTCCATCTTTTACGTGGTGTATTTTGTTGTCTTCCCTTTTTTCTTTGTCAACATCTTTGTGGCGTTAATCATCATCACCTTCCAGGAGCAAGGAGATAAAGTGATGTCAGAGTGCAGCCTCGAGAAGAACGAGGTACCCACCTCTTCTGACTCTGAGTTGGTGTTGCAGGGGCTCAGAGCAGCTGGATGCTGTGGAAGGGCACTCCCCATTCCCCCTGTGCTGGGGGGAAGGAGAGCAGTGGTTATTGGAGGGTGTGTGGCTGTTTCAGCTTCTGCAGAAAAACAAAACCAGGGAGAGCCCCCAAGTGCTTCCTGTTGGGAGCCACTGTCACACACCCCCTGGAGCACACCAGAGTGAGGATGGATCTGTCCTGGCACAGGGTGCCCAGAGCAGCTGTGGCTGCCCCTGCATCCCTGGCAGTGCCCAAGGCCAGGCTGGACCCTGGGGCTTGGACCTGGGACAGTGGGAGGTGTCCCTGCCATGGCAGGGGTGGCACTGGATGAGCTTTGAGGTCCTTTCCAGCCCAAACCATTCTGTGATTTTATGTCTGAAACACTAAAGACTCTCTAACAATATAAAGTTACAAAGTGAATGTTTATTCAGCGCTGGGGTAACCCCTAATACACACTGCAAAATTACAGGTGGTCACAAAGTCTATTTATTGACAAAAGGTTCAAACAAATTCATATTCATAACACCAGCCCCTCCCATCCCTGCTTCCTTTTTAGTTTGAATGGCAATTAAGCAGCGTGGTTGGCTTCTTGAATTAAGTCTGGGCTCGTTTTTGTGGGGAGGGGTCTTAGAAGGAGGAAGTAAGGTGAGTCTTCCTCACCCTGACCTTTTCTATTAATGACAATACAAATGGCTTTTGGGCAACTCCAGTTTTGCACAGAATGAGTTTCTGGTTGCAATTGTTTGTGTTCTTTGGACTTAACTACCAGTTTCATCCTTTCCCATTGCAAGCACAGCTCAGCAAACATAAATTGACAGGCAATCAATTATTGAAGTTTCAGGTAACTATCTCAAGCCCAGTTTCTTCTAACTTTTAACTAAAATCCTAATTTCTTTAAGATTAATGTTTCATGTTTGCTCAAGTGTGGAGGGGTAGAAGGAGGCAAACCTTGAGGCCAAAGCTCAGGAACCAAACAGGTTCAGCTGCTGTTGCTGCCCAGAGGAAAACTCTCTCCAGGCTGGTTCTGTGCCTGGCTGGGGTTTTTCCTCCTGGCAGCTGAAAGGAGATGCCTTGAGAAGGGTGTAAGAGCAGGGCAAGAAGCTGGGAGGCTTTTCTTTAATGCCCCCCAAAATACCATTGTTTACTCAGGGATCTCCTGAGCTGGCTTTTCTTTAGTTACTGGCATCTGTGTATCTTCCTTCCATGGGTGTATCCAGTTTCCTCCTCAATCCATGCAGATTTTTAGCATCTGCAGCATCCTTCCTCTGGGGTCCCACAGCCTCAGTGACCTCTTTTGGAAGAACCATCTCTTTTCATATATTTTGAAACTGGAATCTGATTTTTGATGAAAAGAGATGAATTTTTAAGCAATTTTTAAAAAGTTCCTTGTTTGTCAAAATGAACAAAAAGTCCAAAATAAAGCAGAATATTTAAAGAGCTTTACCCATGTTGTTTTCCAACTGAGCACAAAGTGATTTCAGACTTGCAATTCTTATGGAAATTGAAGATGAGAAAACACCCCAGAATCAAAACCTCTCGTAGAAAGCAATTTTTATCATCATTTTATATTCATAAGAAAGTGAACAAAAGTAGCCAATGAAGGGGATCTCTGAGAGTTCCCCCAGTGCTTTTGGTGGATAATTTATTGGTGAATTCAGTCCTCATTTTATGAAACATGCTGAGCTGTTTGGGTGTTGCTGTGTGTGAGGACACACCTGAGTTCCACAATACTTTTCAAAAACCACAAATAACATCTTTAGCAATCCTCTGGTTCCTACAATTGCCCATCAGGAGGAATTGGAAGGGATCAGGACCTAGGAGGAGCTGGGCTCTAATGGAATGGGGTAGGACTGTAAGGGGCATAGGGATGTTATAGGGTGAATATTCCAGGAAAACTGATCAGGATTTGGGGATCCTGTGCTGCATTTTACAGGAACAGTCACTGGGTGTGAATGCTCTGCTCACTCTCCCAGCCACATCCCGATGGATAAAGACTTCCAGCCCCTTTTCTGGCATCTTTTCATCCCCTTTTTGTTTTGTAGAGAGCCTGCATAGACTTTGCCATAAGTGCCAAGCCCCTGACCCGCTACATGCCTCAGAACAAGCAATCCTTCCAGTACAAGATGTGGAAATTTGTGGTGTCCCCTCCCTTTGAGTATTTTATCATGGTCATGATTGCTCTCAACACCATCGTCCTCATGATGAAGGTGAGTGGGATCTTCCTGAATTGTGGAATTTTGGGCTTTTTGGCTGGAGAGATTCTCACCAGAGCTGGGGTGCTCAGCAGAGCAGCCACCACTCCCCAGGTGCCTGGTGGGATTCCTTTGGCCCCTGAGGGAGGGGGATTAGCTGGGATGAGATCCCACCAGGGGTGGTTGGGCTCAGCCCCTTTGGAGTGTGAACATGGGATGGGAACTGGGACCTGCAGGTCCTGATCTGCAGCTCAGCCTGGGCTTTCTGCTGCAGAGCAGGGTGTGGGGCTGCTCAAAGTCCTGTCAGGCCATGGAAATTCAAACTGAAACAGAGAAGGTTTGGATGGGGTCTTGGGCAGGAATTGTTCCCTGGCAGGGTGGGCAGGGCTGGTACAGGGTGCCCAGAGCAGCTGTGGCTGCCCCTGGATCCCTGGAGTGCCCAAGGCCAGGCTGGACATTGGGGCTGGAGCAGCCTGGGACAGTGGGAGGGGTCCCTGCCATGGCAGGGGGTAGCACTGGATGAGCTTTAAGGTCCCTTTTAACCCAAGCCATGTAAAATTACTCAGTTTTGGAACAGCACCAGGCTCCTGGGATGTGCTCCAGAGTGGGGAGAACAGACACAGGTGGATGATGTCCCCACCTATCCCCTGCCTATCCTAGAGTTTCTTCACAGCCAAGGGGTTCCCCAATTCTCAGTGGAAGAAACACAGTTCTGCACTTGTCCTCTGGGTTGAAAATGCCCTTCCCCCCTCCTGGTCTGTGCTGTGCTTACAGGGGGATGTTCCTCAGCAAGTCTCCACTTCTGGGGATATTCCAGCTGCCCCCTCAGTATGGGATGGAGCAAGAGAGACAGGAATAACTGTGTTGTTACCCCAAATCCCACTTAAAGTGAGCACAGAATCCTGACTGAAATGAGCAGGAATCAGCTGGGAAAGTTTTAATTCCATCAGTGATCTTCCAGTAAGAGCCTTCCTTCCATCCTGCTTTAGTTCTATGATGCTCCAGAAGCATATGAAGAAATGCTGAAATGCCTGAATATTGTGTTTACATCCATGTTTTCCATGGAATGTGTGCTGAAGATCATTGCCTTTGGTGTGCTGGTAGGTGCCTTCCTCGTTCTCCTGCACCTCTTTCCTCTCTCTACCAAATGCTCGCGTTTTGTGACGCGCATTTAAAAACAAGCAAACAAAACCCCCCCACCTGTGCTGGCAAAAAGAAAATAACCCTGGATCCCTCTATTCCCCTTGTGTTCTCATTTGGCAGAATTATTTCCGAGATGCCTGGAATGTCTTTGATTTTGTAACAGTGTTGGGAAGTATTACTGATATTTTAGTAACAGAGATTGCGGTAAGTACAGTTTGCTCAATTTATTTCATTTATAAACAAAGCTGTGCCCTGTCAAGAATCTGAACCTTCTCCCTACCAGCCTTATTCCCTGGAGCTGCCTCTGGGAGCCATGATGGCCTTGGCTGACCCTGTTCCATGAGCTCTGCTTTTCCCTGGAGCTGAGCACAGCTGTCTGCCCCAAAGAGGGAGAGCTGTGATGGGAAGCACAGTGCCCATGACTCTGCCAGGAAGCAGCTCCCTGTCTCTGCAGCAAACTATCCCCAGGCCTTTTCTGCCTACTCATGGAAAAATCCTGCTGAGTTCAGAGAGGGAAAAGATCAAAGGGATTCTGCTGTGATGATGTGGGAGGTTTTTTGCAGGGCACATGTCTGGCCCTTGGGGTTCCTGCCCAGTGTGGGTCACGGGGCAGGGTGAGGGTGAAGGGAAGTGACAGGGACACAGGGACAGTGGGAAGGGAAGGGGTGAAGAGTCTGGACTGGGGGAATGTTCCTGTCACAAAAGCTCTGTGGAGCAATGGATAAACAAACAGCTTTCCCATGGGATTTCTACAGGGAACAGAGGATTTCAGCCCCCACAAGGGCTGCTGTCGCCCTGCTAACAAGTCTTGGACATCTCACAAAGTGGACAGACTCATCATTAAATTCTGAAGGATTTTTCCATAAGGGCAGCCAATGTCTGTCTCAATCCCTGACATCTGATATTCCCTGATGTATAAATTGCTCCTCTCCTCTGCATGTTGTAGCTGATGATGTATCATTGTGATGAATTTGAACTTGACCATAACTTTTTTCCTCAGTCCCAGGGGTTTGCCTGTAGATCTGTTTGTGTATGCTCAGAACTGTGCTCCCCACGTTCCTTTACAGGTGCTGGTGAAGACCATGTGACTGTTTCTAACAAAATGCATTTTTATTTAACCTCCTTGGAACAAAATAATGCATAACCCCCCAAGTTTTCCTCCCCATACAAATGGTGTTCCTTTATCTGCTGGTGAACCCTCTGGTGTAGGCTTTGGATTTGGTTTTCAGTGCAGCCAGGCTGAAGTTACTCAGCTCACCCTCTCTGAGTGCTGTGGGATGGCACAGGGTGCTTGTCCCCACTCCCTCTGCCATGGGATGTGCTTTCTTGCCAAGGGCACCCAAACTTTTGCCATGGTTTGAAAATTAGTGAAAATAATCAGCCACAAGCAGACTGAAGCTTTCCCACGCCCACTTTGGCCACTTTTCCTGGGAGGAAGCAGCACTGACAGCTCACACGAGGTAAGGGAGCCTCTGGTCACTCCCAGATTGGTGTCTTCTCCTTCAGGAAGGTTTCTGCTTCTCAACACCAAGCCACATGCTGCTGAAATCCTCATTTTTGGAGCTGTTTGGCAGACAGGGAGCAGCCACAGCTGCCCTTCCCTGCTCAGTTAATGGGACACTGCCTCTCCCTCAGCTCCCACTGGATGGCCCAACAGGGAATTGCATCAGGTTGGGCTGTGAGACACTTCCAGCATCCAAAGCTTTGCAGGATTGTGAGAATTACCCCTAAAACCCCAACAGGGTAAGCTCCCAGGGACCCATGTGCCTTTCCCTTCTCCTCCCAGGTGGGGAAGAAGAGGTTTTTTGGTTTATGAGGAGCTGGATCCATTCAGTCCTTAGAGAGGATTTTCTAAAGGAGGTCACCAGACTCCCCTGGCAGTGTCCAGCATGGAGCTGATCACAAACATCTCTCATATAAAAGCCAGATGTCCCCAGGACCACTCCAGCCCTGAGCTCTTGGTCCTTTGTGTCTCTGCTCTCTCTAAATATTCCCCTTCTGCAGCACCCTCATGGGGATTGATCTTTTCTCCCAAGTAAGAAGCAGCAGCAAGGCAAGAGGAAACAGCCTCAGGTTGCTCCAGAGGAAGTTCTGAGTGGATATTAGGAATAATTGCTTCATGGAAGGGGTGGTCAGGCACTGGAACAGGTGCAGTCCCCATCCCTGGAGGGCTCTGAAAGCTGTGTGGATGTGGCACCTGGGGACAGGGTTTAATGGTGGCCTTGGCAGTGCTGGGGGAATGGTTGGACTCGATGATCTTGGAGATCTTTTCCAACTTGAACAATTCTCTGATTTCTGTGTAGCCACCAGGTCCCCTTCCCTGCTTTTCCCTCCAGGCAGAGATGGCCCAGGGCTCATCCCCTGCCACTTTTCTCTCTTAAACTTGGTTTTCAACACTTCTGTGATGCAGCTCCTGCCTGATCCCTCTCCACAGCACTCCATCCCCAGGGGACAGCCACCAGCACACGCTCCCTAAAGCCACTCACATCCAAGGCAGCCTCCCACGGGGACAGAGGATCAGAGGGATTGTGCACAGTGCCCTGAGCAGCTCAGTCTGTCACAGGGACAGTGATGCCCAGGCCTCACATCCCTGCTTAGTTCTGCACTGAGTACTGGCACTGGTGCCCTGGAGATCACACTGATAATGAGATTGATAACAGGATTGGTAACAGGATTAATAACAGGATTGATAACAGGATTGGTAACAGGATTGGTAACAGGATTGATAACAGAATTAATAACAGGATTGATAACAGGATTGATAACAGGATTGGTAACAGGATTGGTAACAGGATTGATAACAGAATTAATAACAGGATTGGTAACAGGATTGGTAACAGGATTGGTAACAGGATTGATAACAGGATTGGCAGTGGCAGCAGCAGGATGCCCCTCATGGAATTCATTCCACTTCAGCCAGTGGAATGTGGTGGATGTGGTCTCATACCAGGCTCTCCACTGCCACTAAAACCTTCCAGCCCTCAAAGCCAGGTTGGGCAGGGCTTGGAGCAGCCTGGGACAGTGGAAGGTCCCTGCCCATGGAAGGAGATGAGCTTTAAGGTCCCTTCCAACCCAAACCATTCCATGATTTTATGATTCTCCCCTTCCAGTGCTGAGGATGGAAAAGCAGCAGAAGGATGCAGCCCTCTGGTCCTGCCCCATGTAGTCAGCTTTGGGATATTTTGTTAAACTGAAATTTCACCTAATTTAAATACTTCTGGTGTTGAGAACTAATGTAGATAAATGAACCAATAGAACCAGTTTGATCCAATTTTGAACCAACAGTTCCAAAATAGAATCAATTTTAGAAAATATAGGGGAAAAAAGGCTGAAAGAGCTGGTGCAGAGATGTGAAGGCTCAGGGATGGAGGTGAGGAGCAGGAGGTGCCTCATTCACAGAGCTCAGCCCAGCTGTGGCCTCTGCCCAAACGCCTTCCCTCTGGAATTCCAGGTAGGGCAGAGCAGGAAATAAAGGCTGGGGATGAGCATCCACTGAGCTGCTGCTGCTGCACCAACCCCCCCTCACCCTGCTCAGGGCACGAGGGCTGCAGGAGCTGTCCTGGAGCAGGGAATTGGCAGAGAACAGGAGATCAGCACTCCCACAGCCGTGTCCCAGCAGGAATGGCCCTTTCTCCACGTGCCCTCCTCACCTGCAGCTCCCCCCTGTGCTGGGCAGGGGTTGGGCTGTCCCCTGTGCCAAGGGGGCACTGTCCCTTTATTCCCATGGGAAAAGGGAGGAGATGACAAGGGGAGGATGTTCTGCACCTGCAAACCCTGCGGTTTAGTCCCTCCACCTTCAGTCCCTCCTGGCAGCCGTTCCCACGGAGTTTCCTCCAGGTGACAGCCACAAGGTGACTGTGACCAGCCTGCAGCTGTCCTGCCCCACCACCCCCAGCTCCCTGGAGGTGTTTTCTAGGTGGGACACTGAGCTCAGCTCACAAATAGTTGCCAGAGCACCGTTTTCCTCTGTATTTTCCAGCTAGAAGTGTTCTGCACAGGTAAATAAATAATCCTGGGTGGCCTCACCTTGAGAGACTTGGCTTCCACCAGCCTTGTTTGGTACCTTAACCCTCTGAGAAGAAAAGACAAAAGGAAAAGAAATGTGTGGATTAATTGCTTTGTTTTAATTTTCCTGGTCATGTCACATGTAATTTACTCTGTGATTATAGTGGAATATCTATTTTTTTATTTCCTTAGGCAAAAGCATGAATGTCAGTTTTTTTACCCTCAGTAACTGAGGGAAAAGAGGTGGGATTAAGGAAAAGGTGGCCTTGGGAGGCCGAGGGGGTGTTTGGCAAACTGACATCTATTTCTATGCCTGGAAATATAAAAAACCATCCTGAGAAGTGTTTGTGAATTGTCTCCAAATTTGCATTACAAACTGAAATGCAAATAACAACTGCACTGTCTGTGTTACCTCAAGGATCTCCGAATCTGTTTTGGTTCGAAGCATTTTTTATTTCTGGAGTTCCCATAAAATAACACCTCCCCGATAGCCCAACAGGTTTTTTTCCAGTGAAATTTTTCAGAGTTTCCTTTTTGCTTGTCCTGATTACTCATTTTCTCTTTTGTTTCCTGTTTTTGTTCCTTATTTTCCTTATCTACCTGCTGAATCACGCCATCCAATCAACATACAATGCGAAAACCATGTCTCCGTCTGTATGTTGTGCACCTGCTGCTCAAAAAAATATAAAACTTTGTAAATAATCTTGCAAATCCATCCATGACAACATCACATATAGGACACGGTTGGTTTCATTGAATTTAAACAATTCTTTAAATTCTCTGCTTTGATTTTCTCTCGTTTTTCTTTGATTTGATCCGTTTTTGGTTTTGTTTGGTTTTTTTTTTTAATGAAAGTTCCGATTGCACTGGTGGAAAAGCCTCACTGCAGCGTGCCCCAGAGTGGCTTCTGCCCTGCACCTCCCTCCCTGGGCTCATTGGTGACCTGAGCAGGTGCCAATAGCCCGTCCCTGCTCCCTGTGCCACCCCCTGTGCCAAAGGGGACACTGCCACCTGCTTTATTTCCCTGGGAAATGGGGGGAGGTGGCGAGGGAAGGATGTTCTGGAGGTGCTGGTACCAAATTCAGCTCTCTGTCAGTGGGTTTGGATTCTTCTAGGATGAGAGGATGGAGCTTTCTGCTGAAGGAAGCACCTGAGAGCCTTACAGGTGTTTTAACCTATGTACTGTAAGGCAGAAATATCATTGGGGTGATGGCAGACTTGCTTCCCTCATAGCAAAAGTGATGGGAAAGAAGGATCTTAAATTTGAAAATTCTCTGTGGCACCAACCCATTTTGCCACCACAGTGGACACAGTCACTGGATGTAACCCCAAAACCTCAAGTAAAATTAATAAATTATGACCAGAGCTGAAAAGTACCAGGAACCAGATCCCACTGGGAATTCAGTGCCAAAGTGCAAATGTATTCCAAAAATGCCTTCAGAAATATTGACCTTTATTTTTTAAAATCACCAATTAAACAAAAGAGGATCCATAAAGAAAAAATGCAATCAGAAATATGTCTATTTTCCCATTCTTAATTATCTTGGCTATGGTTGATAACACAACCAAGACCAAAAGCTTCTCAAAAATCCTTGCTCAGCCACCTGACACCAGCTCTTGCATCTGTGAACACCCACGTTTCCTGTTGCACAGTTGCTGTTAAGAAAGAAATCAGGGTGAATTTTTATTTCCAGGCTGCACAGAAGCTCAGTGAACATTCATTGAGGGTCCTGAGGAGAATTTTCTGCAGGGATGCAGCAGAGAAAAAGACAGTGTGTAAGTTCAAAGCTTGCCCAGTGCAAGCCAAGAAGGGAATCCTCTGTGGTGCTGGATGCCTTCCAGATGTGTGGGAGCAGTCAGGATAAATTAGGAGACTTTGTCTGCACACCTGGCCCAGATGAGGGCTCTGGCATTAGCTGTGAAAATAAAAATAGATTGAGGAAAATCCATTTGCTAAATTTTGGCTGCTGTCCCTGTTAGAGGTTAAAGATCGAAAAGCTCATCCTGTACTTTGTTAGGATTGGAGTCCTTGTTCCAAAGAGACAGGTCCAGGTTCCTTCAACCCTCAGCATCCACCTGAGGTCTTTGGAGCACCACATTGTCCTCGAGCTGCTGCAGGGACACAGCAGGAGCAGCAAAGCTGAGAGGAATCCTGGAGAAGAGCACACTCAGGGCACTGGGATGGCTCAGCTGGAGCACACTGGGGGCACTGGGATGGCTCAGCTGGAGCACACTCAGGGCACTGGGATGGCTCAGCTGGAGCACACTCAGGGCACTGGGATGGCTCAGCTGGAGCACACTCAGGGCACTGGGATGGCTCAGCTGGAGCACACTGGGGGCACTGGGATGGCTCAGCTGGAGCACACTGGGGGCACTGGGATGGCTCAGCTGGAGCACACTCAGGGCACTGGGATGGCTCAGCTGGAGCACACTCAGGGCAGAGCTCCCCGGGGGCTGCAGCTCCTCCCGAGGGGCAGCTCCGGGCTCTGCTCTGGGCCAGGGACAGGAGCCAGGGAACGGCTGGAGCTGGGCCAGAGCAGGCTCAGGTGGAGCTCAGGGAAAGGTTCTTCCCCCAGAGGGTGCTGGCACTGCCCAGGCTCCCCAGGGAATGGGCACGGCCCCGAGGCTGCCAGAGCTCCAGGAGCGTTTGGACAGCGCTGCCAGGGATGGACAGGCTGGGATTGTTGGGGGGGCTGAGCAGGGACAGGGGCTGCACTGGGTGATCCCCTCAGTCCCTTCCAGCTGAGGATATTTTATGATTCTGTCAAGCAGGGAATGAGGAGAGTTCTGGGCATCACACACAGAATTATTTTTCCAGCATTTCTGACCCAGGATGGAAGAAATGGACTGTTAGGGTATCCCTCTAAAGACAGAGTCCTCGAGACACAGACAAGGGTGGCAAAAATCTTCAGCCTCTTAAAACCAGCAGTAGATTCCCCAAGCTCCAGATGTAGCCAAGAGTGCAAGGTTCAGGAAAACTTCTTTAGTGCTGGCAATACCATGGACCTTTAAATGGGAACTCAGCCATTTCCTTATCAGTAATTCTTTATTTAATTAATTAATAAGGTGATTCTTGCTGATGCCAGATGAAGAGAAGTTCTTAAAGCTTCCTGAGTGACCCCAGTCTTGGCTTTCTCAGACACCTCTTCCTGCAGCTCCTTCTGTGGACAGAGGGAGCAGCTCCTGTGCTGGGCAGGAACCACTCTGCTGCTGAAGGCACTGGGGAACAGATCCTGTTCTTCATGGCTCTCCTGCTTTTCAGTATGGAAAACTCTGGAGCCCCCAGAAGAGGACATGGAGATCCTGGAGTTCAGAGGAGGCCTCAGAGCTGCTCCCAGGGCTGGAGTCCCTCTGCTCTGGAGCCAGGCTGGGAGAGCTGGGGATGCTCACTTGGAGAAGAGAAGGCTCCAGGGAGAGCTCAGAGCCTAAAGGGGCTCCAGGAGAGCTGGAGAGGGACTGGGGACAAGGGATGGAGGGACAGGACACAGGGAATGGCTTTTCCAGGATTAGATGGGATATTGGGCAGGAATTGTTCCCTGGCAGGGTGGGCAGGCCCTGGCACAGGGTGCCCAGAGCAGCTGTGGCTGCCCCTGGATCCCTGGCAGTGCCCAAGGCCAGGCTGGACATTGGGGCTGGGAGCAAACTGGGGTGGTGGGAGGTGTCCCTGCCCATGGGAGAGGGTGACACTGGATGAGCTTTAAGGTCCCTTTTAATCCAAACCATTCTGGGATTCTATGAAAACAACCTAAGAAAGGGTAACAGAGCAGACTCCCATGGTGGGACAGCCTTCCAGGGCACTCTCCATCCATGGTGTTTATTCTCCCTGTTTCCCCACTGCTTCTCAGTTTCCTTCAGGGGTGCTTTGCCCATCTCCTGTTGTGGGAAGTGATGGCAGTGCCCAGCCATGCCCAGACCTCCAGGGCCTGGCTGGTGCCTGGGTCCCTTCAGTACCAGCCCTTCCTTTTTCAGGAAAATAGTGACAGGCCAGGGGGAAATGATTTTCCAATAATTTGTTATTCCTCAGATGGATGAAAAAATCCTAAAGCTCTGGTGCCTGTTCTGAGCACCGTGAGCATCTGTGCAACAGGAAAACAAAAAAAATCAAACCTGGAAAGGATGACTTTGATAAGCAAGGTATCAGATGTGTGCATGGCACAGAGGTGGCTCAGTGGGAAGAGAATTGATGCCAGAAACTGTTTTACCTGAGAAATATGGCAATGTGGAGTTTCCCCTTTGGCTGCATGCCATCCCAATTCCTGCCTGGAGAGCTGAGGTGTGGGGGGATGGCTTTTCTCTGTGGGCTGCTGAGGGTGCCACACACGTGGAGCCCTTGCAGCCACCAGCGTGGGGGATTTGCCTCTCTCCGGGCAGAGCTGAGAACCCTCCTTCCAAGGTGCTGGGGGATTTTCCTGGGTTGGGAGAGATTCCACATGGAGCTGGGGCTTTCACTGCTCTTTAGCAAGTGGCAATGCCAGAGTCAAATAGGGAATGTGAGGGGGAAAAAATAAAAAAAATCTATGGGCTGTTTGTTCATCTAAATCCCAGGGAATGATAGGTCACAGACATAGCTGCACAGTCGTGAACCCTTTTCCCATTTATCTCCCTTTTCCCATTTATCTCCCTTTCCCATGGGTAGCACTGGGGTAGCTCAGCTTGCAGGGAGCCCAGCCCAAAGCAGGTGTTAACATCCTGTCGATGGTGAGGTTTTAGCAAAGCCTGAGCAGTTCCTGTGTTGGGCTGCAGTTATGGGGGAGATCCCCCAGGATCCCCCAGAGATGGATCCTGTGCCCTGCTCCTCCTTGGAGCCTGGGGATTGTGCACGGGAAAGATCTGGCTTGAGCATTGCTCTGAAGTTAAAATCAGACTTTCAGGCCTAAATGCTGCCAGCATTCCACATGAGGGCTGACCCAGTTCCCACTGGGGGGGAGATTTTCCTGATTCAAAGGGCTCATGGTTAAACCTCCCAGTGGGACCAGGGGAAGAAGAACCCCATAGGGATGGTCCCTGTGACCCAGCTGGGTGCCCAGGGGCCTCACCCAGCCCTGCCCTGCTCAGGTGAGTGCAGCTGGACTGTTGTGAAGGGAAGGTAAGAGCTGTGAAAACAAACCTGGAGCTGATGCTGAGACAAACTGGGCATTTTCAGTGCCTGTTTTACTGCCCAACCCAGGGGAATCCTCGCTTGTGCTTTGCCTGCCAGAGGTGGCTTCTGCTGCTGGCTTGAATGAGCTCAGTGTTGTCTGCTCCTTCATTGAACATTCCTGTGCTTTTCTCTTTTCTCTTTATTTGAAGATCGAGTCTGATTTTCGGTCTGTGCCTAACTCTGAGCTGCTTGTGTTTTTAACCTGAGAGAAACCGAGTGCATGCCTGAGACTGAGTTCTGGAACTCTTTGATGGGATTGGTGGAATGCAATGCTAATGGCCCCAAAACTGAGCTGGCATTGAAAGAATCCATAGATCCAACAAGCCCCCCAATTTCAGCATGAGCTCTGTAGCCAAATGAGCAAGCAATGTGGGTCAGTTCAATGTGACCTCTGGTAAAACAATATTCCAAGGGAAATACAATTTTTGCTCATCTTTACCAAGCAGAGCTCCTTATATTTGCTGCTTCACTGCTCAATACTTTAAAGTGGGATGTTTTCTCTCTTTAGCTCACTCAGTCAAATAAGTGGCTGTGATCAGAGAGCCACAAAAAAAAAAGTGAATTATGGAAAGGGGGAATATTTTTTCATCTCCTTAAAATAGGAGGGCAAGAGGGATCTGGCTTTTGCATGTTTTGTTTTGGAAAGAACCCTCTCTAGATTAGCTCATTGGGGCAAGAATCCTCTTTTCCCCGAAGAAAAGAAAAACAAAATGGGGTGAGGGGTGGGGAAAATCCTAGAAAAAAAATGGAAATCAAAACCTGCCTCCAGCAGTTCTTTGATCCACTTGTGCTGACACATTTAATGAGAATTTGGAAAACCAGCAGGTTCCTAAGGCATCTTCCTGCTGGTGAAAGCTCGAGCTCCCCAATTGACTCGCTGCCCTTGATCCATCTCCCAAACAATCTTCTGGTGCCATTTCTCCTTGGCAAAGCTGTCCAGTTACACGCTGTAAAACCCTGAAAACCTCCAGGTTGGAAAACATCCGCATCCTTCCAAGGATGTTTGAATCTTCACTGGACAATGCCTTTCTTTGTTCCTTGTCGTGTCTTGGCTTAAGTTCAATTCCCCGTCAAAACTGAGCTGACCAAGACTTTCAACCAACATCATTCCTTTTGTAAACGAAAATCTGGCACCATCCCCCTCTCCCTGAGTCTTGAGGGGGAGAAAATCTGCCTTGCTCAAAGCAAATCAGCCCTCCAAGGACAGCGTGACAGGGCCTTTTCCTTTTCTCTCATTGACCCAGTAGCAGAGGGGAGGGCTCTTGTGGAGAGGGGTTTTCTCATTCTTGCTGCATGTGGAGTGATCTGCACTGACGAATGTTTCTTTTGGAAGGTTTTCTGGTGGCCGATTTGCTGCTTAGATCGTGAAGCTGGTAATTTTAATTTCTTTTTTGCGGGCTGTGGTTTCGGATCGCGGTCGTTTCTGAAGGACACAAAACCTTTACTTTCCACAGGACAACTTCATCAACCTCAGCTTCCTGCGGCTCTTCCGGGCAGCCAGGCTCATCAAGCTCCTCCGCCAGGGCTACACCATCCGCATCCTGCTCTGGACGTTCGTGCAGTCCTTCAAGGTGAGCTGTGTGGGCAGAGATTGGGGACAGGGTGGTGCTTGGGCATATGGAGCCTCTTCCAGTGAGGATCCAAGAGCTTTCCCTGTCATGGAATGGCCTCTCTGCACGTCTGCAGAGAGATCACAGTTCAGGAATTCTTCAGAAAACAGAATTGGTGAGCGCTGCCCAGCCACAGGAATATTAGTTCTGCAGAAACTGGTTAGCACCAAGAATATGAATTATTAATTCAGCTGGTTAGCATAACAAGGGATATTAATTCTGCTAAAAATGAGCTGGTGAGCACTAACCATTCCTAGGAATATTAATCCTGCTAAAAATAAGCTGGTTTGCACTGATCAATCCTAGGAATATTAATTCTGCTAAAAATGAGCTGGTGAGCACTGCCCCAGCCCCAGGAATATTCATTTTCTACAGAAAAGAGAACAGGTTAGCACTGACCATCCCCTGAACTCTGCATTTTGGAGGATGAGGCTGTAGGGCTGCTTGCTCATGCAGACTCCAGCAAGTGCTCACTGCTCAGGTTGCTCTTGAAACTACTCCAAAATCCCTCTGGCAAAGTCTGGACGCTCAGGAATTTGCATCAGGAAGCAGTGGCCTGACTGATGAGTGCCTTGTTCTTCACCTGCAGAGAGTGTAAGGTTAAATTACCTCCCCCAGGATCTGAGTGTGGCAGGATCTGGCAGAGGTGAAGCCCAGCCCCTTGGGCTTTGGTGACACAAACTGTGAAGCTGCAGAGCCCCAGGCCTGGGTTTAATGATGTGGGGGATTAAAATAACGAGGTTCTGTTGAGGTTTTGTTGTGAAGTTGAGGCAGTTGCTTTGCCTGGTTTCCTTTAGCTCTGTCCTTCCTCCCACCAATCCTCAGCACATTGAATTAGTTGTTTACTAGATCCAAACAAAAGCCCACATGATAACCCCAAAGCTGGTTATTTTTACCACTCTCAGTTGATCTGCAGCCCATTTTTCATTGTTTTATGCTTTAACTCTGCTCCTGGGGCTTGCTCAGGTTCTGCAGTGCAGGGAGAACACAGAAAGGGAGACCAGGGTTTGTGGCAGTGACACTGGGCTCTGACACAGCAGTATTTAGGGGCTGGGAGCCGGGGTGCAGATCCCCAGTCCCTCTGTGGGGGCTGCAGGTGGGAGTGCTCCCAGTCAGGAGACAGGGGATGGATTTTGGGGGAAGGGGCTCAGCCACAGCCTTTTCCAGCACAATCCTGTCCTTTCCCAAAGCCTGTGTGCAGAGTGCAGCCCTGAAGCAGAGCCAGGACACTCCTGGCCTTCATGAGGAGCTGTTTGTCTGTTCCCCCAGCTCTGAGCTCATGCAGAGCTGTCCAGCAGACACCACATCACTCCTTTTTCCCAGTTTTCCTCCAGGTTTTGTCCCAGGGGTGCCTCAGGCCCAGCAGTGCCGGCCGGGCCAAGGATGGGATTGTGCAGCTCTGCTCTGGGCTGGGGGAGTTTTGAGAGTTACAATAAGAGAAAGATCTAAAAATGTGAGAGAGTGTCCCAGGGAGGGACACAGGGATGGGGAAGGGTCTGGAGGGGCCCATGAGGAGCAGCTGAGGGCACTGGGATGGCTCAGCTGGAGCACACTGGGGGCACTGGGATGGCTCAGCTGGAGCACACTGGGGGCACTGGGATGGCTCAGCTGGAGCACACTGGGGGCACTGGGATGGCTCAGCTGGAGCACACTGGGGGCACTGGGATGGCTCAGCTGGAGCACACTCAGGGCACTGGGATGGCTCAGCTGGAGCACACTGGGGGCACTGGGATGGCTCAGCTGGAGCACACTGGGGGCACTGGGATGGCTCAGCTGGAGCACACTCAGGGCACTGGGATGGCTCAGCTGGAGCACACTCAGGGCAGAGCTCCCCGGGGGCTGCAGCTCCTCCCGAGGGGCAGCTCCGGGCTCTGCTCTGGGCCGGGGACAGGAGCCAGGGAACGGCTGGAGCTGGGCCAGGGCAGGCTCAGGTGGAGCTCAGGGAAAGGTTCTTCCCCCAGAGGGTGCTGGCACTGCCCAGGCTCCCCAGGGAATGGGCACGGCCCCGAGGCTGCCAGAGCTCCAGGAGCGTTTGGACAGCGCTGCCAGGGATGGACAGGCTGGGATTGTTGGGGGGTCTGGGCAGGGACAGGGGCTGGGCTGGGTGATCCTTGGGTGTCTCTTCCAACTCAGGTTATTTTATGATTCTAAAATTCCTGCTGGGCCTGCAGAACTCCTGCCCCAGGCACCACAGGGGCTGGCCTGAGGGCACAACTTCTCCATTTTAGAGCTATTACTAATTAAGAGGCATTAATTACCCATTAATTTAGCCCAAGTGGAAAATAGCTGTCACTCTCAGCCTGGGTGATATAATTACACTGCAGCCTTCACTGATTTCTTGCTAAAACTCCGAATCTTTCTGTCCTCCTGGGATCCCAAACTGGGCCTGTTTCAGAGCAGGAACTCATTTCTGGGATGGAGATTTTTTCCCTCAGACTGAATTTACAACAAGGTCATTAACAATTAATGTTCATACAGTTATGCACACGAAGTGCCCGTGCCTGCTGGTGGCTCCAGTGTTCACTTCCTAGCCTTGGATTGTGTTTTCCCTGCTTGCTGCTTCCAAGGATACAGAGAGAGCCCTTGGAAAGCCCTGAGTGTGTGTGATCAATGAATACCTGGCTCCAGGGGGTTGTTTCCTCAAGGCTGCCAGAATTATTCATATCCTCTGCCCAGTTCCTCCACCTGAAGGACACCTGAAGATACAAAGCTCAGTCCTGCCAGGGAATTCAATGTTTGCATTTGCTGTCATTAATCCCACTTTTTCCTTTCCCACAGGCCTTGCCTTATGTGTGTCTCCTCATTGCAATGCTCTTCTTCATCTATGCCATTATTGGCATGCAGGTAAAATATTTAATTCTTTCCTTCTGGCCATAAGCAGCCTGGGTTTGGTCAGGGTGCAGATGGTTGTTGCCTCCACAGCAGCAGCAGCACTGATTTGGGATGAAGCAAAAGCTCTTCTTGTCTGTTATCAGGTAAATTAGAAATAAAAAAGGGCCTCTTTTTCTACTTTAATTGTCAGCTTTTATGTTGAAATGTCCTCAGTGAGCTGTGGGCATGGGCCTGGATCCCATTTCAGCACTGGACATCCCTGAATCCCACTGGAAAAAAGACATCCCTTCCCCTGGCTGTGGACACATCAAGAGGCTGAGAGGAGGGAGCAGCCCAGGCACTGCACCTTCCTGAGAAGAAATAATAAACTTTTCTTGGCCTGGGATGGAGCTGAACTGCTGGAAAGGACCTGTTTGAATACAAAGCACATTAATCTTGTGTTTCATCTCCACAACACATTTTTATCTCCCTTTTCAACACAGAAATGATTCCAGCTTTTGAGAGCCTTTAAACGAGGACAAATCCTTTCCCTGCCTTATTTTCCTACTTGATGTGCCTGGCTGAATCCCTTCTGTTCTCCCTGGCAGGTTTTTGGGAACATTGCCTTAGATGATGAAACTTCCATTAATCGGCACAACAACTTCCGCACCTTCCTGCAAGCCCTGATGCTCCTGTTCAGGTGAGGAGAGGACAGAACACCCTCTGGTTTGTGTGTGAACAGCCAAAACAGCTTTGTGCAGGTGCCAGTTGAGCTGCTCAGACATGGACATAATTTAAAATAGGTATTTGTGTAAATTATCCATTCCTGCTTCCTCCTCCTCAGCAGATCGGATCCAACCCCTCCACAAAGTGTCACCATGACAGCTCAGGCAGAAGCTGAATATAGAATAAAAATATAGATCAGAACCAGGCTAGTTTAACTGACTGAGGGTTTTCCTGTCCTGAAACTTGGTTAATGTTTCTTTTTTTAAGTGAGAATTGCTTTAATTGGCCACTTTTGCATAACCAGGAGCCAACAGCTCCTACATCAACCTCACCTCTGCTTCAGAATTCAAATGTTTCCCTCTGGGTAAATCCTGCCTGGAAATGAAGCATTTTCAAGTGAAAAACCAATCAATTAAATAACAGATTTTCATTTTAAGATCTGACAAAATGGGCCCTGCCCCAGCTTGGGGCAGTTTGGGGGAGATGTTCCTCATCCAGCCATGGACACCCCCAGTGAACACCAGTCCCTGCCAGCCCTGCCAAGGTCAGCTCTGAGGAACTGCATGCCTTGCCTGGCAGAAATGGAATCACCCTCTCTAGTTCAGAATAATCACTGGGCTCAGAACTCTGAATTTTAATAAAACTGGGTCATTATTCAGCTTCATGGTCAGTGGGAGTGGGCAGCAGGGGCAGCAGGATTGGGATGGGAGTTGGTTTCTGCACAATTCCCCACAAAGGGAATGGGCCTTGAGCACCCAGGCACCAGTGGGGGAATCTGCTGCAATTCAGAGTAGCCTGAACGTTATTCCAGCTTAGATGGAGCACTGAGTTTTCCCAAAGCCCAGGACCAGAGTTTGTGTGCTGGCTGTGGGAATACATGGCAGATGAATGGTGAGGGAAGGAGGAATTCAGAGTGAGGGAAGCAGGGATTCAGAGTGAGGGAAGCAGGAATTCAGAGTGAGGGAAACAGGGATTCAGAGTAAGGGAAGCAGGGATTCAGAGTAAGGGAAGCAGGGATTCAAAGTGAGGGAAACAGGGATTCAGAGTGCATGTAGAGAATCCCTGACTTCCAAACCAAGGTGCACTTCACAGGGACTGCTTTATTTTGAAGACAAACTCTCTGGGACTCCAAAGCTTTTCCTTTTAGCTCTTTTCTCCCAATAGTAGAAGTTAGAGAGGGAGGAGGGAGTTGGTGAGGAAGACCCAGGAAATTGTGATGAAAAAGAGACCAAGTCCAAGCAGCCCATGCTGGAGTTTATCTGATAAAGGAAATAAGAGATTCCAGTGCAGAAGCCTGGTTTCATTTCCCATCCTCTCCACTTGCTTTAGAGCCAGCACTAGGTTCAAAAGGCAACAATCTAAACTCAGTTTACTCAGATTTATACTGTTTAAATCAATCTGGGTTTATTCTCCACAGAAGCAATAAGGCTTTTAGCCTACCTGAGCCTGTCTGGTTTCTTTTACCCCCCTGTAACAGAGGGAAATGTTCTTTCTCCTTTCTTTTTCATGAGCACTTCCAACTCCCAGTGCAAATACAGCCCCTGCTCCTGGACACAACCTTCCCCCTGCTGAATCTGGTGAATTGGGTGCAGCGTTGCTGCAGGGTGGCTGTGATGGGGAGGGGTGGATGAACTCAGTCTCTGCTCTGCTGTTGCAGGAGTGCTACAGGGGAAGCCTGGCACGAGATCATGTTGTCCTGCTTGAGCAACAGAGCCTGTGACCCCCTCTCTGGCCTCACCAAAAAGGAATGTGGCAGTGATTTTGCCTATTTCTACTTCGTGTCATTCATCTTCCTCTGCTCCTTCCTGGTAAGTCAGTCCTGACCCCCAAAGTGGGGGTGCTGGTGTGGATCCCCCAAACCCTTCCCTCCCCTCATCCTCATCCCTGATTATAATTTAGACACCACCAAGCAGCTTTGCTAAACCCATTCATCATCCTGCTGATAAAATCCCCAAAGAGATCATTTAGTCATTAAAGGGAAAGGGTTTATCTTTCTTCTCACAGGGGGGTCTAATATTTGGAATTAAGCACTAATCAGGTTTGCCTTGATTTGTGCCATCCCTTTGAAGAAGGGCACTGGGGAGGCCAGGGGGACAATGCTGAGTTCAGCAGCATTTCCTGGGAGCATCACACCCATTTCACAGAATCCCAGGATCTGCTGAGATGGAAGTGACCCTCAAGGATCATCATTGCTTTGCCAAAACAAATGCAAAAATCACATTTTTTCTGCCAGAACAGCTTTAGACATGAAAACACTCAGAGCTGCTGGGCTTGGTCTCTGCCTGTGGCCGTTGTGGGGCTGAGCTTTATGAGGTGCTGGTGCCTTTTGGGGCCACCTAAAAACAGAGGCCACACAAAATCAAGAGAATAAAAAGCTGTTCTATTTATTGAGGGCCTCCAGGTACATTTAGAGCAGACAAAGCCCCCCAGGGGCTACACCCAAATGGACAATGGCTCACAGGATTTCACACTTTGTTGAGTTTGGTCCATTTGCACATTGGGGGTGAATCTTCCAATCACAGCTGCAGGTAATGAAGTCATTGACCCCAAGTTTGCTCCCCAAACTCACTTTTGTTTCCATCTCTGGGGCCTGAGGCAGTGAGGTGTCCTTGATTGCCAGCCCAGAGAGGAATTGTTGTGTGTGCCCAAAATGGGAGAGCAGCAGCTCACACTGTGTGTGGAGTTTGGAGTTACACACTAAAGAACTGCAGGGTTACAAATAGATGGAAAATATAAAAGCTGAAATCCTGAGGGATCAGTGCCAGTTCATAACCACCTCCCTGCTCCTTGGGGCACATCCCAGCCCTGCTGGGCCAGAGCAGTGGAAAGCAGGGACAGGGAGCCCATGACAGCTCAGGCAGGACGAGCTGGAAGCTCTGGAATGTCCCAAAAACAGCACATGGAGCCTTCACTGCATTCCAGGGGTTTGCTGTCAATCCCCACATTTGGTGATCTGTGCATCCATCCTGTGTTCATCAGTCCTGTGCATCAATCCTGCTCTGTGTTCCAGTCCCTGCTGGAACCCCTCACCAGGAACAGGAGCTCCATGAGCTGGGTATGGACACACCAGTGCCCTCCCCTGAGATCCTTTGTGTGGCTGCTGTTGTTCCTCTGACCACCAGTGGATTATTTCTTGTGCATGTATTAAAAAACCTGCAGCCCTGAAAGCTTATCCAAAATTAATGCTCCGTTTACTGATTCCTTCAGTATTCTGGGCTTTAAACACAAATTTTTCCCTTGTACAAATTTCTAACCCAACATCAGCCATTCTCATTGTTATTTTCAAGTGTGTTATTGGTTGTGAAGCTTGTTAAAAAACAAAACAAAACCAAAAACCCACAAAACAAAACCCCCCAAAACCTGCCAAAAACCCCTAAAAGAAACAAAACAAGAACAACCAACAAATCCTCCCCAGAGTCCCATCCCTGAGTTTGTCAGCTGTCCCACTCAAGATGTGGCAGCAGAATTGGAGGCTGGAGCAGCTCTGTGCAAATCCAGCTCTGTGTGAGCTGAGTCAGCACGCCCAGAAAATCCTGGGGAATGGGACCAGGAGAGGGGAGAGCCCTGGAAGGAGCAAAAACCCAAAAACAGGCAGAGCCAAGGAGCTGAACTGCTACAGCACAGGGCTGTAACTGATTTTTAAAATTATTTAGCACTTCATTGCAATTAAAGCTTTGCAGAGCCCCAGCCTTGCCAAGAGGACACATTTTTATGGTTTGTTCAACATCACCCCATAGACAGAGGGGGTTTGGATCACATATTTGGTGTTTCTGGCTCTTTGTGGATGTGCAGCTTGACAGAATTTTCCTCCTGCCATTTGCTGGAGAAAAATATAAATATAAATTGAGGTTGAGAAAGATCAAATGGAAATTATGAATATACAGGAGGGAGAAAAATAGAAATTGAAATGTGTATTTAAAAAATACAAACTGAAAGTGTGAGATCCTGGGGCTTTGTTCACCATCCATTCCCAGCTGTCCTGCTCTCCACTCTGCACATTGATCTTTTCCCATGGAAATCCTCATGACTTTTCCATTGGCTTTAATAACAGAACTTTCTGTGCCAGAGGAGGTGTTTCCAGGCTCCTGTTGGTGGCTCTTAGGGACAGGAGCCTTTTGTGTGTCCTGCCCCTCATCCTTCTGGGCACCTTTGAAGGCTGGAATTGTTATGAGTCTGAAATTGCACATCTAGGCTGGAGAATGGGATTTCCTCCAGCTGTCCTGGTGTTGCTGTGCCTTGATTTGGAAGTGCAGGAAGAGTTCCCATCTCCTGGCTGGAGGAGCAGTGCTGCAGCCCCTGGGGCTGTGCTGGAGGAGGAGAGGGGAAGGGAGAGAGGCTGATCCAGCTGGGATCTGCTGGGGACGTGGAAAAATGTCCTTCCCTTCATTGGGCAGGAGAGGAGGCAGCAGTGACATTCCCAGGGATCCAGGGCTCTGTTCAGAAAGTTTCTGAGTTTCTCATCCAGGGTGAGGCTGCTCCTTGTACAAACATCCAGTTAGGGGAATCATGCGTGCTCCCCTTGCAGGTTTTAATTTTTAAAATTCCTTTTCCTTTTTCTTTTTCTTTTCCTTTTCCTTTTCCTTTTCCTTTCCTTCCCTTCTCCTTTCCCTTCTCCTTTCCCTTCTCCTTTCCCTTCTCCTTTCCCTTCTCCTTTCCCCTTTGTCCTTTCCCTTCTCTTTTTCTCCCTTTCCCCTCTCTTCTCCTCTCCCGTCCCTCCCCGCAGATGCTGAACCTGTTCGTGGCTGTGATCATGGATAATTTCGAGTACCTGACCCGGGACTCCTCCATCCTGGGGCCGCACCACCTGGATGAGTTTGTCCGGGTGTGGGCTGAGTACGACCCGGCAGCCTGGTACGTGCTGGGACACGGGGGGACAGGGGGACACTGCGGCTGAAATGCTGCACCTCAGAGCCCGTTTTAACGGGAACAGCTCCAGGATGTGAGGTTACATCGGTGCTAAATGCTCCAGACCCTGAGCGCTGGAGAGGAACACACCTGGTGTCACTGCAAGGGCGTTTCCTTCACACACACCCAATGCAGACACCCCTGAAGGCAAAGCACGGCCAAAAATTATCAATGAACAGCCTCAATCTGCTGAGCCTGGCTAAAGGACCAAAAGTTATCAATGAACAGCCTCAATCCACTGAGCCTGGCTAAATAACCAAAAATTATCAATGAACAGCCTCAATCCACCGAGCCTGGCTAAAGGACCAAAAATTATCAATGAACAGCCTCAATCCACTGAGCCTGGCTAAAAAGCCAAAAATTATCAATGAACAGCCTCAATCTGCTGAGCCTGACTAAATAACCAAAAATTATCAATGAACAGCCTCAATCTGCTGAGCCTGACTAAATAACCAAAAATTATCAATGAACAGCCTCAATCCACCGAGCCTGGCTAAATGGTGGTGGAGAAAAAGTTATTTAGCATTTCCAAAAGGAGCTTTTGGTTCCTGCATCCCATCCGGAGATGAAAACCCGCAGATCTCTGGCTGCTGGCAGCCCCGAGGGAGTGGGAGAGGCTCACACCTCATTTGTGCAGTTTTTCTAACCGAGACCCACCTTGGTGGTTTCCCAGATGCTGCACAGACAGCCCAGGCTCAGTCAGGTCCTGCTGCCCTCATCCCACCCCTCCCACAGGGAATGATCTGTGTTCCACAGCCTTGGGGTGGTTTCCTGAAAAAATGGGATTTTTTGAAACAGCTTTTCCTCATTAAACACAACATTTTTCTCCTGGAAGCCTCCTTGAAATGACATCAAACTCTACGTAGGAATTTTGGCCTTGTGAGTAACGTTTAGCTCTGGAGTTGAGATTGTAAGATGTGCAAAATAATCAGGATAAAATGAAATTAAATGGGCCAAAGTTTGGAAGTGCTTAGTTCTTATATTTAATTCTCTGATAAAACATTCCTGATTTGTGAGTGGGTTACAGGAGGGGATAGTTTTCACACACTGGACAATGAGATGTTTATTTTAAGGGTTTATCTTTTAATTTAATTTCTTCCAAGACACAGGGAGACCTGCACACTGGGCTTAGGCATTGGAGTAACAGCACAGACCCCAAATTAAGGAATTTTTTTTAAATTGAGGGAATGGCCCTGCCCAATGACCACTTCTAGAGCAGGACTGAATTAATAAATTGCTTTTCTGCATTGCTGCACCTCAGCCCTGGTGATGGGTTATTCTCATTGCTGGATGCTCTGCCCAAATAATTCTCTTTATATCTATTTGGGAATTTGCCTTTGGGAGACTCTTTGTTAATTTAAAGCTCTCCTAATTTTTGATCCCTTTTTCCTCTCTATGAGTTCTATGCTGTGAATCTCCTCTGGATTTGTGATGCCTCCAGCTCCTCCAATCTTTCCTTTTTTTCTTTTTTTCCTTCAGCAGAGACAGAGGCAGGGAGTATTTGGATAATCAACATCTCAAACTCCCTGCTAGGATGCAATTAAACTGCTTTAAAATCTCACTTTAAATGATTTAGCCTAACTTTAAATGGAAACTTGTTCCAAAAACCTGCATTTCTCTGAACTGTGGGGGATTTTAACTGCTCCAAGCCACCCCTACTACCAACCTGAATATTTACTCCACAGTTACTACCAGCTTGTTATCTCCAGGCAGATATTCATCCCCATGAGCTCTGTGACACAGCAAGTCCTTTGTGGGGATTTAGCAGGCAGAAATAGCTTTTCTTTTTCCCTATTTCCAATTCAATCCTGTCTCTTCCCACCAGAAAATCTCAATGAGGCTGAAAATTCGGGAATGCCTGGTTGCTCCTTAAAAAATCAGCCTTGGCTCTACATCTGTGGGAGGAGATGCAAGGGACAAAATTGGGATCAATGTGGATTTTTAATGTTTATATTCAGGAACTTTCCACCCAGAAGAGGCACCAGCACGGAGTTTACAGGAAGATTTCTCGCTCTATTAACTCTGAGTCACTCAGAGGCCAAACCTTCCCACTCCCTGAGCTGCTAATGCAGAAGATGTCAGATATTAAGATGCTAATTCTGCTTTTTTTTTCCTCTAACCCTGTTCCCTTTTCACTCTGGTGGGAAGTTATTGAGTGAGAATAGTTCCACTGGAATCACATTTTCAGAAGTGGGACTAAAATCTCCATAAATCTAAAATATTTTCACACTTTAAGCCAGAACTGAACTTTCAGTAATTTTTATTTAAGACCTTTCTGATCTTAGAGGTCTTTTTTAACCCATCTGATTTTATGATTTGATGTGGTCACTCACTGATCACTTCTCCCAAAGTCTCTTCCTTGATTATCCCAAGGAAAAGGGAATTACAGTGTTTATCCACTTTCCTTAGCTTGAGGCCCTCAATGAAAGATGCTCCAGAAATGTTATATTTTTATTAGATAGACAATATTTAAACACAACTTAATGTATATTTTACCCCTGTTTCTGATAGCACCTTTGGTTTTGTTACAAAATCCAACTCCCTGGAAACTCTCCTGGGGAAAACCATTCAAAAAAGGGAGTACAAAAAGCAGTTAGGAGCTGTTATTGCAGCTGTGCCACATTCCCTAGGGGTGAGTATGGGAAAACTGCTGGATTTAGGGGTGGCAAAAGCCTTGAGCTCACCAAAAAAAAAAAAAAAAAGAGGGACTGAGAGAAATGAGCACAGGATGCTGTGGTGGGAGTTACAGTAATTTCACAATTATAAGCCGCACCATTTTGACTAAAATTTTGGTCCGAACCCAAAGTGCAGCTTATAATCAGGTGCGGCTTATATATGGACAGAGAATGAAAAGTTGCTGTTTTAGTTTGGAGGACAGGTGTCTGCTGAGAAAGGCAGGAACTTCTCTTTGAAATGGAGAATGTAAACCCCCTCCCTCCAAATTACTGTAATTTTGAAATGAAGGGGTTTTCAGGCAAAGATGTGGGAATTAGGAATAACAGTTCTTTACAGGGAAATTAAAATAGAAATACAGCACTACAAAGAAACAAACCCCAAACCCTGACACAGTCAGAGCACAACCTGACACCCGTCAGGCAGGGTGTTGGCAGCAGTCCCATTCCATGGTGGCTGCATCCTCCTGCAGTGACAGATGTGGCTCAGTTGGAGCAGTGCTCCTGTACAAGGTGCAGTTTCCCTCCGGAGCTCCAGTGGGGATGTGGAGAAATCCGGTTTTCCTCTGGAGTCCAGTGGAGAAAGGGCTCCCTTAGTGTCCCAAAACCTCTGTTTTTATCTTGGTAAGAAATGTTGGGCTCTTCCCCCTGGCTGGAGCAACTCCCAATGGGATGCAGTAATTTTATCAGTCCCACAGTGGGACTCAATGGCCATGAGCAGAAAATGACTGGCTGGAGGAAGGATGGGTTGTGAAAAGATAAAGAACAATGCCCTGCCTGGTTTCAATGGATGGCCCATTAGCAGAACATCTCCCATGGAGATAAGCATCACTGCCCCCACCCTCAACAGATGGTGATAGAACAGATACCTTTTATCACACTCTGTATTGTGACGTGCAGCTTATAATCGTGAAATTACTGTAATTGAGAAAGGAGGGAAACCAGTATTTAAAGATGAACTGGGAAAGAAAACATAATTGGATTTCTAGGAGTTCAACATATAGAAAGTGAGTTCTTTATCTGTTTTGTTCCTCTCCCAGTGCACACCTGGCAGTGCTGGTGTCACTCTGGCCACCCCATTGCCATCAGCTGTCCCCCAGAGCACTCAGGGAGCTGCACGTGCTCCCAAGTCAGGAAAACCAGAGTGAAATAAAGGAAATAGATTGAAATAAAAACCTGTGGCTGTTCCACCCCTGGCAGTGTCCAAGGCCAGGCTGGAGGGGTTTGGAGCACCCTGGACAGTGAGAGGTGTCCCTGCTATGGCAGGGATGGAATGGGATGGACTTTAAGGTCCTTCCACCCCAAACCAGTCTGGAATTGTCTGAGCCTGGAAGAGAAACCCTGTTTGTCCTCATTTTGAGCCATGATCTCCCAATGTAAAGCAGCTGTTGGTTTTCCAGCCTTCCACAGACGCTTGGAGAGCTCAGGGAAGTGTTCAGCCCTATTTTCCACACCCTCATTTGCCAGAATCCTTCTAAAATTGTAAGGGAAGTGTAAACTTGGTGCCTCAGTTAAACAAACCCTTTTTAGACCCACGATTAGGCCTGGAGCCAAGACCTGCCTGGTTCCATTTGCTCTCCTCTGAATTTGTAGTTTGGATTTGATTGGGGAAGGCTTTGAATAGACCTTCATTCTTCACCTCCCAAAAAACAGCAACATTGAAGGAGTTCTCCCAAAATATCCCAGCCTTCTTTACAGAATGCACCAAAATAAACACAGGGAGGACAAAGCATCCCAGTTTTCTTCAGAGGTAATTTTGAAATTCAACTCTTTTCATCTATGAGTCGGCTACACAAAAAAAATTTGAAAAATATAATCCTGCTGTTTAATTAGCTGAAATTATTATTGGGAGTTAATGAGACTGACCATAAAGCTTCCAGGAGGTGTCTGATTTCTCCTTCTGCTATTGAAAGCTGGATTTTCCCAGTGCAGGTGACACTTTCTGCTCTCCCAGCAAATTCCTCATTGCCCAGGAATGGCTCTGCTGGGGTTATGTAGGAGGTGACAGTGGCAGAGAAAGTTCCCAAGGTTTTGAAGCTAATTTGAATCCTGGGAGTAATCCAGTGAAGAGCTGTAATAAAATCCCAGGAATAATCTGTTCCAGAGGCTCTTTGTGGCCTGCAGGCTCTGAGTGTTGGGCAGCAGAGTCTGGAGGCTGAGGCTCATGCACAGGGAATTAAAACACAAGTGGGAAAGGAAACCAAACGCTTGGGAAGCCTTGCACATGGCACTGAAGGTTTCCCAGAGGAAAATGCAAGGATATAAAGTTGGGTGAGCAGCTGGAAGTTCTCTGTGTGTGTTAAAGTGTCCTTCCTTTCCAGACTAACCTTTCTTTTCAGCGTGTTTTGCCCTTTCAACTTGTCCTGTTTGCCTTTTGAAAAGCTGATTCTTCCCTGTTTGCCTGTGGAAAAGCTGATTCTGCCCTGTTTGCCTGAGGAAAAGCTGGTTGCTGTGGGATGTTGCTGTCATAACCTCTGGTGTTTCCTTTCCAGTTGCCGCATTCATTATAAGGATATGTACAATTTGTTACGTGTAATTGCTCCACCCCTGGGCTTAGGAAAGAAGTGCCCTCATAGGGTGGCCTACAAGGTTTGGAATCTCAGAGATCCCTCCAGCATCTCTAGTCCTGGTTCTGTTTCTTTTTATCCCCTCTTCCCTCCCCTGAGTGCAAATGCAACCAGTAGAGAAAAGAAACTGTGCCATAACCAATCCCTTGCCTGAACAAAGGAATGATTGAGTGACTGCCTCCTTTTCCCTCCATGCATCCCTTCCCTGTCTCCTCCACACCCTGGCTGGCTGGGGACAGCAGTTTTATGGCACAGGGAACCCTCCAGCTTCCATCCTGCTGGCTCCAGGCCAGAAAAAGCATCCCAGCACTTCCAAATATTCCAGAGAGAAATGGCATCCCAAGGTTTCCAGGGAGCAGCAAGTTGGGTTTGGCTTTGTAGCATTGTTGAGTGATCAATCTGCTCTTTCCTGAGCTGGAAAGCCATTGGATCTGGGCAGAGATGAGGGATGAGCTTTTCACAGCCACAGATGGCCTGGGGGTTAAATGATGTCTCTGAGTTGTGGTGGACAGCCAGGGAAAGCTCCTGCTCCTGGCACAGGGGGAGCTCCCTGTGCTTGGGAGCCCAGTGGGGGATCTGGGACACATCTTGCTGAGAAATCAGCCTGGGATGGGCTTCAGTGGGGACCCAGCTGCAGGCAGGGAATTTCTTGGAAAACAGAGGATGAAGAGAAGGCTGGAAGCAGCCAGGCCAGAGCTCCCTTTTGTTCTCCACTCCAGCCCAGGTGTTTCCTCACCTGCCTGAGGATGAAGAGCTCAGAAGCTCTGCAGAGAAGAGGAGACCCCACACCCCAGCCCAGCAGCAGGAGGGAACCAGGGGAGCACATTGGCTCCAGTTCTCATTTGTGTCTCAGCCTCTAAATCAGCTCTGGGCTAGGAAAGCTGGGGGATTTTATCTGCAGCAGTTACCAGGGACAGGAATAGATGTTTGGGGCTGGGTGAGTTCTCTCCTCCTCCATCAAAGCTTTACATAGGAACTGAGATCTGTCAGGGCACTGGGCTGGTGGGAAGCTTCCTGCTCACAAAAGGGGGTTTACATCAGTGCTTAGGTTTTCCCTGCTGTATAGAGATGATGACATTTCCCTGCTTTTCCAGGAGTTAAACTCCAATTAATAACATCCCTGGGTCTCCTCAGGTGCCAGGCAGCAGAGATTTGCACGTTGTATAAGCAGGCAGCTCGTTGGGAAAACAAAAGGAGATTGTCAAAGTTCTGCTCCCAGTTCCAACAGGCACAAAAAAGTGAAGCAGGAATTTCTTGCTGTTTTGCACCCCTTGTTTTTCAGGCCAGGATTTGTCCCCACCACCGTGTGCTGAAGGGAGATGCCCTCACTAAGAGACTTCTCCCAAACCTCTGCAATTCCCAGCTGAGGTTGGCTTGGTGAAAAACAAACCCCACCAAAAGTGAGGGAGGAACAGATCCCCTTCCCACCTCCTGCCAGGGCTGGGCTCTGCTTTTGGAGCAGGGATTTGCAGAATTCCAGCCTGAGCTGGGAGTGGGAGCAGTTCCTCAGCAAACCCCCACGATTGGCTTCTGCCTCATCCCATCACCCAAACCCAAAGTGCTGCTTCCTGGAAGGAAAGCTGGGCTGTTCTCCCCCTGTCCCATAACTCTGCCTCCCAGCTCTCCCTGGCATGGTGACCTGACTGGTTTGGGGAGTGATGGGGGAGCTCTCATCCCCACCCTGCCAAGGGCCAGCCAAAGCCAACCTGCCACCCCTTCCCCAGGGGACATCAGGCATTCCCCAGGGGACATCAGGCATTCCCCAGGGGACATGGAGCATTCCCCAGGGGACATGGAGCATTCCCCAGGGCTGCCCCTGCAGGAGGAGGAGACGCTGGATGCAAACACAGCAATGGAAGCAGAGCCACCTTTCTCCTGCCCCATCTCTTGAGTTTGGTTTTGTTCCCCGGAGAAATCTGATTAACCAGATCTCTGTTTTCTTGTCTGCTTTCCCTTCTCTCTCTCTCCTCCTTTTCATTTGCTCCATTGTGTTGCCTTTCCCCCACCCTTCCCCGCCTCAATCCCATTGGATTTCTGTGTCCCGGTGCTTTTGCCTCCTCCCTGTGGTCCCAGCGGGCGCATCAGTTACACAGACATGTATGAGATGCTGAGACACATGTCCCCACCTCTAGGCCTTGGGAAGAAATGCCCAGCTCGTGTTGCCTATAAGGTAGAAAACCTCCCCAGGAGCTCCTGCCCAAGCAGCAGCTTTTTGTGCCGTGGCTGAAGTGGGGTTTCTGTGGCATTGCTGTCGTTCTATGGGACTTTTCTGGTGCTTTCTCTGCTTTCCAAGCAAGATTTTGGATCTTCTGATTTTTTTTCTTTTTAATTTATATATATAGATATAATTTTTTCTGGTCTCTGAAACTCTGGCACATCAGTTTGTCTTTCTAAGTATGTCTCTGCTCTCTCTCTGTCAGTGTTTCTCTCTCTTTTCTCTCATTCTGCTTCCATTTAGGTTAATTTGGGGAGGGACCGTGCTAATGAGCAAATTACCCCCCATTAGATCCCCATTTTTCTTCCTGGGGCTCTTTGTCTCACTAACCCTTCAACAAAATGTTGTTTTTTTTCCTCCTCCTAATTAGACTGGAGTAATTAGAGTAGGCAGTAGTGTAGGAGTGAGCAAGCAATTAAACAGAGACAACACCAGAAGGGCTCCTTAAACACCCTTGTGAAGAAATGACTTTAACAGAAAACATTTAGGACAGGGAGATGGAGAAATCACTCCAGCTTATTGTTGATTTGGCAAAACATTTTAATTGAGCCACCAGAATGAATTCTATCCCAAAGGCTGCTGCCTGGCTGGAAATTCAGATGGAAAGAGAGGAGACTCAGTTAAGGCCAGGCTGCTCTCCCAAAAATTCTCTGGGTGCTTGGAAACTTCCATTTGCAGGGTGATTCCTTGGAAGTTCCACCACTGAAGCTCACAGTTTAGGGGGAGAGGTTGCTCAGAACCATTTCTCACTGGATTAACAGGATTTCTTGGCTGTCAGTGTCAGTCCAGCATCCCCAAAACTCAGTCCAGTGGATCCACATCACAACAGCCCCTCCTGCACTGAGGGATTTTTCACTGACACCAAATAAACCCAAGATTTTTGTGAAGAGGCTCAAGCTAGACCCAAACCTGGGGCTGATTCATTCAGGGCACGTAGCAGAAAGAAGGAGTTCAGATAAATTTTCCTACAAGAACCCTCCTCAGTGTGCCAGGATTTAAAATAAAAGGAAAATGAAACATAACCTTAAATCACTCCAGTTAGGTGATTTTGCTCTATTTGATTTGTTTCTGGCTACCACAGCTGAGCTTGAGGAACCTAACTAGATCAAAATTCCAGGTGTCAGCTATTTTAGACACCAGTTATCCACAGAAATCCAAGGATTTGCTACCTGTGAGTTGCCATTGGTTTAGGAGAGCTGTGTCCTGCTGAAAGGTGTTTGCAGGTGGGCAAGCACATCTGCTCTGGGGCTATACCAGAAGCCAGAAGGATAAAACTTTATTTTTCTTCCCTAAATCTTGTAGAATTCAAAAAAGAGCAAAACAAAAGGGGATAAAGAGATGATGTGTTGAAATAAGCATTTTAAATAAGATTTTTGGACTGGTTTTCATAGCAGACTTTGTGCCCACAGGCATTTCTTCAGCCTGGCTTTTCCCTGAGAATTTCCTGATACCTCCTTTAATTTGCCTGTCAGACCCACAGAACCTGGGTACATAGGAATGGCTTCTTTTTATAACCCAGACTCCTGATTTTTTAAAGACATCATTAATTTTCCCCCATCTCTGGATTGTGTCTGTGTGCCACAAGCATGGGCAGAGATGGGTTCAAACAGCTCCAGCCTAGGTGAACATCAGATTTCTCTGAGTTTGGAGATGATCACATTCATTTCCCCTTATCAAAGAGCCCTGAACTGCAAACTGTGGATTTAAGACAAGATCAGGATTTTCCCCATGGATTAAAGCTGCACTTTGGGCTGATGAAATTAAACCCTCGTGGGTTAGGACTGGTTTTTGCTGCTTCCCTCCTGCACTTCATCCCTGGATTGGTGCTGGGCATCTTCCCCCATGGCTGTGCTGGGATGTGGCTGCCCTGCCCTGCTCCTGCCAGCTGTCCCAGTGGTGTCACTCGTGTGACACCCACTCCCAAGTGATGAGACACTCAGGGGGACACTGAAACATCCCGGGCACTGAAATCCCTCCCCAGAGCCTGGAGAGGGCATCGAGCCCCTGCTCCTGCAGGTGTAGCTCAGTCAGTGCCAGCAGCAGCCAGGGCTTTGTCTCTGCCCTATTTTCACCCTCTCCCTCTGATTTTTGAACCCCCTGACTGTTCTGTCCAGCTCTTTTGCCCCACACATCCCCCCTTTTTCTTTCCATGTCTACTTTCCCCAGTCCTCTTCAGAGGTCTTGTGTGTTTTCCCCGTGTCTTTGTTGCCTTCTCAGTACGTCCACACCGTTTTTTGTTTGGATTTTCCCCTCTTTGCAGCCTCCTTGGCTGCTGTCCTTCCTTTCTGCTGTTTTCTGGTTCTCCTTGGTCAGCCTGACCAGCCTCTGCAGTTCCGTGTGCGTGGCTCTGCTGCTTCCCCGCGGTGCATGGGATGCTGGGGATGTGCTGGGGCAGCAGGGAGCTCTATCCTGCACTGGGCTGGGGGAGAGGCTGGGAAACCCAAATTCCTGCTCACTTCTGGGCCACTCACAGTCAGAAGGGCACTGAGGGGCTGGAGCCCCAGGAGAGGCTGAGGGAAGGGGCTCAGCCTGGAGAAAAAAGGGATCAGGGGGAAATTCTGGCTCTGCACAACTCCCTGACAGGAGGGGACAGCCGGGGGGATTTGGGATCTGCTCCAGGGAACCGGGACAGGAGAGGGAACGGCCTCAGGCTGGGCAGGGGAGGGCAGGGTGGGCACCAGCAGGAATTTCCTCATTTAATGAGTTTTCATTCCCTGGAAGAGGCTGCCCAGGGCAGTGGTGGAATCACCACTGCTGGGGGGATTTAAAACCCTACAGATGTGGATGTGGCACTTGGGGACATGGGGCAGTGGTGGCCTTGTAGGGCTGGATCAGTGTTTGGACTCAATGATTTTGGAGGTTTTCTCCATCCTAAAAGATTCTGTGATTCCATGAATTTTAGTCTTTTCTATCCCATCAGATGAAAAGAGGAAGAAAACCTCTTTGATTTCACTCTGGTGTCTTAGGATTTGCTCACTGCTATGGCAGGGGGTGGCACTGGATGAGCTTTGAGGTCCTTTCCAACCCAAACCATCCTGGGATTCCTGGGGTGATCTCAGAGCTGGGCACAGTGAGAGGGGTGAAGGCCATGCAGAGCCTCTCCAAAGCCAGCAGAATTAAATCAGAGTAGAATCATTCCAACTAGGTCGGGGTGAATTATTCATAGCAAATAATTTATTCACCAAACTTGACCTCATTTCCCACAGCAGCGCTCCACTGTCCTAAATTTATTCCTGTCTGGGGATCATTCCCAGAGCAGTTCCTGTCCCACAGGCTGATGGGGTGCTCTTAATAATTCAGATCCGTCGGGGTGCCAGTAGTTTTCCAGGCACTGTGTGCTGCTCTCCCAGCTGCCTCCGGATAAATGTGCCAGGGAAGAGGATTTAGGGTGCAGCGAGTTTTTCTGGGTCAGGCCAGCAAGACACCTTTGATCCCGGGATGAATTTCCCCTATTCCTCCAACACTTTCCCTGCCTTTTGGGCCGCTGTCTAAGCAGCTCCTGAGCAAAGCTGAAAGGGAATTTATTCCTGTCACAGAGGTTTGGTGGCTCGTTAGCGCTGCCGTTGTTAATTGGCAATTAAAGCAGCGCTCGGGGTCCGGCCGCGGTCAGGAGGCGGTCCCGGCGCTGCTCTCATCAGCCTTGTTATCAACACAGCGCTAATTAGGGGACTCGGGAGAGCAGGGCTGCTCCTGCCTCTGGGGCCCCTCCTGCCCGAGCATTACCGAGCTCCAAATCCGCCCCAATCAACCCCGGGCTGCGCTCGGATCCCGGGCACGGCCGGGAGAGCGGAGCGGGCACCAGAGGGGCTGCGGGCACCCCGAGGGGCTGGGGGGCCTCTCCTGCCAGCTCACGGCACCTTCCCACCTTTTTTATCCTGCTTTTTTTATCCATCGTTCCTACACCCCAGCGCCCCTGGGTTGCGGCTGGCGATTCCCAGCGCATCCCGAGCGCTGCGCGTTCTTTATCAGCGCAGGGAAGGAGCAGCAGGCTCCTCAAATTTCCTTCTGGGCTCCAGAAAGATGGGAAATTATCCGAATTGGAATTAGGATTTTTTTTCTCTTAGGTTTAGTTCAGTTATTTTTGTTGTTGTTGGGATTCTTTGGTTGGTTATTGTTTTGTTTGGGTTCTTTCCCTTCTTTCTTTCTTTCTTTCCCTTCTTTCTTTCTTTCCCTTCTTTCTTTCTTTCCTCCTTCCCCTCCCAAATTTTTTCAACCTCTTTCCAACCATGAGCCACTGCTCTGACACAGCCCTGAAGCACAACTTCAGGTAGAAGAAACAACAAAAAATGGGGGGAAGTTAATTTTTTAAAGTTGAGTACACCTTTAACAACTGTTTCTGTTGGTTTTTGTTTTTTTTTTTTTTTACCTATGTTCTTTCCCTAAGTCTTTGAGAAAACTTGAGATTTTTTTTCTTCTAGCCCAGTTCAGGATGAAAATCAAAAGTTATTGATTGAATTTTTCAAGGAGAAATTTTGGGTCGGGCAGAATATTTTGAATTTGAGAAATGTTACCAATTTCAGTTGGATTCATTTTATATTAATCCTCTAGAAATGGAGAGGAATTAAATACAGATAAAATTAGCCTGAAAAGGCTTGAAATTTCACGCTCTGAACAAGGAGATATTTTTATATATAAGGTTATTTTGTAACACTGGAAGGAAAAAAAATTAATATAACTTCTTTTTTGTTTGCTGTTTCAGCTTTTTGGCTGCATTTCTGGTATTGGGAAATGGCACCAGGGATCAAATCCCTCCTGGCTGTGCCAGTGTCTGGGTGATTCCTCTGGGTGCCCAGGGTGATTTGGGGTGAGCAATGTCTCACCACCCTGGTAGCAAGTTTATTTTGGATCCAAGATGAATCAATTCTCTTTTCCCCAACTGCTCCATCCTCAGCAGGAGCTCAGACATGTCACACATTCATTTAAAGAACAGATTTTCTCAAGCCAGGGACTTCCAAGAAAGGAATTTTCACTGCTTTTGGGAGGATCTTGGGTGGCTTTGGCTGCTGCAGGTTCTGAAGCATTTCCCTCTTATTTTATGGCTTTTTTTTTGGCCAAGAAATGGGCAGCTGGAAGGTGCAAGCTGCAGCTCACCTTGGCAGGGCACAAAGGGAGGTGAATCCAGGGACTCACCCCATCACAGCTCCCATCTCTGATGGAGGAGCGACTCAAACCCCCTTCTGCTCCTTGCTGGGTTCTCAGGTTGGGAATTCCAATGGCCTGCAGGTGTCTGAGTTACCTGTTCCAGCAGTTGGGATACTGGGATGGAGAAAATGGCAGCACAGAGGGAAATGCAGGGAGGAAGACCAGGATGGGTTGGGAGAGCCTCTTCCAGGTGCCTGTTTGCAGCAAAATGTGGGTTTTGCTCAGCCAGATTTCCAAAAGTGGGAATCCCCTTGGAAAACCTTCCCCTAAAACTGAGGGGGAAAGCAGTGCCCTGTACAGCTGGGGGTGGCCTGTGTTCTGCATCTGTATCCTTTGGGAATTCAGCCTGGGAAGTGGCTGGGGAGGCTGAGATGTGCCAGCCACAAAGTGGTTTTTGGTGATGGTTTTTGTGAGGATAGAGCTCTTCTGTGGGGAATTGTTCCTTGTTTGCTCTTTCTTCAATTCCATGCATCTTCTTTCTCTCTGCATCCCTTAACTCTCTCCCACCCCAGTGGGATTGTGGCACTCTGTGATTGCTAACTGTGGGCTCTCATTGATGTTTTTTGTAGCTTTTTGTGTGCTGAGGGCAGAATTGGAATTAAATCCTGTTTCATTCGATGTGAGTGAAAAGAAAAAAGCCCTGTGGTGTTGCCAGCACTCGATACTGTGACTGAAAGGGGAGGAAAGGCTGGGCTTTGATTTCCCTGTCCCTGAGGCTGGGCAGACATGGAATAACCTCTGGGCATGCTGTGAGGGAGACCCAGGAGATCCCAGTGGTGTGTCCCAGACTTTAGGTGACAGGGACGTGGTTACAGTGATCTCTTCTCCCTGCAGGAGGCAGTGAGAGCTGGAAACGTGTCAATAGATAAACAAAGGGATCTCAGCTCCTCTGAGCAGATTTCACACTGGAGCAGCACTTTGTGCCCTTTGTCTGCTCATGTCAACACCACCAAGTGTCCCCCTGGGGGGAACTGTCTCCTTGGCAGAAGGTGCCAGGGCTGGGTCTGCCCTCTTTGAGGGCATGGAAGTGTCCAGGGCCGGGTTGGATGGAGCTTGGGACAACCTGGGATGGGGCAAGGTGTCCCTGCCCCTGGCAGGGAGTGGAGTGAAATGATATTTAATATATTTAACTTCTCCAACTCAAACCAATCTGGGATTCTAAGGCAGCTCGACCCCATAGATCTGGGAAATTGAAATTGGAAGATTCTCTAAGCAGGGATGTTATTCCAGACATGGAAAACCTGGCCAAGTCTTCATGCCCCAGCTGGGGTTTGGTTTGGGGGAAACACAGGAGCAGCAGTCAGGGCTCCACTGAGCCCCTGACCTTGCCTGAGGCTCCAGCAGGTCCCTGCACCACGTTCCCTTCAGCAGAGCAGTTTCTGCTGCAGATTTTCCCCAGAAATCTGCATCTCTGAAAGCAGTGCCAGGCTTGTGCCCAGTGCTGCAGTGCCCAGAGCCAAGGGGTGAGGGCAGCTGGCACCTCCAACAGTCTGGGGGCTGGTGTTAAACACAGAGGCGTTTCTGGGCACACAGAGGATGTAAATCACAGCCCAGGCAGCTTTCAGAGGGGGATGGATCCTCTCCCCAGCAAGCGGCCCAGGCCAAGCTGCCACTGGGTTTTTGAGGCTGTGCTCAGGCAGATCAACACCCAGGGATTTCCTTGGGTTGCAAATCCCTCTGGAGAACAGAAACAACGGGGTTTGTCTGATACAGGTCCAGACAGGGAGGTTTTCAAGCAGCCCCTCAAAGCTGAGGAATCATCAGGCTGCTGAAGGAGGAGAATTCCATCCTTTCAGTACATGCTGAGGTTATCAGCAAGGCTTGGAGCATGGACCTGCTCTGCTGCTAGCAGCTCCAGGCTTTCCAAAGCAACTTCAGGTGCTCCCTGCTTAGGAGAAGAATGGATTTGCCCTGCCACAGGTGGCTGGTGATGGGGAATGAGTTGCTCCCAGCTCCGAAAATCTTGGAAAATACTGATAGTGAGGGATGATTCCATGTTTGGATTGCAAGAACAGGGTGGGAATTGCAGTCCTGCCCATGTTAATCCAGCTCTCCTCTCTGGATGGAGCTGTGCAGCTCAGTGACTGGGATAGGAGCCAGAATCCAGGTGTCCCCAGCAGGGAGGACATTGTCACCTTTACCTGTCACCAACTCCACACTGCTCCTGGTGCTTGAGCCACACTCCAGTGTGCTTCAGGCTGGGACCAAAATCCCCCATCCCAGCTCCTGCAGGGACAGCACAGCTCCTGCACAAAGCCCTCACAGTGTCATTGTCCCTGGCAGTGCCCTCCTCACATCCTGCTCCCTGCAAGGCCACATTTGGGATGGGGCTGCAGCCTCGGGTGGCAAATGCAAATCTTACTTCAGTCAGTGGTGCCATGCCCTGTTTTGTTCTGTTTTAGGATTTGGGTGAAGGATTTACTGAGGCCAGCTGGTGTAGGAAAGGGTGGAGGAGGTGGATTTCTGGTTTTTATCTCCTCAGCACGCTGCTTTGGCAGGTGGGACAGGTATGAGCCACATGTCTGGATGCTGCAGACACCACTGGAGACAGTCAGGAAATGGGATTGGATGGGAGCTCCCACCTGGCCCCTCTTGGGAGAGCTCTGTAGGAGTGCAGTGCAGTGCTGGCAAATCCCTCAGCTGCTGAAACCACTGAAGTTCTACCCCAAACCTGCTCCTGTGCAGGAGCTGACAGCCATGTGCAGAAGAATTTCAGCTCAGCACACAAAAAGTTCCTTCCTGTTTGCATTCTGGATGTGTTGGGGGTGCAGAGAGGGTGGGGGGAGGATGCTGGCCCCCACTGACAGGCAGCCCTGTGTGTCCCCAGCGCCTGGTGAGGATGAACATGCCCATCTCTCCTGAGGATTTAACTGTGCACTTCACCTCCACGCTGATGGCCCTGATCCGAACAGCCCTGGAGATCAAACTGGCCTCAGGTGAGAGGGAGGGGCTGACGGGTGGCTGGGGCACCTGGAGGGTGCAGCAGACTCGCCAAGGGCAGCTCAGCTCCTTGGAATCCTCTGAGACCATGGCATGGTCCCACAGGGATTAGGAAAGCTGAAATCTCTTGTAGGTGAGGGTTTCATAATGCTGTAGGTTTCCTGTGCATGGGAAAAAAAAAAAAAACAACAAAACAGCACCAGTAAGAGACCAATCCCCTGTGTGGCCTCTCCCAGAGCTTTTCCCCACTTTGTCAGCCTCCAGCCTGTGCCTTGCAGGACGGGAGAGCATCTTCTGCCATCTGAGCCCCAGAAAACCGGGAGAAAATTGGAGTTTCCTGAGAGCACATAGGCTCAAAGCCCAGCTCCTGCCCCCAGGATGGGCTCAGTTGGTCAGAGCAAGGTGCCAGGAGCACCAAGAGCTCAGATTGATCCCTGATGGGCCATTCATTGAAGGATTTGACTTAATCCTTGTGGGTGCCATCCAGCTCAGAGTACTCAGTGAAGTCTGTGGTGTTGGTGTTGTCCCAAAACCGTGCAAGTTCTGTCCCAGGTGGGAATCCCATCTCCCCATTGCCTTCCCATGGCAACACCTGAGGACAAGGGAGCTGGGGGAGAGGACAGAGGGGTCCTGAGCATCGCTGTGCCTTTGGGGGGCAATGAGAAGTGGGGAACTTTGCCCTTCCCAGCAGAGAGCCCTGGGAGGAGATGCCCAGGACGTGTCTCCTTGCTCTGAATCAGAAATGAGTTTGCACACCTCTGTTCTGAGCTGTTCAGCCTTCCTCTCCAATCCCTCCGTGCTGGCAGCGAGGCAGGAACTCCAAGTGCCCTGAAGCACATTCTGCCCTGAGATAAATGTAATTACTGCCGTGGTTAATCAGGCGTTTACTCGCCCCTTATTAAACGTTGCGATGCAATGAAATGTGCCGGGCTTTTCTCGGGTCGTTTCCCCATTCCATCAGCCTGGCCGGGGTCACAGGCAAGCCATGCCTGCCCTAAGCACTCTCACACCTAATTTAAAAGTTAACAGGAGCTAACAACGCTCTCAGGAGCAGGGAGCAAGGCAGGGTTAGGCTGCTGTGCTTTCCTAAGCAGTTTTAGGCCAGTGCAAACATCTGAGTTAATCTCCCTCCTATGCTGCTTGAACTTTGCCTTTGATGCTGTGGGGAGGCATTTATGGAAGAAGACACAATTTTGAGGTGCCTGGGGCTCCCCAAAGGAGTGGGATCAAGACAGGGATCAGACACTCATTTCCATGGATGCTTTTAGGATTTCTTGTGACTTTAAGAGCCAGCACTTTATTTCAGGTGTAACTCCTAGATAAGGATGCTGAGAGTTGTTTAATTTTCGGTTTCTGGTTACCTGTCAGGCTTTTTCAAGTGGAAAAGCTCCCCCCACCCTTTTGTAAATTGGAAGTGAGCCAGAGGAGAGCTCAGCTGATAGCCCGGATTATTTCTGTGGTTTAGCTCTGCTCTGGGGTGTGAGGTTCTGACCTGTTTTGTTGTTATGAGCTCCCATAGGTTTCATGTGCTACATTTAATTGAGTCTTTAGTGGGTTTAACAGGCCCTTAATAAACCTCCCTAATGAGTTCCCGTGTGGGAGTTCAAACCACGGTGTAACAGAGTACCCAGAGCCCCCTCCCCTCACTCTGCTTTAGGAAAATAATCTGTGTCATTCAGATGAACTCTTTAATTGCCTGCTGCGTGGGGAATTCAGCTGGAGCTGGCCCGGGGCTCACCCAGCCTTTAATCACTTGGTGTGCATTTAGGGCTGGCTTTGGCCCTTGGAACAGAGCTGAGCTTTGGCTCTGATCTGGTTCAGGGTGCAGAGCTCTGTACTCGTGTGTCATTGCCAGGGGTTTTGGGAAGAGCTGGTGGCAGAGGTTTGGAATCCATCAGGACACTGAGAACCTGAGCATGGCACGGGGGGTTGGGTTAGAGGATCTTTCAGGTCTCTTCCAACCCAAACCAATCTGTGATCGTGGGATTTTGTGATTGATGGCCGGGTCCTTTGCATCCCGCCTGGGAGGTGCTGCTGCCCAAAGGAGAGGCACTGCAGCTCTGTGGAGTAAATCTGAGCTCAAATTCAAGTCCCAGGTCCCTGCTCAGGATCCCCAGGGCGAGGCCAGGATGGTCCTGCTGAGCTCCTGCCCTTCTGCCGTGGAGAATTCCTGGGCAGGGCAGGCAGTGCTGGCTCTCCCTGGCCAAGGAATGGAGGGGGGTGCCCACAGTGGGATGTGCTGCCAGCACAGGGCTGCCTTTCACTGCTCCCCTCCCTCCCTGCAGGCGGTGTGAAGCAGCACCAGTGCGATGCTGAGCTGAGGAAGGAGATCTCCCTGGTCTGGCCCAACCTGTCCCAGAAGACTCTGGATTTGCTGGTGCCTCCTCACAAACGTGAGTGCCTCAAGCACTGGGTCTGTCCCAGACACACAGGAGCCCCACATGAGGCTTCTCCCTCCTCATCTGCCCTATCCAACCCCACATGAGGCTTCTCCCTCCTTGTCTGCCCTATTCAACCCCAAATGAGGTTTCTCCCTCCTTCCCTGCTCTGTTCTGCCAGGGAAATGAATCCACAATCACCAGAGGTTTATGTCCAAAAAGGAGACAGGGAAGTCCTTTTTGCTTTACTTGAATAAAGGGAGAGGCCATGGGGCATCCCCTGGGATCTCTCAGATTTTTGGAGGGCACAGCCTCCTTTTTATCCCAATTTCCCAGCCTCATTTCCCTCTCTCTTTCCTCATTGCTGAGGTACTTGAGAGGTTCAGACTTCCCAAACACCTGATACCTGAGATTCCCCTCTAATGTACAACCCTCCCTTTTAATTTTTAATTCTTATAGAATTCATGGTTTTCCCCCACTGCTTCTTTCATCTTCCACTACTCAATTTCATTTATCAGCAAACCTATAGTTTATTTGTAAAGGCAAATACCTTTTTCCATTCATCAATCAGTGGAATCCATCTCATTGTTCCTTTTATCTCTCAGTGCTGTTTCTATCCACCAGCAGACCCAGAGCTTGTTTGTAAAGACAAATCCGACATTCCTGTCTGTGCCAAGCCCCATCTGGGTCACCTGGAGGATGCAGCTGAGCTCCCTGGCAGCCTCTGTGCTGCCCTGGCTCTGTCCCACAGGGTCTGGGGAAGCTGAGCCCACCTCTAGGTGTGACTCCCCTGCACAGGACATGTCCTGTGCATGGAAAAACCCAAATCCCAAACAGTCCCCAGAGGAGACCAATGCCCTGTGTGGCCTCTCCCAGAGCTTTCCCCAGCCCTGTCAGCCTCCAGCCTGTGCCTTGCAGGGTGGGAGAGCAATTTCTGCCTTTTGAGCTCCAGAAAAACTGGGAGAAGAAAAGTTAAAGCTTGCTGAGGACTTAGAGAATCAGATGTGAGGTGTTTGAGGGTTAAAGATTTTTATGTTACTTGGTGATGTCCTGGGCAAAAATGCAGAGAAAATGGGAAGTTTGCTGTTACTTTGATTAGCTCTGGATTCATGATTAATGAGAAGCAATGTAGAGTAATAAAGGCATTGTTAATTAAGAAAAAGGCATTGTTAATTAAGGAAAATGGGGGAGCTGAGGAGGTGCAAATCAGTGGGTTGTGACTGCTGAAGTCTTTCCCTCCCCTCCTCTCTTGATTCCTATATATCGGCTCTTTTCCATGGTGAGTGCTCCAGAGCAGGGAAAGGCTGTCTTGTGGCTCTGAGGGTGAAAAAACATCATCTGGAGAAATTAAATATTATAGCCCATCTGCTGTAATTCAGTGAAGCAGGTGCAAGGCTGTGGGTCTGGGATGAATTTAGGAATTCTCTCAGCAATGCTGACAATGCCCCTGAGTTTTCCTGCCTGGTTTTTCCTACACAATCCCTGTGTTTGCCACAGAGAGCCCCAAACCAAGGCAAGGCAGCACCAGGCAGAGTTGAATACTCTGTTGTAACCTTTTCTTTGTTTTTCTTTTTCTTTTTTTTTTTTCTTTTGTCTACTTTTCTGTGCCTGTTTTACCTCATTATTCTCATGTTGCTTCCTGCCTCTCCCTGTTTCTCACACCCATTTGCTGTTATTTCTTACTCCTGTCTTCTCCTCATCCTTGGAATGTCTCTGCTGTGTTTTCCCCGTGCTCTGGCAGCTGATGAGATGACTGTGGGGAAGGTCTACGCAGCCCTGATGATATTTGACTTCTACAAGCAGAATAAGAACAGCAGGGAGCAAGTCCAGCCCCCTGGGGGCCTGTGCCAGGTACTAAAAGGGGTTTTTTCATCCTCCCTCTTGGGCAGCTTTAACAGGAATCACCAGCAGGATTCATCCTGGCTGCCCCTCCAGGCAGGGATTAAAAATGCTGGCTCAAAAATGGAAATCTCTCCTGAAAGTCTGTCTCAAAAAGTATTTTAAGAAAATCATTGTAGTTGCCTTTTCTGGTAAAGAAAGATCTTTACCAAAAAAATAAGACAACTGATCTTTGAAAGTCTAAATATTGTGTTTAAAAATGGCCTAGGGAACACCAAAAGATGTCCTTGGGAGACCAAAGAACTATTGAAAGCTACTGATAGTTTGGCTATAGAAGGCCTAAGTTATTTTTGAAAATAGGAATTATTCAAAGTACTCTTGGCTCTAATTCGAAGGTTTTTCAGAATTCTAGAAAATATTTTCACCCAGCTGGCATTGAAAGCCCAGTTCTTTCCAGCAGAACAAACACCTGTTGCTTTCAGTACGGGTATCCAGCATGGAGTGTTGATCTGTCCCATACATGGATGGCTACAACAGATCCACCCAGAGCCACTGGGGTGGCTCAGCCCCTCTGGCCCCATCCATGGGGAGTGCCCTGAATCCAGAGGGAAGGGGATTGCAGCAGGAATTGGGGGAGCATTCAGAGGGAAGGGGATGGCAGTAGGAATTGGGAGAACAGAGGGGAAGGAACTGAAGCAGGAATTGGGAGAACAGAAGGAAGGAGATTGCAGCAGGAATTGGGAGAACATTCAGAGGGAAGGGAACCGAAGCAGGATTTGAGAGGACATTCAGAGGGAAGGGGATTGCAGCAGGAATTGGGGGAGCATTCAGAGGGAAGGGGATTGCAGCAGGAATTGGGGGAGCATTCAGAGGGAAGGGGATTGCAGCAGGAATTGGGAGAACAGAGGGAAGGGGGCTGAAGCAGGATTTGAGAGGACATTCAGAGGGAAGGGGATTGCAGCAGGAATTGGGAGAACAGAGGGAAGGGGATGGCAGTAGGAATTGGGGGAGCATTCAGAGGGAAGGGGATTGCAGCAGGAATTGGGGGAGCATTCAGAGGGAAGGGGATTGCAGCAGGAATTGGGAGAACAGAGGGAAGGGGATTGCAGCAGGAATTGGGAGAACAGAGGGAAGGGGACTGAAGCAGGAATTGAGAGGACATTCAGAGGGAAGGGGACTGAAGCAGGACTGGTACCTGGTGTCCCTCAGAGCCTCTCCCAGCCGTGCCCAGGCTGGTGTGGCCTTTGTGCTGTCCCAGGGTGGCAAAGTGCACTTTCCATGGGGCAGGAGAAGCCCCGCAGCCCATGGCAGCTCTGACAACCTTCCCTTGTGTTGGCAGCCCGGGCCAGTGTCCCTGTTCCACCCCTTGAAGGCCACCCTGGAGCAGAGCCAGCCCACGAGCTTCAGCAACGCCAAGGCTTTCCTGCGGCAGAAGAGCTCGGCCTCCCTCAACAACGGGGGAGCCCTGTGAGTATCCCTGAGCCCCCCTGAGCCAGCACTGCTCGGGCTCACCCCACCCACCACTGCTGCTCCCGTGCCTCTGCTGACACCAAGGCTGGGACAGTCCCTGCTGGTGGCTCTGCTCCTGTACATGTGGTATTGGCACTCTTAATTAGTGATTTGTCATTATTTTCTTCTGTCTTTACTTAGAGTTGGGATTAAAAATACAAAGGAGATGGATTTTCTCACATTCAGGCTTGGTTGTTTATTAAATCTTATCTAAAGTACAGAGAGTTCTGCAACACTTCTAGCTACCAGCTAAAAGTGAGCAAAATGGAGCTGAACCTAGCTAGGTACAAGGTATTCTAAAGCTAAACAGTCCCATAGAGAATTAACAGCTATATTATTTATACTTCTGACCCAATAACCAAACTCTTGTGACCTGCAGTGGAACACCAACTGTCCAACCAGAAATACTGCCTGAAACCATGAAGAATAAGGAAGAAGACAGAAAGAAACAACAAACCCCTCCATCTTGTCCTTTACCTATTACTGTGTTCTAAAGCACTAAATTGAAAACTCTTCAGCATATGAAATCACACGCTTTTATTTTGACTACACAACATGATTTTAACTCCCTCACTCAAATTTGGAAGCCTTCTCCAAGGCCTCAGGTCAAAAGCAGTGTTCCCTTGTGGGTCAATGCCAAAAAAGCACAGAAAGCTCAAAACTCCCAGGTTTTTGGGATCCAACGTGCTCCCTGTGCTGGTGGTGTTGGGATCTTGGTGTTTCCTTCATGAATCCTCACTGGAGCTTCCCAGTGTGGGTTTGCTCACAGGAATTTGGGACCATTGGAAAACAACCAAGTAAACTCCACCAACCATTCCAGCAATGAGTTTTTGGGATGCAAAGATCTTTGGGAATAAATTCATCCCTGGAGCTTGTGGCACTGGGCAACAGCAAGTACTTGCCACAACACAGGGAAAATTATCTTTTCATGGAGAGCATTCCAGACAGTCCTAGTGCCAGTGATCCCTAATCAATTCTCCATTTCCTGCTCTCCAGGTGATTTTCCTCTGGATCACGAGCACTATGGATTTTTAGTGACAGCTGAGGTTTAAACATCCCAAATAATCCTGGTGGGGAAACCAACACCAGACTTGACAGCTGTGAAAGGACTTCAGTATGGTTGAGGTGTTTGACCAGTGTCCAGCTGGTCCTGCACACAAAATCAGCCTGAACTCCCCAATTCTTCATTGTCTATCAGGGATTAAGTGGCAGCAGTAATTTTCCTTAATTCCTGAAAAAAAATAAAATCATGGTTGGTTTGATTTCCTTGTTCTCATGGGATCTTCAGGCTCTACAGGGAAAAACCCAGGGGACCTTGGAGCTTCATCAGCCACTGTCCCCATCCCACAACTGATTTCACATGTGCAACCCCAAAGGATGCTTGAGTGTGGTTTGCCAAATTCAGCAAAATCTGTTTACAAAAGAATGAATCTTTTTCCCTCTTTTTCCTTTGGCCAGGCCACCCCCAGAGGGAGGGATCAAAGAGTCCAGTTCTTGGGGGACCCAGCGCACCCAGGACGTGTTTTATGAAACCAGGAGCCCAGCTTTTGAGCGAGGCCACTCCGAGGAGATCCCCATTGAGAGGGTGAGCAAATGGGGGGAAGGGGGAGGTGCAGGTTTTAGAGCAGTGGGAGAACTTGAGAAATTTAAGGAAATGTTTTAGAAAAGGCAGGTGAGGACAGGGTGAGATGTAGGAGATTTTAGAGGTGTGGTAGAACTCCAGAAATTTAAAAAAATGTTTTTAAAAAGCAGGTGAAGATGGTGTGGGATGCAGGAAATTTTAGAAATGTGGTAGAATTTAAGAAATTTTAGAAAATACTTAGGAAAAAAACGTGTGAAGACAGGGTGAGGTGTGGGAGATTTTAGAGCTGTGGTGAATTTCAAAGTTTTAGAAAGTGTTTAGAAAAAACAGGTGAAGATGAGGGGACCTGCATTAGCAGGAAATGTGTCCTTGAGACAAGCAGTGCTCTGCCTCTTGTTTGCTTCAGCATTGTGGAGAAACCCCAAACCTGGCAGCCTGATCTGGATGTGCTTTTCCTGGAATTCTGTCTTGCTACCTCAGGCTTTCTCTTCCCATTTCCCAATCCCAGTTGTCACAGTATAAGCTGTGGAAAAGGACACTGGTGGGACACAGCCCACCAGGAGAAAAGTCGAGAAAAGTTAGGGAGCTGGTCCGATGGTCCCTGCTTACAGCCAAAATTGATCAAAAGGGGGCTGGACAGCCAGACTTTGGGTCAATCACAGGAGCTTAAAGAGAAACATTTAGGAGGTGATAAAAGGAACTGGGAAGAAGAATAAAGTCTCTCTTTTTTTTTTTGGTCGAAAGGATCATGGTGTGCCTGTCGTCTCTCTCAGGGGGCTCGGGCACAAAGCAACAAATGGTGCCCCGTGAGAGGTACCAAAGCTGCACATTGTCCCAGCTCAGATGAGGGGTTTCTGGTCAGAATGACCTGAGGTGTTTCCCAGCTGGGGCTCCTGGCTGGGGGAAGAGCCCATCCCAGTGCTTGTGGGATGTCCATGAGGGCAGAGGAACCTGGGCACTGCACAGCTCTTGAGCTGCATCTCTTCCCAGTCACATCCAACTGCAAGAAGCTGATGGTGGCTTCCAAGCTGATGCTGCTGTTCTTGCTGCTGAAACCATTCCATGTTTTTACTCAGGTGGTGGAAATGAAGGAGATCAGCCCCACAGTTGCCAACGGAGAGCCCCAGCCAGGCCTGGAGAGCCAGGGCCGGGCGGCCTCCATGCCCCGCCTGGCTGCTGAAACCCAGGTGAGACTGGGGATTGCAGGGGGGACAGAGCCGGCCAGGAGCTCAGCGTCTTCTCTCTGCTTGTCACGAGATGGAAGTGGCTTGGGAATATGTTTTTTTAAAGATGTGGAGACAGGAATCCAGGCCTTGTGCTGAGATGGCTGGGGTTCCCCTCAAGGGATGGCCGGGATTCCCTGCAGGAGTGGCAGTGATTCCCTGCAGGGTGTGGCAGTGATTCCCTGCAGGAGTGGCAGCTATCCTGTGCACTCACAGCCCTGTCCCCAGTTTTACTCCTCCCTGCTTACAGCAAAGAGCAGCCCAGGATGATCTCTGTGGCTGGGCCACCCAGGAGTGTTGGGTCACTGTTTGGGGACAAGGCCCATTTCCCATGGGTTCCAAGCCATGTTCCTGTGCCCTGTCCTTACCAAACGCTGGAGATGTGCTGTGACACTCAGGTGGATGCAGCAGTAACAGGCACTACCAGGGAGCTGCTCTGGGACACTGAGTGTGTCACACTGTCACACTGTGCTGTGACCTTGGCCAGTAATTTGGTGCTGAAGATTTCCCTAGTTGATTTAACTTATTTTTCAAAGAAATCTCCTCACTAGAGTTGGCTTTCACTGCAGCTTGTGGGTGCTGCTTATTGTGCAGGATGTCACAGATCATTTTTGGCCATTTCACACGATCACTGCTGTTTGTCCCAACCTCCTGTGTCACATCTCACCACTGATGTCCTGCCCCATTTGCAGGGCCTGATTCACACAGCCAGGAGGGAGCAGCCTGGCCTTGGGCTCTGTTTCTGTGGGGAGCAGAATGTGAAGATCTGCTGCACCCTAAAGTGAAACCCTGTGTTGTGCACACACAGCAGCAGCTCCAACAGATGGAATTCTGCCAATGTGCTGGAGCTGCCCCTTGCCAGCCAGAGGATTTCCCACCTGGCTCCAGGAGCTGCAGCCTCTGTGGGAGCCCTGGGATTTACAGAATTATCAGGAGCACACATCACTGTGCTTAATAAAAGCAACAGCCCACAAAGCAAAGCCTTTCCCCTTCCCAGAAGCTGTCCTTTATTCTGGACCACAGGTAGCCTCTTTCCTTCCCTTGGGAAGCTCCTCTCTCTGCCAGCCAGGTGTTTGCAGGAGTGTCCCTGACAGAAGCCTGGGTTGTGTCCCTAGGTGTCACTGCCCCTCGTGCCACACCTGGCTGTGGATCAGGCCCCGAATCTCAGATCTAACCCCATTTAATAATGCAATGTTCAGTGGTTGTAGCTTGGGTGAATAACTGATGTCCTTTCTGTGTGTGTCTCCCCCTCCACGCCCTCCACCCCCCTCTCACGTGCTGCTCTGCCCCTCCCCAAACTTTGAGTTCTTTCTAACTCTTATTTGCAACGCTTTCTGTTCCTGGACATCTCCCTTTCTGTTTGCCTCTCTCTTTTTATGTTCCACTTATTTAAAAAAAACCCTCCTGTGTTTCCACCCTCCCTCTTTGCTGTCCTGCCCTCATCACCTCCCTCCCTGGTCGTCATCATATCTGCTGCACATCTGATGTCTGACACTGGCTGTACTGTGGGGCTGCTTCCAATAATGTCCCTCACCTTGTCCGAATTGTTTGCAGAGGAGCAAAGCACGGTCACCTGGGAGTTACCTGGCAGTATGTAGTTTGCACTAAATCATATCCTATTAAACTCATCTTAGCAATTAATGAACCTTCCTTTAACCCTTGACTTTTCTCCCCTCTCATCTGGAGTCCTGCCGGCACAGCCTCTCTCTGTCCCCACTTTTCCCTCGATCCATGGTTGCACGCTGCTCGCTCTGGTAGCAGGGGGTGGGTGGGTGGGTGGTTTGCTTTTTTCTTTTATTTGTTTATTTTCATGCCTCGTTTCTCAGGAATTTAGGCAGCGAAAACAGTCGGGTTGGTAATGAAGAAGCAATTAGGAGCTCTCTGCAGGGGTGCAGGCAGTCTCCCGAGGCTTTTTGGGAGCCTGTGCCTCCCGTAACAAGAGCCTTGCCAGGATTTATGGAAAAGGGATGGATTGCACTGCCACTGATTGTGTCAGTGGGACTTCTGGCCCTGGAATAAGCATGGAAGCAGGGCCAAAGCCCAAAAAGAAATGTTCATTTCTTGTCAATCTTTGTGTTTGTTTTTTGTTTGGTTGTTTGGCTCTTTTGTTTGTTTGTTGTTTGGGATTTTTCTGTTACTTTCTTCCTGGCAGCCCCTGAAGGGATTTTGAAAATCTGGATGTGTTTTCAGTGGAAAATGCTTCCTATTTTTGCCCATGAGGCTGTTCAGTTTACAGCCCCCCTGCCTCCCCCCAGCTGCAGGCTCAGCACTAGGCAAGGACAGGTACAAAGCTCACGAGTATAATTTCTTGCCCACACAAATGAGGTGACACAAAAGCAGCACAACATGGTCCTGCTGATGGAATTTGTGCTTCCAGGGCCACGCCACAGGCTGTGCTGGGCTCCCTTATCCCAGCCCTGTGCCTCTGATAAACCTTCCAGCACCAGGATCCCAGCTGCCCCTCAGTGGGAAGCACCAAAATGTGGATAACTGCCCAGATCGTGCCTTTACACCCAGGATAATCTGCCCTCAAGGGGAGGGAGAGTGGTTTTTTCCGCTCAAAACTATGTGCAGAACTGTGAAACAATTGGTTTTTCTTTGGGTAAATATCACAGGGAAGCAGAGATCTGGATTTCAGGATAAGTAAATAAAAGAGAGCAGACAGGAAAAATAATACAGAGTTCTTAGGAAAGGTTACAGTGAGCAGAGTAAATGTTCCCTGAGAGCTGTTGTTGGAGGCACTTATTGGATTGGGAATTCAAACAAGTGTGAGGCTGAGGGATTGGGGAACATCCTGAATTTCACTGCTGAGCTGGAGTGCTGTGCTCTGAGGTCTCTCCCAGGGAGGCATGCAGAGGATGGATGAGGTGGTGTCCCCACACAGAGCCAAGCAGAGGCCAGCAGAGGAGGAGATGTGGGAATTGTCCCTCGTTCCTGAGCTTTGTCCCTGGGCAGAGGCTGTGAGAGGAGCTGTCCTGCAGGACACTTGGCTGGGGTTCTGCAGAACCTTTGTGAGGTTTTGTACCTAAAGGGAAGGGAGCAGGGTCTGGAGCTGTCAGAACAGGGTCTGGAGCTGCCACTGGCACAGGGAGGGGTTGCAGCAATGCTGTTATAGCTCTCACTGCGCAGATGTTTGAACACAAATGTTTCTAAAACAGCAATAGCAAACCCAGGCATTCCTTTCTGGAGTTGTCCTGGTGGGATTGCAGGATGTGCACACTATCCTTGCCCCAGGCAAAGGGCTTCAGGGAGTGAGGCTGAGACGAGAGGTTTAAATATTTGTTTGGAGCTGTGTTACTGCAGGGAGATAGAAGGCATTTCCTGGTGGCTTGGCCTGTACCTCACCCTGATTCCTGATTTTTCTCCTCCTCTGTGTGGTGCTCAGCAATGCTACCTGCATTCCTCTTTGGAGCTGCTTTGGGCTGCAGGCCCTGGAGCCTGGAGAATTCCCCTTGTGAGGCACTTGGCTGCTGCCCTGCCCCGTGTCCCTGCCGAGCTCCCTGTGGCTGTGCAGTGCTGCCTGTGCCTCTGCTCCCGTGATCCCATGGATTGGCACTTGGAGATCCCATTCACTCCCCAAATCTCACACTCAGTCCTCATCCCACAAACCCTCCTGCCCATTCTGGTTGTCTCCAGTTACCCATTTCTGTCCTTGCCCTCCTTGCCCCTTTCTCTCGCTGTTGACCCCTCCCTGCTGGGAGCCAGGCGGCCGAGCGGGGCCGGCTCCTTCCCTCACCCCGCTGTCCCTCCCTGTTCCTGCAGCCCATCCCGGACACGAGCCCCATGAAGCGCTCGGTCTCCACGCTGACCCCGCAGCGCCCTCACGCCATGCACCTCTACGAGTATTCCTTGGAGCGCATGCCCCCGGAGCAGGGCCACCACCACCACCACCACCGCTGCCACCGGCGCAAGGACAAGAAGCAGAAGTCCGTGGATAGGGCCGCCCATCACTTGCCTGATGGACAAGCTGGTGAGTGCTTTGAAATGAGGATTTATCCCTGGGAGGGCAGGGAGCAGATGGACGTCCCTTGTCCCCTCTGTTCAGGTGGGGTTTGGGGTCCTCCCCACCCTACACACACTGGTCATCCCTACCCAACGTTCTCCTTCCAGTAGCCCAGTCTGGAGAGTCTTCTTCCAAGGACAAGAAGCAGGAGCGTGGCCGCTCCCAGGAGAGGAAGCAGCACTCCTCGTCCTCCTCTGAAAAGCAGCGCTTCTACTCGTGCGACCGCTACGGCAGCCGGGAGCGCGCCCAGCCCAAATCTGCTGAGCAGAGCAGGCCCACGTCCCCCAACGGGGGCCCGGAGCACGGCCCGCACAGACAGGTGAGGAGAGCCAGGGTGGGGACACAGCCCTGAGCCTGCCAGCCATTTCTGCAGCTTTTCCGAGCTTTGTTCGAATTGGAGGAGGTGGGAAGGGGAAGGAAGGGCAGGCATTGCTGATAAAGACATTGAGGTTCTGCCTGGGGCCTCACACCAAGCTTGGAAAAATCCTCTGAGTCCAAGCTGTGCCCAATCCCACCTTGTCACTGCCCAGAGCACTGAGCGCCACCTCCAGTCATTCCTTGGACCCCTCCAAGGATGGGCACTCCAGACCTCCCTGGGCAGCCCCTTCCAATGCCTGACCACACTTTCCATGGAAAAATTCCTGCTGATGTCCAACCTGAGCCTCCCCTGGCACAGCTTGAGGCTGTTTCCTCTCATCCTACTTCCTCTTACATAGGAGCAGAGCCTGACCCCCACCTGGCTCCATGCTGCTGTCAGGGAGTTGTTGAAACCAAAAGGGTTCTCCCTGAGCCTCCTTCTCTCCAGGCTAAAATTTAATTCTCCTTTCTTTGGTAACTGTGAGGCGTTCAGGCCCTTGGGAGAAGCTGGGCAGCTTCCCCTGATGCTGGAGTGTTGTTGGTCCCTGGGAGAGCCAGGCAGGGCAGAACAAGCAGTGACTGACAGCCTGATGGGGTGAGGGGAAGGAAAATGAGCTCTTTAAAAGTTAAAGGTCTGGTCTCAAAATGTTACATTGGGAAAGGCTGAGGGATTGGCACTCATGTCCTGCCTTGGGAGAATGTAAACAGAAATGGGAAGACAAGGGCCCTTTCCTCTCACTTGTGGCATTTGTGTAAATTGCTGCAGCTTAGTTCACTCTCACAGGTCATTATTAGTAACCCAGGAAGCTGCAGACTCTTCTACCACTCCAAAATCAAAGGTGTAATATTAAAAGAGAATGTGAATGCATTTCTCTTAAAGGGACATGTTAAAGCTGGTCCAAAAAGCTTTTGGTTGTTATTTTTTAAGAAATTGGCTATATTTCATTCCCAACCTGCAAAAACAGTCACCCAGATCCTCCTCCCATGCAGAATCCATACTAATAATAGTAACAATCCATAATGCAGTTTTGGCAACAGAAATAGATTCATGGAATCCCAAAATGGTTTGATTTGGAGGGGACCTTAAAGCTCATCTTTTTCCAACCTCCCACAAACCCAGCACCCACAACTGTGGGGTGAAGTTCTGCACAGACCCACCCCAAAACTAAACTGTAAAAAAACCAACAATAATTTGTAAAAACCTCCCAAAACCGGGGTTTTTGAGCTGCTCCCAGGCCAGGTAAGGCGCATGTTGAGCCCTGTATGCTGTGGGTGCCTCCCCGGGCAGTGTCCCCTCTGTTGGAGCCGTGTCCCAGTTTGCGTCCTACCGATGCTCTGCCCCTCTCTGTTCCTACTGCTCCCAGACTTGAACTCTCCAGCTCTTCACATCTCGTGTTAAATTATCTCTTGAGAGCCTCCCCCCCCGACTGTGCTTGTCTAAACTCTCTCTTTTTATTTTTTTGCTTTTCTTTCCTCTTGTGACTTGTCTCCGCCTTCTGTTGCTTCTCCTTCTGTTTGATACCTGCCTGCCTTTGTGTTTGTCCGGCGTTTCCCTTTTTTTATTTTTTGATTTGCTCTGTTCCAATTTTGATGTAGGGCAGTGGTTCAGTTAATGGGAGCCCCTTGCTGTCGACATCTGGTGCTAGTACCCCCTGCCGGGGTCGGAGGCAGCTCCCACAGACTCCACTGACCCCCCGCCCCAGCATCACTTACAAGACCGCTAACTCCTCGCCCGTGCACTTCACCACTTTCCAAACCCCCACGTTCTCCCCGGGCCGCCTGAGCCGCGGGCTGTCCGAGCACAACGCGCTGCTGCGGGGGGAGCAGCAGCCGGCCCCGCCCGCCGTGGCCCGCATCGGCTCCGACCCCTACCTGGGCCACCGCGACCCCGGCGCCGCCAGCCCGCCGCGTGCCGCGCACGAGGACACGCTCACCTTCGAGGAGGCCGTGGCCACCAACTCGGGCCGCTCCTCGAGGACTTCCTACGTCTCCTCCCTGACCTCGCAGTCGCACCAAATCCGCCGCGTGCCCAATGGGTACCACTACACGCTGGGGCTCAGCACGGGCCCCGGCGCCAGAGGACGCAGTTACTACCACGAAGCCGATGAGGATGACTGGTGCTAGCGGCTCGGCGGAACCCTGCGAGGTGTGCGTGCTTAATAAGGATGAGTTTTATCATCTGGAGGGCTGGGAGCTCCCACGGGGGCCCGGGGCCAGAGGCGGCCGGCGGGGCAGCCCCGAGAACTGCTCAGCGCCCGGTGCCGGAGGTGCCCCTGCAGCCTCTCTCTCCTCTGTTGTTCTTTAGTTTTTTTTCTTTTTGATTTGGTTTTTTTGCACTAGACAGATGGAGGAAGAAGGCTCCCTCCTTCTGGGGAAGGCAGCAGGAGGAGCACATCCCTCTCTGCCCCCTCCCCACTGCCTTGTCTAGTCCCGAGACACGCACCAGGCGCCACCCCGGCCGCGGATGCGAGGAGCCGGGAGAAGAGCGATCCTCACCTTCCACAGTGGAAAAGCAGAACTGTGGGTCCTTCTCGAGATTGGCGCAGTTTTGTTGGGCTATTTCTTAATTAATTTCCCATCATAATTCCCCGCTGCCAGGGTGGGAGCCGGGGGTCGCAAAGGGACTCGCGCGAACAACGCTCGCCCCCCGCGTTCTGTCTCGTTGAGCGCTGAGAAGGAAGTGATGCACCCAAGAAACTGGGAGAGGAGAAACACAGCCCAGAACAAAGGACAGTCCTTTGGGACTTGATGTTCAGCCACTGCACTCCTTTAGGGCAGAGCTGGTGCCACCCCCCGAGCTGACCCTGCTGTGACACCGCTGCCCTGGGGTCTCTAATGTCACTCACCACATCGGGTCCTTCACACTGACACACGGTAAAGCCACAAGAGAGCTCCTTTGTAAGGACTGTTTCCTTGCTGCTGAGACTTCAATCCATCCCTCTCTCCTGTTGACTGCAACACGCCCTCACTGTTTTGTCTTGTTTACAATATAAGCTTGATTTAGCAAAAAACAACTTAAAAAAAAAAAAGTCCACAAAAAAAACCAACCCAAACAAAAAGAGGAAAACAAAAAAGCGTAGGGGCGAGAAGAAGAAATGTTATTGGTTTTATATCAAGCTATTAGATAGAACTTTAACTTTTCATTGTGTGCATTTTTGTAAATTGTACAGTAAAAAAAAAAAAACAAAAAAAAACCAGAAAAAAATTTCCTCTTTCTGTAGAGAATTAGTCCAATTGTCATTCCAGGTCCCACCGTTTCTACCGAATGCTCCAGTTGTTCACTACTAAGTGCCTAACCTTTGAAATCTTTCACAGTGACGATGCAACCTCTTGCTTCGAGGCATCAGAGCTTGGGCGAGCGTGGGGAGGGCAGAGGGGGCTGGGGCCGGAGCCTCGGAGGGGCCCTGGGGTCACCACGGCCCGGACACTGCGCCCCAGGCTGGGAGCTTCCAGTGGGGAAGGCAAACGTGCTTTGGGCTTGGTTTGGGTTTTGTTGGCCTTTTCTTTTTTATTTTTAATTTTTTTTTTTTAAAGAATATATAAATATATATATAGATATACTTTTATGGGTGGGAGGGGAGCGATTGCAGCAAACAAAACCGGCCTTGGCTCATTGCCCAGTGGAGGAAATGCAGGTGGGAAAGGGCAGCACCTGCAGGGGTGCTCCTGCAGGGGAAGCAGCATCTCCCACAGAGCTGACAGAGCTCTGGCCATGCATCACTGGTGTGGAGGGCAGTTGGAGTGAGTTGTTTTATATTGCCTGATAAGAGAAAGTTAAAAAAATAATGATGATAATAATAATAATCCAAACCTCTAACTCTGATTCTCAGGGATGAGATTTCTGCGTTCTTGCAACGACTCTTGTGTTGGCTGGTTTCTTTCTTTTGTGCCCGTGTGGATTCCTGCACTGTGAGCCTGGGAAAGGGGCAAACGCACTGTGCTGGTGGGGAGGGAGCCTGGGGGCAAGGCTTGGCCAGGACCTCGTGCCCAGGGCTCTGCTGAGCCCCTGCAGGGCTGGTTCAGGGCACAGGGCAGCCAGAGGACGTGGAGAGGTTAAAGGTGAAAGGAGGGGAGGGTGGGAGGTGCTGGGCACATCCCTAAAAACACCGCTAAGAAAGAGGATAGGGTTGGAGAGGTGAATTTTTTCAGAGGATCTCCCAAGCCCCAGAGCTGTGGAACTTCTCCAGGCACAGCGGTCGCGTGGGATGGGTGGAAGTCCTGCTGGCCCTGGTGATCTGTTCTGTCCCTGGGGTGCTTGGAGGGGATCAGATGCCACCAAAACGCTCAGGAGGTCTCTCGTGCTCTCAGCAAAGCCTGGCAGCCTCAGGCAGGAGCAGTCTGCTCTAGGGTGGTTCTTCACATCTCCTGTAGCTCTTCCCGTGAGGAAACTCAACCTGGTTTTGTTCCCTCCGGTGTTTTAATTTCGTTCTGTTCAGTAGCAATCTCTGGCCGATCTCATCCCTGGATTCTGCTAAAGGATAACTCCTGTGTGTATCTCTGTCTCTGTACTCGTGTGCACTCGGAATTAAGGCAGTGTGGTAGCCAGGGGTCACGGCTGGCGTTCCTGGCATTCCCAAAGGAGGGCTATGCAACCGATGACACGTCCGGACACCCCCCACCACGCAAAGACCTCCATCCATCTGTAGCTTTAGCTGCTGGATTTTCCTGTTTCAGGCTTCAGCACGATTGTGACCAAATGTTTTATACATTTTCCTGAAATGAAGGCACAAACACTTTATTTGAAATTTTCCAAGGGGACATTCCTATTTTACTCCAGGAAGTCGAGGGGAAGGGACAACACCATCTCTCTGCCCGTGCATGCAAACACTGAACCCACACTGGAAAGCAACAGAGATGCCTTTCTGTACGGAATAATTCTCTTTTCTCCCATTTTCCATCCCCAAACCCCCAGCCCTGCACTAACACAGCCTTGGGTCACCTCAGTTATTAGACAGAAGAATCTCAAGTTGTCCAAATCCTCCACCCGCCTTGTAGGGGTCGATGGCAGTGACAGACGAGCCTGACCACAATTATCCATAACCCTTTCCTGACATTTTTTTACAGCCTCTCTGCTGTCTCTCCATCTTTCCAAGAATCCTCATAGTGAGTTGCCAAACTTGAATTGCACCGATCAGTTTTCTGCATCCAGAACCAGTCTCGTAGTGGCTGTACTTTGAATAAGTAATGTTTGCATGTAATATATATACATATATACATATCTATAAAAAGTATGTGCATGGAAAATGTTTATCTTCGTACTTTTTTGATACAATGTATTCATCAGTTGTTAATTTTTAATTATATTTGATATAAATTTGGGGGTTTGTTGCAAAACTTTATATTTAAAAAAACAGTGTGAAAAACGATCAAAGTTCCAACCATGCAACACAAGCGGAACTTTACCCAAAAAAAATAAGGGGAAAAAAAAATTGAGAAAAAAAAAAGGTTCTGTGATTGCCTAGTTTGCTGCCTGAGTAATATTTATCAGCCAAACTTTGAATTCTGCAGTTGTTTCTACAATTCCATTTTGTATGAAGCAAAGTCCTTGAATTAAAATAAAAACTTAGCAAAAAACAAACCAACGTGCGCAATTCCCAGACGGTGTGTGCGGTGTGCCTGCTGACAGGGAGATGCTGAGGGCTGGCTCCAAGGGCCTGCCCGCCTCCAGGAGTGACAGGAGGGACAATCTGCATCCCAGACTGGGAGTTTGCAAGGAATTGGCCACGTCTGTGGGGTTTTTTTGTCTGTAGAGGCTCCACAGATGCTCGGTTTGAGTAGGGAGCTGTTTGGAATTTTGTGGTGTGGATCCAGCACAGAGTCCAACAGGCAGCAGAACTGTAAAGGAGAGGGTTAAACCCCCAGCAGTGATTGATTCCTGCCAGCTTTTTAACTGAGGGGTGTTTCTCCTGTAAAATGCTGGCACAGGGTGCCCAGAGAAGCTGTGGATGCCCCATCCCTGGGAACATTCAAGGTCAGGTTGGACGTGGCTCTGAACAAGCTGAAGGTGCCCCTGCTCATCCCAGAAGGGTTGGACTGGAGCACCTTTAAAGGGTCTAACCCTAAATCCAGCCCAGATAATTTGATGTGCTGGATATGTGGCTTCCTTTAGCTCTAACCCTGAGCCTAACCCCACTCCAGCAGGTGTTCCTGCTCCCTGAAACCAGCAGTGTGAGGGGTTGGATTGGTGTCAGAGTCTGCCACGTGTCCAGGCCCTGCTGTAGCACCTGGAGAAAACAGAATTAGTCATAATCATACTTGTGGGATTAATTGGAAGTTGGTACTTCCGACACTTGCACTGAGCAGAAAAACCCAAAGGCTGTCAGGACAGAAGGAAAGAACTTCCAATTTCTCTGGGTAACAGGAGAATCCCCCTCATTCCTTTCCAGGGACAGAAATCCACTGTGTTCCTCCTTCTGGGGGTCTTCTGGTGTCACACAACACCAAGGACTCTCCAAAATTCTTGGACGCTGTAGAGCACTTTTTAGAGCACAAGGTCTTGACTCTTCTTCTGTCTTGTTACGTCTTTTCTGTGATGAGACCACTCAAGGTCTCACCTGAGATTTGGTGTGGAATGAAAGGAAAAGGTCCCAGCTCCCTGATCTCCAGGTCAGGCTGGAGTTGGGAAGGAGATGTTTTGCTTGAGGTCACACAGTTCATGGTTAGCAAGGTTTGGGGCAGGAGAACTCTCCTTGGCTTGTGGTGTGGTCTGTGTGGGGTTTGGGGTTCTTGGCTGATGACACTGAAGAGCAGGATTTTTATTAAGTTTTTGAAATAAACATGAAATGGAGATTTCTGAGCAGGGTACAAGGGAAGGTTTGAAGTGGAGAATTTGGGAATCAGAGTGGATCAGTGTCCACCCCGACTGCCGAGGGGACCCTGCAGGATTCACTTCAGCACAACCACCTGGGGAGCTGGAATCTGCCTGGGGAGAGCTGAGCAACCTCTGCCCTTCACACCTGGGTCACAGAGACCTCCAAACCCACAGGGCTTTTAAAATCCTAAAAAGCCTTTTGGTGACTGTGCCCTTTTAAAGTTGTTTTGTTGTTGTTGTTATTTTGTTTTTTTCTTTTCTTTCTCTTTATTCCAGTTGTGTTCTTTGGGTCCAAGGCAGCAAGAACCCATCAGCTTCTCAAGGCTGAGGGAGCTGGAACAGGCAGGATCCCTGATCCCACACTCAAAGCTTCTCCCACATCTAAAACACTGGAGCTTGAACCTCCATGTCTGAGTTCAGCTGAATCCCAGAAATGGTTTTATTTCTGTTCCTCATCCCATTCCTGGTGGAAGGTTTTCTGTTGGGGTGTTTGCACAAGGTCTGTTTCCAGGGCACATCTTTCTAGCAGAGACCACAAATTTCCATTCCCTTTATTCCCTGTGGATAAAACATGGATCAGCTTTTCCTAGGCCAGCACCCCACACCCGGTTGTGCCATTAGGGGGTAGCATTTTCAGGCTTTTTCTACATTCTAGGGAAAGAGAAAAAAAAGAAAAAAATGCTGATTCAAAAGGCTTGAGAGTTATTCCCTGGAATATTTGTTTTAGGATGCAGAAAACTCAGGGTGAGAAGCTGAGCACACCAGAGTTCAAGGTGCTCAGGTAATTTGGCTTTTTTTATTCTCTAGAGCATGAAAAGCTGGGATCATCCTCTGATTCCTCATTCCAGCCACATTTCAGACAGCACCCACAGCCTCCTACATCCCCTCCAAGGTGACAGATTACTCATCCCAGTGTATTCATCTCTCTTTATCAAGCCTAAGCAGATCTGATATTTTCCAGGCTATGAAAACACCATTTTCAGAAAGTGCCTGATCGTGATAACCATCCTCAACTCAGTGCTGTCACTCAGCACATTCCAAAATATTTTGCAGAAGAGGTGAATTTTGCATTTTATGGGATTTAAAAAGAAAAGTTACTTGAGACCCTTGAAAGGGACTAAATTGCCCAGGGTCACCCAGTAAGTGAGGACAAGGTTAAGGTTGCTCTGCTTCTTCCTTCATGTTTGAAGTCACTGCTGTGTGCAGAAGTTTTTTTTACATCCACAGGTTTTTAGTAGGATTCCAGTGAGGGGAGGTCACTGGGAATTTGGCATCTCCCTAGGAGGGAATTCACTCGGGGAAAATTTCAAGGGAAGAGCAGTAAGAGAAATGCTGGAAGGCTGGGGCCTGAGGGAGGGCAGTGACTGATGCTCTGGGGGCTGTGATAAGGGTGTGCAGATATTTGGGGTGAAGTCTTGGGGTGGGTGAGTCAGCAGGAGAACAGAGATCTGAGCAAACCAACCCTGAGAGAAGGGATGGAAATCCAGAGTGGAGCCCAAAGAGGAAGGCAGGAACAAGCTGGTGGAGCAGAGCTGTTAATTTGAAGCAGACAGTATCAGTAACCAGAGTTTATTGATTCTAACCTCACCTCCACTTTCTGTCGTTGCTCTGAAACAGAATATCCCAGCCGTGGCTTTGTCTGTGTGTATTTTTATGATTTCTTGGGTTCTGGCAGCTTTTTTCTGCCCAGCACGGCGCAAACAGATGAGGAGGAGGAGGAGGAGGCATGGTCCTTTTCCAGCTACTCCTGCACCAAAGGCTGGCACACCTGCAGTGCTGCAAACCCCAACTGTGTCCCCGAGGGCGGAGGTGGGGCGTGGATGTGGTTGTGTCACTGGATACAGCAAATGAGAGGCTGGTAAAAAACAGGATGCTGAGCTGAGAGACAGGATGTGGCACGATAATCTGGGGGTTTGACAGTTCCTCCTCGTGGATTGGAGAGTGTTTGAAGGACCTGCAGGTGATCCACCTAAACCAGACCTGGTGGGATGTGCAAGGAGCAGAGGGCAGGGTCCCACGGCTCTCCCACAGGGATGGGCTGCAGGACATGCCAAGGATGGGACATTGCTGCTGGGACAGACGGTCACATCCGAGGGAATCAATCAGTGAGATTCCGGAAGGAAAGGCAAACCCGTGTCACATGTTCTTGGCAAATAAAGTCCTCTACATGGCAAAGCAAAGGCTCCTGGAGTGTCTCTGACCTTCATTTCCTTGGCGAGCTGAGCCAGTGTGGCAGGGGAAGCGCCTGGGAAGGGGCAGAGAGAGGTGGGCACAGCACGTTTTGCGAGCTTGGCTCATGTCTCAATCAGGATTTCAGGTGAGGATTCCAGAATCTCTTTTCCCAATGCCACGGTGTGGCATTCACCAGCAAAATGACAGCTGGGTGTCACTGCTGAGCATCTCCTGCTCCCTGGCAGGGATGTCCAGCTGGAGTTTGGCTGCCTGTCTCCTGCTCAAGGTTCCCAAGCATTTTGTGTCTCTGCATGATTGCTACAGGGAAAATATTATCATGGATTGGGAATGAGCCTGCCTCCCCCAGGGCATCTGTGAGCGCCCAGGGCTTTGTCACACACGGCTGCAGGGTCGGTGCCACTGGTGCCACAGGGTCTGCATTGGGGCAGCACTCCAGCCTGGGGCGGGACTGGGGGCACTCACTTTTGGGGTGAGTCTGCAAGGAGGACCTGCCTGGGTCAGATTTACACCCGTGATCTCAGTAAGGGACTGGACTGACCCAGACCCTAAGGAAACAGGGTTAAACCCACTGGAGAGCTGCGGTGCCTCTCTCAGCCCACAGTGCCAGGGCAGGAGGCTGCTGTGTCCTCCCCTCACCCCACAGTGCCAGGGCAGGAGGCTGTTCTGTCCTCCCCTCACCGCACAGTGCCGGGGCAGGAGGCTGCTGTGTCCTCCCCTCACCCCACAGTGCCGGGGCAGGAGGCTGCTGTGCCCTCCCCCTGCAGGAGCAGGGTACCCCGGAGGAGCTGGGCACAGCTGGGGGGAGAAGCACCCCGACAAACACTTGCTGTGACTTTTTGGGGACGGCAGGACGTGGGATGTCTCCTTTACCTGAGGAGGGCAAACCAGCACAGGAGGGGGTGTCAAAACCCCCTGCAGATCCCCCGGAGGCACGGCCGTGTGTGTGTGTGTGTGTCTGGGGTGTGTCTGTCTGTCCGTCTGTCACCCGCGGAGCCCTGCCCGGGGGGGAGCAGGACCCCCACCCCAGAGTGCTGATCCCGGGGGGCGCTGGCAGCGCGGCGGGGTTGGGGAGGGGGTGCTGAGGAACGGAGGCGCGGTGCGGTGCGGGGCAGGGCGGGGGCCGGGGGCGGGGCGGGGGCCGGGGCCGGGGCCGTGCCTGTCCCGGCGGGGCCGGGCCGGGATGCGGCGGGGCCGGGATGCGGCGGGGCCGGCGCCGGGCACGATGCGCTCCGGGGCGCTGGCGCTGCTCTGCGCCCTGTCGCTGTCCCTGCTCTGCGCCCTGTCCCTGCTCTGCGCCCTGTCCCTGTGCCCGGCGGCGCTGGCGGCCCCCGAGCCGGGCTCCGGGCTGGACACAGGTAGGACCGGGGGTCCCGGGGGTCCCGGGGGGCTCAGCGGGGATCCCGGGCAGGGATGCGGGCGGTCCGGGGGGGGATGCGCTGCGAGCCCGGCGCCGCGGAGGGGCGAGCGGGGAAAGGGGAGAGGGGCTCGGCCGAGACCCCCGGGGATCTGCGGGGATGCGGCCGCGGTTCCTGGACATGGGGGTGAAGGAGACCCCCCGAGTGCCCCGGCGTCCCGGCCATGGGGCAGCCAAAAGTGTTATGGGGTGAAAAAGGCTTCGCCCACGGCGAGGGGCGTCCCCCGTGAGCTGCTGGGGGCGGGCAGGGACCGAGCCTTGTGCCACAGGGGCCTGGAGCAGTGTGTGGGTCCCTGTCCCTGCGGGACAGAGCAGCCGGGTTTGCTGGGGTTTGTGTGTGGCTTCTTGGATCTCTCACATCATAGAACCATGGTTTGGGTTGGAAGGGACCTTAAAGCTCGACTTGATCCACCCCTGCCATGGCAGGGACACCTCCCACTGTCCCAGGCTGCTCCAGCCCCAATGTCCAGCCTGGCCTTGGGCACTGCCAGGGATCCAGGGGCAGCCACAGCTGCTCTGGGCACCCTGTGTCACCTCCCTCCCCTTGGGCTGGGCATCATCCAGGTGTGAGGCTGTGCCCTTTGGTCAGTGCTGCCCAGGCTTGGGAAGGTCCTGAACTCAGGAAGGTTTTCAGGTTTTACTGTAGATCTGACTGCTGCATGGTGTAATTGTGAAGTTTTCCTGCTCTTTGGCCTAAACCAAGACACTTCTTTGGGGTTCCCCAGCCACTGATGGAGCAGTTGTGCTCCAGGCAAGGCCTGTGTGGTGGCAAAGCTCCAGGAATCACCCTCGAGGAGCAGGATGGGGAGCTGGCTGCTGAGCTTGGCTGGACTTGCTGGGCTTGGCTTCAGGAGCTGAAGCAGTGACCCATGGCACTGCTGTGCCTGGCGGGGTGCCCTGAGTGCTGATCCTGAGGCAGGTGGGGAATAACTCAAGTGTGGAGAGTGCCAGAGGAGAGCAGCTCATGGCTGGAGGCAGGACTTGGTGTTCAGGTCTGGTGAGACCTTGTTGAGGTTCTGTGTCCCCTTTGCTCCAGCAGTGGCAGAGAAGAGGGCAGGGCATGTGGCAGCTGTGACACCTTAGGCTTGGAAGGAAATTGGGATCCATTTCTTAGGAAATAAGGATCTCTGTCTTCTTTCCTCCCTGATTTGTTGCTCCTGGTTCTCTGGGTTGGGCAGGAAGATGTTGGTGTTCCTGGTGTCCTGTCCCTGTGACCACAGCTCCCACTGCAGTTCACCCATAGCCTATAGCACTGAACCAAATCCATCCCAGGGACTCTAAACCAGGTGTCAGCTGAGCACTGAGCTGGCCTGGGAATGGTGGAGAGGTTCATTTTTAAGGGAGCAGTTTTTGAACTTGTGTCTGTTTTTTGTGTTTGCATAGAAACCTGGAAGGGTTTGGGTTGGAAGGGAATTTAAAGCCCATCCCATCCCACCCCAGCCATGGCAGGGACCCCTCCCACTGTCCCAGGCTGCTCCAGCCCCAATGTCCAGCCTGGCCTTGGGCACTGCCAGGGATCCAGGGGCAGCCACAGCTGCTCTGGGCACCCTGTGCCAGCCCTGCCCACCCTGCCAGGGAACAATTCCTGCCCAATATCCCATCTAATCCTGGAAAAGCCATTCCCTGTGTCCTGTCCCTCCATGCCTTGTCCCCAGTCCCTCTCCAGCTCTCCTGGGGCCCCTGGAAGGGGCTCTGAGCTCTCCCTGGATCCTTCTCTTCTCCAGGTGCTCTCCAGAGGGACTCCAGCCCTGGGAGCATCTCAGGGGCCTCCTCTGGTTCTTTTTTTTCCGGGAGCTGCAACAATTCCCAGGAATTCCCTCTGCAGTGCTGTGGGATGGCACTGGGAGGGATTTTTGGATTTGGGATGAGCCCCAGCTGCCCCTTCCTGTCCTCACAACCTGGGGGTCTCCAGGGCTTTGCTGAGCTCCTCCCACCACTCCTGGGATGCTCTGGTTAAGAAGGAGGAGGAAGTGGGAACTCCTTGGTTCACTGGGAGTTCAGCAGCTCCTGAGCTCCTGGGAGCCACTTTTCCTTCATGAAATGAAATAAATTATAATTGCAACCCCACTCTGCAAAACACAAAACTCCCCCAAATCAACCCAGAAAATCCTGTCTGGGAATGAGATCCAAAAAGGAAAGTGCATGAACAATTTGCCATTAATTAAAGCTGGAGTCATCCAATTAAAATCTGCTTAATTAAGGGATGCATCCGAAAATGCACAGCTTGGCTCCTGCAGATGGCATTTCTGCTTGAGGTTTTGGGAAAATAGGTTTTCAGGAAATTATCCTGCTGGAAGTCTGAGACTCTGAAATGTCAGATGCAGAATTCTGCAAGGTCCTCAAATCTGGTCTTTTGGGAATGTGCACATGGACTTGGTAAATGAAACACTGAACCTGATGAAAATATGGAAAAATATATATAAACTGTGTTGTATCAGTGCTGTCTGTGTACAGCATGTGCATGTGTTTTATATATATTTTTATATATAAATATATTTATTTGTATTATATCATGTTTGTGTCTGGGTCTGAAGCTGATAATCTTAACTAGTTCCAAGTCAGACTTCTTAAAAATCCAGAAATCCCAGATTTGTAGCCTTTGTGTCATTTCCATTTGGCCCTCCATTCTAGGGAGTATCATGACATCCTTAATTAGGCAATTATATGGAATTACCAATTTTTTCCCCTTGATAAGACCCTAAATTGTGCATTTAAAGTGGAATAAACAGAGGGTCACTGCCTGTGCCCCCAGCACAGAGAGCAGCTGGGAGCCTTCCCCTGGGGCTCCTTTCCTGAGAGGGCAGGGCATGAAATACCAGACCCTGAGGGCTCTCAGCAGTTCTGGGAACCCCAGACAATCCCACCAGGGTATTTTTACAATCCAGCTTTTATCCCCAAGCTCCTACGTGGGCTCCTCTTTGTGCTCCAGAGGGAGAAGGAAAAAACCTGCCTGGGTTTGTGCTTCAGAGCCATTTGAAGGGCTCCCTGATCTGAACTCTGGCTTTGATGAGCATCATTTTCCAGCTGGTTTCTGCTGGGTGAAAGAGCCTTTTCCCTAAAATCCTGCAGTGCTTTTATCTGGGAATAGGGAGGAGGTGAGTTCCTGGGGTTGTGTGGTTGCACCCCTTGCACTGACCTGGGTACTCCTGGGTGCTCTGGCTTGGCTGCTCTGGGAATTCCAGCCTGGAAGTGGCTCCAGTTTCCCTGGACACACCTGGAGGGGATGGTTCTGACCCAGGGCTTGGCCCTGCATTTGGGCAGTGGCACATGGGGGATGTTTTCCTGCTGTCCCCCTGGACTGAAAAGTCTCTCTCTGTTCTAAGTCTGTCTCGTGCTGGATTATTTGAAAACTTCCAGCCCAAGCTTCCCAGCTGTTCCCAGGATCCCTGTCTCCAGAATATGTTGGTATTCCTGGAAGCTGGAGTGCAGAGCTGGTGTTTGGCTGCATCCCCATGAGATCCCTCCAGATCAGACCAAGTTAAAAACCTGAAATTTCCCCACAAGCCTCATTTCCTAAAGCCTCTTTCCCTCTGGATCCAGGCCCTGCTCTGAGCTGGCTCTGGCACTCATAGCCTGTGTCCCCTGTGCCACCTCAGAGCACAGAAAGATGCCAGAGCTGTTTCACCTCTATTTTCTGCACCTCAGTAGGAAATCATTCCATAGAATTCCATTTGAACTCTGGGTGCTGGAGAAGGGTTTCAGGTGCTGCTCCTTAGGGGAAGATTCTCCAGAGAAGTGTAATGAATCATCCTGCAGGCTTGGGATCAGCTCAGCTCACCAGGAGCTGAGCTGGAGGATACAAACACCATTCCCATGGGAAAATGGACAGTCTGGGCTGAGTGTCACACCTGAACCTTGTCCAAACCCTGGCTGGACCTCCAGCAAGGTGTCAAGCCCAAACTAAGCCAGGCTGGGCTTAGGTGGAAGATTCCAGGGGCAGAGTTTGGTGTGAGAAGCTTGGAGCTGCTGCCCACACCTCCTTCCTCTGGGCAGGCTCCCAAAAAGCTCCTAATTCCTTGCAGGAGGGGCCACCATCTGCTCCTGGTTGAGGTCCTGGCTGTGGGGCTGACGTAACGTCGGTGCCTCCCTGGCTGAGGCAGCTGCAGCTCTTTGTGCACGTTCAGGGTGTGCTGTGGATGTATTTCTGTATTTATGTACACATGACATGGCTCTCACAGCCAGCCTGGGGCTGGCACTGCCTCTGAGGGCCAGGAATTCTGGCTGTGGTGCCCTGGCAGGAGCTGGGAATGGTTTTATAGCTCAGCTCTGAGGAGGGGCCCATCCCCTGGACACTGCAGATTGGGGGGTCAGTCACTCTCAGGGGGTTTGGGTGTCTGGGGCTTGTGTGGGAGGGAAAACTGGGGGATAGCAATGGATTCCTGGGTGCTGGGCTGGGTCCTTGGGGTCCTGCTGGGTGCAGGTTCAGGGCTCAGCTCTGCAGGGAGCGAGGAGGGATCACAGAACCACAGAATGACAAAATCACAGAATCCACAGAACCACTGAGTCAGAGAATCAATCACAGAATCTGTCAGAGTCAGGGAATCATTGGAGTCACAATCACAGAGTCACACAACCATTGAGTCAGAGAATCAATCACACAATCACACAATCAGTCACAGAATCACAGAGTCACAGAACCACAGCATCAATCACAAAATCTATCAGTCAGGGAATCAATCACAGAATCACAGAACCACAGAATCACAGAACCACAGAATCAATTGTGGAATCACAGATTCAATCACTGAGTCACAGAATCAGAGAACAACAGAATCAATCTCTGCACCACAGAATCACACAATCAATTACAAAATCTATCAGTCAGAGATTCAGTCACAGAATCACAGAATTACAGAGTCACAGAATCAATCACAAATCATTTACGGAATGAGTCACAAATTAATCACAGAATCACAGCATCAATCACAAAATCTATCAGAGAATCAATCACAGAACCACAGAATCACAGATTCAATCACAGAATCAGTCATGGAATCAAGCACAGAATCTTGGAATCAGGCACAGAATCAATCATGGAATCAAGCACAGAATCTCAGAATCAAGCACAGAATCTCAGACTCAGGCACAGAATCACAGATTCAATCACAGAATCAATCATGGAATCAGTCACAGAATCTCAGAATCAGTCACAGAATCTCAATCAATCACAGAATCTCAGAGTCAGGCACAGAATCAGAATGTGCCGAGAGGGAAGGGACCCACCCAGTCCCTCCTCCCCGGGGAGCTCAGGGATGCGCACGGGCTGTGCTGGTGCTGAGGCTCCTTCCAGGCTGCTGGAGAAAGGGGTTCCAGAAACCCCATTTGAGCACAGAAACTCCATTTGAGCACAGAAACCCCATTTGGGCACAGAAACCCCATTTGGGCACAGAAACCCCATTTCCTTCCCCCAAAAAGAGGCTGCTCACCCAGCCCACCACCCCGTTACAGGATTAGCATGGTTTTGGTGCTTTGCTCCCGGGGCTGGCTCTGTGCCCTTCCTTGCCATCCCCCAGGATGGAGGGGCTGAGCATCCCTGGCTCGGTGCGATGCAGCAGCCCGGGGGCACCTGGGGACACTGGCACAGGGCAAGGCTTCCTCCCTTCCTGCGGCTGGTGGCAAAGGGATTCCGTGTCCCCGCTGTTCCTTCACGCTCAGAGGCTTCATTCAAGCCGCGAGGAGCGCTCGGCTGGAAAGCTTTGCTCTCTTGGGGTCATCAATTAAGGAAAAAAAACCTCTCCAGGATTTAAGCACCCTCCTCCCGTGCCTTTGCCACTCCAGGAACTCGAGAGAGCAACAAATGACAAAAAGCAGCTTGTGTTTAGCGCACCTCAAGCCTGACAGGGCGTTGCTGTGCCACAATGAGGGCAATTAGTGCAGCGCTAATTGCCGCCGCTGCCGGCAGTGATTGCTGGGGGGTTAAAGGGCACCTCGGGGCACAGCGCTGATCCGGGGCTGCTGGGGACAAGGGGACCCGGCACGGGGCTGCTGGGGACAGGGGGGGCAGGGGAGGGGATGGAGGGACAGAGGGACGCGGCAGGACAGAGAGACATAGAGGGACACGGCAGGACAGAGGGACATGGAGGGGGATGGAGGGACACGGCAGGACGGAGGGACACAGCAAGACAGAGGACACGGAGGGAAAGCAGGACAGAGGGACACGGCAGGACAGAGGGACAGGGAGGGACATGGAGGGATGGAGGGGACAGAGGGATGCGGCAGGACAGAGGGACATAGAGGGACCTGGAGGGACAGAGAAACATGGAGGGACATGGCAGGACGGAGGGACAGGGAGGGACAGAGGGACACGGCAGGACAGAGGGACACAGCAGGACAAAGGAACACGGCAGGACAGAGGGACACGGAGGGACAGAGGGACACACCAGCCCCTCCACCCCCAGACCTTTCCCGGCGCTGCCCGCTGCTCCCAGCGCTCTCAGGGTTTGCTGCCTTTCCTTTCCTCTCCCTGAGCTCCTTGCCCTCCCTCCCCTGTGCTGGTGCCGCTGGGGCAGTGCTGGCAGGGGACAGGGACACCCGAGGTGGCTCCCAGGGTGGCTGTGGCAGCCCGAGGCCCCGTGAAATCCCAGAATGACCTGGAGGGAACCCCAGGGGATCCCCCAGGGAACTGAGATGGGCCAGCCAAACCTCCCTGCTGGGGAATCCTCCACAGCCTGGAAGGTTCATCCAGGGACTCTTTGCTATCACTAAAGGAAATGATCCTTGTGTCACTGTCCCAGGGGGCTCCAAACCACATCCAACCTGGCCTTGGGATCCAGGGGCAGCCACAGCTGCTCTGGGCACCCTGTGCCAGCCCTGCCCACCCTGCCAGGGAACAATTCCTGCCCAATATCCCATCTAAACCTAAAACATGATCCTCCTGATCAGTGATGGGCAACACATCCATGGAAAGGAAAAAGGGAAAAGAAAAAAAAAGGAAAAGAGGGAAGGGAAGGGTCTCTGGGTGTCCATGGAGCTTTTTTCCTGCTCTAAGGAGCCCCATAAGCTGCATTTGAGTTCTGTTGGGAGCTCTGCTCATGGTGGGGATCCAGCACTGAGGATGGGGGGTGCTGCCATTGTGCCTGGTGTGCCTTGGGGGGTTCATCTGAACCTGCTGCAGGGAAGTTCCAGGGCTGGGACACAGGTCAAACAGATTTAGCCCAAGGAAAAACCACTTGGTTTTTGTTGCCTTTACCAGAGTGTGAATGAAGTAATTTTTAAAGAATTATTTGTGGTCTATAAAATCATTCAAATGGCAGTCACTATTTTCTTAAAGGGAAAAAAAAAGGTGCTGGAAGGTAATTAACATTTATTATTGGAATCTGATAACCCTCCTATCCCCATCCCAGATCCACCCCCTCACTCCAGAAGATGGATGTGTCCTGCAGTTGATGCATTTGGATAAGACATACAATATTTCCACCGGGGCTCGAAGGAATGGGAGGAGGAGGAGGTGGGTGATGGGCTGCAGAGACATCTGAAGGCTCTGCAGCCCCAAACCCATCCCTGAGAGCTGGAGGGCTGATCCCTCCTGCTGCTGGGAGCTGGGCAGGAGCAGGCAGCTGATGCTCCCACTGCTTGGAGCTGGAAAACCTGGAGAGAGCTCAGGGAGCAAGGGGCAGTGCAGGGAAATTCCCCACCCGCTCCAATGGAGGGTTCTGATGGCAGAAACTATCCCTGATAATTTCATGGTTTTGGGATGGGGAGAGGCCTCTTGTGAGATGCCCAGTGTCACTGGGGAGGTGACACTGGGGTTGGAACTGGGGGATCCTCCCAAGGAGCCTCCCAAACCTCCCTGGCACTCTGGGAATCTGGCTGGGGCTGAGTGCTCTTCCCTCTTCTCCATAACTGTGCCCTAACCAGCACCGGGTGGGGATTCCTGGGGAAGGGAACATCCACAGCCTGCGAGGCTGGGAGCCAGAGGGGAGCGAGGGGAGCAGAGGGAGCAGTGAGGAGCAGTGAGGGGAGCAGTGAGGAGCACTGGGAGCAGAGGGAGCAGTGGGAGCAGAGGGAGCAGTGGGGAGCAGTGGGGATCAGAGGGGAGCAGTGAGGAGCAGAGGGGTGGCACAGAGCTGGCACAGAGCAGGGCTGAAGCTCCCTGGTTTGGTTTCTCACTCTGCACAGCCCTGGGGAGCTGTGGTGCTTCTCTGCCCATGGTTCCAATGTGCCCAGCAGGGACTGGTGTGAGACAGACACCTCCCCTCCTCCTGCAGTGGCTCTGAGCTGGGATCTGAGCTGGGAAAAGGCAGCCAGGCAGGGATTTGGTTCCATTAGCTCCTCTCCTTTGCCTTTTTAAACCTGCCAGACGTGTTTGGAAGCAGGGCTGTGATCTGCCAGCGTGCTCTGTCTGGCCCTGCAGCCAGGTCTGTGCCCTTCCAGCTCCAGCAGGAGCTGATGGATTTCCCTGGAGCAGATCCCAGCAGGGGAAGCTGCCATGGTGCAGGGCATGGCCTGAGAGGGACATGACCCATCCTTGAAAGGTCCCTAAATGCAAGGAGGGAGTGGAAGAAATCCCAGGGGTGGGCACCAGGGAGCTGGGATGAGGAGGATTCACTGGGATGTTCTCCATGTGCACAGCACCCTGTGGGACCCAGAGCTTTGGGGCATGAGAGAGCTGGGGATGCTCACCTGGAGAGGAGAAGGATCCAGGGAGAGCTCAGAGCCCCTGCCAGGGCCTAAAGGGGCTCCAGGAGAGCTGGAGAGGGACTGGGGACAAGGGATGGAGGGACAGCACACAGGGAATGGCTTTCCCAGGATTAGATGGGATATTGGGCAGGAATTGTTCCCTGGCAGGGTGGGCAGGGCTGGCACAGGGTGCCCAGAGCAGCTGTGGCTGCCCCTGGATCCCTGGCAGTGCCCAAGGCCAGGCTGGACATTGGGGCTGGAGCAGCCTGGGACAGTGGGAGGGGTTCCTGCCGTGGCAGGGTGGGATGGGATGAGCTCTAAGGTCCCTTCCAACCCAAACCATTCCATCATTCTCTCATTTCCCCTATAAACAACTAAATGTGTTTATACTGAAGATTAGGAGTACATGAGACAGGTAATTTCTGCTCACAGTGAAAGAGATCCATTTTATTTATCACTTTCTCTGCTTCCCTGCTGCTGTACCTTCCTTTCTAAGCCACATTTTCCACAGCAGCTCCCGCTGGGAGTGGGAAATGCTTGATTAAAGAGGCAGGTTAAAGGAGCTGCCATGCAAGGAAGGCAGCAGCACCCAGCAGTGGAACCTTTCGTTTGACAGAGCTGCGTTATTAATACTTGTTTGAAGTCCTGGAATGGATCAATGAAACAGCTGGGCTTTGCCTGTGGAAATCTGGGCTCTGTTTTGGCAGGGCTGAGGGAGATGTTCTGTAATGAGAGCTATTAAAAGGTCGTTAGAGATGCAGAGGAGTTTTGAAGTCAGATCTCAGTTTCTGGCAGTGACTTTTGTGTGAGCAGATTTTTAATCAACTCCTGTGCTTTTTCTTCTTTTCCTTTTCCTTTTACTTTTTTATTTTTTGTTTCATTCCTGGAGCTTTGTGGATGTTTCAGTTCTGAGGATGGGGGTGGTATCCATGCCAGGAGACAGGACAGGGTGTCCCTTGTGCCTCATGGTCCCTCTTGGCCTGGCTGGTGACATTCTGAGCAGTGTGGAGTTAAAGTGGTCTGCAAAGAAAAGGGACAGAGAAAACCCGAGGGTTCACACTCTGCATGTGGAGTTTGGGTGACTTGAAGAGGTTTAAAAGTGCCCCAGAGGGTGCTGGATGGTTTAGAAAGCAAGACTCACCCAAACACCTCTGAGAGCCATGAAAACACAAACCTCTGCTGCTGGGATCCTCTTCAGGAGCAAAGATGCTCACAAGGACAAAAATGGATTGCCTGGGGATTTGGGGTGATTTTCCTCTCTGAACACATCTCCTCCCAGCTGCCTTTTCCTGGCACCACGGGCACTGCATGAGGGGAGGGTGTGAATCTGTGTCAGGCTCAGGTGGAGCTCAGGGAAAGGTTCTTCCCTTCCCCCAGAGGGTGCTGGCACTGCCCAGGCTCCCCAGGGAATGGGCACGGCCCCGAGGCTGCCAGAGCTCCAGGAGCGTTTGGACAGCGCTGCCAGGGATGGACAGGCTGGGATTGTTGGGGGGGCTGGGCAGGGACAGGACTGGGCTGGGTGATCCCCTCAGTCCCTTCCAGCTCAGGATATTCTGTGATTCCATGATCTCCCCTGCTCCCACTGGGCAGGTCCTGGAAGATCACTGGGCTGTGTGGTTCCCTCTGTGTCACTTTTCACCTTTCAGCTGTACAAAAGGCTCTGAGCTCTCCCTTCCTCAGTGACCCTTCCCAAAGCAGAGCTCAGGCTCCTGCCCGGGGCACACTGAGCTCTGAACCCACATTAATTCATCCTGGAATGCCTCATTGTGGTTTTCCTCTCCTTTTGAGGAGGCTTTGGGGAATCCTGCAAGCCCTCCACCTCCTGCAGTAAAAGTGCAGTTCATTTTCTCCCCCAGCTCTGCTGGTTTTAATTGTGACTCCCACGTCAGCTCTAACAACCCACATGTTTCATGGATTTATTTTTTCATTTGCTCCTGGCCTGCCCCAAGGCTGGGTTGTGGTAGTTGGAGCAGCTGGCAAGGCTTTAAATCCAGATGAGATGTTTTTCCTAAAGGGAGAGATCTTTCTCCAAATTCAGCCACAACTGTTGGTCTTAAAGTAGGAATTAAGCTGGAGATCTTCTTTGGCCTGTTCTCTGACCACAAAATCATGGAATTACAGATTGGTTTGGGTTGGAAGGGACCTTAAAGCTCATTTCATCCACCCTGCCATGGCAGGGACCCCTCCCACTGTCCCAGGCTGCTCCAGCCCCAATGTCCAACCTGGCCTTGGGCACTGCCAGGGATCCAGGGGCAGCCACAGCTGCTCTGGGCCAGATCACAGTGGGGTTTTTAGGAAACAGAAGCAGATCCCACACTCAGTGACCACTCTATCATCATTTTTTGAGTACTGATTGAGAAAAAGTGACCCAAAATTGAACTGAAGCAGGAAAAATGCTGTGCCTTGCTGTTTATCCCAGGCACAGTTACAGGAGGCAGTGCTTAGATATCATATTTGTGGGTTTTGTCTTTTAATGATCCAGAGTTTAAGTATTTCTGTCTTAAATGTACCAGGTGGTCGAGGCTCTTGCTGGGTAGGAGTGACAGGGCTCCAGCAGCACTAACTGGTGTTACTGGTGTAGTTCCTGCTGGTCTCTGGAAGAGCTGGGCTGCTAAAAAATCCCCTTCCATGGCTGCTGGGACATTGCAGGTGTGTTTGTGCAGTGGCACAAGGTGTTTTAGAGACATTTCCAGGGCATAATTCACCTTGGAAGAGACTTCTGGAGATGGTGCAGCTGCTCTGGGCAGCTCCATCCTGATCCACTGCCTGTGGGGACAGGAGTGGCAATTCCAAAGCTGTTCTTTGTGTCTGGGCTCTTGTTTCCGAGATTTGCAGTCTGGTTTTGTTTAACTTGGTCTCAAGCCTTGGGGAGAAGGCTCTGGGCTTACATCAGAGGCTGCAGCTTCCTCCTGTCGAGGGCAGGGAGCCAAGTGATACCGGAATGGGCACAGGAGACAGGGCTGACACACTCCAGGAGGTCCCAGGGCACGGAGACAGCTCCAGGCTTTGGGGAAGGAGCAGAGGGAGGAGGCTGGGGCAGGCTGGGGCTCTGCAGCTCTCCAGGGATGCAGGAAGGAGCACCCCAGGCTGTCCCAGAGCAGAGTGGGGCTGCTCTGCCTCCCCCTCCCAGCCCAGGGACCCCCATCCCTGCAGCTTCCCGAGGCAGATGTGACCGTGACCGGGAATCCACCCGGGCTGGCTTTTCCGCCCCCAGGCTGGTATTTCCTCTGGCTCCTCTCCCCCTGCACGGCCCCATCCCCCTGAACCCCGTCAGGCACGGCTGTGACCCCGGGCCGGGCTGCCTCCCCTCCTGCACAGCAGCACATCTGGCAGGCACGTGCTGCAAGGCTGCCCCAGCCTCCCCAGGCTCCTCTTGGGATGGGCTCCCTCTGCAGCTGTGGGTGGTGGGGACACAAAGGGACCCCCCAGGACAGGAGCATCCCCCAGGACAGGAGCATCCCTGCTCCTCTCAGTTCCTCCCAGGGAAGGGCTGGGGGCTGTGCTGGAGGTTTGAGTGTCCCAGGGTGAGGAGTGATCTGGGATGGCTCCAGCCTGATCCCCCCCTTGGCTCCTGTGGTTTCCAGGAGTGCATTTTAGGGGATACTTTGCAGAGGAAACCTTCTGGTCGTGGTTAATCCCTTCCTGATGCCTGCAGCAGCTGGGAAGTTCCATGGGCTGAGCTGCAGAGGACAAGGACAGCCAGAGCCTCATTCCAGGCTCCTCTCCTGACTGTGCAGTAAGGGGAAAACAGGATTCTCCTTTCCCATGGGACACTCTGGGGTTCATCCATCCAGAGAGCCAGGAGCTCCCTGGGACATCTCACTTGGCCAGGGGACAGGGGTGACACAGTGAGCAGGTGACACAGGGGGCAGGGGTGACATGGTGGACAGGGGTGACATGGTGGGCAAAAAAAAAAAACCCCAACAAACAAATGAAACCCAAAAAAAAAACCCAGAACCACTCCCCTCAAAAAAAAAAACAAAAAAAAAAACCTGAAAACCCCCAACCCCACCCCCCAAAAAATAAAAAAAAACCAGAACCAAAGGTTTTAAAAGAATAAATAACAAAAATTGCCTCTGAACTTTTTGCATCCAGTCTTTGTGATGGAACCATGAGCAGTCAGGTTTCCCCTGCTTTCTCCACGGCTGTGAGGCTCAGGAAGTTTAATTAAAGAGAGGTTTAGGGCTGTTAATGAGTCCAGCAGCTGGAGCATTAATTCTTTGTCTACATCAGCAAGTGGGGGGTGCTCCCAAAAGCTGCTCCAAGTCCCTGGGCTCACTCTGAGGGGCTCTGTGGTTTTTATCCAGAACTGGGCTTGGATTTTGATCCAGAGGATCCTGCCCATGTTGGAGAACATTAAATCTCCTCCCCAGCACTTCTGGCTTCTCCTCTCCAGGAAGGTGCAGCCCAGAGCTGTGCATGTGAACAGCAGCACAGGGAGTGGGCATGGCTGGGAATTCACCCTGGAATGACCTCCTGATCCTCATTAAAACAGCTCCTCTGTTGTTATTTTTAATTTGCTCTGTTTGTTTTCCCCCCTCAGAAACAGTTTGCAGAAGCAGGTTGTGAACATGGCTCTGCTGCAGCTTGGTGGGGATTGGGTCAGTGTTGACCCAAGGAAGGTTTTCTCATGGAATGCTGGAATGGTTTGGGTTAAAAGGGACCTTAAATCCCATCCCATCCCACCCCTGCCATGGCAGGGACACCTCCCACTGCCCCAGGCTGCTCCAGCCCCAATGTCCAGCCTGGCCTTGGGCACTGCCAGGGATCCAGGGGCAGCCACAGCTGCTCTGGGCACCCTGTGCCAGCCCTGCCCACCCTCACAGGGAATGCACCCAGTGTGATGTGAGAACATGAACCCTGCTCCTTTTCACAGCACACACTTGCCTTTTCTCAGCTTTAATCTCCCTGAATGTGTTTTTGTTTCATTTTTATATTCCTTCCAGGCTTTTACTGGAATTCCCACAGGCCAGAGCAGGCTGGGGATGCTGATTGGAAACAGAATAAGGCTGGAAGTAGCCGAGATAAGTGGGCTGATAAAGCAGCCAGAGCCTGGCTGGGACTGTCCTCACCCCCTTCTCCCTGCTCCAAGAGGGATTGAGGCCAGGAATGACCCACTCCTGGGAACTGTGCTACCCAAGGGAGGGAACAGAGCTGAGGAAGGGGCTGGAGCCCAGGAGGGGCTGAGGGAGCTGGGAAGGGGCTCAGCCTGGAGAAAAGGAGGCTCAGGGGGGCCCTTATGGCTCTGCACAACTCCCTGACAGGAGGGGACAGCCGGGGGGGTCTGGCTGTGCTCCAGGGAACAGGGACAGGAGGGGAGGGAACGGCCGGGGGGCTCAGGGTGGACACCAGCAGGAATTTCCTCATGGAAAAGATGATTAAACATTGGAGAGGGCTCCCAGGGAGGTTTAGAGTCCCCATCCCTGGATATAGCACCTGGGTCACTGGTGGCCTTGGCAGAGCTGTGGGAACAGTGGGACTCAGTGACTTTAGGGGGCTTCTCCCCAGTTCCACAATTCCATGTTTGCTGCTGCTTTACATCCCTGCCCATACTGCAGAGCTGAGTGCAGGAAGTGAGGGACAGGAATTCCCACTTTGGAGATGGATGTTCTCTGCTGGGATAAATGAGGATTTTTCTCAGCTCACACCTAGAAGTGGGTTAAGGCTAAGGAGAGTAGGTGGATTATTTTTTAAGCCTTCACATTGAGAGTTGTCATCTCCAAGACTTTCAGAGCTGCTGGCTCTGAGCAGGGTGCAGGAGCCAGGAGCTCCTGGTGGCTGATGTCATGTTTAAAACATGAATTCCTCATGTTTAGAGCTCCTTCTGCAGTGGGGCAGAGCAAAGCCTGCCCTGCAGCTCCTCAGGATCCCCCACACCCCAGCTGGGGTTTGTCCTCATTGTGATCCACAGTTTGCTGCCAGCACCATCACATGGGGCTTGTTGGTCTGGACTGGAAATCCCATTTCCTTCCCTGTGGTTTTCCCTAGAAAAGAATCTGCTCCTTGCTCTTCCTTGAGATGACAAGAGGAAACAACCTCAAGTTGCACCAGGGCAGGTTCAGATTGGGAATGAGGGAAAATTTTTTCATGGGCTGCTCAGGGCAGTGGTGGAGCCCCATCCTGGAGGGATTTAAAATCTGTGTGGATGTGGCACTTGGGGACGTGGCTTAGTGCTGGCCTTGGCAGAGCTGGGGGATGGTTGGACTCGGGAGGGTTGGGCAGGCTCTTGAAATGCAGGAATCAAATATTTTAGGGAGAAGAGGTATTTGAGGCTGTCCACATCCTGCAGCAGTGTCCTGGTGAGGCTGTGGCAGAGGGAACAGCCCTGTGGCTGTGCAGGTGTGTGACTTAACCTTGTTTTGTCAGATTTTACAGTGAATTAAAAGAATGCAATATTTAGGGCTGAGCTGATCCCTTGCAGTATTTCTTTTGCTGCAGGTGGGATGGGAATGGCACAGCAGTTCAGGCCAACTCCACTTTTTACATCACTTTTCTTTGTTTGCTTCACTTCCAAACCAGGAAAAAAGCAGCAGAGCCATTCCTTCCTGTGGCCCTGCTGCTCCCAGAGCACTGGAGTGTGCTGGAAAGGCTGGAACACTGCTCCAGCCCAGCGGGGGAGATGCTGCAGCAATCTCCAGGACATTTAATCTGATGACTGCAAAACAAACTCAGCCCGTGGGTTTGGAGGAGCCCTGCTGGCTGGATAAATCCTGCAGGAATTGCTGGAGTTAGACAGGAAAGTGAGGTTTGGTGCCCTCAGGAAATGCAGGTGGGAGCAGGAGCAGCCATCCTGCGGTGCCTGCAGCACTCCAGACTCTCAGGGAGCTTTGGAGAGGAGCTCATTTTGTAGGGATATTTCTGGGACAGTCCTGAGCAGCAGAGCTGTGCAGCAGCAGGGGCTTGTCCATGTCCAAGAGCTCCCAGGTGAGATGTGCAGAGGGATTTTGGAGATTTCTATCCAGTGGGATCCCAGTTCTTCCATCCTGTCCTTCCTCGGGGCCACACTTGCTGCTCACTGTTGTCACCTGCTCTGGTGTTTGTGCCTGCACCTCACATCTGTCCTGGGCACATCTGGGCTTCCCTGGCACGTTCCTGGTGGGGAAAATGGTGCAGCCCAAGGTCAGGGAACAGGGGGTGCCTTTCCAGGCTGTGGATGCTGCACAGTGACACCAGCTCTCCCTGGGGCAGACAGGGAGGTCCCACAGGGATTCTGGGGGGTTGGAAGTGTCACCCCCACTCCAGCTCCTCCAGGCTGTGCCAGTGCTGATGGTTCCAGCACATTGCCCTGCTGTCCTGGGTTGGAGGACAGGTGTCTGCCAATAAAGGCAGGAACTTCTCTTTGAAATGGAGAATGTAAACTCCCTCCCTCCAAATTATTATAATTTTGAAATCAAGGGGCTCTCAGGCAAAGATACGGGAACAGGAATAGCAGTTCTTTACTAGGAAAAAATAAGGTAGAAATACAGTATTACAAAGAACAAACCCAAAATGCTGACGGAGTCAGAGTACAACCAGGGTGTTGGTAGCAGTCCCATTCCATGGTGGCTGCATCCTCCTGCAGTGACAGATGTGGCTCAGTTGGAGCAGTGCTCCTGTACAAGGTGCAGTTTCCTCCCAAGCTCCAGGGATGATGTGCAAGGGTCTGGTTTTCCTCTGGGATCCAGAGGAAAAGGCTGCTCTGATGTTCCAAATCTCAGTTTTTATCCAGGTAGGAAATATTTGGCTCCTCCCCCTGGCTGGAGCATCTCCCAATGGGATGATGGAATTTTATCAGCCATGCCCTGGGACTCAATGGCCATTAACAGGAGAGGGAGGATGGGTTGTGGAAAGATAAAGAACACTGCCCCACCTGGTTTTACAGCTGGTGACAGAATCCACACTGCTGGTCACATCCTATGTTGAACCCAAGACACCTGCCCAGCCCTGATCCAGATCCTGACCAGGGACAGAACCCAGGGAACGGCTGGAGCTGGGCCAGGGCAGGCTCAGGTGGAGCTCAGGGAAAGGTTCTTCCCCCAGAGGGTGCTGGCACTGCCCAGGCTCCCCAGGGAATGGGCACGGCCCCGAGGCTGCCAGAGCTCCAGGAGCTGCCAGGGATGCCCAGGGTGGCATCCAAGGCTGGGCAGCTCACAAAGCCCAGAGCTTTGGGAATCACCCCCAGGATCCATGGGAAACCCCCTGACCCACATTTCAGTGTGGATCTCTTCCTTCCTGACACTGACAGGCAAAGCCAGGTGGGCAGGATTGCTTTTCACCAGCTGGGAATGTTTTAATGTCTTGGAGAGAGAAACCTTGAAAGCTTCCACCAGGAGGAGGATTTCTCCCACTGTGATACTGGATACAGGATACAGCTTAAAAAATAATTCCTGGCACTTTGTGGGGACAATGTGAAATTTTGTTTTGGTTTAGGAAATCCTTCTTTTCCAGTCAGGATGGTTAATTAATGGATTTAGATTTTCTTCTTCTTTTTAAGCATTGCAGGGTGGGTTACAGGTGATATCCTGGTGTTTTCCAACCTGTGGGTCCTCTTCACTGCTCCAGAGTTTTTCTGTTCTGGAGGTGGCTTGAAAATGAGATGGAATGGAGATGCAGCAAAACCCTGGCTGCATTGTCAGACATGAGAGAATCCAGGGGGTTCTGAGGCACTGGGACAAGGATGTGGAATAGAGTACAGAGGAATTCTCTGCTTGGGGACACTCCTCAGGTTGTCTGCTTCCAGGTAAAGGAACAGAGAATTGAGGGAGGGCTCAGGAGTCTGGAGCTCAGTGGAGGCTGGTGAAATTGGGTCTGATCAGGTGGAAAATTTCCAGCAGGAATTGAGAGTGAAACTCAAGCCCCTTGAAACTGTTGGGTTTCCTGGAGTTTGTGAAAAAAAAAGAATAAATTTAAAAACCCAAAAAGTGGTTTACTGGAGGAGGGAGGAAATGTCCTGTCATCTCCAGGGGTTAAAAATAACATTGATTTTTTCACTTTCTAACCATTTCAGTTAATTAAAGTGGACTTGCACCAAATAAAAGAAAACAAGGAAGAGGCAGCTCATCCACAGAGGTGAAACTTTTCATTTCTGGGCTGACTCAAACTGACTCATTTTCCTTTTTTTTCTCCCCCCTTTTTTTTTACTCAAATATTGGGAAAGTTTTCTGTGTGACACATGATTCCTCCCTTTAACCCTGAGAGCTCCCCCACATCCCAAATCCTTCCTTTCCTCAGTCTGGGCTGCTCAGGGAAGTGATGAATCACTAACAAATGTTTCAAATGTTTTCCCCCACTCAAAGGCAGAGGGAGGAATGAAGAGCAGATTTTTTTTAAATTTTTTTTTTTAGGGCAGAGATATCTCTGCTGTTCAAACAAGGCTTGTCAGTCTGTCTGGGGCTCTCCCAAAATCCACACAATTCCCTTTGCAGAGGCAGCAGCATGGGGGAGCGTGTCTGACCTGGGCCCTTCCCAGCTTCACTTGTGATAAATAATCCAGCCTCAAAAACTGGAGGTTTGAGGGTGAAAACCAAAGATTTTCTGTGGGGTTCTACTGCATAAAAGACCCTGGGGAATTCTTTAGGTTAGTAAAGAAATAGAGAGAAAGGAAAATTGGTTTGAGCTGGGAAATGGTTATTGATAGTGGGGTGCTCCTGTGCAGCCTTTGAAGCAGAAAATACAGGAATGGGCACAAGGCAGGCTTTGGATAGGAAGTTTTTCAGGAGAACAAGAGGATTTTGAAGCCTGGAGAGGAAAAAGGGCTGGAGGTGTCCACATCCAGCACGGGGATTTTGCAAAGGTTGGCCCATTCCCTCCTTGGGATCTCACCCATGCTGCAAGTTGCTGGAAGCTTCCTCAGCCCCATCCACGCTCATCCTCATCCCAGTTTCCAGCTGTGGAGCCTCCTGAGCCCAGGATCTGGCCCAGGGAGCTCCAGAGGGTTCAGCCCCTCTTGGGGCTTGGCCAAGCGGTGCCTCCAGCACCAGTTTTGGGGTTTGGCAGCTTCTCTGCACGTGAATAAAATCCTGGCTGATGTTTATTTGCCCAGAGCCTCCTGAGCTCTGGTTCCAGCACTGTGGTTTCGATCTGAGCTGCTGAAAGGCGTTTACAGGAGGAAATCTCTTGGCTGGGGCTCTCAGTGCCTCCCACAGCCGGGGAAGCAGCAGCTCCTCAGGGACTCTGGAGGCTCCCAGCACCCAAAGATAATTTGGGTGTAAAAATACCAGAGGTGGGAGGTGATGAGCTCTGTCAGAGGAGCTTGGAGAGGAGCATTTGGGAGTTGAGTCAAGGTTGAAACCGCAGCAATTCAATGGTTTGAACAGAAACCTGGCAGCCCCAGCGCGGAGTGAATCACAAATGTGCACATGTTTTGCCTGGGGTGAAAATCTGAGCGCTGTTTGGCTGTGAAATGGCAGCTTGTTAGGCTGGGGAACACTCATTTTGAATGATTTTTTTTATTCCTGGGAGCTGTGTTGAAGGGGAAGGTCAGGGTTGGTGCTCTGCCCCAGGCTGCGCTGGGCTCTGCTGCCTCCTCCTCTCACTCTGCTCTGTCCCTGCACATCCCCCAGGGAAAATGGTACCCTGGAGCCAAATGGCACCTCCAGACACTGACCCAGGCCCAGAATTTAATACCAGGTCAGAGCCTGAGCTCTGACCCTTGGAACAGCAGCTCCTGGAGCAAAGGAAGCAGAACTGGATCCCTGTGAGGCACAGGGGGCTTTGCTGTCCTGCAGTCTAAACTCTGCCTCTAATGAACCTCACTGGTAATTTGGGGTGAGAATCGGTCCCTCTAATGAACCTCACTGGTAATTTGGGGTGAGAATTGGTCCCTCTAATGAACCTCACTGGTAATTTGGGGTGAGAATTGGTCCCTCTAATGAACCTCACTGGTAATTTGGGGTGAGAATTGGTCCCTCTAATGAACCTCACTGGTAATTTGGGGTGAGAATTGGTCCCTCTAATGAACTTCACTGGTAATTTGGGGTGAGAATCGGTCACCCCGGAGTGACAGGAGCTGGGGGAGGCACTGGTCGGTGCAAAGCTCAGCTCAGGCAGGTCCAGCTTCCCCATGGGCTGCCAGGAGCAGTGTCTGTCTGTCTGTCTGTCTGTCTGTCCGTCCCCTGTCCCTCACACAGGGCCTTGGTGCTCTCAGGGGATGTCAGTGTCCCCAAAGTGGAGATGGCAGATGCACTTTAGTTAAACCCAGCCCTGCACTGACCGTGGCCATCCTTTAGAGGACAATTGTCCTGGCTGGAGGACAGGCGAGGGAAGGGTGTCCCTGAGCTGGGATGGGTTTGGGAGAAGTGCAGGAGGGACAGTCCTGGAACAAACCCCACACTCCTGAGAGGATCCTGGAGCTCCCCATAGGCTGCCCTGAGCTCCCTTGGCTGCTGGGCAGGCAGCAGAGTGTGCCCAGGAGCCCAGACATGGCTGGGCACTGTCCCTGTGCCTCTCACCAGCCCTGTGTGCCCTGCATGTCCCCTGCCTTTTGGCCTCCAGCTCTTTCCCCAGGTGCAGTGCTGGCTTTGTCACGTTTGCCCTCAGCTTTTGGGAGCACTGGTCACCCCACAGGGATGGCTCCCAGGTTTTCTCTGCAGGCTGGCAGGAAAGCCAAGTTTAAATGGGAAAGCAGCTCCCTCCTGCCCCCCGAGGGGTTTCTGGATCTCCATCAGCAGCTCTGGGTCCTGCTCCCTGCAGGGTTTGTTGTTAAATCCCCTCAGTTCATTTCTCTGACCTCCAATCTCCCTAAACCTGTGAGTTTGAGTCCAAGCAGACCTGGGTGGGAGTGTGGCAGCTCTGTGCTGGCTGTGATGGGGCTGGGGGCACAGGAAATTCCAGGTGGGATTTCTGCCCATCCTCCAGCTTCTCCAGGATGTGATAACTCAGTGCTCCTCAGGCAGAGGGCCTGAGCCAGGCCTTGCCAGGCATTCTCTGATTTCTGCCTGGCTGAGGTCACTGCCTGGCCAATGGAGCTGTGTGAGTCCCTCGGCTGCCCCTGGGCAGTTTGTGTCCTGCAGGGGTGTTGATAAAAGCTGGGTTTGTCATGAGCCCACTGGGAGGGAGGGCTGGGATTGGCAGGAGTGGAGCAGGCAGAGCTCTGAGCACAGGGGAGCTCTGGGAACATCCCTTGGGATCTCTCTGGCTCAGCTGAGGGCTCCTGCCAGGTGGAGCTGCTGGATTAGGGAATCTGCCAGGTTAGGGAAAAATCTGTTTTTGTGGCTGCCATGAAGAAAACATCAACCAGTTTAGAATCCCAGGATCATTTAGGTTGGAAAAGACCTCCAGGGTCATCAAATGCAACCTGTGACTGATCCCCACCTTGTCACCAGCCCAGAGCACCCAGTGCCACCTCCAGCCCTTCCTTGGACACCTCCAGGGATGGGGACTCCCCTGAGCAGCCCCTTCCAGAGTTTAATCACCTTTTCCATGAGGAAATTCCTGCTGAGCCTCCCCTGGCCCAGCCTGAGGCTGTACATGCAGGAAATGCAATATCAGGGTTGTGGAATGAACAATTTGATGGGAAATACTGACTTTTGGGATACCCTGGTCCCCTCCTTCTCCATTCCAAGCTGATCTCCATGAATGTTCCTCCAGCTTAACCTGCCATTGTCTCAGAGCAGCTATTTTAAAGCCTGGCAGCAGCTCAGTCTGGGCTATTATTCCAGCAGTGCTAAAAGTGTCCTGAGTGAGCAGGGAAGTGCTGGCTTGGTGTTATCTGCTGCTGCAGACACGTCTGGGAGAGATTACAGCCTGAGAAAATCCAAATAAATACATCCAGGGAGCCTGCCCTGGGAATTCCTCTCGTTTCAACAAATGCAGGCTCTCTGCACCCAAATCCCTCCTGCTCCTGGTGCTGGGTGGGTTCCTTTGCCATGGGAATTCAGAGGAGCCTGCAGATAAACCTGACACCCTTGGGACGTGCCAGGCAGTGGGGGTGATGGCCCAGGTGTGAGTCAGTGCTGAAAGGCAGCCAGGGAGGGTGGCACCTGTGCCAGGAGCCATCTGTCACCTGGGAACTGCCACACCCTGGCTCAGCATCGCTGCCCCTCCCGCTGGCCTGGCCTCAACACCCAGCTCAGGCTGCCAGACACATCCCAGCCTGCTCTGGAGGAGTTCAGGGCTCCACAAAACATCAGGGGAGCTCAAGGGGAAGAGAAGGAGAGCTGTGTGTGCCCAGGGATCCCTTGCAGGAATACGGACCTGAGCTTCCCAGAACACTCTGTTCTTTTCCTTTTCCTTTTCCTTTTCCTTTTCCTTTTCCTTTTCCTTTTCCTTTTCCTTTTCCCTCCTTTCCTCCCTCTGCTCTCCTCCTGGTGGTCCTGACCTTGGAGTCATTCAAATCCAGACAGTTCCTGGGAGTTTTGGGGCTGTTTGCTCACCAATATTCATGTGCTCTCCAGGAGGAGAGGGAATAGCCTCAGGCTGTGCCAGGGGAGGTTCAGGGTGGACATCAGGAGGAATTTCTCCGTGGAAAACTTTGTTAAACATCACAAGGGGGTGCCCAGGGTGGTTTGGAGTGCCCATCCCTGGAGGTGGCACTGAGTGCTCTGGGCTGGGGACAAGGTGGGGACTGGGCACAGCTCAGGCTCAATGATCCTGGCAGTTTTTTCCAACCTGAATGATCCTGGGGTTCAGTGATCAGAAGCAGAGGATGATGGAAGTCAGGGCTACAAACCCTGGCTGTGTGCTCTGCCCAGCCTGGGGTGTCCATCCCACCCAGAGCAGGATTTTGGGATCACCCCTTCATGGCTTTGGTGTTTATTTCTGTTTGTCTTCCAACCCTATAAAACATGCTTTGTTTTTTTTTTATAAAACCACAGAGAAGGAGGCTCTTGGAAACAAATCCCTGGAGTGGGAGAGACTGGAGAATTTGCTGTTAATTAACTTTGACAATGGAGCAATACACAGAAGTTTATTTACGAGCCACAGTGAGGGCCAATGTTTATAGCACTTGTCCCCACTCAGTGTCACACAAATTTTATTGGGATGTTTTAAAGTTTTTTAAAAGGAATCCCACAGATTCCGCTGGATAGGCATTGTACACCAATTCCAATGCTGCCTCCCTGTAATTCAGTAATTAATTTAATTGCTGTGAGGCCAATTTGAACAGGTTGAGGAGTGGTTGTGTGAGGATTAAAATGAAAACCATGTAAAAATGCTCCCAGCTAAAGCTTTTAAGCCTTGAATGTGGATAAAACATCGTTTCTGTGGTGTTTGGCTTGAGCTAAGTGAAGGTTTGAGCTCAGCCCAGGAGCTGTCAGTGCTCCAGGAGATGAATGCACAGAGCAGGGGAGGAGCATCTGAGGGGAAGGAGGAGAGCAGGGGGTGGAAGATGCACCAAGGTGTGAGCATGGCCTGGGGGTGAGGGCTGGGCAGGCTGGGGTGACAGCAGAGCACTTCCCCAGGGACAGGAGCTCTGGGGGGGTCAGCTCTCGGGGTGCTCAGGAAGGGGATGCATGAGGAGCTCTGAGAGCTCTGGGGGCTGCATGGGGTGACCTTTAAAGGTCCCTTCCAACCTGAGTTATGTCATGATTCTGTGATTTCTTAGAAAGGTTGGAAATGGCTTCTTTTTTGGTTTCCTATTAAAAACCCCCAAATCAAGCAAGGCCACCAAACCCTGCAGAGCAGCTGGTCCTTGTGGGGCTCCCTCAGGGAGTCTCCTGCTCAGCTTCCAGGATATCCATCTGCTCCACATCCCAAATCCTCTCCCCATTCCCAAAGGGCAGCAGACAGCCTCAGAGCCCCTCCGTTAAGGGGTGAGGTTTTCATGCTGGCCCATGGAGAGTTAGGATTTACCAGAGGAGGACAGAGCTGCCAGCCCTGTGCCCACCCTGTGGCTTCAGCAGCTCTGGAACTCTTCCCTCTCCCAAAGCTCTCTTCTTTGCTGCCACTTGCCCTACTTTTCCCTGCAGCCAGCTTATCCTTACTCGGGGTCATCCTGCCTTGCAGCAGCCCTTCCTCCTGGCCAGCCTTTGTCCCCAGAAGCCCCATCCCCACCCTGCAGAGCCCCCCGTGCTGGGCAGGCACAAAGGAACGGCAGCACAGCTGCAGCTCCGGGTAATGAGCTCCAGGAGAACCTGTGCTCCCTTTTTCCTGTCCACACAATGCGTGCAGCCGAGCTCTTTCTTCCAAAAAGGTTTCTCTCCCCTGGAATTTGCTGTCCTCTCTGTGGGTGGGTGGCTGCATTCACTGTGCCACAATGGGTCCAGCGTCCTCCGTGGGAAATGTCCTGCTTCCTTTTCTTCCTGCCTTGGCTCTGTCCCCTCCTGGACTTGCAGCCACGGGGTCAAACCCAAATTATCCTTGCTCTCCGGAGCAGGGAGGAGAAGGTTGAAATCCTGTTGCATAAGCAGCCCTGGGAGCTGGGAGTGCTGCAGCTCAGAGCTCACCTCGGGTGCCTTCTGGAGGTGCCCTTGGAAGGGATGGATGGGAGGGAAATGGGAGCAGCAGGGAAGGGAGGTGGCACTGGCAGTGACACAGGTGGCTCCAGCAGGGAATGGAGGTGGCACTGACAGTGACAGGGGTGGCTCTGCAGGGAAGGGAGGTGGCACTGGCAGTGACACAGGTGGCTGCAGCAGGGAATGGAGGTGGCACTGACAGTGACAGGGGTGGCTCTGCAGGGAATGGAGGTGGCACTGGCAGTGACACGGGTGGCTCTGCAGGGAATGGAGGTGGCACTGGCAGTGACACGGGTGGCTGCAGCAGGGAATGGAGGTGGCACTGGCAGTGACACAGGTGGCTGCTGCAGGGAATGGAGGTGGCAGTGACAGGGATGGCTCTGCAGGGAATGGAGGTGGCACTGGCAGTGACACGGGTGGCTCTGCAGGGAATGGAGGTGGCAGTGACAGTGACACGGGTGGCTCTGCAGGGAATGGAGGTGGCACTGGCAGTGACACGGGTGGCTGCTGCAGGCACTGGCACCACAAAATTCTGGGAAGGAAGGAGAAGCAGGAAGAGCTGCCTACAAAAACTTTGTGTCAAGGTGTCCTTGAGCTTCCTCAATGTATGGAGCCACCAGGGAATTCCAAATAAGTGGGAATTGCCATTTTTGCTGCCCTTACTGCAGGGAAAGTCAGGCACACTCTCCAGCACCTTCCCAGGGCTGTGGGGCTCAGGGAGCAGTGCTGCAGGGCTGGGAGGGCTCTGCTGGTTTGGATGCTTGGTGCTGGTGTCACTGGTGTGAGCCCCCAGGATGGAGCCCTGCTTTTCCACCCCTTAATGCAGGGAGCCTTCCTGATTAAATTCTGGAGCTGTGATGTCCCAGCCCCTCTGATCCAGAGTTTGGAGAGCTCCAAAGCAGAGTCCTGGCAGGACATTTCCATCAGGCACTCAGGAGCTAGAGGGAGGAAAGGCCCATTAGATCATAGGCTCCATTCCCCAGCCAGGGCTGTCCCCTGGCCGTGTCCCCAGGGCTTGGCCAGCCCTGTTATTTCAGGTTCCAACCAGTGCCACATCCAGGGGAAATGACTCAGCCTGACAGACCCTCTCAGGAGCTCTCCAAGGCTGTTTAATACAATTTTCCCTCATTTCCCTCTTTTGGGGAGAACATAAAGCTCAGTGTAAGCTTCACACATTGAAAGGAGCCAGAGGAGCACAGGGTGCTCACTCCTCTGTGTCTGCAGCTGGGGCTGCCCCTCGGGGAACACCTGGGATGGGATGGGATGATGGGATGGGATACAGGGATGGGATACTGGGATGGGATGGTGGACAGTCACTATTGAAACCCATCTGATTCCTGACAGCACTAATGGGCCTTAATGACCCCAACCAGGCTGCTCATCCCAGCCTCACCTGGGATCCCAGCAGCCCCATTTAAACTCAGCCCTGTCCTGAGCTCTGCTGTGGGATTTTTGCCTCCTGGCTGGGCCATGGACTTTCCCTGGATGGAATTTCTCTCCTTGTCCTTTTGCTCTCTGTCCCTTGGATGGACTTTACACCTCACTGCAGCCTGGTTTCCACACCAGCTCCTGCCTGAGCTTCCCTTTTCCACAGGAGGGATCTGTACCTGATTGCTGGGGCTGTCTGAGGAGCATCTTCCCTTGGAATCTGTGCCTGCTAACAAAGCCCTGCCTGTCCTGGGGTGCCCCAGCTCCCCAGAGCTGCCCCCTGCACCAGTCCCTTGGCACTGGGATGCCTGGGAAGATTCCTGTGCTGCTTTTAGGAGCAAGCTGGGTTTGGCAGCTGAACTCCAGGAATGTCCTTTCCAGTGCAGGAATGGCCAGTCTGGAGGTGTTTGGGCAGAGGTTGAATAGCAAAGGTGTGGGGGTGGGATGCTGTTTGTGCTCTGTGGGAAGGACAAGGAGAGCCCAGGGGAGCACAGCTGGGCTGTGAGCTTTGTTCTGGGGTGCAGGATGGAGGTGGGGGTGCTGTGGGTGTTCAGGAGGGGTATAAAGGGTTTGTGAGCAGAGCTGCTCCCTGATGGCTCTGCAAGGAGAAGGGAAGCCTGGCTATGGGGATAAAGCAACTTAGCCCTGAGAATGCTGAAAACTCCACAGAAAGTGGGATTTTTGTAAAGGAAAGAGAGAATTTCTGTAGCAGACATACAGCCCAGCCTGTTCCTGACCCTGGCTGCACTCAGCTGCCTCAGCATCCCCTGCCTGGCATTAGTGTGCTCCCAGGAAGGTGTGACCCTGCTCCCTGAGCTGGGGACAGCCCCTGCAGCTGGGAATCAGTTCCCAGGTAATCCATGTCCTTGGGAAGCAGCCTGTCTGCTCCCACAGCTCACAGCAAAGGGAGAAAATAAATCTGCTTGGAAATGTACAGCAAATCTGTGATGTTTGTGTAGTAACCACAAATCCCACTGTGCCAGGAGGGAGAGGTGGCCCTTGGTCAATGCTGGGGAGAAGCAGCAAGGAAAAGCTTTGGTGCTGAGGCTGGCTGAGCCCTAAATCCAGTGTTGTGAGCAACTCACTGTGCAACAGCTCCTGCCCCAAAACTGTGGGGCAATGAGCTGCAGAGAGTGCAGGAGCCTGCTCTTGGAATCCTGTAATAGTTTGTGTTGGGAGGGACATTAAAGCTCATCCCATCCCACCCTGCCGTGGCAGGGACCCCTCCCACTGCTCCAAACCCCAATGTCCAGCCTGGCCTTGGGCACTGCCAGGGATCCAGGGGCAGCCACAGCTGCTCTGGGTATCCTGTGCCAGTGTTTAACCAGCCTCACTGTAAAAAACTGCTTACCTCAAATCTAAATTAATATTTCCATTTAAAACCATTCCCCCTTTGCTCCCTGCCTTCAGAGCCTGCCCAGGGAGTATTCCCTGTGTGTTCATTCCAGCTGCAGCAGATGTGGGAAGGCTCATCCCTGACAGGATCCAGGGAGTTCTCACTGCTGTGATCTCCAGCAAAGCTGGAGCCTGGTGGGGCTGCAGCCCCTGGAGCTGGAACTGTGGAATTGTGCAGGTCCTGGCACATCCACTGATGGCAGCAGTGAGGGAATCACTCCCAGAAATGCTTGGGCATGAGAGGGACAAACATTGCTGATATTCTCCCCTCTGTGAGCTGTTTGGTCCTGGATTAATTCTCATGCTGTGCTGATAAACTCTGCTGGCTCTGCCTTTGGGGGTTCTTGGCTGGTCAGGGCTCCCAGGGGCTCCACCCTGCACCCTCTGGCTTGGTCCCAGATTTTTGGTGTTCCTGCTGCCAAAAGCTGCTGCACCTTCATTTTGCAGAGCTTTAGCTTGCCTGGAAACCAGTCAAGGATGCTGTTGTGGGGAGCTGGGGAAATCCCAACTCTCCTCATCTCCTCCATTCCTTCCCCTCTTTCCCATCACAGGGCTCTTTCCCATGCAGCATCTTCCAAGGAGCTGGGGCAGGAGTGACACACGAGTGTCTGAGGCAGATCAAAGCTGCCTTCTGCTTGATTGATTTGTTGTTTTCCCTCTCTGTGCTGTGGATATCTCCTGGCAGGTCGCAGCATGCCCGGGGCTGTTTGTCTGCCCTCACATCAATCTCACACCTCATCCACAGCGGGAATTACAGCCAGAGAAGGGGCTGGATGCTTCCCCAGCCATGGCAGATGCTCGTGCAGATGGTGCTGGCACAATTCCCACTGACAAATCATCGAGTGGGATTGTCCAGACCCTCCTGGGAAAGGGGCTGTGGGGTCTGGAGTGATCCTGCAAGGCTGGACCGAGGGTGCTGATCTGAGTCTGTCCCTTGTCCCACTCCCTGCTGGTGGCAGCGTTGTTGCCACACAGGAGGAACCTGGTTTTAGATGTCTGAGGTCTGCAAATCTTTGCTAATGGAGAGGAAAAAGAAACCTTGAGGTTTTAAACACATTTCTTCCCAGGGCAGGGGCTCTCTCCTGTTCAAACCCTCTCAAAAGTTCACATTCTGAGAGTGAATCCTTTCCTTCCTGGGAATTCCCACTGGATTCCTGACCCCGTGACAGGGCTGAACCCGCTTTGGGCAGGCAGGGGTGTCTCCACCCTCTGGCCAGGGCTGAGGGACACAGTGACTTCTTCCCACTCCTTGGTCCAATTCTTTACTTACGGCATCAGCAAGGAAGTTTGGGAAAGGATGAGCAGGATTCCTGTACCCAGCTGCTCCAGGACTTGTGGTTTGGGACATTTGTGTCCCAGCTGTGCTTTACAGCCCTGAGATCCCAGCTCTGTGGTTGTAGAGGTACCAGCACAGCTGGGGAAGGAATGACCCTTCCTGCCTTGGCAACAGTGGCCTCAAAACTCATCTTGGGGTTCAAAAATCCCACCTGGCTGTTTGTGACTGTGTCTGAATGGATTTTGTGGTCTGAGTCCGCTGAATTTGGGTACTGAATTTTGATTTTCCCAAATTTACACTCTTCTTCCTGCAGGTTTTGCCTGTTGTCCAGTTTGTCTGGTTTTTTCTTGTTGGAGAATAGAGCAGAGCCCTGTAGAGGAGGTTTCTCAGCCTACTGAGCATCTCTCTCTTCCCCCCCAATGCAGATGAGGTGAACCTGCTGGACAAGATCACTCTCCATGCCCAGGACCTCAGCAATGTTTCCTTTGGCTCTGACCACAGCAAGTGCAGGATCCTGGAGATCGGGCAGTACGCCACCCTCACCATCCCCACCAGGGAGGCCTTTGGGGACAGGTAACCTCCCTTCAGGGGGGGAATGGGCTGGTGGGGCTCAAAAAGCATCTAGGGCATGGCTGTTGATTTGAGGAGTTCCTTGGAGAGCCCATGCTGTGATGGCATGGAGATAACTCAGCCACTCTGTGCTCTGAGCTCAGGGCTTCCTTCCTTTCTCACATTTTGGAACAGTTTGTGGAAGTGCCCAAGGCCAGGCTGGATGGGGCTTGGAGCAGCCTGGGATGGTGGGAGGTGTCTCTGCCCATGGCAGGGGTGGGATGGGATGAGCTTGAAGGTTTCCTCCAACTCAAGTCGTTCTGGGGTTCTTTGATCATTCCTGGCTGGGTGCAGGAAGGACACCTTGGCATGGCCCCATCACCCCGTGCTGGGGCTGTGTGGGCAATGCTAATTTAGGCCTGGCTGCTCCTCCTGGAACCTCTCAACTGGAACAATTGTTGGCTCTTTTTCCCCTTTATTTTTCCTTCTCACTCGGTTCATTTGTGCCGTGACTCGAATGTTTTGTATCCTGAGAGGTCAGCTGATGGTGACACAGCAGCAGCTGCTCAGTGCCACATGTCCCCTCTTTGTGCCAGGTTTGCAGACGAGCTGAGCGTGCTGCTGAAGCTCAGGTACTCCCTGAAGGAGGACACCAGCCTGGTGACCGTCCTGAGCCGCCGCAGCCACGTGCTCTTCCAGATCAGGGTCACCCCCCACGCCCTGGTCTTTGTCACCACCAGGAGGAGACACTACGAGTAAGTCCCAGCCCAGGAGCTTCTTCCTGCCTTTCCATCCTTCCTGTTCTCCTCCCAAGGGTTAGGCTTTCCCTCTCTGGTGGGCTTTGGGCAGTGCTGAAGGGAGGTGATGTCCCTCAGACCTGGTGCAGTTGTCACTGCCAAACTCCACTCTGCCAAAATGGTGCAGCTCTGGAAAACAAAGCAAAGAACAAAAAGGTTCAGATCCCTGGGTGTAACCTCTGACCCCTCCTAGCCCGGCTGTCAGGGCTGGAGGCTGCACTGAACTCGGTGATTTTATGCAGAAAGAAAATCTGACCTGATTGTTCAGGAACTAAAAAGCTTTAATGGTAGAAAATACCAAACAGCAAGAGAACAGTTTGTGCTGAACAAACCTGGAAGGATGGCACAGGAGGCTTGTTCCATGCACGAGGGCAGATGGACAGAAGAGGGGTTAGGGCAGGGCAGGGGTGTTTATAAACTTGGAGGAGGGGAGGAATTAGGGCTGAGTTTAGGGAGTGGGTCCAATAAAGAAGGACAATTAGGAATATTGAAATTATTGCAGCAAAAAGGAACCAATGATAACAAGGGAAGCAGAGAACTTTCTGGCAATGATCAACATACTGGCACTGGAGGATTCTGGGGTCATTTTTTACTCACCAATATTGAAGGGTTTTCCGATGGTCTTCTGCACTTTTATTGGAGCTAATCCCAACAACTGGGGATAAATCAAGACAAAACCCAGTCATTTCTCAGGTGCCTCAAATGGTTGCAGACATCCCCAAATCCATGGAAAACAAGTGATGGTGTTGGAACAATTCTTGGATTGTTGCTTGTGTCTGCACTAAGGATGGATATGTGACACTGGGAGCTGCCATGGGGTAAGGGCTGCTCCTGGAGAAGGTGAGGGATGAAGTTTCCTCTTGTGTCCCCTTTCCCTCAGGTTCCCAGTGTCCTTCCTGGGGGATGGGCACTGGCACCAGGTGGCTCTGAGCATCTCCCTGGAGAGGCTGGAATTGCACGTGGACTGTCGGCTGCTGGACAGAGTGAGCTGGTCCAACTATTTTGGGATGGGAGTGAGCACTGAGGGGCTGGTCATCATCGGGGGCCTCATCGACTCCTTCGAGATCCCCTTCAAGGTGAGAGCTGGGCAGGGGCTGCTCTCCCTGCAAGCTCCCTCTGATGGAATCCATTTCATTGCCTTCTTTTCCCAAAACAACATTTATTTTCATGCTTGGGTAGGATAAACTTTAGCAAAGGCTTGGGATTGGGTCAGGGCAGCACCAGGGGCAGCAGTCAGGTCACCTTGGGGTTGGGCTTCCACTCATCCTCTGGTGTTGGCCATGACTTGGACCGTGCAGAGAAGTCTCTGTGCAGTCAGCATGGAAAGATCAGCTTGGGGAAGTGTGTGCAATGGCTTCAGACTTCCAAAGGACAGGGCTGGGTGGGATACTGGGCAGGAATTGTTCCCTGGCAGGGTGGGCAGAGCTGACACAGGGTGCCCAGAGCAGCTGTGGCTGCCCCTGGATCCCTGGCAGTGCCCAAGGCCAGGTTGGACATTGGGGCTGGGACAGTGGCAGGGGTCCCTGCCCAGGGCATCTTCCCAAGCTGCTCTTGAGGCTGGAGAGGGAACATTCATAGCCCAAACCATCCCATAAAGAAATCCCTGGCTGTGAGAAGCTGGAGATGACCTCCCCTGCAGGCCCTTCCACACCTTTCCCTCTCCTCTGGAAGAAGCAGGAGCATAAACTCTGCTTTCTGTGTCTCCCCCAGGGCGCTCTCCAACAGCTGACCTTCGTGATGGGAGACCCAGCAGCGGCTGCTGAGCAGTGCCACAGCTACAACTCAACCTGCCCTGGCTCCTTCAGCCTCACCAGGGCCCCCTGGGAGCTCCCCACAGCCTGGCCACAGGTGTGCCTGGGGCACCTGGCACATTCACAGCGCTGGGCCAAGCCTTGCCTTGGTGTCACACGATTTCAGTGAAAGGTCCCACCCAGGGCGTTGCTTGGAATCGCTGGGATCTCCCGTTTGGGATGGGGCATGAGGAGGTGGGGTGGTTCTTTTCCATCCCTTCAAGTCACAGATGGGTTTGGAGCCAAGGAGAGTGAGTTAAAGGGAGAGTTTGGGGTCCAGGGAAAGCCTGGGGGTGGCTGTGACTGGGTGTGTGGCACAGGAAAGCTCTGAGTAATGCTGCAGCTGGAGCTGTGCTTCTGAGAGGAGGTGAAAGCTGTCCTTGGGAATTGGACACTGCTCTGGAATTCCTGCCCACTCCCAGCAGCACTGCACTCCTTGGTGCATCATCCTTCCAGAAGTTGTCCCTCTGTTGTGCCAGCATTGCTGGAAAATGGAAATTTGGGGGACTTTGCTTTCGTTGCAGCATTCAACAAATTTTCAACAAACGTATCTGTGTCAAAAAGCTCAGATCACATCATAAATCCCCCAAAACATGAAGAACCCAGGCTTTCCTCAGGAGCTGGAGTCAGCCCAGGGAAATTCCTCACATCTTAGGCCAGCACCTTCATAGGAAGTGCTTCACAGGAGCTGGGAGCAGCTGGGGAGAGGCCAGTGCTGGGTGTGAGAGCTTGGCAGGACACCCTGAGTGTGAGCTGTGCTCTGTGCTCTGGTGAGGAGCTGGCACAGGGCTGGGTTGTGGTTTTCTTTTTTGGTCCCTGGTGGTATTTGCCAGGACCAGAGAGTGCTAACATGTAGCTGTCTCTCAGAAAAGCTCACATCTCATCAGCTGAGAAAGACCTGAGGCCTTACTTGATGAGTTCCACGAGAGTTTATTTCATGCAAAGGGAGATCAAGCAGGGATTCTCCCAGAACAAAGGACAGACAGTTACATTTATAAGTTCAGGGAGGATTCAAACTACAGCCAATAAAAATTTATACAAAGAACAGCATCCAATCTATGTGAGAGGTTCTAAAGGTGAACTGACCAATTATACATCCTAATTTCTAACCAATTATCTTCCAAAGTGTTAGAGAGTGACCAAATTCTTAAGGAATTTGGCTCAATAGGATACCTTATCTATTATAGCAAGTTCCAGGGGCCAGGGGAAGATGGCTTTGGAGGAATGGTATCATCCACACTGGGTGTGAGACCTTGGCAGGACACCCCAAGTGTGCTCTGTGCTCTGGTGAGGAGCTGGCACAGTGCTGGGAAGGGCAGTGCCAGGACAGGGAGATGGGATGGGATAATGGGATGGGATGGGGCACCTGGCCTGACTGGTGCTGCCCAGGGATCCCTTTGGAGCCAGCACATGCAGGGAGTGGTGACAGCTGGGACAGCCCTGCACTCTGCTGCACTCCTGGATGTGCTGCTTTGCTCTGTGTTACTGGAGGAGGATTTTTGGGAAAGCCCTGATGATGAGGAGCTGGGTTTGCTGGCGAGTGTGGAGCAGGCAGAGTCTAACAGAGCTGGTGTTTTGGTTTAGTTTAGGTTTGCTAATTTTAACATACTTAATTTCTGTTGTGAGATGGGATTAGAAGCAAAAACAAGGCAGGCCTAAAACTTAAAAGGGTAAAAAAAGAACTTCATTAACAATACAGAGGAAATAAGAAATTCAGAATTAGATTTTCAGACCACTCCCTCCTCCCCTCCACCTCCTACATCTTCTAACAATCACATCTAGAGACACTTTATTTAGTTCTCTACTTGAATAATCATTTCAGTTCACTTCAGGGAGAGGAGTTTCTTCTTGTTTTCACTCCTAATCCTATCTCACAACAAAAATTGAGTATATTAAAATTAAAAAACCTAAATTAAACCAAGACAGCTGGTCCCACTGCTTCCCTCCTGCTCTGAGCAGGAGAGGAGTGGCTGAGTGTGCAGTGTAACTCTGCTCATCCCACAATAAAACCTGTATTGTCCCGAGCTCTGGAGGCCTGGAGCTCTTCCCTGAATGGCTCTGGGGTTCACCCATCAAGCAGAAAATGTCACTTTAAACATCAGTAAATAATAGTTAAGTTTTAAGCATCAGTAAATTGCCTGCAGGTGAGTCCCTATAGGATATTCCTGCCCCACATCCCCCAGTTCCCATCCCTTGCTGGCCCTCCTCAGGACTGAGGAGTTTCCAGACCAACAGAAACTGCACAAACCCACCCAGACTCCAGAGAGGTTTGATCAGAGGCCGTTCCCTCACGTTCTGTGAAGGATTGGCTCCCACTGTGCATTCCCTGGATGCTCCCTGTGCCGGCAGAGGCAGTTCCTGAGTCCTGGAGCCAGCAATCAACACGTGCTGCAGTCACTGCTGCTCCTTGGGCACTGATGCTTCTCCTCTTTTCTCTCTCCAACTCCCAGGTGCCAAAGGAAACCAATGAAATCCAGGATTCATCTGCTCAGGTACGACTCCTGCACTGTCCCTCCTTGTGTCCCTGTGCTGTCACCCCCAGGCTCTCTCCTGGGGACAGGAGTTGCTCTGATAAGCATTAAGGCAAAGCCAAAATACTCAGACAAGGCCACTAATGCTGATTTTCTTGGCTGTTATTGTTATTTCTTTACTACAACCTCTCTCTTTAATGGTTTGAACGTAGCTTGAACGTGTCCCAGCCCTGGTGAGTGCTCAGGTGACTTTTCTGACCCAGAGGGGTGGTGGTGGGGCAGGGAGTGAGGTGGCTCAGGCCACTGCCTGCCCAGAGTGTTTGTGGATCTGCCTGGGAGCTGAGCCAGGCTGGATGAGCCTGGAGGGAAGGAGGTGAGGGCAGCTGGGTGCAGGATTTGGGACAAAGCAGGATGGCAGTGGGATGTGATTCCTGCCTGGGGAGGCATCCCCAGGGTCTCCCTGCTGCCCCTGAGGAGCTGGGAAGGGCTGGAGCTCCCTGTGGGAGGGGTGGTTGTGGTTCTGGGGCTCTCCTTGGTGTGCTTTCCTGGGATCTGGTGCTGACAGAGGGGTGGCTGCCCCCTAAACCCACTGGTGCTCCTGGTGCTGAGCTCCTCGCTGGAGCTGCTGTCCCAGCTCTTGTGCGTGTGCTGGGGACACGAGGGACAGCTCTGAGTGAGGCTGGCTCTGTGTTCCTGCTGTGTTTGGGGTTTTTAGCCAAGTTTTGGTGTTCAAACATGCAAACACAAAGTGACAGCAAATGCAAATGGAGATTTGTGTGTGACTGAGCAGTTGGAGTTCTTCACTCCCTCACCCTCCTGGCTCCTGTTAACTCTGGGGGGAGAGTCTCTCTTCTCTCCCCTGGTTTTCACTGGCTGCACCTGGATGATTCCAGAGTAGAACCTGCCAAGTGATCTTTGGCAGTCAGGTCCATCCCTCTGCTCCAGGCTCAGCAGCTCATGGGGGAACGAACTCCAGGTTTGCTGGGTGGGTCTGAAATGAACTGAGGTGACAAAATCACCTTCCCTGGGCACTTATGGAAGGTGGGTCCTGCTTGGGATGTGATTCCCACCTGCTGGTTCTTCCAGACCCTGGCAAGACCTTGCCATAACAAGGAAAGTGGTGAAATTCATAGGTCTGCAGGGGAAAATGAACAAAAATCTGGATTTGGGACAAGTTTATTTTTCAAACACTTAATAAGGAGCAGAGATGCCTTGGAATTGTTGGCATTAAGATTTATTAGGAATAAAAAAGGCACTGCAGTTTGGGAGTAATGAGGAGCAGCCCAGCTCTGCTGCAGGGACAGGCCACAGCTCTACTTTCCAGTTCCTTTGTTCCTTTAGAAGTAAATTAGTACATTGGTGGATTCCTTAATTGTTAATTAGAGCTAAATAATTATGGAGGCTCAGGGTGATGGCAGAGGAAGATGTCATGGGGGAAGGCAATAGATGAGTTTGTTACTGGCAGTGGTACCTGAACTGCAGCCCACTCCTTTTGGCAATTTTTTTTTGAGGAATAAATTGCCATTTCTGAGCAATCCTTGGGACATGGATGGTGCTGAGCCACTTCTGCTGCATTTTGTTTCCTCTTAGACTGCCTGTCCTAAATGTGAGCAGGGTGGGGCTGAGCTGGTTCCAAGGCAGCTTAACCTGGGATCCTAAAGCCATTCCCCAAACAGTCAAAGCTTAAATCCCACAGATTACCAAAGAGACAAAACTTCACAGGTTTATTTTCTGGGCAGTTCAAACTGGTTGGGAAATTCCTTCTGGATTTAAAAAGGCTGTGAAAGCTCTGTGCAAACACTTATTTGTGTCATGGCACCTCTGCTCCCTCGTGCTCAGGTTTGTCAGTGAGCTCAGCTGCTCTGGGAATCGCTCCTTCAGGCTCACTCAGTCCTAAAATTCCATCCTTCCTGTCCCATCAGAGCAGTCTGGAGCCTGTGAAATCAGGATTGCACATGCTGCTGGTGCTGGGCTTTAAAACCCATCACAAAAGGCTTGGGCTGGCTCATCCTGACAAGGACAAGCCCTCGTGGGGAGCTGTCCCTCCTGCACCCCACAGCTCCCCTGGGACTGCTGCTGCTTCCTTGGGTAACCTGGAGAACACAAATATCCAAATATCCCTGTGGGGAATGGGACTGGAGCTGGAGCCCAGCTCTCTGATATTTCTGATATCTCTGATATTTCAGATCTGAATCCAGTTTCTCCAGTGGGATAAGATCTGTGGATTATTGTCCCCAAAACCCATGGTGGTGTAAACATAATGACAGGAATTTGTTGAGCTGAACCCCAGGGGTTTTTAACCCCCAAACCAAGTGCTGTTCTACCCAGCCATGCCATGAGGAGCCTCTGGTGGAAATTACAGTAATTTTATGATTATAAGCCGCACCATTTTGACTAAAATTTTGGTCCGAACCCAAAGTGCAGCTTATAATCAGGTGCAGCTTATATATGGACAAAGAATGAAAAGTTGCTGTTTTAGTTTGGAGGACAGGTGTCTGCTGAGAAAGGCAGGAACTTCTCTTTGAAATGGAGAATGTAAACCCCCTCCCTCCAAATTATTATAATTTTGAAATCAAGGGGCTCTCAGGCAAAGATATGGGAATTAGGAATAACAGTTCTTTACTAGGGAAATTAAAATAGAAATACAGTATTACAAAGAAACAAACCCCAAACCCTGACACAGTCAGAGTACAACCTGACACCCGTCAGGCAGGGTGTTGGTAGCAGTCCCATCCCATGGTGGCTGCATCCTCCTGCAGTGACAGATGTGGCTCAGTTGGAGCAGTGCTCCTGTACAAGGTGCAGTTTCCCTCCGGAGCTCCAGTGGTGATGTGGAGAAATCCGGTTTTCCTCTGGAGTCCAGTGGAGAAAGGGGCTCCCTTAGTGTCCCAAAACCTCTGTTTTTATCTTGGTAAGAAATGTTGGGCTCTTCCCTCTGGCTGGAGCAACTCCCAATGGGATGCAGTAATTTTATCAGTCCCACAGTGGGACTCAATGGCCATGAGCAGAAAATGACTGGCTGGAGGAAGGATGGGCTGTGAAAAGATAAAGAACAATGCCCTGCCTGGTTTCAATGGATGGCCCATGAGCAGAGTATCTGCCATGGAGATCAGGATCACTGCCCCACCCTTAACAGATGGTGATAGAACAGATACCTTTTATCACACTCTGCGTTGTAACATGAGGCTTGTAATCAGGTGCAGCTTATGTATGGACAAAGAATGAAAAATTGCTGGGACCGGGAAGTGCGGCTTATACTCAGTGCAGCTTATAATCGTGAAATTACTGTACCCCTCCTCTCCAACCTTTTACACATGGCCTCCTGCCTGGGGCAGCTTCTGTGCCCTTGCTGACTTTTAGGAATTGTGGTGTGCCAGAAGTGTGGCAGCACAGCACAGGTTGTGCTTCTCCAGAAGCTTCCCAGGCTGTTGTAGTGCCCAGCAGTGTCTGCTGTCCCTGGGGAGCCCCATCCCTGGGAAAGGCCAGCAGGGCATTGGGGATGGGGCTTGTCCTGCCTTTCCTTTGGAAAGGTGAGGCTCTGTGCTGTGGGAGCACAAGGAATCCTCCTGGGCTGCCCAGGCTGAACGTGGGCTCTGCATGGGGGATTGCAGGGAAGTTCAGGATTTTGGATTGCATCAGTTTGAGCCTGGGTAGGACATCAGGGAGCCCCAAACATCGCCCTGGGAAATGGGGCATTGCTGAGGAGTCCCAGGGATCTCCAAATAAAACCCATCCTGTTCCCATGGGACATCTTCCACAATCCCAGGCTGCTCCAAGGCCCATCCAGCCTGGCCTGGGACACTCAGGACATTGAGCAGTGATTATCCCCCACACTCCTTTTTTCTTCTTTTTTTTTTTTTTTCTGTGATACCTCAAGGATTCATAAGTTGATAGTTATTTTGTTTGAGTTTTTCTTTCAGGTCATAAGAAGTTCAAATGTCTGCTGATCACACAGACATGAAAAAGTTCTCCTTGTATTTCTTACCTTGGGTCTGATGTCTTGTGGATGAACTACAGATCTTAGATGCCATTCTTCCCTGTGCTGCAGGAAAAACTGTGCTTTGTTTGCAGTGGTGATTCATCTTTAGGTTTAGAACAATCTCTTATGTTTGGGACAGTAATAGTGTATATGGGTTCTTAAAGAAGTATTAGAGTCAGACATGAAGCCATTGACATTGTATTATTGACAAACCTGGGTTGATACAACCCAGTGTATTGAGGTTGGACACCAGTATACTTCAAGAAGTGGAATTGCTGCTCTGGGAGCACTCTGCGCCCTCTTAAAGCCAAGAACAATTGTTACACCTTTCTTTCACTCCCAGGGATCCAGGGGCAGCCACAGCTGCTCTGGGAATTCCATCCCACCCTCACAGGGAAGAATTCCTTCCCAACATCCCATCTAAATCTCTCCCAGTTTAAACTGCTCTTCCTTGTCCTATCACTCCATATCCTTGTAAAAAGTCTCCTCTCCAAACTTCCTGCAGCCCGTTTAGGAGCTGGCACTGGAAATAATTAACCTTATTTATTTTTCAGCCTTACAGTGTATTCCCTTCCCAAATCCAGCACCCAGGTGTGGTGTGGGAAACTCCTGAGCAAAGATTTCAGCCCCTGTGGGGTGGGGGTGCCTGTGCTGAGCTGTCCCTGTTCCCATGGAGCAGAGGAGAGGAGGGGGCAATGCCTCAGGGCCCCAGCAGTGAGGGCAGAGCAGAGGGGCTGTGCTGGCACCAGCAGGGATTTGTCCCCTGCAGCTCCTCAGGGACCTCATCTGCTGCTGGACACAGCCCCTGGCATTCCCTGCCATTGATTCCTTCTTTAAATCACTCCAACCTTGATTGTTGATTTTTTTTTTTTCTGTAAGCTTCTTCTAGGCTTTTTTTGCAGCCTCTTCTAGGGGTTTGATGCTAGAAAGTGCTGGAAAAAATAGTTTAAAATTGTCAGTCTTTGATCTTGAGTGAATCACTTTGTACCTTTGGCTGATAGATGGAAGAGGCTTCTATTAACAAAAAAATCCTATTTCCTAGGAGAAGACCCTGAACTTTGAACTCTGTTTTACCCAGCCTGACCCAGGTGAAAATTAGGGCACAATGTTATTCTGCTTGTCTGGGCTGCTGAGAACAGGGATGCTCCAAGCTGGGCTTTAACCCCTTTGCCATGTAGGAGTTTTTGGAGCGTGGCACCAGCTGAAAAGCCCTGCAGAAGTCCAGCAGCATTGTTATCTTTGTCAGTGAAACACTCTGAGGCTCCTCAGGCAAGATCCCAAGTTAGAAACTGTTTCCAAACCATGGCATTAATTACATATCTGTGGTTTCTTCATTAATGAGCCCCATGTCAGTTGTTCTGTTATTTTGCTTGGGCTCAGCTTGAGGGAAGAGGGCTGTAATTACTCAAAGCTTCCTGTTTGCCTTTTTTTCCCCCCTTTTTAAAATTTAATTCCATATTGGCACAACACAAAGCCTTTTCCCAGTCAGTCCCCTGGAGCTTCCCCAGCTCTCTGAGCCAAGCTGAGAATTCAGTGCTCATTTTGGGGAGAGCCTGAGGTTTTAATGCTTTTGGGGTTGAGTTCTGGGGCTGGCATTGAGAAATCTCTGTTTCCTATCCTCTCTGGAATGGGAAGTATTTCATTGTCCTTTGGTTATGTCATCTGGATTTTCTAAATGTGGACAGAACTGGGGCTCTCCAGCTCTTCCCACGTCACTGCTGTTTCTGGACCCAAGATGTGCCTGGGGCAGAGACTTCTCCTGCCTTTATTTTCCTTCTTTCATCCAATTTTGTGCAAATCACAGACCCTGCCTTGCTTTTCACGTGCCAATTCCTTCTTTTTTTCCCTTCTGTTTTATCATCCTTCATGGCTGCTTTCAATCTGGGCTCCTTCCCCACTTCCCAGCTGGAATTTCTGGGAGTTCAGCCCCACATACCTCACTCAACTCTCACGCTTTTGGACAACTCCGGAGCTGTTCCCAATTTGTCCCTCTCAGCTGGTTCTCCTCTAAATTTGGCCACTTTGGAGGAGCAGGGATGGATTCTATTGATTTTGGCTGTTAGCTGTGTTTACACAAACCAATATAATTCAGCCTTGTGCCTCAGTAATTTTTCCTCAGGGACCCTTTTCCCCTGAGCCCTGCCAGATGGGAGTTTCCAGCGTGGACCTTTCCCATGTCAAGTGTTGGATTTAAAACCCTTTTTCTTCACTGTGTGGGAATTCTGGGCTCCCAGTGCCAGCATCCCACTGGGATTCCCAGGCTGGCACATCCTGGGGTTGTTCATCAGCCCTTGGGAGCCTGGACACTTCAGCTCCTCACAGCCCAGTGATTGATCATCACAATTAATTAACCTCACCACAGTGGTTAACAGGATTTGGGAATTCTCACTGCACTTTTCCTCACCTGGTGGTGGAGTTGCATGGAAATCTGAGCGACCTGGCCCATGGAAGGGGTGGAATGAGATGGGATTTAAAGTTTTTTTCCAACCCAAACCATTCCCTGACACCATCTGTTAGCTTTTATCCACAGGTAACTGTCCTGTGAGGAACTGGTTGTTAAATTTTTGGGTGTTGATGCCTCTGGAGTTAATCCACCAGGTGCTGCTGTCTTCCATTCATTTTCCACTTCAGGGTGTACAAAATGAGGCACCAAATTGCTGTAGCTGAAACTTTCCAATCCTGGGGATTGCAAAATGTGTTGTAAGGAAATGACTGATTTGGATCAAATCTACAAAAATTGGTTGTAGGGAGAAATATGAATCAAGTTGGGAAGCTGAAGTACATTGATGATTTTTTTTCTACCATTAAGGGTATATTTCAAGACCTGCTTTTAATCAGAAACCCCCAAAGCACCAAAAGTGTAACATCAAAACTGTGCTGCTTCACGGTTTAATTTCTGAAAGAAAAATTCTTTATTTCAGCTCCACAAGAAATGGATGTGTATGGGATAAAATGGGATAAAATGTGGGGTTTATCCCTTCCAGGGACTGCTCTGAAGAGAGCAAACATCCCCTGTGTACCCCTGGAGGGAGCTGCTGTCCTGTGGGGACACTGCTGTCCCTTGTCCCCCTCTCAGGAGCTTGTCTGGGGTGTGGAAATTGGGAATGGGGCTCTTGAGGTGCCCCAAGGCTGCCCAGGGAGGATCTGGTGATGCTCCACATTTTGGGCAAAGTTTCTTTGCAGCTCTGGGAGGCTGGGAATGTCGAGCCCAGGTGGGTTTAAGGACCGAATTTTAGCATCTTTCCAGGTGGTTTTGGACCAGCCACTGTCTCTGGGTTTAAGGACCCAGTTTTAGCATCTTTCCAGGTGGTTTTGGACCAGCCACTGTCTCTGGGGGGACACTGAAGGGCTGAGGGAGGGTGTTTGGAGTCCTCTCCTCTCTGCTCTGTGTGGAGTGATAACTCTGCTAATTTATTTTACTTGATTAATTGCAACCCTTGCAGCCTCTTTGCCTGATCATCAAGTGGCTTCTGGTTTTTACTATTTTAACAGCAAAATAATGAAAAAAAAATTAAAATCCAACTAAGAGCCCACAGATTTTAAGGGTTTTCATGCTCCAGGCATTCCCCCTGCAGACAGCAGTGTCCATGGCAGCAGCCAGGGATGCAGGGGAAAAATGTCCTGGGAAAGCTGCTGGGGTGTGGGGTGTGGGGTGCAGGGCACTGTGAGCACCTGGACAGGGAGCTGCTGCTGGAGAGGGAGCTGTGGGGCTGGGGCTGGGTGTGAGCAGGGCTGGGACATCAGCCTGAGGGGAGTGTGACATCAGCCAGAGGGGATGTGACATCAACCAGAGCAGGGATGTGACATCAGCCAGGACAGGGATGTGACATCAGCCAGGACAGGAGTGTGACATCAGCCAGGACAGGGGTGTGACATCAGCCAGGGCAGGGATGTGACATCAGCCAGGGCAGGGATGTGACACCAGCCAGGACAGGGATGTGACATCAGCCAGGGCAGGGATGTGACATCAGCCAGGACAGGGAGTGTGACATCAGCCAGGGCAGGGCTGGGACATCAGCCAGGGCAGGGATGTGACATCAGCCGGAGCAGGGATGTGACATCATTCAGGGCAGGGCTGGGACATCAGCCAGGGCAGGGGATGTGACATCAGCCAGGGCAGGGGATGTGACATCAGCTAGGGCAGGGATGTGACATCAGCCAGAGCAGGGATGTGACATCAGCCAGGACAGGGGTGTGACATCAGCCAGGGCAGGGAGTGTGACATCAGCCAGGACAGGGGTGTGTGACATCAGCCAGGACAGGGCTGGGACATCAGCCAGGACAGGGGTGTGACATCAGCCAGATCATGGAGTGTGACATCAGCCAGATCATGGAGTGTGACATCAGCCAGGGGGGAGTGTGATATCAGCCAGATCATGGGGTGTGACATCATCCAGTGCAGGGGATGTGACATCAGCCAGGACAGGAGTGTGACATCAGCCAGGGCAGGAATGTGACATCAGCCAGAGCAGGGAATGTGACATCAGCCAGGTTAGGGATGTGACATCTTCCCCCCAGGTTTTCCTGCTGCTGGAGCTCCTCATGCCTTGCACTTGACTGTCCTTGTCCTTTGTGTCCTGGTGAATCCCTCACAGGGGAAGCCTCGAGCTGCTCCTGCCCCTCTGCCCCTTCCCTGGGCCTGAGTCTGACCAGTGCCCACCCCTCTCTTTCCTGGCCCCTTTGGCTGTTTCTGTGACTGTAATCATTTCTTTATTAGCCAAGGTCTGCCTTAAGGCAGCTCTGGGTGGGAGCAGGGCTGTCCTGCACGGAGGGCTCTCCCTCAGTGCCAGGGTTTGGTGGTGCCTGCCTGGCTCACCTGGGGCTGTGTGTCCCTCTTGGGCTCCAGTCTATCCTGAAATATCTTCTGGACATGCCACAGGAGCGTGCTGGGGAGCTGCAGAGCTGCAGCACCAAAAAGCACAAACTTTTAGTGCTGCTCAAGGGATTTTGGATAGATCCCAGTGCTGCCCTGGGCTGAGGAGGAATCCCAGATCCCTTCAGCTCCCCTTTGGCTCCTCCTGGGAAGGTGACCTTGCAGGGAATGTGGTTACTCACATTTACCACATTACCAGAACCCATTTTAGGTGGGACAAATGATGGAGTTTTAGCCAGGATACTTTTTCTTCAGCTCTCAATTTGATTTCTTGCCTGAAAGGACTGTGTAAAATAAACAATATATATATATATATTAGCTTAAAAAGGTGTTATTTTAGAGTGTCACTATTACAGCTCTCTCCTGCCCACCCCCAGCTCACAGCCATCCTGCTTAAACAGAAACAGAACCACAAACCAAGTTCATTAAAGTAATGACAGGGTGGCTCCTAATTGGGTTTGAAATTTTGGCCTGAAGGAGCCTCTGAAGGGTTTTCCCCTCGTGCAACTGAATCCATGGATTCTGATGGATTTGGGAAGGCTGATTTAATTCAGGGTAACTCTTCCCTTAATCAGGTAACCCCCCCCACCCCTGCCTGGGGGATGTGTGGCTGTGCAGGGCTCACCTGGATGAACTGGGGCTGCTTTTAGTGCAGTAAAATCATTTAAGCTGGGAAGGATCCCTAAGATCATCAAGTCCAACCATAAAGAGACTTCAACCCCTATTCCAGCAATGTCTGGGCACTGCTGACTCCTTGAAATCAAAATCAATTTAAATTTAAATTGTTATCATTATATCAAATTGCAAAAAATTATATGTAACAACAAAAAACAAGACACCCTCAAAATAAGTGTTCATAACTGAGGGCAAACCACTTCAGGTGTTTATGAAAGGATCTCTTCAAAGCTAAAATTTGAAAATGAAAAGTTAAAATTTCATGTTTCTCCTGCTGTGATGGCAGCAGAGTCAAAGCTTCAGCACCTCCTGCTGCTCTGGAGCCCCTCTGCTCATCCCAAATGGGGCTCTCACCTCCCTTCTGGCAGGGAAATTGTTGCTTTTGCTGCTCCTGCACATCCCCCTGGTGCTCCCAGGCCAGTGGAGCAGAGCAAGAGGGAGCCCGGTGATGGCAGGAGGGATGAAGGATGGGAAGGACTGCCCAGGACTCTGCAGGGCTCCTGCCCACCCTGCACGGCAAGAGTGGGGCTGCATCTCCCTCTAGTGACTGTGTCAGCTGCGTCCTCACAGCTCCTGCGGCAGGGCTGGGTGTCATAGCTCTGGGTGTCACAGCTCTGAGTGCCACCAGCTGTGTGTGTCCAGTTCTGGGTGTGACAGCTCTTGGTGCCACCAGCTCTGGGTGTCACAGCTCTCTGGGTGTCACAGCTCTGGGTGTCACAGCTCTGAGTGCCACCAGCTGTGTGTGTCCAGTTCTGGGTGTGACAGCTCTTGGTGCCACCAGCTCTGGGTGTCACAGCTCTCTGGGTGTCACAGCTCTGGGTGTCACAGCTCTGAGTGCCACCAGCTGTGTGTGTCCAGTTCTGGGTGTGACAGCTCTTGGTGCCACCAGCTCTGGGTGTCACAGCTCTCTGGGTGTCACAGCTCTGGGTGTCACAGCTCTGGGTGTCACCAGCTGTGTGTGTCCAGCTCTGGGTGTCCCAGCTCTGAGTGTGACAGCTCTGAGTGTGACAGCTCTGGGTGTCACAGCTGTGGGTGCCACCAGCACTGTCCCTGTCCCCATGGGGCACGGGCAGCTCGGAGCAGGCTCCAGGCAGGGCTGCTGGCCATGTGCTATGCTGGAAATGCTGTGGCTGCTCCAGGACCTGCACACCCACCACCAGCCCAGTCTGAGGGGCTCTCACTGGAGCTGGGTGGAAAAGCAGTGGGATTGTGAAATGCAGGGAGCTCTGGAGTTTAATTCCGTTCCCACACTCAGTGTTTGTGTGTTGAGTGTGGATATCTCTCCCAGTGTTGCATTTTGCCCCCAGCCAAGGGCAGTGCTGGGCTCTGCTGGACCTTGTAGGGCTGACAGAGCCCTTGGGAGCTGCAGGGACCATTCAAGGTGACAGCTGAGGACAGAGAGAGCCCAGAGAGAGTCACTGCCTTAAATTAAATGTCTGGAAGCCTCCAGGAGGCTCCTCCTGCCCTTGTTCCTGTCTCCCCTTCCCAGCCCTTGAGGTTTGCAGCTGCAGGGGGAAGTTGTGTGGTGGGGGCTCTGAGCTCCCCTCTGACCTGCTGGCACCAGGAGAGCACCAGGAGCCCTGGAATGTGCAGGAACAGCAGAATCCAGAACCTGGAGGGACAGATGGACCCCTGGTGTCACTTTATACATTTGCTGTAACTCTTCTAGTGACTGCTCTCAGATTGGATTGCTGTCATGAGGCTGTGGGCTCTGGGGAGAGCTCAGAGCCCCTTGCAGTGCCTAAAGGGGCTCCAGGAGAGCTGGAGAGGGACTGGACACAGGGAATGGCTTCAGTCTGACAAAGAGTAGGGTTAGATGGGATTTTTGGGAGGAACTGGGAGAGCGGGGAGGCCCTGGCACAGAGTGCCCAGAGCAGCCCGTGTCCCCTGTGAAAGGAGAGTTTTGGTCTGTACTGGGTGCAGTTTTGATCTGTACTTGGTGCAGTTTTGTTTGTAGATAGATGCAGTTTTGGTCTGTAGATGGATGCAGTTTTGGTTTGCACTGGATGCAGTGTCCTGCTCACTCTGTATAAACTGTCCCAGAATTTGAGGGCTCCTGCCTGGCCCTCACAAGCTGTGCCCTGCCTCATTCCCCAGCAGCATTCCTGCATGTGGGAAATGAGGAATTACAGAATCATTAAGGTTGGAAATTACTCCAAGCTGATCAAATCCAACCTGTGACTGATCCCCCCCTTGTCACCCAGCCCAGAGCACCCAGTGCCACCTCCAATCATTCCTTGGACACCCCCAGGGATGGGGACTCCAAACCTCCCTGGGCAGTCCATTGAGCAGGAAAGGGGGAAAAATAAGTGCACCCTTCAAAACTGATTTTTCCCTTTCTCTTTTTCAGGACTCCAGACTCCCCAGCTCAGATCTGGCCCCGGGGCCACCTTGGCCGTGGGAGGATGCCCAGGGGACCCTCAGCCTCCCTGATGGGAGTGCCCTGGCCTCCCTCTCTGCTCACGAGATGCCATCAGCTGAGGAGGAGGAGGAGGAGGGCAGCCTTTCCATTGAGGACGAAGGCTTTGAGCTGCTGAACTCCACCTACAATAAAATCACCGGCCCCGGCAGGCCAGCGCTCAGGAGGAGCTCAGGTGAGTACATGATTTTCCTCCTTTTCCCCATCACAATTTCTGGGAATCTGACAGTGCTTCCTCCACCCAGGAGCCTCCATCCAGCCCCCACGAGCAGCCAAGAAGCAGCGTGGCTCTGAGCCCCGGGAGGAGAACGTCACCACGGAGAAGCTGTCGGGGGACACGGGCAAACCCCGCCTGGGCCCCTTCCCCAAGCTGTCCCCGGCAGCCCATCGGGGGGCTGCTCCCAAAGGAAGTGTCCCCAAAGGTCCCCTGAGGGCAGGGGCAGCGCTGGGTGTCCCAGAGCCTCCTCCTGGAGCAGGACACCCCGGAGTGAGGCTGGCACAGGGACACCAGGGCTGTGTGAAACCGGGACCGCCGGGGCTGCCGGGACCGCCGGGGCTGCCGGTGAGTGCAGGAGGGCACGGGGGGCTGGGGGTGCCAAGGGCTGCTGAGATGGGGAACTGCCCAGGGAACCTGCCCCAGGGCTGCTGGGATGGGGAACTGCACAGGGAACCTGCCCCAGGGCTGCTGGGATGGGGAACTGCACAGGAACCTACCCCAGGCTGGGGAATCTCCAGGGTGGGAAACTTCTCCAGAATGGGAAACCTTCCCCAGGATGGGAAACCTTCTCCAGGGTGGGGAAACTTTTCCAGAATGGGGAAACTTCTCCAGAATAGGAAACCTTCTCAAGGGTGGGAAACTTTTCCAGGATGGGGAAACTTCCCCAGAATGGGAAACCCTCCCCAGGGTAGGGAAACTTTTCCAGGATGGGGGAACTTCTCCAGAATGGGAAACCGTCCTCAGGATGGGCAACCTTCTCCAGAGTAGGAAATTTTTCCATGGTGGGGAACCTTCTCCAAAATGGGGAAACTTCCCCAGGGTGAGGAAACTTTTCCAGGGTGGGAAGCATCTCAAGAATGGGGAAACTTTTCCAGGGTGGGAACCTTCTCCAGGGTGGAGAAGGCACAGTGGGGCTGTGCATTGACCTTGTGGAAAGGTTTTTGATATTCCTGGAGAAACTTCACTGAAAACTGGAGAGAAGATGATTCCCTTGTCCTCCTTGCTCTAGAGATGGTCTCAAACATTGAATCACCCTGTGGGTTTTTATTTCACTCTGGTCCAGCCCAGAATGAGGCTGAGGGGATCAGAGGGCACCAAGCCATCCCCTCCAGTCCCCACACAAACCTCTGCCATCCTCCATGGACCCAACTGGCATTGCTGGTTTTGGCTTTTTCACCCCCAAACCGATGCCTGGTTCAAAGCAGAGCGCTGAATTTATTTTGTAATAAGCTCTGACTGTTATTCAAGTCATTCAGTCGTTGTAGAGGATGAAAAAAGGGAAATTTAGAGAAAAAAAAAAGGTAAACTTTCACTAAGAAAAGCTTTAGTCATGTCTTCATTGAGGATGAAAAAAGAAAAAATTTTAAAAAAAGGTAAACTTGAAATAGAAAAACCTTTAGAGGTGTCTTGTCTTCATTGAGGAGTAGCTGAAAGTTGTTTTTAAATATTTTTCCCCATTTGTTTATTCTGCCAAAATTATTCCCCTCATTTGGTTCCTTTTTCTTAACAATTTATTTAGAAAATTTTATTTTATTTCCCCACTGAAGTGTCCCTGGGCACCTTCTCTTCCCTTGTGCTTCCATCCCTGTGGAAGTTGTGGGCTCTGCCCTGGGGCTCAGGGGGATCCATGGCTGTGCTTGAGGGACCTGGCACTAAATCCATCATCCCTGAGCCAGGCTTGGTTTAAATTTAGGACTGCTAACTTCCCCCTCAAGCCATCTCCTTGCTGCTGCAGCTCTTGCCTGCAAAAATAGAAGAAAATGGCAAAAGGAACAGATGCTGGAGGCTGAAAAAATCCCAGGAGCAGAGGAAACGTCACGACGTTTGCAGCCCTGCTGTCAGCCAGGGGAGAGCTGCTTGCTGCCCTGGACAAAGGCTGGAGATGGGATTTTTGTCCTTGGTCCTGAGTATCCTGGATGGAAACACCGGTACCAGAGCTCCAGCCCAGCTTTAGAGCTGGGGAGCTGAGAGGGAAGATGGGAAAGGCTCTTAAGGGCATGGAGGGGCAGGACATGGGGAATGGATTTACGTGGAGAAAGAGCAGGTTCAGGTGGGATGTTCAGGAAAAATCTTTTTCTCTGAGGGTGTGAGGCCCTGGCACAGGGTGCCCAGAGCAGCTGTGGCTGCCCCTGGATCCCTGACAGTGCCCAAGGCCAGGCTGGACATTGGGACAGTGGGAGGTGTCCCTGCCATGGCAGGGGGACACTGGATGGGCTTTGAGGTCCCTTCCAGCCCAGACCAGTCTGGAATTCTGTGTAGGACTGAAACTCAATGGTGGCATGTGCCAGCCATGGCCAGAGCCATAAAGTGTCCCCAGCCCTTCCCTGTTGTGCTGTTGCTGCTCCCAAGGACTGAGGGCAGAGGGACCTGAGCCATGGAGCTCTGTGGGTTTCAGACCTGGTGACCTCCAGGCTCAGAACAAAGCTGCTGTGTGGAACTGAAGCTGTCAGAGCTGCAGCAGGCACGAGGCTGGCAGGGGACACCTTACAGGGAATTGCTGCCATCCCAAAAGGCCAGGATCTCCCAGCTGGCTGCTTCTGCCCACACAGGTGCCTTGGTAACCCCTGAGGTGGGGTCAGCCCTTGGCCAAAATGTGCATTTTTACCCAGATCACATCTCCCACAGTTAAAAGCAGCAGATATTTTTGTCCTGGTCCAAACACCTATTGGAGTGTGGCTACGATTCAATTTTAGAGTTGTTTGTTTTTCCCTAACACACTGCCTGTCCTCCCCAGGTGTCAGGAGATGTTCTCCTGCTCCCCTGCCTGCTCTGGGGTGTTTCTGTGGTAATTCAGGATGGCACAGTTCAGCTCCTGGTGCCAGGACTGGAGCAGCCAAACCAGGGGGCTCTTCCCACCCCACACTGGTTTTTGGGGTATTTCTTGGGGACTTGAAGCTGCTGGTGTGCTCTGAATCAGCCATTTCAGTCCCTGCATCCCTGGGGCTGTGCCCTGGTCCCTCAGTCACTGTGGGGTCACAGCTCTCCTCCTTTGCCTTCCAGGGCTGTCCTGGCAGGCGGGGACAGGTGGGACCCAAAGGAGACAAAGTGAGTACCCAAAAACCAGGGGCAGGTCCGGTCTGGGGTGTGGGGCAAACACCACTGATGGTTTGGGTTGGTTTGGGGGTTTTTCATCCAGAGGGCACGGGGAGCTCCTGCAGCTGCAGGGTGGTGGCAGAGGAAGGAAGGAAGAGGAAGGAACTGGGTTTAGTGAGCACTTTAAGCTCAGGCTCAGGATTAAGCCAGGCTTGAGTTCTGGGGCAGTTTTGGGCACCATGATAGAAAAAAATCACATTGAGTTATTAGAGGGAACAATATAAAAAATTACATTGAATTGTTAGAGAGCATTCAGAGCAGGACACAAGGGAAGGGTCTGGAGGGGCCCATGAGATACAGCTGGGAGCACTGGGATGGCTCAGCTGGAGCACACTGGGGGCACTGGGATGGCTCAGCTGGAGCACACTGGGGGCACTGGGATGGCTCAGCTGGAGCACACTCAGGGCACTGGGATGGCTCAGCTGGAGCACACTGGGGGCACTGGGATGGCTCAGCTGGAGCACACTCAGGGCACTGGGATGGCTCAGCTGGAGCACACTGGGGGCACTGGGATGGCTCAGCTGGAGCACACTCAGGGCACTGGGATGGCTCAGCTGGAGCACACTGGGCGCACTGGGATGGCTCAGCTGGAGCACACTCAGGGCACTGGGATGGCTCAGCTGGAGCACACTGGGGGCACTGGGATGGCTCAGCTGGAGCACACTCAGGGCACTGGGATGGCTCAGCTGGAGCACACTCAGGGCACTGGGATGGCTCAGCTGGAGCACACTGGGGGCACTGGGATGGCTCAGCTGGAGCACACTGGGGGCACTGGGATGGCTCAGCTGGAGCACACTCAGGGCACTGGGATGGCTCAGCTGGAGCACACTGGGGGCACTGGGATGGCTCAGCTGGAGCACACTGGGGGCACTGGGATGGCTCAGCTGGAGCACACTCAGGGCACTGGGATGGCTCAGCTGGAGCACACTCAGGGCAGAGCTCCCCGGGGGCTGCAGCTCCTCCCCAGGGGCAGCTCCGGGCTCTGCTCTGGGCCAGGGACAGGAGCCAGGGAACGGCTGGAGCTGGGCCAGGGCAGGCTCAGGTGGAGCTCAGGGAAAGGTTCTTCCCCCAGAGGGTGCTGGCACTGCCCAGGCTCCCCAGGGAATGGGCACGGCCCCGAGGCTGCCAGAGCTCCAGGAGCGTTTGGACAGCGCTGCCAGGGATGGACAGGCTGGGATTGTTGGGGGGGCTGGGCAGGGACAGGGGCTGGGCTGGGTGATCCTGGTGGGTCCCTCCAGCTCAGCTTGTTTTATGATTCTGTGCCTGAGCTGCTCTCTTCCCTTTGAGCACTCAATGGGAGCTGGAGCAGCTTCAGCTCAGGCCACCTGGAGGAGGACACTGGCATGTCCCAGAGCCCAGCCCCATTTCATATCCATGGAATCCCCTTGCATGGACAATTGTCCTCCAGCCCTGCAGTCCCAGGCTGCCCTCCCTGCCCAGACCCTGACACTGCTGAGGCAGAGCCTGTGTCCAGCTTGTGTCCAGCCTAAATCCCTGCTGGTTTTAAGGAGCTGTCCTTGTCTCTGCAGGGATACCCTGGGGCCATGGGGCGGATGGGCCCCCCAGGTGACCCTGGCCCTGCTGGCATCCCTGGTGTCCCCACCATCGTCCTCTGGAGGAACTCCAGGGAGGACTGGCAGTCCTTCACGGTGAGTTACAGCCACAGTGGACAAGAGATGCACTCACACCTCCCCAGCAGCTCCCTGCATCCCTGGGATGGGGTGGGATGGGATGGCATGGGATGGGATGGGATGGGATGGGATGGGATGGGATGGGATGGGATGGGATGGGATGGGATGGGATGGGATGGAGGGTTTGCTATGGCTGAGATTCTCATTGTTGGGTGGGAGGTGAGGGCAGAGGGACACTCCAGGGAGGGAGGTGCAGCTCACTGGGGGTGACTCTGTGGGTGGAAGGGGATCAGTAGGTGTGTCCCTCTGTCCCCTGGGATTTACCAGCATATCTTGGCCCCCCATGGTCCATCCATCACCTCCCTGGGATGGTTCTGCAGAAGAGGGCCTGGGGAAGATCCAAGCCAGGCAGGAGAAGCCTTTCTCCTGCTCTGTGGTGCTGATTACAAAGCCCCTGTCCTGTTTCCCACCCTCTCCCAGCTCCCTGCTGTGCCCCAGGGTTGGCTCTCAGGGTTTGTGCCCATCCAGCTTTGCTGAGGGATTTTCTCTCCTGATCCCTGGAGCAGGATAGGCTCTGTGGGCAGGCAGGAGTGCCTCAGGCACTGCACAGCAGGGTGCAGAACTCCATGGGATGACTCCAAAACTCACTGAACAGCCCAGCCAGGCTCATCAAGAGTTCCCAACTCCTGACAGCACAGCCACTGCTGTGATGAAGCTCAGTTTGAATCTCCCTGTGGAGCCTGGGCAGGGCAGGGCAGTACTGAAGGGTTTGGGTTTCTAAGGGCCCCAGGCACTTTTCCTGGGGCTGGCAATGCTCTGCTTTGCGTGGCTCTGCTGTCCCTCTGGGCCCTGCACTGTGGCACGAGGGTATCAGTGGCGTCAGGGCCACAGCAATGGGCTGGTGAGAGCTCAGCCTCCACACTCCAGCTCTCCAAGAGCTCCAGTGACCCTGGGCAGGGTATTTGAGCTCTCCACAGCTCATCCATTGGTGAAGAGTCATCATTGCATGCTCAGCTCTGGGGCAAATGCTGGGATTCTGGGGGAGGATGCAGCAGGAGGATCTCTGCTCTGCCAGCACAGCACACCTGGAGTGGGGATGGTGCTGGAGGAGGAGGAGGATGGTCCTCTGCTGCTCTGGATCTGAGCTTGGATTGACCTGCTGGGAGTCCTTGGGCCAGACCTTTGTGGTTTTCAGTTGGATTGGATCAAAGCAGAGATCAGATTCCTGCTGGGAAGCGCAGGAGAATTGATGATCTGTAGAAGTTTTGGTTGACCTGGAGAACCTCCTTGTTCTCCTCCCACCCTCCTGCTGCTCCAGGGCAGGAGCTGTGCAGCTCTCAGTGCCCCCACAGGGGATAGGAGAGAGGGAGCTGGGTATCTCCATGCCAGGGATCTGCTTCCACCAGGGCAGACCCCTCCCTAACCATTCCTGCTCTCAGAACGTGCTTACAGCACTTTGCAGAGCTGCTCCCATCCTTTGCTCTGCAGTCAGAATTCCCTTTATCTTCCCCTTGCCTGTGTTTGCAGAGACCTCAGGTTTTGCTGTCATGCAGGCAGTAACAGTCACACCTGTGGATGTTGCTGTAGACTGGGAATCCCTTGGTGTCTCCACTTGGGAATCTGGGAGGGACCATGTCCTGTCTGTGCTTGGAAAGGCAGAGCTGGAGAGGTGCAGGGTCCTGCTGTGGGCTCTGAGCTGTCCCTTTCCCCTGGTTCTGTGCTGTCCCTTGTCCCCTGGGCTCTGTGCTGTCCCCTGGTCTCTATGCTGTCCCTTGTCCCCTGGGCTCTGAGCTGTCCCTTGTCCCCTGGGCACTGTGCTATCCCCATGGCTCTGAGCTGTCCCCTGGGCTCTGTGCTGTCCCCTGGTCTCTATGCTGTCCCTTGTCCCCTGGGCTCTGTGCTGTCCTTTGTCTCCTGATCTCTGGCTGTCCCTTGTTCCCTGGGCTCTGGCTGTCCCCTGGTCTCTGTGCTGTCCCTTTCTCCTGGGCTCTGTGCTGTCCCCTGGGCTCTGAGCTGTCCCTTGTCCCCTGGGCTCTGTGCTGTCCCCATGGCTCTGAGCTGTCCCCTGGGCTCTCTGTTGTCCCCTGGTCTCTGGCTGTCCCTTGTCCCCATGGCTCTGTGCTGTCCCCTGGGCTCTCTGCTGTCCCTTGTCCCCTGGTCTCTGTGCTGTCCCCATGGCTCTGTGCTGTCCCCATGGCTCTGTGCTGTCCCCTGGCTCTGTGCTGTCCCCATGGCTCTGAGCTGTCCCCTGGGCTCTCTGCTGTCCCTTGTCCCCTGGGCTCTGTGCTGTCCCCTGGTCTCTGTGCTGTCCCCTGGTCTCTGAGCTGTCCCCATGGCTCTGAGCTGTCCCCTGGCTCTGTGCTGGCCCGGTCCCAGCAGGGCTGGCCCAGTGCCGATCTCAGGGGGGGCAGTGTCTGCCGAGGGGGCCGTGGCCACCCCAAAGCCACACAGGGCCATTGTGTCTGTGCCCCTGTGACCCTGGCGGTGCCGCCGGCGGCAGCAGGAAAACCCAGAGCCCTGGGCTGGGATTTGCTAATCTGTGTTGAGATAAGGGCAGGGTGGAAGTGGCTGCTCTGGGGATGGGGCTGGCTGTGCCTGCAGCCCCCCCAGCTCTGTGCTTTGGGGCAGGGCTGCTCCCATGGAGCAGATCCCCGTGGTTTGGGGGGTTTGGGGATCCTGGAGCAGGGAAGCCACCCCTCAGGCTCAGGGACACTGCAGGAGGATGGGCTGGGAACACGAGGGATGTGGTGACTGTCCCAGGGCAGCTGTGGTTGTTGTGGTGCTCAGCAGCCTCTCCTGCTCCTTTCCCGTGGAAAAAAAGCCTTTGTTGTTAATGGGAGTTAAGGAAAAGCAGCTCAAGGCCGCTGTGATTCCAGCCCAAGCCCCTGTCCTGTGTTTGTGTTCCCGATGTGTTGACAGATGTTGGCTTTGCCAAGAAGTTGTCTCAGTGTGGCTGGAGGGCAGGAACTGCTGCTGGCTCGTTGTGGAATTGGCTTCAGCCCTGGGGAAGTCCCAGAATGCTGGGGAGGAGAACTGGAGCTCCCACAGTTACAGGAGAGCTAAATCTGCAGCACCAGACTCCTTTCCTTTCATCCTTTAAAATGCCTTTAAAAGCTGCAGGTCAGGCTGGGGAGCCTCAGGGGGAAAGAAAAACATTGAGAAGAAGAGAGAACTTTTAGGGATGTGCTGCTACTGCAGGGTTGGCATCTGCCATGGTGCAGGTGGCACAGGGTGAGGGTGGCCATAGGGTGACACAGAGAGTGGCACAGGGTGAGGATGGCCATGGGGTGAGTGCAGAGGGTGGCACAGGGTGAGGGTGGCCATGGGGTGAGTGCAGAGAGTGGCACAGGGATGGGGTGACAGCAGAGTGGCACAGGGTGAGGATGGCCATGGGGTGACAGCAGAGGGTGGCACAGCGGGGGCAGCCACAGCTGCTCTGCCAGACCTGCCCTGCTCCCCCCAGCGCTGCTGAAGGATTCAGTTCCTGTGCTCTGCTCCCAGCTGGAGTTTTCCAGGATCCCCGATCCCCAATCCCACACAGATCCCCACGGCTGCTGCTCCCCATCCTCCCTGGGTGCTCCCTGCCCTCCCTTGTGCTGCTGCAGTTTCCTGCAGGGATTGCAGAGCCAATTAACTGCTCCCCCCCTCCCTGGCATCTGCTGCTCTGAAATCCGAGTCCGTGTCCCACGTGGGATTTTGTCTTCCCTTTTTTTAAAAGGTTGGATGAAATAATATCCTGTCCTGAGTGAACCAGAGTTCACTGATTCCTGAGACAAGGCAAAAGCGTTGGCTGTGCTCCAGCCTCCTCCTGAAAGGTTTTGGGAGCGGATTTTGAGGGAAATGAGAAGTGGCTGGACAGGAGGAACATGGTCCTGGCAGGGACCTGTTCACCCACAGAAACCAATTTGGGATCAGCTCAAAAGGAACAGGGATGCCATCCATCATCTGCTCTGAGGGTGCTGCTCACTGCTAGCAACATTTCCATCTGTTGGAAGCTTGGTGTTTATTTTCTTCCACGAGTTCCTTGGCTTTCCCCTCTCTCCCCACTGGTACTGGGGGACAGGAGGGGTTTCCCAGTGCCCTCAAGGTGGAAACTGGGGAGCACAGAGGAACCCTGCCCCTCCCTGGGGTTGGGGTGATGTGTAAGGAAAGGGATTTCTCAGACATTGATGTGAGGCAGGGTTCAGAGCAGCTGCCTGGGCCATGGGTCTGGGGTCACCATGGGAAGGAGGAGCACAGGTGGGTTTTGCCTCCCTGTGCTGCAGGTAGCTGGACATGGACATTTTATTTCCCAAAATTTGGGAAAACCTGGCTTGGAAGTGTGCAGAGAGGAGGCTGCACCTGGTGGTCTCAGGACATTTATCCTGGTTTGGAAATAAAATGGGATTAGCTGTGGTGGGATGGGATTATCCACCCTGGGCCTTTCAGGTGGGTTTCCCCCTCTCTGTGGGCATCTGCTCTTTGGAAAAATTGGAAGTGCATCCAAGATTTGGGTACTGGGAGCAGCAAGTGGAAAACCTATGGAGCATCTGCTCCTCTGGGTTTTCCAGAGGCTGGAGGAGATTCCCCACCGAGGGCAAACTGCAGCTGATTTTATCTGACAGTGCCTTGGTTTCTGACCTTTCCGTATTCCAAACATTTCTGGTGTTCCAGAAATGACTTCAGGGCGTCCATGGAGGAGCTGAATTTCACCAAACCCCAGGAGAAGTGGGCTCTCTGCCTAATTTGCTACTGAAGTTCCTTATTTCCCACATGTTACCCTCAGATTGCCCTTCCCCCTGTGCCTTACATGCAGAGTATGAAATAATTAAATGAATTAAAGGAGTAGTTCATTGCTGCATCTTCCCAGGACAAGGAGAAAGTCCTTAAAGCCAGCCAAAAGGGATTGGGGATTATTTTTTTTTTTTAACATTTTGCTTTTCCTCCCTCATTTTTCTTTCAGCAATCATCATTTTACCAACTCCTGCACGCAGGCTGGCCGGTGAGTGCCACTTCAGTCACTTGGTGTTTGCAATTTCCCTTGCTGGCAGCTGAGTTCTCCTTGCTCCAAGCACTTGCTGGGTTTTACCAATGTTTTTCTTTTTAATCCAGAGAAAACCTGGAGCTCCCGGGCCCCCAGGCCATCCTGGGAAAACAGGAGCACCTGTAAGTACAAAAGCCCTGCTGTCCCTTTGGTGGCCCTGCTGCCCCTCTGGTGGCCCTGCTGCCATCCTGGCTGCCCTGGGGACACTTTCAGGGTGGATGTCCCCAGGCACTCGGGCTGTGGCTGCTGCTGTGCTGTCATTAGGGGCTTTGGGATTGGGTTTCAAAGCAGCCTAATGGATTTCTTGTCTCTTCCCACTGAAACCCGGGATGTTTGATATCCAATCCCAGGGTTTTCCTGGCAGCCACAGCCCCTCCATCTCTGCTGGCTGAGCAGGACTGGCTTCTTTTCCTGGGGCATCAGGTTCCAGCCCTTGTTTTTGGGGAAGGGACCATGTGGATCCCCCCCAAAGGCACAAAAACAAGGCAGAGAAGGGCTGGGGCAGGATTTGTGTGGGGCCAGCCCCATGGCCATTACCCTGGACAGAAGGAAAAGGAAAGGAAAACAAAACTCCCTGTCCTGACATCCCATCAGGGACCAAAGCAGTGTTAAAATGGATCCTGGCTCCAAACCTGCCCTGGGCATGGTGGGCAGGGTGGGGGTACCAGGGATGTGAATTCTCCCACTCTGCCCTTCCCAAGTGACCTCTGGGCACTGCTGCTTGTCCTCCCAGCCTGCACAGGGCTCAGGCAGGACGGGGGCACACGTGGGGGACTCAATCCCTGTTTGTGCACAGGGACCCTGCGGAGCGCCGGGAGAGCCGGGCCAGAAGGGCCAGCGGGGGTACACGGTGAGTGAGCCTCTGGGGACACTTTGGAAAGGATCAGTGTGCCCTCAGGGCTGCCCTGAGCAACCCTGCCCCTCTTGGACCAGCCCCTGGCTGGGTGAGGGAGTTGTGTCAGGGTTGGGGACACTTTGGGAATGGTGTGCCTGGTTTGGAGGTGACAGGATCGATGCCCTGGTCCCCTCCCAGCCCGTGCTGTGCCAGGCAGGGGTGGCTCTGCACAAAATCATTGTCCTGCTGCTCCTCTTGTGACAAAATCATTGTCCTGCTGCTCCTCTTGTGCTGTGCCTGCAGCACCAGGGATGGCTCAGTCACACTCAGCACAGCCCCTCTGGGTGCTGCACCCCTCCAGGTGATGCTCTCCCAGACAGCTGTCCCAAAAGAGCTGTCCCAGAGTCCTTTGTCACCCTGTAGGAGCCCCCAGCTCTGGATGGGATGGGTGAGCTCTGCCTGTGCCCTCCCTGGGGGTCCCTCATGGGATCCCATCTCCCTGGGATTGCCCAGCTCAGCTCCCTGTGAGTACAAGGAAAGGAGAGCAGTGTCCCACTGTCACAGAGCACTGCAGCTCTGCTCCACTCTGCTCCTCAGCCTGCCTGAGTTCAGCTCTGCACTGAGCTCAGGGCTAAAGGAAAAGCTGCTCTGAATCTGAGCTGCTGAAGGACCCTGAGGTGGATCTGCTCTGACTCCTGCATGTGGGAAAGGCTCAGGAATGGCTTTGAGCCAGGGGCTGATGCAGGAGTTTTCACTTGATCTTCTCTCACTGCATTTCTTCTTCCCTGCCCTCCGTGTTGTTTCCTGCTGTACAGCCCCTGCTCCAGCCACCCCAGGGTTTTGGTGGAGAACCTGGGCAGATCCACGTGCTCAACACCTGCAGCCCCTGGGTGCACTGAGATTTTCCCCTGCTCCAGAGCCAGAGGCAGGCAGAGCTCCAGTGTTTCCTTTACTGATTCCATAATGTGGATTTTTGAATTTTCTGTGCTCGGATTTTTCTCCCCAGGGGGAACCAGGGCTCCAGGGCTTGCCAGGACGTGTGGGGTACCCCGGCTCCAATGGTTTCCCTGGCTTGGATGGCAAACCTGGGCCCTGGGGGCTGCCAGGAGAGCAGGTGAGCCGTGGACAGGGCCAGGGAATGGTCAGGATCAGGGGAGAATGGAGATCCAAACCCCGGGCAGGAACCAGGGAGCTCCTAAATCTGTTCTTCCTTCTCTTGTCTCCTTTAGAATATCTCTCCTCAGCCCCCAAACCTGCATTAGTGCCTCGAGGTTTAGCTTTCCCTGGAATAAAAGGGTTGTGGGGCATCCCAGCTGTGCATGAAGGGGCTGGGATAACCAGAGCTGCAGCTCTGGGTGGGTCTGAGCACCAGGGCTGGGCTGCTGCTCCTGGACCTCCTTGTGGAGAATAACTGCAAATCATGGCATGGCTTGGGTTGGAACCTTAAAAATCACCTCATTCCACCCATGCCATGGGCAGGGACAGCTTCCATTAGACCAGGGTGCTCTGGGCCCTTGAGGGCTCAGAATCTGGAGGGTGACCAGGAAATGAGAGCAATTCCAGAATGCCTGGAGAGTGTTCAATCCAGGAATCTGCTTCCTTGCTCTGGCCTCTCCCAGACCCCTGGGGAATGCAGACAGTGCCCCTGGGCTTGGGAGCTTTGTCCTGGGGGTTAAAGGACAGGGGCTGGATGGTGCTGGGAAGTTTGGGGCTCTCAGCAGCTGCTGGGGAGCGGATGGACATGGGAGGTGCTGGGCAGCCCCTCAGTGCCTGCTCTGCTCCTTCCTCCCCCTCCCCAGGGCCTCCAGGGCTTCCAGGGTGACCGAGGGCTGGCTGGGGACAAGGGAGAAGAGGTGAGTTGGCTCTGGCTTGCACAGCCCTGGGCACAGTGAGGTGCCAGCCCCACTCCCAGCAGTGCCAGCCCCAGTCTGTACTCCTGGTGCCAAACACCAACACCTTCCTCACTGGTTCCAGTGGCAGCACTGCTCCTGCAGCTCCTCCCAGGCTCATCCAGGGCTTTGTCAGCCAGGATGGACAATGTCCATAAAAAAGTGAATGCTGGTGATTTGTCACCCTTTAATTTTTTCATTTTCCCATCACTTAGTCTTAAGGCCAAAATGTTTAGAGTTGCCCAGGGTATTTTTGGGTCCCTTCCTGGTGGGTTTGAGACCTAATTTCTACTTTTTGAGGCTGCAGTCCCATGTGGGTTATCAGATCCCTGTTCTGGGCCACCCTTTGTGCCCTCCTGCCTGTGCCAAGCCCTGTGCCAGCCCTGTGACACTATGCTGGGGACCAGCAGCCAGGCTTTGTCCCTTCAGCCCAACCTGGAGGGTCCCCATGCTCCTGTCCCACCCTGACTGTTCCCTGAGGCACAGCAGCCACATTTTAGCTCCTGGTGGCCCAGCTGGGCTCATCCTTGTTCCCATTTCATCCTTGTTGCATTTCAGGGTTTCTTGGGAGCCCCTGGACCAGCTGGGGACAAAGGAGAGAAGGGAGTGAAGGTGAGGGTGGCTGTCCCTGCCCCTCACAGCCCTGCCAGGGTGGGCAGGGGTCTCTCCTTCCCTGCCCCAGCCCCAGCTCCTGCTCTCCTCCAGCACTCAGGCTGCTCTTGGCTTTTCCAGGGGGTGAAGGGGGAGAATGGGCTGCCAGGTCCTGCTGGGCTCCAGGTGAGTTACCTGGGCAGCTGGAGCTGTCTCACCCCCTTCCTTCCATCCCCTTTGCTGGCCTGTCCCTCTCTGCCATGTCCCCACAAAGCCCTGGTGGTCTCTGTGTTGTCCCTGCGAGGGGGGGGACAAAGGCAGTGTCACCTCGGGGTGCTGACACCTCATTCCCACCTTCTCTCCAGGGGATGGCAGGGCTGAAGGGGGTCATGGGCTTCCAGGGCCCTGCAGGGCCAGAGGTGAGTGGATTTACCTTCCCTGTGCCCCCTGCCCTCCCCAGAGGGGTGCAGGAGCTGGGAGTTCCTGCTGGGAAAAGGGGTGTGAGCAGGGATTTGCATCCAGGCACATTGGGGGCCTTGCCTCCAGCATTTCCCATCCCTGTTCTGGCTGGGAATGAGGAGAAATGAAGAGAAATGAGCTTTTCCAGAACACAGTGGGATTTGGATTTATTTTAGGTGGCCACCTCCAGCTGAGATGAGTCAGTCCCAGGCTGGCAGCTCCTGGTTTTGCCAGGCTGCTCTCAGCATATGGATATCTCAGTGCTCCCACACAGCTGGGAGACAGCCTGTCCAGGGAAGGGCTGGAAAAGCATTTTAAAGGAAAATTGAAGTGGTTTGGTGGTGAATGGATGTGTTCTCCAGCATGAGAGGGACCTCAGCAAATGTCCAAGGGGACATCAAGCAGCTGGTGTGAAGGAATGTGAAAAATGATGTGAAGGGAAAGGGGGATTTGGGATGAAGGAGAGAATCAAAACAAAAAATGGTGTTTTTTCTCTCCTGCTGCAGGGAGAAGGTGGCTCAGTGGGTCCCCCAGGCCCTGCTGGTCCCATGGTGAGTCTCAGGGGTTTGTTACAGAGGGAAGTTCAGGCAGCACAGCTGCTGCTGCCCAGGGTGGCACCTTGTCCTTCCCAGGTCATCCCCTGGTCTAATTTACACCTCAAAATGCTGCATTTGGTTAAAACCATCCCTGGTAGCAGGGAGAGGATTGCAAAAGGATACAAGGGGTTAAAAGTCACCATAAAGGACTCCAGCATCCCCAGGGATGCTCACAAGTCCCTGTCCCACCTCCCCTCTGGTCTTGCCTTGCAGGTGTTATAAGTACACGATATGTTATTGACTTTTCACAACTATTGGGATAATAGCAAAAGTTAGACAGAAGTTTTTTAGAAATAGTATGCTAAAACTACCTGCCTAGTTGAGATAACAGCCCGTGAACGTGTGATGGGACCCTGCAGCTGACACGACAATTATCAACACTCAGCGGCTGCAAAGGCCCGGGACCACCACCCAAATTAGAAGGTGATAAGAAGAGGATAAAGGACCCAAGGAGTGGCCATGCTAAATAGTTCCCAAAAAATTTTACTATACAAGAAAAACTATGAATATGCAGCAGGTTGATGTATGGTAAAGTTTATTTAAAGAGGCATTCCCAAACAGTGTGCGCTTAGCAGCTTGCCAAGCACCCGGCCGTTTTAACCCTTTCCTTTTATGTGTGTCTCCTATTGTCTTTTTATTAAACCTTTTAAATCTTACCAGGACAGTGAAAGGTGTTTTTCACACAGGGACAGCCCGGCCAGCGGGGCACCGTGGGATTCCGAGGCATCAATGGCTCCCAGGTGGGTGTGCCCCTCCCCATCCTGTGTTGGGGTTTTTGTGCTGGCTCACCCTGCCCTGCTCTCTCCGCAGGGGGAAATGGGCCCTGCTGGGATGCCCGGCCCCCGGGGACCCAAGGTAAGCGATCCTTGCTGGGGTGTGCTGGGATGGAGCCTGCCCAGGGTGGGGGGCTCTGCTGCAGCTGGGATTGATCCCAGCCCACCCCCAGAGCAGGGCTGGGAATCCTCCCTGTGCCCTCACTGTGCCATGAGCTGGGAATCATCACTGTGCCCATTGCTGTGCCATGAGCTGGGAATGCTCCCTGTGCCCCTCACTGTGCCCCTCCCTGTGCCATGAGCTGGGAATCATCACTGTGCCATGAGCTGGGAATCCTCACTGTGCCCTTCACTGTGCCATGAGCTGGGAATCCTCCCTGTGCCCTCACTGTGCCATGGGCTGGGAATGCTCCCTGTGCCCATTGCTGTGCCATGAGCTGGGAATCCTCCCTGTGCCCATTGCTGTGCCATGAGCTGGGAATCCTCCCTGTGCCCATCACTGTGCCATGAGCTGGGAATCCTCCCTGTGCCCATTGCTGTGCCATGAGCTGGGAATCCTCCCTGTGCCCCTCACTGTGCCCATTGCTGTGCCATGAGCTGGGAATCCTCCCTGTGCCCATTGCTGTGCCATGAGCTGGGAATCCTCCCTGTGCCCTCACTGTGCCATGAGCTGGGAATCCTCCCTGTGCCCTCACTGTGCCATGAGCTGGGAATGCTCCCTGTGCCCATCACTGTGCCATGAGCTGGGAATCCTCCCTGTGCCCTCCCTGTGCCATGAGCTGGGAATCCTCCCTGTGCCCATTACTGTGCCATGAGCTGGGAATCCTCCCTGTGCCATGAGCTGGGAATCCTCCCTGTGCCCATTACTGTGCCATGAGCTGGGAATCCTCCCTGTGCCCATTGCTGTGCCATGAGCTGGGAATCCTCCCTGTGCCCCTCACTGTGCCATGAGCTGGGCACTCCAGAGCTCCTCAGCAGCTGGAGTCCCCAGGAGAGGTGTGATCCTGATGGCAGCTCCCTGTCCCTCTGCAGGGACCCCAGGGCTTGCAGGGCAGACGTGGCCCCCCCGGCCCCAGGGGCTCCCAGGTGAGTGGCTGCTGTCCTGGGGTGGGTGCATCCCCCCAGGTCTCTTCCAGGAGCTGCTGGGATTTGTCCCCCGTGTATCTGGGAGTGGGGGTGACATCCTTGTCCTTGGGGGTCCTTGTGGGTGGGTGGGAAGGGCTGTGTCCCTGGGTGGCCCGGTTGGACATTGTCCCTGAGGTGTGAGGCAGCTCCTGGGGGCTGGGGTCTCACCACAGAGCAGGACAGGGAGCCACACCTCTCTTCTTCCCACATCCCCCTGCCTTTGCTTTCCCCAGGGTCCAGCAGGGCTGGAGGGATGCCCTGGTCCCAAAGGAGACACAGTAAGAGTGGTTTTCTGTACCTTGGTGGGGATGAAGCCCAGGTTGGAGGGATTTCCCTTCAGGGACCTGACGTGAGGGGTTCAGGGGGTTCCTGTCCCTGTTTCTGGAGGGGAGAGGGGGCAGCACTTCCAGCTGAGCTCCCAAATCCACCTGGAGGTCCCTGGTCACCCTGGGGAGGGGACATGGAGGGGCTGGGTGCTGTGATGAGAGCTCTTCACTCTGGGCCAGGGACAGAACCCAGGGAACGGCTGGAGCTGGGCCAGGGCAGGCTCAGGTGGAGCTCAGGGAAAGGTTCTTCCCCCAGAGGGTGCTGGCACTGCCCAGGCTCCCCAGGGAATGGGCACAGCCCCGAGGCTGCCAGAGCTCCAGGAGCGTTTGGACAGCGCTGCCAGGGATGGACAGGCTGGGATTGTTGGGGGGCTGGGCAGGGACAGGGGCTGGGCTGGGTGATCCTGGGGGGTCCCTCCAGCTCAGGATATTCTGACATTCCAGGATTCTTCTTGCAGGGTACAGACGGTGTCCCTGGGGTGAGGGGACAGCTGGGACAGGAGGGCCCTGGGGTAAGTGCTTGGGAAGGAGCTGGTTGGATGTGGGGTTCTCTTATCCTCCCCCTGGCAGCCCCACAAAATCCTGCAGGGATGCCCTGTTCCCCCTGGCTTCCCACAGGGCTGAGGGAGATGCCAGCTGTGTCCCTGTGGCCACACTTGTCACCCCCAAAGCTGCTCTGACCCTCCTGCTTTCGGGCACCTTGATTTTTATTCTTTATGGATTTATCAGCAGAGATGGCCCAGCCCTGCCCATCCCTTCCTTGGGGCACCCTTTTCCCCAGGGGTTTGGGTGCTCAGCTGCCTTTACCAAAGGTTTTGGGCAGCCTGACACCCCTACCCTGACCCTTCCTCCTGCCTGGCCCAGGTGTCCCTTTCCTGTGTCCTGGGACCCCACCCCACAGAGCTGAGAACTGGGAATGGGATGAGGGGTGCAGGTGGGGTCTGGGGGTGCCTTTTGCAGTGAAACAAGGACCTCACCCTCACCTTAGGGGCAGTGTAGGGAGAGTTTGTGACTCTTCTGGTCCCTTTTTGGGGATCCCATCCCATCCCAGCCCTGTTCTGGGGCAGGGTTCTCACCTCCAGGGGCACATACAGTACTTCCCTTTGTTCTTTTTCTATTTTAACTTGCATTCTCTCTCTCTCTGAAGGGTTTTCTTGGCCTGCCAGGTGCAAAAGGCCCCCAGGGAGAGCGGGTGAGTGATGGCATCCATGGGATCCTGCTTTGGGAGCAGGAGAGCCATGGCAGAGCAGCCCAAAGTGCAGCTCTGTGTTCTTTATGTGTGCTTGGGCTTGATGTTTGAATAGGTGGAGCTGGAGTGGGAAGGCAGAGCTGAGCTCGGGCTCCTTTTGCTGTAATAGGAGGAGCTTTCAGATTTGGGGGTGTCCTGAGGGATCCCCTGCCTTTGGGAGGCTCAGGGAAGTGGGAAGTGAGGATAAGACACTTGTCATTGAGATGTCACCACCAGCTGGGAGCTGGGGCTGGTTTGGTGGGGATTGAACCCAAAAACCCCACCTTGAGGAGCAGATCCAGCAGGTCCCTGCTCCCAGCCCAGAAAGGCCCATCCAGAGGAAAATCCTGACTAGAACAGGGCAGGATTCCCTTTGTTTGGTGCCAGAATTGGGTCACAGCTTGCACCAGGGGTTTCTCAGTGTAACCTCCACTGCTGCTGCTCTTGCAGGGCTGCCGAGGTCCAGGTGGAGCCAAGGGAGATTGGGGATCCAAAGGAGGCAAGGTACCAATTCCCAAGGCTGTGGTGCCTCCAGCTGCTCCCTCTGTGCTCAGATGTTCTTCCCCCAGCTGTGGGTGGCTGTGGCTGCCCCAGGAGCCTGGGCCCTGCTGGGTTTTGGGGACTGTGACAGCCAGGCAGCTCATTTTGTGCTGTTCCCACCACCTGATCCATCCTTCACTGCTCCACCTTGCTTTGGCTGTGTAAAAAATGTATTTCCTATTTCTGGTGCCCCAGGGATGCTGGGGAGGAGGGTTTGGGGTGCTCACCCCTGACAGTGATGGGTTCTCCAGGGGAATTCCTGCCTGTGGATCTGGGAATTGCTGCCCTGCTTTGTGACATTCTGTGTTTTATTCCTCCAAGGGCCCACGAGGAGCACAGGGAGCAAAAGGGCCCCCAGGAAGCCGGGGCCAGGGGGGCCTGCAGGGCTTTCCTGGCCCCCCAGGGGCAGCAGGGCCACGGGGACCAGAGGTGAGTGCCACTGCTGGGCTGGAGTGTCCTGGGGAGCACAGTGTGACTGTGTGACAGCGTGGGGACAGCCCTGAGGGGGCAGGCAGGGCTGATGTGTGGCATCTCCTGAGCATCAGCCAAGGGGAGCTCAGCCCAGAGCCCCCAGCACCCAGCCCGAGCTTTGCTGTGCCTGCTGCACACCTCTTCATCCCAAAATTCGCTGCTGGGTTCCCTGATGCCAGAGCAGCCCCAGGCAGAGGATTCCCAGCCCCCCCACTGCCCCAGCCTGAGCACTCTGCAGGATCCTGTTGAGTCCCTGCTCTGGCAGCTCCTCTGCAGCCTCTGGGAGCACAGGGTTCATGGATTGCTCATTTTGTGCCCTCTCTGACTCCTGCCAGGCTCCTGTGCTGGCAGCCCTGGTTTTGGGAATGCTTTTTCCTGCAGCATGTGCTCTGAGAGGGCTGTCTGGGTGACTGAACCCACCTCCAGATCCGTGTTTGAGCTGGAACTGAGGCCAGGCTGTGATTCTCTACTGATTCCCAGCTCTCAGGAAAAGCAGGATTATTTTCCCACCCACCTTCCCAGTCTGCAGAGGATGCACTCCCACTCCCAAGGCTTTTGGGATGCCTTTGTGGATCTGCTCTTTTGCTCTTCAGGATGAATTAACAACTCCTCCCACCTCTCCAGGGGCTGGGGATGCAGCAGGAATCATCTCCCTGCCCTGAACACCCTCCCAGCAGCACTGCTGGCACAGGGGCTGGAGCAGGCAGAGCCTTGGCACTGCAGTCCTTGGAAATTGCCTTGAATTTGTCCACCAGGAAACAAAAATATCCAGCTGTGTTGTTCTGGGCCACACCAAACTGTTGAGATTTTTATTTCTGCCTGTTTTTTTCACCCTGGGAGATGGGAGAAGTCCCCATTCCCACCAAGTTCAGCTGGTGACATTTATTAATGTCACCTCTGGTCACACTCCCAGTGTTTGTCCCTACACCAGCACTAGGCTTGTGACTCCCCCGGGATCAGAGGCTGGCTGATGATTTCCCTGGATGATTCCTCCCCTCTCTCCTGGCAGGGGGAAGAAGGTCAGATCGGCCCTGCAGGGCTGAACAGCAGCGAGGGACCCAAGGTCAGCACCACAATTTGCTGCTTTCCCACGGGCTGCCAATTCCTGGCATGGAAAAACAAGGACATGCCCACCCTGCCAGGGCCCAGCCCCAGGGACACCACCCTGGGAGGGACCCCTGCCTGTGCATGGCATCCCTCTGGCCTGCCCCTAGATTTGCAATGTCTGTGTTCTCCTTTGTGTGGATTTTAGGGATGCCAAGGAGCCGATGGCCCCAAGGGAACCCCAGGACCACGGGGAGCCCGGGTAACAAACGGGGTGCTGGAGTGTGGGGATGGACCTTGGAGCATCTTTGGCTGGGGGGGATTGAAACAACCCTGGGTTGAAACATCCCTTGCTTGGCTTGGGATGTGCTGGAGCAGAGCACATCCTTCAGGCACAAGATTTTCCTCCAAAGCTGCAGCTTTGCTGCTGGCAGATGCATGGTTTTGTGATTCCTGGTGTTTTGCAGGGCCGTGTGGGGCAGCGTGGGCTGGTTGGAGTCCCTGGACTGCCTGTAAGTGGAGGGTATCCCACATCCCTGTGCTGCCATGTGCAGCTGTCAGCTCTGGGACATGGGAGCAGCATCCTGGCATGTGGCCAGATCAGAGGGTTGAGAAGAGAAGTTGGGGATGAGCAGCTCAGGCTGTGGCACAAATCACCTGCCCAGCACCAGAACACCAAGCACAGAAAATTCCAGGAAAGAACTTTCTAAGGCAGCTCTGTTATTCAGAGCTGTGGCTGGTGAAAGAGCCAGGAATAAATAGCTGGAAAAGCCAGCTGAGGTGTTCCTGGTGAAAACAGCTTCCCTCCCACATGGATGTTATTTCCCATGCCAAGTGGAGCAGGGGGAGCTGCAGGAGCTGCGTGGGATGAGCTGTGCACAAGGAACCCACAGCTGCACACACACCAGGCAGTGCCACCTCTGATGTCCCACATTGTCACCCTGCAGGGAGGCTCTGGGGCCACAGGAGCCTTGGTGGGGTCACCCTGAGACAAAACTCTCCTTGCAGGGCTCGCGGGGCGTGCCGGGAGCGGAGGGCGCAGAAGGAAAGCCTGGTACACAGGTTCCCATCCTACATCTGTACTTGGCTGGGGACAGGGTGCTGGCATGGGGACAGGGGCAGCTGAGCCCATGGGGACACTTCCCAACCTCCCATCCCTGTGGCAGTTTGGGACAAAACCTTGATGCCATCAGTGGGGACTTTTCCCAACCTCCCATCCCTGTGGTCATGGGGACAAGACCTTGGTGCCATGGACTTTGCCATGATGGGGGCTGGGAGAGGCTGTTCTGCCTCCTCATCCTCATCCTCATCCTGCAGGGCCACCCAGGGATCATGGGCAGCCCAGGCAGGAGAGGACCACTGGTGAGTAGAGCTGATTTCTGGCCTTCCATCCCTCTGCTCAGCTTGATCCTTTTGGAAATGTGCCCCCAAAGCATGGCCAGGGGATGGACATTGCTCCTCTGGGAATCCTGTTCAGGGGGGAGGGATTGGGAACAGGGCACTGGGATTTCCCACCCCTGGCACTGCTATCCTGAACAGATCCAGCAGCAGTAGGTGCTGCAGGATTTAATATATTTCTCTTTGCTCTGAAATTAAAAAAAAAAAAAATCTGATGCTTCCCTCAAAAGAAAGAATGAACACTGAGTCAGACACAGCTGAGTGCTGCCAGCATCACACAGAGCGGGGGCACAAGTGGCTGTTGTGTCTGTCCACACACAACTGCAGTGATTCCATGAACTGGATTTTAAGGAAAAGCCCCAGTGCTGCCTTGACCAGGCTGGGCCCTTCACCTGTGCTTTGTGTGGGGCTCAAACCCAGGGCGGAGTTTCCCCATCCTCCTCTCCTGCCCTCCCTCCATGGCTCCTCTGCTGCCCTTTCCTCCAGGGATTTGCTGGTTTGCCAGGGGGCCGTGGGCACGCTGGAACTCCTGGATCCATAGTAAGGAAAAAAAAAAAGTTCTTTTTCATGAACTGTGTGTTTTTCTGGGTGGGATGTCAGTGGGGCTGCTGCTGCTGGTGGGGAATGTGGGACTTCCTTGGGAATCAGGCATTAAAAAGGCTCAGTGGTGGAAGCAGCTGGGGCTGGGGAAGAGCAGAATCATTCCCCCAAGGAATCAGCCTGCTCCAGGAACTGAGCAGCCCTCCTGAGCCCAGCAGGGTGTCCATGGGGAATGCCAGCTCATGGAAACCCTCCAGGCTGAGCAGGAGCTGGCTCTGGGTCCTGGGAGGAGATCCCAGTGGCAGAGGGTGGCACAGGTTCAGAGGGAGGGTGCTGGCACTGCCCAGGCTCCCCAGGGAATGGGCACGGCCCCGAGGCTGCCAGAGCTCCAGGAGCGTTTGGACAGCGCTGCCAGGGATGGACAGGCTGGGATTGTTGGGGGTCTGGGCAGGGACAGGGGCTGGGCTGGGTGATCCTGGTGGGTCCCTCCAGCTCAGTGAGCTCAGATGGAGACCTGGAACAGCTCCTCCCTGACAGCTCGGTGTGTGTGATGGAGTTTGAGAGCAAGGACTGTTCCCCCTTCCCTGGTGGGAGCCCTGCCAGCCATGGGGCTGGTGTCAGGAGCCAGCAGAGCCAGCAGCACCAGCCACAGTGGCTGAGTTTGCCCCTTGGGACCCTGGTGGCCCAGGTGACCCCTGGCCATGAGCTCAGTGGGGACTCGGTGGGGCTCGTCTCCTCTCAGCCTTTGCCTGGACACCTCCTCCCCAAACCATCCCAAAGGGCTCTCCAGGAAAGCCTGGACTGGATGGAAGACATGGGTTCCTGGGCCCCAAAGGTGAGAACTGGGGTTTTGGGGGGCTGCTTGGGGGATTGGTTGTGGTGGAACAGCCCCAGGAGCTCTGGGCTGCCACGGGGACACCTGGGGGGATCCCATGGACCCATGCCTGAGGGCTCCTCACATCCCATGGATCACTGAGGAAGGGAGGGTGCCTGATGGATCCCAGGACTGGGGGTTTGCTAATCCCTGTTTGCTGGCAGGGGCTGCCTGGGAAGCCTGGCTTGGAGGGACCACAAGGACCTGTGGGCACCTATGTAAGTGATGGAGGGACACAGAGGGGACACAGCGAGGGCCAGGCTGGGAGGAGGCTGCAGCAGCCTCCCAGCTGGGCACTCACCATCCTCCCAGGCCTCCTGCCTTTCCCTCAGCCACCTTGTCCCAAAAGTTCAGCCCCAGCTGCCCCCTAACCCCGAGCTCTTCCAAGGGCTATCCAGGGACCTGCTGGAGGACCGCGGGAGGTTGGGACGCAGGGGAGACAAGGTAGGGATGGGACACTCACTCACTCACTCCAGCACTGGAAGCATTTTGGGGTGAGTTTGAACCCAGTGGATGGGTTTGTGGTCTCCACAGTCTCCATCAGCCATGGTGGGAGGAGGAAAAGCTGGATCTGTCTCCCACAGCAGGTGGAACCATTGGCAGTCCGGCACCTCCTCTACCCTACACCTCTGGATTGTTCTAAGAGCTGCTTTTTTGTTTGTTTTGTTGTGCTTTTTTAAAGAGGTTTTTACATTAAAACATACAGAGGAAAGGAAATCTTTCTTGCCTTCCCAACAGGGAGAGAAGGGGAGCTCAGGGTTCCACCAGGATTTCCAGGAAAAGCTGGTCCAAAGGGTAAGCACTGTTGCTGCTGTTCTGGCAGCTCCAGCCCCCTGGAAAGCACCAAGAAAGTTCTTTGTGCTGGGCTGGGAGTGGAGAAAATTGGAAATCTTTGCCATGGGGAACTTTTGCCTGTCTTGTTGTTAAATGGGAGGGGGCTCAGGCAGGGCTGTGTCACTGATGGTGCTCCTGTCCCCAGGCCCTGCCAGGTCCCCCCTGGTCCTCGTGGTGCTCCTGGCTCCCAGGTAGGGCTCTCCCTGCTCCCTGTGTTCCGCTGCTCCAATCCCTCTGCCACGGATGTGTGCCCTGCAGTACATCCCCTGTGCTTCCTGCAGCATGGAATCCATCCCCAACCCCTTTTGGGGAGCAGGCAGGACCCTGTCCCACTCCCTGCTGGCTGGTTCTGTCCTGATGCAGCACAGACACTGCTGAGATGTTGAGATGGGATTGCTCAGAGCAAAGCCCCACCCTTGATCCCAGTTCCCTGGTCCCCATTCCATGGACACACTGTGAACTCCTTCTCTTCCCAGGGCAGAACAGGTGACCCCGGTCCTCGAGGGCTCCCAGGCTCGCCTGTAAGTGCAGAGCTGCCCCTTGAGTCCCACAGGGTGGACATTGTGCACCACTCCAGGCCATCCTCATCCCTGGGGTGGCTTGTGGGGGCAGGGAGCACCCCAAACCCAGTGTGGTGAGTGGTGACAAGTGGGGTGTGGGGACAGCAATGTCCTACACCTGCAGGATGGGGCCTGGCAGCAGGTGACCCTTTGGATCCTGAGGTGACCTCCCAGAGCTGTGTTTGGGGGGCCTAAGGGGATTTTTGGCCCTTTTTGCAGGGTGTTTCCTGGCACGATGAGGGCAGGATGGCATTCCCGGGAAGCCGGGCTTGGGTGGAGAAAGAGGCGCCCCTGGAGCAGCTGGTGCTGCTGGCCCTGCTGGGTACCCGGTGAGTGCCACTGGAACCCCTCCAGGGATCCTCTCAGGACAGGGATTAAGGATTTTGCTGCAGCAGCACCTTTGGGAAGCTCCCTGAAGCAGCTGCAGGAAGGGAAGGAAAAGGGAAGCAGTTGCAGGGGGGTTGAGTAGCTGGAGTGTGGATTCTCTTCCCTTGGTGATGTGTCAGGGACATCCCAGACCCCACTCAGGAGCTGCAGAGGCTGCTGAGTTGGGGCCAAGCCTCTCTGCTGATGTGGGGTGTTTGTCCTCAGGGCCAGCAAGGTCCAAATGGGACGTGAAGGGCCTGCAGGGATGAGAGGAGAGAAGGTGAGGACAGAGGAGAGGATTTGGTTCCCTGGGAGCTGCCCAGAGCCTGGGGCTCACCCCACTGACCTCCCCAGGGCTGCTCCCAGTTTGGCCCCATGCCTGTGGGATGGGGATTTACATCTTGGGGTGCTGCAGAGACAGAGAACCCCCAGGGCTGCTTGTGCTGATTTTGTGTCCTCTGCAGGGTGAGGTGGGAGAGCCCGGGGGAGCCGGAGTCCGCGGGCTGGATGGGGAGCAGGTACAGCACAGGGAACTGTGTCCCCACCCTGATGGCTGCTCCAGCCTCCTCCTCCCAGTTCCCTGTTCCAAGGATGGGAAAGGATGGGAGGAGGCTGCTGATCCTCTAAAAAAACCAGAAGGTTAAAGCTGGGTCAAGGAGCTGTGCTAGGGCTGGGCTCCTCTTTCCTCTGCAGGGACCACCAGGAGCACCAGGAGCAGAGGGTCAGCTGGGGCCCAAGGGTGAGCAGGTGGGTCTGGGGGCGATGCTGGGGGTGGTGCTGGGCTCACCCCACTCCTGCAGGGTCACACAGGTGCCTGAATCCATGGGAGGTGTTTGAACCCCCCCCAGCACCCTCATGCCTGGGGATGATTGCTGGGCGTGGCAGAGCGGTCTCATGAGAAAAACTGGGAAAACCCACATGGGAAATGATGGAGGGCAGAGCCAGGAAAAGGCAGCCAAGAGTCATCCTGGTCATCTTCATCCTGTCCAGGGAGAGGCAGGAGCCCGTGGAGCTCCAGGTGTCAGAGGGAGCCCTGGGGAGCCAGGGGACGAGGGGACAGAGGGGCCACCGGGCCGGCCTGGGAAGCAAGGCAAGGAGGTAAGTGTGGGATTGTCCCCACAGGGGGTGGGAATGGCAGTGGGAAAGGTGCTGGCTTTGCCCCACAGAGCCTGGGTTGCTCCCATGGAACAGGGGTTGATGATTTGGGGTCCCTGTGCTGGGCAGGGTCTGCTCAGCATTTTGTCCCCACTCACTTTTGGGGCAGCAGGGTCACAGCTGGGTGATCTGGCACAGGAGGGGAGGCTATGCCTTACCCAGCATCAAAATCCCAGCCAGGGGAGGGTGGAAAAGCCCATGGAAATCAAAGCCAGCTTTTAACCCACCCTGAGATGGGGCTGGGGAGCAGCTGCTGTGTCTGATGTGGGCATTTCCCCCTGGGCAGGGTGACACTGGTGACACTGGAGACCCAGGCGAGCCAGGACTGCAGGGAAGGAAGGTGAGGGGTGTCTCTAACTCTGTCCCTCTTTCCAGCACCTCGGGAACACCCTGGCCTGCTCAACCTCTGCTCCTCCATGGTGGGGACAGAGCAGGACAGGGGTGTCCCCATGGCTGAGGAGCACCCCAGGGTGACCTGCTCTCTGTGGCACCTGGCCAGAGGGTGACACAGCTCATCTCCATGCAGAAGCTCATGTATTGCTGTTACTTTCCCTCTTTGTGCTGACCTTGTCTCCATCCCTGAGCAGGGCAATGCTGGCCCCAGGGGCCTTCCTGGAATTCCTGGTCCAGGAGCTGCCATGGGGGAACCAGGAGGGAAAGGCCAGAAGGGAGAGAAGGGCCGAGAAGGTTTGCTGGCAAGTACAGCTGGGGCTGGGTACCTCACCCTCCAGTGTCCCCAAAGGCTGGGTGAAGGGTGCCAAGGGGGGATGCACCCTGGTGGGAAACCTTGGGCTCTGGGAGCTGCAGAAAATCCTAGGAATTGTCAAATCTCCATAAGGAGGGAGTTTCATGTCTCACAGGCATGACACCAAAATTGGGTCTTGTTGGCCCCAAAGGATGGTTTGGGTTTGTGGGGCAGTTTGGGGTAATGCCAGGCTGGGAACTCATCTCCCTCTGTGTGCCAGGGCCAGGGCGGTGTCACCGGAGCTGCAGGACCTGCCGGGGCCAGAGGATGGTTTGTAAGTCACATCGTGTCCCCTCTCCCCTTTCAACCTGGCATGGGCCTGGTGGGGGACATTTGTGTGACTGGGAGCACTGGGCAGGTCCCCATCTCTGTCACTGACTGGGACATTTGTGTCACTGGGAGCACTGGGCAGGGCCCCATTTCTGTCACTGACCTGGCAGGGGACATTTGTGTCACTGGGAGCACTGGGCAGGGCCCCATTTGTCACTGACCTGGCAGGGGACATTTGTGTCACTGGGAGCACTGGCAGGGCCCCATTGCTGTCACTGACCTGGCAGGGGACATTTGTGTCACTGGGAGCACTGGCAGGGCCCCATTGCTGTCACTGACCTGGCAGGGGACATTTGTGTCACTGGGAGCACTGGCAGGGCCCCATTTCTGTCACTGACCTGCAGGGGACATTTGTGTCACTGGGAGCACTGGCAGGGCCCCATTGCTGTCACTGACTGGGACATTTGTGTGACTGGGAGCACTGGGCAGGGCCCCATTGCTGTCACTGACTGGGACATTTGTGTGACTGGGAGCACTGGGCTGGGCCCCATGTCTGTCACTGAGCTGGCAGGGGACATTTGTGTGACTGGGAGCACATAAAGCATATTGAGTGACCCTGGCTCCTCTCCTTGTTCCCTGAACAGGGGGGGACAGGACTCCGAGGTCCTCCTGGGCTGGACGGTCCCGAGGGAGAGAAGGTACAGAGGGATGATGGCTCCAACCCTCCATCTCTGGGTGGAACTCCTTTTTCTGGCCTCTTCCCAAGCTTTCCTGGTGGGAACATGCTGGGGCTGGCTGCATGGATGTCCTGGGCAGGCTGGTGACAGGGGGACCTGCCATGGGACAGCCCTTGCCTTGTTGCCTGAGATCCAAAGCCAGCAAGGCAGGGAAGGGTTTTCCATGGACAGAGCTGTTTCTCCTCCTTTCCCAGGGAGATCCAGGGCCACGAGGTGTGGATGGACCTGCTGGGGCTGCAGGATTCGAGGTACTGATGCCTGGAGTGTTGCAGAGCTGGGAATTGCCAAAGGCTTCCCCAGCTCTTCCCTTTCCAGTACAGCCCAAAGGATTGAGTGTCCCTTCACTGGCCAGGTCAGGACACTCAGAAATGAGAGGGGGTTTAACACCTCATACCTCAGCACTGACTCCCTAAAACCCCAAACTCCCAGTGCCCAAACCCCAAATATCAGACCCTTTCCAGCACCCAGGGGTGCCTTTGGAAACCTGTTCCTGCTGCTGAATGCTGTTCACTCCCACGTGGTTCCCAGTGCTGTTTGGCCAGTTGAGTGTGGGATGTGGGACAGGGTGCTCCAAGTCCCACAGAGGTGAAGGACACAGTGGTGAGGGGCTTTTTCTGAACCCCCAATGTCCCTCCAGGGACTGGCTGGAGATGATGGAGCAAAGGGAGATGGTGGCAAGCCTGGCCCTGTGGTGAGTATCGGCTCTGCCCACAACAATTTCCCCTGGGAAAGAGGTTTGGTGGCATTTTGGGATGTGTCTCATCCTGGGGGTGGCTGCAAAGTGAGCTCTGCCAGCCTGGCCATGGCTCCCAGCTCCTGCCCTGGGACTGAGTCACTGCTCCCTTGCATTTCCCACAGCAAAGCTCCCTAAAGGAATTTTAATAGAGCTGTTAACAGCCGTGCCAAAGTGCCAGGGCTGTTGCACAAGTAACACTTGGCTGCTGCTGCCCGAGGCAGCTCCAGGGCTCTGGGTTTCCCCCTGCTTGGGGCAGGTGTCCGTGGGGAGCTGCCCAGTGCCTGGAACACTTGAGGTGCCCCAGGATGGGGATTGTGGTCATGACAGAGCCCCAGATGTGTTATGGGTGCCCTGAGCTCAGCTGCATCCCAGTTTTCCCACGTTGCAGTGCTGCTCTGCCCAGGCAAGATGTGCCCTTACAGAATCCTGCAATCCCAGACTAGTTTGGGTTGGAAGGGACCTCAAAGCTCATTGGATTCCCTGCCATGGCCAGGGACACCTCCCACAGACCAGGCTGCCCAGCATGGGTGATTTGCTGGAGAGGTCAGGCTGTGGAATAAACTCCAGAGGGGTTTGCTGTGGGATAAACTCCAGGGAGGTTTGCTATGGAATAAACCCCAGAGGGGTTTGCTGTGGATAAACTCCAGGGAGGTTTGCTATGGAATAAACCCAGAGGGGTTTGCTGTGGAATAAACTCCAGGGGTTTGCTGTGGAATAAACTCCAGGGGGGTTTGCTGTGGAATAAATCCCAGAGGGGTTTGCTGTGGAATAAACTCCAGGGTGTTTGCTATGGAATAAACTCCAGGGTGTTTGCTATGGAATAAACTCCCGGGGGGATTTGCAGTGGATAAACTCTGGGGGGGTTGCTGTGAAATAAACTCCAGGGGGTTTCCGTGGAATAAACTCCAGGGGGATTTGCTGTGGAATAAACTCCAGGGGTGTTTGCTGTGGAATAAACTCCAGGGGTGTTTGCTGTGGATAAACTCCAGGGGATTTGCCATGGGATAAACTCCAGGGGGGTTTGCTGTGGGATAAACTCCAGGGGGATTTGCAAAGCTCAGTGCAGCTGAAGCCCCTCAAGGGGTGGCTGGGGCTGGGGGTGAGCAGTGTCCCCGTCTCTGTGCCCTGCAGGGCTCCCAGGGGGCTCAGGGGCTGGCAGGTGCCCCTGGGCTCCGGGGCTACACTGGCACGAGGGAGCCAGAGGAGTGACGGGCACCAAGGGCCAGCCAGGCCGGCAGGTAACACCTCTGCTCCAGGGGACATCCCTGGGGACAACAGCCCCAGCTGTGCCCTCCTGCCTTCCCCTGGTGCCAGCCTCGTGTTTTGTCCCCAAACGAACTCAGGGGACTCTGGGGCCACCGGGTGAAGCTGGAGTCACCGGGCTGAGCGGCACCGAGGTGAGCAGCTCCTCTCTGCCCCATTCCCTGCTCAGCTTTTCCAGCCTCCCACATCTGTGTCCCTCTCACAGCCTGCCTGGGGTTTGGGTGAATGACCCAAAGCTTTGGATTTGCCTTGAATTCTGTTTGCCTTCTTAGGGCCTGGTGGGTGCAAAAGGGAAGCCAGGCAAGCCAGGAAAACCGGGACAAATGGTGAGGAGTGGGATGGAGCCGAGGCTCTCCCTGTGGGATGCTGGCGTCTCCTGGATGTGTCCGAGTCCAGTGCAGGCATCTCCTGCTCCTGTTGAACCCTCCCACAGCCCCCTTCTGCCCAGCCTGCTCCAGAGAGGGAAAATCCCGAAGGGAAGATCCCAGCTTTGAGCTGTGCACACTGGGGCAAAGCAGGGAGGGGAGCCAGGAGGGGCATCCCTGGCACAGCATCCTCACAGGGGGTTTCCTTCTCCTCTGGGATTTTAGGGGTGTCCTGGACAAGCTGGCCCTAAAGGATGGAAAGGCCGCAAAGGAGATAAGGTACCCCAGAGTGCTCCCCTGGGGATGGCCCCAGGGCATGGGGTGGGCAAGGCTGAGCTGCTCAATCCCATTGGGCACCACGGAGACAAAAGTGGGAATTGCCATGGGAGAGCTGTTTTTCCCACCTGGCAAACACAGGATTGCCTTGGGCTGGTTTTTGGGTGAGGGGCTGGCAGATCCTGCCTCCAGCCTGGCTCAGGTGGCCCTGGGGGGCACAGGGGCCTCCTCAGCTCTTGGTGCCCATCTCCAGAATCCCCCAGTGCCTGGTGGGCTTTGTCCCCATCTCCATGCAGGCAGCAGCTCCTCCTCCCCAGTCCTGGGATGTGGCTGAGCTGTTGGACACCCACATCCCCCATCTGTCCTTCCCCCAGGGTGACCCAGGGCAGGAAGGGGACCGAGGGGTCCCAGGAGAAGCTGGCAGACGGGTAAGTGGCACTGCTGTCCCCATGGAGGGTGGCAGGGAGTAGGAAGCTGCTCCCCCAGTGTTCTGGGGCTCAGAATCCCTGGAGAGGGGATCCTGGAGGGATGAGGGGTGTCTGGATTTGTTTGGAACTGCCTGTGAGTCTTTCTTGTGTGGTCCCCAGGGCAAGCGAGGCAGGATGGGCCAGCAGCCCCCGCGGGGTCCCTGGGGACACAAGGTAGGTGGCTTTGTGAGGCTGCCTTGCCCCCCTGGCACTTTCGGGGTGTTCCTACCTGCCTGAAGAAAAGAATTAGAAAATAATTAACGCTGATAACTGAGGGCTCTGTCCCCTCAGAGCCTCCCAGCCCAGCAGGGGCATCTCCCACACCTGCAGCCCCCGTGGGCTGCTCCCCCTGCCCTGGAGCATCACCCTGGGCTGCTCCCTTTGCATTTCAGGGCCACCCAGGTGACAAAGGACATCCAGGTCCCCAGGGACCCCAGGGACCCTATGTGAGTATCAGTGGGGTTTGGGGTGCTGGCTGCTCCCTGTTTGACCCCACGGTGTGACCCAGCTCTGCAGGGACCTGTTTAAAATGAGGGAAGTTTTTAATTGGTTCATCCATCTCCTCCTGTCTGCTCCTCCCTAAGTAACATCCCAGGAGGGTGTGTGCAGTCAGGCAAATCATATCATTCCCAAATGTGGTTCTGGAGGCCAGATCCTTCTGTTCAGGTACATGTCTGGTGCCAGGCAGTGCTGAGCACTGGTGGGACTGTGCCCACCTTCCCAGAGAGCTGTCATGGCTGGAGGGACAAACTGCAGCCAGCAAAAAGGGCTCAAATATTTATTTTATTTACTAAACTAGAAATGCTTTTTTCTCTGCTTAAAAATAAAAAGCCCAACTTTGGCAAGTTCACTAAAAAAAACCTGGATATCTCAGCCAGCCAAGGCACCTCCAGTGCATTTTTAATGGGCTTTGCTGAGGGATCCTCCTGAAACAAAAATCAAAGAAATTATGAGAAAATGCCTCGAAGTTTCTAAAACTGCCTGAAATCCTCAGAATTGTCAGGGGTGAGGAGATCCCTCCTTGCCAGGGGCTGACAGGAGCAGCTCAGCTGCAGGGTGAGGCAGTTCCATGTTTCTCTCTTAGGGCATCCCAGGGCTGAAGGGAATCAAAGGAGACCCTGGACCGAAAGGACACAAGGTAGGGGACATGTGCCAGGGACACTGGGTGCACAGGGTGGCATTTAATTTGCTGAATGCCATCCCCAATTCCCCTTTTGAATCCTGATGGCTGCGCCATCCTTCTCTGGGGGTTTGCCACCAGGTGCTGGGAGATGGAACCTTTAGATTTTCTCCCAAATCCAGTCCCTTTCCAGCTTTTCAGCAGTGTGGAGCCTTCTAATCCCTGCTCTCAGCACTGATGTTGGTGCAGCACGAGCTGAACCTCCCTTGTGCCATTCCTGATGGGTCCAGCCTTGGCTGGAGAAGCTGAGCATACCCCAGATATCCCATCCCATCCCTCAGCCCCATGGCCATAAATACAAGTGACAAGCAGTCCCTGGTGATGGGGAGCTGCTCAGAACCTTCAGGAAAATGAAACCTTAAATTTATTACATTTATTAAAACTTTAAATGTATCATGAGCTCAGTGAGCAGCTCCTGGGAGAGCAGGCAGAGGGGAGGCTGTGCTGGGATTTTTCTTCTGCTTCTAGCACACCAAGAATCTTCTTTATTCTCTCCAAGTGCTTCCTGTCAACTTCCAAGGTTTTTTTGAGAGATATTTTAGTCTGATTTAGATGATTCTTTCAGTCATCCCTCCTGCTGCCTCTGTGCCCAGCAATGTGGCTGCAGTGAATTCTGTGGAATCAAAAGGATGGGTGTTTGGGGGGTTTTGCTCCAGAAATTTTGCAGCCAGCCATAACTGGGAATCTCCCCAGCCACACTGGTGACCTGGGGGTTCTGTCCTTCCCTTTGCCACCAAAGCTCTCCCTGATCTCTCCTAGGGCGAGAAGGGCAGCAAGGGTGACCTGGGCCAGCAAGGGGATGATGGCTTCAAGGTGTGTGGCAGGTTTGGCTCTTCTCCTTCCCCCCCGGGTCCCTTGTCACCCTGTGTGACATCCTGCCATGTTTCCCAGGGCAAGCCAGGACCCCACGGTGTTCCTGGGAGGCCAGGACCCAAGGGAAAGCAGGTAAGGGCAGGGTGGAGAGGGATGTCAGGGACTAAAATGAGTATTTGGGGTAAATTTCTTATTTTTCCATATAAAATCCACCTGGGGAAGGGGGAGGGTTGTAGAAGGATGCAGGGCTGGGGGATGTCCTGTGCAGCACCCTGAGCTGCTCTGGTGTCCTTGCAGGGTGACACTGGCCCCCCTGGCCCACGGGGACACCCTGGAATTCCTGGGACACCAGTGAGTCCTTCCCCTCCTTCCCCTGGGCAGGTTTGGGGTTCACTCCTGGCCCCACAGGGATGCAGCTTTGATCCCACCTGCCTCCCTCTTAGCCTGCTCTTGTCCTTTCCTTCCAGGGCTTGTCTGGACCCAAAGTAAGTAGTGGGGAGCAGCCCTGCCATGGGATCCCTCCCTCCCTCCCACTCCAGGGGTGCAGGGGGTGCAGCTCAGCACAGCAGCATCTCCCACCTTGCTTTCCTTCCCTTCTCCACCCCCTCCTTTGGCAGGGGCTCAGAGGCTTCCCAGGCCTGCCAGGCCCCAGGGGCACACCGGGAATGCCGGTAAGCAGAGCCACAGACACCCCTCAGCCCAAAATTTGGGTCCCTCGCTGCCCCAGACGTGGCAGTGAGGCCCATGCTGGCATTCCATGGGGGTGTCCAGCTGCTGGCACTGGTGGAGGAGCTGCTGGGGGGCTCATGGGCAGCAGCCAGTGCCAGCAGCACTGTCATTGTCCCCAGGGTCTGGCTGGCCCCCCTGGTCCCAGCGGGCCTGCACTGGTGCTGTCCCAGGAGGAGCTGCAGGTGAGTGACCCTTGACCAGCAGGGAAGGAGCTGCCAGTGCTGCTGTCCCATGTCCTGCTGCTCCTGAGGTCCCCTGTGCACCAGGACCAAGAAGATCCAGCTACTCCCTCTCTCCCCACACTTGTCCTTGTCCCCTGCACATCCCATCCCCTTCCTCAGCACCTGATGAGGCTCCTGGTGGCGAGATCTCTGATCAGCTCAGTGATATCTCCTCCTTTTTCTTTCAGCACCTCATTTATTCCTCCAACCACCTGAATTACACTGTGGTCTGGGCTCTGCTGGACACCCTGAGCCAGGAGCTCCAAGCCCTTGTGGAGCATCCCAATGGCACCAAAACCAACCCAGCCACCACCTGCAAGGAGCTGCTGCTGGCTCACCCCAGCCTGCCCGACGGTACCAGGGGCATGGGGGACCCCTGGACCTGGCCCTGTCTCCAGAGCCTGTGAAGGGACAGGCAGCTCTTTGAAACAGAGGGGCTGAGGATTTGGGGAATGAGCTCAGATGGGCTTTGTGAGCATCCCTGGAGAAACAGGCTGGCAGCTCCCCTGACTGCCACCAGCTGGGGTGGGATGGCACTGTGTGGCACCCTCCCTGTGCCAAACCTGGGTGCCAGGGGCTCTCCTCTCCTCCCTCCAGGGCAATACTACATCGACCCCAACCAGGGCAGCCCCCAGGATGCTCTGCTGGCCTTCTGCAACTTCACAGCTGGGGGAGAGACCTGCATAGCCCCCGTCCACAACCAGGTACGGGGGGGCTTTTATGGGGCAGCTTCAGCCCCTCAGGGTGGGTGGGGACAAGGGCTTGGTGGGGCTGGAGAGGGGCAGGGTGGCCAGTCCCTCGCTGTGGTGGCCAGTCCCTCACTGTGGTGACCAGTCCCTTGCTCTGGTGGCCAGTCCCTCACTGTGGTGACCAATCCCTCGCTCTGGTGACCAGTCCCTCTCTGCTGTGGCCAGTCCCTCACTGTGGTGGCCAGTCCCTCGCTGTGGTGGCCAGTCCCTCGCTGTGGTGCCCACTGCCCTAGCAAGGAGCTGTTGGAGCACTCTGGAATGAGGATCCTGGTCATGATGTGACCAGGCTGCAGGGACAGCACACACAGGCTCTGTGCTGGCTCCTTGTCCTGTCAGTGCCACTATACTCTGCTGGGACAGGGTGACAATTGTCCCTGCTCCCCTCAGATCCCCATCAAGGCTTGGCTGAGCACCTACAGCTCTGAGAACACCTTTGAGTGGTTCAGCACCCTGCCCGGGGGATTCCTGGTGAGTGCCCGGCTGGAACAGCCAGGAGGACACAGAGGTGAGGTCAGGGGTCTCCAGGTTCCACCCTGCCGTGGTGACAGCACCCAGCTCCCCTGGCTGTGCACACAGGGATGTGACACCTCCTTCTGCAAGGAACTCCAGTGTTTAGCAGGTGGCTGGATCCTGCTGGACCTGCTGGACCCTGGCAGGGTTTATCCTCGGGGGGAGCAGAGCCCCCTGAAGCAGCCCCCGCTGTTTTGTGTCCCTGCAGCTGGAATACGCGGGGGCCAGCCCGGTGCAGCTCCGCTTCCTGCGCCTGCACAGCCACCGCGCCGCCCAGAAGGTCTCGTACTCCTGCAGAGCAGCCCCTGAGCACGGCCAGCCCCAGCCCCACAGGGAAATCCGCTTCCTGACCGACTCCCGGGATCACAGCTACGCTGCCAGCCTGCAGGGCTGCCTGGTGAGCCCGGCCCTGCGCAGCCTTGGGGGCTGGAAAAGGCTCCCGACGTTTGGAGAGCCCTTTGGGCAGTGTTTGAGCCCCCCCAGTTTGGGATGGACCGGGTGGATGAGGCTGCACATGGGAGGATGGGGATGGACAACATCCAAGGAGCTCCCTGGTCCTGGGATGTGGCCAGGGATGGAGGGGACAGCGGGGAGATCACCACCCTGGAAAAGCCAGGAGGGGCTGGGGATGGAAACTGGGTGCACCAAGGGAGCTGCAGGCCCTCAGCTGAGGGCTTTGGTGCCACTCAGCTGTCCCTGATGGTCATTTCAGCTGGACAACGAGTCCTCCATCACCGACACCATCTTCCAGTTCAGCACGGAGGAGCTGTGGCTGCTGCCCCTGCGGGACCTGGCTGTCTTCCACAACGGCGACGCCTCGCACCAGTTTGGTTTCACAGTCGGACCAGTTTGCTTCAGCTGAAAGTGGTGCCACCCAAACCGAGCCAGCCGGTTCTGTCCCCACCCAGGAGCCATCCCAATGGGGACAAGGGGATGCTGGAGGTGGCACAGGGCTCCCACCTGCTCCACAGAGCTGCTGGTTCTCTCCCAGCTCCGTGTTTGGAGCTGTGTTATGCCCCAGACTCCACTTCCTTCTGGAGTAGAGGAATATTGTTTACAAAAGTCATTTCTCTATAAATTATATATATATTTATATGTATATATTATATATGAGAAGGTGCTGATTTAATTACTGTTTGGGGGAGGTTAATGTAATTATAATCACTGGGAACTGTCTGTAAAGAGAAAAAAAAACAAGGAGCGAAACTAGTGCCAGCTTGGGAAAAGGGGAAGGGAAGGGAAGGAACTTTTCTTTGCCAGGGTCAAGTGCACAAATGGCTGGAGCATTGATTCCCCAGGACTGGGCTGGGAAGTGGCCCTGGTGAGCCTGGGAGAGTTCAGTGTGGTGCTGCTCCAGCACCTCCATCCCAGCCAGGCACCAAGTGCTCAAAGGGGTGAAAATGGTAGTTCCCCCAGATCCTGCCTCGGGTTTGAGTCTCCACCTCACTGAGAGGGATTTTAGTGGTGTTGAGCCAGGCACTGTAGCACTGGGTGCCTTTGTGGGCATCTGCACCTGCTGGCACTTGGGGAAACTGAGGCAGGGGCAGCTCAGCACTCCTGTTCCAAGTGTAATGGGGATGGTTGGAATGTCCCAGCATGAAGTGAGCAGCTGTGTGCTTCGAGTCACAGCTGGAAGGAAAGTTCCCCTTTGGAACTGTCTCCTGTCTATGAGGAAAATGAAATCATAGAATCTTAAATGGTTTGTGTTGGAATAGAGCTTAGAGACAATCCAGTGCCACCCCTGCCATGGCAGGGACCCCTCCCACTGTCCCAGGCTGCTCCAGCCCCAATGTCCAGCCTGGCCTTGGGCACTGCCAGGGATCCAGGGGCAGCCACAGCTGCTCTGGGCACCCTGTGCCAGCCCTGCCCACCCTGCCAGGGAACAATTCCTGCCCAATATCCCATCTAACCCTGGAAAGGCCATTCCCTGTGTGCTGTCCCTTGTCCCCAGTCCCTCTCCAGCTCTCCTGGAGCCCCTTTAGGCCCTGGCAGGGGCTCTGAGCTCTCCCTGGAGCCTTCTCCTCTCTCGGTTGAACATCCTTAGAAAGCATTTGAGTTCTTTGGATCAACTCCGGGACCGGGATGGGGCGGGGGAAAGCGGATGGAGCCGGGAGCGAAGGGAAAGCGAAACCCCGAGCGCGGAGCGGCCGGGACGAGCTGAGCCCGGGGCTGCTGGGCCCGGACACGGAACGGGGGAGGAGGGACACACACGGCACCGACAGGGGATGGGGGAGAGACAGACACGGCCCGGAGCGGGGATGGGGAGAGACAGACACGGCCCGGAGCGGGGATGGGGGAGAGACAGACACGGCCCGGAGCGGGATGGAGGAGGGGTCAGACACGGCACCGCCCCGGCCCGGCCGCACTACAGCTCCCGGGGAGCCCCGCGCGGCTGCGACAGCGCCGTGACATGGCGCGACAGCCCGGGACAGCGCCGCGACAGACCCGAGACACCCCGGTGACAGCCCGGTGACAGCAGCAGCGGCGGGGACGCGCCGGGCCCCGGCCCGCTGCCACCGGCACCATGCAGGTGAGCCCGGGCGGGACGGGCACGGCCGGGACCGGGACACCCCCCTGGAACCCCGGAAATCACCCCTGGAACACCGGGATTCCACTCCGGAATCCCCCTGGAATCCTGTGAATGCCCCTGGAACACCGGGATTCCACTCTGGAATCCCTCCGGAACACTGTGAATCCCCCAGGAACCCCGAGAATCTACCCTGGAACCCCGAGAATCGTTTCTAGAATCCCCCTGGAACACCGTGGTTCCACTCTGGAATCCCGAGAATCCTCTCTAGAATCCCCACTGGAACCCTGTGATTCCACGCTGGAACCCCGATAATCCACCCTGGAACCCCATGAATCCAACTGGAAACCGGTGATTTCACCTTGGAATCCTGTGCATCCCTCTAGAATCCTAAGAATCCACCCCTTGAACCCCTTAAATATCCCTGGAAGCCTGTGATCCCCCACTGAAACCCCGAGAATCCCCTCTGGAACTCCAAGAATCCCTCTCGATCCCCTTAAATCGCCTCTGGAACCCCGAAGATACCCCCTTAGAACCCCTTAAATCCCCCTGGAACCCCGTGAATCCCCCCCAGAACTCCTTAAATCTCCCAGACAGAGTCCAGGCTCGGGTTGGACGGGGCTTGGAGCAGCCTGGGATACTGGAAAGTGTCCCTGCCCATGGCAGGAGATGGGACAGGATGAGATTTAAGATCCTTTACAAGCCAAATCATGCCTTGGTTCTGTGTGTCCCAGTTTGGGACTGCAGCTGGGTCCTGTTCCCCTGAGTGGGGTCAGGGCTGCAGGAAGGCAATTTTATCCCAAAGTGTGGGATCAGACATCGCAGCTGGACTGGAACAGCAGGCTGGGATGCAGCCTGGCACTGCTCTGTGCAGGCACCCCTGCTCTTGATAAGAATAACCCCAAAACTGAGTGGATCCAGCCCTGAATGGTTTCCCACAGCTTTTTCCTGGTGTGAATTCCTGCGGGGGAGGAGCTGGGCGCAGCCTCACCTGGGCACTGCTCAATCCCTGCTGCGTGGGCAGGTGGGGGAGGACAGGATCCCCTCCCTCTGAACAACATCCCTGAGCCTGGCACGTCTCCCTGGCTGTGGTGGCTCTTCCCTAGTGGGAAGAATGCAGGGATTTTTAGGATTTCGCCCTCCTGACCTTCACCCACCAAGAAATCTCTCTGGCATCGCTGTGGGAGAGGAGCTGTTTGCCCAAGGAGCATTGTTTTGGTGTCACACCCAGAAACATGTGGCACCACCCCAGGCTGGGGCAGAAGGGATCTTCTGGATCTCTAGAACAGGCTGCCCAGGGAAGGGGTGGAATCATCATCCCTGGAATTGTTCAGAAAACGGAGTGGTGACACTTGGGGACAGGGTTTAGTGGAGGCCTTGGCAGTGCTGGGTTAATGTTTGGATTTCATGATTTTGTTAATGACTCTGATTCTGCCCATCACTTCTGTCCCCCATCCCTAAAACAGTCACCTGCTGCTTCCACCACACTGCAGACCTGTGGGTGAAGCCTGTAAAGGAGAAATAGCTTCATTTAAAGGCTAATTATCATTAATCTGTGGCCAAAGGAGGCTTAAAAGGGTGAGCCAATTACATGAGCTAATGTGCTTTGGGTAACGAGGGCCGAGGGGTGTAATTGGAGCTGGGCTGTGGCCTGAACACCCACAGGGTATTGGATGGTATTTCTGGCTGAGGCTGGCCCTGGTGCTGTCAGTCAGCTCTGCTGGTGTTGGAAAAGGCAGGAAAGAGCAGCCAAACTCAGACCCAAACACGGGTCTGTGGAGGAGAGGAGCAACCATGAGCTCCACAAACTCCTGCTAGAGAGATTCACCAAAGGGAACACAGAAAACCCAACAAAATTCCCCCTTTTGAGCAAGACACAGCAGCTGGGTATGAGCTCTGCAGCTGATGTTATTACACAAGAGCAATTCCTGCTCCTCCTGTTTCAGCAGGGTGAGGGAGGAGGGGGTGCCTTTGTAGGGCCTGGCAGTGTTGGGATTGATGCTCCTCTGCCAGGGAGGCACCCCTGGGCCTGGCCCCCATCGCTGGGTGGTCACACCTGTGGTTTGGGTGCCTTGGTGGTTGAGTTTTTGGGTGTCCTGGCAGTGCAGGAGGTCTCTCTGCCCTGGGAGGCTGAGGGGAGCAGAGGCTTTGCCCTCCAGCTTCCCCTCAGCCTCCACCTGTCCCCAGGGCCCTTCCCTCCTCCAATCCATGTGGATTAAATCCTAGATTCATCTCTCTTTGTCACAAGGGTAAACTGGCTTTTTGTCCCAGCCCAGACACGCACAGGAGCTGCTGCTGGGGGTGAAACTTGTCCTGCTAGAGTTCAACCCAGTCAGCGTGACTGTGATTGTCTGGGCAAGTTCCTCTTCCCGTTTCAGAGCTGGGGAACAACCTTGCACCATTTGGTGAATCCCCAGATGAGCATCCTGGGGTGGGGGGCTCCTGCTGACAGTGTGGGCACCCATCACCCTGAGGGGCTCCAGCACTGCCCCTTCCCCTCTCTTTTCCAGATGACCTTCTACTTCTCAGACACAGCAGTGCTGCTCTTTGACTTCTGGAATGTCCACAGCCCCACAGGTAGGCTGCCAGCACTGGGACATCCATCCCTCCACTCCCTGCAGAGCTGTGGGCTCCTCACAGCCTTCACTCCACAGCTCCTGGAGCAGTTTTTGGCAGGACCTGCCCTACCCTGCTGAGCCCTGGGCATGCATGGGGCAGGGGTTGATCCTCCCAAGCCCAGAGCAGCAAACAGGGAGCTGTGTGAAGCATCTCCCTTCAGCCTGCCAACCCCCAGATCGCTCAAGGCTGGCTCAGCTTCCCACTTTTACACTTTGCTCTTTGTTTTTGATGATTCTCCCAGCATGTTTTGACTCCACATGGAGTTGATGCAAAGCTGTGTATTTGGTTCACAGCAGCTCTCTAGGACAAGAGGACACAGCCTTAAGCTGAGCCAGGAGAAGTTTAGGCTGGACATAAGAAAAATTTCTTCACAGAAAGGGCATTGGAAGGGGCTGCCCAGGGATATGGTGGAGTCACTGTCCTTGGAGGTGTTAAAGGACTGGATGGGGCACTCAGTGCCATGGTCTGGGTGACAAGGTGCTGTTGGGTGAGGTCACAGGTTGATCTCAAAGGGCTTTTCCAACCTAATTCTGTGATTATGTGAATTAAAAGCTAAATACACCATTTCCTGACATTTAACAACTCTGCTGCCCAACCCCAGTGCCAGTCTCCACCTCACCCCATGGATATTCCCAAACACCCTGGGCCAGCCCTGCTGTGCCCCTCTGAGCTCCACAGCTGGGATGTTCCTGTGAGCCCCACAGCCCCTCCCTGCGCATGGACAGTGAGTGCTGGGATGTTCCTGTGAGCCCCACAGCCCCTCTCCATGCATGGGCAGTGCTGGGATGTTCCTGTGAGCCCCACAGCCCCTCTCCATGCATGGACAGTGCTGGGATGTTCCTGTGAGCCCCACAGCCCCTCCCTGTGCATGGGCAGTGAGTGCTGGGATGTTCCTGTGAGCCCCACAGCCCCTCTCCATGCATGGACAGTGCTGGGATGTTCCTGTGAGCCCCACAGCCCCTCCCTGTGCATGGACAGCATTGGGATGTGTCTCCTGCAGGGATGGTGCTCTCGGTGCTGGTGATCCTGCTGCTGTCCGTGCTCTACGAGGCCGTGAAGATGGGCAAGGCCGTGCTGCTGCAGCGGGCACTGCTGGCCCTGCCCCGCAGCCTCAGCCAGGAGGCCCTGAGCGAGCCCCCGGAGGAGGACAGCAGGGACAGCAGCCCTGCACAGAGCAGGTACCACAGGGACCCCCCTGGGGGGCTTGGGGGTGGCTCTGTGACCCCATGGCCAGCACAAAGGGGAAAAGGGCTGTGAGGAGCTGTAGGCTCTCAAGGAAGGAGTGTGTGTACAGCCTGGGGATGGCTCCAGGGGCAGCTCAGCCCCTCCAGATCCTCTGGGAGATGTCCAGGGTGGTGGCTAAAGTCTCATGGCCCTTCCAGGAGCTGTTCTGGGTGCAGGAGGGTCCTGCTACTTTGGGGAGTCCCCACAAGCCTGGCAGGTCCTTCCTTTGGAGCCAAGCCCCGGATTTTTCCTCCTGTATTTAATCCCAGATCATTCCTGAGGCTGCTCTTACTGCCACCCTCACTGATTTTGGAGCAGGATTTCCCTGAGCTGCTGTTTGCAGCCCTCACCCCTCTCCCTGCCCCCCAACCCCCCTCTGCCCACCCCAGGCTCCCGGTGGGAGGTGATTCCAGCTGCCCCAGCCCCTGTTGATGGCATTTCCCATCTCCTTCCCCAGGTGGTTTTGGTTCCACGTGGGCCAGACGCTGTTCCACGTGCTGCAGGTGGTGCTGGGCTATATGGTGATGCTGGCTGTCATGTCCTACAACGGCTGGATCTTCCTGGGGGCCATCGCTGGCTCCACACTGGGCTATTTCCTGGTGTACCCCTGCTGGGCCGGGGCTAGAGCCCCCTGCCCTGGTGGCACACGTGTCCCACCTCCTGCTCCTTTGTCTGGAATAGCTGCTGTCACTTCTGCTGGGTCTGCCTTTGTCCCCTTGCTCTGTGGGACACAGAACCCCAAGGACTGGCCCCACTCTGGGGATGGGGAGCCCCATGGCCAGCACTCACCATGCTGCCACTGGCCTCGGCTGGTGGCTGTCCCCGGGCTCTCAGGGACCTCTGTCCGGGTGATGACACCAGGGGGTGCTGGCATTTCCTCCCCTCTCTGCTTTTCAAGGAGGTTCATCCTGGCTGGAACAGGAAGGATCCGGTGACTTGCTGGGGACAGGGACCCAGAGCTGCCCTGCACCAAGCCCCTCTTCACACAGTGCCTTTGGGGACACTGGAGGGTCCTGCCACCCCTGCCCTGCTCCTGCGCAGCGCTTCAGGGACGGGGCTGGAGCAGCCCCTGAGCCGCTGGTGTGGCTGTGCCAGGGGGAAATGCTGCTCCAGGTGCCTCTTGCTGCTTGCTCAGGACACCCCTTTTAATAAAATCATCTCAGCTCCACTCCTGCTTTGTGTCACTGCTGGGTGGGCTCAGGATGTGACACCCCTGGGTCACAGTGGGACTGGGGATCCCCAGCCCTACCCAGGGAGGTGGTTCAGGAATAAGGAGAGTCTCCTCTGGCTTTAAATAAAGCTTTTCCATTTTATTATTTATTATAAGCATATCTTTAAACATTTGTATAACTTTCTTAATAAAATATCCTGGAAGAGACAGGTTTGAAGTTCACAGAGAAAGGCACTTTGAGGGGGGCCTCCCAAGGCACTTTGGGGGCCCCCCTGAGTGGGTTAGGCTGGGCACCCCCCTTCTGAGGCAGGAACGGTGGCACCTAAGCACAGGTGGGTGGTGGGGTGCTTGTCCCTGCTCCAGGTGTCACACCCAGCAGTCCTGCAGACCCCCAGCACCTCCAGGGCTTTTGGCATCACTGTGTGGGGGCTGCAGCAGTCCTGTCCCCATCCCCCTGATAGAGAGGGGTCAGCAAACCTCTGCTCTTTGCTCAGCCATCTCAGCAGGTGCCAAAATCTCCAAAGCCAGAGAAACCATCCATGGAAGGTGCTGAGGAGATCTGGAGGGCAGGGGCTGGGATCTCTCCACTGCACAGCAAGCTGAGCCTGGAATTATCCCAGTCCTGCCAGGCACAGCTGGGACACAGTGAGTGCCACCTTCCCCCAGAGAGTTAACTCTGAACTTAAAATAGCTCCTAGAATACCCTGGGCTGAGGATGGCTGGGGATGGGCTCTGGGTGCTGTGAGCCCGGCCTGGATGCTGTGAGCTCAACCTGGATGCTGTGAGCCCAGCCTGGATGCTGTGAGCCTGGCCTGGATGCTGTGAGCCCGGCCTGGGTGCTGTGAGCTTGGCCTGGGTGCTGTGAGCCCGGCCTGGGTGCTGTGAGCTCAGCCTGGGTGCTGTGAGCTCAGCCTGGGTGCTGTGAGCCCGGCCTGGGTGCTGTGAGCCTGGCCTGGATGCTGTGAGCTCAGCCTGGGTGCTGTGAGCTCAGCCTGGGTGCTGTGAGCTCAGCCTGGGTGCTGTGAGCCCGGCCTGGATGCTGTGAGCCCGGCCTGGGTGCTGTGAGCCCGGCCTGGATGCTGTGAGCCCGGCCTGGATGCTGTGAGCCCGGCCTGGGTGCTGTGAGCCCGGCCTGGGCACCAGCAGCCCATGCCTGTCCCACTCTTCCTCTCGGCAGTGGCTCAAGCTCCCCAGTGTTGCTGTCCCTGTCATGTCCCCGTTTGCCATCCTGTTTTCCATCATCCCCTGCAGCCCCCGCTCCACTGGCACTCCTGGAGGAGCAGGGCAGGCTCCCAGGAAACCCCCCCAGACTGGGGCAGGGACAACCCCAGGGACAGCCAGGAGGGTCCTGCACCCCCACCCTCAGCAGGGCTAGTGCCAGCCCCCCCAGCAGCCCCAGGCACTGGTGTGGGGGGCAGATAAAGCTCTTCAGTAAAGCATCTCCTCAGTAGAAAAGAAAATAAGGCAGAAGAAGGACAGAGCAGAGCGCAGGGGATGCCCCATGCCAGACTGGGGCCACCCCCAGTCCGACCCAGCAGGGGCTGTGGCTGTGGGCAGCCCCCCGCGGCAGTAAGGTCTCGGTGTCCCCATCCCCTCCCTCTCCCGTGTGCTGCTCTCCATCCCGGGGGTCCTAGCCCCCTCCCCCAGCCCCAGTGTCACCAGGGCCAGTCCATGGCAGGGGCAGGGGCTAGAACTCAGTCTGCACCCCCTCACCGCTCTCTGTGGTGGCCCTGGCCTGCCCCCCGTGCTCGCCTGTCTCGTTGTCACTGCGCTGGTGGCACGCTGGTGACGGGCTCTGGGCTCCAGGCGGTGCTGCTGTGACATGGGGCACCTCAGCCTCTGCTGGGACATCGGCTCGGGGGCTGGCTGCTGCTGCTGTGGCCTGTGGCACGCTGGACACTGACGGGGATTCAGCGCTGGGCACGGGGGATGCTGGCATGGATGATCTTGGTGTGACGTGTGGCACCACAGCCTCTATTGGGACATCAGCTCCAGACACGAGGGAAGCTGGCATGGATGATCTTGGTGTGGCATGTGGCACCACAGCCTCTATTGGGACATCAGCTCCAGACACAGGGGAAGCTGGCATGGATGATCTTGGTGTGACGTGTGGCACCACAGCCTCTGATGGGGCATCGGCTCTGGGCACAGGTGATGCTGGTCCAGGACCTTGTCCCCCAGTCCCTGATGGGACCTCAGCTCCAGGGACAGGTGACAGTGCTGGTGTGGCACACTGTCCCCCCGATGACGCCTCAGCTCCAGGCACAGGCGGTGCTGGTGCAGCCCGGCGCGTCCCAGCTCCTGACGGGATCTCAGCTCCAGGGACAGGTGACAGTGCTGGTGTGGCACGTTCTCCCCCAGCTCCTGATGGGATCTCAGCTCCAGGGACAGGTGACAGTGCTGGTGTGGCACGTTCTCCCCCAGCTCCTGATGGGATCTCAGCTCCAGGGACAGGTGACAGTGCTGGTGTGGCATGTTCTCCCCCAGTCCCTGAGGGGATCTCAGCGCCAGGTGCTGGTGATGCCGCACAGTGCAGCCCATCCCCGTCACGGGCTGGGCCTTGCTGTGTGCCATCCCCCTGGGCAGCCCCTGCCAGCAGCACGCCCTCCTCGCTGGCACCACTGGTGTCTGTGCCGTTCATCAGCCGCTCCTCTGCCCCAGCGCCATCCCCGAGGCTCTCCTGTGCCAGCGCCTCCCGGATCTCCTTCACCGCATCCACGGGGCTGGGGGGTACCCCGGGATGAGGCTCCTGTGGCTCAGGGGAGCTGGGCTGCAGCAATGCCTCAGCCCCGTAGGGCAGGGCCCCCTCGTCATCCTGGATGACCGACACCACCTGCTTGGCCCTGCGGCGCCGCTCGGCCGCGGGCTCGGCCTCGGGCTGCCCGCTGTACTCCTCGCTCCAGTCGATGGCCAGGCCCTCTCCCAGCAGGTGCAGGTTGGGATCGCTGTTGTGCATCACCATGCTGTCCCTGTACAGGTTGTGCTTCCGCTGCACGGCCGCCTCCTTCACAGCTGGGGACAGGGAGGGACGGGTCACAGGGGCTGTGAGCACTGCTGGGCTGGGACACCTCGCCCAGCCCTCCCCGTGGGTGATGGGAGAGGTGGCTGGAGCTGGGGGAGGGGTCAGCATCCCACCCACTCAGCCCTGCCAGTGGGGAAGCCAGGTGGGAAAGCTGCTTCTGGAGCAGCCCCCAGCACCCTGCAGAGGGTCACCCCCTCCCTATAGAGTCCCCAGCACCCTGCACGGGGTCACCCCTCCTTACAGAGCCCCCAGCACTGGGTCACCCCTCCTTACAGAGCCCCCAGCACTGGGTCACCCCTCCTTACAGAGTCCCCAGCACCCTGCTCGGGGTCACCCCCTCCTTACAGAGTCCCCAGCACCCTGCATGGGGTCACCCCCTCCCTGTAGAGCCCCCAGCACCCTGCACGGGGTCACCCCTCCTTACAGAGTCCTCAGCACCCTGCACGGGGTCACCCCTCTTTACAGAGTCCCCAGCACCCTGCACGGGGTCACCCCTCTTTACAGAGTCCCCAGCACCCTGCACGGGTCACCCCTCTTTACAGAGCCCCCAGCACCCTGCACAGGGTCACCTCTCCTTACAGAGTCCCCAGCACCCTGCACAGGGTCACCCCTCCTTACAGAGTCCCCAGCACCCTGCTTGGGGTCACCCCTCCCTATAGAACCCCCAGCACCCTGCACGGGGTCACCCCCTCCTTACTTACAGAGCCCCAGCACCCTGCACAGGGTCACCCCTCCTCACACGGGTGCCACAGGACCCTACCTTGCATGATGTCTTTCATCACTGACTGCAGCACCACCTCCTCATAGGTGTTCTCCACCAGGATGAAGCTGGCAAAGTCCTCGAAGATCAGCTCCTGAAACTTGGCTAATTCCTGCCAGGAGAGAGGCAGCTCAGCCCAGCAGGCTGGGGGGAATGGATGCTCCAGCCCCTCCACGGGGTGGACAGTCCTTCCCCACACCCCAGACTTCCCCCTCTTACCCCCTTGCAGGTGGGTGCCAGCTTTTTCAGCAGGAAGGGGATGGTGATCTGCAGCAGGGCCTCCCTGAAGAACTTCTTCCTCACTGTGCTGCTGTCATAGTCAAATTTCTGCAGGGTGAGAGGGTGCCACAGGTCACCGAGGGCTGTGGGCTGCCAGCCCCTGCCCACGGGCACAAACCCCTGAGATCTGCCCCCCAGCCTATTCCCACAGGCATGAACAGACCCCTCTGGCCTCACATCCCTCTGTGCAGCTGTTTCCCAGTGTTTCTGAGCCTGGGTAGGAGCCAGCTCATCCACTGCTGGCTGCAGGAGGGTTTGGGGGCCAGTCTGAACCCTGGGGGCTTTTACAGACATGGTCAGAGGGGACCTGGTTCTTCCAGCTGATTTCCCACTTGCCTGCCCCCAGCACAACCCATGAAAACCTCTAATAGAGAAGTATTTCCCCAGAAGACTTGTGTTGAAATAGGTAACATCACTCCTGGCCTTTCCAGGGTCCACCCAAGGCCTTGAGCCCTGCCTCACCTTGAGCACCCTCTCGAGGATGCGCTGGATGGACTTGCACAGGTCGTCCTTGCCCTGCAGCTTGCCCAGCTCCTGGTGCAGCAGTGTCTCGAAGGTGTACACGGCATCGTCCATTTGCTGCCACCAGAGACACATGGTCAGCGTGGGGGGCACCCAGAGGTGGGCAGGGGGCTCTTGGGGCACACTGAGATGAGACTTAGCACACAACCCCACCCTGGTTTGGGTGGAAGGGACCCTAAAATCATCCAGTGCCACCCCTGCCATGGCAGGGACCCCTCCCACTGTCCCAGGCTGCTCAGAGCCCTGTCCAGCCTGGCCTTGGGCACTGCCAGGGATCCAGGGGCAGCCACAGCTGCTCTGGGCACCCTGTGCCAGCCCTGCCCACCCTGCCAGGGAACAATTCCTGCCCAATATCCAACAGGCAAACAAAGAGCCTTCACTCTGGAGAAATCCCTGGCATCCACAGCACTCACCCCGAATCAAGGAGGGTGCTCACAGCTGGTGTTGCACCCCCTCATCCTCCTACACCCTGCTCCAGGCTAGGCTGGATCAGACCCCAGATTGGCTTACTGGCCCTGCTGGTGCCGGTGGGCTCAGTGGCAAAGGGACAGCTGTGCCAGGATGCTCAAGCCCACCGTAGGCTCCAGACCAAAGGGGCTCCATCATCCACCGAGACATCCCAGCCTGGGGTGGAGCAGCCTGGGCTCCCCAAACCTCTGTTCCCAGCCCAGGGGGACAGGGGAGGAGCCTGGTCCCCATCCCACCTGTCTCATGTGGATCTGGGCCCTCTGCTTGAAGACAGATGTGCTGGAGACATCGAATCGCTGCTGCAGACCCTCCAGTTTCAGCTGGTCCATCTTCTCATAGCACGACTGCATCTTCACGGGGTGGAAGGCCAGGTGGGAGAGCTTCTCCATGTACTGGGGACAAAGCCAAGCTCAGCCTCTCCACGTACTCAGGGCAGGGACATTCCACCCCACATGGGTGGAATCATCTCAGCCTGGGGTCTCCCAGTGCTGCCCACACTGGGGGTGGAAGCAGGGCTGGCTCTGGCAAGGAGCAGCACCAGGTCTCACCTCCACCAGCTTCTCCAGGCCACCCTCGTTGACGACGTTCATGTTCATGTCGGTGACCTCCTTGAAGAACACCTCCCGCACCTCGGCGAAGCCCTGGCTCGTGGGGGTCATCAGGGCCTCCAGGATGGACGAGATGTAGGGCTGGACGTGGTTACGGACACACACCTCTGCCTTGGGCAGGACAAAGGCTGGCAAAGAGCAGGGACAAGGATGGTGAGGGTGCTCTGTCCTTCCAGCCCTCCACATCACATCCTAAACCCAGCCCTGGGAGGAGGAGCTGCCCCTGCTCCCAAGCTCCTCCAGGAGGAGTCTCCCCCTTTCAGGACAACACAAGGAATTCCTGCAGAGTGCCCCTGGTCTGTGCTGAACCTGTCCTGTCCCTGTGGGCTGACTGCCCACCTTGTCCCTGACCTCCTGGGACAATGCCAGTGAGGACATGCACCCCCTAAGGGTGCCAGGGGCTGGGCTGCACCCTGGGAACAGCCCCCCCGGAGCCATGGGCACAGCACACATCCCTGTGCATCCCTGCAGGGCTGTACCTCGGATCTTGCTGGCCAGGTGCTCCTTGGAGGTGATGATCTGGTCCATGTCTGTGCGGATGGTGCTCTCCAGCTGCGGCCGCTCCTGCTCACACCTGGCCACTGCTGCGTCGTACTGCGCCTTGGCCAGCTCATAGACCATCCTATAGACAGCATCTGACACCTGGGGGCACAGGTTGGGGGGGTCAGAGACCCCCACGCCTCCAGCTGCACCCCTAAACCATCTCCTGCAGCACCAGCTGGCTGCAGGACCTGCTGAGCCCTCCCTTGTGCCCTGACAGGACCCTTCCCCACAGCCTGGCAGGGGTTTGCACACCAGGGACTCCCCAGCTGGGTGAGATGGAGCTGCTGCCATGCAGAAACTGCTTCCCAGTGGTGCTGGAGGGGCAGAGAGGAGCACTGCCTCCATCAGGCAACCTGCCCCAGGCAGGGCTGGGGATGCTGCATGTGCAGGAATGCTGCAGGGTCTGGGGATATTGCATGTGTAGGAATGCTGCAGGGTCTGGGGACATTGCATGTCCAGGAATGCTGCAGGTCTAGGGATGCTGCATGTCTGGAAATACTGCAGATCTGGGGATGATGCAGGTCTGGGGATGATGCATGTCTAGGGTACTGCATGTCTGAAAATATTGCAGGTCTGGAGATGCTGCAGGTCTGGGGATGCTGCAGCTCTGGAAATGCTTCGGGTCTGGGGATGCTGCAGGTCTGGGAATGACACACGTCTGGAAATGGATGCTGCAGGTCTGGGGATGCTGCTGGTCTGGGGACACTGGTGGTGCAGGGACAGTGGTAGTTCAGGGATAGTGGTGGTCCAAGCAGGAGAGCCCCAGATCACCCTGGAATCTGTTCCCTGCCCTGTTCACCCTCCCTGGAGTCCCAGAGCCAACCTCCCGAGCAGGATGGAGACACTCTCCGAGGCTTCACGCTCACTTTGCTGCCAAAGGCTGCGATTTTGGGGCTGTTGGGACTGGCAGGATGCAGAGCCCTCCCTCTCCTCCCTCCCCCGGGCTTCCCAGACCGCAGCCGCTGGAAAAGCAGCGTTTGTGTGTTTTCAGGCCGCTCAAGTGGCCCATTACGAGCCTGGTGGTAATTATCTGGCTTTAAGGTTTTTAACAGGCAGTTCTGAAGAGCCCTCAGTCTTTCGCAAGGGTTTTGGCCGGATTTAGCCCGTGCTGCTCTAAAAATGGCTCTCTAAATTTATCCAGGACGGGTTTGGCTGCGGGGCTGGGCTCCCTCCTGTTTGCTCGCCCGGCCCCAGGGACGCGCAGCGCAGGCGGGGCTGGGCAGGGGCACAGCAGGAGCTTTAAAAATCCACAGTGGAGAAAGGACGGATTCTTAGAAGGGGCCGGGAGAAGGGGGCAGCGAGCCCGGCCGGGAGGTTCCCCGGGCAGGCGGTGGCAGCGCTGCGGCCCCCCCGGCAGCCCCAGCCCCACACCTGGATCCAGGTCCGCTGGCGCTCCGGGGCTTTGCCCTTCAGCCGGGGGCCGATGGTGCTCCTCAGCTCGGGCAGCAGCTCCTCCATCACCAGGTTGCTCAGGACCTGTGGAGGCAGGAGGATTTTGGGGAGGCTGCTCAGCCCCCCAGAGCCCTCCAGCGCAGTGCGGGGTGCGGGCGCTCACCTGGGTCTCGTTGCCGCAGAGCATGTCCCAGGTGCCGTACTGCTCCTTGCACTGCCGGTACATGCGGATGGCGGCCGTGAACGCTGGAGCCTCCACCTTGGACTCCTCGGAGATCCCTGCGGGGGGAAACGCGTGAGCAGCCTGGAACTGGGAATGAGGGGCAGCACAGCACCCCCAGCCCGCCTCTTTGTGCTTCCCCCACACCTTCGGACCGTGCGAGCCCCCAGGGCTGTCACCGGGACTGGGGGATCCTGTCCCGGACAGGATGGGGAGCAGCAGAGGTTGGGGGCTCCTGCTACACCCAGAGTGATCCCCTCCCGAGTCACCCCCAGGGCAGGGATGCACCAGGAGCCGGGGCTGGGTGGGATGGGGCTGAGTGACCCCAAATGGTGCACGGGGACCCGGGGGCTGAGTGACCCCCAAATGGTGCACAGGGATCTGGGGGCTCAGTGACACCAAATGGAGCATGGGGAACTGGGGGCTGAGTGACCCCAAATGGTGCATGGAGATCTGGGGGCTTGGTGACACCAAATGGAGCATGGGGAACTGGGGGCTCAGTGACCCCAAATGGTGCACAGGGACCTGGGGGCTCAGTGACCCCAAATGGTGCATGGGGACCTGGGGGCTCAGTGACCCCAAATGGTGCATGGGGAACTGGGGGCTCAGTGACCCCAAATGGTGCACAGGGACCTGGGGGCTGAGTGACCCCAAATGGAGCAGGGGAACCTGGGGACTCAGTGAGCTCCAAAGGCACAGCAGGAGCTGAGGCTCACCAGGATGGGGGGTTCAGTGCCCCCCAACACCTCACGGTGCCCAGTGAGCCCCCAGCACTGTGGGACTGGAGGAAGAGGGGCCCTGCAGGGAGCAGCGTGGCTTGGAAGGAAGAGGAAGGTGGCCAGGAGGCTCAGGGGTGAGTCAGGGCTGGGCTGTCCCGGGTGAGTCACTGCACACGAGCGGGCTCAGTTGTCACCCCCAGCCTGCCACAGCACCCTCAGGAGGAGGGGCAGGGCTGGGAGCCTCCCCAGCCAGGAGGAGATGGGGACAGCGGGCAGGCAGGACAGCCCGGAGCTGTCCCACGTGTCCCATGCGTGTCCCTGCCTTGTCCCAGCCTGTCCGGGCTGTGGAGGTCCCTGCAGACAGGGAAACACCGCTGGGAGAGAACCCTCCACCCCCAGCTCCCCTCCCCATGCCCAGAGGAGGGGATCAGGGTGCGATCTGAGCCAGGGTGAGCCTGCTGGGAGGCTCCAGGGGATCATCCCTGCAGTGCTGACACGTCCCACAGCACCTGGCAGGGCTGGGGACACGGCAGGTGTCCCCGAGGGACAGCCCCGGGCACTGAGCAGATCTCTCCCAGTGCAAACAGACTTTTCTAAGGTGATTACAATTAACTCCAAGCCTAAGCAGCTTTTGCTAAGGGGCAGCTTTATAATCAGGGCAAAAAAACCAGTGAGAAAGTAAAATCTGTTCCTTTCTCGGTCTGTGCTGGGAGCCAGAGCTGGGCTGAGCTTCCAGGGGTTGGTGCTGCTCCACCCAGCTCCTGGGAGCTCAGATCCCCTCCTAGGTGGGGCAACTTCTCACCACCTGTCCCTGCAGGGCCTGGGGCAGGATTTGCTCCTGAAGAACCTTCCCAAGGTCACTCAGTCCTGGCTGAGCCTGGGGACACCCCTGAGTCTGTCCCCAGCCCTGTGCCCTGTCCTGGCAGGGCTGCTGTGAGAACCCCCGTGCCACTTCACAGGGCAAATTTACAGGGAATGGCTTTTCCAGGATTAGATGGGATATTGGGAAGGAATCCTTCCCTGTGAGGGTGGGCAGGGCTGGCACAGGGTGCCCAGAGCAGCTGTGGCTGCCCCTGGATCCCTGGCAGTGCCCAAGGCCAGGCTGGACACTGGGGCTGGAGCAGCCTGGGACACTGGGAGGTGTCCCTGCCATGGCAGGGGTGGCACTGGATGGGTTTTAGTGTCCCTTGTAACTGAAACCATCCTGCAGCAAGGGACAAGAGCTCTCGGGGTGGGCACTGCCCAGCTCCAGGTGACACCAGACTGGACAAGGGACAGTTTTGGGCAGCCAGGGGCTCCAGGGACACCACAGACCCATCTGTGAGAGGAACAGAGCTGCACATCCCCAGTCCTTACAGAAGAGCTGCTGTTACACAACACAAACAGTCTGAGAAAGGGAGATGAAAATTCCCACACGAATCACAACAGAGGCAGAAACAGAGCCTCTAATTTAAGGAGGGAAAAAAACCAACCTAAAGTGCTTTACAACAACAAAAGAGCCTTCATGGAATATGAAACAGGATCCTGGAGCTCCCGGGAGCAGAGAGGGGCAGGAAGAACAATGTCACAGACAAATCCGGGCTGGAGGAATGCAGAGGGCCCGGCCCTGAGCCCTCCTTGGCCACTGCCCACTTGGGGAGGCTTTTCCATCACATGCTGAGAAGGAGAGGCAGGAGAGGATTTCCTGGCAGAGGGGGTGGTGGAGGGGCTCTCTCCTCCCCTGTGTCCCACAGCAGCACCCAGCCGGTGGGAGGGCAATTGGAGATAAAATGGGGGGTTGTTAGCAGGAGATCAAGTCCTCTTTTATCCACAACTGGTTCTGCTCACAGTTGCTGGTCCAGCCAGCACGGGGGGTTCTGGGGTGCTGAGCTCATCCAGAAATGATCCTCAGGGGATTGAGGGGTCACAGCCCCAGCCCCACACAAAGGAGCCCAGCCCTGGCTGGATGGAGGGGGCACATTCAGCCCCAGGAGCTCAGAGACCTCTAGCACAAAATAAAAAGGAAAAGAGCGGTTTTTCAGGAGATTTAACCCAACTCTGGAGGATGGAAACCCTCAGTGAAACCCAGGCTCCAGAGCTACCCTATTACAGCAGTTCTGGCAAAACTGAGCCTACCCAGAGTTCCCAGGAATGAAAGAAGCATTTAGAAACTGGGCACTGTCTAGAACGCCCACTAAAACACTCATTTTGAGCAGGTTTCAGCTCTGGCACCGCCTTCCTCAGGAAATTTCTCACCATCCCAAACACAGCCAGGACCTGGGACTCAGCCCAGGAGTGCCCAGGCCACAGCCAAGCAGGAAAATCGTGTTTTCCTGCCAGAGTATCACTGATGTGGGAGGCAGGTCCTGCCTCTGCTGGCTGCACAGCCCTGCACCCCCTGCCCACAGCCCCAGCGGCCCTCAGGAGGAGTTTGGGGTTTGATGAGTTTAATTAACAAATATTTTCTCCCTCAGGGTGGGAAATAGGCATCAGGGCAGCTCTGGAGCCAGGCTCTGTGCTGATTCCAGGGCAGGTATCCTCAGGGCAGAGGATGGAGCAGGGCACAGGGATGCTCCAGGGAGCTGGGGTGATGCTGGCATTGATCAGTCATGGAATCCCAGAATTATCTGGGTTGGAAGAGACCTTAAAATCATCCTGTTCACCCCTGCCATGGCAGGGACCCCTCCCACTGTCCCAGGCTGCTCCAGCCCCAATGTCCAACCTGGCCTTGGACACTGCCAGGGATCCAGGGGCAGCCACAGCTGCTCTGGGCACCCTGTGCCAGCCCTGCCCACCCTGCCAGGGAACAATTCCTGCCCAATAGCCCATCTAACCCTGGAAAAGCCATTCCCTGTGTGCTGTCCCTCCATCCCTTGTCCCCAGTCCCTCGCCAGCTCTCCTGGAGCCCCTTCAGGCCCTGGAAGATCTCCCAAATCCTTCCCTTCTCCAGATTTACTTAACAACTCCCACCCAACTCCTCAAGAGCTCCAAACCATCCCCTCTCCCCAAAAACCCCGAGCTGGCCCTGGCAGGACCCTGAGCAGAGCAGGAGGACGCTGATGTCCCCAGTGTCACTCACCGTTGTTGCAGTGCCGCACGCAGTCCTGGAACACCGCCCGCCACTTCTCCTGCTCCTTGCCCGTCATCACACAGAAATAATAGTGCCGGGCATAGGGGTGCCACAGGATCAGCGGGAAATCCGTGGGGCACTTCAGAATGGGAGAGTGCCCAGATTTGGGGGTCACACCTGCAGAAAAGCGGCATGGTTTGAGGGGACATGGGGCAGACAGGGTGTCTTGGGTTACAATACAGAGTGTGATCAAAGGTATCTGTTCTATCACCATCTGTTGAGGATGATCCTTATCTCCACGGCAGATATTCTGCTAATAGGCCATCCATTGAAACCAGGTGGGGCATTGTTCTTTATCTTTTCACAACCCATCCTACCTCCAGGGAGGTATCTTCTGCTAATGGCCATTGAGTCCCACTCTGTGACTGATAAAATTACTGCATCCCATTGAAATTTGTTCCAGCCAGAAAAAAGGCCCAGCATTTCTTACCAAGATAAAACAGAGGTTTTGGGACAGTAAGGTAGCCCCTTCTCCACTGGACTCCAGAGGGAAACTGGATTTCTCCACATCACCACTGGACCTCCGGAAGGAAACTGCACCTTCCACAAGAACCACTGCTTCAACTGAATCACATCTGTCACTACAAAAGGACTACAGTCACCATTTAATGGGACTGCTGCCAACACCCTGCCTGACGGGGTGTCAGGTTGTACTCTGACTTTGTCAGGGCTTGGGGTTTGTTTCTTTGTAGTTTTGTATTTCTATTTTAATTTCCCTAGTAAAAGAACTTGTATCCTAATTCCCATATCTTTGCCTCGAGAGCACTTGATTTCAAAATTATAATAATTTAGAAGGGAGGGGTTTACATTCTCCCATTTTCAAAGAGAGGCTCCTGCCTTTCTTAGCTAGACACCTGTCCTCTAAACTAGGACACAGGGATGGGGAGGCTGCAGGGTTGGGGGTGTCCAGCAGGGAAACAGATCCTGCAGCTCCTTCCCAGGCATGGGAGCTGGTAAAAAAAAAAAAAAAGAAATACAAAAAGAGCCTCATTTTTCCAAAAAGGAGACCAAATGAAAATGGAAGAGTAAAACTGAAAGTAATTTAAAATCATGTGGATCTCACAGAGCCATGGACACATTTTCCTCCCTCCCTCCCTCCCTCCCTCCCGGCACCCAGGGATACTATATCCCAAAAAAACCATTCCTGAAGGTCTTCAAGGATTCTATGCCCAAACCCCACTTTTTCCAGAAGGCCTCAGGGATTCTACATCCTAAAATCCCTTCCAGCATCCCTGGGGTGCTGCACCCTAAAACAACCAGGAGTGCTAAACCCAAACCTACCCCTTCCACAAGGTCTTCAGGGATGTTACATCCCAACCCTACCCTTTCCAAAAGGTCCTCAGGGATGTTACACCCTAAGACCACCCCTTCCAGAAGGTCTTCATGGATACAATGCCCCAAACCCATCTTTGTAGAGAAGGTCCTTGGGAAAGCTGCACCCCAAAATTACCTTTTTCTGAAGGTTCCCAAGGATGCTACACCCCAAATTCACCATTCTCTGAAGGTCCTCAGGGATACAACACCCAAAATCACTCTTTTCTGAAGGTCCTCAGGGATACTACATCCTAAAACTACCCCTTCCAGAAGGTCTTTAAGGTGCTACACCCCAAATCACCTTTTCCAGAAGGTTCTCAGGGATACAACACCCCAAAATCACTCTTTTCCGAAGATCCTCAGGGATGCTACACCCTAAAAATCACCTACTGCAAAGTAGGTTCCCAAGGACACGACACCCAAACCCACCTTTTCCAGAAGGTTCCCAGGGACACAACACCCCAAAATCACCCTTTTCTGGAGGTTCCCAAGGATATGACACCCCAAAATCACCCTTTTCTGAAGGCCCTCAGGGATCACACCCCCAAAGCCACCCAGAGGTCCCCAAGGGCAGCTCACCAGGCAGGCTGTTTGTTGACCAGCTCCAGGTACTGCTCCACAGAGGTGAGGACCTTGTAGCCAGCACTGTTGACCAGCACCCGGGGTGGCAGCTCCCGCTCATAGGCCTGGGCAGGAGAAATGGTCATGGAGGGGGTGTCCCCTGCAGGGGGAATGACCCCTCTGGAGCTGGGTGGAAGGGGATTGTCCTCACCAGTTTGTTCTCGTAGAGGACCAGCCCATAGTTGTGGGGCACCACGCAGAAGCGGTTCCTCCACTTTGTTCTCTCTCGATGTACTGGAAGATGTTGCCCGAGTAGATGACGTGGTCCTCCAGTGGAACCTGCAGGGGACAGGCACAGGGGATCAGGGAGGGGACAGCTCTGCCCTGGGGAGCTCAGTAAGGTCCATCCATGGTGGTCTGGGTGGGTTTCTTCTCCAGGGCCGTGCTGAGGGTCTCCACTGAATTAGCTCTCAAAAATTTTGGTGCCTGAATTGGAGCATGTGGGTGATGCTTTGAGGGGCACCCTAGGGGTGGCTCATCCAGCATGTGGTGACACCTCTGGTGACACCTCTGTCCCTGGCATCTCCCCTGTGGGACACACTGAGCTCAGCTGAGCCACTCCAGCTCCCCTGGCTGGGTGGAAGGTTGGAGCAGAGCTCTCCAGCTGCTCCTCCCAGCCCCAGCTCAGAGCAGGGGCAGGATGTGTGGCACTGCTGCCAGAAGGTCCTGTCAGGGGCATCTGCAGGGGCAGGAACCAAGCCCTGGGGACAGGGCAGAGGAAAGGCAAGAAGCCACCCCATGGAGCCCAGCACCAGACAATGCTCAGATGTTCTGGACTTCACTGGGACAAGTGGCAGCTTTTTTTAAACTAGGAGAGATTTTGAGTGGATTTAGGGCAGGAATTGCTCCCTGGCAGGGTGGGCAGGGCTGGCACAGGGTGCCCAGAGCAGCTGTGGCTGCCCCTGGATCCCTGGCAGTGCCCAAGGCCAGGTTGGACATTGGGCCTGGAGCAGCCTGGGACAGTGGGAGGTGTCCCTGCCCATGGCAATTTAAGGTCTCTTCCAACCCAAACCACTCCATGATTCCATGAGAGGAACAGCCCAAGGACACCCCGTGCCCCCCTAGCTGTGCAGCCCCTCCTCAGCACCTTTTGGCCAGCAGCATTTACACCATCCCAAACACAGCCTGCCTGAGGGAGCCAAGAATTTGTCCCAGGAATTTTTATGATCTCAGGAACATAAACAAGAGCTGAGAGCTCTCGTGAGGGCTGGAGTGTGCAGCAGCCGCCTCTGCTGCTGTGGCCACCCACCCTCCACCGCGGTGGGACCAGCCAGAGCTTGGACCCCACCCTGCCCCAGCAGCAGGACCCTTCTGGAGGAGCTTTTCCCACTCTTCTCCCTGCTCTGCCCTTCTCCTGACTCACAGGAACCTCTCTGCCTTCCCCAAGCCCCGACCACACACCCCCTTGGGCTGGGGGAGGTCTGACAGCAGCTTGGCTGCTCCTCACTGCTCCTCACTGCTTCCCAAAGCCTTTGGAGAGGGAAAAGAAAGCCCAATGCAAGCCCTGCAGGGCTGGGGGCCAGCAGGAGGAATGAGAACCCGAATGCCAAGGCCACCAGCAGGGATGGGGACAGAAAGGAGGTGCCAGCTCTGGGGAGTCCCCACCAGTGACTCACCCCAGGGGAATGAGCCCTCCTAAACTGGCTCCAAAACCTCTGCCCAGGGCAGACAGCTGCACAGAGCAGCTGCTGATGGGATAAAATCCAGGCTGAGCCCTGACACAGCTCTGGGGACCCTGGAGAGCCACCAGCACCCTGGGAGCCCCAGCAGAACTGTCCCCTCCTCACACACCCTCCCCACCCCAGGGAGGCACCCAGGGGGCTCCTCCCAGCTCCAGCAATATTTGGGCCAGGCAGGTGTGTGCCAAACTGTGGGGTGGGCAGGGAGGGGCCAGCGAGCCCCTGGGCTGCCCAAATCCCTGTCACAGGGGGCACAGGATATCAGGGGATTTTTCAGGAGCTCTGGATTGTTGGAGAGACCAAAGGTGGATGTGTTTATTCCATATTCTCATTGCTCTTGTACCTTGCTGGTGTTTCAGGTGCCTGAATCATCCTTCACAGCCCATTCCAGCTGTCCCCCACTGCCCAGGAGGGCCAACAGTGTCACCCCTGGTGTCACCTCTCTGAGCACCACTGAGCTCACAAAAAAGGAGGAATAAACAACAAACATTTAAAAATCCCAAGTGCCACATCCCAGCTGAGACCAGGCAGGATGACACCCTCCATCCTTGGTGCCATCCACAACTTTTTGGGACATGTTTGGGGAGCACAAAGTGCAGCTGGAGATGTTCATCCCTCACTGCTGTGGTGGGTGGAGTATTGGGACATCCCAGTGGCACTGCCAGGACCCTGGGAGAGGCTGGGCAGCACATGGGACATTCCAGTGGCACTGCCAGGACCCTGGGAGGGGCTGGGCAGCACATGGGACATGTCCCAGTGGCACTGCCAGGACCCTGGAAGGGGCTGGACAGCACATGGGACATGTCCCAGTGGCACTGCCAGGACCCTGGGAGGGGCTGGGCAGCACATGGGACATGTCCCAGTGGCACTGCCAGGACCCTGGGAGGGGCTGGCCAGCAGACAGGACACTGAGCAGCAGGAATTCCTATTTACATGGGGTTTTTCCAAGACTTGCAGTGTCCCTGACCTCCTGACCTTGCTGCTGTCCCTCAGACATTCCTGGGCTGCTTGCTGGAGCTTTTTGATGAAGCAACCAACCTGGGGATGGAGGCACCTCCCAGGGGCTGAAGGCATCCGAGGAACCCAAGGGTGCTGAGGGCACCGAGCCCCAGCCCTCCCCAGGAACCTCCACTCCTTTATTTTTTCTAACACACCCAGGGCCCAGGCAGGTCCCTGAGGAGATGTGGCATGTCCTGGTGCCTGGGCAAGGTGTCACCTTCATGGGTGGGTCAGAGACACATCACTCAGGGCTCCAGGCTGAGCTCAGGGTGGCATTTCCTAGATTCCTTAACAGAGCCACCCCTCTGAGCTCAGACAAAAGCAGAAGCCTGTGTGCAATCACATCTCTTCCTGCTTTCAAGGACAGCAGCTCCAGAAAACCATGCCAGGGAGGTCCCCAAGCCATGTCAGCTTGTGATCAGCCCCACCTGAGGTGCCTCTGCCTTTGGAGGAGGGAGGGAGGGGAAGGCAGGATCCCCTGCAGAGGCCACGGCCACAAATCCATCCTTTAACCAGGCAGCAGACACGTGGCTGCTGCACATCAGGAGCCACCTCTGGGGTCAGGGACACCTGCCAGGGGTTTCCATTCCTTCCTAGGAAAGTGCCCAGGTGGGAGCATCACTCACACCCTGGAGGATACTGCCTGGCACGTCTGCTCAGGGCTCCCTGAGCTCCTGCCAGCCCTGGCATCGAGCACAGATATCCAGAGCCACCCTTACACTGCTGGCTCCGTGTGCTGCTTCCATGGGGTGGGAAAGAAAACCATCCCAAGGAACCCCACAACGCCCCAGGGACGGGCTGGAGCAGGAGCACAGGCCCACACTGCAGCCAGCAGGCTGGACAGGGAGAGGGGCAGTGCCTGGGCCCTGGGAAGGGCATGGATCAGGGGATGGAGCCCAGGACATGGATCAGGGGATGGAGCCCAGGATGGGATCAGGGGATGGGGCCTGGGAAGGACATGGATCAGGGGATGGCCTGGGAAGGACATGGATCAGGGGATGGAGCCCAGGAAGGACATGTATCAGAGGATGGAGCCCAGGAATTATGTGGATCAGGGGATGGAGCCCAGTGTGGATCAGAGGATGGAGCCCAGGATGTGGATCAGGGGATGGAGCCCAGGGTGTGGATCAGGGGATGGAGCCCAGGGTGTGGATCAGGGGATGGAGCCCAGGACATGGATCAGGGGATGGAGCCCAGGAATTATGTGGATCAGGGGATGGAGCCCTTACCTTGCGGTGGAGCAGCTGTGCCTGCGGGCCCCCCGCGCCCTCGATCTCATAGCGCACGCTGTTGAAGAGAGCTACTCCAAACTGCTCCTTGTAGCACCGGCAGAACTCACCCAGCACCTTCCCTGTCTTCTCTGCAACGGGACAGCAGAGCCACGTTAGGCACGGGCTGGGTTTGGGGTCTGCAACCCCTCAGAACCCCCAGACCCTCACCTATCACCCTCCTGCCTGCAGGAACAGCCTTTGGTGCAGGGCAGAATGCACTGTGCAGCCCAGGGCCTGATTCAGGGTCAGGATGATCTCTTTTTTTGGCCTTTCACATTAATTTCATGGATTCCTCTCCCCGGCAGGAAATTCCTGACATTGAGCTGATTCCGGCGCTGCCGAGGCTTCCTGTGCCTGGTGCAGCTCCTGGCCCTGCTGCGGCCACCTCGGCTGCTGGGACTGGGGCAGCCCCCCCTCCCCATCCCAAACATCACCCACAGCCCCCTGACCCTGCTGTGCCCCCACAAGGGCCATCCCACAAAGGGGCTCCCAGCCCTGCAGTGCTGGTGCAGCAGGGTTGGGGTGAGGGGAAAGGGCAGCCTGGACCCCCACACGCACCCATGGGAGACAGGGACCCCCAGGACCCCAAATCCGGTCTGGGATGAGTCCACGGTGCTGGGAGAGCCTGAGCTGCCAGGTGTCCCCCTGCACCCCACCCTGGAGGAGATCCCCTCCATCCCACGGGCAGCCCCTTCCCCAGCAGCCCCTCGATGCAGGGGGTGGGGGCCAATCGCAAACCCACCCCCAGCAGCAGGGATGGGGCTTTTCCAGCCCCACTGTGGCCAGAGGAGCCCCCTGGGCACCCTGAGCCACCCAGCACCCTCCCCACCCCTGCTCCAGACCCCACATGGGGGTCCCACACCAGAACCCCAGCCTGAAGCATCCCCAGGCTGCAGAAACAACTCCCCCCCGAGCTGCTTTTGGCACACAGGGCCTCGACTTTGAACTCCCCAGTCAACTTTGCCCCAGAGCCTGTGAAAAATGAAGAATTTGAGTCTCCTCCAACAATTTCTGACGCTCAGGCTTTGCCAGAGCGCTGGCGATGGGCGCGGGGAGGACGGATCCTGGCTCTGCATCCCAGTGCTGGAGCCAGCATGATGCTGGGGGCACGAACCCAGACAAAACAGCCCCCACACCGGCTCAGCACAGCCTGGCAGCAGCCAAAACCCCAGCAGGAGCCAAAATCTCCAGCAGGAGCCAGCCCAGAGCTGTGCTGGCAGCCAAGGCAGCACAAGGAGCAGCTTTGCTGCAGGGTGCTGCAAATCCCCATGGATGAGCAGCTCCAGAGGAAAATGCTGCCCAAGGAGGGATAAACCCATCCCTGAGGAGATGCCAGCACTGCCAGCCACGGAGCAAACTACAGACCAGCACCACGCTGTGCCAGGGCAAAACCCCCGAAAATGTAACAAATTCACAGCGAAGGACGAGACCCCAGCTCATCCCAGCACAGCCATTCCTCAGGCTGGATTTTGGCCTGTCCTCTGGCATCCACGCAGCACCTCTGTTGCAATTCCCGTCTCCCAAGCTGTGTGATTTTGGCCAGGGCTCTGGGCAGCCATGCAGACAGCTGAGATTTAAAAGGACGTTTTGAGGTTTCATTTCCTTTCAGTCCATGGGAAAAAAGGAGCCCCGGTCCCCGGGCAGGCGAGACGGCTTAGTCACTCATTCTTCCCTGATTAACAGCAGGGCCAATTAGGAGGGTTTAAGTAAATGGAAAAGCAAAAGTCAATTATTTGCAGAGGTTGGAACAAGACTTGCAGTCAAACATCCGAGGTGACTAAATCTCCCCAGGCTCAGCAGGGCTCTCCTGGGTGCTGAGGGGATGCTGGGGGCCACTGATGCTCCCTGCCTGGTAGCCCTGGTGGCAAGCCCAGGGGGGCAAGCAGGACACATCTGGGGATCAGGAGTGGGTAAGAGTGGAGTGGGAAGCCCACACTCGTGTGTCCTGACCCCTCACATCCGGAGCACCCCTGCAGGGCTGGTGTGTCACACTCAGGAACTGCCTCAGCCGCCCACTGCCTCCTCCTTCGGCTGGGAAAAGCCTCCCGAAGGGCTGGGGCTGTGGAAGCGTTCCCTGCCAGCACAATGGAGCACTGAGGGCTGCAGAGAGAATTCTCTCCAGCTCCACGACCCACGGGTTCCCCCATGAGCAGCTTTGGCTGCACACCCAGCATGGAGCTGGGAGAGTCTGGGGACAGGGGACACAGCCCCCCAGACTGTGTCACCTGTCCTCAGAGCCCTCACCCGAGCCCCTCTGTCACAACGAAGGAGGGAAGGGACTCTGGGTGTGGGCTCAGACACCCACAAAGCGTTTTGGCATTTGGAGCACCCTGGGACCTCCCAGGGCCGGGTGTCCCAGCCACCCACAGCGCTTTCCCAATGCCGTGTGTGCTGTGGGACCGCTCTGCCGCAGCTCCCACACCCTCCCGTGCCACCACCCGGCCCTGGCACACCCACGGGGTGGTGGGCTGCTGCAGCCCTGGCACGTCCTGCTGGCTCCCGGCTCCTGGCAGGGGGAAGCCACTCTGGGGTTCCAAGAGCACCAGGCTCAGCAGGATCCCTGTGTCAGCACCTCTGGTCACAGAGCTCCTCTGTCCCCAGCCTCCAGCTCCCCTCCTGCCTCTGTGTGACTCAGGCACACGTGGTGGCTCCGGCAGGAGGGACAAAAGGGGCTGCACAGCCGGGAGGGCACGGAGAGGGCTCTGGGCATTGCAGAACCCTGAGACAGGCTGGGTACGAGGTGGGATGGAGGCGGCAAGGACAGGGTTCAGCCAGGCCACAGCAGCTCCCAGCCACGCTCCAGCCCTCCCTGCCATGTCCCCAGGGCCCCCACACCCTGCTGGCATCACCCAGCCAGCCTGGGCACGGCAGGGCAGTGTCCCTGCAAGGACACGGGGATGGAGCTCAGGTTTGTCCCTGTCCCAGGACACGCCCGAGGAGCTCAGAGCCCGAGGCTCTGTGGGTGAAAGCAGCCGGAGGGGAGGCTCCTCTGCTGCCCATCCCCCTGGCCGGCCGTGCCCCCACAGCTGTCACCGAGCCCGGGTGACAGGCAGGGCACAGCCCTGGAGCAGTCGGTGCCCAGGGGCAGGTGCAGCCCTTGAGTGCTCAGAGGTCACAGCCCGGCCAGGGCAGCCCTGGCTGGGTCTCACTCCCTCTGAGCCAGGGCAGGAGGTGGATTTTGCCTTCAGGATTCCAAAGGCAAAGTGTCCAAGCTGGTCCAGCAGCCTGAACTGGCTCTGTCCTGCCCTGGGAAGCATCTCCAGCACCACAATCAGCCCCAACATGGAATCATGGATTGGTCTGGGCTGGAAGGGACCTGAAACATCATCTCCTTCCACCCCTGCATGGGCAGGGACCCTCCCACTGTCCCAGGTGCTCCAGCCCCAATGTCCAGCCTGGCCTTGGGCACTGCCATGGATCCAGGGGCAGCCACAGCTGCTCTGGGCACCCTGTGCCAGCCCTGCCCACCCTGCCAGGGAACAATTCCTGCCCAGTATCCCATCTAATCCTGGAAAAGCCATTCCCCGTGTCCTGTCCCTCCATCCCTTGTCCCCAGTCCCTCTCCAGCTCTCCTGGAGCCCCTTCAGGCCCTGGCAGGGGCTCTGAGCTCTCTGGATCCTTCTCTTCTCCAGGTGAGCATCCCCAGCTCTCCCAGCCTGGCTCCAGAGCAGAGGGACTCCAGCCCTGGGAGCAGCTCTGGGGCCTCCTCTGGATCTCTCCAGCACAGACACATCCCGAGGCAGCAGCCAGCTCTGATCCCAACCCCCATGAACTAGAGCCAGCCCCAGCTCTGAGAGGTGAGGAAAAAACAATCCTGAGCTCAGGTCTGATCCAGAGCCCTGACCACCTGGAGCCCAGCCTTGACCTTGCTCTTCCCTCCAGTTGCTGCCTGCAGGTTGTTTCACCAGGGTGGGAAGAGCAGAGCTCCAGGAACCCATCCCACAGAGAGCCCTTCCTGCACCAGTGTGTCCAGAGCTCGTTTTCCTCATTGCCCTTGAGATCATGTGAAAATGGGAGTGCTGCTGTAAATAGCCCAGGCCAGGCAGCCCAGTCAGCAGATCCAGCCACAGGGAGGTCAGTCCTGCTCAGGTTTGCTCCAAAATCTCCTTGTCCTTCCTGCCCCTCCTCATTCTTGCTCAGCTCAACACACCCAGGACCTACAGGGGTATCAGGGGATGCTGTGTGTGGGACAGAGCCTGATGGGGACAGGGACGTGGCTCAGCCCAGGTGTGTCCCCAGGGCTCAGCAGCTCCTCCCAAAGGCAGTGGGGACCAGAGCTCTGGGGCTGAGGGGCTGCAGCAGCACAGACACACCATCAAAGGGGAATCAGGGACTGGTTTGGGTGGGAAGGACCTTACAGCTCATCCAGTGTCACCCCTGCCACGGCAGGGACCCCTCCCACTGTCCCTCCCAGCCCCAATGTCCAACCTGACCTTGGGCACTGCCAGGGATCCAGGGGCAGCCACAGCTGCTCTGGGCACCCTGTGCCAGCCCTGCCCACCCTGCCAGGGAACAATTCCTTCCCTATATCTCACCTCATCTCCCTCCTTTCAGTTTGAAGCCATTCCCCCTTGTCCTGTCACTACAATTCCTGATGGAAGTCCCTCTCTGGATTCCTTGTGGCCCCTTCAGATGCTGGAGGGGCTCTGAGGTCTCCACAGGACCTGCTCTCCTCCAGCATGCACACAACCCACACCCGTGTGCTCTCACAGCCCCTCGGAGGGACTGGAGGCAGCAGCTGGCAAACCCCAGTGGGAACAGTCATCTGCACCCTCCTCCAAGCCCACATCCCTTTGGCACCCTCAGTCCTCACGTGTCCCCTGCCCTATCCATCTGTCCAGGGGGTGAGGTGCCTTTGGAAGGCCCCTAGGATGATGTAGGATCATGGAATCATGGAATAATAAATTGGTTTGGCTTGGAAGGGACCTCAAAGCTCATCTCATTCCAACCCTGCCACAGGCAGGGACACCTCCCACTATCCCAGGAGTGGAATGACAGCAGGGGCTGCAGCAGGGTGTCCAAACCACTGTGGATGCCACAGGGATGCCTCACCCCAGGCAGGGAATTTTCCTCTTAGTCCAGAAAATATTAAGAAAAACAAAAAAGGCCAAACCAGCTCACTGAAGTAGAACCCCCAGGCTGGGTGGCAAGGCCTGGCCTGGCTCCTTTCCCAGCCCTGTGGGACAGCAGGACTCAGGCCAGCTCCCCTGGGCCCACACAGTGTCCCGTGTCCCCCTGCCAGCTCAGCCAGGGGGTGACACAGAGATGTGCCATGGGGGCCACGTCCTCACCCTGCCCTGGTGCCAGACCCTCTGTGCCACAGTGGTGTGACCAAGGACAAGGTGGGACAGGTGATCTGTGGGCACTGAGCGCTGGCCTGGCCAGTTTGCCAAGGCTGCTGGGGGAGGAGTTAATTACTAATTTAGCTGTAAATGATTAGTGAGCGGGGACAGGCTGCTGGGGGGAACACAGTGCCCAGTGGCACTGACAGGGACAACCACCACGGTGGTATTGACAGGGACAGCTACTCCTGGATGGCTCTTCCAGCAAGGGAAACAAAGGGAAACAAAGCCACTGCAGGGAGGCTGGTGCCACTGGTTGTCCCCAGGTCACCTCTCTCAGTGGGCTGCTGCCTGGCACACCCAGTGGGGGTTCCCACGTCCCCTGGCCATCCCCCTGTGTCCCAAACCCTGGCATTATGCAAACAAGGTGTGTGTGCACATCAAGGACGGGGTGGACACATGGATGGGGGGCACAGGATGCCATGGATGAGGTGCCCAGGGCACCCCACAAGCCCTGAGCAGCGCCCAGACATGAGAACCCATGGCCATGGGCTGTCCTGGCACATCCCAGGCTCATCCCAGCAGGAATTTGGGAAAGACTGACAGCAGGAGGTGGCTCCAGCAGGCTGAGCAGCAGTGACAGCCAGCACAAGGGACAGTGCCACTGTCCATGGGGCACAGGAATCCTGCAGAGCCACGGGTGCACCAAAGGGTTAAGGCCCAGCCGGCAGTTCAGGGTTTCGGGAATTTGGATGTGAACTCATTTCCACCCAGAAACACAAACGCCTTCATACGGGCCTGAGTCAGCGCTGAGCACCCAGAGGAGATGGCAGCACCGGGGGAAGCTGGGCACCAGTTCCTCACCCGGGGGCACGGGCAGGGAAAGGGCTGCAGGAGCTTTTGTTCCTGATCACAGCAAAACCCAGCAGCTCTCCCTGCTCATACAAACCAGGAGAGGCTGGGACAGGGAAAGCAAAGTGGGGAGAGCAAAAATGGGGAGAGTTTCCTCTTTTCTCCTTGAACCCAAATGCACCCTTCACACAAAGCCACCCAAAACCCACCCGGGGTGCTCCTGCTCTGGGCTGCTCCTCAGGACTGGCACTGAGATAGACTGGAACAAGTACAGGCTGCTCTGATGCCAGGCACCAGGGGCACTGCCAGGCTCCAGCACCACTCCAAAATCCATCGGCAATAGTTTCAGAATTGAAAACACTGCCCGAAACCAGCTGAGAAGGGCGGTGGGGGTGGAAAGGGAGCACACCGTGCCTGCCTTCCCCCCCCCAGCAGCGGCTGCCCTGTGACTCAGCCGGTGGGAAGAGTGGGCTGAGCCGCAGGAAGGGATGAGGCAGCGGAGCCTCGCTGGAGAAACCAGCTGGGGCCAGGCCTGAACCGGTTCATCCTCTCTGGCCGTGCCTGTGCCGTGCCGGGCTCTGCCCCCGGATGAGTCAGAAGCGCCCGCGGTGCCAGCGCAGCGCTGGGGCACCCGCCGGGGACACGGCTGTGCCACAGCTGTCCCCATCCCAGCACCCCGGGGTGCTGCCAGGGCTCTGTGCCCCCCTGGAGCACCCAGCCCATCTGCACACCTCGCCCTGCTTGCCCACGCCGCTGCTGTCCCAGCCCCATCCGAGCCGGCAGGGCACAGCCGTGCTCCCGGGGCCAGGCTCTGCAGCCAGCCACGGCACCCACCAGGCTGGAAATGAAGCAGCACATTCCACAGCAGCTCCTCAACCTCTCCAACAGCCGAAAAACGCTGAAAAAAAACACTCTCAGACAAGCTTGGACACCTGCTGCTGGTGCTTTGGACGCTGCTGCTCGTGGTCCCCAATCCCAGCCCCTGCAGCAGCCCCTTGCCGTGCCTCGGGGTCACATCCAGCCCGGCAGGACAGGGATTAGTGGCCGGCTACGTGCCCGGGGGTGTTTTCCCGTGGCGTGGATGCCGGTGTCCCGCTGCTCCCTGGGAACAGCAGTGCGGGGCTGCTGCGTGCGAGGAATGTGCCTGTGAATAACAAACAGCAGCTCTGGGGCTGGGACCACATCCCTGCCCTGAGCCTCCGAGGGATGGGGGAGGAGGAGATCCCTGCCCCCATCCCACCTGGGGAATGCTCCATGGGGCATGGTGCCCTCACAGCCGGGTTAAACCACCCCAGCCCGCAGTGCCACCTGGCAGCAGGCACGGCCACCAGCAGGGCTGACTGCACCCCCGGGACTGTCAGGATGTGTCCCATGGACAGGCAGGTGGCTGGGCGAGCATCCCTGGAGGAGGGCTCAAGCTGAACACCAACCCCAAACCCCGGCTGCAGCCACATCACCCCACATGTCCCTTGTCCCCCTGGGTGCCACCAGCACCCGGGCAGGGTGGAGAAGAGCTGCCACCGCTCTGGCTCTCCCCACAGCAGGGTGGGACCCAGCACCACCCCTGCCCAGATAAAGCCCAGCTCATCCCCCCACACCGGCCGGGCAGCATTGCATCCCTCGGGAATGGCGCAATCCCGCCGTGCCAGCCGGGCTGGGCTCAGGCAGCCACATCCTGCAGCCCCCGGGAGCCCCCACGGCAGAGGGGACAGAGCAAGCTCGGGCATCTCCTGTGCTGGGGGCAGCTGGGGGTGGGATCCCTGCTCTGGGATGTCCCAGCAGCTTCCCCTGTGTGCCCTTATGCCCAGGGAGGGGAGCTGAACCTGGCACACTGTCCCTGTGCCCAGCTGGGCAGTGCCAGTGGGAAACCCAATCCAGCCCAGGGGAGGAGGCCAAACAAAGATTTTTATGTGCATTTCAGTAAACAACCCAAGCGAGAGGGATTTGAAGAAAACAGCCCTGAACCTGTCCTGGAGCCTGTCCTGGAGCTCCCTCCCCTGCTGCTGTCTCCAGCTTCTCCATACCCATGCTACAGGATGCTGAGCCACCACAATTTTGGGCTCTGGGAGCTGGCTCACCCCAGCTTTGGGCACATCCCTTCATGCAGAAAAACCTCTCAAGGGCTGAGCAGAGCTGGCAGAAGGAGAAAGGAAGCCAGGACAAGTGTCCTGTGCCCCAGAGGCCACCAGCACAGTGGGAGATGGGTGAGATCCTGCCCTAGGCCACCTCCAGGGCAGTGTCCCATCCATCCTGCTGTGTGGGAATGTCCCATCCAGGGACTCCCCTAGCGAAGGGGTCCGAGTTCCCAAGAGAGATCCCTGCCAGAGAAGGGCAGAAGGGGACAAAGAAGGGCAGGAGGGGCAAGGCAAAGGGCAGGAAGGCACAGAGAAGGGCACTGTGCTCTACCAGAGCTGGGGCCTGTGTCAAATGTCGCTGCTCTTTCCCTTTGAAAAGGGGGAAAAGGTGGAGTTTTATTCCTTCCTCCCTGCTGGTCCAAGAGACTGGGAGGAAGCAACGAGCTGCTGTGCTCTGCCCCTTCCTCCCCTCCTCTCCATGGAGCCCCTGCAGGCACATCCAGGCTGGGACAAAGCTCCCAGGCCAGCCAGGGGCTGGAGAGGGGCACAGCTCCTGCTTGGGGACCTCACCTGAGGGCTGCAGCCCCAGGCTGAGGTGACATCCCCCACAAATTGGATGGTGGGAGCAGAGCTGGGCCCTGCAGGGGCACAGCAGGTCCTGGTCCTCAGCTGCCTTCACACCTTGCCCCATCAATGCCCATGGATAAACATCCCTGGATCCCTCCAGCCCTGCTGGAAGCTCGGAGACCCAGGAGCCTGTCAGTCCCAGGAGGGTGGGCTGGAGCTGACAGGGGCTGTGCCAAGAGGCACCGAGCCCCTCTGAGCTCTGAACCAGGAAATCCCAGCTCTGGCTGCGTCCCTGCAAAGGGTTTCAGGGTGTCTGATACTGCTGTGGAGGTGCCCTGATCTGGGGGTGCTTTTCTCTCCCTGGGTTGGCCAAGGAGAGCTCTGAGCAGCCATGCTGGCTCTGTTCCCCCTGTCCCAGCCCTGCTGCTCGCAGGCAGAGCAGGGATCCCCTCCCTGCATGTCCCAGCTCGCTGCAGCCCAGGCCTCTGGCTAAACCCTGGCTGGGGGAGGCAGGGAAAGCCCTCCCCGAGGGAAGGCAGCTGTGCCCCGGGGCTGAGCAGGGCCAGGAGGGCTCCCATGGCTGTGCACGTGGGAAGGCCACCAGAGCCATGTCCCCTGTCCCAGCACGCTGGCTCGGAGCGAGCCCCGTGCCCCGACACGACGGCTGCAGGTAAAGCCCCAGCTTGCCAGAACCAGCCCTGGCCGCTGGCAGGGAGCCCTGACATGCCAGGGGAGTTATTTATTTGGCAATGAAAGACACACATTTCGTTGGGAGAAACCACTGCACGGCTGCAGCGCCGAGCCCTCGGAGCCTCCCTGCACGGCTTCCCCCGGGGCAGGGTGAGGGTTTCAGCCTCAAGACCAACCCCAGAGCCCGGCAGCCTCCACCTCCCACGCCGGCGGGAGCTGAGCTGTGGCAGAGGCTGGGAAATGAGTGTCACGCTTAGGGAAGCCACAGAGAACCTCCTCCTGCCGCCAGCAGCCTCCATCCCTGCGGCACACCACAGCCCGGTGCCTTCTGGCATTTGCCAGGCACCTCTGCAGCCCAGCCCATCCCATCCCATCCCATCCCATCCCATCCCATCCCCGGTGGGATCAGGGATGTGCACACACCGATGCCCAACAAGGCTCGTTGGAGCAGGGAGGCTGCAGGTCCAGCCCCAGGGATGAGGCTCGGTGTCACCTGTGCCTCCTCTGCGTGGGCTGGTGCCTGTGGAAGTCCTACCCTGAAATTAGCAGCTGCTCCACTCCATAATTAACGGGCTGGTGACTCCCCAGAGATGCCAGAGCAAGGTGTGAGCTCCCAGGGACCCTCCCGGTGCTGCCACCCACCCCCACATCCCTCTGGAGACATCTGGAGACTCCTGCTGCATCCTTGGGCTCTGCCATTCACCCAGGATGGCACCCAGGAGCTCCTGCTGCATCTCTGGGCTCTGTCACTCATCTGAGATGGCACCCAGGAGTTCTGTATCCCTGGGCTCTGCCATTCACCTGGAATGGCACCCAGGAGCTCCTGCTGCATCCCTGGGTGCTGGCACCCCTGGGCTCAGGACCAGCAGCTCCACCCAGAGCCAGCCAGCTCCTGCCAGCCATGTTTCACCTCAGCCCCCAGGAGAAAGAGTCCATGGCATGCTCCAGGGAAGGAGTGATTCCAGCATGAGGGAAGAGCTGCATCCAGTGCCGTGCTGAGAGCACCCACTGGGCATGAGAGATCACTGTGCAAAACTCCAGGGCACCCAGTGAGATCCTGGTTTGCCAGGACAGCCCATCCCTGCCACCCTGGTGTGCCCAGGTGCTGGTGCCTGTGCTGGGGATCCTTGCACAAGGAGGATGTGCCAGTCCCTGCTGCAGCCCACAGAGCAGCTTGGAAACAACTCCCAACCCACATCTGGGAGGAAGAGCAGGAGGAGGAGGGGAAAGGAGGAGGAGGAGGGCAGCTGAAGGGTGTTGACAAACAAACTGGATGACTCAGGCAGGAAGATGTCCAATCCAGGGTGGCAGGAGGAGGTGGCAGGGTCAGAGAGACCCTGGAGAATGGAATGCAGGAGCTGCAGGCAGCTCTGCCAGAAGCTGTGGATCACACCTGTCTGCCCTGACAGCCCCAGCATCCCCAGTGCTGGCAGGGAGCTGCTCTGGGACTGCCTGGAGCCCTCCAGCCCCACCAGTGGGAGGAAAGACCCTGAGCCAGCCAAGCTACACGTGTGTGGCTCGTGACTTGTGGGAGACTTTGGCATGAGCCTCACACAGCCACCATCAAATGGGCTGGAAACAGGGCATGGGACCTGCACAGCCTGGGCACTGGGGGCATTTCCCACCTGCCTCCTGCCTTTATCCCATTCCCAGGAGGGGCCCAGGTCTGGGCCAGGCTCTCCCCAGCAGCTCTGCTGGTCTAAGGGGCTGCAGCCTCAGGAAGCTCTGCCAAGCCCAAAGAGCTCCTGTCCCTCCACCAACCAGGGGTCATGGTGGCCTGGGCAGCAAATCCAAACCCCCAAATCTGAGGGGACAACTGGGAAAAGCTGCTTGGAGAAGGGCTGGATCCCTCCTGGGGCAGCAGCAGCGGAGAACAGGCCGAGCTAGGCAGGAAAACCCGGAGTTTTCCCCGCCACGTTGCTTTGCATGCCTGACAGCAAGTCGTGCCTTGCCTGCTGGGTTCCAGCCCCTCCCAGCTCCGGGGGCTCCTCAGCCAGCCAGGAGCCCGGGCAGGAGCAGAGAGGTGCTCCAGGAACCCAGTTTGCCCCAGTCTCTCGCAGGGAGGTGTCCCAGTACAGGTGTGTGCCCCCACTGCTCACCCCAGCGTGGCACAGGACATGTCCCAGCCCAGTGTCCATAATCCTACTCCAGTTTTCCTCATTAAATCTTTTTCCCATGAAAATTTTTTCTCATGAAAAGCCCTCTGCAGTCCCCAGTCAGGGTTAAATCCCACCCTGGGCTAACAGCTCAGTCCCCACCAGGGCGCAACCATCCAGCCTGGCCTTGCAAACACCCAATCCCTGACCCAGCAGAGACAGATTCCTGCACAGGAAACCCAGCCAGGCTTCTCCTTGTTATTCTTCAGGATTAGGATCACAGGGGCTTGCACAGGGAGCTATCTCTGCACAGACAACCAGCAAGTTACAGAGAAATTCGGCATGTGCTTTGGATCCAAACACGCCACAGGCAGCCCCGACCCGCTGCAGCCTCGCGGATCAGCCGGGCTGAGCTTTAACTAATGCAAGATGAAAACCCCAGAGCGAGTTCCAAGCTCTCCTTCAAAGCTCAGAAACCTGCTGGCGTCCTGCTGAGCCGCATACCACGTAAGCATTCCTGCCAGGATGGGGCCTGGCAGGGCGGATGGGCTGCACGGCGAGACACCGCGTCCCTGTGCCAGCCCCACGGCAGCTCCTGCGCTGCTCCGCCGGCAGCAGCTTTTCCCCCAGAGCCCTTGGGGACAAAAGGACTTCAGAGCCACTCCCGTGCCTTTATGGCCGCCACAGAGGAGTGATACAGCGGAGTCACCTCCAAAACATCGGCACTCCTCACCCTTGAGCTGCCGGTGAGATGCACAAGGTCCAGCACGAAGCCACCCTGGGCTGTGACACCCGCCCAGGTGCGCGGTGTGGCTTCACCCAATGGACACGGGGTTTTGCCAGCCTGGGGAGCTGAAACCGGAGCTGGGACACGAAAGGGCTGGGAGGTCACGTCCTGCCCGCTCAGAAGCCCCGGGGAGCCAAGGGCAGCATCACCAGTGACGCAGGGAGCCTTGGGGGAGCGGCCGAGGGGTGACCCCACCTCAGGGCTCAGCCGTGGCACCGCAGACCCCAGTGAGCAGCGCTGAGCCCCCCAGCCACGGCTTCCCACGATCCGTGCCTGTGCAGAGCCGTGACCCCGCAGCTCTGGCCAGACATCCTGCGCCAGGGGCGAGGCGCTGCCGCCCCGACAGACGGACTCTCAATGACCACATTGTCACCCTGCCCGTCCCACGGCGCTGCCCGGGACACTGCTGTGTCCTGCCTGGAGGCAGCCAGCCCTTCCCTCCGCCCCAGAACCTCTGAGGGGGGGTTTCCTAAGGATCTCCCAGCGCTGTGAAGGGGGATGAGACTCATCTGGCAGCCAGGGACAGCAGCCCCCGTGCTGACAGCACTGTCCCTGACCTGGACCCGGCTGCCAGCATCCCCCAGAGCCCAACTCCCCTCTCCCCTCCTGGAGCCCCGCCGCCAACACAAACACCCCCAGCACAACCCAGCCTTTCACTGGGGAGGCGCACGGACACCTCGGGTACCCCCCCGAGCTGTGCCGAGGCAAAACCACAGGGAAACTAAAAATTAAAAAGTTTAAAGAGCCAAAGAGAGGCGAAGAGCAGGCGTGGGGGGCTCGGGAAGACTGAGCGGGAGGTTCCCGAAGGGATTGAAAGAGGGATGGGGAGATCCCGCTGGGGATGAGCGGAGCGGGGGGCGCGCCGGGGGCTCACCCGCGATGTGCTGGCGGCGACCCTCGTCCAGGTGCGTGGAGACCACATCTCCCATGGCGAGCGGAGCCGGGCCGGGCCGGCGGCGGGAGGAGCGGCAGGAGGAGGAGGGAAGAGGGAGAAGGAGGAGGAGGAGGAGAAGGAGGAGGAGGAAGGCAGCGCTCGGGGCGGCCCGGCAGCGCGGCGCCCCACGGCCCCCCCGGCCACTCCTCCCGCACCGCCCCGCGTCCCGCCCGCCGCCCCCGGCCTCGGGGAGAGGCTGCGAGTGTCCCCCGCCGGGTAATTAGCAGCGCTAATTGCCGCCCGGGGGAGGGGCAGGATGGAGGAGGGGGCCGTGCCCCCCCAGCCGGGAGCTGGGCAGTGCCCGCTGTCCCCTCCGCGCTCCCACCGGGAACACCGGCTCCGTGCTGGCACTGCCACACCCGGCTCCTACCTGTGCCCACACCCCGCAGCCGCCAGCCTTGACCTTGGTGCCAGCCTGGAGAGCGCCCGTGGGAGCACAGCGAGGGGCCCTCGCCCTCCCCAGCCCGTGGGACAACGGGATGGGAGCGCTGGAGTTGATTTAAAACCAGCCCCAGCCACAGGTTTTGGAGCGGGAGCTGTTCCGGGATGGGGGCTGGCATCTCCCGGCAGAGCCAGGGAGGGCACGCTCGGGGTGGGACACTAAAACCGGGAATGGGCCAGCGATCCTGTTAATTCTCCTCGGACCCAGCCGGGGAGGAAGCAGCTGGAGCCGCGGAGCTGGAGGAAGCGCTGGAAAAGCTCCTCCTTCCTCCGGCTGCTGCTGCGGCTCCTTCCCCAAGCGCAACAGGCGGAAACAGCCCCGGCAGGATCCTGCAGCCCTGCCTGGGCACGATCCATGGGGACCAAAGGCCTCGCCGCCGTCATCCCCAGAGCCTGGGCACCGCCAGCAGCTCGGGGTGTGACCGAGGGAGGAAGAGGAGGAGGAGGAGGACGTGGTGGCGTGACCAGAAAGTTCAAGCTGTTCCCAGCTGCAGGGCGGCTCCGAGGAGTCGCCGCCGAGGTGGATGCACGCCTCGGGATCGCTCTGGGTCCCTGGATGCTCGCAGAGCTCGGGAAGCTGGGGCTGGGCAGGGCGAAGCTCGGCTCGGCTGCTTGGCTCGGTGCGGGGCAGCCAGCGTGGAAACGGCTCCAGGAGGTTTTTCCTGGGCTGGACTTGTTTAGCCGGGAGCGGTGGGAGGGAGGGTTGGAAGTGGCCGGGCTGGGAGCGAGGCATCCTGTTTATCCTCCTGAAATAGCTGCCCTTGGCCGCCGCGGGGCTGGGCAGGGGGCGGCAGGATGGACACAGCCCTCCCCGCCGCGGCCACCGCCAGCCACACCTTGTCCTGCACGGGGACACCCCCGGGGACACCCCCGGGGACACCAGCGGGTCCTGCCCCCTGGCCGTGCCACCCTGGAGCCAAGAATTCTCCTTTTCGGGCAGGGACGCAGGGGGGGATGCGGGTGCGCCCGTGCAAAGCTCTGCCGAAACCCAACACTCCCCAGGTGGCCAAAAAAACATCAGGACATCAGGTAGTACCCAGATGCCACCTGCGTTTGTCCCAGCACCCTTTGCCCCCAGGAGTGCCCACGGTGCACCAGCCTTTTCTATCCTAACACTGTTCTCACTCCTCCGACTCATTTCAGTGGGAAAATCGTTCCAAATCTGGAATATTTCCCTTTTTTACCCCCTGAGATGTCCCCACAAGAAGGTTTTACCCTTAGCACGGGGTTTGTTTGCAGTGTATTTGCCTGGCCAAAATGCTGCTGCTATCAAGGGATTCTCGTGAGAAATTTATCTGCAGCAAAATCTCATTTTCAATAGAAAATCTTTCCACTTGAGGCTTTTAAACACTTTCCCCAGTGCTGATCCCTGAGGAGTCTCGCTGTGAATTAATTTGAAATTCTGTCTTAGTGGGGTGATGGTATTTAAGAGGCGATGAAAATGCATCCACCCCCTTCAAATTGAAAATAAATGGGAACATCTAGCCATGTAAATAACTTCATTATTAGAAACCAAGCTTCATCCCTTCCAAAAAAGCAGTGTATGGAATAGGATTTACGCAGTGCACACACAGTCCTATTAAATAAACCAAGTAAGTGGTTTAAAAGCTTTATTTTTGAAAAATTAATCCACACAAGCACTGGTGAGTCATCACTGCCTCTTTTGCCCACTGGTGTGTTTCTTAAATAAAAAAAATAAAACCTGAATGAAGAGGTAAAAAATAGACAGCACTGGTATTGTATTTGCAAACAGGAAGGGGATGTTTGTGGCACACAGAAATAGCGTGTCAACAGAACCTGGAGGCCGTCCCACAGACACACAGGCTGCTTTTGGGGCTCCAAAAACCACCTGAGCATGGGCACGATGTCCTGGCACCATCAGACAGTGCCATGTGGTGACACAGCAGTGAGCTTTTGGCACAGGCTGCCCGGTGGCAGCGACAGGCTCAGCTGCTAAAGCTTGGGACGGGAAAGTAAAGAAGTTGTTTGAAGGGTTTTATTGTGACTGGAGACATTTGGAAGCTCAAAGCTCGACAGTTGAGCATATTTTGGTTTATTCCCACATGGCCATGTGCACAGGGCATTGTCCCCAAGGTGCTCCTGGTCAGGGTTTCCTTCATCCCCAGCATCCCAGTGGGTGCCTGAGGAGGATTGGGATGGGATGGGGATGAGGATGGGATGGGATGGGATGGGATAATGGGATGGGATGGGATGGGATGGGATGGGATGGGATGGGATGGGATGGGATGGGATGGGATGGGATGGGATGGGATGGGGTGGGGTGGGATGGGATGGGGTGGGGTGGGATGGGATGGGGTGGGATGGGATGGGGATGGTTTGTCCTTCATCTCCAGCACATTTTGGTTTATTCCCACATGGCCACATGCAGAGGGGATTGTCCCCAGTGTGCTCCTGGTTGGGGATGGTTTGTCCTTCCTCTCCATTTCTGAGAGCCCAGCCTGACCCTGTTTAGACCCCAAGCCCATTCTGCTGAGCACGAGGGGTGCAGACACAGCCCCCTTCCCCTCCTGCCTCCCCTCCTGGCTCCATCCTTCCCAGGGATATCTTTAAATCCATTCCCCTTTGCAGGGTCAGCTCCCAGCTCCCTGCTCTGCTTCCCCATATCCCTCTGCAAAGGCTCCAGGTAGAGCCCCGGGATTCAGGAAAGCAAACTACCAGTTCCAGCAGCACAAGTGATGCTCAAATGGCTTTGTCACACCCTGTCCCCTGCCTGTCCCACGTGCTGGGGCTCTGAGGGACCCAGCACAGGCGTCGCTCCCATCAGAGGCTGTGCAGCGTTGGAGTTGTACAGAATTGCAGACTGATAAAGTCTAATCATGGCAGCTAATTACATCTCACTGAACAGATGGAAATAATGCTTATCTGCCTCGAGCTGATGGGTTATCTATTCCAGCTTGGAAATGAAGGATTTCCCTATGAATACAGCCAAGGACAATAAACACTCTCGTGATTTCAGGCAGCTCCTGGGATGGTGGAGATGGACACAGTGAGGTGAGATCGTTCCCAAATTATTAAAGCCTTCAAAGCCTTCCGTGCATTAGTCCATCATGATGAGCAGGGTGTTCCATACCTGTCCTTCACCCTCCCAGGACTTCTCCTGGATGATCCTCATGCCACAATCCATGCCTGTGACAGAGCATTTTAAAACACCAAAGTTGATTATTTGGGCTATTTTTTCTGCTCACAGCAGTCAAACCAAGCCTGAAAGGAGTTCTGTGCTCAGCTCCTTGCCCTCCTTCCCCTCAGCTGATCCCTCTGGATTCGGTGCCTGTGGGGAGGCTCATCCCACCTTGCTCCCGTTGGGCTTTCCATGCAGTCATTATCTCGGTGGAAAGCCTGACCTCTGAGCGGCAGAGGTGCTGGATGCACCTGCAGATGTCCAGAACAGGCTGTTCCCAATCACTCCCCACTCCAGAATGCTGCTGGATTCCTGCAGCACTGAACACTGCAGGATAAATCTTCCAGCCTTTAAGTGTTTATTTCCCTCTCACCGACACGAGGAGCAATCAGTGGAGTTTTCCTTCCACTCTCAATGACCCTGGCACAAGGATCTATTTCCACCTCCCCAGATCACCGGGAAACCCGATCGCGGTGGGGGAAGAGCGGGGATGAGAGGGGGGGTTGAGGGCAGGAGATGCAGCCAAGGGGAGGTCGGGGTGTCCCTTGCAGCTGGGCTCAGGTCCCCATGCACAGGGCAGGGGTGGGAACCCACCTGGGGTCACCTCTGAGGATTTGGAGGTGCCTGGGACGTGTCCTTGTTAAGGGACCCGCTGTGCCCTGGGCTCTGAACCGGCCCAGGCTGGGCAGGAGGGAGAAGCACCCGGCAGAGCAGGGGTGAAGGTGCCCTCCTGTGCCGGGCGCTGCTCGCCTTCCCCAGAACTGCTCTTGGTGCAATTAAGGGCGTAATTGCAGCAATAAAACTTTGCAGTGCTGATAAAGGCGAGGGCAGCTCTGCCCAGCCCCGCGAGCATCGCTGCCGTGCCCGTGGGCTGCTGCACCCTCTGTCCCGCTGCTGACTCCAGCGCTGCGCTCCCAGATAGCAGCGATTAAACACTGCTGAATCAGGCCTGCCTCGACCGGCTCCTGCTGAATCAGGGGTGAATCCATCAGCTCCAGCCCGGCCCCAGCCCCAGCTCCAGCTCCAGCCTGGATATGGAGCTCCGAGCAGGATCCATCAGCTCCAGGCTGGGCATGGAGCTCTGAACAGGATCCATCAGCTCCAGCCCCAGCCCAGACACGAAGGTCTGAGAAGGATCCTCCAGCTCCAGTCCCAGCTCCAGCCCAGACATGGAGCTCTGAGAAGTTTCCATCAGCTCTAGCCCCAGCTCCAGCCCAGACATGGAGCTCTGAGAAGTTTCCATCAGCTCCAGTCCCAACTCCAGCCTGAAATGGAGCTCTGAGCAGGATGCATCAGCCCCAAGCTCCAGCTCCAGACCAGACACGGAGCTCTGAGCAGGATTCATCAGCTCCAGCCCAGACACAGAGCTCTGAGCAGGATCCATCAGCTCCAGGCTGGACAAGGAGCTCTGAGCAGGATTCATCAGCTCCAGCCCAGACACGGAGCTCTGAGCAGGATCCATCAGCTCCAGGCTGGACAGGGAGCTCTGAGCAGAGGGATGACACTGACTGAGGGACACCTGTGGACCCGCAGAACCCCCAGGCCGGTGCCAGGGGGCTGTGACAGGCAGGGGCACAGGGTGACAGCACAGGGGCAGGGGTGTCACCCTCACCCCGGCGGAGCTGGGGAGCGCAGCCCCGGAGCGGAGGGCACGGCAGGAGGAGGAGGGAGGCTCCTGAGGACCATCATTCCCCTCTGCTGGTCGGCACTGGGATAACTGGTGGCCGCTGGCCAGGTGTTGGCAGGGAGCCGGGATCCGCTCGGTGCAGCCTGCGGAGGGTGCGACAGACTGGCGACATTGGCACCGGCGTGGGCACCGGCGTGGCACGGGGCGTGGGGCGCGGGCACCGGGGTGGGCACCGGGGTGAACACGGTACGGGCACGGGGACGGGCACCAGGGTGGCGTGGGACACGGAACACGGGACACAGGACATGGGACACGGGACATGGAACACGGGACGCGGGACATGGCACACGGGACATGGGACATGGGATATGGGGCACGGGACATGGGACAGGCACTGACAGGGACAGACATGGGACATGGGACGTGGGACATGAGACATGGGACATTAGTCATGGGACAGGCACTGGCACAGACATAGGATATGGGACAGGCACTAACATGGACAGACATGGGACATGGGACACGGGACACGGGACACGGGACATGAGACAGGCACTGGCATGGACAGACATGGGACATGGGACACAGGATATGGGACATGGGACATGGGACATAGTACAGTCATGGACACAGACATAGGACATAGGACATGGGACATGGAATATGGGATATGGGATATGGGATATGGGATATGGGATATGGGATATGGGATATGGGATATGGGACATGGGACATGCACTGACATGGACAGACATGGGACATGGGACATGGGACATGGGGCTGGCGTGGACAGGACAGCCTGGGCACTGGGATGAGCACAAGGAATGGGCATGAGCACATGGCATGGATGCGGCCCTGGCTCTGCTCCTTGCTGTGGGATATTGGCAGGGGGGTTTCTGCCTCCCTTCCAACCCCTGGGCAGGTGCAGGGGCAGGTGCTGGGTCACAGCTCTGGCATTTGCACCAGGGAAAGGAAAAGCATCCGTGTTTGAGCAATGCTGGAAATGGGGAAAACCCAAAGCACCCAGGCTGGGCCCTGCCTGCACTCAGAGCAGGCTCTGCTCAGCCAGCAGCCCTCACTGCCCCAGCACAAACCCTGGGCTCTTGGAGATGATTAACCCTGAGCAGCAGCGCCCCAGGCAGCTCATGGGGACACAAACACCGGGTGACACTGTGCCCTTGCTGTCCCTACAAGCACCTTCCCCTGGGACACGTTCCCAGCCCTGGGGCCAGGCATTAACAGCCAGCACTGCCTCTGCCTGCACTCAGGCAATCCTACATCCTGGACCATGGATGCATTCCCCAGGGGATACTGGATACCCTCACACCCTCCCACAGTGTCCTAAAATCCCAAATGTTCTGGGGGAGCCCCCAGGAAAGATGCTCAGCAGATCAGCAGGAGCTGCCAGTGTTTCCCCCTTCAGCCCCAGGACTCAGAAGATTGTGGGCCACCCCCATTTCTACCAGTTAAACACATTTCCAGTATCTTGATAATTTTTAACTGAATTTTTGGGGTTGAAAAAACCCAGAGCAGGGCCTCCTGGCCTAGACTCCTTAGGAGGGGACCAGGAAGGAGGGATCAGGATGTGGCCCCAAGGCTGCTGGAGGCATCTCCTACATCACCTTCCCCTTGGTACCACAGACATCCTTAAACATGTCTGTCAGGAAAATCAGCCCGAGGCAGCTCTGACCCCAAGACCAGTCCCTTCTCTGGCCTCCCAACTCCCTGTTACTTCCCAGAGTTCTATCCCACAGCAGCAGCCACTGGTGGAGAGCCCAGTTGTCAGACTTGGCCATCCCAATTTCCATGATTTTGGACGAAAACAGCCCAGGATGGACTGAGGTGAACAGCCACTACCCCTTCTTCCCTTCCCTTCCCTTCCCTTCCCTTCCCTTCCCTTCCCTTCCCTTCCCTTCCCTTCCCTTCCCTTCCCTTCCCTTCCCTTCCCTTCCCTTCCCTTCCCTTCCCTTCCCTTCCCTTCCCTTCCCTTCCCTTCCCTTCCCTTCCCTTCCCTTCCCTTCCCTTCCCTTCCCTTCCCTTCCCTTCCCTTCCCATCCCATCCCATCCCATCCCATCCAGCCCAGCTCCTCACCCTCATCCCCCTGAGCAGGGGGAGGTTTCTGGGGATCCCAAACCACCCCACAGTCCCTGCTTGGAGCACCCACCATCCTGAGGCATTTTGCACTCCAGCAGGTGCCCTGGAGTGGGAAGCAGCCTCTGGGTCCCATCCAGCCCCGAGGCCAGTGGGGTCCTGGATGTCAGGATGGGGCCTGCCCACACCTGAGCTGTGTTGTCAGGAGGGTGCTCCAAACCATCAATCCCACAGCAGCCCTCTCCTCCCACTATGGGGAGGATGTTCCCATCCCTGCCCTCCCAGCTTTCCCCTCCAAAGCCTCCATCCCCAGCCTGACACCATCCCCAGGCAGCCTGGGGAGTGGGGGCAGCTTGATTTCCAATTTTTTCAATAAAATTTTTCCACTCTTTCCTTATTTATATTTTCTACCAGGTGTGATGGATGCAAGAGAACCACTGGGCTGCCAGGGAGCTGAGTGTCCCCAAGGGCAAGGGGACACATCTTGGGGACCCCTCCAGGCAGGTCCAGCTGTCCTGCAGCTCCCCACAGACGCTGGGGCTGTTCCTGCAGACAAGCGGTGCTCGGCCTCCCTGGGAACACTGACAGGGAGATGGAGCAGCAGTAGAAATACCTCTCTCCTAAATAGCCTGCTGGTATTTATAGCCTGTGCTGGCACTGAGTCCAGCGCCTCTGACAAACTCAACTCTGGATTATTTTTAAGGAAGCATCGAGGAGAGCAGGTTTTGCAGCAAGGGACTGGGGCTGGCAGCTGCCTGACCTGGGGCTGCTGGAGCTGCACAGAGCACAGGCCTTTGTCACTCTGCTGTCCCTCTGGGTGCTCCTTTGCTGTCCTGTGTCCCCAGGCACTCCGTGGCAGGGTGAGCCTCTCTATGGCCGTGCATACATCCGTATAAAATATTTCCACATGCACACACCTGCGGGCACAGCCTGTCTCTGGAGCGCTGCCATGTGCTCCGGCTCTGTGCTAGCACCTCGCCATTCCTCACCTCCTTCCCCATTTCCCCCTTCACACACAGCCCAGGCTCACAAGGGGAAGCACAGAAGCACCCAAATCCCCTGGGCACAGCCCTGGAGCCAGCTACAGAGTCTGGCAGGGCTGGCAGCCAGCCTGGAGGGAAAGCTGTTGGGTGCCGTGCTGGGTGTGGGGTGAGCACACAGCCTTTGCCCCAGATTTACAGCCCTGCCGTGCCCAGCGTGGCCACGGGGTGATTGATCCCGTGTGTGTGTGTGATATTTTACTGGGAAATAAACCTGATTCACCCCTGACACCCCTCCCCACTGCAGCCCTGAGGGTGGGAGGGGCAGGTTCCTTCCAGCCCCACCGTGGGATGGGGGGCAATGGCTGAGCTTTGGCTGAGCTTTGGTGGCAGAGCTGAGCCCTGGGGCACGGGCAGAGGCTGTGCTGGCTGCGGGGGGATGCCGGGTCCGTGTCTGTGGGTGATGCTGAGGTGTGTGTGGTGATGCTGGCTGTGTGTCTGTGGGTAATGGCTGGGGTGTCTGGGTGATGCTGGCTGTGTGTCTGTGGGTGATGCTGAGGTGTGTGGGTGATGCTGAGGTGTGTGTGGTGATGCTGGCTGTGTGTCTGTGGGTGATGCTGGGTTGAGTGGGTGATTCTGGGTGTGTGGTGATGCTGGCTGCGGGGGGTGTTTTGTGTTTTGGATGTGGGGCCTGCTGGGGGTGTGTCTGTGTTTACTCTGGTTACAAGGGGGCTCTGTGTGTCCGTGAGTGCCTCCGGTTGCGGAGAGTCCGTTGTGTCCCCGTGTCCGTTCATGTCCCCTTGTCCGTGTCTGTTCCCATGTCCATGTCCCCCTGTCCGTGTCCCCGTGTCCGTGTCCCCCTGTCCGTGTCCCCGTGTCCATGTCCCCCTGTCCGTGTCCCTGTGTCCTTCCGTGTCCGTGTCCGTGTCCGTGTCTCCCTGTCCGTGTCTCCCTGTCCATGTCCCCATGTCCATGTCCCCATATCCGTGTCCCCCTGTCCGTGTCTCCCTGTCCGTGTCCCAGCCGCCGCGCAGGTCCCGCCGCTGCAGTACCGTGTCCCGCCTGCCAGGGGGCGCTGGCGGCGGGCGCTGCGCTGCGGCGCGGGGCGTGGCCCTGTCTGGGCGTGGCAGGGGCGTGGCCGTGACGCAGTTCCGAGGCCCCGCCCCCGGTCAGCTGAGCGCTCCGCACCGCCCCCCCCCGCGCCCCCCCGAGCCCCCCGCTCCTCCTCCCTCTTCCCTCCGCCCTCCGCATCCCTGCGCCGCCACCCGCAGCCTCGCCCGGCCGTGCGCGCCTCCGGGTGCCCCCCTAAACCCCCCCCAGCCGCTGCGGCCCCCCCGGCACCGAGACATGGCCCCCATCGGACTCAAGGCTGTGGTGGGAGAGAGTAAGAGCCGCGCTCCCCGCGGGTTTGGGTGGGGGCAGCGCGGGGGAGCGGCGGGGGCGGGGGGGCCGGAGCGGCCCCGGCCGGGGGTGGGGGGATGCTGCGGATGCGCAATCCGGACCCTCGGGGGGGCGGGGGGGACGCGGCGACACGGGACACCCCCGTGGGGACACGCTGGCGATGTGCGCTGGGGGGGTCCGGGGTGCTGTCACCTTCCGGGTGTATTTGCCGGATTCTTGCGGGTGTTGGGGGCTTTTCTGCAGTGCTGGGGGAGGGGGTGGGTTGGTGACGGGGCCACGGCGGAAAAGCGCGGGGGGCACGGGGAAGCCAGAGACGCTCGGGCACCCCTCGGTTTTATCCCCCCGCGGCCCCCAGGCTCGCAGAGGGCCGAGGCTGAGCCCCGAGGGGGCACACAGGGGTGCAGACCCCCCCAAACCCTCCCCCAGCGCAGTGCCCGGCAGGGCCCTCCCGCTTTGTCTGCAGCAAATCCCGCTCAAACGCTGGGGTTTATTGCATTATTATTCTCGTTCCTAGCAGCATTATTACTATTACTATTATTATTATTATTTTCCCGGCCGTGCTGCCCCGAGCCGGGGTGCCCGGTGTGTGTCCCCCCTCCCCGGCCATCCCTCCCCGCGGGGGTCCCGCTCCGTTCCCGGCCCGAACGTTCCCGGGAGCCGCGGGCGGGGGCACGGCGCGATCGTCCCCGGCCCCGCTTCCTCCTTCCCGGCTGTTGCAAGGCGATATTTTCCCGGGGAAGAACGGGGGGGTTGTTCTCCAAAAAACACCCGAGGCTGGACGAAGCAGGAGGGGCGCTTCTTTCCCCGGGGCGAAATTAAGGCGAAAAAACTCCGCATTAAATAAAAAAAAAAGCAGAAAATGAAAGGGCAGGAACCGGTGGGAACTTCCCCCCGCAGCCATGAGCCTTCCTCCTCCTCCTCCTCCCCGCCTCTCGCAGGGTTTATTTCCGTGGCACCGTGGCCGGCCGCGGCCGGATCTGGGTGTATTTTTTTGGTTTTTGCGCCGGTTTTTGGGGTGTTTTTGGCGTGCCATCCGTGCCCGTGGCCATCCCCCCGCCCTCCCTCGCCCGCTGCAGATGGCGCGGCCGGGCTGGTGGTGTGATCGGGTGGGTGGTGATGGGCAGGGGGGGACAACGGGGGGATCCCCACGGCCCTGCCACCCTGCCGGTGTCACCGCCGCGGGCACGGGGGCTGCGCCATCCCCCGGGCTGCTGCGTCGGGGACAGAGCCCAAAATGGACGGGGAGAGGCAGGGCAGTGTCCCGGTGTGCCTGTGCTGCAGGATTGGCAGGGGAGGGGGGTGGCTCTGGGGCTTGGCTGGGTTGGGTTTGGGGGGCTGGTCCCGGATTGGGGACAGGGCTGTCCCCAGCCCGGTGGGATGTGGGGTGGGGGGTTGGAGCCGCTGCCCACGCAGCCCTGGCAGTGCCACATGCGGTGCCCTGGCCCGGAGGGGACAGAGACCAGCGCCACTGCGTGTCCCTTATTTCCATTCATTGTCTGCGCCGGAAAGGCTGGGGGAGAGCACAGACACACACGCATACACACACACGCAGAGAGAGGTTCAAGGCAGCATCAGGGAAATCTGACTTAATCCTCCCCTTCAGGGTTTAGTGACAAACTGCTCCGTTCTTTCCCTGAAAAACATGATTCCAGACTGAGAATGATAATGTGGAGCCGGGCAGCCGGGCTGGCGGGGAAGCGTGGGTGGCTGCGAGGGGGGAGCAGGGTTTGTGCAGGCAGAATGCTGCAGAGGAGCCAGGGGTGGCACCGGGGGAGCACCCTGGGGTCCAGCCTCCCCCGCAGCCATCGGGAGCTCCCGGGGCTGCCACGGGGGGCTCCTGGGCTTGCTGCATCACTGCCTGCCTTGGGGGGCTGTTCCAGCACCCCAGAGTGGGGAGCAGCCTGCAGGGTCCCCAAACCCTCCGGCGCTGGGCACCGGTGCGGCTGGCACGAGATTTCCTGGGCTGCGCCAGCCTGGCGCTCCCTGGAGGTTTTCCTGCAGGAGATGTTTGCTCCTGAGGAGCAAGAGGGCCGAGCCTGGGGCTGACCCCGAGGCAGGACATGTCCTGTGGGCTCCTTCTCCGGGAGGAAGGGAAGGAAGGAAGGCTGGATGGGGAGGATGCTGCCGCGTTGCCATGGCTCGCTCCGCCAGCCCCCCCTCCCGAGCTGCATTCTGCCCTGGCTTCCCTCCAGACCCGGATTATTCCTCTGACCAGCTGGTGCCATAACAAGACAGGGTTTGGAGGCCTCTGAAGAGGTGGGAGGTGGTGGGCAGGGGGAGAGGTGGGTCAGGGCTGCAGGAGGAGAGGGGCAGAAGCAGATTGTCACCCCCTGAGCTGTGGGGGGTGTGCTGGGGGTGTCCCTGTGCCTTCCCGAGGTGTCCAGCGATGGTGACTGCACCTCCTGCACCTGCTGTTGTCTGGATAGGCTGGAGCTGAGTGTGCTTGAGGACCAGGTCCTCCTGCTGTGTCTCTGTCCCTCCCCAGGGAGAGCTGGTTGGGAAAATCTAAGCTGAGAGTGGCAGCTCTGAGGACACCCATCCCCAAATCTGCACCTGACCCCCAACTGCACGGACATCCCTCCCATCCTCTCGTGCCCGTGGGATCTTCTCAGGGCCACCTTCCCCGAGCTTGCCCTGCCCAGCCCAGTGGTGGTGGCTCTCCTGCAGCAGCCTGCAGTGAGGAGGAGGAGGAGGCTGGTTTTACTTCACTGAACTGTCAGCAGCGAGGAGAGACGGGCCCTGCTGCAGGGGTGACACCTGTGCAGCGCCTGCCACACGCTGGGCTGGTGCAGGACACAGAGCTGGAGCACATGGATGTGATTTCATGCTGGATCCAAAACCCCCTGCAGCCCTTCAGGCTCCCCAAAGGCTCCTTTTGCTCGTTGCTGACACGGGCAGGCGGGAGAGGCGGAGGAGCCCTGGGATAAGGAAGCACTTTGCAGAGACAGCAAGAGAACACCTTTCCCCCAGGCCACCAGGTGATCCTCCCACGGGGCAGCCTCACCTGCACAGCCTCCCCAGAGCTGACCTGTGCCCTGTGCCTCCTGCCAGGGCTGTGCCCAGGAGCCCCACGGCCAAACCCTGCCTGGACAGGTCTGACACTGCCCAGTGTCACTCTGTGTCCCCAGCTGGGCCTCTCCAGGGTCCAGCCCTGCCTGGGCATGACTCAGGGACTCGGGCTGGGGTTGTGCTTCTCCTGCAGGGACAGGGAGGAGGCAGGGGCAGGGCTGGGGCTGCTGCCAGCCTGGGGCACAGCCTGGGGACCTGCAGGGACCTGGCTCAGCCCGGCTGTTTGGGGCACCCTGCAGCTGGCACCAGCCCCTGCTGAGGGCACAGGGGGCCTTGGAGGGTCAGGTGCTGCTTGTGGAGGATGTTCTGAGCCCATCTCATGCCCAGGGAACACGGCTGGTGTGCTGCCATGCCAGGCCTGGAAAGGGCTGTGCCAGGCACAGAGGAAGAGGAGGCAGTGAAGGGCACAGGTATCATTGCAGGGGTGCCCATGGCATCCTCTTGCCTGCACAGGCACAGCTGTGACCTCAGCCTGCTGCAGAAGTGGATGGGTGAGGAGCAGGAGGTCTCTGCACCCTGTCTCCACCCTGGGTGGGAGCAGACCCTGAATCCAGTCTGCTGCCAATTCCCACTTCCCTGCAGTCCCCGTGGTGCCACCAGCCTGGTGTGTGGGTACAGGAATGGGCACAGCCTCTGCTGGGGCTGCAGCTCTGTCACCAGGCTGTGTCTCACCTCTGGTGTCGGCTCCAAGTTGGAAAAGCTTGAAAAAATCACTGTAAAATTCAGCATTCACCATCATCACAGGCACTGCAGACAATTTCAATCTCCAGTCTGCACCAGGGGCTGAGAAACTCCTGCCCATATGTGAGCATGGAAGGTGACCAAGAGTGACAAACCTCAGTGTGGCAGGACTGCGTGCACTCACCAGTGTCTGCACGTGCAAACAGGTTAAAAAAGCCACTAACAGAGAGAATTTAGACTCTTTCCCTCTTAAGAAGAAAAGAAAATATAAGGTCTGTGTCTGATTCCTCTGCACCTCTTGGAAAAAGTGTCCCAGCAGAGATTCCTTCCTTCTTCCCACAAAATCAACACCTTTCAGAGGAGGATCATCACCATCACAAGGCTTTGGTCGCACGCTGAGGAGCAGATGCTGCTCCCTCCAACTCACGGTGCGGGGAAGGAGCTTGGCTCTGGAGAGTGCAAAAATAGAGCAGGGCTGAAGGTGCTGTCATTTGTGGGCTCCCACATCCCCCAGGATGTGAGAGAACCTGGGAATGGGCACACACCTGTGCCTGAGGGCCTTTTGTGGAGCCCATCAGAAGGGAGCAGCAAGGACCACCCAGCCACATGGCAGCTGCCCTGCAGCCTGCCCTGGCGTTCCTGAGGGCACAGGAGACCAGCCCAGCCTGGGTTCCCACCAAAGAACCACAGTTTGTTGGTGTTTTCCTCTGTTTGGCATCAAGGCAGAGAAGATCCAGCTCAGGAAGTCACTGCCACACGTGAGGGTCACCTCCCCTCGGGGACACTGTGACACTGTGTGAGTCACTCTGGGCTCCTCTTGGCACTGAAGCACCACCAGAGCAGCCCACAGCACCAGCACCACAGCCAGGGACAGCAGCTGGGGATGGAAACATCTGGAGCAAGAGGACAAGTGCTGGTGGTGCCTCCAGCAGGGACCTGAAGGGCTGTGGGTCACTGAGTGTACCCAAACAGGGAAACTGCTCAACTCTGCACCAGATCCTTGTGCAGACCCAGGGAGATTGTCTGGAGTTACCACAGAGTATCCTGAGCTGCAAGGGGTCCATGAGGATCTTCAAAGTTCAGCTCCTGTCCCTGCACAGGACAGCCCAACAGTCACCCTGTGCCTCCTCCTGCACTGAAAACCTCGTGAATTTTCCTCTGTTTCTCCAGGGCACTCAGAGGGTTCATGGGTGTGATCATGCATTTAATTTCCCTTTTTCACTTCTGGCTGTTACTCAATTTCTGCAGAGTTCAAGAGCCCCAGGTCTCCATCCTCCTCCTCCCTAGGCTGTGCAGCTTTCCCAGGGCTTTGCCCAGCAGGGATAAATGTGGACATCCTTCATGAGAGCAAAGCAAACTGGAAAAAGAGGAATTAAACACAGGTTACCACCATGACTGGGACTAATCCCTGCATTCCTGGGTGAGGAATGTGTCCTCCAGGAAGCCTGAGGGCTTCCAGGTGGGCATAATCCAGTGGGAAATAGGGATGTTCAAGACTTGAGGTGTTTGAGACTTGTTTGGGTTTTGGGCACAGCACTGTCCAGGCTCAGGTCATCCCTGATGGGATGCTGAGGGACATCAGCTGGGCTTTGTCTCCTCAGTGATTTCCATGGGCTGGGTGGTGCTGGTGGCCATGGAAGGCCATTCCTGCCACCTCTGCTCTGTGCTGCCTGTTTCATTTGGGGATGGCACCTGCAGAGCCCCAGCTGGGGCTGCTTGGAGCTGGGGCCCTCTGCACTCCATCCAGCCGTGCTTGGATCAGTGCAACTTCCACACTGGCTTGAGCAATTAATTAATGAACCAGCACAAATGCAGTTGCCAGGCCAACCCAAAGCCAAACATGTCTGTCTGGGAGATGCAGCCTGACAGCTTTTTAGGAGAAGTGGGACTCCAGCAAATCTCACTGGGTTTCTGTGATCCAGCTCTCCAGAGCTGCCCAGGGATTTGGGATCCTCACAGGATGTGTGAGGAGAGTGAAAAGCTCATGGTTGGGATCAACTGCTGCCCATCCATCACACAGCTCCATCTTCCTGTGCCACATCAGGCCACAGGTGAGGTCCTGGGATGTGGCAGTGAAGGAGCATTTCTGAGCAGCAGGGATTTCCAGGAGGGAAGGGCCTGAGTGTCCCTGGCTGCAGCATCCCCACCCTGGTGTCTCATGGGCTTTACCTCCCACTAGGGCTGCTCATCAGCTTCCAGGCCTGTTTCTGAACTAGGATGATGGGCTTGGGGAACCCCAAAATGGGTCCATCTCCTGAGGCATCATAAAAAGGGTCCATCTTTTGGGGATCCCTAAATGGATCCATCTCTGGGGATCCCAAAATGGGTCCATCTCTTGGGACCCAGCTTTGTTGTCATGGCAGGGACTCTCCCTCCTTCCCCAGCTCCAGTGGGACACATAGGGCTGGCTCTTTCCCTGCCCCAGGCTGGCCTGGGGGAAGGCCAGGGTATAAATAACGTGGGATAAGCCTCTTGGAGGGATGGATGGGCTCAAGTCCTACTAGGCCAGCGTGTCACCTGCTTGGCAGTGACAGGGGTCACATCCCTGAGAAGGAGCCTGCCTGCAGGTGCTGGGTGTCCAACATGACACCTCCCTGCTGGCACTTTCAGGGCCAGACTGCTCCAGAGGTTCTGCATTCAGCCCTGAATTCAGTCCATGGGCTCTGATGCTGGGGGAGGATCCAGAGCTGTGTGTATTCTCTGCTTTTGGGAAAAATTGTCATGAAAGTTCTTTCAGCCTGAAAGAAACAGATGTGATGTTGTAGGTCCAGACAAGCCAAGGGTTGCAGGCACTGAGATGCTAATGGATTTCTTCCCCCTGAAACCTGTTTTTATCTCCAAGATGAAAAACTTGGCTGTGAGCATCACCAAGTGATGTTAGATCCTAAAAACTCTGTCTGGCCAGATGTTTGAGGCCATGGACAGCAACATCTGGCTGCTGATGTGGAATGGGAGAGCACCACTTCTGAGAGGGGACTGGGCATGGCTGGAGGACCTTGGCACCTCAGCACCTCCCATTTCCCCTGGGAGTCCAGAGTACTCTGCCCTAAGCTGGGGTTTCCTGGCTGCTGCAGGGACACCAGGAGGGGACATTCAGAGCCATATCTCCCTAAATGTGACCCCAATCTCCAGCTTGTGCTAGAGTTTGTGCCCTTTGGCAGGACCCTGGAACTCTCTGGAGGATGCTCTGTGCCTCTTTCCTGACCCTGCCTGGTCTCTGAGCTGGCTCTGGCAGTGAAAAAGCCAAAACTTGGAGTCAGATCTGACCCATGGTCAGGGCAGGAGAGGACATTGATGTGCCTGGGGATCAGGGATTTAGGGATTGACACCCTAAACCTACAAAGCTCAGAGAAATTACCCTTTGAAGTGCCCAGTTCCTGCTCTGAGAGGCCCATCTTGGTTCCAGGGCTGGGCTGGGGATGTAGCAGCACTTTTTGCAGCCAGGCAGATGCTCCCCCCCTCAAGCATCCTCCATCCAGCCCAACCCATCCCTGTGCAGGAGGGACACAGCGTTCCCACAGAGCCACAACGTCCCCTGCAGCTGCTGCCACAGCAAGGACACGCTCAGGGGGGGCTGAGGCAGCAATTTGGGAGCCCTTTTTGGGAATCTCATGCCCTTGGGCCCACTTTCCCCATGGGAACACCATGCCCTGGGCCATAGCATGCCCTTCCTTCCCTGATTTTCATTTCAGGGGCAGCAATTCCTCCTGGCTGCTGCTTTTTGCTGACCCCTTTCATGGTGCACCACCATGGCCCTCTGTGCTTTACTGGGATGGAGGTTGTGGGGTGGGGTGGGATGGGATGGGATGGGATGGGATGGGATGATGGTGCTGGAGCCTGTGGGATGGGGTGGGATGGGATGATAGTGCTGGAGCCCTGGTGCTGCCCTGCAGACAGTGCTGTTGTTGCTGGATCCTCACTGCAGGGCAGGAGCCAAGTGTGAGTGATGGCAGGAGGAGCAGGGATGTGCTGGCATCGCTCCTGCCCTGCTGTGCCCCGTGTCAGGGGGAGCAGGGAGCAGCACTGGGTGCACAGGCAGCCCTCACTGCCAGCTCTGCCCACAGGGGACAATTCCTGGTGCATTTGGTGGATGCATGTTCAGGCACTCAGGTACCTTCCAGCCCCCCTTTCCCAGCCTGGAGCTGCCCTGTGCCCCCTCTCCCCATGGAGAGGCCAAGGGATGGGACCAAGGGCAGGCAGGACACCAAGGGCAAGGCCAGTGTCCTTTGGGGCTCCCTGCAGGCAGATTAGCTGGGAAAGGTGATGGGTGTGCAGTGGTAGGAATGGCATTGAGGCTTGGCTGTTTTCTGTTTTTGCAGCAGGGCAGACAGACAGTGACACTCAGAGGCTCCTGTTTAATCCCTGCTGGCACCAGTGCCAGCTCTGGACCCTGCTGGCTTTACCCAGGGAACCAGCACCCTTGGGGTGACCCACAGGGAAGGCTCCCAAGGCTGAGGCTGGCAGGGTGACATCCTCACACCTCTGTTTTCTAATTTAGGGACATTCCTTAACTGGCTTTTTACTGGGTATTTCCATCCCTGTCCCTGGCATCAGGGGCTCAGAGCAAAACCCTGCAGGGATAAAATCCAGGGGAAAATACTGTGTGAGAACAGGGCACAGACTGCTGTCCTCAGGCTCAGCTCTGTGAGGGACAGTGGGTCACACACTGAGGTGAAAGGGTTTGGGGGGCACCTTGTTCCCCCAGAACATGTCAGGGCAGCACTGGCAGGAGGGCAAGGCTTGAACACCCCTTCCTGCAACCCAGCCTCAAAGGTTGTCCCACTGCCACCTCCTGGTGTCCCTGAGCTGCATCTCCCAGGAGCAGGGGAATTTGGGGGGGGGTCCCAGAGGTGCTGCTGTCCTGACTGGTTGCATAAGCCTGGCAGCCATGGGAGGTGAAATGGGATTGTGAGGGATTACAAGGAACAGGCTCAGGCCGCTTGATTCTTGTTTCTAAAAGGAGCTCTTAAGCTGCTGTTGCTTTCCCAGCACTTGGGATTAGGACTGAACCTCGTGGGGTGGCCCCCAGGCTCCCCAAAGGGACCCCCAGACCAGCCTGGGGTCTGTCTGTGAGTGCCAAGCACAAGAGAAAAACAGGGCTGGGGGGTGACCACCCCTCCCTGGGTACCCCAAAACCACCCCAGTCCCCTCCTGCATCCCCAGTTAAGGCACAGGGTGAGTGAGGCTCAGTGTGACCCTGCACATGGCGGGGTTTGGTGCCCCCAGTGCAGCCCCTGCTGCTGCCAGCAGCCTCTGGGGTGCTGTAGGATGGAAATTGGGGTCTCACCACTGCCCCTGTCCCCTTTGTTGCAGAGATTATGCACGATGTGATCCGGAAAGTGAAGAAGAAGGGGGAATGGAAGGTGAGCACCAAAGGCAGGGAGGGGCCAGGAGGGGAGGAAGCAGGGAAGGGGGCAGGTGTGGGCAGGGTGGGGAAGGTCCTGCTGTGCCCCCAGCTCACAGGGTGCTCACAGGGTGCTCACCTGTCCCCAGGTACTGGTGGTGGACCAGCTGAGCATGCGCATGCTCTCCTCCTGCTGCAAGATGACCGACATCATGACAGAGGGCATAACCAGTGAGTACCCCCTCCCTGCCTCCCACACTGCCTGTGGGGAGAGCCAGATCTCCCAGGACACCCACAGAGGCATCTCCAGGCTGGCACAGGGCGGTTGGCACAGCCCCCACCCAGCCCTATCCCAGCTGGGATGCCATGGACGGCTCCTGGTGCCAGGCTGGATTTCCTCAGGTCCCTCCTTGCCTGCTGGGGCTGGAGCAACCAGAACACCTTGTCCCCTGGCAGCCCTTCAGTTCCAGGAGGGGACCAGGAGGTGTTCGTTTTTATCAGCCTAATAATTAAATAGCTCCCTGCAACACTTGGGAAAGAGAGGGAAATGCCAGGCTGGATGCTGGGAGGTGTTGGGGATAGTGGGGTTTGTCTGGGTACAGCCAGAGCTTCATCCTCAGGTGGAGGGGGCTGTGAGGATAAACCAAGGGAGCAGCAGCACAGACAGATCCATGGCCCCTGGGACCTGCCAGGTGCCCACACCCAGAGTTCAAGCAGGGACCACAGGCTGGAATGGGGGGGCAGGGGTGTCCAGCTCCTGGGTGGGCAGGGATGAGTGCCTGGGGCTGTTTTGGATATGGAGGGGCTGCCATGGGATATCCTACCACCCTGGGGTGTCCAACAGCCCTGTGTGGCTCAGTGCCCTGCCCACAGCCCTGCCTACCATGACCCCTGTTTTTCCCCCCAAGTTGTGGAAGACATCAACAAGCGCCGGGAGCCCCTGCCCAGCCTGGAGGCCGTGTACCTCATCACCCCCTCCGAGAAGGTGAGTGCAGTGTGGGGCACTGTGGCCTGGCTGAGGTGCTGGGATGGGCAGCTGGCTCCAGTGAGGTGATGGGATGGAGGTGCAGAGCTCACCTGAGCCAGGAGGGAGGCCCACAGTGCCATCCTGCCCAGCCCAGCTGCTCCCTCTCTCTTCCAGTCCATCCACTCCCTTATCAACGACTTCAAGGATCCCCCCACCTCCAAGTACAGAGCTGCCCATGTCTTCTTCACTGACTGTGAGTGCCCAGAGGGGAGGGACTGGCACTGGAATGGTGCCAGCAGGTGGGGAGGGATGAGGATGATGGATGGAGAGATGCTGAGCACCCCCCTCCTGCTCCTCCTCCCCTTGCAGCCTGTCCTGATGCCCTGTTCAACGAGCTGGTGAAATCCCGGGCTGCCAAGGTCATCAAGACCCTGACGGAGATCAACATTGCCTTCCTCCCTTCTGAGTCCCAGGTGAGCCTGGGCTGGGGTGGGACAGGCTGTGGGACAGCCAGGGGGTGCTCCAGGTGCCTCTCAGCCCAGCAGGGTTTGTGTAACAGCCTTGCAGCCCCAGCTGGCTCCTTGCTCTGCCTCCCTGTCTCCTTAGATGACTTGCTGGGCTGATCCCACAGGGGATTTAGCGGGTGCAGTGCCTTGGCCCTGTGCCCACAGCTGTGCTGGCCAGCTCTGCCATCACCCCAGCCACCAGCCAAGAACACCAGGGAGCTGGCCCTGGGCCATCTGCCCTTGCTGGGGACAAAGAAACCTGGGGACAGACATACCAGAACTCCTTGGTACCATTAACCCTTCAATCCTCAGCATTCCTAGGGAGTGACCTCTTGGCACCTTCCTGTGGTTTTTACTGGGGGCACTGCTGGGGATCAGTGTGTTTCTGCTTGTCCCCAGTCTCTGTTTCCCTGCCTGGGAGCAGGTGACTGCTGAGGGCAGGGGTGTTCTGTCTCTGCTCAGCTGGGAGGGACACATGGATAAGGATCCTACCTGGGATGCCCTGAGCTTCGCTGAGCTCCTGCTTGGTGCCAGGCTCAGCTGGCTCCATCTGGGGATGGATGTGGTTTCCAAACCCAGCTCTGCAGACATCCCCTCTGACCTCCCTCCCTCTGCACCCCAGGTTTATTCTCTGGATTCAGCCGACTCCTTCCAGAGCTTTTACAGCCCACACAAGGCGCAGATGAAGAACCCGATCCTGGAGCGGCTGGCAGAGCAGATTGCCACGCTCTGTGCCACCCTGAAGGAGTACCCAGCCGTGCGGTACCGCGGGTGAGTGCGGGCATCGCGGCTGGGGGGGAGGCTGCTGTGTGCAGGGCAGGGCAGGGCACGGGGAGGGATGGGCTGGTGGCAGGGACAGCCAGCCATGCTCAGTGTAAACTGGCTCATGATGATCTGGGGAGCTGAGAGGGTTGGGATCCTGAAATTTTAAGTGGCACCAAGGCAAAGTGGAGCTCTTTGAGGAGAGGTGGGAATGGGCAGCACAGCCTGCTCGGGTCCCTGCTCTGCCATGAGCCAAGGATGTTGCACAGGGAAGCCAACATCTCCTCCCCATGCTGTGCCCTGTGGGGCTGACCTGTCCCCCTGCCTCTCCCAGGGATTACAAGGACAATGCCATGCTGGCACAGCTCATCCAGGACAAGCTGGATGCCTACAAGGCTGATGACCCCACCATGGGCGAGGTGAGCGCTGCTGGCAGCCCCGAGGGAGGGTGCTGGGGGTCCTGCTCAAACTCTGCCCTGTGGCAGCCACACAGCAGAGCCCAGCACAGCCCCTGAGCCCTGTGGGGCTGGGGGAGCCCCAGCCCGGTGCTGATGGCCCTGCTGTGCCCGCAGGGTCCGGACAAGGCTCGCTCCCAGCTCCTCATCCTGGACCGTGGCTTCGACCCTGCATCCCCAGTGCTGCACGAGCTGACCTTCCAGGCCATGAGCTATGACCTGCTGCCCATCGAGAACGATGTCTACAAGTGAGTGCAGTGCTGCCATCCCCTTGTGACAGCCCTGAGGCCAGTCCTAGAGCTGCAGCTGGGGGCTCAGCATCCCTCCATCCATCACAAGTCCTCCCTTGGGAGACAGCAGTGCTGCACTCTGGCAGGACTGGGACAGAAAGGGCTTGTCCAGCCTTCAGCACTGAGCCCCTTCCCAACATTTAGGAGTTGAAGGGTACAAGGGAAGAGGTCAATCTCAGCTGAAATCACTGCAGAGCCAAGAAGAGCCCTCATGTCCCCCCACCTCCCTAAAGTCAGCAGTGAGGGGTCTGTGTGTGCCCTCCGCCCCATCCCCACTGTGACATCCTGACACCCCTCCCCTCATCCCAGGTACGAGACCAGTGGCATTGGTGAGGCCCGGATCAAGGAGGTTCTCCTGGATGAGGATGATGACCTGTGGGTCACCCTGCGCCACAAGCACATCGCCGAGGTGTCCCAGTGAGTGCCCTGGGGCTGGTTTGCTGCCTGGGTGGGACACTGGCTTGGCATTGCCACCCACCCCACTGTGAGGGTCCCCTCCCCACTCACAGCTCTGCCCTGCTCCTCTCTCCAGGGAGGTGACCCGGTCCCTGAAGGAGTTTTCTTCCAGCAAGAGGATGAACACGGGTGACAAGGTGACCTGATGCATTACTGAGCTGGGGCTGGCACATGGTGGGGTCTCCTGGGGACACTTGGCCAAGGAAGAGGGGTGGTCGTGTTCCTGGCAGGGGGAGATGGCTGTGGGCTGGAAAGTGGGGTGCTTTGGGACAGCTCTGCACCCAGGGGTCAGCTTGCCCGAGCACAGGGTCTGAGCACCTCCCACAGCAGCTGCTCTGTCCCTGCTCCCTGAGTTGGTGACAGTGAGGGGACCCTGGTGGCAGTAGGATGTAAAAGTGGCCAGAAGCTGAAAGGCCCATCTGAGTCCCAGCCAGGCACACGAGGCTCCCAGAGGGAGAGCCTCAGGGAGGATTCCTCAGGGGATTTCTCCCAACTGTGCCCCAGTTTGCAGAGCTGCAGACCCCTCGTGCCTCTCAGCTTCAGGGGAGGAGACCTGGCAGTGACACATCAGGTGTCACCAAACCCCCACAGGAGGGCTCACGTGTGACCATGTCCCCTTCCCTCACAGACCACCATGAGGGACCTGTCCCAGATGCTGAAGAAGATGCCACAGTACCAGAAGGAGCTCAGCAAGGTATGGGGAGGGGGCACTGTGTGTTCAGTGACTGAGCCCACCCCACTCATGGGGAGCAGGAGGTGGCAGCTCTCCCCTGGCCATGGGTGGTGGCACAGGGACCCTCAGTGCTGCCAGCGCTGTGAGGTGACCACTCTTGTGTCCCCAGTACTCGACCCACCTGCACCTGGCTGAGGACTGCATGAAGCACTACCAGGGCACTGTGGACAAGCTCTGCCGAGTTGAGCAGGTACCAAATATTCCCCAGCCCCACGTTCCCCCAGGAACATTGGGGGTGCAGCTCCACCCTCGCAGGATGCAGTGGGGATGAGCTCGTGCTCTCTGCAGGACCTGGCCATGGGCACCGATGCTGAAGGAGAGAAGATCAAGGACCCCATGAGGGCCATTGTCCCCATCCTGCTGGATGGCAATGTCAGCACCTATGACAAGATCCGCATCATCTTGCTCTACATCTTCCTGAAGAATGGTGAGGATGCCTGGGCAGGGGTGTGGGCAGGGCTGATCCAGCTGGGAAAACCCAGCCTTGCCTCCCTGAGCAGGCTGAGTGTCCTGAGATGGCAGCAGAGGGGCTGTGTCCCCTCAGTGAGATTAACCCCTCCTGTGTCATTGGCAGGAATCACTGAGGAGAACCTGAACAAGCTGATCCAGCACGCTCAGATCCCGGCAGAGGACAGCGAGATCATCACCAACATGGCCCACCTCGGGGTGCCCATCATCACAGACGTGAGTGTGCTCCTCCCGCTGCCCCTGCCCCTCTGCTCTGGGGTGGCCTGGGGGGTGTCCCTGTCCCTGCTCAGGGGGCTCAGGGTGTCCCTGTGCTCTGTGCCCAGTCCACGCTGCGCCGCCGGAGCAAGCCCGAGCGCAAGGAGCGCATCAGCGAGCAGACCTACCAGCTGTCCCGGTGGACCCCCGTGATCAAGGACATCATGGAGGTGAGCCAGCCACCAGGGCAGGGCTGGGGCAGAGCAGGGAATTCCAGAGACACCCAGGAAGGGGCATGCAGAGACCTGGATGCTGCCAGCCCAGCCCAGTCACCTCTCTGAACACATGTCCTCTAGGCTGCTCCCTGCCGGGGATTGCAGCATGGTTGGGATATTTTGGGAGGCTTTCCTGGCCTCTGTGAGAGTGCTGCCTCCAGGTAGGATGCACAGAATTCCAGAATGTTGGAAGGGATACCAAGGATAATCCAGTGCAGACCCCCCAACAATCCCAGCCTGTCCATCCCTGGCAGCGCTGTCCAAACGCTCCTGGAGCTCTGGCAGCCTCGGGGCCGTGCCCATTCCCTGGGGAGCCTGGGCAGTGCCAGCACCCTCTGGGGGAAGAACCTTTCCCTGAGCTCCCCCTGAGCCTGCCCTGGCCCAGGGGGCAGAGATCAGTGCCTGCCCCTTCTCTTTCCCTCATGAGGTAGTTTTAGACTGCAGTGAGGTCTCCCCTCAGTGCGCACATACCAAACCAGACTTGCTCAGCATCCCTGGAATACAAATACAGTAACAGCTTGGGTTGTGTGTGTGCCACCATGGCCACCAAGGCTGGGTGGCCTTGTCAGGGCCTTACCAATGTACCAGCAGAGCCAGGGGACAGGCATGGATGGCTCTGTACAGCTGTGTCTGTGTCCTCAGGAGCTGTCACAGGAGCTCTGCACTGGGCAGTTCAGTGCGGCCTCTCACCTCAACCCAGCAGAGCCGCAGCTCCCTCAGGTCCCAGAAACACAGAGTTCGTATTTTCCTTTGTCACAACCCTCCCCTGGGGTGGCTTCACCCCCAGGACACCCTTCAGCCTCGCCCCCAGGACAGAGGGGCCTGCCCAGGGCAGCAGCAGCACCTCAGCAAGGTCTCCCAGGTGGCACTGACCCTCTGCCACTGCTGAAGCAGCAGCATGTCCCTGGGCTGAAACCTGCAGCTCAGCACCTGCTCCTGAGCTTCTCAGGAGGGGAATCCTGTGGGGCCAGGGGCTGTGCCTGGCTCCTGGCTGACCCCTGGCTCTCTGTCCTAGGATGCCATCGATGACAAGCTGGACACCAAGCACTACCCGTACATCTCCACCCGCTCCTCCGCCTCCTTCAGCACCACTGCCGTCAGGTGTGTGCCCTCCTCCCTGACCACCCCCAGCTGCACCAGCAGCCAGCCCAGCCCGGCCCAGGGCTGCATCCAGCAGCAGTCTGGGAGCTGCTCTGGGGCATTCAGGCATCCTGTGCCTCAGTTTCCCCTCAGGCCCTTCATGTCTCCATTCCCTTGAGGCACCCCAGCTCTCAGTTTCCCTCCCTCAGCCTGTGCCTCTGTATCCCTTCAGGAACCCCTTGTCTCAGTTTCCTTCAGGCATCCTGTGCCTCACTTTCCCTTCAGGCACCCTGTATCTCCATTTCTCTTTCCCTATGGATATCCTGTGTTTCCATTTCCCTTTAGGAATCCCATGTCTTTATTTCCTTTCAGGCATTCCATTCCTTAGTTTCCCTCGAGGTATCCCATGCCTCAGTTTCCCTCCAGGCATCCTGTACTTCTGCTCCCCTGTAGGAATCCCATGCCTCAGTTTTCCTTTAGGAATCCCATTCCTCACATTCCCTCTGGACTCCTGGTGCCTCAGTTTCCCTCCAGGCATCCTGTGCCTCAGTTTCCCTTGAGGTATCCCATGCTCAGTTTCCCTCCAGGCATCCTGTGCCCTCCATTTCCCTCAGCAATCCCATGCCTCATTTTTCCTTTAGGCACTCTATGCCTCATCTTTCCTTCATGCGTCCCATGGCCTCTGTTTTCCCCATGGCATCCTGTGCCTCAGTTTCCCTTTAGGGATCCCATTCCTCATTTTCTCTCTGCACTCCTGGTGCCTCAGAGTCCCTCTGGGGATCCTGTGCCTCAGTTTCCCTCCCTGTAACAGCACACAGTGCTCGTGGCTGGAGCACTGGACTTGCCTGCTGTAGCAGCAGTGTCTGTGTGATTGAATTGAGATGTGGTGCCTCGTGGCCGTCCTTCACCCTCCTCTTCCTCTCCTCAGTGCCCGCTACGGCCACTGGCACAAGAACAAGGCCCCCGGCGAGTACCGGAGCGGCCCCCGCCTCATCATCTTCATCCTGGGCGGGGTGAGCATGAACGAGATGCGCTGCGCCTACGAGGTGACACAAGCCAGCGGCAAGTGGGAGGTGCTAATAGGTGAGTGGTGGCCCCGGGGCTGGCCCCTCCCGCTGGCTGCTCATCCCACGCTCCATCCGCAAATCCCCGGCTCCAGACGACTGCGGGAGCTGGAACTCTGCGGAAAGGTTTCCTGTTGGCACCCCCGTGTGTCCCCGCACCTTCCCCATCTGGGTTTGTCACTCCAAACATCCTCGTTTCTGCTTCCATTTTTTCATGGCTCCTGGCTGGTTGGGTGAGAGGGGAGGAGGTTTGGCTGCTCGGATTGCTCCTCGGTTTTGGGGTCATTACAGGAAGAAAGGTGCAAAATAAAGAGGGGTGCAAACAGGAGCCAGGCTTTTCAGTTGCACAGGTCATGGAGAGGTCAGCTCCCATCTGTGCTCCAGGGGAGCTGTGAGTCAGGCACAGAGGACACCGTGGAAGCTCTGCCCGGTGTTAGCAAGGAGCTGTTAGGTCCCTAAAATTCCTGTGGGAAGAGCAGCTTGAATACACACAGTGTACAGGCTGCCATCTCCTCTGATGCCCTGGGTGCCTGGTGGAGCCTGTCCCCAGCATCTCTTCTGCTCCTTGGGAGCAGCATGCCAGGCTCCACCACCTCCTGCTGGCCCAGCTGTGTCCCTGTCACCCAGCTGCACGCTGCCTGTCACCCCATCTCATGCCGCCTCTCGCCAGGCTCCATCCCCTGCATGCGCCTCCCACGCTCCGGGCTCCAGCTGCCTCCTTCCTCTTCCTGCCCCCAAAAGCAGCTGCTGGTGGTGGTGGTGGCGTGGGGAGCCTCTGCACAGCCCTCAGCCCCGCTCTGTTCTCCTGCAGGTTCTACTCACATTCTCACTCCCACCAAATTTCTCATGGACCTGAGGCACCCCGACTTCAGGGACTCCACTAGGGTATCATTTGAGGATCAGGCTCCAGCAATGGAGTGAGCCAAAGAAACCAAGTAAAGGCCAGCTTACTAATGAAAAAGAAACTCTTCTTCCCCGAAGGGTTTTCTTTGATTCTTCTGTTCCTCCTTTTTTTACATCATTGTTTTTGGGGTTTTGTGGGGTTCTCCGATTAGAAAATGCTTGCGGTTCCTCCGAGCAGGTGGAAAAGCATCCAGTCAATCCCTCAGCCATGTCCCTGGCCAGCTCCTTCATGCCATGAGTTCCCCCTGGCCAGGGCCACAGGGGTCTGGGTCCTGCCTGCCCCACAGAGGTGTCCCAGCGCCGGGCAGGGGCACAGAGCTCCTGGATTCTGCCCTGGGAGCAGAGCAGGGCTGGGGGAGAGGGGCAGCAGTGGAGACCCCAGCCCTGCATCCTGGTGCATCCTCAGGGCCTGGGCACTGCTGGGACCCCCAGCTCTGGGGTGCTCTGGGATCCCACTCAGCTCAGGTTTGCTCTGGATAGGCAGGAGCCTCCTGACATTGCAGACCCCAAACCCTGCTCTGGGCTCAGCTCCTGCTGCTTTCACCTGTCAGTGAAACATTGACCTGCCAGTGCTGGGGGGCTGTGGGGCTGAGCCAGTGTGGGCAGCATGGTGGGAGCCCCACTGGCACCGTGCTGGGGCCCCCCTGAGCGAGGGGCAGCAGATGAGAGCTTTTTTTCCTTGTCCACTCCCAGCCCTTCCAGCCACCTCTGTGTCCCCAGGATGCTCTGTGCAGGTTGGGGGACCTGGGGCAGGTCCTTCCACGTCGGCTGTCACCCCTGCACCCCACCAGTGCCTCCTGCATGCCCCGTGGGTGCTGCAGTGACCCCAGTGCCACAACCCCCTGCACCAGCACCTCCCTCCAGCTCCATCCCTCGCCTCCATTCCTCCTCCTCTGTCCTCTTCCGTTCTCCATGCCCCCACAGCTCCCTCCCTGTCCCCACAGACTGCATTTCCCCGCAAGCATTTCCAGCGGCGCGGGGCCGGCGCCGCCAGGTAAGGGGGACCCAGGACAGCGGGGACAGGGCACAGGCTCCCAAAACCATCACTGATCCCCTGCACCCCTTCTCCTCTGCTCCCACAGGGTCCACGCACATCCTCACCCCACAGAAACTGCTGGACACGCTGAAGAAACTCAATAAAACAGAGGAAGAGAGCAGCAGTTAAAAGGAAACGCTGTCACCACTCGATGCCGACCCACGTCCCCGCCGGGCGCCCGGCCCCGGGTGCCACCCTGCACCCAGTGGCTCCAGCTTCTCTCTTGTTCTTGTGTTGACCCCCCCCCTCTCCCCTCCCAGCGCCTCCCCCATCTCATTTTATCCACAGGGATGGGATAACAGCCAAAAAAAAATAATATATATATATATAAGAAAATGGATGCATTGTGTTTAAGAGAAAAAGAAAAAAAATCTATATATTTGTAGCTGCAGCTGTGGGAAGCGCCCAGGAGCTCATTGCTGAGTAAACCATCTGCCCATTGCTAGTGAATATGGTGGGGAAAATGACAGAAAAACTCAATTTTTTGGGGAATGCTCCTCACTGGGGTCTCGTGTGGATGGGAGGACAGATGGATGGACGCCCCACACCGCTCAAGCCACTGCTCAGCGCGGGTGCCACCATCTGTCCCATGGCTTTTGGGGTGGTGGGTGCTCCTGCCAGATGTGCATGCCAACATCTGGATGGGAAGTTTGGGATGGGGGTGGTGTGGGGGTGCAGCCAGGACGCTTCACACCGTGGTAATTCCCGTGTGTAAAGGGACCAAACCGGTCAGAACTGGGAGCTGGGGCCCAGCTGCTTGCCACGGCCTTGCTGCAGCCCCGCCTCTCCCTGGGAATTCCTTCAGAAATATATATATATATATAAATAAAAAGCTATTTTATATATATATATATATCTCTGTGCTCTCTCTCCATGGATACCTCTCCATCCATCCCCACGGAAGCTCGGTGCCCGTGCCCAGCTCCGCTCGTGTCGTCCCGTGGTGAAGCGTTTTCTGAGCGTGCCGTCACCCTGAGCCCCCCCCAAAATCCCTCTGGGCCCTCCCCAAAATCCCTCTGGCCATCCCCAAAAATCCCTCTGGGGCCCCCAAACGCTCCAGGCCCCCCAGACCCTCTGGACTCTGTGTATATTATGACTGTGTCTTGTGACGTTCTTACGAGCTTGGTGTATAGTGATTTCCCCAAAACCTCTGATTTTAGTTGGGTTTTTATTTGACACCCTGGATGCCCCCTTTCCCTTGCATTAGATGCACTGCAATATTTTGGGGTCTATGGTTTTTGTTCTCTTCCCCCTGAGGCTGTGACCCCCCTTTTCCTTCCCTGAAATTGCTCTTTCTTGCCTCGTTGGTGGTTAGCCCCCCCCTTTCCCTCCCCTTCCTGTCTGCTCCTTGCCCATAAAGTTAAATATATATTTTTAGGGCAAAGGCTGTATCATTGCACTGATATTTGTTGGTTCCCCTTTGGTCTCCCAGCCCGTTTCTGTTCCTCCTTGGTTTAGCAATGCAAATGCTTCAGGATCTTGTATGTTGGACATTATTATTATTATTATTTTTTCTGTTACAGTTATTTATATAAAAAATAATTTATCAAAAAGGAAAACTTAAAAAAAAATAATCTAGTCTGTCTTGGAACTTGTTTACCTTGAAATTACTGGAATCTAAATGTTTGAAGGTGTTGAAGCACAAACATGTATCATCTCTGTATATCTGTTCTTCTGTACTAAAGCACTCGAGTGACTAAATAAAAGCGATCTCCATCCCTAGTGCAACTGGGGCTGTGCTGTGCTGCTCCCTCAGGGCCAGGAAAAGGGAACAGGCATGGGAAAATATTCCCTCCAACCCCCAAGGGAGGGCTCCTGGTGTGGTGATGCCAAACCCCCCAGGAGTGGCTTTGGGAAGGAAAATCCACACGAGTCGTCCAACCGCATTTATTTCCTTCAAAAATAGGTGATTTCTTCGTACAAAACACCACCCCAGTGCTTCTGCTGGGCGTTAAAAAATGGGGGATAAGGGAAAAAAAATAATTTGGTCCTGGCTACTGCATTTGGGATAATTAACCACACTTTCCACGTGCTCCCATCACGCCCTGGCTGGGCTGGGGGGCTCACAGCTTCCAGCTTGGGGCATGGGCAGGAGCAGAGGCAACCACAGACATATCAAACCTCTTTAAAATCTCCTAAACTTCTTTAAAATCCCCCAAACTCAGCCCTCTTCCCCCAAAAAGGAGGAGGGGACAGCCCCATTCCCAACCCGTGGGCTCATGGCAGGATCAGGCTCAGGGGGAGCTTGGAAGGCTCCAGAGCTGAGTCACTCACTGATCCCCCCTCCAAATGTGGAGATTTGTACAACAAATAAAAGCAAAAATAAATACATTTGACACTGGCACTTCAGGTAGGTCCTACAGATAAGCACAGGCTGAGGTGCTGGGGGTTTGGCTGGAGCCATCCCAGGAAAAGCTGCCCCAAGCACATCCTTTTCCCTAAAAAAGAGGCATTAACTCCTTAGAAACCCAGCTGGGAGGAGCAGGGCTCCACACCCCACACCTGCTTTGGTCTCAGCAGGTGCCTTCTCTACCAGCCCAGATTCCCTGAGCATCCCAGGGGAAAAACCTCAAATCCTTCATTTTCTGCCTGGGATCCAGGGAGGACCAGAAAAACCCCACAAATGCCCTAAGGGTTGTGCTGGAAATGCAAACCAGAATATTTATATATATGTATCTGTAGAAAGATATATCTATAGAATCAGATAGAGATCTGTACATAGACAGAACTATTCATGTCTCTATAGATACAGACATACAACTAAATATAGATATGCCTGCACCTAGATATATCCATTTACAGATACACATATATCACACACACACATTATAGATCATCAATCACTCAAAAGAGTGATTTAGCTGCTTACTAGCTAAAAAAATTCACATAAAAAACACAGGAAAAAAAAAAGTTTCCCCAGGGAGGATCCTGGTGGGTTCAAGTCCAAGGGCAGAGGGCACAGAACACAGCCCCTGGAAAGGGGTGGAATAGGGAATCCCAGGGAATCCCGGGGATTTCTGCCCTCACAGGCACAGAGGTAAATACAGCTGCCAAGGGGGCTCGACCCACAGCAGGTCAGAGCAGCCCCAGAAGTGCTCAGGGTGGGGTGGCACTGCCCATCCTGGGGGGACACAGGGATCCCCTTAGTCCCAGGGGATGGTGCTGCAGATGCTGGAGACTTCTGCCCTCACCTTCCCCCTCCTGCAGCTTGGGGGGTCCTGAAAACGGACAGACAGACAGACAAGATGTGCAGGGAGAGCAGGAAGGGGAACACCTCCAGCCCTGCTGCCCCCAGATTTGGCAGGGAGCACCCCAAAGGGATGCTGAGGGGGCCATGCTGCCCCTCCTCCTGCTCCTGATGGCAGGGAGGGCTTGGAGGCGCCAGCAGGAGGGTTTAGGGGTGCCAGCTGCAGGGTTTAGGGGTGACACCTGCAGGGTTTGGAGGTGACACCTGCAGGGTTTGGAGGTGCCAGCAGGTCCTCAGAAGAGGCAGGAGCCCCGTGGGCCCCGTGCCCGGCCCAGCTCTGCGGCCAGTGCCCGGCTCATGCGGGTCGTGGTCAGCCTCACGCTCTGGGCAGCCTCCACAGCCCGGCTCAGTGACCAGTTCAGCTCCTCCAGCTCCTCCAGGTCCAGGCTCAGGCAGCTGTGGTGGCCCTGGGGCCGGGGGGGACGCTCTGCCCGCCGGGACTTCGCAGTGACACCGAGGGGAACCCCGGCCAGGGCTGGGGCTGAGGTAGGAACTGCTGGGGAGCAGTAGCTGGGAAGGAGAAGGGACAGGGGCTCAGTGCTGCTCGCTGGCTGTGTCCCCCCAGGGCTCTGTGCCCTCCCAGGGCTCTGTGTCCCCACTCCCCCTTATCTCCATCCGTCTCCCCCATCTCCTCCATGCCCACCCTCTGAGGAGCTGGTGGCCCTTTCACCCCACAGCCATGGGCAAACCAGAGGATCCCTGGGATGGGGACAGTCCCTGCCCCTGCACCCCTGGGAGATGCTGACACCCCTCCCAGCCCCAGGGCATCCTTACAGCATGGAGGGCACGTAAGGCACGAGGGGGACGGGTGCCAGGCAGACGGTGGCAGTGGTGGCAGCCGGGGTGGCTGCCAAGTACCAAATTCCAGGCTGCTCCGGCTTCTCGGCTCCAGCGTGGGGACCTGGGCGACAGGAGCCACCAGGGCCACGCTCTGCTGCGGGGAGCAAGGTGGGTAGATGAGCCCAGGGGGGTTGGGTGTCCCCAGGGGGGTTGGGTGCCCCCAGGGGGTTGGGTATCCGCAGGTGACATCAGCCCCTGTGCCACTCTGGGCAGCCACTGCCGGGTGGGAGCAGACCCCAAGCACTGTCAGGGGGCTGAGGTTGTTCCTTGTCCCAGCACCAGCCCCGGGCAGGGAGGAGCTGTGTCACCCTTGTCACCCACCGTGCGTGGCTCTGTCCCTGCTGCCCGGCGCAGAGGGGCCCGAGGGTGCCCGGCAGGTGGGGCAGGACGTTCTCCTGGGGGTGCTGTGCTGGGGCTGCCGGGGGGCATCACCTCCCCCAAACCCGGCTGTGGAGAGAGGAAATCGGGAATGTCCCCGGCAGAGCCAGCCAGGGATGTCTGGGAAGAGCTGAGTGGTTTGGGGGGGGCTGCTGAGATGGGAGGGGGGTTCCCCTGCAGGGAAAGGGGGTCTGCAAAGGTGGGTTGCACTGGCACCTGGGACAGGGGACACTGCTCCCGGTGACACCAGGAACCCCAGGGAATCCCAGGAACTCCAGGTAATCCCAGGAAATTCTGCCCACACAGAACAGATGCCAAGGGGGTTTGACCTGTGCACGACCCACACGAGGTCAGAGCATGCCCAGAGCTGCCCAGGTTGGTTCCCTTGGGGGACACTGGGGAGAGCCTCAGGCCATGAGGAATGGGTTTGTCTGTCCCCTCCCTAAGCCTCTCCAGTTAATTAATTAAGGTCATTAGCAACTGTTAGGGGTGGTAGGGAAGGCTGGAAGGGGCTGGGGCCCACTCACCTGATGCCATCCTGTCCCTGTGACATCGGGGACACCCCGAGGTGCCCGGCTCTTCTCGGGGTGCCGGGGTGGCCCTTGGCGTGCCCCCCTCGTACCGTGTCCCTGCCAAACCCCAGCGTCAGCGTGGCCAGCGTCCCCAAGGTGAGGGTGGCCGCCTCCAGCCCCACACAGACCGCCAGCAGCACCCACCTGTGTACTGTCCCCGAAATGTCACCGCCCCCGGGGGCTTCCCAAGGGGCTTCCGCAGGGCGGGGGGGGCCCGGGGCCCGGCGGGGCACGGCTCGGACTCGGAGGCTGCGGCGGAGGACAGGGATGCGGGAGGGATCCGCGGGGACCGAGCTCCAGACCTGCAGGATGCACCCCGGGCTGAGCACTGCGGGGTCCGAGGGACCACCAGGACCTGGTCTCCGCGGTCCTGCAGCCCAGAACATCCCGCTGCCCTTGGGGAGGGGAAGTGGGGTGCAGGGAGGAGCGTGTCCCCTCTGTCCCCACCCCGGGGGGGTCCCACTCACCGAGGTCTGGCTCCTGCCTGTCCCGGGGCAGCGACGCCGACCTCTCCCTCCGCGGGGCTGTGACCCCGGGGGCCCCCCTGCCCCGCACCGGGGGGCTCGGGTCCCTGCAGAGGGGACAGAAACGCTGCCACCACCTCCACGCAGCAGGCTGGCAGTCCCCTCAAGCCTGCTCACAGCCGAGCTGGGGACAGGCTGAGCCTGGGGGTGTCCCCTCGCTGCCCCCCACGTCCCCCTGCCACCTACCCCGAGGGTGCTGCGTCCCGGGGGGACAATGGTCCGCTGGTCAGTGGCTGCGTCCTGCCCTGGGTGACACGGGGAGCGGCTTTTCCCTCGGGATAGCTGCGGGAGCGGCGCAGGCTCTCCTCCAGCCGCAGCCGCAGCCGCCACACCTCGTCCTGCAGCGCCCGGATGGCCTGGCTGCCCCGGGACAGATGTCACCGTGAGGGGGGCTGCACCCAGCAGGGACCCAGCAGTGCACCAGAAACCCCTCCCAGATCCTCCACAGCGGCATCCAGCAGCTGGACACCCCCAGAACCAAGCCTGGGGCTGGGCTGGCGTCAGTGCCAGTGGGTGCCTTGGGGGGCCCAGGGGGGTCTGGCGTGGTTTGGGGCGCTGGGGACACAGCCACTCACTCGCGCTCCAGACGGGAGCCCAGCAGGTCACAGTGAGCCGGCTCCAGGGACGGCAGGTCGGGGGACAGGAGGGTGGGGATGGCGTTTCGGGGGATGCCAGGGGGCTGGTTGGGCTCCTGGCCATGGCTGAGGGGTGGCCACCGGCGCTGGCACAGCTCCTGTCTCCCACCTCCGAGTCCGTGTGAGCTGGGGAGGAGGAGGCACAGTGATCAGAGACTGGGACACACCTCCTCCAGGGAGGGGGACACCAGCACCACAGGGAGCTCCGGGAACCCCACAAACCAGAGCCACAGAGCCAGGACCCCAGCTCTCTCTCCCTTGCCTGTGTACTCACTGCCATCGCCGTCGGGGTCCGGCCCCCCCTCGCTGCCCGCGCTCTCGGCCCAGCGAGGGGGGGAGCTGCCCTGGGAGGGGCTGCTGGGGGGCAGCCGGGACCCCCCTGTGCCCCCCGGCGGTAGATCAGGCTGTCTCGGAGGGAAGCGGGGCCGTCTCTCTCTTCCGTGGGGCACGGAGGGTGTTGGGGATGGCGATGGAAGGTCCCAGCGAGCCCGGAGTCCTGGAGAAGGGATGGGTCACCCCTGCTCATCTCCAGCCCCGCCAGAACCCTGCTCCCCACGCCCTCAGTGCCTCTCCCGCAAACCCTGCCCTCTTCAACCCTCCAAATCCCGCAGGCAGAGCCGAATTCCTGCCGTACCCCGGGCCGGGGGGAAGGTGCTCGGGGGTGTGCACGGGGGGGGACACCCTGCTGGCCTCCGAGCCCACGAAGCCGCTGTCGGTCTCTGGGGACACGATGCGCTGCTCCTGCAGAGGCAGGGCGAGAACAGAGAGCAGGATCAGTGCCCAGCACCCGGCAGCTCTGGGTGCTCTCCGGTGGGATCCGCAGCCCAAGGACTCACCTTGAGGGGCCCGTGCGGGGTGGCAGTGCTGCCTGTCCCACTGCTGCCGAGGGACACGGGCACCCGTGGTGGCGCAGGGACCTGCAGGGGGGCTTGGCAGAGGCTGGAGGCTCCTCAAGCAGCGGCAGGGGAGGGGTGGCCCCGTGTCTCCCCCAGGTTTGGGGGTCCTCTGGGGGGAACCGTCGCAGCTCTTCTCTGCGGGCGGTGCCTGTGGGGAGGGGATGGAGCAGGAATCATAGGGCAGGTCTGGTCCAGCTCTCCCATGGAGGCTGTTAACCCTGAGGTAAAACTGGAGCCCGATGTCAAACCTCCTGCTCACCCCCGCCTGGGCACTCGCCCTCTCACAGCACTTACAGGGGCAAGGTCTGGAGGCTGGGCCCCTCCTCGAGTGACCGTGTCCTGCTGGGGACCCTGCTGGCGCCACCGTCCCCTGTGCTGGGTGCATCCACCTCCTCCTGGGACCCGCTCTCTGCCAGGCTCAGCCGCTCCAGGCTCAGCGACTCCGGCAAGGACTTGAAGTGCTCGTACCTGGGGGGACCCGCGGGCAGGAGCGGGTGGGTTTGGGGACATGCTCCGTGCCCGTGTCCCCCCTGCCCCGCTGTGACAGCACTCACTGCTCCAGCAGGTCCCCGAAATCCTCCTCCACTTGGTGCTGCTTGTGCCAGAGGGGCCAGGGCAGCCCCCCTGCCACCCCCTCAGTGTCCCCTGCTGTCCCCCGATGACCCTCCACCAGCGCAGGGCTCTGGGAACAGCGAAAGGGGCTGAGAGAGGCAGCCCCCACTAAACGCAGGGAGGTGGGGAACATTCACACCCCCAGCTCACCTCGGGGTGCGGGGAACATTCACACCCCCAGCTCACCTCGGGGTGCGGGGAGTGGTCGGCCGGCGGTGGGGACGGGGCTGGGGGGCAGCGGGGCTGCGGGGGGGGTTGAAGGAGGGTCTGCAGGGGAGGCTGAGGGACGGGCTGAAGGAGGGTCTGAGGGACGGGCTGCTGCCTGCCCCCCGGCTCCAGCCGCTCCTTGAGCCCCTCCAGACGCAGCCCCAGGCGGTAAATCTCCCCTTCCACTGCCCTGCAAGACACCAGCCATCAGTGCGGGGGGACAGCGACCCCCGGGGGCTCTGGGGAGGGGGTGGCAGGGGGATCGAGCACGTACCGGTCAGGATCAAACCCCCCTGCAGCCTCCGGGAGCTGCTGCCGGCACCGCAGGTATTCCCGCTCCAGCGCATCCTGTGCGTCCTTCAGCATCCTCATCCTCTGCGGCACAAGGGTGCGGGGTCCGAGCCTGTCCCCTGGGCACCGCCACCCCCCGTGGTCCTGCCCCGCCCCCGGCTGGGCTCCGGGAAGGGGCTGACACACCTGGAGCTGTTCCGAAGGTGAGGGAGTCCCTGCACGCATCCAGCTTTCGAAGGATTCCACCTGTCCGGATGGTAGGGATGAGCCCCCTCCGCACCCCCGAGACCCCCCCCAGTATGAAGCATCCCCAGAGACTGCTCCAGCGCGATCCCCCACTGCAGCCCCCTCCCCAGCACCCCGCAACACTTCCCCTCCCCACAGCCACCTCCTGCAGCATCTCCCAACCCCTCCCACCCAGACCCCTCTTGAGTTGCCCCCAGCACCCTCTGCAGCACCTTCCCAGCCTAATCCCCCCCAAATCCCCTCCCCACTGCCCCACACCGGCAGTCCCCACCAGCACTCTCCCCAAAAAAACTTCCCTATGCAGCCCCCCCTCAGCCCCCAGCTGTCCCCTCTACAGCTCCCCTTTCCATCTCTCCACGCCCCAGCCCCTCCAGCAGCCCCCCATCCTTGCCTGTGCCTGCAGCCTGCGGCTCTGCCCCGCCAGTGCCCGGGTGAGCCGGGGGCCGGGGCAGCAGCACGGCCCGGGGCAGGTGGGGCAGCACCCCCCGGGCAGAGGAGGGGACCGAGGTTGGGGTGAATCCCCCCGCTCTGACGGTCCGGGGGCTGCAGCTGCGAGAAAACACGAGGACAAGTGACACCGCAGCACTGGTGACACCGGCGTGGGGAAGGCGCTGTGGGGGAGAATCCCCCCAGAACCGAAACAGGGGGGTGGTGAGCTGGGCAAGGCACATGGATCAACACACCTGTAGCTGGCGAGGCCGGGGCTGTGGCCATGCCCAGAGCCGCAGTCCGTGCCTGCGGGATGCTGAAGGTCATCACTCGGCTCCCGCTGGCCACGGTGCCCATGGCGAGGCTGCGGCTGGGCTGTGGCGGGTCGGAGAACAGGCTCACCTGGGTAGGGAGAGCGGGTTTGGGCAGGCAGCCTGCACGCCGACCCACCCAGCGTGCCCTGCAGCACCTGATGGGCACAGGAGGGTGGGGTGAAGGTGCGGACACGCGTGCGGGGGTCGGCTGGCACAGCCCTGCCTCAGTTTCCCCACCCACGCGGTGGTGCAGGGCGGGAGGTGGCAGAGGTGACACGGGGACGCGCTTCCGCCCGTGGGCCTGCCATCTCAGAGAGAGGTGCCCTGCCATTCCGGGGACAATCCGGCTCGGCCACCACCCTGGCACGGAGGGCACCCCGCCAGGGGAGGGGAGACGGTGTCCCCAGTCTGCTGTGGCCTCTGCGGTGGCCTCAGCCCTGCTCCCTGGGCTGGGACTGCTCAACCGCAGCTCCCCGGGAGGAGGAAGAGGAGGGGGGCCAAGGGAGGAAAACACAACAAATAACCTCAGGGCGGGGGGGGAGCAGAGTGGGGACCCCCCAGGTATCCTGCCCCCACCCACCCTGGCGCCCAGGCGCAGCTGGTCGATGGTGTTCTCAGCCTCGGCGTACTTGGTCAGCAGCTTGTGGTAATCGTCCTGCGGGGAGGGGACACCGGTGGGTGACAGCCCCCGGCACGGGGGATGCCCCAGGGGTGCTAAAGGGGAGAGGCAGCCCTGTGTGGGGACAGCAAGGCCCATGGGAGGAGTGCAGAAATGCCCTCTCCAAAACATCCGACCCATCTGTGCAGACGTGGCCCTCCCTGCTCTGCGTGGGGAGAGCCCCCCTCTCCTCCCGGGGGGACAAACACCCTGAGGGTGACAAGCTTGGGGGGGTGACCGCCATCCCGGGGGACATGAGCATCCTGTACCCAGCCTGAGCGCTGCCCACATCCCGGCTCCTTCCCTCCTCGCCAGCTCCATGGAGGGGTGAGCAGCACCAAACCCCGACCGGTGTCCCAGGGACAGTGACACCCCCAGCACGCCCTGCTGCCCCCACCCTGGAGACCCTCCCAGCGCGGCCTCTCTGCCTGAGCCGGGCATTACCTGGAGCTGCTGCACCAGCGCCGTGGCTTGTCTGGGGGACCTGAGCTCCTGCGGCAGCCCGGCCGTGCTGGGGGGCTGCGGGGACACCCCCTCCCCGCTGCTCAGCAGCACCTCCCGGACGATTTCGGCCGGGGATTTGAAGCCGATGGGGTGGCCGGGGCCGTGGGGGCGGGCGGGCAGCACCCGGCCCCGGGGTGGGCGGTAGCTCTGGTCGAACTTCACCCGCGCCTCCACCTTGGAGAGGTCGGGCAGGGGGTGGTTGAGGCGCCCTCGGCCGTACTGGGTGGCCTCGGTGCCCGTTCCCGAGGGATCTCTGGTCCCCTTGCCACCCGTTCGCCTCCGGGGGCTCAGGGACCGGGACTGCCGGGCGGGCTTGGGGGGCACGGCCGCGGGCGCTGCTTTCTTGGGCACTCGGGATCTGCCGTGCCCTTGGGGTGCCGGGGGATCCCCAGCGCCCTGGGGGTGCCCGCTGGGTGCCGAGCCAGCAGTGCCGGGGGCTGGCACCCCTGTGCCACCTGTCTGGGGCTCGGGGACACGCTCGGGGCTGGGGTCATCGGGGGAGAGGTGCAGAGGGAGGCTCCGTCTCGGGCTCCATTCCTGCCTGTGCCCCTCGATGTGTCCCCGGCCGTGCCCCAGCCCCGGTGCTGGCGGGACGGGCTGGCAGGGCCAGGGCTGCTGTCCGACAGCCCTGAGGTGTCCCCTCCTTCCGTGCTGCAGCCCCGGGGCTGGCAGAGAGCCCGGCCGCCCCTCAGCGCCTCGGGGCTGCCGCTGGAGGCCGAGCCCCAGCAGCCCTCAGAGGACAGCTCGGGTAGGGCTCCCCATCGCTCTCTGCCCCCCAGGGCCCCTCATCCCCCCCGGAGCTGCCCCGCTCCTCGGGCGAGTCCTGCCGCGGCTGCCAGCGCCCCTCCTGTGCCGGGGACCCCTCCTGTGCCGGGGACCCCTCCTCCAGATCCTCGCTGTCACCTGCAAAACACCGGCACGGCGGGGCTGTCGCCACCCCAGACACAGGCGGTGTCCCTTGGCTCCAGCAGCGGTGGGACATTCGGGACCACCCCTTTTGGGCAGGAGGGAGGGCAGGACTCACCCCACGGGGGGCTCCTGGCACCCTCCCCCAGGCCGATCACCCCATCCTCGTCCATCCGCCTTTCAAAGTCGTCTTCTTCCTCCTCCTCCTCCTCGTCCCGGCCGTGCCAGCGCGTCAGCTGTGTTTGTGTCCAGCGCAGCCATGGTGCCGGGCTGGCCATGGCCGCGGGCGCGCCGGCCCCGTCACTTGTGTCGCTTCATGGCCCGGCGGCGGTGGCGGCGGGCTGGGGACCTGCTTGTCGCGAATGTAGGTCACAGCATCGCCGCCGCGTCCTGGGGGGGCCGGGGGAGAGGGAGGGATGCTCAGCGGGACGTGCTGGGCTCTGCTTGAGCTGGTTCCCCCGCGCTGGCTGGGTGCTCCCTGTCCCCCAAATCCCGGGGACAAAAGCAACCCCCGATGAGGGGGGGACACTCTCGGATCACACCCCCCGCTCTGTGTCCCATCACGAAGCTGGAGCTGCCACATCTCTCCTTGTGGGGAAGGAGCCCCTCAGGGCCACCCCAAAAGGTTTGAACACCCAGCCCATGCTGGCACCCCGTGGATGTCACCCCAGCCGAGCAGCCACACCCTGGGGAGCACCTGCAGTGCTGGGGAGGCAGGAGCACCCCAAAGACCCCTCTGGATGTGGGGGCTGACAGTGAAAGGCATCACAGCAGAGATCTGCCACACAAATTTCACCGATGACCCCGAGAATGAGCTCCCCCCTCACCCCCACCCGGGGTTTCCATCAGCAGCTGGAGAAACGCTGGATGCCAAAACCCCAAACGTGGGTGTGGCAAGAAAGGCCACGGGGTTTTCCAACCAATGCTCCCTCTGCTGGATTTGAGCCCCATAGTTTGGCCTGGGGGTCAAACCAGGCACCACCAGCCCCATGCAGGGGACACTCACCCTGTACCAGCAGCCCCAGGACATCCCCATCACCGTGACCCCAAGGAGAGTCCTTCTGAGCAGCCCAACACCTTCCTGTGCCTGTGGGGCAGCCGAGCTTTGCAAAAGGAGGAAATGATGTTTCCTGCAAGTTTGCAGGTGGCCACAAAAGTTTTAACCCCATCCGGCCCTGCGCAGTGGGGGCTGAACCCTCCTTCCACAGCATTTTCCACCAAAACCTTTGTTTTTTAATCCAGTTCAGAGCAAAATGCTGTAGGAAGGGAGGGGAGGGAGATCCCTGAGACCATCAGCAATTGTTCCAATAAACATCAGCGTGAGGACCTTCCAGGAGACCTAAAATTAAGATTTAAAGCCCCAAATTTCAGCCAGGTGAACCCCATCCTTGGAAATTTGCCCAGATTCCCAAAGGGAGGGTCCAGCTGGCCCCATCCTGGGATGCTGCTCACAATCCCAGGGATGCTGTGGCTGTACCCAGGAGCTGTGGCCTGTCTTGGCACATTCACAAGCAGGCAATTAAGCCAGCTCGTTACTGTGTAATTAGTGGCACGCAGAGGACAGCTTGACAAGCTAATGAAACCACAGCACAGTCCCTGGGGTGGCTGCTCTTAGCCAGAGGGTGCTGTGGTGATTTTGGGGTGCTGCTGGCTCAGGGATGGTGGTGATGAGGAGTAAACCTATCCATGGCACCCATGTGCTCTGGGAAAAGTCCTCTCATCCACTCCCAAGCCTCAGATCTGCAAATTCTTTGGGTGTTTGTGAGGTTTGAGGCTGTTTTCCAGCACCACCTGACACCAAGGGCATCATCCTTGCAGCAGCTTTGCTCCCAGCCCTGCCTGCATCCTTGGGACATTCCAGGCAGGAGCAAACCCCAAAGCATCCCTTAGGGTCTTGCAAACCTCCTGGGGATAACCGAGGGGATAACTCCATTCTCCACACCTGGAGATGCTCCACAGCTTCTCCTGCCACCGGGAAGGACGGGGCTGCCCATGGGATTCTTCGGACTCTGAGCTACTGAAACCAAAGAGGGACTTTGGCTTTAGCTCCTCCCTGAGCTGGGATGTTTCCAGCCCCAAATCCTTACACATATCCCAGAGATCCCCACCGAAGTGCCTCCCATCCCACCTGGAGCCCTGCAGGATCCCAGAGCGATGAGGAGCCCCAAACACCACACCCAGGATTCCCAGAGGGAGAGTGCTGGCTGAAGGGAGCCTGGGGGTCCTGTTCTCTTGGGATAAAGGAGATTAAAACATCCCCAAAACATTTCTGGTGTTTCTTTAACCCCACCCCAGGCAAGGGATGGAGATGTTGCATCTCTTGAAGGAGGCCATGCCTAACCCACATGCCACTGGCTGTCACCCCATTTCTGAGCAGTGGTTCCCACAGCAGCTGGAGGCTGCAGAATCCACTTCCAAACCCAGCCACATTTATTGCTTTCCCAGAAAGTCCCTCTGCTGATGGTCATGGTGGCAAGAGCAAAAAAATCTCAAGATTCTTTTCCCCTCTCTAAGTGATTTTCTCGCCGTTATGGGAGCACAGAAAAGCTTGAAAAATGATGTGGCTTCGTGCTCAGCAGCCACAAATCAAACAGAAACAATCCCAAATGTGTGTGTAGAAATGCAACCATATATTTTAATTTTCCTCTTCGAAAGCCAGGATTTTTGCAACAGGCAACTGAAAACACAGCTACAAAGAAATGTAAAAGCCTCAGTTAGAAAATCCTGAACTCTGCTCTGCCCCAGCCCCTCAACACATCTCCTGCCCTACAAATCCCAGCCAGGGCTGTCCCAAATTGTGGCTCGGGGTGGAGGTGCTCAGCTCAGCCCCAAACCCCTGATCCTTTCGGAGGCAGCGATCCCATCCCAGTCCCACTCTGCCCCTCGGGAAAGGCGGAGGTGCGAGGCTGAGCCCGCCCAGCCCATTAACGTTGGGGCAGGGAGGCAGCAGCCGCCAAGGCCGGCACCAAACCCACCGCTGGGTTTATCAGTGGTGACAGCAGAGGAGACAGGAGCATCCTCCGCCCCAGGGCTCGCTCGGTGACAAGGAAGGGGGGGACAGGGCTGCTGTCACTCTGCCTTCACTGCCCTGTCAGCCCTGTGCAGAGCAGGGGGATGGGGGGCTCTAAACCCCACACCTCCATCCCCACACCCTCCTTCCTTCTGTCCCAAAAATCGCTGGTCTGGGACGGGTTAAAGCCCTCCCTGCACATCCCTGCCCGTCTGGGATGCAGGGGAAGTGCTTAAACCCAGTCCCAGGCAAGGGATGGATATTTTGCAGCTCTTTTAGGGAGGTTTGAAGGAGGCCAGAACGGCCTCGGGCTGAAACTTGGCAAGGGATGTCTGCGCTCCAGGAGGGAGAAATTCCTGGTGTATAAACCCTTTTTTAAAGACCACAGAGCCCCGTTTTTATGGGCATGAAAGAGGGCAGAGAAGCGGAAACGCTGCGTTCTTAGTTTGCATTATTTCCTAGTAGAACAAGGGCGGGACCATCACAGCGAGGAAGAGCCTGACAAACCTCCCTGGTCTCTGAAAGCGCACGCCTGTCACCACGACTCCAAAGCCCACGTGTCACCCCAATTCCAGCGGCTGGGGGGCCATGTCCCCCCCCAGCCCCCCATACTGGCACCAAAACCTCATAGAAATGTCATTTTTCCATCACTTGCAGCCAAGCAAAGCCCCAGGGCAGGACAGCTCCTCTTTCCCACCCCGTCCCTGGCACACGGACCCTCCTGGCCTGGCGGGGACACCCCGGGTGCACCCCCAGGGCTGAAGTCCAGACACCCGCAGGGCCGGATGGCCGTAATGCCCTGAAGGACAGCCCTAATCCCCGTCTGGAGAGCGCTGCCGCTGTCCCCCCGCCTGAGATCCCTGCTTAGCACAGGGCAGGGAGAGGCTGGGGACACGGCAGGGCAGCTGGCCCGGGTCATTGTGCTGGGGTGAGCCAGCCACAGCTGCTCTGGGCACCCTGTGCCACGGCCTCAACCTCCCACAGCAAAAATTTCTCCCCAGTTTCCCATCTATCCCTGCTCTCTGTCAGTTTGAAGCCATTCCCTGTGTGCTGTCCCTCCATCCCTTGTCCCCAGTCCCTCTCCAGCTCTCCTGGTGCCCCTTTAGGCTCTGGGGGCGGCTCTGAGCTCTCCCTGAAGCTCTTTCATCCCCAGCTCTCACGGACAGAGCCTGCCCTGCCGCGCTCTCCGGCTGCCCTTGAACTTTCAGAGGTGATTTAGCCCTGCCCGGAGGGTACCGAGAGGCTGCGGCGGAGCACGGGACACCCCGGGCTGCAGGAACGCGGCTGTCCCTTCAATAAAACGCGGAACTGAAGCCGAAGTTCCCCGGAGGAGCCGCCGGCAGCTCCCGGCCCCGCAGCCTCGGCCGAGCCCCGGCCGTGCCTCCGAGCCGCCTCCGCAGCCCCTGACGAAACTCTCCCGGAATCCTCCGGCCCGGGCGGGGAGGAGGCACCGCCACAAGAAAAGTTACGACAAGTTTCCTCGGGGCCACGAAGGCTGCGATGGCGTGGGGAGGACACGCCTCGGGCAGGAGCGGCGTGTGCCGCATCCTCCCGGCGTGTCCCGCATCCTCCCGGGTGTCCCATGTCCCCGGCCGCAGGGACCCCGCCGGGGCTCAGGGTTCCCCCGCTCCGCCCAGGCAAACCCAAGCGGCTCCTGGCTCGTGAGCCAGCCCTGCCCGAGCCGGGCTCAGCAGAGCCGGGCTCAGCAGAGCCCGCAGCTCTGGATGCGGCCCCGGGATGGGGCCCGCGGGCTGTGCCTCCAGCTGTGCCTCCAGCTGTGCATCCGGCGGCGCCCCGGGGGCCCTCTCCCTCCTTGCAGCTGCAGTAGGCGGCTTGCAGGCAGCAGCCGAGCCATTCCCGCTCCCCCCGGGCACAGCTGGGGCACATCTGGCCCGAGGGCACCGCTGGAGAGGCGCCTCCAGCCCCGCGCGCTGCCCACCTGTAGGGAGGGCCCGGCCGGCGCCTCCTCCGCCGGCGCTGGGCGGCTCCGGTCCCGATTCCGATCCCAGTCCCGGTTCTGATCCCGATCCCGATTCTGATCCCGGCCCCGGTCCCGATCCAGCCCGGCCCGGCCCCGCCGGACAAAAGCGCGGCCCGCGGCGCTAGGGGGCGGGGCCTGCCCTTATTTGCATATCCTCCCTCTCTGCCAATCCGCGCGCGGGGAGGGACATAATAAGCATAAACCCCGCCCATCCTTCGTTTGCCTATCCCGCGGCTGGCAGCCAATCAGAGCCGCGGCTGAGGGAACCTCATTAGCATAATTTATGCAGCGCGGGCACCCCCTGGCGGAGCGCTGCTCATGGATGGGATGGGATGGGATGGGATGGGATGGGATGGGATGGGATGGGATGGGATGGGATGGGATGGCATGGGATAATGGGATGGGATAATGGGATGGGATAATGGGATGGGATAATGGGATGGGATAATGGGATGGGATAGGATGGGATGGGATGGGATGGGACGGGATGGGATGGGATGGGATGGGATGGGATGGGATCCATAGGATGGGATGGGGCTGACACAGACCATCCCCTCCCAGCCCACCACCTCCACCACTGCACTCCCACCCACCCTGCCCACCCTGGGAAGCTCCCAGGATATCAAGGAAAATATCCCGGCACTTCTGCTCCTTCCTACCCCTCACCCCAGCCCCGAAGCACCCCCCAAGTGCAGCCTTTTTTCTACCCTGATAGATTTATTGAAAAATTAAAAGCACAAGCTCTGTATATATAAATACGACGACATTGCCAGCGATTTACAAGGCCTCCGGTTGCTCTCTCTTTATCCCCACCCACCTGGGCACCTCGGGGACCACCCAAGGGAGCAGCAATCCCCCCAAACTCCCTCCAGGGACCCACTTGCTGTGTGTGTGGCACTCTAATGACAGCAGGGACACCCAGACTGCGCCATCCTCCTGCCCCGGTCCCAAGCTGGCCGAGGGGAGAGGATGTTCCCTACCCCAGAGAAGACAGGGACGGAGACTTTAAGGGATGTGCCCGCTCTCAGCCTGCCCTATGCGAGGCAGGGGGGACATTTGGGGACAAGCTGGGGGTGTCTGCGCGTGCGGGGTGGCGCGGCCGGCGAGGGGAACGCTGCTGTCACACCTCGGCGCCATCCTTCATCCCCATCCGAGTGCTCCCCACCCGCCAAACCCCGCTCCTAAAGGGCCACGTTGAATTCTGTGACCAAGAAATCGATGTAGTCCTTTTCCTTCAGCTTGAAGGCCTCGGCGATGATGCGGGCGGCCTCCCGGTGCTCCTTCCCTCGCAGCCCTGTGCCGTTCACCTCCAAAATGACGTGTCCCACCTTCAGCTTCCCGCAGTTGTGTGCCGAGCCCCCCCGCTGCAGGAGACAGAGAGAGGGGTCAGCTCATGTTCCCACTGCTCTTTGCATCAAGCAGGGGGAAAAAAAATTCATATCTGACATGATGGATGTGAAATATTTCACTTTTTGGGGAGAGGGGATGAATTTGGCTTCTCCCCTGATTGTTCCTGGAGCATGATGCCAGCTGGGATGGCCAAGAATAACCAAGGCAAAGTCAGCTCTGCTTTTTTTTGCTGTAAATAACTTGAATTTTGCCCCAAGTAAACAGCAAACAGGGAGACAGCTCCGGAGGGCTCAGTTCCCTGGCTCCCATCCACCATTCCCCCTCCTCAATCCTCTGTCTGGCAGTTTCCAGACATCTGGAGAGAGCAGCCAAGCTTTCAGGAGTGCCCTGCTCCCCTCGGAGATGTCTGGAGCAAACGGCTGGCTCCCAGGAGAGGTGTTCTGGGATGGGATCATCCACAGGACACAGACACAGCCTGGGGAGGTGCAGGGCTGTGTGGTGGGACGGACAAACCCCCAAAACCCCCTGGCCAGGGCTCAAGGGTTTGCCCAGGGAGGAGAAGGATGTACCTGGATGGTGACGATGCGGGGCAGCGGCTGCCGCGTGTTCGCGCCGCCCTCGATGGCGATGCCCAGGGTGGGAGCGCTCTTGGACACCCGGATCAGACACGACGTGGGCTCCAGGAGCCCGGGCTGTGGGGACAGATGGTAGCACTGCCAAGGGGGCCTGGACACCGTGTGCCAGCTGTGCTCCCTGGGCCAGGGCCCCACAGCAGGCAGGGACCCTGATGGCCAGCACAGAGGGACAGACACAGCCTGCAGTTGCTTTCTGACTCCTGACATCTAAAATCCCAGCTCTGGGCAGGTCTGGAAGGGTTTGGGAAGGAGCAGAGCAGCTCTGTGCCTGCCTGCCTGTGTCCCTCAGCCTCACCACCATCAGAAACCCTCTAAGTTATGTCTGACACCCACTGCTACCTTCCCTTTTGGGCGACAGGTGACTTCATTCACGTGGTTTGTGGATGTCCCTTTAGTACCAGGAATTCTCCCATGCTCGCTGGAGCTGGGAGGGATGGGATTTACCCAGGACAGAGTGAATCAGCCCTACAGTGCCTCTCTCAGCCACTCCTGAGCCCTTTCTATCCCAGCTAAGCATGGACACGCGGTTGCTGCCTGTGGGCAGAGGGAGGGGAACGGGCTGGCCAAGGCAGGGGACACATCCCCAGTGCCCCCTCCCACACAGGGCAGCTCCCCAGCCCCTCACCGGCTTGGACGCCCCTTCTGCCGCCCCCTCGCTCCTCGTGGCCTCCTTGAGGCTGCGGCTTTTCCCGGGGCATGGCTGCCGGCTCTTGTCCTTGCCGCTCGTCTCGACCTCCCCGATGTCCACCCCGCTGTCCTCGCTGAGGGTCTGCCCGCTGTCCGACAGCTGGGAGAGCGTGGAGGCTGGGGAGAGACGCGGCGTTAGCGGGCGGGCAGCGCCAGGGCCGGGCTGGCCGAGCGCACACGGGCCACGGGCGAGGGCAGCTCTGCTCCAGAACCGGGCAGCTCCACTCCAGAGCCGGGCAGCTACGCTCCAGAACCGAGCAGCTCCGCTCCAGAGCCGGCAGCTCCGCTCCAGAGCCGGGCAGCTCCGCTCCAGGGCCGGGCAGCTCCGCTCCAGGGCCGGGCAGCTCTGCTCCCGGGCTGAGCAGCTCCGGTCCAGAACCGGGCAGCTTCCCTGGGATTCACACCGGAGCTGCAGAGCAAGGCTCCCAAGCAGAGCCCTTCAGAACCATGGAATGGCTTAGGTGAGAAAAGCCCTCTCAGACCATCGAGTCCAACCATAAGACCAGCACTGCCAAGGCCTTTTCGAAATCAAGTCCCCACGTGCCACATCTACATGGCCTTTAAATTCTTTCAGGGATCTCCTGAAATTCTTTCATAGGCTCTCCACCACTGCTCTGGGCAGCCTCTCCCAATGCCTGACCACTCTTTCAGTGAAGATATTATCGCAATATCCAACCTGAAGCTCTCCTGGCACAGTTTGAGGACATTTCCTCTTGTCCTGTGCCTGTTTCCTGGGAGAAGGGATTGAGCCCAACCTCCCTGCACCCTCCTGTCAGAAGAGCAGAGCTGTGCACAGGCAGCGTCAAGAGACAAGTGGCCTCAGACTCGGTCTGGAATCCAACCCAGATCCCAAACTGGGGTGGAGGGAGAGTGATGCATTCAGGGATCCTGCTAGAAGCCAGTTTATGTAGCCCGGGCTTCTCAGGAGGGTCAGGGAGGAGACAGGGACGAAGCCAAGTGAGGAGGTGCTGCCATGTAGGAGCTCTCTGCCCTTTGGGGATGAAGCCCAGGTGCAGCTGGAGGCTGGGAATGTCAGCAGCAGCAGCAGCAGCAGCAGCAGCAGCAGCGGCGGTGCTGGAGGTGCTGCCCCCACTCGCATTAACCTGCGGGACGCGCCGCCTGCAGTGACGGCACCGCGCCACACGAGGGCGACATTGCCACTCGCGTCCGTCCCGAGCGCGGGGCCGGGAACGCTCCGGGACCCCCGGGATTGCCCTGGACCCCCGGGATTGCCTTGGATCTCCGGGATTTCCCTGGATCCCTCTGGACCCCTGGGATCCCCTTGATGCCCTCTCCATCTCCAAGAGACCCCCTCTTAATCCCCTTTTCTGTCCATCTCCGAGGGATGCCGGGATTCCGCTGGGACCCCTCTTCCCTCTCCATCTCCAAGAGATCCCCCTGGATTCCCCTCCTCTCTCAATCTCTGAGATTCCCCCTGGGCTTTCCTCTCCATCTCCGGGACCCCCTGAGACCCCACACACTGCTTCCTCACCTCCACTTCTTTTCTCTTAAGCTGAGTGTGAGCACAGTTAGAATTTTTTTTTTCTCCCCCAAAATACACAGTTAATGGGAAAAGAGCAGAATTATTTCTGGTCCTTGAGATCACAAATGACCTGGGTTGGAAAGGTCTTCAAGCTCATCTCCTCCCACTCCTGCCATGGAGGCACCTTCCACAGAGTGAGTCCCATTCAGCCTGGCCTTGGGCACTGCCAGGGATCCAGGGGCAGCCACAGCTGCTCTGGGCACCCTGTGCCAGCCCTGCCCACCCTGCCAGGGAACGATTCCTGCCCAATAGCCCATCTAATCCTGGAAAAGCCATTCCCTGTGTGCTGCACCTCCATCCCTTGTCCCCAGTCCCTCTCCAGCTCTCCTGGAGCCCCTGGAAGGCGCTCTGAGCTCTCCCTGGAGTCTCTCCAGGTGAGCACCCCCAGCTCCCTCAGTCTCCACAGGAGAGATGCTCCAACCTTTGGATCATGAGATCCACGACAAACCCCAAAACCTTGCGTGTCCTGTCCCATTCATCTCTCCCGAACGCCCCAGGGATGTTTTTTTCCAGCTGCTGAGGTGACACCCACCTCTGGCCTGGGGCAGGGGCCTCACTTCGTTGACGTCGGGCTCGCTGTTGGGCTGGTGCACCTCCACCATGATGAAATGCTGGTTGGCCACGGCCTGGGGGCTGCCCTTGTCCGGGGGAGGGGGCGCGGGGTGCGCGGGCGGGGGAGGAGGGCTGGGGGACGGGGGGCTCTGCACCCCCTCGGGGTTTGGGCTCTTCAGCCTGGTGGGGGACTGCACCCTGGGGAAGGGCCCGATGGGGGCCTGGCTCAGCAGGGCCAGCGGGGCGTCGGGCGGCCTGCGGGAGCCGTGCGGGGACGGGGAGATGGTGGCGTAGATGGCGCTGGGGGCGGAATCCTCGGTGGACGTGGAGGCCGTGGAGGTGACGCTGAGCGTGTCCTTCTCGGGGGGGTTGCCGGGGGGAGAGGGGTTTCGGGGGGCAACGAAGAAAAGGCCGGACTGGGAGGACTCGGAGGAGGGGCGCTTGGGCTTGTCCTGCCCTGGGAGGCGGTGCTGGGCAGAGGAGGGGTCCAGGCTCTGGGGGGCTGATGGAGGAGGAGGAGGCTTGAAGTTGGGTGGTTCCTCTGGGAAGGAGGAGAGGTCATCCTGCCAAAGCAAGCACAGTTGGTAGGACACCAGGGCCAGCTCAGTGCATCTTCATTCCTCGCACTGGCATGGCTGAAGGAGCTGGTTGCTACAGAAACACCTTCCTGACCTTCTGACAATGGGACCGTGACTCACAAGTGAGCACAGCTGCACAGCAACCCACCCAACCTTTGGTGTGCACACGGCTGCTCCTCTCCAGCCAGCCAGGATCCCTCTCCTGAGCCCATCTCCTGAGCTGGGTTCAGTGTCTCCCCTGGGGGTTGATATGGCAGAGCTGGGGCACAGCCCAGCAGCCCCAGTTTGCCCCCTGCTCCCACCCAGCTCCTTACCAGGGACACATCTGGCAGGGTGTTGATGCTGCTCTGGTGGCAGTCCCCAGCTCCCTCCATCTCTGACGTGTTCTGAGGGGCACAGAAGGAAGAGAGAACAGCATGGCACAGCAGCAGGAGCGACTGGCACAGCAGCAGGAGTGACCAGCACAGGGCCAGTGTGATGGGGACAGGCAGAGGGATGCTCCAAACCCCTCCCCATGCAGGTCCAGCCTCACCCAAAGGTGCCCTGGAGACCCCCAGCTTTGTTGGGATAGGCTCTCCCAAGCTAAGGAATGTTCTCAGAGCATGCTGTGGACCTGATACGTGTGGGTGAGTTCCTCTAGGCCCAAACCAGCGGCTCCTGCTGAATTTGGAAGGAGGGAAGGAACCAACCCTGCAGGTTCAGTCCCTGGATTTTTTTTTCCCAGAGGAAGGACAATAGAAATTTAAAACTCTTCTCCCCTGCAACTCAGAGCAGTGGGTCTCAGATACAAAGTGAAGATGCTTTATGAGTCAAAAAATGTCATCAGGAAATGCCACACCACACTCTGGAGGATATCACAGCTCCAGAAACCCAGAAGGGATTTCCTGTGGAAATCTGTCAGTAGGGATGGGCCCAGGGAGAGGCCAGGGATGCAGCCAAGCAGAGCAAAGCTGGCCAAGGCAGGGCTGGCAGAGTGGGGGGCACAGCAGAGCTGGGGAAGGGTTTGAAACCCTGGCCCTGCTGAGGGAATCCTCTGCCAGGGGGAACCATCCCCAGCTCCCCTGGTGCCCCTGCCAGGGCACACCCAGCCGCAGGAACCCTTCTGCTCTGGAGGGGCTGCTGCTGCTCAGGAAGGCTGAACTGGGCTCTTGTGACGCCCGCAGGGCTGTTTGGATGGGGCAGGCACCGTTTGTGTTTAAGTGCCTGTTATTTATTGCAGGGTAAACAGCTGATTAGCTCAAACGCTGGTGCATCTGCATCTCCCCCAGCTGCTGGAGGCTGCTGCTGTGAGATGTTCGTGTCCCAAAATAGACACGGGAGGCAATTAAGACCATTAGAGGAGCAGCAAAAACATCGATGCAAAGTGCTTTTATCCCTGTGGCTGCTGAAGGAGCCCTGGAGAATGAGAACACAAAGAAACAGCTTGTTCAGGGAGTGACAGGTAAAGGCCTCGCTTGGGAAAGCTCATCCTCAATTATTGCAACTTAAGGGCAGATGGCTTTTCAAAGAGAATCACAGAAGGATTTGGGTAGAACTTTGAAGATATCTAATTCCAACCCTCTGCCATGGGCAGGGACACCTTCCACTATTCCCAGGTTGCTCCAAGACCCATCCAGCCTGGCCTGGGACACTTCTGCCACAGCTGCTCTGGGGAACATGACTGCAGCAGCCAAACTGTCCCAGCTGTGTAGCTACTAAAATGGCAATAATCTGCCTGATGCCCCCTAAAACCTGCCAGGGCCATTTCCCCCAGCCCTGTGCCCACCCAGGCCATGTCCCAGCTCTGGCCTCGCAGCAGGGACTAGTCTGTGCTGAGCTGTGGCTCCTCTGCAGAGCCTGGCTGGGCACAGCAGCTGTCCCTGTGTCCCTGTGCCACTGCCAGCTCTGTCCCCCCAGCCAGGGACACTGCTCCTCCTCCTCAGGGCACCTCTGGCTGCTGCAGTGTCTGAGCAGGAGCTTTTCCTTTCCCCAGGCTGGTTTCTCTGGGGGCAACAGCAATTAAACAGTGATTGCTCTAGGCCATAAAACACAACGACTTTTAAGCACATTTGCTTCCAGGAATTGGCTATTTCAAGGCTGTGCCTTCCTGGATTTCCCTTGAAAGACTCATGGAAGCCACTGCCCTGAAAAATGAGTCTCTATTGAGAAGGCTGCTCCCTCCTGCTCCTCTACCTCATCTGTTTTTCAGTTCCTCATAGAAACCAGGGCCAGGTGAGGCCCCTCCTCAGGGCAGCTGGGAAACATTTGTCCTTCTTATCCTAAAGAGAGTCCCCAGCAGGAGTGATGGAGCTGCAGAGCATCTTTCAGACAGGAAGACAGTTTTCATTTGCAGATTAAAGGGTGGAGAAACTGCCACCTCCCCAGGGAACACAGCCCAACCTTTAATTAACCTCTCAGCTCCAAATCAGTCCCCTAGTTTCCAGTTACTGCTAACGAGAGCTTCACTGAGCTACTCAGCCTGAGTCCTGTGGGGTTTCAATTCTGAACAACTGCATCAGCCTGGGAATAAACCTGGCTTCCCTCCTCTCTTCCCTTCCATCTCCCACTCTGGAATGCAGCCACAGGGATGGAGGAGCCACAAGCCTCTGCTCCAGAGCTGAGGGGCTCTAAGCATGTATAATGACCTGCACACAGTGCTTTCACTCTGTCCTTATCCTCATCCCCTGAGAGGATCATTCCCAGCACGTGGGATATCCCAGGGAGCTGGGAGCAAGCCAGCACCTCTGCAAACAGCCCTGGGAGGAGAAGGCACCTCTGGATGGCAGCAGCTTTGCTAGGAGGTGGTAGAGAGGAAAAACAAAACCCACAGGGATATCAATTCCTTCATCCCAACACTGAGGGCTGGGCAGGAGGTAGGGACAAAGGGAATGCCAGAAAAATCAGGAGTTTCCACTGCTCTGGTTATTGCAGTCTGCAGCTGATCTCTACCCTGCAGGACTCACCTGCAGTCCCAGGATTTCCAGGAGGTGCTGGTGACACTCAGACAGTGGCTGAGCACCCATGGCTGGCACCATCAAACACAGCATTGTGTCATTCCCAAGCATCCTTCACACATTCCTTCATGGAATCACTTATCCATGGCAGGCCCTGCCCAGCCTCACCCTGCTTGTTTTTGGTGGCAGTTCCCTCACCAAGCTGTGGGACAGGTTTGGTGTCACAGTGTTTGGTCACAAAGCCAAAAAGATCTGTGTCCCACAGTCTGGGGTGCCTGGGATAACTCCATCTGGGAATGCTGCAGCATCCTCTGCTGGATAAGAGCCATTCCCACAGGGATGCAGCTCTTGGGGAGAGTCCTCTGTCCCAGCTCTCAGCACCACCCTTTGCTCTCACCCTGTGAGCTCCTCCTGGCCAAGGAGCAGGGAATGAGCTCCACACCCTCAGCCTGCTCCCAGCCCCTCCACAGCCTGGCTGAGGATTCCTCACACACAGTGCAGGTGCACTGACCCCTAAACTGCAGCACACCCAAGGCCCACGAGGAAAATTCTCCCTCATGCTAAGGGTGTGTGCTGGGGTGTGAGCAGCCTGCTGAGAGAGCTGGGGCTGGCAAGAGGAGTTTCTGCAGAGACCTTGATGTGGCATTTCACTGTTGGAGAGGTCTGTACAAAAGATGGGGACAGATTTTTTAACAGGGTTTGTGATAACACGAAGGGGAATGGTTTTAAACTAAAAGAGGGTCAGTTTAAATTAGATAGAAGGAGTTTTATAAAAAGAGTGGGCAGGGCTGGCACAGGGTACCCAGAGAAGCTGTGGCTGCCCCTGGATCCCTGGGAACATCCAAGGCTAGGTTGGATAGGGCTCTGAGCACCTTGAAGATGTCCCTGCTCACTGCAGGGCAGTTAAATCAGATGGGCTTTAAAGGTCCCTCCAACCCAAACCATTCTGTGTTCTGTGATTTTCTACTGGTGTTTATCCAGGGTGCCCACACAGCCACCCAGCACAGCAGCAGGCAGGGCAGGGAGGGCACTGTGGGGTCTGCCAGGCTCCAACTCTGCTGGTCTCTCCAAAACCCCACCCCCGAGGTGTCCGTGGCACTCAGGCACCCGCTGGGTGTGGCTCAAGCTGAGCCTGGTGTGCACTGCAGCTCCAGGGGTGGAGCAGGAGCTGTTCTCTGCAGACACAGGGACAGAGGTGGGTGACACGAGGTGGCCGTGCCTGTGCAGGAGCTGCAGCACCCCCGGGCAGCCCATCCCTCCCTGCCCACACACACCCACCCAGCCAGGGCAGCCCTACCTCCATCAGGTCTATGAGCCACAGGAGCCGCTCCTGGGATGTGCCAGGGGGAGAGCAGAGGAAAACAAGCACAAAAGTGAAAATGTAACGTCAGGGAAGGTGCAGAACAAACGAGTGAGCTGAGAAATCCCAGCACAGCGCTGCCCTCATCCCCAAACCCACCCTGCAGAATGCACACCCAGCTGCATGCAGGGCTGGCTGGGAAGCTGCAGTGAGCCCCCCCTGCGAGGGGTGCTGGGGAGGGGACAGCAGCAGGGGCTGGGGGCAGAGGGAACACTTTGGGACCCTGCCCCACATCTCTCCTCTATCCAAGCACCCATCCACCTTGGTGCTGTTTGCTTGGCAGCTGTTCCAGCACGAGTGGGCACAAGCATTTCCAATGGCAGCAGTGCCAGCAGCAGGCAGAGCTGGGAGCAGGGTGTGTTCTCACACCCATGGAGGGAGGTGCCACACAGCCAGGGGGCCCTGCAGTGGCACCAGGGGACACCTGCTCCCAAAGGAAGCTTTTAAAGCAGTGCTGCCCACTCCCTTCTCCGTGCCACAGCAGTGTCCCTCCCTGAGCTCTGGGCTGGTGTGCCAGGTGGGGCTGGGCCACTGCTCACACACTGGTCCAGGCAGCCCCGTTTGGCACGTGTTGTGGAGCAGGAGGCACACCTGGAGCACGTGGCACAGCCCCAGGCATGGGCACAGCATGAGAGCAGGGTGTGAGCTCAGCACACCATCCTGGCACACCTGTGCCAGACCTCAGAAAAAAACTCCCAGCAGCTCCTTGGAGAGCAGACCAAAACTCACTTTGTTTCTGCAGATCCATAAAGGATCGCACTGAAATCCCTCCTGAGCTGAGCAGGTGGGAACTTGTGGATTTGACAGGACACAAGCACAGCTCTGATGCTCTGACACTCTCTGAGGTCTCTCACAAGCAGGCAGAGCCCCAGGAAAGCCCCCTCCCCTGTCCCCCAGGCGCTGTGCTGGGTGCACCCTCCACAGCCCCATCCACCACCGCGGGCTGCTTTCCTGGCTGAGGAACCAGCACAGAGCCCATTGTTCCTCCTGCTTTCTATGAAGGGTTTAATTTCCAAGGTTACTAATGCATTTATGATGAAAGGCATTTTATGGCGAGGAAATTAATTTGGGGGCTGTGTGCCTGCACAGTCTGAGGTGATTACAGTAACTTAATTAGACGGTGCGTGTGACAGGGCCTGGCAGAGACGTGGGAGTGCTGCTGCTGCTCAGTGCTGCAGAGTGGGCTGGGAGAGGGATGCAGTGCCTGGTCACTGTGGCTCCCACTGGGATGGGCAGCATGCTTAGGGAGTGCTTTAAGAGCTGGGGAGCAGCAGCAGGCACGGCAGGGCAGTGGGGCATTGCTGGGATTGCTGTGTGGATGCAGCTCCAGTGGATTTCTGGAAGCAAGGCAGGCTCTGTCCCTCACTGGGATGAAGGGACATGCAGCCCTGGAGCAGGGGACAGCAGCACCTCAGTGTCAGGGGCACTGATACTCATGGCATCACCTACAAATCACCCAGACTGCACAGAAACAACAGCTTTGGGGGATCCATGGGGGAGGCTAGGGCTCCCTGTGGGGTGAAATGACTGCACAGCACTGCAGGAAAGCAGTTTGTGCAGCAGTGCCAGGAGGAGGGGCTGAAGGAAGGGGTCAGGCAGGAGGGACACACCCGGGCCGAGCTGACGGTGGTGGCAGTGAAGTGGCTGCTGGAGGACGAGACGGTGTCGCTGTAGGACATCATGGAGTAGGAGTCGGTGCTGGGCCCCGCGGGCTGCCGGGCCTTCATGGACTCGATCTCCCTCTTCAGCACCAGGTTGTCAAAGCGGTCCAGGTCTTGTGGGGAGATCACCCCCCTCACCTCGGAGAGCAGCGAGAACTGGCCAGGCACACACAGCCAGAGACAGGTTGGAGCACAATCACAGTCCTGGAAAGCTGGAGACCTCCCTCCCACCATGGCCAGCAGATGTACCACAGGTGATGGAGGAGGTCTGGTCCTGAATGTTACCAGGAGCTCCTCTGCCACTGAACACCAGCCTGCACCCCCCAGAATGGCCCTGGCACAGCTGTGGCTGCCCCTGGATCCCTGGCAGTGCCCAAGGCCAGGTTGGACATTGGGGCTGGAGCAGCCTGGGACAGCGGGAGGGGTCCCTGCCATGGCAGAGAGTGGAATGAGGTGACTTTTAAGGTCCCTTCCAACCCAAACCAGGGTGGAATTCTGTGCTGGTCCCATGATAAGGTGGGTTTGGCTCCCATAGCCTCCCCCTTTTCCCTGAGATCACCTTGGAGGCACTGGGCCACACTGTGACAATGCCCACACCGTGGCAGTGACTCTGCTCAGCCCACCAGCCCCAGGAAGCCATCCCTGCCCTGGTGAGGGCCTCACCTTGGCGTGTGTGTTGAGCAGCTCGAAGAGGGCCATGACCAGAGCATCCACAGAGATGTTGCCCTCCTTGTACTCGTCCAGGTAGTAGCCCATGGTGGCGCGCTCCTGCTCGTTGAGCAGGTGCCGTGCCTGCTCCTCCAGCATCACCCGGGTCTGGTTCACCATGGTGCTCAGGGTCACCTGCGAGCCTGCCAGCCCCCGGTAGAACACGGGCTGCAGGGGACAGGGGACAGGCTTGGGGCATTGGGAAGGAGGGCAGTGCCCTGCTGAGACAGCCAGGCTGGACCAGGGAGTGCCCCTGCTCTGGGCTCTGCCCACCAGCCCTGTCTGCTGTGAGCGAGAGGAGCTGGAATCAGACTGGAAGGAGGATTTGGGGAATGACAGGAGGAAGGCACCCCCAGGAATTCACCAGGCTTTCAGTGTCACCACTTGTTTGGGTAACTCCAGAGCCATGATCAGAGGAGCTGAGCTCTGCTCTCTGTGACAGGGACAGGACCCAGGGAGTGGCTGGATCTGTGTCAGGGTCAGGTGGAGCTCAGGGAAAGGCTCTTCCCTTCCCCCAGAGGGTGCTGGCACTGCCCAGGCTCCCCAGGGAATGGGCACGGCCCCGAGGCTGCCAGAGCTCCAGGAGCGTTTGGACAGCGCTGCCAGGGATGGACAGGCTGGGATTGTTGGGGGGCTGGGCAGGGACAGGATGATCCTCTCAGACCCTTCCAGCTCAGGGTATTCTCTGATACTCTGATTCTCTGAGTTCATGCAGCACAAGTTGAGTTTCCCATCCCTTTTCAGCAAGTGGAGATCCTGTCCCTCAGCCAGGCAGTGATTTAATCCCAGGCTTTGTTCCTCCCTGGCAGAACTGGGGCCACAGGAGAGATGCCAGCTCCCCTTCCTGTGGAAAATGCACATTTGCCCCCACTGCCAGCTTGAAGCAGACCCCAGTGAGGAAAGAGCCACTGGCAACCAAAGGAGCCCCAGGGAGAGACAAGCCTGGCTGCAGATGAAAGACGTTTTCCCTTTGAGAGGGATTTCTGAGGGGAGGTCCCTAGTGTTTCCTCCCAGGCAGAGTTGGCACAGGGACACAGAGCCAGACAAGACCCTGACTATCCCAGAGACAGAGAGGAGTTGAGGCTGGGGAACATGTTTTGCCAGCAAAGAGCACAAAGCTGTTATCAGTGAGAGCCACCTGTGAAACCTCCCTACTTCATTTCCATTTAAAAGCAATGTGCTTTGCAAGGAGCTGTGGGCAGAAGACACTGGCACAGAGCTGCAGGGGTGAGTCCCTGTGCCTGGTGAGGGACACATCTCTGGGACACATCCCTGCAGCTGTCAGGGCCCAGAGACAGCCACCATGAGGAAGGAATCATGGTCACCTCTGCAGGGTGGAGGGGGTCCATGGGTGGTCATTGCCCCTCGGCCATTAAGGCTGGAGGGCACCAGATGTGCTTAGGAGTGGCACAGGAGAGGGGACACCACTGTGTCACTCTGTAGAACACAGCTGCCAACATGGCCCATTAAAATCCCAAAGCAGCATCCCTGCTATAACTAGGAGCACAGGTCCCTCCCTCCCACGGAAAATAAAACCCAGCAGCAGTGATACTTTCACAAGGCATCAGGAATGTCTTACCCTGGCTGCCACGTCCATGGCATGGTCACCCACTGCCCTGCGAGGAGGGAGAAGGTCAGTTAGCACTGAGAGCTGTCTCTTGGTGCTGGCACAGCACCTGGCACCTTCCCTCCTCTCTGGAGAGCCAAAACCTTCTGCAGGGGAGAAGGGGAAGGGACAGCACACCATTGTGCACACCTGCTCACCCCACAGCCCAGAGATGCGTGAGCCAGACCCCGGAACGGGGACCTGCATGGACAGAACGGGGCTCTGGGCTGACACACCCCCCAAAAGCTGGCTGGGCACGTACCCTGCTGAGCTGAGCAGGGTCTCCCCGAGCTGGGAGCTGCTGATCCAGCGGGTCTCATCCACGGTGGTGCGGGCGTGGGGCAGGCGCCCGATGTCCTTCACCGTCATGATGAGGTGGCGCGAGGACTTGAGCAGCTTCACGGCCTCATCGTGGGGGATGCTCAGGAAGCTGCGCCCGTTCACCTCCAGGATCTGATCACCCACCTGTGGGATCAGCATGGACTGAGCCTGGAGCTTTCCAGGGAGGTGCTGCCCAGGCTAACCCCGCTCCAGATGAGGGACACAGCCATTGGAGGGACCAGGGAAAATGCTCAGGCTGGCACCAGGGAGGACCTGTGGAGCCTGGAGGGGGCTGTTCAGGATCAGACTGGTCTGCCCAGCCTCCTCCATCAACCAGACCAACCCCAAAAGACATCAAGGCCTCCAGCCCCAGCCCTGCTGCTGCCATGGGACACAGGAACCATCTGTGGAAGCCCCAAACCTCAGATCTCTGCATGCAGCAGGGAGGGTCTGACCACAGCCTCCAAATCCCTGCAAACTGCAGCATCTGGCACAGCTGCATTCCATCCCTCCTCTCCTGTTCCTCCCCAGCTGCTCCTAAGAGATTTCATTTTGTGGCCAAGGCCTTGGCTGGAACCAGGAGCTTTCCTGACAGCCTGGCCCTGTTTGAGACACAGCACCCACCCAGTGTTTCACCCTTCCTTCATCCCAGCTCCTCTTCCTCTGTGCTCCCAGGGCATCCAGGGCTGTTCCCCTAACTCCAGTATCACAATTCACCCTGTTCCTGATGAACCACATTTTTGAAACTGCCTTTTCTTAGCTTAATCATGGCCTAGCTCAGCTCTACCAAAGCACAGAATGGATTTTCTTCTCTGCCTGGCCATCAAGGAGACACAGGGAGAGAAAAGTTCCAGAGAAGTGAAACAAAAATGATCAGTGGCAGGTGAAGGTGCCTGTGAAAGGACAGATGGAAGAGATTAGGCTGTTAAATTTAGAGAGGAGATGGTGTGGGGGGGCTGGATGGAGCTGTACAAAATAATGCTGGCAATAATGAGAAGCCAGAGAAGGGCTCCTGCCTGCCCTTCCCTCTGCTCAAAGGACAGAGAGGCTCAGGGAGGCTGGAAGGATGCTCAGACTGGTGCTGAGGGGAAAAAGGGCCTGCAGCAAGATGGAATCATGTGGGTTGGAAAAGATCATTGAGTCCAGATGCAGCAGAGCTCAGCTCCCTGTTCAGCTCCATCCAGGGACCCTGAGTGGATTTGCCTCATTCCTCATCATAAAGTTCAATGGTTTGTGTTGGAAATGACCTAAAATATCCCAGAAGTGTGAAGGGAGGGGTCCCAGAGGAAGGCAAATGACACAAATGACCACATTCCCAACCATGGGGCTCCACAAATATCTCAGGTTCCCTTTGAGCTGTCAGCTTTAAATCCACTGTCAGAAAATTGCTGCCTACCAATGTAACAGGGGAGGGGAATTATGCCAGAGCCTGAAGTGCCAAGAGAAACACCTGCTCAGGTGCACCAATATCATCTCCCAGGTGTTTCTGATCCATCAGACAGTCCCCTGCTGCTCAGACAAGGAACACAGAGTCCACTGCAGCCCCAAAACAGTAAAAATCCAAATTTGATTAGGCAGTTTTATTGTAATTATGAATCTGTAATGGTTTTCCATACCAGGGATTAAATTTTCATGATTTTTTGGTTCAGAACAGTTACAGAGGTATAATAATCTTCCTTTCACTTCTCCTTTAAGAGTGAACCAAGAGGTATGCTCTCATAACATCAGGGAAACCAGAGTGGCTCTGGATTTTTTGCTAACTAACATAGATAATAATTATATTTTCCCCCCCAAAGTCAAGGTCAAGTGGGAAAGTAAAAAAAACTGCAGAGATGCAAAAGAAGCATCTACTAAAACAAAAGCTGGCCCTGAGAAATGATTTGCTGTATTCACAGCTGCAAACTAGCACAGAATAAAAGAAGTAATAATAAGACATAAAAAAAAAGTTATAATAAAACGCAGGAAAATTATTGCCCTGGATATTTCAGGAACTACTTTTCAGTTGTTCTCAGCTAATGGTGGGTGGATATCCAGGATGTGCTGAATGCTTGAACACCTCTGAAAATGAGGATTACTCTCACTTCCTAGGGAAAACTGCAGCCTGAAATGCAGGGGCTGAACACAACACACAGAAGGTGACAGACCATGACAAGAAGAGAGCTGGGAAATAACACCTGGATGACAGCCCTGGCTCCTTCTCCTTCTGGAGACAGTGGGCAAGGGGAGGTAAAATCAAGAGAAACTTAATGGGCTTCAGACAAGGGTTCTGAGCACCTAAAATCTCTTTAAAATAATGAGAATTGGCTCTGGAAGAAATTCAATCGCACAGATGGAAAAATAGGCAAGAGATTTTAAATGTGAGGTAGAGTTAAATGACAGCAAACAGAGCTGGGAACATGCCAAGGGATGCCAAGTGGGCTGGCACTGGCACCAGTCCTGTTTGATGCCACCAAAGTGCCAGCAGAGAGGCTAAATGACATTGGAGATACCACTAAAGTAGAAGGAGCCTCTCCCCAGCATAAATAATTATTACCAAAAGCCCTTAAGAAATTAAAGCTATGGGCAGGAAAATGTATGGATCAATTTGGAAGTGACCAAATTAAGGCTCACAGTAAATAAGGGAGTGCTCAGCTTCTGCAGGAGGGACAGGGGGCAGGGCAGATGATCCATGTCCAGCAGAGCCTGGAGGGATCCAGGCCAGATGTGGGAGCAGGACAGGGAATGAGGGGGGCATGGCTGGCTGAAAATGGGCCCTTGCCCCAAACACTGCAGCCCAAAGAGCAGGAACAGACACAGAGGGGGCAGGAAAGCCCAGGAGGGAAGGGGCTCTGTGGGGCTGGCAGTGGTTGTGGCACTGATGGGGGCAGGTTTTTGGTGGCCCCCCAGGAGAGGAGATTTCTGTCCACATCAAGGTGACACCATTGGAAGGACCAGGACAAACATCTTGGGTACCACAACCAGGAACCTCCTGAGTGACTTTCTCACTTTGCAGCTCATTCCCAAACTCTGAGGGAGCCACAAGACTTTTACCTAGCTTCTCTTTTCCAGAACATTTGTCTGTGTCCAGATCTCAAAGCAGCTTTCAAGGGATGGCTTTGGGGTGAGGGGCTCGAGGGCAGCCCCAGGGAGTTCACAGATGGCACCAAATTGTGTCCAGGGAAGGGAGCAGAGCTGGGAAAGGGGCTGGAGCCCCAGGAGAGGCTGAGGGAGCTGGGAAAGGAGAAAAGGAGGCTCAGGGGGAAATTCTGGCTCTGCACAACTCCCTGACAGGAGGGGACAGCCAGGGGGGATTTGGGATCTGCTCCAGGAACAGGGACAGGAGGAGAGGGAACGGCCTCAGGCTGGGCAGGGGAGGGCAGGGTGGGTATAAGGAAAATAAGGAAAATGTTGTCCACTACCCAGGGCAGTGGTGGTGTCCCCACCCCTGGAGGGATTTAAAAGCCATGTGGATGTGGCACTTGGGGACATGGTGGAGCAATGGTTGGACACAATGATCTTGGAGAGCTTCAGATTAAATTACTCTTTGTTCTACGACAGCCACTGCTGACGTCAAATCATTCAGCTCTCCCTGTTTACAGCCTCCCTTTCCCTCTCCTCTCATATCTGGATAAATATGGATGGTGGCAGCCCTTTTCACCCCAGCCCTCGTTCTGGGAACTCAATATTGAGTTGTTTGCTCAAAGCAAGCTCCCTGGAATCTGCTATTTCTGATGTAAAGGTCAAGGAGAGAAAACAAAAAACGGCTTAAGGAAGAAAAAGAACCCCAGTCCTGACAAAATGCAGCACCAGGAAAAATAAGCAGGGAAGCCATGAGGGCCAGCAGAGCCAGGATCAGCATCAGGAGCTCAGCTTGTGCTGGGCACCACTGGGAACGTCACAAAGGAGGCAGGAAGGACAGAAGCTGGAAGCAAACAAGGCTGAGTCACCTCCCTCCTCTGCAGCCCTCTGCTAACCCCCACTTCTTCACTCCCAGAACTTCCTCCGAGGCAGCAGATTTTAAAACATGCCCAAAGAACACATTGTCAGAAGTTTCATGAATGAATAAACATCAGAAGGCCAAGGCCAAGGCTATGAATATTTAGTTATTGACTGACTGCAGAGATCCAGCCTGGCTCCTGCTGGAATTCTGCCTGCTGAGGGAGCAGAACAGCAGCACCTGAACCAGCAGCAGCAGGGCTGGAGCTCCTCTGGACACTCATTTCAGGACTTTGGTTCCTGTTTCTGGAACTGGCAAAAGTTTCTGGGCCTCAGAGAAGCTTCCATGGTTTTGCCTGGCTTTCAGTTCCTTTTGTTTGCCCTTTGATCAAAATTTAAGGGAAGTGTAAAACATCAATTATTTATTTTAGTTGTTATTAAAAGAGTCCAAAATTCTGATTTGGTGCCATAGATACAAGGAGGTAAAAACAAAATGTCTGGCAAAATTTAATATTGGTTTGGGTTAAAATGGACCTCAAAATCATCCAGTGCCACCCCTGTCATGGCAGGGACCCCTCCCACTGTCCCAGGCTGCTCCAGCCCCAATGTCCAGCCTGGCCTTGGGCACTGCCAGGGATCCAGGGGCAGCCACAGCTGCTCTGGGCACCCTGTGCCAGCCCTGCTCACCCTGCCAGGGAACAATTCCTGCCTTGTCTCTCATCTGAACATCAGCTCAGAACCAGCTCAGTTCTGGTGACAAACTCAGTGAAAGCAGCAAACCCCACAGAAGGAGCCACAGGAACCTTCCCATCAACCCAGCCAGGCTGTGCTGAGCCCACATTGAGCACACCCACAACATTTCCATTTTAGAGAGCAACAAATTACCTGGCAATCACATTTATCCACCAGTTCTTGCTTCCTTGTGGCATCACATCCCTTCCACCAGCACCTGGAGCAGCAATCTACACCTGACCATGTTTAACAGCAGGGCATAAAAGGGCTTTTTTATCTCCAGACCTCCAGGCAGCACTGAATTTACAGCCTGTAGCATACACAAATCAGGGTGGGAAGCACCTGTGAGGATCTCAAATCACACCAAGCCTGGCACTGAGCACAGCACGAGCCTGCTGGACACACAAATCACTGCCTGGAGGGCAGAGCAGTGAGGGGGAGATCTCCAGAGTCAACAAGCACAGGCTCAGGTGTGCAAACAACAGTGGCAGGACTTGGGGGGACAGGGACAGGGAGCTGGCACTGCGCTGGGTGCTGAGTGTGGTCATTTCCTGGCATGGGATGAGGATGGAGGGACTCAGCCAGTTCTGCTGCTGGGACTGTCCCTGTGACATCTCTGCTGAGCTCACTGCCAGGGGGATGCAGAACAAAGGACAGCAGTGATTTTCCCTGTGCAGCAAAAGCAGGGATTTGGAGCAGCACAGAAAAAACAGAAAAAAACACCAAGGAAAACAATGCAGCTGTAAATGTGGTATTTGTACCACTTAATTAGTGGTTTGATTGTAGGTTCTTTTGTTTTTACTCAGGATTAAAAATACGAAGGAGATGAATTTTCTTGTGTTTGGGCTTGGTTGTTTATTAAATCTTATCTAAAGAACAGAGAGTTCTGGAACGCTTCTAGCTACCAGCTAAAAATGAGCAAAATGGAGCTGAATCAAGCTAGGTACAAGGTATTCTAAAGCTAAACAGTCCCATAGAGAATTAACATATATAGTATTTATATTTTTGACCCAATAACCAAACTCCTGTGACCTGCAGTGCATCACTGACTGTCCAACCAGAAATACTGCCTGAAATCATGAAGAAGAAGGAAAAAGACAGAAAGAAACAACATGCAAAATCTTCCATTTTGTCCCATACCTATTGCTACATTATAAAACCCTCAAATTTACCCTTTACCAAGTGAAATCACACACTTCTATTTAACTACACACCTGTGACTTTAACTCCATCACTCAATTTTGGAGCCTTCTCCAAGGCCTTGGGTCAAAAACAGTGTTCTCCAGAGGGTCAATGCCAGAAAATACAGAAAACTCAACCCCCCATGGTTCTGGGTTCTACCATGCAGCTTTTTCTTTCCTATCCTGTATTTAAACCTTCAGGCTCCTGGGTTTGGGGGCTGGATCCTGACCCTGGCACAGGGGACAAACATGCTGGTGTCAGCAATGTCACCCATGGCAGCTCCAGCCAGTCCCTCCCCTCCCAGCTCTACCAAGCACAAACAAATTGTCCTGTGCCTCCTCCTGTCCCTGCATTGAAATCCTGTGCCCCAGAGCTCTGCCCCTCTCGCTGATGAACCCACCAACATCCCTGGGACACAGCTGGGGACCCAGCCAGGGCTGTGGGCAGAGGTGCCAGGGCTGTGGGCAGAGGTGCCAGCCCAGAGGAACATCCTGCACTCTGGGGTGCTGCAGGGAGCTTCCAGCAGCATTTCTGAAAAGCACTCTGCCATCTCTAGGATGCTCCTGCTGCTCCCTGCCCCATGCCCCAGGGATCCCCTCATGGCCCAGGGTCCATTTTCCTGCTTAGGGCCTGAGGGAGATTTAAACTTGGATTGATCCAAACCTCCCAGTGCAGCATTTTTATTCTGTGGCACAAAGGGGAACAGCCTGCAGTGCCCAGGACAGCTCAGCAGTGGCTGCATTACCCCTAAAAGTCTCCTTGGCTACAAAGGGAACTCTGGTGACCTCAGTGCCATAGCACCTTGAGGGACAGGATCGTGTCCACCCCTAAACAGCCAAGGGCTGAATGATGGGGAAACACAGAATCCTTTAGGGTGGAAAAGACCTTTAGGATCAGTGAGCCCAAGAAATGGCTCACAGCACAAACAAAGAGGGGATGAGAGCAGATCACTCCTCATCCTCTGCAGCCCAGCACCAGCCCAGGGGATTGGGAGAACATTTCAGAGTTTAACATGCATCAGATCTCAGCTTAGGGATAGGAAAGAACTGACCCTCAGAGCCCAGGAGATTGCACTGGAACAAGCAGTGACTGGATGTCATTGCAGGGAACTGGGTCATTTAGAGGGAAAAACACACCAGAAAAGAAACTGTGACTGAAGTCAAATGATCCAGCTTGAGGAGCCTGAGTGTCAAACGTGCCCCATTCCTGCCTGGCACAGAGATACTTGCAATTGTTCCCTTTCCAACTTATTCCACTGGTGAACATACACAGTGTTAACCCCAAATGTCCCTTCCAGGATCAGCTGTGACCAGAGAAGGGAACACCCTGGGACCTGCAGGGAAGGCTGGAGCAGCTCAGAGGTGATGTGTGCACATGCTGGGGTCAGTGAGTGCACATCTCCCTTCACATGCTGGGGTCAGTGAGTGCACATCTCCCTTCACAAGAGCTCTGCAGCCAGCTCTGCCCAAGCCCAGAGCATCCCTCAGGACCCTGCTGGAGTGTGGATGAGCTGAGGTCCCTGAGCCAGCCTGCTGATGGATCAGCCCTGCTCTATTGATGCCCAGTGATTTTTATCTTTTTTTTTCTTTTCTATATGCTCTGTATTATTTGCACATATATTTAGAGCTCTGTAGCCTGTTGTTGCATTCCTACTTTGTCTTCCCAGTGCTTTTCCCTGCCCTGATAGGCAGAAAGACAAAACACATTCCTAGCCCCTATCCCATCTTGGTTCTCTTGGGGAACCAAGGCCAAAATCCAGCTCTTTGAGACACATTTTCATCAACAAAGTTCAGTTCCACCTGAGGGGGGAGGATTTAGAAGGTGCTTGAACAGGGGGGAATTGCATCCCACTTGTGTTCCTAATTGGTGATTGTTATCAATTATGCTAATTTGCTATAAAACAGTGTTAACCCCATGGAGGAGCTTTCATGGATATTTTCCATATTTTCCTGGAGGCCTCCAATAAAGACCAGCTTTTATCTCACCTCCTACACTAACAATATCTGAAAAGTGTGTTTCATTTATAGGTTCTGAATGCATCACTGTCCCAAGGGTGGCACTTTCAGCACACCCAGCTGAGAGCTGGCTCTGAAGCCCTGCCCTGCAGCCAGGCTGGGAGCCCTGGTGCCCAGCACAGCCTCCAGACCCTGTGGCTTTGGAGGAGAGCGGCAGGGACAGTGACAGGACCAGGATCTTTCATGGAAATCTCTGCCCTGCCAGCTCAGAGAGGGGGGATGCCTTGGAGTGGCTCCTAGAACAGAGGCTAGAGCAGATCCAGAGAATAAAGTGGGGATTTATTAAAGGCTTTCAGTAGCTACACCTTGGGCAGGCAAAGCCTTCCAGAGGCTACACCCCAGATGGATGATGGTCATGAGTTTTTCACACAATTATAAATGTGGTCCATTTGTGTATCAGGGGTTAATCCTCCAATTACAGCTGCAGGTAATGAACTCATTTACCCCCAGTTTGCTCCCCCACAATTCACTTTTGTTTATACTTTCCAAGGCCTGAGGCTGTAGGGTGTCCTTGCACCTCAGGCCCAGAGGAATTGTTTTGTCTGACCAAAATGTGGAGACATTTAACTAACACTTTATAAGGAGTTTAGAGTTACACACTAATGCAATACAGGATTTGAGTAAGATAAAATCTTAAGGCAGCAGGTGGGAGGGACTTTCTGCTGAGGAGACTGTGGGAGCTGACTTGTCTGGAGAAGAGAGGACTGAGAGGGGATCCCATCAATCCATATAAACAACTCCAAGGGGAGTCAGAGGATGGTGCCAGAGGCTTTTCAGTGACAGGATGAGGAGCAGTGGCCATAAACCAAAACACAACAAGTTCCACATCAACATGAGGAAGAAATTCTTACCCTGAGGGTGGCAGAGCCCTGAACAGCTGCCCAGGGAGGGTGTGGAGTGTCCCCCTCTGGGGACATCCCAAACCCACCTGGACAGGTTCCTGTGTCACCTCCCACCCTCTCTGGGATCACTCTCACCTTCAAGCCAGTGCTCTCTGCCTCGGAGCCCTTGTCCACACCCGTGATGTAGATGCCCAGGGAATATTCTGCCCCTCCTCGGATCATGAGGCCCAGGGATTTCCCTTCATTCAGGACCAGATTCACCTGCAGAGGAATAGCAAGAGACATTTCTGTGGTGTCCAAGTGCTGCTGGGCTGGACAGCAGTTCCTGTGGGATGGAGGAGGCACAGGGAGGAAAAGCTCTGGAGGCTGAGAGGCTCAGCTACAGGAGGGGCAGCACATGTGGCTGGATTTTCAGTCACAAATCAGCTGATCCACAGCAGTTTTCCAATCTCTCCTTTTGCAAGTGCATCCCTGGGGTAGAGACCGAGCTGAGAGCAGCCCCCAAAGCCCCCTGAGCACCAGCACTGGCTGTGAATTCCCCCTCTGGCATTCCTGCCTGTGCAAACAGAGCCACGATCCCACACTGGGCACGGATCAGCCCAGCTGCAGCCCTCTGCCCTTTGCTGGCTGTGCAGGGCCACTCCACAGGCCAGGACAGACCCCACAGGGGCTCCTCCTCCCAGCCATTATCTCCAACAACAACACCAGGACCAACTCTCCATAGATCCAGTATAGATTGCAGAAGACATTTCACATTCCCCACAACCTGCCAGGCAGCACCTGGCCAGATGTTCTCCCCACCAAATGCTGATTTGCAAACCCAGCTTCCACCTGCTTCATCCACCCTCTCCTCCTCACAGGGCTGACAGTGTTTGGACGTGCAGGTGGGGATTTGGAGTGCATGAGCAAGCCTGTGCTCAGCTCCCTCGAGGGCTCTCCATTTAAAATGGCCTTTGTTCACTCACTGCATGACACTTTCTAAATGAATAACTCCAGGGTGATTTTTTTGCTTTGCTCCCAAGTTTTGAGTCACTTCTGGAGAAAAGCAGACAGCAGGAATAAAAACAAATGAGAAAAGCCAAAATGTGTTTCACACTGATAGAAACAACCAGAAACAAGCTGTTTGTGAAGGGCTTTTATATTTAAACACCTTTGCTGCAGTCAAACCAAAATCTTGCACATTTACCTGGATGGAAAAATAATTCCCAGCTTCAAGTCTGTAATTAATCCATCTTTCTTGAGGACACGGCATCACAGAGGGAATTCAGGCCAATCTTTGAGTGGCTGGTATTGAAAACCCATTTTCTATCTTGGTGACAGAAACACAGAAATCAGCAGCACAACACAAATCCACCTAAGGCTCCAGATTTTAGATTCAGAGAAAGGGATGCAAAGCTGGAATGAGAACTGTAAGACATCAACTACCTGTACCAGCATCCTTCTGTGAAAAACCTGACGTTCTCTGGGTTTCCATGCCCTGCTTTAAAGGGCAGAAAGTGCTGGAAACAATTTTAGCATTGAAGGATTATGAAGGAATTACAGAGACCTTCACACTTCAGGCTGGAGAGACGAGCTGGGCACTGAAGCCACCCAAAGGAGCAGCTGCTGTCACATCCAAGGGCAGTTTGGTTTTCTCTTCACAGGGAACCTTGCTCTGGACCACAGAACACTTCACTGAGTGCTCCTGAGAATTAGGAAAACATTCAACTTTTCTGAAGTGCTGTTCCCTCCCAATCTGTCTGGTGGCATCTGCTGTAAGTTTTTCACCTCACCGTGGCTGTGCCTCTCAAAAATTCCCCAGCTTGGGAAAAACACAAGCAGGAGAAATGCTTGTCTAGAATAGAATAGACCAGAATAGGCTGGGAATGAGGAAATTCCCTCTGTAAGTCCCTGAATGACATTTATATGTGCTGGGGTTAGCACCAGGAGGGGTGGCTCTGCACGCAGACATTTCCATTTCCCTTTAACACTATCCTGGTAAGCTGAGAAGCTGCTCCCCCCACATGGGGAGAGCATCAGATGGAGTAAGAGATACCCCTGTCCCTGTGCTGCTGAGGTGCTGCCACGTGAGCTGCTCTGCTCACCCCTGCACCGGGCAAAGCTGCACTTCCAGAGGCAGGGAAACCACAGATACAGAAATCCTGGAGCCACAAAGGCCAGCAAAGCCACAGGAGCTGTGTGCAAAAACCTCAGCGCTCCTGGAAAACACATCACTGCTGGCAGCCCAGAAAGTTGGGTTGCTGAGGGTTTAATTGCATCTCTTCATCAGCTAATAGCTGAATTCAGGCTCCCTGAATGAACCCTGCAGCAGGAACTGCCGGGAACAGCGTGGCAGAGAAGGGAACAGCCAGGGAGCATCCAGCTCACGGACACAGCGCAGATTTCGGGAATGGCTGGGGAGGGAGGGAGGGAGAGCTGGAGGCACTCAGTGGGGAGGGGAGGTGATGCCTCTTTGGGACTGCCTAAAAAACAAACAATAAAATTAAGGGAATAAAAAGCAGTTCTATTTATTGAGGCCTTCAGGTACATTTAGGGCAGACAAAGCCCCCCAGGGGCTACACCCAAATGGACAATGGCTCACAGGATTTCACACTTTGATAAGTTTGGTCCATTTGCACATTGGGGGTGAATCTCCCAATCACAGCTGCAGGTAATGAAGTCATTGACCCCAAGTTTGCTCCCCAAACTCACTTTTGTTTCCATCTCTGGGGCCCTGAGGCAGTGAGGTGTCCTTGATTGCCAGCCCAGAGAGGAATTGTTGTGTGTGCCCAAAACGGGAGAGCAGCAGCTCACACTGTGTGTGGAGTTTAGAGTTACACACTAAAGAACTGCAGGGTTACAAATAGATGGAGAACATAAAAGCTGAAATCCTGAGAGATCTCAGGAGCAATGGGATAAGCTGATTGCCAGGATGAAGCAAAGGCTGAGCTAAGGGTTTGGGGATCACAGAGGACAATTTGCTCTCTGCTTCCCGAGGGTCTGTGTCTGCAGTGATGGGCACAGCACAGGGATGGTGACAGAGGGTGGCCCTGCTGTGCTGGCTGTCCCAGCACTGCATTGTCACAATCCTGCCAGCCTGGCCCCACACATGGCTCTGGGGTGACACTGAAGCACAAGGAAGCTAAACCTGTGATCAGGCTGATGTTGCCAGTGGTTGCCAGTGGTTGCCAGAGGTTCCCAGAGGTTCCCAGAGGTTCCCAGGGGTGATCCAGGCCCCTCTGGGAACACACCCTCAGCACAGCATTCCCTGGGCCATTCCCTTCTGCTTGGGCTCTTGCACTCAGGCTGGCACACGAGTGATCAACACTCCAGTGCCAAAGCTTGGCCCAAAGAGGGCATTTTGGTTCCATTTCCACTTTATGCTTCTCTCTCCCCCCTGGCCGAAGCTCCCTCAGTGTGAGAAGCTGTGAGACCCCTCAGGGAGAGCTGGGATTGAGGGATCCTAAATTCAGACTGTCCTGACACCACCCTAAACCAGGCAGCAAACAAGGGCAGCTCTTCTGTGGGGGAAACTGAGGACACCACAGATAATAGAAGGGTTTGGGTTGGAAAGGACCCTAAAGCCCATCCAGTGCCACCCCTGCCATGGCAGGGACCCCTGCCACTGTCCCAGGCTGCTCCAGCCCCAATGTCCAGCCTGGCCTTGGGCACTGCCAGGGATCCAGGGGCAGCCACAGCTGCTCTGGGCACCCTGTGCCAGCCCTGCCCACCCTGCCAGGGAGCAATTCCTGCCCAATATCCCATCTAATCCTGGAAAAGCCATTCCCTGTGTGCTGTCCCTCCATCCCTTGTCCCCAGTCCCTGTCCAGCTCTCCTGGAGCCCCTTTAGGTCCTGGAGGCACAGTAACATCCAGGCAAGGTCACCCCCACACCTTGCCAGGCATTCCCCAGCACTGGCACTGCCCAGTGCCACCTCCTTCCCTGAGCCATTCCCAGGCTGTGCCCAGCCCCAGGCGACTCCTTCGTGCATCACAGAAACATTTGGAAGTCCAAGGTCACAGTTTTAATTTGTGTTTTAACAATGAAACATCTGCCATCTCCTGTAGCAGGAAATGAAGGGAAGAATGCCATCATCAATGAGGCACTTGCTGATTCCTGCACAGGATTTCTGCTCTCTGGGTTTATGGAATTACCTGTTGACAGATTCAATTTTGCCATTAGAAAAAGGCTTTTCAGAAGGAATTAGCCTGCCCCAGTATGGCTCAGCACACAGCTGTGTGGCTGAGGAGCTTTCAGCCATGCTGGCAGCTATTTCCAGGCCATTACTGCTGCCACACAACACAAACAGCACCGGGGGAGGCTGGCAGGGCTCATCCTGCTCCTGCCTCCCAAGGAAACCCCACAGCTTGTGTCTAGACATCCTCACACAGCCAGGGAGGGCAGGCAGAGTTGCTCCCAGCCCTTCTCTGAGTTCTGGCAGCAGCTGGGGGTGCCAGGGCCACCAGAGCTGTCCCAGTGTCACCCCCTGGGCTGCCACCCCACACCCAGCACTGGGCACAAGGAGCAGCTCCCAGGGCTGAGAGGGGACACCAGGGCACAGGGGCAGTGACCAAACCAAGCCTTGTGCCCATCCCAAGCCTCAGTCCCAGTCCCCCATGGGGCAGGGCTTGGCTCACACACCCATTGCCACTTTTGGCTGCTTTTCCTATTTAAAGTGCCTGAAACAACCAAGAGGTGGAACTGCCGCCCCTCAGGGTGGGCTGGGCTGTGACACAAAGGGCATTTTTAGGTGAGTCTGCTGGGACAGAGCTACAAATGCCCGAGGCAGAAGGATGACTCCTGGCCACATTGAAAGCCAGGCTGGATGTGGCTCAGGGTAACCTGATGTGGCTGAAGATGCCCTGCTCACTGCAGGGGGTTGGATTAGATGGGATTTAAATGTCCTTTCCAACCCACACCAGCCCATGCCCCATCCCCAGCACACTGGTGGCACGCACCAGTGGCTCACATCCCATATTCCAGTCCCACAGGGAACTGAGCCAGCCCCCCACGAGCCTGGATTTCCTTAAAGCTGTAAACAAAATCAGAGCCCAGCAAGGTCAGAGCAAGCAAACAGTGAGAGACGTGGGGAGCTGGATCATCCACACTGCAAATGTCATTACAAACTAATAGCAAGAAATCCTTCCTTCCCTCTCCTGCATCTCTTATCCTTCATGCTCAAGTAGTCACCAGCAGTGTCTCAAACATTCAAGCCACGCAATATTAGCACAGATATTTTATTTTTTTTTAATAATAATTACTGCTACTTTTGGCTCCAGAATTGCCTGAAGCCGAGGAGATGTTCACAGTCTATTATGTTTTCTTTCTTCTGCTGCACCAGGAATAAGCAGCTCCCCTGGCAATAAGCACATTAAGGCACCAATTCAGCTGATGGAATGGTGCTTCTCAGAGAACTCACAGCCCAGCACTGCCAGAGTGCTTTGCACACTTCATCTTCCTCCCAGCTCAGCAGCACCTCCGAGTTTTCGCTGTCTGAGGCTTTCCAAAGTGCTTTTAATGAAATAAGCTGTCAATCCCAGAAGTCCATCAATGACAATTCACGGCACAAATGGCTCTTGCTGCTGCTGTGACAAATCCTGAGGACTCTAAGCCTGGACAGACGATAAAAATCCGAGTGCTCTGAAGCAGAAGGTGAGCACTGGAATCAGGTCCCAGCCTGCCAGCAGGCAGGGACATCCTGGGATGGGGCTGGGGTCTGTCACCTGCTGTTCTGCCTGGCTTGGCTCCAGCAGCATTTCCCAGAGCTTTGCACTATTGCAAACCCTTCCTTTCACACTTCCTGACCCCTGGTGAGTCCACCTGCGGGCACAGGGCTCTGATGAGACAGGATTCACCAATTACAACTACAGGAAAATGCTAAATCTGGGAAATGCAGCACCTGCCACACAAGGATCTGGAACACCTTGCACAATCACAGGCTGAACCTGCCAGCAGCTCCTTCAGCCCAGCATTCCCTCAATCCTCACCTCCCATCCCCAGTGCCATCACTCAGGTCTACACCAAAAACCTGGCCCAGATCTCAGCACCCCCTCTGCTCTCCCAGAACAGCCTCTGACCTGAGCTCAGGGCAGGCTGGATTCTGCCTGGAAGAGGATGGGGAAAGCCAAGCCAGCTGCCAAATCCCAATCCCCAAATGCCTTTGGTGGGGATCCTTGCACAGCTGGAAGTGAAGGAATCCCAGTGCCCTCAGGAAATGGGGACAAAGCCACAGGCTGGGAACGCTGCCTTTGGAGCTGAACACTGCCCAAAGGCACCCTGTCCCACAGCTCACCCCACTGGATGATCCCACAGATCCCTGGATGGATCAGTTACACCATCACACACCTCACTGTGGTGGTTTCCATTTCAAGCCTTTGGATAACAAATCCTTCTGCCTCGGGATAATCAACTCCTTAAGCTCGGTGACAAACCCATCCTTCCAGGCATGCAGATGTGCTCAGGAACAGGCATCCAGATGGACATTTCCACTGCCTGAAGAATGGCAGATGCCTCCAACAGCCTTGAATTTAACCTTGGGGAAACTGGAATATCCCTTTGACTCCAGAGGTGCTGAGCTGTGGCAGTGGATTCACCTCCTGCTGCTGTGCTTCCCCAAACCCTGCCTGTCTGAAAGCTTTGGCACATTCATTCCAGGACATTCAGATAGATTAGAAATAGGAGAGAGTGGGATATAAAAAAAAAATAACCAATTCTCCCCTCAGAATGTAAAACCAGTCACAAATCAACCAGGCCTTGGTGCCTGTCAGTTCTGGTTGACTGGGCTGAATTAACCAGGGATGTGCTGCATTTATTTGCATTTCTGTGAACAGAATAACCCCACTTTCAGCAGTTAATGATGTATCTGTAGCTACCCATAAATCTACACATACAAATAGAAAGGGAGAAAACTGCAGGCAGTTTGCTGCCCTGTTCTGGGACACGTTTTCACCCCTCCATGGTGCTCAGTAACTCAGGCCACAGAGACTCAGCTCACCCATGCCCTGCAGGCTGTGTGCAGAAAATGTCACTCCAAATAACCCAACACCAGCCAGGACAGGCTCTGCTTGCTGCCAGAGCCTTGGGTCAGGGGGAATTGCTTCCACCACCAGCTGGCACAGCAAGGCACCTCTGGATACCGAGGTGTCTGGGCAGCCTTGAGCATTTCAGAGTGGCAGCAGCCAGTAATTTTCTTTTTTTCTGCTCTTACAGATGGGAAATCAGGAGTGGAGGCTGCTGCAAAGTGCATTCCAAGCCTTGTGCACTTCAAGCAGAGACCAATGTTCCTGCTGGTGTGTCACCAAGGAGTGAGGCCAGCAGAAGGCTGAACGCTCCCTCTCCATCCCAGCTCCATCACTGGGAGCTTACAGTATTTCCTGCAGCTGTCATGGAATCTTCCCAGGTTAACAGAGAGGCCTCCAGCCCCCTGTCCTGGGGGATCAGAGATGGAGCAGCTCTGCTGGGAGGAAAGGCTGGGACAGCTGGGATTGTTCACCTGGAGAGGAGAAGCTTTGGGGTGAGCTCAGGGTGGCCTTGCAGGGCCTGAAGGGGCTGCAGGAAAGATGGAGAGAGACAATTCCCAAGGGATGGAGGGACAGGACACAGGGAATGGCTTTTCCAGGATTAGATGGGATATTGGGCAGGAATTGTTCCCTGGCAGGGTGGGCAGGGCTGGCACAGGGTGCCCAGAGCAGCTGTGGCTGCCCCTGGATCCCTGGCAGTGCCCAAGGCCAGGCTGGACATTGGGGCTGGAGCAGCCTGGGACAGTGGGAGGTGTCCCTGCCATGGCAGGGGTGGCACTGGATGAGCTTTAAGGTCCTTTCCAACCCAAACCAGTCTGGGATTCTCTGAAGGAGCCAAAGGGCTGCCTGACTGTGTGGAGCAGCACCAAGGGATGGAAGGACAAGCTCAGATTTTGCACACCAGGGCAAAGCTGCACACACAGGATGAGCAGGAGCACACCCAGGGCTGGCACATCTTCCCAGGGACCACAGCAGGCTGACAGAGGCAGGGGACTCTCAGCTCCAGGTTTCTGAGCATTTCATGTCCACACAGTGAGGACTGAAGGAGTGATGTGCACAGAAACAACTCCCCAGAGCTGCCCAGAGCTGCTGCTGCTCTGTCAAGGTGACACTGGGTGGCAGGGGGTGGGGGACACCAGCCAGCAGAGCCTGCTTTTCTCCTCTCCTTAAAATAAAAATAATAGGCCCTTCTCCCTTGTGGCCCACATGAATATTTCATCAGCAAACTGCCTCATCCTGGATTAGATTTTTCTCTCCCTCCAGCTGAGATGGGAAGCTCACAGACCCTCCCACAGCATTTGCAGGAGCTGAGGACATTTTGGGCGCAGACAGAGCAATACCAGGATAAAAGGATGGGAACAGTCAAGGCTCCAAGAATTCCTGTGTCTAGGGAAGGCAGTGCTGACTACTAGGACAGGACTTTGATATTCCATGGGTGGCAAAGAGGAAACACCACATCCTGCTTGTACAGGATGAGGTTCCCTGTCCATCTGTCCCCTCAGCTGTGCCTCACTCCACTGAGCACTGTGACACCTCTGCAGCCTGGCTGCCCATGGGAAGGGTGAGGAGAGGAGACATTAAATCCCTGAGATCAAATACTGCAGCTCGAGCACCCTGTGCAGGCTTCCCTTACACCAAGGGCTGTTTAAAGGAGGGCAGCTCACAGCAAGAGAGCAGGGCTGGAAATTCAGTGTGCTGATGGGTTCCTTCTGGCAGAGGCCTGGGATCCAGGCCCAGCACTGCCACACTCCCCTGCTGGCGCTGCACAAGCCATTCCCTTCCCTGCTCCTTCTTCCCTCACCAGGCTTTTCACTCAGGCCCCTCCTGGCTCAGGCTGCCTCTCCCCAAATGGAAAAGGAAAATAATCAGGTTTATTGCAGAGCATTTGTAGAAGAGAAGAACTGGGGAGGAAGGTTTTGTTTTTTTTTTTTATTACAACAGAATTGCCAAGGGACCCAAGAAAGGAACAGCTGAGGAAAGATCTGAATCTCAGGAGGAAGGGCAGGAATGCACTCAGACATCCAGCCCTCCACATGCAGAGGTGACACAGATTAGAAGAGACCTTAAAATCATCCTTCAACCCCCTGCCATGGAAACAACTCCCACTGTCCCAGGCTGCTCCAAGCTCCAATGTCTAACCTGGCCTTGGGTACTGCCAGGGATCCAGGGGCAGCCACAGCTGCTCTGGGCACCCTGTGCCAGCCCTGCCCACCCTGCCAGGGAACAATTCCTGCCCAATATCCCATCTAACCCTGGAAAAGCCATTCCCTGTGTCCTGTCCCTCCATCCCTTGTCCCCAGTCCCTCTCCAGCTCTCCTGGAGCCCCTTAAGCTCTCCCCAGAGCTTTCCAGGCTGAACATGGATGTCAGTCCCTCAATGTCCAGCCAAACAACCTCCTGTTGGTAAAAGCCTTAAAACCTCTCCTGGTTTGGTGGCTGCTCCTGGCAGGACCTTCCCTGCCAGACCAGACTGGCCAATTCCTCCCCTCCAGCCCAGCTTCTCCCTGTGTCAAAGAGGAGCAAAGCCAACCCATCCCATCCCACCCCACAGGACTGCTGGGGGAAAGCCACAGCCCAAGGCAGAAATCCAGGATGCTAAAGGAGAGCCAGGGCAGAGCAATGCAGAGTCACACAGGGTGGGACCTGCTGGGAAGGGACCCCCAGGGCTGTGTGTGATCCCCCTTTGCTCACCTTCTTCTCATCCCCCTCCTGCAGGAGCTGCAGGTGGCTCCTCTTCTCGCTGTCCCTGCGCAGGGAGCTGTTCTGGTGGTGGGGCAGCCCCGTGGGGGGGGACACGCTGCGGCCCTGCGGGTCCACCCAGGTGTAGATGTGGTTGGTGACATAGCCCCCAGGGATGCGCCCCACCGAGTGCACCGACAGGTTCAGCTTCTTGCAGCCCTTCAGCACCTGCAACACAAGCCAAGCACGAGGGGTTAGTGCCCACAGGGCCAGGCAGGCACAGCTTTGCACTTCTGGAAGCTTAAAGATCTCCAGCTCCTCTGCAGCCACCAGCTGAATGATGGAGCTGCATAAAAAGCTGGTGGGAAAAGCTGGGATTTTTCTGTTCTCTCCTGGCTGTAATAGAGATAAGGTAAAGCTGCTGCTGAGAAAACACAGAGAAAACCTTTCCCATCAGCCAGGGAAGGACAGAGTGAAGCAAAATGGGGAGGTGAGGGGGGCAGAGCCATGGCCAGGATGGGCTGAACCTGGGGCTGAGCAGCTTCTGCAGCTCTGGAGAGGAGCCAGAGCAGGACAGGGAGCAGTGCTGGAGGTGAGCAGCACTGATCCTTGCCCAAAGCCCTCTCCAGCCCTCACAGAGCCCCTTTAGGCACTGCAAAGTGCTCCAAGATCTCCCTGGAGCCTTCTCCCCTCCAGGCTGTAAGGGATGTCAGCCCTCAATGACTGTGTTGGCAGCAAACAAAGCCAGTATGGGAAAAGCCTCAGCTCAGCCCCAGCTCTGTCCCCACAGCTCCAACCCCTGCACTGGAAAAGCCCCTGCTGCCTTCAGGGAACACTGACAGCACTCCCAGAAATTCAGCCAGTGAGTTACCAGCTGCCTTCCCCAGCACAGGCAGCCAATTAATGAGTGGAATAATTACTAAATACATACACACACTTACACCAGCACACACAGAGATGACCTTGGGGGCCAGAGGAGGTGATTTGCAATCGCTCCTGTGCTCCTCCAGCTTCCACTGTGAGGAGCTGACACAGGAACTTCAATTAACACGGAGGAGTTCTCCCTGGGGACAGCTCTAAGTGCTGATCCCTCCAGAGGCCTCAGGAGCATCAGCACTGCAGATCTGCTCTCAGAAGGGAGCTGTTTGGGGCTTTTTTGCCATGTATACATCATCCTGATGAGCTGCTCCTGCAAGGTCTCCACTGAGCAGAGAAGCTGCTGAGCAAGGCTTGTGGCTGGGAAGAACTAAAACCAGCAGCAAAGGGTAAAGTTGTCACTAATAGTGGGCTGGCTGGATCCCAGCCCTGAGCTGGCAGCACCCCTGTCCCTCCCTGCCAGAGGCACAGAGAATCCAGCCCAAAGCCCAGCTCAGCACCTCCATCACACACAGCAGCCTGGCTGCAGATTTGTCACATGCTCCCAAGGTCACCATGTGCCCAGAGGGCTGGCACAAGGACTGCAAAGCTGCTGGAACCCACAACCATGGGATGTTTGAGCTTTCTGTGCTTCCTGGCACTGACCCCCTGGAGAACACTGCTTGTGACCTGAGGCCTTGGAGAAGGCTCCAAATTTGAGTGATGGAGTTAAAATCATGGGTGTGTAGTTAAATAGAAGTGTGTGATTTCACATGGTGAGGGGGGTTGAATTTGGGATTTTTAGGAAAAAAAATTTTGGGACAAGATGGAGGATGTTGTCTCTTTCTGTCTTCTTCATAGTTTCAGGCAGTAGTTTCTGGTTGGACAGTTAGTGCTACACTGAGGGTCACAGGAGTTTGGTTATTGGGTGAAAAGTTTAAATAATATAGGTGTTAATTCCCTATGGGACTGTTTAGCTTTAGAATACCTTGTACCTAGCTAGGTTCAGCTCCATTTTGCTCACTTTTAGCTGGTAACTAGAAGTGTTGCAGAACTCTCTGTACTTTAGATAAGATTTAATAAACAACCAAGCCCAAACATGAGAAATTCATTTCCTTCATATTTTTAATCCTGACTCTGGGTGAAGACAGAAGAAAATGAAGACAAGCCACTGATCAGGTGGTGCATTTAACCCATTTACACAAACCAACAGCCCCATTGGGACACCTCAGAGCCCTTCAGCCCCTGGGCTGCTCACCAGCTCCAGCCCCTGTTCCTGCAGCTCCCAGTGCCTCAAACACATCCCTGCTGGGTCTGCTCCCTCCCTGCAGGCACTGCGAGCCCAGCTGGGCTGCCAGAGGTGCTCACCAGTCCTGCCAGGTCTCTCTGGGATGATGGAGCAGGTTCTGAGCCCTGTGCCAGCTCCAGGGGAGCTCTCCCATGGGCACAGTGGCTGTGCCAGGCTCCAGGGCACAGAGCAGCTTCCTGAGCCAAGCTGCCTTACAGCCAGGCTCAGGATGGGCTGAGCTCCATGGAAATCAACGGGCTGGGGGTGGCAGGGACCCTTCCAGGGCAAGGGATCCCTGTCAGATGGGGTACAGGACCTCCTGAAATGTTCTTGTTCATCCAAAATGGAGCCATCTCTATAAAACCTCTTTTGAGTCTGCATAACATCTTTGTACCCCTCTACCTGTGTCCAGTTTTGGCCCCTCAAAGGAAGAACTGGAGCATGTCCAGGGAAGGGAACAGAGCTGGGAAAGGGGCTGGAGCCCAGGAGACTGAGGGAGCTGGGAAGGGGCTTAGAAGGAGAAAAGGAGGCTCAGGGGGGCCCTTGTGGCTCTGCACAACTCCTTGACAGAAGGGAACAGCTGAGGGGGTCAGGCTCTGCTCCAGGAACAGGGACAGGAGGAGAGGGAACGGCCTCAGGCTGGGCAGGGGAGGGCAGGGTGGGCACCCAGCAGGAATTTCCCCATGGAAAAGGTGATTGGAAGGGGCTGCCCAGGGAGGTTTAGATTCCCCATCCCTGGAGGTGTCACCTGGACATGGCACAGGGATCCCCTTCCCTCCCTTCCTCATAGAATCCATCCTGGCAGGGAGGAGAAGGAGCAAAGGGAACCCTCTGGGGTGTGTATCACACAGGAGACACTCGAGGCACAGCAGCAGGGATCAGGAGCAGAGACCAGGCACAGGAGCAGGGATCAGGAGCAGGGATCAGGCACAGGAGCAGGGACCAGGCACAGGAGCAGGGACCAGGCACAGGGATCAGGCACAAGAGCAGGGACAAGGAACAGGAGCAGGGACCAGGCACAGGAGCAGGGACAAGGAACAGGAGCAGGGATCAGGAGCAGGGATCAGGCACAGGAGCAGGGATCAGGCACAGGAGCAGGGATCAGGCACAGGAGCAGGGATCAGGCACAGGAGCAGGGAGCAGGAGCAGGGATCAGGCACAGGAGCAGGGATCAATCACAGCAGCAGGGACCAGGCACAGGAGCAGGGATCAGGAGCAGGGATCAGTCACAGGACCAGGCACAGCAGCAGGGATCAGGCACAGGACCAGGCACAGGAGCAGGGATCAGGCACAGGAGCAGGGATCAGGAGCAGGAGCAGGGACCAGGCACAGGAGCAGGGATCAGGAGCAGGAGCAGGGACCAGGCACAGGAGCAGGGATCAGGCACAGGAGCAGGGATCAGTCACAGCAGCAGGGATCAGTCACAGGACCAGGCACAGCAGCAGGGATCAGGCACAGGAGCAGGGATCAGGCACAGGAGCAGGGATCAGGCACAGGAGCAGGGATCAGGAGCAGGGACCAGGCACAGCAGCAGGGATCAGGCACAGGATCAGGCACAGGAGCAGGGATCAGGCACAGGAATCAGTCACAGGCAGGGGCTCATGCTGCAGTGTCACAGCTGCCCCAGGGACAGGGCAGAGTAGCTGATGAAGCCTGGCACAGCCATTTAGCCTCAGCCAAATGTCATCCCCTGGCAGGGCAGGCACGGCAGGGCTGCTCTCCGGAGGCACAGGGAGGTTAGCAGGGATGAGAGGCCAGAGATTTACACAGGGATTTTTATGTCCCCTGCAGCTCCCTTGACAGGGCCACCAGGAGCAGGGATCTGGGGCTCAGGGAGATGTTTTATGCATGAAGGTGACAGCAGAGAGCCCGAGGGAGGGAGCAGCTGCACAGCTGGAGGCAGCAGGAGGGCCAGGAGCTCCATCCAAGAGGGGACAGAAGCTGGAGTGCCCAGCAGGACATTGCTGTGACAGTGTCTCCCAGAGGGGCTGCAGCAGGCTGGTGACACTCTGGGGAGTCCTTCACACACCCACTGAGGTCTGTCCTGTACTCAGGGAGAAGCAGTTTCCCAGCCAGCACAGAGTTCCCTTCCCAAACCCCTCCCTGCTGATGCCCAGGGCAGGGCTGGAAGAGGAGCCCATCAGACCCTCCCTCACTCAGAAACCCTTCAGGACACACCTTTTGGAGCAGGTCACCTGCTGACCTGCACCTTTTGGAGACCCTTTGGGTGAGCACAGCTGGGGGAGCACAGTGACACCCACAAATTATTTTTAAGGAACTTTTAGGGGTATTATTATGTAGTAATGGGACAAGGGGGATGGCTCCATGCTGAGGGATGGCAGAATTAGATTGGATATTGGGAAGAAATTCTTCCATGTGAGGGGTGCAAACCCCTTCCCCAACCTGGTGACCACTGGAGTCAGTTCTGCTCAAACATCTGAGCTCCCAGGAAGCTTTGTGTCCATCAGGCAGCAGCTCTTTAAACTGCAGCTGCCCCAGCTGGGAGAGGAGAGGAGAGGGAAGCAGTTTTCCCTCAGTTTCCCTGGGAGAACATGTGATCCACACTGCAGCACAGCAGGCACGGGGACAGCATCTGGCACACATCTACAAAACCTTTGTGCAGCCACACTCTGAAGCAGACTTCAGCAAAGCACTTGGCACCAGTGCTGCAGGGGGACGAGGCACCAGGTGTGCCAAGTGGGAGAAGCTTCCACCTGCACCCAGAGCAGGACAGAACCCACCAGCAGCTGCTGTGCTCAGCTCCAGGAGAGCAGAGTTTCCATCATCTCCCTGCACAGGGAGAAATGCTGTAATTCATTTTGGGTTTTTTCCCCCCCAGGTTTTACTACAGCCAGGGAGGGCTCAGAGCAGGGCCCAGGTTCTGTTCCCTGGGGCCCAGCAGTGGGACAAGAGGAATGGGCAGGAACTGATGTCCAGGAGTTCCAGGTGGACATGAGGAAGAATTCCTTCCCTGTGCAGTGGCTGAGCACTGGGACAGGAGCCCAGAGAAGGTTTCACCACTGTCCTCCTCCCATGGAAGCCTTTATCCTGCTGCTCCCTGTGCCCAGCTGCTGCTCAGGCTTTGAGCACTTCCCTGTCCCCATTCCCAGTGAGGTGCCACAGTGCCACCAGGCTGGCGCCAGCCCTCCAATGTCAGCTTTGCTGCCAGCCCTGCTCATAAAGCCACCAGAGCAAGAGAGAGAGGGCCAGAACCTGCCCACAGACAACACAGAGCACCCCAGCTCCCTGGGATGAAAGGAGAAGCTTTTCAGCAGACTTCTAATCACAGAATTCCACAATCACTCAGGTTGGAAAAGACCTCCCAGACCATCAAATCCAACCTGTGCCTGGTCCCCACCTTGTCCCCAGCCCAGAGCACTCAGTGCCACCTCCAGCCTTTACTGGGACACCTCCAGGGATGGGCACTCCAAACCTTCCAATCCCTGCCCACCCTTTCCATGAGGAAATTCCTGCTGGTGCCCACCCTGCCCTCCCCTGCCCAGCCTGAGGCCATTCCCTCTGTCCTGTCCCTGTTCTCTGTTCCCAGAGCCCAACCCCTCAGCTGTCCCCTCCTGTCAGGGAGTTGTGCAGAGCCATAATTTCCCCCTGAGCCTCCTTTTCTCCTTCTGAGCCCCTTCCCAGCTCCCTCAGCCTCTCCTGGTGCTCCAGCCCCTTCCCCAGCTCTGTTCCCTCCCTGGACACATTCCAGCCCCTCAAGGTCCTTCCCAAACTGATGGGCCCAGAACTGGACAAGGATTTGAGGTGGTCCCAGCAGTGCCCAGCACAGAGGGACATCACAAAGGACAGGGTCTGGGTGGGAATTCTACAAGGGAAAACATTTTCCTGCCAGAGACACAAATTGTCCTGTGTGCACTGACTGCAGAGATACCCCCAGAACCACAGCAGAACTCATGCTGTGAGTTTTTTGGGAAATCAGGTTATCTGGTGGGCACACTGAACCCCACCCAGCCACCCCTAAATAACAAATTCCACCTCCTCGATGCCCTGTGCAGAATCAGACAGTGCAGGCTGCATCTCCATCTCCTTCCTCAAGCCACTCCAGGGATCTGCTGCCTGTTGTTCAGTGCTCTGGGTTCTGCTCCAGCCTCAGGTAAGGTTTGGCTTTGCCCCATCTCTGATGTGTTTGAGGACCATGAGGTGGGAGGTTTGGGGCTGGCACCGCAGTGTGCAAGCTCACCTGCCAGCAGAAATCATTTATGTGAATCTGGGAATTAGTGCCAAAACCTTTAGCAGAGAAACAGTCACCAACTGCCCAGAAATGTGATCAGAAGCAGCAAGTGCCAGAGAGAGAGGCAGATTGATTCCATGAGGCCACTGATCCCCTAACAACACTCTATTTAATTATCTGTCAAGTGCTCTGAGAGGGAAGAACATCGTGTAAACTGATCAAAAAAGGAAACACACATCCCATGTGCCACAATTACCTTTACAAAACTCCCATAAAACCCAAACAGCTCCCAGAACATCATGTTCTTTCCTAGGATCCAGCGTGGCAGCTGCCACCCTTCTGAATCCCTGCTGGTCTCACATCACCGAGGGTTTTCCTTTCCCATCTTCACCATTCCCCACTTCCCAACAGCCCTGTGTAAAACATCTCCAGAAATGCCCCCAGAAGGAGCAGAGATGCCAGCAATCAATGGTAATTCCCCACCAGGATGCTCCTGGCAGCCTGCCCAAGCTGCAGGGACACAGCCCCTCCCTTCACCTTTAACCATCAGCCAGCCTCCCCCTCCCCACTGCCTCCAGCTGCTTTTTTTTTTTTGGCTCTGGGATAATGGGAATGGAATAATGGGAATGCAATAATGGGCACTGCTCTGCTGGTGAGCTCCAAAGGTCGGTGCTGAGGTTATCAATCACCAAAGCACCAGGGGTTTGGCAGCACGTCCCCAAAAAGTAAAGCAAAGGCTTGGAAATCGAGCTGCAGAGGGAAGGAAATGCTGAGATACCACAGGAGGGAGGCAGAGGGAGCTTTTACAGCACGTTCCAGCACCGAGCAGGCACAGCTTTGTCCCACCACTCCTTCCTGCCCCATCCCAGGCTGCTCCTGCTGGATCAGGTGGGTTGAAGCTTGTGGGATCAGATGGACTGAACAAAACCCTGCTGCCAGCGGGAATGAAGCAGCAACCTGTGCCTGCTGGGGAGGGGAAGGGGCTGCAGAGACAGGAGAGGGGTTGAGCCACATCAGCTAAAAGGTTCCTCTGCCGAGACAGGACAGCAGGCACAGGCACATCCTGCCCCCAAAACCTTTGCTCCGGGGATCAGCTGCAGGCAAGGTGGGTAAAAGGCTATTGCAGATCCCAATGCACACCTGGTTAAGGCCAGAGACTGTCCCCTGCCACAGGGTGCAGTGGTAAAAAATGTATTTTGGAACAAGTGCTGCCTAGAGAAGCTGTGGGTGCCCCTGGATCCCTGGAAGTGTTCAAGGCCAGGTTGGATGGGGTTTGGAGCAGTCTGGGATAGTAGGACCTGTCCTGCCCATGGAACTGGATGAGCTTTAAGGTGTGGGATTCCATGATTTTGAGTCTATCCCATCCCCTTGTTGCCTGACAAGGCCCAGGGAGCCGGATCTGCACAGAGGGACTGGGAATGGAATGGTCTGAGGTGGGCAAAGAGCTCATCCCTGAGGGGGACAGAGGGGCTGGAACGAGGAAAAGGTGACAGAGGCAGGAGGGGACAGCAGGACACAGGAGGGGGCTGGGGGAAGCACAGGGGACACGGGGGGACACGCGGGGACACACACAGCCTCCCTGCAGGAGCACAAATGGGAGGCGTAGGAGGCACAGTCCAAGCTCTCCCCCTCTCCCAAGCCAAAGGACAGCAGTTGGGCTTTCAAGTAGCGGCACTTATGCAAATCAATGCAAATCGATGTATAATTATGGTGATTGCACACATTTAGCCCCAAGGCATCAGGAACCCACGTCCCTTTCACCGGGAAAGGTCAAGTGAAATCTTAGCTCCAGCACCTTCTCCCCAGCCCTCCAAGGGCTGACACCTCCCCATGCCCCTCTCCAACCTCCCACCCCTCCAAGGTGGGCCCTGCCCAGGGCAGCCCTCAGGCAAGCCCGGGACCATTCTAAAAAGAGCAGAAAACTCCATAATTGTGCAAACAAAGCAAAACCAAAGCTGTTTGGGTGCTTTCAGGGCAGGGGGAGGCATAAGGGAAATGCAGATTAAAGCTCTGACTCCTTCCTCTGGTCTTCTCTTCCTGCTCCACACCAAGCCATGCTGAAAGGAGGGAGGTGAAGCAGCACCAAGGCCATGTTGTCTAAGCAGGGTTAAAAACTTTGGGAGAATCAATCAGAGCCTCCTCCAGCCTCCCCTGGCCCAGGGGCTCCAAGGCAATTCCTGAGCTGGCAGGAGCAGAGCTAGAGCTGCTCCAGGCTCTGCCTCATCTGAGCTGGCAGGAGCAGAGCTAGAGCTGCTCCAGGGCTCTGCCTCACCCCCACTCACCCAGCACCTGGAGAGAGGGAGAACTCAGAGCATCCCAAGGAACCCGAGGTAAATCACACCAGCAGATGCTTTGTCACTTTAACTGAGGGCCTGTAGAGCTGAATAATTCTCTGTGGCATTGAGGAAGTGTCAAGAAAATCCATCCTCTTCCCTGAGGACAGGGGAACTGCGTAAAAGATATTTTAATTCACCAGTTCTGACGCTTTTGTTTTCTTCCAGTGGCCACTAGAAGGAAATAAGCTTTTATCCTCCAGATTATCTTACCAATTTCTCTGCTGAGGCAAAACTGGTTATTTAAAAGGAGCCCACTAAACAACATTGATGCTGCAAGAACTCCAGGATGCCCTGACAATGCTAACCCTGATGAACAAGCCAGTCCTGGTGCCAAGTCCTATCATCCTTGCATTATGAGGGGAGATTAAGGCTCTCATTCCAATCTTTTGCATCAGTATAAAGTCATTTGATTTCATTAGGGCTGATTGTGATTTGCTGGTGAAATGAAGGGAAACAGATGACTAAGGAACTTGCCCACTGAGGGAAATCAGTGGCAGAGCAGCAAATACAACAACTCCCAGCGCAGGTGGAGCGGCCAAGCCCACGTTCCCACAGCCCCTGGCTGGGTGTGCAGCTTCACCCCAGCCCAAGGGGCAGCAGGAGCTCATGTGGAGCCCAGAGGAGCTCACAGTGACAGGGCAGCAGCACCGTGGGCAGCTCCAGGTGAGTTCCAGTGCTCAAACTGCTCCAACAACTCCAGATCTGCCCCTGGGAGCAGGAGCAGCCCCAGCACATCCACACTCTGCCCCTGCCACCAGCCCTCCCTTTAAAAGTCACTTTAAAGGCAGATACCTCAAGAGTGACCATTTCCCCTCCTCCTTTTTCCCAGAGGGAGATCCTGGTGCCTTTACACTTTCCACCCTCTCTCTCTGAGTCCAGCTGACTACAGGAGCTGAAATGGAAAGTGTTTGCAGGACAGAAGGGCACAGCAGGAGCCCTGGCATCACACAGCACCTGCCTTGAAGCTGAGTGCTTTTTTTGAGTGCAGTTTTGGGGATTTTGGTTCTGAGCAGATCCAGAGATGAAGGAAGCAATTACCACTCTAAGTGTTGGGGTGGAGACAAGTCATATCCTCCTTCTCCATGCTCCAGCTCCCCGAGCTCCCTTGGGAAAGGGAGAAGTTCCAAGCCTCCTTCTTTAGTGTCTTCTAAAAACAGAGCCAGCAATAACCACACAGCAGTGAAAGGAACACAGCTGATCTCTTCACAGAGTCAGGGATCAAGGATTGCCTTCACCCCTCAGCCTGGCTCTGCCTGATCATGCACAGCTCCAAGCACTTGGAAGGGTCAAACCCCAACCAAACCAAGCTGCATTCCCTCCTCTGAGCCGTGCCCACAATGCTGTGGTGATTAACTAAGCAGTGTCAGGTCATGGTAATCAATTAATTGGGCAGCACAAACAATGACATGAAATTTTCTTTATTGTAAACTGGCTGGAAAGAAAAATGGCTCTAAATGTTTCTGAGGCTCAGGGCTGCACAGCTCTGCTGTCATTTCTCAGAGGTCTTTCAGCAATCCCACAGCTGGGGCTCTTTCCTGTGAAATATTACAGTCTCTGAAGAGATCACCTTGTTTGCCAGCATGAAAACCCACAGCAACAGGACATAAAATGAATTTTAATCTCCTTTTAATTGTTTTTAAATGCCCACTTGCCACTTCCACCAGAGTGGGAGATGGAAGGGCTGGAGGGGGTGAAAAGCTCTGCTGGAACAGAGAGATGGTGGCTGGGGATGAGATCCTCCTCCATCCCAGGCTGGGGTGTGATGTGACACCCCCTGATGGAATCCCCTTCCCTCCCAGGGCTGCACAGGACACACAGGACAGGCTGGCAGTGCCACATCCTGTCCCCAAGACAGGGCACTTGAACTCCTCCAGTTCCTCCAGGATAAACTCAGTTCTGGCCCAGTGACTTTGGCAGAGCCATCACGGATTTACACCAACACCAAAGGATCAAACTCCCCAAGCCCAGCACATCCAGATCAGGGGAGTTTTGGTGATTTTGGTCAAGCTGATCCAGATTTGCCCAGCAGGAACAGCAGGGCCAATGGTGGGACCAGTGCAGCTTTTTGAGGCTGGTGTAGCTCAGTAAGCAAAATCCTAAATCAGGAATTCTTCCACTTTTCATTTTCTCTCATCCTCTCCCTCCCTAAATGTCCTTTTATTCAAAGGACATCAAAACCTACAGCAGAGCAGGAAATGTAAGAGGTGGGGGAGAAAGGATGTGAATTTAATGCCAACTCCAGAGCAGGGAGGAAACACCTCCCTGGGTAACATTTTCATGGTCTAAAGTTATAAACACCTTGATTTTAAGTCCTCTGGATAAAATATGACAGCTTATCAATACAAACTTGCAGCACAACTGCTAAAATATAGCAGTATATGCTAAAATATAGCAGCATATACACCATAAAAAGAAAAAGAAATATATATATAGTGTATAGACATAATATACTGTCCTAAATAGCAAGGCTGATAAAAGCCAAGCGAACTCTAAAAATATGGCAGACAACACAAACTTCTCCTCTCACCCCATAATTCAAATGCTGGTGATCTTTTGCTAAAGTGCACTCTTGAATGCTGTAATGATGGAGCTGTAATTGTAATGGAGTCATTTAATTTGGATTTGGATGAAACAGCCGAGCACAGAGCAGACAAGGCATAAAACTCCCGTGCTCACATAAAGGTTAAGGAGTTGGTCATTAAGGGAATTGATTTGGAGTGCTGAGGTAATCTTGTGGTTGAAGTCAGAACGCCACTTTTTATCTCATTTACACTGAAAACATCTGCAAACAGCACTGCACCGGTCCCGGGCCAGCAGCGAGCTCTGAGCTGGGACATCAGCAGGGCACTCAGCCCAGCCTCGGGGTGAAAATCCCAGAGCAAACAGAAACTGCTGCTTCTGGAGAGGAGTCTAAAGGCAGCCGGGCTAGCACGACTTGAATTTGCGCAGGGAACGCTCAGCCAGGGCTGCACGAACGGAGCAGACACGGCTGAATCCAGCTCTGCCCGAGCAGTGCACAGCCCCAGCCGCACCTCCAGCACCCAGCGAGTTTGTCACATCAGCCCCGAGCCTTCCCGAGCCCGGTGACAGCTCTGTCAGCCCAGCACGCCGTGCCCGTGATGGATAGCGGGGCAGCCCTGGCCAGACAGCTCCTTGCTGCAGGACACAGCCGGAGCATCGCGGCTCGGAGCCGGGCTCTGATCGCACACGGCTCGGCACAAGCCGTGTCTGGGATCAGCCACACTGCCGGGGGCTTGTGCTAACAAAGTCTCTCTCCTCAGCTTTCACTCTATTTGATCCCGAATGCAGCGTGTGCACCGATTCCAGCTCTGGGTTATCACAGAATATTCTGAGTTGGAAGGCATCACAGGATCAGCGAGGCCGGCTCATAAGTGAGCAGCCAATAACGGGATCAAATCCCCAGTCCAGGGTTACGAGCACCAAGCTCTGACCAACCGAGCTGATGTTTCCCTCTCCACGGACCCTCGGCAGGGCAGGACACAGCGGGGTTTGCTGTGCCTCAGGACACCACAGCAGAGCCTTTGCAGGGCTGTCAGTGCACCCAGCCCGAGCCCCACATCCCAGCTTTCAAAGGAAAGCAGAGAGCACAAAACGAAGCCACTCATCAGCACCTCTTGTCCCTGCAGCTCTGACACTGAACACCCAAAACACTGGGCTGGGGCATTTGTGCCTTAAACCTTCAAATGCCGCCCTGAGCATCACTGAACGCGATTCTCTTCATTGCCCCCCTCCCAAATGCAGCATCTGAGGGCAAATTAACGCTTGGTTATTTTAGAATCTCCCAATGATTTACAGTACAGCTCAAAACCCTCTTCCCATTCTTCCCAAGCAAATTGTTTCCACCAGCACAACATGGGTCATAAAAACCCTTCCCAGATGTGAAAAGAACCCAGGAGCTCAAGAAGGTGCCAGTACAGGGGAAGTGATGAATTTGTTGTTGAGAGACGTTCAGCTCACAAGGAGACAATTTCTAAGCTGCTTTTTCCTATCAGGATCATATTAACAAAATACAGCTCTTGGCAAGCCACGTCCTCCAGGAATTATTTCTGTGCAGGAAGCACTTAGTTTCACTCAAAATTAATAATGTCTAAAAGGCATCAATTACATTATATTAGAGAACAAATAGAAAGTGATGTGAATTACCCAGCAGAGTGGGTGAATTGGAGATGAAGTCATGGAGCAGAGCATTCCTGACACCTGGTTCCTCTCCATCCCAACGCTATAACCAAAATATGTGGGGGCTGCAATCTCCAAGGCATGAAATTGCAGAGTAACAACTGAAAGCTTACCCTGCTGTCGTCCTATCATTAGGAACAAGAGAAAAACAATTCCTACAAACCTTTCCTCTGCTCTCAGGATTACCAGGGACTCATTTCCAGCCTGGAAGTCGTGCCCTTGCCCACAGCACTGATTTAAAGCTGAGGCAGGGAAGGCACAGGTCGGCAGGGAAGAAGTGTTCAAAGCTGTGCAAGATTAATGCGCTGCCAGAGGAACGCTCCGCATGGAACGGGCTCCCAACAGAACCACTTTAGCTTATTATGGATAAATTAAAGCACAAACAGCTGGAAAACAGCCTTGTCACGCCACATCCCAGCTCTCCACACGCTGCCTGCAAATTGCTGCTCTAAAAGTCGATTCTCCAGCTCGATAGGTTCGTGCCTCGGGAACGCTCCGAGCAGAGCCCACCAGCCACAAGATCAGCTCTGGGAAGGGTTTGGGACACTCAGACCTGAGTTTGCCTCAGAACCCCGCGTTTCAGATGAAAATCCCACGGTTCCTGGAGTTCTCCCCCCACATTAAAGCTTTTATCGATAGCCCCCATGCTGTTACGGCTACAACAGGTCTCCGGGGCATGTGGAGCCGTGCTGGGAGAGCCGGAGCCTTTCAGTTGTATAACTGCTCTCCTCTCCCTGGAACAGTCAAAGGAATCGGGGACCTGCTCCTGCCTCGGGCACGGTGCAGCCCTTGGGGGGATCTATTCTGCTTCTCCGTGCCTCAGTTTCCCCATCTTTGCGAGGAGAAGCCCACTAGAGCTGGAGTACATCCCTTAAAACCCGGCTCAGGCAGATTCCCAGCTTCTCCGAGCTTCCCAGGCTGCAGGCGAGCCGCGAGCAGCACCGCTGCGTTTCAGAAGCGCGACAAAAGCGCAGGACGAGCCTGCCGTGCCCGGAGCCACCCCGGTACGCGGTCCCTGCCGTGGGTGGCACCGCTATTGCCACTGCAAACTTTCCGGCCGGTCCCGCACGATGTCGCCGGCGCGGTGCGAGCCCGGAGCGGCTCCGCGATCCCAGGAGAGCGGCACCGGGGGCTCCGCTCCCACCGGCGGCGGGGATGGAGCCGGGGAGGGATGCGGCTGGACGGGGCGCACGGGGACAGGAGCGGGGACACACGGACAGGCAGCGGAGAGGCAGAGCGGGACGGGGCGCGCAGCGGAGCCCGCGGCAAGCCGGGATGGAGGAAAATCCAACAGAGCCCGGTGCGGAGCAGCCTTACCTTGACCGCCTCGGCGTGGGTCACCCTGTCCAGGGACTTGCCGTTGACCCCCAGGATCTGATCGCCGACGCGCAGCCCCTCCCGCTCGGCCAGAGAGCCCGGTTCCACCAGCGACACGTAGATGCCCACGCCGTGCTCGGCACCGCCGCGGATGCTGAAGCCCAGACCCTCGTGGGCTTTGCTCCGGCGCAGCGTCACCTGCCGCAGCTCGCCCGGGACCACCGGCGGCGGGGCGGGGGGCGGCGGGGGGCGGCCGGGCGGCGGCAGGTAGGGCCCCTCGGCCGTGTACTGGTCGAAGAGCAGCTGGTCCGAGCGCGGCAGGACGAGGCGCAGCAGCGGCAGCAGCTGCCGGCGGCGCGGCCCGTCGAGGAGGGCGCGCAGGGAGCGCACCAGGTCGCAGACGTTGCGGCGGCCGTGGTAGGCGTTGAGGCAGAGGATGAAGCGCTCCCGCTCCGCCTCGCTCAGCAGCGCCGTGAGCGCCTGGTGCAGCCGCCGCACGTTCGCCGAGAGCGGCCGCGGAGCCGGCCCCGGCGCCGAGCCCAGCGAGCCCGACGAGGAGGAGGAGGAGTGCACGGACACGCCGTCCAGCTCCGCGCTCATCGCCGCGGCACCGCGACCGCGCCGGGGGACGGAGCGGCCGGAGCGAGCCAGGCAGGGCAGCAGCGGAGCCAGGCGGGGCGGCAGCGGAGCCAGGCGGGGCAGCAGCGGAGCCCCCCGGGCAGCACCGGGACCGGCCGGCCCCGCCGCTCCACCTGTCCGTGCGCTCGCCGGCGGCTCCCCAGGAAGTGACGCGGCCGCCGTTGCCGGGAGACCGGTTATACAGAGCGGCCCCGGCGGCGGGACCGGACCCCCCCGCCCCGCCCCAGCGCCCGCCCCCGCGGGACCCGCAATTAGCGCGTCCGCTCATCAGCGCCGAGCCCTGCCCTGCCCTGCCCTGCCCGCGGCTCCGGTTGGAAAGTGCTGGCACCCTTCCCCAGCCCTCCCGGGATGGATGGCGTCCATCCCAGAGCTTCCTCAGCTCCCTCCATCCCAGCACGGATGGAGGGCACACGGCAGAGGACACTCGCCAGGGATCGGGTTGCGCTGAGAACAGCCTGGCCCGGCACACGGAGCGTTACCTGACCCGCGGGGATGTTTTTCCATTGCCCGCCGTGCCAGGTGTGGGATTGTTGTTACCTCACGGTGCAGGGCGCGGTGAGTGCTGAGTTGTGGTGCTGGGGATGCGCCCGTTCAGCTCAGCACGGGCTTTGTGTTAATCACACCTAAATGTGATTGTCGTGTGTGATTGTTAAATCGCACCTAAAATTCAGGCACATTTGTTCCTGACGGGGTGTTGAAGGAATCTGTGGTTGGGGGAGCAGATTTTAAAAAGGAGAAATGTAGAATAGATCTTAGAAAGAAATTGTTACTAAGAATTGAGTGAGGGTGGTGAGGCCCTGGCACAGGGTGCCCAGAGCAGCTGTGGCTGCCCCTGGATCCCTGGCAGTGCCCAAGGCCAGGTTGGATGGCGTTTGGAGCACCCTGGGGCAGTGGGAGGTGTCCCTGCCATGGCAGGGGTGGCATGGGATGATCTGTAAGGTCCCTTCCAACCCAAACCACTCGGTGATGTCGGGTTTGGAGTCCACTCCAAACTCACAGCAGTTAACCCCTCCTCGTTCAGCAAACACAAGCACCACAGAGAAGCCTTTCCCTGAGGGATCCTGCTGGTGCAGATCCAATGATAAAGAAGCTGGCAGGGCCTCAGGCACACGGTATTGCCAGCCTGGATAGCTGGGACTTGGGGAAGCACGTTCCCACCTGGGATGCTCCTGCACAAGTATCTACCCTCCTCTCTGCCTCCACACCCAAAACTTGTGACCTCAGACCCAAAGAGAAGCATTGGGATGAGGAATCAGTGCAGAAATACAGGAAGTGCTTTTCTGGTTGCTGGATGAATTATTTCTTACTACGTTAGGTTTGAGTTTCTTTTATGTCTCTGGAGCACTGAGCAAAGACCATTTTCCATCTCACTCATTTGAAATCTTTCTGTCTTTGTTGGAGTGCCTTCCATCTGCTACAGTAGAGAAGGATTAAACCTAATTCATCAGATGCATCTTGATAGCAGCAGAATTCATTTTGCTCATGGATATGATGGAAGAGCTTAAACAGCTGCATTGCAAGTAGCTTTATGTATTAAAGCTTTGTTGGAGCTCTCAATGCCTTGTTTAAAACAAAACTAAACAAAGCAGATTGCTAATTGAAATTCGCGTTCGAACTGTGGCTGATAAATAAGCAGATGGAACAGTCAACATTACTGGAAAGAAAAGGGACAATATAGGACAGAGAAGTGAGTAAAAACAAAAATACGCCTACATCAGCCAAACAAAGTGAGAGAAGGGCAAACAAGGTACTGCAAGTCTTTGAATTGCGCTCAGACATGATGCCAGTGCTCAGTCCTGCTCAGACTCCTCTATTTAAAGCACTGCTGTTCCCACCAGCACCGTGTCTGAGCTGCTCCAGCCTTTTTGGATCCTACACGAAGAGTCTGAATGTGTGAACGTGAGCAGCTGCAGTGGGAGCTGCCCCTGCTCTGTGCAGCCTGGAGCAGCACATCCTCTCCAGCACAGCCACCAGGGCTGCTCCATGCCCAGTGCTAACACTTGGTCCCTGCTCTTTTGACGACTCCAGAATATCACAAAGTCAGTGTTCCAGTCCCAGAACAACTCCAATCCAGTGCTACCCAGCAGAAGCACTCACAGTAGCTGTATTTAGGAATAATTCTGCTGTCTTGCTGTCACTGCCCTGCCAGCAGACTCTGCTCACCCTTGGGATGCCCCATCCACTTGCTGCCCCCACAGGACGGCTCTGAGCCTGTCCTTTGGATGTGATCCCTGGTTTAGTTTCTCCTCAGAGAAGTTTAACATTTAGATTGTTCACACATTGGCAAGTTGGATCTTTACCATACACTCCAGACAGGGGCTTCCACTGCTTTTCCTTTGGAGAATAAAAGGATTGAGGTCTTCTCATGGAGCCTCAGCTTTGAAGTGAATCTGATGGATTTCTGGGGGCTTTATCCTTTCCACTGCTGTGAACACTGCACCAGGCAGCTGAGAGGGAGCAGCACATGGCTTGGGCCAGAGGGGAAAGGGGGGTTCATGCAGCTCCTGGGCTCAGGAGTGCTTCCACACCTGAGCAAAGCCTCTCCAAACTTCCTCAGCCCAGGTAATGCTGCAGAATAAATGCCCCCCATCAGTGTGCAATATCTATGTAGAGCTGCAGGGCTCCACGGGCCAGACTCACTACACCAAAGTGATCCTTCAGGATTTCTTGGGAAGAAATTGGAAGGTGGTGAGACCCTGGCACAGGCTGCCCAGAGAAGCTGTGGCTTCCACATCCCTGCAAGTGTTTAAGGTCAGCTTGGACAGGGCTTGGAGCAACCTGGGACAGTGGAAGGTGTCCCTGCCCCTGGACAGATGATCTTCATGGACCTCCTAACCCAAACCATTGGTGATGAAGCCCCATCCCTGGAGGTGACCAAGGAAGACCTGGATGTGGCACTCAGTTCTCTGGGCTGGTGACAAGGTGAGGATCAGGCAAAGGTTGGACTTGGTGATTTTGGAGGTCTTTTCCAGCCTCAGTGATTCTGTGATGATTTGGAAAGGGAGCTCTGCCAGGGGGGAGTTGGCAGCAGTGCTCAGGGCAGAGGATCAATGCCAGGTACAAACATCCTCTGGAGACAAGATTCATGAACACTGAGAGTCCACAATAATTCCTGGGACAGCTCCTGGCTGAACTGAACCTTTGCTAACTGTGGGGACCTGCCAGACCCTGGCAATGGGATCTCAGCACCCAGTCACAGTGGAGAGCTCCAGCACAGCTGGGCACTGCTCATTCCCAAACAGCTTTCAGCTCCACCCAGCCTTGCCCAGCAGAGTCCCTCAAGGCCAGTAGGAGCCCAAAACGTGTTATTCTTGTGGGTTTTTAAATCATCCTTGCAGCACAAAATAATCCGATGCGTTTGCTAAGTGCCACCTGAATAAATTGCCTAACCTTTCCACTTTAATCCGCTGTAATCACTTTCCAGAGGCACTCTTTGAAAAGTGAGCTCCGTGTTTCCAGAGCAGCTGTGCTCCTAATTAAAAGGCACTGTAGCAAGAAGCCAAGAAAACCTAATTCTGGTTGGAAATGCCTTGCTGCAGTTGGAGGACTGAGGTGAACTGCGAGGAGGGCCAAGGAGGAAGCAGCAGCTGCCTGTGCTGCTTAAGAGAGTATTAGGAGGGGGCTGGCACTCGGGGCTGCCTCTTGGCTAAATCCCTGTTTAGCAGATTGGCTCCCAATCCTCTGGCCCTGGCCAGGCTGGTTTGCACAGCTTGGACATATGCAGGAATCAGCTGAGTGCTGCAGCTGAGTGCTCACAGAAGGAGCCAGCACACAGGGAGAAGCATGCACAGGGTTTTCCAGCAGAATTCCTGGGTGCCTTGGCTTCCAGCTCCATTCCTCCTGCAGCAAAGCTGAATCCAGCACAGTTCAAGTTCCCCACGGTGCAGGGAGCAGGCTCATGCTCCATCTCTTCAGCTCCAGATATAACAAGCAGAAGCTGGATTTGAAGGAAAGCTGTAGGAGCAGTGAGAAATCATCATTTCAAGGGAGATTTTTTAAGTTCTGCTTTATGAGTATCAATCACTCACAACAGGAATGGTTCCAGTGAGTGGAGGTTGCTGTGCTTCATCAGACCAAGTTCAGTTTGGCACGTCCCAGCTGGGACAGATCCTGAAGAGCAGGGTCCAAGCAGGCAGAGGGGGTAGGAAACCCTGACACTCCTCAAACTCTTCTATGTCTGCATATCTACAAATCTCCTATAGCTCAATGCCACACTCAGGCTGTACCTAAGCAAAGTCAGCCCAAACCACTTCATTGGAGTGGGAATTTGAGGTTTCCATTGTGCAAGAGAACATCAAAGATGAGAATTTTAGCACCAAACCCTAAAGTTTCCATGGGGTGGGCACTGCAGGCTAAGAGTTTATCACTCATTTAGTGTAGATTAAAACATAATCAAATCAAACAGACAGCAACAGTTTCACCTGTATTCCCAGCCATATTTTGATTTCAAGCCATTGGAATGCTGTGACACTTAGTAAAAGCCTAAGTCAAAGCAATTCACATTCAAACAAACCTCCGTTTGCTCAAGCCTTTCCCAGGAGCTCGAGTTCCTCCCCGATTTGCCTGCAGTGATCTCTCCACGGTGCCAACACTGAGTGTAACCCTGCATCACAGAGCCAGATGATTTAAGAGCTGCAATCCTCCTCCCCTCTCTGGCAATTTCTTGCACTTATGCACTCTCCAGTCCTGCTTGAAATGCCTGAAAGAAAAAGCCACTTGCGTCATCAGCTTTTTTTTCCTTTTAATGCCCAGCACAAATCATGGCCAAGTCACGGCGTGGGCCTGGGTGTCAGGGGCAGGCAGAGCTGCCACTGGCACAGGATCAGCTCGGTGCCTGCTCTCTGATTTGGGCACCCTGGCTGTTCAGTTTGGTGCTGGAGGACACAGAGCCTGTTCCTGATGGCTGGCTGTCCTGGGATGGGGCAGGTGAGTTTACTGGCCCTGGTTACTGGGAGGTGTCCCTGCCTGCAGGGGGCTGGAGCTGGAAGAGCTTTAAGGTCCCTTCCAAGCCAAACCATTCTGTGATTCCACCATTCTAAGGCTGTTTTAGGATTGTGGAGCTGTGCCATAGGGAGTACCTGCTGAGGGAGGCATCCTGGGGCTGTGAATAACAGGACTGGGTTTACTACCCTAGAAATTGTCAGGCAAGTCCAAAATTCCCACCAGACGAGCTGGATGGCAGAGGACTGGCTGGAAGGTGTAGGATGGAGGGGAAGCACAAACTCTTTGTCCTCAGTGTGCCTTTCTGCACAGGGTGCAAATTGATGCCTCCAACCCTGAATTCTCCTCCTGCTGGGTCCATCACTGCCCCAGCCCAGTCTCCACCTTTCAGGCAGGGACTTTGCCCTGCTGGAGGTCTTGGCTACTCCTGGAGTGCAGCACCTCACACACAGGCTGGCATGCTTTGCTGAGAGAGCCATGGAATGGTTTGGGTTGACTTTAAAGATCAGCTCAGTTCAACCCCCTGCCATGGCAGGGACCCCTCCCACTGTCCCAGGCTGCTCCAGCCCCAATGTCCAACCTGGCCTTGGGCACTGCCAGGGATCCAGGGGCAGCCACAGCTGCTCTGGGCACCCTGTGCCAGCCCTGCCCACCCTGCCAGGGAACAATTCCTGCCCAATATCCCATCTAATCCTGGAAAAGCCATTCCCTGTGTCCTGTCCCTCCATCCCCTGTCCCCAGTCCCTCTCCAGCTCCCCTGGAGCCCCTTCAGGCCCTGGAAGGGGCTCTGAGCTCTCCCTGGATTTCTCTCTTCTCTTCTCTTCTCTTCTCTTCTCTTCTCTTCTCTTCTCTTCTCTTCTCTTCTCTTCTCTTCTCTTCTCTTCTCTTCTCTTCTCTTCTCTTCTCTTCTCTTCTCTTCTCTTCTCTTCTCTTCTCTTCTCTTCTCTTCTCTTCTCTTCTCTTCTCTTCTCTTCTCTTCTCTTCTCTTCTCTTCTCTTCTCTTCTCTTCTCTTCTCTTCTCCCCCCAGCTCTTTCCGTCTGCAGAGCAGAGGGGCTCCAGTCCTTGGAGCACCTTCACACCCTTGAGTCACTTCAGCAGCTCCACATCTTCTGGTGTCAGGGGCTGGCTGGAGAGTACCCAATGAATTTGGGAGAAGTACAGTCCCTTTCTGAAGAGCTCTGTTAATATAGCCAACAATTCACATCAGACCTGAGCACTGCAGAGTGCATTTGCACAAGTTCAGCCTCTCAGCAGGTGGGAAAATCAGGGGCTTCACTCCTTCACTCACACTGGGAATTGACAAACTCACACAGAGCTAATCTAATTGGAAGGTATTTATCTCATTTGCAAACATTTATCTAATTCAAACACATTTATCATTCTGCAGGTTGTGAAAGGCTGTCAGTCTGGCAGGATTTATGGGCCAGCTTCCCAAGCTTTTCTGCAGTGGTGGAAGGGCCTGCAGTGGTACAAACTATCCCTGCAAGTTTGCATCAGGAGCACAACTCAGCCCTGCCAGCAGGAGAACTCAGCTGCAAGGTCTGATTGCACAGATTTGGGGGGACAAACCACAGGGCAGAAAGGGGGTGCTCCTTACAGCTCCCCACTGAGACTCTCCCTGTGCCTCTAGAGACTGGCTGTGTCCCAGGGGAAATGCAACACCAGAAATTCCCCAGGGAGCAGCTCACTGCTGCTGTGACAGCCCTGGAATGCTGCCAGAGCACCAGGAAATTCATCCTCAATCCCCCAGCCCAGCTTTGCACTGCTGGGAGTTCTGCTCCCTGTTCAACCACTGCTACAGGAATGCAGGACTGAGATCTTCGTGAGGCTGGAACCTCTTTGTGAGCATCTCTCCTGGTGGGGATGATTTACAGTGAGATTCCTCCACTCATTTAGAGGATAATGGGGCTGCAGGGTCACTCTCTTCATCACTCTCAACTCCTCCAGCCTGCAAACCCAACCCTGCCAGGCTGGAGAGGGATGCAGAGCTCTGGGCTCCCTTATTACAACACTGCAGGAAGACAATCAAAAGAAAAGAAAAGGTTAATGAGGTACTAATCATTATAGATTTGCAGTATATAATGCAATAAATACCCGCTGCCATCGATTAAATGTAGTGGGGCAAAGACATCTAACCCATCATATCAGCCATTTGATTTTCCAAAATTCATTTCCTACCATCAGGGAGAGGCTGGGACATGCCAGAGGCCCAATCTCCTGCCCAAGAAGCTCGGCTGGCTGCGTTCCCTCCCTGCACTCATCACCCATCACCCTGCGGCCAGCCCACACCTTCTGAAGGGGCTCTGTGAGGTTCCACTGAAAATCCACAGTGAGGAACTGGGAGCTTGGAGAGATAGGAAAAATAGGCAGGACAAGCTTGAATCCTGGATCCTTTCTCTGCAGGTCTTTATTCGCTTGTTTCCAGCCCAACCCCTCTGGTTTTCTTGCAGAGACGAGGCTTTTGTGAGAACAAATATTAGTTTGAATAAACAAACACAAACACACACACACACACACACACACACACAATCTGTTCTGAATGCTCAAAATTCTCCTAAAGTGACAAAATGCGAAGAGAAAACAGATCAAAAAACCTCTCAGAGATGTCATCACACTTCTGACACTTGCCAAAAGAGAGGAAAAAGCGCTCAGGCTTCTCTTAGGGAGACAGAGGTGATCAAACCCAGCTACAACCGGGTGTAGGTGCTGGGCAGCGCTGTGGTAAAGCCTGAGTAACTCCAGAGCGGCGGGCAGGCAAAGTGGCTGTGCTGGCAGCCGAGGATGAGACTAATTAGGGCTGCGATCCCCTGCCTCACACGCACTAATGCCCGTGGATAGATCGCTAATGCTCTCAATTCATGCTCATTAGCACCGGCAGCAAAGACAAGACAAGCGTGTTATGTCATCGTTTAAATCCTGTCACATTTCCCCAATGACTCTGATTACATTTTTAAATATTCATTCTCCTCCCCCGAGGCAGGGCTGCCTTGCCCTGCGAGCTGCAGATCGGAGATTTGTTCTGAGCAAAGCTCGCCCAGCCGGACAGAGCCAAGCCCTGCGCTGTGTCCTCAGCAAACAGGAATCCCCTGGTGGGAGCATTCAGGGCATGTGCTCCCTTAATTTTCCACATGACTTTACACCTCGGACTGGAGTTAAACTGGGTATTTTCCAGTCACCTTTGCGTTTCTGGATGAGCAGCCACACTTCAGCTCAATAAGCACGAAACACCTTTGCAGCACGAGGAGTCAATGGTTCTTAAGTCAACTGGCAGGATTGAAAAGAATCAATATTTACAGCCACATCCTGGATGATCTGTGCCTGCTGGGTTTATATCAGCTCTCAAACGGGGGTTTCAGCCTTCTGCCCTCGCTGCCCAGTGACCTGCTGGTGGGGATGAGGGGTTGGAAGGGCTGGAACTCCTTCCCCAGGGATCCTGACCAGGGAATACCCAGGAACACCCAGCAGAGAGAGCAGCAGGGGTGGGAGAGCTGTGAAATCCACTCTCATGCCTTGAAACCCAGGGCACATGGAAATGGTCACAAACACACCCTGTCCAAGGGGAGGGAACATCTCCTGAGTTCAGCACAGGCTGCATCAGGCCCATTCACTCTGCCCTGCAACAACCCATTTCCACGGGTGCCACAGAGGGAGGGGACCTGTCCAGGGGCACGTGGGACAGCCCAGAGCAGCTGTGCCATCCCTCAGCCACAGACTGAACATCCCATCCCATCCCATCCCATCCCATTATCCCATCCCATCCCATTATCCCATCCCATCCCATCCCATCCCATCCCGGGGCTGTGGAATTGGTGTAGGATTTTTCTCTTACCCTCCCTTTGGCACTGCAGACAGCACCAGGAGAACTTGGTGAGGTTTTTGCTGCAGAATCTCCTGGGAAATCTCCTGATTTGCTTTTGTTCCAGCAGCTGAAGATTTCAGAGCTTGCTTATCAAAGCAGGGAAAGGAAGAAATAACACAAATAACTGGCTGGAGTCCGATGTGCATTAAGAGGAAGGGTTTACACTAGATGGCACCTGATCTCATCACTTTAGATGCAGAAGGTAAAGCCAGCAGGATTATTGTGGGGAATGATGTTATTCCTTCCCCAGGAGCTGCTTTGTGGCCCTCCCTGAGCTCCCAGCCATGCAGGAGGAGCAGCTCACCCTGCAGCCAGCACTGCTGAGAATGTTAAACACCCTCTGCACAACCCCACTCGGAATCTCTTTCCAGGTGCTGGAGTTCCCTGCTTTGCTCAGCCCAAGCTGCTTCCAGAGCCACTTCCAGAAGCTGAACGTGTCCAGCCTGTTCCCAGACAGGTTTCTCTCACTGGAAGAACAACCTTCTCTCGTGGGAGAGTAAAAAGGGCTCTGTCCCTCAGGGACTTAACTCGGTGCTAAGAGGCAGCAAAGCTGCTGCAGGGCCATGCTGTGGATAATCCAGCAGATCCACCCGAGCACAGCATGGCACTGCAGCCACCTGGGCACGTGGGGACACTCCAGCTCTGCCTCAGCTGTGGCACACAGACACTGGGCTCAGGCCCTGATCCCACACGCTCCCTGCCAGGACAAGGAAGGTGCTGAAGACACAAAACAAGTGGCAGCGGTTTTGGCAGCCCAGAGGAGGAAGGGTTTGCAGGAACCACTGCTCCACACACACATCCACACACACATTGAATGAGTCAGGGAATTTGGGAGAAGAGGGAAGTGCTGGGATGAGGAGCAGAGGGGCTCAGGCTTGCTCTGGTGCAGCACATCCTTTCTCCTGCTGCCAGCAGGAGTCAAACACCCGAGCAGGAAGCTGGCTGTGGGCACAGTAGCTGTTCCTGAATTACCAGCCTGAACCTGGATCTAGGCTGGATGGATGGGGCTTGCAGTAAGCTGGTCTAGGGGAAGATGTCCCTAGGGGGTGGAACAAGATGGTTTTTAAGGTCCCTCCCAACCCAAAGCGGTCTGTGACTGCACAGCCTGAGCTAGAGCTGCCTACTCCATTATCCACTTTCTGCCCCTGAACACCATCAATGAGGTTCCCATTACAAAAAAGCTGGTAAATAAAATCTAAATGCTGAGTGAGGAAATGATTTCTCTACTGAGGTAGAGCCAGCAACAAGTCTCAGCCCTCTCCTGAATTATTTTGTCTCCTCTTGGATCCTCAGTGGGCCTGGGAGGGATTTCTGCTCCTGGCAGCTCCACAGCACCTGTGTCACGAGTCTCAGAGAGTAAGGTCACAGTCGTGCTGCTCTGAAGACATTTGCAGGCAAATTACCCTGCCTCTCCCAAGCACAGACACTCATTGCTTCAGCAGGAGGCAGCGAGCAGATTACACGAGATAATTTAGTAGCTGACATTAAAAACACCTCATTTAGCCTGGGATAAAAATACCTTCATTCAGCCTAAACTATATTAAGATAACTGCATTCATAGTAGGTTTTGAGTAGCTGCTCACCTGGGCAGCTGAAAGAAGATTCTGAGTCAACATCTCCCTGTCACTGAGTCCTTGCTGGAAAGCAGCAATGCCAGCAGGGACTACTGGAGTAGAAGGATTTTTGTGTGGCCTGAACCTCCCTCTCTGGTACAACAGATTGAATTTTCCAGCTTTCCTGGATGAATTGCTTTTTACCTTCTCCCTGGTGTTGGCCAAGGCCTCCAGCTAGAGAGCAGAGAGATAAATTTTGCTGCATCTCAAGCAGCTGTTGCTCTATTTGGTTTAATGCTGTGCTGTGAGCAGAGCCACAGCTACAGAGAGCAAGTTAATAATATCTGAATGAGACAAGCAACAGGGAGAGGAGATGGGATGGGATGCAGGGAGCAGGGATACTTTAAACACTGACAAGTCTGACAAATTCTGCAGTTATACATCCTCTACTCTGCTTTGCAGCAGACAGATGGAAACAATTTTTACGTGGCATAAGCAGAGGAGAAACAATTGAACCCTTCCTCCCAGTGCAAGGCTCATTTGCACAGGTGCCACCTCTGTAAAATCTGGAGACCTCCATAAGTAAGGAATTAACAAAAAAAAGGGAAGATATAATCCTTGTCTGACCCCATTTTGGGGCAGCAGGTGCTCTGAGGTGTTTGGGATTCACTCAGGCACCATTTCAGGAGAATCTTCCCCAATAGCTCCAAGTTCCTGGCTTTCAGCAGCAGAACTCAGAGTTCTTTGTGCACAGTGCTGTTACCAGCAGCCCCAAAAGTGCATCACTGGCAATGCCCAGAGTGCTCTAATCTGGGATTCTCCACCTCAGTACTTCTTTTCCTATTATCAAGAAGAGTCAGAATTTGCCATTCCCCCCTGCCATGGAGACTGCCAGCAGTCCCAGGTGCTGCTGCTCCCTGTACCTGCCCAGGCAGGGAGGATTCCCTGGAGGTGCACAGAGCTCTCTGCTCCCACCACACCATCAGCACTTTTCAGAGAACAACAACCAAAGCCAAAGCCCTGTGGCCCCCTGGTGCTTTGGATCCATACAGAGGTGCCCTGGTCTCTCCAGGCTCTCTGGGTACCCAGCTCACTCTGCTGGTGCCCCAGCTCCCACCCTATCCCTGAACATAACACGGGGTCATCTTCCACAGGGATTTGGTCTGAGCTGACACTTTTTGGGTCAGATGCTCCTGAAAGTGATGGACAGAGGGAGTTCCAGCCATGAGGAATTGCAGGACAAACTCACCCAGTATAAACTGCAGAAGCACCTTTGGCTGCAGCAGAGCTGCCTGATTTAAAATCTTAGGAAATCCTGAGCTGGAAGGGACCCACAAGGATCATCAAAGTCCAACTCCTGGCTCTGCACAGCACAACCCCAGCAATCCCACCCTGTGCCTGAGGGCATTATCCAAATCCTTCTGGAACCCCTGAGGAGCAGGCCCCAAGGAATCCCACAGGGCAGCTCCAAAGGCTGGATGGACAGAGCTTGGAGCATCAAACAGCTCTGCCTGGCCATGGACTGCAGGAAAACGCTGATAAACTGGAGGAGATGTCACTGTCCTTCTGGATTTGCTCCCTGGAGTTCTGTCAGGAAAGTCAGAAGGCATTTGGCATGTACAGCTGAATATCAGACTTCCAATGAGGATGTCTGGGCTTGTTTCCCAACTTTGAGACTGACACACTTTGCAAGCTCAGACAGTTCTCCCTCCTCCCCAGGCCGGATTCCTTCCCCCTCTGCACCTTCCTGAGCCATTTTGTACCTGCACAAAGCACTAACCCGGCCAGAACATTTTGCTCACTTAGATGGGTGTCACATCTAACACCAAGAGGGGAGTGCTTTCAGCATCACTTAATGAGGCTTTGCATAAAGACTTGGCAACGAGCTGGGCAGGATGATAAAGGAGGAGGAGAGCTGCCAGCTGCCAGGCAGGAGAGACAGACAGCTCCTGTCACCCCCTCCTCCTTGGACACAAGCAGGACGGGCTGGGAAGGCAACCAGGCTGCTGTTCTGGGGCTCCAGCAGCCCTGGGGATCTGTGTTCACATCCCACCCACAGGGGCTGTGTTAACCTCTCATTCCTGCTCTCCCAGCAGTGTGCCTGTCCCACATCCCAGCATTTCCCCACTGCTTTGTAAGGTTATTGCTCTCTGTTATTGCTCCCTACAAACCTCCAGCTCTTCCAAACCACTCAACCCAAGGCTGGTACAGCCAAATTCTCCTCCCTGAGCTCTGCCAGTAGCACCTGGCTCCTGCCTTCCCCTCCCACACCCTCCAGTCCCGTTTTTCCTGCTACCAGGATTTCAAGTTTTCTTCATCCAAGTTCCTTCTTGTATTCCCTTGCAGGATTTCTGTGGGGGAAGATGCAGCTGGGTTGCCCCTGTTCCATTGCTTGATGGAAATGGTTCTTTTTCCCTTTATCCCTTTGTCCTTTGCTCCCTTAGCACAGAGAGGCTCTCAGAGCTGCAGAGGGACCTCAGGCAGGCTGGGCCCCATCTGCAACTCCTTCTGGGTATTGGGGACAGCAAAGGGTAGAGACCCCAGTGCCACCTCAGCTTCCCAGCCCTCCTGCTGTCTCCTTGCACTGCCCACAGCCTCATAGGCTCAGGACAAGCCTTTCCTTCCCAAGAAAAGGGAGATTTTTAGTTTCTGGTGACAGGACATTTGCTGAGTTTTGGCACAAGTAATTATTGTTTAAATTAATTTGTCTGTGAGAGTGGTCAGTGGCTGTTCTTGCAGCTTTGTTTGTACCACACAGGCTGTTCCTGCAGCCCCTGGAGCTGCTCTCCCTGCAGGATGAGCCCTGTTCCACAGCATTTTAGCAGAGTTTATTAGGAGACACTGCCTAGTGTTTGATCTTGGAAGCTTTTCTGCCCCTGGTACAAACCAGAGCATTTAAGTGGCAAATTAGATGTATTTGAGATATGTATAAAAATGCAGCCTCATAGGCCAGGAGGCTGCTAGCATTGTTAACCTTGGAAATTCTGAATTACCCTTTGGGCAGGGGACTTGGCAGGGATTTTAACAAGAAATTCTGGAAAAAGCAAAACTTGTTCTCACATGGGTGACTATCCAGCCTGCAGCAAATTGTAACGGACTGTTGTTTTTTGGGTTTTTTTTGCAGACACTACTGAACATCTTTTGGCTTTCTAAGAACCAAATAACTTCCCTGATTTGGGGCATAGGGACATGCCCTCCAAAACAAGGACTGTCTGTAGTGTTGCACATTTAACTATCAACCTGCTACACCAGAGATCCACTTTCCCCAAGCACCAGACTGGCCATCTCTTTCTCCTGAAGGCACCAACAGAAAAACCCAATTTTTAATAGGCTGAGTGTTTGCTTGTGCTATAAACAGCAACACAGAGCAGACAGGAGCTCAAGTCTAAATGTCACATCAGGACACTGCAAAAATCCCCAGCAGTGGGGGGTTGTGGCACCAGAACAGCAACTGAGACCTTTTGTTTGATAAATAGCACACGATGCTTTGGAAGAACTTGTAGAAAGAAAACACTTAAAGTCCAGATTTAAGTGGAAAATAGCATGAAAGCCAACGTGGATAATGATCTGACAAGGAACATGCAAGGCTAAATTAGGACTTCTTTAAGTAGAATGCTTGATTAGGCACCAGAAAGGCATTAAATCATGTAGGTGTTCCTTGGGAAAAGCATCTGTAATGAGGCTGTGGTGGGAAAGTTGGAGTGAAGCTGAGGAAAACAGAGATGGAGAGAACACAGAGATGATCTGGTGGAAGAAGAGCTAGCAGCAGCCACTGACACTGCTGATTGCAAGGAGCACAGGGAGGACAGTACCAAAGCCAGGGAAGCACATCCTACCCTTTTGCCAGGATGATTTAGGAGTTCTTAAGCAGAATCAGTCCTTAAAGGGACTCCATCCATGTGTTCCACCTGGCCCCACCCAGGGTGGCACCCTGGCTCTCACTGCAGGGCTCAGGAGATGAATTTCAGCTCAGCCCTCGGCTCAGGTTGTGCTGTGTCATGTGTGGGTTTGTGCCTTGGGTTCCTGACTGGTTTCCTGGGGGCCTATCTGGGAATGAGATTTCTGGATATCTGGAAATGATTCCTGATCAATCTAGAGCTCCTCTCCTTCTCACTCAGGTGCTGTCCTGGCTCTCCTTGGTGAGGGTGCTGCCCTTTGCTCCCTGCTCACCCTCCCTGGAACAGCAACTCCTGTTTTCTGTTCCCAACAGAGCTGCAGCAGGACTCCCATGCCCTGAGGAGCTGTGATGCTGTGCCCAGGCTGTGGGGTCGTGTATGGGATGAGGAGGGTGAGGAGTGATCACTGGTAAGTTGTGTTGTCACATTCCAGTTCCAGAGCCTGGGCAGCAGCAGCCACTGGATGAGAAGAGGCAAGTTAAAAAGGGCAGGAAAATGAGGTGTTAGTCAGCAGCCAGGTTTAGCTTTGAGGAGGAAACTCCTGACCTCTGATTTAGACAAGATTCTGCCCAACCTGTTGGCTGCTGTTTTTGCTTTCTGTTTTTGCTCCTGCCTCCCTTCTTGTTTCTGGTGGTGAGACATTTTGAGGGAGGTGTGGGGCTTGGCTTTTCCTGCTCTGCCTTTTGCCCAGGAGAGGTCAGGAGCCAGCTCTGCCTGGTGGCTGCTGCCTGGAGCACCCCCAGCACTGCCCTCTGTGGTCATGCGATGGTGACAAAGCCCTCCCACAGCAGCGTTTGCTCTTGTTTGATGCCATTTGGGCAGTTTTGGGTGCTCCTTTTGAACAGCTGATGGATATCCTGGTGTTTCACACGTGATTACGGTCCTCACAGTCTCGATCAATAAATACAATAAGCTTGAACAGCCTGGTGTTGTGAGCTCTTTAAAATCATATCCTCTATTAGAGACAGCAATCGATGGTGCTTATTCCAGTTTAGCAGTGATTATGTGCTGGTTACTGCAAAAAGCCACCTGCAACCCAAAGTGAGGACTGTAACTGGGTAACAGTGCACCTTCCCTGCTCTATAAATATAAGTTTTTAATTAAAGTGGATGAACTGCTTCAGAAAACACAATGTGCTTGTTTAAATACCAACCATCAGTCATGGCAAAGGGATTTAAACAGGGAAATTTGGGCTTTTTGCAAAGGAAATGTGTATCTGGTGTCTCTCTTAGCTCAGTGCAATCCATCCTGAGTGTCAGCCCTGAATTCCACGTGCTCTCTAAACGAGAGGGAGAGGGGAAAGGGATGTTCTGTGCATACACAGTCTGTAGATATGAAATGTTTGGTTTTGGTGACAAACATCCTTATTGAAATGGTGGAAATCACACAGAAAACAAACAGAACTGGGGGTAAACCTCAGCAGGGAGCTGGAGCTGGGCCATTGGGAGAGAAAATTCCAGGTGTGGATGTGGCAGGTAAGTGCACACCTGCTGCTTTGGATCTTATCTGCTGGAGCTTTGGAGACAGACCAGCTGAATTCCTCTTGAGCAAAAGCCAGGATTTAGGCCTCCTGTGCCAATAAACCAGGATCAGAATTGGAAAGGGGATTTTACCCTTCAGAAATGTGTTTTTCTGTATGACAACAGTAAAATCAGGTTTAGTGGAGTGTCTGTGGCAGGAACAAGCAAAACCAGCCCCATTCCCATTAACAGACTGGCTGGAGTGGAGCTGGAATTTGGACACTGCCAGAGCCCTACCCAGGAGTTGGATGAGATGGCAGAGACAAACTCCACATGGCTTTTTTTATTTTTATTGCAAATTCACTGTATTTTATTTTATGGTGGGCAGAACAACCAAGAGCAGCAGCTTGCTACCCAAATCCTGCTGCTCCCCAGGACTGGGGGGTGTGTGAATCAGCTCGGTGTTCTGTGTGCTGCAGGAAGGGGAAGGGGAGCAGCAGGGGAGTCTCACCCCTCTGGGAGCACTGCTGGAAGAGCTGCCAGTTGTCCCACCTGCATCCCAGACTTTGCAAGCCCTGACTCCACCACCACTGCAATGTGTGCCAGCCTTTGAGACACCCAACCTGCTGATCCCTCTCTGGATTCCTCCTGCCCAGCCATGGCTCTAGAAAAGGCTCCTTCTGAGGGTTCCCAGTAAATCTCCAAGCCCTGTGGGTGTTTTGCCTCTGATGCCAATACTAATCCAAGTCAGCATGGTTCCAATCCCTGGGTGTCTCAGTGATCTCCTTGACTTGGATCTAGTTTTCTGTCACTGGCTGTAAATAATTCTCAAACTAAAGCAGTGAGCTGTGGCCCAGTGATTTGAGTTGGATGGATGGACTTGTTCTGACTAAATGGCAGCTGTTGGCACTTCTTGTCCCATCTGTTCCTGTGAAGGCTCCTGCTCCACTCTCAGCCTCTGTACAAGGAGCACAGAGCAGCTGGGATGGAATTCCTCAGCCCCTGGGGGCTCAGAGGACTGGGAAGGGTCTGTGATCTGCAGATTCCCAGTGCAGATCAGAGCTGATGGAAGGGACAGGGACCTTCTGAGCTGTGCCACCTTCCTACAGCTGAACTGCACTTGAGAGTACCCAGCAGTACCTGGAAGTGAAAAGAGCCCTGGCACTGGTGTGCTCCAAGTCCTGCTGGTGTGGATGGGGCCTGGGTGTAGCAGAGGACTCCAATTCCAAACCAAATGTCTCTTTTTTCTGCTTCTGTGCCTGTGGAATATTTTAAAATTATCCCCTGAAATGTTCCTTGATGTTATAAATAGCCTGCTTCAGAGGCTGAGGCACATCTTTTTCCCTCTCAGCCACACTCCTCTCCAGCTCTGTGGATGTGCATTTGGCAATGCCTGTTGCAGGAATAAGCAGACAGGACTCGGTTTCTTCATGAAGGAAAAGCCAATTATTTATTCACATAGCTCATATTTATAGGAAATTTTAGAAGGCACTGTGTGAAACCTAACTGGTCAGCAATACAGTGAAACTCAGTTCATTGGTTGGTAAGGGCTATTGTATATGTCTGTCAAATTTTCTCTCTCCAGATATGTTTACATATTTTCTTCACTGATTCTCCTGGGACAGATTTCTTGTTTTTGCAGGTGTGAATGGCTCTGTTACCACAATAGATTATTGTGCTAATTGACTTTCATTCTTATGATTCTTCCACGTGGGAACTTACAAGTTAGTTGTTAGCTTAGCTATAGTAGCAGGGCCTAAACCATATTTTGTAAGGCCATTCTTTTATAATATCTCTACCTGTATGCAACAAATGCCACAGCTGATGGTCAAGGAATCTGCCCCAATGCCAGGAATAATTCACCTCCCTGGGTGTGAGCAGGGCCCTTCCCAGGGCTCACTCAATGATTCCTGTTTGGATCAGGAGCTGGGAGCACATGACTCAGGCCACATGCAGGAGTTATTCACTCCAAGGAAACCACAGCTCACATTCCAGCTGTGGATTTTGTGGGGTGGATTTGGGTGTCTGGTGCTTCAGTTCCTTCAAACATTGCAGCTCTCTTGGAAGGCAGCTGGACCCAGTGGGGTGAGCCTGTAGCAGCATTCCAAGGGTTGTGTATGGAAAAGTGCAGGAGCAAATCCAGGGAGCTCAGGGCTCAGGATGCAGGGGGAGCAGGCCATCACTCAACTGCTGGAAGCTAAAGTAGCCACACTCCTTCCCATGTCCTTCATGCCCAGAGCAGCCACATCCTGTCATGGCTCCAGGCCCTGCAAAGTCATTCCCAAAGTCTTCTGGAAAGAACTAATCAGCAGGTGGAGGTGGGGAGGGGCAGAAAAAGAAGTCACATTACTTGTGCCTGTATCTTAGAGCTGTAAAATCCAGCAGCCTTCTCCCCTTTTGCCTCCTGCATTCCCAAAATAGTTTAATCATATTTGGTTGGCTTTTTCCTTGGTATTGCTACATACTGGGGGTTGTTACAGTCCTGTAGAGAAGTTCATGGCTTTGCAATGCAAAAAACCCCCAGGCTAGTGAGATGATTTATTGTTCTTGATAATCAATTTTTTACTGCAGCTGTTTCAGGTTAATCCCGCTATTAATATCCCGAAGCCACTGAAGTGCAATCCCATTACACAGAGCCCAAACTCTGCTCCTGAGCCCGTGGCACAGTCAGGCAGATCATTGCAGCCCCTGCTCCAGCAGCTCTGAAATTCAGTGACCAAATGGCCCTGGGCTGCTTTGGTGGTAGCCAGTTGCTGGGGAGCTCATCCTGCCAGCACGAGGCTCGATGCCGGGCGGAGCATGAAGTGCTGGGTGAGGGAGTGGAAAAAGAGATTGATTTTATTTTTCCCTGCAGCTGAGAGCTGTCTGCCAAATCACAATGGAAATCAAGCAGGATGGAGCAGGGGTTTGATATGGGGAGGGACAACCAGGGGGTAATTCAGGTAAACTGAATGGACTTGATTTTGCAATGAGCTGGGTAATTAAGAGTCCAAACTGGGGGTGCAGTGTGGCCAAAGCAGGGCAGCAGCCTTTGGGTTGCTTTTGACAAAATCAGCACCATGGGAGGGTCGTGCTGGCTGTGGGTTTATTTTTGGCTTTTTCCCATAGTCCCACAGTAGTGGATGGGGACAGTGAGCACAGGGATGCAGAGCTTGGATTTTCAAAGGCATTTAAGCTAAATATAGCAATTGGTTATTAAGATTTTTCCGTGAATGTTGTAAACAAATTAGTTCCACTAGGTAGCTATCTGCATGCCTAGGTGCTTATGTACCTCTGAAAAGCCTTCCTGGAGGAGCTGTTTGTTGTCTGGCTTCAGGCTCCAAACTTCCTGAGCTGGGAGCAAGGGAAGTTCACCTTCCTGGGGTAGTTCTGAGCGTTTGGTTGAGCTTGTGCAGTGAGGAGTCTATTGCTCCACTGCCTTTATGGAGAAAAATCTGCTTCATTTAGCAGGCAGGAGCCCTGCAGCTGAGTGATGTGAGCAGTCCCACGGGGAAGCTGCACACCAGCAGCTCTTGTTCTACATCTCCTCAGGCCCCAGAGGCCGCAGGGATAATTGCTGGAGCTCAGACATTGTCACCTCCCAGCATCTCTTTTGTTTGAACAAGTGTTGGGGAAGGATCCCTCAGCACCCGCAGCTCTATCCCTCATGGCCTGGAAATTCATCAGCTGCTCGAGGTTGCTTGGCATCACTGCTGCAGTGTTTTGTTATTGTCACACATTTCCATTTCTCCCAGGCTTATGATAAGCATCCAAATTAAACTGCGGCCTCCGACGTTTTTGATATTTCCAGGCAATATTGATAATGAAGCTTGTGCTGTGCTGTGTCATTTACTCAAAGAGCTCTGAGCACCAAACAATCTCCGTACACAGGGATTGTCTCATCCATCACTGGAAGTCAGTGTGCCTGCACCATGATGCACAGTGACATTACTCAGTGGTTTGGGGCAGAGAAAGCGGAACTGAGAAGCCAAAAGGTCTTTTATGGTGGGGAAAAACCAAGATTTTCAGTGTGCTCCTTCCCCATGGAACAGGGAAGAACTTGTGAAGAACTGGAAGCTGCCTTCAGCAGCCAGAACTTCGGTGCTGCCCATTACAGGAGGTGCTATTGATTACTGTATTTACTCCAGGAGCTGCTTTGCTTTGCTGTCACATCCAAAAATCCTGGTCCAGACAGTCTGTGGTGAGTCCATGGGGGCCCTCCCAGGATGTTTTCTGATGGAGGAATCCCTGTGGATGGCACACATGGATGTCATTGGGATCACTCAGCCTTGTGTCCATTTATCTTCCCAGTCATGTCCTTTGCAAAGGACATCTGAGCTCTGGTTAAGGATGGATGCCAGAAGATGTAAAGGAGACAGGAATGGAGATTTCCTGTGGTGGACAAGGAATTAATAATGTTTGCTGACACTTCATCCCAACAGAAGAATATATAAATAAAATATATAGAAATATAGAAATACATAAACAGAGCTCCCATGCTGGCTCTTACAAAAGATCCTGATTTATACAAAACTGAGCCTGGTGGGTGATGGATGCCACTGGCACAGCCAAGTATTACCCCAAAGCAGCTCTCTTATCCCAAAGGATAACAGGGGCTGACACAGAAATATGGCTTCTTAAACTGCTTTTAAAAAAATCAATTCTTACAATATCAATGTAAGTCCATTCTGGTGTAATTCCTTCACTGCAATCAGGTTACTGCAGGCTTTAAATCATCCTTGATCACAGAGAAACTCCAGATGATAAATGGAGCTTTCTTTCTCATTTTGGGATATTTGGGCCAAATTCTTGGCACAGGTCAGGTACAGACAAGTGGCACCAACTTGTGCATTTCAGGGTTTAATTGATTTTTCTATGTAAATTCTACTGCTATGCTGTACTTGGATTTTAAATACTCTGTTTATAAATGGAAAAGTCCATCCAGAATATGAATGCTAGTTAATAATTATTCATTGACCATCTTTTAATAACCAACCAATAATCTTTTATCAACATCCAACACCTGCATCACCTCAGTGCATTTCTGTGAATGAATGAAACCTCAGAAGAGAGAGATCAGCTCAGTTCCCAGGGGTGAGCACAAAACCTCTTTGAAAGAATAGACAGTTGCACAGCATAGCAGTTGAACTTGGGGAATGGAGAATAATAACAGATCCAATTGAAAGTGCAAGGGAATTTAGAGAGGAAAAATGTAATTACCTGCTCTGGAAAGGGGCCAGACACTGTTTAAAATCTCCTTCTTCCCAAATATGTCTGGGAGTCCTTAATGACAGCAGGATCATGAGACATGGCACGAGTTGACTGGGCTTGGAAACTAAAAGAAAAGCAAAAACAAACTATATTTTTTCCCCTTGATTCTGGAAATATCTGCTAGTATTTCAGGAACCTGTGTGACACATGCTTGGAGTTGTGACCCAGTGTAGAACTAAAGCAGAGCGAGGAGAGATGCAGCTCCAAAATGAAAACAAATATTTAATGCTTGCTGGAAAATAAATAAATTAATTAAAAAGCTTTTGGTAAAACAATGAAATTAATTAAGAGATGTGTTCAATTTATTTTTCATTATCGAGATCTGTGGAAATAGCTAAAATAAATAGAAAAACCTTTCATTTGTTTATTTTAATAATTTGTTTTCCCATCCTAGAGAGCAGGACCAGCCTCAGCATTCTATAAATATTCTTCCTTCAGTCTCTGTTGAATGTGAGGTGCATGAAATTTAGGATTGCTGGAGTTTATCATCCTCAGATGTCTTTAGTCAGTGCTGGACAAATAAAGGGATGCCAATGTCAGTGTCAGCAAGAGCTGCCTCCTCTAATAGCGAGTGACAAGCTCATGCTCCTGAATCTGAGGGAATAAAAGCCAAGCTCAGAAGTACTCTTGATGCTAATTAATTATCAACCCATTTCTGGTAAAATTCAAGTGGTTCCAGCAGCTTTTATTTATACCTGTGCGAGTCTGAGGATTGGAAATGATGGGGTTTGGTTTGTTTTTATTTTTTGCAACCAGCAAGAAGAGATTTTCTTGAATGTTAAGTGAATGGTGAAGTTGTTCCAACAGCTTTTGGATTCACATGTGTTTCATGTGACACACACCATGAGGTTTCAATTAGCTTTTGGGCAATAGTAAACTAGAAAGCAGCACAACCAAGCAAAAGATTATTTAAAATACAAACTGTTATTGTCTCATTTGTTAACTGTCAAAATTAAATTGCTAAAAACTCATCACGGTTTTTTTTAAGCAATCTAGAGCTTAAAAAATTCAGAGGGATTTTTGTCTGAAAATTTAGTGTGATGAGTGCCAAAGTATTTCAGGGGGCAGAAAAGGGCAGTGTTCTCATTATCACCTTACAGACAGAAACTCTGAGTCTGAAAATCACCATCACCCAGGAGAAAAACAACACCCCAGTGCTGCCTGTGACTCCAGGGCACAGCCAGACCCCTTTGGACCCCTTTGATCCAAACCCTGTTTGATCCCTGGTATCCCTTTCAGAGCATCCTGCTCTGGGATCACCTCTGGGCTCAGCCCAAGTGATTTAATTAACAGGGAACATTCCTGAAAACACAGAACAGCTAATGAGCATGGCGGGTTTCTAGATGGAAATGGGGCTGAGGGGCATGGTCTGAGGGCTGTGGGGGTCACAGGAAGAGTTTAATGATTTTGTGCTTTGGTGAGAGGTGAGAGGAGGGCAGGGGCTCCTGGGGCTTGGGGTCAGATGAGAAGAACCTCATTTCTGGGTTCTTACTGCTGTAAAGGATCTGCCCCAGCTGAGCCCAGCAGCTGCTCTGGCTGTGACACATGTTGGGATATGTCAGGGTGGGCTGGGAGGGAATGAGGCCCCTTCCAGCCCAAACCATCCTTGATTTCCTGTGCTCCCAACAACCAGCACAGCACCTGAGCGTGTCCCCTGGGCTGGAGCTGCCCCATCTGGCAGGTGATGTAGGACCGGAGTTCTGGGTTTTCCTTCAGCCAGCCCGGCCCGCTGTGATGCCACAGCTCATCCTGTTGCTCCCAGTGCCCCATCCCAGCACCAGAGCCATCCCTCAAACCCCGGAATTATGGTCCAAGCGTTTCTCCCCATCTCTCCTGTTATCTTTCACTGAAGCAAACATCCTCCTGAATGGATGGGCACACTCAGCCCATTCACTTAACCGCTGGGCCCAGCTGAAGGTCACCCTGAAAACACTCCTGATTCCAATTCAGCACTATAAATATGCATTTGATTCATTGTCTGCTGTCCCTTCCATCACGGGCGATGGAGGAGGCGGACCGGCAGCGATGAGTCACTGTCCTGGCTCTGAGGCTTCAGCAGAGCGGTATTATTTGACAATAATTGTAATTTATGCTCCGAAAGTGCCGGGGGAGCTGCGTTCAGGGCTTTCAATGCCCCGGGATGTGATGGGTGAGGGTTGGGTGGCACGGGGTGAAGTGTGGGGTGTTCGGGGCACACTTGGCTCTCCTGGGAGCTCCTGGAAAAGGTGGCCCAGGGTGATGTAAAGCAGCAGTGACTCTGTGCTGGGGTGACACCCCCGTGCCAGCAGCGCCGAGGAGATGGCACAGCCCAGGAGGGACCAAAGCATCCCTGGTGCCCTTAGTGCTCATCCGGGGGCTGCCGCAGTTCCAGCGATTAGAAACCACGGAAGAAACAAAACCAAACCCACCAGCGCCTTCATGTAGGGCTTAAGTGGGTTTTGCGGGGGCAAACGGGTGATTTTGGAGCAACGAAAGGGCTCAGGAGCGGGCAGTGAAGGTTCCAACCGGGCTCGCTCGGGGCTCCCCTCACGATCCGAGGGGCGGGGCCTGGCGCTGTTGGGGGCGGGGCCTGGCGCTATTGGGGCGTGGCCAAGCATTCCCTGGGCGGAGCTAGGATGGTAAAGACGCGTTGGTGGGCGGGACCGACCTTCGGGGGCGGGGAGATAGGCGGGGCTTACACAGGGATCAATGATTTGTCACTATGAGGGGTGTGGTTATGGGCGTGGCCGGCGCGGCGTGGGCGTGTCCCCGTGACGCAGTGACGCTGCCGCGGCCCGGCCGGACGGAGCGGCCGCCATGGCGAGCCAGTCGCAGGGTATCCAGCAGCTGCTGCAGGCCGAGAAACGCGCCGCGGAGAAGGTGGCCGAGGCCCGCAAGAGTGAGTACGGCACGGCTCGGCTCGGCTCCGGCAGCCCCACCGAGGGGGATGTGGTGGCGGGGGAGCCCGGCCCGGTGCGGTCTGGCCTGGCCCGGCCCGGCGCGGCCGCCTCAGGCCTTGCGGCCCGGCGCTGAGGGCGGTGGGGCAGCGGGGAGCCCCCAGCCCTGCCCTGGCTGTGCTCGGGGCTCGGCGGGCCCGAGAGAGCAGCGCTGGAGGCTCCCCGCGAAGGCTCAGTGCGGTGTGAGGGGTGGGAGCCCAGCGGGACCCTCCTGCCCGGGAGCGCTGGGCTCAGGAGCTCCGGGCTCTCTGCAGGACGCGACCACCATAACCTGGCCTTCGCTTGGGGCATGGCTGTGCTTCTCTCTCTGCTTCCTACCTTCAGCTGCTTTTTCTCCTGGTGAAAACAGCGAGTTTCCATATCAGTAATTATAGAACTATTCCTAATGGACCCAAGTTAGCTTCTCCGGTTATGCAAGAGAAATTCTGGTTTCAAGGATCCTCTAGCTTGCCAGTCTTCAAACAAATACATATGTATATCTGTGTTTATGTACCTGCCCTGGTTTGCAGTTCAACCCCTGACAGTGTTGCAAGAGGCAGACTTTTGTAGTTCACTGCAGTAATGATAATCTTGGACAGGAGAATGTGGGAAGTCCAGGAGGGGAAGTTGAGGCAGTGATCAGGTCTGCTCTTGGTTTCACAGCTGGTCTGGCAAAACTAAGATTTAATGCTCTTTCTGTTGGGTTTTTTTTTTTTTTTGGATCTCACAGAAGCTGCACACTCACGTGTGTTGGGGCAATCCTAAACATGAGTACAGACTTGGAGACTTTATTGGGAGAAGCCCTGCAGAGAGGAATTTGGGGGTTTTGGTGCATGAGGGGCTGGACATGAGCCCTCAATGCATTCACAGCCTTCAGGGCCAAACACATCCTGGGCTGAACCCCAGTGTGGGGAGGGGGATTCTGCCCCTGAGACCCCACCTGCAGAGCTGCCCCAGCCCTGGAACCAGCACAGGAGGGAGCTGGAGATGCTGGAGAGTCCAGAGGAGGCACCAGGGGGATCAGAGGATGGAGCAGCTCTGCTGGGAGGAAAGGCTGGCACAGCTGGGGGTGTTTATCTGGAAAAGAGAAAGCTCCAGGAAGAGCTCAGAGCCCCTGCCAGGGCCTTAAAGAGGCTTTTGAAAAGGAGAGAGAGGGACTTTTTATAGGGAAAGTGCCAGAGGGCAGGGTTAGATGGGATATTGGGAAGGAATTGTTTCCTGGCAGGGTGGGCAGGGCTGGCACAGGGTGCCCAGAGCAGCTGTGGCTGCCCCTGGATCCCTGGCAGTGCCCAAGGCCAGGTTGGACATTGGGGCTGGGAGCAACCTGGGACAGTGGGAGGGGTCCCTGCCATGGCAGGGTGGGATGGGATGAGCTTTAAGGTCCCTTCAGCCCAAAGCAGTCTGGGACTCATTCTGTGAATAAAGCCAGGCCTGGATGTTGCATCCACATGCTCTGAGATGCTCTCCACTGCTCAGTGGGGGAAGTTCATGCTTGGTCACCCTGGCCATGGTTTGCTGGGCTCCTCCTGAGATCAGCAGGCTTGGGGAGGGGGCTTGGCTGATGCCTCCTGTGAAACAGCAAACACTGTGGTGAGGGCTGTGCATTAGGAAAAGCAGCTCTCAGTGCTTTCTCTCCTCTCTTTGCCTTTGGGAGCAGGGAAGAACCGGAGGCTGAAGCAGGCCAAGGAGGAGGCCCAGGCTGAGATCGAGCAGTACCGCCTGCAGCGGGAGAAGGAGTTTAAGGCCAAGGAGGCAGCGGTTGGTTTTCTTCATCACTCACTTCTTTCCAGTCCCTTTGCCTCATGCTGGGCCTTCCTTGCCCTGGCAGCACCCTCAGGGTGGAGGAGTTGCAGCAGGAGCACTTCCCCAAGTGCCTTCCTGTGAGGCACGGCCACGTGTCCCAGAAGAACCCGTGGAAGTCGCTCAGGACATGGTGTGTTGCATGTCAGCTGACAGGGAAAGAGCTTAATAAGCTCCTGGGTGCCCTGAGGGGTGACAGCCTCCCAAAAGCTGCTGTGTGTAGCAGTGTCCAAAAGAGACTGAGCTCATTGCTCCTGTCACAGGCTTGTTTCCATGGTGCGACGTAGCAGAGACCACTTGCTGTGTCCCTGGTCACCAGAAGGGAAGGCTGAGATTTTTACAAAGATTCTCCAAGGGTAGGAGGAATGGGAGGATGGGAATTGTGCTTTAAGTCTCCTGAGTGTTACATTTCTTGCACTCTCTAGTACAGTTGTGCCCAAGGGTTCCAGTTGTCTGTACAGCAGGACCTGTATCAGAAACTCATGCTCTAAACTGATGATAATGAATAAATGGCAGGGAGTTGAAACAAAATTACCTTTAAGGTTTCTTCCAACCCAAACCATTTGATGATTCTATAAAAGAGGGTAAAAGGCAGGGGCTGGGGATGAAATACATGGACAAGTTTAAGGTGAAATCTGATATGAACATTAGCATGAATCTTCCCTGAACAAAGATAATATCTGAGAATAACAAAATACAGAGCTTGGCATGGTGATTCCTCTTTCTTTTGCTGCTTGTAGGCCCTTGGCTCCCATGGCAGCTGCACCACTGAAGTTGAGAAGGAGACTCAGGAAAAGATGAGTGTAATCCAGCAGAACTTCCAGAAGAACCGGGAGGTGGTGATGTCCCAGCTGCTGTCACTGGTGTGTGACATCAAACCTGAGATCCATGTGAATTACCGCATCAATGGCTAGTGCTGGGAGAGGGAGGAGTGTCCTGGCAGTGCTGGGAGTAAAGTCTGAGCTTCAGGTGGAATGTACAGCTCTTACCCATCCCTTACCTGTCCTCCTTGTACATGTGTTAAATTATTGCAGTGAGCTCTTTGAGTTCTCTTCAGTTTGTCTCTTGACATGGATTCAGAGCTTATTCAAACATGAAGTGGCCATGTCTCACATCTGTGCTAAGTTATTAAATAGATATTCCAGCTGGCACAGGAATGCTCCCTTTCCATGGTGACAGTATTCAGTGAGAGGCTTCCCTCTGTGAAATAGAAAAGGGAGAGAGCTGCTGGCCTGTGTCAGTAATTGCTAAACCTGTGTACCTGTATTCTTGTTGACCAAACTGCATTTCTCAGTGTGTTGTTAAATCTCTGCACAGGGTTTAAACCCTGGAAGAATTCTCTGGCTGTGCAAGTCCTGGCTGATCATTTTCAGGTGCTTGAGTTTCTCTGTATCAAATCCTCTGTATATTCTGCTGTTAGCTTGAGGTACAAGTCTGGCACTATGACACCTGAAAGTAAAAACACTTCACTCCAAAGCCTCTGCTCAGTCTGGTTCTTCCTACTGACTTGTCCTGGGAATGCTGGCAGGTCTCACTGGGCACTTTGGGAGTCTGGACTCTGCAGAGTGACCATCAAGTATTGATAAAAGAAAGTTTAAGAGACACAGACAGTATCTGAAGGTCACAGCAGGTAAGTTAAAACCCATTACAGAGCTCCTCCTCTTGGCTCCAGTCTGATGCTTTACCTGCCAGATCATTCTGAAAACCTTCAGGAACAAATGTTCTTGTGACCATTAGGGGAAATAAAATGGTGCCAGTTCATTGGAATAGTTTGATAGCCAGGTGCTGCACAGTAATTACCCTTCCTTGGGTCCAGTGCTGGTCACTGCCTGTTTATACCAAGGTCATCCTGAATCCTGCAGCATTCTGTGCTTGGGAACAGTGGGAGAGAAGAGTTCTGGGCTTGTCTGCATCACTTTCTACTCTTTGATTAAAGATCCACACAAATACATCAGGGGTTTCATGTTTCAGTGGTTTCTTCCTCTTACCAGCAGAATATGAAATGCAGCTTTGCTTTTTTTGTTGAGTTCAAATTCCAGGCTTTTTGTGGAAAGGGATCTCAGCATGTCACTGATCTGGCCCAGGAGTTGTGCAGTTTGGGATCTTTGCAAGGAGCCTCATGGATGCTGATCTGTTCCTCAGACAGAACATCTCGATTTCCATAGCTCCTCAGTGAGGCATTGCAAAACTTCTTGGACCTCTGGAATTGTGATAGGGAGGGAAAAAAGCAGGATGGATGTGGATGTGAATCCTGCAGGCAGGAGCAGACAACTCTGGGGTCTCCTCCTGTCACATTTTATGATAGTGTACTGTACTCCTGGAAAGTTCTCTTCAGGAACTCAAGCTATTAAACGGGTTGTAAAATTGCAACAAAAGCTTCTTGCAAAGTCAAACGTGCCAGGCTGGAGGAGAAGTCAGGTGGGCACAAGCAGAACAGGATCAAACCAGCTTTAATCCGTGTGCTGCAATGTGGAGAGGTGTTATGGCCTCATAAAAGGTTTCAGCCATGCTAATTCCACTCTGTCCTTTGGAGATGAGACATTTCTCCCTGTTGAGAGCAGGTGCTCAGGCTCCAGCAGGATGCTTCTCAAAGCCCTCCTTGCTCCAGGCTGTAATTAGCAATTTCATTCCTTTTCTTATCAGTAACAGACTGAGACTCTGTCCAGAAAAAATGAAGTGTGTGCTCCACTTTCTCATATTGGTTCATAAGTTTCCCTTGGTTAATGAGGACTTTTATCCTTCTTTAGAACAGAGGCAGGAGAAAAAGGGGAAAAAATCCTCCATGATTATTTCTCCTTGGCAAATGTGCTGTGAAGAAACTCCCTTTAGAACATGCAGAAGTGTTAATGTCTTGCAAGAATAATAATTTTCTGTAATACTTCCCTGAAACTTAACTGGAGAATGACTCCAGCTTTGCACTGAAGGAAGCATTTCCAATTACTGCTCTCCAGGAAGGCTGTCATTGTTTGTGCAGTGCAGAGATTTTATTTCCAATTGAGATTCTTTCATCTTACCCTGTGATGCTCTGGGAAAGGGAGCCCTGTGTGCCTAAGCCAGGCTGTGCCAGGGAAATGCTCTGCAGGGAACAGTCCTGACACAGGTATGGAGTGGGACACGCTGCTTCTTGCCCCTGAAATCTGATTTTTAGGGTGTTTTGTGGCAAGTTTGAGGAGTAGGAGTAAAGCCCACACCAGCTACTAGAACAAATCTGTGTCTGAATTCTTCCTGCTGCTCCTCTACCAAAGAAGCTGTGGCTGCTCTTGGATTGCTGGAAGTGTCCAAGGCCACAATGGGGCTTGGGGCAACCTGGGGTAGTGGGAGGTGTCTGCCCATGGTAAGGGGTGGCACTGGGTGAACTTCAGGGGTTCCTTCCAATCCAAACCAGTCTGGGAGTCTGTAACAGTCCTTCAGGACTGAGCCACAACCTGCTCCTGTACCACAGAAAGAGCAGAAGCTGCTTTGGGGCAGCTCCTGCTGCTGGGGCACTTTGGGCACTACAGTGTGAGAGCGTGTCCCAAGGAGGGGCACAGGGATGGGGAAGGGTCTGGATGGGCCCGTGAGGTACAGCTGAGGGCACTGGGATGGCTCAGCTGGAGCACACTGGGGGCACTGGGATGGCTCAGCTGGAGCACACTGGGGGCACTGGGATGGCTCAGCTGGAGCACACTGGGGGCACTGGGATGGCTCAGCTGGAGCACACTCAGGGCACTGGGATGGCTCAGCTGGAGCACACTGGGGGCACTGGGATGGCTCAGCTGGAGCACACTGGGGGCACTGGGATGGCTCAGCTGGAGCACACTCAGGGCACTGGGATGGCTCAGCTGGAGCACACTCAGGGCAGAGCTCCCCGGGGGCTGCAGCTCCTCCCGAGGGGCAGCTCCGGGCTCTGCTCTGGGCCAGGGACAGGAGCCAGGGAACGGCTGGAGCTGGGCCAGGGCAGGCTCAGGTGGAGCTCAGGGAAAGGTTCTTCCCCCAGAGGGTGCTGGCACTGCCCAGGCTCCCCAGGGAATGGGCACGGCCCCGAGGCTGCCAGAGCTCCAGGAGGTTTGGACAGCGCTGCCAGGGATGGACAGGCTGGGATTGTTGGGGGGGCTGGGCAGGGACAGGGGCTGGGCTGGGCGATCCCCTCAGTCCCTTCCAGCTCAGGACACTCTGTGAGTGAGTCTATGAAGTAAAGGAAGGAAATCACCTCTAACCCCAGATCAGCAGTCCAGAGAGCTCTCATTAGCGGGGCAGCAATTCTGGCTGGCAGGGCTTTAGCAGGAGCTCCCCTGGCAGCTGCTTTGGGGCAGTTTCAGAAGCAGGGAGAGGACCCTGCATGTTCCTGCTGCTGGAGGTCCAGGAACCTTTCCCCTCTCTGCCCTGAGCTGCCAGGCTGGCTGTGCTGGATGGCAACATCAGGGAATTCAGTGTATTCCAGGGGGCAAGTCCACATTTGACAACCTTCATTTCCTCATTTTTCTGCGTTTGTGAGGTCACTGCACAGTTGCTGATGATATTTTTTAAAATCTGGAGCTGCTTTAATGCCAGACATAGCCCAGTGAGCTGCTGGCAGTCCCTCTATCCCTTTCCTGGCATCCCCAGCTTTGGGTCTTGCAGTTCTCTCCCACCCTGGAGCCCAGCTGACCCTGGAGCTGGCAGAATTTGGTAACCCTACAGAGAATCCAGCAGTTCCTGGCCGCTGGGGCAGCTTGTGGGAGGTGTGAGCAGCAGGATGGGGTATCCCAGGTGCTGTCCTGTTGTGGGGTGGGACGACCCCTGGGGGTGACAGATGTCTGTAAAAATAATGCAGCTCCTCTCCCTTCTCTTTGCCCACATTAAACCTGCTCTGTTTTCCCTCTCTGCCTGTTTTCCTCATCTGGAATCTCTTTCCCCTTTATCTCTCTTCACTACTTCTTGCATTAATGCATAATGGGAGAGACAAGGCAAGGACCTGCTGTTCCCAGATGAGGCCTTGGCTTTAAAGTCTTAACAGAAAACACTACCAAGAACCCTCTAGATCAATGTTCTGCTGAAAAAGTTTTCCCAAACTAATCCAAGGAAGGAGCAGTGTAATGTTTCTTTGAGGTTGAAAGGAGAAAGTGCTAATTTCATGCAGAAAAGCTTGTATCTTGGACTGGCATAGGAATAGAAAATAAATTGGTATTAAATTACTTTAGTCTGCCTCAAAATAATCTAATAAAGCATCTTCTGGATCAATAGCTGAATCATTATCCCAGGCACATAGTGAGCTTTCCCTCTTTTAATTTGAGATTCAAGAAAAGAGATTTTTGCATTACCATAGTAAAAAGAATAATACTTTAAGTCTTCATAGGAAAAAGGCAGAAGCAGGAAAAATAAAGATAAGAACCACACTTCGTGCCTTTAGCAAGTGTCATTCTTCATTTAAAACTTGTAATTTATGGGTAGTGTGAAATAAATTTTTATATTTAATGACTGTCAATCTGTCAGCTTTGCTGACAAAAAAATCCAACCACGCAGAGTGAAAGGACTTTGTGTGCAGGAAGGGAGGAGAAGGGCAAGACAAGGCTTTCAACAATTTTGTTCTCCTAATTAAGGCTCACTAGAGAAAAAAATAGGAAAAAGATGGCACAGTTCTCCCCTGAAAATGCAGTTTCATCAAAAGAAAATGAGATGTGCCAGTGTTGGCTGCAGTGTGCACAGTCCAAACAAGGCTGACGTGGGGAGAAGCTGCAACCACATGCAAACTGTGGCCAAAAAAGCTGGAATCACGGGGGTGTGGATTCCAAATACTGCAAAGGAGATCAGTTTATCAAAGCATGGAGTAAATACAGAGGGAACATGGTCAGAATAGGCAAAACCAGCCTAAATGTGTGTGTCTGATTATTTACAGCAGTGAGACTTGAAATAGGTGCTGGAGTGACCTCAGAAATGACATTAAGGATGTGATGGAGGGTGAGGTTATTCCTGAGGCTGTCAGCCTGGGACACTCCTCAAACTTCTGTCTTGCAAAAGCAGATTTTTTCATTTTCCTGGAATCAGTTCTCCTGTAACATATTCATTAATGCAGCAGGTGGAACAGGGAGTACAATGTAAGTCCAGGGCACCAAGCTGGGAAGAGATACAAACGGTACAGAGCACTGAATCACAATTCCAAACGATCTTGATAAGTGGGAGAAATGATCTGAAACCAATAGCCTGGGCCTCCCTGCAGGGAAGAGTGACTGAGAGAGGTGAAATCAAACACACCAACTCTGAGCAATCCATAACCAGCTGCACAGCACTGCAGGGATTTGGGAAATTGGGATGGGGGCACTCCCCAGAGGCAGCAGGTGTGTAAAGGGGAGGGTAAGGCTGGGCAGGGCTTGGACCAGCCCGAGCTGCTGGAAGGGTGGAATCAGATGAGATTTAAGGTCCCTTCCCACCCAAACCATGCTGGGGTGGCAGCCTCTGCTGATCCCAACACTCTCACATGAGCTGGATGCCAAGCCCTTGCGAGTCCTGCCGAACCAGAGGGCACAGGGATGTGCTGCAGCTCATTACCCAGCTGCTTTCTGCTTTATTGTCCCACAGGGATTCGCCTGGGGCAGTTTCCCGTGCAGAGCTGGCAGTGCTCTTGGCTTCTCGTGTTCCCTGTCAGCATTCTGTGTGGGTGAGGAGCACACAGAGCCAAAACCTTTGATGAGGAGCGTTTGCAAAAGAACCCAAAGCTTCCCATGGCCCTGTCCTGGGTGGGGATTGGAGCTGGTGACAGATTGATGGGATTTCCCCCGTACCTGGATGGTGTTTGCAGTGTAACAGGATCCCAGGAGGGTGAGTGGCTTTGGAGCTGTTCCTGTTCACGTCATGGGATGAACTCCCAGCTCTGGAGCAGGCAGGGCTGCAGAACCCATCCCTCCAGGAGAGGAACAGCCTTTGCTCCAGGAAGTGCACACAGGCACTGCAAGAGCTGCCTTTGCCTTTTCTTTCATCCACTCACCACTGGATTTGCTTTGTTCCAACCCGCCGTGGATCCTGCAGCTTTTGGGGAGCTCTGACACCAGATTCCCAGGCTAAGGAGTTTTGTTTTCATGGTGTCACAACTGCAGCATGTGCAGCTGCTCTGGAGGATCCATCTGACTGTGCCTGCTTTTCTTCTGGAGCTGCTGAAGAGGAAACTTGCTCCACATCAGCACAGCCTCCTGCTTTGGGGAGCTACAACTCCTGCTGTGGCTGTCATCCCTGTTCTGTGTGCTTTCCATGAGCTTCTGGTACATAGTGACTTCTTGTCAGCCTTGAGATCTGTGTTTGCATCTTCTGATGTCTCCAGCCCTGTCCTGAGGGTTTGACTGAAACTCTCTCAGGAACTGACGTGGTGCCACAGTGGGATTTGTGTTCCTGAATCCTGCCTGATCCCAGAGGAGGAGGGGGAGACGCTCCTGCCTGTGCCATTCTCCAGCTCTGCACAATGCTCAGGCTCCAGCTCCAGCCCTGGACCCCCACCCTGCCGAAGGTGAGGACAGAACCTCCCCCTGGGCCGTGCCTGCAGTGTGGGAACACTTTTGAGGAACTAGAGAGGGTTAAACCCACATTTGTGAGCACAGCCCAGCAGGAGAGTCACATGCACCAGGGAGATTTTGCAAGTCGGTGCTTGCAGCTCAGGGTGAGGAGAGGGAGGCAGGGGCACAGCCTGGGCAATCCCTGCTCCTGGCAGGCACAGGGCACAGAGGGACCCCATCCAGAGCAGGCTGGGACCTTCCTGCCTGCGGTGGCACAGTGTGGCAGTGCAGAGTGGGGCAGTGGCACAGGAAGGACAGGCAGCAGCAGCAGCAGGAGGAGGCTGAGCTGCATTCCCAGCACCAGGAGTGAGCTGGAGCAGGTAAGGCTGTGCTGGCTGCTCTGGGAATGAGGCACAAGGACCTGCTGGCTGTTTCTCTGCTCTTCAGTGAGGTGTCCAGAAAAGAAGGAAGTCAATGCACCAGAGGGTTGTTGGCATTGCATAAAGAATAAGAAGCAGTTTAGAGAGCACAGAGCCTGGGAGTGCTGGAGAGGAGAGGCTGCTCCTTGAGGGATCAGAGGGAGGTTTGGGGAGACCCAATCCCCAAATGGGAGGTTCTGCTGGAAAAAGCAACAGAGCCAAACTGTGCTGCAATAAGTGGTAAAAGCAAAGCTGCTTTGGCTGAGGAGCTCCCAGCATTTGGGGAAGTTTTCCTCCTGGGGATGGCTGAGCTGCTGCACCTCCACTGTCTCCTCCTGGGACTGTCCCCCAGAGGCCCCAGATTCTCATTATCTGAGCCAGAGAGCTTTGATTCATCTCCAGATGAACCTGCCAGCAGCAGCAACAGAGTGGTTGGTTTTGATCAGGTTTTTCTTCAGTTTCTAATCAGCTTTTTCTTTAGTTTCTTTCTTTCCACTCTTTGCTTTTGTCTTCCACGGGCTTTTCTGTCTTGATTTCGCACTCCCTTCTGTTGGATGGCAAAGGAGGGAAAGAAGTGAGACAATCTGAATGCACCTTGCGGTCTGGGATGTGCCCTGTGACACGTGGTGCCCGTGATCCTCATGGCAGAGCTGTGCCAGGGGGGCTCTCCTCACCTGGGCAGGTGCTGTGCCCATCCTGTGTGCACACACTCACTGCCTTCATCCTTTCAGTGTGAGTTTTCAGCGTTTTGGGGTTTTTTCCCCACTGTGATCAGAAGAATTTCTCGTGTTATTTCTCTTGCCTCCATTTCCTTTCTGGCATTCTTCATCCAGGGATTGTCCTGGCTTTGTGCAAGGGGGTGAATACAGCCACAACCATCAGAAAAAAAAAGCAGAAAAAATGTCAGAAACAAAACAATCCCCTTTGGAAGGAGAATGGGTGAGATCTCTGAGCACCAGGAGACAGCAACAGGCTCTTGGTTTGAGCAAAGGTTAAAAAGTAAGTGGTGGTTTTGGAGAGCTGGGGTGGAAAGTAATTGAAAAGTAAACTCCTGAGTCTTCCAAGCATTTAACAACCACCCACAGGCGCTGGCAGGAGGTTAGAGAGCTGTGTCAGCAGGGAAAAAAACACCTGGAAAACCTTGGGCACAATGCCTGCTGTGAGAACTTCCCTGAGGAGAGGGGAGAGGAGAGCAGGGAGAGGAGAAGGGAAAAGAGAGGAGAGGGGAAAGGAGAACAGAGGAGAGGGAAAAGAGAGGAGAGGGGAGGGGAGAGATCAGAGGAGAGAGGAAAGGAGAGGGAAAAGGAAAAGAGAGGAGAGGGGAAAGGAGAACAGAGGAGAGGGAAAAGAGAGGAGAGGGGAGGGGAGAGATCAGAGGAGAGGGAAAAGGAAAAGGAAAGCAGAGACCTCAAAGGCTTCACTGCTGCTGGGTAGGAGCTCCTGCTTGACCCTGCCTTCAACAAATGCATTTTTGTGCCTTATCTGCTCCTCTGTCCTGTGGTGAGGATCTGTCCCCGTGTCATTGAGCAGGAGGGACATTTCCACCAGCTCCAGCTTCTTCTGAAGGTGATGGCAAAGAGCCTTGGCAAGGAGAAATCCTGCCTGTTCCTTGTTAATTGCTTGCAAAATGTGAATGCTGAAGGATGTCAGGATAATTTAAGGAATATTTAAGGATAACTTTTTCACTTTGCAACAAAAACCAAATAAAAAGTGAGTCTGTGTGTACTGAACTTGCACTGACCAAGACCAGATGCTGCCATGCCCCAGGAGCACAGTCACTGCTGTTAGCCTTTATTTGCTGTCTCTGCAAGATTTGGGATGTTCTTTTTCTCATTTCAGGGCTAAGAAATGCCTGGTGGCTCATGGCAAGCAGGATCCCCAGGAAGGCAGCAGTGGGGCTGCGAGTGAGGGTTTCACAATCTGCTCCCCACTGCTGCTGGGGGGCTGGCTGGTGCTTCCCAGCAGGGAGAGAGAGGAATGCTGAGTTTCTGACCACAAAACACAGAATCCTTCAAGGAGACTCACCTTCAGCATGGCCCAGAAAAGCCAGACTGGTGGAACTGAGAAAAATGAGTCGTCCCTCCGGTACAGCAAGGGTGAGCTCAGGGAAGGAGCCCTGCAGTGGGTGCCAGGTAAGGCAGCAGCTCATTGGTAATGGGGGAGGCAGAGCTGAGCTCAGTGTCCTTAAAATAACCACTGACAGATTTTATCAAAGATGCTCTTTAACAGCATCTCACTTGTGATAGAACCAAAACATTGTGGATGTTTCAGCATTTCGGGATGGAGATAGAGATGCTTTGGGGTTTTTTTTGGAATGCCTGATAGGCAGAAATGAATGAACCAACCTATTGAAAAGCAGCCCCCTGCAAGTCCTCTCCTCTTGGCTTTGAGGTTGAGAAATCTTTGGGAAACTTGGCCTGTGCTGGGGGCAGCAGGGCAGGGGGGATTCTGTCCCTGTGCCCCTGGGCTCAGGTGAGACCCCACCTGCAGAGCTGCCCCAGCCCTGGAACCAGCACAGGAGGGAGCTGGAGCTGCTGGAGAGTCCAGAGGAGGCACCAGGGGGATCAGAGATGGAGCAGCTCTGGGATTGTTCAGCCTGTAGAAAAGATTTGGTTTGATCTCATTGTGACCTTCCAGTGCCTGAAGGGCTGACAGGAAAGATGGAGGGACAGGACACAGGGAATGGCTTTTCCAGGATTAGGTGGGATATTGGGCAGGAATTGTTCCCTGGCAGGGTGGGCAGGGCTGGCACAGGGTGCCCAGAGCAGCTGTGGCTGCCCCTGGATGCCTGGCAGTGCCCAAGGCCAGGCTGGACATTGGGGCTGGAGCAGCCTGGCAGCAAGCAGAGCCATGGATTCTTGAAGCCCCCACACCCTCCAGCAGGGCCCCCTTTTTGCTCAAAGTGTCCCCAGGAGCAGCCCAGGGTGACCTTCCAGGGGAAGGAAATTTGGGTGACACTTTTCAGTGAAGCAGGATCTCAGCTGAACCAGCCACTTGCTCAGGCCCAAACTCTTCCTCTCGTTGTGTAAGCTCTAGGTGGGTGCCAGATGGGCTGCCTGGAGATCACAGCTCTCCCCTGCTGCTCCTTAAATCTAGGACACGTTGTCCTCACACTTTTTAGGCTCCTGACTTCATTCTCTAGGTTGTATCTCTGATCCTGCCCCGAGCTGACACTGGAGGATCCTTGAGCAGAGCCAGGCTCCAGAAATGCTGCTGGAGAGGAGACCTGGCTGCTGGGGCTTCTGGGGGTGCTCCAGGGCAGCCCTGCCACGTTCCCAAGCAATGGGATCACTGGAAAGCACTTTATTAATGGCTCAAGTTGGTTTTTGTGGTGGGTGGGCAATGGGGGGGTCTCCAAGAGGGAAATGAGCCTCAGCACCATGGAGCAGCCTGAGCACATTGTCCTTCCATGGCTGTGCTGCAGATCAGACTCCTGTTAACCCCTGTTATCTCCTCTTATCTCCTGTTATCTCCTGTTATCTCTGGCTGCTCACTCCTGGGATGATTTTGGGGTTTCCTCCCTCTCTGCAGTTTGTTTCCATCCAGGGGATCCCAGGCTGCTTCCAGAGCTCCTTAGCAGTGGCCAAGGATGTTTGTGGATCAAACACACCAGGGGGTTTGTGTTCTCAGCCCCCCCTTTGCCAGGTGCTGCTTGGCTGTGGGGTGAACCCCCATGCTGTGCTCATGGTCCTTTGGTTCCTGCAGACCCCCCCCAAGGCCAGGTGCTGCTGGTGCTCAGCATGGACAACTCCTGCCCCACCTCCTCCTTCGACATGGACCTTTGTGCCCAGAAACTGCAGGCCCTCGGGGTCCAGGTGAGCTCCCCTGGGAGTTAATTCCAGCTGGATTTGCATGATTTGCATTTACACCCACGTCCCAGATGGCTTTGGGGTTTTTTTGGTTTGAGAGTCGATGTTTCAGTCCAACTTCAGTCTATTCCCCGTGGGCTGGAAGTCAACTGGGATGAACTTGCCTTAAAGCTCTGTGGAGAAACTTTTTGAAGAGAGTTTGGAGTGAATTTTGCTTAAAATTCACTCATATAGGGCACACCATCCCTGGGACATCTGCCTTGCCTTGTTCTTCATCACAAAAAGGTGTTTTCTTCCCTTGGGACTCTCTCTGCCCTTCCCAGGCAGGTTTTACTCACTGCAGCTGAGGCAGGGACCCAATTTTGGGGTCTTTGGTGGCTCTGTGGATGGGATTGGAGATGTTCCCTGGGGATGGGATTGGAGATGTTCCTTTATGGATGGGATTGGAGATGTTCCCTGGGGATGGGATTGGAGATGTTCTCTGTGCTTGAGAGTGGAGATGTTCTCTTATGGATGGGATTGGAGATGTTCTCTGTATTTGGGATTGGAGATGTTCCCTGTGTTTGGGATTGGAGATGTTCTCTGTGCTTGAGAGTGGAGATGTTCTCTTGTGGATGGGATTGGAGATGTTCTCTGTATTTGGGATTGGAGATGTTCTCTGTGCTTGAGAGTGGAGATGTTCTCTTATGGATGGGATTGGAGATGTTCTCTGTATTTGTTATTGGAGATGTTCCCTGGGGATGGGATTGGAGATGTTCCCTGGGATGGGATTGGAGATGTTCCCTGTGTTTGGGATTGGAGATGTTCCCTGGGATGGGATTGGAGATGTTCCCTGGGATGGGAGATGTTCATTGTGTTTTGGGATTGGAGATGTTCCCTGGGATGGGAGATGTTCATTGTGTTTTGGGATTGGAGATGTTCCCTGGGATGGGATTGGAGATGTTCATTGTGTTTTGGGATTAGAGATGTTCTCTGTATTTGGGATTGGAGATGTTCCCTGGGGTAGGATTGGAGATGTTCCTTTATGGATGGGATTGGAGATGTTCCCTGGGGATGGACTGGAGATGTTCTCTGTATTTAGGATTGGAGATTTCCCTGTGTTTGGGACTGGAGATGTTCCCTGTAGGTGGTGTTGGAGATGTTCCCCGTGGGAGGCAGCTCTGGCACACAGGTTTAGGTGTCAGTGCCCCACGAGGTTTGCCCAGGCTGGCTGTGCTGGGGGGTGGAGCCCAGGCTGGAGGGTGGCCCTGACTCTGTGTTTGTCCCTGGGCAGGTGCCAGTGGAGCCATGGAGGAGGCTGATCCAGGAGGGGCTCCTGAGGCCCGAAGTGAGGCGGTTCCTGCTCTACAGCTCCAGGGGTTTCCAGATTGCCATGGCTGTGGTGAGGGCACTGCGGGCTGCCAGCCTGCCACCGGGGTCCTGCTGCCCAGGGGCTCTGGCTGGCACCAAATCCTGGTCCTGACACATTCCTGGTGGGCTCCTATGGCAATTCCAGCTGACAGAATTCCTGCAGGGAGAGGACAAGGCTCTCTCTCCACCCCTGGCTGGCAGTCCCACCAAAGCAGGCTGTCCTTGCCTGGGGGAGCAGCCCATGCTGAGGTGACAGTACCTACAACACATTGGCTTTAAAACTTGATTTTAAAAATCTGAAGGTATTCTGGTCCTAATGCTAATTTAGACCAACAAATCAGTCAACTTTTGGTGTTGTCTTCTTCTGGTGCAAGAAACTCCTCTGGAGACCCAACCATGAGGATCTGCTGAGAGACTGATGCTTTGCAGTGTGCTGAGGGTGTGATCAAACCCAAATATTTGTTTTAACTCCTATGTTTTATTTTTGGAAAGCCATTATACAAATCTTCTCCTTTCACTGGTACTGTAGGAATTGGTGCTCAGTGTTTTTAGGGGTTTGGTGCCTGTTCAGTGCCTTTGAGTTTTGTCCTTGTGAGAAGATGCCATGCCCTACATGTCACACCTGCTCCCAAATCCATGCTCTGTGAGGTGAAGGAATCCAGCTTTCCCTGACATTAACCCAGCCCCTGAGCCCTGTGTCAGTGCCCACTGGTTGAGCATTGCTGTAATGGAGTGGTGTCTGCACCACCTTGAAATTGGAACTTTCTAAATCCAGGGACTCTGAGAATTATTATCAGTATGCCTCAGTGAGTGCATTCCTTATCTAAATGGAAGAAATCCATTGAAATCCTTCCTAGGGATGAATCATCATTAATAATTCACTCATTGTCTTTGGTGAGTGGTGATTTTTAAAAATAAACTAGGGCTCACTCAGTCTTTCCAGTCCTTTCTTTCTTTATTTGTTATTTGAAACAACTTCTGTTCTTTCTCACCCTTTGAAAAATCTCATGGGACTTAATTTATAAGGGAGCAGGGACTGTTTTCTTCTTCCCATGACTTTTCTCGCTTTCATGGGTTTGTGACTCTCACCAGCCTCTCTATTTTTGCCCAGGTTTTCTACATCTCTCTCTGGACAAACCTTTACTCCACACTCCAGCTGTGCTCCCTGGGACACTCGTGGGGGGCTGGCGTGCTGGTGACCCTGGTGGCCCTGGCTCTCACTGTCCTGGTGATCCTGCTCATTGATCAGCAGCACAGGAAGGTGAGGGGAGGCTCCTGCTGTGGGGATGTGGAGAGGGGAGCAGGGTTCCTCCTGCTGGGGCATTCCCTAGCTGCAGACAAAGAATACAATGATCCAGGGAGGAGGGAATGATTTACAGCAATCAGGGAAGGCAGGGGATGTTCTGCAGCCAAGGGAGGGGATGCAATGCTTGAAAGGGAAGTGTTGGAGCTGCTCAGGCTGGCTCAGAGACCAGAGAATCGGAGAATCCCAGACTGGTTTGGGTTTAAAGGGATCTTAAATCCCATCCCATCCCACCCCTGCCATGGCAGGGACACCTCCCACTGTCCCAGGCTGCTCCAGCCCCAATGTCCAGCCTGGCCTTGGGCACTGCCAGGGATCCAGGGGCAGCCACAGCTGCTCTGGGCACCCTGTGCCAGCCCTGCCCACCCTGCCAGGGAACAATTCCTGCCCAATATCCCATCTAATTCTGGAAAAGACATTCCCTGTGTCCTGGCCCTTGTCCCCAGTCCCTCTCCAGCTCTCCTGAAGCTGCTTTGAGCCCTGAGAGGCCCCAAGGTCACCCTGCAGACCAACCCTTCAGAGTGGGGCTTGTGCTCCCACAGCAGCTCTGACTCCTGCCCTGCTCCTGATGATTCCTCCTTGCATTCTCTGCTGCCTCTGGCACTACTGGCACCATTTATTTGGCTGAAGAATAATATTGGAAAGTCTTGATTCAAAATCCAGAGGGAGACTCAGAGCAAATGAATCTTCCAGGAGGAAGCCAGGCCAGTGTGGGGGTTCAGAGGTTCAGGAAGGGAGATTTCTGGGGGAGGAAGGGAGAACATGGCACTGGAAATAAATTCCACTGTTTTCCTTTCAGAGCTGCAGTATTTGGGATTGTCCAGCTGCAGTTTGTAGACTTTTGCTGTGGATTGTGTTATTTTCCCTTGCATTCTTTAACAGCTAAACGTGAACACAGATGTGAGGCTGGCAGCTGTCAATGAAATCTTTATCAAACACAGAATAATCCTGGGGATTACAGGTGTCCTGGATGGGCCACACAACATCCTGCAAGTATCCTTTCTGCTGTGAACTGGGCAGATCCCTCCTGGATCAATGCCAGGAGGGATTTATTGATGCTGTGATCCAGAGGAGTGTGGGGTTCCTAGGATCTGGTTTGTCTCCTGTGGGATGGGATGAGGAATTGGGAAGTTTTGATTTCTCCTGTAAGTGGGGATTGAGATATGCCCAAAGGTGATTGGAAATAATGAGTTTAAAGGGTTGAAGTGGGGTTCCTTAGGGCAGACAAATATTGCTAAAAATATACTTATACTGTATATACTTATATTGCTAAAAATATGTTATACTTATGTGACACTGATGATTCTGCCTATAGGCAGAGTGATAGAAAAGTTCCTATAGCAAAACAAACAAACAAACAAAAAAAACCACTAAAAACAACAGGGAGAAAACCAAACAGTCCCCCAAAAACTCTAAAATGGAGAAAAACAAAATCCCCATCCTTGGGCTCATTTGCTGCTTTTCAGAGATGATTTTTCTGGACTAGACAGGGATTTAGGGGAATGAAGAGAGTTTTAAGGCTCCATGAAGGTGTTAAAGGAAGGTGAGAGACACAGAAAGAGACTTGAAATACAAATGGAGAGGGAAGCTGGGGTGAAGCAGGGAAGGGGACAGGGAACACTGCAGGAGGGCAAAGCCATTCAGGAGGAGGAGGAAACCCTTGAAAACCTGAATTCCACATCTGTAAACCTGAATTCCACCTTTAGTCAGGCCAGCAAAGTCCATTAGAGGACTAACCCAGGGAGCCTTCACCTTGACCTACCTGTCCCAAAACTGCCTGAGAGCAGCAAATAACCCAGGGATTTACAATGGCTCTGTCTGCCCCAGTGTCAGATCCATTTCAACCCTCTGGATTTTACATTTTCCTGGATCCCTGTGCTGCTGGCAGGTGCAGCAGATGCACAAGGACACAGCTCTGGCAGGACTCACATCCCCAACACGCTACTCTTGGAAAACTCTTCTCAGCAGTGTCCTCTGAGCAGCCCTGAGTACGGCCAGTTTTGTAAAAAATAAATGGAGTGAATCCCTAGAAACAAAGGGAAGAGAGCAGGAAGGTGTAGGGCAGCTGAGTCACTGTGCCCATGGTTTATTTGGGGTAGGGTCACTGAGATGAGCAATGACCCTGGGTCATCCCAGGCTGCAGGAGCTCAGGGAGGAGGACTGGCTGCTCTGTGCTTCCCCAAGCTTGGAGTTTTGTCTTAGCCCAGACTCTCCTGGCTTAAAACCAGCCCTGGGCTGTGTTATTTGGGTCCCTGAGCACCCTGAGGGCACCAGCTCAGCTCTGCTCCCAGAGCCCATCCCAGCATCCCATGGATGGCAGGGGGGGCATGGAGAGATTCCTTCCTTCACCTGCCCCAGCTCTGCTCCCAGAGCCCACCCCAGCATCCACATCCAGGGAGAGGAAGGCTTGGAGAGATTCCTTCCTTCACCTGCCCCTTCCAGCTGTGGTTTGTGCACTTCAGCCCTGAGAGCTGCCTGCAGGCCCTGTCAGCCCACATCACTCACCTGCAGGGGACACAGGTAAGGGACACAGGTAAGGGACACTGGGGACAGCCTGGGGCTGCTCTGAGCCTGGATTTGCTGGGGTGGAGGTGGGCAAGGACAAATGAGAGTCTGAGTGCCCTGCTGAGGTTCCCCTGCTGTGCACTGGGAGCTGGGCAGGCTGGGAGGTGAATAAAGTGCACCTGTCCCTGCCCAGTTCAGCAGGAATTTGTCCAGACCCCATGGAATGTGCGTGTCTGGATAATTAACTGTACAGCTTTAATGATGGAAAGTCATCAGGAATGAAAGGCAAATTTTGGAAGCACGTGGCACACCTTGGAACAGCTGCCACCTTGAGCTGTCCTCCTGGAATAAGTGGGATAGCCTGGAGGAGCAGGAAATGCTGGATTGAGTTAATTATATAAAAATTTTGTCCTCTTGGCCTTCAGAAAATGTTTTTCTCTCTGTGGGTGTGTAAAGGCTGAGCTGCCTTTGTGGGATGAGAGGTGAGAGCCCTCTGAAATCTCCCTGAAAGCTGCAGCTCAGGGATGGACAGCAATTGCCCCATTCACATTGCTCCAAGTGCTGGGCACACTTTTTGGCACGGGAAATCCCAGGAGTGAACTATGTGCAGGAGGAGGAAATTGTGCCTTTTAAACTCTGTGCTCAGGGCACCACTGCTGCCTGGGGTGGGAAATCCCAGGAATAAAAGCCATGCAGGAGGAAATGGTGTCCTGTAAAGGCTGTGCTCAGGACACCACTGCTGCCTGCCTTTGGAGAGCCCCAAAATCTCCTTCTCTTCCAGGCAGGCTTGAGGCACAGGCTGAACAAGCTCTGTGTGGTGATGGATGTGGCAGTTCAGCCCGAGCTGGGCACGGAGGAGGAGGCTCCATGTGAAGAATCCCCTCTTTTATCCAGCAGGGTGACCCCGAATAAAGATCCTGTGACCTGCAGCAAGCTCCTGCACCTCATCCCCGAGGGCCCACCTGAGGTGAGGAGAAATATCCCCTGACAGAGCCCCCAAATCACACCCCCAAGGCATCTCAGCTCCAAACCCCCTCCCAGCCATGGGGACACCACCTTTTTCTCCAGCAGAAGCACCTGGAAGTCCCCACACACCTTCTCCAGCCCTGGTGCTGCCGAGCTGTCAAAGCTGTCTGAGCAGCTGGGGATAATCCTTGGGGAATTCATGCACTGGGCTGTTCCTTGCTGGTCCCAAGGGTCCTGTTTGGAAGAAAACCTCTCCCCAGGGATCTGGTGCTCCTGCCCAGGCTGGGGCTGAGCCGTGGGTGAGCCCAGCCTTTGTCTGCTCCATGGAAATTGCCTTCAAAGACTTGTGCCACGCTGAGCAACAAATGTGTCCTGATTCCCGCTCAGCACGGGATGATTTGGGTTTACTTTGCAGTTTTCCTGTCACTGTGGCTAAGTGAATTCAGGGCAGGTGACATCCCTGCAGGTTGAGGCTCTCTGGCTGTCTGCAGGCACAAACAAGCCCGAGGAGGCAGGGACAGAGCAGGCAGGTGCCCAGGGCCACCCACGGGTGTCACCCCCTGTGGGGACAGTGTGCCAGCACTGCTGGCCACAAGGCTCTGGGCCAGTTATCTGTGCTCCTGTCAGAGCAGCACAGCCCTGGAAGCAGGGAGAAAAGGGTGTTGGATGTGTGCCCTGCTCTGACACCTCTCTTGTCCCTCCAGGCCATGGCCCAGCAGCTCCTGGTGATCTTCAGTGGCTGCTACGTGCGGCTCCTGGTCACGGGCCGGCTCCCTCGGGCCAGCCCAGGGGGACACCTGGGCCCCAGCAGCGTTCCCTGCCTGTGCCAGTTCATCCAGAGCACCGTGCTGCACCCCCAGCGCTGCTGGGGCAGGGACAGGTGACTCAGCACCAAAATCGCTGTCCCCACCAGTGGAGAAGCTGTGGGGCAGGGATGGGAGCTTCCCTGGCTGAATGAGTGGAAATAGGACTCCAATAAAGCTGCTCACCTTGGAGAGCTCCTGCCCACCAGCTCGGTGTGGGGTTATGGCCCCAGGGGTCAGAACCAGCCCAGGGACAGCCTGGGGCTCGTTTGTGTCCAAACCCTCCTGCCAGCAACCATCAGCCTTCCCACAGCCTCGTACAGCAAAGGCCACAGGAGCCTGAGCAGCAGCAACTTGCATTTGGCTCTTCCCAGGGTGCAGGACAGCTCTGCTCCTTGTCCCATGGCTTCTGGCCACAGCAATGCTGAGAGGAGATCCATCTCCTACTGCCTGGGACCCTCAGCAGCGAGTCCCCAACACATAATCCCCTTTGTCAGTGATCCCACTAACACATAATCCCTTTATCAGTGACCCACAATAAAGGATCCCCTTATCAGTGACCCACAACAAAGGATTCCCTTATCAGTGAACCCCCCTCAACAAGGGATCCCCTTATCAGTGACCCACAATAAAGGATCCCCTTATCAGTGACCCCTAACACATGATTCCCTTATCAATGCCCCCCTACAAGATCCTCTGATCCCCCCATGCTGCCAATGCACAATCCCAAGCACTGCAGTGACACCAAACTCATTCCAGGAGAAAAACCACCACACTCCCAAGCTGATTTTCATGCACCTTTACTTCAGGCTGAGCTGTCACAGGAGGGGTCAGGCAGGTCCTCCCCACACTTGTGGGGTTTGGGGCTCTGCTGTCATTGCTCTGTGACAGGGCAGGGTTGGGGGCACATCCTGCTGTGGTCCTGCAGCCTCTGCTCTGGGGGTGCTGCACATCACCTGGGCATGGGGAAAGGGATTCCCACACACCTGAGCTCCAAAACTCCTTATTCAGCTCAGGAAATGGTTTTGCCTTCGTCTGAATTTGTACCAATATCACTGGGAGCATGATTTGGTTTCACAGTATAAACATCTAGTTCCTTGCTAGGATGTAGGGGCTCCTGCTCCTCCCCTGGTGTTCCATGGCCCATGGGTGCCAGGAGCATCTGATGCACATGGGAATCTTTTTTCCCTGCCAATTTGAAAATTCTGGTCATGAAACACCGATCAGGACATTTTCTATCAATGTGCTTCTGTGCTGAGAGCAGATACAGCAGGGATTTGCTGATGTTTTCCAATCCCTGGGATACAGGATTTCCAGCAAAAATCAGTGGGAAGAAATCTCGTGGGGTTCATGGGAGCACCGTGAGGGCTTTTATCGTCAGGACCTGCACTGGATGGGTTTGATGTTTCTGGGGAGTGAGGCTGGTGCTTCAGAGGGTGCTGGTAACTCTGGTTTTACATCTGCAGATGACAAGGATGGGAGAAAAGAAAGGGATTCGGGATTAGCCAAGGCAAAAGGTTCTGGAAGGGACAGTAAGGTATTCTGAAAACCTCAGCTACCCTGACTGCAATTAAACACCCAGCAATTAACTGCAGAAAGGAGCTGAACAGCTTTGCTCAGATGGGTTTGATTCCTCTCCCTGATACACCCAAGTGCTTTGCTGATCTTCCTGGAGCCTCTGCAAACTCCTGGCTCCCACTGCAGGATGGGAGCTGCTCCTTCCTCCTGCTTCTCTTTCACACACAGTCGAGGCATTTCCCCTCCCTGTTCAGGATCCAGTGTTACTTTAGGGGACAGGTGAGATTCTAGACGGTTTTTAGGATCCCCTGTACACACATTGGCTCAGCCCTACACCTTCCCTGGAGTCTCCAGGGCCAGCTCCAAGCTCCTGGCAATGTTTGCTCAGGAGTGACTCAGCCAAACCAGTGCAACCAGCACGGGTGGGGCAGATCCCTGCCCTGCTGAGTGCTCAGCTCAGAGCTCAGTTCACTTTGCCATCTGAGCAGGGCAGTCAGGTGATGCCGGAGATTTTTCCATGCCTTGCTTGGAGCAGAGAGGAGTCAGGATGGTTCTTGCTGTACCCCCCGTGCCAAACTGGGGCTCTGCTTTATCTGCAAAGTCACTGTGGTTCCAACGTGTGCTTTAAATGGGCCAGGGAGGGAACACTGGGAACAAAACCAAGAATCTCTGCTGCCAGCTCGGTGCTATATTTTGGTGTTTGGCAGGGCTCTGAATAACAAACAGTGTCCGGGGGCACATAGCTCTGTGGGGCAGGTGACATCCTCTTGTACCCCTAATCCCACCCCAAAGCACGTCTGTCCCCTTTCCAAAGGCTGCTGTTTGCTCCTCCCCTCTGCCGGGGCTGCAATGCCACTGAACAACAAAACCCAGCCAGGAAAAATACAGCAGGGGAGAACAGAAACTTTTACAGCTTGGTCCTGGGAGCACAGACCGGGAGTGTGGAGCTGCCCCCAGCCCTGGCTGAGCCCTGAACCCCCTGTCCCAGCCAAAAAATGGAAAATTCCCCGTGCCAGCAGGTTTGGGATGAGGTGTGTGGATGCTGCTGTCCCCGTGAGCCCGTACTCACCCCGGGGGTGGCTGTGGGACATGTCCCTGTCCCGGGGGTGGCTGTGGGACATGTCCCTGTCCCGGGGGTGGCTCTGGGACATGTCCCTGTCCCCATGGGCCCGCACTTACCCCGGGGGTGGCTCTGGGACAGGTCCCTGTCCCCGTGAGCCCGCACTTACCCCGGGGGTGGCTGTGGGACATGTCCCTGTCCCGGGGGTGGCTGTGGGACATGTCCCTGTCCCGGGGGTGGCTCTGGGGCACTGCCTGCCCCGGGCAGGGCGGTTCATCCCGGGGCTCCCGGCTCCGCAGGCTCCTCATCTTCCTGGCCACATAGCGGCAGGCTGCGGGGACAGGGGACACAGGGGACACAGGGGACCTTTGGGGCACTGGGAAACAGCAGCGAGCCCAGAGCAGCGTCCCCAGGCAGCCCCGCACAGAGGGAGGGATGGGGACGGGATTTACCGGATGAACGGGACTTGTTTCCGTGCCTGCCGTCCCGGCTGTGTTCCAAACCCCTCCAGCACCAGCCTGCCTCCCCCACCAGCCCGGGCCGTGACACAAACAGGCTATTTCCCCTCTAAGCTCTCTCCTCAGAGCAGAGGTTTCCTTACCGTTGATTATTACTCAAACCATTTCGCCGTGCGCTCAGCAATCCTGTCCCTTGCAGCCAGCGCGGCTCTCCCTGGCTCTGCTCTCGCAGGCAGCTGCGCAGGGCTGACTCAACAGCCCGGCTTCCTCCTGTCTTACTCCTTCCTTCCCTCCCTGCTCCCTCCCCCCTTCCCTCCTTCCTTCCCTCCCTCCTTCTTTCCTTCCCTCCCTGCTCCCTCCCTGCTCCCTCCCTCCCTCCTTCCCTCCCTCCTTCCCTCCCTCCCTCCTTCCTTCCTTCCCTCCCTGCTCCCTCCCTCCTTCCTTCCCAGCCTCCTTCCTTCCTTCCCTCCCTGCTCCCTCCCTCCCTCCTTCCTTCCCTCCCTGCTCCTTCCCTCCTTCCCTCCCTGCTCCTTCCCTCCCTTCCTTCCCTCCCTCCTTCCTTCCCTCCTTCCTCCTTCCCTCCTTCCCTCCCTGCTCCCTCCCTCTTTCCTTCCTTCCTTCCTTCCTTCCTTCCTTCCTTCCTTCCTTCCTTCCTTCCTTCCTTCCTTCCTTCCTTCCTTCCTTCCTTCCTTCCTTCCTTCCTTCCTTCCTTCCTTCCTTCCTTCCTTCCTTCCTTCCTTCCTTCCTTCCTTCCTTCCCTCTCTCCCTTCTTCCTTCCCTCTCTCCTTCCCTCTCTGCTCCCTCCCTCCCTCTCTGCTCCCTCCTTGCTCCCTCCCTTCGTCCCTCCTTCCTTCTCTCCCTCCCTCCCTCCCTCCCTGTTCCTTCCCTCCCTCCCAGGGGATGCCTCTCCCGCTCACCTGCGCGGACCTGGCTCATCCCGGGACCCTGCCCGGGAATGGATCCCTGCTGCTCCCGGCAAGGACCAAGCGCTCGGTGCTGCCTCAGGGCAGCTGCTCCGAGGTTTGACACAGGGAAGATGAAAGGGGCTCTGGCCGTGGCTGGAGGGGCTGCTGGTGTTGCTTTGCGGCTGCTGGAGGAGCTGGATTTGGGATGAGGGGGGTGAACCTGGAGCTGGGATCCCAAAGTGGGCTGGACAGGGTCCCTGCATGGGCACTGAGCTTGTGTGGGGCAGGGGTGAGGAAAGGGACTGTTCCTCTCCTCTGCTGCTGCTCTCAGCACTGCAGGGACAGATTTAGGATCACAGGATGGTTTGGGTTGGAAGGGACCTTAAACACAATCCAGTTTCAACCCCTCTGCCATAGGCAGGGACACTTTCACTGTCCTTCTGTCCCCTAGTGAGACCTTCAAACCCTCTGACACCCATTGTGTCGGGGGGAGGTAGGGGTGACATCCTGGACATACAAAATGTGGGCAGAGGATTGTCCTTGGTTTTTCCAGGGTCTTTATCCCATTCCACCTCCAGAGCACTGATTTAGTCCTGACTAAAGCCAGTCACTGCAGAAATGCAGCTTTTGTGCATCCTTTGCTGCTGTTTGTGCTCCTTGATCCCAGCCAGGTGAACCCTGAGAGCTCCAGCTTTGCCCTCTGCCCAGGGCCGTGTGCTTCCCTTATCTCTGATCCGGGCACGTTGGACTTTGGTTTCCACAGCCTTGCTTGGCATTGTGTGAGGCTGGTTGAGATGGGGCTATGGAGTGCAGGAAGTGCCTCTGACAGTGGAATATCTCCAGACAGGGACACTCCACACCCTCTCTGGTCTCTGTTCAGTGCTAGGTCACTGCACACTGAAACTTCTGCCTCCTGTGCAGGGGGAACTCCTGGGATCAATCCCTGCCCGTTCCTCTGTGCCACTGCTGAGCCCCAGGGACAGACAGGGACAGACAGGGACACCCAGGGACACTAAAGAACACCCAGGGACACCCAGGGCTGAGGCCCCTCTCAGCTGGGGCTCCTCTCCAGGCTGAGCAGCCCCAGCTCCCTCAGCCTGTCCTGGGCACAGAGATGCTCCAGGCCTTGCTCAGCTCCAGGATCTCTGTCCCTGCTGTGCTGAGGAGCCCAAGTGGACATGGCACTCCAGATGTGGCCTCTGTTGAAACCTGCAAGATCTGTAGGTGATGCAAGATCTGTAGGTGATGCAAGATCTGTAGGTGTTAAAAAAAAAATCAAGAAATACCCCCAAACCCTGAGCAAGAGCCCCCAGACCTCGCCCCTGAACCTCCCAAGCTCCAGTCCCTCTGGAGGACCCTTCATTCCAGTTCCAGAGTGCAGGGGGATGGCTGCAAACAGTGAGGGTGCCTGGAGGAGTGCCCTGCTCCTCTGAGGTTTGGCCTCCCCAGACTCCACAGCCCACGTGTGGGTGCTCTCCTCTTGGGTGTGCAGACACATCCCTCTAGATGGTGCTAAGATAAAGAGAAAAGATGGGTGGTGAGAGGCCTGAGGAGAGGCTGCCCTGCTGGACACTGCCCGAGGTCTCCTGGGCTTGGAGATCATCTTCCTCTCCATTTTCCACCACTCACTCCTGCAGGTGCTCGTTGTGTCTATTGGCAGCAAACACATCCCAGATTCTTCTTCCACTTCCAATTTCCCTTGCTGGTGTGTGAGACTGCACAAATCCATCGTGACTTTAATCAGTGCATCTGCTCCTATCCATGCACAAGACCAGACAAGTGAGTTTTTAATGGCAAAAATCCATCTTGGCTGTTTTTCCCATTTCAGCCAGTTTTTACTGAGCAGCACAACTCATCAGCCCAGTCCTCTTCTATGTCATGCATCATTTAGCAGAATCCTAACCAAATTCAAGCATAGATAATGCATGATTTATTGATGTGGGTAGTCAAGAGAGAATCCAGCCTGGCTGCTGGGGAGCAGAGGATCATTGAGGGTTAGTGTGAAGGGAAGTCTTTTAGGCTGAGCAGATTTCACTTTGGAGTCCCACACGGGCAGTCAATGAGCTGTTGAAAGAGAACTGCTGTTAGAAGAGACTTTTAAAAGGAATAGCCTCCTTCAGGTCTGCTTTTTTTATCCCCCATTAAATATAAAAAGGGAGAGAAGACTCTGTGAAGCTCTGAGGCAGGAGAGCTGAGCTCCTCTCCCTGTGTCTCTGCAGAGGGGATGATTTCCTGCACCCTGATGGCACCAGGGCACCAGATTCCTGTGGCAGGAACCTCCTTGGCACCAGGACTGGAACTGAGGAGTGTCCAGCTGCCTTCCAGGTGTGTGCCACAGCCCAGCCTGCAGTGGGTTTTGGTGTCAGTCCTGCTGCTGGGCACTGTCCCCACTTCCCTCACTCACAGACAGAGGCTGGGACACATTCTCATTCCTCCCCATCTAGAGTGGTTGGCCTGAGCTTTGCATGTGGAGAAAGATTCCTTTTGCCAAGTTTTCTTTCCAAGAATGGCTCAGCTCCATTTGTGATGAACCCATAAACTGGATTAAGAGCTCAGGGACAGATTTTCTGGCACTTGAAACCCATAATCTGGGCTGGGTTTTCAGAACAGCTCAGTCCCCTTGTAAGCAGCAAATTACAGCCAGAAGTGCTCAGCACTCTGTGGTTTGTGTTGGGCTGCTCGAGGTTTCTGTGGAGCAGCACCCAGGGCTCCAGGATTTTGGAAACAGCAGGGCAGTTCTCCCAGTGCTGATGTGAAACCAGAGTTTTACTGACAAAGAGTCTCCCCAGGCTCTTGATTCTACTCCAGATGTGCAAAAATCTCTACAAGATGAGTTGTCCCATTAATCCATGGGCTGCAAACAACCTGTCATCCATTCCGTTCCCTACTGCCCATGAGCACAGAATGTCACCTGAAGTTCCTGGGGACCTCATCTCCAGCCACCAACCAGCCTGGTGCCAATTCAGACCCTCTCCATGACCTGTGGGTTCTGCACAGGACTGAATTAATCCAGAGCTATCCCAAGGAGTGGTGTGGAGCTAAATCACAGATGCACAGTTTTGGGTTGGAGGGAACCTCAAAGCTCATCCAGTGCCACCCCTGCCATGGCAGGGACCCCTCCCACTGTCCCAGGCTGCTCCAAGCCCTGTCCAACCTCGGACACTTCCAGGGATGGAAGTTATCCAGCCTCACCACCCTCATAGGGAAGAATTTCTTCCTCAAATCCAACCTAGCCCTGCTCTCTGCCATTTTAAAACCATTTTCCCTTGTGCCATCACTCCAGACCCCTGTCCAAAGCCCCTCTGCAGCTCCCTCAGAGCCCTTTTAGGGAAATGCCCCAAATGTTCCCAGTTTGTTGGTGGATTTTACCCTCAGCACTGCTGCACAAACCTCTCCCAGAACTCCAGCTCAGCTCTGTGGTGATACCTTTCATGAAACACCAGCTTGCTTAGGAGGGAACAAACCAGGGGAGGTGCATTTAGGGATCTGACCCAGCTCAGGAGAACCCAGGGACCCCACAGCACTGCAGAGGGCTGGCAGGAGGGGCAGAGGAGTCTCAGTGCTCAGGACACCCTTGTGATGGCAATCCATGACTGTGCATGACAAGACATCCACAGGAAAAGGATTATTTGGGAGCCAGAGCTGGCACTGTTCTTTTCTGGATGCTTTGTTCTTGGCATGGATGATGGGGAATTCCTGTTGAATCAAACATCCCTCAGCTGGTTGTGGTTCTTGTCACCTTGGTGGCCTCTCTGTGCCACCAACCCAGCCTGGCTCTTCCTCTCCAGTTGCTGGAAGCAGGATATTCCTGAGTAATCCATCCCAACATTCACAAATCTGGGGAGAGATGAAGGTGACTCCAAGATTTTTATGGCAAAATCCCCAAAACCCTTTCCCTGAGCCTTCCCCAGCCCTCTGACGTCCTCACTGAGAGGGGAGGGAGGCACCAAGCCAGCTCAAACATGGAAATGCCAGCCCAGGGAGGTTTCAGGAGCAGGGGGATGTGGCAGAGCCCAGGGGGAGGCAGCAGACTGGTTTGTGCCCTGGTTTGTGCCCTGGTTTGTACCTTGGTTTGTGCCCTGGTTTGTGCCCTTTGGGGCACAGGCAGGTGTTGGCAGCGATGCCAGCTGGGTTTGGCACATCCCCAGGCACCAGGGCCAAGGCAGGAACTCCCTGGGGCATATTCCAACCCTGCTGCTTGCCAACCCTTCCATGGCACCACCTGAGCCATCTCCCAGCCTGGCCCAGCCTCTGCCACCCTTGGCAGGACACCTCCAGCAATCACTGGCACCCTCGGAAGGATTTTGGGATGATTTGCTTGTAGAACACTGGATAGAGATTCCAGTGCCCTGCAGCTCCTCTGGAGGGACAGAAATGAGAGAACAAACAGCCCAGAGCTCCAAGGACCTGTGTGTGTGCTCTTCAGCAGCCTGTGCCATGCAGGGTGCTGGAACAGCAGTGCAGGGGCTTGGCACCACCTCATTAGTGGTTTGTCTCAGTCTCTGTTTTCACTCAGAGCCAGGGTTATCAAAACCACCATTGAAACAGTTTTATTGTGTTCAGGCTCGGATGTTTGTCATATCTTATCAGAAAGTACAGAGGGTACAGCAGCACTTCCAGCTACCTGCTAGAAGTGAGGAAAAATGGCCTTGAGACGCAGCTGCTACCAGGTCTCTCAAAGATAAAGAGTTCAATAGAGAATTAACACCTACCTGTATTATTTGTACTTCTGACCCAGTAACCAAATTCCTATGACCCTCAGTGTGACACTGACTGACCAACCACAAACTGCTGCCTGAAACCATGAAAAAGGAAGATGAACAAAGAGACACCACCCAAAATCTCCCATCTTGTCCCATACCCATTACTATACTATAAAACCCTCAAATTGAAAACGCATCACCATGTGAAAGCACACACCTCTAATTCACTACACACTTGTGATTTTAACTCCATCACTTAAATTTATAAGCTCTCTCCAAGGCCTCAGGTCAAAAGCAGTGTTCTCCAGGGGGTCAGTGCCTGAAAGCACAGAAAGCTCAAAAATCCCAGGTTTCCAGGTTCCAAGACAGTGGCCGTAAAAACCCAGGCAAACCAGGCCTACAGGGAAAACCCAAACCCCCAGGCCTACATGGAAAACAGTGCCCAAACCCTGATAAATTGGGATGTTTCACCTTTCTTCTTACCCCCACAGCCAGATGGGTGTCAGAAAGGATTTTATATGGCACAGTTTAGTCATGAGAAAGGCCAGGGTGGCCCTGGCCATTGCATCACCCAAGGGATCATGCACAGAGGGTTCTTTGGGTGTTCTGACCATCCCTGCTCCACTTCCCTCTGGGTGACCAGCTCATCACCACCCTTCTCTGTCTGCAAGGAGGGTTTGGGGTGGCTGGTAACCCTTGGAGCCTTTCCCTCTTTAAATACCAGAGCATTCAATGCCAGAGTATTTGATGCTTTTTTAAATGAATAAATGAATAAATAAATAGATAAATAAATGAATGTCAACCAGCCTTTATTTTTAGTTTATTCCTGCCTCGTTGTTGGGCACATGGGGAGAATGAAATGTGGGGTTTCTTTTCCTCACAAAACTGAAACAAAAAGGGTGTTTAATACTGCAGCTTTCCCTGTGTTTCCTTTTCTTCTCTGATGAATGCAGAACCCCTTTCTTTGGCATCTCTCTTAACCCTTTTATCTACATCTCAGGTTACATCTTAACATTTATCCCTAAATCCTCGTGCCACTCTCAGATGGCATTTACCCTGATAGCCTCATTTCTACGTGTTGTATTTCCCATTCTGATTTTCTGAAACTCTTCTTTTGCCACTCTGCTGCTTCTCCCTAACACTTTCTATTTTTCTCAATGGGGAGGTTTTGCTCCTGAGCCTTTCTTTTCTCTTACAAGCTGCCCACTCTTCTGCTTCTCTCTGATTTCTTTCTGGTTTCAGGTTTCAGTCTGTTCGTGTTACGAACAGAAACTAAAACTGACTGTTCACATGATCTGAAACAATCTGAAAGCCCAAATCTGCCTTGTCTCTAAAAGCTGTGGTTGGGTTTTTCACCAGTGCAACCACACCAGTACAAACCAGTGGCCAGGCTGGGTTTGGGGGGACATGGGACAGCTGGCAAGAAATTCCCTCTGGCTCAGGCTGTTATGTACAAATATAAATATAAATAATATAAATATAAATATTTACATGAAATTGTGTTTCATTCCTCCCCCTCACCTCAGTGAAACCATTGCTTTGGGATTAGTTTGGGACGTGGTTAATCAGGGAAATTTTAAGGTTTGAGCTGTGCCTTGCTGAGCCCAGCTTGTTTGGAGCCCCAGGGAAATCTGTGCTAAAGGATTTATTGGGGGCAGGATGGACCAGGGCTGTGCTTGGCTGCTGCTGCCTTTAATTCAGGAAAAAAAAACAACTTCTCCATACTACTAAAAAGTGAATATTGCCTGGTGTACCCCATCAATCGAGGATTGATGCATCAGTCCAGTGTGTGTTTTACTTAAAGCTCTTCCTGGTGGTGGGAGATTTCTAGAAAGCCTCAAAAATAATTTATTGAAGGAGAAAATAACCACTAGATTTCACACTCCTGGGGAATTTTTCACTGGGTGAAATTTAGGTGAAAAATTGAAGGAGAAGTCGTAGGACTTGGTGGTTTCCATTCAGATTTTCTCCTGTGCCTTGAAAAGGGATGGAGCAAAAGGTTGTTCCTCAGCCAGGGCAATGTTTATACCCGTTAGAGACAGAAATAAATGTGATTAACTCCAGGGGAACTACATCAGCCTGCAGCCACTGCTGCTGCGGTCTGTCAGCCTTGGGAGCAAATTAAATCAGAACTCTTGCTGCTAACTTAGGTGGGGCTGAGGGTTTTAAGGCAGGCCAGGGATTTAGCTGATAACATTAATAGAACATTTATAGGGAAATTTCTCTGGGTGGCCTCAGGCCAGGCTGTTGGCTGCACACACCTGGGGTGACTTTTACTTGTGCTGGTTTTAAGTCTCTGGCATCAGCTGCCCTGAGTTTAATATGGTTATCCTGGATTTACAGCATTGTAAGTGGGCCTGAAATCAAGTTTGCTGTGCCTATTAGAGGGTGAAATGGATGTCTTTGCAAAGAGCCCAGCCAGCCAAAACTTCTGCAAGGCTGAAATCGCAGTGAGGGCTTTGAGAACCCCCGGCAGATGTGCAGTGGGACTCTGCTGCGGGTTGTGAAGCTTGGAAAATCCCAAAGGCCTGAGGCACCCCTGCGAGGCAAACTGATTTCCCAGGCAGGGGAAGGTCACAGAATGGCAGTGTGAGGAGGGAGGGGTCCCCAGAAGCAGGAAGGGACAGGTGATGTCCCCTCCTGTGCCCTGGTGCTGCACAGGTCACTGCAGTGCCATCCTGCCATGCCCTGGAGCCAGGGAACCCTCTGAGGATCCATCCCTCCCCCAATCCTCACTGCTCCCTGGGACACAGGCAGCTGGCAAGGATGTGAGGAACTGTCTGGGACGTTTCCTAGGCAAGAACAGGTCAGGGTAGGGCAGGAAGCACCAGCTCTGCTCCAGGCTCTGCTCCCCTGTGCTCTCCATTCATCGTTTTCCCATCTCCTGCTCAGCCAAGGCATTTCCCCCCATTTCAGGGACATTTCAGGGGCATTTCAGGGACTGCCCTTTGTGCTGTTTGTGCCCCACAGAGCAGCTGGTTTGGAGCATGCTGCTGCCTGGATCCCTGGGAGACTTCTGGTTTGCCAGCTGGCAGCACCTTTGTTTGCTCTGGCTGGGAAAAGGGAAACAAATCCTCTGAGCAGCCCCTGTTGTGGGAATTGCCAGGCCTTGGGAAAAGCGGGAATTTGGTGATTTTCTTGTAGTTATTGGCCTGATATTTCTGTTAAAGCAGCTCTGAGAGAGAGGCTGGAGGGGATGGGATGGCATGGGATGGCATGGGATGGCATGGGATAATGGGATGGCATGGGATGGGATGGGATGGGATGGGATAATGGGATGAATATGGAATGGGATGAATATGGGATGGGGATGGGATGGGATGAATATGGGAATGAATATGGGATGAAAATGGGATGAATCCCACAGCACATCCCAGCTCTCCCAGCTCACTCCAGGGTATGTGGCACTGCCCTGTGACACTGAGCCTGCACTGGCACCCCAAGCACTGGGATTTTGGGGGTTTTAGGTTGCTGCTGCTGCTCTCTGTGCAGCCCTGCCACCCTCCCCATGCCCTGGATATTGCCAGGGATAATGGTTTGGGCAGGATTTGGGTGGGAGATAGGAAAGGGACTCAGCTGGGAGTTAAATGGCTGAGGGGCTTGGGCTGTTACAATTTTTTTCTAAAGACAGATCTCAAAATTGTTAATTTTGGTTTTCTAACTGAGAAACAAAGATGCATTGATTCCAGGAAAATGTTATTTCCTCCTTGGTATAAATCTAAATATAAAATCCTCTAAAAAGACAGTTAATCATCTCCTTCCTGACTCTGGGTTACTGAATATTCACCTGTTAAGAATTACAGTCTCCCCTGACCAGTTTGGATGTTCCAACCCATTAATATAAGTGCCTCTTAGAAATAACCCCAGCCAGCTCCTATTTCCCCTTTGCCACCAGACACCGTTGTTCTTATTCTTCTTTTGTAAAAACCCTATGGAAAAAAAAATTAAAATTGAGAAATGGGGTAAAAAAATGACAAAGTACCAGGGAGATTAAACATTATCCTGATGAATTTTGCCAGAGCTGTTATTTTCCTGGAGAATGGTTTGGAATTCATTTCCTCTGATAGGCTGTGAGATAAAGGGAGGGTTATAAATTAGCATTCATCTGTATTTCTGTTGGCAAAAGCTCTGTCCCTAATCCATTCCAGCAGCTCTGTGGTGCCACATCCACTGGCACTGCAGCAGTAGCTCCTGGAGAACCTGGAAAATCTGTGTTACAAATTACAGAGTCCTGTGGCTCCCAAGGTTGGGATGAGCTGGGCTTTTTCCCAGGTTTTCCCCTGCTGGGAGCCAGCCCTTCTCAAAGCTCTTCCCATGTTTTAGGGCTCTGTATCCCCCCACAAAGCATTTAAAGCAAAGATCCCCCTGTTTAAACGATTTTAACTATTAGCATTATTATAATTTATTATTAAACCAGAATTCTCTGTGCAGCCCCTTCCCTAAAGCTGATTGTGGTGGGCTGGGAGATGCCAGTTCAACAAGGATCAGGGAGAAGCTGCTCCTTGGGAAGCTCCAATAATTTCTCCAGAAGGAGTAAAACCAATCCAGCTCTGGACAATCCAGGCTCCTGCAGGGATCAGAAACCTCTGAAACCTGGCACAGCAAGAGAGGGTGACCCAGGAGCTGCTGCTGGATACAAACCCACCCCAAAGCCCCTTTTTGGTGCAGGGGGAGCTCTGGGGAAGGTCTGGTGCTGTGGAGGGTGGGTACAGATGTGCTGGCAGCTGGCAGGGAGGGCTGTGAGGTGTGGAGGTTCCCCAGATGTGCTGGCAGCTGGCAGGAGGGCTGTGAGGTGTGGAGGTTCCCCAGATGTGCTGGCAGCTGGCAGGGAGGGCTGTGAGGTGTGGAGGTTCCCCAGATGTGCTGGCAGCTGGCAGGGAGGGCTGTGAGGTGTGGAGGTTCCCCAGATGTGCTGGCAGCTGGCAGGGAGGGCTGTGAGGTGTGGAGGTTCCCCAGATGTGCTGGCAGCTGGCAGGGAGGGCTGTGAGGTTTCCCAGATGTGCAGCTGGTTTGGAGCATGCTGCTGGCTGAATCCCTGGGGAGATTTTTGCTGGGTTGCCAGCTGGCAGCACCTTTGTTTGCTCTGGCTGGGAAAAGGGAAACAAATCCTCTGAGCAGCCCCTGTTGTGGGAATTGCCAGGCCTTGGGAAAAGATGGAATTTGGTGATTTTCTTGTAGCCATTGGCCTGATATTTATACATATATTATATAAAATATATTGTGAGGAAAGGCTGGGAGAGCTGGGGGTGCTCACCTGGAGAGGAGAAGGGTCCAGGGAGAGCTCAGAGCCCCTGCCAGGGCCTAAAGGGGCTCCAGGAGAGCTGGAGAGGGACTGGGGACAAGGGATGGAGGGACAGCACACAGGGAATGGCTTTTCCAGGATTAGATGGGATATTGGGCAGGAATTGTTCCCTGTGAGGGTGGGCAGGGCTGGCACAGGGTGCCCAGAGCAGCTGTGGCTGCCCCTGGATCCCTGGCAGTGCCCAAGGCCAGGCTGGACAATTGGGACAGTGGGAGGGGTCCCTGCCATGGCAAGGGTGGAAGGAGATGAGATTTAAGGTCCCTTCCTACCTAAACCTGTCAGTCTATGATTTAGCTCCCCAACACTCCTTGGGACAGGATTCTAGGATTATATTTGTATAGAATCATATACTATATTTTTAATGTAATTTATAAAATATTACATATTTTCTTCCCAATACTTGCCACTAGCTTTTGGATTTTATTTCCTCCCCCCATCGTTTCCCTGTGTATCCCTGGCCAGGGAAGTCACCTGAGTACAGCACCCAGAGGTGCCCATTCCCTCTCAGTGGGGTGCTGGGAACCAGAGAATTTCGGAGCAGCAGCACAGCAGCCTTTGCTGTAAGCACCATCCTTCTGTTCCCACGGTGGGTGCCAAGCTGTGAGTGGGATGGGTTCCCAGGCCTCTTTTTGTCCTGGGTAAGACATTTTTTCCTTACAAAGAGCTGACCTCATCTCAGTTGTTTTGTGAGCAGGGCCAAGGCAGGTCACATTCCCAGTGACGTCCAGGTCCTTCCTCTCTTGTCTGGCTGCCAGGAGCAAGGGCTGCAGCAGATAACTGTGAGCAGGCCTGGATGAATTTCTATTTATATCCCACGTCCAGCACTGGGCTAGCACGGAAATTCAGCTGAGGTGAATAAAACAAGAGACTCAAAAATAGCCCGGGTTACCGGATCTGAGATCCCCTCTGGAGCAGCTCCTTCAGGAGTTTACATTTCCAGATAAACACCTTACTGCTCAAACAGCTGCTTCCACATGGCAGTCTGGGAAATGAGGGTTGTTTGTGGGCTAGAAAAGCAAACCAGCCCTCTTTGAAGAGCTCTTGATCTATAGTGGGAACTCCCAGTTTAACAAAGGAGCCAGGGAAAAGACCTGAAGGCAAAACATGGAGCAGCAACTTGGAAAGGATCTGGGCTCCTGGTCATTGGCCAGCTGGAGCTGGGTCAGCAGGGACCTGGAGCCCAGAGAGACATCAGGGACAGCATCCCTGCCCTGGGGACATCAGGGACAGCATCTCTGGTCAGGCCAGGGAGGGATTGTCCAGCTCTGCTCTGGGCTGGGGCAGCCTCAAGGGCTGGGGGAGTTTTGGGCACCTCAGTAACAAAGAGATCTAAAGGTGTGAGAGAGTGTCCAAAGGAGGGGCAGGGGGTGGGGAAGGGTCTGGAGGGGTCCTTGAGGAGCAGCTGAGGGCACTGGGATGGCTCAGCTGGAGCACACTGGGGGCACTGGGATGGCTCAGCTGGAGCACACTCAGGGCACTGGGATGGCTCAGCTGGAGCACACTGGGGGCACTGGGATGGCTCAGCTGGAGCACACTGGGGGCACTGGGATGGCTCAGCTGGAGCACACTGGGGGCACTGGGATGGCTCAGCTGGAGCACACTCAGGGCACTGGGATGGCTCAGCTGGAGCACACTCAGGGCACTGGGATGGCTCAGCTGGAGCACACTCAGGGCACTGGGATGGCTCAGCTGGAGCACACTGGGGGCACTGGGATGGCTCAGCTGGAGCACACTGGGGGCACTGGGATGGCTCAGCTGGAGCACACTCAGGGCAGAGCTCCCCGGGGGCTGCAGCTCCTCCCGAGGGGCAGCTCCGGGCTCTGCTCTGGGCCAGGGACAGGAGCCAGGGAACGGCTGGAGCTGGCCAGGGCAGGCTCAGGTGGAGCTCAGGGAAAGGTTCTTCCCCCAGAGGGTGCTGGCACTGCCCAGGCTCCCCAGGGAATGGGCACGGCCCCGAGGCTGCCAGAGCTCCAGGAGCGTTTGGACAGCGCTGCCAGGGATGGACAGGCTGGGATTGTTGGGGGGTCTGGGCAGGGACAGGGGCTGGGCTGGGTGATCCTGTGGGTCCCTACAGCTCAGGATTTTTTCCCATGCTCAGCTCTGTCAGCACCTGCCTGCCCTGCATCACACATAAGGCATCGATCTTTCCACACACCAAGGGCAAAGCTCTGCTTTGGAACATTTTTTTTTTTCCCTCAAGCCTTGGTTCTGAAGGGTGGATGACTGGGAAAATGTGTATGTCCCCGGGGACTGGTGACACTTCCCTGGTGCTCTCAGTGACTCATGCACGTGCTGTAAAAGCTGCTGAGCTGTCACTGCTCAAACACAGCAGCCGAGCAGTGATGGGTGACTCACCTGGGCCTTCAGAACAGGCCGGGTTTATCTGTGCTACAGCTCCTTATCAGTAGGAAATGAGTGATAAAGGCATCAGGGTGTGTGCAGCCCGGGAGGGATCGGTGACAGCCTCAGCAGGGTGCAGGGAGCACTTGAGGACACGCTGTGCCCTGCGGTGTCACACTGCTGTCACTGGGATCAGCGGGTGCTGGTAAAGCTGCTCCATCCAGGCTGCACAAGGGAAAAGCCCTCCCTGCTCTGAGCTCTAGGCTTGTCTGCAGGAGCTGGGTTTGCAGAAAATCGTGACTCATCTTAAAATCATAGAGTGCCCCATCCCTGGAAGTGCCCAAGGCCAGGTCTGAGCAAGCTGGTGTAGTGGAAGCTGTCCCTGCCCATGGGATGGGATGGTTTTAAGGTCATTTCCAACCCCCCAAAAATGTATAATACAAAAGGAGGATATCTTTTTGTTAGGTACAACTTCTGGGATGGACTCCAAGCATGGAACAGCTTTTGTCCTGGAGGGTCTGCCCCATCTCCAGGCCTTCAGGAGATGGCCCTGATGGGGCTCCTGGTCCTGCTTGGGTGATCCCATTCCCATTTCCACCACCCTGAGCCCTTACAGGATAGCAGCCTGGTTCCCCCAGTGCTGGTGACAACCCCAGGGAGCTGTGGGGACCATGACAGCCCTGCTCCCACCCCAGGCAGGCTTGGACGAGCCCAGGTCCCTGCCCTGACAGGACTCACCACATGTGAATCACCCAAGTGACAAAAGCACGTCACCCCCTTCTCCCAGCTGTGGGCACAGTGTGCCAGACGTGGTTTGTGCTCACAGAGGAAGCTGGTGATGAAAGCAGGAGCTTGGGCCTGGCCCACGGTGAGCTGCAGGATTTTTGAGCACCTCTGCTTTTCAACAGCAGCTTTCCAGTGATTCAACAGCAGCTTTCCAGTGATTTCTGGGTGTTTGAGTGGGTTCTGCTCCGTATGGCAGCACCTGGGGATGGGGAAAAGCCCAAAATAGGAAGGGCAGACATGAAGTTTCTCAAAACTTACAATGAATGTGTGTTTTCTTGGTGGATTATCAGGTGAAAAATCAGGGTTAAGAACTCTACTCAAGCTCATGCTGGATGAATGATCCTGCCCCTCAGCATGTTAGACAAGTCTCATTCACACCTTGATCTAATTATAGCAACAGGAGAGTTATTTATGAATGGGATTAGCGTAATGGATCTGCTGATGGATAGAGCTGCCACTGTCAGGTTCCAGAGCACACAGGTGTGATTTATATCTGATATCACAAATTGCTGGTGATCCACCTCTCAGGTGTCTCCTGTGCAAACATCCAGACACCTCTGGCTCCTGTCACAGCAGATGGGGGAGTAGAGAGTCTGAGCCAGCACTCACAGCCAAATAAAAAAGTCTATCAAGTCTCTTGGGGTGGTTCCAAATCTCAGCAAAATTAGGAAAATCTTGTGGGTGATGAGGCAAACTGGCAGGATCATCCTGATCAGCCCTTCTGCTTGCAAAACTGCCTGGCTGTGTGGAAAAGAGGGAAGAGACACAAGGTTTCTGTGGCTGCTGTGGGGTTTGAGGGGACAGGTTTGGTGCAGGTTCCTCTCTGGGAGGAAATCAAGATGCGAGGCAGGTTCGATCTGCTTGGTGCAGGCTGGGATGTGATGGGATATTGGTGCCAGAAGGGATGGCAGGGCCCAAGGATGGAGCTGAAATATGCACAGGGAAATAGGAATTTGTCCCTGTGGGGGGATGAATTCCCCACCCTGCCCAAGGGTGGGGCAGGAGCCTCCTCCAGACATCCCTGTGCAGGCAGGGGAGGGTGGGGAGGGGTCTGCAGAGCTCCTCAGGGGATGTGATCCCCCAGAGACACTCCTCTGGGAACAGGCTGTCTCTGCTGGGCTCAGCACTGAATTCAGACAATTCCTTTAAGAGCTTAAAAGTTGAGTGAGAGGAGAATTCTGGGCTGCAGGACTGCAGAGCTGGCTCAGGGGCAGCATGAATTAATTATGGCTTTGTGCACAATCTTACCAAGAGGTTTCCATGGGGCACCTGTGGGAGCACAAGCAAAGGATGCATCTTCAAAAACACTTTTCAGCCTCCTTGAAACCCTTCCAGCAGGAGGCACAGCAGTGACAGGAGGGAAAGCAAGAACCCAAAGAGAAGGTTCAGGCCTGATGGTGTGGAAGGGATCATTAATTTAATGAAGACACCATGGCTGGTTGGTTGGAAACCACTGCCCAGGTTCCTGGAGAGAAGGGGCCTGCTGGAAATGGGACAGAAGGGAGTGTCAGGGCCAGCAGAGCATCCCAGAGCAAGGACAGCACTGGGGCTCCCAAGGAGAGGGACCTTGGTGACAGGAGGCTCCTTTGTCCCTGTCAAGCAGGAGAAGCCTGGGGGCTCACAGTCTGTGAGAGGAACATCCATCAGAGCCCCAGATGTGCTCAACAGCTGGCAGCTCCCTCAGACTGTGGCAGGGGAATCTCCCCACAGTGTCCTGGTCTGTCTAGTGGTTTGGGGTCAGTGCCAAGGATGGGCTGGCATGAGCCAAAAGGCTCATTTCTGCTCTTCCACCCCATTCCCCATTCCCCAAGCCCTGGCCTTCCTTCTCCATGCCAGAGGAACTCACATGTCACAGAGGTGCAGAGCAGACAAATTTACTGGCAGTTATTGCAGGGCCTGGGGTATCTCTCTGACCAGGTGGATTTTTGGCAAAGGATAAATGCCGAGTTGTCAAGGACAGCCAGGGAAAAAAACATCTTTACAAAAATCCCCCATGGGAGCCAAAACAGAGCAGTCTGATTGTCCTGCAGAGTTCTGGGCTCAGTCCCCTCTGGCTGCTGTCCCCTTTGGCAGGAGCAGTGATGCAGGTACAGAGCCACAGGTGCTCCCAGTGCCTGGTACAGGAGCAGAGCAGAGAGAGCAGCAGAGGGGCAGAGTGACAATGGTGCCAGAGCAGCAGAGGGACAGAGTGACAGTGGTGCCAGAGCAGCAGAGGGACAGAGTGACAGCGGTGCCAGCCTGAGCAGCAGTCAGTCATCCCGGCTGTGAACAGCCCTTTTCATGTGCTGAGTGGTGCTGGGAAATGGCCCCGACCTCAGCACAACCATCAGGCCTCGTTTGTTGAATTTCCCTTCCACCCAGCACTTGTTTCCTGATGGAGCTGTGTCCCCTGTGCCTGTTCTCTGTGAACTTGGAACCGAGAGAGGCGAGCAGGAGCCAGGGGACTTTGGCCGGCACCGCAGAGCTGTGGATGACACTTCAAACCATTGTTGTTTGCTTTTGTTCCCACCCAAAAGATGTTTGTAAATGTGTATCTGACTTCATGGAAAGATGGGGTGGATTTTTTTGTTGTGGTTGCTTAATATTTCCATGCATTTTCTGAGATGATTTCAGAGCTGGCTGCTGAAGTCATTTGTGGTAACTGAGTAAGAGGAGTCAGGGCCAGAAAATCAAGGTCCCAACTCTGTTGTTTTGGATGCATAAATGAAGTGTCCTTGAGCTCTATTTTTACTCCTCCCTGGCTCAGAACTGTTTAGAAAAATGAGCAAAGGTTGGAGAAACTTCAGGATCTGCGTGTCAATCTAACCTTATCCACTCCCTTCTGTTCCCAGTGATCTGTACATCCTGTCCCGAGGGAATGCTCAGCTCCACGTTCCCCCTGCCTCTGACACCGAAAGATACTGGAGAATCTTTTTAGTCATCTGAGGTATGAAATATAATCACTGTTGCTAGACATTGCAAGGGTTTTAAATTATCAGTTCTGGTGCAGTCTCTGCAGTGGGAGCTGAGCCTTATCTCTGTCCAGCCTGTGACAGCACAGCCCACGGAGCCTTGTCCCCATTTAGCAGAAAGATTTCACCTGTCACCTCATTGCCTCAGTTCTCACCTCCTGTCACAGAGTGCAGAGCAATAACCTCTCACTGAAATGCTCATTAGAGAGTGAAAATCCCATCCTGTTCAGGCACATCCCTCCTGTTGGATCTAAACTTACACCCAGACCAGACACCAGGGTAAGCTCAGGCTTCTGCTGCTGTTCTGCTTTCTGAGCTTGGCTGACCAGAATAACCATTCCACCTCCTGGCTGAACCTCTGGGCTCCAATGGCAGAATTCTGGTGGTTTCACCTTATTTTAAAAGCAGAAGGAAGGCAGGTGCCTGCTCCAAGCCAGGTAAGATTTAGCCTGCAGTTATTAACAGCAATGGGTTCTGCTGTGTTAGAACTGTGCACAGCTGGTTCCTTTTGCTCATACATTCATTTCCATGGCCCTGGGAATGGATCAGCATGGAACCTCCAGGAATGCAGCCAGATCCATGGGTGGTTGCCTGAGCCACCCCTGGGCAGATCAAGGCTTGTGAATGATACAATTCCTCCAAAGCCATCTTCCCCTGGCCCCTGGAACTTGCTATAATAGATAAGGTATCCTACATACCAAGGTTGAGTCAAATTCCTTAAGAATTTGGTCACTCTCCTAACACTTTGGAAGATAATTGGTTAGAAATTAGTCTGTGTAATTGGTCAGTTCACCTTTAGAACTTCTCACTTAGATTGGATGCTGTTCTTTGTATAAACTTTTATTGGCTGTAGTTTGAATCCCCCCTGAACCTATAAATATGGCTGTCTGCCCTTTGTTCTGAGAGATCCCTGCTTGATCACCCTTTGCATGAAATAAAGACTCTTGTGGAAATCATCAAGTAAGGCCTCCAGTCTTTCTCTGCTGATGAAATGTGAGTTTTCTGAGAGATAGCTAAATGTTAGCACTCTCTGGTCCTGGCAAATACCACCAGGAACCAAAAAGAAAAGCCACAAAAGCTGATCTGGAGCAGGTGAAAAAGGGAGACCCAGACCTGCTCCTCTGAGCTGAGCCCAGCCCTCACCTGGCAGGAGGTGGAGGGGTTTGTGTTCAAAGCAGGCTGGAGTGGTGCTGTGCAGGGACAGGTTTGGGTTTTGCAGTGCTCAGAGATGTCTCTGTGAGCGTGGCAGTGGCTGTGGAGGAAGCTGAGGATGTCAAACCATGCTGGAGTGTGACTTTTCCATGGGACAGCTTCTCCTGCACACAGCAAGAGCACCAGGGCTCCAAAAGGTCTGTTTTAAAGGGACTCTGCCAGGTTTTGTGTTTGAGTGCAGCCCTCTGGCATCCCTTGGATGTACAAACACATCCTTCAATGGTGGGAGCAGTAAGAGCCACGTCCTGGCTCAGGACCATGCACAAAACAGTTCCTCAAAGGCACTTGGGACTTGCTGGTTCCTAAACCCCTGAGCTGGGCCCTGTTCCCTTCTCCCCTCACAGCAGTGACGCAGACACCTCTCAGCACACACAGAGTCTCTCAGGAGTCACCTCAGGTCATCCTGTGGCTTCTGCACTGTCCTCAGCTGCTGTGTGGGACAGCCAGCCCTGTTCCCAGCAGAGCCCAGCATGGCCAGGGTTGATGTCTCCTTCCCATCGCTGTCTGTGGACCCACAACTCCCTTGGGAGGGAAAAGGAGGGGCAGACACAGATCTGTGACAAGGACAGGTGACAGGGTGTGAGGGAACGGCTGGAGCTGGGCCAGGGCAGGCTCAGGTGGAGCTCAGGGAAAGGTTCTTCCCCCAGAGGGTGCTGGCACTGCCCAGGCTCCCCAGGGAATGGGCACAGCCCCGAGGCTGCCAGAGCTGCAGGAGCGTTTGGACAGCGCTGCCAGGGATGGACAGGCTGGGATTGTTGGGGGGGCTGGGCAGGGACAGGGGCTGGGCTGGGTGATCCTCTCAGTCCCTTCCAGCTCAGGATATTCTGTGATCCTGTGACCTGCTACAGCAAAATGTCCCCATGCCCTGGGCTTTGCCCCTCCCTTGGGCTCAGCTGGGGGGTGATGCTGGGATTTGCATTCAGGTGCAAAAAAATCCCCCTGTGTGGGAGCTCCCTGCACTGGAATGGGGACCTGACCAAACAATACCCAGCCAGGAGCTCAGTGTCTTGGCTGTGTCCCATATTCCTGTCTCCTAGCACATCCTTGGGATGGTCAGGAATTGCATGAACAGCACTCTGTCTGTCACAGCTGCAGCTGTAACCCTGCTGGGGTGGAAGCACAGACCATTTGTCCATCACCTTGATCAATGCTCCTGCTCATCCTTGGTGAAATAACAAATTTTCTTCCCCACTCTTCACAGGACTTCCAGGACAAGTACATCATCTCCAAGCAAAAAAAAAAAAAAAAGAAAAACCCCAACATTAGATGCCATTTTTGTAAAAGATGGGGAAGAGCAAGGCTATAGGAGCTTCAAATGCCCTTCAGGTGCACCCAGCCCTTGCCTAAACTCCTGGAATTGCAGGAATGGGATTGAGCTGGGTCTTGCCCCTGTTCCCTCCACCTTGTTGGTGCTGAGCAGGAGAAGGTGAGGTGGATTTTGGGGAGCTGCTGATGGTGAGCAGGAGAAGGTGAGGTGGATTAGGTGGATTTTGGGGAGCTGCTGGTGCTGAGGAGCCCAGGGGAGAGGGCTGGGCTGCCTCACCCACCGCTGTTTCTGTTTCCCTGCTCTGGCTGTGACTGGAAGTTGCACTGCTGAAAAACAACATGGTAAAGGCCCATCCTCACTCCCCATTAACTGCACTGAGACGAGTGTGGTTGCAGCAGAAATGGGTCTGGCACAAGGGTTTTATTTTATTTTTAGCCTGACTGGAAGGAGAAAGAAGAGAAATTTTTCATTGAGCAATTTCCGGCCTGGTTTTGCAAACTGCAGAAGATTCTGGTGCTCAGGTAAACATACAGAGGGCTCAGAGCTTTGCACCTCCTCATCACTTCCCATCACCTCTGCCAACCTTTAGCCACAGCAAACAGAGATGGAGGCTGAGGGTTTGGGATGGGAAGAACCAATTCCTGAGTCCCTCCATCCCTGCAGAGACCAGGGCAGCTGGGACAGGGAGGGGCTGGCACCAGGGAGTGGCAGCTGTGAAATGCCAGCTGTAAAAACCTGATATGGGCACAGCAAACTGCAGCCCTCACAGTGAGCACGAGGCTGTGGCTTGACAGTAAAGCTGACACACTGAGAAATCATCTTCCCAGTTACATCAGAGCCAGGAAACTCGGTGATACAAATGTCCTTTCCATTACAAGAGGCACACACTGTTCACTTGACTCAGAGCTCTCCTCATCCGAGGGGCTGTGCAGACATCCCTGAGGGAGGGTTTGGTTGGGGAGCTGACTGTCCTGATGCTTGGGTGGTGAGATGTCACTGGAGGCTGTCAGGGGACAGCAGTGAGGCTGCTGTGGGGTTTGCAGTCTGGGAGTGGTGATTGCTGCCTCAGGGAACATCCCTGGCAGCCCCTGCTGCTTTTGCAGCCATGGCCCAGGTACCACTGATCCCTCAGGATTTCAGCTTTTATATTCTCCATCTATTTGTAACCCTGCAGTTCTTTAGTGTGTAACTCTAAACTCCACACACAGTGTGAGCTGCTGCTCTCCCATTTTGGGCACACACAACAATTCCTCTCTGGGCTGGCAATCAAGGACACCTCACTGCCTCAGGCCCCAGAGATGGAAACAAAAGTGAGTTTGGGGAGCAAACTTGGGGTCAATGACTTCATTACCTGCAGCTGTAATTGGAAGATTCACCCCCAATGTGCAAATGGACCAAACTCATCAAAGTGTGAAATCCTGTGAGCCATTGTCCATTTGGGTGTAGCCCCTGGGGGGCTTTGTCTGCCCTAAATGTACCTGAAAGCCCTCAATAAATAGAATTACTTTTTATTCCCTTGATTTTGTCTGTTTTCTGTTTTCAGGTAGTCCCAAAAAGGCATCCCTATGGAGCAGGATGTAAGGGAAAACGCCCATCCTAACAAATCTCAAAACTTAGTAAGTTCTGTTGTTCTGTCTCACTGTTTTGGCTCGCTGGGTGCTCAGTCTCTCTAGAATACAAGGAAATACATCTTCAGTGTTGTTTTGAAGGAAAGAGAACCCCTCAGGCAGCACTGGATAGCTCCCACTTGGCTATGCCCAAGCTGCAGAACAGCAGGGTAGAGAGAAATTTGTTTAAAGTGCACTTTTCCACAGAAAGTAACACAAAGTGAATTTTTGGAGGGGGCACACCAATCTCCTCTCCATGCCTGGAAACAACATGGAATAATCCTGAACTGCACAAACTCTACCTGCCCTGTCCCAGAGGGAAACACCCCATTTCCTGTGGTGAGATCTGTGGATTCTGGGAGCTCCTGGGATTGGAAGTGCATTACAAATATTAGCATAAGGAACTGTTTCAGAGCAGCTTTCTTATGTGCTTCAGGCATTTCTTCAGGGACAACAAGCTCTTGCTCACCCAGCCTTCCACAGCACACAAAGCACAAAGTCCAGAAAGGTTTGGAGGTGAGTTATGAACCCCACAGGGACAATTGAACCTGATTTCAGCCCTTTGCCCACCTGCCCTGGTTCTGGCAGGCAGTGAGTGCAGAAGCTTTGCTGTTCGTGTCTCACACTGGTTTTGCACAGGTGCATTTCTTCCAAAGGTGTTTTCAGCCTCAAAGAGTGACAGGGAGAATTTTAGCTTTGTACAAACCCACCTGTGACACGGGGACAGGCACAGGGAGCCCTCCAGCACTGGCTCTGCTCTGCAATCCCCCCCTGGCATCTCACCTCCCTGTCTGGAGCTGTTCCTCAGGATGTCTCCACCTCTCCCTCCAGGCTGGGTGTCCCAGGGGTGAGGGGAGCAGGAAATCCAGCAAGGCTCAGGTAGGTCAGAACTCTTTGCACAGAGAATTTTGCTCTGCTGAGGAGGGAGCAGCTGTGGGAGTCACTGAGGGAACGGGCAGCAGCTCTGCTTTCCCTTCTCACCCACAAAAATGAATGTGAGAGCCAATTCTTGCACTTTTCAGTGTCTGGTTTTATCACCTTGAACAAAACCCAGGTGTTAAGCAGATTTTCCCAGGATGAGACTGTCTCAAGTCAGCGTTTCAGGTGCTCTGTTTCCACAGGCTGGATTTTGCACCCCAAATTCTGGCTTCCTTTTACACTTTTACTGCTTAAAATGCACTGCAAACCACACTGGTTTGGGTGTTTAAGCAGAAAAGGTTTTTTCCCACCAGGGAATGGGACAACTGAGCTGGATTTTTAATTTTTAACAAAATAATTTTTGATGTGTGTGTGTGTTCAGCTGTCTGGGAATTTATTGTTAGAATTGGCAAGACTAAAGACATTCCATTTCTAGTCAGATGAGGAAGTTTTTGTCATCAAGAACAAGAATTTATTCCCCTGGCAATACATGCCAATGAGCTGAGGTTATTCTCCTTTATGACATTACCTATTCAACTTCCATTAAAAATAAATATGAAATCAAAAGCTAAATTGCCCAAAGGTCATTCAGGGAAACACTTTGCCATGAATTGTTGGCAAGGAGCGCTGGGGGTTTCCTTCCCATGGCACATCCCTGCACGGGAACATGCCTGGCGTGTTTGCAGAGTGAAAATTCAGGAATATTTCACCTGAACAGCTCCCTCATGTCTGCACACATCTCCTCAGTGGGGATGGGATGGGTGCATGCATTTCCTGGCATTTGAGGAATGAAAGGAAATATCTCCAGGACTGCCTGAGATTCTCCTCTTTCATTCCCAGGCATCCCCAGCACTTTCTGCTGGCGGCAATCCAGCCTGGCTGCTGGCCCATCTGTTCCCAGATGTGCTGGGGTAAGGCTCAGCCTCTGAGAGCAGCCTGGCACGGGAGGCTGAGGGTGCAGAGCTTGGAGGGCTCCTGCTGCTGCAGGAGGGGCTGGGAACAGCTGCAAGAGCCAAGGAGGGACTTTTGGGACTGGCACAGGGCTGAGCTGAACCCTTCCATCTCCCTGAGCCCAGAGCAAGCAGCACTGCAAAGCTCTGTGGGGAGCACCAGCCCCAGTGTTCATTTGTGTCCACATTAATTACTGTGGAGAAATGGAGAGCTTTGCTTTGGCAAGGAAAATCTCCTCGTCCCTGGGGTGATCCCAAGGCTGTCCTGCCCATCCAGAGGGTTTCTCTCAGCAGTTGGTGCTGCCTTCTCACAACCCCCCCTTGTACATCCCCCCTGAACCTTAATTTGTTTTAATTAGTCAAGTTCATTAAGCAGCCCCCACAGCCACCCTAACAGGTGTAAATATATCAGTTTGTGAACTCTGAGTGCTTCCAGACAGCTGCAATTTTTCCAGCAGTCAGCTCCCCCCCGTTTCTATGGCTTGCTTGGGTTTCACTGATTTAGTTAAGGTTTAACTAAATTCACCTAAATTAAGTGACATAAACCTGATTAAATTCAGAGTGAGCATCACACTGGGTGTTGTGAGCACTTTGCAGCTGACAATCAGTGCCCCTTGCCCAGGGGCTCTGCTCTCACCCTGCTCCCTCCATGGGTAAAATGAGAAAAGCCTCAGGATGTGTGTCCTTCCTTGTGTCTTCATCAAGTCTGGAGAATTGTGCTGCTCTTTGCTGCTGCAGCTTTTTCTCCGACTCTGGGAACACAAAAAATGATGGAGAATTGTGGAAACTATGACATCCTGGCAAGGAGACTGGAAAGTTTTGCATTAGGGATTATTTTACTCTCACATTTTATTCAGGGCCCAAGACCGTAGTGATGGCCCCTGGCTGATGGTGATGTTGCTAATTACAACTGGACAAGATAATTTTATCAATAGCTTATCCATTGAAATTTCAAATTGAGGACAACCAAAACAATCTGTCAAATTCTGCATTGATTTCCTATTTTTTTTTTTTTTTTTTTAAAGCCCAGAGTGCTGCATTTCAGCATTTTTCAGTATGGAATGTTTCAATGTTGCATTTCAAAACGAGGCTCCGATGTTAAATTTAGATACCTTTTGATTAAAAAGAAAGAAAGAAAAAAAAAAAACTTAATCTCCATGAGAAGATTTAATTTGACACCCTGACCTTCCCCTGCCAATTTTTTACTCTGTGCTCAGGAAGAAGTTTTTAATGGGTTTGACCTTAATTTTACAACGGATGGAAAATAGAAATTTATTCAGTGAGTGACAAATGCAGTTGTTTCTCGGTGCCAGCATCTAAGACTGCAAAATAAAGGTGCCAATCCAGAGGTTTCTTGTGGATTTTCATAATTCTGGCTTAACCAGAGAGGCAGGGAAAGGAGGGGACCCAGGCTCAGTCCTGGCAGGGACAGGAGTGACCCAATGCTCCTGCTGTACCTGGGATGGGAGGGAAGGAGCTGATTTTGGAGCAGGGGGAGTGGATCCAGTCTGGAGGAGGAGGTGAAGGTGCTGGAGCCTGGATTCAGTGCCCAGCCTTGCAGGGCAGGGAGCAGAGGGATGGTCAGGGCCCAAAGTGGAGGAAAACAGGGAAGAGCAAATGGATCCTCTATTCCTTGGTGAGAGAAACCTCAGAGCCAGCCTGCAGGAGAATTCATCCTGCCCAAACAGCACTGCCTGCCCATCCCTGTCCTTGCCACCAGGACATGCTCCAGTGCCCAGCTCCCAGCTCCCTGCTGGAGTTTAACCCTGGTATCCTCAGGAGATGTGATGAGCAGGGCCTGGGTGCCACAGAACAGCTTTCCACTCGGTGTTAATTGGCAAAACTCCTGAAACAACAGCAAAAAACACCCAGTGAGGAAGCAGAGCAGGAGAACACCTCGAGTACTGTGTCCAGTTCTGGGCCAGTTTGGGAAGGACTTGGAGATGTTGAACACATGCAGAGGAGGCAACGAGGCTGGTGAGGGGTCTGGAACACAAACCCTGTGAGGAACAGCTGAGGGAGCTGGGGTTGTTCAGCCTGGAGAAAAGGAGACTCAGGGGTGACCTTATCACTCTCTATAACTCCCTGAAAGGTGTTTGTAGCCAGGTGGGGTTGGTCTCTTTCTCCAGGCAGCACTGACAGAGCCAGAGGACACAGCCTCAAGCTGTGCCAGGGGAAATACAGTTTGGATATTAGGAAAAAGTTTTTCATGGAAAGAGTGATCAAGTACTGGAGTGGTCTGCCCAGGGAGGTGGTGGAGTCACCATCCCTGGATATGTTTAAAAAAGGACAGGATGTGGCATTCAGTGTCATGGTCTAGTTGAGGTGTTAGGGCTGGGTTGGACTTGATGATCTTGGCGGTCTCTTCCAACCCCGTGATTGTGTGATTGTGTGAATTCTGTGATTGCGTGATTCTGTGAATTCTGTGAATCACACAGAGCAGTGATGTGCTGCCAGAGGAGGGAGAGCTGAAGTGATCTCCGTGCTGGATGCACAAACACAGGGATGAACCAGGACTGCACAGCTGGGCTTGGTTTGCTCCTTCCAAATGGCAGGAACAGCTCTGGCTCTGGGATCTCAGCACAATCCCTCCCTGCTGCTGGGCTCTGGGGAAAGGCCCCCTCTGCACCCTCCTGACCCACAGAGGGGCTGATTTCCCTGGGCAGCTGCTTTTATTATCTCAGTCCCTTTTCAGGTGCCTGAGGAAGGGCTCTTTTTAGTATACATAAAGGACATTTTGGCTTGAATTAAATTTTACAGTTTAAATGATGGGTTGAGAAGTGGTTTTGATTTGTGTTCGTGAAGTATTTAATTGATAATCTGAGAAATGTAAACTAGAAATTTAGAAAGTTGGTTTGGAGAGAAGAATCCCCAAAATCCCAAAAAATCCCCCAGAATTCCCAAATAATTCTTCATTTGAACATCGTTTCCCCCTCCCTTCTTCTCCCTTCTCTTCATTTCTCCTACAGAGAAATGAAACTTCACTTCATGGCCTCTCCATGAGCTTCACTTCCAGCCTCTCCACCTCCCATCTCTCCCATTCCTGAATCCATCTTCCCTTGCAGGAGTCTGCTGGCCCAATTTCTATCAATAGTAATGGCTTGGAGCTCCTTTTTCTTAGGCCTGGAACTTTGCTTTACCAACAAAATTTATCTTCATCAGAAATATTGACATCAGGAGCTTCATCCAGGCATCTCTTGTGATTGCTTTTCCGTTTTTCTCAGTGACAGACTTAAGCAAAACTCAGCTTAGAAAAGCAGTGCTGAGATCAATGGCAAAGCTTTATTTTGGCTTCTTTTTTATAACTAAAATATAATTGCAGACAATTTAGTCAGGAGCAGGAGTTGCAGCAGCCCCTGTTTTTCTCTGGCCACCTGAGAGGTTTCAGAGGTTTGTGCTGGTTAAATCAGGGAAGAAATAAAATAAAATATTGCACCAGTTGTGAGGGATGTGCCCCACACTGAGCGGGGAGGTTTGCTGGAGCACCACAAATGTCTGGGAAGAGAGAGGGAGGGATAAAGGATTTATGGGATCCAGAGAGGGATAGATAAAGGATGCCAGGATTTATATGATCCAGAGAGGGAAGGATATAAAAGGCTCCAGGATTTACATGATTGATCCAGGGAGAAAGCAGATAAAGAGCTTCAGGATTTATATGATCCAGACAGAGAGGAAATAAAAGGCTCCAGAATTTATATGATCCAGAGAGGGAGGGATAGAAAAAATTCGAGGATTTACATGGTCCAGAGAAGGAGGGATAGACAGAGGGCTCCAGGATTTACATGGTCCAGAGTACTTCACTGTGGCTGTCCCTGCAGTTTTTGCCTGGAAATGTGGATGTCCCTCCTAGAGGGTCCCTGTGCGCTGTCACCTGCAGGAGGTGACTAACAGCCCTGAGAACAGCCTTGCCATTAACATTGCCAACATTCCACAGCCCAGCTGGAAAGCCACTGCCCGAAAATGCCTGACCCGGGGATGGTTTTACACAACCTTTTCCTGGCAGATTCCTCTTCATTCCAACTGCTCCTGGGTCAGAGTAACACTGCTGCAACCTCCAGCCTGTCCTACTAACTCATTTCACATGGACAAAGATGACTCAATTTAGCTTTCCTTAGTCTGCAGAGCATCCAGCTCCATCAGCTTCTCAGCCCTGGAGCTGGTGGCTGTCTGATTGCATCTCCTGCTGAACCTCTGCAGTGCCTTTGCTGGGGGTGGCTGTGAGGGCACATTTTCCACACTTCCATCACATGTTGGACCAGTGCAGCAAACTCAGCTGAGTCTGGACCGACTCCCTCCTTGGCTGCACACCCTTCCAGCCGTGCTGTCCTTCCTCCCCAGGAGCAGGACACTTACAGTAAGGGTGGCTGTGGCCCAGCTTCACCTCCTCCCCCTCCCTGTGGCCTTCCTGTGCTTGCCAGGTTCCTGCTCTCCCCAGGTTCCCCTTTCTGTGCCAGCTGCCTGGGGGATGCATTGTGGAAAAGAGCAGTTCCCCTTCAGGGGTTTTGCAACCCTGCTGCTCGTGGCTGTTCCTTCCTGCAGACAGGACAAGGTGCAGCTGCTGTGACAGTGGTGGCCACGAGCGTGGCTGGCAGCCATCCCTGTCTGGGAGCCTTTGCTCACATTGCAGCTCCCACCAGCCCTTCCTGCAGGGAGTTTCTGTGCAGGGTGAGCCAGGGTTAAAGGCAGTGAAACTCCCCATGATGATTGTGGCGTGTCAGGGGGAGCCATGGCTGAGCAGGGCCAGCCCAAAGAGAACGGATTGAGATGGAGAGCAGGGGAACAAAGCAGCCCTGCCGTGTCCTGCTGAGGCCTGGACAAGGCAGTGCCACTGTCACCTCCTCACCTGTGTGCACCTGGGCAGGTCTGGGAATTCCTGCCCACAGCAATCAGTAATTGTGCAGGTCTGGTGGCTGTTGAACACACCAGTTTCCCCAGTCAGAGAGATTCCCTAGTGAGTGGCTGTCTAACTTCAGGATGCTCCTGAACCACTTGGCACTTCCAAGGCAAGGCAATGTCACCACGCTGGGAATGAATCCCACCAGAGGCTGGGCACCTCTCCAGCCTCCTCCTTCCATCCCCATGAGGAGGAAAGGGAGATCCACTTGTCACTGGCAGCTGTCAGACAGGAGCAATCATCCTCTTCCACTCCAGGCTGTGCCCAGGGGTGGAGTCCAGGCTGGGATCCTGAGGGTGAGCAGGCTGTGGCCAGTCCTGCATCACCCAGCCCTCTTCCCAGATGTCAGAGCACAAGGCCAGAGCATGCACAGCTCCTGCAAAGCCCACGGGCTGCCTTCCTCCTTCAGCCTGGATTAAAGGTTAAGGACCAGCTGGGCTGTTTTGTAATCTCGTTCCAGTAATGACCCCTTCACAGGATTTATCACTCCAATCCTGCTGTGCTTCCTCCTGTCCTGAGGTCCTGCAGGAACAGCTCTGTTGTGTCTGGATGCTCTGTCTGGAACACACTAAATTAGACCTTTATTACTTGGAGCCATTACAGCAGCTGGATCCCCATTAAAGCCTTCCCACCTCAGCTCCAAAGGCTGGAAGGATTAATGGGAGAACAGATAACAGACCACAGGCTGGATCTGCATCAGAGACTCCCAGCTGTCCAAATTCCCTGTGCCAGGAGCACAGCTGTGTTTCCCAGGACTGCTTTTCCTGGGACACTTGAGGGGTCTCTGATCAATGGCTCACCCCTATGTTCTTCTGCCACCAATTTCTAACTCAGAAGGCCAGAGACCACACAGTTATTTGGGGTGAAAGGGAAGGAAAATGTGACCATGTTTTTGGGAAGTGCTGATTCCTTAAATTGCCTGGAAGCTCCCTGATGGTGTTCCCTTCAAGCATGACCTGATGCTCCACAGTGGGCAGCTCAGGAGCCTGGGCTTTGCTCAGGGCAGGTCTGAGGTTTGGGAATGCACCCTTGGGAAAGGAGCAGAGAGCAGCAGCATGTGGCCATGGGAAATCCTGGGATCTGTGTGGCACACGGTGGTGACCACACTGCTGAGGGAAGCTGGTGCCACACACCAGTGTCACACTCAGTGCCAGGGCACAGGGAAATGGTTTGGAGGGTTCAGGGATGAGGTGGAGCTGAACAGCTTGGGCTTGCTGAGAGATCTGCAGGAGCCACTGGGGCACTGCCAGGCTGGGAGAGCCCCTGATCTGCCCTTCCTCCCGTGGTGTATTCACCTTTTGGACCAGGGCACCTCTGTGGCACTTGTGCAGTCGGGGCAGGAGGGGCTGGCTGTGGCTGAGGGGTCACTCCTACCCTCACAGAAATCTGGGTGGAAGGGGGTGTTCCAGAGAGAGGGGCTGTGGCTCTGGCCCAGCAGCAGCCTGGCAGTGGTCACTGTGCTTTGGAACACACCAAATTTGCATCCCCTCAGTGCCCTCACATTTCTGCATCACCTTCAGAAACAGGCCCTGACTCCATGTGGCAACAGAGGGTGTCACCCTAAAAAGCACAATTTCCTCATCACAGAAGGAACAAGCCACGTCATTTCTGCCTTACATCATGTGAAAATAATTCAAATAGCACACTAGAAAGCCACCTCATTTCAAATGTGTCATTTTCTTTCCAATCTTCCCCTGCTTTTCCTGATGGAAGAGCTCCAAATGCTTGTCTCTGCATATCTTCTTTATCACTCAGTGCTTATCTGCTTCCCTCCCTGCTTTCCTAAACAAGTCTGTTTTCTTCCTTATGGGCAAGCAAATCAGATTTTCCATGAGCTTTCTCCTGCAGACTCAGCCCTGGGGATGTAAGTCCCAGTTTGGTCTGTGAGGAACATGGAAATTACCCCAGGGGTGTGGGTGTCCCTGTGTCATGGCAAAGGGCAAGGCAGCTTTTGGATTCCAGCACTGGCAGCTCTGCTGCTGATGCAGCTCCTCTGGGCACCCTTTGAGTCTCTCCCTCCTCCCTGGACCCATCTCCCCTTCACTCTGGGGGTTCTGGGAAGGGGAATCTGATTCCTCTCAGCCCAAAGTCAAATATTCCTCCTCCCTTCCTACATTTCCCCCCTGGGGAAGAGGCACTGAGCTCCCTCTGGGGATTCCCAGCACTGCTGATCTCATGCCCACATTCCTCCCAGAAGGAGCTGTTTACAAAAGGGACCTGCAGGAAGGATCTGGGAAGGTTTGCACTGGCATCTGTTGGCATTTGTGAGGCGTTTAGAGAACAAAATCTGAGTGGAGCTTGGCTTCCTTTTCACTCCAGGACTGAAACAGGAACATCTGTCAATGCCAAAGGAACAGATACGAGACACATGTTTGGTTATTTAGTGCTGCTTTTCATTTAATGATGGAAAAGTCCCCTTAGGAGGGTGAGAAATGTGATTTTTCACTCATGCTAAAGCAGAACTGAATCCAGCACAGGAGGGACCATCCACAGGGAGTGGAGTCCATGAGCCAGGGGTTCTGTGCCTGCTCCATCCTGGGAGGGTGTTGGACCCCTCTGGAGTGAATTTCATTTACTGCAAACAGAATTCTGCTTGTTAAAGAAAACCCACTGGTTACATGCAGATATGAACAGGAAAAGCAAATTTATTTGAGATTCTCCAGCAGGATGGAGTCAGTAATTGCAGGATTTACGGAATCACAGAATACTGGAATGATTTAGGTTGGAAAGGACCTTAAATCCCATCACATCCCATGGCAGGGACCCCTCCCACTGTCCCAGGCTGCTCCAGCCCCAGTGTCCAACCTGGCCTTGGGCACTGCCAGGGATCCAGGGGCAGCCACAGCTGCTCTGGGCACCCTGTGCCAGCCCTGCCCACCCTCACAGGGAACAATTCTTGCCCAACATCCCATCCAGCCCTGCCCTCTGGTTCAGTTTGAACCCATTCCCCCTTGTTTTATCACTGCAGCTCCTGATGAGTAACAAACATTGCACAAAGAAAACATTAAATCAACATTTCATCCATGGGATTTCCAAAGCTGAATAACATTTTAGGACAGGATAGAATTATTTCAGTTTTTGCACCTGCCATTGGAAATCCTTCCCACTTTAAAAGCCTAGTGCAGGTCTTTAGTGATGTGGGAAAATTAAGGATGTATATTTTAGTTGCTCATTTGTTGAAGTCCATCATCACTGTAGGACATTTTAAATCCATGCAACTGAGCTGAACAGCTGTATGACAATTAAATGTGCCTTTGACACTGAATTTAAAATGAAATGTGTCCCACAGAGTATCAGATGGGGGATCACAGGTAGAAATGCTCTGCTCCCACAAGTGACATCATGTTTTTGGTTATTACATGTGTGAAAAACCCTCATTTTTGGTGATGTAGTTAAAGAAACCACAAAACCTCTCAGTCTGGGATTGGACAGCTGCATTAGTGATGTTGTGAGACAGCCTCACCCCAAAGGGGGCTGGAGTGGGGCAGTGCTGCAGGGCTCTGCTGGGATCCCTGAGCTGAGCGCTTGGCAGGACCCTGTGCAGTCAGGAATAGATGGAAATGCTGAAGAGACCATCAGTGCTGCTGAAATTTCCTTCAGAGCCTGATACTCAAAGAGGAGTCTTTATCACTTCCAAGTGAGCTTTATTTGGGTGTTCTAGAGAAGGACACAAGGAATTTTCCACACTCCTTGGAAACATTCAAGTTCATCAAGAGTTTCTTTAGCTCATCTCCCTCTCTAAGTTTCAGTACAGAACTTCAAGTCCCTGCAGGTATAATAAAGACTAAATCATTTGCTTCAGAGCTGACAGAGCTTTCATTATCCACAGCTTTATATAATTTCAGCTGGAAGTAATTCAAGTTGTTGCCTCATGAATAATTGCAGCAATGCCAGAGCCAGGCCAAGCCAAGGGAAAATGCTCATTCCATTCATTTAATGCTGGGGATGAACAGACACAAACGTACTTTGAGAATCCTTGCTTGCACAAGGCAGCTATAAAATTTCCCACCACTCCTGGAAATTAAAAGTACCACCAGAGAGAATTTTTGCCATGGTAGATCCTGATTTAGGTTATGGATGTGAGCAGAACTTTGGTTCCCTGAGCTGAATCCCTGTTTTGTCTTGGTGCCTTTGATTCTCTCTCATGGGTGAATCATTGGTGGAGTTTCACTGAGAGCAGCACTCAGATTTATTTCTCACCTTTAATTTTTGTTCACAGCTGCTCTGGATCTGATTTCAGCTGTGCAGTTGTTGTCACCTGACCCTGAAGGAAAAGCCCCATGGGTTTTGTTCCAGTTCCATTGATTTGGAGACTTGTATGGGAATTCACCTGCCTCCAAAATGTTGGGAATATCCAGCTCATGTAAGGCTGAGGGACAAAGCAGTGAGCAAAGAAATGTTCACCTGCTCAACCACCTTGATTATTTTAACAGAACAAATCTGGGTCCAGACTTGGTGTAGATGTCAGTTCCTGGTTTGATTCTGCACTGAAAAGTGTTTTGTTTGGTTGTTTTTTTGTTAATATTGTGTTTACCATCAGCTCCATGAGCTGCTGAAACCCGATTTCATTAATCCTCCTTTTTGTTGGATTGTGTTTCCCTCTTTTTCTGCACCTTGCAAGGATGCAAGTAAAATCCAGTTTTGCATCAGAAGAAAAGAAAATAGGTGGTGAATTTATGCCCTTTTTGTTGTAAATGTGGCATTTTGGAAACAATTTTTGGCCTCACTGCTCTGCAGCTGAGAAGCTGCGAGTGCAGCTCCTGGGCAAGCACCAGGGCACTGCTGCTGCTTCAGGGGTGTCCTCAACTTCCCTCCTTGCAAGTTCATATCCAAAACGGACAGAGTGGCCAGAAAAATGTTTTATTTGACAGGAGAGTTCTCAGAAAGATTTTGTGCTAAAAACGGATATGAGTTCAGACTGTGATCTGATTTTTTTTTTCCTGGTTTCATTTTTGGTGTTTTTACTCTTAAATGCTGGAGAATATTGTTAAACCCCAGAAAACGGGAGAACAAACCAAATTTGCTATTACAGCAAAAGGGAGCAAATCAATTTGGTCAGCTGTGCCCTGATCAGCTGTCCTGCTTGGGCTGGGGTGAGCTTTACACTCAACCAGTGCCAGCTCTTTTCCTCCTGTTCAGAAGATTTGATTTGGCCCAGACTGGAAAAGTGAAAGTGCTGGGAGTTGAAAATGAAAAGCCTGCTCACCTGCAAGGTGATGAGTACAGGCTTGAAGAGAGCTCCTGGGAAGATGATTCAGGCAGTGTCGAGTTCCCTGCTCTGGAGGAGACGGGAGAGGTGCCAACAGCTCCAAAATCAGTTGTGCTATTCCTGAGGAATGATTAATCCCTCTGTGGGATGCTGTTTGCACAGGAAGGGAGAGGCTGTGGAGCCTTTGGACTGTGGATGTAGTGCCCTTGGATGGGCAAGGTTTCATTCCCAGGTTTCTGCTGCTGGGATCGTTGGTACTGTTGAGGAAACAGGGGAGCCTCAGGGCAAGGCGTGCCCAGGGCTCCCCACACCTCAGCACTGAGAGAGGGGCCTGGAAATGCTGCACCAAGGATGATGAAATCCCTGCTTCTGGAGTCACAGAGGCTGGCCCTGCAGAGGAACAGAGTAATGGAATCACTGAGCTTGGAAAGAGCTCCCAGGTCATGGAGTCCAAGCTGTGCCCAACCCAGCACTGAGTGCCACGTCCAGGGATGGGCACTGCAAACCTCCCTGGGCAGCTCTTCCCAACTCCTGACCACTCTTCCATGGACAAATTCCTCCTGATGTCCAACCTGAGCCTCCCTGGCACAGCCTGAGGCCATTTCCTCTCATCCTGCAAACTCAGCACCTGGCAGAGCATGCTGGGCATTGTGGAGTTGGGCGAGACCTTTGGATCAAAATGAAAATCCACCGATTTTCTTGGTGTTTAAACTGGAAATGGAATTAGATTTCTTAATTATTACAACACTGGGTCACCTGCTCCTACCCAGCTCTAACAGAAACACCTGAGGGAAACCCAGTCTGGAACTGGAACTGGAAATGGAACTGGTGGAGGAATGCTGGGCACCATCCACCCAAGAAAAAAACAACCTCTGCTGATCACTTGATAAAGTCTGTGGGCCATGAAAGGCCATTTGCTGTCCAGGAAGGGTTTTCTCCTTGTGCCACAGGCAATCACAGCTCTCTGGGGCTGTTTTCTCACAGGCTGACTGCCCCAGGCAGAAGATTCAACTCAATCCTTGAGTCGGGTGGCACTGAGCAGGTATTGAGCTCTTTGCAAACCTTGCTCTGAGTCTTTTTGCTCTGAGCAGCCATGGAATGACCCTGGGGCTGTCACACCCGGGGGCTCTGCCTGGGGCAGGACAGCGGGAGGTTCTGGCTCTGCTGTCCTGCAGCAGCCCTGCTCACAGGCACTGTGATGCTATTTCATGACTCAGCTTTGTTCTGGCAAGATTTTTAGCTAGAAATTGGCATCCAAGCGAGGCAGCAGGGAGGGAAACCTCTCTTTGTTCCCTTTAAAGCACAGCCCAGCATCCTCCTCCTTTCCCTTACACACTGTCAATTGGCAGGCAGGTTTGCATCACTCATGTACCAGAGTCACAAACTCTTCTGGAAGGGCTGTTGGAGATAGCTGGGGCCTCTTCTAGCAAATTAAGTTTGTGTTTATTTCCTGCTCTCCTGAGGGAGAGCCAGAGCTTTTCTGTGTCCTCATGTTTCCATGTGTGGTTTCCTTATTCCATAACTCCACACTCGAAGCTGAAGTTACTCCTTACTCACATTTTGCAACATTCCTGAAGCTGCTCAAAACTTCTCATCCTCCCTTGTCTCTATCAAATCTTCTTGGGAGCTTTTTGCTGTTCCTCATAGCATCAGCTTCAGGAGGTTCATCCTCACTGCTGGGCATGGGGATCCAGGACCAGCTGCAGAAAGGCAGAAAAAAGGGAATATTTTAAAAATGAAGAACTGGAAAGTGATGGTGGAAACTGAATCTGCAAATCATGAGCTCTCACTGCCAGCCCAGCTTTGGCATGGATGAGTTCCAGGAACTGGTTGTTTCCCACCTCTTTGACTTCTCAGGCTGTGAACAAGTCACTGGCAATGAGGGAGGGAGCTCAGCAGGCCCTGAAAATGTGGCTGAGGGTGAGCAAGGGTTGGGTGTTTATTTCCTTAAAACCAGATGTCTCCAGAGGTGCCCCACATCTGATGTGCAGCACTGGCAGAATCTGGAACTGGGGATTTGTTTTCCAAGGTCTTAAGAGTAATCATAGAATGGGAATTTTTGAATTGGAAGACACCTTAAAAATCACCCAGTATCACCCCTGCCATGGGCAGGGACACCTCCCACTGTCCCAGGCTGCTCCAGCCCCAATGTCCAGCCTGGCCTTGGGCACTGCCAGGGATCCAGGGGCAGCCACAGCTGCTCTGGGCACCCTGTGCCAGCCCTGCCCTCCCTATCATCCAGAATTTCCTTCCCAATATCCAAGTTAAATTTCCTCTCTTTCCATCTGAACCCATTGCCCCTTGCCCTGTCACTGCAGATCCTGGTGAAGATTCCCTCTCTGGTTTCCCTGCAGCCCCTTCAGACACTGGCAGGTCCTGTGAGGTCTCCATGGAACCTCCTCATGTGCAGGCTGAGCAGCCCCCAGGGTATCCCCTGCTTTGAATTCCTCTGCCTGTGCCTCCTGAGAAATGCTCTGCCTGGCAAAAGTCCTGGCCCCTTTCTCTGAGTGTCCTGGGGGCTGTGCTGCTGCTGCCCATGGCTCTGCTTTCATGGACAGAGGAGAGAAAAAATAAACAATAAATAACTAAACAAACAAACAAATAAATAATAAATAAATAAATAAATAAATAAATAAAATTATTAATAATAATAAAGCTCTGTATCTCCCCTCTGCTTTCCATCATGAGCCAAATTTGTAACCTCAGGAGTTTTTGTTCAATGAAACTCCTCTGTTGAGCCCCTGCTCTGAGGTGACTCCATCTCCAGCAAACTCTGGGAGCTCCAGGTGGAGATTGCACAGGACTTTTAGAGGTGGGGAAGGACTCCTGAACTCAGCAGGGTGAGACTTTCACTCTCTGTTCATGAACAGCACATTTTCCCTGGCTCTGGTGTCACTGGAGCTCTGTGTCCCTGCCTGAAGGTGCCAAAGCAAACTGAGGGTGATTCCAGGGCTGTTCCCACCCCCTGTGCCACAGCTCCATCCTGCCCAGGAGGGGACAGCAGGGCAGGGGACACATCCTTGGCAGGACTCAGGTCATGTCCTGAGTGCCTCAATCTTTGCTGTCATGGACAGAGGAGAAAAAATAAAATAACAACAACAAGAAAAACTCCATGTCTCCCCTCTGCTTAACATCATAAACCAAATTTGTAGCCCCAGGAGATTTTATTCAGTGAAACTCCTCTGTTGAAGCCCTGGTCTGAGGTGACTCTGTGCTGGGCACATCCCACTTCTGCATTGCAGCACGCCCTGAAATTCGGGTCCTGCTGCTGCAGGGCTTCCCTGGTGTGTTGTGGCAGGATGTGACACGAGGGCTCTGCCACTCCTGTGTTCTCCTGATGGAATCATCTGAGGGATGTGCTCTTACCTCCAGGCACCAAAAATGCACCCCCTGCTCCATCTCATCGATGAGGTAAGAGGAGGAGAAGAGTAAATAGCAGAAAACCCCCAAGTTTCCCAGCTTTTCCCTAAGGTCCTGTTATCTCCAGCAATCTTTCCACAGAAACATCTCCTTGAACAAAACCCCCTCAGCCAGGAGTAATGGAATGAGCATCGTGCCCTTTGCAAGCCAAAGGCAATTAGGGCTGGAAAATGCAACATGAGACAAGGGAGTTATTTATGGTCCTGTCAAGGCTTCCAGCCAGGGAGCACCTCTGGCTTACAAGCTTCAAAAGAACCCAAAAAGAAAGAAGAAAATAAATTTGGGTGGTCCCTGCAGGTTGGGAGGCTGCTGGAGATGTTTTCTGGTAAAGGTCAAAGTAAACATTAATTTTGCTGTTCAAAAAGTGGGAGGAAAAGCTCCTGACTTTACAGCATGTGTCAATAATTTGCTGTGCTTGGAATCCATCCAGTTGTCACTATTTGCAAGTCTTGGCTTGGTTTGTCTCATTTTTTCAAAGCAAAATTTCACCCTGTGGTCCATTTACAGCTGTGAGTTGTGATGTTGCTTTATGCAAATCAAGCAGAAAGACAAAACAAGGAGTTTTGTGGTGACTTTCCCTTCTGCCCATTCACCTTTCCAAAGCTTTTTCTGCCTTTTTTTGGCCTTTTTGATGACCTAAAATATATCCTGGGGGAAACCACCTTGGAAAATCTGGAGGGCTTTCCAAGTTTTTAATTGATTTCTTTGCTTGCTGCTACATTTCCCAATTCTCTCTCATTCTCTCATTTCATATTTCACATGTTCAAGGCTCTCAGCTGCGAATTTTCTCCTCTGACAAATTGTCTGAGTCATTTTTTTTTGGCTTCTTGTCAGTGGCAAAAGTATGTGCAAAGCTCACAAATGTTTCCAGCACGATGCAATGCCTTTGCCTTCGAGGGTTGTAGTGCTCATTCCTTGTCCTTTCACTGTGCTACCAAAATCAAAACACATTTTGAGGGGATCAAAATAATCATAAGTCTGGATTTTATTCCTCTGTGACATGTAAAGTGCTTCTGTGTACAGTGATTTGAAAAGATTTATTAAAAGAAAACCATTAATTAGGGTTTAGAATCTGCTGTTGGACTGGAGGGTGGATAAAATCTTTTCATTTAAAGCAATAATTCCATGAATGATTGATGGAATTGGGTATTTTTAACGGGAGCTCTATGTTATAGAGGAAAACCTCATGCAGAGACAGGGAAATGTCAGCAGGGGAGGCATTTTCAGGCACTGGAGAGGAAATGCATTTCTTTAGAAATTGCAAAAGTTTTTGTTTCACCTTTTTCCCCAGAAGAGAAAAAAACATCTTGGGTGTCTTTATTCAGCAAATTTCTGTATTTCTGGTTTTCATCTCACTTTAAAGTAAAGAAAACCCAACCCAAATGTCAGAAATTGCCCTGGGGTGCAAGTTCTGTTTTCGGCTGTGGTATACCAGGACTTTAAAGCCACAAATCTCTCCATGTTCCCATTATCAAACTTGCTTAGGGAAAAACCTTAAACTTCACGAGAAATCAACCTTTCATTGCCTCCCTGCCTAAAGAGCTTCGTGTGCTCGAAGGTTAAAGGCTCCAAAGATTTTTACCTGAGGAGTAAATACAGAAAAATTGGGTTAATTTGATTTTTTTTCCCTCCTGTATTGTTCAGAGTTGGGTTTGGATGAAGCAGCGAACTCTGGGAGCTCCAGGTGGGGATTGCACAGGACTTTTAGAGGAGGGGAAGGATGTGGGATTCCTGAACTCAGCACGGTGAGATTTTCACTCTCTCTTCATGAACAGCACGTTTTCCCAACCCTCAACATCTGAGATGTCAGGTTTGGACTAAAACCACCCCAGAACCAGCTCTGAGCCCAGCAGGGACATTCAGAAGTGACTTCCTGGGAGGAAAAGCTGTTCTGGAACTCTGGCTACAGAATTCACCAGGATCCAGCTGTTGGTGCCTCCAGGGATGGGGAATCCAGGACCCAGCACAGCTGCCTGGCCCCAGCCACAAAGGGATCCCCAAATTTATCCCACACAGGTTTCCAGAGCTTTAGCTGCTGAAAAATCTCAGGATTTGGGCTTTTCCCCAGCTCAGGGACCTGAGGAGTGTCACAGGTGGCTGCTGCCTTTGGAAAGTCTGATGTCACCGTTCACCACATGTTTGGAGCTGGATGAAGTGGCTCATCTCGAAGAACCAAAAGAAAATCCCCAGCAAACCCCAAAACAAACATGAAAAATCACAGTTTGCTCATGTACACTGATCTGGAAGGAGAAGCCTGAACTCAGATTCAACTTTTGGTTTTGCTTTGTGTTTATCTTGTGGAGCACAAGCAGCTTTAATCCCCAGCTCCCAGTCCTTCTTTCCCTCCCACTGGGGTTTTAATATTTTTTTTTTTTCTTTGCCAGGGTCAGGATTGAATGTGCAAGAGATGATATTTCTTGTTTGGATTTAGATGTTTATTAATTCTTATTTATGTTACAGTGAGTTCTGCAGCACTTCTAGCTAACAAGCTAAAAATGGAAATGTACCTTTCTTTCTACACGGCCTTTCAAGGGCCAGTTTGTCCAATTAAGAACTAACACCTAAGTTATTTTTACTTTTAACTCAATAACCACTCACCCATGACTTGCCATGTGGAATTTTCTATCGAATTACAGAAGTACCACCCAGACCCATGAAGAAGAAGGTGAAGAAGAAAGACAAAACCTCCACCCTAAATCCTCCATCCTGCTCTCTATATATTGCTAAATTCCAAAACCCTAAATTCTGATTTTTTCACCATGTGACATTACACACTTCTAGTCAAACTACACACCCATGATCCCAATTCTCTCACTCAATTTTGGAAGCTTCTCCATGGCTTCAGGTCAAAAGCAGTGTTCTTTTGGGGATCAGTGCCTGACAGCACAGAAAGTTCAGAACTCCCTTTCCAGGGTTCCAACCCCCACCCATTTCCATGTTTCTGTGCTGGGCTCAACCTGCCTCTCCTCCTTTGCTTGTCTTGACCCCAAATTTCACCTTGATGTTGATTTAGGGAAGGGGCAGTGTTCAAAAGGACTCATTGTGATCCTGGGGAAGAGGTTCTGGTGACATCTGCAGTGTTCCATCCTTGGAATTACTGCAGGGAATCTGTCTGTCTGTCTGTCTGTACAGCCCCAGAGGTTTCATGCCCTTTAGAGTGTCCCCAACACAATTTGTTTATTTAGTGGCTGAGCTAAAACTCAGACATCCTAGGGATGAGTGCCTGGAGATGTTTTATCCTTTAAAAAAAGAGGACAAAGCTGAGAGGGAGGAACTGCTCAGGAAGAGATCTTTTATAACAGGACAAGGCTTCAAGGAGATATTTTTGTGGCTTTAAAGGGGATTTGTAAGAAGGAGAGGGACAGACCTTTGAGCAGGGCCAGCTATGAGAGGACAAGGAGTGATGAGTTTTAGCTTTTAAACTAAAAGAGGAACAATTAAGATTAGATATAAGGGGTTTTTCACAATGAGGGTGGTGAGGCCCTGGCACAGGGTGCCCAGAGCAGCTGTGGCTGCCCCTGGATCCCTGGCAGTGCCCAAGGCCAGGTTGGACATTGGGGCTGGAGCAGCCTGGGACAGTGGGAGGGGTCCCTGCCATGGCAGGGTGGGATGGGATGACTTAAATGATCCCCCCCATCCTTTTGCATCTCCTTCAGCATCAGGGTGGATGCTGGTGTGCAGGGGATTTTTTTGGGTGGCCCAGGGCCATCAGCAGTGCTGTCACACCCCCCCAGCCCTTCTGCAGTCATCCAGGCTTTACTCCCTGCACACCACAGTCTGGCCTGATGCAAATCTTGCCCAAAATAGAACTTCAGCCCAACATCCCAAACTCCCAAAAGCACAACAACCCTAACACAGTGCTGAATACTTGAAGGATTTATGGCTTTGCCAGGTAATGCTCAGGCAGCTTCTGTTTTAAGGGAGGTTGGGCAAATAAAAGAAGATCAACAAAAAAATTATTTGGACACTCAATCCTGAAGCTTCCTATAAAAAAATAAATCACTTGGAAAACTCAGAGCACAGTCTGTATAAAACTCCCAGGAGGCAGGAGATGAGTCTGTCCTGCCATAAGCTCAGCCCTGAAGTCAGGCTCTGTGATTTTCCCTCTCCATGATGGTGCCTGGAGAAGGAAATTCATCCTGGCCATGGTGAATCAGCAGCAGAGAGGCTGCAGGGGCTGCTCTGCTGGGAGAGTTTATCACAGAGTCATGGAAAGCTTTGGGTTGGAAGGGACCTTGGAATGACCTCATTCCAGCCCCTCTTTATGAGCAAAACCAGCCACACAGGGATTTTCCTGCTGGGTTTGGCAGGCTGCAGGACCTGCGGTGCTCCTCGAGGCCATCACAGCCCTTCCTTGCCTCCAAAGCCCCACAGCAGCTGACCTTTTGACAACATTTCTTGTCCCATATCAGCTCTAATTCATGGGTCCCAGGGTCTAACCCAGTCACACCTGGAGCTCATCCCCAGCTGAATCCAGCCAGGAACAAACATTCCTCGTGTCTCATCAGCACCACTGTGCTTCCCCTGATGGGGAGTGGGCAAACACAACACCTGGGGCTGGTGTTCCCCAGGGAGGGAAGAGTGGGGTGTCCTGCAGTGTCCCCCTAAAGCCACGGGGACATCACTGAGGTCTGGGAGGGCATTTGGGTTTCCCTGCTCCTTGTGGGGTGAGGGTGGGTGACCTGCAGGGTTGTCATGGTTTGTATCTCTAAAGGAGCAGAGCAGTTGCTGGTTGCTGTAAAGTTGTTTATTACAGGAGCACATCAGTCTCAAATACAGCAATCCAAGGCTCTAAAGTCTCTGTTCAAGCTTTCTGGTGTACAGTCCTGAATAAAGCAGCAGCAGCTCTCTGGTGCAGAGTCCTGAGCAGAGGCAGAGGCTGCAGCCTGGTACAGAGTCTCAGAGGCAGAGGCTCCCTGGTTTTTTCTTTTTCTGTTCTTTTCTTCTTGTTCTTCCTCTTCTTCTTCATGTGGTGGTAGTGATGATGGTGGAGGAAGAAGGAACAAAGAGAGAGCTCTCACTCCAATACACAGATTCTTATCTACAAATTGCCCCATGAGCTAAAACCACAAATCTGAAGCATTTCTTCTAAGCCTATTAGAATTCTGGTAGTAAAATACAAAAGTTTATGTGTAACTTTTGCATATGGCCTATTTGTTCTATCTGAAGAATGTAAGCAATATTCTTACTGTATTTTTATTATGTCTAGCACTATGGTTTTGAGCTCTCACTGACACTTGTTTTTGAAGCTTGTTTTTGAGCTCTCATTAAAACCTGTTTTTCACACTAAATTTTAAGGCTTTTGTTTCTTAAGGCACTTAAAACATATTCTTACTTACTTAAACTTACTTACTTGCTTAAAACTTAAGCTTACACCTCTATTTCATGGATGAGTGGCTTAATATACCTAATCCATCCAAAGGCTTTAATCCAAACCCTGCACTTTGATCTCTCTCTGAGGAACTGTTTTCCAGACTGCAGCACTGCAGGAGCTGGGAATACTCACAGGAATGACATTTAGGGGATTTCACTTGGCTTTCTTGAACAGCCCCTGGTGCTCATCCACTGGCACCCATCTCTCCTACTTGTTCCAGCAGGGTTGGAGGTGCTTCCCACCTGTGACTTTCTCCTTGGAGGCTCTGCCTTGGCACAGCAGCCTGGCCTGGTGTGTCCTGGCTCTGTGCTGCTCCCAGCTCATCCCCATGGCCAGCCCTGCACAACCAGGAAAGGATCTGGATTCCCAAGCCACTTTGCTGGACACTAAACACTTCCTAAAATTCCCTCCCATCACCAGCAGAGTCACTCCTGGGACAGATATTTATCACAAAGAAACTGCAAGTGGGATTTATTGACTGGATAACCACTAACCACTGGCTCCAGTGGTTTTGCAGGAGCTTCTGGGGAAATGCTGGGGAATCCCTGAGCAGGGAAGGCTCCACAGGTCCCTCCACCTGCCCCCTCCAAGTGGTGCTGCTCCCTGGCAGTGCCAGCTGGCATCTGATGGCATCTTCCTCAGGGTCTCTGGAGTAAGACCATAAATTAGACACTTTCACCCTGCATGGATGATAGTAAGTCCAAGAACAAAGACAGATAACAGTAATCAAGGGCTGGATCAATAACTTTAATCCTAGAGCACAGACAGCCCCTACTAATTCAAACTAAAACCCTCCAGACTGAGAATTTAGTGGTTAGAAACAAATTGGTGTTGAAAACTCATTTGTTTTCTCTTTCCCCCATCCCTTCTCTAATTCAGGAGATGCAGCAGGGAGTGGATTTCTTCTTCCAAGGAGGAACACTGCTAACCTTGTCACCAGTTTCCCTCTGGAGTGTGGGAGAGGCAGGAGTGCTTTGCTGAGCACAGAGCATCTCCCAGCAGAGCCTTTTGCAGGGACAGACAATTCCAGGATATTCTGCCTAGGGGCTGTGCATGCAGTGCCTGGGAGCTGGGCTGGAGGTTTTCCTGTGCAGGCAAATATTCCCCATGCTGGGCTGGCTCTGAGGGAGCCCAGGGCTCTGTGCTGAGCCCAGGGCAGGCTGGACTGGCTCTGAGGAGCCCAGGGCTCTGTGCTGACCCAGGGGAGGCTGGGATGCTTTTCCTGGGCTCCTTCCCCTGCCGTGTCCTGCTCAAGGGATGCTGTTGGAGGCCAGAGGAGGAGGATGGCAGCCGGGGCAGGGTGACAGCAGTATCCACCTGACTCAGGCTCTGGAGGAGGGGGAATTCCACAGAGGCTGTGGGAACCCAGGGGCTCTCACTGTGCCCTGACCAACAACCCACGGCAGGGGATGGGCGCCAGGTCAGGGAACAAGTGGGGGGCCCTTGGAAGACCTCTCTGGTTCCCTTTTCTCTCCCCACCACAAGTTTCCTGTGTGACTCCTGCGAGTCATTTAATGTCTCCAAGGTTCCCCATTTGCAAACTCGGACTTTCCCGATCTCCCAGGAATGTTACAGGGATAAATACACCAACGAGCCTTGAACACTCCTTTGATGCAGCCTGCTTCAATCCAGGACCTGAACCTCCCTCAGGAGCAGACAAGAAAGATCCTGATTTTCTGGGAACACATCAGTTGCTTCTAAGAAAACCAGGAGAATTTTGTGTGGCTGCATCAAAGCACACAGGGATGTTTGGGAGTTGTTCTTGATAACTAATTCCATTTGTCCTGGCCAAGACATTGGAATTTGGCCATATCAGAGGCTGCTGTAGGCCCTTGGATGGCTGAAGGGAAGGCTGGAAAGGCAGAGAAAATGAGGAGTAAATTCCAATATGTTCTCAGTGTAAGCAGTAAATATTCCTGGGGGGGTCACTTGAGCAGGGAGAGCTTTTGCCATCCCTGGATGGGATCAGGGCTCCCAAGGAGGGTGCAGGGGTCTCCTGGCAGCTTGTTGTTCACCTCCCCCAAAGCAGAGGCAGCACGGAGGGAGAAAAGCAGGGAAGGGAATGGGAGGCTGAGTGAAGTGGCTCAGAGTGAGCTCATGCAGTGGCAGAGAGAGACCCTGGCTCCTCTGGGGAGCACAGAAAGGCCAAGGCTGGGTCTGAGCCTTTCTGTGGGGTTCTGTCATTGTGTTCTCCTGGAGAGGAGGGGGCAGAGCAGGGATTTGCTGAGCTGGGGAAATCCTGCCAGGCCAGGACACACCCCAGGCAGGGGTGACACCTGCTCTGGTCAAGAAGGGTTAATGAGAGCTATTAGACCCCATTGGCCTTACTGTGCTTCTGCAGGTGCAATGGAGAGGAATAGGAAGGGGAGAGTGTGTTGGGTGGGAAGTTGCAGCTCTGGGTGTGCTGATCCCTGAAGGGACAGAGGGAAACTGAGGCAGAACATCTCTGCTCTGCAGCCAGGCTGGGAGAGCTGGGGGTGCTCACCTGGAGAGGGGAAGGATCCAAGGAGAGCTCAGAGCCTCTTCCAGGGCCTAAAGGGGCTCCAGGAGAGCTGGAGAGGGACTGGGGACAAGGGATGGAGGGACAGGACACAGGGAATGGCTTTTCCAGGATTAGATGGGATATTGGGCAGGAATTGTTCCCTGGCAGGGTGGGCAGGGCTGGCACAGGGTGCCCAGAGCAGCTGTGGCTGCCCCTGGATCCCTGGCAGTGCCCAAGGCCAGGCTGGACATTGGGGCTGGAGCAGCCTGGGACAGTGGGAGGGGTCCCTGCCATGGCAGGGTGGGATGGGATTTAAGATCCCATCCAGGCCAAACCAACGTGTGCTCATGTCCTGTCTGGGGTGGTTGTCAGGGAAGCTGAGGGACTCTGAGTCTGATGACTCTGCTCATCTATTTTTAAATGTTTTTAACCGCTCAGTTAATTCTGGCTCCTCCAAGTACCCAATAAAACCCATTCAAGCCACACAACAGTTCAGGCTCATGACTGATATTTCCTGTCTTCTGTGCCTCTGAATGGGCTGAGGGCTTTGCTGCTGCAGCCAAAGACTTCCCCTGCTTCATTTCCAGTTCAGTGTCACTGGGGTGAGGAGCTGTGGCTCTGTTCTTTGAGCAGCTGCTGGCATTTCTGGAGTTCCTTGTAGATCCCTGCTGTGGGAAGTGGTGCTGGGAGCAGCTCCTGCCACGCTCCTCCCTAATCCTTGGAGCTGCCTCCAAAAACTGGGTGGGCTCCTGGCTCTCCCTGACTTTGTGACCAGGGAAAGCAAGTAAGGAATATTTCTTTCTGCTGCAGAACCAGCTGGGAAAGCCATCAAAGGGGAAAAGAGTGACAGGGTAGCAATGTCCTGGCTGGTCTCTCTCTTCTCTCTGTCTCACAGAGCAAGGGTTAATGATATAACAATGGGGGCATGGCAGGGTAAAAGGAAATATCTCATTCAGTGTTACTGATCAGTCTGGAACTGGCTGAAGCTGTCCCTTAAAGCCTAAGGGTGTCCCAGTGTCCCCCTGTGACCCAGGGCTGCTCACTGGGGATGCCTCAGGCAGTGCAGGGAGCCAAGCCTGGGGGTTTTGGCATCCCTGCAGATTCCCGTGGCTCTGGTAGCCAAGAGGACAAACAGGGTGGTCCCTGTGTGTGCATGGGAGGCAGAGAAGCTCCTTGGGCTGAGGTTTCCTGCATGTGGCCCAGGCTGCTGTGTGATGAACTGCTGGGAACACGGGTGCTGACACACAGCTGTCATGTTGCAGAGCTCCAGCCAACAGAGAGCCTGTCCCACACTGATCCCGAGCCTCCAGGGCTCTCCCCAGCTTCAGGCTGCAACAGGTGAGAGCTTCTCACGCACTGGGCAAAGAATTTAAGGAATCTGTTACAGGAAGCTGGAGGAACAAATAATGCCAAATGGTTAGAGAGTGCTGAGGCTGTTAATTGTGAGTTTAACAGCAGGGCATGGATGCACCCTCTGGAATCATTGCAGATGTGAGCGTGGAGCCAACAGGACAGGAGGGAAATGAAGCAAACTGTCCTCAGACCCTCCTGCTCTCCTTCAGCATCTCCTGCCATGCTCCCCTGGCCTGATACTTTAGGATGTTCCCTAATGCCAAACAGGGGTTTAAGCACAGAATCACAAACAGGATGGCACTACTGTGAAATGTGTCTCGAGATGATTTATGATTATTATTTTTCCTCCCAAGCATCAGTCTCGTTACAATGTTGGGACAGAGGGAAGATGCCAGCTCACATCCTCAACAGCAGCCACAGGATGTGATGTTACAATGCACTTTGAAAGTTTTTTGACAAATCATAAATAACAAAACCATCTTGACAGTACTTCTATCCAACCACTATAAGTACACATACCTTTGGTTAAAACAATTCTTGCTTATTTCAAATACAATACCTGCTTGTAAGCCTTATGCACAGAGCTCCATCATTAACCTTAGACCTTCCCAATATCTTGCTAGGTTTAGTTTTCTGCAGCTTAAGGAGTTATTCTAGCCAAGCATTAGTGCTCAGACCATTGTTCTGTTTGTCCTTGCTTTCTACATCTCATAGAACTTTTCTGCTGACATGCCTTATGCTTTCTGCTTAGCTCCAATTGCAGTTCTGCCTTTTTGCAGTTTTCCCCAAACCCTCTGATTTTAAGGATTCCCACAGTTCCCAATGTCTTTAAAGGTCTCCAGGCTCAGGAGAATGCTCAGGCTGGCAGCATGGCTTGTGTCAGACCCTGCAGGCAGGGGAAGCACAGAGGGGTCAGGGCTGCCTGGCAAAGGGACCCTTGTGCCACAGCAAGCACTCTGTGAGATCCTTCTCTCTGGGATGTTGAAACAAACCTTGTTTTTGAGCAGAAAAACATGTCCCAGGAAAGATTTTCCCATTAAATCTGCTCTCTCCTCCCACCAACTGTGCTTTTGCCCAGGTGCTGTCTCTGGAGGTGAATCCTGAGCTGAGTGTGCTCCCCACTGCCAGGGCTGCACTTGTAGTAAATCAGATTATTCTTGGAGGTTTTTTGGCTCTGAGTTGCAGAAAGTTGCTTGCTCCTGAACTGGGAGAAGCCTCTGGAGGTGGAATATTCCCAGATGCTGGGCAGTGATTCCTGAGGCTGTAAGGGCTTTCAGAGAGGACTGGGTGTGTGTAGTGAAGCTTGAGCTGAAGTTGTTAATCTGCTGATTTCCAAGCTGGGTAAAAATTACCCTAATTGAATGAGACTTGATTAGTTTCCACCAACTCTGACATCAGACAGACCCTAATGTAAAATGAAGGTAAAATAATCTAATTTTTATCATCTGCTGCAAAGGAAAGGTGTCCTGTATGGGAGCAGAGGGACCTTGGGCACCTGCAGGTCCTTCTGTAGGGATAGCAGAGGGAGAGCTGAGCAGAGTTTATCTTGAGGAGCCACAGTCCCAACACAGGAATAATTGGTCTTATCCTATCAGAGAATGGGCACAAACCATTAATTATGAAATCAAGACATCGAGCTTTAGCATTTGGAGCTTTGCTTTGATGCCTGAGAGGGGCTTGCCTAGAAACAGAGGCCAGGAAAAGTTAAAAGTGGATATATTTAATGGAGGGGCTTCAGTACATTAAGGGCAGATGAACCTCCCAGGAGGTTGCACACAAGAACCATGGTCATGAGTTTTTCAGACAGATAAAAATTTGGTCTATTTACATATCAGGGATTAATTCTCCAATTACAGCTTCAGGTAATGAAGTCACATTCCCCCAGTTTTCTCCTCCCCAATTAACTTTGTTCATACTTTTTGGGGTCTGGGGCAGAGATTGTTCTTGGTTCCCATGCTTAGAAGGATTGTTTTGTCTGACCAAAATGTGAAGGGAGCTCACTAACACTTTATATTGGAGTTTAGAGTTTTGCACTAATGCAGTACAGGATCTGAAAAACAGAAAAAAATTATGAAAGCTGAAATCTTAAGGCATCAGCTTGTACCTTCTTAAAGGGAAAGAGGAGAAGTGGCACAGCTCAGAACAGCCTGGGGTGGCCCAGGAGCCTTCCTGGTGTCTGTGGGTGAGCAGAGCTGTGCCCTGGGTGATGGAATGAGCACGAGGGATGCAGGTGGGAGCAGTCCCTGCTGGCACTGCTGCCAGGCCAGGCCCAGCCTGCTGTCCTGTGCTGGGGCTTTCCAGGGTGAGCAGGGCAGGGGTTGGTGTGGCAGAACAATTTGTCTCGTGCCTTGTGAGATCCACCCAGCGATGCTGTCAGACCTCTCTGGGAAGGATGTGGAAATTCCCTGTTGCAAGTGAGAGAGCAACTCTTCTTTACCCAACAATTTTCCTAAAAACAGCGAGGCTTTGCTCAGCCACATCTTGGGAACCTGCCAGAGGCACAAATAAAATCAGATTTCTTTGAAAAGCCGTGGAATTCCAGCCCAAAAGCTTGACCCTGTGGAACTCCACTGAGGCAGGAAAATCGTGCCAGAGTAAGCTGTGCTTGCTGAACAGATGGTTTGTGGCTGCACACGTGGCTTTGGATGCGTCTGTAAATGTCTTCTGGAAACTGGGACTGTGGTGTAGGAGCTGGAGTAAGGACTGACAGATTTGCTCCACAGAACCTGCCTAAGGAATAAATACTGAACTGTGCTTTATGACCATAGAGGGTCAGTAATCACAGAATTATTGATGTTGGAAAAGACTTCCCAGAGCATTGAGTCCAACCCGTGCTCAGTTCCCACCTTGTCCCCAGCCCAGAGCACTCAGTGCCATGTCCAGGTGACACCTGCAGGGATGGGCACTGCAACCCTCCCTGGGCAGTTCCAATCCCTGCCCACCCTTTCCATGAGGAAATTCCTGCTGGTGCCCACCCTGCCCTCCCCTGCCCAACCTGAGGCCGTTCCCTCTCCTCCTGTCCCTGTTCCTGGAGCAGAGCCTGACCTGGGGCTGTGCCCTCCTGTCAGGGAGTTGTGCAGAGCCAGAATTTCCCCCTGAGCCTCCTTTTCTCCTTTCCCAGCTCCCTCAGCCTCTCCTGGGCTCCAGCCCCTTCCCCAGCTCTGTTCCCTTCCCCGGACATGCTCCAGTCTCTCAAGCTCCCCCTTGCACTGAGGGTCCAGAACTGGCCAGAGCCCCCCAGGTGCCCCAGCAGTGCCCAGGAGGGGGCAATGGCTCTCCTGGTCCTGCTGGCCACTCCACTCTTGATACCAGGATAGGATTGACCAAGTGTGACACTGATGGCTCAAAGCTTTTGATTTGTGTGAGAATTGGCTGTAACCAGTGGGTGAAGATCTTTTTCCATCCTCCTTAGCCCATCTCCTCTATTAAAGAGTGAAAAAGGAAAAATTCTGAAGGGAAACCAATGAGATGCCACCATGTGTGAGGCAGTGAGAGCTCCAGGGCCTGTGTGGCTCCAGATTTGCACAGATACTGGAATTTTGCCCATGCTGTAACACTTTTTCTACTTTCTCACCAGATTACCTGGCAGCAGACAGCAGCAGCCCCACTTCTAGAACGAAAAGCTGTTTCACATCTCCTTGTTTTTGCTTTAGAGATTCCCCTGATTTCCATACAGGTGCCCCACTTCCTTTTATTCACCCAGTGAAGTCATCTTGCTGAAGGGCTGGGCCATGAGCAGTGCCCCTTTGGGAGATTTTCTGTTGGCATTATCTCCAATAAAAGTGCAACTGACCACGGCTTAAGGCTGTGGGAAAACCCTTCAATAGTGGTGAGTAAAAAACGACCCCCAGAATCCTCCAGTTCCATATGTTGATCATTGCCAGAAAGTTCTCTGCTTCCCTTGTTATCATTGGTTACTTTTTTTTGGCTGCAATAATTTTAATATTCCTAATTGTCCTTCTTTATTGCACCCACACCTAAACTCTGCCCTAATTCCTCCCCTCCTCCAAGTTTATAAACACCCCTGCCCTGCCCTAACCCCTCTTCTGTCCATCTGCCCTTGCATGGAACAAGCCTCCTGTGCCATCTTTCCAGGTTTGTTCAGTACAGACTGTTCTCTTGCTGTTTGGTATTTTCTGCTATTAAAGCTTTTTAGTTCCTGAACAATCAGGTCAGATTTTCTTTCTGCATAAAATCACCGAGTTCAGTGCAGCTTCCAGCCCTGATAGCCGGGCTAGGAGGGGTTGGAGGTTACAGGGTTCAGTGCTGGGAGAAGGGAAGGAGCTCTGGGCTGTGTGATTTCCCTGGCCATGCCCTGGCAGGTGGATTTTGTGATGGATCCCTTTCCCTGCAGGCAGGAATGTGCCTCACATCCGTGTGCAGGGATGGAGCCAGCCCTGGGGAGCTGCTGTGTGCTGTGGGGTCTGGGCCACCGCAGGTGTGGATGATACAATTCCTCCAAAGCCATCTTCCCCTGGCCCCTGGAACTTGCTATAATAGATAAGGTATCCTAGATACCAAGGTTGAGCCAAATTCCTTAAGAATTTGGTCACTCTCTTAACACTTTGGAAGATAATTGGTTAGAAATTAGTCTGTGTAATTGGTCAGTTCACCTTTAGAACTTCTCATTTAGATTGGATGCTGTTCTTTGTATAAACTTTTATTGGCTGTAGTTTGAATCCTCCCTGAACCTATAAGTATGGCTGTCTGCCCTTTGTTCTGGGAGATCCCTGCTTGACCACCCTTGGCATGAAATAAAGATTCTTGTGGAACTCGTCAAGTAAGGCCTCTGGTCATTCTCTGCTGGCAAAATGTGAGCTTTTCTGAGAGACAGCTACATGTTAGCACTCTCTGGTCCTGGCAAATCCCACCAGGGACCAAAAAAAGAAAACCACACGCAGGGAAATGAAGGGCCAGGAGAGCAGCTCCTTTTAAATCCTTTATTGAACCCCAGCTGTGGGTGGGGAGCCGAGGGGCCGTGCACAGCATCGCTGTCCCACTGGGGCACACAAAGGAAAAGGAATTTGGCTTTGCCAGACACAGAGCTGGGGCTTCCATCCCCGTGCCAGCCCTGGGGAGGATGTTTGCTGGCTTTGGTCCAGGGGTGCCATGCTGGCCACGTGCTGTTAAGGCATGGTGACAAGGCAAAGAAGCTCTGGTTGGTGATTTCATCTTCTCCACTGTTTGCTCAGCCTGGGAGTGCCATTTTTAGCCCTGCATGTTATGTTGGCTCGTGTTTTTAGGGGTTTTTATCACTGCATGGTGTCCCATGAGCACTTGCTGTCACACACCATTTTGCAGGGGCAGTGCAGGTGGGCATGGATACAGAGGGACACTGGGACAGGGACAGGACAAACAGCCAGCAGCATCAACAATTCACAAAGACATAAAGCATTAACAAATAGTCAACACAAACAACAATTAGGGTAGACACACACCAACACAAACATCAACAACTGGGTGGACACCTTGTAGAGAAAAATTTGCATTTGGGAATTTATTGCCCACAAGCAGGGAATGCTGAGCCCCCTCCCCTCCTGGCAGTGCCCTGACATCCCATTAATGGATTTATTCTCATCAGCTGAGGCAGGAGGGGAGGGAGGTTTGTGCTGGTTGTTGAAAGGGGACAGTGCTGAGGGCTGGTGCAGGAGCCAGCCTCAGGCTCAGCTTCTGGGAAATGCTGCAAACACCTCCCAGCCCAGCAGGGTCTGGCCAGCTCAGAAATGAGGCTCAGGGTGTGATTCCTAATTCTGACACCTCTGGGATCAACTGAGGAAGGGAGATGGTCCCTGACAGAGCCAGCCCATCGCTGTTAGAAGCTGTGCTCACATCCAAATCCCAGGCTCCAGCTTGGAGCCAGCCCTGTTCCTTTAGCTGACCCATCAGCCAAATCTGTTACTGTGGAAAACAGAATTAATTATTCCCTTTTTTTTTTTTTTTTTTTGTTTCTGTTTACAGAAATAGCAATTTATGGTCTCGGTTCAATGGAGCCTATTGTGAGAATCAGCAATTTGGTTAATCCCCATCAAGGCCTCTTTTCTGAATCATAAATCCTGTTCTGTTCCAGTGTTCTCAAATTCTAAAGAAATCCCAAAACACAGCAAGGTTTTACTAAGTAATCTCCTTATTGTTGAGTAAAAAGCACTTAAATGGGAATTTTTCCATTCAAAACCAGGATACTTATCTTTGGGGTTTTTTGGGTTTTTTTTTGAGGGGGTACCCTTAGAAATGAGCCTTGGGCACCTTTAGAAATGCAGGTGAGATTGTGTCTAGAGACTAGAAAAGGAACCTGTGGAATTGAAAATTACTCAATAAGATGAGACTGGAACAAAATTCTCTAAAGCCCTTAAAGGCTCATGGAGATGTCTGAACCTTGTCCTTGCATGAATAGAGTTTAATTTCACTGCTCTGGAAATGGCAGGATTAACAATTTTCTGTGTGCATTCTGAATGGAATGAATAGTTCATATAAAAACCCCCAACCCCACACGTTTATAACACACGATAAACTTTGACATGGGGAAATGTCTGCCCTTCCCAGCTGTGAATAGAGCTCTTGGTGGGTGCTTATTAGAATAAAAAAACACTCAGGAATAAATATGAATCCAATTAATTTTATTTTTTTTTGCTTTAAGACATAAAGAACATTTTAAAGAACTATCTATAAACTTAATATCCCAAAGAAATAGCATCAAGTATAATAGGTCTGAACTTTATACCATGAATAGTACAATTTCTCTTCCATAAAATTAAGACATCTCTATGTACAGTACCAATAAATATGCAGCAAACATTCTCAGTGCCTTTTTTTGACGTTTTAATATAAAACTCTACAATCAATGGCAGAACACAAAGAGATTTGTGCAAGAATGAGAGCAGCTGGAAAGCTCTTTCAGTTCATAATTCAGCATAAAAACCCAACACTGCTGACTTATGTTGCTTAATAAGCTGGGTTATGATCTCCCAGGCAATGCTTTTTCTGTTGTTGCAGGGGATTTAACAATCAGGAAACTGGAATTTGGCAGTGTCACTGCCAAGCTCACACTCTGGGACAGAACTGGACCACAAAGAAATGGAAGTGGAGCTCTCATTTCCTTTGGGACCCTGTCTGGGTGCTGAGGGGGATGGCAAACACATCCCTGTCCATCAGCTGGGGTTTTTATAGTGAGGGAAAATCCCTTCCAGGCGGTCTCAGCTCATTCTGCACCCCCCATGGGCACAAAAGCCTTGCCAGAGAGAACTCCAAGGCTGGATGCATTCCCTGGGGTCCCTCCCCAGCAGCTGAGAGGATCAATCCAGCTGTGCTGGGTGTCCCAGGGCACAGCTGGGAATGTGCAGTCCTGCAGGGACTGTCCTGCTCTGCAGGGTGGATTTCCTGCAGGAACCTTCTAGCATGAGAGTGAGCTCAGGATTGTGTCCATGTGTGCACTGAACATTCAGTCCTGGAGGAATCCTCCCCCAAGGATTTACCCACCCACCCCAGAGTGAGAGCAGTGGGGTTCTCCCTTTCACCAGGTGCTGGGTCATCCTTACCCAGAAGAACACCACAAGAATCCCTCCCAGCCTGGGAGAGAAGCACCTCTGTTATCCCCACCTTCCCCAGGATGTGCAGCTTTCCAGGGATGTGCCTCTCTCCCCCTCCACTCTCGAGAGGGAGCCTGGATTTACTGAGAGCAGACACCTCTGATGTGATTAAAGGAAACCAAAATGCAGCATGATGCTCACACTCAGTGTGTTTAGACTACAAAGAATCTCAAGTTATTACCCTAAATGTGCAAAGCATGGAGTAAAATGGCAGTGAAATTCAATTCTGCTCTGCTCAAGTTAAAATAGAAAATAATAATCATAAAATTCTGTTTTGCTTTTGCTAAATGTGAGGTAGATATTGGATTAAAAAAACAAAACAGAAAACAACATAACAGCAAATGACATCTTTTTGGTGTCACAGGGGAAAGCAGCCTGATTCCCACTGTCTAATAAACTCCTGGCTGATCTAAGAAGCTGCTAACAAAACCTCTCAGGGATTTGCAAGTGGGTGGAAAGCAGGGGAAATGAATATCCTCCATCAGAGTATTCCAATGAAAACCTTCCTGGAGCCAGAGCACAGAGCCCTTCCCCAGAATCCTCTCCTGAAGCAATTTAGATGTGATACTCTGAGTTCAAGCCAGGGAAACAAAACAAATTTTGAGAATAAGAAATAATATGGCCAATGGGAGATGCCTCTCAGTTCTGTTAGTGGAAAGAAAGGAATTTGCATTCTTGGCAGCAGAGGAATTGAAGATAACAGCAGCCAGGATGAGGAATAAATATCCAGGGGATGCTGCTGGGAAAAAAGCTGGAGCTGGAACAGGGTTGGGGTGCCCAGGGCTCTGCTGCCTTCACTTTGACTCTCATTTGGCCAAAATGTCCTGGTTGGGTGGTGCCTGTCAGCCAGGAGCTGAGCAGTTGAGAACACAGAATTCCCAAAATGCTGAGGGGTTTTTGTGGATGGTTTTTGCCTTCTGAAGTGCAAGTGTCTCTAAATTCCCAGGGGAAAGTCTGGACCTGGCTCCACTCTGCTGAGGGACCTCCAGCTGCATAAAATAATGATTATTCACACATTTCTGGTTTCTTCTACATCAGCACTGCCTGGCTGCATTAACTGGTCACTCTTAAATGTCAGTAGTGTTTTGGGAAGGGGACTGGGATCAAAAGTGGTCACATTCGTTCACTTGCATTTTTATTGTCATACAACTTGGGAATATATAAAGAAGCTAAGTCAGTTCTTGTAGTAAAGATACATCTCAGTGCTCAGGCACAAGACAAAAGACAATCCCTTGTAGAAAATCCCTTACAGTAGCAACATGCTATTACTGGTGTGTAACACCCACATCGGGGCAAAGATCTTCAACATTTTCTGATTCTTCTAAAGAACGAATTCTCTCCTCATTTCTCATCTGAAATGATGGGCCACTCACAAGATAAATAAAACAAAGGACAGGGTGCTCAGTGGTGCCATAGAGGGCTGGAAAAACAAGATTCCTTCAAAATTCTGGAATACTGTGTTGAAATTTTCATGTGAATTCCTAAATCCGTTGGGCTTGGCTGAGGATCCCCTTTGTAGAGAGGCTTGCTCACCCCACCCCTGCCCTGTCACATCCAAAATCATCTCAGCAGCATCTTCTGGGGGATGTTTGACACCCTTGGACACTGATCCTGCCAACAGCCCTGTGCTGGGCAGTCCCTGCAGCCACTCCTTGATTGGGAGGATTGCTCCAAACCATGGTGGAGCTGAGGATAAACACAATTAAAACTTTCTATCCCCCTTTTGATTTGAGGCATGCAGGTTTTACTCCTCTCATCCAGGAGCTGGATTTTTCCATGGTCCCCTTCAGTGACTTGCTCAGCACAAATAAATGTTGGCAGGATTGGAGCTGTTTTCTTTATACCTGCATTAAAATTTACTCAGTTTACTTCTGCATGTACATGGAGAGAAAGTTAATGCTTGTTTATCAACATTCAGCTTTTAAGGGGAAAGGAAGTGGTAGGTAATGAACTCTGATGAATTTGGGTTGTGCTTAGTGTTAGTTTTTTGGGAGATGAAAGAGATAGGAAAGAAGACAACTCCTAAGATCTAGAATATTTTGAACAGTTGTTAAACAATGACAATAATTTGATACTTCTTCTTTCATTGGTTTTGTTCTGAAAAGTGCTTTCGGGTTCTTTTTCCTAAGAAATGGAAGGCTCAAAACCTGAAATTCTGTGTTTTACCTTATTTAGCCCAAGCTGCCTATTTCACCCTTTTTTCCTCCAGATTACTTTTTTTTTTTTTTTCTGATAATGGTTTCAGTTTCACAGCCCCTCAAAACAAAACAAAGCACATGTTCAGCTTGACCACAGACTTTAAAGTCACTGCTTCCCGTGACCATATCTCATCAGCTTCTCATTTAATTGAAAATGCTGATGCCTGGGCATTTTCACATCTCCAGAAATGCTTTACATTTTCTAACTCAATCAACACAAATTTCTGAGAACGCTCATGTCCTTACTTAACATTTCTGAACAACAAAAGACCTGAGAATCCACAGTTTAGGTTCAGTCTGTTGGAGATTTAAGCTTGATTTTTGTCTCATTACTCTGACTTCATGACTTTGACTTCTGTGGAGGAATTTCTAATATAAAACAGGGCCAAATCAGCCTCTGAACACTTATTTTATGTGCTGGTCACTGTTACAGTAACATAATTAGCACTGAAAAGGGGGGAAAAAATGGAATAAAGAGAATTTCCAAGAGGATACATGTGGGGATCAATATGCCTGCACCACTTTAAAACAAGCAATGCCACATATATTGTTTTATGTCCTATAAAATATGTGCTAAATGTGCTTGAAGCTGGTGTGGGTAATGGGGTGCAAAAGCTCTAACTGGACTAAAATAAATATTTCTATGGATTATGGATCAGAAGAATCACACCTGGAATGGAGCTGCAGCAGGCAGCGTTTTACTGGTGAAATTCATCTTTAGTGTGGACACAAAGTATGTGCTAGAAAAGGCTCATTATTGCCAATGGGCTTCCTGGAACTTCTGTGGAATATTCAAAAAAAACCCAAACAAACAAAAAAGAAGTGTGTGGGTGTATATCCCACAGAAGGCTCTTTGAATGCCAAATGTTGGATTCCCCACTCCTCTGCCCAGCCCTCACAATTCCCATCATTCAGCACACCAGGACTGAGTGATGGTGCCTTGGGATAGTGCTTCCCTGGAATCTGGATTGCTTTGTGCCCTCAGAACATTTTCATTTGTAGAAAAGAGATGCTTTCTGCAAAACTGTCATTATCCCAGAACAGAGAGAACTTCCCCTCCAATTTCCTCCAAAGATAAACCAGATTCACGCTATCTTGCCCTTCACAGAAGCTTTCCTGCCTAATTGCTGGGAACCACCTGCCTTGGAAAGGTAATTTCAAATATTCCTTTGTGAGACTGACCATGTAGTTTTGTGTTCTGGTCACCTAAATTGCTCAGTGTATCCCAAAACCTGCAGATTTTGTGTTTGCATGAGTTCAGATCCTGTTTTGGGCTCACAACCCAGTGATCAAAGACTCAGCGTGAGGTGTTGAGAGAACACTCCACAAAATGTGAGATATGGAAATTCTCAGGGTTTCCCAGGGAATAATTTTGCCAAGAAGTGCCAAGAGGGGGGGATTTCACCAGATTTTACCCTTTTGGGGGGTCTCTGATCAGGAAGAAGAGCCCTGGAAAGGAGCTGGATCACCAGAACAAGGCTGAGGCTGTGTGTGCTAAGCACTGAATGGAGAATTGGGGAATAACTGCTCCAGACCCAGCTTAAAAAAATAGGCTGAGCATGTGGAGGAGATAAAACAGGAATTAGGCTCAAGGATGGAAGTGATCTGGATCACAAAGACATAAGAGGATCCCTTGACTCAGAGTGTTTCCATCTGCCTGCAGGATAATTAAATTTACTTTCTCCAATCCAAACCCATTTTGAGATGTCAGTTTTCTTTGTGCGTTGGAGAAATTGAGTGTAAAAAATGGCATTTGGATAAAGAAGTGTCCTTGCACCTAATGGACAGGGCCAGGAGGGCAGGAAGGAGCAAGGGACAGCTGAGATGTGGATGTAGGGAAGGCAAAGGATGAGTCAAAGAAAGGATGGGAAGCCAAACTGGGATGAGGGTTTGATGCAGGGAATTTGTCAAGGTCCCCAAATGGGCAGAGCTGTGCCAGGGGCCAACACTCAGTGATGAGACTCAAGGAAAATGTGGAAGCAAGAAGACACCCACAGAGCAGGGAGGGCAGGGCAGGGTGGCGAAGTCCTGGCTGTTGTGATGTGCCTAAACCAGGGGAGGACTGAGACTGTGGGATCCAGGAACTGCAGGATAGGGAAGAATGGACTAAAAGCCCCTGTTTTGAGATGATTTAGCACAAAAGACCTGCCAGTTGTCACGGCAGCAGGAAGGTCCTTACACCTGGCATGAAGCCAGAGATCCTGGTGCTGCCTGGACCTTCTCTCCTCCTGCTCTGCTGCTTTCCTCCCTTCCCTCTCTCCTTGGCCTCTCTCTCTGCTCCACTGAGTCCTTGCCAGCTCAAGCAGCTCTTCCCAGAGCAATGAACCATCTCCTTTATTGGTGGGACAGGGTTTGCCATGGACAGAGCTGCAGGATCCCACACGGGGCTGTCCCCCCATAAATCCTCTGTTCAGCTCTCCAGACACAGCCCCTCACCCCAGGGCCGCAATTCCCCACCTCAGCATCTCCCCAGCACCGATGGGGGAATTTGGGCTCCACCACGGCTTTGAGTGGAAACATCAGCTCAGGCAACAAAGCCTTGCTGTCGTTTCTGGGCAAGAAGTGGCAAACTGGAGGAAATCAAGGAGCTGAGGTGGGGAAGAGCTGCAGAGAGGGGAGCCTGGGGGTTGGGGGTGGGTGCTTGGCTGTGAGACCTTGGCAATGTTCAGGGTGTAAAGTCCAAATCCAGGAGGATCCTGAGATGTGTTTGCTGCAGAGGGGAGGGAAAGGTGGGAACGTCCCTGAGAGGCAGAAAGGTCTATGGGAATGAGTAAGTGCAAGGTGGAGAGTTAAACATCCCTGAGCTCCACTGGGGTCGTGTCTTTGGATTTTTCTCCTTGTGTGGGGACAACTGGTGGCCAATGTTCACCCAGGACCATCAGCAGTGGCTGGAACCCGAGCAGTGATTTCTTGAGTTGCATTTGCTTTGCATTAAATATAATGAAAAGCAAAACATCGCAGAGGTTTTCTCCCAAAATTTTGGTGGCTGATTTTAAAGTGTGCAAAATTTTGCTCTGTGTCTCTTCTCTGCCTTGTTTTTTTTTTCCCCATTATCCTAAAGTCAGCACCTGGAGGGGACATTCCCCATTCATGCTGCAACAGAAAGTGTTGTGCGTGCTCCCTAGACCTTTTCCAGAACACTTTGAGGCTGTATATGGACTTAGAGAACTGTAAAGATTTTTTTGGAAAAACCAAAAATCTCAAGTAGCTTCTGCAAAGCACAAGATATAATTTTAATCTACTTTACAAGAAAGTTGGAAGGGATTAATTAAGCAGTTAATAATTAACCTGAGCTTCATGTTAGTGCAAAGTACTGAGGAAATCTATTCATAAGGAAATTATGAGAAGTAATTATCTTTTAGAAATGAGAATCTGAAGAAGGGTCATGCAAAATTATAGTGGAAGTGCTGGATAAAGCTCAAAAACCCTTTTTTTTTTGTAGTTGAAGAAATTGTACATTGAAGATGGAATTAGTGATATAGCCTAGCTCAAAACTCAAGATGAAAATTCCTACCCAGAGGTATCAACCGTTCCTCCTTAGCTTACACAGTTTTTGAAGAACTTTCAGCTTTTGCTTTCAAAAACACATTTTGTTTTCCCTCAAATATAACCTTCATCTTTCTGTTTTGGCTTTTTGTTTGTTTTGGTTTTTTTGGGGCTGGTTTTGTTTTTGCTTTGGTTGGTTTTGGTTTTGTTTGTTTATTTTTTTTTTTTTAAGTTAGTTTTTGGTTGGTTTTTGGTTTTTTTGGGTTTTTTTTTTTTTTGGGGGAGGGTTATTTCACTTCAACCTGCAGCTTCACCTTTCCCTACCCATTACATTAAGGCTCTAGTGAGCTGCAGGGGAGAAGATGAAGAAGACGAAGAAGATGGAGAAGACGAAGAAGGAGAAGGAGAAGAAGGAGAAGGAGAAGGAGAAGGAGAAGGAGAAGGAGAAGGAGAAGGAGAAGGAGAAGGAGAAGGAGAAGGAGAAGGAGAAGGAGAAGGAGAAGGAGAAGGAGAAGAAGGAGAAGGAGAAGGAGAAGGAGAAGGAGAAGGAGAAGGAGAAGGAGAAGGAGAAAGAAGAAGAAGAAGAAGAAGAAGAAGAAAAAAGAAGAAGAAGAAGAAAAAAGAAGAAGAAGAAGAAGAAGAAGAAGAACAAGAACAAGGAAAGCAGCAGAGATCTCACCCCAACACGCGCCCACAGAGCCCAAGTCCAAGGAGGTCCCCCCAATGACCCTGGAGGGATCCCCCACCAGCTGCTGCCAGAGCCCTACAGCAGAAAGGCCCCAAAGAAAGTTTTGTGCTCCTTGGTGTAATCCACCAGCTTGATGTCACTCACGTTGACCATCAGCTTGTCTCCCGCCTCCAAGGAGACAACAGCGCCCAGGTAAATGGGCTGGAACCAACCATTGCCGTTCTCACTGAGGGTCTTGGTGCCCATCAGCAGCTGGGTGGGCTCGGGGTAGCTGTCAGTGACCTTGGTGATGATCTCAGTGACAGAGCTGGGCTTGTGGCTGCTCTCCACAGGCCCTCGGAAGGTGACCTGAGCGTACACGTAGTAGTCCCCAGAAACAGGAATGACCAGAGCGCTGCTGGAGTAGCTCAGGTTGTTCTTGGTGAAGGCCAGGCCCCGCTTGTCCTCCCACTGCAGGATGGGCAGGTGGCTCCCCACGGCGCTGGCCAGGTCCTGCTTCTTCACTGCAGGGGGGAGAGAGAGGGACAGGAGGGTGGGTGAGTTTGCCACAGCCAGGGGTGTGGGTGTAACACAAAATCTCTGCTCCAAAAGGGGAGGGATTTAAAATGCTGGGGCAGAAATGTTCTTATTTCCCAGCTTGAAAACTGAGCTGACTGGACTGCAGGACAGCTGTCCAATGGCATTTTCCAGGGTGCCCACAGGGTGCCCAGCTCTGAGCTGGCAGGACTGAAAGCCAAGGGTGCTTTAGGAAGCCTGGGGGTCCTGGCTGGGGGTCAGACCCCAAAGGGTGAGCTGTCCTTCCTCAAGGCTGAGTCTCCTGGCACTGGGCAGCAATGGAGATGGTTTTACCTTCCCATCTCAGCCATCTCCAGAGCCAAACCTTGTCCCTAAGTGACACCAGCACTGGGAGAGCTGCACCTTGTACCCAAGGGTTGGGTACACCTTGTCCTTCAGAAGGGAATTTTGTTCTTAGAGAGACACTGCTGAGCTTGCACAATGTCCACACTGGTCACCACCACGAGATGTGCTTTGTCACCAAGCATTGAGACACTTGACTTCTCTTCCTGTCAAGCTTCTTCTTAAGGGGGTTGGGGTTTCTCAGCCCTTGTCTCGAGCTTCTCCTCCTTGAGTGCTCTCAAGGACTTTTGTAGAATTCTTTTACTCCATTCTCAGTTGAGGATTTTCTCAAATTCTTTTTTAGAATTGCTTTTGGTTTACCAGGGTCACTGCAAACACCCCTCTGTGCTTCAAGAGGTCAAATTCCAAAGCAACACATTCTATTTTAAACCATTTTTTAACCCTCTCTTTCCCCTTTTTCTTTCTTTAATGATATTCTGGAACAAAATACTACATGTGGAGTCAGCCTCAACATTCCTCCAGACCTTTTCTTCCCAATCTTGTGGTGAGCTGATTACAAGCAGAGCTCCAGTCCTGACCCCAGCATCAATCTGATCCAAGCTGAGGATGCTTCCCAGGCTGCAGGGGAAAAATTCAGGAACTGCTGCCCTATTGCCTTCACCTGTCCTTCACCACTTCAGTTTCTCACACACAATAGACAGGACAATAAACCCCAACCCTTGCATGCTTTTCTGCAAGGAAACAAGAGTTATTTCTACTCTTTACTGACTGCCACATGAAACTGTTGTGCTGAAACAGCAGCAGTGGGAAGAAGAGGATAAAAACTATGAAGATTATCTCAGGTTTTAAAATGAACCTGGAAAATGAATGATGAATGCTTAGAACAGATCGAGGGAACAGTTCCAGGAACAGAGACATTTTTAATGAGCTTATGTAAATGTTCAAAGTTGATTTTTATTCAGTATTTGAGGGTGTGTGCATGGGAAGGGTGGCAAATGGAATGCAGGTCAGGGAAGGTGTTGGGAAAGATGAATCAGGAAAACTTTATAAATATGATTACCTGGCAAAAGATTTAGAGAATATGGAAACCATAAGTGAGATTGAAATGAAAGCCGTCTTTGAGATACCAAACATTAGTTACTAAATCACTAGAAAACAACAGAATGGCCAGCTGAAAGCAATCCCCTCTTGATTGAACAATCCCTTTGCTTACAAGCAGGTCCAAAGGTCAGAGAAGACCCTACCAGTTTGGCAGAAGGGGTCCAAAGAGTAGTTTTTAGGGTTTAAAGTGTAACACAGTGTGGTAAGGTAATGATTCTTACAGGCTGTATGTAAATGCTATAGGATTTGTATCTTGTATTAGATTGGTTAGTGGAAATTAGAATATTCAACACAGAAGATTTATTGTATTGTAATGGGAACCTCGCTCTCTTGGCTTTTCCTTTCACCATGCTCTTACCTCTCTCTCCCACCACCCTCCTACCCCCTGCTCTATTTACTCCTTGCTCTCTCACTGCCCTGCTCTGAGCTGTGGCTGCAGCTCCAGGCCCTCTCACCCATGTCCTTTGCAATAAACACAAGTTCCAAGACCTGGCTTTAGAGATCTCTGTCCTAACAGTCCAGCCCACCTCCTACAGTCTCCTACAGGAAGGCTTTGGAATTCCCTTGGCAATAACCATTAGGTCCAGCCTGGGTGAAATAAGACTCAGGAAAAGCAATGTGCTCATGTCCCAGTGGCATCTGTTTCCCTCTTTTCCAACAATAAATAATCCAGGAGGAGACAGAAAGGTGTTAGGAGTGCAATTCCTTTTATATTCTCTGAGTAGCACAACAAAATAATGGTCTTTTTTTTTTTTTTTTGAGTGCTGCTGAAATATCAAATCCTTCTAATCTTTTCCCAGGAGGCAAAGTGCATGAGCAAAGTATTTCTGGGAAGGGGAAGGCAGACAGGGATTGTGGCAGCAAGGAAAGCTAAATTACAGAAATGTGGAGAGACTCACAGCTGGTCTGTGGGCCAGAGAGGGTTAATGAATAAGGGTTATTTCTGAAAGGTCTTCTATCAAACCTGCATCTGGGAAAAGGATTTTTAGAAAAGTCTTGGGAAAAACAGAGGTGTAGATAGGTTTTACAGCCATGAAGGTTGTGTTGATTTACTGTAAGCAATGAACAAAGTGTAAACTGTGTAGAGGGTATAAAAGACAGCACACTGTTGTAATAAATGGAATATTAGCCTGGTGAAATGCAGTGTGGCAGTTTGTGGTCGTGCCCACCTCTACAGCAACACAGAATTATTCTGAGGTTGGAGACAATGGAGCTTTGACACAGAGGGAAATAAAAGAAAGTGCAAGTGCCCCTGGTCTGCCTTCATCCACATCCCCCTCGGTGCAGGGACTGCTCTGAACCCTGGGAAAAGCTCAGCTAGCTTTGGATCACTCTAAGCTTTGCAAGAGCTTGGAGCAACACATCTCAGAGAGCAGGGGAAATTGTGTTGAGGTGGGCAGGATGAGGAAAGATCAGAATAATCCCAGAAAATGTCCTGGGCTCTATTGCATCTCTGGAATATGGGGGGAAACTTGAAGAGAAGCTGCCTGTGAAATATTCTTTTCTCATAGAATGACACATTTGAAATGCCAGTGACACTCAGTTCCACAATGAATTTTTATATGAGTTATAAAATCGGTTTTATTAGTTATAAAATATGATAAGATCTCAAATGAACTACATCACTTCCTAACTTCTAGAATTACTCAGGTTTCACAACTTTAACCTCCCTCTTAGGATGAACCTCCCTCTATACATGCTCTTCATTTTCAAGTTAATTACTTTTCCCCATACTTTCAGTAACAGTCAGGAGAATAAAATGAACATTCAAATGCTTTTTAATACAGCACAGCTCCTTTTCTAGCAGCAGCTGTACTTTGTCATTTATTTATTTATTTCCTAAATTCTGGAGCTCCTCTTCCTGCAAATATCCCTATGATGCTAATTCTGGAAGGAATTAAAATCTGCATTCATTACCACAGTTCCTTCTATTTTCTCTCACACTCTAAGTTTCTGGCATCCCTTAATTCTCCTGTAATAAAACACTTTTGGTTCAGTCCCTTGCTGGAGAATCCCTGTTGCCTGTCATATTTGGGATATATTTTGTGCTGAATTTTTCTGCAGTCCTTAGCACCAATGGGAGAGCCTAATCCTGAACTCTGAGTCTCAGCAAGAGATTGGAGCCTGTGGTGAAGCCCTTGTGGTGCAGGGTCCTGTGTGTGCAGGGGCTCTGCTGCTCAAGTTTGTGCCCTGAGGATTTAATAAAGGACATCTGGAAGCAGAAATGATGCTCTGCCCAGATTTAGAGGTGGGTTTGGGACCACTGCAGCACGAGGAGCATGAGCCAGGTCCTGGTAATCCACTGTGCCACAGGCTGGTGACAAAAAGGAACAGGCCCTGCCCTGAATCCTGACCCCAAATCCAACCAAAAATGGGGAGGGGATGATGGCAGGGCAAGGAGAAGCCCCAAATAAACATTAATGCACAGGGAAAAATGGGGTTGGAGGGAAGTCTGACCACACCTCAGTAGGTAAAGTCATCAGCGAGGGGAGATCTCAGTTCCAGTTTGGATGAATAAAAATTCTCAGTGTGAGTTCAAAAGGCCAAGAGCAGCTGGGAGATTTCTCATAAAGGAGCTGATATCAAAACATGGAGCTATTCTGTTACTGCCAATTAATCAGTGCATTCCCAAAGAGCTCTGTCTAATTCCCATTCCTCTCACTCCTCTGCTCTCCACAATAGATGTGCCTAAAACTAGAAAAAGACAAAATAAAGGTGTGGAAGAGATTTCCTCCAATTTAGGAATTGTAGTCTGCCCCTGAAAAAGCACCTGAGGTGGGAGAATGTAACAAAGATAATTTTTCCTTCTACGCTTTCTGTGCACAAGTCATGGATTCTGAGAAGTGAAAACCAGGGTGGAATCCAAGAAATCACTATTCACAGGGTTGAAAATAACAGGAAATATTTTCTGCCTGCTAAAAGCTGTTAAGATGGGAAACTCATTGCCACAGGGAGAAGCATCAGGAATATGTTCAGGTTAAAACATGGTCAAAGATAATCCACAGATATTCAGTTCCTTGATGACTACAGCACAGTAAGGAGAGAGAAAATTCCCTTAACTTCCCCCTTTTCTTGCTCTTTTCTGTGGCCAGCAGTGACTGTCCCTGGTGGAATGCCAGAGGATTGGCACAGTCCAAGGGAAGCTGCCTGGGAATGATGGCAAAGGAATCTTTGTAAATATGGGGGCTGAGGAAATTTGGAGGAAACTGTTGGGTGTTTCCCTGTGGCAGCTGGGCTTTTGTGCAACCCAGGGAAGTTCCCAGCAGCAGAGCAGAGCTTTGGCTGCTCCTCTGAGTCACTGGAGCCTCTGGATCTCTCTGCCATAGGGGACTAAAGAAAAATCAAATTTTACAGTAGCAGACATGGCCCTCTTGCTCTTTAAAACCTGCACTTAAGCAAAGATGTGATTGTGGACAGGGACAGGTGAGGTCTGGAGCTCCAACAATCCCTGTGCCAAAGGGAAAGGCACTGAGGATGTTCACAGGAAGGAGCTTGTGGGACAAGGAAAGAAAACTCTGCTGGGAAATACATCAGCCCTGAGCTGAAGATTGATTGAACCCTGCAGGTGGATTTGGGTTGAACTCTGCAGGAGGCTTCGAGAGAAGCATCCCAGCACTTCCTGCATTTTTCAAATTCCAAAGTGCACCCTGGGGCAGCACTTGGGGTGTTGGGGAAGCCTCTGCAGTGAGCTGTTCTTTGGAGAGGGATAAAGGGCCTGGAAAACCCTTTGGCACTCACTCCATCCACACTGCAGCCAGACAGGAACTTTTCTCTGGGAACACCTAAATTCTCCACGTGGCTGGAGCTGGTGAGGATGGGGGATGTCTCAGGGCAGTGTCCTCAGTGTGGTGACAGCTTCAAGGCTGAGGTGGTGACATGGGGACCTTGGAAAGGCATGGGGACTTTGGAAAGGCATGGGAATTTGGAAAGGCATGATAACTCTGGAAAGGCATGATAACTCTTTGGGAAGGCATGATAACTCTTTGGGAAGGCATGGGAACCTCTTGGAAAGGTATGGTAACTCTTTGGAAAGGCATGGTAACTCTTTGGAAAGACATGATAACTCTTTGGAAAGGCATGATAACTTTTTGGATAGGCACAATAACTCTTTGGAAAGGTATGATAACTTTTTGGAAAGGCATGGTAACTCTTTGGAAAGCCCTGGCAGCCCACCTGTGATAGGACTTTGTGATGGCACCTTCCTAGCACAACATAAAGGCTTGGAGGGCTCAGCTTGTGTTACCCTTTCCCTGCTAGCTCTAAAATGTGTCACAGATTATCTCACTGAAAACAGGGAGGAAGATTGATGGCCATATGGTGTGTGTGTGGTCTGAGTTAGGCCTTGAAGAAAAATAAAATAAAACTGGCCTGATTTGACCTGATTTTGCTCCAAAACTTGTAATTCTTGCCAATTCACTGCTCCACAAGCTCCTTCCCCCGTCTTTTCTGGAGGATTCAGCAGATCACTGAGCCATCAGGCACCTAGTTCAGTTCAGTTACAAAAGCTGGTCATTCAGTGAAAGAAACAGCTTGGAAAAGTGGTGACATTTCTGTCAGCTGTCTCCTCCTGGGCCCTTTCCTACAGACACACTGCACTCAGTCTGGTGTGGTCAACAAGACAAAGCTGATTATTAAGCTCCCCGTGTTTCCTGCAACACCTGCTCCCATCAGATCCACACAGACCAAGGTTACTGAACCACATCATCTGCTGTAAAAAGGCTTTAGTACTGAACAAGAATTACCTGTCAGGTGAGCTCGTGGCTTCTCTGCACAGGAAAGGGTGTCTGTAACTGAGGGAAGAGGGAAAAAATGGTGTGAGGATCTTTGCTGCTGTTCAGTAATAAAATCACAGAATATCCTGAGCTGGAAGGGACCCCCCAGGATGACCCAGCCCAGCCCCTGTCCCTGCCCAGCCCCCCAACAATCCCAGCCTGTCCATCCCTGGCAGCGCTGTCCAAACGCTCCTGGAGCTCTGGCAGCCTCGGGGCCGTGCCCATTCCCTGGGGAGCCTGGGCAGTGCCAGCACCCTCTGGGGAAGGGAACCTTTCCTAGATCAACAAAACGTGAGTGGTGATGGAAGCCCGTGAGGAAATGTGTGCAGGCCCTCTCCCTTTCTGCAGAGGTCTGAGTCAGGAATTCTTTGCTGTGATCTATTATTGACACCCCCAAGGCAATAAAATAACAGGGCACATTGTGCCTGTGTCCTAAACTGCTGGAGTGTGAACAGAGGGAAGTGTGGGGTGCACCCAAATCCTCCTTGTGCTCATTCAGGGAGTCCCAGTGACCCTGCAGAGCTGTGGGGGAAGCCTGTGCCTGCACAGCTTCCACAGCCCAGGGGTTGGAAATGCTCCCATTTGACTCTGGCCCAGCTGTCTCCCTGCATCTTCCCACCCAGCTGTGCCCTGGCTGGGGTGGGAGGGCAGAGGGAGGTGAGTGCTGGGATTGCAGCACTGCAGCACCCAGAGGGGAAAGGGTGGCAAACTCACCAGCAGCCACTGCTCGTTGCTTCAGAAAGCGAGAGCCCCTCTCCTCTGTGACCTGCAGGGGAGAATTACAGGCAGTCAGCTCAGAAGGTCTGGTAGGAATTACCCCAGAATGTGGAATAGCTGCAGTAATGTCACTGAGTTCAGCTGGAGCTTTTTGTCAAAAAGGTTTGTGAGACAAAAACAAGACTTTGCTTCAGTGCACAATGTTTCTGCTGTTGAGCAGAAATAGAGCTGCCTTCATCTCTGAAAGGGTTCCAGGAGCCTGGGGGAGGTTTGTTGAATTCTGAGGCTGGACAAGTCCTTGGCACAAGTGGGAGAGCAGCAGCAGTGGCCAGTGTGAATCAGCCATCCTGGGGATGTGGCTGTCCAGCACTGCTGAGCCCCTGCAGCCTCTCCTGCCCCTCAATCCATGCACAGCAAAGTCAGAGGCTCTCCTCAAGGCAGGGCAGGTCTGAGCCTTTACAGGAGCAAAGGTTCCCCCACAACACCAGCTAAGAGGCTGGGGTGATCAGCTCCACCTGCCTTTTGTCCTGCACCTTACTCCAGAGTCATTCCTGAGGTCTGTCAGGAATTTTGGGTGACTTCCTGGGCAGACAGGAGCTGAGCAGATGTGAGAGTGCAGCTGCAGCTCTGAGCACTGGGGAAGGCTCATCCTCCCTCTCCTCTGCAATTCCTCCTGGAGCCGAACATTGCCCTCAGGCAGGACACGGCCCTGGGCGCTGAGGGCAGTTCAGAGGGACAGGACAGTGCCTGTGTCACCGGCTGCACCCCCGAGCCACCGGGCAGGCACGGCCGGGGCTCCCCGGGCAATCCAGAGGGAGAGGGCTCCGGGGGGAGAGTGCTGCGGAGGGAGGATGCTGAGGGATGCTGCGGGATGCTGCGGGATGCTGTGGGATGCTGCAGGGTGCTGAGGGATGCTGTGGGAAGCTGTGGGATGCTGCAGGGTGCTGTGGGATGCTGAGGGATGCTGTGGGATGCTGCAGGGTGCTGTGGGATGCTGAGGGATGCTGTGGGATGCTGCAGGGTGCTGTGGGATGCTGCAGGGTGCTGTGGGATGCTGAGGGATGCTGAGGGATGCTGAGGGATGCTGCAGGGTGCTGCGGGATGCTGCGGGGTGCTGTGTGATGCTGTAGGGTGCTGTAGGATGCTGAGGGATGCTGTGGGATGCTGCAGGGTGCTGAGGGATGCTGTGTGATGCTGCAGGGTGCTGTGTGATGCTGCAGGGTGCTGAGGGATGCTGCGGGATGCTGTGTGATGCTGCAGGGTGCTGTGGGATGCTGTGGGATGTTGTAGGGTGTTGCAGGATGCTTCCTCTGCATCAGGGCTGGGAGAAGCAGCCCTTGGAGCAGCCTGGGTTGTGCTGACCCTCAGGACTGACCTTTAGCCTGTCAGGAAACCCCATCCCAGAACATCCTGTGCCACAGGACTGGCATGGTGTGTTTTATGGGCAGCCTCCAAACCCACACAGAATAAACTCAATAAACCACCCCTGGACAGCTCGTAGGGAAGGATTTGACACATTTAGCTCAATAAGAGGCTTAAACAATATTAATATGTAAGTATGAAGCTGGCTCCTGCTGGCTGTGTCTCACACAGCTGCGAACACTGCAGGAGGAGAAATGGATAAATTGTATTGGCTGGGGAAGGGGAATGGTTGTGGAAAGACTGTCAGCCTGCCTGGGGCTGCTGCTCCAGTAAACCCAAAGACAGTTTAATGTTTTACTGGAAGTAAACATCCGTGTGCTCATGCAGAAAACAGTTGGTTCTAAAATAATTGCTTCAGTGTGTTGGGACACAAATGGAGAAGGGAAACAGTAGGAAAATTATCTTTTTTTTTTTTTAAATTTCCTTATCCACCTGTACACAAATGTGTGGCCCAGCCCCAGCAGCCTCCTGACAGAGATTGGTGTGAAATTCCAGTGCGGGGCTGAGTGGAAATTGGTGTTGTGCTATCCAGGAGGTTTCTGAGCCTTTCATTATGTGTGAGGACTTTCCAACTCCTGCTTTCTGTGGTGACTAACCATGAGTGCCCTGTTGATGTGACTCAGCCAGGTGACCTTGTCCCTGCCCTGATGGGGAGCACAAGGTCAGAATCAAGGATTTCCTTCACACTCCTCTTACATTCAGCCAGGTGTACTCACCTAGGAGTATATTTACACATTCCTTGTGTGACATTTCCTACATATTTCTCAAGTGACTAACTCTCATTAGTGATTCCAATCTCTAAGGATTCTGCAGCCAGTGAAAAAGTCAATCCCAAACCTACATTTAAGAATGTAACTTCTGTGGAACTGTTTACATACTTGAAGTCTAACTTCTGCTGAAGTTCCTTGTATAAACTTGGATGTTGCAATCCAAACAGAGGTGGCAGGAAAATGGGAAGGATAGCAAGAAGAATTTTGCTTCTTTACATAACATAACAAAAAGGTCTTGTTTAAACCCAAATTTACTTGTTTCCCAAGAAACCCAGCTGGAAACTCGAGGTGCAGGAGATGCATTCAGAGATGCTGAAGGACAGAGCAGAGGGATGAAGCAAGGTGTGAAATTTTCCTGTTGCTTGGCAAAGGTGTTGGTGCTCTTTATTTCCCTAATTGTGCTATTTCATAAGGGTATAAATATAAATATCCTACAGGAGATGTTTTAGCAGCAGACAGTGCTGCATAATGACCAGGTGTCAGTAAAACTTGTCCTGAGCAGGCACAGATGTGCATTGATGGGGAGGGAGAACTGAGCAGCACGAGACAACAGAGAGAACATTGACACAATCAGTGCTTTTCTCTCTTCTCCCTCTCTTGCTCAGCTGTGACTCTGAAAAGTTCACAGCCTCAATTTTCCCCTTGGTTACTGAGTGATGCTGAAAATTCCACCTTGAGCTGACTCACAGACGTTTGCACAGGCAGCTCTAAGTACCCTGGGGATTGCAGAACACTTCTGGGTGCTTCTGGTACCATAAATGCCCCAAAGCCCCAGTGCATTTATATCCAGATATTTCTAATCCCAAAAAGAAGGGCTGACATCCCATGGCATGGGAAGAGCAGCTGGCACTGCAGGCAGAGGGACTGGGAAGCAAAATACCCCCAGCTCCTCCATCCACTCCATCTGCAGCACTGTGTCACAGGGAGCATCTCTGCAGGTCATGTGCAATACATAAACCCAACTTTTTCTAACTCCAGAGGTCCTGCATGGCCTGGGCCAGGAATTTTTGGTAGGAACTGGTCTGTGCCAGTAAAAGCTGGCTTCAGTCAGAACATTTTGCTGCCCACTGGAAGCCTGTACCCAAGGCACGTGCCCACAAGGAACATTTGCATCCAGGCAGGGATTTAAACTGGTGCTGGCTTTAGAAGGGGAATCCAAACACCTGGGTCCATCCAGGTCTGCTTGCTGCTCTTCCCCAGGCATTTCTCCTTCCCCAAAGATCAGGAAGCCTTCTAAGGTTCTCCTTCCTTTACAGGCAGGCATGAGTGCAGATTTTCCTGGGATTTGTTGTCACCTTTCTGGCAGGATCCAGGTGTAGTCTTTGGGATTCTCTAGTTCCTTCTGCTCTGTAGCAGGTCCTTTCTCCAGTGCCAGCTGATGTGGCACAGACTTGGCACACAGGTGCGTGTCCAACCTTTGGGACAGGCTTTGGAATCCTCTTATGCTGCTTGTGGCTCTGACATGCCAAGGATGCTGTGATAAATAAACCCAAACACCAGCTTCTCCAGGCCACAGTGGTGCTGTGCTGAGTGGGATGCTGAGGCAGCCAGAGCTGCTCTCCTGTGCCATCCCATTGATGGTTTTGGGGACTCAGATTGAAACTTGGCTTTCCTCTGAGGAAGGATAGCCCTTCCTCCAGCAGGGCACCCCTATGGCCTCTATACAGATTCCCTGCCAGTAACACAAGCCATGTGTTCTGGTTTGAAAAACCCTTTTTTCTCTCCTCCCTCTGGATTGAAGCACAAAAGAAAGTGATTTCCATTTCCCAAAGGAGCAGTGGAGGAAGCCTGGAAGGTGTCCAAGGAAAATCATCACCAGACTGGAATTATTCATTGAAGATGCACCATACCATGACACAGAGAGAACACTGGTAGCCCACACATGTTGCTGTAATGACATAACTTGCCCTGCTTTTTCCTGAAAAGGACATCTCCAGCCCAAGAGGTGACTTTACAGTATCACAGTAGAACTGGCTTGGAAGAGACTTTCAAGATCATCAAGTCCAAGTCATGCCCTAAGCCCTCAACTAGACCATGGCACTGAGTGCCACATCCAGTCTTTTTTAAACACATCCAGGGATGGTGACTCCACCACCTCCCCAGGCAAAGCATTCCAACACTTTATTATTCTGTAAAATTTTTTTTCCTGATATCCAACCTGTATCTCCCCTGGCACAGCTTGAGACTGTGTCCTCTGGCTCTGTCAGTGCTGCCTGGAGAGACACCAACCCCAGCTGAGCACAAACACCTTTCAGGGACTGCAGAGAGTGATAAGATCACCCCTGAGTCTCCTGACTTTGCATCCCTTCAGAGGCACCAGGTGCACCCAGGGCAGGGCAGGGATGGCCAAGGTGCCTCACCCTGCACAGCGTGCCCAGGGACACACCCCTGTTGCACAAACCTCGCCAGCCTTCCCTTCTCCCTCTTGCTCCAGGAAGGAGTCAGGAATTTGCTCCTCACCTGCTGAGTCCCTCCCTGCTCCCAGGACTGTCCCCAGAGCACCGGGAGGTGACAGTGGGTGTGTGGCAGAGCTCTGTGGGCAGCCAGGGGACTCCTCCTGTGGGCTGCAAGGTCAGGAGGCCAACACTCATCTGGGGCAAACTGGGGATTCCCACTCAACCCAGAGTGCCCAGGGCACCCACACCCCAAATCCAGTGCCCCAGAGAGCTCTGCCACACATGGCTGGGCCCAAAAACTCCTGATCCGAGCTGTCAATGGGGCACATGAGCACGGAGTCATTTAGCAAACTTTGAATGCAGAAGGAAGTGCAAAATGACATTTTCCTGAGAGCTTTTATGCCCAGAAACATTCTCAGGGACTGAGCCACCCTGAACCTGCAGGCTCCTTGTGGAATTCACAGCCAGGCACACACGTGCTGTGCTGTCCTCTGGACAACACGAAGAGCACAGAGAGCAGAAGAGTGAATGAGAAGCTGGGAACAGGCAGGGCGGGCGGAGGGCAGCTCCTCCCCCGGCACCCCGGGCACCCGGCCAGCCCCGATGACTTTTCTCTTCCTCCCCGCGACTCGCAGAGGTTGTAACTGCTCTGAGCACCTCGTTACATCATTGTGGAAACACTACGTGTGCTAATTGGGAGCAGGTGCATGGGAATGCACACCAGCGCCGCAATTCCGACGCTTTACATTGCGCTCTTCCGCTTAAGAGACCAAACCCACTCGGAAAAATACTTTTCCCTGCTAACCCTGACAATAGGATCAGGAGCCAGGAATGCACTGGATTGATTAAACAAGTCCACAGTTTATTATTTTTCCGCTCCAGGATTGTTTGAAGACTGAGCTGTTCTGCTCTCGTGGGACACCAACAAACGCAGAGCAGCAGCAGAGACTGCCCCGAGCCCCTCGTGTCCTTTACCCCCAGCCTCGAGCAGAACCCAGCTTTTCCAGCTCCTCCACGCTCTGCTCTGCCGCAATTCCACGCTGCTGGAACTGAAGGCTCTCAGAAGGTGCCCAGCCCCTGCAGCAAGCTGTGCTGAGGGTTCCTGCAGCTGGAACCGACGGCAGTGACGGGACGGGGCAGCACCGCAGCTCACACACCCAAGGAGCTGCCAGGTTTAACAGCGCCAGGGGCTGCGCCGGGTCAGAGCCAGGTGAGACTCAGGATGCTGCACCCTGAGCTCAGCATCACTCGGGCACAGCCGCGGGGTCACCCCGGGGCCAGCACCGGAGCTGCCAGCACCGGGAGCCAGCAGCCCAGGCACGGCTCTCACCCTCCCTGAACACCCCCGGGCTAAACCTGAGCCAGGTGCCAAACCTGCCTGCCAGGCCACCAAAACCAGCTCCCCTTTCCTCGGGCCCCTCCTCGCAGCGAGCTCGCTGATTAACGGGGAATTTCAGACCTGAAGCTAAAATTCAATCCAGCACGGGGCATTCCTGCTGAGCTCCCAACCTCTGGTGGGAACTGGCGCTTGCAGGGGGATGGAGCAGCCTGGAGAAGGGCTGGAAGCAGCACAGCACAACTTTATACAGCTAGGAACAAAGAGAGTGCAGCTGTCTGGCAAAGGAGAAGAGCTGAGAAGAGCCCTGGGTTGAGAGAAAGTTTTAATGGGGAGTTAAAGCAGGCTGCAAAGTTTAGGGTCAGACTCCCTTAATTGTCTCAGACCACATCCCTGCAGAAGTTCGCATTAATAGCAATTAATAATTCACCAGAGCTGTAGCTGCCAGTGGGTACTGACATCAGCAGATCTTCCTGAAATCAGACACTGCAGGGGGAAACCGCAAACTGAATCCAAAGGAGGGAAGAAAATGAATCACAGCGTCAAAAATCTGGCAGAAATCAGTGCAGAGACACTCATTTCCACCAATCAGTGATTTTTTTTTTTTAAGCATTCCCTGCAGCACAGCAATAAAAGTTTTAAAGCCGCATACTCTGCTCGTGACCTCAGTGAAAGTAAGGAACCGTTAGTTAAAAAGAACGAGCAATAATCAGATTTTTCCTCGGGGTAAAGAAGAAGGAACGCACCAGCGAGTCTCACAAGTGCCCTCGAACACAAGAAATTCGCAAAGAGCTTGAAAAGAACTCCGCAAGGGCTCCGTCCGGAGGTGCGGGACGGAGTTAGTTAAAAAGAACTAAAAAAAAAGAACGAGCAATAATCAGATTTATCCTCGGGGTAAGGAAGAAGTGTCACACGTACCCTCGAACGCGAGGAATGCGCAAAGAGCATTAAAAGAACTGCACGAGGGCTCGGTGCGGACGCAGCCAGGTGCGCCCATGCCTTACCTGGTCGCCACAGGAGCGGCGCAGGTTGCCGAGCAGGAGGTAGGCGGTGGGCAGCATGAGCAGCAGCACGGCCAGCAGGCACAGCAGCAGCGCACAGCGGATCCTGCGCAGGTCCCTGCGGAGCTGCAGCCCGGCTCCGGGAGCCTGCTCGCCCATCTCCACCGTGTCCATGGCAGCAGCGCCGGGCTCGTCCTGCGAGGGAGCCGGGCACCGCCGCACCTCTTGTGGTGCCTGCCCTGCATGGAGACCCCCATTAAATAAGAGCCGGGCCGAGTGTGGGAAGGCACCGGCGCACACGCAGAGCCTCCCTCCCTCCCGAGGAATGCACCGCCTACAGTAGAAACCGGCGGAGCGCCGCGCTGCTCCTGCTCCTCCAGCCCCCTCCTCCTGCAGGAAGGCAGGAAAGTCCCGGTGGGTGGAACCAGGATCGGCCCTGCTGCCGGCCTGGAGCGGCTCCGAGGCTTTTCCGCCTGCCGGGGCGAAGGTGAAACCCATGGGAGTGAAAGTGAGAAGCGGGGCAGAGCGAGAGGCAGAGAGCAGCGCGGCCCGGCAGGTTCTTTATTCCCAGAGAAAGGGGAAGAGGGTTTTTTTGGGGAAGGAGAGGTGACGGGAAACAAGTGACCCCAAAGAAGGGGTCCGCTTCTCTGAAGTGTTGCCTCATGCCCCCCTTTTAGCAGAATTCCCTTTGCTCACTGTGCACCTTCTGCACCGTGCAATGTTCACCTTCTGCACCAAACGTCCAGGCTCGGGCCAAAAATCTGCTCTAGGACACATCTTCTCCCCAATCATCTTAATTAAAAATCATAACCAAGAAAAAAGTGTTATTGCTAGTTGGAAAAGTGTGTTTTTACAGTAACTGGGGGGAAAATGATGTCATTCTTACTCAACTAAGTGGCTATCCCTGACAGAGAGGGGCTGCAGCCTGGGCAGGTCTCTGGAGCTGATCTGCAGCACAGGGAGGAACACACTCTACTGATGTCCAGCTGAAGGGGTTCCTGTATCCCAGGAAAGTTCCTTCCTTGCTCCCTGTCACTGCAGCAGCCCACCCTCCCCAAGGAAATCCACTCATTTAGGAAATGCTCGGCATGGAGATGGTGCCATTTACACATGCCCAAACTGATGAAATCGGATTTTTTTTGTCCTCAAGAAAGTTCTCATTAAAACAGAAACTTTCCTTGATGTGTATGTGTGCACACACAGTGATGTGCAGGAACTTCTCCTTTTTCCCTGGATAGAGAAACAGGCTGGAAACTCCAGCAGTTTTTTTAGTGAGAGGGGTTTGCTTCCCCCCACCTCTGCATGAAAAGCATTTCAGATTTGGACTTTCAAAAAATCAGAGCAAAGAAAGAAAACTGTCCCAGGCTGTCTGTAATACTCCTTTTCCTCATACAAATTCAGCCAGCTCTTCTCACTTCAATGACACTGCAAAAAAATGTTCCTATTGCAATAGTTGGGTGCAGCTCTGACAGACTGGAGTCATGCTCTGAGCAGAGCACGTGGTTTGGTCAGCGAGGCTGACCCGGCTGCCAGCAGCAAGGAGGGATCCTTGCAAGCAGAGCACAGTGGGGAGAGACCAGGGAAAGAGAAAGTATGAAAGAACAAGCGAGAAATAGTGAAAAGCGTGGTGGTTTAGGGAGATAAGAGAGAATCCTAGAATGGTTTGTGCTGGAAGGGATGTTAAAAGTGCTCCAGTCCCATCCAGTGCCATGGCAGGGACCCCTCCCACTGTCCCAGGCTGCTCCAGCCCCAATGTCCAGCCTGGCCTTGGGCACTGCCAGGGATCCAGGGGCAGCCACAGCTGCTCTGGGCACCCTGTGCCAGCCCTGCCCACCCTGCCAGGGAACAATTCCTGCCCAATATCCCATCTAACCCTGGAAAAGCCATTCCCTGTGTCCTGTCCCTCCATCCCCTGTCAATTCTCTCTCTCCATCTTTCCTGCAGCCCCTTCAGGCCCTGCAAGGCCACCCTGAGCTCACCCTAAAGCTTCTCCTCTCCAGGTGAACAATCCCAGCTGTCCCAGCCTTTCCTCCCAGCAGAGCTGCTCCATCCTCTGATCCCCCTGGTGCCTCCTCTGGACTCTCCAGCAGCTCCAGCTCCCTCCTGTGCTGGTTCCAGGGCTGGGGCAGCTCTGCAGGTGGGGTCTCACCTGAGCCCAGGGGCACAGGGACAGAATCCAGAATCCCCCCTGCCCTGCTGCCCACGCTGGGCTCAGCCCAGGGCTCAGGGGGGTTTTTGGGCTGGCTCCTGCCCAGCCCCTCACCCAGCACAGCTTTGGAAAGCACCAAAGGCCGTGTGCTCCAGTCCCAGCCAAGCCACATCACTCCTGTCAGACCTCACACAATTGATTGACTGTTTCCTTCCTTAACTCACTGTTTGTTTTCATTTAGACGGTAAAACCTTGGGGACAAGGACTGCTGTCTGCTTTTACAGGACACAGATCTCATTTCAGGGTAGGTGTGGCTCCATTCGTTCTCAAATAAAAGCTTGTATTTCTGTGAAGTTCTGTGTAGACAAGTGATTTTTTGCCTTTATTTCTTCCCCTTGGGATCCCAACTGCATATTCTAGAGCAAAATACTAGAAACATGATAGTAAATATTTTGACCACCACTGTCAAAATTAATTTTCTCTTCACCGTAAATGCTACAAAAAGCTTAAAATATATTCAAGGCATGGGCCTTGCCAGCAGACGGACACAGATATCTCCAGGAAATGCCCAGGAGTTTATTTTCTTTTTATTTGCCAGGGATTTCCAGAGCAGCCAACTCTGAGTTGCAACAGCTTGTTTAGAGCTTTTATTGCCCTCAGACTTCCTGCAGCGGTGCCCTGCACGCCTTTGGCTGGGAGAGGATGAGCAGAGGGAACAGGTTCAGGCTGTGCCCCCGGCCTTGAGGCTGAGCTGAGAATTTCCTCTTAAGGATCCCCAGACAGAGAGGAGAAATTTGTTTTTTCCTGCACAGACAAGTGTGCCAGGCAGCCGAGAGCCTGGGACTTGCCAGGAGGAGACTCTGACCGCAGCTCTGGAGCTGCACTGGGATGCACTGGGACACACTGGGATGCACTGGGATGCACTGGGAAGCACTGGGATGCACTGGGACACACTGGGATGTACTGGGATGCACTGGGACGCACTGGGATGCACTGGGACATGGTGGGATGTTCTGAGATTCACTGCAATGCACTGGGACACACTGGGATACACTGGGATGTGCTGGGATGCACTGGGATGCACTGGGATGCACTGGGACGCACTGGGATGCACTGGGATGCACTGGGATGCACTGGGACACACTGGGATGCACTAGGATGCCCTGGGACACACTGGGACGCACTGGGATGCACTGGGACGCACTGGGATGCACTGGGATGTACTGGGATGTGCTGGGATGCACTGGGACACACTGAGATGCACTGGGATGCACTGGGATGCACTGGGACGCACTGGGATGCACTGGGATGTACTGGGATGTGCTGGGATTCACTGGGACGCACTGGGATGCATTGGGATGCACTGGGATGCACTGGGATGCACTGGGATGCACTGGAATGCATTGGGATACACTGGGATGCACTGGGATGCACTGGGATGCTCTGGGACACACTGGGATGCACTGGGATGCACTGGGACACACTGGGATGCACTGGGATGCACTGGGATGTACTGGGATGCACTGGGACGCACTGGGATGCACTGGAATGCACTGGGATGCACTGCAATGCACTGGGATGCTCTGGGATGCACTGGGATGCACTGGGACACACTGGGACGCACTGGGATGTACTGGGATGTACTGGGATGCACTGGGACGCACTGGGATGCACTGGAATGCACTGGGATGCACTGCAATGCACTGGGATGCTCTGGGATGCACTGGGATGCACTGGGACACACTGGGACGCACTGGGATGCACTGGGACACACTGGGATGCACTGGGATGCACTGGGATGCACTGGGACGCACTGGGATGCACTGCAATGCACTGGGATGCACTGGGATGCTCCCCAGCCATCCCTGGCTGCAGGACAGAGAATGGGGACTTTGGGGCAGCTCCATGGTCTCACCTTTCCCGTGGTGGGATCTGGATCAGGGCACAGGCAGGGACAGTCCCGCTCGCTGTCAGTGCTGTCACGTCGTGTCACATCGTGCCACCCTTCCCATGCCTCCTGCTGCTCGCCGTTTGTCCCCAGCTCCTCTCTCAGCCCAGCCTGTTGTGCAAATTCTCCCGCTCTTGTCAGACATGTCCCAGCCTGTGACCCTGGAGCAGTTTCTGCTGCCGAGAGAAATCTGCAGGGGTTCCCAAGCCCTGCCGCAGCTCAGCGGGCTGTGGAGTGGGCAGGTGTTCTCTGGGGAGTTACTGTGGGACTCACACATGTTTTTGAAAAGCTGAGAAAGTATGAAAGGAATTAGGGATCCAAAGAAAACAGCCTGGCACTGGGGCATGTCGCTGCTGTGCTGCTGAGTTTTCTCTGCTGCCTGAAGTGCTTTCTGTTCTCCCTGCGTGTTTGTGCCTGAAGTTTCTGAGGACACTTTGTCTGAGGACAAGCTGGATCACATCTAGAGTGAGGAGAGAGAAGTGCACAGGGATGGTCTGACAGCTCTTCCTGTCTTTAGCATGGAAAATGCTCATTTATATTGAATCTTTATTAATTCCCTGTGTACATCAAGTACCTGGCTGTGCTTAGTTTTTAGTCTCATCGTGGCAAAAATAACACTGGAGTATATCCAGGGAGGGGAACAGAGCTGGGGAAGGGGCTGGAGCCCCAGGAGAGGCTGAGGGAGCTGGGAAGGGGCTCAGCCTGGAGAAAAGGAGGCTCAGGGGGGTTCTTGAGGTTCTGCACAACTCCCTGACAGGAGGGGACAGCCAGGGGTGTCAGGCTCCAATCCCTCAGTAATAAATGACAGAAGAAGAGAAAACAGCCCTAAGTTGTGGCAGGGGAGGCTCAGGTTGGATGTAAGGAGAATTTCTTCACTGAAAAGATTGTCAGGCCCTGGCAAAGACTTCCCAGGGCTGTGGTGGTGTCTGGAGGGATTTAAAAGCCATATGGATGTGGCACCTGGGGACATGGGTCAGTGGTGGCCTTGGCAGTGCTGGGGGAATGGTGGGACTCAATGACCTTGGAGGTCTTCTCCAAGCTAAACAGTTTTATAGTTGGATGATTCTGTGTCTGTGTTTTAAGTTTTGAAGCTTGCACTGAGCATGGAGAAAAAGTCTTGAGCATTCAAAGCCCATTTCACAGATTTTCGAAGAGTTTTCAAAGTGATTTTTGTTCACTGTGTGGGGAGTGCTTACTGTTTTATTTGCACCACCATTCCTGCTGAATCCTGAGAGACTGCCCATAGAAGGACAAAGCACAGAGCATCCCTCAGCTGGGAGGAGAGGGGGAATCGGGGTGTGAGTTCGGTCCCCTTGGCCTCATCACTTCCTTCCTGCTTGGATCATCTGAGTTTCCCACCAGGGGGAGGGAAGGCAGAGGGGGGGGAGGGAAGGCAGAGGGGTGGGAGGGCTCCCCTTGGCACCAGCAGCCCTTGGGATGTCAGCCGTGCTGTGCAAGGGTTTTCTGGGGACCATGGCCAGGTGAGGGGTGTGCAGGTCCCCTGATCCCGGTGGGCAGAGCAGGGTGAACCAAGCTGCTGTGGGGAACCACTGCAGTGAGCCTGGCTCTGTCGGCTGCAGGGATGGGACAGCTCCTCCAGCACTGCCATGGGGTGACACAGGACAGGCATGGGGTGACACAGGACAGGAGGCTGCGGGATGGTCCCTGCGGAGCCGCCGTGTCCCTGCTGTGACCTGCCACCTCCGAGCTGCTCCTGCCACCGCTCCTGTCACCCACGCAGGAGCCGGGCTGGGCTGGGCTGGGCTGGGCTGGGCTGCAGGAGCTGGCAGGAGCTGCAGGAGCTGCAGGAGCTGGCAGGAATGTCATGGCCCAAAGGGATGCTGCTCCCGTGTGCGGGCTGCGGGGGAGGCAGGGGCTGTGGGACGGCGCTGAGCCATTCCGGGGGCTCCGGGACAGCCTCGCAGGGTAAATCCTGGCCTGTCCCCACGCGTGTGCTGTGGGAGGAGAGGGTGACATGGCCAGCCGGGAATTCCGGCGTTTGGAGTGGCTGCGCGGGGCACCCCTTCTGCTGGAGCTTTGCAAGCAAGTTTGGTACTGCCAGGCACGCTCGGCTGGACATTTCCCCATCACTGCAGCTCCCACTGAAGCTGCTCTGTGAAGTGCTCCCTCCATGGCCCAGGGCTTTGTTCCCTCCCTGCCGCAGTCCCCAGCCAGGCGGAGCCGTGACTGTGCCCCAGCCTCCCTGCCCTACGTGCCGGGGTGTCCATCGGCAGCAAACCGCAGCTGCCTGCTGCTCTGGGGAGGCCCAGCCGTTGCTGAGGATACACGGAGCAGCAAAAGGGAGACGTGGCTCTACGTGACAAATGCAAACACAGGCAGAAAATCTGGTTATACAGTGTGATTCCCTAGAAAGGATTGTACGGAGTGGAAGAATGATTTGGTCACTGCCTTCTTTTAACACGTCACAGCTGGACACAGCTGGACTTTCCCTTTCCCTTTGCCTTCTTTGGGAGTGATGTCCTGAGTGAACAATGGGATCACAGGATCTTGCAGCTCACTGGCTCCAGACTCTGAATTTCCCGAGCAGAGCAGTGGTGACGTAGTCTGAGCTCATGGTCACAGCGTGCAGTGATCTAAAACACTTCAGCTCTTGAGCTCAGCCTGCCAAAGCTTTGTTTCCCTTTTAACACAGGCCTTCAAGTTTTAGGCTGCCATATGAAATTAATGCTGTAAAAACTCAGGGAGTGGGAATTGTGTTCTTTCCCTGAAGGGATGCCTCACGTTCCTCCAGACAAAGCCTGCTGCTCCCGTAGGCACCGAAACAGCCCCAGGCATGGCTGGAGTGCCAAGTGGCACAGTCACATGCAGCTGGGCAAAGGAGCCAGAGCTGAGCTCAGCCAGGGTGCCATTCTCAGCTCCTGCATCCACAAATCCATAGGGCATCTATTCAGGGTGCCATTCTCTGTTCCTGCATCCTGAAATCACAGGACATTGATCCAGGATGCCATTCTCTGTTCCTGCATCCTCAAAAGCATAGGACATTGATCCAGGGTGCCATCCCCATGTTCCTATTACCCCAAACCACAGGACATTGATCCAGGATGCCATTCTCTGTTCCTGCATCCTCAAACCACAGGACATTGATCCAGGATGCCATTCTCTGTTCCTGCATCCTCAAACCACAGGGCATTGATCCAGGGTGCCATTCTCTGTTCCTGCATCCTCAAAAGCATAGGACATTGATCCAGGGTGCCATCCCCATGTTCCTATTACCCCAAACCACAGGACATTGATCCAGGGTGCCATTCTCTGTTCCTGCATCCTCAAACCACAGGACATTGATCCAGGGTGCCATTCTTGTGTTCCTGCTCCCCAAACCACAGGGCCTCAGCAAATCCTGCAGAAACCCTTACACAGGAGGCAAAAATTCAGAAGCAAACCGCAGATGGTTCCTAACAGCTCAATGAGAAAGTTTTATTTACACGATGAAATGGGGCTTTATGGATTTTCTCAAGTTTATCATGGAAAGTTTGTGTCAGATCTGAACCTCTTCCACTGTGTTTCTGATTTAGCTGCAGTCTTTGTCCAGTGTGTGGAAGACCCACTAACAAGCGGAAAAGTTCACACGTCAGGCTTGACTCAGTGGCACAGGAAGCAGAGAGGTGACTCTGGAGGCACAGAGGGGATGACTCTGCTAAAGCAGAGCCTCTGACGAAGTGCATGGACCATGAAATCCAGGCTCTTAGTCCTTGGGTCTGGGGAACACATGTGGTGAAAAGGAGGGCTCACACTGCATCAGTCACTCATTACACTTCACCCCATTCCAGCTCCAGGCCTTGGCTAAGGGCAGAGTTGGGAAATAGAAATCAGCACAAATTTTCCTCAGGACCTCACTGTCCATCTGTGCTGTGAAATGACAGTGAACTTTAGTTTTTCACATCTGGGAGTAATCAATGACTTTTCATGTGCCAAGGATTTCCTGGCACTGATCTGATCCTGGCTTTCCCTTGAAATGAGCAATGGCATGGATTTTTTCAGCCATCTTCTGCCATTCTTCTACTATCACATCATTTGCCCTTTTGTGTCATTCTCTCATAGCTTTATGGCTTACTTTGGCAGAGGCTTTATGGATCATTTTCCATTCAGGTAAATAAAGAAAGACTGGCCCAGTGGCCTCCACTGGGATTAATTTCAGAGCTTTCCTTCCCAACAGCTCACCCAGGTGTAGCACCTGCCCTCATGTGAGTCCCGTCATGTATCTGTCTATAAAAGTTATTTCTGAGTGTGGTGATACCAAGAATGCCCTTGTTTAGGTGGGGAGAATGCAATTAATAATTCAGTTATTTGTAATTAATTGAATGTAATTAATAACTGTAGAGGAAGAAACCCAATGCCCTTCTGCTCTCTCTGGCTGTGGGCAGGATGCCCAGCCCTGAGCAGGCCAGGATTTTACAGCTGATGTTACAGCTGTGCACATCCACAGCTTGGTTCACCCTGAGTGAACATCAGAGGAACTCACAGAAATTTTATCATCAGCCTTCACTGCCACCATCAGCTGAACCAATTAAATTCATAGAATCAAAGAATTCCAGACTCATTTTGTTTGGGGGACCTTAAATATCAAATTCCACACCCTGCCATGGCCAGGGACACCTTCCACAATCTCAGATTGCTCCAAGCCCCATCCAACACTTCCTGAGATGGGACATCCCCAACTTCTCCAGGCAACCCCTTCCAGAACCTCATCATCCTCACAGCAAAGAATTTCTTCCTAAAAATAACACATTAAATACATAACATTATTACTAGGATTGATTGAATTAATGCTAGGATGGGTTCTAGCACTTAGTAAAAAATTAAACCAGCAAGAGAGAGGGTAAAACTCCCTGCTACCAATAGGTGAGGTTTTATAAACACACCCCCAGCATTCCCACTCCCCACTAAACTGTAAAATTCCTTTCTGTAGTATTTTATGGATACAAATTGACAAATTTGACAGCTTCAAGCACATAATGGATATGTTTATAGAAGAGGAGTTTTTGTGGGGACAAAATACTCAAGATTTGTGTGTCTCAGGAAAGTTCGTGAGCATGGGATTGCCGGAGTGAGTGAATGTTTTGGGGAAGCATTTTATAGGTTTTCCAGTGTATCCACACCTGCACTGGGGGTGGGAAGATTTGGGACCTGTGGAAAAGATGTGTCCAGCTGAAGGTAGCAGCCAACAGGCTGGGACATTTCTGGAAATTACTCCACCGTGACTCCCTGATCTTGGCAGCTTGTCATGGCACCATTGTGAGGAAATGAATGGAATCTCTGCCAGGACTGGAGGCTGCAGATGCAGAGTGGTGTGGGGGCAGCCACGCTCAGCCTGCTGCCCTCTTGGTCAGGATTTTAAATGACAATTATGGAATATCCTGAGCTGGAAGGGACTGAAGGGCGGATCCAGTGCAGCCCCTGTTCCTGCCCAGCCCCCCCAACAATCCCAGCCTGTCCATCCCTGGCAGCGCTGTCCAAATGCTCCTGGAGCTCTGGCAGCCTCGGGGCCGTGCCCATTCCCTGGGGAGCCTGGGCAGTGCCAGCACCCTCTGGGGGAAGAACCTTTCCCTGAGCTCCACCTGAGCCTGCCCTGGCCCAGCTCCAGCCGTTCCCTGGCTCCTGTCCCTGGCCCAGAGCAGAGCCCGGAGCTGCCCCTGGGGAGGAGCTGCAGCCCCCGGGGAGCTCTGCCCTGAGTGTGCTCCAGCTGAGCCATCCCAGTGCCCTGAGTGTGCTCCAGCTGAGCCATCCCAGTGCCCCCAGTGTGCTCCAGCTGAGCCATCCCAGTGCCCTGAGTGTGCTCCAGCTGAGCCATCCCAGTGCCCCCAGTGTGCTCCAGCTGAGCCATCCCAGTGCCCCCAGTGTGCTCCAGCTGAGCCATCCCAGTGCCCTGAGTGTGCTCCAGCTGAGCCATCCCAGTGCCCCCAGTGTGCTCCAGCTGAGCCATCCCAGTGCCCTGAGTGTGCTCCAGCTGAGCCATCCCAGTGCCCTGAGTGTGCTCCAGCTGAGCCATCCCAGTGCCCCCAGTCTGCTCCAGCTGAACAAGTTTTTCCTCAGGCATTTCTCTGTGTAATAATTACACATTTCCTGCTCGCAGCCTTTCATGTCCTTTGCAGAAACCTGATCCTTGGGTTTTCCAGGTGGGATGAGACAGGGTGTCCCCGCTGGGTTTTCCAGGTGGGATGAGACAGGGTGTCCCTGCCGGGTTGTGGCCGCCGTCCCATCCCGTGCGCCTGGCGTGGGAGACTCCTCGCTTGTATCGCCCTTCCCCGCCCTCCGACACACCCTTTCTGTTGGCTGCAGTTCTGAAGAAGCTGCTTGCCCACACAAAACTCTTACTGAAATGAGGGATTGGGAAATACATACCCCTAGCAGAGGCCAGAGAGTCAGTGTGCTGAACGTTCACCTTTCAGGAGCTGAGCCTCAAGCCGGTGTTCTCAGAAATGCAATGTATCGTGAGAATTTCGGTGCTCCAGGTGGAAATGCAACAGAAAGTACTCCAAGATTAATCTGGAATTTCTAAATCTCTGAAACAAATCTGTTTATCAGAAACAAAGCACGCTGGGAAAGGCGTATGGTTTGTCAATGAAATTTTTTTCAGGATGATCTTACTGTTTCAGGCTGTCTCTCTCAGAGGCTCTGGATGAAACTGTCGATTTGAGTCTTCATTATTTCAGGGGGATTTTACTTCTGTTGACACTGAGATTACAAACTCACCACAGGTACTTTTTTCATGGAATGTGAAGTACAGATAAACAACTGCAGTTTGTTATTTTGACCCTAAAAGAAGCAGACACTAATCCCAGCCAGGGTAGAGCTCCTACAGTTCACCTTGCAGTAGAATAATGGCTTATTATTGATTGATCCTCCTCCTGTAAAAAACATTCCAATCTGTTAATGAAAACAAATCTGTCATGGAAGTGGAACCCAAATATTGCTTTGCAGAGATGAGAAACACCAGACTGATGGGTGGACAACAAAGCACAGTAAATTTATTTGTGCTTCAAGACTTTTTGTCTCTCCCTTGTTTTCCTGGAGAACAGCAAACAACCACTGGGAGGGCTGCCAGGCTGGTAGGAGATGCTCAGCTCTGGGGGACAGAGACCTCTCAGGGCCAGGCTTTTGCCAGGAATGTTCATATGTATTTGCAGCATTGTCAATATATATTTAGATTATGAAAGATTATGCTTCTATTTAGACAAACCAACATTAAATTGAGTCTTTATGACCAGATGTGTGACTTGAGAGGAATTGTCAGGCAGCATTAAGGCTCTTTATATCCATCCATGATCCATCCATCCATCCATCCATCCATCCATCCATCCATCCATCCATCCATCCATCCATCATCCATCCATCCATCATCCATCCATCCATCCATCATCCATCCATCCATCCATCATCCATCCATCATCCATCCATCCATCCATCCATCATCCATCCATCCATCCATCCATCATCCATCCATCCATCATCCATCCATCCATCCATCATCCATCCATCCATCCATCATCCATCCATCATCCATCCATCCATCCATCCATCCATCCATCATCCATCCATCCATCATCCATCCATCCATCCATCATCCATCCATCCATCCATCCATCCATCATCCATCCATCATCCATCCATCCATCCATCCATCATCCATCCATCCATCATCCATCCATCCATCCATCATCCATCCGTCATCCATCATCCATCCATCCATCCATCCATCCATCCATTCATCCATCCATCCATCATCCATCCATCCATCCATCATCCATCCATCCATCACCCATCCATCGTCCATCATCCCTCCATCCATCATCCATCCATCCATCCATCCATCATCCATCCATCCATCCATCCATCCATCCATCCATCCATCATCCATCCATCCATCCATCATCCATCCATCCATCATCCATCCATCATCCATCCATCATCCATCCATCATCCATCATCCATCCATCATCCATCCATCCATCCATCATCCAACTTCTATCCATCCATCCATCCATCCATCATCCATCCATCCATCATCCATCCATCCATCATCCATCCATCATCCATCCATCCATCCATCCATCATCCATCCATCCATCATCCATCATCCATCCATCCATCCATCATCCATCATCCATCCATCCATCCATCCATCATCCATCCATCCATCATCCATCATCCATCCATCCATCCATCATCCATCCATCCATCCATCCATCCATCCATCCATCCATCCATCCATCCATCCATCCACAAGGTGCTGACCTTGAGTTTTGTTCCTGGAAGTTGCAGTGTGTGTGTCAGATAAGGTGTGATTATGTTCATTGGGATTTGGGAGGCTGGTTCAGCCCAGAACACAGCCCATGCAATTAAAAGAGACACTGTTGACGTTCTGTGAGATATCATGAGTCTCTGTGGTGACTGGGCAAATTCTGCTCATGGTGAGCAAAGAAAACCACAACATCCTGGGTTGTGAAAACCACAGCTGGCTGGGATGAGAGGTGAGGGCACAGAAATTATAAAGGGCCAGACAAATTACTGTTATCTTGCACAAAATGTGTTGTCGTGGCTTTGCATGCAGAAGTGACGCAACTGTGAGAAGAGGGACAGGCTCCAGCCTTCACTTCCCTCAAGCTTTGTGGTTTTTTTAATACTTTAATAATCCCTGAACAGATTCAGGGATGATTGAAACACCTGTGGAAGCTGCACAGACGTGCAGAACCTCGCAGTTTTACAGAAGTACAGAAGACTCATTAGCTGTAGGCAGCATTTATCTTGTCTGTATGGCTTCTTCCTGTGAAATGCTGGGTCAAAATTATCTCAACACCTGGGAAATTATTGTCCAGAGAAGCTGTGGATGCGCCTGGATCCCTGGCACTGTCCAAGACCAGGCTGGATTGGGCTTGGAGCAGCCTAGGACAGTGGAAGGTGTCAATAGCAGGGGACTAGAACTGGATTATCTTCCCTTCCAACCCAAAGAAGTCTATAATTCTACGAAATGCAGCTATTACAGGAACAATTCCTGACATCTGCTTTTCATGAGCAGATTAGGCCTACTTTTCTTGAGCTGATGCCCAAAAAAAGTTACAGAAAACTGTAGCTCCCCCAAAGGCAAAAAAGCCAGTGCGTTCCTGAGATGCACCATTTGGACAGGTGGAAAGCTGTAAAGGTTCCCCTGCTTGAGATAACATTTGAGGGGCAAGAAGTCTCCTACCAGGACAAAATGTGCTTGCATTCACATCTTCCAAAGGAATTGCTTTGGAATTCATCATTATACTTTGATTTCGATTTGAGGCTCATAACTGGAACTGTTTGAAGAACTGGGATTGGCTTGAAGAGTTAATCAAGTGAATAGATAAGAATGTGCCTTCATCTTACACTGCCTAACTACTGACCTGGGACAGCAGAGAGCTGCTCTTGGAGGGGGTTCTCCTCCCGAATACTGACCAGGGAGAAAATAACTGCACCAAGCATCAGTGCAGACCACAAAAATGAGTAGCAGTGAGATGGGAGTGCCTGACCCCCAGGTTGCTGTGTAGAGGGGCTGCATGACCCAGCTGCTGCCATGAGCTGCTCAGGGAGGCCCCCATCCCTGCAGGAGCATGGTCAAAGCGGGCAGGAGACAGGCTTCAGCTAGGAACACATCTGGCTTCACGGGCAGATGTGGCAGCAGGATAAGAGAACAGCATGGGAAAAGCAGGTCTGGGAAGAAATGATGGCCAAATATCATGGTCAGCCTGTGCAGAAGGTTTGTAACTGGTTTTACTTAGAGGGAGTGAGGTGGGGAAATGGGACTGGCACATCCAAGGAAGGTGCTTGCAGCAGCTGGAATGTGTAAAGGGTGGTATTTGCACCACTTAATTAGTGCCTTGTCTGAAATGTCTTCTGTCTTCACTCAGAGCCAGGATTAAAAAAATGAAGGAGATGAATTTTCTTGTGTTCAGGCTTGGTTGTTTATTAAATCTTATCTAAAGTACAGAGAGTTCTGCAACACTTCTAGCTACCAGCTAAAAGTGAGCAAAATGGAGCTGAACCTAGCTAGGTACAAGGTATTCTAAAGCTAAACAGTCCCATAGAGAATTAACACCTATATTATTTATACTTCTGACCCAATAACCAAACTCCTGTGACCTGGAGTGGAGGACCAACTGTCCAACCAGAAATACTGCCTGAAAGCATGAAGAAGAAGAAGAAGACAGAAAGAAACAATACCCAAAATCCTCTATCTTGTCCTTTACCTATTATTGTATTATAAAAACCTCAAATTTAAAACCCTTTACCAAGTGAAATCACACACTTCTATTTAACTACACACCCATGATTTTAACTCCATCACTCAAATTTGTAGCCTTTACCAAGGCCTCAGGTCAAAAGCAGTGTTCTCCAGGGGGTCAGTGCCAGAAAGCACAGAAAGCTCAAAAATCCCAGGTTTCTGGGATCTGACAGAATGTGCCTGGATGAAGCCTGCCCTGAAACCAGCGTGCTTTGGTGAAAGTCCTGGTGGAGCTGGGATGGAGTTGCAGCTTTGAAGCCCCGTGGGGATGGTGCTGAGGAGCTGGCAGGTGTGGCTGTGAGGCAATCGTGCCAGGCACTAGTGCTGTCAGCTCCTGCTGTCAGGGGGCCACTGACATCCTGAGAGGGGGAGGAAAGACTTGTTGGGACAGCCCAGCCTGTGCAGGTTCTTCCTGGCTGCCTTCTGAGGTCAGGAGTTTGCTGCTTCTTAATTGGGCCTTTCTCACAGGGAAGTTAATTAGTCAATTCCTGAAACTTTCCAGCGAGGCTGTGCTCCCTCATCTCTTCCTGTGGGATCTGCTGGCACAGATCAGCTGTGGGATGAGGAGGCAGCCCTGTGCATTACGCACTGGCTTTGTGGGTGAGCCCTAACCCACCCATGACCACAGTGCAGGACACGACAGGAGCAGGAGCATCCACTGCTGCTGCAGGGTGTGCCACTGTGCCCATGAGGAAACAGAGACATCATCTTCTCCAGTGCATCCACCAGCCCGGACAAGTGATGGAACAGCCCTCACCTCCCAGCCCTGTTGTTTGGGCACAGCCACTGAGTCAGTGACCTCTGGGGAAGAGCAGAAATGTTTTGAACCCAGCACCAAAGCCAAGATTTCCGGTGGGTGAAATACTGGGGTATTGCTGGAGTACAGTAGTGGCTCGTGGAAGGATCTTTTGACACAGGATGTGACTCTGCCTTCATCCAAATGAGTTTTGACTACCTGGTAACACTGATAGCTGCTAATTAAAGCTCATGACTTTTGTGAAGCTGAACTCTGGGCTGTAGCAGGCAGAAGTTGTAGATTAACCTATAGTGAAGTCAAGCAGTAAAACTATTTTTTTTTATGTGTGTGGTTTTTTTTTTTTTTTTTTTTTTTTTAACTGAGATTGAAGAATTAATTGAAGAGCAAAATTCTGTAAAAGCTCCATATTTTTTTCCCACTTGCAGCCTCTCTGGTATGGTGCAATAAAAGGACAGTGGCTGATGTGAAAGGTGTTACATGGGGAAAATGCTGAAAAACAGATGCTCAGCTTAATGGCACAGTCTGTGCTTTATCACAAAATTATACCTAATCCTATACCTAATTATACCTGCAGGTTTTATCTGCAAGTACTTGTCTTTTCCCAGGTTAAACATCAGCTTATTTTTGTACTGCCATCTAAACTAATTGTTACTTACACACAGCTGTCAGGACATAATGCTTGGCAAAATGTTCTGCCTCCAGAATGTTCTATCAGCTGATCTGCTGGGATTTGAACCTGTCCTCCAAACTAAAACAGGAACTTTTCGTTCTTTGTCCATATATAAGCCGCACTTTGGGTTCGGACAAAAATTTTAATCAAAATGGTGCAGCTTATAATGGTGAAATTACTGGGAACAGGCTTTCTCCACAAACGACCTCCAGTTATCCATGACTTCCTGAATTCTCTACGCTAAAAGATTCAAAAACAAATTTCCCAGTGCTCCAAACTAATCCCTTAATCCGTGCTGCTGATTGCCCAGGTGTTTCTGAATGTCCTCATCCTTCACTTTGGTAGCAGAGAGATTTAAAGATAGAAAAGAAGTGGACGAGGGAAAGAGGCTGAAACCCTTGTGCATTCTGTTTCATTTACCGTGGTCCGAACCCAAAGTGCGGCTTATAATCAGGTGCGGCTTATATATGGACAAAGAACGAAAAGTTGCTGTTTTAGTTTGGAGGACAGGTGTCTGCTGAGAAAGGCAGGAGCTTCTCTTTGAAATGGAGAATGTAAACCCCCTCCCTCCAAATTATTGTAATTTTGAAATCAAGCGACTCTCAGGCAAAGATATGGGAATTAGGAATAACAGTTCTTTACTAGGGAAATTAAAATAGAAATACAGCACTACAAAGAAACAAACCCCAAACCCTGACACAGTCAGAGTACAACCTGACACCCGTCAGGCAGGGTGTTGGCAGCAGTCCCATTCCATGGTGGCTGCATCCTCCTGCAGTGACAGATGTGGCTCAGTTGGAGCAGTGCTCCTATACAAGGTGCAGTTTCCCTCCGGAGCTCCAGTGGTGATGTGGAGAAATCCGGTTTTCCTCTGGAGTCCAGTGGAGAAAGGGGCTCCCTTAGTGTCCCAAAACCTCTGTTTTTATCTTGGTAAGAAATGTTGGGCTCTTCTCCCTGGCTGGAGCAACTCCCAATGGGATGCAGTAATTTTATCAGTGCCACAGTGGGACTCAATGGCCATGAGCAGAAAATGACTGGCTGGAGGAAGGATGGGTTGCGAAAAGATAAAGAACAATGCCCTGCCTGGTTTCAATGGATGGCCCATTAGCAGAATATCTGCCATTGAGATAAGGATCACTGCCCCACCCTCAACAGATGGTGATAGAACAGATACCTTTTATCACACTCTGAATTGTAATGTGCAGCTTATAATCATGAAATTACTGTACTCTCTCCCATTCAATTATTTAAGGCAAATCACTTCTAGTTTTACACTGATTGGTTTTACACTGGTCTTGGTAATCTGAAAACAGAAGGAAGTTCAGAATGTAGGCTGGGGGAGATAATAATTCTATTAGACCAAATATCCTGGGGATATCCTGGGAAATAACATGTCTGAAGTACTTGATGTTCCTTATCTAATTTCCCCTTGCCACACACAGCTGTCCTGTAGCTCACACACCAACACTTCCAATTCTGGCCATGCTATGGCAGTGATGTGGCCCTACAGAGCTGTCCTGCTCCTCCAGGCACACAGTGACAACTCCCTGTTACGCCCAGCTCCACATGTCGGGAGAGGACAGGGAAGGTTGGAGGGAAGGGCTGCAATCCTGTCATGGTAAATGAAACAGAATGCATAAGGGTTTCAGCCTCTTTCCCTCGTCCACTTCTTTTCTATCTTTAAATCTCGCTGCTACCAAAGTGAAGGATGAGGACATTCAGAAACACCTGGGCAATCAGCAGCATGGATTAAGGGATTAGTTTGGAGCACTGGGAAATTCTCTGTGGCGTAAGACTCACTAAACACGGAGAGAAGGAACACAAATCACATCCTGTCTCCCTTCCTTCTGCCTTCATGGGTGGATCAAACAGAATAACATGATTTCTAAATCTGCAGGATAATTTTGCCCTGTGTTCTCATCTCTTTGTCAGGTACAAGATGGTATCAGCTGTAGTTGAAGGACTAATATCTGTTTCTTTGTAATTAATATTGATTAAACTCTCCTCTCCTATTGCTGGAAGATGAGTTATTGTGGAAAGCTTTAACATCTGTCTGTGCTGTGTAATAAAACTCTTCCATTTGCAGAAATGCCATGCAGACTGCTATGTCATTCCCAGACATTTCGCCTATTATCTGAAATTGTGAAGAATAGCAAGGGGGGAAAACATCCTAAATAATCTCATTTCCTTGAATAAGCAATGGTCTCCAGAAAATGAAGCTGAAATGCAGAAAAACCGCAGGAGGATCATCACAGTGACTTCTACAGCTTTCAGCAAAACATTCTTGATAAATAAAGACAAATGAATCATCTGTGTGTGCTCATTCACAGCAGGATGAAAATGTCCCTGTACTTCCTTTCCCTGTTCCACTGAGCCTTCAGCAGAGCTGCCTTCCCCACGTGATGAGTGCAAAAAAAGGAGCTTGAATCATGAAGCTGTTCCTGCCTCCTACCTCCTTTACAGACTCCTCTGATTTATTTTTCTTCAATTTGTTGAGACACAATTTCCCTCATCTTCTCACGTTCCTCTCTGCTCTTGTTCTCTGGGTCATTTCAGTAACATATTTTTACAATCATGAATACTCTTCCTAATTCCCAGTGGGATGTTTCACCACTGGATTTTGAGTGTGCTACCTCTAGTCTTGGGCATTCATGGAGAAAATCGTCCTCACTGAATCATTTAGGACTGGTGTTTGGGGTGAGTAATGGAATGGCGTTTGGGGTCATGTGGTATCACTGCAAGGAGAGTACAGTAGTTTCACGAATACAAGCCGCACGGATTATAAGCCGCACCCCCGGTGCCTCGACAATGTTGCTGTCTTTGTCAATAGATAAGCCGCACCCCGAATATTAGCCGCACTTTTGTTCGTAGCGAGAATCCGTGCGCAGCTTTCACAAATTGGCCAATTAGTAACAGGATCGCGGCATAGCGGGCTTTACTGGCTCGGGGCGGGGCCAGGCAGGCTCGGCCCGCTCATGGTTGCCGACGGGGCCGGGTGGCCCAGCTCAGCGCCACGGCTCGGCGGGGCTGGCCGGGTGGTACTGCCGCCGGCGCCGGGCTCACTGGCCCCCCTCTCCCGTCAGCACTGCCCCGCTGCCGCGTTCCCTAGCCCCGCCGCCGGGCTCGCCGGCCGCGCCGCGCCGCGTTCCCTAGCCCCGCCGCCGGGCTCGCCGGCCGCGCCGCGTTCGCTAGCCCCGCCGCCGGGCTCGCCGGCCGCGCCGCGCCGCGTTCGCTAGCCCCGCCGCCGGGCTCGCCGGCCGCGCCGCGCCGCGTTCCCTAGCCCCGCCGCCGGGCTCGCCGGCCGCGCCGCGCCGCGTTCCCTAGCCCCGCCGCCGGGCTCGCCGGCCGCGCCGCGTTCGCTAGCCCCGCCGCCGGGCTCGCCGGCCGCGCCGCGCCGCGTTCCCTAGCCCCGCCGCCGGGCTCGCCGGCCGCCCCCTCCCGTCTGCACCACCGCCGCGTTTCCTCGCCCTGACCAGCACTGCAGGCCCCCGCACCGCCGGGCACCCCCACGCTGCTGGCCCCGATTCTGCTGGGCTTCCCCCGCTGCCAGGCAGCCCCACCCGCCGGCCTTCCTGTTTCTGCCATGCTCCCCTGCACTGCTAGCCCCAGTTCTCCCGGGCTCCCCCGCCCTGCTGGCCCGGGCTCTGCCGCCCCCCTGCCCCGCCCTGCTGGCTCAGGCTCTGCCGCCCGCCCCCCACACTGCTGGCCCCGCCTCTGCCAGGCTTTCCCACCTCTGCCGGGGCCGGCCGGGCTCCAGCTTGGCTTGGGGCTGCCGCGGGCTCTCACTTCCGTGTTGGCAGCTTTTAGAATTTTGTTAATGTATTAGCCGCCCCGGAATATTGGCCGCACTTCCGGGTTTCCACCAAAATTTTGGTCAAATTGGTGCGGCTTGTATTCGTGAAATTACTGTAATATTGTGTTTAATGGAAATTATGGAAATTATGGACCTTGGAAGAGAAAAACTAGGGAATCACGTAGGAAGGTTTCTCTTTTACCTATATGTGGAATATTATTTTGTTTTCCTCCATGCCTTTCTCCAACTGGGCTTGATCCAGGAGGCTGCAGCACCTCTGCTCTGCCTCCAGTCCCTGCACATCCCTGCCCTGCAGAACCCTTCCTGTGCGTGCCAAGGCATCCATGCCACCCCTCAGTCAGGGCTCCAGCCGTGCCTGGCTGCTGCCAGCAGGCAGCAAACAGCAGCAGGGTGAATAGCTGTCATTGTGGGACTGCTCTCCTGGCAGGGAAGTCACCCAGCTCCTGGAAATCACCAGCGCCCCTTGCACAACCCCTGGCACGCACAGCCCACGCTGACGTGCCAGGAGCCAGCTCTGGCTCGGTATCAGGGGACGGCTGTGCAGCCAGGCTGGGAGCCCAGCACACCTCCCTGGGGTGATCCCAGCCAGAGCAGAGCCCAGCACACCTCCCTGGGGTGACCCCAGCCAGAGCAGAGCCCAGCTCACCTCCCTGGGGTGACCCCAGCCAGAGCAGAGCCCAGCTTACCTCCTTGGGGTGACCCCAGCTGTACCAGAGCCCAGCACACCTCCCTGGGGTGACCCCAGCCAGAGCAGAGCCCAGCACACCTCCCTGGGGTGACCCCAGCTGGGTCAGAGCCCAGCACACCTCCCTGGGGTGCCCCCAGCCGGAGCAGTGCTGGTTTCTATTTCAGGTGTCCAGCTCCCCTCTGGGTTGGGCTCTGGTCATTTAGGGGATCATGGTCACACGTGGCTGAAGAGCTCTGGGTGTGTCAGGGCTTTGCAATGCTTGGTGTCAAGGGATTTTATTGACATTCCATGGAAGAGACAGCAGTGAATAACATAAGAGCTGTCACACAGTCCCAGAATGGATTGGGTTGGAAGGGATTCATCCCATCCCCTTAAATCTCATCCCATTCCATGGGCAGGGACCCCTCCCACTGTCCCAGGCTGCTCCAGCCCCAATGTCCAGCCTTGGGCACTGCCAGGGATCCAGGGGCAGCCACAGCTGCTCTGGGCACCCTGTGCCAGCCCTGCCCACCCTGCCAGGGAACAATTTCTTTTGCATATTGAACCTAAATTCCCCTCTTTCACTTTGGAAGTATGTTTGTCTCTGGTAACTCTGTAGCAGCATGTTCAATTGAAGGAAATCCAGGAAAATCCAGTGAGGATTCATTACTCAAGGTGTGGAGAATGCAGGCAGCAGAAGGCACAAACACATGAAGTGGCTGGCTAAAAGATGATTTCAGGGCTTCTTTGAGATCTATGACATAAAATGTTTTTAGGAGGATGAAAAGAGCAGAGAACTGATCAGCATCTTAAAAATGTACCTGAAAAAAGGCTTTAAATGGTGTATTCTGTACTGGCTAGTTGTTCTTCTTCTCTGGGCTTTGAATTTACAACAGGAAATACAGGCTGGGATTCTGGGATTCTTATTTCACATAATCATTAAGGCTGGAATGGACTTCCAAGGTCATTGAGGCCAACCTTTGTGAAGCACTTGATGATTTAATCAGAAATTGTTATTATTAATACTACTACTCAATATTACTACACGTATTGTTATTGTTATTATTAAGTAAATTTCTTCACTGGCAGACATTTCTTAAATGCTAATACTATTTTCACCTGTAATATCAGTGCTGTTAAGATCAGTCTCTGCTCTTTAGGATTGCAGATGCAGTACGAAAATACTTTTATGATCTTCCCAGATTGCATAACATGAAAGCTCTGCTGTTTAAAATAATGGCTGGGAAGAAGAGAACCAGCAGAACTTAACATGCAAAGAGGGTGAGAGGCAAAACCTCAGTCCCCAGGTGCATCCACCCCTTGGCACCTCACAGTGATCCATGTCAGAGCTAAACAGAATTTTTCTGATTAAAAAAATAAATAAATAAATCCTCTGGAAAGAAAATGAGCTTGAATCAAGTGAAAACTTGGAAGAATGATGCTGTCAAGGGGAAACATCAATAGTTTTCATTTCAATTATATTTGATTGTCCTGTTTCAACTTAGTTTGACTTAATTTCAAAATAATCCTTCTTTTTTCTGTTTTGATAAAAATTGAAAAAACACTCCATCATGACTCTACTGAAGTTAAATATTAGACAAATCAAGGAATTATATTCAGGGAATAATTTTCAGCTTTTCATTCTGTACTGAAAGCAGAGTGAAACATCAGAACATGGACCACAGAAAGGAAACTTCGAGTAACATTTCTGTTTAACAGTGATCAAACCTGTGGCTGTCACATCATGAGACAGTTTCAGTGACAAAAGAGCAATGTTTTAGTAATGCAAACAGTATTAGTACAGAATGTGGACAAGCATATATCCACAGCTATGTCCTGATTTCACTGGTGAGAAACTATTGTTGCAATATTTCCCTCTGCAGAGTGTTTATTTCTCTATTTGTTAATTTAGAAATAGGATGTGCTAAAAAATAGAAACAGAATTCTGAGCTGTTTCATGACGAAATGGTGCAATCAGCAGAGAGTTTGTGAAATGAGCCCAATGGCACAGATATGTTTACATTGCTGTGCTGTTATTCCCAGGATCTTAGCCTGGTTTTGTCAGAGTTCTGGTATTAGCTCGTATTCCACATGTCATCTGAGGTTACCAGAAGGAGCTGGACTGGACCCCAGTGACCCAAACCTGTGATCTTCATCACTTCTCAGCTGGCCTTCCTCACTTTCTTTGGAGGAGCCCTGGAGTGGCCAAATGCAGAAATCCCCAGATTTGGGTCAGTGGTCAGGTTTGGGCCTGACACACGTTAGATTGATGGATTGTTTTACCCTTTGGTGCTTCCCCCATCCCACGTGAGATCTCCTTGGCAAGCCCCAGGAGCGTGAAGGCTCCAGCAGGAGCTGCAGCCAGAGGGGCTGGGGAGGAGATCCTGAGCCCAGCTCTGTCCCCAGAGCCTCACAGGGCTCTCCTGTGCCTGCTGCTGGGACCACTGGTGCTGTTTGGTCACTGGTGCCCACCAGGTGAGACCCCACCTGCAGAGCTGCCCCAGCCCTGGAACCAGCACAGGAGGGAGCTGGAGCTGCTGGAGAGTCCAGAGGAGGCACCAGGGGGATCAGAGGATGGAGCAGCTCTGCTGGGAGGAAAGGCTGGCACAGCTGGGATTGTTCACCTGGAGAGGAGAAGCTTTGGGGTGAGCTCAGGGTGGCCTTGCAGGGCCTGAAGGGGCTGCAGGGAAGATGGAGAGAGACAATTGACAGGGGATGGAGGGACAGGACACAGGGAATGGCTTTAAACTGAAAGAGAGGGAGTTTAGATTGGAAATTAGAAATAAATTCTCCCCTGTGAGTGTAGCATGGCCCTGGCACAGGGTGCCCAGAGCAGCTGTGGCTGCCCCTGGATCCCTGGCAGTGCCCAAGGCCAGGCTGGACATTGGGGCTGGAGCAGCCTGGGAGTGGAACTTGATGATCTTTAAGGTCCTTTCCAACCCAAGCCATTCCATGTCTCTGTGACTGTCACTTTCTGCTCCTGTGGGTGTTCTCTCCCTTCTTTTCCATGTGGCAGCTCCTAAGGAAGCCCAGAATTTTCAAGATGCCTTGGTCACAGTCTTGTGTTGCAACAAGTCCCATGTGGCCACTGCAGCTTGGAGAACATCTGAGGCTTTGTCGTGGTGCTTCATGGCAGCATCACATCTCCTCCACACCATACTGCACCGTGTGAGAGGTGGGACACCATGAATCAGATCATTTCATGCATCACTAATGTTCCTGTGGTCACTTGGAACACTTTACAGGAAGGGCACTTAGTGACAAGCCACCCATTGCACATTTCCTGAGGGGAATTTATTGGGGACAAATCTGAACTAATTCAAAGACTCCATGTGGCCCCCGGTGAGGGTGTGGTCCACAAGGAACACAGACCAGAGGATAGATTAAGTTGGAAAATATTTAAGAGACATTTCAATTTTAATTTTTGTTTTGGTTGAAAGATGACATTCACTTTTCTCACTTTTCTGGTCAAGCACAGCAGCCTTGTTTAATTCAGGAAGCTCTTCAACCATGATGGATGAGAGGAAAGTTCCAGAAATAGGGCAAAGCTTGATATTCTTGTACTATTATTCACATTTCCAGTGAAAAATACCTGCTTCCACCACTGAATGTCATTTACATGAAGATGCAGACGGAAAAAAAAAAAGTAAAATCCTGGAATCCCACGCATGTGACCACATGTGCTGAAAATCCCATTGCTTGCCTCAACACACCCTCTGCAGAGTGTTTCCTCTCCTCCACTGCGTCTGGGGGTGGTGAGAAGGCCACCCCCACGCAGAGAAACTGCTCTGCAGCTCCTCCACGAGGGAGGCACAGACGTGGGTGGGACAGATCCAGGGAAACCTGGAGCTGCCAGAGGAAAAAGGCATTGAAAATAAACTTGTTTTTTTTTTTCCTTCAAGTACTTGTGCTCTAAAGGAATGCAGTGAGAGATACCAGAACTGTGGCAGGGAGACACCGTTCGTTTGCCCCAGGGAGGGGAAAACACCGAAATCCAGGGAAGAGGAATTCCAGCTCATGCTCTGTGTGCAGCTGGCAGTGCTGCTGGGTTTGTAGCAGTGCTGGTAAAATTGGGGCTGCTTGTTCCCAGCCCAGTGATATCAGTGGAAGGAGTTCTACAGCTTTTGGTAAAGATTTAGGTCAGGCCTCATTGCACCAAGTTGATTACAAAACCAGGTGTTTTCTTTTTATTTTGTTAAAAAGTCAGGAGAAGAGAGGCCAGAAAACCAAGGAGCAAGGTTAGAGTGAGAGTGAGATTGTGTTGGGAATGTAATGTTCATTTCTGGATCAGGAGACTGCAATGGAATGGAATGGAATGGAATGGAATAGAATAGAATAGAATAGAATAGAATAGAATAGAATAGAATAGAATAGAATAGAATAGAATAGAATAGAATAGAATAGAATAGAATAGAATTTCTCAGTTGGAAAAGACCTACAAGGATCATCTTGTCCAACTGCCAGACCCCTGCAGGGCTGACCAAATGTTAAATCAAATTCTGAAGGGAATTGTCTAAAATCCTCTTAAACATGGCCAGGCCATTCCTCTCCAGGAATTTGCTCCTGCCTTTATCACACTGTCTGTAAGGAAATGATTCCCAGTGTGGAGTCTGAACCTGCCCTGATGCAGCTTTGGACCATTCCCACCTGTCCCATCCCAGGGAGCAGCGATCAGCATGAGCCTCTCCACTTCCCAGAGATGCTCAGGGGTCCTGCCCAGCACAACCTGGGAGATGTCAAGGAAGCTGGGCTGGTTTTTTCTGGTTTTTTTTGGTTTTTTTGTTGTTGTTTTTTTTTTTTTTTTTGCAAAAGGGAACCAAAAAAGTCCTGTCAGTGCACCCAAGGTGCCACCAGTGCCTTTTTGGATTGGATGGTGGAAGCTGGGACAACCTTTCTCACTCAGAGGGTGACAGAGCTCAGGAACAGGCCCTCAGAGGAGTGTCTGAAACCCTTCCCTGGGCAGATGTCAAGGCTTGGCCAGAGAAAGCCATGACCAAACTGATCTTATACCAGTGCCAGTCTTGTTTTGAGCAGGAGGGCGGGCTACAGACCCCCAAAATCTGGTCCAGCCAAAATACATATTTATATCCACATGTAACTCCTTCAGCCAAGGACTCTGATTAAATAAAGCTGATAAGTTATTAATAACCATTTAAATAGCACCCTCATAGAGTCGAGTTTCTCATGTTTCAGATATTGTGCAAAGTGAAACAATCTTTGATTATGCAGCCAAATTCCTGCTACTTCCTGAGCTAACTTCCTCCAGCTTTGCCTGACTGGGACAGTGACTGGGGAGACACTTTTCCAACACATAACTCTGGTTTGGGATGGGTCCAGTTGTCGCTGCATGAAAGTTTACATAGCAGAGAAGTCTCTTTTTCTGGGATTTTTCTGGGGAAATGCTTGGATGCCTTTGGAGATAACAATTGCTCCCTGCAAGGGGAGAGATGGCCACGTGCCCCTGAGGGGACAGGGATCAGGATGAGGCAACGCTGGCCAGCAGCTGTGGATTTCTATGGACGTCATTGTTTTATTTTCCTAATTGTGAGATGATGACCACGGGCAGAGGTGGAAAAAACAGAAGGAAGATTAAAGCAACTGCTGTGAGTCAGCAGAGCCAGAGGTTCATGGAGCCCTGCCTGCAGACCTGCCCTGTCAGGGAACATGCCCAGGGCTCAGCTGAGCTTTGGGGGCGTGTGGGACAGAGCTGCTGGGGGGGATCTCACCCTCCTTTTGGCCTCTTGTGGCCCATGGGTCCTGAGCAGATGTGGAGCACACTCAGCCTCCCCCAGGGATGTGCAGGTCCAGGAGGGCAGGAGGCTGTGCTGGCCCTGTGGTGGCCACTGGGCTTCCTGCCATGGGAGCCCACGTGCTGGCAGCAGCCCAGGAGGGACAGGGAGGAACGGAGGAATCCCAGGGAGTATGTGGGAGTGGGTTGGCACTGAGAGCACGGAGGAGCTGTAGGAGAGGGTGTTTTCTGGGGCAGGGGAAGCCCAGTCCTTCCCACAGCACTTCCAGCTCTGTGGTTGCCCACAAGTCAACTGCAAAGGAAGTGTAGAAAAGGCTGAGCAGTTTTTGGAAGCTCAGCAAGGCCATTGGGGTCAGACAAAGCAGAAAAACCAAATCTCCAGAGCTGAAATATCCTTTAGTTTTTCCCCCTCTCCTTTTCCGTGCCTGCAGTGGGATGAATTTGCAGCCAAGGCCTGTGGTGAGTAATTTATTTAACTCTGTTCAGCTTTTCTTTTCTAAAAGTCTTTCTCCCAAACACCAGTCTTCCCTTCCTGCCAAGAACAGGCTAATTGTTGACTGGATTGGCCCAGGTCCTGGAGTCATTCAGCTCCCTAGCAAGATCCCACTGATTTTGCAATGTAGGGCCTGGTCACATGCCATCTTCCCAATTAAAGAACCCCACATCTGTGTGCTTCAGAAGAAGACCAAGAGCAGCAGAAAACATGTGCAGGGCTCCTTAAAATGCACAGTGCAGAGTTAGGCACGAAGGAAAGAAATTAGGATGGGAAATGTAATAGGGCCTTGGGGTCTTGTGCTGACGTTAATGAAAACAACAACGCAAAACACTGACCGATGGGCTGCTGGTTGCTGTGTCTTTGATTAAAGTGAGATTCATATCTATTTGATATTTAGGGCTGTTTGAGCAGGGGAGAGGCTGTTGCAGCTCGGTGGTGGCAGGAGCTGGATGCTGTACCTCACGGGCATGTCTGAACACATGGGGAGAGCGGGACCAGCCCCGCCAGCACGTCACGGAGCTCTCAGCACGTTATGTAACTTGTTTTGTTCGATCCCCAGCGAGAGGCCAGGCAGGAAAAGGGAGCATGGAAAACAGCAGGCAAGTTGGTTTAGCTCCTGGGCTTGTGGTTTTCACCCTGGTGCTTCTCACTCTCCTCCCCCCTCGGTAATTGGGCTCCTTGTGCAGTTTCAGGAGATGGTGGCAAAGATGAGATCCCTGCCTGTGCTGTGCCAGGACAAAGCCCAGGGGTGAACACATTCAATCAGCCAGCTATCAGACATTTAATCAGCAGTTATCAGACTGAGCAGCACTTGCTGGCTCCTGTCTACAGGACTCACTCTCAGGTCACTTTTGCTTTTAGCAGGAGAGGACCTGGTAACATCAAATGGGGTTTTGCATTGCTCTGGTTTTGATCTACCACATCTTCCACTTGCACAAGACTTGTGCACGGGCCTCTTCCCACCACTGAGATGATCCAAGATTCTGGACAGATTCACATGGCCTCTGCTGCATGCTGAGCAAGTTGCCACCAAGGTCTCTCTGACTGCCTCAATGCTTGACAAAATATCTGCAAAATCACTGCTCTGTGCTCTGCCTTGAATGATTTTCTCCCATTCTCCACCAAAATTCGTTGCTGGATGAATCACAGCCTGGGGGTTTTGTTGATTTATTTGGAAACTTGCAGGATCTCTTTGGTCAGATAAAGATTTGCCTCTTAACCTTGCACCTCTGTTTGTCACTGCTCTTGCTGGCTGGGAAAGGGGCTGGATGCTAAAAGCTCTTCCCTTGAGCCACAACAGCAGGAGAAGTGCCAGAGGTCCCAAAGAAATTCTCTGTGAAGGAGAATTCACAGGGAAAGAAGGAAGGGAAAAGCACAGCTGCAGGGATATCCCTGACTCCCCATGGCCATGGGCTGCCCAGGCCTGGCAGTGTTGAACATCAGTCTGTATGAGTTCAGGAATGCCTTCCTGAAAACCACACGTGCTGGCTGTGCCTGGGAATGCTGCTCTCCCAGCTGCATGGGGGCCTGCCTTGGGATGGCTCCACAGGGAATGTGGCAGCTCCATCCCAGGGCACAGCCCAGGGGGGCTGAGGGGTGTGGAACTCACAATGGTTCTTCTGGGCAACTCTGCTGGTATCTGGGAGCAGTGAAAGGAAGGAACTTGTCCATTTTCATCCCAAAAATGAAAGTAATGAGAGCAATGCACAGGAATAAATGCCTAAATGGAATTTCCAAGGTGAAGTCCAGCATCCAGCACTTACAAGGGAAGTTGAGGAGAGTCTGTGATTGCTTATGACCTGTGATTAATTTTTCTTAATATTTTCTAGAAAATAATTAGAAAAGGATTTGAATTTCCATTATATGAGACAGACAATTATTTTCCACCATAAGCTTGCATTTCTTCTGACCATTCCTTCTATCTCAGTATAATGAATCCTAAACTCTAATACCTCATGTGTTAAGATAAAAATATTTTAAGTAAACTGAAATATTATGAAAATCAGAAATCATTAAACATTTTGAACAGAGGAATGCACTGAAATTTGACTTTCAGAGAAGCAGAATTAAACTTCTTCTTTAGAAAACATCTCTGTGATTGAAGTATATAATCCAATATGCGATGTACAGCTGAAATGCCTCCAAACTATTTTGAGTCCAGGCTTCCATGCTGAATTGATTGTGCTTCCCTGGCGTTTGGGTGCTGATCAGGAACACTGGGGGAGCTGCTTTGGATCCCTTTGTGCCAGGGGCTGTATCCCCTAGGGGTTCATCCACATGCAGTAGTGACAACTCATCTGTCAAAGCCTTCTGTGCTTTCTACAAATGCACCTATCACTGTTTGCAGTTTCTCTGATAACATTAATCATGCTTTTGAGCTTCCATTTGGATGGGGAGTTGGAGAAGTGTTTGGTGTGTTTCAGGTGTTTCATTGTGGATCAGGAAGCAGCCTCAGATGGGATATGGGCAGATATTTTCTTGGATCACAGCTCATTTTATGCAAGAACTTTTGGAGGGTGCTGAGAGCAGGGACACACATCCAGCAGGGCTTGAAATGGAGACATCTCAGAGTCATTGACTTGCCAGAGCTTGCCAAGGATCCTGAGGCCAGTTTGCTGTCCCTTTGCTGTCCCTGCTGTCAGTGCAGGGACTGGGACAGCCAGGAACAGGCTGGGAGGTTGGAAAGGGAGGTAGGAAAAGTGACCCTGACCGTGGGCCAGGAGAAACCTGCCTGCAGGTGAGCCAGGACAGCCTGCCTGCCCTGGAGCAGCACCTCTGCTCCCAGCAGCGTTCCTGGATGGTCCCAGCCTCATGCTGGGATTTGTCACACCCAACCCAGCAGCATCCCTCACTGTGACTGCCCCACGCCGGCAGCACACTGAGACAAACTCTGCCCTCGGGCTGGTGTGGGCACAGGCACCCTGAGCCCCTGGCACAGCTGGGAATGGTCAGGAATGGCAGGGATGGGAATGATTGGGAATGGCAGGGCTGGGAATGATTGGGAATGGTAGGGCTGGGAATGGTCAGGAATGGCAGGGCTGGGAATGGTCAGGAATGGCAGGGCTGGGAATGGCAGGGCTGGGAATGATTGGGAATGGCAGAGCTGGGAATGATCAGGAGTGGGAAAGCTGGGAATGGTCAGGAGTGGCAGGGCTGGGAATGGTCAGGAATGGCAGGGCTGGGAATGGTCAGGAGTGGGAGAGCTGGGAATGATTGGGAATGGCAGAGCTGGGAATGATTGGGAATGGCAGAGCTGGGAATGGTCAGGAGTGGGAGAGCTGAGAATGGTCAGGAATGGCAGGGCTGGGAATGATTGGGAATGGCAGAGCTGGGAATGATTGGGAATGGGAAAACTGGGAATGATCAGGAATGGGAGAGCTGAGAATGGTCAGGAATGGTCAGGAATGGCAGACCTGGGTATGATCAGGAATGGTCAGGAATACTGTAATTTCAAGTATCTGCTGTCCAAATCTCAGAATGTACATTCACTATTTCAAACTCCTTGGAAAACCCCAGGCAAAATCCACTCTGAGCTCTGGCAAGATGACAGATCATTCTCTTCAACTTGCAAAACAGTTTTCTTCTTTCTCCAACACCCACAAGAGTTTCTTGTGAGAAGAGGAAGCGGGCAGTGGTGTCCCAGTGCCCTTCCACTTCACAGTTTGTGTTCAGGACACATCCCAGTGATGTGACCCTGCCCAAGGTGCCGGAGGGAAGGTCACAGAGTGCAGCTGGAACACAGAAAATCAACGTAGGAGAGAAAAGGACTCGAGGAAATGGAAAAAGGAAGGGCTGGCCAGCATCTTGAACTTCCTGCTTTTCTCTGTGGTGAGAGAAAACAGCAAAGAAAAGGCCTGGCACGTGTTTTCCAGGGATTCCTTTGGCTCCAAGGGAGGAATAAGAGCCTGATGGCAACGAGACAGTGAGGCAGAGCTGGAAAATCAGTGTGTGAGGGAGGGTGAGCTCTTGGCTGCCCAGTGCTGTTCTAGGTGCTGCTCCAAGGGTGTGATGGAAGGATGGCACAGCCTCCTCTGGGGGGTGATGGGCATTTCCACAAGACTCCAACAACTGTGGGCTGTAAATTCTGAATTTGGGGAGGTTTAGGTTGCTATCAGGGAAAGGTTCTTCCCCCAGAGGGTGCTGGCACTGCCCAGGCTCCCCAGGGAATGGGCACGGCCCCGAGGCTGCCAGAGCTCCAGGAGCGTTTGGACAGCGCTGCCAGGGATGGACAGGCTGGGATTGTTGGGGGGCTGGGCAGGGACAGGGGCTGGGCTGGGTGATCCTGGTGGCTCAAGATATTCCCTGATTCCATGAAAATTCCTCCTGTGTGTGGAAAATATTTGTAGCTCTTCAAGGACTCTCTCCAGAGCTTTTCTCTCAAACCCTCACAACAAATAACTGGCATTAATTTATTAGACTTCTGATACAGAGACGAGGCATTCTGGTACCCCTGGAGGAAATCAGGGATTTTGGACCACCAACCTTTCCAACAGAGGAGTTTTACTGGACAGCAGCTCCCATATTCAGTTTTCACTGAGTTATTTAGTGAAAACTCAGTTTTTACTGAGGTTCTTCCTTAGCATTTTTGGGACTTTTAAAAATCTGTTATTAGCAAGGAAACAGCAATGCTGAGAGGGACGCCCCAGCAGGATGTTCTTAACCCCAGTCACATCCCTGTGTTAATGATCAGGGATCTGGGCAGGGCTGGACCTGGTGTAAAGCCTTGCAGCCCCTCCTGGCTCTGGGAAGAGCCAGATCCCCTGGATATTTTATGTTAATGCCTTGGTCTTTCTGTGGTTTTGATCAGAAATTCCAGTCATGCTCTTAGCAACCCCTGTTGATACATGCTCCAGTGAAACTGGTACTTTCCAGAAAAACTAAAAAAAAAACAAAAGCCACATGTATTGGTGGAAAATTTCATGGATTGCACTTTCTTGCACATTGATTTTCCTCATGGGTGAGACCTGCAAGCTTTGGGAAAAACAAACAAATATTTTGTATTCAGTTTCTTTTCTGTGATATTCCCTTTTGTTTTTAACATAAACTGTTCATTTTCATTCTCTGGTGGGCAATTGCTAGTGAAGAGGGGAGAAAAAAATCTCTTTCCTTCCTTTGGAAGAAGATCCCCTGATCTTTCTGGGAAAAAATAAAACAAAACCAGGAATAATATGAGTTTACATATGCAGTAATACAGGTCCTCATTAAATGGGATAAATCAAATTATTTGGTCTGAGTAGGCTCGGACTATTTTAGAATCCTGGAATGTAAACAAACTTCAGTCTCTAAACTTGTAAAAATCATCAGAGGAAAAAATTGCCTTCCTGTTCCAAGCTGGGATTCCTGCTAATGGATGGGAGTGGATTTTCCTTTCCTGGATTACGTGTTGTGCTGTGTTTTGCCTGTTTGATAGGGTTTGGGAAGAATGGTAAAAATAGACAGTTTCTAGGAACCCTTTGAGATGTATGAAACCAGATTAGCTGAGTTATCTCCCACTTCCCCAGGGGACTCTGTGACTGGGCTGCTTTTCACTCTGAGTTTTGTTGTTTCCTCTTTCACCCTCGAGCTTCTTCTCCATGTGCTTTGGTGACAGATCCCCGTATTTCTGCAATTCCCCTTGTTTTTGTGGGTGGCTTGGGGAGCAGCAGGAGGGAAAACTTGCAAAAAGGAACAAAATCAGCGATGTCACCTCGAGTGAGGGCCGTGAGTAATTTCTGTTTGGGGGACAGGTGAGGAAAGCCAAGCTGCAATGGCTCACCCTGCCTGAGAGGGGCCGAGTTCAGAACAGCCCAGAGGAGTGATCCCCCTTCACACTGCTGCTAATTAATGAGTCTGTGCTTATTGCACCTCAGGAGGGTGGAGTGGTGAGGTTTTCATGTGATCTTTTTTGATAGAGCGTGTCCAGAAGAGCTGAGATGTCTGGTGTTAGATCTGGGATGGGATGGGATGGGATGGGATGGGATGAGATGGGATGGGATGGGATCATGGGATAATGAGATGGGATCATGGGATGGGATGGGATGGGATGGGATGGGATCATGGGATAATGGGATGGGATCATGGGATGGGATCAATGGGATGGGATGGGATGGGATGGGATGGGATGGGATGGGATAATGGGATGGGATGGGATGGGATGGGATAATGGGATGGGATGGGATGGGGTGTGGGAGAGGCCTTGCCCTTTCACCTGCTGGATACTCCTGATTTTGCCTCAAGATCAGCAGGTTTTGCTTTCCCCTGCAGTGCTTAAACCAGCTTTATTTCACTTTTAAAAGGCTCAGCCTTCAGCTGGCAGTGGTGCTGCTCAAGTGCACCCTCGACAATAACATCCTAATGAATCTGCTTCTACCCATCACATCCTTCCTTCATGAAAACAAATCTCTGACTGGAAATTAAAAAAAAAGATGTTTGGAATTATACGTGGCGTGTACTTCATAGGGCAGACAATTAGTAAAATTGTTTTCTAATTTCTCTGTCTTTTACAAGAAGGAAGTTACTTTGTCTAATTTTAATAGAATTTGGCATAAGAGGACTTGTAGAATGAGTCAGCTCTGTTGTGGTTTTTTTTCTGTAGTTTTCAGTTTTATTAAATTTTTTTCAACAAAAGTCAGCTTAAGAATTTTTTTTACCCTTGGCCTGTTATCCTTTGGGCAAATTTCTGTAAAAGCTAAACAAAAATGCATGCTGAAGTCCTTCTTGCTTAGTGAGTTTAACACCCTTCAAATTGAAGTTAGTGAGTTTCACACCCTTTAAATTGAAATTAGTGAGTTTTACACCCTTTAAATTGAAGCTATTTGGACCCTAAAATGCCCCTAATGTGTTCTGTGGTGAAAGTTCAGCACACAGTGTCCAGAGCAGCTGTGGCTGTCCTGTGCCTGGAAGTGTCTCAAGCTGGGTTGGAGCCACTTGGGATAGTGGAAGGTGTCCCTGTGCATGGAAAGCACTGGAATTAGATGACCTTAAAGGTATTTTCCGACCCAAACCGTTCAGTGATTCCATGATCAAAGCTGGAGGGAAAGACCAAGTGACTCATTCAAAATACTGGCACTAACCAAGGGTATCTTACTCAACTGTTGATACAACGCCGTGACCCCGAGTTGCTTTGGCACCTGAACTCCTGCTCTGTGACTGTTCCTGCTTAAACCACTCCAAACTGAAGTGGCTGTGTATTTTCAGAGCCTCTTGTTGCTATTAAACACCTGATGGGAGAGAGGTCTGCACTGAAGTGTTCCGCTGCGTCAGAGCACAAGTACGAGCCCTTTCCAGCGCTGGATTCCAAACTTGGGCTAGCACTCAGCTGAGCTCTTTGAATCATTCCATCTTCATACAGACATTTTACCCTCGTGGGAGAAAAGCAAAAGCCTGCCAAGCACTGGGAGATCCTGCAAATGTCTCTGCAGCTCTGAAATGAATCAGAGAGCCACAGGGAATGACAGAACCAATTAGGCTGGAAAAGACCTCTGAGATCATCGAGTCCAACCTGAGTATGTGTGACAGGACTGGGGAATGGCTTTAGGCTGGCAGAGGGGAAGTTTAGGTTGGATGTTAGGAAGAAATTGTTCCCCATGAGGGTGGTGAGGCCCTGGCACAGGGTGCCCAGAGCAGCTGTGGCTGCTCCATCCCTGGAACTCTCAAGGCCACGTTGGACAGGGCTTGGAGCAACCTGGGATGGTGGAAGGTACTCCTATTTTTCTGTCTTTATTTTTGCATAAAAGTGGATGGAAAAGAAAATCAAACATTAGTTAAAGGGAGAAAAAAGAAAGAAAGCAAAGTGTGGAGAATTGGGAAAAATACCCCAGCTATTTGAACAGTTAAATGAGCTCTAAGAAGTTCTAACTCCAAGGATGGAAGGGAATGTGGCTCCAAGGCCAGGTTGGACAGGGCTTGGAGCCACCTGGGATAGTGGGAAGTGTCCTGCCCAAAGAATGGGGGGAATGAAGTGAGGTTTAAGGTCCCTTCCAACCCAAACCAGTCTGGGGTTCTGGGATTCTCTCACAGCTTTTTGGAAGAAGGGCAAATCCCCCCTGCAGCCCTCAGCCCAAGCAGCTCTGTGGTCCAGCACCAGGAACTCCTTTCCCATGAGCAATATTTGTGTTTCTTGGCCTGCAGGACCAGTCTGTGCCCATCTCTACCCTAAAAGCTGCCCTGTGATTTGTCTGAAGATATTAAAGGCACTCTCACCACCCTGCTCTGAACCAGGTGTGTTAATTCAGGAAAACACCTGTGCCTCCAGTATTTAAACTGCAGTAATTAGCACAACACAATTTCATTTTCTCAGTGGGAGAATTGTTTTGCCATTTCATAGGTGTCATTGCTAAAGCCTCTAATGAACACTCACAACTCAGTCAATCTAAAGGCTCTGCAATACTGCTCATAATTCTGCCTGCCAGAGGCAAAAGTCCTGCTCTTCCACCACTGTCGAGGTTGGGGAACTTGGCTGAAGCCCCTGGAGTTACATTCCTATAAAGTGTTTTAAATTTAAAATTTTTCACCATAAAACTTCCTTTTTGTCTACAGCACAAGACGTAGAAATTGCTGGTTTCAAATTGTGATTGATGTGAAAATTGGAATCAAGGGATCCCAGACTGGTTTGGGTTGGAAGGGACCTTAGACCTCACCTCATACCCCCCATTCCTTGGGCAGGGACACTTCCCACTATCCCAGTCCTGTCCAACCTGGCCTTAGAGCCACATTCCCTCCCATCCTTGGAGTTAGAACTTCTTAGAGCTCATTTGACTGTTCAAACAGCTGGGGTATTTTTCCTCAATTCTTCACACTCTGCTTTCCTTCCTTTTCCCCTTTACCTTGTATTTGAGTTCCTTTTCCATCCATATTCATACAAAATAGAGACACAAAAAGAGAAGCAAAGAGAGGAAGAAGCAGAATGACAAAAACTCAAGGAAATTTAAATTACGCAAACTGAAGGAATGAAAAATTTGTCAAATATTTACTACACAGTTTTGTAGGAGTAAAGCAGCTTCAAAAGTGACTTCTAGTTCTGAATTGGTGCTAAATTCCAAAATGTGGCTCTCCCTGTGTCAGGTCTGGACAAGCTCAAGGAATAAGTGGAATAAAAATCACTTAAACTGGCAAATCTTATTCTTGTGTGGCCATAGATCTACCAACTTGCTCAGTGTCATTGTTTTACCTCACAAATGTGTCCTGCTTGGAGGCCTCAGTCTATAAATTACCCCTGGAAAGTGGCCATAAATTATCAATTCACACATTAAATAATCTTTCCCTTATCTGGAACTGAAGGAGGCTGTTGAATGTGAGGTGGCTGGACAGAGTAAAGACTCAGCAGCTAAGCCTGGCTTTTCCAGGCAGCTATTTTGGGTGCTCTGACTCACCTGGAGCTTCCTGTTTCACACTGGCTCTAAGAAGGAATTCAAGAGCCTAAATTTAGAAGCTGTTGACACAAAGGGAAATGGAATGCATGGAGTGCAGAATATGGCAGCTCAGGAAACACGGATGGCTCCACTCCTGGTGTGCAGCATCCCTGGCTGCAGCCGAGCAGGGAATGCTGCTGCAATCCCAGGGAATGCTGAGTGTGGACAAGGCTCTGCCCCCATGGAAATGCGCAGCTCTGGGCTCTCACAGCCTTCCCTCTCCTTGGAATTTCTCCTTGAATTTCAGGCACTGCCATGTTGTCCTTGGGGTTCCACTCCATCCCAAACCTTCAAGCTTTCTTCAAGAAAAACTGGGAATTTAAACCGTGGGGCTAGGGCTGGGGGGTTCCATGTCTTACTGCAGAATGTGCTCTTCCAAAACATTTTTTCAAGACCCTGTATCCTCATGTTCCTTGAAACGGAGCCCATTAAAACCACTAAAAGCTGAGGCTGGAGATGATTCTGAGGTCACTACGTGCAGCTCCTGCTGCCTCAAGTGCTGCTCACCACAATCTGCATTTCTTTCAGTCATTCTCCCTCCAGAAGCTGCCTTTGCTCTGATGTTTCCTCTTACTGTTCACACCAAACACAAGTTATATCTCTTCCACTTTTTAAAGACCTGTTGTAAGGTCCCAAATAGAAAAGTTTCTTATTTATTTTTCTTTTTCGGTTATTTGTGTAGAGCAGGATATCTTCAGGATAGGGTGCTTGGAATTAAGGGAGTAAAAAGCTGTTCTGTTTATTGAGGGCCTTCAGGTACATTTAGGGCAGACAAAGCCCCCCAGGGGCTACACCCAAAATGGACAATGGCTCACAGGATTTCACACTTTGATAAGTTGATAAGTTTATAAGGGTGGAGCTGCTTTGAATTTTTCTATCTAGTAACATTATGAATAATAATAATAGCATTAATAGCAATAATAATAACAATAATAATAATAATAATAATAATAATGATTGTTATTATTGTTATTATTGTTATTATTGTTATTATTGTTATTATTATTGGGCATGGACAATTAGCCAAGGATTTTGCAGAGTGCTGCTTGTTGTCCCAAGGGATCTGTGTGGCTCAGAGCAGTGCAGAGCCAGGCAGCTGCTGCAGGTTAGAGCCCTGTTGATCCAGGGGAGATATTTAAATAGGGACTGCTGTGCATTTTTAGGTTGCTAGCAGCCCCTGCTTGGCCCTTGGCACAGGAAGGGATTTCTCTCCAAGTGACTGAGATGTTTTCTCCTGGTGCTGAACAAAAAACGAAACAAACCAGAAGTGAATGTGAAAGTCCCTCCGTGAATAATGAATCTGTGTCAGATAAGCCATGGCCTAATTTTCAGAGCTGAGCTTTGAGGAGTTTGGGCTGGGGCCAATTTCATGGGAGGTGTCAGTGAGCCTTGTGAAATCTGATTGCACTCGTGGTTTCAAAGTCTTCACGGCTCCAGCACAGCTCAGATGCAGCTCTGTGATCTCTGATATTAAACCTGATCAGATTTTGGGATGCTGCCCCCGGGTGAGCTGGGATGGAAATGTGTTACATCAGCTTGACTGCTATTGAAGTCCCTGTTAAAAGTTTCTACAGCAATTAACAACAGACAGAATGAAGCCAATAATAGGCATTTTTTCCTCTATCAACCAAGATTATGGATAAATCCTGTAGATGCCCCATGGCCAAGCAGATATCAGATTAAGAGCGCAGTTTATCAGTGACTGGAGAGGGCCCAGACCCCTCCAGAGAGCAGAGCTGAGGGGTTGCTGCTCCCTGTGTCTGGTGGAGCTGACAATCACACACAGGCACAGAAAAACCCACATCTGGTCCATCTGAGGACCAAGGGAGGAATTTGCACAATTTCTCCATGACTTTGATGCCTTAGGATTTGAGCTTTTATATTTTCCATTTATTTGTAACCCTGCAGTTCTTTAGTGTGTAACTCCAAACTCCACACACAGTGTGAGCTGCTGCTCTCCCATTTTGGGCACACACAACAATTCCTCTCTGGGCTGGCAATCAAGGACACCTCACTGCCTCAGGGCCCCAGAGATGGAAACAAAAGTGAGTTTTGAGGGGTGCAAACTTGGGGTAAATGACTTCATTACCTGCAGCTGTGATTGGAATATTCACCCCCAATGTGCAAATGGACCAAACTTATGAAAGTGTGAAATCCTGTGAGCCATTGTCCATTTTCTGCCCTAAATGTACCTGGAGGCCCTCAATAAATAGAATTGTTTTTTATTCCCTTAATTTTATCTGGCCTCTGTGTTTAGGTGGCCCCAAAAGGCACCAGCTTCAGTGCATGCAGGGCTCTCCTGGGCTGGGCCCTGTGGTGGGGAACCAGAGCAAGGTTTGGCTCCCCAGGAGATGCCAGGACCCTCCTGCTGCACATGGGGCTGTTCCCACAGGGAATTGCTGCTGATGCTGCTGGATGGACACATCCCTGTGACAAGGACCAGCCTGGATATTTTTTTTTTTAATACAGGATTGTTGTCAAAATGACCTGTTTCATAAAATTTAAAAAAAAAAAAAAAAAAAAAAAAAAATAAAAAAGGAAGGAAAAGAGATGAAAGAATGAAGAGTCTTGGGGTCTGCCTGGCTCAGGGCCTTGCTTCAGTGAAAGCTATTTAACATTTTTGTAACTGATGGGGAAATTGTCCACTAGTAACGGGCTTTCTTTCTGGCTATAATTTATTCTTACTTCTCAGAGGCAGGGGGGTAAAGGCCAGATTTCTTTATCCAGAGGTATTAAAATGCCTGGGGCTGAGCAGCTTAGCACTGCTTTGTCAGGATTTTCTCCATCTGGCAAAATAATAGAATAAAATCACCCTGTGCAGGGAGAGCTGCTTTATTTTTAAAAGAATGCCCTTTCTCTTTCAATTCAAAGCCTCGAGGGAGAGGAGGAGTGCTGGGATGAGTGAGGAGATGCATATTTTCATTCACTGACAGCTTCTGTATTCAGGAGCTATGATCCCTCACTGCCAGGCTTGCTTTAACTTCTCTGGAAACTGGTTGTGTGTATCAAAGTGGAGGAAAAGACAAGCTAAAAATCCTATTCAGAGACATGAGAGATTTATAGGGCCCAGGGGGGTGAGGATATCCCAGAGGAGGTTCCAAAGTCATAGGCAGGGTCAGCTGACTTATAAAAATAAATTTATCTTTGCTAAGGGAAGAAGAAAGGAAACCAAATTAATTTTGTGGGTTTTTTGTTTTTTTTTTTCCTTTTGATTTAGTTTACTTTTCTTTTTTTCCCTGAGTCATTAACAGCAAAAGGAATTTTTGTTTGCATCAATGTTCATCAAAACAGAAAGTGGGTATCTCAGCAGTGAATCATATCAGTTGTTCCTGACCTTTGGAAAGTGGCTGGTGTAATTTCAAGTCACCTGGTGGACAAGACAAAACCTCACTGATCTGCACCATCAGTTTCTGGTGATGTAAAGCAAGAAACAAATTACTGCTAAGGAATATTGGAGTGTGATCACACAAACTAAGCTCCATCAGTCACCAACTTCCACTAAGCTTGGATTATAAACCGGGTTTCTGGAGCCAGAAACTCAATCTATGACTAAATGTTTGCTGTGGAGAGTTTGCCAAGCTCGAGTAATAGAAAAATGTCAGTTGTGCAAGGGGAAGAACGCCAGTAATGGTGAGAACAGGCTTTCCTGGGATCCCAGAGCTGCAGGGAAAAGGGGAAGGACTGAACTGACCCCAGCTTTGGTAACATCTTGGTCCCTTCCCTCCCCACACTGTAAGAATGAAATTACAAATAAATGTCTGGGTTACTGCAGTTGATGGAATAAGAGGGCCTGAGATTCTTCTTTTATCTCACATTCTCTAAACATTCCAGGCAGCCAAAGAAGCTCGAACACCACCCATCCTCTGGGCTGCTCAAACATCTCAGCTCTCAGCTGAGGGCCAGTCTGAAACTGTCTTTGGGAAGGTCTGCACCAAAGTCTGGGCTTTGGAGAAGTCAGGAGTCCTGGCTTTCCAGGGAGTGCTGGTGTTGGAGCAGGATTCCCAGCCCAGTGTGGTCTGTGTCACTCAGGGACTGCCAAACTGGCAGGGCAGCACTTGAGGAAAACAAATCCTAATGAACTTTGCTATTTACCAGATTGGCAACTCCATTTCTGTTTTAATATTTAATGTGAAAAGGTCTGAGAGCCCCAGGGGAGAACAGAGGCTGAGCACTCTGCTTAGACAAAGTCTCTGTCCCAAAGAGCTTTATATTTAAATAGAAAAGATGGATAAATAATGACAAGGAAGACACTTGAAGGAAATGGCATAAAGTCCATAGCAGAATGCAGCACAGAAATATCCTGTAAATCCCATATCTTCTATGTCCTGCCCCAGAGTTTCAGCTGCCAGCCCAAGAGTCAATAATTTCATCATTTTTGCTGTTGTACCATGAATCTATTCCAGAGTTGTCATCGTGTGCCTGTGGTAAAGAAAAGCCTTGACTACAAGCTTTGACTGTTGGGTTTTTGGAAAGACTGGGTTAAAACACTTCTCCATAAAATAGAGTTAAGCAGATTTCCCCATGTCCTGAGCACAGGCACTGTGCCAGCAGTTTATGACCCTAAAAATCCCTCTGTTGGGGATTCTTCCCATGCTGTGCCTGGGTTTTAATCTGTGTTTGCACAGATTGCTTCGAGGAGCCCCTGGTGGGTCTGTGGGTTATGTGCTGCAGAGCCCAACAATCCCACCTGGAGCCAAGCCAGGGAACTTGTGCTTTTTTCTGGGACGCTCACAAAGTTCCTTGTTCACCCTAGGGATGAGGTGAGCTGGGAGATTTAAACCAAGCTGGTGCCTAGTGAAAGCAGGCTGCTGGTGTTCAGAGAAAGGGTCTGGGCAGCAGTGGGAGCTCGGGGAGCTGCTCACATTCCATTGTACCTCAAGACCCCCAGAACGTTTTCATTGGGAAGGAAGACGTCGTTCAGGAATTGGGGGTGGTTCAGTGTTACTGATATCTTGTCGTCTTTTTTCAGGTTTGCCAAGTGGAGCTGGAGCAAGGTTTTAAAAGTCTTGTCCTGGCAGGTTTCAGATGCACAAAATGTGGACAACATCTGCGTGTCCACCTTGTCGTTCACCAGGAGCTCGATCTTGAGGTCGATGGGGCTCTTGGAGCAGTTGGGGAAGTGGAAGTTCAAGTGGTAGAAGATGAAGTAGAGGCCTTCTTCCTTGACCACCAGCTGCTCACCATTGCAGTCCATGGCCTCACAGATCCCCTTCTCCACCAGGCTCAGCTTGGAGCTGTTCGCTGTGCTGGACACTGGCAGGAAAGCAAAGGGCTGTTAGCTCTGAGTCCCCTCAGCTCCTCCAGCCCTAGGACACTTCCAGCACTGTGTCCTGACCAAAGGAGACACCTGCTCAGAGGTTTCCTACCAGGGAAACTCCTGGAAAGGCATCTGGGAGCTCACACATGGAGGTGGGGCACTAAAAATTCTAAGGATTTACTCAGCCCTCGGGAAACCCAGGCAGAGAAATGCAGGGATGTTCGTGTCCATTATTTCCCCACTTGGCATTTGGAGGCGATTCACAGAGATGTACATTCATGTACTTTCCATATTCATGGAGATTGTACAATTCATGGAGAAGTACATTCCCTCTGTGTGTGTGCAGAAGGTAAATCTTTATTTCCTTTTATTTTTATTGAGTAAAAAAAAATATTCTAGGATCAAATAGGGGTTTGACAGCCACATTCCAGGAGAACTAAGGATTTTTTTTCCTATAAAATTCCCATTTGGACAAAAATGCTATTTGCCAGTAAACCCAGTGTGAATGACATGAGCAGCTTTTCAGACAGCTCTCAAATTTCCCTTTCCCAACCCTTTTCCCCCTCCCTGGACTCCCCACTGACCTCTCATGTAGGCAGCGGCTCTCTTGCCTGGGACACTCCATAGGGTCTTCACATAGTCTTCAAAGGTGTTCTCTGGAGAAAACAACAGATTAACTCATTGCTCCTGAGCACTTTGGGTTTTTTGGCACTGTAAAATGCAGCCAGCACTTGGTACCCCACTTGCAGCATGGTTCTGACTCCTTGGCTGAGAATATTTGATCTGCCCAGGGAATTCAGAGCAGTGTCACTCAACTGGTAAATCTATAACAACCTAAAGCTCCGGCAGATTGTAGCTCTCAGCCGTGAAAAATTAAATTCCTTACCCTGCTTCTTAAAAATAGGAGTGATGGTTTTAAATTAAAAGAGGCTGTGTTTGGAATAGATACAAGGAGGAATTACTGTGAGGGTGGGCAGGGCTGGCACAGGGTGCCCAGAGCAGCTGTGGCTGCCCCTGGATCCCTGGCAGTGCCCAAGGCCAGGTTGGACATTGGGGCTGGAGCAGCCTGGGACAGTGGGAGGGGTCCCTGCCATGGCAGGGTGGGATGGGATGAGCTGTAAGGTCCCTTCCAACCCAAACCAGGATGGGATTCTCTCATTCTATGAAACAGAAATTATGTGCAGGTAAGTTTAATTTAACCAAGATACTGTTGTGGTGCAATTACAGAAACCTTTTAAAAATTTAAGTGAGACATAGTTCTGAAAATGGCTCTTTGGATGCTTTTGGAATGTTGCTCTGTTCTCTCGGAGTTAAAACGTGGATTTCACCAGGTTGTTCATATAATCCTAGAGTGGTTTGGGTTGGAAGGGACTTTAAAGCTCATCCTGTCCCTGCTATTGGCAGGGACACCTCCCACTGTCCCAGGCTGTTCCCAGCCCCAGTGTCCAACCTGGCCTTGGACACTGCCAGGGATCCAGGGGCAGCCACAGCTGCTCTGGGAACAAGGGACTCGAAAGCTCCGAGCCCAGGGCAGCAGCCGTGTCCCGGGAATGCCCCAAATCCAAAGCGCCGGGACGGGGAGGAGCCGGGGCTGCCCCGCCAGAGCCGCGCGGGGACGGCTCCATCCCTCGGGAACGGAACGGCTCCATCCCTGGGGACACGGAACGGCTCCATCCCTCGGGAACGGCTCCATCCCTCGGGAACGGAACGGCTCCATCCCTCGGGAACGGCTCCATCCCTCGGGAACGGCTCCATCCCTCGGGAACGGAACGGCTCCATCCCTCGGGAACGGCTCCATCCCTCGGGAACGGAACGGCTCCATCCCTCGGGAACAGAACGGCTCCATCCCTCGGGAACGGAACGGCTCCATCCCTCGGGAACGGCTCCATCCCTCGGGAACGGAACGGCTCCATCCCTCGGGAACTGCCTATCCCACGGGATGCGGGAACTGCTCCATCCCATGGGATGCGGGAACTGCTGCATCCCACGGGATTTGCTCCATCCCACGGATCTGCTCCGTCCCACGGGATCTGCTCCATCCCATGGGATGCAGGAACTGCACCATCCCACGCGACGCGGAATCTGTTCCCTCCCACGGGATGCGGGAACTACTCCATCCCAGGAAACGCTGGGACAGGTCCCTCACGTGGGATGCGGGCACTGTTCCCTCCCACTGCCTCGGGACTGCTCCATCCGCGGCCGCAGGAATTGCTCCATCCACGGCCGCGGGGACGGCTCCATCCCACGGCCGTGCCCGGCACTGCAGGCGGCCGCAGCGCAGCGGAGAGCCGGGTCCCGTCCCTGCATCCCGAACCGCATCCCGCACCGCATCCCGGTGTCCCGGCACTGCATCCCGCACCGCATCCCGGTGTCGGGCACTGCATCCCGCACCGCATCTCGGTGTCCGGCACTGCATCCCGCACCGCATCCCGGTGTCCTGTCCCTGCATCCCGCACCGCATCCCGGTGTCCCATCCCTGCATCCCGCACCGCATCCCGCACCGCATCCCGGTGTCCCATCCCCCGCTTCCAGACACCGCATCCCTGTGATCCACTTCCTGCATCCCAGACCCTGCTCCCTGCTTCTCCCCCTTGCATTTCACCTCATTTTCCTCCATATTCCTGCCTTCCATCTCCTCTCTGTAAGTTTTTCCTCCTCTCACCGTACTGCATGTTCAGTTAATGGCACTGATGATCCATTCCTGGCAGTGCCCAAGGCCAGGCTGGATGAGGCTTGGAGCAGCCTGGGATAGTGGAAGGGGTCCCTGCCCATGGCAGGGAGTTGGAATAAGATGACATTTAAGGTCCTTTCAAACCCAAACCATTCTAGGATCCAGTCAATGATTCTGTGATTATTCTGTCTTTATTCTGTATGACACAGAACTGTCCCCTAGGTCCACAGGTGGATGGACACACAGACAAGGCATGGATTCAGGAACACAGTGCATATCCCAGTGCTGCAACCTGACAGCTGAATGGTTATTTCTCCTTGCATGAGCTCTCCTTTACATCTCCTGGCCCTGCTATGGCTGTGAAAGTCCACAAGAGCTCAGATGGCAAACTGGGAATTTTCTGTGTTTCATTCCACAGCTGAACACCAAGAATAAAGGAAGGAGTTTCAGTAAAGCCTTATCAAATTATAATCCTTCTCCCAGGGTACACAAAACTTCAAAGTTTTCCTGCTACTCAACTTATAAAACTGATATCACAGTCCCCAGCTCTACAAGGGTCTCTGAAGGACCAGTTAATGCACAAAACTAAATCCTACTAAAACTCAACATCAGATATTGTATGTCGTGATCCTCACACAACCCACTCTACTCTGGGCTGGAGCTTCCAGTTCTGGGGGAGTCTGGGCAGGGACAGGGACTGGGTGATCCTGTGAGTCCCTTCCAGCTCAGGATATTCTGTGCTTCCAGGATTCTACCAAGAGCTCTATTTGTATGCATAGTGGGATAAGGATCTTAAGTTTCACAGGGTTATGAAAACTGGGTTAATGATAAGAGATTTAAATCTCCAGATCCTTGCTGTATCTACATGACCTGATTTCTAAGGGGGTCTTCATAATGAAGATGGACAAATTAGGGAGAAGCTGGTCCCACACCCAAATTCCCCTGGGTGGAAGGGTTGGTGAGGTGTGTATTGCACCGTTTGCACTCTCTGTTGGAGACAGAGGCTGTGGATATCTTGAAAAAATTGTGATATTTCTCTGATTTCAGCAGTTTAAAGTCTTTTGTGGTGAGCAGGAGCTCACTGCTCTCCAAGAATGAGTAAGTCATGTACCAAAGTCCCTTCACCATTCTGGAAATCCCCAAAGAAAAGACAAAGCTTGCTTTCCTGGTTTTAGTCATGTCAGTCTAGTGTTTTAGTGAGGGCACAGGCACAGCAGAGATGTGGAGATGTGGCATAGGATGAGTGAAAACCCTTCTGGCCCTTATTTCAGCTGTTGTGGTGATAACAAGTGTATGGTGACACAATCAGCACCCCGAGCCTGCTCCCATTCCGTGTGTCCTGCAGGAAGGGGAGATCATTTACAGAAACTCAGTGGCATTTAGGGGGTTTACCCTCCAAAGGCTGAAAATCCCCTGCTGCACAAGCAGCCTTTGGAGGCTGCAGCCCTGCAAGCTCTGCCAAGCCAGGGCTGAGCCTGCCCAAAAACTGCCCCAAAACTGCCCAGAGCTGCCCAAAAACTGCCCAGAGCTGCCCCTCTGGCCAGGCCTGAACTGCTCAGGGTGTCCATGGCATCTCTAAAGATCTCCCCTCGCTGACCTGGCTGCACTTTGCATTTCCAGAGCTGCATTTAACATTTATTGGTGTCAGCAAGTTTGGTGTGTCTGCGTTTAAATTCGGTGACGTCAGCTGCATTAGTCAGAAGGGAAACTATGGAAAAAAAAATTGTTTTAGAGAGATAGGTCTGGTCCTCACTCAAGCTGCTGAGGCAGCTTGTAACTGTTTTCTACTTTTATTTCTCTAGCTAATTCTTTCATCTGAAACATTTCAGCTCAAGGCAAGAGAGGCTGAAATTACCAGAGCTTCAGCACTGACCGATGGATGTGCTCACATCACCTAATTGGCTTGGTGTAAATCAGAGGTAATCCCTCTGCCATCCGTGGGATTAGATGAGCTTAAAAATACTGCAAGGAGGGGGAAAGACAAAGCTACATTTGGGGCTAAGGACAAGGAGAGCACACAGGTTTCACTCTGTGCTGTGAGGCACGGGCACTGCAGATCTGCTGCAAGGAAAGCTGCTGGTAAGGAAGGGGTCTCAGGGGGAAGCACTAAAAAGATATCAGGAGATCACTTATTTTTGTCTTTTTGACCCCTTTTAGGATGGGCATCCAGAGGGTGCAGCCCTGAGGAAAAGAGCCTGGCTGTTTCCAGGAGCTCCATGCAGCTTTTCACCACTGAGCCAAAGGGGCTGTGAAAGGGAAATGGGAGTGGGAAATGGGACTGGGAAATGGGAGTGGGAAATAGGACTGGGAAATGGGAGTGGGAAATAAGACTGGGAAATGGGACTGGGAATTGGGAGTGGGAAATGGATCTCAGAGAAGCTGCAATTTCACTGAGCCCCCAGGATTTCCCCCTGAGGTGCAAAATGAACCCCTGAGGTTTTCTCAGACCATCAACACCTTGTCCAGGCAGGATGAAGCCAAGGGACACGCTCAGGGACAAAAGGACACATGGGCTGCTCCAGACAGGTCCAAGAGGATGTGACTGTGCTGGGGAAAGTTCTGTGCTGGCTGTGGCTGCCTCAGTTTCCCCACCTCTGAGGTGGGTCTGACAGGAGCACCAGCAAAGGGCACTGAAACCATGAGCTGAAAGTGGCTCTGTCAGCAGGGAAGGTGCTGCTCCCCAGACATGGAAAGCCCCTCGAGTGGGGCTCCTGAGGCTTGTCCTGGTCCCAGCCACCCCCTGGTGACATTCCACTGCCATGGGGACATTCCACTGCCTCCTCTGGCTGGGGGCTGAGTGTGGGCAGGCACAGGAGCAGGGCAAAACCCTGGATTGTTTTATGAAGTAAAGAAGTAAAAGCAGGCAACAAACAGCTTTTGATTCCTCTGTAACCCCCATGGATTTAAATGCTTATGGAATTAGGTGAGGTGATGTCACACATCTCTGTCAGCAAGCCAGAGTTAGCAGAATTTGCCTCATTTTATTTCTCAGCAGCCATCCCCTGAAGTCCCTATAGCTAATTTTTACTCTCTCCTGCCAGGTGAGTGCCCTGCAAACAGCAGCCAAAGGGCTGGCCCAGCCTGTGAAGCTGTGACAAGTGGCTGCTGGGTGACATCCCCTCCTGTCACACACACTGAGAGCCTTTGGTCCTCGAGAGCCCCAGGACTGCTGCTCTGATCTGGAGGGGACTGAACTCAGCTGCCAAATTTCCTCCCAAAACCAGAAATTAAAGAAATATCCCTTTTTTCCTCACCAAATTTAGGAAGAGCCTCTTATGAATTCCTCACTGCACACCTGAGTACTGCCAAACCTGTGGAATTTTAGGTCAAAACTCTTCAAATCTCTGCTTGCTTGTCAGTGCAGCAAAGCTCACATAATGTTATGAATTATTCATATATATATATGTGTGTGTGTGTGAATACATATATATTTATATATTTTCACATATAGCTTGTGTTTTACATACTGGAGAGAGGGAAGACCCAACACTGAGCATTCTGAGCAATCCCCCCATATGTGATGAACTCAGCCTGCAGCCCACACTGGATGTGTGGTGCATTTCCCCAGATTCTGGCCTGGAGGAGGTCTCTGCACTCTTTCTGGCATTTGCAAGCCCAGGCTTGCCCAGATTTTTAAAGCTGAGAATCTCCTCTCAGTTTTCTCCATTTTCAAGCTCACAAACTCCATCTCCTCTGCCCTGGGTGGACACACCTCAGGCAGGGTCACGTTTATGGCACACAGACACCTCCCTGGACTGAGGCTGAGAAGGGCGAAACCTTCATGGCCCAAGTGGGAAATATCTATTTCTGAGGAGCCCACTGCTGTGGGGTTGGTGTCCAATGCCCTGAAATGTCAGCACAGAACCACTGAGGTTGGAAAAGACCTCCCAGACCATCAAATCCAGCCTGGTCCCCACCTTGTCCCCAGCCCAGAGCGCTCAGTGCCACCTCCATCCTTCCTGGGACACCTGCAGGGGTGGGCACTGCAAACCTCTCTAGGCAGTTCCAATCCCTGCCCACCCTTTCCATGGGGAAATTCCTGCTGGTGCCCACCCTGCCCTCCCCTGTCCAGCCTGAGGCCGTTCCCTCTCTCCCTGTCCCTGTTCCTGGAGCAGATCCCAAATCCCCCCCTGGTGTCCCCTCCTGTCAGGGACTTGTGCAGAGCCAGAATTTCCCCCTGAGCCTCCTTTTTCTCCAGGCTGAGCCCCTTTCCAGCTCCCTTAGCTGTTTCTCATAGTGTTTGGATCAGATTTAGTTGCAGAAGGCCAAACTGTCCTCTGAGGGTTTGCTGCAAATCTGAAAAGGCTCCTTGGCTCATTGGCTTCAGCCTGATTTTCTCTATAGTAGCAGGTTTGTGACTGTCACCTGTATAATATTAATTTATCGGAGCCAGATTTTTATTTGGGAACCTATTTCCCATTGAAACTTAGGGTGGGGTGCTGGATTTCTTTTCCTGGTCTGTCCAGTGCCAGAGAAAAATACCTATAAATAGTGTGTGTGTGTGTGTGTGTGTGTGTGTGTGTTCATTTGTTCTTTGATACCAAATCTTTGCAGCTCAAATAACAAGAAAAGCCATCAGGCCAGGATTACACAATTCCCAGGGAAATGAGGCTCGGAGAGGCCAGCAAGGAGATGATGAGGGCTGCACCTTTCCATCATCAATTTGTCTGTGAGTTCATTTTCCCCTCTACAAAATGAACATAACAATGCCCCTCAGATCCTCACTAATACATGATTTGTTATTTGTGACACGGGGATGAGTTTCTGCAGAGAAATGCTTCCACAGAAAGGACATTTCCCAAGCACTTAGTTTGTGATGGATTTAATTCCTTCCCCTGTTGCTCAGGTACTGCACCAACAGAGGATTTGAGGAGGCTGATCCCATTTTTCACACAAACATTTAATGAGCTGACATTGCAGTGCTCCCAGCCTGTGCCTGTGGATCCCTGCAGCCCATCCATTGGGGCTGACAGCTGAGTCAGGGCTGGAAAACTCCCATAAATCTGCTTTAGTGCCCACTGGTGTTTAGCTAACAATAGAACATAATCTCATTGGAGATGTAAATTAAATCATTGCATTTTCCTGCTTTAATAAGACACAATTGATTCAGTGTTGTGGCTGGGTCTGGGCTGCTGCCTGTTGGGAAATCTCTGCCTGAGTGACCTCAGCACAGGATTGTTGTCACAGGATCATGGAATGGTTTGGACTGGGAGGGACCTTAAAGCTCATCCATGGGCAGGGACACCTTCCCCTATCCCAGGGCGCTCCAAGCCCTGTCCAAGCTGGCCTTGGACACTTGCAGGGATGGGGCTGTGTCCCCCAGAGCACCCCGAGGTGCTGGCAGTGGCACAGGGCTGTGGCCAGGCTGAGCACCAGCTGGGCAATGCTGGTTTTTCTCTCCCTTGCCCATTTTAACAATGCAGGAGCCCTGGTTCACGGGTACAAACCACACCCAGTTTCCACCTGGGAGGCAGAATGGATCCAAATGTAAATCCACAGCAGCTCCAGCCTCAGCACAGTTCCCTTCCTGAACGTTTCTGCTGCTCCTGTCTCTGGGTAGGACCTGGCACAGTTGCCACAGGTCCCTGTTTGGTTGCCAGCAGGCAGCAGCTGACAGAGCTCCTTGTGAGGGGTCCTCAGTACATACCCACTGGGTATATTAATTAATAAGCTCTGCTTTATGCAATTTAAGAGGAAAATAAAAGGCCCTGACATTTTGCTCACACTTGAATGCTCTGTTAGCCTCCAATAGGGACTGATGGGCACTGAGGGGAGAGCATTTGAATCTCCCACAACCATCAGTAGCTCTTCCTGATGTGGGCTCTCACTGTCAGCCTCCCTTTTGTCCTTCACTAATGGCATCAACTCAGATTGAGCAGCAGAATTCAGAAATTCTGAGCACGAGGATGCCTGGGGTTGATATGGACCTAAAGACAGAAATGTTCTGGCTGATGAAACAGCATCCTGGCCATTCCTGGAGAGAGCACATGGCTCCTACCTGGCACCTGCAGCTGCTGGTGAGGAGAAAAAACATCTGCACAAGCTGCTTGAGCTGAAATAAAATCATATATATATATATATATGATTTTCTTTCATATAACTGTAACTATATAACTATAACTATAACTGTAAATATAAATATACAGTAAATTCAAATATAAATATAACTACAAATGGACTTTTTGACCAGTGACATCTCTCTCCCTGCCCTGGGAATGCCCCTACCCCTTGTGCTTTGCTTTGAAAAATGCTGACCTAGAGGTACAACCTCTGTGGCTCCTGCTCTGTGGATCATAAGGCTCCATACCTTCAGATCCTGCTCTATTCCTGAGCCTCCTCAGATACAAAATAAAACACAAAAATACTTGAGAAAGACATAAGAAGATTTAAGGGAATGCTTAGGTTGCTAGAGAAAAGCAGTGTGTGTGTTTAGGGTGCCTTAGGGAGAGCCTTAGGAGAAATGAAAATTCCTCCAGGTTATAGGAATTTTAAAACTTAAAAAAAAGCGATGGCCAGGCAAGATGTGAAGCTTTCAGGAAGGACATGGTGGCACTCAGGGACTGCTTTGGAAGCTGTGGGCTATGAAACAAACCCAGTATGGGAGTCGTGGATCCAAAAGTTACCCAAAATGGAGTAAGGGGTGCCCAAATGCTGCAGAAATGCAGCGCAGAAAAGGTGCTTGTGGGACTGGGACTCTCCAGACCTTGGGCTCATCTTAAAATCCTGGAAGCACAGAATATCCTGAACTGGAGGGACCCACAGGATCACCCAGCCCAGCCCCTGTCCCTGCCCAGCCCCCCCAACAATCCCAGCCTGTCCATCCCTGGCAGCGCTGTCCAAACGCTCCTGGAGCTCTGGCAGCCTCGGGGCCGTGCCCATTCCCTGGGGAGCCTGGGCAGTGCCAGCACCCTCTGGGGGAAGAACCTTTCCCTGAGCTCCACCTGAGCCTGCCCTGGCCCAGCTCCAGCCGTTCCCTGGCTCCTGTCCCTGGCCCAGAGCAGAGCCCGGAGCTGCCCCTGGGGAGGAGCTGCAGCCCCCGGGGAGCTCTGCCCTGAGTGTGCTCCAGCTGAGCCATCCCAGTGCCCTGAGTGTGCTCCAGCTGAGCCATCCCAGTGCCCCCAGTGTGCTCCAGCTGAGCCATCCCAGTGCCCTGAGTGTGCTCCAGCTGAGCCATCCCAGTGCCCCCAGTGTGCTCCAGCTGAGCCATCCCAGTGCCCCCAGTGTGCTCCAGCTGAGCCATCCCAGTGCCCCCAGTGTGCTCCAGCTGAGCCATCCCAGTGCCCTGAGTGTGCTCCAGCTGAGCCATCCCAGTGCCCTGAGTGTGCTCCAGCTGAGCCATCCCAGTGCCCTGAGTGTGCTCCAGCTGAGCCATCCCAGTGCCCCCAGTGTGCTCCAGCTGAGCCATCCCAGTGCCCTGAGTGTGCTCCAGCTGAGCCATCCCAGTGCCCCCAGTGTGCTCCAGCTGAGCCATCCCAGTGCCCCCAGTGTGCTCCAGATGAACAATTGCAGTTTCCTTCAGGCTCCCATTCTGCTCCACCTCTAGATGAACACAGGGTTTCAATGGCATCTCCTGCCCTTTGGGACTGGGCATGAACTTACATTTGAAGGAGTCCATTATTGGTGCTGAGAGCTGTGTGAGGCAGTGCCAGTGACATGAACAGTGCTCCTGATTTTTGCTAAGGCCAGGCAGAATCTTGGTAATTGTCTCTGTTAGATTTTTTTTAATTTCAGGCTCCCTGGGCTCACACTCTGCCTGTTTCAATTCCTTGCTCTGTGCCTTTTGCTGCTGGTCTCCCTTTGTCCATTCTCGACCCACCCATTCCTTTCTCCCTTCTCCCCTCAAACCAGGAGCTGTTTTGGAATATGTGGAACACATTTTCACCCCTCCCTCATGAAGACGAGGACTTTACACACATTTGCAAGAGTCAGCATTTAAAATAAAACCTTAAAATCAGAGTGATGTTCACATCTCCTGGCAAAAAGCTCTTTTGAACAGACACTCTAGGGCACATTCAGAAATTCTTGTTATTTCCTCGGCCATGCACTGGCTCCTGAAGTAATTTGAAAGCTTTTTTCTCATTTTCATTTTTTTTTTCTCACTACTTTGGCTCTTGACCAGGAGGAGCCTTTATTGAAAATGTTAAGATGTGCACAACTGACTTATTTGTGACCCTGGGCAATATTTGCATTACAGATATGACAAATTGTCTGTATTGTTTAGGTGTCTTACCTGTCCTGATGGGTTTTTTGATGCCCTCCATGGCAGGATCATCTACCTGAAAAAGAAGAAAGAGATGGATTATTCTGGAAATAGGAAATACCAATTTCATGTGCAACTGTGAATCTGAAACGTTTCTGGGTTGTTTCTTTCTAACATAGAAAATCAACATTTCTGACACAGCCAGATTCTCTCAGTGCAGTAAGAAAATTATGTGGGGCTGTTTCAAAAGCACAAGTCCTAAAAATCCCTCTCTGTGGTTTGCAAGGCTTGGAGAGAGTGGGACAGAGTGGGACTGGAGAACCTGGAGAGCCAAGTGCCTGGAAAGATCATTAAAACTGCAGAGCCCAGACAGGTCTGAGCATTACAGTGATGCCCTGCCTCACCTCTCCTCCTACTTCTTGCTGAGCTGTAAAACCAAGGGTGGAAATGGCACAGGGAACTGTCCTCAATCAGCATGGCATGAGAAATTCCCAGAAAAGCAGCTCCAGGGTGACATGCAGCAGGATTGCTCTGATGCCACCCAGAGTACCTGGCAGCTCATAAATAAATGTCCAGCAATGCCCTCGAGGGGCAAGATGTTCTCCCAAGAGCTGAGGAGAGCACTGGGACCTCGCTGTCACATCCCTTCACTCTCACTCTGGCTGGTCCCACAGGGATTTCATGACAGGATTGGGTTTTGCTCAGGCTGGGCTCAACCAGCTCCTCTTACCTGGCTGCAAATTACCTGGGTTAATTGTGCAGGCTAATCAGGCCAGGTCCAGCTTAGCACATTGGTGTCTGGAGTTGGGAGGGATCCATTAGTATCATTAAGTCCTTCTCCCTGCTCCTCACTTACCTAAAATTAAACCATAGGACCTAAAACCTTTCCCAGCTGCTCCTTGAGCCCTGTCAGACTCAGTGCCCTGAGCACTTCCCTGAGCCTGTTCAGGATGTCCAGCAAGGAGAAATTTGGGAAGTTCTACCAGCTTTAAGAAAGCATTTGATGTCTCCTGGGAGAAATTAAGCACTGCTGTGGTGGGAAAGCTTCATCCTTAGTGGTGCTCCAGCATAAACACCTCCTTTCTGTGTGTGAAGTGGATAAACAGGTGCTGTGGGGAGAAGGAAAGTGGTTGGGCAGGGAGAGAAGCTGTGCTGGGTCTGTTTGTGGTACTTAATGTTCTTATCTTAAATGTTTAAGAAGGTTTTTAATTAGATTTTGGCTTCATGTGGCCATGCTTTGAACAACTGAAGTGTGGAGCTGCAGCTGCTCCCAGCAAAGAGCTGTTATCCTTTGGTCTGGTGCCAAATGCTGTGTCCTGCAGGGGTGGCAGAGCTGCTCCCAGGGGGACTGGGCACTGACAGGGTCATGGCTGGACTCACTGGTCCTCGGGCTCTTTCCCAACTGAAATGATCCTGTGATTCTCTGGGAATTTGGAGATCTGTAACTTGTTCATTTTCTCTCCCCACAGCAGGGGAAGGCATGGCAGAGTCACCTGTTGAGCCAGGTGTCACCTCCAGGTGACCTGACCTGAGCAGGGAGGTGCTGGGCAGCAGGAGAACAGGAACCCAGAGATGTAATTTGAAATAAAAAAGGTATTTCCAAGCTTTTTATCCCTGACACAACATCCTCCCTTGGGAGCTGTCATTGATCTCATCCCATACCACCAAATGTTAAACTGAGCAGGGTTTGGCTGAAAACACCCCCAGGAATCTCTGCCAGGACCTCTCAGCCCCTTCCTTTGCCTCTGCCCTGGGCTGTTGTCACACACACACTCAGGGCACAGGAAAATGTTGCTGTTCAATGCAATATCTGAACATTCCTGCTCTCTGTGGAGAATTCAGGATATTTTAGGTGACAGAAAAATGATGTTCTGCCCCCAGTGAGATTGCACTCAATGAAATCAGCAGCCAGGGAGATGTTTGCCTTGCTGGTGGCTCAGAGCCTGCTCTGAACTCAGGGCATAAAAGTGAAATCAAAATGGACTCAAGGCATTGTGTTCTCACCTGGGAAGGCTCCCAGCGAGTAAAACCAGCACATACCAAAGCAATTTATTATAGTGACAATTGAGTAGATGCTGAAATAAACCTTTAGGAATTCCTTTGAAATATTACTGGTATTGTTTCTTTCTTTTCCAGCAGCAAGAATATTGCTTGTAATGCTGTCATTTGGAATGCAAAGAGGCACAGAGGACGAGCCCAAACAGATTAAATTCTACAGTGCCAGCTCAGAAAAAAATTCAAGACAACAAATTTCACTCTGTCTGGAGTGATCTGAGGGCTGGTGATGAAGTAGCTCTGTCTTTACTCAGCAAGCAGAATAATTTGAGTTTGCTTTATTAGAGAAAATGATAATCAGGTGCCAGTGAAAGTGATTTATTTCTTTGTTCCCTTAATCATTTTACAAGAAAATTTCTCAAGCTGAGGCAGAAAAAGAGTCATTCTCAAATCCTGGGTGACAGCAGTGAACATTCACTGAACCAGACACCTCTGATCACTGTGAGGGTGGGCAGGGCTGGCACAGGGTGCCCAGAGCAGCTGTGGCTGCCCCTGGATCCCTGGCAGTGCCCAAGGCCAGGGTGGACATTGGGGCTGGAGCAGCCTGGGACAGTGGGAGGTGTCCCTGCCATGGCACTGGATGAGATTTAGGGTCCCTTCCAACCCAAACCAGGCTGGAATTCTGTGAAGTCTTTATCTTCCCCCAAACCCCACCATGGGTCTGGGCTCAGGGTAACCGGGGCTCCCCAAGAGCATCTCCACAGTGCAGCTCTGGGGGGAAGAGCTCTTTGGTCCCCTGCCCTCAAAGGAAATTCTTCATTTTGAAGAGAATCCCCAAGGCTCTCCCCTGTTTCTGCTCAGCCTGGAACCAGCAAGATTTCAGCAGGAATTTCCCCATGGAAAGGGGGTCAGGCTTTGGCAGGGGCTGCCCAGGGAGGGTTGGATCCCCATTCCTGGAGGTGCCCAAGGAAGGGCTGGAGTGTGCTGGGTTGGGGACAAGGTGGGGACCAGGCACAGCTGGGGCTCCATGGGCTGGGAGTGAACCTCAGTGATGCTGGGATTTATTCTATGCCCTGCTCTGGCTGGGGAAGGTGGGGGCAGCTCCTCCTGAGGGACCAAGAGCAAAGGTTGAAGCTGGACATGAAAAGCCCAGAAAGCAGAGCATGTCCCCATGTGATAACGAGCCTCACAGGAAACAGAGCCCGGGGTGAAAATCATGTTTTTCTGTGCTGACCAAAGGTGTGAAAGTGTCACTTCCAGACAGCAGGTGACTGTCACTGCACAGAACACCCACAGCAAGAGCTGGGCCGGGCCAGTTTTCTCCTAAAATGCATCAGTGGGTTTCCTGTAGTGCTCAACGTGTGGGAAATCTGCTTCTAGGGGAATTCTCAGTATTTTGGTTTTATTTTATTTTAAAAAATGTATTTGATTTTCCTGTCTGTCAGGGTTGCCACAAGAGGGGGCCAACAGGCCCCGAGTGGGGCACCTGGGGCCGAAATGACTTTTAAGGAGACATAAAACCCGAATAAATAGTGCAGGATTGTGCTGGGTGCTGTATGAGTCATTCACAAATCTGCTGCTAAAGGTTCTTAACAGCCTTAAAGAGCAGATCAGCAAACAGAAAAAACCTGCTCTGACCTTTAGCATTTGCCACACTGGTAGTATTTCCCGCTCAATTTAGAGGTTCAATATATGAAGTCTACAAAATCCAGAGCAGTGATGGACTAACCCAGATCATGGGCTCAGGATTTGTAAATGGGAGGCCCAGGTGTCTGATGGACCTTCCTGTACAGCACTAGACATTGTACAAGGGGGTCTGTGTGCCTTAAAATGACATTTTCCAGCCCTTGCTGTCCCCTTCTCTGTCACTGGTTTCACTTCTCTGTACACACCAACATCTCCAGAGATGTGTGCATACACATACAGCCAGCAGTGAATACAGCAGGCAGAAGGGTGGAGGATTTAACACACTTGTAAATAGTGCTAAGAAGAAAAATGATGGCTCAAGACTATTCTCATTCCAGAGGAAAATTGAGTCACTTGGGAAAGATCGACAATGGCCTGGAGCCAAGTGGTCCTGCAGATGAGAGCTGAAGAAATGAACTGACTTCAGCACTGCAAATAGCTCCAAAAAAACCAGAGTTTAGCTCTAAAATAGACCCTTCCCAGATATGGGACTAATGTGCTGTGCTACCCTTCTTAAAAACAAGTTGTAAAGGAAATTTCTTGGGGTGCTGGAAAGTGGGGAGGTGTGATAATGTTCGAGGTGCTGTAGGATTCAGAGAAGCAGCTTTGAATCATAGTTGCCTTTTTCATTTAGCCTTTCATGTTGTGTTTCTCTTCTTTGGAGCACTCAGATTGTGGGGGTTGCAAATGCCTGGTTTCTGCAGAGTTTGATTTTCCTTTTCCAGTCTGCCTTCTTTCAAGTTAAATTAGGCAATTATGAATTCATCAAAAGGCAGCCCGTGATGGGGGCAGGGAGGGGCAGTGGGATCTTGTCACCACAAACCTCTCAGTGCTGTGGCACACAAGGGTCCAACCCCTGTGACCCTCAAACACCCCCTGGAACACAGGGAAATAAAAGCTTCTCTCTCAGTTCAGCATCAGGAGGGTGTGAAGTTGCCCCTGAACTCAAGCACCACTCACAGTCCAGCTGATAACATCTGGAGAGAAAACCTGATCGTCCCAAGGAGATGGCCACACAAAATGTTGGTTCTTTTGTCACAGTTATAAAGAAAATAGTGAAGTCAGCTGGTGATGCTCTGATCCCTGCAGCAGGTCAGCATCCACAGGGCTCCAAGGATTCCCCATCAGTGCTGGAGATGCTCAGCCCAACCACAGCTGACTCCCAAAAGACTCTGTGCCCAGCTTTGTGTGGCTGAACAGAGGACCTGTAAAGCTTCACAGACTGGATTTTACCCATGAGAAAACCTGTCAGCCTTTCCTGAGAATGTAACCCTGCAGTGGTGGAAAGCAGCTTATTCCCTTGAGAAAGGATCCTGAGACTGACTGCTAACAGCACCTGTGTAAACTATCTGGATTTGGAGAGAAGATGGGCACTGGCACATGGACACCTCTGGTGTCACCTCTGGTGACCTGACAGTCCAGCAGGGTAACAACTGCTCACTGACTGACCAGAAACAGGCACAATGTGTTTGTAAAACTCTGTCTGATGGCTTGTGGAAATAAAGCCAGCACCAGAAGAGTGTGTCCCATGTCCCTAAGCGAGGCCACAGTGGCACAGCCTCACTCTGACAGCACAGCACAAGAACTGAGCTGGTTTTGGAGCCAGCCTGGAGCTCCCTGTGGAACCTGGCCCACAGAACCAGCACTTGTTCTCTGCTCTGGGGCTTCAGGACCAGGCACAGATGGGGATGACTGCTCTGCTCCTGAACTCCCTGAGAGCCCAACACAGTCTGTGTTTTACTGCCAGGTTCTCCTCAGAGCATAAAATTGCTGCTTGATTTTATTTGTTCCTCACACCCCTCAGCTTCATATTTCCTCCTTCAGCCAAGCTCGTTTTCAAAGCAGCTGCAATGGTGTCATTACTCTTTTAAGTCAAAACCTTGGCTCTTTCAGCTATCTTGTTCCTCTGGCAACTCCTGCAACTGCTTTATCCTGATGGAGAGGTGATTTAATGCTTGCTTCCATAATCAGTACAAATGAAAGCCTCATTATACACCAAAGCTGTGGCAAGTCTGTAATTACCTAGACTGTTATTTTAAAGATCTCCCCTGATATCCCACTCTATTTCTCACTTAAAAAGCCCCATGTCTCATGTTAACTGTCCTCAGAGTGCTTCTCTTTTGGGAGAACACTGATTACAGGTAAATGATTCCTCTTCTGAAGGAGTATCAGTCAAGCCTTCCTGGTTTAATTTCTGGGTAATGTGCATACATGGGCACACAAATTGCACAGGGTAAATTTAGCAAGAGAAAATACTGAGTCAAAGGATCATATTTTGTTTTCCATGGCCAGTTCCTCCAGCAGTCCTGCACTGGAGCTTTCCTTCTATGAACAGTAGTGGGGGTACCTCAGCACTTTGATTTTTGCAATAAGATTTCAGAGCCCATAAAACTTCTAACCTGGCATTTTACCTTGGTGAAGTTGATGGCAATGCACCTACAAGGTCAGAAATTCACTTTTTATCCTCACAACCATCCATCTCTGCTCTGGCTGTCACTGGTTCCCCATCAACTCCTGATCCATTCCAGAGCAATTTTTTATTTTAAGAAGTTAAAGTGACTGTTGGTAGAAGGAAAAGTTGTTTGTGTGTGACCTTGTGTCCCTGATATCTTTTCTACAATTCTTTTTGTGCACTAAAAATCCCACCCAGGGCAGGACTGAGGGGACAGGGGGCACGAGGGAGCTGCTGGGTCCCCACCAGTGCCCAGGACAGCTCAGCCTCACCACATCAGCAGGCAGCACCACAGGGTGTCACACAGAGCTGGCATGTCCCCTGCTCGACCCATTCCAGATCACACACACCAAACCCTCTCAAACACTGACTGCTCTCCAGAGAACCAGCAGGAGACACACACCAAACCAGGCGGGACAGAGGCTGCTGGGCACCTCGGGTCAGGAGTGCTCTCTCAATTCACAGAGTAGGAATTGAGTGCCAAGAATAAATGTTGTCTATGGAGGAAGATCCTCTTTTTCTGGAGTTCTTTGATCTGTGTTTAATTTTTCCCTTAATTCGTGTGTGTGGATTTATGATGGTGGTAGGATCTGTTCTTCTGACAACAGAATGGGGAAGGGAGAAGAGAGGAGAAGAGAGGAGAAGAGAGGAGAAGAGAGGAGAAGAGAGGAGAAGAGAGGAGAAGAGAGGAGAAGAGAGGAGAAGAGAGGAGAAGAGAGGAGAAGAGAGGAGAAGAGAGGAGAAGAGAAGAGAAGAGAAGAGAAGAGAAGAGAAGAGAAGAGAAGAGAAGAGAAGAGAAGAGAAGAGAAGAGAAGAGAAGAGAAGAGAAGAGAAGAGAAGAGAAGAGAAGAGAAGAGAAGAGGAGAGGAGAATCAATCTCTTACCGTCCTCTGGACGACCAGGACCATGATGGCAGCCAAGGCAAAGACGAGCAATGCACCCAGGATGGCGATGATAAAATACAAACAGACTTTGTTAGTGGCTCCAAGCCTGTTGGTAACAGTGTCTTCATTCACATTCATGGCTGATTCACGCGAGTCCTTCACCTGAGAAAGTGTTTGCTCTTGCCCCTGGCACATTCTTATATAGCTCTCCAGGCACTGTTCTGTGTGTCCCCTCGGTCGGGTTCAAGTTGCAGCCCATGTCTGCTCCTGGCAGGATTTTCCCCCTTCATCCTGGCTCATGTGATCTGGAAAAAAAACTTCATCACTTGCAGTGCAGAGAGAGAGGGCCCCGGGGGCGTGCGGCAGGACGCAGCTGTGAGCAGGGGAAGCAGCTTCATTCATGCTGTCGCTCCGGGACTTCTCCGTCCTCAGCCGAGCCCTCTGATGTCACAAGGTGAACACACAGCACCATCCCCCGCCCCGGCCCTGTGAAACGGGCACATATGCAAATCCTCTTTCATTTTATACCGCGTGCGGCTGCAGCCGGGTCCCGGCTCTGCCTTCCTGCCCTGCACCGAGGGCTCCTGCAGGGAGAGAGCTCCGGAGCTCGGCACCGCCAGCGACCCGGGCAGCCCGAGCACGGCATCACCGGGATGGGATGGCATGGGATGGGATAATGGGATGGGATGGGATGGGATAATGGGATGGGATGGGATAATGGGGTGGGATGGGATGGGATAATGGGATGGGATGGACAGGGCAGCCCAAGCACGGCATGGGATGGGATGGGATGGGATGGGATGGGATGGGATGGGATGGGATGGCATGGCATGGCATGGGATGGCATGGCATGGGATGGGATAGCATGGCATGGGATGGGGTAATGGGATGGGATAATGGGATGGCATGGCATGGCATGGGATGGACAGGGCAGCCCGAGCACGACATCACGGCTGGGATGGGATGGGATGGGACGGGATGGGATGGGATGGGATGGGATAATGGGATGGGATGGGATGGACAGGGCAGCCCAAGCACGGCATGGGATGGGATGGGATGGGATGGGATGGGATGGGACGGGACGGGATGGGACGGGACGGGATGGGATGGACAGGGCAGCCTGAGCACGGCATCACCGGCCAGGCAGGGATGGGATGGGATAATGGGATGGAGCAGGGCAGCCCGAGCACAGCATCACCGGCCAAGCAGGCACGGAGGGAATGGACCCGCTCAGCCCTGCGCTGCTGTGTGCCCACCTCAAGGGCTGGCAGCACTTTTGGGCACCTCAGCAGGAAAAGGACATGGGACACAGATTATGGCCAGGGGAGGGCAACCAAGGTAGCAAAAAAGGCACCAAGGGCAGCGCTTGTGAGGGACATGGAGGTTTGTTCAGGCTGGAGAAGAGATGGTTGAGGAGGGGATCTCATAGCAATCCACAGCAGCAGCAGGAGTTGCTGGTCCCTTCTCACAGCACAGCAGGAAAGGGAGGGGACTGCTCCAGGACAAGGTCAGAGTGGACATTATGGGAAGGCTCTTCCTGAGAGGGTGGTGATCTCTGGAATAGGTTCCCCACAGCACTAACCCTGTCCAAGGGTACAGAAACCTCTGGATGGTTGGTCCTCCTCTCCTCTTGTGTTTAGGCACTCCTAGGAGGAGCAGGGAGTTGGACTCAATCCTTATGGATCCCTTCCAGCTCAAGATATTCTGTCATCCTATGACTACGCTTGTCTGTGGAGGCCTGGAGATATTTGGGTGAGATTTTCATTGAAGAGTTTCACAGAAATGTGTCAGAAATACATCTGTGCTGCAGATGTGCTGCAGGGTGCAAGTTGTGGGCAGAAAGGGAGCGGTGACACCGAAGCAGCTGAATGCAGAGTTTGGGATGTGCCCACAGAGGGTGTCTGCAATCCCAGTTTATCTGCAGTCAGGGAATTCCTGTCCTGGCCTGGAACCATCATCCTGACTGTGCAGAGAACCCAGTGAGAATTATCTGGGAACATTCTCACTCTATTCGAGTATTAAAGGACCCTGTGTGTTTTCTGTGGGATGACTCCTGACTTTCTGGCCTGTCAGAAATTTTTGCTCCCTAAATTTGCCCTAAACCAAGACACCAAATCAAAACACACCTGAGTTTTTCTGGCAATGTTCCCAGCTGGATGTATGTCCCCTTTTGAATCACATCCATTCAAGCCAGTTAATTTATTTACCAGGAAAAGAAATCCTGGGTTATTTGTCTCAGCTAATCCCAATTTGATATTACAAGGACATCAGAGAGGGCAAAGAGGATCTTACCAGTGCCAGCTCAGCACCTTGCCTTCAGTAGAGAGCAACATGGAATTCCTTGGGACAAATATCACAACAGAAAAAACAGGTATTTATCGCATGCAATTCTCCAGTTTCCTCTGATTTGGGCTCGTGGCCTCCCAGATAAAAGGTAGAACTTTTCAATTTTAATCCAATTGTTCTTTACACCCCTGACATAGCAGAGTTGGGGCATTTTCCTATCAGTACCACTGTCTTTAGTAAAATCACTGGAGCACAGCACTACAGAGGCTTCTACAGATTTGCAAAGCAGTCTTTTTCAGTGTCCCATATCACCATGGGAACAGGCACAACCTGTTTTAACCAGAGACAAAGGGATGAGGAAATGGCCTCACTTGGTCAGACCTGGCAGGTTGGATGAGCTGGATCCTCCTCACCTGTTGGGTCCTTCTTGGGGGATGCAAAACTTCTGGAGAGCCACAAGCAGCAGAGGTTCTTGTTCTGGAAGTTAATCTTTATTATAAAGGAAAGATTGACAAAGTTTGTCAAAGCCTGTCAAAGTTTGTTTGACCCCTTAAGGCAGCAAGTGCAGAGCAGCAAATCCACTCTTTGGAAAGCAGCACACAGAGATCCCCTACAAAGTAATTTCTCCCCAGCCCTCCTCAGCAATGTGACACCTCTGAAATGCAGGAAAATCCAAATTTCCAAAGTCTTTCAGTGACTCTAGAGCAGGCAGCCCAGCAACTCCTGCTCATGACTGAGCAGACACATCCCTCACTGGGGTGGATGATGTTCCAGAGGACACTGGTGGTGTAGTTTGTAGGATATCACCTTGTGTGGTGTCGTGAGGAAAGCCCAGTGAGCTCTTAAGCTTTTACACTCACACTTGGATTGCAGGTCAGCTCTTCAAACAGAATAACTGTGCTAAACTCATGTAAGAAAAACCAGGTGGTGGTGATGGCTGCAAAAGGAAAAGAGAACAGTGAATGTCAGTGAGAAAAAACGGGAAAAATTTGTGCAAACAAACAGACAAAAAAAAAAAAAAAAAAAAAAAAAAAAAAAAAAAAACCACAGGTTAAAGCAGACCTGGTGCTTTCTGAGATAAATCTGGTCAGCCCACGAGCACAGCACTGCAAACCCACAGGGTGAGCTGGAAGGTTGGAACCTGCTGGGAAGGTCCCATAATCACAGAATCCCAGACTGGTTTGGGTTGGAAGGGACCTTAAAGCTCATCCTGTCCTGGGCAGAGACACCTTCAACTATCCCAGGCTGCTCCAAGCCCCATCCAGCCTGGCTTGGGCACTGCAGGAATGGGGCACCCCACATTAAATAGATGTTTTTGGGTGCTCTGTGTTCTGGCTCAGAGGTGCTGATGTGCTTTCAAACATATCATCACCCTTCACACCTCACACTCTCACCTGCTGATGATGCTGATTCCCAGAGCACAGTTCAGTGTTTCATGTTTTCTGACCAGTGTTGTATCAGTTCTCCCCAGCTCTGGTTCAAGAGGTTAAAATCGGTGCTTGCCCCGAATTTGCATCAGCACGAGCTGTGTCCTCTGCAGCAGAGAGCTTTGCATAAAAGGGCAGGGAGGCAGAAAACAAGTGAACCACAAAACCAGCAGCTCTAATTATTTCTTGGTAGATGTGAGTGATTGCCTTTGTCAGGAGAAACACAAAATACCCCAGCCCTTTGTTAGTACTTACTGTTCTGCTCCTCAGCTAAAGGAAATGAACTTACTGAGAGCTGAGAACCCATCTGTGGGGTCTGGAAACTCACCCTGGATGAACTGTGATAACTGAAACCTTTATCAAAGACAGTAATGCCCAATTTTTGAGACTTGTGTGGGCACCCAGCTGCCACAGAAATCCAGGGGGTGAGCAGTGTGGGTGCCATCTGAGGTGCCTGGGTTTATATGAGCTGTGTCCATGTCTTGCCAAGGCCACCAGCTGTGGTTACAGCCCTGTAGCTGACTCCCAGAACTCATCCATCCCTGTAGCTGACTCCCAGAACTCATCCAAGATCTGAGACACAATGAGCCACAATGTCTGTGTTATTGCCCTGAGTGATTCCTGCTCCCATCCTCATTGAGGGGCATTGAAAGCAGGCATCCTGTGGGGTCCTTATGGAACCAGGGAGTCACAGGGGGCTTTGGGGTGGAATGACCCTAGAGATGATCCCATCTCCCCCCCACCGTGGGCAGGGACTCCTCCCACTGTCCCAGGCTGCTCAGAGCCCCATCCAGCCTGGAATGAGATGATTTCCAAGATCCTTTCTCTTCAGTGACAGACCCCAGTGGTTCGGGGTTCTGCAGCCCCCTCTGAGCTGCAGCTGGTTGCACACACATGAACATGTGAGCACTTGTGGAGAGCATTTGATATGGAAATGCAAAATCAGTAAATTGAGGTGGCTGCAAAACACCCTGAGAGGATGAATCACCTCGCTGGAGGCTTTGTGTTTCCTCTGATGAATCACTCCGGGCTCCTGTTCCAACTCCACATCTCAGCCCTTGGCCAAGGCTGGAAAGGTTGTTTGGGTTTATTTTTTAACTGCATTGATTAGAATCTCTGTCCATTCATGTGGTCCTTAGCAAAGCTGATCTCTGGCTGAGGGAAATGACACTCCAGTTTCTCACTGCTGTGAGGACACCTTTGGCTGTCAGCACAAAACACTCTTTTGAGGGAGATGCTGCCTACCTCCCATCTCTCATCCCAGCTCTTGGAGGGTTTCCAAGAATAGCAATGTTCTTTACTCGCTTTGTTTCTCAAATAAGATCACTGGATAAAAATAGACATCAGACAGCAGGAAAATGAGGGGAAAAAGGAAAGGTTAAAGCTGCCACTGAGCAGTATTATCTCCTTGGGAAGCTGCAGAGGATTTATTTGTGCTGTGCTGCTGCCTCCCTTGCTCAAAAGAATTATATCACTCAGTCTTGTAAGAATATGGAAAATCAGGTGTATTAAATTGGCTGAAAATTGGTTATGAGGAAAAAACACCTCTTGATGCTGCAGTGGATGTGCATCATCCATCTCCTTTGGAGCACAGGCAGAAAGCAGAGGTGTTAGAAGAGGTAATAAAATGCAGCAATAAAACAATACAAATGGAACAGTTATAAAAGTGCAATAACTTCCACAAATTTGTCAGAGTTTGCTCAGTGGGAATTATTGTCAGTCCAAACACACCCAGAGTCCTTCCCATGTGGCATCCCCCAAAATTGGGGGCTGGAATGTTTGTGGTGCCTTTCAGCACCACTTGAGAGAGTCATTCCAATGAGTGGAAAACTCATTTCTGGGTATTAAACCCCTCTGCTTAATGACCAGAAGAAAATAATGCATGAATTGCAAAGCTGGAAGAAATTGAATAATTAATATAGGTAAAATAAAATATAAAAAACCCGCACAGAGTTATTCAGAATGAGATTTTTCAGGCACGTTTAGAGATTTTAAATCACTGAAATTCCAGTTATTCTGTTATGGAACACCAAAAGAACATTCATTTCCCACAAGGATTTAATAATTTCTTGAAAACCAGGCTATTTCTGTGTGATTTCAGCAGCATAATAAAAAGATTGAGCCATGCAGAAGTCTATTCAGACTCTCATGCTTACTCTGGGATCTAATTAATAAAAAAAAGAATAGAAGAGGATTGTATCAATTTCAAGTTCATTAAGAAGGAGAAAAAGGACATTTAACTTGTTGGTGTGAGTGGGGCTCTTAAAACCTCTGGGTACACCTGAAAATCATGGCCTGAGAAAATCTGTGTAGTGGATTTGGGTCAGGAGGAGGGGGAGATGCCAGGATGTGGATTTGGTGGCAGAAGGAAACGAGCACTGGAGCCCAGGGATGAGAAGGGAAGGGCCCAGCTCACGGTGCTGGGCAGGGCAGTGACACTGGCACGGTGTCACACACCCAAACTGGCACAGAGAGCAGCACCTGCAAAGGGTCCCACCCACACATTCTGCAGGAAAAGAACAGAATTTAAACCAGAAAGGGCCTTTGGGATCATAGAACCTGTTCAGGAAAGGGGGGAGGATTTATCCCAGCCCCTGGGAAATGGGAATGCTGCTGAGCCAGGCTGGGAAGCGTCAGGCTGGAACACATCCTGGCCCTGCCACCACCTCAGGGACAGTGTGAGGCACCCAGGGGCGGGGATGAGCAGTGCTTTGGGGGATGATGACACTGGGAAGGGCAGCCTGGGGTCTTTGGGTCAGGACAGGCAGGGCTCTGCAGTGCTCCAGCTGTAATAATCAGAATTTCCCCTGTGTGAGTATGGAATATTAATCACTGGCCATGGAAAGAAGTGGAACTGTGAACTGAAGATTGGCCAGTGTGATGTAGGGAAGAAGCTGTTATTTGTATTCCCTGTGCATAAGGGTTGAAAGCTTTTGATAAAAGAGAGATGAGAGATCTGAGGTCAGGGTGAAAACCACCAAACCTTTCTGGGGACCACATCATCTCTGGTCAGGCTTCACTGGGAGAGCAGACACCTCCCAGCTGAATTCACCTGGCAGCAAAAGGTACCCAGGTTAGAAATAAAACCCCTCAAAAGCTGCCATTCAGCATTTGACAGCTCCTAAACCTCCCTGTGTCCTACAAACAGGGTCTGCTCAGCATGGCATTCATACACTGAACCCTACTGGGCAATAATATGAGAACCACTGAAAAATCAGTGTTTCACCAGCTTGAGATGCAGTCTGTACATCAAGGGAAGTGGAGGAATGTGGGGTGAAAGTCTATTTATAATGGTGGCATGTTGAAAGGCTTTGTTAGTTCACCTTTCTCAAAATAAGAAAGCTCCATCACTCTTCTGCTCAGATAGGAGACTGTGAAGTTGTTTATTTTTTCCATCCCTGTAGGGCAAATAAGGAAAGATCTTGCAAAATTCCCACTGTAGGTGCCAGGGTCACCTTCTGTTACTCAGCCTGGGATGGATTTATCCCCACAGCAGCTGCTGAGGTGGGTCAGTGTTGGTGTTCCTCCTCCACCTCCCCGTTAAAGACAGAAATGAAGCATCAGAAAGTAAAAGTGCCTCTGTTTAACCTCGGGGGTTAAACACAGCTGTGCCCTCCAGCCTGAGGACCCTCTGTAGGTGTTTGTGCCCCTAAAGGCTCCCTGGAGCAATCCCCAAACCCTGCAAAGTTGATGCAAACGACTCAGGAGCACACGCACACACAGGAAAGCTGCAGCAAAGGATGGAGTGTGCTCAGAATCCCCCCAAAAATCGATGTTAAAAGAAGGCAATGTAAGCTGTCTGCTCAGGGGGACAGGAGCTTTCTCTCCAGATTGAAACTGGTAAAAGTCTTAACAATGATGTTCTAAAATGCCTCGAAGGATGGAAGTCACCTGGAGCTTTCTATTCATGGTGATTGGAACAAGTTCAGCTTAAAGCTGCTGGGAGCTTTTGGTTCAGAGCTGGGACACCCTCAGGCTGTGGCTGCTCTCTTGGGCTCCCATCAGCACAGTTAAAGACAGAAACCACCAGAAAAGGCAAAAGAAAAGCTGGAAGATCCCTCCTGGGAACAGTGCAGCACTTGGCTGACCAAGGTCTCCAAACAGAGCTGTGGAGACCCCAGCCCTCACCAATTAATGATGCTGCTAATTGGGGTGTGCCAGTGTGGGTCAGCACTGCTCTGCAGGGCTTTCTCACACTTGCTGGGCTCCTCACGGGCTCTGCTCATTCACAACGGGCAAAATTCTCAAAAATACATAGGATTAAATTATTCTGGGCTCCCCAGGCCAGTTCTGAAGGTGGCATCTGTGTAAATGGTGTGTAAATGTCCTTTCTTGGTAAGTGCTTCATCCTGGCTAATCTGGCAGATCAGCTTGGTAATGTTTGCAATTGCCAGTACCAGGGCTGATTACAGAACCAGCCCAGGCAAGTTCTTTGGTCTAGATGTCTCTGAGATAGCTAAAGGCAGGGAAAATTAATGAGAGCATTTGGGAGAAGGATAATTATTTGGGAGCAGGAGCCTCATTAACAGGCGGAGGGTGGGAGGTTGATTATTTTATGGTTCTTGTGACAAATCACCCCCAGCTTTTGCCATCACTCTGCCTGGGAATGAAATGATGGAAGGCTATCATGGAACAGGGATGGTCCAGGGGTTTGGATCACTCAGGTACATCTGGGGAGGAGCAGTGACAGTGGGGAAAGGGAATTGGGGACATCCCTGTGTCACACAACAGCTGTGGTTGTCAGGGCATCACCACTGCCTGTTCACTGCCATGAGCCACAAAATGTATAAATCACAGGAGAACAGAAAAGGAATATCAAAATATTCAGCCTTGAGTGACAGCCTTTGTTTGTCCCTTCAGAGGTAATTGTCAAGTAAAGTCCTGCAGGTAAAATCCTGCATCTGCCAGCATTTTCTCTGGAATGGTTACCCTAAAATTATCCAAAGCCTTTTCAGAGCTGTTTTTCCGAGTCACAAGGAGGACACATCCACTCTGCATCCTGTTTGGATTGTCCCCATGGAATTAAGTTTGGCATTTTTCTTGGATTTCAATCAGGGCACACAAAAGCTCTGCATTCCACTGTTATTCACATCATTTCTACTCCAGCTTCTCTTGAATTAATGAAACCCCAGACTCTTTGCAATGCCACTCTCAGTTTATGCAGGCTGAACAATTTAATTTTGCCCATTCTTGAATTCTGCCCCTCTCTTATTCCTTTCTTTGATGCCTTTGTGCAAATGTCTCAGGGCTTCTTGGGCACAGCACACTCGGCAGGTTTTGCTGGTGGAAAAGCAGGATTTTACCGATTTTCCCCTGTCCACAAGAGCTGGGCACTGAGATGCCTGAAGGACACTCAAGCCATCAACACAGCCACTGTAACAAAAAGTGATTTTCTGGCAATTCTACTGTTCCAAACTTTTCCCTTAGAACTTCCACACCAGAGGCTTGTCAGCCTACAGAGATCCCAGCCTGGTTTGGGTTGGAAGAGATCTTAAATCCCATCTCATTCCACCCCCTGACATGGCAGGGACCCCTCCCACTGTCCCAGGCTGCTCCAGCCCCAATGTCCAACCTGGCCTTGGGCACTGCCAGGGATCCAGGGGCAGCCACAGCTGCTCTGGGCACCCTGTGCCAGCCCTGCCCACCCTCCTAGGGAAGGATTTATTCCCAATATCCCATCTATCCCTGCCCTCCTTTAGCTTCAGACCATTCCCCCTTGACTTGTCACAACCTGTCCTCATGAAAGTTTCTTCCCAACCTCCTCCTAAGTCCCCTCAGGCACTGGAAGGTGCCCTAAGATGTCCCCAGAGGAGCAGGAATCCCACAAGGGAAGCTCAGCCATGCCTGCAGAGGTGTCACCAAGCAGCACCTGGGCACCTGCGTGTTCCCAGAGCTGGCAGACAACTCCCAAGGAGCTGGAGCCCTGTGGGATCCTGGAGCTGTGGTTTGGTGAGTCAGCAGCAAACACCTCCCAGAGCAGCTCAAGGTGATGCTGAGCTCAGTGAGCAAACCTGGCCTGCGGTTTCCTGCAAAGCCTTTTTCCTTCTTTTAGTCTGCGTGGGTTCATGCCCCCTAAATTTCGCTCTCAGTTTCAGGTGTGAATTAATTCAATATCGTCAGGTTGCACTCAACTAAGAGAAACTCTCCAGTCCGGACTGGTTTCAGTACAAACCTAAGCAAAACCACAGAATTGCTCATGGTTTCCAGACCAAACCATGCACTTCACCTTGTTTTTTGGGGGTTTCATTATGAAAATTTCATGGAGCCTGAGGTAGAATAGACACAAAGCTTTGAGTTGTGACCTGTCCAGTTCTGCCTGCTGGGAATATAATGGCTGGCAATGGAAGTCTTTGCTGCCAAGAGACATTTCTGTGCTTCCCAGTTGGTTTTAAATGAAAATTGATTGATTTATTTGCCCTCCTTGGGTCCTGAGCTTTGAGCTTGGTTTAGGCCCTTGCTTTGGTCTTAGAGAGGTTTCAGGCCATGTCTGGAAGACAAAAAATCATGGCTTTTTTTTCCCCATGGTGGGAAATCAGTGCAGGCATGGCATGACCAAGCCTACATCTTCTGTATCTCAGGGTTTAAAGGGATTCAGAAAATGCTGGGACACTGCTGTTGTTCTCTTACTGATTAACAGAGGATTCTTGCAGGGGAGATTAAAACTTGGTTCATTTCTGAGTCAGGGAAACGTTCAAGCACTTGGTAACTCAGGGTTTCACACTCTTGTGAGTGTGGTGCATATGAAAAACAACTTCAGCCTTGAATTTGTGACAGTCAAATAGCAGAGAAATGAAAACATGAGTGAGATGAGGATGGACAATACTGAGAAAATCTGTAGAAAATTTGTCTTGAAATATATCTCATTTTTAGAGACACACAAGCAAGTGTGTGTGTTTTTCCTGGGTACACTTCCAAAGGCTGTGTCTCACCTACTGAGCCAATTCTGTCATCCAGGATGCATCAGTACTAATCCATTTTGCTGAACTCCTTAGAAATTACCTTATTGAGCACAGCTGAACCAGGAAACTCAACCAGACTGGAAGATTTCATTTTAGAAGACAGTCAGGTTTCAGCTCAAAGACTTCCAGTCAGGATGGACTTGCCTCTTCTTCCAAGGAGTCACGAGAATGTTTAACTAACTCCACTCTGATGGATTTGCTTCTCTTTTCTGTTGGATTGACAGAGCCAGAGAGAAAAGAGTAAAACCTTGTAGATTATTTTCCCTCAGCTCTCAACAACTCTCATTTCCACTGGTCAAAACTTTATTTTTTTAATGTGCTAAATTTACATGAGCCCAGCCCAGGTTCAGATTTTCTTCTTTCCCCAGCTGGAATAAATAAATAGACTAAATAAATATATAAATAAACAAACAAACAAACAAACAAACAAACCAAATAGCTCAAATTTCTCTCAGTAAAGGTATTTTCTAGACTCCAAACCATTTGTTCACTCCTGCTCTGATTGAGCAGGGAAAATCTGTACCAAATTTCCTTTGCTCAACAGAGAATGACTTCTCAAAACACGCAGGATGGGAAAATGCAGCTTCAAACAGTGTTTTGAATGAATGAAATAAAAACACAGCGAACAATTGAAAGTTTGAGGCACCCACTCAAAAGCAGAAAATATCCCCTTTCTCAGTGGCCACTGCTGAATATAACAAGGCAGTTTCAGGATGTGTCTTTTGGCTGGTTGGGTTGGGTTTGAACTGTTCTCTAGAGGAGGTTGGCCTGTGGGTAAAACCCAGACTGGGAGAAATCTGCTTTCACATCTGGTCCCTGCCCAGGGCTGTGTCACTGCTGTGTCCCACCCTGGTGGCTCTGAAAAAAGAGCATGGGAGGGTGTCAGCACCTTGGAAGTGCAGCATCATTTTAGAGAGATTTCAGGGCTTTGCCTTGAAGTTTTGCCAGAAGCCCAAGGGAAAAGAGTGGGAGAGGAGCAGTGAGCTCTGCAAGGAAAGCCAAGGTGTGCTCTGCACGTTTCTGCTGCTCCATGCACACCTTGGGAAGGGACATGCCTGAACCCAGCTCAGAGTAGAAGCAAATCTATGTGCAAATCCAGCTATTTTCACCCCACAGCTCAAACTCTGTTCAAAGCAAAATCTTGATTTTTACCATTTTACAGACAGAAAATGTCAGGCATAGGGGTGGAGAAGTGAAAAACGGAGCAGAGACTCCCCAGATTGCTGGGTGAATTGGGCAAGTGGGGCTGCAGTGGGGTTCTTCCCTGAATTCCAACAGGATCATTGGGCAGAGAAAAGCTCCACACCTGTGACAGGGGCTTGTCCCTGTTGTCCCAGCTGAGCCCAAGCTGGGCAAGGCAGGAATGAGGGAGGGATGTGGTGAGGCTCGTGAGGAGGTGGTGGTGTAGGTTGTGAGAGAACATGAGGCAGCTTTGACACGAGCAGAGGAAACTTCACCTTTGGAATTTCAAAGTTGACTCGACATTTCTGCCGTAGCAGATAAACATCTCAGTCTCTTTTACGGCTGGGAATTGTCTCTTTCTGTTTATAAATAGAAGAAACACACAACAAGTTACCCAGTGTTATTTCCTCTGGGGCTTTTAGGGGGTGGATGTCTGTGGGTGGTAAACAGCCCACAGAGAAGTTGTTGTTGTTAATAATCAATGTGAAGCAGGGGAGGGCAGGGGCTGAGGCTGAGATGAGCCAGGTTTGGGCTCACCACAAACCAAATATAGGTGAGGGAGGGACAGCAAAGCCACACTGCTGCTCTGGGGCTGTGACTATTGCTGCTTTGTGATATTATTTATGTCCCTACCAGCACTTTGCTTGCCAAAGACGCCTTAGGCAGACAAACAAAGACCTGAAAGCCTGAAAACTAGAAATGAGACATAAAGGCAAGCAGCTGGACAGGGTGAGCAGAGCACTTGAGGAAGTGTTTTAGCCTTGGCAGAACCTTGCTGGGGTCGTGGTGCCAACCAGCAGTGGAACCCTGAGGTGTGGGGTGTGCCCAAACACACCGAGCTGCTCTGGTGGCTGCAGCCTGAGCAGGGACAGGGGCTGAGGAGGAGGAGAAGCACAGCACACCGCTCAGGGTTTGAGGCTCTGTGTCCCAGTCTGGAGTGCAGGGACTGTCCTTGTTCTCCTGGAGCACCCCTGGGGTGGGAGCAAAGCCTTCAGTGCTGCAGGGGATGGATCTGCCCTTGGGGAAAGGGAAAACCTCTGGAGTTGGGGCTCTGAGGCACCCAAGGCATTTCTGTGTGCCCAGGGGAGCTGTGGCCATGGGGACAGTGCCAGCTGGGAAATTGGTGCCAGCTGGGAATCTGTGCCAGCTGCATCACACACCCTGAGCCCTGTGGGTGCCATGGCTATTTGGGATGTGCTGGGGACACATCTGGCCACTGAGGCTTTAGAGTGACCTGCAGGACAGCTTCAACACTCTGAAACCAGCCTGAGCTTCTCAGGGTGCCCAGAGCAGCTGTGGCTGCCCCTGGATCCCTGGCAGTGCCCAAGGCCAGGCTGGACATTGGGGCTGGAGCAGCCTGGGACAGTGGGAGGTGTCCCTGCCATGGGACAGGATGGACTGTGAGGCCTTTCCAACCCAAACCAGGCTGGGATTTTATGAAATATTGCAGTGGATTCCCCTCCTCTCAGAAATGCCATTTCACTAAAAGCTAAACCGGATTTTGGAAAGGTGATAAAACTGATAAAACTATTCAGAAATTAAAAGAAAACAAAACCTTTTCTTTTAATAAGCTTGAAAGACACAAGTTCAGAATTTGGGGGATAGAATGATCTCATTCCTCTATAAAAATGACATTTTGTTTTGGAACTCTTCACTTGTTATTAATTTATTTATTCAGTGTATTTATTCAGCTTGAAACCATGGGGAAAATTAAGCCTTTTGATCTATGCTTGCTACATTTTAGTGGTGGAGAAAGGGACTTTTTCTTTGTGATACATTTCTAGGATTTTTTTTGTAAACAGAATTTAGTCTTAAGCCGCCTCATTGCAAACCAAACACAACAGCTAATTAATTCCTGATGAAATATTTGCATCACTGGTGGTTTTTTGGTGATAGCAAACTCTGTCAGCACTTCTATTCAGCAATTCAGGCAACCTTCCTTTACTGCCAATCCAATGGATTTTGTAACACTTTGGAAAAGGACCCTTTTGTTTTGTTTCCTGAAGAAACAAAGAATTCCTCAGTGCAGCAAGGACTGGATGATGATGCACAAGAGGGGACAGGGACTCACAGGCAGGAAAAATAGGTGATTATAGGAAGAGGTGGAGAAGGAAGGAGCTGTTGGGATAAATGAGGATTAGGTGGCTTAAAGATTGAATTTGTGGGTCCAAGGGAATGGGAAGGATGTTGTCATGAAGGTTTCATGGCACAAGAAAAGGTGCCCAGGGCACTGTCCCAGGGGATGGAGCCAGGCAGAGGTCAGGCAGCTCCAGCAGAGCAGCAAACACTGGTGACTACACTGATTTTCTTTAGGAAATTCTTTTGGGCAGCACTTTCCTGAATAAAGCCAGTACTTGGATCAGGGATTCTCCACACAAAGAGGAATTTTCTATGAGACTTCTGTATCTCTGTCCTTGTGATGTCGAAATCTCAATATTTAGCCTGGCCTGCAGCTGAGTGTGCAGCCAGGTGGAAAATGCCAGAGCACCTTGTGGAGCTGCGAGTCAGAGCAGAGCCCAGCCAGGGCAGAGGGCGGTGAGCAGTTCACTGGGTGCAGCCACTGAATGGCACTGAGTGCTGGATGAATTGAGGCACAGGAGGAGGTGCCCCAGAGCTCAGGTTAGCACAGGATACAGTCCCAGACGCTGCACAGCCCACAGCCCAAGCTTTCAACACTCCTACGGCGGAATGGGCTGTGATAGGCATCTCTGTGAGCAAAGAGCTGCCTGCCAGGAGATGCTGGGGCTCTAAAACTGGGAGAAAATCATTCAGTGACTCATCAGTTCATTAGAAAAGGAACTTTCAGGTTGACCAAGCCTGTTCATGAATTTGACTTGGGTTTTGTTGAATGATTGAGGTGAAACCACAGGTTTTGGAAGTGCTGAAACATCAGAATTAGACAAGATAAAGCAGTGGTTTAGATCCAAGATTGCTTGCTTGGTTTGGCTCTTGCCAAAACCTGAGAGAGATGATGGAGTTATTTAACTCATCCATTACCAGGCTGATTAATTTACCAATGGATGCCATAATAACAGATGTAATCTCCTCTCTGAGTAATTCAGTGCACAGATTTGAGCAATCTTCCCCCCATCTTCAAGAAATCATTACTGTGACAGTGTGCACAAATTAGAATACCATAATGTGAATTAAATCACAGGAAAATACCTGATAATAATTCCATGAAAATTGTAAGCTAAAATTCCCTTCCTGGGACTCCCAGAATGAGTATGTGTTAAAGGAGTCTGTGAATTCAGCCACTGATGACCTGGACTCAACAGAGATCAACAACCCTTTTAGTTTTAGCTGAGTAAAGATGAAACTCCCTCTTGGATTAAATTTCTACCTTCATTTTTAATGCCAGGAGCAGCAATAGACACACAAAGGTGTGTTCCATTCATACTTAAAATAATAAATAAGTACATAAATACATTCATAAATACATATATAAATAAACAAACCCATTCTGGAGCCCAGCAGGGACAGATTGTCCAGAGCCACCTAATCAATGGAATCACAGAATGGTTTGGAAAGGACCTTAAAGGATCATCTGATTCCATGGGCAGGGCCACCTTCCAGCAGAGCTCCATCCAGCCTGGCCCTGGACCCTTCCAGGGTCACCCCCTGCTGTCTTTGGTCCCTGCAAGGAGCCAGAGCAGCCCAGTGCAGCTCCAGCTAAAACTGAGTACAAGATGCTTTGGGAGAGAGGAAAACAGCAGCTGAAGTACAGCAGGCATTCACCTGAGTGAATTCCTGTGTGAGCCCAGTTACACCCTGTGACAGTGCTTTAATTGTGCAATGTGGAAAACAAACAATCTTGTAATTTATTTTAAATGCTGCAGGGTTTATTTTCCTGGCATGCTCCTTAGGTTTTTTGGGTTATGGCCTGGATTCTTCTCTGGCTCACTGCTTCCACTCCGTCAAGATTTAATAGGGATCTTTGAAATCTCTTTATTTTGAAATCAAGAGAGAGAAACAACTTTTCCAAAGGGGATTGTTCAGTTTGTTTTATGCATCTGGTTCAGGAGAGCATGGCTCATGTCCTGTCCCACTCCAGAGACTCTGCTGCCATCAGCTTCAGCTGAGAGAGCTGCATGCCTGTGCCTGGCAAACACAGCCTGGCTGGACAGGGCAGCACTGCTGCAGTCTCAGGCAATGGGAAAAAGGAGGAAAATTAAAAGCAAGGTGTGGTCTGGATATGAATCCTGCAGGGCAGCCAGACCAGGAGGGCTGTGAGCCCTGTGGGACAAGCACAGAAAGTTCCTGAGCTTCACCTGGGAGCAGAAGCCATCAAAAGTGAGCAGGGGGAAAGGGGAAGGTGTCTCTGCTGTCTCTAGCATGAAGCAGCACAGGACCCTGCTCCATGGGGAAGCAGAGCTGCACCATCCCCTGCATGGAGAGCCAGCCTGGGAAGGCACTGAGCAGCTCTGCTTGGCCTTGAGAGGTTTGTCTGAGAGCAGAAAGCCCTGAAATCATGAAGAAAAACTAAAATGAAACACTATTTGCTCGTTAAAAGAGCTGAGGCAGCTTTTATGTTTGTTTTCATTTCAGCGGATGCCAGGTCATTTTTAATTTTGATGTGTGTTAGCTCTCCCATCCCTACAGATGCAGGCACAGTGAGAACACACCTCAGGCTGCCTGACAGATTTCTGGTGTGGTTTTGTAAGGTTTCCTGAGAATCAGGGGACATTTCTTGTTTTGCAGCTTGACAAAAACCCACAAGTGCCTGAGTGCTTGGTGCTCTAACAAACAGGTCAGCAAGGGAAAGGTTACCCAGGGACTCAGACTGGGGCTCTCCCAGCTCCTCTGCTGGCCCCTGGCACAAACCCTGAGGTTCCTGGTGGCCCCTCAGGGACTGGCATGTGCCAGTGATGTTCTGGAGCTGCAAGGACAATGTGGTTTGTCTTTACCAGCACCTGTGGCAAATTCATCTCAGAGCCTCCCACAGGGCACCCTGTGTGCACACAGTGATGCAGAAAGAACAGGAGGAGGGAGCTGGTTGTGTCAGATGTTCCCCTGGGGCTGGTGAGTTTAGTTTTGAAAGAAAAAAAAAAGAAGAAAAAAAAAAAAGCTTTAAGGTACTTTCTGTTGTTTTTTATTTTTTTTTTTTTTCACTGAGGATATTGGGTGGAAATTATTACAGCAGGAGCCAGGCAGGCTCTGTGTGCTGGGCTCTGTTCAACCCTTTGCTTGGAGGAGTGAGGCTGTGAAGGAAGGGGATGGCAGAGCATGGTGATCCTTTGGGCTCTGGCAGTGATTTTCTCTGTTTATTGAAATGCTTTGTGTCTCTGTGCTCCGGTTTAACACAGGTGGAACACTAGGATTTGGTGTGTGTGAGGGGTTCCAATAGGAAGTGTTTTCCAGCAGGTTTCTCTGTGAGAAGAAAAAATTCATGGAAGAAGAGGAAAGATTAGAAACATTTATTTTACCTTCCTCTCCATGCCCACATGGACACCTCTACCTGGCAGTGCAATACAAGCAGAGCTGTAAGGAAAGGCTTTTTCCATAAAGAAAACCCTCTTCCCTAGCTGGAAGAGAGCAAGGAGAACGCAAAACACCAGAAAAGTGTAGAGCCAACGACACTGGGTGATTAATGAACTGCTAAATGAACCAAGCCATCTGTCCTGCCCCAGCCACAGCAGCACACAGTGCACTTTCACTTTCTCCCAGGGGCTCCCAAACATCCTCATGCTGAGGGCCAGCCTGCTTTGAGCTGCTGCTCTGCACTCACAAGGGGACTGGGCTTCCCAGCAAAGGCACTGCTGTAGAAATTCAGGAATTTCTCTGTCCTGAATGATGGTAAGCAGCTTTGAGACACTGCAGTGTCTCTTGTGAAACTACTCTTGAAAGGATGAAGATGTGAAAAATAATCTTGTGATTCTTGCAAGGACCAAGGGTGTAGCCTTCAAAATATTAAAATATGACACCAGTGCAATTTATTGCTGTCCACTTCCTAGAAGCAGTGTGAGCAGTGAAATCAGAATTGCCAAAAATTATCTGATTGTGATAACAGCTCTGTATATCCTGCTGGTTGAGGTCAAATAAATTTCATAATAATGTGCTGACTACCTTCAGCCTCATTGGCAGTCAAAGGGGAGATCCTGTATCTAAGACTGGCTGAAGAAAGAGCCCTTGGAACATCTCACCCTTGGCCAGGTGGGAATGAGGGCTCCCAAAAAGCCAGGAGTGGTCACAGAGGCTGAGTGAGAGCCCTTTGTGCCAGACTTGGGCCTCCCACATAGGTCTGTAGGCACGCAGTTTGAAATCATAAAAAAAATTGAAAGATAAATAGAATAGCAGAATAATAGAATCATAAAATCCCAGAATGGTTTGGGTTGGAAGGGACCTCAAAGCACACCCAGTGCCACCCCTGCCATGGCAGGGACCCCTCCCACTGTCCCAGGCTGCTCCAGCCCCAATGTCCAGCCTGGCCTTGGGCACTGCCAGGGATCCAGGGGCAGCCACAGCTGCTCTGGGCACCCTGTGCCAGCCCTGCCCACCCTGCCAGGGAACAATTCCTTCCAAATATCTAATTTACATTTCCCCGCTGTCAGTTTGAGCCCATTCTCCCTTGTCCCATCCTGCAGGTCCTGATGAAGGGTGTCTCTGTTTCCCAGGTGCTCTGAGGTGTCCACACCTCGTTCTCCTCTCCAGGATGAACACTCCCAGCTCTCCCAGCCTGTCCCCACAGCGCTGCTCCAGTCCCCTCACCAATGTCCTGCCCTCCTCTGCTCCAAGCCCACGAGGGAACTCGAAGAGTTTGGTGCCCACACTGCACCAACACTGTGGCTCAAAGGATGTTTGCAACAACTCCAGTAAAATAAGCAATCTGAGGGCAGGAATTTTTCTTTCTGGTGAGGCCCATTGGGCAGCTCCCCCACAAACAGCCCTTGGGGCCACGGTGCCAGCTCACAGCCCTGCTGAGGTGCAAAACTTTCGCTAGAAATAAATGGGCCAGTGGATGTTTTTTCTACTTTAAGAGTGTTTGTTTGCTGTGCTTTAATTTTTTCCAGGAAGAGATAACTGAATCTGAGAACTGATGCGCTCCCAACTCTTAGATGCTGGCACTGCTTATTAGCTGCTTGCTCAGTGGAGAATATTCTTCCTTATATAGGTCTTTCAGAAAGTAGGTCAGGGGATTAACGTGAGTTCCGGGTGCTAAAAATCCTCTTTGACAGCCTGCCTTCCTTCATTATTTTCTCACTCTGCCCTCTGCAGATGCCAACACCTGCCAGCTCCTCTGCTGTTTTCTCCTGGGGTCAGCAGGATGACCACAAAGGTTTCTCCACTCAGATCCCACAAACAACTTTGGCCCATTGGTTTTTCTGGTGTGTTTGACCCCTGACATCACTGGGCTTTGAAGATGGAGAGGTTGTTTTTCAAAGAAACATGGCAGTGCCACACCAGCCCAGGCTCTGGGGTGATTTATCAGTGGGAAAACACCTGGGCAGAGATGGCCACTGGAGGATGGAGCACTCAGAGCCTGTTCTGAGCAAAGGGGAGCTGGGCCCAGGGCCAGGCAGGCAGTGAGGAGCTCTCCCAGCCCTGCTGAGCAGCTGCATCTTCTCATGGCAAGTGCTTCTAGGAAGTTCTGCAGGGAAACAACAACAACCATCACCAAAGCCTTCTGTGAAATGTTTGCTCTCCACACCACGTTCGGTGCTGGTGCTGCTCACGTTTGTGCTGATGGGGCATTTCTTGGGCTGTTTACAGGAGATACAGAACAGCTCTGACATCCTCACAGTTACACCATGGCCTGGGGAGCAGGGACACTGAGGGTCATCCCATCCCATCCCATCCCATCCCATCCCGTCCCATCCCTTCCCACCCCATCCCCCCCTGCCATGGCAGGGACCCCTCCCACTGTCCCAGGGGACCCCTCCCACTGTCCCAGGCTGCTCCAGCCCCAATGTCCAGCCTGGCCTTGGGCACTGCCAGGGATCCAGGGGCAGCCACAGCTGCTCTGGGCACCCTGTGCCAGCCCTGCCCACCCTGCCAGGGAACAATTTTCCTAATATCTAACTTAAATTTCCCCTCTGCCAGATTAAAGCCATCCCCTTTGTCCTGTCACTACTTGTAGTCTCTTGTATATATACACAAAAATATATACCCACACATATCCATGTAGTCATGTCACCAATAAAAGATCTAAGGAACTTTTATTAGTTAGGATCTAACTAACATCTTTAGGAACTCATTTGTTTGAAATAGAAATGATTAATGAGATGAAACAAAACATTATCATATATTCACTTCATATATACTCTTAACCTGAGTCCATGCCTGTGTGGACATCTCCACATATCTCAGGAGATGTCTGAGGGACCCTCAGCCCTGGGTGTCCTTGTCTGTCCATTTCTATCCCTGTCCGTCCCTGTGTGTCCCTGGGTGTCCCTGTGTGTCTCTGTCTGTCCCTGGATTTCCCTGTCTGTCCCTATTGGTCTGTCCCTGTCTGTCCGTCCCTGTCTGTCTGTCCCTGGGTGTCCCTGTCTGTCCATCCCTGTCTATCCCTTTCTGTCCCTGTCTGTCTGTCCCTGTCTGTCCCTATCTGTCTGTTCCTGTCTGTCTCTGTCTGTCTGTCCCTGTGTGTCTATCCCTGTCTGTCCCTGTCTGTCTGTCCCTATCTGTCCCTGTCTGTGCCTGTCTGTCCCTCTCTGTCTGTCCCTGTGTGTCCCTGTCTGTCTGTCCCTGTCTGTCTGTCCCTGTGTGTCCCTGTCTGTCTGTCCCTGTCTGTCCCTGTCTGTCCCTGAGTGCCCCTGTCTGTCTGTCCCTGTCTGTGCCTGTCTGTCCCTGTCTGTCTGTCCCTGTCTGTGCCTGTCTGTCCCTGTCTGTCTGTCCCTGTCTGTCTGTCCCTGTGCTCAGGAGGGTCAGAGCAGTCCCAGGCTCTGCTCTGAGCCCAGCAGTGTCCCCAGAGCCATGGACAGGGACTGAGCCCAGGAGTTCCCCCAGCCCAGGAGGCAGAACTTGTGCCCTGGGCAGTGCCCAGCGCTGAGCAGAGCCCAGAGAGGCTGTGGGGTCTCCTCCTGGGGATACTCCAGTCCTGTGCCCTGTGCTCTGGGTGGCCCTGCTGGAGCAGGGAGGTGACACCAGGTGACCCCACTGTGGTCCCTCCCAGCCTGACCCACCCTGGCATTCTGTGGTGCTGGGGTTCTGTGAACTAACACAAAACAAGGTTCCCAGTGAGGGTTTTCACATCTCTCCATGGCCTCTTAGCAGGGTGGGCTTTGTGCAGAAATGCCCCCAGAAAAGTGCAGTACCTGGGCAGCCTGACCACCTGGGGGGGAGCAAAGCCCTGGCAGAGCTCCTGGCCTTGCAGCTGGTCATGCAGCCTTGAAATGAAAAACAGAGCAGCTCAAGTTATTTGGCCAGTGGCAGATGCAAAGCTCAGAGATTTTTTGCTACAGAAACACTGAAGTCTCCACATGTGCTCCAACTTTGCAGTTGGAATAAAAGCTCCCTGCCAGCCATTGCATCCCTGCTGCTATTTCTTCTGCAGATCCAAGGTGTGCACGGTTACCCCTCTGATGGGAGCCCCTGCTGCTTTCCTGCCCTGTTCCAACTGCAGACAGCCCAGCCCTGGCAGCTGCCTTTGCTTTTGGTGCCTTTGGGATGGAGCTGAGGGAAAATCCTCATTTTTACTGCAGATGAAAACGGTTCTTTGCCTGTCCCAGGGGTGCTGTGTGTCCCCAGGTTTGCTGCACTGCAGCATTCCCTGGGTACCCACAGAGGTACCCTGATCAGGTGGTGATTATTCAGTGTTCAGCTCACAGGAAGAAAATAGATTTTCCCAGCAGCCTGGGTGTCACAAAGCCTCCCAAATCAACGCTCTGTTGAGGTGGGAAATGTGTTGAGAAGTGCCAAACTGTAGCAAGGAAAGAAGCTCTGAGGGCACAGATTGATGAAAATTTTCTGTGGGAGATGCAGAACTTTCAAGACAGGAGCACTAAAGCTGGGAGCACACAATTACTGTTCCTTTATTCTAATTTTGTTCACCCCCTGCTCGAGCCTGAGGCACACAACACAGGCTCTGATCTGGGCTGAGTCCCTCCCAGGACACACAGACACTCTGTGGCTCTCCCTTTCTTTTCCTCTCACGTCCTTTGAAGCACAGACATCAGTGATTCTACAGAAATCAGAGGACTCCTACTCATAATGACACCTCAACAAGACAGAACACTGTGCTTTGTTCCCTCCCTAGGATGGAGTCAAGCGGGGATCCATCCCAATATTTGGGAGTGCTGGTGATCCCTGAGTGCCCCAGGCAGTGCTGTCAGCTCTGAGATCAGCACCTGCTGCCACCTGAAACCTTGGTGGTTTCCTCTTGCTTTCTAAGCTGCAGGAAACACTGACATTTCTGCTGAGCTGGCAGCCATGGGGCCTGAGTTCCAACCTGGAAATCATTATATTTTTATAATTCTTTGTATTCATAGTTAGTTTTATATTATATGTGGATATTTGTGGGCAAACACAGACATGGATAGTTTTAATGTGTCTATACACACCTCACCATATATCCTTTAGAGTTATACACTGAAGGCTTGCTAGATTACAAATATATGAAAAATAGAAAAGCTTAGGGTTTTAGGGGAAGATTAACCCCCAATATGCAAATGGACCAAACATAAAAGAATGAAAACCCATGGCCTCTGGTCTGGTTTTGAGTGTAGCCCCTGGGGGGTTCATCTGCCCTAAATGTACCTGAAGGCCCTCAATAAATAGAACTGCTTTTTATCCCTTAATTTTGTGTGGCCTCTGTTTTTAGTTGAGCCCAAAAAGGAATCATTACATCCAAGAGCTGCTTTTCCCTCCAAGGCCAAGTGAGATCAGAAGGGTTTGTCATGGGGGAGGGTTTGGGCTCAGAATTGCTGAGGGACATTGAAATTTTGATGGTTGAGAGGCTTTTCTTCATTTCAGTGAGAAGAGCTCAGAGCAGTGGCTGGAGCTGTGAGTGCTTGGAAAGCCTTGTGGAAAGCCAAGAGCAGAACCCATGAATCCAAGTATGACCAGGGCTGGGATTTATTCACACCAAGGGCTTCAGAGGAGACTCCTCAGGGCTGATGTGAGACTGCCAAAACACAGAGCTGCCACCTGTATGTACTTCTAATCATGAAAAAACTGCAATTAATTTGGCTGCTGTGCCAGTGCTGCAGTGTGTGTAATTCCCAGGTAGTCAGGTTACCACAAAGCAGAGGGTGCACACTGAAAAATAAAAATTATAATCTCAAGGGTCCAATCTAATTTTTACTATTTATTTTCTAGGGAAAAAGTTAAATGGTTCAGGGATAGATGGCAACTCAGAATATGATTTTCTTTTGTTTCCAATTTCTCTCAGCCATTTACACTTCTTTGGTTGGTCATAACAAACATACCAAATTGTCCTTTTTCTAGGGAAGACCTGGTGGGGGTTTTTTGCTGAGTACCTTCTTTGTAAGCTGCACTCTGTTTACATGAAAGCCTAGAATATCCTGATAATAAAAAAGTCCCAGCTCTTCCTAAAGCTGCTACTTTTGCAATTGGTGTGATGACAAAGTGGAAATTATCTCTCAGACTAAATCTGAGTGCTTGTGCTCTCTAGTGACACAGCCAGGCATTTTTTCTTTCACTTGGACAAAGCCCAGCCTTTTTCACATTATTTCTCCTCTCACTTTCACAGAATCACCGAAATAGAAGGACAAGGCACAAAGTAAAGTAAAAGTAAAGAGGCAGAGGAAAGGCGGGGAGGAAATGAGCACTTTGAGTCCTGAAAGTAGTTTCAGTTTAAGCAGGGGAGCAATTTTCAGGTTAGATGTTGCTTTTAACCCTCTCTGTGCTCTGAAGCAGGGGATGCCTCTGGCAGAGGGAGCCACGGAAGTGGGAGTGAAAGGGATTATCTGCACTGAAACCACGGGGTGTTGGTTTTCCCCCCACCCCAATCTCTCTATCTGTCTTGGTCTCTTTCTTTCCTCTTTGCAGCACAGAATTTACAGTAAAAACACAGGAAGCTGAATGATTTCCTCTGAGGAAAGTACCTGATGGAGAGGTGAAGGAGCAGAGTCATCACCAGCCCCTCTGAGCCATCCCTGCCCAGGCACTGATGGTGCAGGCAGCTGCTGCCTTGGAACCTCAGCGAGGTTTTTGCCAGGTCAGGCAGGCTGCTACAGGAGGATTGGTTTTTTCCCAATGGCAATCCCAGAAAAGGGAGTGAATTTGGAAGCAACAGCAGCAGTTGGTGATTTGTGAATAACAACAGGTATTTATTTATTTATTAGTGATGCTGCACCTTGTGTACCAAAACCCTCTTAGGCACAGTCACTGTGCCCTCTCTGTGCATCCAGGGAGTGTGGGGATGGCCCTGGGGAGGACAAAGAAGGCTTTTAGGGAGGGACAGGCACATTTTTAGCTGCCATTCCAAACCTGTCCCTTCTCCACAGGCTGCCAAGAATCCGAGCTGGGAAAGGCAAACAGCAGCACTAAGGAATGAGAGCTGGGCCCTCACATTGCAAGACCCCTTGGAAAAGCTCAGCCCAGACTCTTGAAATTCCAGAGGTCTTGAAAGGGGACTTTTACCCTAAAAACACCCAACCCCTAATCCTCAGTGTCAGCTGGAAGGGCACAAGTGAGTAACCCTGCAGATGCCATCTCAGAGGGACCATGAGCTCCCCACACTCCACCAGTGACTAAAAAGCTGAAGAGGATTTTTCAGCTGAGTGGGCCCAAATGTAGGAGTGGAGGGGATGCAGAGATGGTCTAGCTGGGTACAGCACCAGCCTGTTTATTTTGCAACAACTTCCCCTGTCCAATAACTCCTACCCCCTCCAGGAAACCTTCCTTTAGCTCACAGAGCTGTTGAAATGCCTGTGTGTGGTTACATTTTCCTGCTCCAGCCTCCACTCAGGATCTCATTTCCACTGCAAAATGCAACAGGCCTGATTCATTTTGCAGCAGGAACATGATTGATGCAAGCCCGGATGGAGACTCATTCTCAGCCCTGTGGAAATTCCTCACCAAGGCTGCAAGTCAAGTGAAAACCTCACTGTACAATCATCAGGTTGTGTTTCTACTCCTGAAGCTTTTGGGATGGAGCCAGGAACAGCTTGTGAGCAGGCGAGGGTGACCCAGAAAGCCAGAGGCGTTCTTACATCATCATTTATTCTGGTTTTGCCTTTTTTTTTTCTTTTCTTTTTTTTTTTCTTTTTTTCTGAGAATTGTCTTTCACCTACACCAACTCCTTCACCCCTAGATGGAAGGCCTGATTAAGATGTGTGTTTTTCCAGGGCCCTCCAAGAATAAAGATCATCCATGCAGCTCTGGCTGAGCTCTGCTCTCGGTGTCCTGCTGACAACCACACCTTGTTTATCAGGACCAGCATGTGTTGTACACACACTGAGCTGCTGGGGCTCTGCAGCTGAGATTTCTGTACCTGCTGGGGAAACCTCCCAGGGAAAGGTGGAGGAAAAAGGGCTGGAGCAGATGTTTTTAAAAGAAAATGCTAAGGCAGGGCTCCAAAGCTGCTGGGAGGTCATGTCTCCTTCTTTATTTTCATTTCACATTTTTTTCACACTTCCCATGAAATAAAAGCTATCATTTTGTCAATTCCCTGTGAAGAATTCCATTCTGCCTTCTCCTGATGGAGTGCAGAGAACCAGCAGCAGCAGCCAAGCACCACCTCAGCCCCCCCAGCTCTGTCCCAGGGCCCTGGGTCATCTTGTCCTTGTCCCTCCAAATCAGAAATAAGAAGTTGGCAAGGTACCTGAGAGACCGATGCCCCCTCCTTGCCATTTCCTGGGATCAAGCTGCTGCTTGTTGATGACACCTAAACATTTCTATTCTGCTTTCCTTCCTAATCAAGTTCTGGTAGGGAATGTTCAGTGGGTCAAGCACAAAGAGTGCTGAGAAGGAGAAGGAGAGAAAGGAGAAAAAAACAGAAAAAAAGGTACTGCCCCTTCAGAGTTTAACAGCCCCCAGGATTAACATGGCAGCTGCAAGAAGGTTTTTCAAGGCTGCAGTTTTGGACTCAGGTAGTGAGGATTGACACCAAATGAATACCAGAAGCAGCCACTGGATCACTGTGTACTCAATTTCTTGTTTTTCATGCTCTCTGACCCTCAGTTATGCTCAACTGCTCTTGAAGCAAACCAAGCCAAACTTGTAATTTGATTGAAGAGACATCCTTGGGCAGGAAAGATGGGAAATTTATGTTTTCTGTCACAAATCACTGGGTTATTTATTCACTACTGCAGGCTCAGGTGAGATTCCCTGGCTTTCTGGGGACATTTATCCCAGCACTGGGTGAGATCAGTTCCCTTGGCCGGAGTTGCATCAGGAGCTGCACCCAGAGGTGATGCAGCAGATGTGGGTGCTCCAGCTGAGCTGACACCAAGCTATTACTGTGCCAGAGGGAAGAATTTGAGGTATCTGTCATCTCCCCATCACCCTGGAGTGCTCTAATCACTGCACACTCATGCCTGGAGTCAGAAACAGCCACATCACTTAACAGTCCAAGGCTCACCAAAAAAAAATAAGAAAAGGGAACTTAATAACTTGAAAGCTGCCATCAGCTTCAGCCTCTCTCCCCCAAATTAAGCATCCAGCTGACTTTTGCCCACCTGGCTTGAAGTTTTCACCTCACCCAAACTTAAATAAGAAATCCAAGCCTGAAGTTTTATTCAGAGTGAATTTAAGGTTAGGACAGTGACACTGGAAAAGGAGTTTTCCATCCACTTGACTCATGGATACAGTCCTAAGCCCACAAACCCCTCTCATCCCCTTCAGTGCCTTTAAGACCTTAAATCTGGCTAAGGAAATATTTTTGAAGCCCTTCCTCTCCTGCCCCCTTGAGGCTCCCAAACTGATTCATCAGTTAAGGATGAACACCAGCGCTGAGGCTTGGCAGGCTCATGGACAGATTTCAAATCTGAGCGTGTTTTTAAACTCTCCTCACGAGTTACAAACAGGAAAGCCAATGAATTTCCCTTCCAGGAGCCCGTGGTGGAGCTGCTGCTCCCCAGTCAAGCTTGTGTCAGCTCTGAAGGGTGTTTTGGCAGGTCTGACTCCAAGGATTTGCCAGCTTCCCTCTCTCAGTGGGGATCACAGAGAATACCAAGCAGGGCATCTGTCAGTGAGTAATTACAGGAAATATCATCTTCCTTTTGTGCTGGGTGTTTGAGCCTTGTCTGAGGAACAAACCTGAGCCTGTCTCCAGCAGCTCTTTGGAGCTGCCAAGGTAAAAGACACCAGGCAGCTCTGGGATGTTACCAGAAATGAGGAAATCATTCCATAAATGTCACTTCTTCCTCTGACTGTCTGCAAACAGACTGCAAGAGCGTTCCAGCACCCAGAAGCACGGAGCCAGTGCCATTTCCTAATAGCTTGGAAAGCATCTGCAGAGCAGAGCATGTTTCTTCATCACTGGATTTGTTCTCCTTTATCATTTACTGTGATAAACACCAAGGATTAATTGCAGAGAATTAATTTAATATGGTGCTGCCAGTGCTCTGGAGGGTCACAGGAGATTTATGTTCCCCATGCAACACAATGATCAGAAGTGCAACTTCAGCCAGGAGGGAGGCAAGAAACATTTACAAAATGTTTGCAAAATGTTTGCAAAATGCAACCTTGAAGTAGGGCAGAGAGACTGGATTAAAACAAGAGATCTTTTATTGTCTTGAACTGCAGACTGTGATACAGAGGAACTACATGGATTTTCAGTCATATTAAAAAAAAAAAAAAAAAAAAAAAGAGAGCCCTTTATTTACAAAAGTGTTCAAAACTGCCCATGGTACCTAATGACAACTCTGGGTTCTCTTTGTTTTGCTTTGTTAGTTATTCCCACCTAGATGGAGCAAGCATTGGTCAGTAACACTTAGAAAAACATGGAAGAAGTTTTTGGGCAAGGGAAAAAAAAAATCTGTTCTAAAAGAACCCAAATCCTCACAGGCATTTCACTGTACCAAACCCACCAGAATAATTACAACCAGTCACTGACAAAAGGAACAGTTTTCAGTAGGGGTTCAACAGCCTAATTAATCTCAGCCTGTCCTTATTTCCCCATCTAAGTAAATATATCCTGGACATGCACAAACTCCACATGGATGAAAAAAAAAAAGGTAGAAATTTATTTAAAAGTAATTGTGCTTTTATTTATAAAAAAAAAAAATTTACAATCAGACACTGTCCTGCTGTGTTTCCAAAAGCATGGTTCTCTTAAAAATGACAAAATGTAGCTTATTATTATTATCATTATTATTATCATTATTATTATTATTACTTTGTATTTATATTAATAATATTAATCTTATGCTTAAGTTTAAAAACATCCTGCTTTCACTTCCCATTCCCTCCTTCTCTGTGAAACTTGATATATATATAAAAAAAGGCATTCAAACCACCAATTATTTTCACTTATAACTAATAATAATAATAATAATGATAATTAATCTTACACATTTCTGTGTGTAAAATATGGCTGGTTCTAAAACAAACTACCAATGTACAAAGCTGTTCTCCCTCCCCTCCCCTGGGCCACCCAAGAGATCCTCAGACGTTGGAAGAACTTTATCCCAGACGCTTTCTGGCAAAAATAAAAATAAAAAAAAGGATAAAACGACACAGAAGCCTTGAGATCGTTGTCTTTGGTGTGGAGGACGTTCCTGGTGGGCAGCTGGAGCTGCTCTGCTGGAAACTCTGGGATGCTTTAAGGCTGTTGTGTTTGGAATGCTGCAAGGCCTCACCGGGCGCGGCTCAGCCCTGCTTTGGCGGCAGTCCCAGGCGCTGGCAGCCCCAGGCCGGCGGTGCCCGAGGGTGTCCCCACACCCGCTGTCCCCTCCCCAGCCCTGCCCCAGCCCCGGGCTCTACGCTCGCTTCCGCCGCCCCTCCAGGTTCCGGAAGCTGGAGGGTCTCAGCTTCATCTCGGCAAACTCGATGGAATACTCGTGGCCCTTCCAGTGGAACCAGTTCACGCCCTGTGAAGGTCAGAGGTCAGAGGTCAGGGGTCAGAGGTCACACCTTCATTTGCTGCCCCTGTTTCTGGCACCCCAAGCAGAGGAGCTTTGGGAAGCACGGGGGCTGTGGAATGGCCAAGCTGTCCAAAGCCACCCATGTGAGGTCACAGAAGCACACAATGGATTGGGCTGGAAGAGTGGGAAGCCATTCCCTGTGTCCTGTCCCTCCAGACCCTGTCAATTGTCTCTCTCCATCTTTCCTGCAGCCCCTTCAGGCCCTGCAGGGCCACCCTGAGCTCACCCCAAAGCTTCTCCTCTCCAGGTGAACAATCCCAGCTGTCCCAGCCTTTCCTCCCAGCAGAGCTGCTCCATCCTCTGATCCCCCTGGTGCCTCCTCTGGACTCTCCAGCAGCTCCAGCTCCCTCCTGTGCTGGTTCCAGGGCTGGGCCAGCTCTGCAGGTGGGGTCTCACCTGAGCCCAGGGGCACAAGGACAGAATCTCCCCTGCCCTGCTGCCCACGCTGGGCTCAGCCCAGGGCAGGGGGTTCAGGGCTGGGGCAGGTCCAGCTCTGCCCCACAGCACCCCCAGGTCCCTGTCCCAGGGTTGCTCCATCTGGGCTGATCCCACAGTTTGTCCTGACCCAGGGACAGCACCTTGAGCTTGGTCTTGTTAAACCTCTGTCCCTCAGAGCTGTCCCTCTTTGCCTGGTTCTCGTGGCAGGAAAACATTTTCATTCCCCATGTTTAAAACTACAATTATTCCCTGCACACTCGGGATATCCCCTCGGATAATCAGACAAAGCCAACAAGAGTTCACCAGCTGATGTTAAATTCTTTTGTGAGCAGCTGCCCATACATTTCCCTATGTTCCTGGAGAGTGGGAGGAGGCGATGCTGTGACTTTTGGCTGGTTGAACCATCAGATAAACCCATAAATGCAATTCCCCTTCCTCTCATGCATTGGAGAAGCCCCCAGACTCACCTGACTGTGGTTGTTGTCACCATATCTGCCCATCAGGTTGACTCGGTGACAGTTCTTGTACCAGAAAGCTCCTTTGTATGACAGAGCACAGTTGGTGATGGCAGAGTCGTGGTCCTTGTCAAAGGTGGAGAAGGACCTTCCATTGTGGTAGGTCATGGAGTCACCTGGAGGGGGGACAAAAGAAAGAGCAAGGTCAGGGGGTTGCCTGGTTTAGGTGCCATGGGCGTGCCCATCCTGCAGAAAACATTTGTACTGTGCCATGCCCTGTCTGCATCTACATTTTTAAAAATTTACTAGTTTCAATACAGAAGGAAATGCACAATTTTTGTTATTGCAGGCAGGTCAAATTTTTCAGGTGGTCTCTAATCCCCAATATATGAAGTGGGTGTTTTTTGGTGTCTTTTTTTTTTTTTTAATGCAGCTCAATTTCTGCACTTCTTGCTAAAAGCTGGATTTACAGTGTGGACAAGTAAAGACCACAGAGGTGTTCACAAGAATCAAGACCAAAGGAGTTTCCACACTGAATCCTACTCATGGTAGCAGCTACTACTACTCTGCACCAGAGAATTTGCCTTAAATCACAGAATCATGGAATGGTTGGGGCTGGAAGGGACCTTAAAACTCCTCTCATCCCACCCCTGCCATGGCAGGGACACCTCCCACTGTCCCAGGCTGCTCCAGCCCCAATGTCCAACCTGGCCTTGGGCACTGCCAGGGATCCAGGGGCAGCCACAGCTGCTCTGGGCACCCTGTGCCAGCCCTGCCCACCCTGCCAGGGAAGGATTTATTCCCAGCATCCCATTTAAATTAAACAGAGATTAATTCTGCTGCTGCTGATTTCCTTTTTATCTCTGCAGTCAGGGTAAAAGCTCCTGTGCTGGGCACAGGGCAGAGCCCACACCCCACTCTGCTCTGGTTTATGCACCCAGTAGTGTGAAATTATCTCCTTTTAAGACATGTTGTTAAACTGGATTTATTTCTTAATCCTTTGAGGCCCTGAAGAGGACTCACCAAGGGCTGCAGGGTTTGCCCCAGTATGATTACAAAAGGCAGATGATTTGTTCAGCAAAATTATAAATCACATTACAGCAGGGCTTTGCTGCAAATTCTACTGACAAGAAAAGAAGCTGTGCCAGGCTATTATTGGCCGTATAAATGACAACCAAGATTGGCCAAATGAGATATATTGTGCTTTAATACACTTGTTTCAATCCTACCATAATCAGGCCATAAAATATGACACCAAAAAGCCTGGAGGATATAAAACAGAACCATAAAATATATCAATATGTTTGATTTTCAAACACCTCACAGAGGAGAGGCACCTGCTGCTCTGCAACAGCCACACAATTACCTTGAGTCAACAGGAAGGAAATCAGTGACTGGGAGGAGAATTCTTGGTGGATGCAGGAAAGGCTGTGAATGTTGTGTACCTGGATTTCAGCAAGGCCTTTGGCACTGTCTCCCACAGCATTCCCTGGAAAAGCTGCAGCCCATGGCTTGGGGAGGAGCACTCACTGCTGGGTTAGGAACTGGCTGGGCCCAGGGTGTGGTGGTGAATGGTGCTGCATCCAGCTGGGGACTTGTCACCAGTGGGTTCCCCAGGGTCTGTGCTGGGGATCTGTCACCAGTGGGGTCCCCCAGGGCTCTTTGCTGGGGCCAGTTCTGTTCAATATTTTCATTGATGACATGGATGAGGGTATCGATTCCTTCATTAGTAAATTTGCAGATGACACTGAGCTGGGAGCATGTGTCAATCTGTTGGGAGGTAGGAGGGCTCTGCAAAGGGATCTGGACAGGGTGGATACATGGGCAGAGTCCAATAGGATGAAGTTTAATGAGTCCAAGTGTTGAGTCCTGCATTTTGGCCACAATAACCCCCTGCAGCATTACAGGCTGGGGATGGTGTGGTTGGACAGTGCCCAGGCAGAAAGGAACCTGGGGGCACTGATGGACAGCAGCTGGACACGAGCCAGCAGGGTGCCCTGGTGGCCAAGAAGGCCAATGGCCCCTGGCCTGGATCAGGAATGGTGTGGCCACCAGGAGCAGGGAGGTCATTCTTCCCTTGGCACTGTGAAGCCACACCTTGGGTGCTGTGTCCAGTTCTGGGCCAGTTTAGGAAGGACTTGGAGATGTTGAACACTTGCAGAGGAGGCAACAAGGCTGGTGAGGGGTCTGGAACACAAACCCTGTGAGGAACAGCTGAGGGAGCTGGGGTTGTTCAGCCTGGAGAAAAGGAGACTCAGGGGTGACCTTATCACTCTCTATAACTCCCTGAAAGGTGGCTGTGCTCAGGTGGGGTTGGCCTCTTTCTCCAGGCAGCACTGACAGAGCCAGAGGACACAGCCTCAAGCTGTGCCAGGGGAGATACAGTTTGGATATTAGGAAAAAGCTTTTCATGGAAAGAGTGATCAAGTACTGGAATGGTCTGCCCAGGGAGGTGGTGGAGTCACCATCCCTGGATGTGTTTAAAAAAGGACAGGATGTGGCACTGAGTGCCATGGTCTAGTCGGGGTGTTAGGGCAGGGGTTGGACTTGATAATCTTGGAGGTCTCTTCCAACCCAGTGATTCTGTGATTGTGTGAATTCTGTGATTGCGTGATTCTGTGACTCTGTGATTCTGTGAATTCTATGAATTCTATGAATTCTGTGGATTCTGTGACTCTGTGAGTCTGTGAATTCTATGAATTCTATGAATTCTGTGGATTCTGTGACTCTGTGAGTCTGTGAATTCTATGAATTCTATGAATTCTGTGATTCTGTGACTCTGTGATTCCGTGAATTCTATGAATTCTATGAATTCTGTGAATTCTATGAATTCTGTGATTCTGTGACTCTGTGAATTCTATGAATTCTATGAGTTCTGTGATTTTGTGAATTCTGTGATTCTGTGAATTCTATGAGTTCTGTGATTCTGTGACCCTGTGATTCTGGGATTCTGGGTCTCTGGGACTCTGAGTCTGTGACTCTGTGACTATGTGACTGGGACTCTGTGACTGTGACTCTGTGACTCTGGGTCTCTGGGTCTGTGACACTGTGACTTTGTGACTGTGACTCTGATTATGTGACTCTGTGACTGCGACTGTGAGTCTGTGACTTTGTGACTCTGTGACTGTGACTCTGTGGCTCTGTGACTCTCTGACTCTGTGTCTCTGACTCTGTGATGGTGACCCTGTGACTGTGACTCTGTGACCCTGTGACTGTGACTCTGTGACCCTGTGACTGTGACCCTGTGACTGTGACTCTGTGACCCTGTGCCTGTGACTGTGAGTGTCTCACCTGCAGTGCCGCTGTAGCCATCCACGCGCAGGCGGTAGCGGCTCTTGGCGTCCCCCACGCTGAAGCGCTCGTACACAGCGTAGGCCGTGTCCCCCTTGTCCCTCAGGTCCACCCGCAGCTCGTACTGGCCCTGAGAGGTGATTTTGTGCAGGTTCTCCAGACCTGTGGGCAGGAAGGAATGTTTGTCTTGGTGAAGAATTATTTTTTGCCTTTTTTCTTTTCTATATGCTCTGTATTCTTCACACATCCATTTGGAGCTCTGTAGCCTGTTCTTTCATCCCCACTTCATTTTCTCAGGGCTTTTCCCTGCCCTGATAGGCAGAAAGACAAAACACATCTTGGTTTACGGATGGATCTATCCCATCTTGGTTCTCCCTGGGAACTAAGGCCAAAATCCAGCTCTTTGAGACACATTTTCATCAACAAAGTTCAGTTCCACCTGAGGGGGGAGGATTTAGAAGGCACTTGAACAAGGGGGAATTGCATCACCCTTGTGTTCCTAATTGGTGACTGTTGTCAATTATGCTAATTTGCTAAACTTAAACAACTGTGTTCATCCCATGGGGGGACTTTTGTGGACATTTTCCATACTTGCCCCTAGAATCCCCCAATAAAGGCCAACCTTTACATCACCTCCTACACTAACATTATCTCAAAAGTGTGCTGTTTTATTTCCAGGTTCCTTAAGGCATCACTCTCTCCATGGTTTTTTCTACCATGCCATTATTCCATAAATGGGGCCACACTGGACTGTACAAATAGAGCAGGACACCAGCACTGGTGAGGACACCGAGCTGGATCAGCTGTAGGGTGATGTCAGCACAAAAGCAAATAAATAATCCCAGGCTGACTGGGAGAGATCTTCCCTTCAAATCATAGAAACAGGTTGGGCAAAACAACCAAAGCTGTGCTGTGGGATCATCATCATCCTCATCTTCCATTTACAACCAGAAAAAATGCAGCACAACATTTGAAAATGTGGAGGTTCTACCTCTATTTTACCAAAATATGAGTTCTATTTGTCCTGCTTTTCCTCCCTGGATGGCAAGCCTTTCCTGCTGGGGGTGTCCCAGGAGGACAGGAAGCAGAACCTGCTTCCCAGGTCACCTCTGACTTGTCCCAGAGCCCCATGAGCACCGGGTGGGTTCATGGGGTGACCCCAGCATGGCATCCTCTGATTGCAGCTGCAGGGACAGGCTGGGTCTGGCCCCTTCAGTCTCCCTCACAGAGTGTCCCTGGCTCCTTTGCTCCTGTTCCCCTTTACAAATACTCCTGCCAGCTAAATGGAGGCCTCTAAAAGTCTCCTGGGCTGTTTTTGTGTTCCATAATTTTAAATTTTTTTTCAAAATCACAATTTCTTAGCACTTACCTATCCAGAATTCATCCTTAGGATCTCCAAACCCTGCCACATAAGTATTCCAGTTCTTGTAGAAATCTTGCTTTCCATTCTGGCGCCTCAGGAACACCTAAAAGCAGGAAATGTTATGGACAGACTGCCCTGGCCAGAGGGAAAGAGCTTTTACAACCACAGAGCTCAGCATTGCTCTGCCCTGCCTTTATCTCTGCAGCAGAGTCTCACTGCAAGCACTGAGTGGCACCCAGCCTGTTGGATGCTCCATGTATTTTTTAAATCTCCAATTTCTCTGCTGGGTTCCCAGGCTCCTCTGCATGATGTGGTCTCTCAGTTCCTGCTCTCTGCCTTTTTAAACCCATCCTGCAGTTCTGGATTTCTCAGCCAAGGTTTTCCCCATCCCCTCATCTCCCAGCCAGGCATTCCTCCAGCTCCTCCTGCCTTTCTGTGCCCTGGTCCCTTTGGCATGTTCAAATTTGGGAATATCAATGTGGAGAGGTGACATTTCACTGCCATTCCCTTGCTGTGTGGGTGGGATGTGTCCCTTGCACAGTGGCCTGGGAAGCCACTGCACCCCTGGGCTGTGCTTTACCCTCCCTCACTCCCTCTTTCATTCAGTCAGTTCACCCCCTCCTCTCCTTGCTGATTATTTAGAAAACGTGCTATCCAATTAACATTCCCTGACACTGGCAGGGAAGGATCAGGGGTGTGACCCATCCTCTGGAGACACCTCTCTCCTCCAGCTACCCAAAGAGCTGGCACTGGAGTGTGCTAGCCAGGATAAAACTCCCCAGATTTCCATCCAGGATGCTCTGCTGTGATAACAGCCTGAGGAGGGGATGGGCAGGGATGGGAGGGGCTGCCCCTGCCCCATACTCACGATCCATCCGCCCCCATCCTCGCCCATGTCACAGAACACTTGCAGAGGCTGAGCCTTGTCCCCGTTCAGGTAAATCGTGTAGAGCCCAGAGGTGGCTTCTCCATTCAGCAGGGCCTGGGAGCAGTCCTTGGGGTAGGGATAGAGGAGCCCAGCTGCACACACAGGGAAGAGAAAGCTTTCCTTAGGAAATCAGCAATTACAAGGAATGTGCTGAATGCAAATGAGTCAGGAAAATCCCCTGTGGGTCAGCTACAGATCCCAGGAACAGGTTTGGAATTGCATCCTGCATACAGAACATCCACAGCACACAGCTGATGAGGTGAATTCTTCCTTTAAATGTGTTTTTTCACACCTGTCTATGCTTCTGGGAGTGCTGGGAATGTGAGATAACTGCTCCCTGCTAGGATGGGAGTGCATCCTCCAGCTAAAGACTGAAATTCAGGAGCTGTGTTACAGCAACTTCTGGGGAAAAACAAATCTACCAATCTCTGATCATATGACAGAAAAGGGAGAGGGGATACCAGGACTTCAATCAAAACTAAATTAATTATGAGTGTTTTGCTAGCAAGGACAATATTAAATGTGTTATAAAGCTACACTTCTATTAAAGCAAACAGCAACAGTTGAAACTACAGAAAATGTTGTTAAGCTTTTCTTTCTGACAACAAGCCAATAAAATCACTGCAGTCAGAACAATTTCTAATGCCCCAAAGAAGTTTTTCTTTTTTTGTTTTTATTCATTCAGGTCATTAGCTTTTCCAGCCAATTCAGTGCTGTTCCAAGCAGTTTTTAAGTGTAGCTTCTCAGAGTGGCTGCTGGTCCTGGCCAGTGTTACACAGTGCTTCAGCTCCAGGGAATTTCACAGAATCATGGCATTGCCAGGGTTGGAAAAGACCTTTGAGATCATCAAGTCCAACCATTAACTCAGAACCACCACTAAACCATGTCCCCAAGTGTCACCTCCACAGGTTTTTTTCAATACTTCCAGGGATGGCGATTCCAACACTGCCTATTCCAATTCTTTACAACTCTTTCCATGAAGAAATTTTCTTGATACCAAATCTAAACCTCCCCTGGTGCGACTTAAGGCCAGGCAAGTTTCCATCAGTTTTGGGATTTGGACAAAGTGACTCTACAGGGGGATCCTTCAGTGATTCCCTGTCACTAAATAGGCACAAATGTGTTTTTAGAGTTAAGGCTCTGCCAGAATGAGTCTGACACTGTTCACATGGCTGGTCATGGCCAATTTGCCAAACATCACCTAAATACAGGTAGATTTAATTCCTCTCTTATCTCTGGATGTGCTGGGGGAGCCCATCCTGCTCCACCCAGGGCAGACTTGGGGCTGGGGGACTTCTGGCACTCCTTGGGCTGGAGCTGGTGCCAGCAGCAGGAGGGGGAGTGGGAATGACTGAAGGTCCTGCTGGGCCTGAAAGGCTGAAAGGTGGGAAAAGTGAGACAAATGACAGGCAAAGGGTCACAGCTAATACCGAGCAAATTCTTTTTCTAATGTCATCTGTGAAGTGACCTTCAAGAAGCCAATTTATCCTGGCAGAGCTGTCCTGTTGGGCTGGAGCTGATGTGCAGAGGGGCTTTGAGGCAGCCCATCTCAGAGAGAGGGGAAAATCCTGCCCAGAAATCCATCTCCTCAGCCCTGGCACTGATCTGCGTGTGCCTTTGTGGTTTGCTTCATTTCAGCTCCAAACTCTGATTTGTTCTCCCTCACTGGGATCGATACAGGGGGAAATCAAGGTGTCAGCTGGATTTTAAAGAATTCCTGCTGATACTTCACATGGGGAAGGGAGGATGTGTCACCAGAGAAAGGACTGTGAGGGTGATGTGGATGGATATTGGAATTTCATCCTGCCAAAGGAGAACAGATCTGGGGGAACTGAGACTTTGCACCTACAAATGGATTAAAATCTTGTGTGGGGTCTGTGTGTCCTCACAGCAGAGCTCAGCTTTGTCCTGAGAGCAGTAATTTGGATTATTCTAGCTGTGTTCTAATGTCCTTACTGGTGGTGAGAATGGTCTGGATCATTTTGCTCCTCAGGGCCCCACTCAGGGCCTGCAGTTTCACCGTGTACTGCGTGGAGGGGCTCAGGTCTGTCAGGCTGTAGGAAGTTGTCTCAGGTCCTAGGACGACTTCCTATGGAGAAAAGAAATAATACAGGGAAATCTCAGAGAAATAAACCATAATGACCAGAATGCTTACATATTTTAGTCTGCCACATTATTTTTTGTCATAATTATTGATGGTATCTTTATTTTTACCCGGCTAATCTTTCAGAGTTCAATAAAGCCTGCCTGGAAATGAGTGTTTACCATCATAATGTACAAGCTGGGAGGTTTAAAAGCAAGGCAGAATAAATTTTTACATGCCCTGAATGCACAGATTGTGAAATACATAAAAAATCTGGGAAACTCATCCTTTAGGACAAGGAAATGTTGCACTCCAGGCTTCAAAAGGCTGTTTTGCTGTGACATTGATTTTCAGTGTGCTTGGGGAATTTGCCTTCCTGAAAATCAGAATCCTCTCCAGTGATCCAGGATGGACATCTAAAATTTTCTTTTTTTCTGGGATTCACCTGATTAATATTTAAGCATTCAGTGTAATTTAATTATGTAGGAACAAAAGAAAATTATAGGAGAATAAGAGGCACTTCCACAGGCAGTTCATCCTTCCTTAGACACCCCTTTGCACAGGGATTCCCCTGAGTTTAGAAGAATGAATCACATCCTTTGGGGGTGTGAGTTCATTCCATCATACAGGTCTGGAATGAAGGAAAATGTTTGTGCTTTTATCAGGATTGTGCAGGGATGAAAGGCAACAATCGGGCTGCAATGGAACTTCTGTTTCAGGGTACAATGTGAGAAAATCCTTTAACAGATTTTAAATGCATTTGTGTTCAGTCCAGCACTGAAAGAGGCAGTTAGTATTTTTAATTAGCTGTTTAAATTAAGGCATGTGATTATGTTGCATTGCTGGACACTTCAGAGCATCTCCACTGCCCAGATTTGAGGCACAACCCCTCAGGTTTATTTACCTTGACTGTGCCATCAATGGATTCATAGATCAGGAGATACTGAGTGACTGGAGCACGGGGAGGCCTCCAGCTCATCACAGCTGCTTCTGACTGCACCTCAGTGGCACTCAAATCCCTCGGAGCATCCAGCCCTGCAGGACACACCACAGCAATTACAGTCACATCCAAAGTTAATCCCACAGGTTGTCTTGTGGTCATAAATTAAAACAAGCCAGGAAAACAAACCTCTCCAGAGAAATTTGAAATTAAAAAACACTTCAAGCTAAGTCTTGTGGTTAAGAATTAATTTTTCCACAGGTAGTTTAAAATAAAGGCGTTAACTTTATCTAAGTTAAAATATTGGCTTGTTCCAGGCACTTTATTTTATGAGCAGTTGCACTGAAATGTCTTTTGAGACAAAATTATGCATTTCATTATTTCTCACAAGAAGACAGATTGGTGTTTACATATTCCCAGGAAACAAAACTTTGGTTCCAATGATGCTTTTTTAGAATAGGAAAACTTTTTGGAATAGAAAAACTTTTTGGAATAGGAAAGCTTTTTGGAATAGGAAAACTTTTTTTAGAATAGGAAAACTTTTGGAATAGGAAAACTTTTGGAATAGGAAAACTTTTTGGAATAGGAAAACTTTTTTAGAATAGGAAAACTTTTTTAGAATAGGAAAACTTTTCCTGCTTGGCCTGGCTCCAAGCTCCAGCTTCCCTTCCCCTCTGTGATTACAGGACTGGGTTGGTGTGGCTCAGCCCTTGGCTTCCTAATTAACAGCCTGGGACAAGCCAAGCCAGGAAACTGAGAAACTTCATTGCTGCATTTGGAGAGCCACAGGTATGAAACCAACTGGGCACCTTCAGGAGCCAACACCAGCCCCCAGAGAAGAGCTCCAGCTCCAGCTCTGGGTGACAATGTGCAGCACTGGTGACAGAAACAGCCCTGACCAGCCACACCCGGCTCCCACCCCACAGAGGGAATGCAAACGCTGGTTTCCAGTGACATAGGACTGGCAGGGATGGAGCAGTGGGTGGCAGGGATGGAGCAGAGGGACTGGCAGGGATGGAGCAGTGGGTGGCAGGGATGGAGCAGTGGGTGGCAGGGATGGAGCAGTGGGACTGGCAGGGATGGAGCAGTGGGTGGCAGGGAGGGAGCAGTGGGAGTGGCAGGGATGGAGCAGTGGCTGGCAGGGATGGAGCAGAGGGAGTGGCAGGGATGGAGCAGTGGCTGGCAGGGATGGACCAGTGGGAGTGGCAGGGATGGGAGCAGTGGGAGTGGCAGGGATGGAGCAGTGGCTGGCAGGGATGGAGCAGAGGGAGTGGCAGGGATGGAGCAGTGGCTGGCAGGGATGGACCAGTGGGAGTGGCAGGGATGGGAGCAGTGGGAGTGGCAGGGATGGAGCAGTGGGACTGGCAGGGATGGAGCAGTGGGAGTGGCAGGGATGGAGCAGTGGGAGTGGCAGGGATGGAGCAGTGGGAGTGGCAGGGATGGAGCAGTAGGAGTGGCAGGGATGGAGCTGTGGGGCTGGCAGGGTTGGAGCAGTAGGAGTGGCAGGGATGGAGCAGTAGGAGTGGCAGGGATGGAGCAGTGGGAGTGGCAGGGATGAAGCAGTGGGTGGCAGGGATGGAGCAGTGGGGCTGGCAGGGATGGAGCCGTGGGGCTGTCGGGGATGGAGCCCTGGGTGGCACCTGTGGTGAAGCGGGTGGACAGGGTCTCGCTGCTCCGCTCGTCCTTCTGTGCGCGGACGCTCAGCGTGTACTCGGTGGCAGGCTGCAGCCCCTTCAGGTCGTACTCCACCGTGTTCCCCGACACCATCTGAGTCACCGCGGGCTCTGAGGACAGCAGGGCACAAAGGAGGTGTTGGTGGCGTTCACACACACGGTGATGTGCCCCGCTCCGTGCTCCACTCTCTGTTTTATCTCATTGCAAAGCGCTGGGAGCGCGGAGCCCTGTGCCTGTGCCGGCTCCTCTGCGGAGCCCTTTCTCTAAAAGTGTGAGCTCTCTCTAGTGTTCACAGCAATCATAACACCGGCCCTGCTCCCGGGGCTCTCCCTGATCTCTGGGCACGGCTCAGTCCAGAATGCTGAATTAAAACCATGGATTTTTCAATGCTTCCAGCAAAGAACAGCCCCGAGGCTGCCAGAGCTCCAGGAGCGTTTGGACAGCGCTGCCAGGGATGGACAGGCTGGGATTGTTGGTGGGGCTGGGCAGGGACAGGGGCTGGGCTGGGTGATCCTGGTGGGTCCCTCCAACTCTGGGTATTCTGTGATTTTCCTGGAGTTACAATCAGCACCCCTTTGTAATGGAATGTGCTTTGTTATCAAATCCTGCTCAGTAAGTGCTTACAGACCCTGAATGCAAAGGTTACTCGTTAGCACCTCTTCCTGTTGAATAAACAAAGAGGAGCTCCCACAAGGCTACAGAGACAGAACGATACCAGAGGATGTGCTGAGAAAGACCACACCAGACCCTTATCAATTCCCACCATGAGGTGGAAGCGACCCCCGAGCAACTCCTCACCCTTGCTAAAATCGCAGAGTACACCAGCAAATCAGAACGAGCAAGAACCGGAAAACAGACTGTATAAAAACGAACTAAAACTGCTTTTTGGTGCGAGTCATTGGCGGAGCAGTGACTCCCTGGCCGCCCAGCGCTGTTTTGCTCAGTTATCGCTTGCTAAATTTGCTTACTAATAAATTTTCTATGATTAATCTAAACTGGCTCCTCCAATTTGTCCCAAGTATCTATAACACCTTGAGAGCTTTAACCCTTCAGCTCCCCAACCCATTCCCACTCCTCTCACCTTCCTCAGAGGAGTAGGACACCACGTAGTTATCCACAGCAGCAATTGCTGGCTGCCAGGTTGCCAGAGCCTCAGAGTCCGTGATGTTCACCACCACCAGGCCTGATGGGCTGTCCAGAGCTGGGCAAAAACAGATTGAAGGAATTTGACAAACACTCTCAGCTCTGTGCAACGCTCTGCTGTAAATTCATGAAACACCCAAAACTCAGAGCAGCTTTTACGGCTCCCCTTGGGACAGTGGAGTTGTGCAGCAAAGACGTCAGTGCCTGTAGAGACACCAAAAGCCTCCAGTGGAAAGGGAACTCAGTGCTGGAAGAGATGAAAGTCTGGGAACAAACAGAACTAACCATGTTCTCAGCTCACTCTTGATACCATCGATCTCAACAGCTCTGTCAAAGCTGACAGATTTCTCCCAACACCCTTAAATTTGGGTTGTTTTTTAGAGCAAATTCAGGAGACAGAGCTGGGAAAAATAACCAAAGTGACAACAGCTGATGGTCACTGTGACCTTCCAGCAGCTTGTTCAGAGCAAAACAATCCCACAGGCAGCCAGGCATCCAAAATCCCACATGTCCTGCCTTGCCTCCTCACAGGACTCTATTTTTCACACAGGTTTATGCTCTCCCTGAATTAAGGTGGATCTTTGCCTCCAGAACAGCTGGAATGAGTTATAAATCTCCTTTATTCAATATTCATCATCTTGTTCTCTGCCTCAGCTCTCTGAATGTTTGCTAGCCCCCAAAAGAACACAAGGAGGAGTCAGCAGGAGCAGAGGGGACCCTCATTTCCTGCTGGGATATTTAAAGAAAAAATCAGGAGACAGAATACTGAGCAAAATACTGAGAGAATATTGGGGAAACAGTCAGGAGAGAGAATATTTGTATGCTTAGAACAGTCTGGAACCTGGGACATGAGAGGTCCACAACACAGACTGGTCTGAACTGCTCAGCTGAGCTGACCCTTTGCTCCCTCATCTCAAAACCAGCATTAATTAAAAAAAAAAAATCAAACAAACTTCTGTTAGTTTTGTTTTTTTTTTTCTGATGGATTAAAACTGTAAATACATGAATTGTCTCCATCTCACAGGTCTATTTAGCATTTAGCAAATGGGAGCCTGACCAAATTTACAAGTTCCATCCTCATGTAAAATGCAAAGACAAAGAAGGACTGGGGAAAAGAGCTTCCTACAGTTTGTGTGGGCAGCAAAAATGGGATCTTGGTGGGTCTGCAGCTCCAGCCCCTGGGTCTCCTGCAGCCCAGATATCCATTTCAAAAGCTGCTCTTTCCTGGCTTTAAGGTATTACCTGTTTTCAGGATGCCAGAGACGGGCTCGCTCTCTTCAAAGCCTTTCACAGAGATGATGCTGACATTGTAGTCCACACCTGGGACCAACTTCACCAGCCTGGTCCTTGTCTTGGTCCCCTCCACTGTGACAACATTGGGAGTACCTGGGATGAGGCCAGATGCCAAGGGGTGAGTGACACAGTGCTGCAGGAAATGCTCAAAGGATGTTTTTCAAGTTAAAGTTATGGCCATCATGGATGTGCTTCTATAGCAGATGAGTTTTCTCCAGATAGTTACAACCACTGGTGTCAAATCTTGTTCCCATAACACCTAAATCTAAATCACTGGTTTGTAGTCAGAAAAATTAACACTTTTAGTGGAAGGCGTCCCTGCCTGTGACAGAGTTGGAATGAAATCAGCTTTAAGGTGCCTTCTTATGCAAATCATTCTGTGATTTCTGTTCAGGAAAACACAATTTCCCAGAGAAGGTGTAAGCAGAAACCCCTGCAGTCTCTACATGGGAGTTCAAACACCTCGAGCACAGGACTTGCAGTTTAGATCTGCCTTGTTTGTGGTGAGGGCTGGAAGTCTCCTTTAGCCCCTCATTTAGAATAAAGACACAGTACATGTTATTTTAGAAGGTGCTCTGTGTGTGGCTGAGGACTTAGCACCTATATTTACTCCAAACTCTGGGTTAATTCTAGCAAAGCACTTAGACAAGTGCCTGAATTTATGACTGGATTCCTTTTCTTCTGTGGGACCACTATATTTAAAGCTGCATGCATGCTTCCAGGCTATATTGCCTAGAAATCTACATCTTTTCTTGTCAACAGCAGGACTATCTCTTCTGGTGTTGATGTCTTTAATGTTTGCTCTTTAGCTGTTTCCCTTCAGAGGTGTCCCTAAATAAGGCTAAAAATCTGTTGAAGCAGAGGAAGTTTTTGAAGTTGAAGACTAAACCAGAATGAGACAATGTTGGGGAGCACTGAGTAAATCACTGCATTGAAAAATTGTTATAGCCATGGATTAGGATTATTATTTCCAAGGGCCATCTTTTCCAGCTCATGAAGTGCCTACAAAATAATGACAGTTTGGAAACTAATCCTGGCTGAGGAGGTTCAGGCAGAGATTTATTAGGAGTACAGTCACTCCAGCATGCACCTCTGGGCTGCCCTGCAAGCCCTGCCCATGGGATGTGGACACAAAGGTTGGGTACAAACCCTCACCCTGAAGAAACAAGAGATGATCTGTGCAAGGTAACTGGGGGAGGCACTGAAAGGAGGGATGACAGCCCAGCAAACCTCCCTGAGTCCCTGCCAGCCCTGTCCCTGCTCACCTCCCGTGATGGGGACGTAGGAGATGCGGAAATTCTCCACGCGGGAGTGAGGGGGGGTCCAGCTGACTGTGGCAGCATTCTCCGTGATGTCAGAGAAAGAAATTCCCTTGGGTGAGCCAACCACTGTCAGGGGAGAACAGAGAACACACCACATGGGAAGAAAAGGTAAATCATTTGTTTATCAGTCCTTAGTGCTGGAAAACTGATTTGTTTTATCACCCTAAACCATGAGCTGGTGCTGTCAGTGTTCTGCTCTGAACAACATTAATGCAGGGGGTACAGAGCTGAAGGTTTTATTGCACCAACAACCTATTGGGTCCAAATTTTTCTTGTTTTCAGGATCATTCCAGTATTGCATAGGTTAAAGATACCCAACATATATCTACATATGGAAACAACAGAGATTTCAGTGCAGTAGAAAGGCAGGGGGGAAATGCACAGAAATTTCATTCTGCTACCCATGGGATGCTGTATTTCAGGTTTTTTCCTATCCCAGTTTCACCTGGAGGATTTTTTAGACCTTCCACTGAGTCCCAGAGCCCTCTGTGACACACAGCAGTGACAGCCATGGACAGATCTCTCTTCCTGAGCACAAAGTTCCCAATGCAGGATGCTCCTGGGAGACTCAGGTGTGGGAGTCCATCAAGGCTCCTCTCAAGGACTCACTCCTGGAACTTTTGTTGGCTTTAAACCAGCAGCAACAAGATTTTCCTCCTGGAATCTCTCTCTGATCCCATAATTTTTCTTTCAAGTGCAGCCATCACGAGGGAGGCACCTGTGGCTCCACTGCAGCTCTTTGTCATAAAACTCAGCCTTTCCCTGCCACAGCCTGAGCACTGCACTTGCCCATGTCAACGAAATCAGTAAGCTGGGCAAACAAAGCCCAAATTTTACCAAAAATAAGCCAGACTTAAACACAGCATGTGTCTGAAACATTCCAGCTGGAGGCTTAATTAAGATCCTGAAGAACAAGCATGGAAAGGGCTTTGGTGAAGAGAGCTGCCACTTCCAGGTTTACATTGAGCATCCCACTTCCAGCCTTTCCAGCTTTTTTGGCTGTAACCAAAACAACCCTGAGGTATTAAAAAGTAAACAGCACACACAGAGCAGCCATTAGAACAAAGAGGAGAGATCCAAACATCAGCCACATGAAGAGGAGTGGAGACAGGCTGAGGGCAGGGGAAGGGGGGCAAGAGGAGGGAAAAAAAAAAATAGGGACTGGGCTTGAAATAGCTTGGAAAGAACGTGCCTGCAGGAAAGGAGTCAGAGGCTGTTTCTTCCATGTGTCCCCAAAGCAGCAGGGCACTAAATCAACTGAAAGGCAAGGAAAGGAAAACAACTGAGCTCTCAAGAGAAATGTAAATTATGTCTCTGGAGCTCACCAGAAGTGTCATGCTCGTGGGGTTTGCTCACGAGGACAAGCCAAGGGAAGAAAAGAATTTCAGATAAGAAAGGAAGCAAGGTGGGGTTGGAAAAACTATGTGGCACAAAAAAAGTGCTGCTGATTTGAGTACAGGCTGAAGGAAATCAGAGAAAATAAAGAAAATGTGGGAGATAGAGACAAATAAAAATCATATTTGTTCTGCTTTACATTATAGGGGGTCTGAGTGTATGAAGGAAAAGGTCACTGGTGATTTTGGAGACCACAGAGATGGACCAGCACTTGGTTTTCACATACATGGAAAATTTCAGCCTTTCCCAGAAAATAAATCCCCAATCCATCCCACTTGGACTCTGCTGTGCACATTTCCATGGGCCTCAGGCTTGTTTTCTGCTCCAGGTGAGCTGCATGACCAAGAGCAGTAAGAAGAGCTTTGATGTGAGTTTTCCACACCCCCAAGTCCCCCAACTGCAGCTTTCCTAGGAGAGAACCTGGCAAGAAATACAATGGACTATCAGAGCATGTGTCCTGGGATGAGTCCTAGAGATGGGAGAGATTTGCACATTTGAGCACAGGGAAATGAAAAAGAAGTGAATGAAATCATCTTCTTGAGCTACCTGAAAGCCAGAATTAAGCAGGCACAGAAAGCAGCCAGCATGCTCCTGAGCTGGCACTCACACAGAGCCTCAGGTCACTGTTGGGCAGGCACAGGTAAATTATCTTCATCCCCACAGAGGTGTATGAGAGACAGGAAACTCCCCTGAGAGGCTGCTGAAACCCCCATGGTACCTCAGAGCAGCTCTTTTTTTAGGGATTTTTTTGCTAATTGTTCTTCCATTCCTAGACTGGAGGAGGACATTCCCTGGCTTTCTTCTCCCAATCAACAGGAAGCAGCAGGTTGCATTTATCACATATCAAGAGCATGTGAAGTGTTTTGCAATCATCTCAGGGAAAAAAACCTGCTCTGACAGTGTGGCAAAACAGCACTGGAAGAAGAGAAAAGGAGCAGCATGAGACTCACTTCCCACAAGGACATTAATTGGACCCTAGATGTGTTGTGGTCCCCCAGTGGGGGTTAAATTGCATCTTAACTGAGATTTTATAGATAAATTTCTAAAAGATACCAACTCTGAGAGCAGCAGTGGATAAATTCCTTCTTCAGGGACAGAAATTTCTTTGCAACCACACAGGAAATGCTATAAATATCCATATGTTTGTGCAATAATCCACTCCTAAAAAAGAAATTAGCTGGCTGCCTTGGCAGCCACCCACCCAATGTGGTGTAACCTGCAGCCCGAATTACTGAGCTGGGTTTTTGTGGCTCTATTGTCCATTATTCATGGGCTGACAAACATCTCCTGGGCTATTGGCTCCAGTAGGTGACACAGCTAAATCTCCCTGTGACGGCTGCAGGGATCTAGTCATGAGGAAATGATAACTCTTGTAAGTCTGATAACTCTTATAAATATCCTGGGAGTCAGTGAGGATGGGGACAGGCTGCTGACAACTGGAGTGGACTTTAAACATCCCTCTCCATCAGGAGTCAGCGTGCAGGAGCCTGGCCAAGGGGGGCTGATCATGTTCTGCTTCATGGAAGTGTCTGGGGGAGTGAGGTGGCCTGGCTGTTCATGGCAGGGATGGGATGGCAGGAGTGGAGCTGGGGCTGTTCTGTGCTTGCAGCTGAGCCCACGGGCAGCAGAGGGGAGGGTGGGGGCTCTGAGGCTGCTCCAGGAGAAGCTGCTCAGCACTGAGTTGATGCTGCTCTTTTCCTGGGTGCTGGCTGGCAAATGCCTCCTTTAGGCATTCCTGTTGGTTTGCTCACTCATGGAATTGAGAATCACACCCTGAGCTGGAGGAACCCACCAGGATCACCCAGCCCAGCCCCTGTCCCTGCCCAGCCCCCCCAACAATCCCAGCCTGTCCATCCCTGGCAGCGCTGTCCAAACGCTCCTGGAGCTCTGGCAGCCTCGGGGCCGTGCCCATTCCCTGGGGAGCCTGGGCAGTGCCAGCACCCTCTGGGGGAAGAACCTTTCCCTGAGCTCCACCTGAGCCTGCCCTGGCCCAGCTCCAGCCGTTCCCTGGGTTCTGTCCCTGGCCCAGAGCAGAGCCCGGAGCTGCAGCCCTGGTGAGATCTCCCTTCCCTTTCCTGTACCCGTCCTTTTCCTCTCCTCCCATAATTAATTTGATTTCAAATTACCACATTTTCATATCAGCAAGCTCAACACTTTTTAAAGACCAAATTTGGCTCACGAGACATCGCATCATATGCTTCAGGCTTGAATATGTTTCAGAATGAAACCACTATTTTGGTGTGGAAAAAAAGATTGAAACACTTCATTCCAAAGTGCCAAAATGAAAAGCTTCAATTATGACCCTGAATCAAAGCTTTGATTTTGCAAAGAAACTCAAGTCAATTTGAATTAATGAGCACATGTTGCTCCTGGTAAGATCAGTCTAAGTTAATGGTGCTTAGGCCCTTGATGGTCAAGCCATAAATAAACTTCTCAATGGCCCTGGCAAATTCATTTTGTCATAACTCTTTCCTAGGGAGGTAAATTGTTGTGCAGAGCTGAGATGTAATTAGTCACAGAAAATCACTGAAAAAGGCTGATGCACAGACAATATTTCTTGGCCTCAAAGACAGTGTTTTAATTGCCACACTCTGCTGCCTAATTCCTGATCATTAAAGTAATTCAATTAAGCCATATTAAACAGACAGTGACGAAGCTTGGGAAGCTGAGACTGATTACAAATAACCACAGCACACTGAACCAGGGACGGGCAGGACACAGCTCAGGACACCTCTGGAACAGCACGAGCTGGCTGTGAAAAGGAGCTGCTGGAAGGAGCAGGGAATGTCACCCTTGTCCCACTGCAAAGACAATACCTGTGGATGCTACTGTGTTTATGGGCTGGGAACGTTGTCCACTGCCAATTCCATAGAGCTCAATCTCATATTCAGTGCCCTCTTTCAGCCCTGTGATATCCTGGGTGCGCTCATGGCCTGGCACTGTCAGCTCCAGGGGGTCAGATTTCCTTTTGGTGTCCCTGATTTTTAGAACAAAACTGTTGAAAACCCCATCATCTGCAGTCCAGGAGAGACGGAATCCATCTGGAGTTGTGTCTGAAACCAGAAGGTTGTCGACCTCGGGTTCTGCTTCTAAAAAAGGAGAAGATAGCAGTGGGGAAAAGAAATGATTTTTTAATCAGTTGATCAGAGACCTGCCTGAGGTCTGGCTAGAGCACACTGCAAGAGTCCAACCACAGTTCAAAGCAAGGGGAACAATCTGCCAGCTATTAAAAAAAAATAAATATTAGTGTTATACAGAACAGGATAAATGAGAATGTGTGCAGGCCCATTCCAACTTTCACTCTTGGACAGCAAACCACTGCATGGACACACAGGTTTGTCTCCCACATGCAGAGTTACACATGCTAAAGGTGAGTTTCCTGGGCATTTCTCCCTCCCTACCTGTGTGACACCTTTATGGCAGTAAAAACAAGCTCTTGTTACAGAACTGCATGTCTGGAACACTGTCAGACCTCTCCCTGCTAGGAGGACAACACAGCAGCCACTGAAAATTCTTTTTCTCCAAGCAAACCCCTTATTTCATGCACTGCTGGCATCTGTGATGCCTCTGATCCGATGAATCCTTACTGTGCTCTTGAACAGCAACGGGGAATCATGAAAATTCCTCTCTTAAACAGCACCCTTCAATCTAAGTGCAAGAGCTGCTGCCTTTGGTTAATGAACCCATTCAAAAGGATCCCAAGGGCTCTAAGTTATTAATTACCTGCAAAACACCTTTAAGAATGGTCAGGCACTGTTACCTAGAGAAATGCTGCTGGAGTGGTTATGTCCTACAGCACCTCCAGTGCCACCCTTCACACAGCCATTCCTATTTATTTCCTCTCAAACCTCCCACCAAATGCAACCCTTCCTTCCACACACAGCCATTCCTATTTGTTTCCTCTCAAACCTCCCACCAGATCCCCCTCCCAGCTTCACTGCTGCCCACACAGGAATGTGCAGATGAGAACTGATGGTTCTGGGGCTGGAGAATCAGCCTGCAATGATTTCCCAAGAAGGCTCAAGTGCTGCTGGACAGCAGCAGCTCTGATGTGGTTGGAAGCCTGAGCTGTTTGAGGACAGAGGTGCCAGCTGTGGGGTGGCAATGATCCCACTGTGGGTGGAACCCACAATGAGAGGGAAGAGAGGAGGCCATGGGAAGAAGTCCAAGGCTCTTCCTGAAGCTCCTGATGGCTGGAAGGTGGGAGAATGATGCTGTTGGAGAATGCTGATGTGCCCAGCTGTTAACAGGACGAGCTCTGCATGCAGCCATTCTTCTTTCAAGACTTTGTTAGAGGTACCTGCAAGACCATGAGGAACTTCCACCCCTCAGCCCCCCACATGCTCCTCCACAGGATCCCTCAGAGGGAAAGACCAAGTTAAAGGGAACAGAATTCCACTGGTGAACCCATCAGTCACGAGGAGTTACGTGGAGCCACGATGCAGAGGAGGATGCAAAAGCCAAGGTTTGCATGAAATGTCTTCCATGTGAGAGGGAAAGCCCGAGAGAAAAGGGTGGAAGGGAACAATTTGCTCACATTGAAATACCTGTAACAGCCAGAGCGCTCAGGGGCTTTGTTTGGTGCCCCTTGGCAAACCCATAAAGCAAAACCTCATAGCCAATGCCAGTAATTAGGCCTTTAAGCTTCAGTTCTCTCTGGGCTCCCGAAAGGAGGAACTCCTGTGGGTCCAGCAGCTTGCCAGAGTCCACCACGACTACTAGAAAGTTGTCAAAGGCATTCTCCGATGCCATCCAGGACACTGTGAACCCATAGGGGTTCATGTCAGACACTGTTAGGTTTTCCAGTGGGGGCATGGCCTCTAAAAGAAGGGAAGGTGCAAAAACACACACACACACACACAAAAGAAATAAGTGAAAAACATTGCAAATTAGAAAGTGCCACAGATTCCACCAGACAAAAAATCACATTTTTCCCCCCTAGTGTGGATTTAACAGCCAGGATCCCAAGATGAGGATTTTTCAATGGAGCTCAATTTTTAATTTTCCTCAAGGATGTCTCAGCTCCTCCTCTCACAAGCTCCACTGAAACCCCTCCCAAGCTCCCTGTCTAAGCACATTGCTGCTGCTACCCTTGCACTGTAAGAAAGTTATAACCAAAACTGCTTTAGAAATGCTCACATAAAGCTTTCAGTGATCTGTACTTCTCTCCACCAGCAGTGCTTTAGGGACAAGCCTCAGCCTGGGCATTCCCAACTCCTGGATTTCACTTCTTTACCTATTTCACATGAGTATCTCCAGCTTTAGTTTTCAGTGCTGGAGGGGTCAGAGGTGCCAGAACAGGAACATTAATCACTCAGGCTCACAGCCAGTGCAAATCAGCTGGGCTCTGTTGACAACTTAAAGAAATTCCACTGAAAGAAATTCCTTTTCCACATCAGTGTGACATTTGTCAAAGTGAATAGATGTGGAAAATGCATCAAAATTTATCCACTAAGTCTCAGGGGAAAAAAAAAAAAAAAGGCCAAAGTTCCATAAGATTCTCAGTGTATTTTTCTCACTCAAAGTCTGACAAGTCAAATGTGAGGACCAGGTGGTTCTGCTAAGCCCTGGCCTTGATCCTGGATCCCAGGCATTGCTCCTATTTCTGCACAGTATTTGTCCAGCCTTGCTCTGCTGGCTCTGGAGCTGATTCAGCCAATCTTCCAGCCACTCAAAATTCCACTCACTTCAGAAAACACCAGTTAGTCAAAGGCAGAACCTTCTCCTGAAAAGGGTTTTGGGTTTGCTTTTGACATTTCACAAATGCTGAAACGGATTCTGTTAGAACTTGGCATAAAAATTCCCCCCTGAAGATTTATAATTTGGAAATTTTTATGTATTAATATTTACATATTTGAGTACTCATTTTAGAGCTAATTTTGCATCTTATTTACTTTTAATCAAGCAATCCTCAAGATGCACATTTTGGGTAGGTGTGTGGAAGGGAACATCCTGGGGCAGGAGGTGTTCCACCAGCCAGTCCTGTCTGATGGACTGCTGAACATCAGGCCAATCTCTCCCTCAAACTTCAGGAGTTCTAAAAGATTATTAGACATGGGAGAAAGGCTCCAGAGGGGTCTTAGTGACAGAATCATGGACTCACAGAATAATTTGGGTTGGAAGGCACATTAAACTCATCCAATTCCAGGGACACCCTGTGGATGATGCAATTCCTCCAAAGCCGTCTTCCTCTAGAATTTGCTATAATAGATAAGGTATCCTAGATACCAAGGCTGAGCCAAATTCCTTAAGAATTTGGTCACTCTCTAACACTTTGGAAGATAATTGGTTAGAAATTAGTCTGTGTAATTGGTCAGTTCACCTTTAGAACTTCTCACGTAGATTGGATGCTGTTCTTTGAATAAAATTTTATTGGTTGTAGTTTGAATCCTCCCTGAACCTATAAATATAACTGTCTGCCCTTTGTTCTGAGAGATCCCTGCTTGACCACCCTTCACATGAAATAAAGACTCTTGTGGAACTCGTCAAGTAAGGCCTTGGGTCTTTCTCAGCTGATGAAAATGTGAGTTTTCTGAGAGACAGCTACATGTTAGCACTCTCTGGTCCTGGTAAATACCACCAGGGACCAAAAGAGAAAAGCCACACTACCCCAGCTTGCTCAGAGCCCCAACCAACCTGACCTTTTAACTCCCTTTAAGCTAATCCTGCTCCCAGGATTTTTTTTAAGGTCAACATTCCTGTTCTGCCCCCTCCTTGCACCAGGTGTTCAACCACACCCATGGCTGCTGGCAGAGCCTTTTTGGGATCCCCATTTCCCTGAGCCAAGAAAGGGACTCCAAAGCTTGGAGCAGGTACCTGTGGTGACAAAAGCAGTGAGGGGCTCAGTGGGGACACCTGCCCTGGTGGTGCCCTGAAGGTGAATGTCATAGGCAGTGTGGTCTGTGAGCCCTGAGATGTGGGCGCTGCGGGTGCTGCCCGGCACTGTCAGCTCCTGGGGCTGCTGTGCCGCCAGGGAATCCTGGACTCTGATGACAAAGGCGGCAAAGGGCCCGGCGAGGGTGCTCCAGGACAGGTTGAAGCTGTCGGGGGTAACGTGTGTGAGGGTGAGCGTGCCCAGCTGTGGCTCAGCCTCTGGGGAGAAAGGAACACAGTGAGCAGGCAGCTGTGCTGCAGGGGCTGGGGGACGCACAGGGGAGCCTAGTGCTTAAAAATAATGCTTTAACCTTGTCTTCATGTGCTTGAATACAAAAATAAAATGAAATAATGTTGGTTTTTAAAGCAGCATTGCAAAAGCTATTTTCTTAGGTTTTGGAAAGAAGCCACCGAAATTAGTGCTGACTTTTACATTTTTTCATTACATTTTCTTAAATAAACTCAACTTGCCTAATGAAATGTGGGCCTGGTTGACAGAAGCACCAACAACATACACATCCAAATTCCACACTGGGAATTTGATGGGAATACAGACCTGCAGCAATTCCAAAACTCAGAAAGGAGGATTCAGCAGGAATCCTTGAAATCACAGTCCAGGTTCTGTTTGGTGTTTCTGTTGCCTGGAGTTGTAGATGCTCCTATTTTTGGAGCCTGAGGTTTATGAGGGATTTCAGGCCTAACAGGGATTATCTCAGCACTAATCTCAGGCCAAAACCTCCCTGGACTCCTCAGATAAGGTGTTCCTCATCCTCTGATTAGGCACAATCAGAGAATGTCTAGCAAACAATGAACCCCCAACTCTGCTCTTGCTCTCCTTCCTGGCTGTTCAGTGCTCAGGGCACCTCCTTAGGAACCAAAGACTTTCCTTTTCTGCTGGAGGAAATTCAAATTCACATCTCTGCCCTGCCAGGAGAGAAACCTGTCCTTCAGGAGAGGGAGAGCTCCTTACTAATTCTCTTTTACACCTCTTACACTTAGCACAAAAATCATTAAAGTTTCATTAAAGCCCAGAGAGAGAACAAACATGATCCAACAGTCAGAATATCCCGTGTTTGCTCCCTTTTCTACTTTTTATGTTGCCAATTGACTAGGAACCAAAAATACCTTGGGACATGCAGCCAGTGAGAGACAGAAAAATAACGATGGAGAAGTGATCCATGCTGGGAGAAAAGTCAGAGAGAGCCATCCCACCGACAGAGAGTGGTGAAAAAGTGAAATCTTTTTCTTTCTAAAGCAAGAACTGCTGCAAGATGCTCCAACTTTTAGTCTCATCCCTCATTGCAAGAATTTTAAATAACAATCCACCTCCGTCTCTGGAATTGTCAGGGAAGAGGTGAATGAAGTGGCCCCGATTAAGGACACAGATGTCACAGATGTCACAGATGTCATGCTATCAACCAGTGATCTTCATGGCCAGCAGGGAAGGTACTACCATGGTGCTCTGGAAGACAGGCAAGATGAGAAAATATCCCCAAAGCAGACAGGCTTGGGTGGAAAAGCCAAGAAAACGGAGCCCTCAGCCCCACATGCAGCTCCAAGAGGGTAAAGAGAGTTTTTCCAACCTCATCCTGGCATGGCCACATTCCTTCACATGCCACCTGCATCCGTGATCAGGCACATTCCCAGCATGACAGCCTGACTCCCAGGAATGCTGCATGCAAAATGAGCTGGAATCACATCCTCAGGCAAGTCTTAGTGATCTCCTGCCCTCCTGGAATCGCCAGCACCACGGGAAAAGCTCTGACACCCAGGGAAACAAGGCTCAAAGGGAGACTCAAAGGGAGCAATGCAGGGACACAGTGGTGGGCTGACCACCAAGAAAAGGGAGATTTGCTTTTTGAGCCTTGCTCTGTGCTGAGAACATAAAAATCCCAGGCAGGGACATATCAGAACCAGCAGAAGGTGGCCAGGCCACTCCATGCAGCTGGGGTTGGTCACTGCACATGCGGCACGAAACGCCCACCAGAGAGGAAATGCCTGGGGACACATTTGGGTTTGAGGAGGACAGAACTGACATGCAGGTGCCTCTCTAGGCTGAGAAGGACACAAAGGCCTCTCTCCCACCCCCAGCAAAGCAAGGGAGGGTGGGATGAACAACTTCATTCAAGATCAAGTGCAAAGATGCCGAGTGAAACACATCAACCATCTGGAGCAAGGCAGTTATATATACACTGAACTTGCAGGCAGGTGTGTATATATAAGGAAACCATCACGGTTTACTACTGGCTCTCTTAATGCTGGGGGCACTTTTTCAGCCTTTTCCATTGCCTCAGGTCTTTTTCCAAGCCCCCTCAGTGCATTCCAACCTCCCCTCATGGTGATCTCCCTATAATTCCCCAAGGGGACGACGATGAGTTGGAGCCACGTTTTAGAGCAGTTCGGTGGACAGCAAGAGAAAAGGAGAATAAAAAGCAAACCTGGAAGGTGAAACAGTGAAATACCTGTGGTTGCCATGGCTGTCAAGGTCTGCCCACCTTGCCCATCAATTACCCCATGGAGCTGGACTGTGTAATTAGTGGTAGCTTTGAGGTTGGTCACTACAGAGTGCCGGGAGTCCCCCGGCACTGTGAGCACCAGAGAGTCCAAGGGGAAGTCAGAGTTCCTGACCTCCAGAATAAAATGGTCAAAGGCCTTGTCCTGTGCCTCCCAGGTGAGTGACAGGCTGGCTGAGGTAGCGTTTGATACACTGAGTTTGCTAAGGAGAAGTTCCTCTACTACGGGAAGAAAAACAAATGGAAATGTATCACAGTTATTAAAAGTCAAAGCAATAAAATAAATGAATAGAGAAGTTTGAATTTGCACCACCACAGGTCACAAGGGTCACCCAGCCTTGTGTTTCCCTATGTTTCCCATACCCTGACGCTGGCACTCATCATCAAATGAGGATATTCAGTCTGCTGCTGCTGGAAACTGATGTTATATTCTGATAGCTGAGATTTGATACTTGGCTTTCACTGACCACATACTCCATTCTATCACAATCACTATGGCAACTTTTCCTAGAGGGGCAAAATTTGTTGGAGCTGTTAAACAATCACAACATGAGCCGTTATCTGCCTCCAATAACAATGTTCTGTTTCTGTAGTCCAGTCCTCACCTCCCTTTCTCATCCTGAGCATTTGAATTCCCTGTTTTTTCTGGGAAAGCTGTCAGCTGTAAAACCTTGAAATGTGCAACATGCCAACAACTCAGTGCCTGCCTATTCCATTCTCTGACATCAACTCCAATGGACTTTTCAAACTCTCACCCAACATAACCTGAATAATTGAAGCTGAATTCAAGCAGTGAATGTGCCTTGCAGGATTGTGCTGGCACAGACTGAAACGTGCCTGACATTTTTTGGGAAAATCAGGATAAATCTCTGTCTAGAAATCAGCTTATCTGAGAGAAGCTGTGTCTGCCCTGTGCTGTGGGACAGAAGCTCACACAGGCTGAAAGGTGAAGGTGAGGAATCATCTCCTGCTTGGTTATTGGGATATTTGCTTTGCTTCTCATCTCTCTCAGAGGTTGCCCCAACCTTAACGTGTGAACTCATTGTGTGAATGAGATCCCAGCTCCAACCTTCATGTATGAACTCATTGTGTGAATGAGATCCCAGCCCCAGCCTTAACGTGTGAACTCATTGTGTGAATGAGATCCCAGCCCCAACCTTCATGTGTGAACTCATTGTGTGAATGAGATCCCAGCCCCAACCTTCATGTGTGAACTCATTGTGTGAATGAAATCTCAGCCCCAACCTTAACGTGTGAACTCATTGTGTGACTGAGATCCCAGCCCCAACCTTCATGTGAGAACTCATTGTGTGACTGAGATCCCAGCACGATGTGACTGTCTGACTTTGCTGGGCAGGCTGGTGGCTCAACATTCTCGGCTCACAATGGGTGATCCTCCTTGGAAGTGCAGCAGAGGACTGGGAAGTGGGTGGGCTGTGGGGTGGCTGAGGGCAGGGAAGGGGGCACAACCTGCAAGGAAGAGCTCAGAAAAGCCGGGTTAGCACTGAGGTAGGTCTGTACCTGTGGTAGCTGCAGCACTGATTGCCTGTGTGCGGAACCCACGAGAGATCCCGGAGAGGTAGACAATGAAATCAGTGCTGGGAGAAAGCCCTGAGATATGAGCAGTCCTGGAGCTGCCTGAGAGGTTGAACTCCATGGGCTCCAGCAACCTGTTAGAATCAATAATTTCAATGGTAAAGACGTCGAAGTCCCCGTTGGAGGCTGTCCAGGAGAGGTTGAAGCTTTCGGGGGTAATGTCGGAAACCGTTAGCTCAGCAACGCCGGGCAGCTCTCCTGGGGAGGGAAACACAGGGTCAGACAGCCCCCAGCTCCTCCTGCTCCCAAAGGATCCTCTCTGCCATGCTGGCAGCTCTCCGAGCTGGGGAAGAGGGTGTGAGTAAAAGCTTGTTACAAGCACACAGTATTAAAGGGGGGAAATCAAATGAAAGCATCACAAAATGTTAGATAAGGAAAAAAAATAAAATAACACTTAAAACTATGGCTATTTCCCTTTCCCTGCAGGAACAGCCATGTCTTTGAGGTCTGAGCATGAAAGCAGATGCAAAAGGACTTTCTGGAATGCCCCTGGGGCATTTGGAAAAGACAGCTTCCAGTTTTAGGAGAAGCTAAAACCAAAGCTGTTGCTTTATCCAAAGGAAAATCTCATGTTTTGTTTACTCTTCTACTTTCCCTTTCAGCTTAAGTCTATGAAAGCTGGCTTGTAATTTTGGAGCTGGAGCCAAAATGCAAAACAGGGAGAGATGCCTTGGGGTTTTTTCCTCTCTGCAGACATCCCCGTAGCGTTACAGGAAGGTCCAGATATTTCTAACAATTGGAAGTCCCCAGAAGGGAAGATTTTGAAAAGCCTGGTGCTGAGCTTGACCCAGAAAGGGAAGGGAAAACCTCAGCAGGGCATTTTCTGCTGTTTTCATGAGGGCAAAGAAGGGAGCACATTGCATATTTAGGCAGGACACCCATGATGTGTTTCCTGCTTTGTCTCTTTGCCCAGCTCATTCTCTGCTCTCCACTGGCATCTGCTCCCAGCTCCTGGTGAGGACTCTCAAAGCCCAGCACTTCCCCTGGGACACAGCACAGACACATCCCTGCCCAAGCCAGGCTGCTTAAAGCACTACAGGAACAAGCAAGCTCTGCTGCACTCCATGCTTTAATTGTGATTCGTTCTCACAGGTATTTCCACCCCTCTCTGTGCTTGGGGGAGCCTGGCCTGAGCCAGCTCTGGCTATCTCACAGACACAGGAGGTGGCAAAGGGCTGCAGGGGAGCCCAGAGGCAGCAGAAATTGTCTGCAAGAAATTATCTGAAGGAAAGGCCCCTGGTGCCCCTTTAGTGCCAATTAACTCACACTGCTCATTAAAGTTATCACAAGAGCTGGGAGGATCAGAGAGCCACACAGCACAGATGTAAATACACATTTATCTCTCATGGTCAAAGCCTGTGATAAGCTCTTATTTTAAATTGCTGCCCTTCACATGATCAGCCAGAAAATGATTTTGGGGCCCTTGATGAGTTTCATGCAAGCTCCTGCCAGCACAGAGCTCACCTGCCTCCTTTCAGACCAGTTTCATGCTGGGGGAGTTCTGCTCAATTTGATATTTGCATTATATCTTTTTCAGACCAATCAGTTTCATGATCTTAGATGGTTTAATGTATTTTTATAGTCTTATTAGGAATGAATTTATGTCCATTCCTGTATGAGAACATATAGAAGGTGTTTGTCCTTGCCCTGAGTCAGGTACACAGAACTTTACCACACTGAGTCTGAATTCACACAGGAGTTACTGCAGAATTTCAGAGGCAGGGTAAAAACTGAACACACTCAGGCTTTGAATATCTGGGCCAATAGAAGAAAGGTTTTTATAATTTTACCAGGCAACCTGGCCTTTCCCAAGCAGGTACAACATCCAGCTGGGTTTTGCTGTTAGTATCAGCCAGGTTAAGAGAGGAAAGGGAACCAAAAAAGGGGAAAGCAGGGAGGGAAGGGCTGCAGCAGGGCACTGAAGCTCATGGAAAGCCTGACCACAGACATTTCCATGCCAGGGATGTTCAGCCAAGCTCTGGGGAGCTCAGGGCACCCCATGCAGGGCTGAGCTGGTGAGCAGGACTCGCCCAGCACTCACAAGGGCTGTGGCTCACATCTCTGTCAGAACCAGCTGGGGCTGGAGGAAAGGTACCTGTGGTGGTGTCAAGGGAAAGGGGCTTGGTCCTGTGGCCCCGAGTGAGCCCCTGCAGGGTGATGGTGTAGGGGGTGCTGGCCTTGAGGCCGGTGACATTCACAGAGCTCAGTGTCCCCGGGACTGTGACGTTCCGGGGCTCTTCGGGGCTGCCAGGCTCCTGCACCTGCAGGACAAAGCTCTCAAAGGCCCCGTCTGCTGCTGTCCAGGTGAGCTGGAAACCATCCCAGCCAGCCTCTGACACTGAGAACTGCCCCAGCTCAGGCTCCTCCTCTGGATAAGGACAGAGAGTCAAGCTGTTACTTGGGTTGCAGAGTGGTGCTGATGTGGGATTATTTAATGTGGCCCTGTGTTAATGAATTCCACATCTAATCAGGGCCACAGAGACACCCCACACACACATTGACATTATCAGCTGCCTCAGATAACTTCAATAAAGTGTCTCTGGAGACATGGCAAAACAGAGCAGTGAGAGAAGGGCTGCAATAATTAATAAATATTTGGAGGCTGCTCACAGAAAGCTCAGAGAATCTTACAGCTGTGTTTTGTCAACACCAATTACAACTCCCTATGGGATAAGTAGGTATTACAATAACTTTACTCTGTTTGCCATTCTGAAGTAACTGTGTTGTAAGGGTAGGAAAGGGTACAGTTTAGAGTAGCTGGAATTCAGATGTTTATTCTTTTAATTGCATCCCCTTGAAGGATGCTGCTTATGCTTCCCAACTATTTCTAATAAAAAAAACAATAAAGAAGAGGAAAATGCCTCCGTGCTGCATGTCTTTAACAGATTTGTCTTCTTTTGGCACATTATTCTACCCACACAACCTTCCTGAGACAGGACTTTCAGAGTTACTGATACTAATCTAAAACAAAAACATTCATTCACAAGAATTAACATTCTTGCAAACCCCCACAGGGGTGGCCAAGGAAGTTGGGAGCTATCAGGGGTAGCTCTGATGCTCTGAAATCTGAGGTAATTTGCTCAGCAAGATTGCAAAGTTCTTTGTTACTAAGGAGATACAACTGATTCCCTAACATTAACAGTCAGATGGGAAAATGAGAGTGCTGCCTGATTTTTCTACCTGGAAACTCCTGTGTGTTCTATCACTGACCTGTGGCCTCTGAGGATTTTCTAGCACCTTTCTGATTTATTTGAACTGCTGACACATGAGTGTTACAGTAAGAACAGAGTGTCTCTGAATAATCCCATTCTGCATGACTGAGAATTCACAATAGATGCTGCATGAAGGGAAATGGATCTGATTTGTCAATTGTAGACTTCAACTTTATGCATATTGTAACACAGAAGTTAAGGGAGCCCTGGAATAAATGAAATTTAGGCTCAGTAGAACCACTCCTATAAAGTTTTTCCCTGTAAAACCAGAGTGATTATTGCATGACTGCTCAAAGCACCCATAGATCATAATGTTCTTCAGTAAAATTCATTAACAAATCTGTAAATTGCTACTATTGAGAAACACAAGTTCTGTTGAGCTTTTCCCATCCTGTTAGAAGGAAAGAGATTGTTTATGACATGATGACGATGTTCAACATTAAAAGAAATGCATTAATCCAGGGCTGTCATCCCTTTTCAGGAACAGAAAGGAGATTCACTGAGGTAAAATATGAATTCTGTCAAAATGAGACTGTTATCTGGAAAAGAGAAAGCAGGACAGAAAGGAAGCTGGTTGCATCAGAGATCACAATCTGTTGGTGGCAACAGAAACAAAACCACATTTCTTTAAAATGAAAGTGAAACCAAAGTTATGGTAAGGTTAAATATTTTAAATAAACACTTGGTTATAATAAGTTATGTAGGAGCCATCACAACTTAAAAGCAATTCTGATCTCTCTGAAAATGCTCAGTTTCATTCTCCCCCAAGAGGCAGAGCCCCTTTTCCTGCCATTTGTTTCTCGTGTGTGTTTGAGACAGAAAAGCAAACAAACTCCCATGGTCTCCAGGGACAAGGGATTCTCCCTGGGAATCATGCACCTCCAAAATGCTCAGCCATCCAGCATCCAACACAGGTGACAAAGCAATCCCAGTGTCATGGTAAAGATCAAGGGATGATGTTTCTCACGTTTCTTATTTAAAAAAAAAAAAAAAAAAAAAGAAGCAGAAAGAACAAGGCATGGAAAAGTGAGACTGTTCTGGCTCTGTGAAATAATCTTTGTGTGTCTCTACATAAACAGTTTGTCTTGTGTTGGGGATTTGCTTTTGGGGGATGGACAAGTGCATCCTTAGTCTCCAGATCTGAGCTCACACATTTTGGACTTTTGGTCATTATTGAACTCAGCCCTGTCACCTCATGAAATTCATGGAATGGGGTGAGAGGTGGGAGTTTTTGGAAAGGTGAACTCCCAGTGTATCACAATAATTTTATTTTTTTATTCTGACATCACCACTTCCATGCAATGCTGCAAACGCCTCCTGTGTCCAAGCACAGTCCAGACAAGCACATGCACATCTCTCTGTTCATCCCTTAGCAGCAGCAGATGCATCAAAGTCTCTCTTTGCATGCGGTTTGAAAAGAGAGATTTGATGTGCACCACCTTCAAAACTGCCTGGGGCATTGTCCATGCTGCACTCTCATTCCAGAGCTGTAGGAGTTTCATCCCATGCAAAAGGAAGAATAAAGCAGCCAAGAGGGAAAGCATCACTCACAAAGCCTAAAATCAGTACCTAAAATGAAGTTCTGTATTTTGCAGTAGGAAAGGAACACATGGCTATGAATCCATGGGAAATACCTGTATCAGCCAGAGGTGCCAGGGACAAAGAGAGCTGCTTTGAGTACTTCCACAGAGGTTAATCTGAAATTTTGTGCCAGCTGGGACATTGGGAATTTCTGTTTCTCCAAGACTTCCCAGCAAAAATATTTCCTGGTTCTGTTTAAAATGGACAGGCCTTTCAGGGTGATGAGGAACTGATCAAACATCTCATCCTGTGCTGCCCAGGACAGGGTGAGGCTGCTGGAAGTGCTGGGGGTTGTGCTGAGGTCATGGAGAGCCCCAAGGCTCTGAGCTGGGCAGGTGAGGGGCACTAAAAGCTGAGCAGGAGGCTCAGGGCTGGGGATGTTAAATAACCGAGCTGGGGAGGGGCAGGGCTGGGAGGATCAAGGGGTTTCTCACTGATTCATTCTCCAGGTGTGCTGGCCAGAAGTGCTAAACGGAAGTAAACTGCAAGTTAAAATTTCCTGATAATAACCCCCCAAACAACAGCTAACACCTGCTCCAACAACAGCTCTGAAAACAAAGCAAACGGAGCAGTTCTGGTTTTGGAGACTGAATCCAGGCCTCGAGCACAGGAGCACCAGCACACACACCCTGGCTCTGACTGAGCCACCCTGAGCAGCAGATCCAGAGCAGCAACCCAGCAAAGAAGGGATGAGCTGGACTGCTTCCAGCAGGGAGCTGGCACTGCTTCAGCTGATGGAAATCACTTCTCTTTGATTACCTCCACAGAACTTTGCTCATTTACATCACATTGGAGCCCTAAGTATCCAAACATGCCCTTTGTCTTTCCTACAGCCATCACTGAATGCTCCTGATACAAACCATGAGGGGAATTCATGCCAAAAATCACAAACACATCCAAAGCCAGGCTGAGAAATCACAGCAGAAGCATGCTAAGGCTCCTCATATCCTACCAAAAACAGGCTGGGAGGAGTTATCCATTGTGATACATGCAGAAAAAAGTGGGAGGAAACACATTCTTGCCTAAAAACTAGGATAGAAAGATTTTACAGGAGATCCCAAGGAATGGAAAAGGGAAAGCCCTGGCTTTCAACATGCTCAGTGATCTATGGGTATGTCCTGTGGAACAGTGAGATTCTGGAAATCTGAGAGCTGGGAGATCACAGGGAACGTGTTTCTGATCCCAGCCACAAGGCCCCAGGCAGGGGATTTCTCTGACATGCAGAATTATCTCCTCATTAGTGGGAACCCACATCATTTCACACCTCGGTGACTTCCTTGCTTTCATGCTCCACTTGCATTCAATAAGAGAGAGCAAGTCATCGAGCACCATCAGCTCAGCACAAATATGTACTCAGGATTCATTACATGTCTCCAAATTCACACTTCCATCACAAAGAAATAATTTTCAGAGGAGCCAAATCAATTAGAAATGTTTTCAAAGAGATGCAGAAATGTTTTCTTGTAAATGCTGTCAGGTCAGCTACAGGTGTGAAAATGTTTCTGTTCACCTCCAGGAAGGAGAGAAACCTGTATGGCAAAGATCTCCATTTATATATAATAGAAATATTTATATTGACATATGTCATTGATATTCTTGATTGAGCTAATAAATGCCCTTAAATCATCCCAGCCATGACCTGAACAGGCTCTACCAATGCTGCAACCTGGAGAAAACCATGTTTCCATCACACCAGCACAGCTACAATGCTCACCAGTGCCACCATCCCCTCTTTCCCAGTAAAGCACTGTCAGAGCTGTTATCTGTTATCTGACTGTTATCTGACTGTTATCTGTTATTCCAGGGCTGCTGAGCTCCTGGAACCTTCCAGGAAGGTTTGGAACCATTCTGCACCTCCCAGCTCCTTGTGCATCAGCAGTGCCAAGCAGGTCTTTCCTATTCTGGGAACAGACAAAAAATTACAGCATCAACAGCACTGACACGCCTTTAGTCTAAAAGCTGTCCAGGTGACAGGCACAGAGGTGGCTGGGCTTTACTGGGAGGGTTTCTGCTGAAGACAAGAGGGGGCAGCCCAGTGGGGAGGAGAGGGCAGCAGTGCATTCCACAGGGATCCGTGCCTGGATGGTGCCCTGGGAAACAACCCCGAACTGGAACTGAGCGCAAAACCCTGCCTTGAACCCCGACCTGCAATCTGAAGACAAAATGTTCAAAAATAGAACAGGCAGCATAAAATTAGGGTGGCCTTGCACTCCTGAGGTACTGAGGGTGTGTCAGAGCACCCTGTGTAAGATAATCAAAACTGGCCTCTCATTTTCCCTGACCATCCCACATTCCTCCCTGATCCCTGGCATCTCTAGCACAGCCACACAAGGATTTGGTTACTCCAATCAGGATGGAAAGTGCAGCAGCAGTTCAATATATCATAAAAACCTGAGGGACCAACCACCTGTGTGAGATTTGATTCCAGAAAGTTGCTGGATTCACAGGTGGATTTATTTTATCGTGCCAGCTTTGGCAGCTACATGGAGGTTACCATGTACAAATTGTCCCATGGAACACAGGGAATGTAATTCTGAATATTACCTTGGACTTAATGACTCCACAAATGAATCTGTGGGTGAGAAAGGTTTCCTTCTACTACAGATATTAACACACATATATCCCACATTAAATTCATGTGTATCAGGGGAATGTGTGGCTTTGTGTACAAACAAACAGGAGATAGAAAAATGAAAATTATATGAATACATGAAAATACTCTGATACCACACGCAGTATCAGTGTTCTTTGTTTAGGCAGAATGCTGTAACAGATAATGGAAAATTTGGAAAACAATCAAACTGTAGAATAACAAGAGCAGTGGAGCTCAAACACTTGATTTAACAATGAGGGGAATAGATGGGCAGGAAAAAAAGAGCTCTGGGAGTTTTAGGTGGGTGGGTGACAGCCAGAGAATGATTCACAGTGGTGAGATGAATGAACAGAGATTAAAGCTGTGTAAAAGGGAAACTGGATGATAACAAACATACCCTCCTTCCCAGGCTGGAATACCTCTTACTGTCAGCTTAGGAAATAGCTCAATATCTCTTGGTAAAATCTCCAGGCTGAGCTTGGCCTGACTCTGTCTGTGCTGTGATGTTGGCCTTTTGAGGAATTCCACTGGAATGTTTCTCTGGTGATTTTAAAGGATGACTAAAAAGGATGCTCGTGTGCTGCCAGGACATCTCCCCAACTTCCTGGGATAGAGCAGGCAGTATTCTGTATTAATTCTCGCTCTGAATCTGGGATTTTATATTATTCCCCAAGAGGGGCTCTCAGCCACTTTCCCAATCTCATGTGTGAGACATGATGACCACCAAGGTTTTCTTTTTAATCCCCTTTGGCTAAACCACTTTCTCCTCTCTTCTTAATCAGTTGGTTAAACTGGGCTTGCAGTGCCTGTGCACCTGAATTTTGTGAAGAAACCACTGCAGCCATCACAAGGCAGAAATACTGGAGTAGCTGCCCCAAATCCCTCATGCTGGGCTCAGGCTCCAGGTGCTCTCAGAGGAGGAGTCACCTGAACAAATGGACAATCTTCCCTGCAAACCGAGTTTCCCAGTGGTCAGCACTGCGCTTTCCCATGGAACTGGCTCACCTAATCATTCTTGCTAATGTTCCTTTGAGTTTGTATAAAAAAGGTGGCGCAATCTGAGCCTTGGAGAAGCCAGGAGAGGAAGAGGGACTGACGCACAACATCGACAAGGGCCTGTGGTAAACAGCATCAATCTTCTGAAAAACATCCAGCAGGATGGAAAAGTCACTTCTCCAAGCCATGCTCTGCTGTACAAACTCAGTTCCAGAGGCAGGACAGTATCACATCCACGATCCATCAGCAGTTGCTGCACAATCTGGGTCCTTCAGCAGAGGAATTTGAGCTTGGCTCTTGGTTCCTCTAATGCTCACTCATTTATCTCCCCAGGCCTCTCATGCCTGATGCATTGCCATCCATCCTGCTCCAGGCCCCACATTGTGCTCTGCAGGCAGGGCTCCAGAAGCAGAGCAGGAGAGAACAAAGCTGCAGTCTGAGTGCTGAGCTGCTCAGGGCTGGGCTGCGTGCTCACCCTGCAGATGAGCTGCTCAAGCCAAGGTCCCTCCAAGGAGCAAAATGGCTCATTTTCTTTAACTTTCTTTAATTTTCTTTAATTTCTGAGTCAAACCTTTGTGCAGTGCTGGGAGGGAGCCTCTGATACCTTCACTAATTACAGAAAGGAGTTTCCTGTTGTAGCCACAGCTTCCAGAGGAGCTGAGTGCAGTTCTCCAGCCAATGCACACACCTTGATTTTATAGAAGTGCTGCTTTGGAGGCTGTCAGCCCCAGCTCCCAGGGGCTCTCAAAAGGGCTCTGCTGTGACACTTCCATGTACACAAAAGTGCTGCAGGCTCCCATATTCACACCCCACAAGACACTGAAGTTGGATGATCTGTTCCCCTCAGCACCACAAAGTCCCTCACAGAATTCTCCTGCATTCCTGAAGCCTCTGGGGTAAAAAAAAAAACTCATTTCAGGGAGCTCCTCTGGGTCTAGACTCAATGCTTGCATGAGGGTTGCACTACATGGAGCTACAATAGACAAACAAGCAAATGGAAATGAGAAATACTGAGTCTTTCCTTTCCAGCAAAATTTAGCACCCTTCTGTAATCTTTGCCATGCCTTGAGTGCAGGATCAGGGATATCAGTTAAAAAAGACTTTGTCACTCGAGCTGCACTTCATCCCTGTGAAGAGACAGAAGCAGCAGTGGCTTCCACCCTGTACTATGGAAGATTTTGTGCTAGATTTTGTGCTCAGAGCTTCAGGAGCTCTGAATGTTTCAGCTTTCCTCTGCAAGAGAGGGCAAAACATGGTTGTTTGTCTTTAGCCTGAGGACTTGGGACCTCCCAGGAGCTGGAACATGGATAAAGAGGCGTGTCTGGAGGGTAGATGGAAAAGCAAACTGAAGAGACCACTTGTCTTGTACAGCCCAGGCTTCCAGAGAATCCCTGCTGCCTGTGCTCTGTGTTTGCATTTGTCCGTTCCTGGCAGGAGAAAGGTCACAGAGCCAGGTTATGTCAACTGCTGCTCAAGGAGCCACTGCAGAGCCCTCTGTGTTTACTGCTGCTCTGAGTGAAGACATAAAACAAATACAGCGGCCAGATGAAGGCATTTCTAAAGAAAAAAAAAATACAAACTAGAAAAGAAGTCACCTTGTGCAGCTTTGGTGCTGGACAGACCAGGCTGTGAGATTCCACAGCACATTGTTTCTGCCTCTTCACCATCTCTGCTGACTTCTTGAAACCTCTCAGTCTTGCAGCAGAGAAAGTTGGAAAATTGAAGCCTGCTCGCTCCTGCCACACAAACCTACAGATCTTTTTTTCTGTGTGTGCCTCAAGGCTTCCCAGTTTTTCCCTGCACTGGACACTGGCCTGACTTAGGCATCAAACAATTATTTCAGGACTGATGGTCTCCAGACCATGCAACTCTCTGATGGATTGCTGTCTCTACAGAGCATTCAGAGGTTGTGCTGGTGTGAACACTGCCAGGGAATATGAACCCAGCTTTGATCATTTAAGATGTGTGGTTAGTAATTTGTAAAATCCACCATGTCTGGCAGGTGCTTACCTCACAGATGGTCTTTGGGGAGAGAAGGATAAACACTCTGGTATCTGCTAAGGACAATAACTAGCCCAGCTGATTCTGATTTCATCATCTCTGCTTGCTTAGAGCAGTTAGGGCTTTGCCTCACAGGATTCAGGCTGAGAAACTGAAACATTCAGGATTTTTTGTGCTCTATACTGAGATGTAATTCTCTATGCAGCAAACTGTGCCAACAGCATTTCACAAAGGATAAAACCTTGTTCAAACAGTCATCTGGTACTGGTCAGTGGGAGTGGTTTGCACAAATGGAGATGACAGAGACAGACAAATACAAGTCACAGTACCCAGTGGAAATGGTGGCTGGAACCAGATTGGGGCAGGAGCCTTTCCCACTTTTGGATGGGAAAACTGAAATGGGGCAACACCAGAGCCCCACTGGCCCTGCTGAGGGATGATGGCCTGCTGTGAAGAGAATCAATTAGGTAAGAAAATGTTAAACACATTCTGGTTGCTCTTCCTCTTAGTTTTTTGGCTGTAGAAAGCAAAACACGTTAGAAGACATGATGTGCAAAAATACCCAGCCTTGCCTAAAACAAAGAATGAATTCTACATCCATGCAGGACCAGTGGATGAGTTCTTTGTGAGACCTCTCAAAGGATGAGCAAGAAATCATTGGGAACATGGAGGTGAGCACAGCAGGGAGGACAGAGCTGTCCTTCACTCTCTCATGCTGGCAGAGCTGTCTGCTCTGGATTAGAAAATCAGGTGAGGTTATCCCTGGGCTAGTCCTTGCCCAGTGACCATCAAAGCTGTTACTCACCCGTGGAACCCTTGACAGTGGTGGGTTTGCTTTTGTGCCTGCCCTTCTCTGCCAGCAGGCTGATGGTGTACTCAGTGCCTGGGTCCAGCCCCCGCAGCAGGAAGGAGGTGCTGTCCACAGGGATCTCCTCCTCGCCCCTCCTCCCAGCAGGGCTGCTGTAAACCAGGCGGTAGCGGTCAAACTTGGCCACGGGCCTTCTCCAGCGAAGGGACAATGTGGTCTCAGTGGGCTCGCTGACTTCCAAGTCCTTGGGGTTGTCAAGATCTACAGGGTGAAAAAAAAACCAAAATTGAGGTCTCTGAACTGCCCTGAGACAGTTTTTTCAGGCATCTATTGAGGAGCATCTCCACTGTTGGTCTGGCAGCAGCTCAGGTCTGCCCTCCTTTGGGACCTTTAGAAATGGGTAGAGGATGGTGATGGTGTTCTCCTCTACAGACAAAACCAGAACAGTTTCCCCCACTTATCCTCGAGAGGAAGAAGTAAAGCCTTCAGATAATTCACCTGGGAAAAGGGGGTTTTGTGTGATTGGAAGGTCAGTCAGGACTACTGCAACTGCTCTTTGTCACATCAATATTTTGGCCACCACCTTTCCTGCCAGAAACCCTCACAGATGGAGGATGGCCAGAGTGATCAGTGTAAGCATAATTATCATTAAGGAGCTCACCTGGAGATGAAACTTATATTAAGAATATTAAGAGGAATAGGAAAAAGAAATCAGATTCATGACCTTTGTGGGAATTTCTTTCCTTTCCTTGAGGGGAAATGTAGCACAATGAAATTCAAAACTTTCAAAAATATCTCTTCCAACATCTCTTAGAAAGGAAAGAGTGGCTCCACCTGAGCTGCTGCCTTGTCCAGAGCTCAGATGGGATCAGGACACTCACCAGTGCCAGCATTGATGGTAGCAGGAGCACTTTCCCTGTCGTTCCTCACTGCTGTCACTCCAATGCCATATTCAGTTCCAGGCCTCAAACCTACGAGATGAGGAGAAGAAATATGAGTTTTTGTCCTGCAGGCATTTGTTGGAATAAGGAAGGCTGAATGGATGCGAAGTAAGAGATCTGCTTTCCTCTATGCAGACTTGAAATTTCAATTCAAGCTGCAGACTGGTAGCAGTGAATCCCACCCCTAGCACATGAAAATGCCTTTTGAGCTCAGGGTGTGAAACCACTCCCACAAAGCTGCTTAGAATTAGGGGAACTGACTTGTTGGATTCAGGGATGCACGTGGCTGGTTATCCCCCTGCAGGGGTATAAATCCATTTCACATGGCTTTTAATTCAATTTGCTCTACTCCATAGAATCATGGAATAGCTGAGTTGGAAGGGACACTAAAGATCATCTTGTTCATCCCTGCTGTGGGCAGGGACCCCTCCCACTGTCCCAGGCTGCTCTAACCCCAGTGTCCAACCTGGTCTTGGGCACTGCCAGGGATCCAGGGGCAGCCACAGCTGCTCTGGGCACCCTGTGCCAGGGCCTGCCCACCCTGCCAGAGAAAAATTCCTTCCTAACATATAATTTCAAATTTGTAACCTCTTGTCCCAAAAAAATGTGCTTGGGCTCACTAAAAATGTGTTTGTACCTCTAATGTGCAGTGACCACAAGGACATTTTATCTCCATGTCCGGTGCCCTGGGGTGAAGCAAACCAATGTGACATCAGTGACAATCTCTCCATTCCCCTACCTGTGAGTGTAGCTCTGGTTGTGGCCTGGCTGCCCTTGGGCACCGTGATCTCCACGTGGTCCCCACCAGAGATGGGGGCAAACTTGATTCGGTAATTATCGACATTGGCGTGGCTGTTCTTCCACTCCAGGGTGATGCTGTTGTCAGTCTGGGACACCCGCTTCAGGTTCCTTGGAGCATCCAGGTCTGGAATCAACCAAGCAATAAATAAATAATTAGGAATATTTCTCTTCTGACAGCAGTCTCTTGTGACAGCGCTTTTTAGAAGGTGAAATGACCCATAAAGTTTCCTCTCACATGATCCTGTTATGTCTTAACTACAAAAACCAGAGTTCTTCTAGCATGAAAAGCAGAGTTCACCAGCTTCAGTTCAAGAAACTTACATACTTATATACTTAATATACTTAATACTTAATACTTAATACTGGTCATCTCTAGAATTTCTGTTCAGTAACATCTTGCATTCATGGCTGGAACTCTAAGTCTCAAAAAAAAGGAGAATATTATAGAGAAATTCTATGAGCTTTCATGTTTCATGTTCACAGTAGCCTCAAATCCTGCTCCAAAATAACAACTGCATTTTAGGATGAAAAGGGTTGTATTTCACAGCTCTCTTAATGCATCAAGCCTTGATAACCTGCTAAAGGACCCACACTTCCCAAAAACATTCCCAGAATCGCTGAGGAGCACAGTAAATTTATAAAAGAATGGCAGGAAATATTTGCAGGACTGAAGAAGAAAAAAAGACAATTCTCTGCTTCTAAACTAATTAGGCAAAGAGAAATAAGATGGGGTAGGAACTGTGGAAAATATTTAGCTCATCAGACAGACAAATGATCCAGAGGAATTCGCTTTTTGAAGTAGGGATTTAGGGTAAGAGACACAATAACCTAATTCCCATTTTTAAAGTGCATTTAGATTCTTGGGGGAGGTCTAAATATTTTGGTGAACCAACAAGGCATAAAAGGCACAGGAAATTATTCTGTACACTCATGTACCCCTAAAATTGTGCAGATTTTGTGTTGATCAGTAGCTGCCAACTCCAGCAACAAGACACAAACAGCACAGGAGGATGGGTGGTCCCTGTGACCCTTACCTGTGACAAAAACTTCCTTCACAGGGTCGCTTTCCATGTCCCCTCGACGAGAGATGAGCGTCACCTCGTACTCTGTGTGCGGCCTCAGGTTGCCAATGGAGTATTGGTTCTCATCTTCAGAGAGGTCAATGGTTGTCCTGTCCCCTGGAATGTCCTTGGGGCCATAGGTGAGCTCCACGCCCTCAACTTCAGCCAAGGGCTTGGACCATGTGATGAGAGCCGTGGTGTCGGTGACGTCTTTGACATCCACCTGGCTGGGGGCATCCAGCTCTGTCACCAAGCAAAAGAGAGGGGAAAAGGGGCTTTAAAAACAAATCTTGCCGTGAAAAGCACCCATATTCTTATGCCTTTAATTGGTGATTCAGAACCAAGTTAAAATTGGTGTCCTCGTTTACGCTCCTCTTTTGGTTCCTATAGTTTAGACACCAAATGGAATCAATCCATCAAAGCAAATCCATGAAAACTCCTTCAAACCAGAAGCTGCCAAAAGAAAGACAAGCAAGAACCCTAAAAACTTCCCTACCTTCACACACTCTTCGTGCAAATATCACCAGGATGAAACAAATTCTAGTAAAAAATTCCAGTTCCTGCTAAAGTACATCTTGAAAAAGGAATAAAAGTGCATACTGCCTGCTCCCTTCTAGCTGCACATGAATTCCTTTCTGCTTCAAACAGATGATGTGGAGAGGAATTATTTTTTTCTCATGTATTCATTAGTAACTCCACTGTTTCCTTCCCCCATCTCCCAATTAACTCACAGTGTAGAACTTGACTTTCTGCTGTTTAAAAACCCCCAAACAGCACATGTTCTGTTGGTGCCCAACCAAAACCAGACCAAATACAGGTTGTGCTTACTTGTGGTGATGACTTTGGACAGCCCTGGTCCTCTGGTGTTGTTCTTCACTATATGGAGGGACACGTTGTACTGCTGCCCAGGTGCCAGACCTGGCTGCGTGTAGGATGTCTCTGGCCTTTTCAAGCTGCTGGTTATGTCACCATTATCATCCTTTTTCTGGAACACATGGGACAATCAGTGAGTACAAACATAAAATTCCAGAATTTTTCACTCTATACATGAAACTGCTTCCTCACCATATTATGGAAGACCAGCTCCCAGCCATCAAAAGAAAAGTTCAGAGGGTCCCACTCCACCTGCACGGATGTTTCCCGAACAGATTTGAATTTCAGACCTTCTGGAGCAGGCAGATCTGTGGCAGAAGAAAGGGATATTCTCACATAAGCAGCAAATTCCCATAAATAGGGCACTGGGATGGGACATCTTTCACCTCTGGAAATATCTGCCAGGTGGGGATCTGCAGCTGAGGTGGTTAAACTCTCATGGTTTAACTCTCAGATCCAGTTACTGTGCTTTGGAGAGACTCCTGGGCTGGTTTAGAAGTCACCTTAGAATAAAATGAAGTTTACCCTCGAAATCTCTTTTTTGTGCCCTCTTGAAAGAAGACTGGTGTTGACTTTGGAAGTCAGGAGAGCTGAATCCTGCCCAGTTCTCCAGAAATGAGCTCAGTGACAGAAGTCAAAGACCATCTTTTGATATTGGGATGTTTAGATATGACAGCAATGTGCACAAAACAAAAAGGAAGATGAACAACAGAAGGACAGACAGGCAGACAAAAGGTAAGATGTAGTGAAATACAGCAAAGATGCAAAACAAATATAACCTCCATTTCAGCCAAAATGGTTTGAATTCAAGTGCTTTCATATTGCTCTTTTACATGCTGCTACATTTTTTCTTTTTTCTCAGGAAGAATTGCCAAATTTTTAAAAAATTAACGTTATAATAAAGAAATGTACATTATAATAAAGAAATGTGCATTATAATAAAGAAATGTGCATTTTAGTAAAGAAGCCAAGGTTCTTAATTCACAAAGACCCCATATTGGGAGACATTGAGAGCATTGAGAGACAGTTCTTCCAACACAGTCCCTGGTATTGCAAAAAAGTAGAAAATGGAAGTGCAAAAGGCTGTTTTCTCCAGGTCAACATTTGAATTGAAAGTAGAAAATACAAAAGAAATAATATCCCAAAAAAGGAATGTCAATCAATATGTCTGAACCAAAAATAGAAAATGCAGAATAAATACTCCCAAAATAGGGATGCAATTCAACACATACAAAGTGAGAACAGAAAATACAAAATAAGCAACACCCCAAAAAAGGGATGCAAATGGAGAAGACAAAAGGATGAATACAGGGAATATTAAACTCACACGTGGCTACCCTGGCGCTGACTGGAATACTCTTCTTGTTTTTAAGGATGGCAAAGACACGGATGAAGTACTCCACGCCCGGCTCCAGCTCGTGGATGGTGGCAGCTGTGTGGTTCCCTGGCACAGTGAACTGCATGTCCAAGCCCCCACTGCTGGTGGGGACGTAGGTGATGAGGTACTCGTTGACGAGGTTCTCGTGCTTCCACTCCAGATTGACGGTTTTATCCGTCACGTTGGTCACAGTCAGCTCAGTTGGAGGGGACACTGGGAATGGGGGAGGAAAAAAAGCCAAACCAAAGTTATAAGGAGTTCTCAAGGCTCAGGAAATAATGACTTGCCCAGTTTCACATTTTCCCAGGAGCAGTTCCTACGGCTCGTCTTAGGGAATGGGGAAGGCATGTCCCACAAATTAACTGCTGAGGAAAGGAATGCTCAGCTGATGGAGACTACAGACATTTCCAGAAGCCATGGGCCAATTTCTGCTCTCACACTTGCACACAACCTCTGGCTGACTGTGTTCCAGCTGCTCCTCTTATGGCTGCAGCACAAGACTGCTATAGCCAGGTCCCAAGGGATTCAGATGTTTAATTCAACTGCCAGCAGCACGTGATTGTAGAGCTAGAAGTCCTGGGATTTGCACAGATTTTCCAAAGTAAAATAAAACATTATTGTTTGAGTAAATACTTGCAATAGATCTGCCTGTGCGAGATCACAAAGTGGGGCTTAGGCACCATCCAGAAGGAGGAGATGAAAGATGGGAATTTCTTTTAAAGGGTATTCATTGTCTTTTATGGTGTTCCCAACCCCAAAGTACTCTTTGATTACCAAAATTTAGTTTCACGATTTCTCCCCTGGGATCTACTAAAGAAAACGACCTCATTTATGGTGTATTGCCTGTGATTATCAGGCTGCCAAAATTTTCTATCAATTTCCACAGAGTCAGTGGTCCTGGGAAACCAGGCATGTGACTTTATAGCTAAGTTTCCACTCCAGCTGATCCCACGATTTTCCTCTAAGCTTCTGTGAGATCTAATATACACATATCCATATGTATATTTATATATGAATAAATACACATGTGTAGTAAGAAGACTTTGGAACATTTCCATTTTCTCCTTAGCTAGAACAGCTTCTTTCAGCTTTATTTTTTCTAGCATCAAGACAAGCTGAAGGGTCATGGTGACAAATCCCAGCCAGTGCTGGCTACAGCAATAGTGACATTGTGGTGGGAGCAAAAATGGAGGTAACAAAGGCACTGCAACATCATCAGCAGCCTGTTGTCTTGGTGGCCACCAGAAACTGCTACACTAACTAGCCCTGATATTTCAGATTGCCGAGAGCTACTCCCTATTTGGACTGTGTTGGAAAAGCAGCAACAGGGCCCAGCTCTATGGAGAAGCTCCCCAGGGTGTCCCTGGCTGCTGGATGGCCCAAGGGGAAGCAGTTCAGAGGGACGCTGCACCTACCATCGGAGCAGTCATCCCCGATGTAGCCATCCTCGCAGACGCAGCGCCCGTCCACGCAGCGCCCCGCGTTGTTGCAGTTGTTGGGGCAGGAGCGTTCCCGGCAGTCCTCACCCACGAAGCCCTCGTGGCACACGCAGCGCCCGTCGATGCAGCGCCCACGCCCGTGGCAGTCGTTGGGGCAGGCCAGCTCGCCACAGTCATCCCCAGTGAAGCCGTTGTCACACTGGCAGCGCCCTTCCACGCAGCGCCCGCGGTTGTGGCAGTCGTTGGGACACCGCAGCTCCCCGCAGTCCTCGCCCGTGTACCCCTCGTCACACACACACTGCCCATTGACACACAGCCCGCGGTTGTGGCAGTCATTGGGACAGCGCAGCTGGCCACAGTCCTCCCCAATGAAGCCCTCGTGGCACTCGCACCGCCCGTTGACACACAGCCCGCGGTTGTGGCAGTCGTTGGGACACCGCAGCTCCCCGCAGTCCTCCCCGATGAACCCCTCATGGCACACACACTGCCCGTTCTCGCAGCGCCCGCGGTCGTGGCAGTCATTGGGACACCGCAGCTCCGCGCAGTCCTCGCCCAGGTACCCCTCGTGGCACACGCAGCGCCCGCCCACGCAGCGCCCGCGGTTGTGGCAGTCGTTGGGGCACCTCCTGTCGCTGCAGTCGTCGCCCACAAAGCCCTCGTGGCACACGCACAGCCCGTTCTCGCAGCGCCCGTTGCCGTGGCAGTCGTTGGGGCAGGTGGGCTCCCCGCAGTCCTCGCCGGTGAAGCCCTCCTCGCAGAAGCACGTGCCGTTCACGCAGCGCCCACGGTCGAAGCAGTCGTTGGGGCAGATGAGCTCGCTGCAGTCCTCGCCGGTGTAGCCCTCGTCGCACACGCACTCGCTGTCCACGCAGCGCCCGCGGCCGTGGCAGTTGTGCGGGCACAGGGGCACGCTGCAGTCGTCACCCACAAAGCCCTCGTTGCACAGGCACTGCCCGCCCACGCAGCGCCCGTGGGCGCCGCAGCCCTGGGCGCAGAGCTCCTGGCTGCAGTCCGGGCCCGTGTAGCCCTCGAAGCACACGCACAGCCCGTCCACGCACTTGCCCTGGTCGTTGCAGTCGGAGGGACACGAGGCCTGGCTGCAGTTGGGGCCCTTCCAGCCGGGCTCGCAGACGCAGCCGCAGATCTCGATGCTGTAGTTGCCATGCCCGCTGCAGTAGGGTGTGGTGTCCAGGCGACCTGTGCCAACGATCCCAAAAACTTGTTACTTCCGTGGCACTAGGATGCCTTAGGCCAGCGTGGCACATATGACTCAAAAGGGCTCTGATTTTCCTAGATGCCTACAGGACATCACTTTGGAAAGTTTTTAAATTACAATCTCTCTTTGTTTCTTGTGCTAATTTTGCCATGAAAGCTTTAATTCACTCTAATGCCAGGGAAGAGTCCCTGCCAATGACTTGGTCATTGAGTATGCTGGATTCCTCTTCCCTTCTTGAAATCCTCACCCACTGACTGAGTAGCTTTCCTAGACTGCTTCATTAGGGCATGCACCATGGAACATCATTCATCCACTCACCCCAGAGCATAAAGTCAGGCAGCACATTGCGAGGCTGCTCTGAGCTCAGAAAGACACATCGCTCCAAACAAGACTTTTGTTCCTTCTCTTGTATGACCATCCCCTTCCCTCAATTTAAAAATCAACTGACAATTTAAAAATCAGACAGACGCATTTTCCCCTCTTCTATAAGTATTTGTGCTTGTCTGTTGCCTTATGTCCTGCAGTATTTTTATTGGTCTCTGCTAAAGAAAACTTGGAAGTGAAAATGGTTACATTGGCAGCTTCCTCAAGGGGACAAAAAGTGGAGCCAAGAGCTTGGACTGTGTGAGTTTTAATCTTAACTCCGACACAGATTATCACCGTGCCCAAGTGATGTCCATGCTCAATGCCACAGCGGTGAAGTGTCCCAGGCTAACTCCTGACCCACAGATCCATAAAGCCATGGAACTGTGAATGAATGTACCCTGCACACTGGCCAAACACATTCCCAGTTTTGATTAGGTTTCAAATTTAACAGGTTGACTTGTGCTCATTCTTGAAAGAGATTGGAGTATCACTCTAAACAACATCTACAGCCAGCACAAGAATTTCCCCCAAGAGCAGCTCCCCAGCCTGCCTTACCTTCTACTGCCTGGGAATTAGGACAGCATCCAGCCCCGCTGGCACACTGCTCCCGCAGGGAGGAGACCAGCCCCTCCAGCTCCTCTAGTCTGCTCAGCAGATCCTTAATGTCTGGGGCAGCTGCACAGCCACAAGCCCGGCGGGGAATGTTAATCCTGTGAGTGAAGACAATCTGGTTCCCCTCATTCACCGTGTGCTCCTCGTAATTCTTGACGGGCTCAATTTCTGCCTTCAGGTCAGCGTCGCCGCTCGCTGTGTCCAGGTCCACGGAGCAGAGGGAGCCAACGGGCAGCTTGATGTTGTAGACATGATTGAAAACCACAGGCTGGTTATCCTCTGGCAAGGTCACGTTCAGCCCAGTCTCCCTCTTCTGCCGGATCATTCTCTTGATGAGTCCCCCAGTGACGTGCTGGGACAGCAAAGTGAGGATGGCACAGGCCAAGACCCGGCTGGGGAGTCCCATTGTGGTGCCTGGTTCCTTTTTGAGGCTGAGAGAGTCTTAGGTCTGCTTGGTCTTTGTAATCTGCAGCAGAAATTGGAGAGCCAGGCCAAAGCAAGCTGGAGATCCTTTTCTTTCCTGGTGTGTTTGTTCCCTAAAAGGAGAAAGAACAATGTAAAGGATTAACAGAGCTACACCACCCAACAAAGGTGTGACACTGTTTGTGTGCTGCATCCTCAGAGAGCAGACCATCACACTTCACCCAAGCTGCTGAGATTGCTCTGATGTATAATAACAGTGGTTTTCCAGGATCTCAGTCTGATTCTGAAGGAAATGTCACCAGACATGAAGAAAGCTGCTGTTATTTCCAGGTTAGGGCAAATACAGTGGGTTGTAGAACCCACTCAAGCAGAAGACTAGGACAAAGATGCCTGCTGAGTCTCAGCTCAACTGAAAATAGAGGTAGATAAAATAAATATGTGTTCTTTTATGATTTAACCAATGTTAAATTCTGTATTTCCTCCACCCCTCTACTGCTTGAAGGCTGCTGAAGTTGGACTGTGTAAGAAACTCAAGACAATGTCAAAAGCTGCATCAACACCACCAAGCTCATTCTGTCCCTTTCCTTTATGTTTTAAATTACCCCAAGATTGCTGTGGAGTCTGAACTCCAGATTGTAGCTCCATAGTAAGTTCCATTATCTGATGATTTATCAAGAGCATGAAGATAAATGGAGCTCCCTGCAGGTGGAAGGTTCTGGTGTCAGTGCTTGTATCACAGGGATATTTTAGTATAAAAGTAGTGAGACACCAGAGAAGAGGAGACTCCAACAACAGAGACAGCAATAAAATTACATTTGTAGAAATGCCTTTTTAGCAGCCAGTATCCCTTTCCACCAGGCAGCATTTCCCACTGCCTGATCTTTCCTCAGCTATAGCACAGTAACTCGTGTACAGTTACAAGCACCTGGCTGGGCTCTAGAGCTCCTGCTGAAATTCATTCTTTTCAATTAGCGCCAATATTTCCTCTTCCTCCTCAGTCTGTGCATGTTCCTTTTCAATGGAGTGAGCCAGGGGAGTGGAAAGACATCCACTGACTTCCATGCAGGATCAGCCCCTCAGCACGTAGAGCGAGGAGCCAAAGCAGTAATGGACTGCCTGAACAAGCACACCTAATAAATGTCATCTCAGCATTTGTTTTCCTTCCCACTCCCTGAAGAGCTTGGTTTAATGGATAGATCAGTGACTGTGCTTTCAGTGGTTGCAAACTATGAAATGCCACTAATGGAGGAAACAGCAATTTATTCTCTAAAATCATAGTTTTGATGCTAATTTATTTGTCAGATGAGAGACCAGCCTCTTCCACCCTTCTGATTCCCCCAAAGTGGAGGGATTGTTTTTCCCATGCTATCCCAGCTGCTTTTGTGAGGGAATGACAATAACACATCAGACACTTCACTGAAGTTCCGTGGGTTTGTAGGGAATGTTGAGCTCACAAAGGGCAAACTTCACCCCTTTTTACTGTGGAATAAATCAGAAGTAAACAAGCAGCAGAGAAGGCTTTTTCCTTGTTACGGAAAACCATTCAGCTTTAAGGCATTTCTAACACTTACCCCATTTGCTCAAATATTTCTGCAAGCCCTGCCTGCACCAGAAGAGATCACAAGGTTGTTAATAAAGAATAACAGAGACAGACATGGGCCAGGTCTCATTTCTGACTCAATCCCTAAACTGAGCTGCCAGTTCATGAAACGTGTTCAAGACTGTATTTGAAGTGGGATTTTAGTCTTGAGCACTCCCACTTGGGCTTTGCAAAGTGCTTCCCATGCAATTCCCTGTGCTGCTATGCACTTTTTGCCCCAGGACAAGGTCATACAGCTAAAACTGGTCCCTAACCCTCAAGTAAAGGGACAGGCTGCTTGACAGATGGATCACCAATGGAAAAAGGAACAAACTGGAGGCAGCTCTGCATCTCATTCTCACTGAATTTTAGAGAAAGTTGAGCATCCATTTCCTTATGGCTTCTGTAAATCCCAACCTACAGGAATATTGCCTTGCCCAAACCAAGGAAATTGCACTTTTTCTGCTGGCCAGTATGAATTGACAAAACATTTAATCATGGTACAAACTGTGATTCCTTTAATATGCCTGGAAAATGAAAAATCTGCTCTGGCAAGAGCCACTGTCACCTCACTGCTGGTGAAAGGCACATGAACACCAGGACTCTGAGTGGACACTTGCTGCATTAGAGGCAGCCAAACCTCTCAGCACAGATGATATTGAAGAATTAAAGTGTATTGGCTGACACCCTTTTGAAGTTTCTGGAGAAACATCGTGGTGGTCTCAGAGCAGCATTCCATGCCTGCTGTGTCACCCCAGTGCTCTGACACCTCGTGTGATGTCTGAGCTAATCCACCCCCATCAGGTGCTCCCCATCCCATCTGCCAGGGGCCCAGCACGATTAGCTGAGCTCCACTCCTGGATCTGACATCCACAAAACAAGACACCTTCCTCCAGTTCTTTATACACTAGCCATGCTCTTGGCTGGGAGAACAAAGGGGATATCCTTCTCTGCAGCCCCAGTTCCTCAAACAATCCAAACAACAGCTCTGGCCTCGCTCGACCACCCGGGAGCAGGAGGGAAATGAAGCCACAGCCCCTGCCAGGCTCTGCTGTCCCTTCATTTCCCTCATCCATCCTTCAGAACAGCTCCTCTAGATTGTATTTTAAACCTGCCTCTTGAAGAAATCCTCTTGATATTTTCTTTGCAGACAAGAGCTGCTGGATTATTTAGGGGCACCTAGAAGTCTTGCAGCAAAGGTTGGTAAAAAATAACCCTTCCCAGCATGAGTTGGGTCTGTAAGAGGAGCTGGGAGATGTCTGACATCTCTCAGGTTCTTTGAGAGGTTTGTATGACCCAGAGTGTGTCCATTTTTACAAATATTTTGTCTAATAGGGAACACCTCTCATCCTAATGAGCAGTGCCCGCAGGTCATCCTGCCACCCTGAGTACAAAAACCCTGGACATGATGGTGTGGATGATCTGCACAAGGTTCTGCTTGCCATGCAGGAAAATAAATCTAGAGCTCGTGTTCTCCCCATCTGGTCACGGGCACGTTCCCACCCTCCTTGGGCAAGAGTTATCTCCTGCTCTCCTGCTCCCTGAGGCACAACCTCAATATAAATGATAAGAAAAGGTGTTGTGGTCTCTCACAAAACTTAAAAAAAAAACAACTTAAAAAATAGAGATCATTAATTGAGAAGTAAATCATAGCATCTCTGCAGTACCTCCTGGGGCCAAAGGAGATTCAGGTAAGAAGAGAATTTTCTTATATGAACATTAACTTTAAAAGTTAGATTTTAACCAAAAAGCAGAAAAAGGGCTATTTCTAGGAAACATTCCTTAAAAACCTGATCACTGCCTGGTGATACACTTAATAATATGTGGTGGAGGATGGACTGTGAATAGCACAAAGGGAAGCAATAATTTTCATTACTACTGCAGCCCTTTCATCTGAAGATCTGAAAGCACGTCACAGTCTGGCTGTCAAAAGCTGAAAAAATGTTATTAAAAAGGGTTATTTCTTTGTTTAGACATCCCCCCCTTCCCCTCGCCCTCCTGGCATCAGAACTTTTTTAGGACTTTTCCATTTAATTAGAAATTTGTTTTTTAATAGGAAATTTTCAATCAATCTTGAAAAAAAACCCCAGGAATCCTGACTCCTGGGGAATACTAAGCAAAGGTAATGCATGAATATTTCCTTTCCCCAAAGCCATATTTGCTGGAAAGCAGCAGGTGTGAGAAACTAAATTAATGTCTGCATACTTTAAAGTCCTGGTGTAGCACTCCAGTCTCTCCTGAACGTTCAGGAGTGGCAGAGTTGTGGCATGATTTGTGGGTATGTGGAATGATAAATATGCAGATGAGAGCCCTGTGCAATTTTAATCAAAACAGATTGCAGCAAAGAAGGAATGGAGGTGTTAAAAACTATCTCAGCTGTCCTTCCTAACGAAGGCAGAAGGCTGATTAGATTTGCCCAGACATCCTCTACATGTCATGACTTGGAAATTAGACATAAAAATGGCAGGGAAAAAAAGAGAGGGAAAAACTGGAATTCCTGTCAGAGCAGACACTTCCAACATTACAGCAGGAGGGGATCAAATATTGTCAGCACCATATTGGAAACAAGCACATCTTGTTAAAATCTGGGTAAAATAGCAGCAGGCTGGATTCTGACAGGGAGGAAGACTCAGCTGGAGAAGAGCCAGAGCCCTCTCCAGGGAACACAACAAGGAGCATTTTGAGGTTTGTAGATTGCTAACCCCAAAAGAGTTTCCTGTGATCTGTTGGCTGCAGGAATTTCACGTTTCCAGAGTTCCCACCAAGGCACAATCCGTGTGTTGCCTGGATCAGGGATACAGGGAGTGCCCAGCAGGGCAGTGGAGGCACTGCCAGCACATTATCCCTGTCCCCTCTGCTCAACCTCTGCCACAGAGACAGAGGAGCCACAGCAGGGATTTACCTGAGCTGCCCCAATCCCTCCCTGCAGACGTGGGGAACTGGGGCAGTGCTGCTCCACAGGGCTCAGAAACTGAGACCATCTGCCAGAGGGCATTTTCACAAGGCAGAGCCTCCAAAGATGCAGCCTCTCCAAGGCTGAGTGCTGGGCTGGTTTTGCCAAGGGCATTTGACTCTCCAGGTTGAGAATCTCCTGCAGCAGAAGTGCATTAACTCTGAAATGTTCTCACTCCAAAGGACTGGGGATCCCTGGGAGTTTTGACATGTCAGGCCAAAACATCATCTTTCACTGCTGTTTCCACACCTTCATAACTACAGAAAATAATTTTCTTTCTATTCCCAATTCCAACAGGGAGAAGGAATCAGCAGGGATACTCAGTGTAGGTCAAACTACATTAAATCACAGTGGAGAGCAGAAATTCATAACAGTCCTAAGCCATCAGCCCTGAATCTTTTCAGCAGAAATGATCAAAGCCAAATTGTCACCTTTTTTTTTTTCTTTTTTTTTTCCCTCTTCTTTATTTACATTATATCCATTCTAAGGAGAGGAATTTTAAGGCAGCCGAATTTAGAGTAATTCAGAAAATGCACTGTGCTCCCCAAGGCTCCCAGAGCACTTGTGTGCAAAGAAATGTGGGAATTGTTTCAACCTCACTTAGACCCCACAGATATGAGCAGGCTCTGAGGGTGTGAAACTCCAAAGGGAAATTTGCATAATTCAGGAATTTTCTTAGAAGTCCTAAATTGGCTGCACAAAGAGGTGAAAAGAGGGTCAGAACTTTCCAGGGGGACAGAAGGAAGCTGATTGCCTTTTTCTCAATGGTTCTAACAGATAAAGTGCAGAGGGATCAGCAGGAATCCATCCAGGTTCCAGGTTGAGGACTTACCTTTAATTTATAGTCAAACAACTTCATTTCTACCTCCATGGCCAGGTCATGCAGAATAAACATCCTGCAAATGCTCTATGTTTTTCTAGATAAGAAATCCCACATCTGGAAAACCCCCATAAAATTTTGGATCCAGGCTCAGTGACCTCCCTTTAATAAATAGCAAAATATGAAAGCACTGAGTAAAAAGCCTTTGCCATCCCACCTATGCCAGATTTTCAGACTGAAACTCTTCCTGGAAATGACAAAGGGAGATAAGCATTAATGATCTGGCTGTCTGTGGGAATGCAACGGGAGTGAAAAAGAGGGGAAAAGCAAGAAGGCATCCTCTGGAAAAAACTTTATGGAGAAAGGGGCAGAGAGGAAACAACTGGGAAGGAAGATTTAAGAGTTGTTTAACTAGAGGAGTTGAAGTGAAGGGGATACAAGTGACATCAATCCACTTTTTCTGTCACAGCAGGGATTCAGTGGTGTCCACAGCCCCACAAGAGGAGCTCATGGCATCCACATGTGCTGGGGAAGGCACAGAGCCTCTTCTCTGAAAGCTCTTGTAATTATAATGGATAAACAAAGCACACTCCTCCACTTTAAATACGGAATCTGGGGCATGGAGAGGCTGACACTGAGACTCCCAAGCCTCTGCCTTTTTGCTGAGGTATTTCACCCACTGCAAGCCACAGGAGCTGATCCAGCTCTGCTGAGTCCCACCACGGTGGTTCAAACACCAGAAGGCATTTATAGCTCTTGAAGCACATGAAAGCACATTTTCCTCTGGATGTGCCTGCCTTTGTGACTCAAATCCTTCTCCTTTCAGGGCAGAGCACAGTTTGTGTTTGATGTGGGTGAGCAGCCACAGCTCAGGGCTCTGGATGCCCCTGAGCCACCTGTGTCCCATCTGGAGCTGGCACTGCTCATCCCAGAGCAGGGGAGCTGTGGGGCTGAGGGCACACACAGTCAGGAATGCTCTGAGGGCAGGGATGGGAACTGCCCTGCAGTTAATTCAGGATTGATTCCTGAGCTGTCACACAGCAGAGTTTTCCACAATGCATCCATCCTCCATTGCCCACACCACTGGAATTAACCATAAAAACAAGGGGAATTTTAGATTATCTTAAATCCTATGAGAGGTCCTGTGGTCACATTTTTACCTCAGACTCTTTCAAAGAACTGCAGTTAAAACAATTCATGGGTGCTTTTTGCCCTGTGCAGCCCCTGCATAAGCCAGAACTCTTCAGTTCAGTTTTCACCTTTAGCTTCTAGATGATGTTCCTGCTTTGGGGAAGTTCTAGGGTCTCTGCTTCACAGATCCTGCTGTACACATTCTGAAATAAAATGGCTTGGAAGTGTTTTAGCCTCCACCCATTCTACCTTGGCTGGAAAGCAGCACTGACAGGGCTTTGCCAGGGCTGTTTTGGAAGGAATTTTAATTAATTGCTTTGTGTACACTTTAGAATTTAGCAAAGGCTCATATTTCAAAGCCATCAGCATGACAGTGCCACAAAGGGGAAGGAGAAATAATCCACTGAAGCCAACATCCATAAAAATGTGAAAGAGCTCTGGTAAATTCTGAATGATAAGCATAAAAGGAGACCCATGAGAGACTAAATCTTCTGTTGTACGGTGACTATTTTGAGGTAAATTAGCATGATTATTCCATTAGAAACTGCTTTTGTTTCAGAAGTTTTGTTCCCTTAGCCATGGAAAATCTCTCCAGGTCTATCCTTGTTCAGGATCTCAGAGAGAGAACAGAATTTTCCAAACTAAACAAAGAGTTTGGCTCTTTTTCAAAGCAGAGTAAAAATTCAGGGATCGGAGGTGGTCTTGTTCCAGTATCAGTGACACCTTTGATCAATGAAATATTGAATATATTGAGCAAATCTCATGAATTACATGAAAAATTAAATCAGCTAGCAGAGATACAGCTGGGAGAAAGTGACTGCTGAAAACATGGAATAATTAAACAGAGGTGAAAAGCAGATTATGTGACGAGGTGCCTGCAATAACAAGGTGTGAACTCAGTAACCAAGAGGTGCCTTCCAGTTTCTGGGTCCTGCAGACTGCTGATTTACATTTCTTAGGAATTACCTGGCTGATGATGAGAAAAGCAAAGAAATCCTGCCTGAACATACCATTGCTATTGCTGTTCCATCAGGACAAAAGAGCAGGAGCTCAGGGGAGAGCCAGGAATGTGGGAATGGCACTGAGCTGGCACTGGGAGAGCTGAGATCAGCCCTCAGTTCTGCCATTTCAGCCCAGGCACTTCTCACCCTGATTCCTAAGAAGTCTAAACAAAGTACAAACAACTAAACTTCCTAATTATATGTTTCCAACTGCTCTAGAAAGGTTCTTCAGTTTTCTCTCAAGAAAAGGCTTCTCAGATTTTCTGCATAAACTCAATGCTCTTCATGCTTGAATGTCTTAATTCTTTTAATATAGCACCTGGATTAGAGGAAGCCCCAAGTGCTAAATAAGAGAAGCCAAGTGACTACAGCTCCTAATAAGGTTTAATCACAATCACCTTCTCAATAGGTGACAGGTGGGGACAAGATTGATGGTGGGAAAGGCAAAGGAGAGCCTTGGAAATGGTGCAGCCTGGCTGGAGCAGAGCTGCTCTGACACCACCACCATGGTGGTTAGGGCAGAACTTTCTTTTCAGGACAATTATCTGTAGAATAAACTCAGAGCTTGAGGCTTTGCAGTGTCTGTCTCCAACAGGTATCCCAAGCACGATGAAGAATTCACATTTCCAGGAGCAGAGCCCAAGGAAGGGACATCTGCTGAGCCCTGTGATATCCCAGCTTGCCTTGGCTCGTGTCAGAGCCTTGCAGCAATTTAAGCTGGTGTTTAAATGAGAAGTATCCAACATGGCATTATGTAGTAATTATATATAGGCTACAGCCTCGGGAAGAGACCACACTAAAAACAGGAATCCAAAGCTCTTAGCTCATTTTTGGTACCACCAGATTTAATAAAATTATCTGTGTTAAAAATGAGGGAAGGTAATTGCTGAGTGACTTAGAAGTGTGGTGCAGAATTAATCAGACCACACTTGTAATGTGGTGTTTGATCTTTCATGTAAATTGCTGCTAAATGTGCATAATTAGAAACAAATCAATGCTACATCTCAGTGTGAGCCACAGATGTGCTGCCTTCCAGCATGGTTATGATCTCCTGGCTGGGGATAATGGGGCTTAAACCTGGTCACCAGCTTGGGACTTGCAGGAGTCCTTCCTGCATTTCCTTGGAGTCCTTGTCCAGCAAAAGTCTGCCAGGGTGGGCTGCTCACCATATCCTCCTCTTCATCACAGGGCAACAGGAGCTGATTCCTGACACCCAGACTGAGATCCCAAAGGCTGGAGGCTTCCCAAGCAGGGATGGGATCCTTGGGATATTGGTGCTGTCCACTATTGGGTGCTAAAGGCCTCGAGAGCACCAGGACAACACAATGGTGTCACTTCCCATCCATCAGGGAGGGATTTTGGCCCCTCTTGGCACAGGGTGAGTTTGGGGAGCGCTGTGTGTGACCCCACCGAGTTCCCAGGGCTGCCAAGGCTCCCAGCATCCAACAAAAGGAGCACACAAAGGGAGCTGGGAGTGCAAACCAGCCCTGCTCCATCCTGCAGCCCTGTGCCAGGGCTGTGCAGGCTGCTTGGGAGCAGGAAAATCTCAATTTCCATCCGTGTTCCGTCCCAGCCACTGAGGGGGACGTTGGCAAAGAGAGTGCCCAGCCAAGGGGAGGAGGATAAAGCTCTTCCCTGCAGAGGTTTATTTTGGGTGTGCTGGAGGCTGAATTCCTGTGCTGGAGTAATCCTGGGGATGAGGTCATGTGTTCCCTTTGTACCCCTGTTAGTTAGCAACGCTCTTTCTCTTATCAAGCATCTGATTAAACTCACAAAAGAAGGGTCTTTAAAAAACAGGCTCAGGCAGAAATGGGAAGTGAATAAATAAATTGAGTTTGGGTTTTTCTCTGGTTTTTGTGGGTTTTTTTTCATTTTGCTCAACAGGAAAAGGGGAGAGGAATAAGATGGGAAAGGGAGACAAGAAATGGGTTCCTTGTTCAGAAATGACAGAACAAAGAATTTTATCTATTTTCAAGATTTCTACAGAGCCAGCCTTGTGGCAGACACCAGTTGCACCCATCCATGTGGCAAATGTCTCCCTGCCAGAGTGAGCAGCACTCACCTTCTGCAGCAGTGAAACCTTCCCCAGAACGGGGCTTCTGTTCCACTATGGAGGAGGTAAACTGAAATTGGACTCAACATTTTATTTGACTTGTAGAAAGACTTGGCTGGTTTGCACTGATCTCTCTATAAACACTCAGGTATTTATAAATTATATCAACTGTATTTAACAGAATGACAGTATTTCACATCAGTTATTTGGTGGCATCAATAGTCCCCTATATTAGAAGAAAATGTTTCTCTTTGTTCCTCTCATTTTGTATAATTCATTATTTCCCTCTATTGTCCTCTGCATTGGATGTCCAAAAAAAAAACCAAAACAAAACACAGTGTAAAAGCTGTCTTTATAAAGAACTGGAGCCAAGTGATGATAAAGTAACAAGCACAACTTCTAGAAAGTTTTTCACACACATATTTGGCCATTGAAAGGTGCCATGTTTCATTTGGTTCTGAAGATTCAGCAAGAAGGAAAGTAACAGGGAGTCAGCAGCATTTCAGGAGTTCCTATTCTTGAGAAAAAAATTCCCTGACAATTTTTTTTTTGGTAAATCTTTGAAACCAGTAATGGCTTGCTTTGAACCAAATGGCCTGTTTGAAAGAATAACCACCTCAATCATTTCTTCAAAGGATTCCTGCTCTTTTTTCTAATAAAAGCCAGAGCAGCCTGGCCTTCAATTACTAAGTGAAAAATTTATGACAGTGAGCCCACAGTGCTTGTGCTCTCCTGCACCCCAGGACAGAAAAAAATAGAATTAATCTCATGTTCACTCCCACCTCTAAAAGCTCAGAGTTGTGCCCATCGGGGAGCAAAACATGTCAGTGCATTTTCAAACACCAAACTGAATTTTCAGGCAGCAAAATACTTCAAAAATACTGGTCCAGGAGCCAGAGGGTTCCTTACTGCTGCTCTGCCCAATTACCTTCAGCTTTTTTCCCTTGGATTCCCTTGAATTACCATCTCCCAAGACCAGCTCTGCTTGTTATCCACCCAAGGATTGTACCTATGGATAAATAACACTCCCCTGCCCCCCCAGGATGTTTGGCTGGGAATCAGCTTGGCTCGAGATGTAAAACAAACAGCTTGGAAGAGTGGGGAAGAGAAGAGAGCAGAGCTGGGGAGGGGCAGCAGAGGAGACAGACACGGAGATTTCTCAGCTTTGGGATTTGATGGCGCTGCTCTGGTGTCTGAGCCAGCTCCACTTCCCCTCTGCCTCCAAAACGTGTTAGACCAGCTGGTGGGTTTGACCCCTGGCACTGCAGGGATTCACAGCAGCTAAAAATATGTCTGTGTATTATGTTTTTAAAAATCCTGTTTTTGTTGGAGGCAAAAAAAGGATAAGACCATGCAAAAAGGATGCTGCTGAATGAGTTCAGGGGAATAATGCAGCCTGGAGTAGGCTGGCTGAAGTAATGTCTCACTCATGGTTTATGTTGCTCTTTCTTAGAGGTGCAAAGCCCAGGAAATGAAAGAGCTGCCTCTATAAAAAGCAAAGGGTTTTTCTTACAAATTAGGTTTATTCCCTTTAGGATGTGAGGAGGTGAAACTCTGAATGCTGAGCTGGAAAAGCCAAACAAATGCTCATTTGGGTAATCTTATATTTTAGAATATATTTCAGCTAACATTTCCAACAGTGGCACACGTGGGGGGGTGATTTTCATGCTGGTTCTCATGCAGCACAAGGAAAGAGCAAATTCCTTCTGGATTTGTCCTGCAGGGACCTGTGGAAGGTGATGGACAGGAAAGGGGGCACAGAGCTCACCTGAGCTTTACCACAGAGCCTTGGCTTGTGCTGCTGACCTTTCTGGAGAGGATAAATTCTCCTTTATGGAATCTGGAATACAAATTGCCAGAGTGGCTTACCAGGGAATCTGCTCAATGATGGGGAAATCTAAATTGGAATGAAGTTTGAGGTGAACCAATAGGGCAGCCAAGGAAGGTGTTCACCTTGGAATTGGAGGAATGGGGAGGTGCAGAATTAAGGTGTCATTGCAAAGTGGGAATGAGCAGGTGTCCCAGTGAATGGATTCCCCAGGCTTGCAAAAACACATCTCAACAATAAAGGCTGAGGTAAAACATCCCTGACTGAGGGTCTGCCATCCCCAAGTCTTCTTCTCCATAACAAGAGAAATGGAGCTAAATAGAACTGGGCCCATGGAATTGCCACAAAACCTTGTGCATTGATTCCAGAAAGTGCCACAGCCTTGGGGTTAATGGTTTATTAATGCTCAGGTTAGTCCCTGAGGATTGAAACTCAGGCATCCTGCTCTGAAATGATTTCATAAATCATCTGCTGTGCCTGTGTTTAACATCTGGTAAAACCTCACAGGGGCAATGTGTGTCCCTGGGAATTCAGTATTCCAAGGACCTCACAGGAAAGGTGCTGTCAAATCCTCATTTGCATAATTAAACATCTTCCTGAGGGGTGCTGTAAAACTGTCAGAAAATAAATCATTAAAAAGTAAAGAGCTGGAGCATTATCCCTGCAGTGTAGGAGAGAAAGGGAAATCTGCAGAGCCACCCCAGCCCTGGAACCAGCACAGGAGGGAGCTGGAGCTGCTGGAGAGTCCAGAGGAGGCACCAGGGGGATCAGAGGATGGAGCAGCTCTGCTGGGAGGAAAGGCTGGCACAGCTGGGATTGTTCACCTGGAGAGGAGAAGCTTTGGGAAATTTCAAATTTCCAGGACCTGAAGGAGCCAACAAGAAAGATGGAGAGAAACTTTTTACAAGAGTCTAGAGTGACAGGACAAGGGGGATGGGTTTAGTCTGCCAGAGGGCAGGGCTGGATGGGATTTTGGGCAGGAATTGTTCCCTGGCAGGGTGGGCAGGGCTGGCACAGGGTGCCCAGAGCAGCTGTGGCTGCCCCTGGATCCCTGGCAGTGCCCAGGGCCAGGTTGGACATTGGGGCTGGAGCAGCCTGGGACAGTGGGAGGGGTCCCTGCCATGGCAGGGGTGGTAGAATGGGATGAGTTTTAAGGACCCTTTCAAACCAAGCCATTCTGTCATTCTTTGATTCTCTGAAATCTTTTTGAAGAAGAAAGTCTGACCAGATGTGCAGCACAAATGCACAGAGCTCCAGAGCTGCCTGAAACTCTGGGGTAACAATAGAAAACTTCAGCCTTACTCTGAAGCCAAGAGGATGTGCCAGGCCAATGACCAGAATGAGAAGATGAATCCATGGAAATAAATTACAAGGTTACCAAAACCCACAGAGAAAGACAACAGAGAATTTGAGAAAAATCTGCAACTGCCCCAAAATGCACGAGTCCAGCTGATTCTCTTACATCAACTGAAGGTCCTTTCATCTCTAGACATTTTCTGGGATCAGAGGGATCATTCCCACACATGTGCATGATCCTCCTGTACCTTGGTGTGCCAATGTTTGCTGCTGTTACACAACCCAAGTGATTCACCCCTGTGGATGGGAAGTGCAGGAGAATCCTTCATCCAGCTCCGACCACAGAAGGAATTTTACACCAGCCACAAGAAACAGCCTGGTTATTTTATACAGCAGATCATTCAAATGTGTTGCATATAAACTAAAACAAAACCAGCATTACAAGAGGTAACCATGGGAGAACTCACAGCAAGCCCAGCTGGTCTAACTCACAGGGACAAGTTAACAGAGAATTCAGTCTGCCCTTGGAGCTTGGTTTTTTGTTAAGGGCTCGGACACTTGAGCATCAATTTCTGGAAATGGGAGCTCAGAAAAGAGGAACAAAACCAGCAGGTCAGTGGGGTGCTCTGGAGCTGCATTCAGGCTCCTGGCAGGGGGCACAGCAATCAGCCAAGTGGAGCAATTTGCTACAAACTCAGAAAAGGGGGGAAAAAAAGCCATCTGCTAAATACTTTTTTCTCACATCTGCAAAACAACCTCTGTTCTTGCTGTAGCTGGGGAAGAGGGGGAAGAAAAAGCCCGTGGTAGATACAGCCTAGACAAAAACTGTGGATTAGAAACAGCAGGGCACAGCAGAGATGGGAACAGTGAAGACAACAATGGATTCAGAACTGGTGCTGCTCTAAAAACAGCAGCAGAGCTGGAGAGATGGGTCACATCTGAGGGACTCGTGGTGAGCAGAGTGGGGGGGTCACAGCTTCCTTTTGCCTGAACCCCCCAGCACAGGAGTGACTTTTACCCATCACCCCTGAAGGCACGAGCAGAACTCGGGGCTGCTGAACAGGGAATTGAACGCGGGCCATGGCAGAGCTGCCACAGACACAGAAGCCTCAATTAGTGCCTTTTCCAATGTCAAAAATCCCTTTCACAGCAAAAGCAGCTCCTGTGCACAATCTCCCAGCAGAAACCACTCCTGCCTCTGAAGTACGTCCTGTACCTTTTAATAAAGCCTTTGCTAATAGCAAAAGCATTCGCTCGCTCTTGGCTTTTCCCTGCGCGCAGCAAAGACGCGGAGCTGGAAAAGATCGACGCTTTTCTAAACTTGTCTGTGGAAAGTTTCTCTGCCAAGCTACACTTTGTCAGGAGCTCATTATTTTCTGGGTAGACGCTGGAGGCTTCGCTTTGAAATACTTTGAGGGCTTTGCTGATGCAGTTTCAGACCATGAGGTTCGTGTGCGCGCTCGCATGAATCACAGCAACTCGTGTTCCTTCCACACACAAAGCTCTGCTTCATTTCCAGGCCCTTCTCCACGCTGCTGCTTCCAAAACCACCTATAAATTTTCCAGAACCCATTTCACGAAGTTCTAGGTGGTTTTGGGATAAGATGGGAAGAGCAGAAATTCAAGACTTCTGAATTTTCTTCCCACTCCTTTCATGCCAAGCAGGAGCTGCTGAGAACAAAGCAGCAGCCAGTCCTGGAGATGGGAACTTGGCCAGTGTAATTTGTCTCAAAAGTTCATGATTTAAGTATCAAACAACACCTTTTTTACTGCTAATGAGAGGTAGGAAACAAGCCATCAATACTCTTGATAAATATAATAACAATAGGTGAAGGAACAGCTGATCTGCTATAAGAAGCCAGATGCCAAATTAATACATTTACCAAAATATTGGTGAAATCCATGCAATAGAAATAAGGATAATTTATAAGAACCATAAACTACTGACATATTAAAAAAATACAGGGTGAACAGGCACTGAGACAGCACTGCTTTGTACAGCACCTCTGAGGAAGCTGTTTTTCAAATTTCTCCTGGAGGTCAGGAGCAAGAGATGAGCCAAAATTCTGCTCCACACACCCAACCCCACACTTTTCCATATTTAAAATCATTTTAGCTGAAGGAATGTCACGTACAGAGGCAAGAGAGGTGGAATTCTTCTTTGTTAATAGCTTTACTGTAACTAAGAGCACGAACAATTTACATTTATATTGGTCTGGAATAACAGAAAATATTTAATTGTATGGATTGCTGCAGATTATATTGGTCAGCAGGCAGCAGGACACTTCCAGAATTCATTATGAATATTTGCCTGTGCTTTATAATTTTGCTTTGATTGAACCATACACTTATTCAAGCACTAAAAATGACTCAGGACTCAGCCATAAAAACCTGCACTATTCCTGGGGATCAGAATTACCACTCCTTGCCTCCTGTCATTAGCAGACTTCGGGCATGGTTTTAAAAGAAGCTGAGTAAACAGAAGGGTAACCCTTCACAGGCAGTTCTTTGCTTTTAAACCGGTTATGAGCTTCCCTGGGCGGCTTTTCCTCCCTGCTGGAGCTCCTCTGTCCTTGGTACTAGCACCTCAAACACACAGGAATGTGCACATTTTTCTAACTCACAAGACCACAGAAGGAGTTCCTTGAAATCTGACTTCCAGTAATCGCCCCCGGGCTGCAGATCTGCCTGGCCTAGTTCTGTCACATGTGGTAGCATCAAGAATTTGCATCTTTGGCAACCCAGGGAAGGGTAGCAAACTCAGAGTAGAGCAAAACACATCATGAAGAGAAGATGGAATGAAATCAGCCATGGCTTGGCAAGGCAAAATGAAATATAAATGAGAGGCACAAGATATGAAACAAATTGAGTGTGAGGCGTTTGGAAAAAGAGAGGAGCTGCTTCTGAAAAGTCCAGTCTGGGGATGTTCTGAGTGCTCTGATGTAAAACAGAGGCACTTATGTAATGTAATGGAAATTACAGCCATAAACACAGCCCTGAGCAGTGATTAGTGACTGAACTCGGACAAAAATCTGCGCTGCTGCCTCAAATGTCAGCAAATTGGGCACTGGACATTAATGGGGGGAAGGAGAGACCTGCCCCAGCCCCACCCTGACCCTGCTCCCTTCACCCACAGCCACTTGAGCCCAGCCTGCAGCAATTTGAGCCGTGGGATGGTGAAAGGAGGGACGTGGAGCTCAATTATCCAGCACCAGATCGCAGTGAAATCAATGCCATTGTGTCACATGAGAATTTGGCTGGCAGCCCCTGAAGTCTGCCCAGGAGAAACCCATCCCCTCAGCAGGACCGGGGACAGGGGACAATGAAGGGTCACTCTGGGCATGGAAAATGCTCTGTGTGGCTTCTAATTTGCCCTCTGGCAGCCTGGGTTTGTCCCTGTGCTGCTCCATGTGCAGCACTCCTGACCTATATGAGCACAGACCAAACTGGAGCAGCCCAAGGCATCCTCTGCAAAAAGACACCATTAAGGCAATGTGTTATATGGACATCCAACACCCTGTACCAAAGGGAATTCAGTTTCTCCTGTCAGCAGGAAAAGTTCCCTCCTGGGTGGAACTGCACTCCACAAACTCAATTTTTAGTTAAATTAATTAATTTTAGTTAAATTAATTAATTCAATTTTATTTAAATTGAGGATCTCTTTTTTAAGTTTATTATGAGGGTATTAGGATACAGGATTACAGGATATATAGGTCAGGTGTAACAGAGAGGTTGTGGATTCCCCATCCCTGGAATTGTTCAAGGTCAGGGATCAGAACAACCAAAAGGGCATCCCTGCCACATGGCTGGTGGTGATAAACTGAATTTCCTTGTTTCTGACACCAACCCTGGCAAATCCCAATGTGCTCTTGCTAAGACAAATAAATGATACTTGAAGTAACAGCCAGAGAATGACAAATAAAACAACAAATAATGCTAGTGTGTTTGAGCATGGCACTGGGTGCTGCAGGCTTTCCATCAAGCCTGGAGCTGCAGCACTTGGAGTGCTGGCTCCCTGTGATTGACTTGCTAACCTGTAAAGTGGCTAAGTCGACATCATAATTAACACTTGGCAGTGGAAATATAAATTCCCTGGCTTGTAGGTGGTATATCCTCCTCTAAACACTCCACTTGGCCACCAAACAGCAAAAATAGATAGGACATTCATAAGGAGCACTCACCATGGGAAATGCCAGTGGGTTTTGTTTTATTTTTTTCCTGGAAACTGTTTACATGGCCAAAATCCTTCAATAAGAAAAATGATCTGAGAACTTTCCCTTCACATGTATCCTGTTCTCCCGTGCCTTGTGGCCCACAGTGTGCAGCATTCATCAGGAGTCAGCCCTGAATTACTGTGGTACAAGCAATGCAGGAGGGAAGTACAAGCCACAAGCAAAGGGAAAATATGCATTACACTGCCTCTGGCCAAGAGGAATGGGCTGCCTGCAGATCACAAGCTACCTTTATATCTTTCTTGGCATAGAGCTTTGTCCCACAGCACAGAGAAGCTATTTAGGAGGATTCAGCACATCCAAAAGAGGTTGGCCTTCCAAAGGAGCCAGGAGAGACAAAGAACCAGTGCAAAGTGGCCACTGAGCTCCTTGGAGAGGCCAACAAACAGCTCCTGACAAGATGAAATCCTGAGGAGGGAGATAACCACCAAGGGCTGCTGCTGAAGTGCTCAGCACACTCTGAGAGTGACCCTTTCCTGTCCAAATAAAGGCTTTTCAAAAACACAGCAAAGAGGCACAAAACCACAGAGTCCTCAGCCCACAGCCTCTCTCCCCTGCTGCCTGTGCCCGAGATAAACCCCAAACTGACCCACAAAATCTGCCTCTGTCCAGGTCTTCTGCTTTCTTGGCAAGGGAAAGTGAACTTATGTCTTGGAAATAAAGCTTTTTTTAGCCCTTTTCCAGCCTTTCCTTAATGGTGGAAATAACTCTTTAGCCAGTTCTGGTGGGCACACAGGGAAAGGATCTCACAGTTTAATTTTCATGTACAACAGAAGAGATTTATGTTCCCTTTTAGCTTTGTGCTGCCAGAGTGGTGGAAAAGAAGATAAATTTAAATTATGATCAAGATTTTTTCAATTAATATTCTGGTAAATATCCTAATTCCATAACAAAATTAGCATTTGCAATTTTAGGCTTATGAGCTTAGCACGTCCTGCTGCATGTTGGGCACAGCTAAAGCCAAAATCATTATAATGGAATTTCCCCAGGCTCTCACTTTCAGCCTCCTGGGAGGCTCCTGGCCAAAATCTATCCACACATAGCCAGTGCTCCAGCCTGCCATGGGAAGAGGCAGCCACTACAATAGACCTTTGTTGAGCCCAGGATTCAAGCAAGCACTTTTGGAAAAATCTGTATTTAAGGTTTCTGTCCTACCACCCTGCACTTTCTGCTCAGTTGCTGAAGAGAGTATGTTTTCTAAGCATGAAACAATATCATTTTTGTGGGGAGTTTGGAAAGTCCCTGTATGAATCGAAGAAAAGCTTCCTTTCTCAGCCTGGGCTGGGTTTGGGGTGAGCTTTCTGTGTGAGTAATCTTTCAGAGTAGGAAGCAGAGCTCCCCCATTGCTCGGGAAGAATGGAGCTCCAGTGGGCTAATATGTGATGGATGACTGAATGCAAACTTGGCAGCGCTGCCCTCCGCTCCCCAAAGAACACAAAACAAAATGCCACTGCCTGCTCGGGCACCGGGGACCCCCTTGCAAGGGCTGAAAACTTGGCACCATCCCACCTTGGTTTAATTGAAACTGCAGACAATTAAGGATGGGAGCTTGGAGAAATGTCTTGCGACGAGATCAGCTCAGGATGGATTTGTCTTGGGTGATTGGCTCATGCATAAGCCAAAAAAGAACATTAATGGGGAGTTATTTCCCATTGACTCCACAGCCTGAGCAGCAAAATCTCACATTGATTTAAGAGGGGTGTGTTAGGAGGTATAATTTATATTAATAACTATTATTCAAATTCTCCATATGGATATATACTCTCTGAAGCTGTAGGTGGAGATTTTTGAGGGTCAGCAATAGGACAGGCAGCATACAGGAGAGAGAAATGATGTATTTAGAAATTCAGGAAAATCTTACATTAAGGACAATTCTAGTTATAAGGGCACATCTATCATTCATTCAATGCTAAAAAGTGACACTGAATTATTCAAACTTTGCCCTTTTAGCAGGAGGATCCCCATCTATTCCTTCTTTCAATGCCCAGACACTTCCTGCAGGCTCCAGGGGCAGCTCTTGTCAGGCAGGATCCCACTGACTCCTCCTGCCAGTCTGCCCATTCCGCACCCTGGGCTTGCATCATGCACTGAGGGATTTCAGCAGCTGGAACAATGCCCAGCCTCTAACTTTTCCCACATGTGGAAGGCCTTTAACTCCAGCTCTGAGTGGCCAGAGGGTCAGACATGAGTGGACAGTGAGCGAGCAGAGGTTTCAAATTTGTGGAAACCCTGAGCTCGGTGGAAACTGCTCTACTCAAGATCATCCCTCAGGGTTGTTCAGTATACTGTTTTCCAGTAGTCCCCTTCCTCAAAGAACTGCCTTCTAATTTCCTTTTTCTCTTCACTGTACAAAGAACTTTTTGGGAATAATTAATAATAGGAATTGTAGGTTCTTTGTGTCAGAGATCTTCATTTATTAAACCTCTTCACTCCTAATACAGTGAGACCCTAAAACACTGGAGCAAAAATTACAACATCAACCAAAGCCATGGACAAGTCCTCTTCATCCATCAGTTTAATGAACTAAATTGCATCTTAAGAATTCATAAGCAATCTGTACACATCCCTTATTTCGAGCTCTTGACCTCAGGTTATGGTGTTTCCTGTCCAGAACTCATTAGTTACTAATCCTATAACTGCTTGCAGTTTTGAAGATTCCTGAGCCTGGTAGATGACAAAATATTAACTGCTTTCGCTTGGATTGCTGTCTTCCTTAGTTTCCCGCTTCAGCAACAATGATTTTTTCTGCAATATGACATCAGCAGCTTCCTTAAAACCACTAAGAGCAGCTATTACATTTTACAGCAGTTTCAGACTTCTGCAGTTTATAACCACAGGGTTAGATCAGAGCTCAGGCTTTGAGCAGGGTGTGCTAAACTCACACCAGTAATTAAGTCTGAGAAAGCACACAATGGTAAATCAGAGCTCAGTTTCCAAGCCCTGTATCTCTAACAGTTCAAACCAAATTCCTCTTATTATTGGAAAGCTGAGATTTCGAACTTTCCAGGGATGTAAATCATCCACTCCTAAGCCTGGAGTTTTATGAGCCACTAGACCTTAAAACTGTCAGTGGCCCTTCAGCTTAGCAGACTGAGATGGCACGAGGCCAAGGAGGAATTTATCAAGTACAGGCTTCAAATGAGAGTAATTATTTGACCACTCTGGATTTCCCATGGCACAGAGGTAGGACAGGTAAACGGAGCTGATAATGCAGACACAACCCTCTGCATTAATCTTGCTTCCAAAGGTTCCTCCAGGGATCCCAGGGCTCTCTAAGGGCTGCAGGGCTGGATGGAAATGGTTTCTCCCTCACATCCATTTCCAGCAGATACCCCTTGTCCAACCCAGGACAATTAAATGCCAATTAAATGCCATCAGCACCACTCAAACCTCTGGACACATCCTACAAGGCTGGGTGGGCTGAGGCACCGTGGTGTTAAACAGCACACAACTGGCCAGGCTGGTTTTCCAGATGGTTTATCCAGGAGGGGTGAAAGGGTTAAAGCTCTGGCTCCAAAGCAGCATCACTGTTTCACAGACACTTCTGCTTTTTAGTTGTGCCTGACTCTTGAAAAGGATGAGAAAGTCCCCAAAAGCACAGACCCTGCCATTTAATCTCATTTTCTTATCAAAAAGTGAGACAATGCTCAAGAACAAACTTTGACAGTCTCTTTATAGCAAGTCAGAACATCTTTACCCATGAATAGTCTTTGGCTTTTTTTAGATATTTTATAAAAAGCACTAATATGAAAAACAAGCTGAATGTCAAACACCTTGAGAAATGATGTTATAGCAAGCTGATAGTTAAGTTTGAGTGAATACTGAGAAGTGATCCAGTTTTAAAGAGCTGGGATAATTAAAGAGCATGGCTTTCAGAAAGTCTCCAGCTAACAGTTACTCAGAATTTGTGAAGCACGTTTTAGCCTGTGTTTAAGGATTTTCCCAGTAAGTTCTAATATCATTAAGCATCACTATTTCAACAGGAGATTTGGGTCTGCTTGTTTGTCCTGTCCATGTGCCCATGACCACCGTGCATGTGCAAGGGATTTCTTCAGCAGAATTTCTGCTTTTCCCCAGATGAGACCTGACATTCTCATCTGCAGGCTGGGGGCTTTGCAGCAGATCTTTGGCTATTCCACAGCTCTGGAAACACTGATAAAGTAACTGTAGTGAGAGGATTAAGGGCTGGGACTTGCAAAGAAATTTCTCTGGGGTGAAAGCAGCCAGAGGATAAAATTAATGAGCAAAAAATATGGGAAGTGAATGTCAATTTGGTATTTGGGAGAGTGACTGTGACCGGGTCAGTGATGGGAGGCACAGCCCTTGTCACTCCTGTCCCACTGCTCTGCTCAGCTCAGGTGCCTGTCCCTCCCTGAGCACCTGCATGGGAACACCCTGGCAGCTCTTCCAGCTGCTTCCCAAACTCCCTGCCAGGGAAGCTGAGCTGCAGACAGACCATTTATCTTCTCTTGGCTAAACACTTTCATCTGGTCAAACTTCTTCAGATTCAATTTGCCCCTGCACCCCCTGTGTCAGCAAGAAACAGCCCAAAAGACATCACATCTCTGCAAGTATCTCTAGGATTCAAAGGATGCTCCCTAATCCCCATTCCCACCTCACTTTTGGACTCCAGTACCCCCAAACTGAGCAACCTGCTCCAGTGGAAGGTGTCCCTGCCCGTGGCTGGAGCTGGATGATCTCCAAGGTCCTGTCCAGCCCAAACCATTCCATGATTTCACAGCTTTAAAAGGCAAATGCACAAAGCCAGCACAATACAACAACCCCCACATGTAACATTAATCAGGAAATGTGTAAAGTGAATTTCCAATATTTAATACGGTCTTAAAAAATTAAACCAGGAAAGAAAACCAAAGGCAACAGCTGGACAGCAAGGCTTTTACCCAGACCATAGAATCGCATTCACCTCATTGTTTTCTGTTTTTTCATGAAGAAAAACTTTAATAAATGTTTTTATTATGGTTTTTAATTTTATATCTCCACTGTGCAACACAACGCATCGCCATCCTTTCAGTCTGAACATTCTTTCCCATAGTATGAGACAGACTTTTCAGAAGTTTAGATTAACTGCCAAAAACTCTCTGTCCTGGTAGCCAGACAGAAAATCAGGCAGGGAAAACTCTGCAAAGGTGATGTAACACAAAATCTTGAGTGAGTGGGTTTAGCTCCTAAATGAATCTAAGTGTGTTCACCTTCTCCCAGCCAGATTCTCCTTTTTAAGCCAATTTGAGCCTCGCTGGTAAGTGCAGACACAGTCATGCAGAAAATCTCTGTGCACCAGGGAGCAAGGAGCTGAGGCACGGAGCAAGTGCCTCTGTTTTTCCATGAGGATGGAGAATTTCACCCTCCCGCTCCCAGAACCCACCCAGCAAAGCACTGGTAATAAAATACCAGTTGAATCTTCCTTTGTGCTTTGCTCCCCACCGCAGGCTAATATTACCGGACTTTAAAAAGAAATCGGAGCCCAGTGGGGGCAGGGAGGAAGGTGACAAAGGCTTCGGTGAAAATTAAAAATAAAAATTTAAAAAAGTGTGGGGACAGCAAGTGAGCAGCGGGAAGGGCCCGGCGCTCATCAGGTCACAGACAGGAGCACAGGAGTTGCTTGGGAAAGTTAAAACCTGCGAGTGGATTTAGTCTGGTGAGGATGGGGGAAACATTTCTATCGCTCCAGGAGCCAAGAGAAAATCCCAGCTGTGCTCTCCTGCCCCGTCTGGAGCTGTGAGGATGCCCAGCAGGCAGGCAGCTCCTGCTCCATTCATTCACCGGGTCGCAGGGATGTCAGCGGGACACTTGTGGCATTGTCACAGCAGACAGATGGGAGGCAGGCATGCCCTAATCCCGAATCACCCCGGCAGAGCCTGCCCGCTCACCTGCCGGGCACAGCCGGGTGATGCCGAAACAGGGGCACTGCACTGTGCCACAGCTCTGCCCCATCCAGGAGGAAGCAGGCTTACCTTAGAGACCCTGGTAGAGCTCAGATCCCGCTGGGAGCAGTCTCCATGGAATCAGGGCTCTGTTGAAGCCCGCTCTGCGCTCCGGACCTTGGTGCGGTCCTGTCAAAACTCTGCGGAGCTGCGGGACCGTGTGCGGCGCAAGGCTGCGAGCTTTGACAGCAAGGCAAACTGCTCCGAGCAGCCAGATTCGGCCGGGTTTATATAGCTGAGCTGCAAATCCTGAGCCTTGGCTCGTTCCGCTGTAATAGGACGCCTGAAGGCATTTTTTTTTTTTCAGTTTAGCTTTAAAGGAACAGCCTCTCTCTCTGTCTGGCGTGGCTTCTGAAAAGCGCGCACACACTCACACACGCTGTCATCCACACACACACACACAAAAAAAAAAAAAAAAAAAAGAATTTACATGCGATTTATGGCTAAAGAAGGAAACCCCCTGAACCATTCAAAAAGTAAGTCAGCTCAGGGCAAATGACTCAGAAAGCAGAATATTTTCCCTACAGCATCAGCGGAGTGCATGATCAGGAGTTTTAATCCCCTCACCCCCATTATTTTAAGCATTGTGAAATAGTAGCGAGCTTACGTGAAATCAGGGGAATCACAAGCAGGGTTTAAATTCCTGGGACTCCTACAGAAATTAATGGGTTTAACGTCGGTATAAATAGATCCCACTCCACTGGAATCAACTGCAAAATTCAGATTTACACAAGCAGAGGGTCTGGCACATTCCCATCTTTTCAAGCCTGTGATCTCTTTTGCATCCTTTTGCCCTCCTGCTCTGAAGAGCCGCAGGCAGAAGAGTGGGGAATTCTGGAGAAAAGTGAGCAGAGTCTTTGTAAAAAAAAACAAAAAACAAAAAACAAAAAACAAACTAAAATAGGAGCGATAACAGCCCGAAGGGGACAGCACAGGAGGGATTCCCTTTCTTCTCAGATCAGATAAACAGAGATTCCGTGGCTGTCTGTGTGTACAGATAACCCGTGTGAGGCTCAGGGCTTCTCTGCTCTCCATCCCGGAGCTATCAGTGACACACGGAGCGCTCAGCTCGGACCTGTCCGGGGCTCTTTGTTGTCTCTGAGACCCTTGAACCTGAGGCTGGTGGAGAAAAAGAGAAGATCACAGTTGAAGGATTCTCATTAGCACCGATTTCCCTCCTCCTGACATTAAAATCTTGGCTCTCCCTGCCTGTATCCCAGCCCTCTGTGTTCTGGGTTTGGTTCCTTTGGGTTCTGCTCTTGGGGAGGTGGTGGCAGAGGAGGAAAGAGGAAGATTACTCTTGAACTTTCAGGTCTGACTTCCAGGAAAAAAAATGAAATCACTCTTCTGTTGGATGGTTTAGAAAGCAAGACTCACCCAAACACCTCTGAGGGCCATGAAAACACAAACCTCTGCTGCTGGGATCCTCCTCAGGAGCAAAGATGCTCACAAGGACAAAAATGGATTGCCTGGGGATTTGGGGTCATTTTCCTCTCTGAACACATCTCCTCCCAGCTGCCTTTCCCTGGCACCACGGGCACTGCATGAGGGGAGGATGTGAATCTGTGTCAGGCTCAGGTGGAGCTCAGGGAAAGGCTCTTCCCTTCCCCAGAGGGTGCTGGCACTGCCCAGGCTCCCCAGGGAATGGGCACGGCCCCGAGGCTGCCAGAGCTCCAGGAGCGTTTGGACAGCGCTGCCAGGGATGGACAGGCTGGGATTGGGGGGGCTGGGTGATCCTGTGAGTCCCTTCCAGCTCAGGGTATTCCATTATTGTGATGTTCAGGATTTTGTTCGTTTTGCTCCTCCACAGCACTACCAATCCTACACATTTAGAAAAGGATGGGTGAATCCCTGACCCTGAAATTCTCACTATTTTAGAAGGCCATAAAATGCAGAGTTCTTTTGCCCACTGACCTACTTAAATTTTCCTTGCTGTGGCTTTCCAGTATAACATTGACCCCCTTTATGCCTTTTCTTATGTCTGATTCTACCACTGAGCTCACCCCAGCACAAATTTTAATATTTTCCAAATATGAACACCCATTTCCAATTTCTGCATTAATTTTGTGAAATGCTGTGTTTCATAACAGTCCTGCCCTCAGAGAAGAAATGAGCCTGTGCTGGAAAGAGGGTCAGAAATTATATTAAATTCCTGGATTTGGACTCTCTTTGAGTGCTGATTTCTTAGAACAGCTTGTTCTGGGCATCTCCACCATCCTCAAAGGCACTGGGGTTGTTGAATACAGTCATGAGCAGGTCTCCAGTTTTTGTGTGTAATTCTCAGAATCTTCTCCAGCTGGTCCTGCAGCCAGCCTGTGCCAGCTCTGCTCCAGCTCAGGGTGTGAAATGTCCCTGAGGGTGTTTGATCCTTCACTTAGTTGGACTCAATCCTTGTGTGTCCCCTCCAGCTCAGAATATTCTGTGATTTAAGGATGATTTATAATTCAATGAAGTGTGTGCTCAAGACCAAAACCTGCATGGGAGATGTAACACAATTTTTCCAATAAAATCAGAATGGGGCTCAGGAAATGACACTTCTCCATACAATGAACCATTCCCTGTCTCTTATTTCATTAGTTCTTTCACAAACATTTACAAAACACTTAATTTCCCTGTCCATGCACACAAGTCTACACAAGATAAAGTCAAACTCTGAGAAGCAGCTTGTGGGATTTCTGGGAGCATTTGCTAATGCCATTTTTTCCAACAACAGTTGGAAATTAGTTAAACTAATTCTTTCTTCAATAATTCACCACCCACTTACCTGACTTAAAAAAAAAAATGCCACGGGAGATAAGTTCCAGGTAAGAGTTCAGGCTTGTTCTTGTTTTATCTTTTTTGGGCTCACCCATCCTTAATCACAGTCTGTGGCAAACATTGAACCATTGACTGAGTCAGAAACAAATGATAACATGAAAGAACAGGGAAAATGTATTTTAATCAGAAAGTTAGCTCCAGGTTGTGATCTCTAACAAGCAGCACCAGCACTGGATTCTGTGCCCTGTGGTGCCCTCTTTCATTAGATGAATGTGGATAGAAATTGATTTTTTTTTTTTTTAATGAAAGGAGCAGGGAGAAATTAAATGAACACTGAGCTGAATATGCTGGAGTTTGTTGCTGTGGTTTTATGTGCTTGCAAGTCAGTGTTAGGGATGAAATTCAAAGATCAATGGAAAGTCATAAATTATAAACAAATTTAGGAATAGATTGATATTTATGAGAGCCTAAAAGAGACCCTCTAATTGTTTGGGGAAATATTAGTGAAATGCAAAAAACCTTCTCATTATTACCTTGGGGCAAAATTGTTACAACACAAGTAATTAAATTTAGCTCCAATTTAATACCTGTGCTGGTTCACCCAGCCCTAGGAATAATCTGCTTTGTAGCAGCAAATTTGAGAGTGAAAACTGCTCAGAATGTGAATTAACAGGACCCTTAGTGGAGCCTGAGAATCTTTTGCCATGCACAGAGTGCAGCCAAGTTCAGGAGCACAGAGAAGGGAATGCAATGAGCCACTGGAACACAGCTGAAACATAAATGACAAGATTGCAACGATATGGCTGGAAGAAAATGAAAACTCATGTTAGGATAGAATCACACAACCACAGAATATCCAGAGCTGGAAAGGACCCACCAGGATCATCAATCCTGCCCAGAACCCCCAACAATCCCAGCCTGGGCATCCCTGGCGGTGCTGATCCTTAAGGAGATTTAGGATCTTTTCTATGCTCCATTCTTAAGATTGATGATTTTAGGTCAATGCCTTTGATCCTTTTTTACTGAGTATCCTTTCCCTAAATTTTCTGTCTTTCCAGACCATGTTCACAAGATTTCCCTGGCATAGAACCAAGATCAAAATGGTTTTGTCTTTCCACCTGCATTGCCTTCATTCCTTTACCACTGTAGCCAAATACAGCCCAGTTGATTGTGGCTCATACTGAGCAATATTCTGGTAATCCTGCTGAAACTCTGCCTCTGCACCTTATCTGCTACTTTTCTGTTGATTTCCCAGGAATTTGCAGAAAAGCATTTGCTGCTTTTTCTTGGACAATTATTTGCAAACAAACTGATTTTTATGAGGGCATTTCCTTAGAACTACTCAACACAATTAAACAAGACTCTCAGGTTACTTCCCCAGAAAACATCTCAATGATTGCTTTAAATATCTATTTATAATAATTCACATTATTGCTACACTAGTATTTCCCTTTCCCTGATGTGATGACTCAGAAGGGCTTCGAAACCCTGCAGACTTTTGGCCACTTTTCCAGTGAAAATACTCATTTATACAATTATATAATTATAATTTATATCATTATATATTGATAAACTTTCCCAAAAAAAAAAGTTTATCTACTTTTTTACTTACTACTTTTCACTTATCTACTTTTTTACTTTATCTACTTTTTTTACTTATTACTGCTCTTATGGAGTAGTGGTCAGACTACCATGCTGAAGACAAAATTAATTTGGGGAGGGACTGATCCTGACAATAGCAACCCATGATAGAAGGTGGCCACTGGTTTGGATCAGAGAATGCAGAAGCTCATTCTTCACCCTGGGGAAGTCTGAGCTAAATAAAATCCAGAGACTGGAGGTGCAAGTTTACAACTGCTGCAGAAATAAAAACTGTAAAGACAAGGCCCCATAATGTTCACTGATATAGTAAATATTACACCAAACACTAAAAAAACACAAAGAAAAAATTCTCAACAATCTTGGAATTTTTAGGAGATGATCTCCAAAAAGGAGAAGGAAATTTCCTCTATTATTTGTATTTGTTGTTTGCATCAGGGCATTTGCCAAGGGCTGCATTTGTTCCCTGGATGAAGAAATAGGAAGCAGCTGCTGGGGAGCAGATCCATGGGGGCTGTGCAGTGCCTGGGCTTGAGACAGACCCCTCATCTCTCAGAGAGCTGGGAATGTCCTGGCTGTGTTTGCCAACCAGGAAAGGTCACAGGCTTAGTGATAAACAAACAGGGATTGAGCAAATATTGGTGTTTAATAAAGTTATTTCCATCTCTCTGACCACATCAGTGTCCCAAGGCTGTGGGACACCTGAGAGTGGGACCTGGGTGCCAGCTGAGCTTGATCCTCTCCTCCCCTGATCCATAAAATAAAATTCCTTTGCAAGAGAGGCATCAGCACACTGATAATCACCAGACAAAAAATGTGTTGTTAGTGATATCACAAACATTTACAAAGATAATCTCTGTGCAAAACTCCCTGGAGAAAAATTAAAATAAAAAGAATAAATAGACAATGACGATGATGCCGGTACATAAATATTTTCCATGCAAGCTGCTGGTGTGAGACAGAGTGACTTCTTTGGCTTTGATCACATTTGCAGAAGATTTATTAGAAGTTTATGAGACAGAATATGGCTTTGGCTATGCACCAAGGTATGAAAACTGACAAGGAAGAGAACATCAAATCCCTGAGGACAGAGGCAGAAAGTGAAGCTCTGTGGGCTGGTGTAAGACTTTACCAGCTCGTTAGCATCACTCCTAAATGCTTAATCCAGAGATGGCACAGGGAAAACAACTCAGCTGCTGGAAAGGTTTCATCCTGTGCCACAGCAATTTGTACTCTAAGTGCTTGGGTTCATGAAAGTGCTTCCACACATCCCAAAATACTTACATGCACTTTACTGCAATCATGTTCTTAAGATTGTTGGTGTCAAAATTGCAGCTAATCATGTTTAATGTATCCCTAAATATCTTGCAGGCAGTTTCCCTAGTGAAGCTTAAACAGCAAGGCAAAAATCCCTACTTCTTACCCATTCCAGAAGAAACATGTTCCAAAATGATGAAAAGCAGCACGTGCCCCACAGGGAAGAGGATCCCTGATCTCCACCAAAGAGTGGAGAATTACCCAGCACAAACAGGCATGAGCACACCTGAGCACCCACTGGATGGAAAACCTGATGGAAATCCACAGAATAACAGAGGGGTTGGGTTGGAAGGGACCTTAAAGCTCATTTCATTCCTGCCTGCCCCCAGAGCACAGCTCCTCCAGCCTGGTCCCTTCCAACCCACACCAGTCTGGGATCTCAGGGTTTCTGTTCATTCACTCCAACAAGAGCAGAAGGGACCTGTCTGTCTGTCTGTCTGTCCTTTGAGCAAAAAGAAAAATCTCCCCCAGAAGGAAGCTGTCTGTGCAAGTGCTGAGAATTTCTAGGTGTGCTTGAGAAGACAAGAAAAATCCCAAAATACCTAAAAACCTGTTTGTGTTGGCCTTAGACACTGAAGCTCTGCTCTTCAAAGCATATCCTAAAAATTTTAAAGGTATTAAATCATGGTCATAGATTAGAAAACAAATGGATTATTTAACCTGGTCATCCAGCAGATAAAGTCATCAGGGAAGTCAGGAATGTGGCTGGTGGAGAACTGAGCATTTGCTGTGCAGTTCTCAGCCTCTGCAGGCAGCAGAAGGTGAAGGGGTCCCAGAAAGAGCAGAGGAGGAGCCAGCAGAGCTGTGTGAGCACAGCACTGGCACCGGAGTTCTGTGTGAGACTTGGAACTGATCTGCAATTTTCCAAGGAAGGACTAAACCTTGGACGTAGAACCTCATGTTCAAGAACAAAATCTCAGGAGCAGGGGGAGGGGGCTGCTGGGGCAATAGATGCAAATAATTAAAATTAAATTTTGTCTTCCTCAGTTATTAACAAGGAGGTTTTTTCAGCTACATTGTCCTGATTATTTCCTGACTGCTCGATAATACAACAAAAAACATGGTCCAGGAAAAGCAGACTTGTGGGAATTTCCACTGGATTTCCTAGATTAATCTTGATTTTGAATGTTCAAAGTAGTTTCTCTCTCTCCTCTGATTTTTATCTGAATTTTCCCCTGCCCATCTGGGATATGACATCCAAGTTGTTAAATTCAGCTCATGATTACCCCCCTCACTGACAGGAGCTCATTCCAGGTGTGAGGAGAGGGGAGCACAGCCCAGGTCCCGCTGCTGCCCCACTGATGTGGGATTCAGCACAGGGAGAGGAGCCCCCAGAGCTCTGACCCATCTCCCTGGCAGGGAGGGGAGCTGCAACTCCTTCTGCTCTCCCCTCTCTGCTCACTGCTGAGGTCACCAGGCAGAGCAGAGGAGCAGAGGGAGCCCCTTTTCCTTTTTTTTTTTTTTTTTCCCCTTTTTTGCCTTTTTCCGCAGCATTTCCGGAAGGAGCCCGGACACCTCTGCTCATATCCTGCATTTGGCTGCTTCTGGGACCAAAGGGAAACCTCAAAGCAGATGGGATTTAGCTTACTTACATTCTCTATAGCTAGCTCAGATTTTATTAAACACAGCTGTAATCCCAGACTTGTTCAGATGTGTGAGCTCACTGCTGACGTCACTCCCGCGCCTTTGGAAATCCAGGCCTAGCAAGAATTTTGAGGGGGAAGGAAAAAAAGAATAATGAGACAGAGAATTTGTCATCAATTTGTCATTAATTGAGCAAAAGGCTGTCAGCCTGTAACTGAGCCCAGAACAATCCTTTTGTTCTTCACATCCAGCTTCGACTGACAGCAGAGTCCATCAAATAGCACAGAAAAAGAAAAATATCCACCAGACTAAACCAGGATAAGGCTTGGCTGACTTCTCCTTTTACCAGCTGCCTTCACTGCCTTCTCCAGACCCCAGCAGCACCCTGTGGCCCCCTCACAAATTTGGGGCTCTCTCAACATCAACAGCTCAAAAGCAAGTTTAGTTTAAACTTTCTCTCTTGCTCATAATCACCTTTCTCATCCCAGATTTAAGTTTAGCTTTGTTTCAGAGCCAGCTAATCAAGCAAACCTCCAGGAGAGAATAATCCAAATCATTGCACATTAAAACAAGGTTGGTTTTATGACAGTGCCACAATAGGCAGCATGTAATCTGCTTTGATTCTCAACACAATCCTTTTATCCCCAGATTGTTTGAGTGCCAGTGGTATGATAGTATTGTACAAATACTGCTCCTAAACTTCATTTACAGCATTTCAGTTAACTGAATGCACAAGTTCTGTCACTAAAGAACTGACATTTCCCTTTTTTAATTTCCCTGCTGATATTGCACATCAGTATTAATAATGTAACAATACCTTTGTTTCCAAAATGACCAAGACAGAGTAGAAAAGTCTTGTTGTTGTAAAGGGGTGAAATCAAAGGGGTTTTTGTCCTAAACAAATGATAAACATGCAACTAAAATGTGGATTTAAAAAAAAAAAAGTTCCTGCTGCTGTAAATAAGATCTCTAATTTAATTTTTCCTCTCCAGAACAGCCCTGATTTATGAGAGTGAAGTTAAGTTTTATAATCTAAAATTATTTTTAGGACAAATGTCTGCACATGAGGGTTTTTAGTACTGCAGTTGTTTTAAACTGCATTTATTCTGGCTAAGGCAGTGCCTCCCACCAGGCTGAAACTGATGTCTGGAGAACAGACAGAACTCCATAGGTATCGAATTCCAAATATTTTATTTCTCTCCTAAAAGCTTTTTACAGAGCCCGTTGTGCAAGGAGCTTTAGAAGCTCTGGTGTCACAGCCAGGGCTTTACTATCCCAAAATGATCCTGTCCAAGATTGCTCATTACAGCTAGGAAGTGATTCCATTCTGTAAAGCCAACAAAAGATACTCCCATGTCATGAATTCCAGTCAATTATAGCCAAATTCAGCCCATGGCCTCCTACTGTAGTTTTCCACAAGCTCAACATGGCAACAGAGGGGTTTGTATCTCACTGTGTTTTGCTAAATAAAAATAAAACACAGAAAAGGAGCAGTGGGGTGGGGAACTTGAAATTCAGCACACCAGGAGTCTGGGATTTCAAACTGGCTTTTGGCCAAGCTTCAGGAGCACTCGGGGACTTCACACATATTTCTCTGATAGTATTATGACTTCTGTTTGTGTTTTATTTTCATTTCCCCCCTCTCCTCTCTCCATGAGCAGAGTCTGTTCCCAATTTGCTGTGTAATGCAGTGACCCAGGGTTTAGCAATCCCTTGGAGCAGAGTCCCCGCTGGCAGTGCTGCTGGGGACTCTGAGTTTGGGGAGCAGCCCCAGGGCAGCCCTGGCAGGGACAAAGCCCAAGCACAGTCTGGACAGGTCTGGGGGAAGTGAGTGAGGACACATTTTCCACACCATAGCCAGAGGCCCATCTTACGGGAAATTTCAGTCAGTAAAAGCAAAATGTTACTGGAATGTTGCCTTCTTTGAGCTCCCATGGAATTTTTTATTATGATTGAATTTGGAGAAACAGGTGTGAAAAATCCATCCCGACCCCAATGGGGCGGGCTCGGATGTTGGAGCTTGTGTGGACTCTGCACAAGAGCTCCTGCCTGGCCCAGTGACCTGCAGAAAATCCCTGTTCCAGTTATCCTCTGCTGTGTTCCCCTGCCTGCCCATCCCAAGGCAGGCCAGGAGGAAAACATTTGGCAATTATGATATCGTGTACTCAAAGAACTGCCAAGTGGGGTTGGGGCTTCCTTCTCCAAGGGAAGGCACTTCCCCCCTCTTTAGGGCCCACCTGGAAATCTGATATTGTAGGGAAGTGAGCTGGAGCATCTCAGATCCTGGGAGCTGCCACAATGGAATTCATTTCCCTGTGAAGCAGAGGATGCTCGGCCCCACCGAGTGACCACAGACCTGTTCAGTCCCTGGGTGAAAGGATCCCCTGGAGCCAGGAGGGACCTTCCCTGCCTGCTCCCCATCCCATCCCATCCCTTTATCCCATCCCATCCCATCCCATCCCATCCCATCCCATCCCATCCCATCCCATCCCATCCCATCCCATCCCATCCCATCCCTTTATCCCATCCCATCCCTTTATCCCATCCCATCCCATCCCTTTATCCCATCCCATCCCATCCCTTTATCCCATCCCATCCCATCCCATCCCATCCCATCCCATCCCATCCCACTATCCCATCCCACCCCAGAGGCAATTAACCCTTGCTGTACTCTTGTTCCTCTAGCACAGAGCCAGCAGTGTGAGTACAACATTACTCACCCCAACACTCCCATTAGGAAGTTTAATCAAGGTTTTTAATGAGTCAAGAGTGTGAGCAGGTATAAGCAAACTCACATCCTGTTCAGTGGATGTGCCACAATCCTAAAACACTGAATAAAACCAAGGTAAGAAGATCCTCAAGGAGGCAGCCAGACAAGGAATTGGGAAAAATATGGTTTTTTTATTCCCTCGGGCTCTCAGTTGTGAGCTCTGTATGTTTAAAGACATTACAATTGAGGAAGGACAGCATAATAGAATTTACTCCTTTCAGCAGTTGGCTCAGGTAGCAGAAATTTGGGTTCAGGGGGTCTCAGATCCAGAAATGAGATTTAATAAGTACAGGGAGAGTAACAAGCAGTGCCTCAGTGAAGCAATTTGCATCTGCAGGCTAATGGACACTTGAGGAAGTTGTTAAAATATAATCTTGGAAGTGACTCTTGGCACCTGTGCCTGTTCCAGTGCTGTGGTACAGATGAATAAAATAACCCACAGTAAAAGAGGAAAAAATTATTTTACATTCTTTACATTGACTGACAGACAAAAGCAAACAGCCCAGTAATGAGAGCAGGGAACATACAGAACGTTCTGGGTTTTCCAGCTTAACTCATGTCCTGTCCAGGAGCTGGCTGCAAGGGATGCAGTTGTAAGAGCTATACTGAGAGGAACAACAGGAGTCTTTCAGGATTCCTCTTCCAAAATCAATCCAGGGAATTCATATTTTCTGTTCTATGTATAAAAAATAAAAGAAAATATAAAAAACCCCCTCAAAAAAGAGAAAAAAAACCAACAAAACTTTCCCTTTCTGGTTCCAGTCCTTTCACCTTGGTTTTTTTTAATGCACTTTTCCAATGTGAGAATGAATAGGATGCACTTACTACAACAGGAATTTTCTCTCCAGACCCTGGACTGAGGGAGCTCTCTCAAGGCAGCACTCAAAGTGAGCTATTTGTTCCATAATTAACCATTTCAGAGACACTGCCTGTGCTGCTGTCTAGACCTGCTCTGGCAATTCCCATTTCCTTGCGGGGTCTAATGGAGTTGCTCACATATCACATGTCCTTTATTTCATTTTACTTTTTTCACCGTGAAATCAAATCTCTTACCTCATTAAAGAAGAATCTGATGAAAGGCAGATCTATTTCAGGGTGAGTTGATACATTTACCACAATGGTCTAGGACTGCCTGACCTCCAGCTTGCTGGGATTTAATGTGGGAGCTACAATAACTCCAATGTTTTAACTGGGCAGGAAGAGGCTGAGAGGAAGGAGAGCACTCAGGAGCAAATTCTGCTCTTAAGGGGGTGTAAATCAAAAATAGCCTCGCTGAAAAAACATGTCATTACTCAGGTTTTGATTGGTGTAAATGAGTTTTGCCCCTAAATGACAGGTCAAGAGTTTGGGAGGAGGAGAGGAAGTGGTTAATGTTTCACCGCACCATAAAAACCCAACTGTGTCAATAGACTGAATTCCACCTGGAGACAGAAACTCTCTGGATGTGGTCAAATTTGACATCAGAAACGCAGAGGTGCAGCCTCCTGTACAGAAGGAGGAAACACAAGGCCAGACAGAATTCCTTGCTGGGGTATTTTTTCACCTCTGGAATATGAATAATGCGATCATTGAAAATGTGGCTCGGGGACCCTCAGGACTCAGGGTGTGCGATTCTCAAATTCCTCCACAGGCTAGCAGGTCTGTTTGGAGAAATGTCAACAATCTGGCCCCTTCTACAAAGCTTTCTCCAAATGCCCCCTGTCAGTTTGGCTTGGAAAGCTGGCTGGGCACAGCAGGACCCCAGCTCTCCTCGGAGACTGGCTGGGCATAATTTGAACGTTTCTTGTCCTCGCTAAATGCAAATTGCACCGGAGGTTTTGAGGATTGCATAAACATGACGATGACTTATTTTTCTAGGGATGAAATTTCCTGATCACAGACCCATCCTGAAATCAATTCTTGGGAAAAAAAAGAATGATTTCTATTCTGCAGACAGGGTGGGCAAAGGATTTGAGGGGACACCCCAAGGTCATGCAAGTCTGAGTGCACACCACCACGTTAGAAACACTGGGCTCTTAGTTGTTGGATCCCAGAACCATGGGATTTTTGAGCTTTCTGTGCTTTCTGGCACTCACCCCCTGGAGAACACTGCTTTTGACCTGAGGCCTTGGAGAAGGCTCCAAATTTGAGTGATGGAGTTAAAATCACAAGTGTGTAGTGAATTAGAAGTGTGTGATTTCACATGGTAAAGGGTTTTAAATTTGAGGTTTTTATAATACAGTAATAAGTATGGGACAAAATGGACGATTTTGGGTGGTGTCTCTTTTTGGTGTTCATCTTCTTTCTTCTTCATGGTTTCAGGCAGCAGTTTGTGGTTGCTCAGTCAGTGTCACACTGAGGGTCATGGGAATTTGGTTATTGGGTTAAAAGTATAAATAATATAGGTGTTAATTCTCTATTGAACTGTTTAGAGACTTTGGAGCAGCTGGATCTGTCTCCATTTTCCTCACTTCTAGCAGGTAACTAGAAGTGCTGTTGTACCCTCTGTACTTTCAGATAAGATTTAATAAACAACCAAGCCCAAACATGAGAAAATCCATTTCCTTTGTGTATTTGTTAATCCTGGCTCTGAGTGAAGGCAGAAGAGAATGAGACAAATCATGAATTAAGTGGTGCAAACTCCCACCACTGTTACACTTAGTGTCACTTCCCAATATAGGGAATTATAGGACTTAACTGTCCCTCTCACCAGATCCTGGCATCATTATCCACAGAAATAATGTTTTCCCAGGAGCAAAGGCCTACATGCAGACCAGCAGAGTTAAGGAGGGAAGGAGGTTTTAGAAACCAACTCAACATCTGTCATCCTCAGGATCAACAGCTCTCCCAGAGGTGTCTGGACCCTCATGGTCTGGATGAGCCTGTCCAGGATGTGCAGCTGGCACCAGACTGCTGCCCAAATCTGGCAGGAGAAGCATCCTTCCTCATTTTACACTCTTTGTGCAGCCCAGCCCCTCTGATTCCTCCTGCCTGCAGTGGAAATGAGAGGTAGAGGAGCAGCTCCTTGGTACCTTCTGTCCCCCCAGCCATTTGGCTCCTCATTAACCTGAATTTGGGATCCAGGGGAAAGGTTACAAACAGCTTGTTCAGGTGTTCATAAACCACCATGATCACACAGAGCTTTTGCAATCAGCTGCAGCCTTTAAAAGATGCAACATGGTTTGATGTCCAGGCAAAATGTAATTTAAAAATTATGAGAGCAGCTGATGCCAACTGGTTTCAGTCTGGATGTGAATGGGTGTGAAGGCATAGAAAGTCAAGTTCCTATCCAGACTATTTGCTAACATTTGCCTCATGTCACAGGTGTGTTTCAGAACCCCTCTTTGAGCAGCACAGAGCTGGGGAGTTTATTTGTCTGCACTTGAGCCAAGGTTTAACTTCTCTCCCAGCACTGACCTGCAGTGCAGACATCCCCCAAGGCTCCATAGAAGTGTCTGGCTCTTTCAAATAAAAAGAGAAAATAAAAGCTAAAGGTACTTGCCAAATACCAGAGACTCCCAGCAAGTGAAATATTTTGGGGAGTGACTTTTGGGCTGTGCTTTCCCCTTCTGCCAGGGGCTCAGGCTGCACCTCAAGCTCTGTGTGCAGAGCAGGCAGGACAGCTCTGCACTGGGCACAGTCCTGTCTGACTTCCAGGGATTTTCCACTTCTCATGAGCATCCCTGCCTGGCTGGGGTGACTTCCCTCGAGCTGTTGAGCACTTCCAAACACACTTGAAGCACAAAAGAAAGGAATGTGACAGCTCAATTGGGGACTGCTAATAAAATAAATAAACATGGGTTTTTTTAAAGCTCTGAACAGATTGTAAAACTCATCCCTTTTTATCAACTAAGAGAAGAACATAAATAACAGAGTAGCAGAAATTTTCTGTGGAAAAACTTGCAGCAACATGGAAACCCTCTATATGGTCAGTGAGTTCTTCTGAGATCTGTAACATCAACTCCTTTATAGAAGCTCCCAGGTGAGCCCTGCCCTGGAACAACAGGGATCTTTGGCCTTGCAGCTGTGGGATCTCTGCTGAAAGGGCTCCTGTTCACACACCCCAACACATTTTTGGGATGCAGTTGCACAGCAAAGTGAAGATAAAACTTCCTATGCTGCAGTCAGAGCAGTGACACTGATAAAGGGATAAAGGCTGTGTAAGGTGGTGCTGGGGATTTGGCTGAAAGTACCTCTGAGGGTCTACTGGAGTCTGTGCTAAAATTTGATCTTATTTTAATGGTCTTTACTATTCAAACCACCCATTTTGAAGCTTACTTGGAAATCCTGCCCTTTGATGGTTTTTGGCTTTGCTGGCCAGTGTGAGGACAGAGGACAGGTGGGGTCTCAATGAGTTCAGTGCAGGCTCCTTCTAAAGCAGTTGAAGATCTCCAAAGTTATGGCACAAATAACATCCACAGGCACTCTGCCTCCATTGTTTAAGTGGGTAATGAATCACAAAATAACAGAATGGCTCAGGTTGGAAGGGACCCTTAAGATCACCCAGTTCCACCCCTGCCATGGCAGGGACACCTTCCACTAAATCAGCTCCTGTCCAGCCTGGCCTTGGGCACTGCCAGGGATCCAGGGGCAGCCACAGCTGCTCTGGGCACCCTGTGCCAGGGTCTCAGCACCCACCCAGGGAAGGATTTCTTCCATATATTTAATCCAAACTTATTCTCTGTCCGTTTGAAGCCATTCCTCCTTGTCCTGGCACTCCAGGCTCTTGTAAATCTTCTCTCTCCATCTTCCCTGCAGCCCCTTCAGCCCTGCAGGGCCACCCTGAGCTCACCCCAAAGCTTCTCCTCTCCAGGTGAACAATCCCAGCTGTCCCAGCCTTTCCTCCCAGCAGAGCTGCTCCATCCTCTGATCCCCCTGGTGCCTCCTCTGGACTCTCCAGCAGCTCCAGCTCCCTCCTGTGCTGGTTCCAGGGCTGGGGCAGCTCTGCAGGTGGGGTCTCACCTGAGCCCAGGGGCACAGGGACAGAATCCCCCCTGCCCTGCTGCCCACGCTGGGCTCAGCCCAGGGCAGGGGGTTCAGGGCTGGGGCAGGTCCAGCTCTGCCCCACAGCACCCCCAGGTCCCTGTCCCAGGGCTGCTCTCAATCCCCTCCTCTCCCAATTATTCCCCTTCCATAACTCTCTAACTCACTCCAATTTCAGATGTGTTGATAAATATTACTTTGCTCCTGCTCACATTTCCTGTAAACCAGTGTGTTGCAGACAATCTTGTGCCATCTTCAGTTCAGAGTTCCCTTGCAGTAAGGGAACAGGATGTAGGATGCAATTGTTCTTACACCTTGTGAGCTCCAAAGTTGGATGAATGCTGGCAGGACGTTGCTCAATGTCATGGGGTCAAGCAGCAGCAAGCAAAGTGATCTCATCAAAGGCATCAAGTCGAGTTCTTGGAGACGTTTGGGTGCACAGGCTACATGGGGGACTGATTTCATTTTGCAGGAATCCCAGCTATAAACAGATTAGCAAATTATTGTGACAGACAGCGAGCCTTTCGTGAGAATGTTTACCACCAACTTCCACAGGCCAGGCTCTGGCCAAACCCTTCCTCCAGCAGGTCCAGACTTCCAGGAATCAGCTGCTGCTCAGGAAGGTGCTGCAGGACAGGCTGGGAGCTGAAGGGTGGCTGTGGAAAAGGTGGCAGGGTAATGGGGGGTGACATTCTTTCCAGGCTCTCATTGCAAGAATCAGTTCTGGAAGAGAGGGGACACTGAGCCAAGGAGCTGAACACATCTGGAACTGCAGGGGTGACAGTCAGGAGAGCCTGACAAATGGAGCTGTGCCCACAGACCTGCCCCAAAGGTGCCAGGCTGGAGCTGTGTGAGGGGAAATGTTTGGTTTGGGCTTGATCTGCTTCAGGCTATTGTGGCAGCTTTTCCTGCAGAAAGGCATCAAAGTGTTGGAGTCGTGCAGTGAAGGATGGAAATATTTGTAGAGTAGTTTTCTAAAAGAGACAGAATAATTCTGGATTACAGTAATTTCACGAATACAAGCCGCACCAATTTGACCAAAATTTTGGTGGAAACCCGGAAGTGCGGCCAATATTCCGGGGCGGCTAATACATTAACAAAATTCTAAAAGCTGCCAACACGGAAGTGAGAGCCCGCGGCAGCCCCAAGCCAAGCTGGAGCCCGGCCGGCCCCGGCAGAGGTGGGAAAGCCTGGCAGAGGCGGGGCCAGCAGTGTGGGGGGCGGGCGGCAGAGCCCGGGCCAGCAGGGCGGGGGAGCCCGGGAGAACTGGGGCTAGCAGTGCAGGGGAGCATGGCAGAAGCAGGAAGGCCGGCGGGTGGGGCTGCCTGGCAGCGGGGGAAGCCCAGCAGAATCGGGGCCAGCAGCGTGGGGGAGCCCGGCGGTGCGGGGGCCTGCAGTGCCGGCCAGGGCGAGGAAACGCGGCGGCGGTGCAGATGGGAGGGGGCGGTCGGCGAGCCTGGCAGCGGCGGCAGCGGCTGGCCCGCCGGCAGGGCGAGTACGTAAACGCAGCGGCGGGGCGGTGCTGACAGGAGAGGGGGGCCAGTGAGCCCGGCGGCGGCTGCAGCACCACCCGGCCAGCCCCGTCAGCAACCATGAGCGGGCCGAGCCTGCCTGGCCCCGCCCCGAGCCAGTAAAGCCCGCTATGCCGCGATCCTGTTACTAATTGGCCAATTTGTGAAAGCTGCGCACGGATTCTCGCTATGAACGAAAGTGCGGCTAATATTCAGGGTGCGGCTTATCTATTGACAAAGACAGCAACATTGTCGAGGCACCGGGGGTGCGGCTTATAATCCGTGCGGCTTGTATTCGTGAAACTACTGTACAAATCTTGCTCTTCTTGGTGTAGCAAACAGCGTAAAATCCTTCCTGCCATAAGTCAGGGCTAAGTTTGAAAGTTGTACCTGAAAAACAATGAATTGTGCATAAATCTATTCCTTGTCTTTCCAAAATCCCCTGCCTGGTGCCCACCCTGTGACCCAGAAAAGGCTGCACAGGGTGACAGAGCCAGGAGAGCAGATCTCCCTGCACCCAGGAAGATCCTCAGCCAAACCAAACCGAACCAAACCAAACCGAACCAAACCAAACCAAACCAAACCGAACCAAACCAAACCAAACCCAACCCAACCAAACCAAACCAAACCAAACCAAACCGAACCCATCCAAACCAAACAAACCAAACCAAACCGAACCAAACCAAACCAAACCAAACCAAACCAAACCAAATCAAACCAAATCAAACTGAACCGAACCGAACCAAACCGAACCGAACCAAACCCAACCAAACACAACCAAACCCAACTAAACCAAACCCAACCAAACCAAAACAAACCCAAACCAAACCAAACCAAATCAAACCCAAACCAAACCAAACCCAACCAAACCCAAACCAAACCCAACCAAACCAAACCAAACCAAATCCAACCCAATCCAACCAAACCCAACCCAACCCAACCCAACCAAAGCAAAGCAAAGCAAAGCAAAGCAAACCAAACCAAACCAAACCAAACCAAACCAAACCAAACCAAACCCAACTCTTCATCACTTCCCAAGCCTGCACTGGGCTCCTTCAGGCATAACCAGAAGGAAACTTTTTTTGGAATGGACACATCTGGGAAAAAAACATTTCAGCTTTTCAAAAAGGCAAAAAACCAACCCAACAATCCTTTCCCATATTTTAAGTTAAAAGTTACTTTTTCCTAATGACTCATGATGTCTGTCAGAGCCTGAGCTTGCAGACATGCATTCAGCTACAACCACATCACAAAATCTGCTGCCCTGGTGTCACATTGGCTCACTGGGGCCACAAACACAAGACTGAACAAAGCTTATGGGTTATTAGAGCCAGCAGGGAACAAACACATCACTGAAATCAAACTTCTGCCCTCAACAAACCCAAACACTTCCTCTATTTCTTCAGTTCACTCATATCAACACAGGAGTAATCCTCAGCCTGAAGTGAGCATCTACATCACTGCAAAGCTGCTCACCTGTCTAGAGCTTCAGAAAGGTATCAGGAATCTGGGGAAGTCTATAAATGTCACTGGCCCCAGATGTGCCTCACGAGCCCCAGCCATGCTTGCCCTTTCCATTATTATTAATGCCAAGTAACAGCGCATTCCCCACCAATGATGGCTGTGTTCATAAATATTTACAAGTGGCTGAATGAAATCATACTTTGTTCCATCCACCCATCTACACTTAAGTGTGTCAGAGAGCCTAAACTATTGCCCTGCCAAAATGCAGAGAACTCCATGAAATATAAAGCAAAGAGATTCAACAGTGCACAAAGAGAGTTCAGCCAATTTTCCTCAGCTGCAGAGCAGGGTTTGTGTATATTTTACGTTTAGGACCTCCCCACATCACTTGTTTCTTTGGTGTCCTGTGAGAGCTCCAGAACCTGCTGTGCCTGGTGCAGTTGCTGAGGTTTTCTCATGGTTCAGTTCAAAAGCCCCTCCTGGATTCAGGGGGTCTTACCCAGCCTGTCACCCATTCTGAGTGGCACACCTGGAGCTCTCTCCAAAGGCACAGCTCAAACTCACCTCTGCACTCACTTTCTAGCCCAGATTTAGGTTTTTTTCCCCAGATTATTTCTTCCATTACAAATGGAAGAGAACTTTGGGATGGGAAGAGGAAGGCTCTGAATCCACTCTCATTTCAGCTTCTTCACAGAAAATTAAACAGACCTGAGGTCTCATCTCTGAATCCACTGCAGGAGCAGCAGCCAGGTTTTTTCTCACAGTATCTATTTAGAGACAATGAGACTCTACTCTTCTCAGTTTGTGTTTCTAATTACTGATAAGACTGAATAATTTTTTTTTTTTTAATACAGCTATTAAATCTAAATAGAGTCATGTAATTTCAGCAGCTCCTCCAGTTGCTGGTTCTTTGTGTTTCTGCCCACTGGACACTGAAATTGCCATTTAATGAAGGTTTTGGCTCACTGCATTTATTCTCATTGATCCTGAATGTAAATAAAGTTTCAGCTTGTTGGATTCCAGTTGAAAGTGCAACACAATGTTCTGTTTCACAATATTCAGAGAGGGAAAAAATTAGAGAAAGCAAGGAAAGAGTGAGTTCTCAAAAAGACAAAGACAAGAGTAGTGCTGGAATTCTCTAAACCAAATCTGCTGCATTCCCAAGAAAAAGCTTTGCCCTAAAAAGGGTCACTTATTTTTATGTGTATCTATCCCTTGCCTTGACTTTCAGATAAAAGCATTTCTTTGTTATTCCCTGTAGAGGTAATCCAGCTTCTCAGGATTTAGATGAAAGGTCCTTCAGAGGATGGCATGCTATGTCTTCAGTGTACAGATTTTATGCATTTCAGGTTTACGTGTACTTTCTTTGTTCCTTTTCCTTGTTAAATCAAAAGGCAAAACAGATCAATAAAACAGAATATATTAAATATGATCAAAGTTCAGAAAGATGTGGAAAGGCAGTCTTGCAATAAATGCCCTGATAACCTCCAAGACCCAAAAAATAATTTCATATTCTCTGTGCCTGAGTTTCCTCAGCCACTGATATCTGTCCTTTGTTTCTTCCAACTTTTCAGGTCCTCTCCCCATAACACACCAGATTAAAGCATGGCCTGTAGTAAGACAAGCAATGAGTAAAACCAGTGGATCTGAGGACAAAATTTGACCAAGGCTGTTCAGTAAATGTTCTCCATCCCAGTTCTTATATACAAGGGATCAAATCAGAATTAAGCTCAGTGTCAAAAAGAAAGAATCTACTCCATAAACCCCATTTTGCACAGCCCTGGGATCCAGTGACACATTCACACGTGGGTTTGAAGGCAGGGCTGCACAGAGCACACCATGGGCGTGCTGAGCAGCTCCATGCCCAGCTCCTGGGAGTGTTCCTAGGGCTGAGGAGGAGGAGGCAGCTCCCTGGCACAGCCTCCCCATCACTTTCCTCTCCCTGTTTGAAGGAGTTGGAACTTTCCAGACATCTGCAGGCAGGAGAGGCCACAGGTCCCAAAGCCCCTGAGTGGCTCCTGCTCCCTCCCCACGCCAGCCCTGCCCTGGGAGCTGGGAGCTGGGTTTCTGCAGGACCTGCAGGGTTGGTTATTTGCCCTGCAGTGTTTAAATCTGCTGTGAGGAAGCCCAGGGGATGTTAAGCAGAGCTGTTCCTTTCCTGTCACAATATGTAAACATGGACAAATATGGGGCCTGTCTGGAGAACATCAAAGTCAAGTCACACTTAGCCCGGCACAGCAGCCCAGAGCTGGGGACTGAAGTGTGAAAGAGTTCTTGTTGTACATTGCTGCTGGGAAACGTCACCAGCCTGGGCTTAGAGCATGTGCTGGCTGGGATTCCTCAGCCTCAGGCTCAGTTCTTCTCCTTCGAGCTGCCTGGAGCCTGATTGTTTCACCCTTTTGTTTGCTGTACAGTGTCCTGTGCTGCTCTTCTCGAATCATCCCACGCCCTGCCAGATGCTGCTCGTCCTGCTCTGCTGGCCCAGGCACATCCTCTGGGGAGGGGAGCTCTCTCTGCTTTAATGTCACACAGGACAGAGACAAACGAAGGGGCCACACCATGATCCCAAACCGTGTGGGGATGCACACAGAAACATCTGCTGCTGTCCCAGCCATGGACACTCCAAACACTTCAGTACCCATTAGTATTCGCCCTGCCCAGGTCTCAGAGCCCTGCTGTGAACTGATCACACTGGGAAATGTGGGGCAAATACAGATCTGTACTTATGTGAAGAATCAAATTGAGAAGTGTTTATAGACTATTTATGTTTGCAGGAAAAAGCTCTGCTTGGATTTAAACTTTACAAGGATAAGACATCCTCTAATCTAAATACACCGGGCACTTCAGGGGTTCTGTGCTGATACAGCACAGCAGATTTTGGGGAAGCCATGCTGAGTAACAAGCTGATCTTCCCTCATTATTTCATCATTTTGAGTTGCCTTTGCTGTTTTAAAAGACCTGCCTGGGGTTTCCCATACCAGAGCTGACCTCCAGGCTGCCCTTCTGCTGTGGTGGCACAATAACTGCAAGCCCTTGAGAAAGTCTTGCAAGAACATTATGGATCATTCTCGATCAGCCTTCCCTCACCCAGTTGAAAACACTTGGCTCAGTGATTCAGCTGCAAAAATCAGCTAGAACCCTCCACAACTTGTTTTTACAACAGTAAACCTGAATCCACACACCACATCTTCCCTCCAGATGGGGAATTCCTTCTCTCCAAAGGCCTCTTTAAAGTGTAAATTGGCTGTTACATTGTAAGAAAAAAGAACAAATTGCTTCCCTTTAATCCTGTCTAAAAACAAATTATTTTCCCCCACACTGCTGGTGGGCTGCTGCATCCAGCAGGTTTATCTGACCATCAGTAACATTATTAATTCTTCACAGGAATCCACACCCCTCTGACAGAAAAGTCAAGCTCTCTACAAAACCTCAATGGACAGGATGGACAGAAAAATCCCCTCTGGCAATTTTGTCAAAGCTGTCTTAGAAGACCTGGATCTCTTCCCACACAAATACGTGCTTCCTTTACCACTGACTCTCCCAGAAATGAGGAACACTTTCATCAGGGCACGGAGATGAAGGCTGCCCTCACACCTTTTGTGTATCTTTCACTGGAGAAGTCAAACCACCAAAATAAACTCACTGAGTGGCAGCTAATGAGCCGTAACTCCATGTACAAACCCATTTTCCTGGCCAGCTCCAGCACCTCCTTCTCCATCCAGTGCCACGTGTCCCCTCCAGAGGCTGTGTGCTGTCACTGTCCCACTCCTGGTACCACCAGTCACTGACAAGTGAAGGGAAATCCCTTGTCAAAAGCACTTCCTTAAATAAAAGAGCTGTAGCAGAGGGATCATACGTTCAGTAGAGTTCTCACTCTTGGACAATAGAGCTGCAACACTTTCAGTTGAGGGCTGGGGTAAGGTTTTGTCCTATTTTGTTCTTTAGTCTCTCTCCATCTTTCCTGCAGCCTCCTTAAGGTACTGGAAGGCCACAGTTTGGTCACCCCAAAGCTTCTCTTCTCCAGGCTGAGCAATCCCAGCTCTCCCACCTTTCCTCAAAGCAGAGGTGCTAGAGCAGTGATTCCCAAGGGATGGAAGGACAGGACACAGGGAATGGCTTTTCCAGGGTTAGATGGGATATTGGGCAGGAATTGTTCCCTGGCAGGGTGGGCAGGGCTGGCACAGGGTGCCCAGAGCAGCTGTGGCTGCCCCTGGATCCCTGGCAGTGCCCAAGGCCAGGCTGGACATTGGGGCTGGAGCAGCCTGGGACAGTGGGAGGGGTCCCTGCCATGGCTGGGGTGGCACTGGATGAGCCTTAATGTCCCTTCCAGCCCAAAGCATTCCATGATTGTAACCATTTACCTCCAAAGGCCAGCCTAGCTGTCAGGTTGCTGCCCAGCAGATGCCCAGTGGGACAGTGTGACACTGAACCCGAGCTGATAAACCCTGCCCTGCACGCCCTGGATGGCAGTGCCAGCTCAGGGCTCACCCTGCCCAGGTCTGTGTTTGCCTCCTCCTGCCTGCACAGCCATCACCAGTTTTCCCTCAGCCCAGTCTGGAAGCTGAGCTGAGACTCATGGAAGCACTCAGCAGAATGTCCACATTTATTTCCTCACTGGAATAAAGGGAAAATGAACAGCAGTAGTTTTACCCTGATTGACCAGTCCTGGACTCCTCTGTCCCTTTCTCTGCCCCAGCAGCCAGGCAACCACAAACTCCTCTTCCCTGGGCAGGCTCTGCCTCTCTGGACAAGGTCACACTACAAAACCACTTTCAGAAAATCCTTATGAAGGCATCAAGCCCCAGCTACACTCAACTCGAATTTTTTTCTGCTCTACACAGCAAATTCCACCCCCCCTACAGATCCATGACCTAATTCAGTCTCAAAGGCTCCATGAGAAGCAAACAGAGACAAACCAAGGAATGATGGCCCTGCATCCCTCAGCCAGGACTTGAGCCATTCCATCCTGGCTGTGTTTGTGCTCTCCCTGTGGGTGATTTGTGGCACGAGGCGGTGGCACAGGGCACGGCCGCCGCGAGTGTCGAGCAACAGCCTCACAAATTGCTGCTCAGGGGATCAAGGCAAAGTGACATTTGCAGAGAGCAGGATTAAGCTGCTTTTGTGTGATGCTCCAGAAGGCTTAGGAGCTCTTGACAATTGTTTGGAAAAGAGTGACTTTTTTTATCCCCTCCCGAGGAACAGATTCTTGGGGAGTAAAGTGTGTTATCGATTTGTACAAAAAGCAGGCAGGCAGAGATTCAGATGGGAGAGCAGGCAGTGATGGGGAGGGGATGGAAGAGGCCAATCCAAACCATCAAAGTGGCTGCACTTAGCTGGAAAGGGAGTGGGAACATCTCCCAAAAACACTCTGCTGATTTGACTTTGCATGTGCTGGTGGAACTGCTGAAATCTTCAATGGTTTAAAGAGAGAGCCTTGAGATTTCATGGAGACAACTGTGCTTGACTGTGAGATAAAAACTGCTTCTCTACACTCACTACTGCTAAAAAAAAAATCTAATTAATTTTTTCCATCTTGCTGTGCAGATTCAGCTTTTGAATATTCTTCAACACTCAACATCTTGATTTGGAAGACAGAACAGACTGAATGGAAGGCTGCTGTTCATATGTATTTTAGGAATCCCTTTCCTGCACTGACAGCTCCCAAGAAAGTAAACTCCCAACATTCCTCATGGAAAGAGGCAACTTGGCTTCACTGAGGACACAAGACAAAGGAAAACTGAGGTCCAGGTATGCTGAAGTGGCATGCTGACTGAATTGGGCATGTCAAACATCTTCCAAAGCCCGTTTCACTTTGTTGTTATTGACAATTTCCCCACCAAAACTCATTTGATATCTAAAATCCCATTTCTTTATGTCATAGGAGAGCTCATATAGCTCATGTGCTGGGAAGGGCTTCTCTCAGCTTGGGCACTGATGGGAACCATCCCTATAAGAAGAGAACCAAACAGTTGTTGACAGAGGAAGGGTGGGCATCACTTACGCCCTTTTTATTAAACTGAACAAAATTCCAAATTTTAAAATAAAAGACTGGGACAATTCTATCAAACTAAATAGGACTGCACCTGTATAAGGAGTTGCCCATTTCTGAGGCCATCAGCACATATAAATCCTCTGTATTTCATGGAAAAAGCACCAATTAAAGCTGTTGAAGGAAAATGACCAAAACAAAATTTTAAAAAAAATGAAATGAAAAGAATAAACACAATGGAAGACAGTCTTCTACCTTGGGTCTCTCTTTTGCTGAGTAAGGTGCTAAGCAATAACTCTGCTGAGGCTATAAAAATAAAGAATTTATCCTTGTCTCAACCTCAGAAGTCACATCCTGGCAACAACTCCACATCCCCTGAACAGAGGAGCTGTAAGAGATAACTCTAAACTGACCAAAAACCATGTCAAATCGAGCCTATATGTCCTGAATTTCCTTCTTTCTTCTTTCTTTTCCCAATTGATTCCCCAATTAAAATCTGAATGTTCTTCCAAGAGTTTAGTGCAAGTCAGGCATCCTTTATATAGAGATTAATATATTCCTGCAGCAGGAGGAGGAAGAAGAGGAAGAAGAGGAAGAAGAGGAAGAGGAAGAGGAAGAGGAAGCGGAAGAGGAAGAGGAAGAAGGAGAAGAAGAAGAAGAAGAAGAAGAAGGAGGAGAAGAAGAAGAAGAAGAAGAAGAAGAAGAAGAAGAAGAAGAAGAAGAAGAAGAAGAAGAAGGAGAAGCAAACAATCAAGCATTAAAAGACACTTGTAACTACCAGCAGAATCAACTCCCCAGTAGATCTGAAATAAGAAAGTGAAACCTGTCCCAGCCCTCAGAGCCAAAACAGTCAGACACTAAGGCAGAGAGAAGCAGAGATTCATCACTTCTGAAAGTTTCAGCCACATTATTTCACCTGAGAATTGCAATAGTTTCTGAACACACAAATTGTGTTTTGCTTGCAGTCTCTCTGCTAAAATGGTTGTGTAGATCACTGAGACAAAACCAACAGGTTTCCACAGAAATTACATGGGATAGCACAACACTCTAATAGCTCTAACAACCAGCCCAGCCTTACAGAATTCCGACTTCATGGAGAGCTCCGAGTACCACGAACCAATTTATGAATCCCATAGCAAAGCCCTTTCTGTGGAGTTGCTTTTCCTGCCTGCAAGGCGAAGGAGTTGGTGAGCCAGCACGTCCAGGAGGGCAGTGCCAGACCACCTACTGCCCTGTTCAGCGCGTGCCAGCAGCTGCAGGGCGCCAAGTGGGCCAGTGGGTTTCTCTCCCCAGATGAACTGCTTGTGTCCTGGCAAGGGCACCGAGTTCAGCCCCAGCACAAAGGCCCATTTCATTTCTCCTGCTTTCCTGCTCCGCTTTTGTGGCTGCCTCTGAGTCGCTGTTGTTAAAAGCAAATGATTAATTGAGCCTTGGGGAGCTGTCAGGATTATTTTTTTTAACCAACAGACTTAACTCAGAGGTGAAGTACTTGGAGGTATTTGTTGGTTTTTGGGTTTTTTTTCCTGGAAATTTTATGCTCCTAAGTGCATGGTTTACTCTGGGTTTAGTTGGTTTTTTAGGATTAATTTTGTAGGTTTTGTTTTGTTTTGGTTTGGTTTTTTTCTTAAAGGTTTTTTTTTTATCAGAACTTGATTGAGCACACAGTGGGCCATTACAATGTGTTAATAAGGCTACAGCCAAGTCTCTCTCCCTAACTAGTGTAAAATCCAAAGTAATTCTTTTCACTTCTGAAGAGAAGAAGTAAAATTAGGTACTGCAGCATAAATTAGAGTCTCATTAAATCTGCTGAAATGGATCCCTGTTCATTGTGGAGGGGTTGCAATTAGAGGATCATTCAGGTCCTTTCCAACCCAAACCACTCTGTGATTCTGTGCTGGACAGGTTTCACCACCAAGGGGCTGGTTTAGCTCCGGGGGAACCATCAAAATTGTGGTTTGGGCCTGGTGGGACAGGTGGGCAAAAGCTCCATCCCATCCTTGTTACTGAACTCTGGGTGTTTCCAAAAGCTGAACAACACCTGGACAAGTCCCTTTATCCCCTGCTCGGGCCTGGCCTGAGGGACAACTTCAAACAAACCCAGAGTCTGAGTGTGTGGAAAAAACCTTTGCTGTGCCCTCCCTCGAATGTGCCTCGGTTCAGAAGCCACAAAGCCTCCAGGATGCAAACAGATGCTTCTTGTGCACAGGGGCTGTGTTTGGAAGTGCCACTGCAGCTCAGCATCACTCTGGGCAACAGAGCCTTTTCAAACGTCCCTTTAGCCCCGAGCCAGCAATGGTAAAGAACAACCAAAAGCACAAAAGTGGAGTTCTGTGCCCACAGACATCAATGGGAATTTTGTCCTTGACTCCTCTGGAGCCAGGCTCCCATCCAGTGCATTTGCACTTTAGGCTTCCCATGGTGAATAAATAGAAATGAGGAGTGCTGGCACCGGGGCTGTGAGTCAGACAATCAGGAATGTGCAGAATGCATTTCCCTAAAAGAATCAGGCTCTGAGGGCACTGCTGTGGAGATCCCCAGGGCTGTGGAAGTGCCCAGCACAGAGCAGCACCTGGAGAGCAGGAGAAGAACGTGCTGCAGGGATTGCAGGCTGGAAGGCACAGGGTTAACAGACCCCAGGAGCTCTGCAGGGCCAGAGCTGCTCTGGGAAGCTCACAGAGAAATTGGGAATGCTGGGGAAAAGAAGATTATCCAAGCTGGTGCAGCCCTTGTTGAAACCCATGGTGGAAACACAACTCTCAGTGAAAGGAGAGTTTACTATTTTATTACTCAGTTTGCTATTTTATAACCCAGAGTTTACTGTTTTATAACCCAAAGCAACATCTGATGCCAAGTGAGAATTTTCCCCCATGACCCAGCTGAAAGATTCTGTCCTTCAGAGGAGCTTGCAGCACTAGGCCAAAAAGTAATAAAAAAAGTATTTCCACAATTTTTACAGTTGTTAATCGTTACCACACTTTACCAACATGTGTTTGTCACCTCAGAATTACTTCTCACATTCATTTACTCTGAGCTGTTTGATGCTACATTGTGACTTTCCATTAGGAACATCTGACTGGAAAAAAATAATCAAAGCTATGTGAGGCTGGTATTAAAATCATATCTGCAAAGCTTTTATGCTGTTGTTTTTTGTTGTTTCGTCTATCTTTTATCTTTATGTATTGGAAAAATTACACCATCCCTATTATGTATAAAAATCCCTGTTTTGTTGTTTTCTTTCCTTCTCTGATTTAAACACATCCACAGAATGCTTTCTTTTGTATAGGCCTATACCTGTACCAACTGCACCAGTTTGGGACATCGTTTTGGAATAAAAAAATCAGTGAAATATTATAATCAATGCTCAGAGCAGGATTTTTGGCATCTGTATAATCAGAAACATTCTTCTAATTACTTTTTATACCTCATATCTTCTCCCATGCAAAATAACCCCCATCTGCTTTGTGAGATGGATGGAGGAGACATCATTAAAACCAGGCAAAACTGGCATCCAACAGTTCTAAAGACAGGGTTTTCCTCTTTTCTCTCTGTTTTTGTTGGGTTTGGTGTTATTTTTCTTTTTCTTTCATGAGCCACAGGTCTGTGACAATTGTCCTTGCCATGTGTGTTTGAAAGCCACCAGTGACTGGGAGCCAGCAGAGCCATTCCAACACTGCATCCAGAGCCAGCACAGCTCATGGGTACCAGCAGGAGGGCTGCAGGAGCAAGACCTGACCCAGCTGATGTCACCAGGAGGTCCCAAATTCTCCAGGTGAAGCAACCTGAGCAGCTGCTTTGGGAGCTGAGTCAGAAATCCCAGAGGTTTTCCTTCTTTGGGCCATCCTCACCTCCCTCCTCTTCTTTGTTTCTCCACAGGGAGCTCTGGTCTGTGCTTCACAGACTTTCCATGTCTGCAGTTGCTCAGATTCCCTTGTTGTGGTTTCTCGGGAGCATTCCTGAACTGTGAACTCGTTAATTCTTGCAGACCCTTCCAGCAGTGAAAGCAGTCCAAGGGCCTGGTATTCCCCCCTGGATGGGACAGACAGAGCTCAGCTGCTTTACATGTGAAGCCCGAGCTCCCAGCAGCTGCTCCTATCCCAGCAGGATCTAACTGCACATTTTCTGCAGAAACATCAGCACTCCAGAGCTCCCCAAAACAATCCCAGCAGCTGCTTTCCTGGCTTTGTTGATGCACATACCACTGAGTGAGATATATGGGTGCCTGTGCCCTTTTCCTTCCTCCAGACTCTTTTTAATTCCCATTTAATCCTGTTTACTTTTTTCCTCTTTAAGCCAAATGATTCTTTCAAGCAGCTCAGTCAGCTGCCTGCATGAGTTTTGGGGAAAAGTATGTATACACACAGTTAGGGAGCTGCTCCCTGCCCAGCATCCACTGGGCAATGAGGACAGCAGGGAGGCTCAGGGGCTGGTGATCCATGGCCAGCCCAGCTTCTGATCCAGTGTGGATGTGCTGTACAGTGACAGGAGTTTGTTCTGTTTGTGTTCAGATCTTCTGCAGGTGGGATTTTCATGGAAGGGTTGGAAGGGACCTTAAAGCTCATCCCATTCCACCCCTGCCATGGCAGGGACCCCTCCCACTGTCCCAGGCTGCTCCAGCCCCAATGTCCAGCCTGGCCTTGGGCACTGCCAGGGATCCAGGGGCAGCCACAGCTGCTCTGGACACCCTGTGCCAGCCCTGCCCACCCTACCAGGGAGCAATTCCTGCCCAGTATCCCATCCAGCCCTGCCCTCTGTCAGTTTGAAGCCATTCCCTGTGTCCTGTCCCTCCAGGCTGCTGTCAATGGTCTCTCTCTCTCTCTCTTTTGGCTCCCTTAAGGCACGGGAAGGCCACAATTAGGTCACCCCTGGTCTCTTCTCCAGGCTGAACAATCCCAATTATCTCAGCCTCTTCCCGCAGGAGAGGTTCTCCATGTCTCTGATCATCTTGATATCCCTGCTCCTTTTGTCCAAACTAATGAGGTCTGCAGAGATTTGGCGTGTGCTGGTTCAGGCACAGAGCCCTACACAGTTCTGTGTCTTTTGGTCACTTCAGCGCTGAACAAGCTCGTGTTTAACCACATCAGCATGATCTTAAACACGCTCCAAAGCTGCAGCCCAGCTCCTCATTTTCCTCAGGCTGATCATTTTAAGGTTTCTGTTTGTTTGGATGTCACCATGGTGATTACCTGGGCAGGTGTCTGATTAGGATGAGGTGGTTGCAAACTATTAGCCCAAGGTAACAATATATTCTCCTCCAGAGTTAGTGTTTGTAATGGTGCTCCCCAGCCTTCCAGCTGTGCTCCCCACAGACCTCCCAGGCTCTCAGGGAGCTGCAGCAGCTGCCAGGGCCCTGGGCAGGGCTGGCTCTTCTGGGGAAAATGCTGATGCATCAGTTCTTCCTCAAGAAATCCTGGTTACATGGCAGGAGACTGGAAAAAAAATCTCCCCCTCCCCAACAGAGCAGGGGAAGAACACAAGATGGAAAATGTGTAGGTTGAGATAAAGGCAGGGAGATCTCTTAGCAACTGCAGCCATTGGCAAAACAGATTTAAAAAAAAATAAATAAGGTATTGCTGATTAAAATAGGTTGAGAAAGAGGAATTAAGAGATCTTTTCCAACCCCACCCCTGTACTTGCAGGCTCAGCTTCACTCCTGGCTGCCCCTGAGCCCTGCACAGCACAGGCAGCCAGGGAATGGAGGGTGATGGTCACTCCTCAACTCCTCCCTGACATCTTCCTCCTTCCCTTTTACACCTGTTCCAGTGTGGGTGCTCCAGGGGCCACAATTCCTGTGAGGAAACACCAAATTTTTCCCTGTTGTAGCCTGGGGTCCCCACAGTGTCCCTGCTCTGCTGTGCTCCTCTCCCCAGGCTGCTGTAAAATCTGTGTTTCTCCTCCTCTCCTGACCTGGGTGTTTGCAGGGCTGCTTCCTCACCCTTTTCTCCTCATCCTCATTGCCTGGCTGACATTTTGGCTCTTTTTCACTCCTGTTTTTCACTGAGGCACCCCAATGTAACTCCCAGGCCCTGCTCTGAGGAGGCTGGAAAGGCTTTGCCTGGCATGGGGCAGCCCTGCCTGTCCCCATAGAGACCTCCACACCCTCCCCATACATAAATCAGAACTTAAACCATGCCCTAAACACCCAGCACATACTTTGAGAAGCTTTATTTAAAATGTGAGCTGTTTATTTTAGTTTTGGCTCTTTCCCCCAATGAAACTCCCATGTTAAAATGCCCATGAAGCTCCCTTGTTAAAATTCTTCATTCATTTTTCACTCCTAGATATGAGAATTTTATTCAAGTGTCCTTGAGCTCTGAGAGCAGAGATAAGCCCACAAATATTAATGATTTTCTAATGATTTAGTGAGTTTTGATGCAGTCCTCACCCTCTCTTCTGATGACCCCTGTAGGGTCAGGCCTGGTGCTGCTGGAGATGCTTCTGGCATCTGTCTCATCCAGTGGCAAACCCAAGTGCTGCTCTCTATTGGAATAATTACTGCAGGAATCCATAACTAGCTCCAGTTTTGGCTGAGCCACATTAAAACTGGATTATTTTCTTTCCTCTCTTTCTTTCTCCTCCTGTGGGTTACAGGACCCTCCTCGCCGCCGCTCACACACCGAGCACACCTCCTGAGCCCGATGGAGATTCCAGCTGAATGTGCCCTGTGCCGAGGTTCCAGCTGCACAGAAACTCCAGCCCTGGCACTGGAGGACGTGTGGGTGCCTGCAGGAGAGCACGGACACGCCGTGCCAGCCCGGCCTGGCCGTGATGGATAACCCAACATCCCCCTTCCTTCCCCACGCAGCTCCCGGTGAGTCAGCACCCCGAGCCTCCCGCTGCCGTTCCAGCAGCACATGCTAAACACACTTCCACTGCTTTTTAAGGTCATCCCGAGCTGCTGCGTGGCCAGAGGCCAAATCACATCTGCAGGGTTAAGCCAAGCCCTGCTCTGAGATGATCCCTGAGCTCTGCTGGCTTCCTCCTCCTCCGCCACCTCCGCGTGGCACTCCTGGGGCGGCACAGACAGCTCTGTCCCAGAAATGCAGCTGCAGCTCGGCTCTCTGGGCTGGCAAGGCAAAGAAATCGCTCCTCAGCACAGCTGGGGCTCCAGCCAGGCCGTAGCTGGGGACTTTGGGCCCGTGACAAGGTTTGGTTGGGAGTTTGAACAATGTTTTTGCGTGACTGTGCATCCGGTGAGCGCGCCGTGGCACACAGCGTTCGGATGCTGCAATCTCCATCAATCACCCACCCGGGATTCTGACTAATCCTGCCTGGGCCAGCCCAGCAGCCCCGAGCCAGGAATGCTGTGGGATGCACAGGATGGAGGTTTTCCCTCAAGGTCACCTCAGAATCTCTCCCTTCTGAAGACACAAGGAGACTTTTCCCACTCTTCTTTCTCAAGGACAGAAATAAAAGGGATTTTAATGTCAGCCTTGGTCACATCTTTCTTGCTGAGCACACTTTGTATTTGTCATCAGTTCAGTGATACTCCCATTGCTAACAAAATATTAAAGAGCAAAAACCCAACCCTAAACCCAGTAACAACTTGAAATATCAATAGATGACTCCAAGAGAGATGGAAAACTTTAGCTGAAGAGGACAATTAACAGTGTAGGACAATTAACCTTCACTTATTTCTCTGCTCCCAGAGACCTCACTGCAGAAATGAAGGGGTTATAAATAAAGATACTTAGCTAAAAATGTGTATTCAACCCCAGAAACCCCGTGTGGTTTCCTGCCACCCTTTCTCACCTGGAAACCCCCAACCTCCATCCTGCCTTACAGGGGTGCCACAAAGCAAAATACCTTCACCATCAGGAGATGCTCTTTTAATTTCAAACCTAGTGAGATTTATATCCTGATTTCAGAGTAAGAAAAGCAGACAAACTTCTGGACAAGCTGAAAAACATCCCGTTAAATTCCACTTCTGTCTCAATTATAGTTTTTCAATTCCACTTATGTCAACACCTCATTTACCCCTAATCTATTCATGTCTCGAGCTGCAGCTGAGGTGAGAACCTGCACATTTAGAATAAAAGCCCTCAAAGAACTGAGTAAATAAGGACAGGTTCTTGATCCTATGCCCAGCCATTTGGGATTACTGAGTAATGCAAACACTCCATTAATTATCACCGTAACAAAGGAGGCCTCTCATAAGGTTTTGCAGGAAGACACCAACTCTATCAAGCAGCAGATCAGTGAGACATTAAAACAACAAGAGAGGTGGAGCATGAAGAAAATCTAGTGTTTAATTCTGGACTGAAACAATTTTTTTTTTTTTTGTTTTTAATTTCTGGACTGAAAGGAGATGTTTATTTTTCAGAGGCCATCAGTGCAGGTGAACCCCATCTCCCACAAATCTGAGGAGACAAGTTGTGCTGTCCTCTTCCACCCGAGGCCAACAGCCAGAGCCATTCAGGGTGAAGGAGACTCAGGACCAAGGCCCAGAGTTGCTGGATTTGGAGCAAGGATGGGAACCCTGGAGCCCAAGCTCCCACAGCAGCCACTAATTATCAGCTGGCAGTCTCTCAGCTTCTCCTCATGAACTTGCTCTGCTTTGTGTCACTGGCTAAATATTTATTGGAGCAAGGACAGGAAGCTGTTCCCATATTTTTATCATATTTCATATCGAGTGGAGCATTTGGAATGGGAGGACAGCTCACCCCAGATGAGCTGCTAGTCCAGACTCTCTCCAAGTCTTTAAGCCAGGCAGGATTTGCCACAGAGGCACTGGGTAAAACACGGAATAATTTCATCTGAACCTTTTTCCCAGCAGGTCAAAGCACTCTCTAAGCTCGGCTGTTGAATCAGACACACAAGAGAAGGCAAAACCTGTGATATGGAAAGAACCAGAACTTACCTGGCAAAGAGCTGCCAGCTTCATTAGTGTAGTCATGGAGGAGCAGAAATGAGCAGACATTTAACCACTGTTGATTTTAGGAGTTAGAAATAAAGTTCAGAGATTTGAGGTACATCAGGGCAAGCTGGCAGCTGAGTGAGAGCATAAAGAATAACTGTAGTAGATTTCTGTGTTCAGAGGGGCACACAAGGTCCTGCAGAAAACCTTCCTCTCCTGCCTGGAATTGGAAAATCAAGTTCTCCTAGGTGTGCAAAATCAGCTTTCTCAAGATTTCCCATTACAGTATAGTGACAGCAGAGGAATCACCTGTCCCAATTTCAACCATATCAGGATTCTAAGAAATACTGTGTACACATTTTTAATTCTCATTTTAGATAAGAATCTTAATGTGAAAAGTGTGACCTTGACACCAGCCAAGACTGAGCAGGTAAAAAAAGAGCAGAAAATTTCTCTTGTCATGGAGATCCCACTTTTATGTTGCTGCTCAAATCTAGAATAGGGCAGTGAACTTCTCTGGAGTTCCCAGTCTGGGCACTTCTTCAGTAGCAGCAAAGCAACAAGAAAAGCTGGTGGATAACAATATGTTGGCTGGATTTTGTGAGGTTTATTTCTTAAAAATATGTTGATTCATTTGTAAATTAAGAACAAGTTTTATTGCATAACCTCCTTTTACACATCAGTCAAACTTCAAATGGAGAAAATTAAATAGTGGCTCATTTAGCAAGGAGAGGAGATCCTCTTTCAGTTAGAAAAACTTGTTTTGTCTGAGGGTTGGGATTTTTTTTGGTCCCAGCATATCACAAGTGTGCCAAGAACATAAAAATAAAATACAAACAATATGTATTTCAGCACAATAAAAAGCCAAGGTTTGGTCTGAATTTAGGACAGCAAAGAGGTGATTCTTTCCATGGCAGTTGTGTTACTCATACAGGTTCCACACCAACCACAAAACTCTCCTGCTTTCTGCTGGACAGAGTTCATTTTCTTCCTAGAAGCTGGTACAGCAGTCTGGTTTGTGTTTAGGATGGGGTATGTTGATAAGTCACTGATGTTTCAGTTGTTGCTCAGCAGTGCTTACAGCAAGTCAAGCACTTCTCAGCTCCCCTCGCTGCCACACCAGCACGGGGGTGGGAGGGGGACCAGTGAGCACAGCTGAGCCTGAGCCCCCTGACCCCACTGACCCCACTGACCCCAGCTGACCCCAGGGATGTTCCATCACCTGCCATGCCCAGCATCTAGAGCATGGGCAGCTGCTGGGGGTGCCAACCTGCTCCCTGGGGACTGCCCGGGCACCCCTCAGTGGAGCAGGGAGCAATTGCAGAGCATCGCTTGCTTTGTGAACTCTTTTATTGCTTGATTTTCCCTTCCTTTCCTGGCCAGTTAAACTGTCCTTATGTCACCCTGGAAGTTTTACTCTTTTCCCCAATTCTCTCCCCCATCCTGCCAAGGGGGAGGCAGTGAATGTCTGTGTGGTGTTCATTGACTGATGGGTTAACCCACACATCCTCAGACCCCAAAAATCTGCACAGACTTAGGTTTAGACAACCACATCAGGCACATTCCCTGGGGTCAGCTACCAATCCTTATTTCCCAGAGAAAACAGCCTCATGCTTCAGGCAGCAGAAGTGACTTATCCAGAACCTGCTGCAGGCTTTTCTCCCTGGGCTCTGGCCCAGCTGCAAGGCTGAGCTGCAGCAGGGCTGTAAAACTGCTCAAAGATGCAAAATGGTTTTAATCTGAAAGAGAAGCAGTTTAGATCAGATGTCAAGAAGAAATTCTTTACTCAGAGAGTGGGCAGGGCTGGCACAGGGTGCCCAGAGCAGCTGTGGCTGCCCCTGGATCCCTGGCAGTGCCCAAGGCCAGGTTGGACATTGGGGCTGGAGCAGCCTGGGACAGTGGGAGGGGTCCCTGCCATGGCAGGGGTGGAATGAGATGAATTTTAAGGTCCCTTCCACCCCAAACCAGCCTGGCATTCCATGATTTTAAGACAGGAAAGGTTAAAACTATGAAGGTTTATAATGAAATGTAAACATGCACCTGCCTTCAGCAGCTGAGTGCACCAAACCAAGTCATTTATAATGTAAAGATGAAAATCTGCAAATTGCACAAAATGCCTCAACAAAACTTCTGGAAGGGCTGTGAAAACTGGGTTGAGTTTCCTGCGAGATGCTATTACACTTGAAGGGCTGACAGAAAGAAAAATCAGCATTTTGGGGAGAAAATGTTAGCTCTGAAAGAATGAGCACATTGCAAAGCAAGCCTTGTGGAAATCTTAATGACACCAGAAGTGGCTCCTGGTTAGGGAAATGGATAGCACAGCTCTGTGCAGCACTCAGCACCTGCTCCTGCTCTGACACTCGGGGTAATTAGGCAGAACAAACTGCTGGAGGGAATGGAGCAAAGACATGCAGGAAAACATGGATTTCAGGAAACAGAGAGACAAAGTGATCTTTAGCACTCCTAAATGAAACCCTGAGCCCAAGGGGTACAGCAGTGTGCACATTCAGCCTGATTTCTCTTCTCATTGAAACAGAAAACATTACTTCCAGTAAGGTTTTCCATTAAAAGGCTGGTTGTCAAAGTCACTTTGGTGGGGATTACTCAAGGGCTGCCCCTACTATGATTTTTTGTCATTTCAGGAGCCTGAGGTTTGTCTGCTGTTGGTTGAGCCCATTAGAGTGGCCCCATTAGAGCTCAGGAAAGCAGAACTCATCTTCCTTCTCTGCTGATCCCACTCAGGAGCTCACAGACAATGACATTTAGAGTGACTGTAACCAATCCAGTGTTTTGCTATGAGGGAGACAATCCTAAAACTTTTCTGAAATAAGATTTTTGTCTCTGTACTTTTACAACAGTTCCATTTTTCTCATATTATCCCATGTGGCTGCTCATCTTTCTCCCAGTTTTGATTTTACAGAGGAGTGAAAATGCAGGGAAGCTCTGGTGTGCCTATGCAACAGATCTTTTTCTCCTAAATGGAATATTCTAGGTTGTTAAAACAAAGAAGTCTTGCCTTAATCATTCACCCTCATTCTCATTGTTAGTCAGGTGTGTGCAACTTTCCAGCAAGTCCATCATGATTTTAATTGGATCCACACAATTGAAAAGATCCTTTTTTCCCCCAAACCATGAACCAGACCTGATTATTTTTGCCTTCTGGAGGAATCTTGCTCCTTCTGAATTTCCTTCTCCTTACAGCCTGTTTCTTCTTTGTTCACTGGGGTAGTCTAGAAGCAAAGTTTTGAGCAGAAAAACTCAATTTCTTTTGACTTCCTTTCTGTAAGGAAATTTTTTCCTATTTCATAAAAATGGTGCTAAACCCAACTAGGCTGTTGCAACACTCAGAAAATATTGTGCCAAATACCTCAGAACTTACAAATCTCTAAACCAAATTAGTCCAGCATTAACTCTCCAGAATGCTCTGCTCCCTTCCAGCACCGAGCAGAGCTGTGGCCCAGTTTCCCATACGAGGCAGACAGGAATGATTTGCAGGGGCAATGAACGTCACTGCAAATTTCTCAGAGTCCGACTCAGTGTGAAACCCAGGCCAAGACCAGGATGTTTAACACATGAGAGCATCGAGGCTAAACCAAGTCAGGGCTGCATCTGCACAGGGCAGGGATCCCACCAGCATGGAAACTTCTCTGGGACTGCAAGAGGGGTGTTGGGAGGAGGGAAATTCAGTTCTGCCATCCATGCTCAAACCAGTAATGGGAGACAATCCTGATACAGATGAAAGTGAAATCAAGGTTTGGTGTTCCAGTGACTGAATCAGGGGAACATCTCACCGTGGTCTTCACCTTCCTCCCGAGGGGCAGCTAGAGCTGGGCCAGGGCAGGCTCAGGGGGAGCTCAGGGAAAGGTTCTTCCTTCCCCCAGAGGGTGCTGGCACTGCCCAGGCTCCCCAGGGAATGGGCACGGCCCCGAGGCTGCCAGAGCTCCAGGAGCGTTTGGACAGCGCTGCCAGGGATGGACAGGCTGGGATTGTTGGGGGGGCTGGGCTGGGTGATCCTCTCAGTCCCTTCCAGCTCAGGATATCCTGAGATTGTCTGAGAATGACCCTGCATCAGTGCAGTGGTTGTCAGAGCTGTTATTTTGGACAGTGGAAGTGGCTGGCAGCAGATCCCCGAGGGTTGCAGTCAGTGGCACAGGGTCACGTTGGAGGTGTGTCACTGGTGCTGTCTCCCAGGGTTCAATACTGGGCCCAGTATTGTTTAATTAATTTATCAGTGGCTTGGATGAGAGGTCGGTGCCTCCTCAGCAGCTCAGTGATGACACAAATCTGGGAGGTGTGGTCAATACCTCCAGGTCCCTCCCTTCAGAGGGACTCAGCAGGGTGAGAGGGACAGAGGAAAACTGTCTGAACTTCCACGAGGACAAATGCAGGGTCCTGCACCTGGGGAGGAACAACCCCACTCACCAGTACAGGCTGGGAGCTGAGCTGCATCAATCACCACATTCACCACACCTCACACCTCACATCTCACCTGTGCTCTGCAGCATGTTCTGGAACTTGCAGCTTCACCAGAACATTCCATTACAAAAAAACCCCAACCAACCAAACAAAAAAACCTCCCCAAAAACCCTAAAAAACCCAAAAAAATCTTGATCCATCTTAGAGAGAAGGTAAAACTATGCAGAGATTTTTTTTCATGCCCCATCAGGATGAAATCAAACTAAAAGCCCAAGACATCACTAAGAAATGAATGGCCATTGCTGCCAGGAATTGTGCTGAAGTGGGGTTGAGTCACTGCTCAAACTGTCCCATGTCAGGGGAGCATTTTAATCAGCAAGACAGTAAATCTTTCTTATCAGAGCTGCACCACTTTTAGATAAGCAGCTGAACCTGACCTGGTCACCCTCCTAAATGGGACTGAGTGACCACAGTTCACCTCTCCAAGAAGTGATGGCTTGAATGTGACTTCATCCAGTCTAGCTGGGACACTTCCCTGCCCTTGACTTCCACCACTGCTTCTGGTTAAGGACAAAGAACTCTTCCAGATATGCTTAATAGAAATTCCTCCATTTCCAAGAACAGCTTTGGAACTCTACCAGGGTTTTAAAAAGCTCCCAATCATCCCCTCAGCCTTGTTCTGTTGGTAAAATGACTCTCTGCATCAAAGTGAGCTTTATGTTTATTAGAGAATCCCAGCAGTGTTTGCAGCTTGACTCTGGGAAATTGAGCACTGACACTTCCTGCTGACACCAGCAGCAGGGGATGGATTTGAAGGGGAATTTTTGAAGATGTTTCTGCCAACAGGAAGAAACCATCAAGCAAACCAAACCACTTGGAAAATCCCATTGCAGGAGGCCAAAGAACAACTGTGGCTATTTCCACATCTGCACATTAATAGAAGTTTTTCTTATAATGTCCCTTTGGGGCTGGGTTTTCTTTGCTTGTTTGTTTGGAGGTGTGTTGGTGTTGTGTGGGTCGGATGGTTTGTTTGGTTTTGAAGCACCTTTTCAAATTCAAAAATCAGCTCTCTTTCCTCTGAAGCTCTCCAGAGTGTGCCTGCAGCAAGGGCACCTCTCACACCACCAGTGCAGGTCACACTGCCCAGCAAATCCCTGCACTTGGACAAATCTGGGTTCAGCAGGCCAAAAAGTGATTGCTGCAAGCTTCCCCTCTGAACACTATCAAGCTGCTTTATTTTGATTTCAGGTTTACTTTATTTTACCATCTTTAAAAGAACCAAGTCTCATTTGTCACATAATAAATACATTAAAGTCTCTGGGAAACAGCTCATTACCAAAACAAAAAAGATATCAAAAAGCAATCAGAAGCCATTTGTACAGCATCTCCCCTGGCAATTCTGTGCTCATTAATTGCTGTGTTACACTGATCATTTTTCTTCGTTAGCAGGAAAGGAGTCCCATTTGTACCCAAGAGCAAAGTCAGTCCCAATGTCTAAAACCAGCTACCAGCTCTCATTTGATCTCTCTCTGACCAGAGCTGTTTCATTTTCTTCTTTTCCATTGAAAAAGGAAGCTGAAAACCATGGTTATTTATCACTGCCTGGATTTAGAGTGTCTCCCCAGGAATGTTTTCCCTCTAAACATTGTGGTTTGTAAATAAACAAGTTCTGACTGCAGTTGTTTGCACCACAGTAAAATAAATGAATGCTTCAGTGCATCATCATCTGCTGCACAAAGAAAACCTCACTGAAAATATAAACAGATCCACACTCACACCTCAGGCTATTGATCCCTCTGTCAGCAAACACCTGAGGCAGAGATGTTACTGGAGAAGGTTCATGTTTTAGAATTTGGTTGTTACCCCAACAAGAACTGCTAAGCCCAGCCTAAAGTGGACTTTAACAGAGGATTTTTCTCAAAAATCCGCTGTTTCAGCCTACTAAGTTGAAAAATACCCTGGCAGATGGTTGAGCACTATCTGTCCCCAAATCTCGCTCATCACTAACGCTGCTGGGTTTCTGCCACTTCTGTTGAAGACAGCCTCAAGTGACAATCCAAAGCACAATTTTGTTTGGCCAACTGTGCTCACACAGCCTCCCTGGGAACACCACGGGCTCACTGCTGCTCTAAGGGCTTCCCCAAAGGTCACAGCAGCTCCTTCTTGAAGAGTTTTGGGGAAGAGAGAGGAATTCATTCCCCCCCAAGTGTTTCTGTTACTATTTCTCAGCTCTTTTCCCGTTGGAGTGACTGAGGGGATGTGGGACAGGCTCTGAGGTAGATGAGGGTGTAGGTGGTGACTGATTTCAGGAGAACCAGCTGGAGTTTTGGGTTTGGGTGGGCATGAACTGGCAGAGCAGAGAAGACATGAACTTGCATGGTCTCAGCACTGTCTCCTCCCCAGCTGGTTATTTAGCATTAGAGAGCAGGAACCAGCCCAGGCAAGCCAGGACAGCTTTTGAGGAACACAGCTCTGAACTGCACACTGAGCCTTGGAGCAGGCAGAGAAACCAAAGCTTTCCTGCTAAACCCAGAAATCCAAGAGGTGCTAAGCATAAGAGAGTTTTTGCCAAGGAAACTCAGAGAGCAATTACCTTTACAGTGTCTTCTACCTCCTTGGGACAGATTGTGAAGCCTTTTGGTTGTCTGGTTTTTGGGTTGGTCCACAGCTGTGTTTGGTGAAAAGGCCAGAGGCAGCAGCTCCTCAAATTCCTGGTCAGAAAAAACTGGGAGGACTCAAACACAGGTACCACTGACATCCCTCACATCAGGAGGGTGGGCAGGGCTGGCACAGGGTGCCCAGAGCAGCTGTGGCTGCCCCTGGATTCCTGGCAGTGTCCCAGGCCAGGCTGGACATTGGGGCTGGAGCAGCCTGGGACAGTGGGAGGGGTCCCTGCCTTGGATGAGCTTTGAGGTCCCTTTTGACCCAAATCATCCTGTGACTCTCTGATTCACTTGGATTTGGCAGGGATGGGTTGATGGTTGCACTCAGTGACCTCAGAGCTCTTTTCCAGCCTAAATGATTGTGCAGCTCTAACCCGGGGGCTGCCCTTCCCCTTTGCCATGCCATGCCCTGGCTTTTTGCTACAATTACATTCCCTGCAAATCTGTTTAGGCTTTCCCACCTTTTGTCACATCTGGAAGTAAAATGTTTCCCTCCCCTTTAGAGAAAATTACCCAGGAGTTTCTGGAAGTGGTCAGCATTGTTGCACCCATAATTATTTTCTACACAACACACAATTTCAACAATTAAATTATTTTTCCAAGGAAGACTCTGTGGTGCTTGCATTAATAACACGAATCCCTGCAAAAGCTATCAAGTATCTGCAGTGATCCTGCTCCCTCCTGAGATGTTTTGCTGTTAAAGACATTACTGTCTCACAGGAAATCATAACCTTTCATGCAGACAGTACCTACCTCATACTTTTTGGTCACATTACTATCAAAAGCTAAACTCAAAATTATGCCTAAGCTGGGATGGTCATTACCTGTTAGTACAGGCAAGGTACCCTATTCATGCACTGACCACACAAAGACATCCCCCTGGAAAATGCAAACACACTGCAAGTTCCTTATTTCCTTTAAAAATAGCCTGGAATAAAGGGCTCCTTCATTCGAGGGAAATGCCGAGGAAATCGGAGCATTCTGTGCCCCTTTCCTCTGGATTACCTGCTCACATCTCCATTTCATCCCAAAGGCTGCTGCAGGTCTGGGCAGCAAGGGATGAAATTCCCCTTTCCCAGCAGGAAAAGCAGCAGGGGTATCCAGGGATAAACCTGGGGCTGTGAGCACACCTGGAACCTGCACACAGAGCAGCTTCACCTGCACTCCTGACTGCTCTGCTTTCCCTCCTTACCTGCAGCACTTTTGTGGCAGGGGAGAGGTGAATAAAGTGCTGAGAGCAAACTGCAGCTCCCTGCATGGCAGCACCACAGTCTGTAACCAGCTCAGTGCTTTCCTACACAAAAACAAGGTGGGGGTGAGGGGAGGGTCTGAAAACCAGACAGAGCTTGGTGGATCACAAATGTGTCAATAAATAAATACTATCTGATTGATTCATTCATTCATTCATATGTGTAAATGTTATGTATTTTGTCATATATACTTAGAATCACAGAATGGTTTGGGTTGGAAGAAACCTCAAAGCTCATCCCATGGCAGGGACCCCTCCCACTGTCCCAGGGTTCTCCAGCCCCAGTGTCCAGCCTGGCCTTGGGCACTGCCAGGGATCCAGGGGCAGCCACAGCTGCTCTGGGCACCCTGTGCCAGGGCCTCACCTCCTCCTGAGTAAAGAATTTCTTCTTACCATCCAATCCAAACCTGTCCTCTTTCAGTTTCATCTTGTGTCTTTGAGCAGTTTGAGAGCTGAGGGGCAGAGTCATCATTGCTCACCAGACAGAATTAAAATGTTCAAGGTGAGGCACAGAATTGGCAGAAAGGCCAACAGCAAATCTTCACTCTTGAATCTGTTCTTATGTCATTTACAAATGAGAAAGGCTGAGTGGGAGCAAGCAGTGAAGTGTATGGGAACAAGCAGTGGAGGGTAAAGTGAGATTCTGTGTTCACTTTTTAGTGTTTCCATTCATGTTCACCATCCTTTGGTAGAACTGGGCTGCAGGAGAGCTGCTCCTCCCTACAACACCCAAACTCCCCTCCAGCCCTGGAGCTGCAGCACTCATCCAGCAAGAAACAAAACCTTTGAGATAAATCACACCAATGCCAACACCAGTGACCAGCTTGTAATTCAAAACACTTCATCATGTAACAGAAGTCAGACTGCAAGGTTTGGCCAGATCTTGAAGTCCAAAGCAGCCTGAGGACAGATACAGAAAGAGAATAAACCACACTTTTTAAAGGTCTCCACTAGAGAAGCAACACTGCAGATCACTGCCTGCCTTCATTAAGAACTAAACCAAAGACTTTCTGCCGCCTTGCTGTCCCTGCAAATCTGTTCCATCAACAAAATCCCTTCCCAAAGCCCTGGTGGCCCTGGCTGAAATACATTCACCCATTTTTTCCTATCTATGCAAGTGAGCCAGAGGAGCAGCATCTCATTTCTCAGCTTGAGAATCGCCTCTATCAAGAAAAAAAAAATATTGATTTCTGCTAAACAGAAACCAGTAAAGCTCCTAAATCCCCGCCTTTACAGTTTCTAGGAGACAGAACAGGAACTGGAAATGAAAAAGTTTCTTATAAAGATCACAAGTCAACGACATTAATTACTGAAGTGCAACACCAATGGCTCATTAAGACAAACATTTGTTCTCATCCAGGACACATCTAGCACCCCCTGTATCAATCTCTAGGAAACAGAGAGAAACCCCCAAATGGATCTCACTGCTCCCCTGCTCTAGCCCTCCCTCCCCTCTCTCGTGTTCATTTGTGTCTCGTTCCATCTCCTTTAGGGCAGACACCGAGCTCCTCTGTAGGTTTGCGGCTGGAATGAGAATTGTGAATCCTCCCAGGAGCAGGAGCCGCATCCCAGGGTGCTGAGCCCCTGCGGCAGCCCTGGCTGGGGCAGGTGGAATTTCTGCTGTGGGAGCAGGGGCACACACAGCTCACATGCTGGTCTCAGATGTTTGCCCAGGGCTCCAGTGAGTCATTCCAGAGCCGGAGGTTGGGCTGGGAGCCCCGGGCCTTGTTCCCCTGCTCTAATCAATGAACCACTTCTCTCCAGGATTTATTGGGGCTCTCCTGGCCGATGGCTCAGTGCTGTGTAAGGAGGGCTTTATGTCCTGCTCTGATGGGGGTAATTCCTCCTTGACACTCTGGTGGCTATGACATGACCCAGTGCTACCGAGATAATCAGGCCATTGTCTCAGCGTGTTAATTGAGACAAATGGCAGTAATGAGTCACGTTTAGGTGCCCGTTTGAGTTTCCTCTTTGTTTTCTGCTCCCAGATTAATGCCTCCATTCCTCGGAGGTGACTGCTGATGTTCCTCCTCTCTGAGGCTCTTGCTGAGATCGTGCGTGTGCTATCTCACTTGCAAAATATTCTGCTTATTCAGATTTGCTATTTTCAGAGCCCTTGGGGAATTGGTTTTCCATGCCAAGTGGTTTTGAGGTTAAAAGCAGACGAGAAGAGCAGAACAAGAACAACAGCTCCTCTTCCGCCCCCACTCTTTACACGTGAATCAAAAATGTGAACCCATCATTTACAAGCTTTGTCATTTGAGATTCTGTTTAAATGAATTTATCAGCCAAACATTAGGCAGCTGTTGGCCAGTGGCATTCCTGCCTGAGCTTGCAGTGTGGGAGCCAGGAACACTCACTGACAGTGGATGACCAGTACAGGACCAGAGGGCAAACAGCAAAATCAGTGGTACCTGAGCTGTCTACAGCAGAGTCTGATATTTGGGATTTGACACCTTTGTAGGGGAATCAGCTCCTCACAAGCAGCTGCCTGAAAAAAACATCATCTAAATCACCCCCAGAGCAACCCTGGAGCTGACAGGGCAGGCAGTTAAAACTCAGCTAAAACCCTAAGCCTGAAGGATGTGGCACTTCCTCACTGATGGGTTGCTGAAACCTGGGATCCACTTTCCTTCCTCTCTCAGTCCCAGCCGGCTGCAATCGAGGGATTGCTTGGAGCCCTTTGGCTGTGGCATCTCTCAGTGCTGGGGCTCAGCACAGACACCCAGAGCACCTCTGGGATTTTATCCCACACGGGACCAGCACTCACCCTCTGCACCCTCTGCAGGCTCATTTAACCCTTTGCACACAGCCACAGGCCGTTCTGAACCTGGAATTTGGATGGGGCTTGGTGGAAAATGTCCCTACTCATGGCAGGGAATGAATCTTTAAGGTCCCTTCCAACCCAAACAGTTTTATAATTCTAAGTTTAAGGTTGGCTAGACCTGAGCCTACCCCAGGCTAATATATCCATGCCCCTCCAAGCCCCAGGCTTGTTGCCACCTCAGCAGGGCTGCTCAGCTCCCAGACAGAGGCCAATTCATACTCAGGTGGTTTAAGCAGGCACTTAAAACCAGCCATAAAGCCATAGACACAGACCCTGCTTCTCTTCAGACAGATCTATTTCTCTGTTTCACCAGGGGGCAGAAAGGAAATAGCCCTTCTAGAGACCCCTGCCATTTTTCTCTTTAAGGGCTCTATAATCCCACATATCATTTGAACATACTCAGCAAATGTGGCTGAGTTCAGCAGTTGCACATTTTCCCCTCAGAGGTCAACAAGTTGTCCCAAATCAAAATATTGTTTAGTGTTAAAAGCAGAAGCTAAACATGATATTAACGCTCGAGGATTTTTAGCACAGTGAAAGGCATTGAGAGAATGCCTCCTATTCAGTGGAAATTAAAATCTTCCCCAAGACATGGCCTGTGAATTAAGCCAAAGAATGCACAGAAGAAAAATCTCCCACAGAGCTGCACTGTAACCATCCATGGTCATGCTCAGCATCAGTAAATTACAGCACATCAGACACAGCCTCGAGGGAGTTCAGCAGAAGTTGTTTAAGGATTTAACAAAAGGGCACAAATCTGTGTTTAGACAGAGCTCAAAACCAGGCTCAAAGCTGTCAGTAGGGTGGAATTTATTCCCAAAGGGAGTAGCAGAGATGGTAAAAACCTGTCCCTTTTGGCAGCTTCTAAAAAATTATCACAATAACCTTTGCATGGTCACAAATGTCATCAGACACTTCTGTGTCCCTACAAACCACCTGCACTGGGGTTTCTATGGGGCCCCTCAAATGACAGGAGTCACACATAGGTGAGAGATTTGCTTATAGGGAATGGCTTCAAACTGCCAGAGGGCAGGGCTGGATGGGATTTTGGGCAGGAATTGTTCCCTGGCAGGGTGGGCAGGGCTGGCACAGGGTGCCCAGAGCAGCTGTGGCTGCCCCTGGATCCCTGGCAGTGCCCAAGGCCAGGTTGGACATTGGGGCTGGGAGGGGACAGTGGGAGGTGTCCCTGCCATGGCAGGGTGGGGTGGGATGAGCTTTAAGGTCCCTTCCAGCCCAAACCTGGGATTCTGGGATTCAAGGCAGGATCAGTGTGGAGGCTGCCACAGGTACAGCTGAGGAAGAGGCAGCAGCAGAGGGGAGCAGAGCACTCCTGCACTGGGGTGTGAGCAGGAGTTAACCATGAGTAGCACGTCAGGAGTGACCCCTTTCACACAACTTTATTCACCAGCATTGTAAAGAGGTGTTCAAAGCCGTTTGTAAGGACAAATCATGGTCCCAAAATTCTTTAGGAAGGTGCTGGCCCTGCCCTCACTTCCACCAGACAGAACCCCCCTGATCTGGGGAAAGTCAGCAGCTGCCACATGGGTGTCTCTTTGCTGGCCCCAAGCTCCTGGTTTGTCATGCCCTTTATAACTGATTAAACCCCAGCCCCTTTTGGATTTCCCAGCCCTTTATAACTGATTAAACCCCATCCCCATTTGGATTTCCCAGCCCTTTATAACTGATTAAACCCCAGCCCCATTTGGATTTCCCAGCCTGGAAATACAACACATAAACACAATACAATCACATTGGAAAACGTTCTGATGAAAGAAGTTGTTTCTTGATATGTGGTTAAACTGTCACTAAAATATTTGTCTGCCACTGTAAAGAAAGGGGATTCCCCTCTATGCTGGGCTGCTAAAATGGACACACAGCTCTGTGGGGTCCTTTCTAAATAAGGATGCAGCAGGATGTTAGTCTGAAACCTGTAGGAAACACTTTCTTCCCCTCTTCATTGCAGCTTTCTGTAATTTCCATCTGACTGTTCCAGGCTGGTCCTCTCTCAGGACATAAATTCCCAGGGGAAGCTCTAAATATCCAGACATTGCAAATAAAATATCTTTGTAAGCTATTATTGAGCTGTTTTTACATTGCAGAGACTAACCCAGGCGTTTTACTGCCTCCACAACCCAACTCTTTCAGTTTTGTCCCTACAACCACACTTCTCTTGCTCTACAAAGCTAAAAGGCTGAATTGTTTCAACACATCAAACTGAGACTTACTGCAGCTGGGGAAGAGCAAACATCAGAAGAATTGAACTTGAACTTTATAAAGAGCAAGTTAAAGGTCACAGCTGCTATTTGACACCTGGAGTTTATTCAGGGGGATGAGGAAAAGCCAGACACCCCCAAACCCTCTCCTTCCTTCAGCCATTCCCTCATGATGGGCACAGGCAGCAAGCAGGGCTTGGGTACAGAATATTCCAATTCAATTCCCAAAGTCTTGAGTGGAGATAAAAACCATCTAACATCTATGTGCACAAGGATTTTTCTTTCTGAATTTGTGGCCAAGTGTGCTCATTGAAGACCTTTCCTTCTTGTTGCCAGAACAAACACAATTCCTGTTTATTGTTTGAAGAACAATCAAATTGTGCATTATTCAGTTTTCACTGGATTTCTCTGACCCTACACAATGGCTTTTGAAAAAAGAAACAGCTAAAGCAAATGAAACCAAAGGATTCAGAGTGAAGAGATGAATCAGAAGCTGGGCAGATGAAATGAGAGTTTGAAAGCTGAGACCAACATTATTTAGAGAAGCGAAGTAAAAGTCTAATTTGTCTTCTTTTAACTGCTGCCCACCCCTCTCTTGCCTCCTTCCCTGCCCATCACAAATCTTCCTGTGGCATTCCCAGACACAATCCCGAGTCTTTCACTGAACTTGGAATACTGCAAAACCTCTGCAAGGACCACTGAACATCCAAGCTGAGACCTACAGCTACGAGGAAGAGAGTTTTTTTTTCTCTTAGAAACCCTTCAGAACCCCTAATCTGCTCCTTTTATTTTCTTTGTCTGCTTTCAATGCAGAAACAGTTTTCAAAAAACAAAGGGTCCAGTGAATGATTTAATAAATTCTGGATTAACTAAGAACTAAACTATGCCATAGACTTAATTTAAACAGCTGGAATACATATATATATATAAATATATATATATATATCTTTTCAATGGGCTCTAAGAGGAGAGGAAGGAATTTAGAAAGGGAAGAGAGAGTGTTTAAAGACAGCAAAGCTCTGCTGCAGTTTTCCAGAGCCTCCATGGGGAAATACATATTCTCTAGAGGAAGGTGAATGAATGGGGACTACACAGAGAATAATTTTATGGTGTGTGGCAGGGGAGGTGGAGGAAAAAGTGTTGAGTAACAGTGGCAGAAAGGGAAGGAAGGCTCCAGGGAAGGAGAGATCCCCGGGCAGGCGCTGACCTTGGCTCTGCAGAGCAGATGCAGCAATTCCTGCAGGGACAGCAGCGCTGGGTTTGTAATTGGGCATTGCCCCAGGGCTCCGCACACTGGGCTCTTTGTAGTCGGGCCTTTAATGGTCTGCTGTTCTTCCCGGGGCTGGAAGGGATGCAAAGGGCAGGGAAAGATGGGAGAAACATTTCGGAGGGCTGAGAGACAGAAGGGAATCACAGCAAAACAGATTTCCCCATGGGCTGCAGTGCAGAAACGCAGCAGAGGTCTGAGGGAAAGTTGAATTGCGAGATTTCAACTCAAGGCAAGATAACATTTTCTTTTAGGGCTCAGCCTATTTACATTCCAGCTGCAGCTGTGAATGGGCCTGGATAACCCCCTGCCCCAGAGCCCCTCCATCTTCTGGGGCTGGCAGCTCAGCCTGTGCCAGGCAGGAAGTTAAAGTGCCATTTATTTTCTGCCCCGTCACCTCTGTCCCCAGAGAGGCTGAGTGCAGGTAACCACTCTGCCAAGCTCTCCAAAGAAATGCTTCATCTTCCCAGAACTTGAGAGCCAAATTTCCTAAAATACAGCTGTACTTCTACACTGGCTCAATTCCTTGTGCTTTTTATCCCAGATCTGATTTCAGTGAAATTGGAGGGTAACAGGAGCCTGAGGTCTCTATTAGGGGTGCTCACCTTTAATGAGAGGTTGATAAAATGGATAATCCTGCTGCAGACTGCTGGGAGTTGGTTCAGGAAATCACACCTTGCTGTGTTTAGGCTTTTCAGCTGTTCACATCCCATTATTTTCATCCTTGGTAATTCTGTGAGACATTTTGATAACAGATGAACTCTGCTTCTTGCTCCCTTTAAGGCACCTGTGCTCTCTGCTGCCTTCTCCCAAACCATTATCTTGAAGAAAAGCATTCAGAACAGCCCAAAGAAGAAAATGTGGCAATAGAAGCTTGGTTTCCATCCCAATCAGCAATAAATCACGATCAAACCTGGGAGCTGTTGGACCTAAGGGTACATAAAATTCCTGGAGGAGCTGATCTGGTACTGTGGCTTCTCATGAATCAATTTGCACCATCAGGTGCCAACAGCAAAATTTCATGATCTGACTAAAGACACACCTGCTATAGCTGGAGTCAGGTCCTGTCATGCCAAGTCCCAAATTCTTACAGGAATTCTTTCTTTGACTTTCTCCTGTTTGGACACCACCTTTCCTTTCTGAGAGAAAAAACAGCAAATTGTGCTCCTAGGGAGCAGTGAAAACTTCAGCCTAAGGATCCCAGGATTTAGTGAACTTCAAATTCCCTCCTGGACTTCCTAAAGGTTGTTCCCCTTTTGTATTTGTCCACAGACAGCTCAAGGGAAAGCAAACACACAAAGGCTTGGGGGTTCAACACCCTTCTCTGCCCAGCACCTTCACCTGCTCAGCAGCTCTTGGGGACCTTCCCTGTTCCAGCAGAAACTGCTTGGAATGCCAGAGGTACAGCTTTGACACTTTTCTGGAAAGAGGAAACTGAGCCAGAATCTTACACCTGACTGAACATCCCAACTTCTAAATAAAAACGTAGGAGCACCATCCTTATGACTTTGTTTTGCTTTACTTGGACTAAATCACTACAAGTACTTGCAGTGAAATAATTTTTAAAGGATGGTTTCATCCCAGAGAGAAATGGAAAATACTGAAAACATAATTTGATTCAAATAGGTCTCTAAATTCAAAGAATAAAGAGGAAAATACTTGCTCAGACAATTCTTATATTTAATCCATCCTGTTCCTGATTATAGTGTCTTGGTTTTTTCTTCTACTTCCAACCCAATTTCTTTCTCCACACCCCTCTCCCAGCTCCCTCTTGGTGTTCTCTCATTCTTTCAGCTTCCTCCAGGGAGCTGGGCCAGGCCCTTGCAGCTGAAAATGATGGGTTATACCCTGCAATGATGCAGTTTGCTGTCCTGGAACAACCCAGGGCACCCTCATGCATCTGCTGGACTCAGGCACAGCCTTGACCTCCTGATTTCCTGAAGCTCTGCAGAATTTGAGCAGCAGGACCCTCCCACCTCACTGGACAGCTCAGTATTTTATTTACAGGGACTGATGTCAGCTCGAACATGTGGCAATTGGAGAGACAACATTTTTACTCTGGGAACAGCAAAAGCTGTTTCCTTTGCTTTGAAATGAGATCTCCAAGCTGGCCTCAGCCTTGTGCTGCAGAAGAAGCATTTTGCTTAACTTCCATCTCCTCAGTGGAGATCAGGCTCTGTCAAACTGCTCTAAAACCAATCCTTAGGCCCATTTTGGGCACAAATCCCAAGATTTACCAACAAGTGGATCACAAAGGATTCCAGCAGGGTTAAACATGACATGAGAATGGGACAGCACTGCAGTGGGAATGTAGTGAAAGGTTTGGAATGCACAAGCAGAGATCAGCTGCACCTTTGCCCACAGTCAGAGTCACAACACCAGGGTGTTCTGGCTCTTTCCCCTGTGCTTTGCCCACCAAGAGGTCCAAGCTCCCTCCACTCTCCAAGTCCTGGCTTCCCAGCAGCCTGTGGAAGAGTCTGTGAAAGAGCCTGGACATGGCACTCAGTGCCAGGGTTAGCTGGTGAGGAGGGGTTGGGCCATAGGTTGGACTCAATGATCTCAAAGGTCTTTTCCAGCCTGGTTCATTCTGGGATTCTGTGGAGGGACACAAACAAGTCCAGAGTTCCTTGGGTGGAATGGTTTGAAAGCAAAACCAGTGAGAGATTCCAAGTCAGAAATACTATTTAATAGGAAAAAATGGAGAAAAATAAAATCCATCAATAGTACAAAAGAAAAACAAAATCAACAAAAAACACTGACAGAATACAACCTGACACCCTGCTGGTTAGGGTGGTGGTAGCAGTCCAGATGAAGTGGTCTTGTTGAAGTAGAGATCCTGTAGGAAGGTCTGGTAGCTCTTGTCCTCTGGAAACCAGTGGGTAAGGGCTGCCTTGGTGCTCCAAATCTCAGTTTTTGTCTAGGTAGGAAATGTTTGGCTCCTCCCCTGGCTGGAGCATCTCCCAATGGGATGATGGAATTTTATCAGTCATGCCCTGGGACTCAGTAGCCATTAACAGGAAAGATCTCCTGGAGGGAGGATGGGTTGTGGAAAAGATAAAGAACACTGCCCCACCTGGTTTAACAGCTGGTGATAGAATACACTCTTTTGGGCACATCTTTACATTGTAAGCTTGGACATTGGGTGTATCCTGTGAAAAGTGTGAGAGCTACAATGGACACAAGGACAGCCCTACAAGGGGTAAAAATATTCTGCTAGCTCTGGCCTGAAAATGCTTTTTAATTCCAAGTTTGCTGTGAAATATTGAAAGAGCATTGCCTGAGCCAATTCTCCCATTTTGTAAAAATAAATCTCAGTAGGAAATCCACATGGAATCTATTTCCTCCTGGGCCATTTTTCCCGTACTGGGAGCTAAAACAGATTTCTGAAATTCTCCCAGCAGGAAACATTCTGTGATGTTTCTGGTCTAGCACGGCACCATCACATCACAAACCCCACAGTCCTCACGCCTAATTTTGTTCTACCAAAGTTTATTCATAGAACAACATATGTTCATCAAGGAAATCCTTGAGAGCAGCTCAACATTGGGAAATTCAGTGTGAGACTATTCCCCTTAATAAATTGGTTTTAACATCCAGGACAGAGTTGTATTTTAGAGGTTTTTTTACCGTCAGTGGCAACACAATTCTTCATCAGCCTGCACTTCAAACTGGGTCTGTGAAGTGATCTGCAATTAACTGACCTAATATATGTACCAGGGCTAAATCCATACTGCTCCTCTTTGTGATCCCCCCTCCCCACACACATCCCTGCTTTGTTTTCCTGACCTAGTTTGGGAAATCTCTGCCACCAAAAAGTTGTTCAGCACCAGCAAAGACAAATTTAGCAGATTGGCAGCATGTGGAGCAGGAAAGTGATTTTATCATGGGCTTTCCTCTGAGAGGAATCTTAGCAGCAGATCAATACATTATCCTGAAATTTTGATATACTTTGAGAGGTTTGAGTGTATAATTTGTGGGCACACAAAATAAGCAATTACTTATTCCTTGTTAATAAAGCAAGAAATAAGAATGAGCAATTGTGCTTTGACTGTTTAGCAGAAACATTTTGAGAAACACAACAATTACTCAAACCTCAGAGTGCCAAATGCTCACAGTTTTTCCTAAAATAAGGTTTCTGTTTTCCTGAGAAAAGCTGAGATTTCAATTAGAAAGCTGAAATCTTCCAACAAAAATTTTAAATTTTAAGTTCCATTTAAAAACACCTGCTTCTTATGAGAGAATTTTATCAGGGCCTTTGAATCATGTGAGGAAAAATCTTAGATGGAAAAATATCTGAGCAGTAATGACACAATTTGTCATTAGAAAAATGCCACACCTGCCACCCAACCCCCCCAAACACCCAGAAGGTGACCAATCCCAGTTTCTGATGGATGATAAACCTACAGCAGCACTTGTGCTGATTGGGCACAGGAGGAGATCTCTCTGAAGCCCCTTTTTGCCTCTATCAGGAGGTTTTATAAACAGCTGCTCATTGTTGATCACCCATCCCCATTCTGAAAATAAACTTGTTAGGGATGAGCACTGAAAAATTAGTTTATTGTTTTATTTCCTAATTCAAAAGGAAAAAAAACAAACATAAGCAGTCAAGGGAACTTCTCCCAGCCACCTCATTGTGAAGACAGGGCTTGATTTTGACTGCACCATTTATTCTTTACTTGATTTCATGTGAAGTCAAGTAAAATAAAGCTGAGAACACCCAAACCTGTTGGGTGTCACAATAAATGAATATACACCCTACAGCATTGGCTGAGCAGCAGCTTTGAAATCAGAAGACAGGAACTTTGCTCTGAAGAAATGGGATAAAAACCATTAATAATCACCCAGGACAAGTCAGTCTTGGGAATCTGTTTTGATTTTAGAAGTCACCATGCAATTATTGCTTCAGATCTCTGGAAATCAGAGCAGGAGGACATGAGGAGAAGCTCTGATTTCAGTTCCCTCCCAGGGGTTTATGAGGAACATTCCCTTGGCCCAGCTTGTCCTGGGGCCAAATCTCATTATCTTGTGGGAGCACAGAGAGGAGCAGAGGTGGCTTCAGAAATGGCCCAGAATGTTGTAAGGACCTGAGCAAACCAGCACAGACAGGGCAGGACAGCAATCCCTGAGCTCTTGTCCCTGATTTGGGGCGGCAGGCGGAGAGCAGGGGGTGTTGGCACAGGGTGTCACAGGGGGACATTAGCTCATCGAGCAGTGACAGACAGAGCCTGGCCCGTGTTTTCTCCCAAACATCACCTTTCCCAAGGCAGAGAGCACTGACACCCTGGCAGTAAGTGCCACTTGTCACACAGAGCCTGCTGGCAGCACCTCCCTGGAATGCCAAGCAGCTGGAGGGCAGCAGCACAATGGCCCATTGAGGAGGGAAAGGAGAAAGCTTTTTGGACAGGGCACTGTGGCAGTTCTTTCTGGAGCTGAAGGAAAGGTAATTAGAGGTCTTGGATAATCCATTCCCCTCACGTCACTGAAATGGAAAAAGGACTTCCACAGCTTTTCCATGGAATTTCACATCCTCCCTTTGCTTTAACCATATGGAATTCCAGTGTAGTCCCCGAGTGTGAGCACTGTGTGAAATAATTGCAGCACTGGAGAACTTTTGCTGCACAATGGCTTCACAGATTTTTTTTTGGTATTTCAAGTCCATCTTACCCAATTTAATGTCTTTTGCCCCAAAAAAGCTGAACAGCCAGGTCAAACTTGGAGTGTAAGGCATCAAGAACACCTTCCTGCTCTTGTGATAGGGAATTAAATATTCCTAATCTGATTATGAATATTTTGATAAAGGTACTGACACAACAAAACCCCAACCCACACAAATAAACCTGTTTCAGCATTTCAGTCTGGATCTTTTGGAGTAACCATCAAAAATAAAGTTGTAAATTGAAGTGGGGAAAAAAAAAAAAAGCAAACAACAAAACAGACAAAAGGCAGTTTCACCTCAAAAATCCCTGCTGTGATTAAAGTTTGCAAAAACTATCATAAAGAGAAGAGTTTTCCTGAAATGGAGGATATCAATCATGGTGGGAAAGGCAGTTGTCCTGGGATGAAAACACTTTAAAAAAAGAAGAAGTGCCAAATTGATGAGTGAAGGAAAGCTAAGGAAGAAGTGGCTGATGGTTTGCTGAAAGTGTCTGATATCTGCCAGGCACAACAGGTGTGTGTGGGAAGAATAATGTGTTCCCTTAAATATGAAGGAGAAGGGAAGAGGAACAAAAGGAAAAAAAAAGGACAGAAAACACGGAGCTGGTGGCTTTCAGTGTTTCCTGCAGAAGCAGCAGCAAGCTGAAGTGACAGATCCCTCTCAAGAACTTTTAAACGTGTTGGAAGTGACTCCATTCCCAGCAACTCAAAGTCTGAGCAGACAAGGCACACAAAGGAGGGGGTGGAAAGGGGAATAATTATCCAGAATTCGTGATGGGAACAAAGGGACTAAGTTACTTGTCACACAATACCTCGTGTTTCAAACACCTCATCTCACAGGCTGAGCAATAAGACCACCCTTTCTCCTGACAGGGTATTTTTAATTGCACTCATTCACAGGGAAGGAAAGCTCTGTCACTGAGAAGTATTAATCCTCCTAATTAAGTGGAGTGCTTGAAAAGCAGTCAAGAAAACAAGTGAAGTAGTGAAAGGAGCTGATCCCATCAGAAATAAACACTAGAACTTCTTGCTAAATATGACACTGCCATCAGGCAGAGCCCCCAGGGAGGGCAGTGCTGGAGACAGACCCGTGTTTCTTGAGGGTCATTAGAAGCCTGAGGAGCATTTTAATTTTAAGGGTATAAAAGCAGCATGGAGTGGTGCACAAACACCTCTGGAGTGGGGCACAGCAAGTGGGAGGTCTGAATGGAACCCTTCAGCTCCTGCTGCCTGAAGTCATTTCAGGCTCTTTTCTTGGCTCAGCATTCACAGGAGAAACAACCAAAATGGAAAACTCACCTTGACATAACAATCAAAACTCAAGACATGGAAAAATCAGCAAACATTTTGGAAATGCATCCCAACCCATAAATGAAGAGTGTGGAAACCAGCACGTCCATGAAGTGTTGGAGAGCTGATGGCAGCACAGCAGAGGGGTGGTGCCTGGGCATTCAGACACTTTCAAGCTCCAGTGTCAGTGTCCTTGCAGATCAGCAGCTGTGTCAGAACATCACAAATCAGAACCATGATTTACCCAAGTGGAATGGGAATAAACATTTCCAAAAAGTGTTCTCTTGATGGTCTTTGGGACTCTTCCTCTACAGCTCCAAAGCACCTGGGATTGTCTCCTTTGTAATAAATAACCATGGTACCTATGGTACAAATAATTTGGGTCTAATCTTCCAGTTAAGTAAATTAAGTTCACATCTTCGAGTCACATTTTTAGTCTTCATTGTGTAGTTATCAGACTTTCTGTTCTCATATTTTGGGGGTTTTGTCCTCCAGCTTTTCAAGCTTGGTTCAAGCCTTACTTTTTACATTTTTCCTTTTATTTTTTGCATTTTTCCTTTTACTCCTCAGTGTCTGCAGCAGCTTTTCCCCAGCTCTTGGGTTCTGCCATTGAAGATGGCTCAATCACAACCACTCCAAATCTGGATTCTCCTTGTTTTACCAGTTCCATTTATTTACTTATCCCTTTACCTTCTCTGTTTTTTTGTTTGTTTTTGTGGGGTTTTTTTTGTTGTTGTTGTTTGTTTTTTTAATGATACATATTCTGATATCTTTAACATTATTGACTGTAAATAAATTCCTGTCCTCTCCCATACTCAAGTCTGACCCCCACTTCCCTTCAAATATCTATTTCTTCTTTTAAACCCAGTCCAGACTCACTTTTGCTTCTTGTATTATATCCCAAGTGCCTGAGAAAATGGAATTGCTCAGAAACTTTTCTGCAGAAGGCATAAAAGCCTTTAAGTCCTCCATTCCCCAGTTCAAACAATGGAATAAGGAAAGCCCTGTTGCCTCAGCACTGTAAAGGCAGCAATTCACAAAATTACAGCAGGGTATGAAGGTCAGCAATGCAGCCAGTCCTCCTCAGCTGGAATTCCTGACACACAGGAGTCATTGTCCATCAGAAAGGAGCAAAGGAGAATTTCTGAGGATTTCTTCCTCTCTCTGGATAAACAAGGTCAGACACGACATCCAAGAAAACTCCTAAGTCAGCAAAACAAAAAGGGATTTTGTTCTTCCAGGACAAATATGGTCAAAAGGAAAGGAGGAAAAGGCCTTTGGGCCATGTGAAGAGAGAGTTGTCAAAGGCAACTTTCATTTCATTGTGATGCTATTTCAGCACAACTGTAAGCCTGGCTTTTCTGGAGGAAAAAAAATTGAAAAGTCAAATAATTGCTAAAGAACTGAAGTTAAACAAACAAAATACTGATCCACATTCCCCAAAATGGATTTCAGTAAACTTTTTATTTGATCCTCTGAACTTAGAGCAAGAAAAAGTAGAAAAAAGTCCTCGAATAACACATTCTGGACTTTTGAGTCCAGTGGTCCAAAGATACAGAATATATTTAACTGCAATAATTCATTTAACCTCAAAAACTTGGTTTCATCAGCGCCTCATAAGAGTTTTCTTTCAGAATGTGTGGATTTATATTTGAAACTCTATTACAAAATGAAGTCTTAAAACATTGTTTGGAAAGCAACAACTCATTTCTGTGTTGGTTCTCCCCATCTGAACAGATAATCAGGGAAAGGTTCTGTGCTCATTAAAACAACTCAGCATCAGAAGGAGGAGTTGAGATTATAAAAACCTACATTTTCCACACACTCAGAGAAAAATCTGTAGCTGAAAAACAGCATGACACCACTGAAAAACTCCACAGCCTTCAATTGCCGGTATTTAGGTTGGATTATTTTTGTATTATCTTTAAATGCTGTTAGAAAAACCTTTGGGAGATGTGGGCTGAATTTCTATTTTTCATACAGAAAGTCAATTTAATCAGTGAGGCAGAAAAAGATCAAATTAGAGTACAGCATTAGCAAAAATTTAAATATTATCTTTCTAGCATAACCCCATTTCAGAAAGCAGCACTGCTCTCCTCCCAGGAGGGCTGACATTTAAATATTTATAGGATCAAATGTTAATGACAGAAGATTTGCTCAGCCTTCTTTCCTCAACAAAAAGTGACACAGTTCAAGAATGTCTCTCCCAATATTTTAATTGTGCTTCTTAAGTGGCAACAATCAGGGATTTCTCCTGTTTTGCCTTTAGTGGAGGTCAGCAGGCTCAGCTCCATCAGGTCATGGCAGGGACCTTGTCCACATCCTCAGTGTGGCTTCAGTGCCCAGCTGGATGAGGGATTTTACATGAAAATATATCAATGAATCAACAGCTCATTATATCAGCTCCAACTGCTCCTTTGGATCACATCCTCACTGACATCAACATCTCAGCTAATCTTGGAGCACTGACACTTAAGCTGATTTTACAGTGATTTAACACAAATCTGAACAAATCTGGGATTGCTAAAACTTCAAATGGGAGCTCAAGGTTGCTGTAGGTACATCAACTAAATACATTCTTTAGTTATCAAGCACTGGAATGTTAATTTAAAGACAAAATGTTTTAGGAACACATTTTCACAGAATTATGGAGGGGATCATAAAGTTCACCCCTTGCTGTGGGCAGGGACACCTTCCACTGTCCCAGGGAGTTCCAAACCTCATCCAGCCTGGCCTTGGGCACTGCCAGGGATGGGACCAAGGAAGTTGATTTGTCTGAGGAAAACACAACCTTATCCTAAGTTTGAGATGAAGTGTTGCACATATTCAACAGGCAGGCCACAGCAGATGTTGAACTTGCAGTTCTTCTGAGCTGGAAAAAATTTGGGATTGTCACTCTACGAAAAGTGAGTTCACCACACAGGAGAGGTGTTGCTGTTTGAGGTGATGGTGTTCAGTGTACAGGCAGGGGTTGGTGTCTCAGGGCATGCTGGACAAACAGCTCCTTGGAAAATGAAGCTTTGCCTACATGGCACAGTTGAGGTGACACAACCCTCCCGTGAATCAATGCATTAACCCTTTCCTCCCCCATGGGAGAGGCATAGAAACTGTCAGCTCCCTGCTGATGTCAATAAACATAACCATAATTCAAGTTTCTCTTTAAAACAGTGATTTCATACAGTAATTTTGACTTTTCTCTGGTTGTCTCTGCAGGAATTAGGAATCTACTGCTACTCAAGTCCTCTTTGGATAGAGTTATGTTATATATGGCAAAAAGGGCATCAAATATTTGCAAAAAGCACTGAGTGGGTTAAAATAAGCAGGTAAAAACCTGATGGAGTGATCCCCTCTCTGATGACAACTGATCCCTTCTTGCTTTCTCTTCTGAGTTCTTCAGCAGCACAGCTAAGATTTCCCCCAAAGCAAGAACTTGAGTTGAAACAGTTCTCAATCACCTTTTCACCATTCAAAGCAGCAAATTCAGCCCCTAAATATCTCCAGGGCCCTGGGCTGGCATTCAGAGGCATGCCCAGAACACCTTATTCAACTGAGACCACTCCTGCCTGGCAGTTTTTATGGGTCAAGTCACAGCTCTGGGTAGAAAACTTGCTCATTTATTCATCTTGAGCATTGTGATCTTACAGGCTCTAAGTATGTTCCTCATTAGAAGTGACATTTGAATTTCAGGGGGTGGTGGATGTTGCTGCTTTGTTTTCTGCTCTATTTTTATTGCCATTTCAAATGAGTTGTTTTTAAAGTGATTTTAGTGTTTGATGTGTTTAAGCAGGACAGGATGTACAGTAGAATTTATGAATATAAATGTGTATATAATTTCATCTTCTGAAAGCAAGTCACATATCCCTATCCACTCTTCATTCTAAGCAGAAATATAATTTATTAGTCAAGAGAAGAGGCAAAAGAACCCAACAGAATCTACCTGGCTGCATTATGGAGTAAATAATTGCTTCTCAACACCTTGCACAAAAGATGAGCATTTCCTCCTCCTGGCACACCTCAAAGGAGGCCTTTTATCATGAGACAGAAAATCAAAGGGTTTCAAATGATTAAAGGCAAGAACAAATCACAGTTCTTCCTCCTTCCCCCCTCCACCCCCCATAAAAAGATTAATGTAAAGCACCTTGGGATTTGTCTGCATAAAAAGCTTGGTACAAAATAATTGTTGTAAAAACGCCTGACAGCATTTGTCAAACACTGTCCTTTGAATAGGTGACATCTCTATTAAAACCCCTCTCCATCAGGATTCCATTCAGCTTCAGTAAAGGGGAAGTGTCAGGCAGTCACAATATATTCCCAGCTGATGCAACTCAAAAAGAATCTAATGCAAATTCCAGCAGGCTGATTCCAGCAGGCTTCAGACACACTTTGAAAACACTTTCCTTAGAGCCTGGTTTTTTATTTGCTGACAGATGCTTTCATGGACCTGCTAAGTTCTGAAGCTGACAAAGAGTAATCACCCAGGCAGAGGCTGCACGGGCAGAAGAAGCACCAGTGAATAAAACCCTGTATTTTGAATGAAACTTGAGCACTTCTGCCAATATCAACAGGTACCACAGCATTGTTTCCTGGGGATTCATCTGCTTGTGTAAGCTGTCCCAGTTCTCCCTGGCAGGAAAGGGAAAGCTGCTTTCAAATTTCACCTACATCAGCATCAATAAGGAGCAACACCACAAAAACAGAATTAGTTCCAGTTTATATCAAGATTACAGAGGTTGAAGCCCTTGAAATTTCAATTTTCCACTGAATGAAATGAAGACAGCAAGTAATACTTGCCTACCTTAGGAGGGATTTGGGCTGACACATTAACATTTGCTCAGCATTCACAAACTTCCAGCTCAAATAATTCACATATTCTAAATTTGCTTTGAGTTCATCCTGTGCCTAATGTCAGTGATTTCAATCACCTCGCACCAGAAGATGTTTGGTCAGCTTTTTTTCCTGCTGGAACACACTATTTTCTGCTGCTGTGGCCAAATACAACACAGCCAGCTCCCATGGCACCCGGCCAGACCCAGGGCTTCTTACCTGGCAGCAAAACCCAGTGCCAGCTCAGCGGCCTCAGTGCATCTCCCTACGTGAAAAACAAGAAACCACAAGGAACTCGAGCTAAATTTCACTTCCCTTCCCACTTTCCAGCCCGTAGGAGTGAAGGATTTTTGCTTCAGGCTTTTTAATTAAAGTTTCCCTTCTACAACTGCACTGGGTTTGCCCAGGAGCCGTTCTTTGGCATGCAGGGCACCTGGAGAGCCAAGAGCTGGAGATTCCTGGAGCACAGGAATGTGTCAGGCTGGACAGGGTGAGCAGGATGGCTGCTGCTGAGGCTGGGATCGAGGCACACACACAGAGCTTGGGCTGCTTTCTCCCTTGTCCACGTGCAGGATCACCAGGAGTGCAGGAAGGAACAGGAATCCAGAAGTCAGCATTCAGTTTAAGAAAACAAAGTCACAGAGGGATTTTAAGTTACAAAACCATATTTAAAATGTAATTTGCTTTGTAAAAACTGTAGTATTAATTACCACGTTTGACTGTTGCTGAAACCCCCCATCAATGCCTCAGTTTACTCTCAGTTTACTCAAAATTCAACATGGGCTTTAGCTTTTCCTGCACTTCTGTGCTGGACCAGAACCCCCAGTCACCCTGAGCTGTTCCCTGCCCATGCCCTGGCTGGGAATGAGATCCCAGTTCTGCATGACAGAGTCACAGAATCCCAGGGTGGGACAGGCTGGAAGGGACCACAGAAGGGCAGTTGGTCCCACATTCCTGCTCCAGCAGGATCATCGCAGAGTGCTTGGCATGGGATTGTGCTCAGATGGTTCTGGAATAGGTTTGAAGAAGCTACAATAACAAGGGAGAGTTGATTGAAATAGAATCTCCCTCTTGAGCTGGTTGCCAGTTGCATCAAACAGCCACATTTAATTTATTTTGCCACCAAATGGCAAAACAAACCCATTACAATTTTTAACAGAATTTTATGGAGAAAGTGACATGTGTTGGGGATTAAAAGGAATGAAAGAGAACCAAAACCTCATAATTTTGGAACATCGTGTCCTGGAACAGAAGAGAAAATTTGGACCTAAAAGTCAAGATTCATTTTCACAGCAAGTATTTCCCATTTGCTGCCAAAGAAGACAAAGAGAAAATAGGAGAGTTAATGAAAAAGAAGCCAAAGCCCACAACGTCAGTACCAAACAGGAACATGGATGATACCTGAAAGTGAATTACAACCTTTTGGCTGTGTTGTTTTCCAAAAGAGGCCACACATGAAGCAGCCACACAAAAGCTGGGGCTGCAGTGCTGCAGGAAATGGATGTATTGGAAGAGTGAGGCATGAGGAAGGGCTGGAACTTTTTACTGAGATAAAAATACTCTGCAGCTGGGCCTAGTGAACCCCCAAAATGTGATAATATGTGGATTCCAATGTAATACCAGAGCACTGATAAATTGGGAAGCACACAAATGCAGAATTAGCATTTTGAGCAACAGAATTATGGCAAACTGATTATCAGAACTCTCCTTGTTTAATGGGAGGCCCTGACTGGTTCCTCAGGCTGCATTTCTGCCCAGGTGGTCACAATTTACCCAAAGCCACTGAGCAGTGAGCAGGATTTTACCACTAAATACTGCAAGGATTTCTCTTCAAACCAAGTTGAAGTCCTTCCACTTCCAACCAAAATATTTTACATATCCCAGTCATTTTTTCCATAGGTAAGTCCTTAATTTTTCCCATTCAGAGGAAGAGCTTCAAACAAAGGGCTGGACTGACAGAGAATATTCAGAACTAAAATGAGGAGCTTTGCCATAGGGCCAGTAATTTTTGAACAAGGAGCTTCAATTTCTCATGGGTCCATTTGGGAATCAATCATGAACAACCCCAAATTACTCCACAGCTGTCAGCACACAGATCCTTGAAACAGCTAAATGGAGATGAGGTTAATTCGATAGAAGAAAAGCTCTGCAGGTCAGTCCATCTGTACATGAACCTTTTTACGTCATGAACTACCCCTGCAGGTCAAATATGGTTTTACACCCCGAGGAATGTGCATTCTTCTACCTATATCCCTTTCCCCTAAATAACAGAATCCTTTAGGTTGGAAAGGATATCTAAAGTGGAGTTCAGCTGTTAACCCAGCACTGCCACGTTCACCATTAAGTCACAGGTCCAAGTGCCACATCCAAGTGGTGTTTTTAACATTTTCAGTGATTCCACCACTTCCCTGGGCAGCCTGTTGCAATGCCTGGCCACTCTCTCAGTGAAGAAATTTTTTTCTTATATCCAATCTCAATCTCTCCTGGTGCAATCTGAGCTGATTTTCATCCTGGATTTTCAGGTTTTGCTCATCTTTAGTCTAAGAGATGTTTCAGCTGTAAAGCAAAATTTTAAATATTTATCCCAACATGGAATGAAAACAATTAGCTTTTCAAGTTAATTAATAAAATTCCTTGTTTTCAGTTAAATTTGATGCCTGTAGTTAGATTAAGACCTTTGGTAAATTGGGAGTGTTTCCATAACTACTTCTACAGTTGTCTCCTGGTGCAACTTGAGGCCTGGGAGAAGACCTTGACACCAACCTCACTGCACCTTCCAGCTGCACTCTGAAGGGAATCATCAACCCACAGCTCCTCTGCTCAGCGTGAAATTGCTGCAGGAGAAAAAATGAGACCTTGGGTTGGCCAGACAACGAAAATGATCCTTAAATCTCGTCAGGGAGGAAACAGAGCCTGTTTTGTGGGAAGGACCGAGAGGAAGCAGCGGAGATGGCAGGAAGAGGTGGCAATGTCCCCATGTGCTCCGGTGTCCCCATGTGCTCTGGTGTCCCCGTGCTCTCTGGTGTCTCCGTGCTCTCCGATGTCACTGTGTCCCCATGCTCTCCAGTGTCCCCGTGCTCTCCAATGTACCCATGCTCTGGTGTTTCTGTGCTCTCCGATGTCCCTGTGCTCTCTGGTGTCCCCGTGCTTTCCGATGTCCCTGTATCTCCATGCTCTCGAGTGTCCCCATGCGCTCCAATGCTCCCCGTGCTCTCCGCTGTCCCCATGGAGTCCGCTGTCCCCGTGCTCTCCGCTGTCCCCGTTGTCTCCGCTGTCCCCGTGCCCTCCAGTGTCCCCGCTCTCTCCGCTGTCCCCGCTCTCTCCGCTGTCCCGGTTCTCTCCGCTATCGGAGTGCTCTCCAATGTCCCCGTGCCCTCCAGTGTCCCCGCTCTCTCCGCTGTCCCTGCTCTCTCCGCTGTCCCCGTGCTCTCCGCTGTCCCCGCTCTCTCCGCTGTCCCCGTGCTCTCCAATGTCCCCGTGCTCTGCAATGTCCCCGTGCTCTGCAATGTCCCCATGCTCTCCCATGTCCCCGCTCTCTCCGCTGTCCCCGTGCTCTCCGCTGTCCCCGTGCTCTCCAATGTCCCCGTGCTCTGCAATGTCCCAGTGCTCTCCAGTGTCCCCGCTCTCTCCGCTGTCCCCGCTCTCTCCAATGTCCCCGCTCTCTCCGCTGTCCCCGCTCCCTCCGCTGTCCCCGTTCTCTCCGCTGTCCCCGTGCCCTCCAGTGTCCCCGCTCCCTCCGCTGTCCCCGCTCTCTCCGCTGTCCCCACTCTCTCTCTCCGCTGTCCCCGCACGCTCCGGCCGCGCTCGGGCCCAGGGCGCTGTCCGCGGTGCTGAAACACGGAGCGCAGCTGCCACCGGGGCCTGACACCGACAGGACATCCAGGGCGCGGTGGCTTCATCAATCTTCATTAGTCTTCATCAGAATTAATCAGTATTAATCAGTCTTCATCAGTCTTCATTAATCTTCTCTAATGAACATTCACCTGTACCCACTGTGATCCAGAGTTGTGTGTCCAGTCCAGTTTTCAAACAGCTGTATCCCAGCATTTGCCCACAAAGAAACTGCTGAGATGAGACCAAATCCATCTTTCCCCTGTCACATCTAGAAAGGGATTCCTGGGACTCATCACCAAAAGCAAAGCCTTGGAGCTTGAGCCGTACTCCAAACTGACCTAGAGCAGCTAAACCTCTCATTTCCCCCCAGTCCTGCAGAGGTTTTGAGAGCAGGGAATCCCTCACAATATCAGAATGGTCTTTCAGTGGGAAATTTGTCTGGGTCAGCTTTAACATGTGGCACTTGAGATCACCCCTCAAGGGCCATAAGAGCATCAGCAACAAATGAAATTGTCTGATGCACCTTCAACATGAGCAAAGCAGGAACTAAAACCAGTCCAGCTTTTCAACTACTGTTCACATTGTAACTGTAAAAGTAGTTATGGAAATACTCCCAATTTACCAAAGGTCTTAATGAATCTAATTACAAGCATCAAGATTTAACTGAAAACAAAGATTTTTATTAACTGGCTTAAAAACCTAAATTGTTTTCATTCCATATTGGGATAAATATTTAAAGTTCTGCTCTACAGCTAAAACATCTGTTGGACTAAAGATGAGCAAATCCCAAAAATCCAGGATGGAAAATCAGCTCAAGCAGATACACAAGGCAGCTTTGAAATGTACTTCTGTTCACTGCAGTGAAAGCACCGGCAGGCTGACCAAGCACAAACACTTTGACACTGCAGCAACTGTGGTTTGAGAAAAAGATTCAGTAAAACCATTCACGGAAAATTCACATCTGCTCACAGCGATAAAAATAGAAAGGCAAGAAACAGCTTGTTCCTAATTCTTTCCCTGTTTGCCAGCCAAACCCTCTGTAGTTCAAATAATTTCTCTGAACTCAGCCTTTAAGCTGGATTTTATATATTCTTATATCACAACTGCTAAGAGCTTGTTTCCAATATGATTTGAATTAACAGCTGAGTGGATCCACAGGCTCCCCACGCTGCTGAGGGGCTTCTCTTGCTTATGAGCACTGCTGAGCAGAGCTGTAACCAGAACATCATCACACAGTTCCAGCAGCTGAACAGAACAGGATCCCCTTGTCTTCTTCCTGTTCCTCGATGTTCCTTGGCACCACTTAAAGGGACTTTCAGCACAAGAAGTAGATCTTGAAAGACAGAAACTCCTTCAGAGAATTGAACCACTGAAATCAGAATTTCTGAATAAATGAAACAGAGATTCTAATGAGTTTTTCCTCACCAAAGGGAACAGAGCTCCTGCTGTGGTAACCACATGCTAAGGGCTGGGATGAAGACATCTGTTATCTGACAGGTTATGTTTGCACCTAATTTCATTAAATTCTCTTTCTCCAGTCATCTTACTCTCTCATTACTGCACCATCTGAACATCTGTCTCTGTAGAAACTAACCTTACAAGGGCATGGAAAAAAAAAAAAACAACACCCCCCTGCCACCCACACACACACACAAAAAAAAAAAACAAACAAAAAAAACCCCAAACAAAACAACCCAACAAAAAAAAATCAAAAAAACACAAATAAACAAACAAATAATCAAAAAACAGTAGCAAAATATCCCAGCATCATATAGAGCTTGCCAGGAGTGTTTGAAGGGTACAAAAATTCTGTATGAAATGCCATTGAAACTGATTCTTCTCCCTCTCCAAGAATATACTTTTTGGGAAACACAAAAACTCCTCAGGTGTAAAACTATCTCTAGTCATATATATACACATATGTGCAGATCAGGAAGGACTGGAATTGATTATGTCACATGTTGTCATGTCATAGATGTGGCACATTTGTAAATCTGTAGATTTTTTTGTTTTTTTTTCTTTTACTTGAACTTTACAATGAGAATCAGAGTCCCAGCGATGAGGAAAAGTTTGATTATCAACTCTTAAAATCTCGCTGTACCCCAGAGAGTCCCACCCACTTGGAATGGTTGAGACTTCTTACAGTAAATGAAAAGGAGTTGTAAGTGTTAGACAAGAATTTCTGTCCAGGTTCAGAGGTCAGATATGTGGGTGCTGTGAAGAAACAAAGCTTCACTGAAATTCTATATTTCAGATTTTTTTTTGTCCTTTCTGTCTTTACTTTCCATCATAAGAGACATAGTAGATCCCTCTCTCTACACCACCTAAATACTTTCAAAATCCTCTTCCATTGAGTTTTCATACAGGTTTTCAATGCCCCTCAGCTATGTCCCTAAACACAGATATTTGTTTAATTTCTCTAACCAGCCCCTTCCTCCTCCTGTTGGTTCATTTTCCACAATAATTACCAGATAATCTGGCAGACAACCCCAGAATCTATTCTGGGTTCTAATCCTGGGTGTGCTGCCCTACAGCAAGAGAGGAGCTGGGAAGCCAACAAAAATAATTGTTTTTCCACAGGCAAGATATCAACTGGAAGCCAAGCCAGTGATGAACAGCAGCTTCTCACCCAGGAGTGAGGAGTTTCATGGGACTTTATCTACACTGCTGAAATCACTGCAGTTACTTCATCCCAAATTAGTTTTGACTGGGAAAATGATAACATTTGTGGTTTAACCACACAATCTCCAGGACCTCACACATACAAAGTTTTTGTGGTTTCTTTAAGTGTCCTCCTGACTTGGGCGCTGCTTGTGCTGCCCAGGCAGCAAAGCTGCATTTGCCAAAAGGGCCTAAAAATGGCCAAACAGCATTGTCAAAAACAAAGTTCAACTTTTATTGCTCTCTACAGGCCTTCAGAGCTTGAGGACATCTCTAGAAGTAGCATAAACAACTTTGTGACAGAAAAAATCCCCAAACCCTATAAATAGTTATTCCTGTGGGGATTTTTAAATTTGCCTTCTCTGTTTTAGGGGGTGGGGGAGTGTTTGCTTTTTTTGTTGTTGTTTTCCCTAGAGAAGAAATCCTGTGGCATCCAGGGCAAAACCTCACAGCATCAAACTCCAGCCCAAGAACTTGCAGTGAAGATTGCCCTTGGAAACTGCACATTTATATTTATTATATAACAACAACTTCTGACCAAACTATGCAGGACTCAAAATAGCTGATCCCTGTGCCTTGTAAAAAGAAATAAATGTTTTTTTTATGAGCTCTTCTCCCCATCTCATCTCTTTCTCCAAAAATTCTACTTTTTTCTCTCTGCCTCCAGCTGCACTAAGACACTTCTGTATGTCCAAACGTTGGATTTCATTTTTCTGAACCCGATGGTGGCTTTGAAACCAGGCAAGGTTGAATTCAATGATCTTGGAGATCTTTTCCAACCTTAATGATTTCAGGATTTTCTGAAGGCCCACAACTGCCATAAGCCAATTAATGACCTGGACCCCAACTTTTTGAGAGTGCATCTCATTAGAACACTAATTAAAGATCCATTGTGATGACCAAGCTTGATGCCCTTAATATGTTCGCTTAAGCCACTAAATTAGACAAGAGGAAAAAAAAAGAAGTGCAAACAGTCATGGGTGTAAATAATTCCTAGAAAATTCCATGCAGGCCTTTCAACCACACTGGAAACTCTGTGGAATATAAAACCTTGCTGTCATTTGGCACAATGGCATTTTATCCTGATTAAAAAAAAAAAAAAAAATTCTTGATTTACCTACAAAAGGAAAAAGGAGCAACACCAAAACAAGCAAACAAATAAACAAAATCCCCAATAACAAAATATTTGCTGCCTAAGACAAACATTGAAGTGTTACAAAATATTTTCCCATTAGTCATTGTGACAGTGCTCTGAGGGGCTGGAGAACACATTTTCCAGTTTGTCAGGGCAGTAAAACCTCACAGCCTGAGGTTACAGAGGTGAGGATTTGAAAGTAGATGGTAGCATTACTGTGATAAGACACCAATGCAGCTGGGAGGGACTGACAGATTCAGGGACATTGGTAGAACTGCACACATTTACAGAGACCAAAGATCCTGAAAATTCATCAAGTTGTTTCAAATTTCTGTCTCCAAACTCCTTTTGTCTTCTAGAGGTTCCAGTATTTCTTTTATCTTGAGAATGGCAGCTCTGTGGAGGTCATTTTTTTGCTGTTTCTTTTTCAATCCACAACAGCTCAGTGACCCTGATTGCTCCATCTCCTTTTGCTCCAGTGGAACGGCTCTGGGCATATTTTCATGGCTCTAAATAGCAAAAAAACTTCATATCAGATATAATAATTACATTCAATTCTAAAGAAAACTGCCTTTTAAAAATTTAAATCAACAGGACTCTCATCAGGAATTAGAATTATGAAAATGCCTTTAAACTCCTGCTATTTTGAGTTATTAGCTATTAAAGGAAATTTATTTTGCCAGCTATAAAAAGAGTCTCGTGGTTTTGCATCAGTTGACTCTGACAAATGGAATAGAGGGCTCAGGAATTCTGATCTTGCAGGGTTGGGGACTGGAGCACTGCTGAGCTCCCCAGTTTGGGTTTAAATTGCTAAATTTGTTACATCTGCATTCCACACCACTGTGTGCTCCTGTGACAGAAGAGTTCCCAGCTCCTTTTCCACAGGAGCATCTCTGCTTTCCACTCAATTTCTAAGAAAAATCCATCTCCAAACTGCTTCTATAAACCAGGAAGGAAAACACACATTGGAGTTCTAAATCCCTAAAATCCTCAGAGTGACTGAGTGCCTCACAAAATGATAAAACCAAACTGGGCCATCATTTGCCATATTAAAATTTAACTCTGAAGATCAAGTACACAGGAATTGAAGAAATTTGTCTGTTTTCAAGGTGAAATTCTAGCCCAAAGTCACAAACAAAAAATTCTGACTAGAGTTCAATGGAATTTCCTCCTTTTCATCTCCACACCTTACAGATATGTAGGGATTTCTTTCTAGCAATTCCACATGATTCAATGTCATCCTCTCTGCAGAGGAGAGAAGCCCTTGGAGCATTTGTAGGATTTACAAAGTGAATATACTTTACTCCTGCATTCATGATGGTATAAAATGTTTAAAAGGCCTCACCACAAGCTTTTAAAACTTTTAAACCCAGAGATATCAGACATCAGCCACTGGGTATCAGGTTTTCAGGATGGTCAGTAGGGAATGCTCTCTGAAATGCTTTAGATGGAACAGGGAGCACTGAACTGGCTGAAGAGAGTTTTATGTGTCAGGAACACCTTCCAACAAAACCCAATGCCAGTGACCTTGTCATTTATGCAGCAAGAAAAAAGAGGAGGGAATGATAACCAAGCCAGGCAGGCTGGGCTCATCCAGAGCAGTGGAACAGCAGCACTGGTCTAGCAAAACCAGAATATGTAACTGAGACTAGTACTGGCTTTGATCTCAGATTGGATTTTGATCTCAGATTGTCATGATCTGCTTTGGAATTTTGTTGTCAAATGCAGCTTCTGATTTATGTCTAAAAGTGGGATAGTTTTAAGCTCCTAAAACATCAATTCTATCTGAATCTTACGAGTTTCTTTATTCAAATGAACCCTGGGCTTGCTAAAAGGCTTTTTCAGCATCTGAGAGGTTCCTAAAGGCAGTTTAAGCATACAAACGGGGGTATAAATTTCTAGGTAGAACAAACAAGGACAACTTTTACTTTTTTGCTGGTGTTGTGTTTTAAAAACTTCAGTCTGCAACCACAGTTGATGAGTTGCATAAAAAGCAAAGTCAAAATGTTAGGAGAGGAAATAGGTGGAATCCATTTGTTCAGTATCTACTCAGTGTCTCAGACCATTTTACTGTAATAACATCTTACATGTCTGATATTGGGAACATCTGATGTGAGTCCCACTATTTTAGAGGAATTGCAATCTTAAGGGTAGACAGTGCCCATTAATGAACTCATGCAAATCCTGATTTTCTGGATAGAAGCAGTCTGTGGTATTACTGTAACTAGTAATAATATTCCTGACATATAGTGCAGTTAACTCTGAAATGAATCAGGGTAATTAATTTGACTCTAAGTATGTATTAGCAAAGGCATGGGGAAATCTGGCCTCCAATTTGCATCCTGGCTAGGGAGATATAGAAGCTCCAAAGCCAAGGTGAAGGTCCACTGCAATAAACTAAACCACTGGGGCTGGGATTTTTAACTGCATGGAAGTCGAGACGCGGTGGAATCCAGCTGGAGCCGCTCCAGGCTCTGCTCCATCACTCAGGCTCTAATCAGAACCAGCCAGGGGAACCTGACTGCACAGCCTGACTCACGCCCCTGGCATGCTCAAAGTAAAGAAAAAAGGAGCAAATTATTAATTTAGGAGACAAGCCTTGGCTAGAGGTGATGCCTTACCAAACACGGTGATTGCAGGGGGTGTGTGTGTAAATCCCCCGTTGCTAAGGGAAGGAGTGCAGCACAGAGAGCTCCAGGGCTCAGCACACCTATTCCTTCCCCTCCCTCTCCCTTCCTGCTAATTGTCTGACTATGTGGGGCTGAGGCAAGAGCTTGTCACAGTTTCCCATGCCAGGAGCCAAGCTCAGCAGCAACACATACGAAATATTCGGGATATTGCAGCAAAACTCGCAGGCAAGGACACAAAATTCCAAACCTGAAAGAAATATTTGGACACAGAACTCGCTGATTAAACATCAGAAGAGCTTTTTACTAATTATGTGTTTGTTCTTTCCATCAGTCATAATGGCCAGAGGGACCTGGACAAGTTCAAGAAGTGGCCCATGGGAACTTAATGAGGTTTTAGCAGACTGAGTGCTGGAGCTGCCCTGGGATCAGCCCAGGCTGGGATGGGCAGATGGAGCAGCCCTGGGACAGGGACCTGGGGGTGCTGTGGGGCAGAGCTGGACCTGCCCCAGCCCTGAACCCCCTGCCCTGGGCTGAGCCCAGCGTGGGCAGCAGGGCAGGGGGGATTCTGTCCCTGTGCCCCTGGGCTCAGGTGAGACCCCACCTGCAGAGCTGCCCCAGCCCTGGAACCAGCACAGGAGGGAGCTGGAGCTGCTGGAGAGTCCAGAGGAGGCACCAGGGGGATCAGAGGATGGAGCAGCTCTGCTGGGAGGAAAGGCTGGCACAGCTGGGATTGTTCACCTGGAGAGGAGAAGCTTTGGGGAATATTGGGAAGGAATTCCTGGCTGTGAGGGTGGGCAGGGCTGGCACAGGGTGGGCAGAGCAGCTGTGGCTGCCCCTGGATCCCTGGCAGTGCCCAAGGCCAGGTTGGACATTGGGGCTGGAGCAGCCTGAGACAGTGTTAGGTGTCCCTGCCATGGCAGTGAGATGAGCTTTAAAGTCCTCTCCAGCCCAAGCCATTCCATGATTTATGATGTTCCCTGCAGTGTGATTGCAGCTGAGGCTGTGCAGGGAGGCTCAGCAAACCAAATTCTCTTCAGTGCTTCTGTACCCACAGCAGCACCTGCAGCCCCCTCATTGCTCAGGCTCTCCTGACAAGTGAGCTTCAAAACTGCTGTCCTGAGCTGGCTCTAGGTTGGTATCTGAAAGCAAAGAGACGAACTAAAAATCAAACCAGCTCCCTGATGGAAATGAAAATGGAACAGCTTGGCACAGAATTCATCTGTTCTCTCTACCCCCCGTGGTGATTTTGTAGTAAATGAATCACATCCCAGCAGAGTCAGATCCAAACTGAAGTTTGAACTCCACTCTTTCTCCCACAAGCCTTCCTGCTGCTGGAAAATTGTATTTCCCCACACACCTACGTGCTGTTCCAGCATGTCCAGTAACTGCAGATTTCCACAGCAGCACATGTTCTTCCTGAGTGTCCTGATGTTCCACTGTGCCCTTGGCAGGGCCTGCAGAGGACACTGCTCACAGATGTGTGGGAGTTCTGTGTTTACCTCCAGTGGACATGGCCAGACAGACTAAACACACACATAAATACAAGCATATGCTAATTTGGGATTGTGCACTCTCAAATATCTGTGCTTGGCAGAAGGGGAAGTCACTTCGGGAAGCTCCCTCCCCAAAGGAGGGAACCTGGCTGAAAAATCACAAGCCTGGAAAGAAAAATAGATTCTCACCATCTCACCTAATTATAGGAAGCAAGATTCAAAACTTCAGAGAAGGAAGGCAAGTTTCCAAAATCAGGGGGCTTTAAAGAGAGGATTTCAGCTGGCAGTGCTGGGAGTATCTCTGGTATTTCTTGTCACTGCTGATTACTGCACTCCCTGGGCTTGGCTGGCATGGAAACCCTGGAAGCAGGATGGATCCTGTTGCCAGGGCACACACATATGTACACACACTTAGGTCCTGCAAAGCCCTCACTTGTCTGGCAGGCTGGAAAATCTGGGACAATGGGGGAATCTTCCTGGATGAGTCACTGCAGGCACTGCTTAGACCCTTCCAGGGCGGTCTGGGTGCTCTTCTGGCTTTTAATCTATTCCAGCAAAGACTGGAGGGCTTGGTGTAATCTTAATGAGACTCTTTCCCTTGGCAGCCTTCCACCTTTGTGAGGTAAAGACTGAGGTTTGCAAGAGCAGCAAGGCAAGAGGGATTAGTAAAGTTATTCTCAGTAACTCCCTAACCTCCTCCATTTCTTCTCCTCTTGGCTCTCAGCATTTCTTTCCCCCCACCATTCCTCAAAATGCACTTTAATTACTCCATCATTGCCAAGCAGACCCACAAAATCCCTGCTGACTGATCTTGCACAATAAAACCCCAACACACACATATCTAAACACACACACATTCTATAACAACCCCCTCAAACCTAGAGCTTGCAGTGATTTAAGACTTTCTAAATATAGCACCAGCTGTGGCTGGAAACCCCAGGGGTTTTGTATTTTCCAATCTGGGAAACAAAGCTTTCATCAGTCTGAAATGCAGCTCTAATAAAACCAGGGAGTGCCTTTCACTTGACATTCCCACAGTGGCCCAGGTGGTGCTGAGCAGGGAAGGGTCAGCACAGACACCTCCGGATGGAACCTTGGGAGATCCAGGCTTGGGGGGGACCTGGAGAGTTCCTGAGCTTGCTGAGGACAGTGACATGAAAATGCTGCTCCATTGTGACAGCAGAGACATCCCAATCACCTGCCCTTGGAAGGGAAAACACTTCCTTGGAAAAGGGATTGCACTGGACAAAGGATGAGCAAAATTACATTGGAGAACCCATCAGAGCCCAGCCTGCCAGTGCTGCAAGAACATATAAAGGCAGAGTAATTACCAGCATTTATTCTTGAGAATCATAATGAGCAGGAGCTCTGCTGACCTGGCTTAGCTTAATTTTAATCTCCTGAGATGCCTTCAGTAGGAGACTCAAGTCTCTGGTACATCCTGTCCATCCTATCTAGGTCCTGAACACATTTTCAACAAGACTCTCATTCCACATTCTCAAAAATCTCTTCAAAGGGGCAGATTATCACATGGCATTGTTAACAAGAAAAATAAGAAGTGTAAAAGACTGGGCTGCTCCTCCTCACCACCTCTTACCAACTTTTGTAAGTGCATCCAACTGACTGATGGATCTGTGCTGGGGAAGAAGTGCTCAGGAGCAGAAGGGACCATTAGGCTGCTGAAGCCCCAGAAGCTGTTAAATGAAATCATGAGGATGGGCTCTCAGAGAAGAATTGGCTCTCAGAACAAGGACAGTGCCCAGAAAGTTAATGGTGAGTGACACTTCACCTTCTGAAAACACCCTGTAACTTCAATTTTCATGGTTTCTCCATCTTGCTCAATCTAAAGGGTCACATAGAACTGATTTTCTACACTGAACTAGAACAGGGGGCACGTGCAGACCTAAACTCCTCCTGTGAAGCTCAGCAAGAGAGACAATGGAGCCCTGTGAGCACTGAGGTCTGAGCAGCACCATGGACGAGCAGCAGAGCAAACAAGAGATGCCCTGAACTCTGCTCCTTCCAACAGGGGTGAAAGCAAATCTCAGGCAGCAAAAGGCTCCTGCAGGAGCTTTGAGAAGCCTGACTACAAAAACTGAGCTTAAGCACCACTGCTTACCCCACAGATCTCCCAGCATGGAGCAAACCAGCCAAGCCCTGCAGCTCCTGTGCCTGCAGCCTCCCACAGCCAGCACATTCCCAGTGCTCATCCTGACCTCTGCTCAGGCCCAAATGAGAGCAGGATGCATCCTCCTGCAGCTCCTGAGTGTTTTGTCTGTCTGCTCCTTAACCTCACTGATGTAAACTCTCTATTTTTCCCCCTCTTCAATGTTTAATCCCTAATGACCAGCTCAGATGAGTGTTTGCTTTTACTTTGATTTATTGCCAAGCTGTGTCTGAAAACACAGAGGGGTGATGGAAATGTTTAAAAACATTTTAAAAGCTATTAAAGCTCATTGCTTTTGCATGTTCCAAGGGTTGTTTCCTTCTGTGAAATGAAGTTAACATTGTTTGAACACTGCTCCCCCTCACTCTGCCTCCTGCCCCCGTGTGCTGCCGTGTGCAGGTGCTGTCCTTTGATGAGATGTTTGAGACAAGACACAGTTTGCCTAAAGGAAAAAAAAATACAAGAAAAACTCATTTTCCCTCCAAAATACAAGAATTTTACAGTACAAAAGGGTCACTGCAAATAGGTGATTATTTTTACCCAGCTGAGGCTTTTATGCAGCAATTCCTGAGCTCCAACCAGTAAATATTCCTGCACCAGCCCCAGTCAGGGACACTCACACTCAGAATATCTCTGAGACATCCCATCCCATAGATATATCTGTGTTGAAATGGCCAGGGCTCAGGAGGAGCTGCACATGTCCACAGAAGGCTGAACTCAGTCTCAAAGATCTCTTCCAACCTGTTTCTGTTTCAAATCTTAGGCTTTTAGACAGAAATTGAGATGCAGTGACAGAATGATGCCAGATTCCTCACACTAGTAATGACCAGAGAAAACCTGCTTGGGAAGAGTGAATACACAGAATTTTACAAAGCAAATTCCAATTTCATGTCCCTTTGTAGGAAGAGCAAAGAAAACTGGAAGGTTGTGGCATCACTCCACTGACTTCAGAGGTTTTTGCTTTACAGTCAGTGTGGGTCAAGATAGAAAGAGGAAAGAACAAAAAGGTGAAGCTTTAGATGTAATAACAGAGCTGCTGTTAAAAAGTGAGTGCACATGATAAAGGTTTTACCAAAAGTTTTAACTTAAAAGAGTAAAACTACCTTGTACAGTCAACATCACAGCCCCAGGACCTGCCTGAGCCTTTGTAAACCCTTAAAAAACCAGACAAACCTTGTTGTGTAGCCTTCTCTTTGAAGCACCATATTTGTATTTAAATAATGCAAACAGAGCAGAAAACACTCCCAAAATCCACACTCCAGTGTGTACAAAGTGCTGCCACTGGGGAAAGGATGAAAGGGCAAACCATCCCAGAGTCATTTGTCATGTAATGAGTGACATTGCTTAAACACTGCAGGAGTGAAAGTGCCCCACAAAGGAGCTGTTGGACTCGTTTTAGAGAACATGCTGTCCCTAAACGAGGTCCCTCTTCTTCATTTTTTATCCCAAAAGGAAAAAAAGAGCAAAATAAAGGCAGGCTGGGGTCCAGGATGTGCAGTCTGAGCAGACAGCTGGCTGTGAGCACACGAGGCTGGGGGTGAATTGTCAGAGCGTTGGTTCTTGTTGCACTGAGAGCTCATTGATGGGCAGGAACAATTTCAATCTATTTTTCATCAGTGTGTAAAACACGGGCATGGAATTCAGAGAGGGGGAACTCCCAAAGAGAAGTTTCTTACTCGAGTTCTGGCCCTTGAAAATTCCTTTCCTGGGAGTTGATGCCAAATATTGGTTTGTTCCAACAGGTGGAACTGAAGCTCTGTCCCCAGACAGAGTGTCTGGGGCTGAAAGGATGGCAAAGCAGGACAAAGGCATCTCAGTGCTACTTCTTTAGTGGCACCTGAGTCAGAGCAAGTTACAGGAGGGAAATGAGGGTGGAAAATTTCTGGAATTGACCCTCACAAGAATTTCCAATAGATAGCAGCAAAGCCAGCTCGGTGCTATCCCCATTCTCCCATCCACAATTGTACCCTGAGGTATTGAAACTGCTTTGAGGTAAATTTGGGTCCATCAGTTCTACACATGCACATAAAATCCAATCATTTATTTCCTAGAACCATTATATTTGGAAATATTTCCTACAGTAGGCCTAACTGGAGTCCATCTCACCTCCCAGGCAGTGCAGGGTACAGGGAGCCACAGTTAAAAACAGAGCTGCTGCAAGAAAAGGAAGTGAGAGGAATGGAGAGAAAGAATCAAAAATCACTGGGGCTGGAAAAGACCTTAAAGATCCTCAAGTCCAACCCCCATGCTCACCACTGAACTGTGTCCTCAAGTGCCACATCCACGTTTCCTCAATGCTTCCAGGGATGGTGGCTCCACCTCTTCCCTGGACAACCCAGGCCAATGCTTTACAGCCCTTTCTGTGACAAAAATTTCCCTAAAAAAAACAAGCAGCATGTTACAAAATAATGCTAATTAATTATTGCAAGTGTGATCAGCTCATAGCAGTGAGGGAATGTCCCAATGATTGCTACAACTTGCAGGAGCTCAGCAGAAAAATCTCAATGATCTACCCAGATGACTTGTTAGGGTTCTGTGAGAGGCACTGAGCAGCCTGAGGCGAGAAAAGTGCAAAGTGGGTCAAATCCACACGGCCACTTAGCCTCTCCTGTGCCTTTGCAGTGCTATTTCAGCACTTTCTCACGATATTTTTACCAGCTAGCCCTCCCTTCAGCTTTAGCAGCACGCACTGGTGGCAGTAAACACCAATTGTCTTTGGAGAGTGGTGTTTTCCTGGGGCAAGCACATTGCTTAATTGGAATAACTTGAATATTCACCTCCTCAGCAAAAGCACCAAGGCCAAAGCACCTCTGCCTTGGTGCAAGCACAAGTGGGACACAAAATCCAGCCCTGAAAGGCAAACCCTTGCATAATGCTTCCATAAAACGCTCACAACTTCAAGTACTATTGCTAAAACAAAGTCATGACAGAAAAAACACGTGGAAAAAAAGAGTCAAAGCAACAAAAAGTTGTTACATAAAAGCTGTAACAAGTGGAAAGCAGCAGGGGTACATCAGGACAAGCACTGAGCCACGTCCGTTGAAGCCACTGCATGATAGAGCTTGAACACAGCCCAAGCTCGCTGCTCCCCGTTGTCAGGGCAGCAGCTGTTTAGCAGCCCTGGGTATTTTTCCACAACAATTCACAGGAGTAGGAAATATCCAATCTCCTCGGAACAAATTCTTCACCTATTCCACTCAGTTTTTACAAAGAAATTCAGCACAGATACCTTCTTGCCATCCCCTGTCCCTCCCAAGCCTGGACATGCTCCAAATGAAAAGCTGTGAACTGAATCCAGCTGGATCCTCCCTCTGCACTGAACCTGTTCTAAAGCATTGACTCCTTCTAATTCCTGAGTGCCAGCACCTTAATGCAACAGCTGCCAGGTGTTACAGGGCTTTAATCTGTTACAAGAATTGAGAGTTTAGTATTAAGGCAGAAAAAAAGAATGTTTAATAAAAGACAACATGATTTCTTAGCAGAGGTGGTGAATGAATTTCAGAACTTCACATCCAAACAAGGATCACAGCCTCAGTGCTGCAGGGGGAAGGTCAGCATCTCTCCCTTGGTAAAAAATCCCACAATGGTTCAGGTTGGAGGGGACCTTAAAGATCACCTCACTCCAGCCCCCACCATGGGCAGGACACCTTCCACTAGACCAGGTTGCTTGAACACTTCCAGGGATGGGGAGTCCAAAAATTTTAGAGATGGAGTGCCTTCAGAAAAAAAAGTGCTTTAGGAAAAGAAGTGAGAAGATTCCAAACAGCAGGAACAGGGGAATGCCCACTCTGCCACATGCACCATCTCTGAGCTCTCCCCGGAGCTGGAGCCTCCTGCTGTCTTCTCCTTCTGCTGACTTCCCTCCCAGCTCAGGCATTTGCCTCTGGAAAGAAAAGCCTGGACAAGAGCAGTGTAGAGTCATGAACTGAACAAACATGAGTCTGGCCAAACCAAGGACTAGTCCCAGCTTTGCAGCAGCAATTATGGTTTTCCTGAGGATTTGGTCAGCTTTGGAAGGCCACACTATGTGTAAGTCCACCTCCTCAGGCTCCACCAGCCAAATTATCCTTCTTAATGATCCCTATCCTGCCCATGGGCAGCTCCCAAAGCCGCCCAGTTGTCTGGTGCCATGTCCCTGCCAGCCATGACTAAATGACAGCCTTCCCCCTGGCATTTCCATTTCAGCCCCAGTCAGCAATTCCTGTGTCTGCCTCGCTGGCCAGGCTCCCAGCTGGCCAGTCCTGTGCACATCCTGCACGTCAGCTGGGCTCACAGCCCCGTGCCCACACACTCCCATTGTGCCCACAGCTGGAAAGCACATTCCCAGAGAAAGCAGGAGGGCAGGAAAGCACCTCACCTCAGCCTCCAAGCTGCAGAGCAGCAGGGAAGTTGAATTGCAGTACTACAGTTTGTTCATTACTGCAAAAAAAAGGAAAAATTTCTTGAGCCAAATTGAGAAGCTGTATAGATATTGCTGCCTAAAGGTGACTCAGATCATGCAATGAACTCGAGCTGTCCTGAGTGCCCAGTGCTCCCAGGCTAACCAAGGAACACAGGCTGAGCCCTCCAAGCAGCCAGGGACACAGCACAGCTCTGCTTCCTCCCAGGGCTGGAGGAACGAGGTGCCAGCAGCCCCAGAGCCCAAAAGGCACCTCAGACAGAGCAGTGCTCTGCTCCTCTGTGACACCTGCACAGACCCTGCAGGTGCTGCTCCCTCTGAACTCACAGGAGCAGAAGGGGACACCTGGCCCTGCCCCTTGCAGCTGGGTCAGTCCAGGTTTTGTCACCATTTACAGGAGGCAGAACTTGTCAATGCAAGTCAGGTTGTTCCATGTTCAACAGAACAAGAGGTGCCACACCTGAAGCCAGTGCAGCCAGACCACTGTGTTTGCAACTGTTCCATGTGCATTTATTAATTAGTTTGCAATTAGTATTTACCTACCTGGTTACTTTTTTCCTTCTTTTTGTCTATTAGCACTTTCAGCTCACACACAACCCTGCTTTTCATTCACTCCAGAAGGGGCAATGGGTTTTGCTTTCTCTTCTCAAAAGGTCACTGCTTTATCCTTTTATTTATTGTGCCCTACCTGCTCCAAGAGCACACAGAATTCCAGTTTTCTGCTTAGAGACAAGGGCTACCCTCTGTGGTCTGAACATATATTGCACAACAAAGCAAAGCTGCTGAGACAGCTTCAAGAAACCATCCCAGATCCTCACAGCACTCCTGCCTGCACGAGAAAAGGGCAGTTCAAGGTGACACAGTCACTTTGGGCATGCAGAGCTTCACAGAATCCATGGAACTGCTACAAACTTCTACCTCAGACCTTTCCTTACTGAGAGATGCAAACTCCTCCTTCTGCTCAGGGGAGATGCTATCACAGAATAGAAATATGGGGTATTTAAAACTGGAAAAGACCCATAAGGATCCCAGTTCAAATTCCTGCTCCTCACAAGAATATCTAAGCTCAACCATATCAGCAAGAGCATTGAGCTCTGACAGGATTAGTCCTGTTGAGACATAAAAGAAACCTTAGATTTGGGGGTAGATTTTAAAATAAATCCTTTTTTTTTTTTTTTTTTGTGTGTGTGTGTGTTTTTTTTTTTTTTTTTTTTACTGCAGTTACCATATAAATGTTTGCTCAAGAATTGTAGTGAAGCATTTTAGACCCAGAGCACAGTAGGAAGACAGCTGTAACACAGAACAATGTGATTTCAAGAACAAAATACTCCCAGAATTCAAGAGAATCTTTGGGCACAAGTTTCAGGTGTGAGTGACTGAAGCTGCCAGTGGAACCCAGTGGAGCTGGCTCACCCCTCAGGGCAGATTGGTGTTTCACCTTCAGAGCACGAACCTTGGGACAGGATGGAAACAGTAGCTGACTCCAGCTCAGGAAAAGGATGTTCAACCACCTGAAGATTAAGATGGATTTGAACATTCCCCCTGTTCAGCATAAATGCAGCTGTTTGAGACGTCAAATCATGAAAGGAAATACAAAATTCAGCTCTCATCTGAAGCTCCTACTGAGCCTGCTCTTTCCAAGATCTACTTAGAAAAAATGTCTCCAAGCAACAGAGTAGTGATTCAACTCTAGTTAAAATAAATTGAAGTGTGACTTTCTGCACCCAGTTTACATTGGATTGGGCCCTAACCTGGGTAGCCAAGTGGCCCAAACCTACACTTGCAGAATCCCAGAATCACTGAGGTTGGAAAAGACCTCCAGGACCATTAAGTCTGACCTGTGCCCAATCCCCACCTTGTCCCCAGCCCAGAGCACTCAGTGCCACCTTCCTGGGACACCTCCAGGGATGGGATCCAAACCTCCCTGGGCATTTCCAATTCCTGAGCATCCTTTCCATGGGGAAATTCCTGCTCATGTCCACCCTGACCTCCCCTGGCACAGCCTGAGGCCATTTCCTTCTGTCCCAGAGCTGGTGGCCTGGGAGAAGAGCCTGACCCTCACCTTGAAAACCTCTCTCTTTTAAGGAGCAAATTTTTAACTTCCACATATTAAGCTAAATCAGAGCTATTGAAGAGATTTCTGAAAGAGCAGGGCTGAAGAACAGCTCTGTATTTGGAAAGCTCCTGCAATGCAGATAAATAATTTTTCCAAAATGAGAGGGTGACTGGGCAGCCAGCAAGAACTTTGACAGAGATCTTCTGTGGAAGGGCAGTCATTTATTTCTATTGTCTCTCCAGAGTGCCAGGAGAGGCAACAATCCCTAGGATTTATAACTGGCCATAAACACACTTAGAACCACTGCACTCCTAAGGCAGCCCAGACAGAACACACCGTGCACTCAGGATCTGAGACTGCCCAAAGCAAGCTCAGAAATCCACACAAAAGGGGCCCAAACATGCAGCAGCTCAGGCACTTGAAATCGCTTATTCTAACCTGCTGCCTCTGTGATAACATTGAGCTACCAGCAGCTTGATTTCAAAGCTTTTTGGAGGGGCTCTCTTCCCCCCATCTCTTTTACTTTTTTTTCCTTGGATAACAGCCAAGGTCTCAAGGACAGCACTAATGAAGCATTAACTCAAGTGAAAACAAATTGGCCCTGAACAAAGGCACCCTCACAAACTGCCTTCCCCAGTGGGAAGGAGCCAAGGTTTCCTATTTCCTTAGTGACTCCCAACTTATGAAGCTCCCACAACAAAACAAGGTTTCTTTCAGCAGTACCCAACTCCTTCCACCAGCTCTGGCCACGGGAGCTCATCCCAGCCCTGCCTTACAGCTCACCCACTGCCAGCCCCTCTGCTCACACTGATTTCCCTCATGCCTGCTTTTGTTCTTCTCCAGCTTTAATGCTATGCAAGTCCCAGGTTTTGCTTTTCTTTCAGAATTTCTGGGTTCATGCCCAGCTGTCCACTGGCTAGCAAACCCCATAATCAACAAAAAAACACAGCCATGGTCTCTTGGACTCCCAAAAAGTCCTGAGCTGAGAGGGACCCACGGGGATCATCATTTCCAGCTCCCAGCCTTGCCCAGACACCCCAACAATCCCTGGGCATCCCTGGCAGCTCCTGGAGCTCTGGCAGCCTCAGGGCAATGCCCAGCACCCTCTGGTCTGCATCACAAAAAATGAGCTTTCAGCTCCTCGTGTAGCTGGGAAAAGTTGAAGACAAAAGGGAAAATAATAACTCTAGGTTTGTAAACACATAATTAGTGATGGATTTAAGCTATGAAACAGCTCAGATTTAAGCTAAGGAACATTCAGAAGGTACAATTTAAAAGCCTGCTGTTATTCTCTGAGGGCCAATGTCACTCAGTGGATTATATTTCCAGCACTTATATGCATGACAAAATATCAAAGGGTTTCTTCCCATTTAGATTCTACTTAAGATATCAGTAAACCCCAGCATTTCTGTTAACAACAGCAGCTCTGTGCTTTTCTCACTGAGAAAGTGTTACTGGTGTTCTCTAAGAGCCTTCTCAGGGTTGCCTTTAGAAAACAAAACTAATCTAACTTTACTTTAGCCACTAATTCCATTATCCTAGAAAGAAGTAGCACTAGTAGTGAATTAGTACTTTTATCTAGGGACTTGTCTGGATCAATTTTCTGTTAAAACACAACTTGTGCAGCACAGAAACCTGCCACTTCCACTTAAGTACCACTTAAGTCTTCTAATAATATTGTGACAGGGGTTTGTGTGCCCAGAAAAACACACAAATAAACCCGTGAGCTGCAAGTGAAGAATTCAGAGCAGCTGAGCTGACTAAGAACAGCCTGCAGCTCTCCCCAAAATCAAGAAATAGATCCTTGAGTCTGCAACTACCATTGTTGGGCTCTGCTGTTTGCTGGTACAATCCAGACATTTCAGCTGGAGATAGAGCTTAGGTGTAGATAAATCAGGTTAATTCCTGACTGAAAAGACTCCCTGCAAATACATGGAGTAGTCAGCATACAGCAAAATATATCCCACTTTGAGAGGTTTGACTCATTAAACTCATTAAAAGGTTCTGTCACCTTAGCCAGCTGGTCATCACTGTGGATAAGGATCTAGAGAAGCCTTTTGGCTTTGGAGAACCAGTACAAGAAGTAGGAGAACACTTTGGATGGAGAGACAAAGCTGACCAGACAAAGCCTCCATCACGGTCAAACAATGCTGTTCCACCTGTGAAAAAAAAGTTTCATTTTCTGGCCAAGCCATGGAACTCATTGTTTTCAGAGTTGATATTTATTTACATAATTCCAAGAAACTTTTTTTCAGCTGGTCTCCATTTTACCTCTTTTAATTTGTTTCTACTCCTGTACATCCTCTCCCCTCCCACCTTTGGTTTGTTTTCTCTCCTAAGTCTTGTATTTTCTTCTCTGCTAATAAAATAAACAAGAGAAGACAGAGCAGCTTGTGACTTTGCCAAGCTTTCCAACACTCGAGTTCCATGACAGTCCAAAATGAAAGAGAATCTTTTCAACCTAAAAATCCTTGGAGAAGCTTTCCAAGCCTGGAATCAGCAGCCAGGCCAGGTAACAAGAGGCACAGAGCAGGCACCTCCTTCAGCTTCCCACACCATCCAGAGGGGAATGAGGCTTCTCCTGACACATCCAGCAGCTGGCAGGGCAGGAACCTGAGCCAGGCTGCTCAAGGGGGGAGAATCAGCCCTGGGAGAGGGTGACTGACAGGGCTGTGCCCAAGAGGGAAAGGTAGGAGCTGGATGAGCTCCTTTCCCAGTGCTCTACGTGCTGCTCCCACCCTCAGGACGGGCTGTTCCCACCCTTCCCCACTCAGGATGTCGTGCCCAAGGTTGCACAAGTGTCCTGGAGGCTTCAGGCTGGAAGGAGAAAGAGGAGGATGACTTATGAATAGAGTTATTCACCAGATCCCACCGAGGGCATTCTGCTGCAGCTGGGCTCTCCAACCCCAACCACAGATGGAGGCTCTGCCAAAAGAGATGCTGAGAAAGGGGAAAAAATACCTCCTGGTTGGTTTGTATTTAATCAAAGTCAGCTTCTGCCAAGCCTCACCATGCAGGGATTTCAGAGGCCTCTGTGTTTTGAACAGTACACTTTGCTGTTGATAACCAGACCTGGATTGGTTTATTTTCATGCAAAAAGAAAAGGAGCCCAAGGCCAACCGGAACCAGATTAATGCCAAGCTGTGGGAGTAGCTGTGGACAATTCTATTTTTAATTCAGAATGTCAATCTGTTCTCTGGTTTGAGAGCTGAAGCCAAACAAGACAGCACACTAATGTCAGGGTGCCTGAAATTTAAAAGGCAATAAACCCAGAAGCAGTTCTTAAAAGCCTGAGATGTTTATCAAGAACAGTTTGATCCCAAAGGACTTTCATTTCAGCTGAGAAATAAGCCATGAAGTGATTAAGTGATTTGTACAACTCAAGTACTTCACCAAGCCATCAGGAGCCAGGGAAGCAGATTGCCCAAGCACACAGCTCCTTCACCTCTTGCAGTCTGACAACACCCCTGGAAGACATCATGTTCCTTGAGCAGCCTCTATTCTCTTCAGAATTTCTGCATTTCTCCCCAACGTCAGATTCCCTGGAACCTTCAAGGGCTGGGAGTTCAGCTGTTTGTGAGATGTGAGCAGCTAGAGAAAGCTCAGAGGGAGCCATGGCCTGTAGGGACTGTGAGACATCTGCTGCCTTGCGTAAGCCCAGCCACCACGAGCATGATTTATACATTTCCTAAAATAAGGGATGCATCAGGCTGTTCAAGGGGATGTATGGACGGTGCCAAAATGCCAAATACTTTTCCTACAGAAAAGCCCAGTGCAGAGCTGGGAGTCACTGTCACAGCCCAGGAGCACCTCAGGTCTCTGGGAAAAGATCCATCCCAGATTACCTGGGAAGACCTTGCCCTAAAGTACTACAATTATAAATTGCAAAGTCCAGACTTAAAAATTGAAATAAATTTTCATTGGAAGTATCTGGTTAGCTCAACTTAGCTAAGTGATTGAAGTGTGATCCAAGCAGAGTTATTCCTGTTGCCTATTTATTGTGCTGAACTATGAACAGTTTTATCCAAAGTGAGCAAATTGTGAGCTGGCAGCAAACAAAAATCATTACCTAGGAACTGAGATATGTCCTGTCTGCACACCAGAGTGGTCCACACAAACCTGGCTAAGGTCCCAAGCCCTTTTAGGGTGTCCAACTGAACACCGAAGCTCTTAAGAAGATTTCAAAGAGCTTGACAGCAAATGTCAACATTGGAAACCACAAACTGATGCACCTTTAGCCATTCCAGGGTTTCCAGTTGTGTTGTTTCCACTTCACTTCTGATCATGCTTGAGCAGAAAATCCCTGAACCAGAGTTCTAGACCAACAATTTCAATTTGAGCTGTATTTTTTATTAATAAAAAAGTTAAGCTTGGACAGCAGTTGAATTAAGTGCACAAGAAGCCAAAATCCTAAACTGCTCCCGACAATATCCCAGGTCATACCCCCTAGATGCAGCCAGGAACCAGGGATAGAGCACTTGAAGGAACTGGCAAAGACCTACAGGACTGGAAGATGCTTAATTTCCATCTCTAGATAGGGGATTTACTGTAACAGGCTCCTGGCAAGGAATTTACCTCCTAGAAGAGAAAGCCTTGAGGTAAAAAGTCTCTGGAGGTTTCCTAATGAGAATGTGGGGTATAGGAAATGACTGCACAAGCTCCACTCAGGAGGTTTGTCCAGTGAAAATCAGCTTCCAGCAGGGAAGGCAGAGGTGGTTCTGCAGCTCAGATCCTTGGAGCTGCTCCCTGCCCTGAGCTGCAGCCCAGCCCAGCCCTGCAGGGCAGGCAGCTCTAATTAGCACAGCCCAGATGGACCCCAGGCTGCCATCAGATGGTTCATGACCCAGAACACAAACAGCTTTAACAAAGTACTAATTCCACTTCAAAAGGCAGGGCCTTTAATGAATTTATACAAGCCTTGGGGCTACAATTACCATCCAAATATTGCTGGTCTTAAAAAAAAAAAGGAGGAAGTGAAGGAGGGAGGAGGTAGAAGCAGGGTAAATCATAGCCAGGAGCACTGGCACCAGACTCACACTTGATCTGCTGGTTGGGACAGTGAAGCAGCTGGGGGAATAGTGCAGGACTGCTGTAAAACCTCACTGCAGCCTCACCAAAAGTGCAATATTGCAGCACCTCAGGCAGATTGGAGCTGTCAAAAACAAGAGTGGGGCTTTAGGGTGGTTTAAGACAAAAAATGACACAGCTGACAAAATTCCTCCCTGGGCCTTTTGCTCCCTGAGTGAAGGACAAAACACCTGTGCAGGTGAAGCTCAGAGTGGGGCCCAGGCCAGCACAGCTGAGCAGGGTCATTGCCTGGGCTCCATCCTACAGCTCCAGACTGTTTCTGACACGGACAGTCCAGCAGAGATGTTCAGCTGGCAGGGTCAGCACCAGCTTAGCACTGAGGAGAAAAGAGTAGAAACACTGAAAAGAGCCAAGATCTCCTCTCTGTCTACTCTGCCACTGCCTGATCTATGATATAAAGGCGAATTCTTATCTCAGAATCACTGAAGTTGGAAAAGACCTTCATGATAACAGAGTCTAACCTGTGACTGATCCCCACTTGTCACCAGCCCAGAGCACTGAGTGTGCTTAGAGACCTCCAGGGATGGGCACTCCAAACCTCCCTGGACAGCCCCTTCCAATCACCCTTTCCATGAGGAAATTCCTGCTGGTGCCCACCCTGCCCTCCCCTGCCCAACCTGAGGCCGTTCCCTCTCCTCTGTCCCTGTCCCTGGAGCAGATCCCAAATCCCCCCTGGCTGTCCCCTCCTGGCAGGGAGTTGTGCAGAGCCAGAATTTCCCCCTGAGCCTCCTTTTCTCCAGGCTGAGGCACCAGGCTGGCAGGACAGGCCAGAAACCCCATGGAGGTGATGAAAGTAAAACCAAAGTCCTGGGAACAGCAAGACCACAGCAGGCAGAGTGAAGGATTAAACACCAGCAGACATTGTCAAACAACTCCTAAGTCTTACTGAGTACAAAATTTTAACATCACTCTTCTGGGATGTTTGAGCTGGCCCTCAGTGGATGGCAGGTTTAGAGCCCATCTGTCCATAAAAATGTTTCTTCCCAAAGCTGCTCAGGAATGTTTGCCTTGTAAGGTAAAGGAAAGCAGGAGAAAAGAGCTGTTAAGTACAACAGATTAATTGCACTCAGAAGGTTCTGAGTTGTCTCTGTGGGCAGTCTAGGCACAGCATGGATAACAGGTACTGAGAGACAGCTGCTGGTGAGGCCGCTTTTACAGGGGTTTGGCACTCAGGAGACAAAAAAACCCAAATTCTGCTTGTATATGAAAGGAACTTCATTACCTACTCCTCTCCAGGACAGTGCTAAGGTGGCTGCTGGTGAATGCACCTCTTTTCCTTTCCTATTTACATCATGCTTTATTCTTATGTTATTTTAAAGAAAAACTTCCTTAAATTCCTGGTCTCTGGTTGCTTGGCTTGCTTTCCTTTTCATGGGAGAGCCCTGAAAACTGCAGAGTTGTGTCTACAACATGTTCAGTGTCCTCTCTGCAAGGTCATTAATAGTCCAGTCATTCCTCTGCCTCAGCAAAGTGCAGCTCCCATATCAGCTTCACTTTCTTACTACTAGGCTTGAACCAAATTAGGCCCAAACCACAGGGATTAACCCCAATATATTTTCTGTTAATTTTTTACACTGTTCCTTTTACTGCAGGCCTTGCAAGCCACAGCATAGGATGTGATGCAACTATTAAATGCTCATACCAATGCCACCAGCAGAAAATTGAGCTGGAGAATAAGGTGGAAACCCTCAATCCTATTGAAAATAGACACAAAATAATGACTTTAAGTCATTTAAGTCCCATGCAGCAGCCACACTTTCTCCAAGCTCTCAGGTGAACATGTTGAATCCTTTCTGACTGCTCAGGGGCCTAAAATCAGCCATGTGCTCAAAGCTGGTGTAAGACACCCCAAAATACCTCATACTTTTCCTTTTCTTACACAGCAGTGAAAAATGTACAAACTCCTGTCAATCAGGCACCAGGCAACTTTTTCTACTGAAAAGGATCCCATATCAGGATCAGGAACAATCCAGTGTGGGATCACATCCCTGACAGACAGGACACCCCTGGGTGGGCACTGCCCAGCTTTAACCCTTGCACCCAATTCCAAAAGATCTGCAGGGGCCAGAAACAAGCATTGCCTTTCAAGACATTATTACACTCTGCAGCTGATCAACACACCACAGCCTGAAATAGCTCACAAAGCTGGCTGACTCGAAAAATAAATTTTCTAAAAAAGCCCTTTATAAAGGCACATGCCTTTGTCAGACTCTTCCTGGTTGCACATCTCCCAGGACTGCTCTTTATGAAGACAAAAGCAAATATAAAGTTGGCAGGAATCCCACCCAGCCTGTATCTGTCCAAATCATCAGCTATGTTTTTGATTTAGCTGCAGTTTAGACAGCCAACCTCAACATTCTGAACAAGGCAGAGTTGTTTTAAAGATGCTCTGCAAGCAGAGGGAGAGAAAGACAAACCATTCAGAAGCAAGGGCAGCTTGGCCAGGGAAGGCTCCTGGGATCTTGATGGAAAAAGAAAGTGTTTGGTGTCTTCAGCACTCACAGATCTGAAAGTGCCTGGGAAGGTGGGGAAATGAACAGAGCTCTTCCTGTAGAGCTGGGGATTTTTCTTTTCTTATTTTGGAACAAAATCCGTATTTGTCTTTGTATATGCCCTTGAAACTGTGCAAGACCTCTTTGATCAAGAGTTTCTCTTTGCTTTGTCTCCTTTAACATTGTCAAACTCTTTTATTCATAAAACTGCTTATTTCTGCAAGAGCATGTAAGGGGCTCACATGTCCCTGAGAGCACAGAAGAGAGGTGCTGAGGTGTGAAAAAAGAGTGTGAAAGTCTAAAGGACTTGGAACAGGTAAGCAAAACTCACACACAGAAGAATGAGGAGGTGAGTGCTGCATGCTGAATGCTCTTTACTCACCAAAGCTTGGATCTCATCTTCTATGAAAAGGTTTAAAATACACATTATGACCAAAGTGAAATAATTTCCTTGAAAAGGAACTGGGAAAACTGGGAAAATTTTTCTTCTAGACTGTATCTTCTAGTGTAGGCAAAGCACAGGAGAAGACTTGCACTGCTTGCAAGGTCTGATGTTAATGCTGGATCTGAAAGAATGGCAGCATTGAAAGGCACAGGGGAGAAAGAACATTGGAATTGTGGAATCATGGAATGGTTTGAGTTGGAAGAAGCCTAAAATACCATCCAGTTTCAGCTCCTTGCCATGGGCAGGGACACCTCCCACTGTCCCAGGTTGCTCCAAGCCCTGTCCAGCCTGGCCTTGGGCAATTCCAGAGACCCAGGGGCAGCCACAGCTGCTCTGGGCAGCAACTCTGCACTCACACTGGTGACCAATCAAGAAGAATCTCAAAAGATGATAAAAGCTCTCAATCAGTCTTAGTAGAGACTAAAAATCAAATGCAGAGAACTGGATGTGTGAGGGAGGAAGATCACACCTGAGAGAACAGCTGGAGCTGGGCCAGGGCAGGCTCAGGTGGAGCTCAGGGAAAGGTTCTTCCCCCAGAGGCTGCTGGCACTGCCCAGGCTCCCCAGGGAATGGGCACGGCCCCGAGGCTGCCAGAGCTCCAGGAGCTGCCAGGGATGCCCAGGCTGGGGTTGCTGGGGGGTCTGGGCAGGGCTATCCCTGGCCAGGTTACTGAGCTGGGAACTCCTGAGCCTCAAACCATCAGCACAGCCCAGCCCTGCATGGCAAGAGATGCAGAGATGACAGCAGTGATGAACTGCCCAGGCCCTGCAGAGGAGTTACCAGCACTCATCACAAAGTGATGGATATTAAATACTCCTGTTTTTTCTGAAAGCACTAGGGACTGGCCATGTAATGAAACACAGACATTCCTAGATTTTTATCTCACTGCTTTCTCTTCACTGATTTGTTTCATTTTACAGCATAGAAGCAACTTAAATGCACCAACAACTGAATTAAATTTAGGACCTGCAGCAGAGCTTCAGCCACTCTAAAAGGCTTTTAACAAGGAAGATTTTATTTTTAAGAAAAGCTTCTAAAGATTTTATTGGTTTAGGTAACAGGAGAAGGAGCCAGATGCATGATTTCAACGTGGAGATCTCAGTCAGAGTTCTGGGCCATTTCTGAGGTGAAGCAATGGTCCCTCCAGCATTCACAGCTCTATCAGATCTGAAATTAAGTGAGGCATCCACTCCTCTCCAGCACCCCTGTGGAGAAATGGGCTCTGTTTCAGCTCAATAGGCAGAGTACAGATACAGGGAAGTTTATGAGAGGTGAGAGAGCTGAGATCTCCTCAGCTGTGTCACTGCAAATCCGTGTGTCCAGCCCTGGAGCACTGCTGCCCTTCCTGAGCACACTGCTCACAAACCTGCCAGCAACGCCACCTTCTGATCCCTGATTCCAAGGAAAATAGGATTTGTGGCAGGACAGACATTCATTCACCATTCCATCTCGATTTCCTTACTCCCAAGTATCAATCCCCTTGTACAGTTGTCACAGCAGCAGCTGCCCAACAGGAGCAGCCACCTTTGGGAATCCTGACATCTGAGTTTTACAAGCCACTGCTGCCCAAAAATACTGGGAACTATTTGAGCATGTAATTTGTTCCAAGATAACTCTACAAAAGGTGAAAGTCTGACCTTCACACTGTTCATTCCCATCTTTAACTCCCTTGCTTTCCAAAACCCACAAAACCTTTCACAGTGCTCCAGACCAAAGGCTCACCCAGACAGAGGGAAAACAATACCAGCCTGGAAGCTCTTCCCTGCAATGCAGCATCCTCTCAAGGTATTCAGGGATTCTTTTGCCAGGATCCCATCCAAGGATTCCAAACTTAAAATGGAAGTGAATTGAAGGGGCTGGGCAGAAGGAAAAGCCTATCAAGTTTTAATACACCCCTGGGCAGGTAAAGCAGAGCAGGAAGGTCAGAAGTGCCCAGGAGCTGGCTGGGATCAATCCAGCACTTCCAGATGCCCCAGGCTCTAAAAGGACTGGCACAAGAGACACCAGCAAAGCCCCAGGGCTTTCCAGTAGTTTAGTCTCTCAGACTAACCTGGGTGTTGGCCTTTTGGATAACTTCCCCACTGTTCTGGCACTAAGTTTTACAGGGTTTTCCAGAAATGACTTGCTTTGTTTGAAAAACCCGCAGTCAGCCCAAACAAAGTAACTGGAAGCAAAGTGATGACTCAGCCACTGGATTTCAATACTCAAAAATATTGGATTTGGTGAGTGCTTCTTGAATTTAACACCTGGGTGTGTTCAGAAGAGAAGCATTTTTCAAGAAGAGTGAGTTTGCCAGCCATGACTGATGAGGTACTGCTGGGGCTGATGAAATATTGTCTAAGCCAGGTGAAGAAGCAGAAGGGTCCCACAGAAGGGAACCCTGACAAGTAACATTGAGAGGTGAGATAAAACATCTCCAGCATGCTCACAAGTGAGGCCACAAGCACTTAGAGAAAAAGACAAGTCCTTACAGCATTTCTCCCCAGTGTTCTCCAAAATCCAAACTGATTTCCCCGCAGGATTTCCCAGGTTTGATGCTGTTTGCTGTTTTGTGAGCCAGCTGCTTTCTGCACCCCAAACCTCCCCGAGCTGCCTCACACTGCTGCTGAATTATAGTGCCTTCTGTTCTGGAAACAGGCTGTTGTAAAATTTCCACAGAACTATTTTTCATCTCACTCTGCAGCTCCTCAGTATCCAGTGAAGATGTGTTTGCATGCAGGCCACCTCTCCTTGGAGCTTATTCCAGAAGTTGCACACTTTAGAGTCTTTCTTCCTTGAAGTTTTCTGTGCAAAACCGAAGATTAAGCAGCTTGTTTCTCCCTCTAATTGATGTTTACTTTCTGTTGGTTCACACACATCAGTATTTCCTTCAGGCCCTCAGAGCAGCATGAGGAATTACTAATTCTGACATGAGGAGTCACGAGTCTCTTATTTACACTGAGGCACACACACGTCACTCATTTTCAGTTCTCTGGTAAAAAAAGAGAAATCAAAAAGGGCCTATTGAATAAACAAAGTGTCCAGTAGCATAAATATTTCGCCTCCAGGGCTTCAGGATGTTTGACTGTGAGATAAGAAGCAGCTGTCACTGCTTTCTACTGGGACCAAGAGATGTGGCTCTTCAGATCTGCTGCTGCTTCTTTCAAAACCTAGAAATGTTCACTTGCACAGGGGATGGTTCCCTGTTCCTTCCCTGCCCAGGCATCTCCAGCCACAGTCAGCAGGCACAGAAATGCAATTTTTAGGTGTACCTACACTGAGACATGCCAGCTTCTTTGAGCTCTAAAGATCAGTTTCCTGAGTGACTTCAGGGATAAATTAGTCTTCCCCATGCCAAATAAACCAGATGTAATGAAATATGTGAGTAACATGAAAGTTAACAACTGGCACAAGATTTCAGGGCAGTAAGGAAACCCACAGGATAATGCAGCAATTCTTTGCATAGCCCTCACTATTAAAGAAAAAATAAAATAATAAAAAGTGATACGGCTCAAGGAAAAACAGGATAAAACCCTGCACTCTTCTCATAGCCAATGCAAATGCCATGAGCAGAAACAAATTACACTCTTTCCTCTCTCAAAATTGATTTATCACCAAGAAAATGTTCTGAAGACTTAAAAGAAGCCTTGCTCATTTTCATGCATCTCATCTGCTTCATCCTGTGCTACTGATGGGGCAGCAAAGGCAGACAAGTGTTACTCAGGTCTGCTGGAAATAACTTCAGCTATCTCCTCCCTGCACAGCCATGCCATTTAGCCTGGGACTCTGAGAGCTGACACCTTGGAGCTCTAGCTGCTCATTTTAACCAGACATTTTATGACTAAGTTCATTTTTGCCCAAAAACACACACACAGAGGCTGAATTTTTATTAAGGATTCATCTAGAAAGTGTGAACAAGCCTGGGGCACTTGGGTCACAGCAGCAGTGATGAAGTCTGGCAAATGTAAGATAAAATAGTTCTGAAGCACCAATTCTGCCTCTTCAGACAGCAGCCACTCACCCAGTGTGCTGATCTCCAGTTTGGGAGAAGTGATCATTGTTTTCCTTGGCACTGAAGTTATCCAGTAAATGCTCTTCTCTTATTTTTGTTACAGACTTCAAGGGCAAATTGTTCCAGATCTCCCCAGTTTCAAATCAGAGGCTCAAAAGCAACAAGTACCTTTTCAGCTCAGCTTGAAACAATGCATTCCCTTTTCCCTGTTTCCACCTCCAGTTCACACTTCAGGCTCACACTGCCTGCTGTGTTTGTACCATCCCAGAGCATTCCTACCTGAGAGTCACAAACCAGGCCCTTAATTCTTCACTAATTGGCTAAAAGCTGATTGTGTGGAGGTTTCCACATAAACTACTACAAAACCATGAAGTAATGAGTAAATCTTGATCCAGGTGGGAGGCAGAGAGGCTGAACATGTCCAGCTTATCTCAGAATCAAGTTATCTAATGCTTAGAACTCCAAACAATCCAAATGCAGAGCTTGGTTTTGGAGCCACACCTGGTGTTTAGTGCAACAGTTTACATGACTTTAACTTCTCCTAAAATCAGCTTCCATGGAGATGCATTTCCTTGACACAACTGCTCACTTGGAGTATCCCAGGGCCACATCCCAAACTGAATTATTGGCTTGGCTCCCTGAGACCCAGCTTGCACTGCAGCACTTCCTAATGTGTGGCTGCAGGTGGAACAAGAGGGATGCAAACTCTTCTCTGCATCTGCCAATGCCCACCTGAGCTGTGCCAGCTGTCCTCAGAAGCTGCTGCTGAAGTATTTCTGTACTGACAGATGGTCTCACTCCTAAAAAAAAATGGGAATTATCTGCAAAGAATCCAGGGATGATTTTCCAGAAGCTTGAGACACACAGAAACACTTTAATCAGCTTGTAAGTAATTAAAATATAATTACAGGCACCCTTCTCCCATTTATCTGAGTCACCAGTGGCCGTGTCCTTGGGAAACTGAAATTTGGGACACGTGCTGAGGATGTGACCAGCTCCTAGCCAATCCCATTTACACAACACCCTGCCTAAAATTCAGGAGGGAGAGGAACACAGAGCCCCAGACATCCATTCATGCTGTTAGAGCTATTCCCACTTACCCTTCAGCAGGGGCATGGGGATGAATTATTCTCTCCAGCAAAGGAACTCCAGTTCCTGACACTCTGTGCTCCGGGGTCAGAGCACTGGGATGGTTCAGCAGAACTCCCAGGAGTTCCTGAAAGCTCTACCAGCACCTAATGGATCTGCCAGACACTGATTCTTGAAAATATCATCAGCAGGCTGATGGAAACTCCAGCCTTCCTCTCCCTCTTGTTTCATACATGTATTGTGAGTATGATTTCACCCATGTTAAGCTTAAAACCACTGTCCCTTCCCTCACTTCTGACTCAGTGCCAGATCTCCAGTGCTGCTGCTGAGGCAGTGAGTTCAGCATTGATCATGTTGTGGTTTTGTGACTTCCTAAGGAAACATAGGCGAGAAAAACCAATAACAAAATAGAGTTGTCCTAGTTTGGAGGACAGGTGTCTGCTGAGAAAGGCAGGAGCTTCTCTTTGAAATGGAGAATGTAAACCCCCTCCCTCCAAATTATTATAATTTTGAAATCAAGCGGCTCTCAGGCAAAGATATGGGAATTAGGAATAACAGTTCTTTACTAGGGAAATTAAAATAGAAATACAAACAGACAAACAAATAGAAACAAACCCCAAACCCTGACACAGTCAGAGTACAACCTGACACCCGTCAGGCAGGGTGTTGGCAGCAGTCCCATCCCATGGTGGCTGCATCCTCCTGCAGTGACAGATGTGGCTCAGCTGGAGCAGTGCTCCTGTACAAGGTGCAGTTTCCCTCCGGAGCTCCAGTGGGGATGTGGAGAAATCCGGTTTTCCTCTGGAGTCCAGTGGAGAAAGGGGCTCCCTTAGTGTCCCAAAACCTCTGTTTTTATCTTGGTAAGAAATGTTGGGCTCTTCCCCCTGGCTGGAGCAACTCCCCATGGGATGCAGTAATTTTATCAGTGCCACAGTGGGACTCAATGGCCATGAGCAGAAAATGACTGGCTGGAGGAAGGAATGGGCTTGTGAAAAGATAAAGAACAATGCCCTGCCTGGTTTCAATGGATGGCCCATTAGCAGAATATCTGCCGTGGAGATAAGGATCACTGCCCCCACCCTCAACAGATGGTGATAGAACAGATACCTTTTATCACACTCTGTATTGTAACCCAAGATAAGAGTCAGGTGTCTCAGGCAGAGTTAGGCCTCCCCCTGGCCTGCAATAGTATCTGTAAAATATATAAAATAATGCTTTGAGCATTATTCCACTGGCTGGAGGAGAAGCTTGTTGCTGTTGTGGGTACCTACACTGATTTGTGTGAATACCTGACAGGAGCCTTCACCTGGAAATACCCAGGCAGTTCTCCTGCTGCTTTCCCTCCATGGATTGCAGGAAACACCCGAAGCCCATTTCTCTCTGGAGCTCACCTGAACCACAGCTGATGCAACAGAATAGAAAACCTGAAGAAACCTGCCCTTCCCAATCCCTCACAACAAATCTCTGGTCCAAAAGGTTTTTCAATCCTAGTTTTACAGCTTAGTATTTAAGTGTGCAAAAGAATCAAATGAAAAAGCTCCTGAATGCAGCAAGAAGCTCATGCTGGCAGAGCCTGCTCCTGTAGCTGGCCTGCATCCCACAGACAAGTCAATTTATTGTTCTTTTATTTAATATTTCCCATTAAAGGAGACCTTAAGAACCTCAAGTTTCAAGCAGATGCACTTCCAGCAGAACTCAAGTTCTCAACATGGATATACCAAACATGAAAACTTGAAATTTTTAGGTGAACTCAAGGTCACAGCTATTCATTTAATATGTGTCACTTCAAATTTTTACTTGAAATCCTCAAGGACAGCCTGAGCTTCCCTTTCCTCCTCAGATTTCTTTACCTCTTTTTTTAAACATTACAGCTGAACTAAGAACTGTCACCCAGAGCAGAAGCCCAACAAGCAGCTCTTAAATCCTCTGTGGTGATTCCAACAGACTCAGAGTCCCTCATTCCCTGCCACTCACCATGCCAGGTTTGCCCAGAGCCCATCCAGCCTTGGGCACTGCCAGGGATCCAGGGACAGCCACAGCTGCTCTGGGCACCCTGTGCCAGGGCTCCCCACCCTCTGAATAAATCATTTCTTCCCAATATTCTATCTAATCCTGCCCTCTTTCAGCTTAAAACCATTCCTCTTGGCCATATAAAAAGTTCCCTCTCCCTCCTTTTTACAACTCCCTTAAGATCCCAGAAGGTCACAGTGGCCTGGATGGTCACAAGGGCAGACCCCACCTTCACTGAAGGATAGTTTCTCCATCTCAAGGAGGGGAAAAAGCATCATCTGAATGGAGAAAACAGAGACTGTGCCTTTGTGGAGTGTGACCTGCCTTGCCACATCCAGAACTCTCATGTCTTGTGATTACTATCCATGTGCAAACCCTGCCAGCTTAGATACATGGAAAAAACAACTCTTCCAACACCCACTAATGCAGAGTTTAGAGTTCAAACCTTTTCTTTTTTTTCCACTAACCACCTCTGATTCCTTGCCATGGGTGGAGCCCAGCGAGTCCTTCCTGCTGAGCAGCCTTTGCTCTTGTCCTTCCCATCCCTGCTGTGGCTGAACCTGGGCTGGGGGAGCTGGGGGAGCTGGGGGGAGCTGGGGGAGCTGGGAGAGCTGGGGGGACCTGGGGAGAGCTGGGGAGAGCTGGGGGGAGCTGGGAGAGCTGGGGGGACCTGGGGAGAGCTGGGGGGAGCTGGGGGAGCTGGGGGTACATCACTGAAACATCAAACCAGATGGAATCACCTCCTCCACACTGTAAAAAATGAGGAATGCTGAACACTGGACCTGTTTCAACACTGGGTGCTTCACTGCTGCACCAGGATCACCTTTTGGGAAAGCAAGGAGAGCACACATGAATTTTGTGAATTGTCCAGGGGAGCCCCAGGTGTCTGTGACACCCATGAGTGCTGTAGGGCTGTATCCCAGCTGGGATGTAAAAAGTGATGTGAATCCCAAACTAAAGTCACTTTAAATCACTGCAAACACCTTACCAAAGAGAAGCAGCACCAACCTTTCCATGGGAAATGCCAGCTCTCATCCTCAGGGCAGTGCTGGCACATGGCAAGGGGGGAGCAGCCCTCCCTCTGTGCTTTGTCTCCCTCCTTTTATCCAGGCTGTGCTCACCCTCTGCACAGCCTCAGCACATTCCCCTGGGACCCAGCACACCTCTCCTTGGTGAGAGCTGACCTTGTGATGGGGAACCTCTGCAAGAAACAAAATCACTTTGGGAAAAACCCCTGTGGGGCCACTGAGGTCATCTACAGAGTTTTAACCTCACATGACAGCAAAACACTTGGGTTTTTTAAGTATTCACGTAATATCTTACTGGTTTCTGCACTATAAATAATGATGGTCTGGAAACAAACAGCAGTGGAACATCTGAAGGCAGAGTTTAGCAGCTCACAAGGTTTGCAGTCTAGAGCAGGGCCCTGTAGGCCAGGCCTAATCCCAAAATCAAGATCTCCATCAGTGCTCGAGAGGGACAGAGTGACACAGGAATGCTCACAGGCCACATGAAGGATGGAGAGGAAAGTACTCTGAGTTACCTTGTAAATACAGGGAACTTACTGACTGCAGCACTGGCAGGGAAAAAAACAACAAACAAACATCCAAACTAAACAAAACAAACCCCAGAAAACAAAGAATAAAACAACAAACCAATCTTTTCCTACCCACCACCACACCCCCAGAAAGAAAACAAAAAAAACCAAACCACAAAAACCCCAAAAAACAAAAAAAGATCCCCAAAACAAAACAACCCCAACAACAACAACAATAAAACAAAACCAAACCAAATCAACAAAAACAAACAAACAAGCAACAACAAAAAAAACACAAAAAACAAACAAACAACAACAAAAAACAACAAAAACCAACCCCCCCAAACCCCCCAAAAACCTAAACAAAAAAAAAAAAAAGACCTTTGGAAAATGTGACCGTTCAGTTGCATCAGACCTGCTGGCTGGAAAAATGGAATTTATTGAGACCTGATGATAGAACTGATTAAACATAATAATCTTCTTACTTTCAAATGATAAGCTATTGAGATCAAGGCATCTCCAGTCCACATTCACAGTGATTTATATAAAAGATGTGGGTCTTAACTACTTGAAAAACAATTACTTACAAACCAGTTGTATAATCAAGCCAGGGGAATGTATTGATTCTGGGCCAACAGTATTTGAAAAAACTCCTTAACTTTTCCATGGCACAATCCTCCACAAGCCCCTCACAAATAATACACTGGAAAACAGAAATAACCTGCAAGTAATTGTCTGAAGCACTGCACTTACCCTTCTTATCTCCACTAGGTCACCCTGGCTGAGGTATTTGGGAGATTGGGGTGAGCTCCTGGCAGTGCTGACAAATTCTTCCTCACCCAAGAGCTCCTCCTGAGTGAGCTGTGAGCCCCAGGGAGAAGAGGAGCTCACAGCTGCACTGGTGCCCATGGATGTGGGAGCATCTGGATGTGCCATGGAGACAGCAGAGAAGAGGAGGAAGAATAAAGTTAAAGGTGTCAGGTAAGATGGGAGCCATTGAATAGACAGTATTTTTTTTTTTTTTTTTTCTGGAATAAGCCTTAAAGCATTCTCTGAACTTGAGAAGTTTCTGCAGCTCCTCTGGGCAAGCAGCTGATGAAAGTTCCTCTCATGTGAACATTTGCAGGACTTCTTGTATGTCCAGTGTCTGAGCATCACCCTGCTGCTCCTGCAAGGTTGGCTTTTAGTGTCACTGGAAGCAGCTTGTTCTGAGTGTTCCCTGAGAGGGCTGAGTGGATTTGCTGTCAGCACCAGTGTTTCAGCTACCATTCAATCCATAAAAACAAAAAAATTAAATCCATAAAATGGCCTTAAACCAGACCCTCACCTGGAGGAGCAGTTTATTCTTCTCCTTGTCTCATGTACCTGTGCAAACCCCTTTGCCTGGAATGCCTGTGCCATACACAAATCCCTAATTCTGCAGCAGCAGGAACCTCTCAAAAGGGAGAGGAGGCAGCAAACCCACCCCCAGCATTTTTCACATGTGGCTGAACCCTCCTGCATTCCAGCCAGCAGCACTGAGCATCCCAGAGTGTTCTTCCAAGGGCAAGCACTGTCCTTGGATGAGCACGAGAAACCACAACCTGAAAAACAATCATTTCCACCTTCTCATGTTTATATATGTATTAAAAAATCACTTACATGTGGGTTTTGTTGTGCCAAAACTGCCACCAACACAGTGAAAGGAACCAAGCAAATATCATTAAAACTAAGGTGTCTCCAACACATGACCTCAGCAATGCAGTCCCAAAAGAACACTCTGTGCTCCTCCTGGAAATTAAAAAATACCACACATGCACCTCTTGAAATACAAATCAGGAGTTTCCAAGGCACACAAGTGAGCTGTGCTCAATATTTTATGTAAGCTCCTACAGCCAGCCCAGCTTCTTATCACATCTGTGGTTCTACTCTATATCATATTCTGCTTGATAAGGTTAAATTAATATATCCAAGTTGTGGGTTCTGGCACTGCTGCCAGGTTGAAGCACCTTTGCTCTTGCTCTGACTCTCCCATCACACAACAGAGCAAGAAAACCTATCTATGTACTCACTGCAATAAAATAAAAACCACCTCCAGCAGGTTTATCAGCTCTGATAGCTCAGATCTATCTATCAAAATAAGCAAAAGCAGGCACACAAAGCCAGCCTTGCATTATCCAACTTTGACAGAGTAATCTGAAGTGCAATGATAGGAAAAAAAAAATTTTAAAAATTAAAATATTGGGCATTGTGGAAATAGCACAGTAGTAGAAACTACACAGTGAGGAAGTGCAGAGGTAAGAAATGCCAGGAGTGAGTTTTTCCCAGCTTTGAAAGAACCAGGCACTGCTTCCTAGAGTCAGGAGGGTGTGAATGAGGAGCAGCTCCACAAACATCGGGGTTATCTCCTCTCAACTCTGACAAGCAACTAAAGCTCACCCAGAGCTGCTCTGAAAACAAACCAAAGCAAACAAAAACCCCAGACAAGCAAACAGAGGCAAAGCCTTTCCTCAGTTAGTGCCACTTGCTGACAACAGAGAAGCAGATATTGCTGATAATAAGGTAGGCAGGCAGCTGTTCCCTAAGGTTTTAGAAGTGAGGCACTGATTTCCAGGAATATAAACAAAAAAGAAGCTATTTTAGGATTCCTTGTATGCAGCTGGTTGTCTCAGCCTCATTTAATTTAGTGGAGCAAGTGCTACCAGAGCCTTAGAAATGCAATGTGCAGCAAAACCTCTGTGGGTGCAGGTTTGAAACCCCATTCTCTGCTGCTCAAATCCCACACAGAGACCACAACCAGGGGGTTCTCTAAGATGTATTCTCTGATCTGCCCTGTCTAAAAAAAACTGGATCACTAGCTTTGATTTCCTTACTCTTTCGTGGATTTTTTGTTGTTTGTTTGCATTTTTTTCTTTTTAATACTCTCAGTTTTCATTGCTCTTGCTTTAACATCGATTTCCTCTCCTTTTCAGGGATTTTTTGTTATTTGTTTGTATTTTTTCTTTTCAATGCTCTCAGTTTTCCTTGCTCTTGCTGGGGTACAAGGCCCAGCATGGGCTAAAAGGAACATGCAAAGCCAGAGCTCTTCTTTGAAGACAGATTGGGCATTGCCTGGGCTCTATTGCTGTTCAATGCCCAGGGTGATGGGACAATTTGCTTTTTGAGTAAGTCTATTTGCAGAACTGTGCTCAGCCAGGAATATTAATGACACTCCTCGTGGCCAGAGTGACTGTGATGATGCAGAACATCGAACCTGGGTGCAATTCCAGCACAGATGCTGCAGTCTGGCACCTTGGATCCCTGCTGCCATTTCCCTCTCACACCGAATGCTGCCAGGCAGAACATTTTGCACCTCCTTTATCCTTCCTTTATAGAGCTGATGAGGATCCTGCTCTCCCCTGCAGCACTCCCATCATCATTTTCAGTGCTGAGCAGTGCTCATAGCAGCGAGCATCACTCTGAACTGAAAACAAACATCATTCAGAGCTAAAGAGTCATCTCCACATGACTGTGAAAGGCTGATTGGCAGCTGCTGGGGCTCTGAAGGTTTATGTCTAATAAAAACTCCAGGAAGGAGATGTTTATGCTTTGGGGAGAAGCACATCCTCAGGCTGTGCCCCACTGGGGCTGGAGCAGGGCAGACAAACCCCCTTGGTCCTGCCAGATAAACAGAGGAGAAAAATGAGCCCAGGCAGGCAGAGAGCACACAGCTCCTCAGTTCTGTCTAAATTCAGAGCTGCCTACACCTTGTGAGAATAAATCACACAATAAATCACCACAGGCTCACTCAGGCCAGGGCTCAGGACATGGATTTTGAAAACAAAACACAAATCTGCTTTACATGCTATTTTTTATGGTAAAATAGCACCAGGCAGGGACGGGAGGGAACTCGTGGCTCATGGATGCTCAGTGCTCTGTGGAATATTGAAGAGTTTTCCTGGAACACTTCAGGGTTTATCCTGCTGATATCTGGTGAAAATACAAGCTCCAAGTGCAGCAGGGTGACTTCTGGAGGCTGCTGCTCAGCCCTGCTCTTGGGATGCCTCAAATTCAATTAAACTCCATGAGAATGAGCATTGTGCCTTATTTAATGTGTTTATACCTTCAAGTGATGTCTGACACAGAATGAATTTTATCCAACAGGGAGCTGAAATATGGAATCCAAATCTCTCTCTGCTCCAGCTACAGCTGGGAACATTTCCAAGAGCACAGTGATTTCTTGGGAAGTCCTGATTGAAGAGGTGACCTGAGGTGATAATTCCTGAGAACAAGCACCATGAACATATTGGATGATAGACTACCCAAGGAAAGCTGAGTCTGCTGTGCCTTCTGCCACCCCCTCAGAGTTCTCCAAAAGGGGAAAGGGAATCAAATCCTTTGAAAGAGAGAGTTCAGACACCAGCCCAAGGAAGTGCTCAGTCCCCAAAGTGCTGCAGCTGAAAGCTGATGGGTTACTGTGAAACCAGCTGCAAATCCATGGTCACTTTGTCTGCTGGGTTAATCCTTGGTGTTTCATGTCAGCAGAGAGTCAGACTGGGGAAAGAAAGAAAAAAGGCTCACTGATAGCTTCTTGTTTTATTTACTAATAACAGTGCCATGGCTTTGGATAAGACACTCATCCCTGAGCCATACCCAGATGCACTAATGCCTTATTTTACTTAATTTTACACACACCAACAACAGAACCTGAACCACAGATCTGATGAAATATGAATTAGTACAAGCAATTCTGGTGAAAGTAATTAAGAATAAGCAGAATAGCTGTCATCCCAGCTTGGTTGTAAATAATATCCTGATACACCTGGGAAAGTACCAGAATGAGAATTTATCAGAATTACAGTTCTAGGAGGTTTAACACTTAATTAATTCTCACAACTCATTTTATTCAAGAAAAACAGAGGAAGTAGCAGGCAGAGAAAACAAAAATAAGAAGAAAAATTTCTACTTTATTTTCCCAAAGTAGGAGGAAGAAGGATCATGACATGAAGGAGAGAACAGATCTGCTTTGGGGAAGGCACAGTGCAGAAACTTACAGCAATAATTAACACCTAAACACAGCTAATTAATCCAATCTTATAAGAGAAAAACACTTCCCCATATACCATCTTCCAGTATATGCTGCTTAAATATTTGCAAGAAATTTCAACGTGGCATTGCCTTTCCCCAAAAAGCTTCTCAGATCACTAAAGGCAAGGCAAGGACAGAAATGTTAAATTTATAGTCCTAGCTGGAAAGGCTTTTGAACAACTCTGACAGATCAGTAATAAATTACCATTATCTGGCTGCACATTCCCACCTACTGTCTCATGTAATGTGGAAGGAATGAAAAAGAATCCAGGCAGAAAGGAGCAGCACATAAAAACAGCTCCCTGCAGTCCCCAGGGAGGAAAAATGAAATGCCTCAAGAGTTGTTTTGCATGAGCAGCAGCCATGCTAAATGCAGCATCACATCACCCTGATGGACGCTGTAAAAGGAGAGGAGAGGAGAGGAGAGGAGAGGAGAGGAGAGGAGAGGAGAGGAGAGGAGAGGAGAGGAGAGGAGAGGAGAGGAGAGGAGAGGAGAGGAGAGGAGAGGAGAGGAGAGGAGAGGAGAGGAGAGGAGAGGAGAGGAGAGGAGAGGAGAGGAGAGGAGAGGAGAGGAGAGGAGAGGAGAGGAGAGGAGAGGAGAGGAGATGAACATGGACACAGAAAAGGCCCTTCAGGGGTGACCATGTGGCACCAAGGAGGCAGGGACAGGGGACAAGGTGAGAAAGAGAAAATAATGCCTTTTAGATTTTCCAACCAGCTCAAGAAAATTCACTTTGCACCAATCTACACCACTTCTCTCAGACTTGAATCTGATTCTTTTAGCTTATTTCTCTTTTGAACCCAACCCCTAAGAGTGACTTAAAGGATTTCTTCTGAGTCAATATGTATTTATTTTCAGAGCAGAAAATACAGAAAATGCTGTTTAGAAAACAAAGGAAAGCAAATCAGGGTGAAAACATCACTTGACAGTATTTTTATCTTTTCAGAGATCTTTCCCAATGTACTCTGGCCCAAACTACCTGTAAAATTCAAAGTGCATTGGCAAAGAGCTTCAGCATCCCCTGAAAATCTTTTTCTTCTTTAATATTAATATTGGTCCCCTCACTTGAGCAGTGCCAAAGGCAGATCCTTATTCCAGCTCAACCACTGCAAATGGAAATTTTAAACCTCTCAAAGCCTTTTCCTCCTGAATCACTGATTAGAAGGGAAGACAGTGAAAAACAAAAACGATTTTAATTTATGACCAGCAAAAGGCACCAAATAAAAAGTTTTCTTGTTATCTGCAAAAGTGTTTGTTGAGAGATTGTGAAAATGTCATTTGTACTGGAAGCTTCTCCACGCTGAAGCTGCATCAACATAACTATTACAGCATTTTTCCCTTGGTTGGGGGACCCTTGAAAGTGTTGCCAGGTGTCCTTGTCCCAGCCAGATACAAACCCTGAGCTGTTTTCCTTGCAGAAGGATTTCCTGTAACTCTTCCCTCCGTCCCTCACAGCTTTGAAGGATGGGCTGTGTGGCAGAATGGGTGTGACAGGTTATTACTAAACCACTACAGAAGCAGGCAAGCTTCTGGAAGCATGGCAAGAGCAGCATTCTAAAGCTCAGAATTTTAGTTATTTTTCCTGAATTTATCTCAGTTCCCAGCTCCCATAATCTATCCCACATTGCCTCTTTGAGTTTTGCCTTCCAGCCCCAACTGTTGGAATATTTGAACATTTCTTCCCTGATTTTAGCTATTAAAGCTCTAGGGAAAAGTCTTGAACATGGGAATCCTAAAATTTCAGAAGCTAAAAGAAAAAAAATTTAGTGATTAAGGCAGTCTTGTGATTAAGCTGTTTTAATGCTTGGGCAAAGCAACACTGACTCACTGTAGCCATGTCAAATATCCCCAAACACCCCTGACAAGCCTGGCCAAGACTTGTACTTAAAAGTTCCAGCTGTTTACGAGGTATTTGTGTGGGGGAAGGATGTGGCAATAATTGCATTGCTTCTAATTGAAAAATGGGTGAAAGGATTTTCCTACAAATTCCCCAAAAGAAGTGAGCGAAACCAACTGCGGGCGGGAAGAAAACCAAGAACAAATCACAACAAAAATTAAATTTATGAGCGGAATCTTTCTGCACCTTCAGCTGTGGCTGCAGCTCCCTGGGGTGTTCCTGTGCAAATGGGGGTGCCAGGTTTTGATCACAAAGCTCCTCAGTGTGAAATTCACTGTTCTGATGCTGTGGACTGGGAACATTTGGCAGAATTTCCAAAGCCAAGACCGAGGGTGAAACATCAGTGAGTGATCTTTAAATGATTAACCATAAAATGGTTCCTGGCTCGACTGATTCCATCTCATCTGTCCCTGCTCTTAAATCCCAGCAGTCTTGGGGCTCTGGGAGAAGCTGTAAAATGAATTGTCCCAATGAATGCCCATGGTCCAAATGCTTCTGTTTGTTTTCTTCCAGGCCAGAATCAGGTTTTAGCTCAATCCTTCCCCATGCACACAGACAAACCAAGATAAGCAGCGTCACTTTATCACTAAGAAATTGTTTCAACTCCACAATATTTTAGTTCTCCAAAATGTGTTCATGGAAATTTTTGCAAAACTCAGAGATATCTTTGGAATTTTTTCTAGCTTTGCTCATTTGTGCCTTTGCATGTTCATTTGGTTTACACTTGCACAAGCTGTGCATCCTCCCTCAGCCCAAAATAGGTTCTCTGCAAATGCTGGAGCCCTGAGCTGCAGATTTTGGGGGCACAAGAAGGGATTAACCTCAGTTTGTTGTCTGGAAGTCAGGTATTGAGCCCAAGTGGAACTGGGCCTTGTGCTCCTGCCAGTGAAGATACAAGTCTATTAAAAGAATGAACAGCTACACTGAACTCACACTTCCACATTAAATAGCAGTGAATAAAAAGCAGTTTTCTGCTGCAGACTATCCAGCACTAAGAAATAATGTCATAGTGTTTTAATTTCCAAAATTGCAGATAAATATAAACCCCTCAAAGAATCATTTTGATCCCACAGGGATCCAGAGTCCACCCTTGTTGGATGTGCATTTTAAGGGCACATCTGGGTTTAAGAATCCCAGTGTGCAAATAAAGCAGTTTGGCTTCAGACTTGCAGGCAGAAATCCCACAGCATGTTCACAGCAACAGCTTTTTGGCTCGAATTTCTCTGAAGGGTCCCACTTTTGCTTTAATTGCATTCTGTGCAAATCGTAAGTAAAGCTATTTTTAAAATGGAGAGTTCTTCTAATGTAGAATGTTTTCAAGGGAGCTGCAGTTTGTAGAGAAAAAGCATCCACCAGGCAGGGCAGAGGGAGGAAAACAAAATCTGGGCAATAACTGAGACCTCAGTGCAATCCAAACTCATTCTGCTGGCTGCACAAAAGGCCCAGAACCAAATACTTTGGAGTGCCCTAAGGAAATGCAAAATACAGTGAAGTCTGTGATTTCTAGAGGTGCATTTCTTGGAGGTAAGATGGAAACAGAGAGAGTCCTCAGATTGTTGTATTGTGGAAGTTAAAAGGCAAAAAGCAGGAGGAGATTGGGAGAAATTACAGCAGGGTGTCTTCACAAGGCTTGCTCTCCTTAGAGCCTCCACCTCAGCCCTCACATAAAGTCATGAAATCACAGAATCATCAAGGTTAGAGAAGATCTCTTTATTACGGTGATTGCTCAGCATCCCATCGATGACAATTAGATATTTCTAATGTATTTGTTATAAATATGCATAGGAATAGCACAGAAGTGGCTTCATTTTCTGCTGCCTGGTACCATTTAGTTTTTCCTAAGAATAGAAAGTGCAAATGGATGTGAGACTTTACCACATCACTGTGTGAGTGTCCAAGATCTAATCTGAGAGAAGAAATGCAAATAGATCTAATTTCTCCTTGCATAATACAATTGTGTATTCCCTGTCTTTAACAGGGTGCCCAGAGCAGCTGTGGCTGCCCCTGGATCCCTGGCAGTGCCCAAGGCCAGGTTGGACATTGGGGCTGGAGCAGCCTGGGACAGTGGGAGGGGTCCCTGCCATGGCAGGGGTGGCACTGGATGAGCTTTAAATCCCTTCCAAACCCAAACCATTCCATAAATATAAAACATAAATCCCTCATATAATGATCAGAAAAACCTGAAATGCAACATCTCACTTTGAGAAACTGGAGGTATAAAAAATCCCAAGCCTGGTACTAAACTAAGCTGACTTTTTTCAGCAGCTCAGGTAAACAGAGGCCCAGGGAGAAAAAGCAAAGCACAGTGAGTGACCTAGCCCTGGTTGTGAGCAGGAGCCAGGGAGAACTGGTATGGAGATGTGAAGGAGAAAGTCTTGGAAAGGTCAGGGTGCAGGCACAAGGAAGGGATAAAAAAAAGGTCAATTAAATAGGAGTGAATAAAGAACAGTTTTCTGCCACAGTGATTTAATTTCCAAATGTACAGAGAAATAGAAACCCCACTCCACACCCACTCCCCCCACTACAGCAAAGAAAATCAGTGAAACCTGGTCTTATGTTCTACTTTCTTAAGGAAAGAGAACTCAGATAAATAGAAACCCTTCATGGTCAGGGTGCAGGCACAGGGAAGGGATAAAAAAAGGTGGCTCAGTGAGTCAGCTTGAAGGCAAGCTTTGCTCTGGCTCAGAAAAAGGACTAAAGACAGTTCTTGCAGTTCAGTCAATACCTCAATGCTTTGAGGAAATGGAGACTCAGGAATGAGGAGTGGTGCAGAGGGGACTGAGGCTGGAAAGGTTCCTGCAGCAGTGTGGATGTACACAAACTGCTCTGAGCACTCACAGCCAGGGTAAGAACTGCTTCGTGAAAAACCCAAACAAAAGTGGTTTTGAGCCTGAATGTGATGCCTCTGTGAATGTCTTTAGCAGAAGAAAAGCTGAATTTGATGTGAAAAGTGTATTTTTCTGTCCCTCTTCCTTCTCTTTCCTGGTGCAAGCTCAGTGTGATTGATTTGATGTTAAATGTACCAGGGCTTGCTCTCCAGTCTGTGGCTGTGGAGCAGGAGAGCCATGGGGTCATGCCATCCAATCTGAGCAACTTCTCCCATGTAAATGGATATGTCTCTGCTGGGAAATGGTGCCCACAATTTCCTTACCCCTAAACATGAAACACTAATCTTAAAGAAATTAGGATTTTAGTTAAAAATTAGAAGAAACTGGACTTGAGATAGTTACCTGAAACTTCAATAATTGATTGCCTGTCAATTTATGTTTGCTGAGCTGTGCTTGCAATGGGAAAGGATGAAACTGGTAGGTAGGTCCAAAGAACACAAACAATTGCAACCAGAAACTCATTCTTTGCACAACTGGAGTTGCCCCAAAAGCCATTTGTATTGTCATTGATAGAAAAGGTCAGGGTGAGGAAGATTCTCCTTACTTCCTCCTTTTAAGACCCTCCCCACAAAAACGACCCCAGACTTAATTCAAGAAGCCAAGCAGACTGCTTAATAGCCATTCAAACTAAAAAGGAAGCAGGGATGGGAGGGGCTGGTATTATGAATATGTATTTGTGTGAACCTTTTATCAATAAATAGACTCTGTGATCATCTGTAATTTTGCAGTGTGTATTGGGGGGCTACCCCACGCTGCTGCCCAGTGCTGAATAAACATTCACTTTGTAACTTTAAATTGTTAGAGAGTCTTTTGTCCATCACAGTTGAGTATCGGTGTTAGACCAATACTCATATCTTGGTAAATGAAACAAGATTTCCTTTTCCATTGTCTCATCTTTGTCTCCTTAGAGGAAGAAAGTTATTTTCCGAAGAGGAACAAATAAGAAATTGTGAGGAGAAACCCTTTCTGTGGTCAGTGGCCTCCACATTTAATTTCTCTGAAATCTGCTGATATTTGCTATAGGCGTATGCAGTGAGGTTTGACCTTGCAGGTTTTCTGCATTTTTCAAATCTCATAAAAATGAATAAAAACCAGATGATCCCCTCGCTTGTCTTACACCTGTTCCATGTTTATTTATTTCTATTTGCATCTCCTGTCTTTGTCATTCACTCTCATCCCCCTTGTTTCTAAATCCTGATCCTGCTTTGTGGTTTGTTTTTTGCCTCTCCACACCCCCACTATAGCAAAGAAAATCAGTGAAACCTGGTCCTATGTTCTTTTTTCTTAAGGAAAGAGAATTCAGGAAAGATGAATTACGTGGTTAAAGCAGCAAAAGGGGAGAGGAAGGGGAGCGATAATGGGACAGACTTTGTTCCAAAAGTAAAAGTCCAACTTAGCCAGACCTATCTACTGTTGACTTTAAAGAATTTAAACTCACAGAGCTGGAGTCTGGTTAAAGAAGGTTTGACTCACTGCTAAAAATGTGCAAACATTCAGATAAGATAAGAACCCCCAGCTTTTCCTTCCAAGTGCTGAGGAATGATGCTGTACCAGAAGGAGAAGTGCAGTGAGCAAACACCCTCCTGATGGCACCGGTTTGTTCTGAGCCTTGATTTGTCCCGTTGCTCCCTGTCTGCAATCTCCCATCTCCTGGGCTCCTTCTTCTGGGCAGGATTCAGGGATGCACTTGAGACAAGATGAAGAGCAGTTGGAGGAGCCCTGGAAGAGGAAAACAAGAATGATCAAAGGTTTAAAAACAACCGTGACCTTTGGTGTATGAATGGGGTTTATGAAATGTGGAGAGGAGCACTGAGAGACACATAATGTTCTTAAAATACTTAAAAGTTAGCGGCAAAATATGAAAATGTTCCCCATGTGCAGCGTAAATAAGAATAGTAGTGAAAGTTGTAAATCACAGCAAAGGAAATGTCACAGAATGTTCTGAGGAGACTGAGGCACTGAATTGTCATGGGGTGGGTGGCCTTGCTGTCATTGCAGGGTTTTAAGAACAGAAGACTCCAACACTCTTTGGAAATGAGGTTAATTAACTCCAGTACCAAATCTCGAGGGGAGGAAATCTGACCCTTTCAAGTCAGTGGGATATTATGAAGAACATCCTTGCGTGGTTTTCCTTTTCAGTCTCCCTGTGCTAAGCAGCAAAATTTACTACAATAAAAACATGTGAATGGCAAAAAGCGCTTTAAAATATTGTCATATATTATCCCAAGTTTCACAAAGATGGTGCTTTGTGTGTTCTTCAGCTTTTGGTGAAAATTGAATTATGTTTGTTTTTTGTTTTCTTTTTTTTCCCTGAAATAGATGTTGGTTTTATATCCCAATGGGAAGCACATGAGTACTTTCTCTCCAGTTCTCTTCATGCTAAGAACAGCACCAGAATCTAAACAAGTCTGGTGTGCTCTTTCATGCTGGTGCATAAAAATCAGTGTTTGACTGAAGAGGCACAAAGCAGAGCTTTTTCTGATGTGCTGGTCATCTTCACACAACAAACCCAGCCAAGGGGACTTGGGTTATGATGCTTCTCCAAAGGTTGAGCTCTTCATCTTGCAGATATCCCTTGGCTTGGGGTGATCTGAAGCTGTCAAGGACCAAGAGAAAAGGAAAAAAACCATTGTTTTCCTCCAAACATAACAGGCCAAACCCACCAGACCAAAGCTCCATCTTCCCTCAGTGTTCAGTGCTCCCTCTGATGAAGGTGCTGTTGCTGAATCCTCGTCTTTAAGCCAGTTTTGGGTACACCCCAAACCCCAGCTTTGGTTTTGGGACCAGTGTGTTGTTTGTGCTTGCTCTGGGCAACAGCTCAGCAAAGAAGGAATTTTCTTCCATCAAGGATAGGGTTGGTGAGCAGTGGAAAAGTCTGTGAAAGCTCCTGTCTGCTCCCATAGATCTGGAGAAGACAAGATGCATCTTATTTATTTTATTTTATTTTATTTTATTTTATTTTATTTTATTTTATTTCGTTTTGTTTGTTGCATGCCACTGTTTCAGAAAGTCTGGCTCCTGACTCATCCCCAATGTAAATAAGTGCTATATGTCTGACCACTGCCTGTGGCATGAAGGATAAACTGCAAGGCCCTGCTCAGAGCTGAAATCTGGTCCTCTTCATTAACTCTTTCATGTCTTAGCAGAGGTAAAAATATATCTTGAAATAAAATAAAATTTTAAAAATCAAATATATCTTGAATTTACTGAAAGAAGAGAAGAATTCTCTGCCCGATTGTGGTAAGGACAGTCCAGAGCAGCAAGGTTGGTTTGTGCATGGTTTGATGAGGCACTTAACATCCACTGCAGCCCACAGGGGGATGCACACCCACATTTTACAAATCATCCTCCTCCCTGGATGGGCAGCAGCAAGGCTGTGACACCAAACACTTGTGACCTTTGCTGAAAGAGCAATTGAAATGAAGCTGTGGAAAGAGTTCAGCGTCTGAAACTCAGTCCTTTCTGCTGGGGAAACCTTTCCAAAGCATTGCCAAGGTTTGCTTTAGGGAAGATTTCAAGCAAAGCTGCTCTGGCTGCTGCATGAGAGGCCTTTGGGTCTTGCATCCAAACATGAAAGAAGGGCTGGTGCATTCCCTGTAAAGGTGATTTTGATTTTATTCAGCTGGTGGATGTGTGATGCCTTTTTGGAGCTACCCAAAATAGAGGCCAGACAAAATTAAGGGAATAAAAAGCAGTTCTATTTATTGAGGGCCTCCAGGTACATTTAGGGCAGACAAAGCCCCCAGGGGCTACACCCAAAATGGACAATGGCTCACAGGATTTCACACTTTGATAAGTTTGGTCCATTTGCACATTGGGGGTGAATCTTCCAATCACAGCTGCAGGTAATGAAGTCATTGACCCCAAGTTTGCTCCCAAAACTCACTTTTGTTTCCATCTCTGGGGCCCTGAGGCAGTGAGGTGTCCTTGATTGCCAGCCCAGAGAGGAATTGTTGTGTGTGCCCAAAATGGGAGAGCAGCAGTGACACTGTGTGTGGAGTTTGGAGTTACACACTAAAGAACTGCAGGGTTACAAATAGATGGAGAACATAAAAGCTGAAATCCTGAGGTATCACATGGAATAGCTTCAGTGTGGGGAGCTGGGAGGAGCAGAGTGCTGGGGTGGACACAGACAGGACTGAGAGGATCCTGCTGAGGAACGAGGGAAGAGCTCTGGAAAGGTCCCTCAAGGTCATGCCCAGTTCTATCAAACATCCATTTCATAATGGCATCCATAAATACATCAAGGGTTCCAAATCCAGGCTGAGTCCCACTGCTGCTGTGACATTGATACTTTCAAATCTTACAGTAATGGTTGAAACCTTCCTTATCTGCAATGTATTGGTGTTGCCCAGTTTCTGGCCATGTATTAATGAAGGCTTTCAGCAAGGCTCCCAAACTTCATTTAATCAAGATTAAGTTATTGTGCCAACAGCCTTTTTTTTTTAACCTGGCTCTCTCCCTTTCTGACATTTATACTCATAAATGACATTCCAAATATTATTGCCACCAAGTTTCCATTGCCAAATGACATTCCATGCCAGACAACTGGATTAATAGGACAACAACCCCTTCCCTCTACCTTCCCATTAAAAACAGTTTTTAAACCCTCTCCAAAAATTTTTTTTTTCCTTTTCCTCATTTATTTTATCCATGTTTTCCTCATCTGTTTGTGGTCTGTCTGGGATATGAAGCATCCCTATCACATTCCTCTAACTCCTGCTTTGCCAGACCCAACTCCCCCTGGTTCTGAGTCACTTGTTTGCCCCCTTTCCTCAGCTCATCTCCAGGAGTCCTCTGGGATGGAGAAATTCCTTTCCAATGTAAAATGAGCTCCTGCTCAGTAAGTTGTTTATTTTTTCTCTTTTTTTTTTAATTGGAAATTTTGCTAGAAGGGATGAATTTCTTCAAGGCATTTTTTACAAATTCTAGCAGATCCTTCCAAGCTGTGTGTTTCATTAACTGGAATATTCCTTTGGCACCAAAGGTAGGATTTTGTGATGTTTGCTGCCAGCATCTTGGGAAATTCTGGATTTTTCAGTGTCATGGATTTACTTCTAGAGTTCTTTGCCGCTGTTAAGTCAAGCTGGAGTAGTTTATTTTCCTTTACATCAGAATTTCAAATCTTATTTGTAATTTCCCAGAATATCCTATGGATATCCTGTAGCTTCTCTGGCTGAAGTGTTTCATTTTGTTGATTTTTTTTTAAAGAAATGTGCTTTTATGCAGTTTTTAAGTTTTTCTCCAAAGAATTCCCTCCAATATTTGATCATTCATGTTAAGGTGGGCAACGTTCTTCTGAAGTGAGCCTTTATTCCCAAAGATTTCTCATTAACAAGGAGAAATTACAATTACACCAGAACACTTCTGTAAAGCAGCAGATCCCTTTGGAGTTTTGCCTGCACTTTGCATTTTCAGAGGAAGAATCCAAGTGCAGCTTGTCCTGATGGGATGGCAGATGGGGCTGGGAACCTTCTGCTCTGTTTTATTGCACATTGTAAGAGAAACTTCTCCCTCTCACATCTGCCACCTCCTTGTGAGGCTACAGAGAGTTCCTTGGGGAAGGACATGTGGGGGAACAGTGTCTTCCCATCCCCTCACCCCAGAGCATGGCAGAGAGGAATATGCACCAGGATCAGCTCAGAGGGACAGCAGGACCTGGGGCTGCAGTTCCAGATGTATTCATGATGCTGGAGGATTCCTGGCACCCAGCTGCTGGAGGTGGCATCCAGCCAGGACCATCCTGCATCCCAGCAGATCCTTGTGCCGCTGGCAAACAGCCTGTGGGCCAGGACACCAGGATTTGGGGTTCAGAACATCCATGGATTCTCACCAGCTGTGTCCTGGGAGCCCCTGCAGTGCCAGATGGAGATGTCCCATTGCTCAGCCTGTGTCTGAGCTCCAAGGACACACTGTCCCCCTTGTCCTGCCTCTGGGCTGCCTTGCTTTGTGCAAATATTAACCTTGGCTTTTCCCTTGCCCAGCCTGGCTCCTCACAGGGTGAGACACCACTGGTGTGAATAATGTGACAAGAATTTCTTATGGTGGGGTTGGAAAATGCAGCTTTCCTCGAGTTAGATCCGGAACTGGCAAGAGCCACTCGGGTTTGGACTTGGCAGAAACCTCTTCTCCTTTGGGGCAGATGGAAGGGAGTCCATGGGCACCAGAAAGCTGCATTTGAAATGATTTCCTTTAAAAACACCAGGCACTGCTGCTGAATGAGGTTCCCTTTGTGGGAGCTGCTCTGGAGCTCTGTGGATTCAGCAGTCCCAGGGTGGCTCCTCAGAGATGTCTCAAGGACAGGTGGGAAGAGCTCCCTGCTAAACTGGAATGATAAAACTTCCATGTGGATTTTATCCTGACAAAAAAGGACTCCCTTGGCCATACCAGTTTAAAACTTTGCTGGTAAAATGGAAACATTGTTTGATTAATAATAAAAAAAACAAAACAAAAAGGCACATCAGTATTGTATTCAGAAATGTAGAACAAATCTTGACATCTCATCCTAAATCTAATTGGGTCCTCTTTTTATAGACTGTTTAAAACTTACTGAAAATGAAATTAAAGCAGCTTTGATTTTGGCCCAAACATAAAGCTGAAATACTGAAATAGCAGGAAAAGACATTTTTTCTTATAGTAACTTCTGACCACATGAAAATAAGGAAGCACTACAAATCTTTCAAGAAAGCCTGACTTTATGAGGTTTCCAGCATCACTTCCAGATTAAACAGATTTGGCTCAATGCTCAAGTCCAGGCTCATCTGAACCAGACACATTTGCTGAGATTTATGGCAGTTTGAGCTTTACCCCTTGCATCAGTTCTACTGCAGCTTTGTGAAAGCTCTGCTTGTGAGCAGGTTTAGGGGAACTGCAGATGGATCAGTCCAAATCTCAAAAACCTGGAGTGAACCTCCAGCAGCACAGCTGGGATCACTGACCAGATCAGGCAGAGCCTGACAAACTCTGGGCACAGATCTGTGGAGAGGTTGGATTTTAATTTTGACTTTGCTCAGTTTAGGGAAGAGGGAATATTGAGAAGTGGGAATGCTCTGCAAGGACCCCTCTCTGTGTTTGATTTCCAGCTTCCACAGGCTCCTTAGCTATCCACAGGCTGTTGATTTTAATCAGAGGCAAGGAAAATCTGGGGATGGTGCTCTGTGCTTCTTGAGCTGATGTCAGTGATGATTCCAGGATAATAATTCCATTATCATGTGGCTGCTCAGCCTGCTGGGATCATCCTGCAGAGGTGCTGCACTATTCTTGCCTGCACAGAGATAAAACTCCAGGTGCTCCAGAGGGCTCTGAGCTGGGATGAGGTGTAGGAATGAGCCTGAGGGAAATCCAACCCTCAGCAGCTCTCAGCTTCAGCCCAGCTCCCAGTGGGATGCTGGATCCTGCCAGAGGGGTGTGCAAGGCTCTGAGGCGCTTCTTTATCAGCAGGATCATTTCAGGATTTTTAGATAATTCTCAAGAAAAAGCAGCTGAATTAAGACCAGCTGTTACAAGGGAGATTTTTTTTTTCTTTTATTTGAATATCAGTCATATGTAGAATCCTGATGTTTCATCTAGGAAATCAAAACATTACTTCTTTTGATGTCGCTTCTGAGCTCTCTCCAGGTTCATTTGAATGTGAATGCACCGAGGTCACTCTATGGCAAGGCTGCATTTACCTGCCCCAGGCAGAGATCAGCAGCGTTTGGTTCTCAGAGCAACTTTCGGGGCTGCAACAAAGGAGAGGAAAACCCTATTTTCTTATGACTACTGAACTTTATCTGCTTTCTTTCATGCTGCGTTTTACAAGATTCCGATGAAGCTGGACAGAAGGTTTGTTGATTTTGTAGGGGAAAAAAGATAAAATAACTCAAAGTCTCCAGCAATTTTAAATGGCAAATTAAATTGTCCTAATTCAGGAAAAAGAGACTTTCACCATAGTGCCCACGTTTCTGAAAGCAATAATATGTACCAGACTGGCATTTTGGATTTTGTTTATCATTAAAAGCAAAATAAAGTTTATAAAGGCGATTCAGCAAAGAAGTTACCCATGACAAAATTTAATCACTTTGGATATTTTTAGTATAACGAGATCCACGCTTCTTACAAAAGGCTCCTTGGGCTCCCAGTGGGGAGGATGTTTATAGTTCTGGACCTTCACGATTTAAACTTGATTATTTGCAGGCAGCCTCATCTTCCTACTTACATAAGAGCCCAGCAGTTGTGTAACCACCAGTGGGGATGAAAATCCCATGATTTGGGGTTGGTTTCTGCTCAGTTGGTTTCTTGCTGGGTTCCCACTCTCTTGTCTGCACCCTCGAGGAGAGGGAGTTGGGTAATTTGAAGCAGCATTTCATCCTGGCCTTCCTCACAACTTTGTTCTGGCTTCCCAAACCTCCCAGATTGCCAGGGAAGGAACATCCAGGATGAGTTATCTGGGCTAATTCCACCCTGCTGCTCTGTCTGAGGGGTCAGCAGCAGTTTCTGTAGGAGCTGTTTGCACAGACAGCTTCCCACTGATCAGAGCCCAGCTCCTACTGAGCCCCAGGGCTTGGAGAACTCTCAGGAACAAGGAGGATGTACTGAGCCCCAGGGCTTGGAGAGCTCTCAGGAACAAGGTGGATGTACTGAGCCCCAGGGCTTGGAGAGCTCTCAGGAACAAGGTGGATGTACTGAGCCCCAGGGCTTGGAGAGCTCTCAGGAACAAGGTGGATGTACTGAGCCCCAGGGCTTGGAGAGCTCTCAGGAGCAAGGTGGATGTACTGAGCCCCAGGGCTTGGAGAACTCTCAGGAACAAGGTGGATGCAGCTCAGAGCAGGGGACGGATGGATGACCAGAGGCAGCATTCACAAGCAAACACATTTATGTGCACGGCAGAAAATGGATTTCCTGGACAAAACAAATCTGAATAATGTTCCTGAGGAATTGGGAATTCAGCTCTCACACCAGCATCAAAGGATTTCAACTGTGCATGGTTAAGAAATCAGACCCTGCAGCATTCAGTGCCCATGTTTTGTGCCATGCTAGCTCCCACTAGCTGGTCTTACAAACTCCAGCTCCTGGAAATAAAAGAACAGGAGAAGAACATCTAATTTGTGCTGGATAAGAAATGGTTTATTTCCTGTAATGTTCCATCTCATGACTCTTTGTAGCTGTAGTAAAAACCATTGTTTGAGAGACAAATTGAGAGTGGCAGGACAAACAAAAAGGTTAATGAAATACATGATTTCTGGCTCACTTGTTGGAGCAGGGAAAGCATGAGGGGTTTCAGCGTTTGGAATTCATAACTATTTCCATTATCTACCCTGTGCCTCATTTTTCTTTCTCTCTTGGCTCTCAGATCCTCTTTTTTCTTTATTGTTTCTTCATCATTCTCTTTTTTGCTTTTTTTACTTCTCCCACTGAATTCCCCATGGCCTGAGAGCTCCCTTGCCCACACCCCAACTCCAATTCCAGAAACTCCACTTGGGTTTTTCTGTCTTGTGCTTCAGTGCCCTTTCTGGCTTTGTTAGAACCTATTTCAGATTGGTTTTCTCTTCAGAACTGTACAAGGAGAGCTAAATATATATGAAAAATTGTCCTAGTCTGGCTGGGGCACTGCAGGAACTTCCCTGGGATGTCTGCTGGTAGGAAATGAGAGTAGAGGTGATCTCCCTGCACAGGTTTCTCCTGGAAGATGTGAATCCCCATTTGAAGAGCTGGAAATTCCCCATTTGAAGAGCTGAATTGGCTGTGACACCTCAGCAGGGTGGAAGCACCACCTCCCACAACCCCATCCTTCCCTTCACTACAAGAGTAAGACTGCAAACCTTTTCCAAAGTTTCTGTGCCATTCTCCACGTGGCTGTTTCATTTTGTTGAGTGATGGCTGTGTGAAGGAGCAAAATGTCTATTCTGTAACTCTGCCATAAGCTGGTTTGGATTTTCCTTAACATAAAGCAAGCAGACAACAATAGGTTGTATTGTTCCTGATTAAATTTTCTGAGCAAAAGTCTTAATGTCCCCTGTGCACTATCTCAGCCAGGGTTAGCTCACTGTAACCACAAGAGAAAGCTGAATCAGCTGTGGCTGGAGCCACAGGTAGTGTCTGAACCCAGCTGCTGTGGGAAAGGCACTTCCCCCTCTTCTCAAGCCTTTCCTGGAGCAGTGTCCGGGGGATGGCTGTGGGGGCAGGATTCCATTGCCAGGACACGTGCCTCATGCTCTGCCTCTTCCATGACTTCATCACTTGTAGTACAATAAAGTGAAAATCAAATGTTGCAGTCACTCCCTGAGGTGGGCACGAGCACAGCCCTGGGAGACAGGGCAGCACCTCTGGTTTTAAAAACCATTTGGAAAAAACTCCAGAGGATTATTAAGCATCACTTATGTGGAAAGAAGAGTCACTATCAAAATGAGAAGAGCAATCTGTGAGTGCAAAAACTCTAAACACAAGTTGCCATTTGGTGTATATGCTTGAGAGAGGCTCCATCTTTCCCTTCTGTGTCTCCAAAGTCTGAGGAATTGTATTTAGGGGAATGGGGCAGACAGGGTCAAGCCAAGACATGGATTTAATTCCTTACATCTATAAACAAAACCACATTTCATGCTGAACTCTGCACAGTGAGGGAGAGGAGGTGGGGATGGGAATTTCAGCATTAAACTGTCTTCAGAGAAAAAGGGAAGGAAAATGTTGACAAAGGTGATGCTGCTTGCAGGCACCTCTACCTCTGCCTGGGCACTGCAACTGATGAGTGTTGGCACTTTTGCACTTGGTTTGAAGCACCACAGAGGGGAATTTCTGGATCTGCCTCCCCTTGGACACAGACACACACTCTGGAGGCACAGGACGAGGGCCAGGGTGGGAAGGGCAGCCTGTGGCTGAAGGGAGAGGTGACAGGGAGAGGGCTGTGACAGGGACAGTGCCCAAGGCCAGCCTGGACAGGGCTTGGAGCAGCCTGGGACAGTGGAAGGTGTTCCTGCCCATGGGATGATCTAAAGACCCTTCCAGCCCAAACCATTCCATGTTTCTGTGATTTGATCAATCACAAAGCTGGAACTCAGAAATCACTTCTGATTTGTCCAACCAGCTGCTCTTGACAGACAGAGTAATGCCCCTGGGAATAAAAGGGTAAGTAATCCACTGCCTCACACTCAGGAGAAGGCAAATTTATGTTTTTTTGAATGTTTGTGGACTTGTTAGATTCTCTTTTCCATCAGCCTTGACTTCTGGAGTCTCACATTGTGTTACCAGCCAAGGGGGACTGCAGATGCTGAGGTGATTTGGGGTACCTGGGACTGGGTTATTCACCAGCATCTTGCTGTACAAATTTTGGTGTACGGCAGCATTATCGTGCATCTTCATGAAGGATTTGTGCCAAATAGTCCATTATATCATACAGCTGTACTGGGGGGCAAATGTGAGAGAATTCTCTTTACTATTGCACTTTCAATTAAAACAAATGGGGTGTTCAGCCTGGGCTGGTGCAGGTTTATCACCTCTACCCTAAGCACACCCTTGACAGCAATTTTTACCAGGTTTGGGGGCACAGAAAAGAGCTGTATTTTATTGTGGAATGGTTTGTTATGATAGTTATTCTACACCTGTGCAGTTTTCATCTGACCCTTGACTAACCTCTGACCAGAGCCCCATTTCTTGTCACACTTGGGGCATTTAGAAGGGCTCCCTGAGAACTGTGGAGTTAATCCACCTCAGGATTTCCTCAGTGCAGGGACCTTTCCACCATGGAGCTTGCTTGGCTGCTCTCTTCTCTCCAGATATATTTCAGCTGCTTCCCACTTTTTAGCTGATGCAGGCTCTTGATAATTTCAGCGTTAGGTAAAACAAGCCAGAAAATCCTTATTCCTTCTGCCTCCCCTTTCCTCACACACAGAGGACTGACAGGAAAATAAGCACTAATATGTCATCTTTAAAATAAGAAGGGGACATGCTTTCCTTATGAAGCAGTGGAAACAGTGACATCATGTTTGGAACAGCTTTTTTCCCCTTTTCCCTTCTAATTGCGCTGAGTTTTTTAAAGCCAGGGAATCAAATCTTCCCCTCTGGAGTGGGGGAAGGTTCCCCATAGGCTGCTGGTTGTCTGGTCTGGTATGAATCACTCTGCCCCTTTTGCAGTTCATTGACAAATTACCAGAACCAGGAGCTGGGAACTGGGGCAACAAAGGAAAGGAGCAAAAATGAAGTCAATTGATGAAAGAACATGAGCAGGAAACATTATTTATGGAAAATTCACTGACTGGTTCCTTATTTCTGTGCTATATTCTCTTTTTTTCCACTTTAAAGGAAATGGCTCCTATAGCAGAAGTGACTCACTGGTAGGAGCTGCCAGGGAGGTGTGTTTGCCAGATTCTCCTTTTATTAACATTTTATCACAGCATGGTGCAAGTGCATGTGCCAGATAAGGCCACAGAGCAAAGACAGTGAAAGGAAACAGCAGGGGGTGGAAAAAACATCTTTTTTTTATGGTCAAGCACCAGTCCTGTGTGTCTGCAGCAGGAAGCTGCTCTTTGATGGCTGCTTGGGCTGACCTGAAATAGCATTGAGGGCTTGTCCTGACTTCCACAGGCTCTGGAGTTGTTCTGTGTCCTGGCAGAGCAGGGGAAACTCCAGCAGGCACAGCCACAGGTACAACAGAGCTTTTTCTGCTGAAGGCTTTTCTTGCTGTGACACAGTTTGGCTGTGATGGCACCTTCTCCTCACCTCTGCTGAGCTCCTTACCCACCCCCACAGGGACCCCAGGCCCCTGGGGGGAATTCAGCCTGCTAAATAGAGAAAAGGGATGGAGAGAAGCAAGTGATGTAAGGAAATCATCTTTCTAATTTCCCCTATTTCCTTTCTCTCTGCCTTCACCTCAAAAAAGGACAGTTAAATAGAGGAAAAGATAGCTAAAGGATCGAGGTCTGATGTCTGATCATTCAGTCTGTGAGGGAAGCAAGGGTTGCAAAATCATTGATCTCAGCAGGGAGAGAAAACAGCAAAAGGCTTTAAATCCAGCTGATTCTTCAAGCAATCCTTGAATTTTCCCCATTCTGAAATACTTGCAGAGAGCAGGTTTTAGACTCAGCAGTAACAAGGTTAAGGCTAAGAGGGCTGGTGCTGGAGATGTGATCTGACATGATCCCAGTCAAACCAGTCCCAGTAAAAGCTTCCAGCAGGGCTGTTGTGCTGCTGACCCCTCAGTGACAGAGCTGCAGAGGTCTCAGTGCACAGAATGCTCTGCTGGTACCAATCTGCAGCTCAGAGAAAGGAGGGGCACGAAAGGAGGAGGCCAAGCAAGCAAGGACTCCTCGTTAAATCTCTTCTGGGATCTCTTTTGGAGCACTTCATTAAGCTCTGAGATAAATCTGCCCTACAGAGGCCTGGCTGTTGACAGGGTGGGCACAAGCCAGGGAGAAAATCTGATTTTGGAGCTGGGTGTTGGTTCCTGGAGCTCCCTATCCAGCAGGGCAAACACAGCCTCTGGAATAGGGGGTAGAGTTGGACTGCTCTACATCCAGACAGAGGAATCCCAGGGGTGATTTGGGATTTATTTGTAGTGATTTGCTCTCTGAAGAAAACAGAGTTACTCTGTGCTTGTTTTTATAATGATCTCACACACACAAGGGTGAATCAAACAAGTTCAAAGCTTGCCACCTCTCAGATGTGGGAGAAGCTCTCTGGAGTGGATCTCTGGAGGGAAGTGATGAGACTTGAAATAAAAGCTACTAAAATGCACTTAAACCCCAATAATTTCATTTATTTGCTTTAGAGAACGCATGACCTTGAACACGTCTCCAGAGAAGGTACAAAATGTTTCTCTTGGTGCTTTAGCCTTAATATGATTTACACCATCATCAGAAAGGAGTGGAGCATGTAAGGCCACGATTGCTGCTAAATATCCTACAGAAAAACACCCTTAATTAACTTTCTCAGCATGCCCCAGTCTCATTAGCATGAGTTGATATTGCACACATGTCAGAATCCTGCACAAACCCCTCGGTTTAGACAAAACAACAGGAGACATGTAAGCAGTACACAGCTCTAATCCCTGCATCCACTCCATCCAAAGTTTGGGGTTGTTTTTCTTTCAGTTGATGAAATGGAAATTCAAATGTTACTTTGACAGTGCCATAGGAAAGTCTAAAGTAGGGGCTGTAAATAGAGTTTGAGCTGACATTTCAGCTTGGAAGTTAGGGGAAGGAATGGAGCCAGCATGAATACTCGAATCTTGAGGGAAAACTTAACATTTAAGAGACTTTTTTCCCCTACTGATATTGTAATTTGTAAAGCCACATCTGAAGGCCATTTGTTTTGGCACTCAAGATATCAATTCAAAACACACTCTTATTTAACAGAAAGCTCTTTTCTTACCCCATCTCTCCATCCCCTCCTTTGAAATCTTTGCAGTGATTCCTGAACCGGGTTGGAAATGAAGCTGTTTACCAGTCTGCATTGATGAAAAGGTTTGGTAACACAACCTGACTTGCAGAGCTTGGTGTGTGCAGTTGGGAGAGCTCCACATCACTGCTTTGTGTGCTGGCCTGGAGTTTTTAATTAAAACTGATCTAGTGGCCACAGCAGCAGCCCTGCTGAGCCAGGCAACATGCACCATCCAGAGGAGCAGGGCAGCACCCTGACCATCCTGCAGGGATGGTTTTGGTAAGAACCTGCAAAGCAAAGCCCTCTGAGGTGCCTGAGACACGGGGTGTGTGTCAGAAAACTCCCCAGAAATTGGGAGAGCTGCCCATGGACCTTTCCCTTTGCATTCCCTTTCACTTCAGTATTGCAAACAATCATTAATGCTTTTAGTCTTGTGGCAGTTCTGGGAGATATTATCCTCATTTTGTGCATAAGGACTTGGATGATCCATCTGTCCAGGGAGGCACTGGTTTATGCTGGGAAGCATTTGATGAAGCCAGGCTAGCAGAGGAGCCCCTGGGAAGTTACTCAAGCTGGCAGCCACAGGGAAGGCGGTGCCTGGAGGAAACCACCCTGATTTTCTGCTCTTGGTGCTCCTGGAGCTTTGTGCTCCAGAGCCCCGGGGGGATCTCAGCTCCTGCCTGCTCTGGGTTGTTCAGACTGCTGTGACAAACACTTTATGTGCTCCTGCTTTCCTGTTCAGCTCTTTTCTTCCTTCAGTTCCTGTTGTAATGAGCCCATTTTCAGTGGAAAGGGAAATCTGCAGCAAAAGCAGAGTGGGCAGCAGGGCAGGGGAGATTCTGCCCCTGGGCTCAGGTGAGACCCCACCTGCAGAGCTGCCCCAGCCCTGGAACCAGCACAGGAGGGAGCTGGAGCTGCTGGAGAGTCCAGAGGAGGCACCAGGGGGATCAGAGGATGGAGCAGCTCTGCTGGGAGGAAAGGCTGGGACAGCTGGGATTGTTCACCTGGAGAGGAGAAGCTTTGGGGTGAGCTCAGTGTCAGGGCCTGAAGAGGCAAACAGGAAAGTTGGAGAGAGATTTCCAAGTGCCTGGAATGCCAGGACAAGAGGGAATGGCTTCAAACTCAAAGAGAGGAGGTTTAGATGGGATATTGGGCAGGAATTGTTCCCTGGCAGGGTGGGCAGGGCTGGCACAGGGTGCCCAGAGCAGCTGTGGCTGCCCCTGGATCCCTGGCAGTGCCCAAGGCCAGGTTGGACATTGGGGCTGGAGCAGCCTGGGACAGTGGGAGGGGTCCCTGCCATGGCAGGGATTGTGGAACTTGATAATCTGTAAAGTCTCTTCCAACCCAAACTATTCTATGATTTTAAGAAGCTGTGACAGCAACAGCCACAACCTTCTATCTGCAGCCCCAGGTGTATTTTCAGAACTGAAATCTCTTTCACTGTGAGTTTTATTTACATTGTGAGCTCTTTTCACACTCTGCAAACACACTGCCTAGGATAACCTGTGCTTCTCTGAGTTTTGGCAGCAACACTTTCAAGTCCCAAAGGATTTGTTAACTTCCTAAACAACGACCAAAGTCTTGTCCTCATTAATTTAACTCTGCTCTGCCATGTCCTCTCCAAGGGAATACACTTGTAGAAGGATGTGGATGTTTCCATCAGGCTGTAGGACACATCATTCATTCTGCTGCCAATTTCCCTTTCTATTGGTGATTGAGAATACATTTGACTTGCAAGTGAATTTCCAAGAAAAAGTCAGTGTTAAATATTCTATTGACATGGGCAGAGCAAAGTGTTTTCACCTCATTTTAACTTTTTAAACACAGGTAGTGTGTCAGGAGCTCCCTGATGTCGGAGGAACTGGTCTCATTTAGGCTTGAGAGCACCCAAGTCACATTCTCTGCTGGTTAAAACCCTCTCTAAAGTTGATGTGAGATGCTTCCTCACAGGTTTTTTCCCCCCTCAGCTGCCTCCTTCTCATGCCATTTCTTATCCAATGCTTTATGGACTATTTTTCTCTTTTGACTCTTTTCCCAGTAAGTTCAAAGCAGCCTTCATTCCCAAGCCTTCATTCCAGTTACCATGACTTTTGGCCTTGCAACTCAAGGCTTTTTAGCCTTCATAAAACACTTGACATTTTTAGTCAATGGAAACAAGGACAATGAAAACATCAACACATTGATGTGGCTTCAAAAGAGTGCTGTGGCCCAATGCAATGTCTGAGTGCTTTTTGGAACACCTACCTTTACTGCAGGTGATTCTGGATTCTAAAACTACAAACAGCTCTTTCTCAGGATGTTGTTATTCCAGGGGTTGATGTGCTCCAGGACTGCCTCCTCTGAATTTTAATGATGTGCTGTTTGTGAGTCTTTCAGTATCAGAGAGTTCAGAACTGTCCTGGCAGCTCATCCATCATAGATCTGTGGATTCACTGATCTCCCAGCTTATTTCAGCAAACAAATATGTTACTGCATCTTTCATGAGAGAGAAACACACCAGGCACTCTCAGCCCTGTGCAGAGTTCTTTCAATTCTGCCTTAAGTATCCCAGTTTAAAGTAAAACATGGCCCACTGGGACTGGCTTCTTTTGGAGGTGAGTGGGATTACTTCTTTGCACTGCTGGGATGTATTTCTGCCATCCTGGAAACAAGAAGTTTCTTTCCCAAAGTCCATGGAATGTTTTGGTAAATGAATAAGCTGTCCTGGTTTTGACTTTTGTTGGATAAATGTGGATGTTGATGTCATGTGGGACTTTACACCCCTCTGGTCACCCTAAATGTCCCTCAGTACCCCAGGCATTGCCCCAGCAAGGATCACCAGTAACAATTCACCCCCACAGACCAGCCAGCAGCAGAATAATCCACAATTATCTTCCTTTTGCCCTCATTTAAAAAACCTCAGCAAACATTCTGGTGTAAATTCATGTGCCTGGCTCCATGTCTGGGTCCCAGCCCGGACGTTCCTGGTGTGGGGAGACCCCGAGGGTTCCCACCTGCAGGCTGGAGTGTGGGTGACATCCATGAGTGGGATCTGCAGGATCTGATTCACTGTCTGCAGGCAACCCAGGAGAGGGGAATGGGATCCTGCTGCCTCTGCCTCTCTGGCTCCTGCTGCCCTGGGAGTCCTTGAAGCACACTCAGATGTCCCCTAGGGAAGATCTTCCTCGCTGTTAAAACAAACAGATGTCCTGGTGGTTTCTGATATCATAACTATCCTTTCCTGTGAACTCATTCTACTATAAATAGCAGGCTCATGTCTATTCAAAGAGCTCTTTTATTCCCCTCTCCTTTCATCCCACATCCTTGCTGGTTTCTGGGATCTCTTACATGTGTAAAGGACATCTCTTTCCCTGTGGTTATGTCAGCACATGGAGCTGCTCCTAATGGGATTTCAGGGCCATCATGTGAGTCTGGGATGTGCCTGCTCAGCGCTGCTGTGTGTCTCTGTTAAGAGCTCTGTCAGCTAGAGGCTGGTGGATATCCTGAGTGCAGCTTTAGGCATGAACACATCCATCAGTGCAAACATGAGGGTGGATTCCCAGCTGATGTGACACAGAAGTATCAGAAACCATTCCTTGCAAAACCTTTCCAGGCAAGGAACTTGATGGTGGGAAGGGATTTTCCTTCTGGGCAGCTGTTTAAATGGAGGAAGAAATTAGGGACAGAGTGAGAATAATCCATGACCCTCCTCTCTTTAACTCACACAATCACAGGCTGAAAATTGCCTGAGGCTCTATTTTTTCCCAGAATTAGAACACTGTTAGAACCAGCTCATCTAGGAAGGACTATGGGATTGTGACACAGGCACAAGACAGCTGGACAGAATCCTGCCTAGGCATTTGAGGTCCTGAAAACCTAATCTCATCTCCTTTCCTTTCCTTTCCTTTCCTTTCCTTTCCTTTCCTTTCCTTTCCTTTCCTTTCCTTTCCTTTCCTTTCCTTTCCTTTCCTTTCCTTTCCTTTCCTTTCCTTTCCTTTCCTTTCCTTTCCTTTCCTTTCCTTTCCTTTCCTTTCCTTTCCTTTCCTTTCCTTTCCTTTCCTTTCCTTTCCTTTCCTTTCCTTTCCTTTCCTTTCCTTTCCTTTCCTTTCCTTTCCTTTCCTTTCCTTTCCTTTCCTTTCCTTTCCTTTCCTTTCCTTTCCTTTCCTTTCCTTTCCTTTCCTTTCCTTTCCTTTCCTTTCCTTTCCTTTCCTTTCCTTTCCTTTCCTTTCCTTTCCTTTCCTTTCCTTTCCTTTCCTTTCCTTTCCTTTCCTTTCCTTTCCTTTCCTTTCCTTTCCTTTCCTTTCCTTTCCTTTCCTTTCCTTTCCTTTCCTTTCCTTTCCTTTCCTTTCCTTTCCTTTCTTCCCCTTCCCTTTTCCTTGGGAGAGATTCTTTGTATTGCACAGTAAAACAACACTTGCTGCTCAGGGCTCTGCTATATTCTTTCTCTCTTGTGTAGTTGCTGAAAACTTCTCTTGTGTACTTTGCTGCGACCTCTCTCTACTGAGTCACCTTATTCCCATCTCTCTCCAGCCATATTTTTCCCTGGACTGTTGTGCTTCCCAGCAGATGCTTCCAGGCATCATTTTCTGGAGTTTACCATCCCTGATCTCTGCTCCCAGCCCACCCACTGACAAGTGCAGCTGCCTTGGGGAGTACCTGCTGCCCTCCCTGAGCAGCTCCTCACACACAGACAGTCGCCTGGGGAGCATCAGTGATCCTCTCAGAATGCTGGGAGGAATATCAAATCCTCATGTTCTCTGTTAGGAAATAACCTCCTACTAGAAGGAGAAATAAACACTTCTCTTCCAGGCAATGTGTTCCTTTTTCTGTGCCTTCTAGGGGTTCATTCTCCTGGTACTGGCCTTTGGGACACATAAATCATTAGTTTGACTTGATATGTGTATTTTCTTGTCTTCTATTTTCAGGGCAGTGAACATGCTGGCATTTATCCAGTCAGCCTCCCCACAGAAGTGAAATTATTTTGTTTCTGCTCTCTTGAATGCAGCATCTGTACATTTGGCCACATTGTGACCAAATTATGGTAATAGTGAAATAATTCCTTTAACCTCCTTTGGGCTGGGGCTTGGAAGAATAGTCTGATTTATGTGCTTCATGGGTGGCACTTCAGGCAGCTAATTAACCCATGTATAAACTATGTTATTTACCTTGACTGTCTCTTTGTGTTTGCCAATAACATGTAATGATTCAAATTGAATTGGCCAGAGAAATGGAAGAATGTTCTCAGTGCTTTATTATATTTTAATAGGACATTCCAGGTTTGTACCTTCATAGCAAATTATGTTTTAGTCCTAAACCTGATAATTCTGGCCATGAGATAGAGACTACAGCTGATAAATTAGAACAAATAATAAAGATGTGGTACTAAACTTGACAGCTGCTCTACTCAGACCAGATGGAAGCAGCCAGGAATGGAGCATCCCTGGATTTTAGCAGAAGGAACCAAAGCTGTGTGAGATGTGAGGAGCATGCCCAGGTCACACTCCCTCCCAGGCTCCTACAGGGAAGCAGCATCAGCCTGAAAGATTAAGATGTAATTCCCTGTCTCAGTGAAAATCATGAAAGTAAATAAGTAAATCAGTCATTCATTTAGCAAAATTGTGTGACTTTCTTCTCACATTTTAGCTTGTATCAGCATTAGGGAAAGGAGTAGCTCTGTAAAAAAGCAGTGGCTGTTTCTTACAGTGAAGTGCCAAATAAGTGTTTGGGAAGAGTCTTTCTTACATGGTAACAAAGTGGAGATCTACTGATGTAATGGGAACTGAACTGGAACTCTGATCTGTAAGTATCAAAGTTTCCTTTAAAGTCCAGCTTGTGAAAGAGTGGTTCCCATGACCATCAATCAAATTTAACCCTTCAGAAAAAAAACCCTGGAGGATTCCTGTGTGAATTGATTCTCTGAATCCAAGCTGTGAGGTGTCTGCTTCTGATTGTTTATCCTCAGGGTGGGGCTGCAAATAGTCCTGCCTTTAAAAACGTCCCTGGGTCTTGTGCAGCTAAAGAGCTCTCATCCCTCTGACAAGTTTGCTTCACATCATTACAAAAAGCAGCTTCGCCAGCACAGCTCTCAGAAGTTCCAGTGGTCAGTAAGACTGCCTTAGAGGGGATAATAAAAAGGTCAAACTCCATTTCATTTAATCCCTAAGACTGAACTTCTTAGAAATGAGTGGGAAACAGTCCCTGTCATCAGAACAAAGAGCAGCTGAAGTAGATGGGAGCTGCCCTGCCACCCAGGAGCACGGCTGGATGCATGGCTCAGACAGTGACTGCTTGTGCAACCCTGGCTGAGCAGCTTCTCAACAGGAATAGCCTTTGAGACTATTACTATTATTATTATTATTACTGTCACTTGATTTGCTCTGCCTGGAGAAGAGACTGAGGGCACTGGGATGGCTCAGCTGGAGCACACTGGGGGCACTGGGATGGCTCAGCTGGGGCACACTCAGGGCACTGGGATGGCTCAGCTGGGGCACACTCAGGGCACTGGGATGGCTCAGCTGGAGCACACTGGGGGCACTGGGATGGCTCAGCTGGAGCACACTGGGGGCACTGGGATGGCTCAGCTGGAGCACACTCAGGGCACTGGGATGGCTCAGCTGGAGCACACTGGGGGCACTGGGATGGCTCAGCTGGAGCACACTGGGGGCACTGGGATGGCTCAGCTGGAGCACACTGGGGGCACTGGGATGGCTCAGCTGGAGCACACTCAGGGCACTGGGATGGCTCAGCTGGAGCACACTCAGGGCACTGGGATGGCTCAGCTGGAGCACACTGGGGGCACTGGGATGGCTCAGCTGGAGCACACTCAGGGCACTGGGATGGCTCAGCTGGAGCACACTCAGGGCAGAGCTCCCCGGGGGCTGCAGCTCCTCCCGAGGGGCAGCTCTGATCTCTGCTCTGGGCCAGGGACAGGAGCCAGGGAACGGCTGGAGCTGGGCCAGGGCAGGCTCAGGAGGAGCTCAGGGAAAGGTTCTTCCCCCAGAGGGTGCTGGCACTGCCCAGGCTCCCCAGGGAATGGGCACAGCCCCGAGGCTGCCAGAGCTCCAGGAGCGTTTGGACAGCGCTGCCAGGGATGGACAGGCTGGGATTGTTGGGGGGCTGGGCAGGGACAGGGGCTGCACTGGGTGATCCTGGGGGGTCTCTCCAACTCTGTAATTCTCTTCAGGATTCAAGTTTCTCCCTGACAAGGGCTCTGTGGAAAGAGAAATGTGGTCGTTTAGGGATAGGTGGACCATGTTTTTCTCCTGCAATTCTGAGGTAAGATAACAGTTATTTATTCAAGATAACCACAAAAAGCAGTGAAGTTCATTGCAGGAAGGATCAATTTTGCTGTAACAATGGCAGCAGTCCCCTGAGTGTCTGGCACTGTTTGGCCAAAGAGACAGAGCAGTGTTTGCCTGTGGACAGCACAGCAAGAACTGCCCAGCCTGCTCCTGAGGAACCTCCCAAAAACCTCGTGTTAGAGCTGATATGATGAGCATGGCCCCAGCCCCAAGGGGTACAGCTGCTGACTTCATGGTCTGGCACCCTGGTGGTGCCTGCACGGAGCAGTGTCCCAGGAGGAGCAAACCAGGTGCCTGAGCCCCAGCTCCCTCCATGCAGGAGCTGCCATCTCCTCACTGCCACCTCCTCACTGCCACTGCCACTGTCTCAGTCCCTCACAAGCTCAAAAAGAGAGAGATATAAAGGCAGACAGAGCAGAGACATTCCTTTCCAGTTTAGAAACCAGCAGGGTGCCACGAATTCTACCATAAGATCCAAGTAAGACCCAAGAGAAGGGAATGATCACCCTGATATAAACAATTGGATGTCCATTTGGAACGTGTCCCTATAGCTGGAGAGGCTTTGGGACTGCTCTGCTCTCACAGCTTGCCAAGGCCATGGGTGAAAGAACAGCCTGGGAAAAGGATTGTTTGAGTTTCCTTGCTCACAGCACTTCAGAGATAATGGGCTGTGAGTGATGCAAAGGTTTGACCAGGCCTGTGGATCATCCATCGTCTGATGGGGAGTCTGGGTGTGCACAAGGTCAAATTAACACAGAGCCAAATGTTGAAAAGCGCTGAATGTGCCTTCATGTCCCCCCAAAAATGGGTAAATTAAATTTTCTTTTGAAGGCACTTGAAGTCTGGCTGGGATTTGAGTCATAATAACACAAGTGGCCTGTGGTAGAGCTGCTTAGAAACTGTCGTGTGTTATCAGGTACTGCAGAATACATTTTGGTGGAGTTTGTGAACAGCAAAAATCAGCTTTGAAAAGGCAAAAAAACACCCCCCCCCCCCAAAATTTTTGAAGTTTAAGTACAGTGCTTCCCTATAGGTTTTATAATCCTCTTTTCTTGGTTTTGAAACACATTAAATGAATCCAGCACAGCGCCTGACATCTGAACAAAACTGATTGACCTAACACAGTGGGGCTTTTCAAGTTCCAAAAATTAATTAGGATTTGTACTTTTCTTTCTAATTTTCAATAGGAAGAGCACAAAATTAATTTAATGTTTTGAATGAGCAGCAAGGGGAGATCAGGGCAGAAAGACCCAATTTTTCATTCATTTCTGGAAAGGGAAAAATAATCATACAAGTCTTCTCCACACCAAAGTTCATTGAGGTGAGTTCAAATTCATAGTGCAATTTTCCTGCTTTTAGTAATGCTGAGAAAAGTGTGCACAGGGTTTTGAAGGAGAATGCTGAAGTGATCTTGCCTAAAAATAATTTCAAAATAAATTTCAGCTTTTAACCAGGTCAGTGTGGTTTCAGAAGGCATTGCACAGACACTCAGGGAATGGGAATGGGAGTGGGAATGGGAATGGGAACAGGAATGGGAATGGGAACAGGAATGGGAGTGGGATGGAGGCAGCAGCAGGGAGCAGGCTGGGTGAAAACAACAGCTTCCTAAATTGTCCAGAAAAACTCCAGATTGTCTGACAACAATGGAAACTTCTCATCCTTATGCAACTCTGAGTAAATGGTTTCTCAGAAACTTGTCAAAACACAGTGACTTTAATGGTGATACCTTCATTTTGTTTATCCTGGAAAGTCATTAAAGTCACCATGGAGTCTGCATTGTCACCATGGGCTGGGGGTGACCCTGTTCCCCACCCCTGACCCTAATGCTGCCCTGCTGCCTTGGACCTGCTCCTGCCATGGCCTCAGACCTGATCCACACGATGGATTTGTGGTGCTGGGGACTCCTGGTGGGACCTGGCCACCACCCCTGGCCTGTCCTGCTCCCCTTGCTCAGGGATGGGGAGGTTCCTGCTGTTCCAGCCTCGGGATTCTCCTGCTGCCCATCCCTTTGGGAGCAGCTGACACTCCAGAGAGGGCTGCAAGCACTGAATACCTGTGTGGACACATGGGAAGGTTTGCTGGCAGTAGCAGGGAACCAGCCTTGATCCTTCCTGGCTGAATGCTGTAAAATGCACATGCAGAGAATGCAGATGGACTGAAGGCAAATTCTGAATTACCTGGAATATTCTAAAGAAATGCCCAGTGAAATGAGGGCATGGACTATATTGAGAAGTACCCCTTTAAAAGTGTGTGATTGATAAATTCTTCCTGCTGAGATTATGGGGTTTTGGGGAATAACTCTGGCTTGCTTAGAAAGCAAAAGCTCTGGAGAGGGGATTGGCAGGAGCTGGTTTTGCTGTTAGCCTTGTTCAGGTTGCTAAGCTGATTAAACAAGGCTCTGGATAACGTGTGTCATGTCTCAGCAGCAGGGATGAAGTGTTTCATGGCTTTCAGGAGCCAGAGCAGACTTAGTGACATCATAGCTACTCAAATTTCACTTGAAAGCAGCTCACCTCTGCCTCCTGCTCCTTGCTCCTGCCAGCTCTGTCCTCCAAAGCCAGTTCTGTCTGCAGGTCCTGTGCTCCCAGTTCCAGCAGGGACTGGCAATGCAGAATCAAGGGCTGCTGTTCTGTGTTCACTGCATGGAAACACTTTGATGCTTCACAGCTGAGAAAGAGGGAAAAAAGCTCTGAGCAGGGAGTTATCCCCTCCAACAAGCCAGGAAACACTGGGGACAGTCACATCTCATTCCCTTCTATATCCTGAAAGATCTTTTCCATGGAAAATGAGCTGGGTTTTTTTTTTTTTTTTAATTATTCTCTTCCTAACTTAAAGTGTCCTCAGGATGGGCATTGCAATAGAAATCTGATTTCCTTCTCCAGCCACAAGGCACCAGCTCAGCCTCACCCCCTCGTTTGGGTGATCAATGCCATCTGCAAAGTGGAAACACCTTCAAGCACAAGGAAAGTGAAAATTTCTGTCTCTCCACTGGAGCAGCCTCATGGTTGAGGCACTGCCCAAAGGAGCTCTGGTGTTCAGACTGCTCAAGTGAAATGAAAAGTAAAGATAAATGAAATTTGGGAATAAAAGTGAGAGTCAAGTCACTAAGTTTTCTCCTTTCACTACAGAATGCTTCAAATCTTCATTATTTAGAGTGCATGAAGGAAGGAGACAAAGAGTAGATTAGAAATGAAAAAACATGGTGGTGTCTTCCCCCAAAAAGAATAATTACTTCAGATAAGGTGCTTGGCAGAAAGGCCATGCAGGACCTAATCTAGGAGGTATGTCATTATTTAGCCACAGTCATCTCCCAAATACTATTCTAAAATATGAACCTCCTGGTAAATTAGGAATAAAGACCTGTGCTGAAGGTCACTTTGTGACACACTGCTGGCCTGTGGGAGGCTCACAGGATTTGCTGTGCAAGAAATCCATTTCTGCTAAGCACCTTTTTGTACAGCATAGATTGTTTTTGCCAAACTGGACTAGGCTTCAGAATCATAATCAAAATAAAAAGAAAAATCCTGCAATTACAGGCCTACACCCATTTCTGTGTGAGTATTTTGCACATAATTAATGTGCACATTTTATCTGCTGAGGAAATAGAGTGAAACCAGCAGTTCAAATAGGCCACCAAAGCACTGTTGGCTCATTTCAATGTTCATGAGTTGTTTGCCTGTAATAAATTCACTGAGAACGTGCCTTATTTTGTTAATTCTTCTCCTTTAATGTGTTTACAGAGCTCTGTAGTTGGACAAAAAGATTCATAGAAGGCCAAATTGAGATATTTCTCTTTTTTTTTTCCAGTGAAAAGTTGGGGTCTGTTTTTTCTGCTTGTTAATCACTCACACTGAAAAGAGACTTTCCCTCTGATCCAGGAGTGTCTCACTTGCCCTTTGTACTTGTGACAGAAAAGGCAAGTTCACAACTCACTGCTGGGTTTAGAGATTTGATTCTCTACTTAGGCTGACTTAAGTTAGTCATTTCACAAGGATTATTCCTGATTTACCCTGCTCTTTCTGAGGGAAGAATCAAGATGGGTGATGTTTGGTTAAGCAGAGACATGTGGAGGGGGAGGAAAAAGCAGGAAAATAGGCTTAGAGAGCCAGCACTCCCTTAAATACTTGTGATCAGACCTCAGTGCAGTCACCTCACCTGCCACTGCACCAAGCCTCCAGCAGTCAGAACAAATCACCCGAAAATGAGATTATAACGCTCTGCTGTTTTTTTAAATACTTTTATCCAGGAAATGCAAAGCCGAAGGAATTCTTTGCTGGAAGACTCCTAATCCCCGGAGCGATCTGCATTGTGTGTATTTCCCCACAATCATTTTCATATGAGTATTGGAATGCTTCATAAAATCCCTCCATTTGCCTTTGGGGGTGTTCCAAAACTCTTCCAGAAAGTCTAAAGTTTCAGGGATTTTCTTGGGATTATTTTGACTTCAACTGGAACGTGCCTCGCTTGACTCCAGACAGAAGAGAAATAAAGTCAGCCCGAGTGGGTAAACACAGCTCTTCCCCTGGGAATTCCGTGCTGCAGGAGCCTGGGAGTGTCTGTTTGGGCACAAGAGAGGCCCCTTTGTCACTCAGGTCAGCAAATCATTATCATGATATGGAAAAATTATTAAAGCACGAGGAAAGGAGTTTATAGCGCGAGGAATTGCTTTGCCTCCGGGCGGTTCAGTGGCCGGTGGTTTTACTGCAAACAAGGATGTCCTTGTCAGAGCTGGGTTACAGAATGGAAATAAAAATGGGGAAGGGGGAAAGATGCGTGGGAGGAATAGCACACAACTGAAAATTTCAGTGCTGGTGGAGTCCAGGATGGTGTGTGTGACAGCTGAGGGACGTTCCTTGCCTGCCAAGAGCTGGGACAGAGACTCCCAAGGAGAGGATGTGACTCCAGCATTTCAAACAATGCACCAAAGCCATGGTTTTACCAAATCTTCCTTTATAGGAAGGGATGAGGCCAAATCAACAAGAAGAAAAGGGGATAGATTTTCAGGTAAAAATGACTGTTTGAAAGGAAGGGTTTTCCTTTGAGGAAGACACATCAGCAAGGGATGGAAACATTCACCTGCTGGAGAGTCCAGAGGAGGCACCAGGGGGATCAGAGGATGGAGCAGCTCTGCTGGGAGGAAAGGCTGGGACAGCTGGGATTGTTCACCTGGAGAGGAGAAGCTTCGGGGTGAGCTCAGTGTCAGGGCCTGAAGAGGCTGCAGGAAAGTTGGAGAGAGATTTCCAAGTGCCTGGAGTTCCAGGACAAGAGGGAATGGCTTTAAACTCAAAGAGAGGAGGTTTAGATGGGATATTGGGCAGGAATTGTTCCTGGCAGGGTGGGCAGGGCTGGCACAGGGTGCCCAGAGCAGCTGTGGCTGCCCCTGGATCCCTGGCAGTGCCCAAGGCCAGGTTGGACATTGGGGCTGGAGCAGCCTGGGACAGTGGGAGGGGTCCCTGCCATGGCAGGGGTCGTGGAACGTTATAATCTTTAATGTCCCTTCTCACCCAAACCATTCCATGATTCTGTGATCTAAAGAGGGTTTGTTTGTTTGTTTGTTTGTTTGTTTGTTTGTTTGTTTTGGTTTTTTTTTTCTTACAAAATATTCATATATTTAGCCAGAAATTCTTACTAGCTCTCATTTTTTTCAATGAATACTCCTCAAGATGAAAGCAGATGAAATTATTTTTTAAATTACCTTATTTCTCAACTGAAAAATTGCAAACCACTCTGCACAGGGAAATGGCATTTTTTCACTGCACCAGGAATTGAAACTCATCAAATAGAAGGTAAAAGCTAGTGAGTGAGCAACAGAAACAGAGAAACATCCAAGTTAACTCTTGACTCCCCAGTGCAGATGTGTGGCCCTGTCTAAATCCCTAAAGAGCTCTGTAATGCTGTGCTGATTGCCTGAAGGGTGAAGTGGAAGAACCTTAAAGTCCTTCATCACAGGAGTAACCAGAACAAATTATAAAAACTTCATAAAAAGGCTCTTCAGTCATATGCTAAGAAATGACAATTGAAACTTTCTGAAGGAGATTAAAGTTTCTCTTTAATGTCTTGCTCCTGTAGAATCCCCTGTCTCAAGAAAAATGGGGAAAGGATTTACAGATATGAAGAAAAACATCTCCTCTTTGTTCAGCAGTGGATTATGTTACAAGATAAATTTTGGCAGCCAATTCATTTTTCACCTGAATGGCTGCAGCTTTCACCTCTTATCCCAAAATATGTGTAAAAGGATTCCAGATCTTCAGTTCCTCTATCTGAACTGTGCCTACTCTTTTTTATCATAGACTAAACTAATGAATAAGCTTCTGTCTCTCTGCCTCTGGGGGTGATGAAGGTCACTGAAATGATATCAGTGCAATTTTGCAGTGATCAGGAAATCTGAGCCCATGGTATTTTCCAGGTGCTCACAGCAATTGCAGTAACTGAGCAAACCAAGGTCTGCTCCCTGTCCCTCAGTGTTCCCTGGGCATTGCAGACCTGTGGGACTGGAGGGACTGGAGGAACCTTGGTGCTGTTCCCCTGTGGGTTCAGCTCCCACAGGCTGTGCCATGGAGTCTCCAGGGTTCTTTGTTCTGTTTAATACTTTGGAAAAGCTGTGATGTCACAAAGCTGTAAGCTCAAACTCAACAGGCAGTGAAGAGCTACCACCAAGTGTAGTGGTTTGGTTATTCAATTCAAGGGTACTCAGAGCACCTTGGATTTTGGCATTTTGCAGATTATTTACCTAGTGGCTGATACGGGGAAGGGCTTTGATTTCATCCAAAGCCAATTGCTTGGGCCCAGCTGAAGCTGAGCTGTGTGTTCATTCCCAGAGCTGGTGCAGGAAGATTCATCATAAATTCACACACACCACAGGAGGGGCAGACATGGGGAAGAATTCTTTGAAGAACAGCAGAAAATAGGATTACAAGGTACTCTTTTGGAAATATTTCACTGTATTATGGATCCTGACCAGTGCACCCCTTGATTCCAGCCTTGTAAGGATGATGTTTTCTGGTCTGGGTAGTTGGCATAAACCAGAGATATCCCAGCCTGCAGTAAAGGCTGAGGGACTGGTAATTATTTTCAAGAGCCAAATACAGATCTCTGTTGGCAGCAGAATTCCTCATGACATTAATGGGGATGGAGAGAGTCTCCTTCCTAGAGGAACCTTCAGCTGTGGCCTCTGAACATTTCCTAGCCCTGGAATTTTTCCCAGAACAAGGCAAGTGGGGCATAGCTTGGACATACTGGTTTTCCTGAGCTGAAACTCAGGAAGTGAGGAACACAAACCCAACTAACATTTGTTTGCCTAACAGAATCAATAGCATAAAGTCTGGCACAGCTAACAGCTTCCTGTAGGTTATTTTGCCAAGTTTAAAATCCCCTTCCTGGATGTAGCAGTTTTCTTTCAGAGGGCACTCCTTCCTCCCAAGCATTCTAATAATATTTACCCAGAGGAAGCAGTGTGTTTGCTACAGAGTGATCCCAAGTCTTGCCTTCATGAATCCATGGATTTCAATGAAATTATGGTGTTAACAAAGAAAATGGTGTCTTTGTTAATCACTGAGAGAAAATTGCCTATAAGCAGAAGAGTGTGGGAGAGACTGGGATGTGACCACTATGGAGAAAGTCCAATGGGCAGATTTGCCCAATTTTTTATCCTTTGTTTCTTTGTTAGCACTTTCTACCATATTATTAATCATTATGTCTTTCTGTATCTTCATTGGCTTCTCCTTAGTTAACATTTATATTGTACAATGTATTTCTCTGAAGAATGGGAAGACAGTTTTCTCAGAGATGTGGCAATTCTTCAAAGTGTTCTATTCAAAGTTCAGGGTTTGAGCTAATTTAAGGCATGCACAAGGCCTGCAGAGATGCTGCAATGATGTGGGAGGGGAGAAATGTGGAGCTCAAGCTGGACTTTCTTAAGGTGCTTCCAGAGCAGTGCTGGCTGTGGAGACAGCTTTGTTCTTCACTGTCTCAAGCTAAAAAGGGGCAGCCTCTGGGAGCAGTGAGTAGAACTGCAACTGCATTGGCAACCTGTGAAAGCCTGATTCCTGCTGTGGTGATGAGAAGTCATTTGTAACCTCCAACCCCTCCTAGCCCGGCTATCAGGGCTGGAGGCTGCACTGAACTCGGTGATTTTATGCAGAAAGAAAATCTGACCTGATTGTTCAGGAACTAAAAAACTTAAATACCAAAACAAACCTGGAAAGATGGCACAGGAGGCTTGTTCCATGCACAAGGGCAGATGGACAAAAGAGGGGTTAGGGCAGGGCAGGGGTGTTTATAAACTTGGAGGAGGGGAGGAATTAGGGCAGAGTTTGTGGTGTGGGTCCAATAAAGAAGGACAATTAGGAATATTAATATTATTGCAGCAAAAAGGAACCAATGATAACAAGGGAAGCAGAGAACTTTCTGGCAATGATCAACATATGGCACTGGAGGATTCTGGGGGTCATTTTTTACTCACCACTGTTGAAGGGTTTTCCCACAGCCTTAAGCTGTGGTCATCTGCACTTTTACTGGAGATAATGCCAACACTCATTCTTTGAGTTTTTTAAATTAACCATCACAGATAATCAAGGATGATCCACACCTGGTTTAAGTGGCATTGTGGTTTTCCCAAATCTGAGCCCAGGCTCTGCTCTGTCACTCACCTTGGACTGTTGGCTTCCAAATGCAGCTGGTCACAGGTGTGACCCAGGTTCAGTCCCAGCCCAGCCCCTCTGCAAACTCTGCTGACAGCCCCTTGGGCCTCCCACCACAGAGGCTGCCACACCAGCAAACAAAAGTAGGTCACTCAGCTGTCACAAGCATGAGAAAACAGTTCTGCCAGCACAGAAAATGTTTGCAGTTGGGGTTTTAAACTTTGTTAGATTGCTGCACACAAAGCAACAAATTAAAATTAATTTAAAAAAACAAACAACCCCCCCTAACAAACTGGCAGTAATGTGACCAACAGACTTCTTGGGTTTCATTGAATATTTTAATGAGCTTTCTTAACACTGAGAGAGGGAAAGCAAAGATGTGTTTCCCCAAGATCCTTAGAGAGAGCCCAGAGTGCTTCCAATGGAAAGTACCAATCTAGGAATTGCTCCCTGAGGTGCACTTAGGAAGACTTGCTTGGACTGACATCCTGGAAGTTGTCTGGGGATGCAGAGATCTGAGGTCAGAGGGGCTGATTTGGGTAAGGAAGTGTTTTGAAATTCTGCTTTTGGGAAACTAACCACAGCTGGCTAAGTATTAACATCTATTTCAGAGGAGGGTGTTATCAGAAATAATTAGGATTAATATCCTTGTCTTCAGGCCATTGCCTTATCTCTCACTGCTGGTTATTTCAGATGCTGGAATTTAAGTCAAGTGATTTGTCAAGCAGAGTTTACTAAACAGAAAATGGTTTATAAATGTGTTATGAAGGCAGGCCAGGAGTACAAGCACTGTGTGGGTGTGAGGATTGGATTGGTTCTCAGTTTTGCTACAGATTCATATTTCAGACACTGAAAAGCTTTAAAGCTCCTCGATGTTGATTCAGGTCTCTATAGACTGTGTGGCAAGGTGTTAGTCTTGCTTCCAGAGACGGGGGAGAGAAAGAAAACTTTTCTAAATGGGAATGTTTATTGAGCTCCTCTGTGCTCTGAGGCTCTGCAGAGATGGGAGAGGGAGGCTCCACTCTGAGTCTGTGACAGCCTGGAGTCCTCTGACCACTGCCCAGGACTGTCCCACTCTGTGCTTAAACATCTCTCACAGGCTTCCCTGCCTTGGATTGTCCTGGCTGGGGATGGATTTCCAAGGGAAGCCTCAGGAGAGGCACAGTGACAGCCCTGGTGCATGGCCTGAGCTGTGCAGAGGAGAGGAGGAGGCTTCTGGGGTTACAGAGCTCCTCACCCCAAACTCTGTCATTTGAATCCCCTTGGTGCCTTTGGCAGTCTGGCTTTCAGAAGGCTGCATGTGAAATCTGTGAGGGAATAGTGAATCCAACCTCCCTCCTGGCCTAAAGTGCACTTAGCTGCCCCCACTCCCCAGTCAGCATCTTCCTCCTCTGTTCACTGTGCCTGAGGAAATATTTTAGTCAAGAAAATCTTTACTGTAAAACCTACAAAAGACAGTTGAGATGCCTTTCCTTGTTTTCCTAAAGTATTAAAGCTTGAAGCTTTAGGATTTATCTAAGAGATTTAACTACACTACAGCTACTCTTACCATCAAAGTACTCTGCCAGCATGTCTTTTTGGAGCTATTTTTATCCAAATGCATTAAAAGTTGCATGCCCAAACTTTTGGAAGTTGGCAGAAGTGGGAACTAGTTCCTAAGTAATCTGAATTTGGTCTTTTAATCTTTCTTTCTACCTTAGATAAGTCACATGCTTTATTTATAATAATCAAATCCATTTTGAGTTTTCCTGTTTGTTATTTCCCTCCTCTGCCCATTATAGCATTTTAGCAAATACAAACCCCTCTTATATTCCTTTCCCTATTGTTGGATACCATGGGATGGATGGGGAAACAGGGACACAGGGTGGAATAACCTCTAACTTTTGCCTGCTTATTGAGGAATCCCCAAGGGCTGTTTTTTCCCCAGCACTCTGCAGCAGTTATTAATTCCCAGCTCCCACTGAGCTCAGCTGGGGCACATCAGGCTCCTGGGGCCAGGTCACAGCAGGAGCACACAAAAAGTGGCCACCTGGCTGAAATAACTGAACTCAGCCTGGCTGACAGCAGCTGATCCCAGCCCAGGTCTGTATCCAATTGCCTGAGCTATGAGATCATTTCTTCTTTTCCAGGAAATCCTTCCTCATGCAGCATGTGGGTCTTCCTAGAAATGAAGTAGGAGCCTAAAAGTTTCTGTTGTTGTGCAGTAATTCAGTGCAGGATGTGTCTGGGGGTTTCTTAACCCAAATGAAATCTGGAGTAGGGAGGGAGGGGGCAGTGGTCACAGCAGAGTGAGAGGGAACTCAGCAGCTTTGAAGAAGGAAACCTGGTTAAGAACAGGAACTGGATTGATGCATCTTTGTGGTAGGATTTGCTAAGAGGAAGGAAGGAAAATTGTCTTCAACTCATCTCTTGTGGGTCCCTTCCAACTCAGGCTATTCTATGATCTCTGCCTCGTTAATGCTGGGCTTCTTCTAGCAAGTCTTTGCTAGAAATGTGTTCCTTCTTCCTGATCTGTTGCTTCCTGAGGGTTGTATTTTGGGGAAAGGTTCACCAATGCTCAGGGATGGAGGGCTCTGGAACGCTCCCTAGAACCATAATCATCTTCCCAGGCAGAGAAAAGCCATGGCCAGCACACCCCAGCTCCTGCAATTCCTTATTTCCCTGGCTATGTGGTTCCCACCACCAAATGCTGATGTGAAAGATGTGGAAATGTTCCACTGAGGACAGTGACACTTTCAGTGGCACTGAGAAAATTCACAGTGACTCCCAGCTGAGTCCAGAAGGTTTCTCACAGGAGCTATTTTGCTCATTCTCACCATAGTGACAATTCCCTTTCTATATAAAGGACTGTAGATAAGAAAGGTCCCTATAAAATTTCTCCTCCCTGCCTTCCCTGTGCCTGTTTTCTCACAGTTTAATCCTTTGAACTGAATGTAGGACATGGCTGTGATGTGGAGGTGTGCTGAGAAGGCTCCTTTTTATTTAAGGTGGTTTAAAAAGACTCCTCCTAATCACCAGGCTCAGTTAGAGCTGTTGTAAGAAATCAGCTCTGCAGGTTTTCTTCAGGTATTACTCAAGTATCCCAAAAATTCTTTCTTCTGCAAAGAGGGCAGTAGAACAAGGTGAGTCTGCTGCTTCCCGAGGAAGGACTGGAGGTACTGAAGGGGTTGGGTTGGTCACACTTCAAGAATGCTCTGAGAAGTTTGAATGAATACTTGTTAAAGTGTCTGCCTTTATCTGACACACAAAATAGCTGCTTTGAGTTTTCTGTCCTTTTTTTAACCTGCAAGAGGCACTGTGAGTCATCCCACTATTCAGTCTGGACATCAAAACAAATGGGGCAGAAAGGTGACAATCCTGCCTGTGCTTCTGTGCCTTGCAATGTCTGGTTCCATGTCCCCATGGCAGCCCCACTGCTCACCTCTGTGACAACGCTTTCCTGTCTGCTCTTTGGGCTTTTTAATTCCTAAGCCTTTAAACCCATGACTAACCCACCTCTTTAGTGTTTCTCTCCTGGAGTTTGGACTCCTGTGTGGCAAAGAACTGATGAATGAAAAGGATTTTAAGAGATAGCGGTGGCCATGGAAACAGTGAAATGAAAACACTGGAGAGGTGGGAGTGCAGAACCTGAAGAGCTCTTCAGAGAACCTGTGTTCTGTTTGGTTGAAAACCACTGGTAAATAGGAGCCACAATGAGGCAAGACTGGATTGAATATGTCCGTGCAGTGCTCTAGCACTGAAACAATTAGCCTGATTCATAAATTACCACTGATTGTGGCCGATTCTTTCCCTGATAACATTAAAGTCAAATCAAGTTTGCTACTAATCTGCTTTAACTAAAGGAGCAATTAAATAGTGGGCAGATGAGAGATGACAATGAGTGCTTTCATCTGTGCTTCAATATTTAGTAGCCTCAGACACTCCCTTGTTCAAAGGCAATAACTCCAAACCCAGGAAGGGTTTTTGTTGGCTTTGCACTCAGGGGAGATCAAAGGTGTTGGGCTAGTCCTGGAGACCCAAAGCCCTGCCTGTTTGCAGAAGGGGTAAATCACTGGGTATTAATAGAACATTGCTCAGCCCAAGAGGCTCCCTCCATGCTGGCCTAGAGGTAACCTCTGCATTGATTCACAAAATCTATTCTGAGACTGTTCCTGAGGCCTTTGAGCATTTCCCCCCAAACAGCACAAGAAGACCTTTGGTTTATTGTTTAGCAAATCAATTATTTCCTAATGCACATTCTGTGCAGTTACTTAGAAGTGAAAGTTGTGTCTTCCTGTCCCTCCTGCAATCCATTCCTTCCACAAACAATATGGATTTGTTGGGGACAGATCCTTGTCTCCAGAGTTCTGTAACAAGCACAGCCCAATTTCCAAACCACAGCCACAGTGTTTGCACAGCTCCTTTTCTAACCAGGTATTCCAACCACATTTGCATGTAAAACCTTCCTAGTTTGCTTATGTTTGTATTTTGATCTTCAAAATATCCAGCTTCACAAGTGGTTTGACCTGTGGTGAAAGTTTCACCTTCTGGGTGCTGATTTGGAGTGGGTGATGGTGTGGTCTGGTCAAACAATTTCTGCTTTCAGCTCAGTGTGGCTGATAAAATCCATGACTTAGACAAGGCTTTGTTTTAGTTTCATTTCCATCTCTCCATGCAAAATTGTACTCCTTGAGAATGGAGATTTAGTGGGAAGACCTGACTAAAGCTCCTGCCCGTTCAGCTGCAGAGTCTGAGTCCATAAATCCTCAATCTGAGTGGGCAAACGTGGCTGATACCCCGGGAACCTTGGGACATGTTTGACTATTTGCAATTTTCCAATCTATTCTACTTTCTCCCCTACCCAAGGATGTGAAGAGCTTGAAAAACCAGGATAAAATTCGTTTCTAGTCAGAACCAAGCCACAGGGACTCTTACCCAACATGTTCCTTTGCGTGGGAGCTTGGATCTGTTCCAGTGTTTTGTCAGCCAATATTTATGGTCTTCCAGCCTCTTCCCCATGGCAGCTGGCTGACGTTTGAAAGCAATTGCAAGTCTGGGCTGATGTTTGTCAGCTTGTAGGAGGGAGTAACTAAGTGCTGGCCCTAACAACGATTCCCTTGCTCTACCTGGAAGGCTCAGTTGGGAGCAGACTCTTTTCTCTGCCTTAAATCACAGCAGGAGGAGTTTGGGTGCAGTTCTGAGATGTAAAGAACTCTTTTGCCCAACTTCTTCCTCACACTTTCTTCTCCCAGAGTCTTTCAGAGGATCCAGCTCTCCCCTGTACATTTTTACCAAACCTTTTCTGAAATCACAACCATACTGCATTCCCTGAGAAGTGTCCAAATAATGTCTTTGCCCAGGATGTCTCACAGATGACCCCCTCACCAGGCACACAGCAGCGTTCCTGAATTTAGAACTGGGTTTCAAAGGAGTTTGCTATCTCAATTTCAGAAGGTATTTGGGTGATGTGCTTGACAGCCATGGCTGGATTTGGATGGTTAGACAGGCTGAGAGTGTGTAGCAAACAACTCAGAACTTTTATTCTGTTCACCTTCCCATGTCACTTTTTAAAATCACCTTGTCAATATTTCTCTTCCATAAGCAGAGCTTGTTCTGTAACAGGAAGGAGCTGTTACTTCTTCACTGTGCAAAGCAACATTGATAAATTCATGCCAGAAATGCCTCATTTCAGCAAGCCTTGAGCCTGAAGCCCTCTCCTTTGCAAAGCAGAGCTCCAGCAGCAAAATGAGTAGCAAAATGTCTTTTTTTTTCTCTCTTATGGCTCTTCATTCTTGAAATCAACATCAAATCAATACCAGAACAATCCTCTCTCCTGTCTTAATTCCCTATGATTCCCCTCCTCATTTCTCACAAGCTTTGGAGTGACTTCTGGAATAGAAGCAGTTCTAAATTGAGGATCTGCATTCAGGATTTCATCCCTACTTTATTTTTAGTGCCTCTTTCCTGCAGTCTGGAGTGATGGCAGTGTGAGAGCTGGTGGGTACCACTGCCTGCCCTGCTGAATCAGAAATTGCTCCTTTCTCTGACATCACTGTGTCATGGTCCTGGGAAAGAAGCTAAGCATGATTGCAGGGTAGGAAAAAAAAAACCTTGCAAAAAAGAAATTACATTGGTTTGAGGTTAAATCCATTTGTAGTCCAAAGATGCCCTGGGACTGTCTGTCCCTTATAGCAAGATGTGGAGGGGAACAGTCACGCACAAGTCTGGCAGACAGAGGAACCCTGAGATGGTTTGTGATAAGCAGACTGAAAAATAAGGGAGTGGAGCTGATGGAAGCTGGCCTGGAAACATGCAATCTAAAAATCCCATGTGATTCCAATAAGTTCCTTCTCCTGGCTGCATTCTTCACATGCCTCTTGATTCTGTGCTGCACACACAGCTCCACAAGCTATATGTAACTTATCCTGCAGCCTGAAACCATCCTGCAAGATCCCCAAAAACACTCACAGATGTCAAACTGCAGTCTGTAGATTAAGGGCTTAGCACCAAGCTGCTGGGCCAGACCACCTTGCCTGGAAGCTGGGAAGCATTTTGTGATGTTTCATGCTGTGTGCTTTTCTCTTCCCTTGCTATGACCCTCTAGCTTCACATCTGGACCCCAGAGCACCTCTGGATGCCTGTGTCCCACTGAGAAACACGTTCTTCACAGCTTTATTAAGAACTCCTGCAGTGGACTGAAAGCAAGCAGTTGGTATTTTATGGTGGAGCTGACAAGAACTTCATGCATTTTTTAGAGATTTTTAGCCCAGGCAGATTTTTTGCTGGTGACTCCTGAATGCTGCAGGGTCAGCCCCAGAGCACCCACCGAGGATTGCAGGTATGGGAATCCTGGTGAGCCCCAGACCTGCCCTCTGACAGGCTCCCTCATAGCCCCCCAGCCAGTGTTGCAGGTGGGGAACAGCACGGGTGAGGGGTGATGTCATGGTTTCAATCCTTCACAGAGCTTTTACAGGGCTGGAGGATCACATAAGTAATGAATTGTTAAAAATGGTTCGTGTCAAGAGGTCACTGCTGCCTCTGCTGCTGCAGGATGTGCCAGTGACTCAAAGAAAAGGAAAAGGGCTGATTTCTGTGACTCATTGACATCTGCCTTTTTCTATTTATCCCTGTGAGTTCTGTCATTGACTTGCAGATTTTCCTTTCCATTCTCTTTTACAGTAGGACTGTTACTGTGCCAGTCTAATTTTGCTCCTTCTATAGGCAACTTTTTCCACTGCCCTCTTCCACATCTTCCCTGGGAAGGATTTGCTCTGGAGCTCCTTTTCAGAGGGACTCTGAAGCCAGTCTGTCTGGGAGCAGTGATGCTGTGAGATCCTGCAGCACCACAGTGCAAAGCATTTCACAGACAGCTTTTCTTAGAGGTATTTGGAACGTGGGAGAGGTGAATCTGAAGGAGCTGAGCTCCTGCACACTCCATCTCTCCTTGGAAGGAGATTTCCAGCCTGGCTGTCCAGCCCTGAGTGCTGCTGATGTTGCCAATTTGGTCAGATCTATCTTTAGCTGCCCCCTCTGCAGAAATCACTTGGTTTTCATGTTTTATCAAAACACCCTGACTCAAAGTCAAGCCTGTGATTTTGGGTTTGTGTTCTTGGCTGCCAGCAGGGTGGATTTCTTTAATGACAATTTTGGGTAGAGGCAGTTGTGCTGTGGTGTTTTCCCTTTCCAAGAAATGCTGTGTGCAAGTGCTGGCAATGTCCCAGGGCTGACAAGGCAGTGTCTCTCCTTCCCCTGTGCCACTGTGACCCAAATTATGGTGGGCAGTTCTCAGAAACCAAACTGCTCCAAGTCTGGGCACTGGTGAGGGTCACATTCCTCAGGGCAGCCCCAAAAGCTTTCATTAAGACTTCTTTAGTGCTGATGTTTGTCATGAAATAAGGGAAAAAAGGGTTTAACAGACAGAACTGAAGCTTTTACTCAACTGTCTAATTTATAAAGGATCCCAGTCTGCATCCCCAGCACTTTCTGGACTCTGAGCTCCATGCTACTCAACTTTTCCAGACTCTTTTACATTCCTTCACTCCCTCTTGTCTTGGTTGACTTTGGCCAGGACCTCTCTTCACTTCCAGTTCCTTCATTTCAGACCCAAACCTCAGCCAGAGCTTTAAATGTTTTCTTAGAGATGCTTATAGTTGTGGCCACAACAAGGAAATTGTAATCTCCACTTAAATAATAAGAATCTGACAATTTATCTCTATATTTTTAGACACCACAATGTAGCAAAGGTTTGTGTGGGTGGGGGGCAGGGAGGGACTGTGGGGAAATGGGGGGCACAAAAGTCACAACCAGGGAGTTTAGGCACATCCTGTCCAGCCGTTTTTTGGTTATTCTCCCAACAAAATGAAAGATTTGGTAATTTTTGATATGGTTTGTGAGTCAGCAGTCAGTGCAGTTTGCCCTCAGAGCTGTTCTTTTCTCCCAGGCTCCTTCTGCCTCCTGCTCTCACACCCACCCAGGTCTCTCTGTGGGGATCACTGTGGGTTTGGGAAGAGCAGGACAGCAAGGGCACAATTTCTGTCTGGAGACAGAACCTGACCCATCATTTCCAGGGAAAAGGAACAGCTTAAACTGTGGCTCACAGTGCCATGATGATTTCTTTCCTTTCACCCAATGTTCTGGGCATGTCATAAAAGAGTTCCAGGATGTCACTTGGTGATTCAACACACTCACAGTTGAATCCATAAAAGAGAAGCGAGAGCAGGGCACGGCAGAGCCTTGTGATCTCAAAGACATATTTTTCAAATGTTGTAGAGCCATAGAATTGTTTAGGTTGGAAAAGACCTTCGAGATCATCAAATGCAACCAGCACTGCCAAGTCACCACTGCCCCATGTCCCAGCAGCAGCATCTCATGGACTTCAAGCACCTCCAGGGATGGTGACTCAAGCACTTCCCTGGGCAGCCTCTTCCACAGCTGGACACTCCTTTGGGTGAAGAGTTTTTTCCTCTCTTATCCAGTGGCTGGCTGTTGCCTGGTGAGATTTGAGGCCAACTGTGGCATTTAGCTGGATCTCCATGGCAGCACCCACTGCAGACCTGCAGGAAATGCTCCAGTTATCCCAGAAACACACCCATGGGACTGCACAGCCTGCTTGTCAGGGACTCTTTTTACCAAAACTTAATTAACCTTAGAGCTGCTCACCTACATTAACCACATAACGAGGATGTGTCTGTACAGGTGAAAAATATTGTCAAAATACTGAAAATATTGCAATTTTCTACAATTCAAGAAATCATTCTGGAATATACTTAGAGGTCATGTGGTGCTGGTCTTTGTCCTGCTCTTTCCATCCTCCTCAGCCTGAGATGTGAAAAGACAGGATTTTCCCACTGCAAGTCACTTCATCCCTGTGGTGGAAGGTGGAATGTCCTGCTTGAAACCTTTAGAAGTACGCACAGATTGAAGCAATGATGTTACTGTGTGTGGTTTTTGGAGCTGTGGTAGTTACAGTAATAAGGTAACTTTCTTACATGAGCAAGAAAGTATTTATTGAAGGAAATAATGGATTTAAATAGTGTACATTGTGGAAAACAATGTACAGATATTTTATTGGACAGGGGAGAAGACACTTTTAGAAATACAGTTTGTGAGGTTAGTTACATACACCACAGGTGTTATATCTTTGTTTTGGTTTTCTGTCCTTGAAGATCCTGAGAGCCAGGCTCGAGCAGCCTGAGAAACTGGGCTGCTTTCTGGGTTCCCAGGCCAACACAATGACCCACAATAATCCTATACAGCCAGCAATTCACAGAAGGTTCAAAAGGATAGAAAACTTAACCAGCATCTCCAAGTTCCAGTGATATTCTGGAACTTAATTCCTGTACACTCAAATAAATATTTGGTCTTAGTGATCCAGGAAAGTGAAAAAAAATCAGCTCCTGACACTCTGCAGGCATCAGCTGCAGCTCTGTGGAGCCCTCTTTTTGTTCCAGAGGGGTTTGTTATTTACTTGAGTGCTCCTGAAATGAGATACACCTGCTTTTCCTGGACTCCTCCCAGGGCCTTGGTACAGATGGGAAAATTCATCTTCCATTTGCTGACTCCTGCTGCAGGTTTGTCTCTGCTCTTTAAGGCCTCTCTCTCAACCTCACAGCCCCAGAGAAAGACCTGCTTCACAACAAAATGTTCAGTGAGTGGTTCTGAGGAGGGGAAATCCCAAAGAAATGGCTTGGCTGTTCCCAGCAGGGAATGCTGCATGCAGCCACCTCATCCCTGGGCTCACCCTGGAGAGCGCTGCTGCCTCCAAACCAAGGCTTACATAAAACTTCCAAGGAGAATTAATCCATCCACTGCTCTGAACGACTTGTTTTGCTTCAGGAAAGATGACAACATCATCCAGAAATGTTCTCCTCTGAGCTGGTCCCAGGGATGAGCTGCTGGAAGGAATCAAACATTTACAGCTCCCGAGGGACAGAGAGGTCTGTGCGGGGTGAGAGCTGCAAACGCTGCAGCACTGCACAGCCCTGAAACCAGGGCAGGTGTTTATGGGCGATTCGTGATTTAAACAATCCTTTTGTGCAGGAAAGACCTGATGGGCCAAGGTTCTGCCTGGTGTAAAGCAGGGTTGTTGTGCTGGAACTCCTCCCTGATGGCTCAGGGTTCAAGGGGCTGGTCCAGGGGCAAGGGGTGAACAGAGCAGGTACAGGGGTCTGGGATGATATTCCAGCTCCCTGCTCATCTTCTGCAAATGTTTTCAAACCTTTTCGAGGTGACAAAGCTGGAAAGCACAAACTTAATTTTTAAAATTATTTAATTTTCAATTGTTGGATTTTCTATGTCCCCAAATAAGCTGATTGATTCTCGAAGGTACCCTGAACTGCAGCAGTGGGAAGCACCTGGAATGTCAGAGACACCCACAGGTGAACTAAAGAAGCCATGATCAATCAAGCAAGGCAGTTTAAGCAAATTAAACATGGAAAAAGCAACAGATTAATTTAAAAGTCGCCAGCTGGGATTTGGAGAATATTTTGTACTTCCCCAGTAAACACTCCAATAGACTTGGACCCAAAGTGTTCCTAGGCACTGGCCAAGCTGCCACAGTCTCTTTTAGTTTCCATGATCCATCTCCTTTGCAGCTAATCCAGAATGTATTCCTTGCTTCCCTGACAGCTCCATCACCTTTGGACTCCGAGTCTGTGGTTGCCATGTGTGCACATTTTCAACTTTCAGCAAAAGCACCAGGATTTGATATAATGCAGGAGGAGACACTTTTAATAAGATCTTAATTGAGGCCTGTCCCTGTCAAGGCAACGTGAAAACAGATGCTAAGATTTCTCTGCTCCTTTCTAAAATCCTGAATCTTGTCATTTTAACCAGGAAACTTTTTTTTTTCTTCCAAAGGAAAGAAAAAAAAATTAAAAGACAACTTTTTTAGCTGATTGACTCTGAAAATAGGGATAGAACTGAGTAATAAAACTTGGTGTAATCTTTCAAATATGAACCAAATGTATCAAATAGGGATTTATCTTTTCAGTAATCTAAACCAAACAGCTTCTCTCTGCTAATCCAGTCCAATATCAAAGGCAGCCAAGCTTGGTTTAGCTCATTATAGATATTTTGTAAAACCTGGCTAGACTGCAAATGCCATGTGCAGGCAAATCAAGATCTGACAGCCAAGACAATGCCCACTGCTTAGTTTTAGTCTGAGTAAACCTCTCTGCCCATGTCACTGGTGTGTCACCCTGTCCCTGGTGTGAATGACATTAAATAACCTGCCCTTTGTTGTGGTGCTGCTGGAATTCAGTCTCTGAAGTGCTGCAAGCCACATTGTGTTTGCACACACTGAGCATCCAGGGGATCTGAAAAACTCATTTTGCTCTCTTCTGCTTTGGGGGTTTTAAAACTCCTCTGGCTTTTGTGTTTGGAAGGGTTTGAAGTCACTGTGAACTCAGCAGAGGCCGAGGGACATCTCTGCCCTGGGTGTTTCTGTCACTCCTTGCTCAGCCTGCCCACCTGGCTACAGGTGTTCACCCCTGAGCTGGAGAGGTGCTGGGCACGGGGCTGGGGCTGCTCTGAGAACTGCAGAGAGACTCCAAGGGCTCCAAAAAGAAATCAAATTGCACTGGTAAAGTGGCCTTCTGCCCAGCAGTAATTTCCCAAATCTCTGTATTTAACCTGAGCTTTTTTCTAGTAAATTAGCACTGAAAAGTCAGTGGCTCTGCGAGGAAATGCATTTTGGTGTGGGGTGGAACACGAACTCAAGGTTTCCTTCTCTCTGAGGAGGGTGAGTCAAAACCCAAATTCCCCTCCTCTGTTTACAGGTAATGTTGTATCACAGAATCATTTAGGTTGGAAAGGACCTTTAAAATCAACATGTCCAGCTGGTGAGGCTCATCTTGACTCTTCAAATTCTGTTCTTTCCTGGCAAGGCCTGATGGAGCCTGTATAAACTGGAGTCGTTGAGTCTACAAACCACAAATTATCTCCCAGAACCATATAAATCACATGGTTAAAGACCAATAGTCATAACCAGACCATAGTTATGACTGTGGAAGAACTGAAATGTGAGGTTCACTCTGCACAACCCAGCTGCTCACAAACAGATCTCACCTCCCTGGAATTACACAGCTTACACTGAGCTCATCTAGACGTTGAGGCAGCATCAAAGTTCAGGTCTGGACCTGAAATCCCACCCAGCCTTCAATGTACTTTGGGATCCCTGCAGCACCAGGTGCTCTGGGGCTGGATTTGGGCAGAAGAATGGCCCAGGTGCCTGATGCTGGTCCCTGTAGGTCTCTGGGCAGAGTCCCCCAGTGCTGGGACAGCCCATCCTTCGATTCACACCACTGGCACTGCAGAAAACACATTCAGACTGCACCACAATGATTTGTTTTCCTTCATTCAGCCTTGTTTTTACCAGTTTTATCAGTGCCAAGCAGGACCAGACTCTGAAGACTTCCTTTGCAAACCTTTTGATTGGGAGCGTTGGGTGTCCGCTCCAGAGCTGCCCACGGAGCGCCACACAGGGCCAGCCCTGCCAAAACCCTCTGAGAAACTGCTCTGCCCTTCCCTCAGTCCCCACACTGCCTTTTGTGGCTCTCTATTTAGAGATCTGCAGGGAAGAGCAGATGGAATAAATCGTCTGCTGGTCGCCAAGTGACGGAGCCGCTGCTGGGAAAGCCGCGTCTCCGCGGGCTCTGTGCGCGAGGTGCCCAGGAGTCACTCTGCTGTCAGGAGCAATTTGCTCTGCAAAGTGCTGTAAATCTCGGGGTCTGCTGTGCTTCCTCCCCAGCAGAGAGGCCTGGGTCCTGCTCCCAGGGAGTTTCCAGCTCTCCTCCAGCCCAGCAGCCGCTGGAGCAGCAGGAACGAGGCCAGCCCCACCGCCCATCGATCACCTCTGCGGATGTGGAAAACAAGCAGGGGGAAAAGGGGGAGGCACACATTAAATCTCACAAGTACCATTTTGTTTTCCCTTCCTCCTTCTCTTCCACCCTCCTCCCCTCTCCTCCTTCCAACCCCCTGCTTTTTTGCTTTTTTTTTTTTTTTTTTTTTTTTCAGTAGCTGATGGGGGTGGTAAAATTCCAGGGGGCCAAGACAAACTGTTAAACATTGTGATTTCTAATGGTTCCTCTTGAAAATTGCTGACAGATGCTGGTCCTGAGATCAGAACAGCAGAGGCTGCCAGCATGAGGCGTGGGGCCAGCCATTGATTCCCTCCCTTTAGATTTTAGTAAAATCTAAATCTATGCTAACTCTCTGGGCAGACACCACGTGCCACTTCCCTCAGAGTTTCTCCACATCTTCCCTCTTTTTTTCCTGATCCCTTTCCTCCTTCACCAGACTTTACCCTTTCATTTCCATTTCATAATTTTAGTTCATAACTTTATGTGTCCTCCCCTGGCCCCTTCCTTCCTTCCCTGCTCCTTTTTGCTGTCTCGCTCCTGGACTCTATGGATGCTTGCCCAGCTACGACTTAGAGAAAGAGTGCAGGAATTCGACTGATGCAGCAAGTTTCTCTCTTCTTTTTGGAACCTCCAACTCACAAGACAGCTTATTTGTGTCTCAAAATACTTTTGGATAAAGCCAAGGAGGGAGATGGGATGGGGTTGGGGTCAGTCAGGGTCTTGCAGGAGGAGATGGAGGGAAGCTGCCAGCTCAGGGCAGGAATGTGCTCTGATTCCAGGCAGAGTGGAGCTGTGTTTGTGCACTCTGTGCATCCATAATGTGCCTCAGCACCTGGCATAGCAGTCGGGGCTTTTTTCTCACTTAATACCAGCTCCTTGTGACAGAATAGCCCCCAGTGGAAGTTTTGCAAAGGAAGAGATTAGCCACGGTTTCGGTTTTGCTGGTAAAGCTTGGAAAAGCACTGACACAGCCCCAGACATTGTCAGGAGTATCAGGAACAATAACAGGCCTGGGGCTGTGGAGGAGGGGAGGTATTTGTCCCTGGAAAGGTTCATGACATTTGGATGGAATTGGAAACGGCTGCTCTGCAAGGCACACATTTCTGGCATGCTGCAGGGTTAAGTCCCCAGTTCACCTCTCTTGTGCTGTGACTGCTGAGAGTGGGGAAGCACCAGAGGTGCAGGGAGGAACCTGGGAACTGGGTCTGAGGCCTCAAGTTCAAATAAATGGGCACAGTCTGGGGACCAAATCTGCTTTCTTTGGTTACTTCTGAGTGTGAGAACTGTGCTGTGGGGTGTTTGTGTTGGGCGTGGGGGAATTCCTGACTGAGAAGATGCTGCAGCACTGAGCAGGTCAGAGGTTGTGCTATCACTGTCCCCAGGGCTCAGCCTTGGCTGTCCTGATCTAGTTCTGGCAATAATCCAACAGCAGAATGGGAGCTTGGATCAGGATCTTCCCAAATCCTTTCCAGCCAGCACTGCTGTGCTGGTCAGTGCCATTAAACACCAGGAGACAGAGCTCTTCCCCTGAGCAGGGAGTATCACCACTGAGGTACCCAACAGGGCTATCCCTGCTCCAACACCCTCATCATACCAAGTCATGGCTATTCTTTATCTTTGATCTTCAACAGCACTGCCAATAAACCTCCAGGTAGCTCTGGGCTAGAAATGACCCACTCAGAGCCGTGCTGCTCCTCCAAGCCTTCCTCTCACCAGCAATTCATGCATGGAAAATCACTTTATCCCTTTTCCTGCCTGCAAGGCACCCCAGAGTCTCCCCTCCTGCTTCTCCAGCAAGCAAATGTCACAGCCCCAGCTGTGCCAGAGCTGTGGATGCCCAGCTCCTCTGCTGGCAGCATTAATGGTCAGGCTTGGAGCGTTCCTCTGTCTCATTAGCAGCTGTCAGCACCACTAAAGGAATGCCTCCCCTCTGACACGGGAGATTAATGGGTGTCATCCTAGAGGAATTGTTTCTTCTGGCTGCTGATGGGACACAATTAGCAGCTCCATCTCTAAGCTGGTGCTTGCTGTGTCATTGATGCGAGGATTTCCTCCCGTGGTGATGGATGGGCTGGGCAGAGCCTGGGAGCCCTGCAGGTCCCTCATGCCACCCCTGCCCTGCTGCTGCTGGCCTTTGTGGCACAGGGAGCTCTCTGTGGGAATGAAGGGCTTCTGGACAGCAAATTAATGTCATTATGCAGAAGCTGATGTATTGTTTATTGTTAACCCTACTTACACATTCTAAAACCACTGTTGACAGATCACACATTTTCTGATCGGTGCCTCGATCTTGTTCCATGTGCTCTGCCCACATCTTGCAGGTAAAATGATTGGTTGCAGTCCAGAGCATCACTGCCCACCTTCGTCTTGGGTCTTCTAATCTTGGTATTCTGGTTTTCAGCTTCTCCTCTCCCAGTTTAGCACAATTTATGTTTCAGTAGCCTTGAAGGGTTCCAGAAAGTTTGATAGACTGCAGAAAAACAGTTAAAAATGGCTCATCCAGTGCACCTGTTATAAACAATGGTCTGAACTAAGAAATATGGAAAAAGAGTTAAATATGTAGAAAAACAGCTAAATATGGTTTGGCAGGTGCACTTGATACAGATTGTGGCCTAGACTGTTCAGATGCATTGCCACACACCTCCCAACCTTCAGGGCCTCCAAAGGACATCAGCAAAGCAGCCAAGGAGGAGTCTGAGCATGAGCATCCACAGGACAGGCTCTGCCTCCTCTCCTGGAGGATTATCACCAAGTTTTAAAAGAGAATCTCATCTCCAAAATGGGGATGTACAACTCTGATATCCTTGTGACTCAGGCTCCAAAGCATGAGAGACCCCAGATGCTGCAGGGTGTGCCCTGTTCTTGGAGAACACTGAAATACAGAATGATCTCATCTTCATCTTACCCAGACAAGTTATGGATGCCCCAAAATTGTCCAAGGTCAGGCTGGATGGGCTCTGGGGGGATCTTTATCTTTATGGATCCTTCCAACCCAAACCCTCCTGGGATTCACAATTACATCTACACCATCACCACTGTGGAAGGCAAGTCCTGCATTTTTAACAGGGAAAGTGTGAGAGGAGAAGCAGCTACACAGGGGCATCCCCATGAGTGGCTGAACAAAGAAATTCAAACAACTGACTCACTGGCTTGAGTTTGTTTTCAGTACAGACTTGCAGCACTGGGCTGCAGAGCACAGCCTGCCCTTCTGCCTTTTCTGAGTGTGAGGGAAATATAATTCTCTCCCAGTTCCATGGGGACCACGTTCATCCTGTCACACAGTGCAAAACAAGCAGGAAAACCTGTGTATGATCTGAGTGAGTGTTGTTTGTCCTTCAGTGCTGTGTTACCTGTGGCAGCTGTGGGGATGGTGTTATTCTCTCTCTTCTGTAGAAAAGAGAACTTTTTGAGATCACTCAGGCTGTGGCAGTCACAGACATTTCACTCAAAACTTTCAGAAGGAATTCTGTTGCTTCAACTCTCAGGCTCCCAGCCGCAGATGGACAGTTAATACCTAATGACAGGAATATGATTTGAGTCTTCCAGCTCTCAAAATCCGAGTGCTACTCAGAGACTGAAAGCACTTGCCTTGCCTGTAAGACACGATGAAAACATATCAGTTGAGTAATTTCAGTAGGAACAGCAGTGAAATAGCAGTGAAATACATAAAGAAATTCATTGCACTTTGATATTTTTGGCAAAATACAGGGCATGTGTAATTGTGTTTTTCATTCTGAGTTCACTGTCCACTGGCAATGAACAACTAATGGAAGAGGAAGATAAGTATGGGTATATATTTCTCTAAATGTCTCTGTTGTTGCTATTTATTATTTATAGTGTGGTAGCACCTACAAATCCCCTCAGGAATTGTTGTTTCAGGCACTGTACCCACCCAGAATGTCTGACACACTTTGTGTCGACACCTTAAGACCGGAGGAGTGCTTGGACTGGGATGATGATTATTCTCCCTTTGATGCCTTTTTTTGGGCTACCTAAAAACAGAAACCAGACAAAATCAAGAGAATAAAAAGCTGTTCTATTTATTGAGGGCCTCCAGGTACATTTAGAGCAGACAAAGCCCCCCAGGGGCTACACCCAGAATGGACAATGGCTCACAGGATTTCACACTTTGATAAGTTTGGTCCATTTGCACATTGGGGGTGAATCTTCCAATCACAGCTGCAGGTAATGAAGTCATTCACCCCAAGTTTGCTCCCCAAACTCACTTTTGTTTCCATCTCTGGGGGCCTGAGGCAGTGAGGTGTCCTTGATTGCCAGCCCAGAGAGGAATTGTTGTGTGTGCCCAAAATGGGAGAGCAGCAGCTCACACTGTGTGTGGAGTTTGGAGTTACACACTAAAGAACTGCAGGGTTACAAATAGATGGAAAACATAAAAGCTGAAATCCTAAAGCATCACCTTCACCTCAGATGAACATTTCCAGGGCAGTGATCTCTGTGCTGAGCTGCATGTTCTGTGCCTGATGTGGGGTTTGGATGTGCACAGAGGACAGAAACTGCTCAATGTCCTGCATCAGCTACAGGTAACACAACTCCAGATCCTCTTCTGAGGCTGAATTCTCCAGGAACAAACAAGAGGATTGAAATATGAAGAGAAAATGTAACCCTGAAAAGGAGGTCACACAGATGGGGTAGGTGTGGAATCTGTGGGGTTTTTTTTCCTACTGCTCTGAGTCTTGGCCAAGAGCTGTGCAGAATTCAGAGTCCACCCAGGGAGCTCCTACAGGAGGAGGAATAACATCACAGTGTCTTTATTTTCTGTCTAGCGGTGCTCCCATGGCAAACCAAGCTGTGATGGGAGAGAGGTGGGGAAGAAAAGGCCCAGAATACATAAATAACCGTATCAGGGCCTCTACTTTGCACATGGGAAGAAGAAAATGGGGTGAAAAAACCCCTATAGGTTAAACTCCAGGAGATTGTCTGTGCTAAGGATGAGCCATTATTAACAAGACTTGTCAAAAATAAATCCCTTCTCTTATGCAGGATTGAAAACACATTGACTGCTGAAGGAGACAGAGCCAAAATGCTTTCAGTACCTATTATAGAAAATGTAGGAGACCCCCAAGCCACAGATTTCTGTGAAAGAGGAAGGGAAAGGTTTGGCTTTTGCTCAGCCAGCAATCAGGGAATTCTGCAGGTGGAGGGTACCAGCAAGAACTCCTTGCTGGCATCTATTATCACCAACAAATGGCAGCCACATGTCCCCAGAGCTCACATTGCTGTCATGCACCAAAGCAGGGCCTGCACAGAGCTCTTGGATGGTTTGGGTGAGACATTCCAGGGCTGAGATCAGGGCTGCCTGCCTTGGCCCCGATTTCTGCACCTGTAGGATGAGCACAGGTCCCTGCCCTGAGCCTGTGCTGATGTGTGCCTGGACATCCTGGCCTCCCTGCCCTCTCCCACATTTCCCTGGCTAAACCCTTGCCTTTGTTCCCAGCTCCAGATGGAAGAGGAAGTGCTGAAATGCAGCCCTGAGGAAATGGTGCTAATGTCACTCACACCCTGGCTGTGTCACAGTGTGCTGCTTCTGTTTGGTGCCCAATAAACTGCATTTCTGTCCCCCTTGGGACAGCCCAGAGCACTCCCAGCTCAGGCCTGGGTATCTCCACATGGAAACTGAAGCTGGAAGGGCTGAGCAGAGGGTTCCTCACACAGTGGGAGCTTTGCCAGGGCTCTCACTCAGAGCCAGGAGCATTCCTGGATCCTACAGCACTGCCTGGCTTATTAACCACGGCCCCATAAACCTGTTTGTTGCATCAAACACCTTCTGAATTCACACCTGAGTCACGGTGAGGGACTTAAAAACCAGTGTAGTGACATGAGAGGGATCCCTCAGGTTTCTGGGCAGCAGGACAGTTTGGATGAAGCCTGCAGAGATGAAATCTGTGTGGTCTTACCTTGTTTTGGTGCTGAGGGGATTCTAAAAATTCCAGTGAAATACTGAAAAAATATTTTAAAGGTAAACAAAACAAACTCAGGGAAAAAAATGCATAAAAATTTCTATTTCTCTCTTTTTAGTAATCTCTTTTAATGGCTATCTCACATAAACACAGTCCCTGGATCCCTGGCAGTGTCCCAGGCCAGGCTGGACAGAGCCTGGATCAGCCTGGGACAGTGCAAGGTGTCCCTGCACAGGCTGGGGTGGAACTAAAGGGTCTTGGAGGTCCTTTCCAACACAAACCATTCTGTGACTGCACAGTTCAGAGCCTTTTAACAACAGCCCATCCACCCTCTGACAGCACCTCTGGGTCTTCTCTCTGCACACAATTCCTGCAGCCAGCAGGATTCTCCCTGGTGCTCTTTGCCGTGAAATCCCTCCCGGTTCCCAGTGAGGCAGAGCTGGGGACAGGACAGGACAGGCTGTGCTGGCTGTGGGGACCACGCCGGCTAGTGCCTGCTGCATGAAATGCACTCCTTCCTTCCTTCCCTCCCTCCCTCCTGCATTAAATGCACTTCTTCCTTCCCTCCCTGCTGCATCTTCCTCTTCCCACTGCCCTGCCCAGGGCCCCTCCTGCAATTAGGGAGGAGAGAATTAACGAGTAAATCACGGGAATTAAGGATGTCTCCAGAGCACATGGATCCTATTAAGCCACACTCCTGAGCCTGCAGTAGTTTTCCAGCTTTGGGACAAAGTTTGGAGCAGTTGGATTTGAGGGTGTGTGTTGATGTGGCAGTCACACAGAGCATAGCAAGTGTCAGGGAAGAGCCACACCAAGCCCAGGAAAGAGAACATATTTTATTCCATCTTCAGATTATGAATAAATCAGTTTAGACAGGCACATCAAAAAATTACCCCCAGATTTAGAGCACAACAAAACAAAACTGACAAAATCCCCAAATCACCTTTTTTTTCTGTCCCTACAGTTTTTGACACTCTCTGTAAATAAAAACCACTTCCCATCCCTGTATAATTGGATATTGCCTCTGGGAGGATCCTTTGGAGATTCTGTAGTTTTTCAGCTGCCAGTCATTTCTCAGTCTCCTCAGGGCTCACAGTTTGGGGTCAGTTTGATAGCTTGAACACGGTGCTGTGCTGCCCACCCACTCCTCAATGGCACTGTTATATCAGTTTATCTCAGATTTATAGCAGTTATAGCCACTTTAATACAGCTCATCCCCTTTTAGAACAGTTTATACCCACTCCTGACAGAATGGGAATGCATTCACTGCTGACTGAATTTAAAAAAAAACAAAAACAAAAACAAAACCAAAAAAACCAAAAAAAACCCAAACCAAAACAAACCAAAAAAACAAAAAAAAAAACCAAACAAAGAAATAATGGGATCCAAAATGTTAAACAGGTGGAGAATTCCTTAATTTAATTCTGCAGTTCTTAGCAGGGGAAACCTCTCCTTAAACAAACACCCTGTGAGTGAGTGGAAGGTGTCCCTGCCCACAGCAGGGATGGAACAGGGTGATCCCTATGGTTCCTCCAACACAAACTACAGTAATTTCACGATTATAAGCCGCACTGAGTATAAGCCGCACTTCTGGGTTTCAGCAACTTTTTGGTTTTTTGTCCATATATAAGCCGCACCTGATTATAGGACGCACATTACAATACAGAGTGTGATAAAAGGTATCTATTCTATCATCATCTGTTGAGGGTGAGGACAGTGATCCTTATCTCAATGGCAGATAATGTGCTAATGGGCCATCCATTGAAACCAGGCAGGGCATTGTTCTTTATCTTTTCACAGCCCATCCTTCCTCCAGCCAGTCATTTTCTGCTCATGGCCATTGAGTCCCACTGTGGGACTGATAAAATTACTGCATCCCATTGGGAGTTGCTCCAGCCAGGGGGAAGAGCCCAACATTTCTTACCAAGATAAAAACAGAGGTTTTGGGACACTAAGGGAGCCCCTTTCTCCACTGGACTCCAGTGGAAAACCGGATTTCTCCACATCACCACTGGAGCTCCGGAGGGAAACTGCACCTTGTACAGGAGCACTGCTCCAACTGAGCCACATCTGTCACTGCAGGAGGATGCAGCCACCATGGAATGGGACTGCTGCCAACACCCTGCCTGACAGGTGTCAGGTTGTACTCTGACTGTGTCAGGGTTTGGGGTTTGTTCTTTGTAGTGCTGTATTTCTATTTTAATTTCCCTAGTAAAGAACTGTTATTCCTAATTTCCATATTTTTGCCTGAAAGCCCCTTGATTTCAAAATTATAATAATTTGGAGAGAGGGGGTTTACATTCTCCATTTCAAAGAGAAGTTCCTGCCTTTCTCAGCAGACACCTGTCCTCCAAACTAAAACAGCAACTTTTCATTCCTTGTCCATATATAAGCCACACCTGATTATAAGCCGCACTTTGGGTTCGGACCAAAATTTTAGTCAAAATGGTGCGGCTTATAATCATGAAATTACTTTATTCCAAGATTCTGTGCAGTGTCTGTCCTGCAGGACAAGGCCATGGAGACGAGCACAGAGGGCTTTGGCCAGGGCTGGAGGGTGCTCTCAGCTCCTGTGTGTGCTCCCTGCTTGTTCTCTGTTTGTTCCTCTGTTTGTTTGGATATTTCAGCCCAGCCCTCAGGGCTCACTCAGCCTCATCCATTGTACAACAAATTTTAGCCTCAGCTGGAAGATGAGTCCAAGAGCTGAATCAGAAGGAGAAAAGAAATGCTCAGAGAATAACTCCAGGGAATGCTGGACATGCCAGAGATCAGAGGGAGCTCCAAAGAGTTTAAGAAGCACAGACAACATGACAGCTTGGGATAGCAGAATTTCAAACAACCTTCCTGGCAAAAAGCAGCTGTCAAAACTCTTCAGCACACATTTTAAAATCTTCCATGCAGATCTCATTTTTCTGCCAGGACAAACTTTCTCCCTTTGAGAAGCAGAGGGAGTTTTGAAGGAGCCTTCCTCCCATCATTCAGTGATTGTGATTGATTCCCACCTCACCCAGGGCACCGTGCCCTTGGCTCCTGGGGTGCTGCAGTGACAGGCAGAGATAAGGCAGCAGAGATCTCAGTGTCTCCAGTGGTTCTGACTGCATCCTGCTGCCTGTGCACCAGTGGAGCCACAGCAGAACTAACAGGGAGACTCAGTCCCTCTGTATGGCACTGGTGGGGAACTTGGAAACATAAAAAAATCATGTTTATGAATTCTTTTCCTTCTAACTCCAGTTGATCTAATTAATTATATCATTCCTCCCCATCAAATCTGCCTCTGTGATGTCTTGTGTCACATCACATCTCCAAAGCTGTGCTGCTGTGACATCAGTCTGACCCTGTAGGGAAGGCAAAAACTTGTGAAGAAAGGTACAGAAGTTACATGAGGACTGAGAAAATGCTTCAGAACAACTATATATATTGGTTAAATACATTTGATTTGTAAGAGAAAATACTGGGAGAACAAACTAAATATGTAAGTACAGTAAATTCACGAATACAAGCCGCACGGAATATAAGCCGCACTGCTGGTGTGTTGGCAACATTGTTGCCTTTGTTAATAGATAAGCCGCACCCGGAATATTAGCCGCACTTTAGTTCGCAGCGAACTTTCACAAAGTCGTCATTTAGTAACACAATCGCGGGATCGCCGGGGCTTACTGGCTTACTGCCGACCTCGGAAACATTGTTTCCAAGTGAAAAAAGACACACCCTTTATTTACAAGCCGAAAAAGACAGGAACAATAGTGTGGTCATTTTGCGAGCATTCCCAATGGATCCGCGTTGCCTTTAAACAGCTGCTCAGCCGCGCGGGCAGGCAGCTGAGCTCCGAGCAGAGCCACATCTCCGTGCTGGCACAGGAGCGGCCGTTGTAGCCCTCGCAGCCGGGCGGGGGGAGCGGCCGTTTTAGCCCTCGCAGCCGGGCGGGGGGAGCGGCCGTTTTAGCCCTCGCAGCCCGTGGGGGGAAGCGGCCGTTTTAGCCCTCGCAGCCCGTGGGGGGAAGCGGCCGTTTTAGCCCTCGCAGCCCGCGGGGGGAGCGGCCGTTTTAGCCCTCGCAGCCGGGCGGGGGGAGCGGCCGTTTTAGCCCTCGCAGCCCGTGGGGGGAGCGGCCGTTTTAGCCCTCGCAGCCCGTGGGGGGAAGCGGCCGTTGTAGCCCTCGCAGCCCGCGGGGGGAGCGGCCGTTGTACCCCTCTCCCTGAGGGGAGAGAGGCTCCCCCAGCCCTCTCCCTGCGAGCCCAGCCAGCCCCGTAGCCGCACAAGACTGAAAACACTTTAAAAAGTACAGAGAAATATCACACACTTTTATCGAACTGCCGAGGTAACTCACCCCGATAACAACCCCCGCCCCTCAGTAATGCCGCCATCCACAGGCAGGCAATAAGCTGTTCTCTGATTGGTTCATCGTCGGAACACCGGGAAACCATGGATTTCAGACTGTTTTGGCTCGGGACTGGACCAGCATGATACTAGGTAAGGGCAGATATCACATTTTTGTCCATAGATTAGCCGCACCGGAATATTGGCCGCATTTCCGGGTTTCCACCAAAATTTTAGTCTTCTTCCTGTGGCTTGTATTCGTGAAATTACTGTACATTGCTGGGGAAAAAAAAAATCCTGGGTTATGAAGAGCTCCTCAGTTATCCAGCAAAGCAAGACAGAGCAGATAGATCTGAAGCTGAATCAATTTGTGTGAGAAGTTCTGTGCTGCTGGATGTTTGTATGCAAAACATTTCTGGAAGAGACCTTTTAGGTGAGCACAAATCATTTTACTGGGAATAAGGCGGTAAAAGGTAGTGCCTGGCTCTGTGAAGTGAGATCCCCCCAGTCCCCAGGGCTTTGTGGCTGCCCACAGCACAGACAGTGGCCGTGGGGCAGAGGCTGAGGGACGTGCCTGGGGTCACTCAGTGCAGGAGGAACCCAAAACCTCTGTAACCTCTGTCTCCCCCTGCCTGGCTCCCCTGGGTGCTGCCCTTCTCTTCCACACATCCTGGGACACTGGGGAAGGAGAGGCACTGATCAGCCAGAAGGGCTGAGGGAGCTCCCTGCTCCCCTGATGATTTTCTGAGCTATGGGGTTGCCATCCTGTCCTCAAAACCAGGGGAAAATCCTGAGTGAGCTGATCATCACATGAGGTGAGGTGGCTGGAAGCTCAGCTGGGATTCTGCACCCCTGGCAGCCCACAGTGACCCTCAGAGAGCTTGGGCTGCCCCTGGCTGGGACAGAAAATGTGTCAGAGCAGCACATGCTGCACACAGAGCACCTGGGAGACTCCTGACACACTGCCAGTGGGGAAACTGAGGCACAGGGCAATGTTTGACTTCACAGGGGCCTTTCTGTAACATCATCTAACTTCTGATCCTGGCAGGGAATCTGGGACTTGATGATCTCGACTAGTTCATTCTGTGGTTAGTTCATTCTGTCAGAGAAGGAATGGAGCTGAGAACAGAAGAGTCAGACTTTTACAAGGCACCATGATTGAGGACCTGGGATTAGTTTGCAGTGAATTTGTGGATGACTTAAGCCATTTCTATTTTCTTTGCAGCTATTTCCCATATCTCACAAATGAAAGCTGCCAGACATGTCTGACAAATGAAGTGCCAGTGCCAAATAATATGTGGTAAATAATCACCTCAGCATTAATCCTTCTTTTCTGTTTGGCAGAAAGGCACTTTCTTTTTCTTGTTTTAAAGTTAATTGATGCTTGGAATTTTATGTATTTCAGCTTTCCAAAGGACCAGTGTCTGTGAAGTCACAGCCCATAGAATTATGGAATAGAATCACAGAATGGTTGGGACTGGAAGGGACCTAAAAACTCATCCCATCTCACCCCTGCCATGGCAGGGACACCTCCCACTGTCCCAGGCTGCTCCAAGATCCACCCAAACCAACCCTGGGCACTGTCAGGGATCCAGGGGCAGCCACAGCTGCTCTGGGCAACCTGTGCCAGCCCTGCCCACCTTGCAGGGAACAATTCCTGTCCTTTGCCTGTTATTTCCACTCTCAATCTCCACAGCTTCCCAACCAAAGGCCAATTCTGGAAATGGAAAGCACCCACAGAGCTCAGCCCTGGTGAACTGGGCTAAGATTGAACTTTTTGTGGGAGTTTTGCTGCCTGTGCTGGGCCAGGGGCTGCACAGGGTCCTTCTCCTGAATTCCCCACATCAGACTATTCATAGTGAATAGTTTTCACTTCATGTCCTGCACAATGATATTCGCCAAACAATTTCTCAAAAGATGCCTCAAAGCCTGACAGGCATCACCAGAGCTGTTGTTTTCTTTCCATTTCTTTTTGTAAACTGACTTAAGGCCAATATCAATATTTATCTAGAGCAAGGGAAGTGTTTTGCTGCCAGGAATTTGAGTGCACTGTTTTCTTCTGACTATAAATGGGGCAATTACTAATGAGGATATTTCTAAAATGAATGAGTGGAACACTAATTTCCCCTTAGGCTGAGCCTCAAGTCACCCCACAAATAACCCTTTATTATGTTTTGATCTGATGGTTAAGTTGCAGGTTCCATTAAAAAAACCCCAAAAACAAAACTAAAACGATTTTATGATGATATTTTGCTGTCCTTCAGTTCTAAGTAGCTGATTGTTTCGTCCATGTTAACTGTTGTTGCTGGGTTTGTTTCTTGTGTGTTCTTTAGTTTGAGCAACAGAAAATTTATGGTTTTAATTACAGATCATAGAAAAATCTGAAAGGTACCTTAAGATACCTTAAGGAATGGTTTAACCAGCCCCGTGCCCAGGGCTGAATTTGTTACATCTAAACTGTTATCTGATAACAGCCCAACCTGCTCAGAAACTGCAGCCTTGGCTACGAATCTACAGCTTCCCTGAATTATTCAGGAAACACTTTATTCCTTTCTTTTTGCAATTCCCTTCCACATATTTGAGCACTGTTATCACATCTTCCCCTTTGACTCCTCCAGGCTTAAATGGACCAGAGTCTCTTCCATCTTCCATCACAGGTCACATTCTCCAGAGCTGGGATCACCCCTCTGGCTTTGCCCTGGAGCTTTTCCAGCTGATTTCCCTGCCTTTTGTGATGTGTGGTGCTGCCAGCCCAGGAGTTCTGCCAGCTGGAGTGGTGTGAGCAGCCTGGCAGGTGATCCTTCCTCCCCCACAATGACAGGAGATAGCAAACAGGGGCTGATTCCTGCATGCCATGGCTGCTGTCCCACTGTCACTGTCCCTGTGCTGTGACTGTCCCTGTGCTGTGCCCTCCTGCTGAGCCCCAGGGAGCCTTGGGTCCCTCTGTACCTGCATTCTGGCCACCTGTGCTGTGACTCATTTCCTACAGGGGGAGGTGAGACGGGTTCCCAAGCTGCTCCTTTGCAGCCATCCATCACTATTAACCCACCACGTTCTTTGATGATGGCTCATGGCCCTGGGGAGGAGGAGATTGGAAGCAAAAATGGAGAGAATGAGGCGTTTCATTAATTATCCCATAGCAACTTGGTGGGAGGCTGGATATTTTCCTAAACTCCCAAGCTGTTTTGTGCACACATCCTCCCCCACATTTTTGTCTTCTTGGTCCATAATTTCCATCCCTCTGCTGAACTCTTGGTGCTACCAGTTGAGGTAAGATCCTGCAAATTCTCCCTGGCTGCTGAAATCCAGGTCAATCCTATGAATCACTGGGGCTGAGAGCAATCATCCCATGCCAAGATGCTGGTGAAGGATAAACTTTAATGGAAGCTGTGACTCCACATATTTACATGTATAGATCAGCCTCCAGCTGGGGAAGGATTCCCTCTTCTCTATCAGCTCAGCTGGGGCTGTGATCTCACCACATTTTGCTTTCTCATGGAGCACCTCCAAGTCAATCCCGGGTTACTGTGGGAAGCTGTGCTGTAGGAATTGCCCTCCTCCATCCCAGCCAGTCCCTTCCAGTAAAGTTTGCACGGGGTCCCAATAAACCACCCTGCTCAAGCTGGGAGACTGGGGCCAAGTCCCTCAGCACCAGTATCCCAGATCCCGTAACTCCTGCCTGTAAAGCAGCAGCTCACCCCAGCAGTTCCACTTCTCTTTCTGAAACACCCACCTAAAGCTGCTAAATGAGTTCCTGATTTCCTATAAAAATTGCTGCATTAGGAGCAGAGTCAGAGCAGCCAGAGCCCAAAGAGGCAATGCCAGATTTCTAACACACTTCACTAAAGCTCAGCATAAATCCCTTTTTGAATAACACCCTGATCCAGGCAAGAAGGAGTCTGAAGTTCTCTGTTCTCTGCCCTGTGTTATCCCTGAGCTGCTGTTGGATGTGAAGCTCTTCCTCATCTTCCTCCTTGTGTTGTTTATAAGGCATTTAAAGCAGGAAAAGGATGCTATTGTTAGCATTTTGTTTCCCTTGGTCTATAATAGGATGTACTGACCAGGTGAGACCCCACATGCACTGTACCTGAAGGGGCTGACAAGAGCCATGGAGAGAGGCTGTTTACAGGGGTCTGGAGGGACAGGACACAGGGAATGGCTTTTCCAGGATTAGATGGGATATTGGGCAGGAATTGTTCCCTGGCAGGGTGGGCAGGGCTGGCACAGGGTGCCCAGAGCAGCTGTGGCTGCCCCTGGATCCCTGGCAGTGCCCAAGGCCAGGTTGGACATTGGGGCTGGAGCAGCCTGGGGCAGTGGGAGGGGTCCCTGCCATGGCAGGGTGGTGTGAGCTGAATCTCAGGTCCCTTCCAACCCAACCAGTCCATGATTGTATGAAAACACCTCTGTTATTCAGTGTATTTGCCAAAGGCTGGAAGTTGATGCTTTCTCCACACAGGAGGCACTTCATGCATATCTGGAAGAGCCTTGGCTTCCCCTGGCTGTAAAACACAACATCCTTCCCTGCTCCTGCTGCCACGGCTGGTGCCTGGCTCTGAGCTGCTCAGGCCAGCTGCTGCACCTTCTGGGAGGCCACAGGCATTTGTTGGATTCCCAGGGATTATCACCAAGGCAGACACAGGCTGGGCAAGAACCAAGGCCTGCTTCAGACACTCATGACTTCTTTATTTGCTATAAGTTTGGTCTCCAGCCCAGAGCCCTCTCTGAACCCACCAGGGTGATAATGTCCCAGAGTTTGTAAGAGCCAGACGGAGAGATGGAGCCTTCAGATGGCTCTCAAGATGCTGTTTATTGCCTGGATGAGGTTACAGCAGTTCTGGGTTGTGGGTGAGCCTAGAGCTGATGGCTGTAGACAAGCTGTGTGTCCTGAAGCTCTCTTCCATTCATGTTACAAAGCATTATATTTCTTTCTTTGCTGTGCACCTTGTTACATAACAACCAATCAATACCTTTACTATTATCTATAGCCTATCCCAACTACTAGCATTACCATATTCCTGTTACTATATTCCAATCACAAAAGGTTAGTATGTTACAGTTTAAGCTAGAAGTAGTTTTTCAGTTTTCTTGCAGTGGAAAATTCTGAGATCTTTCCTCTACTTGCAACATTGGCTTTCTTGTTTGCCTGTGAAAATCTTTTTGCTTGGTAAAATCATCTTTTCTTTGAGGTGGATTTATCCTTTGCTCAGAGTCATAAAAGCCCCTTCCAAGTCACTTGCCCTTTGTCTTCTTAGTTACCCAGTAAGACTGGCTCAGCATTCTTTTCTTCTATATCAAAACTTGCTATTATTTCTATTCCTTCTTCAGATTCTGTATTCAAAGATCTTTCTGTTATACATACATATCTGTGAGACCTTCCTGTAAAATCCTTATCCTTCCCAACAAGAGCTGAAGGATATTTCAAAACACAGATAGTTAAGCTTTCCCAACCTGGTAAAATTTGCTGCAGGAATTTGCCATCCCCCTGTCAGGGATGCAGAAGGGCTGCCACCTCCTCAGGAGGGCTCCCTGGAAGAGCAGCAGTAAGAAAACAAGGCATAATTTTGTGATTGACCCTCTGAGCTCCCCAGAGTCTCAGCCAGGCCTGAATCACTGCATGTGCAAAGGCAGATTAATGGTAAAAAATTATTTTTTAATAATTTCAATAGGCTGACCCTTGGCTATGTGCTCATCCCTGGCAGGTTTTTTGCACCAGCCATTCAGCCAGGCCAGCTCCAACAAGTGACATCTCACAGAGGCTCTTGTCTGCTCCCAGGGTGGGAAATAATGCAGAGAAATGCACCAGCCTGAAGGGAAGGAAATGCAAAACACATCCATTCACACTGCCACTGTTCCTAAATCCTCACACAGGGCTTGCCAGCACTGGGGCTGAATTTGGAGCTTTCCTGAGGATCAAGCTGGAGCTGTTTCATGCTTTAATTCCCCTCAAACCCAGGCCTGTGGGTGTCTGGGAAGTGGGAATCTGCTGCAACAAGCAGGAGAGCACCCTCTGTGCTTTACCTGTGGGACACTGCGCTCCACAGGATGGCTGGCTTCTCCTGAAACTGGGTAAACTGGGGCTGAGCACTGTGCATCAGGCTTAAGTTGCACTTGGAAGGCTATGTTTGTTTTTTTGGGGTTTTTTTCCCCAAATTGAGGTGTGGATGCATCTCATGGTCACCTGAAAATTTTCTGAGATTGTGAAAACTCAGAATGACCTGGAAAGATGATCCTGTTCCATTCCCCTTCAAGGACAGGGACACCTTCCACTATCCCAGGTTGTTTTCCAGCCCCAGGAAATTCCAGCAGGTCTCTGTTTTCCCAGTTCCTGCTCTGGTTGAAATAAATGGTTCTGCAAAAACAGCACTGCAGCAGCCTCAGGTGTTTGCAGTCAGCTGCTCAGAAGAGCCTGTGCATTATGTGTACTCTGAGTGCTCTTCTCTTCTGGGAAAGGTGTTAAACCCTGCACAAACTTCCTCATGGACAGGAAATTTGCATCTTCTTAACCAGCTGTAATTAGCAGAGCCCATTCTCACTGCAAGCAGCTGGAATTCAACACTGCAGTCCCTGCAGTGCTGTGTGCTGGGCTTTGAGCTTGGCTCTGCTCCCTGCCCTGCTCAGAGCAAAGGGATGGATCAACCCAGCACAGCCCTGGAGCAGCTCAGGGCACAGGGGAGGGCAGGATCCCTCCTCATGCTTCACCTTGCATATTTAAACCACACTGGCACTCTTTTGTGCTTTCTGCTCTTACTGGGTTTTGAATGGTCAAGGATAGGTGAAGGTTCTCTCTCTCTATTTTTTATTACTGTTGTTGTTTCATTTAGAACTTCAGAGAGGAAGGGGTTTCCAGGGTGAGCTTAGAAGCTGGTTCAAAGCAGACCCCAAAACTGCTTCCAAACTTTCAAAAAAATATTGCCACTTCCCACTCCAAGTGATCGATGAAGTATAAGACAAACCCTTCCCTATCACACAACAATCTCTCTCAAACTCTGTTTCCTTAATGATGTTTTGTTTTACTGGCGACTCTCCCATTTCCATCTCCTCCACTTGGCACATTTTCTCTGCCTCCCCAGTGCCTCAGGGACTGTGTTATCATGATCAAGTGAGGAGGAAATTACGAAAATGGCATCCTGTAATATTTCATTTCAATCAAATGCTGGTTTACCATGAAGTCATCAGGTTTAGTCCATAAAATTCAGAGCACTTCAGGAGTTGGTTTTAGCTCCTGGACAGCACTTTTAGACTGACAAATAGAAGTGATCTGGTCCCACTTTGAAGAGAACTCCATGGTTTTGTGTCACAGCTGTCAGAAATCCCCTGCAGAGACTCGGGGTGTGTCCTGCCCTGCAGGCAGTGACAGATGTTGGGATTTGGCTCCTCATTCCCTGTATCCCTGTGGCTCTGGGCCCAGCAATGTGCAGGGAGATGCTGACAGCAATCCCTGCCTGTGGAAAGGTGTCCTTAGCATTTTAACTAAATCCTCTTGTTCACTACTCAGGGGAGTTCCCAGATGCCCTTGGCTGAAGGGGGGGAGCAGGTCTGTGCCCTGGATCTCCACTGCCAAAGGAGTGAGGCAGTGAGGACACCGATAATTCCAGCTGGGATCTGCAGACTGCCCTGAGCACAGTGAGCAGGGACAGGGATCTCCCCTGGCACAAACACCAGGTCCATCCCAGGGGGCTCCTCAGGCCTTTCTCCAGGATTTCCAGGTACTCCCAGGCTGGTCTCAGACTGCCCAGCCTGAGCTGTGAGTTCTGGAGAAATCCTGGAGCCAGCCAGTGCCCCTGTGCCTGGCAGAGGCTGAGGCAGAGGAGGGGTTTGTGTTGGGCATCCCCAGACCCAGGGCAACATCCCCATCTGGTCTGTCCTAATTCTTCATTTGCTATAAATAGGCAGCAGTGGCTTCCTGTGGACAGTCTGGATTCTCACTGAGGACCATTAATTCTGGGGGCACCCACCACATTTGCTGCTATCCCTGATGAGTCTGTCAGGAGCTGATGCTGGTACTTGGATCTGTTCCATGTCTGTCAGGAAAAAGCTCCGAGTTCATTTCCCCAGGCACAGAGCCAGACCTAAGGACAGACAGAAGTGCAGACACTCTCAGGGGACACCAGGGCAGGGTCCCACCAGCCCCACCCCCTCAGATCCACCCCAAATTCAGTGATTTGCAGGGAAAAGGCACATTCAGCACCCTGCCTTCTGTGCCAGCTGTCAGAGGAGCTCCAGCCCTGCTGCTGAGCTTTACTTTAGAATGCAGATGGAAAGAGACAGCTGATGTGTTCCATTCTCTGAAGATTTTCAACAGAGGTTCAAGCCTAGGCAATCAGTCCCCAGCAGCTCCATCTCTAATGTTTCTTGGGGAACATCTGAATTCACCTGAAATCTGTTTGAAACCACCCAGGGCCAAAATGACAAATCAACTTTTTAAAATTCTTTACTCCTTTGTAGCTAAAACTTGAAATTTGCAGCCTAGTGAATGCACATGCCAGGATGACTGGCATGGATGGAACCATGGCTTTTCCTCTTCTTTTTTCCAGTCCCTCAGGGGTGAGTGAATGCAAACAGAGCTGTGAGGAGCCTGACTTTGTGTCCCTCCTGTCAGAGCCACCTGAGGAGGGCTCACCTTGCAGCTCTTCCAGGTCCATCCACTGCAGTCTGCAGGGCTTGGGCTTCATCTCTGGAGTTTTGGGCTAACTCCTTCTATGGGTAATGCAGATAGGAAAGTGGGGAGCAGCTCAGTGGAGGGACTGCTCAGGGGATGAGATTTTGCTTCCCATTTTCTGCTCTGGGTGTCCTGGGGCAGAGAAGGGCCCATGGCACTCAGAGCCCCTGGCTGATGCTGTTTCCTGGGGTCACACACTCCTGTGTGGGGTAAGAGATGGGAGCAGGGAGCCTCTGCAGGCTCAGGAGGGAATGTGGGAGCTGCTGCAGGGCTGTTCCCAGAGTCTCAGACCATTCACCACCAGTGTCTTGGTACCGTGACTAAACCCAGCTCTCAGGCTGGGATTGTTGGAGCAGCTCCAGTGAAAGTTGTCCCACACTGGTTTCTTTTCAATCCAAAGGGTGATTCCCTGCCTGACAGCAGCTTGTTTTTGGTCCACCCTGCTTCTCTCTTCAAATTGTGTATTTAAATACATCTTCCACCTGGGAACGATTTCATAGAGTGAGGGAAAGGATGAAGAGCAGAGGAAAATAAATTCTGTGAGTGCAGGAAGGGAAGAAGAGCAGCCTGGGCTGTAGGCTTTACTGACCATGTAATATATGCAATGTATATGTAATATATGCAATTATGCACTCCCAAGTCCACACAAAGGCTGTATTAATATTTTCAAGTGTCTCCAGCTCCACTCCTGTGCTTGGTGATGTGACCAGCAGCTTGCAGTGGGTTAGAGGAGGGAAAAGAAGGGAAATTGTATTTTCCTTCCTCATTTTGGATGATGTAGGGAGCAGGAATGTGTAAATGTGATTTTTGGCATGGTGTTTTTCTTGAATGTGTGTTTGAGGCAACCTGAGCCACACCCCATGAGTTCCTTATCATTTTCCTGAGGTTATCAAGACCAAGCTCAAGGTGGGGTCAGGACAAACTCTGGGACCAGCCCAGGCTGGGATGGGCAGATGGAGCAGCCCTGGGACAGGGACCTGGGGGTGCTGTGGGCAGAGCTGGACCTGCCCCAGCCCTGAACCCCCTGCCCTGGGCTGAGCCCAGCGTGGGCAGCAGGGCAGGGGGGATTCTGTCCCTGTGCCTCACTCACACCCACCAGGGCACAGCAACTACCAGGGCTCCGCAGCGCTTTGCTTCCCGCAAACCCTGGGCTCTGGGGAGCCGAGTGAAGCAGAGAACCATGCGAATTAAAAGCTTGCCACCTCCTGGACACTGCGAGAGAGAGAAAGGCAGAGGCTGGGGAAGTGCCTGGGTACGAACTGCAGGGATGGGAAGGGATGGGAGTTACAGAGTGCAGCACCCTGACCCACCTCACCGAGACTGGGCTGCTCCAATTATCCCTTTGTGTTTGTGTGTGCTGCTGAGCTTGTGAAAATCATGGTACAGCACATGCCAGTAATGCCAGGATCCATCCATCCATCCATCCTCTCTTTTCTCAGCCCCACCAACACACTGCTGTGTCCCCTCCCATGCACAATTCCCAGCAACAGGTTCCACACCTGGGGGAAAATGCACCTGCCCCAGTAATCCCAGACTTCAAATTCTAAAATTTTGTTACAGGTTTTTAATTTTTTTTTTTGTTCATGGATTTTTAATAAATAGGAACAGGAAAACAAAACCCCATGGTAAAAAATAATAAAATGCTGTAACTATGGGGCTTCAGCAAGGGACTGAACCATGGGCACTGAGCCATCACAGGCACATGTGCTAGAGCAGGGTCCCTGCTTTTCCTCTGGATTAGGAAATCCAGATTTCCTGAACAAATCCTTCTGCTGGCAGTGAATAATATTGCTGAGATGATGGGAAACTGCCTGGGTTTTTTACCTGAAATTAAAGCAAAACAGCATACAAAGTAAAATATTTGTAATTTTCTTTATTTTATCTGGGGTTTTTTTTAGAGGAGCCCATCATTTGTGCTGGGTGTCTGAAGAGTCACTTGTGCAGCCTCAGTGCAGCTTTACTGGTCTGGCTGTGTGATCAAAGCTCTCAAAGTCCCCAAATCACTCCAGGCTCCCAATCCTGCTCTGTGAAATTGCAATTTCACCCCATTCACCAGGAACTCAACTCTCAGAGCAGGAACCAGCAGCTTTTGTCCTGAGGCTCTGCAGGTCTCAGTGACACGCTGTGGGCATGCACTGGCAGCAGGGACAGGGCTGCCACAGGGCCACTGCTTTCAGACACCTCCAGAGGCCCCAGGCTCAGTTTAAGTCACTGGAGAGGAAATCTCTGCTCTTCCTTCTGACAGGAGCCATAAACATGGGGTTTATTCCAAAACAACTCTTGCAAGCTTCAAAAAGCTTCCAAATCTTACAGAAGGCAACAACAGAAATAGAAAGCAGCCCACAAGCCAAGGAGGGTGTTGTAGTTTTGCCAACAAATACTCCTTTGACTTTCTTGCTGAAGCTGGAATCTGCATTCAGCATCTCCCCAGTTTCTGGTACCTAGACATTAATTTAAAAAACATGTACAGGCATCATATAGGATGCAACCTCATCTCTAATATAATATGATTTAATTCCTCAGAACATTACAAATCATTTATTTTCTGGCCCAGTTAAGCCTGACTTGCCTGAAACTCAGATCAGGCATCTCAGACCTGTGGAGTGGCAGGAATTGCCCTCAGATCACTCAGATCCAGGGATGACACATTTTTCCTCAAGGGCAGAAGGTTGTTTCATCCCTCTCCTGCTGTTTTGCTCTTGACTTTGCACATGGAGGAGTCACATTTTGGACAACAAAGAGCAAACACTAATTTCCCTTTGAGAAATAGAAGACAACTTTTATACAAGCAGACCTACTTTGGGTTTTCAGGGATGTGCAACCCTGCATCACCTCTGGGATTCAGAAAAAGCCTCAATCTCTCTGATCTTTTTGAGGCCTTTGAGAGCTGTCTGAACCTCCTGCAGCCTTTGTTGGTGTTGGCAGGTGGGACACTGCACAAACTGCCAGCATTCCTCGGGGGACCAGGGCTTCCCTCCCTCCCAGCACAGCTCAGCAGAGCTTTTCCATCAGCTTTGGAGGCAAGAAGGTGATTGCACCACACACGAAATGAGGGGAGTCATTTAATCCAGGCTGGCATCTCCCTAATTACAGCAGTGCCATCAGCCTCTGTGCCTTCCAGAACCACAGAAAGTTGAGGGCACATGGGGCAGAGCCCAGAGAGCTGGGGCCAGGGAACCCCAAGGGCAACCTGAACATGTGTGGTGACTCCAAAAACAGAGCTCCCAGGCCAGGGAGGATTTGAGCATCCCCTCCTGATGGGGATCCCCATGAACCCTCCAGCATCACCCCTGCCCATGGCACAGGGACTGGAACTGGATCTTTTGGGGTCCCTTCCAGCCTGCACAGCTCTGAGAGCAGTGGAGTAAAGGTTTGTGTCATGGTTAGAACCCACACAAGGCTCACAGCACCCTGAACCAGGGAGGAGAATGCAGCTGCTGTCACTGCACACTCTTATATCAGGTCTAGGTTGTTTTTCCCTCTGAAGTAGCCAGGAATTGAGTATCTGTCTCCCAGTGCTGTTCTCAGTGATCACCAAACTGTTGTCTGCTGTCAGCACAGGCAGCTCCTGTTATCACTCACCTTTTAGCAGGGCATGTAAAGCAAGATGCAATCAACCCTAGCCCAAAGACTGGCAGCTTTTGGGTTTTCTCCCACAAATAAGCTTCAGTCTCAGGATACAATCCATGCAAAAGCAGCAGTGTAACCATCTGGAGCAGCATCAGCCCTCTGACACATTTTCTGTGTCTGCAGTGGCATCAAGGTGTCCCTTTGTCTCAGGCCACCTCAACACAAACCTGAAGCCAACTTCACACACCTCTCAATCAGGGCCACTCTAAACCTGCTGGCACTGCTACTGCAGCTCCATCACACAGCAAAAGAAGCACCTTACCCTACAATATCACTCTGATGTCTGCAGCAAAACCCCAGCAGAGCCCTGGGAATCCACACTAGACCATGGCACAGCAACCTCACCAATTACAGGGGTCCCTGGTCAGTTCATTGCCTGGATGGGCAGCACCTGTGTCCCAGTACAGCTGGCATTGTCTGACTGGTCACTCTGGCCCAGGTGATCTCTGACCTGTTCAAGGCTTTCACTGAGCTCAGCACAACTGAAGATTTGTTGGAATTTTCCATTTACTGCAGAAAAGACTTTAGTTTAAATCCTTGTAGCTCCTTTTATGGCTGTCTTCAGAAGACACTTGAAAATTACCAAGATTAACCCTGTCAGAAATGCTTTGTCCCACCAATACCAGCTACTGAATGTTGTGACTTGCAGCTAAAGCTCCTCACCTGTAATAAATCTCTTCCCTGTTCCCAGGATAAGAAAGCAATCTCCAAAGCCCTTTGACTAAACCCACGCTGTGCAGGGCTCAGGCTCACACAAGAGCCCTTGCAGACTTACTTGGTACAAAACTGCAGAGCCAGGTTGTTGCCTGAAATAAAATCTACTTTTGCAGCAGAAATAATATATTTACACTGTATAATTCTTGCACTTTCATCTTTTTATCTTTGACATCCTCTCCATACAGCTCTTTCCAAAATCCTACTACCAAGCACAGTCTCTTAATTACATCCATTTTTCTCACAGCATCTGCCTTTCTTTTAAAATTCCACAGGTAGACTTGGCACCTTTTACACTGTCTAGCTTAGCCAGGACAACCAGACACAAACCTGGACTCAGCCACAGAGCTCTGGAGCTTGGGTTCCTCTGGTGACATCAAGTTTTGGGGACCAAAAGGTTCATAGAACAGCTGTGGTTGGAAGAAACCTCAAAAATCATCCAGTGCCACCCCTGCCATGGCAGGGACCCCTCCCACTGTCCCAGGCTGCTCCAGCCCCAATGTCCAGCCTGGCCTTGGGCACTGCCAGGGATCCAGGGGCAGCCACAGCTGCTCTGGGCACCCTGTGCCAGCCCTGCCCACCCTCACAGGGAACAATTCCTGCCCAATATCCCATCTAACCCTGGAAAAGCCATTCCCTGTGTCTTGTCCCATTGTAAACAGCCTCTCTCCACCTTTCCTGTTGGTTCTCTCAGGCACTGGGGGGATCCTTTATTATCCCACGTTTTAGAAGGCAGCCAATTACCTCCCATTACCTTTTTTTTTTTTTTTTTTTTTTTAAAGCTGCAGCTTTTTCCTCTTATGCCTACTCACTCCTCAGACCATCAGCCTGGGATTACACCTCGGATTTAACTCTCAAACAAGGAAAAGGAGCACCCACCATCCTCATCAGGCATTACAGGAAAACGCCTTCTCTATCATTTCCTCACTATCACCACCAAACCCTGACCCACACACCTCCCACCTTCTTAGAAGGGGATTTGCTCCTTTAAGGAGCGGGTGTGGGAGAGACCCAGCTGAGCCCATTCGGGCTTAATTGAATTGGGGGTGGGCGTGGGGCTGGGATAGGTTACACCTGTGAGGCTGGGATAGGTCACACCTGTGGGGATGGGATGGGTCACACCTGTGGGGATGGGATGGGTCACACCCATGAGGCTGGGCGGGCTGAGCCCCGCTTTAGTCCGTCCTATGCCCCGGGAATGGATGTTTGGGATGCGGCCGGAGCGGAGCAGCGCCAGCACCGCGGTAAGATGGGCTCGCTCACACCCACTAGATGGCGGCAGCCCCTCAAATTTGTGCTTTTGGTGTGGAAATAGCGGAGGATGAGGCTCGCACGTGTGTGTTTGGTGTGGGTAAAGCGGAGGATGAGGCTCGCACCTGGACGCTGCGGCTCCCGGGGCTCCCCGCATCCCGAGGCTGCTCCCTGGGACAGCCCTGCCCGGGGGTCCCTGCGGGTCAAAACAGCTCCTAGAGGGGTCCTTTCGTGAGCTGGAGACCTGGAATGTGTAACTTCTCCAGTTAAGTGCTGTGGAGCTGCCTGGGAGCGCTCGAACATTCCCCGCCCCTCCAGACTGGGCTTTACTGGGAGGTCTGGGCTGTGTGCAATCCCCGAGTGCTGCTGTGCAGGAGCTGAGTTTAAAGCCCCTGAAAGAGAGTCACAGGTGTGCAGATACTGTGTGTGAGCGGTTAACACCCGGGAAGGGTAGCGGTCTGCAGAGCTGGACCAGCCCTGGGGTCTCAGCTCGCTGCCACAAAGTTCCAGCAGCCCCACTGCTGCTCCCCGGTCAGGATTGATCCTTGGGCTATCCGTGATAGCCAGCCCACGTGGGAAGGAGATTTAAGGGCTAATTCCACCGGTTTAAGGCAAGGAACGTTATTCCATCCCAAACACAGGCTGGGTGGTTCCTGTCCCTCGCCTTTTGTCACAAAGATTCTCCACTTTAATACTAAGCACCCTTTCCTGGGCGGGGCTGCCAGGGCTGTTAGCTGCTAATTTCGCCCAAAAGAATTAAGGGCACAGGTTTTCAACACCGAAAGGGGATTCAGGCAAGCTGGAGAAGGGGTTTTGAAAGGGGCATGGAATGATGGGACAAGGGGGAATGGCCTCACACTGATAGAAGGCGGGGTGGGTTGGTTATTAGAAGGAAATTCTGCCCTGTGAGGGTGGGCAGGCCCTGGCACAGGGTGCCCAGAGCAGCTGTGGCTGCCCCTGGATCCCTGGCAGTGCCCAAGGCCAGGCTGGACATTGGGGCTGGAGCAGCCTGGGACAGTGGGAGGGGTCCCTGCCATGGCAGGGATTGTGGCACTGGATAAGATTTAAGTTTCCTTCCAACCCAACCGTTCTGCAATTCATGAGTTCGCCTACGGTGAGTGAGGGGGTTTTGCAGCCATCTGTGGCCACCTTAAAGTCTCAACAGCCTACTCCAAGGTTAACTTTGTCCTCATTATGCTGCTCGGTAAACGGGAGCATTTGTACATGCAAATTTGTCTGCCTCCCTCCCTTCCCTGGAGTGGTTCTTTGTCCTGGAGCGTGTCCCGGTACTGCTGCAGGGCAGAGCAGCTCCGTGTGCCTGGTGTTGTGTGAGCCCTGGCCACGGTCACGGTGGGAAATCAGCGCTGGCCGAACCCTCCCCTCTGCAGAGGCAGCGCAATTGTCATCGTGTTATATTCTATTTATAGCAGGGTATAAATGACTCGATGAAGGTCAGGTGAGAAAGTTGTGGCAAAGCTGGGAGGAAAAGCAGCACTTGTTTCGTGGGCAAGAAGAGGGAGGACAGCTGTGTTGGCTCAGACATCTCAATTCCCTTCCCACAGCTGCTGCTGTTGGAGTTGGCTCTCCCTCTTGCAGGCTGGTGCTTAGCTCAGGTGTTGTGGTTTGCTGCTGCAGCTGTGATACATTTCAGGGAGGGAGCACTCCTGGGTCCCTGCCTGCTGTGCTGCTGTGCTCAGGTGCAGTGCTGGGGACAGAGCAGCATCCTTCATGCTGACTGCTTCAGGCTTGCTGGCAACCCTTCAGGGACTGGGCAGTGCTCGTGCCTGATGTTTCAGACTCGCCCTTGTGGCTTTGTGGCAGGGTGAAGTCACCTGGACACATCTAGTCTGTAGTGGGTGACAGGAACCATGGTTCTTGCTGTTGCCATTCCTAAAGGAGGGAATGTGCTTCACTGCAGCCCCATTACATGGAAACTGCTTTTGCTGTAATGTTTTCCTGGTGTTAAAGGTGGCAGGTTGTGTCCTACTGAGTCCACAGACATGACAACACAACCTGGAAGTCACTTCCAATCTGCAATCTGCAGCTCACCAGAGGGAATCTCTTCTGCGCTGCTCATGGCACTTGTGAAGTGCTCACCCAGCCCTGCTGGTGGGGCTTGCTCATCCAGGTTCTGCTTTTCATGGAGCAGCCCTGTGAAATTGGGCACAGCTGTTCCCCAGAGTTCATTTGTGCTCAGCCTCCCTTCCATCCACACCGTGGTGCAGTTTAATCGGGATGTGGATTTTAACCTTTTTTTGAAATGCCCTTTCCTTCCTGCTTTCCTGCAATCACACTCAGCAATGCTGCTGTCCTCTGGCTGCAGTTACAGAGCCAGCTCCTTTCTGGAAGCCAAAAGGGAGCTTATTAACAGCTACCTTTGTGCTTAATTAATGATCTACCGTGGTGGGGGAGCTGCTCCCTCCTGCCCACAGCAGCTCTGTCTCTGTCCCCAAATCTGTGCTTTCTGCCAGCGTTAAAGTGGTGACTGTGCCTGATACCGACATAAATGGGACAAATATTGGTGCCTTGCATGGAGCTCCTGATTCCCCTCGTGTGTCTGCTCTGTGAAATGTTTGGAGGGCTGAGTGAAGGGAGGGAATGTAGGATAGTGAATTTGAGGCCTTTTTTATTCCATTTGCTGAAGCCAAATGACTGGAATTAAATGTGACCTGTCTGAAAGCCAACCTTGTTTCCAAATACTGCGTGGGGAGCCGAGATCAGAAGACACATTGCAAACATTGCAGTAGCATAACTTGAGGCAAGTGCAATCATTTACTTGACTAATGAATCCCCTGGGCTGCTAGCAAGAGAGAAAAATCTCTCATTCATCTTCTTAATTTAATAAGCAGAGGGGTTGGCCTTTAGGGTAAATGAAATGAGTAGTGATCCCATGAATGTTTCAGCAAATTGATGTACAATAAGATAAGGGAGATCCAGAGAACGGCTTGCTTTGTTCTGAGCGACTGTCAGTGGCCTTTAGGGAAAGGCACAGAAGCTGGAGCTGATGGCTCTGTGCAGCTCTCACCGCATTCCCCTCGCAGTTTTCCCGATCTGTGCAGGCTGGAACACGGGGATTGTGTTAGGATCTCACCGAGCGAGCTGAGTTCAGCGGTCAGGGCTGTCGTGCTTGGTGTTGCATGTCAGGCATCCATCAGAGAGCCTGGCAAAAGCTGCAGGCTGCATCCCCTGCTCCGCCTGACACCCGTGGGTACCCACAGAGAGATGTTCCACCTTGGAAAGGCTCATGGAGGAGCTGGAGGATGCCTGTGCTTGTGGGAGCTAATGAGGCTCATTCCTGTCTTTCATGCTGTTAATTACTCCGGAGAACGAACGTGGTGTGGAACAATGAGGTGCTGTGATGGCCAGGACGGGGATTGCTGGTTCTGCCACCACTGCAATTACAGAGATCACCCGAGTGCTTTGTGCATCGGGGAAACTGAGGCAGAGATTAAATCATCGCATTGCTGTAGATAATAAAAACGGGGTAAGGAAGCTTCTGACACAGGCAATAAACTTGGTAATTTTTTAAACAAAACCCCCAGAAGGGAATGCTGCTTAAACTCCTATTAAACCGTGAACCATATAAAGTGACTTTTGGGAGGCTGACTGAAGTATGAAAGCAGTTGAAAATGGGAATGCTTGTTCTTGGCTTTTGTTCGAGAGAGGATTTTAGGATTAGATGGTCCATTACTATTGAATGCACTTTGATAAGTACAATCTTCCAAGGCCCTTTATGATGAACACACAATGGAGAGCAGCAAACTGAGTTATCAAAAAATGAATGGCTTTTGGAATGTTATGAATCTGAGAGTTCTTGAGATGAAACTGGGAGGTCAGAGGTTCTGTTGCTGAAGGTAAAGCATACAGTCATAATGAAGATCATTTATTGCATTGGGATCTGAAATAATTACATATGTCAATTCTGCCTAATTTGATGGGATGGAGGTACAAAATATGGATTAATGTTTTGAATCCTCATGTATATGCATTAGTGTAGGTCTGTTATAAGAATGTTTATAGCAGAGTGCTTTTGGATTCTGGCCAGTGTTTGCAGGGCTGCTCTCCTGGAGCTTGGTTACTTTAATAAGAACGTGTAGAAAATTGCTCCTTTTAATTGAAGTAAATAGTTGGCAGGTTGGCATAATGTGAGCTGTATTGTTCTATTTTGGGGTTCAAATTGCAGTTCTGAACATACCAAGGATTACAAACCTTGGAAAACCTCGGTATTGCAGCATTTCTGATAGCACAAAGCAGAATTGCTGAGAAGCACCATGTTGGTGACTGGGTTTGCTGTGAGCACACAGATTCTTGTCACCTGGAAATCAAGCCAAGAGCCAGCTCTCATGCCCTGGGTTCAATGTTGAAACAATGAAAGCCTGACTGAATGGGGCTGTTAATGTTTTGTGCCCTTTGCCGTCTGTGGCTGTGTGAGATGGATGTTGTAGGAAGCATTTTTAGTCACAGGAGAGAAAACTGTAACCAGCTGTTTGGGTTCCAGTGGGCTGGGGCAGGGAGGAACCTCCCAAAGGGGAACAGCCTCATTTCCACTGCAATTAAATAAGAGGCTTGACATGAAATAGTCTGAGCTGTCAAACCTGTCTGGAGCTCAAAGGTTCAGGCAGACATGGTGGGGTCAGGGCTTCTGCTCTTCCATGGAGTAGATGGCACTGGGGATGGAACAGCCCCTTCAGGTGAGTGGTGCTTCCTGAGCTCTGAACTGGCCAGTGAAGGCCAGTCCCATCCCCAAACCACATTTCAGACATGAGCACTGCCCAGGGAGAGGAAGGAGAAGTGTCCTGGTCCTGTGGGCAGGTGCAGGGAGGTGGATCTGTGCTCCTGCCAGCGAGGAGTCCCCCTGGCCTGGAGCTCTCCCAAAAGGTCCCTTGGCTGCTCACTCCCATCCCAGTTCAGCTGTTGTATCTTCATCATTCCTTGAGTTTTATCACCTGTCTTGGGGTGAAGCAGGGACATGCATTGCTGAGCCTGAAGGACACATTGCTGCAGGCAGAGAGCAGCTCAGTAGCTCTGTTCTTGCTCCTGGTTCTCCTTGGAAGCTCATCAAGTGCGTTAGGATGGGAATTTTAACCTTTTGGGGTTTTTTGTTTGTTGAGCAAACCAAATTATCCCTCTTGGTGGTTCTGGGTGTCCTGGAGAAGGGATTTCCTTCCTTGGCCCCCTGGTTTTTCTCTTGGTGGGTGTTTCACAGCTGATTGCTGTTGCTGCTTCAGCCAGACCAACCCTTGGGTGCCTGAGACTGTTTTCATGTGAGAATGATTTTTGTGCTGTAGAATTATGATTTTTTTTGGCTCTACTGGCAGCTGCCACTTCTTTCTGAAGAGTGCAGCATTTCCTTAGCTGTGCTGGGTGGGGAGAGCAGGGAGAACGTGAAGCTGAGTCAGCTGTGTGCTCAGCTCTGCACACCAGTGCTTAGATAATGCACAGCTCCTGTGTGAGCTTTGGCTGACACATGGAATTTCCAGTTCAGTTTGGTGTGCATAGCTCAGTCCAAACTGGGAATTTGGCATCAAGCTGGTGTCAGGCTCACAGGACACAAACCTTTTTGACTGACAGACCCCAGGCACTGGTCTCCAGGTGTCCCCTCTTCCAAGCCCCCCTTGCTGTGCTGCTTCCCTGCCTCAGGGAGGATCTGGATCAGTGCTCTGAGGGCTCCAGAGAAGCTTGCCTTGGGATGGAAAGCTGACTGGTAGGCACATGTGAATGCTCAGTTTGCACATTCTGGTGTCTCTGAGGGTGGCCAGTGCCAGATGTGTCTGACAGAGGTGCCAGCAGCTCCTTGGTGTGCTCTTCAAAAATGTCAAGCTCTTCTGTCTGCTCCACAGGGCAAGGAGAGCGTTCATGTCTTCAGCTGGGCCCCCATAATAAAATGATGGTTCTGTGCCTCATTCCAGAGCTTGCAGGGTTTTTAGTTGGCCAGAAGTCCCAGCCACTCCTGCACTCCTGCCCCAGGAGGTTTAGCATTAATGCATTTATCTGTGTGTACAAGGAGAAGGGAACATTTCTGTTTTTACAGATGGCGTGGGTTCAGGAAATCCAGTCAGCTGGTGTGGGTCTGGAAACCATTCTGCCCTTATTAACACCCTCCAATGATATAAACAGAGAATCCCCTAAGCAAGGAACAGTCTAAATAAAACTCCAGGCCAAACCAGAATGTCTAAGGTGTGCCAGATCTTGCCTCAGGGAAAGAGAGAGGATGGGAAGTGCCAGGAAAGGGAAGATCTTAATTTCTAAAAGAACAGCCCCATGATTGAGGGGAATTTTGTATTCTTGCCTCTCCCAGAAGGAGAGAGGAGAGCTGAGGAAGGGATATCCTGGGGAAAGGGCTTTTTCTGTCACTGCCTTGTCTCTGCTCTTGGAAGGGACTGGTGAGATCTAAGCCAGGGATTGTCTTAAGACAGAGGTTGGAGGCCAAAAGCCTTTGTAGAGCTGAGCCTGTATTTTCTGTCTGCCTCAGTTTCCTGTCTGTAGTGAAGGAAAAGCAACTAAAAATACCCAGCAGCAGAGCAGTATCTGCCAGTGGTGGGGCCCTGAGGTGTTGCTGTGTGGGATGCCCTTGCTGGGTGCTGGAGGGGGTCTGGTGGCTGCAGGCAGGTTACAGCAGGGCTTGGGGACATGCCACTCACCCTGGGACAGTGCTCCAGCTCAGGATGCACATCTCTGCTCTGTCCCCTCACCCTGCATTTGTCATGGGCTCTGTGGGGCACAGTGATATTGAAGGGGTGTTTAAGAGGCTGTTCCTGTGTCACCCCAAATGGACCAGGGCATTTCTGACATCTCTGATCAAGACAGACATGGTGAAGGAGTTGGGAAAATGTCTTGTGATATAACTGAGAGCTAAAAAGAAACAAAAAAACCCCCCAAAAAACAAAGACCTTCCTCCTCCTTTTATTCCTCTTATCTCTTTCTACTTTCCTTTTATCTTTCCTTTTTGTTTGTGTCTGTTCTTTTCCTGTAATTCCTAATGTAAGTAAGGAAGAATTTAATATGCTGAGACAGGAGAGAAGTTGCTCCATGCGTTGCAGACGCACAACATGTCTTCATTAACTCCCCATGACATTCAAAATAGCTCGAGATAAAGACAAACTAAATCTGGGAAGACAAATATAAACACTGTTCCCCCCCCCCCTCTCGCCCTGCGCGGCGCTCCCCCCCAGGGCACGCATTCAATTACTGGAGATGAATGGAGCAGGGGGAGCAGCCTTGGGATGCTGAGCCTGTTCCTGCCATCAGATGGCCCCAAACTTCACAGAATGTGCTCCCGGCCCGGCTCCAGCCTGCCAATGCTCCCTGGGCTCTGCACTCCCTCCTCTGAGCTCTGCAGACACTGGGACAGGCTGAGCCCAGAGCGGGGAGTGCTGCATCCCCAGATCTGTGCCGGCTCCTTTGTCCTCCAAAGGCGTGTGGAAGGGAAGATCTCAGTGTTTAAGGCACCAGATGTGGGGGGAGTGAGGAGCTGGGCTTGCTCTCCTTCACAGAATCAGAATCTCCTCAACTGGGGGTGACCCACAAGGACCATAAATCCCAACTCACAGCCTCACACAGACCCCCCAACAATCCCACCCTGTTCCTGCCCAGACCCCCCAACACTCCCAGCCTGTCCCTGCCCAGCCCCCCCAACAATCCCAGCCTGTCCATCCCTGGCAGCGCTGTCCAAACGCTCCTGGAGCTCTGGCAGCCTCGGGGCCGTGCCCATTCCCTGGGGAGCCTGAGCAGTGCCAGCACCCTCTGGGGGAAGAACCTTTCCCCTGCTGCAGAACTGGGTTTCTCCCCTGTAGCAGGGACACAGGCAGTGGGGAGCAGCAGAGCTCACTGGCTGAGGCTGCACCTGTGGTTCTTCTCTGCAGCAAATCTAGATCCTATATTACAGGGGATTACAGAGTTTGAGACTGAGGTTGGGTTTTGTTTTGCAGAGTGCAGCTGGAGTTGTTCTGGGTGCCCTGGTCTCCCCAGCACACAGAGGTTTGAGTCTCAGAGCTGGGCTGCTCTGTGCAGAGGGAGACAGGGTTAGGATTGTGGCTGGCCCGTCCTTGGAAGGGTCTTGGAGCAGCCTGGTCTGGTGGGAGGTGTCCCTGCCCAGGGAAGGGTGGAATGAGAGCAGCCTTAAGGTCCCTTCCCACCCAGAGCAGTCTGGGATTCCATGGGAGCTGGGGTGCAAAGGCAGTGCAGGTGCAGAGGGTCTCATTGGGCATCTCTCATCCTGTGAAATGAGTGCTGGCACTTCTTGGCTCTGTTCTCCAGTGGGGAATGTGTCTGTACAGAGCTTCAGAACGCCTGTATTGAAGCTCAGGGGGGTTTTGGGGGAGAAGTTTCTCTGCCCTGCTGTTTGCAGAGGTCCCCAGAACCTCTGCACATTCTGACTCAGAGGTGCACAAAGAGCTGCTCGTTCATGGATCCTTCCCTGCCCTCACCAGCCTCCAGCTCCACTCAAGCTTTGCTCGTGGAAGAGTCTCTGTGATCTCTCAGAGCTCTGCTGTTGCTCAGTGCTGCAGGAGTTGGGGTTGAGCTCAGATTGCTGTGATCTGGGACGAGCAGCTTCCCAAGGAAGGACTTGCCATCCCTTCCCATTAAAGTCTTTTCATTCCCTGCCTCTCTGTGCACAGCAGATGATTATCTTGCAAAAGCATTCTGTTATTTTTTTCCCTGTGTAGTTCAAATTATCGTTTCCTAAGTGCATTACCTGGCATTTGTCTGCACTGAACTTCATCTGACTTCATGCTGTCCATCCATCTAGCTTTGTTAAATGTAATTGAAATTGAGTTTGGGCTGGGGGAGGCCTGGGGTTGATGTAGCAGAAAAGCAGTGGCCTGTGCTTCCAGGACTAAAGAAACAGTGCGAGCTATTGCAGTTGTTGAGTCCTGTTAAATCCAGTTGTGTTCATGTTACAGTGAATGAAGTGAACATCAGAAAGGAAAAGGCAGGGCAGAACCTCTTCTGTGTTATGCCAGGCTCCAAATCAGAATTACTGAACAGCCTTCCTTGTGTGGATTAGTGTTTGGTGCGAGGTCAGAATCTGTCCCTCGGAAATTCTCTGGAAATGACAATTTCTGTAGCAGGAGCAGGCTGAGAGTGCAAAGCGGGGATTGTTCTCCCCTGTCGGAGGACACAACCCCTGAGGATTCAGAGCAGCCTGAGCAGGGATCTGGACACAGTTTTCTCATTAAGAGGGGTGTCTGCTTCTGAGGACTTGAGCAAATTCATCTACACAGAGAAGCTGGTTACACTTTGCTCTGGTTGTTTCACTGCTTAATTTACTACAAGTAATGGGCTACTCATAGTTAACCCTTAATAGGGGCTGTGGGGATAAAACCCACGAACTGCTGTGAAAATGAAGCTGCTCCTCCTGGATAGAAGGACACAGCCCAGCCCAGGGCTGAGTGGGAACTGCATTCAGCAGCCCAGGCAGCACCTGCCCAGCCTTGCTGCTGAAGGCTTTTGTGCTGTGAGGTGACCTCATGTTGAGAAGGACCCAGATTTCCCTTTGGAGGAGTGAACTCAACACTCTTACCTACCTGTGGATGGCATATAGGGTACATGAAATGATGTGCACACATTTTTTTTGTTTTTGTTTTTTTTTTCCATCAGAAATAAATGCAGAGTTCAAATTCTCCCCACTGTAGGCATTTCAAAGGGTGCCCCTCAGATCCCGTGCTTCTCCTCATAGGAACAGCAGCCCTAAACCACCTGCTCAAATGCTGGGATCAGCTTGGTGCTGGAATTTGAGTAGTGGGATGCTGAACCTCCTTGAAACTCCTTTAATCTGAATTTTTTAAGCCTTTCAGCCCCACTGTGAGGAAGAGGCTGTACCACTGGACTGTATTTACAGAGTGGACACCAGAACTGTGGCCAGATTCTGGTTGTCCCAGGGATCCAGAGATTAAACAGGGACTGTGGGGGATGTTTTTCAGCAGCCACATTCTGCTGGACATGTCCCTGCTGTCCTCTGTCCTGTACCTCTCCTTGTGTTGGTGCTTTGAGGATCTGCTCCTCTCTCTCCTCCCTGTGGTCCTTTTAATGATTTATTATTGCCTTAGTGGGTTTTTTCCCTCCTTCAGTGCCTGTGGCTCTCACAATGAACAGCTCCAGCATCCCCATACAGAGCCAGCATCTCCAGGTAATGTTCAGTGGCAATTAGAGATCCTGCTCCCCCACCCTGCCCTTTTGTCAAACGAATCTAAAAAGGCTTTTATGGGGGTGAGGTGCAGGGGGGAAATTAAAAGGGTTCATGAAAGTGGATTTTAAGAAAAGCCTAATGAAGGAAATGAACCTCCTGAGAGATCAAAGCTGAACCTGCTATGCCAGTGCACAGAGTTTCAGCTTTTTCTTATGTTTCCACTAGCATGAAAGCAACATGCACAAACATTTCTTCCAACAGCTTTAACTTTTAAAGTCCTGTGGATTCGGCATTAATGGCCATAATTTCTAATTTGTCCAGTGCTGGGGCTCAAGTGTTTCATTAGACATTTTTGTGATGTCTCTTCACTTCTGGAGAAGAGCTGGGCATCCTCACAATCCATCAGCTCTGGGATGGCCCCTCAGTGACAGCCAGCTCTGCTTGGCTCTATGGGCTGTTCCTGCCCCTCACTACAGCGAGGGAACCCATGGAGCCTTTGAGGTTGAAAAGCCCTAAAAGCTGTCCCAGGTAGGAGATGTGAAGGCAATGCCCCTCTGTTCCCCTGCTCTGCCTCATGAGGGGGATGGTGTTCAGAAGGGGAAATGGCCAATCACCTGCTCCCAGCACATTATGGAAATGCTGCAAAGTCTTAAAATTCCATTTTCCTTAAATTAAAAAAATAGGGGGCTCTCAATAGGCTCTGAGGGGGATGGAAATGTTGACTGAGTTACTTGTAGGGGAAGTTCCATTAATCATGGAAAGCAAAACTGAAGGCTCTTAATATTAACCAATTTTTGTAGGCCAGACTCCCCATACCCATAATTTTTCCATTACACATGTAATCTCCTCTCTGGAAAAGGCAAGGCTTGTTTAGCATCAATTTTTTGGGGGTTGTTGTGGATTAAAGCCTGGATGGTTCAAATTTGTCAGGGGCTGGCTCTGGTCTCCTCTCCTCATCTCGTCACTTGTCGCCCTTGCACAGGTCCCAGGGCTCTTACTTTTAAAGTGTTTCCATGTGTTTGGGAGGAGAATGGGAGCGGGGCTGCACACAGAGCCCTGTGCACTGCAGCTTCCCCGAGTGCTAATGAGGAACATATTGCCTCTAAGTGGCTGAGTGGAGCAGTTTAGCAGGAACAACAACTTGCACGCAGCCTTATTTATGGCAGGCCTGTTTCTCCGAGAGGGGGAATGTCAACCTGGATTTGGACTTTCACCTAATCTTCCCTGAAAGTACCCGGAGATATTAAGTGACCACCTACTTGGCTGCTGGACTTGGGTTTGAAAGCAGATCCTGCTTCTACCAAAGCAAATTGCTCCCAGGCACGGTGGTGGCTGTAGGTCATGGCTGTAGGGCTTGGTATAAAAGCTTTGGAGCTGAGTTTTTTGTGTGGAAATGGAGGTGGTGTTGCCATGGTTGGAGTGCTGCTGGTGTTGGATTGATGGCAGGGGTGGGAGGAATCATGTCAGTGGGAGGTGAGCCTAGAGCTGCTCCAAGAGAGCTGGCCCAGAGTATGGTCTTCCCAAAAGCTAGTCCAGGAGGAAACAGAGCTTTCCTCATGTCTGCATGTCAGGAAACAACGCTTCTGGCTTCCACAGGAGCCTGTCTGAGCAGGGAGGTGGGGAAGGAAACAATTGGGACCCAAGTCCAAATTCAGTGATGTGCTCCCAGACTCAGGGAACATCATGGACTTGTACACACCCAGGAGCAGAGCTTGATTTGCTGTCTTGTGGCAGGAGAAATGCTGCCTGAATGGCCAGAAGGGAGGATTTGTTCGTGGCCCAGCACATGCTGCATTGCTCAGGCTCTGCCATGGCTGAGCCCCAGCTGGCAGCTCAGCCCTGCATCGCTCACTCCCTCAGTGGGGAGAGCATCAGAGTGGAGAGGAGAGGCTGAGCTGGAGACTTTGATAGGTAAAGCAAAAGCCACCCAGGCAATCAAAGCAAGCCAAGGAATTCTTTCCTGACTCTCCATGGGCAGGAGCTCAGCCATCCCAGCACAGCTGGGCTCCACCATGAGCAGTGGTGGCTTGGGAGGACAAATCCCACCCCTGTGCACATCCTCCTCTTCCTCCTTCCCTGGCTCTGTACGCTGTGCATGAAGCCCTGTGCTCTGGGATATCCCTTGGATCAGCTGTCCCAGCTGTGTCCCCCAGCTCCTCGTTCTTCAAGGCTGGGGTGAGAGGCAGAAAAATCCTCGACTCTGTGAGCACTTCTGAGTAAAACCAAACCATCCCTGGGTTCCCAGCACAAATCCAGGCTGGGCCCTGTGCCAGCTGCTGTGAGGAGCATCAGCTGTGTCCCAGCCTGAAGCAGCAGTTCTCCTCCACCTCAGGGTTTTGAACAGTGTCGATATCCTGGTGTGTTCTGGGTTCTCCATGGCAGTGCTCATGCAGAAACCAAGATAAGTTATTCCTGCCTGCTCTTAAACCTCTCCTTGTGGAAAAGGTGGAGAAGGCAGAGATCTCTCCTCTGCCACTGAGGTGCTTCCAGGAATCTGCAGCAGTATTGAATTAGCACCAATGAACTTTGCTACACTTTAAAAATCCAGTTATTGACTCAGCTCTGTAATTAGTTACCTGATGGGAGTCATGATTATCCACATACCTCCTAATTGATAAAAATACTTTCACACTGGGCTTTCTCTGCTTTTTTCCATCTACCCAGGTTCAATCAAAGCTGTGATGGGAACACTTTGGCTGTTGCAGCACTGACCAGGTGGCAATTAGCTGATAGGTACTGCAACCTAAAAACAGTGTATGGCTTTAAAGGAGGCTTCTCCAAGGTGAACAGAAGAAATTTTTAAGGTGTGAAGTTTTTTGTTGAAAGGCTGACCCAGCTGCTTCAATAGTGTAGAATTGACATTGCTCTGATTTACCCTGGCTGAGAACTTCACCCTCTGCATTAAATTACACAAATTACTCTGAATATTGCAAACTACAGTCAATCCCTTCCTGCCAAAGGATGAGCTCATGATTCCTCACTTCTCTTGTGAGGGTAATGATGACCTAACCAGGACTGAAGATACAAACTTTTGCAGCATCTTTTGACTGCTGCTCATAGCAGGAATGGTGACTTGTCTGAAAACCAGCACTTTATCAGCAGTGATGTGGGAATGACAATTCCTTTGTTCCTCCTGGAGCTGGAAAAATTTATGAGTGAGAGCATGCTGGGTCTAAAGATCAAGTCCATGAGTGTCTGCTGAGGTTGTCTGGCTGGTAGAAAGTTATTTCTGATTCTGTGCTTAGCCTGTTACCTGTTATTGCTTCCCCAGGGGTTGGTGATTCCCTCTCTTACCTGGGCAGGAGTTTTGTCCCTGCACAAACTCGTTTATTTGCCTCTCAGACCTTTTAGTGCTTATGCAGGGAAGGAGGGAGCTGAGGCAAAGCCATCACCTCACCCGTGCTGAAAAACCTTGGAGTGAGGGAGGAAACAGGCTCAAATTGAAGCAGATGCTATGGTGGGAACAATTACCTGAGAGAAACTCTGGGAGGGAGTGGAAGAGATAATGAAACACCTAGGGATTTGGAAGTCAGCTTTCCAAGGAGCAGAGGGGTTAGCAGTTTAGAGCTGGAGCTTGCAGCTGTGGTGAGAATCAGCCTCCCTTTCTCTCTGCTCCTCCTTTCCCCCGTTTTCCTCCCCCTGGGCTCAGGGAATGGAGGAGAAAGTGGCCTTTGGAGCAGGAGTCACGCTGGCAGAGCAGAACTGGGGCTGCAGTGGTGCTGGAAATGCAACCTGCTGAGCTCAGCAAGAGCTGGGTGAGGGCTGCAGGGGGACAGCACTGGGTCCTGACCCCCCCAGTCCCTCCCTGCCACAGGGCAGTCACTGCCACCAGCTCCAGAGCAGCCTGAGCTCTCCAGCAATGTGAATTTAATGGCCCAGGAGAACAGGAGCAGGACAGGTACCCAGAAATGGCCCAGCCATGGGTTCATGGAGCCTGAGGCTTGGCTGGTTCCCCTTTCCCTTCTGCAGGCACTCCTGTCCCACCAGCTCCTCTGTAAGGGCCCCAGCTTTGTTCCCAGTTTACCTGCATGGCTTCCAGTGCTGTTGATGGGAATGGAGCAGTGCCAACAGCAGGCTGAGCTGGGTTGGTGACACTCCCTGGGTTTCTGTACCTGCCCTGCCAACAGCCTGCTCTTGGGGCTTTCTATTCAGCCCAACAACAAAAGCAGAGTTTGGATGAATCTCCATCCCTTCTAAAGACCTGCCCTGCTCATCAGGAGCTGCTGTGTGGGGTCAGGCAGCATCAGTGGTGCAAGCAGCCACTCTTCAATGCACTGGAAGTAAAAACAGGGGCAAATTTTGGCAGCTGGAAGCCTCGGTATCTCCACTCACATCTTGTAACCTTCTCCCCAGTTTGGTGTAAAGCTCAATTTTTTGTTTTTTCCTCCATCCTCCTGTGTTTTAGCTCGTTTCTGTGTCTGAGGGTAGAAATGCTCTCTGCCAGGGAGCTGGGCACTGCTCTGTCACTTTGCTGTTGAGTTTAGACCCTGGTTTGAAGGTTGGCTGATACTGAAAGGCTCCTTTTCTCAGGGAACCAGGGATAGGATGAGGGGAAACAGCCTCAGGTTGTGCCAGGGAGGCTTGGGTTGGACATTAGGAAAATACTCATTGAAAGAATGGTTAAACTTTGGAAGGGGCTGCCCAGGGAAGCAGTGGAGTCACCAGCCCTGGAAATGTTAAAAAATGAGTGATGTGACACTTTAGGGTGTGGTTTTGTGGGCATGGGGGTTTCTGGTCAAAGGCTGGACTCTGATCTTGGAGGTCTTTTCCAGCCTTAATGACTCCATGATCCCGTGGTGCTGCCTGTAGCTAACACTTTTTGTTTTTTATTTCTTAACTGTGGCTCTTCTGAGCTGCTAAGAGAAAGTTGGAGTGTTAAAGGTGGCTGATTTGTGAGAGATGGGCTGTGCCTAGAGCTTGGCTGGATTGAGAGACAAAGGAAAGCAGGTCAGGAAATAAGTGAAACCTCTGCTTTTCAACCTGTGGTTTGTGGCCACTTCTCTGGAGTTGCTAAGAGATGTTTAGAGGAGCCTGTCACCAGCATGCACAGATCTGCTTTGTGGGGGAGAAAGCTGTGCTTGAGGAACTGGAATAATAATAATAATAATAGTATAAAAAACCCAATTCAGTAATGTAAGTCTGTAATATGAATTTTTATATAAATCTTGTCAAAAATGTCATGTCTTCAATGCAGAGAGCTACATCCTGCGTACTACAAACCCACATAAACTGAGATGTGTGTTTTGCTGCAGCCTAGGAGTGTTTTTAACTCCTGCCAAGGGGTTTCAGAGGCTGTGCTGCCTCAGCTAACGTGCAATTTGGCCCAATTCATACCTGTTTTCTGTTCTCCCATTTTAAATCTAAGCAGAGGCTATAAAAGCCTTATTGGGTGCATGTTGGAAGGGTTTGAAGTGCTACTTTCCAGTCCAGGAGATAACACCCTCATTTTCTCAGCTGTGATTAACTGGGGCTATCACAGGCTCACCTTGGCTCCGGGTAAAATGTGTCCAGTGAGCACAGGGAGTGCATCAGCAAGGGCTTGAAACATCTCTTTGTTCATTATTTGTTATTGTTTCACCTGCCTGGAAATGGTAATTGCCAGCGCTTTGATTCATGGATCACAGTGTAATTTAGTTCCAATTGTTCCAGGCCTGTCCTACAGCCCCTGAGCCAGGCTTTGGGAACATCCCTGTCAGCACTTGGCAAATCCAAGCAGATCCCCCACTCCTGCTGCAGCCACGTGCCTTCGTGAGGAAGAGAGATGGGGGAGGTTATCCCTGTTAAACCAAGGCATTGTGGTGATTTTTTATTCCCACTTTCCTTTTTTTTTTTTTTTTTTTTAGCTTTGTTATTTAGTATATTTTCTTTGGATTTCATCCTCAGCAAGGAAGGGACCAAAGCAGCTTTGAGGGAAGCTCTGGCACTGTGCTGACAGAGCAGCTGAGGATCCTGCTTGCTATTTAATCTATGGATTTAGATACTTTCCTGTACCTTAAATGTTTTTTTTTTCCATGCTGTAGCAGAAGCAGCTTTAGCTCGGGTTAAAATTTGCAGTTAGGGCAGCGAATGTTTAGAAATGTTGTGTTTTCACAGAGATCAGGAGCTGCAGAGCAGCATCAGCCCAATGCTCCCAGCAGGAGAGAGGCAGTGCAGGCACTGGGATGTGGCTGCCACAGACCCACTTGGTGATTTAGCTGTTGGACCAGCTCGTGCCTGATCCCCTGACAAACAAACCTGGGTGTTAATCAGAGAGGAACAATTCCAGAGCTGAGCACACAGCACCCAGCCTGGAAAGGAGCTCCAGAAGTGGTGTAATTCACTGTGCTGCTTGGAGGATGTGTTTTACCCACATTATCCCTGACACACCTGCCTAAGCTGCTTTTAATTTGCAGTGAGGGATTACTTGAAGAGACTGATTGAGGAGATTTTTTTTGTCCTCCTAATATTTCACCTTAATCTCCCATGAATCAAATTAGCCCTGTTACTCCTTGTCCTATCAAACAGGACCAGAGTGAAAAAAAAATGGGTTTTGTTCCCTTTTGCCTTGTTGAGGGCTGAGGGGAACTTGTTTATCTTTCTAGGCAGGACAGTCCCTGATGGTTCTGCCTTGACTCTGTCAGTGTTTTCTGTGCATCTTATTCTTATTCAAACTTGCTCGTGTTCCTTGCTTTGCTTAAAATGCAGCACAAACACTGAACATGGCACCTGAAGCAAAGAAATATTCCTCTGCCTTGGTCTCCCTTAGCAGGGGATGAGATATTAATATTTTATAGGGATCTTCTTTGTAGGATTTTAGCTCTTTTCTCTCCTAGAGAACCCAGAAAGGGCCAGTTCAGCTCTGGTCAGGCAGATTTGTGGGATGCTGGAGCTACCAAGTGGTTCTACAAAGTTTCTGGTATCACAGAACACCCTGAGCTGGAGGGACTGAGGGGATCACCCAGCCCAGCCCCTGTCCCTGCCCAGCCCCCCCAACAATCCCAGCCTGTCCATCCCTGGCAGCGCTGTCCAAACGCTCCTGGAGCTCTGGCAGCCTCGGGGCCGTGCCCATTCCCTGGGGAGCCTGGGCAGTGCCAGCACCCTCTGGGGGAAGAACCTTTCCCTGAGCTCCACCTGAGCCTGCCCTGGCCCAGCTCCAGCCGTTCCCTGGCTCCTGTCCCTGGCCCAGAGCAGAGCCCGGAGCTGCCCCTGGGGAGGAGCTGCAGCCCCCGGGGAGCTCTGCCCTGAGTGTGCTCCAGCTGAGCCATCCCAGTGCCCCCAGTGTGCTCCAGCTGAGCCATCCCAGTGCCCCCAGTGTGCTCCAGCTGAGCCATCCCAGTGCCCTGAGTGTGCTCCAGCTGAGCCATCCCAGTGCCCCCAGTGTGCTCCAGCTGAGCCATCCCAGTGCCCCCAGTGTGCTCCAGCTGAGCCATCCCAGTGCCCTGAGTGTGCTCCAGCTGAGCCATCCCAGTGCCCCCAGTGTGCTCCAGCTGAGCCATCCCAGTGCCCCCAGTGTGCTCCAGCTGAGCCATCCCAGTGCCCTCAGCTGCTTCTCATGGACCCCTCCAGACCCTTCCCCATCCCCCTGCCCCTCCTTTGGACACTCTCTCACACCTTTAGATCTCTTTGTTACTGAGGTGCCCAAAACTCCCCCAACCCTTGAGGCTGCCCCAGCCCAGAGCAGAGCTGGACAATCCCTCCCTGGCCTGACCAGAGATGCTGTCCCTGATGTCCCCAGGGCAGGGATGCTGTCCCTGATGTCCCTCTGGGCAACAGGGCACTGCTGACTCAGCTCCAATTTGCCATTGTCCGACAGAATCCCGAGGTGACATGGACAAAACAGACATCCAGGGAATCCCCAAAAGCTTTGAAGTCAGCAATATCCATTTTGCACAGAAAACCAGCTTGTCACTAACACCCTTTAACATGCTGCTGCTGCTGCACCACTGCATGATTTTCCCAAGTTCTGCTGCAGGAGAGTGGATTTGAAGGTCAAGTGCTGCAGAACAACTCATTTGCAGCCAAGCCAAAGTAATTCTGACTCTGTGGCACAAGAGGGTGCAATAGGTTTGTGATAAAACCTGAACACGAGGTGGGTTTGTCCCTTCTACTGCAATGGTGCCAGTGGAGGAGTTTATTCCCTGCTAAGACTTGTCTCACAAACTTAACATCCTGTTAATTGGTGGAGTTGGAGCTGTGTGAATTTGCCTCATTATTTTCATGTCCTATTCACTCTGAGTATTCCCATAATTACGGTAATTAAACTCCGTGGGTTTTTAATTATTATTTTTAAAAAATAATCAGAACTATAGTTGAATTATGAGAGTGCCAAAACGAGCCTGGCAAATCGTAATTTTAGTTTGCTGTGTTATAAATCAAAAGCAGACTTGATTTCCCAGCTTGCTGGGTGTTTTGTTAACCAGATCACTGCAGCTCTCCTGAGGCCTCCTGTGCCAAGAGCTGTCCCTGAAGGAACAATCAGGCTTTATAAATAGCAGCCTTAACAAGAGCATCACTGCCAGATGCTGCTGGATTAGCTCAAGGACTGTGCACAAAGCAAATTCCCTCATCTGGGGCAGCTGGGCTGGGTCCCCTCACCTGGGAGCTCTCCTGCTCGGGAGGTTTTGGAGAAGCTGTGTTGGGATGTGCTCACAAGCTCGTGCCCACGTTTGTGGGCTGGCAGGAGTTGAAGAGCTGAGCTTGGTCTCTTGCTGCCACTCGTGTCCTGCAGAGGAGCAGCAGGGACTGTTTGTGTGGAGCTGTGCATCCCTGCACACCTCAGGGACTGAGCCCACCCTGGGGGAGCCTCACAACTACAAGGGGTCTCCAAGCTCCTCCTTCCCTGAACCAAGCTTCTTGGAATCCTTTCTCTGGTGCCTATTTCCAGTTCTTTTGGCTGGTGACACCAGCCTTTCTGAGCACTGAAGGTGTGTGGTGGACACAATTCTGCAGCTTTTAGGTAAACACTGGTTTTTCAACCATAGGATATTCCTGCAAGTCTCTGTAGCAGCATTACATAAGAAGCACTGGGTGCCAAGATCTGTATTGAATAGAGTCAGAAATGATGTATTTTTGGACACCTGGGTGAGGTGATAAGGACCCACTGGTGGTTGAACTCTGGGGTTTCAGAAGCTGGCAGGTGTGTGTGTCTGACTTTAAAAACTGAGCAGCTCCTGGGTGGCTGGAGAGGGAATTTTCCTCAACACTGATGTTCACACAGCAGCATGGCTGGCAGGGCAGACGTGTGGCCTGCCCAGAAGTTTGCTCAGGCAGGAAAAGAGGACAGGGGAAGCATGATGGAGATGAACTCTGTAGGGTCAGACAAGTTATTTGGGGCCAGTGTCAGTTCATCTGGGAAATGAAGTGTGGTTAAACACTCTGGGTGAGTGCTTTATCTGCAGTTTCCTGCATCCACAGATGGTCACCCCTTCCCTGAGGAAGCACTTTGGTCCAGAGCATGGAAAGGAAGAGCACCTTGCTGTGGAAACACTGACTCCATAGCACAAGAGAGTTGTTCCCAAAATTCCTTCAGAATGTACCATAATATGTACCAGCTAAATGCCTCTTGCTCTGTCTCACCAAAGTCACAGAAATAGAGGGGCTGGGATGGCAAAATCAATTTAAATTTATACAGCTCCTTCTCTGGGCATCCCTGGGCATAGGAATGTGTTGGTTCACCCTCATGTGCTGAAAAATAAGCCCTTGTCTTCCCAGAGAACTGAAAGTTTTGTAGTTATTTTGGTAGCTTTTTTCCTGATTTATTCAAATGTATTCCATATTGTGCATGCTATATAATTTCTTCTATTTCCTGACTGTTTCTCTGCTAACTTGAGTTTTCAGATTTCTAGGTAGGGGAGAAAGGGAGTCATGGGGGAAGTCATCTCTAAAAAGGGAGGATGATGCTGCTTCACATCTGGAGCTGTGTTTGTCAGTGAAGTCAAACAGTTTGAGGCTACCTGATTCCCAGCATGTGGCTTGTGAGGTTCCAAACATGAGAGGCACAGTCTTTCCCAAGCAGCTGCTGGTCCTGAACCACAGGGTGTGTAAACACATCACCTCATGGATGGAAATATTTGGCTATGGAACACTTCCTTGCAGCCCTTAAATACGTGCAATAAGCACACCTTGTGTTCAGCAGCAGCTTCTGCACATCTCCTGCCTACAGGAGCCTATCAAAAGGATCAGGAAAACAAATCTCATTTCAGATGAAAGCCTGAAATGAGGTTTATAGATGTGTATACATATTTGGGAAGTTCCAAAGAGCTTGTGTGTACTGGGGAACGTTTCTGGGAAGCTGCTGTCACCAGCAGTGCTCCATCCTCACTAACTCATAACCACTGGAGCTGGGCATGTGCTGCTGCTTGAACAAGAGCAGGAGTGACCAGCTGGGGCACCACGGGGCTCAGAGCATCCTGAACCAAGCAAAACATTCCCTGCCTTAACTTCCCCCTGTGTTCAGCAGCCATGCCTCCTGGAGAGGCCCTGAGAGGAATCTGTGCTGAAATGGGGGCTTGAGCTGAGTCCTTGGGATGGGATTTGTCATCCTGCAGGGCAAAAACAGAAATGAGAGGCTTCTGTCATTGTGCTTGAAGTGTTTGCTTCCACTGAAACTTGGCATGCTGCAGGCTGGGAGATCACATCAGGTGCATGGTTTTTTTTTTTTTTTTTTTTTTGCCTGTACAGTTTGCCCACTGCAGTAACCTACTCAAAGATCTGCTGTGAAGTGAAATTCCTGAGCGTATGCACAGGGGAGAGGAATTCCCTAGGAGGATCCCCAGAAACCAGAGCAGGAGTAGCTGGGAGCTGCTGGTGTTTCTTAATAGGAGTTGCACTGAGGAGAGGGAGGAAAATACACACTGAACTTGTAGCTGCTCCTGGCTGAATTGGGCATTTCTAAACCTGTGTGTCAGCACTTCTGCTCCTGAAAAACTGAGCAGAGCAATTCCTGGCATTAGTAAAGAACAAATGCCAGCCCAGCCCATCTCTCCAAACCCTGCAAGCTTTGTCTGTGTGAGTTTTGCAGTGCGAGGGAGAAATAGGGAGAAATATGTGGGCAGCTCTTAATTTCTCACCATTAAGAATTATCTATTCAATGGATGCTGTCTGATGCTTTTTCTGCCTTTGCCTCAGTCTTCACGGTGCTGGGCTTGAGTGATATGAGCTGGAAAGTTGCTTGTTGTGCTCCTTAGTTCTCCAGAATTGCTGTCATGGTCTGGGAGATGTGGCCGCTTTCAAATTCTCCTTGTGTTCTACTTTGTCCTTGCCTCTCTTCCTTCAGGCTTGCAGAGCTCTGTCTCTCTGATTTAGGGGTGATCTTAAACCTCTCTGGTTCAGTCTGAGCTGGCACTTTTGGGATGGGAAGTGAATAGGGGTGGCTGCAAGATTGTGCTGGATCTGGGTGCCATCTGTCTTTTGTGGGGAGTTCCAGGATGTTTTTACACCACTGTGTCCTGCTTGTGGTACAGATGCCCCTTTGCACCTCTCTCAGACAGCTCAGAGGTGCTGGGACCCAGTTCAGGGAGGGTTCAGCTCTGTGAGCTCGGCTGGGAGTGAGCATCACACTCCACCAGGGATACAGATGGAAAATGAGTGCTCCAAGTGCTCACACTCTGTTGCAATCCTTCCCTTCCAATGAAATCAATCTGAGAAACTGCAAAGCTCTCAGCACATCCTGCTGCATGTGTGGGTACCTCAGCCTGTCCCTGCCAGAGGTCCCTCAGGTATCTCCCCAGGCAGCAGATCCATTGTCCTTCCTTTCAGCATCCCCAGTTCCTGGGACACTTCTTAGCCTGCCACCCACCTCCCCTTTGATTACAGAATTCATCTCACTGGAAAAAAGGATGGCTGAGCTCATTCCTGTTCAGGGCTCTGATCCAGCTGCCCTCTGCAATCTCTGCAGCTGCAGCTCAGGCTCTGCTCACCTGCCCTGCACATTCTGTGTCTTGGGAGCAGAAGGGGTGGGTGAAAGGAGGAATTATTTACTAATTTATGTACTGCAATCCCCAAGCTCTGCTTTTAAAGGATAAGATGATGGGGGAAATAAAAATGTATTGACCAGGTGATGCAAGTTTTGATCAGCTCATGGTGGTTGCTTTCTGCTTTCTTCAGGCCATCCACCTAGTACTTCTATTGCTCTTTAAGCTGAACTCCAGCCTTTCAAAGCTCCCTGAAATCCCTGAAGTGTTACTGCAGGCAGCATTCTTTTGTATACAAAATATTCTTAGCTAAAAATACACTGAGTACTAAAATTATACAGCTCTTTCCAGAGAATCCTCCTAATTTCTGTAGATTTAGTACATGTCAAGAAGTGATTTAAAGGTCATCTTATTTCCTCATGTTTGTTTAAAAAGAAGTGCTGAGGGCTAACATTTTGGCAAATGCTTGCTGTGAGTTGTACAATTTGTCCTTGTTTTTTTAGATAATGGTGGGTTTCATCTTGTGGAAGGGAGCAAAATGGAGCTTGATTTGAAAAATAGAGGGTATTGCAAGTCTTGTGCAGATAAGTAAATATAATTCCTGGAAAGGCAAGATGTATTTTGTCAAAGTCTTGAGCTAGTTGGAAAGTATTATCTTTACCAATTTTTGTCTTCCTGCCTTTTTTTATAGCAAATAGATTTAAAAAATGTCTTTCTAATATCTTGAATTGCTGTTGTCCCACATCTGGCTGGACAGGTGTGGGAGCAGAGCAGTTGACTCCTGGTGGAAGGAGATGTCCATGAAGCCAGAGGAGTTCCCAAAGTGTGCAGTCCTGCCTTGAACTCCTCTTTGCCCCCCGTGTTTGGGGTGCACAGATGTTCCAAAGTGTTCCATCCATCTGAGCAGCTGAGGAGAGGGAAAAACAGGGAATTTATGGACTGATCAAAGCCTTTGCAAGCAGGGATGGAGGTGCAGAAGTGAAGGAGTTTTCTGCAAACTCCTGTGCCAGACCTGGCAGTGCAACAGGACCATGGGCAGCAGGCTGGGGCAATGAAAGGGCATTTTTCAGTGCCTCAGTTTGTATTTCAGGGGGTATTAAACCAATTTCTCCTCTCCTAGTGGTTCTGGAGCATAATTCCACTTGTCTTAATGGAGATGGATTCCAGATTTACAGTGATGCTGGAGAGAAGAGGGAAAAGATTATACACAGAGTGGGTGGGTCGTGGGAAGAACCCCCCTTTTTTCTTTTCTACCACAGTTTTCAATGAGAAATCATGTGGACACAGCTTCCAGCCTGCCAATGCAAATTGAGACAAATTAGGGGGTAGATTAACTAATTATTGTAATGTCATGGTAGCAGTGCTGCAGTTCAGGTTGCAGAAGGCTTTCAATTCCCAGCTTTCTTCTTCACAGTTACCTTTTAATTGGTAACGTATTTGTGCATAAATGAAGGCAAGCAAGCCTCTTGCCTTTTGTTTTACAGTGATGAAAGAGATGCCTCGGTGGGTTTGGGGCTGGAGGGGGAGAGGGACCCTTGGCAGGGATCAGAGCAGACGGTAACACCCCACCAGGGCCACGTTTGTCAGGCTGGAAATTCCTTTTTAGACCTCACGGTGGAATAGGAGTTAGATACACATCTGATAAACAGGCTATTCTCAATCTCTGTTTGGGGAGATGAGAAAGTGAAATGTGCAGCTGGCAAGCTGCAGCTCCTCATGTTTCACTCCTCAGAAGTAGAGAGTCGCCAAACAAAGGGCCTTAGTGCAGTTATTTTAGCAATAACTAATATACATACCTGTATGTGTATGTATGGCTCCCTCCAGAGCACAGCTGCAGGAGGAAGCTGTGCAGAAAAAGACAGTTCTGTATCTGCAGTGCTTGGGATGGGACTGAAATTCTTCACACAAAAACTTTGATGTGCGCTTTAGGTGTAAACTGAATTTCAACTCCTAGTGAAAAATCCCTGGTAAATAATTATTCTGTGTTTGATGCTCTGTTTGAGGGGTGCTATTGCCTCAAAGATAGATTAAAAAAAAATAAAATTAAAAATAACTATAGAAAACCTGTGCTAGAATTTGGATTCTGTTCATATGTTGGATTCTCTTACCTGTGTTCCTTCCTTGCCTTATATGAATTAAATTATTAAGGCAAGTAGGACCTTTGGAACCTCATCTCTGTGTGTATGTGTGTGTATATATATATTCATATACGTGTGTGTGTGTGTATATATATATATATTCATATGTGTGTGTGTGTATTGAAATGGTCATCTTGGGACCATCAGGTTTTGGTTTTTTTTCTGTAAAATGGGTTGAATATCAGGAGCATGAGGAAAACTTGTGTGGAGAATGAAATCTCCCTTCCAAGTGGAACCTCATTGTTTTTTTTGAGGTGTGCAAGAGGTTTGGAGGGGCCCTGTACACCGTGGCTGGCTTTGAGCAGAGCTGCTGCCCTGCTGACACCTCTGCAGAATTCCTGTGGGATGGAGCACTGAGGGCTTGTTCAAGGTGAATCAGATTAGAGGAGGGGAAACTTCCAGACTTGCCTAGGATACCTTCTTGCTCTCAGCCCATCAGATTCTTCCCAAGGCATTGGAATGTCCATCCATCCCTCCTCTCTGCTTCATGGGAATTGTGTTGGTGCAGCTCAGTGGACTAAGAACTGAAGAGCCAGGTGGTTCTGAGGCTGCTCTGAGTGGACACTTCCGTGCTGTGTCAAGAGCAACCATTGATTTTTCCTCAAGAAAACAACAAAAAGGCTCTCAGCCCCATCCAGGCTGTGCTTGCACTTGAACTGAAAGCACTGAGACCCTTCCTGCTCCTGGGAGATTTCCATGTGCTGCAGTAGGAAGGGCTGTTAATTTAAGTATGCAATTGATATATGTCATCCAAATCAAAACATCTTGCACGAATGTGATTAAATGAAATTCCTCAAGTATGTTCTTGCCATCTGGAACAACTTTCCCATATTTTGTTGTCTCATTGACTTTTCAAAATTTAACTGAAAATGTATTTTCACTACCCCCCTCTTTGGTAATGCTTAGTTTTTCCTCCCTGCTGCACTTCCACAAAAATCTGCAAATCATTTTGGAATAAGCATTAAGGGGAGGGAGCCCTTTAAAGTCAGAGCACAATCCTGCTGGGTATTGGAGGCTTCCAGTGCAGTTACCCCATCACATCCCATCACTGCCTCTGGGGAAATGGGCATCCCTTTGGTTTTAGCCCAGGAGTCCTACCCAGTGAATTCTGCTCAGAATTCAGTGGAAGGATGTGTGGCTGCTGTGGTGCACACAGCCTGGCAGCTGGTGCCACTCTAGGAGATCAAGCAGGAGATAAAATTCCCATTTGAGATCCCAGCTGTACCCTCCTCATGTTGGACCATCCTGCTGGAGCCTTCCCAAATCTGCTCTTGTGGAAATCAGGGTCAAAGCACCGTGTAGGAATTCAGAGCATAAAATACAAATGAATTCCTAAATCCATGGTCAACTTCAACTTGTTAAAATTTGCTGCAAACAAAAGTTGTTCATGAGATCAAAGCTCAGCTAAGCAGAGGTGATATCCCAAAGCAGGAATTTGGGGTTCCAAAGTTGCAGATACCACACTCCTCACTCTTTTTGACTGATCCATTTAAATACAGAAATATGGAGAAATTGTTACACACACACACTGCTGAGTGTGAGTTGAAAATGTGCTTCTTCTCAGCTGCCCAGCCTGGGATTTTCAGATTTCCCTGCATTGTTTCCTTCTCACTTTATTTCTTAATGGCATCTGATTATCTGGCTGACTTGAGACAATGCACAATTACAGATTTTCAAGTTTGAATGTTTCTTTTTGCTAAGTTTTACTTTGGATTATTTTCAGTAAAAACCAATGCCCTCCCACTTCCCCAGCTTGGTTTGCCTGGCTGCTGTGTGAGTGCACTCTGGAAATAACAAAGAAGAGACCCAGCAATCAGTCATTCACCAGATTTGAAAATACTGAGGGATTCTGGCCTGTAACATAAGCAGATATTTAAGTACTTTTTTTTTGTGGCTCACTACTCCTGATGTGAATAATTTACAGAAATAATAATGAGGGAAGACTAAATAGGGAGAAGTACAAGACATGGAAAGGAAGAAGCCAAAAGTTAGGGTCAGCTGGAAGTGTTTGCAGTTTGCAATGTCTATGGGTTTAGGCAACTAAACATTTAAACCACAAAGTGATGAACAACTGGCTTGAGAGTACTTTGAACCTAATGTAGCCCAATTAACTCTTGTTTGAATTCTAGTCTTGGCCTAAATCTGATCCTACGGAGGACAGTAGCAACCTCCCCATTGCTTTATAGCTGGACACTCAAAACTGGGTCAGTGCTGATGGTACAGATTCAGAAAAATGTTTAAATTTTTGTGTGGCAGAGGGAGGAATTACTTCCATACCTACATAAATTTAGTTTTTGGCATTTCACTGCTGCTGGGAGCTGATGGTGTTGGGGTCCTGGGAGAGAGAAGAGGCATGGGGTAGGTGTGCCCATCCTGACCTGGGGAAATCCTTGGGAAGAGCTTTGCCCTGCAGTGAGCACTGAAGGGTGGAAGGTGGAAGGCAGCCCTGTGCCAAGGTGGCCAAAGCTGAAGGGAGGTCTGGAGCCTGGCAGCAGGGATGGGATTTCCACCAAAGCCATGTTTGCCTGGTGAGGAGACATCCTTTGGTCACCCCCAGCCTCTTGACTGCAGACATTGGTACAAATAAGGCAAACTTCTTCTGCAAGTTTTGGCCCCAGTGGGCGTAGGGTGAGTACTTCTGACATTCCCACTCTCAGCATTCAAGCAACTTCCTTTCTTTTCCCTGGAGCCCTCACCACAGATCTGCTGTGAAGAAAATGATGAGAAAATGTTGCTGCATCCAAGTCCTTGGTGGTGGTGGCAGTGCTGGAGCTGTGCTGGCTTCCTGACAGGTCCCACCTTGCATCTGTGAACTTCCAACTGGGCAATCTGCTTGTCCCTTAAATAGAGATGGCCAAGAATGCTTTAATTAAGACATCATTTAGTGCTTGAAGTCTCTTGGTATTGGAAAGCATTCAGCCAGTTGGAATGGTAAGTTTTCCTGAAATCCTCAGCAGGAGGGGTTTCCTCAGGTTTGGAGCAGCTGTTGGCCTGGGAAGGTGGGTGAGAGGCAATTCCTTGGCTGAGTAAAGCAAACTGAATCTCTTCTCAACCATGGCAATCACCCTCACCTCCCCCTGAATCTCTTGCAAAACAGTTCCCCTGGTCCTGCACCAGTGATATGAAGATAAATCTCTAAATCTTGCAGGGTTTAGGGCAGCAGAATTGCTGTACTCTAGTCCTGCTGCTGTGCAAGTGGCTGAATCCTGGGGGACAATAAATTCCCACAGCCCCATGTCCCCCTTCTCTGCCCTCCCCTCAAGTGCCTTACAAGAACACCGTGGAGCAGGAAAACACTGTGGAACATAAAATATTTATTTAAAGACTTTTAAAAACCAGGTTCCATATTACAGTTCCTAAATTGGCATTTAGGTGGCTAATGTTAAACACTCATCTCTAAATGTCTGGCCTCAATGGACAAGCTTTTGGTTATTTTGGGTTGACTTTTTAAGCTGCAGGCTGTTGAAGTGGAATTCTGTTTACCTGCCTGGTACCCCTGAGGGAATAGGATGGCAAAGCCACAAAAGGCAAAAAAATGTTCCATCATTTGAAGGGTGACATCACCAATGAATGGTTTTCCACTGAGGAACTCACACAAATGCCTGTCAGTGGTTGTTTGGCAGCCCCTACCAAACAGGCTCTGCATGCATTGTTCTGGATTTACTATTCCCTTTCTTAAAGGAATGTTCCTCTATAATCAAGTGGAGCACAGGCAGCATTTCCAGTTTTAGATATTTTAATTATTTATTTCTCTGAGGCTTATGTGTAACTTTCACCTTGACCAAACTGACCTCCTTTATCAAAATTCCCTGAAAAGCTGGGGAAGTTCTAGCCCAGAACTTGATCTCAGCTTTACAGCTTCATCCCTTTGCCAGACAGTGTTAAACTGTCTAAGCAGCACAAGTAGCTAGAATTTCCCTGTCAGTCCCTATTATAAGAACCTGATTTTAGTTGATTATAACTTTGCCAGACTTGTTCTGTGGAGCTGACGTTTTCCATACTTGATTCTTTTTTTTTTTGGTAAGCTGTAGTTAATATGGCTCATCTGTCTCCTTGCAAGGGAGGGAGCTGGAAAATACCCTGTGTTGTTGATGTGGTCGTTTTTGAACTGGCAATTTTAGAAGCAGGGATTTTCCTGGTATAAGGAATTAATTCAGATGTCAGCTTTCTCATTTTACGTGGCACTGGTGACTTCAAGAGCTGGAAGTTGTGGCTCAGAGTATTTCTATATTGCTGGTGTAGAGGCTTAGCCAGTTTCTGTGGGCCAAATTCTGGTGTGGCTGCTGCCATTGTAGAATATCAAATTTTTATCATGTTTGACTAAAGAACTTCAGCCTTTTTACTCTGGACTCTGGATTTTAAAGGAATCTTATCTCTTGATTATTGGGTGTAAAAATATGAAAGCTGGATTTTTTTTTTTTTTTGTGAATGTGTTGATGTAGCCAAGTAATAGAGTTCATGGCCATAATCACGATCTTGCTTATAAAACGTGTGTACTTTTAAATCCTATTTTGTTTTTGAGTACTTTCTGTCTTGACTACGTGTTTTGGTGGTAGACAAATCCACTTTACATGTCTAGTAAAAACTTGAGAACAGCACCCTGCCTAGAACAATTCTGAAATGGATTTGAACCATATTGTGTTTACTTCTGTCTCTAGGTTTTATTGCTGAATGCAAACACTTGTGAAAATGCAAAGCAGAAATAAGAAGGAAGTGAACTTACTTGAACTTTCAGGAAAGAACTTAAGCCCCATTTAACTTATATAAAACGTGAGCTGAGTGCCCAGGTCTGTTCTGATGCAGTTTGGACAAATGTTCCTCTCCTTAATCACAGCAGAGATCAGCCACCAGTGCTTTGTGTGTAAACTCTGTGCACCAGGGCTTACACTGGGGGTGAGCTTGGGGGAAGGATGTTCCTGCTCATAAAGCAATTAAACTAATGTGTCCTGGAAGAGGATAGAAGGGAAGGGGGATGTCCTTTGGCAGTTACCATCCCAGCTCTGTACATTATATGAAATGCTGGCTTTGCACCACACAGCTTTGCTCTTCCACTGTCATTCCTCCACTGTGCTCTTTAGAAGCTGAGAATAATTTATCTTAGCATATGTAAGTTTATTTTTTATGTAATTACATGTACCATCGTGTTAACTTTGTGCAAAGGTTGTGCCTATTGTCCTTAGGAAACCAAAGTGATTATCATTGGTTTGTTTTGTTACACAATTGTTTAAATTATAATAAGTTACCATCATTGTTTCTTGAGTCCAGCTGTGTTTATGGATTAAGATCTACTGACTCAAATATTTACAGTGTTCCAAAAATTATGAGAACATGCAGTGCTGGGGGTTTTCCATATGCTGCTTTATTTGACTTAGAGAGCTCTCCATCACCACTGGAAAGGAGTCTTGGTCTGGAATGGTTTTGTAAGAGTCGGGTACCTCTTGTGTCTGCCTGGGCCAGTGATGTTTGTCACTTTGGTGCTGGTGTGGATACACAATTCCAGGCTTCCAGAACAGATTTCTGGTGGTTCTGGGTATTGGAGCCTATGGAAAATGTCTCTCAGCTGAGGGCACAGACTGAGCCCTTGAAATCTGGCTAAAGCCAGCGATAACCACACCAAATTCCACCCCCAGACCATTCCAGTTTAAAAATCTTTGTGTGGATTACCTCCTCCTGCAAAGAGTGTATGTGCAGGGATGTCCAGTTCCTGCACTGTGGATCTCTGCACATTTGTGTGCCTGAGTCAGACCAAGAGTTACCTTTGCATCTGTGTTGTTATTACGGACCAGGAGCTGGTGTTCTTCACCCAGCAGCTGGTGTTCTTCACCCAGGAACTGGTGTTCCCCACCCAGGAGTGGTGTTCCTCACCCAGGAGCTGTGTTCTTCACCCAGGAGTTGTGTTCCCCACCCAGGAGTTGTGTTTCTGGCAGGGAAAGACCAAGCCCTCATGCCTTGAGCCCTGAGCTGTGGTTCAGGACCGTGGCTCTGTGCAGGGAACTGCTCTGTTCACTGAAGTCTCAGATTTGGACACATGCCTGTAAAGCCCATGTTTAATGTTGTGCTTGTTGCTCCTGAAGCCATAAACCAGTCCCAAATGGCAAGAGGGGATTAGGGGGATCCTTTCCCTCTGATTGGATCTGCTGTGCTTAGTACTGAGCACCAGCTCCTGCTGGCAGCAGGTTATTAAACATGCTGGGCCACCAGCCAGGCACCAGGGCAATCCCTTCCAGCTTCCAGAGGGAGAGGACAGGACGTGAGAGGTCGCTGTCCATCTGCTGTGTGCCTGCTGTAAATAGAGCAGAGAGAGTTTGTGGGAAGAGTTGAATCATCAGATCTGGTCCTGCTCCTCGAATCTGCCCTGTCCAGGCTCTCCAGGCTGTGGGCTCTGCTACTTCCATTGCACACAACACAGCTCGTGTTATTTTTGGCACCTCCTTTGTGTTTTTCTTGTCTTAGCAGTAATAAACTTCCCATCATTTTCCTGTCATTCATAAACACGAGCTGTTAAAGACGAAGCTGTCATGGGAAGCAGAGGAGATGCATGCCTGGCTTCCCAAGACACTGCCCCAGCATCAGTGTGGGCACTCTGAAGGGACCAGAGTCTTGCAGAACCTTTCACAGGTGTTTTTTCTATGTCCTGGCTGCATCAGTTTTTAAACTGAGTTCAGGTGACCAGGGTGGTCACTCTTGTGCAGCCTCTGTGTGTTCCAGGTCTCTTGAACCAGCTCATACGAGTGTGTGGGCTTTACCTTCAGGTCTGAAACCACAAATATCTTCATTACTGTGGCAGATGTAACTTTCTTTTCCCCCTCCTGTTTGTGTACTTAGTCTCAAGTGTTTTGTCACAAATTTGTCTCTCTTGACCCACTCGTGTGTTAGCACCTCAGTCATGACAAACCCAGAGAAGCAAATGCTGTCCCAGCACTGGTAGCCAGAGCAGCTGTGCACAGCTGGGAATCTCAGCAGATCAGCCCCTGGTTGTGCCCTATTTGCAGATCCTTGTGCCCTTCCCAGAGATGTTTCACTGGTTTTCCATGTGGGAGTCCCTATGAGTCAGTCACTGGATCTCCTGGCATGAGTGGTGGGCTCTGTTCCACGTGCCCAGCTCGTGATTGAAGTTAGGGAAGAGTTAAGTCTTGTCTAGAAAGGAGGCCTGGTGGTATTTTGTTTCATTAATAACACTGCAAACCCTGGATTCTGTCTGTCTGAGGGTTTTTAAAATCTCATCTCTATTGCCTGTAGTGGAATAAAAGTTATTCCCTTGTGCATTGGGAATATCACTAATGGAGCTACAGGCACTTTATATCCCTCTGTACCTTGCTGAGAAGTCACCTCATTGTGTCTGCCTAATTATAGAGTGAAACACAATCCTCCGTCTGTCTCTATTGTTAATCACCAAGTTTGGATTAAAATATTAACCCAAAGCATGAAGTTGTATAAGTATGAAAGCAGCATGAAGACAAAGCAAGAAAGCCATCTGTTCTCTCTTTTTCCTCCTTGGGCATATGGAGGCATTTTTTCTAATGCTGAAGTCCACATATTCCCCCTGAGATGTTTGTTTTTGTTTCAGTTATACTTAATTTTTAATCAGCGGTGTTTGTGTGGTTGTGTAGGTGTGAATATCAATGTGGTGATACAGTGGAAGGTGGTTGGTGGGGCTGATGTGCTCAACAGCTGTGCTCACTCTGTTTTCAAGACCCCAGGCTGAAGTGTCCAAAATGTTTTCACTGCCTTTGGGGCTTTGGTTTTGGTGAATCTGTGAAAAACTTCTAGGTTAAACTGAGTAAAAAAATAACATTGCCTTCTTTTAAGATTGTTCATACTGTTACCAATGGTACCTTGTGTTTGGAGGCCAATAAATGTACTGAAGTGGCAGTCACTTGGGGGATATCTTTCTGCAATCTTGAGGCAGCTATTCTATTTGTCACATGGACAGAGAGAAGTGGTTTTGTCTCTATTTGAAATTATAAATATAACTTTGGGGTTGCAGTAATTGAAGCAAGTGGAAGGCCCTGACAACTGGGCCCAGGCTCCATCCTGCAGATGTACAGTCCCAGCTTCATTCACCAGAGCAGGTCTAAAGCCAATCCCAGCCCTGCACAATTTCTTCTTCCAATTTAATTTAATGGAGGCTACTCCCAGTGATGGGGGTGATTTTCTATCTCAGTGCCCTCTCTGAGTGGGGAGCAGCCCTTTTCCAGAGGTGCAGGAAGGTGCAATTGGTGAGCTTTCACTTAAACTGAGGATTTCCAGCAGAAAAGGCTGTGATGAAACAGAGCATGGAGGCTGACGAGTGTGGAATAGATAAATGGAAGGAGGAAGGCAGAACTCTGAAGGAGGGGGAGAGGAAGATGTGAATATTGTTAGCCCTGAGCCTGATGCTGGTGACAGCCACTGTGGTCATGTGAGAGAAGCATTTCACAGGGGTGAGCAGGGCTGGAGGTGTGAGCAGTCCAGTGTTCATTATCATCAGTAGCTATAATGTCTATTTTTGCATGTGCTATTAAAAATAAAGACTGTTCTTGTGAAATCTGGTCCTTTCATCTGGGGGATTACAGGAAGAAATACCAGCTTAACACTCCAGTAATTATCTAGCACTCTTCTATTTTGCTGATTAGAGCTGTGAAACTTCTGAAAGTTTGCATCAAATTTGACTTGTTCATTAAATCTCTGTTGGAACCGTGGCACGAGTCAAACCTGAAGGTGACAGATACAGCATCTCAGTTGTGCTTGTGTAAAACTTGTTTGGCTCACCTGGATGATATCAAAGGGTATGTATTTATTAAAAATATGGATATTTTTAACCCTGATGAATGTGTGAGAAACAAGGAGCTGTTTTTTTGGTTTTTTTTAAAAGTTATTTTGGATGATTCACTTAAACCTGAACACTAATGAGCATTATCGTGCCAACAGTGCAGATGAGATAAAAGAGAGAAAAGAAAATAAGCTATAAATATCTGTGATAATTCTTTAAACCCCTGTTTTTATCAAGTTGTAGTGGATGAACGTTTGACCAGCAGTTCTCTGTGAACATAAGACAGAAATAGCATTCATAGAAATCTCAGATGATAACACATCACTAGCTTCATTGTATATTTTCCGTTTCATGGTGACTACAGAGGACCAGAGTCCACAAAACAGTCTGTGCTCATACAAAAGGCACCCCTGTATAGCAAATGAACAAAATGTTCTTGGATCAAACTCCAGTTTTTATTTTATTTCTTTTTTAGGCCAGAAAAAGTTATTTGAATGCTCCCACAGCTTTCCTCTTCACCTCTTGTACTGTTACATCCTCTGACATCATACTGTGCTTCCAAGGAGAAGTTTATGGTGTCACGAAAAGGGTCTCAGAAGTTCAAGACGTTGTGACACTGAGAGAAAGTGTCTGTATGTTTTCAAACATTATGGAAATTGTAAGCATGCTTTCCAAAACTGTCAGGAATATATGCTTTGAAAAGATGAATGCCTGTGTGGGATTAACTCCTCATGTTACACACGGACTCTGGAGTGTGTTGTTTTCTCCCACTGCTCTCTGGAGCCCAGTATCTCAGATGGAATCTGACACACCACAGCAGATGCTGAATGAGGCCTTTCCAGAGTGAGGTGTGTGTGTTTTGTGTGCTGAGCGTCATCTCTGCAGGCTCACTTTGTGGGGGTCTGAGGGGAGCTGTCCTGCTGTTCTGGAGCCACTCACCTGGCCCAGGCACAGCCCATGCTGGTGTTAAATGTGTGGGGATGGCTCCCTCCTCCCCTGCAGCCCAGCTGAAGTGTCTTGGTGTGGAGAGCTGGGCGTGCAGATGGAGAGTGTTTCTAGGAAATGTTATGCAGACCAGTTCCAAAAAAGAGACAAGCATAGGAAAATGATATTAATTCTATCCCTGAAGCAGATAAAATCCATTTCATATGTTATTACTCTTCTTTTTAAGAAAGGAGAAGTGAATAATTCTAGCAGCTGTTTGTGCTATAAAAACCTGGCTCTCTGTATTCCTGGTTAACACTGAGCAGCAGAGCTGCTGCAGATCCCAGGACTCTCCAGAAGATCATCTCCAAAGTCAGGTTTGCCTGGAGAGGATGCAAGAAATGCTTCACTAACATTGGCACTCACTCACTCGGAGCACAAATGGCAAGTTGAGATGAGCAAAGCAGCTCTGACTGACAGAGATCTGGCTTGAGCAGGAGATGTCCCATGGTGGAGAAGGCCAGGAGATGAAACTGCACAAGTTTAGGCAAAGGACTGACCTGGTGGGTGGCACAAGGCTGGCAAAGCTCCCTCCTTCACGTTTGACACAAACACTTCTGTGGCTCCTCTGTGGAGAGATTTTAGGATAAGAAAGGAGGAGGATGCATGATGGTGATTTTATTTATTTCTTTCCCAATATTCTTACACTGATGATTCTCATCAAGCTGAGCTCAGACCCACATTCCAGCCTCTGCCCCTAGGAGCTCCTAAACTCTTACAATTCACTGATAACTGAGCAGTGCTGTGTTTCTGCCATGTTCAGTGTGGCACTGCATGGATCTGTCACCTGGTGATGCTGAGCTGTCTGTTAGGCTGTCTTTGAGATAAAGTGCTGTTATCACATCATCTCTTAAAGCATGAGACTCTCCCATGGCACTGACAGGTAATATATACTTCTTTGCCTGGAAAAAAAAAAGCCTTTTCCGTTAGCAATGACTTGCTGATTGCCTATTTATTTTCACAAATCTTCTCATGTCAAAATATTTTGATAAAAGTCTGGCCCACATTAAATAATCAAGAAAATAATTACCACTTCCAATTTTATTTAATTTTTGACTGTCAAATAATCTAACAAGCTTATTTTTAGATCTCGGGAATGCATCTTGTAAGGTGCTGCAGTGAGTGAGCAAAGATGGTTTGTACTCAGATTGGGGAATGGAGGGAAGAGGCTGATTTCTGAGCCTGGCACAGATGAGGAATGGAAGGGAGAGAAGGAAGGAACACTTTGTGTGCAATCTTGACCCAGCAACATTGGGTTAATGATCATAAAGTGGCAGCCAAATTGGTTAATTAGAAAATAAGTGCCTGCTGTTTGCATCTGTCTCATTAAGTCTGAAGAATAAAGCTGCTGAGGAGAGGGACTGGGTGTGGGTGTAGGGTTCTGGAATTGGGTCTTGACTTGTTGACTGACTTCTGGGGTTGTTGTGTGGCTTATACAGGGTCAAGCACTGGCCTGTGAAATATATTTATCCTTAGTTTGACATGATGGTCTGAACCATTACTGTGAAATCCCTTCATCTGAACCCTCAGCAGGAATTTCCTGGATTTATGGCACTGATGTTGAAAATGCAGGACAGTGAAGTTGCAGGTTAAGGGCTTGATATTTAAATGGAGGATGTGGGATATTGAAACAAGGCTTTAGAGGCTGTCCCCAAATGTCTGCCAAGTGTGAAATCCATCCCTCAACGCCAACCTGGTACTTTTGAGATTGGTGGGATCAGGTGTGTGAAGTAGCCAGGATGAGATTTACAGGGATAGGCTGATGGACAGACTTGAGAAGCCAAAGTGCTTGGGGTGGTTTGTTTTATTTGTTTTGCTTTTGTGGCTGTGTTTGTTTTGTTTGTTTTTCTTGAGGGTGAAATCCAGTGAAAGGAGGGAGAGTCTGCCCAGACAGGAAGTCCCTGTAACCCTGCCGGGTAATGGGGTGGGCAGGGGATAAAAAAACAGGAAAAAGAATGGGATGATACAGGTAGAGCAGGGCAGGCCAAGAGTAAAATGTTGGGGAATGATTGCTGTGTTTTCCCTGCAGTCCTTGCACGCACAGGAAGCATGGGGTCTGGTTCAGGCAGATATTCAAGGCTGGAAAGGTGATGTGGCACCAGAGAATCCAAACTGGCATCAGGAATGGCAAACTGAGGAAAACCAGTCCAGGGAACTGTAACGTGGGACTGTTCCACTGGCATCCTTCTCCTTCCAAAGACTGAGCATTAACTGTGCTTGGAGGCCTGATATGTGCAGAATGGTCCCCTGCTTTGGGAGAAAATGGTCATTCAGGGCATTTTCCAAAGCATTCCAAGGCTGTCAGGGACCTAATCCAAACGAGCCTTTCTCCCTTGACTCTGAATCAGGTTGTTGCATCCTACAGCTGAAATTTCCAGCCCCCTCACAAGGATTTCGGACACTTAGTCCCCCATGGAAAATTAAAATGAGATTAGAAGAGCTCAGCCTGCCATTCTAAGTGGATTGAATCAAAAGTAGGAACAGGCTCAGGGTTTTGTTAACAATCAATTGAAACTTAATACTGCAATCCCTTTCAGCATCCACAGGGAGGGAATGCAATATCTCTGGAAAAAGACAGTATTGTATATCACAGAACAGAATATTCTGTATGGAATATTTATTGGAAAATGATTTACATTCTCTTAATTTTCCCCCAACAAATGTCTGCTCTTTTCTGCCTGGAATTGTCTTCCTAGCCACATTCCTGTTTCTAAAACTGCTAATAGAGCTGATTTAAGTTCATAGAAAATACTTTTTGTGGAGAAAAAAAAAATTGTTCTTAAAGTGCATCTGACTAAAATATGCCAAGGTTATTAGTGCTTCACATTTTGCAAATGAATTCATATATTATTTAAAATTTTAATAGAGCATATATTGCATGCTCTTTTTAATAACTTTCCTGAAAAGATGATTCTCTTCCCAATAAAAACCAGACTGTGTTCAGTAAAGAAAAACCTAAGGAAAATTTGAGCTAAATTACCCTTTCCCTCAAAAAAGATGTTTGAAGAAATAAAATAGAAAAATAGGTCTCTTTGGGCCCTTTTAAAATGCAAATATCTCTTAATGGGCAGGTTTTGCTTGGCTGTTAAATAGTTGTAGCTGTTCTTGCTTCATTTGGTTTGCATAAACATGGCCTAATTCAAAACTATTTATTCTTCATGCACCTCTTTGTTTCTGCTCTCACTGAATGGTTTGGGATGGAAGAGACCTTAAAAACCTTCTCATTGCATGGGCAGGGACATTTTCCACAGGAGCAGCTGCTCAGAGCTCCATCCTCCCTGCAGCCTGTCCCCCTTGCCATCCCCTCCCTCTGACACTGAATCATTTAGGTTTGTAAAGGTCTCTAAAATCACAACCCAGCCCTAAACCTGACACCACCAATCCAGCACCAAACCCCATCCCTGCAAGGTGCTGTCCCTGTAAGGACAAGGGACACAGAGCAGTGGATGAGGTGAAAGCTCCATGCCCCAAAGGAGTGGTGGGGGGACACAGGGGCCTGGGGAAAAGGGACAGGCAGTGGGGTTGTGTGCTGGATCCTTGGGCACCATGACCAGGGATGATGGGCTTGGACCTTGCAATTTACCCCAAAAAAGCTCATTTTTGTCTCCAGTATGGGGGCTGAGTTGAAAAGGGCAAAATTTCTGCCCTGGGGCCCAGGTTGGACTGCAGAAGGAGCAGAAGGAGAAAGTGGCTCTGAGATGTGGTCCCAGATCAGCACCAGACCCTCCTTCCTGAGACTCTGTAGGACAACACTTCATCTCCACACTGATTTCTCTCCTCCCTCAGATTTTTATCTCCACTGTGGGGGCTGAGATCACCCTCATGTCAGCTTTTCTGGCACAGCAGTGTTTAAGTCCATCTTTACCAGAGAACCCAATCCCTATTAAAGCCCACAAAGATTAAAGCAAGGAAAGCCCCAAGAAGTGTTGATGGCAAGAGTAAGTACAAAGTTTCCTACAGAGAGTTGTTCTGGATTTAATTCTTGCCACACATAGATAAGGGCTCCACCAGTCAGGCTTTGGTTTTGGAATTAGCTTGATTTGAAACCAAGCAGAACACTTGTCCTGACAATAGATCACTTTTATCTTGCATGTGGTTCCATTAGGAAAGATTTGATAACACTGTCAGGGTAAAATCACTGATTTCAATCTTGTCTGGTTTCCCTCTTTCCACTTTGGCAAGTAAAGAAATATTTTGCTTTTCTGTGTATTTTCCATTGAATAACTGGGGCATCTCAGTAGTATCTTAAAAAGAAAAGGCTGCCAGCTGCTGCCTTAATGTTCTCAAAGTGAAGCATCACAAAGGTTTTTTCTGCCTCTGCTGACTTGCAGCTGCTGTTGATTTATTAAGGTGGAAGTCTGCAGAGTTTAGTCTCTAATGAAATGTTGAGAAGTCTTTGGAATGGGTGCTGGACACTTTACCAGGATGCTCAAGACCTTTCCTTGCTGGGGTTGAACTCCATCTCTTTGCTCCTGTAAAGATGATAACCTGAGGTTAGAGAAAAGGGCAAAATTTCTGCCCTGGGGCCCAGATTGGACTGCAGGAGCAGAAGGAGAAAGTGGCTCTGAGATGTGATCCCAGTTCAGCACCAGACCCTCCCTGCTGAGACTCTGTAGGGCAACACTTCATCTCCACACTGATTTCTCTCCTCCCTCAGATTCAGAAAGGGATTTAATGAACACAGCCCTTCATCCACGTACTGTTTGGTCACTGCACTGCTGTGACCATGTTGGTCTGTCTACCCTGAGCAGCCAAAGCTGCAATTCCTGCCCCACACAAGAATTAACTCTGTCCCAGGTGAGACCTGAGCACATTTTCACAGGCACAGGGGAACCTCTGCAAGAGCTGGAGAGGGGTCATGTCATGGGAGTCACGTCCTGAGTGAAATATTCCGCTGCTGACAATATCTCTGCTGAAATTGTTCAGGCAAATCTACATGGAATAGAGTTGGTTTGGATTTACATTCAAAACACTAAGTTGAGCTCTGAATTTCTAATCATCTTCTAGGCCCTGATGCTTTCTGACTTGGGCTTAGCTCTTATGTGTCCCATTATTATCAGTGATATGTTAAAACTTTACAGCCAAGTACCATATTCCCTGTGATATTGAAATATAGAACATACTTGGAGTTCTTTGCTTTTCCTTCTAATCTTTCAGCAACCTAATACTTTCTGACTTCCCTCTCTCAAACCAGGGACAGCCTTTTTTCTTTATCAGGGAATTCTGGTTTCAATCAGAAGGTGTCAGCAGCTCAGACTTCAGGGATACAGGCAAGTAGTGTGAGATTATTGATAATTCTGCAAGAATGACCACACCAAAACACTGTAAATGGTTGCAGATACTCCATGGCAAGCACAGGAATAAGTCTTAACATGCCATGAGGTACATACAGGAGATGCTTTTATTTAATAAAAAGTAAAGAAAATAGAAGCCACAAGACAGGAAGACAAGTTATTTCTCTAAACTTTTTTTTTTCTAAAAGCCAAGTGCAATATCGAGAGGTTTGGATCTAATAGAGACTCCAGATCTTTGTCAATAGGATGGAAGACTTTCATGGAGCTGAATATCTGTTGGAAGCCCATTTCTTTTCAAGTGTTTCAGCCAAGTCTCCATCTCCTGCAGCCCTTGTGTTGCACAGAACCCTTTTGCAATTGCTCCTTTGAAAACACTGGAATTATTTCTCAGTGCAGGAGCTCCAGACCTGTTTTACACCTGCTCCTCTGAAACACCTGTGCTTCCATGATCTTTGTGGAATAGGCATAATTTATACTGACAGAAACTGCTTTGGCTGATGTTACTTGATAACCACCCAGTGTATGAGAAGTGCTGATAAAAATATTTTCTAGGGCTGCATTGGAGGAGCTTTTACTGATAAACACCACAAAAGCTGCCAGGCTGGCAAATTCCTGTGTGGATTTCGGATCCATGCTGGAGTCAGGTGTTTCCCAGACTTACACCACAGTCCCAGCTCTGAATGATTTGAGGCTTCTTTTGGTTATTTTTCCTAGAAAGCCAGAATTTGGGCACGGAAGGTGCATGTGTGGCAATCCCTTTGCTTGTGCCAGGCAGGTTGGCTCGAGCTCTGCACCTCCCTGGAGGAGCTTTGGTGGGTTTGAGTTCAGCCCTTGGAAAATGTTGTGCTGGGGAGTGGAAGAAAAGGAGGAGGGCATTTACAGAGCCTTGAAAACAAAACTCTCCTTTTCACAGGAGGATTTTTAGGATTGGTTTGGAGGAGGGCAGCAAGGAGCTTGCTGAGAGGTAAAGGGAATATCTCATTAATGATTTACTAATGAGCTGTAAAAGTTCTGACTCTTTATAACTTCTGAGGATGGAAAACGTTCCTCGGAATGCTGCAAGCCCCACAAAGGCTGGGGCAGATCCTGGCTGCCTCTGTGTAGGGTCTTTGATAGAGTCTGACTTACCTCTTTCCTCCAGTCCCTTAGGCCTTAGAAAAGATTAATCACAGTGTGGTGGGAAGCACATGGAAATAGCAGAGAGATGAGAAATGAGAGCGGCAGCGAGGAGGAAAAAAGCCCCAACATGAAACACTGTTTTCTTTCTGGTAGGGCTCGGGCAGGAATAAATTGCCAATGATCTCACTTTGGAGCAATGTCAGTTTATTTGTACTGAACTGACCATTTCACAGGGGCTTCTGGGCTCTGCTGTGCGAGGGAAGAGCCTTGGAATGACACAGATTTTATGGACAGCAGGCTTTGGGCTGGGGAGGTGCAGCCTCAGCCCAGGGAAAGGGCTCTGGTCCCAGCCTCAGAGCTGTCCCTGTCCCATCAGCTTGGATGTCAAGGTTGTGCTGCTCAGGTGCACTCCAGAGGTGGGCACAGCACACCCTGTCCTGGGTTCTACAGGAGAAATGGGGCAGATCAGAGCCCAGCAAAATACAGAGAATTAATTGAAACCTGCCAGCTCTGAAATCAAAATCGCTGGAGTGTTCAACAGCAGGGCTTGGGCAGAGTCCAAGAAGGGCCAGGCCATGGTATAGATTTGTCTTTTCTGCAGTCCCTCTGTGTTATGTCTCCAGGGATGAATGTGAGGTTTTTCTGCAGCCAGCTCTCGTGGTCTTTGTTGCTGCAGCAGCAGCTCAGGGGAGTGCTGGAGTTAAGGAATGAGTCTTGGAATTGGTGTGCACCCATTCACACCCTGGTGCTGCCTGTGACTGGGTTGCCATCAGTAAAGTCATTTATTCCCTGTGGGTTTCACCTTTCTCCCTAGGAAATGTGCTCAGTGAGGTTTTCTTTGCACAGGGATGGGGCCACTCACGACCTGAGTGAACACGAATCCCCTCACAGAACCAGGCTGCTGCTCTGTCCACGCTGGGGCTGCTTTTCAATGAAATATTACCAATAACACAAGTGGAAACTCCTGCTGGAGAGAGCTGGGAAACCTCTGTGGCTTCCAGCTCACGAGCAACCTTTGTCAAGCAGGGAGAGCACAGAGAGGCTGTGACTCCCCAAAGCCCTGTGTGCCCTTTCCTTGCAGCACGCTGAGCCTGGGAATGGCTCTAACCCCGTAAATCCTCCTGCACGAGCAGCACTCCCACCCTTGCACAGAGAGGGAGAGCAGAGGTGCTGCACATTCCCAACCTCGTCCTGCTAAGAGCTGGAAGGTGCCCAAACATCTCTGTGAGCAGTGTTAGCACTTTGTGTTTTCTTGGTCGTAAAGCTCAAGTGTTTAGTTAATGTCTGCACAGGTGGTTAAATACAATGGCTCTCTCTGCCAAGTTACCAACCTGAAATTTACTGGAAAGCAAAAAAAAGAAAAAGAAAAATCATAAAGTCCAAGTTTATTCATGGTTTTTGCAGGTTGTAAATGTAAGGAAATGAGACCACTCATGCAGATGGGCATAATGTGACACCTAAAAATGCTACTCAGTAATTACAGACTCGAGCAGTGGGCAGCAGTCCCCTGTAACTGTGTGCTTTGACACTCAGCTTGTGTTTTACAGACCCTGCTCAGGCACTGTGACTTTAGCAAGCTCTGCTGCAGAAAGGCTGTGCACAGCAAAGCATATTTTAAACTGAGCCCAAACACCTTTCTGAGCAGGAGCTGTCATGCAGGGGGTGTGAGATAGGTGGGAGAGGATTCTGCATCGCTTGTGACAGCCTGAGAGGTGGCACCACAGACAACTGTGCAAAGGGCAAGCACCAAAGGAAATCCACTCCCAGGTTTGTGCTTCTGTTGAGTTCATGATCCTGGGAAGATCTGAGTGACCAACACCAATCAGAATACCCTTGGAGCAGCAGGCAAATTTTGGTCTAATTTCTAGATGTAAATGTAGTTTACTATGAGTGACCTGGATAATTTTTTTCCACAATAATCACTCCAGGGGAGAGTTCCCTCCCTAGGAAAGAAGGACCTAGAAATGTGTGTTCAAGAAGCAGGGGTGGGGTGTTTCCAGGACCTGAGCAGGTGCTGGGACAGCAGAGTGTCACAGGCTGCTGCCGGTGGCAGGACAGGGCAGTCAGGGTGCACCAGACAGCCAAGTTCATCTTCCTCAGTTTAGCACCATGGAAAGAGGAACATGAAGCTGCTGGGGAGGTGTCCCCTCAGGAAATGGCCTGAAAATCGCTGCTCTGAAGCATGGCTGGTATTGCTGCTGACCTGCTTCCAGTTTTGGAAGCAGATCACTCCTCTGGCTTGCAAAAAAAAAAACAACAAACAAACAAAAAAACCCCACCAAACCAACAAAAAAACCCCAAAAACCACATAGGTTAGGTTTTCTTCTTCACCCCAGTTTCCATGTAATTTTTAAGTTGTTAGCAAAGAGAATTCGTACCGTATTTCTGCAAGCTCTGTATGTTCATAACCTTCCTGCAGTAGAAGTGCACTTGTGTATTCATGAGGAGCACGTGTGCCACACGTGGCTGCCAGGCCTTGGGAAGTGAGGTTTAATTTGGGAATGCTTGAGGATGGATGTGAGCAGAACACCTTGGCTGGCTGAGCTGCTCCAGGGGCTGAGGGCACCTCCTGTTGCTGTTGTTACCAGCAGTATCTCTGTATATTCAGCAGTATCTCTGCTCTATTTTCTGGAGGTGAAGTGCTCTGTGGTGTCTCTGAGGTGACTCTCCCACCCCCTAAATGCCAGGGAGGAGTGTGGAGAAGCCCCTGTGCTGAGACAAGAGCCAGGAGTGTTTTGATGAGCCACCTTCTCTGAGGGGCATGGCTGGGAGCTGAGGAGGTGCCTCCTGTGCCTGCTGAACTCTTGTTTGGATATCAGGGTCTGTTTGAAGCACCCCCAAGGAAGGGATGACTAAAGCAGCCCCAAGTGACACATGTTCCTCTGCTGCTTCACAGGGGAAGGCTCCAAGGTCTGGTGGTGAGATGGGGCTTCCTGCTGAGAAGACAACCCAAGCTGGCTAGAGATTAAAAAACACTTTTAACTGCCTGATACTGTGAAGCTTAAAAGAAGTGGGGAAAAAAGGACATGCAGTGTCACCTAGGGAGTAAACCAAAGCTTGCTGAAGCCCATTGAAAGGTTTCCATTGAATTCAGCAGGTACTGGAGCGAGCTGCCAGGATCATGCTGATGTGACCTCAGGTTACAGCTGTGCCACTGCCACCAAAGGAGGCTGGTCAGGTTTGGAGCTCTGCATCAATCCCAGCAAAGCCAAAAAAAAAAACCAAAAAACAACAAGGGAAGGGGTGGGATTGAATCATTTCTGTTGCTTGCAGTTTATAGACTGGATTTATCACCTCTAGCTGCAGTGATTTCTCAGTGTTAGACACCTGCCCTTCCCCACGGCCAGCTCATAAATGACACTGCTCTTTAATATAATGGCTTGGAAGGTACAAAGGGCAAGTTGCAGCTGAAGCAATGTTTAATTTGGCTTTTGTGGCTCAGCCAGCTAAGGAGCTGTGGGCATGTCAGTTTGAATTTGAGCTGCAGCCCTGTGTCAGGCACCCAGCCCCAGCTCCAGCATGTACCACCGTGCCCCCAGCCAGGGCCTCGCGCTTCAGGCAGCGCTGTACTTCAGGGAGCACTTAACATATGAAAGAATTCATTCCTGGTTTGAATTTGAGCAGCACTACAGTGCATTGTACTTTATTACAATGCTTCTGAATTGCTTTCATAATTTCCCCTGTGCCACCACCCGGGTGTAATTCTCCTCCCGTGCACACAGCACAGGGCTGGCTGCAGCTCGTCGGGATGCTTTGCATTCCCCATCATCTCTGCACCAGCCTGAAGGAATTTCAATTCACACCAGTCCTGTATGGAGAACTGAGTGTGATTATGTCCTGTAAGTGAGGAAAAATAGGAGGGAGAGAGATGAAGGTTGTGCATGAATTGGTGGCAGCCCATGGCAGGAGGGAGATGTCATCTCAGCTGCCTACTTGATTTTGGGTTGGTTTGTACTTCAGCTGCATTGTAGGGAAAAAAAAAATAAATCCTTTGATTGACTAAAGCTCATGACTGTCCTGGCAGAGGCAATGGACAGCCTTCTGCACTCACATATGTTCCAGTTTTAATTACACATTTTTTGAGTTTAAGGGTATCCCTTGAGATGTGCTTATTCTTCTATTTGAACCTCGGGAAAGTGAGGTCAAATGAGAAGAAGAGTTGTGTTTACAATAAATATCCTTCTTCTTGCTGTCTTTTCTGGAGCTGCAGAGCCCTTCAAGGTGTCAAACAAAGCTATCAATAAGATTTACTCATCTTGGTCCCAGGAACAAGTTGGGATTATTGCATTAGGAAGGTGCTGAGCATCCAGAGACCCCCATCCTCTGCTATGATTTCAGAGAAGAAAGCTGGATGCAAAGTTCCTTCTTAATAATGGGTCCTCATTTATCATCACTTACTGTCTTTGGAAAATGAGAGATTGTTTTTCCAAGTGATCCTGCAGCATTGGGAAGACTTCTGCAGCTTTGACTCATTGTGATTATTCCCAAGTGTTGTCATCAGTTCTTCCTGTATTTATGTGAAATTGCTCTAAGCCTGTGCTTAGCTCCCAAAGCTGATCACAGTGCTTTGAATAGGAAAAACCTCACATCCCAAATCCCTGCTTCTGCTCTAAAATATGACTTGTTTCATTCACTCTCTTACTGCTGAGAGATGCCAATCTAAATCTTCTACAGAACCTGAATATTCTATTTTAATACTTTTGAGGCTATTGCTCATGGTATAGGTTATATACATTGGTTACAAATAAGGAGGGGCTGAAAAGAAAGTCCTAGAGATCACTGTACAATTATCATTCAACCTGTACCCCGCTGTTCTGTTCTCTGAATGCCTAACCATGCTCTAGCCATGATTTTCTGCTGCACCACATGTAGTAGTTGCATCCATCAAAGCAGAAGTGTTTCTAAATTTGACAGTGGATAATTAAACTCACTTTAATGGAAATGAGTGTGCTGCAGCTCCCAGGGTGAAGATGTGTCACTTACACTCCCTATAAACATTAGGGAGAAGTGGCCCCTGATACAAACTCCTGCAATCTCCGACTCAGCAGAGTCAGGGATTATCTCATAAAGGATAAATGCTTATTAGTAAAATCCAGAAATGGTGCCTAATTAGGCTATGCACACGAAGCAGCCAAAAGAACAAGATGAGCAGAGGGATGGAGCAGCTCTGCTGGGAGGAAAGGCTGGCACAGCTGGGATTGTTCACCTGGAGAGGAGAAGCTTTGGAGTGAGCTCAGGGTGGCCTTGCAGGGCCTGAAGGGGCTGCAGGAAAGATGGAGAGAGACAATTGACAGGGGATGGAGGGACAGGACACAGGGAATGGCTGCCAGAGGGGATATTTAGATTGGATATTGGGCAGGAATTGTTCCCTGGCAGGGTGGGCAGGGCTGGCACAGGGTGCCCAGAGCAGCTGTGGCTGCCCCTGGATCCCTGGCAGTGCCCAAGGCCAGGCTGGACATTGGGGCTGGAGCAGCCTGGGACAGTGGGAGGGGTCCCTGCAATGGCAGGGTGGGATGGGATGAGCTTTAACGTCCTTCTCACCCAAACCATTCCATGATTCTATGAAAATTGGAGGTTTTTAACCCCTAGCCTCCCCATCCCTCCTGCTGAGCAGTGCCAGCTGCTGTTCCAGATCCTGAAGCACAAACAGAGCTGAGGCAGCAGCTGAAACCCTGTGCAAAGCCACACATGAAAAGTGAAGTTTATTTCTGTCAGCTCAGTTTAGTTTGGAGCCTGAGTGTATGTGCCTGGGGCAGCCATAATGTGAGGATGGCAATCATGGTTTTCTGTATGAACAGGACATAAAAACTCGCTGTATTCTCTTCAGCAAGTAAACACTCTCATTTCATGCCAGGGTTTGTAATAAAGGCTCCTTTCTCTGATTCCTTCCCCATCCAGATGTTTCTCTGTTACCAGCGTAGCATAGAAACATCTTCAGCTCTTATGGCCACCATCAAAATATTCCCTACACCGCTGTCTTAATGTCATCTTTTCTGTTCTATTCATTCCATTCCAAGCATGTACTGTCTTTTTCTTTTTAGAAAGAGTGCAGCTTCTTCTAAGAAACTTTTTCTCCCACACTGAGTATCTTTCCCAAAGCATGAGAACATTCTACCCTTTCATTTTGCTCACCAGACGTCGCACGATTTGCAATGGAAACTGGCAAGAACATTTAAAATAATAAAAATAAAAATTGTACTCATCTCAGAACTGGGAGATGAGTGCCTTTGCTGAGAGATGTAGGGGTTTGGAGCCCTGTGATTGAAGTCTCCAGGAATGTTAACTGAATTTTAATTTGTGTTTTACAGAACGATGTGTATGGAGCGAGTGTAGGAGAGGTCAGGGGAGGGTAAGAGAGACTGAGCCACGCTGGGTAAATGGATCACTTAGTGCACATTGAGCAGGTTTTTGGTTACTGCAGTTTTCAGATTTGTGCTCTAATCTTTATTGATTTAACCAGGGCTCTCACACAGTAATTAATGCGGCATTAGTTGTGCCCAGTGCTCCTGGAAAAGCTGTATTAGCACTGCTGCTGTGGGCTCTGCTGGGGCTGGAAGGGGCAGAAGTGTGCCTGGATCCTTGGACTGGATTATAAATCATTGAAGCAGGAGGTAAAGGGATGTTTATCTCCCCAGCTGCCTGCTTTTTTGGTGGATAAAAGCTTGGGCATTTTGAGTTTTTTTTTTTTGGAATGGTTGTTGACTTACTTCAGTCTTTCAGGATCCCATATCAGACCTCTGGCCTGGCTTTGTGCAGGAATTTGTTTCCCTAAGATCTCATGAATCCTGGCCCAAAAGCAGTACATAATTTTAGCTCCACTCAAAGGGAAATAAGGAACTCAAAGGAAGTGTTGGAGACAGCCCCAAAATTGAGGATTCCTTTTAAAATAATAATAGAAAAGGCTTGATTCCTCTCTGTTCCTTCCTTGGGCCACAAGACTGAGCTGATAAGTGCAAGCCAGTTTTTAAGTGCTGAGAACTTTCCAGGGAAACATCCTGTGTGTTAACTGGTGAAAGCAGCATTGATTGCTGTGTGTGGGACCACTCACACCAATACTGAACTGGTCCTTAGTGGTTTTCCCTAAGCATGAAGCTGAGCTAAACCTGTTCTGCTCTAGTTCTTTAATAATATTCCTTAAAAGTAGTTAGTCTACAAAAATGTGTAAAAAATATACATTAAAAGTACTATTCCATTAAAAAATAATTGTTCTTTAGCTGTCTTGCAGAAGGTGTTTGGTCTAGACCAGGGTGAGGAGGATGGCAAGGAATCCAAAGGGGAGCTCTCCCTGAGATCACCACACTGAATCAGGCAGTGGCACTGAGACTGTGTGGGATTATTCCATTGTTTTGGACAGAGACTCTGCTGGGACAGAACTCTGGGTTGGTTGGTGTAGGTGGGTCAAGGTGAGTTGAGTTCCCTCTCCAGCATCCTCCTCAAATGCCATCATCTCCATTTTCACCTCAGAGAACACAAAGATGTTTTGGACCCCAGCAATTCTGTGTTTGGTGCTCCTGGGGTGGCTGCTGGCCCAGAGCTGCAGCTGATGGAGTGTAAATGTGGTGTCTGCTCTGGGATCCAGCATGGAGCAGTGAGGAGCAAGGGTCAGTGCCAAGTGTGGGTCTGACTGATGCACACAGATCAAGGGGAGCAAAGGTCTGGCTTCCCCAGCACTGTCAGACCTTGCTGACATTTCTCACTCAACCCTTAATCCATAAAATGAGACTAAAAAAACCTCCCTAAATGCTGGCAGAGGGTGATTTCAGTATCATTTGTGAGGTATTTGTGTCCAGATCCTTGAAGAATTCCAGCATATTTTTCCTATTTTAAAGTTGTTGAATGAAGCATCGAAATAAATCAATCACATGGTTTGGGGCTGGCTTTATTTGTGAGGTTTTTTAGCATTTTTGGTTTGGTAAAACCACAATAAACTGGTTTTGGATGAAGGCCAGGTTTCTCTTTGAAGTCCTGCTGCCTTCTCCTTGCTCCACAGTAATAAGGGAGTGATGGACAGGGAGCTGTGAGCAGCAGTCCAGCTGTTCCCACAGAAATCCTGCATTTGGATAAAAGGAGAGTGTGGCTGTTAAAATCATAGCAGAGAATGGCATCAGAAACACGACAGACAGATGGATGCTCCTGTAACAGCTGTAAAAAGCCCACATGAGAAAACTGGGATAAAGACTCATTTATTCCACTTCAGCTCTATTGCATTGTTTTATTCCTGAATGGATTGGGTACTTGGTGATCCAATGGAATCATAATTCCAATTGTAAAATGATAATGCACAATTAGCAAACTGTCAGGTACAGCCAGCTGGAGGACTGGCTGCTGGCATCCTGCTTTTACCCAAATTAAAAAGTGGGAAATTTGTCAGCAAGACCCAGTTTCAGGCACAGGGGGCCTGCTGAAGTGAAAGTGCTGTTTCCTTCCTCTTCAATTTTTTCCTGTCCTGGATAGCAGGGAGCTGCTGTTCTCAAAGTGTAAGGGAGAGGATGCAGGACAAAGCCATTGAGGTTGTTGGAGACAAAAGGACTGGGCTTGATGTCTTAGGATGGCTCCTAGAACAGAGGCTAGACCAGATTAAGAGAATAAAGAGGGGATTTATTAAAGGCTTTCAGTAGCTACACCTTGGGCAGGCAAAGCCTTCCAGAGGCTACATCCCAGAGAGATGATGGTCATGAGTTTTTCACACAATTATAAATTTGGTCCATTTGTTTATCAGGGGTTAATTCTCCAATTACAGCTGCAGGTAATGAACACATTTACTCCAAGTTACCCCCCCCCAATTCACTGTTGTTTATATTTTTTCAGGGCCTGAGACAGTGAGGTGTCCTTGAGTTTCAGGCCTAGAGAGAAATTGTTTTTTCTGAATGAAATGGGAGAACAGCAACTGACAGGCTATGGAGTTTTAGAGTTATACACTAAAGCAGTACAGGATCTGAAAAATATAAAAGTTAAATCCTGAGGCATCAGGCTGGGCTGGGAGGGGATGGAGCAGATCCCCACGAGCACCCCACAGCTCCTTGGAGGTGCCAGATAGTAAAACAAGAGTGCAGGGGCTGTAAAAGAGCTGCTTGGAAACTCCAAGTTGAATATTAGGAAGAGAATTCTCCCTAGAAAGGAAGTCCAGGCCTGGGATGGGCTGTCTAGACAGGCTGTGGAAGCGCCATCCTTGGAGGATGTGGAGCCTTGGCTAAACCTGAGCCAGCCTTGGCCATGGGCCCACGCTGAGCAGGACAACCAGAGGGCCCTCATGGCCAATAATTCTGTGATAAGAGAGCTTGGAAGGGAGCAGCTGTATCTGCAAAAACATTTATTGTAATCCTCGCCATCAGACAGAATCAGTCGAGGGAGGGCAATCCTGAGGAAAGCATTTCTTAGAAATGGGGACAAAAGAACACCTAAAAAATTCTAATAAAACACTGAGACACTCAGATGCTGTATTGTACTTTAGGCTTCTTTAAAACAAACAATTCTGCAGTGTCTCAAGTGATACCCATCCATTTGTGTGCATGTCAAACACCAGTGGATCTGTCACAGCTTTTCTTCACTTTGGGACAATTAAGCATAGATTCCATGGGCTCCTTATTTCCAGCACTGTATAAACAAAATTTGTTTTATTATGTTTACTCATTTGGAAAACAGCTAATACTTTGGGTGTGTATTCTAAGATTTTTTGAACTCACTTCAATATTTTTTCCTGTGTCATAATAGTTGGCTTGTAGCAGCAAAGTGGAATAATCAGTGGGTTGTGGCTGAAATCAGAACCATATACCAGAGGCTGGTTTGATCTTGTATGTCAGTTGTTACTAAAAAAAAAGGAAAAAAGGGTGATGCTTGGTTGAATTTGAAGATAAGAGGAAAATCTCATGAGGAAAAAATCTAAAGGAATACTTGCAGCCGGTAGCAGTTATTTTGCTTTCAAATGGTCGGGGTTTCTCAAAGATTTCACTCTTCTCCCTGGAAAGTGCAAGGTGTCCCGTGGGAGCAGCAGGTGGCACAGCCTGGTGCCATCCCTGTCAGTGGCACTCAGTGCTGTGACACCTCAGAAGGGCAGAACCCCAGCCCAGGGCAAAGCAACCCTGCCCAAGCTCGGTGCTCATGCTGGGGAGGTGATATTTATCTGCACATAAACCTCCTAAAATCCTCTATTGGATCTTGCCAAGCTGCAGATCAGGGAAGAGGATTTTAGGATCCCTGTGAAATGGCAGAACTCCTGGGGCTTTGGCAGATGAGGCATCTCAGCTGTATTTTCTATTTTCAATAACTCCTGTCCTCTCTGCGGTGCTTCTCCTACACGATCACATCTCTTGAGGGCATGCTTGTCACGCCTGCCACGGGGAAATTACCTTGAAGGTGCTCTGCCAGAAATCTCATTCTGGGCTGTTCCAGTTTGCTTCCTAATGGCTGAATGGTTGAGTTATCGTGGGAGCTTAGTCACATCAAGATACTGCTCAGAGCAAGCCCTGATTCATTTAGCTGCATAGGAGGTTTTGGGAGATGATGGCTTCATCATGAGTCAGTTCTTCATTATCACATTCCTCTGACGTTACACAGCAATATTGGAGCTGCCACCAGCAAAAGCAGATGAATGATAGCAGATTAGATGGACCTTGTCTCTGATAATGGTGAACGTGCTGTGCCTCAGACGGATGCAAAGAGCCAAGAGCTGCATCAGGCTGCTCTTGTGAGGAGACAGGAGCCTTTCCCAGCCCTGCCTGCACTCTGCTTAAATATAGAAATGGGAAAGTGACTTTGCAGCTTGATTTCAGCTATTCCTAACCATGCCTAATCATTCTTTTTGAAAAGCTTGTTAAGGTATTCTCGTCAATTAGCACTTGTTTCAGTGAGCTTCACGGATTAATTAGATGTTGCATTACAAAAATAATTATGCCTTTTAGCCATTTTCGGTTATTTACTTCCTTAAATGTTGGGTTTGTGAGGCAGAGGCTGGCTTGGTGCCACAGTCATTTGGGTAGAATCTAACACAGATTAATGAGCGAACTTGAAAAGCAAGCAGTGAGTTCCCCAGTGTTTTGTAATTAAGCAGTTTGATTAAAAACAACTGGAACAACTCTGTGCACTGAGAAACAAAGTGGGAACAGCTCTCTGCACTGAGACCTCTGTAAGAACGAGTATCAAACCCAGGGCTGAAAGCAATTTAGGGAGCTTGAAAGTTTTCTTGGCTACCTGATGCTTTTGTAGGAGAAGTTTTTGAAGAGGAGGCATTGAGGCAGTGCAGATGTTCTTCCCCAGCCTTCAAATTCACAAACACAAGGACAGAGGGACACACTGACTGTTCTTGAGGCAGGAACTCAGATGTTGTCTTGACATGCTCGTGCTGCTCCATGGACACAGCTCATGTGGTTAAGAGGAGGTGACTTCTGAACATGAGCTGAGAATTTGTGCAATCAGCTTCAAGGCAGTTCTGCCTCACTGGGAGCCAGTGAGACCCAAACCAAGCCCTTGAAAGTGCCTGTGCACAAAGGGTCTGTGGGAGCCCAGAATGGGGACCAAAACTCCAGCCCTAATGCTGGGGCAGCTTTGCTAATTTTCACCACCTGACTCAGAGTGAAAACCAGGCTTTGTAAGTGTCCTGACTGTGATTATGCCAGGGCTTCCTCCTGCTGCTGCCTGCACATGTGAGCAGGGTTGGAATTGATGTGAGCAAGGCTGGGCTGAAAAAGCTGATACTGCAGCTGGAGTGTGAGGCAGAGCTAAATGTTGTTCACCTTGCATTAAGGGCAAGTCAGGTAGACAGAAAAATACACATGTTCTTCTCTTGCTGGCCCAGCACTACCTCCTGGCTTACATTTCTCTGGAAATATGCCTGTCTGAAACCTCAGACATCAATTTTCTCTTATTTTTTAGCCCATTTTAGCTTGCTTTCACAGGCAGATCTTGCTTGGAATCAATAGCTCCCCACTACCAGCCCCATTTAGTGTCTATTCATTTATTGGATTTTGAAAACGGAAAGTAAGAAGACTTAAAAAAGAAAATATGAGGGGTTTTCATTGAAGTGCAGTATTTGAAATGCAGACTCTTTCTTTCAGCTTTAAGTATTATTGCATTACAAAACACAGTTGAAATGATTCATGCCCCAGCTTGACTTATAAAATCCATAAGCAGATTACAAAGATCCATTCTTCTAAAACTGAGGCACCAAAATTTGCTTGGACTAAAATTTTATTCAACTCATTGCTCAGAATTTTCCCTAAATTTATAGCAGGTCATAAAGTCTTTCATATCTGACTTCTACCAAGCTGTGGCACAGATTGAGTTCTTTGAGACCCCTGGCCTGTGCCTTCCTTCTGCCCTTCCTTTGCTAAGGGTGGCCAGCTCCTGTTCTGATGGCATCTGTGGGGTTATCAAGGTTGTAGATTTGTCAGTTGTTCTTGCAGGGAAATGTTCTGTCTCCTAGAGTGTGTTTATGATTTGGATGTTTGGTGGGGGAAAAAAAAAATCAGCACTGTGCCTTCCTCTTCCTCAGGACAGCAAGGACAGAAAAAATTAAATGAGGAAAATTTACTCATTTTCTGTCTGTTCAGTTGGCAAATTGCTGGAGGGAGCTGTGTGGAGATGGGGTGAGCAGGGTAGATTTAACCTCTCCACCTGCCTGGCATGACCGTGGCATGGCAGTGATTCCTTTAATGAGAGATAAAGGTACATTCCCTTGCATGGATATTGCAGAGCAGTTTTTCTGAGCCAACCCCAGCACACAGGAAAATGTTTTGTGAGGCAGAAGGGCAACCAGGAAACTGCTCTGCAGTAAAACAAACACAAACAGCACATACAGCTCTAGAATCTGGTTTTGGGGCTGTTACTCCTGATTTGCCTGGACAGAGACACTAGTGAATGCTTTTCCCACCGGGAATGGTGACAGAGTCCACACTGAAGATCCAGTGAAGCTGGAATTGTTTGAGAAGAGTCAGCAGAGGGAGAGGGTGTCTGCAGAGGGTCACTTGCATCACAAGTGGCTCCTTTAAAGCCATCTGCTGTGGAAGAGGTTGAAGAGATTATATTAGTAATGTCACTGTCTTCAATCTCTGAGGAAAATGTGTGCCTGTCTGTGGAGCTCCCATAAAAGATGCCAGGAAGCATCCAATGAACACCTAAAGAATTCCATGGTACCTGCATCAGTGCAGAGCCCTCCCCAGGAACCAGGACCAAAGTTTTATTGTGGCATCAATTGTCAGAAAGGGCCAGCACAGCTCTTCTCTTGGTGACAAGGATAATTTCAGGATCCAAGGAGAAGAGCTGCTTCTGCACCTGCCATTGGGCAGAGGCCTCAATCACATCCAGCACTAAAGGGAAAACCTTTTCTGGTTTAGGGGTCCAACCCAGCTGCTGGGCAGGGATTTGCTGTTGGAGGCTGCCTCTGTGTTAGGATGGTCAGTAAAAAGCAGTCTGAGCTTGGCATAGAGAAATATGGACATAAAAATAAGTGAATTGAAGGTTAACTTAACTGAGTTGGCAGAATATATTCAGTGCAGTTCCTACAAGTCCTTTTCCACCTGTGGTGAACGGGACTGAAGTCTGGAATCAAACATGCAGAGTGTCTTTAGTCCAGGCAGCTCAAGGGCTGATAAATCTGTGCCTTAGTGGTCCAGGCTTCAGTGCAGGGTGCACAGAGTGAGTCTGAGAGGCTTTGTGCATGTGCAGGATTAATTTTGGCAGCTCCTGCTTCGCTGCTCCCAGTATTCCAGCAGACCAGATTAAGGATATTGTGTGTATCTCTGCTCTAACACCTTCCCCCTCCTTGTAACAGATACACTTTCATGGAGACTCACAGTGGAGATTACTGTGAAGCAAATACTGCCACCTTTTCTTTCTCTTGTGTCTGACATATCCCTTTGTGTTGCTCAACTGTGAATTTCTTAGAGCCGGGTTTAATCTCCTTGAATTCCTGGAAAACATCTGGCAAATCATGGATGCAGGTGTGTACAAACAGAGATAAACCCACCTGGGTGAGACTGCTCCTCTTTCAGGATGGGAGTCCAAATCAGGCAACATAAAACTTCCTAACTCACATTTTCTTCCCAAACTCCAGCACAGTGACCCTGAACTCACGGCTCTCAAACCTCCTGTCCCTGCAAAGCCCTGGGAGTGCTGGGGCTGCCCAGGGATGCTGAGCTGCACCATGTCTTGTTCTTCAGTGCTGCTGCTTCTGGCCCCATGGGCTAAGGGTCAGTGCTGTGTGTAAAGTCTGAGGCTGCAGGCAAGGCTTGCACAGAGGCTGTGCATGAACTCCTCTGGTTAGTGTATTATTTTATTTATTTTGTTCATAACCTGACTGTATTCTGCTTTATTTCTACCTTTCTTAAGGGTAATATGAGCTATATTTTTCTATTTTTCTAGGGAATACACTAATGTGCAGCAGAGGTGTGAAAAATGTTGTAGGAATGGCCATAACAAAGCTTCTCCCAAAACAGTAGAGGCTGCATAGACCAGCAAAAAGTTCACCTTTTTGCTAAGCACACGAAGCTGCTAAATGTGCAAAGGCTCTGCTCTTAAGCATTCCCTCAAGAGTAAAAAGCCCTTCGTGGGGAGGTTAAAATAATGATACATACAGGCTGATTCAGAGTTTAAATTTCACCTCCATCTCTCTGCCTAGGCTCTATCAAAATCCAGGCACTACTGAAATCCTCAGGAGACCCAAAGGAAGATCTGAGAACCTGAATGTGAAGGCAGCCAAGAGGCAAAGGGACTCAAGAGAACTCTCAGCAGCCTGATTGTGCTCTTCAGTGCCTGCTCAGCTCTCACATGTTCCTTAGCCAGCACCTCACATCCAAGAGTGCAATATCCTCCTCCACGCCCTCCCCCTCACTGTCCAGTCCTGCAGCCCTTATGTGAACTTTAAATAATTCCCATCAAAGTCAGCTGGTCTGCTGAGTGAGCTTCAAACCCCCTTTGGCTCTGGGTTTGCAGGTTTTAAGCCCTGGTAATAAAAGAGGATGGGGAATCTGCAGATAATTAACAAACCACAGGCCAACTCCATATCCTGCTCCCTGCCTCATCAGCCCTTTTTTGAAGGACAGGGAACTCTGTCCAGTCTGCCCAGGTCCAGCAGAGAGACCCTAAAACCTGCTACCTTTCACTAAAGATGTGTCTGGAGATCCCCTCCTTAAAGCCTCAGAATAAATTCTATCTCCTGTCCTAGCAGGGCAGTTAATGGGATGTTCTCAAGATTGACAGTCTCTGACAGCCCTCATTGCCTGCCTTTGATGCTCTCCTGACAATAGTTTCCAAAGCAGTAAATTAGGACTGGACATAAAGCCTTCAGTGAGAAATGAAGGCTCTATTTTCTGCTTACCAACTGTAAATGCAGAAAGAGGCAGTTTTAAGCCATACACTTATCAGGCTTAGCTTGAGCAATGATTCAGCCTTCCAAGAAAGATACTGCTTAAGTGGTTTTATTGCTCTAAATGGGACTAAAATTCCCTTTTTATCAGAGCATTGACATCTGTAAACATCCTCAACATATACCTCATCAAGAATATTATCCTGTAGCCCAATTTGTTCTGTTCCTAACTTCAGAACAGAGTTCAAGTGAAACCTGTGCTAAACCCAAAGGGCAAAAGCCTTGAAAACACATGAGCTGTAGCAGTTATTTTCCTGGGCCCAGAGCTGCTTTGGAACTGTAGCTGTGCCTTCTCTCCCTGGAATGCTGGTGCTTTTGGGCTTTGAAAGTACAGTAATTTCACGATTATAAGCTGCACCATTTTGACTAAAATTTTGGTCTGAACCCAAAGTGCGGCTTATAATCAGGTGCGGCTTATATATGGACAGAGAATGAAAAGTTGCTGTTTTAGTTTGGAGGACAGGTGTCTGCTGAGAAAGGCAGAAGACTCTCTTTGAAATGGAGAATTAAACCCCCTCCCTCCAAATTATTATAATTTTGAAATCAAGGGGCTTTAAGGCAAAGATATGGGAATTAGGAATAACAGTTCTTTACCAGGGAAATTAAAATAGAAATACAGCACTACAAAGAACAAACCCCAAACCCTGACAGAGTCAGAGTACAACCTGACACCCGTCAGGCAGGGTGTTGGCAGCAGTCCCATCCCATGGTGGCTGCATCCTCCTGCAGTGACAGATGTGGCTCAGTTGGAGCAGTGCTCCTGTACAAGGTGCAGTTTCCCTCCGGAGCTCCAGTGGGGATGTGGAGAAATCCGGTTTTCCTCTGGAGTCCAGTGGAGAAAGGGGCTCCCTTAGTGTCCCAAAACCTCTGTTTTTATCTTGGTAAGAAATGTTGGGCTCTTCCCCCTGGTTGGAGCAACTCCCAATGGGATGCAGTAATTTTATCAGTCCCACAGTGGGACTCAATGGCCATGAGCAGAAAATGACTGGCTGGAGGAAGGATGGGCTGTGAAAAGATAAAGAACAATGCCCTGCCTGGTTTCAATGGATGGCCCATTAGCAGAATATCTCCCATGGAGATAAGGATCACTGCCCCCACCCTCAACAGATGGTGATAGAACAGATACCTTTTATCACACTCTGTATTGTAACATGCGGCTTGTAATCGTGAAATTACTGTACTGAATTTTTAGTGGTCTGACAGTGTGTGTTACTGGGGGATTCCTTAGAGAGGAAGCCAACAGAGGAGGTGAGAAAGCTCCTCTCCCAACAATGCCAGCCAGGTTTGGAGCAAATCTCTGCATTTCAGGCATCCTTCACTGATGTGCCTGAGCTGCATCACTTCTGCCCAGCCTGGAGCTCAGGGGATTGATGGCAATCTGAATCATGTCTGGATCCAATATCTGAGGCTTAAGATCAGCTCACATAAATACAGGCATTGCTGAGAGATGTCTTAGGAGGGGATGAGCACAGGAAATGCCAGCTCTAATGCAGCTTTCTCTCCTCCCTACTAATTGTTTTAGATAATGAGGGAGAGGAAGCACTCATGATGTTTGAGCCTAGAGGGTTGAATCCCTGCAGAGTTGACTCAGCTACTCATCTTTGTGAAGCAGATAAGCTCGGTGGTCTGTGTAATAGGAAGTTTACACCAAATAAAGGAAAAAAAATAGAAAAAACAGGTGTTCTGTGATGGAAAAAGCCTGAATTTGAACAATAAATATAAAAATATCCCTCCCCCAACAGAAAAAAAAGGGAAAAACATTGTTAGAAATGATTGCATATATTTGGAATTGATATTCTAATATTCTGTTCTGTTGATCCAGCTGAAAAAACCTAAAATATTCCCAAGGTAGGAGAATCCCCAGCACAAGGAGGAGAAGCTGATCCACACTGCCTTCACTGCAGAGTGAGCAGTGCTCTGTGGGCACCACTGTTGGCTTGGGAACAGTGGTGGGAACTGGCTCCCACTCCAGCTTTTTAATTTCTTACACTGGAGCTGCTGCAGGGGATTATCCTGCATCTTTCCTCCATGCTGCTTTGATTTGCTTTCCCAAAACACCCATGTGCACATAGCAGGCTCTGGTTTGCTGGGCCCTGAGCAGGTGATGCCCCCAGAGCCAGGGGTGGGATGGGCAGAGGGAGGAGCTGGCTGGGGTGACAGGAGCCAGCCTGCAGGAACAAAGGACTTCCAAAGGACAAATCAATGTGCAGAAGACAATTTATTGTTTACCTTCTACCCTACTTATACATTCTAAAACCACTGTCCATGAGATCACCCATTACTTGATTGGTGCCTTGATCTTGTCCATGTGCTCTGCACGCACCTTGAAGGAAATGTGATTGGTTACAGTCCAGTGCTTCACAGCCCCTCTTTATCTTAGTTCTCCTAATCTTGGTATTCTGTTTTTCAGCTTCTTCTCTCCCAGTTTAGCACAATTTAAGTTTCAGTAGCCTTGATTAATTCCAGAGCGATTGATAAAGCAGCAGAAAAGCAGCTAAAAATGGCTTGGCTGGTGCACCTGGTATAAACTGTGGCCTAAACTATCCAAATACATTGCTACACCTGTCTGACAGTGTGACACACCTGTGTGATCTGTCCTGCCCAGATTGAGCTTCTTGAGACTCCAGAGGAGATGTACCAACACTGCCAAGAGCAAATCATTGCTGAAATCTGTCACCGTGTGAGAAGTGTGAGTGACCACCACCTGCACCACAAAGGGGATGGTGCAGGGTGGGACTGGCAGCCTTGACCTGGTCTCACACTGGTGCAGAGCATAATTCCAGTATCAGAACAAACTGCAGTAGGGAAATGTGGATTGTAGTGGCCTGGGCTGAGGGGTTGCTGCTCAAGGAATGAAATGATGCTTGGCCATGCTGGCTTGAAGCTGTGGTGTGTGAGGTTCTCCCTGGTTTGGGAGGGCAGAGATGAGTTATTTCCCTGTCCTTGCCCACAGGTATGGATGTGGTTTGGAGCAGCTCTTTCAAGCCTTCAGGATCTGGGCATCATCACCAGGATGGCAGCTGGATGCAATGATAAACTGAGTTTTCTGTATGTACTCAGTTGTGCACCCCTCTGCAGAGAACGAGTCAAAGCCTGGGGCTTTCTCCAGGCACCTGGGGGTTATTTTAGCATCTTTTCTCAAAGATTTTTTTCTCCTAAAACCTTTTATTTTATTTGTACTTTGTAGTTGTAACTCCATTATAGGAAGACTGGGGAGCTCTTCCAGGCATCTCTCTCGATGGGATGCTGTAGGTCAGAGGGAAAGTCCTTTTCCCCATATATTTTTCTTTATAAATATCCCATTCTGGTTGTGTTGCCTTTGCCCCCCAGTGCTGACGTCTCACATGTGTTTATTTTTTCCCCATTTCCTTCAGGGACTCCCAGGAATGTCAGTTTTCAGTGAGGAGAGGTGCCACTGCAGCAAGTGTCGTGTTTACCCAGTGACTCTTGTTTCTGAAAATGGAAGAGTTTCCAGGGAGGAGCAGGGATGTCATTTGGGGAATCCACTTGATTTGTCCCCATAGTTTTCATGTTTTCATATCCTCTGGGAGGAGGGTTCTCCCTCTAGTCAGTTGATAAAGATATTTGTTATTTTTAGCTGGTTTTGAGAGAAGCCAAGAATGGTTTCCATTACTCATTTCCCTTGTTGGCCATGCAAAGGCCATGGCAGGGCATGAACATGACCCCCAGCCTCTTGCCAGGATCCAGAAACGTGTGGGGGACTCTCCCTGCAGACTGTACATTAAGGGGAACTCCTCTGCATGGGTGAGGGTTCACATTTTTCCTCTGAGCTGAGGAATTATCCTGTTCCCTCAGCCAGAGGTTAAACTGTGCTGGGCACCTTCCTCAGGGGCTCCCAGAATCTGATAGACTTTGTGCAGAGTGAAAGAATCATCATGGACAGAACAAATACAGAGTAGGGCTACTCCAGAATGGGAATCATTTCCTTTTTTCCATTTGGACTGTTTGATGTTCACAAAACTGTGGTTCAATATTTCTCTGTTTTATTTTTCTCTGTTGCTTTTCAGTTTCCTGGGAATGGGAGACAGGCACTAAAAGGCAGTTTTTAAAGGTTGTTTGTCAAAATCTTGCAGACCAAGTTAGCAGACAGGGATGGCACAAGGGTTGGGTGAATATTCAGGGATTTTAATTGTGAGTCTGATGATCAGTGCTGTGTCATGGAACATCCGCCTTAGCAAAGATTATTTGTTCCCTGAAATGTTTTGTGTGTTCTAGAGTAATAATGGCATTCATAATAATAATAAAAAAGTTGTGGGGATGGTCTCTGTAAAGCAGGGAATACACTGAGTGTGGCAGGGACAGCAGAGTTGCCAAGTGGTACCTTGGGATTGTTTGTTTTTGTATTACTGTCTGTACCTTACAGCTTTGGCTGTATTTTTTTTATTTATTGCTGCTTTAATTTGGTCTGGAATGTGCCTTTAGACAACTCATATTATTCATAGCTTAGCAGAATCCTCACACTCACCTTCATTTCTTCACAGCAGCAGAGTTTGTTGGAGCAGAGGAGACAGAAGTGCTTGGGCAGAGCAGATGTTGGAGTCACTGTTGTTTGAGGGCTCAGGCACCCCTGGGCACAGCAGCCCGACCTGTGCTGCTCCTGGGGCTGCTGTCTGCCAGGAGAAAAGGGGAATTTCTCCCTGCATCTCAGCACTACCAGCACATTCCTCATTCTTTTGTGCTCAGTTGCATATTCAGAGCTCTGAGGCAGTTTTTCCCTTTTCCTTTGCTGTGTTTAATGTGTGATGTTACAGGTTTTGGGTGGATATTGAGCCCCTCTATACTGAAATTTAGACACATAAATCTCTGGAATAATATAAAACTGAAAGCTGTAAAGGGTGGCTCCTGTCCTGGTACACAATTCTCTGCTATGAGAAGCATCTTAGCAAAGAATATATTTTTTTTACTAATTCTGCATTCTAAGTTTAATTACATTCTATTTTTTTTTTTAATTTTAACTAATGCTACACTCTACATTCTACAGAAATTGTAAGGAAATTTCCAGAAAGATCTAAAACAAAGAAGCTTGCCAAAAGAGCCCTGTACGGAAATAGATAATTTTGAGTTCTTAACAAAAGGAAAAAAAAAATCAATGAAAAATTACATGAATTCTCTGCAGTCAAATATATGATTCCCACTTCCCCTCCTGCTCATCCAGGCCTTTCTTCCTATTCATTTCATTCTTGCCTGATCTAATTCCTTTTAATGGCATTATTTACCTGGCCCTGTGGCTTGCCTAACATCTCAGAGCCACAGAAACTCTGGGCTCTGCTGTTTTCCAGGCTTTAGCTGAAGCAGGATGAAAACAGATACCCTGTGTAGAAGTGAGAGCTCCATCACACTGTGAGTTTTTTCTTTCAGCCTCCGTGGTTCCAAGTCACCTCTGTGGTGAGCACAGCACATGTGCCAGCTCCACTGGGCTGTGAATAAGGATATCCAGGGGAAAACAAAAAAAAAGAACAAAAAAGAAAAAGAAAAAAAAGTGGGACGTGAGCTTTAGCTCAGTGAAAATGCTTCAAATTTTCTGGAAGTGCAGAATAGAAGAAGTGATGAATATTTTACGTTTTAAAAAAGCCAGCACTGGTTCTCTTAATTTAAGTCATTTTTCATGTAGTTACCATTTATCACAGAGAGCAGAGACTTCAGCTGGTAAAAATTAGTGTATTTCCATAAACGAATGGATCTGGTCTGGCTTATTCCAGCTCAGCATTTGACTTACTACAAATAATGGAATTGGGAGGTAGGGATGTAAGGAAGAAATTAGCAGAGCTGCAGCTTGGCAGGGATCATGGAGCTGTTTGCATGAGCCCTGAATGCTCAAGCCTAGAAAGGGCCAAACCCCTCATTACAACCAGGATTAACAACTTTTCTTGTCGTTAAGAGGTCGAAAATCAGGGCTGCTGTGCTTGCAGAGCATTTGTTGTTGTGCTGGAGGCAGCTCCGAGGGGTCCCAATGTGTTTCCCATTCCCCTCAGTGACGTGGGATCTTTTTTGCTCCCCATTGGGCAACCAAAGCATTCCAAGCATGACATTAATTAGTACCACACTGCCCCATTGTGCTAATTGAAGCTGCAGGTGCTTGATGTTGCTGGAACCTGGACTTTTCTGGGAGTTTAGCTTCTATTTGTGCTGTCACTCTGAGGGGCTTTGGCCACAGACAAGACCCCCACATTGTACTTGGCACTGTGCAAATGCCAAAGAGATGCCCCCTGCTCCAGAGCTTTTATGATCCCAGTGATTTTAATCCCATTGTTAAAAGTCACAATGCCTCGTGCCTTAGAACTGTAACACAATGTTCATGGAGCAGAGACAAAGATGCACTGAGAGACACGGAGCCCACTGAAATCAGAAACACTTTGGCAGAAATGACCTTCAGAGGTGCTGTCACTGATTAGGGTTTGGAGGGATGGGGAAAAGGGGTTTTGCCTTTTTAGTTTGTTCCTGTTCTGTCTCTGGAATCAGTTTTACATCCGAGCTCTTGGCTTCCCACCCTCGTGATGTCCAGCAAAGAAAGTTCTTAGCAGTGAGCTTCAATTCATGATGCATCTTTTCCAGCCTGATGTTGTGTAAACTGTGACTCCTGCTTGTCCTGAGCGTGACAAATTTGATGCTTTGTGTTTCCCTAAGAATATGCAGCTTAAAATTTCCAATTTATTGCTTTTTTCCTTGTTATCCTTCACATGGTTTTCTATATGTTTAGGAATCGTTGTGACAAATAGTTCTGCATGGTGTTTTGGGTCGAGTAGACATGAGGATTTCAAATTTGCTAAGGGAAATGTCCTGCTTAGTTGCCTTGGAGAAGGTACATGGATAAATCACATTCCCATCTCTTTATTTCCTACAAGTCTCATGTATCTAGTTACAGTTTTCACTAAGCTGCTGCTCCTCAAGTGCTACAACCTCAATTTTCCCCTCCAGAGACAGAAACAAACAACCCTAAATCGAAAAGAGAAAGGTAATTTTGGGAAGATTTCATCTGAGATGGTTTTGATTAAAAGACAGACTTAAAGGAGTGCGTGTTGAAAGATTCACATCTGGTCATCACAATTTTCTGTAGGGAAGAAACAGATATTCTACTTGTTCCATTTCAAAAAGGTGTTTGGCCTTTTGTATTTTTCACAGAGGCATAGATAATTTCTTTTTTTTTTACTCCTGACTTTTGTAAAAAGCTCTCTCTTCCAGAACTGTGGCTTAGAGACCAGCAAACTGAAGATGGAGGCTCTTGAGGGTAACCTGTAGCTGGGAAACTCAAAAGCTTCCTTTAAGAAATAGAGTTGTGCTCCTTCATTTAATTAAATGCAGCACTTAAAACGAGAGAATCAGCTCTGTGAAGTATCATTTATCTGTCATGGGTTTGTAAAGAAATGAGACAACTTAAAGGTATGCTAATCTTTCCCATTATTCTGAGCTAAGCTTTCAGCAAGAAAAACTGCCCTTCATAGGAAGTGTCATAGTTAACACCTCTTTATAAAAGATAAATGATAATGGAAGAGGAAAACAGTTACCATGATGCTTTCAGCCTCGAGGAAAGCCCTGGTGGATGAAGTAGAGGTTCTTAGTGAAAGATCATAACAGACAATGCATCATAAAACAAACACCCAAGAATGAAGAAAAGCTAAACTTAACAGAAAATTATTTCCTTTTATTTTCATTTCACTTGACTTATTTTCCCGTGGCAGTCGAAATTGATGTCTCTGGTGGAATTAGCATGTTTGTGACTATCTTTTGCTGTCGTAAATGTACTTTTAAAAAGAGATTTAAGTGCCCACCAGAGCTCTGAATCACCCCGTGGACAATCTTTTCTCTTTCTCTATTGACTGTAAGGCAGAAACTTTCTCTGGTCCAGGCTGGTTTGATGCCTCTGTTGAGCCCTGCTGTGCAATCTTTGAGCTGAAATTTTCAAGAGGCCCAGTGGGGATTCCACATTTTTTTGGCAAAAGTTGGCCATAAAAATACCTTAGCCCCATTTGATGTTTCCAGCCTTTGTGTGTCTCATTCTCTGTTATCTCAGCACGCAGCTGCCAATGGCAAGGGTCAGTCAGGAGACCCAGATCCAGCAAAGTGCTCTGGCATTTGATTGCATTTAAATAGTGAATAGCAGTGGCATCAAATCCTAGGAATTAGGAAAAGGGATGATGTTGATCAAAGCAATGGACACCAGGGCCTTGGAATGGATGGTGTCTCAGCCACAGAATCCCTGACTGACCTTGCAGAAGTCCCAGCCTTGCTGTGCTCAGTTGTTGATCACTGCTCTCTGTGTATCTTTGTGAGGGATTCAAACTCAAGTATTGAGTGAGCTGCACTAGATTTGATGTTTGTAACTGTGATAAAGCACACAGGTTTTGGAGTGTCTGCTGCCAGCCAGACCCCCCCTGAGCCCTGGGCTGAGCCCAGCGTGGGCAGCAGGGCAGGGGGGATTCTGTCCCTGTGCCCCTGTGCTCAGGTGAGACCCCACCTGCAGAGCTGCCCCAGCCCTGGAACCAGCACAGGAGGGAGCTGGAGCTGCTGGAGAGTCCAGAGGAGGCACCAGGGGGATCAGAGGATGGAGCAGCTCTGCTGGGAGGAAAGGCTGGCACAGCTGGGATTGTTCACCTGGAGAGGAGAAGCTTTGGGGTGAGCTCAGGGTGGCCTTGCAGGGCCTGAAGGGGCTGCAGGAAAGATGGGGAAAGATGAATTACGAGTGCCTGGAATGCCAGGACAAGGGGAAATAGGTTCTCACAACTGAGGGCAGGGCTGGATGGGATATTGGGCAGGAATTGTTCCCTGGCAGGGTGGGCAGCCCTGGCACAGGGTGCCCAGAGAAGCTGTGGCTGCCCCTGGATCCCTGGCAGTGCCCAAGTCCAGGTTGGACATTGGGGCTGGAGCAGCCTGGGACAAGATGTTCTTTAAGGTCCATATCAACCCAAACCAGTCTGTGCTTTCTCAACCCTTCAGTTTTCTGGACACATCAGAGGTGTATGGAGTTGGCTCTACCATAAAGTCCAGGCTGACAGTGGAAGCTGGAGCTGTGCAGCTGGAACTCCCCCAGCAGCACGGGGGTGTGGCAGGTTGGGCTGCAGGTAGAGATCTCACCCAGCAAACTCACCTGGGGTCAAAGCAGGGAAACAGAGTGTTTCTCTTTGGGAAACACTGGAGCAGGTTTGGCTGGATCCAGCCACCTGCTGAGGGCTGTGCCAGGTGTGGAGCGTGGGCAGCTGAGGGAATCCCAGTCCCCAGAGGGCACAGCCCCTCTGCTGTGTGCCTGCCCACCCACCACAGCCACAGGGGGGTCCTTCCCCCTCCTTAAGTTCCTGCACAAATCCTTCCTTCAGTTTGTGCCAGCTGGGAGGTACAATCCAAACAGTGTAAGAGATTATGGAAATGTGTAAACACTTGTGATTTCCCCTGAGGTTTTCCTCAGTGCAATTCGATAGAGTGACTGAAATGAAGGAACATTGCTCAGTACCCTTAAGCGTGGGAGATCTGACCAATAATACATTACCAAGATAATACTTCCTTATCTCATGTGTATGCTGGGAAGATTTATCAGTACTTGCCTGTAAAATGCTGGGAAACGTTACTTGCCATAAATGCCATGTAGAGCTCTTACTGTGGCATCTGTGACTCAGTTCCTTAGTTTTAAATAAATAAGAGCCCATGTCATTAACAAAACAAAATAAATGCGTAAAGGCTTACTCAGCTACGGATCTGTAGCTGACAAATTTGAATTGACAAAGCTTAAGTAATTAAAAGCATGAGCTGGAAAAAGATCCTCAAATTCTGAATAGGTCTGAGACCTGGAGCTCTGCACTGCTGAGGACTTTAAGCTCTCTATCTCAATGTATGTTTTTCCTACCATTTCTTTGCAGCCAGGATTAATAGTTTGGCTGTTATGTGGTCTCTAATCTAAACAAAGGGATATCTCAAACTCTGTGAGCATTGAGGGTTTCTAAGGATCCCAGAACCATAAGCAGTATATAGCTACAGAAGCCTGTATATATTTTTTTTTTCCATGTACAGAGCATAAATTGGAGCAGTGCTGTGTTGAACCCCTTCCCAGCATCACCAGCCTGGAGGGGGAATGGGATGGGCTCAGAAGGAGATGATTTTGTTTGATTCATGAAGCTTTGCTGAGCAGTGAGAGAAATGCCCCCAGGTGGGTTTCTTAGGTGGGGAAGGCAGATGATGGTGCTCAGAAAAAAAACAAAAAAAACCAAAAACAAAACACCACCTGACTATAGAGCTTTTCCCTCTCTCTAGGCTGAGATTTGCAGAGGGGAATAGAGCTGGGTGGGTAGAATTCATTGCAGATCCTGTGCCTGCCTCCTTTCCATATCTGTGAGAACAACTTTTCATCCCTGTGTTCACTCTGCAGGCACCACTCAATGCTTTCTGTTGGCTTCATGGAATTTTGTACTTCTCTGCCTCCTGGTTTGTGTCCTTTACTACCACATCAAACTGTTAAGATCTAGTGGATTGTTTCTCCATTTTAATTCCACAGATGAATCGACAAACAGATTCTCCACACTCTCTCAGGAGTTTTTCAAGTGAGGAGATAAGTTCAGCATCTTAATGTGGTATTGATCTGAGCCCTGTGGAATTTGAATTTGCTCGACTTTGTAAAGTTTGCTTAGGTAGGATATCTGAACATCAGAAACCTGTCAAGCCTGAGACTGGCCTGTTTGATCTGGCTAACTCATAATTAATTGAGCTGTTAATGTGAGTATTTGATAAGAGCACCTGGGGGTGTTTGGCACAAAGGTGCTGGTGATGTGGAGCTTGACAGATGGATGCTTTCCAAATTTAAATCAGGTAGGTCTTACACAATGATTTATAGCTGGGGAGAGTGGAATGTAAAGTGATGTGATATTTTCCAAGTGAAGCAGTCTGATCTTTCTTGAAATCAGGATACAGGGTGGAAATGATCTATCTATTAACAGCCTTCATTTCAGCTGAACTGGCCTTGCTATTGTGCCTTTTGTGCTGAGAGCCTCCCTAAGCACTTTGCCACGACAAAACACACAATAGTTCAGCTATGGAGGCAAAAAATGGAGCAGTAATAATGCACACAGCACCTCAGTACTGGTTTAGGGGTACACTGTGACTTGCACATTTCACACCCCAGGAAAACTGAGTGCAAACCCACAAGCATTTCATCTCCTGTGACAGAGAGGAGGAAAATGAAGAGCTGTTATTCTTCCTGAGTTGCATGCACAGAGATGATCCCTGAGGCACTGCAGGATTTCTGTAGCAGCCACAGTGATGTGAGCAGCAGCACACTTGCATGTTAACCAGGCCAGTCAGCAGCACCTCTCTCCTGCAGCATAATAAGTGGCACTGGAGAAGGAGCATCACGTTTTATTGAAGGGGCATGGCTGGCTGGTGAAACTGGAGCACACAGGGCCTGGAATGCATGGCATGGTGTGTTTGGGTGCCTCCTTATTCCTTGCTGATGAAACAGGTTCCAGCTCCAAATGCTGCCTTGGTGATTGCTGCTGCTGTGAGCAGCCAGCACAGGAGGGCACACAGACAGTGCTGTGTTATCACAGTTCCTCCTTCCTTCCAAGTCTGGGCTTGATGCTGCTGTTCCTCACCAGCCTTGGCTGGTCTGGCCTAATAAGGCAAAATTCAGAGCTGGTGCTGGCCCTTGAACCTGAGCTCAGCTTTAGGAAAGGAGAGACACCTGACAACCTCCACACAGACCTTATGAGGGGGGTGGAAGGGAATATACAGTAACAACTGATTATATTACATCATTCCCAAATATTTGTAACCTCAGTTGCGCTAAGATTGCACTCAGAGATGGTTGGAACACCTGTTTTAACACATTCTTGGCTTGTTTTGCTCCTCAGACTGGAAAATTCCTCTGGGGAATGAAGGCCTTGCGTGAGGAGGAGGGTGCAGGAGCAGGGGTTGTGCAATGCACCCCAGCAGCACATTCCTTTCTGCACAGCACTTATATTTAACATCAGAGCTCAGGGAAGGCTTGCTGTGGGCCAGCCTTGAGGATGGAAGCTTTACTGTTTGCTTTCTGATCAAACTCATCAGATGCTGAGCCCCCAGAAATGTTCATTTACTCCCTAAATGTCCTCCCTTTGTGCTGGCTGCTGTTGAAGTGGAGCCAGTGCCTGCCCATGCAGTTTTGGACTTTGTGCTCTTGCTGTTCAGAGAGGATCTGAACTAACCACTGTGCCATTGTGAGGCACATGTGAGAGCTGAGCTTCTCTGCCAATCTCTCCTCAAATTGCTTTTGTTCGCCCTGTCTGTATCACCAAACCAAAGGCATCAAATTGCACTAGAAAGAGAATCCTTATTTCACAGGAGGCTCTGTTCAGTGTACTCGCAGTCAGGGGCACTGCTGCTCACTCAGCCACATCAAAGGCTGGGGGGGCTGCACTCCATTGTGTTGTGTTCAAGTCAAGGCATTTTCAAAATTCATTTCTGTTGCTAAAAGACCGACTCCCTCTTCTTTTAGGAAAAGTACTGTCTCAATAGGAGATGAAACAGAGTGTAACTAGGTTGGGTGTGAGGAGGGGTTTGGTGATTCTGGTCCAGCCCTCCTGCTCCCTGCAGGACCCCTTGGAGCTCCATGGGCTTGTCAGTGCTGTGTCCAGCTGGGACTGGGTTATCTTTAAGGACAAGGGTTGCAGTCTCTCTGGGCAAATTTGTTCCATTACAGCTCTCTTACAGCGGTTCCCCCCTCCTTTTCCAGCTGAACTTTCTCTTGCTGCAACCTGTGTGTTTCCTCTTGCTCTCTAGGAAGAGTTTGACTCAGTTTCTCCTTATTTCTCCCCAGTTCAGTACTTGCAGACTGAAAAGATGTGCCTTCAGCCCCAGGCAGGGCAAACCCACTGCTCTTTGTACTTCTTGTGTTTTCATGTATGATCTGTTACCATCCCAGAACCTCTCCTCTGACCTTGGTCCAGCTCAGCCTGGATTTACTGACCTTGGCTTTCCCTCTTTCCATGGTTCTGCCTGAGACCCATTTCTTGCTGAGTGCAAATTAAGGCTTTCTCTTGTTCTTTCATTTTGCTAATGCTCAGCTCTGCTCAGATTGTTTGAAACCGGCTGTTGCTGGGAGTAGAAACAGAGAAAAGAATTAAATATAGAGGAAAATGTGTTCAAACTGTTTGTTCTCATAACTGAGTGCAAGCAGCCCAGGGAAGTAGGCATGAGCTTGCAGAAATACTCTGGGGTTTTGCACATAACCAAACACATCCACTGTTCTAGCTTGCTTGTCAAATTCTTATGTTCAATATCTGAAATATCTCTTAATCTGATCAGATCTATCCTAAAATGTTGACAGTCTTATTTCCTCAGGCCCAAATGAGGTCAGTGACCATGTATCCTTCTTGGAGACAATCGGGAAATAATTAAAATCTGGAAATGATCATTCAGGCAGGGATGGAAAATATTTTCAATTTCCTAAGTAGCTGTGACACTTTTCACATGAGTGCTCTCTTTCTTCTGAAACCCCTCACTTTTCTCTTTGGCCTCTCAGTGTTCTTTGTTTTCCCTCAAAAATAAAAATAAAAAAATAAAAACTATATCCTGGTGGGCACAGAGGCAGGGCTGGGGGAAGATATCAGTGAGGCAGGAGGGAGCTGCCTGCTGCCCTGGCCGTGCTTATCTGTTCTCATTTTCCTTCTCCCTGTACCACAGTGCTGCAGAATGCTGCAGCTTTTCTCATTCCTCCCCATCCATCTCCCAATTTCTGGATAACAGCAGGGATTTCCCCCAGGTGCTCTCAAGGGTTGGAGGCCAGAGGCTGAAGCCAAGCTCAAGAGCAGGTCAGGAGCTTGGATCAGGGCATAAATGTGTCAAAATTCAGATTTGTGGGTGTGCCCTGCTCACACATCCATTGGGCAGCCTGGCATGGGATTCCTCTGTGCAGGCATCAGCCTCTTCTGGGGTCTCTGCACTGCAGCCCCACCACAACACTCACTCAGGGTCCCACTGAAATCAGGGCACAAACCCATTAAACTCGATTTAGGGACCTGGACCAAATTTCTATCTGTATAACCTTTATTTCTGGCTCTGCTTGTCAAGAGTGGTGGAAGGTGCTGTTGTTTTTGGAAGTGACTTGGGTTGTGCAGAGCTGAAATACAGCTGTCCCTTACTCCAGTTGGAGGCATTTCCACAGAAATCTTCTTTAACTTGTCGCTGTATTGCAAATTTATTTTGAGGTTTTTATTATCCCAGTCTGCCCAGTATGGAGTATTAGAAAAGTAAAATGACATGAATGTGAAATGGAGGAGTTTAAACAGGCAAAGGGCACTAAAGTAATTAACTTTCATTCTCTCACTGAAGGAACTGTTCTCTGTGTTTCTCCCCAGCATTTTATGCCAGACATACATTATAACTTCGTACTCAGGCTACTTTAATGCATTCAGGCACTGTTTCCAGTTCCTCCTTTCCTTCAGCTTGCTTAGCTAAAAATCAATTTGTTATTACATGAATTGCTGCAGGACATAAAGCTGTCTATGTAACTAGCCCAATTAATTAATATTTTTGCACTCTACTTTAATCAAACATAATCACCAGCCTTTTAAATATGACCACTCATCAGTATTTTCCAGTGGAGCTTATTTTTCATGATTAAATTATTGCTGCAATCCATCCTTGTGCCATTCCCTTACCTTCATATTGAAATGTTCTCAGCAGCAGCAGAGACTGGGAAGGGAGAAAGTGAGGAAGTGGTAGAGATTCTGCATAAATCTTTTAAATGAATGACCCAGTCCTTGGTAAATGTGTCACCCAACAGGGCGTAGGTGTCATGGAGGTGACTCTAATTTCCCAGAATTCCAGAATGAATTGGCAGGGATCTTAAAGGTCATCTTGTTCCATCTCTGCCATGGGCAGGGACCACTCCCACTATCCCAGGCTGCTCCAGGATCCATCTAAACTGACCCTGGACACTGCCAGGGATCCAGGGACAGCCACAGCTTCTCTGGGCACCCTGTGCCAGGGCTTCAGCAGGGGGAAATTTCTTCCCAATACCGAGTCTACCTCTCCTCTCTGTCAGTGTGAAGCCATTCCCCCTGGCCCTTGTAAAAAGCCTCATCCCATCTTTCTTGTCATCTCCCTTCAAGTTCTGGAAGGCAACAATCAGGTCACCCCAAAACCTCTTGTTCTCCAGGCTGAAAAATCTCAATTTCACAGCATTCAAAGGGGCAGAATCCTGCTGGAGGCTGTGGCAAAACAAAATATCAGAACCCTCAGGTCTTTCCATTCCTCCTTGTCTCCTCTCTCCTGAGATCAGGACAGACTTTGCATAGGTAGAAATGTGTGCAAGCAGAGGAATATAGAGAGAGTTTATTGTACTCATTTGGTTATTTTCCCATCTCTTTGGATCAGAAGGGCTCAGACATAGTGCCTATAGAAACAACATTTTTTCCTTTTATTGTACTTTCTCCTTCAAGATGAAACACTGAGTTGGAAAATACAGTTGTTAGGCAGCATCTCCCTTACATCTCAAGGCAAAAAGAAAGAGTCCAGGGCTGAGGATCCTGCCCTTGGTGGGTCCTGGCAGCTGCTTGAAACAAAGGCAAACTGGATGCAGAAACAAATCCCTGGAGACTGTCACAGTAGTTTGCAGCTCTTCATGACTGTCCCCAATAACCTGAGTGCTTTTGGATGTGCTAAACCCAAGGGCCAGAGAAGTGCAGAATACCAGGCCTGGAGAGAGCTTTGGGAGCCTTTGAGCTTGACAATTCACCCACTACTTGAACTCGAAGGCTATCTGGTCTACTTAAAAAAAAAATATAAAGTCTATATTAACCAGCTTTTTCCCAGTTGTTTACTGCTCAAGTCAAGCAAATATTAGTCTCAACTACAAATATTTATGTATTGTTCTTTATTTGCATGCAGATGTGCGTGTACAAGTGGTTTTTATGATTGCTTTTACCTACAGCTTCCAGCACTCTTGAGACACTAAGTTTGGACTGGAAGGATTTTTGTGATGCTTTCTTATAGTTTTACATTTTGTGTTCCTTGTCGTTATTTCTGCCATTTTAGGGGTGGAGAAAGAAGGAAGAGATGCACTGGTATTAAAAAAAAAAGGGAGAAAAGAGAAGGAATCTATGCCTAACCTAGTAAATGGCTAGAAGCAAAAAATCCAATTCAACCAAATCCTCAGTGTGTCCAATGTCTCAATGTGTTCCTTTTGGAAACAAAAAGCAGTTCTGATTTTCAGGAAATTTGACGTTGGTGTTTTGAAACCATGAATAATTAAAAAAATAAAATCTGGGAAGTGGAACTTTTTTGGTCAGAAAGATTCTCTTCTGCAAAGTTCCTGGATGAGAAGCAGCTGAGTGAGGGATTCACCTGCTGGTTCCTCAGAATCACTCGGTGCTGGAGGTTCCCTGCCAGGCTCAGGTGACTGAGTTGGTGGCTCAGGTCCTTGCTGCTCCTCACACCCTCCACAAACCCAGCCTTAATTTAAAAAGTGCCCTTTCTGCTTTCTGCCCAAGTCCCCTCAGTGTGCACACACAGCCTGAGGGATATATTTTTTCCCCCTCTCCCAGCAAAGATTGCATAAGGATTGCTAGCACGTGGCTGCAGTGCATGGTGTGCGGCAGCCAAATAATCCTGGATTTAAGAGTCCCTCAGCTCTCATTCACACGCCAGACCGTAACCGCTCTGATTTTCCCCTTTCAGCAGCTGCAATACCCAGGCACAATGGGGTGACTTAAGGTTAAGGATGTCGTTTCAGCTTTAACTTGGAATGTCCTAGCTTTGATGGCCCCCAGCCAAATCCTTAACATTATTTTAATGTCGTTTTTCTTCTTCGTTTTATGTTTGCATACATTTAAAAACAGAGCAGGGGTTACTTATGTCACAGCTGTGCATACTTTCTAAGGCCAGTGGATAAATACAGGCTTTATACTCCAAGAGGAAATTTTTTTGCAGGACCCAAAATGCAAGTTGGTGGAGAGTCTGGTTGGTGGATGAGATTGGCAGCTGGTGCAATGAGCTGTGTCTCCCTTGATTTTGATGGAATTGAGCTGATTTATCTCTGCTGAGATCTGGCCCCACTCTCCTCTCTGAGCTCAGAACTTTTTCTGGCTATTTGACATATATTTTTGTTTGTATAGAATTATCTATCTCTTCCCACCCATTTCCCTCTTCCTGTCTTTTCAAATTTAGGGTTTAATTTTGCACAGACTGTATCTATTTGTCTGATTTTTCCTTTCCCAAAGAAAAAAAAAATTGTATTTATTTTTAAGCCACACAAGTGCTGCGTGTTCTGCATTGGTACCCAGGTGGCCGGGTTGAAATCTCAGCTGAGTGAAGTTTTCCAGTTTGTTTATTGGAGTCTTCCCCAGCAACTTGTCTAATTTGTCCTTTTCTGATCAGGATTGATGATGTGCTAAAAGGTGTTTTAGTCTATTTTTCTTGTATGGAAGCACTGAGCCAATACTATCTATAGTATGAAGTGTAAAAGCACAAAAATGCTTTAGGAGAACCTTTGAAACCAATTCCTTAGCCAAATACCAGAGAAAAGACTTGGTTTATTTTCTTTGGGTTTGTTGGTTTGGGTTTTTTTCTCTGTTTTTTTTGTCACAGAAGGGAGATTTTTAGGATTAATGTCTATTTTTTCCCCTTAGTTTTCTTGTTTTTATCCTGGGTAAAAAATTCAGCTCTCTGGTTTTCCTTACAACCAAGCTGTCTTTGAAAATCTGGAAGCCATTTTTTCTACCTAAACAACTTGGAATTTCAGCTTAAGAAGGTCAGGAGAACCCAAGAACTACAACTTGAATTAAATGCACGCAATTGCAATGGCAAAAATAAATGATAGTGATGGTAGCTGAGATTTAGTGCATTGAGTACCTGGACCAAAACTCAGAGATATTAGTGGAAGGTTTTCCACTGACCTTAATAAGCTTCAGGTCAAGCCTTGGACTTGCAAGACAGAGCTTAATTCTTTGGCATCGCTCTCCGCACCGTGCAGCCATCTCCTAAGCTTAGGGGCTCAGCCCCAGCACGTCCCCCCTGGTTTGGGGCTCTCTCTGGTTTCCTGCAGGCCCCTTTGGAGCAGCAGGAGGGTTTGAAGGCGCTGCTCACTCGCAGCTGCTGCGCGCCATTCCAGCCCGGAGCTCCCGTGGTTCCTCCTCTCCAGGGCCGCAGGGAGATGAAACATTCATGGCTCTGTGGCCCAGCTCGCTGCAGAGCTGGAGGATTTTCTGCAGTCACGCCATCCCTGCCGTGCACAGACTGTTCAGGTGAGCGCTAATGCTCAGCCCCAAGGCGTAATTGCGGCGTTTATGGTCAATGTAATTCTGATTTGCCTCTCCTGGCAGATGGATTTCCAAAGCGTTCTCCTCCGTGTCGGTGTTAGTGCAGCGGTTGCTGCCTTCCTGGGGGAAAATGAAATGTTGCATACTCAGTTCTTTAGAAATCTGTATTATTAAAAATACATATTCTCTGTTTCTGAAAGTATGAAAGGGAGGAAGAGAGCACAAAGCAGCAAGAAAGGGAAAAGTCCCGTTCTGAGCACCAGGAGGGTTTTTGGATGTTCTGTGCACAAAGAATTCTCCCTGAGCCAAGAATGCAGAGCTGAGGGAGGCTGCAGCCCTGCCTGTGAGTTGCCATCCACCTTCTGGGGGCTGCCAATCCCAGTCCCTGCATTTTCTGAGAGTCTGTGCAAAGGCAAAGCTTTGGGGTACAGTTTCCTGCTTTGCTGGAAAGAGCCAGACAGACTTTCTGTATCCTATCAGGCTGTTTCCCTTTGCTCCTTGGGGTTTTTTCCCTCCCTGGTGCCCGAATTGCATCTTGCCCACATGCCAGTGGTGGCCCAGGGACTGAAGCATCCACAAGGTCAGGGCAGCCTTGCCCAGGCTGGTTAAACCCAGGCTGGTTTCACAGCACTGCAGAGTGCTGTGAGTTAAAATATCCCTGTTTTCCTCACGAGCTTGCCCTGTTTTCCCCAGCAATTGCCCTGTGGAAGGGCAGGGAGCCATGAGGCTGGGTGTGCTCCTTATCCAGAGATGTGCAAGAGCTCTTGGCTCCTGCCACCCTGTCCCTCCTGTGCTCCGGGGCTTTGTGACCCGAGCAGTAATTCTGACAGCAGGCTTTTCTTCCCATGCTTTAGTAAAATGGACCAAAACTTGGATTTCTAGTGCAGAGCTGTGTGCTGATTGCTGCACAGTTTGTTTGTGATCCCAAACTCTGTTCTGGGGGATCCTGCTCTGAGGCTCCTGCCCATTCTGGCAGAGACAGTGGAATTTATTGCTTTTTAGTGTATGCTTTGGTCATCCATGGGGCTCCTGCCCACCACCAATGACTTCAGGGAGCACCCTCTGCTGTGAGGAAAGGCTGGGAGAATTGAGATTGCTCAGCCTGGAGAAGAGAGGGCTTTGGAGAGATCTAAATGTGACCTTCCAGTGCCTGGGTCTGCAGGAAAGGCAGAGAGGAGAAACTATTTGCAAGGACCTGAAGTGACAGGACAAGGAGGAATGGCTTCGTGCTACCAGAGGGGTATTTAGGGTGGGTATCAGGAAGACCTGGGAGGGTGGGCAGGGCTGGCACAGGGTGCCCAGAGCAGCTGTGGCTGCCCCTGGATCCCTGGCAATGCCCAAGGCCAGGTTGGACATTGGGGCTGGAGCAGCCTGGGACAGTGGGAGGTGAGGCTGGGACTGGTTGATCTTTAAGGACCCTTCCAGCCCAGGCCATTCTGTGGTTCTGTCTTGTGTAAAGCCACAACTTTCAGTGTCTTGATCCACCAGACCACTCCAGAGGTGGGTGAGAGCTGGATATAGAGCACTGTCTTTTCTGTACATATGTGCATATTCACTCTTGTTCTTAGAGATCAGTTTTTCTTACTTCTGCAGGTACTTCAGCATCTCCCAGTAGTGGTCACAGCCTGTGTGTGGAACTTTTATCACACTTGCCACAAAACCCAAGGAGGAGTCCAAGCAGTTAAAAGCAAAACAGTCCAAAATGAGCAGAGTGAAATCTTTATAAAGCTTTGCACTTCGATTTCAAGAGTTGAAGCTGCAATTCTTCCTCCCAATGAAAACATTTAACAGTGTCAACAATTTTCCACAAAATAAAACATTTGTGTTCAGAAAAGCATTTGGAATCACAGAATCATTAGGCTTGAAAAGACCTTTAAGATCATCTTGTCCAACCCGGCACCACTAGCCATAAGAAAACTGTTTAATCTGAGAAATAATTTCAGCCATCTCTGGTATGATACAAACCTCACTCTGCAATAACCTGAGTGTATTGGAAACTAAAAATTCTTATTATTTCTTCTCTGAGACTACTGCATGTTTGTTGAAAAAAAACCAGCAATATATCATAGAGTGCAGACAGCCAGGACAGAACCTTTGTACAACCCTGCAGCAGGGAGGGGTTTGAATCCTCAAACATTGGTGTATTTTTAGTTTTTATCTGTTTTAGAGCCTTGCTGTTTATCCTGTATGAGTAAAGCCACTGGTGATGTGAGAATCAAATGGAGAAGCCATCAGTGATGTGCAAATGTTGCTTGTGAATAGTGGGATTTGGGGTCAAAATTTGTGTCATTGCATCCTAGATTAGGAGGTGACTTTAGCTGTTATGCCTGACTGAGATTTTCCATGGCACATGGTTTGTGGGGGTGGGAAAAGTATTTCACAGACATTGGAATTATTGCTTCTCTTAGGCAAAAGAAATTAATCCTAATTTACTGAATTCCACAGCAGTTCTCTTTCTGCAACAGCCACACTTGTGATGGACACAATTTGAGCTGTTAGTAGAAATTGAAACTGTCCAAAAGCTTGAGGCCATAACTGTGAAGGAGAAACTAAAACCATGAATTACTTGGCTTAAACTAATACCCTTTAGCAGGGAACAGGAATGGAATTGCATTTTCTGTGGGCTAGGCAAGTTCCACTCAGGTAGCTCCTGGAGCTAAGGTGTTTGAGGTAGGAATAATCAGGATTTGGGAATAAATCCTGTCCTGAAGTGAACTAACAAGCACTAAAATCAATTTCCAGTGTCATCTTTAACTTGAGGAAGCAGGACCAAGGGCGCACTGCAGATACTTCAAACATGGCAATTCCAAATGTAAATTGTTTTAGTTGCAGTTCTTTGAGGCTGTTGAACTGTATCATGAATTAAATCCAAGTCTGAGCAAACGCTGCAAAGGAATAATATGAATATTTCTGAGCATGAAGAAGTATTATTATTCTCTCCAATGGTAGCACACAAATAGTATAATTACTGTGGCAATACATTTTTTTTCCTTAAATCATTTCTTGTGGTGGTGAAAAGTGCCAATCATTTGCTAAACTAGTCAAGCCTTTTCAGAGAATCTGCTCAGATTTATGGCTATGGAGGGAGTATTTGACTTGATGATTGAATAAATAGCATCAGCAAACTTGCTGTCATTATAGTCCTCATCAAAACCTCAACATTTGCCAGGAAGGGAGGCAGATGGACTCACCCAGAGCTCCATCTCTTTGCATCAGAGTTTGAAATGTATCAGAGTCAGAAGTTCAGTGGACAGAGAAATAACTCAACTTCTTTTTTTGACCAACAATAAAGTCATTCAGCTGAAGTGGAGACAAGTCATATCTGATATCATATTTTTATATCCTTTTTACTTATTATAATTTATTTTTTTTCAGATTGGTATTGCACAGAGAAATATGCTGCATTCTTCCAAAATTAAATTTGAATCTGTATCAAGGCAATTTAATCCCACTCAGAGTTGGTGGATAAAGGAGCAAGCATAACCTTCAGTAATTCCCTTGCTCACAGTTGGCTTTTTCTCATGCACAACAATTTAAAACAAATTCACTTTCTCTAATGAGAGACTATAAATTACTTCTTTAATGAGACACATGAAGTTTGAAGAGTTGAATTCCCACGTTTCTCTTATCTGTAAGCCTGGGCACCTCCAGGGATGGGAAAAGATCCATCGTGCTGGGTTTCTGTGTTATAATATCACTCAGTATTGAGATGATTATTACAATATCATTGAGTCCCAGATGGGAATCTGGCCTTTGGTATGCTGAGTATTGTTTTCATCTAATGTTGAGAGTCTTAAAATGCTTAGAATTGAAACAAAAATTGGGAGGGGAACTTGGAACTGCCCAAAACCAGAGAGCAATGTGGTGACATAGTTTCTCACAGTTCCTCCTACGCTGTTCCTACAAGTGCACTGCTTTGTGTTTCAGTAACTTATTTTTTGTATAGATATTGACATCTGCATTCTCTCTTGGAAAAAAAAAATATCTGGAAAGGATTAGTTACTTATTTCCTTACATAACTTGCAGGTTGTGATGTGGTATAGAGAGGCAAGGATGAAACCTCCAAAAGTCACAGAATCTCACAGCATGGTTTGGGTGAGAAGGGACATTAAAGCTCAGCTCATTCCAAGGTTCTGCCATGGCAGGGACCCCTCCCACTGTCCCAGGCTGCTCCAGCCCCAATGTCCAACCTGGCCTTGGGCACTGCCAGGGATCCAGGGGCAGCCACAGCTGCTCTGGGCACCCTGTGCCAGCCCTGCCCACCCTGCCAGGGAACAATTCCTGCCCAAAATCCCATCCATTCCTGCCCTCTGGCAGTGGGATTCATTCCCTCTGTTCTGTCACTCCAGGCCCTTGTGAACAGCCCCTCTCCATTTTTCTTTAGGCTCCTTCATGTTCTGGAGAGCCCCAATTGGGTCACCCCAAACCCCCCTTGTTCCCAGGCTGTTTTCCCAGAGTGTTGGTGTGAGGTCAATCCCGTGGGTGTCCCATGGCACAGACTGTCAGAGCTCCACAGATGGATCCTTCCTCCTCAGAACAGACCTGGGGCAGCAGGAATCCTGTTTTGATTGACAAACTGGTGGATCCTTGAAGAGCCCTTGTGGCCCAAGTGGTGTCTATAAGAAGGCAGCATTTATGCCCAATTAAATATTTTTACATACATTTGTATGTGGAATCTGTAGCACTCGATATGTTGATCATGCAGATGCTGTGCTGGCTTAGCCCAATGCATTCTCTGCTGTTACTCCTCACTCCTAAATGCAATCAGGGGCTGGGCTGTGGTGGCTCAGCCATTCTTCTTTCACAAAAAAAAAGGCAGTTTGATCCATTTATCCTCTGCAAACTGTCCAGTCCCCACTCTGATGGCACCACAATTTAAGGTATTAGCATATTTATAAGGCAGTGTGTGTTCTAACACACCATTTCTGCTTGGAGTCACATTTAATACCAGTTCTTTGCTTCTGCCAAGCCCAGCCCAGGCAGAGCTGTCTCAGCAAATGTTCTGTATTTGTGTTCTTTTCAGAAGAGGTGTTCTTTGCAAGGTGGGCTTCCATTTATTGGGTACTTACACAGCTCTTAGCATTGTGAAAATCCTGATCAGATTGATTTCTAGGACTGGGGTGAAAGAAATGTTGTGCAATAACAATCATTGTCCCTTGTTGCCTTTCAGACGCTTCAAATTTTAAGCAGACTACATTCTTAAAAGAGGGCTAATTAAACAGAGTTGTTCTGCACAGAGAAACAGTGTTTCTCAAATGCTTTCAAAACTGTAAAACAAGCTGTGAGTAGCCAACAAAAAGTATGTTAACAATGGCCAAATCAAACAGTGATTCAGAATTTGAATTAAAGGTCATAAAAACCCTGTATGCATTAATCACAGAGCTCTGGTATGAATATTAATAGCAGCTGAGAGCTGTTAAATACCTGGTTTAGCTTAATTTTAAGCAGTAATTAAACATTTATTAGAACTTAACTCTATAAATACTTTATAGATAAAAAACCATAATAAGGGCTAAGCTGGATCAAAGTGCTGGCTCTTAGTGCCACTTCTTTTGAGTTAGATGTATCACCAGGAGGACTCAGATTGGTGTGAAAATATCATTTAGGAAACCATATTTGAAATATCTCAACCTTATATCTCACAAGAAGGTCATTGCAATGCCAGACTTTCAGATATTTGTGAAAAAGTTGGATTTTCAAGCTACTCCTGCTGCAGTTATCTAAATTATTTCTGCACTAAGGTTATATCAGGACATTTTCTGTCTGCCTTAACCCACCTCTCAGGAAATTCTTTGTGGCCAAGATCTGGTGGAAGAGATAAATGACATCTGCTCAGAATGGATGGTTTAATGGCTAATTTACTTCTCACCTTTAATGCCATTGCAAATCCAAATAAAATGCCAAAAAATGTGAGTCAAACATTGCCCAGAGTTGTTTAGGTTTATGAATCTCCTGAAAACAGAATTCTGACTGGTTTTGCAGACAGGGAATGTTTTTCAATCTGTAGAAACTTGGGCCTTAAACTTTTCTATAGTAACACTTACAGGCAAATATAGATCTTTTTATTTCTGCTGTTCATTGTTGCAGCAAACACTTTTGCTTGATTTTGATATCATGGTTTTATGTTGATATATCAAAAATAGGGATGATAGCAAGTTAGATCAGTTTGGGTAGCACATGGAAATGACCCAGGAAGTTAAAGAAAATTAACCTGTGGAAGCTTTTTTTAAGTGACTGATAGAAAATACTGCTGAGGGGTCTGGGAGCCCTGCAGCCCTTCTCAGTGCTCCTCTGAATTCAGGCAGCCAAGGCCCTTTCTGGGCATTGCACTCCGCGAGGATAATGGTCAGATGAAATTACCTGATACTCTTTTTCCCCCTGAGTTCCTGTGTCAGTCCCTGGCTTGTTGCAGGGTTCTTTTAGCAGTTTTTCCTGATGAGCTGGGAGAATGCAAAGGGTGCAAGAGATTCTTGGTCGACCTCGCTGGCCTGAATTCACGTTTGCTGGAGACGCTGTAGAGGTCAGAACTCTGTTTCATTTCAGGAACTGCTCAATAACAGTTTCAGTAATTTACTGCTGTGAAAAGATGATTTAGTGCTTCAGATAAAAACACCTTGTCCTTAAAATGCATTGGATGCCTCTTTCTGGACACTGTGTGATTCCAGGGCTCAAAGGCTTGCTTTAGGAAGCGAGGGATTTGGAGCATGAGGGATTACGTACCCAAAAGTCCATATGCATCTTGAAAATCTCAGCTCAAACATCTGCTGGCATATGGCTGGAGCCAGGAGTAAATGTGTTTTGTTTTGCCTAGCTTGCACATGAGCCTGAACCACAGCCAGTGCAGGACTGGGACGGGAGATGTTTGCAGCATGAGCTGTGGATGGGATGAGGGGAGCACGAGTTACTGAGCAGCAAAACTATTTTCCTTCATGGTTTGATGCTCCATCAGCAGATCTGGTGGTAGGAGTTACCTTGGAAATCTGTAAAATCAAAATTTGTCCTCTAAATTGTGGAGAGATCTTTCCAAATGTCAAATATTTAGTGCCAGGGTACCTGCTGAGTTCCAGAAGGCACAACCTGTGTTTGTGCCATCCTTCCTTGGTGCAGTTCCCAGTGGAGATTATGAACTTGACCCATAGTGTTCTACCTCAGGAACTGCTGCACTTGTCCTTTGTGATAACTATGTTTTGATGGGAAAAATCTAAATGTGTTCCATGGGGCTCCTTGCAGACAAAAATACCATGGAAATGTATTCTTTAGATTAGATTTAGATATATCCCAGCTGACACAATAGCAGAGAAATGGATCCTCAGGAGATGGAAATCAGTGAATGCTCATTTCTATCTGCCAAGAATCCCTCCAGGATATCTCCAGAGGTAGAGCCCAAGGTGTAAGCAGGCAGGGACCTGTCTCTGGCTTCCTTGTCCAGCACTTGCTCCTTCATTTAAACCATCTTCTGAGGCCAGAGGAGGTTTTCTTGGCTGGCCTAAGAGACAGTTACCTTTAAAACTGCTGGTTGTTCTCCATTTGCCCCTTGCACGTGTCTGTCCCCTGGGCTGTTGGGACAGGCACAGAGTGGTCTCTGTTGTGTGGAGGCTGCAACACCCTCGAGTCAGGAGACAGCCTGGCAATATCCTGGAGCAAGGCTGTGTGTCAGCCTCCCATGGCAGGAATCAGAATCACAGACTCATCCAGGTTGGAAAAGATCTCCAAGATTGAGTCCAACCTTTGGGCAATCCCACCTCTGCACCCAGACCATGGTACCACAGCACCAGAAGTGTTTGCACCATGCCCTCAGGAATGGGGTGCATTGCTGGGGGTGTCCTGTGGGGCTGGGCTTTAATGATCCTTGTGGGTGCCATATCCAGTCATTCCTTGGACACCTCCTGGGATGGGCAATCCAGCCCCTTCCAATCCCTGAGCACCTTTCCATGGGGAAATTCCTGCTGGTGCCCACCCTGCCCTCCCCTGCCCAGCCTGAGGCCATTCCCTCTTCTGTCCCTGTTCCTGGAGCAGAGCCTGACCCCCCTGGTGTCCCCTCCTGTCAGGGAGTTGTGCAGAGCCAGAATTTCCCCCTGAGCCTCCTTTTCTCCAGGCTGAGCCCCTTCCCAGCTCCCTCAGCCCCCCCTCACAGCGCTGATTCTCCAGAGCATTGTCCAGGTCAGACCTGGTTGTTTGGAGTTCCCCATGTTCTCCAGAGCTGCAGGTGAATGCAAAACATCCAGGCCCCTCAACCCCTTTGGAGAGGTTTTATTGACAGGTTTGCACTGTTTAAGTTACTTACTGCAAATAAAACCCGAAGAACTGAAAGGCCATGTGGGCAAAACTCAGCTTATGATGAGCTGTCCCTCTGCCTAGAGAGGCAGGACTGGTTTGGAAAATTTTCAGTAAAAATATTAATATCTTCATGGACAGGAATAATCTGGATTTTTCCAAATTTCTCATGAGAAGGGCTCTGGTTTTTTAAAATAGATATTCTTTTATCCAACAACAAAGAATTCTAAATTATATAATAGCTGAAATTAAGCTAAATATAGAGAAAGAGACATGAAGTAAAAGTGATCTAAAGCAAAACAGGGTATCTTTAAACTCTAAAAGGAGAGCATTCTACTTTAGCCAAACTACATTTTCTCCATTTCCACATCAGCTCTTTGTTCCACAGAAACTTTCTGCAATTTCAACTTTTTTGGGCATGGGGATGGGGGAATCTTCAAAATGCTGAAACCCTTTTCTGTCCAGAGCTAAGAGCAAGAGAGAAATCACTCTGGCTTACAGAGAGGAGGCAGGCAGGACATGCCCACTGCCCAAAATACTCCACAAAGTCTTATCTACAGAATTGCAAAGAGAATTAACTTCCCTCCTGCCCCTGATGCTGGTTCATGGGCTGCATTTCCAGCACTGCTGTTTTATTTGCATTTTAGCTTGATGAAGTACCATTACAATTAGTTCTTCAGCTTTCCTGTACAAGTTCCTTCATTCTGAGGTCAGAAAAGTTTCACTCTGCTGCGAAGTTTCTGAGGAAAGGAGGCAGGAAAGCAGTGAGCTCGTTAGCAAGACTGGTCTATGCTTTGGATTGATTTTGTTTTCTCTAATGGCTTGATCATAACAGTTGCACTCTAATTTTTGTCCAGGGTTGTGCACATTTCAGGCAATGTAAATATATACATTGGCATGCTTATTAGCTCTGCTGTTTAAGTTAGGGATATTTGATAGTGTATAATAAAACCAAGTGGTCCTGTGTACCATTTGTCATGCTGAGCTTGGACTCATCTCTTTGTACTCCCACTCCACCCTTTCCAGCTTCATTATATTCCAAATGCTCCTCCTTGCTTGGAGCAAAATCAATCCTCGTTTTGCATTGGGTGGAAGAGGAGAAATGTGTGCTGGGATTTTCCTCAGTGCACAGAGCTGCGTGCAGACTTAATTCTTGGTTAAAGGATAAGTGTGGGGCTTCCCCGGGGAGGGGGAGCATTGTAAGACAGCTGAGGTCATGGTCACAGCCTCAGCCCCCGTGTATTAAACTGCAGAAAGAAGGAGAAATATGAGAGGGCCCTTTGCACTTATCAGGAGAGAATACTACTGTGAATGCTTCTTCCCTCAGCCTCCAAAGCTACAGGCAAAAGAGTAAATCCCTGCAGCTCTGAGAAGTGATTTTTTAATAATTTTATTTTGTTTAATCATCCCTTCATTTCAAAACCCCAGTTTCTCCCCATTGGCCCAATCTGTATTTCCCTTGCTGAGGGCTGGCCTGTGTCACTGGTCTGTGTTGGAATGATGGTACTGGATGTGTTTTTCTGAGGATGAAAGTCTTTTGGTGGGATTTAAGGGATGGGATTTTACTCCAACACTTCCCTGAATGGCACTGGAACAGCCTGCTCATGGCCACAGAGGAGTGTCCCAGGAAGGGTCCAAAAACTGTGTGGATGTGACCCCTGGGGACACAACTTAGTCATGATTACAACAGTACTGGGTTCCATTGGACTCCATGATCTTGGAGCTCTTTTCCAACATAATAATCCTATCATTTATATCCACAGGACCTCAGAGAGGTTAAAAATGTGGCTTTCTAATTCCCCTGGGAGTCAGGTGCTGATTTACCTGTGCAGCCTGCTAAGGGCAGATGCCAGTGGTGAATCAGAGGTGGGAGAAGCTCAGGATAAATGTCAGAGGGCTTTGGTCCCCAGATGTCCTGTCTGGCAGCAAAGATGCCCCAGACACCATGTCCCTGTCACTGTACTCCCAGTGTGGGGAGGTTATTGGGGTGTTTGTCCTCAGGGGTGTCCTTGACCCCCACCCCCTTTTCTCCCCCAAAGACCAATGGCTCAGGCAAACCCTCAGAGTTTTCCTCTGAAGCTCTTGAAATTATCCAGCATTGCCAAAAGAGAGGATTTGCTGACAGTCAGAATCCTATTGGCAAACCTAGGTGGATTTATGATCTTGGGTGGAAACCAATTTGAACTATAATTTTACATGAATCTGATCCCTCTCCTGAGCCAGGCAAAACTTCATGATTCTGGCTGATTTTTCACACTCGGCTTTTGAGCACTTCTGTTCTCATTTCAGCTGAGGATGAAACTCTGGGCTCACAATCCTGAACAACCCAAAACTTCCAGCAAATGGATACAGCTTTGTTCCCTGTTTCCTCATGTCTCCAGCTGTAGGTTGGATGTCTTGAAGTCTTGGTTGCCTTTTCCCCCCAGGAGCTCACATATGCTCCACAATATGAATTGTCTGACGTGTTTAAAGCATATGCCACCGTCTCATGTAATTACAACAATTATTAAAAGCTTTGTAATGTTTCCTCCCCTACTCCTCATAGCTCCTTCCACCATCTGGGTTTTCTGGGTTCAGTTTCTGGTTTTTTGAGGGTGTCAGAGGCTGGACCAGGCTCTGCTCAGTGGGACAAGAGGCAATAGGCAAGAACTGATGCTCAGGAAGTTCCACTGAACAAGAGGCAGAACTTCTCCCCTGTGCAGTGCCCGAGCCCTGAACAGGCTGCCCAGACAGGGTGTGGAGTCTCCCTCACTGGAGATATTCCAGAGCAGTCTGGACTCAGACCTGTGCTCTGGGGTGACCCTGCCTGAGTGGGGAGCTTGACCCATTATGGTCCCCTCCAACCTGCCCCATCCTGGGGTTCTGTGATCACTGTGACCATGGAAAATTACTCGAGGCTGGCCCACATGCAGGCAGAAGAGTTAAGTGGGTGCAGTGAAGTTGCCTGCAGATTCTCTGCATGCTGCAGCCACTGTTTGTAAACAGGAATACACATAATAGGTTGAGAAATCAGCTCCAAAACAACAGGCATTGTTTGTGTGCTGAGTAACTCTAGTGATCTGTTAGGATCTGGAAAAAAACACATGTTGTGTCCAGATGAATGTAAAACCAGAGTCTCCCCTGCCAAAAAACTCCAACTGATACCTTGGGAAGTTATGTAAAGCTTCGTTAACTTTTTTCCTTATATTTGATTTGACTTCTGAGATTTGATTTTTTGTTGTTATTGTTTTTGTTTTGTTTTTTTTCGTAATTTCTGCAAACAAATGAGACGTTATAGAAATAATGGAATATCAAGTGAATGCTGGCTGGGTGTACCTCTCAGGGTCAGGACAGGAGTGCACCAGGGTTGTGTTCCCACTGCTCTGCAAGCTGCACTGGTTGGATTTTTCCTGGGCAAAGGTGGCTTTAGGCTTGATGTGTGCTGTGAAAGTGGGGCTGTGACCATCAGAGTGGGTTTTTCCATCCTGTCAGTGATGAGGGTGCAGAAAGGGCATTATACAGCAGGTCCCCTTATCTGGCGATACCTGTGGTCTGATTTGATAAGGTGTCGAGAACCAGAGATAAACAGTGATGTCTGCTGGTGTAATGGGAGTCCACTGATGGCTGCTGAGGTATTATCCCTGTCTGTATCTATTTCTGCCACTGTCCATCTGGAAACTGATGGAAATTAGGCTCTAAATAACCTGGCTGGGTGCAGGAGATCTGCAGATCACCTGTGGTAAAGACACAGGTTCATACAAACCACTCAGTTCTCATCTCTCTATTCCCTGTAATATGATGGAACATCTCAGAATTTCTGCCCTTTCCAAACTACCTGTGGGCACTGGGGCTTTGTCCCCACCTTGCTGAACAGCTCAGTTGTTTTCTGCCTGAGCTGCACCTACAGCAGCTCCTTCCTCAGCTGCCTTGGTGCCTTCAGAGCCACTCAAGGTCAGTGACCAGGCAAGGACAGCAGCAGCATTGTTTGTCATCTGGGGAAAGCACTTCAGTTGCTAAATGGATTTGAGTTGAGTTTGTTTTTTATCATCCTGAAATAACCACTGCTCAAACAATTGTCATTCTTCTGATGTCTTTCTGGGAAACATTTGGCTTGTTTGGCAGTGCAGTGTTGTGTAAATAAATATGTACCAAGCATCAAAGTCAAGGAGGGGAGGGCAAATTCTCAAATAATTATGTAAATAAATCCACACAGCACACTCTGATATTGGCTGCCATGTGCATTTATATTAATCAGTATGGACATTACTGACAAGTGAATGTATCCTGCTCCACTCTCCTGAAGGTTTCAGAATTAATGCTTCATTTTGCTCCGTGGTTTGCTATAAGGCATGCAGCAGAACGCCAAGGCTGGCTCATCTCAGCATCCCCTTCAGGTGTCTCTGGGAGGCTGAGACCAATCAAACTTTGCATAAATAAGTGCACTCGGCATGAGAGAGTTTACAAGGCTGATCCAGCACTTAAAAAAAAACACATTGGGAAAAAGTAAATACGCTCATTTGCTGGCCTGGCGTTTATTTGTCGATCTCATCTTGACCTCTTTGGGGAGGCTAAAGGACGTTCAGTGACTGCAAAGTGCAGAGACTTTTGTGTACAGCCCCAGATGCACTTTTTCGATGCTTCATTGACAACAACTGTAATTCAGCCAATTTGAGTGGCTCTCGATTTTTCTTTATCCAAATAACTCATTTGTTTGTCTAGGATTTGGCATCTTTGCCTAATCACAGAATAAGTGAGAAAAAGCAGTTGCTCTTGCTGCTTCTGTGATCTCTCTGAAGGATGAAGCTATCGAAGGAGGTTGTAGGAAGCTGGTAACTCTTCCATTTTGGTGGTGCACAGGTCACCTGAATTGTGAAGCTGGATCCTCATTCAGGGTTCCACCAAACCTGGGGCTGAGCACTGCCTACCCCTGTCCCTCAGGAAAAGGAGGACTTGAGCAACCTGGCAGGAGGTGAAGATGAGGAATAAAGTGTGAGGGTGCTCTTTTAGAAAGCAGGGAAAGAATGAAAACAGCAGTTGAAGGTGGTTTTTCATTGTGAAGTTTAAATTATATGGCAATCAACCCACTTGTTAAAGCCATAAGGGTCAGAGTGAGGAGTAGGTGGTAGAGGACAAAAGGGCTGATGCCATCTTCTCATCCAGAGACCTGGAAAACAGGAGCTTTACTTGTGTCTAGGGCATAAAATCACAGTAAATGAGTGAGCTGAGTTGAATATCTTACTGATTTTTAGTTAGAGATGAGATGTTGTTCTCTTGCAGAGGAAAATTGCTGCAGCACCAGTGAGGTGAATGCAGGGGTGGCTGCAAAGAAAATCAGGGGGCAGAGGGACCATCTTGGGACCCTAGGAGTCTCCTAAAAAACCCCTGGAATTTACCTAGCTTTTCTTTTTTATTTTTTCTTTACAGCCTCATGGCAGGTTCCACTCCAGGTAACACAGGGGATTGCTGGTTCCACTACAGCCAGTGAGATTATTTGCATCTCAGGAGGGCAAGTGCAATAAGCCTTCAAACAGTAGTGTGGCTCCTCATGTTTCAATTTTGGATTGATGCAGAATAATTTGAGAAAGACCATATGCTCTTTTTAATTCTTGGTGTGAGAACACACAGATTCCTTTCATTCCTACTCTTTTCTGTGGATCTGTGCATCCAGTGTACCCTAAATGTGGGCAAATTTCCTTTTAGTGTCTGAAGGGGTTGCAGGGAAACCAAAGAGTGGCTCCACATCAGGAGCTGCAGTGACAGGACAAGGAGTGATGGGTTCAAACTGAAAGAGCAGAATTTGAAGTTAGGTATTAGGATGAAATTGTTCCCTGGGAGGGTGGGCAGGCCCTGGCACAGGGTGCCCAGGGAAGCTGTGGCTGCCTCTGGATCCCTGGAAGGCCAGGTTGGACTGGGATGGTGGAAGGGGTCCCTGCTCATAGCAGGGCAGAGACAGGATGGGTTTTAAGTTCCCTTCCAACCCAAACCATTCTGTGATCCCATGATTTAAATATGCTCTGTGTGCATTGTTAAAATTCACTTTCCCTCCAGTTGTTCAGATGCTTAACAAGAATAACATTGGTGAATTGATTAATTACATCAATTACTTCAGTGGGCTATTTTTCCCTGCTCTCTTTGTGCACAGTTTGCTTCCAATATCAGTGTTCAGAATGACACTGCCTGAATTAGGGGTATGACTGATTCCTTCTCTGGGGAGCTTTCTCCTCTGGCCAGAGCACTGCATGCTGCCAGTTTGAAGCTGTTCTCTGTGTGTGTCTAACAAATGGCTCTGGCAAACACTGCACTTTTACAATATCATTTATTGGTGAGCTGAAGGGCTCGGCTGTTCACAGAATCACCTCTTGCTGCTCCTTACCACTGTTCTTTCACTCCTCCTTGCTGCAGTTTGTTAAGCGTGTATTACATGTCAATAAAGGTTTATTGATTGTTTGCCATTTATAGAGACAGTAAAGGCAAAACAGGTGTATTTATATGGTGAAAAATCACAGCAAAACTTTAAAAAATAGCTTTCAGCAGCGAAGGGTAACTGGAACACACTGAAAGGATTGGGAAAAATATCTCCTGAGAGGGTGAGCTAAGGGAAAAGTTAGATAAGGAAAACTGGCAGAGCTTTAGGGAGCCGGAAGGCTCCAAGCTCAAGTTATCCCATTCAGAAACTATTGCAGGTGACCAGAGAGGTTTAATCATGAGCTCATCGCTGACCTCAAATGAAAGAAAGAAATATGCAATAAGGAGAAACTAGGTCAGGCTCCCAGAACGAGAACAGAAGTGGAGCAGGGGCATAGACAGAATCAGAAAGGCCAAAGAACTAAATAAAGATACAGCATTTAAGAGCCATTGGCAGTAAGGAGATCCAGCTCAGTATCACAGGAGCCTGTTCTGCTCTGCAGCCGGAAAAGGGAGCTATCAACACATCAGCACTGCAGATAATTGTTTAATGCCTTTTCTTCATTCGAGGTTCAACACTAATTAGATGATTTCTGTAATTAGGACTAGTTATAAAGCAGTAAGGTCCCAACCTAGGTGTGGGAAAATGGGTTAGGGCCAACCTGGATGATTTAGGTGTTTTCAAATGGGTTGGAATTGTGAATTTAATTTTAGAATACTTAAATATATATATATTTCAGTTCTGCAAGTGGGGTTAACTTGCAAAGAAGAGAATCAGAAGCCTGTGAAAAGCCCAGCACAGTGAGTGTTCCTAAAAAAGAATAAAGAGGAGGAGTTGGGGAGCTAGAAAGCCACCAACTTAATATCAGTTTTGAAAAAGTACATGAACAAGTACTCCAGCAACCTTTTTGAAACACCAAAACTCTCATCAAAGCCATCCAACTTCCTTGTGCGGGGCAGCACTCGGGTTTGTGGACAGAGGAGCAGCAGCAGATTTGTGTATTGAGATTTCAGTGAGGGTTTGGCAGCGTCTCACTGACATCATAAGTTACAGAAACATTGTCTTAGTCTGCCTAAGATCTTAATTACTTTCAGGAGGGCTATTGTCTCTTTATTGATTAGAGTGGGGATCTAGGAGGCTTACCCCAGGCTTTGCCTCATGGACCTTAAAGGCTTCAGGAAGTGTGTAAAGTGAGAAGGGATAAATCCAGGCTAGTATTTAGTGCTGTCACTTAAAAGAAGTCCATGGAGCTTCCAGCAGAACCATGAGTGAAGATTTCCTCATCCTCTATCCCGTATCTAATGTGCTGGATGCTCCCCAGGAGAGAGGAACCCCCTTTCTGGGAGTTCTGTGCCCTGCTGACAGGGGTGAAGGCACCTTGCTCAAGTAGATATTGAGGTGTGAGTGGAAATAATCTGCACCAGCTCCTCCCCAGGTGCCAACAGCTCCTCAGGATGAAAGGAGTAGGGAACAAAGCCACTGTTGGATTAGGGACCTGGAGTGACACTGAAGTGTGAGCTCTAATTTGTACAAATGCCCTGATTTGCACTCTTGCTGAATTTAGCCTTGTGCTGCCTCTTGTGCCCCAGCAACCCCAAGCAATAGCCTGGTTATTCAGTCTTAAAATCAAGCCTAATTGAAAACCAGGCCCAGTGGTCAAAGGACAAGAGTATTCCAAATGCCAAATATTTGTGAGAAGCCAGCTTGTCCCAGGGAGGGACAGCTGCTCCTAATTTTCCTGAGAGAATCATATTTTAAAGCTTAAAAATACAATAATTTTTGTGCATAGCAGGGCAGCTACTCCCTACCCAGAAGGGTTTAGTATTTGTGTGCCTTGGCCTGCCAGCCGTGAGAGGGGAAGAATACTTGTCTGCTCAAGAGGCAACTCAGAGACATGCTGAATTATTTCAAAATATGCCTCTGAGGCCTTCAGAAGAAAAGTGCTGAATTGTACTCAGATTTTTAGATACTGGACCCTGCGACAGGTTAGCAGTGTCCAGCTGGGATTAAGCCAGGCCTTGCAGTCCAGAGGGACCCAGGGCCTCTCCCAGCATAACACAACAAGGACCAGGGGTGTTTCACTCAGTCTGGGGTTGAAGGAACCATTAATGAAGGCAGCACATTAGGCTCTTTCAAAATTAATTGGGCTGTTTTCAGAGACTCTTTCAAAATTAGGCTGTTTTCAGAGAGAATGGAGGAAGGAAGGGTCCAGCCTGGCTGATGGGACAGCCTGCATCCAGGAGGGGTGGGAAGGACTGGAGCTGGAGCTTTCTGTGGCACACAGATAAAAACTGTGCTTGCCATTGTTGCTTTTACAGGTGGAACATCCTTGGGCAGCAGGGCAGGGGGGATTCTGCCCCTCTGCCCCTGGGCTCAGGTGAGACCCCACCTGCAGAGCTGCCCCAGCCCTGGAACCAGCACAGGAGGGAGCTGGAGCTGCTGGAGAGTCCAGAGGAGGCACCAGGGGGATCAGAGGATGGAGCAGCTCTGGTGGGAGGAAAGGCTGGGACAGCTGGGATTGTTCACCTGGAGAGGAGAAGCTTTGGGCTGAGCTCAGTGTCAGGGCCTGAAGAGGCTGCAGGAAAGTTGGAGAGAGATTTCCAAGTGCCTGGAGTGCCAGGACAAGAGGGAATGGCTTCAAACTCAAAGAGAGGAGGTTTAGATGGGATACTGGGCAGGAATTGTTCCCTGGCAGGGTGGGCAGGGCTGGCACAGGGTGCCCAGAGCAGCTGTGGCTGCCCCTGGATCCCTGGCAGTGCCCAAGGCCAGGTTGGACATTGGGGATTTTGGAAGTTGTCTCTGCCCATGGCACTGGGGTTGGAAATAGATGAGCTTTAATGTCCCTTCCAAACCAATCCATTCTGGGATCCATACAATGGAATCAGCCATCCCAGGATTTGTGTTATAAGCTGCTTTTCCATGTGCTGCTATGAATTTGGATCACTGAAACCCACACAGAGCAAACACCAGCTCTGGTAAAACACAGCCATTCTGAGATGACTTCTGCCCCCTGCATCAGGTGCTTCCCTCTGCAGATATGGTACTTCAATCTGTGGTCACAGTGACCTAGAATTTTGTTTTGAACGGTGGCGTCTCCTCCGTGTTCTCGTTGTTGATAGCCACAAGGTGGCATTGCAGATTAAAGGGAAAACAGCTCTGTTGTTCAGGGACGCGGCAGGGAGGTGGGAGACTTGCAAAAACATCACACAGCCTGGTTGAAATTCCTTCTAGGTCTTGGAGAGGTGCGAGGAGGAGTTCTGCTCTCAGCTCCCAGGCCTGCAGTGGGATGGCAGCGAGTGGGATGTTTGCTGTGTTATGGTCATGGGGTGTTTGATCTGGTTCTGCATCTGCAGATACCTGGGAGCTGTTCAGAGCTGCTTCTCCCCTGCCTTGGGAATGATGCAGAGCGACAAGGGTGATGGTGGCACCTCACAGCCTCTTTTGTTTCAGTTTGAGTGTTCAGATCCTGAGGAAAACTCTTTTTTTTCTTCCCCATCCTACTCATGCTCCCCCTCCTCCAGTCACATTTCCCTTGGTTTCCATGCATTCACAATTCTGGCTGAAATTGGGATTCTCTGAAAGGATTCACCTGTGAAGTCAAACCCTCTAACAAAGGTTGGGATCTCAACAAAGCTTTAAGGCTATTTATTTGTTTTCTTATGGAGAGGAAGGTGAACAGACCCTGCTGTAGCTGGACCTTCTCTGTGCTTTCCAGGCTTTTCTGTGATCCAGGGCTCAGCCTTTTATGTTCAGGGCAAGAAGACTCCGAACAGGATATTCAAAGATTTTTGCTCCTCTGAGTCAGGATGAAATAATAAAGCATTTAGGAGATCTGAGTGAATCCTTAGGAAGCCTGTTCTGCCCCCAAAAAGGGATACCAAGTTTCTCACTGTGGAAATACTGACTACCTACAATGAGAATGGGCTTCACTGTTTTACTTCCTTGTCTCTTTTAATTACAAATTCCTGTCCCAGGAATTTTTTTCTGTTGCTGTAATATAAATTCTGAATTTCTGATAGATCCTTTCTCATCCCAACTCTTCTTATCAGTGCTTGTTCCCTTTGTCTGTATATACTTGCCATGTAAAACAGGAAAAGTAGCTCTGCTGAAAGATGGATCTTCCCAGTACTGGAAAAAAGTGCTAAATGGAGTGGGGGAGCACCCAGCCAGCTAAGGAAAATCTTACCTGTTTTGGAAAGACAGTGAAAATAATTTTATTTTTACCTCTGCTTTGGAGAAGGAGTGAAAGGCAGAGGAAATAAAAAAAAAAAAAAAAAAAAGAAGGCCTTGCTCAAAACCCACTGAAAGTGTTTGTTAGGATTTTTGCAGATAAATAGAGGGTAATTGACAGTGTTTCACCAGGCAAGAGAAATACCCAATTCTAACTCTTTTCTGAGAAGGAGGAAAGCACCAAAAATTTTTCATCAACATTAACATGCACATGACAGCAGAGAAAAACACCATGAAGTTTTACTTGGACAGTTTTCACCTGGTTGAGAAAGCCAGGGCACATAAATACATATAGATTCAGATATACACATGCACACACGTGTGTGCATAGGAGTTTCTGGATGTATTTAACAAGTCTGATTCCATTTGTGACCAGCTTTCTTCAGAACCGTTTCTGAAAAAATATTCCTGGTGTCTTAAATCATGTTTGCTTTGCCAAATTGTCCATAATTTTATCCCAGTCTTCCCTGCCTGTCTGCCTCGAGGTTACTGCACGGGGTGGGAAGGCTCTTGCACACACCAGCTGTCCCCAGGCTGGGAAACTGCTCCCAAAGACTGTGGTGAGGTGGCCACAAAAAGTGTGCAAAAATGCTGTTGGTTTAGATGGCGTGGGAAATGCTCTTCTTGACCAGTTTCTTGCTCTGTGAACAGCAAATTCTGCCCAGAATGTTCCTGTGTCTCCTTTCTCAACAGGGGTGATGCTGCCTGGCTGCTCAGGCAGGACAGTTTATTCCTACCCGAGCAGACAGTGTCTCCCACTCTGTGGAAAGCATGGCCAGACTTGGACTGGGAGGTCTGATGGAATATAAACACTTGATGTTTATTAAATATTGTGAATATTCTGCCCCGAAATGTAAATAAGTAGTTGGCATTTCGATTTCTAGGATGATTGACCACAATAGAAATGCATAAGGCTAATGACAGAACGTCCAAGTCTGTGAAGATAATTTTGAAAGGTGTATGTGCTCCTTCTGGAGGATGAGGACTTCTGGGTGGAAGCCAACTCCTAAATGATAGGGGTTAGGATGAGGCTAGCAAGAAACCTCCTCTCACCAAGGTTATTTCATAACTGCCTACTGCAGAGTTGCACATTTACCACTGGAGCAGCTGGTGCTGGCTCACCTCATCTGTCAGGCAGGGAGCCGAAGGAGATGTATTGCTGGACTGACCCCAATAGTGAATCTGATGTTCTTGGCTTTTTTTTCAGTCTCCCGACCTGAAGGGAGAAGTGAACCTTTTGAAAAAGAAAAGTTTATGCATAAAAAATTCTGTGCAGTGCACATTTCCGGATGAATGTTCAGGCCAGCATTACTTAATGCTGAAATCAAAGCTTTGGGGATTCATGGACATTTCCAAGGCTGCTGTGATACTGCAACCCCTGTGTATAACCTCATGCTTAACACAGGGCTTTTATTCACCTTGAAGTTCTCTTTTGTTCTTCAATCAGCTCTGTTCTGGAAGGAGAGGGGGGAAGCAGTAATAAGATTTAGCAGGATCTCTGGAGATGAACAGATGCAAGCCCAGCTCTCCTGGAACAGAGACCTTTATTGCAGTGTTTGTATTCCAGAGGAGGTGGTCAAGGAAAATTCGGGACAGGATGAGTTTTTTCTGGGGAGAAGAGATGCTGTTTTAACTACCATCTGTGTGTAACTTACACTGCAGTAGGAAAACAAAATTTACTGCATCCTGGAGAATATTACATGAGCATGTTTGGTAGAAGTTGTCCAGTAATGCTGGATCTCTTGTGTGCAGCCTGGGAGCACCTCGGGGCAGTCTCAGCCTTGCTGAATTCCCAGGGACTGCCCTCTTAATGGGAAAGTTGTGCCTCTGCTCCAGGGGATTGTTGAACAACACATGGTCTAGCTGGGTGTCACAGAGGTTCAGACATGTTCTGCTGCACAATGAGATCACAAACCAGATTGCTTTTTGCTTTTCTGTCCTTTTTATTTCCAAAGAGGATCTTTGCTCTTTTCCCCCACTCCCCAGCCCAATAAACTCTGTGGTGGCTGTAAGGACATTGACATATCATGGTGAACACTTGAATTCAGGCGTTTTCTGCAAACCTGACAGATCTTCAACCTGCCCAAATTCAAGTATTGTAATTGCTCAGCTACTGGTGCTTAATGTGAATATAGGGGCAGGAAGGGACATCTCTCTGCTTCTGCAGAACCTCAGGAAAATAGCTTTGGTTTTGACAAATTGGTATTTTCTTTCAAATATTTCTAGTGAATGTTGCAGAGGTCAAATGTTAAGGCCTTCCTCTGGAATGGAAGTTTGAAGGATTTATGTTGGTCTTCAAATCCATAACCTGCTGACACGCTACAAAGGCCTGAGATGGCTGCCAATACCTCAGCACATTTTCAAAGCACAAACAGTGGCTTTAGTCATCATTAAGTTGCATGAATCAGACCATTCTTCCTTGGGCAGTCCTCCTGCAGAGGAAGTTTGTTTAAATTTCTATTGTGCATCTGCTGCTCATGCTTTCATATGGGAACAATTTTTTCATGTGCATCAGAGAGGGGTGAGTAAGGGAACAGCGACACATTGACCTCAGAAGCTCTCAGGGAATTTTCTAGAGCCTTGGCCTGCCTGCAGGAGGGGGTTTTGTGGGCTTGCTCCTGTTCTGTTCCTGTTCAAGTCTGTGCTTGTTCCTCTGGTTCTCCTGTGTGCAGCCCCCCACTGATCCACCATCCCTGTGGGGGTTTGGAACACAGACAAACCTTCCCTGAACAGTAAAAACCCACAGGTATTTGAAGGTGAGTGATGAGGAGAGGAGAGTTGATGGTTAGAACTTCTTGCTATTGCTGGTTTTGTTCTGCCTGCTGCGTAGGTGCAGAGGGATAGACTCTTATCCACTTTTAAATTGGCAATTTCTGTTCTTGGTAGATTCACTTCAAGTTTGGAGGCAGAGAAAACTTTGCTTCCTTAGCAGGAAATCAGAAGTTTCCAAGGCCCTGCTGATGGCCACTTAAGAAGAAAGTTTCATTTCCATGGTGTGAAATGAAGCTCCTGTTGGTGTTTGAGATGTCTCTGCCCATGATCTGTCCTTTCTCTCTCATTATTGAATTACTGAACTCCTGCCCAGGCACCTTGGTGAGCAGAACATTGTTCATAACTCATCTCTCCTCCTTCCTGTGCAAGCTTCAGCTGACTAAAAAGGCTGTTTATTCCCATTAGTTGTGGTGGAAATCAGGGCAGATCCAGGCCAGAGGACAGCCAGCTGGCTGGGCCAACACCTGGGACTGGACTGGGAGCAGCACGGGGAAGCAGCAAGCTTTGGGTAATGGCAAATTCAGCTCAGGAGTCTCAGATGGACAGGAGTTACTCTCAGGTTAATAACTCTTAGGTAGGAAAGCCTTAAGGGGAGAAAAACCTGCATCTACTTTGGACCAAAACTATAGAAATTAGAAATTTTTCACGGAAAAATGCATTGAAATAATGGAGTGAAATGGAAACAAGCTGGGAAGCTCCTGGCTGGTCCTTAAGAATCTAAGCAAGAGCATGGAAATTGTGGGGTGACAGCTGAACTGGAGACTAAATAATTTACTCCTGAGCTTAGAAATCTGAGCTGAGGCATGGCCTCAGCTGTGCAGGAGTATGAAATATTTTCTTTGATTTTTCCCTTGGTTTTGACCATGTAATTTCATAATTACAATTAGGAAACCCAATAACTGTTCTTGCACACTTCACTGAATAATTGCCATTAGTTCAATATCGCCCGTTTCTCCTGTATTTTATACTCCACAGCTTTAGAGTGGGCACTTTGGGCTCTCTTCCTCTTTGCTTCCCCTGCTCTTCTCAGTGCTCCTGGCTCGCCTGGGGCAGGCAGAACCGTGTTGTTGTTTGTTGTTGCAGTCCCAGAGCCCCACAGGAGGATTTTTTGGGAGCTCATCATGACCGCAAACCTTGAGGCCTCTGAGTGACCCCATTTGCAATCCAGGGATGTTCTCAGAACTTCCTAGGCCATGAGACACCCGGGTACATCCCTGAGCTGGTGACTGCCCAGCCAGAGGCTGCTGTTGGATGACTGAGTGCACCCTCCCAGCTGTGCCCATAGGAATATGGGATTGTTCATGGATGACTGCTCCTGTGGTGAGCAAGGCTCTTTTTGCAATGGCCAGTGCATCAGAAGATCTCCTCTCCTCTCTCTCCCCTCCCACTGACCTTCCCCAATGTGTCCTTGACTAAATATGTAGTGCTTGCACACAAAAGGAAGGAATTTAGGAGTGTGTGAAGTACTTGCAATTAAATGTCACGCAAGCCACATGTGGTTTTGCTGCTCCAAATTCAGCTCAAATAAATGGAAAGGATTACAAAATGAGGGAACAACTTGGGTCAACCTGGAGTGTTAAACAAAATATGTTTTTCTTCAGTAGCATCCAGGAGTGTGTGGTGCATTTTGCCATAGGGAGAAGACAGTGTGGAGTCTAAGTCGGGCTCAGGTGAGGTTTAACTACACAAGCCTAAGTAAGTTGCTCTGTGAGCCTTACTAGTTCTGGTGCTTGAAGTTAGTTTGTCCTTGCTTTCTTTGGCCTGTGCTGCTGCAGAGAAGGGAATGTTTTCCACGTCTGCTGTGACAGGACAAGGAGCAATGAAGGTAGGAGTCCAAAGTGAGGTCATGGCTCAGGCTCACTAGTGGAAATCAGGCAGAGGATTCATGTTCATGTTGAGCCTTCACTAAGCCAGGCTTAGGGGGCTCTAAGGTCTTTAAGGTATTTAAGATTATTTTCTCATGCTGGACCATACAATCAATGAGATGTCCCCATTTGTGAGGTTTTATTTCCACCTCTCCCAGGGAGATGAGTGTAGTTTCTCACTGAACTTGCTCACATCTCTGGCATTCTTGTGATCAAGAAATCAATTTAATCTCCTGAAGAGGAAATTTTCCACTGGTTTTAATTGGGAATTGCTCTGTACTGGTAGAACTGCTCCACTTATTTTTTGAGCCAAAAAGCTCCAACAAACCTGACACAGTCCTGTTGTCTTCTCGGAGGGGTTTGGTGGCATTAACTGATGGAGGGAGGATGTGTGCCTTTTCCTGAAAAGCTAAGGAGAATTATTTGCTCTCTCTATCAGCAATGCCATTGCCTTTCCCAGTCAACTACTGCCAGCTGTGGAAGGCACGTTCCCTCCTGCCAGCCACTCATTGTGCTTTTGCAGTAGGAAGAGGGGGGATGAAAGAAGGGGGGATCTTAATTGAAAAAATAGGCCTGGGGCTTCAGGGACATAACAAAGTCAGTGGGAGTGTGTGAACAGCAATTTATTTTGTCAGTTCAAGTTACAGTCTTTCTGACATGTGAAAATTGCAGATGCCAGTTTCTCAATGTGTCACTGTGACACACAGCATCCCAAATAAATAATGAAACTCTGGACTTGGTTTGCAGAGCTTCGCAAAGCCCGAAGAAATGGGATATAAAAATTGACAGATAAATTGAGAGAGTTTTCTGTGACATACGGGGCACGATCTTAGTTCAGCCTTTCACAAGATGATCTTCATACCTTTCATTGCTTCAGCAGAGTGTTCCTTTCCTCACTGTGGTCTTCACAGAGTTTATGGCCTTCACAGCCTCTTTGGGCTTTGAAAATGGAGCTGTTTTCATGAAGAATCAAACAAACCTTTTCCCTTGAAACTGCAGAGGATTGGTTAACGTGTGGCTGAAGTGTTGATCTGAGACTGAGTAAATCTCCAAAGCAACTTGTTAAGGCTAGGGTCCAATTAGGAAATTACCTGTTATTCTGACTGCCTACAAGCCTTTTAAATGTTCCATTGTTCTTCACCTGCTAAATTGGAGTGATGATGATATTTAAATCTCCTGTGTTTTCTGATTTAGTTTAAATCTTTTAGAAGGAGCTCTCCTTTCCATGTATTTCTACAGCACTTAATATAACTTGGTTCAGCCTTTATTATGGTATCCATTTATTATAGCAGTAAAATCTCATTTTGTCCAAATCAAGTAGTTTCTATTAATGTTTGTTCATTGGGCTTACAGAAGTAGACAAATGGCTATTAATGATCAGGGGACCAAGTCAGAAGCATGAAGAGTTTATTAAAAGTTCAATTAGAAAGAAATTGTTCTGCAGAGACCTTTAGCAAAAGCTTGAGTGGCAGCAAAGACATTAGAAATCCTTAATAACATGGCAAAGCTATGAATGGTTTCCTATCCCATTTCCCCAGTTAATCTGGTTTAGTCAGCAGGGTAGTCAGACAGAATGTGTGATTTCTGAAGAAATCCTGAAAAATTAGACTTGTTTTATCTAAGGAGAAAAAAAAAAATTACAATCCTTCAAATGCATAAAAAGCTTGTACATGCAAGGAAAAAATGTGTTATCTTTGGAGAGGAACAGGGCAGGAAGCTGTAAATTTATATTGCAAGAAGATCTGTGTCCAGAAGCTGAAGGAGGCATCACCAAAGCCTGTGAGGATGAGAGCTGGTGCTTTACCTGCACACATGGTCCTGGCAGGCTGGCATGGAAAGGAAGAGAAGATATTGTCCAACCAAGCCTTCTCTAAAGCAGCATCTAAAAGAGAAGTGCTAATGATTTTGCACGTATTTCAAGAGGCTGAAAGTCAATGCAGGCAGGAAGGTTCATCTGGGTTCATGACTTTGGAGGAGCTGTTAAGCTGGCACTTCTCACCAGCAGGTAGATTGTGTCCAGGAGTGTTTGCTGGTGAAAGAGGATCCTCCTGCTCGTGGAACAGGACATTACCTTCTGCTGCACTGCTCTGTCTTGTCATGTAAATTTAAAAATAGGGGACAGATCCTCAGGCATTCAAAACCAAACTTCTCTTCTTGTGCAGCAGCCAGGGCCGAAAGCAGAAATATGAAGCAAGCTGGAGAGGGATGAGCACCTGGGGACAGATGGGTGAGCTCAGTCCCAGGACATGGTTAAATCTGAGTTCTTGTCCATGGAAAAGCATCAGTTGACTTTGCACCAGTGCTCCAAGGGGAAGCACTGCACTGCCCTGCTCACACTTTGGAGACGACTCTCTCTGTTTCCTTGGGAACTGCGGAAAGCAGCCGAGTTACGCTACAAAGACTTTGACTTCATCCACAACTGCCCTGGTCACACTCTTCTAAGAACTTCCCTGGCTGTACAGACTTGGAGAGAGCTGATGCAGTTCCTTGAGAGCCCACTTACCCTGATCTTAGCTCAGTGCTTGTCTGTCCTCTCAGAACATGCGTCACTGCACACGGTAATTACGAGGAGAGCTAACTGCCAGGGAAGGATGATTGCATCATTAAGACACTGGAACAGGAATAACTAATTCTGCTCTTAACTCCTCATGTAACCCTGGTTATGACACTGAAGATCAGTTTTCTCATCTAAAAGGAATTTTTGTTCCTACCTTGTTCATTTTTCTTTATTGCATAATTTTGAAGGGACAGAGCTGTAAGGAAGTCGTGTCTATGGCACCACTGATGAGGATCACATTCAAACTGGAATTTGTGCTGAAACTAGAAGTGTCCTGCACTGAGAATATTAATGTCAATAATGATGTTTGCAATAAAAAACATCTATAAGGGTTTGGGAGACTAATCACAACAGAAGCATCTACAAGGAAATCTCTAATTACAATAGAACCTGGTCTGTTCTTTGAGTGAATTTGCAGCCCTGACATCTCTTACTGAGTATTCTGGCAAGCTCATAGCACTTTCAAGGAAAGATTTAACAGCCAAGTTAGAGCACACATTTCATGTTGCTTTTAGTTTATTATTATTGCAAAATGCACTATTGAACACTTATGAGTGCATCGCAAAATAAAATGCTGAGGAATTACAAATGAATTTTGCTCTTAGGATGAATGAGTCTGTGATTTAGAGGCTTTGACATCAATAGCACTGATGCTTTCATAGTAAAGAGGACTGCAGTTGTCAGATTTTCCTTCTACTTTGGAAGTTTTGGCACAATTTTTAGAAAGTTAGTTTTGGTGAGATTCTTATTAATCTTTTTCCCAAAAGTTCAGCTAGCTATGAAATACATGAGTGGCTTTTTCACTCTGGTTGCTTCTTTTCCCTCTTCTGGATTTTTTTTTTTTTTTTTTTTTTTTTTAATGAAGTCAACCTTTTTCTACCTCTGCCCCTTCCTCCCACACCCCATCCTCTCATGGACAAAATTCTACAGTCCCCTGGCACTCTGCTACCCATCAATTCTCTTGGCATGAAACTTCTTTGTCCACGGAAGCTCCATTTTTGTGTATGTCATCATGAAAAACTGTTTGTGTTATGCAAAACTGTCACAGCTGAGGAGCCAAGTCATTCCTTTCAAATTCACACTGCAAAGTGATAGGGTGTTTTGGGTTTTTTTTAATATTTCAGACAATGCTTTTATCAAAATGGGTCATTCTTCTGTCTACTCAGCGTGTGCTCCTGGCCATGACCAGTTCTGGGTGCAGGAACTGCTGCAGTGGGCAGTAATGGATTAAATATGTCCACTGTGAAAGATTCTTCCTTAATTGCATTAGTTTGAGGTTTATTTTATGCTCTGAAATGTGGCGCTGAGCCAAAGAGACCACAATCCACCTTCCTTTCCAAGGTCCGAGCACCAAACAGTATCCCTTTACAAGAAGGGTGCTTAAGTGCTTTTCTGAATCAAAGCCTGAGTCAGTGCTTTAATGTACTCTGTTCATGCTTGGAAATGGCTTATATTCCTCTGAGCAAATTTCCTTTAGAGAAGCTAAACCTACTACAGTGTCTGAAGAATTCAATGTCACACTGAAAACTTATCCCCCAGATCTGTGTCTGAAGAGATCCTGCTTAATGGATGCTGCCTATTGCTTACTGCCATGCAGCATTCCTGCTCCAAGCACTGAAACACTCTGTTCTCTCTCCAGGCAATGTGTCACATATTTTCTCTGGTCACCTATGGTGTTTTATATTTACAGTCAAGGTTCTAGGGAAGGTGACTCCAGTGGAGCACCAGTAGCACCTCCACATCTGTGATTCATACACAGATTTGAGGCTGGCTCTAAGGCAGGAGCATGGTAGGACTCAGACTATCCAGCAGAAAGTTTAGGGAGCTGTTTCATGGAGGAATCATAGAATATGTGGAGTTGGAAGGACCCATAAGGATCATTGAGTCCTACTCTCTGCTCCTCCCAGGACTGCCTAGATGAATCATAGGATGGTTTGGGCTGGAAGGAACCTTGAAGACCATCTGGTTCCAGCCTCTGCCATGGTCAGGGACAACTTCCCCTATCCCAGGCTGCTCCAAGCCCTGTCCAACCTGGCCTGGAACATTTCCAGCTATGGGGCAGCCACAGCTTCTCTGGACACCCTGTGCCAGGGCCTCAGCACCCTCAGAGGGAAGAATTTCTTCCTATCTCTAATCTAGACCTCCCCTCTCTCAGTTTGAAGCCATTCCCTTGTCCTGTCACTACATGCTCTTGCCAACAGTCTTTCTCCATCTCTCTTATTGGCTTCCTTCAGGTAAGAGCATCATCCAAGATGCTCCTTGACCCTTGGACAGGGTTAGTGCTGGGGGCAGCCTGTTCCAGGGATCAAACACTCCTCTAATGTCTGCTCTGAAATTCCTCAGATGCAGCTCCACTTCCTTTTTTCATGTCCTCTGGCTGGCTCCCAGAGAGGGGATCAGGAGCATCCCTTGGCCTTTGTCACTTCTCCTTCCAGAGCCCTGGGCCCTGTTTTCCTTTCAGCAAGCCTGAAGCAGGTGCCTGACCTGCCTGTATGCTTTCCTGTGGTTCATTTCCAGCCTTACTGCTGACTGCTGCTTCCTTGTCAGAGCTCGAGGAACATTCATCCCAGGCTGGGCTATTTTAAGGTCAGGCTTCTACGTATCTGCACGAGCCCCTGTGCTTCAATTAGCTTTTGTCTGGCCTGAGCTGTTTTTGTTATCACCCTCGTTTTGCTGATAAAGCAGGAACATTTTTAGAGGTGATTTTCTCCCCCTCTGCAGGAGCCCTGGGATGGATGGGACTGAACTTTGCCAGGTGCTCAGGGTGAAAGGAATTGTCAGGATACCTGGCTCCTCTATCTGTCCTGACAAACCACGCGGGGGCCTTGTGTCTTGGGTTGCTCCCTCTGCAAAGCAAGGCTAATATTTATTTCCATTATATTATTAATAGCACTTAGTAACTTTGAACAAGGTCAGGCCTTCACTACATTACACCTTGTGCTAAGACATGCATATATTATACATGGGTGCCTCTCTCAGGCCTCCTTCGAAGGAGTGATGTCGGAATGCAGTGCCTGAGAGGCAAGGAATGATCCACAATGCCTGGTGTGTTCCAGGGCTCTGTCCTGGTGCTCTGGCTCATCCCAAGGAGTGCATCATGGCCAGGAGATACCTTGGGCTGGCCTTTCATAACTTGATTATCCTATTTCAGGTTTAATACCCCAGATAAGGATCTATGACTAAAGGCAATGGCTGAGAAACCTCTGCAGTTTTGCTGCTGGAGTCATAAAGAGAGAATAAAGCAAAGTATGGGCATCTCCAGCACAGCTGACACAGGTTTTGTCTAGATTTAAGCCTCTCATTTTCATCACTGCCTTAGTCACAGGAATCACTCTCCAGATGATCCCACACTCCTTCAAGTTCAGAGCAACATCTCCCTGAACTGACAGATTAGCAGACAACAACTCTGAACTTACAGTATGAATTCATAAATAGTCTGTCTCCAACCACCATTAATGCATCCCAGATTTAGGGCTGCCTGACAAATCATGTTCTCCCATTGCCACCATGACTTTGTTCTACACTTCAAATTTGAAAGCCATGAAAAATAAATAATAGTTTGGAACGTCTGGTTGTTAAATCATCGCAAGCTCCTACTGGGGGCGCACAGTGACGCCACGATTGCCAATGTCTATAAAACTGCTTTACTCGGTTGTTCTGGTGGGACCCAGTTCTGTGAGTGCAGCAGGGATGTGCTGGGGTAGATTGCTGAGGTTTTGGAGATCGGAGTTTGGATATGATTTTTTTTGGCTTTTTCTGCAAATGAATGTTATTGAGAAATGACGCTTCCTGCTACTTCCATGCCCATATATCCTGGTTTCATACTTGGAGGCAGGAGTTAAGGGGCAGGGTGGGGACTGCTGGTGGTCCGAAAACTTGGTTCAGAGTGTCTGGGATTAACCTGCACTGCAGTGGGTTGGGTACATGTCTCTGAAGTATTAAAGCAGGAATGGTTAGCACTTGATGAAAAACGTGAAGTCGGAGCAAAACTGTAGTGCATTCTCAACCTCTCTAAGGTGCAGAGGTGCAGCTGCCAAACCAGTACAGCAGCAGATCTAAAGCCTTGTGTCAGCAGGACTCAGAGAGACTGACACCAACACCAACAGGGTGTTGTATGTGGAACTGAAGTGGTTGTCATGGGCAAGCTCTAAAACAATGAATTTGAGATTAGCTGCATCATGTGGAGAGTTGCAGCTTAATCCTACATGAAAAGATATAAAATCATTCATGAAACAAAAACCAATTTATGGGAGGGTAACTAGTTGCTGAATGGTGATATTCTCAAAGTTTGTATAATGTAGAATTAATCAGAAGTCTAAAATCTGTGGTGATTAAAATATTCTTCTGGCTTTCCATATCTCTTTTTGTTATAGAACTCCCTAAAGTTTGAAAGTGAGACAGAAGTTTACTGACAGCACTGAGCACAGTTTGAGAGAGGCTGGCTCATCATGCAGGGCAGTACTTGGGGGGAAAAAAGGGAAAATCATCCACAGCCTTCATTCCAAGAGAGTCTAGACATGAAGCCACTGCATAGAAAGCTATTGGAAATTCAAGGATTTCCTTACAAGTACTTGCATCTTTCTTTCCTGGCTTCTTCTGGAAGCTGCAAAGAAGTTCATTGACTTTTTGGAGATTCGTAGTGCCACATAAATTAGGTGGAGAGACTCTGTGGGAAGTAGGCCAAAGGGAAAGATTGTTCTTAAATACATTATCTCTATGTGCTTCTCCCCATAGCAACTGGACTTAGTCAAATATGCTTTGAAGTAAGTTAGGTTGCCAAAAAAGTAGGATTAACTGCCAGAAAATAGTTAAGTTATATTTTCATTCTTCATTCTGTGTGAAATAATACAACAGAATTAGTAAATATGAGCATCACATTATTTCCAGTGGTGTTGCAGTGGCTTCAATAATCACCTCAAATTGTTTTGCCATCTCTGTAAGTTATGGGGTGACAACAGCACCGAAGAAGCAGCGGAGCAGGCAGAAGATCCTGTGGAGCAGTTTGAACACTGGGTCTATTTTAGAGCTGGTGATTGTTTGGATGCAGGAACTCATGGAAATAAACCCTGACTGTACAGCTGGTACCCAGGGAAAGTGCTGTGGAAGAGAAATAGGAGAGTCACAAGTGAGGTGTCCATGGCTGGTGGCGAGCAGGGACTGTCCATGCCTGGCAGGAATGTCACTGCAAAGGTGATTTTCCCTGTCTCCCATTTCAGGGTTTAGGGGTGTCGAGTGTGGCTGTCTGATTGTTCATGTTGGCCAGCTCCCAGCTGCTTTTTGAAGATATTTATTTTTGTAACTGTTGCATTTATCAGGGTGGATTAGCCAAGTCTGTTGACTTCAGTTCTTTGGCACAGGCTGTCAGAAATTATTTTAGCAATGCTCTGCCCTGAACAAAGTGCATTTACTTTTCAACCTCTGCTCTTACTTCCAAGCAATGAGCTACTGAGGGTTTCATTTACAGTCAAACATTCAGTGGAGTTCCTATCCACAGCTCTTTGTTGTACATTGGATTTCTGTTTGTGGAAACCAAAGGGAAGGAGAAAGGAACATCTCCACCTAATGGCTTCTGGCTACCAGTAAATGGTGGCAATTCCACAAGGAGGTATAAAGCACAAGAGGATGTTTTCAGAGAAGTAATAAATTTGCTGGGATAGTCACAAGGAGTGCCAACATCACTTGAGAGAGAGGAACTTGTGGGCATTTCTTTTGTTCCATCTTGGGCATCATCTCCATCTCCTGAATATACAGACCAAATCCTCTGGCCAGCAGAGTTACCGTTTTCCAGCACCAAGGGCTGGGTCCTTCCTCTGCAAACTGTTTAGGGTGACACCATGCTTTATTTTCAGTGGTGTAGGGTACTAAAATATTAGAGCTTTTCTTGGGCAAGCTGACTGACCTTTGAGAGTGCCTTCAGGGCTGTGAAGAAGTGTTAATGGAACATATTTCCTCTCATGTTGGACAAGGTAAGGAAGAATTAATTCTGAATTAAAGGCTTATTGTTTAAGAGACTTACATTGGAAACTGAATATCCAGCAAAAAGTTCTGTAATTTTCTCTCCCAGAACTCAGACTAAACTTTGTATCCATATTTACATTTAAAGGAAAGGCAACAACTAACTGCAGAGAGGATTTTCACTCACCTGAATTAGTTGGTTCATTCCCATAATATTCCACCTGAATGTCACTGCAACCTCTGTGCTGCCACCCCCAAACCTGATCTCGTCACTCACTTCAAAGATGCAATTCCCTGCCAAATGCCTCACCTTCATCCATCTCAATCTAAACTCAGCAAAATGACCTCTCAAAAAGTACTCTACAGAGGCACTCTTTAATCAACATCTGTTTAGAGCTTTCCCCGTTAACTTCACCTAGGCAGATTGTTTTCCATAATTAGGCACAGATAGGCTGTGATATAACCAGCTGACATATAGAATACATATTCATTTCTCCCGCTGACTCCTTGAAGGATCTCAGTAATGCACAAGAAACACCTAGTGCATTTAACACTAGTCTCAAGAGCTTCAGACTTGTCTAAGAGAGTCGCTGAAGCACTTCAGGTAAAGCTCATGTCTTGTTAAATGAGAGGCTTAGGACAGTGTGATGCTCTTGATGAACTAAGAGGCTGTATTTAGATAAGAAATGGAGAGCAACTGGGAGCTGGTGTCTCCTTATTTTCCTTTACTGAGTGGGCTGTAAGGGGCAGAAATGTTCTTTAGGGGCAAGAAGATGGTGACATTAATAGGGCTGGACCTGCAAAATGTTTGTGGGTTTGCAATTAGAGCCCTGAACAGCTACCTGGGGCTCTGTGCTGCCTGGTCTCTATTGTCTGAGGCCTTAGCAGAGGCTCTGGCTCGGACAAACACTTAACCAAACGCTTTAAGTTCTCCATATGTAAAATACCCGTTAAGCTCTTTCTACTAAACATGACCTTGATCTCTTGGTGCTGCAGCTCCCCAGTGAAAAATAGAAATCCGATAACAGCTTTATCAGTCTGAAAACTCCCAGCAGTCCCATGCTACTATTTCTCATGTAACATAACAAAACATATCTATGAACGTGATAGTATTTACTGGCTTGATTCTGCCCTTTTCTCTTCGGTGAAATTAAATAACAGCCAGCTCCAGGGGCAGCCTGATTGATTTCAGTGAAACTAATGCTACTACTCAACAAGACTGAGGGCAGAAGGAGCCGAGTCAGGCACCGAGCAGGTTTTGTTATTCTCCTGTTACTGCCACAGAGCTCTGGTTATTTTGAGAGAGCCTGTTCATATTTTCTCTTTCGCTGTCTCCCCCTGATCTTTTTGGCTTTTCTCAGCTTCACACAATAGTCTCAAATCTTATCAATTAACTGTCAGCTTTAAAAATCTCCTACTTCTGGAATTTTCAGGTTCCCCTCAAGTGAGCATTTAAAGCCACTGTGTCTCCAAACCATCTGCTATTACTGGAGAAAAAACACCACAAAACACTTTAAAACCTGACAGCTGACTTTCAGAAGTCTTTAGTAATTGCAGCCCAAGTTGAAATTATTGAGCCTAAATAGCCTGAAATGTTTTAGAAAGTCAGGGCACGAGCTGCATTCTGCTACCTCCAGCCCCATAATTTTCTACTCTTTTCGATGTGTTATTGTTGAAGGTATCAGAGTTTGAAGGTGATTAAAACTCAATAGTTCATTTGGTCCTTAGCATATTGTTTTCAAACATTTCCAGCAGAAGTAAATGCTTAAATCCCATTAAATTGGAGGCTAAATGCCTTAGGTTTCTTTACAAATCCTTCTGGTAGGCATCAGATATCAAACAGACAAAACAAAAAAATTAAGCTGAAGCCAGGGTATTTTTCTTTCCCTATGGGGAAAAGGGCATCTATTATGCAATGAATCTTTTGTAATGGTTTGGTGGCTTTGACAAAATCCATTTTACTTCATTGTCCTTTTATTTTACATAATATCCATAAAATGGCAAAGCAGAAGAAGTTACTGCTGATCAAAACAATTAGGATAAAGCTCTTGAGTTAGAATAATGTTACACAAAAAAGTGACCTTTTTTGGCCAGAGCAACTTTCTCAGGGGCTGTATTCTGCATGAAGGGGTAGGACTTGTCTTGCAGCCCTTTAAAGCAGATTTTGTCTGTTGTCTTTTTATAAGAAACAAAAAAATAATTTTAAAAAATAGTAGAAAAAAGGGTCTGTCTTAGTTCCCCTCACATTGTAATTAATGCCCAGCATGTTGCAAAATAGCAGAGTAAATGTTACAGGACAGGTAAAACTTAATCCTACCGTGATCATGGGGGATGCTGGAAACTCTTGTAAAATGAAATTTTATGAAACTCCAACAACTGAATAATCTTTTTTGACATTATGCCAAGGAAGACCTGAAACAGGATCCATTTGGGAGACCCCATTCTCGTACGGATTCCTCTGGATTTCAGAGTTCCAACCAGGTGCAGATGTGTACCCAAATATACCAAGTTACAAGGAGGCTTAAAGATTTTCCAGAGTGAAGAAAAGAAACTAATAAACCTGTAAATCATATAACTGGGTTTACCTTGTAGTGGACAAACCTTCCATAGGGCTGCAGAGGGCATGTTTAAGGACAACAAAGCACATGCTCCAATTCTCACTGGTTTTTATTTGGAGCCTGACTCCCATTTGCCTTTGATTGTTGGCCCTGGGTTCCCAGTGATGGTAACTATCCCTCTTGCCTAAAATCCCTGCAGTGTTCCCTGCTGTGTGACCCCAGGACATAGGACAGAGGTGCTGGCAGGAGCTTTGGCTGCCCTGGTGTGTCACACTGCAGCGGCACAGACAGGAGATGCTGGCATTGTTTTGGGAGGCCTTGCCATTGGCACAGAGTTCTGTAGGTGGGTATTGCATTGGAGAGCAGTCCTTAATTAATGCCGAGCTCCAGAGCACACTTTCTCATCCTTCCTTCCCCTCTCATAGGTGTCTGTGCTCATTAATCAAATCGCTTTTCTGTTCCGGCCGTGGTTTGAGCGCTGCGTTTCTTGCCAGCCGGGGCTGGAGTGAAAGCCAAGGTATTTGGTGTGTGAGAGCTGCTGCAGCTCCCTGCTCTCCCCATCCCCAGCCCTCGCTCCCTCTGAGCTCATCACTCCCATTTAAGCAGGCTCAAAGGGCACAGATTTGTTTGGCTTTGGGCCCCGCGAGCTCGGGCCTGTCCGGACATGTCCGCTGACCGTTCCACAAGGGGAGCTTCTCTCTCAACACGGAATTTTCCTGCCCCCTTTCCCAGCACAGAACTCCTTGGCATGAGCTCACCCTCCAGAAACCTCAGTATTTACACAGGCTCCATGGCTGGGATTTACTCAGGGCCCAGCTGCTGGTGCTTATCTTCAGTTTTCTGAAGTAAAAGGTTGAAATTGAGAATTACAGGAGAGCACTTCTGCTTGTTGTGCAATCCCCCAGCTTGCTCCAAAATGGGTCTCCCCAAACCACCTCTGGCAGCTTGCAATGGGATAATGTGCCCTGAAGAGGGGAAGAAAGGTTTGGAAAGACATCCACGTGCAAACAGGACAACTCTGTCCTTAGGAAAGCTGGGACATTATCACTGAAACACTGCCCTGAGACTCTTTCCCTTGAGATCACAGGTTCTGCTCAGAGAATGAGAGAGAATGGGGAAGTTTTGTAAGGTACAGATGGCCCTGAAAGCACCAAGTGCAGCTCTTCAGCACCAAAGGGCTGTGTGAAATTAGCAAATAGTTTTCATTAATATTTCTGGTAGAAATAACAGTATCTCCTTTCTAGACCTGTAATTTTTTTAAGAAGTTGTTCACTAACTATCACTTTAACCTTGAATATCTAAGGTTCTTTTGTGTTTCAGCTTAGGAGGGAGAACAAGAATCCATCCTTATCAGAGGTATATTTTTTAGAAGATGAAATTACTTGAAAATGTAGAGTTTTAACCAAAAATAGTGAGTGCTTTGGTTCAGGACCCTTTAATAATGCAAATCTTCCAGACAAATAAGAGATTTTATTTTTAGGTAATAGTTTGGAAAAACCCCACCATATTTTAATTAAATTAAATCACAATGAAATGCAGAAGACTTAAATAGATTGGCTGTCTGGTGTAGCTGCTAATCTGGCCCATGTTCAGTTCACCCTGAATAATCATCATTTATTCTGTGTGTGTTTTTCAGACCCACTACATCCCAAAATATTTTGCAGAGTTAATCAAATACAACCTGACATTCAAAGAAGAGGAGAACAGTTAAGATGCTCATGCAGGAGATAAATATTGATTTCAGGTACAGCTTGGAAACAGGGAAAAACCATCATATCCATGAGGGAATTTTCTCAGAGCTGCTGTAGCATCCTGTGAGACCTGCAGCAGTTCCAGGGACTCCTCAGTTTGGTTCCTGAATCTGGGGGCTGTGGGTTAATAGGGAGGAGACAGAAGATGTTCCATCCTCCTGTGCAGGCCAGCAGAGCTCAGTTGCCAGGTTTCCTCCGTGCCTAGGACACGGGCTGTCTGAAGGAATTAGCAGTGCTGCCTTGGCAATCAGCAGGGTCTCGTTCGTCGGCACCGCTCGCAGGATTCAGGCTGAGGACCTCCAAAGCGAGGCACCTCGCTCGCTCTGAGAATCTGGGATTTTTTCCCAGATGCTTTTCAGAGCTTTTGTGATTGCCTGACTCTTTCCATTTCTCAAATTCCACGTTTCCCCCCCCCCCAGCCTCCTCTGACCCAGCCTTATCCTTCTTTCCTTTCTCGGTGCCTCTAACCTGCTTCTTGAACCATTTACCTGTTTTTCTGATCAAAGAATGTTTCAGTCTGAGTTTGGGAAGAAATTATTTTTAGTCAGTCTGTATCAGAAACACGTGGCCCTGTGCTACCAGAGCACTTCACCATCATCCTTCTTAGCCAGGTTTATTCACATTTGCACACAAGCCTGTTTAAAGTAGGAAATCAGGCAGAAACAAACCTTCTGTTTCCAGCCAGACACAGCGTTCAGAAGTCCTCAGTTCAAATTTCAGCCATTTCTAATTAAGAGCTCATCAAACCTCATAAAACCCTCAAGGTTTCCAAGGATCTCTTGCTAATGGCCACACTTGGAAGAAAAGTACTTTGAGCTATTTTGCTTTCCAAGTGCACTGTGTACTTTTGTCCTCATCTTCCTTTGCTTTCTGTGACATCTGTGGACAAAATGTGTTTGGAGATGATCTGGTCAGTTAGATGAGAAATTATATATTGAGTACATTAGCGTGTAAATTTGGCTTTCCAAAAGCTTTGGGTCATCAACTCATACAGAGATTCAAACACACACATGGGCTTGTGTACACTGGTTAAAACAGCACGATAAACTTTCTTAAAGAACAGCAAAAACTTTTGCTTTTGTATTTATATTAGACTTTTGTTAATTTCTAAGAAAACTTTTTTTTTTTTTTTTTTAATGGCTCTGAGTTAATTTTGAAGCCAAAAATCGAGCATAAACTCATCTGCTCACAGTATCTGAGTTTCAGGATAATACACATCCTGCTCTCACGTTACATTACCCCCCATAAATCCGTCTCTGAGTCAAAACCCCTTAAAAACATAAATGCAAATATAAAAACAACTAGAGTTAAGAAAGTTAGCCCGTGACTTAAAAAGGAAGAAGAGGAAATAACAAATGCAGAGGATGAAGTATTCAATGCCATTTTTGGTTGTTTCTCCCAAAAATAATTTTAAAAAAAGGTTGATTGTGGCTGTGTACTAATGCATTAAGTTTTAACAAGGGGGTCATCTGAAATAGCTAAAGACTATGCTGGCTAAAATTTGGGTAATTTAGATGTTCTGCAATTCAGCAGGACCTGATGAAATCGACCCTGGAGTACTTCAGGCTCTAGCTGCAACAATCCCAGAGTGATTAGAGATTATCTTTCAGAGTTCAAGATGACCAAGGTAGAGCCAGAGGCCCAGAGAAGGGTAATCACAAGGTCTATTTTTAAATAGGGGGAAAATGAGAACCAGGGGGATTATGGAACAGTAAAACTGACTTCAATACCCAAAAGTTTCTAGAATTAGCTGTTACAAGCACTCAGAGAATTAGAAGTTAATAAGAAACAGCAAATACAGATTTGTCAAGAGCAAATCACGTCAAACCAGTACAATTTCTGTGCAGGGGAGATGAACTGGTAAATAAAAAACAAGAGGTGGATATGATGTTTGTTGGCATTTTAGTAAGAGTTTGAATTCATGACATCCTCATAGTCTAAGCAGAGGTACATACTCTGTTTCAGACTGAGAGCACAACCAGGTGTAAATTAAGGCTCAAAAAGGAGCTGTAGATTGTTTCCTGTCAAGGTGGGAGGGCACAACAAAGGGGGTCCCTCAGGGTTTTGCTCTGGGCTGGGAAGAGCTCAGGGTTTTAGTGGTTGTCTTGTGTGGCTTTGCAAAGTGCACATTAATAAAACCTCCTCAGGTCATGCTGGGTGGCATTTCAGCGTTTTAGAAAAGAGAAGCAGAGCTGTGAATAATTTTTATACCTGGTTATATGAAATTTGCAACCTGAAATGGGATTGAACCAAATTGTAATAGTGAAATAAATACAAGTGCAGAATTGAATTAAACCAGAAAATACTTTGCAAGAGAGGCAGTGTTTAACTATGAAGACAGTGCAGAGTGATGGAAAATGCTCAACTGAATATAACATCATATAACTGCTTCAGAATTTACAATTAATGCAACAGAGTAGAGTGGGGCTTGCAGGTAAAAGAAAAGGGATAAATTTTACTTTTCAGGCAACCTTCGTACAGCCTTGGCTACGCTCTCCCTTGGTTGTGCAGTTCAAGAAAAATCTTGACAAATTGGAGAGGGACTAAAGGAGAGCCTAGGAATGATAAGAGGTTTGGAAAACGCAACCTATGAGGAAAGATTGAAGGAATTGGATTTGTTTAGTCTAGAGAAGGGAAGACTGACAGGATGTGAGAACATTCCTCCAATATGTAAAACATTGCTAGAAAGAGAATGGTGATGAATTGTTCTTCAGAGCAGCAGCGAGGAGAGAATTCACATAATTTTCAGCAGAAAGGATTTAGTTTAGATATTAGAAAAAAGCTTCCCAGCTTCAAGGCCATTTCAGCACTAAAATAAGCTGTGTGAGAAGGTTACTGGAGCTACTTCCTTGGAGGTCTTTAAAAACAAGTTACTCATCTGTCAGGGATGGCCTGGGAGGATTTTGTGTTGCCCTCTGAGTGAGGGAACAGGCTGCAGCTTTGGATATCTGCTGGTTTGTATATCTTGGTTTGGAAATGCATTTAAAGATCAGGCTGAATATAATAATAGTAACTGACAGGTAGCTGGAGGGTTGATTGTTTGTCCACTCTGCTTTTCAGGGACATGATGCTGTAGTTGTAGCTGAGTTCATACAGTCATGAAAGGTTTTATTCAACCAACACCTGTGCAAGGAGCATTCTACTCTTCTCCCAGCAGGTGAGGAACAAGGCAGAGTAAGTGGTTTCATCAAGGTTAATCTGTGTTATATCATCTCACTGCTTTGTGTAACCCAGCCACATGCCTTTTGATCTAAATATTCTCAGGTTTGTGAGAAGAGCTCTGCTCTTCATCTCTGGTTATTTGGACAGTAGGTAATTGGGGATAGTTGTTCTCTACATTCATACTCTTCCTTGGCAGTTGAAGTTTCTGTATGCTTCTCTACCTTTGTTTTACTTCTTCGTGTTGCTGTGATTGGTAATTAACATGCTTATGTTTTTAAATAGCTTAATTTGTTATTTAAAGTTGACTGTGAGATAACTGTGGAGAGTGGAAGGGGTGCAGTAATACATAAACAGAGAGCTACAACTTCCTGAGATGGATGAACAGCTCATTGCTGAAAGGAGGATAATTTAGGATGTAGTTGTGTTTTGGAACTGTAGAAATGTGACTAGAATATATATGTTATGGGATGGGATTTGTTTTTCATGCCCCAGAAGTCTAAAACAGGCACAAAGGTAATATGAGCAGTTGTTGTGCATGGTTTTGAGTCAAACCATGGGAGCAGCCTCTAGAAAGGTCAGATGCCTAAAACCATCAGCATTTGAAATTGCACGATGCTGCTGAGAAAACAAACAAGAAAACACAGTTGTGCCCTTTCAGCAGGACATGTTTGTGTGCTGTTTCCTCAGGTCTGTGCTGCTGTGGTGGGCAGGCTCTCCAGGTGAGGTGGAGCCCAGCAGGGCTGGCACTATTATCCCACTCCAAACTGCCTTTCCCCAGGGATCTCGTGGCTCTGTGCAGCAGAACCTGTGCAGTTATGGGGAGCTGAGACACAGCAAGGCTTCCCTCCCCACAAAATGCCTGTGGTGGTGTTGGCACAGCACTGGGAGGGTGCTGGATATCTGGACGTTGGAGTTAAGGTTTTTTGTGTTAAGGGATCACCCTAGGGACAGTTTGGGAGAAGCAGCAGAGGTTTGCAGCTCCTCCGCCTTCACAGCACTGTGGTGTTATCTGTGTGTCTGAGGAGCAGGAAGCATTTGTCTGAGGAACAGGACAAATGTCCAGCCCTGATGTGTGTGTTTAGCTTTGGAATTGTTGGTTTTTGTGCCTGGGGAGCTGGGCTGCAGCCTTAGGTACCTGATGGTGGCTTGGAGGGAGGTGGTGCAGCATTTCTGGCTGCCCCAACACAACCCCCACTAGGGCTGGACCAGCACAGTCCAGGTGGGACCTTTCCAGCTGTGCTGACCAGTTCCCAAATTCCAGCTTTAAACCTGGGAGCAGTGATATCCAGAATGCTCCTCGTTTGGAGGGGTAGCAGTGAGTGTTCATGTGTGTTTTGCTGCACAGCTGCACCATCCCAGAATAAACTGCCCTAACTGGAGACAGGCACTGTGGACAGAGGAGATCTCTGGATCCCTGGGTTGGTGCTCCCAAGCTGCAAGACTCTCTAAAAGAGTCCTGCCTTCAAGCTTTGCCTGGGGAACATGAGAGGTTAAAAGCCAAAGCTGTGTATTGCTTTCCTGCAGTGATTTACTGCTTTTTGGGCAAAGATAACAGGCGAGATATTCCCCCTCCCCACATACACCTTTTTTTTTTTTTTTTTTTTTCATTCCTCCCTGCAGATTCCTCCTTCTCACCCTGCTGCTGCACACATCACTTGTGCTGCACTCCACATTGCAAGTGGGGGAGATTTCTTGAACCAGGGGCCTCCTGCTTAATGCACTGAGGATTCAGGCAGGCCAAAAACGCCTGTAGCATATGGGGAAGGGAAGGGCCAGCAGTGAGCAAGCTTGGACAGATGTGCTAGAGAGGGAGCGTGGTGCTAGTGGGGGTGGAGAGAGCTCTGCCCCCCTCCAGCCGGTTCAGGGGGTGGCCAATCGGGAGAAATGGACCCTTTTTAGGACCCCAACAGTTAGGGAGAGCCCCTGAGGCATTTTTGGCCAGGAGGTTGTGTGCACACACACACTCGCACACGGAACAGTTCAGCAGCAGTCCAATCCCCAGTGACATGGAGCTTTTTCTTAATTCAGAGCATATTTCAGGCTTCAGTTTAAAGGGAGGGGGGGAAGCAACACCAAAAACCAACCCATAAACCATAAAGAATCTATTGAAACAATTGTAAGGGGAAAAAATAGAATGTGGCTGCAGCCAAGGTTGTTAGGGAGGAGATGTATGGGAGAGATGAAAAATAAAAGGAACAATTACCATGTTCCTCACTGGCCTCAGATCAGCCTGGCAAAGTAGGGACCTAGGAAGGGACTGTCAAAAAAATGAGAGAGGTGAATCACTGCTCTCAGGTGAGCTCCTGGTTGAGCAGGGCTTTGTGGTGGATGTGCCTCTGCCCATTCACTCTCATTCACATGGCAGTGTCTCCTGTGCTCCTCAGGGCTGGTTTACAAGCAGAAAGTTTAAGCTGGTGAGCAGTAATTTATCCTCTAGTTTGTTTGTGCAAACTGAGCACCTCATTTGGGGATCTCAAAGTACATTGGGAGCAAAAATCTCCCAAGATTTCCAGTGAAGTGAGGCCATTTGATGAGACTGCACACAAGCATCCTCTTCAGTGTTCAAGTGATTTTTTAAAGGGTGCCTGGCAGGGCTGGGAATGGCACCTCCAAAACCCCAACCCTCCCTCACAGAATGTCTCTACAATGGGACTTTTTTCTGACACCAGTTTGATTGTTTGTTTGTTTGTTTGTTTGCAATTAGGAATTAATGCCTGGACATCAGCATCCTTATACAAAGAGCAATTGATTCAGTCCCTGCCCCAAATATCTTCCAGTCTTCACTCTCAGGGATAATTTTCCTCTAAAGGCAATTTAGATGCACAAGACTCTTAGCACAGCTTGTTCATTACTGCCAAGGACCTGCAGTGCAGGATGCGTCTCCTCAGTTAACATCTGTTTTTTTGACCAAATTGCTTTAGTTGCTGCATGGGCCCACAGCTGATATAAAATGCTGAGAAATTATGACTATTTTTGTTGTTTGGGTGTTTTGATTTTATTTATTTATATATTTTCCTAAACCTGCAGTTCATTTTGGCATACCAAGCTGGATTTACTCGCAGTTGTACCCAGGCAATTATGATGTTTAAAAAATTACTCCCAGCTTAACCCAGTGCAGGGAGGTGAAAAGCAGGGGAGGGGGGGGTGTGTGTGTGTCTCCTGAGGGGGGTTTTGGCATCAGACCAACAGGAGCAATCGGCATTTGGAGGAAAAGATGCATGTGCACATTAGGAGGCAACATCTGGTCCTAGGGCCACGTTCCTGCCACAGCAGAGAAATGCTGCCTCTGCACTGTCCTCCTGCATCTGGGGTGGGGTCTCTGTGTGCAAAGTGGGGTCTCTGGGAAGGTTGAGGTACCCTGACCCCGATTTTAGTCGTTATTCTCTGTCAAATAAGTCAAGAAGAAAGAAGGCATGCAGCAAAATGCAGTTTGGGTAGAGAACTGAGATTTTTCTGTCCCCTTGAAGCTTAGGGGTTTTTTGACTACTCCCTGGGTTCTGATTCCAATTCAAATCAGTGAGAAACCAGTAAGGGCGAAATGCCTGGAAATTGTTCTGCTGCTGTGTGGTTGAAGTGTCTCCTGTGCTACTGACAATGCAGAAGCACTTTGTCACCCAGCATCAATTGTCCCATCAGCCCCCAGCTCTGTTCCAGAGAGCTCCTGGTGTGGTTGTTTCTGACCACATTTTACTGCTTTGCTGTTCTGGGTCTCGTTCTAGTCCTGACCAGGGTTGTCCAAGGCAGACAGGAAGACTTTGAACTAAAAGCAGTAGCAGTAATTTCCTTGACTTTAGCAGCAGCCTTTGGGGGATCTATCATGGGTTGTTTCATCTGCAGTTAAACTTTGGATCTGATGTCCCTGATTTAGGAATCTAGACTCAGCTTTGAGTCACCTAAGGCAATAAAAGGCCTGGAAGACTAATTGTTGAGATTAAAAGGAGAAAATGTGGCTTGCTGCCTTTTCCAGGGGATGCAAGACATGCAACCTCAAACCAAAACATCATTTATTGTCAGAGTCTCTCTCTAGTGAATTTGGAAAGCTTGAAGGCAGGACAGAAAGAAAGCAAAGTGCAAGAACAGGGGGTCTCTTTTCCTTGCCCCTTATTTGATACTATAGAAAGAGTTGTTAATTTTTATACTCTGAATTTCCTCACACCTTTGGGCATATTATGCTGTTTGTGTAGTTCCCTTTGGACCAAATCTGAATTACCTGCCAGACCTCCTCAGTTTAGATTTAACTCTGTGTTGTGTTGTAGCATTAAGCTGAGCTCTAACTTTTGTTTTGCTTCAGCCCTGCCTATTTTTTCACTGTTAAGCATTGAAACTCTGCCCAGGGAGGTTTGGAGTGCCCAACTGGGAGGTGTCCAAGGAAAACCAAGGTGGCACTGAGTGCTCTGTGCTGGGGCCAAGGAGGGGCTTGGTCATAGGTTGGACTTGATGGTCCTGCAGGTCTTTTCCAACCTCAGTGATTCTGGGATTCCATGACTCCAGCCATGCTCAGAAATCCAGAGCAGAAGCTGAGCAGTGCTGGCTCCTGCTGGGCAGTGGTGCTGGGTGGGAAGGTTGGATGTGCTCTGCAGGTGGAGGGGAGGCAACAGTGGGGAAAAACAAATGGGAAGGCACCAACATCTTCCAGTCCTGTGCTGTCAGCAGTCCAGCCATCCTCCCAGCACCTGGCTGTGCTAGAGATTGTTGGGATGGAAATGGTTCTCCTCCTGCCCATAATCCACACCTTGAGCTCCAGACTCCCATCTCCTCTGGCAGGAGAGCTGAGCCCATGGCGCTGCCGGCCCGGCACTGCGGTCACTGCTCTTTGCAAGAGTGTCTCCATTTCCTTGGCCAAATATCTATGTGGGTAACTCCATACTTCCTTGCTAAATTCCTCTTGGAGTTTTGTTTTGATTTGTGTCTGCTCCTTGTGTGATATAAAGTTTTACTTAGTCTTAAATAGCACTTGCTGAAAATCCGGTTTTTTCTCCCCACTGTTGTAAAAGCCTGAGTTTGGAAAGTGGGAGGTTTTGGGAAGGTGTTGCAGAATATTTCCTCGTTCCCAATGTGTTTAATTTTCATCCACTGTCAGGGAAGGGGTTGGGGAGCAGACTAAATGGACCCAGTGGAGTTCAGAAAATGCAAAAGGAGTTAAAAAGCTAAATTCACCCCTTTTGCAAGTTAAGGTATCCACGCATCTGGATATGCTGGTGAAATCAAAGAGCTGTAAGTTCAAGTGAGTGTTTACAGCTCCTGAATTCAGTTAATTTATGACATGTTTAATGTGTTTTCACAAATGTTTGTTGTACTCATGTAGTGACGATGCTGTATTTGGTCAGTAAAATTCCATCCTGCCTGCAGTACGCAAAGACCTGAATGTCACAAGGATGTTCTGTGTCTGAGGAAAAATATTCACTTTCATTTTAAACAGTCCAAATTCTTCTACTTTTTTTTTGCTTTTTTATTTATTTTTTTTTTTTTTTTAAGAAGAAACTTAAACCTGTCACTGAAACCACCAACAGGACTTTCCAATTCTCACTAACATTATGGGATATTTCTGGTTTTTCGGGTTTGCATTCTTTCTCCATTTTTTTTCTTCATTTTTTTCTTTTCCTTTCACCCTCTTTCTTCAGCATAACAAGATTGGAAATTAGTGCTGGCTTGAGGCCATGGCTGCATCTATGAGTCCATTTAAAGTTATTGCTCTCTAGTCCCCCTGGGCCAGTAGGAAGTTCAGCTGTGATCACAGAGAAAGAAACCACCCCAAAATTCGACAAATAACAATTTAAAAAGAAAAAAAAAAGCAACCAAAAACACAAACAAAAAAGACCCCAGAAGAATATGGAATTGTTTTTATGTGCTTCAAGTTTGGGATGAAAAGACTTGTGAAAACAGGTAGAAATACTGAAAATCAGCTTTTTGTGCTGAGGTGATGGGATTGCTCTGGAGAGATTTCCAGAAGGGAAAGTCTGTTTTACTTTGGTCTGAGTTTAGCTTCTGGTCTTGGACTTATACCTAGGTAGAATCAGGATCTGCCCCCACTGAAGCTGGTGAGGTTCAGCTGCTCTGCAGTTGGGGTGAGAGAAAGCTCTGAGCACCCAGCAGGTGGGGAAGGATTTGCAGCTTCATTCCCATTCTAGCTCTGAATTTTACAAATCATCTTATGCAGGAACCTGGTCTGAAACAAGATTTTTAATGCAGCAGCATGGCCTGGGCTGGGATTTGGGAAGGTGGATGTAGGATAGGTTCATATGGGTTAGAATTTTAGTGAAAGCCCCTGCCTTCTTAGAAAATATTCTCTTGTACGTGCAAGACTTTTTGCCTGCTAACAGGGGCTGAAGGTGAAGAAATGACAGCATAAATAACATTTTTCATGTACAGGTTGGTGGCTTTTCAAACATTTTGTGCACACCTCTCAAAGCATCTGGCATGATCTAGTCAGTACAAAAAAGCAGATGCTGGCTCATATGAGTGACAAACTCTCACCCTCTTTTTCTTGTTTGTTTTTTCCTGAAGTTGAATGAACTGCTCCTGTGAAATCTGTCCACACAAACTTTATTTTTAACAGCAGAAGCTTCTGAGCAATATTTGGACTAGCTCCTCTTGGGATACAAAGAAGAATTTTTTGTCTTTACAGACAGACATTTTATAGGTGGGAATGAAAGGAAACCTCAAGCACATTCACTTTTCAGTCAAATGGTGAAAAAATTTTCAGATACTATGGATGAAGAGGGGGAGATGTTTTTTAATGTATTTAAACCTTCTCCAAGCACCAAATGTACACATTGTGGTCCAGATCCATGAAACAGGTTGTGTGGCATGGAAATTAGGAAGGTGTAAAAGAAATGAGCCACTAGAATACTTTGGGTCCTCCTGATTCTTTCCTTGTAGTACCTCTGGATTTCTATTCTTTAAAAAAAAATCAACTTTCCATTCAATTCTGAAATGATTAAACCCAGTCATTGATGGAGCTGCTGGGTGATCTGTGTGACATTGGCCCTCCAAAAGGCTCCAGAGCTGAAAAGCAGATCAGGACAGTATGTGGTGATTTAGTATTATTTTGGTGTTATTTACTTCACAGACTCTACCTTGATGGCAGTCTCAGTTTTGATGCTGTGCACATGAAGCTGATGTTTGTCCTTACCCCCCCAAACTTACAGTCAATACAGGTAAGGCAAATTTATGACATGTCCTTGGTTAATGGAAAATTCTGGCTGTTCTGCTGTAAGGCCTTTTATCCTACAGCTCAAACCATTGCCACATCCTACAGCTCAGCTTGGTGCCATATCCATTTCTCAGAGTATTTTAAATGAATGCAGGTCCTCCCCTTCACTGAACACAAATATTAAGGTAATTGTTAACATTTAGGATAATTCCTTGAATTTCCAGCCTTGGGTTTCCCATTTCTCCTGTAATAATTCCCTTGGCAGATCCTGCTTAAGAAACTCCCTTCCCTGTTTTTCATGAAGGGTTAAAGCACAAACAGCGGCGTTATGTCCTGGGGTGCCAAACTTTTTCTTCTACTCCGCCTCCTTTTGATTTAAAAGCTTTGTTTATCTCTCTGTAAAGTCACTGGCAGGCCATAAAGAGATATATTGCCTTGGTGCAGACAGCACAGACTCCGCTCCTGGGAAAGCAATGGGCTGTGAAGTTGAGTGTGTGTGTGTGTGTGTGTGGGCCCTCATAATTCAGGAAGGGTTCTCTTTTGGGAAGCTCCCAGTGGACACTGCCTGCAGCCGCCTGTGGCTCCTCGTAGGAGCAGCGTGCGTGTATCCAGGAGGCTTGGTCAGGCTCAGTGCTTTTGATGTCCTCATAAAGCCATCACTCCAGAGCTTGGAATCACAGAGCTATTGAACTCGGTCATAATAGAGTGGGTAAAGTGCTCCCAGTGGTTTTGATTTTATTATATTTTTATTTTTTGATAGACAAATAATGTCGTGTCAGATCCCAGCTTGCTCGGGCACTCCCTGTCATTGAATAGTGAGATACAACATCAGAATTATTGCTTGGTTTCTAAGTTGCTGCCAGGGGTTGAACCTCCAAGTGAACGTTCCTTGATACAAGCTGTATTTTGTTGAGTGTTTGCAAACTCTATAACCCCCTGCACATCCCATGGCTGCTCCCAGGAGTGCAGGGAGCAGAGCTTCTGGCTGGGATGAAAGGTAGGGTGTTCTAGTGGAAGAGATGGAATAGAGGAATTATTTCTGGCTGGCATTTAGACTGCAGAAACTGCTGATTTAGCTGAACTGAGGGTGATTTGGTTTAATCTGCAATGGAATTGACTTGTAATGTCCTTTTTTACTTATCACCAGAGGAGGAATCTACTAAAAAAGAGGGCAGAGCACCAAACTCATCTGAGCCACTGCCAGCAGAAAGGTTATTGATTCCCTGCAGGAGAGAGGAAACTGCCTTTTTCATAGAATGCCAGAATGGTTTGAGTTGGAAGGGATCTTAAAATTCATCTCATTCAACCCTTACCATGGCAGGGACACCTCTCACTGTCCCAGGCTGCTCCAGCCGCAGTGTCCAGCCTGGCCTTGGGCACTGCCAGGGATCCAGGGGCAGCCACAGCTGCTCTGGGCACCCCTTTGAACACCAAGTCATGCTTTATAGGAATCCCTGACCTGGAATCACAGATTTCCAGAGATCTGAGTCCAAACCTTGAGAATTGGATCTGGGAAGCAGCAGAACCCTCTTCTGGAGAATTTTCTCGCATGGAGGATTGGCATGAGAACGGCAGATCATTGCAATCCCACTGCTCCTCTCAATGCATCAAGTGACACACAGCCTAGACCAGGCCCCTGGAAATTAATGCTTTCCACAGAGTCAGTTTATTTTGGGAAACTCTACCAACATGAACATGGGCCCTCAGCCTGCCACCTCCTCATCCCTGGCAGGCCCTACCCACACTGTTTTTCCTTCCAGGCAGAGCCCTGGGTCCTGTGCAGGGCTGAGTGGCTGCACTGAAAAGGCTTTTTACTGCAGCCTCTGTGTGAGCTCCTTCACCTGGGGAGGAATCATTGGTACCTTTTTACAGCAAGGATAAATCTGAGAATGGCCTGAAAATCTGCAGGAAATTGCTTTTCAAGTGACCGATGATATGACCTCTAATTTCCTAATGATCTAGGAAGAGTTCAAGCCCAAGTGCTTGTATATGCAGAATGCCAAATTTATATATACAGAACATCATAATTACTGTCATGGAGATTTACAGTGCTTTACAAATCATTAATAACCATAATAATAATATTTACCATAACTCTTTCTGGCAGATTAATTGCAATTCTCTTTGACCATTCTCAAACGACTCTTCTCACAACATCTTTCCCATTGGCATGAGACTGAAGTACACAAAATGTAATTTATTGACATTAAGGGTGGCTTTATTTCCATGTGTTTATTTGAGACAAAAGAATATATTTGCTATTGAAGGGAAAGCACTAGCATAAATGAATCAACAGATCTTTTAAGACAGTGCTGTGTATTGCTCCACTTCAGTCTGGCATTAGCAGGTGACATGTTGGTGACAGGCAGGTGGGATTCTTGCTGCTCATTTAAGGTACCATTCTCAAAATTAAGTGTATAAAAGAAAGACATAGCCATTTGCATGAGAATCTTTTAGGTCCTTCACATCTGTTTTAGGAGGGGGAAACAACCACAGATGAAAAATGTCAAGTTTAGGCTACACTGACTCTTGTTTAGCTGATGAACTGAGGTGATAGCAATGTCTCATTCTTCTAAATACCATCAAAATTATGAGATCTTTAGAAAAGAAAAAAGTAAGAAAATATTTTCCCATTTTCCCTGCTTTCCTACTCCTCAGTGTACAAAATTTGTGAGCAGTGTCAGATGGGATGGAAAATGTTGGCGTGCAATGGCATTTTTTAGCTTTAAGTTTCGTATGCTGTTGTAATTTCTTATATTTCCTCATATTTTTCTAAGATAACAGTCTTTATAATCTATGTTATTGCAGCAGTTTTATGCATTTTCCTGCCCTTCTTCAACAGCCTGTACTACTTCTGCCAATGCCATGAGTTTCTGTTTAATGAATTGTTCTGTCTAGGTCTGATTTTATCCAGTACTAGAAATTTGGGGTTAATAGACTTTTCTTGCATGGCAGGTTCATAGAAACATAGAATCCTAAAATGGTTTGGGTTGGAAGGGACATTAAAGCTCATCTTGTGTCTATCTCTGCTATGGCAGTGACAGCTCCGGCAGTGACACCTCCCAATGTCCAGCCTGGCCTTGGGCACTGCCAGGGATCCAGGGGCAGCCACAGCTGCTCTGGGCACCCTGTGCCAGCCCTGCCCACCCTCACAGGGAATATTCCATTACCTAATCTAAACCTGCTCTTTTTGATTAATTCATTATTTTGAAAAGACAGTTAAATTAATGTTTATGCTTTTTGACATTGTTCCGTTGTCTATTAAAAAAAAAAAAAAAAAAAAAAAAAAAGTCAGGCAATATTACCATTTTGTATCTTAGTTTCAGGCTTCTCTTTGTTTACTCCTCCAAAGCACATTTTTGGTATAAAATGACCATTCCATTTATTGTGTTGGCATGACTGGGGGGTAGAAGAAATGATCTGCTGTTGTTCCCTCACCCACTGAGTGATGGTTTAAAAAAGTCTGGCTCCAAGACACACCAGCCACTCACATCTCTGGTTGAACTCATCGTGAGCTGGGAGCACCATGTGTGAGTCAAAGTCACAAAAAGACGTAACCTCATGTTGAAATCCTGCTTCAAATGTATTATACAATAATTGAATCATTTGTCAGACCAACACAACCTTTAACTGCATCCAGTGTTGCGGCATCAGACTCCCCACTGAGATACAACAACCTGGATATTAAGAAAACTTCCACAGGATGACAGGCAGAAACCTCAAACACCCCCAGACTCGGCTCTGTCTCATCAGACTTTCATCTCTGGGAGACAATTACAAAAGCTCATGTGTTATAATATAAAACACTGAACTATTAGTGCCTGCTGACATGGAGAAAAATGGTAATAGTATTTCTCTCCCACCTGCCTGTCCTTCAATTTAATTTTATAGCGGTTGTCTCATAATTTTTCGAAGTTTCCAAAAAAAAGACTTAATGAACCTTTTCTAAAAGAAAGTGCCAAGCAAGCTAAATGGAGAACTTGCTGCCAATTCTGCCTTTTTAATACTTTTAAAACAAATACAGATTTAGAGGCACACTCATAGCAAAGCTGTGTGCCAAAGGCCATCGGAACTGAAGACATGTTTTAGAATATATACATATAAAGTGGGTCTGATGAGTCACATAATTTGTTGCCTGGAGACAGAATACATTTACACGATGTTCTTTAATCTATTTCTAATTTATATGATGTTCCTTGGTCTAATGGGTTGGTTCCCTGAGCTGAGTGTCCAGCAATAGACTCCTAGCAGGAGCAGCCTGTGTTTATTCATATATTCTCCGTTACGTTCTCCGTAATTCCACAGAGATAATTGCCCATGAACGTATTCTCCTTTCCCAAGTAAATTAAAGGGTTTCCCATGCAGGGCGTCCTCCTGGGACCACAAGGAGTTTTCTGAGGATCTGTGATGGTTCAGGTACAAGGAGACTCCCAGCTTAGCTGTAACCTTTGAGGTCCTTCCTATTTTCATACCGACACCTATGTCATCACTCCCATTACAGAAAAATTCCTCTAATCTGAAAAACCCCGCTGGTGGAAAACCTGCCCTCATCCCATGAAAAGCAAGAGGTACCATGGGGATGTTTTTGTTGTCAGTGAATCATATCTGGTAGGAGTTGTTTCTTTTCCTTGTGCCACAGCTCCAGCCCCCTCCGAGCCTCCCAGCCAATTGCTTTGGCTGCAGAAGCCCTTGGAAGCCCAGAGTACAGTAATTGCTTCATTGTGTTGCTTTAAGAGGAAAGGAAAATAGTTATTACTGTGAGCAAGTGCTTCTGTTTTTTTTCCCCTACTGCAGTTGTGTGTTTTGGTTATGAAACGTACCCTACCCTGAAATGGGTGTTTTGAGACTTTCTCTTGTTGAGGTGGAAGTTTTAGAATGGGCATCTGATTGTAACGCAGCTGCTGATAATGACAGAAAGCATTGGCTTGGAGAAATGCTCTTCACTTATAAAATGGAAGAAAAACTATTGCTGATTAATTTTTTACCCGATTTGTATATAGAAGGTAACAAAAAGCAGCACAGTTATGTTCCTGGAAAGCATGCTGAGACTTGATGCTGATGTGCTTCCATCTCATCTTCAGTTACAGAAAACTTAATGGAGATTTGACTTTTCAAATGACTGCATTTACTTGTTTACCCATCTGGCTATAGGTGTAAATATGGAATTTTGGGTCAGTCGGTGGCTGAGATAAAGCTCCCTTAAATTCTTGGTGCTGGCTGTGATGAAGTTGTTTTTCCATAAGACTGTTCTAAGAAAAACTAACAGACAAAAACCCAGCTCCAGTAAACTGAGATATCCCAATAATAGAGATATCTAGAAATTTATGACTGGAAAAGGTATTAGATGGTGACCTGATGGTCTCCTGCTGCTGAGGCTCCAACAGTGATTAGGAAGAAGTGATTTCATCTCCATGGGAAGGCTGCTGCTCTCATCCCTGTTTTATTTCTCATTGAGAAGCTGAACGTGGTATTAAGGACTAAGAGGAAAAAATGCCTCCCCACACATCCACACAGAGTGTTATCACTGCCAACTCCTCTCTTCAAAGACCCCTGACTGAAGCTCTGTGTGACTAAGTCCACTTAATTCCCCCCCTAAGAGAAAAAAAACCTAGAGTTCAGAAGTTCAAGAACCCTCCTGAAAACCACACGCTTGTGGTTGTCTGGGCTGCAGGGGGAGAGCTGGGCTGAATCGCTCGGTGTTTGGGACGTGGTCACACTCATGTGACGTCTTCATTCCAGGCAAGGAATGGCCAGAAAAGCAGAAAGTGTCACACACTGCTGGTGGGACCTGAAACTCTTGGAAACGTTGCCTTAGGTGTCACCTTGGGAGCTGTTTGAGATGAAATATCTGGAAGCCTCATCCCAAGTTCTGGGAACATTTAGCATAAGATTGTACATTCATGGCTTTGACAGGCTCGTATATAACCCTGAACAGCATCTCCCTTTCTTCCCAACTTGTGGAACTGTTAATAGTAGTAGTCTCCTATAAAGCTTAAAGTACATAGAGCATTTAAAGCTTGTAACATTTATAGATTGCTACAGCAGCAGGAGAATCAAGCTAATGAAAGGATTGGGTGGGTGCCCTGAATTAATATGACCATAATCTAATTCATTTTAACTTCTTTTTTCTGCATATAAAACCTTTCTTTCTCCTCCAGCAGCACAATTAGGACCCAATTCACAGGCTCGTGGCAGATAATGGGAGGGTTCCTGCCCAGTGGGGCTGAGAGGGTTTGAAGAGCAGGCCCTGGGCCAGGGCAGGGGGTGGTGGTAGAGGTGGCAGAATTCTCTGTGCAGGATAGCAGAATATCTAGGAAAGAGGGACTTAAAGTTTGAGGAGTCAATAGAAAAATCAGGGCCACAGGTGTAGGTAAAATGCTGGGTTTTAAAAGGTGAGCACAGCTATCATTTGAATTGTATAAATATTTTTTTTCCTTAAACATGTCCATAGTATAGTGCCTACCTGTACCCTGATAGAGCCTGCTCCTTTCCATATGGCATTTTACCCTTCCTTCACTGCCCTTGCTCTCCCCTGGAGAAATTGTATTGGGAAGATACTTCTTGTCGATTTAAAGTGCAGTGAAACACATTTGACTGCACTGTCTCCTTTTGTTCTTTGTTTCATCTCCACCTCCCATCTGTTTTGTTTTGTTTCAGCCCAAAATGAAGGCTCATTGCATGCTCTGTAGCTCATCCCTGGGAAGCTCAGGGGGTGGGGAGGGAGCTGAGGACCTGCAAGCAGTCAGGTGGAGATGCTGGAGGGGAAGCAGGGTTTGGAGAGCGAGCAACGCATTGTGGATTGTTCTGACACAGTTTGTTGAACTGTGTTACTGGATCACTGAGGCCAAGAAAATATTACAGCACATGTCGATGTAACAGCCAGTTCATACTCCTGACCTTTTCATTTGCTGCTCAGAAGAGAAGTGTGACACTGGTTTCTATGTATGTGCTCTGACAGCCTGCCTTGTCTGCTGGAGAGTTATGGAAAATAATGCAGTAACGTAATAAAGGACTATCAAATCCTTTTCCTTAGACCTGAACCCATGCATTATTCCATGCTAGGGTTTCAAAAGCTTCTCACTGCTCACAAGTTAAGGGATGGGCCTGTTCTAGGATGTGGAAAATTCAGTGAAAAACAAGGCGTTAAAGAAGGCAATAGCTGGACACGATTGAATGGGGAGCACTGTTCTTCATGGACCTGTCCTGAACCCATGCACCAGCACAGTTTGAGGGCTGCTGTTGTGCTTGGAGTAAACCTAAAACCAAAGCTGAAGCCACTTGCACTCATTAAAGGACTCGTGGCTGCTTTCACTGTGCTGGATGAGCAAACCTTGCCCTGGTCAGACACATATTCAAGTGAGTCTCTCCTATGTGTTGATGGCAGCTATTTATAACACCTTATTTAGGAGGCTCTCTCCATCACTTTCTTTCTCCATTGAGTCAATGAAGGGAGAGTGCATCTAAATTAAGCTTCTTTTCTTACTTCTCTCCTGGAAGTTTGTTAGGTGTTTTTTTTTGTTTGTTTTTTTTTTTTTTTTCTGATCACTAAGTGTGCAAGAATCTCACAATGGAGGCTAAGGTAGGTATCTAAATATAAGTGGTGCTTACACCCAGGTCTCTAACAGTGTCCTGCATCCTCATTCAGGTAAGATTCATCTTGTCCCTTCCTCCTCAATTGCTGTGTCTTGTCCAAGTGTTTCCAAGGTGGCTGCACATCCATCCTGATTCCATGAGCTTCTGTGAATACCTGCATGTACATGGGGATGATAAAATCTATTTTATCTGAAGGAGCAGGGAAATACTGCCTTAAATAGAGAAATGCTTGCAGGGATTTGTATGTATAAGAGGTGAAGAAATAGCTGCAGTTGAGAAAAATTGTGGATTCCCCCCAGGTAATACAAGGAACAAGCAGTACCAGATTTAGGGCTGAATTAAAGTTCAGGTGGATGAATGCAGTTGTGCTACCCAGAGCTCCTGCTTCCATCAAGCCAAGATTTGTATGATGGGCCCTGCAGGGACAGAGGTGTTTCCCTGCAAACAAGGACACTACAGACATACAGCTCACAGAATCATTTTGGTTGAAAAAATTTTTTCAAGATCAAGTTCAGCCTCTCTCTGCAGCTTCTCCATTTGCAGGCTCCATCTGCCCCATCCCAGAGCCCGCTGTGGGGTGCCCATAGGTTATGCCATCCTCTCCTGGAGGGTTCTGTGTGCTGCTCTCAGCCAACCTGCAGAGCAGAGGTGCTCCTGTGCACGTCTACCTGCTCCATCTGGTTGGAAGGGATGTGGTTTAGGATGCCAGCAGTGCATCCCACAATTATCATTCGCTTTGTCAGCCCCTGGTGTAATCCTCCAGATAATGCAGAAACCTCACTTGGTGCCTGCAGGGGAAGGGAAACCACACTGCTGGAAAGGGCAGTGTTTCATTCATGGATTCATGGAAGAGTCCCCACAAAAACTCAATGTAGTGTGGTGAAATACACCTATACTGAAACCTGCTCACATTCCTTGTGGAAGAGATGTATTTCAGAGTCTTCCCTAAAACAAAATATCTGCAGGCAAAGCTGATGAGATCCCATCCCTGAGGAGCACCTGCAGGGCCAGGCTTATGTTCTCCAAAGCACTTCAGGATGAATGGCACAGCAAAGCTGGGCAGCCTGTAAATACAATTATTTGTTTATTTATACAGAAACTTCCTTCTGTTCCTTGCAGGGCTCTGAAGCCAGAGCTTCACTGGGGTCTGTGTGTGCTGGTTTGGGCAGGAAGCATGGCACAGGGGGCACCTGACCTGGTTGAAAGACAGCTCCTCTGACTCATCAGCTGAAAGCAAAATGAGCTGTATATATTTAAAGCAAAGCTCTACTTTAAAAATTAATGATCTGCAAGGGAGAGAGGAGAAACTGCTTCTCTGTAATGCAGAAAAAGGCCCTGATGACCACAGCCTGGGTCCCTTTCCAGATGATGTCATCATCAGTCTAAATAATAAATTTTTAATGATGTGGAAAAAAAAAAGGAGGAAGAAATTAAAAAAAAAAAAAAAAGAGGGGGACTCTGTTTCAGTGAGGAGTAAAAGTAGCTGGTGGTAACAGGGTCTAAGGAAAATATATGGTTATGTGAGGTTTCTGCCCTGTGTAATTAGATTATCCCAAGTGTAGGAGTGTGCTGCAAAAGGCACATTGAAATGCCACTAATTGAGTGCTCTGTGTCTTCCTCTGCCACGTGCCCATGGAAAACTGGGGTACTTGGGATATATAAGGCAAAGGGGGATTCCATAAATGGGGTTGCTAATAATAGGCAGTCAAGATTAGAAGGGAAAGCAGAGGCTCTTATCAGCCCAGAGAATGGGAGAGACTTCCCCTCATAAATAAAAGCCACAAGGAATCCACTCGAATGGATTTGTGTTGTGTGACAAATGTGAGCGGTGTGTTGCCAGTGGAGTGCTCACACGGGCTCTTCAATGCAGTTTACATTCCCAGCAGTGCATTCACCTGCAGTGGGCTGGGTTGTTTCCCTGCAGCCCTGGGAAGGTGCTGCTGTGGCCCTGGGTGTGTTGTGCAGGTCAGAGGGCTCAGGGAGGCACCAGCTCTGTGCTCTGGGGGGCTGAGGCACCAGTGTGGGCTCAGTGATGATGTTTTTTCACTTCACGCTGGCTCCTCATCGTGGGGAGCCCTCAGGCATTTTCCATGAGACTCCAGCCAGAATTTTCACCAAAAAAACCCCCGTGATCCAAACCTTAGCTAACACTGGAATTCTGTGGGATATCAGAATGTGTCTGAGGTCATTTCAAGCTGCATTTTAAATGACCTGACTCCCAGATCGCCCCGTTCAGGGCTCGAGCTCTGGTGCCTGTGTGTTCCTGTAGGGATGTAGGATGTTCCATGAAGAACTTAGGAGCTAAGGAGACAAGACAGCAGCTATTCCAGCCTGGCAGGAGAGGGGGCTCGCTTGGCCAAAAGCAACACAAGATTCATGCCAAAACTTGTGGACCAAAGCTGCGTTTCTTGAATCTCAGTCTTGTATTTTCCAAATGTATTAACTCAAATTAAGTTTTGTGTGGACCTCAGCGATCTGAAAGTCAGGCCCTGAGAGGAACAGATGTGTTTCATGAGGCTTGGGAGTCTCTAATGGGAGATTTCAATGGTTTTAATACCCAAATCCACACCTTCTCCTCAGACTGTAAGGGACAGATTTATGCCATGTTTTGTGGTGGGCTGATCCTAATACCCTTGTCGTGAGACAGATTTACTGGAGCTGTCAGGGCTGATTTGCTGTAGAAGTCAATACCTCAGCCCACCAGTGCCTGAAGGAAAAAAGGCCTGGGCGTTTAACACCGTAAATATTTTATTCTTGTTCTGCCATACAAACCGTGCACGGCCTTTCAAAAACAACTCACTTCTATTACGCCCCAGTTTCTCACGAGTTAAGTGGGGATAGCAACATTTCTGAGAGTAGAGTGAGTAAGGCCAATGAAATAAGGAGACTCCTGCCCAGGAAGATGGAAAAAATTGTATTTTCTCTCCTAGGCCCTGTTATTTTGTTTAAATGAATTTGTTCCTTTTGCTGTTTTCCTTGCTCCTGAAATAGTGACTGAATTTCCTTTCAGTTGTGTTCTGGTATGCAAGGGCACACACCTATTTGACAACCTCCAGCTTTGTGTGGGTTGTTTAGTGGCTCCCTGTGTTGATGCTACTATTCCCATAATGAAGGAAAAAGTCACCTGGGACAGTGTTTGTTGGGGTTGAGGGTGACATTTCTAGGGCCAAGAGGAGATGCTGAATTTAACAAGTATGATATGCATCTTTCTGCAGATACCTGGTGTTGATGCAGAGGAAGACAACAAATATTCAGTCTTTACTGTCAAGGGGTTTTGTCTGCTCTGGGTCCCTGGTGAGAAGAGCAGACACTGCTGGGTTTTTCTTTTCTGCTGGCCAGGTTGGATGGGACCAAGCAGAATCTGAGTCCTCAGATCACTGATACATCTTGTGTATTCCCACATTCCTTCCACCACTGGGAAGGAGGCATTGAGTGTGCTACAATCTAAACAATATTCACATTTTACTGCTCTAATGCAGGCATTTAAGGGCTCTTTTTTGTTATTAGCTTGCCCAGAGTTTTCCATGGACGGACAGCTTGTTAAACTTTGGCTCAGCTGGTGTGTGCTGAGCCTTTTGTCTGGTTTTGTCCCCATCACAGGGTACACGTGTCTCTCTTTGTACAGGGTGACAGAGGGGGCTGATGAGAAAGATGAGCAATTTGGAGAGAAGGACACCAAGCTGGCACTGGAAGCTGACACTCCAAGCTCCCCATTTGGTGGAAACAAATAATGCTGCTGGGAGGACTGGAGTCACCTCGCCATCCCTTGTGTGCGTGGCACTGGCTGCAGTGGAGATTTTTTGGCAGCACACTGGGTGCAGAGCTGGGAGAAAAAGGGAAGGAGCTGCCAGGGGCTGTGTGAAGGGGCTGAGTCCTCAGAGTGAGCCATCACACCCGTCTGCAGGAACCAGGCCTGCTCCAAAATGTGAGTTACACCGTTTGTCAAATGCTGGATGTAGCAAGAAATGACTGGGAGGCCAGTGATTCATTCTGGGTTAATGTAAAGGTACCAGAGGGGCTAATAGAGAGGAAGAAAATTGATACTGGCTTTGCAGTGTTTGTGGTGCAGAAACGTGTACAAATGCTTCCCAGGGAAAGAGTGAAACAATCTGATGCAATATTAAAGCCAAAAAAAACCCACCCAGCAACAAACAAACAGCCATGGGGATGCAGGGGCTGGTAACAGTTGTTTGCATGGCTATAAATCAGAGCAGCCTGCACAGGTATTTGTGCTTAGTGCTACATTTCACTGCAGCTGAGGGGAAAGGACCCTTGTGAGATGGTAGGAATTGTATGGGAAATTTTTGTTTGAATTTTAGCAACAGGATTGTTGTGTCCAATACATTTTGATGTTCATCTGTTGAGTCACAGGAGGGACAGATTTGACCCTTCTGGCCGAATATTCTGGGGAAATTAAAACTGGCTGTTAAAGCTATATATAGTTGAAAAGGCAATGGTAACATTTTACACACCATGAGCGTGTTCTATTCTTTACAGAAACCCATATCTGTAAAAAAGCAATTAGAAGTGCTTCCCTTAAAAAAAAGGCAATTGAACACAGTGAATGAACTGCAGGAATTGTACAGTTTCCAGAAAATGGTGGTAGTGAAGCATTTGTGGGATCCATAAAGTCACCATAAATTCCTAACTGAATATGGATTCACTCTCCAACTCTAAAACCACAAGATTTATTTCCTGCTGGCAGGGGAGGTGAAGTTCTCAGAGCTGGATCTGCCTGGAGCATGCCAGCAGGTGGGGGAAGCACCAGTCTGCTCCCAAATGTTCAGTGTTCCCAACACCACCTTGATTGGCCACATCCTTTCAAGATGAGAAGACAGGGCTGGGGTTTGGTTTTGTTTGAAGACCTGTCTGTGCTCTCAGTACTTGCATGGGTAGGGAAGTTTGTTAATGCACAACATGTGCTAGTGGGAAAGGGGGTGAGGTAGTGGGACACCACTGGTTTCACTCAGGAAGATCAAATTTTGGCACAAGAGCTGGCTTTGAAGTCACACAAGCTCTCTCTGCACATGGGGATGCTCGAAGGTGATTTCCATGTTGTGTGGCACAAACCTGAACAGTGTCCCATTCAGCTGGTTAGATGGAATATCAGGAGGAAACAGGAGTGGTGAGGCCCTGGCACAGGCTGTCCAGAGCACCTGGTCTAGTGGAAGGTGTCCCTGCCCATGGCAGGAGTTGGAACCAGATGGTCTTTAAGGTCCCTTCCAACCCAAACCATTCTGTGATTCTATGAACATGGTAATGGTTGCTTTGTTTCCTTTCCATGTAAATTCCCTTGGTCCCCAAGACTGGAAGTTTCACAGACACATGGTCTCAGGAGGGGATGTTGCTGTGGAAGGTGGAGGCTTTCCTTGGGTTTTTTCCCCCTCTGCACATTCCCCCTGGGCCTTGGTTCCAGTTCACTTCAGACTCCTCTTCTAACTGTGCTGTGCTTCTACTACAGAAGGTAAGAAGGACACCAGCTGTGACAGACAGAGCTTTTAGTCTCTGACTGCATGCAGTAGTGATGAAAATATGCATATTCCTGTGGGTTGGGGGTGGGAAAACTGGAGACTAAGTCACCACTTCAGGTTGGATGAAGCAAGACAGGGAGATATGGATTAAGAGTTGCTGGATTGCAGTAGAGAATTCTGGGGCTGCAGAAATGTGTAATTATTTGCTCCCTGTCAGAGATGAATGGCTGTGTCTCTCTCTGAAGTCATTTGCATAGTTGGGTGAATGAGATTGCACTGATTTAATGTGTCTTCATGAGTCTTTTTACAACCACAGGAGCCAGAAATGGCTTTTGTTGTTGTTGCTTTTTTTAATGAAAGCTGACGTTCTGGAGCACAAGTCAGCAGGAAGTGAGGGTAAGTTTATTGGCTGTTTTGGTGGGGCCTGGAGAATAATTTTGCTTTTCTCCTGCCTTTTGTCTATTCAGACTGTAAATTCATTGAAGCAAGGACTGCTTTCTACTGTGTCTTTATAGCACTTGCTGCAATGGATCTGTGCTCTCAGCTAAATCCCCTAAGGCTTAACAAAATATAAATTAGGATAATGGTATAATAAGTTAAATGTTAAATGGTCATGAGGGGTGGTTTATTTACATGAATTATCACCTTAAAAAAACAAACAAAGTCTTTCTGAAATCCTGGTGGGAGTTTTAGTGCTGTGGCAAAAACTGTTCATTATTCTACAGTATTGAGAAGGCAGGACAGTCTTATAGAGGTTATGCCCTGTTTTAAGGAAGAGGTTAGGGACTGGTTTCTTATACCTTGGAGCACTTTTCAGTACTTTAAAGGGCTACAGGAGAACCTGACAAGGATGTTTGACAAGGATATGGAGTGACGGGACAAGGAGGAATGGCTTCAAATTGACAGAGGGCAGGTTTACATTGAATATCAGGAAGAAATGCTTCCCTGGGAGGGTGGGCAGCTCTGATACAGGGTGCCCAGAGCAGCTGTGGCTGCCCCTGGATCCCTGAAAATGTCCAGGCCAGATGGACAGGGCTTGGAGCAACCTGGGATAGTGGAAGGTGTCCCTGCCCATGGCATGGGGTTGGAATGAGATGACCTCTAAGGTCCCTTCCACCTCAAACCATTCTGTGATTCCATGGTGATTTCAGAATTTCTGTACTCCAAAGTTCTCTGAGTTTGCTGTTAGCAGTGGGAAATTACTCCTTGCAATTCTTTTCCACAGACTTGAGTGATTGTTCAACAGTGCCTTGGGCAAAGCTTTGACACCCAGGAATATATCCTGGAAACATAAAATGATTTCTCCCTCCTTGAGGCTCCTATGCAGAGTAATCTTCCATTTGTTTTATGAAGAGAGAATGCAGTGCTCATCTGGGCAGATGTGACTGAGATGTGTAAGAGAGCTGCAGCAAGTCCCCAAAGATCTAGAGCAGATTTGCTCATCTATGTTGTGTGAAAAAGACAATCCTAATCGTGTTCCACAATCTGCCAAATCTGAGCCCTCAGCAGCAGCTTGTTCTCCTGCAGGCAAACCCACAGTCTGTCACAGTCTTTGCTTGGGGCAGTGCTGACACCTGTGGGCCCATCCACAGTTCAAGGAAAACTGGTCTGCAGGTCTTGTTTTCAATGCTAAGATCTTCAAGGAGATGCTCAACAAGAGATGACTGAGAGGGGACCTCATCAGTGGCTGTCAGTGTCTGCAGGGAGGGCTCAGAGCAGGACCAGGCTCTGCTCTGTGCAGCCCAGCAGCAGGACAAGAGGAACCAGCAGGAAATTATACCCAGCAAGTTCCACCTGAGCAAGAGGCAGAACTTCTTCCCTGTGCAGTGCCCGAGCCCTGAACAGGCTGCCAATCAGGGTGTGGAGTCTCCCTCACTGGAGATATTCCAGAGCAGTCTGGACTCAGCCCTGTGCTCTGGGGTGACCCTGCCTCAGTGGGGTGTTTGGACCAGATGACCCATTCTGGTCCCTTCCAGACTGACCCATCCTGGGGTTCTGTGATCAGCACCAAACCTTTCTCCTACACCCAGACACTCTAAGTCCTTGTATGAATCAGTCTGCCTGTCTGTCTGTCAGTGCTGCTGTCACTGGCAGCCCTGGCTGCTCGAGGTGACCTGCCAGCTGTGCTGTGCCAGCTGTGCTGTGCCAGCTGTGCTGTCAGGGCACTGGAGGCCTGCTCGAGGCTTTGCAGTGTGAAGCAGCCCTAAAGATGATGAATTTTCCTACCACAAACCAGCCCTACTTGCAGGCTTCTTAGTGATGGGGTGCACATCCTACATCCCTCTCTGCTCCAGAAAGGTGCTCCAGAATACCCCAGCTGCTTTCTGGGACTCTTTGACTCCAACATTTGTGTACCTGCCTCTCTGAAGCACCGCTTCTGTGATAGATCACCCTTGTTTTTCCATTTCCAGAGCAGACAGCACAGTTCAGACATGCCAGAGAGCCTCGCTCCAAATATAGACCAGTGTAAGAGAGCCAGACTGAGGCCAGGGGTCTGTCAACAGATAGTCCAGCTTGGGAGGAGGCAGGAATAGGATTTGCTGTCAGCTCCATGCCAGTGACAGCACCATGATGTTACTTGTTGTAGATTAATGTGGGAGAAGGTCTTTGCCGACAACCCCTGCAAAACAGCTCAGCTTCAAGTGGAATTACAGTGGTCCTTTCAGATCAGTGTACTTTTGCCAGCTGATCCCCAACAGCACTCCCAGCGGTGGGGAAAGCTGAGACTATTACTGTAAATACAAAAGGAAGACATACTTGGCATCCCTTTACATTAGAGCTGGCTCAGAAGAACGTCTGCGTAGCTGCTCCACTGCCAAGATGGATTGTAGTCAGATAGTACACATTGCAAAGGAACCAGAGCACACACTGAGATCTGTTGGGGTTTTTTAACAATAGTTTATTTGTGTTTCAAAGGGATAGTTACAGGAATCCAGATCAATATGCTTGTCCAGAACTGTGCCTTCCTATTTTAGGGCCTGGATGAATAGGAGGTTACTTGAGTTCACATGCATATTGAGGGACCCGTGCCTGCGGTAATGCAGCTTCCCAGGCTTGTTACTTTTCCCTTTTGAAAGTGAACCTGAAAGAGCTGCAAGGCTGAAGTTGGCATTGTTCTGGTTCCTGAAGTTTTACTTTTTTTCCAGCAAAGTCTGTGTGGCATTGCATGTTTGAGGCTCTTTATGAACGTGAGGTCTTGTCTCAACAGGAGGTGGTAGGAGCTGAGCCGGCCGATTTGGACCAGATCAAACTCTTCTGAAAGGGAAGGGAGATGGAGGGCTTCAATTTAAAGTTCTGATTTTTTTTTTTTAAAGGGAAAATTACAAAAGTTCAATTACTTTGATGAAAAGAAGTATGGCGTTTCCCAACCCTATGTTCTGAAAACCATCCGTGTGTTTTCATGGTTTCAGCACTCTTCACCATTTGCTGGGACAAGAAGAATAATTGACTAATGGATTTGGTTGCATGGGACCAACAAAAATTATGTCTTATTGTTTCTGTTTATGAGATCCTTTGAAAATGCAAATAATGAGTTATAACTTCTTGAAACTAGACCTGGAAGAGATTTGAAAATCTTGGTTTATGCCATGTTTTTTCTCTTCTGATCTTGATATATTTTTAAGGGACACAGGGAAAACAGGAGCTTTAATAGGTTCTTAGATGCTCAGTGTAAGAGTAAGATATTTTTCTATCTAGAATTTCAAGCCCTGATTTATAGCAGGCAGTACATTTCTCACAGTTTTAAGCAAGCTGCACCTGGGTTTGTGGGGCCAAAATCATCTCCTTTATTCACGCATATGCTAATGATGGATTCTTCTGCTCGTGCTTTGAATGGTGCTACTGCATATTTTGTGAAGTGTAGACTCAACAAAGGATATCAGCAGACAGAGCCAGTTTCTTCTGAATTTCAACCTATGACAATTTTATCAGCACACGCTGAGCTCCGTTGATCCAAGGGACTGTCGTGCGTGCCAGTGCTTCAGAGCTCAGATTCTGGTGTCATCTGGCACATTTCTGATGTCTCTGGCCTTACTGATGACATCCTGTTACATGAAGAATTTTGGCCGGTGCATGGTGTTCTCCTTTCAGCTGCTTTGCATAGCTGAGGAAGACACCATCCTGAATAAGTGCAGTTGGCAGCAGTGTGTCTGGTCTTTGTGTGAGAAGGGTTTCTTGGCTCCTGGTTTGTTTTTCTGCATTTTTTTCCTCCTTCCTCCATGTGTTTGTGCATTGTTGATGGGCGATGGCCCAGGCAGTCACTTGTGGTGACACTACTGGAGGAGCAAGAAGCACTGTGGCAGTCCCAGGGGAAAGCAAGAGAAAGGAGCTGTGGTCCAAGAGCCAGGGGAAAGCAAGAGAAAGGAGCTGTGGTCCAACAGCCTTCACTATTAATAGCATTAAAAGGTGAATGATTGGGAAAGTTATGAAAAGGATGTGGATTACTTTCTTCAGTTTGTTACTGATTTTATTGGTCTGTTTTTACCTGAGCTGATGGGATGAGGGGAGTGTGGAAGCCTTCTTGGTCACCCCTGCACTGTGTAGGAAAACAATGGTGTTACAGGTTATAAAGAAACAAGGGAAGATTTCCAGACATGCAGGAATTAGGAACCAGGCATAATTCTGGGGATATTATGAGAGCAGAGCTCTTCCCAGATCCAGGTCGCTTTAAAAAGAACCTTTAACATATTTCTGACCCAAAGAAATAAGGGGCTGGTCTACCAGTGCTGTGATGAGAGGGACAAAGTGAACATGGTCCAGAGGACTCTTGCACAATCCTTCCTGGCCCTGGCTCAGGACTTGAGGTCCCTTGCTGTCCTGAGCACAGTAGAAAACTTTGTGCACTGACTTTGCCTCGTAGATAACTGGCTGGGAAAGGATTTCTTTAGGGCTTGTTCTCCACCTCCACCCACACTTGCAGTCCCAGAGTCACCAAAGAAAGTTTTAAAATATTCTGCCAAATGTTTTCTCAGTTAATTTCTTTAGGCTTTTTGGTATTTAACCCCTGTTGGAATTATTGATTTGCTTTGTGCCTTAAGAAAATTTCCTTTTTGGGGGATGACCCTTAGGCATTGGATGTGTAGGAGACTCGTACAGAGACTGCCTTTGCAGTTGTCACCTTGCAAGTACTCACAGGCCGTGCTTTCCTCTGTGCACATTTGTGATCTGGGAGTTCTATTTAACACTTCTTGATGGGAATCAAATCAGGTTGGATTTCAACACCTCCTGAAGAGAGGGGAGGCACGGCACTGACTGCATTGCAGGGAAAAAAACCCAGTACGTCATGTGCCTGTTCACTCCTTGTTCCTCACTTTGCTTTTACTGTTCCTTGAGTCAAAGGACCAATCTCCATCTGCCCCTGGTCAGGAGAAGCATCACTGAACCAGAGCAGTGACTAAAAGCCAGAGGAGTTCTTGCTTTGGTGAAACAAGAAGCCTTTTGCTTCTGCTTTCTTGTGCTTTGCACAAATTCTGGTATAAAAAATGGCTCGAGATTTGTGTGTTGAGTCCACCTGTGCTTTTGGTTAAGAATGGAAGAGAGGACATTGTGCCACTTCAGGCTCAGCCCAAGTCACTTAATCAGCCCCTCACCCTCAGAGAGACCTGTTTGGGACATGCTTCCAGCCCCGCCTGGGTTTTGGATGTAGAGGATCACGGTCTGTCCCAACAATGGTTCCCCCCACCCCAGGGTGATGCAAGTACAATATTTTGATGTACAGGCAGCAGTTCTTGCAGGAAGTTTACAATAACATGTTCTTTTAGCAAGATTTCCTATGTGTGTGTGGCTGGAGAGGGATAAACCCAAGACATTTATTCCTGTAAGAGGCAGGTTAATCTTGCCTCAGCAGTTTCTGGGCTGGGGGAAAGCAGGAGAGCTGCTCCTGCACACCCAGGGCAGCTCGCTGTGAGGTGCATCCTGATGAGCTTCACCTCGGCACTGCAAAGCCTTGGCTTCCTTAGCAGCTCTGCTCTTCAGCATCCCAGGAGAACCCCCAAATAAATTACCAATTACATTTTGTGCCTTAATTAAACAGAAAGGTGGGCACATGCTCCAGCTTCACTGGGAACCACAGCATTAACTAATCTGAATGATGTCAGAGTCAGCAAACTGGGGCACTGCTCTCTGCTTTCCTTAACAGAGCAGTGATTTACCTCACAGATCCCTCTGCAAGAGGGGAGTTCTGTATTCTCCTAACCTGCCCAGGAGAGGTTTTGAGACTTGGGGATGGTATGAAGAGCCTTGAGCACCCAGTGAAGTCACAGGGAGCCCTGTGCAATTAATGATGCTCAGAATGCTGTGGCATCTGAGCCCTGTGTGTAAGACCTGATATTAAAGCAAGGAGTGTATCCAAAATTTGCGCCACAGAGGGAAGCATTGGCAACATGACAGGAGCCCAAAGGTTGTGTTTCATTTGCATGTGTATTTGCATAATTGCAAATGCATGAGATGCACGTTAATAATCACTCTTGCATCTTTATCATTCTCAATAAGTACAGAGAAAATTTCTTGCTCTTGGAGTGCATCAGCAATAAAAACCTGCAGTGTCCTCATTCTGTAATCGCAGGGAATTAGGGACACCTTGGGAGGGACATGTTTTATCATTCTGTTGATGTGCTTGCCCTTAAACCTGTAGTCCATAAAATTTAACTCTGGACTTGTTTTGAGTAAGAGAAATTAACTGTGAAGGAAAAAGTACATTGACTTTTTTATACTTAGAGGGGTATTTTGAGGAACCTTAAAGAAGTTGGGACTTGGATCCTATTGAATTTTAGTGGAAGTTCCCCTGTCTCTGTCAGCAAAACCTCATGGGGCATGACCAAGGATGTGTGTATATCTTTTTGGGTATATAAAGACTTTTTGGGACTGACTTGAAGTGTTGGATGAAGCTGTTTGCTCCTGCCACAAACACTTTATTTCCCAAGTAGGCAGAACCCAAAAAAGATTGGAAGAGAAAATGCAAAGTCAGAGGGTTTCGCACTTTGGAAAAAAGCTCTTTACCAGCTCTTTACCAGCTTGCGTTTTTGTTTTTTGTTTTTTGTTTTTTTTTTAATCCTTATCAACTTCAAATTTCTCTAATTCTTGAGCCTATATTGACTTTGCCGTTGTTCTTCTGACACCTCTGCTCTGCATTTCACTGTGATGGCATCCCTTAGCTGCTGAAAATCACAGTGGCTGTTGTTTGGAGAAGGAGAGATTTCTGCAGGTGAGCAAATGCTGCAGATGTCGCAGGAGGACCAATCTCTGATGGCCTGGATTTGAAGGACCGTGCTGTGTTCCAGCCTGAAAAGTCTGGGCTTTGCTCATGTACTTCCACAATGTTTTTGTTACAGTTGGCCCGAAAATGAGAACTCAGTTCAACAGAAAACATTTTTTGACTTTCTAATGTTTGTTTTCATTTTTTCTCAGATTTAAATCTTTCAACATTTTTCAGGTTGGGGGAGATGGAAGGATCCAATTACATTCATCCAAAACCATCACTGTCCAGTGGCTTGGATTGAGATGACTCAGATTCAGAGTCTTCTTTATCTGGGCCTTGAGTCAAATCTAGATGGGTACCTTAATCATGTTAGAGGGCATTCTGGAATAGATTTATGAATTCCATCTTGATCTTCTTTTAAAACAATAGTGTAGCTGAAACTTACCACTACAGTGTTTATTTCAAGAAATCAAGATTTTCTCTAAAAAACAAATAAATATCAACAGGAATCATTGATATTCTTCCTTTATCTTCTCTGCTGTAGATGTTGTAATTATGGAATATCAGCTTAATTGGTAGAGACAGGTTAGGTTAGGAATTCACTGCTGCAGTATTTCAGTCTAATTTCTCTCTTGGGATATTGGCTCCAGAGTTTTCTCAGTGAAAAAGAAAATCTTCATTAATTTGTCCAAGGAAGCATCAGCCTGTGCAGAAGGGGACAAGCCACTCTCAAGCCTTGTTCTGCATGAGAGGAGTCCCATGATTTTTCAACAAGCAATGTTATGTTTCAGGCACCTGCTTTTCCTCAAGAAGATGAATTCATTGCTGTTGATCGACTGTTCCACTGCACAGTCTCTCAGGGATCTGGGAAACTGCTGAGCTTTGACAGAATTGTCTTAGCACTTCCATTTCAGATGTCTTCAAATGTTTCTAAACTTAACACATAGGAGACTGAGAAGGCATTGATTGGTTTCTGTGAGGCAGAGATCTCTCATTTTCCTTCAACGGGATTTCACTTTACCCTTCAAATAATGTTTGTGCCCTCAGAGTCATTGTGGCTTCCGTGCTTACTTTGAAACTGTATTGATCATGTAATTAAAGTGTCTTCTGCCCACCTCAGGAATCCAGCAAGATTGAGACCTAGGCTTCCTTGTCTGGTTACAGAAACCTCAATCTGTCCTTCATTTTAATCTTAACTGCCAACGTGATTCTTGCAGCTACTTGCAGGTCTTGCAGCCTCCTCAGAGTCTGCAACCACGCAGAATTTAGTCAGATTTAGATGGAGCTCAGTCTGCTCTGTGTTAATTCCAGTCTTGCATTGCAACTGCCTCATTTTAGTAGTAGTAGACTGCTGTCCAAGGGAGATTTGAAGAATCACTGTGCCAAATGCATGGAGATACATTCCCTTGGCTTTCACTCACTTCCAGTAATGCAATGGGAATGATTCAAGTGCGTTTTTATTTAATATTATACATCTGATGGAAAGATGAATGCAATAATCATCATTCCTGTTCAAACCCATCATTGGGTCACTTTATATTGTCTGTGTAGGATGCCAAAGGTGTATGGACAAAAACCCCTATGGAAACATGTCTGGTTGACTGACTAATTAAGTACAAAGTGAGCCAATTTAAAAAAAAAAAAGAAAAAAAGACAAGACAGTCAATCATACAATCTCTTTCATCTCTGCAATATCTTTCACAGCTGCTACTTCAAAGCCCTCCACAAAGTTATCAATATTTCCAAGAGCTGTTAGGGATAGATAGCACTATTCCAGATCCAACTAAATTATTTTGGGAAGGAAAGGGTTTAAAAAAAGATGTTTTAAAGAATAAAATACACACTAGTAACTAGAGGAGGCAAGTCCAGAGTGAATGTGAGTACACTCTGGCAGAGAGCTGAGGAATATAATGCAAAAAGCCTATTGGCCAAAAGTTTTTTTGTCCAAGACTTCCAAAGTCCAGCATTACCTATAATCATGTCCAATCTCTTGCTGATCCAAAAGTCAATTTTTCAACTCAATTCTGAGTGAAATTAGAAACCCATGTAGATATTTCAGATTGGTGAAAAAAGCCTGTTACCATGCATGCCAGAGATCATTCCTGCTGCCACATTCTGGACCAAGTGCAATTTCTTCTAATAAAAACATTTCTGGCAAAGCTGTGCATTAAGAGTTAGTGTAATCGAATCTGGATGTGAGGAAAGCATGCAAACTTGCTTCCAAGTCAGCAAGAGTTAGGCAGGATTTAATACTCCATGTATTTTTATTATGATATAAAAAGCTGTTATATTGGTATTTTTAATACATTTATCAAAAGGAAACTGCAAATCCAAAGTCACTTCCAAATTTCCCACTGATACAGGAATGAGTAGCTGAGACAATGCTGAAGTGAACTGAGGCAATGGGATTTTGTAATCCATGTTCAGCTGCCAGGAGAGCAGTACTTGGGTTTGACTTTTAACCAGTTCTCATTAGACCTGTGCAAACATTTTCCCTGAGCATTTGCTGTAGCGTGAAGCTGATTTTTTCCCCCTGTCTGCTCCGTTCATGCACATTTTTGTTGGGGTTTTTTTTCATGAACATTTTAGCAACCCAGGAGAACTCCTGGGATGACAAAGCCAGTCACCAGTCATGCACCAGCAGCTCCCACCACAGCCAGCACCACTTACTTAGGGGCCTAAGAATAGGAGGCGGCAGACATTTCTATTAAACCCTCTTTTTTAAAAAGAGCTTGGCTCTCATTTACTCGTCTAAATAAGGTCCAGATTTTCAGAAGAGCTCCACAGATTGCGTGCTGAACACTTGTGAAAATAGAGTCTACATTTCACGTCTACTCTGGGGCTCAGGGCTCGCAGAGAACCGGCCTCGGATTTCTTGTTCTTGGACAAACAGGAATGTTTGGGGATACCTCGGGGTGGGTTCTGCCTGCCCGTGCCGTGGGGTTTCCACCGCGTGACGCCGCGCGGGATGCTGTGGGAGGAAGTGGTGAGGGGCTGGGACACGGGATACAGGACATGGGACACGGGCATTTCCTTCCCTGCTCCGCCACAACGCCCCACGGGTCTTTGGCTGGCAGTTCCAGGCTGCTCGAGGGCTGTTTGAGGGCCAAAAGGAAGCGATGTAGGTTTTGAGTCTAAAAGTAAGATGCTCTGAAAGGACCTGGCTTTGAGACCTGCGTCTGCTCTTTGATGTATCTCCAGAATGAGGTGGGGAGGGTGAAGGCACGCGGGCATTTCTCAGTCGCCTCCTCAGTTGGTTTGTTCTGATTTCTTGGGTTGGTTGTTTGCCTTCTAAAATTCTTGCCGCCAATGGTTTTGTGAGGACAAATGCATTACTGCTATAAATGGTGTTTAGGAACTAAAAATGCATTAATGCTATAAATGGTTTGGGAACTAAGCTAATACAGAGTGTAAATCCCATGCATCCACTTTAGAGCAGCCATGGGGTATCTGCAACTTTTTATTCCTCCTCAGTGCCAACTACTTTTGGGTGCTAAATGACCTGTCCAAATAGGCTGACTGCACTCCAGTAACTTTCATCCTGAAAACCCTAAAACTACACAGCAAATATATTACATAAACCATAGAGGGATCGTTTTACCCATCTTTAGAAAGCAGCCTTTGTGGGTTTGGAAACTGTGAGCTGAGAACAGCAGTGTTATGCAGGAAGCATCATTTTTAATCAGGATATTTCATCTACAAAGTGAAAGTCCCTTGCCAAAAGCACTCTCATCTCTGACCCCTTATGCAGTGATATAATGTAGTTCCTCCTGGGGCATGAGAGATGCTGAGGTCAGCCTTGCCATGTAGTCTGAATTACTGATATTAAAGAGGATTAAATGGTATTTCTACCACCTGGTACAGTTAATAAGACAGCATCCAGATCAACTGTCTTGAGCCCTGTAAAATAATCATAAGGAGTATACAGTTCTTTAATGGCAATAAAAGTATAATAAGGTCTTCTAAATAGAGCAACAAAAGTTGAACAAACACAGTATTAAAACCCTATATATTATTAGATTTTTTTTTAGAAGTCCATAACAAGGAGATCCTTTGGCACACAAGTACAAAATCAAATTTAACAAGCAAGTTAAATAAGCAATTAGGAGTGGGGATTTAAAACTCCTTTCCAGTCTCAGTTGCTCTAATTCAGCACAAGTGGAAATCTGCCTTGTGTTTTGCAAACTCTCACTGATGATGGCTGTACCTGAACAGTTACCAGAGATCGGTATTTTTAGAAAAAAAGAAAAGACCTGATTCTCATGGTGGGTCAGATCCCCAAAGTGACCCTTCCTTCCATACCACCCTTGTGTCTGAGTGCTTACCCAGGATGTTGGAGACCCCCAGTCAACTTTCTCTTCTCTCTGGGAGGATTCAGACCTAAATCTCCTTCTTTCTAGAAAGATCTTTCACCAGAGAGCTGGTTCCTCTGCACTGGGTGTGTTTTCCAGTATAGCAGTGGGTTTTACTGGTCTCTGAATCAGAACACAGGAGTCATTGGATAAGGAAGGGGAGGAAAAAACAAAACCTGAGGCGTTGTAAGAGTGTCTTTGCCAATGAAAGGAGACCTGAGTCCCAGCCGTAACTCCAAGGTTGTTAAAGCATTTTCCACGGACAGCTGAGCAAGTAGAGAAGCAAAACCAAGAGAAGCTTGGAGAGTTCAAAGTGAGGTGCCTTTAGGGTTGGCAGAAATATTTTGTGCATAGGAATCCAAATTCAGAATCTAAATCTGAAGATCCAAGTCCTATTTTGGCCTTGTCCTGACGCACTCAAAAAATTACCATCATCTTAAAAAATGTGTATACAGCAAGACATATTTTTTGTTGGATGAACTCTCCCAGGAAACCATAGCATCTTCCTAGCTGGGATTTTACTGGCAAATTATGACTCAATGTGTGAGGTCCTCAGATGCTGCACGTTGGAGGAACGCCATGACTGATACTGCTGGTATTTGTGTTTGCACCACTGCCATCTGAAGAATTTGGTTGCTTGTAGCCATAAAGATGAGCCATCTTCTCAGCTTTTCTAGCTGTTGAATCTGTTGTGGACGTCCTTAAAATAAGGTGGGAGTTTTAAACCATTCTCTTCAAATGTTGTTACTAGAGGGATTTTAGAGGGATTTTGCAAAGCTGGACTGGTGTGCTGCCATCCCCGGCAATTCTTTGTTGATAATGGACTCTGCCACCTCTAAAGTCTCTGTTTCTGCAATTATTGGAAATGTCATGGATGGCAACTGACAGACAAAGTAAAGACAACCAACTGTTTTGGAGAAGTGTGATGCTTCAGCCACATTTTTGTTTTGCCATTTTCATACAACATCTGTCTTGCTCAGGAGCAAGTCCTCGTTTAACTCTCTGCTCAACAGCAAGATAGCAGCAGCGTTGGCCCTGCACTCAGATGTGTCCCTTTTCATTCTCCTTTGTATGACCGAGTATTTCCCTTCAGTTATTTTATTTTTCCTAAAGAAACTTTTATCTGTAGCCACATGTGCAAAACTCTCAAATGGACTGTTTCAAATCTACTCAAGGTCACTGAAAAAAGATATTTTTAAAGTGGCTAGGGCTCTTAAAAGTCCTTTTGGATTCCCCAGAAGTAAAAAAGCAGCATTTACCCTGTAAGCCTTATAGATCAAGGACTTGAGTATCTTTCAACATCCTAAGGCCCGTGCAGACTTTAAACTGGTATTCCCAGCTCATTTGCCAAAAGAAGAAGAGGAAAATGAAATGAACTGAAAGCTTTTGCCTTGAGGTCTGCTGCAATGGGCCTTCTGAAGTCTGGAGTCGGAATTGTTTCAATCTATGTAAATATCGGGAAATTAAATTCCATATGTCCCATGCCAGATGCTCCCAGCTGCTGCTGCTGTGTGGAGAACGGTAAGTAGACAGTTTAGCCTCGTCAAGGAAGGGGGGAATGAAAAATAAAAGGGGGGGAATTGTTATTTTGGGGTCGGGAGGGTAATGTGCACAAGTGGCTATGCCAGTGAGCTGACAAGCCAAATCACTGCACAGTTGTAAGTGCTGTGTGAGCCTTAAAACTGGGAGATCCCAGTGAGAACGCTGCAGTTCTTGGCGTGAGAGCTTGGGCCTGATGTACATTGTTTATCTCAAAGTGTACAGAAATCATGTGCATATGGGAAACAGTCAGGTTTGCACTGTGAGTGGCTGGAGTGGGCAAATCTGAATTTGTTGTGGCCTGGGAAAAACAGAGCAGGGAAAGATCCATCACTGAATCAGCCAGACATGGCCAGGGACTGCACATGCCACTCATCATTAGCCACTGCCACCCTGTCCCTGTGCCAGGCCATACCCCACTGTCACCCTCGTTCTTCAGCCTGGTTTCAGCCTTTAGGCCAGGTCTTATCCCTGCTCTACGCTGGGCTCGCACGTTGATTTCATCGGTTTGTTATTTCTATTCCGAGCCGTGCGCCGTGGAAAGAAAAGAAGTAGAACAGCGCAACCACAACTTTAAACGACCTGTTCTTAAAAAAGCCCCACACACCCTAATGAAACTAGAGATTTAGGAATCCTCGTGGAAACTCCAGCTGCCTAAAAATAGGCAGTGCCCCCCTTGTGTCCACTGGGATCCTTTTGCCGCGCTCCTGGCTGGCAGTGCCGCCGTGCCCCATCGCGGCTGGAGGCGTGTGGAAGGGCTGGCTCTGGCTGGCTGCTCCTGCCTCCCTCCCCCTTTTTGTGTTTTTTCTGACGTGGTGACAAAGTGGAACGGGCTCCAAGAGAGAGCGGCCTTGTGGCTTTGCGCCGCCATCGCTGCAGACGTTCAGTAAACACGAGGGAAGCCGGAGCCCCACGGTCGGGGCGCGGGAGGGAGCAAGCGAGGAGGGCTGAGTGGTTACTCAGCATTTGCTGTCTGAGGTGAGAGTTACTGTGGAAAAACCCGGCGATTTTATTGTTCTAACCTTTATTTAAACATAGAATCTATAACCTGTTTTTCCACAGAATTCAAAACAGCGGGGTTTTTTTCTGCCTTGCAATCTCCCCATCCAAATTCTGAGGTATCAAATACTCATGTATTACTTTATGGAGGTGACAGAGGGGCAGTCTAGAGGGGAAAAGTAGCCAAAATAGCCAACGGCAGCATGTGGAATAAACCCATATGTGTGTAGGCCTCGGGAGGAAGGTCAGCTGCCACAAGCCTGCCAAAGCCTGCGCTGGCTTTTGACTTCTCCCTCCATCCTCCTCCCAGCACGAGGGGCTCAGATCCTGTGGCTGCCAACAAAAATCACTGTTTGCCCATGCAGTGCCCATGAGAAGAGCTTGGGATGGCCACTGTCCTACCTGAAAAAGTGATTTGTAACCTTCTGTAGCTGAGGAATATAATTTGAAGTGATGTTTTGTAGTGGTGTGCCTGGAAAAAGAAATGCATGTGTGGCAGGGCAGAGAATGTCGAGTGAGGGGGTTTTCTCAGGGTTGCTGGAGCTGCTGGGCCTGGCATGGCTGTGCTGGGCTGTGGTGAGATTTGGTGGGTTCAGGGGTACAGAACCTCTCCACCACTGTCCTAGCCCAGACAGGCACAGAGCTTTGGCTTCTGGCACATCAGTGGGAACTGATGTCTTGGTGTAAAACAGCAAGGGAAGGTAAAATCAAGGTACAATTACCAATCCTTTGGCAATCTGTTGGATGGATGAAGTTGAGGCAGAGGGTTGTTCATGTTTATTTTTCATTGACCTCTTGTATTGCGTAGTGAGAAAATAAAATTTCTTTGATGCTCCCAGAGCAAACTTTCAAAATGTGTCAAATAGATACCAAGGCAGCAGGTTAATCAATATGTCCTGGTACAGGTCCTTAGATCAATCATGATTTATGATGGGAATATACAGAAGGGTTAAGAGACTACTGTGCGCTTTCTGAGGGACAACAATCAGGCAGTGAATCAAAGGAGATCACTAAGAATCTATACTGAACAGAAATAGAGAAATGGGAATGATATTTGAAGATCTCTCCCTCTGTGTTTCCTCTGCTGCTGTCCAGTATGACATCTAAGGTATTCACAGGAAAAAATGACTTTTTTTTTAAGTGTCCTTGCGTGAACATAAGTTGCTCCAAATGTGAGTGTCTTTCTGACCAATGTCTCTAAACCTGTGGAATGTTAACTGAGCTTTTTTCAACCTCTGTAATCACATGGTATTTAGGTTTCCTTTGAAGTCCTCAGTGAAAGTTCAGGTTGGTTTTTATTTACCATAATTTATTTACCTACTTTTAACTGTGAAAAAAGGGCACTTCTACCATGATGTCAGGGGCCCAGCCTTCCTCTCTGCTCCCCTCCCACAATGTGACCATTATATCAACATATGGCAAACATTTCTCCTATTCTGTGTTTACTCCCAGCAGTAAAAAATCAGTAAAAAGCCAAGGGCCTTCCATAGAGAGAGGAAAACTCAGCTACAACCTTCAGGACAGGAAAGGCAAATACACTTTTAACAAGAAAGTTATTGGGACGTTGCTAAATATTTCCAAGAAATAAAATAACAAAGGAGCTTGTATCCAAGAGGAGTCACATATCTTCAGAAAGTATAAGCATCATGGAAAAAAATCCTGAAGGATTATTATTGAAAGGTTAGCTGAAATTAAAAGCACGTTTATGCAGCCAAAGGAGTTTTTGGGCTTTAATTCATTAGCTCAGGTTTCATCTACCAGGATTCCGCCCCCGGCACGTGTAATAAGATTAGTTCATTAATTGTTGAGTCCTTGGGAATTAACATACTAGAGGTGCTTTTCTCCCCCTCTGAAAAGTCCCCCTGGATATATAAACACAGCAGAGATTTTGTTGAACGTGGGATCAGAGTTAGTCGTGCCAGGTTTGGCTCGATGAGAATGACTGAAACCCATAAACAAGTGAACAGTGGGAGAAATGTATTAAGAAAAAAACCTCTTGTTTTGTCTTTGGAGTTGTACTGCAATGTTTGGCTGATGGCAGACGGAAATCCAGTGAATTAACTCTTTAAAAAGAGAGGGGGTGGAGGGAGAAGGAAAGATAGAGTGGTTTGTTTTACTGAATAATTGGTCTGGGAACTCAGCTCCCTACCTGCCATCCCAGGAGAGAAGTGAGGATGAAAGGTGGGAAGGGACCCAAGCAGCAGTGGGACACATGTGTGGTGTGGGTGAGTGTGGATCCCCAGGGGCCAGGCAGAGCAATACAGAAACATTTCAGCCTCCCAGACGTGTTGTGGCCACTGCTGGAAGGGACAGCAGTGTCCTGGGGCAGCACTGGCCGTGCTCCAGGGGCAGGGCAGAGCCAGATCCTGCAGCAAATCCCAGGGTAGGTGGAGGCTGCACATGGTCAGCAACGTGAACAAAGGATTTGGGGACTTTGCTTTCCTCCCCTCACTCAGACCCTGAACGAGGCTGAGGAATGATGTGGCCCAATCCATCTCACTGACCCAGAGGGAAAGAGCCACCTTTGTAATAAGGCCCTTAAAAAATCCCCTGGGCCGGGTGCCCATTCACACTGTGCCATGTTTTCATGCAATTTAAGCAGATTAAAAACACATTTAACAAAGTGCAAGGAAGGAAGTGCCCTGATCTCAAGTGGCAAGGGTCAGAAGTGACATGAATGATTAGGTGCCTTATTGGGTATTTTGAGACGCCGGTGCTTAGTTCTGAGGTTCTTTAAGGATTTTGAAGCAGGGAACATAAGGCATGAGGCTCTGGGCTCCTGGGAATTTTACCTGCCAGAGGATATTCAGCTTTCCTTTTCTTGTAATTTCTGAATTGATTTTTTTTTCTTCTTGCTGCAATCAGATATAAGCTGTTTTGCAACAGGGGCATATTTCTCTCCTGGAACTGTAGGAAAACATTCCTGACATTGGCAAAGGAGACCAGGGAGGGATGATTTATGAGTAGAAGATTAAAAAGAGTTAAATATTGTTAAATTTGGTTTAAAATGACTAAGTAGGTATATGATAACTATCTTCAAACACATAAATACTAGAGAGAAACAGAAATGTCTCATTTGAGCCAACAGAAGCAAATCTGTAGGCAGCGGAAGGAAAATAAGTAAAACTCAGGCCAAATATCAAGAGAAAATTCCTTGTAGTGAGACCTCTCTGAAAAAACTCAAGGTACAACAATGCTCCAGTTGTAATAATGTCGTAAAAGCGTCCCAGAGCTACAAATATTGTAAAGAGAGCTGGGGATTTCCCATTTATTATGCCCAGGTGGGATTAAATAACCCAGGCAAAGGAAGGCTTGATTCAGTCATTAGCCCCCACAAGGATCTGGAAGCAGTGCAGGAGAAAACCGGGTAAAACCTCTCAGTGCCAATAAGTGGAGGGAGACGATGACCAAAGGAAAGGTGAATGTGAAATTATCCTATTTGGGCTCCAAGTGCGACGTGAATGGTGAATGCTCTTAATGAAAGCGTGGCTGCTTTAGTAACCCGATCCCTCCATTACTATTTTAGGCTGTAATTGTAGCTAATAGGAGGAAATGGATTTATATTTTGCTGGAATGCATTATTTATCAGTCAGAGTTTAAGGATTCATACAGCCTTGTGGTGAGAACTGCTTGATAAAGTGCCTGAGGAAGCTGCACTGTGTGCACCGGCCTTTTGGGCGTGAACTCAAAATCCAGAGCAAAATATTAAAAAAAAAGAAAATAAATAATAGTTTGGGAATGACATGGCCAAAGGAGGCTTTGTAAAGCAAAGGCAGCGAGAAGTATAAGGTGAGAGTGTAATGTCCCTGTGGGATATGGATATATAGGGAAGAGAGGGAAAATCTCCCAACCATTCTAAAAATCAAAGGGCCAAGGTGTCAAGTAGAACTGAAAATAAAACAATTGCAGCAACCTTTTCCAGACCTGTTGAGCTGATGACCAAGCTCTCCTAAGATCATAAAGGTTCAGGGGACATCTGCTTTCCTGGAGAAAATCCTGTACATATTTTGTATATTCCTTAAAAAGTAAACTTTGTCACCATGGGATAAAATGCTGCCATGCCAACCAGGTGCCTCCTGAAGGACTTTCATTGTGTGCCATGCCCTTGCCAGAGTGGGACAGTCAACAAAGGAGCAAAGCAGGGGAGAAACACAATTTTGGTTATTGGGAAATGTTTGCATAAAGCTGGGGTGGAATCCCATTGTTCAGGACTTCTTCAGAGCAGCTGGACAAAATCCTAGAAAATGTCCTTGAAGCCAAACCTGCTGTGGCAGGGAAGCGAGCTGGATGCTTGTCCAGCTCCAGGAGGGGAGCTGGGGCAGAGCCGGAGGTCTCCCAGCCCTGCCAAGGGGCCAGGGCTGTGCTGGGAATTCTGCCCTGGGAAAGGAACCATTGCACAACCCGGCCCTCCCCTTCGGAAATGAGCCACCCCCATGAACAATCCGCCCTGCTCGCTCTGGATGTGATTCCTACGCCATCACCGCGGCTTTATCATCTACCTACGTGTTTGTGGCTGCTGCTTCTCTCAGAAACCAAAGGAAACAAAGCGAGCTATTCTATATTTTGTTTTTCTTAGTAATTTATGATTAATGGGGTAAATCTTGGAATCCCTGCTCAGGGGTTTTCACATTGCATTACCCAGGCCTTCTGTTTATACATGTTTTGTAACAGAAATAAAAAGTATTTCCTTTTAGCCTGAGGCACCTAATCAGGATTAGGCCTGGAGCAGAATATTTGGCATTCTTGTGTTCCAGGAGCACCTTGATGTGGAGTTATCTTTTGTCAACTGTAGATTGAATATTCAATTACACTACTCCTTTTTTTAAAAGGTATTTTAGGGCCTATCTGATCAACTGATACTGAATACAGTTATTCTCTGCCCTGCAGTTTGTAGATTTGGGTCATCCTATGAGTTCTTTAGCTGAAAGTTGATAATGGTAGAAGAATTTGGCTTGTGAAGCTGCCTTACTGAGGGATTTGGTGTGTATATAGTACAAGCTGTGCAGCATTCTGCTCATGTCTGGCACTTAAATTCTGAGTCTCAGTCCTGCACTGAGCTCAGACTAACAAGTCAATCTTTTAGTCCCTGTTTTACCCAGAATCAGCAGCACAACAGTGTCCTTATCCCCTCCTACCTGCTGGCACTGGCTCCTTCTCTGCAGACCAAAGGGCACCAAAATATTCACAAGGAGGTGTGATTTATGTCCAAAATCAAAGCTTTTTTGCAACAGCATCTAATTTGCAGTTGCTTGAAATGGCAGTCTTGTTCTTATTCTGAAGGGGCTGCAAGGAAGCTGGAGAGGGATTCTGCATCAGGAATTGCGGTGACAGGACAAGGAGTACTGGGCTCAAACTGGAAGAGGGGAAATTGATGTGAGATATTAGGAAGGAATTGTTCCCTGGCAGGGTGGGCAGGGCTGGCACAGGGTGCCCAGAGCAGCTGTGGCTGCCCCTGGATCCCTGGCAGTGCCCAAGGCCAGGTTGGACATTGGGGCTTGGAGGGGACAGTGGGAGGGGTCCCTGCCATGGCAGGGGTGGGATGGGATGAGCTTTAATGTTCCTTCCAGCCCAAATAATTTTATGATTCTGTTCTCCAGTGAGTGAAGATGAGTGACTGGGAGCAAGACAGATGTCAAATCAAGGCAGTGTGCCCTGGGTGCTTCTCAGGCAGAGGCTCTTTATCAAAGCCAAGCTGCATTGTAGAGCTTTTCTGCAATTACAGTAATAAGCAGCTTTATTTAAATGTAATTGCCTTAACTGAAAATATCTTAATGTGGGGTTCTTTGTTCCATCTGCTGTTTGGAAAATTCTCCATAACTTTGAGTCACCTATTTTGAATTTTTAAAAGGTTTATGTCTAGTTACAGTACAGACATATTATTACACATCAGAGTCTTAGTCATTTTGTTCTGCTCTTGCATCCTGGTGTGCTTATTCACTTTGGTTTATCTGAATAGGGAGGGAGGGAACCTGGAGGGAGTGGGAAGGGTACACAGATTGAAGGGAAGGACCTGCTTATGTTTAAAAACAGTTGGACTTTACTTTTTTAGGTTCTTACTTCATGTCCTTATTTTAAATAGTGATACAATCATGAAATGATGAAAAGTCCAGGAAAACCCTGTTTTTCCTAAGAGGTTTTGTGAGTTCTACACTGGGCTGGAAGATCCCACTGAGTTATAACATCAGATCTCACCTCGCCAAATAGCTTCTACAGCGCATTATTTGCTGTTATTTTTATATGAAGGGATTCCTTGTTTCTGTTTTATTAATATTGGTTTCCCTTTTGCGTTACCGTGCCTGCAACATCCTCAGAAAGCAGCGTTGTTACAGCAATGCTTGGCAGACCTCAGCAGAGCTGAGTAAAACTTCCAATCCCTTGACCTTTGGGTTTCCAAAATTAAAATTTGCAGCAGAAGTGTGTACCTTGGGCTTATCGCCTGAAAACCCAGGCTGGTGCTGCTGGGTCTGGGCTGCAGTGAAACTCCTTCTTCTCTGTTCCACTGCTTTGCTCCCCACCCTTCCTGTTTGAGCTGTGGTCTGGTCAGCCACACAAGAGATCCTGAATCAGGGCTCCTGAACCTCCCTCTGACCCTGTGCAGGACTCCCTGCACACCGTGAGTCACTTCACCGTCGGCAAAGTTTGGCCTCGTTTTGTCTGAATATCGGGCAAAGAACATCAGATGACATCACCGGGCTCTCGATGGGATTGCTGCGGTCTCTGGGTCGTCCTGGCCTGCTGAGAGGATGGAGGTGACCCTGCTCAGCACAGCACAGCCCGTGTACCTGTGTGCTCCTTGTCATGGCATCTGCAGGCAGTGGCAAAACTACTAAATGAAAAAAAAAAAAAAAATAGAGAGATTATTGAACAAATTGCACATGTGAGAACAACTTCAGTGCACTGTATGGAGGAAAAGCATTGACCAAGTACAAGGATATGGCATATGAAAATGGAGAAGGACACATTGTAAATAAATATGAAGAAAGGAAGTTAGAATTCCTTTCAGCCTGTCATGAACACAGCTCTCTCTTTGCTTGTTGTTGCTTTTACCAACAGAGAAGTCAGCCTTTAAAATCTCTCTTCTGTGCAGGTGGCAGTGTAAGTAGAATAAAACAGAACTTGTCAAATCCAGGAATCTGGCTTGTGGAGAGCAGATCCCAGAAAGAGTGAAAAAAAAACCAAACCCCTCAACCCCAAAACAAAACAAAACCACGATACCTAAACCAGACTTCCACTTCTGGGATCAGATCAAAACAACAAAAAGCCCAGAAAGATTACACTAAGCTCAACTCAAATTAGTTTATTGTGTTGCATGTTTCTCGAGGCAAAAGAGTTTACTTTGGAATTAAAGCACACCCAGAGAACACAGCCCTCGACTGGACATTCAGAGCTAATAGCTTGCAGAGGAGTTCAGGCCAGTTGACTCTAAAAAACAGATGGGTGTCGAGAGGCACCGTCGAGGTCTCCGCATTCCTCCCTGCGCATTGACTTGGGGTTGTTATGCTGAGATGGTCAGAAACTCTGCAGCTGTTTGATTGCTCTGCCTGAGCAGCTCTGACACCCCAAGGGCCCTACAGACGGTGCAAAGCAGCCTCTGCCAGGGCCCATCCCGCTGCAAACGGGGGGACAGGAGAGGGAGGGCACTCCAGGGGCTGGGGAGCTGCTTTGGAGAGGTGTGCATGAAGTGGTCTGGGTGGCTCTTTCAGTGTCTCCACTGTTCCTTGTGGCTATGGGGCTGTTTGTGACAATTCCCCCTGAAGATTTCTCTCGTAGCATCGGTTGGTAGTGTTTTGTAACATCTTGGCAGGCAGGATCCTGGCCACAAGTAATTAGTGGAGAGGTGGCATGAAATTGAAAAATGAATTCTGAAAATATTTGCTTTTAAACTTTCAGTGTGAGCTTTGGTGTCGTGTTTGGGAATCGTTCCTGGTTTATCCCAGCTGGGCTGAAGTTTTTTGTGTTTTTCTGGTTCATTTATATTTCAAGGTGAGAGCAGGGAATTTCTTTATGCTTGGGGTGTCTCCACTAGTCCAGCCCCCTACATCCTTCATGAACAGGGAATGGGATGCCATGATAAGAAAGGATCACTGTGAACTCCCTGTGCACTGGTCCCAGGGAGGTTGGTGTGTTCTCAGCAGATCTGGCACAGTGGGTGCTCATAAATCTGGGACAAGTTCACATGAAATGATCCTTCCAGGTGGAAGTGGAGCCAATGGCAAAACATCTGGAAACTGCTGCCCCAGTGACCCTCTTCTACAGTGTGGAACCTTCTCTGTTATTCTGAGGGCTGGCCAAGGAATGGAGATATGGCTAGTCTCGGGTTTCTGTTTTATTCACTTATTTGTCAGGCTGCAGCCCTGATGATAGAAAAATGCCAGTGGCTGTTTGTGCAGGAGCTGCTGAGCTCCCTCCAGAGCATCTCTAGGCTGTGTGCCCTGGGAAGGACATTTCTTTCAATGCCATCTCCTGAGGACCAAGGATTGTGTGTTAGGTGAAGACAGTGTCTTCTCTCTCCTCCTCCAAGGCTGCTTAGCTTCAGGCAGTGCACTGAGAGCTTCCCAGTTTGGTTTACTGATAGGGCTGGGACATGATGGATGTGAACTCAAGGACACTCTGAGGAGCTGGAAGAGTGGCTGAGATGGAGAACCAGCTGCTCTTTCATACTACTTCTACTCCAAGCTCCTCCTTTGCCCTGTAACATCACCCAGGACACACTGTGATCCCTTTGGAGAAGGCACAGGAAGGATTATAGGGCTCTCTGGGAGCAGTTAGAGGCAGCCCTGAGATCTCTGACACCATTCCCAGTTGCCTGCAGCAGCAAATCTCCTTGCTGCTCCAGCTCCTCTGGGTCTGGGAGTGCTGGGCAGCTGTCTGTGCTGGCTGGCAGCTGGAAGGAAGGTAAGAACCAGGGGCTGAGCAGAGGGTTGTGGGGAGAAGAGCTGCTGAGAAAAAGATCATTTTAGAGTCCAAGAAGAAGGTGTCAGAGCAGTGGGATGCTTGGGGAAAGGACAGCCTGGTTTTCCTTAGTTTATTTTCACATTTGACCTTTTGGTTAAAGAGTCCAGTCAGTCCAATTTGTTCCAGCATAAAGAAAAGACGCTGAATTTAATTGATGACTGGCAGTGGAAAGTTGCATTTTTGGGTTGGAGTTGTACACTGAGGGAACCTATTCATTAGCTCTCCTAATATTCTGACTCTTAGCTGCTGCTGCTGCTGCTGCTCTCAGATTCTGGTTTCGTGTGAGCAGTGTTTATGTGAGCTCTCTGCTTTGATGGCATTGGATGTATTCCCCAGGAGCAGCCCCTGAGGTGCAGTGAAACAAGGTGGAACAAGCACATGATAAACACAAACACCTGACTCTGCTCTGGCCTCACATGCCCTCGCCTCTCTTTGCAGTCAGATGAGGTGTGAGGTGGGGTTTCCCTTGCACTAAATCTTTGTGTCTTATACAGAGTTTGAGGTAAGAAGGGGGAAACTGCTTGGTTGGGTTTGTTTGTGGTTTTTCTTTCTAAAGGTCTCTTTCAAAATAACACGTAAGAGTCAATAGAGCTGTTAGTAGCTGCAGTGGGGATTATTAATCCCACTTTTGCAGAGCAGTGGCAACTGTTAAGGATGGGTGCATGACTGAATCCTCTCTAAACTGCAGCTAGTATAACCAAAAACTTAAATTCTCACCAGCTGTTTGCAGTGGTTTTGGTGTTTTCTCCATGGTTTTGTTCCTTGCTAGGACTTGGCCACACAAAGCTGTATTTACCAACTGTTGTGTCCAGTCCCAATGGAAACAGAAAATCTTGAGGAATCACAAGAAATCCATCCAAATCTCCTCCATTAAATGAGAATCAAGATAGCGAGGAACAAATCTACTGATTCTTCCTGATATCACATGGCTGCTGGAGAGGAGGTCCCTAAAATCAGCCAGAAGTTGATAGAAACTGGTGGACTTGAAGCTGGAAAGGGGCTTTAGTAGGGCTCCAGGGAGCAAGGATGAAATATTTCTTTTTCCTTTACATATCTCTGCTGTATATTCAAAATATCTCCATGTGCTATAGCATGGCACCAGAGTTTTTCTAATTCCTCCTTGATTTGAGGGAGGGTTTCTGTTTGAAAACCTCTGGTTCAGGGTGGCTTATGAGGAACAGAGAAGGAAAACCCGTTTTGTGTTTGTGTAACATTTGCTAGAATTGGTTAAACAGACACACATCAAAATAAATGCTGTAACCTTTCAATAATGTTTAGTCTCCCAGAGAATGAACATACTGTAAGTATGTGTGTTAAGTACACACCATTAATAGTCTCAGTGACATTTGGGCTGGCTCCACAGGGGAGATGAAGGGCATGCACTGAAAATGGTATCAAAAGGGAAAAATAATCACCTCAAGACACAGAAATAAAATTTACCAGAGGTTTCAGGAAAAAAAATAGGGGTTTTTTTTGGGTTCCCTTAATTGGGTTTGATCTCTGTGATGTCGCCATCAGAGGGCACAGCTTTGGACCTTTCATAGCCTGGGTTTCTTCTCCGAAGTTGTTAGAGGAATGAGTCCAGAAATTCCTGGAGGAGCATCACAGGTGATGGATAATTTTGGTTTAAGTTACTGCCATTACTTAAAGGCACTTATTTATTTATTATTTTTCATTCTGGCTCTCTCTGTTGGTCTTTTCTGTCTCTGTTTGGAATGATATAACTGCAAGCAGAAATACCTAAAGATAAATTCCCACCCTGGTGGTGTTCATCCCCAGCTCGTTCCCCATGTCAAAGCAACCCAATGGTCTGCCAGTGGAAAGAATCTTCTGCCCTAAAATGAACAACAGCAGGAGGTGAGGCTGGCCTGGGTGCCAATTATGTAATTCCATGAAGGAAAAGCAATTTTGAAGGAAAGGATGATAAAGTCAGTGAAGGTTCTGTTAACATTGATGGACTTGAATGCAATCTTTAAGGAGCATAAAGAGGATTTTTTTGTTTGTTTTGGTTGTTTTTTCTTTAAGAATCAGGCTTTACTGTTCTCTGCAAAACATCCTCTGCTCTGATGGTTTTGGTTTTTATTAACTCAGTGGCACTCAGGTTTATTTTCACTTAGACTAAAGCCGAAAAAAACATGACTTAACTGGAACTCTGAGTGGTATCAAGCTTTGCTTAGGCTCCAGAAACCCTGGTTATCCTCTTATTATCTTTTCTTGTCTCCCTTTATCTCTCAGTGATAAGAATGGTTATTATTCCTGGACTGTTGAGCTAAGAATATTTCAATTGTTTATTGGTCTATGAGGGCTGCTGTGATTTTCATGGTGGATCACATCATCCTACAATAAACAGATAAAGAGAGATGGGAGCCTCAACGTGGTGGGTTATGGTGAGTTTTAACAGAACAAGAGATGCACGTGATGTTTTTGGACAGTCTCTAGAGATAAGACCATGAAGGTTTCTCCTCAGAGTGGATACACATTTAGTTTGGAGAAAAACTGTTCTTCTCGTGGTGCACTTCCCAGCCCTGGGGTGTAGTTGGGGTGAATGTAGTTGTTCATCATTTTATGTAACTCTCTCACATCTACATCTTGCATCATCCACAAGATTTGATTTGATATTTTTTTTTCTGTGTCTCTTAACATAAACTGAACTGACAGAGAGGTGCTGCAGGTGAAATCTTAGGGCCTTTCTGGAATACCCCTGGTGACAGCAGGACTGGGGAGTCCAATGCAGATCTATTAATTTTGTATCACCTCTGCATCAGGCACGGCCTTGGGGACTGTTCCAGGGTGGACTGGAACAGGCTGAGATGGGAGCAACCCGGGGCATGGCTCAGACAGACCTCATTTGGCTGTGGCTCTGCCAACAGACAAAAGTGGTTTTCTAGAAGATTTTATCATTGGTGTGACTCAGCATCATTAAACTTGAAAGCAATGGCCAAATTGGTGATCAGAAAGAACTTGAAGACCATCTCTCAAAGTTTGATGGTCTATAATAAGTCAGAGTGACATCCAGATGACTCATGTTCTTGCAAGTTTTCAAGCCAATGTTTTTCAAACACAGAAGGCGTTTGGATAAGCTTCTGAATTGGACCCAACCTTCCAATGGTTTGAGGTTCACCTCTTACTATTTTCTGTCTAACTTAGGCAAATGCTTAAATTTAGGGAAAAAAAAAAAAAAAGAGCTTCATGTGTAAACATTGAGCACTTTGTTTAAATATTAAGCATTAAAGTTACATGTTGGTTTTTTCACTTGAGCATGGAAAGACGTAACTTAATTTGCAAAAGTGTGGAGGCCAAATCAATTTCGGGACTGGATTGAGCTCAGCTCGTCGCTCTTATGCTGTGTGTGCTCTTTATTATAACTCCAATGTTTGCAATTTCACTCTGTGTCTTGAAATAGTCAATATTTGGGATGAAAGAGAAATTATTTGCAATTGTAATGTTCCAGTGGTAGGAAATGAAACTGATAATGCCTGATTGCATTTGAATAAGCACAGAAGAACACAAACCCCCAATTCTGTAAAGGCTTTTGTGTGTAAACAAAGCTCTGCACCCTGGGAGTAGCTGCAAGAAGCAGCAATCATAAGGTAGATATTAAGAATGTACATACACCTTTACAAGACTGGGGATGTGGATATTCCCCCTTTGAGAGCCAAAAGAGTATGAAATGAAAGTATAGACTTTGCCACTGCGATGTTTGTTTGGGGGAATTTTGGAAAACAAGGAACTGTTGCGTAAACCCTTTCTCCTTGTTGAGGCTTGTGGTTTATCCTCCTCCCTCCTCCAACAATTACAGTTTCTCAAGAGCAACCTAAGAATTGTTGAGTAAAGGTCATTTATCTAGCATGGCTTTCCCTAGGATTGCTTTTCACCCTGGCTGTCACAAGGATTTGGTGCCGGAAACTGCTCTAATTCATTGCAGAAATGGCTTGCTAACACAGCTTGGATGTGGATGCTTGGAGGCAGCTGGCTGGAGAGAGGAAAGGCCTTGTCCTCTGTGAAGAAACCATACTTTTTGCTTGCCATGTCACTATCCAAAGAGAGAAAACATTTCTACAAATGAGAATGGGAATGACACCAAAATGAAAAATCCCCCTCATTCAGTTGGAATAGCATCCAGATCTACCCAAATAGCTTAGATGTGCTGCTTTCTTAGACTGTTTGTTGCACAGTCTGCATGGATTCAACCTAACTGATTGTGTGATGGAGTAGGATTTGCCAAAGCAGACCTTCCAGTGCTGCCAGCAGGAGAAAATGTGTTGGTGCAATTTGTAAAGAGGACTTTTCTACTTCAAACCATTTTCCAGAGATGCCTTTTCTACCTTTCACCCTTAACCCAGTGCTTTCCCACAAGCTGTTGTGTCTCCTGCAGGGTGATATTGTTCTCATGAATTCATCCATCTTTCAGTATGTGGGAATGGCCAGGAATGAGAGCTGAATGGGGAGTGAGGTTGTGAGTCAGGGACTTGGACAGCTTTAGCAGCACATGCCATTATGTTTCCTGTAACCAGTTTGTCATTCAGAGGCATCTTGGGTTGCTGGTGTCTGAATGCTGTGTCCAGCAGACGATTGTCCAGCACCCAGGTGGTTTCAGCTCTGGATGTGTCAGAAGCAAACAAATCCCCTGTCATTTGTCTGGCTGCGGTTGTTGCACTTTTAGGCAGTTTTAACCAAAGACTCTTTTCCAGCTTTTAGGCAGTTTTGACCAACGACTGTTTTCCATGCCTTTGCCCATTCTCAGCTGCAGGTGTTTCTCAAAACCTGGGCTTCAAGACTGGTTTGAGGTTGTGGCTGTTTGCTTGCAAGTGGTGAAAGGCACCAAAGCTGTCAGTCCCCAGATGGTCAGCGAGCCACAGAGAATCCCTGTGTGTCTCAGTGTGCCACGTAGATGGCCTCAGCTTTGTGAGCCTGAAGTCCCAAAGCTCCCTCAGTGGTCAAAAGCAGATGGATGAGACACAGTTAGGCTCTTGCTGGCTTTTCTGGAGGGTGAATCATTATATATAATGATTATATATAATCATTATATAAATATATAATTTTATATAAATATAAATATCTCTATATATATCTGCCTATAAAGGAAACCCAAGAAAATTAATCTGACAAAACCATGTGTGAGCACCCATCACCACCACTCATCCAGCAGTGCCTTGAAGCCACTCTCCAGTGTTCAAGATGACTCTGCAAGGTGCAGGAACCAGAGCCTGTGGCAGGGAGGGAGCCATGCATGCACTGCAGCTGTCTGGACCGTACCTATTATGTGGATAAGCAATCAGCTCCTGTCTCCAGGGCTGTCAATCTGGAACCTTTCACCAGCACTAAATTCACTTTAGAAAAATAAAATAGAGAGACAGCGAGATTAGTCAGACTTCTAAAATGCTTCAAGAAACTTTAATGTTATTATCTAAGCAGAAAGTTATCCAGCAATTCCTCAGCTATTTAACATAATAGGCAGTTGCTGACAAACGGCGTTATCGAGAATACGCTCCTGAGTGAGGAAGAATGATACGATCTTGCCTAAATTGTATTTTAACAAACATGCCTATCTAACAATTAAGCTGGAGCAATTTTACTCTAATAGATGCTTTTGCTGCTTAATATAGAAATTTACATGTTCATTTGTAGCCCCCAGAGATCACACAGCTGCCAGACTCCCAGCTGCCACCACCCCATTCCTCCCCCTCCGACTTCCCTCGGCTTTGGCTACGAGCACTTGATCTAACGAAGCACTTTAAAATACAAATCCCTCTGTTTTCTTGGCCGTGGAGCTGAGCTCACTGGGCTGTATTTGAAATAGGCTGCCTGCCAGCCAGACACCCTTACTCACCTAAGCTAATTTTATTCCATCTGATGGCAAAATAGCCATTCCCCCTCCCTCCTTATCAGAATCCTGATGTGTTACACGTAAAGCTACGAAAGCCCAGAAAGGGCAATCCTCCTCCACAGGGCTGTCCCTTCACCTGACCCTCCTCCTGTGGGGTTCTGGGGTCAGCACTGTCCTGCCTGGGGTCAGCTCAATGCTGTGGGGGCAGTTCAGGGCAGGATGGGCACAGAAAGGGGCAGGGGCTCATCAGTTGGAACTGTGCCATGTGATTCACGAGCCATTTCCCAGATAAGGAGCTTACAGTGGGAGGTGGCAACAGGCAACTTGGGCGCTGGCAGCGTTTTTCCATTCTCCAGTTACTCTGTGGTTCAGCCTGGGACAGGCGCGAGCCTGATGTAATACGCTGTGTGCTATTTCAAGGAGACGGGGCCCGTGTCCTTCAGGCCAGGCCTCGGAATGTTTGGGAGATAAGAAATCCCACTCTGAATGTTCCTTACAGTCTCACATGAGGGAAGGAGGGAATGCTTTCCTTTAACTGTGCCAATGAAATATGTTGCTTCATCTAAGCTCCCAGAAGAGACGGCCTGTGGCATTCCATGGGCACACACACAGAATTTTTGGGCATGGATCAGCAGAAGGTGATGGGCAGGAATGGATGCATGACTGGTGAAGGACAGTTGGTGGGGAAACATGGAATCCATTCCCTGGGGGCTGCCATCCCAAAAGCAACACTGTGTTTTTTCCCTTTGGTTTACCTTTGGTCTCACCTGTTGTTCTGTCATGGGGATGAACCTTCTGGTCCTTGTGCTGGGCACAGCTGGATATGGGGTGAGACTGGCTCTGATCATGAGGTTCCTCTTACACAGGAACCAGTGAAACTATCCCAAAACAACTTATCCAGCAATGTGAAAAAAAGCCCAAACTTCTCCATGAAATGATTTGGCATGAAAAACTCTGTGAGCTACAGACAAAGGGGCATTTTCCCTAGTATAAATCAATTTATGTTTTCTAGGGGTTTGGCCTAGAGCTCTTTTCTGGCTTGCATACCGTTGTGTCACTTTTGTAAAACACTGTCAGAAATAATTCATTGTGGATTACCTTGTAGCATGATCAGCTGTCTGTAGCATAACAAGGGACATCCAAAAAATTATTTGCTCCCTCTCACCCTTGCTGAGTGATAAACCTCCTAGTAAAGGTGCCTGCAAGGGTTGGAAGTCCAGGGAATCTATACCATTTGTTTTTTTCATTTGAAACAAAAACACTTTTCTATCACCATAATCAAGGAGGGAGGCAGCACCACTCCACTTGGCGAACAAACTTGTAATAAGTGCACTTACTGGAAAAGTTTATAGTTTGTCCTGAAAAAGAGACTGAGTGCATTGATAGTGGAGCACAATCTGACAGTGCTTCCTGCATGGCAAAGGGAAGGAGCATCCTCCCTCAGTCTGGGGCTGAGCTCTCTCCTGCAAGGTGACAGATGCCTTTGTTAATGAGTAGCTCAAATTAGAATCAGGATGATAGAGATATTCAGTGAATTTGGGAAATTCCTACCCTCCCAGAGAGAAAAAACTGAAATAACTTCTGATGTAGCTTTTGGAAGACAAGAAGCTACCCCTGAAAGAAAAGATTTCTGGGCTGCTCCAAGGACAGGCCAAACACCACACTGATATGTTTTTAATGAACATCTTTTCCCCAGTCTCCTGGAAGCTTCCCAGAGATGAACCAAAATGCCAGTGCTGCAAGTCATGGAATGGTTTGGGTTGGAAGGGACCTTAAAGATCATCTCATTCCAGCCCCTGCCGTGGGCAGAGACTCCTTCCACTGTGGAAGTCAGGAGTGGAAAACCAACTTCCAGAAAGTACCTTGGACCAGCAATTCAGCCAAATATGGAGGTGTTAGTGCAGACAGCAGTGCCTGCAGGATTGAGGAGGATGCCTCTGGAAAGCATCTTCCAAACCACACCCAAAGAGGGAAAGCAGAGCCTCAGATAACCAGAGTCTTGGAAATATTTCTCTCTCCCTAAGATGTATGCAAAAACTCCTGGAAAGAAGCTCCTGCAGATCTTGAAAAGATTTCAGCCTGCAGAAGAGTTCTACTGATATTTGATGCAATGGCCTCTTGTGTTTGCCACCCTATGAAGTGCCTCTCCCTCAAGATATGGAGGGCATTCAGTTAGACAACAATTTTTGTGTAGCTCCAAATAAAGCACTGAATGTAGCTGTTCAGTGCTATAAACACAAATGGAGATAAATTTCATCTCCAAACTTCATATAGAGTAAAAAGCTGTTTCCCTTTGCTGTGAAAAGTTGGAACTGAAATATTTGGACTCTTTCAAAAGCTTTTGTTTTCTCTTAATTTTCATCTCTTTTGGCCAGAACTATTAGTTTAATATTATATAGCTTCAAGAGGAATTGTGAATGGTCCAGAATTCCACTTGCAGTTTAAAACTCCCAACAAAACCAAAGAAAAACCCCAAACCTACATTAAAACAAATGCCCTCAGGTGTAGCTGCTTCTGAGCACGAGCCAGGTACAGGACAATGGCCAAGGTTATGATTTTCTAGTGCTGTCAATATAAAACTATAACTTTTTTTTCAGTTACTCATGCAGGCTGAAATTTTTCCTTCTGGTTCATCTCTTTAAACATTTGAGCCAAAGTCATCTTCTCTTTCCAGGAACAAATTGGGAGGAAATTATTTTTTATTACCCATTAAAAAAAAAAAAAGTCCAAACAAACTCACAGCTGTTTGAATGTGAAACTCTCAAACATCCACACAAAAATACTTGACATTTGTTAATAGGAAGTGGGGGCCTCACTCTTGTGACGTGCATTTCTCTCATCCTAAATCTGCAGCTAATCTTCCAACTGTGCATTATTGCCTGGTTTTGCAGCCCCTGCTCTTGAATTATCAGTGCATGGCAGAGGAAGAGCCTCCTGTCTATGTTCATGTGCCAAAGCCAGCTTTGTTTGCTGTGCAGTGCCCTCCTGGATCAGGGATCTGTGCAGGGAGTGGGCAGCCCTGAGGACAGTGTGATAGCAGAGCCGTGGTTGGAGCGTTGGTGATGTCGCTGTAGTGCGGGGAACTAATTTTGGTCGAGCATAATTCAGAGATTTCCTAATCACTGAAATCTTGACTCTGCAGCCTTATGAATTTTCTCCCATCTGTGGTGGTGTAATTCAGTGCTGTAATTGCAACAGATGGCTGGGCTTTTAAACCATGACGAGGCAAAAAACTGAAAGAGGAAAAAATGGAGATTCTTGGGGACTGTAACATTATGCACAGTGGGAAGTGTCAGGCTCTGATGTAAATATACATTTGGCACTACCTGGCTATAAGACACAACCTTCTTAACCACTATGGTAAAAATCTCTGCTGATATTTGTTGATAGCTCACAGTTCACTACTTCCTCTGAGGTAGTAGTAGCCACTCATTGCTGCAATAACTCTTACAGCTCTGCCTGGCAGCTTCGTGTGGATCATCATCATCCTTAACCTACACTGAGCTGACACAGAGCACAGGAGGAAGCAAAACTTGTCTTTCTTGCAGGCTGCCAGCTAAGGACAAGTGGTGCAAGTTTGGAGAAGGGAAATTTAACTTTTCCCCCAGATCTTTGCTTTAATTTATTTTGTATTTTAGAGGAGATTCATGTTACCTTTTCAGAAAGCTTCAGCTTCCACAAACTAGTGCAATTCCTGGCTTCTCAGCACCAGGAATGTCAAAACATCAGGAGCTGTTTGGATGATGTCAGAGGTAACCAGGAGCAAGGCATAAATCCTAGGAAGAGTTTCTTGTCTTCATTTGAATTTTGAAGAATTGTGGAGAGCCTATAGCAGAGGCAGCAAAGCATCTGAATTTTGGGGATGGTTCTTCAGACAGAATTCTGAACTTCTGGGGGGTTGTAAATGATCTAAGGAAAATGTCCTTATTCTCATATAAAGATAAGCAAACTAGAGAAATCTAGACAACAAAGGTAGGGAGTAACTCCTCCCTCCCAAATGTTGGGAAGAAATGTTCCTGCCCCAAATGATGTTTGCTCATCATAATTATCATTAAAACACACTTTGCAGAAAGGGGCTGCATTTTATCTTGGCAGAGCAATGGCTGAGAAGTGACAAACTGATTGAAGATTATACTTTTTCTTACCATTAATCAATCTTCTCCCAGGTGAGGGATAGGACAAGAAGAAATGGCCTCAAGTTGCACCAGGGAGGTTCAGGTTGGATATTAGGAAAATGTTCTTCACTGAAGGAATGGTTAAACATTGGAAAAGGCTGTCCAGGGAAGAGGTGGAGTCACCATCTTCAGAAGTGTTCAAAAAATGAGTGGATGTTTCACTTTGGGATATGGCTTAGTGGGCAAGGAAGTGTTGTGTCAAAGGTTGGACTTGATCTTGGAGGTTTTTTTCCAACTTTAATGATTGTGTGATTCTAAGAGAAATTTTGGGCTGACATTACCCACCTTCTGATATGGGTCTATCACCCTCCTTCTCTGTGCCACAACTGCAGAGGATAATGTTAGAAACATTATTATAATGTTATAAACATTATTATTTTAAAGAGGTTTTTTTTCAGTTAATACAATCACCTGTATTTATCATCAAGGCTGCCTGTGATATCCTTTTAATCTGGTGTAACTAACAGTCTATTTGGAACATCAGCATTAGGGAAGGAGAGAGAGCTGGAGAATGTTCTCATCCCTAATGCAATTATTAGTACTTCTAAATAACTGGTTCAAAAAGAGGGAGAGTCAGTTGCTGACTACATGTTCAAAGTTTTTTCCCACCTTGGGATCCATTTTCACCCCTGGTGGAGGTGTGGAAGAGAGGAAGTCAAAGCAATGACCTAACTTCTGCCTTTAGTCCTTTCTGGGAAAACATCCTGTTACACCTAATACCCTTCACAGCAATCCCTGGGTTGGCCACGACCCAGAAAACTCCTGCTGAGGCCAGAGCCTTGTGCAGAGCAGTTGGGGACAGCCCCCTGTGAGGTGTGGCTCTGACTCACCCTCGGTTTGTGTCACTTCCTGCAGCTCACCCATCCCAAAACACATCCATGAGTTCTGCCTTTGGCCACCTGCTGCTGAAGCCACGCCTGGGGTCTGATCCAGCTCTGGCCTCTGTGCCTGAAGCTGCTCCTGTGCTTCCTTTCTTTTCCAGTTTCTTGAGTCCCTTCCCCTCCATGACCTCTGGCCAAAACCACTGGATCAGCGCCACTCCAGGGTGTCCTGGTGGGAGGCAGAGGCTTGGCTGGACACCTCTGTGCTGCAGGACAGGGGGAGCAGTTGGGAGTGTTTTATCTGCTCCTGTTTTGGGCAAGGACTGGTAACCATCATGATGGATTCAGGAATTACCCTGAAAGCTCTGCTCTTCCTTCCCCTGTCCCCTTTGGGCACTGCTCTGAAATCTGGGGACAGAATGCTTCTTATATGTTGATTTTTTTTTTTTTTTTTTTTTAACCTGGTTAAGAAGCACAGGAGGAAATCAGTAATGGGAGACAGTTGGGATTATTTTTGAACCATGTTTTATTCCCTCAGTCAACTATAATGGGACTGCAGGAGGCTTTATGAGGAGCTGTAAAAACTCACTGCTGAGTGTGGTGGTTTAATGGTCACAGGGACTTTCAAAAAAGAAGATAGTTTATTTTTATGGAGCATCTTTAAAAAAAAAAAAAAAGAAAAAAAAAAAAAAAGATAGGAAAAGTTTTAAAGGGAGAAGGTAAAATAGGCAGGGAGTACTTCCAGGGGCTGGATGCTGATTTGGAGGGAGAAAGGGCAAAGTGGTATCTAAAGAAGGACAGATATCATTTACAAGTGGGAAGGATGAGGAGGGCAGAATGGAAAGTGAGAGTAATGGAAGAAGGAAAATGAATGTGGAGGTGTTGGACAGTACAAGAGTTACAGGGTGCGATTAGTGGGAAAGGAGAGGTGAATGTCAGATTTGGGGTTGGATGTGGAAGAAGAGTTTTTGGCAGGAGTGTAGAAGGATGGGGTGAGAGGTGGCTGCTGAGAGGGGAGAGAGAGGGGCAGGGCTTTGAGAGAAGGGAGGATGGCTGGGACAGGGATTTTCCTGGTGGAACTGTTGGGTTTCTCTGCTTCTCCTGAGGTGATGGCTGCACTCTGGTATGTGATTCATGGGAATTTAAGAATACACAATTCCAATATTAAGTTTATTGGTCATGCCACTAGTTTCTGTACCGGGAATGCAGCTTCCAGAGATGATCTCTGTATGGGATTTACATGGAAAGAAAGATTGCTAAGCAGAAGAACCCTCAGGTAGACAAAGATTCCAGACTTCTCTCAGAGATTAGAATACCAAAGTTTAGCAATCTCAAAGATAGTCCTTTGTGGATTTAATCCTAAGTGATGAAACGGCTTCTGCAACATGCCTTGTGATGACAAACCTCAAAGAAAGGCAAGAACACTTTTGAGCAAACAAATTTTCTTGTATCCAGAATAAATGAGAAAGTGGCTCTTGTAATCCCACTGAGCACTCAGGCCAGGAATATCCAAACACAAAGTCTTGGCATTTAGCAGGATTAGAATGACACAGAGGTGTGGTACTTCCATCTTGGCACCTCTTGCTCTTTTTATTGGATAAGAATTTTTTTTTCTTCCCCATGAGGGTGGGCAGGGCTGGCACAGGGTGCCCAGAGCAGCTGTGGCTGCCCCTGGATTCCTGGCAGTGCCCAAGGCCAGGCTGGACATTGAGGCTTGGACAGTGAAAGGTTCCTGCCCATGGCAGGGGGTGGAATTAGATGGTCTTTGAGGTCCCTTCCAACCCAAACCATTTTAGGATTCTATGAATCTCCCATCATTTTAGTCAGCGACCAACAATTAATCTGAAATCCAGCACAAAAGTATTTCAGTTGCAGCCTGTGTCCAGTCCTGTTAGAAGCTGTTGTGGAGCCTTGATAATACTGCCCTTGTCCTGGACACCCCACAGCCCTTGAAATGATGTAGAAATGGGGAGATCTGGAGCCATTGGCCAACTGAGACAAGAAATAATTTCCCTTCCCCTGTAGAATGCAAGTGAATGAAGTTCATGCCGATTTTATATACTCAGTTTAAAAGAGCAACACAACCCCTTCAACCAATCAACTCAAAACCCCAAACAAACCCCAGGATGTCTCATGAGTGGAGAAGGAAAGAGTGAGAGAAAATACCAAGGAGGCTAAAGGCTGAAGAGCTTTTCTTCCTTGCTCTGAAGAAGAGGAGTGTAGGTTTAATGGTCTCAGGAGGAGGGATAAGGAAGCTCCAGGCAGCAGATGTAATTGTAGTAAACTGTTGTGGTTTAACCCCAGCCAGCAACTCAGCCCCACACAGCCACTCCCTCCCAGCCCCGTGTGGGGATGGGGGGAGAATGGGAAGAGCAAAAGTGAGAGTGATGCCTTTTGGGAGCTACCTAACAACAGACAAAATTAAGGGAATAAAAAGCAGTTTATTTCTATTTATTGAGGGCCTTCAGGTACATTTAGGGCAGATGAAACCCCCAGGGGCTACACCCAAAATGGACAGTGGGACACAGGATTTCACACTTTTATCGTTTGGTCCATTTACATATTGGGGGTGAATCTTCCAATTACAACTGCAGGTAATGAAGTCATTTACCCCAAGTTTGCTTGCCCCAACTCACTTTTATTTCCATTTCTTGAGGCCTGAGGCAGTGAGGTGTCCTTGATTGCCAGGAGAGGAACTCGTGGGTTGAGATTTTACAGTTAATAGGTAAAGCAAAAGCCATGCAGACAAGCACAGCAAACTGAGGAATTCATTCCCATCCCATCGAGGAGTTCATTCCCATCCCAGCAGGAGTTCAGGTGTTCCCAGGACAGGAGTGTAGTGTGTATAAGGTGAAGACAAACTCCATGGCTCTGAGTGCTCCCTCTTCCTCCTTCTGTCCCAGCTGTGTGTGCTGAGCCTGCTGTCCTGTGCTGGGGATGCCCCTTGGGCTGCGTCCCCCCAACTCCCTGGGCACCCCCAGCCTTCCTCTGGGGTTGAGAGGCACAAAAGGCCTCTGTGGGGAAGAGTGAAAGTGTAAAATGGCCTTGCTGGGTAATTACTGCTCAGTGATAATAATTTTAAAAAGTTTTCCCTGAGTTACTGACACTGTTTTCAGCACAAATTCAAAACACAGCCCCACACCAGTTAATTTGAGGAAAATTAACTCCTCCCCCAGCCAAAACCATCATAACTGTGGAGAAGGCCAGCTGTTGTGAGAGGGGTTTGTTTTGACAAATTGTCCATTTGGGTCCTCCCAAGCAGAATTATTCACTACAGAGTGAAACCCTTGAGAGCCCCAAGCTTTCCTTGGGGTGCCACAGGTTCCCTGGCAGCTCAGTGCCTCTGGGGATCCTCACACAGGCACACCCAGCAGGAGCCAGATGGACGAGGGGTGAGTTGGGGTGCAGCCATGGAAGCTCCCCTGCATTTCCATTCAGTATCATTTTGCCTGAGATGAACCACTGGGAACGAAAATTAAAGAACAAACAAAAAACAACCAACCAACCACAACACCACCATCAAAAATAAACCAAACCAAAAAACAACCAACCAACCAGCCAACCAACAACACCAAAAAAAATCCAAAACAAAAAACAACCAACCACAAAAACACCACCACCAAAAAAACCCCAAAACATAAAACAACCAACCAACCAACCACCACTAATAAACAAACCAAAAAACAAACGGAAACAAAAAACTACCAAACAACCAACCACAACACCACCAAAAAAAACCACCCAAAAAACAACCAACCAACCAATCAACCAACAACAACAAACAAACCAGAAAACAAACCAAACCAAAAAACAACCAAACAACTAACCACCAACAACAACACCAAAAGCAAACAAAAAACCTACAAAAACAAGCAAAACCACTAAGAAACAAAACAAAAACACTCCTAAAAACAAAACTGAAAACAACCCCAAAAAAATATCCAAAGAACAGAAGCAAAACCAACAAAAACAACACCACCACATAAAAAAGGAAGACACTGTCCAGGAGAGCAGCACTGTTTTGCTCTGACCTGCTTCCCACCTGGGTGTGTGCCTCCTGCTACCATAGGCATTAAGGCTGTAAAATCTTATTGTCAAATCAATTCTGCTCCTACCGAGCCTGGGGAGACCAGGAGTGTGCCTTGAAATGCCTCAAATCTTGCCCCTCCCTGATGATTTGCAAAGTTTAATTTCTGTAATGGGCTCTGGTGACAGAGGCATTCACTGTTTTTCCAACAGGAATTGCTGAATGTATGAGTGACTCATTCTGGAGGCGGGAGATATAATGGCAGCCTTCGATATCCTGATCTAAGGGTGGGGAGCTTGTGTGGGAGGGGAGGAATGGGATACTTTAAGTTAAATTATCCACCTTGCTTCCCCTTCATCAGGCAGCCCCTCCCTCTCTCGAAGTCCCTTCCTGGCCCGGGATCAGGATAATGCTGAAAGAAGGAAAGGGAAGGCTGAGGGACCTCCTGTGGGAGATGAAGTTCATAATATATGCATTTGCCTGGAAATGCCATAAGAAATTAATATTACAGAAACAGTGGGACTGCATTAATATTTTAATATTAAATGAATATTTAATTTGAAAGCTTTGATTTGAAAGTGAATGAGACAGCCATGACATGAACAGTCGTGCTGTTCCTGTTAAGAAGTGTTAATGATTTATTGACAATGTCGGTAGCAATAACTTTACACTGTTTCAGTTACATAATGCCTTTGAAATATTGGTAAAGTGATTACTGAGAACAAAAAGCAAGGCTGGCTTCTGCAGCCCTTTTGGGAAAGGCTTCAGTTAGAGAAAAGTTGTATTTCCTGTGGAAAAGGATCCCACCCTGACCCTCAGAGCGGGGCTGGGCTTTGGGGCTCCCTCTCCCAGCATCAGCATCCAACACCAGTCTGGGGCATCCCTCTTGTCTGGGGTGTCCCAAACCAATACAGTGCTTGACTGAAGGTCAGGGCTGATCCTGCAGGAGCTGAGATCTTCCCAGTGCCAGTTTGCTCAGGCAGCTTCCCACAGTCCCTCCTGCCATGGACCTTGGCGCCTCTGAAAGCCAAAAATGCCTTGCTCCAGGGTTTCTTACGGCTGTTCTGGCCGAACACAACTCAGGGCTATCTGTTAACTTTCATGCACTCAGTGATCTTCAACATCAAAAACATCTTAATAGCTCCAGCAGGTTTATTTTGTACACTTTAAAGGGCTGTTGAAGCTGTACCTGTGGTTTCTGGGAGCTCTCTTAGGGTTTTGCTCTGGGAACAGGAACACAAACAGGGGCGTTGCCTCATGAGCATCCTAGTGTAATCTTAAATTGCAGCTGAAATGAGAAGTCCTGGGCTGAATGGGGCTCCAATGAACCTGAAGTAGGTGCCTCCAGCCTGTAGGCATTTGTTCCAAGGAGTCTCTCCCTTTATTTTTTAGACCCCTTGAAAACTCTTAGAAAAAGCTCTCCTCTGCTGAATAAATAGGGATGTGGAATATTTTTGTGACATGGTCTGTTACCCATTAGCTCAGAACAAGGAAAATTCATCTAAAAAATAATTAAAGAGACACTTTGGCATGGTATCTTGAAAGCTGTACCATGCTGTAGGTTCCCAATTCCAGAAATGTGTTTCTTCTTAAGGCAAATCTTAGCAAAAAAAATTAAGAGAAAAATGAAACCTAAATTCACAATGTGACCCAATCTAAACAGACAGAGTTCTTTTTCTTCCTTTTTTCCCCCTTTTTCCCCCTCTCTCTCTCCTAATTTCACGCTGCTGTTACAATCAGCCTTAGTAAAAGTAAGCTGGTGGAATGAGGAAACAAAACCCCAATATAGGATGCGGTTTACAGAACTGGTTCTTGAGCCTGCTAATCTTTCTTAGTTTTCAATTGCATTTCTCTGATGGCAGCCTTGGTGAATTTTGTGTTGGCAGAAGATGCTACACATAGGATGGAGACTTGAAATTGTGTCATAAATGTCAGCACAGTTTTTTGTCTGCTGCATCTCTGCCCTGGTCCCTCCAAAACAGAATGGTTTGGGTTGGAAGAGACGTTAAAGATTATCCCAGCCCCTCTGCCATGGGCAGGGACAGCTCCCCCTGTCCCAAATTGCTCCAAGCCCTCATGTCCAACCTGGCCTGGGACACTGCCAGGGATCCAGGGGCAGCCACAGCTGCTCTGGGCACCCTGTGCCAGGGCTTCACTACTCTCTAAACAATTTTTTCCTAATATCTGATCTAACCCTATTCTCTGTCAAAGTGAAGCCATTCCTCCTTGTCCTGGCACTCCAGGCCCTTATCAAAAGTCTCTCTCTGTTCCTTTTTGGCTCCTTCAGGCCCTGCAAGGCCACCTTGAGCTCACCCCAAAGCTTCTCCTCTCCAGGTGAACAATCCCAGCTGTCCCAGCCTTTCCTCCCAGCAGAGCTGCTCCATCCTCTGATCCCCCTGGTGCCTCCTCTGGACTCTCCAGCAGCTCCAGCTCCTTCCCATGTTCAGGTGGATTCTAGGAGATCAGCTCCATTCCCTTCTCAAATGTAGCCATGGCTAGCAAAGACCAGCTCTTACTGTGACCTCGTAGAAAATTAGCATGGAATATGTAAATGCCACCTCCTATTTAAATTCTTCTCTTCCACTGACATAACTGGAAAAGTAGGCACCAGCATCCCTTGATTTTGGTTGATTTGTCCCAACCTGTGCAGCAGGATTCATCACCCCACTCACCTTTAGCAGGAAAGTTCCCCTCATTCCCCATGAAGTCATTGCTGTGAACTCCACAGGCAGCTTTTCCTATTGAAAGCTGGCAATGCACTCCTTGCCACAAAGCTTGCACTGAATTGGAGCACATGACATTTTAAGGGCTGAAATATTGTGAATACTCCTAACAAAATTGATTTCATTTGTCAATAAAAAGCCTCACTGTTTTTCATGGGAACCGCTCAGTAAACTATTCTGACAACAACTCAAGGCTGATCAAATTAAAATCAGCCCCAGCTTTTTTTAGAGATGAACTGATCTGAAGAGGTTTTGGTATCCTAGAAAGAGTCACTAACCTTTCTGGGCAGGTCCTATAGCATTTAATAACAAAGGGTACCTTCCTGTATAAATATTATGAACTATGGAATTTAATGAGATTTGTATTGCACTATAGAAATGTACTTTGGAGAATTAATTTTGAAGTCTGTAGGTTTAAATGTTTTCTAAAAATAGCACTGAATATATACAGGGCTTTGTGCTTCTATGTCTATTTAGTTGGGGAGAATGTTTTCATGTATTATTTGGTGCACTTTTCATTTTCCTCAGCCTTTTTTAAAGCATTGGTGGCAAAGGAATGAAAGGAGGCTATTTTTTGCTCCAGGATAAATTTTGATATTTCAATTCCAGTTTTTGCCTCCTGAGGAATTTTCTATTTTCTTGAGATTCTTAACCAGGTCATTCACTCACTGATGGGTTTAATTACCTGCCTGAGCAGCAGAGCTGAGCTGCCTTTTCAGCACACAGCCCGTGCAGCGTGTCCAGCTCTGCACACACATGTGCTCGTGCAATAGCCAGCAGCTTTGAAAGAAGGGTACAGGAGATCTCCTCCAGCACAAATAAGGTTGTAGCTCTCTCAGATCCAGTTCTCTGCAGCTTTTATAGCTGTCCATATGATGTTTTCTGGTTTTCTGTGCTCGTGGGCAAACAGGGGCTGACACTGGCTGGTGAGCTGGGCTGCATCAGAGGGATCTCTCACTGGAGACCTGGGTATCACCTCCGAGAGCAAAGGGAGGTTTTGAAAATGTGTTAAATGCATTAACAATGAGCTGGGGATAAAGTCAAAACCCTGCTTAGACATCTCGCCTGAGAGTTGCCATACAATGCAGCCAGTGGTGGGTCTTGGCTGAAAATGTATTTATACACAGAGACAGCCAGAGATGGACTCCACTTGTTTAAACTCAGCTTAGTGCAGACGAAAGCAATGGGGGGTGCTGGGGAGAGCACAGGCTGCCACCACCCTCTCATATGGTGTTTCCTATAAAGCTTGTTATATTGTATTTATTTCATCCCGACAAACCATCACTGATGCCAAACCTTTAGCCAAAAAAAACCCAACCTGCAGCTTTTAGTGAGGGCTGTCCTCCAATTTACTTGTGTTTTGCTGTTGGTTTTCTTTTTCCTTCTGCTTTTCATCTGTCTGGTTTCTATTTCCACTCTTTCTGTTCTTCCCTCCTCTGTTTTGTTTTGTCTTGTTTTGTTTTTTTTACCATGTTTGAGGAATCTCAGTTGCACTGGGAAGCCCAGGAGGTATGAGGAATGCTCAGATTTAATACATCCTTGCCTGACTTCTCTTTTAGAGAATCAGTTAATGTCTGTGGGTTCTGGGGCAGAGCATTGGGGAGCACAGGAAGATGAAGCAGCTGGGGTGCAGGGCTGGAATGAGGCTGGGGAAGCTTGGCTGGGATCAGCAAGGGAGGACTGGGGAGGGGCTGCTTCAGGTGCAAGGGGATGACACAGAAAGTTATGAGATTTTTTGAATTCTGGAGCTAAGCACATGACTGCAGAGAGTGGCTGTACCTTCCAGGCAGGCAGGCAAGCACCCCACTCTGCAGTGCCAGATCCTGCCTTGCTCTGAGCTCCAGGCCTGGGGGATATCCACAGCTGGCAGAGGTGGTTCCAGGAGGGATCTGTGGTCTGAGGAGCCTCCTGTGCCAGCCTGGGGCAGAAGCTGCCCTTTGCTGACTGCTGGGGGATCTCAGGGTGCCAAGTGTTGCTGGGCATCAGGTGCCTGGGAAGGTTTCAGGGAAGGCCTTGACTTGTGCTCTGGGTGCTGTGAATTCAGGACAAGCTGCTCCCTTCAGTTCTGCTGCTGAGGGCTGGGAGGGTTCCCCTCTTGGCTCCCTCCCTGGTGTGCATGGGACTCTGCAGCTGTGTTTTTCAAATGCCATTCAAATGAAAGCAGAGAGGGGAAATCCCATTTCACTGGGAATAGCTCTCAAATGCCGAGCAGCTTTTCCTCTGAATTCTGTCTTTTGGCTTCCTTGCTGCAGACTGACACATGGTGTCTTCCTCTTGATCAATTTGTTTATCGTTTGCTTGATTATCATCTCCAATAGCAAGACATGGCAGGTCTCTTTTGTTAATCCTGTTAGTACTGGCTTTGGGGCAGAAATCTGGTTTAGGAAAAACATTTGGGTATGTTAAACTTTTTTGAAGATGCTGCCTGTCAATACCAAATCATGCATGGCCTGATGTATCTGAATTTTCTAGATTATTCCTGAGCCTTGCCTTCCCATCTGTTTGGGTCCTGCTTCTTGTCTCTCCCTGTGTGTACGTTCATGCCAGCACCAAATTCCCTTCTGGCTGTCAGAGCAGCTTGTGTGGCTCTTGTGAGAGAAGAGCACAAGCAGAACCCTCTTCTCCATCCCCTTCTCCTGGACCCACCTCTCCCCCAGTGATGCCACTGCCCAAGGGAGCCCACCCTGCTGTGGGGGGCTGCAGAGCCACCCCATTGCTGCTCCTGGCTTCTTCCTCCAGCAGAGCTGCTGCTGACCTTGCTCTCACTAATGTTTTTAAAGTGATGTATGGTTGGAGGATGTCAGAGCAAAGGCTGGAAGAGTGATGACCTCCCATGTATCTTCTGAGCAGGTACCCAGGCAGCAGAGGCCCCCTGTGCCTCCCCAGGGCAGCCCCCTCCTCTCTCTGCACCCGTGCAAGCTGTTTATCTTGGGGGGAAGGCATTAGGAGGCTGGGAGAAGAGTTTAGGCTCCAGAGCTGAGCCAGTCCTTGACCTCTGGGCTGAGACTTGCTGTGGGGAGGTGACTAATTACCAGTGACTGCAGTGGGTTGTGTGTGGGTACACGGGTGGAACAGCTGCTGATGCATTCAGTGTTTACAAAGCCAGGGACCCCTGGTAAAAAGCAAAACCACATTTTTTCAGTTGCAGAGTTACTTGGCTGTCTGGTGCTGTCAGATGCACCTTTGGTTCAGTGGAATAGTCTCTCTGACAAACTCTCACAATTTGGTCTTGGCTGCTGTGGGAGCCTGGATACTCCTGTGCATCCCAGAGGTGGATTTGAGGTGGCCCTGCAGATGTCAGGGTGGGCTTGTGGGTCCTGTCATGGGCACAGCTCTCTCAGGGGAGCCCAAACACAGTGACAGTGCTCAGGGACCAATAAAGCAATGGCTCTGTCCCTCTCCTGCCAGCCATAAACCAGCTACCAGTGTTTGCAAATCACCAGGAGATGGAAATCACCAGGGTTTTTTTCCTTCCTGGGCAGCTGACTGCTTGTCTTGTTCCCTGTTCCTTCCTAACTAGGTTCTACTCTCCTCCAGCTTTTGACTTAACCCCAGAAATACTGGAGGATGTATGGCTTTTAGGTGGGATGGTTTGGGAACCCCATAGCACATCTTGCATTATGGAAAACCAGGGGATCTCCTCATGCACTCCACAGGGTTTTCCCTGTTTTTTTATGGCATCTCCAGAATTCCTCATGGGTCAAACAGTGCAGGATAGAAAAGCACGGTGTTCTGCCATTCTGGCTCTTGCCATCATGATTTCATCTGGGAATCTTAAATCTCTGGGTGAGCAGCTTTTAAAATAGGTGTCATTTTAAGCTTCTTAACTGAGAGGGGAAAGTGAGGCAAAGAGGTTTTATGTTCTTGTTTGGATTTTAGACTTGTGTGAGAGGGGCAGGTGGCTCCAAGCAGTGCTGTTGATAGAGGGGCACTGCCAGGGAGGCCTGGGGAGGTGCTGAGAGCTTGTCCCTGCCAAGGGCACTCAGGGATGCCCTGGGATGGGGGTGGGGGGCTGGCTGGGCAGGGTGATGTGGGCACTTGCTGAGACCCACGAGGTCCTTCCTCCTCTCAGCACCTTTTGCTTTAGCCTGTGATTTTGCTGCCCCCAACAGTCTGCTGGTTTTGAACCTGCCTGGTGCTCTCCCACATCAAAATGTGGCCCTGGGGAAGTGGAATGTGAAGGGTCTGGTCCAAAACTCACCCTGTGAGACCCTCTGGGGCATACACCTGGTGCATCCCCACGTGCATGTTTTGGGTCACAAGGACATGGCCTTGGAGTGACACCATGCAGGTGAGGTCACAGCTGTTCTCTCTTCATGCCTGAGCAAGGATTTCAGTCAGGGCAGGATTTCAGTGCCAGGATTTCACTTGGACAGCCCATCCTGAGCACCCAGAATGAGAGTACTATGTCCAAATCAAAATGGGTACACTCATTTAATCAGCATTTTTATGGCTTAAGAATTGTGCCCCTTTACTTACATCATCTACCGTGGCTTATCGCTCTGGCCACAATGTAGAACAGAGATTTTTGCCCCACCCCCCAGAATGTATTTCAAGAATGCAGTGAAAAAAATGCAAAGACTATGTAACTTTTTCTGGAAATACAATATTTCATGAGGGAAATTTGAAGGATAAAGTAACCGAATTCCAGGCTAACAGGCATCAGTATCGTTAGGAAATACAGCTCTCTGCAGGGCAAAAAAGAGTGGTATGCCAGGTTAAATAGGAATTTATAGCCACTGACTGCAAATTACCTTATAAAATTACTGAAACCTTCATAAAGTCATCAGTTATGCATTTAGTCTTGATTGTCATTTATTGCACTTCTTAATTGTTCAGTAAACTTTTCTGGATTAAAGGGTGTGCTTCAAATTGACGTGAGGCTGTTTTATTGATGTGAATTAACAGAGTATTTTACATAAGGGGCAGCTGAGGGACCAGCAGCAGAAGAGTCTCTGATCCACTAATAAAGGCAACACAGAGCTGGTGTTGTGATGTCAAGTGAGTGGAGTGGTGTGGGATGATGAGTGTGCAGGCAATAGTTATAAATCCTTAAATCAGCGTTGTTATCAGTACGGAGTGCGACAGTGGAGGCAGAACACAGACTTTTAATCACTCTGTTTAAAACAAGAGGAGGAATGACAGATAGAGAAAACATTGAAAAATCTGGTGGATTTACACTGAGTCCATGTTAGGTCTTCTGTTAAGTCCTTTCCAAGACAGAACATGCTTCACATGTTTTCACTGTTGGTTTTTTTCCAGTTCTTAGCATTTCATTCATTAGTGTTTCCTCAGGCTCGCGAGGAGCTGTGGTCACATTGCACCCAGTGCAACCCCTGTACCACCACTATGTCACCAAGCAAGGGGCTCTGTGTCTCCTAAAAGGTGCTGGACTTCATGGGATTCACAACCCAAATCCCCTTTTCTTTGAAGCTGTTCTCAGCTCTTTGGGTTTCATTCCGTGCTGTTCTGTGGAGGCAGCGTGATTCCGATCATACCACTGCTGATTGCATAAAATATGCCCTGAATCCAACACGTTGTGTTAAAATCTGGTGTCTGGACCCTGTCTGATTCTGAGCAGAGTAGCTGTTGGATTGTGTTCCAGCCATCCTCAACCCAAGCCAAGTTGGGAGAGACTTGATTGGGATATCGGTGAGGGGTAAAGACCGTGAAACCTCTGCTGTGATTGATGGAGTTGTGCACAGAGAGGACAAATATGCACAAATACTTACCCAGAATTGTAGGGCCTCACTTCAGCTGTATCTGGCAGACTTTTCAGCTCAACTTTCAAGAAATATTGTTTTTAATTGACCTTCATGTGAGTAATTTGAAGAGCCAGCACCGCTTTTCGCAAGGAGAGTTTCGAGCATGGAAACTCCCATCGTATGTAAAATTAGTAATTTTACTGTATCATGAGTGATTAAACCTGACCCCCAGGGAGCCAAAAATAATGCTGTGTGACTTCCTTGCCCAATTAACACAGAACAAATGTGAAAATGTGTACATTACAGCAAATTGTGTGCTAATTGGCCTTGGAGAAATACTAACGACAAGGAAGAAATGGGCATGTAATTTCAAACATATTTGAGAGGTTTCGCAGTCTGCTTGCAAATAGGAGGGAAAAAAGTCGAAATTTGACAAAACCATTATTTGTTATGATTTATTCACTCAGCTCCAGTCTTGAACCTGGGAGTTATTGGCAGCTTCAGCTAAGATTCCTGCTGAGTATTTCTCCTTATAATGACTGCATACAGCATTTAGCTCAATGCTATTTTTTGGCATAGTGTCATAAATATCTATTTTAATTCTTTTCTCTATATGTGTAACTAGGATTAGATGCCTTTTTTTTTTTCCTTTTTCTCATGAAAAATACCTCTAAGTGCAAGATTCTCCTGCTCCCTTTCCTGAGGAGAATATTCCTCTCAAGTGCAGAAGTAAGATTATTCTCCTTGGGCAGGAGCTTCTTGCCAGGTCTGTACATCATTTAAGTACTGGCTTAAGCAGAGAATAAATGTCCATCTGTGCAGGGGAGAATTTCATCTGGTCAGGAAAGTTAGATCTGACTTAAGGAATCCAAGGTTTACTCACTATTTCTAAAATCAAATCTCTTGCACTTCATTTTCTATCACATCTAGAGTTTATACATTGCATTTTCTCTATGCTTTCACTATGTCTTCAGAATAAAACTGATTGAAGATGCAATTTGTGGGCTAGAGGTAAATCCCATCTTTCCATACTTTCTTCTGTCATAAGTACAGAAAGCAGAGCTCTGGGCTTTTCCTCTGCAGCAAGAATATCCCAGAATCTGGAGCTGCAGGCTGATTCACTGAAGTGTGATTTGGTCACAGTGAAACCCTTTTGTAAGAGATAGAAGGTCAAGTATGCCCAAAATTAAATGATGCAGTGCTATCAAATTGAAGTGTTTCAGTAATTTTCCTTGATGATTTCAGCCAAATCATGATGTCCCTAAGAATCACCACAATTTCACAGAATTAGCTTTTTGTCCTGGAAAAACTGGAAGCAGCATTATTTTAAGAGCTTGCTCTTCCAGCCTCGACGTGTGCAAAGTTCCCAGGGCCCTCAGAGGAGTTGTCATGTGGAGACACCAGTGTCCTGGCAGCAGGATTCCTCCTGGTTTAGCTCTTGCTGAACAGGTTCACTTGAAACTTTTGGATTTTTTGGTTGATTTGCAGTGTCCTCTACAAGCTAAGTTAGAACAGTGCAGTGCAGCACTTAGCTCTGATTTTAAATTGTTTCTGCCGAGCAGGCACAGAGACAGAAGTGACTTTTTCACATCCCTGCGAGCTCTTTGGGACATTTATAGGAGTTTGCACCATTTATTTCCCAGTTAAATATTTCCTCTCAGTTGTTGAGAGGCTTCATGGCTTGGAGGTCTTGTATTAAAAACTTTGTAGATGCTACCAGTGTTTTGTCTTTCTTGTAAGAAGAGCAGTGGTGGAGGGATGGGCTGGAGAACAGAGGGGCTCTGAGGCTGTGGTTCTGGTTGACTTCTGGTGGGACTTTGTGGATAAACCCAGCACCACTGAAAAGGCCAATTGTGTATTGGGGACTGTTCAAATTAGTAAGAAACTTTAAAATAACATATTTTGAAAGACTTGTGAGCATGCATAGCTTTTTGTCATTGGAAAAATTGATTTTCACTAGTGTTATAATGTATATTTTAAGTGGGAGTTGTCAGAACTAATTGGTGCTAACAGGGGAGTCTGCAGAAGCAGAAAGATTCCAGTCCCAGGAAAACTCTGGTGTGTGATTCCTGTTGAAAATTTATGGGAAAGTAAGATGTGACAATCATCAATTGAGAGATGGAAGAAGAGGATGATGTGAGTGCTTTGTGACCGAGTTTGGAGTGATTTAACTTGGTTTTACTGGATTTCTTCAGAGGGGAGCAGTGGCCCAGGCACTCTGTGAGCACCACTGCCAAGTCATTTCCACTGATTAAGGACTTAGAAAAATCCTTTTTGTTGCCATCAGGGGGAGCTTTTGAGATCTTTCAAGAGTGAAAAAAAATATGAAAAAAAAAAAAAAAAAAAAGAAAGGAGGGAAAAAAAAGAAACGTCCCAGCTCAGAAACAGAGATCTACAAACCAGCAAGCAGCCAGGAGCTTACCTGTGGCTACAACCAAGCCAAGGACACCAGGAGAGCTGAATTCCTTAGGCTGAAATATTAGCAATATTGAGAGAGGATTTTTTGACTCAATCCACCAATAAAATTAATAATTGGGTTTTTTTTTTTTATAAATTATTATTTCAAAAAAAATAACCCAGGAGTCTTTGGAGCACTCAAAAGCCAAATCCTACTCTGTTGCTACAGCTTCTGGAAGGCAAATACTCTTCAAAAAGCTTCTCTCCTTTTAGCTCCTGATGATTCGATGGGGACCTTTGATGCAACATTTGGATTAGCTGCACACAACTGCACTGAGGGGGACCACAAAAGGGGGAGCCTGGCTGATTGCATAACTTTGAGAAAATAATAAGAGGAAAAGAAGGAATTAGAAAGAGAGAGAGAGAGAGAGAGAGAGTGGAAAAGAGAGAAAGAAAGAAAGCAATTAAAAAAAATATCTGAGACTCAAGTTTCAAGACTCTTTATGTGCTGCAGAGGAGCATAAGGTTTACCAGCAAAGTGCAACGGGGAGTCTGAGAGGAGAAATAGCTTTCTCTTTTGCCAAGAAAAAAAAAAATAGGAATGTGTGTTTTGGACTGGACTGAGCAAGAAAGCTGGGGAGATTGCAAAAAGGGGGGTGCAGCATTTTTGTCACATTGATCCATTCCTCTTAATTGCTTTAAAAAATAAATAAGGGGGGGAAGTGATAGGGGGAAAGAAGAAGATAGGAAAAGAAGGGAGGAAAAAGGAAAACAGCAGAAGTGTTTGAACCTCTGGAGCTATCTGCTCCTTCAAGCTGATTGATTAGTCATGATCCCTGCAGTTTTAATGGGAATCATTCAATTGGGAAGGTGGAGCACCCTAGAGTAGATTAGCATATTCTTGTTTACTCATCTTCTGAGGGGCTTTTTCTCTTTTCTTTCATTTTGTGGAGAAGAAGGGAGGGGGGGAGGTTGGGGGAAAGGAGGGGGTTGTGGCTTATGTTATAAAGGAGGCCAAAAAAATAAATAGATTAGAGCATCTTTTGGGGGGAGGGAAATCAGTGGGTCTGAGTCTTGGAGAAAGCTGGGGGGTTGTTTTGGTTTTTTGTTTTGTTTTGTGTGTGTGTGAGTGAGTGTGTGTGTTTTTTTTAAGAAGAAAAAAATAAAGGGAAGAAAATTCAGCAGAGAAAAGAAGAGAGAGAGGAGTTCCAGCTGTGGAGGAATAGAGGAGAAGAAGACAGATAGAGAAGGAAGAACAGAGAAATACATTTCAACCAAGAAGGAGTTTTGATTTATTTGATTTTTATTTGTTTTAAGGAGAGAGAGAAAAAAATCTATAAGCAGGAAAAAGAAAGAAAGAAAAAGAAAAAAAGAAAAGAAAAAGCAACTGAGAAGGGTTATAAAAAGAGCAAATACCAAGAAGGGTGAACAAGAGAAGAAAGTCAAGGCAAGGAGGAGCCCAAAGCTGGCAGATCGGGAGGATTTGCAGGGGAGAAGGGGGGGGAAGATTGGAAATGCAGCTCTGGAGTTTGCTGCTGCCTCTTGCGCTTCTCTGTACAGCCCTAGCCAGTGGACCCGAATGTGGGATGGACGAGCGCTCCCGCAGGGCACGAAGGGACACCAGGCACAGCCGCCAGCTCCTCCACACTGCCCCGGGCACCTGTGCCACCAGGTTAGCCCGAGGAAGGCGCTCCACTGCTGGGCTGGAGCCTGGGCATGTCCCCCGCAGGAGGCAACAGCGGGAGGTAAAGGACGAAGAGGAGTCCCTTACCCCGAGCAGGGCGCTCTATTTCAGTGGCCAAGGTGATCAGCTGCGGCTGAAGGCAGACGTTGAGCTGCCCCGAGACGCCTTCACTTTGCAAGTGTGGCTGAAAGCCGAAGGCGGACAGAGATCTCCGGCTGTCATTGCAGGTAGGTCCGGCCGTGCCCGTGGCTGCAGCATCCCCGCTCGGTGCCGGGAGCCGGGCGCTGGTGAGCAGGCGGGATGTGGCCGGCAGCGGGGTGCGCTCCGCCAGCCCCGGAGCCGCTGTGCCAGCCCCGCCGGGAGATCCCGGGGCTCTGCGCACCGCCGCCAAGTATAGGCTGGCAGGAAAAGTTATGTAAACTTTTGCATAGGGGAAATGGCAGTGCCCCGGGGTGGTTTCTGTCTTTCTGGGTGTGCGGATTGAGGTGCAGGTAGAAGAGGCAGCTCTCACGGTGGGGTTTTGTCTAATTTTCGGGTTGGAAAACTGTAAGTAGAGCGTTTGAAAGTGGCTTGTTTGTATGTATGGAAAGAAATGTATGTGACTGGTGTGTGGCTGTAAAGAAACGCGTATCTAAGGTCCCCCTACGATTTCCTTGGTTTTATTGGCTTTTTAGTGTACTCCACTGTTCGCTCTTTAGATGCAGTGTTAGCATGTGGTTTCCAAAAAGCTATAAAGGAACTTTTTGGCTATTGTGAAACCTCAAATGAATCAAATGAGTTTATAAAGTTCCCAACCCCTCGACACTCAGCTACGGCTGGGACTCGCACTGCAGCTAGAGGATGTGTGGAGTATTTTTGTCTCCCCTTAGAAATGGCAAGTGTAACATCAATGATTCTAAGGTCAAACAGCCCTATAAAATCATTTAGTACTCAAAGCAGCTACCAGTCTAAGCTGTCTGAGCTGGACAATAACAAGGAGCATTGCACTTTTCTTATTCAAATTTTATGAGCCCATCCTGAATTTGGGTCCCTCTCCCCGCGTTCGTTCCCTCTCCCCCTCCCTCCCTTCCCTCCCTCCCTCCACCTCCCGCCCTTTCCCCGCTTTAGTGATAAAGTGCAGCGAAGTTGTCGTGAAATCGGATACTTTTCGGAGGGTTACAAACCCTTACAAATGTCGCCACATCCATCTTTGCTCTGGAGGAAGTCACAGAAAATGGAAATGCCCTTCAAAAAAAAAAAAAAGGGAAACAAGTCAGAAAGAGAAACGGGTATTGGGGGGCGGGGGGAAGACATGTTTTACAGTTCTTCTGGCAAGGAGATTCCCTGAAAGTACAAGGTTTCCATGTCCTAGGATGCCTTAAAGAGACAGGGAGGATTTCCCCTTTCCCTTTAAGTGCAGGCAGTTCCTCGCAGGAGGCAGCGCTGCCTGTGCCGGTGGCGCTGCCCCGCTCGCTGTCCCCTGCCACCCACCCTCCCTCCCTGCCGCACATCCCTCTGCCCCCTCCCCGACCGCCCCGCTGCTGGCTCGCAGGAAAGTTGCTTTGTCCTAAAGAAAACAAAAACTGAGATGAACTCAGCCGTGCTTTCCCTTAACTTTCCCCAATCCCGGCTGCTCCGCTCGCCGGTGAGGAGGGAGACGCGCTTTGTGCCGGGGTGGGCAGGAGGTGCCGGGCATGGGCTGGTCCCGTGTGCATTCAGAGCAGTGATTTCATAGGTGAACCGCGTTATTCCTTGCTTTATTCCCCCTGGCTTTCTCACACTCTGCTCTTCTGGTTCCCAACCCTAACTTAAACCCCAGGGCTCAAAGTGCTTCCCTTTCAAGTTCGGAAAGGCAGACTTGGGGTTTACACAGATCTCAGCAGTACCAAAACAGGGTCAGTGTATTTTTTAATGTGTTTAATCCAACACCTAGGACCCCATGTCTGTCTTTGGTGCAAAGTATCTCTAATTCTCACAACAGGGAACCTAGACAAACACACACAAAGATCATTTGTAGTAAAATACTTTAATTGGATGGGGGAGGTTGGGTTGTTGCCTGTATAAAACACTTGACCCATTTTATGCATGGAAATAACATTCCACTGTGAAAAATGAAGAGAAATGCCCCAGTTTTGCACCATAGAGCTTCAGCTCAGCTCGGGAGGACTTTGTGATTTTTATTTTATTTTTAAGCTCCCCCTGCCCCCCTCACACACACTCTTGAAGAGGAGCCAGGTTTGGCTCTGTGTGTAAACACCTGGAAGAGGTCCAAGAGGAACTCACTTGGAGTATCCTCTGCACACCACAGCCTCCCAGACCTGCAGCAAGCTTAGGGAGAGATTACGCTTCCCTCAATGAGGAAATCAAGGGTTCTGGCTGCCAAAACTCTTGGCTTTCACATTTTCACTGTTTTGGGATGTGACAGACTGAGGAGCTCAGTTCTGCTGTTGAATTTGCATCTGTAGGACCCCACCGACATCAAGAGCCCACACAGGTGTTTGGAGGGCAAGGCAGTGGGGCACATTTGCTGGCAGTGCCACAAATGAGTTTCTCCCCAACTTTCGTCCCATTTGCAAAGTGGGAAGCTGTACAGATCTGAGGGAAGGGGTGGGATTGAGAGGAATACACCTCTTTTTCAGAGTTGCTCTTGTGTCTTCACCTACTTTCTGCCCCCCACTTTCTGCCCGTGACGAGTGCCCCCCTTGCACCCCTCCCCGCTGGCAGATAAGAAATTACTGCAAGTCGTACAGGAGGAGCCCCATGTGTGCCTGCAGGGGAAACCTGTTGTGCCTGTTAAAAATCTCGTGTAGGACCCAAGTTGTTATCAGCTTCTGCGCCTGAGCCCTGACATAACGGAGTTCTTCTGCTAATCCAGGCTACAGGAGTTTCTGTCTGGAGCCAACTCTCCTTACGTCACCCTCTGCTGCAGTATTCAATTTGTTTTCATAAATGGCTAATTTTACAGCGCTGTTAAGTGGGTTCGTCATTGTGCCGGGCCATGCCCTGTCTCTGATGAGAGGCAGTCCTGGTGCCAGGCTCTGCCAATTTTCACGCTGCTTGGCAGCGATGTTATTGCCGCCCTGCTTGACTCCAGTGATATCTGCTCTGGCATTTGTCAGAGGGAAAGCTGTTGGGAAACTGGAAGTCTGACCCATTGATCTGCGTTACGCAAAAGCTCAGGAGCCCTGTCGGGGCTGGGCTGCGCTCCCCGGAGCGGCTCCCGCGGTGCGGCTCCCGGCGCAGCTCCCGGCTCTGCGCATCGCCCTCCCTCCTATTCATCCCTCCTTCCATCATCCCTTCTTCCATCATCCCTCCTTCCATCCCTCCTTCCATCCCTCCTTCCTTCCATCCCTCCTTCCATCCATCCCTCCTTCCATCCATCCCTCCCTCCCTCCCTCCATCCCTCCCTCCTTCCGTCCCCGGGGCTCAGAGTTCTTGTTCAGCCAGCCCGCAGCACGGCACATCCCGTTGTAAACACGCACATGTGCTCATGGAATCAATCCGGCACCTTCCCCGGCAGGCTGCCGCAGGAAAGGGTTAAGGTGGGGAGCGCTGGGTTAGGTAATGCACACACACCAGGAGAAATGAGCGCTTCAAAGCGCTGCTGACCTTGCTGCTGCTGCAATCAAAGGTATTTCAGTTCCACTGAGCAAACGCAACCCCATCCTAAGGAGCGGGACCCTGCCGAGTCCCTGCCAGGGTGTTTTCTGGTGTGCGGGGTGGCTCGTGTTTTCACAGGAGAGAGATGTTGACTCTTTACTGGCTGGGAGCTGAGAGGAGCGGGATGAATGATCGGCAGCGGGAGCCGGAGTAAGAAGGCGTGCCTGCTCTGAAGAGTGAAAGTTATTTGTGTTTTGGTTTGATTTTTTTTTTTTTTTTTTTTCTTCCCCCACTGCTTGGTTTCATTCCCCTCTGTCTCTCTATTCCTCAGCCTGCCAACAGGGAGCATGATCCCAACTTAATAAAGCTTCATATGTAAGGGAGTGCCTATGTTTTCCCAACTTCAGTCCTTGATGAACATAAAACAGCAGCAGAATCCAAAGGGAGAGAAAAGCCAAAATCAGCACGGTGGAGCTCACTTAAAGCCACAGCTTTTACATGTAAGAGACCAAGAAACATCCGTGTCAGGGTCCAATAAATGAACAAATATAAAGATATGTCATTGACACTGCGTGGGTCTAGTCCCTCTGTGGAGTTAAAGAATGCATGTTTACTTTGGGGGGTTATTTCCTTCTGAAGTTTTGGAGTCTGATACTGGTTTTATACACTTCAGGTAGAACTGGTGAGCTGGGTCCTATCTCCAGAGCTGATCCTTGTGCTGGGTGTGCTGGGAACTTGAGGATGTTTTCAGTAGAGAGTTTACCCAGAGTTTCACTGGCACTAAAACAATAGGCAGGTGGATAACGTGGCAGTTTCAACAGCCTGTTGTCTTTCAATTGTATGAATTTTCTAGAACTACAGCGAAGGAGTGAGTCAAATATAAAACTTGTAGTTCTGTTGTTTAATTAGTGCTGGCATGTGCAAGGTCCCAGGGTGCTGGCCATGGTGGGCAGAGTGGAGTGACAGGAGCTGGAACACCTGCCCAGATGTTCCTGCAAGGTGACAAGTCTCTAAAACAACATTGCTGAAGGGTGGGGGGAAGCTGTGTGGGTTTGGCTTCCCTGTGGATGGGTTCAAATGATTATGCACTTCATGACTATGGATCTGGACATGGCTTGACTCATAGGTCACTGAACAAAATACCCTCACAGCTTGTCATTTACTAAATATTTGCATTTGAACAGTACATTTCCTTCAGCCTGTGGAAGCTGGGACAAGAACCAGAAGGTGATTTTTCTTTCCATAACATTTCCAATTTAATCTGGTCTCATTCTTTTCACCAGCTACACTCTAGAGTCAGAACAGCACCGTTAGAAGAAAGTTGGGTTTGTTTGTTTTTTTTTTTCCCTTATAACATTTATACGTAGGCTGCTCTTATTAATTAAATGATAATAAAACAGTGAGGTCAGTTTGACCCTGTGTGTGTGAAGGATGGCAAATTTAGTTCCTAAATGATGTGTGTCTCCTGTAGGCACAGAGTTGTGTCCCAGGCTGAGTTTGCCTCTCCAAGCTCATTTCAGCCTGATTTATTTCAAGCCAGCCTGTTTCAGTTAGAACAACTCGCGTGAGGCAGAGAGCAAGCAGTGAGGATGGCGTTTGGAGAGAGAGCAGGAGCAGGGCTGTCCTCAGGGACCCGTGGAGATGTCTGGAGGAGGCAGAGCAGAGCTGTGCAGGGCGGGCTCGGTGCAGAGGGCGAGGGGAAGCCCTTGGAGAGCCTTCGCACGCGAAGCCATGGCCAAAGCCAGCCCTGGGAGGGGTTGGAGCATCCTGGGGATCCGGCTGGAGCTGCTCTCCAAAGCCCACTCCCACTCTCGTGGTGCCAGGAGGGGTTGGAGGTGGCTGCTGAGGCTGTGGCTGCACTGAGCACTGGTGTCCCCTGTCAGCCCCAGCCACATGTGGCATGGGCAGGGATGAGCTTAAATCCCAAAGGTCTCACTGGTGCTGGCTCCCTGGGAGCCCTCACCTCATCCAGTGCTCAACAGGACAAGTCTGTGCTTGCAGGTGTTTGCTGAGGCAGCTGCAGGACCTTTGAGTCCACTCACCTTTGCCAAGGGTGGGAGAGATCCCTGGCTGAGCACATTGAACAGCAGGGATCCAAATCCTGGACACCTCGCTGGTCACTGGGGCCTGACTCAGCTTACAGGCTGAGGGGAGCAGGGAGTTTGGTGGGGAAAATGCCTTCTTTGGAGGCTGGGTCTGGCTCTGTCAGGACATGGGTCTATCATAAGAGAGGTGAAGCCACAATGCATCCAGGAGAACCTTTCACTCAGAAGTGTTTCGTGTCCTGGCAGCCCAGAGAGCCACTCGTGTCCTGGGGTGTGTCAGAATGAGTCTGGGCAGCAGGGCAGGGGGGATTCTGTCCCTGTGCCCCTGGGCTCAGGTGAGACCCCACCTGCAGAGCTGCCCCAGCCCTGGAACCAGCACAGGAGGGAGCTGGAGCTGCTGGAGAGTCCAGAGGAGGCACCAGGGGGATCAGAGGATGGAGCAGCTCTGCTGGGAGGAAAGGCTGGGACAGCTGGGATTGTTCACCTGGAGAGGAGAAGCTTTGGGCTGAGCTCAGTGTCAGGGCCTGAAGAGGTTCCACAGGAGAGCTGGGCAGGGACTTCTGACAATGGCCTGGAGTGCCAGGACAAGAGGGAATGGCATCACACTGAGAGAGAATAGTTTTGGATCAGATATTGGGCAGGAATTGTTCCCTGGCAGGGTGGGCAGGGCTGGCACAGGGTGCCCAGAGCAGCTGTGGCTGCCCCTGGATCCCTGGCAGTGCCCAAGGCCAGGTTGGACATTGGGGCTGGAGCAGCCTGGGACAGTGGGAGGGGTCCCTGCCATGCAGGGGTGGGATGGGATGACTTTTAAAGGTCCCTTCCAACCCAAACCATTCTATGAAAAATATTGCAGGACCAACAGGGTTTTGGTGCTCTCAAGGCCACAGGTTTAACCAAGTGCTTTCACATTGGATTTTCATGCTGGCCCAAGCCAGGGGGAAAAAAAAAAACAACAAAAAAAGTCAAAACAAAAAAAAAAAAAACAGAAAAAAACCCCCCAAAAACCCCCACAAACCACCACTGAAGTATAGTGTCTTTTTTTTTTTTTTTTTCAAAAAGACATATTGAAAAAACAAAAATAAACCCTTTCATGACTGGGGTCAGCTGAAATGCTCCCATATAATAGTTTTGCTTCTAATTTTATCTGTTGCTTTTTCAGCTCTTCTTTTCTCTGATAGAAATTACAGCAGCAGGAGCAGGGAAGGGACCACCTGGGCTGCCAAATTCAGTCCCCTGCAGTGTCAGGGATATAACAGCAGATAATTAGTCCAAACATTCACATAAAATCCACTTTGTGGGTTCTGATACAGCACAGGCCACAGAAGATTTCCCTGTGCTCTACTGTAAACCAAAGCTCTTTAGCTAAGACCCAGAGTCACCATTTTAATGTAAGACAGGAAAAGAGAAGGACAGATTGACAACATCTTAAGTACCTAAAATCCAAAACATTGGTTTAGAAAACTGTTAAGTATGAGGAAGGAAAACATTGGCTGGTAAAAGGTATCAGCTTTCTTATTTTTAAAGAATTAAAATGAATCAGGTGTTTTGACAGTTATGAAACTTCTATTGAAATTTTAAGTTGGAATATTTGCCAGAACTGATCCTTTCCCACAGATAGTCTGTTTTGATTAATTTCCCTTTTTCCTGAGAAAAATATTTTATCAAACATTTCCCACCCTTCTCTGGTCTTAGCCTGTGTGGCAGTTCCTACATCCCATTGTAGCAGGAATGAATGCTGGATTCCATTTTTACTTTTTCACATCTTACATTCCAGATGATTGAGAAAATGTGTCAGAAAATACTTGTTTGATCAAAATCCTCTATTATTTTCTCTCAAGTGTATCAGCAAGTCTAACACAATCTTTCTCATTTACCCTCCTCTCTCAGTGCTACCAATTTTTTCATCCAGTAATGTTTACATGGGCAGTATACATTAATCTTCCTATTTCATATATACAAAATATATTGGACTCTTCTACTTCCTGGGTTCTGGGCATTTGTTTCATGTGTTGTTCTGGGCACAGTTGCTGTGCATTTTGTTTCTTTGTTTTCCCAAAAAGAGGTTTCTGAAGATGAACATGTACCTTTTCCCTGACCTCACCCTTCAATTGCTCTGTGCTCATTTCCCCACCTGGGGGTTGCTGACATCTGAATGCAATTCTTGATTTTATTTCACTTTTCTGAGGAGAAGGAATACTTGATTGTTGTGCTATTTTCTCTGTCTCTCCACATTTCTCTTCATTTTCTCAGCTCTGAGCATGCATGCACACACACACACCATTTCCAAAGCACCTTTGATTTTCTTCCCAGATCAATAGAGCATTTAAACTCCAATGATCAAGGAGGAGCAGCTTGTTTATTCCCCCACATATTCTGACACAAGTGGCACATCTTGTAAACTGCTTTGATTTGATGTTAGTGCCTATTATAAAGTTTACTTTCCCCAAAGCCATCCATGAAGTTAAAGTACTCTCACTCTGAACAGGAGCAGAGCAGAACTCAAAAAGGCAAGGTGAGAAGAGAACAGGAGTGAATGTCTTACCACAGAAATTTGCTTTCTGCTATCTTTGCTGACAATGATCAGAACAATTTGAGGGCTGTTGAACATCCATAAGTTTGCAGCACTGAGGGAGGGTACATTGTGTATCATGGTTAGAAGTGAACAAATATGAACACAGGTCAATTATCCCTTGGCAGAATGGGGCTAGAGTCGTGGTTACACAGGAAGCATGGACTTGATTCTAAACCTGGTCAAGATCATGAAAAATACCACTGAGCTGGGCTGAATCTGGCAAAGGCTGTGCTTTCAGGGAGTTTTCTGCACCCCTTCTCTACAGCCTGGACCTGTCTGTGGCCCTTGCCTCACTATACTTTATTTTGCAGAATGTTTTTGCTTTGGACATGAGAAAAGAAAAACTCTGAAGCCCTAACATCAGGTGAAGGGGACATGTTTATTTGGTTTTGCTATACTCCAAATCTCAAACTGGCCTCTGTCTCTTTCAACCTTTCTATACTTCCACCCCTCTCTTTTTTCCTTTTTATGTTTTTAATGTTAAAATCTCCCTTATTCCAAACCCACTCTCCCATTTTCTGTTCTGCAGGGTGATGTAAGTGCGATTTCTCCATCCAATCCCTCCACCCTCTCTTATCACCATCCTAGCCTCAGTTTTTCCCCTACTATCTGCTGTCCTTGATTCCCCTGCTTTCCCTCCTTGCTGCCCTGCACAGCCGCTGTTTCCCTGCTCCTCTCCCGTCTCCTGTGCCTCGGGAGGGTGGTGTCCCCTCCAGGGTGGCCACAGGTTGGTGGCTCTGGCCAGCTGGTGTTGGAAGCGCTGTGGGAACACAGGGTAAGCAGGCAGAGTGCTCGTGTGCTCAGCCAGGCTCGCCTCTTTTCCGGGAATTATTGATATTGTTCTGTTTAATATCCATCCTCGCCGTGCACAAACAAGGAGCTCGCTCTCACAGAGAGGGAGTGAGGGGGAAGTGAAACTGAGAAGCATCTGGAGTTGGCCTGGTGAAGCAGCAGCTGAGAGATATGATACCAGCTCATGAAAGCAAAAGAATTGCTGTGTTAGAGAAACAAACCACTCTGTTCTGTGCTGGGCACCTCCTGGGGCCTGGTGGGCTCTCGACTCTTCCTTCTGGGTGATATTTAGGGCTTTTTATCTCTTCTCCTTCCTCCCCTCCGCCGTGTTTTTCCTCCTTTTTCTTTATCTAATTTATTGTCTCTCTGTTTGCTTTAAATCACTTTCCCATATGGATTTCTCTCTTCTGACCCATCTTCCCCTCCCTCATCTGATTCCCAGGAGTCTTCTGTCGTCATGGAATTGGGAGAAGAGCAGCCCTGTTCCCGACACCGAGCATCAGCTGCAGGCTCCTTCCCTCCTTTGCTTTCTTCCTTGTCTGTTCTCTGCTGTTAGTGTTGGAAACGTATTCACAAAGATCATCCACTGGATTGAGGAAACAGATTTTATCACCATTATTTTGTTTGTTTTATTTAAGACAGGGAAAGAAATGGAAAGGAAAGGCCTTTGCTGTTACCACTGTTACTTAGTTTTGAATGGAGTTTTTTTCCCTCCTGTACTAATGTATCCTAGTGCTATTATTTTTCTTTATCATTGCAGCAAGATTATGGTTTTATAGTCTTGAACTTGCCACAAAACTTCCTGGTGCTGAAGGTGATGAGTCTCAGGTGTGAGAGAGTACATCCCTTAAAATCAGGGAAATTGAGGAACAGAGGGATGCTCTGATTTGTCCTGGATGTGGCAGTGTGCTGGTGACAAAGTCAGCAATCAAGCCCACCAGCAGCCCTTGTTACTTTTTATTATGGTCTTTTAGGGGTGATGATGGCTATTCCTCAGCTGAGATTGTTCTCCATGTGAAGTCACATGCCCTAATTCCTGTAGGATGTTTCCTTGTAGCTGTTGATGGTTTCTCAGTGGATAATGGCAGTACTGAGACAGTGGTGGGGTCTGTCACCTGCCAGGTGACATCCTGATGGTAACAACACAGGGGCTGAGGGAGGAAGGTACTTGGCATTTGTGACATGAGCTCTTTGGAGATGGCTGAGAATCAGATGGTCTGGAATTCATATCTCTGAGCCAGACGTGCTGGTGATGGTTGAATTCACACAAATTATTGTATTTCTCAGATGGAACAGTGTGTGCAGCCCACAATGGGAGAGAAAAACAAATATCAGCAAAGCCCCTTAGTTCAGAGTACTCATATTTAAATTGGAATACTTTGATACTTTTTTATCCGTCTGCACATTGATTATTGTATTGACTTGCTGAAATAGCTTGTAAAACGTGGAAGTTGTAACTGCTTATCTTCTTGGGAAATGCTGAAAATCTGTCTCTGTATATCTCATGTTATTAAATTAAGGTCAAAAGCAACTTGCTTGCCCCGTAGTTAAGCTCAGGTGAGAGGCTGCAGAAGAGCCCCCAGAGGATTTTTGGAGAGGAATCACCACCCAGTGCACACCTCATGGCTGAACAACCAGTGTTTCTGTCTGTACTGGGAGGCTGTGCATCCAATCCACGGGAGTTTGTTCTGAATGCAGCAGCATCTGTGCTTGTAAAGTCTGAGGTGCTAAAGTTGAAATCTGGAGCTTGCATTACTACTGTCTTGCATGTCATCTGTCTTGTGGATAAACAGAGCAGCCTCTCGGAGGTCAAAACAGCACCTTTCACCAGAGATAATTTAATGAGAATTATTTTCAGTGTAAACTAGACAAGAATTGGAAGCCTCCTGTGCTGTAGCTCGTGAATGGAGATGTTCAGGGAGAAAAGGAGTACTGGGAGAAAAAGCAAATGTTTGCTAAATGCATTACACACACAGTTTTGAAACATACTTGGCAGAGGCAAGGGCAAGCAATACAAGCCAGATTCTGCTGTTGAACACACCAGTGTAAACCTAGAGTAACTCCTTTGGAGAGGAAACCAGGGGAGGGGGATGCTCCAGACCTGTGGATGTGCAGAGTTTGGGGCAGGGACAGAGGGCAGGCAATGGGGAAGGTGACCCAGCTGCGTGGTGGATGTTGTGGAGAACAACCTCCAACCACCGGCACCGCTGTCGGTGCTTTTATTTGGGTGTGTAATGGTTATGGTGATGCAGTGGGAAACATTTGTACAATGTGGGGTTGTTTCTGCTTTTTTGAAGTATTTTCTGCATGTACCTATATCGTAATCCCTCCAGACTGTGGAACTGGGCCATGGACCAGTGTTACAGTGAGCCCTTTGTGTTTCCGGCAACAAACACTCCTGAACTCTGCTCTCCAGGCTTGTGGCCTAAACTCCTTCACCCCCGCCCGTACTGTCCCATCTCCAGCAATAATATTCCCTCCTCTGTTTATAAACAAACACTCTCAGAGGAAGTTCACGGGAAGAAAAGTTAGTTAGTGAAAATCAACCACGCACCCGGGCCCGGGCTGTGGGTTGGAGCCAGCAGGGTTGCTGGATGTTTCCTACCCTGCATCTGCCTGTAGGAGTTTCTTTGATGAGATGTTTGCCTGTCTGTCTAACTCTGTGTCTTCCTCATCTTTTCCCATCATAGTGGAAAATATAAAAGAAGTGGGGAAGAATTGCGGTCTCAATTTGCTTTGAAACCAGCATGGACAGCATTCGGGAACCCCGAGCAGGGAGGTTGAGTTCAGTAACCCTGTAGATTTTCTTCTTGGTAAATCCACTGATTTTTTTCTGTTTCCTTGTTGTTGTTTTCAACATCAAAATCTAGATTCTGGCTCCTGGCAAAACTCTTGCTCTTGAGTTGCGCAAAGGCTGTAAAAGAACTAAAATAGCCCAAAGGATAATTGTCCACTCTAGTCTGAGCACAGGGCTGATGGTCCATCTGGAGTTGCACACCATTCTCACAGAACCACCCCTTCAGGAGCTAGGAGTGAGCTGTACCCAGGGGAGTGGGGAACACAGGACTGCGGTCACCATGGGCATGAGCAAAGCATGGTAATGGTGCTGGCAGCAGGAAAACACAGAATGTTTTTTGACTTGTTCCAGAGGTCCCACAAATCTCTGACAGCACAGAATAAATAGTGACTGCTTCTGGTTTGTGTCTTTAGCACTGCACCTTGGTATCAGGTACAAGGTGAGTGGATTAGGTGTTTGTTTCCTTCTGGGAGACAATTGGATCCTCTGATAAATCTTTCTGGCCACTCAAAATGCACAGGAGGATCATCAGATATAGGAAAGCTCTGACAGTAAGGGAGGCAGCCTGGTCAGGGCTGTGGTTCCTCACTTGGGCAGAGCTGGGGTGTCAATGCAGTGCTCGTGTCACTGTTCCAGGCTCCCTGTCTTCCATAAGGAGTGTTTGGAACTGGGGCTAAGGGAGCTTTTACAGATATAATAGATGTGGAACTTGTGGTTCCACTTGTAGTTTTAGAAGTGTACTACAAAAGGTGTCCAGTGCTGGCAGAATCTCCATACTTTGAAATGGGATGGTTTAAAATAGTCTTATCTATTGCCTTTTGTTGAAAGAGCAGTTTCTCTTACTGAACAAATATCTTCTGTCAAGTCTTATCTGTAGGGCTACTCCAGTGTGGTCTCTGCACCTCCCATCCCAACGGAGAGAAGATAATCAGAAGTGAGCATTTTGCATTGCAGCATGGACAGTTTATCAGTTGTTGCACAATCCCTTTGCCTGTGAGCAGGTTACATAAAGGAGCAGGGTGGAGGTGGTGGGAATGGACCTGGTTTATATTGGTGAGCTTCCTCCAAGAATTCCAGCATTACTATCAACAGTTTCTCCTTGCAGGAAGGTTGAGCTCATTCTTACCCTTTGAGGAGTTCTGAATTATTGAAGAGCAGAGGATCTTCTGCTGGGAAAGGCTGGAATTCCCCGCAGTCCTCCTGCTAGGGGTGGTTTAATCAAACAGACTGTTTACATTCTGTGTCTCAGCAGAGGCAATGCTCAAACAGCAGTGGTCTTCAACTGGATGCCGTAGCACTGGGGGTTTATTTTATTTTGTTTTAAACATCGGCATACCACCAGTTTAACTGGGAAATGGCCATCTGCAAACACCTGCAGGCTCCATGGAACAGGCCAGAGAGGGGAGCAACAGCAGCTGTGTCTCACAGAGGCAAAATGAGACAGCAAGGGGGCCGTGTTTCTTCTCCAGAGGTTTCTGCAGGGCTGGGATTTGGCAGCAAAGGTGGGCTGGGAGCACTTGCACTCCTGGAGGAAGAGACCTTGCAGCAGGAGGCTGAATGTTGGTCCAAACTCTTCTCTGAGCCTCAAACACTGATGGTAGAGGCAGAGAAGCAAAAGTCTTTTTGCCAAAACCTTGTGTTTTGCCTCACACTGTGAAGGCCAAACTGTTCTGTGAACAGTTTCTAGGCTCTCAGACTTAAGAGGGCTCAGACTGAATGAAATGGGACTTATGTATTCCATGAGAAAGGGAAGAAGGAAATGAGATTGGGACAGTTCTTCCTACCACCGCCCATCTCTCCACTCCCTCAGGAGGAACATCTTTTGCACCTATATCAACAAATCAACAATTTATTGCACTTCTGTATGTCCAAAATTGGCCATAAAACTTGAGTCAAGGCTTTAACTTGTGTTCAGATACTTTGTTTTTTTGATTCCTCTTTGGTCTGTTCTGGAAGTGATGTATTTCCGCTCCCCATGCTCAGGATTGTCTGTGCCTCACTGAGGAGGACGCACGCAAGTAGGCAATGTGGCCAACATTCTTCCAAACCCCAGCAACCCAACCAGCTGCTCAGCAGGGCTGTTATTTATTGAGAGCTGTCAATGTGTTCAACACATGGTGTCCTTTGCCCTGTGGAGCCAGCAGCCTGGCTTTTATGGGCTACTCTGACACTTGTCACACACTGGTGACAGGACAAGCTGGAATAGGCACACGGGTTTATGTGAACATTATTCTAGAAGGGCATTGCAACAAGATGTTCTCTGAGGAAAGGAGAGACAGAGACCAGTTGGCAGAGGAGAAAACAGAGGCTGTTGCAAAGGGTAGAGGTTTCTTTTTGGCTGGTGCTTTCGGAAAGAGAACAGAGATTTCCTTCAGCGATAAATTAGATGCTTGGGGAGAAAGAAAGGGTGTTTGTTTCAGCAGTGATGCAACTCCTGTGTGAGAGAAGCAGACTCCCTCTCCTGCTAATTCCAGCTGCTGGTTCTGTGGCACAGTGGAAGCACACAGGTTGCTTTGGGGTTTTAGTTGTTGCTCTGCAATTGCTCTGAGGTGCCTCCAGCTCTGTCCTTCCCATCTCCAAAGGTGGGATAATGGCTCTCAGCAGCCTGCAGAGAGATGCTGTTTGTGAGGATGAGGAAATGTCATTAGTGCAGCGCTTCATGAGTGAAGCTGTGAATGACAAATGCCACTCCTTTGCACCAACAGGTTGGAATGCTCAGCCAAGGAGCCCTGTTGGCCGGGGTCGTGCTGGGTTCCTGTGCTGCTGTACAGGGAAGACTGAGGCTGTAGAATGCCAAAGAGACAGAAAGACAGGGGGCACACCTTGCCAGTCTCCTACTTATCTATTTGTCCCATCTTTTTTTCTCTTGACTTGTGTAAGCTCGTATTCATGAGGATCACAGGTATTTATTTTCCCCCACTGAAAATCAGAGCCATTGCCTGAACAGTGTGACTCTGGCCACATTCCCTCCTATTCAGCACAATGCAATCTTGGCTATTTACTAGTTAATATTTTCTGTCAACAACCTGCAAGAAAACAAAATCAGTGCTGATAAAATTTGCAGATGTTGCAGAGTGCAGGGAGTGGTAAACAATGACCAAAACAGGACTCTCAGTTGGGTGTTTTCAAAAGCTGAGAACATGCAAACTATGCATTAGAGCAAAGCCAAATGTGAAGTCATTCATATAGAGAGAGGGGCGGCAGGTCACACACAAAGGATGGATGAGGAAAAAGGATCTTTCACCTGGAAGCTGAATGTGGAGCAGTTACTGCCTGTTGGAATAGATAAAGCATGTAAATGTGAGCTGCCAATGTGAGGCTGTGGCCAAAGGTTTGGAGTCATTGTTGGCTGGGTAAACAAGGAGATATTGAGCAGGACTGGGGAGGTTGTGTTACCCCTGTAATGACACTGGAGTAGCTGTTGCCAAAGCACTTTGTCCTATTCTGGTGTCTACAGTTTAAGAAGGATGTTGTATGGAAGAGGATTTAGAGAGAAAATAATTAGCAGTGACAATTATTATATGTTTTGTGACAAGTCTTGAAGTGCTGGACTCAAGAAGATCAGGGGCGACTTGATCACCATAATCTAGAAATGATTGTTTTGGGAATATTAAACTGATAATTGTGGGTTAGAAATGAATGCTAGAGGATATGAGTAAATCCAATGGATCCAGTGGAGATTAAGCAACTTTAGAACAGAGTGTTTTAGCAGTGTTTTAGCCTTGAGAATAGACAGTAATTGAAAAACCTTTCTGAGCAGAGTGGTGGAATATCTGTCACCAGAGCTTTCAATATAGAACTAATTGTTTTTCCAAACTGCCAGGTCTTTAAAGAGGAATTAATTCAGTGGTGTTCACCATATTCACCCATATTGTGTCTAAGAATTTCTAATGTCAAAATATTCTGGGTTTTTTTGCTATTACTGGAAAAATAGTTGAAGCCAGCAGTAAAGCAGCACTAAGATGCTAATTACAAATCTTTTAATTTCTCTCTTTTTAATTTCTATGGGGTCTCCTTGACATTGGTAGGATAATTTCTGATCACCACAATATTTCCAACTCCTTGTAGGGTTCCCTCATTGTCCCTGCAGTTAAATTGTAAGCTCCATTTCAGATGATCTTTTTAAATCCTGTTTAGATATTGTCACTTTTTTCCAGAAGGATGTGCTGATCAATGACTGAAAAGCACCTGAAAAACAAGACTGAAATCTTTCCTCATTGAAGGTAGTAAGAGCTTTATAGTTGACCTCAATGATGCCAAGAGTTTACCTTCAGAACAGACTTGGAGAAGCAAAAATTAAGGTTTCCCCTCTGGAATCAGGACCTTTGACAATACCGAGAATGGGAAGCCAACACAGCAGACCCTTAAAAACAAAGTGGATGAGAAAGCAGAGAATAAGCCAGAGTTGACTTCAGCTTGCCATCCCCTTGCTGTGTGGTCTGCCCCAGTCTCAGGGCAGAACACCAGTCCAGGGGATGCAGGATACTGGAATGACCTATCCCTGTGACTTTAGCTGAGTTGCAAACATTGACCAAAACCCTGTCGGAGGCAATTAGTATTCTGAGACAGGATTTCATTTCATTCAAGCCATCCCCAGCTGGAGTGTGTTCCTCAAAACTCAAATTCAAGCCAAGTGCTCCAAATGCCCCAGTCTGCTCCCTCCAGGCCATGTGCACATGTGTATATAGGCCTCTGCACAGAGAAAATCGTGCCTGTACATGGTATTTTGTTAGTCTTCATTGCTCTGCTTCCAAATTTAACCAGAAGTAGAAGGGCTGAAATAACATAAGAAAGGTTGGACATATGATATTTCCTGCTGCTCAGCTAAATACAAGAATTGCCAAAAATCTTCCAAGGTAGCTTGTTTCTTTTACATTTTTCTCCCAGTTCTGCAGACTTGAGAAGGTCAATTACTTTCGAGAAGGATTTGGCTTTGGCAACACTTATGGAAAGCGAAGCAGAATTATGACCTTTTGGAGGTTTGCCCATCGCTGTCCCATCTTGTCCTTTAAGAACTGAAGGCTGAATTTTCACAGCTACAGTCTTCGGTTTAATAGGTGTGAATTTGTTTCTGTGCACTTCTAAGACATCATGAGTATCTGTGTGAGAATCTGCTTTTAGATGTCTATTTATTTGTGCTCACAGATCAAGTGATCACTGGTATTTGTAGAGCAGAAATACAGGCTCAGGTATTTCTAGGAGGAAAATCATAGCAAAACAAATGAAATTGGATTCAAACCGAGCAGAATAATAAAGCTCTAAAATTATATACTTAGGTTAGTATGTGGTGACTCCAGCCTATCTGGAATGCATACTATAATAGTTATATCATGTTAGAGAGGCAGGGTTTTTTTCAGCAGGACGTTTCCTAGAAAGCAGAAATATCTCTGTGGTTTGTGTATGGGTTTGGAACTTGTGTGCAAGTATGGAGCAGGGAATTTGAGGCATGAAATAGTCAGGATTAGTGAAGGCCCGGATCCCTTTCATAAGAGCAGCAGAAAACAGGCACGATCAGCTCCCTTCTCCCCACTGCTATTGCAGCCTCCTCCTCTGTGGATTGTTTTGGAGTCAGTTCTTTGAAGGTTGATAAATGCCTCAGTTGTTTCTATCAGTACAGGAAAGATGCAGTCATATGGGAAAGCCAGATGCAATAAGATATTTGAGTCTGGATAAGATCGAAGATATTTTTACAATAAGATATTTAATTTTCACAAGGCAAAGCCCTTGCAGAGTATAAATCAGCATAAATGCACTGGAACTACTCAGTTTTGTACTCACAAAGTGTCTGCCCAAGAATGTTCTCAAAATCCAATTAAATAACTAGAACTGTTTCATGTGGAAATGCCCCTCAATTACAAAGACAAGTCTAAGCTATCATGATGTGATTTTTACAGTCTCCTCGCAGGGTGCCTTAGTTTGCATTCATGGAATTTTTTGTTTTTGTTTTGTTTCTGTAATAATGTGGATGTTGGCCATCTGTCTGATCCTGGAAAGGTTGTAAGGTTGTCCCTGCTCCCCAGGTTCTCTTCCCACTCCCTCATTGATCATAATGTTTGATTTAGGTGCCACTAGATTTCCTCCTTTGTTCTCCAGCCCTAACCTCCCCCCTGCAAACACACATGCATTGTGCAATGGTGTAAAAGCTCTCCTGGCTGCAGCTGGGAGTAGTAACTGCTCAGCTGGTTCCAGCGCTGCCCTAAAGCTGCTGTAAAGGTCAGAGACAAGGGAATTCTAAAAAGCAAAACAAGCTGTGTTGTTGTCCCCCCTTTAATCCTGGCTGTGTGTTTTGATCAGCACCACAAGCCACCTCATGTGCAGAGCTCCACTGCCCCAGCCCTGTGTCTGTGGCCGTCCAGGGCAGCGCATCGGGCGCTCCTCCAGCCCCGCTCCGGGCTCGGGCGCTGCCACAGCTGATTGACTTGCACTGCTTGTCAGACACAAAGCACATTTTGAAAGGAAATGCCATATTGAACTCCCCGTGAGCTGATGGGTATTGTGCACGGTCATCTGATGGCACAGATGTGCCCCTAATAATCCTTCCAGGAGAATGTTTCCTCCTGGGATGCTCTGGCCATCTGATCTGCTCCGAGGTATGCTGACCTATCTTGACCCAGTTTATGATCAATTCTCTCTGCTGTTATCTAAAAGGAGCTCAGAAATATCTCTTTATCATTTAGATTGCCTGGAAGTTATGGTATTACGTGTCTGTTCTTCCCACAGAAGATTCTCTGTGGTTGCTGTCAAGCATTAACTCTTACAAAGGGGTGGAAAGCCACTCTGTGTTAGTGTGGGCAAGAGTAAATTTCTCTGTAGAGCTTTGACAGCTAATCAGTGTTTGGCAAACAGTGCAGGGGGGAAGAGGAGATGTGGAAGCAGAGGTGACTTGTGTCCCACCAAACGTTGCTGGGTACCTTCATCTGTGTGAGCCCAGTGACCCTTCTGCTGCTTTATCTTAATGTCCTTTTTGTCAGGTTTGTGTGTGCTGTGCATGTGTCTGTGAAAGATGGATGGTTTCCATGCATTCCTCCTGATGTGTATCCATGTGTTTTGCAACACCTGCTTTTCAAGTGGGAATGGTGTTAATGCTGGATTTCTCTGGAGGTGAATCAGCTGCCTCAGGTACAATGGGAGGGTTAATTTGTAATCTGGTTCTGCTGGGCAGTGAGCAGAGATAAGCTCAGGAGTTCAGGGGTGTGTGATGATCCCTTTCAGCCAAACCAACAAACTTACTGAGTGCCTTCCATTCCTGATATTTGAAGCTTATCTGGGTTTTCATAAACACTAAACTCAACTTTTTAATAAGGCTACACTAGAGGGTTAAAATTGGCAGCCAAAAGCCTGAATTTTTGTTCTGAATCAAGCTGGATGCAAAGTCTCCCATATTTGTGACATACAGCAGTGATTCCCTGATGGAACATCAGTTTGACTTTGAGCAGGATCCATGAGAAGCCCGTCTCTACTATCTTCACTATTCCTATGCCTGTGTGGGTTAAAATCTCTAATAACATGGACACATACTGGTTTTCCAAGCTTCATCCAAAAATATTCAGTTGTTTCTCAGAACAAGGCAGGATAATTTTATAAATTTATGGTTTTGCAGGTATTACAGTATCCTTACCCTTGTCAGGAATGTTCCTGTAGTCCCAGACTTCCTAGCAGGGACTGAAGTTTGACCCTTGTGAAGGATGTGCATTTTTCTGTCTATCTAAAAAGCCACCTAAAGCTGGTTATTAGAACATAAACAGTTTATTCACCAAGCACCAGTCTCCACTGGTCCTGCAGCTTTATTGTGAAATGCTTGAGGAGATCTAGATAAGGAGTAAACCTTCCCAGTACCCCTTGTTTACGCTGAGGCTGTGGATGAAGGAGCCCTTGGAAAAGCCATGCCCAGCCCTGGGCTGGCCCTGTTATAACAATGCAAAGACTCAGCTCCTTCTCTGCCCTGTGGTTACAGTGCTGTGTGTTCACTTACACCTCAAAACCCTCACAAGCTGTAATTTCTCACTAAGCCCAGCCTACCAGATGTATTTGCAGTAAGCTCCTCTATACTGTGAGCGGGTGTATTCCCACAATAGGCTCGCTGGAGTGTCACTAATATGATTGTCCATGCCAGTGGCTGCTCTCTTGCAGCCCACATGATTTTGTTATCAACAGGGAAGGATTTATGTAATGTTCATAACTAACCAGCCACTATAAATTCATGTCTTGCTGTTGTTCAGACTTCAAGGTATCTCATTGAGCAAATGAGTGACTGGGAATTTGAGAAACAGTACACAATGTATGCTTAATTTGATGCTAAATTACACTGATATAAAGATTTTGATTTTAAAGAGCCTTGGGCTAAATTCTCAATGTTAATTAGGCATGGCTGTATTAGACTCTGTATTTCTACACGATGAAGTTCTTGTCTTTCATGGCAGAACAAAAAGAACTCTGTCCTTCTCTCTCAGGTCTGAATCCTCTGGCATAGCTTGTAAAGGATAAAATCTGGTGTGAATTCAGCTAGATTGATAGCAGCAGCAAACATCCCCTTTTTGCTCTTTAAGTAGTACATTGCCACCTGAGCAAGCCTTAGGTGGTTTCCTTGAACCACTCCTTGTCTCAGGGGGTGACCTCAGGAGGCCTCTTAGCTGTGTTGGAAATGGTATAGACAGAGATGTTGCCTTAAGTACTCTGGACTTTGAATTATTTAACTATTGTGGAAGGAAGTGAGGCTGGGGGAAGCACAGCAAAGGAAAGGAGAGATTATTTCTCCCCTTTGTAAAACTATATTGGGTTCAACGTCATACCATGAAATATCCAGTGCAGAACTCAAGAACTGCTCCAGTGGATCTTCACTGACTTATCCAATTGCATGGAACATGGGGATACTTAACCCAAATCTGTCGGTTTTAATTATTTTCCTCTGGACAGATAAAAGCTTTCTATAGGTTCCTGTAGAATATTTGCTCTTTCAAGCGTTCTTCTGCGCTTTGATACTAAACGATTAAAGCATGCTAAAGAAAAAAACAGCCCCAACCTTTAGCTCCCTGTTCTTGGGCCCCCTGACTGCAGCTTTGATTGTTGACCTAAATTCCCCTTTCATAACTGAGTCCTGTCACCTCTGGTTGGAGTCTCCCAGCAAAACAGGCAGGGCCAACTTTCAGAAGTGCAGGGCACTGTTTTCCATTCTGCCTTGCGTGGCTCTGACGGCTCTGCAGCACCTGATGTGTTCAAAGCCAAACTTCCCTCTTCCCCTTCCCCCACCTCACCCTGCTGGAAATGAAACCATAACAAGGGTTTTGTTTTTTTTTTAACTTTTACTTTTGCCTTCCCCTGTCTCCTTCTGCCCCCACTTTGCATTGCTCAGCAAAGTGAGGAAACTTTCCTGCATGAAGAATGAAATTCTCAGTTCATTCTATGGCTGCGTTGGTTGCTGCAAAGATTGCTGGTATCCAGACATAAGAAATGGCACTGAAGTGAGGGGAGGAGACCCTGGAGGATGTTATTTATAACACTGCAGTGCGTTACAGCAGCTTGTATGGGCTACTCCAGCCTCTCTCCTGTCAAACTCTGCCCACAGAGGGCTGCTTCTGGCTCCAGCAGCCTCCAGCTGTGAGCTGCTGTTCCTCTGCTCCCATCACAGACACAGCAATGTCCTCACCCAGGGCTGTCCCCACAAGTTCAGCAGCTGATGTTCTGTGCTGTGCTCACGCTGCCAAACCCTGCCCAGTACACAGAGCCCACGTAAGGATGTGGCTCTATTTAAGCCCCCAGGAAAGTCCTGAAAACAAAGTGGCTCATAAATGCTGGCATTGGTTTGGGGGTCCAGGAAGAGGTCAGATGGACAGTGATGGTGGAGCTATTGAGGGTCAGCAGCCAAAGAATTGAGATTTTGCTTGTAAAAGAATAAAGGGAGACTGTCTTTCTCATTTTCCATGTTTGGCTTTTGACTTTGAGCCGCTGGAGTTGAATTATCCAGCTTTCCCCACTCTTCTGATGCCTAGGAATTAACTTTTCCTATAAGGGACATCATAGGACTGGAAGAAGCTTTGTGGGCCATTGAAGTCTGTCTCTGGCCAAGCATAAAGGAATGTGGCATCTTCCTCTGTTCGTGCACTTCTCCAGAGAAGTGACTCACTCCTTTGTGGGGAAGAGAGGCTTCCAGTGCCTCTTGCTGGAAAGCTGAACTAGCACCTTTTTTTTTTTTTTTTTTTTTAATTAAATACAAAATTCCATTTCAATCCCTTGGGCATCAGGAACAAGAGCTTTAGAAGGAAAAAATCATTCAGACTAAGGAGCAAGAAGGGCTGTCAGTGTTCTCCTCAGCTGGAGCTCCATCCCTTTCTAGCAACTCAGGGCAAGCAGAAGTGAAGAAAACTGTCTGCTGCTGTATGAAACTTGTACATATTTTTTTAATCTAATTGCTGTGGGGAAAACAAACATCAGTTTTATTTCACACCATTTCTTGGCTCAGAAACTTCAGGCACATTCGCCAAATTGTGGTTTTTCAGTCATTGGCTGTGTCTCATTTACCATGAGGCCTCTTTGGTTGGTAAAGAGATATTAAGTAGCTAAAAATGTCCTTTACCACATTATTGTAAAGAATTCTCAGTGTAAATGAGAATTTAAACTCTGTACATTTTTCATGTAAATGTTGGTTGTGGTCACAGCTGACTTGAAATTTGGAGTGTCAACCATTATGTGGGGTGATTTGCTCAAAACCAGCCTTGTTTGGGGTAAAAGAGGCCTCTTCTTGTTTAAAATGTTCTTAATTATGTCTGAGAAATAACTCACGGCTATGGAACCTTTTACTAAATTGAAATAAATTGTGAAAACATCAAATTATTCAGTTTTCAGAAGTTCTGGCAATTATTTCACATGTCCCTCTTCCAATGGCTTTGCCCTTATTAGTTGTCATAGAAGAAGCAATAAATTCTTTTATTATGACATCCAGTGTCCCAGCTGAAATTAGTTTCATTGTGCTGGGGACAAAACGGAAAAGTGACACTCCCTTAGCCGGAGGATCCTCAGTGCAAAGCCAAAAGTAGAGTGAAGGAAAATAGGTGAAGCATTCAAGCAGAAGAGGTTCATAAGGAACTCGTACAGCTTGCAAGGGACTTGGGTTTCTCATCCCAGCACAAGGGAGTGTGGATTTCTTGTCCCTTTTTTTACATTTTTTTTCCTTTCTCTTAAGAATAAAACAACTCTTGCTGCTGAAAGGCTTGTGCTCAATCCATCTTTTCATCAAGAGTTGGATGTCTGCAATAGGAAAAGTTTGAGAAAAGAATACTGTACGTGGCATAAGGATTCAGTGGTGACCTTTGCCCTAAACTAGAAAATGCAAGGAACTGGAATAGTAGAGTGTTTTAGTTCAGCAGCTTTCATACTGGTGTGTTCAGTGGTGTCCCTATTGTCACTGGATTTTTTCTTTTCCTGTCCTCCTTTGGCTCCCTGTAAATCTTGAATTGATGGCAGCTCTTTGAGCCCAACTCAAGACACATTGCATCACGTCAGGGTTTAAAGGCTCAAAGGCAAAGGAGGATTGCTACTATTCTGTAGTATTCCTCCAGCAGCTCCTCGTGCTCAGCAGAGGTCAATCACCAGCATCATGCAGCACTTCAGAGAGAGGAAAATCTTCTTTAAATGCTGCCCGAGAAACTGGATTTCCATCCTACAATAATGTATCAGTTCTTTGGGGGAATATTTCTAGCCCTAGTCAGTGTAAAGAGCAAAAATTCTTGACCCTTAAAGGCTGTATGGTGGACTTCCCTGGAACTGGAGACCTTTTACAGGACTTCCAGCTGTCCATCCAACCGTGGGGATCTTGGGTGCCTGAAGAAACAGGTGGAGCAGCTTCTGTGTGTGCAGCTGCTTTGTGATCCACAGACCTGGAGAATTTGCTCGCTGGATGGCAAAGGAGACTGGAGATGGTGGGGATGAGCTGTCCTTCTGGGCCTCAGTCAAAACAGCCCAGGGAGTCCCTGGGGTTCCCCTGGCCGTGCTGCAGACATGCAGATTCTCAGAGGGATTTGTTGGGACAAGCCCATTTCTGCATCACTTTTTCTTCTCTCACCATGCTGGTGTTTCCTGGCAGGCAAAAACTCTCTTACAAAATGCATGATCAGCTCTAATGGTCTTATTACAATAAACTGAGATTTTTATGACTTATTTGGGAGAGGGACTTGTCTTGCCAGCTGTCTTCTTATTCATTGCAGTATTATCCACCCACTATCGTTGGACAATACCTTCATTTGAGATGCATAAAAATACAGACTTTTATGGGCTCTCATCCATCTGAAAATGAATGCTTTGTAAAAGGATTTATTTCATAAAGAAAAACTTAAAAACGCTTCAAAAACAGACTCCAGAAGGTTATTGGTTGCTTTGGCTCTCGCATCACAAGTTCCTCGGGTAAATATCCATCCCAGCAAATGTCATTTCTTTTTTTTAGCACATTTGTTTTTTCCTTGCCTGGTTCTGCTCCTCTCCTTTCTCGTGATCAGAAGTAGCAGTATAAACCAGAAGCTGGTCTTGAAAAGGTTTTGAACTGAGTGCACCCTACAGATGAATAAACACATTACCTTCCGAACCCTGGGATCTCTCTTCCAAAGGAAACAGGAAAAGGGGGAGCTCAGAATCCCTAGCAAAATACCAGCGTGCAGAAAAAAGGCCCGTTTAAATGTTTTTAACTTTCCCATCAGAAGAGTTTTTTTTACAGGGGGAGGAGGTGGAGAGGGGCAGGGTGTGAGGAGAAGGGGGGAAGGTGGGTGCTGGGAGAGGGGAGGAAAAATACAGTGAATGCTCCTGTAACCTTTGCTCTGTTGATACTAGACAAGACTGCACTGTTAATGAGTGATTGTTAACAGATGGCTCTTGAGCAACTTAGTCAGAAGCAGAAGATGTTATTTGGTTGTAGTGAGGGGAGGGTGAGGGTGCAGGGGTGAGGTAAGGGGATATTTAGTCTTTTCACGAGGACTGAAACTGTCAGAGATTTATGATTTTCCTTTAGGCTTTTGGAAGTGGAGGCTCTGGGGAAGGATTGTTTTCTATGTGCTGATAGTAGAAAGGCCATTTGGTGCTGAAAGCTCCAATGATTTTGTTTCTGGTGAGGGGTGTCCCTGCAGCCCTTGGCCTTTGAGAACTGAAGGATGGAAATGTCTGTCTTTAACTTGCTGAGCCTTGAGTCCCAAACTGGGGAGGAGTGGGCTCTGTCCACTGCTTGGAGCTGTCTGAGGGCTGGGTGAGAGAGCTCTAAGAATGGAGCTACACTTTGGGACAGAAATCTTCTTTCTGTGGTGCACCGAGTTGTTATGAAGTGTGCCTGTGAGGGGGCAGGAGTCTTTCTGAATGTCTGTCTCTCTGTGGATGTCCATCTGTGCATATTTCTTGCCTTTTCCCAGTGTGGTGTTCCCAGTGAATGCCATGTGCTAACTGGTTTTTGTTGGGTATGACTTTGAAGGCAGCTCGAACACGTCCCATTCACTCTCTGTAGGATCTGTGGGCTTGAAGTTATCAAGATGACTGCAGATGCTCAGTGTGCAGCTTTCCCAAAGTGTGCAGAATTTAGATTTTGTATTTCTTTCCCTTCTGGACCCTATTAGATACAGGGTTCAGGGGTATGAGGGATGAGTGACATCAACAGGGATTGGTTCTCGAGGTTTTTGTTTTCAACCACTGATGAATGGCTTGAAGGAAGGGAAGAACCAAATGCACAGTCCAATGTTTTGGTGATAGGAATTTGCAGAAAAGTTTTGGGCTTTGGTCAGGAAAAGGGAATCCCATTTGTACACACCACTGGCAAATCTTTACCTTTAATAGGATGTCTTGACATGACCTCCCACAACGGTGCCCTAGATGATTTAAAGTCTTCCTTGTGCACTAACTATCTAACAGATGTAGGTGAGTGTGTGTATATACATTTAGAGAGATATATTTACACGATTTAAAGGCTAACGCCTTCATTCTGTCATCCTTATTTATTCGTATTTCTCTTTTGGGGGCACATAGGACTGTATGACAAATGTTCTTACACCTCCCGTGACCGAGGCTGGGTCCTGGGGATTAACACCGTCAGTGACCAGGGGAACAGAGACCCCCGCTATTTCTTCTCGCTGAAGACGGACCGTGCTCGCAAAGTCACCACCATTGCAGCACACCGCAGCTACCTCCCCAACCAGTGGGTGCACCTGGCTGCCACCTACGACGGGCGCCTGATGAGACTCTACGTCAACGGCGCCCAGGTGGCCACGAGTGGAGAGCAAGTGGGCAGCATCTTCAGTCTGCTGACCTTGAAGTGCAAGGTGCTCATGCTGGGAGGAAATGCCCTGAACCAGAACTATCGGGGTTACATGGAGCACTTCAGCCTCTGGAGGACAGCCCGGTCTCAAAAGGAGATCTTGTTGGACATGGAGCAGGCGATTCACAGGCACGACACGCCCCTACCTCAGCTCGTTCTTCAAGACAGTTTACTGAATGTGAAAAGCAGCTGGTCTCCCATGAAGGATGGCAGCAGCCCTCAGACCAAGTTCAGCTACCACCACGGCTATTTGCTGGACACCAGCCTGGACCCTCCTTTCTGCGGGCAGACAGTGTGTGACAACACCGACGTCATCGCCAGCTACAACAAACTGCCCAGGTTCCGCCGCAACAAAACCGTGCGCTACCGAGTGGTGAATCTGTACGACGACAAACACCAGAACCCCACCGTCAGCCAGCAGCAGATCGAGTTCCAGCACCAGCACCTGAACGAGGCTTTCAGCCGCTACAACATCACCTGGGAGCTGGAGGTGCTGGAGGTGAAGAACTCTTCCCTTCGCCACCGGCTCATCCTGGCCAACTGCGACATCAGCAAGATTGGGGACGAGAACTGTGACCCCGAGTGCAACCACACCCTGACGGGGTTCGACGGCGGGGACTGCCGGCACGTCCGCCACACGCTCTTCAACAAGAAGAAGCAGAACGGGGTGTGTGACATGGATTGTAATTATGAGAGGTACAACTTCGATGGGGGGGAGTGCTGCAACCCAGAGATAACAGAAGTCACCAAGACCTGCTTTGACCCATATTCTCCTTACAGGTAGGCAATTTCTTTTTATGATCATATTGATGAATATCTGTCTAGGTATCGATCATCCTGCTGGCTGTTGAACCCTTTCATCGCTGCTACTATGAGCTTTGGAGTTTAATGAATGTATTTTTTTCCCCTGTATTTGGCTCACATTGCAGTTCTCCAAATGCAATCTCAGTAATGGTCTCAGCAGTGTCTTACCCCTGAGTTGGTATTCTCCAGCCAAGCTAAGGAAAATCTGTGCTAAAGATTGAAGCAGCCAATTTTAAGAGACCCATTAGTTGTTGGCTATGAGCAGCATATTGTAACAGTGCAGAGTTTATTTTAACTCCAGACTCTGAGCAGTGGGGATTAGATGTCACAGAAAGCTCATGTGTATTTGGAGAGGGAAAGGGCCCTCAGGCATGAAACAGAACATGAGTACTGTTAGGTAGACTTTAATTCTGTAGCACTTCTTTGAAGGTAGGTAGGTAATTCCACACTCTTACTGCTGTGTGTACATCTCTCTGTGGGCACTGCCGTGCAGGGGCAGCTGAGTCTGGGGGTTGTGAGGAGGGAGGTGGGTACCAGGTTCCTGTTGCACACTCTGGGTGGGTGATGAAACTCTTCTGTGCCCCTTTCTACATATAAATGAAAACAGGGGTAATGCCAGTTCATTGCTGGACAGCTTTCTGTGGGTGGACATGAGCTCATAAAATCCTCATCTCCTCAGCTAAGGTGCCTTTATGCTGCAGTTTGAGGAGTGGCATCCTTGAACAACTTGCATCAGGTGGGTACCACATACCCACAATTACTCCAAATGCAGACAAGTTCATATGTTGAAGTAATAAGGTGTTTCTTGTGAACGAGTTAGAAATACAAGCACAGAAATGATGAAGATTGAAGCTGAAATTCTCTCATCTGCACTCTATGTTACAGCTTTTTAAGGGATTCATGGAGCCATATGGGGGGAAATTCTTAATGGTCAGAACACCCAACACTAAAGTTCAGGTTGTGAAGTAGTGAAGAGTGAGCTCTTCAGGAGTCCCTTCCATTGCAGCCATTCAGGCTATATTTATAGCTTCCTTAACAGAGAGAAGTTTTTAAACATTATCAGCTCTACTGGAGCTTTAAATACACATAATTAAGTTGGAAAGAAAAGCCTCTTTTTTTTTTTTTTCACTCCAGCTAGGTTGTTGTTTAAAAAATCCTTCTAGCTCAGTTTGACTTCAGTCACTTAGCAGTGAACAAAGCTCAAATGAGGAAATACTTTAAATATTAATGCTTGAAAACACTGAAAGGAAAAATACCAATTTTTAATACTCTTCAAATGGAGAGGAACTCAACTAAGCAAATATCATCAAAGGCATAATGCAAATTAGATTGCTTTAACACTGTAGTTCTGAGAACTTGAGGTGTTAGTTATAGCAACTAGTACAATTTTTAAGAAAAAAATACATTATTTTTAATCTGATAGTACCCTTTTATCACTTGTTCTGTGACCAGCATAATGCCCATAAAAAATGAAACAAGAGAAAACCCTGTAAATCATAGTTCACAGATTTAAGGCCATGTCATAATGTTATTCTGAGGTACAGAAATGTTTCTATTTCAAATGACGCCTTTTTTTGCTGCACAGACTGTCCTTGCACAAGCCCAAGCAAGGCATTGAATTGCAAAATTTGAAGTTACTTTAGTACCATGTAGTTGCTTTTCATGCACAATTTTGTGTTCATTTTGGAGACAACCACCTGGCTGAGCTTGTGTGGAGGACTTACATCTCATGGCCTTGAGCTCACAGGTCTTCTACAGGTTCATTTTGACTTGAGAAAAACCTCCCCTTGCTCTGAAATAGTGAGGAAGGCCTGAAGATCCTCCCACAGCCAAGAACCTCAGATCATCCAGAGATGCTCCAAGTTTTTATTTTTTTGGTAGCAGAAAGGTTTTATTTATTTATCCTTGCACTGACATTGTAATGCTGCATTGATCATGGGCAAGAAGGAACAGAAGGCAGTAGGGGAAATTCCAGTAGGAGCCTTTATTTGGTGGCTGATGTGCTTTGGCTGAGCTCCAACTCCCCACTATGATGGGTGTTTGCACTCAGGAAGGCAAAGTAGACCAGTTAGGTCTGTGGACATATCACTGGAGTTTGTAAGCCTGTCTTACACTGCTTTGGGTGTTTAGGTTAACAAATACAGGTTTAGGGCAGTGATTTTGGCAGCATCTGACCACAGGGGTGAAGATTCAAACTCTGTGTTTGGCTTTGGTATTGCTGTCAGCATCATCCCCTGAGAGAGAAATTCCATGTCAATTTTTGTCAATTAGTGACAAAATCTGGTTAGCACCATCTGGGCCCATTTTGCATCCCCAGCCCCTCTTGTCATCCTTCCATTGGCCAAGAGTCCTCAGTCCCCTCTAGTGCAGACCTTGGACCACAGCAGTGAAGACATTGCAGCCTTGGAGAGCTCACATCTCATTTCAGGTATTTCCTCTGCCAAAGCTCAGTCCAGCAATAGCAGAAGAAAGGGGAAAGATCATTCAGTCTGGTAAAAAAGGGAGGGAAGAAAGAAAGATGAAATGGTACCAATAAAAATTTTCCTGAACTTGTATTTATATAGACTTTTCAGTCTTCCTTGGTACTGGGCTTTGCTCCTTCCCCAGCCTCAGTGTCAGCAGTTGCAGCCAGCTGTTCACCAAGCAGAGCTTATTCATTAAATACTTCAGTTCTCTGGAACCAACCAAAAAGTGCTAATGCTTGATTAATGCTGTAATAAACAGGAACCCTCCTCAGTGCCTCTTTATCCCCAAAAGATGATGAATCTGTTCCCAGCACTTTCCTTCTGATTATGAGTCCCAGTCCATGAAGCTCCATCCTGGGACAGAGTTGCTCTGAGCCTTGATACAAAAATCACTGTGGGTGCTTTGTGACTAAGTGATACCACTGGAACAATTCCAAGACACCTCTGATCTGTGTTACAATTTTCTTGTGATCCTTTTTGGACACCTTGGACAAAGAGCTCAGGTACTTTGATGGTGTCATTCAGTCACTGTGGTGGTGCAAGTGTGGTGACTTCAGAGCTGATCCCAGCAGCACAGCTGGTTGGTTTCTTTTCTGTCTCCTGTCTTTGTGGCATCTCTCCAGAAATATTTAACTGCAAAAAGCTGGTGTTCCGTGCCGTAGTGAGGTGGCAGAGATTTAAGTACAGTGAAGTTTGTCAGAGGGACAGCAGTAAGAATGAGGACTCTGCTCTCAGAGCTGCTCAACAGAAAAGCTGTAAACATTGTGGTACCAACTAGATCATCTCTTCTCTTTTTTAATAGCCTGCAGGGAAAAAACAAAGGACTGGTTATCATTAGCCACACAGCAGGCTTTATCCAAGAATATCTGCCTCACTTCTTTTTATTAATTTCATGAGAGTGGGACAAAATGTATTTTGTCCCAGCAGAAGGTTTACAAATATTGTTCTGCTTTTCTGCAATTCCGAGAAATTAGAACATGCTAAGATCATACAGTCTGGCCCAATACAAAGGGAAGGAGAAGGAATAAACACCCTTGCCAAAAAGACTCATTCTTTGTGTTATTTGGTATATTGCTGGTTACAAAACAGGGAAGACTTTGAGCTCATGACACCTACCATGGCTGCTTTTCAAAGAACTTGAAAGAAGCAGCAAGGGATCATAGGAAACCATGCTCGGTAAATGCCATTTGATGTGGTGAGTTCTTGCACCATCCTATGGTTAACTGAGACGTTCCTTTTATGTAATATTGGGCTTGCACATCAGCCTTCACCACAGGATTTCATGGACAGATAAGGAAGCATTCCCCTTGGTGCCTTCTTAGGAAAACGCTGATGAAATTCCTGAAGCAGTAAAAGCACTGGAGTCACTTCAAACTCCCTCAATCCATATGGCCTACCAAATACTTGCTGGAAATCCCCCCAGAATAACTGTCCTGGGGACAGACTTTCTCAACATCCACATGTGTGTCCCAAAGGTTCACAGCCCTTCATTTCTGCTTAAACAAGGGGCAGGATGAGCTGTACAAGTGCTGGTCCATTTGCAACAAACTCATGTTGGCATCAAACCAAGGAATCATAGAATCACAGAATAATTTGGGTTGGAAGGAACCTTAAAGATCATCCACTTCCAACCCTCCCTGAGAGCTGGAGCCCAGTGTCCTGCTGATCCCACCCTCTTCTGTCCTTTTCTAGCACTTAAGGCCAAATTGTCGAATTAAGAACAGCCACCTAAATTGTTTTTACTTTTAAGCCAATAACTAATCACCCGTGGCCCACAATGCAGAATTTTCTATCCAATTACAAAAGTACCACCTGGAGCCATGAAGAAGAAGTGAAGAAGAAAGGAACTTCTGCCCTAAAACCTCTATCTTGCCTTATACCTTTCACTATATTCTAAAACCTTAAATTCTAAGTTTTCCACCATGTGATATTACACACTTCTATTCAAACTACACACTTGTGATCTTAATTCTGCCATTCAATTTTGGAAGCATTCTCCATGGCCTCAGGTCAAAAGCAGTGTTTTCCTGGGGGTCAGTGCCTGACAGCTCAGAAAGCCCAAAATTCCCAGTTTGCAGGGTTTCAACAGTATGTGACAGTTCAGCTCTGTTCATTTTGTGTCACACCAGCTCGTTCAGGGCTATGGGCACTGGCACATTCCAGGAATACGTAAATTAGATTTAAAATACATGCCTGAACCATTTGTAGGAATTTCCTCAGTGGTTTTGAGCAGCAGTGGTTGTGACAGAGCTGTGTATGAGCACACTGGGCTAGGGCATGTGGGCCAAAGCAGTAGCATCAGGAGGAGGAGGTGGTGGCTAATCCATAGCCCAGGTAACTGAGCTGCACTTCAGGGCTCTTCCATGGAGTATCAGATCGACCTCTTTTCCTCCTCTTCTGCTGGAAACCTCTTCATGAGACGTACTTGAAAAATATGGTCAGCTTACTCTGGAGGAGGGAGGCACACTGAATGCCCTTTTGCAGGAGCTAGAGTTGTAAGAAACACTCCTTGATTCCCAATAAAGCACTAATTTCCACTTAATCCTAAACACTAAAAAGAACAGAAGAAATTCTTCAAAGCTCTTCAGTTCCGGGAGCTTGAGAACTTAATCCCCTGCCTCGAAGAGACCATTGTGCAGCTCTTGACATCAAGGATTCCTGCATTCACGTAGGTATCAGACAGACATATAGCAAATACCTGAGTTTTTGTCTAGGGATTCAGTGTTGAATGTCCAGTTCTTTAATTAGCAGCTCCAGGGCTGTTTAGAAGGCGAAGAGTAATGCTGTCAAGGACGGAGCTCCTGTATCTTGGTAGTTGTCACCCAAAAGCCAAGTCCCAACAGGAAATCCTCTGTTCTCTCTGTTTATTCTGTCCTCTGTTCCAGATGTCAGGGATGTTAATCAGCTGGGAGGAGTTGCATCTGTTCCCATGCTAGCAACTGACATTTATAAGTCTAGTATTGAATTCTGATACAGACAGGACTGCAGTGCTAAAGAAACTTTTTCTATACAATTGCACACCCTAGAAACAGTAGGAGTTTGCTCGATTTAGCTTGACCCACAGTCAACTTTTCCAACAGCTTTTTTCAAGGAACATTTTTTCCTCAAGACTCATAGAACTCATGGTTTCTTTCATGGATGTTATCCATTAAGAAAAAAGATCACTGTCTGGTCAAACTGCAGGATGCTTGGGATGAAGGGGGCCTATAAAATCTATGGAGCAAACTATCAGAGATCATTAAGAATCCTTGTGGGAGACAGCAGATTAAAGTGTTATTAAACTCCCAGTGCTGATGCAGACCCCTTTGTCTCTGAAACCTCACGTGGAAGATTTGCAAGTGCAGAGTCTGCAGATTTGATAGGGATTGAATTTGCCCCTTACTGCTGGGCAACACCACACACTGTAGGATCAGCTGCCCCATGGATGCTTTCCAGCAACACCTGACCAGCCTGTGGTTAAGCAAATGAGGTGGAGCTCATCCCTTCTCACAATCTGCAGTGTGGCCATGTGTATGAGCTGGTTTATTCTCTTTGCTAATCAATTCAAATTGAGCCATCTCTCCCACAGACCCACAGTTTGATCATGTCCAACAGGCCTCTCAATGCTGTGGGACATTGCATTAATCCCCTTGGTTTTCTCCCATTTGTGTACAACCTCCCTTCAACTCTGGTTGTGGGGTGACCTTTGTTTTTTTAATTAATGGCAGGTGAACCTCCTGTATTAATTCATAAGGATGCATCCTTCACACTGAAAGAAGATGCATAGTATAGTTCTGTGGCAAGCTCAACCAGGTGCAACACTTACATTTGCAATTCCCTTCTATCTCTCAGACTTCTTTTCTGAGAGGGATTTAAGCCCAATCCTTGCAGGGCAGCCACCTCCACTGTGTTCCATTTACAGCACCCACGAACAGGGCACATTTGACTTTGCCTCTCTCATGGTCTGCTGGACTTGGACAAACAGTGCTTCAGTTGGGCTTTTTTTTACAGGAGGCTGGGGAAACTGAGTGGATGTCTGGGTTTATCTCCTCTTAACTGAATTGAATTAATTGCCCTCAAACACCCCAGGATCAGGACAGTGTGGAGCTGTCCCATCACTTTCGTACCTGCCCACAAAGAAGACATGCTTGTGCAGAGCCACTGGTGAGGCAAATTTCACATGATATGTGATGTTTTCTCCTTTAGATGAAGGTCAAGAATGGAATGGAATGGTCACTGGAATGATCATATACTCCTAAAACTTTGTTTGTGTGTGATTTGAGAAGGATGGAGGGGCTTCAGAGAGATGCTGATGGTAATTTCTGTAGAGCTCTGAGGAGATGCAGTGGCACAGAACCTCAAACAAACCTATCAGGGCTACTGGGATATGCAGAAAGCACTTCAGTATTTGATATCGAATGAGATATGCAGGAAGCACTCCCATATTTGCACTGTGTTTGTGGAAGCTGTGCTGTAAGAAAGTGTGATGCTGATAGCCACAGTGATGTTTCCTCCCTTAGAACCTGATCCATTGAGAAGCAGGATGGATTTATCCCCACTCCATAGCATGGCTATGGAGAGAGTGTTTAGACCAGGAATACAAGCCTCTGCTGTCAGAAGCAATTGTGAGATTGCTCCACTGCAGCCCTGGCTGGCGCAGCGTTCCAGGACCCACATACTGTGGAGGAAGATTAGGAGCATGTGCTCTGCTGGGGTCAATGAAATCCTGTCCTTCTGTTTGGTTCAGAGTAGATTTGCAATTTTGAAGTTTCTCAGGGTAACTCAACTGAGACTACCTAGTTTGCATGTAATTTCAGCGCTCCAAATTACCATAAATTTGCAAGAAGTTGTTTTCAGGTTCATTAATAATGGATGGGTGGCTACATCATCAGAGTGTTTGCTCTCAGCTTCCAAAAGGATCAGGGTGAGCTGCACTGAGGAAACTTCTTGGAGTACTTAAATGCTTGGGGTATGAAACTCTAATAAACCTCCAAAAAGCCAGGAAATTTGGAGTGAAGGCTGAAACTCCATACCTAGTGCACCCTACTGCGTCTTTGTATTTCAGAACATGTTACGTTTGTTCACTGAAATATCTCCAGTATGGAACTCTTTAGGGTGGAGTTTCACCTTTAACTCTAAATTTCCTGGCATGTGTGAGTTTGAAGTGCATGCTTAACTTCTCCCCAGTGCTGTTTTTCATTTTTAATTTCCTTTCTCTTTAAAGGAGGGACCCTGCTAGAAGGACCCCTACTAAAAAGGGACCCCACTGAAACCAAAATGAGAGGGTTTGGCCTAATTTGATCTTTCTGAAATTCTTCAGTAGAACCAGCTTCAGCAATTTTTTTTCTACCATTGTTTTAAAGACTCTTGTGGCCAATCCACCTCAGTGAAAAAGATCAATAAAATCCACACCCTGCAGACCAATTATTTTAGAAGGTACCCAGATGTTTGAGTAGTATATAAGAAACCGTGGAAATATAGAACATCTCCTATAAATTACAGTTAAAGATTTGGCCATGGCTATTGATAGGGGTGAACTGCTTTTTGTGAAATGCACTATTTCCATTAATTCAGTCATTGCAGAAGCAGCCCATGTTTGCTGTTGACACTTGTTGGGTTACATCAGTGATGGTAAAAGAGTGGAAACAGCAGTGGTTTGGAATGAGAGCAGTGGCAATTACCTGCAATGCTTTTAAAAATAATTTTGGCCCTAGATGTTGAAAAGATGTGTCATCGCTGATTTGTGTGAGGGCAGCTTCAGCAGGCTTGAGTTACAAGGCTTTGGAGAATAAAATTCTTTCTGCTGCCTCAAAATGCATCTTTGGAGCTACATTGCCAGTAGATAATACAGAATAGTTTTGCTTCTCATGCTATAGCCTTGTTGTGGCAATAAATTGCAGGCTTCACTGAGAAGCTGTGGCAGTCAGTTTTCCCAGCTCAAGACTCTCTTTGTTTTTCAAATCACTCCCATCAGCTTTGCAAGGAGAATTTATCTTAGTGAGATGTCTGCAGGGAAATAGGCAAAATGCTGAAGTTCTGTGGCATTGTGAGTTCCTTCAGCCTCAGACCAGGTGTACTGGGAGTGTGGAGAGCCCCAGCCTGGTTTCCCTTCCCCTTCCCCTTCCCCTTCCCCTTCCCCTTCCCCTTCCCCTTCCCCTTCCCCTTCCCCTTCCCCTTCCCCTTCCCCTTCCCTTCCCATCCCCTGGCTGTGACAGTGGACATTTTGCCTGGATAACACTGACATTCAGATGTTCTTGAGGATTTTCAAGAACTTTAGTCCATACAAATAGAAATTCCAGTTGAAATCCGGGGCTGAGTCCTGCTACAGGGAGTCAGGCCCTTTGTCACTCACCAGCAGCTCCAGCTGGGACTGGTACCCTGCAGCACCAGAGCATTTCCCTGTATCCTTTGCTGAGCTGAGTATTTCTCATTCCAACACCTAAAAGCACTTTGTCACTTCAGCAGGAGATGATATTCCTCTCCCTTCACGCTCTCCAGCATGGCCCCATCAACATCCTTGTGTTGTGTTTCCAGCCTCGACTTTGTAATACAGATCACAGCTGGTTGGTTTGAATTTCCCCTGAGTTACCCAGGATGCTGCTGAAAGCACAGGAAGAGCAGAAATGCTTTAATCAGTTAAATCAATCAAATAAAAAAAAAAAAAAAGGTAGTCTAGACCTTAAAATTTACCCTGCAACCTTTGCTACTCGCTGCGATGACGTCTTTGTCCTATTTCTTTAAGTGCAGGATTTTATTGGGACTTGGCAGAAGGGTGAAGTGAGGAAGACACGGGAGGGGGTTTGCCGAGTTAAAAAAGGAAAAAGAAAATGTCAGTGAGAAAATGGAAATACCCTGATGTTCTCCAGCCTAGTGCTGGAGCCAGCCTCTCTCTCCCTCTTGCAGGGAAGGGGCTCCTTTTCCATTAGCTTTCCATGGCCATATTTAATCGGTTTGCTCTGACACGGAGCCAGGAAAGGGCTTTGCTGTGTGATGCCGGGTCCTGCGTGTGTTCAGGCATCCACAGCTGCTCCCTAGCAAGGGCTGCCTTTTGACTACTGAGGTATTTTTTTATAGCCACAGAGGGCAACTATTAATAGAGGAGATTTACCAAAACACAGAGCTATGCAGCGTGGTGTGGAGGGAAAGAGGGGAACCTGTGGGATTTATGTCAGGAAAATTCCATGTTGAAATTACGCTGGAAGACGCAGTAAAAATGAACATGCCAAGAAGGGGATTTGATCTGTAACTTTGGGCCATGCCAGCATTTCTCCTCCATTAAGGATCTGCCCCATCACATGAAACATGTTGCTGAATTATTTCTTCAGCATTAAGCAGCACAAAGTGTACAGAGGATGAAGATAAGACACACAGACACGAAATACCAGCTTTTCAGAGATGTGATTAAATACCAAAAGGAAGCGGAGGCATTCCTGACCCTGGAGACATTTCATTTTGATCAGACGTGGGATTAGGGGTAAAATGTGAAGAATTCCACATTGTGTGGATGGAAGGAGCTGATCAGGAGTTTGCCTCTCTGTTTATTGATTCATTTCTAATTTCCATGATACAATTTAATGAGACTGGTGGCCCTGTCAGACTCACAAATTGTATTTGTGTATTGAGGATGGCAGGTTTGGGAGCATTGAGCAGAAAGGAGTGAGACAATTAAAGCTGCTTTTGAAGTCAGAACTCAGACATTGATTAAATATCATAAAACCCAGATGATATCAATTAATAGACCCATCACTGTAATCATCTGCACATTTTTGTGCACCTTTCAAAGGCACAATGGGGAGTTATATTCCCAGGTCAAGAAAAGATCCACTACTGGGAGAATGTGGGTATCAAAATCCCTTTTACACTTTGAAAAACTTTGCTTTAAATTGCTTTGTGTTTCCCTAATTACTTAATTTGATTTTTTTTTAATTGAAAAAGAGACTAGGAGAGATTAACTGGTGACAAATTTCAAGTAAATAAAGAGTGCTACACTCATTTAGAGAATGTGGGTAGACATCAGAAAAAACAGAGCTTAGTTTGGTTCACGTGAGTGTGAGAGAGAATGGAAATATTTCCAAACTATCTGAATTGCTTAGGTTTGCACAACTGGTTGAGAACAATTACAAAACAACATTTTTCTGTGATCTCCTGTTTTCCATGAGCTTGATGATGCTCTGTTCCTGTCCTCAATCCCTGAAAATGGATCTGGAGGCAAACACAGGCATGCCTGAGGAATAGTCATAATTGCATAAACTTTTATTATTCAAAACACCTGAATATGTTTGGGCTTGGCATTTCTGGTTAAGGGGTTTTATTTTGCCTTTGTGCTGATTCCTCCCGAAATGTGAGGTGTCACTGTGACAGCGCTGGGAGCTGAGGATGAGCATTGGCTATTTGTAGTTGTTTCTCAGTTCCTTAGGGAACAGTTCCTGCCATCTGCTCACTGCAGGTATAGACATGATTGAGAGAATTAAATCTTAAAGTCTTTATAATTGCTGGGAAAAGTTAGATCCTTCCACTAGAATTTAGAGCACCAGGTTCAGAGCTCAGAAACAGGAATCTAAATTCATTCACAATTTGCATCAGGCTCCCCCATCATGCTGTGTTCCTTATCAATCATTCAGCATTTCCTATTTTTAAGTACATAATGTTGTTCCAAATGGGTGTTTTGCTTTCTGCCTGGACTAAGCTGCATATCCCAAGCTCTTTGAAGTCCACAGAAAGATTGAACTCCCAAAGACCTTGGTCCTTGGCTTCGATCTCCCCATCCAGAGCACAAGTGAGGCTGGGAGCCTTCCTGAGACGAAGGGCGATAGCTCAGGGGAAAGCTCCTGCAGAACAGAACTGCACCGGAGTAACCAGGAGAAATGTTCTGGGTAAGGATTGATGGCAACACTTCACAGCATTATAAAAATCACTTCCCTTTTCCCTCCAGCATTTTTACCACGACTGTGTCAGTGCCAAAACCCAGAACACACTCACTAATTCCTCCAGAATTGATCGGTCATGATAAACCTCCAAATACAGAGTGAACTGCTTCCGTCAGACACATCAGAGTGTTTCTCCCAGTTTGCCTGGAGAAATCCGTGCTGTTTGATTTCCCTCCCTGCATCCAATTTGATTCAGAGAAGGGTTGCAAGTTCTTGGCTCCCTCCTCTTACACTCAGAATTCTTCTGACAGATTTACTTTAGGGGATAGATTTATTCTCATGTTTGTGCTATAAAATGTCCGATTTATAAAAGGTGATTAGACACTGGAATGAGCTGCCCAGGGAGGTAGTGGAGTCACCATGCCTGGAGGTGTTTAAGGGAAGTCTGAAGGTGGAATTTAGGGCCATGTGTAGTTGAAAAGGTGGTGTTTGGTCATAGGTTGGACTTAAAGACCTCAGAGATCTGTTTCAACTTAATTGACTCGGTGATTATGTCTTAGTTCAGGCTCAAACCTTTAACTATTCTCATCTTGATCAGACACAAAGTTCTTTTTATATCCTCCTGGGAACAATACCTGAAGGATTTCTAGTTTTTGATCTACAGAACCATCATGAGAAGATAGTCAAATAGTTCTTGCAGGATGCTTTCTCTTCCCCCACAGCTGAATAAATCAGGATGTCAGGTTTTGCAAAGTGCTTGAGCTGGCACAGAGTTGTGGAAGTGAGGGAATTCATAACAGCCCCCTCTGCCAATGGCAGGGAGATTTTAGACACTTCACACTAACAAAGGCTTTATAAGTACGGGTTTGTGTAATTCAGGGTCTATGTACAGGGACAAAAAAGACAACCTGCAGTTTTTGCTGGACCCTTTGCAGAGTTGGTTTTGTAGCCATCAAGATCTTAAGTGCTGTAGAAGTGGTCAGTGACACTTCACCAATAAATTACAGGAGCAAGCCGGAGCACAAGCTGATGTGTGGCTGAGATGAGCAAATACAACAACAGAGAGTGCAAATTTATGGGGAAATCAAACTGTCCATAGCACTTCTGATGGGGGAAAAGTTGGCTAAGAAATTTGCCATAAAGGAAAATTAGAGTTTTCCCCCCTCTTCTGCTATCATTTGGCAGTAGAGAACAGATCTTTGCATTCTCACAGCCCTCTGCAAGAGGTCTGGGTTTGATTCACGTGGATCCACAGGCTTGTGGTGCCAAAACAGGCAATTTCTGCACTTGTGTCTGAAGGCCAAATATATGGGTATGATTTCCTATAGTTTACAGTTACATGCTGGATCAGAGCTGTGTGTTTCATAAGCTGCCAGTCCAATTTAGCAGGGTCTTGGGAAATGTGTCCCCCAGGGAATGCTTACAATCAGCCTTATGTTTTGGGCTGATAGTGCCTGTTTTCTGGTACACACGTCGTTAGCAGATCCATATGTGAGGAAATCCAAATGTCCTTCCACCCAGCTCCCGAGCTGGGCACTGGCTGAGGCTGCTGCCCACTGCTCATTCCCTGCTGGCTGCATCCTCCAGCTCAGGAACTGTCCACTAATGTGCAACAGGGAGCTGCTGGTCCTGCACAGGATGAAAAAAACAGAAATTATGAAAGTTTTTGAGTGTTTGAAAAAGGCACATTTACATCTTTCCTCCCGTGTCTTGGGCTCAGCGGAGAGAAATGAGGGGCAGGAATTCCATGTCAAGGAGTTCATTATGTTTGTGTTGTTTGTTACAGACACTCTTGGCATGAACCAAGAGCAGTCTCCTTGACAAAGGTGTGATCTACTACATCTCTCTCCTGCTTTTTTATCCATTTCTTTCTGTTTTCCTAGAGAGCAAGAGTAGAAATTTAAAAAAAAAAAAAAAAAAAAAAAAAAAAAGTTGGCTTAGTTGGCTTTAGGAAATCCACTGTCCACAATATTTTCTTTTTGCAACTCTGAACTATTTTCACTGCAGGTGTGTTGTTGTTTCTGCCAGATCACCTGGCAATTGACTGTGGATTCTGGGAACTTCAAAGCTAAATGTTCTCATGTAAAATTTTTGTTTCAGCAACTGACATTTTCTATTTCCTTGTAATCTCATAATGGCTGGGAAAGAACAAGAGCAACAAGCTTTTGTAAATCCCATAATATTTAGTAGTCCTTTGCATCTGACTATTCAATTTTTTCTTTTCCTTAAAAAGTGTGTTCAAGGCTTCACTGCTGAAGATTTGTTGTTATGATCCATCAATATTCCCTGAAAAAACTCCCTAGAAACCAAATAGAGAGAATTATCATTCCTTTGTTGTGACAGAGAGAAAAAAAATCTCCTGAACCTTGAAAATGTGAGGTTTCTGTGGCCAGGACACTTGGTTTCCTTGAACTGAAGTGTCCATCACCAGACCATGCTCTTTGTGATTTCACTTGGGTGTCTCCTACACTTTTCTGCATAAACTGACATAGGAGGAAATTTCAACCAGTCTCATTTCTTTCTCTGAGAAGAGGAAAATTTGGATTATCCCAACCACTGATGATCTTCCCAGTGCAGCAGGACCCACTTCATGCACACCCCTGCCAGATTAACAAAGCAGATTTGGAAGTCCATGAGTTGTAAAAACGAAAACAGAAAAGAAGCGGTATCTCCAAAGCAAAAGGGATGTTTTGCAAGCTGCATATTTGGAGTGGTTATTTTGGCCCATCAACTCCAGAAGGATCTGCAATAAACATGCTAGGTCCTTTGTGATTTTATGTGATTTTATTTTATTTTTTTGTTGATGTCGGCCTGATTCCAAGTCGCTCTTCATTCCAATCTCAATGTATATCTCCCTTTGTGGCACGGGGTTTATGTGCAGGGAGGATTAGTGTCAAAAAGTGGGATGAAAGGAGTGAAGAATTTGATCTTGTTCTCTTTTTCACCCCACATTTTTTGCTGTGTGGTAATTGGGGAAGATGCTGCAGGAGCAGCCCCTTAAAGTGCCAGCAGCCCTGGCAGGGACAGTGCCACGTGTCCCCTTCTGTAATTGCAGTAATTACTACAGGAGCAATAATTGCACTGTGACCATCCCACGACCACAGTGCTCCCAGCCCAGACCTGTGTGCTCCTTCCTAAAAATCCCAAATATTCCCACATGTGACCCACAGAGCCCACCCAGCATCCTGAGCCATCTCCCCCAAAAAAGGCTGATACTGCAAGGGCAGAGGGCACAGGACAGGGCTGTGCCCATGGGGTAATTCCCTGTTTTCCTGGACTCTGCAGAGAGCACACAAAGCATTTCCCAGTGTTCCAGAAGTGCCAAACCAAAGTCTCATGAACTGTGGCTCCCACAGGTCCCAACAGCAAGGGAGATGTTTGGGCAGGCTGCAAATGTGATCTCAAGGATGTGAACCAGGATGGAGATGAGGAAGACAGGCTGGAGTTGAGTGCTAGTATTACAAATTTTTAGAAAATTTTAATATAGAAGCTGCTCTGAGTTAGTCTCATAGCTAAAGAAAATTCTGTCTGAAAGTCACAATTTTCCTCCAGATCTCTAATTTATAGAGGCTCTACCTAACTCTTGCCCCTGTTCAAGAGAGTTAGGACAGGCTGCTTTCCCCACCTCTGGTGTTCCCATAAAAAATTATCAGTTTGATTGAAACCAAAATATCCCTTACTTGAGCCGTTTCACAGTGTTGTTATGCCCGTATCTGTTGGTTCTTCATGAAAACTGTGGGTTGAGAGGAGGTAGATGGCAAATATTAGAACAGTGGCTTCTCCCTCGCTGAAAGCAGAGCCTGGTTCTACAAGAATCTGTTTATAAATATGATAATGTGCTGCCTTGTCTTCAGGAATGGTGAATTTTAGGGATTCAGGAAGGACCAGCTCGTTGTAGGGAGCACTGATGTTCCATCTGTGGAGCACCAGACCTTCAGGACTTTTTTGGAGATTGTAAAATACAAGCCAAAGATTGTAAAATATGAGTGAAGGCTCGTAAAATATGATTAGTGGCCACCAGCAGAAAACTTCAAGTGTCTGCAACACAGGACACCACTTATTTAAAAGAAAGATGATCCATATTATCAGAGAATGCAGGCTCAAGGGATAGAGGAGATAATCCTTGCTGTCAGTTTTCCCATTCAGAAGACAAGGAAAAATATTCTGTTCGCCTGTTTCATGACTTCTTCACTCAGGGTAACATTTCCAGAGGGGAGGCCCAGCACAAGGGGTTTTGTCCTGTTTCAGCATCACTTCAGGGGGTGGATGGGGTTTGGAGCAGTGCAGGGCTGGTGTCAGGGCTTTGACCAGAATGGAATTTCTCTCTCCATGTTTAGGAAGCTTTCTGAGGCCCAGAGGGGAAGCAGTGTGAAAGTGCCAAGCAGCACAACTGAGAGTTAAAATAGCCTGAAATTTATACACCTTCCTCTATGGGTTTAAATTCTCCCGTGTGCGTGAATGAGGTTGGCTGCAGCCAAAAGAGGTTTTCATGAAGTGGCAAAGGAAATCTGTTTTAACAGAACAGGTTCCTGAAAATATCCTTGCACCACTTCTCTCTTTATGGTTTGACTTTTCTCCTTGTTACAATGGTTCAGGCTGGAGAGTCTGGAAAAACATCAGGGTAACCAGGGCAGAGGGAATATCAGATGGAGATGAGGGATAGATAAGAGGCAAATTACAGAACATTTCTCATGGGTCATTTGGCTTAAGTCTTGAAAAGAGGAGGAAAAAAATCCCGAAGTAGTAAAAGAAAGAAAAAGAGACAATCAAAGCAAATAAACCTGCCAGTGTTGCTGATTTCAAAGGCCTGTGAAATGTGCATATATGCTTCATAATGCTCTGCTGTTTTAAATGAAATGTTCCATCCTTTAATCCTACTCACTGTCTCAGAAGTTAATTGTAGAGTAAGATCACAAATCTCTCTGCCAAGGCTTTCCCTTTGTTTTCTTTTTTAATTTTTTCTCCCTGTGAGTTGGCCAGCCAGCATATCTTTTCCTAGTTCTGTGCACTTGGTTGTTTTTATTTTCTGTAGTATATTATGGAGTTCTGTATACCTCAATAATTTGTTATGGTCATGCAAGGAAGTGGAACTTTTCAGTTTTTGCTGCTCAAGGGAACTCAAAGTTGCTCCACTCTTGGATGTAGACCCTGCAAAAGCAGAAGGCTGAGTGATCAGATATTTATGGTCTGTAGCACTGCAACTCTTTCTAAACCCATGTAAAGGTTATCTAAAGGTGGGGTGGAAGAACTGGGCAGTAAAGCCTGGAAGAATAAAAAGAGAGAAGGAATAAATAATGTTGTGTACATGAGCAGCCATCCCTAATTTTTGCCCTGAGTTCAGACAGAATATGTTAGACACTTGAAAATTTTTGCATCATCTTTTTCCGCGAGCCTCTGCTCTTTCTTATCCTGGCCAGAACCAGCAGCAAAAGTGCCGGGGGGAAAAAAAGAGAGAAAAAAAATCTGTTTTCACTGTATTTCTGAATCTGAGCCCAGGTTTGTGAAGGATTTGGCAAGGATTTACAAACCTTTGAGAGAATCCGTGCGGAGATCTGAGGAAACCCGCCTCCCTCCTTTAAAAAGCAAGTTGCCTTGGCCAGAAATTGGGCAAAAATTGGTTGTTTCAACTGATGTTTCCTTTGAGATTTTGGATTTTAACCCGAAACTTCACATTGAGAATCAAATTTTGCTCTAACTGTAGATTTACACTGGAGCAAGTACATCACAGTCAGTGCTGATATTTGTGTGCAGCCCAACAAGAGCAGAGGCTGGCTCTGAGTGCAGGCTCACATGAACAAACCAAGACAGGACCCAGCACAAAGTCTGGAGTAGTCCAGGCATCAAATTTATTCCAACCTGTTGCTGTGCCTCAGCCTGTTAAGTAGATCCTGCATTAACAACCTTCAGGAGTAAAGTAATTGAATGAAATAAAGCTGTATCATTTATTTAAAGTCTTTTCTGAGGTCAGAGAGGGCTGAGCAGCGATGTGCCCTTAGGGTTCTAAGATGAAAATACTGATTTTAGAATAATTTCCTTTATGTATTGGGTGTTATCTTTTTTCCTCTCAGTTCTATAACTTTATTGTTACAGTAAAAATTTGTGTATTTCTAGGACTGTCCTGTGGAAAGCCTGGGTTTCAAAGCAAATAGAATGAAACTGATAACCTGAAAATTGTAAAAATTCTCTATTTTCAAGCAAGGAGGTGTTCTCTGTCTCTGCTGCAGGATAACGAACACTCAGAGCTAAAGGATTCCCCTATTTTATACAGTAAAGCTCTTATTTTCCTTCCATATTTTTTTTTTTATTTTACATATTTGTTAAATTGGGTGAGTAAAGCCTGAGTCACTATTCTAGTGAATTAATTCAGTTTGGAAAAGGGAAACCTGGGATCAATGAACACCCAGAGTTTTACAGCCATGTTGGCTTTTATTTTGCATTATTTTTTGCTTAGGGATTGGTCTTAACTATAAAACCTGTCAGAGATGTAAAAACCCTGGTCCAGGTTTAGCAGGCTCACCTGAATGCATTAACAGCGTCACAGAGAGCGACACAGAGTTCAGCAGGGGCTGCAAACCTACCCAAGGAGCTGGATTTACATTTGAACAGTTATCCTAAGTGGCTTTTCTTGGATCCTCATCATTCTTATATTTTTTTTGCCAAAATATTTCTCCTCTCTTGTAACAAGAGATCAGATTCGGGGCCTGGAGAGGACATTTTGCTACAGCAGATAAACCAAAATTCTTTCAGAGCTGCCAAGCCTGCATGTGCTGACAGTGCTTGCAATTTATGCTTGTGGACATGACCTAGCAACTGCCTGGGTTGGATGTGGCTGGAATTACAGTTCCACACTTGGATTTCAGTGTGAACACAGGCAGTGATCTGGATCTAAACCGGGACCTGAAGCCTCTCACTTGTAGTATTCTGGTTCTGCTGTGTTTCAGGCTCTGTCCCAATCACTGAAAGATTTATACCTTTATCAATAAATTATCATGACTTTTACTACACTTACACCAGTGTCTTAAATTAACACTAAACTCAGTGTAGATGAGGCACACTTCCTGCTGCACATGATTTATGGCAATCCGTCTGAAATGAGGAGCAAAATTGAATTTGTCAGCAAAGGCAAATCTTTAACATTAAATCAGACACAATTTTTATTGCATGTCCACTGCTAAAGAGAGTTTGTAGATTGTCTTTTTTTATACAGATTTTTTATAGACCTGTAACACTTTAGGCTTAAAAAAAAAATAAAATATTTGGAGGTCTGAAATCTCTACTGTGTCTTTGTGTCAGGTCGGAGGTGACAGACAGGACAAACGTAGCAGTTACATGGAACTGATAAACTCTCAGCTTGAGGGCTGTGTCCCCTTTTGATGACCTGCCTTTGGGAAAGATGTGGAGAGTGCAGATAAGAGCATCAGAAACAAGCAGAGGTCTTAAAAGCAGTGAGAAAGGCTGAGGAAATAAGATGGTTTTAGCCTAAAAATGAAATGGTGTACAGGAGATATAATAGGCTTTATATAAGTAATAGGTTTGGTAAAGTAAAAGGGAATCCAATTGCCCTGTCAGTGGTTGAATGGCACAAATACTCCTCTAATAGAGCACAAAAGACTTAGGTAGACCTTTAGAAAAAAAACTTTCTGACCATGAAGAAATGAGGGCTGCGGGTCATTGGGACATTGACATAGTCCCTGTCATGTGTGGTTTTAAGTGAGCTAAATGAAACATTGTTTGGTGACACATGAAGATGCCCCAGCTTTGGGGTGAAGGGCTGGCAGCCCTGCTCTCTGGCACCCTTTCCAGACTCATTTTTCTGTGACTCTACAACAGAGGGCAAAAGGCAGCTCTCACACTGGCATCAGCACTGCTCTCCAGAAGGAGTTAGCTGTCTAACCACCCAGGACTGAGAAATCACAGGAGGAAAAGATAAATTACAGCTGTGCACATCTGCCAAATGGCCCCATGTCAAGGTCAGCTGTCAGTTGTGGCTCTTGCCACTACCTTCAAGAAGAACATCCTTTATCTCAAAACTGTCTTCACTGCTGATGTTGAGAATCTCTAGGTGTTCACTGCACCCTGAAACCTTGGGCACTCTGTGAGGTTTGGACAGCCAGGACAGAGATGTGGTGAGTGCCTGTCCACACACTGACTGCTGTGGTCATGGCTGCTCCACTGAATCCTGGGGCCAGGATGAGACCTGAAAGGACACGGGGAACTTTACTGAGACCTGTCAGCCACACCATGTTGGGATCACACCTGGATCTGTCACAGGCTATCACAGGGCTGCCCAAAAAAAAGCTTTCTCTTTGTCTAAATCATGCACCATGGTTTAGGCTGGGCTGACACTTCTGAGAGTGGAAAGGAGTCCTGGGAAGAAGAGTGATTCTCTGGGTCCTGTAATTCCAGCAGATTTACCTGTCCTGCCATGTGCTGAACCCAGTGGGTAAAGGATAGGACACTGTATGTCAATACTGAAAATTGAGATATTTTGAGGCTGACTTCCTAATTCAGGAGGTGCTGTTGGTTTTGGTTGTTGTTGGTTGGGTTTAGGGATGAAATGTAGTGCCTTCTGTTCCTAACAAAATTACCAGGCAGCTGCAGACCATACTCCACAGTGAGCAGATAGCAGAGTTCCTACTCTGTGTTTGGGTGGGATCTTGTAAATAATCTTTTAAAGTACCCTGTTTGTTTTCTTGCTGTAAAGTGACACTTTGAAGAAAAAAGAAACAAAAAAACCCAAAACAACAAACCAAGGCAAATAGAGAATAACTGGGAGCAAACAGTAGGAAATTTCCTAACAATAAGGTCTGGAGGACTCTGTGTTCCTTGCAAAAAACAACCAGGAGTGTGAGAGGCTGCAGCCCAGGCACATTAGGGAAACTTTGGGAAACCACTCTCTGATCTGGAAGAAAAAACAAAAAAGGTGGAAGGGCTGCCAACCCCCAACAAAACTGCTCAACTCTAGTCACCAAAACCAGATTTAATATGATTGAATCTGATATCAGCTGAGTTTCAGAGCCATTGCCAAATGTGTTTGTGGCTCAGCACAGGGTTTTGTGGCTGGGTTTGGATGTGGAGCTGAGGTCCAGCAAAGGGAGCTCCTCACAGTGGCTCCCAAGGCAGATGGGGCTGGTGGCCAAGGGCTTCACCTCCTTGCCTGGGGACAAGTCACAGCCCAAATGGACAGGAAATGGGTTTGACAGATGAGACAGGCACGGGGATAATGGCTGGGTGACTGATGGGGTGGGCTGTGTGATGGGTACTGCTGGGTGAGCTAAAAACTCCATTAGACTGAAACTGGAGCGCTGCATGGATCCACATCCCTGGCTGAGGGCTGGGGCTCACTGGGTAAGGGTGAGCTGCACAGAACAGTCTCAGAGGTCTCTTTGCACTGCAGCAGAGGGAAAAAGAAAACAAAAACTGTGCATTGAACAAATAAGTCGATGAAAAGATCTGGGTGGGAATGTGAGCATTGCCTAATATGATTTGGTGTCCCAAATGGCCTTAAACAGCCCATAGAATTTCTATGTCTAAAACAGATTCCAGCAAAGGAGACCTTTTATGATGCACTAATAGGCTCATTAGGCTTTCTCCAGCAAGGCACGCTCACAGCATCGTATGTTTTTTCCATTACAGGAATTACATGTGTTTTGTTGTGCTTTGGGTTTTGTTTTGTTTTCCACATAGACTTGCCCTGACAGTTCCCCCATTCAGGTTTATATTGGAGGTACCATCTCAAGCCAATGAATTTTATGAAATATGTTGCTGGCACTCACAGAGAGATGCATAAAGGAAATATTCTAATGACAGTTGGAAAGGCTTTGATCCCTTTCCAAGACTGCACTCATGTCTTTGAAATGCGAGTTTGGCAGTGCTGGAAAGGCTGGGCTCTTTGGCTCTCTCTGGCACGAGCCCATGTGACAGACATAATGTCCTCTGTCAGGGGACCCACATAACCTTGAGAAGTGTAAGCAGTGCTCACAGATTGAGCTGGGTCAGATAGTCTGGGCTGATAACGAAGCAGGGGGGAGTCAGCCTAGTCCAAAGCAATAACTGAAAGCTATTTTGACCTGGTAAATATTGGGTCTGCTGCCTGCGGCTATGGAGTTGGACATGAACTGCAAAAGTAGTTAATTTATGCCTCCTTGAGTGTAGGAATGTGGCGATGATGGATAGGGATGGGAGGTTATTAGAAACATGGGGAGGAAGGAGAGGAAGGAATTCCAGCTCGTGTTTTTATCTCTTACACACGCACACACTGGTCCCTCACGTTCTCTTGGCTGCCTCACGTGTGTTCGGTGTCCAAGCCCTCCCTGCCACACTCACACCTCTGCTCCTGCACGCTCACACAGGCACAAACTCACAACTTCCCAGGCTCTGCCTGAGCTCAGGGCTCGGGCATGTTTACGTGCTGGGGGTTGCTGGCTGCTCCCATGAAGGAGTTTGCATTTACTGCCTTCCAAGCATGATCTACTTACACCTACACCCGGGCAGATCCTTTGCTTAAAATCCTCTTGGCATTCTGTTCTTCCACCACTGAATACATTCTGCTCAATCACAGCCTTCCCTTGGCTAGCAGAGAAAAGTGGTCAGAGAAATATCAGAAACTCATGTCCAAAGGACTTAGTAGGATGGATTTACATGAGGCATGAGTCCAGTCTCAGTGGAGCATTGCCATCACTGGCCAGTTAGTTAAATGCTGTCTGCTTTGGATGTTTTTTGCTGTAATAATCCATGTAGCCTTGGATGTTGGAGCTCATGGGCTGAATGGAAGAGAAAGAGTGACTGTGGCTGTGCACTGAGGAGATAAATGGGGATTGGATTATGTAAACGATAAGCAAAGAGACAGCTGAGAATAAAGAAATATTAGTTTAGATTATTTGAAACCATGAGAGAAGAGGAAGGATAAAAATGGTAATCTCAGGAGAGGAGTTGGATTATGGTTACTCCTACAGGGATTTGCATGTGCATAAAGCATCTGCACCCTGAATCAACAGCCACAGCCAGCCCAGGCAGCAGGCCTCCCCTCCCTGTGACACAAACACATAAACACTGCTCTGATCAGACTGGCTGCTTCTGTTTCTGCCCCTCACATCACTCCCACGTTCCCTCTGACACTTTTGCTCACTCTCAGTGATGCTGCCACAGGTGCAGGACACTGTCCCCTCCCCGTGGTCACACCCGCTGTCACACATTCCCCAGTGCTCTCACACTGGGGACATTTGGAAATGCACATCAGTTTTCACATGTTATTTCAGACTATTGCTCATGGATGTGGTCTAGTTGGAGCCCATGCTTGGAAAAGATGTTTTGTTAGGCACAAAGAAGGTCCTGGGAGTAGATTGAGCAGAGCCTCAGAGCATGGTGCAGATCCAGGCAGGACAAGTTTGAGGAGCTAATGGGAGGGTCTGTGTATTTTCCATGGATGTGTTGAGAACACTGGGGAGATGAGAAATGTGTAAAGGGTCACAGTGCTGACCTGTCCTTCAGGATGTCATCCCCATTTGACTGGAAGATAAACACTGTATGGAACGGAAACATCCCCTTCCACTGGTGTCCCCAAAGAGCACATCTTCCTCCATGAGTCAGCCAGGGCCTGGGGACACCCAGCCACGGTCTATTTTGGACGCAATGACTTCAGCAAGTGGCAGGGGAAGCTATTGTGGAAATATGAATGTGTTTTCCATTTGGGAGTCCTCCGGGGAAGGACAAAAAGATCTTGGTGCTGAGCCAGCTCCCCCATTTTTTCTTCACCCTTCTGGGAGCAAAAGTCTTGCAAAGTATGCAGGGAACCCTTCTGAGAGCTTGTGTGGTTTGGGAGAGCTGTGTGAGCCTTACACACATCCATGCACACTGACAAAGGGGGACTCCAGGAAGCAGGAATCAACCTGCTCGAGACTGTGGTGTCTCCTCCTTACAGCCTTTGAGCCCTGCTTGGCTCGGTGTGATCCCTCTCTCTGGGATCTCCACCTGCCAAATGGAGACACTGCAACATATCCCCCTTCTCTTATCACAACACTTCATATCAAAAGCCAGTGTGAGCTGGAAACAGAGAACCAATGGGTTTACTCTTACATTTCATTTTCTACAGCTTTACTGTGAGCTGGAGCAGTGCAAACAGTGTGGCACCATGGTATGTGCACTGGCAAGCAGCCCCTGTATTCCAGTATCAGAAAATCTACTCCTTTAAAGGAGCAAAAAGTACCTCCAACAGCCATCAAGCTTTAGAGTTTGGCTTAGCTTGCCTGCAAACAGATTGCTCTGTGAATTCCAGGCATCCCAAAAGCTAAGGAGAAATGCTGCTCACCCTGGGAGGACCTAAGGAATTGATGCTATGGGATGGTACCACTCGTGCAAGGAAAGCTCTTGGCACAGCTTTGCCTGTTGGAAACAGCAATTCCCAACCAGCTGTGGGATGTCAGGGTTAGGGCAGGTGGGTTTGAGGACAAGTGACTGCAACTGGTGATAAAGGAGTGACTCTGTGAGCTGGAGTTAGTTGTGGTGCCAGCCTGAGGATGTGAAACTTGTTTTTTGTGAAGGAAAATTAGAGGTAACAACAACAAACAGCTTAGAGGAAATGTGCAAGCTAACTGCTGGTGTGAAAAGATTTACTGACCATAATACTTGGTTAATTACATTCATAATAAATAGATTCCTATACTTATCTTGAGAATGTGGACAGCTTTATGTATTTACCTTGGATTTTGTGGCCTTAGTTAATCAATGGCCTGGGGTTTTAGATGAGATTCACTACATGAATGCAAAGTAATCAAAGTTTGGGAGTGGGTTATTAAACACTTCAGGTGATTGATATGCAGGGTATTATAAGACCTTTGCTTGGATTGCAGCACTTCTTCAGTGTTTTGTTGCTTTTGTGTCACCTTTAGGAAAAAAAATGCTTTTCTTTTTCCACAGGGCATACTTGGATGTCAATGAACTTAAGAACATACTCAAACTGGATGGATCCACACACCTCAACATCTTTTTTGCCAATTCCTCCGAGGAAGAGCTGGCTGGAGTGGCAACTTGGCCCTGGGACAAAGAAGCCTTGATGCATCTAGGTGAGTGATAAAGATGTTTCTTCTTTGCAAAGCATTCTTTTGAGGCACTAAGAAGGAAAGACAAATATGCGTTAAGCTCTGTTCTGATTTCTTATCATTCCTCTAATATATAGTCAGGGGAAAAAAAGTATTTCACGATTCCCAGATACTGGCTCACAACCAGGAAAATATTAGGTTATAAACCCAAAGCATATTATGGTATTTGTAGATGATGTCAAGCTGAAAGTATTTCACCTTTTCAGTGAAGCTACTTTACAGGGCATTCACTCCATGGGAGCAGTGTGCAGAGGACAGGGGGATAGGTGTGGGGATGAGACAGAGGTGAATCTTTAACCTCAGCCTGTTTCTTTCTGATCCTTAGTTCATTAGCAAGTATTCAATTGGCTCACAGACTGTAGCTCAAATCTGCTGCTGTTTTTCTCTACGAATGTGCAAAAGAGCAAACAGCTGAGGATTGTATTTCTAATGTTCATTTGAGTGGAACTGGAAGGAGTTCACCACCCTGCAGATTGCCTGGCGTGTTTCATAACCAGGTTGCTGCTGGAACCTGGGGATCCAAAGCTCTGCAGCCTCCCAAATGACTCACTGCCACCTGCAGTGCCACCGGACCTGTGCTCCCTGCAAAATGTCAGAGGAGCTTCCAAAGCTTCAGAAAGCACTGACTGAGTCAGCGTGAGCTTCTCCTAACTTCACAAACCTCCCTTGAGCTGCAAACCTGCTCTGGTCCTCTCCTCTGAGCAAGAGTTCTCATAGATTTTCCAGATATTTCTCCAGCTCTTCCAGACCTTCCTAGACTGGAAGTGAAGTCCAGTTTCACAAAGTTAAATCTTTGTGACAGACTTCCAGCCAGTTTTTGTATTACTCAACCCATGTTGAGCTAAATAAAAAATATGTGGTGATTATAAACCTAAATGGGGAGAACAAGCAGCGTTTATTATCCTCAAACATACAATGGAAGTTGAGCTGTATGGAATAGCCATCAGTCAGGGAGGCTTTTCCAAGGTCAAAAATACCCCAAAAATGAGATGTTACCATGTCTTTATGGTCACCTGTCTCCACAGCAGAGAGGAGGTCCATGGTCAGACCAAGCAGTTAGAACTGGCTACCCTCTTTCAGTTTTAGGAAATGTTTTATTACAACATCCAGCTCTGCAGCTGCTCTGGAAGAAGTTTGAGCAAACTTCCCTTCCCAGGGACCAGCACTTACACACTGACACTCCTGCTGAGCTCAGCTGGAACTGAAACCATTCCACTCTGGCTTGCCTGCAGCCTCATCTCTGCAGGCTCCCACTGGGAGCACCCAAACCAGAAGGGTCTGGAAGTGCCCACCAGGGACCATTCCCCAGGACAGCATCTGGCAAAAACAAACACAGAGCTCTACCCCAGCCTGGACCAGCACCCACAGTGATGGGATTTCTATCTCTGTGGGATGATAACCAGTGATGATTGTTGGTTGTGGGTCAGTCACTGAAGAGCTGGACTCCTTGTGTGTCCCTTCCCACCCCAGAAGATTCAGTGATTCTGTGAAACTTCAGTGTCACTGCCCAAGTGGGATATGGCTGCAATACAGCTGCTCCTTCCCTAAACGAGGATTTTCACAGCTTCCCTTGGTGCTGCCATGGGAGGGAGCAGAGAACAAGGGGAGAGCTCCAGAGTGCCAAGAAGAACCTTCTGCAAGAGGGCTGGGGCTCGCCCAAAGCCCTGATGAGCTCTTCTGTCACTTTGTTAAGCTAATTGTCAGCATCATGCCTGAGCAAAACAATTTAAATTCAGCTCCTACAGAGCATTGACAGAGTTCATTGACCAAAAAAAGATCTCTCAAGAAAAAAAAAAATAGTCATTGGACAACAGATTAAAATTTGACTTGCTAGGGAGGGGAAAAAAAAAAAAGTAAAAAAATAAATAAATAATGCTCATAATTTCCTGTCATAATAGCCCTCCCAGACCTGTGCTTGGTTTGTAAGAATTCATCTTTAATCTTTTTTACTCTCTTCTATAAATCCAATATGTACTTAATAAAAAATATGAAATATGTCCTGTGGTGCAGATCTAAAAGCTGGGATAGAGATTGTCTGGGTGAGGGAGTTTATCTTTTCTGTAAAACTGCAATTGATTTAGATTCTTGACAGCTATAAAAAATATAAATTTTCAACAAAGGCAAAAATAAAATCTCCCTCTCCAGCTGCCTCAGGGTTCTCCAATGCCAGAACAATTTAACCAGCCTTTACTGAAGGCACATCCTGCTGAGGAATTTCACCAATATTCCTGACTCTGGGAAACAAACTCTGGAATTCTTTTTGGGATAGAGAACCCCAAAAGTATGCAGGGTACTCTCTGGGTATAAATGGCTCCACCTGGTAGAGACCAAGCACCAGAGGAATCAGAGCTTGTATTGTATGGAGGGGGAGAGAGGAATCATGGGTTTATTGTGGAGCTGCATGCTGGTAGGTCTGTATATAATTAATTGGGAATGTGGAGAACTGGTGTGAGGAGCAGCAGATGCTACGTGTGGCAGAGTGGACAAGGTGCTGCAGCAAGGCAGGTTTTATTCACTCTTTTGTGCACATATTTACATTTTATGTTCTCTTTTTTTAGATAGTTTTTATGTATTTGTACATGCTCATGGGATCCTCTCCACCCTGTGCACATTGTCAGATGTGCCCCTGCTCAGAGGAAGGTCTTTTCTCTTTTCTCTATTTTGTGCATGTGTCCCTTCAGGACATCCAAAGTGCTCCTTCCTCTCCCTTCAGCACTGACACAGTTTCAGCTGAAGTGCTGCATGTTGTGTTTTGGACATTGTTCTTAGAGGAAAACGTGAGGTAATGGGGAAAATCAAAGCAGAGCCACAGTCAGGGAGGTCTAGGAAAAGAGTTGAGCTCCAAGGAAAGGCTGAAGGGATTACAGTGATTCAGACTGAAGGGAAAGAGCCTGAAGTGGGGATGATGACAATCTCATAAAAGCTGATGAAAGGGGAGGAGAATCTTCTGTTCTTCATATCCGTGCGAGGAAGGACTCGAAGTCATGAACTTAAATTGCCAAAAAATCAATTCAGATTAGATGTGAGTTAAATCCTTGCAGCTGTAGGGATGCTGAGTGCTGACATTGATTGCTGGGGCAGTCATGTCATCAGGGGTTGTGAAGAGGCAGCAGGCCAGAGTGTGTGAGGGATGGTATAGACCTAATTGGTTGTGTTTTGTTTGACAGTGGAATTTAGAGGACTTCTTAAGAGCTTCATGGCCTCATTTTCCTCTAATTTCATGGTTTTTACAACCAAGTCTCCAGGCAGATAAGGATGAAGGGTCTATGGTGCATCAGAACCTGGTGATCTCATCTTCCCTGTGCTACAGCCACTGATAAAGTTCCTCCTGCCAAAACCTTTTCTCTCCTCATTGTCACTGAATTATTAGAGTACCATGTCCAAGATTTATATTCCCACTATAACTTTTACATAGCAGTCTCCTCATGAAAAGCAGGACACAAAAAGAGTTTTAAATAAAAGGTTTGAAAAAGTTGAGATAATAAGCTAAATAATGAAATATCAAGCATATCTTAAATACAAAAACACTAACATCTAACTGAGCTACAAATATTATTTCATATGATTACTTCAATGTACTGCAAATCCTCATTAATTTGCCATTTGCTTATTTATGCATCCCTTAGTTCACACAACAGAAAACACTTAGTTTTCTTTGCAAACATTTAATAACCACATAGATCTTTTAGGTTTATCACGTCAGGATTTCATTTTTTTTGACACTTTAGACTTAATGCATATTTATTAGTGGACTGTGCAGTTCAGATCAAGGCAGGCTTGTCTGAGTACATGAACAGTGTGTTTCTGACAGTCACTCCAAAGCTGCCTCCACAACACCCTGAAAAAACTGCTCCAGCCTTGGGTGTGCTCACTTTGCTCTGCCCAGCTCTTAATTTGCAAGTATTGGTGGAGTCTTCTGCAATTCTCAGGGTGTTTCAGAAGTTAATAGGCTTTTCTCACATCTTTACCCTGTGGAATATTATACATAGAGTGTTCCAGGTGTGTTTTGTTTGAATCTCGGTCTCAAATACGTTGCTTACGCCTATCTGGGCAGAGTCACACTCTTTAAGCACATGGAATTATCTAAAATTGCATAGTAGGAAGTAATTTCATGCAGGATTTTCCTCTAAGGTAACAAAAAACCTAAATTGAGTTTATTCAGTTGAAAGACTGATTGTTGCAGTGATTTTGGTTTGGGCTGTTGAGCTTGTCCCACAATTCCCCCTCCTTAGAGTCCAAGATTAAGAGAGAGATGAAACTTCACTGGGCAGGAAATGTGTCTGGTTCTGCAAAAAAACTGCTACAGAGGATCCAAGGAAGGTGTTCTTTTCCCTTTCTCCTGCTGTCCTGAGGAACACAAGACAAACCTAGAATCTGTTCTCTCTCCCCTTGCAGGTGGCATCGTGCTGAATCCCTCCTTCTACGGAATCCCTGGCCACACACACACCATGATCCACGAAATCGGGCACAGCCTGGGGCTCTACCACGTCTTCCGCGGCATCTCCGAGATCCTGTCCTGCAGCGACCCGTGCATGGAAACAGAGCCCTCCTTCGAGACTGGGGACCTGTGCAGTGACACCAACCCTGCCCCTAAGCACAAGCTGTGTGGGGACCCTGGGCCTGGCAATGACACCTGTGGGTTCCACAGTTTCCTGAACACGCCCTTCAGTAACTTCATGAGCTACGCAGGTACTGGGCTTTGCTCGGGGGGTCTGTGGCTGGGCAGGAACAGGGAATTGCAGCACTACCCCTGATTGCTCAGTTTCTTGGGGGGTTTTATGCTGATAAAGATCTAGAACCGAGCTTGAGGAGGGATCAGACTTAACAGCCTCTGGAATCCCTTCTAGTTCTCCTTTTCTTTTATCCCAGTTTTCCCCAAATTGCAGTTTCATGTGAAGACCAGGCAGAAGGCTTGGGGGATGGAAGAAATGAGATAAGCATCAAGAAAACAGCTTCTAAAGGCTCTACAGCAAACCTGACACCCTATTTCTCTGAGATCTGGATGCCTGATCTATGAAGTCTTTGAAAAACTCAAATCCAGAGATTGTTTTTACTCTCCCAAGGAGATATAGAATGTCAGGTGAATATTGATACCATCAAGGCTGTCAGATAACCCTGTGACAAGTGGACAACTAATGAGGCACTGCTCGTGCCTCTAGGTATCTGTTGAAATGCCATGTTTAGGTTTGATTTGGAATCACTCACATCCTAGTTCCATCTTTAGAATGTGAATAATGGGATTCTGCCTGGTCAAGGACTACCAGTGTACTGTGCTGGTTGTACTGGGAGTGCAAAAACAGAGGCTCCATATCAGTGTGGTAAAACCACTCCTCAAAGCAAGAGCTGATGTGGTTACAACTCTGCAGGCACAGCTCTGCTGCCCAGATGTGTCAGGTTCTGGCATTTCTCCCAACAGAGCATATCTCAAAGAGGCCATTTCCTCCTGTGACCCTGTCCCATTGGATGAGGCTGGACTGGGGTCCTTGATGCACCTCTGGAAGCTCAAGGGGAGCTGGAAGCTCCTCTGTTATTTCTCAGGAGATACCTTGACTCCTATTTCCCCTTATTTTGGGCTGCAGGATCTCTCTGCAGTGACAATCTATGACAGTGAGCTGACAGCATCAACAACATTTTAAACGCAACCAATATACTTACAGACACTGAAGGGCACCTTCCTACTCCAGGCAAAAACACAGATTTCCCACTCAAAAGGTCACAAGAGTGCTTATTCTGTAATAAAACTGTAGAGAAACAAAGTGTTTAATGTCATCTGGGGCATGGATTGAAATGATTTATAACCAAAATGCTTTTATGCCCTTTGTGGCACTAGCTAAAAGCAATGCTGAGTTTTTCTCTGTTTTTCTATTTGTTTAGAGGGTGTTTTCAGGGACAAACACACCAAGTCAGCTCCTTGGTGTGCTTTGCTGTGGTGCCTGTGGCCAGGCAGGGAGCCTGAGCTCCCAGTCCAGCCTCATGGTAACGTCCCTCAGATAAGACAGGACCACAACAGATGACAAAATCCCTCCACCAAATCTGCTGGTGTGGATGTGGTGAGGGGTGGAGCGTACTTGTTTCAAAACTCTGAGCTCCTTTCTTCCAAAGAGAATTTGCCTTGCCAGCTGACTCGGGAGCTGAGGCAGAGGCAGACCACAGAGATACCCATCTGCTCCTGGGAGCTACATGTGTGCTGGTGTTCTGAGCTGAAACCTCTTTTTTTTTCCTTGAAAAATTAGGTGAAGCGACATGATAGATATCTCTAGAGCTCAAGCATGAATCTGTTTGCTTTTCTGTTGTTGCCAGTTGAGTAAAATATATCAGGATATCAAATTGCTGTCAAAATACCTTTGAAACATGTAGTTTGAGGTCATGCAGTTCTAGGAATTGCCTTTCTTTCATTTCTGTTTTGCTGGTCGTGTGCAGCTTGATCGTATTGTATTTGTCTGTCTGTTCCTGTCCCATCCATCTGTCCAGTTACCTCCAGTCCTGAGCAAAGCACTGACTTTGACTGATAATATTTATTTTTCCTGGAATAACAAGTTGCAATGGCCAAAAGATTAGGTAGTGTGAGAAATAGGACTTGTAAATTATTTTTACAAGTCCAAATAGCTGTGGTGTCCCCAAATAAAAGATAAGTTAGTATTTTAGATGATTTTTCATGAAATAATTAGGAATTCTTCCTCTGAATTTCATTGGAGTAATCATCCCAGCGAAGTATAGAATTTCTCTAATTATTACTTTATCTGAGGATCTGGAACCTTTCTTGATACTGAGTGCAACACCCTTCTCCCTCACCTCCCCTCCCTTCCCCTCCCCCAGACACAGCCTGTGCTGATGTTTACACAGATTGAGAATGCAGGTCATCTTTCTCCTGTGCCATTGTCCCGCTGCTTTGTCCTGTATATATTTTATTGTTCTTTTATGATGGCTATTAAGGGCCTTTGTCTCCTTCTGTGCTTCCGTGAAGAATATTTATGGCTTTTACAGCATGCTCAGGGGTAGACCATCGATAATTATTGAGGAAATCCAGAGATGTCACATTAAAGCAGCTTTTTGTATACCCACAGGGATTTGTAGATATTATCAAGCGGGTGGTGTCTGTCTATCTGCTGTGCATGTTTGATCAGAGGAGGTCACTGCTCAGTGGAATAGGCAGAGACACAGGAAAACACGTGAGCTGGTGTGTCCCTGCTGTGGGAGGGCTGCATCCCGACCAGAGCTGTCTCCTCTTGCCTGCATCTCTGGGAAGATGTGGCCAGGTTTTAAATTAACCAGCAAATACTCATTTATCTGTAGAAGGAATTCATATTTTCTTGTTCCTCTGGAGTACCACAGGGCACGGACTTGCAAACATCAGAGCACCTCCTAACGCTGTGACAATATTGAACTTGCGCGCGACGCCCCGAGCAGCCTGCGGTGACCTGCATCTTCCCAGAGAAGTGCAGCACTTGACCTGTGCAGAACTGTCATTGTTGTTTGGATCCCAGCTGGGACCGAGCTCTGCTGGGCTGGGAACTCTGCAGGCACATGTGAAGAAACACTCTGTGTTTTCAAGAGCTTTTCATCTGATGGGAAGAACAGCAGAAAAATGGTTGAAGTGCTTAGCATCAAGTTCCTCGGCATAGCTTTGCTGGGTGACTTTGCACAACAGATTTATTCCCTCTAGGATCTGCACAATAGAAAAACAGCAATTTTCTGCTTCTCTGGGGCATTGTAGTTGTAAAGTTGTATGGTGTTCAGAGGGCACTGGATGTGTTCTTGTTGCCAAATCATGTTTGAGGAAAACAAGATGAAATGAGAAATGGATATTTATGGGAAATCATCCAGCATAGTTATTTCTGCATTTTGAATGAAAAAGAAATACGAAATATCAAGAAATGTTTGTGAGAAGTTCAGAAAGGGGTAGAATCATAGTGGCAATGGGGGAGATTTTTTTATAGAATTAGAGTTCTTTTTTGCACCAGAAAGTTATGTTTTTATAAGTGTTTGGAATGATATTTTGAATTTATTTTTCCAAACATTTTTATTTGTTCATTAGAAAATTTAAGAACTCTAGAAGTTATGTTATAAAGTTATTTTTTAAATTCTGTGGTGTTTTAACCTAAGAGATCTGACGGTCTGTTGTCCATAGTTTGCATAAATCCCAGTCAGTGCTTTTTCCTTACACTACCATCCTTTACCCTTCCATCCTTTCTCAGAGATGTTCTTTTAAATGCAAAATCCTTTTAAACCCAGAGCTCCACTGATAGCCCAAATCCTGACCAGAAGGTGCTGCACTGAAGCTTTCTGTTTCTTTCCCTCCGTGTCTCTGCCCCATTTAGGGATGATCCCTGGGTGCTTCAGGTGCATCCCAGGTCAGGGGGAGGGAACATTTATTGATTGATTTCCTTCCTTTTTAACCATTGTTTCCTTTCACCTGCCTCCACAAGTGATGGCTGTGCTAATTCCTTCACAGACCATTAACTCTGGAGTGCTGTGGGACCCCAGCCCAGCCCTCCAAGGAGCTGCCATTCCCCAGCTCGTAATTCCTCCCCTTGCTCCCACCTCCTCTCCCACTGATGTGGCTTCTGTTTGCATTGCAGATGACGACTGCACCGACTCCTTCACGCCCAACCAGGTGGCCAGGATGCACTGCTACCTGGACCTGGTCTACCAGAGCTGGCAGCCCACCAAGAAACCGGCTCCTGTGGCCATTGCCCCCCAGATCGTGGCTCGCAGCTCCTCCTCTGTCACCCTGGAGTGGTTTCCACCCATCGATGGCCACTTCTTTGAAAGGTGATCATGCTCTGCTCTGTACTCTCGTGCTGGAAAAGTGGGAAGGGGAGGAGCAGAGAGCACAGCTTGGTCATGTGCTGTGCTCAGCCTGGGTTAAGGCTCTTTCCTAAATTGGTTCATACTGAGGAGGTTATTGATCTGTTGTCTGCTCTTCCTTTCTCAGCCTGTAGCACTCAGTTGAAGGCCATTGATTTGCCATGTAAAGGGCAAATCTTTCTCCATATGTTAGGGGAGGAATTTTCAATCAAAGATTCTGGCCCTGTGATTCCTGCTGTTGTTGCTGCTCACAAATACCTGTGGGCTTTGGCTGTGCCTGCACATTCCCCCCTCCTCCCCCTGCACATTCCCTTTGCAAGGACAAAGTGGATCTTGTTTTTATAGCACAGAACTCATGGGCAAGGAGGTGGCTGCTCTGGGGACAGGGACAAATGCTCCATCCTCCCCTGAGCTGTAGATGTGAGATGGGAATTGGGCAAGGCAGAGTCAAGGTCCCAGACCCCTGGATATGATGTGGATGTTGTCCTGTGGGTCAGCCTAGGGTTGTGTATTCCTGTCTGGCAGGCCTGCAGCCATGTGATATCAATAATGGAAAATGTAGCGCTCTGGGCAGGAGTTGCACCTCATTGCAGCCCACATTCAGAGCCATTCTGCCCCAGTGTGACCTGAGTAACTGGCTGGTTCATCTAAATGCTCTTCTGCAGCTCTTGGATGAGCTGCAGGAGTTATGGGAGCCCTGGCAGAGAACTTCCCAAATCACTGACCTTCTCGCATTACCATTAACTCACGTCCCCGTTTGCATTTCTTCTCCACCTCTTGCTTTGTTGTTTTATTGAGAGCAAACTTGGAGTGTCCTTCAGGAGCGCAGCAGTTCAGAGCACAGGAGGCCAAATTTACAAGCGTATTAGCACCCAAAAAGCTGCCTCAGCACTGCTGTTTGTGCTGGGAGAGCACCTTGAAACCACTGCTTCCATCAGGGATGAAACTCCTTCCAGCACTGCTAGGACACCGTGGCCATCTCAGTGGCCAGCCTGCACTTTATCCCACCAGGCAGAGAGCTGTTATTTTCTGCTCAGATGAGATTTTCCACTCTTATTGCAGATTAATATGGGAGGAGAAATCAAATCTGGTTAGGAATTGATAAAGAGAGGTCTTGTGCTCTGAACAGTGTTTGCTTTAATTACAGCTTTGTAACCGAATCCTTTTATTCCCTACCTGTGAAAAGGACTCATGTAGTTCTGAAAATTAATTCAGAATTTTTCAGCCCATAATCATTTTTAGGTAAATTAAGTTTCTCCAATTTAATTTAGATTTCAGAAGATGCTTATTGTGTGTTAAATAAATGCCATCTGCCTCTAAAAAACACATTGATGCAGAGTTAATTGTTATGTAACCAAATATGACTTTATTACATATTTCTTATAACTCAATCAATATGTTCTTAATAACCTCTAGTTACTTGCTTCTTAAATAACACACAGTGGATAGCCTGCTAAATCTAAAATTTCATAACAGAGTTATCATATGTTAAATAAAGAGTGATTTTCCAGGAAAAAAAAGTCCTTTGGGTTTTCAAATCTGTGCGCTCAGTATTACTGAAGAGATTTAAAGAGACAGCCTCAAATACTTTGAGTCCAATTCCTTGTTAAAATGAGATTCCCACTGCTAACGGATACAGAAATGTTGCCGTGACCATTTAAAAATGTCACTGAAACATATAAATGATCCTGTCTAAAACATGTCCAAATTTTTGATCTGCTAATCAAAACAAGGATGATAGTATTATTCTAGTGAGTAATCCTGGACAAGCCCACGTGCTGAACTTCCAGAACCGCCGTGTCCGGCGCTGCTCAGTCAGAGACTCTTGCCTGTATCAATTTGTGAAATTGGGTCACTGTGCAAGACAAGTAGGAGGTAAAATTGGCCAAGTATAATCTTATCTGTGTGTGGGAATACTGTAAATCTTTGCAGATATTTTTACACAAAGTGCACACCATTGGCCCAAATTTTACTTGCCTCACTTGAATGAATAAACTCATTCACTTCAATGGGACTATTCATGTAAAAAACAGAAGACTGATACTCAGCTGCTGAGTGCCTTGGGCCTGGTTTCTAATGCACAGAGGCCCCTTCCTTGCTGTTTTGACAGTGTAAAAGGGCCTTCAAAGGATGAATGGCTCTGGCTACATTAGCAAGTGTTGTGGCCCAATAGAAGCAGATCTCCAGCGCAAAACAGTTGTTAATGAAGACCTGACGTCAACACTGGGGGGCTCGGGGGTACCACTGCCAGGAGCACATCAGGTGTGGTCCTGCAGCACACCTCCACTCTGCTGCCTGGCAAAACTGGGTCCAGCTTCCCTGCTCCAGGACTGTTCCGAGTGCTGGAGGAGGAGAAATTTCACTCCTGATCCCAATTACAATGCTGCTGTGGGCGTGCTCGGCGTAACTCAAGTTCCTTTCATGTCTCTTTTATTCTCCAGAGCTGTGCACAGGCAGTGACCTCTGCTTAATGAAAGTCAGGGAGGGAAAATTTAGCCTTCTGTTTAAAAACGTAGCACTGGGCCGGCTGTATCTGTGGGAGGTCCTGGCAGGTTGAAGGGAGTGAGGCATGGAAGTAAGGACCGTGTGTCTTTACCCTAACCCTGCTTAGATGCAACTCCAGGCTCACTAGCTGCTTTCCTCAGATTACCTGATTACTTACCTGGATTTAGGGGCAGAGAGCAATGTCAGCTTCTAGTTCCTGTAATTTTGAGAGTGACTCTCCTGTGTTTTCACAATTTGACAAAAGTAGACACAAGAGTTGTGCACAGCAGTAAAATCTTCCTGACTCTCCTGGCTTCTTCAGAGTGTTCAATTGATATTTGCTCTCTCACTCTAGAGAGTCACTTACCTGCATGTAAATTTGTCAAGATGCCTTGACCCTAAGTTCCAGCAGCTGGTTGAGCTCCCAGACATCCCTAATAATCAAATATATCAAGAACCAGAATTTCTTCCTGTAGCTCCTGCCCACAGGATTGGAGTCCTTCCCGTTCTCCATCCTCCCTTTCAAAAAAGCATGAAAAAATGCACACACAATAACATGTAATAATAAAATAACAATAAAGCAAATGAAACAAGTGAAAACAAGCAAGAAGGAGAAAAGTCTCTTCATTTCCTGACTGCATCCATTGGATGTGTTCATCTGCTGTCTCTGAGCATCCATTCATGCACCTCCTGACTGAGATGCGTGGGCAGATGTGAGCAGTTATTGTCATGGGGCTCTGCAGCAAATTTGGGCAGAAATCTTTGAATGCATCTGCTTCTCCAAGTTTTCATTGAGGTGACAGCATTAATTTCCATGAGTCTGATTCTATCTCATTCTTAGCAAGCAAATATTTTGGTCAGTGTGGTGTCCCAGAGATGGCTGGGCTTGATAATCACTCTGTTAAACCTTGTTGGAAAGTTTCAGTGCCTTAGAGGGGAGAGGACCAGTCCTGAATTTCAAGTACAGCAGCTCAAATTTAGTCTGTAAACAGGCACTCTTTACCCAAAGGAATGACAGATTTTTAGTGGTTTTGAGTTGCCTACTGAACTGGTGCTGGCCCTGAAGGAAATGGTCTGTTTTTCACTAGTAATCTTTAGATTTTTGAACCCACTTCACTGAAATATCATGCTGTAGGAATGAATTCCTCCTGTGCTCTGAACTTCATAAGCTGGAATTTCCCCAGTACTTGGCTTATTAGAAAACAGAGAAGTCTAGATTTTCCATTACCCTGCACTTTGGGCAGTCATGTGCCACCGTGTATAAGATGGCAGATATGGCTATCATTCCTAATTAATAACGTTTTTGAACCAATTTATGCACTTTTTCTTTTTTTTCTTGTTGTCCATGGCTTCATAAGGTATAAGGACCTTTGGTTTTCATGAGCATGTAAATGCAATTCCATAATTAGCTTTGACATTCATGGCTCTTTATAGGATTTGTGTGCAAGAGTCTGCGGACCAAAAACTTTAACCCAGGAGTCATCCCCTGTGTAAGTCATTTCAGCCAGTGGAGTTACATCAGGGTTGAGTTTGGCTCCCAAACTGGAAAAGTAAAAAGAGAAAGTTTGCTCATAGCCTTTCCCACATGATGCTCCTTGTGATTTCTCTCTTACCTCCAAGTCCTCACTGGTAAAAGGAAATGTTTGTCCATAAGCCTACAGTTTTTTTCCACCATGGCAGCCTGTGATGAAATTGTATAGCTGCTAATTTGAGTAAAAAGCAGTCCTAATTGTGGAAACTTGGCTTCCAGAGCCCTCTCCTCATCCAGGACCAAGTGCTAATGCAGGAGTCTCTTTGTAGAGAAACTGAAAGATTATTATTGCAGGGACTTCTATCCTGCCTGTTCATGGAAGTGTCTGAAGCACAACTGTCCAACAATAATTCTACGTTTTGATTTCTCAGGACCATTTTTTTTTAAATTTTGGTTTTGCATGTATTATTCAGCGGAGCTGAGTCAGACACCTAAACCTCTGTTAAATAGGCAGCTGAGAAATGAAATAGGGAGGCAGTATCATGCCAGTGGTGCAGGTGGGTGAAGTGAGACACGGAGAGAAGTTACTCACAACGTGCCCACATTTTTTTCATTACCAGTGTTACAGACTGTGAAAGGAAGAGGAGGCCACTTTTGTCTCCCTCTTCTTTATTCTACCCCATTGCCATGTTGCATTTTTTAGATGTTTCCAGCAGGTGCATCCCTTCCTGCACAAGCTTAGCCAGTTACTGCCTGTGTCAGGGTGGCTCAGCCACTGAGGATCCCAAATAACTTCTGCCAGAGAATCACAGTCCTCTCTTCAAAGCAGTGCTGAAATAAATCATCCAGTGGTGGTTATGATGGTTAAAATTTGCATAGCTGCTGATTATAGTAGTTGATATAAAGTATTTAATAATTGACTCAAGCCATTCTTACTAGAGTAGTGTAAAGAGTACACTGTGTTACACACAAATTGTTTGCCTAAAACTTCTATCGTTTCCTAGGTGCATTTGATCATTAGGATAATTAATTTTTAACTTTCCATTTCAGCAGAAAGTGTTCCTTAATGCAGAGCAATTAATTCTGAATAGCAAGCAGCTTACTGGGGTAAATAACCATGTACTTTGGGTCATACAAGGTTCCAAATTTGTAACCCCAAGGAACATAGGGCTGAAAGGTGAGAATTGCATCCTCAGCTGATAAAAATCACCTTAACCTTATGGAGGATGTTAGAGTTACTCCAGTCTACATCAGCTTAAACCATGATCTTGCGAATGGATTAGCAAAACTATTTAAACTGATTGAGGGTAGTTTTGGATTAGATGTTAGGGAGAAATTACTCCCTGTGAGGGTGGGCAGGGCTGGCACAGGGTGCCCAGAGCAGCTGTGGCTGCCCCTGGATCCCTGGCAGTGCCCAAGGCCAGGTTGGACATTGGGGCTGGAGCAGCCTGGGACAGTGGGAGGGGTCCCTGCCCCACCTTCCCTATGGGAGATGGAAGAGCATGAGCTTTTAAGTCCTTTCCAACCCCAAACCAGTTTGTGATTTGTGAATTGGTGTTTAACTGGATTTCCCTGGTCAGCCAATCTTGCTGATAGGACAATCCTAAAGATTCAAGTTCAAGCAGTAAATAATCCATGGTGGGAGCAGAAATAGATCTGAAAACTCCTGATGCAAATTTCTCTGCTCTAACCCCTAAGCAATATGTGTTTTCTTTTGTCTGGTTTGGTCCAGTGCAAGGGGAGGAAAAAACATAGGTGAATGTGACTTCCCAGGTTGCTATCATTTTCTGTTGGATGGAGGGCTCAAAAATGCTTTCTACAAAGGCTCTTGACTTAAATCTACAGAAGGTCAGTGTCGGAAAACACTTCTGTCAGTGCCTTGAGAAAAGAGGGTTAAGTGGACCTGAATTCTAAGTCTTATTGCTTTTAATATAGTTGAATAAGCAGCTCATTCAGCTGTTACTAAGTTGGTGTGTTTTCCTGTTTTCCTGGCCTCCTAGAGAAGTGGGATCAGCATGTGATCTGTGTGCAGAAGGAAGAGTCCTGGTGCAATACGCCTTCAGCGCCTCCTCTCCCATGCCCTGCGATCCCTCGGGGCACTGGAGCCCACGGGAGGCAGAAGGTGAGTCACAGGGATGGGGACAAGCACAAACGTGCTGGGGGGGAAGGTGGGACAGAGCAAAGGGAGAGCCACAAAGACAGTGGGAAAATCTGGGAGTGATTGATTATACCTGCAGGTAACATGGACAGAACTAGCAGGCAGAGGAGCACCGTGCCCTGAAGGGATGCCACTGGCTCAAATACCTGTGTTTTAGCCCCTGAGTGCTGCCCCTGCCCATGAATTAAGTGAATTCCAGGAGCTGAACACGAATTTCACAAAACAGCAGAGTGCCAAGAAATGCTGACCATTCACATCTGCCAGACTAATTCCTCAGGGGAGCTGTTTACTCCCTCTACTCCAACTCCAAAAGTGAGGAGTTGTTATTTATTTGGGCCTGATTTGTGCTACCTTCACTTGTGGTGAATAGCAGTGGGCTGCAGCTGCAGCAGCCAGGCTGGAAGGAGGTTGCCCTGCAGCAGGAATGCAGGTGACCACGTCAAGCCCTCTTGTTCAGGATGTTTTGCAGGTCATTCTCTTGGAGGCTGTCGGAGGGAGAATGGTCTGCAGGGCTGGTTGTGCAGTGCCATTAGATCTCCATCATTAACTCTCCCCCACACGTCCCTTCCGTTACGTCCCTGGGTGGATGTGGTGGAGCATATTTAAGATTGTACCAGGCAAAGGTCAGGCATCCCAAATCATGGGTTGGAAAGAGCAGAGCATTATTTCAGCCTGTCCCTCACGAGCTTCCTTCCGGAGCACACACTTCACCCTGAGCACACAGGTGAGCACACTGAGCCCCAAGGGCAATCCTGGATTTTGCAAACTCATTATACAAATACCTCCTTATGTTAAGGGTTTATTTGTCCTGCAACATGGGAGTTATTCTGCAAGGAATATTATTTGGGCTGGCACCCAAGAGCTCTCCCTTGTCCTAAGGTCAGCACATGCAAGGACCTGTGTCCCTGCTGCTGGATGGGACAGTGGTCAGTGTCCTCTGCCCCACACACCAATGTCCCTGGGTGGGGGCCCAGCAGAGCTTGTGTTTCACTCCAACTCACCCCCTAAATTTAGAACAGGGTGCCCAGAGCAGCTGTGGCTTCCCCATTCCTGGCAGTGTCCCAGGCCAGGTTGGACATTGGGGCTTGGAGCAACCTGGGATAGTGGAAGGAGTCCCTGCCATGGCAGGGATGAAACTCTAAGGTCCCTTCCAGTGCAAACCACTCTGTGATTTTATGCCATCCAAAGCTGCTGGGCACAGCTCCGAGCACACCTGGCCCTTGGGTGAAGCTCCATCCTGGGAAGCAGAGCTCTGGGTGTGGGGGTGACTGGATCACCCAGCAAACAGCATTAGCAGAGGTTGGATCACTTGCAGCACTAGTTCAGAGTAGAAGGTGGAGCTTCCACTTAGCCAAGGATTACAAGACTTTGAAACCTGTTTTCATTTGGAACAAAACTTGAAACTTTTTAAATTCTCCATGAAGGAAAATTAAAAACAAAAAGTGTTTGAGGCTGGCCAAAATGTTTTGTTTAGCTAGTGTAATTCCTCATGAACTTTGGTTAAATTATGACATTTGAAAATATACCCTTTTAGTATAGAATCTAGGGCAAAAGCAACTTTGAATATCAAAATGGAAAGTGTTTTAAGGTGCAAAAGTGAAAAGGTTTCTCACAAAAATGTCAAGACACGGTGTTCCAATAGTGTAAGAAATTTCTTGCCATTTTCTCTTCCAGGATAAAATTTTGGCCAAAGAAACCCAATTTTGCAAAGTGTTTTTATTTTGAAAGGACTGCATATTCCATTGAAATATGCGGTTCCATCAAAATTTCTTCACTGAGCTTTGATTTGAAAACTTCTAGATCTCACACGTCTTGCCAGAGGCATCATTCCTAGAGAAACTAAGCTACTCTAAGATTTATTACTCAGCAGCATTTTGCATTTAATTTCCTCTTCTTGCTGTGTGTGCCTGCATGTTCTTAACTATGAAGGGTGCAGTCTGATCCTTATCTGTCTCATTTAGTTGCTCTTGTGCCATTGCTATGGAACAGAAGTTTGGTAATCATGCTCTCAGGATTAACGAGTTCCTGCCACTTTAGGGTACAAAATACACCAAGTGTATGGTGTTTGTTGCCCCATGATTTTCCGTCTCCGCTACCACACTCCCTGACATTCAGACCCTCTGCCTCTTTGCACTTGGTTTGAGTTACAAACAGCAGTTAGATCATTGTCTGGGTTCTTTAATTGTCTATCTGTGAGTACTCAAGCCATCAAGCTTTAAATTCACTTTCTGCAGGGGTTCATGGGTGTAAATCTCCACTGCTTGAATGTCCGTGGAAAATGAAGACAAAGGAGGCACAAACACAGCCAAAATGAAGTGTGTTATAATCTGAGATGACACTCATGGAAAATGTTCTGTAGGACTCATCCGGCTTGTGAGCAGAAAACCACACTCCTCCCGTGTCTCAAGCAGCTCTGCTTGGTCTGATCTCATTTTCCTGCGGTCCCCTGCCCCAGGCAGCTGCACCAGCAGTGGTCTGGGCTATGTGGGAGCTGTGCCCATTGCAAAACCCTGCTGAGGGCAGTGTCCTTCCTAATTCCCTGCTTATTCCCAGTGCCCTAGGCTGAGGCATCTCGTGGCTCTTTCTCAGCCAGCTGTGGCCCCTGCACGAGGGGCTGTTTGTTCCTTGGCAGGGATTGTGGGAAGGCTCATGAGATCGGGCAGTTGTGATTTACTCTTTATCTTCACCGTAGAGCCAGAAAGCTCTAACCTACCTGGATTCTCACCAGCAACACCAGCTAGATCAACAAACCTTACAGCACCTCCACAACTCTGTCAAAGGGGGGTTTTATGTAAGAAAGGTGATTTTGGCTCAAGCCCAGTGAGTACCTTTGCTTGCTGTGCAATATATGCATATATCAGTCAGTTCCTCCTGCCTAGCTCACTGCTGACTGAGAGAAGTGTGAGAATATTATAAATAATGTTGTTGCCTTGCACTGCTCCAGAGCTGAGCCTTTTACTGGGCCTAATATTTCCCTCAAGAGAAATTCCTTCTGTATCTTAATTGTCCCAGCTGAACATTGGAGTCCCACTGGGTGGTTCCTTTATCTTGACCACCTAAGAAACGTGGCAGGTGAGTTGCAGTTGTAGCAGGGGTGATATCCTGAGAGACTCCTGATGCCAGATGGCCTCTGAGGCTTTGTCCCTGTGCTGGGGAATTCATCCCAGGCACTGCACTGAACTGCAGCATGAAGGATGGACACACCAGGCTGTAGATGGGGACAGCATTTTAGGGAAAGACACCCTCCTAAGGTGCCATCCCTGCTCTCCAACCAGGACATGGGGTTTGGCTTGTCCTCACAAACCTCACATTCCTGTTTTGTGTTAGGCAGGGTGTGATGTTGCATGAGATGCTGTTCTATGTCTGATCTGTCTCATAAGGCAGAGGATTTTCAGAACCTGGATGCAGAGGGGAAGAATCACTTCTGTACCATTTCTTTTTGCATACAAATATTTGTAATTTTCAGAGTATTTATCTATCTCTAGAAATCCAGTTATGTGAAATAAGGTTTTCATTCTTGTCCACAATTAAATGTATCTTTCTCACCCAGGTCTAGGTGTTCGATAATATTTAAGAAAGAATCTTTTTATCTCAGCTTCATTGAGGTTTTTAGTTTATGAATGACTACCCCTGTTTTGGGGTAATGCTCAGAGTGCTAAGCTCCCTGGAGGCTGAGTCTAATTCATGCATCTCCAGGGATCACACAATGATCTACCCAAATGTGTAGGTTTGTTTGGAATTTAAGTCTTACTGAGGCCTTGAACTGACAGAGGTGAATTTGCAGGATCCCAGGTGGGGACATGCTGGGCTGAGAGCCATTAGCTCCATTTTCCTTTCTGCAAGAGGGCAGTGGTAAAATTCACACATCTTTCCAAAGCCCTCTGAGATACTGGAGTTAAAAAAGACCTTAGGGCTGCAGTCAGGAGCTTGCTGTGGGTCTGAGAAAGTCGTCAGAGCACACCCAGCCAGCAATGAGGGTGAGATAATGTGAGCTGAATGGGGTATTGCTGCTCACAGTGATTATCCACAGGGCTCGCACACTTGCCAGGGGGGAAACTCGAGCGTGTTAAATGGACCTCTGGCTTTCTTCAAAATGTATCACTGCTGTGGTCTCTCCAGATGCTGATCTTAGTGGCATTCCTGCTGCTCTGTGCCATGTGAGGAGGAGAGAAGGGCTCTGGGATATGGGAGGTGAGGGAGAAGCATGAAAAGTTGGGCATCTGCAGGACAATAGTGTTGAATCGCAGGAAGGCTGCCAGGAAATCTATTCTGCATCTGGGTTCATTTGGTATGAACAGGAGAATTCCCTGAGCTGTTTATCCTTGACAAAAGAGACACATTTCTAACACTTCATTGAATCACAGACAATCAGAATAACCTTCGCACGTTGCCCTTTTCTCTTTAAATTAGTAGTGATGTCCTGTTTGTCCATGTATGCCCAGTAGTTTATCTTGTTTTTATCCTCAGTTGCAAACAGCTGTGCTGTCCGTTTTTTTCCCTCTGCCTTCTGCATTTCTCTCTCATTACCTTTTTTTATCTTCTTTTTTTGTACTTTGCCTTCTCCCTGTCATGCTTGCCTCCCTTTTTGTGTGATTATTTGGGAAGGAAAAGGGAATTTATAGCTCTCACTGGATTCTGTTACCAACTGTTCCACCCATCTGACCCCTCTGGATCTTGCAGTCCATGACTCCATGCCAAATTGTAATGTTACCATAGTATTTGGGAACCCAGCAAGCATTGTGGCTTTCATTATTTTTTAGTACTACCTCCCATGTAGTTGAACATAGCCAACGGTGAGAAAAGTAAAAGCACAAGTGCCTGTTGTTTCATCACAACGAGAGCAAAGAGACAGCTCAGACCTGTGCTCCCTGTGCCTCCAAAAAAAGGGGCCTTGCACAATGTACTAGATCAACCTGTAAATGCCACAGGAGTTGCCCCTGAACAGCACAACCACTTCTTGGAACAAACAAAGGCTCTTTTCTTGTCTTTGTTAAAAGGAAAAATATTGTATTTTCAAGTAAGAGGCAAGGGAATAAGTAGGAGTTTAACTGGAAGCAAAGTGACTCTGTTTATCAGGTAAATTACCAAGTGGAAGGGGTAGAAAATCCCATTGTTTGGCACAGGGAAATGCAAGAAAAAGAAATGCAGGCCCAGCTGCACTGGCAGAGAGTGTGTTGTGTAGTGTCCAGCCCAAACTGGGTTTGTGTCTCTCACCTGGCCAGGAGACACTGGTGTTCTGTTCCTCCTCCCCATGCTGGCCATGCCTGTTCTGATGAAGTAAATAATTGATTTCTTGGACAGATATGTTCTCCTGCCACCAGTCTGCCTTTTCAACTGATGCCAATGAAAACTGATGCCAACCCTCTAACTTCTTCTGTGCCTTCTCTTTGCTTCCTTCTTCCTTTCCAGGGCACCCTGATGTTGAGCAGCCCTGTAAATCCAGTGTCAGGACGTGGAGTCCCAATTCGGCCGTCAACCAGCACACGGTGCCCCCAGCCTGCCCCGAGCCCCAGGGCTGCTACCTGCAGCTGGAATTCCGCTATCCCCTGACCCCAGAGTCCCTCACAATCTGGGTGACGTTTGTTTCCCCGGACTGGGACTCCAGTGGAGCAGTGAATGACATCAAGCTGCTCACCGTCAGCGGGAAGAACATTTCGCTGGGGCCACAGAACGTCTTCTGTGACATCCCACTGACCATAAAGCTGGATGTGGGACAGGTGGGAGAGGAGGTCTATGGGATCCAGATCTACACCTTGGACGAGCACCTGGAAATCGACGCTGCCATGCTGAGCTCTGTGCCCCACAGCACGCTGTGCTCAGGCTGCAAACCCATCCAGTACAAAGTGGTCCGGGACCCCCCGTTCCAGTCTGGCGCTCCAGTGGTCATCTCCAACCTCAGCAGGAGATTTGTTGACACGTAAGTAGCTGCTTTCCAGATCAAAACAATGCCCTGTTCTTCTCATCCTTCTAATGTCCAGCACTACAAGTGATTGATAAGATGTTGAACTAGACACACATGCCAAGAATTACCAAGACAGGATGTCCCCAGAGTTTGTGTCTGAAACCAGCAGTGTTAAACCCAAATGAGATAGCCTGAGATTTCATGGATAGTTGTACAGAGATTTGTCATTCAGGATTTCTTTAACTAGAAAGGATAATGCAATCTACCTAAGATATGATAAATTGAATGCTTAAGCTAACAGAAATGAGAACCTCAGGAATAACATGGTCAGCATTTCCTTGGAAATCTTTTGAAAGTAATGATTTGGTGGAGAAGGAGAGAACAGGTTTTCAGTGCTGGAGCACCAATTAACTGCTAAAGAAAGTGTGCAAAGAAATACATGTGCATATTCAGGTGTATAAATGTGTTTCACCCACTTTCTGCTTTCATGGGTCACCAAACCGAGCTGAGTTGGTGTGAGGTTGTTCTGAAATGGGAAACACAGCAAATGCTCTAGTTTGTTGTAGAAACTGAGTTTCATCCCAGATACAGTTACAGTCATCTAGTAAAGGGATGCATTACTGTTGAGGAAAGTCCAAAATATTTACTGATTTCTAGGAGATCCATGATCTACCCATAAGCATTCAATGGGAGGAAAAACATGTTTTGCATAACATGATTCCCTGGAAATGATTCACTCATCTGTGGGAGCAACATGAAGCTTTTTGAAAAATGAACACCAGATAAAAGGAAACCTGCTAAGAAAACTGCACTCTAATTTAGAAAAGATGATCTAATTAGTACAGCTAATATCAAGGAAGCATACATCATTATACTCTTCCAAAGCATATTTAAATAGAATAAAAATGATTAATTAACAATTCAGTAATCACGAGCTGCCACCCCTTTTCATGGCCCAATTATGCATCTCAGAAGATGCAAATTGTCCCCACTGATTAAGAAACTGAAGGTATCTAACAATAGTGAATCTAAGAACAAAACACAGGACATCACTAAGATCACTCGTGCTGAAAGTTAAGCATGTGCTTAAGTGCTTTCTTGGGTTGTAGCCTTGTTCAAACAATTGCTGGCACTTAGCATGAGATGAATATTGGCATATTGGAAAAGTGGAGAGTGGTGAATTTTCCCAAGATTTTGCTGTGAAAGCATCTTTGCCTGAAACCTAGCCCACTCTCATTGGAAAATGGGACTGGTTTGGTTTGAAATATTTGCATACCTTAGCACAAGTTCCCACAGAAACAGGTCCAGTTTTGACTTCATAACACAATGTGCAAGAAAAAAGAGAAACCCAGAACATAACCTGCATTCTGAATTCTGTTTCTTTGTCTTTTATTATGATTTTGTGGGTCAGATCTAGCTTACAGCCAGCTCAAGTGGAGGAAGAATTAAATCAGTAGCCAGGAATGAATGACAGTTTTCCTGAGGGTCATTGATTAAATCACATTGGGTAACAGCACTGTCCCTGTCTGTATGTCTCAGGTAGTTACAGCCAGCTAAAAATCAGACAGAACATTTAATATAGTATTTCTGGGCTCCACCTGTGATGAGTGGACAGAGATGGATGCTCCTGGAAACTAGCACATCCAACTTCACAACCAAATCCCATCCAAACCCTCCAGGCTATCTGGGCTCACTTCCTCTGTGTCTTACCAGGGACCACAGGGAAAATCCTGCCAGTGAGCTCTGACAGGACACTTGGGAAGTGAAGTTTTAGTCACTGGGTGAGGAGATACGCAGATTCTTAAGCACTCATAGTTGGCTTTGAGACTGCTTTGGCTGATTTACAATGAAGTGCTGAGGCCCTGGCACAGGGTGCCCAGAGCAGCTGTGGCTGCCCCTGGATCCCTGGCAGTGTCCAGGTTGGGGCTTGGAGCAGCCTGGGACAGTGGGAGGTGTCCCTGCCATGGCAGGGGGTTTGGAGCAAGATGGTCTTTAGGATCCTTTCCAACCCAAACCATTCTGTGATTGCCTGATTCAAGACTTGTGCATGTGTTTGAAGTCTTGAAAAGTGAGATGAATTTTTTATCGTGTCATCCAAGCACAGCACTGATCTACATCCCCTGGTGATGAGGAGATTCAGAGGCTGCTGCTGGGCCTTACCTTGAGACACAACAGACTCCTTGAAACTCTGCATGGGGCTGTGGTTTTCTGGTAGAGGCAAAAGCAATATGAATTTTCCATTGGAACCTTGTGCAAAGTGCAAAGACTCACCAGAGTCTTTGCACTCCCTCAGCAGGAAGGAAAGGACCAGGGAATTCAGGGACAGAGGCACTGGGCCATGCTCCTGCTTATGAACATGTCTAGAGGTAAATGCTGTCTCTCTCCCCTGTTCACATCTGCCTGTTTACCTCATTCTGCACCACTGGAATTCAGCATATTTGTGCAGCCAGACTTTGCAGCCTCTTTATCTCCCTGTGAGCCCCAAGCCAGTTGCCCCTCCTTGGTGCCCTTGCATGTTTTCCATATTAAATAAAACAACACCCCCACATGTTCTGTGGAAGGCTATTTTGAAGGCAGTCACATATCTTTATTCTTGCCTCCTCTGACCTTGATCTTCACTTTCTCTTTTTCTCCCAAAGAAAATATTTGCTTGCACTGTTATCTGTGAGCGAGATCCTTTCCCCAGGTGTGGCGATGCTGAAAGAAAAATTAATTTCTCCTACCTTCTTCCCGTCAAAGAGAGGAAACTTCCTTTTAAGCTGAGAGGAGAAACAGCCTTTAATGGATAGCCCTTGCCTAGTCAGCACTGGGTGCTCCACAGAGGAGAATAAATAACTAGAATAGTGGAAACATTTTATTAAGAAATGCAAAATAATGCCAGACCTTCTGTTCTCAAGCTGAATTTTAATCTCAACTTTTGGCTCAAGTTGAGGCTTAAACATTAATTTCTCAGGGACAGGATCTTATCCAGGACCTTATCCTTGGACCTTACAGCAACCAGGCAAGATACACTCAATTCCACTGAGTGTGATCAGCCAGAATTGCTGGTATCTGGGATAGAAAACGAGAGTCAGAGCCCAGGAGGAGAGCAGAAAGCTAAATAAGTCATGGGGGGGAAAAGAGGTCAGGCCAGGTGCAGCATAGAACTGCTGAGTCTTCACACCACAGCAACTGATAAGGAAGGAGCCTCATCTGCAAGTCTCAAAGTCTCAGTTCACAATTTAATCCAAAGTGTGGGTTGTGCACATGCTCAGAAACTGTTCTCTAGAAATACTCCGTGACATGGTCACAATGGCAATTGAGGTAGTGGCTTTTCACCATTGCTGAAGTTTTTTTGTTGTGTTGGAGAGTAATCATTGCTGATTTTTGATGAGTTCAGTGAGCAGTCAGTGCCCAGCTCTCTCTGGGTGGTGTCAGAGGCACAGGCAGGTGCCAGTCCCAGCAGGGCAGTGAGGTGAGCAGCCCATGTTCCCCATGGCACTCCCAGTATCCCAACTTTTGAGCTGAGTGCACTTACAAGACCTGCCTGCTCCCCTCTGGCAGACCAAGCGACAAGACACTGAGATTGGTTTGGAAAGTTGTCAGATTAACTGAAAAAGTTGCAAAGAGTTGGACATTCTCCCAAGTTTTCTGCCACAGACTTCGTAAGAAGCCTCAAAGTGTGGTGGACAGCACTGGATCAGGTTGTCTTTGTGGTGTTAACCAGTAGAGGTTTTTCAAGACAAAGGCTTTGACTGAAATAACCTGAGAAAGAATCTCAGCATGAAGCCCTGGTACAAGGTTTGGGTTTGCAGAGTTGAGGCTTCACTGAGAAGCAAGTTTTCAGTCCTATGATTTCTTATTCTGAGCCATTCCTACCAGAGCTTTGGTAGCAAGCTGACACATAGGGATCCTGCATTCAGACTTCAAAAAAGAAACACTGAGAGAGGAGCTTGCATTTTCTTGTACATGGAATGGGCTTTTCTTCTCAATTTTGGCTATTTTGCACTGACATTCTATGGCTAAGCCTTTTCTGTTGTTTGATAATGGTTTGGGAGGACTGATCATCATCTGTGTAAACAGCAGTTCTTGTTCAAGTAAGTGCAATATTTTTAAACATGTTGTTAGAATCAGGACTTCCATTCAGTGCTGAACTTGTAAACTCCATGTCATTTATTGGGTTTTAGCTCTGTTTTAACACCTCAAGGTGGTGGAGTAAGATCTCACTCTGGCTTCTTGGAGTGCTTGCAGAATGACAGAGGAATTGCCACCCTCAGGATGGCAGGTGGCTGCAGGGCTCCTGTGGCACTGTTTGTGTTTCACTGCTCACAGGTCCTTAGCAGTTCATGTGCTTTAGCCCTGTACTTTATCCAACACAATATTTTGTTTCCAAATTTGCCTTATTGATGTATATAGCATTTATTACTGGTCCCTAGTTGGAAGGGGCATATGGTCAGTAGCTTGTGAGAAATCCCAGGGGAGGAGGAGTTAGAAATGGAAAGTGACTCTTTAGTCTGAAGACTCCTACAAATATGAGCAAGCAGAGATTGCTGGAGAGTCAGCAGTAGCTGTTCATAATGAGCAAGAACTCCTTACTTATTGGTGTGCCTTTTAGCCCCCAAACTCAAGAAGAAGAGTGCATTTACCTGGCCCAGGCCCAGCTGAGCAGACTGGGAAATTACAAATATCTCACTGATGATATCTCAACCCAAGTCCCTGCACAATGCAACACTAAAACTTCACAATGACATCTGTCCTTATTATGGCATTCCTTCCTTCACCTCAAAGATCTATTTCTCTTTTTTCTGGAAGTCTACCAGCCAGAGGAATGTATGATCTAAAGCAGATGAAATGAATTGCCAAATCTATCTGTCATGAAGATAATTAACACCATATTTCCACCCAAACAAGATACAGATCACTGGGTGGTTTTTCTCTCGACACCAAGAGCTGAAGCCCATATTATCACCCATCTTCTGCTCATCCCTCCTCCACAGTAACTATGCCAAACCTCTCTCAATATGCCAGGAAATACTGGGGAGTAGCTAAGATAGGACTGAAATATTAAGAAAACACTTTGCATGCCCAGATTTATCTGCAAGGTTGTCCATGAGGTACAGGTGTGCTGCACATCTGGATTCTCATCTGGCTTTAGAACTGTAGATGGCATTCCAGCTGTCCTTGTGCACCAACACGTGCCCAGCTACCCTGGAAAGGCCTTGCCTTGCTGTGTGCAAGGACCTCCTATGCTTTTTCATCCCCTTGATGGTTCATAGTTGCCTTGCAATTGAATAAATCATAGAATCATAGAAACATGGAATGGTTTGTGTTGAAGGGGCCTTGAAGATCATCTCATTCCAACCCCTTGCCATGGGCAGGGACACCTTTCACTAGACCAGGCTGCTCAGAGCTCCATCCAGGTTGACTTTCCAATTAACTGCTCTCTCTCCCCATCTTACTTGTAATAAAAAATTCCCAGTTTATTCTGGCTTTCCTGGTCCTACCATGTGTAGTATTGTCTTATACCAACAAAGGACCATTTCAGGACATCCAAACCTGTAAGTTAATAATTTCTGCATACTAACTCCATCTTTCTCTGCATTGACAGAGCCTATTTACCAATTCTGTATGTCTCTGGATACTTGAATTTTTGGGTTTCTGATTTATTTTTTTTTCCAGGAAATGTTTGTTTAGTCAGCCTCAAAGTGGTAACTCAATGAAAAAAAAAATCATTTTCATTTCAATTTCTCTTTGAATCCAATATATTACTGCTACTGGATGTAAGTGCAAAACAGTGTGTCTGTGTTGAGTCGGTATTTAATGTCCACTCTCACACCACGTGCTGCCAGAGAACTGTTGTTATTAAAGGCACTTTTCACTAAACTCCAACTAGGAGGTTTCTTTCCCATAATTGCACAATTCTCCATATTATTTTTTTCTTTAGTAATAGGTTAGAGATCCCTGGCTATATCCATATGGCATTTTACAGTTCCTCTCCAGTAGAAACATTTTTACTAAGCTTCAGCAGGAACAGATTTATTCTTATTCACACTTTCTTGCTCATTTCTAAGAGCTTCCCTATCATTAGTTTTCCATGGACAAAGCTATTTTGAGCTTTCCCAAGAAGTAAACACCTTTCTGTTCCACCAGGTTTCTCCTACCCTTGTAATTTCCAGTTTCAGGTTCAATAAGTTGCCTAGTTCTTCACCCAGAGTCCTTTTATTAAGGAGTAAATGTTTCATTTTTTCCTTGCAGATCCTACTTTCCCAGCAAAAGTGGGATCCAGGAATAGTGGAATTTCCCAGGAATAATGACTGTGCTGTCACTGTACGAAAGCCTTGTCAGTGAAGAGCTTTGAGTGTGTTGGAGCTGCCTGTGGTAGTGTTTTGGCAAAGTTTTGATGTTTGCTGTGCAGCTGGTGTAGGACAGTGTAGTAATCCTGGTGCTGGGCATGGGCTGACATTGTCCCTGTGCTGCTCTGAGGCCATGCCTTGGCTTGGATATGTCACCAGCTCCTTCCTCATGCAGCCAGTATAGATTGCCCTGTTCCTGCTTAATGAACCTGGAAATCCCCCATGATGAAAGAACAGAGTAACAGGCACAATTGCCTGTCCCACGCCTTCCCTCCCAGCAGTGGAACACTGGTCATAGGTTCACCTGACCCTAGCAGAGGTGACGTGGAAGGAGACTCCTCCACCCAGTAGCAACTCACTGCCAACACCCCCTGGGGAAATTCTTTCCTTTCCCAGCAGTAGGGCCTCACCTGTGGCTTGCACGGGCCTGGGCAAGGAGGCACAGGGGTGACTGATGCTGCTCCTTGTGCCAGGTAGTATGTACAGCCCTGCTCTGCTCCGAGGGCTCAGAGAGCCAGGAAGAGGAAAAAGATGAAAACTGCTTCTGTTCAATCCCCTGTTCCTGCCTCTCTCCTTCACATGCCGTGCTGTTAAATCCCGAGGTAGTGGTTGTTATTATTTATAGCTGCTAGTAGCGTGCTGGGTGTTTCACTGAGGAAATACAGAGTGCCTTCATCCAAAGAGCTCCCAATGAAGTGTTGGGGGCCAATGGTGCTGCTGCTCTCAGGGGTGATGCATCTCCACTTGGCTGATGTGATTGGACAGCTGGAAGCCACATTCTGATGGCTTTCTTTCTTCCCTGCTTTCTTCATTAAAGGTGCCAGGTTATCTTTGCGAAAGAAGAAAACCTGCTTCCTGACCTCACACACAGAGCAATTTTTTCCCTTACCACCCTCTGCCAAATCGCCTTAAGCGTGCCCTGGAGAGGAGAAAGAACAATTTGACACTCTTTGCCCATTCAGGAGGCAGCTTTTCCGCTAAGCCTGTGCAGAGAGGCCGTTTGGTGCCAGCTGTAGTGATAGATTTGTGGTTCCTCGCTGTTGCGGTTTCTTATGTAACGCTGTAACTAAAGCTGGCACTTGACAGAATCCGTAGCTCCTGTTCTGGCTCGGCTGCACATGATGCAAGAATAAAGGTAGTAAGGGCGGGTTGATATCTTTCTGGGTTTGTGATCCCAGCACAAGGCAGCCCAGAGGAATTTTTCAGCCTGGGTTTATCTTTGATGGGATTGCTCTGAATGTCCCACAGCCGCCACTCCTAAATAAATTATTTCAGGAAAGAGGGACTGCCCCATGTGGGGAGTGACACTTGCCTTTGGGATCAGCTCTACTCCAAACAGGGACTCCCCAAGGACTGCTGCTACATTGGATTCCCATCTCCAGAGTATGTCATGGCAATAAAGAGAGGCTGTGGAGAGATCAACCTGTAGATTACAACTTAGCCATGTGCAAGTGTCCCTAAAAAGTGAACCTTAACAGCTGTCCTATTATTATCCAAATAGATACTATTAGAAACTGATATATTTAATCACTCCCAGCCAGGGTGGAATTTGAACTCATGACCTAGAAGTAGTAGCAGAGTTTTCAGCTGCATGAGAAAAAATAAAAAAAAAAAATAGAAGGTCAAACAGGACTTTTCCTGCTGGGCAAAATAATTTATTGTGGGTGAAACCGTCTAAGATAGTGGTAAATTAGGCTGTGCATTATCTCGTGGATAATAACTTCTCTCTGATGTTTGCCTTCTTGTGTGCATCTTTATTTTGGGCTCTAAATAAGATAAGAAACACCAGAAATCTCCCAGGAATAACAAATGCATTTTCTTTGCCTGATTGAGGAAAGAAATATTGGACAGACATGTGTTATGCAACAATTTAAAAATAACTCTTCTGTAAAACTTGGAGTGAACCTCAAATACCGCAGAAGTAGCAGAAATGTGTTACCTACCTTTTTATCAGTCAGCCAATACAGCTTTTCTCAGCTCCTTTTGCTGAACTATTGGCCTGATCATTTCCTGGGCATTTTATTTTAATATATTTTCCTAGGAAATGCATTCCAAGTCTCTGTTTAATTTGAATCTACACTGAAGCAGCAAGGATTTGCAAAGAACACTGCAGTCAGACTGAAATACCTGTGCTGTCTTTTATGTCTTGTGGGATCCGGCAACAGACAAGACAAAAGTGTGTCCAGGCTATGTTGGACAGGGCCCTGAGCAATCTGGTCTAGTGGAGGGGTTGAAATGAGATGAGTTTTAAGGTCCCTTCCAACCTGAACCATTCTGGAATTCCTTGATTTTAGATGTAGCACTGCACGGCGTGCAACCTGCTGATCCTGCTGCATCCCAAGGCACCCATCTTGAGATTGTTTCACCCAAACTTCCTTCAGTCTTTTTGGTCAGGATCTCCTTAAATGAATGGTGACATTAGGCATCTCTGTGCTGATATCCCAGTTGCAGCATTTCCCTGGCACTTTTGTGATAGGAAGAGCAAGGTGGAATGACAACTCCTTCTTCTTTTCAAATTGCACCTCAGAGACAGTGCCTGGAATTTGATACCCCAGATTTTCAGTCCCTGAAAGCCCAGTGCAGTAAACCAGATCATTTATTCACAGTGGCACAGGATTTTTTTAAACTGCAAGACCAGTTGCAGATGTAATGACAATAGAGGAAATTAGCTCATGATGGGATTTTAGGAAGAAGCTAGTGGAAGTATGTTCAGTAATGTTCAGTTATTAAACCATTAGAGATCCCACTGGAGACCAGCCAGTAGGATTTCTCATAATCTGCAGCGGCTTACAGCAAAACACAGACCCCCTGAGGAGGGAAATGACAAAATGTTGCTCTGGAAGAGCTGCCTCATCTCCTCACCCATGTCTGTGCTCTGCTCTGCTCTTGGTGTGACAGCACAGCCCTGTCTTCTATCCCTCCCTCCTCCTGAGGAGCAGGAGGGACACAGCCCTCCTGCCTGGACCCCCCAAAATAGGTCTTGGTGAGTTGGGATGGTGGATGTGAAACCAGAGAACACTGCACACATCTGTGTTCGCTTGGGCCCCAGTCTAAGCTCTACTGAAAATGCACAAAATAACTTCCACTGGCTCCAGGAGTGTTTGCTCCCATGGCTCTGTTCACCATTTTGGTGGGATTACAGGGAAACAGGAGGGTATTGAGTTCTGAAAATCAGGTCTTGGCTCAGGCCTGTTGAAAAGAAATCCAAGAAGTCAGGTCTGGATTCAGAGAAGGTGAAGATTATTCTACCAGGCTGACCACCCTAAACAGGGAAGAGACTTCTGCCCAAACTCGATGGACTGGCACAGGGCTGAGGGCAGCAGCTGAAGTGCTCCCAGCCCCAGTGATGATCCAAAGTTGAGGGGTGGCTGTTGGCTCCTGGGGGTGCATCAGGCACTGCTCCTGCACTGTGCTGTAAGCAGGGGGATGCTGGCAGTCACAACGTGCATGGCGTCACAACCAGGAGATGGTTCAGGGTGTCACAAGCAGGCAGTGCTCCCAGACAGCACAGGGCAGCAGGCAGAGCTTCACCAGTGACAGTGATGGCCTTGGCAGAGCCCTCCTGTCCCAGCCTGCCTGCTGCCTATGCTCTGTTTTCTCCCTGCTGCACCAGGACACCTGAGCACTGTCCTCATGTGGAGGAGACTGGCATAATTCCCTCAAAATCGATGGAGAACTGCTGGATTCCTCCATTGGAAATAGGGTTTTCTGCATTTCATGTCCCCAGTCTTTCCTTACTCAGCTAAACCACACAACCTTCCCTCCTGCAGTGGCCACATCTGAGAAGTGCTCCCATCTCACTCAGGGTCTGAGTGCAGCAGCGAAGAAGAAAACACAACAGATTTTTTTTTTCTTTCTTTCCCTGCTTCTAATAGCAACCAGGTGCTCTGATACTTAACCTGTGTGCTGCCATGAAATTGCCTGTTTAGTGCAAACACCCATGTGAGGCCCAGGGCCTCAAGGATTTTCTTTATCCCAGGATTTGTAACCTAATCTCAGTGAGATTGTCCATTTATATCAGCCACCTTAAAAATTCATATTTTTGTTGTTGTTAAACACGAGAGCATGAGAGGAGAAAATTGTCTCTTGACATTGCTTTTTGTTTTTTGTTCTTTTGTTGTTTTTTTTTTAAAGAATTATCTTTAAGGCCTTGGTTGCACACTTTGTTTTTATTGAATATGTTGCTGTTTTAAACTGGTAGCAGGGAAAATGTTTGGAGCATTATATCAAAGTCTGCAGGAGTTAATCAGTTGCATATATATCTATAGGTTCAGTACTTGTAGAACAGTCCTTGCATGAAAAACAGAGGAGAACAGTATGTATAAAAAAAAAAATTACAAAATTAAATGTGTTGAAGGTCCTAAACAGGTCCTGGGTTTCAGAGCAGAGGTGCTACAGGCAGACATGTAATCCTCCCCCAGGCATCTTGTGCAGGCATGGAGCTGCTCTGAGCAGCAAATGCACCTCAGAGGGACAGATGAGCAGCTAAATTGCAGTTTTAATATGAACAAAATTTTATTGCCGTTTAAATAACATTTAAATTGCAGTTTAAATTGCAGGTTTAAACCTGCAGTGTTTTGCTGAGTTACTTGAGATTTACACCTATGGAAGTGAGAGCAGAGCTGCAGGCTAATTGCCGGGTTTGGATTTGTGGTGATTATGAGAGCTGGTGGTGGCTTTAGTTCCTAGAAACATTCCAAGAATCCAAGGATATTTTCCTTTTCTAATATGTTGGATCCTTTAACTTCTGACTTCAGTCCCAAACCTGTGGGTTATTGCATGACTGGGTAAGGTGGCTGGTTTAGGTTAAACTTTATGACACAGCCAGAAAGAAAAGTTGATTCTGGGCTTCAGAAAGCACAGAGTCCTGCTGGTACAGAATGTACCAAGTGTTCAGCTGAGATTATCTGTTCAGGCCATTGGCTGCTCCATTGTTCTTCCTTGGAAACACCACAGTTGAATTTGGGAGCAGAAATCCAACATAGAGTCCCCAGTCTCCCATCCAGCTCTGGTGTTCATTTAGTACTACCCTGTCCTCCTGTGCTTGTAAACAAATCTGAAAAAAGCTGGAGGGCACAGAGCAAACCTGTGGCCCTTGTTGGTACCTCTCTCCTCAGAGAGAGAGAGAAAAGCCTCTCCAAGGCTGTTTCCTTGGCATTTGTGTCTTCTGAGAGAGTTGTTTTGAGGCCTTTGCACCTGCCATGTTGCTGGGCTTATCCAAACAGGGAGAGCTCGGACCACAGCTGAAATAACAGCCTGGTGCAAGAGCTCGGGATTTTTGACGTCCTTCTTGTGTTTACAGCATCCCGCCCCTCCTCTCTCCCGACTGCAGAGCCAGGCAGGAATTCTCTTCATTATCTTTTGCCGTGCTTCTCATGCCATTTTTATTAAAAAAAGGCAGAGCAAGGGGAAGCATCTGTGAGAGGAGAGAAGAAGAAGAAGAAGAAGAAGAAGAAAACAGTTGTATTTGTGCAGTCAATGGCAATGAAGGGAAAATTATGGAAGTTGGGGAGGAGATCTGCTTAGGTTGTCCTAAAGTGGCCTCATCACCCTGGCTGACCCGTTATCAGTTGCTTTTGGAGCACCTGAGGACAGCAAAACCTGTAAACACCACGGTGTTAGTAGATATTTGGGGTAATTCAGGACCTGTGGAACTGAAGTTTTCAGAGGCTGTGAGCAGCATGTGGGGACAGACTGGACAGCTCCAGGCTGCATCTGACAGGACAAGGGATGGTGCAGACCTTCAGCTCTTCTGTTTGTGATTGTAATTCAGTCCACCCTGGCAGCTGATCTAAAGCATTGCAACGAGGGAAGATGTGGGGTTGGTGCTGTTTGCTGCCAGCAGGTTTCCTGTTTTGCTCGGCAAAGCTTCCTTGGTAGAGAAGAAGAGCAAAGGTGACAGGGTTAGAGGGAAACTGGGGTGTCACCAGCAGAGCAGGACTTGTTCTGGGCTGCAGAGAGATGCCAAGGAAATGTCATCTTTTGTCTCAAGCGTTTGGTGTCTGTTTAAGGTCAAAGACAGATGGGTCCTTCATAAGGACACTCCAGGTGTAGAATTTGCCTTTTTCACACGACACTGGCTGTGACAGGCATAATTTAATTTTGGATGCTTAAGCCTGTGTCATCTTGTCCTTAAATAAAAGGAGCACTGTCTGTTTTCATTGTCTGACCGTTCGTCTTCTCATAGGGCAGAAGCTGGGCTCAGCCTTAAGGATATTTTCAATTCTGTTGGAAACAAGTCTTTGCTGTATAAGAAACTCTCCTGCTGTTATTTGTAGTAGGAAAAACATGTATGCCATGGTAGTAGGAAAAGAGGCATGGGATGTTTGCTTCCCTTCATTGCTTTCACTGCATCTCGAGTGTGTCCTCAGATGCTGAAACCCTACAGTGTGCACAGAGCAGATGTGGTTGGGGCAGTGTCAGCCCTTGCAGGTCTGCTGGAACTCAAAGGCATGAGTGTTTCTTCTGTAAATTCAATGATGCTTTAAACCCACCTTGGTCTGAGTAAAAAACCAACTTCCCACAGGTATAACTTTTCCTGTTAAATTTTCCACAAGCACCCAAAATGAGAGCAGAGGTCCCTTGCAGAGAAAGAGCAAGATTAACTCAACTGCTTAACCTCCCCAGTAAAAACAGGAAAAGAATTAGAGAGTTCTATATCCCTGACCCTGGATCCATCACTTGCCACAACAGACAGGAAAGTTGCCCTCGTGGTATTTTACACAGCACGTCCTAATTCCCCCTCAAGCAGAGGGCTTGAGTCATTGCTTTTTAATAAGGCTGCCTCCCCACAGGCAGAAGCTGCAGCGATCAATGTGGCTTACTCAGTCCTAGAAAAGGTCATTAAAAGACTGTAGATATACATTTGAAGAGTGTTTGTTCACATCCTTGATGTTAAAGATGTTCTTCTCTCTCACTTCCTTAAGTAGCATCTTATGGAGTCGCCGTGTGCTGGTCCTGCAGCAGAGTGGAAAGTGTCCCTTGTTGCTGTCACTGTGCCACCAGCTCCCAGGGGAGCTGGGAGAGGAAATAAATGGTCACAAATCACAATTTTATCACCACTTGGAGCACAGTTTGTCTTTCTGACATCTCCAGATAGTCTGTACTATTGACCCTGGTATCCTATAACTATAGAGAGGGAATTGCCTGTTCTTCCCTTCCTTGTTCTTGCATTCCTTCCTCCCCCCCTCACTATGGGACTGGATTACTGCCTGGAGGATTGCACATATCATCCTTTTAGCATCCATATTTCTCCAAAATGTGGGCACTGTGAAGGAATGCTAAAGCTCTCAGTTGCTGCCAATATGACACATTTAGAGTTCAGGAGGATATAAGTAGCTCACGTTCCAGTTGTTGAATCGTGAAATGCCACATGCATCTCAGTCAGCTTTTTGTCACTCGTGTCAGGCCAGGGCTAGTTGAAAACATGATGGCTTCAGTTTTGAGTTTCTAAGGTGTTTTTTTGATGTTCCTGTCCAGCCACATCTCCAGCTCTGTCTGTGTGATGCTGAAGAGCCCCTCTGGAGCAGACATCACATTTCTGAGCTCCTCTGGGCACAGCTGGGTTGTTGGTGCTGCCCTGGATGCCACACCCTGGGGCTGTCACACCCTGGGGCTGTCACACCCGGGGGCTGTCACACCCAGTGCAGGGAAGACTCTGAAGCTTCAGGTTGCTCAGAAGGGGATTTGGGATGGGGATGGGGAGGATTGGCCCCTATGGAGACCTAATCCCAGGCCTGCCATTGCTCTACAGGGACCACATGTCTCCAGGCATTCTTCTTCCCTTTCTTTGTATTTTAACCTAAACCAAGGCTATCAGGGTATCATGAGCATAAATAACTCAATAGCTGTTATTTTCTACCCAAACTGCAGAGGAGTAAGGGGGACCAGACTGTGCAAATAATGTGTAAGGAGCCAGAGATTTCACCTTCTTTTTGGAGAATAAATAACTTTTTTTTTTGTGTGTGTCACTAAATTTGAAGGATCATTTGCCTGTCACAACACAAAGCTCCAAGAGCTTTCCATCTTTGAGCAGGTTGCAGTTGGATATCTCCCCTCCCCAATGTGCAGCAGGTGACAGGGTGAGAGCACAGCCCAGTGCCACAAAGCCAGCAGCCAATGTACTCCATGTCCGCACAAAGTTTTCCATTCTTAATCCATACAATTGAATAGGTCAGAATTCTCCCCACCAAATAGCTTTCATTTCTAGTTTTCTGTCTTATTCACCCAAGTACACATTCATCTCCATCCATCTCATAATTGGTAACCACCACATTCTCTGGTGCTTGATTCAGTTCTAGATATTCCTGCATTTTATTCTGCAAACTTCCAAACAAATGTGAGCCTTTCCTGTTATCTCTTTGCTTACATATGCACACAAATACCTTCCTCCAGTAAAACTCTTGTGCAAGGCACACTCATTGCTCTTAGCCTTCCCCATCACCTGGAGGTATTGGTGGAAATCACACCAAAAATCAGAATCTGCAAAATCCTATTTTGCACTCAGGATCATGATCTCAGCGCATCAGAAAGCAGTGTGGCTTTATTTATTTTGTAGCTGCCCCAATTGTTCATTTGTTACAATTTTCAAAATATTGAAATTTTTTTCTTGTGGTTAGCAGATCCCCAGTGACAAATTCCACATTTCTGCAAGTGTACTTGTTAATCTTAAATATTGTACAAATGGTTTTGAGATGGTTTTGAGACAGAACTTGAGAAATAACTGCTCTTTAATAATCAAAGCTTGTTTCTGCTTTGATTTCATCAGTATATATGAGAAACCTCCCACTTAGTAAGTGGATTTATCAGGGAGTGAAATCTAGAGAAAAACCCTCATTATTTCACTACAGTGTGTGTTTGGTCACTTTAGTTACTTCCTATATTTTTATTTTTTTTTCCCCCCAGAAAAACAGTTGCTTTAAACAAATCCCAAGGGGCAGAAGTTTGAAACTTCTCACTTTGATTGAATAAACAGTCTTACCACTATCTGGGTAGACATCTCCCAGCCTGTAGGTGAATTAGCATACTGTTTGTGCTACATGAACTCTCAAATTTAGCTCATAGGAGCCACAGACTGTTGCTGACAGGATTCAGGTGCAGAAGGAATGAGAAAGCCAGTTCTGTTTTCCTTCCACTGAGTTTCACTCCCATTCCACTGCCATGTGCAGTAACAAAGAGTCAGATCCCAGTGCTGTTGGCGTGCAGTTCATTCAATGCCAGTTATTTTGCAGGCACAGTATCCATGAGAAACAGCTTTGTTGTAAAATATAATGTGGGATATTGGAGTTTAAGTCATGCTTGTTAATTTAATGAATGTTGTAAGGAGATACTTATTTCACGAACCTGAAGATTTCAGTAACTCATTGATATCCACTTGAATGGCTTTGCTGCTCTGAGTAGTAGATTTATCTCCTCGTAGTACACACTTCATTAGTAGATGCTTTTTGACCAAGTTCCTGTGACAAAAAGCCATGTATATTGCTGTCAGTAATTGGGGCAATGTGAGCGCAGTGAGCTGAGGACTGGCGGGGTTGGGAAGAGCTGTGTTGCCTTTCCTGCTCTGCAATTAACCTGATTGATGACTTTGAGCAAATCATTTTGCCTTGGCCACTCCATGGCTTTACAAATTGGCACAATGAGGACAACTGCATTGAGTTTCTTTGAGGAAGGTTTTGAGTCTTGATAGTGTAAAAGACATTGTGAAAGAGCTAAACATTTTTATTAGGTTTATATTATTCCCATATTGCATATGAAACATATTATTCCTCATTTACAGATGCAAAAGTTTTAGGTAATTATGGCTGCATAAATATGTAACAGTTTGCTAATTCTTTCTGTGAATATTTCGATGCTAATACCCTGATCCGGTGCTGTGGTGTGGATCCTATTTTTTGCTTTGGAAGAAACCATCTTTTTAACTCCACTGTTTTAATGCCTATACATGAAGTGGATAACTTGTTTGTCCATCACTGAAACAACCTCAGCTTACAGTAATCATCACCTTCCCACTGGCTCCAGGTGCAGTTGGATTGAGCTCAGGGCTGCTCAGGAAATAATGAGTATTTATAATAATAATGAATAACAAGGTATTTTAAATTCCTTAAAAGAACTGTGGCACAGACTTGCTGGTAGCACTGTCCCTGACGTGGAGTAGAAGTGTCCAAGGCTGAACACAGCGAGGCACAGGGCTGGTTCCTCATGCTGAAGTACTGCTGGCTGTTGGTGATGCTCTCAGTGTTTCCCACTGCTCAAGGTGAGGGTTGGCAGTGCCACGGTGGCAGTGCAATGCCATCTCTGCAGCAGGTGGAGATGCAGCAAGTCACCAAAATGTATGATTTTCATCAGGAAATGCTTTAGCTGTCAGGTGGTCAAGAGCTGCACCTATGTCAGAGCCGTGCATAAATCAAGCATAGACAAAGGTAGTGCTGATTGTGCTCACAAAAAAAAGGACAACTAACCAAAAATTAATCCCATCAAAACAAGCTAGGAAGGCTGGGAGGAGCTGACTGAACTACATCTCGCTTTTTGGCAGCCAAACCGTGCTCCAGTCCCTCTTTTTCTGCCCTTTGCTGCTGCTGCTGCCTTTGCTGTGTGAATCACTGAGTTTCCTTTTGTCTGGCAGGGAGCTGAGCGACAGGAGCACGTACAGATACCAGGTGGTGATCGTGTCCGGGACGGAGGAGAGCGAGCCTTCCCCCGCGCTCGTCTACATCTCTGGCAGCGGATACTGCGGAGATGGGATTATCCAAATGTAAGTCTGGAGCAAACAGAGAAATCTGGGCACAACTCAGAATGTGAGACTAGGAAGGAACTGATGACCTCTGATGTCTCCTTAGGTTAGGCTGGCTCTTATCTGTAGATAATGACTCACGTACCTGATGATTACCGGGATGATGACATTTAATTGTAATGCAGGCCCTTCTCTCCTGGCACCAGGAGATGCAGACAGAGATACAGATAATGGAGTCCAGACAGCAGGATCGATAGGCAAGGATGCTCCGTGCTGTTTATGCTGTTTGCCCATGTATCCATATCTTTGTACATGTCTATGACATTTCCTACACAGACCTGCTGCTGGAAGAATTCTCACAGCCTTTGCTGCTGTCCTTAGACGTGCTGCCCCGTGTGTGTGGCAGGTAAAACCCTGGCATGTGTTGGGGCCACGTTCCTGCTGCAACCCCTTGTTTGACTGACCACCAGAGCTGGGATGCATTTGGAGGTGGTAGATTTGGCCTCTGAGGGAGAGTGCTGGGAACTGCATGTTCTCCATCAGCTTCCCTCCCTCACAGTCCCCAGGCCACTGCAAATGTAAAACAATCCTTCACAACTATGTTAGAGTTTATTCTTTTACTATGTTGGCCCTTAAGGCTGCTGCTTCAAAGCTTCCTGGCATTAGGTAATTTAATTATTTAAACTATGGAAGTAACAACAAGCAAGTGCTTAATCCAGCCAGTATTATTTGCTTGAAATAATGATGATCAGCAATTGCACAGCACAACTTTGTCAGATGATATACCTGGCAGCAAATATTTGCAGGAAGGGGCCCAACAGGCAAGAAAAGCAAAGAAAACAATCAAACAACATGTGAATCCAGGGCAATCCTGGAAAGAGAGGTGGAGAAAGACAGATTAATTTTGCTTTACATAACTTTTCTGCTACTGTTATGTTTGCACATTCCTCAGACATCACTTGTGGCTTTGCAGCAAGTGTCAAACAATAGCTGAGCTGCCTCAGGAGCGAGCAGGAACCAGACTGTGTCACAGCTTGGTTGGTTGTGGCCCCACTCACAGCTGTGGCAGCCCCTTTCTCATCTGGTTCCCACTCTTCTCCTCACATGCTGCCACAGCCGTGTGGGTTGGCACGAGGCAGGACCCTGTCCCCAACACCCCCTGATCCCTGCTGACTGCTCTCCTCCAAGTGCTGCCACCTGGAATAGCCCAGCTCCAGGCTTTATGCCTTTTTATTCCCATGCTGGGGTCACAGTCTGGCCCTTCCAGATTTAATACAAAGAGTTTCAGAGATTCCTGTTCTCTTTTTCCCCACCTGCTGAGCTACAGCCACACCAGCCATGAAGGAAGTTGCTCATATCCTCATCAGAGAACAGCAAGTGGTATCCACATGTGCAGGAGGGAACTGGCCAGGCGAGCTTGTGAACCAGGAATGATGAAAGTCCTCTCTTAAGGAGGAAGGGAGAGGTATTTTAGGGGTGGGCACACCCTGTACCAGGTATCAGGGCTTTGGGGTTCTTTGGAGGGCTTGCACAGACCATCGGGTTGATGGTACTTTGCCAACTAACTGCTTTTTGCATGTGTGTGCCCTGCCTGCAGAGAACTGGGGGAAGAATGTGATGACATGAACAAGATAAATGGCGATGGCTGTTCCCTGTTCTGCCTGCAGGAGTTGTCCTTTAATTGCATCGGTAAGTCTGGCTCACAGCCCTTCAACCCACGGTGGGCAACAACTCCCTTGCAGAGTGCAAGGGAAAAACCAGCACTACTTTCAGCATTTCCAGCTGAAGAGTTGTCATGGGAGAGAGAAAAAAGGTGGAATTTGTAGGTTTGAAAGGTGAACATATCTTCCCAGCTTCTGGTCATTTTGATGGGAAATTGGTTCTGCTGGCTTTGAAACAGCCCAGGACTTAGGGCTAAGTCAGCCATTGTGGGACTGATCCAAAGCCCATTGAAGTCAGTGGGTGGTTTTCCACTGCCTTCAATAGGCTTTAGATCTGACTACGTGAGAAGACATGAACTGATTTTTTCTGGTAAACAGGAGGAGGAGTGAAAGGGGAAGGGACTGAGACCAGAAGCAAGTCCAGCTGAGGTCACACCTCCTTTGAGTTGCAAATCAATATCTGAGGATCAAAGGTCTGGCTAATCCCCTTTTTCAGAGGTGAAAACTGCTTAATCAGATTTCATTTGCAAGCCTGGTTTGCTCTGATTAGCAAAACCTGTAAGCACAATGGCCGGAAGATGCTCGAGCTATCGAGGCTGCAGTTGTGAGCTTTACATATTTATTAAACTCTCTAGGAATGCTGGGGACAGAGAAGGGAAATGGAGACCAATTTGCACTGCACCTTCTGTGGAGTAGCCCCACGTTGTGGAGTTGCTTTCTTTACCCAGAGGTCTGTGAAGTCTGGGAAAGAACAAAACATGCAGGAACCAAAGTTAATGTTTATAAAGGGTCGGATTTTTCTCAAGACATTTTATGAGATTCCTTATCTGGACTGACCAGGCAAACACTCTGTCCCATGTAGTGATCCCATGCCTTCAGCTCAGGGCATCAGTCCTCAGCAGATAACGTAGTGTTGGCAAGTCTGAAATTTGCTCCTTTTGGCAATTTGACCATTATCTCTTGTGCCTGGAACAATGTAGAGTGGACCTCACAGGCACCATGTTTGCCTTGGGTGGTAAACTGGGGATTGCTTGGCTCATCACAACAGCTACATCTTTACTTCAGCATCCCACACTGTGAGACTTGAGGCCTGATTTGGTGATGTACTTATTTACATATGTAAATAGTTCCATTGAAATCAGGCATATTTATGGTCAAGACTAATTGTGACAATTGGTGGTCTTGAAGTTACATTTGTGTTTCTTGCTGCCTTAGAGCCTCAAGCACTGAAAGATTTTAGTCATAATATTTTGAAAGTGGGATAAACACTTACGCAAATGTTTTGGGTTCCCCAGACATCAGGCGTGGTGTGAGGCCGGTTCCAGCAGGGGTTTGGGCTGGTGCTGAATTCCTTAGTCCAGGTCTATGCTTTGACCACATCCCAGTGTTACATTAGGACATGACCCAGGTCCTCCCCTGTGTCCAGGAATCCAGGTGATGTAGGCTGGGTGGAAGCTGCAAAATATTCCAAGTCCAAGGACAGGAGTAGAGTGGAGTGTCCCAACCCTTGGACCACACAGTGTCCTTCCAGGGGTGTGCAAAAGTCTGCTTTATGCCTTTGTACATGAAATAATGGAATTGGTTATGTTGGGAAAACCTTTAGAAATTGGTTATGTTGGGAAAACATTTAGGATCATGGACTGCAGTTGTATCATCCACTCACCATCATCCAACCATTCATCCCTCATCCAGCCCCAGGAGCAGCAACAAGGCTTCCTGAGAGTGTGGGACAAAGCTGTCTGACAGCAGTCTGACTAGAAAATGAAGCAACTAAAACATACAGATTTTTCTACTCCATGACAGAGGAAGTGGGTTTTCAGATTTGCTTGTGTTGGAAAGGAGAGGGGAATTCCAGGGGCAAAAAGTTGTTTGTTTGTCACGGGCTTTGGAAGGTTGTGGTTTGCACAGATCCTGGATGACAAAACAAATGCTATCAAATTGCTTGTGAAATATTGAATATAGGGACTCAGATGAATCAAATTAGCTGAATCAAAGGGGAGGTGCAGGGACAGAGACCTTACAAATGTTTGGTTGTGCGACTTTACAGCTGTGCTCCTGTGACTGCTGTGGTGGTGATGGGCTCAGTGTTTGTGCAGGGTCTGTGAGGGCAGCCCCACTGCTGTTTTCAGGCAAGCATTGCCTTCAGGTCTCTAGACCAGGTTCAGAGGAGCTAATACCTGTGAAACACATCCTGTTGGCTCTTGTGGTAGCTGGACCTCCATGAATTATGACCCCAAGAGCTAAGGAGACACTGCTAGTTTGTCTTTCAGACAAATGAACAGTGCTGATTTATATTCTGCTTGGTATATCAAGCATTAAAATCTCACCAGAAAATATAAAGATGTTGGGGAAGTGAGTGTCTGTACATATTACATAATAAATAATAGTAAAAAAGAACAGAAATTCAGCATTCTATACAATCGAACAATATCAGACCTAATCCTCTGCCTTAAGCTGAACAAAAATTTTCTTTGATATTGGTGAGGTGTTTTTCTGGAAAATACAGAATTCTTGGGTCCTCATTTGAGTAGCACAGAAAAAATAAGTATAATTTATTTCCATGTTTACAAGGCTAACACATGTTATAATCCTGTAGAACAACAAGCAGTTATTTCAGAGAGTGTTATTTTTTCAGTGATGTTTTTGTTGTATTATGTAGCTCTTTAGAGCCCCGGGAATCACTCCCCTTCACCAAAGAATTCAGTGAGCCTCAAACACATGTTCAGAGGCTTTGCTGAATCGGGGGCCTCGGGGTTTGATCTTGCAAATGCTTTCTTCCAGGCATGTTTCTGAACTACCACAAGGCATTCTTTAGACTTCAGCAAATCTAACCACAACAGTGAATGCAATGCTTGTCACAAATTGTCTGCAGGATTGGGTCCCACGTGGCTGGAAAGAACCGCTAAACATTTTGTTTGCTAGAGACGGGGCTGAAGGGGCGTCGTGGGCGGGTTCCAGAGGAGGAGGTTTGATAGCAAAGCCCGAGTGGGCTCCTGCCTCCTTCCTAGAGCAGAGACCATGCAAGTCACCTCGCTTGGTAGGAGAGAAATACAACAGACCCCGCAAGCACCACCAGGCTTTAGATTCAGAGCCATGAATCACAGAATAATTTAGGTTCAGAGGAGTCTCTGGAGGTCTCTGGTCCAAGGAGGGCCAACTTCAAAGTTAGAGCCAGCTTCAAAGTTGGAGCACGTTGCTCAGGGTCATGTTCAGCTGCATTCTGGATATTTCCAGGGATGGAGGCAGCCTGTTTGCAGGTGTCCCTTTGCCTCTCTCACTCCCTTTGCCTTTTAGGATCATGGGGTTTATGGGCTTTTTTTAATTGGTCCAACTTTCCTTTGACTAAATGGCACAAGGCTCTCAAGACACTTTGCACTAGTGCCTGTAATAAAATTAAACTTCTTTTTATTTTTTGTCCTGCTTTTGTTTTCCCTCCTTTCCTCTCTAATCAGATAACAGTGGATCAATCTGCTCTGCCAGGGAGGAGGGGTGCGGGGGAAGGAAGGAGGGAGGCAGGGAAGAAAACTGTGTGGTCTCACTGTCAGGCTGTCCTGGCCTTCTCCGAGCACAAAGCCGAGTAACAGAAAACAGAAAAGATTAATGGCATTTTCTTCCTGCAACATGCTGAAGAGCGACAGTGAGATTAATTAATTAATTAATGGAAGCATCTGGCAATGCTCCGTTTTTTTAAGTTCTGCAGCCCTCTCGTCCTTCCCTATCGTGAAATTTATCATCTCTACCTTTTCCCCCTCCCCACACAGCCACTTCATGTGGTGGATTTTGCGTATTTTTATCTTTTCCACGCAGAATTTCGTCCCACGGGGAAAGTTTCCCTTTGTCTTTTGATTTGTAAGAGACAGGTGATTCAAAGCCATGTCCGTGTGACTGATGCACCCTCTCTACCTCTGGGCTGCTTTCCTTTCACCTTGCTCCTGATTACTCCCAGGATAACAGATTTTTGTGGTTACCGCGGATCTCAGCCAAGTTCAACCCGACGTGTCCTGTGTAAAACAGACCCCATTTGTAAGAGTTATGATTTGTAGTGGTGGGAACCTGGGGCTTAGCACTTGATCCATTCCCAGTGGAGTGTTGAGAAATGGGTGTCTGAGGCCCAGCTGAGCACCTTGTCCTTGGCGTGCACTCTCCCACACACCAACGCTGCACACCCAGATATATGTGGGACATTGAAAAAGAGCCCGGCTTTCATTTGCATTCCTTTTGTGGAGTGGGATGTGCATTATGCATTGATTTAGCTCACCAGTGCTGAAGAAAGAGAAGGATATAATAAAAAAGATGCAGAGATCAATAAAAAGGGAGGGAGGGGGAGAGAAAGTAATATGAAAAGAGATGAGTAAAGACTGATAGACACATTGAAACACAGCTGGGAAGTAGCTCCAGAACTTCTATCTCCCCTTAAGTTTGCCAGGTAATTTATGGGGTTTTCAGTCACATCTTATTGGTGTTATTATTGCAATACTTTATCTCCTTTGCTTATAAGGGACTCTTGACTAAAGCCTTTTTACAGCAAAACAGGGCAGCGCTTCCACTGACTTCCAGATGGGAGTGGTCACCCTGAAGAACGGGAATGTTTCAGGTTAGACACACATCTCAGTGCTGTGTGGGATCAGGGCCTCAGGGATATAAAATACAAAGAAAAGACAGAGCAAAAGCAAAGAGAAAATAAATATATCTAGCTCTTGAATTTACCACCAATTTCTGGCATGCTTGAAACATTAGTCACCAGTAGTTGTTCAGGAAGAAATATGATTTTAATTTGACAATGATCCTTAAACACCTTTTCTTTTGCTCCTGCTTGGCCCCAAATGTTTTTCTGCTACCTTACAAATCTGGATCTGTCTTCCTCCTCCTCAGAGGCCTCTCTCTCCAGCTGTGAGCCTTACCTTTGTGGGAGCTCTATCCTTTACCTCTCCCATTATCCATAAATTAAGCATAGCACTTTCCCCTAATCTTATTGTTTGGTGGGCTGCATTGCATTCAGGGAAATGATTAATATTCATGAGCTTGCTATCTCTGTTTGGTGCATAATCCTCTGGGGAAATTGCAGTGTTAAATGAGTGACACAAACCTAATTTTATATGTCTTTTCTTTCCTTTCTTTCTTTTTCCTTTTTTCCCTTTCTGACAGAGAAGTAATGTGCTTAAAATAAATTGATGGATGACCATCCATATTCATTGTGGGCATGCTTTGAGAGCGCTCCCATCCTCTCCCCCTCCCTTCCTCATACTACTGCACAGGAACACAGCTTTGGCTGCCCAAACCGTGGCCCCATGCAGCAGCTAATGGTGATTTTGCCTTCTTTCACCAGCATTAAATAGGCCTTGGCTGACCCTGCCAGGGGCTTTCAGTAGAACAACAGCATGGGAGAAACAGAGCCACCTTGCAAGAGAAACTCAGCATCTCCCAGGGCATCAATAAGGTGAAAGCATTGACCAAGGAGCTTGGGAAAGAGTGTTGCTGTTGTTAAAGCAGCTGAAGTTCTATAGCAGAATTTCATGGCAAATAGTCATGAATTTACTGGCCAGGGTTATTCAGATGATATTTGTGTGACTCCTTCAGCTTAAGGCAAATACTTTGAAGCTGACTGTTTCCTGCAGCTCGCGGGAGTGTGGCTGCATGTTCTGAAATGTCTAAGCACTCATTTGGCAAGTTAGTAATCACAGCATCCTCGTAAAGTCTCTTAAAGTGATTTTCAGACTGTCATCATTAATAGTGCAATCCTAGGAAGGCCAGCTGAGCCACAGAGCAGAGAGAGCAGACATCTCGGGCAGAAAAATACAAAGGACAGATGCTTTTTTGTGGGGGAGAATGTGGGCTGGAGTGGTATTTGGCTGCATTTTTCCCTAGGCCAGTGACTCCAACCCAGCTCAATCCAGCTTCAGTTTTTAGGACACAGCTACAATGAGAGTCCAGCAGGAGAATTACTCCTCTGCTTGTTGCATCTCTCACACATTACTCTCTGTGCATCCACATACTCCCATCCTCAGAGCATCCTCTGTGACTCAACAGCAACTGTGCTCAGAGGATGAGGCTGAGCACAAGACCTTCCTTTGCAGTAATATCCAACCACATGCACAAACAAGCACTTTGTTTTCCCTGGGGAGTGGTGCCTCTGGGTATTTACTCTTGTGCTCCTCCTCCCAAACAAGTGTGCCAGGTGTCTCAAAGGGCCATTCTCGTGGTCATAATGGATACTGCCTTGTGTGACAGACACCTCAAGACTTTCAGTTGAACAATTTCCAAGTCAAATTGATAAATCTGCGTAATATTAAAATCTCCTTGGCACTGCTTTATCCAACCATCCAGGGAGGGAAACAAGGTGATGTGGGAAGAGAACATATGTGTAAGTGCTCTTGAAACAATATTTGGTTGCTAGGGGGTTGGAGATGGCTGTGTTGGGTTCTGTTGGCCATGCCTGGTTGTCAGGGTGTTGGAGATGGCTGTGTTGGATCCTGTTGGCCATGCCTGGTTGTTAATGTTGGAGATAGCTGTGTTGGGTCCTGTGGCCATGGCTGGTTGCCAGGGTTGGGGATGGCTGTGTTGAGTTCTGTTGGCCATGGCTGGTTGTTAGTGTTGGAGATGGCTGTGTTGGAGATGGCTGTGTTGGGTTCTGTTGGCCATGTCTGGTTGCCAGGTTTGGGGATGGCTGTGTTGGGTTCTGTTGGCCATGTCTGGCTGTTAGTGTTGGAGATGGCTGTGTTGGGTCCTGATGGCCATACCTGGTTGTCAGGGTGTTGGAGATGGCTGTGTTGGGTCCTGTGGCCATGGCTGGTTGTCAGTGTTGGGGATGGCTGTGTTGGGTCCTGTGGCCATGGCTGGTTGTCAGTGTTGGAGATGGCTGTGTTGGGTCCTGTTGCCATGGCTGGTTGTCAGTGTTGGGGATGGCTGTGTTGGGTCCTGTTGGCCATGGCTGGTTGTTAGTGTTGGGGATGGCTGTGTTGAGTTCTGTTGGCCATGCCTTGTTGTCAGTGTTGGAGATGGCTGTGTTGGGTCCTGTGGCCATGGCTGGTTGTCAGTGTTGGAGATGGCTGTGTTGGGTCCTGTTGGCCATGTCTGGTTGCCAGGGCTGGGGATGGCTGTGTTGGGTTCTGTTGGCCATGGCTGGTTGTCAGTGTTGGAGATGGCTGTGTTGGGTCCTGTTGGCCATGCCTGGTTGTTAGTGTTGGAGATGGCTGTGTTGGGTCCTGTTGGCCATGTCTGGTTGCCAGGGCTGGGGATGGCTGTGTTGGGTTCTGTTGGCCATGGCTGGTTGTCAGTGTTGGAGATGGCTGTGTTGGGTCCTGTTGGCCATGCCTGGTTGTTAGTGTTGGAGATGGCTGTGTTGGGTCCTGTTGGCCATGCCTTGTTGCCAGGTTTGGGGATGACCACTTTAGCAGTGATAGCTCAGACAAGGTCTTGCTGCCACTGCCAGCCATGGGAAATATCCTTTCTCTTAAGTGACAAAGACTCATGTTCTTGGAGGTGAAATATCAAATTTCAGTGCTGGGCTCTGTGAGGGAATTGTAATTGTATCTGTCTGCAGCAGGCAGATCAATTGCATAATTCTGGTGCTCCGACTGCTATATCATAGCGAGGAGCCGAGTCCCGCCACACAAAGACAACCAGTCACACCCAGGAATGCATTTCCACGAGGCAGCTGAATTACCAGGGAGCCACACTCCGCAAAGGCATTATCCCTGCCTGCTCTGCTCAGGAGATGCTCAGACATGATTGTCATATTCCACGGAAAAAAAGCCTCCTGTGAGGCCCCTGGATGTTCCGCAGAAGATTGCAACACCCACGCCGCCTTCATTTCCAAGGTGTCTGTTTTATTTCATAGAAGGAAGACGTCACCATTTATTGATATGCAACTTTATTCAGAAAGGTCTGCCCAAGCTCCGTGTAATGGTTTTCCTCCTTTCAATCAGAACATCCAGGAAGGAAAGTAACTCTTGAATATTTTACTGTAGCAGGAAATATCTCTGTCTCTGCCTTCTTCAATATTGAAGAAGAGATTAGCAGATATCCTGGAAGCAGGCCATGTTATTCACTCTCTTCCCACTGAAGCCAAAGGTGAAACTCCCATAGAAATAAATGGAGCAGGTTCTGCGGTCACTCAGCCGCCAAGTTCATGTGATCTGCAGTGGAATTATTTCCCCTTTTGTGATAGAAACCTCTGGATACATTTCTTCTCCTCTGTGTGAACATAAACACCAGTGCTGGAGATGCCGATTAAGTGACGTGGTGGTAAAACCCTGCTTCTGCAGAAGCTGCTGACTTTGGTGAGCCTGGGGTTTGGCATTTGCTGTGTCTGAAGGCCTGCACACCTCTGGACAGACCTTTCAGGGGTTAAAATGCAAATCATGTTCTGTTCCAAGAATTTGTTACTCTGAGACAATGCTTCTGCGTTTTTGTCCCCCCATTTTTTTGGGTTTTTTTTTTTTTTTTTTTTTTTCTGGACAAATAGTTATGTGGCATGAGGCTTGTTATAGTTGGAAACATCCCTAAGTAAATAGCTGAGCTTAAAAATGCTCCTTTTTTTTGTCTGGCCTTTTAAAAAAATGGTAGTTACTGCACAAAAGGAGACTATGCCAATGCCAATCACTGCGTCCTGGCTGAAAACAGGAAACTGCCCCCAGTGCCTGTCCCCAGCACTTTGTCAACCCTGCTCGGACATTCAAAGCCTCATTTGAGGATGTGCCCTATGCTATGAGTTGGATCTCTTTATCTCTCGTTTTTCTTTATTTCATGAGGTGGAAGGCTGCCCATCACAGATAAGTGTATATCCTGCATGTCTGCTTGCTGGCCTCTATCAGGCTTCACTTGTTTTGCTGATGATTTTCCAGCTTCTCCTCAAGCTGGTAAAGGTGATGGGGAGTTACCTGCTTATCCAGACCTGCTCTGGTAGGTACTTCCCAGTGCTCACTAAACCATCTGTGTTATCTTGGCCATCCTTTCATTTCTGAACCCGAGAGGAGGAATCTGTATTTCAGTGCAAAAACTGCTGCACTGTGCTCAGGCAGCTTAGGAAGCAAGGAGGGAGGGAGTTTGCATCATTTTCTGGTGCAATGCACAAAAGCCCCAAGACTATTTTGGATCTTAAAGCCTGATTTCAGGAGTTAGCAAAACAGGTCTTGCCAATTTGTTTCCTCAAGTCACACTTCTCCAGGTTGATGCTGCCACAGAGCCTCCTTCAGGGTTTCCCAGATGTCACAGAAATCTTTGCTGAACTGGAGACAGCCTTTTCCGAAAACAAGGGCAAGACGAGAACTTTGGTTTGGCCCTAGTGTTTTTCTGCCTTCAGTAAGAACTTTCTAAGGGAAAAGGAGATTGGGCTGCCTGAATGAAAATGTGTTTCCTGAGTTCAGCTCAGCATCCTCCAGCATCTGTTGTCAATTCCCCAGAGATGCTCTCTCCTGCTGCCAGGTGCTATGCCTGCAGACATTTTACTGTTCTAGATTTAAGCTGGATTTCCAGGCAACTGCTTTTTCATTTTTTGAAGTTTTTTTTTTTTTTTTTCCTTGAGGACAAATCAAATATCCTTTATGTTGCCTTCCTCCATATCTCCTTCAAATCAGATTCATCTTTGGAGTGTGAGGTCCGTGGTGTTGATAAGCACAGTCTATGCATGACCAGTCACTGTGACCATCACCAGGTCTGGAGATTCTCTGGACCTCTGTGGAGACAAAAACTAGCTCGTGTTGCCAAGGCCACAGATGCATTTAGTGTCACAGTAGTTAAGAAGAGAACAGAAAAACCATTTTGCATCATTAGAGGAATAAAGCCATTAGCTATTTATTCCTAGAAATACACCACTCCTGACACTGTCCTCTCTGGCTCTGAGCCTCAGGATTTTATGAATATAACTGAGCTCTGTTCCCACCACTGAAGAAAGGGAAAAGCCTGTTAGTTTTAATTGTGTGAGGAAGAAACAATCTGGTTGTTCTTTGCTTTGCCCCTGAAAATGTAATGATGCCAATCATCCAAGACCACCAGAAGAATCTGGAGTCAGGGCTGGTGCTCAACACCTGAAGGAAGAACCTCTGCTAGTTTTTGGCAGCCCACACAGTGATAAACCACATTTGGCTGTTGAAGGTTGGTGCCCTCATCCGTGCCTGGGAAGGATTTAATCACAATCCCCTGTTTGCCATCACTCAGAATTGGGATGCTCGTGGGCAGGAAAGGTCTCCCCCTCCTCTCGCCAGCAAGGTCACTGCACACTGTGTGATGAGTCAATAGTGAGACCAGCAGATCTTCCTTAAAAGTAAGCAGGGTTGTAAAGCCAGTTTCCTTCATCATTTTTCAAAGCACACAAAGGCAAGTGGGTGCCTCATCTCTCAGCTTCTGTGTACGGTGTTGTCCCATGGATGTGCTGGCTCTCCAGGGCCAGCACAGCCCCAGGGCTCATGACAGGACTTGGTTAATCATTTAGGCAGCCCCCATTTAATTCAGACATCTCAGGCTCTCAGTTCGGTTCCTCCCTCGGGTTTTGCAGGCTCTAAGCAGACAGATTTATTGGGGTCTTAGGCTTAATCAGGAACAAATTAGCCTCTGTTAGGATCACACACTGTCCTGGATCACAGCAATTCAAAGGCTGCTTTGCCCTCCATGTGAGTATGAATTAAGTCATCGGGCTGAAGTAGGCCTTGAGTATTCTTTTATCCCAAACACATGATCTTATCAGAAGCCCATTACGTTTATCATCACATTAGGAGGGAGCATTTGGAGCCAGTGCAGGAGTATGTTGCTCTATAAATGTTGTGCTTACTTCAGTGCCTGTCAGAAGAAGTCAGAGCTTTGGGAAGGCCGGGGAACACTGTCTAAGTGCCTGTGCCTAAAATGAGGCTGAGCCTGTGGGTTTGTGTTTGCAGGGGGGTGGCTGAGTCAGGGATGTGTAAAGGGAGCACCCGTGCGTTTGTGTGTCAGTGTTTCTGTCAGTGTGGGTGTGCAGCAGGGCTGTGATGTTTCACTGTACCTGTGCATATCTGACTGTGCATATGTTTATAGGCTGAAGGTCAGATCTTTTTAACATGGTAGGTATTTTCCTTTCTCCCCCCTCCCCCTTTTTACAGAAATAAGCCTCTTTTCATAAAATAACAAAGAAACACTTTTTTTCCCAAAAATGCACATTTTCATCTGTTTGGAATTTGTTTTTGAGGATTTTTGACTACTGACTTCAGTCTTTTTAGGACTGAATATTTCTCAGAGATTTCTGTTGGACCTCTCACTCAAACTGGGACATTGTGGGTAAAGCAATTACTTCTATCTTACTGTCCTGAGACCTGACTTACTCTTTGATATGGGAGAGGAGCAGGACAAGAAATGCAGAAGGATAAGGTGAGGGAACCCAGAGTTTGTCTCCATGGCCATCACAGTGACATTCCCATTCCAGCCGTTCCTTGAGCTGGCCAGACACAGGGCATGGCTCTCCCAGGGATGAATGAGCCCCATGAGGGCAGCCCTGCTGGGTTGCCTTAGGGCCCATCAGCACATCCACCCAGACACCCCAGGAGCCGCTGTCATCTCTTGTCTGACAAACACCCCCACGCCTTCCTCCGAGCTCCTTAGGGGTGGGGTATATGTTTGGTGGCTCCCAGACAAACAAACATGTTAAGATGTGACATGCAAGGACAAGAAATTTGGCCACCCTGGGAATGTTCATTCAGGGCTGCACTCATACAGCTGAAACATTTCCAGACTTGTGCTCCTTTTCACCAGCTCAGAGCTCTGGTCTGACAAATACACAGTTCCCTACATTTATCCACATACACAAGGGGTTGTGATGAAATCAAACCATAATGACGTTTATCCTGATAGACTTCTCCATTCTTTCAAAGCCACCCTCTCTTAAAGACCTGGAATATTGCACAGGAGGAAAAAGAGGGAAAGTCATTAAAAATTGAATAGCAATAAACTGATTTTTCTGGCTCATGATGGTATTTCACTGTGTAAACTAGGAGAAAAAAAATAAACAGGGGATTTAGTAGATTGGAAGTAGCTCAAAATTGAGCAGCCCTTAGATTTTCTGACACCTAGCTCATGATAGTCCAATGCTACCGACAGGATTCTCCTTAGGGATCCTTTCCATCAGTCCTGCTAGCAGCTCTGGCTAATTTCCTACTGTTTTTTCAACAGGCTTATTTGCCAGACAAAAATACAACAGGCTGTCAGAACTGGATACCTCTGGGGACTGGCAATGATAATACAATACAAAATAGGATACCAACAGGTCAAAGGTTTCCATTTCACAGAGTACTCTAATGACTGAAAGTCATTATTGCTATGCAGTCTGTTTGAAAAGAGTGGATGGATCTCAGTTCAGTTTTTAATGGGCCAGTGTTACAGAAACAACCTCAAAAATTTGGCATCTTTGTTGGCAGTCTCATTAGAGAAGCCACAGAATAAATGGGCAAGGATAATAAAGTCTCCTGCTGCTTTTGATCCTTTCAGGTCAAATCTGAGTCATGTTGGTTGAAGCCGTGTGTTTATGTGGCAAACTCACCCTCACACTGTGTATACTGTATCTGCCTTGGATAAACAGATCTCTTTGGCCCTTTGGTCACTACAACTGTGAACTTGGCACTTTTCACCATCTCTACAGCCACAGTTGATGTTGTTGTTGATTTGCAGATATCTTAAAAAAAAAAAAAAAAAAAAAAGGAAAACATTTCAGACCAAACCCTCCGCTGGCATTTTTCCATCCCAGCTGGTGGAATTATGCCAACACCCACATTTGCCTCTCTATGTATTTTCTATCACTGCTTTCTTCTATCTCCTTTTAAAAGGAGATAGATGAAAAAAAGCAGAAACCCCCTAACATTAGGAAATATCTTCAGGGAATTGCCCAATACAAAAGTTGGCTATTGTTGCTTGGCTTTATTTAAATCACCTTGGTATGACCTAGAAGTGACCAGTGCTTCCAGCTCCCAGTGACCTGACACAGCAGGCACATGACCACTGATGCTATCAGGTCCTAGGAACTACCCTGCAGACATGTGTGGTTTCTTTTCTCTGTTTCCCCTGGCAGATGAACCCAGCAGGTGCTATTTCCACGATGGTGATGGAGTCTGTGAGGAATTTGAGCAAATGACCAGCATCAAAGACTGTGGCGTTTACACTCCCAAAGGCTTCCTGGATCAGTGGGCTTCCAACGTCTCGGTCTCACACCACAGTGACCAGCAGTGCCCAGGGTGGGTGGTCATCGGTCAGCCAGCAGCAACCCAGGTAAGGACAGCATGTTCCTCCTCCTCTCCTGGAACTCCAGCCAGGAGCAATGGTCCCAGGTGGAGCTCATGGTCAGCGTTCAGGGGTCTGTTACCCCTGCCTGCTCACTTGTTCTTTCACCAAGGATGGGACCTGGCAGCAGCTTCTCTCTTTCTGAGCCTGATTAGTAGTGATGAGTTGAAATTCAGTCCCAGTCACCCAACTCAAACTGGCTGAAGTTGTGGCTGGATTGATTCAATGAGCTGAGCAGGAGTCACCTCTCCCAACCATCATCACCTCAGAGACAGACGGGCTCTGCACAGCAAGCACAGGGGACGAGCTTGTGGCGATGAGTTCTGAAGGCTAATGCCGAATAATACAAAAGAGTGTTCTTTCTTTTTTTTAATAGTTTTGTGTTTTCTGCCTCCCAGTTCCCTAAAAGCGCCCTATTGTTCTATTCTGAGAAAGGTCCTGTCCATTCCCAAAGCCATTCATTAGCTTTAACCCCCTTCTCCTATGTCTCCTTTGTAACATAAATAGCTCCAGTTACCATAACTTTACCTTTTGTCTCTTTGAGAGAATTAGATCCAAATGAGTTCAAAAAAACATTAGATAAATGTCTGGAAAACAGAGCTGTGCATGATGCAGATGCAGCAGTTCTGATGCAGCCTGATTTGGGAAAGCCCACGTTGCTCGTTGATGATTTTTAGAGGGAAAGAATCTTCATATATGAGATTTACTTTGTATATTCCTCCTTCAGCCCCCACTGTTGTCCCTTACTAGGACAACAGCAGGGAACTTATCACACTAATCAACTTTGGCTGACTTCTGGTTGGATGCAGAAAAGTTTTTCTAAGAATCTCATTATCCAGGAGGTGTCTTGAGTGGGCAGTACAGAGAGGAGTGCCGTGTCACAGATATGGCAAGCAGATCTCTCTGTGAATAGTAAATGTTAAGCATTTCCACTTGGCTTGCAAGAGAAAACATCTTTATGCAAGAGACTTGGCCTTGCTCACATTGCACAAGTCTGTAACAAATTAATGACCAGGTCAGTTCTGAATGCACAAAGCGTGGTTCGCTGGCAAACTATCAAGACAGGATCCGGAGCCCAGTATTGACTTTTTGTCATGGTCTCATTTATTATTTCACACTGTAAAAAGAACTTTCCTCTGGACCCTTGCTTGTGCCTTCACAACTTCTTTCCCATTCAAGCTCCCTGTGCAGACCAAAGACCAGTGGCTCCAGTTCAGCTGCTGCCTTTTGGGCATGTCCCCAGGCATTCTGTCCCCCTGCAGCTGCTCCAGAGCTGCCCTGATTTTCTCTGAGGTACTGTAGGAGCTCAGCCACGGTGACATATGGTCCTGTGGTGGAAAAACCACCACCATGCACACACACAACAGAAAGCCCTGCTGTGTAGCCACAACTCAGGCGTGTTTGTTGTACCCAGATGAGATGAAGTTGTCACAGTGTTGTTTAAAAAAAAAAAAAAAGGGAAAAAAAGGTGCTATATTTATAGGCAGAGCAGTGGCATATCACACACACTGGCAGAATGAATGGGAACATGCCTCCTGTTATTGCCTGGCCCCTGGGGAGATAACAGTGTGCTATTTACTTCCAGCAAAAAGAATTTTTGCTTTAGCTCGGCTGGTCCTATTACAGCAGCTTCAGTGCATGGGGTTCACTGACCTTTTTAATCATATAGATGTTGGGAAAGTTTTTGCTTCCCCCAGGAACAAGACAGTTGGCTTGGGAAAGCACCTGACTTGTCACTCTGGAGAGGTTAGGTGGGGCAGCAGGTCATCAGTCTGTTAGCTTGTGGAGATGAAAATTAACCTAAGATCTCCTCTAATCACTGCATGTAATGATCACTGGTGTGTAAACATGTTTGGCTTCATTATCTGCACAAGCACTGAGCATTAGGGGTTTTCTGTATTGATGAAAAGAGCACCTTTCCTCACCCAGATACCTTTCAGAGTAGGTTGTGTGCTTGTTGGTCTTGGGCAAACTTTTCGTGTTGTTGCTGGGTAGCTTCCTGATTAATCAGAGTGGTATTTGTGTTGGCTTCTCATCAGGAATGCCATGAAAGATATGTTTGAGTGCAGTGCCCAGCAATATACAGAATACATAAGCTGCCTGTTTGTTAGCCATCCCCGCCTCTCATCATTGCCCCAGCGTTCTCAAGGCGCTTTAAAACATTTTAAGCATGTCCTGACTTAAAATGTTTCTCATCCTTAGATATCTCAACACCAGGTTCTCTGCATGACTGTCATAGTTCTGTCAAGGCTTTTTCTGAGGAGTTTGCATCCCAGGTTGGTCGGTCGTTGTGGTATCTCAGCAATATCTACCCGTGTGCCTTGTTTACTGCTGGGGGATTGATAAGCACAAGCTGGAGAGCACTTTCCTGTTATTGTAGGGCTGTTTCTGTGACCTCTTTGCTCAGTTCACTGCAGACATTGCCCATGTCTGCAGCTGGCTTTTCCTTAGATACCCGCAGTTAGTTATTACTTTGAGATGGCTCTTACATCACTTGTAGTGTGAGGCTGCAGAATGGCAACATAGTAAGGGAGATAAAAAAGAAAGTTTGCAGTATAAGATTTGTTTTGAACAATAAAATGCTTACAAAGAGTGACACAGTCTTGGCAAAGAGATACAGATTTGAAAAATGGAAAGGTCAAACAGCCCCCCCTTTAAACAATCACCCTTTCTGCAGAAGCAAGACTGAGAGACATCCACTTCTACTTTTCTGGCAGCCACCCTTCAGTGCTGATTAAGAAATATTCTCAGTACTGACAGCATCATATTCTGAGCCAAAGAGGGCCAGTCAGCAACACTGCACCAGCACAGAAATGCAAACACCAGCGCAGGGCAGTTTTGCACTTTGATTTCTCATCTTGTCTCCTCCACAGACATGGGAGCAGATGCTGCTCAGTTACCTGTTGTCAGCTGCAGGAGGAATTCAGCAATAAAGGCTTTGCTCACTCTTGAGCTGTTTTTATATTCCCCCTCCTGCTTCTGCTGTGAGTTTGCAAACAGCTTCTCCTTGCACATCAGTTTTCTTCTGCCACAGTTTATGCTGGGTGAGTGCATTAGCTCCTGTTAGTCTCTCTTGCTGGAGTCAGTTGTACTGAGCAGGGAGGATTTGGATATTTTGCTAAGGAGTCTGGAGGAAGCCTCTGACAGGCCTGTTCCAGGAGGGATGCTCCAGCTGGGGTGAGCAGAGCACAGGCAGGTGAGTGCAGGCTGATCACAGGACACTGGAGATGCCACTGCTCCTTTCCTCTTGCTGCTCCTGCTTTTGGAGAACGGATTGACCTGCAGCTTTCCTCTGGGCCTTTTCAACAGAGAATTACGGGAAGGGACTAATGGTCTTAGGCTGATTCCTGACCTTGTTACTCCTGTCACAGCAATGTGTGCTCAAGATTTGGCTGCTGGTGTGGGTTACTGATTTAGAGGGACAGTCCCCCAGGAACTTTTGTTGCATTTCCTCTCAGCTGAGTAGAAGTTGTTTAGACCAAGTAACCATATATATATATATATGTATATATATGTAACCTTTTTTCCTCCCTATGCCATTGTTTGAGCTTGGTTTTCCAGTGCATGGAAAAAGCCACACAGCTCAGGCACAGTTAACAGAACAGGGACTCTTTCCCAAGGCTGCTGGGCACAGACAGATCCTGGGATTCGTTTTAATTCCCGGACTAAAGAACACACCCTGTTCTCTTCTGGGTACCCCACAGGGGCTTCTGTGGAGTAAGAAGTTGTGGAAGAGGATTCCTATTACATCTTTCCCACAAACAGAGGCCCCCTCCTGCCCCATTACTGTTCCCACAATTGCACTCATCCAGACTTGCTGCAGCAAACCTTCCACCAGCAGCAAAGATGTCTAGAATTGCAGTATGTCTGGAATAGCCCACAGAAGGGGAAGACAGGAGCACAAAAATATCCTGACTACTAAAAGAAACAACATGGCAGAGTGAGGGCTCCAAGAGTGGTAAGAAAATACTGTAAGAAAATTGAAGAGAAAGATGATGAAGTTCTCTGCCATGCAGTTTTATTCTGTCTAATAAATATAATGCTGAAAATAATTCCCCAAAGATCCAGCAGAGCCAGCAAATAAAGTAATACTGAACAGGAATGGAAAGAGAGGAAACCTGCAACTTTTAATGGAGAAGCCATTCCTTTCCTTTGGGGTGATCTTGCTGAGAAGAGGGAGGGTGTCTGTCTGTCGGCTCTGCAAGTGGCCCTTTTTGAACTTCCCAATTCACAGCCAAGTCCTGTTGCTCTTCAACGGTAAGAGTTTTGTTGTGGTTGGAGGGATAAAAAAATCCCCATTTTTAATAAGATGATTTGCTTTGCAAATGTCTTTGTTATTTATAGCCGAGCCAGACTTTGAACCACTAAGCTCTGGAGGATGAGGGCAGAATCCCACTAAGAAAAACCATTAATGGAGGAACCATGAGTGATCAGAGACCAGTTCTGGAAAAAGATGAACTGGACACTGTGCACAGGCTGTCACAGGAGGAATGTAGGTTTGCCGTACGCGGCTGAGCTCATTTCCAGTACTGGCTGATCTACCAAAGGGCTTCAGCTTAGGTTACACAGTCTCCAAGTCTAAAGTTAGTTCCAGGGGTCCAAAATTTTGTGTTCATTTCCCCTGGAAACTACAGACCAGCCAATTTGGTCTTTTGCCTGAGGCTGGAGAGCTGCGTCATAAGCCTGGCCCTGACTGTCAGGCAAATTCAGGCTGGAATGCTCCTTCCTTGGATCAAGTGATGATATTTTTCATATTTTTTTTTTCAATGTGCAATGATTAATTAAACCTTATCACAGCCACATTGCTTGGTTTCTGTTCCATTTAATAGAGGTGGAAATGGGAGCATGGAAAGGTAAAGCTCCTGTTTGAGGTGTAGACCTCAAAATCCTTCAGAGACATTGCAGGCACTGGGCATTACTGAGCCTAAACCTCCCAAGGACCAGGAAGCTCAGGATGTCTTGAAAGGGAAATGTTCCTATCTTTGATAAAAAGAAAATTGTTCAGGGCTTGCTGAGAGTTGCTGCCTGGGAGCAGAGCCCTGGAGGGGTTTGAGGTCATTAAATCTGCATTTTAGCTCTGTCAGCCCCCTCACGTCGTCCTGTTTGTGAATTAATCACTCTTGATCCTAGCACAGTTTAGCTGTTAATTCGCAGTACAAAAGCTGTCCCACCATCTCCTTGTTTTAATGGCTGGAAATGTTGGTTCCCACCTGATGTGCTGGGAAATCTGGATTCTGCAGCCAAAGGAACTCCACTGGTCCTTATATCTGCACGTTTGCTTTGCTGCTGTGCCTCACTGGAGGACGTGCTCCATGAGAAGGGTCTCAGGTGAGGGATGCTACAAGGATGTGTCATGTGCCATCAGTGCCACAACTCAGGAATGATCTCACTGTTCTGGGGAGCTAAATGAAATGAGAAATGGGATTTCTAGGTAGGCTGGCTTGGAGAGGGCTCATTTGCAGAGAGTTGACTGAGGAAGAGCATTACCCTTAGAGTCAGTTCAGAGCTGGCTGGAGGATTCTGCCCCTCACCTGCTGTCTGCTCCCAGGCAGGACAGACAGGGATCTCCTCCATCCCCCTGGCTTCAGTGCTCCTCTGCTGCTGGCTGGAGTAAAGCTCAGACCCCATGGCTGATGTCGTAGCCTCTGGCTGATTTGTGTAAGGGGAGGACAGAAAGAACACAATGAGATGTCAGAGGAGATTCCAAGCAATTTTGACAAACACTCAAGGGATTTTTTTTTTTCTTTCCACTCCCTTCCCCCCCTTGGTTTTTAGAATAATTTTTCAAGAGCACATATGCAAGTCATCTTAAGGAAAACAGAACAGTGAGTACCAGGGGCTGGTACACTGTGTTCCCTTTGTGTACTGTAGAGAAAATAGATAAAAGAAACAAAGAATGATGCAGAGAGCAAAGCAGCCAACCGTACTCTCAGAGAGGTTCAATCTGACTTTTTCAGAGATGAAGGTCAAACCAAAAATCCTCAGGTGCCGGAAATTGGTCCCATCTTCCTAGAACCAAGAGACATTTACCACTAATGAAACGAGAGCAGAATTCCATGCCATTTGTTTTTTCTAGAAGCAAGAAGAAAGGCAAGAAAGGAATATTGTCCTGGGCAGCAATGGGGATTATGTGCTTCTTTAGGAAGCAAATTACCATTTTATGATCATATCTGCTGTACACCCAGCCACCCACCCAGATTAGAGGCATCAATAGAGAACAGCTTGGACCCCCCTGGCACTGGCGAGCTGGGCAGCCGGACCCCCCAACAGAGGCACTGCTCATTAACATGCACTCCTCTGAAAGGAGACCCCCCTCCTCGGCCCTTGCCCCTCAACCTGCCACTCTCCCCGTCTGCTGCTGCTGCTCACAAGCCTTGGGATGCAGAGCATGTCCAGCCGTGAGCGTGGGATAGCTCCCCTGCATCCCATCCGGGTTGTTTGTCTTGGGTCCCTCTCCATTCAGAGCAGAATGATTTTGCATAAATGCATCGACACGTCTGCTTTGTTCATGCACGAAGGGTTCTCGGCATTTCTCATCCCACCCCCGCCTGGCCATCCTCTCCCTGCTCCCTGGCATGTGGCTTCACCCGCTTTTCCATTATTTCCCTGTGCAACAGCAAATAAACCTGCCTGAAGCAGTGCCAGGCGAGCCAGCACAGTTAAAAATGCCCAGATAGATCTAAACCAAGCAATGGGAGAAGGGGATGGAAAAGGGTGCAAGAGCAAAGCCATAATGGCTTTTACTCTGTAATTTGGTTTCATGTTCTGCACAAGGAAACATGTCAAATATGTAAACAGAGCTCTCCAGGGTTGTAATGTAGCTACAAAACCACGGATGTACAGGCAGGCAGGGTGCTGCTCTCCAGCAGAACGGAATGCCATCCCCAAAACCACACGGTCATTTCTTTAAGCTGAAAGTAAACTTTCTCATGCCAGGAGCAAAGAATTTATTTTTTTTCTTGTAAATGAAGGATTGTCTGCACCACTTGTTTGGAGTACCATAGGCATTTTAGCCCACATTGTCATAAGACACCTCGTATTTCGAATGCCAATGAATTTCAGGGTGTTCATCTTAAGATGTCTCTAAAAGGCATGGTTTTGGAGGATGGTGTTTGCCCAGTATTGTCCTGAAGGCGTCTTGAGTCAACCCCTCTGTCCCCACCTGGAAATAAGAATCAGCTTTAATAATAAAAATTAAAATAGCAACATATGAGAAAAAAGAAAAATAAAAGAGCAAAGCAAAACTCAAAAAAGAATCAAACAACAGAGTGAGGACCATTTGGATACACTGTTGAGCTGCTCCAAGTCTCCTGAGCTGTGCTTGCCTTAGTTGGAGCTGTAACTGTGGAGGAACCCCACATCTGTGCTCACTTTTGGAAGTGCTGCCTGCAAAGCTGGAGGACTGCTCTTTCCTCTGAGGTCATTTCAGTGGGGAATCTGATAAGACATGATTCACCCTGATAATTCAAATTCACATCTGGTAAGTGGCCCAGCTCCCCGTGCTATCAGCAGGAGTCTCCTGGGGACTGGGTTTCCACCATCATCTCAGGGTCTGGCTCCAAGCTCCCACACGTGCCAGGAAATGGTTATTTGCAGGACCAGTGCTATTATCTGTCCCCACATGTACCTCCTCTCTGGAAGAAACCCTCAGTTCAGGAGAACATCAAGTTCTGCTTAACCATTTTGGTCACTGGGCCAAAATCCCTACACTTAGCACAAGGAATGCCATTTTTCCATGTATTTGGTAATTAACCCTTGCATCATCATGCTCAGAGGAGACAAGCCACTCTGCAGAGAGGGGAAGGTGAAACACAGGGTAGAGACCTTCTTCCCACCTTTCTCCATCCAAATCCTTTTGAAACCTTTGTCCTTCCAGCAGAGCTGCTCTGTCACTGTGTGTACACTGTGAGGGGGAGCAGCTGGAGAGGGAAAGCCTCTCTCTGTGGAAATGTGCCTGTTTCCCAGTGGTTGTTCCTGGTGAGAAAGGCTGAGCCTTGCAGCTGGGTGCTCCTCCATCCCCTCTGCTCCCAGTCCATCTTCTCAGAGCCTGCTCCTGGAAGGCAGTGAGGCTGAAGGAGTGGGAGCTTCCTCTTCCACACAACACTTTAATTTCTCCAGTAACTTTCTGGGAGCAGCTAGGAGTTCCTGTGAACTCCTCAACAAACCTGGGACATCAAGGACTAGATGCTCCAAGTATTTTGGCTTAATTTGTTGGAGTTTGGGGTTTATCAGAGCAGCCAGGGTTGTTCCAAGGTTGGAGGGGAGTGACAGGCTTCCCCAGACAAGCCTTTTCTTGGGTGGAGACATGCATGGGCTGGAGGCAGCAGCTGCTCTGTGGACTCTGCCTGGATGGTCCAGCTCATTCAGAGGAATTTATTTGCAGGATGGTTGTTTGGTTACTCTGCTGTTTCATGGGAAAAGCCCAGTGAAGCAAGGGGGAGCCTTTTGATTTTCATACTGCAAGCTACATCTGCAGGTACTGAAAAACAAGCCAGAGAGTTTAATCTCGATTAATACCCGTTGTTGTAGGGCTGATAGCTGGATGGGAACTGAAAGGTTTTGCCAGCTGAGGTGTGACTGCTCTCTGGAGCACAGGGCAGCTCCTCTGAGCCCCCTCCACATTCCCCTGGTGACTCTCTGCAGCCTTCCCTTTTCCTATTAAATTCAGAGCCTCTTCCCAATGTATCATCTCCCTGGATGTATCCAATTAAGGCCTGTTGACAGCCCCGAGCAGGCTCACACCCTCAGGATTAGAGGCATGTGTATGTCTTCATATAGGGAAGGCGAGCAGCAGGGTGTCTGGCTGGCTCCCTGGGAGCACACTGGGGAAAGCTGAGCCTGCAGAGGGAAAAGGAGCCAGGGAGAGGGAGATTTGCACCCCAGTAATCCCTGCCTGTGGAAATGCTGTGTGCTGAGTGTTGTGTGTGGTTTACACAGCGTGTTTACATGGGCCATAACCCTAAACAAAGCTGAAAAGCACAGCTTTTCACTGGAAATAAAAGTACTGGAAACCCCTGGTTTTCTGCACATGAGAAAGTTTTGTTCTTTAAACACACAGATGTTTTTAAATGAAAAATCACTCTTTTGACCTTTTCTGAGTGTGATCATGTGCTCGGGGCTGACATTAACCACTGCAGGGCTGTGTGCTGCAGGCAGAGCTTAGCCAGGGGTCTGCAGGTTCAGGGTGGCACCTGCCCTGGCTCACATCCCTGGGGAGTGGCTCCTGTGCCCCCCGAGCACTCAGGGGGTGCAGGGAGTTGGGGTGAGGTATGGCAGTATTTAGGGTTTACTCCTACTGTACTGGAACCAAAAGCAACACATTTTTTTTCCCTGCGTGAAAGCTGAAAAATTTGTGATTTAATTTTTTTTTTTTTTTTGCTTATGTATCTCTCTTTTTATCAGTGTCATTGTCCAAGTGCTTCTAAGCATTTCTGTCCACCTCAGCCAGTGTGTTATCCTGATGCAGAACTCAAGTTCTTAAGGGATTTGTTGTTGTTGCTTTTGTGTTTTCTCCACCTAGCTGTGTGTTTTCTTCATCCACACAAATGTATGGCACCAGCTCAGGGAAGGAAGGAGGGGGTGTTACCAAGTACAGGAGGAGCAAAAATACAATCAATCTAGTGAGCCAGAACCATGCATATAATAACAAAAATATATTTAAAATCCTCCTAAAGTGTGGCACACATTCTGCCTTCGACAGTTTGTTTTTCTGGTGCCAGCCGCTGCCGAATGAAACACTCCAGTCAAAGGAAAAACAAAAAAAATCACTTTTGCTCTGCTGCTCGGTGATGAAAGCTGATGGGATGGGATTGTTTTGCTTTGCTGCAGCACCCCACGGCCAGCCTTGGCCCGCAGCTCCACGAAGCTGTGCTGCAGTGGACCTGGCCGGTTCAAGTTAGAGACGGGCAGCTCGGGAACCCGAGCGCTCAGCCAACAATAATGTTCTGGCTCCTGTATTTGTTTAACCTCGCTCTCCAGTGGATGGATATACAGTCTGCTAAAGCACTTATCAGTCTATAATGCCTTCACACTTCTGTGAGCAGTAATGTGGAAGTTGTAGGCAGGAGCTTGTGCTGCAGCTTGAAAATGTCTTTTAGCTTTAATGAGGCTGATACTTGCAGAACTGAAGGCATAAATTCTTGTTTGGGTGCTGCTGCCTGATCCTGTCTGTCTGGCCCATTGCATGGGGTGCTGTTGCTACTAGTAGGTGTATTTGTGAATTTGAGCATAATAACAGAATGTAGTTCAGGGCTAACTCTAGGAATTATTGCTCTGAGCTGAGATCCTGGCAGTGCTGGCGTGGAAGACGCCGATGTTTGAGAGCATCTTTATGTCCTACTGCCGAGCTGAAGAAATAGCAGAGGTCTAACTGGAACAAACAGAAGCACATGTCTAATTGCTGGATTGAACTTTTATGTGCTGCACAGGAGACTGAGTGTTGTTCACTCAGAACTATCTCTTGATTCTGCATCCCTTCAGTTTGCATCTCTGAAAAGCAGAAGAAGCAGGAGCAAGTGCAAATTGCACCCAGGAGCTCCAGATGCTGGGGTTTACTTGTGGGCTGCTGTAAAAGATGAGTTGATTTTTAAATCCCATTAGTGCAATTATTTCTTCTTTTTCTCAATCTATTTTTCTGTAGTTTCTGGCCCTGGCTTAACTGACATCCTCATGGTGATCCTTTGAACCGTGCAAAAATCATCTGGTTAGGGTTTTGTTGGAAAATCAAAATTCCATATTGTTTTTTTTTTTCCATGAGTCCAGCAAGCATCCTAGATATTTGATTACACCTGGCTGGCTGTCAAAGCCCATGTGAGTTTGGGATAGGGCCAGTCAGAACTGATTTACAGTTTTTTCAGATATGCCATGTGAGGTTTATGGTTTGATGTGATTTTGATTTGAACTCACTGGTTTTAAATGAAGTTTGCTTTGAATCTGGAGATAACAGAAATTCAAAGGGAAGCTCAAAGAATGCGGGTCTGCACGATTTAAAAATGGAAATATATTGTTCATACCAGCTCTTTGGAAGTGAAATAACTGCATTTTTTGAGAAAGCTGAAGTTAATAACACACCTTGAATACACATGCAATCTGGGCCATCATCTAATGGAAATCCCTGTAGCTCCTTCTCGCTTGCCTCGAACTAAACCAACCTATACGACAAAATTAAATAGCCCTTGCATCTCCCACTCATTTCTGAATCACAGCCCTGTGTTACATCCAAAACTCTGAGGAAATTTCCCTTTGGAGATGAACACTATTGTTGTAAAGTAGAGGAATTTATCATCATGTCACATTGCAGGCACACTATTGGTGCCCTGTCTGTGGTGTTCTCACAGAAAGGTCACTTTCCAATTACTAAAAATCCAGCCAAATCTTCAGCTGAAAATCGTGGCTCAGTGCTAAGGAAGCTGTAATATCATGCTAATGAAATACTGAGTCTGCAAGGTCCAGACACATCAGCTGCTCCAGGTTCAAAGTGGCTGTGCTGAGGCTGGACACAGGGACTGGCAACAGGGCTTTATTTCATCCTGCAGGAGATGTAAGCTGCTTCCCAATCCCACAGCCAAATCCTGTTCTTCATTACACGGGGAAAAATGACAGATGAGATTTCCTGACTTCTGAGCCAACTGAATCTGGGAGTAATATAGCATCAGTGTGTTACCCCAGGAGTTTCATCAGCTTCCAGTTGATAAAGCTTTTCTGTGGATCACCTGCCCACATGCCTTTGTCCTGGAGCAGGACATGCTGCAGTTTTTCATCTTCTGCCATCAGAGCTTCAGGCACCCCAATGAAAACTGGCAAAAGCAGACAAAGAGCATGAAACAGTAAAACTGTGTTATCAGACACAGAGGACAAGGAGAGTTTTGGGGGAGAAGCTGCAGTTGATGAGCATCAGAGATGAGGGGCAGTTGCTGCTGTGGAAGGAGCAGTAGACTGTAAAGTAAGGTGGCTGTTGAAAGAGAGAGACTCAGGTTTCCTCCCTCATCCTATGCTTAGACTTTCTGCTGCTGAATCTCAGATTTGATTTTATTTTTTTTATTTTATTTTCTGCAACAGAAACCCATTTTTAGTGCACATAAAACTAAATATGTGTAGCAGTTTGGAAAAAGTAGCTTTGAATGTTTTCCTTAAGTTTTAGAGGCCAACCTGGAAGGACCCAAGACTGACATTCATAGTTAGGCAGGGAACTCTGGACTCAGATTTCTGATGGGACAAGTCCACTGACAAAGACATCTGATAAAGATACTTGTCCAAAAGCACTTCTGACCAGAATCTAGAAGAAAACACAGAGCAAAATTCCTTGTGCTGCTGTGTGTACAATTTCCATTTGAGCTCTGTGGGCCCTTGAGGTTTGAAATGGTCAGAGAAATTGGCTGGGGTTTGTTGGAGCCCAAATGGGGGCCTTTCTAATGGTTTGGTGCTCACTCATGTGGGCAACTTCATTTTTTCCCAACTCCAACCCAATTCCCAGCCTAAATGAGAAAAGCAGAGCAACAGCTTTGAGAACAGATTGGAGGTCTGTGCTGCAGTCGGCAAACTGGGTGGTGTCCATGTGACAGTCAAGCTGCCTTACAATATTGGGCAATAAACAAGCAGGAACCTTTCTGATATTTAGCAACTGCACCATAGTTTCTCATCCTTGGGTAAGATTAACCTTAGGTCAGCAAGAACAATAACATATTTAAGAATAAAAGGGCTGGGTGACTGCCAGCACCCTGGTCTGGCAAGGGAAGGAGAAAGTTTTCAACTGTAAGGGATGTGTTAAAATGCTGCTTATGTCATGACTGGGGTCCTCTGGCATGTGTTGAGTTAAATAACATCCTGCAGAGCAAACAGATAAATATTGTAGATTAATTAGGTTTCAGTATTACAGCTGAAATCTGTTCTTTAGCTGGACCTTCAAAGAAAAGATGTTCTGTTTGTGCCTCCATGAGTTTTGTATCAGGCTGTGAGTTTTCTTTTGCACTTCTGCAGCCTCACTGAGGATGTTTTGTGCTCAGTAAATAGCTGGTAATGTGGGTTTTACCAAGAGGTCTTCTTCCTGCCTGCTCCATGGCTGCAGTTTTGCCAGCAGGACAGGGTACAGCTCGTTTCATCCCAGAAACACCCTGAGTTGTCTGTCTGGGTGCAGAAGTGTCAGCAGCACAGTCCCCTGTAGAAAGGAGTGGGGAGAGGAAGCTTGTGGAGCACAATCTCCACTTGCACCCTCCTCTCCAGAAGGAGGATGCTCGCCACTGCCTGACCAGGTGCCCCTCGTGGGCAGACTGAGCTCGGGGACACAGTCTGGAGGAAGCCCTGCCATGGTTCACCAGATGGGATTTTGGGAGCAGACAGATCTGTGCACTGGAGGTTTGCTCTGTTTCCAGCCGCCCCTGGGCATGCAGACAGGCACGTCCGCTCCAACCACGGTGCCAGAGCTGACTAGGGCAGCATCCCAGCTTAAATAGCAGCTTTCTGTCTGCATGGAGAATTATTTTGATCTTACAATGCTGAGAGGCACCAGTGTGTGCAAAGCCTGTGGTGTCTGACTGTGCTTGCTCGGTGAGAAGGTCAGAGTGGGATGGGGTCTGTGTTTAGCCCACTCCTGTGGGGAGCTCTATCCTCACACCTGTGTGTGCTCTCAGTGACATCTGAGCATCTTTTTGTGTCTTGTAGCTTTTATCCTCAGCACACCTGTGTGGTGAGGGGGGACATCATCCTCATCCTCAGGGAGCTCAGCCTGGAGAGGCCAAGTGCTGCCCAGGAGGTTGTACTGGAGCCATGCACTGTCACAGTTGGGCTGGGTTCTAGTCCAGCACCCAGTCCAGGGCATTTGTGATCCTTAACCTGTAGTTCAGCTGCAACAGGAACCCATCAACACAGATTCACATTGCCTGCAGTCACGGCATGGCTGGGAATCATTCACGAGGGCGCCTTCCAAAATTTGCTCTTCAGCAAGTTTTCCCATATTACTTTGAAGGAAATGGAGTTGATTGCAATAGTAAATGTGTTTTTGATGTGGCAAAAAGCTAAGTGCTCCCAATATATCACTTTTCCCTTTCTGCTGACACATTCCTTGGTCCCCCTGAGCAGAGACGGAAAACAGGAGAGGCGGTTTGAAGAACATGTTGTGCCTTTGATTGACAAGAGGTTGTATAAATCAGTCAAAGGGAATCCTCCAGGCATTCCCTCTTGTGGGAACATCCCACAGTGCTCCCTGGCCTTGATCGTTCTGTCTGCCGATGTTTGTGTACAAAATGTGTGGGTGGGAGACGAGCTGGATTTGAACCTCCGAGAGGAACAGACATCAACTCTTCTAATTGAAAGCAGCTTCCTAGGAGGGGGATGACATGGGCTTCCAGTAACTAGACACAAATAGTCGCCGCATACTTTGGAGCACATACTAAGCTCCTGTGGATATCCCAGTTGCTGTGTGGGTCTGAGAATCTGGATAAGCCCCAGTGAGTGAAGTTTGGAGCGCTGCGTGATGCTGTCATTCTTCAAAGCAAATACTTCAGTGTTTGGTAACACCCTGAAATGAGAAGTCTATGCCTTCCATCCGCAGCTGTCAGGTGCTGGAGCTGCTGGTTTGCATCACTGTAGCAAACTGGAGGACCTTAGGATATTATCTGTTTCTCAAAAGTGTGAATTCCTGTGAAGAGCAATGAAGAGAGATGATGTTCTGTTTTCCAGGCCATTGGAACTTGTAGTTCTGAAAGTGTTAGTACTGCACTAATCGCAGAATCATTTCTCTTAGAAAAGATCTCTAAGATCATTGAGTCCAACCATTAACCTAATTCATAGGGGTCTTCGGGCTGCTGCCACATTCTGGGGTTGCCTTAAAAGCATCTCTTCAGCAGAGTATTCTCAGGCTTGGCAGGTGTGATGTGACATTCAGAGAAACAGGGATGGATTTACCAAGTGAGATGGTGGAGTCTGTAGGTGACAGGAGCTGTTTATCCAATCCAATTGTTTTCAGAGAAACTTAAAGAACTTTTTTTTTTTTTTTTGGCAATGGCTAAGTTTGCTGGCCAGCAGCAAGTGGAGAAGAGGCTCTTGTAGCCATTCATCTCTGTTAGACTTTTCCCACACTTCTCAATTAGACTGTTCCAAAAGAACCTATACCCCAGGACCACTTTGAAACTTGTCTGGGTAGTGATGGATCAGCCTCAGCAGGGGGAAGCTTATCTAACCTGCTCAAAGCAGGCCAGGCTGACAGCCCACGTGGCCTGAACACAGGTTCTTTATGCAATGCTCAGATTTTTGCTAACATTCTCCAGCAGAAGCAGAAAGTGCTAGGGTTCACACACGCACACAAATCAAACAAGGCATTTAAAAGTTATCAGAGATTTCCAGCCCACCTCAGCAGGGGTTTATTTTGGGTTAGAATCAAACTTTTGGTGAAGGTCTGGGTGATTTCTTAATACAAGTTTTCACTCATCCATTAAGTGGCACTTAAAAAGCCCTGAAAGTCAGTGCTTGCGTTTCTTTCAGCCACCTTTTTGGACTAATAGAGCAGGAGGAGAAGTAAGAGTAAGAACAAAATCATATAAAAGTAATGAGACCTTTGTTCATGTCAAAGAGCTCTCTGACCATATATATTGCAGATGTGGGTAAGATAAATTCCCTAGCTGGAGAGGTATTAAAATAAAAACCGTGCTCCCAACAAGACACAGGCTGCTGAAAATACAAGAAGGGAGAGTTGCGAAATGGTACATGTTGAATTGCTGGCCTGGATTTCAAATGCCAAAGATAGTTTATGTAAAGCCTTGCTCTGCTGTAAAATGTAACACTATCCACTGGCTAGCCTCAATGAAGCTTGGTCCCAGTTGTTTCAAAAAATAAATAAACTAAAAATCTTCTTCCAGCCCATTAAAGCTGATTTATGTTTTGCCTGTAAGATTCCTCTGTGCTGGATCTTGAGGGACTCAGATTTTAAAGGGGATTACCTCACTTTTAGCCAATCTGGTTTCTCCTTCCCAGGCATCCCAGGCTGTCTGCAGTGCCCAGACTTTGCCTGACACACCAAAAGGGCATTTCTATGCAGAATTATCGAGTAGGCACAGGATTTTGGATGGCTGTTAATTCTCTTGTTTCACTTTAGGCTTCTCTTTTTGGTTTAATAATCAAATTGCTGATGGGAACAGCTTTACTGACAGCACATCAGCACAAGGAATTCCATTTATTCCTTTAGTAATGACAGTCAGTGAGTTCAGCAAAGGGTTGTGAATCCAACAGGTACCTTTCAGATGCTCCAGGAGCCTCAGCTATGAGTATCCCTCTAATGAAGTAGTAACTTTTTCCATGGTGGACATTCTCTTTTTTTCTGTTTGCTGTGGAGGTGGAGGCTGTGGTCGTTCATGCTTCTTTTTTGAAGCAGCTTCACTGAGCAGTGTGTTTTCAGGGTACATCTGACCATTTCTTCATTTTCAGCTTCACTTTCACATCTGACATGCTGATGACACTGCAAGGCACTCTGCTACTTAGATTCTGTCTGAGTTTTTTTAGCTTTTCATCCATAACAGAACTTGGGTATCATGTACTTTGCTGAAAAGAGCAGTTTGCCTCCAATCTCACTGCTGCCTGCCATGGAAAGGCTGCAGGTGTAAGAAGAAGCTGATTCCACTTGCAGAGCTGGTTGGCAAAAGAGGAAATCAGTTTGCTTAAAATGGGTTCTAGATGCAGGACTTTCCTGGCTACACCTGGTTCCAAATTTATAGGGCCATGTGTGGCTCCTCTGGGATTCCAGTAATACCAGGTTTAAATAGGGCAGTGCTGGAGCACCTCCACACTGTCTGTGCTGGGAGCTGGGGTGTTCAGAAGTGATCACTTTGGACTCCAGTGGGAAGAGTTCTGGTCCATTTGGGTGGGAACAAAGTTGTTCTAAATGCTGTCAAAGACCTGCTACCAAATTCAGAGATTGTTGGCTGCCATCCAGCTGCTGGGAGTCTTTAGCTCCTGTTCATGTTTCAGTTTTTCTTACTGGGGTGGAACACCTGGAAACTTAATTTTGAATAATTTCATGGCATTTAGAAGCACAGTTATTGTGCATTACTTTATCCTTGGAGTGCACCTGGACTTTGTTTCCCCACTCCAAGCAGTCAGAATCCTTCCTTGCTGTCCTCTACATCAGTTTTGGTGTTTCTTTTTTTTCCTGCTGCAGACGTGTCGAACCAAGGTGATTGACTTGAATGATGGCGTCTCCCAGTACGCCTGGTACCCCTGCACAGCCAACTTCCAGTACTCCCACATGACACAGACCATTTTCTGGCTGAAGGTAGGAAGTGCACACATCATTCAGAAGTTTCCTCCTTGCCTGCCTCTACAAAGATTCTCCAGAAGGCAAAATGGGCCAGCCTTCCCAGGGCCAAGCTGCTCCTTTCTGAAGTATGTTTAGAGCAAAACAGCAAAACAATGTCTTTGAGCACTGTCTGCAGAGTCAGTGGTGAAGTCCCCTCATGTGTGACAAAGCTATTGAATTTCTGAGAGGGTTCAGCTTCAGGGCTGTTTGACTTCAGTTTATCTAGTTTGTGTAGGAGAGATTGGAAACGAAGATTTCTGTGTGACCTGGGATGGGAATTCTTCTTTTAAAAGTTCTGGACTGACTCCTGGGGATTTTTTAAAGCCCACCACAGTTCTCCACCTCAGGCTTTGTGGGTTTGTGTTTTCCCAGGCTTATTTTTCCCAGCCTATGGTGGCTGCAGCAGTCCTTGTTCACTTGGTCACTGATGGGACCTACTACCTGGACCAGAAGCAGGAGACCATCGGTGTGCAGCTGTTTGACACCAAAGAGCAAAGCCACGACCTTGGTAAGACTGTGCTGTATTAAACTCCCTCTTTACTGCTTGCTTAACCTGGTGATGCCCCGTTCACCAGTACTCCTGCTCAGTTTTTTTCAGAATGAGACAAAAAAGATGCTTGCTCAATGCTCCAAGCCCTGAGTCTCACTAGTTTGTTGAAAATGATGTGTTTTATACTGACATTTCTCCATAGGTGTTCACTATCTGTTCAGAGGTGATTAGTTCCCCTTCAGTCACTACAGTCAGGGCTATCTCAGTGCTTCTCACCCAGCACTGCCCTGGAGAGACACTGATGGTGCTACAGGTGAACCCTGGGAGCAGGGAGTGAGGGACAGCGAAGGGAGTGTTTCACAGGGAGTGCTGGCTGATCTCTTGTCCTGCTTGCAGGGAGGTCTCCAGAGCCATTGAATGGCCAGCATTCCCCAGGTGAACTGTTTCAGGTGGTGAAATCCAGGCTCCTGGCATGGCCTCAAGCAGAGGCAGGACCTGTGCTTGTGCTGAAGTGCCAGCACAGACAGGTTTTGTCTGTACCCTTGGCACAGGGCCCTGAACTGCAGAAGTTGTGTCTGGTGAATTGATCCAGGCTGCATTTCAGCTCCAGAACCCAGGAGCTCTCCCTAGCTCCCAAATCTGTGTCAGGGTAGGACTTGCATAATCCCTTTCCAGATGTTCTCTGCCTTCTTTCCACTGAGGAGAAAGCTGGCCAGGTCACCTTGAGAGCAGTTTTTAATGAAATATAACTCTCATCCCCCAGCTTTCTGTTTTACCACAGCATTTCAATTTTAACAAGCTGAAACTCAAATGAGCTTCCCACTAGTGATGAGAAGGAGAGAGGGACACAGAGTGACAGGTGTTGGGTGAGCATCCAGGATAATACAGAATTTGGTGGGGTGTGAAGGGAAACAAAGGAAATATGTGTGGTGCCTGTTGTCCAAGAACAAACTGAAATTTGCAGCAAGTTGTGCAGGTTGAGTCAGGATGGCTCACAGTTTGCCAGAGCCCTCAGATTAATCTTACCCTCCTTTTGCAAAACAGTGGCACATAGCTCTATCCCTCTGAGAAATAAATGATGGAGACACGAGCATGCCAGCAGTACTTAATGTGACATTTTATAGGGACAGACAGGCAGACGGGGAGAGAAAGAGAACAAGAAAGAGGAGCAAAGAGGAAACTGAGGGTTAGGTTTTGAAATCTTCAATGAAGTTGCAACATGAGTTTGGCATGGCTCAGCCTGATGTCTGGATGTCCTCCCAGCTGAAATGCTGCTTTCATCATGGAAAAGCCCCTTTGACCTTTCAGAAGAGGCTGCCTGGAGCAGAGGAGAGGTGTAGGTGGGCTACCCAGCAGTTCTCACTCAGGCAGAGCTCCCCGTTGCTGTTCTGTCTGAGCTCTGACAGTGAGGTGACGTGAAGTGCTTTTCCTGGATATTGTATTTCATGTGTTTGAGTTATCACCATGGCAAGCTGGAAACTGCAGCTGAGATGCAAATGTTGGCATGCACTGGGGGCAGGACTGACTGAGACACTCAACAAGCCTTAAGGAGAAGCTTGTGGCAAACTAAAAGTACATCCAAAAAGAAGCAGCAATAATTTAAATCTCGATCAGTCCTCAGTGTGCTGAAGACACTGCCATGAGCAAAGCACAGCCTATCCAGACATGCAGTTTCCTGCCTTGTCAGAGCAAGTGGACTCCTAGAAAATAACTTGAAGCTTCTTCTAAGTCCTGGTAGGAGATGGAGAGGCTGAGATGCCAAACACTTCAGTGCTGTTGGTTCAAAGCCATCGTAGACACCAGGGTTCAGCTGCTGAGCTGAACAAATGGGTGCAAAGCCACAGAAACAGGAGTGATCCTGAGACAGCTCTGACTGCCCCATGGGCACCTGTGCCATCTTCATGGGTTACTGCAGGGGAGTTAAAAAACCCTGACCTGTCCAGCCACCGTCTTCCCGGTCAGGGTCAGAAATAACCAGCAGTGCAGCCCAGCTCTGAGGGTCTGTTCTGTTGTGGACACCACCTGAGTGCAAGGAATGAAGCAGAAGTGAATAAACAGCCTCATACCATAAGGTCTTTCTTGGCTTTCCATCAGAGAAGGCAGAAACTTCCAAGGAATTTGGGAACCCGGGATTTTGAGTATTAACTGCACCTGTTTGTAAGTGAGAAACGTGCACTGTTCCACAAGGAGCTGATATCAAAAGACCTGTGGGAGGCAAGTAGACAGGGAGGTTATTTCAGGGTCAGGTGAAGACCAAAACAAAAAGAGGCTTGCTTTTTTATTTCATTTTTTTTATTACAGGAAGATTTTTTTTTTTTAAGTAGAGGGTGGGAGATAGATGTTTAAAGAGCATGTCTTAATTCACAGGAAATCACTTTCTAAGGAGAAAAATGAAAGCCTTTTTATTCCTTCCCTTTGAGTCAAGAAATCCGAACTGGGAGAAAAAAAATAATAACAGAAATCCCCAAGCCAGTTAAACATGCAAATAGAATTTATTTTATTTTCAAATTTGTAAGTGTATCAGGGTAGCCAAGGGGCCTGGGCCAAAGCCATTCCTGGGTGAGCTCCAGTGAAGCAAATGGATCTGGAGCCAAGCTGATCCTCGGAGTGATGCCATGGAGCTGTGGAGGCAGAGCCTTGCAGGCAGCCAGCAGGCCATGAATCTCAATTAATGAATTTTGAGGGCAGCAGACAGCTGTCTGTCCTCTGCCTTCCCCCTGAGAGGGGTTTGGCCCATTTGAATTCAGGTTGCTTTTACCTGAAGGAGGGAATTTCTTCCCAGCTGTCACTGAGTGCCTTCTCCACTGGACAAAAGGAATTCAGAAGTCTCCTTGCCTCCTCTCTGGTGTTTCTGTGCACCACAACCTTGAGATGCTTTTATTTCCCCAAGACACGATTATTTTCTTCTGAAGTGAGATCACCTGTAAAATCCTCAGTGGCTCCATCACCTTCATTCCTATCTCCAGAACCAAATCTGCCTTTTCTTGCAAAGAACAAGATACCTTAAGGCTCACAACTATTGAAGAAAAAAAATCAAATCTGGGCAATTTTAGTGGAAAACTCACAGAAAAAAAAGTTTTACACTGAGTGCTAATGACATGCACAGCTCCCAACGAGCTGCTGGTGCCCCGGCCCTGGTGCACAAAGCCCCCCAGCCTGCCGGCACTGTTTGATCCTGCATATAAAGGCTCCAAGTGTCCTCCAGGACCTGTTTTACAATAGTGTGACTCTGCTTCCCCCGTGCTGGTTGCTCCTGATTTAGCAGAGCACAATAGAGACGTAGCTGTGGTCTAAAGGAGCGGCTCCGCGGGCCTGGAGAGAATGGCAGCCTTTCTTCAGCTGTCTGGAGGGATCTGCTTCTCTGCTAAGCTCTCCAGAGCCATTTGGGAAGCCCCTCCAGGCAGCTTACCATAACTTTTCAGCTCTATAGGGCCATTCCTCTGGGTGAAATGCCTCTGAAGTGCCCAGGCTTCGGGAAGCAATTGTGTTAAGCCTGACCCTTCCTCTGATCTTGTCTCTCCTCTGGCAGGTGTCCACGTCCTGAGCTGCAGGAACAATCCCCTGATTATCCCCGTCATCCATGACCTCAGTCACCCTTTTTATCACACCCAGGCTGTCCTCATTAGCTTCAGCTCCCAGTTTGTGGCCATCTCCGGGGTGGCCCTGCGTTCCTTCCACAACTTCGACCCCATCACCATCAGCAGCTGCCAGCAAGGACAGACCTACAGCCCTGCGGAGCAGAGGTGAGCGTGTCAGCCCTGCTTCCCTCTGCCTCACAGCCACCACCCCAGCGCCAGCCAGGGCTGGGGAGGGGGCAGGAGGGGCTCAGCAGCTGAACCCTGCTGACCCCTTTGTGTCACGGGTAAAAAACCGGCAGTGTTCTCATTGATCAGGATGGATGGGACATTTAACCCACATGGGATGCTGTTAGTGAATTATTTCCTCTTCCTTTCTCCTCCCTCCTTTGTGCCAAGCCTGGAATTGGGGCCAGTTCACTCAGCACACATTCCCCAGCCCGCTGTGGTGCTGGCCACTCACACACCAGTTCAATCTGAGCCGCTCTGTGCTGCCAGAGTGCCACAGGGACCTCCCACGGAAGGGACAGCGCGGACACAGAGCATCCCTGTGCCCTGGAGGGGCTGGATCCTGCCAGGTGCTCAGCCCTGGGCTGCAGGGCCATGGCCACCAGCATCTGCTGTGCTTTTATGGCTGGGTGAGACCCTCAGCACCTCTCTGGATCCAGCCCCCATTCTGAAAAGCTCTGTGGGACCCCCCAGGATGAAAGGTTTATGGCTACCGTTTTATTCTTGTTGTTATTACAGACACATCAATAGATCACCACCAACCCCTCTCAGTCTCTGCTTTACAGCATCCCACAGAGATCGTGACCTTTCATGGCCTCTGGTGCAGCAGCTTCATGGATCCTTTCAGCGAGGCAGTGAAAAGAAGAGGAGAGAATTTAGCAAAACCCCTGAAAGAATATTTTTTTTTCTTCCTTTGTGAATTCAAAGTTGTGAGCTGTTGTCATACCATAGCAGCAGCAATAGTAAAACAAGTTGCATATCCCAGCAAACCTCTGCTCAGCCTCCTAAGCAAGCTGTCAGGTTTTTTGATAGTGTTCTGACTTGTTGTTAGGACCTGCTTTTATTCCAGGAAAGGCGGGAGGGTGAGAAGGGGGAGAGGGAGGAGAAAATAAAAGTAAAAAAAAAAAAAAAAAAAAAAAAAAAAAGAGTATATCTATAGCTAAATCAATCCAGTCAGTGTGTTCTGACCTAGATTCAAAGCGTCTGATCATTCTGTGTAATAGGTTGTATAAATTCAGAGGCCCAAAGACAGCAGGATCAAGTTTCAGATGAGAAGTCTGGTGGTGGAAGTGTGGCCAAATCCCAGTGCTGAAGCAGGACAGAAAAAGGGCAAGAAAGCCCCACTGGAAGGAGATGATGAGAAGCAACAGGGAGCTCAGGAGGACTGAGACACAGGGCCACATTCCACTGTCCTCTCCAGTTTTCAGTAGGAATTGAACCATTTGTTCACTTATGGAACTAGAAGTGCTCTGTGTTTAGAAAGTTATTTCCTTAATAAAAAATGCATCCCCCTTAGGCAAAGCTTCAGTGAGCCTCTGCAGCCCAGCAACCCGACCTTTAGAAATCCCCTGAGCAACAATCACCTGCCTTTTGCCTCTTACTTTTCTTCTTGATTTTTTGGCATGATTTTGTTTTTGGGATGCACTGAACCCTTTCAGCCCCTGCCCTCACAGACTCCCATCTGAACCTCACTTGTTCAAATAATGTTTTAGTCCTTGCAGGTTCCAGCACTGGTCATAAAGTTTCCCATGTCTATCAGGGAACTAGAAGCTCTCCAAGTAAAGTCCTGGTCCAAAGGCAATTGAAATCAGTGGAATTATTTCCACTGATGACAGTGCTTCAGTCCCCAGTTTGCCTTGGATCATTTGGGTGAACAGATCTGTTTTCTTCTCTATAAAAAACTGCAAGCACTTTAGGTACCCAAGATGTAGAGAAAGTTGTGAATTAAGCTGTGCAGCCAGGAAATAGGAGACACCTTTGCTATCACCTGCTGTCTTTTTCCTCAGTTATTTTACCCAATCCAGGCAGAACAGAGGAAGATAGATTTTAAAAATTACTTCAGAGGTTAGACATGAGTTTTCTGCCTCCCCTGCTCACAGTGTGCCCATCTGATTCTCTTGGGGTGCCAGTTCCACCCTGCCCATCCTTCCCTTCTCCCCTTTTCCCACTGGTTGCATATGCCTAATATGATTTTTAAGGTATTATTGAACTTTTAAAGGAACTTGCCTTCCTATGTGTGCTCATCAGTTTTACCACTTTCATTTTCCTTAGGTCAGCATGGATATTTTTGCCTGCTTTTTGGCCTCTTCTCTACAAGAGGTATTATTTCTCTCTTTCAGGGAGAATTATTTTGCTTGGAGAGGATTTATAGCCAGATACAGATATTTCTAGGCAAGGGTGCAGATTTTAAAGTTGTGAGGGAAAAGAAATATATTGTCTGTTAAAAGTTAACACAGTTTTTATTTTGAGGGTGAATGGATCCCTCCCATGGGTTACTGACAACTTAATAACCAAAAATAAAACATGCACTTACTCTTCTTTCCTAAAATATGTATTATAGTTAATATTTTAGAGAAAAATGGGCTTAAATCTAAAAGTCCAATTGAACTTTATAGGTAGTTGTCCTCAGTCATCATTAGTCGTTTTGAAAATCCATTCCATCCTCCTGAGGACATTTATAGTTTGAAAATTCCTACTTCTGTCCTTTCCAGTTTTATTCTTCCAGTTTTTTGTTTTTTTTTTTCTACTGCGAGTGACTACAGGCCATTTTTTTAGTTGTATTTTTTTTTCAGCAGAAGTTTACCTCACTGCTGGAGATGTGCAGTAAAAATGACACTCTTTATTTTCACATTGCATCCTTAGACCAGATATAATGGCCTGGTTAGTTCTTCTCTTGCACTTTATAGCTCCAATTATTATACTTTTACTATTTCCTGTGTAGCCTCATGCAGTGGACGGTGAAATTGGGTGTGCAGAAGCAGAGGTGTAATTTCCCACCCCACAGTCACTCGAGCAGCAAGAAGGCCTGGTGTGCTGTGGCTGCCTTTGACAGTGGTTCCTCAAAAATCAGGTTTTTGTCTTTTTCACTGGGTAGGAAACATCAGCTGTGGGTCAGCCATTCCTGGCAAAGCAGTTTATGGGAAGTGCTGCTTTTCCTTGGTGGCACTTCACTGCCATGGTCACCAGACCTGTCCCTCCAGCTCCTGGTGCCACTGCTCCTCTCCTGCACACTGCACACTGCAGGCAGGAGGCAGGACAGCCCAATCCACCCAATCCAGCTGCCAGAACTGTGCATTTCCGGAGTTCCCCTCTTTCTAATCCACCACCAACTCTGTGTTCATGCTCCAGACAATCCCCCTGGCTGCCCACAGCTCTCCAGCCTTCTTGCCTCACACTGTCACCATCTCGTGCTTTCTAACGAGTGCAGCAAAAGGATTTTCCTTTGCTTTCTTTGGTTAAACCTTGGCACAGCCTCACTGCCACAGCTTCAAAATTGCTTCTGCAGGGGAGATTTTGGGTTTTCCTCCCTCTGTAAGTGGGCATGTCTGGATGTTTGACACTGTAGACCAAGATCCACCCCTGGCCACCACACCATCACCTGCCCTGGCCTCTGTGGAGAGGTTCCCTTTGAGCTGCACCCTTGGCTGCCCCAAACAAGCCCCAGGGATTCGTAGCCCACTCCAACTCTTCTTTTTGTCTTGTTCTCGCCTGCTGTCAGCTTCCCCAACAAGAAATGATGAAGATAAATCTTCAGCAGCAGAACAAATGCAACCGCTCTTTACAACTCTGGTTATTTTTTTTTTTTTCCCTTTTCATAAGGGGGAAAAAGGGTTTCCTCGTCTCTTTTTGTTGTGAATTAATGCAGCTTTCTCTTTCCCGGTTCGGCCGCCTTTCCCCTGCCCTGCATTCTGTCATTAAGCACAATCTCTGTCAGCTTGCTTCGGGTGAAATTAATGAATTTCTCACAGAACTGTTAATCATAGAAGCTTTGGTCCGTGACATGTGTTATAATTCAATGGGTTTTTAACCTTCGCCCCGTTTTGGTAATTGGCAAACGGCATCATTTGGCTTTTATTAAAGTGGAAGGCAATGCATTTTCTTTGTTTGCCTGGACAGACTCTGGCAGGGAGACCTGTGGGGCTGTTGACTCCCAGGGACACGGTCCCACTTCCAAGCTGGCAGGGTGATGGAGCTTTGAGAGCTTTATCAGTTCAATATGGACCCCCCTGGCAGGAACAGCTCACACCACGGGGTGCAGGCAGGCTGGAGGCACAGCCTGTCCCCACAGAGAACTTGCCCTGCCAGTGATGGGGACAGTGAGGGGGACGTGCTGGCTCGTGTCTCTCCTTTCCCTGGGACTTGCCTTGGGTTGGAACAAGGGTTTTCTGAAAATCTCTGGGTTTAGCTTCATTTTGACCCTTTCAGTTTGAAATAGGGGTTTGCTGGGATCGCTGTCAGAGTCAAACCCAGCAGTGAGGTGACATTGCTGAGGGGACCATAGGTGACACCATTCATGCTGTCACTCTCGTGGATCAGATTTCAAGGCAAACACCTTTTTACAAAAGGGCTTGGTCCTTCTTCCAGTCAGAACAGGTTCACCAGTCCCCATCCAGCCCCACAGATTTGGGTCGATTTTCAAGATTTTGTGCTAATATAAGGAGGCAATGTGCTTTAGCCGAAGATTGAAGTAGACAAAGTCATTGCCTCCTTTTCAGTTCTATTTTTTTTTTTTTTAATTTCTACAGCAAGAAATATGTCTAGCAGCCTCTGCATATATGTTTGAATTAGAGAGAACCTGTTCTTGCCTTTAGAGAACCTCTAGAGAGGAGAACACAAACCCATTGTAAGAATAAATATGTTAGAAAAAAGCCTCAGAGGGCTACATGAGTGTGAGTTGTGTGGATGGGGACACAGGACAAAACCAGATTGCACTTCAGATCTGCAGCCCAGGCTGTGGAAAAGGGAGTTTTTTGCTGTGTCCAAGAGATAATGTTGAGACCCTTCTAAAAAGTGCCCACCATGAGCTTTTTAGGCTCAGAGCTTAGATATGTGTCAGAACCATCAGAAAGGAAATAAATAATGAAGGCACCATGTTAAGTTGAGTTCTTGGAAAAGCGCTTGACCTCAGGGTAAGGAAAAGAAAGTTTGGCTGCTGTAAGCTTTTCGAAAGAGGAAGTCCTGGATTGTTTTTATGTGAGGAAGGAAGAGCTCCACTTAATTGTTATAATTTTCTATAAACATGTTAAAATACAAATGTTTCTAGGATTGTGCCACTAAGGCCCCAATTTAGCAAAGCCCTGAGCTATTTGCTTACATCCCCCTGTAGTCAAATCTATCAGTGGGACTTAACTGTGCTTTTGAAGTTAAGCACATATTTAAGTGCCTTGCTGAATTGGGGCCAATATTGGCACAGAGAAATACAGATTTAGAGCCTAATGACTGAGCTCATTTAGATTTGGGATGGGCAGAATGGATTTGAATAAAGTAAGAACTGGCTCAGAACTTCAGCTTGCATGAGAAGCTAACTGAGTCCAGGGCTTTTTACATCATTGGAACAGTCTGCCTTGATCTGTTTTGAACATGCAATGGAATGTGTGCAAGAAATCCACTGCTCCTTGCACTCAGCTCGGTGTGAAGATGTTGTTTTAGGAAATTGTACACTGCCAGGGCAAGAAGAAGAACAAGTGAATCCTGAAGGAGACCTAGTAAAATAAACATTTGTCAGGGAATGTCCCAGGCACCCACACTTGTTAAGTAAATTGGTAGAGTGGTCCTTGGGTCCTTTGTGTAGCTTTGCTCCAGACTACTTTGTACTTTGGTAAGGACTTTTGGAGCTGATTTGAAATAGGCAGTTTTGATGAAGTCACACAATTCTGACAGCAAGAAAATAGGATAAACTGTCCTATGCCAGGAGTCAACATGAGTTAAAGCCAAAGTGATTTCATTCTCAGATGCTCTTATATTGTTTCTTTCCTGAGGAATGCACATTTTCTGGAACATGTGATGATTGACCACTGCTAAATGGCAGTACCCATGTAAGAGCTTCTGTAATCCACAAATGGATGTGATGGGTTCTTTGTCTAAACTTCCTACTTGGAGATATTAATTTCTCCTTCCTAATTCTGCATTCGCAGAGCTCAATTCAGGATCATGACTTCAAAATTCATTGGGATTTATGGCTGACAGTAGCTGATACCAAATTGGAACCAGTAGCTAGAGAACCAGAAATATTTAAATTAGAAACATTTGGTGGCAGTGGTTGTTTTTTTGCAAAAAGTGAATGGTTGTATTGTTTGTCACTGAAGTCATTCATATAGAGTTACAGACAGAGAGAGCTGCCCAGATGATCTGCTAACCAAGGCATAATCTGGAGCCTGGAGGGGGTGGCTAAAAATGTTCCCTGGCCATTTCAGAAGACCACAAGGGGACTTGTAAACAGAAAGAAGAACATCACAATAAGTGTTTCTTAATGCCTTTGTCTGTGGCGTTTCAGTTCTGTAGGACTTCTAAGCCCAGGCTTGCTCATCTGGTGTCCTGATCTGAACTCCAGAAACCAAATTCTTTTTCTCCTTTACATTGATGGAAATGAAAAGCGATGCCACTGACTGCGGTGACGTTGCTTCAGATTTCCCTCTGTGCAAATTACAAGGGTTTTCTTGGGCTCATCCTTCCCTCTGAAGCCATTCAAGGCTGAATTCAGTGCTGCACTAATTCACATAAGTATTAGATTAACTAAATCTGCTATTATTTTATTTTTCCAACTTTGATGGAAGAAGATTTTCAGATTTTGAGGCAGTTTTGCAATGGGCAGTCGAGGTTTGCAGTATGTGCTTCTGAGAGTGGCTTGGCAATAGTGCTCTTTTTTTCCCCCAGTGAGGCAATTTTCTCAGCACTGCAGCCCTGGCACAGGAGACACTAGAGCTGCAGCCTCACATCTGAGAAATGGAGGGGAGTAAAATGAGAGATGGCCCTCGTGGGTCAGTGTAACCCATGGGATGTGTAACAGGGAGCATTCCACAAAGAATCATTCATCATTTACACTCTCATTCAACATCCAGATTCAGATATTCTTGCCGATGTCAGCTCAGGACTTACTCAAACAGCAGTACCATGAGGTTGGTAGGATTAGGAGGAGGTTGTAAGGTCCTGCTGTGCTCGGGGACCTGCAGGGTGTGAGGGTCGTGGTGTGCAAAGGAGTGTGTAAAGCCTGTGGGTGACACCCTGGGTGATTCCTGTTGGGCATTTGCGAGGCAGGAGCACCTGGCTGTTCTCCTCACCTCATTTCTCTTTGGTGATGACCACCTGGGCACAAGGATGTGCTGCTCACTTGTTCTGCTGCTGCTCCATCCACAGCCTTGTTGATCCTTACTGCGTAGAATCCATGACATTTTAAATCTGTTTGCCAGGCTGGGAGATGCAGTGACTGGAAAATGTGTGAAATCCTTGGTTAGTGGGTGTGGATCCTCCTGGATAGCAGGATCACCCTGGATAGGCCAACTCTGGCAGAGGATCATCCGTTCTGCAGAAGTGATGAGCATCACAGTTGTGCTGATAGCCAGGAGTTTGTTGCATTCAAGGGTATGGAGTTGGCCAACACAGAGGAGGAATTCTCCTTCCTCAGCTCTGTCAGCAGTGATGCTTTGTGCACCATGAGGAACTAAAGTATTTCTGATTGTAGAAATTGTTTAATGGCTCATCACACTTCAGGGAAGGGCCAACACTGAACAAGCAACTTTAAATTACAAGCAGTGGGCACTTCCCATATTAGCACTAGTCTGGGACAGAGAAATGAGTTGTGCAGGTACATAAATACTGTCATTTAATCTGATCCATAGCTCAGTAGAGACATGTACAGATGTGCTTCTCTATCAATAACATGGGGATAACAATTCCAGCCCAGGTGTCTCGTAGGGGTGTCACAAAAATTAATTAGATAATGTCTGCATAGTGCTTTAAACACAGCAAATCACCATGCACATGCTAAGTCAGGGCTTACTAAGCTGAACAGGGCTTTGGTGGCTGTTAACCCTTTTTTCTAGGAGACAGGAATAACTGCTTGAAATCTATTTCAAAATATGTGTATTGATACATTGCTTTCCCTGTTTTCTATCATTTTCTCTTTCATGTTCTTCCCTACCCAAGCAGATGGTGAAAAGAGTCAATGTTTTCCCTCCTCAGAACAAAACTTTAATTTCAACAGAGACATATCACCTTGTAGGAGTCCTTATCCCAGAAATTTCATGTCTAATCCAGAAACTCTTTGCACATAGAATCATGGAATGGTTTGTGTTGAAGGGACCTTTAAAGGCCATCTGCAGTAAACAGGGACATCTTTAACTAGATCTGGTTGCTCAGAGTCCTGTCCAGCCTGACCATGATTTTTTCCAGGAATGGAGCATCCACAGCTTCTCTGGACAACCTGTGACAGTGTTTTACCAGCCTCATTGTAAAAATACTTATTCCCTCTCTCTAGTCTAAATCTTCCCTCATGCTTTTAAGACCCTCAACATTTTCATTTCTGTTTTGTTGAGGGACTACCCTGTATTCACATTTGAAGATGTGCTGTAATGTTTGACTCAGATCATCAGAGATCATGAAAGATTTTGTGTCAATCACACATTTCCATGTGTATAAAAATTAAACAAAAATCTCTTTTTGCAAGTTGTGCTTAATGTTACAATAATTTTCCAGAGGGAGAACAGACAGTTTACATGAGGGAAAGATTTTATGGATGGCAGGAGAGCAACTGGAGAGATCTGAAACGACAGCATTCTGCTGAGCTTGATAAGAGCTTATCAACACAGCTACACAGCTGATGTTTGGTGTTCCTCGTGAAGTGGAATAAAATGAATGTGATGATTTCAATCGAGCTTCTCAAAGATAAGAGTGTCTATCTCAGAAACCCTCCTCCCATGTGCACACTTATCACTCCAATATCAGCACCATTGAATTCCGCAGATTTAAAATTGGATGGGGCATGAGGACTGCTCTTGGAGGGAGGATGCTTTCACAGGAGGGAGGGAGGAATGGATGGATGGATGGATGGATGGATGGATGGATGGATGGATGGATGGATGGATGGATGGATGGATGGATGGATGGATAAATGGACATTAATACAGGAGAAGGGAGATCATAGTTCAGTTGAATATTGCAGAACAAAAGTACTTCTGCAGAATTGGCAAGCTCTCCCCTTTTGCTACAAAACCTGTAATTTGCTGTCTTTTTCATCACTGTGCCCATTCCTCTGTCCTTCAGGACACACTCCAAGAGGCTGTGGAGCCCCTTGCTGAGCTGGGTTCAGAACCCTCTGACCAAAGCCTGTCAGTCAGACACTGCTGTTTTGGAATGGATTGAAATAATTGAATAACAAATAACACCAGCACTCCTTGTCTCCCTCCCAGCTGTGTCCACTACTCCTGTGAGGCCACCGACTGCCAGAGGCTGGAGATCGAGAACGCGGTGCTGAACTGCACCGGCGGCACCGGCTGGGACAACGGCGCCCAGTGCAACGTCAGCTGCAGGACTGGCTACATCCTGCACATCCACAGAGATGATGAGCTCCTCAAGAGCCAGGTTTGTCCTGCTGAGGTGTTTGATAGTGATGCACAAGATCAGGATGAGCACAGCTGTGGAGAAATTGAGAAATGAGTCAGGCTAGACCCTAAAATCTCAGCCCAGCCTTGGGACAAGGTCTTGTCTGAATACTTGTCTTCAGAACAGGAGCCCTTTGACTCTGTAGGAAGAGCAATGAGAAAAGCTCAGATGTTCCCTGAATTTAGAAATTTTCAAACCAAAAAGTTTGTGTTCAGTCCTTCTTTGATCTGTGTTTCTACGCAGCCAAACAGTGGGGTTGGTGTTTTGGGAGTAGGGTGCATGTGTTTTTGCACAACCAATTTCTGGGCAAAATACCTAATTTTTAGTCCTTGGATTGAGGCTAACAACATATTAACTCCTTTGCAGTGTTTCAGTCCAACTGCTCCCAGACACACCCTGACATGTAAACCATGGAGGGCGCAGAAGCACCCAAACCTTTTTGCTTCTAGACAAATCACCAAAAACCTCCCAAGCAGGCCAGGAAATGCTCCCCATCCTCTCTAATCCATGCATTAATAATCCAGTCCTACAAAAACAGCACATCTTCATGCAGTGAGGGGGGTATTGAGGAAAACAATTGTTTAAACATTAAAAAAAAGCAAGTGCTTTGTGCTGTGGGAGGTGGATGAGGTGCACGTGCAGCATGGCCCTGGAAGCAGGATGCTGGGGACAGGGGGATGCAGGACTGTCACCCCACTTTGTGCCCTCATCTCTAACACTGCCACATGCTCTGAGTGGGCCATAGGGATGGTTTCCCCCATCAGCACCTTCTCTCCCTGGGTGTGGGGGCAGCACTCACATCTGGGGCAGCACTCACATCTGGGCTGGGGCAGCCACACTCAGCAGCCTGTCTGTACTTGTGAAATACTGTGTTCTTCATAAGCTCACAGAGGGGGGAGACAGAGTGGGGGGGAATGAGTCAGCCCTTTCAACTCAATTACAAAACAAATACAGGACCCCACGAGCTGGGCCTCTTCCATCCTAATTGGCATCAGCACCAGAACCCCAGCTCCAGCTGAGCATTTTTACAGAACAGAAAACCAGTTCTCAAAATGAGCCTGCATGGCTGAACCAGGAAATTGTTGGAAGGGATCTGTACATGGGGTACATGGAGCATGCAGGGATCACAAACCAAATAAAACAGCCTGAGCATGCTCCACTAGCCCTGCGTTATTTAAATGCAAGCATTACCTTTTGGGGAGGCTCGGCATGGTTTTGCTGGGAGAAGTTTGGTTTCAGAGCCTGATCAGACTCATATGACAGGAGGAGATTTTAGCACCCCTCACTAACGTGATTCACTGCCTATTACAACACGCTTCCTCTCACCCTGCTCTGCTATTGCACTTCGTTGTCTTTTTCCACCAATAAAACCCCCTGAGGCCAGTGGCTTTGTTTTGCTCAGTGCTGTGCATTCACTGTTCAAATCAGGGAAGGAGTGGAGCATCTTAAAGATACCCATGACCAGCTAAGCACATTAAGCACAAAGTTTTATTAGTGTGCTTCAGAGATCTGCTGGAAAGGAACAGACAGTTTCTTTCACTATCATCTTATTTCTTCATGTCAGGTGCTTCAAACTAGAACTTGTGGAACGTGTAGGCAAGAAATGAATTATCTGAGAAAGTCCAGAATCCATGGTGTGGATTTCTCTTATCAAAAGGCGTTGTGCTTCTTCCATACTTGCTTCCCAGCTTCAGCTCCTCTTCCAGTCACAAGCATTTGGGGGTGAGAAAGGGCACGTGGGGTGTTGTCCATGGCCAGAGGGACTTTCTGTCATGGCTGGGGAAACTTGCACGAAGCTGTTCCTTGTTCCAGTTTTGTCATTTAATTGGTTATTTCACTGATTTGAAGGTCTAGAGATACTTTTTTTTTCTCATTTAACTGTCAGTGTGTGGGGCTGCCTGAGGAAGAGGAGGAAGGAAATAGCTTTGCACATGTTGGTGTTTCACAGTGTTGGGTAGGAAGGAGGCTGGGCTGAGTGCAGTATCTCAAAGACCACACTGACCATCCATAGCCCACAAACACTACATGCTGGTGAAGGTGATTCACAGACCAATGAAACACCTTTGTTTAGCATCTGAACCACATTTGTCTTCCCTATTTCATTGAAAGACAGAAAAAAAGGGGAAAGAGAGAATTAAAAGTGACATTTTCAAAAGCACCTCAGTGATCTAGGGGTGCAAGTCACATTTCAAATCAATCTCTTACATCTAAAGGGTCTTTGAAAATCTTCTTAACACTTTCTGCACTTTCTAGACTCTTTGCCTTCTGAAGCCACCATTTTATTCAGTTCTAGGGTAAAATATTCATTCATTCCCTCTCTGAGAATCTCCCATTTCCAAATTCTGTTAAAACCCTGTAAAATCACCAAACCCTAAAACTCGTCAGCACTCTGAGCAGCAAGAACTGTTTGCTGCTTGAAAAGAAAAAGAAAGCTGAGCTGTTTACAGACTCTTGGGCTCTCTCTCATCCTCATTTAGGGACTTCAACAACAAGAAAGGGGTTTGCATAGTGGTGGAGCAAAGTCCTTCATGTATCTTTCTCACAAAAAAGATCTTGGGGATGTTTTCATTCTCCCACCCTGATTTCTTCCCACCCCCCCTTGACAACTCCATCACTCTTTCTTGTCTTCTTCCTCTTTCCCCCCTTTGTCTTTCACTGCTTTCCTCCCCCTTGTCCTTCACTGAAAGCCCTGCTCATTCAGTTACTTGTTGTCATCTCTCCTTGAAGCTACCACCACTGCTGCTCTGGTCAAGAGGTGTTATTTAAAACCCAGCAGCTCCCTAATGTTGTGCAAAGGCATCATCAATCATGCCAGGAAAAGAAAGCGCTGCTCATGTGGGTTCAATTAGAGGCACAGTAGTGGGCAGAAGTGGAAGAATACTTAGAGGGGAGGGCACAGCTGTTCATTTTTAAGGAGAGGAAACTTCACACGTGAAGCATCGCTTGAAGAAGGAGCCGGCTGGGATCTTGGGCAGCAGGAAGGAGACATGAATTCTCCCAGGCTGTTAAAAGTCCCGAGAAACAAATCTTTCTGGCACCAGATTTGTTTAAGTTTGCATCCTCTTCACTGTACTGCACACTGTATCTTTGGAGGCCCCTTTCTCTCCCCCCTCTTTCCTCCTTGCCCACCCTCCCTCCTTGCTGAAGCCTCTTTTGGAAGGCAGGACATGAAGGGAAGCAGTTGCTGTGATGCCAGTCAAAGCAGCACAAAGTGCCCAAAGTGACAGCTAATAAACCAGATGAGAAAGCCAAGTGCTTCGTGTGGGCTGCTGTGAGCTGGGTGACCTTGTCAGATCAGACAGGCGAAACAGGCACGTGCCTGCTCAGCTCCGGCTGCGAGAGCTGCACAGGCAGAGGCACTGCTGCCACTGAGACCCAGCACCAGATCCAAGGGCTGGGTCTGTCACAAATACCTCCAGGGTGTGGGGTGGAGCTGGGGAGGGACAGGGTCCTGCTCAGCAGCCAGGGTGCTGTTCCTGGGCACTGCAGTGATCCCACCCTCAGGTGGGACACTGAAAGAGAGCAAAGTGAAAAGCTGGTGGGTGCCATCACCACAATTTCTGTGGTAGGTTTGTCCTCTGTGCTTCCAATCAGAACCACTGCTCTTTGTCTCCATTGCAGGGAATGCTCTCTGCTGTGTCCTGCTGCAGAATTGCATGAGCTTCAAGTGATGACATGATAGACATCCTCTAAAATGTCTTATTATTATGTCTGACCTTGAAAACCTCAGCTTCCATCATAGCAAACATGGAACAAATTACTGGGAAAAGCTGAGTAGCCAGGGTCTTACCCCCATGGGTACAGCTTCTCTGCTTGGGAACAACCTCAGTGTGCCAAGAAAGGCATTGGGGTCTGAGAGGACTCTTACAGATTAGATTAGGGGCGTTGTGAGGAAATACCATGGGGAAAAACCCAGAGATGGAAATGTGGAGACACTAACATTTTGATATCAAGGTCTAGAACAGGAGCACAGACAAAGGACAGTGGAGCATGGCTGTGGAGAGAGATTCCTTTCAAAGAGAGGGTATTCCAGGCCCATGGCATTTCCAGCAGGCTCTGCTGTCCTGCTGCTTTCTGCTAACAGAGGCCACAGACTGCAGCTGAAATACTCTCACAAGTGTAGCTTGGGCAAAACATTCCTTTTGTAAGGTGTGACTGTCATGCACAGATACTGCTTCTGTTTAAATTTTTGTGTTGCATTCCGGTTTCTGTGTTTGCACTGTTGCTTTAGTGCTCTGCAGAGGTACATCTGATGTGCAACCCTGTCATTAGAGAAACTTCCTGGTGCACCACACTGTGTCTCAGCAGCAGTAGCAGCTAGTAGGAGCACTCATTCCTAAATTAGATCACAGCAACACCAATAACTTTATTACTGGAGCCTGAATCTCTTCTCATTGATACAGCTTCCCTATGTTCAGCATGGATCCAGTATCCAGCATGAAACTATGCAAGACCTATGTCTTTTCCATAACATTTGGATAGCCCCTGACTTCATTACTTGAGTTTATTGACATCAATAGCTTGGGTTTATGTTTTAAGTTCCAGCAGCCACAGTACTGCTGTGTTATTTGATGATAGCATCTGTTAAAGGGAAATGGAGGCTTTGCTGGATGCTGGAGCAGCTCATCCTGGAGTGCTGATGGTTTACAAGACATGGGAATATGCTGTATTATCCCTTCTTCTGTGGCCATCACACTGTAACCCCCTGAAATTTTCAGGACATCAACTGCCCACAGTTTATATACACTTTTTAATGGTACAGATATTCTGATAAGCAACAAAGGCAGAATTAACAGCCACTGGGGAGTGAAATCATTGGGAATGAGAACACACAGTATCCCTTCACCTGATCGCTCTGGGTATCCCAGAATGTGCTACTCTGAGTTTGTAGAAAAGACATTTTTTTCCATCAGCAGTGCTCCCTGTTTAAATAAACTCCACAGTCTAGAAAAGGGGTTTTGTGCCCACTTGGGAAGTGTCCAGTTTCTCAGCTCAGGGACTGCTTTTTCCATTCTGAATGCAACCATATATCAAAGGGAGACAGGTCTGAACTTCTGTTGAAACCATTAGGGTGTTTTTGCAAAAAGGGAATCCAGGTCCCTTTGATGTGTGCTAGAAAAATTCCCTTTCCTTTTATAAACCCAGATCAATGGCCGGCGGTGCAAATCTCCTGTGAGCATACCAGCCCTGAATAAAATATTCCCTGGAGGCAGAGGAGTGCTGCTGTATGGCTTGGTCAGATTGCTCACCAGTGTCTTCCCCTTCTCATGTTTGTTTCTCACATTTCTTAACCTCTGTCCCTCTCTTTATTCTGGTGTGGAGGGAAGAGTTAGATTCTTCACTTCTAGCTTTTAATAATTTTCCATTTTTAATTAGAAAGTGGATATGTTGTTTACTCACTTCTCATTGCCAACATCTGTTTGTCCTTCAGTCACCCAGTAAATTCATCGTAGCTTTACATGGGTGGCTCCTTTGCTTCCCCCATTTTTCTTCTTTACCCCTAGCTCTCCAGATTCCAGTGTGCTGTGCAGTGTGGATTATTCCCCAGATCCATAGGAGTGTAGTTTCTGTGCAGCTGTGACAGTGGAGTGACTTTGGGGAAGTCAGAGCACAGGCACTGACTCTGTGTACAACCTCCCAAGTTCCAGGTGCCAGTTATGGACAGGACACTCCTGGGTCTGCCCATGGCAAATTCCTCCTGGAAAAGGTCTGTCCCTCAGGCGTTTGTGTCCGTGGTGTCAGGACAGCAGGGCCCTGATTCTGTGTGGAGCCCTGGGGCACTCTGCCAGAGAAACCACAACAGCAGCTGTCACTATCTGCACACAGTGTTGATGTGGCCTGAGGCACTTCCCCTGGGATCCCCATCCAAGGGTGACTGACACCTCTCAGGAGAGCCTCAGATGAGAGTCCCAAATGGCTTCATGTCAGCTTGGCTTTTACTTCAAACCCAGGAATGAGTTTGACTACTCGGAAGCACAGGGGGATCCCCTTGGAGTGGCTGTGTCACCTCAAAGGTGATAGGGATGGGAGACAGCTGTCAGCTCCAAACAGCTCAGGCTTGTGCTCCTTTCTGATGGCAGGGCAGAGCAGCAGGTTCCCTGCTTGTCTAAGAAGGCCAGACAAAAGTTTGGATTATTTGTAGAGCTCCACTCTTTCTATGGAAATGCTTTGGTGTCCCACTCCAGAGGTGGCAGAAAATAATTTTTCTGGTTTCTTATGAACCTTGGTGGGTTTGGTAGTTGCTGTCCAAATGACGATGGTAGGGACCAGACATGGCTGTGCTTAACTTGTGAGCCAAAACAATGGTTATTAGGCTTGAAATGGTTTTGATCTCTCCCTTGCTGCCATGGTGGCTGTAGCCGTGTGTCTTTTCCCAGACGGAGTCCAGCGTCACCATGACCTGCATGGATGGGAAGTGGAACAAGCAGGTGACGTGTGAGCCCGTGGACTGTGGTGTCCCAGACCAGTACCATGTGTACCCAGCCACCTTCAACTGCAGCGAGGGGACCACCTTTGGCAAGAAATGCTCCTTCACTTGCCGACCTCCTGCTCTTCTGAAAGGTAATGGGGGTGTCTGTGCAGTGACCTGAGACACAGCTGACACAGACTGCTCCGAGGAATACATGTTACTCTTGCTGTTGGTTTAGAATTATTCATGATATTTTAAGTAGGAAGAATTATGGGACTCTGTGGAAGGTTTATTTATATTAGAAGTTAAGTTCCTTTGCATCTCTGTATTACCTTGCTTTGACCTTTCCTTGATCGTGGCTGGCCAGGCAGTAATGACAGGGAATATTGCTTCCATACTACCAAAACATGGAAAAGTCATGGAGATAAATCAGACTGAACTCTCTCATCTTCTTTCCCATGCCTTGTCTACTTCCACTGTCTGTCTCTCTTCTGTGCCTCCTCCACGTATTTGGAAAGAGAAGACTGAAAAGCCCCATGTCCCAGTGGCATAGACTCCCATCGCTGTTTTTTTCTAATCCACCATCACCCTTCTCCTTTTCCACACTCATTTTGCTCTACTCTGACCTGCCTGTCCTCTTCTTGCTTGGCACTTTTTTTTTTTTCCTCTAGAAAGAACATAGCTTGCCACCCGCTGTCCTTTCCTCCTCTATCTTCCTCCCTGCTACTTTTCTGCTAACATCCCCATCCTCTTCTCAGAAGCATCAACTCTTCTGCTCACTAGCCCATTTCCTTTTTTGATCTGGTCCTCAGGAAACAAGAAAATTGTTAATTTGAAGGAACTTGTCCATTTTATATGGAAAAAATTGCTTAATTGCTGTTGTCAACTCAGGTACAAACATTGTATAAGCTTTTTCTGTACCTGTGGTATTGCCTTTTCTGCTGGGATTCATTGCAAACCCCAAAAAGGAAGGCATGGGAAGAATTCATTTCAGGGAAAGGCTATATTGGTTTATTCACATATAAGCAAATTGCTTAATTATTTTTAATTCTGATGGGAGATAACCAAAACCAACCAGCACACAGTCACAGTTATGACTACTCAAAGGACAGTTAAGTAGGGAAAATTAAGAATAGTTTTTAACAAAACCTCCCATTTTCTGTTTATACACTCACAGGACCATCTTCAACAAAAGAGGTTTTTTTCATTTTAAATACTTTAAATTTTTTTGAGTGGACAGTGAAAATGATTACACTCATCATGACCAACAAGAGCTGATGAGTCAGGCAGGGATAGCTGGAGGGATGACAACCAAGCCCAGGTCAGGGCTGCAGCTCTGGTGTGTGGCATCACTTCACCTTTGTCCAGAAACACTGAGCTGTGAGGTAAAGGCACTGTTTGGTGTAGAGCCATCACTGATGACTAATAAATGTTGCCACTGAGCTTCTGGAGAGCAGCGTTGCAATGACTCATGCCTAATTCAATCACTGACGTCATGACAGGCACTGTTGGTAAAGTCACAGCTTATCACTTTGCAGTGGCAAGTATGATATCACCACTGGGCTGGGAGCTGCTGCATGAGTCAGAGCAGAGGAACATGCTGGTGCTCCAGAAAAGAGCTCCCTTCTGCACAAAATACCTCTGCAATCATCTGCAGTTGGGGAGGGGAGAGACAAATCCGGGGCTGATTTAATGCAGCTTCTCTTATCTTTGAGGGCAGGGCAGGAGGGCTCCTCCACATACCTTCCTGAGCCCTCCAGAGCCTTTTGTTTTCTTCTTCTTTGAATTCCAGCCTCATGCCCCGGCTCTCTTCCTCCCCTTGCAGGGAGATGGCATTGCTCCGGGGTTAGCAGTTTGTCAGTATTATTTCGGATAACTCCGAAGTTGGCTCACTGTTGAAAATATGCCTTGTGGGTTGAGAAGAGTTCCTGCAGCAATGCTCGGGGATTTCAATGGAATATTAGGGATTTTTGAAGGGTTAGTGGCTCATAGCTGTGCTTTGTTTCTTAGGAAAAGCTTATTCCTTTTCAACATATGGTATAAAATAACAAAGAATGTAAAATACACTGAGACTGGGCTACTTTTAGCTTAACCTTCTGAAGTCAAGTAGGTCATAGCAGAGGCAAATAGAACTATTGTACCTTTTACCTTTGAGGTGTTGGCCAAGAAAGCTTCCTGAGGAAAATGAGTCTCTAATGAGTATTATGAATCCTATTTATCACAGTAGTCCCCAAGGACTGAGAGTCCCCAGCTGAGAATGGCTCCTCATTGTGTTGGAGTAGTGACTCTAATACTAACAGATGCTGCTCCAAAAGGTTCCAAATTGAAATAAAAGGGACAGATTCAGGCAAAAGATATAACACAGAAGCAGAATGAAGAATGTGATGGCACCAAACCCTCTGTTAAAGCCATGGCTTTGGAGAGGAGGGGGTTGGTGTATGAGACAAGTTTCCTTTCAGAGAGGAACAAAATAAGGAAGAGAAATACAAAAGATGACAAAGCCCGTGTGGCTTCCCCTATGCTATAGCATTTCCTGAAATAAGCACTGCCTGCCTGTCACCTGAAAGCAGAGTCCTTAATGATTTAATGACATCATCTAGAGCGAGAGAGCGCATAGGACATGTGAATGTTCACTGCAGCTGAATTTGTCAAATCGGCTGAGGGGGCTTTTGATATCTTAGGGGTGTAATGACATTTCAAAAGAAAATGGTCCTGCTGAACATTGTTAACTTTGCTCACTGTTCTTCTCAGGAAACAACAGCAACTTGACCTGCATGGAGGACGGGCTGTGGTCCTTTCCTGAGGCCCTGTGTGAGCTGATGTGTCGAGCACCCTCCATCGTCCCCAACGCCGATCTCCAGACCTCTCGCTGCCGAGAAGACAAGCACAAAGTGGGCTCGTTCTGCAAGTACAAATGCAAACCAGGTTACCACGTCCCTGGATCCTCCAGAAAATCAAGGAAGTACGTGAAACACTAAAGCTATGCCATCAGCCTGGTTCAGAAAGCCATGAGTTAAAATGATTTTGGGAAGGGGTTGTTTGTCACAGATTCCTTTTGCCATAGGGAATATCATGGAGCAATTCCTTAATGCAGATAGCTGTGCAGTGTCACTTTGGGCACCCAGCTCACTTAGGCTTCTTTGAAAATCCTGACCAGTGCTCAAAAAACAGACTTTACCTTAGAAATACCCCTTTGATATGCAGCCTGGGGAGTCCCCTTTGAAACCCTGCAGAAAAGGGTTAGTGCTGTCGTATACTTCTGACTCTGCACAAACCCACTTCAAACCAACCACAGCCCACAAGCCTGGGAAGCTGAGTTCTTGGGAGATGTTTCCAAGGCCAAAAGAGGAGTTTAGGCTGGGCAGCTCAGTGTTGGTTTTGCAAATATATATTTTTGCTCAGAGACGTCATGACGCAAATTCACAACTTGTTCCCCAAGTGTTAAAAGCTCGCACACATCCATCTCCTGCAACCTGCTAGCAGAGCTCAGAGGCTTTAGAGGCTCCCAGCTGACTCAGCCACTCACTAAATGTTGCTTTTTTCTGCACAAAAAGGCGAGCCTTTAAGATCCAGTGCACACAAGATGGCACGTGGCTGCCGGGCGCCTGCGTGCCCGTCACCTGTGACCCTCCACCCTCCAAATTCCACGGGCTCTACCAGTGCTCCAACGGCTTCCAGTTCAACAGCGAGTGCCGAATCAAGTGCGAGGATGATGACACTCAGGCGGTGAGTCTCCCTTACCCAAATTTCCTCAGCCCACACAAGTCTGGATTTATCATGTCTTCCCTAAGGACACTGATATTGGAGAGATCGAGGGACATTGAGCTCTTCCAAAAGCAGGGAAATGCAGAGGGAAAAACATAATTAAAGTTGCAGGATAGCCTGGAAAGAATATTTTTATGACAGTAGTAGCAGTATTAACTATTACCTGTAAAGCATTAGAAGTGACTGACTTACTGTTTCTGGACAGTAAGTGGCAGAAAAATCTGCCACAGTGGCTTTGTGATCTGGTTAGAAAATAAGGAGCAACAAATGAAAGTAAGTAGAATGTAAGTGATCTACACTTACTCCATTCTGTTTTACCTTACTTTTCTCTCCACTTCCTACCTTTGTATGTCTGTGTGTCATAGTTTAACACCAAAGGACATACAACTATTCAGGTGAATTCTCTCTAAACTTCCCTGTTTTTCTGGCTGTAAAGGTGTAATTTGGCATCAGAGGTCAGATCCTCATCTGGCACAAATCAGCATGCTGCCTTTGGCTTCCTGGGAGCTGTGTTCACTGATATGAGAAGTCTGGCCTCTGCTATCTTACTTGAAATGCCTAGTTTTCCTCACCAGAGGTAATTATAGTTTGTGAGATAAGTAACTTCTCCCAGAAGTGCTGCTGCTCCCTGCTTGGGAAGAGATGGGGATGTGGAAGCTGCAGCTACTGCAGGCACTGCTTGGAGCAGGCAGTGCTCTGGCAAGGGCTGTTTGATATCATTCCAGAATATGAAGGCCTTTAAAAAGATACCAACCCTGCCCTAGGGCCAGCTGTGTGAAAGACACCTCAGGTACCTGATCCACATGTTAAAAGCCCCTGTTCCCTGTCCTCTGGCCTGCCTTCTCCATGGGGACAACAGGCAGAGCCTCAGCGTTTCACATCAGGGCACCTGGAAAAGTTTTCCTCGTTTAAGACTTGGAGTGAGGTTATGATCAGTGTGAAATGAGAAGTTGCAGGCATGGGTGGGAGCTCTGGGTCACAGCAGCTGTGGCTTTGTGCATCCTCCACTTGCTCAGAGGGGCAGCATGGCCTGTGCCGTGTTCAGAACTGCCACTGCAGGGGAACTGGGACCTCCAGGGCAATGGCAGCTGGTGGAACGGGCTTGTGTTTGCTTTTAAATGAGGTGAACACGAAGAGGAGCAAGCAGTGGAGTCAGGGTTGCAGCAGTAATGAAGTGAGCTCTGGAAAGGGAGAGATACAACTCTGTTCACTGGGAGGGAGAGGAGCGACTGTTCAGCTGCGAAGGCACCTTGGGCAAAGGAGCAGATAAAATCTTGAGAAAAGGATTTACACTGAAAAATATTTTCAGATATCCCAGAAAATAGGCCACAGAAGAAGAACAAGGACTCCTGGCGCAAGCCAGAACCACTTGAGAGGTGTTAATTATTTAAGGATTAAACCCCACTAAGTCTCTCTCAGCTATATAAGGTGATAATACACGTTGCATCCAAGCAAGAAACACAGCAGGGATTTTCACAAGAGATTTTGCAGGTCAGGGAATGATGGACAGTATGTTACTATAGCAATGGATATCCTGGGATCTCTGAGTATGTTGCTGAAACTATACAAGAGTACCCTCAAGCACAGCCAGCTCCAGGAACATAAATCAGGTTTCATGGCTCATCTTTGAGAATCACATTTGAACCCTGGCATGGAAATTGCAAGGGAAGTGCACCACACTTGCTAAAACAGCAAATTGTGCTCAATTATAATTTAGCAATTTATTCCTGACTTTGTCACCATGCTGAAAGATCATTACTTGGCTGCACATACAGCATCTCTTAATCACCAGGAAGGTAATGGTCATTTAAGCAGGCACCTCCCCTGGCACCAGAGCAAGGGTCTTCCATTTCTGCATATTGTACACAAATCATATCAACAGTCAGATCTAAATTAATCAATGTCTGCCAAACTGGCCCTTAGGTGAGAATCACCAAGCTGGATCTCAGCCTGAGTCCATCTGCTCCATTATTCCTTTCATATGATTTCCTTATTACTTCTGGCAATGGCCAGATGTCTAGAGAAGGGGAAGCAGGTCCCACACCATAGTCTGCTGCTAATACCACTTTGCATCTCACTAAACATTGTGTTCATCAACAAAGCTGAGCAAAATAAGGGAAGCATTAGGATATTAAGGTAGAGATTACCACTGAAGGCAGTGCCCTCTTCCATGCCAATACCAGGGGCTTGTGCAGGTCCCTGTGCAACAATGGGTGTGAGTTGTGGGGCAGAGCTCCTCCAAAGAGTTCAGCAGTCCTGCAGGGATCCCAGCATGCATGGCACATTAAAGGATCCCCAGAGATATCCAGCACAGTGTCCAAAAGCAGGGTGGGTAGATTGCAGGCATCGTGTCTGGCATGAAAAAGGGGTGAGGAGAAGCAGAGATCCTGCATGATTCTCCCACCCAGTAAGGCCCCCACAGGAGTTTTGGAACCCAACCACAGCAGACAACCTCCTGTTGAATGTCCCACATTACCCCATGGCAGTCAGGCTCGGAGATCCCACAGAACAGCTTGTTTGCACAGAAATCCCCAATGCCATGAGGATAGATCTGACAAAAGATTGCCTGTTCACTCCTTTGTTGTTTTTAAAGGGCATGATATTTCCCCTCGGACTTTGGTATTCATTCTTCAGTATCATACAGAGAATCTCTTCTATAAGAGAAATGTCATATTCTGTTCCATGCCCATTCCCACAGCAGAGGATTCTTTTCGTCCTTCCCACCTGCCTCTGTGCGTGTCCATCTCAGCCCCTTTGCCTGCTGTCACTCAAGGCAGCCAAGCTCTAAAGAGCACGTTCTGCCCTGCTAAGCTCATGTCCTGCTCTCCCTTCCTCCTTCAGATGGCCATTGGGGATTCTTTCTTTTTCAAGACAGATGATGTAACTGGTTAGAAAATGCAAAGAGGAAAAAGGTTGTCTGTATTCGACACCAGCCTCTCTTTAACAAGAAGGAAGGCAAACTGAGTGAATGCACCTCTATTGCAACAGGAGTGGGGCTGTTGTAAGGTGTAGACCTTGCAAGGGGCTTGTAAAGACCTTGAATTGCAGAGAAGAGATAAGTGTGTGTATGTGTGTGTGTGAATACTGCAGGTTTCCTTTTCTTTATTCTCTGGGGGAAGACTCCGTCTTGCCCCCTGCCAGGGCTGGCAGTCCCAACCAGGGGCTTTTCCAACTCCAACAGAACTTTGCTCCCAGCTCAGCTCTGCTCACCTCCCAGCCTCTCCTTGTTATTTCTGTGTCAATCCTCACTATCTCCTTCCCTCACTCCCAGGGCCGTGGGAGCAACGTGATCCACTGCCGGAAGGATGGCACCTGGAGCGGCTCCTTCCACCTGTGCAGGGAGATGCAGGGGCAGTGTGCTCTGCCCACCCAGCTCAACAGCCACCTGAAGCTGCAGTGCGCCGGCGGCTACGGCATAGGTGGGTGAGCACCCAGCCTGTCCCCAGGTGGGAGCAGGCAGCAGGACAGCAGGAAGAGGATGGGAATGGCAGGGAAGGAGGAAGGAGCCTGCAGTCCTTCAAGTCACCTTCTCTGGACCTGTCTACCCGAGTGAGAACCTGCCACGGGAGGCTTTTCAGGGAAATGCTTTTAGGAAACGTGAAGCTCTGAGAGGCCAGGCATCGGGTAACATGCTCCGGCTGCAGGCTCCTTGTAGGGCTTCCAGTTTCATGGTGTCCCTTCTTGGCCAGCTGGTTTTTAGGGTCAGCAGCATGCCAGGCTGTGCCAGAGACACATCCAGTCTGCAAAATACAGGGAGGGGTTGTACCTGCTTTTGGGCTTACACTTTCGTAATGTCCCACTCCTTTAGCCACATGCACAAACCTGAGCTCCAGAAACTGAAAGGCAGGGAGGACACAGGACAATGCAGCACTAGGATAATTCAGGTCTCCCCAGGAAGAGTATGAGATCAGCTGAACATTCCCTTTGGTATGACAGTTGTTTAGGAGCTGTTTTAAAGGGCCTACTTTCCTTCTTTCTGGAGTACCTGTTCCCTGTGCAAGGGGTGATGACCCCTGCACTCATTTTGGCTTTGTGTCACCCAGGCACAGGGAGGGACAGACACCCTCAGCTGTACACACTATATTGTATTTTCAGCCCCTGTTTTGGGGGTCTCCCTGCTGTAAGGGCTGCAACAGGAGCTGCACTGCCTGCAGCCCACACAGGTTTGCGAGGCCCCTTCCTGCAGCCCCCCTCCCAGCCCCTGCCATCCCCCTCCTGCCTCCGCCTGTCCCTTTGAACTTGGAGAAATTTCCTCCTTGCGCGGCTCCCTCATTATATCGCAGCCATGCGGAGGACTACGAGCCTCCTTGTGTTCCCTCCCCGGGGAGGAGAACACGACCTGGATGAGATCACCGCTCTGTAATGATGCCAATTACAGATCATATATCAAAACAATTCCGACCCGCTCCTCTCCATGAGCGTGGTGGAGCGCGGGAGAGCGAGCGCCGAGGAGCCTGCGGCGACTCTTAATGTGGAGAGGCGTTTTACCCTTGAGACGAGGTTACCTCCAGGGCCAGACAGGTTTTTGCAAGGAGAGAAACCCCAGTTCCTGGTTTGGAGGGGAGCATCTCAGTGCTGGGCGCCTGCCAGCTCTCGCTCCTGTCGCGGCGATGTCGGCAGGTGCCGATCCCAGGGATGGCGGGCCTGACCCCAGGAAGGGACCACACAGCATCATGGAGGTGAAGATGCATGGAGCAGGCCCCCCACAAGAGTGTGGCTCTCTCTGGAGAGGGATTTAGAGCTCAGAGAGGGCACAGTGGCCTCTGGCTCTCATCCTCAGCAGATGGAGACATACCACACACTTTGTAGGCTCACCCAGCACCAAATTTTTGGATCAGATATTATTGGGGTTTTCCTCTCTTCTCTGCATTTTTGAAAGCCTGATCGATGTCCTTTTGAAAAAGTGTCCACCATGCTCATGAAGACAAGCCAGTCATTCACTATGGGGTGGTGTCAATAGGCCTCATGCAGTAGGTCCTTGGAGCCACTTCCAGGTGTCCTGGGAAAGCAAAACAAACCTCAAGCACTCCCCATCTTTCCAGCCTAGATCTGGCTGCTCCCACTGACTCCTCCAAGTGGAGAATGTGAGAAGGCAGAAGCAGGTGGGAAGAATAATAGCAACCAGTCGTGGCCACTATGAATCCCACACACCTTCGGTAATTCCTCAGACACCTAATCTGCCCTTCCAGGCTGAGGCGTGTGTTGAGCCAAAATTCAGCTCTCCAAACCAGTGCAGAGATTAATTCCTCCCCCAGCGCTGATTGGAGTGCAGAAATCCTAATGACATGTTTGCAGCAGCTGTGCCATTCAAGAGTGATTTTCCAGGGGGGAAATGGTAATGGTCCAACACACAAGGGCTTATGGTTGTGTCACCACAGGGCTCTGGGATATTGCTGCAGAGTATCGCAGCATGTTTTAATAAAGAAAGGACAGGATTCCCACTGGGCATGACAGTTAATCAGAGAAAAAGCAGGTTTATGTGTGAACAAAGCCATCATTACCTTTCTGAGTACTTCTTATCGACTGTGGGACTTGGGTGATAGCTGATCTCCAATATCATTAGGCATGGTCACCCTTTGGAAGATCATTATTGGATGTTTGTAAATCTGACACATCAAACAATAGGTTTCTGCCATGTCACAGGTGAGATGAGTTCGACAGCCTCTCCCTAATCAGCCCCACTGCTTGAAAGAGCAGTTGAAATGGAAAAACCTTCACATTGTCTTGATGATCTGAAAGTGCAAAGCCTGACCCCCTTCTTGGAGTTAACAGCCAGAGAAATACTTAGATTTGCAGCTTGCTCAAAAGGCCCTGGAATACCTGCCACCCCCACGCCCTCCTGCTTAGTACAGGGCTGTACTCAGCACTTCACGTGTGGCTAGGAGATATGTGATAGTTATGGTTGACTGCTAATTGCAATTTAGGAAAAATGAGCCGTAATCCTGTCCTTCAGCTGGAAGGATGCTGGAAGGGTCAGAAGCTTTATCCTGTAGCTTTATCCCCTTTGTGTTTTGAGCAGGCACAGAGTGTACCACCTCCTGTCTGGATCACAGTCACGAGCCCATCCTCCTGCGCGTGAACGAGACCGTGCAAGACATCCAGCACTGGATGAACCCACAGAGAGTGAAGGTCAGTGCCTGGACACTGCACAAAACACATCTCTGTTGCATGCTTATGAGTGGCCAGTGTTACCTGGAAAATAGGGAATTTGGACCTTTAGGAAAGAATTCCTGATTTTTCTTGTGTCTGTTCCAGTAACATGGTGGATTTCTCTCCAAGTGGCTTTTTCTCCAAGTTGCTTTCTGTCTGTGTTTTCCAAGTGAAAGTCAGTTCAAGGTAAAGGCCTCACATCAGCGGGGCTTGATCTGGAAATGGGATTCATGCCACAGGAAGATGTGACAGACAACCAGAGAAAGGGCACTGGCCAGGCTTTATTTTCTTCCTCCTGTATTTTACATTCTTTGGATGGCAGAGCTGGATTTTTCTGTGCCGCTTCTGGATGACAAAAGAAGCTGATACAGAGGGTTTTTCATTTCCCAACCCCGCAGAGCTGGCTGAGTGCTCCCCCCACCCCTCTGCCCGCATGCAAGAGCTGCCTGCTCAGCACAGCCCCTTCCAGAGGTCACCACTTCTCCCTCCTGCCTGCTGCAAACGCACAGCCAGCATTAACTGCTCACAGATCCCTGTCCTGAGCGTCCTCCAGCACGCACCATGGCAGTGTGCCCCGATGGGGATGTGCACACCCTGTGCAATGCCTTGCACACACACACTCAGCCCCACACTCACCTAACTCTTCCTGGAAACCCTCACGTTCCTACAAACAAACCAGGTGTTTGTGGCTTTACGGTATTTCTGCAGGTGTGGAAGTCTAACTGGACATGCTGGAGCATGTGGTGGAAGACGGTGGCACATCGGGTGTCACCAGGGTGCAAGTTACTGGTGGTGCTTGAGCAAAAACCTCTGGCTTTTACATACTTGGTGCTGGCTTTGCAGGAGTCTGTTTTACACACCTGAACTCCATTAAGAAGGAGAACAAGCAGCCAACACAGCCCCAGCATGTCCTGAGCAGCTTTGACAGTCTATTTGCTTCTCTACATGCCTAAATGTGCGCCCAGGGTTTGGGATTTTTGAAACCTGGCCTTGGCTGTGGGTAGCAAGTGACTCCAGAACTCTCCACCACTTTGAACTTCACTGTTTCACACAGAGCAAGAGAATAAATCTGGGAAAGGAGTGGGAAACCTAAGTCCAGAGAATATGACCAGCTCAAAATGTTCTTCCCAGCTTCCCATTCGCTGCAGACGCTGAGGTTCTGTGACTGCCTTAAGCCGAGGCTTTGCCAAGTTTCTGGCATGAAACATAAAGAAAACCCCTATCTCTGTATGAGGGGCAATTTCTCACTGGCCCTATCCTGAGTGCCAGACTTTAAAGTGGTTTGTAATTCATGGGGAAATAAAGTGACAGCTTCCCTCCCGTTCTCTCTGCACTCCTTCACTTATTGATGCGGGTACGTGGAGGGAGCTGTAACGAGTTTTATACCTGCAGGTCTCTGGAGGGCTCATTAGGCAGCAGGGAAAACATAGAGTAGTAAAGGGGGAGACAAGGGGAGTGAGGGATGGAGGAGAAATCATGGTTTCCAAGAGCACAGCAGTAAATAAGCACTTTTTTTTTTCCCTGATGGTGAAGACCTTGCATGAGCTTTAGGCCTTGAACAGATACAAGTTCCACCCCACAAATGCTTTGTAACTAGAGGGTGAGATTTGGGCTGGAAAACTTGTGTTGGGAGGAAAGACATACCAGAAGGGATTAAAAAAAAAATAAAAATCTCTAATTAAAAAATTAGTAGCTATAAAACATCCATCTTATCCAACTCTGCAGATAAGGGGATGTCACCCACGGGAAGCGGCACCTCATATGTTGCTTCTGGTGGGAGTGGGGACACCCTGGAGAGATGGGACTGGGATGCCTTGGGGGAAGGTCCCCATGGCAATGTGTTATATATCATTAATAACCCGTGTCTCTGTTTATGGCCAGTGACAGCTTTGCTGTTGTGCCATATGAGCACAGGGAGCAGCTGGTTGCATTTACATGGTGAGTCTTTGTGCATCTCAGAGTACTTGAATGACGCAAAGGAAACACTTTTTGTTGCTTCAATTTCAGGCACAAGTAAAGTACAAATGAGGGCAGGATGGGAAGAAGATAAAGGCAGGGCTGATCTGTGATGCTTACCTTTGAGGGGATGGGGACAGAGAAAACAGGGAGAGCTGACAAGAAAAAATAAATAATTTGTCTGGAGCAACTCAAGCAACATCTGTTATGGAAGCAAAATGGAAAGAAAGAACTATCCCTTTTCTGAGGGTTGTTTAGAGCAGAGCTGTGCAAATCACTTGATTTTTCGGTTCACTCAAAGTTCTCTTAAATTGAAAAAAATAAATAAAAAATCCCTAATCAAAGTGACTGTTTTGTTATTGTGATTTTTGGTGAACCAAAAAATTGGAAGGAAAAACATGTTGGTTTGAACATAACGTAGCTTTTAATTTCCAGGGAGATTTTGTAAACTTTTTGTTTCATGAAAACGAAATTAAAAACAAAAACACAACAAAAACTTAGAAATTAAATGTCCTCTCAAACACTAAACAAGAACAGATATTCTTTTCACAAAATGTCTAAATATTTTTGTATTTTTCAGAATTGGTTGAGGTTGAGGTGCATTGTTGGGTCTGAAACAATTTGCTGAAATCAGTATAAGCTGACAGTGACTTCCAAATCAGCATTTTCAGCAAGGAAAAAAAAAAAAAATCAAAATCACCTGAAATCTTCCATGCCTCTGTTCTGCTGTGGGATGTGTTCAGAGCAGCCAGTGCTGTCCCCACGATTTTCCCTTCAGTGTGTGTGGCACACAGAGCTGCTGAAGACACCGATGGATAGAGCTGCCAAGACTGACTGTGCAGGCAGTGGGGAGAAAAAAGGGAAATATCTCCAAGAGACAGCTTGACAGCTCTTTCCCATTGACTGCAGAGAAACAGAGCAGACACCTCATTTCTTAGGTTGTCTGAGCTTGGGTTCTTGCCTTAGTGCTGAGCAGGGACAGGCTAAGAAGTGTGCAGGAATGTGCATGCCTGGGAGAGCCTTCAAAGGGTCTGCATGTCCCAGCTCTGCTGGGCTGAGCGTGCCCATGGCCCCTCTTCCCATGCAGACTGCAACCCTGGGATTAAAAATGTCCAGAACTCGTTAGCAGGAATGATCTTTAAATATTCCTCTAATCATTTAAGTTTTGCACTTTTCCTCCTTCCTTCCCCTCTCTGTTTTTTTGTTGTTTTTCATTTGGTTTGGGTTGGGTTGAATTGGGTTGGTTTTGATTTTTTTTCTCTTTGGGGTTTTTTGGGGTTTTTTTTTTGTGTTTTTGTTGTTGTTGGTTGGTTGGTTGGTTGTTTTTTGGGGGGTTGTTTTGTTTTTCTTTGGAGAGTTTTGGGCTCATTTTGCAGCAGGGAAACTGAGTCACGGAGCATTGCTGTGACCTCCTGTGGTGCAGCAGCTCCACTCCTGGGAAGGCAGGAGATCCCATTCCATCTGTAGGCACAGGAGGAGGCAGCCCCCAGGTCCCCTTTCCTGGCAGCAGTGGCTGAGCCCCTCACTCACAAAGCCCACGGTTAATTGTCCTGTTCCTTTAGTGCCTGAGGAGCGAGTTAGCTGAGAGCAGGAGGTGCCAGTCCCTGGGCTCCAGCCTGGGGGGACACTTGACCCATCTAAGGTGGAGGAAAGCTCTCCACTGTTCTCTCTGGGGGAAACCTGATCCCCTCTGCAGCCCCAAAAGCGTTGACATCATTGTGTTAGTCCCACCACGGGAGGGAAGCGCCGGGTCTTCCTTCACCGGGAGAAAATGACAGCTTGGTTTACTTCCTTGGCTCTTTGTTACCTGCTGTGGGAGAGCAGCCTGGCTCCCTGTCCCTTCACAGCAGATGTGGCAGGGTAGGGACAGGACCAGAGTCACCCACCTGTGTGTCAGGAGCCCATGCACGAGGGGAGCTGGGCCAGGAGGGCAGCAGATGTCACCAGGGGGGCCTGGAGCATGAGGAAGGGACAGGGAAGGGATGGGGCTGCTAAAGACACTGGCCAGGTGGGCTTTATTCCCCAGGCACCACCTGGCATGTGGTGGTGTGGTGCTTCCATGCACCTCTTTCCACATCCTTTGCTGGCATTCTGAGTGTACCTGTCTGTGCACACCAATTCCATCAGATCGTGCTCATGTGCCACCTTTACCCCTCCTTGCTTGCTTTCTATACATTTGTTTATCTCAGGTGCTCCATGCAGCACCCTGTGGTACTTGTATGCCTGTTTGCACTGCAGGAGGCAGAAATAATGCCCAGAAATCCAAATCATTCCCAATTTCTTGGTTTTCTAGCCCAGTCTTTCCCTCTGCTCACATTTCTCTCCCAATGCACGGCACACAACCCAGCAGCAGCTTAAGGATACAAACAGGCTAGGTGGTAGGAACTGAGGGCTTGGAAAACCAGAAAGAGGAGTCAGGACTATGGCCTAGGGTCCTTCCCTCTGCTTCCAGCTCCAGCAATGTTAGCAGGATTGAATTCAACTCTAGTGGTCTCCACTAGCAAAGGATGATCCACGGGGAGGACACAGTGAGTGGTATGAAGCTGTTGGCAGGTGCCACTCCAGAGGAATGGGAATGTCCCACTGCCCCAGTGATTAACCTGGCACCTGGCTTTCCTATGCTATGGAGAGCATTCCCGTTTCCTGGAGGATGCTCAGCCCAAGGCTGTGTTTGGGATTGAGGATGACCTTGAGTGAGCACTCAGCACTGTCTCAGCAGAGACTTCACCTCCCATCTGTTCCTTTAAGGGAAGCACAAGCATTTTAGTACTTGAAGGGTCAGTAAAACAGTCAGTGCATCCTCTGTGAGGGGTTGCTCTCACATGGAAAACTCCTTTCTGAAGAGCCTGGTTCAGGGCTATTTGGTTTCTTTTGTTCACTCTGCATGCTCACACACTCACACAGAGTGTGAGGTTTTGTAAATATTGATGCTTCTTACCAGGAGGTGCTCTTTGGAAGTGCACTTCTTCCACTTATTGTCTGCTGGCCTTGGATACAGGAGACAAATTCCTGAGTTTTTCCACTTTGTTCTAAATCCTGGGTTCAAACACTCTTGAACTGCTTCCTTTACTCTCCCCGCTCCTGCTCTGTTGACTGGTCTTGTTTATTTTCAAACCTAGAAAAGTTTCCTTTCTTTCCCCTCTGAAGTGCAATAAACAGAAGAGGGGGGGGGGGGTGGGGGGAAAGAAAAACCCTCACCATTTGTGGCAGGCAACAGCCTGGAAATCTCCAGCTGTCTGTCAAGAGCGCGCCCGGGGAATGTGCGACACCGCGGGGCCCCCGCACCTTGCAGCCTCCCTCCCTCCCTCCCGGGGATAAACAACATCCTCCCCTCCCCAGCCACTTCTCTGCTCACACAGACAGGCCCTGTTGCGAGGCAGGTGGGGCAAGCTGGGCTTGACTAATAGTGGAAAATCCAAGAGCATCGGAAAGATAAACAGCCCGAGCCAGATAGTATAAAAGTCCTTTTTCTAGCACACGCCAGGTAAGCCTCAAATGACAGAAACTGTAAAAACAAGCTGAGGTTCCCCTGCAGATGGATTAAATTAGCGCTCAGATGAACAGGGGAAGGGATGGCGTGTGCATTGGGTCTTCCCAAATGTTAATCCCTTCCTTCCCCAGGCCTCCATCCAACCCCAACCCCACACTTTAGGTGAGTGCCTGTGTGTTCATCTTGCTCAACTGGACACTGCAGTGCTTCATCCATGGGCAATAACCCAAAGGAGCACTGTGCCTGATGTCCTGCTGGATGGATGGGACACCCATGGTGTGGAACCACCATCTCCACTGACAGCTAAAGGTTTCATCCACTCTTTAAATCTAGGTGTCCATGGCTATGTCTGCTCTGACTGTGTCATTGTCTAGGAGGCTGGTCATCATTTTTGCCAAAAATCAAGTGTGCAATTTTTTTTTTTTTCTATAGACAGAGTTTGTAGAGAAATTATTATAAAGCTCATAAAAATGTAGCAGAGGATGCTGTCCTGTCTGAAGGTGTATAGTGGGAAGTGCTTTTATTTATGATGGTGATAACATGTATCTGAAAATCCACCTTTAGCTGCTTCCATCTTCAAGATTTAAAGGTATGATGGGCAGTGAAAGAAAGCAATGATTGACAGCATCAAAGAAATCCCTAAATTAATTCCTAGAAGGCCTCCCCCTACCCAAGAGCAAAAGTGGACCTGTGCCTTTGCCTTTCCCTGCCACGTTGCCCCACCAGGAGTGAAATATTGGGCATGACATTTTAGGAGAACCTCAAATATTATTTTAATCTCAAATGCTCTGTTATTGCAAGTGTCAAGTCCAACACTTCTTGTAAATACCTGGAGGACAGCCAGGTTCTGAGAACACAAGAGGTGTTAGGAACTGAACTTCATTGGTTAAGTACTGGAGAGCCATAGGAGCCAGCACACTGACTTTCTGTACACTGATTTCTTTGTTTTAACCTGTTGCCTTTTTTTTTTTCTTTTAATTTCTTCCCTCCAGAGTGTTGTCTGCACAGCAGGACTCAAGTGGTACCCTCACCCTTCCCTGATTCATTGTGTTAAAGGCTGTGAGGTGAGTTTGGCTTTAGCTCAGGTGGTCCATGGTGACTCTCCTAAATCTTACAGAAACAATCACTGCAGGCACGTGGGCTGTAAATTCTGGTTTTCAAGAGGGGTGAGCAGGATTTTGCCCTGACCACCCTATCACACAGGCTGATTGCCTGCATCGGTTCTGACACTCAGTAGGGAAATTGTGGTTTTCCAAGAGATGATGGTTGGTGACTCTCACAGGAGTTAAATGATCAAGCAGCTCAAAAACATTGGTTGACCAAAAGAATTTCCCAGAATCTGGGAGTTTCTGGGAAGTTGCAAAAGCCTTCTCTTGTTTTTCCTTGATCTTGACTTATTTGAGGGACAATTCTTTCCAAGCCATCTAAGCTTTGGGCATTGGTGTGGGCAGAGAAAGTTTGGAAAGCCAGAGATGATACCACTGGGTGGACAGCACAGCTGGACAGAGAGCAAATGACACCTCCCTCCACGGGCCACCTCTGTCTAAACCAGAGAGGCATCATCAGAAACATGCAGTTACATTTCAGCTGTGATACTCTTTTAAAGTCTTGCAATTTATTTGAAAAAAACAATTATTTTGAAGGGTGTTGTTTCTGCCAGCAGCAATTTTTGGAATGCCTGAGGAGACTGAAGATGCTTCTGGTGTTACACAGGGCTGGAGCACCTTTGTCTGGGTCATGGCACTCGTGTGGTTTCCATCATGCCAGCCCTTGATATCCCACCCACATCAGGAAGTCAATCCTTGTGGTACTCTGGAAGGTTGGGCAGCTCCATGCCCGTGTTAGAAATGAGCTGGCTCACAGATGGCGATGGGCAGGGGCAGAGCTGTGTCTCCCCTCCTCATGTCCTGACTTTCTGCCACACTGACCAGGCCCTCAGCACCCAGTAACCCCAGCACACTGAAGTTATTTGCCCAAAGTGTCAGAACATGGGGCTGAATTCCTGAATATGACACAAAGCTCCAGACCACACTGCTGTGGGATGTGATTTGTCTTGAAGTGAAAGACAGGTTTCCTTCGCATACAAAAGTTGGGCCCAAGAGGGTAATAACTCTCCAACAATGTAATAGTTTCTGTCTAGCTGTTCCCTAAATGAAAAGCATTCTGCTGTCAGTGCTCTGAATGTCATAAGCTGTCTCACGCATCGCATTCATGCAGGCTGGCTGGGTGCCCCCATTCTCCAAAGAGAGCTGAAATAACATCCAGCCTCCATTAAAAAATGCCATTCAGGTGCTGATGCACCACTGGGTATCCATCCTCCTGCTGTTTAAGGATAGTTGTTACTGAGACAAAGTTTGCAATGATGTAATAATTTACCAGAAGCCATTATTACTGACATGCTTCTTCTCAGCATTTTCTTCCCTTCCATCACTGCTAATTGCCAGATCCCTCTGCATCAACAGGAACTTTCTTCTTTTCAACATTCATTCAGCAGTGTCACTGCACCGTAATCCATCATCTGGGAAGGCTTTGCCCAGACAATTGATAATGGCCTCTAGCATCATTTGCAGAGCATGATGCTTCCAGGATCCACGGATGGGCCAGAGCTTGGCATTAAGACTTCAGGAGAAATGCCATCTTCACCAAGCTTTTTTTCCACCCACATGACTATGGAAACAGAGACTAATAAGCCAATAGGTCAATAATGCCGGGCCATTAAGCTGATACAAGCCCTAATGTATGGACATCCTTAGCATTAGGGAGGCTTCCCCGAACTGGAGGCTGTAAGTGGGGCATTATTTGGCTCTTGGTGATCGCAGTGGGAGCCCCGGCAGCTGCTGCAATGTGATTTTTTGTCGCTCCCTAGTGGCAGGAACAGAGGCTTATGAGTCAGCCCCGTACTTGTCTGCGCCTAACTTGGGTGTTTCAGTAGCAAATGAACCCCTCTGGATTACCTGTACCGTCCTCCAAAAATATCAGAGCACTAAGACCTGCATGAAGAGCAACAGAGACCTCGCCCTCCAGAGCCCGGCCTCCAGGGTCTCCCAAGGAAGGATTTTGGTCCCAAATCAGAATAGATGCTTTTTGTCCCATTCTCCTCCAAAGGGCTGGCTTGTCTACTCCGTGCCAGAGCAAATTCTTCCACGAGTTTCTTTATGGATTTTCCAGCATTCATAGGTGTAGGATACAGGCATAGGGATGGAAATTTAAAGTCAAGATTTCCCATCAAGCAGGCACAGCCAGGCAACACAAGAGAAACATGGAGAAGCCTGTAGAATTTCCTGTGAGGTTGAGCAAAATTCACGGTTTTAAATATTGCCAGGTTGGCCTCAAAACATCTCTTCATCTATTTATAAATCATTCCCTTTTAAATCTTAGAATATTAATTAAATTGGAATGGGACTTGCAATTCAAAGTCTTTGCCTGTATAAATAAATCAATATCTGTGGAAATCAGTGGAGTTAAGACAGTTTAGAGGGACAGGAGCCTCACACTGTAACTCTCATTTCCTTGTCAGCATTGGCAGTATCTGCACGTAATTAAACAAGTGACATTCAACGAGTCCGTCCCCTCCTGGTAGTCCTGCTGTGGTCTGATATTGCCATCATTGCCTGGGTTCCCTCTACCTGATAGAAATATTTAAATTTGGAGCACATCAGCAGTAAAAGCATGCATTTGCCCCGCTCCATTGAGTTAATTCCAATCCTGATGAGTGTGGCCACGGCGAGCTCTGGGGAGAGACAGCGAGCTCTCATGGCTACTTCCTCAGGTATCCATCATCTGGGACACTCTGGGTCTGCAATTGCTGCAAAATCCTCCCAGGAAACCTCCCCAAGCCATCCTGCTTGCTCTGCAATGATGTCTTCTTGCAGCAGAGTCCCTGGTGTGTTTATCTCAGTGCAGAATAAGTGAATTTTCCAATGAGCAGAAAAAATGGAAATAGCCTCATGAGCCTGTGAGAAGAGTTTCAGAGATACGACTCTCTGCTGATCATCCATTTTTCTGAGCTTTAACTGCTGCCTGGGATTCTCATACCTGGCATGGGCCTTTTTTACCATCAGATACAGCTTAGACTTCCAAGGGAGACTTTTGTACTTGCAGACCAAGAGGGCTCCAATGTGTCATGAAAGACTTCAGGCCTTTCCTTTGGAATTGTGGTTATTATTCAGGCCCTGTGCAGCACATGGACTAGTGATCCCATTGCCCAGCCTAATGACCACATTTTCAAGGTGATTTATGAATTTTACTTAGCAGCTCTCCCCAATGTCCCTCTGAATAATTGCCATTATCGCAGCCCTGAGCTGTGGAGTGGAGAAGATTGGGTGCCATGGCCGGGGTCCCATGCAGTCACTGCTGCTCAGAGAACAGGAGAGCATGGTCCTGTGCTGAGCTCAGACCTCTTCCATTCCTCCTGGTGATTTGTTTTGTGCCCTCGTTGCTGACACGTGTTGCGTAGTCAGGAGAAGTGTGGTGAAAAGCTCAGCTATTAAAAGCAAGCCCATTTTGCTGCAATACATAGCCTTCTTCTTATCCCACACAGTTTAGAAAGGTTAGCTTAAAATTATCAAAGGTGCCACAATTTTAGATGCCTGAATGCTGTCTCTGGGCCTAGTCAAATTAATATTCCTGAAGCATCCTCTTATGTGGGATGTGAAGAGCCAACAAGGGCTCATTTCCCTTCCATCTACTGTCCTTTTTTTTCTGTCTGTTTTGAAAGGAAAGGAGAATAATTATCTCTTGCTTTTCAGGGCAGCTGGTATGTTACAAATTGTAATGCTGCTTCAAATCTTTGTCTTTTTCTTCTGAAATATTGTTACAGGTTTCAGGGTTATAGAATCATAGAATAAGCCATGGGCAGGGACACCTCCCACTGTCCCAGGCTGCTCCAAGTTCCAATGTCCAGCCTGGCCTTAAACACTTCCATGGATCCAGGGGAAGCCACAGCTGCTCTGTGCCAGGGTCTCACTACCCTCACAGGGAAGGATTTCTTCTGGACATTTAATCTAAATTTCCCTTCTTTCAGTTTGAAGCCATTTCCCTTGTCCTGTCACTCAGTTCCTGATGGACAGTCCCTCTCCCTGTAACCTTTCAGACACTGGAAGGTGCTGTGAGGTCTCCACACAACCATCTCCTCTCCAGCCACAACTTTCTCACCCCATCTCCATAAGGAAGGGGCTCATTTTATCCATGTCCACACTCTCAGTCTTTTCCTGCTTTTTCCTTTTTCAGCCTTTCATGGGGGACAACTACTGTGACTCCATCAACAACAGAGCCTTCTGCAACTATGATGGTGGGGACTGCTGCGCCTCAACAGTCAAGACCAAAAAGGTAGGGATTCCCCTTCCTCTTTTCATGGGAATTCCTTTTTGTGTGCTGCTTTATGCCTGGAAAGAAAAACATTTTTACTCAAAAAAGGGAGGTCCAGGTTCTCAGAAATATCTTCAGCCCAGGCATCAGCTCACCATAGGCACGGAGTTCTTTCTGTTTCATTTGTCATCCATCCTCAAGGCTCCAAAGGGAAACTAGAGATTAGAAGTGATTAGGAAAATAGGAGAGAGTAAAAGGAAAGCATCATTGTGGATCTGTTCTTTGATCCATGGGTACCCACACGTGCCTGGCTTGCTGTTGACTGTCCTATCCCAGAGTGGGACAGAGAAGAACGTGGAACAGAGCAGAAGGGCTGGGTGGAGATGTCAAATATTTTCTGCACAGAGACCAAATAGACCAGAGCCTTGCAAAAAGAGATAAGCTAGTGACACAGATCTATAAAGTCATTATTTAAGGTAGGGACGATGCTTAGGAAAGTAAAATTCACTGGTTTTTATCACTCAGCAATGAGGGAATGAAGTGATAATTTCCTGGAAGTAGGATCCAAACAGACCAAAGAACATCCTTACTGTCACAGTGTGTATTTGAGCAAGAGGATGCATTGCCACAAAGTATTATTAAGAACAAAATTGTATTTGAAGTAAAAAAAAGAGCAGGCCTATTTGTGGAGCTTTGCTCCATCAGTGGCTGTCAGACACTGTGATCTGGATGCAGTTTCTGGCTGAGGAATATTTGAATCCTTGGCTGCTTGAGCCTGGGGAAGAGTCCTTCCACACACATTCCCCTTTTTTCTGCTTCTTTAACACACATTTCTGAGCACTGTTAGAGACAGTGACTGGAGTGATAGAGCCTGTGGCTTGGAGCAGTGCAACATTTTATAGGTTTCTAAGCAGAAGGGATTTGGAACTAGATTCCTCCCAAAAAATAAAGCAAATTTTAGCCTGTACCAGGTGAATATTTTACCTTATCTTCCAGATTTGTGGACAGAACAGAATTAAAAATCCAGCTGTGTAAAGTATCTGATAGATATTAATAAATAACAAAACCTGAAGGAGCTTGGGCTCAGCACATGACACCATCCATGTCACCCAGCTGAGGAAGGAGCTCCTCTCTGCAGGGAGCCAGCTTTGGCTGGAGACTTCTTTTCCTTGGTTCAGCATTGTGGGCTCTGGTCCATCTGGGAACACCAGGAAAGGGAGATGCACACGCCCTGGCAAGTGGAAGGAGTTCATTTCTCCTCTGGAGAAAACGCAGGGGAAAAGGTGGTTTCCCTAGCTGTGCTCTTTTTGGACAAATATTCCCCTCTATCGTGGTCCTTTTGAAAGATGTCCTGGGAGCCACGTGCAGGGAAGCCCTGGCAGGGGAGCTCCTCTGTTCCACAGGGATGGAGTAGGGCATGCAGACCCCAGAAGGGGCTCCCTGGTGAAACAGCCACTGAAGAGATGAGCAGGATGACAGACAGTGGCTCATCTTGAGTTGTCTGCAAGAAGAGATTCCTATCTCTGGCTGATTTTCCACGTCCTTGGGAGGAGCAGCCCAACAGCAGCACAGCTTGCTCGCTGACCTCCCACCAGCCGGGAGGGCAGAGCTGGAAGTGCCCGGTAGCTCAGCATGGTGTAGGTCTTCTCCTCCCAAAACAGCCTGCCTGGGAAACTTTATCTCACTGCCTGCAGGCTGGAGGGCAGGCGATGAAAAATCCCAAGCAGTGTCAGAAGAACGAAAGCGAGGTGCCTGGGAGGGGACCGACCCAAACCAGCCCCATCAGGACAGGAGCTCAGGGCACAACTGAAACACAAGGGATGTGAGAGCTGACTTGAGGCAGGGGGGGTGGGATAGGATTAAGGTTTGGGAGCAGAATTTATTGCTGGGCAGGGAGTTGAGACCAAGTGGGATCTGCACAGAGTTGTGAACACTTACCAGCCAGGCGACTCACGCTCAAAATATCTGCTGCTTCCCTGCCACCCAGAAACCAAGTGACCTCCCAAGGAGGGGAAGCACTTTGTAGCCCAGTGGCTTACTGTTTTCTGTGCTAAAATGGTGCAAAGGGCAAATGGTCAGAGGCTGGCAGCTGGTCACACCTTTGATGGATTTTTTTCCCATGGAGGGGGAGGTTTTGTAGCTTTTTGGAGATAAGTCTGCTTTTACAGACTTCCCTGGGAGCTGGATCGTTGTGACTGGGGAATTAGACTTGCCCTAGCTGGCAGTTTAGAACTCCCCATCCTCGAGATCACACAGCTGGAGGGCTGAACCGTGGAGCCCATCACATCCCTGGCACACATTCAGCTTCCAAAGTCTCCTCCTCCCTCCCAAAACACCAACAACATCCCAGGAGCTGAACGAGACACCTGGGAGAAGTGAGGAAAACCACCTTCTCCTTGGATCTTCTACACTTAAAGCAAGATGCAAAGTCCCAGTTTATTACATTTATAGGGTAAAAGGGGGAATAATAACCCAGCCAGGGGGGCTGTGGGGTCACAGTCAAGGAGGCAGCGGGAGAACCTCGCTCCTGCAAAGCGGCTGCCGACACCTGCGGCAGCAGCCGTGGGGCCGTGGGGCTTGGCTCTCCCAGTTATTTTCCCATCTGAGGCCTTTGACTGAGACCAGATTTCAGGCCAGGCTGTTCAAATACAGCCCTCCCTTTGAAGAGGTTTATGAGTGGAGCATTACAGGAGATATTCCAAAGGGAAAAACAATGAAAGGTGAGAGAAAAGGGAGCTGAATAAAAATACTCCGCATACCAAATCCTTCCAGCACAGTTTGCCACCTACTTAAAAAGGCACAGTTTTAAAATACACATTGGGTGTAAAAGCCAAAAACCTGGAGGAGACATAGGGAGGGGCGAGTCCAGCTCTGTTAATTCCAATACCAGATGAGGATGTATTTTCATACGGTTGTAGAGAGAGTGAGACACATGAAAGAGAGTGCTTTGCTCCTTTTCTTTCAGGGTTACATACTATGTGGCAGATGTGTCAGTCTTTTAAAGCCCCTGCAAGTTTGCCCATAAATGTCCAACATTTATGCAACACCTGTTTTTCTCCCAAAATGTCACAGGGCATTTTAAAAGCTTTAGATTTATCATCTTTTCCCCGCAGCAGCCATTGCTGAGGTGACACATGGTTCACATTTAAGAGAACATAGCAACTCCACACATTATTTTGGGAAAGGGCTGAAGATTAACATTGCACCATGTGAAGATTCAGGAGTTAACAGTCGAGTAAGAGCTGGCTTCAGATCTTTAGTGTCCGCAAACTGTCAAGTCTTAAGTTTCACTGCAGTCCCACTGCCCTCCCAAACACACTTTGGGCTGCACACAGTGCTGTGAACAGGCTGCCTGAAAGCAAAATGCTTCAACCCAAGTTCACTTTAAATCCGAGCCCTCTTAATGTGAGATTTTGCATGCTCGTGTTTTGTTGCCCTGAAAGGGCACAAGGGACCTCCATGCTTATCCCATGTTTTCCCTTTGCATTTGAGCATTAGCAGGGAATGACCTTGTGGATTCCGTCAGCGAGCAGGGAATGGAGCAGTGTGACTTATCTGACCAAGCACCGACTAATCAGCACTGCTGCTTAGATAGGAAATAATGAGTATTTGCCCTGCACTGTTCACAATCAGGCTGGAGAGCTTAAAAGAAATCATTAAATGCCTCTTTTGAATGCTGCAAGTGGCAACAAATAAATTCAGTCATAATCTGGGCATAAATTCGAGGCGAGAGCAGTCAGAAAGCAGGAAAAAGAGACATTCATCAGCTTAATTATTTGTTGTGCGCTAATTGATGAGTGTCTCCCTGCAGTGGGCGAGAAGCCAGGGCTGGCACAGGCACGAGTGCCACCCAAGGAAGCAGGGACACGGGCAGGCTGTGTGGGGAGCAGGGGCTGATGGCAGATCTGTTGCTGGGGCAGGGGATGGGGTCGTGCTGCTCACAGCTTGCCCTGTGCATGACCCAGGAGCAGCTTTGAGACACAGGAAGGCCATTGCCGCCAACCTCCAAGGGAGAGAAAGCTTCTGTTGTGTATCTGGAGGGGATAAAGTCTTCCGTGAAGGACAAAGCAAAATCCCATCTCCTTTTAATCTTCCTCCCCTCCTGACCCAGCACAGGTTGCCAGCTCCCTTCTGCCTGGCTGCTCTAGGAAGCTGCTTCTTGCTTTGTACCCTGCTGCAGATAAAAGAAGACACTATTTTCTAAAACATTACATACGTGACACTGCCAGAGTGAGGGAAATAAATAACCTGGGCATTGCTGGCTGTCTCTGGGCTCTTGGCCGCCTGCAAGGAGCTCGTGGGGTGAGCAGCACTGCTGGGAGAGGCTCTGGCTGTTTCCTCTGATTCATTTCAGGAAATCTTCTCTCCAGTAACTGTCTCCTCCACTTCTTTTCTTCCCCTTCTCTTTTATAAGTTTTCCCTAGACAAGACTGTCTAGAAAGGTCTTGCAGAAATCAGAAATTCTTTCTTTAGGCTCTGCTTACGTACTTTGTTCCAGACTTGGATTGCAGATTTGCCTGGTTGAAGGTCCTGCAGTCTGGTCCCTGTGCATTTAAATACACTGAATTTGCTGTTTTAACATTCCCTCAACTTTAGCCATTTGTAAAATGGAATGAACTTTCATCTGCTTTCCTCTCTGCCTTTCCTTTTTGTTGCAGAAGGGATAAACCTTCAGCTCCCACGAGAAAAACCTGCCTCACTCAGTTATCACTCAGGTTTTCCTTCAACTGCTTTGCCATGTAGCACTTGGTAAAAAAAGAGAAAAACTGTCCTGTCCCTTCAGGCTCTTGACATTTCTGTCCAACACCTTGGAGAGGAAAACCAGCAAGTGCCTTGGCGGAAAACAAATGAGGACTTGTGGTAGATAGAGGGCTGTGTGGGATTCATCCAAAGCTTTGCTTATCTAAAAGATAGGCCAGTTATCAAAACCTCTTCAGAGACTTTATGGCCGAGAATTCAAGGCCTAAAGAAAGGAGCTTTGAACTGAGGGGCTGCTGCTGGCTCCAGCAGGGATTTCCAAAGGCTGACCTGTCTCCCCAGGAAGTGGGGGGGGATGAGTCTGCACTCCTACCCCTAATCCAACAGAAATAACCACTTCTCAGTATTCTGGAGAAATAAGCACCTTCTCCGAGCTCTCTGTCTGCAACACAGACCCGTCTTAGGCAATCTCAGATCTTTCTCCATTGCCACAACGTGGTTTGAGACAGTTGGTGCCATTAGAAGCTTAAGTGACCACCCCAGCTGAGGAAATCCTGTTTATCCAGAACTGATGCTCCTGCCACCATGCTGCTCCTAACTACTGGCCTGTCCCCAGAGCTGGGTGTGTTTGTCAGCTCTATAATTAGCAGGGAGATACAATGAATGGTGGGTGAGCAGGGAGGAAGGCAGGACACAGCGCTGAGTGTTGCTCCATGCCTCTGGCAGCGGCTGCGTGCTCCGAGCACGCGGGCTCTCCCCGACATGTGGCTGAACTCACTTCCCCAGCAGCCCTCGGTCACAGGCGCACTGGCTGGAGCTGTTTGCCATGTGAGAGGAGCATTTCCAGTCAGGGTTGGTTGGGATGGGAGCTTATTTTGGGGCTCAGAGCTTGGTTTCATAATCCTTCAGGGAGGCTTTCCAGGCGTCAATAAATTAAAAGCAGTGATGGTAGTAGCACATGTTGCCTATCCTGAGAGAACTGTTCTTGGCTTCAAGGGACATGGGGCTTCCCACAACATACAGCATTCCCAGGGGATGTGCTGGTGGAGGGTGTTTGCTTTGCTATCCGACCTCACTTCATTAGCAAGTGTTACAAAAAACAGCGAACAAACCTTCCCTGCTCCACCGCCAGCTATTTGGCCTCTGGGTGGTCTGGCTCCTATTAAATCTTTGGTGATTATTTAGACTAATTACATTCATGTTTGCACAATCAGTAGCACGAGAGTAGGAAGCACAGCTGATTGCTGAGCGACTGAGCTCCGTGTGGTTTGGCAGAGGGGCTCCCTCGCGCTGCTCCGCGCAGGCGGGATGCGGGATCCATGCGGGCTGGGCTTTCCCCAGAATCCCTGTTGGCTCGGGGCCATCCTGCTCCCACTGGTTCTGGTGAGGCTGCTCCCAATTTGCACACCATGGAGAGAGCAGAGCATCTGTTGGGTTCAGCTGAGCTGCGTCTCGATTCACCACAGTTGCTGGTTTCACTGGGGGAAAGTTCAGTTTATGGTGGGGTAGTTAACAGAAAACTCAACCTTATAGAGCTGCATTTTCTGCATGAAGAGAAGGTTTCCTGCCAACTTTGTCTTCCCAGGCCCTCTGGAGCAGTGCCCTAGGTATGAACCCACATACCACCACTCAGAGCTAAAAAGGGGGCTCGCTCCGTTATCTCAGACTGGTGACCTCAATGCTGAAAACCACTGGGAAGACCCTTCCAAGAAGCTTTTTTATCCCACAAGGGCCTTGTCAGGGAACAGACTAGTCGCTGGTGTTTGAGCTGGGAGGCTCTGGGGAGGCACAGGGCTGTGACACTCAGCACAGGCTGCCACACTTATCTCCCAGGCCACGCTGCCCGCCGAGGCTCTGCCTGCAGCAGGGCCTCCACAGCCCCAGCGAGGCCTGTCTGGGAGATTTCGCAAACACTTCAGGGCTGAAATCTAACAACAGCCTGTTTCCCAACACTTTGCAGCCCTCCTCCCCTGCTTTCCCCTCCCTGAGCCCAATCCTGCCTGCCCTGGTGCTGCTGTGAGCCAGCCCCAGGCACAGGCAGAAAGGCACAGCCAGGTCAGCCTGATACCAGGCTCTGTGAGGAACAAGCTTACAGCCTTTGCAGAGCTGTTTTCCATCCCTCCCTGTACCTATCTGGGATTTCTCCTGTCAACATTCCCACCAGTTCCCTACAGACTGGCCTTTCTCAGCAGGGATCTGCCTTGGGATGTCACCAGCCTCTTCAGATAGGTGCATGTAGTGAGGAGCTATGACCTCTCACTCTTTCCATGACCTGCATCCTGGTTCTGCATTGCTCTGTCACATTGTTGTCTTTGTTCCCACAGTTGGGGGCACGGCATCCGGGACAGATCTAGCCCTATTTCTAAGAGGCAGCCTGAGTTTTATCCAAGGTCTCATCACTCAGTGTGGGAGAGGATGCTTAGGGCTCCCATGCCTTGATGGAGAAGGAACTCTGAGGTCAGGCACTGTGCAGCATTGGTGGGGAGTTGGTTGAGATGTTTTGGATCTCAGTGAGTTCCACCTGGGTGTCTGTGCCAGCCTCCTGCCCATCCTGTGAGCCCACACCTGCTCCGCTAGGTTCAGAGCAGGGTGTGTCATGTCCTGCACACTCCAGGTGACAGGAATGATGGAGGCTGTGTCTCTTTTCTCTTGATGATGGATAGTCTGTGGTCCAGTGTGGTTCTGGCGTGACTCACATTCCCCTGAGCGTTGTTGATCCGGTGCCATGACTGCTCTGGATCATCTCCAAGAGCTGTGTGTGTAGGTGTGTGGAGCTGTGTTCTTCACTTATGTCTTTTTCAATCTATTTTAGCTGGTCTGAGGATGCAGTATCCTGCATTACTTTATCAAATGTCCAAGACAGGCCCTAAGCTTAATTTTTAGCTTTTTCTTCTCACCCCCTCTAGACATTTTCCAGGTTTTCTGCATGGGGAGATGGATGTAGGTGAAATGCAGGGCTTGGTGTTTTGAAGGAAGAGAAGCTGACTCCTTACTCCTGGCTCAACAATGGGTCTATCTGGAAATTTCAATGCAGGTCGTGTATCCTGGTAATGAGTTGGGCTTTCACAGACCTATTTAAAAAGAAAAGAGGTAGTTAATCTTGGAGTATGTATATCTGGGCTCCACACCTAAATGGGCTATCATTCAGTGAAAGGCTCAGCATTTATTATTTCTAGCACATCCAGCAGCTCTATTTCATGGCTGTGTACTCCAGAGGCTGTCATTGTGTGAGCCCAAGGCAACAGACAGTCCTTCTTTTAAGGGGTTTTTCAGTTTCCCTGAGTTGGGTGCTTCAGACAGTCCCAGCAGATTCTGTGTGTGAGTTAAATTCCCTAAATACCTATGGAAATCAGGTCCTTGGGGAACTCAAATGTGTGTTTGTTGTAAATGTTGTTTAAAGCGGAAAACCCTGTATTACTGCTAAGTTTTTTGAGAATTTTGTCATGTCTAATATGACTGTGGCTGTGCTCATTACCCATAGAAATCTCTGCCTTTTCACATAATAGAAAACTGATCTCTGGAGTTCACTGCCATAAGACAAAACAATTCATCTATCTGGACAATAGCACTGTAAAAATCGAATTGCATAAAAAGCCTCCATAAGGGACATAAAGTGAATAAGACTGATCTGATCAGGAAGAAACCCTTCTCCATCAGGCTACCCACTGCTGGGAACTGCTGCTGAGCCATGAAGCTGTCTGCTCTGGGGCCACAGCTCTGCCTCAGAGAAAGCTTCTGCTCTTCTGTCCATGACCACTATTGGGAGACAATAAACAGCCAGACATTTCTTCTCTAGTTGCTCCATCTCCCCAGGAATTGGCTGTAATGCAGCAGCAACCCAGTGTGCACCTTTCCAGGTTGCTCCAGGGCTGAACATAGCCTGTGAGAAAGCAAAGAGGAAAACAAGGGATTCACAAGGAGAAATGGGAGGAGAGGGAATGAAGGAGGCAGAACATTTAAGGCAACATCAAACTCATGCCAGTTTGGTTGTACGTGCCTGCTGTTTCAGCAAAGAGTAGGTGAGGGGAATGTGAGTTGGTGGTTAGGAGACACAGCCATGCAGGGCTTTCTCTGCTGGCTCTGATGTTCCTGCAGGTGAAATGGGAGCATGTTTGGGTTCTCCATGCCTGCAGCACATCTTCCTTAAGCCTGGACAGCAGCAGAGACAAAGTGCAGTAGGCTGTCACCACTAATTTCAGACACTTCACTGAAATGCCTGAATTGGGTGTGTGGTTGACCTGTGTTCAATGCAGAGTGTGGATCCATCTTCCCTGTGTCTCCTCTGAATGAAGGGGCCACTTAATCGCCTTTGTCAGATTGTTACAGGCAAACACAGGGAATGCAGGCCAGGGAGAGGAAAAAGCTTGATCAAGACAAATGAAAGAATCAGGTTCCCAGATCTCGCCTCCAACCAGTAGCTTCATTGTACATCAGGGAGAATTTTTTTAAGTCAAAATCATTGCCAAATCCAGATTGAACTGAATGATTCAGAATAAAAATAAAAAAAAAAAAAAAAAAAAAAAAAAAAAAAAAAAAGGGAAAACTCCAGGCATACTTAAATGTTTTGTTTGACCATTTTCTAAGTGAAACAAGTTTTTATTTCAAGACTTCAAGACAAAACTTTTGCTGTGAAATAGTCTTTTTTATTTGTTTGTCTTGAAGGGAAAGGTCAAACCTGAAATGTAACAGATAATCTAAACCAAAATGTTTCCTTCTACACTGAACAGAAAAGCTCAGTTTTTATTTTGCATGTATCTTTTATTTTTTCTTTCCAGTATTTTAACTCAGTCATTAAACAATCCCTCCTCAGCCTCCTCCTCAAACCCCATTGTTTGCAGACTTCTCTGTTTTCCTATCTAAGAATATTCATAACACTGTGATACGAGACAGTCCTGCTTGGGCTGGCTTCTGTTGGATCAAGTGACCCTTAAGTTCCTATTGTTTTCTGCAGTTTATAAACTTATCCAGTTGCCAGTTATTTGGATTCATTTACTTCTAACGTTTTGGACTCTTTCTTCTCCTTGCAATCTCCATATTTGCGCAATTGTAGATTCAGATTGTTCACTGGTTATTTAGTTCATAAGTCACTGAGGCCATGGCTTGATGAAGAGTCATCACCCTATTCCACCTGGAGGGTCGGGTCTCCTGTGAATGGAATCAAAAGCAAGGGGAGGAGGCTCTCCAAGCCCTGAATTTGGTGATGAGCGCTGGCTATTTAGTGTCTCTGTCAGCATGTCCCTGCCTTAGGCTCCCCAGTTGTGAAATAAAGCTCCACACCCCTCCTTCCCAAATTGTGTGCGTCAGGAGAAAGGCATCCTGGAGAGGGACAGGCAGGGACGTGTGGAAGGTCTAGATGGAGATGACAGCACAGTGCTGGGTCCACATTCCTAGGTGGGCTGTGGGTGATGCATAGGGAACAGGCAGACTCGTAGCCTGGAGAAAAGTGTTTGTGAAAGGGAGAGTGAACGTGTGGCAGCAGAGCCAGGGGGAGCAGACAGAGCGTGTGCAGCCCTCACTGGGAACATTGGAACAGGTTGTGGCACTGCCTTGGAAGGAGTGTAAAGCAGGGGAATGAGGTCATTTGTTCAGTCTGTGCAGATAGGAGAAATTCTTGGGAATTCACTTCAGGGCAAGTGAGACACTTGTCCCACTGCCTTTTCTGCAGGTAAATACTGTGATGCAATAGACCCAAATCAGCTTTCAGTGGCCAGGCTATTGTTTCAGCTCCTTCCCACTCTTCTCCAGAGGGGTCACAGGGAGATGACAAACGGTGAATGCAGCAGTCTCCCACTGCATTCCTCTGCTGTGCCTCCATGCCCATTAGCTGCATCTCCTGACCTCAAAAACAAGAGATGTTCACAGAATTCTCTGGTGGACTCCAGCCTCACTGATCTGTGAGACACTGCTTGGTTCAGCTCCTCAGGAATTGAACCCAAGAACATTCATAGTCAAGAGCACAAATGGACTTCAATAAAGCAGCAGCACCCAAACCATAAGCCCTTAGGAACCTCAGTGGAGAACCAGCTCAGCACTAACATAAATCACTGTAAAAAAATAACAGTGAAGATTGCAGTTGATCTCTCTCAGAAGATTTCACCCCAGAGATTTTTTTTTGTTCTCCAGGCTGCTGTAGGTGTGTTCCATCCTTCATGTTTTGTGGTTTTGGTTTCTTTCCCAGGTGACACCGTTTCCTATGTCCTGTGACCTACAAGGAGAGTGTGCTTGCCGGGACCCCAACGCCCAAGAGCACAACCAGAAAGATCTCCGTGGCTTCAGTCTTGGGTAAAGCCAAGTGACGTGGAAAGGAGGACCACACTGCTCAAGGCAGGCTAGGAGAGACACCACATCCCTTTTGGTATCGTTTTTAACATTTAGCTGCTCAACTGGATGGCATTTCTGCACCAGGGACCCTTAGAATTCAACCAGTCTGCCTTTAATTTTTGTCCAAGGAGAACTCAAAGTAGGGGTTTCTGTATTAATTATATCTTAAATAGTGATGATGAGAAAAAAAAAGCAACCAAGAGTCAAGTCAAGACAACTTTCATGTATCAAAACAGCATGTTATGCCCACCTAATTTGAACAGTTCATATCTAGATTCAAGGCGAGAAACAAACTATTTATGTACACATATTTATAGAAATAAGTAGAGAGAGAGAGAGAGAAAGAGTGAGAGATTATGATCAACGCAAAAACACTTTCACCTCCTCAGCACTCACAACTCAGACCGTTCGTGCAAGAGGCTGAGCTCTTGGAGGACTCCAGGCTGAGCCTTTTCTGATGCTGAATGCCAAGGTATCGCATGCTCGGGGCACTGTGGTTGGGGTGGGATCTCCACAGGGCTGGGCCTCTTGGCGAGTGCACCCAGCCAGCTCGAGATGAGGGATGCATCTGCTCCTCACAGGAATGCTACTTCCAGCCAGGCAGCTCAGCAGACTGCAGTGGCCTTTCTGTACAGCTCCTCCTTCTCCCCCTGCCCTCAAAGAGCCAACAAAAAGCCCCCTTGTAGCCTGCAGGGCTTCTGGGACGTTTCTGTGTGGAGCTGGGCAGGCGGTCCCGTGGTGGAGTGAGGGAGTGTGGAGTCCAAGGACTGGCATTGAGATCATGGATGATTGCTTCTGAGGAGCACAGAGAGGGGAACTCGCACCCGCACTTGTCATTTGAGCATGTCTGCTGCTGCTACTCCTGCTGCTATGTCCCATACAAATAGTTTCCTTACTGTGTCAGGACAGGGTGAAAAACAACCCCATGCAACCAAACAGTCTGCCTTAAAGCTTACCTACAACCTGCCTTTCAAACCCTCTGGTCTCTTCCTCAGCATTGGGGCAAGAAAACAGGACACCAGCCAGCCAAAGGAATCTGCTTTCTGGTCTCCACCCTGCCAAGTGGTTCTCTCCTCCGCCCCACTCTTATGGTGATCTAATTCTGACAACTGCTTCGTGCTCCTGTTTTCTCAGGAGAGGGGAAGAGGAGGAGGAGGAGACACCTGCCATGAGGAAAGGCCCCTAGGAGACAGTATTAGAATTTTGGCCATATTTGTCAGTATTAAACTGCCAGGCCAGTGGGTCGGACACTTGGGATAGACCAGCAGCCTAGCTGTTTGTAACCTTCCAGAAAGAAGGGCATTAGCTGCAGCAGACCTCCCACTTCCCTGTCATCCTCCTGCTTCAGCCCAGAGGGGATCATGTGCCAAACCCTCAGTGATTCCCTTCCTCACAGGGTTCATTACATTGAGTCACTGAGACACCCAGGGCATCCAACACTGCTGCTGCTACAGCCCATCCCAGGGGAGCCCCAGAGATCATTCCAGTGTGGCTTGGGCATGTGTCTGCTGCTCCAAGCTCCTGCTAGGAAGAGCACACATCCAAAAGAGCATCCTTCCCAGTGTTAAGTTTGTTTCTTCCTTGGGACTGTCGTGACTTACACAATCTACTGGGTAAAAAGAAAAAGATTTTTCCCCACTTTAGGCACTGGAGCAAGGCAGAAGGGTAAGGGGAGGGGTCATTTAGCTCATGGAGAAGGATGTAAAAATTTGGAGAAATGGAAAAAAAAAAAATAGCATAATAGGTGCAAGGAGCCAGGTACTTGTTACCACTGTTGGGGTTGTTTCTATTGGAATGAACCAGATAAAAATCTCAAGAACTAAAGTAGAGGCCTGGAGAGGTGATTGTCATAAAGAAGGTGAGGAGCTCTCTGTTGTGAAGCTCCAGCTATTCCTAGGGAAGGAGTGGCCATGGGAGCTGTGTGGATGGCTCTGCCCCCTCTATGCAGGGGTGTCCTGGAAAGGGAGGTGCAGGGAATCAGGGTTCCTGCTGTGGAGTTAGACTGAACATCCCCCACTTTTGCCCCTCACCTTCTAATATGGGAAGTAAATATCTGTGCAAAGGTTGCTGCTTCCTTCTGGTCCCTTTGCCCTCCCCAGTTTGGTTGGCAGTTTGTTCGTGTGCCACCCAGCCTACCAGAAGAGCTCACACCCTCAAAAGCCTTTCAGACTGACAACACTTCACGTCCTCCATGCCTGAGGCATCTTGGCATGATTTCCCCTCTCCATCCCACCTGGGTTTCATCCCAACAAGGGAGCCTCAGTTCAGCTCCTGAGTGCATCCTGGAAATGCCCTTCCCAGTGCAGAGCTCAGCATGGAGGAGATTTCCCATCTGCTTTTCCACTTGGACAGTGCCCAGGAGAGACAGGTCTGTACAGACATTATTGCCACTTGCTGCTGTGGGCTCACAGGAGCTCAAGGCCAGCTGAGCCCCTCTGGCCAGCCAGAGCCAACCCCTGCTTGCTGAGATGGAAACCTCAGCTCAAGGGAGACAGTGGCTTCTCACCAGCACAGCATCACTCCTCAGCTTCCCTCCTGCAGTCCTGGTGTGCCCCAACTCCCTTTCCCACTGGCAGGCTTTCCATGCTGCTATTTGTTTTTGTTTTTTTTTAACTACTATATTGGCACTGTCCATCTCCTCCAGTAGGGCTGATGGGATCAGGAGTGGAAAATAGTTCTGCTCGGAGTCACATTGAATCCAATGTTTTGGGTTTTTTGGTTTTTTTCCATTATGGCAAATCCCCTCTGCACTTTCAGGTGCTGTACCAAGCACTCAGAGAGATGCCAAGAGGGGAGCCCTGGGGAATGGACATTTGCTCAGGTCTTGTCCCCTGTGCTCCCAACCTTGGGCAAAGCCATCTGGATCCTCACATCATCTATCACTGTATGGGCCTCAAATGCCCAGTGGAGTCCTAGGAAAGACTCTCCCTGACTGTGGTGCCAGTGGGTGGAAGGTGAGAGGGACATCAACCACCACCTCCACCCAGTGAGCCAGCAGCATAGGACGACATCAAACCAGAAGAGAAGAGAGTGCTCATGCTGGTGAAATTTAGCTGCTCACAAAGTCCAGTTCACATTAGTGCCACAATCTTCTCTGTCACACACGGTGAGCCAGGGCTGCACCTTATGTGGGGCCACCAGGCTGTGGGGGATGTCCATGGCCAGAAGGAGGGAAAGCTGGAGCAGAAAGCGATGAATGGTGCACGGTGGGGTGGGAAACTCCAATCAGCTGCTACCCCTCTCCCTCCCCACCCTCTGGCAGACAGGCTGAGCTGGTGTCCTCCTGCTTTTCTTGCATCTTCCGCTGTCCCCCCCAGGCTGAGAAAGGAGGATGGCACCAGAGGATTCTTGGAATCGGGTTCCAGCTACCTCCCTTCCAGTTTCAGTTTCACTTGGTTGTAACTGTCGGTTTGTTCTAGGTTATACCTGTGTCTAAGAAAAAAAAACAAAAAAAAAAAAAAAAGAAAAAAAAAAGGGGGAAAAGAAAAGAGAGAGAGAAAAAAGAAAGCCCCATAGCCAACAGAAGTTTCTTGCTGCAAGTGATTCAAGTGGGGCAAAATAAATAACATATGGGGCTTTACAGAGAGGAATCGGAGAGAAAAAAGAAAACAACAAAAACCTATAAAAAATGGAGAAAAGAAAAAGAAAAGAAAACCCGTGTAATCCAAATCCAAGAAGAGAAAAGCCTATTTTTGTGTGTTTGAAAGGAAAACACCGACTCTGCCAGCTGAGTAGAGAGCTAGATACTAAGTGTAGATTTCCCTAGAAGTACCGTGAGGTTTTATAACATTGTCTGGTTTTGTTTTCCTTGTGTGTTGTGATAAGTCCAGGAACTAAGGCTAAGGGGTTATCCCCTGCTATATTGTTGTTTGTGGGGGGAGGGAGGGGGTGGAGCTTGTTTTTGTTTGTTTTTTTCCAGATTATTTTTTTAAGTGTGTATTTGTGCTTATTTTTACGTTATCCAACTGTACATACGCATTTAACCAGTATTTCACTGTGCTCTAATTACTGCACTCAGAAGCACTGCACAGTCTGAATCCCGGAGAGCTGCGAGAGGCGGGGAGTGAAGGGGGAAGGAGAAAGCTGCTACCTGAGCAGACAGGTGATTCCCATTCTGGGGGAGCGGGGTGCTGACCACCCCTTCCCACACTCCAGCCCCTTGTGCCCATTTGAGGCCGAGCTAGAAGACAGGAGGGGATGGGGCGAAGTCAGCCAAGGCTGGGATGGCCAGATTGGTTTCAGAGCTGGAAGTCTGGCCTTTGAACTGTTTTGGATGCTGTGGAAATTCCCAGCCTTTCAGCAGCATCTTGCCCTCCCCTGCCCAATCCCTGGAGGCCCCAGTGAGAGTTGATGGGCGTGTTCATATCACTGGGAGAGGACCACATGCCCAGCAGAGATCCACTCTAGATGTCTCTAGATAGCTTTATGGTTGTGGGCCCCATTTTGGAGTCAGTGGTGCAGCTGAGCTGATCTGTTTTATGTTTTTCCCATGTTATCCCATCCTCTGGGGAAAGCCATCTCCCTGCTGAGGGTGCAGCAGCACTCCTGCCTCCAGGTGACCTTATATGCTGGGCATGCTGAAGCCCTGAGAACAGTCCCATTTCCCTGGAGGACCTTGACCACTGAGTTCAGTGGAAGCATGAGCAGAACATCAGCAGGAGCAGGTCCAGGTGCCCAAGATGCATTTCCTTGGAGCTATGGTCAATTTGGGCAGTAGGGATTTGGTGTTGGGCTGTTTCTGCCCACCTGGGGGGTTCAAACCCCCCTGTTCCTTTTAGCAGGAGCAAAGTGAGGCTTAATGTTTTGTTTCTGTCTTCGTTTGGCAAACTGAGTTTTCCCCTTTTCACCGGATCTGCACATCCAAGATTCATTAAGAATGAGAATCACTTCCTCTGAGGCCACACTCAAGAGCTTGGGTTGGCTTCAGGTGTTCGATGAGGAGTCTTGGTGCTACTTGTTGGTGGTTTTAGTCCTGTTGGGTCGAGATGCGGAGCTAACAAGTCCAAGTTGTCTTTGGTTCCCATTCTGGCTTAGTTTTTAGTCTTTTGGTTTTTCCTTCCTTTGATGAGGCCACATTCAACCACCAGTTTCCATCTTCTGAGTGCAAAGAACCAGGGCTTTAACGAAACATTTCACCAGCAATTCAAGAGGGAATTGGAACCATTGTGGAGTTTGCATTGTACGGCCTCTTTAATTACGTACCTGTCTGCAGATCAGAGGCTGAATTTTGCTCCCACCAAGTCAACACAGGTTTTTGTTGCTGTTGACTTCACTGGGAGCAGGATTGAGCCGTACTATATATATAAATATATATATAAATATATATGTGATATATATATAATATTATATGTGTAATATTATATATATATCAGTGTAATATTTACAAATAAAACTGTGATCTCGTCTAGAGAAAAATGTATTCATATTACCAACTGCTCTTCCATATTTATGTATCATATTGTATCTTTTTATTATAATTATTATGATTATTATGGTTATTATTATTATTATAATTATTGTTATTATTATTATTATTATGGAATCTTTCTTGGCACCTTTTGGAAGCCACGTCAACCAATACTCCAATGAAGTGCTGAGGATCTATTTTCACAAGAATTCTACTGGTCTACTGTATAAAAGAGAAAAGAAAAAAAAAAAAAAAAAAAAAGAAACAAGCAAAATACAGTTCAACCCTTAATTCTGTACCTCACGCCTGTACGTTTGCTGCTCCAATTTTGGGTTTTATTTTGCGTTCGTTTGTTTTTAACGGATCTAATTTAAGTCTCCAAGCAATATATAAAGATGTAAATAGTAAAGCTTATTTATTAAGATTGTCATCTTTTTTAATTTATATTTACACAATTGTTCATCTAATTTATTTTTTTTTTCAATACAGTTTTTAACAGTTGTCCTTTTTTTGGTTCATGATGTTTTTTAAATCATTTTCACAGAATTTCTTTATACAGCTTTTTCTCTTTCTTTGAATAAGCAACAAATTCCTCTGGTCTTTCAAAAACAGGTCATGTTTCACTCAAAAAAAAAAAAAAAAGTTATGTCAGATTCATCAGAAATATTTTGCCATTGTTGATTCCTATACCCTAAAGTTCTATATTATATAAATATATAATACCTTGTATGCTTAAATATTTAACTGTGTGATTTTGTATATATCTTCATACACATGCTCACACACATATGAGGGTTAATGTCCCCAGATGTTGGGAGAACAGAGAATCAGAAACACAAACAATATAAGCTTGTATTAAAGAGTTCTGAACTGGACCCCTCGCTCTTGCTACGTCTCCTTTGCTTTCGGTCGAGCCAGTGCTGAGCAATGCCTGTGGGGGCACCCAGCGTGGTCAGTGAGGGGCTGTGGGGTCCCACATCTGGCTGCACAGCTGCACAGCATCTGCTCATCTGCTCCAGCTCTCTGCTTTTGGGGCAGGGGATTGAAAAGCGCCGTGTTCTGGTTGGAGGGCAGTGCTGGCCAGGGCCCCGTGAGCCCATTTCACCTCCAGAGGGTTTGGCTCTGCCAAGGGGATTCAGGTCCTGTCTCTCCCCAGGCAGGCTGGTGGAGGTTTTGGTGTGAGAGAGCTTGAAAATCAACTTGTCCATGTTCTGGTTACCTTCTTCATCACATGCAGAACATGTCCAGAAAACCAGTCCTGTGGGAGCCTGCCTTGGCTCAGGGGTATTACCTAGGAGGGAACAAGGCTGAAGGCAAACTATGTGCAGCCAGAGAGCTGAACATCCCAATGCACAGAGCCTTTGGACACATGGAAAACAGACAGATGAAAATAAATCATTCTCCAGTGGTCTAGAGAGAGCTGGGGTTGCAGTCTGCCAACCAGACTAAGGCCTTGTGAGGTGTGCACCAATAATTTGTGTGTGGTGAGGGCAGCATGCTGAGGGATGAGAACTTTTTTTTTTACTGTAGCATAAATAAGTCAGTAAAAAAATGCTTTGCATTTTACCTGTAAAAAAATCACTGCGACATATTGAGCAGGGAGAGACAGAAATCTCATGGGCAAGAATGCATTGTGTTTTCTATACCATCCTTGTCTTTGGTCAATGCATTATTAATGGAGTGTGAGTGCGTCACACACAGCCCCATCAATAGCACATGCTGTAAATAAAATGGCCCAGGAACGAGAGATTAAAGAGTTTGTGTCTATAGCAATGCACAAATCAATTGGCTGTGTGTTGAACTATCTATTAGGGATTAATAAAGACCTGAAGGTGGGAGCAGCCATGAAGGCAGGAACAGCAGGCAGCTCACCCCTGCTGGGCTCTGCTCAGCTCCACTCCTCCTGCACGTGCACAACCGCCCCAGGATCAATTGGAGTGCACAGTCAGAACAACAGCTCTGTGTCCAGGTTACATGTTTTGTCTGGAGATCAATCACTAAAGAAAAGCTGGGGAAATTGCTCTGAATTCATGTGGCAAAATCCTCTCCCAGCTCAAAGGCACAGCTTCTCAGACAGGCATGGCATTGGTGACTGTGGCAATCACAGAATGGCTCGGGTTGGAAGGGACCTTAAAAATCTGTAATGCTGTAATGGGAAAATGAAGCTGCTAGCAGCAGAAAAAATTCATGTCAAAAAGACACAGAGGCTTAAAAAACTTCCATAGGAGAACTGGAATATGAAGAAAACCACTCCCGAGCATGAAAAAAAAAAAAACCTCCTTTCCATGTAAACAAGGACACCTGAAAATCAAATGAATGTTCAGGCTGGCAGATGTGTGCCCTTGGGTTCAGCTGCTTGCACACATGTAGACACACAAACCCACCAAACCCTTTCTGGTCCAGCACTACCTTTTCCTGGATTTGTTCACTTCACCTCCTCAGTTTTTCAGTTTCTAAGGCACACATACCTGGAAGGTGAAGAAAAGTGAGTGGTTCTGAGACCAGAATTCTGCTTTTCGCTGCTCGTTAACTACCACAACTCCGTGATGGCCCCACATTTTTCCCTCTGCCCTGAATTGGAATAACAGCTGCCTACATCCTTCAAGTCAACAACTGGCCTAAATTCTCTAATAAAATGCAGCCAAAGGGCCAGGGTCTTCATTTTTTTTAAGTACAAGTGAGGCAATACTGTGTCAAAATAGTTTTAAAGGTCTCAACAATCTTTTGGCTGACTTCCCTTGGGCCTGGGGAGTGTTGTTAGTGGTTAAAAACAACTTCCATGATTTTTTTTTTTTCCAGCTAAAAGGTTATTCACAACTTTTTGATCATTTTGCTTATGGGGAATGAAGAACTAATCCAAAGAGCAACATCATCCCTTGTAGCCACTCTCCTTGCCCTGCTTATGTTATCTGCCAGTTCTTTTTATTTATAAATCACTTCCCCAGTCATATGTTTTTTTAAAGAAACCTGAGAGCCCCATACCTAAGATCACTGCTGCTCCCTTTTATCCTCATCCAACCCACAGGGATGAACCAATTTATATTTCAAGTCCATTGGCATTTTTGATTAAAGATTTGAGATATGGGCATGGTTCTGCCTGAATGTCAAAACTCACCTCTGTCTTTGGGCACTCTCCTTGTAACACAGACCTGTTCTTTTCCAAATGTCACCCTAATAACATGGATTTTCCCAAGGCCTGGTGCTGCTGTGTTTCCATAAGGCCCCGTGCCACAGTCCCTGCTAAACAGGCTCAGACTAATGGGAGGGTGGGCAGGTGCAGGGAAGGGAAAGGGAATTCTCTTTATTGCATACTTCATTGCTGCTGCAATGCTCAGACTTTCCACCCAAGCACATAAAGGCTCCCAAGCCTCCTAGCTCAATAGGGAATGCCCAAGCTGAAGCACACTGTAGTGGTTCAAACGAATCCTTGAAGCCCTGGCAGCTCCTGGTGACAAGCACCAAGAGTCTGTTGGCAGATTTTTGTGCCCCCCAGCCCAGTGCTGTGAGGAGCACTGGCCAGGCCAGAGCTGCCCAGGGTCATGTGAGCCATGGACCTGGTTTAAAATCATGACCATCAACACTCAGGGAGCCAGTCAGGCCATGAGTGCTTAGGAAAATAAAACAGAAACCTTTTCCTTTGTGTCTCACAGTGCACACATCTATTCATGTCATGATGCTCAGCTTCTGGACAGCTAATCCTCCCCTGGCCCAGCAGGTACGTGTGGTTTACATCCTCCCAGGGGAACAAGGCATGAGTTTGCAGGCTATTGAGTCATCTGTGGCACCACAGGGCACTGCCATGGCTAAGTATTAGTGCCACTGCAAGACTTTTCCCCCCCCAGAAACCTCCTGGGTTGGTGAGGACCTGGGCTGCCCACACAGCACGGCCACTGGCACTCCCTTGGCTTCTTCCCCAGCCTCAGTAGAGTCCTATCCAAACAAGGAAAAAAAAAACAAAGAAAGGAAAAAAGGAAGAGAAAAGGAGAAAGAAGAGAAGAGAAGAGAAGAGAAGAGAAGAGAAGAGAAGAGAAGAGAAGAGAAGAGAAGAGAAGAGAAGAGAAGAGAAGAGAAGAGAAGAGAAGAGAAGAGAAGAGAAGAGAAGAGAAGAGAAGAGAAGAGAAGAAGAGAAGAGAAGAGAAGAGAAGAGAAGAGAAGAGAAGAGAAGAGAAGAGAAGAGAAGAGAAGAGAAGAGAAGAGAAGAGAAGAGAAGAGAAGAGAAGAGAAGAGAAGAGAAGAAAGAAAAGATGAGAAGCAGTAACCAAACAAATAAATAAAGGAGCAAATGCAGCACTTGACTCCAGAGGCCTCTGTCATGGGAAGAAGCTGTCCCAAAGTGGTGTGTCATCAGCAGCACAAAAACCCAAACAATCGGCTCCTCTGTGCGCCCTGCCAGCTGCACCCCGGCCGGGACCAGGGCGGGGAACAATGGCCATGGGGACAATGGGGATTGTTCAGGATCCTCCGGAGGGAACAGCCCCATGCAGCCCTGGGAGGGGACCTGCAGCTGTCACCAGCTCCGGGCTGCCAGACAAGTGGCAGATTTGGGGTGTCCTCAAGAAGGGGTGTGCCCAGCGGGACTCTCACAGGATGCTGGAAATGGCAGTGAATGCTTGTTAAAGGTTTCTCTGCAGGGAAATCCTCTGGCCACGCTGAGCTGGAGTTTATGGGGTGCTGGGGTGCATGGATGGGGGAAGTAGGGTCAGGCTGTGCAGGATGCACCCATGGCTGCTCTATCACTGCTGTTACCTGCTTATACATTCACTGCAAAGACACACGGAGAAGGTTTCTCCTTTTGACCTTAATTCATACTAAAGCATCCAACCAGGAGCCACTGAAGACAAATTATCCTTCCCAGCAATGTCATTAGGGAAATAATTTCAGCTTTTCAAATGGTTGTGGGTAGTTTATCTATTAAACACATAGGATGGCATCTTTTTGCCCCTCTCCTCACTTGCTTTTCATGTTTCATCCACCCCTTGGTGCTCTCCCACCAAGGACAGCATCACCCATCTGCCAAAGCCCAGGCACAGCAAAGTCAGGATATTGGCTGGCAAAAGGAACCAGCTCCTAGAGCAACAGCAATCTCCATTGGAGCTGGGATCCCTTTTCACCGAGGGAGTGGCAGGGGTCTCTGTGTGTGTGTGTGTGTGTGTGTGTGTGTGTACACTACAGGGCACAGGTCCATCTGCCAGCATTGCTGGGCTATGACTACAAGTGTTTATCTTGAAAGCCAGAGGGTTACATTCTCCAAAGTTTCCAGGGAGAAAATACAGACCCTTCCTTTCAGCTGTGTGCTGGAGGATGTGTAACCTCGATGAATTCCTCCGTTTTGTTTGGCTTGGGTGTGCTGTGCCGGGTAGCATCACCCGCCAGAGGCTCTCCTGGCTTTGATCTGGGAGCTAGGTGTGCTTCACGACAGGTTAATGGTCATCAAACTGTGCAGCCCAGAGTCTAGACTCTTCCACCTGCTCTGTACATATTAACACAGGCTCACACACAACTCACTCTGTACATGTACCCATACAAGCAGCCAGTCTCACCACGGATGCAAAGCAAAGCTCCTCAGCAGCCTTCCAAAATAAGCAAACTCAGCCTCTGCCATGGACACAGCTGCAGTGTGGATCCAGGGGACAACCAGTCTGTCCCTGTGCTGCTCCTGCTATGTTCCCAGTCAGGACTACCAGAGCTGAAGGTCCCCTTTCCATCACCATCTGCAACAAAGCATCCCCATGCTGCAGCTCTGCCCTTTCCCCACAGCTCTGTGAGGGAGAGGCATCCCAGGTGCAAAAAACACCGCTGTGGGGGAGCTTGCAGTGTCAGAGTGGAGAAAAACATGCTGAGGGGCAGCCAGCCAGCTGCCTTGTATTTTGGCTGGCATCTCCTGTTCCTAACACCTAGCACCACACTCACAATGGAGAGGAGTCCCAGGGGTAGCATTATCCCTGTCACACCTCCAGTCCAGTCACTTACAGAAAACACAGGCAATTTGTCCCTCAGGTTGGTCAACACTGGCTCTCGCCTGCAGCGAGACCACAGAGCTGCTCCCCATCACCATGTGCTGCACGGGGCTTCCAAGAGAAATGAATCATCCCCGAGCCAAGCAAACAAAAACAAAATAAACCCCTGTGTTTATAAAGCACAGCTGTGGGCCAGAGCCTTGAGAAAACAAGACAGCTTCAAAGCACCTGGAGCTGCACCCGGTGAGCAGCAGGGACAGGCCGGGCCAGCCAAGCTCCCTGCGGCTGCTGCCGGTCCTGGCAGCGCTGGCCTGTGCTGTGCCTGCCCAGTGGCCAGGGGGGACCTGTCCTGCCTGCTCTGCACATGCCAGGAGGGGATGATCATAGTCACAGAATCATGGAATATCCTGGGTGGGAAGGGACCCAAAAGGACCAGAGCCCAGCCCCTGTCCCTGCCCAGCCCCCCCAACAATCCCAGCCTGTCCATCCCTGGCAGCGCTGTCCAAACGCTCCTGGAGCTCTGGCAGCCTCGGGGCCGTGCCCATTCCCTGGGGAGCCTGGGCAGTGCCAGCACCCTCTGGGGGAAGAACCTTTCCCTGAGCTCCACCTGAGCCTGCCCTGGCCCATATTCATGCCATTCCCTCAGGAACTGTCACTGGTCACCAGAGAGGAGAGATCAGTGCCTGTACCTCCATTGGCCCTTGTGAGGAAGCTGCCAAAAGTGCTCTCATTTCTCCTCAGTCTCTTCTTCTCTAGATTGAAGAAACAAAGTGATCTCAACCTCTCCTCGAATGGCTTCTGCCCTTCACATCTTTGTGCCCCCGCTTTGGACATTCTCCAGTGGTTTTGGATCTTTCTTGTACCGTGGCACTCAGTCCCAGTCACTCTGCACCAGTGGCTCCAAAGAGAGATTTGGGGGTTTTTACCCCCTCAAAGTGCACACACTGTGCCCTGGCAGCACATGAAATAGGCAGCTTGGTCTGGTACCGGTCTGAACACTGGGCAGGCAACACCACATTGGCATTTCAAGGCTGTTACTGTGTGTTGTTTTGGCTCCAACCAGGCAAATGCAAAGTCTTCATTTGACTGCAACAAATCACCATCATCTCCTTCATCCCCACAACCAAACTCCAAGGCCATCAGTCACCCCCAAAGGACAAAGGGATGGTGACGAGGCAGCAGCAGTGCTGGGCACTCAGATTTTAACACATGGTGGTGCCATGGTCCCCCTTGGTCTTTGTTTTCAGTGTGGTGCGACCCTCAGTGACACACAGGCATAGCCCAGAGCTCTCAGTGTCATCCTCCTCTCTCCATCAAGAAAAGGGATTTAGCTTAAAAATTAAGACCTCAGGCAACCTGCAACACTTTGGAGCTTGTCTTACAGGCTGCAATGTCACAGCAAAGTTTTCTGTGACCTTCAGCAGGACTTTGACCAGGTGCTGGAGTCCTTCCCAAAGCACATGAATGTGGATCAAATAAAGAGACATAACCAAAGAGGGGAAAAAAAGAGCAGTTTGGAAGGAACAATCAGAATTATTTGAATGGGTGCAAACCAGGCAAATAGGTTTAGCTCAAGAAGAAAAAGGTCTCTGGCTGAACCTTTTCTACATCAAATTTTACACCATTGTTTGTTTTAAAAACATTTTTGCTTTGAAACTTGCCTCCTGTTTGTTTGATTTGATATTAAAGGGTTAACTAACCTGAAAAACTAAGCAAAACTATTTGCTTTTGGCTGATTAAACTGATTCATTCAACTAACACTCTTCCCTCTTCCCTCTCCAGGTTTGTTGTTCTGCTTTAAAAAGGAAAAAGCAATAGCTTTGAGCTGATCTGATTTTTGTATTTGTTCCCCCTCTCACCCTCCTGCACTTTTTGGTTTGGCTACCAGGCTGAGAAATCCATTACCCACAGGGTGCCTGGGCCAGCCTAACCCACATCTGACAGTAAAAGAAACCAGATTCTCCATGTCTTTTCAGCCCCTGGCTTTCTTCTTGGGCTTTCCCACACACTTCTAGCTCCCACTGGGACCAGTGGCTATGCTGGGTGTTAGGAGGGGAGGACCCTGTGCGAAAGGCTGCACGTTTCCATCCATCTGGGCTCCCTCATTCAGCCACATCCCAGCAGTGCCGCACCCAGAACCGAAACCCCACGGACACCCAAGCAGGGGTGAGACCACATCAGGAAGAAACACCAGGGAGGCAGCAAAGATGGACTTAATATGAATCTTTAATGCACAGAACAAGCTGCCGGGAGCCTTGCGAACGAAGGCTGCACACGGAGCCACCCCGTCCACTCGGAGCGGTACAAAAGCCCAGCTTGCCTGCAGCGTCCCGGGCACCCGCCTGGCCCCTGACACCCCCTCGCTGGTGTCACCCGCGCCACCTCCTCCTGGTCCTCGGCCACCACGGCCCCTCGCCCCGCTGCTGCTGCCCGGTGGCAGGGCAGGCAGGGCAGGCAGGGAGGGGATCACCCTGCGCCCAGCAACTCCCCTCTGCCTGGCCCTGGCCTCGAGTGGGTATCTCCTCCTCCCAGGGTTTTGGAGCGTGTAGTCCAGGAAATTCAGTAAGAAAAGATTAAAAAGGAGAGGCTTTTATGCTGAGTCAAATTAGGTAATTTATTTTTTTTTTTTTTATTTTTTTTTTTTTTTCTCACTCTTTAAAAATTAAAAAAAAAAAAAAAAAAAATGAAAAGAAATTAAAGTCCAACTTGCTCATTTCTTGTTTCTCTGCTGTCTGTGTGAGAAAGTCCTGTTTGGCCTCGCTGTCCCCTTCCACCCCCTCTGAACATCACCCGACCCCAAACCCCACCAGCCACTCAGCATATCACGAGTCCTCGACTCCTCGGAGTCCCTTTGCCTCCCACAGCTCCAGGCCCGCTCCTTCCCTCACCGCCCCTTGGACTCCCCGTAGGTGTTGCGCAGCATGGAGACCATCTTCTCCTCGCAGGTGACTTTGGTGTCCTTTAGGATGCTGTACCAGACCATGCCGGGCGGCCGGACCTCCTCGCTGCGGCAGAACAGGTAGGGCATGGTCTCGGTGCGGCTCTGGATGTAGGCACTGCGCAGCAGCGTGGAGCAGTGGCTGCTGACCTTCTCCAGCCTCCTCAGGATCAGGTGAGCCTTCCTGGAGGGACAGAGATGGGAACAGAGCAGTGCGAGCAAGGCACAGCAGAGACCAGGAGCCAGGACTTCTGCCTTCTGCCACCAGCTCTGTATTGTGGCGAGAATGGACACAACCCATTGCCTTAGACATTGTCCTTCCTGTTCTAAGTGGAGAGAAGCTCTGTTTTTCCCAAAGTTCTGGGTATCCCTACCATTTCACAGCACCAAGACCTTGGGTCTGACCCACTGGAGCAGCCTGTGTGCCCTGGGACAGTTTGTGCCAGCTAGATTGTCACCACCACCATCACACGATCCTGGCCAGCTCCAGCACATGTGCTAGCCCCACCTGGCACCTGGGTGAGACCCCCAGACCCTTCCTGCCCCTGACTGATAAGCACAGCCCTCCCTCTCCTGATTTCCCAAGTCTTCAAGAGGTAAACAGTCCAAAAGGATTGACACTAGAAGAGTGAGGAAAGAAAGCACAACACAGTAAGACAAAACAAAATAAACCCGTAAGAAACCAAGAATCCCCTTGTGGGAGTCTGCAAAGTGCTAAATCAAACAAAGGGAGGGAAGAGGGTTTACTTCAGTGGTCTGAAAGTTTCAAGATCACAGATTATTTCCTCTCCTTCTGGTGCCACAGGAAAGCTCTGGATTTGGGAGTCGGGGATTTCACAGTTCCTGCAGGAATGTAAATTCCTGATAATGATATGTCAGGGGCAGCACTGTCAGTCAGCAAGGCATAAACATGGGGATTATTTGATTATGAAAGCTGAGTGGTGTTGCAGCTCGGGCTGTGAGCTCCCAGCCCAGGGCGAGCGTCGGGAGCCTGATGTCGGGGATGGGACGCCAGGGAAGGGCTGGCCAGGGTCACCCCAGCGCCAGAGCAGAGGGCAGAGACAGCGGCAGCAGGAGAGAGGGCAGCCTGGCACCCCCAGCCTGCTCAGACCTCGCCCTCCACATGGGAACTCTGGATGAAAGGCTGTGGGAAACCACTGATCCTCCAGGGCTGCACTTGGAAACCACTCCTCCCCAGGGTGATGTGCTCTGGGTCAGCTGTGAGGGCAAAGGAAGAACAAAGGAAGTTGGTTCTTCTTGGACAACGTTCCATGATATCCATTTCTGGATTTAATCCACAAAGACACAAGCCAGACTGGGCAATGTGAGCCTCGTTAGCTGCACACACATCTATAATAACGACGTCATGGGCTGAGCTGTGCCCAGCTCTGACACAACACCTCTACTCACGTTACTCTCCGCAGCACCACCTGACCTTCTGCAGCATGTGGGGCTCCCACCACACACCAAGACCTGACACACTGCCAGAGCAGGTCCTGGCTGCTGCTGTGTGCCTCTTGGAGTTACAAATTCCATGATGGCATTAGGTGCTTTTGGTGAAGACTGATTGATTCAAGCTCAGCTCAGCAGCAAACCAAACTCTGCAGTGATTGTCACTACAGTTGCCAAACTTCAACAAATCACAGCCACTGCAGCTGGAAGGGAACAAAAGCCATCACCTGTGCCACTTCCTGCTGGGATCAACCTGCCTGGGTGAATTTCTTCTGACCTCTTCCTAAGGTCAGGAGCTGGTGATCCTTCCAGTGCTCCCCATCCTCATGCTGGGAGATTGTTTCTTAACACTGGCACTGCTTCTCCCTTTCAGGTAAGGCTGAACAAGTGCAGGACACACGTCACCTCATGGGATGGACTTTTATGTCAGCTGACCATGCTCAGGAGGAGAACACCTTCACAGAGGAGAATTCTCTCATTTCTCTAAGGCCTCAACTCCATGATCACCCTGATTTATCGTAAAGCAGCTCTACTGCCAAAATGGAGTACTGGCTCTTTCCCAGCCCTGCAGCTTGTGCTTGTGCTGGTGTCCACGGACCTGAACACTGTGCCAACATGGGGAAGTTGTTTATTCAAAAGCCAAACAAGCAATCATTGGATTTCCTTCCAAACTGGTTACTATTCCAGCTCACCACAAGGCCTCTCCCAGCCACAGCAAGAGGGGAGCAATGAGGAGTGGCCATGAGCAGCCCTGGAGGCAAACCCATGGTGGGTAACCAACAACAACACAAGGATGTGTTGGCTGGCCAGTGGCTGTCTGCCTGCCATGCTCTGCCCTTCCTCTATTCCTTTCTCACACTTCCCCTATCCTGCCCTCACCCATCTCTTACTTTTCTCCCACACTACCCTGCCTTTGCCTCCATTTCCCTTGGCCTTCTCTACCTTCCCATTTTCATTACTTGCTCCACTACACTTAAATGATCTCCTGGATATTTCTAGAACTCACCACATTATCCTTTCTGATATATACTCAGGCGTCTTATCCAGGCAAATATTCCTACGTGTGAGAAGCACCTCAAGGATAGCAAGAAATTCAGGGTTCAAACCACCCCAACCTGCTGATGCCTGCTGTGCCAGAGGCTGTGATTATCCCAGAGCTGCCTCTGCACACCTGCTGCATCCACAGCTCACTCTGTGCAGGAAAAACCTGTGTTTAAGGATGGGATGTGGCACATGATGGGCTGGCCCTGTGAGATACTGAGAACACACTGAACTGTGGTCACAGAGGAGACAGGGTGATGGGGGAGAGGGAATCAGATCCCTTACTTTTGATGTCCAGTGCCAAAGCTCCAGTTTTGATGGGCTTCACCGCTTTGAGTCATTTATTTTAGCAGGGTAATGAAGTCATGTGTAAATGTTAGATTTAGCTTTCGGCTGTCAGCTGTTCCCTCTTAAAAAAAAATGAGGAAGAGAGGCAGAGTGGGTGAGGGGAGGGGTGAGAAAGAGAGAGAGGCTTTCTGGTGAAGACTGGGTAATAAATTACAGGAGCAGTTCTTGGGTTGCCAATTTAACACCATAAATCAAGCCCTGGGTATTACCCAAGTGCTCCCTACGGAGGGCTGTCGGGTCAGAACGACCACCTTTTCAAATACTGGAAATGAAATCTTCCTAAATGCTGACCAACCTCATCTCTGCCAGAAATTACAATTTATTGCCTTATTAAAGGGCGGGAATTGGGAGGGGACAGCAGGGGAGCGAGAGGGGAGTCACTCTCCTGGCTGGCTGTGGCTGGACCCCAAGCTCTCAGTCCCCAAAGGGATGAAGTGACTCCCTTCCTCCCATCCCATAGCCTAGATGGGGGTGCCCTCCTGTTGGTGTGGGCCAGCAGTGCCCTCTCTCCCACCACATGACCACCACAGGAGCCAGGGGATGATTCTGGACTACACTTAGGTGGTGAAGAGGTCACAGCCCAGTCACAAATAATGAAGAGGAGGATTTAAAAATAGTGACAGCTCTGAGCAGCCACTTCCCTCTGTGGTGCCTCGTGGCATGGTGGGGGAGAGGAGAAGGGAGGGGATGGATGTCTGCTGCCAGGGCACTTTCCAAGGGCTCCTGCATGAACCAGTGTTCCCACTGCACAGGGGACAGCACACTGAGGTCCCTGCTGCCAGCCCCAGCTCTGCAAGGATTTGCCTGAGAGTAGGAGCTTCCTGTTCTGCCCAGTGCCAGGGGTGCTCCTGTCCCCTCCAGTGCACAGGGGACAGCCAACACTCACCTTGAGGGCTGATATGGGATGAAAATATATCCAGAGCCAGCCAAACCCTGCCCTGCCTTACCTTGGAGGAAGGTACTAAAAGAGGCATGAAGGAGCCATTACAAATGATATCTGGTCTGGAAAGAAGGATGAGATTCCTGGGACTGCAGGGAGAGGGTGGCTGCCTGGCTGCTTTGTTCCTGTATGAGGTGGCTTTGTCATAAATTCAGATTTTCCACTCTACTGAGAACTGACCTGGGTCTTTCAGACCCTTGTGTGCAAGGACAGTGAGTCCAGGACTTGATGGCCTCTTATCACAGCCTCCCATCAGAACATTGCATTCCCCCTAGTACCAGAAGTCAGCTGCTCTGGAGATGCATTTCATGTCCCTTGGCCAGCCCAGCTGCCTGCCTGGGTGACTGGCTGGAGCAGGGGACAGGTTGTGAGCCCTGGGCTGATGCCACATACTGACCCCAGTCTTGCTGGTAGCCACAAACAGGGACATGGCAAGAAGTTAACTGAATTATTTGTTCTGTCTCCTCCTAAAAGCTATACCCTGCTTGCAGTGGTCAAAAGAATAATTCTGAAAACACAGCAAGAGAAAATACTAGTGAAATCTCCCCATGGCTGTGTTAGGAAGCATGCTGGCTGCAGGGATCCAGAGGTCTAGGTGCACAGTAGCAATAAAGTTTACTGATTTAGACAGATTCTTCTGTCTTGTTGGAACAAATTAACTGTGTGAGATTAACTCAGTGTCCATGAGAGGAATGGGGGGAGCAGGAAAGGGGCTGCTGTTGCTAGAGGAGATGAGCACGATGAGGCAAGCCAGGTGTTGAGATGCTGCTGACTACAGAAAGTCCTGGTTTAAGGCCACCTATGAGCTAAGATTTTAATGTCTCCTTAATGTAAACGGTCTGGTTGGGACATCTGGCTGTCAGTGTGTCTTCTTGCCAGCAGCTGTTTGCAGTAACCTGTGGCTTTCATGGAAACTGGGCTCACGAGGACCTCAGTGTGATGTATTTATTACACAGAGGCAATCGACTCCCCTCTTGTCGCTCCGTTTTATGAGTGAACATTTACTCTGAAGCCGAGGCTCATCTGATAAACATTTCAAGGTACAAAAATGCATGTCCCCCTGGGAAGGAGAACAGTCTGTCAATTAAAATCCTGTTACGAGATGGCCTCCCTTGGCAAAAAAAAAAAAAAAATCCTTGTTCTCTCCTGCTATGTCAGTGCCTGTGCTGCTATCCAAGCTCCCTGAGAAGCCAGGCTGGATGGCAGAGCTTCGTTCTTGTCACGAGCCTGGCACTGGCTGCCTTGGCTTTTATAGATCCATCCCTTTGGCTGCAAGTCACGCATTTCTCAAGTACAGAACAGGGCAGAGGAGTGCTGTGAGGAGCTCCCCTGGCTCAGTGAGGACAACAGACAGCAGCCAAATTGACCATGGGCTCCAGATGTAGCTGGGTCCTGGAACTGGCAGCTTAAATGTCACCCTGCTGTCCCACAGCTTGATGCAGGTATCGGGTTAGACAGCATCCTTCAGTGGGCTGGATCTCAAGTAACAGGGGAAATAAAGATGTAAGAAGAAGCTGATGGCTCCCAGGGATTCAGAGAAAAAAGAACAATTGCAAAGGACAAACAAGCCTTTAGTGCCATCAGAGGGAAGGCAGGGGGAAGGATGAGAAGTGCTCTGTGCCAGAAGCCAGTGAACTACCAAAGAATCTATGACCAAGGTCATCTCTGGCGGAGGACAAGCCCCAGGCCAGCTTGGATCTATGTCCAGGAGGGGTGTAAACAGTTTAGAGCTGTCATTCTGGTACTATGGAGAGATCTTCAGCAACATCTAACAAGCAGATAGGAACAAAGGGGAGAAGGAAAAACTTTTCCAGCCTATATGACACCCTTTGCCCCCCACTCCTCAGTGTTTCCAAGCCCCCAGCTCATTCAAAGCATCACCCATGTGGTTCAGGCTGGGTGAGACAAACATTCCTGCAAAGACCACCCAGCTGCCAGGTGTCCCACCAGTTTTCATCCAAGGACTGAGCAGGACCTGGTTGTCCAAGGGGATGCTGGACAGCTTGGTGAACACCAAAAGGGGACTTCTCTTAGCTACAAGGACAAGGCAGAGGTGTCACACCCCCAGTGGCCAAGCAGAGGGGTGCTGTGGGCATGGGGCAGGGCAGGACACAGGGAAGGGACAGGTACCTGGGCCCCAGCTCATCCTCACTGCGCCAGACAAAGTCCCCAAACTTCTCGTAGTGGGAGTTGTAGTGGTGCTGGACTCGGAAGAGCATGGAAGCAGAGACCTCCATTAGGGTGTTGTAGGCTGTCTGCTGCTCCTTGCCGCTCGTGTAGCCGTTGTAGAGGTTGTAGATTTTGTCAGCTATCTCTGGAAAGGAGCAGGGCATGGGATTAATGACCAGCTGAAGGTGCTAACATGGGAAGAGGAGGAGCAGAGCCCTGGGCAGGGCAGGGGCAGGCAGCTGGGGTGGCTGCAGCAGGGTTCAGTGGCTGCAGAGCACTCAGCAATTCCTCAGGCTGATCCTGCAGCGGGTGCCCTGCACGAGCAAAGCTGTCCCAAAGAGTCCAGCAATACTCCATGAAGGAGGAGGGGCAGAAAGCTGCCAGGGCAGGCAGACAGCCTTGGCCTCCCAGGAAGGATAGGCAAGCTCTTCCCAAATTCACCAAACCAAATGCCATTTGCAACTATGGTGCTAAAGAGTGGGAAGAAAGCAACACTTGATCCCAGGCTGGTCCTTCAGGTAGAAATGCAGCACCTCATCCTTGTGGGCATCAGCTGGAGCATCTCAGATAGATGTGTTAAACAAGAGTGCTAACTCGCTACTGTAGAAAAAAATCTCATTTTGGAGATGAAAAATGCAGAACTGCATCTCCTTTCTCCTTAGTCTCCTGTTTGCTCTTTTTCCATGGGAATGCTTTTCTTATTAAATGTGGAACTAAGCACTAACCAAAATTTGTTCTGTGTGATATTCCCAATGGAAAGCAAGCAAGAAAGAGAAAAGGTAACATGATGGTCACATAGAAGAATCCTTTTAAATTTGAAAGCAGCCAGGTGCTCTGGTTTGGGTATAAGGACAAGTGGGATCAGTTTCAAAACTGAACAATGCAAATGTGCAAAAGTAGCTGGACTTTTATCAACATTTCTGTTTCCAAACTGACCCAGCTCTCCCCAGCACCCCTTCAAACACCCAGAGCCAAAGGTGCCCTGCATGGCCCAGCCAGGGCTGCTTCTCTCAGGTTTGTGAGAAGGGGTTGTTCTTTTTCCAGGATGATGTGTCAGACACACAGCACCAGCTCCCACAGCCATGCATGACAAGGATGCCTTTGTGGCATCACAGAGCCATCAGCTCCCAGGCAGGGAGACTTTGCCCCTGGACACTTCTGCAATTTGTCACCCCTCCCCACACCAATGTCCCTGTGCCTGTGGGTGAATTTAAAGGAGCCTTCTCACTGGGAGAGAAGGGCCTGGGCAGGTTTGTGGGAGCACAGTGAAGAGGGGAAAATCAAAATGATCAGGAAATGCCTCCTGGTGTGGAACACAAGGCACCTGAGCACTGACCTTCTGCCTTGCTGTCGTCCACCAGCGGGCACGCTGTCCTCAGGGTGACCGTGCTGAGCTCTGAGTGTCTCCCTCGTGTGTCCACTGCATACAGGGTGAATCTGGAAGGCAGGAAGCAAAAGGAAAACAATGTCTTGATCTCTCAGTCCCACACCACCGGGTTGTTAAGGGAATCAACCTTCAGAAGAGAAAGGAAAAATGTGGTCCAGGTACTATTGGTCAGTTTTGGCATCTCAAAGAGATGTGAGATGATCCCCTGGAACAGAGCAGAACCCAGGGATAGGAGCCAGGGCTGAGGGGACAGACCACTTCATCCCTCTCTGGAATCTGCAGAGCTCCATTTCCTCTCCCCTCATCCCAGGGACCCCTGTGGGGCTGCACCCCGAATCCTCCTGACTGCAGAGAGATGCAATGGCCTCAGGGCTGCTGTGCCATGCACTGATGTGAACATTATAACACAGTGGTGTTTGTGAGCCGGGCTCCTCTCTGGCCCTTCTGGGAGCAGGGCAGTAATTCTTGCCATAAGTGGGCTCTGTGCTGACAAGTGACAGCTCGTACTCATCCTGTGAACGGCCCTTGAGTTGTTTGCTCCCTCATTTCCTCACAAGGGTGGGGCTGGCAAAAGGGTGGGAATGATAATTTCACACTTGAAGCTAATGGAGAGCATCTGACAGTAAAATATGGCTTTTGTGCCCGATGGAGCATTGAATAAACAGGCTGTGGCTGCATGGAACGTCCTGGGATGCTGAGCTCGGAGTCCTGCTCAGAGCATCAAAGCTCCAAGACGAGAATGTTTCTTCACAGCAGGGGTGACAATCTTCTGTCCACTCTCCCAAAGGGCATCAGTTCATATTTATTCACTCCGAGCTGGGCATGGCAACTCAAGCTGGCTTTGACAAAGTGCAGGGGCTGGTTTGAACCCCTCAGAGGTCTGAGATGCCTGGTTGTGGGTACCCAGCCTGAGAAATAACACACCACCCCTCCTTAGCCTCAGGTAAAACTGACCAGCTCTTGCAAGTGAGTGCAAGGAGTATCATAAAAGCAGCTGAAGCTTAAATGGGATCGAGACCCTGAGGTGTGTTTATTTAAGGAATGGTCCTAAGTCCTCAGCATCCTTGGGGGTGACAGAAGCAATGCCTCCCTCTTCCTCATCCCACACACGAGCACTGCCAGCCCCCTCTCTCCTCCCTGTAGGCCCTGCACGTCCCACATGTGGCTGATAAGAGCTGACATTTGCACAGTAGCAATTCCCAGCACAGGACATATTCCCTCCAAGAAATCAGCATTAGCTCCCTAACAATACTTGCTGTCTGAAAGGATGCCAGCAGGTTGCCAAGGAACTCACTTGTGTGCAGGGACAAGTCCCATTTTCACAAAGCTGGGGCACGCAGGGGAGGCACACGCTGGGCTCACCCAAGGAGATGCTATTTCATCCTTTTGGCATGAGATCATTTTCCCTAGGAGTGTTGCTCGGAGTGGGAGCATCTCATGAAGGACATCCACACTTCACAAGTGCCACACACAGGCTGTTCTCACTGGGGGACACACAGAGCAATAGGGCAACACAGAGTTCCAAGCAGGAGTCTGACTGCAGGGCTTTGCAGGGCTTTCTCTCCCTTCAGCAGAAAGGAGGCTCAAGGGCAGTGAGGAGTCTCCTGCTGGGGCCAGGGAAGCTTTGTGTCTCATCAGCACTGACAGGGGCGCCCAGTATTGGGCAGGGGGGCTCCAGCCCCAGGAGATGAGGAGCTGCAGCAGGAGAACAGGGCAGGGAGCCCAGTGGTCCTGCTGCCCACCCACTGCAGGGCTCTTCTCATCAGCAGAAGCACAATAAGCAGTAAGAAGGCTTAACTTTAGGGTACTGCTGGGAGCTGCCCCCCATCCCCATCCTGGGGTCACCTGCCGAGCCACAGTGGCTGTGCTGCTGTGTTTGCTTTGGGAAAAGGGTGAGCAGAGCTAATGTGTAACCTCTGCTCTGCCTGCAGCAGCTCAGGCTGGCTCCATTAGCTCTGAGGCAATCAGTGCCAGAGCATTCCCTTGGAAAAGAGAAGACTTTTATCAAAACATAATTGTAATATTCAGCAATTAGTGCCCATTTCACCTATTCCATTGCCAGTGGGGTCAGGAGGATTGGTTGGGTGTTGAAGCACATCCACCTCTTTGGATGATGCTTAAGACCTGCATGAGCTTTTTGACTGCACATCTCCCCTCTGCCCAGCTCACACAGGAACAAAGTCATTCAGCTGCCAAGAGCAAGAGCATCTCCCCTGGTCAGGCCTGGGTTAAAATATAGATGTCAAAAAAATCAAGTTGTCATTTCATTGTTTTTTCTTTTTTTTTTTTTTTTTTTTTTCTGATGATGTAAGGAAAAAAAAATCCAATGTAAATGGAAAAAAACATCAGAATCAAAGTGATTTTGATGTTGTCAAAAATTCTTTTTTTGAGAACAAACCCAATTTACCTCACCTGGAGCCAGTCCTCTTTCAAGAACCTTAGAGGAAACCCTTTCATCTCCATTCCTTGTGAATGAGATGTTTTGGACTCAGCACCAATCACCCCAGCTGTGGTGGAGGCTGGCAGCCCAGCAGCACGCAGCCTCTGCACCTCTCCAGCTCCTTCCAGCCAGTGACCTCAGAAGGTTTTAACATTAATTACAGTCCAAAAGATCACCCTGAAGCACAGCAGTATTAATAGCTCTGTTTTATCGACAGTAAACAGAGACATATGGGGTGAAGCATCGTGCCCCGGAGAGGCTCAGTGACATGAACAGTTTGGAAACTCGGGAGATGATGGTTTCCACTCTTGTTCTCAAACCACTTGACCACCCAGCCTCTGAAGCAAAACACTTTTATGGCCAGTTAATGGCACTGTGCAGAGTGCTGGGGTTTAGTTTTGTTCTTTTATTCCCGGAAACGGACAATTAAGAGAAGGGAGTGCAAAGACCTGTGACTCTGTGCAAACCCAGCATTCACATCGTGCTGGAAACCTTCAGCAGATGCAGGCAAGGAGCAGCCTAGGACCCAAAGGAACATCAACGGGGTGGAGACACCACCACTGCATGGGAGGGATGGGGATATGGCTTTAAGCTGAAGGAGGGTAGGTTTGGATAATGTATTAGGAAGAAATTCATTACAATAAGGGTGGTGAGGTTACCAAAAGAGGTTGTGGACTCCACATGCCTGGGAGTGTTCAAGACCGGGCTGGACAAAGCTTGGAGCAACCTGGGATAGTGGAAGGTGTCCCTGCCCATGGCAGAGGGCTGGAAGGAGATGAGATTTAAGGTCCCTTCTAACACAAAGCACTCCATGATTCTGCATCTACATGGCAAACCAGGGGAAAATTGAAGCAATCACGCTGAGGGAGGGAGCTAAGCCAAGGACAAGTGGGATTTTGCAGCACTCCATGGAGATCCTCCTGCCCCACTTAAATCTGTTACAGTGCTGTGGGCCAAGGACCAAGCCAGGCATCATCCCCACTGAAGAGGATAGAGCTGCACTTGAACAGGCCAAGCCTGATAATTTGTAAACAAATGAGGCCAAAGAGTGGCTCTGAGTGCTTTGCCCAAGACAGAGATCTCTGGGGTGAAGTCAAAGCCAGAAACAAAAAGGTCTCAGACCTACAGTCATTGCACAAAACCACATCAGACAACCTGGAATGCCATATGGTAGCCAGGATCTGGCAGAAGCTCCTCTATAACCTGGAGGTGTTTTGTTCAGTGATAAACTTCCCTGACGACATTTCCTCAGCTTCTCCCTGTGCTTTCCAAAGGAGCTCCAGGCTCCCTGTGACTGTCTCACAGCTGATCCTCTTTTTCACCAGTGCCTTCAGTAAGATCCTACACAAAGACCTGTATTTCTAGAAATACTAGAATATATTTTACCTGAAGAGGTTTCAAAGAGGCCCAAACACATATGATCAGCCCCCCATGCATGGAAATGCTGCCACCTCTGCACCAAATCACAGCATACAAAGTCCTACAAAGCAATGCTGGTTAAATGTTTACTTCTAAATTCAAACCTGTTCTGACCTGAAATAACTTTCAGGGAGAGATAGAAACCAATCAACATTTGGCCTCATGAAATGTCAATACCTTCCTTTTAGATTCCCCATCCAGTGTTGGCTGAAGAATGAGTTTTATCACTAGGCTCAAGATGCTTCTTGGGGGAGGAAGAGAAAGAAAGAGGGGGATGTTAATGCTTCGGTTCCTGGAACCCAATGACCTTTGAGATTGTCCATTGCATTTCAAGAGATTTAAAACCCAGGAAAGAATGTTTCTATCCTTTCTCAATGCAGAGAAAATAACCCAAAGTACAAACATATAAAGGCATAAAAATCCTAAAGACTGAGAATGAAAGCACAAAACATGTTACTTATTTATAGACAGCATGTTTTTAACTGCCTCTCAGGATGCTCATGACGTTTGAGTGCTTTACTCATGATCCTTGTTTGCGGGAAGCGAGATAAGGACTTCTGAGTCTGACCTTCCTTAGCTGCTGATTTCCTTATATCCTACAGAGATACCACAGGCATTTCTGCCTTGTCTGCTCTTGCTGAGGCCTTTGGGCTGGTGCAGCTGCTCTGTGAGGTGCTGTACCACAACGGGCTGCAGAGAAAGGCTCTGATAAGGAGCTCAATTAGCACTGGAGCAGATGCCAAACCCCCACGCTAATTAAGCATGTGTCTCCTGGGAGCTGGCTGCATCCAGCAGCAATGGCTGTGTGGCCAGCTCAGGCTCTGAGAGGAGCCTGAGTGAATGAAGGACAGGGCAGAGATGCTGCTCCAGAGCCCGGTGTCACACAAAAACACGGCTTCAAGCTTTCCAAAGTGGTGCAACCACAAGATGCTCCTGCCAGTGGGGCTTGGCTTGAGCCTGGCTGATCTGCCTGGGCTTGGTGCCGTGTTCCTGCAGCCACGAGACTCTTGCTGTTAACTCCAGCAGCTCGGTGAGGGCAGTCCTGGCTGGCATCCCACACACAGCACGATGGATTCTCCCTCCCTTGGCAGCGTGGCTACCAGCACCCGTCATACCGAACCTGAAAACACAAATCCTGCCTTGGCTGAGGTGTTACATGCACGTCCTGCCATCACTCCCCAGTTGGTCACAGCTTGTCCGTGCCTCCTGCACAGCCCAGGCTGGCGGGGCTTGCACGCACCCAGCCCCACGCTGCCGAGCTGCTGCAGTGTGCTGACACTCACACATCACACCCTGCCTTGCCAGCCCTGCTCGCTTCCTGCTCCAGCTGAAAAACAATGCCCAGGCCTCCCTTTCAAAGCCCTCAGTGGAGCAGCTCTTGGCATTGCCTGCCTCCCTGCTGCCCAGTGATCTCAGCACGGAGACCGGGCACGAGGGATGGGGCCGGGCTCAGGTTGTGCCGGGATGTGCAGGATGGAGCTGCCAGAACGGTGGCCAAACACACACGGGTGTGAACACACCCATCAGACCCTGCACATGCACGTCCCTGTGCTCATGGCACCAAAATGGCACCAAAACTAACTGTTCTCTCTTGTTCTTATAGTCTGGGAGTACACGTCCCTGTGCTCATGGCACCAAAACTAACTGTTCTCTCCTGTTCTTGTAGTCTGGGAGTACACATCCTTGTGCTCATGGCGCCCAAACTAACTGTTCTCTCCTGTTGTAGTCTGGGAGTACACGTCCTTGTGCTCATGGCACCCAAACTAACTGTTCTCTCCTGTTCTTATAGTCTGGGAGTACATGTCCTTGTGCTCATGGCACCCAAACTAACTGTTCTCTCCTGTTCTTGTAGACTGGGAGTACATGTCCTTGTGCTCATGGCACCCAAACTAACTGTTCTCTCCTGTTGTAGTCTGGGAGTACATGTCCCTGTGCTCATGGCATCCAAATTAACTGTTCTCTCCTGTTCTTATAGTCTGGGAGTACACGTCCTTGTGCTCATGGCACCCAAACTAACTGTTCTCTTCTGTTCTTGTAATCTGGGAGCACATGTCCTTGTGCTCATGGCACCCAAACTAACTGTTCTCTTCTGTTCTTATAGTCTGGGAGTACACGTTGCTGTGCTCATGGCACCCAAACTAACTGTTCTCTCCTGTTCTTGTAGTCTGGGAGTACATGTCCTTGTGCTCATGGCACCCAAACTAACTGTTCTCTCCTGTTCTTGTAGACTGGGAGTACATGTCCCTGTGCTCATGGCACCCAAACTAACCGTTCTCTCCTGTTCTTGTAGTCTGGGAGAACATGTCCCTGTGCTCATGGCACCCAAACTAACTGTTCTCTCCTGTGTTTGTAGACTGGGAGTGCCCTCAGCTCCCACACACCGAGGTGAGGGGCTCTCAGGAGGGAGGCTGGGAGGCCTGAGGAGGGAGTGTGTTTCCTTGTCCTGATACCCACAGGTATCTAAGCAGCATTAGACCTTCATCCCAGCATCTCCTGGAGCTAAAAGCATCCATAAATAACACACACAGTTTCCCTAAAAGACTCTTCTTTGAGCAGTGTGGGAGCCCAGGGGTGCTGCGGGGTGGAGCAGAGCTGTGGGTGTTTCACCCCCAGACACATGCCAGGGGCTGTGCGTGGTCCAGGAGCCACCCACCCACTCCTGCCTCCCTGCCATGGGCTTGTACATCCCCTGCAGAGCCTCCCAGCCACTTCCATTGAGGAACAGGAGTCAGGCTTGGCTGCCAGCAGCCGCCTGGGCAGGCATGGAAAGGGGTGTGTGTGTTTAGTGCAAGCATTCCCAATTCAGAAACCATTAGAATTCAAAAAGAAATTAAATCAAATAAAAAGCAGCCAGTCCACACAAGCCACAGGAATGCAGCTGAGCTTATTGACGACTCTGTGATTTGTGAAAATTAAGAGAGGTAAATGAGAGCAACCCCTCCAGTCTCTGCAGCAAATGCTGAGCAGACAATTAGCAGGGGGTGGTTTTGGCATGGAGAAGATTTCTTGGTCTATTTGTTGGGCCCTGGCTTTGGGCTTGCTCATTCCATGTCCATATCCATGGTGCCAGGGGAGGGCTGGTGTCCTGGCAGGGGACTGACCACACTGCATCCCTGCCAAAGGCCCTGCTGGAGGCTTGGGGTTTGGGCAAAGCTTTGCAGGGCAGTGGTCACCCCTGCGCCATCTCCCTGAGGCTGGAACTGCCACAAGGGTCTTGTGTTGTTCATTGTCTTTGGTTCCAGCTCTTCTGGAAGCTGGACAGTGAAATCTTGAAAAATTTCCCATCTTTTAGAAAGCTCTCCTCACTGCTCTACCAACCAAGAAAAGCACCTTTTATAACTGAGCTGCTTTTAACCATCTGTGGCAAATGACCTGCTGCCATCAGTGTGATGGAGGAACAGGTTAGCAGCAACTGGTGCCACACTGGAGTATCAAAGCCTTGCCATTACACCAATATGTGGGGCTCTCAGTGAACTCTTCTCACTATTCACACTTCTTTTTCTTTCTTTTTTTTTTTTTTTCCCAGGATAGCAAATATTGTGAGACTAATTGTAATCCTTCAACAGATGCCTTCCAACAAAACCAGACCACAGCTGTCAGATGTACCTGGCAGGACATGCCTCAGGTGTCTGATGCCTTTGGAAGTAGAAAAACAATGCCCATCAAATACTGGAGGAAGGAAGTAGGAGGAAGGCACAGACTGCTCTGCACAGTAAGACCAGAGAGACCTTGGGAAAAGGGCAGAGGAGACTTGATTTCTGAGACAGTGAGGGCAGGTGGAGATGCTGTGGGGCTGGGGACAGGCTTGCACAGCCTGGGGTCCATCTTTGCTTTCTGTCAACCCTGGAAAAGTCACTCAGGGTTATCCACCCTGCAAGGTTACCTGAATTGATGCCATGGCCATGCTCAAAACAGTGACTGGAGAGCATGGTACTTCTCACAGGGAGGAGGGCAGGGCCAGTGATTGCTGATGAATTACAGGGGTGCAGTGTGGGACAGTGTCACTGTGGTGTCACAGCATCCCACACTGTGCTGCCCCAGGTCTCCTGGGCTTGCCCTCTGAGCTGTGAGGCCACAGACAGCCAAAACCTGGAGTAGGGAAGGTTTGGGTGCTGGTCCCCTCAACCCCTCAGCAGCATCTGCCCTGCACCTGAGCCAAGCTATAATGCAGATTTGCTCTCCCTCCTTTGAGCACTTCATCAACCTCCTTTTGTTTCAGATCCCGGTTAAACAAGATTTAAACAAAGGGTGAGGGGGAAAGAAAGAAAGAAAGAAAGAAAGAAAGAAAGAAAGAAAGAAAGAAAGAAAGAAAGAAAGAAAGAAAGAAAGAAAGAAAGAAAGAAAGAAAGAAAGAAAGAAAGAAAGAAAGAAAGAAAGAAAGAAAGAAAGAAAGAAAGAAAGAAAGAAAGAAAGAAAGAAAGAAAGAAAGAAAGAAAGAAAGAAAGAAAGAAAGAAAGAAAGAAAGAAAGAAAGAAAGAAAGAAAGAAAGAAAGAAAGGAAGGAAGGAAGGAAGGAAGGAAGGAAGGAAGGAAGGAAGGAAGGAAGGAAGGAAGGAAGGAAGGAAGGAAGAAGAAGAAAGAAAGAAAGAAAGAAAGAAAGAAAGAAAGAAAGAAAGAAAGAAAGAAAGAAAGAAAGAAAGAAAGAAAGAAAGAAAGAAAGAAAGAAAGAAAGAAAGAAAGAAAGAAAGAAAGAAAGAAAGAAAGAAAGAAAGAAAGAAAGAAAGAAAGAATTTAAAAATCCTGACCACTCCTTGCTGCCTGGATCTATTGTCTCCCTGACAAAAAAATGCCCAGCAGGGCATTCACCTTCTCAGCCTCAAATGTGGCATCTCAATTTCCTAAGATTTCCCTCAAAACCCCATCAATAACCCACCAGAGCAGTGATTCCCATTACTGCCATGGCTGTGAAAGAAGGCCTTGATACACAGGCCACCTTCTGTTCCCAAGAACCCTGCTCCTGAATGATGCCTGTGTTGGATGGCCAAGATTCCACCGGAGCCCCTCTGCCAGCCGGACACCTTGTGAGCAGCAGTGCCAAGACTGCCTTAGGTGAAAACGTGTTTCACTGGAAACGAGGGAAGATGCCAGCCAGGCCATGGCTTCATCCAGAAGGTGCAGGAAGGTCACTGCCACCCTCCTGGCTGCTGCATGCCCAGAGTGTCTTCATCATCACCCCAGGGCTGAGAGCTCTGACAGTGCCACTGTCCCTCCTCGCCTTTTTCTCTGCCTTATGATTCCCTCCTTGGTCCTCCCTGATCCTAGTCAGCTGTTGCAAGCATCAGATAAAGACTCCCTCATCCCTCCTTCTCAGAGTACATCCTTTCAGGAGCAGCTTTACCCCACTGAAGAAGGAAAAGCAAAGCAATCTTCTCTGGAGAGAAGCTTGGAGCCCCTGATGGAGATGGGCTGTGGATGAGAGCAGCTCCTTGGCGTGGCAGCAGGACAGCACACCCAAAACAGCCACCCTGACACGAGATAACATCAACACAGCTGATGATGCAACACTGGGGCTGGCTCCTAGGCACTCTCCAAGGAGCAAGGAGGATTTAATTAGCTTGGAGATGCCCCAGCAGAACTCTAGTGTCCCATGGTGATGGCTCCCAGCTGTGGAGGCAGGATGATGGCAGAAAAAGCAGGATCACCATGGAATTACCAGCTTTGGAGAGGATGGATAGAGGGTGTTTGAGGTCCACATTTCTTGGCAGTCATCATGTCCTTGCTGTTGTCCTGCTGGCTGTGAGGATGAAGATTTGCAGATGTGCTTCTCAATGCAGTAAGAACTGACCCAGCTATTCACAATCTTTCCTGTCTGAGTTGGGGCTTGAGGCAAGGTGTTCCCCCCACTGCCTGGAAAGGCCACAGAAGGTCCCACGTTAGCCAGAATGTGAATTGTAACATCCTTTGGTGGAGTGAAGAACCAGAAGGAGGTGATAATAAGCCACTGCAGGCTGGTGCTTTTGTCTCCAGTGAAGCAACAGCAGCTCATTACAGTCTGTGAAGTGCCAGAGTCCCTGTTCTGCTGGGATGCCCAACAACGCCCTTGGACAGAGGTCAGATGAGTTGCCTCTGACTCCCTGTGCTGCTGGAACAATTCCTACTGTGCCACAGCTGGGGCTGGTGCCCAAGGCTGCCAGCTGAGGGGCTGGTCCTGCTCGGGCTCCAGAGCATCAGTGAGAGCTGGTGACGGATGGAACTGTCCTTGGCACAGCAAAGGAGGGCTTTCCTCAGGCTCTGCATCCCACATGTCCCCGAGGCCCTGCCACAGCCTTTGCAAGGGCACTGCAATGCACATCAATCCCTGCAGCTCCTCGGGGCAGGGTATGCCCTGGCAGCACCTGCATCCTCTCTTCCCCCTGTGCAATACCTGCTGCTGTCCCCATCATTTTGTCAGCCCAACTCTGTTCCCTCAGCCCCAGACACCTCAGCTCTTCTGAGGCTGGGACTTTGAGGGTAAGTTTTATTTTTTGGGGAGGTTTCCCTTGTCTTTGCACTGATGTGTGGGTGGATTTCAGCCCCATCTCACAGCTTTAGTCCTGTGTGCCAGGTGGGTTATCCCAAGAGTGACACATCCCTTCAGTACCCTCCTTGGGCCACTCATGGGATGGCTGCCATCCCCCTCCCCAAGGAGACAGCAGTGCTCAGGGTGGCTGTGGCTGCAGGGGATGAGCAGGAGAGAGGGAATAAATATTCAGAAGGAGAGAGAGAATGAATACTCTTCCTCCAGATGTGCCAAGGAGAAAGGAGAGACAAGCAAAGCTCTGGACCCCTGCAGGGAGCTCCACAATGGGAATGTTCACAGCTAACCATCCCTGCTGCTCAACCTACCAACACTCTGCAGAGCTTGGCCATCGCCAGCCCTGGGGACACGGGCGAGAGGAAGGTTGTGACCTCTGGCAAATTGGGAAATCTTTGCCCCTCCCAACCTCATAGTCGCTCTAAACAAGAACCAGACACTCCACAGCTCGCTACCCCTGGAGATCCCCTTGGTAGGGTTTGTTCTCATTCTCCTGGGGGCTTGGCTTCCATCTGAACTGCTGGTTGAAATCCAGCCCGGGCTGGTAGTGACTTCAAACGGCAGTGTCATCTGAGGAGCAGTGGGTGGTCCATGACAAGCCAGTCGATGGCTGACTGTTCTTATAAAAGCCACCACAGTAGGGCCCCTGCTTCCAGAAGAAAGGCAAGGGCTGTGCTGACCGCAGGGAGCAGAGCTTGTCCTCGGCCCGAGGGACAGCCACCTTAGTGAGCTGGCACAGGGAGCCAGCTGAGCACCCCTGAGGGCAGAGCTCTTGATCTGTCTCCATTGGGTTTGTCCCCAGCACTGCTAGCCAGCCCTGGCTTCACCTTCCACAGGCAACAGTGCAAAACAAAGCCCAGCAACAGCGGGAGAGAGGGACCCTCTGAGCATCCCAGGCAGGATCCCAATAAGACAAACTCCAGCTGGGCTCTGGGAGCTCAAGGGCAGCCAACTGGGCCCTGCAATGGCCTCAGTGTTGGCATGGAGATGGTGGCAGGCAGGGCTGCTCTGTGCCAGCCAGAAGGATGCCAGCCAGGTCTGCAGTGCCCACTGTCCCTGTGCCCCAAGGCCCCCAAATCCAGGGGCACAGGACAAGGGACTGGCAGTGGGCAGGAGATTCTCACAGTTCCAGCAGGCAGACAGGGAGGGTGGAGGGCAGGATGGGGGGGCCAGGGGGCCCGAAACAAATAATAAAAACAAAATCCCAGTAAGCATGTTAGAATTCGTTTGAAGTGCAGAGGAGCTTTCAGGCAGGGTTACGCACATCTCCCAGCCCGCCGTGATTTACACATTCCTTGCAAGCAAAGGAATCTTCCCTGATTTGAAGTAAAACAGATGTTTTGGGGTTTTCTTTCCCCCCTCCCCACCGTCTTTTAATCATTTCTTTATTGAAATGATGGCTATACAGACAACCAACCCAGAGCCAGAGCCCTGCTCCCCCAGAAGCCAGGACTGGAGACCCGCTGTCCCTCACCATGGGAAAGCCCCTGGGCATTGCAGTGACTGCACTTGGGAACTTCCAGAGGTGTGGAGCCAGCCCTGCTCTCCTGAAAATGCTGCTCCAGAGGCATCATTCCCTGCAGGTTTTTTCCCTTGTTTTTCGCTCTTCAGGAAAGGATTGCAACTCCCTGCAGCTTTTCTTCTTCTGCAGCTCCAGCTGACCCTCCATCCCTGCTCCAGCAGCCCAGGTCCAGGAGACCTGCTCCAGGTCCTAACCTCCAGGAGACCAGGAGATGTGTTTGACTGTGGGGCCTGCCCTTGTTCCCACGCCTCAGTGTCACAGCTCAACCCAGCTGTGCTCTGTCCCAGCAGTGTGGATTGGGAAGGGCAGCCTGGTCCCTGCCCAGGGACTGGCAGCAGCAGTGCTGCTCACACACCCCAAGTGAAACAACCCAGCACGAGGAATGGTGTTGGGCAAGCTGAAGCTGGGATATCTATTGATTTCAGCACTATGTGATCTCAGTCAAGTTACTTTGCCTCTATTTTTGTCACAAGTTTTCCATCCAGGAAAATTATTTGGGGAAGAAGCATCCATTTCCCAGAGGGATGCAGAACACCAAGTGCAGTGGGGCTCCTGAGCGCTGGTTGATGCTGCAAACTACCAGCACAGCCATGCCCTTGATTTTACACTCAGAACAATAAGTCATGGCCAGTAGCAAATCCATCCAGCAGCCCCATCTTTCTTTTCTTTCTCTTTTTTTTTCTTTTAAACCCTGTTGTTCTTTCTCAGTACTTCGTTGGTGGCAGGGTGGGAAGGTTTTTTGTAACACATTCACGTACCAGTGGGACTCACTCCCATTCCCGTCTGGTACAAGAGATTGCACAAGAGAGAGGAACAAATGGGGATGAGGAAATGCGTGTTTATGAGAGGCAGCGCTGTCATCGTGAGCAAGGGACCCCCCGCAGGACAGCCGGCCTGGGAGCCAGTGGATTTCCATTCTCTCCTAACACTCCATTCATGCCTCGTTTCATCCCTCCCTGGAGGCCCCGGGGCTGGCCAGGGTCCCGGCCAGCGTGGGACTCCCACCCCCCTTGTGCCGCTCCTGCGATATTTGTTGTTGGGTGGAAAGAGGGAGATGTTGTTGTCTCATAAAAATAATGAGTTGAGAAAGAGCAGCAGCTCTTGCCATTGCATGCACTCCTTGTTTTCCTCCTGCAGCAGAGGAAGGTCTTCCCTCCTGCACCACCTCTCCTTGGCCAGGCTCCCTGTGCTCCCTGCTGCCCATCCTGGCAGGGCTCCTTCCAACATCCACCGTGGAGTCTCTCATTTGCCTTCCTGCCCATGCTGTGTTTGCTGCCATGAGCCTTCTCCTGACCTGATCAAGAGCCCTCCCTATAATCCAAACCACATTGCTGCCTGATAGGATACAGTCACCGGTAAATAACATTGACTGCAGTGGTCTGGAAGAGCCAGGGATCCTATATCACTGTTATTAATGATTTAGGATTGTGCATCATTTGCAGATGACACAGAGAGGGTCTCATCTCTACTCCCCACCCAGCCTGCCCCCTCTCACTTCAGGTGGCTCTAAGTGAAAGCCATCTGGGTGACAGTGCTCCTGCCTGAGGCTGGTGTGCACACAAGGAATGGGAATGGCTGATTTCTGCACTCCCCTGTGTGCTGCAGAGCTCCCAGCAATGGGGCTGGGGTCCCCCCACAAACAGCTGGGGTATTAATAAAACCAAAAGTAATCGCCCAGGCACACATACTACAATCCACTTGGGTCCCTCTCCCGTCTGCTCCTGCAAGCCCCCTGCCTCCCCCTGCTTTCTCCACACACCTCAATTTCATTATCTCTGATCTGGAGCTGCCCATTACATGCTTTTTGCCAACATAAATATTTAATCCCGGTGCATTGCACAGAAAGGCCCTTGTGGACTTAATCCTTCAACTCATGTTTCCACTTGGAAAACAATTTAGCTTGTGGTAGGGCAGCAGGTACGAGGCAGGGACAGAGCCGAGAGCTGGAGGTGGCCTGGAAGAGCTTGGGAGGTGTGTGTGGGGTGATGCAGGTGGGCTTCATGCTGTGGGGTGGGCTTCATTCCATGGGCTTCATTCTATGGGGTGAGCTTCATTCTATGGGTTTCATTCTATGGGGTGGGCTTCATTCCATGGGGTGAGCTTCATTCCATGGGGTGAGCTTCATTCCATGGGCTTCCTTCTATGGGGTGGGCTCATTCCATGGGGTGAGCTTCATTCCATGGGCTTCATTCTATGGGGTGAGCTTCATTCCATGGGGTGAGCTTCATTCCATGGACTTCATTCCATGGGGTAAGCTTCATGCTGTGGGGTGGGGTGGCTCTGCTGGAGCTCTTCTTTGCTGGGGTGGCTGTGCTGGAGCAGCGGTCAGGAGGGTTTGGATCGCTAATGGAAAAGCCACAGCGGTCACTGCAAGCTGCTGCCTGGGCAGGGAGGTACAAGGGGCACTGCCCTGGGGGACTCCAGGTGCAGCACTCTGCTGGGCTCAGCAGTGTTTGGGACATCCTGTCCTCTGTGTGCTCTCAGTTGCAGCCACGTGGAAAGCCCAGAATTTTTCAGCTTGCTTCACCTGCCAGCGTGGGTGTAAGCAGCCACAACATCTCACACTGTTCCTTCAAACACCTCCAAATTCACCTGCGCATCCAGAGGGAACTTACACCAGGATCTGGCCATGATTTTACCTGTGGGCTATGGAGTAAGGGTTGTGGGATGATTGGTGTGTTTGTGGGGCTATTGGGTAGCGCTAAGGTACCTGCTGTGGTACAGGACAGACCCTCAGCAAAAGGAGATGCTCCAGCCCCAGGTCCAAAGCTAGAAAGAGCAGGGACAGAAGTGCACCCTGGTCCTCATCCATCCACCTCTGTGCCCTCAGGAGGGCAGCACCCATGGGGATGCAACACCACAAAACATCCACCAACCTAACAAAGCCCCCAGACCCAGAGAGGAGAGGCACAAGGGGTAAAAACCACCCTACAATGTAGGGCCAAGAGTTCAACTTGTGGCAGCTGAAATGGCTTGAAATCCTCCCCCTTACATCAGCACTGACGTATCAAAACACTGAAACAGTATTTTGGTTTCAGTTCCTTTGTCTGAGAGGTTCCCCCAGCAGCCTGGGGTGGGTCTCCTGGAGACCAACCAGCCCTCCCCAGCATCCCCTGCCCCTTGTGAGAAACTGGGGTGTGCAAAGCCTCCTGTGTGCAGGACACATCCCCACAGCCCCTGCCCAGAAAGGCTGGAAGATTAGGATGTTGCAATGATGCAAACCAAAGGGAAGGAAAACATGAAAGTATCCCAGCCCTGTGGCAGGGCCTTCTGTTTGGGGTTGTGCAATGAGATTAGGAGGGGAGGCCACTCCTGTAGCTGCAGGGCAGTGGGAGATGCTCAGAGGGAAGGAGAAAACTGGCATGCTGCAGACCTAGTTCAGGTTGCTGCTGCCACGGGCTGCAGTATTATTTCCCTGGCAGAAATGAAGATAACAAAAGATGGAAAACAAGCAGCAGACCCTGATCCAGGGGTATGACAGTCCAGAGCTGTGGCAAGCTGTGCCCAAGCCCAGCTCACTGCCCAGGTGTTTGGACAGCATGTCCCAGCTTTGAGCTCCCTTCAGACCCATCCTGCCAGGGTAGTGTCTCCACACCCAACTCCATCCAGTGACACCCCAGTGACCCCTCCATTCATCACCCCTTGAACAACCAGCATCCCACAGACCCTACTTCTTTTTTTTTTTTTTTTTCCTTAGAAACTTTTACATCATGACATAAACTTTGGCTCTGAGGGTTTTTAGCCAAAGCCAGGGTATTTTTTCCCCCTTCTCATAACAAAAACCATATTGCTGTATAATCAAATTGATCTCATTCCTGATGAGGGAAGCTGGTGTATGTGTAAGGTGACCAGGAGCAACGAGGGCACGTGTGGTGGGAGGAATTGCTCTGAAGGTACTCCAAACATCCTTGGGAGTGTCATCACATGGGGGTGACCAAGCAGAGACCAGAGGGACAGAGCTCAGCACAGAGCATCACCCTCAGCAAGCCCCACCTCACCACGTGGATGCCACCTCTGCAGCCCAGCAGCTGCCCCTCACATTATTCTGCCATTTTACAATGGATCTCCTCCCTGAACTGAAAGCCCAGCAAAGGGTGTGGTTCAGTTTTAATAAATCTGTTTTACAGGTGGGAGAACTCAGGAAGAAGCAGCTACTTTGAGGTTACTTTTTTGATGTCTGTTTTACAGTGTCACAAATTCAGCTGAAGCCAAGGGAACTGTGGCTCTGATGGTGAAGCCTTGACAATGATGCTCCCAAAACAGAGATGTCTCAATTTGCTGGCTACTTTTGCAAACACAGGCAAGGGGGAAACAACCCAAACCTCAAGGAATAAATTAAAGGCCATTTGAGATCTGGGCAGGGGCTCCATTGCCCACAGCTCTCCTGTGACAAACTCCCTGTAGAAACTCCCTGTTTGGGAAAGAGCCATGACCCTGAGGGGTGAGGGGGTGGCAGAGCTGCAGAGGTCACTTTGTGCAGATAAACTCGAGTTTGGCATGATCAGGAGGTGGGTGCTTACCGATGTAATGCTCTGCCCAAGTCAGAGATTAAAAGAGATTTTTAATTTATTTTTTTTTTTTTAATAAATAACACACACACAAAAAGAAAATGGAAATAACAAAGTGTTCTCTGGGAGATAAGGCTGGTGAAGGACTCTCTGTGCTTTTATTGTTACAAGAAAAGGATGGACTAGAATGTGCTGCAGGTGTCCTTTAGAAAAATGAAACAAAAAAAAAAGTTGTGACTGGTTTTATGAACTTGCAGCCATATGTGAGAGAAATGCACACTGCTGGGCTGAGCTGGGACAGAACTTGTAGCTTGTGGCATCCAAACTTTGCTTTTGAGAGTGGGCAAAAAGATGGGCAGGTAGGATTAGCTTGTGACTCATCCTTTTATTCAGAGAAGTATCACTGCCAGATATCTCCACCTTTGGGGACCTGGGGTCCCATCCAGAGTCTGTCTGAGCTGACTGACCCCCGGGCTGTGGGGTGGCTCTGGGTTCAGGTAAGACCTGTGGGTTCAGTAGTGACTGAACACCTGGGCACCACAGGAGCTGGTCACATCCCTCCTCAGGCACGTTTGTGGGCAGAACTGTGCTGCTTTTGGCAGCTTGAATAAGCCCAAATCGTGAGCTGGAAATATCAGGTTGAGCTGCTATGGGTGCAGGGCAGCTGCCAGACTTCCCATTCTCAGGTACCTGGGTCCCAGACTGCACAAGGAAATTAGGAAGATAATACAATTTTTTCGTATCTCTTAACCACCTGACCAAAAAAGTGTTCCTAAGTGTTCTCCTGAAGTGAGGCTTGTGTGAAATGTGAGCACAGCATCCCTCCCCTCTGCTCAGCTGTAGATCACTGAGGAGCTACAGGCATGTCACACCTCTCCTTTCCAGCTCCCCTTGCTGGGAAACACGGACATCTGTCCTCCTCATTCCCTTCTTCTCTACAAGATAAAAAAAGCAGGGTGTGCCCTGTGCTCCTTGTGTCCTGGAAGGGAGTGAGTTCAAACTGTGCTGTAAGAATCAAACCAACCTGGCCCTCAGCTTTCCAGCCTTCAGGACAAGGGTGCTCTGCACCATGAGGACCTGATGAACAAAACAAATGGCTCCAAGGCAGTAGCACGATGCAGGTTTGGCTGCCTTAGAGCAAATGCAAGCCAGCAACGCCCCTGTTGGTATTTATATCACAGCTCTTGCACTCCCTCTCCCATTAGTCCATGAGATAAGACTTGGATGTGGAACAGTGTTAGGTTTCTAGAGTCAGGAATAAGAATACTCTCCAAGTCTGTGACTGAAAGGGGTGGTGATATGGGATTGCTGATGGGAAAAAGGTGGAATTGTAAAGATCCATTTGCCTACCAACAGGCAAAGAGGCCAAAATCTTCCTCTCCTCTCCACTGCCACTCCCAGGAAGAATCCTGTATTGGCACACTCCCCCAGCAGGAATACCCCACAAAATAACCCCTCCAGCCATTTCCTCCTTCCTTTTCCTCACTACATCACTGCCAGCTTTCCTCCAACCACCTCCAGAGGGACAACATGAATGGGCCTGGACACAGACAGGTTTGGGATTTAGATGCTGGCAGTTTTTGGGGACGAAAGCAGTACTGTTTCTGATTTTCCTGAGGAAGGGGCAGAGAGGAGATGGCCATGGGAGGCAGCAGAAGCTGTTCTGTTGTTCTCTGTGTCATGAGGTATGAGCAGAAGCAGAGAATTTGCTGGTCTTTCAGCAAAAAGGTGTGGAATACCCTAAAATTGGCAGGTACTAAAGAAGAAGGTTCCACTGAGATCAGAGAAATGCATATCCTGAGTCCAGATCTATCCCTGGTGCTTGAGTACTGGTGGCAGAGACAGGCCAGAAGGAAGATTCAGGTACAAACATAACTTTTAGAAGGCAAATAGTCAGTGTAGCAACACTGCAGCAGCACCTTGGTCTGAGCCACCCAGGCTGGGCTGCACACAAAGACAGCATGAGAGAGTTTAAAACCTGAGTTTTTAAAGGGGACAGGTAAACAGACAATGATGGAAGTGAGGCAAAATGATCTCCTTACATCACTCAGCAGAGTAAATGGTGAAGTTGGGAAGAGCCTCCAGATTTCACTGGCCATGAAAAAACCATGAATGTCTTCTCTGTGGTTTTTAGATGTGTGTCCTCCTGATGCTGGAACCTCAGCAGGAACCCAACCCACCTCCATAAATGGGACTTGATGAAAATCAGTGCAGAGAGATGGTACACTCCTGCTGAGCCCCTGACCTCCCTGTATAGATCATCCTTCATGGGGCCAACCCCCTGCAAGCCAGTGCCCTACACACAGCCCAGCTGAGCCCAGAGGGCTCTGTGCTGGACTCACCAGCAAAAACAACCAGCCAGCATTTGGGCAGCCTGGCTGTGCCACAAGCCCAAAGTGCTGAGGAAGATTGATCCTGCATTTGGACTACAGGCCCAGGATTTAGCCAGCACTTGCTCAGCTCCTGACTTGCCTTGTTTGAGCTTCTGCAAGCCAGGAATGCCTGGGGAGAAGCTACAGCTCAGCTTTGGGAAGCTGGAGAGCATGTGGAATGGGAGAGGTGGATTCAAGGAAGCAGCACAGCTCCTGTGCACACAGGGGACCAGCCAAGGGCTGTAACAGATGTGCTTTAACCCATGCCACTGAGCTATTTGGGATCTGTCTCCAATTGCTCCAGCGCCCATTCACGTGTCTTCCTGACGAAAGACCAACAACAACAATTAGCATCATATAAGGAGCAGGGGACTGCTGCCAGCATTAACACACTCTTGAGCACCAAGGGTTTTCCGTTCCACTCTTTATCCCAGCTATGCACACAGCAGAGGTCACTCTGCATTAATCAGCCTTGCTCTGGGCCAGCTCCTTCAGCACGTTCAGCCTGTGGGATCGCAGCCACTGCCTCTCCATGCTCTGAGGGGCTCTCCCTGCTCCACACCTCTGCCTTTTTCCTTAAGTTCACCAAAAAAGGGATGTCCATTGTTATCCCAAGCTGAGCCAATGGCTTGCAGACCCTACAGAGGGTGACACTGCCTGGCAGGACTTGGTGGGTCCTGGATGCAGATGGGAGCCTCATTCTGAGCTCTTCTGAATGACATTCTGAATCCCCTTCCCTCCAACAGCAAACAGCAAACCCCTAGGAAGAGGTTTCCACCTTTCCAACAGCCCTGAAACGTGCTCTCCCAGCGCCTTTGGGCTGGTTCATGCTCACCCTGGGGAAACCCCATCTGAGCCAGCAAAGGGAATGTAAAGTCAAGGCTTCTTCACAGCATATGAACACACTCCAAGGAAAGGCTCTGGAAGGAATCCTGATGACTTCCATATTATTTCCAGTAAATTTTGTGCTGATTCTTGGCACAAACACTGGAAATGAATAGGCTAGGTCAGGAATGTAAATAAAGTGAAACATTGGGATTTAATCTAATCTATAATTATAGTATCTGTGGTGCAGGGAAGAGGTTGGTGTGTTTGCACTGCAGCTCCATTGAGGAGCTGGAGGGAGTTTTCATTTCCCTTTCCAGAATTTCCCTTTTTGGCTGAGGGATACTTGGTGTCTCCCCAAGCATCTGAAGCAAACGTGCTGGGCTGGCAAAGCTTCATTCTGGTAGCCAAGTGGGTACAGCTCAGCCATGAGGCATCCCCAGGCACTCCCTGAGCAATGGGGTGAGAGCTGAGATGGATGAGCTGGGCAGAAGGCTCAGGTAGACTGTGGGGTGCCCAGGGGGAGCTCCTGCTTCCTCAGTGAAAAGATTGGATGGGTCTGTGGGTTGCTCAGTCCTCCAAGCTGAGTTTGATCTCTGAGACAAGCCAGAGCCCTTTCTCCTCACTGTTGTTTTGGTTTTGGTTCATCACAAGCTGCTTGTCAAAGTCTGGTGCTCCCAAGGCTCCCAAACCATCCATCTGAGTGGCACTGGCTGCTGTCCAGGCTGGCTGCTCCATGCAAGGTGAGCACTTCACAGACACATCGACATCTCTCCCTCTGCCCTCCTCACCTCATCCTCTTCCAGATCCACCAGGGAGGAATCTTGACAGACAGCTCTGGTTTAGCCGACCTTGGGGGACCACAATTCCTTCTCCATTTCACAAAAATATAAGAGTCCTGCATTTGAAAACTACAACAAAACTCAGCAGTCTTCAAGGACCATCCTCAGTCTGCCTGTGTAGGTCCATGGGAGAACATTCCCAAGAATGCAGCATGGATCTCCACGGATGGGCACCCATGACTGGCAGACTGGCAGGGGTGTCCACATGTGTACACGAGCCTTTGGGCACATGTCTTTGTTCACATGATCTACTTTCCCTGGAAAACCCTCTATGCAGGGACTGGCATCTTAACTCCAATGTGTTAAAGGCAAGGGGAAGAAAAGGGCGGACAAACAGCATATTTTCGTCAGACTGAAACTGCAAAGGACAAAGAAATTAGTTCTCCTTTTGTTCATTTATGTTTTGGAATTGCAGAAGTCTCAAAAGCAAAGGAATCAATCAGACTTTGTTTATTTGTTTGCTTGTAGAACATTTTTTTGGGTTTGTTTTCATACTCCAGCCCAGCTTTGATCTCAGGCTGGTAGTACTCCAAATGAATGGTCCACAGCAGAGTGTAATTGCTGTAGGTACTACAGAAGAAAAGGGACAGGGTGTTCAACACATTTATAGGGCAGAAGAGACTTCCATGATCTGCCAGTCCCCTTGCTAGGGTTATGTGATACCCTCAGACTACTGCAGAAGCAAATAATTTATTTTTGAAGAGCTCTGATGCTGCAGACTGTGTGCTTACCTCCCAGCCTAGAGAACAGCACAGGGCCCTGCGAGTGGCTATAATCAGGATTATACCCAGCCCAGAGCTATTACAGATAGCTATTTTTCCACAGAAACAAATGAAACAAGCAGAAGAAATTCAATTTAAGAAATGACCCCGTGCCCGTGCCTGTGTTGTTGTTCTGTCTGTGCGGGCGCAGAGCAGCGTTAGCCTCACATTTCACTGCTCTGGCTTTCTTCACGCTGTGTTGCAACCGTGTGGACATCTGAGCAGAGGAATATTTAATGGGGGTGCCTGTGTATCTGAGAATGCCCAGTAAACATGCTGGGTAGGGCCCAGGATGGAGCAAGCGGCTGCAGCTGGGTACAGGACCCACAGCAGCTCAGGCCAGCGTGGAGCAGGGGGCTCTCTGTCCATGCCATGTGCTGGGGCAGGCAGCAGCAGCCAGCGAGGAGTGGTGTGCCCACATGCATGTTTTTTGGATGCCCAGGAGCGTTGGTCTGTGCCCCAGAGGTGCCCACAGGAACATGTGCCCGTCCATGTGCGCTGTGTGCCTGCCCCGGGAGCAGAGAGCCAAGCCCTGCTGAGCATTAGCTGTGGGACAGAGCCAGAACTGTGCGTCACCCTGGGGCCTGTCCCCACACAGGACAAGCTCCAGAGCTCTCTGGTGCCAGGGGACTGCTGCCTGCTGGCTGCCTGCAGCCGTGGCTCCCCACAAAAGCTGCTGTCTCTTGCCCAGGGGCATCCACAGAGCAGGAGCCACCCCCAGGGCACAGGGCACTGCCAGCTCTGCTGACCACCTCCATGGCAGTGTGCCTTGGGGCTGGGAACAGAAGCCTGGCTTTGACCACAGGGATGACAAAACCCTGGACAAAGCCTTCTGCCTTCCACCCGAGGCTCTCCCAGCCCTTTGCAGACACCAGGAATTAGATCACAGAGCCCCTAAAGTGATGGGTGAGTGCAATTACCCCTGCCTGGCAGATGGGGAAGATGGCTTGGCAGCCCAGGCTGCCCAAGAGCCAGACCTGCTGGCTCCCAGCTCCATGTGCTCACCAAGGCAGCAGTCTCCATCAAAACCAGTGGCTCTTCCCTCTCCCAGTGCCCCTGGCAGCTGGGAGCTGAGAGCTCACAATGGGCCAGTTTTATGGGTGTCGGGTTCTTAGCAAGCTCTGCAGTTTCTCCAGCCTCTCCCTGGCACCTTTTCAGAGCAGCCCAGTTCCAAGAGATATAAATAATTATATGTATGCATTGTAGATATTTAACAAGAAAATGTCTGATATTATTAAAAGGCAAGAGGTATCACTTGGAGGCCACTCCTGGAGGCAGCCCTGCTCCAGGGATGTGCAATAAAGGCTTTGGAGGCTGTCAACATGCTTAACTGGGGGTGGTGGAGGGAAAGTATTAATCAAGGTCTTAAAAAGTTCTCGCTGACAGACTGTTTGCCAGCTCTCACTTTAAATGCTTTTGTGGTCCCATAAAAAGTTTCATTACTCACTACAAAATGTGTTTTAATTATTGCAGTCACTCTGACATTAAGCCCTGGGTGTTTCTCTCTTGCTTACTCTGTCTCTCCTCTGTCTCCTTGCCTCTTGTTCTATTTTTCCTCTCTTACTGATCTGACTCTCGATATACCTCTCAAGACAGAGGATGTCCTGCCTAATGAGCCAGGTTGCAAAGCCCAAACCCTCTCCAAATGATACTAAAGGAGAAGTTAAAATTCAGATCCTGACATTATTCCATTTCTCTGGAAACTAATTAATCCAAAAGATTCAAACAGAAAATTCAACCCCCAAAAAGTATCTCAGAGGAGTTAAGTGTCCAAAATATGTGGATAATGGGCAGAAGAATTTGGTGTCTCTCTCATCTGATGTCCTACTAAGAGAAACAGCAACTTATAAACACCTGTCACACTTTTGACGCCTCTTTCATCCCACCAGGCACTTGGCAACTTGCTCCAATCTGATCACACCAGCTTAGTTCATCCATGAGAGACAACCCTGTCCACCAGGCATGGACCTGGAAGCCCAGAATACTCAAAGCAGGTGTTGTCCTGGAGTGTCCCAGCACTGTGCTGGCAGATACTGGTTTTCCATTTCACCAGCTGTGAGTAACACCCAAAGCAACAGGAAGAGTCTGGCTATTTGCCCCGTGTCTGGTGTAATGGTGCTGACCAAAAAGGTCAATAACAATTCAATAACAGCATTGGAGAGCCCTCCTTGCCCCCAGCAGCTCCCCACATCTCTCCTTACTTGTAGAGACCGTCTGGTTCCAGGCACTTGAAAATGACTGAATAGAGGCTGGTGTCAGGGACGTCCCCGTGGCTCCGACCCGCTGCCACACAGGAGGTTGCGAGGCCAGAGAGCAAATCATCCGCAAAGCTCAAGGATTCTCCTGCAGAGCAAAGAGAGGAGAGAGGCCAGAACATCAATACAGGTGTAGGATTACTGCTGACCACCCAAAAATCACTGTAGAACATCTCTACGCAGGACACACAATCAAGAAACAGCAGCTGTGGCTGTGGAATGTCCCAGGTCAGTATGGAGAATGTCACCTGTGGACACAGCAAGTAGGAAACACACCTGGGCCACCAGCTGTAGCAGGGACCTTTGCAGGAATGGGGGCCAGGGCTCAGTCACTGCTTGGCCAGCTGCAATCAGAGCAGAGGGGACGTGTGGCCTCACTGCAGACACTGCAGGCACAGCCACCATCCAGGGATGGGCCCCACAGGATCTGCAAGTCTGGCTAGGGAGGGATCTCCTGTCCTTGCTGCATGTCCAGCTCTTAAACAGGGCATGGCCTTTTCCAAAAATTACCTGCCACAGCAAAAGGTGTTTCTGCTATGTTGGACTAACAGCAAAGAAGACATTTTTTGTGCTTGGGTGGAACTGCTCTCAATATGATGGATTTTTTTTTTTTTCCTAATTCAGTGACAGCCAGTAGCTTTGCATTCCCTTTCATCTGCACTCTGCCAGCTGCTGGAGCTCTGACTGGAGCTCCTTCAGTCGTGCTGAAGAACACTTGCTTTTTTATAAGCATTCGAAGAAAAAAACCCACTAATTAAAAATACTGAAAAACCTTTATTTTTGGTCTTCTGGCTTATAAAGTCTATTAAACACTTAGATCATGACCCAGCTGAAACTGAAAACGCTCCATTTATTAAGGTTTTTGGGCATGACTGTCCACTGCTGTGCAACCTGTCTCCTCGCAGTGGGCAGCCTGTCTATTGGTTAGAGCTCATTGCATTTAATTCCCATTTCACACTGGTGTAACTGAAAGCCTGAGGTACCACGGAGGAAAATAAGACAGAGCAGCTGCCCAGGCTGTGCCCTGTTCCCAGTGATGGGAATTGGAGCAAGGGCTGCTGTAGCTGATAGTTATGCTGGGGTAAGCCAACCTGGGCCCAGATTGCTGTGCTGGGTACCTTGTGCATGTGGAAATGTCAGGACATCGCAGCAGAGGGAAGAGGAGAATTCCCTTCTCAGCACTTTTTTTACTAAAGGCAGAAGTGACTGAGGAGTACAGAAAGGAAGCACCAGTCGAGGTTCTTGGTACAGCCCCTAAATAACAAGCCAGTGGTAAAACTAGCCCAGAACATCCCACAGTGAAGCTGAATTACCCAGGTAGAAGGAAAAAATCCCCTCATCCCCAGCCCCCTAAACTGCATTTGCGTCTTGTCTCAAAATACACAACTCAGTAACAAATGTCCCCCTTGGCTAGAGAAAAGAGCAGCAATAAATTCTTTTCCTCCCTGAAGGAATCCAAGCCTTAATTATTCATTTTAATGCTCCCAGCACGACTTGTTCTTTCCAAACTTTTCCAGGCAGCTCTGTCACCAGTCTGTGTAGCTCAACCCAGCTCCTGGACGCAGGTCTGTCCCAAATCCCAAGACAACTCAACAGGCAGGTTGGGTTGGCAGCAGGAAAATCCCTGCCTGGAAGTCACGAGCACTGCCCAGCCTTCAGCAAGTCCCTCAGCTCCGGGTTTATGGTTTAAGCAAACAAACAAGCCCCTATTACTCAATTCCAATTTTCATTTCCATCCCTTTTCCTATGATGTTGGGCTGGATTGGGGAACTCCCTGTCACCAGGAGTCATTGAGAACAGACTCTGCCATGACTTACAAACCTGATGAATCACCAACAAAGAAGCAGGACTGGGATGTGTTGTTGAAGTAGAGCAAGGGGCTTTAAGGCTCTTCCAGCCTCAAGCAACTTTCTGACCAGGAAGAAGCTTCATGGGGGACAGATCATCCCATGGATGAATGCTGTGGGATCTCACACCTTCCTCTCAGCAGCTGATGAGGGCTAGGAAGGAAAACAGCTGGGCAGAGATTGCAGTGAGAGCTGGATGGGGCCAAGGGGAGATTTGGACTGGGCAGTCCCCAGGTAGGAGTATCAGCCAGGACAGCTGTGCCAGGATGGGCTGAGACAGGGAGAGGGTGGAACCAGACTTGCAGGAGACTGGAAATGAGATGGAAAACGTCATGTGCAACCGCTGAATCAAAGAATGTACTAAGGCCAGGTTGGACAGGGCTTGGAGCAGCCTGGTCCAGTGGAAGGGCAGGACAGGCCCATGGCAGGGAGGTTGGAATGAGATGATCTTTCAGGTCTTTTCCAACACAGACCATTCTGCAATTAAAATTGCACAGCTGACTTTCTCTAGGACATGTACTAATGTTTGAAAGCTCATTTTCCATGGTCTTTCTGGGTAGTTTAGGGGGAGCAGGCTGGCAGGGAGAACTGCCCTGACAGGCAGCAGCAGCTGCTTCCCACTGTGGTGTGGTTTGCCATGGATCAGACCTGTCCAGGCAGTGCAGTGCATTTCTGTCTCCCTGAACTGGAGGAAATGAAGATTGCAGGGTCTGCCAATGGTGTCTCCACTTGGATTGAGCCAAAACCTTTACAGTAAAATCCACAAAACAAGAGGGTGCTTTTTGCTCAATCCTGGACCTCTGGGGAACTCTCCCCTCTTGTTGGCTCTGCAAAACAAAGATGTTATTATGAAAACAGCAAATTAGATGCTAACAAAGATGCTGGAAGTTCAGCCCCAAGGCTGGGAGTTCTTCTGTACCTATACAGCAGCAGTGAGATCACTGATGGTGCCAGACTGCACAGACCATGGAGCAAAGACAAGGAAGGGACACCCTGGGGACAAGCCAGCTACCCAGAGCTGTCAGTCTGCAACCAGCACAGGGAGCTGCTGCTCCATGTCCTCCTCTGGGCAAAGCAGAGCACACTGAGACTGTGTTTGTTCATCTCACAACAGAGAATGCAGAGTCCTTTCAGTCCTCAGTGCTCTGAGAGCAGCTGGAATGAAATTTCCTAAGCCTTCTTTAGGAGCAGAAAACAAGTCATTCCCCAGATTTAGACTGGACCTTGTCAGTGGAACAGAGCTAAAGTAACAGCTGCTTTTGGTGGTATGGTGAGAGAATTATCACAAATCAGAGAATGGAAGGGACAAGGAAGGTCATCTCCTTTCACCTCAGGAGCTTCCACTAGACCAGGCTTCTCCAAGCCCTGCCCAACCCAGCCCAGTTGATTGACCAGTAATGTTGCCCTACCAAGAGAAAGTGATCCTGGGATCATGCAGCAGCAGGAGAACACTGACCCAGCTGCATGAGGCCATGTGAGAACATAGTGCACAACATTCCTCAGCTGTGCTCAAGACCAAGGCACAGGAAAAGCAGGAGAGAAGATTTCACAGGGAAAGAACAAAAAGCCCAAATCTACCAATAGAAACAGGAAAAAAGCCAAATAGAGACACACGACTGTGAACACATCAACAGGGCAGGCACTCAGATGGAAAAGGAATAGTCAGGTTAATGGGCAGTAATGGCAAGGCGAAGTAAATTGGACATGGATAAATGGTTGGTCTGCTCCTGCAAAGGGCAAATAACCCAACCATCTTTTAGGAAGGAGTTTGATCACTTTATAAAAGGGATTACATGGATAAGTAGCTCGTGATGGAAAGCAAAGGGGCTTTTTTTTCCCATCTGGACTTGTGTTCTCACACACCGCGCCAGCAAATATAAAGAAGGATTTCAGCCTCCCAAAGCAGCCCTGAAGCACAAACCTTCTAGATTGCCTGAGTATCTTTGCTCGTGTTATTAAATTTCAGAAAGAATCCAAAGGTTCTCTGCAGAGTAAATGATAGCTAAGTAGATCATCTCTGTGGAGTAGGAGATATTTTATTGACCAGACAGACATCTGTGTCCTTCATTAATAGTAATAAATAATTGATGTCACACTAAATAAAGCAATAAGCTGTTACAGATATCAAGGACAAATAACTGGCTCCTCTGAGGATGCCTCACCTGTGTTCACTTCTCAGTAGTAAAAAACCCAGAGCAGAGTTCAATATCACTATGGAAAATGCTGTGCACAGAGCAAAAAATGTCACTTGCTGACACTCCTAAATGCAAGGAGTTAATATCCTTGCAAGAATTTCTTCTCCCTCATTTCCATTCCTTCCCAAGGCTGATCTGCCCCAAACCACCCACTTCCCCAGGCAGCTTTTGAAAAGCCATCTCTGCTCTACTAATACGTGTCAGAAGATGCAACTCCCTTCAGGTGACATTTCCCTTCTCTCCCCAGTGCAACCCCTTCCTACTGCCCTGTCCTCATCCACAGCCATGGCTGTGGAGTTTGGTAAATCTCCTCCTTTAGGTTTTCTAAGCATCTTTTACACTGACTCTGGTGGTGTGACTCTCCTTAAAACAGAGGAAAATAACAGCAAACTTGGAGTTTGCAGAGGGGTTCCCATCCTGGGAAGCTTTGCAGACTTCTCCTGGCCACAGCAGGCATAGCCAGGGGTCATCCCTGGGATAACCACCCAGGAACTCAAGTCCATCTCTGGAGGAGAAGCAGGAGGAGGAGATCAGGAGGAGATCAGCCTTGCAGCTGAGCTGGCAGTGCGCTCTCCAGAGAGCACATTTCTCGCGGCAGGAGGCAGAGACGGGCAGGAACGGGGGCTGAGGAATGAACATGGTTGGGAGCAGGCTCAGACCGCTCGCACACAGCATCCAACAGCCTCAGCCTGCCTCAGTCCTTCCACTGCGGCCGTGCCAGCGCCCAGCAGTGCGGACAGCAGCTGGATGAATCACCTATCAGCCATCCCACCGAGGACAGGGCGAGCTGCGGCGCTGAGCTCAACCAGACTAAACAAGAGAGCCAGGCCAGGAGCCTCCAGGAGGCTCGAGGAGCAAAAGGAAGCTCTGGGACCCTCGCAGGCGTTCCCACACCTTCAGCCCACGTCCCTGTGCCAAGAGCAGCATGGAGAAAACCCAGGCGCTGCAAACCAAAGTGGAAATTAAGACGAGAGGAGACCTCCCTGCTGCCATTCACCTTCAAGATTCCTAGAAAGAGCACAAAGGGGAAAGTAGGAAGGCACCAATGTCTCTGTCTTGACAGCTTCTTTACTGGGTTGGATGAAACCAACCCTGCAATGTTACCAGGCGCTTTCCCCTGATTGTGGTTTTCTCTCTCTGTCTTTCTCCCCTTTCCTTTTTTTTCAACCTGTTTTCAATTTACTCTTGTGGCATCTCTGACTGTGACCTCATTCTGGTACTTAAGGGGGAAAAAAAAAGAAAAAAGAGAGAGAGTGTCCTTTAAAAAAGAAATGAAAGAAATCATATTTTATTTAGTTTGGTTGGTTTTGAAGCTTTAGCAGAAGAAAGATTAACCTTTTCTGCCTAACTTAATGAAAACAAGGAGAAAGGCTGTATGGATAAATAAATATCTGTGTGGGTATGGAGCAGGCACGATCGTGTTACAGCCCCGGTGGAGCTGTAATGGGGAACAGGCGCGTTCCTGCGCAGCGGCTCCCAATTCCCGATCCATTTTCAAGGAAAGAAAAACAGAGTAGAATGTCAGAGGCCCAAGTGGGCATAAATGAGGGAGCCAAGAGAAGGCAGATGGGGCCCAGCGAGGACCTCTGTCCCCAGCAGTGACCTCCAGAGCAATGCCAGCGCAGCAGATGGAAAAAGAGACCTTACTCCACTTCCCCTTGCCAGGTTTTGGTTCCTGAAATGAGGAAACAAATGGCATGCTTGGTCCTCCAAGTCTGTCACCTTTTGGGGGTCCTTGCCTCACCCTCCTCTTCTCCTGGGGCTTTCCCTCCAAGGAGGTGAGGGTGAGAGGAGGGCTGTGAGCAGAAGGCTTGGACCGGGATTTTGGATGAGCGGATGAGGAGCACAGGTTTGCAGGGTGGTTCCTCCATCGTGAGGTTGTACCTGGGTTAACGTGCTTTGGAGCTGGCACTCAGTGGGGGAAGGCAGTGAAAGGTGGTTGGTTTGTCTTGGAAATGATGAGCTGATTTAAATTAGTGTAACATAACTTCAGGCGACGGAGCTGTTCCGATTTACATCAGCAGATGGTCTGTCTCGCTGCCTAGATCATTAAAAGCAAACCATCCCTACTGATCCTGGTGGAATGATGTCAAAACCTCCTTCCCTACATGGTTTGCCAGATTATAAAAGAAATAAAAAGGCCCAGTTATTACTAAAAATTTTCTGCCCACATTCTGGGAGCATCCATACACGCCAGCCTCTCATGTTAGATGGGAGCCTAAATCCCATGCCCTAAAACCCTGCAGCCTCAGAAATTATTTTTTGTCAGGGCTTTTCTCAAAGACACATCCATCAGGAATCTCCCTGGCTGGGCACAGGTTGTCTAAGCTGAGGCAGAAAAGCCAGTGATTATGCTGCAACTTTGGGCACAGCTTCCCAACCTGCACAAAGGTGCAAATTGCAGTTCCCTGAACAACTTCACTTTTTTAAAATTATGAATTTGGGGGAGGATTTGCTTCCTGTGTGTGTATGGTACCAGACATATTAATAACGATGAAGAGCTTTCCTCTGGCCTTCATCTCCTCTGGGCCTCCATCTCCTCTAGGTTTCTATCACCAGCTGCTCTGCTGATGGAAGACAGCATTTGTAGATGGTTAAATTCAAGGAGCAAGGCTTTAGTTGAGCTAAGAGCAAAAGTTGCATTCCAGTGTGACAGAAGTCACTTAAATGCCTTCACTGGTGCTCTTCAGGACTGGAACTGGCACAGAGTCACCACGTGGAACTGAAAGATGAGCTGTTCTCATCAAGAGAGCCAGTCAAAAAGAGGGAAATGGTCTTAATGTGCATGAGCTGCAATGTTCTATGATGCACAAGGTTAATCATGAGTGTGCTCTTCTCTCAGGGTCATCAATAGGACTCCCTGCTCCTTCATCTGAGCTCTTCACACACTGCTTATCACAGGTCTTTCACGGTCGATATCTAAGACCTCAGGAAAAATGCTTTTACTCATGTAAAAACACATCCTTAAGGCAGTGTGCTGCTGGAGGAGAGGGAGAATTAAAGCATTTCATTCTGTGCTGTGAGCCCTCCAGGATTTCTCAAGGTTCACTAGGTTGCTAAGGGTCAGCCCCAGCCAGACACGAGCTGACTCTGCTACGCTCGGAGACATCCAGGCATGAGCCAGTTCCAACCTCAGAGCCACGTATTCACATTAGCACGGTGGAGAGTCCAAGTGAATGTCTCTGTTCCCTGGGGTTTGTCTTAGGCTCTGCAGCATGTTAAAATAGTTACTTGATTTCAAGGCAAAGTGGGAACCCATTTGTACTGGGAGTTGTGCAGGCACGAAGCAAAGCTTTGTCCTCTGATCCTTCTTGTCTGGCAGAAGATTTTGTCCATCACCACAGAGCGAGTTCACACTCTCATCACCACAGATCTCATTCCTGCTTTCATTTCATATTTAGCTTCTTTTAAATTAGAGATTTCTAACAATGGACCAATGGTCCAGACAACTTGTGGTCCCCAAGGCCCATAGCTGGCAGCCTGTGACAGATCCAAGGATTGCATGGAGCCTGCCCAGACCCACTCTTCTCCAGCACAAACTGATGTGTCAGACACTGCAGAGATGGCAACAAAACCCGAATCATCATCTTGCTCTCCTTAAATGCACCAGGACACTCTGGTAGTTTCTGGGGGAGTGAGCTACTGTCCAAAAATGACTGCTGAATTTTGGATGCAAACACTGCACCAAGGACCTGAGCTCCACCAGTCCAGGGAGGTCCCATCTTCTGCTGGCAATCAGATGGCTAAATTTGAAGGGGAGCAGCTTTCAGCTATGTCTGAGGACAAATCCTGGGAAGCTTCCTAAAGAAAGGCCAGAAATATTGAAATACCAGACCAGCAGGAGGGAAAGAAACAATTCCTAGAATGAAACTCAGTGTGCAATTAATTTCTAAAACCATAATTATGTTGGGTAATTTGTCAAATCAAATTCATGTAAACCTATGGTGAAAAGTCATCAACTGGTCTGTGATTCATATCTCCTTGTATTTGTTGGGAAAGTGGAATTTTGAGGCTTTTGTATTGCCACTGTTGCCTGACTCTGTTCCCTTCTTACACTTCACAGCCTGGTCCTGGAAAGTGGAACAAAGCACTACCTGTAATGGCAACAAATTTAAAGAAAGTCTTCTTTAAATGTTTCTTTTTAATTATTTAAAAATATTTAAATATTTTTGGCCCCATTTATTCTAAATAGAGGTCATGTGCAGAGATATTGATGAATTAGTGATAAGACTTTGGACCAGCACATTCTGAAGCACTCAGCAAACCCAAGTGCAGCCAAACCTACAGGCTGCTATCCAACCAAGACTTAAAAAATTGGTCCTTATGGAGGAGCCTGCATGGAAGCAGACCTCTTATTTGGCCCTGCTCTGCAGTTTTGGACATTTGAGAACGGGGGGCAGATCCTCAGCTCATAAAATCCCCTGTAGCTCCCTTGAAGTCAATGGAACAATAACAATTTACACTTGTTGAGTTTCTGCATCCTGGCTGTGAGCTCTTTGGAACAACGACTCCATAATGATTATTACAGATATTCTTGATCACTTGTCTGAGGCGGACTAGAGAACAGCACTGTGTAAGAAAATAGAGGGTTGGTTTGCTATGATTTCCAAAGAATTATTGACCCGTATCTTGCAAACATTTACACATGTTTAGCTTTACTCATGTGAGTTGTTCCATTACACTCGTGTGCCAGATAAACTAATGTACATGCTTGCAGAACCGAGGTTAAAACTTGTGCAAACACAGCGAGTTCTAAATATTTCTGTAGATACGTTGTTACCTCAGACCCAGAGGAGAAAGCCTCTCGTTTGGCTGTGCCCCTGCCCATAACTCTCCTTTTATCCAAGCAGGCATCACAAGAGAAGCCAAAGGTGATACCAAGATAAAACTGAAAAAATAAGCAATTATCTGTCCAGCTCAGAAGCTAGAAAAGACCCACTTGGTCAGGACTAACATATGTAAGAGTTGACAACAGTTCTCAAACAAGGAATTACCTGAATTACTGAAGTACCTTCACAGCAGCTTTCTCAACACAGATCATGAATCACTCACTTACTGATTTTCCAGTAATGGAGTTAACAGTTTTCTTCACGGTTTTCATCCATTAGAAGGCTCAAGAACAGAGGAAAGAGCTGGGAATCCCTAAGGAGTCTGCCTCAGCACCCATCAGCATCTCAGCAATCCCTCCATCTTCTCCACTAAGACAGCAAGGCAAGACAGGATCTCCTGCCCCACTGCACCCACCCTCTGCTCACAGGGACAGAATATAACCTGTAATTTCTTAAATTGAGGTGATCTCAAGGACCAGACTCATGCCAGTGAGGTGTCTGACATGTGGGGACTCCACACTGGCCATTAATACCTCTGACAGTGTCATTTACAGCCCTGAGCCAGACATGAGCTCTCTTGTGACACACCTGTGTCACAGTGGCTGCAGTGTCAGGACAGACAACAGGTAAAGGAGCAGGGGTGCAGAGAAATTTCTTTTCCACTATAGCAGGGAAAAGGCAAATCTGAGACTATAAGCAGAGGCCAAATCCAGCTCTCTCACCACTAACAGCAGATTTTCATCCCTAAAGGACCATCAGTCCTTTCTTACAAGTGTGCAGGCTCCAGGCAGGGAGGACACCTGCCACTGGCACACAGCAGGATGTTGGCATGGCAATGCCTTCTGCTCCCAATTTTAAGTCATCCTAGAAACCACAGCAAATCATTCCTGCTGTCCACAGGGAAGGGGAGATGTTAGCAGTCAGAACTGATGGACAATGTGCCCTGCGAGCCCATCTCACTCTGTGGTGGGAACAGCCCTTTGACTCCTAAATGTCCTTGGCAGAGTGAGGTATCTGGGCACACTTCCCACCCCCAGGACCACTGATCCCTCCAGGATGGTTCGTTGGAGACGTGTCATCGCCAGCAACTGTGCAACATCTGACCACTCATATGACAAAAGACAGATTTCCAGAATGAACAGAGCAGGATTAAGCCAAGTGGTGAATGGATTCCAGGGCTGTTCCAGGGTCTGTGCTGACGAGGGAAGCAGGGCCAGGTACCCAACACGGAGCTCATACAGTGAGGTTATCACTTCTCTCTTTTCTTCAAATCCCTAAATAGAACCCAAACATCACTTGGGCCATGTTAGAGAGATAAGATGAGTCTCTCCCATCCCTTGCAAAGCCTGAAATAGAAGCCCTGCTACTCCGTATCCAAAGCATCAAGCATAGGATGTTGACATTTAGCAGTAGGGAAAATTACCCAAACAATGAACACTCTCAGGTCTCTCTTCTCTCCTCCCTTTCCCCAGTACCCTGGAAAATGTTCATAAAGTGAAGTGGAAAATAAAAAACCTAACCCAAACCCCAACAACCCAAACCTAACCTTCTGTGGAAATAACATGTAGAGGAGAATGAGTCAGGCTCTGTTAACTGTGCAAGGATCACCAGTCCTGCAGACAGGAATGATTCACCAGCAGCAAGAACTACAAGGTACAAGAGACCAAACAGAGGGTGCAGAACCAAAGTTGTATCAAAGAAGAGAAGGAAGTAATAAATTAAATGGTTCCATATTGCAAGACACCTTGTTCTTTATCAAACATCACTCAATTGACCTAGGATGACTCACTGGATAATGGTGAGATTATTCTCTGTGTGCTTTGTCCAGACTCTTTAGGAGAAGGAGAGCCAACAGTCTGTAAGACTTCAATCCATCCATCCCCATTTCCTGCTCCTCTCTCTTCTCCCCCTTTCTGAGATGCTCCCTCACTGAGAGCCTCATCTCCCTGATGAGCTTCCCCTGCTCCCTTCCCACACCCATTCCCTTTAAATTCAGCAGCATTATGTGACTCTGTTTTCCCTATAAAAGATGCCTTCAAGGAGATGAGAAAAGCAGGGCCTATTTAGGAGCACAGCATGCCATGGGGAGGCCCTCCTGGATGCCACTGGCATAGAAAGCACATTGTCACAAGAGATGGAGAGGAGAATATGGGGCTCAGGTGCCTGGGGTGAATTCTGCCTTCCAGAACGCTCTCCTGCTGTTCCTCCATTCCTCCTTCCTCTTCAGCTGCCCCCCTCACCCTCCTTCTATATAATAACCATAAAAATTCAAACAGAAAATACTTGCTCTGAAAAAAAACTTTAACACAAAAAAAAAAAAGAAGGAGTGGGGGGAAAAAAAGTCCTCACTCTTCACTTCACAATGAGAGCTGTAAAACTTTTTCTGCTTGGAAAATTCTCCCAGTCAGTTTTTCCTACTGTTTAATCCCTGCTTTGAGTTACACAGAATGAGTAAACACATTTTATAAGGTTCTAATTCATACCTAACCCATACAGTTTATGGCTCAACATAGTAAAATACACACACACACAGACACACATGCACTTTTTATACACATACATATATATACACAGAACCACTGACACACATGGATAAAGCAGCCTGGGTCCCACTCCTGGAGCCTCCCAGCAGCAGGTCTGATCTCTCCATCAAGTGCTGTGCCTTGGAGACAGCCTGGGGAGCTGAGGTGTGAGTTAGGTGGCCTGGGGACTTGTTTCCACCCTAAATTCCTGCAGCCTCCTTTGTAAGAAAGGATTAGTCAGTGTTGTTAAGAGAACAGTGGGATGCAGAGCTCCATCCTTGGGGGACTGAAGAATGCCACCACACGGTGTCCCAGGAACAAGCTCTGCCCAGTCTGTGCCCAGCAGGCTCTGCAGTGAAAGCCATGGCAGGGAGCAGCCAGGGCTGGGCTGGAGGAGCTGCAGGGAGCTGGGATGCCATGTGGCCTTGGCCAGGAGCCAGGCAAGCATCACAGAGTCATGGAATCATTAGGTTTGGAAAAGGCTTCCAAAATCATTGAATGCAAGCTTTGACCAATCCCCACTTTGCCAACTGAGTGCCACTGAGCAGGCACTGTCACATCCTTGGTTTTCCTTCTCTCCATTCCTGCTGTTTCAATTGCTGATGTTTCAATTTTTCAAGACCAGCTTGAAGACCCAGTCTCTTAATTCTGGGAGTTTTTTAGATACACGGTTCCTCCATGGGTGTGGAAAAGCACTCCAGCTCGTCAAGGTGGGCTCATGGGCACCATTCAAGGCCATCCTGGCCACTTCTGTGGCAACTTATCACTGGAAGGCATGGACAAAAGCCATGGCTCAAGGGAGCAGTTGTTTCCACTCACACAAAATGCAAAGGGTGGACTTCAGGCCCCATAATACTGTTTTCATTTTCCTTCTCCTCCTCCCCCCAAGAAAATAAATCAAGTGTTTATTTCCTGAATGCGCTGGTCTGAGAAAGGACAAGACTTTCCTGAGGGAGCCAGGTGGCTGGAAAGGGAAGGCAGAGGCAAATATTTGCCAAATTTGTCAATGAGCTCTTATTCAATTTTTCTTATTAATATTTATTTAGACATAATACGAGAGAAACCTGCTCAGACCACAGCAATGTGGGTGATTCCACTGTTATTCTCCTTGTGCCAGCTACTGGGAAGGAGGGGGGAGGGAAAGAAAAGCAGAAAAGTGAAAGTGTCAGGGAGTTTGCAGACAATTTTGAGAGAGTCACGGGCTTTCATCATGGCTTAGCAGGAGATGAGATGCCTGGAGAAAGTCACTGCTTCCATGGACACATGGTGGGCAAAGAGGCTGGATAGCTCAGCCTTCCTTGCTGATATTCAAGGCACAGGTGTAGCTTTGAGAGAGAAATTTATGTCATTATATAGAGATATTTTTTTTTCCCCCCTCTTTTTAATGAGATGAAGACAAGGAGAATAAACTGCAGCCGCAGGTTTAGTAAATTGTGTAAGATGAGCCTGATGCATTTCTTCAGTGAGACAGTTCATTCCCTAGACAGGAGAACTGTGCTACAATCTAATTTATCTGGGTATCCAGAGGCACCGTGATGCGACACAGGTAATTATTAGGTAAGCTTGAAAAGATGGGAATTAGCATAATTATACAGCAGGTAAGGGACTGAGTATGGACAGATGAAAACAGGCAATGCTGAGAAGAGAGTGAAGGAAACTGAGTTATCACTACCAGAGCTCCTCAACCATCAGCCTTGTAATCAATCTTATTTCTCACTGGAAATACAGCAGTGGTTTTAGCACCGATGAAGTGGTGCATTATTAAAGCACCAGAGGATCAGTCAAAAGAAATTAAAATAACTTGAGGGCTATAGCAATGAAACAGAATGAATTTTAATATTTAAAAATGCAAATTAGGTTAAAGATGGTCATAAAATAGTTCTTTTGTTAGCAGGAACTTCTCCAGACAGAAGCAAAGGAGGAGAAGGAGGAATATCTGGATGAGCTGGCTGCTCTCAGCAAAACCACATGGGAGCTGGAGAAAAGGAAAGGAAGTTCTTGATCTCTTTAAAAGCATCTTCCAGGTGAAATTAGGAAGAATCAAATCCTTTGAGAGCAAAAGGCTGAATGTGGTCACCCACTACCTGCCTCACCAGAAAATCACAGAGTCTCCAGAACCTCTTCAAAGCAGGACCAGAGGTGCAGACAGGGCTTGACTGCTCAGGGCTGGAATTTGGAAAGTTCTGGGGACTCATCTGTGAGCCCCATAGCTGGTGCTTAAACCAGCACTCTTCAGGAGCTGAAATCCTGCTGGACTGTGGTGTCCAGGAGGAAAGTCCAGGGTCCCCAGACCGGCTGGAGGAGCCAGCTGGGAGCGTGTCCCCTGTTGCCCTCCACTGGATAGCAGGAGAATGTCACACTGCTGTGTCATGTCTGGGCACAGCACATCCCCACAGCATCTCCTCTTTCAGCTGGGGTAATGGTTCGTGCTCTGGGAACACAGCAGCTGAACTCCAGCTCTGTTTTTGCTCTGGCTGTGTCTCGTGTAGCAACAGCTGGGGGACATAGGTTGGCTCAAACCACAGCCAGACGATTGGAAATAAAAACGATATTCATATATTAATTAACATCTGGTTCCTCGTCTAATTACATGATACAATGTGCATGAGCTTTTTGTTCCCTCCATATTTTATGCATTGAATGAAAACTAAACAAATGTTGCAAAAGCAACACTGCAGAAGCAAAAAAACAAACAGTATCCAAGTCTGTACTTAAAACACTTACTGACCCATCAGTTTAATTAATATGCAAAGGAGGACATGACTAAACCATGACCACAAAGATGGTGGTGACACTGAACTGGAATTAACACCCAGCCTGCTCCAACCTGGCCATTTTCCATTCCCTTTGCATGTATTCCTTATAAAAAATAAATAACAATCTGTTAAACTGAGCACCTCAGGGCCTGATTTAGCTAATTATTACTTAACCATTTTCAAAAACTACTTTTCATGAAAACAGGTCCTAAAAACATGGCTGTAAAGCACTAGCCAAAGAAAAGGAGCTGATGTCACCCTGCCTATGCAAACCATCCCACAGCGACTGGTGCTTTCTGCCATGCTTTGGGGATGGAAATAGAAGAGAAGGAGGGGAGGAAAGTCATAATAACTAACAAAAGTCATCACTCAGGCTGTCTGGTGGCGACACATCATCCTATGCATGTGGCTGTCCCTGTGCAGCTTGCAGGGATGGGTGACAGGACAGCTGTGGCTCCCAGGGAGGTGATGGGGACAGGGAAGAGAAAAGCTGAACACTGCTCAGGGTTGGGTGTTTTGAGTCAGAGGCATTGAGAGAGAAGGCAGAGAGGAGAGCACATCCCTCTTTCTGCCCCACAATCTGGGGAAAATAAATGCCCAATGCATTCTGCCCCACTGAGAAACCCAAACAGGCTCTGAACATGATTAGCCACTCTCTCAAAAAGGTTGCAGGCTTCATTAAAAACACAGCAACAACAGAACCCCCAGCCCTAGGCTCACAGATTCCTGTCACTCCATTTTTGCTCTTGGGTTCAGAAAGGAGTCTTGGGGCTGACAGGGTATTGGGAAGGAGCTAGCACAGAAGCTGGACCCCTTGTCACTCAGCAATGCTCTTCCTGCTCAAGTACCAGGCCAAAATCAGGGCTCTGTTCGGTGCTGATGCCATGGAGGGACCATGAAACAACTGCTCCCTTGTGGGTGGGCTGGTGCCCATGCTGGAAACTTCCTTCCAGCACAGCAGACACATTAGGGTGCCACTGGGATGTGGGCTGACATGTGGGATGTGAGCTCTGATGGGTTAATGCCAGCAGCCAGCACCTGGTGCCACCTCAGTTTGTTACAGGGACCAGGGCCAGAGAGTTCCTCTCCTCGTTCCAGTCACCCATCCTGCCCCAAAGGCAGCCAGATCTGATCCAGCCCACCTGGCTCATCTCACTGCAGCGCCTCTGTGAGGGTGACCCAGCAGGGTCCAGTCATGCAATTCCCACTTTATGGTCAGTCTCCCATAACCCCACGTGGATGTTTCCTTCCCTTTACTGCGCCTCTGCATGAGGCCAGACCCATGTTCAGCTGTCTGGGGTGGGGATCCCCATGAGGACACCCTGAGCTGAGCAGGTAGCCTGGCCTCATCCCTCTGCCTGAGGACTCTCCTTATTCCCACAACACTCCCAAACTTCAGCTGGTTGGGTTGAAATTTTCCACACTGGGTACCTGCCTCTGGTTGAATTTTTTGAGAAAGTTTCAGATTAAAAGAAGTTCAGCCAATTCCAGCAAGGTAGCTGGGACAAAATACCTTTTTTTTCATATTTAAAAAAAAAAGAAAAAAAAAGGAAGTGAAAAACTAAAACCAACTTAGACCTTTTGTTAAGAAGTCACAATGTTCAAAACATGGATGTGGCATTTGTACCTGGATGTGACCTTTCAGTGCCTGAAGGGGCTCTAAGAAAACTGGAGAGGGGCTCATGACAAGAGCCTGGAGCAATAGCACAAGGGGAACGACTTCAGACTGCCAGAGGGCAGGGTCAGATTGGATATTGGGAAGGAATTCTTCATTGTGAGGGTGGGCAGGGCTGGCACAGGTTACTTAGAGAAGCTGTAGCTGCTCTTGGATCCTTGGCAGTGCCCAAGGCCAGGTTGGACATTGGGGCTGGAGCAGCCTGGGACAGTGGGAGGGGTCCCTGCCATGGCAGGGGTGGAGGACTATCAGATGCCATCCCACAGGCCCACGTGCCACCCACTTAGACTTTGAGGCCAAAGTCACAGACAGCACAACCCAGCAGCATGTCTGCAGAGCCAGGTGGGCATTGCCCCATGAGAGCTGGCACCCACAAACCCAGAGCTCCCCACCCCACCCTGTGGGTACCAGCTGGGCTGGAAAGCCCAGACAAAGAGCAATGCTCAAGCCAACTCTTCTCTCCAGGGCTGCATGCTTCAACTCTCCCTGCCCTAAATGGGAATCACAAGAGCTCCCTGTCCCAGAGATGGGTGCTCAGAAAAATAAAAAAAAAAAAAAAAAAAAAAAAGAGAGATTAAATACTGATGGAGTAACACCTCAGAACAAGAAGTCAGAAATTCATCTGCTGGAGTATCCCACTTCCCTCACTCACAATTTTGGTGACACCTAGAACCAAGTGGGGCTTAAACCTCACTCCCTAAATTGGGACACTTGCAAGTAAGAGCCTGTTCTCAATTTGTGTCTACTCTGCAGTCTTCAAGACAGCTTCAGTCTTCAGGGCTCCTACCCTCTGCTCCTTCACCAGCATCAGGAAACGTGCCAGGAGGAAGGAGCAGAGAGAAACCCAAAGGAGACAATGTCATGTGAAACTCTGGCACGAGTGGCGCAACCGGTTGCATGTCTGGGGGCTTGGGAAGGGGTGGTGGGAGCTGGCAGGGTGGGCAGTTGCTCAAAGGAAACCACAGAGGACTGACCAAGCACTTGGAAGATTCCAGGCATACCTCCCAGATATGCTGGCGGTTACAAAATCCCTGCCCGGATAGGGTGGCGGCATGCCCTTGGGGAGAAAAGGAAAAAAAAATAAATAAAAGAAGAAAAGGAAAAAAGGAAAAAAGGAAAAAACAAAATCCCAACCGACCATTCATGGGGCAGACAGGGCTGCAAGTCCTCTCCTTTCATGAGACACCGCAGGCATCAAGACATTGCTGGCCTGGAATTTGGGCTATGCTTGCGGTCTTGAGGCGACTCTCAAGCCTTCGGTCCCATTAAGCAACATTACATGATAATGCAGCAGCACTCTCAGGCTGAGGGAGAAGGAAAACAAAACAGATGACTCTGGATGGAAAGGCATTGCTGTAAACCTGGGAGGGAGAAGAACATTCCTTCGGATACTCTTTTTGGCTGGTTGTGTCCTTTCCTCCCAGCTCCCACCTCTCTCTCCCTTTTCCCCCTCCTCCTCTTGGAGGATTGGTGACAGCAAGATTTTTTTTTTTTACTAATATTTCCATATTAAATAAAAAGGAAGAGTGTGAAAGGCCATGTGGAGCGGTGGCAGCTAGACAGTGGAATCTGCAACTGAAGGGTGGAGTTGGAGCACTGGAGAGGTGCCGGTTATTTATAGGGTATGAGAGAACACAAAAAATGTCTGGCCCCTTTAAGGCCCCTTAATCCAAACAACCAATGGAAAGGGAAGAAAAATAAAAAGTGGGGGGGAAGAGAGAAAAATAAAAGGAAAATAAAAAAGAAAATAAAAAGGAAAAGACAAAAATTAGGACAAAAGGCATCTCTGTACCAGACTGTAAAGTGTGAAGGACGACCAGAGGATGGCCTGGCACGGTCCTGCCCCATCCCTGCAGCCAGGCCTGCATCCTGCTGGAACAGTGGGATCAGCAGCAGGGCACAGAGCCCTGTGCTCCTGAGGCAGCCCCGAGGCACAGCTGCCTGAGGGTGGGACGTGGCAGCTGTTTAATCCATGAGACAGCAGCGCTGGACCGGACGCGGAGATGAACGCAGACATTCAAGAGATATCAAAGGGGACAAGTTGGGAACGTTGGGAATACGGCCTGGAAATTCCCTTTCTTCTGTCTGCATTCAGGGAGCAACCAGGGATCTTTGCACTCTGATGCTAGAGTAAGATTCATGACCTCACTCGTTTTGGGATCTATAAATGGGGGAATCACCTGTAAGGCCTCCTCATATTCAGGAATTTCAGTGTAGATGTGGATGCTCTGGCAAAGCTGCTGGTTAGACCCTTGCAATGGTTGGTCTGAGCAGGGTTATTTGGCTCCAGGTCTGGAAGACCATGACTTCCAGCTCTTTCCTAGCATTTCTGATAGATTGTAGGCCAGCTGAGTAATGCCTTTCCTCTATAAGATGTCTTTCCTGAAGAGTGAGATGAACCTTGGTGCAAAGAGGTGTCACACAAAGCACAGTAGTTTTGTGCTCTTAGTAAAACTCATTTTTTGCCTCTTTCCAAAAGAAATACATGAGGTTATGCCTATTTTTTCTCTACAGGCATAAGGGAATTGTGAAGAGGTCCTGGAGGACACTCAGCACTTAGGTGATTTAGTGTCCAACAAAGTGGGTAAGTCATCAGCTTCAATTATTATACACCTGGAACCAGGAAAACTGAAGACAGACAATTCTGTGGGTAGAAAGGGGTCAGGAAAGAGATTCAAAAGCTCTAGCAGATGACAGTGACACTAAATCCTCAGGTCTTTTCACAAGCCCTGCTCTTATTCCCTAGGATCCTGTTGAACCCATGAGCCTCCACTAATAGGTTTCATTCTCCTCTGCCAGTATCAAATAACAAATGTCAGATCTCATATGGGAATCACTAACAACATAAAAATGAGATTTATATGGAAAAATGAAGTTCAAAAGAATAGTTACAAACCCCAGAAAGGTTTTGTTTGTACCCAAGCACACACAAATAAAACCAAAGTCAAAACAGTGCTGTCCAGAATTGAGATCACCATCACCCGTGACCTTTTCCCACCATCACTGTGACTTTGAATGCTGGACATTGGCTACAAATTAATTTGCTGAAACTGAGGAAAATGCTTCCCTGATGTGTAAATAAGAAAAGGCTGAACATGCATTAGGTAATTTCAAACTTCCTTGAACTGCATGCTAATACTCCCTTTAGCTCCAGGAGCTCCAGAGCTCTAGATCTGCTCCAAACCTTTCAACCTTGTGAGAAGGATGACATAAAAGTCCTCAACTGCCAGCAGACGATGCTGGTTGAGCTTTTCTGGTGACCACAGAAATGCCTAAAGCACTGGAGACCTGGAACACATGGAGGAATGGAGAGGTGAAAAGACTTGGTCATGGTGGGGCCTGGACAAGAGGAGTCTCAACACAGCTCCTCTGATGTCAGTGCCCCAGGGAGGCTGGAGGGACATCAAGCAGAGCACTGAGGAAGAGGAGGGCTGAGCCTCTTCCTGCTTGTCACAAGGCGAGTCCAGGAAACTCAGACCTCAGTTCTCCTCCTGCTCTGGAGTTCAGCCACTGGCTCCTCCAACTTGGAGAATCTGTCAGCACACCTCAGCCCCTGAAAGCTGGGGCTGGGGCCAAGGCCCTCAAAGGGGAGCAAAGGAAGGATGGGAGACAGAGTCCAAAAGTGTCTTTCCGCCCTAAAGGTGAGCCCTTTGGAAGAGGCTGCAGTCCCACACGCCCCGCCTGGGGATGGCCTGCCAGTGGTTGTTTGATATGTGGAGTGAATGGAAAAGTTACCCCCACACAGTGATGTTCCAGCACCTTTCAGCACCAACTTGTCTTTTCCTTTATCTTTTTTTCTTTAAAACACAGACTCTTGGGAAAGTAACGCAGCAGAGCAGAGACAGAATAGAATTGTCTTTTTTTTTTTTTTTTTTTTTGGCTTCCAATGCAAGAATGCAAAGCATTGTCTCTCTGGGAGGAGAATTAAGTATGGGCAAGTGTTTTGGCAAGAGAGCCACAAAGGAGAATGGAAGGCGAGGATGAGGCGGGGGAAGAGGAAGGGAGGGAGAGCTGGGGGTCAGATGGATGGTTTCGTCTTTTATAAATCTTGGATGGGGAAGAGGCACACAGATGGCTTTGTGTTTTAAAATGATTCTAATAAATCAACTCCATAATCAAAATGCCCTTGTCTCTCTTTTTTCCCTCCTCTTCCATGGATCACAGCTGAGCAGCAAGGCTGGTGGGAGGGAATGGCAAGGACTGAAGGTGAAGCCCAGCTGTGGTGAGGGAGTGTGCAAACCCCTGTGCACACATGAGCCACCACAGCACTGGCCATGCCACCTCTGAGTGACCAAATGACAGGAGCAGGAGAAGGAATGAGCACAGGGGCTCTTCAGCCAGCAAGGGTGGGCATATCCTGGCAGGATCCTGGACATTTCTAGGGAGGAATGTGCCCATACATGGAGGAAGAAGGTCTGAGGGTGAGAGCGAGTCTGTAGCTCTCCACAAAGAGAGGAGCTGCCCTGATGGTGGGGGAAGGAGTGGGAAAAGGCAGGGTCTGGTCTCTCCCAGGCGGGAGCAGACGTGCCGGGGAGGAATGCTGCGTCTCCGTTCCAGTGCTCCGACTTGGCTGTGAGGAAGGTGCAGCCTCTCCTCCTCCAGCGAGAGCCACTGGGCCTGGTCTGCGGGGGGAGCGGAGGCTCCTGCAGTTCGGCTTTTCCATTTGGAGCTCCACGTGGCACAAACTCCCATCGGTTTCCTTGCCAGAGGGAGCCAGGTGGAGAGAACAATAAAAAGCAGAAGGCGCGGGGCGGGGCGGGATGGTCCAGAGCGGATGCAGAGGATGGAATTAATCAGCTGTCCGGGAGGAATATTAGAGCTCTTCGGCTTGTCGTCAACGCCTTCTCCTCCTTCCCAAAGACAGACACAATGAGAGACCAAGGAACATTTCCTATTGTTACGGGGGATTTGTCCACAAGGTCCAGCCCCATGTGGAAGTCATTACCGGCTGGGAGTGGTAGGTATCCGCACAGAACATGCAGTGAGATGGGATGGGGGAGGGCAACTGGGAAAAAGTTGAGAGACCAGAGATGTTGTGTCCCTGCCTAACTGATTTAAGCATCTCGAGGGAGGTGGTCACCACAGCAGCCCGGCTCCAAGTCCAGGGATCACTGTGAGCTGAGGTACAAAGTGTTTTGCTTTGTGTCACCCCTTGGACGGAGCCAAAGTCCTGAGTGCTCCTGTGAGAAGCCATCAAGGGTAGCTCAGCGCCAAAGGAAAGGATCATGAATTTCACTGCTGCTACTGAACGGGGAAAAGAGGCACAGTTACATCAAGGCTTTTCTTTTCCGTTCTCTGGCCCTCCCTAGAGAGAAAACCAGAGTGGCTGCAGCAGCAGCTGTTCAAAGCATGAGGTGAAGAGCTGACCACTGCCCACCTGCACGTCCTCCTGCTCCAGCAGAACTTGGCCTGGTGCATCGTGCATGGAAGAACATAACTATCCGTGGGTGAGAGCCCAGGACTGAGTGATCAGAGAGAGTCAACACCTCCATGCTCCCAGGGGAAGGCAGATCCTTTTAGACATATTACATCTAAGCTCAGTTTTTTCCCATTAAATCATACTTAAGACAGCAGCATGTCCAGAAGTGGTGATGTCAACATCCCCAGGACAGCTGGAGGAAAGGGGCACCTCAGAAATCCGTGGGAAATTTGCATCCCAACTCATCTGCTGCCATGTCTCAGTCTCCCTGCTCCTGACCTGTTGGGTGCTGAACAGGACTGAGTTGAGTAGATATTGCTGTAGGTAGAACAGTTCTGTGTTCTCTCCAAGTTCCCTCATGCCTTCCCAGCCATTAAGGAGCAGATAGGAACAAAGTCAGTCATGCATATTGAGGTAAAAAATGATTGTCTGAAGCCTGCTTGGGCCATTTGGTCTGACAGGAACCATGTGATGCAGGGGAAAGAGAAATGAGAGACAAAGAAGGGCAGGCACACAGTCCAGGGCTCTATGGGGACACAAACAGTGTGTGCTGGGGTTTTCAGAAGGTTCCAGACACAACTGCCACACTTAGAGATGGGTACATGGACCAGTCTCAAACCACACCTCCCCAACAGCACTGGGGAAACAGGAGAACACAGCAGTGGGGAGACAGGAGAACCAGGACTCTCAGCCACCTCCACATGCTGCAGGACACCTGGACAGCTGCCCCAGCAGCAGCCTCTTGTGCAGCACAGATTAAGCAGATTTCACTTCTGCCCTCCTGCTCCAGCCCACACCCCATTTCTTGTCTCCATCAAATTTGCTGCTCACAGGAGCCCTCACCAAGCCAAACATGGTGAGATGATGCTGTGCTGCTCCTCTTTGAAAAGGAAAACAAAATAAAATAAGAATGCTTGTTATACTTCTATGGAAATTATCAGCAGGCATCTCAGGATGCTCAGCTCATTTATCTCCAATGGATTTCACCTCAATTGAGCAGGATGTCCCTCCCCACAGGACAGCATTCAGATGGGTACTTTTACCAGCATGAACAGTGCAGCTTTCCCTTGCAAATGGTGTGAACATTCTCCTTAATTTATGTCCTACAAGAACTCATTTTTACCAACATTTATGCATCATAACACATCACCCTCATCCTGCAAATTCTCAACACGGGCACAGCTTTGTGTATGCCTGAGATCTTCCTGGTTCCAATGAGTTTTTCAGCAGCAGCTTGCTGAAGAGGCTGTGCTTATGTTTTATGGATCTGGAAAAATTATTACATAGCAATAGGGTTCAAACAGGAGTCCCCAGATCCATCAGATGTTTGACTTGCTTGGTACATGCAGTGTAAAATGGAAACGGGATGGGAAACATAATAAAATGCAATAAAAATGTCTATAAACATTTCAGGTTATTGAAAAGAATCTCTCTTTGTAAGTTCCCTAACTTTTGAAATAATGAACATGTATTCTCACAAAGCTAGACTGAGAAGTAGCTCATACTTAATTTAAATTTGCATTGTTCCAATTGCACCTACAAGATACCCATGACATTTACAAGTTTAAAATACATTATTTCACTGTAAAATATATTTCAATGTACTTTAAATTAAATTTAAAATTAAAATCATACTGAAATTAAAAGGTGGTTTGTTTTTTTTTTCCCATTTGTATTTACGGGACATGACATCCTTATGCTGTATTTCCAAAGAATATAAAAAATAAAGCTGAATATTGAGCTCATGGAGCTCTCTTTTCTCTTTTAGAGAAAAAAAAAAGAATTTTTTTTCCCCCTCTATTTAAACACCAGCTGGATTTTTAGACAATCTTTTTAACACCATATGCACACTCTCCACTGTGGTACTGAAGATGACACGAGCATGGTGTGGATTGCTCTGTCCAGAGGGGGAAGCCCATCACCCTGCAGGAGAAGGGCTGTGATGGCTCAGCTGCACAAAGGCACCCCTGTGACAGCAGAGAGGCCATGGCCACCATGGGGAAGGCAGATAGGAGTCCCCACTGCCACCAGTCCATGCCAGGGCTCCTCCAGAGCAGCTCCTTCTCAGCACCACCACCCTGCTCCCACCTCCCTTCCTGCTCTCCCCCCACTCCCAGCTCTCCTTCCCCTTCCCTCTCTCTCTCTTTCACTCTCCCACCACAGCTGGTTAAAATTACGCTGGAATTTTGTTTTTCTGTCAAGTGAATTTGGACCTGGTAAATCCCTCCCAGCCATTCCAGTGGCCTCCCAGCGAACATCCAGGCTGGAAGTAATGCACATGATTTAAGGAAGGTGCTGCTGGAGCTATTTCCGAGCACGTTCACAACATGGGGCTGGGGGCAGCCAAGAGGGGCTCCTGGGGCTCACAGGTACCCAGGGAGGGATGCCAGGGGGCCCACATGAGGAATGGGCAGGAGGAGAAGGCTGCAGGCATGGCCTGGCAGCTGGAGCAGCTCACCTTGCACAGATGATGCAAAACAACAAAAATAATTACAGCAAAAGAACACAAAAACATCTCAGGCTTGGAGAAGCCCAGCCCATTTATCTGGAGACACCAGAGGAGCAAAAATAAAAACCTTCATGTGAGGGAAACCAACAGGGAGCTGTGGCACAGGAGGAGGACATGTCCGTGGCTGACCCAGGGGAGGTGGTTACAGCACATGGCCATAAACTGAGGCTCCAGGCATGTACCTGCACACCAGTGCTCATGCCTTGTCCCCAGTTTACACCTGGGGGCCACCAGTTCTCAGTAGTGCTCGAGTCAGGCTGGCAGAGCTCAGCTCAGGGCATTTCTGAGGATGCTGGGTGGTGGGACCTGGCAGGGACATGGTCCAGGCACAAGAGCCTCCCCTGCTCTGCAGCTTTGGTGGGGAACTCAGACAATCCCAAAAGTGGTGTTCTACCTCCAGCATCATCCCCAAGGGACTCCAAGCTCTCCCAAGAGACCAGGCAGCAGTTATGAGAAGGAGTAGTTAGGAATTTGAGGTCAAAACCAGCTGTGCAGCAAAAAAGTCCTTCTATTAAAAGTAATAGGTTTAGAAACAGACATACAGGTCAAAGAAATCTTGGGCTGGGGGAAAGAAAGTGAGGCAATCCCTGTGGTAGCATTGAAACTGCCCCATCGTGACATTTTTGGAATGGAACAATGCTATTCTAGCTTTCAAAATGACTTTTTTAAAGACAATCACCAATGGTTAAAAATACTAGGTTTTTAAAAGGTCAGGAAGAGAAAAAAAACTTTTCACTTTTGCCCAACAAAACCTCTAAATTAGCCCTAAGTGGGTTTTATGAGTGGGCAAGGATAGGAGGTAGGGGCTGTAAAGGGCAGATTTTATTTAATGGAATATTTCGAGTTATTTTAGAAGGCAAGAAGGGGAACTGTTCCTTTTGGTCATAATTAAATACATGCATGTTGTGCATATATACACATGTATATATCCATAAACACCTCTTTCCAGACTCAACATCCAGGCCCTCCCCAGGTTTAATTAATACCTGGTTGTGCTGGGCACAATCCCTGTCCTGGACAGTTCCTGATCCCAAAAGAACAAACCAAAGGAGGAATTAGGATCTAAGGAGCAAAGCAACAGCTTAAACCCCCTCAAAAGGCTCAACAGCAAACCTGCAAGCAGAATCCAAGGAACTCTGGGTATCACTCAGTGCTTTATGCACTTGGCCAAGTGTGTGGAGGAAAAGCTATTTATAAGGTGATGACTGAGTAGCTGAACCTGGGCCGGGCTGGATGTGAGCATGGAAGAGAGGAGAGAGATGGGCTGTGCATGTGTGCGTGCCCACAGGCACGTCCGTGCCCACCTCCCAGCAACCACCTCTGAAATCACCCACAGGAGGTGCAAAGAAAAGAAAGAAAATCAACTTGGTACTGGTCCATATTCCTTCTCCCCTTACCCCAAAACATGGCAATAAAAATGGTAAATTGACTTTAAGGTATTTTTTTTTTCCTCTTAGTCTTCTCTAAGATGATATGAGAACGTTTTATATATAATCTAGATTTATGTGTTGTTGTTTTTGTTTTTGTTTGTTTTTTTTTCAGTTAAATGCAGGGTTATGAAAGAAAAAGAAGTCATGTTTTGGTCATAAACAGAAAAGATGCAAACAGAAAATCATTTAGATATTAATATTGCAAACCTGACGCCTGCATTTTTATGTATATATAAATATGTATTCACACACACAAAAAAGATAAAGAACCAAAGCCCATGCTTATACATCATGTTTATACATTACATCTAAGTGTACTTATAGTGAATTCACTTACTGACTTTTTTTTGGTGCTTGAAAACATGCCAGTAAAAAGCCAAAATGTCAGTAAACACAGTGGATGTCGTCACTGTTTTCCCTCTTCAGGTTGGTTTCCCTGGTGTACAAAGGTCAGCTCCAGCTCCAGCATAAATTATTGCTGCCTATTTGACTCATAATAACATATCCAAATAATAACCAACACATGCTGGATGCTTTATGGATGAATAATTCCTACCCCAAAGAACTGGCAATTTAAACAGTTTTGATGTAGCAAAACTGGGAGAAAAGTCGCAGTGCCCAGGTTGTGTGGACGGGGGCTGAGCAAATCCTGTGCTCAAAGAAAGCCTCCAGGACTGGAACTCCTGTTCTCTAGGACTGGAACTCCTGTCCTCCAGGACTGGAACTCCTGTCCTCCAGGACTGAGCCATCTCTGCCAGCACCTCCATATCTGCCCTTGCTGGACCCAAGGCAGGAGAAGCACCTGGGACACATTTGTGGTGGACAAACCTTTGCTAAACCCAGGAAACCTTTGGGTGCTCTGCTGGAGCGGAGCCTTGGGACACCCAGGCGGGTGAAGAGCAGTGCCAATGGATGGGACACTGCCTTCCCTTCCCTTCCCTTCACAGGATGGGGCCTGGCTGTCACCCACCCCTGCCCTACAGGACCTGCTCTGGCTGAGCACGTGGCTCAGACCCCTGCAGCCTCCACGATTCCCTGCACGTGATGAACACGAGCCCAGCGCGGGCCGTCCCTCCCAGCACATCCTCCGCCTTCGCTGCTGGCTCCATCCCTGACATGTAAATAATGACATACCATTTCCACGGCTCTCCAGCCTATTACGCTGCTCTTTGGACCTTGCCTCCCATCCGAACAGAAAACCTGCGTCCCTGCGTGACCCTCCTGGCGCAGCCAAAGCAAACCAACGTGCTATATTTGTTTTTCAAGCCCTGGCCAGGAACGATTCCCGTAAGGCTCAGCCTGGCTTAATGGAGCTGTGTCTGTGCTCTGCCTCTAAGCCTGCACTTGGCCACAGGGCTGGAGCTGCTTTGCTCTGGCTCGGGCAGGACGCAGCGGGGTGTGCTGGAGGTAACACAGTGAGGAGCAGTGGCTGTGAGGGATGGTGGGGCACAGGGGGAGGAAGAAGGCATGAGAGATGAGGGGAAACAAGGAGGAGGGGCAGACAGAGGGTGCTCCCAACCTTCCCAGTGTGCTGGGGCTGTTCAAGACAAACCTGGCTGGGCAGCAGCTCTGCAGCAAGCACACTGAGAGGACAGGGGGGTTGGATGAGTTGTCACCAGGACTCCTCACCACCTGCGTCACACCACCACACTCCTCCCCTCCAGCCTCTTGCTTGACCACAACAGCCAGGGTGCTTTTCTTGGAGGCAGATGCTGCTCCCCACTTGTTTCATTCACCCCAAAGAGTGATGCTCTGACACAAACATGATGACATAAATCTTGTCCTAAAAGAGACATGTGAGATGCTGAGCTTTCTTTCATCATACCAAAGCCCTGTCCTCTGTTCTTGTGAAGCCTCTTGCCACCCCCATGGGTACCTGTTTCATTGCAGAAGTATCTGCAGTACAAACAGTCCTGGATATCGCCAAAGCACCACATTCAGAGCCCCCATATACATATAGTCTGGTGGCAGGGCACAGAGAGACTTATTTTTCCAGGAGACCCCTTTTGCCAGCAGGATTTCCTCACTGGGGACACTCAGCAGAGGAACAAGAAGGTCTGTCCAACCAAAGATGTTTGCAGCCAGTCAAGTGCATGGCCACAGCTGGCAATCAGGAAGCAGTAAGATGATAATTAGAGAGGTTCATAGCAAGTCCTGCTAATTGCATCAGTGAGGTGCAAGTGTCCCACACCAGTGCCTGTGAGGACACCCAGACACTCATTCACTCCCTCTGGTGTGCCCAGATCCTGCACACCAGAGTAGAGCAAAGGTTGAGGCTGGGGAGTCTCCCTAACTGGAGATATTCCAGAGCCATTGGACACAATCCTGTGCCATGTGATCTGGGAAGGCCGAGTGTGAGCAGGGAGGTGGGACCTGATGATCCAGTGTGGTCTCTTCCAACATGACCCATTCTGTGATTCTGTAAAGTTATACCAGGCTCAGCACACCATGTGGTTCCACTGCTGCCAGACAGGAACAGCTTTGGGGAGGATGATAACAGCATGGCTATTGGACCCAGAGCTCCTCTTTAGTGTTGAAATATGTCCAGAAGAAAGTAGGAGAAAGGAGAGATTGAATCTGCAAAGCTTGGCTTAAGAGCCAGACCAGGAGCTGAGCTCACTCAAAGTTTGGATGTATTCAACCGGGAAAAGATTTGGCTCCTTAGGAAGAGAACGGCCACGAAGTTTGGACCCAAAACTAAACCTGAACTGAGTTTGTACTGCTGGGTTTTTGTTGGCACCCATCCCATGAGGAAGCGCCCATTGCTGATGGCAGGTGGGACCTCCATACTCACACTGCTGCCCACCCAAACTGCACCCACTCCAACACAGTTCATGCTCAGGACAAGGGACAGTAACCAAATGTTCTCACCCTGTGGTCAGCAGCACTTTGAACAAGGAACCTCTGAGCCCACCAAACCTCACCAAGCTCAGATATAACAAGGATGAGACACATCTTCCCCTGAACATCCTCTAAACCAGCAAACAAGATACCCAGAAGTGCACCTGGGAGGCCAGGTTGTGCCTGCACATCCCAAGCTACTGCAGTCAGGCAGGAGGGGAGAGGAGCATTCCAAGGCCATGTCTCAACAGCAGGGATCCTCTATCCCTGGGCAGCACAGCACAAGGGAAGAGGCATCTGAACTCGGTTTCATAGCAAATGTAAAACATTTAAATGCAAACACGGAACCTCTGCCCAAAGGGTATTGAATGACTCAGCTGTGCAAAGGAGCCCTTCACCCCTGGGGATCCTGGGCACGTGGGATCACAAATCACCATTTGTGCTGGGTGTAATTAAGAGCACTGAGTCAAATTCCTGACCACAAGCCCAGCCACCCGTGGGCTGTGGCTATGAGGGAGCCATAGTGACCACAGCAGAAATGCCTCCTCCAGCCAGAAGCTTCCTCTGACTCTCCATCAGTGTGGGCATCTCCCACAGCCTCACTGTACACACAGGACATCGGTCTCCAGCTGGGATGTTCTGGCATCTTTCCCAAGGGGGATACTCAGTGAGTTAAAATGATGTTCCCACCCCTGACACCCTCCCTGGTCCTGCTGCAGGGACAGCTGTGGGGAAGTGGGGTCTGCAGGGCATGGCCTGGACATGATGCCAGAGATGCCAGCCTTGCTTGGAAAGCCTGGATGGGCAGGACCACAGGCAGGGCTGCAACTCCACCTCAGCCCTGCCTGCTCCTGCCTGCCTGCCTTGGGAGAGAGGGAGGAAGCGATGGTGCCACACATCCCTTGGGATGCCAGCACAGGGAAAGGCAAGGCAGGACAGGAAAAGGAAAGGCAGGACAGGAAAAGGCAAGGCAGGACAGGAAAAGGCAAGGCAGGACAGGGACAGCACAACAAGGCAAGGCAGGACAGGACAGGACAGGACAGGACAGGACAGGGAAAGGCAAGGCAGGACAGGAAAAGGAAAGGCAGGACAGGGACAGCACAACAAGGCAAGGCAGGACAGGACAGGACAGGACAGGACAGGGAAAAGGAAAGGCAGGACAGGGAAAAGGAAAGGCAGGACAGAGAACAGCACGACAAGGAAAGGCAGGACAGGGAAAGGGAAGGCAGGACAGGGAAAAGCAAGGGAAGGCAGGACAGGGAAAGGCAAGGCAGGACAGGAAAAGGAAAGGCAGGACAGAGAACAGCACAACAAGGAAAGGCAGGACAGGACACGACAGGACACAACAGGATAGGGCAGGGAAAGGCAAGGCAGGACAGGGAACAACAAGGCAGGACAGGGAACGGCAAGGCAAAGTAGGACAGGGAACGGCATGACAAAGTAAGATAAGGCAGGACAGGACAGGGAAAGGCAAGGCAAAGCAGGACAGGGAAAGGCAAGGCAAGGCAGGACAGGGAAAGGCAAGGCAAAGCAAGACAGGGAAAGGCAAGGCAAGGCAGGACAGGGAAAGGTAAGGCAGGAAAGGGAAATGCAAAGCAAAGCAGGACAGGGAAAGGCAAGGTAGGACCGGGAACAACAAGGCAAGGCAAGGAGCACATGGAGAATGGCAGGGCTGGGGCTGCCTAAGTGCAGAGCGACCCAGACGGGGCCCCCTCGGCTTCCCGGCCAAGGCAGGACGGAGCAGCCCAGCTGCTCGGGCTTGGCTTCTCCTTGCATGGCAGCTGGGGGGGAGAGCCAAGCACAGGGAGAGACGGGAGCGTGTGCGTGCACAGGGGGCTGCAAACGCCCTCCCCTCCAACATTCCCTCAGCTTGGGGGGGAAAAAAAGGAATAAGGAATTAGTAATTAGAAGGTGAAATCAGGACATAAAAGGAGCAGAAAATCGTCTCAAAGGGTGCTTTTTCTTTTTAAAGGTTTCACCAAGATTTTTGCTTTTCCCCAGGGTGTCCTTTGCAAATCAGGCCTCACTGCAAAGGCTATTGGATATGACTCTGACGTCAGCAGGGAAAAGGTCCCCAGACTCTCATTAGAAAGGGGAAGAAAAAAAAAAATCTATTTTTTTTTTTCCCCTGACCAATTTAACCTTTTCAGAACAATAAACAGACTGGTTACAGGACAAAACCAAGCAAGCAAAAGGGTCTGGTGTTTTACTGCCTGGGGACAAGGGAAGGTGAGCGGTGGCAATGCCAAGGGCTTGAGCTGGCACTGCAGCTGGGCTGCCCTGTGCTCCCCATTGTGGCTGGTTCAGAACCCAGGGGCCCCTGGGCAGCAGCACTGTGCCCACAAACAGGGTTATTTTTAACCCTTTGCTAGTCTGGGAACTGAACATTTCACCACCTGAGGCAGTGTATCATCAAAAAGAGTCCTGTGAGGCTGTGGGATACAGAGACAGCTGCCTTGGATGGGGAGAGGGAGCAGCCAGTGGTACCAAAGGCAGGGATGGGTTTTGCTCCTGCCTGATCCTGCTGCTGACATGGCCACAGTGACAGAAACCAGTGAGCAGGGTGAAAAGCTGCTCCGTCGTGCCCCAGTGTGTGGGGACAAACTGAATTACTGTAACCCTGCTGGATCCATGGGTGAAGTCTTGCAGCAGCTCCCCAAATGCCCCTTGCTGACTTCCCACTCATTTTGGAGAATGCTTGGATGTCAGGGTTTGCATGATCCTGGCACACAGGTTCTGTACAGAAGAAATGTAGGGTTATCAGCAGCTCCTCATTGGAAAAATAAAGCATCAGTGTTCAGAGCCCTTGGTTGCCATCCTGGGGAGAATAAAGGTGTGAAGGAGGCCCTAAGGGGCCATGCTGAGTCAGGAGCTTTCCCAGCCACAGAGATGGTGCTCTGGAAAATAGGATATTTAAATTTTAAGATGATGAAAGGTCACACCTAAATGAAACAGCCTTTTCCAAACTATAAAGATGAGGTTTGTCGGTGTGCAGTACATGGAACTGTGCTGATGGAGCCTGGGACACCCAGGGTGGGCAGCAGCCTATTTGCTCATCCCATGTTATTTTGGGCCCAATTTTCCCAGCCTGGGGTGGGCAAATGTTGCTGAGAAGATCTGACAGAAATCCTCATGAGAACTGGGCTGCTTCCCCTCTGCAGGAAGTGGAGGAAAAATCACCCTGAGGTGGGAAAAAGACACAGTGAGTGGTAGATCCAGCTGATGGAGGGGGAGGACCAAAGGGCTGGGCAGATTCTCTAGCATTCCCATTCCAGCTGGAGCCATGCTGGACCTCTCTGCTGCTCACCCTCTCTATGGGTTTGTTCTCCTGGGGATTCTGCATGGTTTCCCTCTCCTCTTTCTGGGTGCCCTTGTGCCCTGAGCAGCCCCTTCCCTTGACCCTACACCTATTCTTATGCTCTCCATGGAGTGAGGAGAAAACTCCCCACTTGGCACAGTGAAACTCTCTTTAAGCCCTGCTCTGCACACCCTAAAGCCACAGCACCCCATCCCACACACCCAAATCCCACTCAAGGAGTTTTCCTTGGTGCCCATTGCACTGTAGGGATGCACAGCTCCTCTCCCTGCTGCCAGTGATGGAACTGGATACCAGTTGCCCCAGTTCAGCTGTGCTGGCGAGAGAGAGGACAGGAGCTTTGGCCAGATCTCCACCCAGCCACGTCCCTGCAGGGTGGGGAGGGAGGAAGCACAGAGGCCTCTTGCTCTGGCTGGCTGGCCCCAGGCTTGGCTTGCCTGCCTGTGCAGACAGGGCTCTTCCCTCTCCCTTTTCCTTTCCATTTTGCACTTCACTGTCCAGGGCAGTGAACGTGGAGCCCATCAGCCCAGAAAGCTGGGATTGCTTTCCCCCTGCTCCTTCCCAGTTCTCCCCCTGTGTTTCACACTGCCACATCTGTCCTGTGGCACTGCACCCATGCTCAGGCAGAAGCCTCAGCCCTTCCCTGAGGTTTGATGGGGATGTGTTGGGTTGGACAAGCCCTGATGGGTTGTAGGGACCTTTCTGGGACAGACAGATGATAAACCCTGTGCAATAGGGCTAGAACCTCTACAGGTTGGGTCCAGGACATTTTCTTGGCTGACACTGAATGCAGGAGGGGGTGGAGCTCATCAGCAGTGGACAGGGAGAGCAGCCCTGTTATTTTTGGGATTAGGATGCAATCCCCTCAATTGCCTGCCCCTGGCAGAGTCCCTCCTGCCCTGGCCATGGCTCAGGACTTTCTCAAACCCTACAGAGCTGAACCTTGTCAAAGGAGAAGGGGTAGAAAACAACAACTTTTGCCCACCTGGTCTCAAGCCTTCACCTTTGCAGACATTCATCCCAACTTCTCCTGAGCTGTGTTCTCTCTGTTCAGTTCTGCATCCCGGCTAAGCCCCCAGCCCAGCAAGGCCAGCCTGACTCAGACATCACCTTGATTTTACCCCAGGGAGGCTCACAGGGGGGATGCCCACCTGCCAGCACCAAAAGCAGCTTTGTGTTGTACAGGATAATCCTGGGGGGGTGGTGATAAAAATCTCCTCATCCCCATGGAAATTGAGCCATGTTCCTCACATACCTCCACTAATTCAATTTTACACTGTGTGAGTAGACCTGCCAAACCTTTATTTTTCTTTCTTCATGAGAAGTTCACAGCAGAGGGGCATGGTGGGCAGAGGGGAGGGTGGGGGACACGAGGGAGGGCTGGGCTCTCTCTTGCCTCTCCTGAACCTGATCTCTGCAATAAACGGTCATGTTTGGTCCTCTTTATGAACCAGGCATGGTACATTAGTCTCCTTTCAAAACATATGGCTGGGTATGAAGGGGAAGAGAAGTCTGGGGTAAATATCTTATTGCTTGGAAATACCTGGGGCAGGAGGCAGTGGATTTTCGATTTATGTGGGTGTAAGGGAAAGAATTCCCTGAAGAACATCCACTGCAGTTCTGCTATCATAGCTTAGCCTGGCATGTACCATAGCCTGTCTCACCCTTAGTCTCCACTTCAGAGATGCCCCAGTTGGGACTCCCAGCCCCAGCACACCCTCCTGCTGCCCTCTCCCATGCCAAGATCCCCAGCACACCTTGGTCCTGTCCTGTAGGACCAAATCAGCATTTATCCAGGGCTGCAGATCAGCATCATATCAAAGAATCATAGAATGGTTTGGGTTGGAAGGGACCTTAAAGCTCCATTTGTTCACACCCCCTTCTGGGGACAACTTCCACTGTTCCAGGTTGCTCCAAGTCCCATCCAACCTGGCCTTGAACGCTTCCAGGGATGGGGCACCCACAACTTCTCTGGGCAACCTGTGTCAGGTCCTCACCACCCTCAGAGGGAAGAACATTTTCAAAGATCTAATCTAACCACCCTCCTCAGTAAGGACACGTGGCTTTGGCACACACCAGTGCTGTGAGTGCTCACTGAGACCTGGCTAAGGGCAATGCTTGGGAGAAAAAAAAACATACTGCAAAAAGTTCTTATGATCTTCTGGATCTCCTTGAGGGCTCCTTGGGTTTGCATCTGCACTAGCAGATGTTTTTGCACCTGCAACAGCATCTGCAGATAACGGCTCTGCAAAATCCTGATGGTTTGTGTGACACATCACAGGGTCTGGGTACAAGAAATCCAAAAAGGTGCCTTTAGACAGAGATGATATTTTAAAGTCCATACCCAAGCCATTCAGAGAATACACACAGGGAAACTACTGGCTCCACATTCCTCAGTCTGCCAGGAAATTTCCTGGTGGGCAAATAACTGTACAAGCAAATGCATTTTCACAGGAGATTTGGTCTGGAGCCCTGGGTCTGGTCCAGCACCAGGGCTGACACTGGAAAGCAGATGGGAAGTGGCCTGATGAGCCACCAGCCTGGAAATCTCAGCCTCTAACTGCAGCTGGCACTCTGAGCAACCTGGTGTAGTGGAAGGTATCCCTGCCCATGGCTGGGGCTTGGAAAATGTGATCTCTAAGGTCTCTTCCAAACCAAACCATTCCATGATTCTATGATGTGATTTCCTTCAGGTAGGGCAGCAAGCACAAGAAGGCAGGTCATTGTGGAGAGCCAAGATCAGGTACTCAGTTTCCAAAGGAAGTCTGATTTTGAACCCTTTCAGAAATTTATCCCAAATGGAAAGTGTATTGATTAATTTTGTTGGTACCAAATGCAACTGCTCAATTGAACCTGGAAAAATGTGAAGCAAGGAACACAAATTCCAAGACTTTGATGAAATGACTAATGATGGTGTGCAAGCCTCTGGAGTTCCCAGTCATCAGAGATGAGAGGCAGGAGAGAAGGAAATTTGAATTCTAGTAAGTAAATAGAACCATGGAATGGAAGAGATCTTAGAGGTTATCTTGTTCAAACCCCTGCCATGGGCAGGAACACCTTCTACCAGAGCAGGTTTCTCAGAGTCCCATCCAGCCTGGTCTTGAGCACTTCCTGGAATCTGAAGTCTACAGTTTCTTGATATAAACACACAGAAAATACGGAATTCAGTCATGCTTTCAGGATTATAATTATATATATATATATATGTATATGAAAAAACCTGATAAGATCCAACAGGCACAAAAAGGCTAAACCTGAGGGCATTTTACATTATATTATTTTACATATCATGAAGCTTTGATGTATTTCATACTTCCAAACAGCCTACACTAAGTAGTTGTAATATCTACAACCTCTCATGGCTACTTGAAATGCAAATTAACAACATATTCCAGTCTGATTTAACTTTCACATTCAATAACTCAGTTATTTTTTTTTGCTTTTCTCTGACTTTTTTTTCTAATTTTGCTGTGAGATTACCCACTAGTTTTCTTTTAAACCTTAAATTACTCTCATGCATTCTCTACATTAGTTCCACACTGAAGCTATTTGTTTGAGATTAGTTATACTTACCTAACTGGAGGGGTGCAGGGAGGATTACTGGGAGTTTGCAGAGGGCTCTGGCAGTGGAAAGCACTATCTAAATGCTAAGTGTTATGAAGTGAGATGAGCTATTTACTGACCCCCGTTGGCAATATCCCCCCCTCCAAATTAGAGACAGAAATTGAAAGAGCAGAATCCTTTTTTTGGAGAGACAAATAGTGACAGAAGGCCAAGGCAAGGTCCACAAATAAAAGAAATCCTAAAACATCACTTAAGGTCAAAAAAAGGCTGGTTTTATCACTGATATGAATAAGCATGGAACCCAGAGCAGGGCAGGGAGGCTGCAGGGGGGCAGAAGGCAAACCCACACTTTGTGGGACCTTCCCTCCAGCCTTTCCCTATTGTCCATCACACAAACCAAGCACCCAAACAGCTCCTCTGGCAACAGCCTGCAGCCTGGCTCTTAAACAGAGACACAGTGTGCTCCTGTTCTTTACAAAGAGGAGTTTTACTGATGCAACATGACCTTTTCCTGGGCAATGGTATCGATTGTTTTGTCCTGCAGGTCCCAAGAGACATCAGGGTCTTGTTGGGAGAGGTTTTATTTGCATATATATGAGCAGACAACTCCTGCCTCAGGGAGCTGGACTCAGTGATCCCTATGGGTCCCTTCCAACCTGAAATATTCTGTGAAATACTGTCACCATCACAGTTCAGAGACAGATGGCAAAAAAAAAAAAATGAACCCAAACCCAAATCAGCCCATGTCTTCAACAAATTTACCACAATGACATTTATTAAGGTGGGAGGGTTAAGGGGAACATGGCCCTTTTCCCCAGCACAGACCCTGCACCTTGAGCTGAACCTCTCCCAGTTACAGCATGGAGAATCCAGAGAGAGATGGAAAATGAGGGAGAAGGGCACAAGGATGAAGAGAAAAATGGTTTTGTGCACACATGGAAGCTTTGGGAGAAAGCTTTGAGAGAATATGATGAGGAGATGGGGACAGTGAGAAGATCCCTGTTGAGGAGCCTCTTGTGGAGGTGATTAATTTAGAAGCATTGAGAAGAAACTCAGGGATATTAAAGAGGTCAATAACAAAGAAAAGAAGAGGTGAACTAACACTGTAGGGTTGAGTGATGGAGCTCTGATCAGCCTGGTCGAGTTGAAGATGTCCCTGCTCACTTCAGGGGAACTGGGCTACATGGTGTGAAGGTCCCCTACATCTCAAACTATTCCATCACGCTAATACAGGCTCTGGGGTGGGATTCTTCCCCCAGAAAAGTGCCAGTACAAAGCCCCAAGCTCCCCTGTCCTCAATTCCTCAGCTCTGGGGATGGACAGATGGGGGACAGGCACCAGAGCTCTGACAGTGAGAGCCTCCATGGGGAGACAGCACTGGGTTGTGTGGGCAGCCAGAGCAGTCTGATCATGTGTGGGGAGACAGGAAAAGTGGGCAGAGGTCTCACACCTTCCAAATGAGCCCCTGGAGCATGGGGAGGGTGGGGGAATGGTGTTTGGGATTAGCTGCTGACTAATAGAGGGCTATGTGTCCAAAACGTGGTCCTTCCCCCCCCATTTTCTTCTTCAGGTAGAACAGTTGGCCAAACAACAACTAGAACCTTCCCTAACAAGCCCCACCTCACTGAGTATTTCCCCAGAACAAAACTCAGCAGGAAAAAGTCAGCACAGGCACCATGAATGCATCTTCACAGCTGCAGCTTCCACCCCTTGGCTGGACAGGACAGGAAACTCTCATCCACAACCAGCAGAAAAACAGGAGACAGCATCCTCCAGCCCCCACACTTCACCCACCAGGGACCAACACATCTATACTGTCCTTTTCCCCAGCCACAATCATACCATGAATTTGACCTTACATTTTGTAACAGTCTGGGGTGCCGGACATGCCATTCTTGACATAGCTGATGTTTGTGAAAGCAACAAATGACAAAAGGAATAAATAAGCAAAGGCCTGGCTGCAGACAGCGCTGGGTTCTGCTGTGGTTGATGTTTACAGCCCACGGTGGCTGTGGTGAGCAGGACAGTCTGGGGTGGCCAGTGGTGCTGGGCTCTGGGGTCAGTGAAGGATGGGCACCCACCCTGCAGGGATCCCTGCCAGCCTGCAGCATCGCTGCAAACACTCACAGCCTCTGCAGTGGGTGCCTTGGCTCTGTGGGTCATCACAGAGGTGGGATCTGCTTGCCCAGAAATTCTTCTGGAAAGGTGTGGGGTGAATTTGTGGAGTAATAGCTCAGTTCAGCCTTTAATTCCCTCCAGCAGAGGTAAAGTCCTGTTTTCCTGGCCTTCCTGACCTACTCAATAATCTCAGGCAGGTGCCTCCAGCCACTCAGGCCATGGGCAGGGAGCTGCCCCACCACACACCATGCTTGGTGCCAGCAGGGACCACCAGCCCCTAACATAACACTGCATGGAGGACTTTTGGGAAGCTCCCTCAATTATCCAGGAATCCAGGCAAGCTCCCTAATTGGGGAAGGGCAATCTCTTGCTGATAGCTCCTACCAGAAGAGAGAAGGGTATGGCTCCTCATTTTCTCTGCAAGCTTTAGGAGCATGGAAAAAACAGCATTTGCAAGATAATTTGGTGGTCACAGGGGAACGGGTTTTATTCCTCAATCGAAAACTGGCTATTAAACATCATTTAAAGAACAAAATAAAAATAAAACAGCAATTTCTTCTTTTATTCTCTCCCTATCATCATCATTAACCTTCTATCTGCGTAATATCCCTTTGCCAAGGATCTTCAATGGAGCAATAAAATTTTAGTACTTAAACCTTATCAGTGCTTTGGAAGGGAGTATTCTCCTCATTTCACAGAGAGGGAAACCAAGGCACAAAGAACTGAAATGACCTGCTCAAAGTCACACTGAAAATTATTAGTCAAGCCAGGAATAGATTCCCCAAGCCCTGAACCCCGGGAGGCAGCAGCCCACAGGTATGCTGCTCTTACAGGCCAATTAGCTTTTATGGAAACGTTTAAGGAAACATTTCCTTTCACAGACTCTGCCTGCTAATTTACTCCCGAGCTTTGTCATCTGCGAGGGAAAGAGCCTCAGTTTTGGGCTGTCATGGAACAACTCGGCCCCTTCCCTGGCTTGAGACAAATGTTCTTTCAGCCAGATCTGACAGCACAGAGCACCCCGCTACACGCTGCTCAGAAAGGGCTGGGAGAGGCTCTTCTGTGGGTCCCTGCCTACTAATTAAGTGTGATTGCAGAGAGTTTGTCAGAGCAGAGGGCTCTGCACACAGACACAACGCTGGGGACGCCGGGGCTCTGGGTGCCAAGGCAGAATTTGCTTCCCAGCACACTGCTCTGGACAAGGCTGGGCTTGAGCTGATTCTCCACCCAAACCCCACTATCCCAGCCTGCCTTTACAGAAGGAAGGGAAAGCGAGGCAGGGGCAGAAGAGAGGAGGGCAGAAAGGATGGGAGTGGGTGAGCTGGTGCAGGAGTAAAGCAGCCCCTTGTTTGCTTCCAGGGCTCTCCGTGGAGAAACAGTTAATGGGCTGGGAGCTTTCCACCCTTCCAGGACCCAGCCTTTTCCTCCCCTTTCGAGTGCCCCCTGCCTTCCTCCTCCAGCGACTGGGAAGCTGTGACTGCTCTACACCGCTGACACCTCGGCTGCTCTGGAAACCCATGAACTGTTTGAGAAAGGTCAGCTGGCAGCCCTGCATCCCTGCTCCTGCCTTCCCAGCCCGCACACCCTTGGCCAGTGCAGGAGCCCCCTCTGTAGGCAAAGTCCCACACTTACCAGCTTATTCTGCTCCTGGACACGTTTTGTCACCCCCTCTTTGTCCTCCCCACCACTCTTCATCCACCCCAAACCAAGCCCCAGCACAGGGCCAGAGGGACAGTGGGGTTGCTCTATGCCAGTCCCATTACACCTGGGCTGAGGCTGGACATCCCACAGGACAGCAGATTTGCCATCAAAACAGCTGATACCTTGCCAGCTTGCTGTGGCAAAATAAAATGAGCATGTCCCTGTACAGGGTGTGCTTCCCAGGTCCAGGCTCTCCAAAGCCATCACCTATTTTTCCCTGGTCTCTTGCCAAACCCAGCTCCCCAGCACTGCACAAGCCTTTCCCCAGCCCTTGGTGCCATGGTGCACTTCTTCCCAGTCCAACAGAAGGGTCATCTGCTCCTGGAGTTTCTCACTCCTCATCCTAGCTCTGCACATCATCCAGGTGAGGCTCCCCAGCATCACCACACCTGCCCCAAACCAGTCCTAAACCCAGCTTTGCTTCAAAACAACCCCATAACCTATGCTGCAAAATCCACCCTCCAGAACTCATGAACACCAGACTGGAAGTAGCAGAGGCAAAATTCCTGCCTGGATGTAAACAAGCTCTTTTCTTCCCAAAAGAGGAGTTTTTTGTGGGGGTGGGAGGTTAGCTGCTGAGTCAAGGTCTTCTGGCAGTCATTATCTGCCACTACTCCCACAAAAACTTGACCACAGCCTTTAAGAAAAGTGTGAATTTGCCCGTGTTTGCTGCCTGTCCCCAGCAGTTACAGATCCTCCTCCCTGGAGATGCTCAGCCTGTGTTCATCCCTTTCCATACTGCCAGCCCTGCCACACCCCCCACACAGCCATACACCCAGAGTGTTCCCTGCAGCCTCCTAAGGATTTGCTAACCTACAGAATTAAAGAATCATGGCATGGTTTGCGTTGGAAGGGTCCTTAAAAAAATCTTGTTTCAATCCCTTGCAATGGGCAAGGACATCTCCCACTGTCCCAGGTTGCTCCAAGCCCTGTCCAACCTGGCCTTGGGCACTTCCAGGGATCCAGGGGCAGCCACAGCTGCTCTGGGCACCCTGTGCCAGGGCCTCACCACCCTCATAGTCAAGAATTTCTTCCCAATATTCCTTCTAACCCTGACCTCTGTCACTTTGAAGCCATTCCCCCTTGTCCTGTTATTCCCTGCCCATGTCCAAAGCCCCCCTCCAGCTCTCTTGGAGCCCCTTTAGTTACAGGAAGGGCCTTGGAATTTTCTCTTCTCCAGGCTGAACAACCCCAGCTCTCTGAGCCTGTTTCCACAGGACAGCAAGAGCCCCTCATTTTGGATGGTCTCTAGTTGGGAGAATCGTCCTCTTACCCACCCTGACTCACTGTCTGAAGCCCAAGACATGTTACTGCTCACACAGACATGTCCCATGACAAATGTGGGCAGCAAAATTAGAAAGGAAGATGATGAAGACCCAAAGCCAATTTGTAGGCACCCTGAAATAACTTGATTTCTCTACTGTTCTGGGAGCACTTCTCTCTAAGACGTAGCATTATTCATTTTCATTTGGAGAAATTTCAGCGTGTAGCAAAAATATCTCAGGCTCAGTAATGAGGCAAGAAATCGTGCTTACGTAGCTGAGCAAGTAACATCACTCAACTTTCCTGTCCTTGTGGTGGATGAAAAATGATTGGAGAATAAATTAATCCTAATAAATGCAGGATTCTGATCAGGCATACAAAACCAGCAATGTGTCTGCAGGATGAGCAATTGATGAAGTCATTGCTTCAAAGGTGCCTTGATGTAATTAGTCACCTGTAAAACATGCAGCAGAGGAGAAAATCCCACTCCTTTTGTTAAGGAGCAGGAAAATGCTCCGTGTGTCCGAGTGATTTATGGGATACAGTGCAGCAAAATTAGAGCGTGCAGCAATTAGGGTGGTTCTCCTGGAGATGAAAGGCTGGGGGGAGATGAGTGAAGGGATGGACAGGATGCAGAAGGGCCAGGTGGAGGCACAGTGCCAACACCACATTTCTGTGCTGTTGGTTTTTAACAGGGATTATTTCCCCCTCGCACAAACCGTTGTGGGGGGGAAATCAGGATGCACATGTGAAATTGGTGCCACTGAGGATGAACCAAGTCATTAATCACCGGTGTGAGTATCCGTAATTAGAGCTGCTGGGAGTCACAGGAGCAAGAGTCAAAGGCTCTAACAGGATTATGGATAGATCTGGATTGTTTTATGACTGATATTTATTAGCAGATAAAAGGAACCTATCCATGTGCTTGAGGACGAGCACAGGTAAGAAGGCATTTCCCATCCCAACCCTGCTGCCCAGCTTTTGCACCCACTGCAGTGTGTGCCCACCACTGACCATTCAGAGAAGGAAAACTGATAAATCTCACCAGCTCCACTGTTCAGATTGGGAAACGGAGGGGCTCAGCACTAATGGCCAAAAATCACATGTGGGCTCTAAATCCAGAAGAGCCAGTTAAGAGCAAGGGCTCTAAATTTGTGCACAGTTAACAGTTACTGTGCTGGCTGCTCTCAAGCCCCAGCAGTTCACACTTTGGCTGCAGATTATTTTCAGATCTCAGTTCTGTGGGGAGCCCCAGGGCAGAGCACCCTCCCTGCAGGATGCAGGATGAACCCAGGGCTGGGAGTCAAGGGCAGCTGGCTGACCCAGAGTGGGGCTGGTCCCACTGCAGTGTTCTCATGGACATCCCAGCTGTTTGCAGCTGGAGGACACAGCAGATGCCGAGCAGCTGAGCCTCACACAGCTGGAGTGCCTGTCCAGCCACCCACCCCTGGCACCATTCCAGCAAACTGGTGGCTTTCCAATGTTCCCCCCATCACATCTCTCTGGCTCACACCCTCCTCTCTCCAGTTCCCAAGGAGCCCTGACATGCCTTGCCAGCCCTGGGAACAGGAGGGAGCAGGGAGGCTGGGAGCTGAAGCCAGACAGAGCTGGCACCAAAAATCCTCCTGGCTTGCCTGGGAAGGGAATGCAAAGCCACTCTTGAGGTCTGAGGGTTGCAGCACCCAATTTTAAGCATTTACTGCTGCTCCTCTGAGCCCATCTGTAAGCACTGTAGAAGGTCTGAGAGATATCAAAGAAAGTCCCTTAACTCCAAAAAGGAGACAATGGTCTCATGCCTTTATCCTGAGGGGAGGGTGCTGAGATGGGGTTGTGCTTACAGACCCCATCCCACCATCCTGGGGTATCCAAAAGAGGGAGCTCCATCAGCTACAAGGCTGGGGAAAGACCCACAATCAAGGGGGAACAATCCCTGCAGCACTGCACACTGTCCCCAGAGGGGCTGGCACACCCCAGGGCAGGCAGATGGGGTGGCCACATCCCATTCATGAAAGCTCAGCACCAGGGTGGGGCAGACACCATGGTTCTTTGGTGTTGGGGGTGGCATCACTCCTGCTCACTGTGTCCCAGCAGGATGGACACATCCACCTGTTTCTGACACTCTCCATCCACCATGACAACCCCAAGGCTTTCTACAGGAACTGTCAACTGAGATCTGAAAAAAATCTGCAGCCAAAGTGGGAACTTCTGGGGCTTGAGAGCAGCCAGCACAGTAACTGTTAATTGTACATGAATTGTGAGCCCTTGCTCTTCTCTGGCTCTTCTGGATTTAGAAGTCTACACATGATTTTTGGCCTCAATTTCCCAATGTGAACAATGGAGCTGGTGAGATTTATTGACTTGCACAGATGACAGAAGAGGATAAAGGCAAGCCAGGTATTATCTGTGACACTGTACCAGCTCTCCTCTCACAGCACAGCCTGCACTGCCCTCCTGAGTGTGCCACCAAGAGGGTGGTGGGGAAAGGGGTCCCCCAGCCACACCTCAACATTCCCTGACTCCACCGTCACCCCAGGCAGGTGTTCATGGCTGGCACCACAGAAACAAGAAGGGAGCCTCACCCAGCTGCCCTGGGTCCATGGGTATCTCTGGAGCTGAAATCCAGCTCTTCCCAGTGCAGGAATCATCATCCTGGGAAGGTGGCAGAATGACTGTAGGAGCCTGGCTGCTCAGTGGGAAGAGCCATTGCCATACTCCAAGCTCCAGTGAGGTTTTTCCTATCCCAGCCTCACCCTGTTTCATCAGAGTGAGTCATCAGACCACCATGGAAAACTTCAGGATCTTGCTTCTGCAGTCGTGATCAGAAACATCCTTTATTAAATTAATGGCCATCCCCTATCTGTCATCTCACTGTTAATAAAAAGAAAAGAGGGCTGGAAGGAGTGTTGCAGACTGGTGCTTGGAGCCAGGCTTGCTTCAGCAGAACTTGTGTCCAGCAACTTTGCAGAGTTGCTCCCAAAAGGAGGAGAATAGAGCAGGAACAGAAGGGTGGTTTTAACCCACAGAACCAACAGCACAAACACAGTGGGTCTCACTTCTCCAGGACAGCCCAGGATGCACTTCAGTGCAGGGCTCCTCACTAGTACAGCTCCAAAACACTTGGCCACATCTCACTGGCTCTGACTAAATCAGCGTGACACCCTTCCTCACATGCATCTCTCACATGGCACAGAGGGGCACATGCACTTAAATACTCACTAAATTATCCCCTCTGGGGTGCATTAACCCCCTCCCCACTACATGGGAGAGCAAGGAGGAAGATCTTTACCTGGTCCAAACAACAGCACTTCAATGTACAAAGGTTTTTCTATCCCAAGGATCCTGGGGACACGACAGTCATTTCAAAAGGGACTCCCTCTCCCCTGTGAATGAGCCCCAGCAGCAGCAGGTCAGCACCACCCACCCCTCCCTTCTCCAAAGGAGGGGTCATGGTCCTGTCCTCTGGAAGAGCAGCATTACAGGGGTGGAAAGAGTTCACAGAGAGTCGCTCCCAGCAAAGCCCAAGTCAAGCTGATGCTGAGATAAGGCTGTTCCTTGACCCCACCATGCAGGCCCCATCAGTGGGAACCCAGCAGGGGAATGCTGCAGAGTATCCACCCTATCCCCCATAACCCAAACTAGCCAGAGCAGTATTTCCTATTATGTCTCCATAACCTAATCTGACCCCCTCTAGGGTCTCCAGATTAATATCTGGGAAACTTCACAAGTCCAATCACCCAATTACTGGGAGGAAAGGCTTATCCTATCCAAACAGCACGAAATGTAACCTAGACCCAGCTGCCTCCTCACTTCTAAGAGCCAGACCTGAATCCCTGGCAAGCTGAACAAACTGGGAAGGGGTCACAGGGGAGATGGGGAGGGTCTCTCTTGTATCAAATGAAACCTGCAGGAGGAGCAGATATTTTAATTGGTAAATCCCCTGACTCAGGTTTAATCCCTCTCCAGTTTTACTGAACTTCCCTCACATGGGGAATAGATGACAAGCCCCACCTTGAGCCACTGCCCAACAAGAGGGGGCCCCATCATTTTGGTGAGCAGAGAATGGTGGTTCTCAGGACACACAGTGCACCCAGCCCAGCCTGGGGGAGGCAGAGGGGAAGGGCTGGTGCCACCATGTGCCACTGAGCAGGGATGTGCCTGAGGGATGGTGAGGGTTAGAGCAGAGCTGATGCTGCAGAACAGAGCAGGCACCAAACAATCCCTGCCCAGGACAACTGCAACATCCCCAGAGCACCTCCTGTGCTGGGGCTGAGAGGTTTCAAACAGGGCAGAATAAGCTGTCCCAAAGCAGTTTTGTGCCTCTTTGGATCTCTTTTCTATCCTTATTTCCTTCCAGAGAAGCGTGGAGGGACCCTGGTTAACTTTTTGGATTGTGTTTCAGCCACCTGACAACCCTGAATGCATGGGAAACCTCAACTGCAGCCAGAGGACTGGAAAGCAGATTCCCCATCCCATTCAGGATATCATCCCAGGGTCTGGCTAGAATGAGAGCAATATGCAAAATCTCCAGGAAGATCCTAGCCTGGCAGAGGATCTCAGCCTGGGCGTCATTCAGAGCCCATCCAAAGGGAAGACCCAGATTCTTTGCTCAGTGAGAATGCCCAAGTTTCCTCCCAGAGCAGGTTGTGTTGCATCCACAGATGCCCCAGAGTCTGTATTTTCCACAGAGCTCAGGGCTGCATTGCCAAGCACCAGCTTTGCAAACACAGACTGAGCTTCCCTCCAAATTCCAGCCACAATTTATTGATTAAAAAAGCCTGTCTAGTCAATAAAGGCTCCTATGAAAAAGTTCCACTGCTCTGCACTCACATGCCATGATCCATCTGGCTGTGTTAGCAGCCTTGGCTTTTGATGCTTTCTGACAAGATGGATTTGTGGCCTTGACTTTTCCAGATCAGGAGAACTTAATCCTAGAGGATAAAATTACAGACTAGTAAAAAACTCCATGACTGGCCTCATTAACTGCCATGTAAGAAGTTCAGAGGCTTCCTAGCTAGAAGGCAGCATCTACAGCTGTCCTTGAGGGAGAGGCAGCTCAGAGCAGACAGCACAAAGCCCTTGGCAAACACAGTGCTCCTGAAGTGCATGACACACTCGTGGCACCAGCCAGGCTGCCCCATCCTCTGCAGACAGCAGGAAAAGGGCAGACGGTCCCAGGTCTCCACCTATAAAGTGATTTGGGAGAAAGCAAAGATAATGCCCAGTTCTGGCCAAAAGGTGTCTGGGCAGATAAAAATAAAAAACCCTGGAACAACCCTATGGAAATGTGAATTAATGAAATTTTTCAGCAACTGACTCAACCCTAATAGAGAGTTGAGAACCCTCCACCTCCCTTCTGCTTTCCAGGATACAAAAATGACACTGGTAGGTGGAAATAACTACAGCTGTCCCAGGGAGAGAGAAATCAGAGCTTCACAGCGAGGGTAATGGCCAAAATTAAGCACTTGCTTGGTGCTATTACACAACACATCCCAGGAAGCAGCTTCCAAAAACCTGACCTTCACTTCAAAGGCTTCTTTTTGAATCATCTTTCCTTCTGCTAACAAGTGAAGTGGATTCAGCACTCAAGAAGGGCACTCTGGGTGTTGAAAACATCTTTACCCATGTGCTCACACATTTACCCAGCTCCTGGCTGGACCCCAAGCTCCTACAGCTTCCTAAGGGCAGTGTCCACTCCTCCTGCTGCCCTTTGTGCTGGCCAGTTTGTCAGTCAGCACTCCTAGAGGTGATTTTAAGGCTTATAACAGGAGTGCAGCATGGCTGCACGGAGATTGCACTGACTCCTTTCTGACAGGAACAGTATTTGCTCTGGCCAGACAGTCTTCTCTTCTCCCAGGTTTTCACAGGGCAGTAGCAGCACAGCTTGCACATAAGAGGGTGTCTGGAAGAGCTGGTTGCCATAGCTATATCCATACATCCCCAGCCATCCAGACACATCACAACTGTGAAGTTATAAATAAGACATTCCCAAGACTCAATTCAGAACACAACTTGCAAGTGTACAAAACACTCAGCCTTCTGAGTTGACCTCTTTTGCATTCTTTTATAGAAATGATGCTGTGCACAGGCTCCTCAGCAGAGCAGCTCTGCTCCAGAGCAGTCTGTAATGCTGCTGTGGTGATGTGCACAGGTTTTACAGAGCCCTACTCCACTCCTGCACATCTTCCTGCCCTGTGTGTTGTCCAGACACACTCCCAGGTTACCTGCTGGTTCTGCTGCACACCACAGCCCTGTGTCTCGAGGGTCCCAGGCCAGCAGAAGGCTCTGAGCTAGCTGCCAGACTCTGCATTCTCCTGCTCTGAGATCTCCAACAGGCTCTGTTCCTGTTCTCCTTTCTTTGAGGATTACAGACTGTTCTGGAGGAGGGCTACTTCTTCTTATGGACATGGTCACTGCCCTGGCAAAAAGACTCCAGAGCAGCCAGGATCCCTTGACATCATCAGAGTTAAAGCCTGGGAGTCTCTGCTGAGACCTCATCAGTCCTGTTTGGACATGACATGAGCTGTTCACCTGTTTGTTGTATACTTTGTTCAGCCAATACCCCACAATGTCCCCAGCGACCCCATTCAGCTGTCAGTGCACACAGACCTGTGAAGTACCACAGAAAAGGTGCAAAACCACAGTGTGGGAGCCAGCAGAGAGCAGGACAGAAGATGAGGGGCTGGGAGAGGGGAGAGCCTCCTAATCCTTCTGTGATTTGCTACCAGAAGCCCAGAGCAGGCAGGGCACTGGGACAACACCTCACTCACACTCACTGTCACCCTCAACCACAGGGACAGCAAGTGATGCTTTGTTTCTCCCCAGTTCTACCCACTTTGATTCTGAAGCACAGGCAGGAAGAGGCGGAATCATGCTCAAGGGCACAGCTGAGCTGTGCTCAGGTCCAGGGCTGCTCACCCCAGTGGTGACAAAAGGCTGGGAGGTGCAGGCTGGCTCAGTGGTCAGCCACTGATGGAGGAGTGACCACAGGACAGGGCACAAGCTGGGGGGATCCAGGATCTGCACTTGTCTCTGCCCCCACAGGTGAGTATTGCCTCATGCTCAGGCTGAGATTATTCACAGCTCTTGTGACCTCAGAGAAGGAATTTTATCTTTGTTTTGTTGTCCCCTCCATTTGCAGATTAAGAGAAAGTCCATTCCTATATCAGAGTGTGCAAGGTGTGACTTATCACCAGCAAAGTTCTTGAGATACCCTCAAACCATCCTCTCTCCAGCCTCCTCTCCATGCCCTGTGCAGACACATGGCAGCCCCCCAAGCCCCAAAAAATGGGTGTTCAGAGACCCAGCAGCAACAGAGATGTGGGCACAAGGGGAAGAAAACTGCACCAGGGAGAGAACTTTGAGAAAGCGACTGAACACCACAGCAGCAATGCACCCACCACCCCAGGAGAAACAGCCCAGCCCACAAACCCAAATCCATCACACAGCCCAGCCCAGCCATTCCTCCTCCCCCAGCAATCCCCCCAAATGTTCTTAAAAACACATTCAAAGTGCTTTTTTACCTCTAAGCCTTGCATTACACAAACTCACAGCAGCCTCCCCAAATGCAGGTGGGTCTGACCTCCCAGGTGGGCCCCCGAGAAGGTCCAGATGGCAAACCAGGCACAGGCCTGCCTGTTCCCTCCTGAGGAAATCACCCTTCAGCTTTCAGACAAGCCCCCCAGCTTAGCTCCCAACCCTAAAAAGGGCAAGAGTCCTTCTGTCTTCCAGCACAGGTGAGAAGATGCTGCACTCCCCATGCAGGGATGGCTCAGGCAAAGGGGCTCAGCTGGTCCAGGGGACCTCCTAAGCCAAAGCCACAAGAAGAAGAAGTGGTGATAGCCCAGGTGCCATGTCTGGCAGATGCAGGACACGGCCCTGCTTAGAGAATGGAGACATGAAAAGCACTTTGCACCACAGCCATGTTATCCCCTCATCCCTCCCCCTCATCCCCTTTGGAGCTTCTTAACTTCACAAACCTTCCTCCAGAGGAGTGTTGGAGTGACAGAAAACATTTTCCAAGCCTAATATCAGTTCCAGATGTTCACAGCCATTTCAGTTTGTACCTCACCCTGTAAAACACATTTCTCCCTCTCCCTCTCTCAAGTGCAGCGCCTGCTTGGTCCATGACATAATGTGCTGGCGGGCTGGGCCATGCACACACACACACACACACACACACACACACACACACACACACACACTCCCGCCCTCTCAGAGCCCCGTGTTCAAACAAAGAGCATCACTCAACTACAAAGCCATCGCACACATGGAGTTATGACTAATTTCCACAAGTTTTAATAAACAGTTTGGGATGTAATTGCTCTCCGCCTTCTCGGCTGGCTCCCGAGCGCGGAGCCGCTCGCTCCCCGTGTGCTGGTGTTGAAAGCGTGGCTTATTTCACACACAAGTTCACCTCCTCTCCGCCTCAGATGGGCCAAGGGCTGTGTTTTTCTAAGCACAAGTAACAAGCCTCTTAAAAAACCTCATGCAACCGAGCCATGCAGGCTCCTGGCTCCCTTTGCCCTGTCCTGCAGCATCCCTGTCTGATGGGGAGCCCTGCAGGGAGCAGAGGGGACCCACGTCAGACCAGTCTCAAACCTCCCTCCTGACTCTGCTCCAAGAGGAAGAGGAACAAATGTTTTCTGGCTCAAGGGAATGGTTATATCTTCCACTTGCAGAACAAGGTGGAGGCCAAGGACTTTTGCAAGGCTGAGAGACTGGAGGCTTTTGAGGGCCAGGAGGAAGGCAGAAGGCAGGTGGGGCTGGGACCAGGAACCACCTAGTTTGCCATGGGAATGAAGAACAGGTTGAGAGAGCTCTAGCCCCTGTCAGTCCTAGGAATCCCAACAAGAAATTACTACAATTTGCAATGAAGCAAACAAAACCACTGTCCAAGTACAAATAACTCATTTAAACTCAAGAGTTCCAAGGGATGAGTGGCAGCATCCTCAAGAGCCCCATAACCCTGCCAGATCCTCCCAGCCCAGAGCTGGCCTGTTCTGCAAATACCTGTGATGTGCCTCTCAGCAATGGGAACAACCTGTTCCTCCCTGCCAGCAGCTGGGAGACTGATGGGGAAGGGAGATCTGCCCATATCCATCAAAAGCCATCCAAATTTCATATCCCACACTCCCCTCCCAAAGATTCCCCCTCTAAGGCTGAGTTATTGTTTTTGTGGACGCTGCTCAGATGGGAGAAGCTGTGGTGCAGCAGGGTGTGGGGGTTCTGGTGGTCATGGGATATCCAGGGCAGGATTTTTGGCTGTAGAGAGCCGTAGCAGTCAGCACCTCTGCAAACCTATACAAGGTATTTGCAGGAATCAAGTCATCTGGCATTAGGGGCCTGTAGGGTAAGAAAGGAATGAAGGCAGGAATGTTGTTTGGTTATAAACAACACAGAAAAAAAAAAAGAAAAAAAAAAGGAGAGATTTAGGATTGGCTTTTCTCTTTAATTGTTAATAGGGTCATTCTGTCCCAAACAGTCCCCCAGAGCAAGCAGAGGGGAGGGAAGCTCCCCACAATGAATTCAATTGCCTGTCAAACACATGGCAGTCATAAAAGGAAAATAATAATAATAATCTGTATTTCCTATTCTGGCTGCCAGGCAAAGATCCAGCCACTTCAAAGGAGAAACCCCATGTTTCCCTGGTCTGGCCTCACCTGACTGATGTGTGAGCAATCTGGAATCCCCATCCAAAACAAAGCCCCTCCTTTGGTGGCTTGTTTTCTTTCTCCATTACTGCAAGGTGCCCCTCCAAGATAAAGAACAAACCTTCTCCCATGCCGTGAAACCAGAGACATAACCCAGGGCCCACAGCCACATGGGGCAGCTTTGGGAGGGGATGCTGGCAAGATGTAGGAGAAAAGTCCCATGGGATGGGACTAATGTATGACCTCCTGCAGGTCTCCTGTTTGTGGAGACCCCTGCTCCTTCTTGCAGGGCCAGCTGGAACCCCTCAGCAGGTGAGGATCTGGCTCTCTCCAGCAGAGACAGGGCAGCTCTTGCAGCACACAGTTTTTGGATATGGTGGTGTCTATGCTGCAGAAGCAGAATAGATGGGCTTGAGGTGAACAGAGAGGGTGGAAACTTCCCTGTGGTTGTGAGGTCTAAATGATCTTCCTGAGCCTGTCTTCCCAACAGGGAAACACAGCTAAACATCTTTGCCAGGTGCCCTGGGAGCCCATACAAGTCTGCATGTGGACTGTGAGGTTCTGCACTCCAGCACCAGCCCTGTCCCTGGTAAATCTCTGCTTTGGTCAACAATCCAGCTGCCCCTGACAACTCTTGTGAGCTTCTTAAAAAAAAATACATCCAAAATCCTCAATCAAAAAGCAGTAGGTTCTGCCTGACTTTCCCTGCAGCACTGCCATCACTCAGGGTCTCAAGTCCTATTTTCTGAAATCACTCATTGATTCACCCAAATTAAGTCCCATCCTTCACAGCCCTCTGCCTTGTCCAGCAACTCCTGGAGCATGGATTGAGTTGCTGACAAAGCCTTTTTAAGGTGTAGAGCACTCAGTACAAGCCTGAGAACTAATCTCCAACCCAGGGAAGTTTCAGGTTCTCCTGGAGAAATTTTGCGCTCTTTGAATGATCTCCCTAAATGTTGCAGGTTTTGAGTTTCCTTTGATAGGTGTGCAAGATAACTTTTCAAAGGTGGGTCACTGGTCACTCACTGGAACAGACCAGTAAAGCCCTTAAGCTCTTGAGGGATGACTTTCCCCCTACAACCACCATCCTGGGGCATTTCAGACTGATCAGATCAACACCCACTCCAGAAACTCCAACTCACAGCTCTCCTGCCCAGAAAAGAGCAAATAATTTCCTTCTGCCTCACTGTGTTTTTGTAATTCCCCTTCCCCTCAAATAGCCATGTCTGCAGAAGATTCCAGAAACCTCTCCCAAATGGAGTGGGTTTGATGTCTCATGTAACACCTTGGCTCTATGTACCATTCTCCACCAAAGCAGCTGCTCCCAGGCAGGCAGGGCACAGGAAGCACCACCAGGAGCCCTCTGCACCACCAGGAGGGTGCCCTCCCTCACACCCACCTGTGTAAAGGTCTGTGTCCGTGTACTCATCCACCTTCTTGTGCTGCAGGACGTAGTCTGACACCTTGGTCCCGATGGCAGGCTGCACATCCAGCCACTCCAGGGACACCACGGTGCTGGAGGGCTCCACGCTGGGGGACAGCCGCAGGCTGGGCAGAGACAGGAAGAAAACAAGACATGAGCTCCCTTTCTGGGGAGGAATCCACTTCTCTAAGAGCACAACCCCTAGAAAGGCCCACATTCACATGTGGTGTGCCCACAAAGCCCCAAGGACAGAGGTCACAGGGGCAGAGCAGGCTCCTGAGCATCAACAACCTTCCAGCTGAAGTTCAGTTGAGTCCAGCCCAATGCAATGTATGCCCTTGGCAGCCTCCCCCTGCTCCTGGAGAAGGCAAGCTCATGCAACCCCAAATATCTCATCTAAAGGGAGAGACATTATTGTCTCTTAATTGTCTGGGAGAGCTGCTGAACTTCAGCAAGGTAGACAAGGACAACACCCCAGGAGCAAAACAGGAGAGGATCCAGGCTCTTGAAAGCCAACAGGGCTGAGTCCACAGGAGGGGAGGGTCAGGTCTGCATCGACAGCAAGCAAAGGTGAGGGAGGGAGAGAGGGGGAGGAGTGCTGTGAATTCACCCAGCTGCAAACCTCAGAGGGGCGTGGGAGAGAGCCAGAGCGGGGCAGCTGTGCAGGAGCTCCTGCCCAGAGCAGGAACAACGTGGGCTGGGATGAAGGCAGAGGAGCTCTGTGCTCCTGGCTGTGCTAATGCAGAGGCGTCCACTCCCTCTGCTCCGGGGTAGATGACAACACCAAGCTCAGGGCCACGGAGAGTCTGGCTCCAAACACACAGCATGTTTGCTGGACTTGAGATGGGAAATGAATCCCCTCTGAGGATATTGGCTCACTAAGAAGGTGTTCTGCTCCTTGTGGCTCGCTGGAGCCAGTCTTCCTGCTTTCTCAGCTAATTCCCCATCAGTTTGCTCCTGATTTGCTCTTGCTCTGACAAGCCACAATGAATTGCACTGTAATTCCATTTCTTTCAACATTTGAAATCCCATTCTACAAGCCCTGCTAATCAGGTGATGAAAATCTATAAGGAAACCTTCCAGGGCCAGGGCCAGAGCCAGGATATCCTAAAGGCATCAGTCACACAGTGAGGAGGGCTGGGCTGCATCCCCCATACCCAAGGGTGCAGAAGGAGGTGCCCATGGGCTGAGACCCTGGGAAATGGAGTGGTTCTGGGGCTGTGACCCAGGGGAAAGGGTTGGAGATCAGCAGAGGGCTCTCAGGGATACGTACACAGGCGGAGGGAGAGGGCTGCAGTTCGGGAGTCCGTTCTCATCGAAGGCGTTGAGGTCGCACCTGCACCAGTCTTCGATAACATCACCTTTCCCAGAGCACCAGTATGAGCTCATCAGGGCTCCCTTGAAGGCCTGATGTGAGAACAAAAAGCGTGAACACGTGTGCTAAAGACTCAGTGAAATCTGGCCAGCAGCTCGGCTGTGGGGCTGAGCATCGGGGAAGTGTGCAGAGCTCTGGGATCAGGAAATCCGGGATGGGCTGGGGGACTGTGTCCTCCCCATGGCCTCTCTGCATGGCCCTGGGCATGGCCCTTCACCTCCTGGGTTTAACTCCCATGTATGGAGTGATGCTGGTTCATCCCTGAATGCTTTTGGAGTGGGGGACTGAGCTGCCTGAAGAAGCATGAACCCAAGTCCCTCAGTGGCAGTGAACAGAATACACATAGTACCTGCACACTGCTGCTGTGCTCAATGAAACTCTTCCTCTCTTCCCTGTGCCCTTCTGCCCAGCTGTTTCTGTCCCCTGAGAATAAAGTAATGCCCACATTCCCAACAACACAGACCCCTTCCATCCTTCTCACAGGTTTATTATTCACACAGAGTGCCCTCCTGCAAGCAAACTGCTGCTTTATTCACTTGTCTAAGGAATACACCCAAGCAAAACAGCAGTATCTGGAAGGAAAAAAATAAAACCTGGAAAACACTTGAAGGATGTCCTCAGGAGTCACCCTGACTGCTCCTAATATACCAGTGAATGTCTGGAATAACAGCTGTGGTGAGAATTGGCAAAACCCTCCAGGTCTAACCCCTGTGTCCCTGCTGTGCTCATCCCTCAGCTCAGGGTGCTCAGTGTTGGTCCCCACACTGTAGGATGGGGCTTCCCCCACTCTATACCCTGCTCTAGTTTAGACCACATGGATTTAAGGTGGTTTCTCCCACTACCCTTCAAACTTCCAGCTTCAAAAACGTCTCTCCTTCTCTCACAGAGCCAACGTCCAACCCAACCCTGCAAAGCCACAACACCCATCTAGAATAGTCAGAACACCAAAACATCAGCCACTGGAACAAAGCTCTGTAATGCTTTTGACCTTTCAAGAGGCACATTTGGGAGCTGAAACACCTCCACAGGTCCTCATCCACATGGAGCAGCCTTACTTGTGGCAACACTGCTCCTGCCATGAAAAGTTGCCTGCGGAAGCCTGGCCCTGGTGATATGGCCTGTGCTGCAAGGGTACGCCTAGAAATAAAACTGTGCCCTTTGGGAGGACAGGTACAGCTCAGGCTGCAGCTTTGAGCAGAACACTCTAGGAAAAGCGCCGTCCCAGGGAGGGTTCTGAAAGGAGGAGGTATAAATAGAGCCTGACGTCAGGGCTCCCATTGTCCGGGGTTTTGTCGCTCTCCCCAAACACCCCCAGCACCTTCAACGAGGCGCCACAAGGCTCCTGCCTCTGCAAAATTTTCTGCTTCCAGGCATTTACAAAATGGGACTGTTCCAGATGGAAAAAATGAAAAAAAAAAACCCAAAAAACAATACCTAAAAACTCAAGGAAGGAAAGAACATGTGAAAGAAAGAAAATGTGACATTATTTTACTCTGTTCTTTAGAAAGTAATTGAAGTGCTAGGCTGGAAAGGGCATCCAAAGTAATTGGAGAGAGGGATGAAGAGAGGAGTTTATCTGACACCCAGATAAATGGATGCAGACACACGTCTGCACACAGAGAGCAGCGGGTCTGTGCAGGGAAGGGGCAGCAAAGGATGTGTACAGATGGATGGGGAAGCATGTGCTCTCCCCAGGAAGCAAGATAAATGCCCTCTGCTGAGGGTACCTGTGAGCACAGACAGCTGCTGCAGGCCAAGACAGATGTGGGTGATCCTGGGAAGAGCTGCACTGTCACACTGAGGCCACGGCTCCATTGTCCCCCAGCCTCTGTCACTCCACACACCCTCCCTTTCCCCTAACCCAGCTCCTCCTGCACATCCCAGACTAAGGGAAGAAACCCCACGCCTCATCCATGCCCTTTAGTCAATCCAGCAGTCAATTCCTTCTTTTTCTGTTTCCTGCTGTTAAGCAGTAGCAGGATGAGCAATCCCCTGTGCTCTGCCTGCCCAGCCTCGCATAAGTTTTAATTAGATCCTTCAGGTACCCAGCTGCCATCTGCCTTGTGTCACCCTTCACACAAACGAGGTTAGGGGATGGATGCTGCGCTCATTAGGGCGAGCACACCTCCACCCCCTCACAGGCTCCTGCCTCTGTCCTGACTCATGTCAGGGCCAGGCTGGGAGAGCCAGGCAGCCAGGGTTTGTCCCTGGCTTGTCCCTCAGTGCTGGGCACTGGTGAGGCCACACCTTGGGTGCTGCGTCCAGTTCTGGGCCACTCCGGACAAGAAAGACTTTGAGGGGCTGGAGTGTGTCCAGGGAAGGGAACTGAGCTGGGGAAGGGTCTGGAGCCCCAGGAGGGGCTGAGGGAGCTGGGAAGAGGCTCAGCCTGGAGAAGAGGAGGCTCAGGGGGGCCCCTGTGGCTCTGCACAACTCCCTGACAGGAGGGTTGGGCTCTGCTCCCAAGGAACATGGACAGGAGGAGAGGGAACGGCCTCAGGCTGGGCCAGGGGAGGCTCAGGCTGGACATCAGCAGGAATTTCTTCACTGAAAGGGTGGTCAGGCATTGGAAAGGGCTGCTCAGGTAGGTGGTGGAGTTGCCATCCCTGGAGGTGTTCAAGAAACAACTGCATGAGGCACTAGTGCTGAGGTGTGACAAGGGGCTGATTGGTTAAAGGTTGGACTCAGAACTGGAGCTCTTTTGCAACCTAAACCATTGTGATTCTTGGCTTCTCTTGCTTTCCAGTGGAATTTTGAACCAGTGACTTTGGGGATTTTCCTGTTGGTGCTGGGAGTGCATGTTCAGGGCTGGGGAAGCATCAAGAGCAAATTGATGGGGAGCAGAAATGGGTAAGATCACACGGAAGGGAATGGCAGTTGCCACCCAAACAAGGAGCCCAGTGGCACAGGAGGACCAAGAGCGATGGACAAGGATGCAGGGAAGGTGCTGAGATCCATACCATGGGAAGCTGCAGCTTTGGGAGAGCTTCAGGTGGGAATGAATGCACAGGGACCTTCCTGATCTGTGGTGGCTGAGAAGCACCTTCCCCTCCTGCCTTGGCTGGGCTCTCCACAGCTCCTGTCCTTCCCTGCCATGCTCAGAAACAGTGAGCGCTCTCCTCCCTGCCAGGAGACAGCACCTACACAAGTCCATCTCAAACATGACCACTCCCATTTTGGATGCTTCACCATGGTGGTCATGTTTCCACAGCCCAAGAAGGTCTGGAATCATGAATGGCTTCCCAGGGGGGATTGATCTGCTGGGAATGGCAGTGGCCCCCAGTGCACCGTCCTGCACTCTCCAGGACCCCAGCACCCCTCTGTGCCCTAAGGCAATTTTATCTCTCATTTAAAAGTATCCAAATTGTATTGTTTCCCTGTGAGTCAGCCCATTTAGTTTATGTCCTTCGGTGCCAGAGGGGAAATTTATGAGATGAGAAACTGGCTCGAAACGTTTATTTTCTAGATGACGAGTCATGCCATTAGATATATAGCTTTATGAATCATAGCAACAGCATCTAATTTGCTCTTAAAGGTATAATAGGTCTGATTCCCCACACCCATGCACACACATATATTGGATTGATAGTTCCCCCCTAGGATGGCTAGTTCATTTGTTTTGACACAAGCAAGACTTACAGGACCATAAAGTCCCATCTTACCATAAGCTAAGCCTATTCATAAAAAAAATATTAGGGAAACAAATGATCAGCTAAGCACATTCATCCTACACTCGATTGCATATGGATCTTTCTCCTGTTGTTATTTGTGCTCAGGGGGAGGCCATTTGGCCCCATTTTATAGCTGAGACATTCTGTAACAGAATAGAGAAGAACACTTCCTTTGTCCTCTGTTAGACCTGGCTGATGGAGGGAGAAGCATTAAGTTATTCCTGACTGTTGGTTTTCTGTTGACATCCCAGGAGAGGAAAGTGAGAGGACATGAAGGAACCTTTCAGCTCACCATTTGCAGGACTCAGCACACACCACAGGGCTGGTGTTTGCAGATGGGATACTGGAAAGGGCATGTGTTGGTGTTGGGTGCTTGTCTGGGAATACCTGGTCTTCTCCATGGCTGACAGTGATATGAAAATCTGGCTCACTGAGTCTAGGATGCACTTCTCTGTTTCTGGAAAAAATCCAAAAGGAAATATAGGGAGATACAAAACCAACCACAGGTGAACATGTAGGCTGGACAGAGATGTGCTGCAGATAAAGGAGATCTGGAAACTGGAACTTAAGTTCAGTTTGGATTTTGTACTGATTTCCCAGTCTGTTTTTTTGCTCTTCTCAGTGCAGAAGGAGAGAAGGAAGTGTGGCAGCAGGCTGAGCCATGCCAGCAGAGAGGCTCCATCCCATGTCCAGGGACACAGAGCAAACAGAGACATGCTGTCCCTTCCTGTGTGCAGGATGGAGATGGGGCCTGCACACCTTCCCCTAGGCACAGGTAGGGGTCACTGGAGGAGGATGAAGGCTCAAGAGGGGTTCTCACAGCCTGAACAGGATGTCACCATGATGGGAGGGTGGCTGGAGGAAAAGCCTTCCATGCCCTTCCAGCAATGCTCACTGCTGCTCACAGGAGATAAATGCTGCTCCTTAGTCTAGACATCTCTGGAAGGGGGGAAGAAAAACAAAAAGGGGAGGAAAGCTAAGGATTTCCCAGGCCAGAGACTCTTTCCAGGATCATGCAGTTCGTGTCCAAAAGGCTGCTCCAGGTTCTCAGCAAAGGAGGATGAAGTTTTGCTGCTGGCAGGTGATCTCACCCTGTGTTGTTCACACCCTCCCTGCCCCCGGTTGCCTCTCCCCAGGAGCAGCATCACCAGCACTTCATCCTGGAGAGGCACATCAGTGCTGTGCTGGAAAGGTCAGGGTGCTGGAAGGGACCAGGGTGGGCAGCATCCTGGTTTCTGTTATTTAGGGGATGCAAGGGAGAGGCAGAGGACACTGTAAAACCTGGCAGCAGGGGAAATCAAAGCCCTGTTGCTCTGCCTGTCCTGGGGAGCCGGCTCTGCTCTCACACCTCGGCACAAAGCTCCCCATTATAGCCCGACCCAATGCCACAATGCAGACATTCTTCCCCTGGATGGGGGCTGGAGCTGCAGCACGATGCTCCAGGGCTGGAGGAGGAGGGCAAGGGCCAATTAGCAGGTATTCAAACAAAGCAACAACAAATAGAAAGAAACACACCCCAGACCAAACCAAAAAACTCACCTCAACCACAATAAAACAATGTCCCCATTGGCACAGACTTCCTGCCAGCTTTGGCAGTGGAAAAGCAAATCCCTGTCTGTGTCTCCCCAAGCCTCAGGGCTGCTTTGGGGAAGCTGTGTGTCTGCAGGGAGGGCTGATGTCCTCCAGCAGCTCTGCCATCAGTGCTGGGTTGGGGTCAAACTGAGCCCATGGCCTCGGGGACACCTTTCAACCTGGCTTCAAACACCCTGGGGACACTGGGCAGTGGTGACCCCGCTCTGCTCTGCAGGAGATGGCTCCTTAGCAGGAGTGGGGAGAAAAAATGGGGAATTGCTCCAGCCTCAGCTGCCACCTGAGCTGGTGACCCCCAGCATGTGAAGAAGCTGTGTCCAAGAGCCCTGCCAGGCTCCCAGCCATGCTCTGGGCTCCTGCTGAGGCCAGTGGGAGCAGCAGCACAGGACGTGCCCCCCAGCAAGCCCCCACACCGTGGGCTGGGCCATGTGTGCCGCGAGGAGGCCATGGCTGCAGCAAATGCTGAGATTACTCAATTTTCGAATTAAAGCAAGGTCCTAGGGGTCTCCTAAAAATCCAGGCTCCACATCCATTTGTCTCCTTAAATACACACAGCAGGAGTTTGAGTCCATTTCCCAGTAGGAGTGAGATTGATCTCTCCTGCCTCTCTTCTCCACACCCCCCTCACCACACCACCCTCTAAGCATTTCTGCAGCTGGCTGAGCTGCTCCACAGAAGCTTGTTTCAGGGTTTTTTTGGGGAAAAATTAAGAGACCACGAACAGGGAGGACCACACTGCCTTGTCTTTTGTCCCCTTCACTGGCCACAGCTGCCCTGTGGCTCTGGACATGCACACATGTCAAGGATGCTCCTGGGAGGGGATGGGGGAAGCAGGGTATTCCCTGCCTTCCTGTAAGGGACAAGGACGTTTGCAGATCATGCAGACCTGTGTTCTCACTCCAAGTCTGTGCCTCTGGATCCACTCCAGGGCTGTGCTGGGCACTAAGAAACATGGTGCCCACCCCATGGGGAGAAGTATGTTTAAGGTGGAGGAGGAAAGTCACCATAACCTGGGGGGACCCACACTGGGGTGAGGAGCAGCTCTTCTCTCTGAATCCAGGATGTTCCCTAAAGGGAAAGCACCTGGGGTCACCACATCTCTCTTCTCTCCCACCACATGCACTCAGCAGCATCCAGCCCTTGAGGTGTTGAGAACAGAAAGTCCCACCACAGATAGAAGCTCTTTGCTGCTGGGCCTGGCCAGCCACTGATTCTGTGGTTTCATCCACAGCCCTGCAGTGAAGAATCTCCTGCAGCTTCATGTGGAGGGACCATGGTGCTGTCTGCACCTCTGCAGAGCACAAAGGAACCAGATGAGAGATGTTGGCATCGACCAAACTGATCCAGCAGGATCCACAGAGCTCCAGAGAAGTCCCTGGAATATGACAGCCAAGGTCACAGCTTCTCTGTCACCTTTTGAACTCCCAGTGTGAGCACTTGGACTGAGGAGCACTGGAGCTGCAACAGCAACAATCCTAGAAATACTTGGATTAGCTGGATCCCACCAGGTGACTGGTGAGAGGGATCTCACCTGGGACTGGTGCAGAGGGGACTCCAGCACTGCCTCTGCTCCAGCAAGCAGTCCTTCCTGTCAAACCTGCACCCACAGCCACAGCAGGTGTGACAGCTACAGAAAAGACATTCAACAAAGCCCTTCAAAAACTGCCTGAACCCCCAAAACACCTTCACCCTGGCAAGCTCCAGCACTGCCACAGTCCCCAGTCAGTGACCAGTAATGGTGCAAAATCTTTGACCAACACTATTAAACCACAGGGGGAAACAAAGAAATACAAGAAGGAGAAGAGGGGCCTGATGCTTTTGCTGATACTGAGATTGTTTCTCCCCACTGCTGGGAGCAGGAGTCGTGCTGGAGCTGGGCTGGGAGAACAGATCACAGAGCTGAGAGTTTCCTTGAGGACATTTCCTCTGGACAAATGCTCCCTGGACAGAAAAAGGCAAAACTCCTGGAGCCCTTTACATTTCAGGTCCTTGCTTCAAAGCAAGAAGAAAACAGCAATTCCCACTGACATGGAAATAAAGAGTTTTCTAACTCATTTCACGTGGGCAAAGTAATATATTTTCACCTCATCTCCTGCTTGGAAATGGTCAGTTTTAGCTGAAATCAAACATGCACACAAAGAAATATCACAAATCAGCCCACAGCAGACACCCAGCATGGAAACTGAAACCCCAGCATTTAAGAGTCTGGCAAGGTCATCAGCAACCGAGAACACGGCCTTGGACAGGGCTGTAGCTGTAAATTTTAAAATGTGCATAACTCACTGCACTAAGGCAGATGAAAAGACAAAACTATTTAAAAAATACACATGCTGAATAGGGCAAAATGTCTTTACCTGTGTTTGGCTTCATCTTTGCTGCTCACTTATTCAAGAAAACTTTCAGCTGAGTTTATAGAAGTCAATATCCACCTTGTTAATGACCTTGTTATCTGTCTGTACAGCACTGTCTTTGTGGACACATATGCAAAGGGAACCATGTTTACAATTATTGTTTTTTTAACACTACAGGAGAACTGGGATGTGCCTGCAGCTCCTCTAAGGTCAGCACTTGCTCTATTGATTGAGAATCACCTACATGAATGGAGAAAAGCAGGCAATGGAGCACTCAGGATTGGAGATGCTGGACTTGGTTCAGCTCAGGCAAGTGAAAATCCTATTTATGGCACAGGAGAACATAACTCTGCAGTGCCTGGGACACCCTTGGCCTCCTGTTTGGTGCTGAAAATGGGCATTTCATCATCCAGATGATACATGAGATGCTCCTGGTGGCACATGCCCTGTGGGAGCCTCTCAGTGCACAGAGCACAGTCACAGTTTAAACTTGATGATGCTCTGGCTCTCTGTTGGGTCTTGGCTGATGTCCCTGTGGTGGTGGCAGCTCCTTACCACCCCTAAATCCCTTTCTGCTTCATGGTAACCCTCCCTGCTGACAGGGGAAGGTGATGGAAAGACCTCTTCCCTCCCTTAGCATTCATCATGCCTGTGATGCCAAGAGAGGATGGGGACACCTTTTCACACAGGCAGCACTAACCCCACACCAAACCCTCCTCTCCAGAACAGGGACATGGCTCCCTCCAGAGAGGCAGCTACAGCTCTGCCCAGCCCAGGCTGCCTGGAGAAACTGCCTGCAGAGAACCAAGGATTGTGCTGAGGTGGCAGCAAGTTCCAGCAGTGGTGGATTTCAGCCTTCAGGAACCAGGGTTTGTCCCTGCTTCTGGTGCCAAGGACAGCAAGAGAAGGAGAGGGAGAGAATAAAAATCCTGCAGGAGAGAGGTTGGTGGAGAGAAGGGGGAGGGTGAAGGGATGGAGGGAGCAGGACAGCCCATCAGAAGTCAGCAAGAAGGGGAAAGTGATGGAGCTGATGCAACACAAGGGATTCATGCTGAGAGAATGGGGATGACTAGGGAAGAGAAGTAGGGGCAGGGAAGGCAGAAAACACTCCCTGTGTCTGCTGGGGCAAGGATGGGGATGGTCTTGGATGGGTTGTAGGAAGGAAGGGGATAAGAGACCAGGAGGGGGTGGTAAGACAAGACAGCATGATCCCACCTGCTGCCCTCCCCAGGGCTTTGATCTGCAGATGGCACAAAGTGACCTGTCCTGGCATGTGTTGCTCACTGCCAGCTCCCTTAGTGCCTGCTCTGGCAGCATCCCCCACCCTGCAGCTGCCCAGATTCCTCACCCTGTCACCTCTTAGCCCAGCCCTGCCCATGGACAGCTCCCTGGGGTGAGGGAGGAGCAGGCTCACACACACACCCTCACACAGGGACAGGCTCCCAGGGGATCCCCTCCACCCCGGGGTGAGCAGGTGGAAGAGGAAGAGGAGGAGAGATGCAGGGAGCACAGCCCCAGGGAATACTGGTGGGGTGTCTCTGGTTTGGTTGCTTTGTTGGGGTTTGTTTGTTTGCTGCTTTTCCCAGCGCCTCAGCAGAAAGCACAATGCGGGCTGAGCTCCAGCTGCAGCTGATGGGGCCAGCCCTCGCTGGAGCCAGGGGAGCAGGGGAGGGAGGGAGGGAGGGAGGAAGGGAGGCTGCTGGTGGAACAGACTACAGCTCCCCAGGACAAGGAGGCGCCCCAAGCGAGCCCGGCATTGTTGGCAGGACAAGGGGACAAGGTGAGGAGGAAGAGGAGGAGGAGAAGGGGGGAGTTTGCAGCCAGGCCCAGAGAGGCAGGGTGACATTGCCACCCGGACACAGGATGATGTAGGGACCTGGGGGCGAGCAGGGTCCATGGAGATCCTTCAGATCCTGCTGGGCTCTTCACTGTTACTCCCTTCTTGCTGGCTAACCTATCTCTTGTATCCCTAAAAGAGCATTTTCATGCAGATTGCTGCTGGGAGGCACATCTTCCTTGCCTGAAGGACACCAGCTCTCCCACTGCTCTCCTGTACCTGTAATGCCTCATCCCAGCACTGCCCTGGACATGCTGGCAACAGCAGGGCAAGCTGTACACAAGAACTGCCCAGTGGGAAGAGCAGACATGGGAGGGGAAAGAATGCAGGAAAAAACACAACGGGAGAAAGGGAGTTTGAGGAACAGACCCAGAAAGAGAGGTGAACTGAGGTGTAAAATTCAGGCATGGCTTCATGCAAGGACCAAGAGGGTTGATAGATAGGAAAGCAGGAACCAGATCAAGTGGTAGGCAAGGAGTGGCAGTCCCCAGAGACAGTCCCCAGAAACTGGGTACTGGGAGAGCATGAGGACTCTTCTCACCATGGATGTGGGAAGGGGGTGAAGCACCATTCCTGGTGGTCATACCTCCACGTGCCAGGATTGTTTCCTGACCTGCAGCCCTCTGCATCCCACCCACAGCTGCTGCACGCTGCCTCAGACATCCTAATCAAGTACAGGCTCAGTGCTAATAAGTGACTTTAAGCAGGTCTGTCATTTCTGGACTCGAGACTGGGGTCAGAGGGCTGTGGAGGGGGGTGGGAGTGGCAGTGAACTGAGAAAGTGGGAACTCAATCCCATAGGATTAACACTGAGGCTCTTGCAGGAGCCCAGCCCCAGGGTCTGATGACATCCAGCCTGGTTGGTCCCTCCTGGAGTAACAGGGACCTCCTGTGGCTGTGGGACTGTCCCAAGGCCATGGTTTTTCATGGTTCTTCCCTCCCTCTGTACCTTTGCAAAGCCATGCTGGAGCCCCAGAGGCCTTTAGCCATCCCTCAAACAGGTATGGCCGAGATCTTGGAGCAGGAGGGAAGGACTGGGCTGGTGCTTGGCTCCTGAGACCTCTCCACAGGACACATCCTCACACCAGCAGGGACACTGGGAATGGCTGTGGCCTCAGCTGCTTATGGCACTGCCTTGCACCTGCTGAAGGTGTGAGAGAGCTGTGGGTGGTGGGCAGCAGGACCTGCCAGCTCCATCACTGACACCATCCCACAGCAGTGCAAACACACACAACAACACCCCCTCGCTGCGGAGGGCATCTGAGAGGGGGCTGAGAGGTGGGGCTGGCCTGTGCCAGGCTCACTCACCTCCCTGGTGTCGTTGTCCTGGATCAGAGCGTACAGAGGCACCACCCTGTTGATCTCCAGCAGAACCGGGGTCGGGCTGAGCTGCTCCTTGCCGGGGCGCCGGCACAGGTGGCAGGTGGACGGGCAGCGCCCTTTCTCCTCGCAGTGAATCTCCACACCCGAGATCAGGTGGTCATCGGACAGCATCTGAGCTGTCAGCAGGCCTGACAGGTACGTGATGAAGGGCATGGATTTCAGCTCCTTCTTGTTCCCAAGCTCAGTTGTTTCTGGGTTAGGGAGAGGGAAGAAACCAAACAGTGTTAAACACATCTCAGGACATGCCTCTTCCCAAAGCCAAACTGTGCTGCAGCCAGGATAAATGCAGCTGCTGAAGGTATAGGCCAGGTGGGAGCAGGACAAAACAAAGGTCAAGGAGAGAAGGAGAAAAACAGGACTTCCAGGTCACTGCTTGGAAGTGTGAGCTTTTCCAGACAAGCACATCTAAACTGACAGAACTGTTCTTCTCTTTTCTAACTCATGTTCTTCTTTTCTCAAACTTGCATAGCCACTTTCTGTGCTCCAGAATGAGACAAAATCACCTCAGTGTATCTTCCCCACCAAGGAGAAACATCTTCAAAGGACCAGGCCAAGGAGCTGAATGCCCTTTATCCCCACTCTAACACCAGCCCCCTCTGGCCTCTGTGGTCCTCAGGTCACTCTTGTGGGTGACACATTATCCAGGGCACTGAAATGGATCCAAACAGGCTGCAAAAGGACTACATGGAGGGATGGAGCCCCTTGGAAAAGCAGGTATGAGAACAAACTCACTGCATGGAGAACAGACAGAGGCATTACCAAAACCAAACTGCCAACACTGCTTTCAGGAAACATTCAGGTCTTTGAAACCCACAGGGAAACCACCTGGTGGTCTTGAGCACAAGACAATAAACATGGAGAACCTTTATTTTGTTCTGTGTTCATCCAAACACTTGCTAAGGATGAGGGAAGTATCACACTGTACAGGAGCCCTGTACACTTCCATTTAAACTCTTTGTCTATAGCTGGGTTGACCCAAGAAGGCCCAACTTTTATAACCTGGTGACAGACCTACAGAAGAAAAGGCTTTCTCCATCTTATGGCTGTTGCCTCTAGCAACAAATTCCCAGTCCTGAGAAGGAGTGGAAGAGGAGCAAGGGCTGTCTCAACACACTGGGCGTGCAGTGACATGCAGCTGATCTGGCAAGGCACAAGCCATGTGGAAATACAAGTAAACAGTATTCATTCATGACTCCCAGAGCCCTCGAGGGTAGGGACAGCCCTTCCCTGCTGTCTGGCTGTCAGGGAATGCTTCTGTGCACAGGATCAAAACTGTCACAGGGAGAAGGAGCAAATTCCAACCAACCCATGTTTTAGTGGAATAGAAAGGGAGCAGTTGCTATGATAAATTAAAACAAAGCTGTAGGGAGATGTTTCAACATCTAAGGAGACACTGGTGTACACAGACATGGGAAACAGGAGATGGAGCTGCTTCTTGGAGAGATTATTTTCTAGAAGATCAGCTCCAGGCAACTTCAAGTCTCATAAGGGAAAACCATGAACCCTTGAAAAACAGGGTGGCAGAGAAAGAAGGAATTTATAGGGGGATACCATGAGCCTCTTCTCATTTGTCAATAACAGTAACATCTAACATCACTACTAAAGTACATGTAGAAGAGAAAGCAGATAATTACACTCTGGGCTGCAAAGCTTCTTCACCAGAGCTGAAGCAGCTTTAGAGATCCTTCATGGAGAAGGAAGTTTTGGAGCCATGACTTAAGGGAGGACATGAACACAGGGCTGGGAAGACAGTTTAATCAGTTATCTCATGACTGGCAACAGGATATCAAACCTTCCTTCTGAATTATTTGCTTTATAGCTAAGAATTATAGATCACTATAACTCAAGAGCGGGAGCAAAGCCATTTCAGGAGCAGCAGTGCTCAGGTGGAGCTGCACAGGGGAAGGCCCAGAGCTCTGAAAATGAGGTAAGGCAGAAACTGTGAGCAGAACAGCTCCCCTTCCCCAGCAGCCATGGGCTCAGTGACAGATTAACCACAAAGCCAGGTGATTCATGGCAGACCTGTGAGCAGAGCAGACTTCATGGCTGAGGTGGAATTGGCTGTGTGCAGCTAATCCTTTTTAGAACAGATCCCAGCTGCACTGGGGAAAAGGATTCCTTCACAGACTGACAAAGATCCATGGTGTTCCCTTGGATGAGGCCTCTGGGTACAACTCCAAAGGAGGAAAATGAAATGGAATGTGGTTTAGCAGAGGGAAACTGGCTTCATTGTCAAATTGCCAGCTCTCACTCAAACACTTGAGTGGCATCAGCACTGGATAGCAGCTCCTGGCAGCTTTTGTGGGATGGGTTTGGGATGCTTACATACAGCCCTAACAAAATAATCCCTGTTTCTGCTATTGGAACCTATCTGGGAGCACCAGCAGCACACCCCACTTGTGAGCCAGCTCCTCCAGAGCCAGAGAGTGGCTGTGAGGAGGAGATGCTCCTCATCTGCTTGCTCAGCTGCCTCATCCCTAGAAAACAGGAGGTTTCCTTGCTGGACACAGTACGTCCCTCTCATCCCACCCATCACTCAGGGCATTTCAAGGCATCTCCACAGAGGAGGTTTTCAGATCTGAGAGGTATTTTCCCTCCAAAACATATTCCTGCACCTGCCATTGCAACTATAGCCTGGGAAGATGGGACTGGGGTCCCTCGATTTCGTCCTGTCCTACATCTGACATCAGTTTTGGTTATCTCTACAGCTCCTTGCATGAAAGGAGAGGGCTCACCAGTGAATTGGAGAAGCCCCACAAGTTCTTGTAGGCTCAGCCTGGCTTTTATTACCTATACAGACCAGGATAACCTCCCAGGATACTCCTGCAATGCCTCTGCTTCACTCCTGGGGAAAGGCTTTGCAAGTGACTGCTGCCAGGACACTCCCAAGGTCCTTTCTGGGATGAACAGGAGACTCAACTGCAACAGCAAGGATAAGGGGGATCCCTTATCAGCCCCTGAATCTGAACACGCTGTCACTAACACTGCTGGCAACTCAGCTGAACCCTGGCAACATCCAACATCTGTTTGGGAGCAGGGAGCCTCAGATGCAGTTGGACACATCATGGCAACTTGTGGCAGTTATTAGGTAATTTTTGTCTGAAATATGGATTTAAAAAAAAATAACAACCAAAAAAAACCCAACAAAACACCACCACCACCAAACAAATACAATAACAACTTGTGCCAGGCATTCAGCCCAGTTTAAGAAAGGAAGAAAGAGCAGCACAGGATGTGCAGAGGTACCATTTGCCTGCTGGGGTGCTGGCTCCATTTCTGGGCTCCACCAGGATTTTACAATCCCACAGCATGAGGTGTGTGCCTGCACAAAGGGATCCCTGCTCAGGATGCAGCAGTTGCTGATGTGGGAAAATGTTTCCAGCATTATCAGCAGCACCTCCTGGTGCCTGGACATGAGGGAGCAGGGTAACACCACTACTACAACAAACACAGCAGCATAATGCCTAATTTGTGCTGGAGTGCTGTCTGTGCTGAGAGCTCCCAGGAGAAGATGGGTTTCCTAGTGGCCCAGCATTTCACACAACACCTCTTCCAAAAGATCCCCAAGTCATCCCAAAACTGGGAATCATTCCACTTGCCACAAGAATGCAGCCATATCTGGGGTAGGATGTGATATCTCCTGAAGAGCAGAAATGCTTGGAACCAGGACAGGAGAAGGCTCTCCAGCTGGAGTTGTAGAGGGAACAGTGGGAACAGACCCAGGCAGGGATTCCTACAGCTCAGCAGGTTAACCCCACCAACACCAACAGGCTGCTCAGCTGGGCTTGATTTAGGACCTGGAATTTGCATTTTATGCAAGGAAAAGGGAATTCTGATCCACCTTCCCCATACACCACCTTTCACTGGACAGACCTAGTGTCACTACAGGCAGGACAGTAGGGACTTATGGCCAGGACACATCCACTGACACAGGCTGCCTGTTTATCCCCTGGTGGAATAATTTGCCTTTTTGCTGGCAAATCCATCCAAAGGGAATTAGAAAGGAAATCAATAGATTTATTTGCCTGGGAATTTCTTCTGCATTGAGATATTGTCAGTGCAGTGGCCACCAGGTCTGTGAAGAGCTTGGGCAGATTTAATGCTGCCCAGTGTTAGTGATGGGAAGACACTGCTGGGGCTGTGAGGAAAGTGTGGGACAGTGTCCAGGGGAGTCAGTGGGGCACATCCAGCCACATGTGCGGGAAGGATAGGACAGGACAGGACAGGAGGGAATGGCTGGCAGAGAGCAGGGTTAGATGGGACATAACAGGAAGAAATTCTTCCCTGTGAGGGTGGGCAGGCCCTGGCACAGGGTGCCCAGAGCAGCTGTGGCTGCCCCTGGATCCCTGGCAGTGCCCAAGGCCAGGCTGGACATTGGGGCTGGAGCAGCCTGGGACAGTGGGAGGTGTCCCTGCCATGGCAGGAGTGGGATGGGTTTTAAGATCCCTTCCAACCCAAACCATTCTATGATTCCAGCCCTGGCTGAAGGGGAAACACCACCCCAGCCAAACCACCAAACAACCACCGACACCCCAGTCCTGGAGTACAGCGTGGGTTGGGCAAGGGATGACTCCCGAGGAACTGCCAGGTGACTTTTGGGACACAGCATGATTCCACATGGGAATATTATTCCCTGGGCAAAGACATGTGCTCAGGGTGCCCAGGGGGCTGCAGGATGTGAGCATGGAGCTCAGGATGGGCACTGCAGGGATGGAGTGAAGCTCAGGATGGGCACTTCAGGGATGGAGCTCAGGATGGGCACTTCAGGGATGGAGCTCATGATGGGCAGTGCAGGGATAGAGCTCAGGATAGGCACTGAGGGGATGGAGCTCAGGATGGGCACTGAGGGGATGGAGCTCAGGATGGGCACTGGGGGATGGAGCTCAGGATGGGCACTGCAGGGATGGCACAGAGCTCACAATGGGCACTGCAGGGATGGCACAGAGCTCACAATGGGCACTGCAGGGATGGTACAGAGCTCAGGATGGGCACTGGGGGATGGAGCTCAGGGATGGCACAGAGCTCAGGATGGGCACTGCAGGGATGGAGTTCAGGATGGGCACTGAGGGGATGGCACAGGGCTCAGGATGGGCACTGGGGGATGGAGCTCAGGGATGGCACAGAGCTCAGGATGGGCACTGGGGGATGGAGCTCAGGATGGGCACTGCAGGGATGGAGTGAAGCTCAGGATGGGCACTGCAGGGATGGCACAGAGCTTTGGATGGGCACTGAGGGGATGGAGCTCAGGATGGGCACTGAGGGGATGGAGCTCAGGATGGGCACTGAGGGGATGGCACAGGGCTCAGGATGGGCACTGCAGGGATGGAGCTCAGGATGCGCACTGCAGGGATGGAGTGAAGCTCGGGATGGGCACTGCAGGGATGGAGTGAAGCTCGGGATGGGCACTGCAGGGATGGAGCTCAGAACGGGCACTGCGGGGCTGCCTCGGCGGACTCTCCCCGCGGCGGGTCCCGGCCCGGCGGGGCAGTTGTGGCCGTGTCGGTCCGTGGGGCCCTGCTGCCCTCTCGTGGCACCGCGGCAGGACGGCGCTGGGCTCATCCCGGTGTGCGGACATCACCCGGCATGGGGACATCATCCCGGCATGGGGACATCATCCCAGGATGCAGACATCACCCCGGTGTGTGGTACATCCCGCCGCCCTTTCCCCGCGATCCCTCTGCCACCCGCGGTCTCTCATCCTTCTGTCCTCATCCCTCGGGGAGAGGAGTGCGGCACAGAGGATTTGAAACATCCCCGGGGTGTCGGTGCTTGATAAACTCCCAAGGGTGAGGCTCTGTCACCCCTTTTAATCTCCTGTTTGTAGAACGGGAATGGGCTGAATGGACCTAAAGGATCACCCCGCTCCAACCCCGTGCCATGGGCAGGGATGTCTCCCATTGGACCAGGCTGCTCCAAGCCCCATCCTACCTTGCTTTGAGCACATCCAGGGATGGAGCAGCCACAACCTCCCTGGGCAGCCTGTGCCGGTGCCTCACCAACCTCACCGTAAAAGAAACTTCTCAATATCTAATCTAAATTTCCCTGTTTCAATTTGTACCCATAACTCCTTGTCCTGTCAGCACAGTTCCTGGTGAAGAGTATCTTTATGTCCACACTGCCTCTGCCTCTCTTCACACCCTCCTCTCCCTGATAACACTGTGCCCACTGCTCCCAGCTGATTAACCAAACTCAATTAAACACAATCCCGACATCCAACACCGAGGTGTGAACAGTGAGCTGCACCCCCGTGTTTGTGACTGTGTGCTCCCTGGCCTGCCACAGCCCCGCTGCCCTGGGGATGATCCCAAAGGTACAAGCACAGAGCAGCTGGGGGCAGATCATCACTGCCTGCAGGTTGGACAGGCAGGATCTCACCTCAGCTGCAGATGAGACATTTGTACACCTGCCAGCCTGAGGTATTAAGATAAAAAGAGCTCTTGGAGACCTCTGATTACCCTCTACAAAAAGAGATTTTGACAGTATCCCCTGTAACATAGCTTTGGTAAAGGAATTGGCTCTGCAGATCCTGCACACCCCTCTGCCTGCACTGGGTCCCAGGAACAGCACCCAGAGCCCTGCCCTGCTCATCCACCCCTGGCAGCATCTCAGGGCTTGTTCCCCTGCTCCAAAACGCTTTGGCCCCACAAGGGTGGCTCCATGATCTCCCAAGTGCCCCTCCACGGCAGCTCTGCTCCAACACACCCACAGGTCCCTTTCCCATGGGATGGCTGTGACCTTCCCAACCTGCCAGCTGGGTGTCCTGACACCAGCATGGGGCAGCCCCTTGGGACACGCCACCTTCTCCATGGGTCAGGGTGATCGGGGTCCTGGGCTGGACCTTCCCATCTTTTCTTGTCATGATGAGCAACATCATCAGCTCATCAGATGGGCATCTCGCACATGATGGGCAACATCATTAGCTCATCATTGTCACCTCTAATTAAATCCAGAGGGTCCTTTGTTTTCTCCCCAGGATGCATTGAAAGATTATTTCCTATTTCTACATTGTATTTCCTCACACTGTTCATTTTCAGGTGTGGGTGGCCTCACAAGATCTGCCAGACCACCCTGTTTCAATGTTTATGTCCATTTTTCTTCCCTATATACCAGGGACTGAAAGAGCATTTCCCTGGAGAGGCCAGGAACTGGGAGTGAACCCTGTGTCCCCTTCCTGGGCACAGCAACACCCCCAGGGAGCCACTGGGGCTTGAAACAGAGAACTAGAAATCTCAGTAATTTTCTTCTGCAACCCTGGTCAGGCTTTGCATCTGCTTTTGGTGCCTGTGAGTGCATCCACTGCCCACACTGCTGATCCCTGCTGCTCCAGGGATGTAGATTGTAGTCACAAATGAACTATTATTTTCTAAACAAAGTGGAAAAACCATCAAGAGCAGAAGGTGGCAAGACAAGACTTGCTGCATTATGCAAGTGCAAGGTCGGTGGGGGCTGGAGCAGGTGAGCAGTGGAAAAATGCTGCAGGCAGAGAGGTCACATGGAAGGATTTTGGGAAATGGTTAAACGAGGACTTGTCTCTTCCCCAGGCAGTGAATTCCTCCGAGCCTGAGCTCCCAGACCTCCAGCTGCAGGTCAGCCAGGGCTGAGCACGAGATGCTGCCTGTGGCACCGGCGGTGTGTGAAGGACACGGCTCCCTTGGGTTCCCAGAGAGAGCCCCAAGCCCTGACATCCCTCAGTGTGCTCTGCAGCCCCACAGGGTCACAGCTGAAGGGGTCTCTGCCATCTCTGCAGCAGGTTCATGACATCCAGGCAAAACCAGGGCTGGGATGGGGTCACTGATGGTGACAGTGGCTTCAGGAAACAGTGGCCAAATCCCTGCCTCTGGCTACCACTGCCAGCCTGCAGCATCTGCTCACAGCTGCAGCTGTACCCAAATATAGTCCTTTTTGTCCTGGAATCCACAGGGTGTCCAATGCACGGTATGGAACGAGAAACACATTTTCAGTAGGTGATGTAAAAAACCATCAAACTCAGGGACCTGCTGGGGGAAGGGAAGGGGAAAGAAAAAGAGAAAAGGGGGTTGGAGGGAAAAGGAAAAGGAAAAGGAAAATGAGAAGGGAATGCAAGGCAAGGGAAATGAAAAAGTAAAAGAAAGGAAAAGAGTAGAGAAAGGAGAAGGGAAGGGAAAGGGAAGGTGAAAGAGAAGGGGAAGGAGCTGATCCCGCAGCAGCACTGCCTGATCAGGGAAAGGGCAGTGAACAACCCGCGTGTGCCTAAATGACACATAACGGCCAGATTAAAAACAACAACAACAACAAAAAAAAAACCGCAAAGACGTTCCTGCTTCCCCTTTGTTAGTTTTAACCTTTCCTTTCACAACGAGCCGCACACAAGCCCGGTAGACTGAGGTACATCCTCTGACCCCTCTCCTCCGCAAAAACCCCCCGTGCCGGTGTCGCGATACCCCCGGTGCCGGTGTCGCGATACCCCCGATACCTCCCCCCGCTACCGCCCGCCACAGCGCGCCCGGACTACATCTCCCGGCAGGCCCCGCGGGCGCGCTCACGTGACTCGCGGCGCGCGGCGCACGCCGGGAGCGGCGCGGCCCGGAGCGGCGGCAGGTGAGGAGCGCGCGCGCGGGGCCGCGGCGGCGGCGCCCCCTGCAGGGCGGGGCGGGAAGGGCGGGAGCTGCGGGCGGGCGGCGTGAGGGGACGGGCGGGACGGGATGGAGGAGACGGGATGGACGGGAATGGCATGGGACGGGATCGGAGGGGATGGAGAGAATGGAGGGGGGCCGCCGGACCGCGCCCCGCGGGGTGGGCGCTCCCCGCCGCGCTGGGAGCGAGGGGTCCGGCTGGCCTCGCCCCCCGGCAGCAGCGCGGCCGGGGCTGAGGGGCTCGGAGCGGGCCCCGCCCGCCCCGCTGCCATTGACCCCGCGCTGCGGCCGGGCCCAGCCTGTGCTTTGTGCGGACACCGGGCACACATGGGCACGGCTCACTCCAGTGCACAAGGCCAGGCTGCACGGGGCTGGCCGAACGAGTTCCTCCTGCCCGTGGCACGGGTGGAATTAGGTCATCGTTAAGGTCCTTCCAACCCAAACCCTTGGATTTTCAGTGGAACGCCCTCAAACCCAAGGGTTGTCCTGCCGGTTTTGTTGTTGTGACAACTCCTGTCAGCGGTGCTTATTTTGCAGCATTGCCCCGTTATTTCCCTCGTTAGTGACACGAGCAATGAATTACAAGTTGAAGCCGGTGTTCTCACCGCAGACACTCACTAAAAACTACCAGGTGACAAGAGAAACCACGGCAGGAAATTTCTTTCGAATGTAAGGAAACCAAACTCGCATAATTCACGGTTTTATGGCTTGATCCTCAGCTGAGGCTTTCTGTAATACCCTGCTCTGCGTCAGAGGAACTGCCCCGGGAGGGACCGACACGCAAGAACAACTCGCTGTTAAGGAAACTTCCATGGAGCTACAGCCGAGTGTGAGAGAGAGATAAAAAGAAAAAATAATGTCCCATTACTGAGGGCATGCTGACATTCTGATAAAGGGGGTTATATATGAAAAGAATGTCATACAAATCAGCTCTCTAAAAGCCCAACCTGACTTAAAATCCCATGCACTGTTGTTCTTTAATGAAAATAAGGTAGCTTTTAATGTAACTCTCAGTACTTGGTGCCTTGTGCTGCTTGTTCCCTTGTCCTTCCCTAAGCGAGTCTTTTGACATGTTTCCAAGGAAAGTAAGAATAATGAACCTGGTATCCTGTATTTCATTTTTTTAAATAATTTTAAATCACAGATTTTTTTCCTCCCTCAGAGGAAGGTTTCTGTTCTCCATGGCAGTGCCCAGGTTTCTGCTTCCCCAGGGCCAGGGCTGTGATACTCAACCTGCCACCGTAGAGCTGATCCCAGCATGGTGCCTGGAGATTCTGCCACACCACTGAATCCCTTCCTGAAATACAGGCCTTAAAGGACTCTGAACTGCAGCTGACAAATTACAATTAGGGGGCTTTTTTTTCTTTTCTGTATGAGCATAAAGAACTTTTCTTCCTTGCAATTGTTTTTCTGCACAGGAACACACAGCAAACTGAAATACACAGAATCTTTCCAGAGAGGAGGGAGCAGCAGGGAAGTGGGAATGCTGTGTGCATGCAGCCATTTCTCAGAGAGAGCTGTGTTCACATCCTTCTGCCACTGTCTCTTCATTTCAAAGACTAACTACTTCCTTCTCCTCCTCCTCTTCCCTAGAAAAAAGGTCTTCTTCCCTATTTTTTGGTGGCTAAGCAGTACAATAACAAAGGATTTGAAACCCAGTCTAGTGAATAATAACTTAATGATGTGAGCCCTGTTCTGTTCCTTTTGAATGGATGGCTGCTTTGGCAGGAGAGCTGCTGGGATCTGCACCCTGCTGGGAGGGATGTGAGGGTGGAGAAACCTGGATTGAAGCTGAACAGCAACCAGAGTGGTGTAAAACTGAACCAGGGGACGAGAACGAGGTCAACACTGCGAGACTGTGAAACGAGGGGAAATTAAATGCAGTTAAGCTGAGTTCAGGAGCTAATAGTGAACACTGGGAGTATGTTTGGAGCTGGGATGTTTGGAGTTGTCTGTTAACTCCATTATTGCTAATACTGCCTGAGCTGTGTTTAATTGGCATGAAGCATGGTGCAGCATGGCAGAGGTCACTGAGCTGCACTGGCATCAAACCTTCTCTGTGTTTTCAGCATGCACAGTCACCCCCAGAATGGGTGGAAGCTGACTGAGCATTGCTGCTACTTTCACTTCCTGGCAAATGTATGAAACCTTGAAAATGTGTTTTGGCTCTCTAGCAAAGCAGAGTGAACCAAGCACATCTATTCTGTTGGTATCTGATGTCACAACTGAATGCAGGTCTCCAGAGGTGATCTATTAATGTCCTAAAGCATCACACCATCTGCTTCCTCCTTTGATGCACAACATTTTGAATGTCTAGTTTAATCTCCCTGGGTTTCAGTAAATTATGTAAACTCAGAGGCTTGGCAGCAGGAGATGGGCACCATGAGGAGATGATTCAGTCATCACTATCTACTGGGCTTCCATATTGGTGCCATTACGCTTCTTTCAGCGCTACTTTACAAATTTTTTAAGTGAATAATTCATCGCACTGGGAGCTGCAAGTTAGTTTTGGAATTTGCCCACCCTGAGATTAGCTATGACTAATCCATCCTCCCAACATTGAAAACCTAGCTGGGTTTCTTTTTCTGCAGGGTTAGGCGATAAGTCAGAAATAAATTGCATGTATACATAACTGCTGGTGGTGACATAAATCACATTTCCCTTTTTTCTTCCTGGACAGAATCGGAGCACCTTGGAATAGATGTGAGCACAAGGCGCTGTGCTGGATAAAGCTGCCTTGGAGCACCATGGCTGCTGCCCCTTATCTCAACTCGGACGCGCTGCGAGAGGTGCTGGAGTGCCCCATCTGCATGGAGTCCTTCACCGAGGAGCACCTGAGGCCCAAACTCCTGCACTGTGGCCACACCATCTGCAAGCAGTGCCTGGAGAAGCTCCTGGCGAACAGCATCAACGGGATCCGGTGCCCCTTCTGCAGCAAGATCACGCGCATCACCAGCTTGGCTCAGCTCACTGACAACCTCACCGTGCTGAAGATCATCGACACGGCCGGCCTGGGGGAGGTGGTGGGACTTCTCATGTGCAAGGTCTGCGGGAGGAGGCTGCCAAGACACTTCTGCAAGAGCTGTAGCTTGGTTTTGTGTGAGCCCTGCAAAGAGGCTTCGCACATGCCCCCAGGACACAGAGTCATTGCTGTCAAAGAGGCTGCTGAGGAGCGGAGGAGGGAATTTGGGATGAGGCTTGCCAGGCTTCGGGAGCTCATGGGTGATCTTCAGAAAAGGAAAGCTGCCCTGGAGGATGTTTCAAGAGACCTGCAATCCAGATACAAAGCGGTTCTGCAGGAGTACAGCAAAGAGGAGCGCAAGATCCAGGAAGAGCTGGCCAGGTCACGCAAGTTCTTCACCACCTCTTTGTCTGAAGTGGAGAAGATAAATAACCAGGTGATGGAGGAGCAAGCTTACCTGCTGAACTTAGCAGAAGTACAGATAATGTCTCGCTGTGACTATTTCCTTGCCAAAATAAAGCAGGGGGATATAGCTCTCCTGGAGGAGGCAGCGGATGAGGAAGAACCAGAACTGACAAACAGTCTCCCGAGGGAGCTGACCCTCCAAGAGGTGGAACTCCTGAAGGTGAGCCATGTGGGACCACTGCAGATTGGGCAGGTGGTGAAGAAACCCCGGACAGTGAACGTGGAGGAATCGCTCCTGGAAAACGCAGCATCCTCCTTTGTCCCTCCATTTCGGGAGCCTGACTTGGTGCAGGAGGAGCCCAGCTGCACCCCCCACTCCTCGCCAGCCAAGCCAAGGATGCCTGAAGCAGCCACGAGCATCCAGCAGTGTTCCTTCATCAAGAAGATGGGCTCCAAGGGCAGCCTGCCAGGGATGTTCAACCTCCCCGTCAGCCTGCACGTCACCAGCCAAGGCGAGGTGCTCGTGGCAGACCGGGGCAACTTCCGAATCCAGGTTTTTACCCGCAAGGGCTTCCTGAAGGAGATCCGCCGGAGCCCCAGTGGCATCGACAGCTTCGTGCTGAGTTTCCTTGGAGCAGACCTGCCCAACTTGACCCCCCTTTCTGTCACCATGAACTGCCACGGGCTGATCGGTGTGACAGACAGCTATGACAACTCTGTCAAGGTGTACACCATGGATGGCCATTGCGTGGCGTGTCACCGCAGCCAGCTGAGCAAACCCTGGGGCATCGCCGCGCTGCCCTCGGGCCAGTTTGTTGTCACCGACGTGGAAGGGGGGAAGCTCTGGTGCTTCACCGTGGACCGTGGCGTGGGGGTGGTGAAGTACAGCTGCCTGTGCAGTGCTGTGCGCCCCAAGTTTGTCACCTGTGACGCCGAAGGGACCATTTACTTCACTCAGGGGCTGGGGCTCAACCTGGAGAACCGGCAGTACGAGCACCACTTGGAGGGAGGCTTCTCCATCGGCTCCGTCGGCCCAGATGGGCAGCTGGGACGCCAGATCAGCCACTTCTTCTCTGAGAATGAGGATTTCAGGTGCATTGCTGGGATGTGTGTTGATTCCAGAGGAGACCTGATCGTTGCTGACAGCAGTCGTAAGGAAATCCTGCATTTTCCTAAAGGAGGTGGCTACAACATCTTAATCCGGGAGGGACTGACCTGCCCCGTGGGTATTGCTGTTACTCCCAAAGGGCAGCTGCTGGTGCTGGACTGTTGGGATCATTGCATTAAGATCTACAGTTACCACCTGAGAAGATACTCCACCCCTTAAGGGCTCGGTTGCAAGCAAAGCCTGTCTTGGCAGTGGAGATTCTTGCAGCCTCCTTGCAATCTGATGGGAACCAGTGTCAAGCCTTCAAAGAAGATTGTGCCATAACTGAAGGGGATTTGGCATAGAGGTCATCATGTTCTGTGTTTAGAAACAAAATAGCTTTTGTGGTGGTGGTGGTGGTCTGCTTTTTCTTCTTTTTTATATAAAATCCATCAAGTATGAACAAGCACGATGGAAAGGACCCATCCTTTGCAGTCTTGGTTCTTGTGACTGGTCACACCATAAACCTCTTCACCTCCTTATGCCACATCTCCTACACTTCCAGCTTCAACCATTGTGTCTTTCTTTGTGCCATAAACACTGACTGACTGCTCTAAATCACCTTCCCTTAGAGAACTAGCAGAGGCAATCCTGTGGTACTTGCAAGGAACTGGGTAGCAGTTGTCTGGGCAACTCCTAGAGAGAGCAATTTGTGCTTGCAGCACTGCATAAAACGAAATGGCCTCTTCAACCACGCAGAAATGAAGCTTTGCTTCCACCCTGACGAGGCAGGGCTGTCTCTCCCATTTTTCTGGTGTTCAGGAGATTGCCCCATCGTGCCATTTGTGAATTGTGTCTGTTCCATGTGAAGTGAGTACTGTGCAATCGTGGGAGACCGAGCTGAGCCAGAAAATTGCCCTCTTTATTCCTGAGTTGTACGAAGACAGGGGTTTTATTACTAATCAGAGTTCTGCTAGATAGAAAGGGATAAAAAGGGAGGGGGCTGGAGAAAAAAAAAAAAAGGGAGGGGGGGAACCTAGGGTTGCTATTTACTGTTGTTTTATTATTAAATGTATCCTGGAAATTGTCTTTGGAAGGTTTATCTGGTATCTAAAACTTCCTGGGGAAGAGGGGAAGAGCTGGGGAAATAAGACTGGGAGATTGTAGGAAATGAGATTAAATGCAACGTATTGTATGTTCACCTGCACTTCACTACTCTGCATTCCAGACCACTGCATTTAGCAATAGGTTTCCACTCATCTGCACCTCCTCTGTGTAAGCTACTCACTTCTGAGATAGGGATGGGCAGGGGGGACTATTTCACTTCTATTTTTTTAATACTTGGAAGCACATCCATTGATACACAGCCTTTTTTTCCCTTGCACAGCAAAACATTACATTCCTCAGATTATTATTTTTTTTTTGTAATTCTTTTTTCCACAACACCAGCAGGCACCAGAGTTGCTGCTCATCAAGGCTTTGGGCCAAATGAAGCACAAAACTGCAGCTGTGTGAACCAAGGCCCCCACAGTGCTGCTCTCCTGGCTGATAAATGTGTACCTCAGTGTGGTGCTGCTCGCCCAGAATAGTTTATTGAAGGAAAGATGCATTTAAATAGGGCACAGTGGTAGCATGTTAATCTGCCACAGATAATAGTTACACTGCAGTGCATTTATTTGTTGCCATCAACAGCATAGTTGCAAAATTTGGGGCCACGACAGACAATATAAAAGCTGATTTTATGGTAGCTGCCATGCTCCGGCAAATTGTTTGCTACTTGTCCTACAATATGTTTGCAACAGGTGGATTTTTTTTTTTTTTTTAAGCCCATATACTTTTCCCTGCTGAAACAGCAAAGAGAAACAGGTTGGTGAGGTGCTGCTGCTCCAGCTGGATGTTTAGCAGTTAAAGGGATTGTAGTTAAAGAAAGAGTGCTGGAAGCAGATTTTGGTGGAATTTGGGTTTTTTTTCCCTCTCTTTGTTGTGCTCAGCCAGTGCTGAAGCAGTGAGCATGCAAACACCGCTGTGTGATGGAGCTTCCATCTAGGCAGCTTCCAATTTCTCCTGCTAGAATGTGCTGGAAAAAGCTTGTGGAGAAGGGGGCTAAGGCACAAGGTGGTTGATGGTGCTGAGGCAGCTCAGGGGACTCAACTGCTCTTCCCTCCTGAGCTGCTCCATGTGCTTGCCAAGGCTACCTACTTCAACATCACTGCTCACATTCTCTGCTTCTCTTTCTTGGGTAGGAGGGGGCAGTTGCCCAAGGCATGTGACAGGAATTTGAGGAGACTTTCTCATCTTGAATGTGTGCTTTGGGGAAGTGATGATGATTACTAGGCTGAGCTGCAGTTCATGACATTGTAACTGAAAGCTTTCTTCCCATTTTATGACAATGGCAGTTCCTCTCCTTCTGGTTTCTTTTAAACATCTCTCCTGCTTCTAAGAACTGCTCCACACAGGAGGCTACCATGGACTGAATAATTAAAGCAATATTATCTATGATAATATGTACCTCTGTAATTTTCTGTTCCCATGGATTTTTTTTTTTTTCAATAAACAGCACAACTACTAGCAATAACATTTCCTGGAGTGCTTGAAAAAAATTAAAAGGAAAAAATTAAAAGCTGGTCCAGTAAACTGAGCAGTTGGTTACTCCAGCCTGTTCCTGGTTAGAGAGTTCAAACAAAGCATCTGTCATCTGTTTCTCAGAGAATTAAGGAAAGTAACACCACCCTGTGAGGCACTGTGGGCCAGGACACTGCAGTCGCCTGGGGCTCTGTCTTGCCTGCAACTCTTCCTGGGCGTTTCAGGGAGAAAAAAGAAAACCTGCTGTCCCTCATCCAGGGTCTGCACATCCCCTGACAAACTCGACTGTGAGATGATTTTACAGAGCTCTTCTTGCTGTGGTGCTCCCACACAGTGTCATGATCATCTGCCAAACGAGGTGAAATGGAGTAATTAAGGATTATGTTGAAATAGTTTGGCTCCTGCTCTGTACCTGGAGGAAAAGCTTGTCTGATCATACGTATGTGTTTGGTTTTTAAAGATTGTGTAATAAAGGAAAAATTGATCCAATTAAAAGTGCATTGCAAACGGCTCATTTTCTTATTAAAACACTTAATCTTTTCCCCTCTGTGGCAGATTGGATTTTACAGCCAGTGGGGATTAGCTGGGAACACGGTGGCTATGAGACCCTTTTTATGTGACAGGTTACCAAGGATAAATCTGATCTTGGCAGGCTCGTGGAACTTTCCCTGACACTTCCCTACCCACCTTACAAACAAAAGCTGTGGTTTTGTACCTTAGCTCACACTGCCTCGAGGGCAGCATCTTCCTTGTCACCTGATGTTTCAGAAGTCTGATTTGCGTTCACTGGCTCTGGGAGCTCAATGGGACGTGGGAGCCTGGCTGAAAACTCCATCCCCTGTGTCCCTGGCTCATCCATGGTGTGCCAATGGGGATCTGTGGTACAGCCAGGTGACACATCAGGGGCCATGGGCTCACCTAGAACACCTCAGACTCTGGTGCACTGACACTGGGGGGGTATAAAACACCTGGGTTTCCTCTGGCTGTAGTCCCCCTCCTTGGAGGCACCAGCTTGGGCTGTCCTTCTGTTGCTGCACCAAGATTAAATTGTTTTTAGATCAAAGCTGCCATGGGAGCTGAGCTGGTGAGGAAAGCTGGTGTGACTGAGTGTGGGGGTGTGGCTGTGAAGGTGCCTCAGCCCCAGCTCAGGGGTGCCAGTGGGGCTGCCAGAGGAGCTCCTGGGTGGTCAGCAGGGACATTGCCTCAGTGGGAACATCCACAGCACATGCAGGTGCTCCCCTTGTCCAGCCACCTGGTGTGGGTGAAGGATTTCATTCCTTAGGCTCATCTCAGCTCTTTAAACAGATAGGAATTTCTGGTTTATCAAACATCATTCAGCCCTTGCAGAACAGCTGCTGTGTGGTGCTGTTAGACCTACCCTGTGGCTTTATCACAAGTTTTCATTTCTTAGGGTAGAGCAGCTGAGCCATGGACATTGTTCCTGGAAGGGATGAGGAGGAGAGCCTGTTCCTCATCAAAGGGGGTAGAGCTACAAAAGTAAAAATAAAGCCAAGATGCTTTGAGTTGTTCCTATTGTATAGCTTAAGTGATTTTTCTGGGTCATTACTCAATGTGAGGATTTGAAGTTATTTCATTTTGCACAACTAATTACTCGACTTGCCTGGCAATTCTGGATTACAATGAGCAGTGCATAAGGTCATTTAGCAGACTTACTCACAGCACATGTTTTAGTCTAAACTAAATTTCATGGCAACCAGCTAGATTGTTTCTACCTCCCCCGAACAAAATGTTGAAATCGGAGGGTTTGAAATAATGACATAAACCAAGCAATTAAGAGTGTTAAAAGAGTGTTAAAAAGGTAATAGAGTAGCTGAACATAGGACAGATCTCAAAAACAAGGAAATTTTCCGTGTTCTACTTCTGACCAAGCACGTATAAGGGAGACCCATTATGTCCTTTAACAGCTGAAAAAGTAGCTTTACAGCTTTCTTAATGCACCTGATTGCATCTAGGAAAGGAAAACTAAAGGTTCCTGCAGACTAGTTCAATCTTAATTGTGTTAATGGCAGTATCAGGCCTGAAGGGAGACAAATAGAGCCTTGAAAGGACAGGAGGGAGCCACAGGCCTCACTCAGAGGAATAGGGATTGCTACTTTAGCAGAGCTCCAGGCTCTGGCCTTAATTTTGTGAAGGATATTTATGAAGATCTCCTGTCAAAACTGCTGAGTTCACAAGAAAGCATGAAAGCTGTCACCTCTTATAGGTAAATGCAGTTCATGGAGCGTGGTCTGAGAGAAGAGAAGCAAGTACTGGGGAGGGCAGAGAGCAGAAAGGCTTAGGGAATGTGACAGGACCTGCCAGGACACAGCCCCTCCATGGACTATTCCCATAAAAGATCGATTCCTGAGAGGGAACATGAACATCTTTCCCATCTGCAGCAACCACAGGCTGAGCTTGCTGAGTACTCAGCGTGACCAGGGAACCTCAGCCAAGGAAACTCTATCTGGAGATCATAGGAAATTCAAGAAAAACAAACATTTCCCTCACTGCAGACCTAAAGTAACCTCCCAGCTGGGCAGTGAAACCCTCTGGATCTCCCCCACCCAGGCACACACATCCTGAGCCCATCAGCATCCCTTCCTGCTTTCCAGCTGGGCTTCTCCAGTGGGAATAAGCAAACTGGAACAGCTTTTGCAGAAATATCACCAGGTCTGCCAGATTTTGAACTCAGAGCAGCTCTTCCCCTTCCCTAAGCAACTCTTCTCCTCCTCACCAGCCATAATGAGGAACCACAGAGCAACCAGGTCTCTGATGAACTTTTATCAGTGAATGAAGTGGTTCCCAGCGGGGGGATTTGCTGGATGGAGGGATCACTCTCTTCCCTGATGTACAATTTCTGAATCTCTGAGGTAGGGTGATTCCCAGCCTCCACCTCCAGGTTTATTATTGTGGCACTGTGTGCTGAGGAACAGCTCAGTTTGGATCAGCTGTCCTGGCTGTGTCATCTGCCAACACCTCATCCACCCCAACCTAGTGACTGTGGGGACAGAACAGAGAAAAAGAGGGAGTGTGGATGCCATGGAGGCACTGCTCAGCAGCAGCCAGCACTCTGGGGTGTTACCCACACTGGTTTATCCACAGCACCACTGTGACAAAGCTGCTTCCCTGCATCCCACCAGGCCCAGCACATTCTTACACACAGCAGGAGCTGGCTGAGGACATCACATTTGTCCCAGCTGCCAAATGAAGGTCCTCACACAAGTGCTACCAACTTAATGAGGCACTGTGAGTGTTAAATGCTGGCTCCACCAGGGAAGAAAACCGATGTGGGCTCCCATGGCACAGATCAATGGCTGGGTCGATCTCAAGGTCCCTGCTTGGAGGCCACTCAGTGTGTTAAAGCCTTGCTTGGCTGCACAGGGCCAGAGCAAGCAGCCCAAAAAATGGGCTTTTAATCACTCTGCATGAAGTAAAATCGGAGTTTGCTTTGGTGTGCTCACAGACTGAGGCTGTTCCTGTGAGGGAGCCTGGGGGATGCTCCCATGCCTGTCCAGAAGGAGCTCGGTGTGCCACAGCCGTGCCACCGTGCCTGTCTGGCTCTCCCTGCAAATCCTCAGGAACAAGGGCAGGCTGCTCTGTCACCTCATTCCCCCTACTTCTCACCCCTGCAGGAGGAAGGGAACAGCAGTCCCTGCTCCAGGCAGAGCTGTGTGCTGTCCCTGGCTAGAGGCAGATCCCTTTCCCTGCCCTGGCAGAAGGGAGAGCTCTGCAGATCCTGACCCACGTCACAGGCTCTGTGCCGGCGTTGGGGCAGCTCCAGCCCCGGCTCGGAGCCAGCGCCTGCCCTGGCACCAGCGGCATGAGCTTCTCTTCAAAACCGTGTTTTCAATTAGGGCTTGATGCTCAGATTGTGCCTTTATTGTTGGAGGCCTCCTCCTGAGGCCTGGCGATTGATTTATGAAGTTGATTAAAATATTAAAATAATTTGGTGCGGTGCTGCGAACACCCCGTAATGTGCATTTTTCTCAGAGCTGGTGCTGTTCCAATTAGCTTGAGACTCTTCTCTCCCCCTCCTCTTGTGACTTGTTTTGTCCACGAAAAAATTACAGTTATTCTGGCCCTACTTTTATATTTATTAGAGCTGATGCATATGTGTGCTCACTGAGCAGTTGAGAACGGGCTGGTGAGCAGCAGGGAGCCCGGCAGGCCAGAGCTGTTCTGAGTGCAGAAGGCATCCAGAACTGTCTAGCTGGAGCTATTTATTCAGATCTGCCTTATGTCACTGGCAAAATGAGGGTAAATCAGGAGAGAAGTTGGGAATAAAATTCATGTACCATGAACAGCAAACTCTTTCTCTTGGCTAACTGGGATTTCCCTGGGACAGAGCCCTGGGTTTCCCAGGACATTTTCTCTGATCTCCCCAAGAGCCCTGAACATCCTTAATGTCCTTCCAAGAGCATTTTCTGGTCATCAAAAAGCTGAATACAACACTGAGTACCTCTGCATTGCCCACAGCCCCAAAGTTCAACCTCACCAGCCCCACCAGCCACCAAAGGCACAGATGGAGCCATGCACAAAACACAAGGGGGGCAGCACCCAGTGCCCAAAGGCTGCACAATCAGCAGTGAAAGGTTTATATCCAGGCATTACATGCATTGCCTCAGGGGATCCCTGGAGTGCCATGAGTGCTTTGGTGCTTCACAGGCAGTGGGAAAGTGTGGCTTTCCTTTTTTGGTCCCTGGTGGTATTTACCAGGACCAGAGGGTGCTAACATTTAGCTATAAAACAGCATCCAATCTAAGTGAGAAGTTCTAAAGGCGAACTGACCAATTACACAGACTAATTTCTAACCAATTATCTTCCAAAGTGTTAGAGAGTGACCAAATTCTTAAGGAATTTGGCTCAACCTTGGTATCTAGGATACCTTATCTATTATAGCAAGTTCCAGGGGCCAGGGGAAGATGGCTTTGGAGGAATTGTATCATCCACAGGAAAGGATGCTCTGGATGCCCCAGAAATGCCAGAGCAGCCAGGCATAGCTCCAGGAGTGGGGGCAGGACCTGGGTGGGTAGTGAGGGATCCACCTCGCTGCATACCATGGACTAAAAAGGAAATTATCCTGTCACTGAGGCACTGCTTCAGTAACAAAGCCCCTGTGGCACTGCAGGGCCTTGTGGCTGAGCCCTGAGCCACCACTGCCCCGCTGGAGGAGGTGAGAGTGAAGGAATGGGAGATATCTCACCACCAGATCAAGTGCTGTGCATGTCCCCTCTGGCCCCAGCATTGGAACAGCAGCAGTGCTTGTGCCAGACCTGGACTGCAGCAGCTCCTCTCATTCTCCTGAGAAACCCTTGTGTGGGTTTGGTTTGGTCCCAGGTGATGGCTCTGGGACCATGGGGCACTCGGGGTCTGCTCCCCACCAACACATTTGCCCCTGGGTTGCAGGGAGTGCTCCCGAGTGATGGATAGCACCATGAGTACATAAACAACCCACCTCCACATGCCTTCTCCTGCTAAACAGGGGCATTGCTATGGCAAACTTCATTTATCACTATTTAAAACCCAAACAAACGAGCACAGGGTGTTATAAATACGCTTACAAGACCAGCTACACTGGGAGAATGGAGAAGAAAATGAGCCAAGAGCCAGGGAGGTAGTGTGGGAGAACACCTCTCTCTGCTGGCTTCCAGGGAGCAAGGCAGTGCCACCAGAGCAGGATGCAAGTGCCCTGATGACCTCTGTCACCATCAGCCCTAAGGTGGGCTCTGTGATACACCACAGATGTTTCTTGAATAGAAAAATATCAGAGCCAGGGAATATCCCCGAGTCCCTGGAGGAGAGAGATGAATTGGCAAATGGAAGGCTACAGCGATAAGGGAGTTTTTATAAACATAACCTAATTGTATTACTTCAAAGTCCTGAAGTTTATTGCCCTGTTTAATGATGTGTCTCGTTATTTATGGTGTAGCACAATGAGTCTGCTATTGATTTAATGCACTTCCTTAAAGACTGTCATTGTCACAAGCAATAAAACAAAGCCATTCCGAGACAGCTCATTTATGTCACATCTCCATCAGCTGACCCTGGGCACATGAGGGCCATCGTGGGAAAGGGGTCACCCTGGGCAAGGAGTGTGGAAGCTGAAGGGCAGGAGCAGGCAGGGTGGCTCAGGGATGGTGCCAATGACATGTACCACCTCACAGTGGGCACTCAGTTTGGGACAAGCCTCCTGCCTGAGCCCACCAGCCAGCAGGGTGATGGTGCATGCATGGGAATGGGGGTGATGGATGGAAACCAGCACATGACACCTGATCTTTGTGCCCCTGCCCATTCCCCTCCTCACCTTTCTGGTACTGGAGCCAGAGCTGCTGCTGGACCTTCTTGCTGGGGAAGTGGATGGTGCAGCTGAACTCGGAGCCGTACAGCGCCTCCGCGATGTAGTGGGAGCCAAACTGCTGGATGAAGGAGAGCAGCTCCTCCCGGCTGCTGTCCTTGTTCAGGATCTTCAGGATGTTTGCAAAGCCTGTGGGATGGAGGCAGGGGGTGGGCAGGTCAGCCAGGAAGGGGAAGGAGCCCCAGAGGTTCCCTGCTCAGGTCATACAAGGCCCCACATGGGTGCAGTTCCTCCTCTTTTGCCTCCACCTGATCCTTTGGAATCCACAACCTGTTATAACCCCAGGTGTGGCTCTGACTTCCTTCTATGATTCCTCTCCCTAAGAGACTTCTCAGATAATGTTACAGGGCTGTGCATGGGAACATGCACACGCACACACACACAGACACACACACTCTGTCCTTGCCAGCTTGCCTGTTCTTCAGGCTGCTGGCACATCATTAACACTCTCCCCAGAGGATGTGCCTGGCCTTTGCTTGGCTGTATCCACAACCAGAGATGTTCCATCCCTAGTGCAAACACCCAGCACAACTGGGAACTATTTTTAGGAAAGTTGGAGACAGCCCAGAGGGACATTCAGGGCTGGGCTGGTGGCAGCTCTGTGGGTGTGCAAAGGTCAAGGCATCACTGGAGCAAGATCCATGCAGACAGCAGGGACCTCTGGCATGGGACAAGGACATGGAGCCTCGCTGCTCCATGGAGGTGAAATATCCTGGAGACACTGGTGACTTCACAGCACTTCAGCATCACTTAGAGCTGGCTGAAAGCACCGTTTTGGTTCAGTGGTGGAACGGAAAACATACTGCAAGAAAATACGTCATAACTGTCACCAAAATGAGATTATCTGGCTGGTTGGTTGGTTGGTTTATTGAAAAAGAAGGCTGTTTTAATAAAAAAGCCAGCATAATTCATTTTGAGCTGAACCCACGTATTTTTTTTTCAGCTCTGAGCAGGTTATTTCATTTTGGGGCTGCGCAGCCTGCTTGCACTAAATCTTTTTTTTTCTTTCTCCATTTAAAAAATCGTTGATTTTTAAATAAAAAATGCTATTTTGAAATGAAAAGGCAAAACATTTCAGGTTGCAACAAAATGTTTCAGCATTTCTGAAACAAAATGTGTAGCTATAAAAACGTGGCAGTGAAATGTTTTGACATTTGCAGGATCCTCCCACCCACCCCTTCTTCATCTGTGACTCCTGCTTTATATGACCTGCTTTTCCAAATGCTTTGGTTCCTTTTGAAACCACCATTTTAAGGCACTGACTGTTTTTTGTACAAACACATATACACAGCCACCCTAAAACAAATCCTTCCTGCTAGTTGCTTACTGGTTTCCTCCTGGCTTTTAACCTCACCTCTTGCTGCACAAACTCCCTGCCTCGGTTTCCCCCACTGTCAAAAAGGAAGCAAATCTCCCTGCCTGCCTCTGCAGCAGCACTGGGAACAGAGCATGGAAAATGTCAGTGGGATGCTTGGGGCAGAAAAGCACCCCCCAGCCATGCAGGCACACACCTCCCTGCCCCTGGAATCCCTCACCTGCAGAGAGTGTGATGGAGCTGAGCTTCACCCTGTAGAGGTTGCTCCTGACCCGCCAGTGCTGCACCATGGGGTACCCCATGGCCTCATCGTACTTGATGTCCCCTGCAAAGAAAAAGCAGGTGGGTGACACTGCTGCCCATGCTCTGGGGAATGCTGAATGCTCCCACCTTGCTGCAGGGGTGAGAAATGGGGTGGTGCAAGGGCTGGAGACCTCAGTGGTGATGCTGGGGGCTCCCCAGACTGCTGGCAGGAGCAGCACTGGGATGGCTGTGACTGGCAGCAGCTCACAAGGATGGACTCACACATCCCTCAGATCATTTCTACCCCAGGCCCATGGGAAGGATGGCACAAAGAGGTGATGATGCCCCTCAGGAGCCACACTGGGATCCACAGAGGTTGTTCCTCCTGTGCTCTCCCCTGGGACTCTGAGCCTGGGCACAGCTCGTACCTGTGAGCAGCTGGAGGTCAGGAAGGGGCTCCGAGAGGACCCCACGGCACTGCTCCTCCACGGGCAGGGGGATCACCAGGAGGCCATCAGCCAGCTGGGGGAAGTCCTTGATGAAGTTATTCTCCCTGCAGAGAGAAAAAGACAACTGCAAAGCAACGATGCAGGGCACGGCCGGGCAGCAGGGCTGGGCTGCCCTGGTGGCACGGGGACAGGCGGCTCAGGAGGGTGGGGGACATCTCCTGGAGCAGGGATCTCCTGCCAGGGGATGGGGTTTGCAGCCTCCCCACCAGCCAGCCCTGGCTGTGCAGCCCTCTGAGGTGGTGCCTAATGAGCTCCCCAAGGAATGCAGCTCCATTAGTGCTCCAGAAATATGGAACTGCTCTCAGCCTGGGGACCTGGCCACTGCGTTTGGCCCAGATTTTCAAACTGAGCCCCTGGAGAGGGGGCAAGGAAAGAGGAACGGCTGCTACACCCCAAAACTGCCCCTTTCCACCTGCAGCATCTTCATGGGGACAGTGACCAAGCTCTGCTGAGGCTCCCCAGGCAGCATCATCACCCCCACTGTTTTCCCCCCCACCAGTGACTCACTCTCCAAAAGGCAGAAAAAGTACATTTTACAGACAGACAAAAAAAAAAACCCACTCTCGTGTACAGCTCACAGTGCAATTTTACCACATATGCAGGATCTTTTCTAACCTTGGCAGGTATAACATTGTATAATAGGCCCCTAATGAATTGTTTCTAGAACAACGGTACCAGGGAAATTATTTGAAATGGTGAACAGACAGGTCTCTGGGAGACAAGCCTCCCCCATAAGCGAAATGCCTCGCGCCTGCGCCAGGGAAACAGGAGGGGGGATTTTAAATATTGATCTTAGAGCCAAAATATAGGCCAGGAGGCTTTGCATCCTCCGGGTGTGGAGACAAAAGGGCAGCAGAGCAGAAGAAAGGGAGGTTCCTGCAAAATCAGGTCAGCCCCAGGAGCTTGGGGGGAGGTTCAGACTGGCACCACCTGCCCCAGCTGCATTTTTGTAATATATTTTCCTTTAAACAGCTGCTGATTTCACTCACCTTCCCTGGGTTTACCCCCTGTAGCCTGTCCCTGGGGGATGATTCATCACCCTGTGATCATTTCACAACAGGGGACACACTGGCCACCTCCATGGTGTGGCACCTTTGGGGCCAAGATGTGGCCACTGCAACCTGCACCAGAGGTGAGCAGGAAGCCATAGCCCTGCACAAGCAGCCTGGGGCTGTTCCCAGCCCCAAGGCAGGAGAGGAGCACAAGGAGGGACACATGAGTGGGGCACAGGAATTGTTCAAGGCCAGACTTGGGATGGGTCTTTAAGCAATATGCTCCAGTGGAAGGTGTCCCTGCCCATGGCAGGGAGGTTGAAACAAGATGATCTTTATGGTCCCTTCCAACCCAAACCACTCCATGTTTCCCTGGCTGCACAGGCAGCCTGCCTCATGCTACACTCCCATTTCAGGAGCCTCACTTTCTGCACTGCCTCAGTGCAGGAAAGAAAAAGTGCTTTATTTTTCTGAGGGGAAAAGCCTCTCACTCACAGCGTGCTCACAAATCTCCGATTGATCCCGCTGGGCACGGGATCCCCACGGTGGATTGTTCTGCTGCTCTGAGCCCTTTGCTGTCACAGCAGTTCCAAATGGGGAACTGCAATTACTGCCAGAGCTGGGAGCCGTGTGGGTGGTGGGAAACAGGGCTGCAAAATAAGGCAAGTCGGTAGGGCACAGGGGAAGAAGCATGTTGGTGTCTGCTGCTCTGCCTTAGCAGAACAGGGAAAACACCAGCACTGCCAAATCCCAAAGCCATGGAGAAGCTGATGCTGCACTGGGAAAGTGGGATGCAGCTGCCCTGAGCCTGCCTGCTTCCTGGGGAATGGGGACTGTGCCTTTCCTGACAGGCCAGCTCATCCTGCACTAGCATCAGCACAGGGGCCAGGAGGGTCCCTGCCTGCCCAACTCTGAGAGGATCAGGAGGGGATTTCCAGGAGGAGGGTGGTGGAACCTTCCCAAGTGCTGTCCCACATGAGGGGACTGACTGGGTATGCCCCAAGGGACACAAAGAGATACATGACAGGTGCCAGGAACTCATGTTCATCCAGCACCCTGCACCCTGACATGGGGCAGAGACAGAAAGAGGCAGCATCTCCTCCTGCCCCCACTGAGCCATCTCAGCAGCACCCACCCATGCCATGAGCTGTAAAGCAGCTGTTGGGCGTATCCCAGCTCATCCACGAGCAGGACAGCTCCCAGGGCTGGTGGTCCATGCCTGGGCAGCTCAGGAGGGAGAAGCTGAGGCATGAGGGAACCTGCACACAGCAGCTGCTGCTCAGAGCTGCTGCCTCTATGAGAAGGTATTTACTGAACAGCCACGTTCTGCAGGACCACTCTTATCCATTTGTTCAGCTGTTCCACACTTGAAAGGCCAAGGAAAAACCAAGGACAAGTGGGAGTAAGGAGTGGGCACGTGCCCACAATGTGCTTCCATCATGGGAGGGAGCAGCAGTGCAAGGCAGGACTTCAGGAGCACTTCTATGATGCATTCTTGCTGCCAAACCCTTCCTGCACCTCTTCCAGCTCTCCTCACCTCCAGGCTCTTGCTCCCTGCCATGCCAAGGCAGGGATGAGCCAAAGCCATGCAGGGGGAGCACCCTTGGGAGAGGTGTGGGCACAGCACAGCCCCTCTGCAGAGTCCTCACTGCCTGCAGGGGCAGGAGGGTGATGGGGACACACCAGGCAGGGCACACTGCTGCTGGGCTGTGCCCAGGGCACAGCATTCCATGGACTGGCAGCTGGCAGAGGGCTCAGCTCCTCTTCCACAGGCCCTTCTTGATAACCCTGTGGCTTGCACCTCTGCTAACCCTGCTGCTCACTGTGGAGGCACAGAAAAGAGTTCCTGCCAGAATTTTCTGCTCTCTGGAAGCTGTGATCAAAGCCATCAGGCTCTGTGCAAGGGGAAGGGACATGGATGAGGGGAGGGATGTGACAGCATCCCTGTGCACATGTTGTCACACGTGCCTCCAGCTGGGGCACCTCTGCATGGGTGCAGGGGCAGGTCTGGGGTCCACGGGGTTATTCCAGTGGCATCAGCCAGGATGCAGACAAACCTGCCTGCCCCACAACATGCTCCTGTGTCTCTTGTTGTGCCCCTGGCATCTCCCCAGGGCAACAGCTGCCCGGGACTCACTGGAGCAGTGAGCACACAGCTCTGTGCACATGGAATCCACTCCCCAGCACAGCACTCTCCTGCTGGGGATCTGAGCATCTCCCAAGGCATTTTGCAGATACTGAGTCTTTACAGGAGGAAATGCAGTTTCTCCCAGCTGCATCCAAACACAGCATGTGCCTGCCTTGGAGGGAACTGATTCCATATAAACGAGCCTGATGCTGGGAAAGGTCAAATGGCCAAAGGCTTTACAACTCCAATACTGGCAGGGTGGGCTGAGGAGGAAGGCAGCTGCTGGATTAAACTGAGTTCAAAGTCTTGCCTTTGATGGACACTTGGTGTATCCTCAGCTGAGTCCTACAATCCACCCATTGCCTGGGGTGACACAGACAACTGACAGCAGCTCCCACATCTCAGGGTGCTGGTGGGGTGGCAGCAATTAGCAGCTGCTCAGACACCAGGAGCAGGGCTCAGGCAGCAAGAGCCTGCTGTGCCACTGTTCTCCTGTCCTCCTGAAGCCAGACACACAAACCAGCCCTGGTTTTTGGGGACTGTGACCTTTAATAACACAGCCAAGGTGATGCAGCAGAGCTGTGGTGCAGCGCTGGGCTGCATGGCTGTGCTCTGCAGTGCTGGCAGCAGCTCCCACAGCCCATGGGAAGCCTCCAGAAAGATCCAAAATCCCAGGGCAAAATGGGGTTTGGGGGAGCAGGACAGCCCAGTGCAGGGGCTGGAGTGCAGTGGTCTTCCAGGATTGGGCCATGTCTGCCAGATTCTGCTCCATGGCACGACTCTGCTGGCCCTGGGACACCTTGTCTCCTTGCTGAGATGCTCAAAGCCAGAGCCAAGCTGGCAGTGGGATTTTGGCCAGCAGCAGGCAAAGATCAGCTGGTGACTGACATGCATTTCATTTTCCTGTTAGCAACACCGCTGGGTGAAGGAGCAGCTTCTCCTCCTCAGCTCAGTCAGCTGTGACTCCCTCCCTTGGCACTCTGCTCCCAGAGGACATGGCCTTGAGGATGGACTCTACAAACCAAGCCTTCCTTGCAGCTGGAAAACTCCCTCTGCACATTCCAAGCATCAGCTGACACGGAGCCTCCTGCTTCCACCCAACACTGCCTGAGGATGCACACCCTGCACCACAGCACCTGGGCAAGTTTATTCATGGTGGGGTAAATATATAAATATTATATATAAAATGACCCCACAAGTGATTAGCTTATGCCCTGAAGCGTGAGATTTAATTACCTTATCTGAGCCAGCACAGCTACAAATGTTAATCACATTATCATCCAGCAAGCTTATGTTCAGCAAAGTGACTACTCCAGGGCCGCCCTTTCTGCTATGCAAGCCTGAGAGAATGGCAAAGAATGAGTTATTAATCTTACTTCTTTCTGTCCCACAATGGCTCGTGGAGAACACTATGGATTTGAGGTTATTTAGTGCCAGCTTTTCACCCAAATTTCCCTTGGAGAAGCTGCCTGCTGGGGTGGCTGCAAGATCAGCAGAGCCCAGCTTGACACAGGGACATTGAGAAATAGCTTCCTTTTAGCCTGTCATCACCAAAAAAAAAAAAAAAAAATTGATCTGGAGTCACTGGGAAACAGAAAAGAGGGTGTCCTGTTGCCACAGGCACTTAGGAGAAGGTAAGCACACTGTAAATCTCCCCCAGCATGTCTCCCTGACCTCAGGCACTGGTGAATTATAAAGGTTTAATGCAAGCCCTGTGAAGCAGCAGTTACTTACTCCAAATTTACTGAGCATTAATTTCAGCGAGGCCCCGCTCCTGTAGAACAAGACAGGATAAAAGAGCAGAGACCAGTCAGGTTTTGCCAGGTTCTGGAGCCCCTTCATTCCCCAGCTCTCAGCCTTAAACACTGTTTGCAGTGAAGTGTGGTTGGACCAGGCTGCAGGGAAAAAGGAGAGCACCAGGAGCATCCCTCCAGCAGCCCCTGATGCTGTGGGTAGGACCTGTCCCTGTGCTTGTCCATGTCCCCAGTGTGTCCCACTTCAGTGCCAGCAAAAATCAGCCTGGAATTATCCAACAGCTGTCTTACCCCTGGATCAGGGAGAATTAGCATTTAAATTGAGGTGTTTCAGGAGGTAAATCACACCAGGCTGGTGCTCCTGGGCTGGTGTGAGGTGTCTGCATGGCTGCTGCTCACCATCCCCTCCATACACCCCAGGCTGAGCCCAAAACCCTCTGTGGGGCTGGGAGCTCCTGTGCCCATTCCTGTCAGCACTGTGCCCTGCCAACACCGAACCTGATCTTCCCAAACATCCCAAATACTACAGCTCTCCTTGGGGCCACACAGCCCCAGCAACACCACTGAGCACTGAAGGACACTCAGCCAGCAGTGCCCACACTGTGGTACTGAGAGTGAATATGCAGCCCATGAATCACCACCATGGAGAAAAGGTGCATCTCCTGAATCCATTTCTAAAGGAAACACAAAGGAATTCTCTCTGAGAGGAGAGATGGAGAAGCTTGAGCAACAATCAGAAACACTCATGGCTGGAGAAAAGCAAAATAATCATAGGATCACAGATTTGTGATTCCAACAGGGTTGGAATGGACTGCAATGCTCATCCCATCCTATCCCATCCCTGCCATGGCAGGGACACCTCCCACTGTCCCAGGCTGTTCCAGCCCCAATGTCCAGCCTGGCCTTGGGCACTGCCAGGGATCCAGGGGCAGCCACAGCTGCTCTGGGCACCCTGTGCCAGCCCTGCCCACCCTCACAGTGGTTGAGCAGCCTTGTCCTGAGCCTAGAACATGGCAGCAAGGTCACCATGACACATCTGGGCTGTGTGCCATCCCTCCTGGAGTGGAAGGTCTGGGGAATGCCCAGCACCTGTGGATGGAGACAAATCCATTCATCTGCAAGGGGCTGGAGCTGCTCAGAGTCTGCCAGGAGGATCCATGTCTTGCTCCATCTATCTGCTCTTCAAGGTGTCTCCCTCCATTAGCTTTGTCATCACTGACAGCCAGAGGCTCTGACCTTGTCAGCTCCCATAAGTTCAGCGACTTCCAGCTCTTCTACAATCTGATGGAGAGGATGAGACAGAGCTGGAGCAGCTCACAGAGCTCCTGCCCACCAGGCTGTGGCCACTGCAGGGTGACCAGAGTCCCTCTGGGAATGATTTGTCCAAGCTGAGAGAGCTGGAGCCAGGCTGGACACGTCCTGTGGGTGCTGATTCCAGCTCTGAGCTGAGCCAAGGCTGTGGATCCTCTCACACAGGTTGTTTGGGTGCTGTTTGCAATCCTTTCCCAAGTGCTGTTCCAGCAGTTCCACACCTGGCACTTCCCTTGGCATTGTTTGTGACAAGGCAACAAATGCCAAACTCCCACTGACTCCAGGGGAGCCAGGACTACCTGCTGGGGCTTCCCAAGGAGGCTGGGGCCTGACTTGCATCCAGTTCCTCTGGGATTTGGGCACAGCATTCTGCAGCCCATGGCTTCTCTGTGCACCAGCAGCCCCGGTTTTCCAGGGAAACCCACACACCAGCTGTGGTGCCCTGGGAAGCACAAGCAAGCCTTTTAATATTAATGTTTGCCTTTCCAATGTAAATCCAGACTCAGCTCTCCACTCAGCACACACATCCATTCTCTTTAACAATTTGAGATCTTAAACATTTCTCTTTTTTTTTCTCCCTCTCCTAAGCTTCATTGTTAACCTTTAAGATGAAGATAAGGCGTAAAGGTTTGGAAAGGAATCAGGAGGGACCTTGGAAATGAGCCAGGAGCAGTGTTAATACTGGGCTGCACATCATATCTCTTCGGTTCTTCTCTCCCCCCAGGGTGACTCGGACTGCTCTTGACTACCACCATGGTATTACAAACTCTAATGAGGTTTGGAAAATAAGAAACCCACTGCGGCGTGGGAGAAACTAATAGAAATTGTTTTGTCTTCTCTCTATTAGTCATTAGAAGCAGAAGAAAAACAGCCACAGGCAATGGCAGGGCTGCAATACCACCACACATTTCATATGCTGGCACTCCGACAATGTCATTTCAGCACAGTTATTGCTGCCACTTCCCCTCCACACCAGACCTGCTGTGCTCCAGTGTGGGCTCCAGCTGTGCCAGCATCCCTGTGCCACCATCCCAGCCCAGGGTGACCCCCGTGCCTGCCCAAGGTGTCCATGCAGGGGTTTTGGCCAGCCCATGGCTCTATCAGCACGGACTGTCACCAGCCTGGTGTTCCCAAGGGACAGGGACAGGCAGGGGACACCTCACAGCAGCAGCACTGTCAGGCAGGCAGAGCATACAGAGAATGAGCTGGCATTTGTGACTGCAGCTGCAGAGCTGTGTTTCTGTGTGTGAAGTTAATTACAGAACCACAAAACTATGCACAGGGTGAGGTGACAGCACCTGCAGTGACCTCACCCCTGCCACCCTCCCAGGGAGCTGTGGTGCCAGGAGCCAAGCCCCATTCCTGGGCTCAGTGAGGTGCCTGCAGCACTCCCCACATCCCTTCCCTCCTCCCAGCTCTGCAGCCATTGCACCCCTGGTGCCTGATGACAAGTGGCAGTGCTGCCACACCTTCCAGATGTTTGCCTGCTGCCCACAGATGGTGAGTGGCAGTGTTCCCTGGAAAGCTGGGGCCAGGCACACAGGCTGCCCTGCCTGTGCTGGGGGACAGCACAAACACCTCGAGTATCATCTCCAGGGTGTTGTTATTGGAGGCAGCAGCCCCTGGGACACTCCTCCTGCAGCCCAGGTAGGGGCACAGCACAGCACAGGGAGGAGGGTCAGGGATGCTGGGCCTGTCCAGCACCTGCTCCAGCTTTCCTCTGCAGAGCCACCAGCATCCAAACCACATCACCCTGCCCAGGAACCAGGTGCAGAGGAAGATTTAGGGGATCTGGATTATGCCACAGGGGACAGGAGGGCTCCAGGCAGAGCTTCTCCACCACTTTTGGGACACTGGTTACAACTGAAGGGACCCAAGCCCAAACCCAGCATTTGCTTTTAGGTTTATGCAGTCATGAGCTACACTGCAAGAGGCAGAGCAGCAAATCCTCCACCTCTGGAGAGAACACTTGGGATGGGAAAAATGAAGACAAGATTTTCTGCTGCACTGAGGACTGCATCCAAGCCCTGCTGCTACCTCAGAAGCAGGTATGGCTCGACAGCTGGCATAGCTGTGGAGTGCTCAGATGTCCCCACGCTGGTGACTGTTCCTGACTGCATTGCCTGGAGCAAGGATTCGCATTGCTAAGTCAATGTCAAGCTGATTTAGTCCCTGGATGGGGAATCTCCATCAACCAGTGCTTGCAGTAGCAAGGAAGAGCAGGAAGGGCTGCTGAATGTCAGCCTTGTCCCTGGAGGTGACACTGAAGGGGCCCCATGGTGTGAGCAGCACAAACCCACACCCAGCTAATGGGGACCAGCACAGCGCCCATACAATGATGGGAAAATGCTGCTATCACAATCTAAAGTCGTGTGGTCACAATTTACTGCCTCCAACCCTCCTGTCTCACTCTCCTCTCGCTTCTCAGCTGAACATAACCTGTATTTTCATGTGTCCTGAGTGGCTACAGAGCTCCCAAGGCCCAGGAGCAGCTGCAGCTCTTGTGAGATGAGGAAGGAAGAAGCAGCAATTCCTCTCTGCAAGGCTATAAAGCCAATAAGGGCCCCCTGGGATGAAAGGCACTCCATAAATCTGAGCTGTTATTATAAAACCAATCTCCACCACATCTCTTAATAATGCAGATTAACTGTGCAGTAGCACTATTATAATTGATATCATAAAAGTCAGAGATGGGAAAGGCCAGCAGGCCACTGGGGCCATCCCATGGACTGTTCCCCACAGCACAGGGAAAGGGAAAACTCCTGGGTGCCACAGGAGCTTGGGACAGTGAAGGCAGGCTTGGCAGTGCTGGGCACCATGAAGGGAGCAGTGACAAGCAGGGGGTGGCACATGGATCTCCAAACCCAGGAGGGGAGAAGAGCCCAGCTCTTGGTTCTGCAAGTACCCAGTGCCAAGCTCTCATCCCTCCTCTCCTGTCCACACAATCATGGATTATTTAGGTTGGAGAAGACCTTTAAGACAACCGAGTCAAACCATTAATGCAGCACTGCCAAGGCCACCACTAAACCATGTCCCCAGGTGTGACATCCTTTTGAATCCCTCCAAGGATGGTATAACTTCACCACTGACCTGAGCAGTCTGTGCCAGGGTTTGACACCACTTTTAGTGTAGAAATTTTTCAAATATCCAGTATAAGCACCACCTGGGGCAACCTGAGGCTGTTTCATCTTGTCCTATTGCTTGTCACCCAGGAGAAGAGACCAACCTCTGTGTCTCTCCTTGAACCTGCTTTTCTCCAGGCTAAACACCCTCAGCTTCCTCAGCTGCTCCTCATGGACTTGTGCTCCAGAGCCTTCCTCAGTTCCATTCCCTTCTCTGCACACACTTCAGCACCTCAATGTCCTTCTTTTTGTGAGGAGCCCAGAACTGAACCCAGGATTTGAGGTGCCCTTCACCAGTACAGAGTACAGAGGGACAATCACTGTCCTGTCCTGCTGACCACACAATTCCTGGTACGAGCCAAGTGCCACTGGTCTTCTGGGTCACCTGGGCACACTGCTGGCCTCTCTCCCAAATCCTTATGGCTGTCACCATCAACTTTTCACGAGGTGGACTCAGAAGCCCTCAGGGAGCCCCCGACAGCTGCATGGGGACATGGGTCAGGGGACATGAGCAGACTGAGCATGGCAGGGCAGGAACAGCCTGTGTGCCACCTTCCCAAGGGATGAGCATTCCCCCAGATCCTGCACCTCCTGTCCCACAGAGAGCTTCCAGAGCCAGGAGACACAGCCCTGCCATACACACAGACACCTCAGCAGCATTCCCAGGCTCAGATCCCCCTGCCCAGGGACCAGCACTGCTCCTCAGTGCCTCCCACCCAGCTAACACACAGACCAAGCCCCAAGGCACTCTGCCATCCTCCTCCTGCCCTCTGTGCTGCCCTGGCACTGCTCCCTGCCATGCTCATGGTCCTGGGCAGGGCAGGGAGCTCCAGCCTGGCACAGCCCCATCAGTGCTGCTGCGTGGCAGCTCCGTGTGTGCCGCGGGATCAGCTGTGGGAATGCAAATCTGCTCTTCCCCCGCCGCAGCAGCCGCTAACAAGATAATGAATATTTTCATCAGCTGCAGAGAATACAAACATCTGTGCAGGCTGGGGTTGGGGAGTGGGAGCAGGGGTGTGGGGGGAGGAACAGCTCCCTTGGATCCCTCACTGCGGGGGCAGCTGCTCCACTGCCAGGGAAAGGAAAGTTCTGGTCCCTGAGCCAGGAAAAGCCCGTGGATGACATAGCATCAGCTCCAGTGGGTGCTGGCACTGTCTCTGACAGCAGTGCCTTGGCTCTGGACTGTGCTGGTGTCTGTAAGAGCCTTCCACCCCTACCATGGGCAGGGACATCTTCCACTGTCCCAGGCTGCTCCAAGCCCCTTCCAGCCTGGTCTTGGACACTTCCAGGGATCCAGGGACAGCCATGACTTCCTTGGGCACCCTGTGCCAGGGCTTCCCCACCTTCTGATTGAGTAACTTCTTCCTCATCTAAACCTCATGACCATGGATGTACAATTAGTTTTGGGCTCTGGCTGCAGGGGCAGCTTCCACCATGGCCATCCCTCTTCCTCCTCCTCCTCCTCCCTGGGCTGAGGCACATGCTGGGAGCAGTGGGGTTCTCACAGACAATGACCAAACAGCAGAGACCCACTCTGTGAGGTTATCCTGCTACCTGCACCGACAGGAATGAAATGGAGCAGCTCAGAGGTGCATCCAGAGCTGGGATGGAGCAGCAGGAGCAGGAGGTGGCTGTGATGGCCATGTCCATGTTCACCAAAGATGTGATGGTCCATTTCCTAAATCCTACCTGCACCTGGTGCAGAACCACTCTGAGAACCTCCAGTATCTGAACAATCTCAGTTACAAAGCATCTCTTCCACCCTAGACCCCTGCATTGTCTGACACTACACTTGCTTTTGCTTTTGTACAACAAGAAATGGTCCCAACCTCCTGCAGAAGCATGTGGCTGCAGACTGGGCAACACCAGCTCAAAGCCACACAATCTGTCACTTTTTGGTGGGATGAGAACTTTGAAATGGAATGGGATGCAACAGTGACCTAACTGATGGAATGCTGTGCTAACTGCATTAGTCATTTATACACTGGATTGGGAAAAAAAAAAAAAAACTCACTGCTGAGCCTGGCCAGTGAAGATGTGCTCAAAATACAGTGTGTGTCTGTGGGCTCTGAAACATCCCATACATCCCACAGCAGATCCCACCTCCACAGAGCTGCTAAACTCCTAAAACCCATTAGCTGCCACTCAGGACCATGGCATGAGGCATCAGCCTGGCTTGGAAAGACATCATTGCTTCCAACTAGCGTGTCTGAGGCTTCAAAGTTGTGAACAGGTAATAGAACTGCAGCACCAAACAATAAAAAGATGAATGAAATGGAAGGCAGCCACTGGAAAAGAGATCCATCCATTATCCTGGCCTGAAGGGTAATAGGTAAACAAGGCACTGGTGCAGGGGCTGGCGCTGGGCTCGCCAGCACGGGAATAATAAACAGCACAATTATAACTCCTGGGCTTGGAGGTTTCAAAGAGAGGGAGAAAAATAGGGGAGAATGGTGTTAATTTAACCACTTACAGATGTGTTGCTGAGGGGGAAGCAGGATGTCCCTGCCAGGGCTGGCCTGTGAGCTCCAGGCCAGTGGCAGCAGCAAAGCCTCTCACACCCAGATGTGATGCTGCACCCAGCTGAGCCCCCATCCCAGTCCCTGGCAGCACCCAGGGGTGGGAGGGCACCAGGTGAGCAGTGGGTGAGTGCAGATGTTTCCCAAAACAGCCCTGCCAGGGATGGCTCTGAGCTGCCAGCTCACCCTGCTCCCGCTGTGCTGGTTTATTAAGGGATGAGAAGCATCGAGGGGAAGAAGAGACAGATTTAAAATTAACTGTCCAAACTCTCCATCAATATTATGACAATTCCCCACATCCTCTCCGTGATCTGACAGCATGAAGGGAGCTGTGTGGAGGCAGAGCCTGCTGGGAGCAGTTGGGGCAGTGCCCATCCCTGCCTGCAGCACCTCTGACACCTCAGACACCTCAGCACCACCTCCAACCTGCTCCCCTCCCTTCCCCAAGGCTGGAAAGAAGCAGCAGCCCTGTTTTATAAGCGGGAAAGGGGAGAGCAGCATCCTCCAGGGAGTGAGCTGCAGAGGAAAGGTGATTTCCAGTTTGCAGGAAGGTGCTCAGCAGGGCACAGCCTGGCAGGCAATCCTCCAAAGCCATCCTCCCTGGATATGGAGAAGGAAACCACTTGGTGCTCAGCAGGGAGGGAACACCAACAGGAATGCTCTCCCTGCCTCCAGCCAAACCATTCTGGCTCCTTATCTGCCCTCAACACCTTGAAACTCCCTGGACTCACTGCATCTCTGCTGGGAGGAATCAATTAAGGGCTGTGTGGGTGTTCCTGTGTCCTGGGGCTTTGCCAAGCTGGAGCAAGAGCCAGGATGAGAGGCAGGGAAGGGACTCTGGTAAGGGCAGACAGCTGATCCCAGCTGCCATGCATTGCCCTGACATCCCGTTTGCCATGCAGCAATAATCCAGCAAATAAAGCTGGCTCCACCGGCAGTATTTTGGGATTTCTCCATATTAATGGCATAAAAGCAACAATCTGAAACTGCAAACAGCTTTTAAACAAAAATCTCTATTCCCTCATGGCAAAGAGATGGCACAAAAACCAGATAAAGAATGAACAAACAACCCATTTGGAAAATAATTCCTCAGTGATTTGGGAACAGCACAGAGTTCAGGCTCTGCCCCACCATGAGGCAACAGGGGGAAAATCACTCTAATCTAGTCTTTAGTGAGCTGCATCCATTGCTGAGCCTCCCAGCTAGACCAGGAGGTGTGACTGCAATAGATCAGCTCCAATCCCATCCACTTGTTAACCTCAGAGAGCATTCTGCCAACGGGAACAACTTTTTTTAAGGAGAGGAGAGTGGTACCCAGAAGAAGATGGCTCTGAATGTGCTTTTGGCTCAGCAGCAGAAGGACCAAGGGAGTCTTCTGGTGAGTGATGGAAGATCCCTCTGCAGTCCTCTCCCAAAGTGCTCACAAGGGACTCCACAGGAGCACCACTGCAGGAGTGCTTTGATTTGAATCCTTGCAATAAGGCAGCAGCAGCGATGCCATGGTGCACTCCTCCGAGCAGCAGCCTTGATGCTGGCAATGTCCAGCAGAGCAGTTGAGCACCCCAACCTCCACAGAAGTCATTAGTGGTTATTAAGCCACCTCAGGACAGAAGAAGCTGCCCACAGAGCTCCTAACTCCTGGAGGCTGGAGCGGAGCTGCAGGGATGCAGGGTGCTCACATTGTCACTGATGGATGGGAAAAGGGTCCTTGGCAGCAGCACAAAGGGCCCTGTGAGCAGGGACAGGCTCTGGAGAGCACAGTGAGGTGTTCCATCAGTGCTGGGTGTATGTGGAGCACACAGCAGGAACCAGTCTGGCTGCCCAGCCCTGCTGGGATACAGTGGCCTCAGCAGCCAGTATTGCTCCCTCCACCCATCCCCTGGGTGTTACCATCTCCTCAGTCACACAGCTGAAGATAAATGCCTGAGCCCCTTGGATAAAGTGACATACATTAAAATCTGAAGCAGCACTGACTGCAGCCACACATTGGTCTGAGACCCCCCAAGCTGTGCTGCATCTTCACACCCCTCTGTGCTCTGCATCCTGGAGGTACCACTGCACATCCCCAGCCTTTCCATAAAGCCATCATTGCTACACCTGATACCTCCCACTGATGTGCTGAGCATGGCCAGGGGTGTGCCAAGAGGATGGACCAGGCTTTACTCAGTGATGCCCAGCAACAGGACCAGAAAGGGGCAATGGGCAGAAACTGCTGCCCAGGAAGTTCCATCTGAACAAGAGAAAGAACTTCACTGTCCAGTGACCAAGCAGTGGAACAGATTGCCCAGAGACAGTGTGGAGTCTCCCTCATTGGATTATTCAAGAACTGCCTGGATACAGTCCTGTGCCATGTGCTTCAATTGGACCAGATGATCCAAAGTGGTTCCCTCCAATCTGGCCCATTCTGCAGCCACCAGAAGGGCAGAGATTAATTAATCAGTGCTGCAAAGGTGACAAAGAGACCTCCCTGCCCCCCAGGGATGGAGATTCTGCAGTAACTGATAAGTGTTGCCCAGGCCAGGGTGTGCAAGGCAGCTTTTCCAGCACAAAGGCTCCCTCCCAGCCCCATGCTGACATGCCTGGCAGATTGAGAATATCCTATTTATTAAAGACACTGAAGACGTGGCGACATGGGAAGCAGACACCATTCAAAAGATTGTCACATCTGCATAGCTAAAGGATCCCAGCAGTCATAAATCCCTCTAAAATACTCAGCCCCTTGTTCTGATAGCAGGTTCTTGCTCCTACTTCGCAGAAACAGGCTTTTAATCCCTAGTATTAGGCAGCTTCCTGCTATGTTTCAAATGCACCAAATTAAGGGCTTCTCTAACAGCTGGTGTCTTAATGCTCAGAGAGGTTCTTGAATATCTATGAAAATCAGAGGCAAATTACATCTTTTAGTTAATAATTTCTTCTCCATTAACCCCCTTCTCTTCCCTTGTTAAGAGATGATGCAATGGTGCTTGTGCACCGTAACCTGCTGGCACCCCTGGCAGCCTGGCCATGGGGGAGGACACTGCACACAGGGAACTGAGCCCTTCCATCACTGCCTGGTGCTTCTGGAGACTACACTCAGATGGGAAAAGGGCAGCTGTGCTGTCCTGCCAGGCTGCTGGAAGCATTTCTGGAGCAAGATGTGCTGCCTCCCTCCAGGCTGTGAGCTCTGCAGAGCCACTTCACCGCACGCTACAGCCTGCACCATGTGGGCAGCCTGGCAGGGAGCTCCTGCTCCAGACCTGCTTCATCCTGCCCCTCACTGCTGGTACAGCTGGGACTGAAGGGACTGAAACCCCTGTGTGTGACAGCAGGCTGTACAAAGAACTTGGCTGTCACTGCACAGCTCCTCTCTGGGGAAAGCTTCTCCCCACTGCACACCCTGGCCAGCACAGCAGGAGTGGTGTCAGCCCTGGGAAGGAGGACTAACAGCCTTTTTTTACCCACTAAACCTGCCAGGCAGAGCCCCAGGGAGTGGTTTTTGGCCCCTGAAGATGCCATCCCAACACCTCAGGTGTTTTATTCCAAGGGTAACCCCGGCAGGAACTGGTCCTGGTCCAGCTCAGGACTGCCCAGACCTGCCATCCTCAGGGTGCCCTCAGAGGGGAAGACTTGAAGAAGCCACCTGCCCCAGGATAACCCAGCCCCACAGACAATCCTCGTGTGCTTTCCAGATGGAATTCAGCCCTGAGAACAGGGGATACATTTGCTATCATACATTGGAATCAACAAAGCATCCCTTAATCCCAGCAGTTCATGGAAAACTTCTCTGCAGCCCTGGCTCTGCTCTGATGGACCCAGTGACAACATAACATGAGGGAGAGAAAGCAAAGAGGAGGCTACTGGGAAAATTGCCTTTGTGTCCTGTCAATTCTCACTTCCAGCAAAAGCTGCAGCTCTGCTGGCTGTGGTTTACCCAGCACCTCTGTGCTGATGGAGCTTGTAATGCCTCTGTCATCAAGAGAGCAGAAAGCCAGAGCTCAGCTTGAATCCAGAGCCAGGGAAGTTTTTATCAGCTGGGCAAAAACACCTGGAAAAACTCTGTGGGCAGCAGGGATGGAGACCCACAGCTCCAGTGAAAATCAGAGGCAGCAATGAGGACTTGGTGCCTGAACAGGAAAGAAACAGGTGCTGGGCAGGGAAGAGCAGTGTCTAGGTGGGCAAGATCCTCTCCTGACTCTCATTAGTGCTGCTGCTTCAAAACTCACACAGCCACCTTGACTTACACCTGATCAAAACACAGCTGCACTCAGAAGACCTGAAGAAAAATAACTAAATAACTAACTTGTCAGCCCTGAATTCAGCAAGTTCTCCTCTGTGAACCCTGAAAGGTGAAGGCATTTACCTTCAGTTCATTTGCATTATTTATCATGTTATACCCACAGCTCCTCCCAGTGCTGTCATGGGGGCACTGAATAAAACCAGCTGGCACAGGCTGAAAACACAGCAAAGGAAATGTTCTGTCACAGGACACACAATCAAATTACTCATTGTTGCAGGATATCATGGAGATAGAAGACATCAGTGTTCAGATAGAGCTGAGGCCACACTCCTGAGAAAGTCCCAGGGAGCACAGCTGGCTGTGTCTCATCTGACAAGACACACACTGGCCCAGGAGGGTGCTGTGTGCTGACAGAGGGAAGGACAAACAGGTAGCAAAGCCATGGATGATTTTATCCTCTTGTTCTCTTCCCCTCATGAGCAAATCAGAGATGCTGGCTCTGTCCCACTGGACCTCAGTCCCATCTCACCTCCCTGATATTCCCAAACCTAGGAGCAGAACCAGGACATACCTGAAAGTCATCTGGAACACCTGCCCTTGGTTGACGTGCTGGCTCCTGTTGTTATAGCCGTGCAGCATCTCCCCAAAAAGGGTGTCATTGAACTTGGCCTCTGACTTCAGGCACTTGGGGCCCTCGCAGATGTCAGACAGCATCAGGCAGGACTTCCCATCTGGGGCCAGCTTGTACTCCTCCACACACCTGTGGGCAGCACAGGTCCTGTGAGACCAGCCAGGCACAGAGCTGCCCATCCACGAGCCTCTGCCCAGCCCACCCAGCCCCACCAGCTCTGCAGCAGCTATCTGGACACCTGAAGGGTCCCAGAGCCCAAATCCTCTGCCCTGGCTGGTTTGGGTGACCAGTGAATGGGGGCTTGGCTCCCTCCTGTTAGCAGCATGGCCCATCTGCCTGCAGTGAGGTTGGGTGGGGTGTGGAGCACCCTGCTCTGAGGAAAGGTGTCCCTGCCCATGGCTTTCAGGAGCTTTCAGGTCCCCTCCAACCTAAACCATTCCATGCTGTCCTGCCTGGAGCTGCCCCTGTGCTGGAGAGCAGAGCTGAGCCCTCTGTGCTGCTGCTCAGGCACAAACATTCCCCAGCCCACAGCAAAGCCAAATCAAGCTCCTGCCCCTTCTTCCAGCTAGAAATACCTTCCTGTGAGGAAGCAGCTCCAGCCTGGCTGCTCCTCTGCTCCTTGATCCCACTTCCAAGGCTATTCTGGGTAAGATTCACATGTTCATCTTCAACTGACAGGAGGGGAAACTGAGGCAGGCAGCAGGGATGGGATTTAACACAGACACTGAAGACCTCAGTGGAATCTTCTGTAAATGTGCCATCCTGCCTCTCCTCCTCTTCCAGCAGCCTTTTCCTCAGCTCCCACCTTCCTGGGAAAACTCTGTTCCCTCCCTGCTCCTTCCTCCTCAGAGCCCCAGTGCTGTCACACCAACCCCACCTCTACCCAGGCTTGCTTCCCTCTCCCTTTCCTCTGCTGCATTTTACTGCAAGCACAACTCCCACCTGTCTGTCACACTTTTCCTTGCCTGTTCCCAAAGCACAGCCCAGCCTTGAAAAGGGATTATGGAAAAAGAAGGGAAAAAAAAAAAAAAAAGGAAAGAGTCTCTGTGAGAGTCTCTGCAGTCTCTGTCTTTGGGGATGCAAGGCTGAAATGCAGATTCATGTGGGTGTGTGGAGACCATGGAATGTCCCAAGATTTTCTAGATCCTCCCCACAAAGGATGCAGGTGCCCACATGAATTTCCAACCCTTTCTGCAGGCACAGAGCAGAAAACGTGCTCTGGTTTTGTGACTCAGTCACTCTGAGATGCTAAACAACAATAAAAAAGGGTAGTGGCGGGAAAAGAAAAACAACAAACAAGCAAAAATGAGATAAATAAAGGAGAGGCTGGCACAGGCAGAGCTCCCTGGGCTGCTCTTCCCAGGGAGCAGGCAGCAGTCAGAGCTCAGTGAGGTCTTTGCTGCACCTGCAGGCATGGGGACTTGACGGATGCTGCTCAGAGTTACTGCTAGGAATTCACTCCCCTTCTTGCTTGTGGGCATTTTCTTTCCAAAAGGGCTTTTATTCCCCTTCTTCATCCTAATCTGTCACACTGGGACGTGGAGTAGGTTCCTGTGTGTGCCTGGGAGTGTGAAGCAGCCGTGGGGCTGGGGCAGGCGATGGATGGCTGCAGCTGTGCAGCATAAAGCCAGATAATCACTGAGCTCCTTTTAGAGCACACTGCAGCCAGGGAGATTTTCCTGAGAGAAATGCTAAATTGTGTAGGATTATAAGATCCTGGCCAAAATCAGGGATGAGACTATTTTTAAGGGAGGTACAAGAGAGGAAAAAAAAAAAAATGTAAATTTTAAAAGTAGTGTTTTTTAAACAAATCCTACACCTTCCCCCTCCAACACACAATGTACAATTTTTGGGTCCCTTCACAGTGAGTCACAGATCAAACTGTACTGTCACAGTGGGGGAGAGGAGGAAGGTTCATCTGCTCACACTGCTCCTCACACTTCCCTCAGGAAAAGCAGGTGCCTCTATTCCCTGCTGGAATCAGCTCCATCCCCAGCCTTTCCCTTGGGCACTCAGCTGCAGGCGGGGCTGGGATGGAGATGAGGAAGGGGCTGCTCACTGAGGAGCCTGGCTGGAGGGGACTCACCCACAGAACATGAAGATGGTGCTGGAGGAGGGGTCGTGGGGCAGGGGGAGGGTCTGCTGCAGGCACAGCTGCTCGCAGCCGCCGTTGAAGCCGTCGGAGCAGTCGATGCCTTTGGAGTAGTCATAGCAGCCGGTGCCATCCTTCATGGGCCGCAGCTCCTCGGGGCACTGCACAGACAGGGCACATGGACATGTCACCTGGGTGTCCTCCCCCACCCTGGAGCCCCAGTGTCCTCCCAGGACAGAGCCCGTGCTGCTGAACTCCTTTCCCATGTGAAGGAGATGAGTTTGTCCTGAGGGATGGGGTAGCCCTGCATCACCTCCCACAGCCCTGGGGAAAGGGGAAAGGGCATGGGGCAAGGATTTGGTCTGCTGCCAATGCCTCCCCCCTCCCTCTGGAACAGGGTGGAATCCTTGGGACAGCAAAACTACACAGCAATAAAGCCTCAAGCCAGTGTGGGGCAAAATACCACAGCCCTCTGTGTTTGCTCCCTGTTCCTCCAAAACGCAGAAAAATCCAGTGCAACCCAGAAATAAACACCTGGGACCAACCCAGAGAACCATCCCAGTGCTTGGGAATGACCTAGAAATCCATCTCAACCCATGATAGATCAGCAAGCATGGCCTTGGCATCGTGTCCAAAAGGATCTCGATGCCCACTGTGGGCAGGACCAGCCCGTGGCAAAAGCAGGACTGGGGGCAGCCAGGATGGCAGCCCAGGCTCATCAGTTTTCCACAGCTGAGGAAACCATGGCTCTAATTTCTAATTCCAGCTCCCCAGCTTGTTTTCCTTGCCCCAAAAGACAAAAGCCAGCAGACAGCAAATGCCACAGATAAATTGTCACCCAGATTAAAGCACACTTCCACTTCTGTTATTAATCCTTTTTCACCAAACAGACACGCACACAAATGACAACAAAAAGGCCAGTCCTTGAAAAAATAAATAAATCTTGTCTGGGAGCAGGTCACAATTAAAAATGCATTATGGAATTTCCTGAAGATGAGTTAGACTGGAGATGGCACAGGTAGTGATGAAGGCAGGATATAAATGGCCTCTGCCAAGCAGAAGAAAGGTTATAAAACTGCTATACTTTGTGCTTAAAAAAGAAAATCAATTTTCCATGTGAGCAAAATGCTGTACATATTAATAAAAGTTCAGGAGACCCTGGACTTTGTGCTCACTGACACCAGCAGGGTCCTGCTGGGAGATGGGCTGCTGAGCCTTGCTCACTCTTGGCTACTTCAGAAGCAAACAGGGACAGGAGAAAGGGGCTTTAGGGGGTCCTGGGCCACCCTGAGCCATCACAGAATCCTGGAATGTTTGGGTTGGAAGGGACCTTAAAGATCACCCAGTCCCACCCCTGCCATGGCAGGGACCCCTCCCACTGTCCCAGGCTGCTCCAGCCCCAATGTCCAGCCTGGCCTTGGGCACTGCCAGGGATCCAGGGGCAGCCACAGCTGCTCTGGGCACCCTGTGCCAGCCCTGCCCACCCTCCTAGGGAAGGATTTCATTCTAACAATCTAATCCAAACCTCCCTTTCTTCAGTTTAAAACCATCACACTTGTCCTACCACTCTATAAGGTTTGTCCCCACCTTTCTCTCCACCTCCCAGAAACCCTGAGCCACTTCCCTACAGCAGCAGCACCAAAACTGCTTCTGCCCTGCCTGCAGCAAGTGGGATGTGTTGATCTCTGAGCCAGCTGTCCTTCAGATCCCTCACTGCCTCCTGTGCCCTCAGCTCTGAAGCTTGCAAACCTCAGCACCTTGGGGACACCAGGTAAGGTGAGAAGGGAAGGCACAAGGCTTTTCCATCCAAAGGATGTTGGCAGCAAAGGGCTCTGGAATAGGATGCTGTCCATCCTTGCAGAGCAGGCAGGATCCCAAAGACACAGCCCTGGAATTAGCAGCAGGAAGCAGCAGAAGACTTGGGAGCAGGAGGTTTTCCAGATGCATATACAGAATAATGAAGGAGGAGAGGACACTGAGAACAATCTGTGCTTTTCACCACCCCAGAGCTGCCTGGCAAACAGCAGCAGGATGAGAGTGTTTGTGAATGTGCAGATAGAGCTCTTATCTCCGTGCTCTCCTCCTTGTCTGCCAGCCCTGCTGTAAGAGCAGAGCTGTGCACGCTGGCAGAGAGGATCTCCCTGGAGGACACGGGGAGGGCTGGCTGCAAACAGCATCTCTGCTTCACAGCATCTCTGCTTCACAGCACCTGCCTCTGCTGCTCTCTCCACACCCACAGGGATGGGGGCCAGGGCTCTGCTCACATTCCCCTAGAGATCCTGGGGGATCTTCCAGGGTGCTGAAGGCAACTGGATGGGACTGTAAGGCAGCAGGAGCCACAGGACCATGGCTCAGTCACGGCTTTTTGGCGCTGTCACTTGGAATTCTTGCCTTGGCACGGATCCATGTGCTGAGCTCAGCACCTTCTCCAGCTCACAGAGGAAGAAGATGGTTCTTTCCCAGTGACTGGGTTAGTGGGTCAGCAAAGCCCTCCCTCCCTTCGTCCTACTCTGCTTGAGGCCACCCTTGGGATATTCCTCCAGTTTTGGCTCTTAACCACCATGAAACGTGTTTCCTTTCAGTTCATAATTATGCATCCTAATACCCATTAATTACAGCAGGCAAATAGCTCAGCACAGCACTTGCAAAAGAAAGCACTCCTGTCTCTCCACATCCATCCCTGCTCAGAGTAGAGCCAGCTCTCCAGTCAGCTGCTGTGCTGCAGCACGGAGCTCTCCAGGGACAGAAAATTTTGGGAGCTAATGTGAAAACACGGGATGTGTCCCTGCTCAGGGGAGTCAAGGGAATCAACAAACTTGGCAATTAGTACTGGCCAGGCAACACCAGCCTCTTCATGGGAGGTTTTGCAGGGATGAATAGGTGGATGAAGCAATTACTGAGCACAATAAATCACAGAATGGTTTGAGTTGGAGAGCACCTTAAAAAGCAGCTTAATTCCCCTGCCATGGGCAGGGATGCCTCCAAGCCTTGTCCAACCTGGCCTTAGACACTTTCTGGGACAGCCACAGCTTCTCTGGGCTTATAAATCTTTGTAACACACCTCCCTGTCCCTGCAACAGATGATTTCCCACTGGGATGTCCCACCAATACATCAGAGTGAGGGGAAAACTGAAGTCCATTTGAGTGCAAATATGGTCTTGCCCACAGGAATCAGAAATGACCGTGGAAAAAGCCAGTTTGTGCTAATCCTGACCTTCTGATGGATCAGCTTGGGCTTCTGGATGGGCCTGCAAAGCCAGCTCTCACTCTGTGCTCACTGGCCTTTTATAAAGGAGCAGATCTGTTCTTGCTGACATTGATTTGCCTGGCTTGGGCAGCAGAGAACCAATAATTACGGTGAGTTTTAATCAATGCCCCATCAATTTAGGTGCAGTTCAATTTGTGCTCTGCCTTGGCAGTGACACAGGACGGGGGGCTCTGTTGGAAAATGATTACAAAATCAATAAGCAACTGGGTCAATAACTCTGTCTGGGCGAGCACGGGTGGCACGTCCCGCCCTGGAGGGAGGAAAGCTGGAGCCCCAGCAGGTCCTGGTCATACACCTCTGCACAGCCCTCCTCCACACAAGGCATGGATTTATTTACCATGGAAGCACAGGGATCCCACACACTGTTACCCAGCAATTCACAATGAAAAGCTGTTTGTGGTTCACCACGTTAGACTCGTATTGCATGTGTTCAGTTCCAATTCCCATCCTTCACCCATGGATCTGACCAGGAAATACAGCTCAGAGCTTGGGAAAAGGGGCTGAGGCTTAATCCATGCTAAGGAGAGTTAAAAAAAAAAGATGTAGGGGGAGACTCCAGCTCTGCTCAAAATCCAAGGAGAAGCTGTACCATACAAATATAATTCCATGCTCTTGCAAATCCACTCCACCTATGCAGAAGTGAACTGATTTCTCTGTGCCGACAGACAACCCTGAAAATTGCCCTTGGCATTGGAAAAGAAAACTTTCTTTTCTTGTTGTGTCCTAGCACTGATAACACAGGTCCTGAAGGCTAAACATGACCCTCAGCTCCAATGCTCTGACCCTGCTGCTGCCAAGGGGTCTGAGAAGGAACCACCAGCTCCACATGGTTTGTCTGATGGCACAGTTGGGCACCAGCCCATCCCCTCTGATCCCAGAGCACACAAGTCCTTATTCCTGTGATTGCAGTCAGCAACTGAATTTTGAGTACGCACAGGGAATGGATGTGCTGAATAGGAAGCGCTATTTTTATCTGTTGTTTTGTGAAACAGGCTTTTTTCGCTTTTAAGTGACATCTCCAAGGTGACATGGGGTGGCAGATCTGGCAGGGCCTGCTGCCACATGGCCACAGCCACCCCAGGAATACACCAGATCCAGCCTCACTGATACACAGGGCTGTGGTTTGGAACAAAATGGGATGCCTGTGCCACTGCTGTCACCCAGCACAGTGTGTGGCACCTGTGGCCTCCTGCCACCAGGACTGGGCTCCTCTGCCCATCACCACCAGCAGCATCCCCAGAGCAAACACAGTGGGAGGAGTTTTCCTGGATCACCTTCAGGGGGAAAGAACACAAGCAACAACAGAACCTGTGAGAGGCTGTGCCTTAGGAAAAGAAATACCTGGACAAGTCCCTGCTCATGTAAGTAAAAAAAGGAGCCTTTGCTCACTTTCTCGTTTGCAAAGCTCATTAGCGGTGAGATGGGCAAGGGGTCACTGGAAGGCAAATCATTACTGACATGGATCCCCCAGATGGGAGCACATCCGCTCTCCTCCATCTGAGCTGCCTGCCAGAGCTGCTCAGCTCAGCTCCTCTCCTCTGTTATTAAGTTTAAAAAACCAGAATACTTAATAGAGTGTTTCTGTAGAGAGTAAACTGCCCTTTTTGTTATTCCACTCTGTTTTCTCAACAACAGCAGCCTTCTAGTCAGAGATTTTTGTGCCAGGAGGTGATGCTCTGGGTACAGACGAGTCTGAATCCCCCCAGTCTTAAAACCACAGAGGGAAGCTGCCCCCAAACCCTGCTCCAGGTACCACTCTCATGCCTGGATGTCTCCAGAAGTGACAGCGAGGACCCCAAGCTGCCCAAGGCAGCACCATCAGCTGGTGGCTCAGTGCCACAGAGCCCTAATGACCCCCCTTTGTGCCCAGGCATCCTCACTCCTCACCGAGGAACCTCCTCAGCATGAGACAAAAACATTAATCCCAGGCACTGCTGAGGTACAAGCAAGTGCCAGCATTCTAATGAGCTCCCTCCTATACCCTGGCATGTATTTATTTGCTTGTTGGAGCTCAGAAATGATACAAATGCAGTAAACCCCTCTGTGTCCATATATATATATGTATTTGGACAATTCTAGCTTGTTCTGTCTTTGTTTTCTTGACCCAGAAGGCCCCTGGTGAGCAGAGCTCCTCAGCAGCAGCAGGACAGAGCCTGGCTGTATGCAGCTCAGTCTCTGTAGGTGAGATTCATCCCTCCTCTCCCAGTAATTTGGTAAAACAGGGCCAAAATGCTGGTTGCTAAAGGGCTCTCCAGAGTGTCCTCAGGGCAGGGATGTGCTCACCAACCCCAGAGCCCTTCCTGACACCCTGCTGAGGGGGGAACATCCTTCCCAGAGGGGAACATTACAACTGTTTTCTGAAATAACAGTCATTATCTCCCCACTCTTCCCCCTCCTCCCTCCTATTCTCCTGCTTCCTTTTCCCTTTAAAGATCATCAATCATTATTTTAGCCCTAGAAAATCAAACCCATCTGTCTTGCAGGCTCCTGAGAACATGCTGCTTGTGCTTCTCAGCCTGGTCCCTCTGTGAAAGTGCGATGGGGGATCCATGGAAGAGCTGAGGCAGCATCTCCTCCCTTCCAGTGGAACCTCTCAGGCAAATCACTCTGTGTGTGACTGCACCTCAGTTCCAAGGGACAGAGATTTGTTTCAAGCAGCTGATGGGATGCTTTGCACACAGAAAGAAGTGTTGCTGGAGCAAGGAAATCTGCTTCCCTTCCAGAAGTCCATTTTGGGGTGTGCTGGTGTCTCCTGCCTGTCAGGGCATTTTCAGCGACAGCAGAAGCTGGCACATCTAAAAACCTTTGGGGAAACTGAAATTCAAGCCCTGCCCCACCTGACTGACCTGTCAGGGTGCAGCCCAGCCACAACACCACACAGCAAATCCTGTATCCCAAACCAATCCCACAGCCCAAGCCAGCTGTGACCACAGCACACAAAGCATCCCAGTCTGGTGAGGAGCAGAGGTGCACCAGCCAAACCCTCAAGGAACATCACTGAAAAAGCCACTGCTGGAGAAACAGGGCTTTTATCATCCAAACCACTCTTTCCCTGTGCAGGCAAAGACCTCCAGCTCACCTTGGTGCTTCCTGAGCTATTCCAGTTGCTTTTAAACCAGCTGTCCCTTGCCCATGAGGTGCAAACCCCTCTGAAAGCAAAGACAGGCAGGTGGTTCACTCCCACCCACCCCCAACAGCCTTTGCCACCCTTTCCTCCTCTAATCCCCTTTCCAGCACAGGTATTTACCTGGATTAATGAGATAAAATCCAAACTCACAGGTTCCTTGGGGGCTTGAGTGTGCTCAGAGGGTTTCTGCTCCAAACCACAATGTGCAAAAGGAGTCAGCTCCTGCTCCAGGGAGCCAGCAACACTTCAGAGGGGTTAGGAGAGACTGGCTTTCCTCATCTCCCTCCCTGGGTGTGCATCTCTCCCATAATTAGCTAGGTGCCTCTCAAGGCAGGGATGGGTAAGTTTTTATTTTTCAATGAACAATTGACTGTCAGAAAAATGCAGATTTGATGAAGCTTAAGTGCTTTGTGGGATTCCATCAATTACATCTCAAAACTCTTTGGGAAATTAGGAGAGCATTTAATTTTGACAAGGTTGAAATGTTTTGGTTTCCATCACCTAATTTTGTTTTTATTTCAGGCTGTACACTGGGATAAAGCAATATAAAACAAAGCTCCAGATGATAATGGTGGAATTAAACATTTCCCTCTCCTTGAAAGGAAATGTTTTGAACTAAAGTATTTTGGAATTTTCATATATGCAAGGCATTTTTGCTCAGCATTTTGGATTGGGCTGAAACTCCCAAACACTCCATTTCCCCCCAGAAAAAAAAAAAAAAAAAAAAAGAGTTCTCAGCATCACCCACATAATTTCAAAGCACCTCTCCATGGTCCCTAAGCCACCTCTGATGACCTGTGCTAGAAGGAGGAGAAGAAAGCAGTAGCCACTGCCCTGCTCCTTCATTTCTAATCCCATTTCTCACCAAAACTGCTAAATTAAGCCATTTCTCTGCCACACTCTGCAGCAGTGAGGAAGACCCATCATTCTGAGGTGGGAGAGCAAGGGAAGGATTAGCCCCAACAAGCTGTGCTAAGGTTTATATGCCTGTGCAGACCATGCCAAATTTCTCCTCCTTCTGTGTCTAAAGAGGCTGGGACCAACACCACAGCAGTGTCACCACAGGCCACAACTCCATTAAGTGACTCTCTGGTAGGTGATCTCCCTCCTGCATCCTGCTGAGCCAGACAAATTCCCTCCTTTGTGATGGGCTGACCCCTCAATACAGGGAGGGACAGTTCAAATCATCCTTGTAGGCAAAATGCACTTTTTTTCTTGCTCAGACTAGAAATAAACCTCTGCCAGAGGGAGCTGAGCCAGTGAGGATGAGCAGGGTTTCATGTCTGTACAGAGCAGCAGCACTCAGTGCCCAGGCTGGGCAAGGCTCTCCCAGCACCTCTCCCAAGCTGGGATGGCTCCTGGAGCACAGCCCTGCTTTAGCCCTTCCACATCCACCTGCACCATCCTTGGCTCCTGCAGCACTCAGTGTGCCTTGAAGAGCTAACTCACCAATGTCTGCAGGCACACACATCTGCAGAGCCATCAGAGCACACCTCTCACTCCTTAAACAAACCAGGGCTAATTCTGGTCATTCCTGGCCCAGGAGCCCCAGCTGCCTTCCTCAGCCCCAGGCAGGCTCCTGCCCTTCTGCTTCTCCAGGTGTTCCTCACAGTGAGGAGAGCCCATCCTGGGAGGAACCATGGGGCTCAGGCACCTGCAGCTGCTGCTGCATCCTCCCACAGTGATGCTGAGAATGCTCAACAGGCACTGGAAGAGAACAGAGAACCTCCTGGCCCAGCTCATGTGCTAAGGATCAAAGCTCCCATTCCTTTGGGGAAAAAAACCAAACCAAACCAAAAAACAAAACAAAAAAAAAAAACCTCACAACAAACCAAACAAAAAAAAACCAAAAACAAAACAAACCAAACTACCCTTCTTGTTTTCAATAAGGCTGCAATCCTGCCTTTCCAGGCTCAAAAATGCACCTGCTCATAGGACAGTACATGGAAGCAACCCCTCCCTTCTTCTCAGCTGGGTGAGAGGACTGGCACCAGGGAGCAAAGCTAATCTGAGAGACAGCTGGGGAAACCTGAATTTAAGCCATGATGCAGGTGTTTCCTTCAGTCTCTCAGGGCCAATTCACAGGTTTTCATCTCAAATTATAAATCACCAACACAGGAGGGTTAAGCATTTTCCCTCCTTCAGCATCCTCCCTCCAGGCTGTGCAGCTACCCCAGTGCTAGTAGAAAAGATCAGTAATACTTCCTTTACAGGATGTAGTCTGAATTATTCCTCTAGCACACTTTCCCCTGGTTTGCTGTGATCCCTGCAAGATGGTACAAAGCACACACTGGACTCAACGTGCAGAGTCACCAGATACAGAGAAATTCACTGGGATTTTTGTTTTCTTGGGAAATTCCCACAGCTTGACCAGCTCCATCAGCAATTCTAGAGTGCAACAAGAAAAAGCAGCATGGAAGGAGCTTTTTTAGAGCTTGGGGGCTCTTAGGTTATGTTAGGGCTCAAATACAAGGCTCCAGTTTGCAATGCCAAGGTCTTGGCAAGGTTGCAGCTGATAAATCTTAAAATTACCTGAATATAAAAAGGCCTCCGATAAGAAAAGAACTACAGAAACCCTTTATGCACTCATGCCATCTACTGGGTGCACATAAAACTAACAGAAAACCACGAGATGAGGGGGAAAGGATCTCATGGGGGATGGCAGGTGGGAGCTGCCACCCCTGTGGGTGGGAATCCTGCTGGAGAGGCTTTAGGATCCTCAGGTGATGCCTAAAAAGCAGGATTTTAACTGAGCGAAGTGACACCCCCTTTCCTCTCCATCACCAGCCCAAGGAGACTCAGCCAGACTCCAGCACGAGCTGCAGACTCCACCCTCTCCTTTTGAGACCTTTTAAGGCCAAGCAATTAGGTAATGGCAGAGCCCACCCGCTAAAAACCCGGAGATAAATGCATCCCAGTCCTTGCAGAATTACTGGAAGCCGTATTAAGGGTGTGAAGGAACTGGTAACAGATGATGATTATATACAAAAGGAATAAGAAATCTTTGAGATTTGTGCTGCTCCCTGGTTGAGCTGCTCGGCTCCAGCTCTGTGGTGTATTAATTGCTTACAAGGCTACATGTATATTTTATGCTCAGTACCTGCCTGGAACATTTGTTGGATTTAGCCTTGATTGATGAACCACTGATTATATACTTCTGTGGTCCTCAGCAAATTAATAAACTGTTGACTGGTAGAGATTAACAACATGTCATGATTTGTGAATCTGTGTCCAGAGTAAAGCTGGAGCAAACCTAATGCTAAAATTAGTAGGCAAATGCTCCCTGAACTCTATAAAAAGGGGATAGCTTAATTAAATTACATCCCGATATTGCCCATAGCACTTACCAAATTGGCAAATTGAGTTCACAGCAGTTCACTTCAAAACTAACTGACATCTCTGAAAATTTGCAGCACATGACCCCATCCTTTCTTAGACAGGGAGCCCAGTTCACACCCAGGAGCAGGAGTGGGATGAGGAGGACAAAGAAAGTACCAGAATGTCTCAAACTCAGCCTGTGTGAGCTCTGAGACTCCACTCCCAGTCCCTCTGACTCCACTCAGCACCACCCAGGGCTGGGGGCTGTGCTGCCAGCCCATCCACCAGGCTTTTCCCTGGCCATGGGACACGGTCAGAAACATGGGGACAGTTCCTTCCACACCTCTCTCATACCCTTCCTTCACCAGGGACCGACACCAGGCAATGAGAATAAAACAATGCACAGGGCTGGGAGAGCTGGGAAGCAGCAGGGGCTGTGTCAGTCCCAAGGCAACCAGGGAGCCAAGGGCTGGGGCTGGGATGCAGTGGCTGTCCCCACACCCAGCTCTGCTGTCCTCAGCCTGGGACTGGGGAGCTTCACCCCAAGACTGGGAGCTGTGGAGAGGCACAGAGCAGCTCCTGCAGTGGGGAGAAAAAGGGGTGAAGGGCAGAGTGGGGAGAGACTGTGTCCTGTCCCCATGGGATGGTGTGATGTGCAGGACGGGGTTAACTGTGGTCCCCAAGTGTCACCCCTCACCCAAAGCTCTCGGGGAGGGGATGCCCTGTAGGAGAATGCTCCTGCTGCTCCTCCCTTCTCCCCTCACTGTACATTCCCTTTACACACAGCCTCAGTCAGGTTTTACAGACGCTTTACCCCAAGTGACATAGTTTTCCTTTTCTGCCTTTCCACACGCCAGCACTAGGTCTGTACTTTATTGACAATTTCTATCTTAATATATCCTGACTTTAAAAAGAGGCATCGCTTCCCAGAGGCATGAGGTGATAAGAGCCTTGATTGCTTCTGACAGTGCCTGGCAAGCACATTGGCATTCAGAGCAAAACAAATAAAAAAGGGGGAAAACACCCCAAAAGACTAGAAAGGCAGCTGCTTACTGAAAAAGGGGACAGGAAAAAAGGAGGAAGGGGAAAATAAAGGAGGAAGGGGAGAGGAGCAGCGAGGGGAGATGGCATCAGGCGTTGCTGGTGACACATCAGACTGTCACACTAAATGGCCTTAACAAGCAACCTGAGAAGGGGATAATGAAAACGCCTCCCCCCGGGACAGCACGGCTCCAGCCTGACCTTTCCCAGCTGCCGTGTACAAACATCTTCAATAAATAAAGAGACACTTATCTCCTGTCTCTGCTGAGCTGGGAGGGATGTGGAGAGGGGCTGTGCCTGCAGTGGGATCAGGGGGTTTAGGAGCAGTGGATGTGGGGTTGAGGGGATGGTGAGAGGGTGACAGCTCTGGACCCCCTTGGGGGCCCCCAGGGCTTCCTGGCAGGCAGGGGCTTCAACAATAGACAAGAAGGGAAGCTCCAGGTTTGCCTCACTTCCCAAGGCTCTGTGCTGGGTCTCTGCAGTCATTCTGGATTCACACAGGCTCCTCACGCACGGAGGGACGACTTTGATGTCAAGGTGAGATGGGTTAGAGCTGGTCGAGCTCTGAGCTCTGCTGCTCCCACCTAAAAGCCCAGCAAAACCCCTCAGGGCATCAGTGCCTGGGAACACTCCATGGAACTGCCCACAGCCCGGCTGGACAGGCTCTGGCAACCTGATCCAGGGAAGGTGTCCCTGCCACCAGGGCTCAGGACAAGGTGACCTTTAGCCCTTCCAGGATTCCAGGATTCAGAGCCTCTGCCCAAAACTAATGCTCTAGGGTCTAGATCTTCTGGACTCTGCAAAGCCTGGGACTCAGTAGATTGTTTGGCAAGACATCAGCATGTTCAGAAACAAATCAAGACTCTGAGGGTGTCAGAGATGCCCAGAGGTGGATAGGCTGGGAGAATGCTTCATATTTCTTCTGCACAAAGCAGGAGGCAGCTTTCCACCCCTGCTTCTTGACAAGCAGGAAAATGACCACCAGCCTCAAGCATTTTTTTTTCTTTTGCTCATCTGAGCACTTGGGCTGCTTCCCTGGAGTCCTTAAGGCATTTGTGATTTGCCCTGAAGGCCCCTGCTAGGGAAGTCCAGCTCCAGCACACACATCCCCTCAGCCACAGGAAGCAGGAGCAGGTCACATCTCCCTCTGGCTTGTCCCCAAACCAGAGGCCAGCCCCAGAGACCCTATGGCTCCAGCACCTACCCCCAGCCTCAGCATGTACTCCACAGCCTCAGCATGTACCCCACAGCCCCAGTACCCACCCCACAGCTCCAGTACCCACCCCACAGCTCCAGCACCTACCCTACAGCCTCAATACTCATCCCACAGCCCAGTACTTACACTAGAGCCCCAGTACCTAACCCACAGCCCCAGTACCTACCCCACAGCTCCAGTACCTACCCCACAGCTCCAGTATATACCCCACAGCTCCAGTACCTACCCCACAGCTCCAGCACTGACCCCACAGCCCCACCATGTACCCCATAATTCCAGTACTTACACTAGAGCCCCAGCACCTACCCTAAAGCCTCAGTACACACCCCACAGCCCCTGCACCTACCCCACAGCTCCAGCACCTACCCTACAGCTCCAGAATGTACCCCACAGCCTCAGTATCCACCTCACATCCCCAGCACCTAACCCACAGTCCCAGCAGCCACCCCATACCTCCAGTACACACCCCACAGCCCCGGTATGTACCCCACAGCTCCAGCACCTACCCTTCAGCCCTAGCACACACCCTGCAGCCCCAGCACCCACCCCACAGCCCCAGCACTGACCCCACAGTCCCAGCTCCCACCCCACAGCCCCAGCACCCACCCCACAGCCCCAGCACTGACCCCACAGCCCCTGCACTGCCCCCACAGTCCCAGCACTCACCCCACAGCCCCAGCACTCACCCCACAGCCCCAGCATCCACCCCACAGCCCCAGCACTGACCCCACAGCCCCAGCACTGACCCCACAGCCCCTGCACTGACCCCACAGCCCCAGCACTGACCCCACAGCCCCAGCATCCACCCCACAGCCCCAGCACTGACCCCACAGCCCCTGCACTGACCCCACAGCCCCAGCTCCCACCCCACAGCCCCAGCACCTACCCCACAGCCCCTGCACTGACCCCACAGCCCCAGCATCCACCCCACAGCCCCAGCACTGCCCCCACAGCCCCAGCACTGACCCCACAGCCCCAGCACGTACCACACAGCCTGTGGAGTCCACCTTGCGATCCGAAACACACTTGAAGTTGCGGGTGCAGCCGCCGTTGTTGCGGGAGCAGTCGCGCACGGGCCCGAAGGAGGAGAGCAAGTCATTGATGGTTTCGAAGTAGGTGGACAGCATCGCTTCTTCCCTTGGAGAGAAAAGGCACCGTTAGGGCTGGCTGGGAGCTGGCAGAGCTGGCATGGGCATGGGAATCCACAGAGAGCTGCTCTGGCAAAATCCCTGCATCCTGATTAGCAATCCTGAGCCAAAGGAAGCTTCCCAAGGAAGTGAGGGTTTGTGATTATGGTGTACAATAAATGTGCTGCATAACTCTGGCATCCTTCAAGAATCAACCACTCATGGGGTTTCAAAGATACTGTCCACCAGTTTTATGCAAACTAGCAACTAGGAGATGCTTTATTAATAGCCTAGAGCTGGATGTGGAACTAATCTTACACTAGATCACAGCAAATCCAAAGCCATAAAACTCTTCCTGAATGTTTCATAGCTGGGCCAAGCCTTCCTGAGCATCCACACCCCATCCATCACCCACATCCATCCCAGGGACACTGCCAGAGCTGGAAAGACACACGAACTTGGCTTTATGTTTGCTGGGATGTGGAGCAGATAATGCAGGGATGGGTGCAGGCACAGCTCTGCTGCTCTGCTCCAGCCCCTGATGGACAAAGCCCCAGGCATTGCTGTGCTGTGACACCCCTCAAGCAAGAAGCATGAGCACCTAGGAGTCATTCCAGGGCCATGGGAAGCCATGGGAAGCTCCCAGCCCTGCCTCTGGGAGCTGCACACGCAGCAGATTTCGCCTGTGACAAAGCATTCAGGCACTCTGCCTTCTGCTGGGTTCCTGCAGAAGGAACACAGATGCTTGTCAAGAGCTTTAAGCATCTCCAAGATATTTTTTTTGTCTTCAAAGCACAGTTTATATGTTAACCAATACCCACAACCCATCCTGGGCAACAGAACCCATCACCCTCTTGCTGGCAGGAGAGAGACAAAGCGATCAGAGAGAGAGAAAGGTCACAGAACAAGTCACTGGTAGTGACAGAACGACCTCCACAGGTTGTTTATTAGATCTTTACACACAGGAGGCTGCAAATTAACCCTGACCCCTCTGACCTCAATACCCCTGAGGCAGTGCTGGGAGTCACAGCATGGTTTATTCTCCTTGAGCCTCTCCCCTGCTCAGCCATCAGCACAATGACCCAACGCCCAGCATTAGTGCCCCTTTTTGGGGGGGTTTAATGTGAAAACAGCCTGCTTGGCAATGAAACAGCATTCAGGAATATTCATCAGCCCTGGAGGGCCATGGCAGTGCTGCTGGAAGCAGCCCTGCATTCTCTATCAGCAGAGGGCCCCTGAGCTCACAGCCCTCACACTCACACACAGCCCTGCCAACACCGAGCGCTCAAGAACACCATGAGTCAGGTATTAAAAAAGAATATAATGCAACTGGCACCAAAACGATGAGATTTTAAAAATAAATCACTTTGCTGTGCTTTTTTTTTTTTTTTTTATATTTTCCTCCCCTAAATTTGCTTTAGGGTATAACCAAGCTTTTCCCTGCAAACTCAAGGGCTAGAAACTCCTGAGACCAAACCCAAATAAAGCCTTATGCAGTACTGCCATCATGATTTTTTTAGATTCTGGATTTCAAGGGAATCACAGGATTCCAAAAGTTGGGACTTTAAACAAGGAAAACACCATTAAAAGCAGTGAGAAATAGTAAATTGGCACACCCCATGGGCTGGGGTGGATGAGTTATCCCAGCACTGGAGCAGCTCCGTGTTCATGGTGCCCCACATAGCAAATTCATGTCTGTGCTGCCCTCTGTCACCCCAATTACTGCTTCCCAATTAACTTTGCACTTGTAGCAATCAAGCTTCTGATATTCTCCCTTTCCTGGCCCACCTCCTAGATTTTCCAGCATATTTGGATATGAATCTCCCTCTGTCCTTTCTTGGTCATGTTTCAAATATCTCTAGAGGCCGTTTTCTATCAGCACTCTGTTCCCACCAGGATCTGCAGCTCCTCTGAACTGAGGCAGTGAGAAATGCAGGATACATTAGATCAGGGCACACATTTCTGCTGGAGAGATGAGGGGGGGAGGAAGGGGATATTATTTACTAACTAAAACCACTGTTTATTAACATAGGGAGGAATATTTTTAAAAAGCCAAACCCAACAAACTGTGACAGCTCCTCCACCACCCACCCCAAAAGCTCAGCCCCATCTGGTCCTCCCAGGGGGTTTCTCATCGTGGGTGGACAGCAAGGAGAACCATGCTCCCATCCTCCCTCCTGGCTTTTCCATTGAATACCAAACCCACATCCCTGGAAGGAGAAGGTGAGGAGCTACAGCTGCTTTGGGTGGTGGGAAGGAGATCCTGGGGCAGGGTCCTTGCATGGGACTGCTCCAGGGAGACAGAACTGCCTCATCCCACATGGCACCAGGCTGGGGCTGGCAAGGGCAGCTTGTCATGCTTTAATTAAAACTTGGGAGCACAAACCAACCTCCTGCCCTCGGGAAGGCTGAAGATGGGAATGGAAACTCACTCTCCAAAGCCTGGCATAATGGATGACCCCTGCCAAAGCCCAGGAAGGGCTGGTGAGCTGGAATGAGCCATTAAGCATATTAAAATATTAACCTTGCTGGGAGGTTGGGCAGCAGAGCCGCAGGGAAGCGTTCAAGTGTCACCTGTGAGAGGAGCAGGGGCGAGGGCAGGCACTCAGCAGGATCAGTTCTGTGTTGGCCATCGTTCCATTAGAGGAGCTGCCCTTCAGCACAGAGCCCTGACAGGCCAGGCAGCTCACGAGAGGCTGTGTGCTGCTCGGAGCCAGCTGGGAGCAAACTGCACTTTCATCTGCCTCTGGAGGGGCTGCAGGAGCCCAGCTCAGTGCAGGAGCCCAGCTCAGTGCAGGAGCCCAGCTCAGTGCAGGCAGGTGCTGCTGAGCCCTGGCACTGCCAGCTCAGCTCACTGAGTTTTGGGAGTGAAGAGCAATCATTAATTACCTGCCTTCTGCAGTGGCATGTGGCATGGAGCAGTCGAATTTCCACCCTCTGCCCATGACCCCTGCCTGTCCTTCCCTGCCCACTGTTTGGGGCTCCTGTTCTCACATTCCAGAGCCAGCCCTGGAGGGAACACAGTGAGACAGGGCAGGGGACACTTGAGGAGAGGTGGCAGCATCTGGCCACCACTGCAGCAGCCCACTGGGGACAGCCATCCCCACTATTAGTGCCAGATTAGAGCAGCCCTGATGGATGAATCACTTTCCCTGCAGTAAGAAACTGCCTGCAAAAGAACAGCTCTTGTTCTCCATCTCTCCATGCTGGATTTCAGTGACTGAGCCCTGGATCTGTTCTGACAGGGCAGGATGGAGAAGGACAGGCTCTGTGTCCTGAGTACATCAAAGAGCCCAAGGGAGCTGCTGGTGGCCCTGGCTGGACCCAGGTGCCAAAACCACAGGGAGCAGGCAGGGCTCAGCACCTGGTGCACTGGGAGGATGGGGCAATCCATCACTAACCTGGAACCAGGTCTTGTAAAAAAAGGATATTTTGGTGCCAGATCCTCTCCACTGAACATCTGTGAACACACACACACACACACACACACTCTTTAACTCTCCAGCCCTTCCAAAGACACCTGCTGACACCCAAATGATATAGTTATAAATGGAACACACTCCCCTCCCTGCCAGGACCCTCTGAGCACACACCCAGCATCAGTAAAACCCATTTTTTCTATCAACATCTCATGGCACAAATATCCAGCAGGGCTCCCCTCCTGACTCTGCTCCCATGGTGCAGACCATGGCACCCATCCTCACACAGCCCCATTCCACCTCCCACCACCTGCACTCCCTGATTCCCTCAAAAACACTTTTCTCCACCCTCTCTCTTTGTTCCAGGTCTCATTAATGAAGCAGATTCACTGACAAATACCGCTGGGGGTTATTTATTAATGAAATACCAACACCAAACAATTCTCAAAGCCTCCAAAGCACTCATCCCAGAATAAGCTCCAGAGCTTTGCAGTGGCTCTTCTCTCCAGCTCATCCTGAAGGGGATTAGTGGGAGTTATCCAACTCTGCTGCCCCTTTTTATTGCCTGCTAATGGTTAAAGACTTCAGTGCCTTACAAAGTTCACCATGGATGAGAAAAATAAGGACAAGAATGTGAGCTGGAGACTTAAGACAGTGCCATCTGCTCCCTGAGCTGGGTTTGGAGAGGGATCAGGGTGGGAACTTGAGGTTCAGGAGTTTCCAGAGGCAGGCCCCACTGGCAGCACTGGTGTGATGCTGTGTCACTGCAGCTTCACCCAGAGCCACCCAGCCCAGCACAGCCCAGCCCAGCCCAGCCAGGAGGGCTCGTGCCCAGCACCTTGTGCTGCTTCCTGCTCTGTTGAACAGGGAACTTCAGAGCTGCTGCACTTGCAAACCAGGAGAGAGCAATTTACACCCAGATTCTGCATTTTTCAGCCCAGCTGCTGCTTGCCTGAGCAATTCTGAGCAGCTCTCCCACGGTGCCCTGGAAAATTCATCACAGAAATGGGCACAGAGGGTGAGCGACACACGGATCCCAGCTGAGGGTGTACTGAAAAACTCATAATCACATTTTTTATAATTATATATAACCAATAAAACTCCAAGCTGCAGCTGCAAAGCCCAGATTCAGAAGCAAATAATTGATCAGCACATGGGACTGGGACCTTGGCTGCAAGTAGAACCTTTGGGACCCCTTGAAGCCACCACGTGCAGCCCCAGCAGCACGCTCAGCACATGGCATTCCTCCCCCAGCAAAGGCAGAGCCACCCCTTCCCCAGTGTGTCACAACCCTGTGGGACCCCCTGTGTGTCACAAACATTCAATTGTGCTCCCAGGGGGTGATGATTTTCTTCACATTTAAGACAGGCAGCCAAGGCAGCGAGAGAGGGGATGGAAAGTGCTCACCACTGCTGGATGGCCAACTGAAGATGCTTTCCAAGTTATTTTTAGTACTTTTAGCACTTCCCACATCCACACAACAATTCCAGCTGGGTCTGCTGCACTACAGGCTCGGCTGTTCTGTACTCAGAACCATCCAGTTAAACACCCAAGTTATAATGAACAGGTAATAAATGATCACCTGAGAAAAGTGGTCTCCAATTTAAATGCAACTGAATATGAGGTTTTTTGGGGGATTTCAATCCTTCAATTTTTTATTCTGCCTGCAGCAAGAGACTATTTTCTCTACAGCTCTTTCCTGCATCCCTACAATATTCAGTCATGGATCAAAAAATTATTTGGGTTGGTTAAAGCTCACCTCACCCCACCCCTGCCATGGCAGGGACCCCTCCCACTGTCCCAGGCTGCTCCAGCCCCAATGTCCAGCCTGGCCTTGGGCACTGCCAGGGATCCAGGGGCAGCCACAGCTGCTCTGGGCACCCTGTGCCAGCCCTGCCCACCCTGCCAGGGAAGGATTTCTTCCTGCTCTCTGTGTCTGTGGAGAGTGCAGCAGCCATCTCCTGCAGCACTGAACCATGAGCCAAGCAAGTCCATTCACACACTGGACCAAGCTGGAATGCTCTGGGAAAGTTAATGTCCCTCCCCAGCACTGAAGGAGCTCATGAGGTGGTGGCAGCTCCTCACTTGGGGACATACAGCCTGAAACTCTGGCATACTGAAGCTCCTGTCCTTAACCAGGTGTCCCAGTCTGTGCCTGCCGCAGATTTATTATTTCATGTAGGGGAAAAAAGTGATTTTCTGCCCAGTACACTGACAAGCACTTTTCAGCCACTGTAATAGTGCTGGAAGGTTTGAAGAAAAACCACTATCCAGGTCCTCAACTGGGAGAAATCATCCTCACTTGAGTGACACTGGAGAAGGCATTTCAACAGTGCTGTGCTGACATTCCAGCTGATGAGCTGCTTGCTATAAATTTTCTGGGTAGTCTCGCTTCTTGTGGCAATACTATAATAAACACTTGCAAAAACACTCTCCCAAAAAACCTTGAGGTTGAAAGTGTGAAAAATTCCCCACCAAGCATCAATAATTTGCTGGAGATTCAATAAAACCACCGCTCCGCCAGAGAGTTTTGAAGCTCACTTCTGCAAGCAGAAGGGCCAGGAATTTAATTACAGCAAAGCAAAGCAAAAACAAACACACTGGGATAAAAGTGAGCTAGGAAAGCACATCCCAAAGGATGTTTGGGTTCACAAGGACCCTGCACCTCACTGCAGCCCCCTGGGAGCCAGCACAGCTCTGCCATATGAAGGACCAGGGTATCACAGATGAATTAAGCTAGATAGTTTTAATTCTGAGTATTGTTCTTGTTTCAGGGAAGGTTGTGGCTGCAGTTTCAACCCTGCACGAGCCAAAGGAAATGCAGGAGGTGCTGGCTCAGTCTCCCAGGCAACATCAGTGCTGGGAGGGTTAATAAAAGGCACATGAGCCTGAAGAGGGATGGCAAAGCACGGGCAGGAAGTGTGCTGGGAATTCCACGTGTTGGTACCTGCTGCAGTCTGTAATCCACCCCAAATTCAGCAGGATGCATTTCCAGTGTGCTGGATGCTCCTGTGTGTCAGAAACCTCAGCAGCAAAATGTGGGGTGGGATGGGATCGGATGGGATGGGATGGGATGGGATGGGATGGGATGGGATAATGGGATAGAATGGGATAGAATGGGATGGGACAGGGGCTTGGAGCACAGCAGGTGCTCTCAGTGGGACAGAAACCCCACAGCAAGCACCTGGGGACACCAGCCAGGAGGAAACCCAGCCCTGCCAAGCATCCCTGACCACCCCAGCAGATGTGATGGGCACTGCCAGGGACACCCCAGGGTGCATCAGGCGTGCCAAGACCAGAGCCATCACACTGGCCTGGGCACACAGAGAAAGTGCAATGTGTGAAATTATAAAGGTTGTGAGGTCACATACCCAAAACTTAAGGAAATTAGGAATTAAGATTGCCAGGACAACCTTGATGCAGTCTCCAGTAATTTTGCCTTTGATGGGGGTGTTGACTCCAAGACCACATCCAGGAGGTCACTGTAAGGACCTGTCTCTCCCCAAATGCCAAAGGTGATGGTGCCAGGCTGCAGCCAGGAGCCCTGGGATGTCTGAAACAGTCCAGAGCTCAGTTTAGGTACCCTAAACCCCACCCCTGGGTACTGAGGAACAGCCACAGCTTCTCAGCCCCCTGCAAACAATTTCCTCTGCAGCTTCTCACTATCTTGTTTTCTCTTCCTTGGAGGACACACAGCTCCTACTTTATTGTACTCTATCCAGGCACTGTTCTGCATCACAATTACTTAGCTCCTCGTGGCTTGCTTATGCTTTACTCAAACCAAGAAGCAGCAGTATTTCACAACAAATAAAGTGATTAAGTTCCCAATCTCCCTGTTATCATCCCCATTTTACAGACAGGGAGCCAAGGCACAGGCACAGTGATGTAAAAAACATCCACTCTGTTTCGTGCACCAAATCTGAGACATTTAGATGTGATTTTTCAGAGTGCTTAGCATTAAATGACACTTTTCCTGCTCAAAGTACAGCTCTCATTGACTTCAGCTGAAGTTTTTACAGCTTCACATTAATGCAGATCATTCCCAGAGCAGGTTCATCAGTTGTGCTGAGCGAGGCAAAGGTGAAAAACTAGGATATGATCATGCCATTAAAGATGATTCCATAATGCATATGCACAGAGGGGCTGCCTGAAGGCTGCACAGCAAACCGACCCTGGCACTTCCCTGCCCTGGAGTTCTGCAAACTTGGTAACATTTGCTACAGAGGAGCTGTTGGGGGTTTTATTCTGGGCAGGGAGGAAGGTGTTCAGCCTAGAAAAAGAGGACATTTTCCAGCAGCAGCTGCAGGACACAGCATCACTCCACCTTTGGTGGGCAGAGCTCTCTCTGGGGCAAAATCACCTCCTGAGTGCTCCCTGTCCTCTCACAGCTTGTCCCAGCACATCCCATTCCATTCTCCCAGCTCCCCTTCCCCACCAGCCCAAACTCAGGGTTTTTGGCCAGCTGCTGTCTCTGAGCTCAGGGATTGCTGCTGGCTCTCCCAGCTAAAACCAAGCAAGGCTTCACGCTGTGTGCAGCAATTCCAGTTTTTCAAAAGCACTTTTCAGCTGGACAATTAAGGCAGTTCTCCTCTAAAGCAGGGACCCTCCACAAAATGCCTGCCTCAATCCTCTGCAGAAATAGTGCTTGGTGGTGGGAGAAACAGAAATCTTAGAAAAACAAGCAATCAAGCAAAAGGTGAAACAGAAGGTCTGAAATCTCTCACCCTAAATTATTACAGGCTGAAAACATCATGAGATGGGCCAGGCCACCCCAGTACCAGGCAGTGATTGCAGCCCTGCCTAGGCTGGTTCAAATACAACAGATTCACATGGGTTCCACGTGATGTGGCAAACAAATGTCATTAATAGCAAAACTGCCATTAAACCCAGTGCTGTGGTGAGCTCTGGGCATCTCCTCCCCACCTCACCTGTACCCACTCCCTGCAGGTACAGTATTGAAGAGAACAGCAGCATCCAGCCACCCTCCCCTGCCTCTGCCCTTCCCACCCATCAGCAAACCCAGATTTCAGGTCCCAGCTCGTTCAGCATTCCCAAGGCATGACCTAAAGGATTTTCCCATTTAAACAGATATATATTCTAGCCAGGCTGTGCCAGTTTCCATCTCTCCACCCTGCTTCCCTGGCCAAGAAATTGGGAATTTGCTTGCTGGTGAGGCCAGAAAGACAAGAGAGGAGGTGGAAGGCGCCCAGCCCATGTACAAGATCCATCCCCCCATCATGGGGCTCCTGGGCCCCAAGGCTGCACAGTCCCCCAGCCCCACAGAAGCAGAGATGCCCTGCACTGCCCCATGGAACAGATCCACTACAGGGCTTTGGTCATCCCAAGCATTTTGCAATGGCAAACTGGAAAATGCCAGCTTGATACTCAGCCTTCAGCCTCTGCTGAGGCATGAATGACTCCCTGGGGTTTTCCTTCTCTTTCACACCCTTCCAAGGTGTTTAGGACAAGTTTTTTGTCTCAGTAGGCTCCTCTGGATCTGATTCTGGTGCAATTCATGAGGGTCATGAGGAAAAGTTGGATTTTGCAGGGAAACTGGGAGAGGGAGGGGCCACAGCCCAGACTCAGCCCCTCTCATTGCCCAGCGACTGGGGGGGTTCCAGTACACAATGAAGTGCCAAGATGTGCTGCTGATAAGCACTTCAGAAACGCTGATAGAATTAGATTACATAAACAGGAAACAGCCAGGGCTGCTGGATCAGATATCCATGTCCTGATTTTTCACAGATGTTCCTATCGATCTGCTGGGAACAGACAGGGCTGAGCTCTTCAGAAACTGGGTGCCAGGGCCCAGCCATCCCACCCAGGCAGGGATGGGTGTTGGGAATGCAGAGCCCTCTGGAATGCTGGCTGGAGGAGCCAGCTCTGAGCACCACAGCTCAGCAGCACCAAGCTCTGCCATGAAGCTCCATCCAGGTGAGCCCCACTGAGCCCCACACACCTGGGTGATCTTCACCAACCCCTCTGCATCCCAGGGGTCACCAGATCCCAGCTTCTGTGGCTTCCAGCCATGGCATGGGGGAAGCAAGCAGCCCACATCAACTGCACAAACAGAGGGGTGAGAGCCCACAGAAAGCAAAACTGGAGCTTTTTTTGAGAAACAAACCTGTCAGCTGTATTATAGAAAACATCACACACCTGGGCCAGTTACTAGGGATACATTTATGCATATGCATCTATATATGCATAGCTTTGCTGCTATATATAGCACCTTCCATCAGCAACACTCACTGGCTCCAAAAAAGCCAGATGAATGTCCACAGACAGAGGAACTGAGGCACAACCAGATTATTTACAGCTCATTTCCAGAAGTACTCTTTGAAGTTGGAATCCAATTAATTCTATACCTGGGGTGAGATTTGCATTGGCTTTTCTGTCCGTCTGGGCAGGTTTTTCAAAAGGGCTTGGCTCTTATCTAGGCACCCGAAGCAGGCTGTGTTTGCCAAGGTGCCCAGCATCCAGGAGCAGCTCCATGCAGCACAGGTGGATTTGTCACAAGGGCAGCACTCTCTTCTGGAAGGCACTGAGCCCTTCTGAGGACACCACTTCCATGGGTCTGGTCTCCAAAGCTGAGGAGCAGCCTGACCTGCTGCTGCCTTTGGTGGCACCCATCCCACCCTTGCCTGGAGAAAAAGTTTCCTACCCTGGAGAAAAGAGGGGTTTGTGCTGGTTTGGATCCCTGAGCAAGCCCAGCCCAGGATCAGAGAGAGACACCACTGCTGGCTCAGGGGAGGTGGTGGGGATCAATGGCTGGGGAAGGTCTGCACCACCCTGTGCAGCAGGCACATCTCATAAAATCACTTTGGTTATTACCTGAAACTGCACCCACACTGCCAGGAGGGTTCTTCTTCTGCCTCCCCTGGAAAGCTGTGCCACTCTGGCTGTTTGCACTGCCTGGACAGACCTCAAAGCAGCCACACACTGAGCCCACCTTGCAAACTCCTTGGGGCAGAGGCTGTGTTTGCACTTGTGGCACCCCTCCAGTTCTCTTCAGCCAGCCTTTCCTGATGTGCAGTGCCATGACTATTCCATCAGAGACACATCCCACATCCCACCCCCAGCACAAACAGGAGCCCACAGCCTGGGGAGCTCTGATCGAGGCAATAGCTGCAAAGCATCACCTTTGCACTTCTGAGAGAGAGACAAAGCTCTAAATGCAATCGAAGCCCCAGAGGCCAATGTTTCCCAAACAGCTCCCACCAGGAGGGCACGGGCACTGCAGCATCACCTGCCTGTAATGAGCTGACCCCCAGGCTCCCTCCTGGCTCTGCAGCTCGTGGGGTAATTGCTGCACATTTTTAGCCTTGCCTGCAGCCATGTCGTACAGCAAAGGCTGCCAAGCTGTGTCCAGGGCCAGGCGTGTTCAGGAAAAAAAGAATAATCAGCATCTAAAAAAAGGAAGAAAGGAAGAGGAAAAAAAAAAAAGAAAAAGAAGAAAAAAAAAAAATCTGATGCTAAACTCTGTTGACCTGGGTTTTTTTTCAGATTAACCAAATTGGCTGCCATCGAAGTAAATGGCAGATGAAGAAAACATTGACTTTCTGCTTGGGTCAATAAACAAGATAAATTGAGTGGGGAGTTGGACGTGGAACAGGGAACATCATCATTTGCCTGAGGAGCAGAGAGGGTTAAAGGCAGAGAGGCTGAAGCAGGACATGGTTACATCTCATGTAAGGGTGTTCCACCTGGGAGCTCAGCACTGCAGGCAGGAATTGTGCTGGCTCTGCCAAGGCTTGGAACCGTGCCATGGGACTGGGTCTGATGTGTTAAAAACAGATGATCCCAGACCCAAATCCTGAGATGAGGTGACAGGGGATTGCATTCCTGCAAATGAGCATCTGCTGGTGCCAGGGGCTTTGTCCAGGATGGGTGCCCAGCCTGTGCAGGGCTGAGACCTGACTGCTGCAGGTCTTGGAGTGCCCAGACCAACCCTGCCCCAGATCTGAGAGGCCAAGCATGGGATCCAGCTCATGCACAGATACACACAGGACTGCCTGCTCTGGGCTCCTCCAAACTCACAGGGAGAAGTTGGCTCACTTGTGGATGATCCCCCTGCCCTAAGGCAGTGAAAAAGAGCTGATGCACGTCCTGAGCCCCACAGACCAGATCTCCAGTGGTTAGAGAAGGCAGCCTTGAGGATTAGCTTAGGTACAGACCTAGAGGTGCTCTAAGCTACTCCTGAGCACAATCAAATCAGCTCCAGCCTGCAGTCCCAGGAACTGCTTGTACTAGATGCTAGGGAGGTGACCTTGCTAGGGAGGTGACCTTCCTGAGGAGGAGTGAGGCCTTGAGACCACCCACAGCACTAGACAGGTGAAACACCACCTGGGACAGACATTAAAGGGCTGCAGTGGAGCTGCACGATGGCAGAGGTTGCAAGGCATGCATCAGGGACCAGTCCCACAGGCAGTGATGGGAGCTACAGGCAGCTGTGCATGTGATGGGAACATTCCTCCCCTCAGGCCAAGCAGAGCTCAGCCATCAGGCTCCTTTCAGTTGCCACAGGGTGTCATGGTGAAGGATATTAGGTTTGAACCACAATTCACAGCGGTGTGGGACGTGGTCCTCACCATTCCTGCCTGATTAGATCTGTCAGAATCCATCAGCAGGAACTTTGCCTAGGAACCCTCTCTCCAGCTGCACATTTAGCAACAGGAGATTGATGACAGGAGAGAAAAAAAAAAAAAAAAAAGAAAAAAGAAAGAAAAAAAAATACAAGAGCAGCATTTGCACACTGCAGGACCACCCCTCCTTCTCCTGCATCATACTTCACTCAACACCTTTATTTCAGTGTCTGTCTTAATTAAGATGGAAATGGAAAAGCCTCCATGCTAATCCAAGGGCTGCCTCGAGAGGCTGAGGAGGATGCCCAAAATGTAATTTGCTTCCTTTAAAAGACATCAGAAACAGCCACACAGACACATGGCTTTCCATGGTCCCACCACCAGCCCTGCAAACCACCAGGGAGCAATAGGAGGGGTGAGGATTACCCAGAGCCTCGCCCAAAATGCAAGCCAAGACTCCCCTTGATTACACACACAAGGGCCAAAGCATCGATTTTCCAGACACAAGCAGCAGCAGAAGCAAACCTCTGCAAATGTGACTCCTGGACAGAGTCAGGCTGGAGGATTTTAAAGGCAGAACTCACTGGAGAGGCAAACCTGGGGATTTCTGAGCAGGAGAACAGCCAGTGGTTGCCTTTTTACCATTTCATCCAAACAGGCTTCTCCAGACAAATTAGTGAGAAGTGGGGGTCATAGCAAAGCCTGAGCTTCCCATGTTTCTCCAAGTTTTTCTCCCGATGGAAGGAGCACTGCAGAGCTGGAGCACTGCCCAGTCACTGGCCCGAGGGCAAGGAACTTGCTTTCAGCATTTGGACTAATTCATATTAGAAGCTTCTTATTTGACTTCAGCAATATTCACTTCCATCTATCCAAAACCAAACTGGGTGTAAAGAGATGCAAATGACATCCAAGCTCCTGCAGGGCTGCCCTGCCACAGGAGAGCATTCCCAGGAATAAAGCTCCGAGCAGGAGCTGGCATTTTGGGATAGCCTGCAGACTCAGAGGGTGAAATAAATACTGTGACTGTGGGCTGGCTGCAGGATGTGCCAGTGCTCCAGCCTCCTCATCTGTAAAACAGGGACAACAGCAGCTACCTGCCTCCCACTGTGCCACACAGTTAATTAATGTTCCTTTGAGTTGTGAAGATTAAAAGCGGCGTAAAACCACAAAATAGCGTTTTATTATTATTATGAATGAAGCCTCTGCTCGTTCCATCAGTGCCCCTTAAAGCAGTGCTGCTGCAGACACTGAGAATTGCTCCCAGCACTTCTACTACTGCTGGGACTTGCAGGGGTTTGACTGCAGGCTTCCAAGTAAGAGCTTTGAACGTGTTGGGGAAGAAGAAAGTGAGAGGGAACAAACAGAAATTTCCACCCCATTCTGTGCTTCACACTTGGAGATGATGCTCCCACAATGTTCTCACCCTCCTGGGGGCTGGAACAAAAACAAAGCACAGACAACAGCATCTCTTCACCTCCTGCTCTCTCCTGCCCAGGCTGCCAAATCCTGGCATGGGCAATGTCAGAACAGGTCGTACTGCGAGGGCACAGAAACACCAAACTGGGATCACACGGCTGCTTTAGGAACAGTTTAAATACTGTCTCTATTTTTAACAGGTGGGAAAGGTTTAGCACAAGAAGCGAACCAGGGGCAGAGCAATGTGGGCTAGTTACACAGGGGAATGGGCAGACCCCTTGTTGCAGCTGTTCCCAGATGTTGGCACCACCCAAATCATGTCCTGTCCTCCCAGGGGCACTGGAGGCAGGGGCCACAGGAGCTTTTCTCACTCATCCCCTCACCTGGGGGCTCTCTGGCCCCTACAAATCCTTGTTTATCCTTATCCAATGCCATAAACATCAAACCTGGAGGAGCTGCTGCCCAGTGCCCATCACAGCCCCTGAGCCAATCCCCAGCCCCTGTCCCAGTCCCATTCTCAGCCCTGCCACAGGTGGTTTTGAGTTGGTTAAACCAAATTAACACAAAGGAAAAGGAAGTTCAGGTCCTGGTTCAGGTACTTCAGGCCAGTCTCCTTTTTCCACCTATGTTTCCTGCATTATTTAACAGAGGACCAGCATTATTTCCTTGGCTGCCCTTTGCACATCTTCAGCCTGCATCCCCCCGAGGTAGAACCCCCTCTTTTGATGCCTCTGCAGCCCTTGGAATTCTGCTTCCCTGACCCTGCAGCCAGTCTCTCCATGCCCTGGCACTCAGTCCTGACCTGGCAGAGCAGCCTGTGACCCTCCATCCCCCCAGCCCTGCCATTCACCCTCTCCAGACCCTTCCAGCACGCCTGGCTGAAGGACTGAGCTGCCTGCAGCTCACGGTGGCTGTGCTCCTCCCGACAGGCACCTTTCATGTTTAATTCAGCGGCTGGTTTAGTTAATCTATTTTTTAATAATTCATCCCTTCCATCTTAATTTTGGTAGTTGTTGAAAATCCCTAATAAAACATTTAGGGGCTCTTTTACTGGAGCAATGGCATGATTTACTTGATGGAATCCAGTCTTTGATGTCCTATCTTAATTCCCTCCCTCCCACCGTGCCTCAATCCTGTTTATCACTGCGCCAGAGGTAAGAGGTTCTTGTCGAGTTTTGTAGCACTTGAGACGCTTGGTCAGTGTTAATAATTCAGCTGCCCCACACAGCTTAGACAAATCTAGTAGCCAGACAGCCTCTTCTTTTATTAACAGCTCTCTGTCACCATGGACCTGGGCATGGGCTGGGATGCAGAGCAGAGGGACCAGGCTGAGCATGGCAGAAGCACCAGGAAAACTTCCCAGGTGCCAACTGTGTTGTTGGGAGAATATACACCCTGTTACAATAGTTGTATTTCATCCTCTACAGCCCGAATGGGGAAACATGCTGGGTTTGTGCATCTGTAATTGGGGAAGAACAGATGGTGGAGGCACAGTTGGAAGTAATACGGCCATTAAAATAATCTATACAGCTTGTAATTCCCCCTCATGTGGAGACAGAGGAGGGCCTGCCTCTGCCTGAGTGCCCACCTGGGCTGCAGGAAGGGTGGGCACAGCTTTGGGGTTCTTTCTGTTGTTGGGATATTTTAGTGGGTTTTGATGGGTTTTACTATTTCCCTTCACCTGGGATGCTCCTCGTGCTCCTCCTGTGGTTTGAGGAGCCAACAGCTGAACCAGAGCTGCTTCTGCTGGGAAGTATTTAACTCCCATGTGCCATGTGGAGCACATTTTCTGCCCATATCACCCACTTAAAGCTACTTCTAGCTTTATACATGTCTTAATGATAGAAAAAAAGAGCAGCAGAAAGCCCCAAACACTTCAGAGAGATCAGGGCATCTCTGCAGTTAAATTTCAAACGGGGATGATGTGAGAAAGAATTATGGAAAAACCTGTCTGTTGATTCATGAGAATTGAAACCTCTCAGGGGAACACACAGGCTTTGCCATCCCCTCTGTCACCTACAGGTCCTGAGAGCGAGAAAATGTAAAATCAGAGTGGGAAAGTTGCCCAAAAAAGCCCAAAGGTACAGCCAATGTATGGAAATTTATGTCTTTGTTCTGCATGATGTTTCAAAGCCCTCTATGCCCTCCAAACACCCCAGCCTCCATGGATGAAAGTTTGCCTCTAGGATTTGATTACTGCTTTGTGGCCAATTGTTTTTCCACACATTCTTACTATGAAAAAGGTCTTACTTCAATACAAAATTGAGAAAATAGATGAAATCTCCAGAAAAAAAACCACACTAGAAGGTGTAATCCCTTCCCACTCAGAGGCATTGATAGAGGGGAGAAGGAAAGGGGATTGCAGCAGCATCCCCTGGTCCTGAACCCAAGCACTCCAGGTCCTTTAGGCACCCTGCTTCTCTAAAAGACCTCCCCAGGTAGAAATCCTCCCCAGGACAGAATGATTTTCTCAGGTAGAAACCTCTCTGTTGGGCTTAAAATCTTCCTTGCTCACAGAAGCAAATCCAAATCCAACCTCTTCAAATCCTTACTCTGCGCCCGGAACACAAGGGAGCCAGCAGGACGTTACCTTGGCAGCTGGCTTTGCTTTATGGAACTGTAAATATATTTTTTTAATGGGCTGGCAGCAAGAAAGATGTGTTTCCAGGCTCAACAACATCCAAAATTAACTGCAATTCATTTCAGAAGGGGCGAAGGGGTGGAGGAAGGGGGAACGCAAGCCTGAAACCCGCAGAATATAAAAGCCTTGAAAGAAACTGCCAAAAATCCCCTGCATCGCTGCCTTCTGGCTCTGGAAAAGAGATTAAAAACCTGAGCAGCATCAGGCTGGAGCAGACGTCACAGAGGCCACCCCGGGCCATGCTCATGCTCACATAAGGCTCTTCCTCCTCATTGCTTTCCCAAGACAGCCCAGCCAGAGCACAAAGCTCTGCCCCGCTCCTCCCATCTCAGGGCTCACCTAAACCAAGGAGATGCTGCTGTCTCGTGTGACCAGGGACTGCCACCCCTGCAGGGTGCTTGGGGATTTCTGACTTCAACATCAGCACCTCACCCTCCTCCTTGTGCCAGAGCATTTCTCCTGATGTGCCTCTGTTACCCTGGTGCCACTCTCTGACACCTCGTTTGAGTGACCCTTTAGTGACTAATTTAATTACCCTGGCCCACAAACTGACAGACAGCTGTTAAAAATGGTTATTGCATTATTAATACGCTCCAGTAATTTCCCATTAAAACTATACTGTTAATAATTTTTTCCCCTGTATTTCTTCCCTCTTAATTAGTCTATTTAAAACTTTGAAGGAATATTCTCTTTATGGTAAATGGGAGCGTCGAGCAAATTACATTTTTGATTGAATACTTCTGTGATAGGCCAGCAAATAAGACCGTTGAGTTGTTAATTATTGTCAGAGTTTCACACGATGCCTGCTAATGAGGCAGTCAATCTTCTCTGCCATTCCTAGAATATTAATGGAAGCCATTGGTATTGATTTTGTCACCAGGAAAGGTGGGAACTCCTCCTACTTGGGGGGCTCCAGGGAGGGCAGGGGGGATCTGCACTGGGAAGGGACACTGAGGGCTCCAGAGACCTTGGGATGGGGTGAGGCAGGAGGGCTTGAAGCTCTGGAAGCTCTTGGATGTGCCAATGGCAGCTGGTGCAGCTCATGGACCCAGTGGGAGGGTTGGCACATTCCCACAGGGATCAATCCCATCCAGTCCACCCAGGCAGGACAGGTGACAGGGGGGTGACACTTCCTGCCAGACACGCTGCTCCCTGTCCCCTCCCTCCGTGTCTACCTCTTGAGTCTGAAGAATATCAGATTCACTCCTTATCTTTCTGTGATAAGACTACTTGTATCTTTTTTTTTTTTTTTTCTTTTTTCAAGGAAAGGGAAATACTTGATCCATCTGGACTTCAGCAGATAACTGGATAGAGTGATGCACGGAAGTTATGAGTAAAGCAGCCATGGATAAGGATCGACATGAAACCACGAGATGGCCCAGAGACTGTACAAAAACAGCCTTTGAGTTGTGCTGGGAGATGTGACAGAGAGCTTTTTGTACCATTTCTCAAGTCCTTTGGGCCCTGATCCTATTTGATTTTCACACTAATATTCTCACTGGAGAATGGAGGAGTTTGGCAGCAAAGTCTGTCAGTGTCAAAGTCACAGGAATTATTTTCCCCACCAGGCTCCCACTGCCCAGCTCAGAGAGCAGGAGCAGGGAGGGGCAATGCCCAGTGCCATCCTCAGTGCCAAAACCATCTCCCCACTAACAGCATCTTGGCCAAGGCAGAGGGAATCCCACCAAAAAGGATTTTGTGCCAGGATAACTGAGACTGAGTGAGGCAGCCCACCCCAGAGCTGTACATGCCTGTGACTGGTGTCCTGGCTGTCCCATTAATTCCACCCCCCTGGTGGGAAGGGATCTGCAATTCCCTGAGTTCCTTAGCACATATGTGCCACTGAAAGATGCCACAGGTCCTGCTGCTGCATCCAAAGCAAGGATGAGCAGCACAGACCTGGCAGAGCCTGGCAGACAGAGCCTCTGCCTTCGGCAGCCACATCACCCCAAGCTCATCCACCTGAGAAATGTGGGGCTGGCTTTGCCAGGCAGCTCCATCAAGTCCAAGCAGAGCCCTGGATTTCCTGAACAGGTTGCCCAGAACTTGCTGTTGGGTTTATTTTTGTAGCTTTGTTCTGAGGAAGAGCCTGTGCAAGTGCTTGACCCAGAGACCTGCAGGAGTGATGCTGAATGCAGACACTGTGCTGGCCCTGCAAACCAGCTCAGCTCCCTCTGAACTGCTCCAGCCTTCCCAGCACCAACTTCTCCCAGCCCTGGGAAAGCCAGGACAGACTGGAAGAGCTTTGCAAAACTCACAGTCCACTATAAGAGGTGACATGCTGACACAGGTCATGCTGCCACAGCTGCTGCTGAGAGGTCAGAGCTCAGGGACCTCACTCCAGATACTCCAGTTGAGCTTTGCACAGTCAAACCCACAGCCTCCCCAAAAATGAGATAATTTAGGGGTGTTCTGGGAATACTCTGCCTGACCTGGTGTGTGTGTGTGGGATGGGTGGTTGGAGTATCTGTGGGAATGCTCCCAACTCTCTGTGTGCCCTGTCACCCACAGCTGCACAGCTGGAATGACACCAGGAGACAGGGACAGAGGGAGGACAACGTCCAGCCTCCACAGAACAGCCTCCCATCCCTCCCATTCCCAGGCAGGAATTTCTGTGGGATTTTTTCCACCCAGGAAAGCAGCAGATTTGCATGGCTGCTCCCCAGTACAGATGGTGTCCCCCCACCCAGACACCCCTGCTGCTTCCACATCCATCTGCTGCCCACTTGTGCTTTTTAAGCAAGGCAGGTGATATTTTTACTGCTGTGAAGTTTTCCATACTAAAAGCTCCTTTTCTTCTCCCTTTCTATAAAGCAGGCTTCAATAATTCCTTGGGGTCCACTTCCAACCTGGTATTCTATGATTCTGTAAAAAGAGGAGGTTTCCATTTATAATGAATTGCCTGTGATGCAGAATATCCCAATTTTACCAGGGAAAAGGGATCCTATAACCCTCCCATGAAAAGCCCTTCAGGCCAATAGCATTGCCAATGCTGTTCTTTATCAGGATCATGTATCAGCTGAGTTCAGGTAAAAATTATGGCTTTACCCTCCAAAAAAGCCATTTCACCCCCTGGTCTGGTACTGAGGCCAATCAACACAAACCCAAGAGTGCTCCTTCCCCTTGGACCCAGCTCCCAGCACCCAGGCAGGAGCGTGGGAGGGGCTGGCTCAGATTTGCCTGTGGTCACAGCAGGTAGGAATGATCTGCTCCTCCCCAAAGTCCTTGAGAAGTTCCTGTAAGGAAGAGGGCTCCCAGCACAGCCAGTGCTGTATCCTTGGCTCAGGTAAGCAGAGGGCCATCCCTGCTCCCAAAGCTCTCCCTTCCCAGGGAGGTGCAGGATGGCAACTGCAGCCACACCAGCAGGAATGGGGAGTGAGGCCACTGTGGGCAGGGGGGTTGGACAAGATGATCTTTGAGGTTCCTTCCAACCCAAACCATTGTGTGCTTCTATGACTCCATCAGTTGATGAGCCATTCATTTATCCAGTCACAACTTTAGCACAAACCTTTAAAAACTGCTCAACTGTGGCCCCAGAGAACCCACAGTACAAACCCAGGGCACCCAAAGTCAGAACTAACACCTCCAGCTCTGCCCTGTCTGATACACACTGATTAAAAAAAAAATAAAAGGAAGGAGATGTGGACTGGAGAGAATGAAGAGACTTCTCCCTGCAAAGCTCAGTGCATATTTACACAGCATCCTGCCTTAATGCTCAGCTGCTTCATTTGTGTCACTTTAAGCCCTTGGCAGAAGCAGGGAAGTATTAGCTGGGGTTTAATTGTGTGCTGCTGGGTTCTGCAGGCTCCCCAGGAGCTGCTGCTGGGAGAGCCCTGTGGCAGGGCTGGGATGGGTGTGGGAGGCAGTGACAGCAGGACAGCCACCAGCCAGGAGGGAGAGCAGCAGCAGGGGACACTCCCCCAGCCTGGACAGACAGGGGACAGCTCTGCCTTACACATGAAGTGAAATATCAGTTTGCATGGAGCTACCCAGCCCTGTGGCATCTGGGATGAACTCTGCTGTGCACTGCCCAGACCCCCTGTTTGCAGGAGACAGGAGCAGGTTCTCCTCCAAAACTCCTCCAGCTGCTGAGCCAGCACTCCTGAACATATCCCAGTGCAGCTGGGGGCTCTTCATCCACTGCAGCTCCCTCCACTCTGCTCCATACAAGCCACTTGTGTTCCCTGTGCTGGAGGTGAAACAGGCACTGGGTAGATCACACATAGATCATGGTCCATCCCTCCTTCCCAGCACTGCCATCCAGCCTGCACTCAGATCACCACTGCTGGAGTCCAGCCCTGAGCGTGGCACAGCCTGCAGCACTGGGTCCCCAACTGCACCCAGCTAACTTTTGATAAAAGGCACTTGGTTGCAGTCAATAGCATCTCATAATATCAAAAACACTGCAGGAAACATCAAGAGCTGAATTGATTATGGCACAGTAATTCTTCAGGCAGTGAAAGCAGGGCAATTCCCAAGATGGGATTATTTTTTTGCAAGGCTTCACCTAATTTTCTTGATGTTATTTTCCCCCCCTCACTCCCCAGCCCTCCTTCAAAACCTCTCCAGCTTTGCACTGCTCTTTGATTTAGTCCCTGAAAACAATATTTTGCTTAACAGAGTTAAGTTTCCCAACAAAGTGCCCAGGAAAGCATCACCACCACCCAGACTGCCCAGACTGAAATATGTGTAACAGGAAAAAGTCAAGGAAGATTTTGCTTTTGGCTCTGTAGTCAGCAACCCCCTTTGGGGAGACTAGACAAAGCCCTGACAAGAACTCAAAATATCTAAATCAGAAAAAGAGACAAGATGCACAGACCAAGAGGGGAATGATACAAAATCTGTGCAGAGTGGAGGCAAAGGGCAGTGGATTTTCACTCTGATCCAGCTTTGACAAACCATGGAAAGGTTTTGTGAGCCAGTGGGCAAGGCCACACAGGACACACCATTCCTGCTCCTGGCATTGCCTGTACACCATGCACTGAATTTTGGTGCTTATAAACTCATTTTGAGCTGGTTTTGCTCCTTTGCCTGGAGGTGAGAGGAGCAGGGAGGGTCTGCAGAGCATCTCTCTTGCATCTGGAATCTGTGGAATGAGAAGGTGCAGCACTGCATGAGCAAAGTTACTCTGAGCTGCCTGGAAAGTGCTGCACTAAAGGCACAAAGGACATTTTTTCCTAATAAATCACCCCAAGAGCCAGGCTGACATCCTGGAGTGGAGAAAAATCCCAGGAGGGCAGCAGCCAGAGCAGCAGGGCACTGCACTGAGGAGGGGAAACTTCACCCTGGCTCTGCTGCTGAGGAGCAGGAGCTGAAAGTTCATTAACTTCCCTTGTCTTCATGGAGCACAGCTGTCCTGGGTCACTGGCTGTGCCCAGCCCTGCTGCCCTGGGGTGAAAATCAAATGGGAGCTTTGCCCCTTGCCCTGAGCTGCCATCCCTCATCCCTGCACACTGAGACCACTTTCCTCTGCAGCAGCACGTGCATCACCTTTTTCCCTTTAGCAATTAATAAATCCCCATACAAATCAGCCCAGAAGTCTCTCTTCCATGGAGCACTGTATCCTGGCTTTACAGGAAAAGGGAGTCTGGGACTCTCCCTGAGCCCCCAGTGAGATGCCCTTTCCAAGAGCCCTTTCCAAGCCTGCAAGGGACAGCATCTTCTAAAAGCAGGAGGACAAAGCTGCCCTGTTTGTGTCCATCTCCATTCCACAGAGCTGGTTTTTCCTCCCTGGCTGTGGAGCCTGTCGCAGGTTCCTGGCACACTCCCAGGAACATTTTGGCTCCACTGAATTTTATTAGTTTTGTCCTTTGGCTGAAGTGATCCAGCAATAGTTACAGGAAATAAAAACAGGAAAGGAAGAGTAGATCCCATCCATATCAGGCAAGTTTTAGGTGACTGAAATAATCAGAGTTGTTTGTTTTTGGTTTTTTGTGTTTTTTTTTTTTTTTTTGATAGTGCCAGTTCCCTCTACTGAGTTGTGTTAAGAAATAACTGAAGAAAAGGCATTTCCCAGTGTCACTGCCCCACCTGAGCATCATCCCAGCACCCTGTCTGGGCCAGGGTATGAGCTGCCTGCTCCTTCCTCCTGCAAACCTTCTAATCCTTTTCTCAGGCAGGAGATGCACACAAAAGCAAAGGTAATAAAACTCAAATAGGGGTAAAAAATTGTAATTCAGGAAAAATAGTACAGAGAGGCTGTATAAACAGAGAGGCCAAGGGGCTGTGCTTTGAACAGGCAGCTACAAAGCACACTCCAGCCGCTGGTTAACAGAAAGCAAAGGCAGTGACATAAAAAACAAATAACAACATCAAACAGTGGGGGACAAAACACCTCTCAACAAGGTCTGATTTTGCTGCCTTGCACCACCCTTTCTGCTGAGCATTCACAGTGTGTTACAGCCTGGGCTCCCCCTGCAAACCCTCATTGCCCTGGCTGCACCCTGCCCTGCACACATCCCACAGGGAGGGGTGGATGGACACCCAGCTACAACAGCACACACATATGGAGAGTATGGGGAAACCACAGCCACCAGTGCCAAGCCCTGCTCTGTGATGGGAGATCCCAGAGACATCAAAAGGAATCACTCTGGGTGTGAGACAGCCTTTGCAGATTTGGCAAGTGTGGGGTATTTTTAATTGTCTCAATAAACATATAAACAAAATCTGTTCACTCGCTGGGGTTTTTTTTTCCCTCCTGGGCTCTGCAGCACCATGGACAAGAAGAACTGCAATCATTCAGCTGCCAAACTTGGAGCTGGTGCTCCCTGCAATGGATTTGCCCAGGAGCCAGGCCCAAATTTACATCCCCTGTCCCTAAGAGGTTTGATCATTTTCTGTGCAGTTTTATGACGGAGCATTAAGACCTCAGAAATGCAGTGAGTTCACACAGCAGAGCACAGAGAGTGAAGCTCAGCATTATTGTAGCAGGAGTTACTAAAAGCCTGGGATGTGGGAAGGCTGAAATGTTCCCTGGATTCTGGGCATGAAGGATGCCAAGGCTGCTGATGGACCAGGAAGAGACAGGTTGAGGGCAGAATAATCCCTGCACTGTTCCAGAGTTGCTGGGTGATCCAGATTTCAATTCTGACCTCCCTTAGATCCTTCCTGGGTGATTTCAGCTCCAGGTTTTTTTCTTCAGTGGAGACTCCCCTCTTTCCCCATCACACTGCTCTCCTAATTCTCTTATTTTGCTGCTCACACCCTTCTGGCTGCAGCAAGATTACATCTCCATTTAGTCACCCCATGGCAAAGTGAGATGCACCTGATTCTTCTAACCTGCTCTCATAAATCACAGTGGGAGGCAGGGAGGAGGAAAAATCCTGGTAAGCAGCCAGGACAAAGCTCAGCTGACAGCTGCAGGGCAGGGGCTGGTGGCTGCCTCTGTCCCTGCTCTCCAGAGGATGAGGCCAAAGGCTGCCTCTATCCTGGTGCTAAGCACCAAAAGATGTTTCTGCATCACTTTCTGAGAGACAACAGCTTCTGGGGGTGATGAGAAGCCCAGGCCAGAGCACAGGGATGTTATCTGTGGGGATGAGGTGTCTCTGTGATGTGCACAGTAATGAATTGCCCTCTCTGCAGAAATGAGTAAGTTGTACCTGCTGATGCAATGATCAATTTGCTCCATCATGCAAAGCTGTCCATTCATCATGGCCATCGACTGCAGCCACTCACACCTTTTTATTGGCCCCAGTGGAGCAGCACGGGCCCCTGCTCAGGAGCAGCCTGAAAAAGGGGCTTCTCCTCTCCTCCAGCCTCCTGGCTGAGCATCCCTGTGGCACTGAGCACCCATAATTCACAGCCTGCTCTGCTCCAGGGGGGCAGCAGAAAAAAAGGGAAAAAAGTTCATGTTCCCAAGGCATCCCCTGCACAAATGGCAAGCAGAGCTGGCAGGGTGTCCTCTGCCTGCATATCATATCCCATCCCACACAGACACATCCCATCCCTCCTGACCTTGAGGGATGCTCACCTGCAGCTGCACCCGTTCATCTGTGCTCCTGCAGATCAGGAAGGAGATTAAGGCACAGACAGGTGAGTTTTGCTGCTGCAACAGCAGGGACAGCAAAGCTGTTTCCACACTCTCCTGGCCCAGATTCGCTTTGCCTTTCTCATTCCACTTCATTTTTCATCCTACTCCACTCCCAGGGAGCCTCACACCACAGTGATCACCACTGACTTACAAAATCCCAAGTGCCCAAATGACTGCAAAACCCCTTCCAAATATCACTGAAACACCCTGTAAGGCTGGGGAAGCAGTGAGGCTGCAAGAGCACAGCATGGCTGAGCTGGTGAATGCCATGGGCAGGGAGAAAAAGCCTTGTTCACATCCTTGACAGAAGATGGGACCCATGGAGGGCACAGAGAGGGGGAGCAGAGCGTTCTGCCTCTGAGAGAATTGAAAATAAAAATAACAAACAAATAAAGAAAAAGTAGAAATAAAAACCCCAGTTGATTGTGCTTTGGCAAAGAATTCAGAGAGCAAAGGGGCACACTTGGGAGCAAAACGAAGATGAATCGACAGCGAGTTCAAGAGAATTCATTCTGCTGCTGAACACTTGTCTCTCCATCAGGACATCTCAAAGGCTTGTCAAGTGAAGGCAAGGCTTTTATTTGTTTCTATGGTTGCCATAACGATAGAGCTATATGTCATGTCAGGCAGCAGCTGAGGCTCGTGCCTCTGATTTATAGCTGCTCAACAGAAATTATCAACTTTTCTGCAGAGCGGGTGGCACAGTGAACCGTGACCACTGCGTGCCTGCCAGTGCTGTGCTCTGCCCCCTGCTCTTGGTCCCCCACAGCTGTGTGTGCTCCAAGGGATGCTTTTATTATTCCCTGCAGAGATGCTTTTATTATCCCCTGCAGGGATACTTTTATTATCCCTTGCAGGGATGTTGTTATTATCCCTGCAGGGATGCTCGCTGCTGGGGCAGCAGGACCTGGGGGCTGTGGCTGTGGGTCCTTCCCATACACTGCCACAATTAGAGCAATTCTGACCCACAGGACAAGCTGTGCCTTCCAAAGGCTCAAATGGAGATGGCAAGGTGTGCAGGGAAGGCCAGCAGAAGGATTAAACATCTATCAGTAATTTGTTTAACATCAGGTTAATAGGAGAACTACAGGTAAGAGAGAGAGATGGGAAGGGAAACAAAGTGGGGTCTTGAAAACAAGCAAGACAAGGTGGGACTGGGATGTATTTCTTGTCCTGGCAGGGGATGTGCTGCAAGGAGACTTCTGCCCAGCCTGGGACCCCAGGCTGTGGGGAGAGCCCTGCAAACTCTGGCCAGGCTCACCTGAACAGAGAGATCACTGTGAGTGTGTCACAGTCCAGGCTGTGGGGACAGCCCTGCACACTCTGGCCAGGCTCACCTGAACAAAGACGTCACTGTGAGTGTGTCACAGTCCCAGGCTGTGGGGAGAGCCCTGCACACTCTGGCCAGGCTCACCTGAACAGAGACATCACTGTGAGTGTGTCACAGTCCCAGGCTGTGGGGAGAGCCCTGCACACTCTGGCCAGGCTCACCTGAACAGAGAAATCACTGTGAGTGTGTCACAGTCCCAGGCTGTGGGGAGAGCCCTGCACACTCTGGCCAGGCTCATCTGAACAGAGAAATCACTGTGAGTGTGTCACAGTCCCAGGCTGTGACTGATGAGGATCAGACTCTGGGATCGAGGAAGGGATGCTCAATATGGTCACTGATGAATTATATATGCAAGTTTCATTAACTCTAAGCACTCTCATTCCTAATTTAAGACACACAGCCCTAAAACCTGCAGCACTGAATTCTGCACGCTCCTGTGTCCTGCCCCTGAAGACCCTGGAGCATCCTGAGGGGGATGTTTGCACGAAGCCTGTTGGCTCCTGTTTGCTGGGAGTTTCTCTGATGACTTGGCTGCAGCAGGGGAAGGTTTGGGCCCTTCATGCCCATCCACCAGCAGTGAAACACACGGAGAGCAGCACTGAGTCAGCATTTCCCCAGAGAGCTGCTGAAAGGCTGAGCCCCACCTGTCCCTCTGCATCTCAAGCATCTTCATAAAAACACAAGACCACATCTGAACCTTTAACCCTCTGAGTTGTAAAAGACTTCATCACTTGTTTTCTCCAAGGCAGGCTTTCTGCCATTTCCCTCCATTAAACTCTTCGAGACAAGCGACCCCAGAGCCAAAGGTGTCAGACTAATGAAAGGTCTGCAGGAATGCAGCACGCTCCTTATTACAGGCACAGAAGAAACACAGCATCAGCCACCATCCCAGTGTCACAGGACAGCAAACAGGGCACACTGGGTGCTGAGGCACAGCTGTGCTGTCACTGGTGTAACACAGCCCAGCTCTGCCCTGTGGCATGGAGATGGGACTGCATTAAAGCCCAAGCACTGCAGGCTCAGGAAGAATTTCTTCATTGGGAAAGGATTGTCAAGCATTGGAAGGGGCTGCCCAGGGAGGTGGTGGAATTCCCATTCCTTGAAATATTCAGAAAGTACCTGAACTTGGCACGCAGTGCACTGGTCTGGTGACAAGGTGGGGATTGGTCACAGGTTGGATTCAATCCTTGAGGTCTTTTCCAACCCTGTGATTCACCTGCAGGAGCTCCCAGCACGGAGGGGCAGCAGTGCCACAGTCCCAGAGCCAGGAAACAGGAGCCCTCCAGGCAGAGGGAGGGATGGCTGTGTTTGAATATCAACACAGCACGTGCACACCTCTGGTGTTGGTCTGACATGCTGGATCACCACCTGAACATCTGAACCACCAAAACTGCTCCCCTGAGAAGCTGCCTGTGTCAGCCCAGAGATAAAGCAGAGAGGCTGAAAGATAAGCAGCTCTGAAAGTACCTTTCTCATTGCATGGAAGCACCCAAGAATCTCAGAAGAGGGTTCCACCCACCCCAGGGTGCTGAGGATCCCAAGCTTGCAGCTCCTCGTTTGAGAAGTGTTTCAGTTCTAATGTAGAAATAATAGATTGCTTTGCACTTCTCACTGTATCTGTGAAACCTTCCATAATTCAACATCAAATATTTATTATTGCGTTTATTAAAGTTTAAATAATTCAGCAACTCCTGTGTGTAAGATACAAGCACCGTGAACTCACACCTCCCTTATTCTACCTGAGCCACTCCAATATTTATACCTGGAATTCTCAGTTCAGGTTCCATTTATGAGGGGAGCAGGCAACAGCCTCGTGCCAAAAGCTCCCCTCCTCCTGCCTGGCATTCATCCATCCCGACAGAGACTCTTCCACAAGGAGCAGTGCCCAGAGACAATTACTGCACTGGAGCAGAAAACAAGCTTCTGAGCCTCTACCTTCACTGAGGCACTTTTAATGAAGATGTGAGGAGGAAAGAAATAAATAATGTTCTCTTGGCACTTTGGTTTGGAAAATGTTAGCATAAACCAAGACAGCCCTTCCCTTTCTCAAATGAAAAGAGTTGTTGCAGACAAGAAAAACAACAGTCCTAAAAGAGCCAAAGTGTGATAGATACATACCCCTGGTCTCTTTTCACAGGAAAGGGAGCAAGCACTAATTAGCAACAAAAACACACACACTTGGACGTTAGGACACCTTGGATGGCAGTCCTGGCTCTGCCATAGCTTTTGTAGGCTCTTGCTTTAACTGCAGCCCTGCCAAGGTGATGGGACAGAAGAATGGAAATCCATTCCTCATCACTTGGGGAAAAGACAAGACAGAAGGGGCTGGGGGACACAAAGATCCTGCTGGTGCCCAGGGAGATGATTCATAGCACAACCAAGGATTTTCATATCAGGAAATTGTGTCTGGAGTCAACAGGAAAAGCAGCAAGAAGGAAGGGAGGGAAGGAGGTAGGGAGGGAACATGGACTCTCCCTGGCACCCAACAGTCACATTCTTAATTTAATGGGAGAGAGGGGAATATACACTAAATACCTTGAGGATTAAACCCCTATAATGTACAGTTAAACTCTTGTTAACCAGGCCAAAGAGGATAATCACCACCAAGGTGACCAGAGAAATACCTAGGCATTCACTGAACTCCCAAAAGGAAATAAAAACCCTCTAATTGTGTAATTACTGGATGAGCAACATGGCCTTTCACCCTTCATGAGCATCCCAGCAGACATCAGTGTCCAGGTGGGTGTGATATAGGTCTGATTTTCAGAAAGATGACAGCCCCTCTATCCAGTAAATGCATCCATTTAAGCATTGCAATCTAACATCACATTTAAGCCACTCTCAAATTGCCTTGCCACAGGTTCCTACCAATTCACCTGTCTGTACTGGCACATTTCAGACTTACACACTCAGGCCTGGCCTAGACCCATCAGCCCAAAGAGCCTGGAGAGCAATCACATCAGATTTCTTATTGGAAGGAAATTAATCAAACCTATCATCACAGGAATTACTGCATCCTCAATAACAATTTAAAGAGCAGTGTAGGCACTCAGGCATGAAGAAAACGAGAAATCTGCTTCCTACCTGACATCTGCTGGATCTTCCGTCACCAGAACATCTGTCTTGCAGCTGGCAAGGGGATTGATGGAGAGCTCCACAGGGGGCACCACAAAGCTCTTACTGACTGGCAGCCACAGCCCTTGACCCAAACTGTAGGTGGACCTGGCAAAAGGGTAAACATGTCACACAGGAACAGAGTGTCAGCAGGGAGCACCCTCCCTTGGAAGTCAGAGCAGTGGTGGCACCATGAGATAAGTCGAGATTTGGTCTGGTCCTGAAAGCCAAATGGGAGAGGGATGACTTGAGATGTGGCAGGAGAAAATGGGAATGGCAAAGCTCTTCCTTTTATTCCAGGAGGAGTTTCTGTGCATGCTGTGCTCACATCTGCTGAAGGGATAAGAGGGGAACCCTTCTCTGCCTGCCAAATATGGACAGATCTTTCAGGTGTGTCACAGACAAATGGCACTTGTCCCCTCACCAGCACAAGAAGGAGCTGGGATTGACCGAGAGGTTGCATCCAGTGGGATGTCCTTGAGGCTCTCCCTTCCCAAATGGACCCTCCTCTGACTCACCTGAGTATCTTCTCTGGTGCCTGCTCTCCTGTGACCAAGTCATATCCCCGCTCCAGCGTCGTGTAGGGCCAGGGCCTGAGGAGAGAGGGCAAGAGCAGCTGAGCACATCACTGGGCTGGGCAAGGGGCACAGTGATCACCTAAAGGGAGAACACCTGGGCTGCTCCCAGCACGGCACCTGGGGCTGATCCAGCTGGGCACCACGGCCCCACTCCCAACCCACTGAGTCCCCACTCACAAACCACTGAGTCCCCATGCTCCCCAGCACGGTGTCCCCACTCACAACCCACTGAGTCCCCACTCACCTCTCACTCTGTCCCCACTCTCTCCAGCACTCTGTCCCCACTCACCCCTCTCTGTGTCCCCACTCTCCCCTCGCTGTGTCCCCACTCTCCCCTCACTCTGTCCCCACTCTCCCCTCGCTGTGTCCCCACTCTCCCCAGCACTGTCCCCACTCACCCCTCACTCTGTCCCCACTCACCCCTCACTCTGTCCCCACTCTCCCCTCACTCTGTCCCCACTCACCCCTCGCTGTGTCCCCACTCTCCCCTCGCTGTGTCCCCACTCACCCCTCGCTGTGTCCCCACTCTCCCCTCACTCTGTCCCCACTCACCCCTCACTCTGTCCCCACTCTCCCCTCATTCTGTCCCCACTCTCCCCTCACTCTGTCCCCACTCTCCCCTCACTCTGTCCCCACTCTCCCCTCACTCTGTCCCCACTCACCCCTCGCTGTGTCCCCAGTCGCTGCGCACACACAGGTGCCGATGGACGGGGTCTGGGGCATACCCTTCATGGCAGCTGCACTCTCCTAGAACAGAGAGGGGAGGATGATGAGGATGAGGATGAGGGTATATCAGTGACTGCAGAGTCAGCCCCTACTCCCCTGCTGCCCATCTCTGCTTTGTCACTGCCCCTCTGGTCCCTCCTGGCCTCTGGAGCACGCTGGACTCCAGAAACCCCCAGGAGGTGTGGAGAAGGAGATGTGGGAAGCTGTAAGAAACCCACAGTTTTTCTCAGGGAGAGGATTACATGGTGCAGCACCCATAGCAGCTGGGGATGGGGTTTCATGGTGCAGAAGGTCTGTCCTTAACCAGTGCTCCTGTGCAGTCCTGCAGCCAAGGGTTCTCTCCTCAGCAGGATCTTGACCTTGCTTGGGCAGAGCAGTGTCCACCCTGTGCAATCCCCAAGGTGGACACCATAAACCCATCCCACATCCCCTTCCCACCTCTGCTTTGCCATCTAGCACCAGGACCTGAGAGCAGAGTCTCCTGCAGCCCAAACTCCCATTTAAAGATGCAGAACCCCCCAGCCTGCACCCTCCACAGACAGGTCCCGTGCTGTGTCCCCATCCCACAGCAAAGGGGCTCTCAGCCCTGCTCCCCTCTGCTGTGTCCCCATCCCACAGCAAAGGGGCTCTCAGCCCTGCTCCCCTCTGCTGTGTCCCCATCCCACAGCAAAGGGGCTCTCAGCCCTGCTCCCCTCTGCTGTGTCCCCATCCCACAGCAAAGGGGCTCTCAGCCCTGCTCCCCTCTGCTGTGTCCCCATCCCACAGCAAAGGGGCTCTCAGCCCTGCTCCCCTCTGCTCTTGGCTGCTGCCTCACCCTGCTCCTCTCTTCTGACAGTGGGAGAAGACATTTCCCACACCAGAAACCCAACCACACTTGGCCCAAATTGATTCAGTGCTTGGTAGAAATACATAACCCGGAGCAAGAAACAGCAAAATCAAAAGATTAATTGGATTTGCACATGGACTTTCTGCTACAAGCTGCTGCCAGTGTTTCCCCCCACCCTCCCCTCCCTCCCCATCGTGCCTGGCAGTGCAGCAGAGCTGAGCTGTAAACACTGCTGAGGTGGGGACCTGGGGAGGATGCTGGGGAGGTGGCAATGCAGACTGGCAGCTACCTGCATGCTCCTCGGGATCCTAAGTAAGTCCTTAAAATGCCTCACAAGGATTACAGTAAAGAGCTTTATTGTCAGGAGGGAGTGAGATGGGGATTCAACCGCTGACATTTTTGAGGAAGAGACGCCTGGGAAGGGAGAGGCAGCAAAAAAAGGAAAGAGTGGGGGGGGAAAAAGAGACGGCTAATGATGTGCTAAAATGCAACAGCACCTTCATGAAATATTCACTGCCTCAAACGCGTCTAATATTAAAGATTAAATGTCCTGGGATTTGTCCTAGCGACTTCGAAGCACTGATTTATGATCTGTCAAAAGCTGCTAACCTCATGATTCATAACAGGAGCGGCAGGAACATTGCTGCTCCAAAGGGAAAGAGTTGGGAGAGAGATGGCAGCGCTTGGCCCTGCCGTGCCTGGGGGCTGGGGCGGTCTCAGTGCAAGAAAACACAGGTCCTAATGGCTCCATCAGTGATTTTAAAAAAAGAAAAGTTATTTTTTCCTTGGGTGCTTAGTACGCAAGTTTCCCCAGCCATGCTGTGGATCATTAATTCCTGGTGCTTATTACATAACAAATATATGCTCTGCAAATGAGAGACATCTCAAAGTGCTTGCAAAGCAGAGCTGGGAGTCTTGGGGCACTGGCTCACACTCAGCTCCTGCCATAGAAATTAGAGCAAGTAAAGAAAAAAAAAAACAAAAAACAAACCAAAAAAAAAAAACCAAAAAACACCTACAGAGGTCAGTATCCATGGCCCAAAAGCCTCCCCCATGTCAGTGCTGGGGGTGCTGGTGCTGATCCCCCTTCCCAAGTGCAGGAGGGTTTATTTTGTCTGCTGGCTTGTTTACTGCTCCATCAGTTTGGCATCAGAAGGAGGAACTCTATCAACCAGGAGGAATATTGATTTTATTGACTCCAATCCTGGAGTTTCAGCAGCTACAGCCGGTGCTCAAGACTTTATTGAGAGGTTTATTGGGAGGTTTATTTCAGTAAGTGAGAGGGCAAGTGGTGGCACCAGCTGGGGAGGAGATCCAGGGCAGGAGAGAGTGGGGCTCAGCTTTCCACAGGTTTCCCAGGGTGATGCACACCCTTTTGGCAGAGTTTTGGAAACTGGATGGGAAGGCTCCCAGCACGGGATCAGCTCAGTCTGCTGAAGAGTGAGGACTCCATTGCCTCAGGTCAGATGGTTTAGGATCTGTTCCTCTATCAAGAACCATGAATTGACAATTAGTGGAGCTTCCAAAAAAATTCAGCAGAACCTGAAGTGCTCTTAGAGGTTCTCAGGGGCTTTTGCTCTATTTCCAACAGCATCCACCTTCCTTCTTTGGCCCCTTGAACCGTTCTGTTATTTTCAGTCTGTCCCCATCCTTCCCAGAGACAATGCTGAGCCAGGGAGGATGCTGAGCCTGGCTAACCCCCATGGAATAAGAAACACCTGATAAAGTGCCTGGAGTGGCAGAAACAGGGTTCCCACACCTCTAAGCCCGCTTTAGGGTGTGTTTTCCAACATGCTGCTAAAATAAATCAGACCATCAAAAGGCCACACTAAAGTGTCTTTGTTCACAGAGAGATGGACACAGTTATCCACTCAACCCTGCTGCAGCTAAGTTAGGATTCAAGCTGAGCTTGAAGCCAAAGTCAACCAAAGTAACCAAGTTTGACAAATAACTGCACCTGGAGCTGGATGCAATTTCCACAGGTCCTGCACACGCCTCTGTGCAGCGTTCAGCTGCTGTGGGAGCACTAATGAATCAGGATCTACCAACCCCCAGGACAAGAATCCTGCTCCCACTGCCACCACCCCACACCTGCCTGTGGCACAGGCATGCACAGTCCTTCCTCTGCCTTTGGATTCAGAAGTCACAAACCAGGTTGGATAATCCATGGCAATTTTTCAGCTGCTGCAGCCAAAGGAAGGATCACTGCTCACTCAGTATAAATGAGGGCAGGTCCCAGTGCTCAGCTCTGGAGGTCCAACATTGTATTACAGTTATTAAACAGGTGGAGGCTTTAGCTCATCTTTTTTATAGAGGAAGCTGGAAGTTGCTGAATCAATCCTTCATTATATTCTCCACGCTGTGCTGCTGCTTCTGCTGGAATGGGGAATGGGGTCTCACACTGCACCCACACCCTCCCTGCCCATCCCCACAGTGCAGGGAGCAGCAGAGCAGGGCTGCAGGCTGAACCATCAGCACACCAGGATAAGCCTGTTAGGCTCATTATGGAGAGATCTGATCCATGGTGATAATGCTGCAAGAATCCCCCTAATCCACCCCCCCAGAGCACAGTCCCTGTGTTCCCAGGGAAGCTGCTCTGTGCTGTCACTGGCACTTTTATTGAAGGAGCTGGAGGAGCTTTGGCAGTGGTGGAGCAAAGCTGTTGTTAGTCACCCTTCTCCTGGCACAGCTGGTGTCTGTGATTCCCTCCTCTGTGGCAGCACCTCCAATGCTGGCACTGTCCCTTGTCCTGGAGGAATGCCCTGCTGTGCCAGGGCTGTGCCCCAGCTGCACAGGTACATCCTGGGGACAAGTCCAGCCCCCAGCTGGGGTGGCAGGCTGATCCCAAAGGCTGTGGGGCTATAAACACACACCTTTCCATCTGTGTGAGCACTGCACAAACACTCACACCCGTTTCAGGGCTTCCTATCCCATCCAAAGTGATGCAGAGCTCCACTCCTGCCTGGACACACACTCCCTGCAGGGAACAGTCCCAGCAGAGCATCCTCAGTGCCACTGAGCCTCAAAGCTGCAGCACCACGTTCCCAGCCTCCCAGTGAAGCTCTCTGAAAAGTTCCTCGTCCACCCCTGGCTGTTCCTGCTCTTCAGGGATGGCACTTTCCAAACCTGAGCCTCTGCTTCATCCTGATCAGAAATGCAACTTTTCTAGAAGTAGTTTAGCACTCAAAGAACAAGACAAAGAAAGTGGCTCCTATCCTACCGAGCATGAAGGGAAAACCTGGAGTGAATTTGACAGTTATCCCTCCTCTACCCCTGCTGCAAGTCACCCTCCTCACCCTCATCCATCACAGCACTTAAGTGCAAGCTTAACCTCCAAGGATTGTGCCTGAGTTTAAGCTCTGCACAGATTTAATTCTCATTATCATCTGTTCAGCTCCTATTCCACACCTCCAAGGAACACATGAGCTGATGCAAGGAAGCAGAGAGGACCTGAGGGTGAGTGTGCCACAGCTGTCACCCTCTGGGCTGGGCATGGAGGGGTGAGAAGCCCCTGCAGCAACAGCTGGATGGCCCAGTCCGGGGGATGGGCTCAGGAGCAGCTCCATACAGCAAAACCCATCTCTCTTCCCTCCTCCCCGAGCTCTTTAGACAAGCACAGAAAATGCCATTACAAGAACATTAGCAGCTGCAGGATTAAACACTCTAATGGCAGAAAATGAGAGTGCAAAGACAGCACAGATAACCTTAACTCGGCCCCTCGCAGGCACGAGGTTTGATTGCTGTTTATGTATAACACTTCAGCCTGGAGCTAAATTAGCTTGGGAGTTAACTGCCTCCCGCCCTGCCTGCTGCACCAGCACGCTGCGCCGCCACAGGAAAAGGAATGGCACATTACATGGGTTCTGACCAAGTTATTAAACTCCATACCTTAGAGAGACAGAACCTCATCCTATAAAAGTCTAAGTCAATAAAGGCACCGGGATCCTCCAACGGCGAAAACAGCACAAGTGCACAAGAACAAACAAATATTACTGGGTGTGCACAGAACCTGCATGGTATTAAACTGAACTATAGGAAGGAATGGCTGTTTTCATAAACACAAATACATGCCAAGGTTGGTGATCTCCTGATTTACATGCCCAGCTCTGCAACCTCCAAATCCCCTTAACAGGTTGCCTTTAAAAAAATATCTCAGTGTAAAATGACTTTCATCTGCCTCCTGCCCACAACATACCCCTGTCCTACCCAGACAGCAGCACCATCTGTGGCTCTGGTGACAAACTGGCCCATTTGGATGATGATGGAAACCTTTTTAATCGTTTTTTGTTTTTTTTTTTTTTGTTTTTTTTTTTTTTTTGCACTACATTTCATCTGGTTCATTCAAGCTCGTGCTTACTGCGTTGGAGGGGGCTACCAATTGTGGATGCAATGGGAGAATTTTGATGAAGAAACACCTGATTTATAGATGGGGGAAAAAAAAAAATCAACGCATTTGCACCTGCTAATCAAGGTAGCTATCCATCTCATTTATGCCACTGCTCTAGCAAGCCTGACAGCACAAAATCAGAGGCTGTTTCTTCCAGCATTTGGCCCTGAGGGACTGATTCTCCAGCAGGTCTCTTCAGCAATGCCCACAGAATGTGCAAGTGTATCAGTTTTGTGCATACAAAGCAGGTAATTGTGCTCACAAATCAGGATTTGCATATGCTGCTGGAAAGGGATGCTCTGGTGGAGGCTGGTGAGGGAGGCCAGCGAGGCAGCAAGCACTCCTGGATTTTACCCTGGGGTATCCCAGTGCGTGGCACGAGCGGCGGCACTGGCAGTGCTCCCACATCTCTTCAAAACATGGAGAGTGAGGAGAGCTGACAGCCAGTCCCACAGGACAACAAACCTTCCCTGTTCTCAATCTCAAGCAGCACAGGCAGCACCTGCCAGGAGGATTGGGGGGATTTTGGCTGAACATCTCCAGCCAAGGAGCACATCCTGCCCAGAGAGGTGCCTGTCCCACCTGATGTGGCAGCTGGGCATGGTCACTGTGCCACATCTGCAGGGAGGAGCCCCTCAGCAGCCTCCGTTTGTCTCTGGATTTGCAGTCACACTGACCAGCTTGGCCGTTTCCAAGGCAGGAGGGATGAGGGACATGACATTTTGCTCATGTGCAGATGTCAGCGCTCCCTCTGAAACGCTCTGATGAGCTGGGGCTTTGCAACACAGGTTTCAAATTTGTCAGGGGGGCAGCAATCAGTTAATTAAAGAGTGAGTCACACCACAGAGATGCAAGGGAAGGCAAATTGAGGTCAGGCAACAAAGTGGATTTTGGCATTTCCTAGTGTTTCAGAACCTCTGTTCTCACTGGGATTTATTCTTCACACTGAAGGAGTACTGGGTGTCCAGAATCACAAGTCAATACATTGTACAGACAAATCTCATCCAAAACTCCAACCCAAAGAGTGTGCTGGGAAAGGCAAGAGCTTGAGTGTGACCAGAGGGAGCACCTGGGGCTCTCTGTCCAGAGGTGTGCCAGGAGCCCATGGCACTGCCACCAAGGAAGGTCCTGCCCACAGAGGTCTGCCTGCACCTTGGAGCAGGGATGTTTGGGACAAGGCTGGGTCCACACTGCCATGGAGCGGCTCCAATGGTGAGGATGAAGTCACATTAGCCATAAATATGCTGTAGGACCTCAATGCTGGATCTACAGCTCCTCACATGGGAAACTTTGAAGGTTTTCACCCTCCAGAGAGGACAAACTCCAGTTCATCATTCTCATGGATGCTCTGTGCAGCTCGAGAAGGCAGAGGACAGGGGAATCCCTGGCACCCATCGCTTGGGAGGCTCACAGAGAGGATAAAATCCCTGACCCGAAAAGGTTGAAATCCAGACAGGATTTATGTGCTGCAGTAAAACCACAGGCCTTCCTCTCTCATGGTGATAAAAATAAATCACCCTTAAAAATAGAATGACATTAATAAAAATAAATCTAAAAGTACATGCAGTGTATCATGGGGTTACAATCTGCCTCAGCCTGGTGGGGAAACTTCTCACCAGTTAAAGGCTGGTGAATGGTGATGAACAGGCATGGTGCCCAGGGTTATGTGCTGGGGTACAGGGTCAAGCAGGTACTTCCAAAGGCCTAAATTCAGTTCTTGTCAAGCTTGGACCTCTTAAGGGAGTCTTCAATTTAGGCTGCAAAGGTCAGCAGCCTCACTGGCCAGTCCTGCTCAATCCATGTGGATCAAACCCGCAGAAACAGGAGAAAAAATCTGGTTTATTCATGTGCACACTCCAGGTTGGAGAGAGGGGGAAGAAGCCCATGGACAGACTTCAGGAGAGGGACCTGAAGGCTGAGATCCAGGCTCTGGCCTCACCATGGGCAGGCAGGGAGCACGGGCAGCAGGGCTGGGAGGCGCAGAGCAGCTGCCGAGGCTCAGCTCCAGCCCAGCGCTGGGGCACAGCGGCTCCCGCGACAGCGAGCATCGCTCCCCTCCCTGCAAACACGATCTGACATCCTGCTCCAGCGTGGGGCGTCCAGCAAGCTGCTCTGGGAGCGGGGGTCACAGCAGCAGTGGCAGCTGGGCACAGGGAGCTCCTCAGAGCCCAGGCCATGCCAGGATCCAGCCAGCCCTGCTCGCTGCCAAGGATGGGGCTGGCGAGGGGAGCCACAGGGCTCTTTCCACAGGGGAGCTGTGGTCTGGCTCCACACGGCATCCCTGTGCTTTCTGCTGGAGGCAGAGTTGTTTCTCTCCTCCTCTGAACCATGGGAGAGCTGAATGCATCTCCCCTCTCCCACTGAGGTGGCTGCATTTTGCCAATGTGTGAAACAAAAATCCCTCTGCTCTGTGACATCTGGATGAGAAGAGCCTCCTCCTGCACTATCCCCATCTGTCAGCGTGGCTGTTGGCACCTCCCAGCCCTCCTTGGGACTAGGTGATGCCCAGGGCTGTATGCACAGGGAATTCATTCAGTGTCAGCGTTCTGCTGCAGCCATGCCTGCCAGTGCCTCTGTGCAGACAAGCCTTGAGGAACAGGAATATTGAAAAGAGAAGATTGTCTTGACCAGGAAAATGAGTTTGTGAGACCCAGTTCTGTATTTGCATCCCAGCTGAGCAGGGAGGGATGAGAACAGGGTCTCCCCCATCACCCCATGAGGTGTTCATGACTCTGAAGGATTTTTTATTCTAATCCATGTATTAATGACAGTTGGGAGCTTTGGAAGGCTTAGGGATAGCCTCCTCCACAGGGAGCCATCCTTCAAACCCTCTGGCAGAACCAGACACCAGCATCCTTACCTGCAGCCATGAATCTCATACACACATGAGGTGAAGATGCTCATTGCTGGGGGGAAGCAGCTCACATGGAGAGCTGGGACCAAGGTGGGATGGCAGCTCTCTGCAAGGAGATGGGGGTTTGGGTGCTCTTCAGACACTCAGCCAGCACCACCAGGGACACTTGTCTGCACACCACCAAGAATGCATCCAACCCAAGGCTGGTGAGTCACAGCACACCCCAGCACAAACCCCCAGCACAGTCACCCTTCCTATGCAAGGTCCTGTCACTCTCTGTTGTTTGCCTGTTCTGTGTTCTTGGCTCCCTGCAGACTCCAGGACTCCCATGTGTCATCCAATAAAGACAGAAGGGAGGGTGGCACTTATCCTTTGCCCAGCCCCACACCTGAGTCCCAGCAGGGCTGGCTGCTGTTCCCCAGGCAGGCACTGCACACCAGCAGAACACACTCAGCAGAACACTCAGACATGAGGAGGAATGGCAGAGCTCACAACTCCACCAGGAAGGGTTGGAGGACAGATCCAACCTAGGTAACCTCCAGGCAGGAGCAAGCACTAATAGGAATGGTGGTGCTCTGCAGTGAAAATAGCCAGAAAACATACGGGATGGAGATGGGGTAAACTCACAAATAGGTTTCCAAGGCTGGACAGCAGAAAACTCAACTTAGAAGCAGATAAACTCCACCTGCCTGCAGCTGCCACACCAAGGAACCATTTCAAATCCCCATCTTCTCATTTAGCTGAATGGGGTCACCACCTTGTGACCCTGCTAGTTCCTCTCAGTCCCCCATGCCTACCCCAGGCTAGAGCAGAGATGAGCCAAGAGGGCATCAAAATACCCAGTGACAGACCTTCCCTCACATCTCCAAGCTTTCCAAGGTCTTCACTCTCCCCTGGCTTCCCTTACCTGTGTCTTGGTCACACAGCTGCTCACAGGCATCAGTGGTCCTCTGTCCACACAGGTCTCTCACCCAGGGGGACGTGGCATTGATCTGATAGTACAGGGACAGCTTGGCTGGGTTAAGCCAGTCAGAGATGTCCAAGTAGCTCCCCTCACTCACAACGAAGCTGCTGCCTGGGGGAAATGGGAAAAAAGTGAAAAGTGTGTTAGGTGAGTGGGGAAATCTGAAAGAAAACCCACATAGGTGTATTTTGGCCCAGCAGCATAACACTGCACTCTTCAGGAGCTGCTGTGATGACAATATCTGCAAAACAATAATGAGTTCACCAACATTCAGTCCCAAAGAACTTCATTTGACCATTCCTCTCCAGGGGAATGTGCTCCAGCAAGTGATCCACCAGCTCCTCTGCCCAGACACTTCCATACCCCTACAGCACCAGGATTTGATTCCCAGCTCTCTGCAGGAACGTGGAGCAGTGTAATGATTGTGATCTGCAATCAGAGCATCACTGCCCCAGCTCAGGGAGGGGCTGTCCCCGAGGCACCAGGAGCTCAGGGCACAGCTGGGCAGCAGCAGCAGCAGCTGCTCACCTCTTGATGAAGGTGAGTGGATTGGCCCAACACACAACTTCTTGTGTGAGTTGTCTTGTACCAGACACTCCCCCACCCTCTCCCTCCTGTGAGTTCAAAGTGAATTCCTGCCAAAAATATTTTCTTACAAAATCTTATGCTTCTTTATTTTGCGAAATGTATTTTTCCCCACTGGCATCTGGGAATATGCATCATCTAATTAGCCAAATAGATTTTCAGTTCAGCCCAATCATTTCCTTATCTAACATCTGAGGCCCAGCATCGCTTGGGGGATTTTGCAGGCACAGAGGTCCTCATTAACTCTGATCTTCAATTACATTGATTATAAGACTGCCTCCATAACAGTGCTGCACAGATCAGAGAGGAGCCAAAAAACCTCTGCCATTAAGTGGTGTTTTGCAAAACTTACCAGGGTAAAAGTCTCTAAAAAGAGGGGAGAAGAAACCTGCAAGGAGGATTGGGCAAGGGGAACTACCATGTAGCCCAGGAACCCACAGCCACCTTTCCACTACGTCTGAGGACTTGCAACGTGGGAAAAATTTGCAGCCACTGTCTGAAGATTGAAATCCTTCTAAGAAATTACCCAGGGATAGCAAGTCTGCAGATCCAGGGCCAATTGTCACGAAACTTTAACCCTTATGACCCTAAGTAAAGGACTAGGACACCATTCTTTTAAGCACCAACTTACTTTGATGGAAGCCAAGAGATTAAAAGAGCAGGACAATAAACCTGCAGCAGCAGCCACCCCAGATGAACCTGCTTGAATACAAACTGTGGATCTCCTTTTGAAGAGGATCCCTGATGTTTAGCAAGAGGGAGCCCTTCTCACCCTCATCCTGCACCACATCATCCATGCAAAGGATAAAACAAGCAGAGCCTCAAGTCAAGCATCCCAGTGAGTGACCTCATTTTCAGGCATCCCAAGATCTCAGCACCATCCAAATCCAAGCCCTAATTTCCCATAAAGTCAGCTCTTTGACACTCAGAGTGTTTATATACCATAAACATATTCACAGGCGCATCTCTACACTCAAAGCCAATGGAGGCTGCCAAGCTACTGACTGCTCAAGCAAATGAGAATTAGACATCAGATCCAGCAGCTCTGGAGACACAGCAAGGCAGGAGCTGCCCCTCCAAGACTGCAGGATACATCTCAATCAGACACAAGGCAGCAGCAAATCACTGGGTAAACCCCCCAGCACCACTGGAAAGCAGAGAAACGCTGAGCACAAAGAAGTTTCTTCGAGCCACACAGTTTTATCTCATATTATTCTTTTCAATGAATTTTTAAAGATAGCCCTACATACCATTAACAACAATTGCTGGTTTCTTTTCCCAAACAGAAATGCATTGTGCACCCTTGGGGAATGTTTACTGTTTACATGTAGGTGTCTGTGTAGTAACCTGTCAATTCTGTTTTGCTCCAGCTCCCTAATAAAGAGCAAGGCTTGGGAAGCACGTAGAGTTGTTTTGAGACTCAGCTACAGACAACTCCCTCTGCACCCAAGGACTGAAGAGCGAAACCAGCAGCTCTTGATTAAATCCTTACTTAATGAACCCCACTTCTGGTTAAAATACAGCTTGGAAGTAACAGAAGCAACCCCATCACAAACCAGATGCATCGTTCATGTTCAGAGAGATGAAGGTGGCTGGAGCTGGAGAGGATCTCAGGCCAGGACCTGCATGGCAGGGAAAAGCCCTGGTCAGGTGGGTGACCTCTGGAGCTCCCAGCATGGAATCATTTAGGTGCAAAAAACATCTCAGATCATCAGATCCAATTGTTCAACCCAGCACTGCCAAGGCAACCAGACCATGTCCCCAAGTGCCACATCACATGCCTTTTAAATCCCTCCAGGAATGGGGACTTCATCACTGGCCTGGGCCCTTTTTCTGAATTAGTTTTTCTTTTTATCCAAACTAAATGTCCCCTAGTGGAACTTGAGGCCATCAGCTCCTCTCCTATTGCTTGTTACTTGGGGGAAGAGGCCAAACCCCACCTGGTTCCACCCTCCTGTCAGGGAGCTGTAGAGTGAGAAGGTTCCTCCAAGCCTCCTTTTCTCCAGCTCCCTCAGCTCCTCCTCATCAGACTTGTGCTCCAGCCCCTTCCCCAGCTCCAGGTATTTTGAAGAATGATACTTATTTTGATTTTAGTAAGTCTAATTGAGAAATCATCCTCATTATCAGGTTTTTCAGAGGGTTTGTGTTTGTTTGTTTGAAAAGTAGCAGTGAAAACATTTCAATCCAAAATTCCTGAATTCAGGCTCAGTGTAAAATGGAGGTTTTTCTACCTCAGTTTGAAAAATCCCTCAAACCTAGGGAAATTAAAGATTTTAGCTTCCTTCCTTCCCTTTCCTTCCCTCCCCTTTCCTTCCCTTCCTTCCCTTCCCTTTCTTTTCCTCCCTTTCCTTCCTCAGAAGAAGGAGGGGACAATTTCCAGCCAGGAAACTTCTCACATCTCTGAAGCTGAGTGTGTGGCAAGATTTTGAGAGACGTTCTCAGACACTCTCATCACCTTCGCTCCCACTGAAAACACAAACAAACAAACACCCCAACCTCGATCCCTTTATAGCTTGCCTGGGGAATAAATAACAGCAAAAGGCATTCTACAAATATTTTGAAAGCTAAATTCTGATGATTTCAAAGCCTTTTCACAAAATTTTTCTCTTCACTTTCAAAGAATCCACACACAGAAAACAGTTTTCAAAAGTCACCGTCGTGTACATATCAAAACCACCTTGAAAAGCTCAGAAAGGCATGTTGAGGAACAAATCCTTTTAGAAACTACCAAGAACAAACATTTTCTAAGCAAGAGCTGTTTCAAACACCTTCATCTTGCTGAGTACATCAGCTAGATTTATTTTCCACAACTGCAGCCTCCGGATGGAGGGAAAGGGAGTGATGGGGGACTTGAGGGGGTAGAACCCCACTCAAAGCACCCTCCTAAAACCTTCCTGGAGGACCTCAGACCCTGCTAAATCACCCCACACAGTCTGGGGCACACCTTCACTGATGCCTGCAGTGCCCAGAGCAGGTCTGGAGGGACCATCCACCCTGCCAACCTCCCACATCTCCTCCTAGACACAAACTCCAAGCTTCCCACTCAAAGCCTTGCTGAAATCCCCCTTAAATGGAGACATTTAGGCCTCAGGATAAAGCAACCATCAGCCAAACAAGGGAACCCAGACACAAAATGACAACTCTGCACTCAGCACCACATCCCAGGAGCCCCGTACCAGGACGTGTCCTTTGAATGCTGTTGGCTTTATGAGCCAGCCAATGCCATGGAGCAGTGTGGAGAGCACCAGGACACAGCCACAGCCCCCTCCCAGCTCCACAAGGTCCAGCAGCCCCCCAGGGGATTGATTTGTTTGGGTTTCTGTGTGTGTGTGTTTTCCACTGCCCCTATTCCTTCCCCAGCACTGATCAAAGCTGGGTGAGTTAAGGCAGCGTCAGAAGTTCATGTCTCTCATTCTGGGGTCTCCTTCAAAGTTCAGTGGAATTGCTTAAGCCCTGACAAAAGAGGCTTGAAGTTTTGACATTTCAAAAATCATTTTCAAGAACACAACAGGATAAAACAGCTCAGAAGAGATATCTAACAAGGGAAAAGAACAAAGCACCCAAAAGACAGCCAAAAGGGTTCGGCTTTTCCTTTCTCTTTCTTTTCAAGGGAAAAGATCAAAACATAATTTTTTTTGAAGAATATCTATTTCTTCCTCCCTCTGCTCTTTTTGTCATCTTTGGTCCATTCACTGTTTCTTGGCCAGCAAAATTCCTTTTCATCTAAAATTAGTATTTTGTGTTGGGAAGCAATGGGAGGTCATACTATAGGTTGCTATTAATGTATCCAGCCCTATGCTATCACACAGCTCTAATCCTGTTACAGATAGTTTTTATAAACACTAGAGGAAAGATGATCCCTCTTGCTTCATTCTATGGGTACAAAGAATAACCCTATTTGATTTCTTTAGAGACTCTTTTTCCCCTTGTTAAACTTGAAAGAACATTACCCAAAGAGACAACTCCTCCCCTATCAGCTCTTCCCCTTGATCAGCTGTCCCTCTCCTGTCCTTGGCCCAGGGCATAAAAACTTCAGCTTCTTAAATTTCTTCCAGAAAATGCCAAAGAACTGGACAGATTCTGGATGCCCAGGACACACATGTACTGACTTAAGCAAGGAAATGGGTCTTGGGACAGGACTGCACCCACAGTGCTCAGCTTTACCATCCCTCTCCTGCCCAGCACAGAACCAGGTGATTTGGGAATCATTTAAATAGTTTTAAGTCAAACTCTAAGCTCTATAGTCTAGTTTGAATACAGGGACAGCATCACACCAGGTTAAAATCCAAGCCAACTCTCTTTACTTATTTTTTTTTTTAATTATTATTATTTTTCTGATCAAGGTGAAATGCTTAAACAGAAAATTATGATAGAAAGATGAGAAAGCAGCACAAGACTATAGCACAAGATATCTCTCATTCAGTCCCCCCTCAGCTGAAGCACTTGCAGTTTATATCTCACAATGTTTGACTCCAGGGTGTATTTTTAGCACATGAACTGCACCCATGGGCTCTCACCTCCCCAACCCAGTGATGATCAAACCTGGAGACTCCCATCCCCTCAAAACACCACCAGTCCTGCCAGAGCTTTTCCACCCTGGCAAAGCAGAAGTCAATTAGCAGCACATGTCTGTGTGAAATTACAGCTCAAACTGGCACCACCTTTCCTGTGGGAGGAGCAGAGTTACCATTTAAGTGTTAAATTGCACTTTCTTGATCATTCTGACAGACTCTTTCTTTGGGTTTTCTTGTCAGTCAGTCTTGATTTCTCCAGGGCTGAGCTCCTGACAAGCAGCACGTGTATTTATAAGGCAGGTGATGGCTCAGCCAAGTTTTACTAAACTTAAGCAAAAAGGAATCTGCCCACCCTGCCTTGAGATCAAGCTCATCCTGCAACGAGATCTCCCATGGCAGCTTTAGACAACACGGTGTGGAGGTATTGGTAAGAACACATCTCTGTCCTCAGAAGGCATCTGGGCCAGCAGTGGCTGAGACAGAAATGAGACTCCTGAAAAAAAACCCAAAACCTCTCCTTAATGCTCCCTATCTCCCAACTCCCGCACTGCAGCCCAGGGCTCTCTAACAATGATGCTCTCCAGATATCAGAAAAGAGTTCAGGGAAATCCAGTCTAAATCCAATCACATCACAAAGCACAGAGGAGCTGTGATAAGCTCGTTGTATGAATTCAGAAGTCGATGTTTGCATCTCTCCATCTATGGCAGGGAGAGCAGGTTAACTGCTCAAAGATGTGCCATCCCTCCCAAATCAGAGTAATGGTGCTGGCAAAGCTCAGCTGGTGCCAGGAGATGCCCCCTGCCCACAGGGGTGGGCACCTCCTGCCTCTCTCTGTCCCAGCTCTGCTGACACCACCCAAATGCCAACACCCTGTGAACCCTGCAAAGGAGGAGGAAGAAGCATTTAGCTTCCCCTGCAGATGGAGCTGCCCCAGGAGCTGGGAATGCCTCTGGCTGGCACAGGGCTGGGGAGCTGGGCAGCAGCTGAGCAGGTTCACAAGCCTGTCAAAGCCACGATAAAAACATGATGTATTCAGCCTCCAGAATCTTATTAGTTCTTCATGCAAAGAGCGTTCACGCCGTAAAACCGTCTTGGAATCCCTTTGATCCACGCTGATACAGTTCATAAATTGATGTTAATATTTAGAGTTCATGTCTGGTAACACTGCAGCCATTTGCTCCCATTTTCTTGCCAGGCAAGCAGACACGGGAGCGGGAGTGAGCTGTAACACAGGCACGGAGGTGACCCTGCTGATTACGAGCTGCTGAAATAAAATGCAATTTGTAAAGCTGCCCCCAAACACAGCCACCTTACATGAAACACACGGGTCCTGGAGCAGCTAGACGTGACACTGAGTCTGCAACAGGAAAGTGTTGATTCTGTCAAAGCCCTGACCCAGGTCTCCATACAGCAAAAACCCTGCGAGGAGAAAACAGCACAAGAAAAAACTTATTTTCAAGAAATTCCTTGTGCTGATTTCAAAGGGGACTTATGGATTTGGGAGCAGCTGGTGAACATGGGAGACCCCAATTTCAGAATCTTTCTGAAAGCCTGAAAAGATCACAGCATCACAGAATGCTTTGGGTTGGAAGGGACCTTGAAGATCATTTTGTTCCACCCCTCTTTCCCAGGGACAACCTCCATTGGACCAGACTCTTTCTCCATCCCTCTGGTACAATCCTGGGGAGCTCCACCTGGAAATCAGGGAGTGTCTCCAGCTTCTCCTTGCTGCCAAACAGGATGGGGACACAGCCAGCCCCCACCTCCCGTGGCTCATCTCTGTGTGGCCACACGTGCAGCACATCCTGAGTGCCCTGAGGGCACAAAGTAATGCCTGGTCACCTCCAAGAGCTACAGAAGACTGAGCAGGAAATGTCAAAACCAAACAATTTAAAGCAACACTTTTAATTAAAACCAAAATGAGAAGTTGTTGCAAGTCCCAACAACTGCAGTCTGCACAGTAATCTTCAGGGAAAATTAACATAGGCTAATAGCAGCATCCCATTCAGCAGCATCTTGGAGGAAACAGTGGTGGGGGAAGGTAGGAAATAATCTGCAGATGAAACAATTACTGATCAGCTGCGTGGCAAGGACAGCACGGTATCATTCAGGCAGGCAGATGCAGATGCATGGAGATTAAAAGAAAAAACAACAAAAAAGAAGCTCCCTCCACCTCTGCCATCTTGTCAGGTGCTCCAACACAAAACATGGTCTCAAGTAGAAATTGTGCTCCTGCTGGCCTGACCTCTTGGTGTGCAAGGGATTGCACTCAGGGCAGCAATCATCCTGGGAGAATTCATCCCCACTGGCAGGAGGGACAGAGCCAACAAGGTCAGCTCCCCAGGGTGGGGACACTGCCAGAGGGAGAACCCTGCCTGCCCACACTGAGCCCTGATCCCACACTGAGCCCTGATCCCACAGTGAGCTCTGATCCCACACTGAGCCCTGATCCCCACACTGAGCCCTGATCCCACACTGAGAACCCTGCCTGTCCACAGTGAGCTCTGATCCCACACTGAGCCCTGATCCCACACTGAGCCCTGATCCCACACTGGGAATCCTGCCTGCCCACACTGAGCTCTGATCCCACACTGAGCTCTGATCCCACACCGAGCCCTGATCCCACACTGAGCCCTGATCCCACACTGAGCCCTGATCCCACACTGAGCTCTGATCCCACACTGAGCCCTGATCCCACACTGAGCCCTGATCCCACACTGGGAATCCTGCCTGCCCACACTGAGCTCTGATCCCACACTGAGCTCTGATCCCACACCGAGCCCTGATCCCACACTGAGCTCTGATCCCACACTGAGCCCTGATCCCACACTGAGCCCTGATCCCACACTGAGCCCTGATCCCACACTGAGAACCCTGCCTGCCCACACTGAGCTCTGTGCACCACTCTACACCCATCCCACAGCCCAGCAAGGTGCAGAGGGACCACCACGACTTGCCTGGCACACACCTCAGAAGAGGAGGGAAGAAGGCCGTAAATGCCCCAAGATGTCTCTGACAGAAACCTGCTTTATGCCCTTTATTTCCACATATAAAGCAAGCCCTACAAGCCCCTCGCTAAACACAGCTCTTGCTTCCCCCTGCACCGCTGGAGGATCTCACCCACCTCTCCCACTAAAGTACAAACATCCACCCACACCGTATATAACCTCTCACAGGCTGTAAAAACGGGAGGCTTTAATTGATACTATATTTCATACTGTTGTGCAGCAAGGACGTACTCCAGCCTGAGCCCTCCAGAGTATCTTTCTCCACCCTGCCTTCCCTGCAAGCCATTCCCACTGCTCCAGCACTACTTTTTGAATTATTACTTACAACAAAAAAACAAAACCAAAAAAAACAACTACTGAATGTAGAGCTGAGTGGCTCGCATATTCATAAGAGGTTTTATTACTCAGATGGAGGGGCTCTCTTTCCTTTCTTCCCCGCTTTGACACGGCTAAAGGGTCCTCTAAATAATGCCTTGCATTTCCATATCCTCATAAAAGCCACTATGGTTCTTTCCATAAATCTGAGCCACCTCTAAAATCAGAACAATTCCTTTTGCTGAGCACGGGCAGGGGCTGCCTCAAAACACAAAGCCCTGGAGCAGCAGAAGGGAGGAGGGGATGCTCCAAGCCCTGCGTTGGAAGAGAGGATTTAGAGGCACCAACTCATTTCTGGGAAGCAGGAGGTCCCAGCCCTCCCTGCCAACCTCGGCAGCTCCTGCCAGGCTCTCCTTGATCCAGCTGCTCCATCAAGTGAAGGCAGCAGCTGCACACACCAGGCAGTAACTGCTCAGCGGGGAGCGAGGCAGGGGCACCCCAGCAAATGAACAAAGGGAAGAAAACAAACCAGGGGAGAAATAAGGGAATAGAGACGGGCTGGTTATTATAGAACTGCTGCTTGGAATATATGCTCCCAGCTTGGCTGCCAGTTGGCTTCTGGTGCCAGTCCCTCCCCTTTCCCACCCTGCCATTCCAGCAGGCTCTGGAGCTGCTTTCTCTAACGCCATCCTTGCTGCAGCAGGGAAAACTGCTCTGCTCCAAAGCTGGAGACATTTAGGGGGGCTTCCCCCCTCTTTCTTTTCTTGGCTCTGGCTGCTGGCACACCAGAATTGGCTGGCATCTATTTAAAGTTTCCTTCAAAGCTGAGTTCTCATCGTCTAGGAGAGCGATTTCTTTCAGCCTCTGCCTTTGTTTGGCTTCTCCTGCAGAGGCGCCGGTAGCAGCTCCGCTTTCAGATTTTCCTTGGCTCCTGGTGCCTATTGAAATTCCACATTCCAAAAGGGAAGGAGAGGGCACCGCTCTCTCACATGGGAACATCTCCTGTGAATGCACCATCCCTGCCTTCTCACAGAGCCTGCCTTATCATCCTGTGCAGCACCAAAGGGAACAGCTTCAGGACCCAGACGATTTCAGCGCGCGGCGCCACTCGCGAGACACGGTGCCACCGTCGGGTGCCACAGCAGAAGCTGCTTCAGGACTGATCAAAGCTCCCACACTCTGCCAGGCCAAACACGTCAGTTCTGTTGTCACCTCGATACCACAGGGATGCTCGTGCCAACCCCCTTCAGCACCCTGTAAAAAGCAGATTTAATCCCCCATGGGAGATCTCCAGGGAGGAGCAGGTCCCCTCTCCTCCATCAGCATCAAAATTCAGGTGCTAAGCCTTGGTGAACACATCCAGCCACACTTTTCCTGGGTACCATTGAAATTTCCTAACACAGCTCAGCTCTGTGATGTCTTTAAATGCTTTGTAATATTTTGCTGCCAGTTGGGTGGCGCCTTGGGATTTGTTGTTATTCAGAAAGAAGGGACAACTTTAAGAGCTTTTTCTCTTCCCAGGCAAGGGACTGTCATCACATAAAATGATGAGATTTCAGGGAAAGTGATAGCCACTGCAAAATGTCTTGGCTGCTTCTATGTGAAGAATTTGACTGTTTCTCATAAAAAATATTTAAAAAGTTTTAGCAGTTTGTAATTATATTTTACAGTTTCATTACAAAGCTCATTTTAATTCTTCTCCAAACCGTTGTTACCAGTCCTCTTGCCACTTTCTCTTCAGAAAAGTCATTAAGTCGGGACTGGAAATCATCCCATTTCCCCCAGTTTCAAGGATATTAATCTGTTTTATTGGTATTTCATTGTCATTTTCATTCGTGTGTTCCCTGCATTTGCATAATTTGCATTGCCACCCCTTTCCTGGTGACAAGCACAGGCTCAGCTTTTCACTTCCATTCTACGGAGTCTCATTGCGTTTTGTTTGTTTTCTTTTTCAGGACGCACTGTCTTCCCTGGGCCAGAATCACAAGCTGGGAGCAGGGTGCTGAGGTCCTGCCTCCATCACTGCCTTCCTGGCTGACCTTCAGCAAGCACCAGAACCAGTGTGAGCTCCCAGTCCAGGTGCTGAACCGGCCAGTGCCCATCCCAAGGGAACATAAGTTAGCACTGGAGCAACCTCATGCCCCAAATACAAGAGTTTCTGTTCTCCAGCTACTTGGAACCATCTGTGAAGATTTCAAGCATTCATGTGTGGCTTGGACAATCATTAAAACTTTTTAGAAACAAGTCAAGGTGTAGACAAGTCCATTGTTTCAAATACTTAAATCACAGAATGGTTTGGTTTGGAATGGACCTTAAACATGCTCTTGTCCCAACTCCCTGTCATGGGCAGGAACACCTTCCACCAGACCAGGTTGCTCAGAGCTCCATCCAAACTGGCCTTGAACACTTCCAGGAATGTGGAATGATGTTATCTTCATGTCTCCACTCCACTGATGCTCAGTTCCTCCAGTGTGTGAACACAAAGTAGATGCTCTCCTCCTCTTTCCTACAAGGGCCAAGCTGTGACCACTGGGATATCCCAGCTATCCAGAGACCACTCTTGGCAGGTCTAATCCCATTTCAAACACACTGGTGACTGCCATTCTGCCATGGGGTGATGATTTCTACCCCTCTCCACCCTGCAGCTCTCATCCCACTGTGCCTCTTTAACCATCTCCCCCTCCCCAAAATATTAATCCCCCAAGAGCTGCCCTCCACTCCAGAGCTCCCAAAGCAGGGGGCTGTCCCAGAGCTGGCTGCACCAGGACACCCCCACTGCTGGTGAAGCACTGGCTGCATGCAGCACGTTTCTGGCAGAGAGAAAGTGCCCCCTCTGCATGCCCCAAGCACTGAGATGAGCGCAGGAACTGAGGAATTGGAACCAACTGAATAATGGGTCCTGTCTGCTGGAAGAAAATGAAATTTGCCCTCATGTTACTGAAAACTTGCACTCGACGCTCACTGCACATTATAAAGAAAAGGTCAGTGAAACACAACAAATGCAAGGAGCCCAGTTGGAGAAAGCAATAAATAGTGACAGCAGCACTCGTCTAATTTATCAAAGCATCTCTGCCTTTGCTCAAACCCCAGCAATTTCCCTCCGTGCTGCTGCTAGGGCTGGGATGAGCAGCTCTGCTGCTGCAGGACAGCAGGAGGCCTGTCTGTGCAGCTCCCAGGGCTCCTGCACGAGTTTGGAGAACAGAAATATCCATCAGACACAATTAGCAGCAATGATAACAACGATAATATTAATTGACACGACTGAGATTTTGGCCTCAGGCTCACAGATGTGCTTGTGGAAAGGGAGATCCTTGCAGTCAAACACAGCTGGGGCATTCCCAAAGAGAGGGATGTCTGTGTCCCAGACACACCCAGAGGGGCAGCAGGAGGGGCTTACCATCAGCAATGAAGTGCTCGGGGACGTGGAGCGTCACCTTGACGGTCAGCGGGCAGGAGAGCTGGGAGCCGCACACCACGGCCAGGACGCAGGAGCTGACCGCGATCAGCGTCAGCGCCGTCTTGTTCACAGGGCTCTTCATGGAACCTGCAAGGCACACAGAGGTGGGTGGGTGGCCAAAAGGGCAAGCTGTACCCAGGGCTTTCTCAGCAGAGGCAGGGAGCCCCAGCATGGGAAGGTAGCATTGAAAATGAGGATGGCAGCTCAGCAGGAGCCTGCACACGCCAGGACTCCCATCACACCTTGTTTGGCACAGGGCTTCGTTTGCTAGGGCAGGGAGAAAACTTGCTCAAAGCTCTGTATAGAGCCTCTCCCTGGGAGCTTCTCCCTGGAATCACTCATCACACCTGCTGTGCTCCCCTGCTGAAACCACCATCACTTCTTGTCAACACTGGTCGGCTTGGCAACCCACTGTGAAACCCTGGTGGAGCAGGACAGCGTTTGGATGGCTGAATCACCATCAAGGGCAGCTGGGTGGGACAGAACACCCAAGTTTCACAGGGAATGGGGTAAAGCTGTGCAACACAGTCATCCAGAGAGACCTGGCTGCCCCAGAAGATTCAGCTGCTCTTACTGGATGCAGACTGGGAATGCCAGGTGTCCAAATGAGATCCCCTCATTGGGGGACGATTGGGGGATCTCATTTGGAGATGACCACGAACTGTCCCAGGCCACTTCAACCCCACCAACAGGTCTCCACTGCCCAAGCCTTGGAGCCTGCATCCTTGAGGCACTGCTGATCCCCCTGGACCTGGGGGCTGCCCTGTTGCTGCTCTGACTGCCCTGCATCCTCCACGACCCCCTCACCCAAAACCTCGTGCCAGCCCCCGCTTTGCTCCAAGCTAACAATGGACACCTCACAAGGCAGCAGTTCCTCCTCCAAGGCTTGGGATGCACCACTTGGAGAGTGTGTCCATGGCAAGGAGAGGGCACAGCCCAGCAGTGAGCCCAGAGCTGCACAGCCCATTCTGGTGCAAGCTGAGATGACCCAGCTGCTGGCAGAGCTGACCACAGCCCTGCTCCACATTCATTTTTGGAAGCCAGTGCAGCCTCTCCCCACTTGTGCCCCAGCCCTCATCACCTCATGTGAAAAGCAAGGTTTAAAAAGCATCAGTTTGAAACCTGAATGGGAAATGGATCCAAGTTAGAACTTGCACACCCTGTGACTTGTCTAAAGCTGCTGCTGGAGGTGCTGGTGCCAGGGCAGGGACCTCCTGCTCAGCACAACCTGTGCTTCCCAGGCAGGGCACCAAGCCCCACAGAGCTTCCCCAGCTCAGAGCCTGCACAGGGGATGCTCCAACCAGGATTTGTAGGACAGGAGAAGTGGCTGATCTGCTGGAAAATACCCCCATCACTGAGACCAACAGGAGCAAGAAAATTGATTATTTATGAAGCATTTTCTCCTTTCCTTATGCATGGATCATCTAAACAGCCTTCCCACTCCTATTTCACAGCTCTATCACCAATCCTCTGTGCCCCTCACCTTGCAATCCTCCTTTTTTCTTTTTCCATCTTTATTCATATCATCAGCATAAGTTAGCACCTCCATGGGAGGCAAAATCCTCCTCTTGCTGGGCACACTGTGCCTGCCACAACCCCTGCTTGGCTTGAAGTTATGACACGAATGCAAAAAGAAAAAAGAGGAGAGAAAAAAAAAAAAAAGAACCACAAGGAAAAAAGCCCCCATGAGGATAAGTGGACAAAATCAAATATACAATGGACCAGACAACGCTAGATTTCACCCTTATAAATCACCTTTCAATCCAGGGTCTTAAAGTGCTTTGCAAACATTAAATCATAAATCCCTTATGAGTGAGACAAGTATTATCCCCTTTTCACAAAGAGCCCAAATCCCAGGTATGATGGCAGCTTTCACCAAACTGCAGCCAGAGTGGAGCTGGAGGAATTAGGATTTCACATCCCCATTGCTCCATGTGGCTTCTTCTCTCCCCATGACTCAGGAGAGCAGCACAGGGGCTTGAAACAGCTCAAAGCCTTTTACAGTTGAGCTTGGCTGCTCAAGGAAAGGGACAATTGCTCCAAGTCTCCTGTAACTCCCCTCCTGCACTCACTCATTTCCATCATGCTGATCACTGACCTCTAGAAGTGCCTGACATTTGGTTTTGTCCAAATGAACCAAAACAAGGGGGCTTCTGCTTGAGCAGAAATTGGGTTTCCAGCTCAGCTCTTTATTGCTCAGGACCAGTTTGCTGCCAGTTTGAAGGGAGGCTGCTGGCAGAGTGTTTAAAGAGAGGGACAGGGTTTTTGTTTTCCATCTCTTTCCCTGCTTTGCAGCCCATTGATGCTGTGCTACATTTAAACACCTATCTGGACATAACCAGCTTCACCCTAAGCCACTAAAACCACAAGCAAATGCATTTTCAGCAAGACCCTATTAACCAAACCCACCTCAGCCCATTCTTCAGGTCTTCACCCTGGTCCAGAGGTGAGACCAACTGATCCCTTCCTTCTTCAGCCCAGGGAGGGGACCCAAACCCAGGCTGGTAGCTCAGGCAGCCCCAAATAAACCCAATGCCACAAATGAGAGTTTGACCTGGCTAAGCCTGTGCGTTCCCTCCTCTTCTTGTCACCTCCAGGCTTTCAGGGAGGTGTTTGAAGAGCAGATTTGAAAATCCAGGTGCACCAAACAAGCTGATAACAACATCCTTTACCAAGAGGAGGAAGCTGGGTGGGGAATACAAGATTTATGGATGGTTGAGAGCCCCAGAATGCAACAGAAATCCTGGTTTGGGTCCAAAAACCCAGGAGGAAGATGGTGACCAAGCATGGCTGAGACCAAACTCACTCCCCAGATTTCTCTCCCCTAATAAATGCTTCATACATTAAGATGATCTCTCAATATCTTTAATCAAAGAAGTTTTTCTAGTGTTTTGAGAGGTTGCAACAAAATGAGTGGATGCCCAAATGCTCACTCAGGCAGTTTGAAGGGAAAAATTTGGGCTATAGGGATTCATGGGGAGTCTGCACCCGGGGAGTGGGCAGGGCACACCACCAGGATGATAAAACAAGAATAAATGACTTCTATCCAGAGATAACTTCTCCCCACAGCCCACAAAATCCAGGGAGAGAGAAGCAGAAAGGAAAGGCAAAGTGCTCCATTTCAGAGCAGAATAATACCTGATATGCTCCCTGCTAGTGAACCAAGGGTGGCTTAATTAGACTGGAAAACAAGAGGAGAGTCCAGCACTGTGGTCAGAAGGACCCTGGCCACCACCACCACCTTCCACCCAGGATTATTTTGTCTCCCCTCAAACCCCAGTGCAGATTATCCTGGTGAGGATGTGGGTCCCTGTGCAGACAGCTCAGAAACCGCTTGCAAAGCACCACACTCTCCTGAAGATTCTGCACCTGCTGCAAGATGAAGATAAATTCAAAGGCACTGGTGTAAACACTCAGCAAACAGCCCCTCCAAACGCACCGTGTCTCCTTTGAAATATCATTTCCTCATGCATTTAATTACTCACTGCTTTGTACACTTTCCTTTGCCCGCCCAAAAAACAAGAGGGGGGGAAAAAGCCCAACAAAACTCTGTGCTCAATTCTTCTTAATACTGGCAGTTCTGCCTAAATTTAGCAGGGAGTGGGGGGGAAGAAAAAGGTGTTCAGAACACGTATGGATTTACAAGCAACACAAATATCCCGTGTTCTTGGTAATATGCTGTTTCTAAATCAGGCTCATAAATACATGCTTGGGAGATTAGTCTATAAAAAAAAATAAACTTTAATTACCCCCTCTTTATCAGCACACAGAGCCCGTGGTGTTAACCATATGTGGGTGTTAAACGCCAAGTGCTTTGCAATCTTCCCCACCCCCTCGGGAGATAATAGCATCACAGAACGGTCCGTGGCCACTGGGATGTGGAAATGCATTCCCAGCACTCGGGGAAGACAGGGCTGGGGAAGGTGAGCAGGGGAACGAGGGCTGGAAGTGCTAAACAGCCCCCACTGTGCTGAGCCGCATGCAGAGCATCCAGCACGGGCACGGGAGTGCACCTGGGGGACAGCAGCACACCTGGGGACAGCAGCATCCTTGGGGACAGCAGCACCCCTGGGGACAGCAGTACACCTGGGGACAGCAGCACCCCTGTGGGGACAGCAGCACACCTGTGGGGACAGCAGCACACCTGTGGACAGCAGCACACCTGGGGGGACAGCAGCATCCCTAGGGACAGCAGCACACCTGGGGACAGCAGCACACCCTGGGTACAGCAGCACTCTTGGGGACAACAGCACCTCCAGGGGGACAGCAACATCCCTCTGGGGGACAGCAGCACCCCTGGGGACAGCAACATCCCTCTGGGGGACAGCAGCACCCCTGGGGACAGCAGCATCCTTGGGGACAGCAGCACCTCTGGGGACAGCAACACGCCTGGGGGACAGCAGCACACCCAGGGGACAGCAGCAACCCTGGGGACAGTAGCACACCCAGGGGACAGCAGCACCCCTGGGGACAGCAGCACCCCTGGGTACAGCAGCGCACCCAGGGGACAGCCAGCCCACCCCAGCCCAGCTCACACCCCCGGGATGCTCCCGGAGCTGCTGCCGTGCCAGAGGAATCGAGCTCCTAATGATCCGTCGTTATGTTCCAGCAGGGGCTCGTTAATAGGATAGAGCAGCGTTTCCAGGACAGCCTCACACACCAACACATCTCGAGGTGTTTTACGAGGGGCAGATCATGTCCAATCAAATCTAACGGCAATTAAGATGAGCAGTGGTGTTGGCAGGAGGCTCTGGACGTGGAGCACCCCTGCACAGGAGGGAGCAGCACTGCCTGAATCCCCTCCTGGCCCTGCAGCCTCCTCTAACACAGCAGGGTGGGATGGGATGGGATGGGATGGGATGGGATGGGATGGGATGGGATGGGATGGGATGGGATGGGATGGGATGGGATGGGATGGGATGGGGTGGGGTGGGATGGGATGGGATGGGATGGGATGGGATGGGATGGGATGGGATGGGATGGGATGGGATGGGATGGGATGGGATGGGATGGGATGGGATGGGATGGGATGGGATGGGATGGGATGGGATGGGATGGGATGGGATGGGATGGGATGGGATGGGATGGGATGGGGATGGCAGATCCTCCTCTCAGTCAGACACAGCTCTCCTGCACCATGACCCCACCAAGCCTTCACACACCCCCCAGCCCCAAAGGCCCTTCCTTCTAAAGGGGATGGATGTGGATGCAATGAGCCCCCCAGGCAGGGGGTGAGAGCACAGGTGGGTGTTTCATCACACACCATCTACACCACACCTGGTCCCAGCCTCTTCCTGAGGCATCTTCTCCACTCCAGTCCTGGACAAATCCCAGATGAAGGTGTCCAATGAAGGTGCCCACAGCTACAGCCCAGATGTGGGTCAGAGCTCGGGCACTGGGCAGTCTCCAGCCTCATCTCAGAGTCAGCAGGATGTGGATCAGCCCTGAAGTGGCAGCTTTGCTTCCCCTGTGCTGGGGGAGACTCTCCAAGGAGGCAGAGAGGAAGGATGGGGGAAGGAGGACAGGCAGCCACGCTGTGCAGCAGAAGGGTGAGATCAGTTGCTTCTGGATTTATAGAGGATTAGATCTTGCTGAGCACATGCTGAATCAGATTAATACTATTAACATTTATGAATTATCCTCTAGCAATTAGCCCAGACGTCCTCCAGTACAGCACAGAGAGCTGCAGAAAAGGCAGCCCTGGGCTGTGGGTCAGGGGGGAGGATGCCAAGGGGTGGCTTGGGCACTGTGGGGAGTGGGGAGTTGGGCTGCTGGACCCCACAGCAAGGTCAAGGGCTCATTGACCGAGCTCCTGTGTGTCCCACTGGGCTCTTGTGCTCCTCCAGCAGCCTGAGCCACGGCTCTTAAGGTGCTCCTGGAGTTATAAAGCCTTATGTACTGAATAAATGTATTTGCTTCCTAATTATACAGCTGTTGGTGGTGCTCCCCCTTTGCTCTAAGGCATTGTGCCTGCAGCTGGCAGGGAGACTCTGCCAGCAAATTCCAACCACGAGGAGGAAGGGGGCAAAGGCAAAGCCTTGAAGGCTGGGCAAGAAATGAGCAGCTGAGGAGAGGGGGGAAACAGAGATGACCAAAGTGACACAGGTTGAGATGCTGATCCACCAGCCCCTCAGCACCAGGGTCACAGGCAGATTCTCTTCCCCACATATCTCAGATCTCCTGGCACAGCAAAGAGAGGAAGAATTTGTGCAAACTCAATTTGCTCTTCTGGCACTGTTATATTTTTTTGCATTTCTCTGGGCAGCGACAATTAAAATCAATGAAGTCAGTTTTGCTTTCATGTTCTCAGTGCTGAATTGGTTGAGATAAAATCACATTAAAGAAACAGCTACATATTTAAAGGTAGATATTGCCTGCACTGGAATTTTCTTTCATGAAAATCAATGAAAGCACTTCTCCTGGAATTAAGGCCTGATCTTTTTTTGTTTTACACTCCAAATGAGTCCCAATTTTACAATACACAAGCACAAAGGCAAATCTGAGTTGAAGGTTTCATTTTAAGGAGACGAGAAAGCAATTTTCAATACAGAGTAGCAAAAACATTATTCCTACTGGAAAAAAGGAGGAAAAAAAGTAATCATTATCTATGAAATAGTTTGTGTTGAGTCACAGCCCAGGGAGGATTGTGCTCAGTGAGTGAAGGGCTGGTCAGACAGATGAATTGATTTTAGAAACCAGAAGGAGATGGAGGCCAGGGCAACAGGGATAGCTCAGGACCTGGCAAATGTCCCAGGGGCTGGTGCAAGAGATGTCCAGGGACTCAATTTGTTCACCCTGGCTGGACCTTCACCACACTGCCCACTGTCCACTGCCACCCTGCAGGCAGAGCTGGGACTGGGGAGCTGGGCTGCAGTCCCAAAGTAAACTCCCAAACCCTTTTTTTCCTCCATCCATTATGTTTGGAATAGATACAAACCGACAGAACAGGATGAGAATACAAATCTCTGCTCTGCAACAGCTCCCCAGGGCTGGGGCACATCCCTCCGTGCCTCAGTTTCCCCCACAGCCAAGCACCACACAGGAACAAATGTGACATCTGCCACCCTCTGCTCCTTCCCTGCCGCAGCCAGGAGACAAATCCACCGTGCCACAGGGATCCACAAGGAACACATCTTCATTTTCCAAGCGGCACCAGCCCTCGCCCTCCTCCCGCCTGCACCAGCTCCGTGTTTATGTTCTGCTTCCTGGGAAACAAGAGGCTCGTTACCATGCGGAGGGCGACAGCAGAGCGATTAGTGAAATTTGTTACCCACATGCTCTGAACAAAATTAAATTAAAAGTGCTGCTTTGCTGTCAAGATAAGGGCCAAGCCGGAGAGATAATTTTTCACTCTCAAACACTCAATTACTCGCTGAGGCTGTATCAGATACAATCGGAAAATAAATAAATAAATAGGAAGAGCCGCACTGCCTCCAGGAACAGATGTAAAAGCCTTTATCTCCAGCGCAGTCCAGGGAAGTTAAAGTGCCTGCAGCCACTGCAGCTCCACCAGCACTCTACCTGCAGACCCCTGTGCTGCCCAGCTCCAGCTTCCAGCAGCAGCACCTCTCCCAGCACCCCTGGTGTGGGCAGGAGCATGAGGGCACCCCACACCCACAGCCAGCAGAGATTAAGGGAACAAAGAGGCAGCTGGAGCAGCCCCAGCCCAGCTTCCCTGCACAGCCAGAGTCCAGCAGGAATGGAGAGGTTTCAGATGGGGTTTATGGGCTGTTGCAGTGCCTCATTGCTCTGCAGGCTAAATAAGCCATCATGCACCACTAGCTGGAGAAGCAGCATCCATGACAGAGAGCAGAGAATGGCTGGGAATAAGCAGCATCCCCCACTGTCACAGTGCCCTGGACATCGGTGTGAGCATGGCTGTGGTGCCAGGGTGCAGCCTAGAGGGGGAGACCCTGCTGCTCTGGGGCATAAAGACAAGATTTGTATCATGAAGGCACCTCAATTCTGAGATTTGGGGATGTGCAGGTCACATGGGAGCTGTGGTGTCCCCTCAGGGGTGCTCCTTCCTGACCTCACAAAGAGCAGCACAGCTCCATGTGCCATGAACCAGCTGTGTGTGCACCATCCAGACTGACCTGTCCGTCTGTCCCTGCAGGGAGCAGCTGTGTGCCCCTTTCTGAGGCACCCTAAAGGCTCTGTGTCCCTTCCTGAGGAATCCTAAAGGCTCTGTGTCCCTTCCTGAGGAATCCTAAAGGCTCTGTGTCCCTTCCTGAGGAATCCTAAAGGCTCTGTGTCCCTTCCTGAGGAATCCTAAAGGCTCTGTGTCCCTTCCTGAGCAATCCTAAAGGCTCTGTGTCCCTTCCTGAGGAATCCTAAAGGCTCTGTGTCCCTTCCTGAGGAATCCTAACCTGCCCATGCCGTGGGCTGGCCACATGAGGAGGGGATGGATGCAGTGCCAGGAAGGGAGAAGCATCCCCATGTACAGACAGAGAGCACCAGACACAGACAGACCCATTCTTCCCTCGTGTCACTGGAAGCAGCCCAAATTGACAGGTTTATCACCTTTTGTGTCCCACTTGATTGCCAGCAGCATCTCCCCCAGCCTGCAGGCGAGTCAAGCCTAAGGCAGAGCAGGGAGGCAATTCCCTGAGGAGTGTGGGAGAGTGGGGTGATGTCCTGCCTGCAGCATTCACTCAGCTCCAGCAAGGCCAGAGGCACCAGCAAAGACAGCAGTACCCACATTTCATTCTGCTCTTCGTTTAGTTCCCCATGAAATAATAAGTGCCTGCTGCCTCTGGAGATGGGAGAGGATCAAAGCAAAGCTTCCTCATATGTAGTAGACTCCGAATACCTAATATTCCCTTATAAAAGGCCTTGTTTTAAACACCAAATACAGAGGCAGATCAAAGCTCAGCTTCTCATTTCTCTAACAGCCCTCAGAAGGCTCCGCCAGCCAGCCCAGCACACACACACACACGGGGCTGACACCAATCCAAGGTACATAATTGAACTCTGCTAATTTGTCAGAACCATCACCACATGCTATGGAAACAGCCAGGTGCCTTGTTCACAGAGACCTCAGCTGAGGAGCATCCCAAAGCCATGCCCTCCCTTCCCTGGCGTGCTGGGGAGCTGGAACAAGAGCTGTGAATGAAAACAGAGTGGGATGTTTCCCCCTTCCCCCAGACCCAAGTGTGGGGAGCAGGCTCAGGGTGGTGCAGCCCGAGCTCAAGCAGATACCAGAGGCAGCTTGAGGAGCAGCAGCCAGCTGAGACATTCCATGAGACACCCCAGGTGGGTGGGCACTATGCTGGGTGCCCTCCAGCATGTCACAGGAGATAAAGCATCCCTTTGCCTCTTCACCCCATGCTTTGTGTCTGGGTTTCCAGCAGCTCTGATCCCTGCTGGATGGGGAGGGACATCAGCCCCAGACTCAGGGTTTGTCAGCAGCATGGGGAGCTCCTGGCAGGTCCCAGGGGCTCAGATACAGGGGCTCCCAGCAGGTCACAGAGGCTCAGAACAGTGCAAAGGAGGACAGAGGGTCTGTGTGTCTCCAAGACAAATGGGCTTGGGACGGCTCAGCCCCTCTCAGGGTCTCCATATGACATCTTCACTTTCCCTGCCTCAGTTTCCCCCAACCCAGGAAGCTGAACAACATCTGCTGCACATTTCTGTTGAGAGCAGCTGAGAAAGCAGAGGGAGGAACCTCACCTGTGCCTCCCCTTCAGCAAGGTGGGGCTCACCATAGTCACAGAATCCTTAATGAGATGGGCAGGGAGCCTGACACAGCCCTGGAGTTACAGTGCTGCTGCTCCCCCCACATCTTTCACTGTTTGATTTCACCATCAGGCAGCTGCTGCCTAAGACCAGGGGAACTCAGGGCTGCACAGTCAGACCAGGAGCAGAATATATTTTGCTGGGCACAAGGCAAACCCCACCCCAGAACAAGAGGGATGGAGCAGGAGTGGAGTTTGTGCACACGGCTCTGCCTCCTTGGTTTAGGGTGATTTTTGCTACTAATATTTTCCTCTCCAGCTCAGAGTGAACACATCCCACCCTGAAGCATCAAAGCTTTGATATTGCCCTGATGGCCAGCGGGGGATGTGGATTCACATCTTTACAACACTGTCAGGTTCTGCCTCACAGAGACTTCAGCACTGGTGGAAGGTGCAATGACCGACAGCTCTGGAGACAAGAGCCATCTGTGCACCACAGCCAGAATGCAATGAAGTTCCCACATTGCCTGGTACTCCCAGGGGAATGGGAAAGGGGAGAGCCAGACTCCACAGCAAGCAGAGCCTTGCAGTGCACAAACCTGCTGCAAATAGGTTGCATGAAAATCTGATTTCTGGAAATCCTCAAGGAGTCAGTGCTGAGGGTCAGAGGAAGGAGCAAACCAGCCATCCCTGGCCTCAGCTGAGGGGCACTTCAGCCTCTGAGCACAGAGCTGTGCACAGCCTGACAGCCTCTCTCAGGACTTGTCTCACTTGGAAAAGCATACAAATTCCAGCTCCCTTGAGACTGCATAGCACTAGAGCAGAGCTCACACTGATCCATCAGAGAAGGGGAGAGTGGGGAGCTGGTGTGGGCACAGGCAGGGGACTGTGCTGAAGAGCAGGGGGGCCTCACTGAAAATTTGGGAATGAACAGGACACTTCTTGGCATAAGCCAGCAGTGCCTCTCCCAGCTCAAATCCCAGAGATGGGGCTGAGCCCAACAGCAAAGACCAAGGCTCCAGGGGAAGATCTCTGCTTTGTTCCTTCCACTCTCCTCCCCTAGAATTCCTCTAGAGACTTTCCAAAGACACAGTAACATCACGTAAGGGCATCCCACACACCTAGAAGCTGGGAAGGTGAGTGGTGCAGCGTGCTGTGACCACAAAAGGTGCTGCCTCTTACCCCAGCATGTACTCCTGCACTGAAAACCAGGTACCCGTGGGTCTGCTGCTCCTGAGCTACCAGAACAAACCCTCCCTTGCTGAGTACTGTCCTGTGGGAATATCTCTCTAATCTGCCTTGCCAAACACTACAGAGCCTGCTGTCCTCCTTCTCCAGGAGACACAGGGGGCCACTTAACCAAGCTCAAATAAAAGCAAACCCGCACACCTCCTAAGTGGAAACTTCCCATCGCATCATCTGGGATCAATGCCTTGACAGTACAAGTAATTAGGCTCAATCCTACAAAATCTTATCCGAGGAGAGAAACCCCAAGGAATCCCTCTCTCCTTGGACCTGATAACTATCCAAAGGCACCTGCAACGACACGGCAGCCTGGCAGAATCGATAGGGGAACATCATTGTAAGAATTAACTGTATCTGACGATGCATCCTTCTCTATTAGAGTTACGATCCCGTCCAATTATGGATCTTGGCTGAACTCGTAATTATGAGTTTGGTACTACGACTTCCCACTACGCTATTGCTTTGCTTCCATGAGGGAGTGGAGAGTCAATGAAAGGATAATGGAAAATTCCTTTCAAGGATGCAGCAATGGCCAAATGTATCTAGACAGGAGGAGAAGCACAATGGGGACTTTATGCAAGACAATTCCCTCAGTTAGCCCCCAGTGAACACGAACAAACCAGGTTCTCACAGCACTGCTCAAACACTAAGGCAGATCTAACAGCCAGCTCTGTGCGACGGCGCGAGGCAGCTCTGCCTCCTGAATTCCCTTCAAACCCAGCCATCAAAGCTGCCCAGGTGAACAACAGCTTATTCACAGGGAAAGAAAGGAATTCTTCCCATTCATCTGTTCCTTTGTATTTGCCCTACAAGGAAGCTAAAACCAACAACCAAAAACTAACATAGAAATCAATAAAAATATCTTTGTACCTGGCATCCAGTATGAGCGTTTTTCAAGAGACTGACAGAGCAGTTGACCCCAAGGGGAATGGCATCAAGGCAGCCTTGCAAAGATTTTTCTTCCTCTCATTAAAACACAGTTTTCCCTATCTTCCCTGTGTCCTATCACCCCTATCTCTAGTGGAAGCTGGAAAAACCCCAGACTTCAGTGACTTTTCCAAGGTATCCAAGGCTGTCACAGCCTGGCAAGTATTCCTTAATAAGTCACTGAAAAAGCTACTCCAGCACCTGGGAAATTTGATCCCTGTATCAGCAGTGTTTTGTGACAGTGTCTTTTGTCCCTGTTTGCCAACACAACCAATTCCTTCCTCCTGTCACATGGGCATGAAGATGATCAGAGGGATGGAACACCTTTCCCATGAGGGAAAGCTGAGAGACTTGGGATTGTTCAGCCTGGAGAGGAGAAGGCTTAGGGGTGAATAACTGCATCTTTCCAGTGGCTGAAGGGAGCTGGAGATGGACACAGAATAACAGGACAAGAGGAAATGGCTTCAAACAGACAGAGGGCAGGGTTAGAAGAAGTTTAAGCTTATTGGGGAAAAAATCTTAACTATAAGGGTGAGGATGTGCTGGCACAGGATGCTCAGAGAAGCTGTGGCTGTCCCTGCATCACTGGCAGTGTCCAAGCCAAGTTGGATGGGGCTTAGAGCAACCTGGGATAGTGGAAGGTGTCCCTGCCCATGGCAGGGGTGGAACAAGGTGATTTTAAGGTCCTTTCCAACCCAAACTGTTCCAGGATTCTGATTCTATCATTTTCCCCTGAATGCAGCTGTGTCTGTACTGCAACAGGTAAGTAACTCATGAATCCTCTCATCCTTTTCATCAAAAGCTTGTTTAAAACATGGTGATGGATTTCTTTTGGTTCTAAAACACATGGAAAAGAAGAAAAAAAAAAAAAAACCAAAACCAACCCCCAACCATATAAAATTGAAGCAAGAACTGCAGCACACCCCTGTGCACGCGTGAGTTTATTCCCGTGTGCAACCATCGAGCGGATCAGAGGTGTTGAGGTAATTTCACATTCAAATAAACACACTGGAAGCATTTATGGGAATGGCTCATCATGGAAACAAATGGGGCCTCGTGCTGCTGCGGTGGGCACCGGCATCTATCTGGCTGCCGCGCTCTGCCGAGGCCCGGCTCCGAGCACAAAACAAATGGAGGGAGCAGACCCACTGTGCAATTTTTAAATTGCTTCCCAACGGAGTTATTTCCCGACAGTGATTTTTCAAACCCAGTCACAGCAGCAAAACTTGGCCTCTCCTCCACCGAACAGCTCGGGCTGAGAGTCCTGAACAAAACCGTGATGTGACGGGAGGAAATGCGGACACTAATTTCAAACTCCAGATGATATTTCAGTTTCTTGGCTTCTCTAACTCACAAAAGAGCCTGAAGGGACTTGGGTCTACAAATCCCTGCCCCAACCCTCATTTTGAAGTTGTTCTTTTTAATTGCCTTTGTGCCAAGTGGAAGGTTGGGAAATTTTCATCCAACGGATGCTTTGCATGGGAAATAAAGGGCAGAAAACTGGAGTTTGGAGCAAGGAATTGCCAAGGTAACCATCCCTGACAGCTGCACTGGTGCCAGGACGAGGACAGACACAACCACTCCCCGCTGGTGCAGCTTTGGGGAAGCACCAGGGCATGTGGAGGGTAACTGATATTAAAAACCATCAAAGAAACCCAGAACCTCATCAGCATCACTGGGAAGTGAGATTTAAGGCACCTGCATGGTCCTGCACCACACAAACAGCACATCTTGGGATGTCCTTACCACCACAGACCCATGGGGACAGTCAAGGTGCTCAGCCATTTCTTTCCCCTGACAGCAGAGTGCAATCACAGCCTCCCTCTGTACCTTTGCTTCGCCTCCGGCTCCGGTACTGCTCCGTGTAGAAGGTGAGCTGGGTTTCATCGTCTGCCTCTGAGCCAGAGTTGCCTTTGGCACGTCCAAACCCGATCCCACCTGCAAGCAGGAGAGAAGAAAAAGTCAGCCAGGGATGCTCAGGAGCAGGTGGAGCTGGGGGCTCCTCAGCAGAGCTCAGGATTTGGCCAGCAACCCCCTCTCTTTGCTAAGGTTCTTTGCTTGGGGTCACCAGTTGTGATCAGGAGCTTTTACCATTCATGATTTCATCAAAAATCAAGATGCCACTATGGCCACAGTGATGTGAATGTAAGAAGACACTTTCTACCCTCAGAAATAAAACCACAAATGTATTTCAAGGGACTTACAAAGAAAACCCCTGAGTGTGGCAGCTGCTCTCCCCAAGGACACCTGCATGGTGGAATGCAGTGAATTTTGTCAAACCCAGCAAGGACAAATGGTGCAGGGGAACTACAGCACTTGGGGGCACCCAGGACCCCTCGAGGGTCTTTCCTGCTCCTCAGCACCCACTTTGGCCCATCTGCTCCCCCAGTTTGCTGTGACAGGAGCAGGGCTGACCCACGGCTCACACGACCTCCTCCTCTCCAGACACAGTGTGGGATGCAGCAGGAGCCCAGCTGGCTTCATCCCCAGACCCACCAAGAAGCAATGGATGCTTAAAAAGCACCACAGACTCTAATTGGCAGAAATCCTTCAATCTTTGCAGAGCTTAAAGCAAAGAGGCCTCTGGGGGTTGACAGTGGCCCTTTAAACAGCCATTAAAATATTTTACTGTTTTTAAAAAATCTTTTATTCTAGGCAGCAGCACAATTTCCCCATTTCTTGGCAGAAGGACAGAAAATGAGCGGTGCCTTCTGCCCTCTGAAATCCTTAATCACAGCGATGAGAGGTGGCTGGCAGGAGCCAGAGGGACGCCAGGAGCTCAGCACGTGGCTCCTGCCCTGGCCATGCCCTGGCCTGGCTGAGCAGTGCCCTCCAGAGCAGTCTCAGCAGCGGGGCAGGAAGAGGCTCTGCTGGCTCCTCTCCTCCTGGAAGCAGCAGGAAGGGTCAGTGCTACAACACAGCAGCATTTAGTGCTTGGATGGGGGCTGGGGGGTGTAGAGATCCCAAACCATCACCCATCATCAACCCCTCTTCAGTGCCACGATACACCCACACCAAGAGGTCTGAAAGGCACAGCAGAGTGGTGAAACCAATAAGGCTTATTTGCAAGAGCGAGGAAAATCTTAATTAACCTGGGCTTCTAACGCAGCCTTTGGGCAACCAGCCAGGGCTGCAGCCATGCTGCACATCCCCTCCTCACTGATCAGGGGTTGCTGCAGTGGTCAGGGCTGGGGACAGACACCAGCTGTGGGAGGGTCCCCCACTCCTGAGAGCTCAGCACAGCCATTGTCCCTGCCCGGGAGAGCGACCTGGACACTGCCTTTGCAGGCAGGACATGGCACATCCCTCTGTCACCTTCCTGTGCACCAGAGCTGGCCCCTTCTGCCCAGGCAGATGGCTGGGCTGGACAGAGGCAGTGATGTGGTGCTCTCTGTGCTGTCACACCCCGCTGAGGTGACCAGGCAGCTGGCACAGGCTCGGCCCAGCCCCCTCCGGCCACTCTGCGTTTGTGTGCCGGCTGCGTCGCCGTGATGGATGGAGCTGACATGTTAAATTACTCAGGCTGGATGTCTTCAGAGAGCTGGTGACAGCGATATTGCATTTTCTGATTACCCAGCACTGAGCAGGATGTATAAATACAGCAGTTGTGAGACCCGGCGCGGTCCCCAGCCCGCAGCGGAAACGTCTCCTCTGACCCAACATGCAGTGCCAGAGGTCAGCCTGGCAACACCAGCCTGGGGCACACACACGGCTGCCAGGGATGTGCTTTTACACCTCCATGCCATCAAGGATGCTGGAACACATCTTGGGGGTGGTTTTGAGGATCTCAGTGCCCAGCTGGGGCAGCCCCAAGGAGGCAGGGACACTAATCCTCAAGTAATCCTGCCATGAACCTGATTCCGTGTTTAACTGGCCCCAAAATCTGATCAAATTAGCCCAGTGAGACATTCACAACTGGGGCAATGCCTCCTCTTCCAGGTCCATTGCCAGCCTTGGTCACAGGCTGCTCACCAGGGCAAGGGCTGAGGATAATTGTGTTGGGGCCAAGGATGCTCACAGCAGAGAGCACCCACGAGCAATTACTGATGAAACAAGACAGCATCCAGGTAAAGCCAAGCAGTCCTGCCTGGTCAGCATTCCCTTCCCTTCAAAAACAGGGAGAAAACCACCAGGTGTCAGAAAACAAAAAGACCCTAATCACTGCAATCTGTTACAAACTGGAATAAGATGCCTGAAAGACAGAGAACAGAGAAACGGCAATTTTGAAGTGCTGGATATCAGTAATGTAGTGGTAACTCTTCCCAGCAGCTCTCACAGGGAGATACACCCTCTTTACACCCAGTTTACTCCTGCTTTTGAAACTGGAGAAAAAACAAAGCTCCCTTTTCTCACCCAAGCCTTCATCTCCTGCCCAGCTCGTTCACCAGGCAGTGGGGCAGGAGGCAGGCAGGGAAAGGGAGCTCAAGGAAGATGCTCTTGTTTCTAATCCTGTTTGCAGATTTACAAACTCGTTAATCCCTTCAAACAGATCTCAGCTCAGCCAGGCACAGGGCAGGGCACTTGTTCTGAGTACAGCATTAATTTAGTGGGGAGCAAGGCAGGGTGCCAAGGCAAACACCTCGTTTACTGCAATTAAAGATGGTCCTGTTAATGCTGAGTGGGGATAAGGAAACAAAATTCAGGAACCAGAGTTACCCCCAAAGACTTTTTGTTAGCTGAAGCCATGTGTATATTTTTAAAAGTGAGTGTTTTGTCATTAAAGAGGAAATAAAAAACAAACATGACAATCTTAATCCTTTCCCTGAAGCCAGAAGGTTGCAGAATGTGTCAGGGAAAGAGCTATAGATGTAAAAGGAATCAAAACGGAGTTAAAATAAAGAAATAACTAACAGCAGCTGTTTGGATGACTCCTATCCGAGGCCAAGCTGACCTCAGCTACTTAATCCTGTGAAGTTGGATGTTACAATAGAAGTGGAAGCTTGGTTTTGTCCCCAGCGGTGCCACCTTGGGTGACATCTTTGTGATCCCTCTGCCCTGCAGCCACTATCAATGGAAAAAGTATTATCTTCATATTTTTCCTCTACAAAAAATGGAAAATCCTTGTCCATACCACAGAATTCAAGACCCACACCTTCCTTCATCAACCACGCTGGGTTCACCCCCCTCCATAATCGCTCACCCCATGCAATGTTGCCTTCTGGGTACTCAAGAAGGCCCTCTCTTCCCAGTAAAAATTGGTGAGGGATGCCCTCCCCAGCACAGCAGCAAAGTCCATGCACCAAGAGCTGGCACTGCAATGCAATTAGCTAAGTGGAAATTTTCAGTTTAATTAATTTAACCCTGAAAAGAGCATCAGACAAGTGGGGAAAAAAAAGAAAAAAATCCCTAATGTGGTCAGAGAAAGGTAAATTAGATGCAGATTTAAGGAGAAAAAAAACCCACGCAAATATTTTCTTTTGAAACTTGCCCAGTCAACCCCAAAAGCATAAAAGTATAAAGAAAAAAAGCCCTTTAAAACAAAGCAGCCTGTGTCAGGGATATGTTCACACACACTGGCTTCACATACAGCTGAGGAAAACTCTTCCTCCTCACAGACCTTCCCTCTTCCTTCTGTCTCTGCCCAAAACACCCCACCAGTGCAGGGGGTGCAGCTGACAGCACCATGGGCTTCCACTGGGAAAAACTGGAATCATGCTGATCCCAGACACAGCCCTTGCACAGCCTGAAGGGTTTCATTTTCACCAAGGACCAACTCAAAGAGCTGGACATATTATGACTCAGGTGAGGTGAAAGCTCCCAGGTGAACTCCAGAAAAGTCTCACCAGCAAAAAGTGATGTTCCACAAGCACCACAGGACAGTCAGACAGGGCAGGGTGGGAGCAGAGGTGTCCTGGTAAAACAGGGACCATGGATGAGCCCAGCTGAGCCTCAGCTCTCCCCCTCAGGCAGCTTTGGGTAGCTCAGGGCACAGCCAGGACCTCCACACCACAAGAACTGCAGCCCCAGCAAGCAGCACATCCCAATGAACAGCACACCCTGCCTCGGGAGAAGGACCATTGTGGGTTATTGCTTCCCAAATGCAGAGTGTTTTTAAAGCCCTGCCCCAGGAGAGGGCACCAGACCCCCTCTCTGCGCACAGCAGCCACCCCAAGGGCACCTCCCAGCTCTGCTCACACAGCCTGGGCCATCACCCAAACCCAAACCCTGCCCTGCTGCCTCTCCCAGGGCATCCTCAGCCCTGGGGCAGCCAGGTTGGGATGCTCTGGGACTGCGTTTCAGGATCAATAACCGCTCTGGAATGCAGCATCCTCCCCTCCCATTCTGCCAGCCCCCAGCAGAGACCTCTTCCTTCCACCCTCCCACCCGGCTCTCTCCATCCTCGCTCTCCCTCAATTATTTATAAACTCTGAATGTGCTTCACTCCATAGACGTGTTTAGGGAGAAAGGTTGTATGAAAGAGGCATTAGACAAAATAAAGTTATATGGCACTGTAAATAGAGAGGGTGGTGTGGTTGGGTGTTATTTCAGAAGTCAATCTACTTGGGAAAACAGCACCTTCCCCAGAGTGCTGGAAACACTCAGGGCAAAACCAGCTTTAATGAGGAGCAATGGGCAGCAGCTTACACACACAGCAGGGAAGCAAAGCAAGGCAATGTTTATCCCAGATTTGTTTCCCTTGGGCTGGGGGTCAGGCTGTTCTCAGATTTGGTGGTTTATCCCATCCTTCTGAAGGAGCAGCCCTCGGAAACCCTTTCGGAGCCTTTCCATAGAGGAGGAAATCCTCCTGCCATGTGCAGCTCCTGCAGGGAGAGCGCTCCAGCTGTAGGGCTTTGATGAGGTTAAACATTAATTAAATCAAACCACAAGAAAATAATTACACACATGCATCCATCAGGCTGACTTGTCACTACCCAAAACCAAAGTTGGATGCAAACTCCATCACGGAACTGTCACGCGGCCGTTAGGAGGAAATGAATGTATCCCAAATGGACAATTTCATTTAGGGTGAGGAAAAAAAACCTCTCAGGGATTGCAATGGATTAATGAGGCAAAGAGTTTATGTTTGCAGCTGGATGGAAAATGTAAACATCCCGAGTTGTGGTATTGTCCTTTAGCCTGAAGGGTTGTTTGCACTCCAGCCACTCGCCTGCCGGGGGCACAGGTGACCACAGGCTGTAAAAAAAAAAAAAACCTCTAGCATAGAATAAGCCAGGGAATGGGCAGGGAAGGCATGGATCAGCTCAGCAACAGTGCCCAGCCACCACCTCTACAAGCAAAAAGATATTTAATTTAAGAGGAAAAGAGGATGGATGGGATGGGGCTGTGCAGATCTCCATGGAGATGTTGGGACTCCCTGGCTTTTTGGGGATTTCTGATGACTGAGAGCTTAAGATCTCTTTTTTAGGGAGTGCTGGTGAGGGGTTCCTGTGGCTGGGGACACTGGGAGTCAGAGTCCCCTCCTGAAGCCCGTGGGGTACACTCTGCCTCAGGCTCAGCATCCCTCACAGACTCTTGGCACAAAGCAATTTCATTTTCTCATACTGAGGAAACCAGTGGGGAGAGATGGAGAGACTGAGGGAGCTCTTGTCCTGATAACCACTGACTGTTCCTGTGGTCACTAACAGGCAGAGGAACCCTGGGGAGGTGGGACATGGGCTGGGGGGTGTCTCCAGAGCCTGGGACAAGCCAGGCTGGCTCAGGGCCACACTGTGCTCCCACACAGCCAGAGGCTCTGCCTGCAGCTGGGCACTGTGCCTCCTCCTCAGCTCAGCCGCAAGGATTAACTGACTTGTGCCATTAGTGACCAAAAAGCCTCTTACCTTCAGGCAGTTCAAAAATGAAATAAAAAACACACCAAAAAAGAAAAGAGGCTGGAGCAGGGAATGAGGGGAACTTTCCCTGACAGTCCCCGTGGACCCCAGAGCACCCACACCCACACTAAAATCCAGTTATTTGAATAACTACTAGAAAACAAACCAAATAATTTAAACCAGTTAAAGAGTCAGAACATTTTCTTCACACTAAGTAAATAATTTATGGGCAGAGCTATAATAAAAAAAAAGCCCTCTCCAGGCCTGTATCACAGGAAAACGTATCAGGAATAAAAGATCACATTTCAGACTCATAAATAAATGAAAAACAAAACCAACAGTAAACAGAAAGAAAAGTATTTCCTTCCCAGCTCCCAGAGCTGACACAAAGACCCTCAGTGCACTGGGCAGATCGTGACCAAGGGACCTTCATCCCCATCATCCCTGAAGGGATCTGATATCTCCTCCTTCTCCAGAGATGGAAATCTGGACCCTCAATCCTGGGCCTTTTGTGTGGTACAGTCTTTAAATTCATGAATGGTGCTCTCCCATTCCCTGTGCAGCTCCTACAGCCCTCTAAGCACTGGGAAAGCAGAAAGAAGAGATGTCTCAATGATGTGAATGACAGCCAAAATGAATTTCACCCCTTCATGAAACTAAAACTTGACAAAAATCTGTGCTTCGCTGTGTTTCAGCTGGGACAGGTGACAGCAGAATCCCTTGGAGGGGACACAACCCCCAGGCACCTCCACCAGCCCACCCAGAGGATGCTGTGTGGGGTTTGTGCCTCTCTCACCCCACCACAGAGCAGCTCTGGTGTCCCACACTCTGCAATGAGGGTGAGGAGGCTCCCACCTTCCTCCCCAGCCAAGCTCCTCTGGTCATGGCTGATACCTTGGAGTGGCTCCCTAGAGCAGAGGCTGGACAAGATTAAAAGAATAAAGTGGGGATTTATTAAAGACCCTCAATAGATACACCTTGGGCAGTCAAAGCCTCCCAGAGGCTACACCCAAGATAGATGGTGGTCATGAGTTTTTCACACAATTATAAATCTGGTCCATTTGCATATCAGAGGTTAATCCTCCAGTTACAGCTTCAGGTAATGAAGTAATATACCCCCAGTTTGCTCCCCCACCAATTCACTTTTGTTTATACTTTTTCACTTTTTTTATACTTTTTTAAAATTTTGTTTATACTTTTCGAGGCAGTAAAGTTGCTTGAATTTCAGGCCTAGAGGAATTGTTTTGAATGGGAAAGCAGTAGCTAACACTGTGTGGAGTTTAGAGCTGTATACTGATGAAGCACAGGATATGGAAAAGAGAAAATCTGGAATCCTGAGTGTCTTGGGTTACAATACAGGATGTGATCAAAATCTGTATTCTATCACCATCTGTTGAAATCAGGTGGGGCAGTGATTCTTATCTCCATGGGAGATGTTCTGCTAATGGGCCAGGTGTTAAACCAGGTGGGGCATTGTTCTTTATCTTTTCACAGCCCATCCTCCCACCAGGGGATACCTCCTGTTAATGGCCATTGAGTCCCACCCAGTGCAGGACTGATAAAATTACTGCATCCCATTGGGAGATGCTCCAGCCAGGGGGAGGAGCCAAACATTTCCTACCTAGACAAAAACTGAGTTTTGGAACATCAAGGCAGCCTTTTTTCCACTGGATTCCAGAGGAAAACCAGACCCTTCCACATCATCCCTGGAGCTTCAGAGAAAACTGCACCTTGTACAGGAGCACTGCTCCAACTGAGCCACATCTGTCACTGCAGGAGGATGCAGCCACCATGGAATGGGACTGCTGCCAACACCCTGCCTGACAGGTGTCAGGTTGGATTCTGTGTCAGTGGTTTGGGTTTGTTCTTTGTAATACTGTATTTCTATTTTAATTTCCCTAGTAATGAACTGTTATTCCTAATTCCCATATCTTTGCCTGAGAGCCCCTTAATTTCAAAATTATAATAATTTGGAGGGAGGGGGTTTACATTCTCCATTTCAAAGAGAGTCTTCTGCCTTTCTTAGCAGACACCTGTCCTCCAAACCAGGACACTGAGGCATCATGGCCATGACCTGTAAGCTTTTCTTTTGTCTCTGGTAGTTGTTTTACCAGGACCTGAGAATGCTAATATTGATCAGCCATCTCTCAGAAAAGCTCACATTTAGCCAGCAGAGAAAAACCGGAGGCCTTACTTGACGCATTCCACAAGAGTCTTTATTTCATGCAAAGGGTGGTCAAGCAGGATTCTCTCAGAGACAAAGGAAAAACAGTCATATTTATAGGTTCAAGGGGGATTGAAACTCCAGCCAATAAAAAGTTTATACAAAAAACAGCATCCAATCTAAGTGAGAACTTCTAAAGGTAAATGACCAATTACACAGACTAATTTCTAACCAGTTATCTTCCAAAGTGTTGGAGAGTGACCAAATTCTTAAGGAATCTTGGTATCTAGGAAACCTTATAAATTATAGTAAGTTCTAGGGGCCAGGGGAAGATGGCTTTGGAGGAACTGTATCATCCACAGTGACCTACCTCGGGGCCGGCTGCGGCGTTTGCGTCTGCCCACGGCGGTGCTGCGCAGCGCGGGCTGCAGCTGCCCGATCTCGATGGGCGTGTTGGTGCGGAAACTCTCCTTGAACTTCTGCATCAGGGACTCCACCGTCTCCTGCGTCACCTCGGGAGCTGCAACACCACCAAAGGGGCTGTGGTTAGAAAACAGCTGGGCCACCGTGTCCCCACTGCCCATAAATCCTTTCCTTGTGCAAGCCAGAGTTGAGTCCTGGGGCAGGAGCTCTGCCAAGACCGTCTGACTTCACCCACAGGGACCTGTCCTGTACTTTTCAGCTCTTACCAAAGCCACTCACACTAGAAAATTGTGGGTTTACAGACTGGGCAACAGAGAAACAGGGATCAAAACCCTTGCTTGAGTTAAGTGCCAGCAGTGGGAACCATTTCAGGAAAGCTCCAGAAAGGGAGGGAGCCAAGGGACCAGCTGTGTTACATCTGCATTTTCCAGTACCAGGCTCCCCCAGGAACCACGGATCAAAGACAGAGCTCCTCAAAACCCCTGACATTTATGGCAGGCACAGCTGAATCCTGCAGTGTCAGATGCCCCAGCAGGCAGCATCACATAAGGACAAACTACATCCAGAGCAGGGAAAGGTCTGCAAAGAGCATCCAGTCCCATCCCCACAGCACCCATCGCCCCTGAGGTGCCAGGGAAGGATGCTGTGGCAGCCTGGGGTGGCTCAGCCTCCCACTGCCACGATCACAGGGGGACCCTGACCCTGCAGCTCCCTTGCCCAGGAGAATGTGTGGCAGGGCCTCCCCTGAACAGATGGAGTGTTACCCAGACCTTGGGGCTGTGTGATACAGGACTTGTGGAGGTGGAGCAGGGAGCTCTGGAGTGGCTTGCACAGCTGAGGTTTATTTACCAAAAGGAGGCCAGGAGGAGAGCACAGGGGGAGGAAGAGGAGGAGGGGACCATGCCTTGGGTGAGCAGCGAGGGCACAGCAGGCTCATGGCCCCGGCTGGGCTGATGGCACCGTGGTGACTGCACCCACCTGGCCACCACACTGGCACAGCCATCCTGAGGCAGCTGCTCCCACACCTGCCAGGGGAGCGAACACCAAGGGGGGGAGTGGGGAGGAAGGGGGGTCCCTCAGCCACGGGCTGTTTGGGATGATGCTACAAATACTGCAGGAAATGAGAAAAGACCCTTTGGCATGACTGCAGCAGGCAAAGTTTGGCCTGGGTGGGCAGCATAGAAAAAAACCTCAGTGACAAATGAAAGACAGAGAGCTTCAGCTGTGTGAGCATGAGGGGTGAAGGATGAAGGGAGAGCCCTTCATGCACTGCCAGCAGTGCCAAAAGGAGAGAGAAGAGACCACTGCACCATAACGGAATGAGCCAGCACTCGCTGGGACTGTTCATCACATCCACGATGTGATGTTGCCCACTGCAAACCAAACTGCCTCTGGGCCTCCCCACAGCAGCCCTTGGAGGTTCTAACTGAGAGGGACAGGAGGAAAAAGAAGGGAAGAAGTGGCATTAATAATTTGCTTTAAGTACCGGCCAGCCCTGAATTGGACAGGCAGTTGGAGTAGATGATCCTCGTAGATCACTTCCAACTGAGCTGCTCTATTCTACACAACCCTGCAAGCCCCCCCTGGACTGCCTGTGCCAAACACGGGCTCAGCCAGCAGCTCCTGGCACCTCCACAGCACCCACATGCTGCTCCCAGCACGACACAGCCACGTCAGCAGTGCCCAGCACCAGCCCCTCCCAGCACTGGCCCAACACCACACGTTTCAGAGGCGACAGGACCGTCCTCCCCTCCAGCAGAGCTTGCCAAACGCCTTCTCTCCCTCCCCAGTTCCCAGCGTAAGTCCACCCGGGCTGCTGAGCTCACATCTTCGTCACCGTGCTGAGAGATTCTGCAGCCTGGCAGAGGTGGTGAGATCCACCCCGAGGTTTGGCACAGGGCTGTGATCTCCATCTCCCCCCAGGAGCAAGCTGGAGCGGGGGAATCACGAGGCTCTCCAGCCCCCACAAAATCAGCTTCCCTCTCTGGCAGCACTTTAAGGACACAGCTGAAGGTCACCCTACCTTTGCAAAGCACAGCACACACTCCTGACGAACACCTCCCTCCTGTCCACCCCCATATTCTATTTGAAAAGCGATTTGCTCTCCTTATGGCTCCCCTATTTGTTTGCACGTCTCCCACAAAACAATTCCTACCCCGAGCCATTCTCTCCTCCTTCCTTTCTGCTGGCACAAATTGGAGTGGGAAAATATGTTGTTTGGCTTAAAAATTACAACAGCAACAACAACAAAAAAAGTAGTCATCAGCTGAACAATATGAGCAATGTTTGGGTAAAAATACATTGCAATGGAGATGGGAAGCAGCAGCATTCATCCCAGCACAGCCAGGAGAGCTGCACACTCCCAGACACACAGCATGGGTACGGGGGGCTGAGCTGGGGACATGCCACAAGTAGGATCTCACCATCCCAGCAGGGATTCCCATCTCAGGGGCCCAGGCTTGGATCTGTGTAACCACCCACAAACCCAATTTGAGAGATGAACTATTTGTGAGCCCCCACCAGTTGCACTTGGGTGTTGTCTTCACTATTCAAGGCACTACAAAACCTCTCTGAGTACTCAACCTGTTCCCAGCCAGCAAAGCCTGGCAGTGATGGAAATACCCCACAGAGCTTGGAAAAAAGCTCTCAGATCTGCTGAAGTGTTTTAGTCTTCACACACGGCCTTGAGGACCCCAGTGGAGCAGCTTCTCCCCAAACCAGGCTCAAACCTCGTGGTGCCATTGGGTGGTGGGAGAGCTGCATAGTCCTACAGCTTGGGTTTTGCATCTTATTAAAACAGAATAGTGAGGTTGAAGGTCTGCAAAGGTGCCAGCTTCCCTGAGCCTCAAAGTCTTTGGTGTCTGGTTTAAAGGTTCTTTTCCTGTGGCCACAACCATCCGTGCTCTCCTCACACAGCACCTGCACTCCCAGAGCTGCAGGAGGACTGGCAAGGCAACAGCAGCTTCTATCAGAGCTCCACACAATAGGTATGGACTAAAACATATTCTTATAAAATATGGGTTTTTAAACATCTCGTTTTCCCATTCCTCTCTTTGATTTCTGGCTGTCAGAAGGCAAGTTATTGATCCCTCAATATTAACAGTGGCCACAGTGCTCCCAGAGTTTGAGGGAGAGGAATAACTCCAGAGCATCTCAAGAGCTGCTCGACTGAGCATTTTGCAACAAGACAAACTCAATCAAGGATTAAATGGAAAAAGTTTGGGCGCAATTAGAAGCCAAGGTCACTGGGGCTTTTACCTGCTGACCACATGGGGGATGTAGCCCCCTCCCCTCAGACACTGGCTCTTCTCAAAGACTCTCCTGCTCTTTCACTGACTACTTGCAGTATTTTTTCAAATAACCTGATTTTTCTAGGCACAGGGCAGGGGACTCTCCTGGGAACCACTGATGTGGGCTCTAAAGGTCTAATACATCATCACGTCCCCAACATGCCACAGGAACACCAGGAATGTGCCAGTTTAATAATGTTATAATTGTTTCTTCCAAAACAACCCCCTGATATTCAGCAAGCTCATTTTGATGCTTCTGGATCAATATTTTAGAAATTTCTGTTCTACAAAGTATTTCAAGAAATTGACTTTCCGATCCTATTTTGGAACAAGCATAAATTTCACAATACTGGAAGTTTTCCACATGGTGGAAACCCTGATTTCTCACCAGCTCTAAATAATGGGTGTTTGTTGCTTTTCGAAGCATGAAATAACTAACAGTGTTTGTTCTGAGACTGGGATGTGGACTGATTTTCAACAGTGCCACCCTGAAGGTACCGAGCTCCACAAAGCACAGAGCTTTAGTAGCATAAAATTAGGTAATTACACTGATGCTGATGTGATGGCAGTGGGAGAGATTTGTACAACAGCTTCTCATGTACTCAGAGGAAAACACATCTGGAGAGAACACCCTGCCACAGAGCAGGGCAGTATGGCAAAGGCAGGAGAAACAGCAGGAACTTCACCTCTTCAGCCAAAACCTCTCTGAGCAGGAGAGCCTGTCCCCTTTGTCCCCTGATCTCTAGCAATCCATGTCAAGTGCCACATGCAGCCACTGTGTTCAAGAAACACAAGAAGCTGCTGGTTGCATTCCACAACCAACTCAGGACATATGTATCTACTTTATTTAAATGCATATATATAAATATATCTCCAGATATATACTTAATTAAAATGTATATCTCTCTCTATATATAGATATATACAAAAAACATCAAAAGCAAGGATGAAGAAGGATCTCCAAAAAGCTCTTTTACAGAGTGGGGTTCTCACATACATCAACAGAGGGAGAGAGGAACCCAGGAGCATTTTGAAAACAGCCTTGTATTCCATGTTGACTTTTTCTTTCTTCTCTCTCCTGGCCCTATTTTGTTCAGTTTTAAAATAGAGGCTGTATACATTTTTAATTTTTTTTTAGCACAGCTATTAATACATAGCTATTAATACACAGCTATTAATATATTAATAGATTATTATATACATTAATAAATCTGTCGCTATAAAAATAGATCTTTATACGCAAAAGTCTGATTTCAATTGCAAATTGGAGGGGGAGGGAAGAAGAAGAAGAGATAAAGTTTTATTCAAGATGTCTCCTTTGAAGGAAACTGAACAAATGTACTTTCCTCCTTCATATATTCATGAGATGACTGCTTCCCTACCCCGTTCCCCACCACCCTCAGCTCCGGGCTCAGAGCCAGCACAGCCCTTATCTGGTACGAGGCAGGAAAAAAAAAGTCCTGATAGGATCAGAAGTTTTCAGTAGTTTAACAAATCTGGGGAAAAGTCTCCATTGGGTTCTAATAAAGCTTTAGGAGCGTGACAGGAAAGGGGATGCCGGGAAGGGCTGGTGTGCAGTCGAGGGGGATGGAGAACAGCATCCTGCAGTGGGGACAGGGACTCCAGGGCACCCCAAAATCCTTCTGGACATGCACCCACTCTTTGCTTTTCACCTTTATTGCCAAGCTTTGCCATTTCCCCCATGTGTAAAGAGCAGGAGGGAACACCTGCAGCTCCCATGCTCACTGCAGGGCTGGGCAGGAATGGCAGGACCCCCACGCCAGGGGAAGGGATGGGCAGAGCAGGAGCCCCCAGCAGCACCCACCCAGCACTGAGTGCCCTGGCCCTTCATCCTCTCCCCAGTCACGGCTCTCAGTCACTTCCCAGCTAATTGCCTCCACTCATGTGTGCAAACTCACCGTTTACCGGAAAATGTCACGGAATGTTAATTTCATTCGGAATGCGCTTCCATTTTTTTATGATGGGAAATGAATAAGCATTGTATTAATAGCATAATTTCCAACTCCAACCGCACTCGTGGCCCCGTGGATGGAGGCTGTGAGTTACTCATCACCCTGCACCTTCCCTGCCTCTCCAGCTCCCTCCTTTCCCTCCCCCAGCTCCCCCCACTTCTCCTGTTGGTAATTAAGATAATGCAATGTAATTATAAACATATTAGGAAAGATCAAACACTGAAGAGCTGTGGTCTAGCAGTCCTGCCTCTGCCTCATGCCTCTGCCTGGAGAGCACCTCCCAAAAGTTGATGGGTCCCTGCACTCCTGGGGCTGCTCCAGCTGCTCCTTCCCAGGAGCTGTTTCTGACCAGGAAATCCTCAGCTCTTCCACGGGGTAAAGGATTTCGAGCACACCCCTCTGCTAAAATGTACAGGGCATTTATTTCTTTATCCCATTTTTGGAGTGCTGCCCCATCTCCCCCTGCCCCAGCACTGAGGAGGTCCAGTCCAACAGACTCCATTTCCCATTTTCTCGCTCTAATAAAACCCTTAACTTTGAGGTTTTTATGAGACATCGTAACTTTTTTGCTTAGGCAGCGAGCAGAGAGGATGAGGGAAGATGGGCAGACCCTGGGTATCAGCTAATGCTCCTAAAGTTATCAAATAATTGAAAAGTTAAATAAGAACACTCTGGAGGAAGCTTCCCGATTTGGTGCTAATGGGCACACGGAACAGTCCGGGCTAATGTTGCGTGGAGGAGAGACTGGCTCAGAGCACAGCTCTGACCTCCAGCTCCCCCTCTCCACCACACAGCTCCTGCAGCTCTGCAGAGCCAGAGGAGACACTGCCCATGGAGCCACAGAGGGCAGGAAAAAGTCCCATCCCCATCAGTCAGAGGAGCCACTGCTGGAGGATGGAGCGGAGGCAGCAGCACTCTGGCATCTGTCAGGTGAGGGTGAGCAAGTGCCAGCACCCCAAAGGGTGAGTGAGGGCAGGACAGGGCTCCAGGAGGAGGCACAGCTGCCCAATATGGGTGGGAAATGTGGCACAGTGACCCCTCTCCAGTCTGCACCACCCCACCTCCATGCTCAGCAGCATGGTGCAGAATGAACTTTTTAGTTATAAAACACATTTCCTCTGCCCAGCAGACAAGGTGACATTTTTCACAGCACTGACAATGCTGTGCCACGTGCCAGGATGAATGAGGGAGCCATGCCAACCCAGAGGAGAAGGACAAACTACCAAAATCTCTCAATGTGGCCAGGAGCTTCAGCTCCAAAAGCAGCACCACAAGGACCAACGACCTCCGGCACTGGGCATTGCACAGATGGAGGCAGCAGGCAGGAGAGAATGAGCTGAGAGCTGGTTTGTTGGCTCAGGAGAAGACCTGGGCACAGCCAGGATATCAAAACCAAACCTTTTCCAAGCCATCCAGGTAAAGAAGTGAGGCTGAGCACTGCCACACTCACAGGACCCAGTGGGAGAGTCGCAGCAAATGCCGTAACTCAGCGGGGCCGTCAGAAAGGATTGATTTGAAGCACCTTGTTAATAAGTTTCCTCTCCCACTGCTCCTTCAGGGAGGTCAGTGCCTAATGATAAATGGGGCTGGAAGGTGCCTGCAGACCCAGTATCAGCACAGGTGCCCAGCCTCAATCCATCTTCCTTAGGAGCCAGCTGACAAAACCGTCTCGCTGCCGTAGCCAGGTAAAACACAACTGATGGGAAGAGGACACACAAACAGAGTGAAGAGTTGGTGCTGCAGCTGCCCTCCCTGCTCCCTTCCCCATAAAACCCATGAGTCTGGGATGGAATGATGGGGGATAATGTCCACATGCTGACTGGTGGAGCCACAATGCCACTAACAGCTGAGAGAGAAAGGCTGAGTATTGTGGTCTGAGGCAAACCCATCTCTTGCTCAGGGGACAGGATGCAGAGCAGCCTCAGCTCTAAGCCCCAAGGGCTGAGTCCTAACCAGCATCTATATACTTCCAGTGTAAATGGGGAACATTGTGGGATTGTTCTCCTTCCTCCCACATCCTCTTCTGATCAGTTTGATCAGGAACCAGTGGCAGGTTTTCACTCCATGCTGATACCATGGAAGCACATCCCTGGAAATGGCCAAGGTCAGGCTGGACAGAGCCTGGAACAACCTGATCTAGTGGAAGATGTCCCTGCCCATGGCAGGGGGTTGGAACCAGATGATCTTTTAGGTTCTTTCAACCCAAACCATTCCAGGATTCTGTGACAGCCCTGATCAGAGCTGAAGCTCTCCCAGGTCCCCTGCTTTGCACACAAGATGCAACCCAGCCAAGAAACTCAGGAGAGGCAAGGACACCTGAGATCCCCCAAGGCAAGTAAACAACCATCATATTATTTTTTTAAATTTTCCATCAGGGGAAGGAAAGAAAAAGAGGAAAAAAAAAAGTCATCTTGAAGCTAATCTTGGTCAACAACTGTCCCCCAGCCCAGCTACACCTTTAAATAATGTAGTGCTTTATCAAACATTCATAGTGATGCACAAAGTGATGAACAATGTGTGCCTGGCATTTATATAAATATAGTTCCTGATGGCTTATTTTCCTTGGACAGCCAACACTTCACAGCTTATCTTCTGTGAGCTTGTGTTTTTGCCTGGATGGAAAACACTTTGGACACCTGGGGAATCAGGACTACTGCACATGAAACTGCCATGACATCCCCACTGGGCATCTGCAGCCCCACAAAACTCCACAAAAATCCTCATTCAAGAGCTGCTCCTGACTTGAGGAGCCAGAAGGCACTCAGCTGTGGCTGGAAGATGGGGCACCAAGGGTATTTCTTCAGCTTGGGATGTTGTGGAGTGTCAGGGGGAGACCAGTCCGAGCCTTGCAGAGCAGCAGGACTTCACAAATCCAGCATCTCTTCAGGATGCTCAGCAAAATGCTGGCATAATAAACCACCCTGTTTCTCTTCCAGTCCCCATGGCACCATTCAAAGCCACTTATCCAACTGTGTCTCATGAAATTAATGAGCAGTTGAAGCAAAGAGAGGAGAGAAAAACAATAAAACTTATCAGGAGCCCATCCCACAAGCCTCTTCTCCACAGCAACAGTTGCCATGGGCCAAGAAGAGCCCTGGCTGACCCTAAGTGTTTAAATTAGTCATAAACATGGGCCACAAAACCCATGAGCTGAGGGCTGCAGGACCAGAGGAATCCCCAAACCCCAGGAGCTTCCCTGTCCCTTCTGAGCCATTCTTAGAGGCAGGAGAATGTTGGATATGGCTCTTGTGGGAGAGATCATGTGAGTGTGCTCCCACACATCTGTGATGCTGCTTTGATCCAGCTTCCTGGGGGTGTAAGGGAAGGGGGCCATGTCCTACAGCACCACCATTCCCTCCCCCACACTGGGGAGGACAACCCACACTTGGGGTGGAGGTAGCCAATTCAATGGGATGATCAGAACAAACAAAAAACCCCAGCCTGGCACCTCTCCATTGAGGTCTCCAAAGGCAATTAATATTAATATATTAATTATGACTGTGTTTATCTCTGCAAAGCACAGCTTTTCCCTGGCAGGTCAGGACATTTTCAAATCCACACTGAAGTCTGAGCTGGCACCACCACAGAACCAAAGACCCAATGGCATGTGTGGTGTAACCTCTGTGCCTGGGGGCCTCATTCCCTTCATTAACGCATTCAATTCAGTCACAATTGAACATGCTGGACTTGAAAACAGCTTAAATGTCTCTGTTAACTAGAGACACTACCTAAGCATGTCTGGAAATGCTGCCCTGAATTAGGAGTCAATTCCTACCCTCTCAAGCCCCCACCTTTTTTCTTTTCATTCCTTTAAAACTGAAAGTTGAAGCTGGTTTTTTGTTTTCTTTTTTTTCAGACAAGAGTAGAGCACTGCAAAAAACCGCTTTTCACTGGCAGGCTATGAGAATATACATTTTCAAAGGTCCCTATAAATTACAGAAGGAGTTGGCTGGGATTAGAGCTGGGGAAAGCTGATCACGTACAAAGGGGGTCATGATCCCATCAGGTCACAGGAAAGAAGAGCCCCAAGACACATCAGATGCTGGCCTGACGCACTGTCCCATTTTAGCCTCCAGCCCCAGCAAACGTTAAGCCATCACTTTATTTATTAAAGGCTCAGAAAGCCTCTGGTTAATGCTGGGAATCAGGGTGGAACTGCACTGAGTCCCTGAGCCACAGCAGCAGCAGCTCCCAGCCCCAGGGATGGCCCAGCCATGAGCCCAGCCAGGCACCAGTGTCCCCTCAGGGACACCAGGCTGTCACCTCAGGGACATTATCAGGCCACACATCTAGTTCCTGTTGTCTGAATGTTGTCCCTTCTCCAGCATGGAGAGCTGCACCATCACCTGTTCATTGTGAGGGCACTGCCCCCAGCTCACACCCATCTCTAAATCTCATCTCCAAGGCACTGCAGAGCTCAGGTATTTGCAATGAATGACAATCTAGGGAACAGCTTAGCTACCTCTCCTCCTCCTGCACAGCTCAGCCCCCTTTCCACAGCCCCAGCATCCTGCCCTGCAGCCAGAGCACTGCATCACCTCTTCCTGGAGGAGGCTCCACTGGAAGGAAAAACAATACTGAGATGGAGCCACCAGAACAGGTACTCCAGTGCTGGTGAGGGGCATAGGAAACTCTTGCCATCAACAGGATCCTTCCCCTGCTTTTTGCTGTTCCCTCAAAGCCATTTGTCTCCTCTGCCTAATTCCCTTCTCTCACATTTCTCCTGGACTGCAGCACCCAGAGCAGCTTGGCTGGGAGGCTGGGGGGACCACAAGCCCTCACATCAGCAGTTCTCAGTATTTCCTTATGCTGCCTTGCCTGCTGTCTGGCTTGGCTCCCTCTCCAACCCCTAGATGAGGACTGGACCAGTAAATGACATTTCCAGGGCTACCAGAGCAGCCAGTGGCAGGCTGGAGCTGGATCCACATCTCCAGGTGCACTCTAGGAGCCAACCATCTTTCAGGAATGCTCAAAAGCACCTCACTACCACTACTGAGAAAAGCATCCATGGATTAAGTAAGAGAAACTTCAGAGGTTTACCTGAACCAACACAGCAGGGGAGAAGTAAGTCCAGGAGAGGAATTCAAGATGAGTGCAGAACCACACCTTTGATATGCCCATGGTATTAATCATTGGACCATCAGTAATAAGTCCTGTCTCCTGTCTAGACTTGGAGGCCATAGCCAGACTGCAGAGCCTGTGAAGCCAGCACAAAGGCCTGCTTGAAATGTTCTTTTTTCAAACATGAAAGAAGCTGAGAAATAAAGATGGGTCCTTTGTTGCAGGAGTGGAATTGCAGATAGTCGATTTTCAGGTCTCTTTTCTCCTCAGTTTTCACCCAGCAGAAGTTCTATTTCTTGCTGATCCTTAGGAGATTTGGTTTGGCAAAATCTTTCTGAGGAACTTGTGGGTAATCCCACACTGAGGTTGCTGGACTTTACCTTTGTTTACCAACTCCATCACTGTGTATCCTGTGCATCCCAGACAGAGCTGCAGCAGTGCCACTGCAATGGGCTGGGGACCAAAGTCCCTCAAACAGGACTTGGTGGACAAAAGCAAAGGGCTCCAGCTGCTGTAGCAAGTGAGGAATTCCCAAAGGGATGGAGCTTGAGGCCATCTGCTTGGGAAAAGAACTCATGAGGAGCATGGACTGGAAACTCCACAGTGAAGTGAGGACAGAGTTGGTGAGGATTTCCCATAAATTCCCATAATCACTGAACCCATGTTCACTCTGGGGCTGAGTTCAGAGAGGAAGGGTCTCCCCAGCAAAGACCAAGACCCCAGAACTGCACCCCACACCAACAGACCCCACTTGGCACCATGCACACCCACTGAGCACAAAACCCTAGAGACCTTTTAATTGCCAGAGAGAACCCAAACCCATGAGGTGACAGAGTAGCCCCCTCTCCATCCCAGCTCAAGGGATCCTTCTGGATAATTAGGACAGCCTGGCTATTGCCTCCAGCCTTGCTCCATTTCATTTTATTATTTATTTTTTAAAAAAGGACTACTTTTCTACTTTTCTTCCTAAACTGCCTTGGATTTTTCTTCTGTCTGAATTCATCTGGGCTCTGTGCAATGTCACCAGGTCAGCTTGTGCTCCCGCTGCAATTCTAATTTTGTCAGCTTTACATTTTCTAGGCAGTTGGGAGATTTTTCTTTCTTTGCTTCTTTTTTTTCCCCCCAAGTCAAAAATGATTTTGCATAACAGTAATAACGTTAATGGCCCTGCACAGTGCATCCAGATTACAACTGCAGCTAGGGAGAAATAAACATCTCATCTTTGCCCTGCTGTTTATCTCCCCACAGCAGAGCCTGGTATCAGGTCAGAACCTGTAATTTCATTAACTTTATCACTCAGACACGCTTGTTGCTAGATGTCATTATTCAGCACATCACTCCTGTGTTTTGTTTGTGCTGGGATTCACTTCAGATGCTCTGGCACCACACGGGAGCATCCCTCCCATCCACATCGCTGCCTGAGCTGGGGAGGAAAGTTTGGCTCGCTGAGCCGTGATCTGCAAAACATTTGTGCAGCTCAGGCCTCCTGGGCAGGGACTAGATGGAGCAGAGCCATTCAGTGCAATTCCCTGGCCAGATACATCCAGGAGTCGTGAATAAAAAATCCCACAGTTTTCCTTATGGAAAGAAAAATTGATCCCACAGACACCAAGCGTGGGGTGGGCAAATCCCCAGTGATGGGACGTGCACAACTCAGCCCCTGCTGGTCAATCAGTGCCCAGCACAGGGGGGAAGGGGAGCACAACTGCTCCATCTCCATTGGAATTGCCACCCCTGGTAATTAATGCTGGGAAGTGACACTTGAAAGAGCCTGTGCTGACAGCCCCTGTGATGATACTGTTTGGAGCCTGCTGACAGGTCCCAGCTGATGTCTTATCACAAGGCAGCACAGCCAGAGCAGCAAGGAGAGCTTTTCCCATGGGAGCTGGTGGATTCCCTGGGATGCAGGCACAGCTCCACACCCCTCCCCAGTGACCACAATGAAACCTGGCAGTGGCAGCTGGGCACCAGGGAAGGGCTGATCTCACTGTGGCACTGCAGCCATGCCCCAGCTGGCTGTCCCTTAATGCACCCACCTTCAATCCAGCTGCAAAGCCATGCCAGAGCAGAACTGGCTGCCAGACCCTGGGGAGCTCCAGTACCTGGTGTCTGCTCACACCAGCTGCAGCTTCTGCACCCCACATCTCCCATCCCCACAGGGATCTGGCTGTGCCTGCACCTGTGAGCAGCATGTCTGAATCACCACGTTTCCCCTGTGTGTACCACCAGGTCAGGGTGGAAAGCCCACAGCACCTATATTTATATCTGCAGTCTAGAAACTCTAGATCTGAATGGCAGCCACCTCATCCTGGGCAATCCAGGCTCTAAGCAGATTCAGCAGAGAGGAGTAAGCAGCACAAACCAAGGAGCTTGGCTCCTTGAGCAGAGCCTCATCCAAGAGGGAAAAGTGCCCATCTGGGAGGAAACATATGGTGAACTGGCACAGTCTGGAAGGATCAGACTAGGCAAGGCACAAACCTGCCTCGATGCAAGGCACAAAGCCTGCCAGCATCACAAGCAGAGCTGCTGGGAGCATTTGGGAACATCTCTCCCAGCCCAGGTATCCTACAGGCAGCTTTCAGCTTGGGGAGGGGGTTGAGTCTGTGTGAGTTTGTTACTGCCAGCTCCTGAAGCCCTTAGATAGTTTAATATTCTGCTCTAGATCTTGTTTGCTATTTTGTTTTGAAGAGCACTGAAATGCAGTTACTGCTGTCTTCCCCACTCACACAACTCTAAATAATTTATAGAAAAGCAAAACAAAGAAGAGAATATGAAAGAAGAAAGAAGGTAGCTCAGTTACGATGTATGAAGGCTTTCATTTATTCATTCTCACTGAGCAGAGGGTTGAGGAAATATCTCTTAACCCCAAGGGCTGGTAGCAGCCAGACACACACCAAGGGATATCAACAGCAATGCTCAGAGCAGCACTCAAGGATGGCAGATTGATCCCTGGGCACCTCCAAATCTGTTTGAGCCACAATACCCATCACCATCACAGCCTTGTTTAAAAGGGGAAAGAGTGAAGAGCAGTGGAAGAAAAAAACAACCTCAGCCACCACTTATGGCCATCAGAGGGGCAGGGAGCTGCTTTCCAGACACACTGCATCACCTAGGCTACAACTGGCTCTTACATGGAGCCAGAAAGAGTCCCTGTCCCCATCCCTGCCACTGTGGCTGCTAAGTCTGTCTGGGAAGCCCACACAAGAAAGGCAGGATGTTCAGCACCACCCCAAGATCCCTTCCCTGCACACAGCAAGCCCTTCCTTGCTCCTGCTGGAATCACTCACAGCACTAATGTGCTTTGCTTTTGTTTATTCAAATGCATTTTACTGTGCATTGCAGGTGAACAATATTAAATGGCTCATAATAACATTTCAATAAGCAGAGGTGGGTGTAGCAGCTTCTGAGAGACAGACTTTAGGAATGCAAGCAATCAAGTGTGCGTTAGCCGAAATTCCCTGGGGACCCGCTGTTCCCCAGCAGAGCAGAGAGAGAAAAGCCACAAACCTTTCTTCTCGTAGTCAGGCTTCTCCTCCCCGCCCCGGCCCAGGCTCTCCAGCGTCCGTGTCACCTGGCTGCCAAACTCATCCTCCCTGGTGCTGGGCTCTGCCCGCCGCGGGGTCTCCTCCTCCTCCTCGTCCTCGTAGTCGTCCAGGATGGGTGTCTCGCGGATGGGCACCCCGATGACCGAGTTGTGCGCCTGCAGGCGCGAGTTGCGGAAGCTCTCGCGGGCCTGGGGCCCCAGCAGCACCGAGGGGATGTAGTGGATCTCGTGGGTGGCCTCGGTGCTGGCGCTCTTCTGCGGGATGCGGCGGCGCTTGTGCCAGCGGCGCTGGGCGTACAGGGCCACCATGAACACCAGCAGCAGCAGCAGCAGTGCGATCAGCCCGCCCTGCAGAGAGAGCACAGGGCACGGTCAGCGCTGCAGGGAGGGTGGTGGGATGCTGCAGTGCCCGTGGAATCACAGATGGTGGTGGATGAGACCTTAAAGTCCATCTCATCCCACCCCCTGCCATGGGCAGGGACACCTTCCACTAGAGCAAGGTTGTTTCACGCCCCATCCAAACTCAAACAACTTCCCTGTCCCAGTGCTTCACCAGCCACTGAGTAAACCCCCCGAGCACCCTTCCATCAACACCCCCTGGAGCACACAGGATTCATGGAGCAGCCACCTCAGGTGTGAGCTCATGGACACGTAGATGAGGATGCCAGTGAATAGCACAGTGACACCCCCAGCTCAGCTCTGACCATCCTCCCAGGGACTTTGTTCTTTCCACCTTACTCCTTGGGACCCCCATGTACCTACACAGGGGAGAAGGGGAATGGGGATGATCACATCCCACCACTTAGGAGGAAAAAACCTCATTAAAACAACCTAACCATCACCCAGGAGCAATAAAGCCTTAGCAGAGACACACACTTCCCAAAAATTATGGTCCAACAAATGGCCCCTCACAGGCAATACTCCCAAGGCATGGTCACCCCAGCTCCAACATTTCTGGTCTGATTTCCCTGTGGTTTCAAAATCAACTGCAGAGCTGGGGCACAGCACAACATACTCCACACCCAGACCTTCTCTACTAAATTCTTGTCTTCCCCTCTTCCAAATTTTATTCAATGCAGTTCTCAATAATGTTAATATTAAAAATAAAAATCTTTAACAACAAAAAAAACCAAAAAAACAAACAAAAAAACCCCAAAAAACCTTCCACATATCTATATGTACATGGAAGTAGCACATCCTCTCAAGGGAGCCTGGCTAGGGAGTAGCAAAGGGAACCAGCCCTGCCTCTGGCTGCTCTGGAAGTTAAATTCATCCCTACACACACAAGAGCTGTGCCTGTGCCAGCTCCCAGCCTCTTAATCTCTGCAGCATCAGAGCAGTTTTATCCTGTGGCAGACAAGCAAGGCAGGGCATGTAAATCAGGAGCAGCACGAGCGACCAGGGCTTTGCAGCATGACAGGAACAGCCAGGGCAGGGCAGGCGCTCCTTGGGCACCTGGGATGCCACAGCCCAGAGCTGCACCGAGCTCTACAGCAAAGCAGAGGCGTGAAAATATCCCCTCTGCATTCCACACACAGCACCAGGCTGCACCCAGAGCACGGCTCTGACTCCTAAACAGGAGCAGCTGAGAGGAGGTGGCACTGGAAAGCGCAGTTCACAGGATTAATTACCTCAGGAGAGGCCTGGGGAGCTGGAGTGGAGGACAGAGGTTTCCTGCAGCACAACCTGCCCCAGGAGGGGCCACACAGCATCCCCCACAGCAGGATCCCCTCCTCTCCCACAAAATGTTCCTAACGATGCAGGACTCAGGGGTTCAGGACACTGCTCAGCTTGAGTTCCCCAATTTGTGTGATGTGTACCATCAGGGAAGGTGTTTCACTGTCCAGGAGGTGCTCAGGGATCCCTGCATGGCAGCGGGGCAGGGCTTGGTGAGCTGCCCAGGTTTGTGCCCTGCAGTGCCAGGGCACTTCAAGGACCAGAGAGATGGAGACCCATCGTGGCCTTCCATGCTCAGAAACAAGAACCAGCATGGACAGCTCAGCCTGGGAGAGCAGACATGAGTTTCCTTGGATTTGCACAGTGCCTGATGCACGGAGACCTCAGAGCATCCCAGGAGCTCCATGGCCTGAGCCACCCACACCCACTGGCATTTCCTCAGAAATCCACTTTGCAGGAGAGAAACCATGGTACACCAGAAGGGTGACAAGGACACAGCAGGGCCACAAAGCTCAATACAAAAAACCCTACTGCAAAACCAGGTCTGGCTGACGTGCTAGCATCCTTACAGCAAAGAGAGGGTTCTCGTGGTCCAGAAGGGCTTCAGAACAACACTCCTGGATGCAATTTCTGGGAAAAAATCTTCTCCAAAGTCTTCACTAGCAAATCCCTGAGCTGCCCAGCTGGATATCACTCACACCTTCGTGCACTCTGCCATTGGAAAGGGGCTGCAGGGCAGAGCACTCTGCACCTGTGGGCACACAGGCACTCACTCTCCATGGAAAAGCAAAACCAGAGACATTCCAGACGTTCAGAAAAGTTCAGAGTGACAGAAAAAGCCTTTCAGGAGGAGTAGCTGTGCCAGTTGGACCTAAGGAAGGTGTTCAGTCACCCATGGCAGGCCTGGGACTGTGGATCTTTCTGACTGGGCTCACCTTATATCTGCCCCTGGGAAATGTCCTGGAGAAAATAAACCTGTTGGCATATTAACTAAAGATCTCTGTGCTTGGGAGAACCTACCAGAAGGCATAAAGGCACCAAGGTTACTCATGTGCCATTCCCCCTCTGACTCCAGAATGCAGGGCTGGCTCAAGGAAGCCAAAGGCTGCCAGCTCAGCTACAGCTCCCAAACCTTTGGGGATGAGCCAGAGATCTCTGCTCTGCCAGTCACTGGGACAAGGGCCTCTGTCTGCCTGGGAAAGGCTGGGGTGCCTGTGCCAGCCCCTTGGCTGAGCACCACAGGCTCATCACAGGCAGCTCAATTCCAACGTGCTCCTTTCGTCCCTGACCCCGTGCCAGCAGCTGCTTGTTTAACCACACCACACACTGGGAGAGCTTCCTGGGAAAAGGGGGGAAAAAAAAAAAGAGTCAAACTTAGGAGGCGTTCAAGCCAGCCTCATTTTAATCTATTTTTCGTGTTAAATTATCCAACTGAGGGAGCAGGAGAGAGAAAGGGGAAAGAAGGGATAATATGAGAAATGTTTTATTTGACAACGTGTCATTCGGAAACTGATTATTTCTGTCTCTGAGCTTTTTAATATTCCCAAACAATGGCCGAGCCGCGCGGGGATTTGGTATTCTAAGGCTGGATTTATAATACTCTGTTCTGCAGTGATAAGAACACGGGCCTTTAATCCTCTGAGCTGTGAACATGCATATTCTCCCACGTAATGTCCTTCCTGCCACGCTCCTGCTGCCCTGGGCCGAGCAGGAGCCACCAGCACCAGAGCATTGCCAGGACCCACAGGAGAGGAGGAGGAAGGGGACAAGGAAGGTGGGGGAGAAGAGGGATGGTGGGAACAACCCACACATGGAAATAACTGAGGGCTTGTGGCACCAAAGTGAAGCTGGAGAGCTGCAAGGCTGGGATTTATTTGGAGCTCAGAAGGAAAATCAGTGGGAGAGGCCACCTGCAGCCCAAGAGATGGGACCCTCACGTAAATGATGAAGGCTGCCGAGCTGTTGGATTCCGCTCTGTAGGAATCTCTGAGATGCTGAACAATTTCTGAGCAGTAAAAGAACACATGACAGCTTTGAACACAGCCCCCACCCTGCCCTACCAAGCCAGTGAAAGACAAGGGGGTCCCACTGAGCCTTGGGGTCCAGACAAACTCTCTGCTCTGCTCCCCATAGGGGTGGGATGTGGTGTGATCCCTTGCAGGAATCCTCCATCCCTGCAGCCTTGCAGTCACACAGTGTCAGAGCCCAGCTCAGAAACCAAGCCCTGACAGTCTTCCAGCCACCACACCAAAAGGGCTGAAGTCACAGAAGAAAATCCCAGGCTGGAGGGGATAGTTTGGGCTGGGCAGCCCTCTTACACCACAGCATTCCTTGTGTAGGTCAAAGCAAACCCAGTGACCTGGGCCCCTTCCTCCCAACACCAATGCAAGTTTTTGTCCTGAGGCAAGAATATCCCTCTTTCTTTCCTAACTTAAAGCCATTTATTGTCCAGCATTGTGCTGGCAACCAGCCCCATGGCTACTGAGCTGCTGCTGGCTGCAGCAGGGCTCTCACAGCCCTGACACTGCTCCAAGGACAGCTCAAGGATGCCCCATCACTTCCTGGGCTGAACAGCCCCCGTGCTGGAGCATCACACCCCCTGCATCATCCCAGCAGGTGAATTAAGGTGAGCAATCAGGTATCAGCAATAACCACACAACCCCTCAGGGCTCTTCACACTGTGTACTTTTCCTTTCTTTCCTTTTGGCTGTAAAGGTAATTAAACACTAGGACAATTTACCAAGGGGTGTAGTGGATTATCCATCACTGTCATTTTTTTACTTTTTTTTTTTTTTTAAATCAACCCTGGATGCTTTTTGAAAAAGTCATTCTTTATTTCAAATGAGCAATAGGGGCTTTGAGGCATTCTTACACCCTGTGCAGCTCTGAGGGTACAGCAGATGATCCCATGGTCCTTCCTTGAATTCCATTCACCCCAGTTTGGGCTCTCCCACAGTTCAGCTCCCCATCATCTTATCTCTCCTCTGGGGCACTTCATCCCCTGCCAGGCAACCCAGACACACAAAGCACCACCAGACCCTGGGCCTAAGAGGGGTCAGGCAGAGCCCACCCCATGCACAAACCACAGCCCCCCCTGCCAGCCCAAACCCCCACATGCTGCAGGGCCAGTGGTGAGTCCATGAGTGAGCACCAGGCAGGGAAACTGAGGCAGAGCATGGGGATGGGACCAAGGACACACAGCAAGCCAGCATGGAGGCTAGAGAGGGAGAGACAAACACCAGGATTAAAATATACACATATATGCTCCAAAGGGATCTGGATCCAGTCCTGATCTCCAGATCACTCAACCCCACCTCTCTCTGTAAGAGACAATGATGATACACAGGGCAAATCTCCTAAAAATACAACATTTTCTCCCTGTACATTTCAAATCCCCATTACAGCACAGCTTCACCAAGGTGCCTAACCACACACTTAACTTTAAAAATGTGTTTAATTCCCATTACAGTCCATGAGCTTGTAGCACACGCCTCAGTGCTTTGCTGAGCAGGGACAGCTCCTTGAATTGCAGCCCAAAGAGAACTGTATTACATCTCTGTTTTCCCTTCTTCTCCCAGCTCACCACCTCCCTGAGCTGCAGATAAGCCTGGGGACTGTCTTTTGGGGGTGCTGTTATCACTGCTGTGTCACCTCACCCTGCCCAGAGGTGACAGCACCCCCGAGCCACCCTCCCTGAATGGGTGCAAGGAGCACAGGATGAGCCTTGGTGTGACAGGAAGGGTTCCCAGGATGGCTCCATGCAGACCATGCAGATCTCCAACCATGCTGTGCATCCACACACAGGGCATAAATTTCAGAGTATATACGGTCCTGTAAAGTACAACACACACACCAGCAATGAGAGTTACAGTTGCTGTGGGAACCATAACTTTAAAATCTCTGACTCTTCCACATTATAAAAAAAAAGAGAACAAGTCAGACAAGTCACGTTTTCTTTTTTTTTCCTTTTTTTTTTTTTTTAAGCCATGCTCAGTTTTGTTTTGTTGTTTCATCCAAGAAGAGAAACAAAAGAAGGAGTGAACCTGCCAATCAGCCTTTCTGTGCTGCTCAGACATGCAATGTGATGTTCCAGTAAATGTTTATTTGAAAGGTCTCCCAGGCACCGGCTGTGTGCAAGCACCAAAACACACAACCCTCAATCACAGCCAACATGCCTGCGTGCCCTGAACCGCACATCTCGCTAGGATAACAATTCAAAATGACTCCTAATCCATTTTTATTATGTAAAAAAAAGGCATTTATTTGCAGCGAGCTGAAATAGGAGGGCTGGAGGTGATTTTATTAAGCACCTGATTGCTGGCTCTTTTTAAAGCTGGGGCGCAGATTGCATAAATTGTGATTTTAATGCACGCTAAACGGTTCACCTAAATGGGCTGACCTGCTAACCCAGAGCCTGCCCTCAGAGAGGGAAGATTTTAAAATTCATAAGGTCTCCTGCGCTTGCGCTCGTGTTTTCCTAATGTGGGCAGCCTGGGAGCACAAAGCTGAGACTAAAACAAAAGCTTTTCCTTCCCCCTGAGGAGTCTAAGTTACAGAGTGCCATCCCTGCTCCATGCTGAGCCAACAAGAGACCCCTGCACGTCTCACCCACTCCATTTCCACCCCATGACTGAGCTGTGTGTCACCCATATCCCAAACAGGAGGGAAATTCACTTGAATTAAGGAAAAACTACCTGGATTTTAAATAAAAGAGGCCACCTCATCCACAGTAAGTGTCTCCCAGTGCAGGTGAGGTTTCACCTGCCAGGACAACCACCTGCTGCAGGCTGAGAGTGCCCAGGGCTGTGGCAACACAAAAACACCTCCCAGCAATGGGGGGCTAAAGGAAAATCTCTCAGAGCCACCCCTGACCAGTGTCCCTCCCTGCACCACCCTCAGCACAGAGCCCTGATTGTCCAGGGGAGCCCAGCCCCTGCCACAATCACGTCCCAGCAAAGGCAGCTCCTGCCAGGGAAAGGGCGAAGGGAATCCACTCAAACTGACTGTGTGTGGCCCTAATACCTTCCCAACTGAGAGGGAAAAGCAGTGAAGTCCTCCAAGGTTCAGTTTAAGCCTGGTTTAACTGGATTCATCTCCAGGGATGGAAGGCACTTGCCATGGGACCTCCCGAGGTCACAGCCACTGCAGGGTCCCTGACCTACCCAGCCCTTTCCAAACAAAGGTTTAGCAAATGCTCAAGCAAGGTCTCAAATTAGGAGGATTATTACAATATCCGCCAGCACAGCATTTGCTAGCAAGTAATGAAATATAATTAAAAGTAAAGAACACTTGTCAGATAAATGACAAACACGTACTGCTGTTGCAAAAGTACCTTTGCTTGTTTTTTTTAATAATTGTGTTTATCCGCTTCCTCACTAATTTGCAAAAAATGCAGTTAATTCTCAGTGGATCTCACAACCATTAGTGCGAATTAATGCTGTTCCCACTGTATATTCTGCATATATTAGAAGAAAGATTAATCTAATAAGAGATGCACATCTCTGGGTGAGGGAACACGAACAGGATTCACATCGTGCCTGCAGCCCCCGAGCCCCAGAGAGGCACTCAGTACAGCACCCGTTCTGCTCAATTAACCAGCCCACTTCTGGGGCTGCCACACCTTGGCCACTTGTCCACAAAATGTGGCAGAGATGCAAAAATTCACCACAAGTATGGGGACTTCTTAGAGAGCCAAGCACCTCCAAACCCTGCTGATGGACCAGGTCTCCTCTGCACTGGTTGTGCTGCTGCTCTACTCACGGTGAAGATGGGAGAGAGAGTGGAAAAGAGATTTAGCATTTATTTATGGACTTCTCAAACAATTTTTGGAGCAAGGAGATGATGGGAAGGTGCTATTGTACACACAGACATGAAGGAAAAGAGCTTGTTTTGTTGGCTGTGGGTTTTTTTTTTTGGTTTTTGAGTTTTTTTGGAACAATCCAGCCTATTGTGTAAAAATAAAAATCAAAACCAACCCACAAAAACCAAACCCTGCCTTACTATATTTAAAGTGCAAACATTTCAGCATAATGAGCGTCAACAGCTGAATGAACACAAACCACAGCTTCCCAGAAGGAGAGGGAGGATATTCAAACACAATATCAGAATATCAGGGATAAAGCCTCCATACACATGCCCACATGTCATTTGGCATTGAGGATACCTTGGAATTCTGGCATCCTAAATCACACTACAGCAATGACACACCACAGCCCCCATATCTGAGAAAAGCTTCCACTGGTACTTTGGGCATCACACACCAAAGGGGAAAAAAACAAACCAAATCTTAATTTATTATCAATTTTCACTTATGAAAAATTATTATTTGAGAAGAAATTTTTAAACTGTGCTGCCCCCCATGTAGCACAGAGCAGGGAGATCCAAGATTTTGATTTAAGGAAAAGATCCAAGACCTCAGGAACACCACAAGCCTCCTCTCCCAAAACACCACAGCTATTCCCAGCAGGCTTTTAAGAGCCCAGTTAAATACAGCACTTAACCACACACTTAACTCCCATTAATGTCACTGGAACCTTGCACACAGATAAAATTTATCCTGTGTTTCAGGGCTTTTTCATCTCCCAGGGCTTTTTCATCTCCCTGACAAGAACTGAGAACTCCCTCACCCAGCTCTGCATGTGATGCCTCCAAACCACCTCGGGGCTCAGCTCAGTGCAGAAACAAACCCATGGGGATGGGATTTCCTTCTGCTCAGCTCCCACACTCATTGCTCACACACGAGTCCACAGAAACCGTTTTGTTCTGCAGCACATCCTGATCAAACTGCTCTGTTTTCACCCAGCCTCTTGCTGTATCTATTGGGAATATAAAACTATTGGAATGCACCAGATTTGGGGGTTTTATTTTGTTATTTGAAGGGTGTGAGAGCAGCAAACTCTTTCCTGGGGGAAGCGGGGACAGGGCACCCTGCCACTGGGCTGGGAAGTGAAAAGATGAATTTGTACCTCCCAAAGGGCCCTTTGAACCCCTAGCTCTGAAGAGCTCTGCACATCCTGAGGACAGTCCCCATCCCCAACCTCCTGAAATTCAAGTTTTGGGGTTTTTTTTTATTTTTTTTTATTTTTCTGTATGGATGCAGGACATCAAAGTCAACAGAAGGAAAGCAGAGGTGGCAGCATGGCAGTGCTACCAGGGGCTGAGACAATCTGAGACTCACACCCCATCCCAGCTGGGAGCAGTGCATCTGAGAGGGATGCAGGGAGGGATAAACAGGAGCTGCTTCACCGATGAGGGAGGATTGCAGGGCAGGCTGTCACTGCTGCCTCACCCAGCTCAGCTGCACCACACCATGGGGGTCGTGCTGGAAAGGCTGCAGCCCCCTCCCCAGCCAGCAGCAGCTGAGAAAGTGCCTGCTTGGGAGAGGATTCGTTTCAATTAAAGGTGCCTGGTGCTCCAATCGAAACCAATTAATTCTCCCCATCTGAAAGCTGATTAGCTGGGCTATCTGGGTAAATGGATAATAACAGGCTAATCACCCCCTCCCCGTGCACACACCGGGGCTGCTGTCAGGTGTCTGCCACAGCTTTTTGACACTGTGTCTCCAGCCTAATTACAGCATCTGTGAATAGCTGTGGAGCAGATCCCAGCTCCATCCCTGGCAGCATGGCTACTTCAGAGCCAGTCTGAGACCCCAGCACTGCTCCCAGCTTCCAAGAGAGCTCTGGGCAAGGAAAGCTGCTCCTCCAACCCCAAAAACTCCCTCATCCCCCTGGAAGCTCTCCTGGGATGGCAGTTCCCAGCTCTCCAGCCCTGTCCCTTCCCCTGGCTGTTACAGCCAGTGTTTAACTCTTCTTCATCTGCCTTCCTTATCCTTCTGCCTCTGGAATGTGCTCCCACCCAGCCCAGCCTGGGACAGACACTGGGAACAGCAAGTGCTGGGATTTATGGGCAGAGCTCTGCACCTCATCCCAAGCCAGCCTGGCACCCCCAGCTGAGCATCCTCCACTACCTCCAGTGCTCAAGGCTCAGCCCCTGATGTGCTCAGGGAGTTCAGGCAGCTGAACCCAGACACGGGGATGGCAGCAGCAGGAGAGCAAGGGAAGGCACAAAGCCATCCCACTCTGCTGTGACCCTTGTTCCCTCCAGTCCCCACGTCACCACTAATGCCACCTCAGCCCTGGTGGCACAGCCTGACTCTCCAGGTCCCAGACAAGGGGCAACACCTGGGGAGCTGGTGGCAGGAATTTTCCATCTCTGCTCCCTAGTTTTTTTCCTCGCAATTGGGAGGTGTTGACTAGCTAAAACCCATTTTTCCAATGATGTATTTTTGGTTAAGAACAAACACTGAGCCAAACTGTGAACAGAGAAAAACAAAGACCTCAATCCTGCTGCCATTTTCTAATCAAATTTCCTTTCAGTAATTTGACAGGCCTGTTTTGAAAATTTAAATGTAGTACCAAAATGAAGTTGGATTCCACAGCTAAACAGGAATGGAGAGAAAGTGTTTCAAATGGGGCTAATAAAATCCTTCTGCCCACACCTTTGGGCTCACAAATCACAAAGGATCACAAGGTTGGAAGAGACCTCCAAGATCATCAAGTCCAACACCTCAACTAGACACTGAGTGCCACATCCAGTCTTTTTTTGAACACATCCAGGGATGGTGACTCCACCCCCTCCCCAGGCAAACCATTCCAGTATTTCATCACCCTTTCTCTAAAAAACTTTTTCCTAATATCCAACCTGTATTTCCCTTGATGCAGCTTAAGAACACAGCTCCTCTCCACTCCTTGTTTGTTGAGTACTGAGCTCTAGTTTGCTCACTCCCCCACCACACACAGGCATCCCCCAGCAGTTTGTTTTTAGCTTGTAGGAGGCAGGAAAACAAATTCCAGCCAGCTCCATCTCCTCAATGTGGTGCCTATCCTGTGGCTGGCCTGAGTTCACATCTAATCTAAATTAAGCCCAGTTTATTCAATGCTCCCATCTTCAGAAGAGCCCTGCAAACAAAACAGCTTGGCCTGAGGGCAGGGATGCCTGGGAGATGAATATCCAGCCCTGTGTGTTCCCAGAGAGGCTCACCTGGTGGCAGGAGAGGAGGGAGCTCTGGGGTGGAGATAAGAGCCCTTTGAGAGGCAGCACTGTCCTGCACAAGCTCCCCCACCTTTCAAACCTTCCCCTTGCTCCAAACAAAAAGCCTCTCACTCCCCAGGGACTCAGCTCTTGTGCTCAGCATCTGACCTTCTTTCAGGTTTTCATGACTCAAGAGTAATTTCCCACAGAACAAAGGAAGCCCAAATAAGAATGGAATCTCTATTTTGTGCTACAGACAGAGCACTGGAAATTTGGTGGTTCAGCCTTTCTGGTCCATGGCTGCAATCCGTGGATAAGCCCTTGGAAAAACTCCCTCAGGGAGCAGCCCCACCCGTGTTCCATGGGAATGGGACTAGGATAAATCCATAAATCCAAGGGTAAATGCACTAGAGTGCTGGGAAGCACAGAACAGCACAGTCACTGATCTAAGACCTCACACAAACAGGACAGGAGTGTGAGTTTTAAAACCAGAGGCTGAATGTGTCTTGCACAGACCAAACAGGAGCTCCAGGGAATGAAATCCCAGAACTCAGAGCCTCAGCAGTGCAGGTTCCTGCCTCAGGCACCAAATGTCCCTGTCCCTGCAGGGACAGAGAGGAATGGACCTGGCATCACAGAGCATGGGCAAAACCCAACCTTCAGAGGGCAGCTTGGAAAGAAAAACATGAGTGCTTAGACCCCTGCTCTTCTAAAGCAGCAGCTGTGGTCCCCCTCGAGCCCTGCAGCCCTGGGGGGATGCCAGCCTGCATCCCTCATGCTGCCAGGGGCCAGGGACTTGCAGTGAAATCCTCAGAGCACAACTTTTACAGGAAAAGGGCTTGCATCCATCACTTCAAGCCTCCTGTTTATTTAAATCTGCCCAAATGGTGCAGAAGTTATCTGAAACCCTCGGCTGTCACAAGGCTGGGCTGGAGGCAGAGCACTGGTGGGGCTGCTGGACCCTGATCCCTGTCAGACTGGAACAACCACCCACAGGGACCAGGAATTCCTGCAGAACAGGACAGAGAAACATCCATCACCAGTGACAAAGGGTTATTGATCCTGCCAGAGGGCAGAGAGGTGGATTCAATGATACTCCAAATCCCTTCTGCTCCACAGATCCTATGGAAAAACAAATCCTCATCCTGCAAATCCCTTGGGAATTAAGTTCTCCTTTGAGTGTCCCAATGGGTCAGGGCTGGCAGGTGTGGAAGGGCTGGGGTACTGAAGAAGCTTATAAAAAACAAGCCAAAACCAAACAATCAAAAAATGAAAAAAAAAAAAAACCAAAAACCAAAGAAATAAACCCTGCAGTCACACTTTCCACAGCCAAACCACTTCAGCATTAACCTGAAAAACTTGTTTAAGAGAACAACGATGAGAAGTTATCAAATACACTGATGCAGCCTGGGGCGTGCAGGTGAACCTTCCATCCACACCCACAGCCCTGTCTCAGCCCCAGGGACCAAGGGCAGCATTCCTGAGCTCAGAGAAAGACACTGAGAGGTGCAAGGAGAGCCAGGGTCATTGGCTCATCCATTCAATGCTCCAGTTTTCAATATTTGCACTGTCAGGATGTTTTCCAAACACAGATAATCGTTTAAACTCAAAACTTCTTAGAAGAAAAAAATGCACAATTTGCAATTCCCCCATTAATTAGGAAAGGAAGCAAGAAGTCCAGAATTTGTCTGTATAAAGCAGAAAAGAGCAATGAAGTATCTACAGATGAATGTAGTTAAACTGATAATTAAAGTAATGGTTCTTATTTCTGTGTATGACACCCTTCAGATCCCAGCTTGGTAAAAAAATAAATATACACATAGCTAGATGGAGTTTCTATTTAATGGCTATGCAGTCACACATGTGAACAGACATGGAATATCAAGCAGGACTCTGGTCCTGTCAGCTGCTGAAGGATCCTGGTGGGACCAGGGGACTGAGGGATCCCATGAACTGAGATGCTGAACAAGGAGCAGTCATGTGGAACTCACATCATCTGTGCCACAAAGTCAGGGAAGCACATGGCCTGCACACAGGGGGCTGGAAGAGGATGACCTCACCCTCCTCAGCAATTTTTAGGGCTGGTGCATCATTATCCATGTGTCCAGTTGCCCTCCCTCCAGGGGACAAGAGGATCAAGTGTGTTTTTGTGTGCTATTATGCAAGACAGGAGCTTGTGCACATCCTCTGATGTGATACAGCTTCAAGGGCCAACCTTCCAGGGCTGGTCTCAGCTCCCAGAGCCCTCTCCAGGACAGCCACACTGCTGTCACCTCACTCAGGGACAGCCCTTCTTGTGGGCAAGAGACCTACTGAGACACACATGCAGCAACTGGGAAGACAACCCACCTTTCTAGCTGAGTACATCTCCCAGAGAAGGTCAAGGGTTTCACACTCAGCTCTCTAGTTTTTCCCAATATTCCCCCATCCTCATGCTCTTCTCCTGGACCCAGCCCCATTTCTCTTTTGCATTTACACAAAGCCTGAAATGCTTTCCAAAGCAAACTCTTGTTTTACTTCAGTATCACCAAGACCTGTGATGGGGATCACAAGACCCCCTTCACTTCCCTTCTCTGCAGAAACCCCCCTTGCCTTCACTTCCCCCTTTTCTGCTCCTCATCCCTCTCTGTGCCAAACAAGTGCTTTGGTAAAAGCCTGAAGGACACAAGAACAGTTCCTGAAGAACAGCTTAGCACTGGCTACTGCATCAGCTGCTGTCCTGAGCAACACCCCACGGCTGCTGCCTGTCACCTACAGGATGTGGGAAGCCAAAAACAAGGCAAGGATGACAGGAGGATAAATATCTACCTGTGCCCAGCTTTCCAGCCCCAGGAACCAACAGAATTTGAGGACAGACACAGCTCCAGCCCTGCACAATCATTTCACCAAAGGGGGAGCAGGGGATGAGTAGACACCCCAATAACACAAGAGCTCTCCCAGCTTTTTGAACACATATGGCTCCTCTCCATACTTCAAGCAGTGACTCCTCCACGCTTCCAAATTACAGCTGCCTAAGCTGTTTCTGCAGATATTTCCTCTTTCTATGCAATCATTTGGCTAATAAGATGAGCAGGTTGGGCTCATTTATTTTGGACACTGTTCGTGGGTCATTAGCAGAAAGGCTAATCATTGCATTGGCAGAAAATATCACTTCTGCTTTAGTGCTGGTTGTGCAGCACAGGGAGGGGGAGAGAGCAGGAGCCTGACAGAGCCTTAAAAAATAAAATAAAATAAAATAAAAATACAAACTGCTGTAGAAGTGGAATTTTCCTGTGCTGTTTCCCCAGGTGCCTGCTGTTAGGATGAAGGGACAGACTCGAGTGCCCGAGGCAGCTCTGCGGAGCTGGGCTCCCTCTCCCACGCACGTGCTGCCTCCAAGGAGCGATGCTGGCAGCAGCAGCCCGGCCTCCCTGAGCCACAGCAGCACAGCAACTCACCCTCAGCCCTCGGGGAGCCATCATCATCCTCACCCATGGCAAACCCAGATGGGATGTGAGGAGCCCCATGGCACCAGAGCCCTTGCTGGGATGGCTTGGGGTTAGCAGAGCTGATCAGTTGTGATGTCTGTGCTCTGCTTGAAGCACCTGAGCGCTAAAATCCACCTACAGACACATTTAAAGAGCAATTTGCATTCAGTGAGAAGGCTGGAGCGCCAGGGGGGATGCAGAACCTCAGGGCATTTGCAGAGCTGAAGCCTGAATTTCCAGGAGACACAGCAAAGCTGAGCCTTTTCTCTCTTGAGAGGTGACAACAGAAGCAAAGACAAAGTTGTGAGACACAGCTGTGCCAAAACAGCAGCACTGAGAGCAGTGCTGCTCCCCAGGCTCCAGAAGCAGCTCTCTCCAAGGCCTGGGAGCAGCTCTGCCCTGTGGATATGGTGCCCAGGCAGAGCACAGGGACACAGAGCTGCTCCTCTCCCATCTCCTCAGCTGCTGCCTTCACCCACTGACCTGGCAAGGGCAGAAATGGGGGCACAGCTGGCCAGGGCACAGGTTGTCCCCTTCCCCAGCAGACACACAGCCAGCACGCCTCCTGCTCCCCTCCTCCAGATTCTGCTGGCCCCAGCTGTCCCTGCCGTGTGTGCTGCCAATGGTGACCTTGGCTGCTCCCAGCAGCATCCTTGGGGCAAGCACAGCATGGGGCTCCTGCCTCCCCTGGGAGGCTTTCAGCAGATGTCCATCAACCCTGTGCTTCCCCTGCTGCCCTCCAGCAGCCCCAGCACACTTCCCAAGCAGTTATACCAGGAGGGAACTGGGCAGGAGGGCAGTGCTGGGAGAGAGACACATGGGATTTGTCCCTGGAGTGCTCCAGCTTGCCTCGAGCCACCCATGCTGAGGCTCCTCGTGCTATCCCCGTGGGATATGGGAGCACATGGGGGATGCTGTGCTCCCCAGCCCCACAGCACAGCCGGCTGCTCCCTGCAGAGCCCTGCCACAGACAGGAGCCAGCGCTGCCTCTGAGGGGCTCTCCAGCCCCAGACAGGCAAGAAGATGATTTGGGAGCTAATTTAGAGCTTGCATTTCCTAAGTCTTTTCAGACTCCGAGGCTATTGGCAGGCAGTGTTACAGCCCCTGCCAGCCTCAGCGGCTCTACAATGTCCTTCTCTTGGCAAGGGCAGCAGTGGGGAAAAAATAACACACAGAAAACAAGGGACATGTGATGGAGAGCTTGGCTGAAGTTCACCTGCGTGCCAAGGAGGAAGAACACGAGGGGAAAAAAAAGTTTTAAAATGGAAGAAAAAATAAAACCCACACTACTTGTTTAGCTATGTCCAAGCTGGGGGACAGAGCTGTGGCAGGAGGTGAGCAGATATAACCTGAGGCCATTGCTTTGCTCAGTGGCCAGGACAAAGGCTTCACCCTCCCCACATCCCCCAGCCAGCACAGGGAAAGCAAGGCAGGAAGGAGCACTTTTACACACTCCCCCTGCTCCCCACACTGCTGCAGGGAGCCCCCAAAAGCAGGACCTTGCACTCACCCCCAGCAATCCCACAGAGATAAATGCTGCTGAGAGCACACTGGTGCTGCCAGGACTGAGTCCATGGGGGTGAAACAGGGATTTTGCCTCAAAATGTCATGGCCCAAACAAGGCAGGTGGTGGGGGCTTCTCCTCCCCAGCACATGCAGACCCCATGGAGGTGGCTCCTCTGCTGAGGATGCTGTGCAGGAAGGCATCTCAGGGAATGACAGGATGAGTCCAGTATTTAATTAACCATTTTTTTTTTTTTGTTTTGTTTTTTCCCCAAAGGAGAACAGAAGGAAAGAGACTGATCAGAAGAGCATGGGCACAACCCCAGCTATCCAACCCAGGAACAACCTGACTCACTCACAGCCAGGGTGACAGCTGGGCAAGGGGGGATTCTCCTGGGGAGGGGTGTACAGCCCCCTCCCAGCCACTGCAGCAGAACAGGTGATGGGAAAACACTCCAGCATGGAAAGGAGGGAGACTGGATGCCAGCAGAGGCACAAATATCAGCAAAGGCATGGCCAGGTGAAATGCGATCATTTTGGTAAACAGACACACAGCACATGACTGTCACTGACCCACTCGTTTTGCATCACATCAGCAAGCTGGGCACCAGCTACTCTGCAGGTTCAGCTGTCCCTGCAACACCTGGGATGCTCCAGACAGCCCTGGGAGCACAGCCATGAGCTCACAGCCCCAGGTGGGGTACACAGGGAAAGAGGCAGCCAAATCCAAAGCAGTCAGGATCCTAAGGCTAAAAAATCTCTCTGTGTCACTAAACCCTCCCTGCAGAGCACACTGAGGCTGCTGAGATGCCCCCATGAACCCCTCTCTCCTTGTCAGGGGGGACAGCACAAACACAAGCCACTGAACAGCCCTGCCTATCCCTCCCTTCCCAGCACACAGGACAGTGAGAAGAACCAGGTCACTTCACTTCTCTGGCTTGACAAGGCTATTCCCCAGCTCCCAGGCTCAGCAGCAGCCACTACAGCACCACCTCGGACTCCTCCTCCTCCCCTCGGCCCCAGACAGCCAGAGCAGGAGCTGGGCTCTGTGGCAGAGGCAGTTCAAGCACACAGAGAGGAAGAGGAGAATCACAGCACACATCTCAGCACAAGGCACCAGTATCCCAGGTGGATCTGGGAAACCAGTCCCAAGGATGCTTCAAGGCAAGCTCAAAGTGGCCTCAAAGGGGAAACTAAAATCTGTGAGTCCAACCAGCATGACCACTCCCAACATGCCCAGACAACAGATGCTCAAGATGTTTGGTGCAAAACAGGATGAAAAAAAAAAAAAAATCTGGCTGTGACACCACAGGGTCTGGGAGCTGCAGGAAGTGGCAGCACCAGCCCCTCCTTGCAGTCCATGTAAGGTGGGCAGAAAAGCTTCCATGGTAGCTTACACCATTCACCATTCCCAGCCAGGGAGGGCATGGCCACATCCAGATCCACACATCCACATCCTCATCCTTTCTACAACTTCAGCCTAAGGCACAAGCCTGACTTAATAACCAAATCCTGAGCACAGCCCAGAGACATCTCACAGCTTGTCTGCCGGGTGCTGCAGGTACCAGGAATCCTCAGCACGGATTCAGGCCCTGCCTGGAGCTGCTGTCTCATTGCTGTTTGTTTCCATGACTTGCAGCAATCACTGCTTTTGTTTGCAGTTATAAACAAGCCCTTCCTTGCCTCCCCCTGCACCATGGATGGCTGGCAGCCACACTCCATCCTCACCCCACCCTTCCAAACCAGCACCCCAATATTCATCCCTCAGCACATCCCAGCTCTGTGAGGGGATGAAGGACCAGTGTGCAAGGGGACAAAGATGTGTCTGAACCCAGCTGGGAGGGTGTGGGGGACAGTGTGCAAGAGCCACACACCCCAAATGCCCATCATGAGGAAGAGCAGTGGGAGAAGAGCTGCTCTGAGCCACCCCAAGGTCCCAGACACCCCAAGGATGCAGGGTGGGATCAGATCCTTGGTACCCAGGCCTGGCCAAGCTGCATCCCAGCACCTGAGCTGGGACAGTTTCAGTCATTCACTTCTGAGGCAGAGGAAGGCTGGCAGGCTCAGTGCTGCCCTGAATTATGATGGATCTCTTGGAAATGCCAAGTGAAAGCTGCAGACACTCTCTCTGGGGCACTACCCAGCACGTTCCAGACATTCCCCCACTGCAACTTCCCTCTCCCAGCACATGGGGCTGCCTGTCCCTTTACTTCTGCATTACCCAACCCACCTCAAAATGATGCTCCAAAGTTGCCAAATGAGCAGTAAAATTCCACACTGGTGCTGTTGTCTGCTCCCCCAGCAATCACTGCTCCCACCAGGCTGCTTTCACCCTGAACCCAAGTTTGGTGCAATGAGGAAAACCCCAGGCAGGGCAGCAGGGGAGCTCAGGCTTGCCCAAGGAATGGCTGGTGAGGAGCTGCTACCCAGCTCCAGCTCTGGGAAGGGAAAAGGAGACACCTGGCACTGCTAAAGCATCAGTGGTTTTGCTGCCATCCACCTGCAGCAAAAGGGTTCCTTGCTTTAGATCTGAATAAAAAGTAAAGTGGTCTCCTCTCCCCTGAGGAGATAAAAAGGAGGCAGTTAGAAAGGAAAACAACCAGTTTTCCTGTTGGATAAAGGGGAACACAATGAAAAAAATATCCAAGTCCTGAACTCCAAGTGCATCCCAGCAGGGCTGGGGCTGCTGTTCCCACTCACTCCCTCTCCAGCCATGCCATAAATCCAGCCCCAGAAGCACCCACCTGAGGCAACGCCAAGCCAGTCAACCAGCTCCCTCCATAAACTGCTATTTACCTGCAGTTTTATACAATTGGATTTTAACAATAAGCACAATTCCTTTTTTTTTTTCCTCTCTCCCCTTTTCCTTTGCTGCACATTGTGAGACTTCATGACAAGGCTCCTGCTTGGAGCTGGCAGAGACCTTTTGAGAGCTGGAACAGAGCTCATTCCCCTCACCCCTGGGGATGGAGCAGGGAGGGAGGAGGTGCAGTGGGAGCAGTGACAGGTAAAAATAACCACACTTGGCCTGATGTTGCTCCCAATTAAGCCAGTGGGAATTTTGCCCAACTTCCAAAGCAGCAAGACCCAGACACACCCAAAAAGTGTTCTGCTGCATGAGCAGCCTAAGGATGGCCAGGGAAAATCATGGATACATGAGCTTCTTCCCTGTTTGCTGCTGGTGGAGCCTGAGTCTGCCCTGCCCCAGGCCCAGGCACTGCAGAGGCTGCAGGCACTCAGAGGTGATGATCAGACCCACAGCACCACATCTCTCCTGCTCCAGCCACTGCTGCTCCACACACAGCCTGCAAAGGTTTTTTTTGTTTTTGTTTTTTTTTTTCCAGGAACGGTTTATCTGCTCAGACAGTTTCACATCAGCTGAAACTAAAGTGTAAGTGGTTTTGGGGAGGATATAGAAAGTGTTGAAGAGTAGAAACATTTCATTCTGACACTTCCCTGAACAAAAAGCGCTCTGCCTTTTCACGGCATCACAGTGCCTTGTGAAACCAAGCCCAATTTATTTTTAAATGGGAAAAAAAGGAAAGCCCAAACTGAGAGCAAATATATTTCTGGGGACAAATATGATATTGCATTTCATCCTGTCGTTAACACTTTACTCCCATCTCCAGGATTCACCAAGCTAATGAGAATTCAGCTTTTTGTGGTGCTGCAATGTAACATCTTTCCCAACCACCTTGAAGCTGTTCTGCATGAGGTTGAGCACAGTTCAGCTCCAGCACTGACACCGACACATTGAAGGGATGCAAACATTTCCAACTCACATTCAAACATGAGCAACAACTGAGAGGAGCAAGAATTGATGGTAACACAAGGTTTGAAAGAAAAAAAAAAAAAAAAAATAGAAAAGGTCATTTTGCTGCTTGTCTGAAGACCAGCCCAGCTTTGAAGCCCACAGGCTCCTCCTGGGGATGTGAGAGCTGAGTGAGGCTCCTGGCCCTGGGTCAGAGCCCATATTGTACCAACAGAAGGATGGGGATTATAATACTCCTGCTGGGACTAAACAGTGTCAGGCACAGCCTCACCAGTGAGGAGACATCACCCTCCACCCTGCCAGCATTCCCAGGTCTGCATCCCAGGAAAACACTCTCCATGGAGAGGTATCCTCAGAGCCAGGGGCCACCCATACCCAGCCACCACTGGAGAAGGCAGCATCCACAGGAGTTTTTCTGGAATAACATTTCCTGACATTTTTAATGCCATATGTACCTTGGAGCCTGGCAGTTTAAAGCAATTACATCCAGGCTGGGAGCTGCAAAGCGTTTCTGTGTTTACGTCAATGTTTCAAAGGTACCAACCCAGCACTCCCAGCACTTCACACACAGGATTAGCACGGGGCTCCCACGGGGAACTGCTCCCTCCTGGAGCCCAGCAGCTCGGTGAGAACCTGCCTGTGGAGCAGAGGAATGGAACCAGGAGCTGAGGCAGAGTCACTCCACTGAAACCTGGATTTCCATCTGCTTGTCCCACACTGGGGAAAAAAAAAACACCACTAAAAGGTCAGGCCACCAGCTACACCCTGCAGCTCTGGGGATGTGAGTGTTCCTCCCAGACAGATGGTGGGAAGGGGAAGAGTGAGGAGGAGGAAGGAAAGGAACAAGTTCAAGACAAGCCTCTGAGATCAGCAAATGGATAAAAATACCCTCTCAGTGCCCCTGGCAGGCAGAGGGAGCCAGCCCGGGGGTGAGGGCAGGCACACAGCGTGTCCCACCCTGTGCCACAAGCCCACACTGCTCTGATGCTGCTCACCCCACTCCCTAAACCTTCCCTCTGGCATTTCTCCCTTCAGCTCCTCACGACTTCAGCATCCCCCTTTCCAGCTCTCACACCCCCTGACCACACTGGCCACTTTTCCAATGGCAGTTTTTACGTTTTCCCTTCCCTCCTCGATTCTTGGCACGTCGAGGCTGGGGAAATTTTCTCAGGCTGCAGATCCCTCCCACGCCTTTGATGCCATCTGCAAAAACCAAACCCCTTCCCAGGGCTGCTTTTCCCCCCAGTACAACTCCAATTGCTCTGGGGATGAGATGAGAAAATTAAGTTTGCTGCTCAGTTCAGATGAACTGGGAGCATTTATTCAGCCTTCCTTTATCAGAGATGCAAATCAAACACTCCAGTTACATATTTTAACACAGTGGGGTGGAAAAAGTCTGATGGAGAGAAAGCCATAAAGGTTCTAATGTATTCATTGGAGCTAAGGTGGAAAACTGAGAGATTGGTGAAAAATTATTAATGTAACAGGTGTCATTGTCACAAAAGTGACAATCTGAAGACAAATCCCCTCAAAATGAATTCCCTAAATATCAGAGCACATCATTAACCACATTTAGTCCCTGTTTTATACTGACTCTGCAAAGGAGAGTGAAGAGGAGGGGGAAGGTGGATGAAAGAAGCTCCTTCTCCCAGACAGCCAGAAGTTGGTTAATGGCACATTAAAATGGAAATGGAACTCGAAACCAAAGAAGGTCCCATCCTGGGGAAGAGCAGATGCCACAACAGTGTCAGGGTGAGAGAGTGGCACTTTCTTCCAGCATGGACCAGAAATAACTCCTCTGTGCAGCAGTTCCAGTGCTCCTGCATGCCTGGGGAGTTCAGCCCTGGCCCAGCCCTGCAGGCACTGAGCCCCTCTGCCCTGAGCACCTGGCCCAGCACAGAGCCCCCACTCCCTCTGGCCACCCTGAAGAAGCTCAGGAAAGAACTGAGAGCCACCTCCAGCAGCGTGGGGAGGACTGGTGATGGGCTGAGGCTTGCTTGGTTTGCCATCAGCAGGGAGCCTGCAGCTCCCATCCCAGGGGTTTGGGGATGCTCAGTCCACATCAGGGTGGGCAGCTCCTTCTCTCCCCACTATTCTCACACAGGGACATGCTGAACCCAGGGGTTTTAGAGCTTTTCTTTTAGTTTTTGTTGTTTTTTTTAAAATAAAAACAGCTCATTGGAGATCAATTTAGCTTTTTAATACCTTTCAGATAAGAAAATGTGCTGCAGCAGCAATTCTCTCCCTATCTTAATTAATTTCTAAACACATCACAAGCTGGAAGTGCATGTTTGATGAATCTGGTTGACCTCCTGGTGCAGAAATGATGACACAGATGTTGTGCCTTCTTCACTACCTCATTACTCATGTCACACCAGGGTTTTATTCTCCCATTGAGCTGGCTGACAGGAGCTCCAGTGCTGCCATCAGCAAGACAAGCTGCAAGGAGCCAGAGGAAGGCTCGAGCAATGTTTTGCATCTCTGGAGAAGCCAGGTCCATGGTGCTGCCAGCAACCCCACAGGACACAGCACAGGGGAGGGAAGGAATGGAGTCCACTGGGAAGTTTTACACCAAGGAGGACAAAATACTGCTGGGTAGGGAAACCAGGCACCCCACCAAGAATGGCCAATCTGAGGGAATGCTGGGGCTGAAGGAGCCCAAATGGGGATGTGCTCAAAGCCCAGAGGATCTGGAGTGATCCCTCACAGAGCTGTTTGCTGGGGACAGTGGGAATCAGCCCAGCTCTGAAAAGGGTTTCAGCTTCCTCTCCATCCCATTCCAGCTGGGATAAGCCCAGTTGCACAGGTATGATGATGTTATGTCCACCTGTGGGAAGGAGAGCAATCATCAAATCATGGAATGGTTTGGGTTAAAAGGGACCTTAAAGCCCATCCAGTGCCACCCCTGCCATGGCAGGGACACCTCCCACTGTCCCAGGCTGCTCCAGCCCCAATGTCCAACCTGGCCTTGGGCACTGCCAGGGATCCAGGGGCAGCCACAGCTGCTCTGGGCACCCTGTGCCAGCCCTGCCCATCCTCCCAGGGAAGATTTTATTTTCTTTTTTTCCCCTAAAGGTGACCACAGCTCCTAAAAATTTACTTGTTCTTGGAGATTCCTTAAGGAACTGAGAGCTGCCCCAGCCTGAGGCAGCCCCAGGACACCACAGGGTGAGCTAGGCACAGGATTCCTGCCCAGCTCCACTTCAGAAAAGCATGTGAAAGAAGAGGGAAGAGTTTAAGAGCATAACTTACACCCAGCTCAGGGGCTGATGAAGCACAGGACCAGTAGCTGATCATTAGGAAAACATTAGGATGTATGGGAACAAGAAGAAAAAAGGAAATTCCACAAATACAAGTTAAAGAAAATCCCCTGGGAGACTAGAAGCCAGCAGATAACTTGTCTGCTGCCAGCACAGCCAGCAGAAAGCAGGTATTAAAAATAAAAACCAGTAATATTTTTTTTTAAAAAACAGCCTGGTGAGGTCTGGTCACCATTTACTTGAATGGTCCCTTGGAAGGTGATGGCATGAGATGCAGCAAGGCTTTTCCTCATGACCACTAACCAAAAACCCAGCTTATTTCTGCTGGAGCTGGAGCAGAGACAGCACAGGACACGTTTCTAAACCTCCCAGCATGCAGGGTGCTCCTGGCTCTGGTATCCCACAGCCAAGGCTTTTACTGGCATCACTCACAAGAGAGAAAACCCCTCCCTGCAGCAGCAGGACAGGAGGAGGCTGTGCATCCTCTTCCCAAACCTGCACCCCAGCACCCACAGGGTGAGTGATGATCAAAGGGTCAGTGCAGAGATAAAACCTGCCTGTCCCACCCAGAGCCACCCTCCACCCCTCAGAGCCTGACAAAGACCCTCCCTCCCTCTTTGGCCAAAGCTCTGGACACGGCCCCAGGGCTGGATTTAGCACCAGGCAAAGCAATAATTAAACCGGGACACAAGGCGGTGGGGAACAACAAAAAAATAAATCTCTCTTATGTTTTGTTAAATTCAGCAATTTACAAGGCTGGAATAATTAGTGGTTTAAAATGTTTTGACACAAGCAGCCCCAATAATCATGATAAATCATATCAGGCATATGCCCAGATCCTTGAAGTGACAGATGACAAACAGAGCAGTGACAAGACGCTCCATCACGCAGGGAATCATTGAGTTAATGGAAGAATTATTGCTTCTGAAATCCACTCCAGTCCCATTGTGGGGAACATTCCAATTTATCAAAGCCAAATGAACATTAATTGCTGCAGCCTGGTAAGTTTTCGAGCTGCTGTGACCTTCATTGAATTTTAATCCAAAACAGATAAGATTTACTTCCACACAACAGGAAACAACACAATTAAACCCAAATGACAGCTGAGATTATGGTGAAAAAACACAACAGGCATAATGACAAAAATATTGATTCCTTTCTACTTGACACTGTGCTTAAAAAAAAAAAAAAAGAAAAAGTAAATAAATAAAATCTTGCATTTGCATATTTGTTTTTCTTTTCCCTTTATCCCTTCTTTTCATTTGGGAGACAAATTTCAGACTCTCAAGCCAAGAGGAAATGGGTGGCAGAGAGTAATGGAGACTGAATTCCCTTTAACTGCAGTAATTAATGTTATGTCTCATTGGGGAGAGATTAAGAAAAAACAGTTAGGAAAGGGAAAAAAAATAAAAATTAAGTATTATCTTGCTGTCAAAGACGCCCTTGAGCTCGGGAAGGGAGGAGTGAAGAGGGTGACAGTCAGTCAGTGCTTTGCAGGGGTAGATGGTGGTCACAGGGACACCACCCCAACCACTGGAAGGAGGAACAAACCCAGGATTTGCCCATCCCTGGAGCCCCCAGGCAGCACAGAGGGGGTCTTGGCTTTAGAGGCAGAGCAGGAGCTCCCAGCCAGGCCATAAACACCCATAGAAACCCAACCAGCTCCTGGACATGTCTCACTGCCCAGTAACTGTGCTCCCTAAGAGAGGGATTAACCAGATCCCCAGCCAAACCTTCCCCAGCTCCTATGAATCACCTGGGGCACGAGGAGAGAGGTAAAAACAAGTGTTAGAGCCCCTCAAAGGAGATGGAGGAAGGACTTTGCCATGTCCCCTCCTGTCCCCTGGGGCAGCATGCTGGGCTGATGATGGACAGGGTGTGCAGGGCCTGAATGCCAAGGCAGCACTGGGGTGAGCTGGAATTTGCTCCATAGGTTTAGTTTATAGAAAACACACAGGAGACACTGGGCTTCATGGCAGGAAGAGGAAGGAAAAGTATTTGGAAAGCTGGGAACCAGGACAGGTTGTGTCCTGAGGCAAAAGGGACAAGGACACTGAGGGTGTGGGCACAGGAGGGGAGCCCAGGGCCCCCCTGAGCCAAGCACAGCACAGCCAGGGAACCCCACTGCTGGGGTAGAGAGCTCAGGTGATGGAGACCCTCTGGGATGTGCTCCAGATGGGGTCAAGAAGGGAAAGAAAGGAGTGGGAAAGCAGCCCAGGCACCTGAGAGAAATATTCCACCCAAGAAACAAATATCTGTGCCCATTTTGTTCTCCCTACAGAACTCCATGAGGCCTCAAGGGAGGAAAAAAAACCCCAAAAAACCAACAAAACAGAATTATCTTTGCTGGTAACTCAAAACTTGGCTCAGGTTCACTCAAAAAGTTAATGAACCTTCTGAAAAATCTGGGCAAAGTTTCAAGCCTGTGCTGCAATCCTGACCCAGGAAAGGGATCTGCAGGGCTCCTGCCTCCCCAGGGACACATGTGCAGCCCAGACCCCATCCCAGACCCAGATCCATGCCCTGAACCCCAGCTCCTGCAGCAGGCCATGCCAGGATTTATAAAGAAGGGGAATTACAGCTGACTGTGTGTGGCAAGAACAACTCCCCTCCTGTCCTGTTGCTTTTGCAGAAGGGAAGAGAGGTGCAGAGCAGGAATTAACTCTCACACACAGCCATGGGTGCTCCCACACCATGGACAAAGCACATCTTCCCTGGCTGACCCGGGATTAGAGGCCAAACCCACTCCTGTGACATTTCTGGGACCTGCCCAGCAATGCTCTCAGCTCCACCACTGCTCACACGTTCCAAGGTGCAGCAAAGGAAAGCTCTGGCCAGGAGCTTCTCAAAGCATCCAGTCATTAAAATCATCTGCTGTATTTCAGAGACCATCTTCAGCAAGGCCTGAGGACCAGGACTGAATCTCCCCCTACCACAGAAAATCTTCATTTCAAGCAGGAATCCCAGGCACAGACACAGGGCAGTTCTCCAGGGCTCAGGTTTGCCCAAAACAGCCAAGCAATTCCATACTCAAACCTGCCAGGGATGGAGCTTTTCACACCCACTCATGTTGTGCTGTTTTCTTTCTTTGTTCTGTCTCTCACTTATATGTTCAGGCTCATTTTCCAAGTACACAGCTCTAACCCTCCAGCACCCCACCTCACTGACAATTTCAGCAGGACTTTAAACCATTTCCTATCCAACTCAGCAAGATGCAGCCCCCAACTCCTTTCTCTTCTGCCATCCTGCATCTTATTTTGCCCAAGAGCCTTGATGCAAAGCCCCTCTCCCTCCTCACATGCATTCAGTGCCAGAACTAAAGCCCTGCTACTGAGACATTCAAAAAACCCAGATTTAACTTGCAAAAGCCAAATAGCTGCTTGTTCAAATAATAATTAAAAAAAAAAATTGTGCAGCCATTGTCTCTCTTCCTCCTACCAAAACTAAGGACAGAAGCTGTGGAGATGATGCAGATTTTGAGAGATGAAGAGATTCACCTCTTGCAGAGGGCTGCTGTGGTGGGATCCCCAGTCCCATGGAAGACTTACTTTGGTAAATGAAAGGCATTATATACCAGCCTAACTTCTTTTTTTCTGTATCTTATCCCAGTGGGATTGAAGGGACAATGCACTGAATCCCATTTTACAGATGGAGCTCTGAAACACGGAGGAACCATGGACCAGATCCAAACACGTAGGCAACCACCTCATGTGAAACTGAAACTTTAAAAGGCAGCACAGCACATAAACAGTGCATTAATGAAAGGTCACAAACACCCCAGACGGAGACATTCAAAGCACTGGATCATCTCTTTACTTTAGGTCAGACTTGTCCTTTGCAAGAAATGCTGCAGCCCTTACTCACTTCAAAGATAAACTTCAGAATGAAACAGCCAAGCCCAAAATCTTGCCTCTGCACAATGCCCAAACACAAAGAGCAAGCAGAAATACTCCACTGGCACCTCACCACTTCACAGCATGGACAGCAGGAACTACAAGGATCCTTATTACTCTCCCAACAGCTTCTTCCCCACATTCTTTTGCCTTATTTTGTTTCATTTTCTTAAAAGATCAAGCACTCTATTTTTTTTTTCCCTGTCCCATTCACACACATCTCCCCCTTTCTGGAGACCCAAACCAGTAGTGACATCTGCAGACCATGCCCAGCACCCTGCTCCTCATCCCCCTCTCCAAGGGTGTTCCCCATCCCCTGGGTGCCATCAGCAGCAGGACTCACCATGACTGAGATGTGAAGAATGTGCATCTGCTCCTCCACGATCTCTGAGGGCTCCTGCAGGCTGGGGGGGGTGGCCCTGGAGAGCTGCTCAGCGCTGCTCATGGACACGTGGAAGTACAGGGTGCCATTCTCCAGCCACTGCTGCTTCCAGTGCACCAGGGAAATGTCCGACACGGTCCCCGACATCTCTGCAGGGACACAACGCAGCTCAGGGTCAGTATTCTCCACAGGTGTTATTCCAAGTGATCAAGGAAATTGGGACTTTTGAGTCTTACCCACAGAACTGCTTCTATTTATTTTTACCTCTACCTGTTACTTCCCCTATATATGAGCAGAAATGTTTGTCTTCCTTAATAAAATAAAGAGGTTACAGAGTGCCTTGGGATTTAGGAGGGCAAGAACAGTAAATCACACAGGATGCCCTAAACCTCCTGTGGCTTTCCCAGGAGCCAGGCTGGAAGAAGCTCCCAGGCAGCTGCAGCCAAGCCCCAAGGAGTTTCATGGCTCAGGGAGAGCACTCTGTGCCAGACAAGGCAGGGTGCAAACACCAGTACCTGCTTTGCTGGTGATTACAATGGAAAACTTCTTCCAGCTGTGAGACAGCAGCACAGCTGTATTTAATAGGGACACTCAGCACAGACTGTGAGCTCCAGCAACAAGGGAAAAGCAGCAGGCTTGACAAATATCTATTGACATTGGAGCTGCATCTGTCAGTCACCTTCTGCAGCTTCTGTTGGCTTTACATCCCACCCATCCTGATTTACAGCACAGGCTCCCTGGCAGCCAGGACTACACATCCCAGCACACACCTCCAGCTTTCCCTCACCTAGGGCACTGCACTGAATTGGGGGTTTGGAGAGCCCAAAGGGCACCCACAGACCTGCAGACCCGTGCAGGCAGCAGCTCCCAGCCTCAGCTGCAGCTCCTGTGTGGGCCAGGAGCCCTGACAGCTCCACAGCTGCCCAGCACATTGCACACAGATCTCTGCAGAGGATGGGTTTGGCAGTTTGGCAGCTGAATCAAAACCAAAATAATTTAAAAAAAAAAAAATTACTAGCACAAAATGAGCCAAAATATTTCTCCTTCCACCACATCTTTTTTTTTTTGTGTTTGTTTTCCCATTTTCCCATTTCCAATACAAGCAATGGGAAGCAAGATATGTCTTTTTAGTCACTGGGCCCACAGCTTCAGCAGACACCTGTTTTGAGGAAGACCCAAATTCAATTCCCTCTTATTTGGGAAGAGACCAGGGCTGGCAGCCCCTGACCCACTGTCTGCAGGTGTGTCTGCCCCAGAACAGTCAGGAGCACAAGCTCAGGTGCTTCTGGCACCACAGGGGGAACAGTTCAAGGCTCTCCTCCTCCTTCTCCTCTACCTTGGCTGCAGAGGGTCACTGGGGAGGACAGTGCTTGTTCCCCTGCAGGCAAGGCAGCCAGGGAATGCTGGTGGAATTTTGTATTTCATTACCTGGGCAAAGCACATCCAGTTGCAGCTCCCAGAGGAGGGGAAGGAAGGAGCAAGCCCAGCTGAGGCTGTCCTGAGGAGCCACCCACACCTTGCAGGACACAGTGCTTCAACAAGACACGTGGATGGTGAGCAGCCACTCAGGCTACAAGACCAGGCACTTGCACCTCTACAAACCCATGTCCCAGCCCAACAAAAAAACCTCTCAATCCTCCAGGAACAGCTTTTCTCACCCCTGAAATCAATACATTTTCCAGGAGCAAGCTCCTGGCTTCCCAACTTGGATTAGAAGAGAGACAACCAACCTGCTCAAGGAGAAGAGCCCATCACACCACAGGTCCTGCAGGGCTGAGGGCAGGGACAAGGGCACCCCATTACTGCCACATCCCTGATTCAGCACCTCTCTGGTGACACTCCTGAGCCACCACTGGGTCACCTCAACCTCACCAGAGGGCTTTGCTTATTGTCTCTGCACCTTTCTTATCCCCATCCCCTGTGCACACCTGAGCACTCAACAGAAAAAAACCAAACAGCTCCTGACCACACTTGGATCCATCCAGAGCCCACATTTGTGCTTGGGAGGGGATGCACGAGCTCCCTGTCACAGCCCTGTCACTGCCCTGGCATCCTGCTACTGACCCTTCTCTCCTTTGACAGAAAAAGATCTTTCCTGGAGCAAATCAGCAGCAAGAGGGTGTTTCTGGTACTCTGGAAATTTAAATCACAGCAGCCCTGCAGCTCCTTCAAGAGCTGCGAACCTCATGGAATGAATCCTGTGTCTCTCCCCTCCAAACAAGGCTCAAGCAGGAGGTTTCTTATAGCAGTAAAAATAAGAACAAAATGAGAGGAATATCAAGGCTGCTTAATTGCAGTCATCTTCCCAGCAATACTTCAAAGGTCTGTACTGAAAAGCATCTCCTTGTCTAATTAAAATCAAAACAAATGCTACTTTTAGGAGCAAAAGCACTCACTCAGCTTTGCAGCAGAAATCCAAGATCATCTACAGAGGCAAACAGGGAAGCATCAAGGGACAAACTCTGTTATGCAAAGCCATAATCTTAATTCTGTCCAGAGGGACAGTGACCCACAGGAGGGGAGGATTTACAGTATTACACACTCACCACACACATATCCTGCAGCAGACCTTTCCTGAAGGGCTCAGGAGGGAGGTTGGATCACCCAGCCCATGGCACAGACTGTGTGGATGTCACCAGGATCCCACTGCTACAGCTCCAAAGGCTACATCACATTAAGGAAGCAAGGAAAAATCCTCCAGGGTCAACCTTTCTCCAAAATTTTTCCCTTACACACACATTTTTGCATGGGATGTTTAAAAGGATCACGGAGAACATTTCTCAGGAATTCTGAAATATAGGCAATTTTTTGGATTTTAGCCTAGACTGAAGATAAGCCTGTTTCATTTTCAAAAGGTCTCTTCCAAAAGTAGAAACTTCAATTTAACATTCATTTCACAATTTTAAGCAAACCCAGCAGCCAGGCAATTTGTGACAAACACGGACTTGCCAAGCCTGGGCACCCATTCCCACACACTTATAAACACTTGTGTGCTGGAGTTTTCATTTCAGGCTGCCTGGTTCCTGCCCCAGCACCCCCAGGACACCACCAGCCTTCAATCACAGTCACCACTCACAACAGAAATAATTTTTTAAAAAGCTTTTTTCACACCCTGAAGCTGCAGAATCCCTCAATCTCCAAACACTGGGAAGTTTCTTGGCCTCATACACTTGACACTAATATTCCACTGCCTGTGTTTCACTGGACACACATTGTCACTCCACTGTCTGCTGTAGTTACAGCAGTGAGAGCTCGTCCATCAGACAGAATGTAATAGTCTGCAGCAAGATTGCCTGCTATCAGAGCTTTCAAATGCTTTTGGAACAAATTAAGGGCATTCCTGCACCAAAACCGAATGAGATACTGTTAAGGTTTTAAATGCACAGCAATGGAAAAGCACTTGTGGTCTATAGCTGTTAAAAATCTCAGTATCCAGAGGATGGGGAGCTATCAGATGGGGTTCAAACACCCCTTTGTGGGTAAAACACCAAGTAAAACAGCCAAACAGATCATCAAGCATCTGCCACACCACCTTCCTACCTGCTCACTGTGACAATGAGAAAAACGAGGATCCTCTGTCCCCACAGCAGGCAGCCAGACCTCTCCCTGCTCAAAGAGCCCAGACAGCAGCACCTCCACCCCAGAGCAGGGATCTGAGGAGCCTGTTCTCCCCAGCACCAGCACATCTACCTCCCCCTGCAGCCTCCCCAGGTTCCCTTCACAGCTGCCATCATGTCCCAGCACACAGCTCAGCCAAGCCCAGCCTTTGATGATGCTCTGAAAGTAAGAAAAAGGCACACAGAGCATTTCTGCCTTTCCTGCTCTTCCTCAAGCTCTGTGATTGTACAGCTTCTACAGTCTCCAACATTTTCCTTGGAAATCAAATAGGCAATCCAAACAAAACTCTTCCCAGGGCTCAGCCTCTGACCTGGGCTTGTGCCCATCAGCGTCACCCATCCAGGATAAGGCAGGGGACAGCAGTGACCACAGCAAGGTCCCTTCCATCCAACTCTCTAATCCCCTTTTTCCATTTGCTGTTGCTACAACTCTTACATATAAACATTTCATTGAAATCTTCAACTTGTATTACAATCAAACTTGAAAGCAAAGGGGCCTAAATGCATTTGGTTGGGAACCAAGATGATTCCCATAAAAGCAGATTATGCTGACATGATGAATAGAAAATGAAACAGCCGATATTAAAGTTGCAGGGTTGTTACTCCATGCCTTCAGGCTCCTGGCCACCCTACCCACCTCCTCCCTCCTATCCCCCTTGGTCTCACTGAAGCCTTTTCACCTCTGCCTTCTCCAAGCATCCTGGCAGGCTTGAAACAATCCCCAGCCCCCCCAGCCCCCACCCCAACCTTATGCAATGTCTCAGCATTCATCACTTGCTGGGGAGGCTGCAGCCCTGCCTTATCTGTCATGGCGTTTTACAAAGCCTGTGTTGTATTTAATTGGCTTGTTCTTGCTAATCTACCATGATTATTGTATTTTTATTTCATTCTTGAAGGCCATTATTAAAATAAGCCTTTTTGCTTAGAGCAGTTCATCCCCACAAGGTTCCCCGCCCCCGGATAACCAAACCCTCCCTGTGCTCCTCAGCACAGCTCAGACCTGCTGGGCACCTTTCCTGTCCTACCAAGTGTTTGGGCTGATGGCTGAGGAGCCACTGAGTAATTTCCAGTGCACAGATCCAGGCTCCTCTGTGCTTTTTCCTCCCCACCTGCTCCATCCCAGCAGGACCTGCAGCCAGGCTTCCTCACCCCACCTGCACAACTCAGCATCTTAATCTGGCAGAGGAAAAGCTGGAGGTGTGGTTAGTGATTGTTTTTCCTTTTCCAGAGACACAATTCCAGCTTGTGCCCCCTTTTTCCACACCCCTCATCCTGGCACCCCATCCCATCTGCTGCTGTTCCAGGGGCTCTCCTGAGTTAAGGCTCTCCAGAGGCACCAGCCTCCGATAAAGTGTTAGTTTAGAGACTCTTCCATGCTAGCTACCACTTATGCTAATAAAGCAAATTTATGCAGAAAGTCATAAACAGAGAGCTCTCCCCAGTGCCCTTGCCAGCGCAGGATTGCTCCCTGCGGAATAGATTATCACACTCTGTGCAGACTAACTCCAGAATTACTCCAGAAATGGGGCTTCCCCCATGCTCCCAGGGGGGCTATTCTGCAGTCAAACAGGCCCTGAGAGTTCTAAGAGTTTGGGTCTTTTGGTGGCAATGTGGTGGAGTTTTTTATCTGAATCATTTGCTCAGGTTTTTTTCTTCCCTTCCTCTCCCCTCCTTACACACCTCCTCCCCTGCTCTCCCCTCGCAGTACTCCCTGGGGCAGCACACAAATGCAGCTGCAGATCATAAAAAGTAATAGAGAAGCTCAGAAATTTAAGAAAGTGGGGGAAAAAAGAGATGACAAGCTCCCTCTGATCATCTCCTTTCAAAGCCCCTGCCTGTGAGAACACAGAGCTGCACCTGCAGGGCATTTCAGGGGTGGCTCTGGCACTGTGTGGGTCTGCATGGACACAGAATCATGGAATGGTTTGAGTTAGAAAATCTCTCTGAGATCATCAAGTCCAGTTGTTCCAAGCCAGCAGTGCCAAATCCAAGGTTTGGTGCTGGATGGAGGAGGGCTAAGGACAGCCTGGTCTTGGGGTGGTGCAAGGGGGATCCCACTGGCACAAGTGCAGGCTGGAGCACTCTCTGCATCTCATTGCCAGCAGCATCACATCTGACCTTGGGCAGGCAAACTGGGATTTGCAGTGAAGTGGGTTTGGCTGTTTTCAGGCTCTGTTGGAAGGAGGAGAACAAGCAGCCAGGTTCAGGCATGCTCCTGGGACTGGTGACCTCAAAGACACAGAGATGTGGGAGGAACTGAGCTGCCACCACAGGGTTCATGACAAACAACACTGTGAATGAAGGTGAGCGCAGATCCCAAGCTCAGCAGGAGCCCAAAAACAAGAAAACCTCCTCAGTTCGGATGGAAAGCTTGCAGGAGATCATTCAAGAGATGAGCCAGGGTGAGCAGGGAGGGCAGAGTCAGCCCTGAAACAGTTCAGAGAGCCGGAGGGTTGGGCTGCTCCAGCTCAGCTCTCTTGGTCTTGGCTCTGGAGCCTTCTGCACCATCCCCACATCCCTTTAGCCTTTCTAATCCGAGGCTTTAGGGGGCCTAAACACCCCAGGGAGCAGATACTGATTTGCCTGTGCCGCCCACAGATCTGAGTCTGATTCCACAAACCCCAGAGAAGCTCACACACTGCATGCTCCTGCAGCTGCTTTGATTGCAATTCAGGATACAGCACATTACCCTTATTTATAATGCCAGGGCTTCCATGTGCTGCCTCAGGCACTCTGAAATTATTACAGGGCCCTTTGACTTTCAATTCCCTTCCATTCAATTCTTTTCCTGTCGCAGAGGCTCCCCCTGGCCAGGGGTGGGAGCCAAAGGCGTGGAGGGAGACAAAGCTGGAACCTGGTCCTGCAGGGACTGCTGGCACATGGGTGAGCCAGGGCCATGGGAATGAGAAGCACCAGGTTGAGGATTTCAGAGAGAGGAGACACCCGGGCTTGGAGCAGCACTGGGGTGCTCACACACCCTCTGTGGTGTGACTGGGCACTGGAATCGTCTGCCCAGGGAGCTGCTGGAGTCACTGACCCTGGAGGGCTTTACAAAAAGCTGGATGTGGCACTCAGGGCCAGGGTTTAACTGATGAGGAGGGGTTGGGTCATAGGCTGGATGAGATAATATCAAATGTCATTTCCAACCTGGGATTGTTAATGATTCTGCCATGAGGAAAAAGCAGGTGAAGGAATGTGACTCCAAGCACCAGAGCCCCTGTTCTGTTCATTCTGCAGAGGTGAAGGGCAAGGTGCCACAGAGATGGGTGTGAAGGAGGTGCCCTGATGCATGGATTTTGCTCTCCTTCCCTCTCTGCTTCCCCAATCCCCACCCTTCTGTTAAGGCATGTGAGTTTTCTTCAGAATTTTAGTAAAAAGCTCAAGCTTTGCCCCTTCTCTGAGCCTCCTGGCTCACCCAAGAGAAGTGCAGGTTTTACTTTTGAAGCAGCACCTGAAGGCACAAGGAAGAGGAAAGAGTTGGCTCTAGAAAGAGCTACTGGTCCATGGGAGCTGCTGTTGTGGAAAGCTGGGACAGTGCTCTGTTCCCAGTTACTCCAGATCCTCAAATCCAACAACAGACAGAGCCAAGAAACAGGGAGAAAAAAGTCTACCTAAAAGGCACAAGCATCATTTTGTGATGGTCCAGCTATCAATCTCTTAGAGAAATTTGTGTCTGTGATTGTGAGGCTTTTCTGAAGGTAATGGGCACACAGCTCTGTGCTCAGGGTGGATTAAGTGAGACAGGTTTTTGTGCAGGCTGTGGGGATTTCCTGGCTCAGAAAGCTCAGTGATGGGCAGGAATGAGTAGATCTGCTGCATCAGCACAGGCATTGCTGCCCAGCCCTGAGCCCTGCATGGAGCTGGCTGCCCCACTCCAGGTGGCACTCAGGACACCTCTCCATCCCTGCTCCAACCCTGTGTGGGACTCCAGCCTGTCTGAAATCCCAGCCTGGCTCCTGCAGGACCACTACAAGCCTTAGAGGGTCTGCTGCCACCACACATCCAGAGGAATGGACTTTGAAAGCCTCCACAAAGCATCTGGAAAGAAAGAAACGCTATTTGATACCATAGCCTGGCAGAGCTCAGCCTTCTCACAGACACCAGAACTTTGCTTGGAGCCTGAATGGATCTGAAGTGTCCAATGACACAGCCATGGGAAGAGCTGCTGCCTCTGATAACCACAAACCTGAATTTTCACTGCAGCCAAGGGACCACAGGGCAGGTGGATGGGCAAGGCACAGAGAGAGCACAGGGAAGGGGCACAGGGAGGGCACAGGGAGAGCACAGGGAGGGCAAAGGGAGAGCACAGGGAGGGCACAGGGAGAGCACAGAGAGGGCACAGGGAGGGCACAGGGAAGGGCACAGGAGGGCACAGGGAGGGCACAGGGAGAGCACAGGGAGAGCACAGGGAGGGCACAGGAAAGGGACACAGGGAGGGCACAGGGAGGGCACAGGGAAGGGGCACAGGGAGGACACAGGAGGACACAGGAAGGGCACCATGCATCACCTGCAGTGGCAGCACAGTTCCCAGGAGCACAGGGAGTGCTGGCACGTGGAACCAGGGCCAGATGGGTTCTGCTGATATCATAACCCAGATCCCAGAGACAGAGAGGGAAGGAGCCCAGTCAGCCCCCACCTGCCTGCACTGCTCCTGCTTCCTTCTCCTGGGTGCTGTAGGGCTGGGCTGGGGATGCCTTTTCCCAGGACAGCCTCCAACACAGACACATGGCAGCAGAGCAGCAGTGTCAGGATGGCACTAGATGAGGCTTGTGCAGGGGCAAAATGTTTGGAAAGCCACCCCTCTGGCCTCTTCCTTGTGCAGGTAACAGCAGCAGCAGCAATTTTCCCTTTGTCTGTGAGCTTGTGCAGGAGCTGAGGGCTGGGAGCAGGGCAAGGGCAGCCTGGCACAGCAGGGTGGGCATCAGGGCAGAGCAGGGCTGTCACAAAGGGACAGAGGGAACATGCTTGTCTTCCTGCAAGCTGTGACAGGAGCAGAAGGGCAGCATGACCTATTCAGGTGATTTGAAGAGTGTGGCAAAGCCAGGCAGGCTCCAGGACAAAGCAGAGAGGTGCATTTGCTTTACAGCTGCCAAGGAGCAAGCGCCAGCCTCGAGGGGTGAGCATGGCTCTGAGCTCCATTAGCACCAGCCACCAGCTTTACAAGTCCTCTGCATTTTTAAACCTCTCTTTGGGAAACAGACCTCTTAAAATGATAAGGCAGTTTGATAGCTCAGGGCTCTGCTCACACTGTGAAGTAATTTTTCTACGATAGTTCCTCCATGGACCTGCCCTCCCAAAGGGGAGGTGGAACAGGCAGAGGAGGAGAAGAAAACAAGAGAGAGGAGGAGACAGGAGCTCTGCTCACCTTCTACAACACTAAGACAGTTCCACCTGCTGAGATGGATGTTCTTTTCCAAGGAGAAGGAGCTGGTTGGGTATTTTCAGGGAAGAACAAAAAGCAGGTAGCAGATTACTTGGGATCTGCCTCTGTCACCTGGAGCACCATGGGGGTACATCAAAAGCCTGAAAACTCTGGGTATGCCCGTGGCCAAGAAAGCAAAAATGTCAGTTAGCAGGAATGACCAGGTGCTGCTGCCCCTCTCCCTGCACTGTGATGGAGGCTCCTTCGTTCTCAGGGTCCCTTCAAGGCACACATCCACACTGGTTACCAAAGGATTAAGAATCTTCCCTCTTCTCCAGGAGAGACTTTTGAGTGCTGACTCCCTGAAAAGCCCCCAGAGCCTGCCAGGTACCCGAGGTACCACCCATGCACCCAGGTTTTGTCTGGGCTACTCAACAAACCCCAAATCCAGCTCTTACTTACAGAAATGAATTATTGCAACCTCACAGAAAATTCATTTCTCTCTAAGACTATGACACCTTAACCCAGGAGCAATCTTGCATATTTATTTAGCCCAGCACGCAGCAAGGTTCCCAGGACACTGTGCCAGGAATGCCCCGGAGTGTCCCAGCCCAGGACACTCTGACACCCTCTCAGTGGCCAAGCACCACCAGAGTTCTGCAGAAAAGCCAGAAAGGGCTATGGGAGAGCAAACTGCTGCCCTCAAAGGGTGCCAGACCCCACTGAACAGGACAAACCACCTGGGCAGCCTCAGCCCTGGAGCCAAGGGTTGCCCTTAGGGGCTGCCCTTGGAGGCTGCCAGAAGCAAAAGGTTCACTGAGATTAGCTGTGGAAATTCTCACCTCTCTGGACTGACTCTCCCTGCAGTGAACTGGACTCCAAGCAGCTGATGTAAGAGCACAGCAAAGTCGCTGCAGGGCTCAAAAAGCAGGATTGTAAGATGAGGAGACGTTAAAATCCAAAATAATAAAAGCAACCAAATTTATTAAGGCTTCTCATAGGCTGGGAGCAAAATAATTTTTCCCCATTTAAAAGTGGGTAAGGAATGAGAGAAGAGAGCAATTTGTCAGAGATTGGAAGCAACAAAGTGGCAGAGACCAGAGCCTGAAGCAGACAGCACCCACAGACACCACCCAGCCACCCCATTCCAGCCTTTTCCCATCTCCTTCCCCAGCAGGAAAAGCTAATCCAGGTCATTATCTGGTTCCCCCACCGGCAGATCCAGCAGCAGCATGCTCTCATTTGCTGTCCTAACAAGGGACTCGGTGAAAGCTGTACAGGAGCTGCCCACAAAGGGACACCTACAATGAGACAGAGGAGACAGGGAGCATTTTTCCCCTTGATCTGCATACACAAAGGTCATGGGAAAGTGGCAGAGGGGGATGAATCCTGCAGCCTCATTAGAGGGAAAGAAACTGTTTCTGCAAATAATTGATTTCTAAATTTATCCCCTAATTAAATAGGTTCCCTGGACGAATCTGCATGCAGGATGCAAGGTGATGATTTAGTGCCTGGCTTCCTCGGAGAAGAACGCATCAACACATGTTTGCAAATTGTCTCTGTGCCAGGCTCAAAGGAAGGGTGATCATCTCCCCACACTGGTGTTCCTGACACCTGGAGCCCTGGCACACCCAGCCGAGCTCCCTCTGTGCCAGGCTCACCTGGGGCACACTCAGGGACAGGATGTTTGTCACCTGCCAGCAGTCCCATGCTCCAGGGCAGGGCACCCATCCCTGCTCACACCCTGCCCCAGTGGGAGGCCGGCCAGAGGGGATTTTGGCAGGCAGCAGCTGTAAAACTCTGTCAGGACTGGAAATGCACTGCCCAAACTCGGCACTCAGCACACAGCACGGCGAGAACGAGGAACATTATCTCCAAAACACGCTCCTGCTTCCGACATCAATTCCACGGCTGTTCCTGTCTAGTCGCTTTGACTTTTTCCTACAGACACCATCAGCTAATAAAACCTCCAGAGACGGATCCTGGGATAAAACCAGGCTACAAGCTCTGCAAAAATTAAGCACATTTATCACTCTTGTGCGGAGAACTCCTTTTGGAAAGCAGAGAGCCCTGACGCTCGCAGACAAGCATCAGAGGGCTTGGGACGTGCAAGCTCCACGTTAGCTCGAAAAGATGGTGGTGGCAAATGTCCCTGCTGTGACAGAGCCCTGACAATTAACTCCTGCTGCCCAGGATGGCGAGCAGAGCCCACAGCCTGTCCATCTCTGCTGGATCAAAGAGAAGCACTTGCCTGCATTTACACACTCCTCTCTCTGGAAGCAGCAGCAGCAACACCTTCCATCCCCTCTTCCTTCCTCCCTGCCAGCTTTCCACCCCACAAGGTCATTTGTGCACTGGGTGTACAGGTCACCCTCCTTCAGCCCTTTGGTGCTCAGTTCAGGATCTACAGATGTGGTTTGTGCCCCCTGATCTCCCACCCGCTGGGGTTCCTGCCCCAGGCACCTGAGGCTCACGAGAATTTATCCATAGGTTTGGATTTAGACTAAATATTAGGAATTCTTTGTTGTGAGAGAAGTGAGGCCCTGGCACAGGGTGCCCAGAGCAGCTGTGGCTGCCCCTGGATCCCTGGCAGTGCCCAAGGCCAGGTTGGACATTGGGGCTGGAGCAGCCTGGGACAGTGGGAGGGGTCCCTGCCATGGCAGGGTGGGATGGGATGAGCTTTAAAGTCCTTTCCAAAACAAAGCATTCTATAATTCTGAGACTCTGTAAGTGCAGCCTGGAGATGCTGTGAGTGCCCATCCCTGTCACACTGAGCACATGTGATTTTCTCCCCCCACCTCCCCAAAAAAGGTCTTCAAAACTGAGCATCTTACAGCATTTTGGATTTCTCAACACTTCTGGATGAAAACTACCTTGTTAAGTGAGTTCTCCATCAAAAAATCACTGCCACAGATGGAGCTCGGGCCCTAACCTACTTCTGCACTCAAAAATAAAAAGCCATTAGGTGGCTAAACACTTTAGGAACTGTGTCCCTTCATCTCCCTGCTGTGGTTTTCCGTCTGCAGCAGAGCATCCTCCTTTATAAATTGCCTCCGAGAGCCTCTGATCTCGTCTAAAAGAAAACAGTATTATTCACAGGATGGGAAAGAGATGGAAGAGAGCTAATTAGTCCTCGTACAGAGGAGTTTGCAAGATACAACATTTAAATGAAGCATTATTTTCAGATGGTGGTGCTAAAATCTTCATGCTACATCACTAGCTTCTTCCAGAGGTGTTTTTTTTGCTCACCTTGAGCATTTTCAAAGGCAAAAAAAATTTCTTTAGGTACCAAAGCAAATTCATAATTCAGCTCTCCAGCACTTTCTAACCTGAGCAAGTTAAAATCTCGCTAAAAGCAGAGTCCTTGAGGCCCTGTTCCCCAAGGATGTGTGCACATAAAGCAAGGAAAATGTGTGGTTATTAGAGTTTAGCTTTATTGTTTCCAAAAAACACACTGAAGATTGTGTTTATGATTCTGGAGAAAATAAAAGCCTCTCTCCAATTGTTAAAATAGCGAACATGAGATACTCCAGTGACTTCTAAGCAATCAAACAGCACAGCACCCTCTACTTGGATTCCAGAAAAGTCTGTGCAAGAGTGAGAATGAGCCTGAGCAGGGATAGGAGATAAACCCACACCTCACCTTAGAGCCAAAGGAAGCAGAACTAGCTTATGCAGTCATTTCATGAGGATAAGTTACATGGAGGACAAGAAAACAATTTAAACCTCATTGCAAAATTCCTTAAGAGCCAGTTTTGTTGGTTTTCAGAAACATCCTGGTTTCTGAATGATCAAATGCCCCATGAAAGCCAGACTTGAGCAAGTGAATCATTAAGACACACTCAAAACCGAACAAAAAAGTAAAATCTTAGCTGGAGCTCTCTCTCTGGCCCTTCACAGGTCTCTTGCAAAGCCTTCCCCACCCTGCACGACCTCAGAGGGCTTTTCCTGCCCCACATCCCTACCAGGCTGAAGGTCTGCAAGGAAGGGTTTGTGTCCATCACTGCACCCATCAAACAGCATTGCCCAAAAAACCCAGCACCTTCCCCACTGCTGGCCCTCCACCTTCAGCCTGGAGGAAGGACAACCCACAGGGTATTTTTATGCTCCTCCTTTAGTTATTAGCAAGACTCTGTGAGGTTATGAATTATTGAATGGAGCTGTCTCTGCAGGTTAGGATGATGATGATGGAAGGGAAATGTGGGCTGCAGAGGGGCTGTGTCCCTGGCACAGGAGCAGGGCAGGGAGCCAAGGGCCACGTCCAAGGGGATCCTTACCCAGCCACTCAGAGTCTCTGCCCATCCATCAGAGCCTGACACCTGCCTGGCACAGTGGGGATCAAATCCATCTTGGAGGAAGCCAAGGGAAACACAGCTCCCACAGGGAAGGGAGGGAATCTTCACACCCTGCTCACAATCCTGCATCCCACTTGAAAACCCAGGGCTTGAAACCCTCCTGGCCATGCCTGGTGGATAACCTGGACTGGCTGACCTGGCAGAATCAGATATTCCTTGGAGGTTCAGCACAAAGAAACAGACTGGGGGTAGGGATGGAAAAAGCCAGTGAGGAGAGAGATCCTGAAAAGGTGGTGACAGAATCCGGCCTCCAGACAATTTCACAGACACTTTCTGGAAGGTATTATTGGCAGCTCTAAAACAGCCTGTTAGCATGAGCCTCTGGGGCTTGCAATAAAAACCAAGATGTATTTTTCCCAGGTTAGATAGATGTCTGAAAATTAAAGGCACAGCCTGAAAAAAACATGTTAATCCCACCCATCCCTTAGAGTACATTTACTCACAAGCTCCTCACAGGGTCAGTGCTGGAGCAGGGGAGCCACAGCTGCCTTCATCCCAGCATGGGGGCAGCATGCAAACCACGTCCTGCTCCCAAATCCACCTTGCTGGGTAATGGCTGCATTCCAAGAAATGTGTAAAACACTGAACTGAGTCTTAAACAATTCCAAAGAAACATTGAATTCACTGCACACAGCCAGATCTTCCAGCTGAGGCAGCACTGAGTGGCCAAAGTAACTCCAGTTTCTGTGTGTCCTGCTCCAGAATCATGTCCCAGGACTGATCAGAATGCAGGAGCTTCCAGGGTCACACTTTACCCTCTTCTATATTTTTTTTTCTGTGGGCCTCCTTCTGAAAAAGTCCATAACCAAACCAAACATGTTACCCCAAAGACATGAGTTTTGTCAACTGAACTCTACTTGAAAAAAGGCTGAGGATCAACTTTTCCTGCAAGAGATTTGCCATTATGGCCAACAATGGCCATCACACCACACACTATACTGCCACCTGCACTCAGGGTTAAGATCCTCATTTAAACCCCAGAAATTAAAAGCATTGTGTATCCAGAGGTGCACACCAGAGCTCTGCTCGTTCCAAGCCTGCCCTTCACCTCCACAAGATCCCCAGCTCATCCCCTGCCTGTGATGGTGATCGATCTGATCCCTGCTTGGCTCGCAAATCCTGCCTGCTCGCTTTTTTTCACTCTGGATATTAAGGGAAGGAAATCTCTGGATCTATTTGGAATGAATTATACTGCAGTAATTGCAGCTCCTACAGGGCAGTATTAGGTCAAACTGCCCTTTTTGTGCTGTGTCTCAAGCACTGGAGATGATGAATGGGCTCATTTTCCGCAGAGCTGGATGCTCACAGCTCCAGGTGAAGCCCACGCAAGCCACAGATGCTCACTGCTCCGATACCACAGCTCCTGCCAAGCACTTCCTTTAATAAAACATCCAAACTCTCACTGTGCAAACACAATTCTGGCACACAGTCCTTGACACTTGTTGCCATCGTCCCACGGGTCCTCAGCACACGGAGCCATCCCCACTGCTGTCCTCTCCAGGCTGCACTTGACTGCTTAAGAAATCTCACCACTCTCACCCCAGAAGGACCTTTTCAGCCCAAAACAGATTCTGCCCTACCACTCTAACTCTGTGTTAATTATTAAGATATGGTGGGATTGCAGAGACTAATTATCACTGTGAAGTTACTCTCCTGAAGGCTGATAAGGGAAATAATTAGGATGGACAAGCATGGATTACAGAGCTCTAAATCTAGCTTTTCTTGTCAAGATAATTCTACTAGCCAAGCTCACAGATGACAAGAGAGTCCATCAGCAAACACGAAGCAGTGGTGACCAAACAATGGGCTGGACCTTCCCAGACTCCACAGAGCACAGACCCTTCCTGCTGCAGCACAAGGGGATCGCTTCTCCAGCAGCTCCAGAGTGGGACAAACCTCAAAAAAACAACTCCAAGGAACTCAGCACAGACCCCTTGGGGAAAAGGCACAGAGCCTGGGAAATCCCAAGAGGATCAGCCCTGTGCACACCTTCCAGCCAGCTTCCAGCCCATGTCCATCAGCTGGTGTGTGCAGTGGGAGATGTGAGTGCCTCACAGCTCAGGGGACGTGCTCTGAAGTGTGACCTGCTGGGTGCCAGGGGGTTGGAATGAGATGATCCTTAAGGTCCCTTCCAAGCCAAGGCATTCTGTGATTGCACGAGGTCCATGCTACAGGAGCTTGCAGAGCTGCTCTGTGCCTCACAGAGCACAGCCACCCTCAGGACACGTCCCTGAGCTCTGCTCAGACCCTGCAGCTCTCAGCATTTGTGCAAAACACAGCAGAAGAGAGGGTCGGGCTGGGGCAGAGCTGCCAGTGCCACCGAAATGAATCTTCATTGAGACAGCAGAGCTGAGCACCAGCTAATTCACCCCAGCTCCCAGCTCACCCAGCTCTGCTCTCTCCCAGCTCCCAGGGTCACATTCCTCGGCACATCTCCCGTGCATTCCTCATGCATACACACAGATTATTTTCCTCTAACAATTTCAGGCACCCTGCGCCAGAGCATTTATAACTAATACATATTCTAATGTTCCTGTTCACCTGAGACACTCGAAACTTTCCTAGCTCATTTGTCAGGTTTTTTTATTTATTTTTTTTTAAATGCCTTCTTCCCCTCAGGCCAGTCAAATGAGTCCAGTTAATTTTCATTTCCACAGACATGGAAAGTCATCTCAAGGTCATTTTTGGGTTATTTTACAGTTTCAGATTTGGAGGGTTTTGCAGGATCTGCAATTGAGGCTTCTGATTATCTGCTGAATATTGAAAGGAAAAGGAACCAGCTGAAGAAAGACAGTGATGAAGCACCCCATTGACACCCAGGTAATTAAGGAGAAACAAACATGTTTGTTGGCTGAAACAAGGGAAAAAATGATGCAAACCACTTTATTCTAGCAAAGGAAGAGAGGAGGGAGGAAGACAAAGCAGCAGCTAATGGGTTTCCATCAGAAGGGCATGCTTTCCTCAAGCCAAAACCTTCCCAGTGTGTTTGCATTTCAGTGGGAAGGTGCCACCGGCAGGCTTTTGTCACTTCTGATCAGAAAGAGAGCAGAAAAAAGAATCCCAATAAACTGCAAAACACAACCTTTGTGATGCAGGCAGATCAACACAGCCCCATTCTGAAAGGAAAATACAAAATATATCTGTACATGTCCCAAGGGTTTGGAAGCACTGAAGCCTGGAGGTTTGCCATGGGACAGCCACATCTCCTGACCAGCTTTAGCACTGAACTCCAGGAAACTACTCCCTTGGGAAATGATGACCCAACCTCATGGCCAGGACCAGATGATGCTGGAGGCAAAGGAAGAAACAACTCCTGCAGTGAACTCGAGCACTGGGCTCCCCGAGCTGGCGCGGCGCAGGCGCGGCAGAAGTGTTTATGAGATGTTTTTAATATCGTGTGGCAGACGGAGAAATGCAATCATGACTGAGCCACACATCTCCCCAAGTCCTCAGGGAGCTCGGGTACAAGCCTGGCTTTGTTTTTTTCCCAGGGAACAATCAAGATAGCAGGCTTGCAGCTCCCCTCACATGCACTCTCCGGGGGCTGAGACACTAATTAGTTTGTGTGCACTGGAGGCATTTTGGCTTTCAGGGAACCAGGCAGGAATACTCACCCTCAAAAGACCTAGAGCTGATGGTGGGTGCTGAGCTTAAGCTCCCCAAAACTGCCTTTGTCCCATGAATCAATTGCTATGGAAAAAACAGTTGGTTTTGTTTTCCCCCCCACCCATGAACAAGCAATTTCCAGAGAGGAACAGCATGAGAAATATCTTATTTTAGTCCCCTTAAAAAAACACAAATCCTGTTACTGGGGGAGTGATTCATTCTGCTCCCCCAGTCCCATGAGATGATGTTTTCCTTCCCAGGCAGAGCTCACCATGTCTGAGGTACCAGCACCACCTCCCCATGCTCACCTGGGGCACCAGGGACAGGGCAAAGCCACAGCCCCCAGTGGCACCAGGACTCAGAGGAGGATGAGGAACATCAGTGCTGGACCACCAGATCATAGAATCACAGAATGGTTTGGGTTGGAAAGGACCTTAAAGCCCACCCAGTGCCACCCCAACCATGGCAGGGACCCCTCCCACTGTCCCAGGCTGCTCCAGCCCCAGTGTCCAACCTGGCCTTGGGCACTGCCAGGGATCCAGGGGCAGCCACAGCTGCTCTGGGCACCCTGTGCCAGGGTCTGTCACCCTCATGTCCTGTTATGTCCCATCCATCCCTGCCCTCTGACAGTGCAAGCCATTCCCCTCCTGTCCCATCCCTCCATCCCTTGTCCCAAGTTCCTCTCCAGCTCTCCTGGAGCCCTTTCAGGTACAGGAAGGGGCTCTTAGAGTCTTCCCAGAGCCTGACTCCAGCCCTTGGAGATCTCAGGGGCCTCCTCTGGACTCTCCAGCAGCTCCAGGTTCCTCCTGTGCTGGCCCCAGGGCTGGGGCAGCTCTGCAGGTGGGGTCTCACTTGAACAGAGCAGAGTGGGAGAATCCCCTCCCTCGACACATGCTGGCCATGCTGCTTAACCTCAGCTTCAGCTCTGCTCCAAGCTAAACTCAGATCACCTTGGAGAGGTTTAAACACGGTGGCTCCAGAGCTTTCCTCCCACAGCTGCCCCTTGCCCTGGTCTCACAGAGAACCTGGAAACACAGGGAGCTGCAGGCTGCAGCAGTGACCTGACACCTCCAGCTGCTCGGGTCAGGTCCTTGCAAGATGCTAATGCTGTAAGAGTACAGCTGAAGTCAGGACTATTTCCTGCTGACTGTGAAATAGGTGTAAAAAAAAAAAAGAAAAAAAAAGGAGAAATGTATTGCCATGTACACTTGTCCAGTTACAGCAGTACCAAAGGCACAGTGCACAGCCTTGAGATTTAGTCATTTATTTTGGATGTTGAAAGCACTAAGGAAAAAAACAACATTAAATGTTTTGCTGTGACCTCGATGTTTCATTTGACAATTAGTTCTGAAATACTGAATGCCTGAAACCAAGCCAAAAAAACCTTAAATTTTAGCAAGACATCATTAAATCACTGTTAGGCCAAACATATTAAAAAAAGAAATGCTTGAGTCACAAAAATCTCAGCTGTGCTGTGGGATCAGCCCAGTGGGAATGACCCCTGGACACCAGAAAGGAAAGAAGGATGGAAACCCATCCAAGCTGGGCCAGTGGGAGGAATGGCCCTGCCTGATCCTTCCCAGAGCACAACTCCCACCCTGCCAGTGCTCCTCTGTCCATATGTCAGCACAGATTTGGGGCAGCATCCTGCCCAGTAGGGATTTCCCATGTCCACACATCCAAGGACTGGGTTTACCACTGGTCCTGCTCCTCTGGTCAGGGGGATTAGGTGTGAGCTGACTCAGAGGGCTCCACTGAGATGCAGTGATCAGCAATCCAAATTAAACACAATGCAAATTAAAACTGCTGCTGCCAGCCCCTTGGCTGGGCCAAACTCCCTGTTCTGAGCCAGAATGAGCCCCTTCTTCTCCACACACCAGTGACCACAGCAGAAAGCTGCTGTTTCAGCACCTTGCACAGCCAGCCAGGAGCAGGCAACCCTCCCCAGGTTCACCTCACTGCTCCTGATCCTTCTGAGCTTCCCTATTGCTCACCAGGCACTCTCTGCTGTCTTGTTTTTTTAACAGAAAATAACAAAATAATCCTGAATGAAGAGATGTGAGTTCTCCTAACAGTAACCCCTGGGGCTGTGCATCCCTCCTGCTGCCCAGCCTGGTGCTGCAGGGATGTACCAGTGCCCCTGGAGCTGGAGAGCCCCTGGTTCATAGGGATCTGTGCTGCTGGAGGGAAGAGGGAGCAGTGAGGAGATAAGGACTCGCTCCTGCACATGGTGCAGAGAAGGATTAGATACTTACAAATATTTTATCCTAGCTAAAGTAATTGCACCACTTGTTCTTATGAGTCAGAGCTATTTATTTTCATGCTTCAGGGCATCAGTTGATCACACCAGCTGAGGTCAGGCAGAAATTCCCACTGCTCCTGTAAGCATTTTGCATATTGCAGGGATGTGCATTAGCACCAGTCCCTGCAGCCTGGCACTCCCCCATCCCTGTCACCCTCTGCACTCCCATCCCATGCAGAGGACACACCAGCACCTGAAGAGAGGTGACAAAAAAGGTGGGGAGGGGCTTTTTGTAAGGGCATGCAGGACAAGGGTGAATGGCTTCACACCACAGAGAGTGGGTTTAGATGAGACACCAGGAAGAAATTCTCTGTGAGGGCACTGAGGCCCTGGCACAGGGTACCCAGAGAAGCTGTGGCTGTCCCTGGATCCCTGGAAACGTCCAAGGCCATGTTGGACAAGCTTGGAGCAGCCTGGGACAGTGGAAGGTGTCCCTGCTCATGGCAGGGGTGTAACAAGATAATCTTTAAGGTCCTTTCCAAGACAAACCATTCTGTGATTCTATGGTTTTAAGAAGTACCACACAACAGTCACTGCTGTCACCAGTTTAATGCCTGTGTGTGGAACAGCACACCCCACACTCCCACTCCAGGCAGGAGCCTCTTGGTACCTCTGGATACCAGGGCACATCCAGCAGGAAGAGCATCCCAATGGGAAGGGATGGTATTGGCTGTGCAGGAGGCAAAAATGAAAATAACTCCTTTTGACCCTGGAGCACAAGAGCCAAAGTGGGGTCACTGAAGCTCATTTTGGTGGCCAGCAATGCCATGGCCTCTGCTGGGAGCAGACACGGATAGCTGCTCATTCCTGAGTGCTCATGGACATGCAGCTCTAATTGTGTCACCAGCCAGAACCCTCCCCAAAACAGTATTTGGCCAATATTAATAAATAAAAACTTGGCAGTCTGTGCTTGGAAGGGGAAGAGGAACACAAGAAAACAGCCACAAGCATTGGACTGGGAAAAATACACCTCCCTGGGCTAACCAACCAGTTTCAGTAACCCAGAAGCATTTAATAAAGGTCTGGGAAAAGAACAGCCCTTGATCTCTGAGCACTGAGCATGAAATGAAGCAGCAGAGGCCAACACACACCAAATAAAATGTTCCCTCCACACAAACAACAGGTTGGCTGCTCTTGGAGGAAAACACATGCATACAGTAGCAGGGACTGCAAGGTGCTTCATACAAACCAGGTCAGAGAGTGTCCCCTGCCCTGCATCCAGCCTGGAACACCTCCAGAAGCTGCAGCAGCACAGGATCTCTCTCTTGTCCCCTTCCTGTCATCCTGCTCATCCCCTAAATCTACCCCCAGCTGTCCCCCCAAACAGCCCAGCCCTGCTCCCAGGCTCAGGTATCTCCACATTTCCTCCTCTGCGCCTCACTGATCCCCATTAGCAATTACACTGCAGCGGCAGCAGCTCCACAACTTTAATTATAAGACAATTTCTGTTCTAATCCCTGGTTTTGACTCACTGCTGCAGACTCCTCTTCTACCCCCACCCTCTCATTGGGTCATTTCAGAAGTGAAATCATGCAGCCAAGGAGGAGTTTGAACAATTAGGGCTAATGATCATTCCTACATGGCTTTCATACAGATGCCTGACACCATTTCAAGGGCAGCACCACAAAGCCACCCATGCTCAAGCTCTGCCATTTCTTATGTCGTTGGGAACAGCACCAGAATCCTTCCTGGAACCTTCAATTCATCTGTTTTTCATATAAAAAGTGTTCATTGTTTCCAAATCCCTGGGACACCCTTCTCTCACAGCTGGCATCTTCACCCAGAGCCCACCAGGAAGATGGGCTGCAAACTCAGCAATCCCTCCACACCCAAAGCATCCATCAGCATCCTCTGGTGACATTCCCTGCAGCACAGCTGGGTACAGTGAGAGCATCAGGAATGTAAAACCCCCAAGTCACAAGTCCCAGGTTTCCCCTCCAGATCTTCAGCTCAACTCCCTCGACTTCACCTCTCACCCCCCCACCTGTCACCAGGGATAATTTTTTTTCCCTGACACACTTTGTTATTCAGAGATAGAAGATCCTGTAAATGCTGAATTATTATCATCAAATTATAATACTCAGAACACTGCCTCCCTTTGGGATTGGTGCTGCAGAAGGAGAGAGCACAGCTCAGGCACCCAGAGCTGAAATGTGCCACGTTTAGCTCCCTTAGAGATGGCAGGGATGGATGCTGCTTCAGTACTTTCTCTCTTTTTCAGCTGTCCTGGAAGAGCTCCTCTGACAGGTTTGCTGGAGAGAACTGAACTGTATTTGAAAGGTAATTTTTGAGCAAATGGAAACAGAACTGTCAGAGTTGTCACGATGAGATTTTTTTGAATTTCCCTCCTGTTTCAAGGGAGGGAGGAGGGAGAAATCATTGTTTCCAGAATGGGATAGCTCCTGATGCTGCTCCCAGCTTCCCCAGGCTCCTTGCAGGCTGGAGGGCTCCACTAAAGCCCCCAAAATGGAATCATTCAGCCTCACACACTTGGTTCTCTCTCATTTTCACTTTCAGAAGTAAAAATAAAGCAGATTCCAGATGGAAACTCTCACAGTCCAGGACAAAGGGCAAAACTGTTGAGGTTCCTGCAGGGGAAGGCATTCTCCTGCCTCTTGGTGGACCCAGCACTAATGGGCAACCTTGGGACACACACCTTCCCCAAACATGCAGAAAAGCCAGCCCACATCACCAGGACTTCTCAAAATTACAGCAGACAAGCAGAGAGCCAGCAACACCCACCCCTGGCACCCACAGGGCTCTCCCTGCACAAACCCACAGCCTGGGAAGCACCTTCAGGAAGAGCCTGGAGAAGGATCAGCACCAAGCCACTCATTCCTGCCCTTTTTAAGCCTTCACTTTGTCATCTCCAAGCCCCTCAAACATCACATTTTCAGAAGAGACAAAGACATCCAAATCTCCGGAGCTGGGCAAAGGCTAATGAACTGCTAAGCACTGAGAACCAGGAGATTGCCTGGGAAGACCCCCAGCACAGCTGCTCCTGTCCCCATCCCTCAGGCCAACAGCCCCAGAAATATTCCAGATAAGTCACGGGGAAAGCACAAATGCTGCAGGCACAGCAGCAGCGTGGCACAGAGCCATGGGGAGCTGGAGAGAGGAGAGGCAGAGCTGCAGCCTGCAGCCCAGGATGGGAGATTCTGTTCCTCTGCTGCACAACTTGCCAGCAGCTTTTCCCTGAATGTTTGCTGGTTTTTTCTTGGGTTTTTTCTTGTTTTTTCCCTGTGAAACTCGCCCTCTGTGGGAACCCAGGACATCCCTCTGGGTGCCCTGGATGGTTTGAGACCCTGGCAGGGGCTCAGGAGCCTTGACACAGAGCCCAGAACCCCTGTGCCTTTGATTTTAACCCCTGGGAAAAATTACCATCCTTACATGAAGAATTACGAGTCACAAAAAAAAAAAAAAAGTAGAGTGTAAGTTAGATTATTACAAGGTGAAAAAGTAGGTTTTTAAGATTGTTTATAATAAGGGTCTGGGGTCAAGTTGGAGGAACCTGGGTGTGTTCTGTCCTTCTTTCTCCTTCTTCCTGCATCCATCTTCTGGGTGATGTTGGCACTTTTAGATTGGTTTAGAGTAGAACCAGACTGTACAATATAAGTGATAGGTATTGGGAGATAATTGTAAATAATGTTTATGTAGTTTTTAGTATAAAAGATAGCGCCCACCCCAGGGGGCAGGGAGTGTGCCTGGGCTGACTGGAAGGACTGTGGCTAGTCAGGGAAAGAACTTTTGATAAGATAAAATAAACACCTCTGGAAACAACAGAAGGTGACTCCTGACTCTTTTCCAGTGCTCAGGGACACAGAGACTCTAAAACACACACAGGTGGTGGGCTCAGGTTCAACAGAGACACCACTGACCACAGCCCTCCTCCCACAAAGAGCTCTGTGCAGAAAAGCCCCAGCTCGAGTGGGCACTGGAAATGTCAGCCTGGCCAGTTCTGCAGGAAACTGTGCTCACTGTGCCCACACAGCCTGGTGCCAGCAGCCCTGCTCCTCCCTGTGTGCCATCCCAGCTCGGGCACCCCTTCCCAGCTCAGCCCAGAGCCCCCAGTGCAGCCTTCCCACCCCCACGGGGTCCAGGCACAGCACCCAGCACAGGCTGCCCCTTCATCCCCTCCTCCCAGCACTTGCTGTCACATCCAGAGTTTTTTTTTCCCTGGGAATGATGACAGCAGATGATACAAGACCTTGAATTTAATTGCAGTGGAGGAAAAAAAAATAAAATTAAAAAATGTTCAGAGTGATAAAGAACCCCTTTCATAAACCACATTATTGATGTCTCTTTTCTAAATAATTTTAGAGTTTGCTCGTGATTTTTTTTTTTTCTTTTTTTGCACTTTAGGACTATGGCTTGCAAAGAAAGAGGTTGATAGTTGGGCAGGCTAGGGTTTTCCCAGGTGCTTTTGGGCTGTTTCTTCCACAGACCTCGTGCTACCAGAGAATAATGGGAATGGTCATGCAGTGGTCATTAATAAATGGATTATTTGGGCATTGCAGGGAAGGGTCTTAACGGTGGAGGGGAGAGCTGGGAGGGGAAGAGGCACCATGCCAACCTCACTGGAGGGCAAACAGTGATTAAATATTTATAGATTTTAATGCATTGATTTGTTAAGTCGGGAAACAGTCCTTTAAGAGTTTCAAGATGCCTTTCAAGGCAATTCTCTAATCAGCAAGCCAGGTGCAGCAAAGAGGAGCTCAACAAGAGGCAGAAAGCACTCCAGAGGAAAGTGTGGCAAGAGCAGCTCTTCCCTCCTCGCTTTCAGGGATCTCTGTGCCAGGGTGGGACAGGGGGGCACAGAGATTTGTGTCCAAGGCTTTATAATTAAGTTTTGTCTGTAAAATTTATTTCTAGATAGCACTTCTGCAGGACAGAAGTAAATGGTGCACTGCTTAGGAGAAACAACCTCAGCATTTTGTGCTGCCTTTTCAAAATGTGGGAGATCTGACCGAGGAGCGCTGCTGCCCACACCAGCTCTGCATCACTATCCCTACATCAGCTCCCTGCCTTGCTTTGGGAAAAAAACTCCACTTGAAAAGCATAAATAACCCCAAATCAGGGATATCCAGCAAGTGCTTGTCTAGGTAAAGCAGCTCACTGCCCCACTGCTGGGTCTGGCACAAGGTCCCTGGCACCCACCTCTGCTTGTGCTGGGACAAATGTGAAGCACCATTTGTCCTTAGGAACCTTCCAGTGCCACAAAAGCAACGGGGTTCAGGCAGCATTGCTATTGCTATAGCAGTGCTATTCACCCTCCCTGCTGATGGCAAACCTGCCTCCCATCCCCCTTTTATGATGGAGCAGAGCTGGAAGTAGGACACCTGCCCAGCAGAATCCCAAACCTCCTGTAATTCGGCCGTAGAAAACAATATATCAAAGCAAAATGGCAGTTTTCATTCTAATTCAGCCAACTGGAGGGTACAAATCAAGTGTTCCCCTATGCTCCCTTCCTTTTCCCAGTGAAATTCTATTTTCAGTAGGGAAAGCTGTGAGAAAAGTTTTGAGTGCTCCTCTCTGGCTGGGTAACATCAAGAAGCCCCAGGGCTGCAAATAAGCCTCCCACAGCCCATTGAATCCATTAGCTTACTTATCAATATGAGATTAATTATTCCAGTTCACAGGATGCTTGGTCAGTGTTTAGTGCTCCAACTGCAACATCCAGAAGAGCTGAGATGCCCTGGCTTTAATTAGCTGCTCCTCATGGTCACAGCTTTTAAGACACAAGGTGATGCCTTCTCTGGGCTCACAAACAAAATGAGAAATGAAACCCCATTTCAGGAGCATCTGCTGATGCCTGGGCTGATAAGATCAGCTCCTGTAGCCCCATTCCAGGAGAATCTCATTCCACTGATGACTCAACAAGTGCAGCAAGTGTGCCTTGAGTTTGGGTTTGTGCTGCCGAATTTTAACAGGAGAAGGGAGGAGTGGGACAGAAGAGGGAGGGAGCACACAAACGGGAATACAAGAAACCGCACACATTTTGTTCCTGAATCCTCCAAACGTGACTCACTTTGCTCTATTGTGACAAACTGAAACGCCTCTGAGGAGTTCATTTCACGTCTCATCCATTCTCTGAATAATGGGAAAATCCCTCTTTGTTTCTCTAAGATATCAGCACACACCACGTGCACCCACTGCCATTAGACATAATGGAACCAGATTGTCCCAGAAGTTGTTTTCGATTGCTTGAGTGCATCCCTCATTTAGGGAAACGAGAATGTATGAGCTGCTGTGCCCCAGCTGATGTGAGGACGCAATCTTTAAGCTGGAGCCAGGGCCATTCGTTTCCCAGCTTTGGCATGGGAAGGAAGTTGGTCATTTCCCCAGCTCCAGGACGGGGTTAAGTGAGGTCTTGGCCATCCTGCTGGGAATATTCAGGCTCCTGCCATGGGTAAAACTAGAGCTTCTGTGCCAAAGGGTCCCCAGGGGCTTGGATGCTGCCACAAAGGCTGGAGGTGCCATCATGGTGTGGGATGTCAAGCCAGGATGCTGTGAGATGCAGTGAGATGCTGTGGGATGCTGAGGGATGCTGTGGGATGCTGTGGGATGCTGTGGGATGCTGTGGGATGTTGTGGGATGCTGTGGGATGCTGTGGGATGCTGTGGGATGTTGTGGGATGCTGAGGGATGCTGTGGGATACCTCTGCTTCCTGTCCTTTCCCAGTACATCCCCTCGTGCCCTTGTGCAGCACATAATGGTGACACTGGCATGATCAGAGCGCTCAGGAAAGCTGGAGACCTCAATAAGGAACAAAGTCCCTGCTTATCTGCCAGGGAAAGGGTCCCCCAGGGACACACGCTCTAGCTGGCTGCCTACAATTTACTTTGACTTCTTGGGACAAAAGAAAGTTTGAAAGCCTTGGAGACAAACCAGGCTGCCTTAAAGACGTCGTTGTTAACATTGCTAACATCGCTTGTGCCTTCAGAGGAACCGGCGGGGCTCAGTGAGGGGAGAGTGACGGATCACAGCAGCCAGGTTTGGAGTTTTGTTATTTTTAATTGACTGCCACCTTGAGAGAGTTCCTCTTCCCAACATGGAAAAAAAAAAAAAAAAAAGAAAAAAGGGGAAAAAAAAGAAAAATCCAAACAAAGCAAACGAGTCTGTCAGATCTGTTTCAGCAGAGCATCGACCTGAAGCCTCAGCAGCGGCGGTGCTGAAAGCTGAGCACGTGCCTGGGCTGTGCTCCTGAGTCAGGACAAGCAAATTCACACCATCACAGGGCAGGACAGCCATTCCCCCAGCCACACCACACTCTGGGGACTTCAGGCCTTTCAAGTTTAACAAGTTTTAGATTTTCCTTTTGCAGAAAGTTTGAGATGTGAGAACAAACAGAAGGGCAAAATCTGTCTGCCTCTTTCAAGCTCTTCTTTCCCACTAAATATTTATTTACCTTTCAGATTTACCTCCACAGCCCTTCAGGGAAGGAACAGAGCAACACCTGACAGCAGCCAGACCAAATCCAGCCCAGCAAGCCCCACCAGTGAACACTGGAGACTGTGGGGAGGGGAGTGAGGGTCTCAAAGGCAGGAAGTCCCTGGGCTGTGCCACAGCCAGTGTCACCTCCCTGCTGTCCCCGTGCCCAGCAGCTCATCCCAGCCCCATCCTAATTTCCAGACAGATGAGCTCTGGGTCACACTGCATCATATCTTTTTCCCTAGAGCTGGCACCGAGCCCTCCCTTTATAGCTTCTCCTGGCACGGTTTCAATGGCAATAGGTTTTATTATTCTGCCTTGCTGCCCTAATTCTCTCTGCACTCAATTTTCCATTGACCCTGCGCTGCGTTTGCTCGCTCTGGGCAGGCAGCAGGCAGCATTCCCTCACCTGCCCACATGGAATGGGAGCACAGGGGCAGGCCAGGCACCTCCTGCTCCTGCTGGCATCAGCACGGACACAGCCCTGCGGGACACAAATGCTGGGAAGCTTCTGAAGGGAGCAGGAAGACACTGAGGGGGAGATGGGGAACAAAAGGAAAGCCAAGGAAATAAAAAATGATGCAGCACAAAGTGAAGGGTCAAGGGAAGAGAAAGAAGAGCAAGAGCAGCAGAAATGCAGCCGATGAGGTAGGAAGCACAATGGATGATTAATGGGTGATAAAAGAGCTGCATGGCACCAGGGAGGCACTTCAGCACTGCCACAGCCTCCCCTGGCCTGGGGAGCACTCCTGGCCCCAGCAGCCACCAGCTCAGCCCTGCATGGCCCCTGGTCACGCTCTCCCTGGACACCCAGCACAGCAGCAGGGACACATGCAGATTTGGCTCCAAAGACAGCACAGGCTCGTCTCTACTTTCTCTTCTGGCTTCTACTCAGCCCCCAGGCTGGGCAGAGGGATGTGTTTGCTCCCTGCTCATGGCTTGAATTCCCCCAAAAAGTGGATTTCTGCTAGGAGAGGGCCCACCCCAGAGCCAGGATTACAGCTCTGAGTGCTGCATCCACTCCCTGAGGGGCACAGCAGGCAGGGCAGGAGCCTGGCAGCATCCTCACTCTGCCTCCTGCCAGGACCTTCCCCTTCCACATCCCAGAGGGATGCAGACACACAACCACAGCATCCCTACCCTGCAGCCTCCGTCCCCAGGACACTGGCTGTCCCCAGAAGTCACCTCACCCACTCCCACAGGTTTTTCCATGCCATCCCAGCCCACTCCATCACAAGCCTGATTTGCAGAGCCCAGGGCAGCTCCCGCACCCTGCGAGGGTGAGAGCGAGGGGATCGGTGCCAGCTCAGCCCAGGGGCTCGGGGAACAGGAGGAGAAGGAGGAGAGGCTGGCTCGCAGCTGGCTGCCGAGCACAATGCAGAGATGCAGAATGGCCTGTGATTACAATTTGAAGGGCTTCTATGCACTGAAAAGGAACTGATTCAATTGTGCCGCAACTCCTGAGAAGCTGTCGGCAATCAAGGCATTCTCCCGGCTACAATCACCGGAGGCAGGGAGGAGAAAGCAGGAGAGTATCGCTCAGTGATGGCTCAGGTACAGCAGCCAGGGTCATTGGCAGCTGAGATTTCCCTGCCATCAGCCCCATCGCAGGCAGCACCAGGGACACGGTGGGACAGAGGAGATGCTGGTTCATGGAATGCTGCTCTGATGGCCAGGGAATCACCAAACCACGATTGGAGGAGTAGGGGATGGGGAAGGGGATGAATTTGGGGTAAATCTTTTGTGACCACTGGTTCCTGTGAGCTCCCCTGTGTGCACCACATCCCCCTGGGCTGCCAGAGGAGGAAGCTGCTCATCCTGCTCACAGGCACATTCTGCATCCCAGTTCCTGTCCCTGGATGCAGCTAATGGAGAAATTCCAGCCCAGCCTCCCCTCCCTGTGCAGAGCACTGGAAACAGCTCCAAGCCCAGCACCCATCCTTTCCCTTGGAAATCAGAAGGAATGGCCTCAGAGCTGCCAGCTTTCCCTCCACCAATTCCAGATCCAAGTGCCAAAACCCATTTCTACCACCTTGCTGCAAACCTCACACCAGGCCAATAAAACTTTTGCACAGACAAGTGAGAAACAAACCTCCCCTTGGCCCCTGCCCTTCACTCTTCACAGGTGAGTGAATATTCACAGGCAGCATTCAGGGGAAGGTGACAAAGCAGGTGCAGCCAGCTAGTGACCAAAACCAGTGACAATGACAACCTCTGCCTGTGCCCAGCACCAGCTCCCTGCAGCCCCAGCAGCACCAGCAGCTGAACACTGCTGCTCAAGCCCACAATTCAACATGCAGAGAATTCAACTCGGAGGATGTTTCAGGTTTTGGGGCTGCAGGAGATCAAAGCTCCCTTTAAGAAGGCAGTACCACACCAGAAATCTTAGTTTGCCACAAGCTCCACTCAGCCACTAATCCCAAAAAACAGCTACCACTGTGCACATTATTTCAGAGCTTATCCCCTGGCCAGGGACCAACTCTCCCCAAACAGCTCTTATTAACTTCAGCACCAGGACACGTGTCCAGCTGCACTGGAAAAGGGCAGAGAGCTGGAGGAGGCCAGGAGATGTCACAGCAGCCCTGAGCTCTGTGGGGACCCAAGGGAACGGCTGGAACTGGGTCAGGGGGGTTTAGAGTGGATTTTAGGAAAAGGTTCTTCCCCCAGAGGGTGCTGGCACTGCCCAGGCTCCCCAGGGAATGGGGAGCCACAGCTCCAGGAGGTTTGGACACTGTTCTGAGGCACAAGGTAGGATGTTTGGGGTCTCTGAGCCTTGTATTGTATGATTCTGAGCCTCAGGATATTGTATGATTCTGTGGTTCTCCCTATTCACCCAGCTGAAGGGTTTTTTCTAGCTTTGCAGAACTACCACTAAAGAAAACACAGCTCTCCCAATCGCCCTAAAATCAGCAGAATGCATTACATGCATGTTGGTAGGTAGAAGCTATCCTATTATCCAAGGAGATTATAATTACCTCATTTGCCTATTAAAAGGATACTGTGACAATATTTAAGTTAGAATGCTTTGGTTATTTGCTTAAAAATTATGTGGTGGCAATCAAGTGAAAATTGAGGCTGTAATGCAGCCACAGCAATATTGCCAGCAATTTGTGGAACCAATAACGATTATTTTTAATGTATCAGCCAACATGCCCAAATATGCTTTTTTATACACACACACATATATATGTGTACATACACACACACTGATGGGCAGCATGGGCTCAATTTCCCTCCACTTTCTAAAAACTGAGGCCTATGAAGCATCTTTCTTTGAAGTACCACACACTGCCAAATGGATGCAGGAGACAAAATTCCCCATCAGCTGATGGCAACCTGTATGATCAGAGCAGAATAATTCCCTGAGTCCCACAGCAAAGGAGATGGGGGTGGGAGGATGTGGGACAACATGATTTTCCCTTCTCTGCAAGACCATCTTGAGATCAGTAGCTCTTCCACCCTGGAATTTCTGAGCAAAATGTCCTGGAATCTTTCTAACAAGGATTCTGTAGCTCTGCTCCAGGCCTTTAACCTCTATTTTTAATGTAGAGCTCACCCTGTGTGTGCAGGGCACAAGGTTTTGTTATTCCTAAACAATAATAAAAAAAGGAAATAGACTCATACATTTTCACTTGGCATTGCCCTCAGAAAATGGAAATCTGATTACTTATTCCTTGCAATCCCAAATTGCCCCTGCCAGACCAGACACAGCGAATAAATCCTTGCTTTTAGAGATATCCTCTCCATTACAAGTACATAATGGGACCAGTATCCCATTGACCTGAGGACAGCAGGAGCAGCAGCTGCAGCCCCCTGGGTGTGTGTCACTGCCTCCCAGGCACCGAGCAATCCCCAGCAGGGATTAGCAGGAGAGCCCAGAGGGATGATGCATTTCCCTAGCTGAGAGCAGCCTTTGGGGGCACAGACACTGAAACTCAATTTCCTTCTCTGCTGTGGCATTTAACCTCGCAAAGAGGACAGAGAGAATGAGGAGGAGGAGGAGGAGGGATGCAGGGGAGGGTGGATGTTTCCATTCAGAAACATCCCTCCCACATCCCACCCTTCCTGAGAAGCCCGGGAAGAGCCTTGTTTAATTTGCAGAAAGCATAAAAAAAGAGCAATATCCCAGTTTGTTGAAGACTCCCAGCATTTGAGGCTGGGAGGGAGCTGCCCCAAACACAGGATGGATCACAGCAATCCCACAGCACAAACTCCTGCCCCACAGTGGCCTCCTCATTCCATCTGGGGATTGGAGCTTCATTTTCTGCCTGAATTTATCTAATTCAGCTTCCAATAGCTGGGTACTCTGCCTGAGCCTGCAAAGTGGGGGCTTTGCTCTGAACAGCCTGATTTTCCCAAATACAGAAAGTTGCTCAAGCAGTGTGATTTCCCCCCAAGCTTTCACACCAGGTAAAAGGCCACAGGCACGTGCCTCGAGAATGGGTGACTTTTACTACCCAGGAAAGAAAATAATAATTCCCTGCAGCAGTGCAGGGCTGTGCTGCAGCCTCCCTGTGCACAGGACTGACCTAAAGCTGTCTGTGGGCAAACAGCTCATTCACAGCTCTCCCTGTCCTCAGGGGTCAGCATCTCCTGGAAAAAAAAATCCCCAAAATGCTACAGCAGAGGTGTTGGGAGCTCCAGGCAAGGCTGGACAGGGCTTGGAGCAGCCTGGGATAGTGGAAGGTGCTCATGGCACAGGGGTGAAATGAGGTAAGCTTTAAAGTCCCTTCCACCTCCAACCATTGGAGGATTAGATGTACTTAGCCAAACTTGTGCATCCTGGCTGCCAAGCTAATTTCACTCCTACACATCTGAAAAGGCTTCTTAGCTCAGGTGGAGTTGTATCAAACTCTAATACAATTCCTGCAGTATCTGCCAAGCCCTGGATGCTTTTCCTAAAAGCTGTGTAAATAGTGAAATAGCTGCAGCATTTTTTTTTTTCAAATTATCGTTATTTTGTTTTTAAAAAGCAGCAGGCCATGGCTCCAGGACCAAAGAACTAAATACCAAACTGCAGGAGCCCAAGAACTTCAGTCAGAGTCTAATTAGGGGTCAGCCAGTGTAGAAGGCAGCAAAGTAGAATCTGAGCAAGGTCAAGACAATTTCGTTAAGGAAGGGTAGAAAAGAGGTGTGCTAAGCAACCTGGCAGTATTATCAGCAAAAGCAAACCTTTAAAATAAATGAAGGTGATTTGGAGGGTCTCATTTCAGCGGATTTTCAGAGAGCTTATGATAAAAGTACTTCATAAAAGATTAAGGAAAATAAACAGCTCCCCAGGAAGGGGCAGCACCAGGCAGGGATTACAGCTGGTAAGGCACAAGGAAACAAAGACAGCGCTTCCCAAATTGAAAAGAGGTTTGTGGGGGACAACTGCATTCTGGGAACGCTGCAAGATGCAGAGAGCAAGTCACAGTTTGTGCAGCATCTTGAGGAGCTTGGCTTTGCTGTGGCTACAGGGGCCGAGCGTCTCTGGCTGGATCCATTACACACCACAGGAGGTGGACAATGAAATTTTGTTTAGGCGAGTAAATGAACATGTTCTGCCTGCAGAACCACGCACCAGGGGAAGGGGGATGTACTGAATAACCATGCTGAGCCTGTGCTTTATTTGATTTACCTCCCATACTGCCAATAAAGAAGGCTCTGGAGGTGGATGATGAGGCTGCATCCCTGTGGTGGGATGTATCAAGAGCCCTGGACAAGAGGGAATGGCTTCAAACTGACACAGGACAGGGTTAGATTGGATAGTAGGAAGAAATTCTTCCCTGTGAGGGCAGTGAGGTGTTGGCACAGAGCAGCTGTGGCTGCCCCTGGATCCCTGGCAGTGCCCAAGGCCAGGTTGGACAGTGGGGCTGGAGCAGCCTGGGGCAGTGGGAGGGGTCCCTGCCGTGGCAGGGGTGGGATGGGATGGGCTTTAGGGTCCCCTCCAATCCAAACCAGGCTGGGATTCCATTACATATTTTGGGAGGTGTTTGGAGGGGGCTGCCAGCTCAGGCAAATTAAACTGAAGACAAGCTGGTTCAGTGCTTTCCATTAACAACCCTCCAAGGGAGATGGGGAATGTAATTCCCAAGTCTCAGGTAAAAATTATAAAAACATAACCAGCAGTTTTGCTCACGAGAGTTAACACAGAGTGAATCAATCAAATCCTGCTCCCCCATGACAGGGGAGGATGCACCATTGAGCAAAACTCATCACTCCCTGCTGGTGAGAGACATTCTGAGAGGTGGCTCTGGGGCCATGCAGGAGATGCACCTCCCTGTCCCATCCCACAGGCTCCCAGGCACTGCAAAACACCTGAGGCACTTCACTGACACCACCACGAGACACAAATCAGTCCTTGGGCAATTTCAGACCTTGCCATTTTTCCAGGCACCCAGGAGGGTGCCACATTAGCAGCCTCTCTCACCTATGGAGAAGCTGTTCAGCTGCAACTTCTGCAGAAATCCAGAGACAGAACACGTCCAGCTTCCCAGGGGGTTTTCAGTAGGGAGTACTAATGACATGAATTAGAAAGTCAGTTGAGCTTCATACACCCACTACCCTGTGGCATTTCTTCATCAGCATCTCCAGCAGCATTTGACAGCAGGAGCACACTTCCAGCAATTCCCCAGCAAGGCAATTCCATCCTACCTACAGGAAAACAGAGCCTGAGATGTCTGGTGCCCCAGCACTGCCATTTGATCAAGGAGTGACCAAATACACTTCAAGGGACACCTCCACAACTCTCTGGTGACCCCTGTGGTCTGTACAGCACCAGGGATGTCCTGCTCAAACACCCAGAGCCAAAAAATTCAGGCTTTTGACTGTGCACTGGAGACTGAGCAGGCAAAACCAGCACTGCCACTTGTCTGTGTATAAAATCTCTTTACAAGCACTTACAAATAAAGGCAAATAACTTCCTAAGTAACCCCTTCAAATGGGACAAACTGGTGCAGAGACAAGGAAATTTCCCCCCCTGCACTCTCCTTGCTGCAGGTGCATCCCCAAGGCTCTGCAGCAGAGATGCTTCTAAAAAAAGCACAGAGGTTATAAGGGACAAAAGTCCTTATAAATGGATTGCATTTAGTCTGAGTGGGGACTCAGACTCTGCTCTACACCCCAGAGGCATTGCTGGGCACCAGCACAGAGCCCTGGGGTGGAGACTGGGAAGAGACTGAATCTAAGTGGAAGGGGGAGAGAATGTCACAGCTCCACAGGGGCTCCACTGCAGGAGCAGCCCAGAGTGAGCTGCATCCCTGATGGCAGCACACCCTCAGCCCACACTTCATCCCAAAGAGACACAACCAAAAGGGAATGTGCCTGACATGTCCCCAACCCCCCTCTCAGCCAGAGTCAGCAAACTGAGGATTGGTCAATGCACACCCCCATGCATGTCCAGCATCCACTGGCTGTGAAAACACTGCCAGGGAAAACCCCTTCAAATGGGATTTCTCCCCACTGGGGCTTTTTCCTCCAGTACAAATCTATTTGAAAAGAAGATAAAGCATCTACAGTTGGGCTGAGGTTTTATTCAGAGAAAGCTCTGGCTCAGAAATAATTGCCGTTTGCCGTAATTGGTGAGATGCAGGAAGGGACTAGATACAAGTGGAGTCTGTGCAATTTTGGGAGATTTGTTACGCTTAGCTCGCTTCTATCAATTTCAGTGGCTCAGACGCTTATGACCTGTTGCTCGGCTTATTGTGAAAATGGCTTTTATTTACTGCACTTCCATTAAAAGATGAAATCCATGCATAGGGCTCACAGGGCAGAAAATCACAGTTTACGTCTCAGCTTATCTCCCTTCAGCGGCCTCAGCTCATTTTTTGCCCTGGCTTACTCCCAGCTGCTATAAAAAACTATTTCTGAGCACTGTTTGGAGTGGCCAAGGCCCCTTCCAGAGCCCACGGGGCAGGAGGCGTGCTCAGGCTTTAAGGGAGTGCTGCAGGTCCGGTGAAATGGGGAGGATGAGGGATGGGGAGGAGGATGAAGGATGGGAGGAGGATGAGGGATGCTGTGGCACAGCCATGCTCTCAGCTCGCAGGGCACAGGACACTCACATCCACCCTCCAAGCCCCAGCACTGCTCTGATGCCAGGCCAGCAGCTCCCTCCACCTGCAAACCAAGGACAGGGACTACCCAAGAGCACTGTGTTCCTGGAGGGCAGGTTCCTGCTCTCCTGCAGGTCCTGAGCTCCTCCTGATGCAGCTCCAAGACCACAGTCCCTGCAGCACAGGTCACAACAGTGCACCAGTGGGCTCAGAGCCTTCTTCAGCACCAGTTCCCTCCCAGTACTGCACCAGTTCCTCTCCCTGGGGCTGGGGCAGGTAGAATGCCCAGCCTGGGCACCAACAAGAACAAAGCAAGCAGTGAAGGGACATTGTGCCTCCACCTGTGCCAGATCTTGCTCTCCACGACAGGCAGCCCCAGCTCCCAGGGAGGGAGGATGGTGTGCAGGCACCCCCAGCTCTCCTGTCCTGTGAGAGCCCGTTTGAACACCACACACACATCTCCAGGGGTATCTGAGCTGGTCCCCAGCAGCAGCGTGGAGTTGCTAAGGTTACCTCCTCAGCTGCCTAATTAGAGCAGCTGTCACTGTCTCGCAGAGATCAGGAGATGTGGATGCACGTGGGGGAGCTTTCCAACACACAGATCATTTTTAGCTCATTAAAGCAGAGAGAAAACCCCATCTCCTCACGGGACAGTGTGTCACAGCCATGGGCAGAGACAGCCACATGCCACTGTCCCACTGCCCAGCTGCCTGCTGAGCCATGGGAAGAGCTGCTGGATGGAGAAGTGCATGGGCAAGCAGCTTCCCCAGCTCAGAGGAGCAGCAGGTCCTGGTCTGTCGAGCCCACTCACCTATTTCTTTCCCTTCTGGCTCTGCCCTTGCCCTGATCTCCTCTCCTCAGCCCTCCCTGCACCACCAGCCTGCAGGCAGTGTGGCAGGAAGGGAGCCAAGAGGGTCTGTCCCTCCCTCCCATCTCCACAGGGGAATTACACACAGCAGGAGCCCCTCCAGGCTCCTGCAAACAGTGGATAAGAAAGAGGTACAGGAACTGTGCTCACCTGGTCAAAGTCATTTCATGAGGAAATAGCAAAGCCAAGAGGAGAATCCCAGAAGGACCCAGAAGTGCTGGATTTTCCACCAGATTAATCTGCACACTCCTGGATGCATCCTTTAACTGCAGCTCAGGAAAGACCTCGGAGGGAAGCTCTTTCCCCCAGCCTCCAGCACAGCTAAGTGATTGCTTTCACCTCTTGAAAACCAGATCCCAAACCCCACAGACAAGGCCAGGAACCAAGCTGGGAGCGTGGAACAAGACAGAGCAAGAAATCCATCACCCCAAGAGGCTCAGGAGAATCTTCTCCTGAGAGATCTCCCATCTTCTTTTGGGAATCACCCGAGTATGGAGCACACATCCAGTGTACAGGCAGCCAGCTCCAAGCACCTCCCTGCCCACCTCCAAGAGCAGAGGACCCCTCTCCATGACCTAGAGGAGGAAAGACCATCCCCATCCACAGATCTGGGAGTGCTGGGCAGGGAAGGTCCAGGAGTGGCACCCTTGGGAGAAGCCCCAGCCCAGGCAGTCCCTGGGACCTGCCCTTTGAGGTATTCCTGGATGGCAGCGCTGCTGGGGCTGACTTTGCTGGTTCAGGAAAGTTGAAGAGCAGCAGGATTAAAAGGAGATGCAGCCAAAAATGCAAAGAGATCCTGGAGCTGAGACACTTGCCAAGTTTCTCCCTTACACTTCAAGACACCCACTCATCCTCCCCAAGGGCTTGTCAGACTCACATGGCAAAAAATACATGCTCTGCACCTACCCAAGCCCAAAAGAAAAGACCCTGAAATAAACCTGGAATCCAGGGCTGGCAGGAAGACAAAGTTGGGGGCGGAAGAGGAATTTTTGGTGTCTCTTTTCTAAGGAAGGAACTGCCTGACAGCTCTGCTGCAGGAGACCACAGCTCACGGCCTCATAGCTCACACAGCCCCCTCAGACATGGCAATAGATTGCTTTTAATTACAGGGCACCCACTCAGAGCCCCCTGGGTGTCCAAGGGACTGTAATGGAAACTGGAACTTTATAGGAATAAAAAAAAAAAAAAAAGAAAAAAAAAATTTAAAAATCACAACAAGTTGGTGCATTCAGGTGCTCACAGAAGAGAAAATTTCAAGAAAAAGTGGACAATGTGTGAGCAACATTGCCACTTGCTAACCCTGACAGGAGGATCTGCAGGCTGCTGGCAAAGGGGAGGTGGGCACAGAACAGCTGCCTCAGACACCCTGGACCCCCTCTGGAGTGCCACTCCATGGGAAGGGGGATTGGAAAGAGGATATTTAAGGTCCCTTCCAACTCAGACCATTCTGTGATTCCAAGAGGTTGCTCAGCTCAGGCAGCAGCAGGGAGACTGGGCTAGGCTGGGACTGCAGCTCCAGCTGGCAAGATGCAACCCTGGGATGGGGAGCCAGTCACTGGAGGGAGCCCAAGCTGCTGCATGTCCCCAGACACCCCAAGCCCAGTGTGTCATGCCAGCCTCCACCCCAGCCCAGCCTCGCCAGTGCCACTGGCTGAGCTGCAATAGCAGGAACTGGCAACTTCTGTGGCACAGCTGAGGGCAGAAGCAGCCCAGAGCTGCTGCCAGGTGTGGGCAGCTCCAGCCTCCACTCTGCACTGACAGGGTGATGTTTGGCTAAGCCATTAACAGATGCTTGCTAAACATGTGGAAAATCTGTTTTCACAGAGCAGCTCAAAGGGCAGTGAGAGCTGTGGGGTCAGAATTGGTGAGGGCACGGCTGGAGCAGCAAGGGTGGGGTTGGCATGTGTCCATGCTTCATCCACCTCTCCTCATCCTTGTGCCCTCCTCCTGCTGCTCTGTTGGTCCATCAGCTGCCTGGAGGGCAGGACACACTCACTGCTCCCCCCATCAGACTGTGCAGGTCCCACCCTGCCCAACACACACCAGTAACACCAGCAAGAACCAGCCCACCATGCTGGACACAGGGTCAGCAATGTGACAGCCACAGCAAGAGAGCCTCAAAGTGTCTTCAGGGACAGCCACGTTTGATTGTGGCCAAGGAAAGTCTTGTTGAGAGCTGTCTTTCATGAAACTTTCTTTTTCCTTTCTTCTTCCTTTCTTTTTCTTTTAAAAATGTGTCAGTTTAAGATTGTAAAAATACTTTCATCTTCAAAACAGTGTCACTACTCCCCTTCAGCATTTTCATAACAATGCTGCCATTCTGCCTTCAAAACATCTTCCCAAACTTATTGTTCACACATTCACCAAACTTTAAAGCTCAGAACTGAGGGACTGCGATGAAACTGGAACAAGCTGCTCTTTGAATAAAGACAAGTTTTCCTTTCATCTCGTGCTAATTAACAGAAGCATCCTTCCCTCTGTGCCAGCCCCTGGTCAGCACTCAGCTCATCCCTCAGACCTCAAAGAAAAACCTTCCTCTTGCCTCACTGCATCCTGTGTGTGCGGGCACAGTGCAGCATCCCAGGGATCAGAGGGATTCCCCAGAGAGGCCAGCGCTAGGGAGATGCAGGGGGGAAATGCAGGAGCCCCTCAGGAGCTGCTGTGGGACCCTTTCAGCTCAGTCAGGACAGGCATTATTGCAGCAGGATCACAGGAGCAACCAAAGACCAGCAGCATCCCTGAGGCTGGCAGCACCTCCAGCTCCTGGAGCCTCTCTCCTGCCCAAATCCCAGCTCCTGGAGCCTCTCTTCAGCCCAAATCCCAGCTCCTGGAGGCTCTGTCCTGCCCAAATCCCAGCTCCTGGAGCCTCTCTTCTGCCCAAATCCCAGCTCCTGGGGCCACAGCGTGTTAAGGAACAGCTCCAGGGATGCTCCAGAGACCTGTGCCCCATCCCTCACCTTCTGCCACCACAGCAGACCCTGCTGGACAAGGTAGATCTTGCTGCCCACTGTGAGACCACTCTCCCAGCCCAACCTTTCCCTCTAGTTCAATTCATGCCAGGAATAAAAATGCCCCTGGGCAGTCCCCTAACTGCTGCAAATATTTGCAGAGTTGGAAGAAGGAGAGCATGGAGAAGAGTGGGGAAGCTGCAGAGCCATTAGCAGCCAATTTAAGGCTGCAGACCTTCCCAGCCAGGTCCAGCACTGCTCTCCTCTGCCAGCTCTCACCTGCCCTGTATCATTCCAACCAACAGCTTTGTGACAACTGAAATTCTCTCCCCCACCTAACAACAGCAAAAAGAGCAGAATATCAACATTAACACCTGCTTGTTTGCCCTTAGGCACATCCAGAGCAGTTTAGTAGAGAGATGAGCAAAATAAGCAGCGATTAAAACCCAGGGCCCCGAATCCACAGAAATGCGTTTGCCTTTGGAGCCACAGCAAAAATATAACCTTCCTTCCCAGCCCAAACCCCTCTGCTTCCCCAGGCACAGAGCTGCTGTCCCACAGCGGGGCCCTGGACAGCTGGGCTGCAGGACAAGGGGTGGTTTGAGATGCCCTTTCCAGGAGGTGACCACAGACCTGCTTCAGCTGTGGCAAGGTATCCATGGATCAACTTGCACCATTTCTGCAGGAGAGAAGCTTTGGAGACTGTAGCCTACTAAAATTCGGGTTTACATGACTTAAAGCTCACCTCAAACCAGAGAAGCCTTTGAGCAGTGGGAAACATGATTTTGGTGAGGAAATGCAGCTGGGAGATGCCACAGGCAAAACACCAACGGATTGTTTAGCAGAGAGCAGGCTCTCACAAGGCTCAGCTTTCATGCAGCATCCCCTACAACCACCCCGTATCTCACACCACGGAAACCCAGGCAGGAGGAGTGTTGCAAACAGGATTTTTTTCCTCCTGTTTTGCTTTTAAGTGGCTCATTGCAACACACTGTAAACCCCTTCAACATCAAGGAGGGAAAAGGTTTTACAACAGTCTTTAAAAAGCAAGCCCAGGCAGCAGAGGATATTCTTTCAGCACACAGTTTTGGGCAGCACACGGGATTTCAGGCAGCACTCCTGGGGAGCAGAACCCGAGCTTGGCAGAATCCCTGAGGCCAGCAGCATCCTCTCACCTCCAGCTCACAGAGCCTCCATCCTGCCCAAATCCCAGCTCCTGTCCCTGTCCCTACACAGTGCTGGGCCACGGCACGTTAAGGAGCAGCTTGTCAGCCAGGCAGCAAAGGCAGCTGCTACAAAAGCAGAATAAAACCGAGTACAAGGAGCAGCAGCGTGTCTGCCGTGCAAACTGCTGCTCCAGCAGGACCCCAAGCTGGCTGCGAGCAGCCCCTACAGGCAGCATCCCCGACCTCCCTCCCAGCTGCCATTCCCCAGTAATGGATTTCCTCCCCAGCAGAAGCCAGAACACAGTGAGGACAAGTCTGGGAGAGCAGCAAACACGAGCAGGGGAAATGGCAAGGGCCAGAAATGTAAAGCAATGTAATGGAGTTTGTGTCTTCAAGCAGCTCTGGCTTCTTGAATTGTGTTAAAAGGCAAGGCTTGCTGTTTGATTAAATGCACTTTCAGCCCTTCTGATCACGCTCAGGAAAATTAAAGCAAGAAATGCACAGATGTTGATCCAGTACAAGGGATGTGACTGCAATGACTACAGTAAGAACAGCCACCAACCTCTCATGTCTGCTGGAAATTTGATCAATTTTGAAGGTTCTTAACATCCAGGATCTGTGAATGATGCTGGCAACAGCACATCCCATTCCTTGTAGCCTGAGGAACCACTTCAGTGGGGCTCAGGGAAGCAAGTCAAGCTAAAGGAGCAGCAGGAGCCAACACCTGCCCTCCTCAGGGATGAGCTTGGGAATGTTTGGAGCAAGAGCAAACGGACAAAAGGGCTGGTGTGCTCCTGAGATATCCCTGCTCCATCCCAGCAGTGCCCACAGCAATTCCTGTACTCAAACCTGGCAGAATAAGCTCCCTCCCTGGTGTGTTTTGTGTTTTCCCCTCCTGAAGAGGGGACCTGAGGCTGGCAGGCACCACTCACCCTGCCTCTCCTGCGATGCGTTTGATGGGAACACGTACAGGCTGCTTTTGATTTTACAGTTTGTTTATAGCACACATTTGGGGAGCTACACAGAATGGGAAAATACATCCCATAAACAAACTGCTAAACAAAACAGGCTAAATATGTACCACTCCAAACCAAAATAGATTCCAGCTACCCGCCGAGCTTCAAGCATATGCCTCTGACAACAGCTTCGCTTGGAGCCCCTGGTCCCGTGCTCAGTTTTGATTTTAAGGCTCTGTCACCATTGCCAGCACCTTCAGATGCCTCCCACAGCTCCAGGTAAGTCAAGAGCAGTGAAAATACACCCAGCTGGAAGTGGAGGCATCACCCTTCCCTGCTCCCAGCCCACAGACAGCGATGCCCAGAGGTCACCAAAGGCTGCAGGGTGTGGAGCTGAGCCATGGGCTGGCTCGGGGACTGACTGCACAGACAGAAAGGAACATTAGGTGACAAGACTCACACAACAAGAATGTCAGGCAGACATTTAGAGTTTCCCTCCCAAGAACTGCCCCGCCAGCTGAACTCTACCACCCTGCTAATGCCCAGAAGCAATTCCTCAAGCGTTTAAACTTTATCACCCCTTCTCCGGGGCTGCAGGGAGGGCACATTCCCCTGCGAATGCTCTTCTGTCAAGATGCAAAGCTGTTGAAGCTGTGTGAAAGTAATTCCCACCCACTCCTACTGCCCCAGGAAAAAATATTTCTTTGGTGGTTTTGCATAACAAACAGCTACACGGTTTGCCTGTTTCTCCTGAGAAACTCGGGCTTAGAGGAAAACACCATCGCAGCACTACTCTGAGACCAGACTTCATAAAGTTCCCCCTGCAAGGGGGGGAAATACTACCACGGAGATTAGACTGCCGCTGCTCCTGATAACATTCAGTCACCCTGGCAGGCTGCAGCACACCGAGTTTGTAAAGCTCCTTGGGAATCCTTCAAGATGAAAGGTACAGTATGATACGGATGTATTATATCCATGGGCTTTGTTACAGCACACATTTCCTCGCATGGTTTTATTGCTGGAACACAAAGTTCAGCCGAAGCCTGGGGGCTCTCCCGGTGATGAATGCACCCCTGCAGCCCTCCCTGCCCCCGTGGGGGAGGAAAAATGCCAAAGCCCCTGGTGGGAGCACGGCAAGCACAGCAGCCACCGCCCTGCCAGCAGCACAGATAAGGCCAGCATCACCTCTGCTGGATGTGCTTCCAGCCTGCAACATAACATGTCTGACTCCCAAACACACCTGCCAGCTCCCCCAAAATGTCACTGCTGTCACTGGCTCCTCTACAGCATCCCTCCTTTTCTGCTGGACCTTCTTCACAGCCTCCTGTCCCAAGCTACCCCAGTGAGGGCCAGGAGGCTCCAGCAGTTGAGCCAACCTTAATTAAGTGGTACCCAGCACTGGTATCCCCTTGAACACCCTGAACATCTGCTCCAGGCAGGAGATAATGGCAGATGTTTGCTGTGGACACAGCTTCACCATGGGCTGCCCAGTTTGGATGGCATGGAAGGGAGGCTGAGGAATGCAGATCCTTCTGGATCACCTGGCCAACACATTGCTCGGCCTGGACACCTCTCTCTGGCCAGATTTCCCAGGATGTTACAGGTAGAGGAACGAGGAGTGTGATTGCAACAAGAAGGCTGGGAGGAATTCCCTGGGCAGGGCAGGAGAAAAGAGTTTAAACCCCTCTAATTTAAACTGATGGGAGGTTGAAAGGACATGGAAGAAGTGTGATGGGGGTAGCAGGAAAAGGGACATATCAGGATGTCCCAATAAGCCCCCAAAGCTCTCCAAAGTCCCCACACAAGCTGAACCCACCACAGTGACTGCTCAGGGTGCAAAAGACACCCTGGGGTCAAACGAACCATCACGACCTCTGCCCATCCCGTGTTCCCATCCCCTGTTCCCATCCCGTGTTCCCAACCCCTTTTCCCATCCCCTGTTCCCCATCCCAGCACAGGAGCACTGCAGCAGAAGCTGATGTTACTGAGCAGTTGGCTTGAGGGAACAAAAACATTCCTATGCTGTTGCCAACTCCGATATTCTGGATACTCTGTCACTTGACCCCACAGTTTCGGGATGTGCTGTGCTCTCTGGAATGACGATTGCTTGAGAAGCACAGAGAGCAGCAAGGGAAGGGTCAGGGCTGTGAATGGCCTTGGGACAGCCCCAGGCACACTCGGGAATGCCAGCTCATGTCAGGCAAGTGTCTGGGCAGCCAGGAGCCCCGGGGCTGGCCAGAGAGCCCGGCTCACACAGCACAGCCAGGGCAGGGATCCAGCCACAGGCAAAGCCACCCTGCTGCCCTGGAGAGAGAAAAGGGAGGGGGAAAAGGGAAAAACATCAAAGACACCAGGACAGCTGAGCTCTTGTGAGCATGGAGCAAAGCTGGGGTCCCCCAGATCCTGCACCCCAGTTTGTACAGAGCTGGAGCCATGGGAGGCTGGGCTCACCTCTGCAGTGAGTCCACAGCAGAGGCAAGGCAGTGCCCCTCTGCAGGCACATCCCATCCCACAGACAGAAAGGCACCATGCACCAAAACACCCAGCCTGGCCCCAAATCAGGCTGCAGCCAGACATTCCCTCCTCCACTGGAGGATGTGCAAGCACCCAGCCTGGGGGAGCCCTGCTCTGTGCCCCCAGTGCTGCCCCCAGTGCAGCTGGCAGTGCCACCTCTGTGCCACTGCCCTGCTCTGGAGGAGCAGGTGATGGAGCCCAGCAGGTGCCCAGCCCCAGGGCTCCTCCCTCCCAGCACAGCTGACCTTTAGCAGCCCCTGTCCCAGTGTGTGACCATCCCTTGCCTCCTCTCCTAACAGGATCACTCCCATGCATATGCCTGGGAGCAGCACCATCAGCTCAGTAATCTTCCTAAATACAGCAGTTACCAGGTGACTGGGAAAAAATCTCTTATACTGCTGATGCTGCTAATGGAAAATTTCTCCCCTTTTGCTGCTGCTTTCAAAGCCAGTCGAGGTTTCCAACAGACTTTGTCTTGCACTAAGACAGGAGAGGTGAAAGCACAGAGAAAGGAGTGCAGGAGTGGTGGGGGACAGATAATGTGAAATAGAGGGAACTGGTGCTTCTACCCCCTCCCCACCAGCCACCTGTATCCACAGGCAGAGCCCTGGCTCCAAATCTTTTCTGTCCCATCTTCTCACAGGCAGCCACAGCCCAAACTCCCCCTGCAAGGGCTCCCTTCTTCCCCCTGGCCTGCAGCAGGACACTGGAAGCATTCAAGAGCACTGTGTCTTGCAGGGCCAATGGAGAAGGCACCCAAAGGGAACAATGGGCCAAAACATTTACTCTACCTTTTTTTTTTCCCCACTTTCCCCCTTCCCAGGAGACAACCGAAAACCTCACCCAGCCAGTGCAGATGCAGGCAGCCAAGATCACTGCTCGTCCCCTCTGCATGCCATTCTGCTTCTTCAATACCATTAAGTGTCTCCATACTGTCTGGACACTGGAAACCTTAACTGCATTAGCTGAGACCCGAGCAGCAGCACAAACATTCAATTCTTTTAAGTGGCCCCATTTCTTAAGCTGGTTCTGCACAAGAGCCATCTCTGCTCAATGCCATCACACACCCCACTGGCAGTGACAGGGCAGGATTTGGGAGCAACATGGGAGCCCAGGCCAAGGTTCATCATTCCCTATTTCAAATGGTCACTACAGGACCATTGGGCACAGGCTGTACTGTGGATATTTCAGTTGGTGAAAGGCATCAATTGAGGTATCTTCCTTTCTTTCAGCTCCAACCCCAGCCTGCCCCACACTGTCCATGGCATTTTGGTGTGATGGCAGGCGTTTCTCAAGCCACCTGTACCTGAAAATGCATGTCAAAGAAGCATAGGATCAATACCTCATCATTCCTACACATGGCATCAATCTGTTCTCCCGTTGTCCCAGGCAGTCCCTGAGTGCCTGAGCTCCTGTCACACCAGGAAAGCCCAAGGGCTCAGCCCTGTTTCACAGCCAGCCAACACCACACATCAGCACCGTGTCACTGAGGCAGCAAAAGGCTTGCCCATCACACAGCTGAGGTTCTCACTCTTAGGGCTTAGGAGGGAATGGGCAGCAGGTTTTGGAGGTGACATCCATCTGCATGGTGGCACTCGGAGGTCATTCACCACCCTGTTCCCCACAGAAAACTACAAGCTCTCTGCATAATTCTGAATAAAAGCTCGTTATTTCTTCCTGAAGAAAAGTGCAACAAAAGCCTTTGGCACACAGGCATCATGGAAAATCAGCTGGGAGGTGGGGGAGCAGGGGGGATCCCCAGCCAGCAGCCTCCTCCCGTGGCAGCTCAGCTGCAGCAGCAGCTCCTCTCTCCCTCCATAGTTAATCTTCTGTTGCCACTAGCTGGTCAACACGGGTACTCTTGGAAAGCAGCAGCTCCCCAGCACAGCCTGCACTCAGCTAAATTGGTGCACATTCCCAGCTTTAACTGGGACATCCAGCCCAAAAAAACACCTGAGATGAAGCAAAATCCCTGTCAAGTCCACACCCCGCCGTGCTGGACAAGCCATGCTCAAACTCCCCTTAGGGGAGTGAAGGGATGGCCTCAGGACTGACCCACTTTCCTGGTAGTTTTTCCTGCAGCCTTTCTGGGGGTTATAGTGCCTGCAGCTCAGCATCCACATCACCAGTACAACCCCATCCCGAGCTGGGCTCTCCCTCCCCTTCCCAGCTCTAAAATCCAACGTATTGGAAAGCTGGAGCAATCCCATAGTAATACAAGGAGGGGAAGAAATTGCTAGCAGGTTTTCCTCTTTCCTACAGCCTCCCCAGGCAGTCCCCACCCCCAGGGACCTGGCTCAGACCCCAGAGCACACAGAGCTGTGGATGGGAACAGAGGGGCAGGGAAGCAGCCCCGCTGTCAGGTCTACAGCTGCCCCTGTCCCATGGAGCCCACCAGCCTGTCTCATCCTCACCACACCCTCTCACTGAGGCTCTTGGGGTGGAAGATATGACTCTTAACCCATTGGATTAGCTGGGGAACAGAAACAACACAAACAGAACAAAAAACAAACAAGAACAAAACAAACCAAAACAAACAAAAAAAAGTGCAAACATTTGATTAACCAAACCTCTGGGCTTATACTCCAGGCATCTCGAGCCCTAGCAGGGGGCAGTTAATGCAAAGGGAGGTGCAGAAACCAGACTTTGCTCATCGGTTTTTTTGGCATTTTTAGATGCCAAGCCCTGTGCACACTGGGCACACTCTGCACCCACCCAGTGCTGCTCCAGACCCCCCAGGGCAGCTCAAAGCAGGGAAAGGCACTTCTGAACAGCAGCACCACTAAGCTGCAGTCACACCAGGTGACCCTGCAGCCTCCCCACCTGCTCTGCACAAACAGGAGTTGGTGACCGAAATGAGGGTGGCAAAACCCTGCTCAAGCATTTTTAGGAACAGCAATAAATACAACAGCCCATAGGAACCGAGTGCCTTCCTTTGTTTTAATGTATTTATAGAAACTCAGAATGGTTAAAGTTGGAAAAGGCCTCCAAGATAATTGAGTCCAATCTGTGACCAATCCCCACCACACTGTCACCCATCCCAGAGACCTGAGTGCCACATCCAGGCATCCCTTCAAGACTCAACACTCCTGCCCTAAAGAGGAGAAGTCCAAGCTACAAGATGAGTTGGGGAAGTTAAGAAAGAAGATGAAAGAGGTGGCACTGAACTGCTGAGGAGCTGGAAGAGCAGGGGACAGTCATCAATCAGCCACACACAGGGGCCACAGGGAGACACCAGGAATGCAGACACACGAGCCTGTTCAGTGACAACCACCAAAACAAAGCACCTTGAAGCACTGCAGACACCGTCAAACAGCATCCATTAAAGCCATTTATGAGAAGTGTGTAGTAAACTGTTCTTATGTAAGCCACTACAGGGTAAGAGCAGTGGTGAAAATTGGTCTGCCTCTTCCCTTCTCTCTCCTCTATATAAACCTGCTCACACATAGACAGAGCTCATCTAAATTAGCTTAGAAGCCAACTGCCTCATTCCCTGAATTGCACTCGGAGCAGCTATGCCGTGGTGGAGCAGCTTCTGGAGGGAACACATGGCTGCTGACTGAATCAAGATCCACACCTCAGAGAGACCTCTCTGTGCAGGGATAAAGTCAATGATAGGCTGCACCGTTTGCCAGAGTAACTCTAGGAGAATTAAAGGGGGGGAAAAAGCCACAAAGCATCAGTAGTATCCAAGGTTAAGGAAAGGGCAGGATGCTTTTTCAGGAAAGGGGAGGCACAGCAATCTGTAATGCACTGGTGGCACTTACATTTGTCATTTCCTGCCACCACTGGGCTTTGCTGAGTAATTTTATAGTAACGTAACTGGGGGGTAGTGGGAGAAGCATCCTTCTTGTCTCCAACGCAAGAGGGAAAAAATAAACCAAGGCGTAGGAAACACAGGAGCTGTGACACCCCACTGGAGGAGGGACACCGAGCACAGGGAGCTGCCAGTGGGTGTTTGTGCAGTCCAGGAGGGATGCACAAAGAATCCAAGTTTTCTACCTTTGCTGGGAGAGGATGAAGCCATCCCTACCCTGGGCTCCCCACCCTGCAGGTGCTGGGTGCCCACTGAGGCACAAAGAGCTGGAGCTGCTGTCCAGCATCCCAGAGTGCCCACATGGGTACACAGGGAGGGTTTGGAGCATCCCTGATACTCTCCTGGACACACAGAGCAGGAGCTGCTGTCCAGCATCCCTGGTACCCTCCTGTGGAGCATCCCTGGTACCCTCCTGGGCACACAGAGCAGGAGCTGCTGTCCAGCATCCCTGGTACCCTCCTGTGGAGCATCCCTGGTACCCTCCTGGGCACACAGAGCAGCAGCTGCTGTGGAGCATCCCCGGGTACCCACCACCCCCTAGTGGGCTCCTGCTTTCCACGAGTGGCTGCTGCTGCTGCTCCTCCTGACATTGCCAGCCTGCCATGGGCCCAGGCCTGGCTGTGTGGATGTTTCCTAGTGCTGATTTCTCCTCTATCTCAGACCAGGCAGCCCCGCAGGCAGGGATGCTACACTGGAAGCTCTCGCTTTCTGCACTTAAGACAATAAAATCTCATATAGTCAGGGAATAGATAAAGTTATTTCCTCCCTAGAAGGAGGAATCCTTTAAAGAAAAGGGACACAGAGCAGTCCATGTGCTTTGTACCAGCACCAATTCAGAGCATGTACCTGGAGGATGTGGCACTTTGGATATGGTTTAGTGGTGGACTTGGCAGTGTTAGGTTTACAGGAAGGCTTGATGATCTTAAAGATCTTTCCCAACCCACATGATTCCATGACTTTAAGTTTCACACCACTGCAGAAACTGGCAGGCTGGCATCTGCCAGCCTTTAACTACAGATCACCCACCCTCCTTTAAATGCCAAGGAGTGAGGAGCAGTACAGGAACCACTGCAGCGCTGGGAGATTTACCCAGGACTACAGCCCTGGCTGCTTAAACTCATTGCCACCAAGTAAAGCAATGCTTTCTTTCCTGCCTCCTGGCCTGGAGAGACTTTTGAGCCCTGAACAACAGAGTGGCCTCAATTTTTTCTCACTTTATTTCACTTCAGAATCAGTAGCATCAGCACCATGTCTCAGCTCTGCCAGCTCTATGCTTCCTTTCCTCTTTTTTTAAATTTTTTTCCCTTTTTTTTTCTTTCAAAAACCCCTCCAGGATGCCAGTCAGGATGGCTGTCCTGAGCTGTGTGCATTAGGGGGTCATCCTGTCCCATTCTTACCCCACTGAGGCCAGAAAGTGATCTCTGCTCACAGCAAGATCCTACACTCCAAGACATTCAGGAGCCCTCAACACATTTGCAGCCGGCAGGACGTCAGCTCTTACGTGTCCTCCTGAGCTCATGCCCAGACAGCCACTGAACATGTCCAGCAACATGCATAAACATCAGAAATCAGCTAAAGATAAGGACCTGCAAAGATTCTGCCAAAGAGAAATCTCTGAGAAATCTCTGTCCCCACGTCACTCCCAAGCCCTCCCACATGTAACGTGATTTTCACCTCCAAGAGCCCATTACAAAGCAGCAGCTGCTCTCCGGTTCCCAACCATCAATGAAGTTAGAAAAGGATGGAGAGGGAAAAAAAGCACCACAGGAAACTACAGCCTTAATTCCTGCACTGGGAAAACTAGCCAGCAGAAATCCTCCCCAGCCCTCACCCAGAGAAGAGTTAACTGTGAGCGAGACAGTTGCCACACCAGGAGACGGGAGAAATGCAACAAATTTGAAATATCAGAACATCCACAGCAAATCATGAGCTAGACCTTGGGGAAGGACAAGTGTTTTACCTTCTCTGGAGGGAACAAACTGATTAATTCCAGGACCATGATGAAGCCATCCCAGCATGGGCACAGCCTCCGTTTATCTTCCAATCTGCCTGATGTCTGTGAGTCCAGGGGAACGGGAGGGGATGTTTTGGGGTCTTCTGTTCATGAAGGGGCAGGAAAACCCCCCCCCAGATTTGCTCAAGAAATGCTTCATATTCATGAGTGCGCACATAACTAATATGCCAGGCAAGTAAAGGAAAATTTTAGATGAAGACATGGTTCTCTTTACTGGCAGGCACTCACAGAAACAGGATTTGCTATACAAGATCGTGCCTCTGATCTATCAAGACAAATTTCTCTCCTCCAACTTGAGCTATTATCTAAGCTCACACAGAGGGGCTTCTTTGCTATCTGATATATTTAGATCAGTGCGCAATTCACACCCAGTCCCTGAAGAAACTGTACTCTAATCTGAAAATTAACTCAGTGAACCATGAAACTTCTTGTTACTTTTAACCACGGTATGGTAAACGTCATTCCTGCTGCATCAAACCTTTGATTTGTCACTTTTGTAAGTGAAAACAGAGTATCTGGTTTGCTTCGGATTTTTGCAGTTGACCAACCGTGTCTAAGGAAACTGCAAAGCTGGAGCTGAGAGCCCCAGGAAGTACCACCAACTTATTTATTAGGGTGTTTGCTACAGCAAAGCTTCACACTAGGACTGGGGGACACCGACAGACATTTCCCTACCCCTGCTGATTGCACCCAGTGAGAGGCAAACACTCCACGAGGTGCGGGAAGGGACTTGGGGTCAGCTGTCCCCAGCGAGCCTGGACATGGGCACACCTTGACACACCTGAGGCACACCGAGAGATGTGCTGGGAGTCACAGTCCCGTGTGTCAAGGGACACCTGAGACCTGAGTTAAGCAGCTACTCAAATTATCCTAGGTCTGGATGCTGAAAAACTGGACAGCTGATGGATAAAGCAGAGATAACAAAAAACCCTTCGGTGACCTGGCAGAGTAAACACTGCACTGCCCAGGTGACATCTCTTGGAGGACCGGCTGATTACGGCGCAGAAATGGGCAAAAGTGGCAAGAGGCAGCACGGGCACCCCATCCGAGACAACGGGATCCGGCATCGAGACCGAAGTACGACCACAGAATTATTTGTATTCCCATCCCCCTCCCCACGAAGCTGAGAGCGGAGGAAAGTCTGCAGCGCTCGCACAGACCCGGGCGCTGGAGTTGTGCGTGAAGCGAGAGCGAGCTTCGAGAATTAACACGAAGCATTTATAAAACCAGGCTCTGGTTTAAAAAAAAAAACCAGCCCCTCCCGCTCTACCAGGCTCGGCGGCACCTCCTCGGGGCTCAGAGCTCAACTTGGAGCACACGAGGCAGCCCCCATCACTTCCAGCCTGCTCGGGGATGCTCTCCTCCTCCCGGGGAATGCTCTCCTCCTCCCGGGGCTGGCAGCGGCGGCAGCCTCAGGCCCTGCTAAAAAATCCCTCCCCGGCAGGAAAGGCAACAAAAAAAATAAAAAATAAACCCAAAAACCAGGATGCAGCACAAGGGGCAGGGTTAGAAAGCCCCAAAACACATCGAGCCGCCCGCGGAGCGGGGAGGGCGGACACAGAGCCGGCACGGCGGGTGTCAGATGCTCCGGGGATGCTCCGGGATGGCGGGGCGGGATGCGGGACGGGACGGGGCGGGGAGCGGCGCGGGCTCCTACCGAGGGTGAAGAAGGGCAGCTCGGTGTTGTCCAGATCGTCCTGCACGGCGACGCGGCCGGGCAGCTCGCTGCGGACGAAGAGCAGCAGGCGGGACTCGGCGGCGGCGGCGGGCGGCGGGGCGCCGCTCCAGCTGATGTCGTTCTCCCGGAGCACCGGCAGCGTGGACACCGTCACCGTCTTCACGCGGCAGGGGCCGGGGGGCTCCCGCGACGCCGCCGCGCCGGGCCCGCCGCCGAGCAGCACGGCGGGCGGCGGCAGCAGCAGCAGCAGCAGCAGCACCGGCGGCGGCACCGGCGGCAGCGGGGGTGGAGCGGCGGCCCGGCGGCGCGGCGGAGCGGCCATGCCGGCCGGAGCCAGGCGCAGGAGCGGGAGGCGAGCGGAGCCGGGCGCTCTGAGCCGCCCCAGCCCCGCCGCCGCCGCCGCCACCGCCCGGGCCCGCCCCCCGCCCCGCCCCGGCCCCGCCGCCGCTCCCCGCGGAGCCTCCGCCCGCCCCGCGCTCCGGGAGATGCGCTCCGCACCGGCACTGACACCGGCACCGGCACCGGCCGGGCGCTGCTGCTGCTGCCGCTGCTGCTCCCGCTCCCGCAGCGCTCCGGTCCGCGCCGGCAGGGCTGCAGGAGAGCGGCTGTGGCAAGGGCGTGGGTGACAGGGCACGGGGATGCCTTGGAAGTGGCGGAGGGAAGGGTTAATGGGGTATTAGGGACACATTCTTCCGTGTGAGGAGCGCGGCGACTGGCACAGGTGGCCCAGAGGAGCTGTGGATGCCCTATCCCTGGAAGTGCCCAAGGCCAGGTTGGACGGGGCTTGGAGCAGCCTGGGTGAACTGAAGACCCTGCCCGTGAACTGGGTAGTCTTCAAGGTCCCTTATAATCCAAATCATTCTAGAATCATTCTAGAATTCATGATTTTATGAAAATCCTGATGTCTCTCCAACCTTTCTCCCCATCCAGCTCATTGCCACTCTTTCCTCAGGCTGTTCCTTCCTTTCAGGGAGCTGCCAGGGAGCAAGAGCACAGAAATTAGTTTCCTGAGAGCTTTTACTAATTATTACCCTCTCCTAAATGAATAGGCACCTCCAGCATCCAGGGCACACAAGGATGGCTTGTAACGACAAACCCGGAGGAGACAAGCTTGTGACCTAGAGCAAAACATTTTAGATTTATCAGCCAGCATTTAAGTGGGGGCCAGAAGGATAAAAGAGCCTGAGGTCTGATCTGATTCCTCTATCCCTCCATCACATGGATGCCTCGGTGCCACCTGAAGGCTGGACTTTGTGCTTGGTTTTGCTCACACTCCGGCTTGAACTGCAGTGGAGCCACCTTGCTCTTCCAGCTGGAATGATGGGGTGAATTTGAAGGCAAACTCTGTCCCTACAGACAAAAGAGACACATTTGACCCCAGCCCCAGAGCCCCTGAACCCCTGCCCACAGTCGGGCATGACTAACAAAGACAAGGAGAGACAGCCTACAGGAGCTGTGAGTCAGTGACTCACAACAACAATTTCCTAGTGACTGCTAATCTACCTGATTTTATTTGTAGATGTACATATAAAAGAAGATGTCAAAACCCTAACAAAGCACGCTTAATGCTCAGGCTTATATTATTTCCACAAGCTAATTAAGAGCAATTCATCACATGCCTGTTGAGGCAAAACAGCCTTCTGAGATACCTAGGTCATCAAATGTTAAAACCACAACAAGGGCAGAATGGCAATGAATATGAAATCCAGCAAACAAACAGCTCCAGCCCCATTCCCAGGGGCCATTCCCAGCTCCAGCTTCCAGCCCTAACAAGCTGCAGCCCCGCTGGAGTGTGAGAACAGTGACTGTTTCCAGCTACAGGAACAGAGAGAAAGCAAAAAGCGCTCACCAGCAAAACAGGCAACTTGTTGCAAAACATTACATGTGGGATCCTGGCTCTAAGTTGGTGGGGTGATGTTTTCAGGCATGATGGAAAAAAATAATCAGACAAAAATACAGCCCTGCCAGCAGGTGTTTTTTGAGAAAAGTTTAATACTAGAAAAAAAGTTTCCCTTCCCTTCCCTTCCCTTCCCTTCCCTTCCCTTCCCTTCCCTTCCCTTCCCTTCCCTTCCCTTCCCTTCCCTTCCCTTCCCTTCCCTTCCCTTCCCTTCCCTTCCCTTCCCTTCCCTTCCCTTCCCTTCCCTTCCCTTCCCTTCCCTTCCCTTCCCTTCCCTTCCCTTCCCTTCCCTTCCCTTCCCTTCCCTTCCCTTCCCTTCCCTTCCCTTCCCTTCCCTTCCCTTCCCTTCCCTTGTTGTTATTGGTACATGTGCTCATTTCTTTTTCTTATTTTTAAAATTTATTGTAGCCAAAGAGTACAAAGAACCAGTGCAACATCCATACACAAAGTGAACTGGCGTTACAAGAGTAGCCAATATGGATACAAAAGAAGTAAATTTTAAATACTGTTGCAGAACTGCAAGTCCTGGAAAGCCTCTTTCTCCTTAAGGCCCATCCCTGTTACTTGTATCCCCTTGTAGCCACTTGCTGGACAACTGCATTCACTTGCCATAAGTAGAGACTTTTTTCTGCCAGGTACCAGAAGATTTTGGTAAGGGGCTGTCCTTGGGCTAGGAAGGGGATTTAGAGATCCCACTGCTGCTGCTACAGCTCTGAGCAATGTGGTTTATCCTCCCAGTTTGCTGAGGATCCAGCTGAATTGGTGGGCAGGACATGTTTTAGGTGAAAGCAGATTTTCCCTGGCCTAGCATCTGCCATCGAGCAATGAGGTGAGTGTTCCAGGCTTAGAGCTGGAAAGCAAGGGTCAGGAGACACAGGTGGGGACACCTGCTCTGCCATGGACTGTCTGAGTCCAGGCAAGTCCTGAGAGATGAGAAAACAGAGCTCCAGCAGCTCTCCATCCATCATTTGTTCCATTTGGAACTTTTCAGATTCACAAAGTTCTGGTCACAGCTCTCTGCTGAGCAGCACACTGAGATTTTCTCGAGTTCCCCTGTACAAGCACAGACACGATGATCAAGGGGAAGGTTCTGCAAACCACAGCCTGAAATGGGCACATCCAGCTTCCATTTACTCTGGATCCTTCCCTGGGTAAATGCAAATCTCCGTTCTCATTTTGGGGAGAAAAGGATTCCACCTGCTTTTTCCTTCCAAAGAATTGAGCTAAAGGCAGAACTTCACTGTTTGAAAACCATCAATAATATTTGCAAAGGGGAATATGTTAATCCTGCTTTACAACTGAGGTAACAGGTTTCTATTATCCCTCACCTTTCACAGCAAAAATTAAATGGTGTGAACAGGGTTCTGAGAGTTCCACTTGCTGAAAAGATATTCTAGGAACACTTACAGAAGTTTGTCTGACTTGCAAATTTGGAGATACTTTAAATCTGAACGAACTGTGGATTTTCAAGCCAATTGCATAGCCCATAACCCAGATTGCTATTTCTAAACGAGGCCTATTTTTAATATCTTTTTCTTATGCTTCATGGATCCAGCCTTTCCTTGGGGACAGCAGCGCTTGCCTGACCGTCAATTTCGATAGCACTGGGGCCAAGAATCCGGCAAAAACTGCCGTTCCCAGCAAAAAAACACCGCATGGAAATGGAAATTGTCGTGCAAGTGAAAATGCATTGCACTGACAAGACCCATCTGGGCGGGGTGAGATATGGGGGACCTGATGGGTTGTCAGGAAGCACCAGCTCCATTCTCACCTCAGCTGCTGAGTGTGCAGCTTAGGGGCAAATCCCTTCTTTTTTTCCCCAATCTGTTGGTTTTTCTTGTCGCTTTTTTTTATTATTATTTTTTAAAATCCTTTCTCACATACAGGAATGCAAGGAAAATAATGAGTTGCTGCCATAATAGATAAAAAGAGATACTGAGGGCTGTGGGAATTATTTCTGTGCCGGTCCCAAGCGTGGGGGTTTCCGCACAGAAAGCAGAAACATTCTCAGTAGGAGCTGGGAGCTTCTCCACGACTGAGAGGCAGCAGTGGGCTGTTCCCGGGTGGAGCAGCCTCTAGGAGAAGACAGAGCATATGTTGTGTGTCATGCAACCCAGGAACCTTGGCTGTGCCTCTATGTGCCTTATGCCTCTATCTGCCCACATTCAGGCCTGATTTTCACCTGAGTGGATAGTTTAGCAGGAGCTTTGAGACATTCAATTTATTTCTTAGTCCCAAGCACAGCAGTTCAGCCCCAGGGTTATTTCCTTCTTCATGACAATACCCCAAGTGGGATTGAGGCAAATGCAGGATTTTGTGCCTCTGTAGAGAGCTTTGTGAAGACATTTTGCTGGAAAGTGCTTAAAGTATCTGTATGGTCTAAGTTTAAAATGGATGGTGAAGGGGGAAAAAAGTAATTGTCATTTAAAGGGTCACAGATGAAGCATTCTTTGACTTTCAATCCCCTGGGCTGTATTTCTGGACACCCAGAACTAATGCACCTTTTATTGGCTGCCATAGATGAGGAGGTTATTGCAAAGATACCAATAGCAGCTTTCTGAAGTGGTTTTCAATTGGCCCTATTACTAAAGGCATGCACATACAGCAGGGATCATTAAAATGCACTATGTATTTACAATACAGAGAGCAATTTGTGTTTGTAATGCCTCTATGTCGCAAATCCTGCTGCTTGCAATCAGAGGAGAAACTCACTGGTAGAGCTCTGATGTAATCAGTGGTTTATATTTCACCCTGCCAGGGTCACATCAGCATCAATAACTCTGCTGAAGGAGTAAGAAAGATATTTTTTTTTTTTTATTGTGAAGCAAATGACACAAAATTAATTTTGTTTCCAAGCTGCAGAGTACAAATGCTGGTCTCAGCCCCACGGTACCTGACTGTGGTCACAGGGCTCAAGCTGTGCTTTTGCCAGCTCTCACAAGCAACACAGGAGACAGGCTGGGTCAGCAATTCCAAGAAATACCTCCTGAGAGAGGAGGGGGTGCACAAAGTGCCCTTTGCAATTCGTTCTTGCTTCTGGGTTAACAGCGAGCCTGCGGGCCCCTCGCTGTGCTCAAAGCTGCAGGAGATGCTGCTTTCTGACACTGCATCAAAACGGAGCTTCCTGACCACTTCCAGAGAAGTGCCCTGAGGGGACACTCTGCCAGCTTTAGCCTCCCTGCTTTGGCAGCCAGGAGAGGCTGAATTTTCTCCTCCCTCCTCAGGTAGAAGTGGTTGGTTCCTACCTTTTACAGGAGAGATGTGAGCCACCAGCTGTGCTCTGGGAAACAGCCCCTGGGCTTGGTTCAGAAGGGCTGGAGTGGGAACAGGGAGCTGCATCATCTGCACAGCAAGGAAAAGCTGTTCAGCATTTTGGGCTGAGGTACAGACTGAAGAGTTGTGTTCCACCCAACAGCCTTGCTCACCTGTGCTCAGGTGCCCATGGCCGTGGCATTTTCCAGCTGTCCTCCTCTGACATCCTGCACTGCCTGCCTCCTCATAGTTCCCCTGGGGCTCACGGGGGTTTCAGCCAGACGTTCCTTGTGTGTGGTGGCAGCAGGGTTTTAGGCACGTCCAGGACCAAAGCCACACTGGAAAGGGACCTTGCCCACCCTGAGGCTGGAGTCAGGCAGGTACCTGCTGCAATCCCCCTCCCAAACAGCCCCACTGCCAGGCACAGGCCAGCCTGGCTGTCAACAACACTTAGAGAGGAAGGGAAAATGCAAGGAAAAGTGGAAAGCAGCCTGTTGCTTGAGCCAAAGTCCAAAGAATGAGACTTTCCCATCCCCTCCTTCAGAACCCCACAACCACTCCATCACTGCCTGCCCTCTGACACAACTTCATGAGCAGCAACAGCCTCCAGTGTGGCTCCTCTCCTTGCCAAGATGAAAGGAACCTTCAATGCATGTAACTCTTGCACTCTACTTAATTAATCAGTTTTTGCATTACAACTGAAACTTCTTTGATGCATGAAATATTAAGGAGCAGCACAGGGAGGGGAAGGAGGGGGTGGTATTGGCTTTCACTGCCTGGGAGATGGATGGGCTGAGGGAGCCTGAGCTGCAGGCAGCACATCTGCAGCAGGACAGCCTGCCCAGGCAGAGAGGTGCCAGCCAGCAAAGGCATTCCCTGCACTTCTTGCCTCTCAAGCAGATGGTTTTTGCTCCGTGTTCAGGCCCTACATGCTCATCAAGGTTTGCTCACACAGCATAGGAATGGGACAGTGCCTGATTAAACTTTCATGGAAAATAATCTCTGATTGATTCATTGTTTTTTCATTTCATGATGGCTTCAAGAAAGTGAAGTGAAATGAGGCTTGGGTGAAAAGAAACAGCTCCATTCTGGAGAAGCCAGACAGGCTTTTAGTCAGATGAGGCTCTCCCAAAGGATGTGTGAGTAGTTATCAGTGTTGAGGCTTTGGAAGTGCCATTTCCACGCTGAGCTCTGAAGGAGGGAAGGCAGAAATCCACACACATCAGTGTGGGTATTCCTGCAGCCCTCCCTCATGCACATCAGGGGTTCAGTGCCACAGTACCAGGTGTGTTTGACACCAGAGAGCCACTCTGCTCTTAAAAAAAAAGCAAAGGAAAAACAAAACAAAACAAACCCTCCTCTTTTTCTGAAACCATCACATTTGATCAAAGTGCTCTGGCAGCTCTGCAAAAGAGTCCAAAGCAGAACCCTGAGTCTTTGCCTTCCACCCTGCTCCTTCCCAGCTGACTCATTCAGGAGCTGTGCTGGCTTCTGAAAAGGAATCCATCAGTTCAGACCTGCTAGTCCTGAACCATCAGTCCCTCCAGAGCATCACCATGGGCCTGGCTGCCACAGCCCGAGCAGGTAACGCATCCCCATAAACAAATGGCAATGGTTGGGCCTGCATTAGGTGCATAAAGGGTAATAAATGAATAAATCAGTTAATTATACCCACCACAGAATTTAATTAGACCATTTCTGTTCACTCTGCTTCAGCCAGAATCTCAATTATAAATCTTTATTTTCAAGGTTTCACAGCTTGGACGTAAAAATTTGCTCTGGGCTTAAACATGACACACAAAGTCTTCTGTTCAGGGACTGCTCCAGTTTTTTTAACCAATTTTTCTTAAAAAGGTCAGGTTGGGAGACCAGATGGCTCGAGGGGAAGGTAATGAAGATGCAGGGCTTTTCTGGAAGAGATGGCTGGATGAAATTGTGGGCAGCTTAACAGAGCTGAGACTTTATTAAAGGCTGCTGGGTGAAACCACACTCAACTCTCCCTGATCTCAAACAGGAGTCCTGGTTGCAAAATGCAACTGAGGCTCCTGCTAAGGGGCATCCCCACTCCCCATCACAGAGATCAAGGGCTGCAGGGGCTGGGGAGAGGGACCCTGGGGCCCCCGGGGCAGGGCCAGGCAGGGGGAGCTCACACACCTGGTGCTGCACAGGGAATGTGCTCCAGGGCTGTCAGGTGTGTGCGTGCTGCTTCCCCCAGCACAGCCACCCTCTGCCTCCTCCTTCTCCAGGGAGGCCAGCTGGGTGACCTGCAGTAGCTGGAAAAAAAAAAACACTAGGCAGATGAGAAATTATTCCACTTTTTAAATTGTTATGATTTTGAAGGTAATTTAGGACCCACCTTTTGCTTTCTGGAGTGGATGGTATTGAAATCCAGTACTCTGTCTGGTTAAATGTGCTCTGAAATATTCTGATCATTTTAAAATGTCAATAGTGTTACAGGAAAAAACAGAAAACTTGTTTACCAGCAGCAGAAGCGTCTGCAGTCTCAGGTCACCTCTTCATCCAATCCAAGGCGTGCTATTCCATGTTCCCTCATTGAGTTAATTAGTTGATTTGCTTTCCATGCCCTGTGCCAAGCTCCCACCTCCCTCTGAGGGAAAACAGGGATTGTCAGCAGGGCCCAGCCCAACAGCCAGCCCTCAGAAGATTATTCCAGGCAGTCCCATTGGTCATCCAGATCACTGGTCAGCCCATCTTTTGGCTCAATGTGTATTTTTAGGAGCAATGCAGGTCCCTGTTCATTTACTTCCATAACCACCCTGGCACATCAGAATTTTGACAATATTTTCTCCCTAATCCCCCAGTAATGCTGTTCTGCACATCCTACCTGTCCTAAATACCCACTGGGTAAGCCAGACCCCAGGACTGCTGATTAAATCTTTAGCCACTAGGTCACAATAGTTTATTGTCTGGTTGGTTCACTATAGAATTTAACCCTTTGGAAACACTGGCTGCCTGATCTGAGCCAAATTCCTGCTCAGGAGGCTTTGATGTATGGCACGAATTACCGGTAATAAGGAAAAAGATATATGGGATGGATTAATCAAATCATAAATTTCTTAAATCACTATGGCAGTCCATAAATCAAATTCAGCTGGATGTTACTGGCCCTCTCTCAATGTATAATAGGAAGTAGAAATGACCTGTACATACAGAGCAGGGTGGGTTTTTTGGGGTTTTTTTGGTGGCCAGTTGGGAAACTCTGGTTAAATGATTAAAGTGAGTGAACCCCTTTTCCATAAGGAGCATGTTTATGTATTTCAAGCTTCACTATCGAAAATGTGTGCACTTTTTGGAAGGTAAAATGTGCATATTCCCACACTAAGAGTTAAATCAGACATAGAACAGCCACTGCATGAGGCTAAACATGACACAGCTTGGGTTAGCTTAAGTTCCATGAGGCAGACAGGTCTTTTCCAAGTACTGATGACTATCCCAGGCAGACCTTCCAACCATTCTGATTTTTTAGGGTATTGCTCCATTTTGTGTGCAAAGCAGCTGGAAACCCTGGAACAGAACATATTTCTGGGAGCCCAGCAATCGGCATCCCTTCCCTGCTGAGGTTCAGCTGGATCCCAAAAAGTTCCTGCTCCATCTGGGATGATGCACAAAAAATACACAACTGAGGGCAGCATAGTATCAGTCTTACCCTCACTTTATAGCCAGTAAAAACTATCACTTGGAATCATCCCTCCAGACTAAGCCCTCAGCAGCTCAGACTGCCCCTTGTTTCTGGCCCTCTTAGAGGCACAGTTCCCAGCTCCTGTGCCCATCACCCCTCTGCTGGCTTTATGTGTGGGGCTCCCTCCATCCCTCACACGAGCCCTGCCTAACACCAGTCCCCCCCTTAGGACCTTGCTGTCCCACTCAAAACTGGATTCATGACCTTGCCATCAGACAAGCTCCCTGGCCTTTGGACATTTCAGGTGTTTGGGTGTGAGGTCTTCACAAAATAAGTGATAATGTACCCATGGTGAGCTGCCCCAACCCCAATATGTGTTTACCAGAGGGAGCAGCAGGCTTCACAAGTTCAATTTCTTTTTGGCTGTCCACAGAGACATGAAACAAGGAGATTAAACACCAGGAGTAAGCACCTATAAATAAAACTGACTATTTAAATCCACTAAAGCCAGACCATTCATTATGAAATCTGCTCTTCTCCAACACCAGCACAGCAGTGCTTCTGATTTTGTTTACAGCAGCCCAGGACAACAGAGCATCAACCTTCACTTTGAACCTGGCTGTGGGGAGCCCTTAGTCACTAATTATCAAAGCCCTGCCTGGACCAAGGCACTGCAGCTGTGGATTATTGTTTCCCTTCCCCAAAGGAAAATGAAAGCACTTACCGAACAAGCCCACCGACTTAAAAACCTCTGACAAAGCTGAACCTGAGCCTGAGCGAGAGAGGGTTAAAAAAACCAAAAACTAACAACAACCTTAAGATGCTCTTTATGTGGAGCCAGGAACGGGGGATGCAGCAGGAATTTTCAGGCTGTGCCTGGCAGCGGATGCCCTCTGTTGGCATCTTTCAGAAATATGATCCAGCACAGGCTGGCAGCTCGCATCCCTGCGATCTCCCTGCTTGTTTACGCCGTGCCCTCGGTGCCGGGCTGATGTATGGGCACACAGCAAGGAGCAGCCCTGCCTGGGCACTGCCAGGGGCAATATCTGCATCCCCTGATCGACACAGCCCTGCCTGGGCACTGCCAGGGGCGATATCTGCACCCCCTGATCGATACAGCCCTGCCTGGGCACTGCCAGGGGCAATATCTGCATCCCCTGAACAGCCCTGCCTGGGCACTGCCAGGGGCAATATCTGCATCCCTGCACAATGCAGCGAGCCGGGACCTGCGGAGCGTTCCAAGCCCGCTCCGGGGAGATGCTCAGCCGGTGCTCCGGCAGGGACAGGGACAGGGACGGGGACGGGGACAGGGCAGGGACAGGGACAGGAGCAGGGACAGGGGCAGGGGCAGGGGCAGGGGCAGGGGCAGGGGCAGGGCAGGAGCAAGACAGGAGCTGTCCGGGCTGCAGGGGTCCGCAGGGACCCGAGCTGCACAGCAGCGAAGGGAGCACACGCGGGGAGGAAGGCAGTGAGGCACAAGCAGGGGAGCGCAGCATACACAGAGTTTGCAGGTGGTCATTTCTCCTCTCAAGCCCTTGAATCACATGTATTTAAAAAAAACAAAACAAAACAAAAACAAAACCAAAACCAAAAACAAAAAACCCACAAACAAACAAACAAACAAACAAACAAACAAACAAACAAACCCCAAACGAAAACAAACCAAAACAAACAAAAAACCCCCAACACATAACAAAAAACCAAACAAAACAACAAACAAACAAAACCACAAAAAACCAAACAAAAAGCCCCAAACAACAACAACGAAAAAAAACCAACCCAAACCAAAAAGCATGCAGTATTGCCTCTCCTGGCTCTTGCTGCTGCCACACAGGAGAGCAGGTTGGGAAACTGCTCTGCTGTGATGGAGCTTCCCCCTGCCCCACACATCCCCAAAGCAAGGCTTCTCTCCTGGCAGAGAATAAGCACAGCAGGAGGAGCCTGGATAAACAGTTTAGGGAGAAGTTTTGGTCCTAGAATTATGGAATATCCTGATTTGGAAGGGAGCCACAAGAATTATCACATCTAAATCCTGACCCTGCACAGGACACCCCAACAATCCCACCCTGTGTCCAAGCATTGTCCAAACCCTCCTGGATCTCTCTCAGGCTTGGGGCTGTGACCATTCCCTGGAACAAACCAGCTCAATGCTTCTAGAGGTCACTGTGACACATCCTGAAGGACACAGCCTTCCTTGGAAAAGGCTGGGCATGGGAAGGTGGCCTGGAGGGCTCAGTTCCAGTGTGCAGAATCAGCCTGGGACAAAGAGCCCACCTGGGGTCTCCTGCCTGGCTCAGCCCCACTCAAGGGTTGCAGTATTGCTGATTTTGCCTTACCTGCCCACCCAGCCCTGCTGAGGTGCCTTGGTCAATAAACAGTAATGCAAATGGCACTTCTGGCCCCAAAATCCAAGTGTCACAAGGGCTGCTGCTGCCTCAGGGCCAGGAGAAATGAGCTGCTGGCATTGCCAGCCCATGCCAGCACAGCTGAGCAGGGCCAGCAGCTGGGAACCCACAGCTCTGGAGGTTTGTAGGGACAGGCAGGTCCAACATCATCCACAGGGTGGGACACAGAGGAGCAGCATGGCCATGGAAAGTGCAGAGACAGCCCCAGGGAGGCTCCAGTGCTCAGTCTGGGTTAAATATCGCCTGATGGTGGCTGGGGTGGGGCTGTGAGAGCCCATGGACTGTCCTGCCTGTCACCACTGGAGAGGCCACATGTGCAGCACTGGCTGCTGGTGGCTGTCATTAGTGTCTGCTGAGGAAGATCAGTCATTCCCAAGGATTGTTCTCCCAGCACAGCCTGGCCAGGCTTTGGAAGGGTCAGCTGTGGCTTTGCAGAGTCCTGGGGCCCTGGGTAGCACTGCCCTCAGGATTTGGGGGTGTGATAAGTGACAATGTGATAAGGGACATCACTCACTGACATTCCCTCCATGGCAGGGGAGGGTTTTTAAGCTGTAGATGCTGAACATCCCCTCCTCCCCGGAGCAGGGAGAGGGGACCTTTCAGGCTGGACTAGAGCTGATGTCTCCAATTGCTGGGCTTTGCCTTACTGCTAAAAGCTAGAAGCAATATGCACAGGGAGGGCAGCATCTCTGAATTTGCTTTTCATGGCAGTACAAAGTTGTAATGCTATTATTCACCCCATCCTCAACAGCTGTCTTTAAAATAAAAACAATAAAAAGCAAACACAACAATTTTAGTGGATGATTTGTGGCTATTTTATTGCCAAAGAAAGCAAAAGCAAACTCTGAAGCAGGGGAAATCATAAACAATAAATGATCATTATTCCAGTTACAGTCTCCACTGCACTTCTCTCTGAGGACACTTTGTAACAGAGATTATATATGGTAAGAGTGGATTTACCCTTGGAGGGGAGCTAAGTACCTCTTTCCTAAAATGAGTTGTAATCTTGTTTTAATGGTGGATGAAAAACAAGGCACAGACACGGCTTGTCTATTCGTAAGCAGGGGGAAATTCGTAAATCCTATTTTAGTATTTTAAGGATAATCTAAATAGTTGATAATCAGAAATGAATAATCTTAAGTAAAACCTGTGAATCCAGTGCAAATACTTAAGTAACTTATTCAAAAGAAACAATAGCAAGATGCACCTTAAGAAAGACACATCAAAGAAAATAACAATGTTTATATCTGAATAATATCACAGTCTTGCCCTGTGACTGAAGTTTGGGCAGTCTCTCAATTGCAAGAAAAAAAATTCTAACCAATTTGGTGTTTCCAGGATAAACTCTCAGTATTATGAGTCGTAAAAGCATCTGATATCTCCTTAAAACTGAAATGTGGAATGGTTAGGGTTGGAAATTCCAGCCCCCTGCCATGGGTAGGGACAGCTTCCACTGTCCCAGGCTCCTCCAAGCCCCATCCAGCCTGGCCTTAGACACTTCCAGGGATCCAGGGGCAGCCACAGCTGCTCTGGGAAATTCTCAGAGAACTTTAAGAGTTTCTAATTGATTCAGACAATATTCTAAGTAATTCTTCCAGTTTCACCAGAGTTTAATAGTGACTGAAATTCTGTTTCCAATAAGCCCAGACAACCTCCCTTTCATGTATAGAAATCTCCCAGCTCTCCAAACAGATTTTAATTTAGTTAATTCTTAAAGAGCGCCTTGAAACTTGAGCAGCCATTAAAGAAGTTATTGTCTTTTTTTTTTTTTTTTTTTTAACAACGTTTTCTGAGGCGCCTCTTGACAGAGGGCTAATTCCCCAATTAACATAAATCTTCATTTCACATCAGAGCCTGGCTGCAGCAGCACCTGACCTTGCTGTGCTGTACCTGGAGCATCTCCCCAGCCACAAACCCAGTGCAGGAGGTGCTGGGAATCCCTCACAGTGATGTCTCACAGCGTTTGTCATTTCAAACATTTCAGGAATCACCCAAGCTTTACAGCAACAAGAGGGAACATGAGCTGAACAGGAGTAACAAACCTTCCACAGCCTGATTTCCTGTCCTCGGCTTGGTTTGCTTTGAAGTCTTGAATGTGTTTATAGGCAAAATTACTTTCAGTAAGAATAATATATGTCTCACTTCTTTTGACTGAATGTAAGTATGTTTTTCCATAACTGCAAAAAAGCCTGATCTTTTTATCATATGGATCTGATAACACTTTTCCTAAATTTTCTGAAAGGTTTGTTTTTGTTTTTGTTTTTTTTTTGAGTTTTTTTTGTAATAAAACTCATGTCTCTTCTAAATTAATGTCCTATATGCTGTGGGGTTTTTTTTTGGTTTTTTTTTCCCTTCTTGTTAGTTGTTGTGCATTGACCAAATGGTTTCTGGCTTTACAATCTGTCATCAGTGCTACATTTACAGCTTGCAATTAAGAGCTTCAATTAAATATTTTGCACGAAGATGCATGTTCCAATAACCAAACTTTATATATTTTGCAAAATATAACAAAAAAAAAATTAAAAAAAGACTATTGAAAAGCAAAGAAAGATTGAAGTTAGAAAAATGTCCTATAGGCCTGGATAAATATTCAGAGTGTTTTGTTCAGAGCCACAAATGTTATCTTTTTTGATACTGAGGCTGCCCTTGGGTGACAGAAGGCAGAATCTTTCCTGGATTTCCATAAATGAGACTGAAAGTCTTCTTTGGCAAAGCTGGGTTGATATTCACGGCAAGCATCCCGGATATTTTTAAAATGGCATGTTTCTGATGACTTAGCATATGTTAGCATGGCATACATTAGCAGTGCTCCAAGGCATTTCCTTCCTCAGCGCAGAAATCATCCCCTAATTACTGCAGGAACCCCCGTGCTCCTCTCTTTGCTTACAGGGGTTCTGAGCCATGCCACAGGTTCCTCCTGCTCCCCATCGTGTCCCCAGCTGTGATCAAGGTGTCACCCACCTTGAGGTGACAGAGGAGCAGGTCCCCACAGCCCCAAAGCACACAGGGTGGGCTTCACACCCACTGTGGGTTTGGTGGCCGAGTGCCAGCATCTGGGATCAACATTTAAGGACCTGGGTGACTGCAGGTGCCACCAGGAGCTGCCTCTCAGGACTGGCACAGCTGGCATCTCCAGCACAGCCCGGCTGGAGGGAAGGAGGGCAGCACAGTCCTGGAGCCTCCTGCTCTGCTGTGGCCCGAGCAGAGCAGATGTCACCCAAGCCGGGCTCCTTCCGTGCCCTGGCCACGGCAGCAGGGCCTGGCAGGCTCCCAAGGACACCGACAATGGGAGCTGAGAGCTGCACACCATCCCTGCTGGCATGGATGTTCCTGCTGCACTTGGAGCAGCACAGCCTGCCTGCCTGAGGAGAGGGGGAGGCTGAGCCCTCTCTGCTCTCTCCTTGGCTCTGCCCATCTCCAGCACTGACTGCGTGCTCCTGTTTCTTCACTCAGCAGTGATTCCACAAACGAAAACTCAGGTATTTGCTGCAGGCACACACCAGAGGCTCTCGGGGCTGCCCCAGCTCCGTGCAGCCCGCTTGCACCCGGGGCTGCTCTGTTCGGGCTCTGGGGTCCATTTGGGATGGTCCAACAGGACTTTCCCTGCTGTCTGCTGCTCTCTGCTGGAGATGCTGCTCCAGGCTTGCTGCCAGACTGCTGAATGCCTTCTCCTGCACCTCTTCACCTCCTGACCCAGAAAACCAGGTGCTGGAGGATGTCTTTCCTTAAAAAATAACAAACAAACAAACAAGCAAGACCCCTAAAACCAGCAGATGAACAGACGGTTTTTCTTTCCTGCTCCAATCTCCCTGTGGTGCTGCAGAGCAGCCAGCAGCAGCTGGGATGCTGGCAGGGGTGAGGACTCACACCCCACCCCAGAAGGTTGTCACTCTGTCACTTCCCTGGTACCATGGCTCTGGCACTTCCCCCTCCTGCCAGGCCTGCAAAAGCTGCAGGAGCCATTTAACCAAAGGAAAAACATTAAATTAAACGTTTTCCCAGTTTGTTTGCAGCACAGCAGTGAATGCTGGGGCCACACAGGGCAGTTTCCAGTGATGCAGAGCCTGGGCACATCCTAAGCTTTATTTGCACCCACCCATCCTCAGAAAAGGCTTCAATCTCTTCCCCCAGGTCTCCCCTGAGCTGCCCTTCCCACCCCTGCCTTTGGCTAAAACTTTTAGTCTAATCCAAACTCCAGGCATAAAATAAATTGCTGTGAACTTCTCCCTCCAAAACTGGCTCTATAAACAAGCCCTGCATTACCCCAAAAATTTCCCACTTTCTTTCCTTTGCAGATTGTTTGTTTGTTTTCCCCCCTGTGAATAATTTCTTCCAAATCTCATCATTCCTGTTTGCTCCCCTGATTTCTGTGCCATTCTCCCACCTCTTCCCGTGTGATAACTCCTGCAGCCATGGAGCTCTGCTGTGGCATCCCCAGTCCCTGGGATTGATGATGTTCCCTGCATCAGCTGCCTTCTTACACAGCCTGGGATGATGTTTGTCATTTTTGTACCAGTGCAGTATCACTGAGTTTTTCACTTAGTGGAACAAAAGAAACCTTAGATCTTTTTCTGCTCAAGTGCAGCCTAAGCTCACCTGTGCACTCCATCAGTCCAGAGCATATTACTTTCTGCCTGACCCAGCTGAATCCCAACCTCTTATTTTTTCAGTCCATTTCTTCAGTTTGTCACAGAGGTGGTTGAAGAAGGGTGTCCTTGACAAATCCAGGTCTCCAAGGTTCTCGTCCTCGGCCCCTTCCAGATAACTGTGAATAATGCATTTGTATCTTTCCAACAGGATTTTTCATGAACTGAAGATAAATTGGTGGGTGTATAATTCCCCATATTCCCAATACTTTATAAAAGTAAGGTATTTTTTGTGTCTTTTCAATCTTTTGCTGCATGCAGGGAAAATCACTCATGACTCTGATATTGCCTTAACCAGTTCTGCAAGTGTCCGTGGCTATAATTCACCAGGTGTGGAATAATCTTCCCAGGAAGGTTTTCCTCCTTGCCCCTGTCAGTCAGGAGCTGGCTTATCACCAGGAACAGAAGGGATTATATGTCTTGCAAACATTTTATCCGCTTATCTATGGATGTCCATTATCTGTCCATCACTCTGGAGCCCTTGCCCTCCCTGGGGTTTCTGTGGCACCAAGTTCCACAAGTCAGACCCTTCCCCACACCCAAATTTCTGTGGAATCAGAGCCAGCAGCACAGGATGGGTGGCATCAGGCATGAGAGGCTAAAGGGAATTTTGATTAGATATCAGGTAAAGCCTTCCCAAGGGTGGTTGAATGGAGCTTGGGTGAAGTTCCAGCCCTGGAAGTGTTCAGGACCAGGATGGAAACAGCTTTGGACAGCCTGGTCCAGTGGAAGGTGTCCCTGCCCACAACAGGGTTGGAATTAGATAATCTTCCAGGTCCCTTCTAACCCAAACTATTCTAGAATTCTACAACAGGGGTGGTTGAATAGAGCTTGGATAAAGCTCCAACTTTGGAAACATTCTCAGCTCAAATGGGCCAGGCCTGAGCAGCCTAACCTAAGTCAAAGCTGCTTTGGGTAGGGCTTGGATCCTTCAGAGGTTCCTCCAGTCTCTGGTTTTGGAGTGGAGCATTTTCTGTGCAGTTTCCTTCCCCCAGCAGTGGTGGAGGCTCCTGCTACATCCCTCATTTTTGGTTTAACCCCATATCCCTCCTGGCCAGGCTAAACCATCTTACCAGGATGAAGGTGTGCTTTGGGAAGGTTTAGGGATTGAGAAGTTGGCTTTACTCTAATAAAAAGGGGAGGGAGTAGGAGAAAGTAAAAGACAAATGAAAAACCTGTTTTATTTAAAATTCCAGTATGGCTGTCACTGCTGGAAAGGGATCTTAGACAAGAGAGCTACTTGCCCCTAAAGTTAGGTCTTTCAGCTTTCTCAACAATAGGAGATCAAAACCCAAATTTCAAGCTATTTTTAAGCATCTGAATATCTTAATGGGAAAGTCTCCAGCAACTGCCCATCTACTTTTATCTGCAATTACACATCAACTTTGAAGACTGGAGTATTTTCCAGGTACAAATAGTACAAGATCTTGCCATCCAGTTTTGCTATCACAGCCCCCATTTTATTTTATTTATTTATTTATTTTTATTTCCCCCATTATCAGCATCATCAGGGAACCTGATGAGGAGCACAAGGGGAAGAAATGCCCAGGAAGGGCTGTGAAGGGAGATAATAAGAAGATCTTTGCACTCCTGTGTGCTTGCCTGGCCTCTTATTGACAGAGCCTCCAAGATGCTCACAGATAGCCTTGCTGCAGGTCACAGCTCCCTGAGATTTATTCCAGTGCCATGGAAAAGTGAGGAAGGTGAAGGCAGAGCAGGGGAGGACTGAAAATGTTGCTGCGGGTGAAGTGATTATAAAAAGAATTTCTTTTTTAATGCAAAAACCTCTAGCATAACAAAGGCTCCATCTCTGGGAGAGGTTTTTCACCATCCAGCCCCCCACCCCTTTGCATCAGAGCGCTGCAAAATGTACTTGGAAGAGCAGCGAGTTCGTTTTAACCGATAGCATTCAGTGCTTTTTACTGTGCTATTCATCCACATGACAAAGCTGAGAGGGGAGCCCATACTTCTTCCTGACTTTTTATTGCTTTTCAGCCCAGTGGGAACCAGCAGACATGAAAAAAAAGTGGTTTAACCGCAAAATATGTTTAAGCTCTTTTCTTTTTCTTTTTGGTTTTTTCTTTTTTTTTTTGGCATGTCAGAGAAAAGGAGGAGGGGGAGTGAATAGCAGTGGCAGAACAGCCAGGAACTAACAGTCGTGAAATTAAACCAAAACCCAGCCAAAATCCTAGTGCTTGTGAGGCTGATCCTACACATAAAGGGTGAGGTTTGCAGCTGAGGGTTGGTGACAGCCTTCAAATGCTGGGTTCACCGTGTTATCATGGAATCCCAGAGTGGTTTGGGATAGAAGGGATCTTAAAATCCCATCCCACCCTGCCATGGCAGGGACCCCTCCCACTGTCCCAGGCTGCTCCAGCCCCAATGTCCAGCCTGGCCTTGGGCACTGCCAGGGATCCAGGGGCAGCCACAGCTGCTCTGGGCACCCTGTGCCAGCCCTGCCCACCCTCACAGGGAAGGATTTCTTCCCAAAATCTAAATCTGCATTCTGTCAGTGGGAAGTCATTTGTTTCTGCCCTGTCATTACAGTTCCTGATAAAGGCTGACTCAATGTGACTTTTTCCTCTCAATTCCAAATAGTTTTTTAATGTATATTTAAACATTTAATGTTTTCTAAATTAGAGAAAGAATCCTCTGCTTAGCACAGCTGTTGCTCATGCATGTCACACAAGAAAAGTCTGAGAAATAAAACAGTATTTACATGATCCCAGATGTTCCCTTTATTTTGTTGGTTTGAAACTAAACCTTCTGAGTGACCCAAAACAGAAGCATTTCATTAACTCTTTGGGAAAAAAAAAACCTTTACACTTTATCAAGTAACAATAAAAAAAGTAAAACCTGCCTTTGATTTGGGAAGCAGTTTTGTGAAGAACAAGGAGGTTTTTCAGCAGTTCTCCATCAGAACAACATCAAAAGTTGTTCCTGGTTGCACAGTGCCCCCACCTGCCACCAGCCCCAGCCCCCAGCTTTAATGGGGAGCAGGGAGCACAGAAATCTGTCCCTCCAGGAGAGCAGCAGAGCCTTTCCCACCCCAGCTTTATTGGGGAGCACAGAAATCTGTGCTCCAGGAGAGCAGCACAGCCCTTCCCAACACACACCTGCTCCCAGCTCTGAGCTGCACAACTCCCCACCAGCTCCACACTCTGCTCCAGAGTCTTTTAAGAGTTTCTTTTGCTCATAACCTCTCCTGATAAAGTGATTCTCTCCAGCTGAGCCCAGCCTGGCTTCAATCGGGCTTGTTCAAGGCAAACATATTAACTCTTTCCCTGCTGAGAGCCTGCACGGGCATCCTGGGGTGCAGGGCAGGGTTTGGAGCGTGCTGTTTGCTGGGGTGGAAGGAGCCTTGCACTGAAGTCACTTTGAATAATTTAAAGGGCTGTTTTGGGGAAAGATGGGTTATTTCTGTGAGATCACTTTTTAATAGTAAAGTGTGCCTCGGATGGAAAAGTTGGGAGAAGTTATCCAGTGTCTGCAGCTGGGAGGGAATTATTGATTTGGTTTTTTACAAACAGTCATCAAAAGCATTGTTTCCTGTTAAAGCACTGCCATGTTTGTGGGGTGGGGGCTGTGGTCAGTGCCAGGCATAGACAGGACTGTTCTGTTTTCCATTCCAGAGCAGCATCAGGTATTACCCCTGACCCACATGTGGAGGGAAAGGCTGCTCTGCTTTTAAGTGATGTAGAGTGACCTGGCCTGCTGCTGACAGCCACAAGGACTGCTCTCCTCCCAACAGGCAGTTTGGATGGTAGGTGCCTGTGCCCATGGCAGTGGGAGTGGAACTAGGTGATCTTTCAGGTCCCTTCCAACCCAAACCATTCCCTGATTCTCTGGTTCTGTGATTGCTGAAAATCTGGCTCAACATCTCAGAGATGAGATCACTCTGGGGTACTTTTCTTTGTGGGAAAACCAATTAGAAACATCAACCCTCCCTTCCCCAAGCTGAAGAACAAAAGTAAACGAAGAGTAAATTGTTCAGAGATGATCTATTTTGGCTCAGAAATCTGCTCAGGAACTTTTTTCCTAATGTCTTTTTCCTGATCAGGCAGTGCTCTGCCTCCTAATGACCAGCATTAGTTTGCATTAGATGGATTTGTGATGATTTCTTTCTGCCTGGCTGCTAAGCCTGCGAGCAATTCAAATGAAGTTCTGCTCCCTGTGCCCCATCTGGCAAGAACAGCTCCCCTGTTTGGGTTTGCTGCCTCCTCAGCTGCTCTCCCTCCCTCTCATCCCATGGCTGGATCTGCCTGGATTTTGGAGTCCCTGGGTGCTCCTGGATGCAGGATGGAGATGCCCAGGAGAGGGATGGGGAGAAAAGGTTGGTGTTCCAGTGCTGCTTTGCAGGAGCAGAAAAATGGAGGTGCTGTGGTTCCTTGCTGATGTGCTGCAAGGAAGTGGAACCCAAGACACAGAATCATGGAATTGTTTAGATTGGAAGAGCCCTCAAAGATCACCGAGTCCAGCCATTAACCCAGCACTGCCAAAGCCACCATCATCTGTGTCCCCAAGTGCCACATCCACACAGCTTTCAAATCCAAAAATGTTGACTCCAGGCAACCTGTGCCAGTGCTTGACAATATTTTCAGTGAAGAAATGTTTCCTAACATCCAATCTAAACCTTCCCTTGTGCAACTCGAGGAGACTTCACCTTCTATTGCTTGGTACTTGGGAGAGAAGACTGACCCTGACTTGGCCACAATCTCCTGTCAGAGAGCATCATCCCAGGAGAGCTGGCTGGGCAGCCCTGGGGATAACAAGGAAGGTGTAGGGGTGGGACCAGAGGGACCCTGAGGTGGGAGCTGAAGCCCAAGCCTTGCCCCTCACCCCCACTGTCTCCTCTCACACCCTGATGGTGTTATCACAGGACTAAGACAGAAGGAAAGGAGGTTTTGGGAACGTGGCAGGTTATGCTGGGGTGTGTCTGTTCTTCCTGGCAGCACAAGGTCACAGTGCCCTCACGGGGTGATAGGAGGTGAAACTTTGGCTTTAGAGATCAAAAAAATATGAAATAAGGTGAATCAGAACCTCCTTTTCCTCTCTCTGGCCTCAGCTCCCGCCCTGGGGGGAGGTTATTTAGCAGGGGAAGGATTCTTTTGGGGATGCCAAAACCAAAGGGAACGACACTGGGGGCAGGGAGGTGGGAAATGCACCTTTATCATATTTACCCAGTGGCTGGCTCACATTTAGGCACTGCCTGCTCTCTCCTGAACACATGTGCTACCAGGATGCAACATCAAGGTTCATGGCACCCTGTCACCACGGGGATCTTAGAACACGTCAGGTTATGCTTGTTTCAAACCACCCTGTCTATTCTGGCAGCAGAGACAAGGCTGGAGGCCCTGGGAGAGAAATGGCATCAGGTTTGTGTCCTTCTCAGTGCTTCTTTGAAAACATTTGGTTCCTGCACCCTTGAGGTGACACTCGGGTGCTGTCAGATATGTCTGATGGCTGAGGACAGCGTGGATGGCTGTAAAGAGGTGTCACATCAGAGCAGAAGTGATTCTTCTCTCTTCCCATTGCCCCTCCTCATCCTTGGCACTGGGCTAATGACACCACCAGGTATCCTGCCACAGGGAATCCAGCTTCTTGTTTTTTCAGTGAAAATGAATGAAAAGTGCCTGCTGGGTCACATAAAACTGTCAAAAGAACAGTTGGGGCTTCCTGCGAGAGGGATAATAGTTAAGAAAGCTGAAATTCTGAGAAAAAGGGATTATGAATCACCAGTAATATTTACAGTGCAAATCCCTATTCCCCATATTTCCACTTGATTCTTTCTCCTTTCCAGGGCAATTATTTCCAGGAACACACAGCAGAGCCCCATGGTAAGTAAATAAATAAAGCCCAAAGTGTCTGACAGAGCTCATGGACACCTTGCACCCCTGGTCCTGCCACCTGCTCCAAACGAGGGGGGTCAGAGCAAACAGGGTGTCCCTTGGAGGGTGGCGGGGTGTCCCTTGGAGGGTGGCAGGGTGTCCCCTCAGCTGTGCAGGGAAGCTGCTTGTGGCTTAGCAAAGCGTCCTGCACCAAATCATGTGGGGCTGTGAAGCTGGCAGAACATCTAGGCGGCTGTGCTCAAGCACCACACTTCTAAATTATATTTAGGCTTTACATTCTGGAGTTAAGAGTCCTCAGATGGTGCACACACCTGGGGCTGTCCCACCTGGAGTTAAAATGTGGCTGAGCACTTGCAGCCCAAAGCAAAGCACTCCCCTTTGTGATGCTCATCACTCCTTGCTTGGAGGTGGCCAAAGACAGGGATGGGCAGGTGCCAAGGGAGAGCAGCATGCCCCTGGATGAGAGGGCACTGTGCAGTGGGATGGGGAATTTGCAAAGAAGCAGAAGAAGCAAATGGCAGTTTGTGCTGGGCAGGTGCCAGTTGAAAATGTAGGAGCAGATCAAAGACAGGCGGGTTAATGAGTGCCATTCCCAGGCCTCCCAAAGTGGGGAGAGCAGGGCCAGGCTGGACGGCAGGCACTGAGTGATATTCTGTAATTAGCTGGCAAATAGAATATGATCTTTAGTGTAATTGCTCGGAATAATGTCTCTCAGCCCGATCCGTGCATTACGCACCGCGCGCTGCATCCCAGCTGCCACAGCAACTTTGCTTCCCTTTGTTTCCCCTCGCCTGTAATTTCTAATCACATCGTTCCCAAATTTGATTGCATCATCTCTGAGTGTTGGTTGCCAGGGCAACCCCACAAAGTCATTACAGGCATGAGATGAATACCTTACCCCTTTGAGGACAGGTTATCTGGCTGTCCCATTGTGACCCCCAACTTGGATTCCTTTGTCCCTTTTAAACCAGATGTAAACCAGGTGAGAGGCTCATCCCTGACTTCCATGGGAGCAGCAGCGATGCAGGGAACTGTCACTCAAATGTTGGACAAAAAGACCTGAACAAATGGAGCAACTCAACATTGAAAGTGGGGCCACCAGCCAAGCCATGCTGCTGCTGAAAGCACAGAGCTGGAGTGATGGTGGCTGGACAAATCACCCACCCCAGACCTCACCGTGGCCATTCCCCTCCATAAACACAGGGAAAGCTGTGCTCTGTGTGGGATTTGTGCAGCCAAGGGGAATATGTGTGCATCTGGACAGGGGATGGCACACATGGCCTGTCACACTTGGCACACACAGCTCTCCTGGACAGAGAAGCAGCAGGGCAGACCTAAGGCCAGGTTGAGTGTGGCTCTGACCAAGCTGCTCTGGTGGATGTTGAAGGGGGTTGGACTGGGCAGCCTTTAGAGGTCCCTTCCACCCTACACCAGTCCAGACTCTAGGGTTCTTTGTCATGGAAGAAGCTCCAACAGGGGCCACCAGAGCCTGCAGCTGGTGCTGGCACGGTGTGAGTGCTGGGCAGCAGAGCCACCTCAGCTCCATCTGTCCCATCTTCTTTGCCATCGCTCCCCGTGTGAGGGAGTTTCCACTGGATGTGTAAATCAGTGCATGCAACATTCAAACTGTGTCTGGGTGCATAGGGGAGCCTCTGGGCAGTGAAATCTGTGGTTGGGAGGTCTGTAGGGGCCAGAGTGAGAGAGCTGGTGTGGCCCCTTGTAAACCCTGGATGCGGCAAGGTTTGGCGTCACCCCCAGCCCCAACATTTCAAGCACTTTCTCTGCCGGCAGAGGTTGAAGCCCTCCTCATCAGCACTCCTGTTCTCCACCCCAGCCCTCGCTGTCTCCAGAACCATCCTTGCAGCAGAGCCAGCTTCTCCCTTTTCCACACCAGCACCTCTCTGAACCTGGAGGCAGGACGGGTGTGCTCCCAGCCCCCATCAGAGCGAGGCAGAGAGATGGAAGATATTGTTTTTCAGGTGGAATAGCTTCCAAAATGCTACATTTGCAGTCAAAGTGCTGTTTGGAATGCATATGAACCACTGCCTGCAGCAATCAGAAACAAAGCCATTAAAGTTTAGATAGCAGTGTTTTTATTTTTAACCAAATGAGTCAGTCTCCCCTCCAGCTCAGAGCAGGAGAGGGGAAGAAAATTGGGCAGGGAGAGTTCAGAAAGTCTTAACCCCACTGGGACCCTGCTGCAGGGAAGGTTCAAGCAGTCTGCTCTGTTTAATTGCACCCAGAAAAAGAGTTTAAGCTGAAGTGCTGATGGTGCCTTGGCAAGGTGGAAATTTTGTTTCCCTGGATTATAATTTAAAAAACAATTTCAGGACACCTAATGCCTCTTCCCACATCCAAAAAGCCTCATGTTGCCTTTCCTTCTCCTGCATCCCAGGCTGAGGGAGGTGAGCACCAACACATTTCCCCATCTGGAAGGTGGGTTTGGGATACTGCAGGCTTCCCTTTGAGCTTCCCTGTTAATAAGAACGTGCTGAGGGAAGAGGATGGCCCAGGGAGCCAGCCTGGTGCAGTGCTGAGTGTCTGTGGTGTCTGGTGTGAGGTGGGTGCACTCCCTGCCACACCAAGGCCAGGCTGCAGCTCCTTGCTGAGCACATCCAGCACCAGGCACGAACTGCATTTCAACAAGACCATGGTCCTGGCTACTCCCCCAGCAGTTTCCCTCTCCATCCCAGCCTGTTTCCAAGGCTCCTATCCCTGTAGCATCTCTAAGAAGATGTATCCAGCTGTTAAAAAATGCCTGTGCTCGTGCTGTCGTCCTGAGCTGCCGCAGGAGGCTCAGCCCTGCAGCCCTCAGCACATCCTTAATTTAAACCTCAGGCCCTTGTGCTGAATTAGACAGTAAGTGCTCGGCCACTTGCAGGAGAAAAACCCCAAATCCATGGAAAATTACAAAATTACATTCTTGCCTCTATTTATTGGTTTTCCATGCCATATGGAAATTTATGTAAATACACAAATGAGAAAGAGGCCCTGGAGCTCTGGTGAGTTTGCCAATGAGCCACCAGTGCTCCAAACATTGGCCATTGTTGATGCTTTAGGAGATCAGAAGAAGAGAAATGAATTCTGGCTCCAAGAGTTGTCCAGAGACATGGTTTCTTTTCTTTTTTCCTGACACAATACCTACTGTTCTCCTGAAAATCCATCCCAGCCTCCCCCAGCTGCTCCAGTGAGCGATGGCTGTCCAGCCCCATCCCAGCCAGGCTCAGAACACCAGGCTGCTCATGTGCCTTTGGATGCAGAGCAGGTTTTTTGGCAGGCAAATTCTGCTTACCAGATTCTGCATGTGAAGTGTGTGAATTGGTAGAGGAGCAGTGCATGGACACATTAAAATCTCACATGGGGGATTGAGGCTCTTCCACTCCCCACAGGAATAAGGCTTGATCCCACATGGACTCCTCAAATGACTCCAATATTTTTCTGGAAGTAGAGGTGGCAGCAGGAGGCAGAAGAAGAAGCTTATGGGGAAATTAATGCTGTTCTTTTTTGGATCCCACACCTTGGGAAACAGGAAAAAACCACCATGAGCTAGGTACCATTATCTGAGCTCAGCTGGATCAAAGGTTCATATCCAAAGTGTGAGCTTTGAGTAGCTTTTTACACATATACATATATCTACATGCATATTAAAAATGTATGTCTGGCTATATATGTGACTAATTTGTGTATATCAGTTTTAAAAAGTGGTTCACTTATAGAATCACATCTTCCTCTCATTTTCCTTGCTTTTTCTGAGACTCAGCAGTCTTTTTTTGCAGGATGAGAGGCTTTATTATTATTATTTCTTGACTCAGCTTGGGAGGAAAGCTGGGATCTGCAGAAGACAGGGAAAAGTCTGAGCAAAATCTTATTGGTTAAAAAAAAATATAAAAAAGGCTGCTTCTATGAATTAAAGCTGAAGAAACACCTCTCAACTCTACAATTTCCCTGCTTGTGATTAATTAAGTCCAAGTTCAAATATTTTTGGCATAAACATTAACATTTATGCTTTGGACATGCATAATGCTTCATATGTGCTAGATGCTGTTACTGTTTCAAAAGATTCATGTCTTGAGTAAATTATGGTTTGGGTAATTGCATTCTGTCCACCCAAATCCATCCTGCAGCTTCACTGGAGTGTGGAATCCACCTCCCCGCTCTGTGGTGCTGCCATGTGTGATGGAACATCTGCTGGCCCGTCCTGTGGGAGAGGGGATGGCTTTCAGGGGTGGCTCAGGGCTGCTGAGGTGACACCACCCAACAGAGCTCTGCCCACAGCAGGCAAAGGCAGCAGTGCTGAGGCCATAGTAATTTCACAACTATGAGGCGCACCCTTTTGACTAAAATTTTGATCAAAACCCAAAAGTGTGCCTTATAATCTGGTGTGACTTATAGATGGATAAAGTTTGGAAATTTGCTAACCCAGAAGTGCGAGCCACGAGCTGAGCCACGAGCCACGCCAACTGCGCAAGAGGCAGGGAGGAGTGCCGGAGCCTGTGGCAAGGGGAGGGCGCCTGGGGCTGTGTTTAAAGGTTACACCAATCCGTGAAAAATGTTTGCAAATTGAGCACTTGCCAGTAAACCCCGCGATTGCGCGATTCCGTTACTAATTTGTTACTTTGTTGCACGTGGATCCTCGCTGCAAACAAAAAGTGCGCCTTATAGTCCGGTGTGCGTTATATATGGATAAAGTTCAGAAATTTGCTGACACCCAGAAGTGCGCCTCATAGTCATGAAATTACTGTAGTTGGAAAGGGAATTGCTTTTCCATCATGCTCACAGTTCTGTGTTGGGTTGGGCACGGAGTCCACAAGAAGCTCCAGATTTTGTGTGACCAACGTTTGGCTCCTCACCAGCCTCTGTGGTGCTGGACTGGAGAACAGACACAGCCTCAGGCTGGTGGATGCTCCCTGGGAAGATGAGGGAGTCCCACCATGGTGGTGGCTTCCCAGGATGGGTTGGATTGATGCTGATGTTAACAAGGAACTCAGACTCTCGTGATATTTCTCTTCAAGCTGCCCATCCCTGCCCGTTACACTTTGCAGATTTGTGCAGATATAGCTGAGCTGGCCAAGGTGTGCTGGGCTGTGCTCTGGCCAAACCATCCCTGTGCTTCACTGGTGAGCTCTGTGACTCTGTGGGAGTATGGAAATCCACGGGCACATCACCTCTGCAGGGGCACAGGGAAATGAGCACAGGGCCTTGGGGATGGAAATGATTCTGAAATGTGGCCCATATCAAACTCTGCAGTTCAATTCTTTGGTGAAAACTGCTCTGAGCCCTTAAAACATTTTGAGTTGAGTGTGTAAAGTCACTTTGCACTTGCTTTAGGCTTCCCTTAGCTCTGCAGTGGGCACTAGCTCAGACACAGACAAAGCAATGAACGCCCACAGCTCTGTCTGAAGGGTCCCTTGAAGTGCCTGCAAAAATGGGTGCATTTGGAGTAAAAAAAGACAGAAAAGCTTCCATCAAGACAGATTTCCTTCCCTGGAGTAATTTCACTTGTGGTATGAGTGGAAACAGCAAGTTCCCACTTCAGTCAACAGCTCTTGGGAGGGGTCTGATGTTCAGCAAATGCTGAGGCTCCTTCAGCTCCTCCAGTGTCTCAGCAGAAAAACTGGGTGTTGCTTAGTGCTGTGAGCCCCCAGCTCTCCCAAACGGGGAGGGGAAAGGAATGAGCACAGTGATGTGTTTGCCCTTCAGCTCTGAGTAAGCCAGGAGCAGCAGCCGGTAAATGGAATTTGGATTTTTTTTTTTTTTTTTTTTTTTTTTTTTCACCACAGTCACTTGGGTCCAGAGCTGCAGCTGTAAGAGGAGAGACATGATTCTACTGATAAAAGCAGGAGAATCAGCCTTCAAGGGCTCTCCAGTGGGCTGGGACTAACATGAGTCATCAGTCACAGTGGTGCTGGGGGTATTCACATACTTTTGGCTAACATTTGCCAGCACGAATGCAAAGCAGAATGAATCTGACAAATCCAGAGACATCCAGCCTCCTGTGCTCCGGGGAGTTACCAGAGCACAGAACCCAGAACTTCTGCTGGGGCACATTTTGTGTTCATGCTCACAGGATGTCCTGCACACAGCTGGTTCTCCAGGCAGGAATTCTTTTGCAGAGCTTTTTGCATCAGAGCCATTGGTATTTTCAGATCATTTTCTATCTTTTTCAGCTTGGTGTGGCTGTCACTTCCAGCAGGTCCGTGGGTACATGGATGCAATGGCCACAGTGCCTTCACCAGGGAGCTGGGCAGGGCAGATGTGAAAGGGCTGATGTGTCCAGATGTGCAGGACTCACTGACCTCTGCTGTGGAGGGCATCTGTGCATTGGCAATTCTGTTCTTGCTACTCCAAGATAGTGAGCAGTCCACAAACTCACAAAAAAATTCCACAAACTCACCCCAGATCAAGCTCTCAGGTGGAGAAAGAAGATACCTTTTATCATTCTCAAATATGCAATACAGATTGCCCAGAGAAATTGTGGATATTCCATTCACAGAAGAAGGCCAGATGGATCTCTGAGCAAACTGGTTTAGCAGAAGGTTTAGCTCATGGTGGAGGGGTTGGAACCAGCTGATCTTTCAAGTTTCTTCCAACCCAAACCATTCTGGGACTCTGTGTTTCTAGCACGAGCCTGTCTTGGGGTGCAGCTTTTCTGTGTTGGGGGATGTTGTTGAACACCTATGGAACCTGGAATAACTAAAATAAATGTGGACAATAGAAAAACTGAAAAGCTTCCTCTGCTGAGAGCTGGCTTTTTAGTCCTTGGGAGTTGCTGTTTTTCCTGGTAAGTTCAGCAGTTTTTGAGTGTAGGAAACGTGACCTCGCTGTACTCACAGAAATTTGCTATTTTATATGTTACTGCCAGCATGGATCTTAATCAACCAGAAAAACTCAAAATGACAAACAAACAAGAGACAGCTTTGCTATCTGAGGTTCATTAGCTCCTAGCGACCTTTCAAATCTGCAAGAAACCAAAGAGAAATGTTCACAAAACGGGAGGGCTTTCAAGGCATTCTGCCAGTAATTTCCACCTATTCCCTGGTTCCTACTCAATAATGAATGGCATTTCTTGATTGTTTTCCCAAGATTTGCTTTTATCTGAGCAAATGTGGACTGGAACTTTGACCCACACCATACGAGGATGGGAGGCAGAGTCTCCCTGGAGGAATGGCACACACATTGTAAAGTTTCTTGAAGCTGACTTTCAAGGGCATCGTTGTCTCCATCTGGGAGGCTGCAAATGTGAGCAAAGGGCAGTGTGGCTCATGCTTGGCACAAGCACACACCAGGGAGCCATCAGCACTCTGTGAGGTTATGTGTGGGTTCATGAGGAGCCAGCACAGGGCTCTGGAATGCATCCAGCACTGGGAAAAGAAAGAAAAGTAAGAGTAGGTGTACATTCTTTGGGGTGCCCTGGGCCTTGAGGACAGAAAGCAGAGTCAGAAAGCATCATTCCATGGATATACACAGGCCAGTTTCAGGGTGCTCCTCCATGGCAGGCTCCTCAGCAGGGGTGAATAGACCCCACTTTTGGTGGTGAATAGACCCCACTCTGCACCTGTACTGGCAGTCTGCCTTCCTGGGGGATTTTGAACTGGTGGGCTTCAAAATGAATGAATTCCTTCATGGAATCAAAGACTCATAGAAGAGTTTGGGTTCAAAAGGATCTTTATAATGTCATTCTGAAGTCACTGCCATGGCAGGGACCCCTCCCACTGTCCCAGGCTGTTCCAAGCCACATCCAGTCTGGCCTTGGACACTGCCAGGGATCCAGGGGCAGCCCCAGCTGCTCTGGGCACCCTGTGCCAGCCCTGCCCACCCTCACAGGGGAGATTATTTTCCTAATATCCAATCAAAACCTACCTTCTGTCAATTTGAATCCAGACCCTTGTAAATAGTCTCTCTCCACGTGTCTTGCAGGCTCTCTTTGGGTCCTAGAGGGACACACTTAGGTCACTCCAAAATTTCTTTTCTCCAGGCTGAACAATCCCAATTCTCACACAGCCTTTCATGAGGCACAGAATCTGCCCTTTCACCAGTCCTTCATCTTGAGACCTCCTCACCTTGTCCAAGCAGAACGATGACAAGAGGATCATTGCTGGGGTGGAAAGAGGAGGGCTGTTTTAACTGTAAGTAAAACCACTTGAGGCCATGTTGTACCTTCTCAGAAAGTGCTGCTCTGCTGGGACCACAGCTGAACGACTGAGGGTAGATGGAGAACAGAGAAAGGCAGACAAAGCGTCAGGAGGAGATGAAATGTTCAGAGTAGGCAGAATAAGGGGGCCCTGAGGGCATCTCTGGAAGATGTTTTCTGTGTTTTACTGACTTGTTTTGATGGGGGGAAAAAAAGGATTTTTCAAAGAAGAGACACAAGATGTCACACATGTATTTACAAGACTGTAGTCCACCCTGACAACCTCTATGAACTCTGTGCATCCAAGAAAGAAGTTGAAGAACTTCTGAAAAGAGATGAAAACTAAGAGATGAAAACACAGGCTAGAGGATGGAAACTCCCTTTCCTCCTGCCAAAAACGAGCCTGTGGTGAGACCTTGTCCTTTCAGCCTGAACCCAGCCCCCACTGAGATCACTGGAGTTACTGAGACCCAGCAGGACTGGAATCCAGTCCAGCCAGGCCATGGCAGCTGGAGGAGCAGGAGCCCAGGGCTGGAGAGCGATGAAGCCAGAGCTCTACGTCACACAGGAGCAGCTGGGCAGGATAATTTGCCATCTGTGCTGAGCGGTTTCACCCCAGTGCTGCCGGTCACACCAGAGTGAGGAATCACAGAGACACCTCTTATTTATTGTGGGGAGGGGAGCCAGGGGAGGGGGAGAGACCATCTGTGGTCTATTGCCCATAGGCAAGGCTCACGATGGGCGCCTGATCTTCCATTTTTATTAATTCTTTTAAATCCTTCACGACAGCCACATGCCTTGCTGTTCCAATGGGATCCTAGTATGGCCAACCCTTTACTTACCATTGAATGGATTTTTTACCTCATCAAATGACAAAGACAATTGTTAGTCAACATGAAATGTTTGCACAGCTCATTATTAAGGCACGACAGCGATTACAAATGTTGGCAGGTTGTGATTTTGAACAAATATCTATAATTACTGTCTACCAGGATGTGGCCTTGGAGGGTCACATCCAGAGGGGGCTGAGCTAGAAAGCACCTGGCATTTCTCTGGCATCTGTGAGAGCCTGCAACAGGGATGATGAGAGCAGCTGTGGGAGGCACATGGCTCGGGCTGTGAGGGGACAGCAGGGACAGGCTGGTGGTGCCACGGATTGGGAAAGGACAGGGGGTGCTCACTGTGCTTTGTTTCTACAGCCAGAGCATCAGGGTTCTCAGCCTGGGGGTCTCCCACCCTGCCCACCCTGCTGCTGCATGGATTGTGGAAAGTGGGAGGAGATGGGTCTGGGAACAGAGGGTAAAGTTGGTTGAAAGGTTTGTAAGGGCTGGAGAGGAAAAGGGACACACTTTAAAGTCACCTGTAAATTCATATGGGAAGCCCTAATGGTCTGTATTTTCCAGGTACACTGCTCAGTCTCTGTTCATTCCCCTCCCAGCCTGGAAGACTGCTGCTGAGCAGAGCTCTTCTGAGCAGAGCTCAGTGCACTGCAGTGCTGGGGGCAGCGTCCTTGACAGCATGAGCCATCTTTGTCTCCCACATTTCTGACAGCACTGCAGCCCTGCAAGAAACCAAGGGGAAAACAAAGAAATGTTGATAGGCTTCTCTGGACTTGGACTGTTAATTCAAATCTGGCTGAAGGCCATTAGTGTTTTCACACTATTACCTTCTAATGGCTTCTTGCTCTTGGCTCAGCTCTTCTTGGCAAGTCACAGCTGTGAGCTTTGCTAGCTGTAGGCTCCCAGTTAGCCTCTTGCTGGGAATCTCACTCAACATTACGACTTGTGTCCGTGTTAGGAAAATAGCCTGTGTGCAGCAGCTGCTGTCAGCCCCTGCTCCTTCCAGCACTCCCTCAACAGGTGTGAGGAGCTGTTTTCCTGCCTCCATGGGTGGATCAGCTGTTCCAACAGAAGGTGCACTTGTAATCCATCCCCCCTCGCTGTGCTGCCAGGGTCACACAGACTGCTGCTGAACTCGAGGCAGGCTTTGCTAAGGGAGCTGCATCTTTTATCTCAGGTGCTGGAGACTCTCGGTGCAATCCCTTGGAGCTCCAAGCAGAGCTGCAGTTTCACCTCTGGATTTCATCCCTGAGCCTGTGCTCTCAGCTCAGGAGCTGCTGAGGGAGCTGTCATGGCACAGCCATGTGAGATATCTGCTGCAAAGTGTGACTCCTTCCCATGGACTCCTTCCCACACTGTCTCATCCTTGGTTTTTCCATCCTCATCCATCAAGATTGGATTAATTTTATTTTTTTTCCCCCAACATTTATACTCCAGGAAAACTGCAGGAAAATCCCATGGCTTCTTACACCAGAGGTCAAACCAAGTCATCCCTTTGGCCTTAGGATCTATGTTTCCATGAGAAGAACACATCAAAGAGCTGTGTAGGGCAGCATGGCCTTACCATTCCCAGGATCAGATCCCTGAGAATCAGAAATTTCCAGTGATTACACAGCTTCTCCTCTGGGATTCAGGAAGAGCTGTTGGACAGGAGGATAAAGAATCAGCCCTGCTGTCTCTTTTCCATACTTATTCTGAGGATGACACAGGAGACTTCAATGTGCAGGTCCAGCTGACTGGTGTGAAATTAATTTAAAATTCAAAAAGTAAATTGGGGAAAAAAAAAAAAGAGTCTCTAAGAGTTCCATGGAAAATCAATTACCCAGCACATGAAGGTGACGATGAGAACACTGCTCCACAAAAAGAGCAAAATTCCCTGCAATTCTAATCTCTTCTTCCTGCAATTTCCCTCCCATCCCTTGTGATGCTTTAAGAGATGGATGGTTTTCTTTCTCTGCTTTTAGATATGCTTATTGGGGCTGGAGGGTGGAGAGACCAAGAGAGAAAAGACTGTTCCAAAAAATGTAATTAAGGTAATATTACGATGTGAATTACATATTACATTTTGTTTAGAGCTATTATTGGCTGGAATGGCTCTGAAATTGAATTGTGCTGCAGATTCCTCGCTGATTTTACCCACATGCTCATGGGCAGGGATTGCATTAGACCTGGGGAAGAGGAACGTGTGTGGATGGAGGAGGGGATCCAGCTGGAAAGGAGAGCTCTGTAAGTAATTTCTTCCCATGCAGAATCTTTCATCAGACACACAAAGAACCACTTTAAAAATTACTCTATACCCAAGACAAGCTGCAGTGATGTGTTCACCAAGAGCTGGTATTTGGGGACAGTGAGGATGTCTCACTGTCCTCAATCAGATCTTCTCTGATTAATGTGGTGGAGGGGCTCAAGGGGAATTTGCTGAGCACAGACTGTCTGAGGAAGGCAGAGGTGCTGCACAGCCACTCACAGCTCTGGCTTTCCCCAGCTTTCACTCAGGGCTGCTCTGAGGTGGGCTGAATCGAGCTAACAGCTCATCAGCCTCACCTCTGCTCACTCCCACTCCCTGATGTCCTTCTGGAGCCAGGGATGGGCCAAAGCACCCCCAGCCAAGGGTGCAGTGAGAAGGGGAGTGTGAGAAATTCACTGCACGGGCAGCAGGACAGAAGATCCCAGGTTTCCTGTGGTGCTGTTGATTGTGGCCTCTCCAATGTCTGATAAAGCTCCTATCTCTTTCCTCCAGTTGGGCACCTATTTCTTATGCTACCTGTAGGAATGTGATAGCTTTGCATTAGCTCCTCTTAAATTGGTTGACACTGGCATTCAGATTCAGAAATTATGAGGAAGGGAGGGATGAGAGAGAGAAAAACACCCTGCCAGCACAGCCACAGCAATTCAGAAAATGAAAAAAATTATAAGATGCTGCTGTGTAAAAAAGAGCCACAGCTGAGGGGTGGGGACAGGCAGGTGAGGGGACACAGAGCTGTTGTGTGCTAACACTGGTGTCCTTGTTCTGCATTCAGGTTTTTGTGTCTTTGTTCCCTTTTGCACTGAGGCACTCTCCTCTCCCACGCTGCCCTCACAGTTGCTCTGTTTTGGTGTCTCAGTTTTGAGAGATGAGGGTCCTGTTCACTGGGGGACAAGTTTGTTGGGTGATCTGATGTGCTAGTGTGGTTTGGGCAGCTGACAGATGTGTCCTGGGAGGGCTGTGCCAGGGAGAGGCTTTGGACGAGCTGCCATCTGCAAAGGCAGAGAGGGAAACTATTTCTTACCTGCTCCTTCCTTAAACCATCTCCCATCTGAATAAAGTGGGGAATTAGAAGGGGATTATCTACCAGCAGGAGAGGTGTAATTCATTTCTGCCACTGTCCGTGTGTCAGGTTTGATTTTAATTTCAGATAATGTCAAAGCCAGATTAAAATCCTATCGTCTAGGTAGGAAAAGAGACCCATCCTTCCCCCTCACCTCCCTGAGCTGCCAGGACAGGGACTGCCATCCTTCCCTCCCTCCCTTCAAACACTCTTGGGTCATGGAGGAGTCAGGGAGGTGTGGGAGGTTGGACTCCCTTCTCCATCTCCTCCAGATCCTGCCCCTGGCCACCAGAGCCCCCTGACCCTCCATAAATGATGCTTGTGTGGTGTCCAGGTGCTTTATCAAGGGATAAGGAGAGGGATCTGGGAGGCAGAGATGTAGTGTCAGCTGGGGACACTGGGAAAATCAGGTTCCAGTGCAGAAGAGTGTGAGAGAAGCAATGAGAGCTGGGGAATGACTGGGTCAACCACTAAAGAACAAAGTGAAAACTGCATTTGTAGAGCTCCCCGTTGTGCCTGGCTGTTCCCCAGTGCCCTTCCCGAGGTGCCTGCAGAGTGAGAAAGGGTTATTGGTTTTGGAGGTTTATTCCTGGCTCTGCTGGAGACATACAGAAATTAGGAACACTTAGAATGGCATCATGAGATGAAAAAGACCCCTAAATTAGACACCTGTCTCTGTACTTGACAGCTAATGAGCAGCAGTGTGCACGGAGGGTGTTTTGCCTTTCTGGGAAGTCATTCTTTGTTGGTTTAATGTTATTCCTCCCTCAGCCTCTCCCTTGTGCACGCTGGGTCACAGTCAGCTCTGCCGAGCTCCAGGAGCTGCTCGAACTCCTGCTCCTGCTACCTGTGGCTCTCCAGGTTTGCACCTTTGGGTCCTGCAAAAACGGAGCCTTTTGGCTGGCTAAGGATGTTTTTAACTGCTTTGAGATCTTTGTCTGGAAGGAGTGGACGTGGCTGCTTATATCTTCCTCCCCAAGTGAACACAGACCCGTAATTCCTGCTTCTGCTCATGCAACATTTAAAGCCAAGTGCTTCTGACAAACAAGAGGGAAGATAGACTTTATTAAAAATAAAAAGAAAATCTCTGGAGATCTGATCAGGCACTGATAACTCTTCCTGGGCTTTGCTAGTATTTTGTTCTGTTTCTCGGCTATCACAGGTGGCAGCAGTGAAGAAATGCTGCTCTGATATCAATATAACAATCCTGTGTGCGCAGGTGGAGGGGTGATTTTGATGTTTATCATGACAATTAATGTGCTACTGCATTCCTTTTATTGCAACTGTATTGAATCCAAGACAGAGTCAATCCAAACAACCGACTCGGCCTTTCCACTGAAAAAAAAATATTAAAAACATTATTATTTTGAAATATGATTAAAAATAGTGAATATAAAGGAATGGCCCTGATGCTTAATATGCTACTTCATCCTTTGTTTGCTCTCTCCATCCTTCCCCAGTTGAAATTCAACAGCTGTTCCCATCTGTGCCATGTGTACCAGCACAGCCCCAGCCTGGAGCAGGATGCTGCCCTGGGGGAAAGTGATCATAACCTCATCACCTCAGTTTTACAAAATTCAGGTTTTAGAAAATGCAAATGATTGTTATTTTGCTGCGTTCTACCACGTCTGCAGTGAGCTGCGACTCCAAAACCATGTCCTTGGGAAAAGGCCACTTTGCTTTTCCAAAGTACCAATTTACACTGTGGCTTCCACGTCACCTTTTGGCAACACCAACAATCCATGGACACCTCCCCTGTCCCACACAGTGTGGGGGGTCAGAAAGCAAAGGGAGGGATGTGAGTAAGGTCAGATTTGGTTCATCTGGCCCAGCTAGTATGAGATTTGAATGTCTCACTGCAGAATCCCATAGAAACCTGAATCCAGGCTGTATCATGTTTTTCCCACAAGTACCATGTGTGTCTGCCTAACTCTGCCTTGCCTGGCTGATGCATGTCCCAGAGCAATGGGAGAAGGGAACACCATGGATGAAGGATGTGGCTTGGTGGATTGTTCCTAAAGAACATAAATTCTATTCTTCAGAGCTCTGTATAAATCCAAGATTTTGAGGATTACCAGGTGCTGGAGAGACCTAAGCCTAGGTTTGGACAGCTGGTGGTGGCTGTTTGGATGCTTCTCAGTGCTGGCAAGAGGTTGGGTGTGCTTCAGGCTGGCACTTCCTACATTCCCATAGGGGTGAGGTCTCCAGGATCCCCCTGAACCTCTACAAGGCCTTTGGTATCATGCTGAGAGTGCACAGTAAATGAATTGACACCAGCACACACCCAGTGCCACCGGACTCCGTTTTGGGGCACGTCCCTCCAAACTGGAGCTGTGGGATGGCACTGCTGGGTGAAACAGTCAGCAGTGGCTCAGTCACGGCTGGGTAAGGTTTGGGATGCACAGCTGGGTCAGTGAGAAGAGTCTGATGCTAGCTGAGTTAGCCCAGGGATGAGCAAAAACCTGCCATGAGCCAACAGATCTGATCTGTGCTTGAAAACATCCCTCGTGTGCCATAAACCTGTCAGCTCTCCAGGAGACAAAACCAAACTAAATAATCCCCCTGGTCTGATTTAAACCCAGGATTGTCTCTCAAACAAAACCCTCCAGTCTCGCAGCCACGGGGGATGGGGAAACTGAGGCACAGCCAATCCCCAGCCTCCACCCCTGCCCTGCAGTGTTGTTATCTTGCACGGCTGCAGGAGCAGAGATACACAGAGGAGCGCTGGGAAATGTTCCTATTGATCGGAAATGAATAATTATCACCCGCTCCCCGTTCCAGGGCCTCGCGGTGAGCGGAAGAGCGGAAGCACTAAGCGGGATTAATAACTACTTTTCATTACTTTTAATGCAAACTATTGATTTTAAAGTGTTGTAGGGTATGACAGTTTATTACAATAAGACAATAAAACAGACTATATGAAATAATTGAGAATAATCTCTTCCCTTTTCCTGCACGACACAAGGACATTATGTTCTGTGCATGTGGAGACATTTATGGCAAACTCTATCCAGCAATGGCAGCTTAAGCACTCTATAAAACAGCACTTTGGAGCTGGAGTATTATAAATAATAGGCAATAAAACTGGTAAATGGGGCTTTAATTTGATTCCATTATGTCACCGAATGACAGGAAGGAGGGGGCAGAGCAGGGAGGGGAGGCGACGCCGAGCTCTGTTTGGGAGCCCTGGATGCTCTGTGCTGGAACAGAGCACAGCAGTGCAAGAGGGCCAAACCCCAGCCCAGCCCTGGCCTCCATCCTGCCAGGTGACATCCAGAGAGTCCCTGCAGGGCTCCTGGCTGCAGCCAGCGCTGGAGTGGCAGCAGGGACACTGCTGTCACAGGGCTGGGACATGCTCAGGTCCCCATTGAGCCAGGTACCAAACATGTGGGTACCACCCCAAACCCTCCACACTGCTGCCAGGTCTGTGGCTGCAGGTCTCCCTCTTTCTGTGCTTCCTGCCCCAGAGTGGCCAGCACTGCCTTCCCAGCTCTGTGAGCACAGCGACCCTGGGGAGGTCCCTGCACAACTTTTACTGTTCTCAGCACAAACTCTCCTCAGGAAGAGATGCTGCCTGCCAGGACTGGGGTACAGATCATCAGGCTCCAATCAAGCATACCCCAAAGAGTGCTCAGTGGAAGTGACCACCAGGAGGAGATGGATGTTATTCCTCATCACACTGGAAAATCCTGTGGGGTCTCTGCAAAGCCCTGGTGAAACCACTGTGTATCATCAGTGCTTCCCAGCAGCAATACCTCTGGCATAGGGTGGTATTTGGGATGGGCTGGGGTGCAGGGGACCATACCAGACCCCAGAACCTGGGCTCAGGGCTGCTGGCTCCCCATGGGGTGCTCGGGCAGGCCATTACCCACTGATGGCTTGGCAGGGCCAGCGATTCCTGAAGAGAGCTGGGAGCTCCAGCCCAGTGCTTTCCCAGTGGAAAGCTGTTCCTGCTAACTGGGCACCTCCTCGTCAAGGCTGGGGAGTGATGTACCCAGAGATTGAGGGCCAAATGTGGAGAAGGGCCTGAGGAAGGCATGTTTCAGTGCCCTGTTGCTTGGTTCCCTCCCCTCAGGTCATGTGTGGAGCTGTGCTGCCCATGTACCCTCTGCTCATCCTCACCCCTCACCCTGCCTAAAAACACCCCAGAAAAATGACTCAGAGGCTCTGGCACAGGAAAGCACCTGGGCAGGGACTCACAGTTGGGTCATTTGCACTCCCTCAGGTCCTTATGGACCCAGCAGCATCTGAAAGGTGAGAGAGGAGGCAACTCATCATATCCCTGTGCCTGGAGTGTGAAATCAGGTTGGTCAAGACCTACATGGACCTTCCATGGCCTGGTGGGATCTAAATTGCTGTGCAGTGGCCCAGTCAATGTGAAATTGGGAAGGACTGGAGAGCAGTGAACAGCCAGGACCTGGAGCCCTGGGATGGTCACATCTGGCCCCAGCTCACTTGTGCAGATGCAGACTGGGGGCTGCCACCTGCCTTTTGCAGCCCTCCAGAACCTCCACCAGGACAGTGCTCCCCTGGAGATGTGCTGTATCAGCTCCCCCCCTTCCCACCCATCCTGTCCCCCTCCCAAATGTGTCTGCAGTGGCCCCAGCTCCCCAAGCACATCATTAGTGCTTGACAATTTTTGCACAGTGAGGGAGAAGCGAGGCAGTGATGCTACTTCACTTTGTTTTCAGTTCCAAAAGCCCAGCTCTTCCCAGATTCTTCTGCACAGAATCTTGCTGTCCCTTGGGCTTTTCCAGCCTCTTCCCTAAGCATATAATCAGGGCTGTTTTAAGAGAGGGGATTACACACACAGCAGAGCAGAGAAGCCCCATTGAAGCTGTTCAGAGCCGCTCTCTACCCAAAATAAGCAGCACAAGGGGAAGCACTGAACTAACTTTGCTGCACATGCTGTGGAGGCAAGAAGGAGGTTTGGGCTCTGGATTTTAATGAGCTTTTCTTTTGGTCCCTGATTGCATTAGGATATGCATGTCCCATCCCTGAGCACTGCTGGTATTACAGAATCATGGAATACTGGCTTGTTGCACACTGGGTAAGAAATCTGATTTTTGTGGACAACAGGATCATTAAGATTAGAAAAGATGATTAAGAACATGAAGTCCAGCTGTAGATAAGTTCAAGACTGGCAAATTGGCACAAAGGAGACAGACTACAAAGAGAGCAGGGAGCAAAGACACTGGGGGACAAGGAGCTGCTAGCTGGGGCTTGTCATGGGAAAGATTTTGCAGTGTGTGAGGGAAGGTTGGGGATGGAAAAGAGACCTGCCAGAACAGGAGGGAATAAATGGCTCATTCCTGATGCAGGTCCAGGGAAATGAAATCCAGGATTAACTGGGGTCTGCAGGAAAGGGGAGAAGACAGGGACAGCCAGGAGAAGGGGTGGAGGGGAGCAAGCTGGCTTGGGGAGAAGGGGAAGGGGGGTAGGGGGACAGGTACAGGAGGGTCTGTGTGGGGTCACTGCTGCCTGCACTGAGAGCCCTGCTGGGGGCTGCAGGAGGCTCTGGTGAGGATGGGCAGCTGGTGCTGCTCCTGCTGGGTGTGGAGTTGCCATGGCAACCAGCAGCATCCCAGGAGGAGGAGGAGGAGGAAGGGGAAGAAGAGCAGGCCAGCCTGTCCCACCATAGGGTTTGAGCAGGGACAGTTTTATCCCAGGGGAGAAAAGTGCAGCATGAGCTCCATGGCTCTGTGGGTGTGTGGTGCCTGGTCCAGCTCTCCTCTTTGACCAACCACCCCAGCTGAGTTTCCATCACACCTGAACACCTTAATATGACTCCAAACCATTCACTTTCCTGCTCCAGAGAGGCACCCACAGAAAAATTACCATTGGGACACATCAATGCACTGGGAGAGCTGGCGAGGAAGAGACACCCTGCTCTGGTTATTCCATTTTGCTTTCATTCTTCTGGTGCCCAAGAAATGGCTACAGAAGGGATACACATCTCTTCACACCCTTTTGTCTGAGTAGTAAATCTACCAGCTAAAGTGTTTCAGGAAATAAAGAGTGATATGCTCTGAATGCACAAACTCCTGCACACATGCACACACAGACACAACTACTCGTTTCAGTGCTTGGGGAAATTGGTTTCATTTCTTAATGGAATATCTGTACTTCAGCCCAGAACTGGCTTTCCACACCTTTTTCCAGTGCAGCCATGTCATACACCTGAAGGAATTAAGCAGTCGCCTGTAATTACATGGCTAATGAGGGGAATTGATTAATGAGATGGGGTCAGTAGCTGCTGTGTGGGGCTGAGCATGACCCCATCATGGGACAAAGCCCCGGGGAGGGACCCGGGTGGACAAGAGGAGCTCTGAAAATGGAAAGTGAGAGAAGGAGAGAGGACTTTGCCAGGAGGCTCAGCCAGACTCTATCTGAGAAATCAAGCTGTGAAAGCAGTGAGAACCAGGTGTGAATGGTTTTCTGCCTGCCTCAGGATGGGGTTGGGATGGAAAGCTGGGGTGATGCAGAGGAAGAGATATTTCTGCATTTAATGTTTCTCCCTGGACTGGCTCCAGGCCACCCAGGCTGAACACTCACAGCTTGTGCTGAAGTGCTGGAGAACTGAAAGGGCCTGAGGCTGTGCTGGCTGGTCTCTGGCATCTTGCATTTCAAATGCCTTCAAAATGTGGATTTGATGCTTCCCCTTTTATTTATTACATTTAAAGCAGTTTTGCCAGGGGCATAGCTCTAGAGAACAGGCAGCTGACTTTCCTGAAGGTCCCAGGAGCTGGACTGTGGCAGCTGCACACACGGTGAGGGCACCAGCATCCATCCAGCTGTGCCAAAATTTGGGAGCAGAGAAAGGCTCTGGGGAAGGCTGGGCTGGGAGGAAGAGTGTGCTGGCCTGGCTGAGGAGCAGGAGGAAGCAGAGAGAGTGATTCCCTGCCGTGCTCCCCTCCTGCCAGCCGGGCAGTTTTTATCAACACGAGGCTGCTGTAAGTGTTCTCTCAGCGGCAGGGACCTGGGAGCTGAGAGTGCAGCTCAGCTGAGTGTGTTATTGGATTATCAGCTGATTAGAGCTGTTAAGAGCCCACTCTTGAATAATCAACATGGTGCTTTTTGGCTGCTGGGTACCAGTGGGAGGGGAAGGGAGGCAGTGCAGAGCCTGGCTGAGGTTGACTGATGAAGGAGCCCTTGTTGCCATCAGCAGGACCTGCCCACTGGGGAGCTGGGATGCCCCACCTGCCCCAGACCCCATCTGTGCAAGCTCCACAGGGGCTCCTCCTCTTTCAATCCATAGGGGAAGGATCTGGAGATGCCCCTGCAGACTCCAGGTGGTGTGCTGGGATTTGTGGTATGTTTGATGAACCCAGAGCAAGCACCCAGCGTGTTGGAGGTGTGTGCTTGTGGTCCTGCAGAAGGGAGGGTCCTGGTGTGTGTGTGGTGCTGGAAGAGCTGAATTCCTGCACTGGCTGATGTTCTGGTGGGGATGTGGGTGTCTCAGTGTAAAAGGGGCTCTCTAGCCTGGGTTAGAGGCAGGGAGGCTTTTCCAGTGGAATGAGAGCTCAGAAGCTGACAAAGAGCTTGCAGTGATGTGCTGGAGTGGATTCCTGTTGAGACAAGGCAAGACAGAGGCCCAGGGATGGAGCTGAGTTAGCAAAGATTATGCTGAGAGCATTTTCAATGAAGACAACACAATGTTCCCTTTCCTCTGCCTTTCCTTTGTACTGACTACAGCAGCATCTGGGCGATAGACAGAGCAATGTGCCTGCTGGCCCTTCTTTCTCCTTCTTTTCCCCTTCTACTTTTAAAGGTTGGTTTGGCCTGCTGCTGAGTCACAGTTTCCCCTGGAGACACTTCCTACAGCAGGAGTCATCTTGCTCTCCTTTGATGTGGATTTTTTGCACCCTGGAGCTGAGTCCTTCTGGTGGTCTTTGGCTTGCATTTCACAATCCAACAGTAACTTCACGGACCACATTCTTCCCTTCAGTCACAGTGTTCCTGTGCCCAGTTGAATCAATGGCCTGACACCGGTGTGAGGGGAGAATTTGACATTACAAGGAATAATAAATCACAAGCATATTGACTGTCCCCTGATATTCAGGAGTCCTGGGTGACAAAAACAGAATATTCCTCTCTCCAGACCCTCCTCTGCTCTCTGTGCCTCTAAGCTCTAGGACACATTTCCCATGGAATATATTTCTTGAGTTTACAGAGCAGTGAAACCAAACACGTTCCAGGCTGGAAGGAACTGGTCTCCAGTTCATGCACAAAAGGGTTTGAAGAAGAAAGGGTGTGGTATAAGGGAGAAGAAAAGAAGCCATGCATTAGATAACATGATTTATACATGTACAGTGCAATTCAGGGAAGAGAGCGTGTCCTAATTAGAACTTGCAACCTGCCAAAGTAGGCTCAGACTGAAGACTTCTGCCTCTGGGTTTCTTAGTAATTAGTAATTCTGTAATTACAGAATGCTTTGGGGTTGGAAGGAACCTGAAAGATCATCTCACTCTACCCCATGCCCTGGGCAGGAACACCTTCCATTATCCCAGGTTGTTCCAAGCCCCATCCAGCCTGGCCTTGGACACTCCCATGGGGTTATTGCTCAAAATTTCCCAATTTTTTTTTTTTTTTTCAGTGGTGCCCAGAGACAGGACAAGGAGCAACAGATATCAACTACAATACAAGAAGTTCCACCTCAACCTGAAGAATTTCCTTGTGTGGAGGGTGGCAGAGCTCTGGAACAGCTGCCCAGGGAAGTCGTGGTCTCCTACTCTGGACACATTCCAAACTCACCTGGACACGTTCCTGTGTCACCTGCTCCAGGTGACCCTGTCTTGGCATGACTGGATGATCTTCTGACCTGAATATTCTGTGATTCTACACAAAAGGACAACTAAAAGTCTCCCTCAGCTGAGCCTCTCCCAGTCTCCATCTTCACCCTCCAAGGTCCTTGTGCAGGCCCTCCCCCACAGGAACACCCAGTCACAGCCAGAGCCCTCCCACCCCTGCACTGCACCCAGCCCAGGGAGCCAAAGGAGGACCTGGCTGTGCTGCTCAGCAAGATGGACCCTTTCCATTATACGATAATTAAATTGCCTGTAATTATGTTCTCGATGGTGAAATGCAGGCAGTAAATGATCCTAACATTCCACACTCCTTCCCTCTTCCAGGACTCCCCCCAGCTGCCCCTCCCCTCTAAATGCTGAATTATTTTACAGTTGATAGTTCCTTAGATTTGCCGACCTTTAAAAACTGAACACTACATGCCTGTTGAATTTTAATCAATTTATTTTTTTCAACTGGAAATGTCAGACTTCTGTACGGAATTACTTGGTGCTGGCTGATGTGACAAAGACTCAAAGTTCAGCATCTGAAGCCGCGGAGGAGCAGCGCCTTGCGTGCATTAGCACAGATAATTTGCAGGATGTGAAAATGAGAGCAGGAGTGAGGGAGCATATATTTTTCATTAGCTTTGGTTTAGAGGGTTCGGGAACCTGCATTTATTTCATCTGGCGAACTCTGGCCTCATTAAATCCAGACAGTGGCTGGTAATGACTGGAAGTAAGGAGCTGTGAAGGCCACTAAAGGGCAGGAGGTGAAGTGAGGTCAGAGTGGAGGGGACCTTGGTGGGACAGCTCTGCTGTGCCCACTCTGTGGTACCCAGCGTGGCACAGGAATTGCCCAAACCATTTCCAGCCCCCAGTTCATTAGAGCTCGTTGTGCCACACGCTGCACTCTGGCCCTGAGGAGCCCAGCTAAGGCTTCACCAGCTGTGCCAGCCCTGCCCTGCTGAAGGACATTAACCCCCTCATTAGCACTACCTGGAAGGATGATTGCACATTCCCCAGCTGCAGCAGAGCCCACCTGCAGAGCAGGGAAGGAGCTGAACTGTGAGCACAGTCCTGCAGGCTGAGTGCTGCTGCTGGGGTGTTGTAACCCTATACCCTGGTGCTTTAAGAATGGTATGTCCCTTTAACCCTGTAACCCTTGCAAGACCTATGGAACTGACCTCCTGAATTCTTATTGGAAAGAAGCCAAGAAATATCCCCTCCCCCTTTCCTGACCCATAGAAAAACCCGAGCCCCCCTTTGCTCTTTCTCTTTTTCTCTTGCTCTCCTTCTCTCCCACTCTGCCCTCATGGAAGCCTAAAAATTAAACCATCCCTGAGATTAAGAGCCTCTGATATCTCATCTGTTCTACATGATACGACCCCAGGCCAGCTCTGCAGAGTATTTGAGGAGCGGGGCGAGGCCAGGGTGTTGTATCACTGGGGGACCTGTGGCAGTGACTGCCCCAGTGAGGAGCCTTCTGGTCTCTGCTGGGGTTTGCTGGTTTTCCTCCTGACTTTGGCATCACATCTGTGGGCTACAGCAATGCTGGGGGTTCTCTGCCTCCTTGCTGAGCAGAATTTCTCTCCTGTCACTGGCTAGGACACTCCACATCAGTCCTGTCCTACGTCACCTACTTCCCCCCCAGCAGTCACTCAGGCATGAGTTATCACCTTCTGGTCTCCTTCTGTCAGCAGTCTCTGGTGTTCCCCTTCAGTGCTAGAGTCTGCTCCAATCCTGGGCCATGACAGCCCCAGAAACATGTTTAAAATTATTAAAATTTAATTCCTCCTTTGGAATAGAGACTTCTCATCACACGCAACCGGACGGATAAATGTTTGCTAAGGTGACAAGGATTGAGTATATTTAATCTTCCTTCCTTCTCTTTAAAAAACTGTGCCCGTCGTTGCCTCTTGGCACAGGTACATTAAAATCAATAATGAACCTTACAAACTGATCTGTGATAAAATATGGTCTATCCTCCTCCACTGAACTGTAATAAGCAGCTTTTTCAAACCCATGCACGTACTTGTGTGCAGCAGAAGGGATGTGATGGCTCTGTGCTGGTTCAAGGAAAGTTCCAGGAGACTCTGAGGGTTGGGGTGCTTCGAATCCAAGTGTCCTTCCAGTGGCACAAACCAGCTGCAGTTAGAAATGTACTTGGAAACTGCCTCACCTAAAGGGTCATTCCTTTTTTATCCTGCTCTCAGACCTTCTCTGAAGCTTTGCTCTGTGAGGAGGGGGCCAAGGAACCTTTGGTCTGACACAGCACCACAGATCCTTCATTATGACTTCATTTCCCTGAAATGGATTTTAATTGGAAAGTGCTGGTGGGTGGACATCAGTTCTTTCTAGTAGGGGATGAACCCCCTTAGATGAACTCATAACTGGAGCAGGACAAGTTCAATGGGCAAGGATGCAGAACTGAGTCGAGGTGGGACACAGGAGTGTCACCAAAGAATGACTGGGGTGTGATTGACACCTGCCTTGCTCTGCAGCAGGTGGAGGCAGACCTGAACCTACATTTATCTTGTCTTAGATGACTCTGCTCATCACAAATACATTGACTCATCTGAAGGAACCTGCTCTTTGTGCTTCCCCTCTCAGTTCAGCCCATAAAATTTCGAGATCTCATTTTTGCCTTGAAGAAGACAAGAAAATTCTTTGAATTTTGTGTTTAGCAAGAAAGGGAACCATCCCTGCTGCGTAGCTTTTCTTTATTTAGCTTAGAGGTCCTGCTTCTCAAATCCTCGTGTATGAAAAGCCCTCAGAGAAGACAGAGCCTATGGAAAGCAGCCCAGCCCAGGCTTACTAACTATTCATCAGCCTTCCCTTTAGAGGAGGCAAATGTTATTATTCCCTTTGCCAAAAGGGAGTGTGAACACATCTGCTCCTCCACCCACCCTCTTGGCACCCCCTCCCAGTGCAAACTCCCACAGCTCACCCTCTGTCACAGCTCCACAGCCACGACACGAGCCTGTGTTTAAGGGAGGTGCTGTTCTTCATCTACAGCCCTCACTCGCTGGGATGGGCCCCTCCCTGCCCTTTGCTTCAGGTTAAGCAAATGTCAGGCTCATTTGGAGGTTCCTCACCCCCCTGGCTGTGCTGCAGATATTCGTGGTCCTCTCCCAGCCGCAGGACTCTTGACATTTACATCCCAGCCAGGCAGGAGGTAATTGTGGTTCTGTCGGATTTTGCTAATCACCGGTTATGTCCGGCTTCAGAAACAAGCTCAGGTGGCCAAACTTTATTTTTCTCATTTCCTCTCTGACATTCTCACATCCCCACCTACCCCTGCCTGGGCATCCACCCTCCCGCCCCACTGTTTATCCTCTTGTGGGCATTTGATGAAATATAAATTAAAATTAAAAATCACAAAATTTGTAGAGGAGATTAGAATAGCCTAAATTTCCTTCTCCTCCATGCATGATCATCCCTCCTAACTCTCCCCACCCATTCTGAACACAGTAGAGAAGATGCTAAAACCTGCTGGCAGAGCTGGTGATGATGAGTTTGGGATCTGCCCTGCTCATGTGGGAGATCCTGGGACAGGCTGGGTATCAGGGGTGGGGTAAACTCAATAAAGAAAGCAGGTTCTGCATATTGCATTTTTCTGGTCCAAACACAACACCAAACCATGAAAAGGACCTGACATTTCTCCCTGCTGGAGAATCTCCTGTAAATGGGGCTGTTTGACAGGGGATGGATTAGTCCTGCTCACCCCAGTTCCTGTGATTCTGCAAGGCTGACGTTTAAGGACCAGATCAAGACTGAAACAGTGGCATTGCAGGGCTCTACTAATCACAAACTTCACTCAGATTTGAAAATGAGTTTTGACCGGGGCTATCGATTTCCCTCTTTGTTTTGCTTTGCCGGTGCGTATGCATATGTGTGTGTTTGCAATTTTAACCTGAAAGAAAGAAAGGCACCACTCCCTCCTCTTCCTGACTCCTCTGCACCTCCCCTCTGAAGCCCCAGTGAGGGACTTCATTAAAAAAAAGCAAACTGCAGCAGTCAGGAAGTGCACGGGGAGGAGAAATCAGAAGAACTGATGAGGACAGCAAGTGTTTGAAAGCTGAAGAAGAGGAGGAGCTGTGGCAGATGTTGCCAGCTGTTGCTCAGTGCGTGGGTGTCACATCAGCCCGCCCCTACAGAGGAGAACAAGCCCACAGATTAAGTCTTTGTGCTGTGACCCTGCTGCTGCTGTCCTGTCCTATTTTAGCTGACACCTCTCCCCAGGCCCCTGTCTGTCCATAATCCTCATCCACCATTCACTCCTGGCTGCTCTGTTCTGTGTTCTGGCCTTGCTGCTGTGTCCAGTGGCTGCCAGCCAGCTGTGAACAACTGGGGAAAGGCATCTTTATTCATAGCACTGAAGTCCTCTAAAATCATGAAATCAATCCAGTCTCTGTTTTGTATATAAAAAGAAAAAAAATCTACTTGTTTTATAGCCTCTCTCTTTTCCCTCTTTCAAATTTGCTTGTTTTCCTGGAATGACACTTTGTTCTATCATCAGAAAGGGATTGCTGACATATATTTTTTCTTCTCCATATTGCACTGTTCCCTGTGTAAATTGTCCTTCACCAGCCTCCAGAAGGTTTTCTCAGAGCTGTCAGGATATTCTGAATTTCCCCCCTGCAGAAGCAACTTTCACCTCACACCCCATCCTTGCCTATCATGTAAAAAAAAAATCACGATTCCTTCTGACGCCTTCCTTCCTCTCCTTCTCCCATTTGACCAAAGAATATTAGTAAAATATAAAAATATTACGACATTAGTAAAATATGGAATAAGCTATTAGGAAAATATAGAATATTAGTTTTAAACGGAAGGGGTTGTATAGGCAGAAGGGGAAGGCCAGCTGTCCATCTAACCTTAAACCTACCCTGTATTTAAAGTCATTATTCCATCTTTATTCTTTCAATCACTGAATATTTTCTCCCCAGGAGTTTCACCTTATCCTGTGTCTAACACTGGAATTTTTTGAGACTGGACCGGTAGCAGAGGAGACTGTATTGTAGGACATTTATTTCATTTTGTGCAGACAGTGATCTTTTCTCTTTTGATCTGTGCTGCCTCCTCTGTGACCCCTTTGCTCCAACTTTTATTCCTGCTCCTGCTTTCAAAAGTCATCAGAAGAAAGTGAAAACCCCACAGCCCCCGCAGCTCCAAAGGTGTGACCCTCCCTCCCCAAACTCCCCAGCAGCCCTTCCACCGCATGCAAATTTTCACAGCCTATCAATAAAAGGATCTCGAGGCCAAATGGAAATTGAGCAGCTGCTTAAATTGCTTGAGGGGAAAGAAAGCCATTCAAAGAGAGTTATTATTATTATTTTAAACATTCAAATGAATGACCCAATCGATTCCAGGCCTCTTTGTTCTGTGAGCCCTCGCCAGGAATCCCTGAGCGCTCCAGCTGCAGGACTGGCAGCTCTGCCTTGGATTATTCAGAGCACGGCTGAAGCCCCACTTCTCACCCCCCATGTCCCTCCAGCCCCTCTGGGGTTGTTATTTCCCCAATCTCCAGTCCCTCCCAGGCCACAGCATTCAGAGGATTGTCACACACAAATGCATTTCCCTGAAAATCCCTCTGGACTGGATACGAGGGGAAGAGTCCTGGGAAATTTTCCCTCTCATCAGGGCAGAGTGCAGGATGAGTCCTTATCACACTCATGGGACTGTAAAAAAGCCTTTTGTGGGAAGGGGCAGAAACAAGCAGGACAGCAGAGGGGCTTCTCTCCAGCCCATGACAGAAGAGCAATCTGAGCGTTGCTGTGTCTAATATTGGCTTTGCATAATGTGATTAATTGATGGATTTTCAGAGTGTGTGACTAGCACTGCACTGGACTTCAGTGCACTGCCACTTTGAAGACTAACTAGAGACCCCCAGCTTAATTTTAGTAATCAATACTCTGACTGGAGCAAGGCTAAGCTGGCCACACATTTCTTTCAAAACCATGCGTGCCATTCCTCATCTTTATTCCCCTGCTCGGTTCCTTGACCACTGACCTCTCCAGCAGCAATCAGCCTCTCTGGCCCTGTCATTATCCTTGCTGTAATGATGAAATAATAGCTCCTGCCTCCAGCCTGCCATCAGGATGGTCCCGAGTGCAGATGGCCTGGTGAGCTCTCCAAGCCAGGGAAGTGCCAGGGGATGAATCCCTGCCTGCAGCAGCATCCGCACTTCAGTGCTCCAGCTCTAATGTCCTTCCTCAGTGGCACTTGTGCACAGCCCTCAGGGTCAGAGCTGCCAGCAGCCGGGGTGAGAGTGCAGATCCATTCCTTCCCTCAGTACCCCACAGAAAAATCATTCTGAGTGGGTTTATTGAATTGCTTGTTGTGTTTATTTATTACTCTTTTTGGTGAGCTGCTGGATCCTCGTCAGGAGGCTCTGGATTCACACACTGCCCTTGGGAAAAGTACTTTTTGTCTCTGTGCATCTGTTTACCTGTGTTATCTTCTCTGTGTGTTTGTCTTATTAGCGCTGACTGCAAACTTCATCAAGACTGAGGTTGTCTCCTGGAAATATTTGCATAACACTCAGCTGGAAGAGACACCCACAGCTGTGTGAGTGCACAGGCTGCAAGAACAGGGCACTGCAGGGCATCTCCCACTGCCCTGCCTCCTGAACAGGGCCTTTCTGCAGAGCTCAGCACCTGCAAGAGCTTCACTTCCACCTGAATTATCCTTGTTCCCACCTGAAATGTCCATGTTCCCACCTGGAAGGACCTCCTTCCCACCTGAAATGTCCTTGTTCCCACTTGAAATGTCCTCCTTCCCACCTGAAATGTCCTTGTTCCCACCTGAAATGTCCTTGTTTCCACCTGGAAGGATCTCCTTCCCACCTGTTTGCAGACTCCACAAAGCTGGCAGACCCTGTGAAACTCAAACTAACTTCCCTGCTCATCCACCTCTTGTTTGTTTGTTATTTTAATCTTCCTCCCCGTCTGCAGTGTGAAGAGAAAGGGCTGATTGACAGCTTAACTGTTTTGAATCAATAGAAAGAGCACTTGGAGATTAAAGCAATTTAAACAAGGTGTTTACGTGGAGCTAAAACTGCACTTGAAGGAAGGAGCGCAGGAGCTGAAGGAAGTGGGTCAGGCACAGACACAGGGAACCTGCCTGAGCAGAGGTAAGATTACAGCAATAGGCTGGGACGCCTTTTCATCACAAAGAGAGCACTGCTTTCCATAAAGAAGGCCTAATCTCGAAATTGCTTTAGCTTCCGACTGATTGTTCCATCGATTCAGACGTGCGGGCCCTGCCCCTCCTTCCATGCGGGGCTCTAATCTCTGCTCATCTCTCCCGGGCTGGGATGCTCTGCTGCTGCTCTGGAGCATCCCTGGCTGCTCTGAGCTGTCCCTGCTGCCCTGGCTAGCCAGGGGCCACCAAAGGCCAGCACTGCTGTGGTCCTGCTCTGCCTCAGCAGGTAGCCCAGGGGCAGCTCTGGAACCAGCACACAGCTCCCATTACATTTTTTAATCAATGCAAAGGCCCCGTCCCCTTGGTAAATTGCTTGATCTCCTCCCCTTCCCAGGCTTTTAGGTAATTGCTGTAGATGAGCACTACTGCATAGCAAGGATAGCTGAGCCAGGCTATTGATCAATCCAAATGTGCTGTTGGCATGGTTTAGAGGAGCTTTACTAACTCACCCCAGGGGCAGATCGGGTTTATCTCGAAAATCAAGCACGTTTCATGTTCTTAGGGCTTTTTGTAGCCCTAATGAAGTGGTAACTGAACCCTGCCTTCCCTGACACCCACTGGGTGATGGCAATAATTTGGGAAATGCCAACCTTTTCTCCTGTGATCATAGGAAAAGCCCAGACAGTTGTTTTTTATTATGTGCTTGATTTCTGGGCAGCTGCTCCCATGAGGGAGCAGGACCATGTGAAGGTGGTGGGTCAGTTCTCCCTACACTCAAATGGAATGTGACCTGTGTGGAAACAATCCTGCAGAAGATACACAACCTGCTCCAAAAAGCTGAAACTGGAGGGAGAACAGGTTCTTGGGGAAGGTCAGTGCTAACGACAGGAAAACCTGTAATTGCAATGTTCAAATCTCCACTAAATCTGCAGGTGTAGGTCAGCAAAGCCCCCTGGTCTCCAATCCAGACACTAAGGGTGACAACTTTTGGGGCCACCACAGAAGACAGAAATGCTCAAGCCAGTTTTAACCAGGCTGCCATGCAGCATTTCCCTACTTCTGTCAGTCCCAGTCTTATGTCAGTCTCAAATCCTAAGCAAGGACATGAAGAGCAGTGTGGGTGGTGAATAATTGTTTACTTTGTGTGTCCCCAGGACATGCAGGGGGATTCTGCCTCCCTGGCTTCACCTGCTGCTTTGCTGAGGTAACTGAACATGTTTTGAAGGCCACCAGAGCACTGCTGTACCCTCCTTCCAAGTGTTTACCATTTTCTTGGTGACAGGTGAGCAGCTGACACAGTAACTCAGGTGGTGCCACAGGAGCTGTCACAGCTCTGTGCAGCTGCTGTGCCTGACAAGGCAGGGCCCATCTTCCTGGGGAATGTGGTGTTTGCACTGAGGCTCTGGCACTTGGCTCGTGAGCTCCATGTCAAAACTTTCAGCTGCCCTGTCCTATGCTCCAGGCAATGCTCTGGGGCACAGCCAGCAAAGCTCCTGGGTCTTTAAATTGCATTCATCTTGGTATGGGACCTGACCAGGGCCAGGTTAGAGCAACCTGCTCTGGTGGAATGTGTCCCTGCCCATGGCAGGATGATCTTTAAGGTCCCTTCCAATCCAGACTGGTCTGTGGTTCTATTCCTCAGGTAACTGGGCATGTTTGCAGGAGTTCAGGTTCCTCCTGCCACAGATACAAAGAGCTTTGCTGCACTGTGAGTGCCATGGCTGATCTCTGAGTCAGGGATCACCATAATTACTTGCCACAGCATCACTTGGAATATGTTTTGCTGGAAGTCCTGCCTGGTGCCTGACCCATGCCTTTGAAATGCACAGCTTGCTCTGTGCTGAGGGGACAGTGGCCTGTGTGTGCAGGGGCAGGACTTTTGGAGATGATTAATTATAAGGAGCTTTATTTAACCAGAGGCTGGAGGTGTGAGCAGGGTATTGGTTGCTGTGCAGAGTCCAGAGTCACCCAGGCACTGACAGGGACTCAAAAGCTGTGAAACACAGCCGAGCATGGGCTGTCACTGGTGGAAGGTCTCCAGCTGAACCTGTGCCAACTTGGGCTCCTGCCATGCAGGGTCCAGCCTGCAGCTCCTCTCTGCTGTGCAGATGGGCTGGGGCTGGGGACTCTGTGCACACGAGCACAGCCTGTGGGTTCACAGCACTCCACCAGTCTGACACAGACACCCTGCAGATCCTCCCACCCCAGCAGCACTGGGAGCTGGCAGCAAGTGCCATCCAAGTCCACCCAGGAGAGGGGGAGATGCACTCCTGGCAGGCTGGCTCTGCCCCAAACACCCTGCTTCTCCTTTCCTGGCAGTTGGCAGCCATGCGGGCTGCACAGAGGGCAGGGGAACTTTGCATGGAAACAGCGAAAATTCGGGATTAGTTCAGCATCAGCAGATCTTCTAAAAACCACCAGCCTCCTGTGGGCTATTCCCTTTGAAATGGGCTGGAAGCCTGCTGGAAGTGGGGAGGGAAAAGCGTCACATCTGCAGCTTTTACCCCCTTCCCTGAGCCATGCATTGCAAATCCTGGGGCTGTGCCATCCCTCCCTGCCCACCCAGAGCTGGAGCACATCCATCATGTGCCAGCTGACAGATTCAGCAGTGATGGATTAGCTGAGCTGCACAAAGGCCATTTGGACCCCGGGATGCTGGTGGGAATGTCCAACATCCAGGGGCTGGAGCACATGGAGCAGAGAGTGTGTGCTCCTCTGGGAGTCCCAGGGCAGCCAGGAAAGCAGGGAAGCACAAAGGGACATTCAAGCCATGGGGATGGATAAAGGATGTTTTACTACAGGTCCTGAGCTGGCTGCTCCTGCCTAAGGCCTTTTGGGTGGTTTGAAGGGTAATCTCCCAACTGGGAAATGCTCTCCAGTACATTTGCACTCTTGGCATCCATCTGTGTTTCCCCATGAGCACAGGCAGTGGCACAGCAAGTTTTCAGCTATGCAGAACAGGAGGGGACTCACTCTGGGAGCCCCTTCCCCACATCCCACATGCTGGTAAAGGCTTCCACAGGGGATGGAGAAGCTGCAGGGAGATGCAGGTGTGATTGCACAGGTTGGGAGCAATGTTAGGGAGATGTGACAGCAGAGCAAGGTCAGCTCTGACACCTCTTTGTGCAGCATGAGGATGCTTTTGCATTGCCAGCCACTCATCTGTGCCAGTTTGCACCAGCTGAGCACTTGAGCCACGAGTTTTGTGTGCTCATGGCATACAAAATGTTTTATGTTTCACTGTCCTGCTTGTAAAAATGAAAAAGGATTGTATTGGAGCTGAGGATGGATATCTTCAACAACATGCTGAATAAATACTGTGCCTTATTTATGAGACCTTAATTCTCCCCTAAATTAGAACCTGACTAAAACATGAATCTATTCCCCAGCTCCTCACACAACACAGAAAACAATGCCTGTTTAAATGCAGATTAATTCAATTTTTGAATGTAAAGGCAGGTGGAAAACACATTAAATTCCCACATGTCTAATTCTTACAACTGATATTCCTAGGAATGTGACATTCTTAGGAATGTCTCCATTTAGCTGCTGGGGAGAAGGGGTGCAGATGAACCATAAACCAGGGGAGGTGGAGATACCCAGTAAAGTGTCCCAGTTGCTCAGTGTGCATGCCACATCCATGACATCTTCCCTGGATTCAATATGCCCTCTTGTCATCGCCTTCCTCACCTAAACATGAGGAGTTTTTGTGTAGACAGCAGGGGCATGACATTGGGAATGAAATGCCATGGCTCTCCCTGGGAAAAAGCAAACTGTGACAGGAGCTCCAGATTTCCCAGCTCATCTCCCTCATGGATCTGTGAAAATCTAGAGGGTGAAGTGACTTGCACAGAGGTGTCAGGCTGCTCCTGGTGCTCTTTGCCTCTATGGAAATGGAGCTTCCTCCTTGTTTTTAGGAAGCCTAGGAAGGATTGCCTTCTGTGGAACTGGCTCCCTGTGGGACAGTGCCCTGCTGAACACCCTCTACTCTCATTCAAACCACGAGGCCAGGCTGTGAGATGTCAGCTGCAAAAATCCTCTGTAGGAAAGGTGATTTTTATCTGGAGGCCACCACAGCAGCACTGCCTTTCTCCTTGTCTGCTGCTGGCCAGTCCCAGCAGAGCTGCAGGAGTGGGGAATTCTTTGGTGTGCAGGCAGGGAGGATTTCCTTAAACCCATAAAGCAGGAGTGCCTGGGAGCCTGCAAGGAAAGCCAGTGTTGTCCAGCAAACCGAAGGATGGAGTTCCTGGCCGTGCCTCACTGCACACTCAGGGCTGCCAGCAGGCAATTGCAGGGGTAATGGCAATAACCCAGCCTGGTACAGCTCCCAGGCCTGGGAAAGGTGATGGGAGAAGATGGGGAAATTTCTTTCCTAAGGCTATTCTTCCTGTGCATTCTCAGGTTTGAGATTTCTGTCCTCCCATTCACAGGTATAATGACATGCTCTTAATGGCTGTAAAATTACAGAGCTCTTTCTTAACTCCAGCTCCAGCACATCACTCTCTGACCTCCTGCAGCAGTGAATTACATGAACTGACTACACAGTACATCAGCTCTGGAGGTGGGTTTTTTTTTTTGACCTGTATTAAATTTGCCTAACCATTAATCTAATCGAATAAGATCACAGTTTCCATATTATGATTCCAAGGCAAAAAGAGCAATAAATTCCTTGTCACTAAGACTCACATAATTCTGAAATAGTCCTGCCATTAACATTCCTCCCCCTTCTGAGCATTCCTGCCACATGGGGTGGCTATAGACAAACCCCCTTTAGGTATTCTGGTACTTTTGTTTCACATTTCAGTTTTTCAGTCTCAATTAAACATTGACATCTTCCCCAATGTGAAATGACCCAGAACACCCTGTGCTAGAATCTAAGTACATCCAGGCTAGATTTGGCCAAATATTTCCTTCAACACCTGGAAGCCATGGGCACAGGCTCTTTACCCCATGCAGAAAACTCAGATTTCCTAAAGATCAAATTTCCTTCTGTTTCCTGCAATAGCAGAGCTGTCCTGTGACTGTCCCCTGATATCCTCATGCCTGAAGAAATACTTGAAAGCCCCTTTGCTATCATAATTTTGATGATCTAATGTGATCCAATCAGTAAATGCTTACTTTGTGTGGAATATGTTGCTGGATTAACTTTACAAAAGCCCAGTACTACCCTGGATGTTTCCCCTCTTTGGAAACCCAGAACTCCCAAAATGTTTCAAAAAGAAGAAAGTGACTCCATCCTCTTGTTGGTGAATAACACATTGGAAAAGATTATTCCTGACATAATATTAACCAAGGTGGATCTTCCCTTTTGCTCATCCTCCTCCTCCTTGATCTTTGCTGATCTCAGACCTCTCCTGTCCTGCCTGTTGATCTTTTCCCCCCTGAGCACTCTGCCTCAGTCAGCAAACCCCTCCTTCAGCACAATCAAGTCTCCTAAAAGCATTTTTGAGCTGGGCAATCCAATCCTGTCTCTACAATAACACTGCCCTGTGATTGCAGGGAAGCTGAGAGCAATCTGAGAAGGCAGGAGAGTGTCATTAGCCACATTTCACAGCTGGCAGGCACAGGGAAGGAAATGATTTATTTGAAGTTGTACCTCAAGGCAGATATGGAGGCAGGGAAGGAACCCAGGAGTCCCAACCTGCAGTTCCATTGTGGAGTGTAAGTGGGAACCCACAGAGTGCTTAAAAGTCTCTCCAGGTACAGGGAACACCAGGGCTGCTCTGGCAGAGCTGCAGAGAGAGAGCACACGAGGGACCCAGCTGAAAGAAATTAAATCCTCCCCTGGGAGTTCCAGACTTAATTGGCTGCTTTATGACCAAGTCAGCTAACAAAAATTTTGGGCTACATTCCTTAGCTGCAGGTGAACAGGCTGTGAAGTCCAAACCAAGTCCTACAAACACTGCTTGAGCCTCCTGAGACACTATTTCTGTTTTGTGCTTAGCAAAATGTATCCCTTCCATGAGATTAGGGGTTTTTTTTCTTTATTTTTTTCCCTTTTTCTATTTTTTTTTTTTAATTCATCTCAGTGGCATTCATAAGGGGAACAAGAAGAGATTTGCAGAGGCTGTGAGAATTCTGTGTGGATAATGCAAACATGCATTACACCTCCCAAACCAGCTCCAGGTCACCAAGAGAGACCTGTACACCAGGCAGGCTCTGAAAAGCTCTAGCAGGAAATCTGCTGACCCTACCAGAACATGATATATGCCCGTGGTTTTCTTTTCTCTGCCCATATCTCCCATTTTGCTTTTCAGTACTGGCATCACTTTGCTTCTACATTTCCTTTTTCTCCTTCAGTCTCATTTTTTCTCTCTCTCCCCTCCTCTCCTGGGCTGAACCACACCACCACTCTGCTGTATGGCAAGGGTGGCTGTACAAATGGAATTTGGGCAGCTATGGAATTTGGGTTATTTTTTAGTGGCATCACTGCAGCCCTTGGAGACCTGGGTTGAATCCTGGGATCCATCATGAGCACAGCAGCTATTCCAGCCCAGGGGGAGGCTGGGGGACCAGAGTGAACATCCTACACAGATGACAATAACCAGGATGAAATCCAGAAAAACAGCAGGCATGGTGCAAAGATCTCCTTGGAGCTGCTTGCTCTAACAAATATGTGCCAGTCCTTGCTTAGAGCAGAGCCCTGTGGCCTTGTAATTGTATGAGGTGGTGACACAAGGGACAAGGAGGGGAGGCACAGGCCTTGTGATAGGAGAGGCAGGAGATTGTGCCCACAGCAGGGAGCAGAATAACCCACAGCAGGGGTCAGGAAAGCAGATATCCAACATCCTACACCCCCAGCACAAAGATCACTGCTGTCACCAGCTGGGACATGACCCTGGGCACCTCCCTTCTGTCTCAGCTCCAGGTGAGCTGTGCCTGCTGCTGGGGACACCTCTGCTGCTGGGGAGAAGCTCCCACTCTAAAAATCCCCTAAATGCAGACCCCTGAGTGGCAATGAAGACACACCCCTATTATTTTCTCCCTTTGGCAATGAAGACAAGTCCCTATTCTTTTCTCCCTTTCCCATTTTCAGGGCTGCAAGGAGCAAATCAAGCCTCTTCACAAGTGTGGAAATGCAACCTGCAGAGTTTGGTGGTGGAAAGGGCAGAGCAGGGCCCTGCCTCCCACAGTTTATTTCAAGTTTGTTTGTCTCAAAATGCCTTGAGTGTTTTAGACTTTCACTGTTGTCAAAGGTGGCAGACAGGGCAGTGCTGTTATTTTGCCGAGGGAGAGAAATAAAAATAAAAATATAAAAATAAAAAACAATAACCATCAGTGTGACTCAGAGTCACGAGAGACAACACAGCATAAAGAAGGACCTGGGACCTCATCTGCTGCCACCCTCTGTGAATCCAGAGGGTTTTGTAACATCTTAAATATCAAATATAGCCTCAGGTACTGTGATGAAGTCTGATACTTCCCTGTCAAGCACTCAGATATCAAGAGACAAAGTCCTTCCTCTGCACAGGTTTGGGCTGTATTTTGGAAATGGTTAAACAGCTGGTGGTACTTTTTTTTTTTTTTTTTTCTCCCAAAGTCCTTAATCCAAATGCTTTAGCACCTCCAGAAATGACACTGAGAATCTGCTTCATCAGGCAACACAGATCCCCTCAGCAGTGAGTTATTTGCTCTTCTTTTGCAGACAGGGGAGAGAAACTGATACCTCTGGGGTGCAATCTATCCTGTGCTGGTGTCCAGAGCAGCTGAGATGAATCATGCCCTTGAGATGCATCCATGGCCTGGAAATGCAGCCTGGTGCAATGGAGCCAGACAAACACCACTGTGGACATCCAGAGTGAAGAGAGGAGACTTTCTGGGCTCTTCATGAGACACTCCAAAAGAAAGCAAGCAGGAAGGATTATTTGGGAACATTGCATGGATAGTTTGTGCCATTCCCCTCTCCTCCAGCTGCTGCCACTGGTGCTGCTGGCACAGAGCACCAGGTCTTCTCTTTGGGCTCCAGGTCTCCTCCAGCCCAGCCTCACAGGGACCTTGACAAGGACACTTGGCTGCTCTTGCAGTGGCCTGAGGATGGAGCCAGAGCCCCGGAGAGCCGGGGATCCCACCTGCCAGCGAGGGGCTGGAGCATCCATGCAGCTCCCTCTAATTCCCCTAATGGCTTTCTTTGGCTTGATAGATATTGAAGGAAGCTTGTTGCCGGGGCAATTTCCATGGAGAGATAATAAGAGATCATTTTCAAGTGAGCAAAACTTTAATGGCACATTCTGGTAATGAGGCAGCAAGGAGAGTAATGACCGGAGACCTCGGAGTGCGAGCACACTGTGAGAGGGGGGAGAACTCTCAGTTCACTGCTCAAGGCAGACTTTGGAGGCTGATCTGTGTCCCCCTCGGTTCAGCCTGGTGTGCTGCTGACCACAGTGAGAGGCAGATTAAGATCCAGCTGTTAATAGAGGGGCTGGATGGCTCCATGGAGATCCCCAGTGAATTCACTGGGGAAGGAGGAATATTCTGTAGGGCTCAGGCACCAAATGTTCCAATCTTTTCCTTCAGCAGAAGACAAATTGAAGAAAAAAAGTCAAAAGGGAGCTGGGTACTCCTGAGCACAATCATGTGCTTTCTCTCTGAAAACAACAGGGAATATTTTAGCCTGTGTGTGCTACAACACCGTGTTCCTGCAAAGGAGAGGGAAAGGGCTGTAACAGAGGTGGAGGTCCTGTCTGCTTTAAGCTCTGTTCTGATAGACACCTGCAGGAACCCTTAGGAAGCAGATCTGAAATTCAGGGACGGTGGTAGAAGCAGAGGGTGTGAAGGCAGAGATCAAGGGTACATGGATAAGGATACAATGATAAAGGAAGACTAAAAAAAAAACCAAACAAACACTTATTCTATTAGGTTTTAGATCCAAGGAGGATCTACACCTATTTCCTTGGTGAATTCTGTGAGTGTAAATATGGAACTCAGCAGCCAGTATAAACATTTAAGCCACTTGTGAATTAGGAAAGCAAAATGTCCCCATATTAGATCAGTGCAAAGTCACAGATTGCAAAAGACCACGGAATGTGTGGGCCCAAAGCCACCTAAGGTCCAGGACTGTCCTTTCTGTCAGGAAAACTTGCTCAGGATTTAAAGCACAGAAGAGGCTGTGGATTTCCTGCCTCCTCCTGGAGGTATGAAGCACTTTCATGCCGCTCCATTCCTTGAATTCATCTCTGAGCTTGGTTTTGGCAGTGCTTTTAAGGAAAGCTCTCAGTCAGCTGCTTCTTAGGGGCAGCCAAAGCCAGTTGCTGTTTACCTCCTCTCAAAAGAAGGAAGGTGAAGGGTCTGCTTTGCTCCAGCCTCGTTAACAGTTGTTTCATTAATCACAGCTTTCCCTTCAAAACCAGAGACAATCTGTCCAATTAACATTAAAGCTCTGGCAGTCGCTTGTGATGCTTGTGACTGTGGGGAACTTTTCGAGCAGCACTTTGACAACCATCACTGCAAGTTTCACATTTTTAAAGCTGTTCACAAACAAACCAGCCCAGCCTCACCTCGCTAATCCCCCCTGCTCCCTGCTTGCACAGAGCCAGCCTCCTTCCCATTCACTTTTACAGCAGATCCCAGCAGAGCTCGGGTCCCTCAGTGCTTCTCCCACACCTCTGGGATTATGTGGCCATTCCTTTGTGTTACACTGACACTGGGCTGCACCTCAGCTCAGAAGGAATCATCATATCAAAGTGCAGGTCCAGCAGGAAAGGTCACTTATAAATTATGTCCAAGTCCCACATGATCAGAGAGCAGTAGAAGTAGCAACATGCAGAGAAAAAGTTACCCAGTTAACTCCAAGCATCTTAGTCTAACCTTGACTGGAGATTTCAAAGTGAATTTTGAAGGGAAGAACAATTAAATACGCAGAGATAAAGGGGAAATGAGATAAGATGCAACATGAGTTTACGAAATGTAGATTGTGTCAGACGAACATGATAGCTTTGTTTTGATAAGATACCTGATTTTCCAGACAAAGGAAATGCTGCTGATCTCCTTTATCTAGGCTTCAGTCAGGTATCTGATAGGTGCCATGTGGGAAATTATTAGTGAAGCTGAAGGAAAGGAGGATTAGTAAACTGTAAGGTGAGGTTCAGTTCTCTAGAGAGAATTTACCAAAAGACTTTCTCACAGAGCAGGTTGGGAACTGATCTTTTCTTGTGGATGATCTTGGCAATGCAAGCAAGATCCTGAGGCTAAAATCGCCCAGGACACAGAACTGGAAGTTTTGACAACGCAGAGGAGAATGAGAATAGAAGTCTGAAAGAACTAAGTGACCTTGAGAATCAGAGTAATTGAAATGAGAGTGCAAACAGAAAGTTTGAGATGACAGGTCAGGCATGTGAGGATTTGTGATAGTCTGAGGTATAATATAGGAGATGATGAGCAGCAAATGGTCGAGGACTCTGTGATCTGAGTGACTGCAGCCTGACTGAGATGTCAGGCAAAGAAAGGCAAATGATATCCTTGGATGTATCAGGAGGGATATTTCAGAAATTATAGACAAAAATGGAGTAACTGACCATGTCTGGCTTCTTAAGGTCAGGGTGGATAAGCTTAACCTTGCTTGAATGCAGAGGAGGGCTGGAAGATGGAAAACAGAACATTTGCAGGAGGTCAGAAGAGTCAGGAACAGCATGTTTAATTTGTAAAAGACAGGTCGGCATGGGAGAAGTTCCAGAGAGGTAAAATGGCTGCATTGGGATCCAGCTCCTGAAGTTTCTGTGGCATGAACACAGTGGGGACACATCAGGGGAAGAGGTTCCCTGCCTGGTGGTGGAAGATACAGAGACAAAAGAAGGTTTTGAGGTCTGAGCTTTTCCTTTCACACCTGCAATGATAAGGAGTGTCATTGCCCTTGCTAGCCAGAATGTCCTTGACATTCCCAGTATCCCAGGCAGGGCTCTTCCCCTGGAGTTTTTCCCAAGTACACTGAAGCTTTCTCATTCCTGATGCTCCTGAGAATCCCTCCAGGCTCCTGACAGAGACTCAGAACATCTGCGTGGGAAACTGAAGTAATGATTGCAGCACACATAAGAAAATCTCAAGTCTGATGTAGCCAGAACAGGTGAGAAAACCAGGAAAAGCAGGTCAGGAGAGGAGTTAGCCGGGTGTGAGAATACAAACTGTCTGTCCAGACTCTGGTGATCTGCCTGCTATCCTGTGCTATCCCCCTTCTACTGCTCCCTGTTAGCATTTCCTGCCACCTTCTTCCTACTTTACATCAACACAGGACACCCCCCTCTGTACTCTGCTGTCTGAAGCTGTAAACTGGCATTTGGAACGCAGCGTGCTGATAACATTTGCGCAGTGCATGTTTTCCCCTCCTGCTTGTTGCTTCTGTATTAGAGTAATTTAAACTCGAACAAGCTCTTTTCTTCGCCTTTCTGTTTGCCTCATTTTCAGGCCTTTTGTGAAACTGGGACAAGTGCTCGCTGATGAACTGACTATGGATTTGAGGAGCTCGCTGGGAAGGCTATTTACCGGGTGGGTATGAACTGGGCTTAAATCTAAAGGAACTGCTAATGCCTCGTCTGGCACAGGGCTATCACACGTGTCACAGCTTTGATTATTGCTTCCTGCCATGCTGGGAGGTCAATGTGAGATGAGAGGAGATTGGGAAACAGTCAGATTTGAGCAATCAAGGTGATGCATCCCTGGATGGGGCTGGGAGGGAGAGAGGGGAAGGCTTTGGTGAGCCTGCAGATTTTCCTCCTCAGCTTTGGGCCAGCAGCACATATGCTGTAATTACATGTAGATGCTGGTGTCCTGGGGAGAAAGCTGTTTAAGGGAAATTCTTGCAAAGTTTTTCCCCCTGCTGGGATGATTACATTAACAGGTGCCAGCACAGGGGAGCCTGGGGGCCCTGAGGAAGGAAGAGGCAGGAGCTGAGTTTTAGAGACTCCCAGTGAGTGACTTGTTACCTATTAAAAATTGCAACTCAAGAACTGCAACGTGCCTTGGACATGGGTCTGTCTGTGTTCCCCACCTCTTTAACATGATGCCCTGCAGTCCTTTTGCTGTACCTGCTCCCCTGTGCATTGGGAGCTCTGCTAAATCCTAATTGTCCTTGTTCAGTTCTCTGTCTGCAGCTCCCAGCTTCTGCAATCCACATTCTTTTAGTGCACAGCACGGTGGAGAGACTGGGGGGCAGGACTGGGATTGGGGTCTCAGCTTCAGAGGGGCTGGGGACAGGCAGTGAGGGCAGCAAGGGGCACCTTCACTCCCATGCTGTGTTCTCATGCTGGACCAGTTGTCCCAGCTGGTGGCAATTCTGTGCCCACAGAGTGGCTTGCACACTCTCCTGGATCTGTGTTTGCCATACCTCCTAAAAAACACCTTCATCTCTATTTTTCAGAGCAGGAAACTTAGGCACAGGCAGTGAAAGTGGTCCAAAGGCAATATTTACAAACATAAAAAGTACTCTGGAGTTTTTAGCAGTTGGTGCTTGAATGAATATTAAATTGATCCAATTCTTGTGTGACAGGAGCATCTTTCCTTCATTCCATCAGAGGTGTCCTAGCCCAGCCACAGGTATGTGCCTGGTGGTTTCTGTGTCACCTCCTCCTGCCCCTGACCTTCTCCTTGCCCCTAGAGCAGGTCTGCTCCTGCCCAAATTCTCTTTCAGATGCTCATGTAGAGTGCTAGGCTTTCTCTCCCTGCCTGTGTGGAGCTACCAGAGCAGGAAGCCCTCCTTCCTTTCCTGTGGGATCTCTGTGCTGCCAGATGGGTGGTGAAACTCTGAGTGTTAGTATTTGTCCCCTCCAGAAAAGGTCAATGCCCAGCACTTTTGGGCCATGGCACCACGACCTTTTCAAAGCTCGGACAGATGGCAGTGGCTCTGCAGAGAAAGGCCAGGGCAGGAGGGCAGCTGGCAGCCTTTGCAGGAATCTGATCCTGTGGCAGGACACTCAAGGCTCCCAGACACAGACGTGTTTATGGGCAGCTGCTCACAGCTGCTTTCAGTGGGGCTGTAGTGTTTGGAGCAGTGCTCAGCCCTCGATGCTTCTCTGATTCTGCCTGGCCGTGAGTCAGCAGTGCCTGGCAGCCCAAAGGGGGTGCCCTGTCCTGGGGGGGCATCAGGCCCAGCATCACCAGCTGGTCAAAGGAGGGAATGTCCCACTCTGCTCAACTTGAGTGCTGGGGGAGTTTTGGGCAACACAATATTAAAAAAAAAAAATAATCTAAAGCTGTGAGAGAGTGTCTAAAGAAGGACACAGGGATGGGGAAGGGTCTGGAGAGGGCATAAGAGGACTGGCTGAGGGCACTGGGATGGTTCATCTGGAGCACACTGGGGGCACTGGGATGGTTCAGCTGGAGCACACTGGGGGCACTGGGATGGCTCAGCTGAGCACACTGGGGGCACTGGGATGGCTCAGCTGGAGCACACTGGGGGCACTGGGATGGTTCAGCTGGAGCACACTGGGGGCACTGGGATGGCTCAGCTGGAGCACACTCAGGGCACTGGGATGGCTCAGCTGGAGCACACTCAGGGCACTGGGATGGCTCAGCTGGAGCACACTCAGGGCAGAGCTCCCCGGGGGCTGCAGCTCCTCCCGAGGGGCAGCTCCGGGCTCTGCTCTGGGCCAGGGACAGGAGCCAGGGAACGGCTGGAGCTGGGCCAGGGCAGGCTCAGGTGGAGCTCAGGGAAAGGTTCTTCCCCCAGAGGGTGCTGGCACTGCCCAGGCTCCCCAGGGAATGGGCACGGCCCCGAGGCTGCCAGAGCTCCAGGAGCGTTTGGACAGCGCTGCCAGGGATGGACAGGCTGGGATTGCTGGGGGGGCTGGGCAGGGACAGGGGCTGGGCAGGGACAGGGGCTGGGCTGGGTGATCCTGGTGGGTCCCTCCAATTCAGGATATCCTATGATTTTTTTGACTCCTCCACACTCTGTGAGACCACTTGACTCATTTTGTCATCACACTCCAAAGGTCTGACTTTCCTCTCCCTGATGCTTAGAGTTCTACCCCCACACAGGAGATGTAAGAGATGGATCCATTTCTGACCTCTCCATCTAAGCCATCCAGTCTTACTGTCCATCCTGACCTGGACTCAAGGCTATAGCACAGAGGGGACAGGTTTACTGCCTGCTGCTAAGTGCCCTGCATGAGAGCACTGCTGGGGAGCATGAAAAGAGGTCAGAACTGAACTTGCAGGTGATGCAAAGTGCTGCCCCTCTCAAAAAGATGCCTTTAATATTTCTGTGATATGAAAGCAAAATCAAAATTATGTTTGCTTTTCAGAGCCCATCTACATCTCACTCTATGTCAGGATGAGAATTATCTTCCCCCCTGTATCAGTATTGCAAAAACAGGCTGCAGGTGTATGGCTCATAAAAAAAAAAAAAAAAAAAAAAAAAAAATCCAGTCCAGGGTCCTAGCAGCTGTATTTTCCATGTGACTTTTGAGTATCTTGGTGTCAGGGTGAGGCATGAAGGGTTTTGCTGTCTTTGTGAACTCAGTGAAACACTGGTCTCCACCCCACAGATCTGGAGATACTCAGGTGCACAAGAGAATTGGGACCCAGACCCAGAGCTAGTCCAGAGCAAGAAGAGACAAAGCTCTCTAGAGAACCCACTTGGGTAAAATTACCTTCCTAGCCAAACGAGATGAAGCATGGAGTATGTTTAATTTGTGTGTTGCATTCTTGTTAATAACAAGCTAATTAAAGCATCTCGTGACATCTTAATGGGGAGGAAAGAAAAAAAAAATCAAGGAGGTTTTATTGAATTTTTCTTTCAACTCCAGCTCTCCAGGTCTGAATGAATCCATCATTGGAGACAGTGCCTTGTTTGTCTGATTGCTCCTTCAGCCCAGCCGTGTAAGTTGTAGCTTTATTGTCTAGAAACTAGCCTTAAATTAAACTCGTCATTCTTACAAAGATGATTGCTTGAAGGGGAGATTAACCTTTACAACGTGATGATGGAAGCTGATGTTCATTTCAAGAGCCCCTGAAGATTGCTGGGAGCTGGAAGTGGTGGAAACTGAACTGGGATTTGGCACCACAGATGAGAGCTGGGAATGGAGTTTGTCTTTGATTGGGCTCACAAAAAATTACATACATATAGATATATATATATACATATATATACACACACGTGTATTTTAGAAGAGTCTAAGTCTCATTTTTATTATTTGTATGTGTCTGCAGCATCTCATGCAATAAGACTCCAATCCCTGTCTGGGAACTTTAAGTGGTCCTAACTAAGAGCAGGGTGATTTATCAATAGCAGAGTGGGGAGTTTAGTTTGTTACATGCTCAGCATTCCCTCTCCTTCTGCTGCTGGCTTGGAGAAGAGACAACCATGTTGTCCACAGCCTCTTGCAGATAAAAAACCCTTGGGATTATTCTTCCTATTATCTTTTAATAAGGAGGATATGAAGGCTGTGCCTATCAGTGTTACAAGCCCTGGCCCCTCAGATTGTGCCACCACCAAAGCCCAGAGGGATAACCTGGATTGTGCTGGAGTTGTGCACTCAGGGAGGGAAGCAGAGCTCCAAGCACTGCAAATCCAAACCCTCACACAGGTTACACAAGTGCAGCAAGGACAGGAGGGCAGCCCTGACTAAACAGTTCTGTGTGAAATGACACGAAGTTGTTTTCAAGCTCTTCTGTGTGTGATTGATCTCCTGTAACAGGACATGTGCAATTAGCCAGCAGCTCTGCTATTAATAACTATCCCTGAGCATGTCGATGAAATGAATTGGTGTCTCTGTGGATTATTGCCTTTCTCCACCTGACACTTCTCTACATGAGTGATACAGAACAAAAAGGGAATTTTAAGAGTATATAATTGAGTGTGTATTAGGGTTTATGAAGAGATTCCTACAATAACTGTCATGTTCTACCTGATGGAGTAGCTGTTATGTGAACATGCCAATGAACCACTTTCCTCGCTGTGATCTTTGTTCTCACTTGCTTTGCCTGCATTATCTGAAAATCTCCTTTAGTGATGCCACTGAATGCAGCCTGAGTAATGACTTGAGTGCAAAATAAGGACAGGAATAAAGAATGAGGTGAACACTTACTGTCAGAGGCCTCAAATTTGGCACCAAAGTGAAAGGAGGCCCACAGTTTCAGAGGCAGACAGCTTGTGCTGCTTCCACCAGTGACAGATCCTCTGGAAACCAGGACACCTGGATTTATATCCTGTGGAAACTGAAGAGCCAGGCACCACTGCACTGTCAGTCCTCTGCTCCAACAGGGACAGCTGCATCAGCAGAGGAGGCACTGGGGAGAGAATGCAGGATGGGGGGATGGAGTGACTTGCTTTGTGTGTCACAGCAGGTGGGTGGCACTACAGGAGAGCAGCTCTGGGTGCTGGGGGTCTCACCTGCCCAGCTGGAGAGTCCTGGCAGGGCTGTGCTGATGCCAGCGTGAGGAGAAGTGAACCCTCAGAAATGAAAACTTACCTATGGTCTGAAATATGGTTTTGTGGAGGATCCAGCAAGGTGGAAACTGAACCTTTATGTGCCAGTTAGTGGTCTTTGCTGAGGGTGTGCTGGAGCCCTTGAGCCCAGGACAGAGCTCCCATCCTGCCCTGATACCCAATGACAGCAAAAGCTGGGGGGTCTCTGAGACCACCCTGTGCCAGGGGGAGAGGGGGAGATTTGCTTTCCCACTCTTTGAGGCCTTGCTGTTGTCACTGATCTCAACAGAGATATCTGCTGCTCTCACCTACATGCCAACAAAACACCTTGGCTGTGAGGAGTGGGAATCCTATTGGGATTTGGTGGTGGATCCAACAACACAGAAATCTCACAGCTCTGCATCCCAGCTTTCCCAACACCAGCCCACACCTTTTTCCATTGTTGCCTTGGATTTTTCCATCCTATTTTCTTTCTCTGGTCTTACTTCTTTTCCCCATCCATTTTTCAGTTTGGTTTGTCACACACACATGGAATCACACACTCAAATCCTCTCAGAGCCTTGGGCCTGCCAGCAGATCTGGAATGCAGTGGGGCTGAGGGATGCCCTGTCACCTCCTGCCCCTCCACATCCCCCTGCCCTATTCCCCACTGATCTACTGCAAAGGACAGGTAGCCTCAGACAGAAAGATGGATGCCACAATTACATTCCCTTTTCAGCAGCTCTTTCCCCTTGCCTCTTCCTGATGGAAATCGTGGGCAAGAAAAATCTATTATTACTCTCCAAATCATATCAAATATTTATCAGGGTAATTCTCTAGTTATCACCACCGATTGCAAGCCTCAGTCACGTACTAAATCTTGTTAGTGTCATCCCTGGGAACGTGGCTCGTCTGTCTCCTCCTGAGCTGCACAGCCCAGGCTGCCCCAGGGGAGCTTGGCTTGTGGAAAAGCTGTGGGGAAGGAGGAGGGGGAGGTGATCAGGGGTTCTCATGTCCCCAAATCCTCCCAGGACACAGGTGAGCTCTGCTGGGCAGGTTGGGTGTGGGAAGGGGAGGGCAGCTGGGTCACACCAGGGATCTGGTGGTGATGGAGTGATGGTCAGATGAGCTCATTCCTCATCAGAAACTGTCTGAAGCAGCCACAAAACCAGAGGTCTGAAACAGCCACAAAACCAGAGCTGTATTCTTGCCCAGGAGTTAGCAGGGCTGTGTGGGACCAGAGCACAGCTCAAGGTCTCTGGCTCTGATGCCATGACTGCTCCTTTTGGAGCTCTGTGCCTGGCTGGAAGCAGCAGTGTCCTGGGGGTCCTGTAAGTCAGGGCAACCTTGACATCCCTGCAAGCAGTGCCAGGGAGCCTCCCCTGCCACCCACCGTGTGCAGGACCAGCAAATGCAGCCACTCGAGCTGGGCTTTTGTTGTCGTGGTTCTTGGCACCAATATGTTTCCAGATTGTACCTATTTTTAAACTCTTTATTGGGTCAGATCTGGACAGCTTGGAGACTTCAGCTCTTCCCTCTCTCCACCCCTGTGCACACAACTTCTTGCTGCAAAGGGAAGAAATGAGCAGCAAATTCCCTCTGCCAGAACCAATCAATCTGGCACCTGTCATCAGCATCAGAGCAGCTATAAAATATTTAATTTCTTAATGATGAATTGGCAGATTGTTTAAAAAAGACAACAAGGAAACAAAGAAAAGGAAACAGACACTCACAATCTGCAGCCACACTCTTTGCCAGGCTGAGCCTTTGGAGCTGATAGCAGGAATGTGTTTTTCCACCCCAGCTACCTGACAGTGCTGTCTATTCATAAAACCCTGCTGGTTGTCGTGGGGATTTTCCTGCTCAGTCACTGGACCCTTGATTTACCATCCTAGTGTCCCACCACTGACTCCTGATCAAGCTCAGCCTTCAGAGGGAGATTTTTTATTTTTTTTTCTCCAGAAAACAGGCAAGCAGCTTCTCAGTGGCACAGATTTTACCTCCTGCAGTGCTGTACAATGGGATAAGTAAGAAAAAACGATGATCAGGCTGGGTCAGAGCACAGGTACATCCAGGCAGGTATCCCAGCTCCAGCAGTGACCCACAGTCCATGCTTTGGGAAATATCTGGGAACAGTTCAGTCACACAGTGCAATTTCTCTTACAGCCTCCAGCAATCTGCAGCTCAAGGAGATCTCTGTGGTTTCTAGCTCCAACTGGAATTTTCTTCCACAAGCTTGCCTATTCATCTTTTAAAGTTATGCAAACTTTGGGCATCCACAAAAATCTTCACTCAAATAGTCCCACAGTTCTCTCGTGTGAAGCTGAATATCTTATTTTGTTTTCAGCATATCTCCTACTAATTTAACTCGATGTTCCCAGTTCCTGCATTAAAGAGACAGTGAAAAATCATTCTCTCTTCACCTCCCCTCCCTTGAACATGTTTGGCTCACAAAACAGGGAAGGGAAGAGACAGGCCTGGGTTAATGGAGACCAGGATTGGGAATTTGCACTAGACCATCTGATTCCAGAGGATGTCAGCTTGTGTGTGCCTGCAGATTCCTTCTGCCTCCCCTTCCTACAGCTGTGAGCTTGGAGGGGAGCCAGAGTCCTCACCTGTGTCATGGATTTTTTGGAAGTGCATAAGGTAATTCTGGTGAGAGTCACCTCAAGGAATCCTGTAAATACAAGCAAGAAAACTTCCTGACCAAACTGAATCCTGTACTGCAGATATTGTGATATTTGCTGGGTTTTATTTTGTTTTATTAACTTCTAAGTCCTGTTATTGGGACCTTGTAATTACAACAGAACCATAAGTTCTCACTAAAGCAAACACAAACTTCCATCCATCACAGAAAAAAAAAAAAATCCCAAAAAACTGTAAACCACCTTTAATGGCTTGTGAAAGCCTCCTGAACCCTGGGGAAATGAAGAGGAAGGGAACATTTGTCACTTAGCACCATTTATTATTTTTAAGCCGGTCTCATGACGGGGAGCAGTGACGTGACCAAACCTACACTGTTCCTCTGGGCTGGGGAGTTTGGCAGGCGTGGGTGGCTGGCTGGCAGCTCTCAGGCACAGCCTTCCTGCTTCCTCCTCTGCCTCTCCTGGCAGCGTGTGGGGATCCAGGGCTGCAGCAGAGCTGCTGCTGGGATGGCAGCGTGCAGGCTCCACAGGGTCACACAGCATCTCAGGACATCCCTGGCTGAGCCCTCTGTCAGCTCTGGTGGTTTGGTTTATCCCGCCCTGTGTAAATATATAAACCAAAAGTTGTACAGGAAGGGCTTAGCCTGCTTTCCAGAGGGGTTAGTGGAATTTAGGAGCACTCCCCATCACTGAACTGGGATGTGGTGGCAGAGTGACCCCTCCCTGCTGGTGTGGGTCTGCTCCAGGGCACAGCAGGTTTCCCCCAGCCCCTGTGCAAATTCTCAGCCACAGAAGGGGGGTTCCACTGTGCTTTGGCACTGGGATAAGATGAAATCAAAGGACAGCACTTTGGTGTCAGGCAGCTCTTTCCCCTGTTCACCCTGAGCCTCTGTCTTCTGCAGCTGGTGTTTAAAGAGGAGTTTGCTCCACTGATCCTGCTAATGTCTCTTTGGAAGTTCTGAACAGAAAACATCCTGCTTATCTCTAATCAAAGCTGGGTTTTCTCTGCCTCTGGGCCAAAACATTGCAACAGGCTTGGCCCTAGTGGGAGTAGTGGATGCTGAGCAGTGGAGCTGCCTGCTGCCTTTCCAGGCATGGGAAAAACCTGAAAATCCACCTCATCCCACCAGCTGCAGGTTTTGGGGGTATGGAAGGGGAGATTTGACAGCAGCAATCCAGCAGCTCTAATCTGAAGCACAGGGAGTCTGGAGAGGCATCACTTTCCCATCTATTAAAATAGATCCCACTGCCAGCAATAAACCTGGGAAGTGTGACTCAAAGTGGGGGAAGGCAGAGGGATAGGGCTGATCAGCAGCTAGACACCCACATCAGGACAGATCTCAGCACAACCAGTTGCATCCCACCGTTGTCAGCGTGGCTGAACACGTGCTGGAGCAGAGCAGGGACTGAGGGAGGAGCTGCCTGTGGGAAGTTTTTGGCTCCCAGTGAAGGTACATGTGGGGGTGTCTGTGGGATGGGCAGTGCCAGAGTCCTCCTCACCACAGACCTTCCCCAGAAAGGTTTAACAAAGATCATGAGCTTAAAGAAATTCTTTTTTGCTACCCAGAATCAGTCCTGGACCCTGCTCTGAGGGTGTCCCTCTGCCCTTGACTCCTTGCCAGCCATGCCTGGCTGGAAACCTTCCTCCAGATGGAGCAGGCTAGGAAAGGTGTGGAAATGCAAACAGGAAAGAAATGTGAATGTATGAGCACCCGTAATTGTATGTTTTTGCTGTCATTTAGGCTGCTATAAAATTAATAAAATATTGATTAAAAATGAGTAAAATATTGGGATTCCTCTCTAATAACTCTTTTCATCCACTTATGCTGGAATACATTTACTCTGAGTCGAAATTCTTGTCAGAATGTGATTGGGGCAGATCCTTCAGTTTATTATTTGATTGCAAAGAACCGAAATATCATTTTCTTTTTTCATTAAAAAGTGATAACAGAAGGTGGTGAGCCATAGCCACGAGTTGCAGTGAAGGCAGAGCTGTGGTGTAAGAGGGGAATGGGAATATTTTGGGTGCTGATGTGGGGGCATCACCAAATTAATTATAACACCAAATAATTACAACACTTTCAGCCTAAATAGTTTGGCTCCTGTTAGTTGGATTAAAAAGGCCAGATTTTCTGAGAAAGGCTTTCACAGAGGAAGGGTTTTGGCTGACTTTCTTGAGGGGAACTTTGTGCCTGCCAGCCCACTTCACCCTGGGTGTGTGGTGTGGTGACCATTTTCACCTCTGCCTGCTGCTTGCCACAAAACCTGGCTGGGGATGAAGCAGCAGAGTCTGGAAAAGCAGCTTCTCATTAAAACAACCCCCTCAGCCCCTTGCTTTTGTGGGTCAGTGTTATCAGCTCCTGGGATTTCATCCCCCAGCCCAGGCAGTGTGCCCTGAATGATTGGGTTTTTCTTAGATGAGATCATGTTTCTTCTGCAATGGCTCATTTTTTCCTTGCAGAATTTTCTAGGGCTTGGTTAGGCTCCAGGGCTTGCTTGCATCCTTGCTACCTGTCTGAGGTTCAGGGGGAAGGCAGGCTGGAGCTGCAGGAGGGCAGGAGGGATTGACAAAGCTCTGGGCTGGAAAGCTGGCATCAGAGCAGTTGGAGAAAACAGGATGGAAGGAGGCTTTCAGTTGGCATTGTGCCTTGGAGGGGACTTGGGGAACAGGAAGAGGCAGCAGGCCAAGCCATGGCACCACCATGTAAAAAAGACATTAAGGCATTGGAAGCATCCAGAAGAGGGACACAAGGATGGGGAAGTGTCTGGAGGGGGAGATGTGAGGAGTGACTGATCTGATTTGATTTGTTCAGCCTGGAAAAGTAGAGACCAAGAGGAGAACTCATTGTGGTCCTCAGCATCCTCAGGAGGGGCAGCAGATGGGCAGGCAGTGATCTCTTCCCTGCTGTAATCAGTGACAGGACACAGGGAAGAGCTGGAGCTGGGCCAGGGAAATTTAGGTCGGAAATCAGGAAAAAGTCTTTCTCCCAGAGGGTGCTGGCACTGCCCAGGCTCCCCAGGGAATGGGCACGGCCCCGAGGCTGCCAGAGCTCCAGGAGCGTTTGGACAGCGCTGCCAGGGATGGACAGGCTGGGATTGTTGGGGGGGCTGGGCAGGGATGGGACTGGGCTGGGTGATCCTGGGGGGTCCCTCCAGCTCAGCATGTTCTGTGGTTCTCTGTTTCTGTGATCCTATGATTCTAACGTTCTGTGATTCTATGACAGAAAAGGGGGCCTGCCATGGCTGGAGCAACTTTTATTAAACAGCAAAGAAAATCCTGCTAGGAAATCCCCAGGATAAGGAATATTCCAGGTGAAATAGAGGGCAAAACCCCCATTTCCACTCCATGGTGCTTTTGCTGAGGGATCCTTATCCTCTCTGAGATCTCCATCGCCTTCAGCAGCCCTGGCGGGTACGGGGCTGACTCAGCCCTGTGTCGAGTGACATCGATTGTTGAGACATTCGGTCACCAGAGCTGCTGTGCCACCCGCACGGTGGCCGTGGTGGCCACAGGGCTTCCGTGCCGGGTGGCAGTGCTGGGAGTGGGGACAGCAGGTGCTGCAGGCTGTGGCAGCAGTGCAGGAGGTGGCAGCAGTGCAGGAGGTGACAGCAGTGCAGGAGTTGCCAGCAGTGCAGGCAGTGACAGCAGTGCAGGAGGTGACAGCAGTGCAGGCTGTGGCAGCAGTGCAGGAGGTGACAGCAGTGCAGGCAGTGACAGCAGTGCAGGAGTTGCCAGCAGTGCAGGAGGTGGCAGCAGTGCAGGCAGTGACAGCAGTGCAGGAGGTGCCAGCAGTGCAGGAGGTGACAGCAGTGCAGGCTGTGACAGCAGTGCAGGAGGTGACAGCAGTGCAGGCTGTGACAGCAGTGCAGGAGGTGGCAGCAGTGCAGGAGTTGCCAGCAGTGCAGGAGGTGGCAGCAGTGCAGGCAGTGACAGCAGTGCAGGAGGTGACAGCAGTGCAGGAGTTGCCAGCAGTGCAGGAGGTGGCAGCAGTGCAGGAGGTGACAGCAGTGCAGGAGGTGACAGCAGTGCAGGCTGTGGCAGCAGTGCAGGAGGTGGCAGCAGTGCAGGCAGTGACAGCAGTGCAGGAGGTGACAGCAGTGCAGGAGGTGACAGCAGTGCAGGAGTTGCCAGCAGTGCAGGAGGTGGCAGCAGTGCAGGAGGTGGCAGCAGTGCAGGCTGTGACAGCAGTGCAGAAGGTGACAGCAGTGCAGGCTGTGGCAGCAGTGCAGGAGTTGCCAGCAGTGCAGGAGTTGCCAGCAGTGCAGGCTGTGACAGCAGTGCAGGAGTTGCCAGCAGTGCAGGCTGTGGCAGCAGTGCAGGAGGTGCCAGCAGTGCAGGATGTGACAGCAGTGCAGGAGTTGCCAGCAGTGCAGGCAGTGACAGCAGTGCAGGATGTGGCAGCAGTGCAGGATGTGGCAGCAGTGCAGGAGGTGGCAGCAGTGCAGGCTGTGACAGCAGTGCAGGAGGTGCCAGCAGTGCAGGCTGTGACAGCAGTGCAGGAGGTGCCAGCAGTGCAGGAGGTGCCAGCAGTGCAGTCCGTGCAATGTGCACCTAGAGCACACGATGGCACTGCAGGAGCGCAGAACGCTCCGCTCCTCTCGGTTCCCTTTAACCCTGCAGGTGCAGGTGCAGTGCCAGGGATTCAGCGGGCAGGAGACTGAGGGGTGCCGCACCCAAAGTTCTGTTCCGAGTAGGACAGAGCTCTCTGGAGCTGGGATGCTCCCGGGGAGCAGAGGAGACGCAGAGCTGCACACAGTGACACTGGGCCAGCATCCTCCGGGATGCACAGCTCCTGCATCCCCCCAGCTCCAACACCTGAGACCTTCCCTCCTGCCCCAAAGGCACCGGCTGCCCCCAGCCGGGTTATTGGCACAGGGATCATTCGGGCAGCAGCCCCTGCAAGGCAGCGTGTCCCAAATTCCTCCAGCACCGAGGGAGCTGCCCTGGGTTGGTTGGCTCAGTCCCCTGAGCTGCCAAATCTCTGCTTTGCCCTGCTGAGCTCCCCCAGGCGCAGCGGAGGCTCCAAAGGAGCGCTGGGCGCAGTGAAACCCCGCTGCAGGTCCTGCATGCTGATAACATGCTCGGCTGCCAGCTGGCTTTTGGGAAAAAAAACAGAGAGAAAGAGGAATTCGTTACTTTGCCCGTTCCTGAAGGTGCAGATCCTCCAGCCAAAAACCAGAGAGCACCGTAGGGATGAAGAGAAAAGCTGTAACAGCATTTCCATACAGAACAGCCTTTTTTCCAGAAATAATCCCTGCAGGAGAGAAACTCTCTTAAAATATCTGGAAATGACAATCCTGGTATTTATCTGTTCTTATCTCCAAAGATTTTGAGATGTATAAACACAGCGTGTTCTGCCCAAATTATTGTCAGATGGAAAACAGTGTGATCCCCTTCATGGAGATTGTCTGGAATTATCTGGTGGGCACAAGGTGGAATGGTTCTGCTTTTTCTCCTCCTTGTCCCCACAGGAAAAAAAGTTCTCACCAGGACTTTTCCATAAGCAAGAAGAAATATATCCAGGAGAAAATACACTCAGAAATAGGAGAGGAGGAGGAAAAACCCTATTCCAAGAGAGAAGGATAGAAGGGGTTTTGATTCCTGCAGCTCTTGTCCCTCTCACTGGATGGAGCACTCTATACTTGATATCTCCCTGTTGTAAATGCAGCTGATTGATTTTCTTTCTGTTTCTTCTTTTGCACTTGTTTATTTTAATAAAGATAGATTTATTTTATTTGGAAGCCTGAAGCAAAATGTTCCCGTGTCTCCACCCACCCTTCTGGCACTAAGCGCTGATGGTTATTTCAGTGGTTATAATTTGATTTCTGCCTCTCCTGCTGGGCTGATGTGAGAGAAACAATATTTAGAGAAGCTGATTTTTTTTTTTTTTCCTGGAGTAAGAGATACAGAGGCTGGGACTAGTATGAGAAGAAGGAAAGATAATCAGCAAGAATGCACTCACATTTTCTAGGCATTTTGTTTCCAAGTTTGCAATCTCTGATGAACAAAAGGGACAGGGTGGCTCAACTCTTGCATTGCTCTCTGAAGAATGGAGAGTGATGCATCTTTTGGGGCATTTCTCTGTTATTCTTGGTCTATAGGGACTTGTAGCTGCTCTTTGCCAATGATTCCAGGTTTGTAGACTGAGCTGTGATAATTTCCATTTTGCAAATGGGGAAATGAGGCACAGAGGAGTAAATCAGTGTAAATCAGTCCTTTATCCTTCAGATCACTGCCACCAAGAACAGCATCAGGAACAGGACTGATTTCCAAATCCAGGGTGTTGTCAACACACACAAAGCACTTCAGCACTGCCACCTCTCAATTAAACTCAGAAAAAATGAGATTTTCACCACTGCTTGGCAGCCAGACCTCGAGCAGTAGGTTTTCCAAATAATTCAGATACTCCCCAGCTCTTGGTGTTTCTTAGGGAAAAGATCCTGTGTTTTGCTAAGAGAAAATTTTTTTGGCAGAGAAAAAAAAAAATCTGACCCTTCATTTCAAGACACAGAATAAAATCTTGTCTATCACTTTTTTCTTACTTTTTAAAGGATCAGCCTCCCTCTTTTTCCTTTTGTCTTTATTTTTTCTGGCTTCTAGAAAAAGGGCTAGAGTGCCTCTGTGCATAGCTGAAGATAATAACTTAGCTAAATATTTTTTTTTTTCTCTTTTAAAATATATATCAAGATTTCCTGCTGCACAGTTTACATTTCCTGCTGTGGAGACAAATACTTTAATTAAAATGGGAGGGAAAAAAAAAAGCCATGCAGAAAAAGAAAAAGCCTCTGTGAAAAGAATCCTAAGAGGTTTGAAATGGGCAAATGAAACCCGTGGGCAGCCAGGCTACATTTACATATATGCAAATATAAATATTTGGGTTGTTTTGCTCAAGGCAAGGAGGTGTTGGTGAAAACCAGGCTTTGAGAAAGGCCTTTTTGAGAAAAGGTCTCACATTGCTTGACCTCCTCCTGCTCCAGCCCCTGCTCCATTCCTGGTGCAGGACAGATGGACTTGTCTTGAGATCATGTCTTGAGAATAGAAAGAAAACAGAATTTTCTAAATGCTTTGGGTTTTTCTTTTCCCTTCTCTTAAGTACTAAGCATTAAATGAATCCTTTGTGGTTGCTGTATTTGATGATGGGACTCCTTGTACCTGCTCTCCTCCTGGGCTTCAGCTTGTCCTGAGGGAAAGCCCAGGAGGAGCAAACAGCCAGAAACTCTCACTGTGCCAGGCTGGCCCTAACTCCAGGGACAGATCAGAGCAAGGGCAAGCTGCAAGTACAAAGTTCTTCTCCCAGTGTGGAGTTACAGGCTGAAAGACTCGCAACTGTGGGGTTTTTTTTTGTTTTGTTTTTTTTTTTTACTGCAAATTTTGGCAATGCAGGAAAAAGGGGAAGCCCTGTTTATAAGGGAGAGTGCAATGTGAGTCTGCAAGCCTTGTCTGGAGGAAAAACGCCAAGAGAAGCCTTTTCTTGCATTTTTAAGCAAAAGGAACAGCCTGTGAAGGGCACCCCTGATTCCACATCCATGCCTGCAGTGGGGCTACAGCCAGCAGAGATCAGCTTGTTCTCTCTCAGATATTTCTGGGAAACACTCCCCATATCTGTCCCCTAAAGTCCATCCATCCAAGCAGGAAAACACCCTGCCTCCCAAAGCACACCAGGCTCTCAGGACTTCCCCTTTAAAGCCAACCACTGGGGGATCACTGGAGCTCCTCAGCATGGTCAGAGGGAGCAGCAGCTGCTAGCCCTGAGGTCCAGAGGGTGCTACTGATTTGTTTGGATGGATTAATCACGCTTCCAAAGATCTTTTTCCATGCCAGGGTAGAGGTGGATTGAGAGCATCACAGTGGCTTCCCCCTGCTAAGCTGGGATTTGTATCAAGCTCATTGAGGATAATTAGATGATCACCATCAGATGGGGAAGCTGAGCTCTCACTTTCTGCACCCTCCCTCTAAGAGAGCAGAATATTGTCCCTGCTTTTCACCAGCCTGAGCCAGCAATTGTCTCTCTGAGCTGTGACGCTGTCCCTGTGTAATTAAGGCTGTCAGTCAAACTCAGAACCTCAACACTCAAAACTCCATGGCTTAGCAGGGCTGATCACTGGACTTTAGTGCTTGGCAGTCAAAGCAGCAATTGCAGGCTCCTTTCCCATGTTGTGAGGAGGACAGATCCCTGGGAAGCAGTTCTGTGCCTCCAGTGCTTCCAGCATGGCCAGGACCAAGAGCCCTGTGCAGGTGGTGGGAGGAGCTGCACCAATCCTGAGCATCCTTTCTGCTCCTGAGCCTGATTCTTGGGCTCAGGGTATTGGTGAGACCTGCCTGGCAGGGAGGTTGGGTGCTTGTTTATTGTCCTGAAGGGCCAGAGCACCCAGAAAAACAGGGAGAGGAAGGCTTGACCCACCCTGCTCCTCTACCCCTCCCCTATTTTATGGAGCCAGAGGAGCAGCAGGGTGAAGCAGGGTCTGTGCCATGGAGATGCCTCAGCTGGACTGCAGCAGGTTCCCTGGTGCTGATGGTCACTCCCAGAGTGCCTGGTGGTCATCCCACAGCCTGGTCACTGCCTGGCTTTATCTGGAGCAACAAATGAGGCTTGTCTGAGGCCAAGGGTTTTCTAAAACTCAAGCTGTTCAAGGTCCTGACCAGCATGCCAAAACTTTGGCAGTAGCTCTCCATCTGTTTCCATCTAAATTCCTCTGTGAAGTGTTAGGAACAAGGAGCTCTTTATTTGCTTGGGAAGAGGCTGGCTGTTCATGGCAGTGTCCAGGAGCTGGGAGACAGGACAAAATGGTCATCAGCTCAAAACCCTGCCCTTCTGGACCTCTTTAAGGGATCTCCTGAACTATCACTGGTTCTCCTGAGCTATCACTGGTTCTCCTGAGCTATCACTGGTCCTCAGGCCACATTCTCAAAGCCTTTTGGAAGGGCTAGTCTGAAATGAACTTGGTTTCTTTCACAAGAAGCATCCTTTGTGTGAAGAAAAACTTTCTGGGAAGGTTTGTTACCCATGCCTTGTGTGTCTGGGGAGTTTTGCTGAATGAACCCGTGTCTCAGTGTTTGCTGATGGGTGGCAGCAGCCTGGGGTTTGTGTGCAGATAAACAGGGAAGGAAATAGGATTAAATTCTGTTAGCTGTTGCCCACTGGCATCTGGATACCGTTCCAAGTGAGCCAGTAGGATGTGGGATGCAGTGAGGAAAATGTCCCCTGAAGGGCAGTCAGAAGATGCACTGTCCAGCTGATCAGTGCTCAGCAGAGCTTTGTCATGGCTGTCATGAGCTCTGTCATGAAATGAATGAATAAATGAAATTAGAAACAGAACTGGAATCCAGCCCCTCTCTCCTCTTGTGGACAAACAATGGGAGGATGAATAAGTGCTCCCCAAATGTGCACAGAGGAATAACCAGATATAAAACATTGCTTCAGGTTTGGAGACCTGCTCCCAGCAGGGAAGAAAAACTTTTCCCCCCACTCCCCTCACAGCACTGCAGTGAAATTCTCATTCCAGTCTGCCCCACCACCCTTCTGCAGTCAAATCCCCTTCCAGAGTTGTATTTCTGTCCGTGGTTCCAGACCTCAGATAACCTGGATCTCTGCTGATGAGCAGCTGTGCTGTATGAACCCTCTCACACGTGTTCCTGTGCTTTCCCTGTCTGAAGACCATTACTGATAATTAGTTAGTGTAAAATGAGAGGAATTTTGTTTGGCATTCCTTAAACCACTCTGTTCTCCCAGCTCTCTGGCCTGGGGCTGGCTGTTACACCCACTGCTTCTGGAGCACAGCTTTCCCATCACTGCATGATGGAGGATTATTTCATTAATGGATCTAATGATACTTTGTCTTTGGTGCTGACGATCTTAGTGGCGGTGCTGTGCAATCTTTAATTAACTTGGAGCCTGCCAGGCACTATGAGGCTGTTGAAAACCTGCAACAAATGCAGCAGAAGCTGGAAGGCCTGGTGTGGTAAAATCACCTTGTCCAAGGTCACACAGTGACTCTTGGCTGGCTTGAGGTTTGAGGCCAAGTCTCCTGGTGGAGCAAGGCTGTACAGAAAGCACATTTCCCTGCTAAGAAGTGCCAAGTGGGGTAATGCAGGTGAGGAATGTGCTCCTGGGGGGAGCAGGGAGGTGTTCAGGAGTGTGCTGGCTGCACTGCTCAGTCCCACACTGGCACACAGGGTTTGAGTTTGCATTTGGCCGTGTTGGCTTTGCATGAGCAGGAGCTGCTTATGCAGCACTCGGGGCAGGGACAGGCGTTTAATGTGTGGATTTAAAGGGAGGTGTCACACCAGGGCTGCCAGCAGGGAATACACACACAGGTGATTTACCAAGATAGGAGTATTGGTCTAACACTGATACTCAACTGTGACGTACAAAAGACTCTCTAACAATTTAAAGTTACAAAGTGAATGTTTGTTCATCACTGGGCAGCAGCGTGGGGTAGCCCCTAATACACACTGCAAAATCACAGGTGGTCACAGAGTCTATTTATTGACAAAAGGTTCAAACAAATACATATTCATAATACCAGCCCCTCCCATCCCTGCTTCCCATGGTAATTAGCTGTAATGGCAATTAAGCAGCGTGGTTGGCTTCTTGAATTAAGTCTGGGCTCGTTTTTGTGGAGAGGGGTCTTAAAAGGAGGAAGTAAGGTGAGTCTTCCTCGCCCTGACCTTTTCTGTCAATGACAATACAAATGGCTTTTGGGGCAACTCCAGTTTTGCAAAGAATGAGTTTCTGGTTGCAATTGTTTGTGTTCTTTGGACCTAACTACCAGTTTCATCCTTTCCCATTGCAAGCACAGCTCAGCAAACATAAATTGACAGGCAATCAATTATTTAAGTTTCAGGTAACTGTCTCAAGCCCAGTTTCTTCTAACTTTTAACTAAAATCCTAATTTCTTTAAGATTAGTGTTTCACAGGGACACAACAAAGAGGGAGATGCAGAGATCTTGTGTAGGCCCTGTCCTGGGTGTGGATTTGTTAAAAACTGTGCTGATTTTGTACAGGATTTGTTTAAAAGTGTGGTGATTGCTTCCATTCAAAGCTTTATGATTCCCATGGAGCTGTGTGTTTTGCCAGCACAGAGGCTCTTTGTTCACAGCCCCTTATCTTCTGACCACATTTCCAAAAGATGCTCCTTGTGTGAGTTTTGGAGGTGCTGTCCATGCCCCTGTCCTGTTTCATTTACTTTTTTTTTTTTTTCATGTATTAGGTGTGGAAGAAGCTGCTGGTCCCAGCTGCAAGGGTGTTGCTGGTGTCAGTATTGTAAGAGCATGAGTTTGAAATCCTGAGCAGATGCTTGCTTTTTCCCCTTCTCAGAGATCTCCTACTATGGGAATCATTGCTTTGGACTTCAACCCTCCATATGTGCCTAGAGGTCAATGCTGAAGCTTTGGTTACCCTGGAAACCAGGACAAAAGTGCACCAAGCCAGTATTGCAATATGGGTCACTCATTGTAAAAACAGAGATAGAAAATGCCTCCCCTTCCAACTAAGGTGTTTTCCACAGGGGAACCTACAGGTTTGAGCAGGTCTCAGTTTGCCCTGCCCTGTGTGGGGTGGGAGATGAAGCCCTGAGATTCAGAGCATTTTGTTGACCCCTAGTTTCCACTGCTGACTGCAGAGTGGGGTGTTGCACAACCCTTGGGCAATCCCTTCCTGTTTTGTATGCAGCCACCCTCGCCAGTTCTTTGGGAACAGCACCAAAAATGAGATGCTAAGTCCAGTCTTGATCCCTGAGAAAGGGAGGGGACATGGGTGTCATGCCTGCCATGGGATTTCAGATTGTTTCCTAAACAAATTGCAGTGAGGTAAAGTCATACTCATCCCTTTGGAAAAGGGCCAGGTTAACACTCAGAGATTTCAGTGATTTGCTAATTGTTGGGAAACATGACTGTCTGCAGGAGGCAAGAAATGCTTTTTTATTGTTCTGTTTGAGAACAAATGCACTTCAGGTTTCAAGGAGTTGACAGTCCTGTGGGAGGGGGATTTTGGGTGAGGACAGGTGAAAATTACTTTCACATCTCCTCTGAAGTCTTTCCATGGTTTCACGACCCTTCTTTTATTATTATTATTATTATTATTGTTTTCCTTGGCATGCTATCAATGCATTCCGTGTCTCTTCCAGTTTGTTTTAAGCATGGAACCACCCTGCCAAATCTTTTTGTGGTGAAGATCTTCCACATTTAAAGAGCCACCTTAAACCACAACTTAAATATGTGCTGGCTCCTTTCCACATTCCACCTCTGGAGCCACATCATCTCACTCTCTTCTGCTTTCTTCCAGGATGCAGCTATGCTATATTTATTTATGTTTCCCCTTTACTTCCATTGTCACTGCTTTATTCCTGGCCTGTCACCTTCATGGGTTTTCCTCAGTTGCTCCCTCTCCAAAATGCTGCCTCTACCAGCAGAAAGGACCAAGGGTGATGGATTTGCAGACTGATGTGCAACCACCTTGCTGCAGCCTCTCAGTGGGTGTTCCTTGGGAAGAAGGCTCCTCCTGCACAGCTGTGAGAGGGCAAACCCTACAAGTGGGGTTGGTCTGGTTTAGATCAGGCTGTGCCTCTGGCAGCAGCTTCATTTGGGGTGTGGGGACAGCAGTACAGCACCCACAGAGCTGCTGTGTCCACGGGAGGTGAAACTTCTGCTTTTCCTCCCATTTCCTCCCTCCCCTTCACTGTGGTCAGGCTGTCAGGGCACTTCCTGTGTCCTTTGTGTCACTCCTTTTCCTGGCTAACTTCCCTTCTGGTATCTCAGCCCTGCTGCCTGACAGCTTTCCATAACACCCTGTCTTGTGACCTGCAAAGGATTAATGCCCTTCCTTCCCACTCCCAGCTTGTGGCTGCCTGGTTCCTCCTCTGCTGGAACAGAAGTGGTTTTGTCCTGGTTGGTGCAGGCAACTCAAGGCCAAAGAAATGCTTTAAAAATCCCCCCAAAACATGCAAACTGAATAGCACTGAGAGAATTGAATAAATTTGTCTTTTTCAGGAAGACTGCTTCAGGTTTTACTCTGTGCACAAATAAGTCTTTGCTCTCCAAAAAGCACAGAATAGGCCTCCAATATAGATTCCAATATACAGCACTCCAAGTGCAGGCATCTGCATCTGGAATTGGCTCAACCACTCTTTTGGAATTTATTGCTTTGCAAGTAATGGAAGTGGGCTCTCAGCAGTGCAGACAATTAATATTCTGTGTTCCTCTCCTGGCAAATGCCATCAAAGTGTTAATGTCTGAGAGCTGATGTCGAAACTGTGCCATGAACTAACCCCAGGGAGGGTTTGCACTTTCTTTCTGGGTACACAAGAACTTTGCCACAGCTTCCAGGAGCTGGTCTGCACTTTCTGCTGCAGCCATTGCAACATTTTCCTGTCGTGTCAAGTCACGGCAGTGAAACCACAGCCAGGAGGCTCAGGAGTCTTGGCACTGGTCAGTGCCTGTGGCAGTGCTCTCAGTATTCACAGAAAGCAGCTCTGCTGCACGGCTTTGTGCTCTCATTTCTGGTTTTCCCTCAAAACAGGGATCTGTAACCTCTGCAGATCATCATTAGAGCTGCTCCTTGTTTCAAGCTTTCCCAGAGTGTCACAGCAGTGCTGTAGGGGCTCAATATTTAACCATGCTTCAGCTGTGGCACTGATCCCCAGAGCAACCTTTCTTGTGTCCAGTTTAACAAGTCTGAGCTCTGCAGTGCTCCATGCCCTGCACACCTTTCATGTTTGATAGTCTGAATAAATCCTTGCCCTGCAGCAGAGTCATTATTAAGAGAAGTGGGGGAGAGGAGGTAGAATAAGTGGGATAAATCAAAGCCACAGTAATACAAAACGTATGTAAATCAGGTTATGAGACACCATAATAAGGATGTAATGGAGGTGGAAAGAAAAAGAAAATAAGTCCTATTGTTGCTTCAGGAGAAAAGCCAGCATCAGTCTGAGGTGGCCAATCCACCTTTCCCAGGGCTGTGGGAGGAATTTACACTCCCTGTGAGCACAGAGGGCTCCATGCCAAGGCACTGTGGGCACCCTCCCCTCCATGGTGACACTGAGGCCCTGGCTCTGGCCAGCCCAGGGGTGGCCATGGCTCATCCCAGGCACAAGGACAAGGTGCTGCTGGGCTGTTTGGTGCCAGCCTGCCTCTCTCCAGGGGTCCAGGGAGCTCCACTGTCACTCACTGCCTGCCCATGAACGCTTGGCAGGCAGGGCTGGATGCCTCCACCATCTGTGAAATCCTTCCAGCCATTTAGATTAAACAGTAAAATGTAGGGCTCCTAATGACCTGACATAATCCATATGGAGTAGCTGCCACAGATAGTGACTATCTTGACACTGATTAATCACTTCTTCTAGTAGTGTATTTGTCCCTGGTTACTTGACATAGTTCTTCCCTAATAGCTTTGGAGTAGTTCTGGGGTGTTCAGATGATCTTGGCTTTGGGGAATAGCCCCTCTGATGGCACACATTACCTACTCCAGTGCAGGCTTGGCTGATTTTCATCAAACCAGCTTGGACTCTGGCTTTGGGTTGTTTTGTGTGTCCCCTGTGTACAGCAGTCTCAGTCCTTCTCTGTAATGGGAAACACCTCAGCCATGCTGAGCTCTGTGAGGTGCCACTGTTGGGCTGTGCTGTGCAGCATGAAGGGACTGTGACTGCACCTCCATGCCCTTCCTGGACACTTGGAGGCACACAAGCAACCTGAGTCACAGATGTTCCTTGCTCTGGACCTGCAGCTGGAGTCAATCACTGCTCAGACAGAGAGCAGTGGTGCTGGGTCTTCTTTGGTGCTGACACCCCAGACTGAATGGAGAGTTTCTCAGTCTGAGTGATCTCTTTTTCAAAGCTAGGAGATCCAGAAGCAGAGGCAGGTCTTCCAGGCTGATCTTCCATCAAATGTGAGTTGTGGTTTCCTCGTCCCTGGGAGTGTCCAAGGCCAGGTTGGATGGAGCTCTGAGCAAGGCAGGGCTTGGAACAAGATGAACTTTAAGGTCCCAATCCAAATCAGTCTGTGATTCCATTATTAGACCCCCTTCACATGGGGAAGCATCACAAGTGAGAGTTGCAGGCTCTCTAGGACCTGTTGTGATGAAATCAATGTCTCAGTTCCTCCCCAGCCTTGGTGCAGGCTCTGTGTGCTCCAGCACTGCCTCTGTCCTGTGGCTGCCAGGTCAGCAGGGGTTACTGTGCAAGGCAGTGACTCACCAGCTTCAGGAAGCAATGTATTTGTGGAATGTGCAGCAAAAAGATCCTAAAGTTGTTTTCAGATTATTCTTTCCACTATTCCTCCTTGTAATTTATATAAATTGTTTTTCCCAGCAGAATGGCTGGGAAAATTGAACTTGCTGTTAAATTTGTGCCACATTTCCTGTCACTCTTCCTTTCCACTCAGACAACCTTTCAGACCTGGACAGGTGAGTGACTTGCTGTGTGAAAGGACTGTCAGGTGAACCCCAAGGATTGGCAACTGCCTGCACCCTGGAGCCCTCCTGCAAAGTGACTGCAAGGCTGACACTGTCATGGGTAGGAAGGGACACATGCCAGCCCATCCGAGAGCAGTGCTGGCTCACCTGTGTGTCCTGAGCTTCTCAAGGACTTTTGGAGCCTCTTGTGGGGATCCCCATGGTCAGCTCCACAAGTGCTGTGAAAGCACTCAGGAATGCTCCCACTCTGATTCATCAATCTCTCCTCTCTGATCCATAACTCATAACCAATGGTTGTTATAGATGGTTCTAGCACATAAAACAAAACCTGGTTTTGTTTAATCTTGAAATAATTTGTGTAGTTCCTCAGCCTCTGTGTGCAGACAGACTCGGGAACTGCTGGAGATGACTCCTGAGGCAAATAGAGCTTCTCTCCTGGGTAAGAGCTGTTCAGCTCCATGTGGTACTGGGTTAATTGTGACCCTGAAACCCACCTAGGTACAGACCATCCTGGTTTTATGGCTCAAGAGTTTAGCTAACTTTGCTTTTTGGATAGAGCTCACAAATAATTTTCTTTTAAAATAAGCAAGTACAAGATGTGTTGTCAGTCCAGCTAAACTGTGGCTGTCTTATGCTCTGTAATACCCTGCTTGAGATCACAGAGGCTGCATATGCACTGCCTGCATCGTGTTACTTATATTATAATAATGTTCAGGAGCACAAAGATGACTCAGATGTGTTTTTGCAAACACAGATTCTCTGTAACACCTCCTTGCTAAGAGATCTTTAATGATCCCACCAGCAAATTGCCAGAGTAGTGAATCAGGTTTGATTTTAGATGTTATTCTTGTCGCTTTAGGGGATTCCAAATAATTGTTTTGGGTTTTGTGAACAATCACATCGACATTATGGCTTTATCCACGTTGCTGTGTGCCAGCAGAACAATATGAAGTTAACCAGCACTGACTTTCTAAACTGGTGGCTGGGTTTGATCTGCTAACTTGCATGTTTTCTGCTAGTGCCCCATCCCTCTCAGTGTCTGTAGGGTTTGTCCTTGAACAGATCACGATGTGTGTTGTGAAGCTGCTCCCTGTGACAGCAGCACTCACCTCCTCTGAATGCCCTTCAAGCTGCACTTCCCACTTGACCTCTGAGCGTGGCTGTGGGAGGGATTTTGTGATGCTCCCAAACTCTTCAGCATCTTCAGTAAGTCTCCATTGAAATGGTAATTTCTAGAGCATACTTCAGGCTCATCTCAGCTTTAGATAAAAATTAAATGTGGATTGCCTCATTCCGCATATTGAATGCTAAGGGATGCACTCATTTGTTCTCTCTGCAGACACACGATGCTCTGCCAATTTCCTTAATCCAGGCACAGAAGCAGTCAGCAATTGTTTCCATTCACTTTTGATTCCATCTATAAAAGGAAATACCTGCAATCACCAGAGGCTTTTCAGAGCAGGGATTTTGTAGAACTTGTCCAATTTCAACAAACTTTTTGTCTGCTGGCTTAATGGGCACTATCTGGCTGCACATCAGGGTGTCGGTTTTAGCTCCCATTGTGCTGCCATGTGTTTTTTTATTGCAGAGATCATCAGTTATTTTAGGATTTCCCCATCTCTCCTAGGCTCTCTACTAACCTGTCAAAAAAGTCTAACCCCCACCTCTGAAATATTTTAAACTTTTCTTTATAAGTGGATTTCTCGCTGGGCTGATATCACATCTTATATTTAATATCAATTTTCACAGACTTTCATGAGTCGTCACACTTTATTCCATCTTCCTCTAGACCAATACTCCACTCTTGTCTCATATTTTTGCCACTTCTCTGTCTATGTGGTGTTGACAATACCCAACCCTATGGCTGGATCCCCAGTAACATTTCTTAGTTATCTCCAGGAAGACATGAAGCTACATGAATGCACGGCCATTTATCAGAGTAAATGAAGGCAGGGAGCTTTATTAGAAGGCTCACACTTGACTTAAGTTAATATTGCTCACTGTGAGGTTTTGCACAGCGTTTTTCCTGAAACAATAGACTGCACTGGGAATTCAGCATTGAGATGTTCTGTGGCCAGGCACCAAACAGAGACTGAGGCATGGCCAGGGCAGGGAGAAGCTCTGAGCTAGCTCAGGGTGTTTGTGCCTCTCCTTTTTGCTGCCCTAGCAACTTCTTCCATGGGGAGGGTGGGCAGGAGTAGAATTTCTGTGACCACAACTCTGACCACTCTGTGAATCTCCTTGTGCCTTGCCATACTCCTGCAATAATTGCAATAAAGACCCAACTAGATGGATAAAACCTGAATGTTTGTTCCCAAGACCTTGGCTAGAGATAAACCTGTGCTTACCTGGCTTAAGAAACCCTCTGCACAGCTGAGCTCTTCTCCAGTGCTTGCCAGGGTGAAGCTGGGACCATGGCAGGACTGCAAAGGCAGAGTCACCATCTCTAACCAACACATTTGAATTATGGGATGTGGAGCATGAAACTGGGCTTAGAATTGCACAAAATATTTTGTTGGTTTGCGGGTTTTTTTTTTGGCAATTTGACCTGACCTAATCAGAGGCAATCAAGTCAAGTGACACTGATAAAACCTATATTCCTCTTTAATTTCTAGCCCAAATTATATCCATCATTACTTCATTTTTTTTTTTCTTAACATTAAAAAAAATCATTTTGAGAAGAGCAGTTCACACAGACAGTGTGTAGAAACAAGGCAGTGACCAAATTTCACTTCCCTTCTCGTTCTCTGCAACTCTCAGAGATGAGCAGCGAGAAGCAGGAGTGGTGAAACAACTCCTGGCACTGCAGGAACTTTCTGTCTCCAGGTTTCTCTCTCCATGCTCCTTTCTCCTGCCCTTCTGGTCTCCTGAAGATGCCCAGGAGAGGAGCCCTTCCTGTGGGGACACTCCTGGTGCTGCTGCAGCTGGCATTAGTCCCATCCCCACTGGCAGGCTGCCTCCTTGATCCCTGTTTGGAGGTATGTGAGCTCCAAGTGAGCACAAAATCCTTCTGTTTCTCTGGTGCAACTTTCCCCTTTGCTTGGGGGATTTGTGCCTCAAGCCTTGTAGTTATCTTAGGAAAGCCCAGCTTTCTTTCCCAAGGTTGTTATCAAGGTGATGGAAGCATTTGAAGTAAATTCTGGTCTCAAAAACATCTGAGAACCAGAACCAGCAGCAAGAACTTTTTTCTTCTCTTTGGCTTTCTGTACTTCTGAGGGTGCTGCAGTGCAGTTATTGTAATACAGATTATATTTCCCTTGGAAGGGATCTAAACTTTGTCTAATTTCTACAAAACACAGATTTTTGCCTGGTTTGTGCAGTAGGGTGATTTCACTGACACTGACCAACTGCCTTTTGCAAAGTTTTGCTGACAATTATTTGCTTGCAGAACAACTTTGGTTCAAGGTGCCTGGTTATGTGTGGGGAAGAGAGATGAGGGCTGTTCCTGGACATGCAATGCATCCATGAGTGTTTGTCCTGCTGGCTCTCTCAAAACTTGCTGCTGGTTCATTTATAAACTCAAGGAATGCTGTCCTGTAGTTTTGTCCCAGCTTCAATCAACAAGAAATACAGCTCTTCCTGGGGGGTGGGACTGGTTCTATTAGAAGTGAGAAAAATGCTTAGGGTATGTGAGATTATTTCCTAACACTCAGGGCAGCTCCTCTAGAAATGAACTGCAAGGGGGTCACTGTGCCCCTGCTCTCCTGACAGTGACATCTTCTGGCACTTCATGAAGAGCAGATGTTGACCGTGATGGGAACTGCCTCTGTTCCAGGTCACCCCTAACACAACTTTCAGATGCACTGGACTGAACATCTCTGGAGTTCCTGATGGAGTCCCAAACACCACCCTGAACTTGGACCTCAGTTTCAGCAACCTGAAATCACTGGGGTCGAATTATTTTGCATCAGTGCCTGAGCTGGAGCTTCTGGATCTTTCAAGGTAATGGGATACATTATGTGGATACTGGTTATTCTTTCTTCACCAGCTGGGTTACAATGGTGGTTTATTTTAGGGTCTATTTGTCTTGACTGTTTGTTAATTAATTAATTAATTAATTAATTAATTTTTTTGTGACTTTGTCCCTGTGTCTGTCATTTAATGCACATCCCCGTGGTGAAGTGACACGCAGCTTTCAGTCCAGTCACTGAGTGCCCACCCTCCACTCAGAGCTGGGTCTGTCAGTCTGATCATGTAGTTGGGATGTGAGAAGGAGGAGGAAGATGTTTCACTTGTCTATGAACAAGAGAAAATGTCAGACTTTTCATTGTTACAAAAACTCTGAAGTGGAGCACCTTGGGTGAGCTGTTTTTCTAATCACAGCTTTTTGAAAAAATAACATGAAGGTACATTCATTTTCTAAAAGGCTGTTTTAAAATATCAACATCTTCTCTTTTCCCTTCTCCTCACATATCTGGGGGAGGAAATGGGGGAGGCCTATTAGCAAATTTGAATTGATGTACAATTTCCATTGACTTCAGACAGCAGTTTCCCTGGGTAAATTGTTTCTCTGAGAAATGTCACTCAGTCCCATCACAGCTCCAGCTCCAGGGTTGCTGAGTGGCAGAGCACATTTGCTGTGAGGCACTGGCTGGATTATTAAACTAATTCTGCTGGGATTCACTGCAGAATGGATTTGGGTCTCAAACTCTGGATCTTCCCACGTTGAACAAACCTTAGGGAGCCACCTTCATTTCTCCCTTTTCCTTTTCTCCTTCAGAACCAGCCCAGCCTGGGGTCTGCTCCCTCTGAGCCATCTCCAGCTGTGAGCTCTGCCCAGCTGCACTGCTCTGGGGCACTGGGGCTGCCAGATGTGGCTGAGGTGCCATTCTGAGGGCTGGGGGGTGCAAGGTGGGAGGGGTGCTGCCTCTGGCTGGCTCTTCCATCAGTGATGGCCATCACAATGTCACTTTGGCCTAAACTGAAAGCTAGGATTCCTCATTCCTGCTGCCTGCACGAAATTTTGACCTTCACCAGGTCTCCAGGTCTCTTGCTGTGAATTTAAGGTTGGAGAGTGAGGAGAGGAGGAGGTCTCCTGCTGGAGGAGATCCCTTTGCACATCCAGGGACGTTGCTGTAACATCCAGGGATGCTGGCTCTGCCCAGCACAGCAAAGCCAGCCCCCAGCATGAGGCTGAGCCTGAGGATGCCACAGCAGCACTCAGTGAACAAGGAAGGGGCAGTGTTTCATGCACTAATATTTTCTTCTCATGCCCAACAGGTGCCACCTCCATACAATAGAAGATGACTCCTTTATGGATCTCCATAGACTTTCCACCTTGATTTTAACTGCCAATTCCCTCCAGCACCTGGGGAAAAGAGCTTTCTATGGCTTGACATCTCTGAAGAAACTGGTTCTGGTGGAAACCAACAGAACCTCTCTGTCTGAGCTGCCCATTGGCCACTTGCATACTCTGCAGGAGCTGAATTTAGGTCACAACAGCATTACTTCATTGAAGCTTCCCGGGTATTTTGCCAACATGACCTCCCTCAGGCTCCTGAGCTTCATCTCTAACAAGATCACATCTATCTCCAGAGGAGACCTTGATGCCCTGAGGGAAGGGAACAGGCTCAACCTGACTCTGGTGCTTTCCTTGAACAATATAAAGTCCATTGAGCCGGGGGCCTTTGCAGGGATTCCCCTGGCAGAGCTGGCACTCAGGTCTGCTTTTGAGAACTTCATGATGCAAACCTGTCTGCGAGGCCTGGCTGGTTTGCAGGTCAGCAGGCTCATCCTTGGGGAATTCCACGACAAGGAGACACTGCAGGACTTTGAGAGGGGGATATTGAGTGCACTGTGCCAGGTACAGATGGATGAGTTTGTCTTGATGTGCTCCAGCGGGGTTGAGGATGACACAGAAAATCTCTTTAACTGCACAGGCAACATCTCCACTGTTCGCCTGGTGGACCTGGGACTGAGTGAGATACCAGAGGTTCCTGTGTGGCCTAAAGTGAAACAGCTGGAATGCAAGAAATGCGATTTTGAGGCTGTGCCTGCCGAGAAGCTGTCACTGTTCAAGGAGCTGAGAGTGCTCCGCATTACCCAGAACAGCGGACTCACGAGCTTCGAGCAGGAGTTTGAGGGTCTCAGTAACCTGGAGGTCGTGGATTTGAGTGAGAATAGGCTCACTTTCAGCAAATGCTGTTCCCCTAAGTTTCAAAATTGTCCAAAATTGAAACACTTGAACTTAAGCTTCAATTCCGAAATCAGATTGACTGGGGATTTCACTAATGTGAAGAACTTGTTATATTTGGACCTTCAGCACACAACTTTAGTTGGTCCTGGCTCCTACCCTGTCTTTCTGTCCCTTCAGAGACTGATTTACCTTGATATTTCCCATACCAAAACCGAAGTTAAATCCCAGTGTACATTTTGTGGCTTGAACTCTTTGCGAGTGCTCAAGATGGCAGGAAACTCCTTTGGGGACAATAAACTGGCAAACAACTTCAAAAACCTAAGCCACCTCCACATCTTGGATATTTCAAGCTGCAAATTGGAACATGTGGATCAAAGTACTTTTGATGCCCTCTCTGAGCTAAAAGAGCTGAACATCAGCAACAATAAGCTCCTGACCTTCAGTCCTGCAGTCTACCAGCCACTCCAAGCCCTCAGAGTCCTGGATTTCAGCAGGAACCAGCTGACTGTTCTGTTGGGCTCAGCCCGGGAAATCCTGCCTGACAGCCTGGTCCTGCTGGATATCTCTCAAAACCTGTTTGACTGCTCCTGTGTGTACCTGGACTTCCTGAAATGGGTCAGGGAGAATCAGGAGCTGCTGCAGAACCAGGAGCTGATGCTGTGCCACACTCCCTCGTACGTGGCCAACGTGAGCCTGCCAAGCTTTGATCTGTCCTCCTGCCACATCAGCACAACCAAAGTTGCCTCCTCAGTGGTTGTGTTGTTCTGTGTAGTGGTGTTCCTCCTCCTGATCTACAAGTACTACTTCCAGCTCTACTACTCCCTGGTGCTGCTCAGTGGGTGCAAACACTCAGCAGAACGAGGGGACACCTACGATGCCTTTGTCATCCACTCCAGCAAAGACCAGGAATGGGTGACAAAGGAGCTGGTGGAGCCCTTGGAAGGAGGAGCACCTCCCTTCCAGCTTTGTCTGTACTACAGGGACTTCCTGCCAGGGGTTCCCATTGTCACCAACATCATCCAGGAGGGTTTTCTCAGCAGCAGGAATGTCATTGCAGTCATCTCCACTGACTTCCTGGAGAGCAAGTGGTGCAGCTTTGAGTTTGACATTGCCCAGTCCTGGCAGCTGGTGGAGGGCAAGACTGGGATCATCATGATTGTGCTGGAAGATGTGGACAAGGCCCTGCTGAGGCAGAGGCTGGGGCTGTCCCGGTACCTGAGGAGGAACACCTACCTGGAGTGGAAAGACAAGGAGATAAACAAGCACATCTTCTGGAGGCAGCTGACAGGAGTGCTGCTGAAAGGCAAAAACTGGAATCATGAGGAGGTAAAACTCATGTGAAGAGAAAGAAGGGTTCTTCCTCCCCTGCCTGCCATCCTGGTGGGGCTGCTGGATGGTGCTCAGAAGCTGTTCAGAGTCAGAGGGGTGGATGGAGGCACTGCCAAAGCACTACAGAAATTCCTGCCTTGCTGGTCACCTTTTCTCAAGGACATTTGCAAGTTAAGGAGTGACAAGGGCCAGAGAGCTGCCAGAGCTCTGTGTGTGCCCACGGCTGTCACCCACAGGTGGCCCAGCAACACCTCAGGTTTGGTGGGTGTAGGAACAGACCAGTGCTCTCACTGCCATCTGGCTGCTTCTCAAACTGGATTTGGGTCCTGAGACCATTTACCCAGAGAAACTTCACAGTCTGTTGCTTTGAGTGGACCCAGAATCTCAAAGGCAGAGTAAAGACTCAGGATCTTTGGCTCTAAAAACTTTGTGAAACAGAACGGAGTTTGGATTCTGAAAATCTTGTGCCTGCCTCCGTGGGCACCATGACTCAGGGGACAAAGAGAGAGCCATGGGGCATCCTACAGCCCAGCTGGCAGCTGCTCAGGGAACAGGAGCTCTTCTGTCAGCAGGGAGCGAGGTTTCTGTGGGTGGGAAATTTGCCCAACATGTTTCTTTCAGTTTTCTTTAGACCAAGTATTGAAACCATCACCTGGAAATGTTACTTACATCCAGGTTGTACAGCATTTGAGAGGTCATTTTGGAGTTTTCTTGGGGGGACAACAGATGTGTAACACATTTAAACTGAAATATTCCTTTGCTTACACTGCTTTTCCTCATCCAGTGTTTGTGGATATGCTCTGGGACCCCTAAGCAAGCAAACTTGGGCCTGAATGAAGGGTTTTGATGTTTACAGCCAACCAGTTCTAGATTAAGCTTTTTCACTCTCTGGACCACCCTTAATTCACTGTTGGAGGGTGCTGAAAGAGCCTGCAGGGTTTGAAGTGGAGTTCAGATCTGCCTGTCTGCTCAGCCTTCCCCAGGGGCCACCTGGAACAGGACTGGGTGGGGGAGTTTTGCTTTTGTTTCACTGAGAACATGCCTGACATTTTGCAGGGAGAAGAGATAGAAAAGTCTGAGTCAGCTGAACTAAGTGTGCCCCAGCACTGTCCTGAATCCAGGGAAGGGGAGTTGAAATGCCATGGAATCATATCACAGCAATCCATTGATGTGTGGGATATTGGATGGGACAGGAGTATTGCTCTCCTTTTACCAAAGGCTTTGGCTGGGATTCATCACTGATGTACTCTGGTTTTAATCTTGCAAATCCTTCTATAATCAGTGATGTTCTGCAGAGGTGAAACAGAAGTAACTGAGTGGTGAATCAGATCTGATATTTATCCACCCACTTTTCTGAGCACCAGACAGGGACATTTCCATGGAAGCAGGATCAGGGATCAACATCAGACATGACTGGACAGAGAGGGAGAGCCAGTTCCAGGCTCTGTGCTGGCAAAAGTTGAATCACAGCTCCCTCCCTGTGAGCTGTGTCAGACAACACTACCAAAACCCCCCACAGCCCTCCCTAAGCTTTTTTCGTGATCCAGGAGATGAAGATTTAATAAAACTAAGCTTGATGCTGCATTCCTTTGCCCAGAGAGTTTGTTCTGCATCTGCTAAATACAACTCCAGCAATTCCCAAAATGAAGTTCTCCTCCCCTCTTCTGGGATTGATGGGTCCTGCAGATCTTCCTCCTCACCCTCCCACCCTCACCTTCCTCCTCCTCCAGGGACAGAGGCTGCTGGAGATGGTGGGGGACAGTGAACCAGCTCAAAGCTCCCTGGACTGAGGCCAAAAGAGAGCCCAGAGGACAAAGGAAAATTAGCTTGAATTTCAGCAGCTCCCAGTTAAATTGGGAAACAAAAGAGGAAAAATTAAATAGAGTGGGAGTTCCTGCTCCTGAATTGAGCAACACTGAAGCCACATTTCTCCTTCACTCTTTCTCTCTGTGGCTCCTCTGCAAACAATTCAGTGGATGTGTATTTCTGGCACAAAGCACAGAGTCCTATGATTCTTGATTATAATTATAACAATGAGTTTCAGAAAGCCTGTGAGTGGTTCTGGGCATTTATAAAAGGGATTTAGGACAGCATTGTTTAAAAAGTCAGTGTTTTTTTGAATATCAAAGCAACTTTAGGAGAGCTGGAGTGATGCTGAGATGAGGCTCCCACTAGTACAATTTTAAAAGAAACTGGTCACTTGTTTTTCTCTTCCTATTCAGAGTCTCCACAGCAGACATGATTATGTGAGTTGTCCCTGGCTTCCTTATTGTCCAAGAAAAAGCCACAAAAGCCATCATAACTTCAGCTGACCCTCTGTGGTCCTTTCCAGCCTGACTCCCTCTGCAATTCTGTGACCTGTAAAGGCAGTGCTGAGGTTTATGGGTCTGAGATGGACAAGACTGTGTGAATGTTTGCATTTTCACCATTTACCCAGCAGAGAAACAGTAATCTTTTTTTTTTTTTTTTTTTTTTTTTTGAAGACTCAAAACAGCTTTTTCCCAATACTATAAATGGGGGAATATTGTGGTTCCCACAGAAACACACATATTCATTTGCCTTCATTGTAGGAAGCAAATGTCCAAAGAAAAACTCAACGTTCTCATGTTTCCAAAGCTGCTGGCACACTGTTTGAAACTGCCCACTCTGCAGCAAGTGCCTTTGATGGGATTTACTCAGTGGGACAAAAAAGGAGCAGCCAAGCAAACACCCGTGCAGATCTGCATTCACCTCCCATGTAAAAATATCTGAAAATATTCCAGTTACTAAAGCATCTCTTTTGCCCAGGTCACAAAACCAGATGGAGACAAAGCTCCAAAGGGCTGTTGCATCCCAGCAATGGGATGTGCCCTGATTTCACTCTGAGCTTCATTTGCTGCAAAATGCCAGGACTGAGGCAGCTCTGGACTTGTTGCCTTGAGGAGGGCGCTGCCCCAGGGGCAGTCCTGGTGTGCTGGCACTGTCACCAAGCTCAGGGCTCAGAGCAGAGCCCTCATTAGTGCGATTGTCTTTGTGCTCCCCACCCTGCAGCAGCTGTAACAGCTGCAAACCAGAGCCATGAGCATCCTTCCCACCTGGATCTGGCTGCAGGAACAGAGCTGTGAGAATGCTCCCCTGAGCAGGAGAACAGGTTTGCAGTGTCACTGAAAAACCCAGCAGGACGAGGAAAAGCAGCTGCTTTCCCTGGACCCACTGGTACTTGACAAGAACAGGTTGGAATTTCTCAGGGAGAGCGTTTGTCCCTTGGGAAATGCTATTTTGTATGTGGTTTATGCAATTTAATGAGGTAGCATGGTGGATATATGGAATGGGAATTATCACAGCAGAGTTGCTGGTTTACTGTTGCATGTAATTTTGGAAGAGATATTTTTCATGGAAACAGTGATTTTAAAAAAGACTTTGGAGGGGCTGAAAGAGGGATTTCTAATAAAAGTTAAATTGCTCCACAATGTAATTTTAAAAAAATGTCTGCTTAGGCTTATGCTGTTGTTTTTCAGAGTACATTTTCATTTTGTTATTTGTTTCTATTTACACAGTCTGACTAGCCTCCCAAAACAACACCAAAAGTTAAAAATGTTTCCCACACACCCAAAACAAAAATCCTGGGGTTTGTTTTGTGGGATTTTTTTATTTTATTTTATTTTTTAACATGATGTAAAATATGTTTGGCAAAATGGAAATCCCTCCTGTATGACAGCTCTTACTGTGACCCTCTCAGAGTCAAACCTTCACCTGCCTGTGCCCCATGTGTGGTTCAGGCAGCAAAAACCACTGACGAACCCCTGGAATGAATTTCACTAAGTGCCTTTTGCAAAACATCTTGAGTAGGTGCAGTGGATCGATAGGAACTGCCTGAGAGCAGCTGAACAGGAGAGGAAAGAAGCAATTCCTTAATAAGTTGTTCTTTGCCATCACCAGCTCAGGCTGGGAATTGGGACAAATGACAGCAAAGCACGATTTGCAGAGAGGAGCCCATCTGCCAGGAGCTCTCACCTTGCTCAGCCCCAAGGTCACCCAGAGGGCACAGTCGATAATGCACCAGCCTGGACCTGGCTGTGCTGCTCTGAACACACAGAGAAACACTGCATAAGGGAGGACAGCTCACCTGAAAGGCAAGGAAAAGGAAGAAAATGAATAGGGAAGGTCTTAGTGCAGGATGTCAGGGTGGGAAAGGGCACAGCTTAGCTGGGTGGATCCCAGATGCTGGTGCCAGGGTTTCCAGCACTAACCAAAGCACCTGCACAGCAGAAGGTTCATGGTGAGTCTCTAAGTGCTGCTTTTTTGCATGATGATAATCAGAGGGATGGGAATGAGCATTGCATGGGTACCAGCTGCTGCCAGCTGCTTTGAAGGGGACAGGATGGGGACTGGCAGCCCTTGGGGTCCAGCAAGCACAGGTGACTGGGATGAAAGAACTTCAGCTTCTCTGAATGGAGGGCAAAAGAAGCCCAGCCCAGCCCTGCCTTTGTGCCTGCCAGCCTACCCAAAATATAGAGGGAGACCCTTTTGTGTGACCAAACCCTTGGCCATGTGTACAAATCAAAGAGCAGGGAGAGGATATTCAAACCCCACACTTCCAAAGTCCTTCCACTAGAGCTGTTCAGAATGCATTTGTTATTGGTGATGGGGAGATCCTCAGCTGAGATAGAGGGTCACCCTGGGGCCCAGGGCCCTCCAGCCAGAGGATTTCTAAGGATTTCCAAGGATAACAAGTGCAGCCTCCCCTGCCTGCAGCTCCTTCCTCCCTTATCGCCACATCTCGAGTACTACAGCGCAAACAACAATAGCGAATTGTTAGGCAAAAGAGATTTAATTGCAGCCTACACTCCCTGAGAGAGTAAGATCGGCTTTTCTCCAGATCTGATCTTCATTCTTCATCTTTTCTTCTCTCCCTCTGATCCCTTCCCTCTCCTGGAAGTTTCTCTTCTCTGTTTTTCCCAGACAGCAGCAAGTGACCAATCTAAAAGAGGAAGGGGTGCCCTTGTCGCTTCTTCTTTTTCTACATTTTTGAACAGCCTTTAAATCCTTTGGAGTGTTGTGTCCCACAAGAAAGGATTAGCAGTAATTCCCCTGCCATCTCTCTCTTCTGACGCTCTGACAATTCATTCTCTGAGATCCCCTAAACTCACTGCTGAATACATTAACAGAGGACACAGAGCAGGCTTTGGGGGACAGATATCCCTGTCCAGCTCCCTGCAGCTGAACACACCCCCCATCCACCAGGGGCTCCTGGATCAGCACTGGGGCTCTTTAGTGACCCAAAACAGCCCCAAACTTGCCCGATGTGGGGCGCTCTGGGTTGTTCAGCACTGCAGGAGTCACGAGGCAGCGCCTGGAACTCACTGTCCTTTCCATGTCTCACTGGTGTGAGAGGAATGTTGGATTTGTCTTTACAAACGAGCTGTGGATCTGCTGGTAGATAAAACTAGCACTGAGAGATAGAAGAAACAATGGGATGGATTCCACTCATTGATGAATGGAATTAGATATTTGCCTTTACAAACTGTAGGTTTGCTGATAAATGAAATTGGGTATTGGAAATGGAAGAAACAATGGGGAAAAACTATGAATTCTATAAGAATTAAAAATTAAAAGGGAGGGTTGTACATTAGAGGGGAATCTCAGGTATCAGTGTTTGGGGAGTCTGTGCCTCTCAAATACCTCAGGCAATGGGGAAAGAGAGAGGGAAATGCAGCTGGGAAAACAGGATAAAAAGGAGGCTGTGCCCTCCAAAAATCTGAGAGATACCAGGGGAATGCCCCATGGCCTCTCCCTTTATTTGAATAAAGCAAAAGGGACTCCTCTGTCTCCTTTTTGGACATAAACCTCTAGTGTTTGTGGATTCATTTTCCTGACATGGTGGGAGCCTGTGTCCCCCTTTCCTCCCCAAGCAGTGCAGTCTGCTGGGAAGGGCTCTCTACCCCCTCTGCCTGCCTCTGGATGCTGCCAAGCCCATAGATGATGAATGCTGCCCGTTATCTATGCCCTGCTTTGCTTTCCCTGTTGGTAAAATGGGGTTCACAACCTGCACACTGTGATTTACCAGAGTGGAGCACTAAGAGACAGGCAGAGACTAGGTCAGAGCCTGTGAAAATGAACTTTCTGTTCCTCAACTCCTTTTCCCTCATCCTCTACAGCTCTCCCCCAGGCCAGTAGATGTCTGTCTGAAGCCAGATCCTCCCATCCCATTTCCTGCCACTGGTTCTATTTGTGCTCACTCAAGTTTTGCTTTCTTTAAGGGAAACAAGTGCACTGAGAGTAGCACAAAAAGAAGAGCAGCATTGGGCCCCCAAGACCCTCTTTGCAATCCTGCTTAGCAGACAAAGCCTTCCCTGCCCGGTTATTTCCTCCTGCCATCTCTTCTCTCACGCTGTAAGTATTAAAATAAGCTGCCAACAAGAAAACCCTCTCAGCTCCCCCTGAGATTGTGGCCCACATTTTTCTGTCCTGCACAGAGTCAGCAACATTCAGTGCCCCACCTCTTGCCCCCTCCAGCAGCCTGGATTTTGCCTGGTGCTGAGCTGGGCCAGCCCCACTCTCTGCTCTGCTGGTTCCCCACCTCTCAGTGCCCCACAGGACTCACCCCTCAGCCTCAGCCAGAAGCTGTGCTATTCAGAGCCCTGATGGGGATTACAGGATGCCTGCCTGCTGGAAGGGCCCTGGCTGAGAAGCCAGGCTCTGCTCTGGCTGGGGTGATGGCCACAGGGCTCCCCTGTGTGATGGGAGCAATGACAGGGAGAGGAGGATGACAAAATGCTGGGACTGAAGCCTGAGCCAAATGTGTGAAGTTTCTTGCCCTCCTTGATAGCCATTTCTCCTGGAAAAAAATATGAATGTTTCATAAAGAGCATCATGAAAGCAAAGTATATCATGATTTCAGTGTGAGCAGACAGCAAGAGAGATAGGAGCATCCCCTCGGATTTGCCTGCCTGAGGTTATTTACCTCAGGAAGCTCCTGAATAAAAGATACAAAAATACAGCAGAAAGTAGTATTATTTGCTCATTTCAAAGCATGATGGGAGGCAGAAAAAAACATTATAAGGGGTATCTTTGAGTCTTGCCAGCCTGGATTTGTCAGGGCAGCGTTTTCATGGAGCGCTCTCCGGGTGACCCAGTTTCTGAGACACAGACACACACACGTCCACACACACAGAGCCCAGCCACAATCCACAACTTTAATAGCTCTGTGACATACAAAGGAGATTTTGATGCAAAGTGGAGCTGACAGAGAAGTGGAAGAAATATCTGGGGTTTCTTTCTTTTTTTTTTTTTTTTTTTTTTTTCCATCCAGTGCCAAACCAAGATTACAGTCAAGGTGGCTTCAACCTTCAGGAAGGACTGATGTTACTGTGGGTTCTGCTTTTAATGACATTTAGCAAGAAGCAGCAGCTCGGGGAGGGGGAACAAGGGTTTTCTTTTCAGGAGGAATTTACTTGGGCTGTCAGGATTAAAGGCATGAAGTGAATGCATATGGGGCTGCAAAGGGGGCTTAATGGTTTTGCTGCTGATAAGGACAGCACAGCTCAGAGCCAGGGTGTGCCAGGACTGTCAGGCACCTGACAAAACATCTGTGCATGTGGAGGGGTGCAGTGAAGACATGTGGGACACTGGGGTGATTGTCACCCATGGTTTCCTGGTGTGGGGACATAAAGGTGTTGGTTTGAAGCAATAACCTCTGGTTTGGATCACATCCCCCCGAGGGTGAGGGGCTGCTCCAGCACAGCTGATGGGTGTCACTTGTCACCATGGCTCCACCAGACTTCTGTAGATCCTGCAGGGAGCAGGCAGGACCTGGGTGGGCTTGGCAGGACACCAAGGCAGGTGCAGGCTGCATTGATGCTCCAGGTTGGGCACCCACCTATCCAGCTCAGAACTGGCCTGGCAGCCCCAAAAGCTCCTAAATCATGCCAAGTTGTAGGGTTGTGTGCACCCAGGCTGATTCCACGTCCTCAAAGCAACTCAGACTTTATTATTGCAGCAAATGGCCTTAGAAAACCTGGGGCTTAGCAAGCAGCTCTACTTGGAAAGAACAGCAAGCAAAACATGCAGAGAAGATGAATGCTGGGCCATCCCTTCTCGAGCTGTCCCAGGATCTGTTCATGTCAGGGAGGGTCCTTGGCATGTGTTTTGGCCTGAGTTTCCATTTAGAAAACACTCTTCAGCTACAAATAAACTGGTGATGCCTCCGGAAGTTTTAAGTGCCTGAATTCAAACAGCAAAAGATTAGTGGGTGAGGCAGCACCTGAGAGCAGCTGCAGCCCTGCTGGTGAGAGCTGGCAGAGGGCAGTGGGCACAGCTCAGTGCCAGGGAAAGAGGAAAAGGAAAGGAGAGGTGCTGCTCTCTGGGGCGTGCTGGTGCTGCAATTCCCCACATGCATTGCAGCCACCTGGACTGCAGCACAGGGAGGTTCAGTATGGACTATGTCAGAATCCCCTGGTGTGTGGAGGGCTCCAGCCTGCCCCTCTGGAGAGATCCAGGTGCAGAGGCTGAGGCAGGGACCTTGTGCTCTGGGGACTGACAGTTTGGAGTGAAGGGACCTGGCAGAAAGTGCTCAGGTTCAGCAGGAGGGGATGGAGGGAGAGGAAATGAGCCAAGCAGGTCCCACACCTTGAGCAGGGTGGTGGCAACTTGCTGTGAGAGAAATGTGGCAGGCTTGACTCATTTTTGGGAAAACTGCTTCCTTTATGACTTGGGGAATTTTTAATGGGGCAGGCTGGGGCTGTGGTGAGTGCAGAGCCATGGAATGCAGTGGGGAAATGCAGCCTTGAGCTCCAATTTTTCTGCTTGGGTGGGAAGTCCTCTCCCCTCACCCCTGCAGCTGGAGGGGACAGCCCAGGGACCCTCTCACCTGTGGGATGAACTCTCTGGGGGCTCAGAAGCATCAGGCACCATCCAGGCTGCTCTCCCTGCCTGGAGGCAATGGAGCAGTGGTAGCTCTATGTTTTGTGGCTGCTCTTTGCACAAACATGGCACAGGGAAATGACAGCAATATGTGTCCCCCTGACACCCAGAGAACAAAGTGATATTGCTGTGAAAATGAGGCTGCTGCTGCACGGCTCAGCTCTGAACCTTCCCTCTGCCAAGGAGCTATGATTAGAATCTCAGCTCACTCTCAGTTGCACAGCACCTGCAGGAGAAAATCCCACCCAGCAGCACAGAACTATTTTTAAAGGCCTTTTTCCAACAGGCTGGGAAATGGTGATGGTGAGAATCCTGCTGGTACTGTGGAATTCTTTCAAACCCCTTTGCAGAAGGGCATGGAGCTAGACTTGGGGAACGTGACTCAGAGAAAAGAAGAGGCAGAATCTTCTTGCCAAGTCTGAAGCTTGTGCCAGCTCTTTGCCTTGCAAAGTTGAATTTCAGCATCTTCTGGGTCTGTTGAGGTTTCCTTTTTTTTTGTTTATTTTTTTTTGGGGTGGTTTGCTGTACCTGAGTCAATGAGACACCGGCAGGTGTCAGAAAATTGCTGAGAGAGAATGGTGTGCTTTGGACAGAGGGGCACAGGGGTCCATGGCATGGGAATTGTGGGCAGGAATGTGTCCCAGAGCTGCTCTGCTCTCACCCATGGCTGTGGGAAGGATTGCCTGCAGCTTCTGGGCACCACAGAGTAAGAGGTGGGGGAAGCCAACAGGCAGAGAAGACCAAGAGGCTGAAAGAATCAAGTCCTTGGGGTGTGGGATATGATGAGCTGTGAATTCTGGGCAAAAGGATTTATTCACCTGCATCTTGGAGGTGAGTCAATGTACCAAGGAGCCTCAGAAGTGTCTGGGGATGGAGAGGGAGAGTGAAGCTGGACTGGTGGAAGCAAAGCCCCCCTTTCCTCTCAGTATGCTGCTCATGGATGGGGTTTGACGCTGTGCAAACATAATTTGCTCTCCCTCTCTGAATGGAAGCAGGGAAGTGTATTACATTTATCTTAATAAAACAGGGGGCTTTGGAAGCAGTGGAACAGAGCAAGGCTGGTTTTCCATGGTCATGTCCCGTGTGGATTGTCTGGCTGAGCTCACATCACACCCTGGGAGTGGGATGGAAAATGGAAGGGCAGTGCTCATTTGAGAATACCCTCCTTCATAAAGCTTGTTAGGACTTCATTCCTCAGAGATGCCTCTTCTTCCATCAAATCTGGTTGCAGGTCAACAGGTTTGCACAGCTCCTGATGCCCCATGGGGCAACAAGCCCAGTCTGGTAAACTTCCTTTCCATGGGAAATTACATTAAAAATAAACAGAACTGACCTGAAATCCCTACAAATTGTTTGTCATTACACCCACAGACTTTGATCCACATATCTGTGCTTTTCATGCTGGCATTTAGCACCAGGGCTCTGGAGCTGGAATGGAGATTGGCATAAACCTGAGGAAAAGTCCCACTTAGGATGTACCATGGACCATACAGGCTGCAGGTGGAACATGCAGCATTAAATCAATGTACCCAGCCACAAAACCACTTCCCATTTTGTATAATACAGGCCAACAGAGATTTGAAAAATGTTCCCTTTCTGTACAGAAAGACTATTTTTAAAATTGAACAGTAAGTTAGTCCTCTATTGACTTTCAATTTCCATCCTCTTCCATTTCCATAGCAACTCTGGCCATTTATGCATTTATCTTCATATTTAACTTTCCTCTCTTATATAATTTCAAGTGGACTCAAGTGCTGCAAAAGGGTTAAACCAGTCTTTCAAACACCTCCCTGCTCTCAAGTAATTACTTCAAAATACATATATGTATGTATATTTATATATACACTAGGCTAAATTGACAAGTTTGTGGTTTAATGAAAAGTGTCACTGGAATATTTGCCCTGAAAAACCCTTCAGGGCACTAACAAGAAGGAGTCACAGCCTCCCTCCTCTCACCTTTCCTTGTGTTATGACTGTGTTCAAAATGCTCCTCTGGAATCTCAACTTGTAGCTGTGAGAGCTGTGGGATTGGCTGAGCACAGGATTTGGCAATTTGGGGTGGTTTCTGGGTTTCTGTATTTGTTGTTGGTTGGTTAGTTTTTTTGTTTTGTTTTGGTTTTTTTTGTTGTTGTTTTTGTGTGTATGTGTGTGTGTTTGTTTTTTTTTCCTTTTTTTGAAGTACTTGTATATGTATTTGGAAGCAGTCAGAAGGCAGCAGTGCTTCACAAATGTTGTGCTTCTGGGCTTGGGGCAGAGATGTGCCTTCACCATGACCATTTACAGTGCACTGAAGGGATTGTCCCAAGGACCTGGAGGGGTTTTTTTGGGAATGCAGAGACCTTCTGTGGGACTTTGCTGTCCAGCAGAGCAGCCAGGCAAGTGGCAGCCTTGGGGAATCTCCATGCCTGACCCCAGAGACCCCTCCAAGGAGGCATTGCTGCCTGAGCTCCTTGGAGAGCAGATGGAAGAACTGGTACTGTCTGAGTGAGGCACTGGGAAGAAAACTTTGAGGGCAGCAATTCTCTTCTAAGTCCACTCTTGAAATTCCCTCCCCATATTTTCACAGTGTTTTTAGCTGCAAACTCCTGTGGGATTTTCATCCTGAGACTTTCTTGACTCTCAGTTTCCATCATCATCCTGCCTCTCCTTTAGTGCCTTCCCAGCCCTCCTCCATCCAGGTGATTATTTTTACAGAGGAAAAATATCCCCCTGTCCCCTAGAAAACATGGATGGCTTAATTGCAGCACAGAAATAAATGGGACATGTTTCCCTGGAGGGCTGGTGACACATGCCAGGGAGCACAAGGTGACCACACAGTTTTGGGACAGCTCTGTCACCATGGCTCTGTTCACTGATAACCTGCACAAGGACCTGCCCAACTCACCAAGGTGCTGAAGTGCCAAAGGCACTTTAAATTTTTTATTTTAATGGACCTGGGAGTCTAAATCTCATTGACTTTCAAATTGACTGTGCAGATCAATGCACAATGCCCTGACAAGGCAGGATGGTTTCCTACAGAACGTCCTCCTGCACACCAGCCATCCACCCTCATTCTGCTCCAGCAGCTTGGGATTCAGGTCTGATCTTCTCCTCGGGGGATTTCTGCTCATTCCTGCAGCCAGACCTTCCCTTTGTTTTGTGCAAGGATATGAGTAAGCAACTGGTGGAATTGTTGAAGTTATTTAAGTGCCTAATTCCCATTGAAACCCACTTAGATGCACTTGAAAATCCTATTAGAGCACTTGCCTCCACCTTTAAGCACCTAAACACCTTTGAAAACGCTGCTTTGATCATTTAGGGATTGAAGGGCAGAGTGTTTCCAGAGGATTTTGCTCCTAACTCACTTGCTGCTCCTGAGAGAAATCTCAGGTTTTGTCTGTGTTCTGCCAATGTCCCATGTCACCTTCCCCTTTCATTGCATCCCTTGTGTTGTTCCTTGGTGAAGGACTCTAAATAATTCCTTCCCCTGCCTTACTGTTGACACCTTCCTGAGTATTTGCAGGGCGTTATTAAATCACCTCTTTACTCATCCTTTATCTGAGCTGTACATAATTAGTTCCTTTAATCTTTCTTCATAGGTCAATCCTTCTAAACCCTTAATCATCTTTATCTCCTTTTGCTGGAGCCCCTCCAATTTGCTGACAATTTTTTTTTTCTTTCTTAATTTTATTTTGCATCAAGAAACAACAAAACCTCCAAGTTGCAAGGGCTCTCTGGGCTCACTGATGGCAGTGTGGGGCTGTGGCTTTTCCTGTGGGGTTGCTGGTGTTGGGACAGAGAAAACCATCCCTGGCAGTGTCCAAGGCAGGTTGGAGGGGGCTTGGAGCAGCCTGGGGTAGTGGAAGGTGTCTCAGGAGTGGGATGAGAACAGCATAGCCTGTTCTGCTTGGCGTGCAAAAATCCTCTTTCTGTGATTCACATTTTTAAAAAGTAATTTATTTAGATTATATTTGTGCTCAGTTCTTCACTCCAAGGATCTGGGAACCCTTCTCAACTGATGGCACACTCATCTTCACAAATTCCTTGGCTGGCAGCAGCAGGATGAGGGAACTGAGGCACCATGGAAGGGATGGAAGGCAGAGCCCTGGTGCCCAGCCTGGCAGCAGCTACCCCTGCTCTGCCTGAAAGCAAAGGGCAACGACCCCAAAAAGAGCAGAATTCCTGGGGGAGCAGAAGGGATCTCTGACCACCTGGAGTCTATTTAGGTAGTGCTTTTCTTGGTTGTCTTATCCAAACAAACACTTGCCATTCCTCGGGGGGAGCAGAGCTTGTTCCTCCCAGGCTGGCACACCAGGCTGCTCCCTGCACACACTTGGCTGAAAAGCAAAGGTCTCCTTCATCTTCTTTTCTTTTATTAATCACAAGTATTGATTGCAACAGGGATGGAACTGATTGCAAAACCAATCAGTTTTCCAACCAAAGCCATGAGAGGGTGGTAGAAGTTTTCAGCTCAAACCTGTCTTGTGGCACTTCTAAAACATTGGAAACCTGTCTGTTCAGTGAACTGGGAGCTGCCAGTGACCAGGACCAGCCCTGTGTCCCTTGGTGCCAGGGAGCACTGACAGAGCCACCACAGTCACAATGTGATGATAAAACCTGCACCTGGAGGGATATCTCATTCTACAGTGACTTTGCTTTCCCTTTTCCCACCCAGCACAACCTTACAGATGGGGTGTGATGACCATCCTGACCCCTCAGAGGGTGGCTGGAACTCAGACCTGGGCAGGGTGAGATGTAGCTGGTTTGGAGGAAAGAAGCTGGGCTTGTGCTCTGCTCTGCACAAGGGGCTCCCAGATGTGCTCCAGGTGTGCTGGGAAGGATCAGGACGTGGAAGGGGACAGGTGGGGTTAACCAGAGTCCCTTCAGTGTGCTGAGAGGTGTCCAAGGAGGATGGAAAGCTGCATGTTTATGCAAGTGCTCCAGGAGATCGTGGGGGAGCTGCTGACAGGGAACTTTCTGCTTGTCAGGGCTGTGAAAACCTCAATCAATGCAGAAAGGGTCACCCTGAGCCTGAGGAGCTCAGGCTGGGGCAATGTGACCCTAGAGAAGAGATGAGAAGTAGTTGTGGTGTTGCCATCCCTTCCTTGTGGTATTGCCATCCCTCCCAAAGCCCAGCAGGACAGTCCAAAGCCCTCACTGTTCCCTGGCACCAGCAGCAGGCACAACCCAGGGAATGTTTCTAGTGCCCTGCATCGCTGGGAATTCCTAAAGCTGAACAAGGTAAAAAGACCTCCAGGCCTTTTGCAGTGCAGGAGCCACGTTGTTCCTCTCCTGTTCCAGGAGCAAGGGGAGGTGAGGGCTGCCCGTGTCACATCCTTGCAATGACTTTTAAGGAGCCCCATCCATCCACCTCCTGCTGCTTGGAATTGCCACAACCATTCCCAGCCCTCTCAGAGCTCTGATGTTTCCAGATGGGATATGAGGCTCCCTAGGAGTGCAGCTGTAAATAAGTGCAGAAATGCCACCCGGGCACTGCAGGAGCAGCGCTGCCACCAGCTCTGCCTGGCTCCTGCTGCCTCTGCAGTCAGGGAGGGGCTGGGGCTCCCTGGGGGCTCCAGAATCAGCAGAGCTTTGCAGCAGCTCCATTAGCAAAGGCTGCACTGCACAGAATCACAGAGTGCTTGGGGTTGGAAGGGACTTTGAGGATCATCTCATCCCACCCCTGCCATGGCAGGGACACCTCCCACTGTCCCAGGCTGCTCCAGCCCCAATGTCCAACCTGGCCTTGGGCACTGCCAGGGATCCAGGGGCAGCCACAGCTGCTCTGGGCACCCTGTGCCAGCCCTGCCCACCCTCACAGAGAAGAATTCCTTTCAAATGTTGAATCTAAACTTCCTCTCTGTCACTTTGAAGCCATCCCCACTTTGAGCTGAGAAAACCAATTTTTTTTTTTTTCTTTTCCTGTACTTTCCATTAATTTCTTTCTTTTCCTTTTGGTCCCAAACATATTCCCATCCCTCCTGGAGCTACATTTCATTACACATCAAATGGACGGCTAGCACGATTGACAAAAATTTCAAACTAATTTTAAAAGCATAAAAGATTAAAATCTCTGGAAGAGCCTAACTGCCCCCATCCTGAAGGACAGAGGGATGGATCAGCTCTGTCTGTGTGCACTGATTCACCTGCCCACAACAAACTGAGACCCAAATGGGGCTCCTCACACGCCAAACTTCTGGAAATAGCACAGAGCTCAGTCCTGGCAGTAACAGCAGCAGCAGCTCTGGCTTTCCAAAAGCAAAAGGCACCAGCGAGCCCCTCAAATCCCTGATCCCTTCAGCCAGGGATGTTCCTGGGATCTGCTCCCTCCCTGCCACAACTCCCCGGGAAATACTTCCGAATAAATAAATGCTTGAGTAGCAAGGACTAAACCCTGGGAGATGAGATAAGCGAGGCTTTGTCCCCTCCTTCTGGGATTGATGTGCAAATAGCGGCTGAGGCTGAGCTGGTTTCCCTCATCCTCTCTCAGAATCCCGGCATCTCTGCGGGACCATTTCCACCCCAACTGCCCCCTCTCAATGAACCGCACTCCAGCCCGGCTTTAAAACCCTCCCGTCCCTTTCAAAAGGCGCCTCTGAGAGCTCAGACTCCCTCGGCTCTCTAGGGCTGAAGTGAGAAAATTTCATGCCTTGGAGAAAATGGTTTATAATATATTTACAACAGAAAAATAAAAGATAAAGACTATTCTCTTGTCTATCATTTTTTTTTCCTTCTCCTTTTTTCTTTTCCCCTTTTCTTTATTTACCAAAAGTACCTCCAGGGCTAATGGCATTTTCTTTGGCCGCTGGGAGCAGAGGAAGATAGAAGTCTGAAATATGAAAGCTTTTCTCTTGGTTTTTAACAACTTTGGATCACTCTAGTTAACTCTCAGTCTCAGTTCAAAGCAGAGCTAGAAACTGAAAGGCTGGTTCTGTTTTTCTCTGAGAATAACTACATTACTATAAATGATTGTTTATCCCAGAAAGAAATACAGCAGCTTAAAATTTCTTGTCCTGGCATGAAAAAAAAGGTCAAAATAACTGAGACTTTTGTGAGCTGTGACAAAAAATAATAATAAAAAAATTGACTGCAATACTTCATTTTGATGACATCAAAGTGTTTCATGCATGACCTGCTTTTCATTTTTAAAATATATTTTTATTGTAATCAGCTTAAGTTTCAAAACAAAATGACTTTGAATAAAAAGTTAAAACAAATTGTCTTAGTCTCTTTTTTTTTATTATTTTTATTTTTTTTTCAGCAGACCAAATTCATCAAACTGGGTCTCCTTCTTCCAAGTATTTCAACTGAGGTGAATCTGCCTTTTCCAAACTGTAAGAGATATCACAGCAAGATATTCCTGTCTGGCTCTTGCTATTCTAGTTTTGGGGATACTGCTGCTGCTGCTGGCAGTGCAGACAACAGAAGTTTTGGGACAAGTAGGGCTCAAAATATAGAATGGAAACCTTAAGGAGCCAGGGAAGACAAGGAGTTCAGCCTGTCCCAAACTCTGAGCTCCTGGAGGTCTAAACCAATCCCAAAATTAAGGGATGGGTGTGTTGATGCTGTTGATCAAGCCCTGGGATTCCCAGCTCACCTGTTCAGGTGCAAGCAGGAAATTTGTCACCAATGGCCCTTGATGTGTTATTTTGGTGTTGCCTCTCAGGATATAAAAGTCCAAACCCAGAGAATGTGGGCAAATTAACAAATTCCTTTGAGCTTCTGAAAAACTCTGATTTCTCTCTGGGCTGGCTGGGTTTTGGCCTTGCCTACACAAGAATTGTTTGGCTCAGGCAGCAGCTCCTGAAGAGAGGGGCCAGTGTGGGAAAGCAGGGAGGAGGATTTGCTGAATCTTGGTGCTTCTGTGAGGAACCATCCTGCTCCTGTGCCTCACCCACCTTCCCAACAGCAGAGGGCAATGGGGATGGGAAAGCAAAATCATAAATTCAGCGTTAGGAGGATCATAGAAATTTTCTTTTTAACCTCACAGCTGATTGTATCCCCACTTTATTAAAAATAAGAAAAAAGCTCAGCTTGGCTAGGAGCCACTCCAAGGTTCAGAGATAGACAGAGACATGATTTAATACCCTAATCTTTGCTCTTCTGACCAGAATTTGTTCCACAATCATGAGCTGCTCATTTAATCCCCCTTGGATATAGGTTCTCCAGGAGTGGAACAAGAATTTCAAACACCACTGGGGTTAACCTGTCCATCCAAATGGTGACCAAAGATTTTATCACTCCTGAGCCAAGTGGATGTGGATATTGAACTGATAGCAGGAGCAGAGTAATTTCTGTATTATCATCTTCTTCCAAGTTTCAGATGTCCCAGGATTTAGATTTCATGAGCTTGAGCCTTGGCAAAGTGGAGAAATAGGGTGAGAGACTCTTTTTGCAGAGGGCATTTCATTGAGGGGCTTCATCCTGACCATGAGAGATGTTCTTGTACTCAGCATCTGCAAGAGGGAGATTTCTCCAGAGTCAATACATTCATTTTTAGCTCTGGTTGAGTTTGTGGATAATCCAGATGAAGTGACTTTTTTTTTTTTTTTTTTTTAAAGATGGGAAGAACCATCTTTTAAAAGAACCCCAAAAGGTTTGACAGGGAATTAGCTTCAGCTGAAGAGATGGGCAGTGCTAGGAATAGGATGGAGGATGGTCTCTGGGGGGCTGAGAAAATAGAAAAGAGAGGAAAAAAGCAGATTCTAAAGGGAATGAGGTCTTGGCCTCAGCTATGGAAACAGGTAATTTCCCAGTACAGAGAGATAATAGGGATGAGGATTCAGGGAATGTGGCATCAGGGTCTGCTGAGATTCAGCCTGGCAAGCTGACACCACTGAAGAGAACACCTTCACCAAAGTTTAAAGTTTACCTGCTAATTCCCTTATCAGAAGTTTGTGCTGAGAACTCCTATCTGGATTTTACAGGCAGCTCCTGGCACCAGCCCAAAAACTGGAGGAAAGCATTTCATTCTTCTCCAGTTATTCAATGAAAGCAACATTTAAAGCCAACAATATTCTTGTCATTAATGGGATGGGACTGTTAATGATGGGAATGTGTGTTTGGCTTTCAAACGAGACTTGCCATCTATCCCTGCTCCTGACCTGTGCAGCTTAGTGGGGATAAATTGCTCTTTAAAGCTGATCAGAATGAACCTTAATTGAGGCATTAAACCAGGTCCAGTTGGTGTTGCTGTCCCCTAGCCCTGCTGGTGGCTGCCCTGGGCTCATTGGGCAGGAGAGAGGAGTGTCCCCAAAATAAGGCCAGAGCTCCAGAGTGTCTGGGTTTGGAGGAGATTTTTCTATCATTCCCCCCAGTTCTCCCTATTTTTCTCTTTCAAATGTAATTAAAAGTCATTCTTTTAACTTTATTTATTTATCAGCTTGCTACATTTGAACTTGCAGGCGCCTTCATCTCAGCATTCATTTCCTTGCCCTTTAATGTGAACCTGACTCAATTCCCCATCCCCTTCAAAGCTCTTTATTAGCTCTGCAGCACTCCCCCCACCCCCAGCTCTTTCTCTAATTCCACCTTCTTCATCTGCCTGCAGACAAACAGCCCAGGGCTCTGGAGACCTGGCCTGGGCTGTGAATGTGGTGACATCCCCTGGGTCCCTCAGGATGCAGCTGGGGGAAAAGGCAGCCCTGAAACCTCTCTGCCCAGGTGCTGTGCTGAGGAAATCACTGTGGGGCCCACCTTTCCTTCCCTTCCCATGGTTCAGGTGCTGTCTCCCACAGGTTTGGGGGCTGGGTCCCTCTTCCCCTCCTGTCAGCTGTAGGGTGTCTGATTCCAAAATGAGTTAGGGCTGCTGCCCTCTGTCCCTCTGCCATCAACCCCTCAGTGCCTGAATCCATGAGGCTTCTGCCACAAAGAGCAGAAGGGCTCAGGGGAGGTGCAGCAGAGGAGTCAAACACAGAGAATGATTCAAAACAATGCCCAAGAAGTCCTTGATCTCCAAATTCCATCTCATGGAAGTCCAGTGTTGATTTTTCTCCTTCACCTGAGGAAACTGAGGCTTGGAGCAAGGAGATGCTCTGCTCTGTGTAGCTGGGATTCCAACCCAGGTTTATTTTATTTTAAATACCTCTGCCTCCCCCAGCAGGAGCAGGGGTCCAGCCACAGAGAACCAAGGGCTTGTTCCTCCAAGGCACAGAGTCAAAGCTGCCTGTAGAGAAAATAAACAACCTGCTCTGGATTTGTCTTGCAGGGAGTTGAGTTCCTTCACTGCCTTGTCACTGAGATGTGGTGATTAAAGAGATCCACTGTGGAGCTTGGGGCACAGTGAGGGGACTCAGACACTTTGTAAGCTGTCACCTCACGCTGCCAGGGTGAGTCTGGTGCAGAGCAGAGCTGTGATAAGGCAGCTGTGTGATGGGACATCAGTGCCTAAGGCCCTGAGAAAGAGTCCATGGACCTCTTCATACTGATGAAAATGAGTCTTTTACTTTCTTCCATTTTATTTATTTGATTTGATTACTTTATTTTGGTTTATTTTATTATTTTTTTCCTCCCCACCAAGCCTCTTTTCATCCCCTTATCTTCACTGGTAGTTAGTAGATTAATGCATGTCTCAGGAAGATAAATGCACTTTCAGATCTTCAAAAGGCAAGGCAGCCTCTGAAACCAGTGTTTACAACCTCCTTGGCTGGAGACAAGGCAGGCAGCATGGCATGACCTTCAGTTTAGCTCCCAAGGTCGAACTGGAATGCAGATCCTGGTCCCTGGGAGCACAGTGGGCACCAGTGCTCCCAGTGACCACACAGAACTGGGGTTTACCCCAAACTCCCTCCTCTGCCTGCTCTCTGTCCCCAGGCACTGAATGAGAGTTTGGGGATAGAGCAGGAAAGACAGAGGGAAGATGGAATCAGGGAGGGGGAGCAAGGCAATCCTCCCCAGAATTCTGCACTATCAGATACTGAGACTTTCACTGGCCCTAAATCCTGCACCAGGACACAGCAGCTGGAGATGTGCAGCTCCAAAGGGTAACAAACTGCTCTTCTTCCCCAGATCACACCTTGGAGGTCCAAAGTCAATACAGGTCTGTCTTGGCCATCCCTGAATTCCCATTACACAGTAGGATAGTCACCCATGGGACCATGATCCTGACCCCAGGAATGCTTCAACTCTGTGGCTAAAACACACAAAGCTCTGAATTTTAGAGACTGTCTGAGTGCCAAGGTAGTTTTGAAATATCCATTTTTCACTCCAGCTCAATCCTCCACCATCAGGAGGCAGAGTTTGGCATTCCTGGCTGTGGTTTGCCTGACAGCACAGGGAGGAGGAGCAGGGCTGGGGATGCAGGTCCTGCAGGTCAGAGGAGCAGGGCTCATGTGTACAGAGCATAAAAGGTGGCTCCCAGGTGGGAGAAAATGTGATTGTGTTTGAGCTGCTCTCAGGCATTTCCAGGCTCATCCCTGTGAATCAGGGGGCAGTGAAGTCATTAGACCCTAATCAAAAGCAGCTAATCAGGAATCAGTGGGACAGGTTCCAATTAACTGTGGCTGGAGCAGTGGAGCCAGAGCTGGGAAGGGGGGTGGCTGTAAGGAAAGGACAGCAGGGTCCTGTCCTCTGCCACTGGGACACCCCAAGGGGCTGTGCCAGCTCACCTGGTGGGTCTCAGGGTTTAGGGGATCTCAGAAGACACCTTGCTGTTGGGAGTTCCATGATTTCCAAGATGCTCTTTGAAGCAGCTGTGGTGGTGTGGATATTCTGCTGTCCCATGGTGATGGGGATCTTAAAGGCTTCTCTGCCTCTTGGAGGGGGAGGGCTCTCAGAGCTCTTAGCAGAGATCCATTCCCCCACATCTCTTTACAGCTGAGACTCTCCAAGTGCTTTACGGATTTCATAGGTAAATATCAGCATCTTGTCTTTACAGGAAGCTGAGTGACATCCCAGACTTTGCTCAGGCTTTGTCTGCAGCCCAGTGAAGATTTCACTGCCGTTAAAACAGAGGCTCAGGAGCTGGGTGCAAAGCAGCCTCAGCTGTGTCAGGATGTCCTCTCAGCTGACATTTTCCTCTTCTGCTAACTCATGTCCACAGCTGAGATGAGAAGCAGGCTCTCTGGTGGGTCACTGAGAGTTAATAACTTCCCACAACCCCAAGGCACTGCTCCTCTGATGGGACCAGTAATGGGAGCAGTGTTTGCAGTGCATGTTCTCCTCAGTTCAGCCAGGCTTATACTTCCCCACCATATCCTTCTAGACCTAAAGTCTTCCCCCTCACCTTCTCTACAGTCATCAGGCAATTGTGCCCCATGAAAGCAGCCAGTGTGTGGTGTGAGAACTGGGGCACTGGAGCCACTCCCTGTGCCATGAGTCACTGGAGCACAACTCAGTTCCTTTCTGTTTGAGGATAAAAACCCTCAAGGACACGATGGACTCCTCTCCCCATTAAAGGCATCTGGAGAAGAGCAGAAGTGTTCTGCTGCTTTTGGAAATTCCCTTGCTTCCTGCTCCAGAGAAATGTCTTTCTTCATAAATCTTACTGAACCTATAAAATACCTTCCTGTTCTTTAGCCTCCCCTCGTGCCTGCTCCACCATTGCATTCAGGCTGCTCTATAAAAAGAATAAAGTGCATTGTGCTGGATCCAGCTCGGCTGTAAACCCCTGCCAGCCTGGAGTCGACACAAATTGAATTCCATCATGGCTCTTCTTCACAGGGTTTGCCGCCTGCCTTTTAAATTTGCCAGGGATGAGATGCAATTTAGTTTAAGTAACTAAAGTGGAAAGGTGCACAACGTTGTTGTAGAGCCTTAGCTGAGAGGTTCAGGTCTGCAGGAGAAGGAGCACTTCTCTGTCCAAAGAACCACTGCTCAGAAATGCAGATGGGTGCAATCAGCAGGCCTGAGTTCAGGTTTGCAGGCATGACCCAAGGATTTAAATCCCAAAACATAAGTTTGCAGGTGTGACCCAAGGATTTAAATCCCAAAACACAGGTTTGCAGGCATGACCCAAGGATTTCAATCCCAAAACACAGGTTTCCTGGGAATCCACCTCCTCAGACAGCAGAGTGGCAGCAAGGTCTGAGAGAACCCCCAGCATCTGTGGTCTGCTCTTGGGTGTCCTGTAGGCTGTGTGTGTGTCCATGAAGTTTCTCCCTCTGTATTTGTAGCCCTGCAGTTCTTTAGTGTGTAACTCCAAACTCTACACACAGTGTCACTGCTGCTCTCCCATTTGGGGCACACACAACAATTCCTCTCTGGGCTGGCAATCAAGGACACCTCACTGCCTCAGGCCCCCAGAGATGGAAACAAAAGTGAGTTTGGGGAGCAAACTTGGGGTCAATGACTTCATTACCTGCAGCTGTGATTGGAATATTCACCCCCGATGTGCAAATGGACCAAACTTATCAAAGTGTGAAATCCTGTGAGCCATTGTCCATTTTGGGAGTATCTCCTGGGAGATTTCATCTACCCAAAATGTACCTGAAGGCCTTCAATAAATAGAACTTGTTTTTATTCCCTTGATTTTGTCTTGGCTCTGGTTTTGGGTAGCATTCCTTGAGACATTGGATGCCACTCTCTTCCCTCCCATGGATGAAAAGCTGCTTTCCCCACCAGGCTTTGTTTCCTGCCTACCACCCTGTGCATGTGCTACTTTCCTTCTCCTCTCTGTGGCTGTGCTGAGCTGCTGATTCCTGCCTCCCTCACTCCCTGGATTTGGGGAAGGGGGAGGGACCCCTCCAGGGTAGGTCAGGATAAATCAACACTTCATCTCTGCCTTGGCTTCTGCATCCCTTACTCAGGTCTCCACTGCATCCTTGTCCCTGTCACAATTTTTCTGCCAAATGCCATTTTTACCCTCCCCACACGTCCCAGGAGAGCTCTTATTTATGGCTGGTGCAACTAAAGCGAGCGACACCAGCTGTTTCCCAGCCTGCAGGAGCACATCCATCACGGGGGCTTTAGAGAACGCCTTTTGTTTAATTATGGGATCACTCCTTTTCTCTCTCCAGTCCCCTGCCCCTCCTGGACGAGGCCAGGAGGTATTTCATTCTCTGCTGGCACTGAAATGATTTCTGGATGTTCTCAGTTCACCTTCCTGCTGGTGCAAGCCCTTCTTCATTGCTCAGAACAGTTAACACCTGTGAGGAGAGAGAAAAGGGTCCTCTCTGCACAGGCACTTTGGGAACAATAAATATCATCCTACAAATATTTTTGCAGAAGGACATGTATTGCAGAAGGCCCTGATTTCTGTCTTCTTCCTTTTGTATGTAGTCAGGATTTTCTTTTGATAAAAAGGAAAACAAAAATCCTAAAGGTTTCAGTGAAGGATCATGAGAACAATTTTCATCCAATCCTTCCCTATTTACTCAGTTTCTGATATGGCAGATTCCTTAAATGCTTTGTTTTGTTTTGTTTTGGTTTTGTTCTGTTTTGTTTTTTTTTTTTGTCTCAGATCCCACTGTCTGGAAATGCATCTTGAAGTAGTCTGAAGTTCATCCTCTGTGGCTCAGACTCTGAAAAGTAATCCAAAAGTGACAACACACAGGTAAAACACTTTTTTGGGCAGGTCCCTGTGCAGGGGTGAATTCAACACCTCCTACTCCCTGGCACAACTTGTGTATTAGGGTCTGAGAATTATAAGGAGGAGGAGCAAGATTTTCTTGTCTGAACCCGTCAGAGCTGGAGAAATGGATGGTGCTGGATGGAACATGTGCTCCTCTGAGGTGTTGACATTGTCTTGGTGTTTATATGAGGCAACAGGAATGGAAAGGGAAAAGCCTGTGAGCTCAGACCTGACAATAACTCACCTGGCTGTGTGTCTGGCCCTGCGCCCCAGGATCCCTTCCCAGCTCTGCTTTGCATTTTGCAGATTGTTTTAAGAAATGCCTGCTGTTCATGGGCCTGTCTGGGGGTGATGGATGGCTGGGGACGCCCAGCCAGGATATCTGTCTCCACCGAGGCTCTGGGAGTCAGCTACCCCATGTCTAGCTGCTACTTTTCTGCCTTAAAAGCCTCAATATTCTCCACTCAGCTCACCTTCCTGCTCTTTCCTGGTCTCCAGATCCATTAGTCTGTCTGGGCTGGTACCCATTAAACTGCTGAACATGGGCTACTCCGAGCAATCTTATCAGAGCTGCTGCTATTAAAGGCAGAAATAGTAAGGAATTGAGTCACCAGTGCAGGCAGTCTGGCACTTGGATTTAGACAGAAGTTTTGTCAGGGCTTGTTCTTGTTTGTGGAGAACCACAGAAGCTGCTGTGGACAATATTTGAGTGCTGTGCCAGTGGTGATTAATAAATAGTTGGCTAATGCAAAGCAGCAGTGCCCTGGATCCAGAAGTCTGAGTTTTGTACTGTGGCCTCTGTGTCACCTCCCAAAGGCAGAGAGGTTTCTGTGGGGGAGATATTGCTGCTTACACCCCCAAAGGAGGAAACTGAGGCACAGGGTGATGCCAGGCTGCTCAGGCAGTGCCTAGGACAGGTAAATCTGTAAATGTGCCATCCTGACTCAGACACCTTCTAACCTGCCTTGTGTGGTTTTCCCCTTACACAAGGATTTCCAGAGTGTTTGTGTTTTTTTCTGCTGTTGATGGTACTGAGAAAAAAACAAAAAACCCCAAAATAAACCCTAAAGCCCCCAGACCTTTGAAGCACATGTTTGTTACTGCTCTGGCTGGGATGTGTTGCTGTGTTTTGGGGCTGGTTTGGGATGCAGGTGCCCACAGCCAGGTGCTGGCTGGCCCTGGAGCTGTCCTACTTTGCCCCATCAGCACAGCTCTTGTCAAGTGTAAATGAGGCTGCGGCAGGGGTGAGGGCAGCACTCTGTTCCATGTGCCTTAAAAAAGCCCTGCTGAGCCAGCCATGATTAGAAGCATCCTTGTTCAGCTCAGCACAAGCAGATCCCAGCGAGATTTCCCAGGCTGAGGGCAATAATTTGATAGTTATGGGGTCTGATGGGAAGGCAGGGTGGAATCTGTCTTTTATTCTGAATTTTAATCCATGTTCACTTAGGACATAGTTGGATGGTTCAGCACTGAACCTTCTGGTGGTTCTGTGCCACCTTCCTCCTGTTTGGATGCAGATTTAGCTTAGATTAGATCCCACCTTTTCTTGAATATATTTCTGTGCTTACTTGTTTGCATCATCTGGTAAATTCCTTGGAATGGGGTTTTTCAAAAGGAATGTCTTTTTCTTCACATGGTTTGAAAGAAAGAATCTTAGTTGATGTCTCTGAAAGCAAAAAAAGCAGTTTTACAAATCCCAACGCTACCTCTGGGTTAAGTGTAAGAGTTTGCCTGGATTGCCATCCTCGAAAGCAGCTCTTCTACCCCTGGGGAAAAAAAATATATTGCTTTGTCAGTTTAATTTGCTCTCAGTTCAGCAAAGCCATGGAAAACTGGCCAAGAGTTTTATTAGCACATCTGAGTCATAAAAAAATGAAATAATTAAAAAAAGCTATTCACCTTTTTAACTGATACAGCTCACACTGGCCAAACATTTACATGTCCACTTGGCCTTTATATGAGAATGCTTTAAAACTGCAATAATGATGTGTTGAAATGAAGATGTTGGACCATAGGTCTGCCCCTGGCTTCAAGAGCTCCCAGGTGAGGATTTGCTCACTGGTGACATCCCATCCATCAGCGATGCCGAGGTTTTGTCACAGCTCCCAGGAGAAAATTGTCACATAAATCAGAGAAGGTGGGGCCAGTCTGGATGGGGGACCTGTCGGTATTTCTTGTAAAACGAGGAGCTGCACACTGGGAAATGCTGGGTTTGTGCCCTCATGTCAGTTTGAAGAGAAAATAAAGCAGTTAATTCCCATTTTGGATGGGAAGGAGTGAGTGGAGACCCTGCTCTCCCTCACCCCTCCCCATGGCACATGCTTTAGTTAATTTGGCATGAGAACACGACTGAGTTATTTCACACTTGGCCTCTGGGAATTATTGGTACAAATCCCTTTGCACTGAGTGGAAATACATAATCATTGATGCCTGAGGATGAGTTTTTCTGCCCTTCCAGATGGTGCAGGATGGCTGGGCTGGCTCCTTGCACAGCACAAACCACAGCCCTGGGACAGTGACAGGGAAGGATGCTCATTGCTGAGACTCATTTGGAGGCTTTGTTTGTTTGTTTGTTTTGTTTTGTGGCTTTTTTTTTGTTTTGTTTGGTTTGGTTTGGGGTTTTTTGAGGGGATTTTTTGGGTTTTTTTGGTTTTTTGTGGTTTTGTTTTGTTTTGTTTTGTTTTGTTTTGTTTTGTTCTTAAGCACAGGGTTCTTTCAGTATTCTATGTTTTCCTTAAACCCTTGCAAAGGGGCTGCTTTCAGCAGCAGGGCTCTAACAGCCCTCACCTTCAGCCAGAAAAGCAGGTTTGAAAGATTTGCTGTGGAGTCAGATGTGCCCAGAGAACCTGGGACTGGATTTTCAGGTGCTTAAAAAACACCATTAAAGCCAGTTCTCAGACGTAACCAGTCTGAATCCAGCATGAAAATTAGTTGTGAGTTTAGAAGTCCCAATGAGAGCTGGAAATCTGCCTAAAAGGGCCACTGTGTCATGAGTGGTCCCAGACTTTTAATTGGTGTTCATGCAAGACCTTTTCACTCTTCCAGGAATTTGCTTTGAATGCGGATGAGATGTGGAAATTTGGAACTTTTATATGGAACAGAAGTTGTCATATTTTTCAGATTCAGAACAGCCAAGAGTTTCACCCAGCCCATTTGTAATCCCTTCATTTAGATGGAATGAAACGTTTCGTCCTGATAAGGTCAAAGCATGAAAATATGAATATATTAAAATACCTGTCAAAATGAAGGTAATCAAAATGAGAACTGGAGCAAACACTGTTGAAATAATTCACCTTTCCCCCCCCTCCCACAACTATAAATTTCAGTGCTGTGGACATATCCTTATGAAATGTTTTCATGGGAAAACTCTATTTTTCCAGTAGATAGCTACCCTGACCAACGTAATAAGATTTTGATCAGCTCTTGGAAAAATAGAGGCTTGGGGAGGGTGATGCCTGAGGTTCCTCAGGGCTGCCATCAATCACATCCCTGCTCCAGGCTCGCTGGAGGAAGCTCTGGCACTGCTGGTGCTGCTGGTGTGACCTCTGTCACTCAGAGGCTCCTGGTGACCCTAAAGCTTGGGGTTTGTGAGAGGGGCTGCACAGAGGCTGCTTGAAATCCCGGAATGGTTTGGGTTGGAAGGGATCTTAAAAATCATCCAGTGCCACCCCTGCATGGCAGGGACCCCTCCCACTGTCCCAGGCTGCTCCAGCCCCAATGTCCAGCCTGGCCTTGGGCACTGCCAGGGATCCAGGGGCAGCCACAGCTGCTCTGGGCACCCTGTGCCAGCCCTGCCCACTCTCACTGTAAAATATTAATTTCTATCTCATCCAAATAGGCCCTCTTTCAGTTCAAACCATCACCCCTTGTCCTACCACTACAGGCACTGCTAAAGATTTTGTCCCCAGCTTTCTTACACGCCCCATTCACACACTGGGAGGTGCAAGAAGGTCTCCCTGGAGAAGGGAACAATCCCAGTTATCCCAGCCTTTCCTCCCAGCAGAGCTGCTCCATCCCTCTGATCATTTTTGTGGTCTCCTCTGGAGTTGCTCCAACAGGTGATGTCCCTCTGTGCTGAGCATCCCAGCTGTGCTCCAGGTGGGATCTCCCCAGAGCACCACGGGGATAATGGGATTTCATCCCTAATTCTCCTCTGGCATCTCCATCAAGATCTTCTGGCCTCATCAGACACCATCTCTGAGGGTGCACGTGCTGTCCTGGACCTGTAGGACAGTCGCTCAAGAGGAGGAAATGCAATTGCAAATGCACAGCTGAAAATTGATCCAGGCTATAACAGTCTGCTATAAAATACAGTATTTTAATTGTGGCTCTCTCCTCCTCATTCCATAACAATCAATTCTTCTCTTCCAGGCCATCTCTTCTTCTTTTCTGTCTCCACTTTGTCCCTCTTGGTCTGAATCCAAACTCAATGCATTTCCCAGCAAAACACGAACGCTGTGTTCCCTTCCAGGGGCGCTCCCTGGCTGCCCTTTCCCAGCCACCAGCAGCGTTTCCAGCGGGGAGGGGGATCTATAAAACATGGCTCATAAAGAGAAAGAGCTGGCATTTGACTCCTGAAGGGAAAGAGATGGTGGAGAGGTGCAGAAAAGATGGATGCCCCCCTCCCTGAAATATAAAGAAATATGTGTAGAAAATGAAGGAGATTTAAAGCAGCTATCAATCGGTCGCTGTTCCAGCTTTAAGAGCTGTTGAAACAACATAATAAAAGGCAATAAACAAGAGATTTATGACCTACCTGCTGGAAATAGCTCTCTGCAACTCTGGTGTGGGGTGAGCACAGCATGCCAGGCTGGGGGGAGTCGGTGCCTGGTGAGCCCACCTGCCCCAAATTTGGGGCCCTGCACATGGCCAGAGCTCTTCCCTCCATTTCCCTCTCCCTCTCCATCCCCTCCCCTGTCCCTCCCAGCTCTTGTATTTATGGCTTTGGCATTTGGTGTGCTAAAGACTCGGTTTTGTTCAGTTTGAGCAGTAAACCCAAGACGATTTGTTGCGATCGATGGCAGCAGGCTGGAATTTTAAGGGCCAGGTATTTTACCATGGGGGCTGGACCCTTGAGCTAAATCTTGAAGGCAAGGAAGGTGAAAACACACAGTACTGCCTAGGGCAGCGTCGGGAAAGGCTTGTAAACTGCTGGCACATATTTAAATTCCAGGAAAATCACCAGGGGGGGAATAAATCTACAAAATACAAAACCTAAGTGAGAAGAAAGTGAGCGGCTACAAATGGAGATTCCTAATGCCTTCTTCAAGGCTGAAACTGTCCTTTTAAAGAAAATACAACTTTCACTCCTGCCCCAACCCACAGAGGGCTGAAGCTGCAGACATTTGCACAAAGCTGTGGAGAGGCAGAGTGTGTCAGGCAGGATCTGGGCTGTGTGGTTTAAGGACCATGGACACAGCTCAATTTAAACTCTGCAAGTCTGAGAGGACAAAACAGCTGCAAAATGGGACAGAGAATGGCTATTTACCTTCAAAATACATTAGCAGGAAAAAGTGGTTGCACCTTTCCCAGCCCTGAGTGTGAGAGTGGGGTGTGCTGGGTTTTGCTCTGCTTCTTTCCAAGCCACAAAGCTTTCCCTTGTAAATTGTTTGTCCCTCTTCCATCTCAGAGTTTTACCCTCTGGCTTGTCACTCTGGCTTTCCAGCCAGGAGTTCCAGGCTTTTGTTTCCCAAAGCCCAGTCTCTGAGAGGGGACATGAGGAGCTCTGGCGTGTCTGATGCTGTTTGTTCTTTGGGAGGAAGGTGGGGGGGAAGTGAGCAGGGGTAAATCAATCCACTTTCTGGAAGGGGGGATGCAGAACAGCACTGTGCCACAATCCAGCAGAGCTGGGCAGTGCTGGGGAGACAGATCTGGGACGGAGAGAGGAGGGGCTGCCCTAATCCTCTGCCCCTCTGAAATCCCCAGCATGGAACAAAGCCCTTGTTAGCAAATAAGGAGAGGGGAGTGGTAGCAATAAGCTAAATAAATGCCCTTAAATTCAGCTGTAATGAAAACCTGGAGCCAGCACTGGAGTCCTTTCACAAACGCTGGGGAACAAGATTGTTCTAATTATAAAAGCCCAATCAGGGGGACCAGCAGGCATGAAACTATGGATTAATTCAGCTGCTTGAATGCCAGTGTGTGGCACAGAGGCAGCAGCAACTCCTCCTTCCCTCCCCTACCCTGGAAGAGTTTGAATGCTCTTTATTTTGGCCTTGCTCTGGAAAAGTCTCCTGACAACAAAAGGGGAAAGGGCACAAAAACCAAGAGAAGAAATGGCTTTGGTCCCAAGGCTTTCCCCTGTGTGCTCAGAAACCTCCTCTTGTTGTTTCAGGCTGTGGGGATGTGCAGAAGTTTTTCCTCTGTTTTCTCCCATGTCTGTCCATCTCAGCAGGGTCATGGACTATGCTCATCCATTCCCCTCCCTTTTGCCCCCTTCTCCCTCAAAATAATTCCTGTCTCCATCAACACAGTGAAACAAATAAAAAGAAAAGCTAAATTTTTGAGGGCTGTAGGTTTGAAAACTGTCTGGAAAGGATTTGGACTGTTCAAAAGGAAAAAACAAGAATTTCCCTTCATTTCAAATTCAAGGGTCATGTGCTCCCAAAGCCATGTCTCTGCTGGAAAATATTTAGGATCGATTAAACCATAACCCACGGTTTCTCTCAAACAGTTGTAATTTCAGGGTTGCTTTTCTAAAACTTCTCTTGGAGACCCCAAAGGTTATAAAGTTCCTGCTTCACAAGAACCACGGAGCAATGGCTTGGTGTGAGTGGTCAGAACCTGCAGGAAAACCCCCTTTTTCTCCCCTAATCCACAACTATCAAAAGATCTTCGGAGCTGGCAACGATCTTGGAAAAGATGTTTTGGAAATTTGAGTGGGAGGCTACTCCACACCTGTGGATGCTTGGAGAAAGCCCTGTTGATGGTTGTGGAAAAAAATCCTAAAATGAAGATTTCCACCCCAGGGATGATTTCTGCTTCCAGTGTTTCCTCCTCTGTTGCCACCTCTGGGCATTTCCCTCATTTCAATTTTTCTCTACAAATACAGCAAATAAAAATAACCCAAACCCCTACTCCTGCCCCAGCCATTTCTCCTGCTCCACCTGCAGCAGCCCAGTTTTGAGGCAAGAAGGATTAATGGCAATTCTGGAGATTTACAAACAAGCACTCAGAGAGGAGACTGTGCCTATTTATCTCCTAATACACTGCTTTAAAAAAAGTCCTTCTTTAATTGCATTTGGGATCTATTCTAACGATTTGCCCAGGAGAGTATTAAGATGTCAAGGCTATTTCATTAGTAATATATCCCCAAACAAAATCTTTGTTAAGATAGGTTAAGGCAGTAAATAGACCATTAATTTACAGAACATAATTAGTACCTTGCAGTTATTCATGGAAATAGTTGGATTTCTTTTGTTGTTATTCAATGGTAAGATTTAAAACAAATATAGCAGCAGCAGGTCAAAAAACACAGAGGCAAAAAGCATCAGAGGTATTGATTAAAGTTTCAACAATAACCTTAACTCTGCAGCAGTACCCAAAACAACATCATTTACACCACCCAAATACATTCTCCCAGTGGTAAATAATGAACACAGAAAACAGCAGCAAGTTTTGAGCAAATATCAATAGAGAGCTGTAAAATAACTCGTTTTAAGGGCTAGGGACTATAACCCACATCTAAAATAGGAAACAATATTGAGCCTTTTATTTTCCTAAGAGATTGTTGGTAATATTAGTATGTCCAATGAAAATATCTTATTTGTTATTATTTATTTAATTTGTTCTATTATCTTTGCAACTGTGCCATCATTTTGATTAGAGAAACTGAAATAATTTATTTTGTAAAGTCCTTTACAGTCTCATAATTTAAAACAAATATTTTTTTTTTTTGTAAAATTGCTCTTAATTGTAGATTATTAAAGTGAAGAAATTTTCAGTTGGCTTCAGATTGACAGAAAAACTGATTTTATGATTATTTCTATATCTTCTTATTAACGAATTTGATGTGACATGATCCAGAATTCAAGTCTAAGCCAATTTCAATGTTTTATGTGTATTACTGCAACTTGCAAAGCAGAATGGAATTTTGGGGGGTCAGGAGCTGTTCTCACAGGACAGTAAGGCCATAAATCATGGTCAGTGCTCAACAGGTAAAATATCAAAGTGTGTTAGACAGCAGTTAGTGCAGTTAGAAATAATAATATTATTGAGTTATCAAACTGAAAAAAAAATATATTTTTATGTGCTGGACCAAGTAGTTCAAAGTTCAGCTGCATGATGAGATGAATGAATTATTGCTTCCCTGACTAAACCTCTTGGTGGAAATCAGAATTAATAAAATTTCACTGAAAATAGATAAACAAATAAAAATTTAATTTCTTGACTATGAAAAATTAAATTTATTAAATTAACTTCCATTACTTGTTTGTTGCTCCTAATAATGTTGAGGAAATGGGCAGAAAGCAGTGCTTCCTTTATGGGAGTTTTGCCAATACTTTTTTAAATACAAAAAATATAGCTTCTTTTTTTAGCTTAAAAAAAAAAAAAAAAAAAAAAAAAGAGTCTGCCAGAAGAATTTCTAGGAAAAAAAATCTTGTGAAACAAAATATTCAAAAAGATAGAATTTGATTTGCTGGAATCGATCTTCTAATGACCTTTAAAAGGAGTCCAAACTTCATTTTCTCTCCTTACAGCTGGGAGCTGCCTGTTTTTGGAGGACAGACCAAAGGAAGTGACTGGGACTGGGGAAACTGAGGCACTGAAGAGTTTGGGGTGAAAGCTGCAGGCAGAGGCAGCAGTGCCACAGCTGGACATCAAGGGTGACATTTCCCAGTGACACCTTTCCAGTGCTGGGACCTGCTTGGCGAGGCTCTGGTTGGAGATGCTGGGATGCAAATCCCACCTTTGTTAGCTCCAGTCCAGCCAGGTGACAGCAGGACAGATTCCTGCTGGGACAGGGCCACAGCTTGACCCTGCAGATGGTGACAGCTCCACCAAGGCTCTGTCTCACAAAGCTCTGCTGCAGGCTGGAGAATTTTAATAAGGACAGGAAAAAAAATAGCAGGAGACAGGGAGAAAGGGAGACATCTCAAAGAACCTGACCTTATTTCCTCAGAGTGTGTGACTAAATCACACAGCTAAAAATAGGTAAGTGATTTGCTTTGATGCTGGAGGATTTTGCTGATACCACTTTTGTTACACATATAAGTATAGAGATTTAATATAACATTTCCCTTACTGCCGTGTCTTCCATTAAGACAGTGCTGAAGTCTCCAGAGCTGCTGTCTCTGCCTGCTCTTTTAAGCTGTGAGCTACAGCAGAAACTTCTTGCCTGTGAAACTAATATGCTGCTGGCCTCTGGGAAAGTGCAGAAATTTCTGCCAGGAGGGATATTTAGTGTCAAGCTTTGTCCACTCCTGCTTCTCTGAGACAGCCACTCCAGCCCCAGTGGGAACTCCCTGCTTATTTGTTATGAGTCACTTCTTCAGAAGGTTTGGTCCCAGTCTCCCCTGTCTCTGTAATGGAGAGAATCAAATCCACCTCTGGAGGGTCTCCAGCAGATGGGCAGGTGGGGCCATGGCATGGCTGTGAGGGGACAGGGTGGGACCTGTGAGCTCACACAGGTGATGGAGAGGAACCAGAGGCTGAGGGGGGAGCACAGAGGTCAGTCCTGGGGGCAGTGTTGTTTCACAGAGCAGGAGGATGGCACAGCACCAGCTCTGAGCATACAGGAGATGAGAAGCTGTGAGCAGTGTTTGATGGACTGGGTGGCACCAGTCTGAGGGACCTGCAGGAACAGGCCAGCAGGAATCCCAAAAGCTACATAGGAGAGGAATGAACCTTTCCCTGGGGAGGAATCACCCCAGCACATGCAGAGAAGGACATGGGGGTCCTGCTGGGCACCAGGATGACCATGAGCAGCCCATGAGCCCCTGTGGCAAAGCCAGACAGCCTGGGGACCTGGGGCACAGTGGGCACAGGGAGGGGTCCTGCTGCTCCCCCAGCTCTCCCCATCCCTGAAAGCTTTTCCCTTCTCTGACTGAGCCAAGTGTCAGCTCTGCTCGGTGTCTGAGGCTTGAAGGGTACAAATGGAGAGAATTATTCAACACTAAACAATTATTCTGTTGCATAAAACTCTCGGTGTTTGTTGCTGAGGAGCCCGTGCTGAATGCAAACCTCCAGACAGAACTGCCAGGGAGCAGGAGAGAAGAGATGAGGCTTTGTGTGCATCCAGAGCTGAGCATCTCACCAGGGCCCATCTTTTTCCTTTTTACTTTTCTCAGTGCTTTCCCTCATTTCCCTCCACTTTTCCTTTTCTTTGGTAAACTCTGCTTGCCCATGAAGGTTCCAGACCCTCCACCTTCAGCACGGAGCCTGAGGCTGAGCTGTGGATGGGGAAACTGAGGAAATGCCCACACTCTGAGGATTTCTGAGGCTGCAGGCACTCTTTGTCCCTCCTGGCTGTGTGGGTAAGTCCAAGAGGATGCTGCTGCTCTCCCACATCTCCCACCAATTCCGTGTCTCTGGGAAGGAGTGGCACATGCTGGGTGAGCCGTGCTCCTCACAGAGGGCTCTGTAAATAAAGGCTGCAGCTGGGGCATGCCAAGAGCTGGCAGGGCAGGGACTGCCACTCTGTCAACACAGCCCTGCTCCTGACAGGCCCTGCTTTGTTGAAACAATTCCTTTTGATGGACTGAGTTTATCTCGGAGTGCCTGGATTTACACCGGAGGTGCAAACAGCCTGGTAAATCTGCCACCGAGGCACAGGGGTGGCATTTATCTGAGTGTCCCCTGGATGTGACTCTCTGCCCGTGCAGCAGGCAGCTCTGTGGCTCAGGGGGACTCTTAGCAGCCATAAAATGTGCAATTAACCCCCCCCTTCCTACTCCAAACTGTCTCATCAGGCTCCCAGGCTGGGCAAATGCTGCAGCTGGGAAGAGATGAGCATGCTGTGTTCAGCCTCCAGCTGCAAGGCAGCTACCCAGTGTTTAAAAATCAGAGCTCTTCCCTCCTCCCTGCGCCCAGCCCGTGCCCTCTGGCTGCCACGTGCCCTCAGAAAAGCCACCTGCTGCATCCCCTCCCTCACCATCACCTCTCTGGACCCATTTTGGAGGAACAGAGCATCTTGTAACAGTCCTGATGCTGAGCAGATACAAAAACACTAAATTAATTTTCATAGAGCCTTTCGGTCAAGCAGCTCAAAGCTTTTTAGAGACTTTAATTGAGGTTTGGAGTTAATGAAGCCTCACTAACGTGCCCACTGGATAAAGAAGTGTTTATGATGTTGTTTTGCAGAGGTTGTGCAGGAAGCTGGGCAGGTTGATGTGTGGGTTGGGTTAAGGTTATTTTCCCCTTCAAAACTAATCATGAAGCATAGAATGGCTTGACATATCAAAAGAAATACCTCCAGCATGTTGTTCTGGAGGCAGTGAGGTTTTTTTATTTTTTTTTTTTTCTTCCGTGTTCCCTAAGGAAATTGCCAGCAAACTTTGGGATTGAAATCACTTTTTCCATGTAAACTAAGTCAACTCTTCTAACTCCCTTGACAGCAGCAGCACCCAAGAGCAGAGGCCTTCTGTGTTCAGAGGTCTCAGGCTCTCAGAGCTGTCAATGCTGCATCAAGCAGGAGAACTAAATAACTTCCAGACACCGTGAAGTGAAACAGTTCACACATTCCAGGCTTTTCCAGCACTGCCAGGATGCCCAGGATTTCTGTGTGGACCTGAGGACCTGACCCTGTGAAGTGTCTTCCACTGATGGTGGTGAAAAGCCCTCATTCCCTGACCGTGCCCACAGAATTCCTTGGCACCCATGACCAGGACTTGCTGTGGCTGCCCAGCACAAGCCCTGGCCTGAAGCAAATTCTCTGTTTTGCTGCTCTCTGCCAGCCCTGGAGAGCAATTCCTCTCTGAACAGCAGCACTCCTCCAACATGCTGACCTCTAACCACTTCAATCAGTGCCTTTCAGAGGGACCCTCGGTGGCTGTGAGAGCTCAGGGAGCCTGTTCCAAACGTGCCCTCTCTCTGTTTAACTGTGACCCTGCAGCTGTGACCCTGCTGGCCAGGCTGAGCAGTGCCTGTGCCCTGCCTGCCTCCTGCCCCTAGCCTGGGTATCCCTGGGGCTTTGCTTAAAAATCAATTCCCTTTGACCCCCTGCAGCCCTGCTGCCCACCTCTGCTGTGCTTGGGGCAAAGGGGCCTCGGGCTGGCTGGCATTTCTCAGGTGGGAACCTGTGGCACCCTATGTAATAATAATAAAATGGATAAACTGGGCAAGACACGAACCCTGCTTCCCTGGTTTTCCCTTGCCAGGCTCTGGGTGTCTATTTTCAGTGTGAGCACAAGCAGAGGACAGTGCTGCAATGCTGTGGGCTGGGCCAAGCAGTGAAGTTTAGAGAAGTGTGTGAGCCACACTGGCCGAGAAAATGCACAGGGATCACAGGGAAAGACACCTCCATGAAAAAAAAAAAAAAAACTGTTTTTCTATGTGCAGTAAAACATCTGCATGGACACCATTCCTCTGGTTCTCCTTGCAGGGCTCCCCAGCTCCACAAGGATGCAGGGATGACCCCACAAAGGGCAGTGGGCATTGTCACTGTGTGGGGACACAGGATGGGCAGAGAGAGGGATAGAGCACTGCACAAAGGGAGTTTTCCCACTCCTCAGGGAAGGCTCAATGCTGTTGCCTTTTGGGATACATTGAATTAGGATCAGCCCTCCCTCCTATCCCCATCTGCTCTTCCTGTGGTGGATTTCCTTGAGGGTTTAAAGGAAATCCTTCAGACCTATAAAAAAAAAAAAAAAAAAAAAAAAATATATATATATATATGTGTGTAAGTATGCACGATATAGATATAGATACAGATATAGATATAGGTGATATAGATAGATATAAAAATCATGTATATATATATATAAAGTCGCGCTTTCTGGCTGTCTCAGGAGCAGGCTGGCTGCATCCCACCCCTACAGCTTTGCAATTCCCTCTCAGCACTGGCTGGGATCGGGCTCCAGGAGGGCTTGGGCGTTTCCTGGCCGGATTTTGGTGGCCTTGGCAGCAGTGCTCCGGCGAGCCCCGTGCGCGGCAGGTGGCGTCGCAGCTCCACGGGAGACGGGCGGCTGCGGGTGGGAAACACGGGGATGCGGCTCAGGGATGCGGGGATGTGGTCCAGGGATGCGGGGATGCGGGAATCTCAGTTATGCGCGGATGAGGCTCAGGGATGCGGGAATCTCAGGGATGCGGGGATGTGGCTCTGGAATATGGGGATGTGGCTCAAGGATGCCGGGATGGGGCTCAAGGATGCCGGAATGGGGCTCAGGGATGCGGGGATGTGGCTCAAGGATGCCGGGATGGGGCTCAGGGATGCGGGGATGCGGCTCAGGGATGCGGGGATGCGGGCATGTGGTTCAGGAATGTGGGGATGCGGCTCAGGGATACGGGGATGAGGTTCAGGGATGCGGGAATCTCAGGGATGCCGGGATGTGGCTCAGGGATGCGGGAATCTCAGGGATGTGGAGATGTGGCTCAGGGATGCGAGGATGTGGCTCAGGGATGCAGGGATGGGGCTCAGGGATGCGGGGATGTGGCTCAGGGATGCGGGGATGCGGCTCAGGGATGCGGGGATGGGGCTCAGGGATGCAGTGATGCAGCTCAGAGATGCGAGGATGTGGCTCAGGGATGCCGGGATGTGGCTCAGGGATGCGAGGATGTGGCTCAGGGATGCGGGGATGTGGCTCAGGGATGCGGGGATGGGGCTCAGGGATGCAGGGATGGGTCTCAGGGATGCAGGGATGGGGCTTGGGAATGTGCAAAGTCTCTCATAGGGAGGAGGGGAACGGGCTCGGTCTCTGCCAGCACAGAGAGTTTCTTGTGCTTTCCCAAGTTTGCCCCCGTGGCAGCGCTGGGGTTTGTTGGCTCTTCCCCTCTGTGGTCCTCGTGGCTGTTTGTGTGTGTGGGTTGCTGATCCCAGACAATGCTGTTTGGGGTTATTTCAGCTAAATCAGAGAATCACGAACAGTTTGGGTGGGAAGGGACATTGAAGATGATCTAAACCAAACACTCTTGTCATGGGCAAGGACACTTTCCTGAGCACTTCCAGGGATCCAGGGGCAGCCCCAGCTTCTCTGGGCACCCTGTGCCAGGGCCTGCCCACCCTCACCATAAAGAATTTCTCCCTAAGAGCCAATCTAACCCTGACCTCTGTCAATTTAAATCCATCCCCCCTTGTCCTGTCCCTACATGGAAATCTGTCTGTACTCAGGGAAATCATCACTCCTGCCTTGAGAGAGCATCCCACTTCTAAAATAAGGAAACCTCTAAAAATAGTGCTGAATTCTCTGAGTGTCACCATCTCCCACAGACACACAGCCCCGCTGGAACTGTCTGTGTTTCCATCCTGACTCTGCAGGATTTGCAGGCACAGGGCCTGGAACATCCAAACCATGCTGTGCCTTCAGATCTTCCTTTCTTTATTATTATTTTTCTGCTGATTTTAAACACTGCTCAATTTCCAACTTCAGAAAAGCTGTGGGGACATTGCCAGAACCACTGCAGTAGGAATTGCACTAAAACTAAATATAGAAATGAAATTTTGGATGAAATACAGGCTTGGGTGCATTTTGGCAGGAGCCTCAGTGTTTTCCTCACAGTGCTGGCTCTGTGTGGAGTAGAATATTCCCAGGAATAGAAGTGGATGGCACTTGGGGCTGGTGTTTTGAAATGTGGAGGGAAAGTTTGCATCAGCATGAGAGGAGTTAGCAAGTAGAATAGGACTGAACACAGGTTTTATGTCCTGTGAAATTCCCAGGGTTTATCTAATTTCTAAGTAGAATAAAACTTTTGGTTTTTTTTTTTTTTAATCTCTCTGTAAGAACAACATTTCCTGAAGAAAAATACCTGTATTTAGAACAATTAACATCAGTGTTGAAGTGTCTGGGCTTTTGGTAATTGACAGCTCTTACTGACACTTCCATCTTGATTTGTGATAAGGTGGCAAGAGTCCAAAGAAAACCAAAATAAATGGCAAAGTAGAACTGTATCAAAATAATAAAACACAAGTGGAATTGTCCTATTCCTGCAAGCCACTTTGTATTCATGGAATAGCATCCACTGCCTGAAAAAAGCTTTTGGTGGAGCAACTTTTGACCCAGCTCTGTTTAGATTTTCATTTGCCATGGCAAGAGCAGTAGGTGTATGTAATTTTCAGGTCCAGGTGAATTGTAATTTGTAATACTGCTTTTAAATAAAAATATACTCATACATAAATATTTGCATACAAATATGTGTGTATTTATAGATTTTTTTTTCCCAGCTGCTGAGTAATGATTTAACAGGTGTAATGTCTGAGGGGTACCCTGCAGTTATTCCATGGGTTCATTGCCTTCAGCCCTTCCCAAGGAGCAGGGCTTTGAAGGAGCTTTGAGGCCCAGATGCTGCTGGTGACAGATATGAAGAACCCTGAAAATCAACCAAAAGAAGGCTTGTCCCCTCACACCTGCAAGCTTAATTTTATTGAGGAAGTTTTTTGTGCCTACAACAACAGCCATTCCCTGAAGGGTGGGAAGGCCCCGGGACAGTGGCTGCCTGTGGTGGCTCATCCAGCTCTGTCACCTCACTGTGTCCTTGCCATGACCCCCAAAACCAGAGAGGAGAGAGGCACACAAACACACACAAACACACACATCCCCCACACACACACCCACACACACCAGGGTGTGCTGGTGGAGCCAGATCCACGGAGGCTGGGAGTGCACTTGTGTGTGAAAAAGAGAATTTACCTCCATGGTGCTGCTTGTGCAGCTTTTAGGGTTTGGCTGAGCACACCCTGTCAGTTGGAATGGGAGGACACTGTTCCCTGTGATGCAGGTTTAATCACCCTGGTTTTGTGTTTATTTCTTGATTTTCCTGTTGTAAACCCCAGCCCTTGGGCAGGTGTGTGGAGCTGTCACTTCAGCATGTGTGTGATTCCAGGGGATGTCCCCACAACAGCCCAAGCTGTGTGAGCAGGAGAGCTCCCTTTTTCTCTGCTTTACTTACAATGCTGTTGATTCCCAGGGATGCTGTTCCCTCAGTGCCACCACCTGCAGCAGCCCCACGACTGCACAGTCCCTGCAAGGCACTGAAATTCTTCCCTCCTGTCTCCTCATTTCTCTGCTCTCTCCCCCACTTCTCCTGCTCAGAATCACTGTGACCCAGCTGAACTCACCGGGGCTTTGATACTGAGAAACCTGGAATGCAGCACCTCACCCATTTCCTGAGCTCCTGGTGCGTGGGGAGACTGAACTCAAACTAAAACTGCCAAGGATTCATCTCGTGGTGAGCTGGAAATGAGGAGGCAGCACGGGGAGGGAGGAGATGAAATCTGGGCTGAGAAGGGAGCTTGGGGTTTGCTGAGCTCCTGTGGCATGAGGAGCCTTCCTGTGGTGACTCAGCCTGCTGATAACTTTTTGGCTCGCATGCCTTGGTTTCATATTGCTGTGCTTTTCCTAAACTCCTTCACAGCCATCAGGACCTGTGAAATTTGAGGTTTCTGCTGGTTTTAGGCTTCCCGTGAATTAATTGAGCACTTGTGAAATAAGCTGCTGGCTTGTAAGTGTATTTTCAGCTCCTGCAGGATAAGAAACATGGGGCCTGATTAGGAGGAATGGCTGAGAAAGGCTCAGGGTTTGTGTTGTGAAATGCAGGCTCTGGGCTCCAAAGCTTGGGGGGACTCTGCCTGATTCAATGACTCCTTATTAGAAAAGGTTTCTCATATTTTTGGTCAAAAAACTGTTAAAGAAGAAAGAGAGTGGGAGCAGAACATCTGAGAAGCTCTGGAGGGAGATGTTCACCTGGTACACCAGAGAACCTGCTTTGAATCCTTGGTCTTAATTAGAAGAAGAGGGGAAATGAATCTGAATCTTTCCCAGCTTAGTTATCCCTCTTTATCACCAGCACATGGATCAGTAGCACAGACAACCCTCCCTTAAGTGTTATGAGAAAATTAAAAAGGTCTCATTATATTCCACCATGGAAGCAAATAAATAATAATATTATTATTAATATCATTACTTCATTCATCTCTCACAAGAGAAACAATTCACTTGTAACTATAGCCAAGGCTCATTTTGCTGGAGAATTGGGAATCCCAGGGTCATCCCAGCCTCTGCTCGTGGTGCTTTGCTGCTCCCCTGAGCCCCTCCTGGTCTCTGCTCAGTGCCAGGTCCTTGGTCTCAGCCTGTGCTGGAGCTGCTCACACATTCCCTTTGCTTCCCTGGGAGGTGGAAACGGCCCCTGACTGTCCTTGACCTACTCCAGAGAGGGGTTATAAAGCATAATTAATTTCACTTGCACAAGAGCTTCGAGTTCCCAAGAAGAAAAATGCTGGAAAAGTGCAAATCATGATTAATCATCATTACTATTCCTATAAATTCCCACTTCAGCTTGGTTGGAAAAGAGGGTATTTAGGAGGTAGAAAGGATGGAGTGGCCTGACTGTGCCCTTGGCCCATGGGGCTGCAGTCTGTGCAGTTGCACCCGATTAACATCAGTGCAGGTGGGAAGAGAATCAGAGCCCACAGTCCCCTCTGTACTAATGCTTAGTGCTAAATTGCTGCCAGTCTCTCCCTGAAGCCTCCAGGAGACAGTTCAGTACTCGCTGTTCCTCTCTTTCTCCCTTGTGGAGGGGTTGGAAGGTTTAATTCAATCAGGTTCCTAAATGGAAAATAACAGTGCGATGAAAAAATCCGCCACGGATGTCTGTGAAAAGGATTTTGTCTTCGGTGAGTTTTGATCTGGATCCTGAAAGAGCAAGACAAAACCCTGTGATTGACATCCTTGTTCTGCACAAGGTGCCTTGGAGGAAGCTTTCAGAGCCAGAGGTTTCCTTTGCTGGAGGGGGTGTGGAGAAAGTCCAAGTTTCACAGCTTTTTGTTGTTTTTTTTTTTTTTTTTCTTTCTATTTGCAGTGTAAAGATGTGAGACCTTCTGAAGTTTTATTTTTCTGGAGACAGCAGCTCACCTCAGCAGAAAAAACAAGGATTTACAAATCACTGCTGGTCTCCCTCCTGACCACTGATTCCCTTGGAAGGATGCTCTCACCCTGGTGAGGCCTCTCCCCTGAGAGCCCCCAAAGTCCCCAAACCCCTCTCAGCCCTTGTGAGCCTGGGAAATGATGGCAAGAAGGGTCCAAGCGATTCTCACAAGGGTTTTCAGGAATCCATCCTGCCCACCTCCTGGGATGCTCCTCCAGGCATCATCCTTGTGCAGATACTGGCAGATTTTTATTTTTATTCCATGCTAGGCTGAAATCAGGTTTTTTTAATTTTGTTTTTTAATTTTAGCTGTAAATCAGAGATGCCTTCTCTCAGTGACAATGGTACCTCCCTGCTGGGCTGGGCACTGCTTGGGTGCTGTCTCAGCAGTGGTGCACTGTGAAGAACACCCTCATTTTTCACCTTCAGATGGGATTGTTCAGCCCCATTCTCTGGGAGAAACCCCACAAGCTGCCCTGTCCCTTGCCACCAAGGGAGGGAGGAGAGCTTTGCCAGAGCTCCCCCTGCCCATCCTTCACCAGGAGCAGCTGGACTCATGCTGGTGCCAGCCAACCAGAAAGGGATTTGCTTGTTCACCCAGCTTCTCCCAGTTGGTGTTTTCCCTAAGGAGGAGCCCCATAATGCCAGCCTGTCCTCAGGGGTACAACAGCTCCCCAGCAGGAGTGAGATTAGAGGCTGTGCTGCTCACAAGTGCCTCGTGCTCTCTCAGTCACTTGCACTTATTTTTTTATTATCTGGGTGGTTTTTTTTCCCCATTGATGGTTTTTTTTCCCCACTGGTAGATTTTTTCCCCTGCATCTCCATTGCTCTCTCCCTCAGTTCTCAGTGAAACAAATGTGATCTCACACACACACACACACACACACACAGTGTCACCTCCCCTGTCCCTGTTTGTCACATCTCCCCAGTCCTTCCCCAGACAGCACTGGTGGGGGACAGGGATGGCTCCACTCAGGTCATGCTCCCCAAGGAAAATCTCTGACCTTCCCCTGATGAGCCCTTTCTGTGTGAATGGGAAATAAGATGAAGTAATGCAATGGAGTAAATATGCAAACATGTGGCAGCTGGCAGGTTTGTGCCTGGTGGAGAGGCAGGGAGAGTCACAGACTCACAGCATGGTTTGGGTTGGAAGGGATCTTCAAGATCATTCTGTTTCATTCCCCTGCCATGGGCAGAGACACCTTCCACTATTCCAGGGTGATCCAAGCCCTGTCCAGACTGGTCTTGAACAATTCCAGGGATCCAGGGGCAGCCACAGCTGCTCTGGGCACCCTCTGCCATGGCCTCACCTCCTCAGAGGGAAGAATTTCTTTCCAATATCCCATCTAACCCTGCCCTCTGTCCTTCTGAAGCCATTCCCCCTTGTCCTGCCACTCCAGCCCATATGAAAGAGGAGAAGAGGACATCCTTCCCAGCTGGATGCAGTCTGTGGGGCTGGAGGATTGGGAGCACTGGAGGGAGAGCTGGATGGAGAGGTATGGCCACGGTAAAGCAGGAGAACATAAACCAGACTGAAACACCTACAGGACAAGAGAGGAAGCCTCAGTGCTGGGCAGACACCTCCTTTGGATGCACAGAGCTTTGGGATCAGAGGCAGGAGCTCAGGGTGCTCAGGGAGCAGTGACAGCCCTGTCCAGCTTGGCAGCAGGGGACAGAAATGCTCTGGTGGTCAGAAGGGCACAGCCTTGAGGAATAAAAACACTATACTGCCCCCAAAAAGCAGAACTGCTCGGCTCCTGCCATCCAAGGATGAGGAAGAGAGTTTTCTTCCCATCACAATTCACTTTTGGGTTTGATTTCCAGCTCCTTTTTATTAACCTATGGTCACCTGCTGTAGCAGCGAGCTGTGTGTGATTAATGGCCCTGGAAATGTTCTTGGGTTTGAAAGGCTGCTGGTTTGGGATTTGCACTGAGTGTAGGTAGCTGGATTTCTGTTTTGTTTTGTGTTTTGCAGCTTGGCAGCCACTTCACACCACAACTGCCTCAGTTTGGGAAGGCTGGAGGTGGAGGGGAGTGACAAGGAGCAGGATTCCTGTACTGAGTGAAGGAACTTGCAACTATCAATACCTCAATCTGTGCCGTGTTTACTTTTCTTACACTTCAGAGCCACCTTGGACATGTGTGTGGGACTGAGCAAATAGCAAACCCAGACCCTTTGGAGAGATTGTCCTGCTGGGAACACAGACTGCCCTGAACACGTGACCCACAGGAGCAATAGAAGAAAGTGCTGAAAAGTTATTAAACTTCTCGAGAAGTAGAAACAGGAAAACTTTCATTCTCTAAGAAGTTATTTTCCTGACTTTTTAATAAAATTTTTGACCTTCCAGGGTGAAGTTTCTTTTCTCCCTAGAATTCTAAAAATAACTTGACATTTTTCATGGAAGAAAATGTCTTCCATCCAGATTTCATTTGGTCTCATACCCGCAAAGCACACTCATACCACTAATTCTTTGCATTTCTACGCATGAAATTCACCCATGAAATGAGGGAATTATGAAATTAACTGTCTTGAGAACTCAGCTTGACTTGGCTCAGTCTAATAAGATGGTAGGCACCTATAGATATATATATTTAAAACTATCTGTGTGGTGCAGCTGGGCTCAAACTTGGAGAACCTTTATGTTGCATCTCTGACTTCTCTAACTCCTCCCCGAGCAGCAGCTCTGATGGAAGAGGAAATATATTACAAAAAGTCCCTTTTCCAAGCCCAGATGTCTCTTGGCAGAGCAGCTGTTTCCCCCAGCATTCCCCACTGACTGCTCTAGGTTTGGTGTCTGCTCCCTGGGCAGTACTGGGGGTTACAGCCCCTCACCATGAAATACCCACTGGGAGCTGCAGCTGCTGCTCACTGGGATTTCTGGGCCATTTTCCAGGGTCTGCCAGTGATGTGCATCCTCCTGGACCAGCCTTTGGAATGCCCTCGAGCCTCTTGCTCCTCCCTGCCTGTGTGAGCTGAATCCCCCTGGGCAGATGTGATCTCTGCCCAGCACCTGGAAAAAAGTGGCTTTTCATTCCTAATTTTATCCCACCAGGACACCTTTATTTCCTTTTTTTCTGCATCTCCAAAGCCCTGACCCCACTGGCTCCCAGTGCAGTGCCCCACTCCACCCTGCCCTCCTTAAACACAGCCTCTGCTCCCCCTCACCATCCCCTTCCTAGGTCTGACAACTCTAAAGACAAAATGTATGAAGAGATGACATTGAAATCACCTTGGCAATGGGGATCTTACAAGTTTACTGGTGATTTTAGCTCCCACCAGCCTCAGGAGCATCATCTGCCTTTCCTCCAGCTTAACACTGGGTATGGAATCATAATGGTCTGCACTGGGGTTTGGAGGGAGGAGGAAAAGGAAAACAGATGCTACAACTAAGCTGGGATTTCCCTGAGTAAATAAATTATAAAATTACATTAAAGCACCATTTGAGTTGCACATAAAAGCTAGAAAATGAATGTCTCCTCCATAATTGCTGCAAAGGGCCCCAAACAGCCATTTCTATTTGCAGTTTCATATTTCAATAAACTTTTTTATTTCTATTTGAGTGAATGTTCCTGTTCATGAATATTCTGAGGGATTCAGAGCACTGTCCAAAACTAATTTTCACCGGGACAAAGCCACATTCCCCCTCAGTCTGTGCTGATATTCCCCCCTCCATGCCCATGGAAAAACAGTGACAGGACTATGATAAACATCTCCAGAGAGAATTGCTTTATCTCAGCCACAAAATCAACTTTCTGAGAGGTTTTAAGTGAACAAGTGAGCAAGCAAACAAATTCTCTTTTGCCTTTGCAGACACCTCCTTTTTTGTCTTTTTTTTTTTTATTATTTTTTTTTTTTTAAGCTCACTATTTCTCTGGTAGTCCTGATTGGATCTGCAGGGCTCCCCATGTTCCCTCAGAGCCCCAGTGCTGCAACAGACTTACAAAAACTCTTTCCTTAGGCCACTACTCGAGCTGCACTTTTCTCCCTCTTTTCTAGTGGAAATCATGTCATTTGTGGATGGAGCCTTTCCTTCGGTGTTTAAATTGAGCCCAGCTTGTGCAACATACTTAACTAAATTAGGGAATGGAGGAAATCACTTGCTCACCTTGTCCTTAAAGCTCAAAGCCAGGAAATGAGAAAGCTACACTGCTCTTTTTTTTTTTTTTTTTTTTTTTTTTTAATCCAGGGCTGAAATAAGAACTTGTTCCTTCAGATTTTTCAGAGGAAGAGAGTTTGGTCTAGCAAAAAATCAGCTCAGTCAGGGGTATGAAAGAAACCCAGTTTGGGTTCCTGCTGTGAATCATGCAATGGATATCACCTGGCTTCCCTTATCCTAAAAGGTTTCTGCTCCTTCTGAGATTTCAGCAGCAATTCCCCTTTGAGAACATTTACTCTTGAACCTGATACATGTCTGCAGAGAAATTTCAGTTTAATACATCTCTCAATAAATAGAATTAATTACAGGCTGACCTATTTGATGATTGAGGCTGTGCCATGAAATGTTGGGCTCAGGAACTTCACTTTTGCTTCAGACTTGTTACACAAGGACCATTGAGTGGGTTTCACCTGCAAGAGTTTCCCCATGCAAGGATCTCCTTCTCTCTATGCAAGGATCTCCCTCTCCCCATTCAGGTTTCCCTCTCCCCTACCTTTGCCCCTTTTTTGCCCTTTCTTTTCTCAGCTCACCACTGCTGTGGCTGTCCTGTTTGGATCTACAGAGCTCCCCATGTTCCCTCAGAGCCCCAGTGCTGCCACAGACTTATAAAATCTATTTTGCTGGATTGCCCTGTCCCATGGGAGGCACTTAAGCACTGAGAGGATAAATTTGGGATTCAATTCCCATCGGTATCAGCCTGGTGCTGCTGTGGAGCAGCTCTGGTTTGCTCAAACCAGAAGGTCTCACATCTCAGGGCTTTGCCCAGTTTTCCTTGTCAGCTCAGCTGCATTACACTTTGCAGGATTTCCAGAGAGGGACTGTTCATGGAGTCCTGATCGCTTCAGGGAATATTCCCTGTGTTGCTTTTGATGGAGAGTTGTCTTTTTTTGGTTTGTGGTCGAGATCTGTTTTTTGCTAACCTGAAGTTCTGCTGGCTCAGGGCCACTGGGATGGCAAAGTGCTGTGAGATGGGGCTCCAAGAGGAGTTATCCCTGTATTTTTTTATTTCTGAGGAGCCATCACAGGACTGTCTGTCTGTCTGTCCTGCTCTGCTCAGAGCTGTGGGGAGTGCCAGGAGTGCAGGGTGGAGGGGAGCAGGGCTGCTGGAGCGAGCTGGGTCCATCTGTCCGCAGGCATCCCACGACTGGTGCAATATGGAGCAGCTCAGGCTTTGATGAATGTTGTCATTAGTGTTCGTGGCACTCACGGGCTCCCATTTATCCTGAGCTACAGTGATTTATGTCCGGAGCACACATCCAGGCACAAAGTACTTTAAAAACTTGCAAGGGGGGGCCTCTCTAAGAGCTTTAGCCTCTTCCCCTCCTCTCCTTTCCCACAAACTAATCCTGGTTAAAAATATGCCAGGGTGCCACTGTGGCAGGGATCCTTCCCTCCTCCCCATGCTTGTCCTCTCTGCCCCTCTGCCTGCCCTCCCACATTGAGAAGACTCCTCATCCCTGAAAAATTGACTTTTAAAGGTTCCTGGTGTTTCTCCTTCTCCTCACACAGCCTGGGGTGCATTTTCAAAGCTGCCTGCTCATGCCAGGGCGGTGGTGCAGGGCAGGGATTGCACGAGGCTGGGTGGGAATGAGCCTGGAAACCTCACTGACAGTGTGACAGTGGGAATTGCAGGAGGGCAAAGAGGTGGAGGACAGGTTTGATTGTTTGGTAAAAATCCCTAGATTTCTGTCCTCCTTAGTCCAAATTAATTTTCAGCTGGGCAAAAGGAAAACTCAAAGCCCTTCTCAAAGAACTGCATTATGATACCAAAACTCAAAGAATTGCATTATGATACCAGGAAAAGTTGCCTTCCCTACTTTTGTTACATATGAATAACTTTTTAAAGGGTCAAAATGACAAATGCCAAGCATTCAAACCCAAAGTTTTTATTGAACCCAAGTGAGGTTTTTTTCCCCCCTCTTTCTGTTCCATTTTAAGAAAAATAGACCATTTTTGTCCTGATTTGGATGGGGAAGCTGATCTCAATCTTTTACAGAATGGGAACTCAGCTTTCTGATGAGCTCTGCCTGAGTATGGACTCCCCAGTCAGCAGTTTAATGCCATTCTATTCATTTACACCCGTGTAAATCAGGAGTAATTGTCCTGCATCAATGTCACCGTGATTGACCAGATTTTCAGAAGAGCTGAGCTCCCAGCTAAGCCCCTGCCATACGTGGCCAGATGTATTTATTTATTTCATTTAAAGAGCTCCGTGGATACCTATCCCCTCTGAAATTGGGCACTGAGTGACAATATTGAATGCTGATTGCAGCTTGTCAGAAAATGAGGGAGGGGAGGAAAAGCAATATTTGCAAAATGCTTTGAAAAAGAGTTGGGTTTTTTTTTCCTTTTTTTTTTCTTTCTTACTTTTCCTTTTCAAAGAGCGTTGTGTTTTTCTCTGTTAACTTCCATCTTCCTCCCCTTTCCAAGATCTTGTGCGCACTTCCTGCTTTCTATTCCTGAATATCTCCCTGCTTTTGCCTGGGAGATGCTTGCAGCACAATAAAGGAGAGAGGGGCTGCTGGAAAAGGACTCCCCAAACCTCTGCTGGGGTAACAGCTGTCCTCCTTGGGGGTCAGCCAATGGTTCAAGCAAGTCTCAGGGCACATTTTGAAGATTTTGAGTTTGTTTTCCTCAAGGGCAGCTCTGTGCCAGGGGTGAAGGTTTGGGATGGACACTGGAAAGGACAGGGTCCATCTGAGGGACATTTAAACAACCTGGTCTAGTGGCAGGTGTCCCTAGCCTTGGCAGGGGGTTGGACTGGATGATCTTGGAGGTCCCTTCCAGCCCAAACCATTGCAGCACTCTGGTTCTGTGTGCTTTGCCCAGGTGTGCCGTGGCTGGATCCCACCCTGCAGCTCTGCCATCATCCCGAAATGTTGCCCTTTACAGCCTTGTCCCTGACAGGAGGAAGATGAGAGCAGTGGGGCAGCCACCAAAGGAGATGTGGGGCACCCTGAGTGGGGCTCCTCTGGCTCTGCCTGAAGGCAGAACTCACCAATCTGTGCTCCTGCACACACTTTGTCCTCCTGCACACACTTTATTCTTCGAGGTGGCTTTGCTGCCACCTCCCTTACCCATGGTGTGGATTTCCCAGGCATGCTGTGAGCACAGAAGGGCTGGGTGCTGCCTGAGGGCCTGCCCTGCCCCAGGATTCATGGATTGCCTCTCCTGTAAGCTCCCTGTGCTCCCTGCTCTGCCTTTGGCCCTGGCTGGTGAATGGATGTGAACACCTGGGGGACACAGGGTGGGATGGGCAGGGGGCTGGGGGAAGGAGGATGCTCTGTGTGTGTTGAGCCACATGTTCTCATTTGGAGCCTCATGGAATATGAAAGGCAAGCAGAAACCCAATTAGTAACCTCTGAACTAGCCCAGTGTTATCTCTGGGAACACGCTGCCATCTGCCAGCTCCAACACCAGCCCTCGGCCCCTCCTCTGCCCAGAGAGATGAAACAGGTGCTGGAGCTGCTGCCTGGGCTGGGGACACCACACAGGGACCAAGATTTCATACAACAAAGTGTAATCACCTCCCACCCCCCAAATCAACCCCCAGCCCGTGGCTGTCTGCAGCCTTCTCTCTTCCCCTCACTTGTCAGCCTTCGTTCATCCTGCAGATTGACTCAGCTTGGCAAATTCTGGCTTTGCTGCCCCTGCAAGGCTTGAGAGCATCTCAGAGCACTGATGAGGAGATCTTTTGACTGCTGATAGCTGGGCTGACAGGGCTCAGCTCACACCACAGGCTGCTGTCAGAGTTTTGCTGTCTGCTGTGGTCAGAGAAAGCTGCCCCGAGACAGAATGAGGGAGATTTCCAGGAAAAACAGAAAAAATCCCCTTGCAGTTGTGGCATCTGGGCATTGCTGCAGTGAAAGCCAGGGCTGGGAGACAGGCAGAGCTGGTCTCAGAGATGTGCTGACATGAGCTGGCAGGGGAAGGCTGTTCCTGGTGCTGACCTTGCTCTCGGGGGGATGCTGTCCCTGGATGTTTGCAGGGACCTGGGCGTGGGTGGCCACGTGCAGGCTTGTCCTCAGTGACATGGCATGGCAGAAAGGGAAGCAAAATGCAACAACATGACCTGGGTGCCATGGACTGGCTGCTGGGAATGGATGGAGCTGCCCACCAGCCCCTGCCTGAGCTCTGAGTTTGCCCCCATGTTCTCAGAGGGTCAGGGCTTGGGAAGAGGGATTGGTGGCACCCACAGCTCCTGTGCCACTGGGAGAAGGAAGGACAGAAATGAAAGGCATGGCTCCCTGCACCATGCCTGCTGGGACAGTGAGGGACACTGCTCCCAACTTGTCCCTCTCTGTGACTGGCCCAGCTTTGGCTGTGCCACTTTTCCCCCCCAGCAGCCTGGATAATTGTGTGTTTACAGCAAAATTGACAGATGGGAGTTTCAGTGTTTCACGGAGGCAGATGGCATCAGAGGAGGGTGGGAAAAGTCTGGCAAGGAAATGCCGAGCGGCTCTCCTCGTGCCAAAGCTGCAGCATATGCCTGCCTTATGCAAAGCAGCCCTGTTTTCCTCCAGAAAAGTTCAGGGAGGTAGAGCTGTGAATCAATAACCTGGGTCTCCTGTCAAATGCTGCACGAGCCCGTGGTCTCTGTCTTTCCCAGCTAGAGGAGTGTTTGTGAACATGGGAAGAGGGAAGAATTTGGAAATGGGCCCCTGCTCCAGCTGTGTGTGGGCCCAGGTGCAGCTGGGATGATGCTGACACTGTAGGTTTGGGATGGTTAATGACTATCTTTGAACACTTTTTCCCCTCCTCCTCCCTTTTTGTCACACTCCAGCTATGGAGCAAGGACCTGGATTACTGAGAGGTGTGGGTTTGTCCAGGGCATGAGAAGGGCTGAGTGGGGAAGAGGAGAAGCTGCATCTGAACACAGAGAGCTCCAGAGCACTGGGGTTTGAGTGCTGAAAGGAGGCACAAAGCAGGTTCACTGTGGGAGTGCTTTGGGGTCACACTCACACCAAACCTGCTGCCCTCTCACTCCCACTGCAGGGCTGGGGCTGTGGCAGCAGCCCATGGACATGTCACATTTGTCACTGCAGCTCTACTCAATTCATTGACCTATAGAGTTTGTTATTTATTGTGCTAGTGACCACAATCTTCCCCTCTCCTTGCCCCTGGAAATCTCTGAGTCCTCTGGGACAGGTGCAGGGATAATTTTCCATTTTATGTCATGCCCAAGCTCATCTGAGGGCTATCACTTCTAGGCCATGGTGGGGACTAAGCATCAGCCTAAGAACAATTTGTGAAAGGACCCTTTAACTTCAAATTACTGGGCTCTCCAAATAGGCTGTAAAGAAACTTAGAAACTTTACTGGGGCACAGACATCAGGATCAGCTTCTCAAAAACCACAAAGGAAGATTTATTTGCCAGGAATGACCAGGACTGTGTTTTAAGCCTCCTCTGAAAGCAGTTTTCTCCACTGAGGCTGCCAGCACAGTGTACAGCTTGCTGGGAGAATCCAGGTTTTCAGGATCTTCCTGGGTTTTCAATATCTTCTTCAGAGCCCCTAATATTAAGTTGTCAACAAGAAGGCTGGTAAGTGAGGAGGACTCCACATTTGTGAGAAGGAATAGTAGATTTGGGAATTATCAGGCTGTTCAAAGACAAGATAAATCATTGGAGGAGGTGGATATTTCTCTATTAGGGACAAACCACACTCCTCAGCAGTGGTGGCTGTGCAGGGGGAATGCTCTGGGGAATGCAGTGTCAGGGCTCACAGCCTGAGCCTGCATCATGCAGGGGAAGCAGCACAAGGTGCTGGGCCCCCTCAGCTCCCACAAAATCCAAGGCAGAATCTCTGTATCTCATTGAAGTTTTTCAATCCCATCACCAACAGCTTAAGCTCACTGCTGAATCCTTTCAATGGGGATTTAAAGGAAATCTGTTGCAGAACAAAAATTGAGGTGAATTAAGTGATAGCTGCCAAGAAGAACCAGCAGTCAGAGGAATTAAGAAGTTTCTCCCCTTAGGGCCATTCCCTTTGGGCTGAAGGCCCAGGGTTTATTACTCTGCTTGAGGGGTGCAGAGTTCCTGCATCCCATCGAGATGGCAGAGATTTGAAAGAGAGAAAAACAACCTGAACATGCCCCTTTCCCTCCCAATAATAATTAACTGCAGCAAATGAGTGGCCAGGGCTGATGCATCCCACCCAGTGAGGCTCTGAGCCCATTTCTCACAGAGCTGGGTCACCTGGAGGGCAGAGTGAGCAGAGCTCCAGGGTTACCCCATGGCACTGGGAGCTCAGCAGAGCTCTGCAGGAGGGAGGGACCAGCGAGGATGATGCTGCAGCTTTGCTCTTCCTTTCTTTCCCTCTCACCCATTTTTATTCAGAGGAGTTCACATGGGGATCCTTGGGCAGGTGGGTGGTTGGGATGAGTGTTCTTGGGTGCTGAAAACATCCAGGTTTTTATATCTGTGTAGTTGATATCTACATATGTATAAGAAAGCAAACTCTTTACCCATACTTCTCAAAAAGTGGTACCAAGACACAGCAGAAAAACACAACCTCCAGTATGAAACACAGCTACAGCAGCAGATTTTGGAACATAAAATCCCAGACTGTGTGAAGTGCTAAGAAAGTGAAATAAGGTAATCCCTAGGGAGCAGCCAAGTGTCCCTGTCCTTTCCTGACCTGGGTTTGCAAAGCAGTGACAGGCTGAGCCTTTTCCAAGCCTCTAGATGTCATGATGGGATTTTAACCAGGTAAGAGCATCACGGTGCTCTGCAGAGGAAAGCAAAGTTCAGCCCGTTCCTGCAGAGCCTCCCTTGGTGCAGGATGGGATGGAGGGGGGATACAGCACCACAGAGAGCCTGGGGAGCAGGGGATGATACACCAAATATCCCATTAGGGATTGCCACAGACAATCCCACACCAAGGGATGAGGTCCCTCTGAGGGACAGTCACCCTGCAGCTTTACCATGCCCGTGTTCCTGCAGTGCAGAGAATTCCCTGAGGCATTCCAGCCTCCCTTGGGCACTGATCACAGCTCCTGAGGCTTCAGGCTCTCACAGGGCAGAGGAGCTGTGTTTGCTCTGCACAGAACGAGCACAGGATGGAGCAGGCAGGGGATGCAGGAGAGCAGGACACTCCTTAGATCATGCTTGACTTCCAAATCAGAGCCATCCTCGATGGAGCTGCTGCACTCAGTGCTCAGGAGCACTGATGGCTGTTTCCTTGTGCTCAGGAGCACTGATGGCTGTTTCCTTGTGCTCAGGAGCACTGATGGCTGTTTCCTGGTGCTCAGGAGCACTGATGGCTGTTTCCTTGTGCTCAGGAGCACTGATGGCTGTTTCCTGGTGCTCAGGACAGAAATGTCCCCAGGCCAGGCCTCCCTGGGTGCTTTTGTCATTGTTGGCAGCAGTTCCAGTGTGGCCTCGTGCTGGGCCAGCTGGGAAGGGTGACCAGAACCAGTGATTCCTGTTCACATTCCTGATCAGGACAGCAGCAATGCTGGCTTTGCTGGGATTTGGGAGTTTAACACATTTGCTGAGTGTGTCCTGTTACCATCTCGGTGGAACCTCCCTTTGTTACCCTGTGTGGTTCCTGGAGCTGTGATAGCCACAGTAACAAGGCAACTTTCTTAGACGAGCAAGAAAGAGCAAGAAAGAGCATTTATTGAAGGAAATCATGGATTTAAACAGTGTACATCATGGAAAACAATTTACAGACATTTCATTGGACAGAGAAGACACCCCTAGAAATACAGTCTGTGAGGCTAGTCATGTACACCACAGGTGTTATATCTTTGTTTTGGTTTTCTGTCCTTGAAGAGCCTGAGAGCCAGGCTCCAGCAGCCTGAGAAACTGGGCTGCTTTCTGGGTTCCCAGGCCAGCATGTGTCCCTGGAGCAGCACAGGTGTGAGGCACAGGAGGTCCCAGAGCTGTGGGGACCAGGACAGGTCCCAGGTGCCTCTCTCAGCTCCTGGCTCCCGGTTCTGCACAGCCATGGATCTGTCAGGCTGATCTGCTGCTGTCCCTTCTGCTCTCTGGCCTTTCATCTCTGCCTTTTCCCCCACTCCCTTTATCCTCTTCTTGTCCTTACCTTCTCATGTCCTATTACCTGCCTTTATCTGCAAAAGCATCTAATCTCTGACAGCACCTGGCTTTGGCTGGATGTGGACAGAACACATCAGCTCTAGTTTTTGTATTTTTAATTTCTTTTTTGTGTGTGTGAGATTTTAAAGGGCCCATTGGCTCTTGGAATCCCTCTTGCTCATTTGTTAACTTTGTAGGGGTGATTTCTCAGCTCCTTTCTTGCAGAAGAGGGCCCTGGGTGGGGGATGAAGGACCAGAATTATGGATTGGGCACTCTCCCTGTCTGTCTGTCTGTCTGTCTGAATAAATGTCATTCCCCAAATCTGGACAAGGTAAGCAATGGGTTCTGATCCTAGCTAAGCACATTCCTTCTGAAGAAGGAGGTGGAGAGGAAGAGGGAGAGAATCTTTCCCTGTGCTGACTGAAGCCAGGATGCCATCCCTGTGACCTTGGAGAAGGCACTGGCACTTCTCCCTCAGGCTGTCAGTGCTTTGGGAACAGGAACAGTCTCTCCTTACGTGGTACATATAAATATATCATTTAGCACAGTGGTGGGCGTCTTTCCTGCTATTATAGTAACAACCTGCCTGCTCCCCTCCCATCTCCTGAGAAGAGACAAGTGCTTCTCTGTCTCTGGGTATGAATAGCAGGATGGGGTTTGCTGCTGGATTTTGAGCTGAGAAAGAACTCAGGCTTTCCCTTTTTCCTTTAAAAATTAATTTGGCACTGGTTGCTGTGGCTGGCTAAACCTGGTGAGTGGTGCTTGGTCTGTACCTGGCAGGTGAGAGCAGCATCCTCGTGTTCACCCTGCCCCAGACTTTATCCCTCCTTAGCAAACCCTTCTGTGAGGTGTGAGCTGGGGGAAGTGACCTCCTGCTGGTGCCACCATGGCAGTGTCCTCCCACCAAAACCCTCAGTTCCCCTGTGTATTAAATGATAATATTGATCTGGTGTCAAGGTGGCTCTTAAATTGCCCCTGGGCCTTCAGAGCTGCACCACAGGACCCCAACCACTCCCCTCCCTATCTGTGATCCCCTGGGAGTGCAGCACAGTGAGAGTGGGACAGGAAGATGTGGAATCCCCTGCTCAGGGCTGCAGCTGCAGCAGCTGCCAGGAAGCCAAGCAGGAGTAAATCTGCCACGGGCAGAGGTGAACGGGGCATCGGAGAAGGACACGATTGTTTCTTCCCCAGAGGGGGAAAAGAAAGGGAAGAGAAGGAAAATTCATTTAGTGACTCTCAACAGCTGGAAGAGGAGTTCTGTGTAGGGTACAGCGTGGGAGCTGTAAGGAAGTGGAGAGAGGAGGAGAGCAAAAGGATCTGAAATCTGTGGGGTGACTGAGTCTGTGAGCTGGCTGAGAAGGAAACCCTTCCCTGCACCAAAAGGACCTGCTCTGGAAAGGCAGAAATGCTGCCCTCACACACAGGAGCAAGAGGTCCATGTGCCAGGAGTGCTGGAAACACTGGGATGCAGGAAGGGGCAGCAAAGAGGGAAGGAGGGAGGGACATGTGAGCTAAGGAGGTGGGCAGGCAGGCCCTGCTGTGGTGGGGAAGGTTAAACTCATATTGATCTGTACAAGGAAAACATATTCTCACTGCTTCTCATCCTCCTTTCAGATGATCCTGCATCAAATAAAAAAAGGGCTGTTTTCCAAGCCTGGCTTTGGAGATCTTTTCAATGATATAGCAGATAAACAGCCGCTTGCTGACAGCGAAGGTGCCAAAGTGATTTTTTGATGATATAAGCTGGGCTGGGAGGGAGGAGGGACAGGAGAGGTTGCTGAACGTGATGGAAGGAGGAGGAAGGTGACAGGGGGGATGGAGCCAAGGACACTGGGGTGATGGGACACAGCTCAGCACAAGGTGGGGGGATGTGTGGTGGGGAAGGGAACTGGATCTGGATTCCCCTCTTGGGAAATCCCAGCAGTGTTCTGAGCTCTGCCCCCCAGACAAAACAGGGATTTACCCAGCTCTGCTCCAGGCCAGGATCCTTGGCAGAGCACAGCTACCTTCATTTCAGGAATAGACACAAAGCACATCACAAACCTTCTGCCACTTGCAGCTTTGGAGGTTTTTATTCCTTGCCTGACACTCGTGCTGGGTGTAGGATAAATGAGGCAGACAGGGAGCTGAGCACCCATCCCATGGCCACAGCACAAGGATGCATTTCCTCTCCACAGCATGGCTGGTTCCCAGCACTGCTGGAACTTGTGAGAACTTTAGGGGCAAAGGAGAGATTTCCTGGTGTCCTGGACTCCACACAAGCCCTACATGTCCCTCATTTTGGGCAGTTCTCTCCCACATCCCTGGCCTGGGTGCTCCCAGCTGTTTGATGGAGCTGAGTGCTTCCCTGCACACAGCCCTGAGATACTCCCATGAAAGGCTGTGTCTAACTGTGAAGTATTATTATTGCACACCTTTTGGAAAGTGCCTTGAGACGTCTTGGAATGATAAGGTGCTATAAGGCGGGGAAGTTGTGCAGAGATAAATTCACTGTGAAATGTGTTTTGCTAGAGACATTTATGTAGCATATCATCTTATCAAGGAACTTTGCCCAAGAAACAAATTCTTATGCCTGTATAAAGAGACTATAATTGAACTGTTGACTCACAGTTATGGGAAAAGACAGAGTGGGGGAAAATTTCCAGGGCCTCTAGGACCCCAAGGAGGAATATAATTAAGTAAGACATAATTGGAAAGCTACAGCAAGCCCATTCAGTCTGAGTGAGTGCTGAAACAGCAAGGCAGGAGAGCTGGGTGGAGGCTGAATTTGCAAAGCAGATGGCTGAGGATTTGTAGGTCACCAGCTCTTGGATCTGCTGGGCCAGGATGGGGTCAGGTACCATATGGATGAAGGGCAAAAAAGACAACACCTCTGAGCAAGCCCTGCTCCTGCTTCCCCAGAAAGGCTCTGCTCACTCAGGAACACCACAAACTCTCACACCATCTTTTTTCACATATTCTCAAGAAGACATTGAGTCCCAGGCTTCTTCACTGGCACCAGGGCCATCACAGGCTTCAGTTATTTGAGATCACACAGCCAAGAAGGAATCATGAAGAGCTTTCAATGCTAAATGGGCTTGAACTCTGCCCCTGCCCCTGCTTTGGGTTAGCCCAGGCTTGGTTCTGCCAGCTTCTGCAACAGATCTGTTTCATAAACTGATTTTCCTCCTTGATGACAACTTTTATGAGCTTTGATTTATTTTTTTTCTCTATCTGTCATTGGGAATGTATGTAAGAAATAAAAGAAGGTAAGAAACTATCAGGAAGCAGGAGAGAAATCTCTGTATCTGTAACCCCTGATTTATGGCTCACTGGTTAAGACAGATTTAGGATGGGGAAGTGCCACACTGAGGACTGTGTTGTGGATTACTTAGACTGGGTTTCTTGCTAGTACCCACACACCAGATTATCCAGAGCATCAGCAAACCCTCAAGGCTGTTGAGGCTCTGTACCCTAAGCCAGAAGAGGGGCAGAGCAGCCCCAAGTCTCCTGCTCAGAAGCTGTGCCCCTCATCTCACGTTGCTGCAGCTGATCTCTACTTTCCTTAAACTCTACAGACAGCGTCTTCAGAACTTAATTTGATTTTGATTGATTTTTTGAAACTTGAAACACTTGTAAACTAATTTTCAGTGTATTACTCTTGTCAACTCTTAAAGATTTTGTCAGTAAGAATTTGCTGAACAGACACAGTAATTTTGTTTCTCATTTTGGCAGATCACCCCTAAAGAGGAAAGTGGGGAGGAGGGGGTGTTATTATAGCTGCAGTTATTAGAATATACATTGCAATTACTCTGCTTCTATTTATGGGACATTTCAGAGCCATTTCTGAGAGCAGCCTCGAGGAGCCCAAGGTGTACATGTGTGTGTAACTACACAAACCCTCACCATTTGCTTGTTCACCCACATCTGGAGTGACTTTTAGCTCTGAGGATGATGCCTCAGGATTTCAGCTTTTATATTTTCCATCTATTTGTAACCCTGCAGTTCTTTAGTGTGTAACTCTAAACTCCACACACAGTGTGAGCTGCTGCTCTCCCATTTTGGGCACACACAACAATTCCTCTCTGGGCTGGCAATCAAGGACACCTCACTGCCTCAGGGCCCCAGAGATGGAAACAAAAGTGAGTTTGGGGAGCAAACTTGGGGTCAATGACTTCATTACCTGAAGCTGTGATTGGAAGATTCACCCCCAATGTGCAAATAGACCAAACTTATCAAAGTGTGAAATCCTGTGAGCCATTGTCCATTTGGGTGTAGCCCCTGGGGGCTTTGTCTGCCCTAAATGTACCTGAAAACCCTTCAATAAATAGAACTGCTTTTTATTCCCTAGATTTTGTCTTGGCTCTGGTTTTGGTAGCCCCAAAAATGGCATCAAAGGGAGCTCACGTTGAGTTTGGGCTCTAAGATCGCTCAGCAGCCCCCAGGACTGAGCCCTGCACAGGGGCTGAGAGAAGAACTGCCCACAGCACCACAGCCTGGCACTTCTCCAAATGCCACCCTTGTTCCCCCAGCCAAGGGGGAAATGCCACCAGGGGCTCCCAAGTTTTTCCCTCAGTGTGGATGACACCACGAGAAAGAAGCTGGGTGCAGAGTTTCTTGGGATGGGATATTAAAAGTCAGTGTCAGGAATGTGAACCAACACATCCACATGGCTGGGATATTAAAATGGAGTGAGGAGTCAGTGCTGGAAGCAGGGGCTGCTGCTGCAGTCTCTGTTTTATTTCTCTTAATCAAGGTGGCTTTTCAGGGAAGGTGAATCCTCCTGGATCAGCCTTTGGATCAGGTACCCTGTTGCTTTTTGAGCTGGGGAGTTTAACTCTTGACCTGTTGCCTTTTTGTGCTTTTCAGATTGCCCTCACCAGCAGGGTGTCTGGGGGAGAGATTTGGATTTAAAAATGGACAAAATCCCTCCAAGCTTTAAGCTCAGCTGCTCAGGTTTTGTATCTTCAGTGGCATGTTCATCCTACCTCGTTCCCTCTGCCCTTCCTTGTTTTGTTTTATTCCTCTCAGGGAAAGGCTTTTCAGCTCAAACACTCAGAATATGCTGACTGCAAACTGGAATCTGGAAAATTGCAGTGGCCTTTTCCTAGGGGAAAAAAACAAAATTGAAAACAACAACAACAACAACAAAAAAACCCAAAAAACCTCAAAAAAAAAAACAAACCCACAAAAAAACCCCAACCAATCAACCCCCCCCCCAAAAAAAAAAAAAAAAAAAACCTACGAAGGAAATAAAAGTTTTGTTTTTACTTTCTTTTTTCCTTTTCTTTTTTTCTTTTTTTCTTTTTTTTTTTTTTTACCCTTCTGAAGCAGCAAATTGGGATGGGGATGAGACACAGCAAGGGGCTTCCTGCCATCTGGGCTGGAAGATCTGCTCAGCACTGCTCTCTTCATTCTTCCATCACTTGCAGCTCTCATCAATTATCATCACAGAGCTGGTCGATATTGAAATGAAACTGCCAGGGATTGATGGCAGAGTCACTGAAGTGTCCTGCACAAATGGCATTTCCCTCATTTTGGGGCCAGGGAGGATGAGCCAGGCTGGGGGAGGCTGGGAAGACACGCATGGGAAGGCATTTGCCTTCTCAGAAAACCTGACAAAATGTCCAAACTTAATGCTCTGCCCCATGGATCACTAATGTATTTCTGGGGACAGCTTTTGCTGCTAATGGAGTATTTCTCAGAGCACTTTTCAAGCCCTCTAGTGGGACTTGCTGCTTTCTGAGAGCTGTGACAGGCAGCCAGAGCAGGCAAATCTCTGTAGGTAAGTTGGGTGTTCTGAGCTGAGTTAGTAAACACAGGTATTTCAGGTGCATCTGTGCCCATTTAGGTTCATTACACTGATATTGCACAAAGGTGAGGACACCCAGCCCAGCTGCAGCAATGGTTTGCACATCCTGCACCTGGCTGGCTCCCCAGTTCTCCCCCCAAGGGAGGCACAGACCCTGCATGGCAGATGTGGCTCTGGCACAACTGACTTGATCTCTGCACTTACCACTGGTGGATCCATCAGCAAAACAATGCAGGGCCCCCAAGGACTGGCAAAGTCCAGGTGGAAAACGAGGGGTGACAGATTAATGGGCACATCCCTTTCCTGTGCCAGCCTCTGCAGGGGAGAAGAATTTCTTGGGTGAGGGCAGCTCCTATTCAGCAAAGTCCTGCTTCTCATGGGCATGTCCAGGGTGGCTTTACAGTGCTGGTCCCACAGCTTAGCAGAATTTGAACCCTAAAACTACAAATCTATGGTTGCTGCCTGTATGTAACTCCCTCCACAAAGGAAACTGGAATGTTTCTGGACAGAAGATGGAATTTCTAAAAAAATAAATAAACATGCTTAGTTATCTTTAAAGAACAATATCAAGATGTTTCCATTAAAAAAACCAAAATAGTTTAAAATCTTCTTTAAATTAAAAACTTAAATATAAATTGTGCAGAGTTGTTGGACTAAAAGGCACAGAAACATTTGTCAGGCTGTTCCAGACAGAAACACAAACCTGGCCACCACCAGAGCATTGGCCTGACCCAGCCCTGCTCCCCAAATGAGCCCAATGCCACCACAGCCTCAGCAATACAGTTCTGACTCAAACTGCTCCCAAGGACTGACTCCTAGCTTTCCACCTTGGGGAGTCCCAGCACAGATCTCTGATCCCAGCCCAGCAGCTCTGTGCCATCCCCAGCTCCCCAGTGCAGAGCTGAGCCCCCTCCCTGCCCCTCGCAGGGACACCGAGTGACGCCCCCCCACCTGTGCCAAACCCCCTTTGTGACCCAAATATCATTACAATATTAGCCCCTCTCCTGCTGCTTATCGCCAGGTGCTGCTGGAAGTGGGAGGAAGGGATTTTGTTTCGAGCACAGGGATATTTTCATCCCTGGCATGGCTGTGCTGAGTTCGGAGGAGCTGGAGCTGCTCTGAGCTTGGCCTGGCGTGTGCTGCTTTGAAGGGGCCGGATTTTGCCTGGCCACCCTCCTGCCTGCTCATCCTGTGTCCCCAGCAAGGGCTCCTCCAGCATATGCTGCTCCCCAGCGTGGTGCTTGCACAATGTAATTATCTGGAGCTGTTTCCTCCAGTGCTCACTTCCCCATTGTTCTGTTTGATTTGGCTTCCAAGGCCCTACTTCCTCTCTGTTTTGGTCTGGGTGGTTTTCTCTTCCAGAGAAATTGGTGTATGCAGTGATTTGATCCTATCCCTAGGCTGCATTTGAAGAATATTGTCTATTTTCAGCTGTGTTTATGCTCCAGGCTCCAAACCTCTTTCTCCCACTGAAAAGAGGGAGCAAATCCTCCCTTTGCCTCCTGCCCTGCAGAGCCACTGGCTCAGGGATGTATTGTTCAAAATAACCATTAACCTCCCCAAAATGTGGGTCACTTTCTATTGCAATGACAGATTGTTCTCTCCATCTTTTCTGCACCCTTTTCTATTGGCTACAAAGGCACCAGTGCAGAGAATGTGCCCAACCTGCTGTTGGGCAAAAAAGTTCCCCAGAGAGGGGAGGTGCTTTGTGGGCCACATAAAACAAACCCAGGAAATCTCCAGGTGTGATTCCACTGTGATCCCAAGGGTGGGAGAAATTGTTTAAGGGCACCAGACACTGACTTTTTTTTTTTTTTTTCCCCAGGGATGAGGGTCTATGGATAAAGTTCTGCTGTTAGATAATCAGCAGCTCCTGCACTGATAGTCCCTGGAACATTTTGATTCTAGGTGTGGGAGATAGAAGGGAATGTCTACACACTGCACATGAAGCCAATTTCTGGTAGCAGAGCTGGGAAGTTTAGTTGCAATTCTGCCTCCTTGGAGAAACCTGCTCTGTCCCTGCCTGAACAGAGGGTCAGGGATTAGGGGCCCGTTGTGTTCAGCTACTCCCTTTATCCAAAGACATTTAAAGATGGTCCCAGTGGATCTGAGGGGGTCTTGTTCCATGTCTGACTGGTTAATTGTACATCTGGAACATTGCTATGGTGTTCCACCAGACCCCTTTTGCATCTGTCCCTTAGGAAAATGCCAGAGCAAGAGGACCCCTGGTACACTGCTTGGTTATTTGAGGCTAAACCAACCCTCAGCCACCTGCACTGGTGGATTTGGGATCAGAGAGTCACCAGTGACCTGTGGCCTTGCTCAGTGACCCGTGGCCTTGCCCAGTGACCCATGGCCTTGCTCAGTGACCCTCCCTGCTGCTCTCTGGGGTACGTGCTGGCTCTGGAGCAAAGCCATCCCCTGTGCTCACTCAGCCTGGGTCCCACATCTCCCCGAGGATGTCAGGCAGCCGCTGCAGCACACGAGACAATCCCAGCCCCTCACATTAATTCTCCCTCACATCTTGAGAGGAGTGTGACAGCAGCAAACCCTCCAAGTGAATCCTAGCCCTATATTAATTCGCTCCTAGGTCCAGCTCTCTGATCTGCTGTCATCTGGAAGTGATACTAATGCCAGGTTTCCATAGCCAGCGTCCCGCTGTGCCTCCCGCTGCAGCCGGAGTCATGCTGGGAGAGATCAGCTCCGCTTGAGAAGGGTAAACCAAGTGCTTGATTTCAAACAGTAGCAAGTGAGGCAAGGGAGAATATGGAGGGGGAGAGGGAGGGAGTGAAGGGATGAATGGCTGGGAGCATTCTTTTGAAAGGGGTGAGTGGTGATGAGTGCAGATGAGTTTCTTTCTCTCTGATCTCTGCCCATCTTTGCTACCCCCATCCCTGTTTTTTTTTTCCTCCAGTTGTCCCAGTCCTCTCTTTCAAGACCAATCTCCTTGCCCCACTTGAACCTAACGAGGCTCTTTTCACTGCAGAGAAAGCCTGAACTCCCCAAGGAACACGACAGCCCCAGCTCTGAGCAATAAGCACAAGGCTGCAAATCTTCCTCTGCCATCGGCTGCCAAGCCAGCTTCGTGCTCAGCTGCCCCAGCACTGCTGGGCAGAGGCAAGGTCCAGCTCACCATCAAAGGAACTGGGCAGGCTGGGCTGGCTGTCCAGCTCTCTCACCAGCTGACAGCTTCTGACAGCCAAACCCTCTTCTTCATGTGCTGCCCAACCTGGCGAGGGGAAGGTGAACGCTGATTTAATTTGACACTTCAAGAAAAGAATAAAGATACCTCAATAGAGACATTGCCTTTCCTCCAGAATGTTCTCTGAATATTTTACTGGCCAGCAATGCCGCAATATTTTTGTGAAGGTCAGTAAATGTTACTTAAGAAAACCAAAGGAAAAATAGTTGTAACGAGCAACACTCACTCCTAAAAGGAGCAGGAAAGAGCTTTCAGTAGATACAAAGTGATTTGTAGTAATGCCTTCTTTGGATTGTTATCTTGATTTTTTTCCCCCAAGTGTTTTATTTACTCTTTTTCTGCGATACCTACAGAAACCTAATGCCCAGAGATGTTTTTTCTCCCAGCAATTTTAGAGAATCAGCCTCTTGAAGGTGTCTCAGATTGGGAAATCTTAGGATAATGTCCTCCAAACCTCTTGTCCTCTCTGCCAGTGCTGGCTGCAGACATCCAACACACCCCACTGCAGAGGTGAAGCACAGAGCCAGGGACAGAACTTGCGGCCCCAAAGGGTCTGTCAGACACAGACTGGAGGTGTCCCCAGGTCACCTGGAGTGTCCCCTCCCCTGACCTGCAGCCACGGCTGAGTGGGGACAGTGGCTCAGGGCTGGGGCTCAGTGCAAGCTGCCAGGGGAAGGGAGTATGTGGGCTGTGGGCAGGGAGAAGGACTGGGGTGAAGTCCCCAGTTCCTCAAGGAAGTTGTCACAGCACATGGATGCTTTACATCCCTCCATCTTCCAGGGAAAAGTGGGAACCAGCAGGGCAGGGGCAATGCAAACCGGTGGGGAGATAATCTCTCACACCTCCAGAGCTGTTCCTGGTGTGTGCCTTGCCTGTGACCCCAGTTTCTGAAGGGTTCAGGGCTTGAGTGTGCCAGCATGCCCCTGGAGCACCCTGGTGCTGGGGGAGCCTCCCCCAGCCCTGCCCAGGGCAGCTGTGCCCCATGTTTATGGCAGCACACATCTCACTGCCTGCTCACAGCCTTATGCTGTGCCACTTCATTTGATGTTCCTTTTTCTAAATGGTAGGAAATCAGTACTTACCAAGTGCTGGCCCAGAATTTATTTGACTTTAATTTCCCTTTATGACCCCGTCTGCTAATCTCTATTGCACAGATAAAGAGAGGTAACCCAGGCATCATTACCCGTGCTGTGGAGAATTTTCTGCAGTTCAATTATAATCTGGTTTTTTTTTTTCCCCTTGAGCAATAAAATCTCTCTGTCTCTCCCTCTCTCCCTTTCTTTTCCTTTAAACTTGTTCTCATAACTCTTCCTCTCCTGCTCTCAAGATGAGGTTAGGTACTTTTGTGATGTGTTTTTGGCCGGGTGTTTGTGGGAGCCAGCGCAGTTTTCAGGCTGGAGCAGAAGGCTCAGACGTGCACGTGTTGTTTAATGCCTGCCTGGGAGATGCAGGAGGCACAGGTGAGGCACGAGGAGGGCATGGAATAGATTAGCACATGGGAAGGGCTCGAGTTCTGCACACACAGCTCGTTATGGATTGTTTTTAGCCTCCCTCTCTCTGGAAATGCCAGCATGATGGGTGGCAAAGCTGCTGCTGAGCTGCTGGTTTAATTTGCCTTTAGAGGCGTTTTAGGGAAGGCATCTGGCTCCAATCGTGCTGCCCCTTTGAAAGGCCGTTCTCATTTGTCTGCAACTTCTTTGAAAGGTGAGTAATTCTCAGCGTATTTTTCTTGGGCACCGCTCACCCTGGCAAGGAGATCTTTCATGTGTGCTTGTGACCTTTAGGACAGCAGAGCCATCGATACATCTTCAGTGCATGTATTGTCCTTGTCATGTGGTAATTATTTACAAGCCTTGATTTCAACGTTTGGACCCCAGGAAAAAAAAAAAAAAATTTATGTATTTATTTTCTATAAACTTTTTTTTTTTATCATTTTAATTTGACATAAATTTAAACCAAACAGAAGAGAAGATGAACAAAAAGAAAAAGGAAGACATCTAAATCATGGTGAAGCTGGCCTTAAAAAGGACATAAAAATGATATAGTTCTGATTTGTGTATTTTATTAGTAACAGTAGTCAATATTAATAATAGCAACAATAATGCTAGACATATTATTAATGAAATAAATTGATAAAATTAATGAAAACCAGCTCATCATTACTTGGAGAGGCCAACATGACCTCCACAGAGTGCAGTGTTCTGTATCCATGATGAAAGATAACCTGTCCATTAGCAAAGATTGGCTGCACCTGAATTCAATTAGAAAATTAACAGCTGATGGGATCTGGGGCTAAACCCCTCCCTTGACTCGGTGAAGTCTATCAGAAGTCAATCTGAATGTTTCAGCTGCATGAATCAAAAGCCAGTGTGTCTACAGGACTCCAGACTTGTGGAAATACAGTGTGAATCCAAAAGGTCCTGTTGCATATGTAGGAAGACAGATGGTGGTGGAGCCTGCTGCCTTCTGGCAAGATGAAATGATTTATCCCTAAACTATCTCTAATGGAAAAACATCCGAGGGCAGCCTGAAACGCAGGCGCTCAGGGAGGGAGGGACCACTTGTAGAGACCAGGCTGGCTGTGGCTGCAAATAAAATACATCTGTCCTTTATAAAGCAGCAACTTTTTAGCATAGACAGCACAAGACACCCACGTCCTGGTGCCTATCCTCAGGCATTTCATCCAATTTCATTGTCGGATTAACTTCCTTGCCATGAGAGTGGCCCAGAGCATTTATTTCTTCAGTGCTACTGTGAGATTTTTCTCAGCACTAGCAGCAAAACAATGACTTGCTGTGTATTCTCAGGGTATTTTAATGATCCCATCTCCATATCTGTTTAAATTTACAGTACAGCAGAGCTCTGACTGGCATATGGTTGTCAGCCAAGAGAAAACTGTGCGTCTAGGAAGCAGATCAATGTTGACATTGTGAAGGTACCTCTGGAAAGAATTAATCAAGTCTGATCTTTGCATACCCTCTCAGTATGGATTTTCATTAGACGTGGTGCTGTCTCCACACAGAGTCCAAGGTGGTCTCCTCAAGGTCAGCCTCGGGAGGGGATGAAGGCTGCAGAGTCTGGGGGTTCTGGGGGCACAGACTTTGATGTTCCTGTGCAGGAGCAGCTGCTCCAGAGGAGCTGGGATGTCAGGGCAAGGCACTGAGCCTGGATATAACAGTTTAAAATAGGCTTTAAATGTGTGGGAGATGGCAGTGTGGAGGGAGAAGGGTTGGAATTTCATGGAACCATACAAGGCATGCACAGGGATCATTGAGTCCAGCCCCGTCCCTGCCCAGCCCCCCAACAATCCCAGCCTGTCCATCCCTGGCAGCGCTGTCCAAACGCTCCTGGAGCTCTGGCAGCCTCGGGGCCGTGCCCATTCCCTGGGGAGCCTGGGCAGTGCCAGCACCCTCTGGGGGAAGAACCTTTCCCTGAGCTCCACCTGAGCCTGCCCTGGCCCAGCTCCAGCCATTCCCTGGCTCCTGTCCCTGACCCAGAGCAGAGATCAGTGCCTGCCCCTCCACTGCCACTTATGATCTTGTGAATAAATTCCTAGGGAAAAAATATCCTTCCTTTAATCAGGGGACCAAAGAAACCATCAGGTCCCTGGCTCAGCCTTCATTCAGCTCTGTTAGGTGAACTTGAACTCCAGGAGATGCCTGAGCTGAGCTCCAGGCTGCCTTATCTCACCCCCTGGCTGACTCAGGCTGTGGCCACGCTGTGTCACAACTGTCACCATTGATTTGGGCTGCTAGCACAATCTGTGCCAGGGCAGAGCCAGCCTGCAGCTCCATTGCTCCTCAAGGTAAAATCAAGCCCTTCATTAGTGTTTGCTATTAGGAGCTGTTAGTGGTAATGGGGCTTAGTGATATGTCCACAGTGAGGCACAGAACACTCATATTCCTTAGGCAGGACTTAATCCACCCAAAAAGGAGAATGCACAAAGCACCACGTTTCACAAATGTTGTGTTTCATTAAAGGGTCAGTGCATCATGAGTTTGGGATCTAAGAGGTAATCTGATTAATTAACAGAACTAAAGCTATCTAGTAAACAGATTCTGAATTTGTAATAAATAATTAGCCATCACAAATGTCTCTTAATGAACTATTAAGTGGCTTAAGGGTGGAATTCTTAGCTGACATGAAAATATCTGACACAAAAAATCTCTTTTCCAAATAAATGATGGCCTCATTAATATTGAAAAGAACAGCATGCTTTCACTATTTCTTTTGTCTTTAAGAACTGAACAGGTTTAGAAAATAGAAATCTATCTAGTATGTGCTGACTGCTGCCAGAAACCAATTTTTTTTAAGAACTGTTATTGAGAGTCATTAATTATCTGCAGGTCCCATTTGCTCTGAATCAGTGACAAACTTTGTGAGATTTTGGACGGTTTTAATTAATGCAGGAATATGAGATGTAATATGCTTCTTGTTTGAACAATTATTGTCCTAACACAACCCTTGAATTAAAGGATTATGGGGAAAATAAAAGTAAATGAGATGCTACGGATCTGTGAGCAGAACATGTGAGTCTGTGTAGCTCACACGGTGCTGCCCTGATCCCACAGCCTGGAAAAGCTGCTGTGCCTGCACACACCTCATCCCAGCACAAAGATCTTCTGAGGACAACAACAAGTTGATATTGAGATGAAAGGCACATTTTTTTTAAACTAATGAGACAGACAGCTTATGCTTTGATTTCAAATCTAATCAAGCTGCTTGGAGAGATTCTTTTCTCTTTTTGATTCAATGCAAGCTGCTTCTCCCTTCCTATTCTGTCCTCTCCCTCTCCTCTTCATCTTCCTTTCCTTTTATCACTCTTCTCTTCTTGCTTTTTTCCTTTCCTTCCTCACTGACTTAATTACAAATGCACTGGAGTAGTGAGCAGGACAACGAGAAAATCCTGCTGTCCTTGCCCAGGCTGACCCAACTGTGCAGGGCTCGTGCCTGTGAGCAGATCAGATCCCTCTGTGGAGATTCTGTCCTTACAGCTCTCCTAACACGACTGCCTGGCTCTCAGATGGGAGATGTCTCCTTTCTGGCCAGCTCAAGCAGACATAAAGGACTTTGGATCTTCCATGTCATGGTTTGAGTGGGTGGGGGTTCTCATCTCTCCCAAGCAAGGCTCATAGTGCCGTTCCAAGCAGGATTGGTGCTGTATTTAACAGGCACAAGCTGCACACAGCAAACACTGAGCAGCTCTTCAGCATTTAGAGAGACACATCAGGAGGGTGTTGAGTCCATCAGAGCCGAGCTTTGACACTGTCACAGCTCTGCTGGCTAGGGAAGCGGTCTGGCTTAATTCACAGAGTTCCTTTGCCTTCACAGTGGTGTAAAAAAAAAAAAAAAGTGTCTGGGTGTTTGCCTTTGATTTCTCAAGGACCACACTTTCACTCATAATTTCACTCAAAAGACTAATATTATTCTGCTCCAGTCGGATGCTGGATCCTATTTAACTTTCAGACCTTGTCTTAAGCTGCCACATTTTCATGAATATACTGGCGCCATCTGAATGCTCACGAATAAGGGATAACATGACTGTGCATAGCAGATGAGTCAGAAACCTGGAGCTTTTGCCTATGATAATTTTTTTTGTTATTATTTTTGCACCCTGCCAGCTGTTGATCTTGCTAATGTGCCACTTAGCAGCCAAGTTTTGTTCCCTCTTAGTTAATGAACTGTGGCAAGAAATCACTGGCCAGTGGCTGCTTTTAAAGTTAATAGTGAGTGGTCCATGAAGCAGAAATGCCCCAGACCAGTGGATCTGGAGATCAAGCAGTGCTGTTGTCAAAGATGATGGAGAGAAGAAGGTAGAAGAGTCTTGTATCACTCTTGATGTAACCACACTTCTTGGACACGTGCTGAAGTTAAGAGTTATTTCTTTGGGATGGACAAGGATTTATGATCTAGTAAAATATGCCATTCTTGACCCAAAAAACCTTGTGTCTCACTAGAGATCCCCAGCTTCACATGACAGAGCACAGCCGTTTGTGCTCTCCACACCCTCGTGTGCACCCCAACCACAGAGTCTGGTGAACACAGCCTCAAGTCCAGAAAAGCTGTGTGAATTTTGGGAATCACCTTATTACGAATATCTTGGTGAATGGGCAGTGTGAGTCCTGGAAACCTGCCCATCACCCTGAGAGCTCCACCAGCTGCAGGGAGTGCAGGTGGAGAAGGGCTGCTGGGTCAGAGCTGGACAGATTTTCCTCAGGAAGGGAGCTGGGCTCTGCAGCAGCCGCTGTTCCCTGCCAGCAGCCAGCCTCATTCACATTCCAGAGCTGAAACCCAGCCTGCTGCCAGCTCACCCCTCTTGCAGGGGCTGCAGGAAGAGCTGTGGCTCCCTGAAGCCCCTTCTCAAACACGCTGGCCCTCTGCTCTGTGGAGCCAGCTCTCTCTGCTCTGCCTCTTCCTTCTTCTTTTGTTGGCATTGGGATTTCTCGTGGTCCTTCTGCTCCCCCTTCCAAGCACCTCTTGGTTATTAAAATGCAGCTCAGGATAGTTCACTTTGCCTGGTACATTATCATTCCTCGTTAGAGACCCCTCCAGGGCCTGTGATATGCCTGCACCGACTTTATAATTACAAAGTCAATTTCTAAACAGACATTTGCAAATAAGTCAATTTAAATACTGAGATTTGCAAACAATAATTAAGCAGTAGCTTCTTTTTTAATATCTATATATATAATTAATGCCCATGGGCTTTCAATTTTACCTTGCCACTGTGTAGCTTGCAATTGTTTGTTGAGCTAAACCATTCTCAGGAAGCAAATCAAATCAAATCACTGATGGGTTTTAAAGCTGTTTAAGAAAATACCCTGTCTTGTTTCATCCCAAATCCATTTGCCCTCTCTTGTACAGTCCCCAGTCCACCCTGCAGCTATAAGGAAATAGCAGCAGGTGCCTCATGTGAGCTTGGGAGGTTTCCCCTTCAGGATGAGGGTGGTGACCTGGTCTGCCCAAAACCACCCAAAACCACCCAAAACCACAACAAATAGGAGAAGACTGAGTGGATGAAGCTGAGCAATAAAACACTCAGTGAGTACAAGGGCAAATGCACTTTGGAGGAGATGAACATGTTTGCTCCAAGGTTTACTCCAAGGGTGTGCAGTGTTGAGAGGAGCAAATGGGTTTCATCCCAAAATGGGAGGAATGTCTCCATTTCTTCGAGGCAGGTCCTCATGTTATCCCCTGCCATCACCCCATGTCCCAGCTCTCCTTACCCTCCTCGTCTCCCTACAGACACAGGAAGGTCTGGCAGGACTGCCCTGCCCCACCACAGCCCTACCCCTGTCATGGAATCCAGACTCTGGGATCCTGGGAAGATGAACAGCTGACCCAGGACACAGAGGGGTGAAACAGAGTGTTGCATTTCTGTTAGGAGACTCCTCTTCCAAGCCTCTCCCACCACCTGATCCACGTTGCCTTCAGCTTTGTTTTGCCACAGATGGTTTCTCATACTCTGGCTTTCCTGCCTTTCTTCCATTCCCTGCAACAAGACATTTTTTGGTGGACTTCTATGAGCTGCAGAATCCACGAGGAGAGGCCACAGCCTGCTGGTTTGCTGTCCTGCACTCTCTGGAGTGTCCCAGCAGGTTGTGAGTGGTCAGAACACTGAGCCTGGTGAAGAATGAGTCTCCACAAGGCCTTGACTAGAAATCTGTAAGGGAAGGCTGAGTGCAAAGTCTTTGCATGTGCCTCACGGTGCATTAAAGATGGATTGTTTCCTGGTTCGTGCTTCTGCTCAGTAATTTCAAAGGGCTTACTCATTATTTTTGTGTTGGTTCCACATTTTTGAGCGTGCTCGTATCTTAGCTCATCAAACTTGAGCCAGCTGGGGCCAAAAATATCCCTGGCATAATCAGTTCGTTCATCCAAGCCCAAAACCTTCATTTCTCAATCCAAATAGACATCCACCATCAGCGTATTTGCAGGGAACATGGTCCTCAGGATCATCCTGAGTGACATTGCTGGGAGCAGCCTTTCTTGCACTCTGCACTCCACATCTGATTGCTATAAATATGAGCAACAGTTATCCATCCCTTCTTTTCCCTTTTTATGGATGTGCAAGGACAATAACTTAAAGCTCTCGCTGCTATTCAGCACAAAAACAAATAACAGAACCACTCTGGCTGTGATGCATCTCCACAGCATAACTTAGACATGCCACTGTTATATGAAGTTATAAATACCTATCACTTGACAATGCCAGTGTTTTTCAGCAGGGGAAGGAGGATGAAAAAATTAGGAAAAAAGCCCAAACCTTGAGCCGTGGTTGCTATAGCAATTAACAATGCGTCCTCCAGGAGCCAGGGATGCTGATGCAGCTAAAACAAATGTTTGTGTTTGACCGTGGCAGGGACGGTGACGGATTAGGGAGTGCTGGCCTTGAGCCTTGGTGTAATCCAATTCTAAATAAATCATAAATCTAAGTGCAGACTGGCAAGCTCGAGGGAATACCAATATGAGGAGGGTGGCAGCAGGGTAGTTTTGGTTTCTGTGAGGGGCAGGGGTGAGGAGGGAGTGATAGTGGGATGGGTGCAAAAATGCTGATGGAGAGATGTGTTGATTGGGAATTTTTCACCAAAGGACACGACCAGCCTAAAGCCATCACTTCTCATCAGTCCCCAATGGAATTTCTTTCTGTAGGAGCCTCTAAGCACTATGGCTCTCCTCATTTCAGGGCTGAAGCACAGAATCACAGAATGGTTTGGGTTGGAAGCTCATCTTGCTCCTACCCCCTGCCATGGACAGGAACACTTTCCACTAGATCAGATTGCTCCAAGCCCCATCCAACCTTGGATACTTCCAGGGTTTGGATCCTTAAAGCCTGAAGAAGATGTGACAAGGGAGTTCACTGAATCCTTCCCATCACTGGAGGTGGCCTGGGTAATCCATGATTTCCAGCTGAGCCCAGACTGTGCTGTTACCAGAGGTTTGGGTGTCCTTGGGGTCCATGGTGAGGTAATGCCAACATCCCCATGGCAGTGGGGTCAGCAGTGTCAGCAGTGCAGGGCAGGCTGCACACCTGGGGCTCCTGCTGGGAGACAGAGAAACCTCTGCCCTGTGGATGATAACAGTGATCTGGTGTTTCCCAGCCTCACTGACACACGGATCCAGCCTTGATATGGAGTGAAAAATGAAAATGAGGACAGCTCAGTCAACAGCATGTCTCAGAAATTAATGAGCCCCTTTGCCTCCAACACCTGATAATTACATCTTTCAATTAAATGAACTCTCTCGCTGTCCAAGTTCTTATAAATTAACTCAAAGTGATGCATCTTTGTGGGATGCCAAATCTTCCTTCTGCCAAAATCAGTGCAAGCTCTCAGGCCCTCACAGTGCTGGAGAGCCTTGGACACAGATACAACAGGAGGGTGCAGTCCTGGTGTCACAGAGCCCAGCTCTGGGTCACTGCCCATGCTGACACCAGGGCCCTGAGCTCTGCACCTCACCTCCTGTGAAATGAGGGACAACAGAAGACCCTGGATGACCCCAGGCAATCAGCTGCCACTATGGGAATGGCAGGCACAGGGCTGTTTCTCAAGTCCTGCCCTTTGCTTGGACTTGTCACTGCAAAGTCTGGAACTCTTTGACTCAGGTCACAGCTTAGAGATGGGAGCCTTAGCGAGGTGGTGGAGTGATGGATTCTGCCTTCTGGTGGGATTCACACCAGGATGGACAGCTGGTTACAGAAAAGGCACTTGCTGTGGGAAGGGACACCTGCCACTGTGCTGAGGCCAATTGCCATATTTCCCATGTAGTTTGGGTACAGAGGTGCACTGAGATGTGTGCTCAGTTTCCTGGTGAGGTAGAGAGGACAGATAAGTTGCTGTCTCCTCCTGCACCATGGTGCTTTGAAGGCTCCCAGTTCTACCCTATTTCATCTTTTTCAGTGTGGAGAACATCCAGACCTGAACTGGGATCTCCTGGTCTGCTCCAGTTTGGTGCACACACAGACCTGCCCAGCTGGAGAAGGCAGGCTGAGTGTGGGGAGAGAGCTGCACGTGCAGATCCCACCTCAGCAGGGTGAATGTGACAGAACCAAGCAACTGCTTCATTCTCTTTCTGTTCTCCCTTTCCCTTAAGTAATCAAGTGCCACCAGTGCAGGCTAAAGCTGGGTCTTTATAAGCTTGCAATAAATCCACCCAGCTTTTCTAAAGCACAGCAGGCAGCTGATGCAATCACATAACTCAGCCCAAGTCATGGGACAGTGGCTGGGAAGGCTGAGGATGGATTTTCCTCTGAAACCCACACAGACTCATATTCCCACTTGTGCACTCTCACGCCATCCCAATTAAGGCAATTAGCAGTGACCAAGGGCAACTGCAAAGCTCCAATTAAACCAGCACAAAGGCTAACATGATCTACAGTGTCATGGAGCAGGTTTGGAGCCTGCTTCCCCCTACAGCCACTTCCTGGCAGATTAAAGGGTTTGTGCACTCTCTCTGTCCCCTGCCAGACCTCCTGCCACCTGCTCTCCTTCACTAAGCCCAAACCTTCATCTCCAGTCTCTGTATCTCCCCATTAATTTGCCCCCTGTCAGGGGTCTCAGGGGAAGATTGTGGCTTTTCTCCTATTGCTCTGTCCCATTCCATCTGCAGCCTGCAGCAGCAGTGCCCTATTCCCCTTCACCCCCTTAGGGATGGCCAGAGTGTGATTTGGGCTTCAGTGGCCTTTTCCTAGCTGGGACTGGTGCTAGGCTGTGCTTTTGCTCTTTGCACTGGCAGGCTGTGAGAGGAAGGGATGGAATCAAGAGCATTGCACACAAGCAAGGGCTGAGAGTGGCACAGATTGGGGACATGAGCACACCCAGCTCTGAGCCACTGGCTCAGATCCAGCAGAGGTGACAGTGGCCAGATGCAGTGATCAGGTGAGGTCACAGTGGCTAGGTGAAGGTGACAGTAGCCAGGTGACAGGTGACAGTAGCCAGGTGAAGGTGACACTGGCCAGGTGCAGTGGTCAGGTGAGGTGACAATGGCCAGGTGAAGGTGACAGTGGCCAGGTGACAGGTGACAATGGTCAGGTGAGGTGACAGTGGCCAGGTGAGCTGACAGTGGCCAGGTGACAGTGGTCAGGTGAGGTGACAGTGGCCAGGTGAAGGTGACAGTAGCCAGGTGACAGGTGACAGTGGCCAGGTGAAGGTGACACTGGCCAGGTTACAGTGACCAGGTGCAGTGGTCAGGTGAGGTGACAGTGGCCAGGTGAAGGTGACAGTGGCCAGGTGACAGGTGACAGTGGTCAGGTGCAGTGGTCAGATGAGGTGACACTGGCCAGGTGCAGTGGTCAGCAGCCTCTGGCATCTCCCAGTGGCCTGAGCTGAATGATCAGGTCAGATCCTGAGGCAGGATCCCTTTGGTTCCTGTGGATCTCCACTGCCCTGGCCAAAGGCAGGAGCACATTCAGTGCTAACTGCTGTCCTCGTTAGCAGTGACTGCTGAAAAGCCACTTGTGGAATAGCCCCAGCCAGTCACACTCTTCCCTAAAGCTGACTGCTCCAATTAAGGCTTGACAGGCAGTCAGGGTAAGATGTTTGCTATCCTGCATGGAGGAGATGTAGCAACTTCAGGGCTAGAGCTCAGAAACCTGCCACATATTCCCTTAAAAAAACATCCTTTGGTTTGGGTATGGTTGTGAGGGAGAAAATCAAACGGTGTACTCGATACAGAAAAACATCTTTTTGTGATTCTTTCACCTTTTGGCTGTGCTTAGCTTTTCCTTTCTGTTTTAGGTTTCCTTGTGTGTTAGCACTGAGGATAAAACCCATGAAATCCCTTTCTTAATGTTTTTGCTTTGTCCTGAGTAACACAGACAAAGGGGCTGTCATGAGCTGCTAGAATGGAAATTAATTTTAAAAGCATCATCATTTATCACTTTTATAGGAAAAAAATGAGAAACCAGCGAGATTACAGCAATTGTGGCAGAAATTTCCTGCACAAGAATAATCAAAAGTTATTTGCAAAAGGGTAATGACATGAAAGTACTCAAAAGAAATTCCAGGCAAAAACTTTCCAGCCCTGAAGCTTCAATTGAGGTTGAACATTTGCCTCTCTCAGTTTGGAGCACCCAAAAGTGAGGCCCTGGCAGTGTGGTGGTTATTTGGAGACAGCTGAGAGAGACAGGTGTGTTTAGAAGACAACTCTGGATCAACACCTGGTGTCTGAGGCAGATGGGATGGATGGTTCCTCCCATCCAGGCTGGAAGGAGCCCCTACAGAAACCCTTTGATTCTCAACAGCATCAATGACAGCAGTAACAATATTGCTGGCAAACACAGCTACCCATGACTGACCTGGGGATCAAAGCAGGGCATGGAGTCACGGAACCCTTTGGGCTGGGGGCTCCAGCTGGGGATGCTCAAACAACACCAAACCCCACAAACTCTTGCTCTGGCTGCAGGAGCAGGAGCAGCCTGTGGCTCACTGGTTTGTGAAGTGCTCACCTGGAGGGAGATGCTGTGAGCTGGGGGTGGCTCAGCTCTGACTGAGCAGGAGCCTCTTTCACACCTCTGATCGAGGCTGCCACTCCAGAGGAGCTCATTAAATCCAGCACAGCAGAGCTGCTGCTTCCTTCACTTACTTGCTTTCTTTTCTCCCTCACTTCGTGGAATGAGTTAAAGGCCCCACATTCCTCATCCCTTCTTTCTAGCAGAATTTGCTCATTCCAGTCCTCCCTCTCCTCTCACTCTCCTGCTCCTCTCACTTGCTCCCTCCAGGAAGTCAGCTAATTATTTCCTGAATGCCCCCAGTGTTATTTTGCCTTGAGAACCTCTCCTGCTGGGACTTTTCACACACTTATGAGTCTCTATGTGACAAAAGGTTTCTCAGTTAGCTTTGAATGGGTGTTTATTTTCTACATTTAGTCCTTTTGCCTCATCATCTGCACTTGGGCTGAGAATAGAAACTTCACTTGACATTATCTGAACCATTATCAATTAAATCCCTTCTTAACTGCCTTTTTTTCCCCCTAAGCTGTGTAAGTTTGAGGTTTTTGCTCTCCTCTTTCCCTCCTGCACACCTTGCATTCACAGATAAAGCCCTTTGCCCTTCTACTCTAACTTTCCAAACACAACACACTTTTTTACTGTTTCGGGGGTGGTTTTTTGCCCTTTTTTTGTGGTTTTGTTTTGTTGTTGTTGTTGTTTAATGTCACTGCAGTGAGCAGACAGAAACATGGGATTCCAGTTTATTTCACATTGAAAAGTCAGTGTTCCCTCTTTGAACTCGTGCAGACATCAGAATATCTGCTCTGTGCCATAGGGGATCCCCAGCTGGGGATGCAGAATGTGAGTCAGCAGTGAACAGCTGAGTGGTCCCATGGCTTCAAGTGACTGTGGCCACTGGGCTAGAGCAGTTCTGAAGCCAGACTGATGGATGGTAACTCATGAGTTTACCAAATTTCAGTCTGGTTTTCACACATTCCCAGGGACTGCATCTGCAGGGTGAGTGAAGGCAGCAAAGAAAAGCAAAGATGTCAGGTTGGAAGGGACCACAGTGGGACCACCTGGCCCAAACTCTGCTCCAGCAGGCTCATCCCAGAGCTCAGGATTGTGTCTGCACAGTTCTGGGATATCTCCACTGGGGGAGACTCCACAGCCTCTCTGGGCAGCCTGTCAGGGCTTGGTCACTGCAAGGAAAGTTGTTCTTCATGCTCAGGTGGAATAAAAAAAAACATCCCAGCTTCCACAGAGCATCCAGCTCACAGGAAAGAGCTCTGTGGGTGGAGGAATGCCAGAGCTAATTATGAAATGGGGGTGATTAAGGCCAAAAATGCCTCTGGCATGGGGAAAACGATGGGGGTGAAACAGTGACACAAATATATGGATTTATTAGTACTTATGGAATGATTTCTGTCATTTTTTGACTTACTTAATGCCCCACCCCCCAGCAAACCCCATGCAGAATTACAGCCCTGTGATAGAAGACAGGCAGGTCACATCCTTTTGACCCACATGTCCTTGTCACAACTGGAGACATGCCAAGCTTAAAACAAGCTACAGACACTTAACCTAATCAGAATAATTCTGCAACAGTTCAAAAAGTATCAAACAAGCACAGAGAGTTTTAAAAGCGACAGAAATGTATTACTTGGCACTTTTTTGGGGCTTTTTTGGGTGGGTTTTTTTTGTTGTTGCTGTTATTGTTGTTTTGGGTTTTTTTTTTGTTTTTTTTTTTTTTTGTTTTGTTTTGTTTTGTTTTTTTTTTTTTAATATGAGCTATCCCCAGCCCTGCAGATCCAAAGGACTGGAGAAAACACAGGTAAGCAGCTGAACTCCAAACCTGCAGCTCTCTGGGAGTTTGTCTTCAGGAAATGGCACAAGCAAAAGCATTAATTGTTTGCTGTTTCACCTCTTTTCTTTGTTGGATCAGCTGTTAATTCGAGGCCTGTGGCCATGTCATAACTGCTTTTATTGAGCTGTTTCAAAGGCAGGTCCCAGCGAACCTGTTTGTCATTCAGGCAGTGAAGGAGACTGCTCCCAGCTCTGCAGAGGCTGCTCAGCCAGCTCAGAGCACCCTGGAATCTATCAGTGCTAATTAGGGCTCACTTAAATGCTCCCAGGCTGCCCTTGCTGGTTTGAAATGCAGAGTGGCATGTGAAAGCCCTTCTGCCTGGCTCCTGACAGGAGCAAAAGCAAACATCAGGCCCTGCTGTGACCTCCATTTACGAGACTCATTTACTGCACTGAAGGCATCAACTTCTGGGAAATCAAATGGACAAATTAGTTTTGAACCCCGACTGGTTAAGATGGACTTCTCACTGGGACAGTGCTCCTGCCTGACTCAATATTTCCTTAATCCTGGTGTCTGTGGAGTTTCCTCAGGGAGGTTGGGTGGATGGGTTTGCTGTCAGGAGGAGGTCTGGGAGCAGGGAGGTGGCAGCTTTCCAAGTGCCCCTGGTCCCTGACACCGGGTGGGTACCAGCTGTCGTGGAACTAAAACCCCAAGGCTGTTTTTAACTAGAATTAATCATTTCATTTAAGCAAAGGCACAGTCCTGTGCCCTGACCCAGTATTGCACTGCCTTTTGCACAATGACAAGAGATCTCCATCCAGTGATGTGCCCCATGTGTCATCCCATGATTCGTGTTCATCTCCATAAACTCAAATTTATCTTTGGGGAGTGAAGGGGATTCTAGCTAATCCCTGTTCTCAGCTCTGTAAGACTCCAGGACCATCTGTCTGTTTTCAACCAAGTCTACCCAAATCCCCTGCTCAGTGGGCATGAAGCCACCTGAGGATCCCTTCCTTCCTTCTGAGGTTCAGCCCAGCCATAGCTGCTCCCCATGTGGACTAGCTATTGGAAAATGTGTGTGGAAAATTGGGAGCCTTCACTATCAAAAATATCCTGCCCAGGAACAACAACCCATTTAATTTGCCACCCATGGGATCCCTTAGTCTTTGTGGCAGAAATATTTCCTGTTCCACGTCTGTCCCACTGCAGACTGTGCTCCTTTCCCTGCATTCCTCTCTTAATCTCCCTGAGACTGCAGTGCCTAGCTCATTATGAGATATTTATATTTTCCATTTCTCTGGTGTGTGGTTCTGGGAGCCTCCTCCAGTCTTTTGAGGGGAATCTGAATTTATTGAACACTTGTACTGTTGGTTTGTGTCTGGGTTCCATCATCAGCAGCTAGAAGAAAGAGCTGCAGAAGATGCTCTGGGACCACTCTGCTGCCTCTTGGGGACCCACAGCTCCCTCAGGGGACAGCAGTGAGGACTCTGAGCATGTAGTGCAGCTCAGCCTGGCTGTCATTGGCACAAACCACTCAGCACTGCAGGATGCTTTGAAACAACTCCACCAGTGAATCTCCATCCTCAGGGGTAGAAACAATTTTCTCTCCCAGACTGCACAGTCCACAGCCAGTGGTAGATAACTCATTTGGGGAGTGCCCTCAAACCTTAGTAACATTTAGCATTTCTGAGTCAAAGGGACCTTGTCCTCCATGTAGCACAGTGCTCTCCAGCAGGTGAGGAAGAGCCCATGATGGACCTTTCCTTCTTGACTTGCTGCCTCTGAGCAGGAAAAGGGTTTGCACTAACAGGAAGCCTCACAGCCAAGCCACAGATGGGTCCTGTCAGTCTGGCCCAGATGGGTGATGTGAAGAAGACAAGGTCAAACTGAGTCCAGACCCCATCAGGAGCACTCTGAAATCCTGTTCTGCAGCTGTTGGCAGAAGCCACCTGGAGGATGGCAATGTGGTTTCTAAGGTTGTGCACAGGACAGAGTGAGCTCAGGTTTTGGACAACACTGTTGCCACTGAGAACCACAGCAAGAAAGTGGATGAGATGAATTGACTTTGTGTCTGTGAATAACATCTCTGTAAATATTGCCAGATGTTTTCCAGAGCCCTGCTGACATGGCAGTGAGGTTAGGGGAACCAGCTCCCCCCATCACTTCTGCTCCCAGCTTAAGCCCAGAGACCAAACCAAACCTTGGGACCCCCTGTGCTCTTCCAGCCCCCCCTCTAATTGCTCAGGAAGAATCACTGGGGTTGCTCATGTGTGGGATCCACAGCCCCAAACAGCACAGTCTGTGTCTGCACACAGTGAATGATGACAGACCCCAAAGTGCTCTCACAAGCTCTCCTCTCCTACATGGAGACCTGGCCTGAGCCAGGATGGAGCATGAGGGAAGCAGATGGCAGCCTGGCAGAGTGATTAAAGCCCTAGATATCTGTCCTAATAAATTGCCCACCCAGCAGATCAAACATTGCAATAGTCAGTCCTGTCAGCAAGTGCAGCCTTATTTACAGCACTGGGCAGATGCCACACTGTGCTGCACACTGTCAGCACAGGCTGGATTGCAAGCTGGGATGGAGAAGAGACCTGGGGATTTAGTCTGTCACCCCAAGTAGGTGTCACTGGGTACCACAGCTGAGGTAAATCCTTGCAGTAGGATTCAGTGAAGGAAACAGGCAAAGGCTGAGCTTCTGACTCATGAAGATAAATGTGTGTCCTGTGCAGATTTAGACCTGAAGACAGGTGTTATTTCTATCCACTTTGTTATGTCCCTGCTCCCTTCTCCCCTTTCACCCCATCTCAATATCCCCAAAGAGCCCTTTCTGTGTAAAGTCAAAGCCTTCCCGTGGTGTCCCACTTCAGTCTCACTCCTTTCCTCTTTTCTGGGATATTGGCAGAGGAGTTGATTTGGGTTTGCTCTGTTCACAGGACTCCTGTCTGTATATCTGAGGGCTCAATGTGTGAGTGCTGTGCCAAGCCCTGCTGCACTATCACCCAAATGGAGCACAGTGCTTTTCTGCCTCACTTTTACCTCTCTTGAGACTTCCCAGATGCAGGCCTGGAAATCATTTTCTCCCAGTCCTTTACCAGAAGAGGTACCAGTGAGATAGGTGCTGGTAGAGCAGGAGCTGGTTTTCTGCATAATTGCATTCAGAAAAGGGAGAAAATCTTGTTTTTCCTGAAAAAGATCCTGGTATTTGTGGGATGAGGAATCCTGAAGATACAAGAACCACTGAGTCCTGGTTTCTGAGACACTGATTGGCTCTGGTTTCTAATAAGGTCTAAGTTCCAGCTGGAGCTTTTTGGACTTTAACACACTGCTGCTGAGGAGGAGTCTCTGAGGCAGGCAGGGCATAGGAGCAATGGCTTTGAAGGTACTGCTGAGCCTGAAATCTGGGGAGAAGCCTCTCCTTAGGGCATCTTGCTGGCAGAACTCAGTGTCTATAAGCAGAACCCTCTCTGACTGGAGAGAAAAACAGAGCCAGGATTTTTATCCAGGGTTTCCTAGAGGGAAATATGTGCTGTGCTGGGTGAGGTTCACAGAAAGGGAATGCATCCTGTTCAGAGTGTCTCAGATTTCCAGCCCATGCAGAGAGATGAGCACATCAGTCCAGATGAGCACTGCCTGGGAGGGGTTGCTGAGCACATTTGGGTTCCTGGCTGACCCCACACACATCAGGGAGCAGCTCCTCTTCCACTGAGAAGAACAGTAGAGAATGGGCCATGCAGCCAGATCCTTCCCTCAGGATTATTTTTAGAACAGATCAACCTTCCCAACTAAATGCCTGTCAAATCTGATGCCTTTCTTCAAAAACTCCAGGTGCAAACAAATCACTGGGAATTTTTTGGCTGGGAGCAAGCACAGAAGGCTTAGATGGTTGTTTTGAGGCCAGCTGTGTTTTTTTTCCCCCCCCATTCATTCATAACTGCTGCAAACAGTGAGAACCATTGGAGAATACAGGAGCAACCAATGCTTGGGTCTATGCCCTGCACCTCAGCTCTATGTCCAGGGAAATCTTGGGAAAGTTTCCAAGTCATGGTTATTTATATTCCCCACCTCTGCTCCTGAACTTTTTCAGAGTGCTGGTAATAATATCCCAGTACTAAACTGTACTTTCCGTGGGCATCATTTGCATGGCTGAACAGCTGTGAGCCTCTCTGCACCGCCTGCCTGCCATATTGCATAGATAATAACAGCTAATCCATATTAATTATAAATACACAAATCGCCTCCTAAATAAGGCAAAGTTTTGTGAGCAATTCAAACCAGTGGGTGCCAAGAAATGTTAGTGTTACTCCTGACACCTCATCCTCTGCTGTCATGTCATGAATAAAGAAGAGCCCCCAGCACAAGTTAAGGATGGCATCTGAGCTTTAATAGCCTGCAGCCACTGCCATCAGCCCTGCGGCGCTGATTTCATCACATCTCACTAGCTAAACTGCGCTGGGTCACTAACAAACCTCCGTGGAGAGGGAGCCGAAGGAAGTGGGTCCGAAATTCCCATTCAGTACCTGGCTCCTGTCGGATCTGTGCTGGACTAACCCCACCTTGTGGTGCTGGTGGGCTCTGGCTGACCTGGCTGGGCACAAAACACTCACTCCCATCCTGCTTGGCTTTGAAGGCTTTGCCTGCTGGAGGTGGAAGTCTAAAATAAGCCCTGGCAGTTGGCTCACTTTCCTCTGCTGGCTTCCTCAGATCTCCCAGAGAAATCCTGTGGATGCCCCAGCACTGGAGTCCAGGCTGAAATTTCCTGCTATGAACCACAAGACTCACTCTAGTCAGTGCTGTCCTTTCATTCTCTTCGGCCTCCTCACCGAGGAATTTGATCTCACTCCTGTTATTTTCCATTTGGACTCTTTAATGTCTTCTCCCCAGTCTGCTCTTCACAATTGCAAGTTTTTTTTTCTTTCCTCCACTCAGTGAATTTCTCCATGGAGAGGGTGCTCAGGCCTTGGCAGGGGCTGTCCAGGGAGGTTTGGAGTTCCCTTCCCTAGAGGTGTCCAAGGAAAGCCTGGATGTGGCACTCAGGGCTCTGGGCTGGGGACAAGGTGGGAACTGGGCACAGCTTGGACCTCAGGATCTTGGAGGCATTTTCCAACCTTTAATAATTATAATGATATAGCTGTCCAAAAGGTCCCACATTTCTTTTTCTCTTTTTTCTCTTTCTTTTCTTTTCTTTTCTTTTCTTTTCTTTTCTTTTCTTTTCTTTTCTTTTCTTTTCTTTTCTTTTCTTTTCTTTTCTTTTCTTTTCTTTTCTTTTCTTTTTTCTTTTCTTCTTTTATCCTTTCCTTTCCTTTCCTTTCCTTTCCTTTCCTTTCCTTTCCTTTCCTTTCCTTTCCTTTCCTTTCCTTTCCTTTCCTTTCCTTTCCTTTCCTTTCCTTTCCTTTCCTTTCCTTTCCTTTCCTTTCCTTTCCTTTCCTTTCCTTTCCTTTCCTTTCCTTTCCTTTCCTTTCCTTTCCCTTTCCTTTCCTTTCCTTTCCTTTCCTTTCCTTTCCTTTCCTTTTCTCACATTTCTTTCTTTTTTTTTTTGCAATTCCCTGCAATGGCTGAAAACTTTCCAGGACAGTTTTGGTGCCTTTTGGATGCTGTATGAACAGGACAACATCTGAAAAGCAAAAACAACACAAATGGCAAAACTCTCAGCTATTTTTCTTCAGAATTACACTGTCCTGCTTCCCCTCCAGGCACATTAGTAAAAATGCCAATGAGCTCTTACCTGCGGGCAAACCAGGATCTTTGTGAACAGTCCAGCACAAATGGGGCTTTGATTGGAAAAACAACTTCATCACAATAATACTCAAGCTGGGGATAGCAATTTTTGTTTTCATGATGGCTAAAAATGACCGTGCTTGCCCTTCCCCCTGCAAATTATGATGTCTTTTTCTTAACAGCATTGATTTCCTTTAACATTTCAACCAAAAGAAAGAAGTAGGAAGAGTAATTTCTGGGGAGTCAAACTGCTGAAAGAGCCTAATTGTTTGCAGTACAGATGATCACAGGACTCAGGGAACATTCTTAGAGATTTCATTTCATTATGAACGCCCTTTCTTACAGATTTCAAGAGGCAGATTATCAAGCAGGAAGAAACTTAGAAAATGTTGAAGATCCAGACAGTTTAGCCAAGTTTTGTACCAAAGAACCCCAAACCTGTGGTTGCTCTGTACAAACAGATATTAGCAGTATATTGCAACCTTAGCCTGTTTTCTCCTCTCTAACAAGTTCTCTGGGTTTTCTTTTCTCTTTTCTTTTACATTTTCTCTTTTCTTTTCTTTTTTCTTTTCTTTTTCTCTTTTCTCTTTTCTTTTTTCTTTTCTTTTCTTTTCTTTTCTTTTCTTTTCTTTTCTTTTCTTTTCTTTTCTTTTCTTTTCTTTTCTTTTCTTTTCTTTTCTTTTCTTTTTTTTCTTTTCTTTCTTTTTTTCCTTTCCTTTCTTTTCTCTTCCTTTTCCTTTCCCTTTTCCTTTTCCTTTTCCTTTTCCTTTTCCTTTTCCTTTTCCTTTTCCTTTTCCTTTTCCTTTTCCTTTTCCTTTTCCTTTTCCTTTCCTTTCCTTTTTCTTCTGCATGATTACTACTTGGACTGAAATATTGTTTTTATAGAAAATAACCCCTAAAAAGTCATGAGGACAGGGATAATAATTGTGGGTTGTCTCATACCCTGGTCCAGAGTTTTAAACCCATCTCACAAAAAAATTTAAGTTTTTTTTTTAATAGATTTTGATTCTTCCCTCACCCCCTCCCACATGCCCAAGGTACAAGGCAGAGAATTCATTTGGGAATGATTTATTACAGGGAGAGGTGGTGCCAATGCCTCCAAGGCTCCATCCTGAAATCAGATCCTTGCACGTGGTTGCTCTTTGCCTCTCCTGCCCTTCCTCCCACTCCAAAAGTCCTGCAGGAAATCTTGGCAGGAAAATCCCCTTCCCTGTGAGGCTGGGGCAGGGATTTGGAGGGGGGCACAGCAGTGATGCTGTGCTGGAGTAGATCTGCAGGAAAGCTGTGGGGCAAGGGCAGATTAATTACATCAGAGGGAAACCTAGAGCTGGAGCTTTGAAAATGAGATCAGGAGGATTACTAGGAAAATAATCAGCAGGAAGCAATCTTACCTTGGAACAAAAGAGCAGGAGAACACAGGTAGGGATATTCCAGTGCTGATTCCTAACTTGCAATAATGAACTAGAGACACATTTCATAAAACCTCTTCAGACTGTCCTTGTTTCCTTCAGAGGTGTGTGCATTAATAATGTGGGAAAAAAAATAAAAAAAAAAAAAAAGATGGTGTGATAGTGTGTTTAGTGCTATTTTTCTCCTGAAAAAGGAGTTTAACTCCTGTCTGCCTTGTCTGGGAGCCAGTAGAGGGAGACAAGTCTCTGAGCTTAATCCAGGCCTGTTTTCTCCTCTCCAACAACTTCTCCAGTTCTTTGGTTTTATTTTTTTTTAATTCTTTTTTTTGTTTGGTTGGTTGTTTTCCTTCTTTCTGCATTATTATTACTACTTGGGCTGAGATACTGTTTTTTATGAAAAATAGCATTAAATGACCCTCACCTTGCAGTTACAGAGAGGATTAGATTAAAAATGCTGCAGGGAGATTTGGGTGAGTGAGCACATGGCACCAATCCTCCTGTGGCAATAACACAAGGAGCAAATGGGCTCAGGTAGGGGCTGGGAATGCTGTGTGTGTTTTCCTGGCTGGGAAAGCCTTGAGTCCATGCTTGGGTAGAGGTTTATCCCAAGTCCTGGTTTGATGGTAGAAGTGCAGGCATCAAGTTTCTCAGGATCTGGTGTAAAATTACAGATTGGATCCATAAAACATCCCTGTTTCCTGGCTCACAGCAGCTGTCAGAGCAGGAATGGGGTGCTGGGGTGATGTGGAAATAGCCAGGAGCTGCTGGCACTGTGTGCAATAACCCTGGGGAGGGATGGGATGGGATAATGGGATGGGATGGGATGGGATGATGTCCAGTTTCAACCCAAAGCCATGTAGTTTGTTTTTATTTTTTCCTTTTCAAACTTCTTTTCTGGTTTCCTGAAGAAATGCAGGGTGGGTGTGTGGGAGAGATGTGCACAGCAGTGAGTGCATGGGTGTGATGTGGCCTCTGCAAGGACAGGCAGTGCCAAAAGCCACAATTCCCATGCAGGCAGGATGGAACTGGGGCTTGCAGAGAGCAGGTGCCTGCAGCGTGGTGGAGGGGTGCAGAGACAGATATTTAGTGCTCTTTATCCCCCAAAAACCTTCTCTGAGGGTTACTCAGTGTGCCTACAAGCAGCTGGAAGTAGGATGTGCATCCTCTGAATATCCACAGACACATCATCCTCCTGTAACAGCAGGTGGGACTCTGGTGGTGGTATCTCTATGTCCCTGTGTGTCCCTGTGTGTCCCCCTGTGTCCCTCTGTTCCCCTCTGTGTCTGTGTGTCTCTGTTGTCTGTGTGTCCCTCTGTGTCTCTGTGCGTCCCTATGTGTCCCTGTGTGTCCCTCTCTGTCTCTGTGTGTCCCTGTGTGTCCTTCTCTGTCTCTGTGTGTCCCTGTGTGTCTCATGAAGCCCCTTTGAGCCTTTGTTCATTTGTGTGAGCTGGGGAGCAGCAGTTTTCAGATTGGGCATCTCATGTGGATTTTGACAGTGCTGCCTCTGAGTCCTGAGCAGAAATCTGAGCAGCTAAGGCTGGGGAGCAGTTGGGAGCCCAACACAACCAGGGACAACAAAGGATGAAAGGGACCAAGCAAACAAAACAAGCTGTTTGAAGTCCTTGCAGAAACAGCCCTTCACTATATTTAGTGAACCTCACGACTCCATCAGAACAAAACCGTCGTCACTGGAGGGAAAAGAGGAGAAGTTGCCCTGAATGAAAATAATCCAGAGACCAGCACAGAGCAAGAGTGAGTGGGAATGTTGGATGGAGAGGACAGCATTTTAAAGGATCTCTGTGCCTGCCACCCACTACAATCAGAGCAGGTGTTGTTCTCACCTCCTTGGCACTGCCATGGGGAGCGCTGGGCACGCTGGGCTGGCAGGGCCAGGCACACCCAGGTGCTGCCACAGGGACAGGCTGCAGTCCCAAGAGCTTTTCCATTTGTGTAACTGTGGTCTCTGAGCATGCTGCCCTCACCCTTCAAAGCAGGAGGAGAAGCCTGGAGGATCCTGCCAGGAGCCAACCTCAGCTGGAGGCAGGAGGATAAAATCCAGCCTTGGTTTGGCTGCCTTTAAGGGTGCAAATTTGATGAAATGAACCTGGACAAATGCCTGCTTCATCTTTATCTGCTCCTCAGGGGTGTTTGCATGGCAGCCTGAGGGCTTCTGCTACCTTCGAACATTGTATTATCAATTACCCTCATTAGAGCTTGGCACCTGCCTGACACCAAGTATTTTTCATTAATTTTTAACCTTTTTCATGCCAGAGAAGCCAATAGAGGGAAGCTTTCCTCCAAAACACAGCAAAATAGGAGAAAAAAAAAAAAAAGCAAGGCAAAAGCGAGCAAGGTTAATGCCAGTTTGATTGGTGGCTGGCTGAGGAGGCTGAAGGTTGTTCTCCATCAGCGCCTGCACAGCGAGGAGCTGTTTGCATGGCTGCTGTTAAGTACAGGGGAGGTGGTCAGAGCCTCACCTGGTGGATTTAATCACTGCTGTGCCTGGGTGCCACATCTCCTCCCTCCCTCACTCAGCATCTCCCCATCCCACAGCTCTGTGAGGGTGAGGGAGAAGCAGCACCCACAGGCAGGTAACCATGGGGTTCCACTTGTTTTGTTCGTGTAGACAGCCAGCTTCAATCGTGGGTGTGGATTTAGAACAAAAGGGGCAGCAACATTGTCGAAGGAAGCTCATTTTGAGGCAGCTAAATATGACAGCAATACCAGTTTATCCACGGTAATTTCAGGAGCAGCTATCATTGTGCTGTTGTGCCACCTCCCCATCATTAATGGGTTTGTCTGTCCAAGCCCACCATGGCTGGGGGGATTCCATCCTCCTGCCACATGGGGAAAGAAGGGGCACACACATTGCAGCCACAGGCAGGCAGGAAGGGAAGACTCAGCAGCCTTGACTCCACAGCATGGATCTCTCAAAAATCACTTATTCCAGGCACAACACTTTTGCTGCCTCTCCTCAGCTGCAAACAGAGCACAAAATGTGCCTGAGCTCAGCTGATACCCATGCCCAGGGAGGAGGTGTTTGTGTTTGGGAGGATGTTTGCTTGTGTGTGAGAGAGAGTTTGGAGAGGCTGATGAAGGAGATTACCTTGGAGAATTAGGTTATTTTCCCTGCTCTAGATTGTAATCAGATTTCCCACACTTTTGGAGGCCCCTGACTGTTTATGGGACCCTCCTGGGGGTTCTGACTGACAAAAGCAATGCTGGGAAGTTCTGTTTGCCTGTTCCTACAGCTCATGGATGGATGGGCTGCTTCAGAGCACAAATCAGGAGTTTTTAACACTCCCTTGAGGCACTTGATGCCTCTGATATGTGTTGGCCATGTAGGCTGTAGAGCAAAGTCTAAACTCCAGCCCTGGCATTTTAGGAATCTCCTCATATTTTCCATGCTGCTGTTGTTTTGGGTGTGTGCTGCAGCCCTGGAAAGACACACAGACTTCTGAAAATGTCTGTTCAGGAGGAGGTTTTCCACAGAAGCTATAAAACATTCATGACACCTCCATTGTGCTGTAAATCCTTAGCAGGAGTTGATAACAGTGCATGAATTTTTAATGTAACATTTATAAATGGTTATTAAAACTATCCTTAAAGTAAAGTGTCAGTTTATTTTTAATTAACTGTTGGCTATTTAAGCTCCTGATGGCCCCAGGGCAGATCAACAATCTAACAAGTTAATATTCCAGATTAACCCTGCAGTTGCTGCCTCTTTGCACGAGGAGGATGAAGATGAGTTCACAGGATCAACAACAAGTGGTTATTTCTCACTCACTGAAGAGGAGTATCATCATTTCCTGGAACAGGCTTCCCTGGTGCTCAGTTTAAGAAGTTTTAGAAGATGTGGAGGGATTTGTTTCCTGAATATTGAACAGACACAGACAGGGCTGAGTGATTCTTCTTGGGGGAAAAAAAATAAAAAGTAGTATTTTCATGGTACTGGTGAGAAGAAATTTCCATTGAAATTGATGAGTTTGGATCAAACATTTCCAATTGCATCATTTGCAATTTCAGGCCCCCAACATACAAAGAGCAGCAGCACTGTGTGATTTGTGAATTTAGGCTCACTTGCAAGTGTTGCAACTGACTGAGAAATTAAAAGTTTGGCAGCATGAAACCTGTGCTTATTTATATAGCAAAATATTTTTGGTAAATTTTCTCATCAATGACCAGTGAGGAATGTGTGAGGAGGAAACTGGTATTGCCTGTTAATTAATTCCTATAACATAAAAATTTGAACTGACCATTTTTAAGGTATCCAATTAAATTATTCTCCAGCATGCAACATACATTTTCCATTTCTCATTGTAATTACAGTTAGTCGTGGAGGTGACAGATTTTACAGATATTATCTTTTTCTGAAATTGTTGCTATTGTCTGTGAGAAGCTCCTGTGGTTATCCTTTGAAAATGAAGGTCAAGCCAAAATATCCTCACAAAGCAGTTTGGTTTCAGTGTTAGTGACATCCTGGAAAGGGTCAGTCAATAACATTTTGCCACTTAAATGATAATTATAATGAGAATTATTAGCCCAAGTCTGCCACACAGAGTCATTTCTGGTGACAGCAAGAGCTGGCACCGGAGGAGTTTGGGTTATTATTGTGCCCCAGAGTGGTGAAGTCCTGGGACATTTCTTCACTTCTTATTTTTATTTGTACCCAGCTCAGTTATCCTCGGGGCTCTCTGTGCCAAGTCTTCCTGGAGATGGGAACTCGTGCAGCTGAACTTTGCATTGCTGAGTCCCCTGAGGCAGCAGTGAAAGGTCGGAGATTCCAGACAGCCCTCAGAGCTCGGGTTTCTCAGGAGCTGCACCTGGGTGACACCAGGGGTACATCCCAAAAGCTGCAGAGCCTGAACACCCCTTGTTTTGCTTCTCCCTTCATGCCCTGTTCGTTTTTCCTGCCTCTGCCATCACCATCTCCCCCCCGGCTCTCCCAGCCTGCTGAGTCTCTCAACACAAGCCAAGTCTCTCTAAGCAAAGAAGTATTATTTAAAGTTTTTTTTTTATTAAAGTGTTTTTTTTTTTTTAAACCCTCCTTTCCCTGGTGATCAGCCTGTGCTTTGGGAAATATGAAATATCCAGTGAAATCCAGATCTTTGGAGCATGCAAAGCAACAGGAGCGCCACAAGCAGCAACATCCGTCGGTAAATGCCGCTCAACACAGCAGAGCTTCCTGGAGATTAAAGGAATTTTGGAAATGTCATTGCCCTGACCAAATGAGATAATTTGTATCTTCTGTCACTGGAATCAAATCCTCTTTTTTTTTTTTTTTTTTTTTAACTTTATTTTTTTTCCCCCCATAATTAACTTGCAACTGTGGGAAGGTGGGAGCAAGGCTGGGGGTTGGGAGGGGATTTCATGGCTAATCCAGCCTCACATGGAAATGATGGTTGGGTAATTGTGCTCTCTAAATGAACTTGACTCGATGGTTGGTGTCAGGTTTTGTTAAGTGCCCTGGGCCAATGGAGACTAATTAGGAATGCATTAAATATTAAAGCTCTCTGACATTGGGGCATTGACGGTGACAGAAGAAAAGAAATCCCATAACCTAATCTGCACCCAACAGGAGTAATTTATGTTCCCTTCTTTTAGCAAAGAAAAATCCAATTATTTGGCCTGCTGGAAAAAAAATATATTTAAAGGAAAAGTTAATTTAGAAGGGGGAAAAATATATATTAAAAATAATACAGGTGCTGTCAACACAGTCTGTGAGTGTCACTTCCCGTGCAGTTTTGGTTCTGTTAACAGGGAAAATATTTCCCTTTGGTGAGGCTGTTAACTGGATTTGCCATGCCAGCAGTGGAAGGCAGGAGTGGAATATTGTGTTTTCTTCCTTCTGTGGTCAGGTGAGCTGGTACAAGAAGGGATGGTCAGCAGGAGCTGCTCGTGGCCGTGCAGGGACAGTGGCAATGCTGGTGGCTGTGCTGTGGATTTGGGCTGCTCCCATGTGCAAGGGGAGCACTGCAGTACAGGTGAGCTGATGTAGGGCAGCTCTGGGGTGAGGCTTGCACAAAGCTCTCAGAAATCCCATCAATTAAGCTCTGTTCCCGTGTCCCCACCAGGAGCCAGCCCTCACAGCTCCACCTCCATCTCCACACTTCTCTCTACCTACCAGTTTCCAGGGCAATTTTGTCTGACCTTTAGTTAAATGACCTGCTCTCCCAGGCAGCTCATTTCTGCTGGTCTGTCTACTTATGCAATCTAATCAAATCCAGAATGGAATATAATCAGCCTCATCCTGTAACAGCGACTTGCACAAACGCCCAGCTCTGTCTGCTGCCCTGTCTGTGCTCTGCCTGAGCTCATCTGTCCCTCTCAGCCTGTCACTGTGGGTTTGGCGAGATTGGGAAGAAATTGCTGGTGGGATACCCAAACCCCCATGTCCTGTGAGGGGTGGAAGGAGAAAAGTGCCCACAGGTGAGCAAACACTCTTGATCCTGCAGCACCAGGGATGCCTGTCCACACAAACACACCTGGTGCCTTTCTCCATGCTCTTAGCCTCTTTTCTCCCCATTTCCAACGAGACAAAAAGGCCTGTTCATTTAGGGAGTTATCAGAAGAGCATTTTCTAAAGGAACTTGGTTGCCACGGGTTACCAGATGCTTATCCAGCACCGGTGTGCTGTGCTAGCTGCAGCCCTTGCAGGGAGAGGCTGGAAAGGCAGGATAGCTGGGAACATCAGAGCATCCAGGGACGAGCAGGGAGAGTGTTCTCCACAAACCAGCCCTTCCAGGGCCTGCAGTTTCTTGTGCCATTGCTCAGAGTCCCTCAGCAGCTGGGGATTGCAGCACTGAATGGAAAGTTGGTTTGAAACTTCCTTTGCAGGGGGAGCAGGGGAGGGTAGGCTGGAGATGAGAAGGTGGAATAGCTGAAGTGTCCAGAGAAGGAATGTGGGGATTTTTCATTTGGATGGTTGTGGATTAGTCTGAAGTGGGTAGGGAATGTGGGAAGAAAGATCCTGCAGTACAGAGCAATGCTGCTCTGTGTCTGTGCTGCACTTGGCATTCGTGTGATGCTTCCAAGCAGGTCTGGTGCAGAGAGGAGAAAGTTCACCCAGGGGTTTTCTGGGCAGAATATTCCTGTTTAGCATGGGCAGAGCACTAAAGGAACCCAGCCTGGAGAAGGAGGCAGAGAGGACTTGGACACAAGGGGCCCTGTGATGGACAAATAGACAAATAGTCAGTGTCCCCTACATTTGAGCATCTCCTGGTGTCCTGATCTGGGCACCCAGTTCTGGGCTGTCCCCTTCCCCACAGTCCTTCTTGAGCTCATCAGCATTACATCCACAATCCCCATTTCCCCTCATTCCTGGTACAAACCTGCTCCTTTGCCCCTTATCTTCAGTCCTGTGGGTCCCCAAATCCTTTTTTCCCCATGGTCTATCCCAACCCTGGAATTTCTGAGCCCCCTTGGTCCTGCAGCCCTCTGTCCCTGCTGCCATCTCAGCCTCTCCACCAGCACAGAGAGCACTTTGCCACTACAATAATGAGCAAGAAAGAAGCTAAAAACAATACTTTACATTTCAAATAGCTCCTGACACATCCCTTGTCTTTCCCTAACGGAATGACAAGTGACTTTATCCTGAAAGAGAAGGCAGCCTCCTGGAGCTGTCTACACTGTCAGAGAAAATAATTTGTAAATTCTCTGACTACCTCTGTCACTGTTCGACTTTTCCATCCTTTTCATTTCTCCCTCCCTCTAATGTCCCTTTATGTGCTATTTCCCAAAGTGCTGCACTTACTTTGAATGTTTTCAGCCAAAAGCAAACTCCTTCTCATCTGAAGGTAGGAAGAAAAAAAATCCCTTCCCAAAATGAATTAACAATGCTGCTGCCTCTCTCTCTCTCTCTCACTCTGGTCCCTGCATCTGCATCAGATGTGAACTTTAAAAATAACCAGGTCTTTATGACTTATTAAAAAAAAAAAGAAAAGAAAAGAAAGAATGCTAATGAGAGAGAAAGACACAGAAACCCTGAAAGGAGGATTTGTTCAGGGCAAGAATAACTAAAATATTTACTAATGAGAGGGAGAAGAGAAAGTAATTTAAAAGATTTAAAATAGTTTTGTGTGGGTTTTTTTTTTTTTTTTTAATTCATGCTTCCTTTCATTTTCATTACATATTTCAATATTTGCCTACTTTTCCAGCAAAAGATTTACCTCAAGTGCGTACAAATTATCTGGCATTTGGTTAAGGACAATATGTCTAATTATGTCTCTAAAGACCTGAAATATTTTTGACTTAAGCTAAAAGTCAAACCAAAAAAAAAAAAAAAAAAAGAAGAGCAAAATTAATAATCCTTTTAAAATTCATTCCCATGATCATAGCTGCACAGAACACCTCAATGCCAAAGATTAAACCAAGCAAAATATGAGAGCAGGGAGGAAAAGGAGAGAGAAGAATTTCCCACATTATGCCCTGATTTAACCTCCTGTGGAGACTTGGGAAACCTGATGTGAATTTGTCTGTATTTGGGAGATGGTTTTGGGTGATGTCTGTCCCACATCTTCTGACTCCTGCTCTGCCAGGAGGATGCACCTGCCTGGGGAACCAAACCCTCCCAGCTCTGCACTGATAATCAGGTTCAAAGTGTGGTGATAAATATCTATTTACTGCTGCACCTCCTCATCCCTGCTTCCCCTCAGCCCCAGTAACTAATGAAACTCAATTGAGCATATGAATTATCTTCCCCTGGGGTGAGGAGAGGAGGATGAGCAGCACCACCTCCAGAGGGCTGCCTGTGCTCCAGCAATTTGTCTGTGGTTTAGAGGGCAGAGTGACCCATCCTCAGGAAGACACAGAGGCTGCAGGTGTGCTCATTTCCTGAAGAAGAAAGGCACTGCCAAATAAAGAACAGATGGATCCAGTCACTAGTTATTTATTTCTATAATTAGTGGCAAGCTGTGGTCTCAGAACTTTAAGAAATGGTGGATTTCTATGAAATTCCTTCCTGCACTGCCAGGGTGGAAGCTTGGCTGGGCTCTGGCAGTTTGCTGGCTGAGATGTACCAGCTGGGCACACACTACCTTGGCCTCCTTAAAGCATGATAAAACCTTTTCTCTGGCTGGTGGAGTCCATAAAAACATCAAGGACAAGTTGGTCTTGCAATGTAGAGGAGTGTTTAAGTCTGAGTTAACTCAGTTCTGTTATCACCTTATGATGCTTTCCCCCATCAACTTAAATGTCCTCAGTTATTACCCCAGCTTCTTCCTCTTCCTCTTCTCTTCCTCTTTCATTACCCCAGCTTCGCTTCTCTTCTCTTCTCTTCTCTTCTCTTCTCTTCTCTTCTCTTCTCTTCTCTTCTCTTCTCTTCTCTTCTCTTCTCTTCTCTTCTCTTCTCTTCTCTTCTCTTCTCTTCTCTTCTCTTCTCTTCTCTTCTCTTCTCTTCTCTTCTCTTCTCTTCTCTTCTCTTCTCTTCCTAGGGTCACACTCAGACTCTTTTTAAATAGTCAAGAGCAGTGAGGACTCCCTCTGGAATCAGATTTTAGTGCAGGCTGTGCTCAGCTCTGATAACCTGGTGTGTGTTGTTGCAGTCCCTGTTATCTCTCCTCCCAGAACCTGGCCTTGCCAACCCCAGCCATCTCCTCAAGCCAATCTGTTCTCAAAGGTGGAATCAACAGATCAGGGAGGAATATTTTATTTCCTTCTGGAAGCATCAGGTAGGAAGGATATTTGCCAGCTCATCTAGGCATGTCTACTCTGTTTTTATTTTTTTTTTTTTTTTTAGATGACAGCTGCTAAGCTGGAATTGTTAGAAAATGCAGCTCAGCAAGACGGTGGGTGAGTAAATCATTAGCTGGGTCTGTTATAAATGTGCCAAAAGCATCTCATGACAATACTTTTAATCACACAAGAGAGTCAATAAATAGCAAAATAAAGGACTTATGGGACAGATTCACGTATGCAAAACTTTTGTGCTTTTGACTTTAAAAAGGTGTGTTCTTTGTTTTTGTTTGAATGGCTTCATAGAGACAAATATTAGAATTTGTTTCTCAGCTATTTAACAATAATAACAAAACAACCCCAAACCAACCCAGAAACACTCCAACTTAAACCTGAAGAAAATTATCTGCCTCTATGGGAAAGAAACTAATGAAATCCAATCAAATCTCAGCTGGAAGAACAAAGAATGGTGGCTTTGGGCATAAATCAGACATGGAATTAATTTTGTTCTTTATTACATGCCTTAAAAATAAAAAGAGGGCACCCTACCCCCGGGAGTGCTGAACAGATTGAAATGATGTCCAGAGTCTGCCAGCTCCAGAGTTCAGGCAAACGAGGCCAGTTCAAAATCAATATGAATCCTACTGGTGATAAAACCCCCAAAAGCACCGAGGGCACAGAGTCCTTTTGCATTTAGCAGCTCCCAGGGTGGGAAGAGGGAGATGTGGGATACAGAAGGTGAGGATGGTCAGCATGTCCAGGTTTCCCTGGGGTCATGAGCTGCATTTTGCCAGGCACATCTTAAACATGCAGCTGTCCCCAGGAATCACTGGAGTGGGCCAGGCTTTTATCCCACCACCATGGACTGGTGTTTGGGGTTACAATGCAGGGTGTGATAAGAGGTATCTGTTCTATCACCATCTGTTGAGGGTGGGGGCAGTGATCCTGATCTCCATGGGAGATACTCTGCTAATGGGCCATCCATTGAAACCAGGCAGGGCATTGTTCTTTATCTTTTCACAACCCATCCTTCCTCCAGCCAGTCATTTTCTGCTCATGGCCATTGAGTCCCACTGTGGCACTGATAAAATTACTGCATCCCATTGGGAGTTGCTCCAGCCAGGGGGAAGAGCCCAACATTTCTTACCAAGATAAAAACAGAGGTTTTGGGACACTAAGGGAGCCCCTTTCTCCACTGGACTCCAGAGGGAAACCGGATTTCTCCACATCACCACTGGAGCTCTGGAGGGAAACTGCACCTTGTACAGGAGCACTGCTCCAACTGAGCCACATCTGTCACTGCAGGAGGATGCAGCCACCATGGAATGGGACTGCTGCCAACACCCTGCCTGACGGGTGTCAGGTTGTACTCTGACTGTGTCAGGGTTTGGGGTTTGTTCTTTGTAGTGCTGTATTTCTATTTTAATTTCCCTAGAAAGAACTATTATTCCTAATTCCCATATCTTTGCCTGAAAGCTGCTTGATTTCAAAATTATAATAATTTGGAAGGAGGGGGTTTACATTCTCCATTTCAAAGAGAGGCTCCTGCCTTTCTCAGCAGACACCTGTCCTCCAAACTAGGACAACTGGTGATGGAAATGCCAAAACCTCAGTGAAGATGGAGCTGGAACTTGGGCACAGCTGGAGTTTCACACTGCTCTTCTCTAGGTAGGATGATTCTTCTGTTCTCAGACTGAATACTGATGGTCCTTGCTTTGTACCTGTCCAAAATTCCTCCTAAATTCATTATTGTGAGCCCACCATGATCAACATGTGGGAAAAGAGTCTCACTCCAATTCTTCTTTTTGCTGGCTCTTCATTTTCTATCATGATAAAATGCAGCACAGAACTCCATTTGGAATTTCTAGCCCAGTTTTTTTTTTTTTTTTTCCTAGCTTGCAATAAAAATTTTAATTAGACATTTATTATAGATGAGGAAATCTAAAAAAAAGTCTACAAAGTGAAAAAACACTGAAATTTTAATATTTCCATTGCAACTACTTCCACTTTTGAAAATTTATAGGGAAAGAAAGAAAAACAAACAAAACAGCACCAAAAGACATGAAATATTTCGGTTTGATTTCCTGAATGTCCCTGAAATGCTTCAGTACAGTTCAGTATTAAATATCTTCTTTTTTTTTCTTTAGTGATGCATTCCTTGCTGGTATTGTAGAATCCCAGCTTGCTGCAGACACAGAATTCCAAAGAATAACCAAAAAATACCCTGGAGTGCTGCAATGAGCCTGATATACTGTGAATCTCAAGTACAAGAGGAATTCCTCTCCAGAGATCTTAGCTGGAGGTGTCCAGCTCCCAATTTTTTTATGAGGTGGTGTTTAGTGTGTCATAACTAAAATAGGTTCATTATTTTGTTTGACTGCTTTCAAGCAAAGCATTTAGAAAATTGAAACATTTGAGCCATGGTTCTATTTTTAATCAGTCTTTTTTTTCTGGCTGAAAGTTATATTGCATGTTGATTTTTCCAAATAAACAAACCAACTCCAGCAAATGTAAATTTTTCCTTTGAGAAACTGCATTTTCCACTGTGTATTTCCAATTCATCCCAATGGAAAGTGCCTGAATAATTCAATAATACATAAAGAAGGTAAAGGGATGGAAGTGAAGCCTGAATGCTATTTGGCCAAAGCCCAGAATTAGGCTAGGAGGAGAAAGATGAGCGTGGAGTGATGTAAACCCTCTTAAGTGAGGCCTAATGATTCACAAATGCCATGAAATGCATAGGTGGAGTCATTTGTATCCCACGCACAGGCAGCGAGGGATTTGGAAAGTGCAGCTAAAGAATTATTGGCCTAATCAGAAGAAAAGCCCAACTCAGCTCAGTTTTATTTCACGTGGCTGTGGTGGGACGTGGCAGAGGTGTCACCCTGGGGTCACCCTGGCTCCTGCCAGGAGCTGTGGGGCTTGAGAAAGGACAGCAGGGCAGCAGGACAGGAGGTGATTTAAAGGTGAGATCACTTTTGGGGCTCTCATCAGCTTGGGGGAGGCTTTAACTGTGTGTTAGGGCATGAAGAACAAGTTTTGCTCCTGGGAAAAATTTCTGTACCCTGTCCCCAGTGGGATGCAGAGACAAGAGGGGCAGGGACCGGGGACAATGCACAGGCACTGCTTGATCTCCTTCCTTCCTCCCCTCCTGCTCTGGAATTCTCCACGGTTTTTATTCTAAATTAATTTTCTGAGGCAAGGAGAAGATGCTGCCTTAGCTTTGTCCTTGGGAGTCACAGATCTTGCCTTGATTGAAGGAATATTTTTACACCTAAATGTGCAGGTTCCAGTCAGGTTTTGACAGGCGTGTCACTTCCCATGGCCCCCAGTCAATCTCTCCCCCTCTCTGCTTTGCCCTCTGATTGTGCCCTGCTAAATATCTCTGTGCTTGTGTCTCCCCAGGAGGTCAGAGCTGCTCTGTAACCACCTCACCTGTCAGCAGCCAGCTCTCCCAGCTCTGCAGCGGGTCAGAAAGTCACAAAATCCTGAGCAGGTAAAGGGAAACTTGGGGAAACTTCTTCAAATCTGCCCCAGGAGAGAGACAGCAAGAACAGAGCAATGGCCACTGAGAGCTCCTGGACACCTTCTCGTGCCAATGTTGGCAAGAGCAGGCTCTGAAAATGCCACTGCCATGGGGGTGTCTAGAGCCCCACCCCAAAAAATCCTCCACAACACAGAGAGAAAGCTGGAAAAGGAAATTGCTGAGATTTCTTCACTTATAAACAAAGCATGGACGCACAAAGATGTTATTTACTGGGAATAAAACCTCAACCCCTGACTAATTCTTGAGGAGGTGAGAGGGGCCATGGGCAGAGAAAATCTTGTGGGAATGAACATAAAGGACAAGACCAATGTGTCACCATTATCATATAACTGCCATGAAGTGGAACCATCCAGATTACTTCAGGCAAAACCTGGAGATGTGACATCAGCTTTGTCACCTGCTTAATCTGAGACAGAGCAGGTGGAGGTGAGACCAAGGTCAACATTTATCTTGGCAAGGGAGCTCTGGGCTGAGCTGCACAAACACAGAAGCCCCTCTATCTCTCTGCCAGCTCTTGAGAGGCAGCTCTGGCACACTGAAGCTCATGTGTCAGTGGAAGAACACTGTTATCATCTTATCAGGAGATGACAACCACAAATACCTCGGCCTGAAAGACTGCTCTGCTATCACCAGGGGTGAGCATCAACCTGCTTCACAAATAATCTAATTTAGGTGGATAACTGAGGGCTTGAATGTGGGAGGTGGAACTCAGAGCCCTGTGAACAGGACAGGAATTTCTCAGATGAATGCAAACCTGGAGCAGCAAAAACACACAAAGTTTTTTCTCTACTTGTGATTGAGGCAGGGAGGGAATAGGTCATCAAGCTGGTTCGTATGCAAGAGATACATTAATCATTAATGGAGTATTAGTATTTAAAGTCCCCAGATCTCCCTCTAACATGCAAAATAATCCCTCCTGCCATGGAAGGTTTGTTTCACTGAGTAATCCACTCATCCTGTGCTATAATCACAACAGGCACAACTTCCACAGGGACTTTTCAGTGTCAACAGACTTTGGACTGTGATGTCTTTGAGACAGAGAATTGTTCTTTTTGCCATGTTTGTGTATCTCCAGGTAAGCTGGGGAGGGGCAGTGCTCAGAAATCCTGCCCAGAGTAACTGCAGTTAGTCACTCCTCCATCCTCCTCTCTCCCTGGAGCATTCCATGTCCTTGTGTCTCTCCCAGACACATTTAAAAGAACAATTTTTCTTGTGACAAGTAAGGCAAGAAGTGTGAGCTGGTGTCTGACAGGTTCAGGGAGAAGCTCACAATGAGGCAATTAGACATGGAAAGTGCTGATTAGAAGCACCATCACCCATAGCAAGGAAAGGAAAAAAAAAAAAAATCCCAAGTAGCAGGAGGAAAAGGGGGGCAGGGAAGAAAAAAAGAGAAAATGAAGCATTTGATAAAACAGGTTGGTATGAAAAGTTTGTGAGTGACGAGGTGTGACCCCAGGCTCAGGGAGAGTCTAGGAGGTAAAACACTTTGTGCAAATCTACTCTGTGTCTCTCTGACTGCCATGGGTTGGGCAGGAGGAACCTGTGCCCATCCTGTCACTGTGACAAGGGCAGCAAGGGGTCACCAAAGAGTAGACATGAGCCCTGGGGAAGGGGCAGAGGGCTGGGGAGTGCAGCCAGGGCAGCTCCAGACATCCTGATTTCAAGGAGGGTTTTTTTAAAGGGTTCTTGCACATCCTGTAATCCTCCCTGAGGAGGCAGGGATGGAGGGGAGGAAATAAAGCAGCCCAAACCTTCACTGAACCATTCTTTTTGAAACACATATTCCCCATTTTGGTCTCTCTGGTAATTCTTAGCAAACAGCTGTAGCATGAGCCTGGTATAACCATCCTAGGGAAGGGAGAAAAGGCTGCAGACCATCCAGATCAGATATATGTGCAGCTGGATCTGCCTCGTAGAGTGGTGACAACAAGCAGTAAAATATTAACACCAACGCAGTAATAATATCATTATAAACTGCATTCATCTCCAGGGCTGTCACTGCACTGGAGGGCCTGTCTCCAGCAGATTCCAGCCAAGCCTGGCTCCAGGGGCAGGGATCCTCTGATCTCCAGCTCAGGAGCTGGCTGCACAGGGGTCTGGTCACTCATGATGGGCCATGAGACAAAAGGCACCTGCTCTGTGTGTAAAATAAATAAACCAATATTGCATCTTCCAGGACCTAAGGGAGCCCTCAAAAACATGGAGAGGGAATATTTACGAGGGATGGAGTGACAGGACAAGGGGGAATGGCTTCAAACTGGCAAAGAGCAGGGATGGATGGGATATTGGGCAGGAATTGTTCCCTGTGAGGGTGGGCAGGGCTGGCACAGGGTGCCCAGAGCAGCTGTGGCTGCCCCTGGATCCCTGGCAGTGCCCAAGGCCAGGCTGGACATTGGGGCTGGAGCAGCCTGGGACAGTGGGAGGGGTCCCTGCCATGGCAGGGGTGGGAATGGGATGAGCTTTGAGGTCCCTCCCAACCCAAACTGTGATTCCATGATCTAACTTATTGATTGCCCAGCTTTTCACCCTTTTGCTGTGCAACATTGCCAAGCTTTGCTGGCTGCTTGGGAGGAGCCCTTTGGAGCTTGGCCATGCAGGTGCTCGTGGCAGGGCAGGGCTGGGAACAGCAGCACTCAACAGGCGTTTAAGGACCAGTCAGAAAGTGCTCTGCTCTTATGGAATTTAGGTGAATGGACTGTAATTACCCAAATATTTATGGGTTCTCTTTATTGTATGAGTCACTGAGGGCTTGTGAGGGGGCAGACAATTTCCATTTTGTTTAGGGCAGAAATATCCCTGGAGACCAAGCTGATCTATGGAGCTGCCATATCAAACCCTCCTAGGAAAGGGAAAAAAAAAAAGATAATGCATTTATTAGTCAGCTCACATTGGACTGCTGTGTGTAGAAAAGGAGAGAACTGAACTGAGAAATGCTTTTAAAACCACAATTCCATAAGCATCTGTCTCATTTCAAGTACGGCTGGGGCCTTTCTGTCTCCTGAAAGGAGAGGAGAGGGTGAATTCAAATGATCTGTAGCTCTGGAGTGCTGAAGGGGGAAAAAAGTAATTTCCAAACAGAGCTGCATCCCTGCAGACAGTGACCAGGCACAGATAATCTCCTCCAGGGAGCCTCACTTCCCCCAGCATCCCTCCCCAAACCGCTCTGCACTCCCTTTGCTCTCCCTGAGGCCGAGATCAGAACTGTGGGAAGTAACCAGAAAAGCAACAATCATTCTTGGCCATCAGACAGGGGGGAAAGGAGAAGGTGGGTGAGTGATGTTTGTCCCCATCCATGTCACCTGTCACTTCCCCATGTGGTTTGTGCAGCACTCGAGGGGAGCTGTGGTGGATCCCAGCAGCAGCAGGGCAGGGAGGAGCTCCTGGAAATGAGAGCTGGAAATGCTCCTTCCCCTGCTGGAGCCTGTGCCAGGCTGTGCTTTGGGCAGAGGTGCAGAAATCCCGTGGGACTGGGGCCATGTCTGCTCCCAATCTCCCAGCTCCTGTGTCTGTGCAGCTGTCAGCAGGAAGGGACTGATGGAAAAGAAAAAACAAGAGCAGGAACTGCCCTGAAAATTCCTCCCTGTCCTTTGGATCCCCACAGCCCCTCAGAGTCTTTGTCCAAGATGGGGCTGTCCAGCACATGGAGTGGAGCAGTCCCTGCCCTGCTGGCAGGGATGGGGAGGGCACTCCTGCACCACAGAAAGGCTCTCAGGGCTTTGCTGAGCTTTCCCTGGGCAGGGAATAGAAGCCCAGCCTTGGGACAGGCTCCTTCTGCCATGGAGCATCCCCAGGCCAGTCTGTGAGCGCTGAGCTCTGTGTCCCCAGCCTGGTGGCCCTGGCAGAGGCAGGGAGGAAGAGGAGCACCCAGGGCTCACCATGGGGCCAGCAGGACCCTGGGGGACGAGGCACAGCCAGTCTGCTGCTGTGGAATCTGAGGATCAGCATGAGAGGGAAATGGAGACTAAAGAGCAGTAAATGAGCTGGATTAGAGGAGCTGTTTTACATAGCCCTTCATTTAATCCTTTGCTTTCCTTTCATTGTTTAATTGGTTTAGCTCTTGTACTTTTAATGCTGCAGGCAGAGCGAGCCAACCTCCTCTTTCCTTCTTTTCCTGCCTTTCCTTTCCTCTCTTTACATCTCACTATCTAATCCCATTTCTCTCTTTCTCCCTCCATTTCTGTCTCTATCCCTTGTTCTCATCCCTCCAGCTTCTTCCTCTCTCTTTTCAGGCCCCATATTACTCAAGCAGCTTTTGTTAGGGCTGTCAACTGCATCAGCGTGTAAGTGAAATTGTACTGTAAGTGAAGTTAAAAGTATTTCTATGGTGGGATATTTAATCATTTGAATCCTTGATAGGAGCAGCTCTTTTTATTTTCACTAGCTATAAATCCAGGCTCTATCTAATCTCTGATCTCGACGAGGAGAGAATTAACCAACGGAGTGTGTGACTAGAAAGGAGAAGGCTGGAGAGAAGGGACCACTTTATCTGAGTGTGGAGTGGAGCAGCATAGGAATAAGGCAAGGAGCCATTCCCAGCTCCCTGCCATTCTTCTCACTGCCTTTCCCTGAGTCTGCCTTCCTTCTCCTCCCCAGACACTCCAGCATATTGAAAATGCCATTTTCCATTTGCAGCTCTTTCTCTCCCCTCTTCAGTGAACCACTCAGCCCATGATGGTGGGGAGGAGTTGTGTCTGACTGCAGAGCCCTGGATTTTAGTCCAGCTCCAGCTTGCATTGCTCTGGACTGGAATGACTCCAGGTGTGGGCCTAACCCTGCCTCGAGGGGACCCATGCCAAGTTTGGGTCTCAAGGTCACCTTTGTTGGGGAGGATGAAACAGGAAAACCTTATAAATATGATTGCCTGGCAAAAGATTTTGAGAATATGGAAATCATAGGCGAGATTGAAATGAAAGCCATCTTTGAGATACCAAATCTTAGTTGCTAAATAACTAGAAAACAATAGAATGGCCAGCTGAAAGTAATCCCCTCTTGACTGAACAATCCTTTTGCTTACAGACAAATCCAAGGGTCAGAGAAGACCCTGCTAGTTTGGCAGAAAGGGTCCAAAGAGGAGTTTTTAGGGTTTAAAGTGTAACACAGTATGGTAATGTAATGATTCTTACAGGCTGTGTGTAAATGCTTTAGGATTTGTATCTTGTATTAGATTGGTTAGTGGAAATTAGAATATTCAACACAGAAGATTTGTTGTATTGTAACGGGAACCTCGCTCTCTTAGTTCTTTCTCTTACCACTCTCTTACCTCTTTCTCATACCCCCTGCTCTGTTACCCTCTCACTGCCCTGCTCTGAGCTGTGGCTGCAGCTCCAGGCAGGGCCCTTTCACCCACGCCCTCTTCCAATAAACCACAAATTCCAAGACCTGGCTTTAGAGATCTGTCTGTCCCAGCCATCCTGCCCACAGTCTCTCCTACAGCCCTTCCTCTGGTCTGCTCCAGGAGCTGCCTGTACTAATGGATAATTCCCCTTTTCCTCACCTGGGTCTGCTTAGGGCAGCTAAGAGCCTCCCATGCTGTCACCTCTCTGAAGCACAGTGCCAAGTGCCCTTCTTCAGACACATTCCCAGGACTCCTCTTGCAGAGAAGCCATCCATCCTACTGCTCTAAGTGAAATCTTTTTATGTGAAGTTCTGGATGAAGGTCATATCTCAACACCTTTCCTTCTTTGGCCCCTTGTTTCCCCTCCAGGCATGTGGGGTGAGCCCTACAGCTCATTCCCTTTCCTGTCATTCTGTTGCTGGTGCACAGCACATCCCCATCAGCTGAGGAGGAGAATGGGGAGATGATCAGAAATGTCCTGATCCTGTTTTCCCTCTCAGAACATGGTGATTTGGGGAAAGCAAAGCATTCTGCTGAGATGTGATAATTTCAGAGGAGCCCCTGACAGACCAGGATCATCTCTGGAAACTTTCTGCTGATTTAAAAGCACACAGGTTATGAAGAAAAAGGAAATGTCCACAATTGTCAGAATCTGCTCGGAGAGAGGTGGGATTGCATCCAGATTTTCTGGAAGAGCTACATATTTCTGTCTGCTTAGGGCTGAGATTGGACCACCAAGTGAAGGCAGCAGCCATGTACATCAAGGCAGGCATGAGACACAGAATCCCAGAATCCTACAATGGTGTGGCTTGGAAGCAACCTTAGAAATGATCTCATTCCACCCCCTGCCATGGGCAGGGACAGCTTCCACTATCCCAGGGTCTCCAAACCCCATCAGTCTGGCCTTGGGCACTGTCAGGGATGGGGCAGCCACAGCTGCTCTGGGCAGAAACAGCAGGGAAAGGTGTGGGGAGCCTGTGTGGGTTGTCCATACACTGCCTAAGCCTTGCCAACAATTTAGGCTCTCTTAAACCCTTAGTCCAAGAGCTCTATGCACAGAACTGCAGTCTGATTCCACTCCATCAGGGCATCAATATTTACCTTGAGAATTTGTCTGAAGGATGACAAGTGCTACAGGTGCTCTACGTCTTGGCTGCATTTCCTTGCAGGAAAAATCCAGGCTACCCTTTCTCCTCCTCCCTCCCACTTCCAGTTCTCCAGCACTTCCCTTTTATATCTGTGGCCTGCTTGTTTGCAAAGTCACCACAGGAGTTATGGCTTGCCAAGGAAATGCAGGAGCTCTGATGACTCGAGGGTTAGCTTCCCCCTGCTCCTCACTTTCTGGAGGTGCTGGGAGCCATGGCTGGTGCTGGGCAGTGCTCTGCAAAAGTGGACAATCAGTCAGTGTCTCTGGGAGGGGAGGAAGCAGGGGGGATGCTGCATTTGCACAGAGTCCTGGTTGCACAGTGAGATTCACACAGCTGTGCTGCTCCCAGTGTAAATACGGACAGCCCCATTCATCACCAGCCTCCCTTCCTCAGCACACGTCCAGGGCACAGGGATGATTTAGTGCCTGCAGCTGGAACAAGCACTAAGTTTCTCTAAAACAGCAACATTTAAGAATTGGGGATGTTTCGCATGTGTGTTTTGTGGTTCTGGGCAGAAGGGAGGAGGCAGTGCCAGGAGCTGGGAGCTGCAGAAGAGGAGAGGCCTTGCAGGGAATCAGCAGCTTTCTGTTCCTCTCACATCTTCCTCTCTCAGGGATCTGCACAACAGTGGCCCTGGGGATCTTCACTTGTGGAGCAGGGTCACCCCAGGATGCTTGAAATCTACGGGAGAGGCATATCAGGAAAAACATAAATGGATGGAAGAACAGGAGCCAGCACAGATGGAGCTGATGAACAGGCATGGAAGGATGCAGTGACACTGAGCATCAGTGGTGCCATGAAGTGAGCAGTGTGAGCAGTGCTGGACCCCTCCCCAAGCAGGGCAGCTCCCCTCCCTCAGGTCTCCTCATTCCCTGCCAAAGGGGCTCCTTCTCCTCACAGAAGAGATGCCAGCATCCCAAGGGGTGGGAATGTGGAACTTGGTTCCTGGGGGTGCTGGCTGCAGAGGTGCTGGGAGGTGAGGGCTGGGCAGAGCTGCACAGGGGCAGAGAGAAGGGTTCCCTGAGGATCTGAATGAGGGAGGAAGCTTGTGCCCTGGGAATACTGAGGGTCTGAGATGAACAGAAGTTGAGAAAAACTTTTCTCCATCACTGAGCTGCTCCTAACCCTTGTCACCCCCCCAGGAGTGACTCTGCTCTCCTTTGGTGGCTGCAGCCTCCCAGCAGACAGCAGATGAAGGAAATGGAGAGAGGGCAGCCCTTATCTTCCATCCAAAGCAGATTTCCTCCTGCCATGCTGGGTCACTGTGCCCAGGCCTGGCTGTCACTTGTGTCCATCTTCAGGCACGTTTCCATCCTGCGTGTGGTTTGCTCAGCCTGTGCTAATTATGCCCTTGACATATGCAGCAGAAGTGCCTGTGTCTATAACAGCACGGAGGTGAGGGAGGTTAATTAACTCGGAGGAAGGAAGCTGAGTGTCCCCACATCACACCCCCTTCCATATGCATTAGTTTTGAAGCCTGAAGACACTGTTTAACCAAACACAGCCCACGACTCGCTAACTTTCCTGGTTCCTGCCTCCCTTCCCTGTAGCACTAATGGGATAGCCTGGGATGGATGGCTCCCCAGCTAATGAAAAGCCTCACAGAGACAATGGCCTTGCCAGAGATCTGCCTCATTCACAGGTGGATTTTCCAGGGAGTGCAGGCAGGATGAGGTATGGCACACTTCCCTCCCTTCCTCTGGCTGCAGTGATCCTCACTGCACCTGCTGCAATGGGGTTTGCTGTAGGAGATGCACAACAACACCCTCAGCCTGGGGGTTCCTCCTCTCCAGCACTCCCATGTCAGCATCCTCTGCTTCTGTCAGCCACAGGCACAGACCTCCCAGATCCTCCTTGCCTTGCTGGCCAGGAGCAGGAGCAGGAACAGGACCTGCATGTCATACAACCGCAGCACAGAGCAGCTGCCCTGCTCCTTCCCCAACCCCAGAGAAGCCTCCTTGGAGCTGGGCTTGGGGCAAGGCTGTTTTCACTGCCTCAAATATGCTTCACTGAGGGCAATCCTGCAGTCAGATACCACCTGAGAGGTACCAAAAACCTCAGGTGCAGCTGAGGCATCACTGCTGCCCTGCAGGGTGATCACACACACATAAATATAACATGCATGTGCCTGGGTCAAGCTGCACGTGTGTTTCTTGGAGATTAAATCTGAGAGCTGAGTGGCAGCTGCTTGGCCCCTGACTTTTTCTTCTGTTAACACAAAGCCTTGAAGGACTCACTGTCCTTCCTCTTCCTCACCCCCTGCACAGCCCTCCCTCCTGCACACTTTATCTCTCAGGGCTGTAAATCCTTTGCAGTGAGGCTGCTGCCTCTCTGTTTGCACAGAACCTTTTGCACTGGGGCTTTCAGGTGCTGCTGGAATACAAACAGCAATACAGCTTTAATTATAACCCCTGTGAGGAGATGGACAGCACAAGCCACAGGTTTGTGTCTCAATCAGAGACTCCACAGGGGCCACTTTCTCAGTGCAGCCCCATTTTTGTGTCCATTGGGCAGGTGCTAAAAGAGGCCAGTTATGCTCCTTTCTTTCCACTCTCAATAATTACAGGTCTCACAGGAAAAGTGGCCTTGGAGTAGAAATTTTAGAAAGGTTTAAAAAGATTTTATTGGAAAAGATTTGGTTCCTGTGCAATTATTAGTTTAACAAGGCACTTTGCTCACCCCCTGCACTAGAAATGTTATTGATCACACTGTATTTATGGAGAGAGCAAGAGGCTGGCTCTGTGTTCTTATGTAATAGGGACACTGGCATATATTCATATGTCCACACTTCCCAGGCCCTGACTGTGTGCACAGATGTGTCCAGCCCATGGGTGGAAAAAGCTACTATTTGTGGAAGGTGTGGGTTTGTCTGTGCTGGTGCAGTGTGTCCAAATTATTCCCTGATGGCAGCTGAGGGACATGGTCTGGGGGTTTGGGGAGCAGGCACCCAACAGGCCCTGCTCAAACTGCAGGAGCTGCTGCTCTGTGTCCTGGCCACAGGTTTGGCCACCTCTGCTGGAAAGACTTGAGTGACACAGTCCAGGGTTAGGTCTGGAGTCCTACACTGGGAAGGGCTCAAGTTTGTGGTCAGACAATGAGTTATTACCCCCAAAGCAGAGAGAGCAGAGCTGTAAAGATCCAGAGTACTTGAAATCTTGCAGTGACAAGTGCCATGTGCAACAATTATCATTTTTTCTCGCATTTGCAAATGTTGCTGCTGCTCATGATCTTCATTTTCATCAGAACGGATTCTGGACCAAGTGTTTGCTTCAAGCCAGCAGGATCTTGAAAATGACTTTACATATCTGAGCCTTCTCAAAACCCATCCTTGCCCCAGCTGTAAACATGGTTCTGATTTCCTGACCAGAGCTGTCCCTTTAGAGCCTTATCCCAGCACTGTGTCTTTCCCCTCTGGATGGCAGCCTGGTACCAGCAGCCCATCTCAAAGGCTGCTCCAGGCACCTGCATGGTAGACAGGAGGGAAAAAGCAACTTAGGATAAAATTCTCAGCTTCTGGCTGATGCCAAGCCAGCTCCTTTTGCAAGGAGCAGAAGATAAGAGCACTGTGTCCCTTGTCATATGAAACCTGGAGCAATGGAGAGATGGAAGGAGCAAATCCTGTTAAGCCTGTTGTACCCTGGGCACCCCTGGGATGTGCTGGGGCAGAGTGGGGAAGGGAAGGCAGCAGCACCCTCCTCTCCCCAGGCTGATCTCCTTTCCACATTGCCCAAAAGTTATCCCACTCTCAGCTCAGGGAGGTTTAAATTTGCCCCTCCCCAGCCCTGCTGCTGTCCAAAGGCTGGACTAAGGAATCTGAAATGCAGCAAATACAGAGAAAATCAGAGTGGAGAACAACAAACTGAAGTTGCTGGTGCCCTGATGCACAGCCAGACTCTTGAGATATGTTCAACTTAGAGGTTTGCTGCCTTCAACATGGACTGATGTGATTGCCTGAGTTCAGAGGCTTCCCCAAGCCAGGGTCACAAAATCAGAGGCAGCTCCTGCCTCTCATTCTGTTTGTAGCTTGGAGGTTTCATGGTGTTCCCGTGGCTCACCAGGCCCCTGGGTGCCCATCACACCCTAATGACATCCATGTCTTTCCACAGGGAACAAGTCTGGTGTGAAGCAACTGGGGATGAGCAGAGGAAAGATATTTTCAATCACATTTTCAGTGTGAGGCTCCCCTTGGGTGGCTCTGGGGCTCTGATTTACCCTCTGTGAGGTTGGTCAATGTGTTCAGACAGGCTTCATATTTTTTTTAGCAGTGCAGGAGAGCTGCCCTGTTGCTGGGCTCAAACCTGCAGCTCAGCTTGGCTGTGCAGAGCCAGGACTGAGGCTGGAGGCAGCACTTTGCCCAGCCAATCCATTTCTCTCCCTCTGCATGGCAGTGGGGATTTTTCTTCACACCCATGTGCCTTTCCCTCCCGGTGCTCACACACCTCTCCTGCAGCAAATGACTCAGTGTGTTTACAGAGAAGGAGAGTTAATAGAAACCAGGCAGAATTCGAGCCTCTCTGGGACTGCTTTACACACTGACAAAATCATTCTTTCCTCCCACGTTAAATATTCATGACACTCCGATTTTTAGATACAAAGGTACATTTTGTTACTAAATGTGTTGATTCAGAACAGGTTCCTCAGCACGGGGGAGTTTTCTACCCTTTTTCAGAGGGGAAAAAAACAAACCAAGCAGGGTGTGTGCCCCGAAAGCAATGCAGTCTGACTTCATTTCCATCATGTCTCTTTTGGGGCTTGTTTTGATTCAGGAGCAATTTTGCCAAGATATTTATGGCCTGAACTGCTATGTGTATGTTGTGTTTTTGTGTACAAGTGAGTGTGTGTCCCTTGTACAAATAACACGTCAACATCTCCGTGCTTCCCAGCCTGTGCTTAAGCCCATGAAACAAGATGCTTTAACAAAAGCCCCATATATTACTGCCATTCTGAATATTTGTAATTTTGAGACAATATTTACATAGCCTGCTCAGACTAAGCTCCTGGGCCTGCTGACAGATCACAGGCAGCTGAAAGCACAATGCGTGTGCTGCAGTTTAGTGCTAAGCAGGGAAAAGGAAAAAAAACAACAAAAAACACCAAAAATGCAAGGAAGATAAAAAGGAACAGACTTATGTATTAACAGACACATAAAGCAAACAGCAGAAAGAGAATCAGGTTGAAAATCAAATTGTACAAAGCAGTGCTGGAAGGGAACTGGATTTGCAGTGCAGATTCCAGAGAGGTTTTGGCAGTGGGGCATCATCTGTGCCCACCTCTCCATCTTTCCATTGCAAGCTGAAAGCAAGGATTTTCCAAGAACTCAACTCCAGAGTTGAGGTAAGATTAATTTTCCCCTATGAAAATATCACCAAAGGTAAAAAAACAAAAAACCCAAACAACTAAAAAAACAAAGCAGAAGTTTGGTCCTCTGCTATTTTCTGTTGAATTGGTTCATGTTTACAAGCACAGCGATGTTACGAGTTCACTTTGGTTTCATTCTGTGGAATTGATCTTTGAGTACACAGGGAACAAATTGAGGTACTGCAAAAAAAAACTGGAAAATCATGTTCATAGCTCCCTTTTTCTTTTTAAAGGAGTAAGCTGTGAGGGGATGCAGCTGTGCCTTGGGGAAGCAGCAGTGGTGTGTGCCACGGGCCAGCTCCTGTCCCCAAACCTGAGGAGCTGGTTCTTGTGCCTGGGATGGCAGTGCCCGGGTCCACCTTGTCCTCTCTTCTTCCTGAGATATTCAGATAACCCTCACTAATTGCCTTTTCCCCTGAGTATGCTCAGAATTTGATTGCTGAGCCATTCATGCAAGGAGCTGGACCAGAGGTGTCTCCTCAGCCACCCCGAGCTCTCCACTAAATCACCCTGGCTGTTCCATGAGATTTGTCCCCTCCTTTTGTGCCAATTTATAATTTTGTGGTCTTATTTTGGTGGTATCTGGCACACACAGAGTGTACATTTATTATATGGAGCCAGGAATTCGGATGTGACTTTGGAAACAGAAGTGAAGAGTGAATGGATGAACACCTTCAGAGCCAGCCTTACCAGGAACTGGGGCTGAGCAAAACATTTAAACAGGGCTGGGGGCAGATTCAAATTCTCTGCTGTCCATTGGGGAAGATCCACCAAGCTGCAGAGCCAGATCAGCTGGGTGTGAAAGGTCCTCATGGTCCACACCACAGAAACCACAATCAAATCAGCACTAATTGGAAATTGCAGCTGAGAGACCAAAGACTGAATGGGCCATCAAGACTGAACTCTACATTTTCCTCAGTGTTATCAAACCAGCACTAAAATAGCTTCCAGTAAACAAACAAACAAACAAACAACAAAAAAAACCCCAAAACCAACCAACCAACCAAAACAAAACAAAAAACCACAACAAACAAACAAAAAAAAACCCTATTATTTTGCAAGTTCTTAGATATTTAAAAATGTGTGATTCAGTCACATCTCACTCCCATGCAGCAATGGTGTTTCATCAATATTATGCATTTGCAGAGTGGTGGAAAGTTCTGCTTTGAAGTCTTGTAGCAGTTGCTGCACAAATCAGGATTTCTTTTAAAATCACCTCCCAGCCCACAGGCACCACTGGTTGTACTGACACTAACAATGGGTGTTTTATGGCTTCCATCAAGTCTGGTTTAAAGGAGAACATCCCCACCAGGTGAGGCTACAGAAAGAGTTCCCCAGGAGCTGCGTGGCCTCCTCTTCACAGCCCCCAAGTTTAAACAAGGAGGGTATGACCCCTGTGAAAGAAAGACAAAAGACTTTTTGTGGATGCTGTGGTTTGATATGAGCTGAATTCCTGTTCAATAGAGTCCTCAGCAGTTTACTGGGTTGTTTATTGCCTATAAAACATCTCCCTGTGTTTGAGACACACCTTTCAGCAGCCTTTGGGTCTCAGGGTGATTTCCATCTCCACACACTCTTGTTGGAAGCCTCGCTGAGCATTTCTTTCCAGTGGGCTGCCAGAAAAAGGTGAATCTTATTTCTGCTTTGATATCCTCTGGCTTTCTGCCCCAACCCTGCATTCTCTGTGTGCCTGTTTCTGAGACAGCAAGGTTGGGCATCTGCCAGTCTGCATTAGTCCCTGTGTCTGTGCTCCCATACCAAAATCTACAGTGTTCCTTCCTTCACATTTCAGATGTGCCCTGTAGGAGGCTGTATCCCCTCTAACATGCACAGCTTCCATGGCCCTCATCCCAGACTGTGTTGTCAACCCTCTCCCTAATGCCAGCTCATCTCAAATCTTGGGAGAGTTTTCCAGTTCTCTTTCCTTTTATTCCTTGCTATGATAAATGCTGGTTTTGCAGTAGCACCACACTAATACTTCTGAATACTCTTCTGGCATTCCCTTGTCCTGGGAACTGCCTGATATACTCATAGCAGAGCTTCTGAGCTGCAAGTTACTCCCATGAACATCATTGATGGGTCCATTTCCAGAGGGAAAAGCAGTGGATCTGTCCTTACCTACAGACAGAACAATGAAACTGGCTCCTGGATGAGGGAGCTTCCACCTAAGTGGGAGTGGAGACAAAATGAGCTCATTACTGCTTTCACCCAGTGCCAGGCATTAAAAGAATTTAACTGGTTTAGTGCAATTGGCCTTTTTTCGTTATATATTTGGGCTTCATGATGGACGAGTCGTTAAAAAATAAATACAGAAGTAATGATGGTAGCAATCACCGAAAGCAATTCTCAGATATAATAAAGAGTCTCCTGGATGTGTACAGCCTGTGCTCCACTATTGATTTCTTCCTTTCTTTATTGCACTTCACTCCTCTCTGTTCACCCAAGCCCCAGCCCTCGTGCTGCACAGCCTGCCAGCCAACCACAGCCATGAATTATTAACACGAAGGAGCCCTTTAATTGGATGAGCTGCAATTAATAATTCATTGGAGGTGCTTGCAGAGAGAGGGAGGGAGGGAGGGAGGGAGAGCAGGCGAGGTGCTGATGCTGAGAACTGGGCCCACAGTGTGGGAGCAAGTGGGAAGTTGAGGTGTTCCAGCTGGAGCCCTGGAGGATGGCAGCGTGCCTGGCTGCAGGAGGAGCGAGGCACAGCGAGGCCAGAGCTGCCCAGAGAGCCAGAGCTGCCCAGAGAGCCAGAGCTGCTGTGGCAGTGTGAGCTGCTGTGGCAGTGTGAGCTGCTGTGGCAGTGTGAGCTGCCCTCGCACGCGGTGCTCCCAGCGCGCCGGATCCGCGGCACCGCGCCGGGAGCTGGCGGCACCAGGAGCACACAGCAGGGCACGGAGCTCAGCTGGAGCCCATCTCACACCTGTGCCTCCAGTGCTCCCTGCAGCAGCCCCAGAATCCCATCCCAGCCGTGATTTCCCTCCCTGCAGATGAGCCAGAGGCAGAGCAGGGTGGGCAAGTGGGAGTGAAGCCACTCTGCTCATCATACCAACAGTCCCTGTGCTTCCAGGGCTCCAAAACCAAATTAATATCCTCAGCCACACGCAGCCTTGCTGGTTTCCAGCTGACAGGCAAGGCCACAGATCATTAATGTTAATTAATATTTACATTATGGTTATGCCTGGAGGGCTCCATTCAGGTCTCTGTGGTGTGATGCATCCTACAAACATATTGAGGATGGGGTCCCCTCTTGTGCTGCTCACTCCACAAACATATCCAGAGACACGTTCCTCTGCCTGCAAACAGCCTTTCCCTTTTGCTTTTCATAACCTGTGTTTTTTACAGCTTCAGTAAAGGAGCCTGGATGGCTATTAAAGAAAAAATGAAGAAAAGAAAATAGGAAAAACAAAGCAAGATTTAGTGCTTATAGAAATGGTAGGAACAACAATTTCATACCAATTCCTTTGCTGAGCCTCAAACATGTGGATAAGAGGCAAAACAGCCCTGGCATGCAAAGACCATAATTTGAGACTTGGACAAGATTTTGGGTCATTCAGCCTGACTCCTTCCTCAGGATCCCTCACCAAATTTCCAGTGACTGCCCCTGTTCTGAGCCAAGGAGCAGAAGGCGTGTGACTGAAGCCTGTCTTCCAGAAGCTCATCCCATGCCTTCATGATTTCACTCAGTGGGAAGAGTGGCAAACCTGGGTCCCCATTTGTGCAGAATGAGTCTGTGTCCTCTGGGACTCATTAACAGACTGAACACACGGAATCACAGATCCATGGGATGTCTCAGGTTGGCAGTGACTCACAGCACACACAGGAATGCATCCCAATTCCCCCACGGTGCTGAAGTCATGGGAATAACCACAATCAACAGTGGCCATTCCACTTCTGCAGCAGCTCTGCTGAGTGCACAAAGCTGTGCTTTTACTCTTAGGGAAAAAAAAAAATAGAAAAAAAGAAACAGAAAAAAAAGAAAAAGAAAAAAGAAAAAAAGATAAAATAAAAAGAAAAAAAAGAAAAAAAGAAAGGTGAAGCTGGTTTGTGGTGTCGATTTTCTCTCCAGGAATCAACTTGGGACTTCTTTCCTCAGCCTTGGCCAATCACTTTTGCTTGCTCCAATCTGTGTATCTTCCCCACACTCTCCTGTGTCTTTAATTAACCTATATTGTACCTCCAAGCTCAGGCTTGAAGCCAGAGTAATAAATGATTTGCATAGTCTTGTGAGTATAGATACGCTCTAAATCTCAAACCTTCCACTCCTGGCTCCTTCTGAAATAGAGGCAAGCATGGCAACATCTGTATTCCAGCTGAGCTGCTCCATTAGCAAGTTGGGAAGGTGGGGCCAGGCTTTCACCTCTCCCATCTGCTGTGGGGATGTAACCAGGCTTTGATTCACTGAGGGGCTCCTTCAATGAAAAATACCTGGGAGTTTGTGTATCTGCCAGGAGCCTGTAAGATAAACAGGGACTTAAATCCTCTCCTGAACCCAAATGTAAACAAATTCATGACCCTGCCAGGCTCTAAGGATCAAGGCTGGCACAGAGTTCTTATCTGTCCCAAAGGGGCTAAGTAATAACACAGATTTTAGTTTGTAAGATGGCCCCAAGGGCAGACCAGCCTGGATTCTGAGAATATGAGCATGAGAAACACCTTGCTCCTCATTGCCTTGGTTTTCCTATTCCTTCAAGAATTAAAGATATTTTCATTTCAATTATTTGAGAATTACTGACCATACAGCTAAACAATTTAGTCAGAAGAGGCCTGCAGTCCATAAAATTTCCCAGTTCCATGATTTTTTGAATACTTTTTACAGCAAACTCTACTGTGTGGAAACCTGAAGCCTGAAAGAAGAGTCTGAGAATTAGGAATTTGAGACTGATTTTTTTTTTTTTTTTTCCTTAATTGAAGGAATTTAATCTCCTCATGTCTCAGTTTCCAGTTGTCCAAGTGCCATCAGAAAGTCAGGACCCATCCTTGGAGTGGAGTTTGAGTCTTAATGAAGAGGTTCCAGGCAGTGCAAATGAGAGCTGCTGCACGGCCACTCAGAGCATTAATGTTGTTATAGGAGTGCCATGGGGACCCATTCAGGATGCAGAATCATCTTAAAGGGAGATGTGGAGCCTCTCTGCTTCTGCAGGTTAACAGCTGACCTTTTAATGCTCCATCTGTACAGTCTGATCCAGTGCAAATGTTTTGATCATTTAATATGGTAAATATAGAAAGAATTTGGGAGAAAATTATGTTCTTTTAGCTGCAACCCAATGTTTATCTGCTCTGTTTGGCTAACTCCTATTTCTTTCTGTGGTAAGCAGGCTCAGGCTATGCAAGGCTGGGTTAAGGATTCCCCTGAGCTACAAGTGTGGCCACACAAACCCTTTTTCCAGAGTAAAAACTAATTAAAAAATCCTTGCCTCTGGCTGCCCTTGTGTTGCAGCTTTTCACCCCCTCACCTGTGCCTCTGTCAGGGGGCTGTGCTGCAAAGCACATCACAGGAATAATCCATGTTTAAAACCCACAAACACCTGCCCCTCACATCCTGCTCGGTCATTTCAGGAGAGGGATCCTCTTAAAAATGCCCCTGCCAATGCAGAGCGTGGATCTAAAGCAAATCACACCCTGACTGGCCTGGAGTCCTGCTCACCTCTTGTTCTGCTCCTGGCAGGGAAATTTGCTCAAAGCAGATCTTGGTGTGTTTGTGTGCAGGAAGGAGCACGTCTCCAGGCACGAGTTACAGGCAGCTCATGGAAAAAGGTGATCCTGGGGCATCTGCAAAGGAGCAGCAGGAGGTGAGTGCCCCAGGAAAGCCTCTGCTCTCTGGGGGGATTTGTTATCTATTACACAGGCTGCTTCCATGGCTGCTTTCCCCATCCCTATAAAATGTTAATGCTGCTCAATAGCTGATGGCGATGAGGGAGATAAAAGTTGTTTTCTTCTGGGGGACAGTGTAGAGGACCTGTTCCTGATATCCAGAGATAAGAGCAGGTCCAGCAGGGCTGATCCTGGACACTGTGGCATTGCCTAAGGCAGGGGAGCTGCAGCAGCTCCAGGCTGTAGAACAGATCTCATCAGTCATGTTCAGCTTGGGGGTGGGATTCCTGGTGCCATCCAAAGAAGATCTGGCAAATTGTCCTTGAGACAAATCTGTCATCCCTGAAGTGCAGGTTCAGGGGAACACAGCTGGAGCACAGCCTTGCACAAGATCACACTTTTGGCAAACAGACCAAACCCTGAGCTCAGGCTACCCCTAAACCACATCAGTTCTTGCAGCAGATGATTGTAGGAACCTTCTGGGTTCTCCTCTCACTGGGGCACCAGTCCCTGGAGCCAGGTGCTGTTGAGGTTGATTGATGGATGATCACCTCGTCCTCAAAACTGCAGATCTTTGTCCTGCACAAATACTGGATCTGAATAAGGCAGTGCCAAAGAGGGTGATGCTCACCCCCTGAACCTCCTCTCACTGGTAAAGCCCACAGCTCACTGTGCTCCATTGGTGCAAGAGCTAAGCAGGGCATGAAGAAAGCTGCAGCAATTAGCAGAGAGAGAGGGAAAGAGAGAGAGACATTCCAGAAAGATCCCTTTGCTTCTCAGAACTGTAGACACAGCAGAGAAATGGGACCATGGCAGAGGTGTGCCACCCTCTTGTAAAGCACAGCAGGGAACAGGTGACACAGGAGTCCCCTAAGCAGCTTTCACTGAGCTCTGACAAGAGGAACAAATCCTCCAGGAAAATCATTTGTGTCAGTGCTGGTCTAGATGTCCCAGTATCTGAGGTCCAGCTTGCTTGGTTCTCATCCTGGGAGAGCACTTTCAAAGGGAAGTGGTGTCCCAAAACACTCCCTGGAAAAGGAGCATGAATTGCACATACACATGCTAATGAGGAAGAAGTTTCAGCAGCACATCATAATTCTGAATAGGGAGAAGAAAAGAAAAGGAAAAAAAAAAAATTCTATCCAGTGAGGCTTCTGCAGCAGAAACAGAGTTCATTTCTCTCCAGCTCTGGGGAGTGAAATGTATTCAGCTCACACAGGCCACTTCAGCATCTTTTTTTGTTTTTTATCTTTCCGACGTAGGAGAACAAATTTAACAATGAGATTCCGTTTCTGTTTCCCACATGTGGAATAATTAAATTTGCATCTCACTCTGTAGTTGGATCTGCTGTTTGAAGAGGAATGTATCAATTGGACATGAGCCCAATGTGTTCTGCTCTGCAAATAAGGCAGTTTGCAAAAAAACAAGGCATAATCTCTCACCCAGGCAATAATCACAGGAAAATCATCCCTCACTGACAGATCTCTTCAGGGCTTGATTCATATTCTTGCTGGAGAAAGAGCAGCAGGGAGGGGGTGTAAGGGGAGCAGACTTTTGGCATCTCCTTGTGACAACCTTCATCAGAAGCTGGGTTCTGGTAAGGGCTGGGATGTTGCTGTGCACTCACTGGTGCAGAGCTCTCTGATTTTCTGCAGGAGGTTTCACAAGCAGGAATTGTACATCTGCTGACTTCAGACCTTTCCAAAGCCCACTGAAACACCAGGGAACATTCCTGATGGCTTTGATCACTCTTGTGTGAGGTGGGGGCAGAGCACTTTTCAGTGAAACCTCAGATCTGCTTCTCTGGGGTTTTGTTACCTGGAACAGAGCTGGGTGTTCAGCACTCCACATGAGCAATCCTTCAGAAAAATCCCTTCCAGCTCTGGTTGGCTGGATGCAAATCCTTCACTCTCCTGACCATCCAGCCTCTCCAGGTAACTTCCAATAAACAGCCTCTCCCCCTCCCTGCCTTGCTTGCCCACAAACAGAGAAATTAATTTGCTTTCTCCACTCTGCCCATCTCCAGTATTCCCTGCCTGTGACATTTCCTTCAACCATTTCCAGGAACTGCTGCCCCTTTTGAATCCCATCCACCATTCTTATGTCCAGGAGGATGGAAAGAAAACGTGCCAGGCAGAAGGAGCAGGAGCTCAAACAGTTGAAAAATTTTTGGATCTGGCATGGCAGGAAATGAATAGAAGTTTAATTCAATCAGTCAGAGAGTCCAACTGCACCTGGCCCACTTAATCTAAAACTCCTCAGATTAAATACCTTGTTCTAAGTGGAAATTAATTGAGTTTGTCGAATGGTTCCTACTGCATTAAACACACTCTAGGTCAGGAAAAAAGCAGAAATAAAAACAATGGAATTTTTTTTTTTACAGCTGAAATTGAAAGGCTGGTAGTGGAGCTGGTTGAAGCTTTGGAGTTTCCTCTCTCCAATGCTCATTCCCTAGAAGCCTCTTTTGAAAGGTGTCTCTGGTGTGATTTGGCTGTCCCAGGGGGTCTCAAACACCACTGTGGTCTCCTGTGTGGGTGAACATGAACTCTGCAGGGGCTCTGGACACACAAAATCAGTGAGAAGATTATTTTCTTACCCTCAAATTGGAGTTCTCTGTCTTGTGCTCCCTCCCTCTTGAGCTCTTGAACACTTACTCTTCCTTCTCCACCCTCCTCCCTTCTTCCCCTCCTTTCCTTTCCGTACCTGAGCTGAATCTAATGAAGATGCATAAAAAATGTTTCCATTCTGTGAAATGCAATCCATCAACACACACTTCATATATATTGTGCAGAAATGAATCCATTTCAGCCAGGAAGGCTGATAAATCAATTTAAGTGGAAGACTTTTGACAGTTTAATTCAAATTAAGTCCACTTTGTTCAATTAGAAGGTAGCTGGAGGGGTGGTGGCAGGAAACAAACAGGATTGCTAGAACAAAAACTGCATTTTTTTTTTTTCTCAGGCTGCAACCACCTGTGGATCATTTTTCTTAGAGGAGGGACACAACGATACCAATTAACACACAATCAGCAAATTACTTGTTTTTGAAAGCAAATCCACATTGCACAGCATTCCTGCCTCCCTTTCCTGATCTACAGCAGCACTGGGAATATTTTAAGATGAAGGGTGAGGAGGAGGAGGTGGAAAAGGTGGTTGAGGTTTTTCTTTCTGCATTCAGGGCTGATGTTTGCTGCAATGCCTTGGAGTCCTGTGGGTGTGGAACCAGCCCAGAGGAGACACACTGCTAAGGGGCAGAGCCCACCCAGCTCTGCTCAGCTCTCAGGCAGAGCTCACTGCCTTCTGTGGCCACTCTGAGTGCCAAACTGGTTGCCCACACGTTTCTGCCCACAGAGGGCAAGCACAGTTTGTTTGGATTTCCCAGCTGTTCTGAGGTGTTTTTTCCTGCACAGCACAGACTTCATGCACACGGAGGAGATGATTGCTGACAGCTCAGATCTAGGAGCTGAGGCTGCTGAAATGTGGACATCCAGCTAATGGGATTAAATTCAGCCCAGGTATTTTCTCTGTTCTGTGAAACTTGGTGAATCAATTCAGAATTCCCAGTGATCTGGGTTAAGAGAGATGTCGACTCCCAGATGTTTTAACACCTGAGAAAGCTGTGTTTTAGTGATTATTGAGCAATACATTTAAAAAGTGAATGACAGACCTGGAAAGCAGCATCTGCTTTTTCACTTTCTAACATATTTTCTCAGCCAAACTGAGGTTTTCAAGTTCACAGTGCAAGATGTAACTGAATTTCATCCAAGTCTGCAGGCTCACTAATGCTTTCTACATTCACATTGGCAAGGAACACCCAATTATTTTTTTTTCCCCCAACAGTTTTGCAAAACTGAGTCCTTGTCCTTGACAGATGGAAAAACAAAGACTTTTGCAATTAGCATGATAAGATAATTCATGGGATTTGGGTGAGGTTTTTCTTCTACTTTCTTAGTCAGACCACCAGAGAAAATATCCTTTATTATTTTCCTTCCAACAAGGTCTTAAAAATAAGGGAACCTCCTTTGAGCAGGCTGATGAAGTTGAGCCCAGAAAGAACAGCCAGTACAGGGCAAAAATGACCAGATTGTTTTACTGAGCAATTGAGTGGATGCATCAGCTACAAGAGATGTGGTGGGAATTTCCTTTCTGTTACCTCTGACTGGTACCTGACAGATCCAGGCCTCAAAAAAAGCAAAGTTTTTCATTTAGGCTCGTGCAAGGACAACAGAAGGTATTTGTGGAGGCAAATATTTTAGTTCAAAATCACAACCACAGCAAGATGTTTTCCCTGGGCAGTGTCTGCCTGGTGAAGCTCAGGACTCTAACGAAGCCCAGCGGTGCCTCCGAGTGCTGGATGGGAATTTTCTAAAATCTGCTTCTGCCAGCTGCCAGGGGAACAAGAGCTGGAGAAAACAAGAGGATGTCCAAAATATTAGTGATTAAGCATTTTTCCCCACTTATTTTTTTTTTCCACCCCAAATTAGGTTGTTTGCAAAATAGACCTTGTTTTCACTGAAATTATTTTTTTTTTTTTACTTTTCTTGTCTGTATGTGTGGGGAGGGGAAATTGGTGATCAAAGTGTGGTAATTTAAACCATTTCACAGGAAGGAAAATGAGTAAACAAGTGAATCCCTGGTAAAGACAAGAAAACGTATTGCCAGATGGAAAATTGGCTTGGTGGAGGGTGATCAGGAAGGATGGCTGAGAGAGTGGGAAAGAGAACAACGTGAAAAAGAACAGAGAGACCTCTGGCAGAGGGGCAAAGCCTTTATTTCAGTGTGCACATGTTTTTCATGCCCTGGCAAAGGTTTTATTTCAGTGTGCAAATGTTTTTCATGCCCTGGCAAAGCCTTTATTTCAGTGTGCACGTGTTTTTCATGCCTTGGCAAAGCCTTTATTTCAGTGTGCACATGTTTTTCATGCCCTGGCAAAGCCTTTATTTCAGTGTCCACATGTTTTTCATGCCCTTTCAGCCCTGCTCTGGCAGGCCAGGGTGGCTGGGGAGGTGCTGGGATCCTGCTGCACTGGTTCCACATCAGGGTTCCACCTTGGCCCCTTGGAGAGGAGCCAGCCTGGAGGCTCCAGCTTTGCTCCCAAAGCTCTGCAGCCTGGGATGCTGTGCTTCTTTCAAATGGATTTATGGCCCTATAAATGGTGAATCACTGTGTACAATAAAGAGCAGAACAGATTTGAGTGGTACCCAATTTAAAAATTACTTGAGTAACTCAATCATTTTCAGATATGTGGTTTCAGTGTCTGCAGACCTTGAAGACCTGCTCAGAGCATTTGACAGGCAAGACAGCACTTTTTACTGCTCTGATACCAATCCAGCTCTCCCCAGACCTTGCACACACCTCACCCACATCCCAAAACTTCAGAAAGATTGCGGAGGGTTTTACTGAGCCTGGGCTTGGAGAAGGATGTGCAGAGGACTCATACCCACACTTCCCCTGTTTGAGGGCTGCTCCTCAGGCATGCTATGACAAACTTCTGCCTCTGTGCTGATAAATAATTCATTTAAACACTCCAGTTGGAGATGTTTAAAACCAAGCAGCCTAGCTCCCAGATTGTTGAGGTCTGCAGTGTGTCTTGATGGGATTGAACACAGGCTGTATTCTAGTCTGTATTCCTGCATTAGGTTTTAACAAGGCTGAGCTGAGCTGTGCATCCACAGCTCTTGCAAATGGAGAGCAAGACTCGAGGGTTGTTTTGCCCCATCTGCAAGATGAAAACCAGTCAGATCCCAGTGGAGCACCCTCAGTGCTGCAGGTGAGTCCTCAGCTCTGCACTCAGCAGAGTCCTCAGCACAGCTGCATTCAGCCTGAGCAAGTGAAGTACAACATGAGACCACAAACAGCTTTTTCTGAAGCTTCCTGCCTCAGAATAAAATAGAGCAATGTGAGGATTCTGTAGATCCAATTGTTTCCATGACACCAAGGGAGCAGCACACTACTCACGATTCTGGGCTTGAGGGGACACAACTGTCACATCTCCAACCTGGGGACAGCAAAAAGTCACTGTGAAACCCAGCTCTGCTCCCAGTGCCTGGACAAGTGACAGCAACACGTGAGCCAGCCCCACACCTGTGTGACAGCACCCTCACACCTGCCCCAGGATCACACCAATGCCACTTTCTCATCACAGGACTGCTGAAATTTGCTCTGTCTGGAAATTCCTCACACAAGATATTAGCTATAGGATGGGGCTGGGGATGTGGTTGCTCTCAGCCTGCCCAGGGGCATTGCCTGACAAGGGCAATTTCCTCTTTTAAACTCATTTTGGTGGTGCAGAATTCACACCTGCACTGGGGACTCCGCAGCTGAATGATTGCTATTTAAATACTCATTTTTTTTCCTTAATAAACTGACAGAGGTTAAAAGTGAGTCACTGGAAACAAATGGGGCTCCATTCTTTTCTAGCAGCAAGACAAACCACAAGTTTTGGTGGGATTAATATTGACTTCCAGTGGTCTAAAAGACCTGATTTGACAATTTCTGAGACTCAAGGAAGCAATTATCACCCTGCCCTAAATTTAGCCTTAGGTACCAGACCCTCCTGTTCCAAGTGCTTCCTCCTAGGAAGAGAATGCTGCCAGTGTTGCCTTAACTCAACACCATAATTTTTTTAAGTTCATACATTATTACTCTATATTATAGAGTGCACACTACTATTTTAGGTGAATAAATTTCAAAGGAACATTTTTTTTCTTCTGGAAAATGTTGTTTTCTGTATTTATCCATGTGCTCTGTTGAGTTCCAGAGTGTGATAAATGACCAAATGGTTCTTATCTGTGCATGGATCTTTTTGTTGGAAGAGTGGATGGATCCTGTGATAGCAGGATCTGGTATCTCTTGTGAAGGCAATCAGAGAATGCTGGTTTATATCCTTGTATTAAATCTCTGATCTTAAGTAACCATAAATTTAAAAAAAAAAAAAAATCAAAAAAAGCCAACAAAAGGAAAAAGGAAAATTACCATGGCTTACTATGAGTACATGATTTGTTTACCTGAGTATCAGGAATATTTTTTGTTTTGTTTTGTTTTGTTTTTTTAGCACAAAGACTTGGATTCTCTGCTAGATCTGGGAAAAGCACAAGCATAACTTAAAACTTGAGTCATCACATGGCAAGGCATTGGAAAAACTCACAAAGTCCTTCTTCTATGAACTCCTATGAAACCCAAGGACATTGGGAACTGCCTGTTTCTTTTTGCACAATCACACAGAATTCAGGACAGATTATGTGCCCATAAGGAGGGGATTATTTGGATGCTCAGAGCTTGTGCAGGTGTTAGTTAATAGTGGCTGAAGGGGTGTTTGGGCTCAGGGGGAACCTTCTTGCTCTCTAAACTCCCTGGCAGGACGCTGTGGCAAGCTGGGGTCAGGCTCTTCTCCCAGATAAAAGTGATGGGATGAGAGGAAATGGCCCCCAGTTACACCAGGGGAGGTTTAGACTGGATATTAGGGAAAAAATCTTGACAGAAGTGGTGGCCAGGCCTTGGAAGAGGCTGCCCAGGGAAGTGTGCAGCCCCATTCCTGGAGGGATTTAAGGACCTGTGGATATGGCATTGGGGACATGGGGTCTGGTGGATCACAGAGGGCTTTTCCAACCTTTATGGTCCCACAATTGGTTATCTGGGGTGTTCTGGGGTGGTTGTGGATGGAGTCCAAGGGCTCAGAACCATTCTTAGGATGCTCTGCCCAGTGGAAAAACATTGAAGTCAGCTTTGCATCGCATTAGGAATCGATTGGTTTGCAGAGAGACACCACCTGAGCATGCAGGATAAATCAAGGTAGGCATGAGGGTTACCAGTGCTTGCACTGAGCTGTTTCACCTTGTCAAATACACATTTGACACCTGCAGGGCAAGGCTTGGTGGGAGGTGGTGATGGTGGAGGTGGGGAGAGGGCTTTCCACAGGGAATATTTTTCACAGTGTAAGGACTTTGGAGAAAATTAATGTGAAACATTAAAAATGTTCCTTTTTAAAAGGGAATCCATTTTTTAGGCACAATGAGACACTTCAGGTGGTGTAGCAGTGGTGAGTAATGCACACTGGAGTTATTTAACTTCATCTCATGCCTCACTATTCCCCAGGGGCACCCATTAATCAGCGTTACCAGGCAGTTTGTCATGTCCTTTTGCTTAAATAATATCCATACCAAACTACAAGTAATGCATGCACCTGGAAATCAGCGGGGGATCTGCCTGTGTCAGGACAGCAGGATCTGCTCTGGAGGACACAGGAAAGCTGAAGGACTCCAGTTGTGGGCTTTGAATGGTCCTGCAGGAGATGGTTTGAGTTAGAATGTGTGTCACAATGGGAAGATGCAGCAGGAGTAGTCTGATAAATAAAGCTGGCAATAAGTTCACAGGAAGATGTGGCACACACTGCAGACAGCACACCACTCTTGGCTACAATTTCTCTGCCAGATAAGGAAGGATTCCACTTGTGTTTGGGTGTGTAATTACAGTTCATGTGGGACAAGGGTGATATGTTCTCCCTTCCTGCCAAAACTGGGCAAAAACTGCCAGGAGGGCACGACTTGGGCAGATAATTCACGGAGGCTTCTGGTTCTCAAACCAGCCTGCAAGGGCACTGACTGACACTGCAGTGACAGAGGGGGCTGGCAGTGGGATGTGTGCCTGCTGAGAGCCTGAATCCTGGAGAAAAACCTTTCCCTGGAGCAATAACCTTTCCCTGGAGCAATTCAAAAAGTGTGGGTGTGGTGCTTCTGGACAGGGCTTGGCAGTGCTGGGTTAACAGATACAATGCTCTTAAAGGTCTTTTGCAACCATAACTATTCCATGAGTCTCTGATCCACCAAAAACTGTAAAAGCCTCTCTGATTTTATGAATGAACCAGAACTAACACATTTTACCCACACTCTGCTAACAGAGATTGGCTACCATCAGCCCTTCAGGGTGGCATGAGGAGCTCCTGTGCCTGAGGATCTGAGGGGGAATCTCTCCTCTCTGTACACAACCCCACAGCCTGGCTACTCCAGAGAGCCCAGCTTTTCAAAGCAAAGCCTGGCAGATCTTTACCCAGCTTCCTCTCTTGTTTGTCAGATAGTGTTTAAACTGGATACCTGAAGGTTAAATCACTGCAAGCCCTCATCAAACCAGTAAATCACCTAATTCCCCACCTCCCCCAGCCAAACGTTTTCTCTAACTTGTTAAGCAAAATACAGACAGCATGGCCTACCATTCCTGCAGAACTCACAGCCTTCCAACACCTGAAAATGCTGGCAGACCTGTCAAAAATGACCTTCTTTCAACAACATCTCTCTCTTTTTTTATTGCCCCCACCTCCAGGTAGGAGGTGGGGGAGGCTGGAAAACTGTAAAGATCAAGCCACAGCTGCATGTGGTACCTAATTAAACAAGTGTAAGAAAGCAGAGAAAGGTCAGGTTGTCAAAAATCATTGCTGTATCTTTACTGGATTGTATTTAGAGACTGATAGCAGCAAAGAAAATAACTCAATAAAGAGAATGAGACTGGAATAACAAACTGACTCCAGGGACAAGCTGGTTTTTAAACGCAAAAGGCTAAAGCTGCAAGATTTATGTGTGTATATATATATATATTTATATATATATATATATGTATGTATCTGTATGTGTGTATATCCACACACAGAGACACAAATCAAAGGGAAACAAGTGCTGGGAATGAAAGGAAAAGTGTTTGCAAAAACAGATGACGACATGGAGAAGGAGGTGGGACAATAGAAGTTCGAATAGGAAATGTGGCAAAAATTAAAGGCTGAAAATGCACAGGCAAAAGCAGGTAATTTATGAAGTTCTTCCTGGCAGGGTGGGCAGGGCTGGCACAGGGTGCCCAGAGCAGCTGTGGCTGCCCCTGGATCCCTGGCAGTGCCCAAGGCCAGGCTGGACATTGGGGCTGGAGCAGCTTGGGACAGTGGGAGGGGTCCCTGCCATGGCAGGGGTGGGGTGTTGAAGGTCCCTTCCAACCCAAACCAGTCAATAATTCTATGATTCTGTGATAAAAGGAGAATAAAATAAGTAAATAAACTAAGGAGTGGAGAGGAAGGGGAAAAATATAAGAAAACTGAAAATGCAGTCACAGATTCAGAGGAGGAGCCTGACTTTGAGGGCAGAGGGGGAATTCAGACTGGGAGTGTCAGAGCTCCAAGGATTGGCCGTGCTTTGAGAGTACTGGGGCAATTTAGGGTCACCAGCCCATGCAGACAGACCTCTTTCCCCCAGCTTTCCCTTTCCTTCCATCTTGCCCCTGTCCTTGTCCTGTCCAAGCACCCAGGCTGAGCTGAGCTGGTGTGGGCAGGATCCAGGTGAATCCTCAGTGACATCCTGACACGCGGCCTTTGGCCCGAGGGTCGGTGCCAATTTGGGCACTGCTCAGGGAGGAGAATCTTAGGAAGGAAAAATGGAGAAAGGGAAGAAAATTGTCTCCTTGTGGAAGATGAAAACAAAGCAAATCTCCTACTTGTTACTTGGTGATGGGGTTTCATAGGAGCCTGAGTAGGATAGGGAGATCAGGAAGGTTTGAGTGCTGTTATTAAACATCTCTTCATTTTTTCTGTCTGGGCTGGGATGGATCCAAACATTTGCTCCTGCTGGTTATATCTGCCTTCCTCTGACACCATTAAATGTTTTATAAAGCCTGCTCTGCCAATATCTGTAGGCTGGAAGAAGCTGCACAGGGTTTAAGGGGAGGAGAAGATTTTTTTCCCCTTTAACAGAAGAGAATTTTTCCTCTTCTATTCCCCCACAAACAACTTGGAAAAAGACACACGTGGTGCATTGCATTTAACAAACTGACAATGCATTTAAATAGTGTACCACTGCAAGTATAATTGCAATTTGTTGTAATTTCTTCTCCAAATTCCACCCTGACACAGTTGATTTATTTTGCAAATCAGTGCATCTGGAGCGTGTGCCGTGTCACATTATGGGCCTTTGATACAGAACCTTTGTTTTATAACAGGGAAAATAATTAGCTTTCGGACAAGCTTGAGCTGTGATGTCAGAAGCTATCCATGGCTGCTGAAACAAGTTATTAGTGTTGAGCTGATGAAGGCTCCCTGGCAAAGCTCTGCCTCTTTACTAATTTGTCTCTCTGGGATTTTAGCAAAATTAAAAAAAATAAAAAAGGTATGTGTAAAAAAATGCATTTATTTATATATTAAATAGATCTATATTTGTATAACATAAATGCCAGTAACATTGCTGCTGCTGAGATCTATAGACAGTTGAGAAATAACAAAAAGCAAAAGGTATTGCTTCATTCCAGCAACAACAACACTTTCCTCTGAGCAGGGAAACATTTGTGCTTTTTTTTTTTTAATTAACTTTTTTCTCCCTCCTCCTGTCCCACTCCTCAAAATTCACAGCAAGTCTGGTAATTATCAATCATTAACGCTGTCAGCTTTCCTCCCAGTGCCACCAGCCCAGCCCTCTCCCAATGTCACACGTGCCACATCCTTCCCTTGCTGGCCCTGCAGTAATTTCTCCCTGGTTGGAGCCGTTTCTCTGCTCTGAAATAAAAACACACCTGGGGAGAAGCTGCCCCTGTCCCTGCCCTGGAACAGCAGTTGTGCTGCACCAGGGTAAATATTATGGGATGATGTGGAGTGGGATAAATTAAAGGTATCTGCCTCATCTATGGAGGGTTTGATTTGACCCAGGAGGAATGAATGAACACGAATCACTCCGAGCCCGGAATGTCCGAGGCGTAATCTAATTTCTCAATGTAGTCAACCAGTTGAAATGTGCAAAATATGGACTCTGCTGGGAATCTGGCTGAGCTGTGTCTGATTAGCATGTGCAACTGTTCACTGGCAGGTTTTTGTGAGCATTTAGTCTCTGCTTTAAACAGAATCATCACCAGCTGGTTATTTTTTACTGTTATTAGGTTAGAAAATAGCACTGAGGTATACAACAGTAATCACAAAGCTATGATGCCAGGGAAAAAATAATCACGTTAAATTGACCTTCATGAATAAAGAGTGAGGTTCCATTTCGCCTCATTTCTGTTCATTTTAAAACCAGCATTAGCTTTTCTGGCACATAGTTTTTCATTGTTTGCTGAGCATGGCTCGATTAGAATGATTCACTGTCTTTAATATTAGTGATTATGGTCCATTTCAATTACACAATGTGTTGTAGTTTGTTGTATTACTCTCCTGCCATCTCTCTGTTGACTTCCTTGGAGGGAAGCAAAAGAAGAGAAGGAAATAGATGCTGAAAGTGGGAGCTGGAAAAGTGACCCCCTTCTTCCTAAATGGAAATCTCAGTGGATAAGCAATGTCTGTAATGTTTAAATACGGGGTTTCAAGCCCAGATGAAGTTACACTCTCCAACCCATAATCTGAGATTCTGTCTGGTGGCTGCTGATTCACCTGTTCCCTGGATTCAAATAGAGAAAAATCAGCAAGGCAAGGAATGCTGCTCTGAGCCTAGTGTCGGGATTAGGGTGGGATTTAGCAGATTTACACAAGTGACAGGTTAAGGGTTGTTTGGACACTGCTCCCAGAGGCAGAGTGGGATTGTTGGGGTGTCCTGGGCAGGGCCAGGAGTTGGGCTCCATGCTCCTGGTGGGCTCTTAATCCTTGTGGGTCCCTTCCAACTCAGGATATTCTATTCTATTCTATTCTATTCTATTCTATTCTATTCTATTCTATTCTATTCTATTCTATTCTATTCTATTCTATTCCGTTCCATTCCGTTCCATGGGTTATATAAGGATGAAAGATAAATTTGGCTTTCTGTGGTGCCCAGCTGCACTGAGGGAGGGGTCCCCCAAGCTGCTCAGTGAGCCACGAGTGACCCATGAACTGTTCCAGCTCACCCTGCCTGCCTGAGCCTGGTGGGCAGACTCAGTGTTTCCTGAGATTTCACCAAGCAGAGTTGGAATGCAGAAAGAATCCAGCATGGGCTTTCAAAACTGCTTTAACTTGAGTTTCACCACAGGCCTTCCAGAAATACAGAGTGGTCTGTGAACAGTGGGTTTGGCAGAGTCCCTGTTCAAGTGTTTTAATAGAGAGAGATGGTGCAATGGGAGAGAGAGCTGCTGGAGAAGCTGCAGGAGCTCAGAAGAGAAAGGTGAATAACTGACCTGTATTTTCAGGTGTTCCTCCAGGCTCTAGGAGTCACCAATCATGTAAACCCTGAAGCATGAGATGTAGATCAAATTCAGAACCTTTTTCTTTAAAAAGATCCAATTAACCTTCAACTAATTCACCATCCTTTACCTGTAGAGCTATTTCCAGTCAAAGTCAGGACTGGGTCCTCCATCAGATTAAATAGAAAAGTTCCACTGAAAACAGTAATCACAAAAAAAGAGATAAGAGTTTGCTTCCTTCTTTTCCAGGGTGGAATATGTTGCATTTAAAAATCATTACAGAGCACTTGTTACTCATTGAAGCATGAGAATGTGAGTGACAGGGGAAAACATGCCCTCTTCATATTGCATCCTTCTTTTCACCTTTTGGTTTGGTTGCGCTCTCTCACTTGCCAAGGAAATTGCATGTGTGTGGAAGAAAGGAGGAAGGAATTTGACACATTTAATGGACATTTATAAGGGCTGCAAAGCATTTATTATAGTAGCAAATGAATTAACTAATTATAGGTGACCATTAAATTGTGGCTGCACTCAGACAAGAAATCCTGTAAAATTAGCTCAGTTTTATTCCACTGATTTGCTCTCTTGACCAAACCATGTTCCCAACCCTGTTGATGTAAATCCAGAGTAATTACTCTGACTTGGTGAAATTAGTCTCCTTGTTCTTTGGGGTAATCAAGAGCCCAATCTGGCTGCTTCCACATGTTCCCATCCCAAATGCTCCCTTCCCCAGGGAAAAGAAGTGGTTGTCTTCTTAATACCACACAGCCAACGAAGCTGTGGGCAAGGAGCTGGAGATAGCCTGTCTTTCTAATCAGCAATAAAGTTATCAATTATGTTCTAGCTGTAAAAGCTTAATTACTGAGGATTATGAAAGAGGCAAGAGAGCCCCAGTCCAATGAGCACATTCCAGATGGAGAATGCTGCACTGGACCTAAGGGGAAAAACAATGATGGTTTTGGTTTGGAAATTGCATCCAAAGAGCACTGTGTAGGAAGAGCTCATGGCACCAGGTGTCTTTGGTGTCTTTGCTCAGTTATCACAGCTCTTTACTGCAAGTGGTGATTCATTATTCAGGCTGGAGCTCTAAACCAGCTACACCTTAGAAAGTGGAAACGGAAGATTGGGATTTTAGGAAGTTTTGGATCTGGAACTTTTACAAGAAGTGCAGTGAATTCCTCTATTATTGAAACCAAAGAACAAACTCCAGCTGTAGTAAGTCCACAAGCCTTTGATGCAGAGGAATTTTAGTAGGAACCACAGACTGCTGCTCTGCTCTCATGGGCTGCAGGTGATATAAAAATCTCTTGCTGAATAAGAATCACACAGTATGGTGGCTGGAAACAAAGCAAGGGGGTTGGCACGGAGGGGAGAGATCCTCTTGCAGAAGCATTGTCTCTTTGGAGCTTTGCTCCTGTTTGGAACAAGCCTGGCAAGGCCTTGCTCACACAGGGAGTCTCCAGGCAGAGCCTCGCAATGTGAGTTAGCTATACCACTCCTTCTCTACTAAATACTGAACAAAATGAGGTGATAAAATTCACAATAAAAGCACATTCTAAAAAAAACCCTCTTAAAAATAACAAAATCTGGAAAGAACAACATGGCCAAAACACAACGAGGAAAAGCGTGGTGTTATGTGAGCCAGAGGATGTGAACAGCAGAGAGGAGGGGAAAGAGACAGTGAAATTAGGAATGGGGACTAATAAATGTTGGTTCCACACAAGTTCTTCAGTTCAACAGGAGAAAAACCAAACCTATGGCTCTGAGCAGAAGCACTTTGTTACGTCCCATGGCCGGATCCCAGCAAAGCCTGTGGAGTCACTTCAGTGGGAAGGATGCAAATGCTATTGATGGGAATGATTAGGGAAAGAGCCTCTGAAGGCAGCAGCTCTCAGGCTTGGAGAGGAACGTGTGAAGTTGTTTCCTCTGGAGCAGGGTTGTCCATCCAGAAACAGAATTAAAGATGGGATCAGTGAGGGGAGGGAAACACCCACCATCTCTGATAGAAATCTATTTTTATCTCATGAAAAAATATCTTAATTTTCACTTATATTCCATGCCTGTAGCTAAGGGCCATTAAAACTAATAAAAGTAAATCATTTGTGACAGATCTTAGAAAACAGTTTCTGCAATGCACCACACTCTCAAATGCTCATTAGAAATAGTGGTTTTCTTCTCAGAAGAATGCTTGCTGAATGCTTAAAACATGTTGCCTCCAACGTTTGACAACTAGCACAGGCTATGAGAAGCTTTGAAGCAAATGTTTGACATAAAAAAGACGGTCTGATGCTATATCAAATAAGATTGGGGAAGAAGCATCAAAGCAGAAACATTAGGATGAAATGCAGTTGGAGGAAAGAAAATCAACATACTCATTTCTGATTTTACATTTTCTGGCATCAGTATAAACAACTGATTTGCATTTTCTGAGGACAGTACATTCAATTCTTAACAAATTAGCATTGAATGGAGTATTCTCCCCAAAATCCTTTCTAGTAACATAGGGCAAGGCCAGAAAAAAAAAAAAAAAAATCTTGGTTACACAATGATGGTTCTCAGGAAGAGAAAAGATTGTCTCTGATAAATGGGAAGACACCTGTTGTCCTCCTCCAGCCTTCATCTTTAATGAAAACCAAGGATATCCCAGTATAACACAATCTCATGGTCCATTCTGAGCAAAATCCCTGCTGGAAACCAACAAGATTGAAAAAAACAACTCCACCACACTGTAAAATGTCAAGCATCTTGGCTTAACTCCTTAGAGGGTTAGTGAAATAAATGTTTCATTTGTTTTACATGGTATTTTTGTTAAATACACTTTGAAGTCTCTTGTACTTTGATGTAACCTGAGCTGTGTGATCTGAACCTCCAGAAGAGGGCTGAGCCACTGCCAATAAACACTGGATTTCCTGAAATACCCCTCAATCATCCCAGCAAGGCTTCACCTGCCAGTCCTGCTAAAAGGACAGTTGGAGAAAAAAGCATGGAAACCTTCAGACAGGAAGGTGCAAACCCAGGATTCTCAGATGCAGTGTTCAGGCAGGTGTTTTCTGAAGAGGTGTTCCTCAGATGCTCATTCGTGCCTCAGATATGGCAACATTTGGGGATGGCTCAGGAGAATTCCAGAATGGTTTTGTTTAGCCATTGTAGTGATGTTTCAAAGGAGGGGTTTGAGTTGGTTCCTAACGTTGGGATTGTGAGAAATGGGCAGTAGGGTTTTCTATGCCAAAGTTACAAGAGCATAGAAGAGTAGTTTTGTATAAATGCAGGGAAGAGGCTTCCACACACCACTCTGGTCAGATACCAGCTTTGCAGCCCTGTACAGTTGCAAACCAATCCATTTCCTTTGCGTGTGAAGTTCCAGGTGTTCCATTCCATTCCAATTATACTCTGCAGAGACCCCACTAAGGCAGTCCAGCATCCTAGAAGTCCTGCAATTTACATTTCCCATCCATATTTTATTCCTCCCTTCCCTTTGCCCGCAGTCTCTCTCCATCGCTCGATCAGTTTTCATGGTCATTCAAGTTGTAGGGGTGATTTGTTCAGGTAAAAATGGAAAATTGAAATGGAACGGGTGCTGGATACAACCTCATCCGCTTTTTCTATTTTGTCAAAGTGCTGTGGCTGCTCATTTTTTCATGGCCATGAGTTGAAATAAATTAAACTTCCCAGAGGCGAAACTTCTCTAAGATCAAATTGGAATATATTGATTAGGCTCTTTGAGGGCTGATGGATTGGACTCTTATGCTTTATAAACACATTTACCAACACGCTCTCAGAAAGAGTTGCTTAGCACTGGGCAAACTGATCGTGTTTATTTAAAACTGTGACAGTGGCCTACACCTGTAGCCCTCATTCTGGCCCATAAAGTCTCACTCACTGATTGATGGAGACAAGTTGAGCTGTCTGGCTGCCTGACTCCCAGGACTGGTCCCAAAGGTTGCCTGGCTGATGGAGTCCAGCATAATGCATCACTGTCAGGAAAACAACTTAGCATGTCATCGAGAAGATCTGATCAGCCCGAGCCCAGGAGGGAGGATGAAAGCAGTAAACTGGAAGAATTTTTGAGTGCTGATGATGGCAAAGGGGACAGGGAGTCCCAGAGCAAGAGAGTTTTGAAAGAGCATGTGTACTAATAGCTTTAGATGCATGACATTGGAGATGAATGAATGCAGTTACTGGCCAAAATGTCCAGATACAAAAATCCCAGGAAGCAAAGCTTGGATGCAATTCACATGTATGAATAGCTGGGATTAAAACCACAGACTTCACACAATTAGAGAGAAATGTGGAATTGAGAGTTACATCCCATCAAGCAGCTCCAAGTCAGGAGGGATGCATGATCCCAAACGACCCCAGCCTGCCTTGCATTTTCCTGCCTCAATCTGCAGCTGTGATTGAGGAATTGTCTTCAGAATGAGAAATCTGAGGGAAACATAAGGTGAGGTTGGCAACGAAGGACAAAGACACGGAGGTAAGAACTGTGAACTGGAACTGCACCAGATGGAGATGAGGATTTGTGGAGATCACGTCAGGAAGTCTAATAGTCCAAGGAGAGAAATTACTTTTCTAATTTCTTATGAGAAAAAAAAAAAGGAAAAAAAAAAGAAAAAACCCATATAAAATATGAAAATACAATCTATTGCTGTATCAAAAAGCAGCAGTAGCAAGAAACAAAGCAGAAGAGTTTAAATGAAAGAAGGCATCTTGCTCCCATCACTCTCTCAAGGTATCTGTAGCGTTTCCAGCCTTGGTTGCTAGTCAGCATCAGAAAGTGTGGGTGGCACTTGAGTGCTTTTCTCCCAGTCTCTCATGGAATCTGCGTGGATTAGACCATGTGGGATGCCAACCTGCTCAGGCACATCTCAGTGACATCTAACAGGCTGTTTTATGCCACAGCCCAGAGCAGCGTGGGAGAGAGCGTTAAAGGAACAGAAGTCAAAGAGCAGAATTTTGCCTTCAGGTTTCTGCCTGAAACAAACAACTTGACAGGGGTGTGCTTTCCAAGAGGGAATAAGCAGCCACTCCAGGGAGACAATGACAGATCTCATTTCCCCCAGTTCACCTGGTTACAAGCAGGATTTGTGGCCTGCTTTGGAGCACTTGGGCTGCAGCTGGTGTGCAGAGACCCTGCACTGGAGAGTGGAGACATTTCTTTACTGTGAGATGCCCCATTTCTGGAAGTGTTCAAGGCCAGGCTGGCTGGAGCACTGAGCAGCCTGTTCTAGTGGAAGGGGTTGGACCAAGATGATCTTTAAGGTCCAACCCAAACCACACCATGGTTCTGGGATAAGTGCACATGGAGTGAGTCCCTGAGGGATCAAGGCACAAGAACTGAGTGTGGGAGAGTTTCAGCAGGTCAGCATCTTGCACACAGCCTAACAAAGCATTCTGTGCTGTGTTATGATCTGAAGTGCTTCATTTCAGCCTAGCTTTGAATGACTCAAAGCCATACATTTTTCACCAACTGGCTTTACAGACTGTCTCCCTAAATCATACATTTTGCTTTTTAAAATTTGCACCATCTTCCTTTGACGCTATTCCCCAGGCTAACAGCTCTGGAGACAACTTCAGCCTAACAGACTTTGGTCTTTTATTCCTGTTAGTTGGCCTAAATTTTCCCTTCGCTTAATTCAAGCCAATTATTTCCAGTGATACCCACTGGAGCACCCTTAACATTTTCTTTTTGCTTTATGGTGTTTTAGCTCTTCAAAGGCTTGCAGACATTTGTCCTAATGGAGAGTGGATAGAGAGTTATCTGACATGTCGGGGAGGAGAGGTTGCTCTGTTCCGATTCCATTACAGCAGGAAACACGCTGGATATCAAAGGGAAATTTATGTAATGTATTCCTACATTGTTCACAATACAGCATCATGTTTTATGCAAGCAAAAAGGAGCGTGAGGAGAGAGGGGAAGAAAACTCCATTTAACTGGCAGTGAGATGACAATAAAACAACAAATGGGGAAGCAGCAGGAGCTAAACGGGCAGATCCCTCAGTCACCACCATGAGGGGAAGGCATGGGGGCATCTGAGGGGGTGAGGACAAAGAGAGTGATGCTGGGAGGGAGCCAAGGCTCTGGGCTAGATTTGGGGTTGGTTACACACCATTCAGAGCTGTGCCACACCCTGGTGCCATGCAGCAAGGCAGGCACAGGGATGGAGCACAGAAAGATCCCTGGCACGACAGAGCTGGCTCAGCCCAGCTCCCATCATCACACAGCTCTCAGGAATGACCTGGGACAGGTTTGGGGTGGGCCACATGAGGTGGAGCAGTGTATACAAATGCTGTGCCAGATGTGGGATTTGTCCCTGACATTTCTGGTCACAGAAATAAACTGGAAGCAGAGTAGCATTGGGAACTGCACCAGCTTTATCCTCCAGCCTGTACTTGTCACCTTCCCCAGCTCTCCTCTTACCCTGCCCAAAAATAATTTGGTCAGCAGAAACAGAAAATTCAGGTATTTTCCTCTGAAATTTAGAGTCCCAAACAGCCACCTCCATGTCCAATGAAGGTATAAATGTTTCCTCTCCAGGAAAGTGAGACAATTTTGGGGGAGCCTGGTGTTCTGATTGCATCACTGCTTTTCAGGTGAACTCTGATCAGTGGTGGCAAAGTAACAGGATGAAGCAACAGATATGAAGATATTGAGCACAGTAGGGTGAAAAGGTGATAGGAACAGTCAGAGGGAGAAGCTTGATTTGCTCTTTTGGGTCACCAGATCAGCTTCTGTTCATTACATTTCCAGTCCTCTGGTAGAACAAGATGTTAGCACCCTCTGCTAAAAAGCTGTTAATCTGACGGCCTAAATACTAATATTCACCTAAATCAAACCTTTATGATAAAGTTTTTCTTTGAAGCAAGAGTTTAAAAGATTAACAAAAACCTCACAGGGTGAGAAGGTGACTCGGTTTAGGGAACCTGCCATGAAATATAATTCCTTTTCTTATTTTTTTTTTGTTGCTGAAAGAAACATACACACACACATACATATATAAATAAGTGAACAGACTTTCAGAGACAAAAGAACATTTTCATTTTGCAGCAATGATCACAATGTAAAAAGGCTGCATCGCTATGGAAACGGCCCTAAGCCTCATCATATCTAATGGTGATTTTCCATAGAAGTCCTTGAAACATCTTTTGTTTCTTGCTTTGAAGTCAAAGGAAATGGTTGAGTGCCAAGAAGAGGGCTATCAGCTCCAGATCTCCAATCAGGGCCCAGCTCAGCTCTCCAGGCTCGCTTGCAATAATTACCACACACAAGTTAGCAAGGGGAGGAAAGGCAGAGGAAAACAGGACCAAATGTACACATCCACATCTAGACACAGGGGGCTCATGGAGAAAAATTTCCTCAACAAGTGGCAAACACACAATTTCCATTCCCCAGGCAGGATCCTCTCCAGAGGCTGTTTCACCAACACTCAGAGCAGCTGGGCAGGGAGCAGCTCCTGCCTCTCCTGCCTGAGCCACTTTTCCCTCATGGCAGGGACACTGCTGTGGCAGCAGCTTTGGTGGGACTGATTTAGGAATTAATCACCTAATTAGGAGCTCTGGAGAGGGGGAAAGGGAGGAGGGAGGGAAGAGGGGTTTTGCCACTGCTGAGGGGGTTTCTCTCTGTTTGAGGGATTCACTGAGGGCTTTGAGCAAAGGGTTTCAGAGCTGATGGGGTGTGTGACTGCACCAGCAGGGAAGGCAGGGGCTCCCAAGGGAAGCAGGAAATATTCCAGAAAAGTGGACATGATACTGCCTGCCCCAACAGCTGGTGATGTCCCAGGTGCCTTTTGGCCATGGATGACAGTGCCAGAGTGGGGGAAGAAGAGCCAAGACCAGCAGGACAACAAGGACAGGAGACAGTGTCTGGGTCTTTCCAACACTGGTGGCCTGGGGCCAGGACTCTCAGTCTTGGAACAAAATAAGAGTAACAAACATGGGGCTGAAAAGGGGAACAGTGATCCCAGAAATATTGCTTGTTCTGGAGGACAAAGATAAAATAACAGTCAGCCCCAGCTTACCCCTTGGTAAGTTTGGCCTCCTCTGTTCCCTTCTCCTGGTGTATTTTCTTGAAAAAATTAATTTTCCCTCAAACATTCAAGTGTAAAGGATCCAGACCTGAGACTTTGTTGCTAATAACTGCTCCTAAATCAGCCATCAGTAAAATGAGAGGGCTGTTTTCTTTTATTCACTTTCTCCTCCCTTTTAAAAGTTTATTCTCTTAAAAAAACCAAAACAAACAAGCAAAATCAAAAAACACCCCAAGAGTACTCTCTACATTCATCTGAAAACCCATAAGGTCAGCCCTTCACATGTATTTTAAAGTGGTGCATATGTCTATAGAATGTAGGTGTGTACATGATTTGTTTTTAACGTACTTATATCCTCAAATCCAAATACTCAATGTCCCTCTGTTGCTTAGAAAAGTGCAAAAGAACTTCATCCATTAGATAAAACCCAGTTGCCAGCTCTTGGCTCAGATCCACGAAGGCTTTGTCATCCAAAAAAACAAGGACTTAAATCTCAGAACCGCACCTTAGTGGCAACTTTGCACAGAAGAAATAATAATAATAACAATAATAATAATAATAATAATAACAACAATAAATAGCAGTGAAGACAGATGGCAAGGGGCAAGCAGCAGCAATGTTCCAGACAGTTGCCAGGTTGCTTTTCTTTCAAGAAAGGAACAGATGCAAGATGCACCCACATGAAAGCGTTCCCTGATACCATCGCTGTGCATTAGTTGAACATGAACATTCCTCACCTGCTCGGGGTGCAGGGAATGGGCTCCTGCCTCACATCCATCCTGGTGATACAATCTCCCATGTGCTGCTCTGAAGCCTTCAAACACTTGGCAGGCAGTGCCAGCCCTTTCACTCCACAGGCAAGCCAGACTGTTTGCCAAGAAAAGGATCCAGAACTGGAAAAACATTAAACAAATGCTTCAGGGAGATTTATTTTGTTTGTGATACACCTTTAGATTTTGCATTTGAACTTTTTGTGGAGGATTAAACTTTTGATGTGCCTGCCCCTTCTCCTCCCTCACCCTCCTCCTCCTCTGCCAGTATCTCAGGCAATGGTTGTGAGGCAGGAAGACAGGGAACTTACAGGCAATGTCATCCCTCAAGAACTTCCCTTGGAGCAGGTTTATTCTCGGGAGTGGTTGGGTGACCTTCATTCCTCTCATTCCTACCCCCAGCCCTCCAGAAACAACCCAGACCTGCAATTTCACCTTGTCATAGGACAGGACTGAAGGGTCAAAAAAAACCTTGGCCTTCCCTGACACATGGGCAAGGCTGAAGCATCCCCTTGATCTTTCTCCAGGCATTCCCATGTGCAAACTGGGTATTAGCAGAACCACTTTTCATTCATGTCCTGCCCTGTAACAGTGCTGTGGCAGAGAAGCAGATTCAGGGCTGAGGTGCATTCCTTGAAATGTAAGATTAATCATCTGTGACCTAATCTTCCCATTTCTCTGCCCATTTTCTTTGCCTCAGCACCAGATTTCACCCATTTGGATGGAAGGGTAGAGTAAGCAAATGTGTATTCCCAGCTGCTGTGTGACAAAGCAGCAGCTGGATTAGAGGAGGGATAGGAAAAGATTTGGTTGCTGAGGGAGAGGAGTAATTGCTACTCTTGGCAGGCATCAGAGACTCCACACTGGCTGTCATACCCAGGATGCAAGTCCATAGGAAGACCAGCTTTTTAAATCCTTATTATTCAGTTGCCAAGATTTTCCTGCTTTCTAACACAGGCCCTGAATTTCTGACATGGAGGAGTTTCTCTTGGTTGTGGAGGATATTCTGGGGCCTCTTACAAGTCATATCCAAAATAGCAGAGCTACCTGTGGGGCTGTTTGCTATTCACATCACATTTGCAGAAGGCCCAGACAGCAGTGAGGGGAAGATGGGAATGAATAGAGAGGATGGGAAAGGAGGGAAAATAGAAGCACTAATGTATTTTCAGCTGGTGGGATTTTTTTTTTTTTTTTTTTTTTGGTAGATGTTCTGTTCTCTCTCACCTTGATGCCTCATTTCACCTGTTCGCTGCCACAGGCGATTGGGCAGCGTGGTTGTGCTTCACGGGAAACAATGAACAAGAAATTACAATAACAAAGTGCGTCAGCAGCTCCCCAGCTCTGATCAGCTGTAGGATCTTTGGCAGCTCTGAGCGCTCCCATTTATTCAGGGGGAAGGAGCTGCTCTACAAAAATGCTCCTCTTACTGCCCTTGGCCAGTGAAAGAGCTAGAAACCAGTGACAGCCAGGCTGGTTCACCTTGGGATGTGCCCTGCCTGGTTCAGGTTTGGAGCTCCCTGAGTAGGAAGCTGGAGGATTGTTCAGATTGTGCTCTGCTCTGCAGGGATTTGGGCCATCAGGGAATCACAGCATCTGGAGTGTGTGTGGTGAGTCTGGAGTTCACTCACCTGGAAGCCAGCAGTGTCCTGCCATCCCCATCCCTGTGTCACTCTGGAATAGAGGCCACCACCCTTGTGCAGGCAGAGCTGGGGCTCCAGCACAGCGCCAGGACAGTGCTGGGTGAGGGTGGAGCAGTGTAAGCCCAGGGCTCCTGGCTCCTTCATCTGGAGCGATTTTCTGCTCTAAGAAAGGGCAGGTGAACAAGCTGGGATCTATCCCAGACTGCATTTTCTTCCTTGTTGGTACAGTGATAAATATTTTCTGCATCAGCCATCCTAAGCTTCAGAAGTGATGGAGCAATGGTGCCTCCCCACATGGGAAGCCAGCTTTTTGTTCCACTATTTTCTCCTTCCCTCCCCTCACAGTGGTGTCAGCTGAGGCACATCCCTTCCACCTCTGCTTTGATTTCCTGCCACAGCCCTCTGACAATAATAGTCACTATTGGCAAGGGACAGGTCACTTTAGAGACCATGGGTTTCTGGTTAGGGTGAAGTCAGGCTTACCAGATCAGGTTCATTCTGAGACATCTGACTGACTTCTTTTCCACTGTTTAGAAATCCTTTGTCTTTCCTAAAGTGAATTGGCAAACACATCATGCTCCCAAGAGATACCTGGGTGCTGTTGGCCAACAGAGCATCCCTGGCTGCTGTTCAAATGGAGTCACCACAAATGTTCAGATATTTAGCATCTCCTGGTACCAGTTCCTTCCCTGAACCTGCAGCTACACCATGCTAGCTTGTAACTTGCCTGTCTGGGGCAGAAAAATGAAAATAAAATCCAAGAGGCACCAGTGAGAGGTGTCAATGTTCCTGTAAGTTCATGTCACCTCCCAGAGGACTTTGGAGCCTGCCCACTCCCATGGCACTGAGGAAATTGGAACCTGGCACTCAGCTCTGATGGTACAAGTGACAGTAGGACCACCTCTAATCATCACTGCATTTGAAGCTCTTTTCAGGGCTGGATTAGAAGAAGGATCCCTGTAATGAACAGGAAGCTGCATCCCTCTGGGGCACCGTGACATGGTGTCATGCAAAGGACACATTTCAGACACATTGGGTTTGATCTCTGTAGGAAGTTTGTAAAATCAAACCCACAGGAGCCATGATTCATCTGCAAAGGTAAAATGAACACCTCTGTTGCCTGACAGAAAATCTGAGCTAACTCCCATTGGGAACCTTTCTGTTGCTTTTGATGGGGTTCAGAGCAAGTAGTCATTTAACCTTGTGTTAATTTAGAAATGGAGCTCTTTGGTGCCAGTCCTGATGCTTTTCTTCAGACGAGACTCCCATTCAGGTTATTGTGTCTTTTTGTCATCATTACAAAGGCAATGGACAAACAGGTACAAGAGAAGAAAAACATCTTGACACCCTAATCTGGAGGGAGAAAAGGTTCTGGATTTATCTATTTTCATGGCATCAAAACCTGGCCCAGGGCTCACTTGGGTCAACAGAAAATTTCCTGTTTATTCCAGTGGGCTCTGAGTCAAGCTCTAAGGATGAATTTAATCATATTTGACATTAGCTGTCTAAAACCTGGTCAGCTCAAAGCCAGGCTGAGCAGCTGGACTCCTGTGAAAGCAGCTGCAAGGATAGGCACTTCTGGGACAATCCTTCTGATCCATCTTAAACACTACCATCGAGTGGGATGAAACTCAGCCCTCTCCACTTGCTACAGACAGAGTAGAACAGTCGCAGAATAAGTCTCTAACTTTTCTAGGGATTAAATCTGATGAGATCAATACCACCTAAATTGTTCCATGTGGCCCTTGACAGCGCTGCAGAAAGCCCCGTTGACATCCAAAGAGGTCTTTGACAGGAGAAGAACTAATAAATGCAGAATTCGATCCTTTATTATTTCTTTCTCTTTAGAAAGAGCGTTGCTATTCCTGCAGCTCCAACCAGAGCCCAGGTTTAATAAGACATGCTAATGTGTGTGGCTTCTGGGAGCTCTGCACTGAACCCATGTTGATAACAGGCTTAGCCTCAGAAATGATAAATCACAAGGGGGAGAAGAGATATGAAAATTCTTTTCAGCCCTTGCAAATGAAAAGAAGATGTGATTGTAGAATATGTTTGGGATGTATGAGTGAGGTTCCTATAATCAATCATCCTAAATAAACCATTTTACTTAGCATCTGTTTGAAGGCAGACAATCAGGCTAGGAATAGGTTTTCTCCATGTAAAAATGCTTACAGAGTCTTATATCTGAATTTCTCTATCTTTCTCTTTATATGAACCCTCATTTTACAGCATGTGAGTCTCTGACAGTCTTCTCTGAGGTTTTAGGCATTATATCCAAACCAGAAAGTAATGCTGCTTACATTTTACTCATAGTGCAAGCAGGCTGGTTCAAAAGCAAACAAGACACGTATGGCAGAACAATACAAATCAAATCCAGCACTCTCCCAGCCCAGCTGGCATCAGCCACACGAGCAGCCTCCCTGTACTGGCTCCCTGGATGGCTTTTCTTACCCTCATAAACTGCAATGAGTGTCCTACTTTAGGATGGTTTTTGAAAGGAAATTCCTCAGTTTGCTAAATTTCTACTGCTGTAGAGGGATTATTGGTGTTTTACTTCGAGTTAATGTCAGGAAATTATTGGTCAAGTAAAACAACTCCAAAACCCAACCTAATCTGATCACATTTCTTCTACAGTCCCAGTGTCACAGGGCAGGAACAGGCTGCTGGGGTTTGTTCTGTCCCTTTGCTTTGGGACAAATCATTATTGTGTCACTTCTGATGTTTGACAAACCCACTCACAATTGTGCTACAAGGCACATCCCATACTCCACTCCAGGCACCTCATTCCAGCCTCTCAGTCCTTTCTATGGAATATAAAGAAATTCCCGTATGGGAATGTTGGGGATTTAGACAGACCATTAGACTTTTCCTCCTCCATCCATTGGTCTAATTGTGATTTCAGTTTATTTCAGCTTCCAATTGGATACCCAGGTATAAATTATACACAAATTATCAGAATCAGGACCAGAATGCCTGGGATGGGAAGAGCTTCCTTCGTATTTTATGAAGATCTGAGTCTGATACATTTCTCCTTCATTCCTCTGCACAACTGAGTCCTCCTTTCTTCTTTTTTCCCCCTTTTTTCTCCTCTTCTTGCTCATTACTGGTGCAAACACTTACTTGTAATATGTATAGTATGAGGAATATAAATATGCATTCCTCATAGTTCCTGCCATGCACAGCAATGCCCTAATTTATTTATTTACCTTTATTTGGTTCCAAGGAGTCTTTGCTCACCTACAGGAATTTGCCTGGAAAGCTCTCATGATCATTTTGTAGAGTACTTGTGTTTTTCCTCATCACTTTCTGTCAAATTTCAGCCTTCTTTATTTGTTTTTACATCCTGGGCTGATGTCAGGTCACTCTGAGCACTTTGCATTCTCTGCCAGACGCTCCCCACCATGGGAGGCACTTGATGCCATGATGATTTTTTACCTCTTCTTTTTTTATATCTCTTATGTGTTCTCAGTACCCTTAGCAGGCATATTTATAATTCCTTAAGTCTGCTATCTTAACATGGCCCTGGAATTCTGTTAAACCAGAAGAGCAGACATCCTAAAGACCTCACAGCTGGAAGCTGGAAAGCCTTGCAGAAACCTTGAGAAACCAGGGGCCTCTCTAAAACACATCCTGGAAACTGAGAATAAACCCATCTGGGGGGAATACTCTGGGATGGGGGGATGGCACACTCATCCAAGCCCCTCACTGGGACATCTTTGTTGAATATTCTAATTTGCAAGGTCTGTACAATTTTGTACGTGATCTATCGTGTGTGTGCATTTTGGTGTGGTCCTTGAGGAATTATTGCACCATAAAGATCCTTATTAAATACCGAGGAAAAAACCCTTTATGCTTTAACTGTGTGTCTCTTAGAGAGAAAGACATCCCACTGCCACGATGTGATTTCAGTTGTGCTGATGCTCCCCAAATTTTGGAGCCCCCCGTTGATAGCAGTTGCCGATTGAAGCCGTGTTTGTGACATCTCCCTTTGTCCCTGTCCAAGCCCATCCTCTGGCCTGGCTGTAACCTCACACCCCATCCCCGGCAGCTCACAGCCCCGCCCGGGCTGGTTTATTTGTTGTGTTTGCTCCCGTTCAGCACATTCAGGAGTGTGGAGGGATGGACAGACACCCAGCTCTGCTCTGCTCTGGCTGTGCCATCCCACCAGGAAAGGAGCAGCCGGGAGCTGCCAGGAGGCTCCACAAGATGCTGCTGCTGAGTCCAAGTTTCTTCCACAGGCAGCTTTGAAGGTGTCTTTTTGCTCCTCTTGTTCCACTCAGTATCTCCCCTTCCCCATCCCTGTGCTGGTGCTGAGGTCACCGAGATGTCCCTGCCCTGCCCTGCTCTCAGCCAGCACATCCCAGCTGCTGCTTTGCAAGTGCAAGCATTTGACATTTTCTCTTTGCAAAGCATGTGTAAAACCAGCCCTGTGAATTACACAAAACAGGCCAGAATTTGATCACAAAACCCGATTAAAGGAGCTGCATGAAAGAGCAGCATATATTGTATGCAAACAGGAAAAGTAGCTTCCCATTCAGCCTTCCTGCTAAAGAGAGACTATTGTCTGACATCTCTGCAGCCTCCTCCTTTCTTTTGTGCAATGAAAAGGCCAATATAAACACATCCGGGAAATATTTATTATTTTTCAAGGGAATCAAAGTTTTCCTAGGCCTCAACTGCAACCAGAAGTGCCTCTGAATTAGGAGTGAACAGAAGAGTATCATCAATGAAACAGAAAAGAGGCAAATTTAAAACTTTTACGATTTGCATTTATACAAAAGCACATGGAACTGAGTGCTAAAGATGTGATTGAGTAAGATTCAGATAAGAAATGGAGATTTGTGAGAACAGAAGCTCTTCAGCAGCCAACCCTCCCCACAATGTTCAAAGAGATTCATTCAAGGACACAAAGCAGTTCCTCACTATTGGGGAGCTGTGAGCCTCCCTCTCCTGTGGTGCCTTATTCCAGAATCAGCACTGAGGCTTTGCAGCCCTGCTCCTGCTGATGAGACCCTTCCTGGGACCAGGAACTCCTGCTGTGGGCTCCAGAGAGAGGGCACTGCAATGATGTGCTGGGTGTAAAGGACACAGGGCAGGGCTCTCCTGTGCCAAGGACACTGCAATGCTGTGCCAGGGCTCTCCTGTGCCACAAATTCTCCATGTGCCTCTTCCTCCCTGGCCCCAAGAGCCTGAAATGGGCTCCAGCACACTTGACTCCACTCTGCAATCTCCAGAGTGAATGGATGCTCTGACTCAGATTTCTTTGTTGGCAGCCCCTGGCATCTTTCCTTTTTCCTGTGGAGTGAAGCTGGCACTTTCCCTGGGTGGGATCATGGGAACCACCCCTCTGCTGAGCAGGGGTCACCCCTGTGGTGAGTGGCAGGTTCAGCATCCTCCCCGTGCTCATCTCACTGGTGCTGCACAGACAGAGCTGAAAAGCACTGCAGGGAGCCAGGCACTGCACACTTCACTCAGCAAAGCTGCTGCATGGAGGCAGTTCCTCCCCACAGCTTCAAACCAGGGCCAGCTTTATTTTACATTTTTCACTCCCAAGACTGTGGTTGAGCAGAGAGATGTTTCTCGCTGCCCTCCCTCTGAGACATGGGGACACTGAGATCCCCCAATTGTTTCTTTTTTTTGCTGGCCCTGTTGCTCTGTGGGAGCTACTGGAGGGTGGTGGCAGCTCTAGGGATGGGATGCTGTTATGTCAGATGGGATAAGACACAGGCAGTCCAGGAGTGGTGAAATTTAGGAAAATATGGGCTCCCCTCCTTCCCTTATGTTGTACAGTTGGTGCAAAGGTTTTTGGACTTGGCAGTTAGCCTGAACATTGGCTTTAAGGGGTTGCTGAGCACTCACTGACATCCTCCATGAGGGGTAAAGCTTCAGGGCCTTCCCCATCTGTGAATGTTTTTCACGGTTACCCTAATAACTTAATATACCTACTGTATTTGCAAGGCATCTATCAGCCCAGGATCTGAGTGCTGCTACTAAATTACCCCCTGTACTCAGGAAGTACAGAGAAAATCGAGTGCTGGATCCCCACAAACAGTCTGGGACAAGTACTGAGCTCTTCCAGGCTTTATTTTACCGTGCAGGTCACTGGTGAGAGTTAAAAGCAGGAATAAAGCATGAGGGAGAGGAAGGCAGGACCTGGATGGGAAAGCTGATGGAGTGGGAGGGAGCTTGGTCCCTGTTCCATGAGCTCCTCCACCAGCCCCAGTCCTGGCTCCCCCCAGGTCTCTCCAGCAGCCTGGCTGGCAGCTGCACACCCAAACCTCTGCTTTCAATGGGTTTATGGGGGTGGGATAGAGAAGATCCCACTGTTTAAAGTCACTTCTTTCTCAAAAATGCAAATCTCCAGGTTATATTTGCTTAGCAGCCTCATTCTCCAAGTTGTGTGACAGCAGGAAGGGTTTGAAACCATCAGCAACACGACCTGGAGCTTGGACCCAGCCCCATTTTTCCAAATACTAAGATAATAAATGGGTGGAAAAGAAAAGAACTGATTCCCCAAAGCAAAGCAAAATCCATCTCCTTGGGAGGAAATGTGAGCCTCAGAGACAGTCTCCAGAGCTTCTCCATAAACCTCTGTCCCACTGGAGTGTGAGTGTCGCAGATTCCCTCGGGCACAAGGTTTCAGCTAAAGTGGGCTTTTCTTTTTGACTTCAATAATCTTGGCTGACAGATGCAAGTTTTTTCAAGAAGTCATTTCCAGGTGACTAAGCCCAGTCCTGGGTCTGCTTCTAAGCCTTGCTTTAAGACTCTTTACAGGCAGAGTATGATGGAAAAAATCTCTACTGGCTCTGAGAATCCCCACACATTTGGTCACAGTTTCTGGGACTAGGTCAGACCTGTAGCCTGTCAAAGGGTTGGTGGAGAAACTGGTGCACACAGGAGCTGTGCAGCTACAGCCAGGCCAGATTCAGTGCTCCTCCTCAATGTACCTTGCTCATGTTCAGTTGTCTGGGATTTCTGGGCACCACCCACAGCTGGAATGATGAGAAATCCCAAATTTTGATAGAAGTGTGCAGGGGTTTTGTGGGCACAGGGAATATATCATAGTTAAAGCAACAGGTCACTGCCCTGCTCAGAATACCCAACAGAAAGCAGAAGGGCAGCTTGATTTTTATATCTTAAATAAATAAACCTTTCTGATCCTTCAGGCAGAGCCTGCGACTCTGCAATGTATCCTGTGAGCTGTTGTTTTACTGTAAATATCTTCTGCTATATTAAATCATACATCACTTCCCAGTGCAGCTAATTTTCCATTCACATTGATGCTCGTGGGCAATATCCTCATGCCCTGGTGTCCCATAAAGCACCCAAGCAGCATCCCTCAGTCACGTCTCATTTGCATACTCCCAGAAGCTCTGGGTGAGCATCTCAGCCACAGGAAGGAAAATGAAATATTTACTTTTTGTTTCTACATGCCAGTAGTGAAAAGATATTGATGTGGTGAGGATGGGACATTAAAATCAAAATTATGTTGGGAATAAAAAGCAAGGCATAAATTAGCAGTGTTTGCTTCATCTCTGTTTTAAGAGAGTTCACATTACCCCGGTGCCATATAACATGCCAGGGATGTTTGGGGAAAGCTCCAGCACTGTATTTCAAGAAAGCTTTGGAGCCAAGATGACATTACTAAAGGCCACAGCAAAATTAATAAATGGCCACCAAAAAAGTCTTTGTCAAGGGCTGACTGCGGAGGTGCCACGTGAGGAAGTGGAGAGGAGAGCAAAGCAGCTCCTGACAGTCTGTCATGACAAAAGGAAGAAGATCAGCAAGAGGGGAAACGCTTTTCATGCTTCTCTGCTGGTGCCATCCTTCAGCTGCTCATTTTCTCTCGTCTCACTGTCTGTCTTGGTGCTGTTTCCAGGGAATTTCTGCCACCATCTTGCAAACTTTGCATTTGGCTTGACAGAAAGGTTTTGGGCTGTCTGCATCCACCCTGCATTGTGAGCTGGGGGATCATCCCTTGGTTGATCAGTCAGTCCAGCTGAACCCTTCACTGCCCACAAGGTGACTCTCCCATCAGGGGAGTCCATGGCACTGATGCCAGCTGCACTGCTTTAACCATGGTCCAAATCAGCTGCCACTGAGGGCACCATCCTTCCTGAACTCCCAGAAAAACTGGGACAAAAAGGTGAAAGAAACTTGTTGTGTCATCAAATCCAGATCTTTGTCAGGCAGCCACAGATAACCCTGATCTGAAACACATTGAACACCTTAGAGAGAGCTGGATTCCTGCCCCCCTTCCCTTATTCCACGAGTTACTCCACTCTTTCTCATAATACTTCTCTTAGTGTTTGGTCCACCTGTGACATTTTATATCCAGGAACTGCTGTGCTACTAATGCTGCTTAACCTAAACAGCTCCTCACTCTCCTGTGTTTTTATACCTTTCCCATCTTACTCTGAGGATGCAATCACATTTGCTTTCTGGTTCACTGGATTCCCTCCATCCTCAATCCCTAGGAGGAAACATAACCGGCACAACTGGAAAATATATATTTTTATATTTTGTAAACCATCCATATCTCCATAGGGAGGAATGAAAAGTCTCCATTTCAGAGTTCTCCTTGTAAGATAATGGAGGATAAAGATGTGTGCTGGAAGCCCACAGTTCAGGCAAGGACTGGCTCACCTGCTCTTCTGCAGAAAGTATAGTGAAAAAAGACCTTGGCCAAACATCAGCCCACAATGGCAAGGAAAGGGAGAAAAACTGGAAAAAACCCACCCAACAATTCATGAAGCATAAGATGGCACAGAAACACTCGTGCTCAGTGTGACAGATGGAGGGAGCAGCCCTGATCAGAGGCTCATTCCTGCAGCTGGGCTCTCTGAAGCTGGAGGGGGCTGAGGAAGTTAATGGACCTGCTCGCACATGTAAAGATCCTGGATGAGACCATCAATTTTCTATAGGTCACTGGGACCAGACACAGCTTCAGAAGGAATGAGAGAGAGCAGAGAAGTAGAGCTATTAGCACAAAACCTGTCACTTTTTTCATTAATTCAGAACTCATGCCAGAGGGCTGAAAAGTGGCCAGTGTTGTATCCATCCTTAAATAAAGGTGGGAGAGGGGGTGAAGGAATTACAGGCAAGCAAACCTTGCTTCAATTGAAGAAAAGATAAGAGGAAGACCATTGAAGACAAAGTTATAATGTCCCCAGATGCTTGGGACAAACCAGCATGGAGGCTGCCACAGTAAATCATGATGACAATTTCAATGCATTTCAGAATGTTAGCAAAAATAATGGATATCACTGGACAAGCTGAGGTGAATTATTTAGGTATTCAAAAGATTTTTTTGAGACGAGCCCTCATAAGGAGCTATTAAAGAAAGCTTAGTGGGTTACCTTGAGGTAAGAGGTAAAAGTTCTTTCATGGATTGAAAACAAACTATGACATAAAAATCAAAGAGCTGTAATAAAAAGTCCAATTCTCAGCATGGAAGGTTGTTAATAGTGGGAGGTGCTCCAGGGGCTGCTCCCAGGACAAGCATTGCTAAAGAGATGTTTTAAGAGCCTGAGGATGCAGCAGAAAAAGGGCAACATTTGTTCAAAGAACAAAATTTCCCCTCTTCTCCATCTTCTTTTTAGGTCACTCAGGTCTGGGGAAAATGGCAAGAAATTAATTTAAGAGAGACCTCAGAGAGGGATGAAGTGGGTCGTGCAGTGGCAAAAAACCCCTCCTGCTAAGGATTACACACACAACAAGAGGCTCTGGGAAGAGCAATTGGAATTGTTCACATCCAAATGAATTGTATCCTCTCTGAGATGAAAGAAGATGTTGGCTGCTGTGGGGAGCCCAGCATAAGACACGTGTTCAATGCACAGAGATTATCAAAGGGCTGGATGAAATGTAAAGCTGCTTGGAGAGATATTGCATTTCCTCCCTTGTTTTCTAGCAGCAGCTGCATGTTTTTGCCCTGGGAAACATCATCACATGGGAGCAGCAATATAAGGAAAGAGTTGTAGAAATAGAGAAGGGCTAAAGGAGGTAAGGAGAAGAAAGGATTTCTGCAGATAAGGGGAGAGGCTTAGTCATCCATAGGAAAAATGTCAACACCAGCGTGTCACCCTCTTGCAGGGCATCCAGACAGTGAAAGTGCAAAAGAAAGAAAAGGAAAAGAACTGAAAAATGCTATTGCTGTTTTTGCTTGGGTTTTGTTTGTTTGTTTTGTTGCTTTTTTATTTTTATTTTTATTTTGTTTATGTGAAGGCAAACAGGCTGAAATCCCAGAGAAGTCAGCTGAACTGTGTGTGAGTGATCACCTGGGTTCAACAGCTCAAGAATAAAGATATTCAGGTCAATCAGCTGCTCTGTTTGTCCTTTTCAACATTAAATGGAGAAAAGGTCACTTGAGCAAATTAAGAAGAAAACAGAGTAAATAAAAGAAAACAATTTTTCCTTTTTAAACATAACTAACCTGTGCCATTTCCAGCTGCTTGTTAGCTTGGAGGCAAAGAACAACAAAAGTTTCCTGAATTTCTCTGAGGGAGAAAGCACAGGCAGAAGTGACAACCTGAAACCTTGGAACAGTGGGCACATAAAGTCACTTCTTATTTTGTGACTTCTGAACCCACAGCATGGAAATAGGACAATTCTTTCCTTGGAGGGGACACATCCAGCTAAGAAGACTTGGGATAGCAGGGAAATTGGGAAGGAAATTGTCCAGGTGATTTGAAGAGATGAAGTACCCTAAGCTGCACTTCTGAATAGAGCCAAAATTGACCTCTAGTTCACGCAGGGGGAAGAGACCCATATAATCCATGTAACCCAAAGAATCCTTACAGCATCTATAACCCTTAAAACAGAAATAATCATATAACCCAGATAATCCATATAACCCAAATAACCTTTACAGCCCCTATAGCCCATGTAACCCCAATAATCCATATAACCCCTATAACCCCTTTAGCCCATATAGCCCATATAACCCAAATAACCCCTGTAGTCTACATAACCCTTATAAAACAAATAACCCATATAACCCAAATAATCCATATAAGCCAAATAACCTCTACAGCCCCTATAGCCCATGTAACCCCTATAGCCCAAATAATCTATATAACCTATATAACCTCTACAGCCCCTATAGCCCATATAACCCCTATAACCCAAATAACCTCTACAGCCTATATAAACTCTGTAGCCTGTATAACCCATTATTCCCACATAACCCATACAAATCTTATAACCCAAATTACTTCTCCACCTTCTGACTCTGGTCCAAACCTCCCTCTGTGTGCTCCAGAACACCACTCTAACAGGAGATGTCGTCCTGAGGGATTTGTATTCATGAAGGAGCATTTGTGATGTGAACTTTTAGAATTAACCTCTCAGCCATGAGATTTAAGGTCTTTTAAAGCCTGCCAGAGACCCCAGTGCTCCAGACTTACCAGATCTCAGATGTGGTGTTGCACAGCCCTTCCCCATAGGTTTCCCAATTCCACCACCTCCCTGTCCCTCCTCCTCCTCCTCCAGAGTTTTAATGACATGGGAAAATTCTTAAAAACTCATTTGAGCAAGGAGAGTGTGCAAGAGAGTCAGCAACAGAGGAATGTCTCTTACTTGTCTTTCTGACACTAATGGGGGAAGAATCCTTGCATATTTGCAGCCTGGATCACAAAGATTTTATCTTTTTCCAGCTTCTTCCACAAGAATCCCCAAGCTTTTCACAAATGTTAAAGGTTGGATTCTTAGCCCCTTGCTCCTGATGAGTAATTCTTTGCTCAATGTGAATCAAGTCGATGGGATTACTCATGGAAGAAACACTCCTGAGTGTGAGTGTAGATATCCCAATACAATTTATTAATTTTGCTTTACGATGCATTTGTGAGGCTTAACAGATGGGAATATTGACATTAGAAGTTCATGCGATTGGCTGAAGGTCAGAAAGTGACAGGGCTGGGAACTTGGCCAAAGTCTTGATTTTCTTTTCTCTACTTTCAGTCATGAGATTTAAAAATACAGAAACCAGCAGCACCAGCAAGTCTGGAAGTCTTCAGTTTGCAGAAAAGAACTGCCAGATTGAAGGAACAGCCCTGCGTGTGCAGGGAAGACAATCAGGCTGAGCATGGGGAGGATGTGGAGCAAAGTTAAATATACTGAGGAGCTGGGAAGAGGGAGGAGAGAAAGTCAGGTGCTGATTCTTTCCTTATTTCACCCCCAACACTTGAAAAAAGGCTGAGAATGTGCTTGGGATGATTGTCTGAGTACTGAGTTCTTCTGTTTGCTTGCTTAACCACTGTAGTTTAGAACAAACATTAAAGCCTCTAAAGGGATGGAAGATCTCTTTCTCCTATGAGAAGACATCACACTGTTGTGTTTAACCCTTTCAGGCTGAAAAGAAGCTCCATGAAGGGACAAATTTGAGGCAATCACCCTATTGTGGGGGTCTGCACAAGCCTGAGATTTCCCTAGGATCCCACAGAGGCTTCCTATGATATCTTTTGCTTTAAGAGGGCTTCACATTCTCATGCTCACTCCTCTCTCACCTTTCCCTCTCCATTTCTGTCTCCTAACAGGATAAAAATCAAACCTCTCAAAGAGCACTTTGTTCCCCTCCCCTTGAAGGCTTTCTTGCACCTGCCTTGACACTCCAGCCACAACTGGCATCCTGCAACATCTCCATCCTAAATGGTTTGGGAACTCTGTAGCACCTGCTCAAACACCTGCTCTGGGGGGCGAGGACAGACAATTAGCACCATTTTTCTAATGACCAATTTGTAGCTGATGAGGCAAAGCAAGCAGAGTAAGGGTGGTGTCCATGGGCCCTCACTGGAGCCATGGCTGCAGGAGCTGCCCCGCCTGAACCATCCATTCATCCCCAGCTCACCAGGCTCCTGCTAAGACCTTCATCCTGCCCGTGTCAGACCTGCTTCCATTGTGTGCCAGGCTTCCCTCTTGTCCCCAGTGGCACCAGGGCCAGGCTGTCATGCCACCGAGCAGCAGTGAACAGAAGGACCCGAATGTAGCTGAGAAAAAATCCTCAATCTGGCATTAATCACCTGCTTGGAGCTGGCGGCAGGCAGTGACATTTTCTCAGTGGCACACAACCAGACATCTGCTGAACGAGCCAGCACCTCCATCCAAGGGGAGGCAGCTGCCTTTTTGTCTCCTCCCTGTAGGAAAGGAAAGGTCATGGCAGTCCCAGGGAAGCAGGAAGGAAAGGTTATCCGTGGAGTTGGGGTCCCTGGGCAGCCAGGGGTCACTTGGTGGGGAGCCCAGCACATCCATGCACAGCACTCAGCACACGTGGGGGTAAATCCATGTCACCTCTGAAGCTGTTAGGAGAACTAGATTTAAATAGAAAAGTTAAGGAGGGAATGGCTCTCCAAAGGAAGCAAATGTGGGAAATCATGGAGACCACAAGACTGCTCATGAAGCTTCCCCTGCATCACAACTGTGAAGAACATTTCCTGGGAAAGAAATTACCCAGAGAAGGAAACTCCGTGCTGTGCTTCTGGTGATGGATTCTGAATGACCTCTCTGCTGCACTGTCAGATGCAAAATATGAATCTAATCCAACGACGGATCTGAGCCAGCACAGTAATTCACCTGTTTCTGAGGCTGCCCTGCAATATACATTTCTCTGAAATATAACACTGATCAAAAATAAAATAAGAATAGGCAGACAGATTTTCTATTGGAAAATGCTGATTTATTGAACCAAGATGTTTAATAGGGATACATTGATTTCTTAAAAAAAAAATGGAGGACTTTCATTAAAAGTTACAAGATGCAAGGTGGGACAAAGCAAGAAGCCAAACTTAACTCCTTAGTGTAATTTAAGCTGAGCCTGAAGAATAAGATCTAAAGAAGGGTTTTGAAGGGGGTTGGAAAAATGCTGACTTTTCATTTCCCAATCCAGATCACTGCATCTCACTTGCACATTGTCAAATTCGTGATCACATCACATTTAACAGTTCTGTAGTAACTTGAGCTGAAGAGACATAGAAGGATTCATCTTATGGAGGGCTAGGAAGACAATGGAGGGCTGGAACATCTTTTATGAGGAAAGGCTGAAGGAGCTGGGGCTGCTCAGCCTTGAGCAGAGACAGCTGAGAGGAGACCTCATTAATGAGTATAAATACTGAGAGTGGGTGCCAAGAGCATGGCTGAGTCTCTGCTCAGTGGGACCCAGCCATGGCACAGGAGGAACAGGCAGGAACTGATGCCCAGCAAGTTCCACCTGAACATGAGGAAGAATTTCTTCCCTGTGCAGTGCCTGAGCCCTGGAACAGATTGTCCAGAGACAATGCAGAGTCTCTCCCTCACTGGGGATATTCCAGAACCCTCTGGACACACTCTGGGATGGCTCTTCTGGGGCAGAGAGGTGGGAGCAGATGAGCCACTCTGATCCCTTCCAACCCAGCCCATCCTGTGACTGTGACCTGTGGGAAAAGCCAACAAAAGAGCCCTACAGCTGTTATAAATCCTGTTTGCCAGGGCTGATTGAAAGGCCCCTGTTTCTTTGAGGGTGCTGGTGCCGTGCAGGTTCCTTACAACAAGAATGGGGGTGACATGTCACTACACAAAGTCTTTCCATCCTTGGGCTTTTCCCAAAATCTATATGGAGTGTCTGCTGACCTGACACCCTTGCTGAAGAAGACTATTTTATGTCAGCTCCTGTTTTTGTATCATCCAGTCTTAGTTTGGATTGTCAAGGGACATTCCTGTTGATTATTTTCTTTAATCACAGATACATATCATGCCAAACGTCAGCCCCAGCCAAAGAAAACCTTTTTCCTGGCAGGGTTTGTGGATTTCTATCACTCTTGCTCTGTTGATCAGATTAGATAGGACGGGGCCAAGATTTCTCTTGGCTCTGGTACTTTCACATCATTCAGTGCACCACTGGGAAAGGAGCATGAGGGACAGGATGCAGAGCGTGCCAGAGGAAAGCTGCTACCTCTAGGATGGCCTGAGAGGGTTTTAATGAAAATCAGCACAGTCCCACAGGCTGGGTGAAACCCTAACAAGCTCTGGAGAAGATTCTCCGTTTGCAGCATTCCTCCCTTCCTTCAGGAGCTGGATAAAATGTACAATATGGACAGGGAAGCAGAAAATTGTTTCTTTATCAGCAGCCATCTTCAAGGGGCAGAAGAGGGATGATGATCCAGTAGCTGGGAGCAACATTTTGTTGGGCAGCTGAGCACAAGAGTAACAAATGTCACTATCCATTTTGATTACCTGAGGGATCTGGGGACTTGGAAGGTTAAAACTTGGCTGGTACAAATTAAAATTTGGCTGCTACAACAACATTGCCAGAGCTGTTTTCAGGAGCAGTGGAAGCATTTCCTTGGTAGTTGTAGTTGGTCAAGATTTTGATGTTCTCTCTAATTTCAAAAAGAGTAAAATGGAGAGTCAGGTATCATTTAAACCACAAACACATGAGAATGAGACCTCATATTCCCACCTATGAACAACATGTGAATAAGTAAGTGTGTGTATATATAACTTACTTTATATACAGTTATATGTATAAATATATCAGAATCAGAGAGGTGAAAACCTTGGATGGATTTCAGACTCCTGGCTGCTTTCCAACAACACTTTAGAAATACAGTACTAAATTTACATTGGTTTCACTAATGCAAGACTAGAATTTCCCCCTGGAGATCCCATCTGCTCCTCACTTACATGAATCCCCCAAACTGGAGAACAGCAGGGCAGACATCCTATTAAATCACTAGTTTTATCATACCCATTCAGTTTTTTTTCCCCTGGATCTGATGATCTGCCAGGGCAGAATTCTGCATCATTTGCTTCATCAAAATGTACAACGTGGTGTGCAGTAATCCAGGCAGCAGTGAGGTGTCAGGCACAATGGCTGGTTCCTGAAGGATGCAACCCCAGTAGAGCTTTACCTGCTGACTTCCTGGGAGCTGGCACACACTGGGATCTGTCCCTGATATCCAGGCATTAGCAAATGAACTATTCAGACTAGCTGGGGATAGGAGAGGAAGTAGCTCAGAAGTTTTCTTGGAAGTTAGTGGAAGGTGAATAAACTCATGAAAAAAAAAAAAAAAAAGTGAGTCAGGGATGAGACATGGCCAGGCTTCAACAGAAATGGGAAAACCAGAGGACACCAAGGTGGATAACTTCCAGTGTCTGAAGGGCTGGGGAGGGACTGTTTGCAATGGCATGGAGTGACAGGACAAGGACAAGGGGAATGGCTTTCAGTTGAGGTAGGGTAGATTTAGATTAAATATTGGCAAGGAATTGTTTCCTGTGAGGTTTCTGAGGCCCTGGCACAGGGTGCCCAGAGCAGCTGTGGCTGCCCCTGGATCCCTGGCAGTGCCCAAGGCCAGGTTGGACATTGGGGCTGGAGCAGCCTGGGACAGTGGGAGGGGTCCCTGCCCATGGCAGGGGTGGAACAAGATGATTTTTGAGATCCCTTCCAACCCTTTAAGGTCCTTTCCAATCTAAATGATTCAATGATTTTGTGATCAATATAAGGCTTAGGTGACCTGAGCTCATTCAGGAGTCACACAATTTCTTACAGACTCTGCCTAAATAATTACTCATTTTATCCCATGACTATTACAAGGGCTCCCAAAACTTTTTCCAAACACAAGCTTTATTTAAACCATTAAAAAATGGTGTTCTTAGCACCGTGCTCAGCTAAGAGCAAAGCAGAAATAATCAAAAAATGGAAAATCACTGTCTCTGCAAGGCCTGGTGAGGACACCACAGCAGGGCAAGGATGTACGGGGTGGTGGAGATGGAAAACACTGAGCCTTCTGCTCTCTGCCTAACAGGGCTGCACCCAGAGCTGGCCATCAAAACAGCCAGGGTGGGAGGAAAAGGAGAATCCTTTAAAGCTCTGCCACACAAGCTGTGTTTCTGAGCACAGAAGGCTGGAGGAAGGAGGAAGGAAGGAGGAAATCGGGAGGAAGGAGGGAGGAAAGAAGGATGAAGGCTGGAGGAAGGAGGGAGGAAGGAGGGAGGAAGACAGGGAAGGAGGCAGGAGGGATGCTGTAGGATGCTGTGGAATGCTATGGGATGCTGAGGGCTGCTGCAGGGTGCTGCAGGGTGCTGTGGGATGCTCTGGGATGCTGCAGGATGTTGCAGGATGCTGTGGGATGCTGTGGGAAGCTGCAGAATGCTGTGGGATGTTGTAGGATGTTGCAGGATGCTGTGGGATGCTGTGGGATGTTCCAGGATGCTGTGGGATGCTGCAGGGTGCTGTGGGATGCTGTGGGATGCTGCAGGGTGCTGTGGGATGCTGTGTGATGCTGCAGGGTGCTGTGGGATGCTGTGGGATTCTGTGGGATGCTGTGGGAAGCTGTGTGATGCTGCAGGGTGCTGTGGGATGCTGCAGGGTGCTGCGGGATGCTGTGGGATGTTGTAGGATGTTGCAGGATGCTGTGGGATGCTGTGGGATGCTGTGGGATGCTGCAGGGTGCTGTGTGATGTTGTAGGATGTTGCAGAGTGCTGTGGGATGCTCCAGGGTGCTGCGGGATGCTGTGGGATGTTGTAGGATGCTGCAGGATGGTGTGGGATGCTGTGGGAAGCTGTGTGATGCTGCAGGGTGCTGCGGGATGCTGTGTGATGTTGTAGGATGTTGCAGAGTGCTGTGGGATGCTGCAGGGTGCTGTGTGATGCTCCAGGGTCCTGCGGGGAGCTGGGTGATGTTGTAGGATGCTGCAGGGTGCTGCGGGGAGCTGCGGGCCGGGCGATGCCGTGCCTGGGCTCACGGGGGCAGGTGCGATCCGCGGCTGCGGCTCCGCACGGACACGGACACGGCTCCCGCTGCTCCGCTCCTTCCTGCCGCCACAGCAAAGGGGCTGCAGCCTCCAGGCGAGGCTTTACCGGAGGGGAAAAGGCCACAGGGCTCCTTCTGTGGATGCCCGTACCCATAACATTTACACAGCATCACAGCCCGGCTCTCCGATGCTCCGCGTGGCTCTCCATCGAGCCCAGCCAGTGTTGAATTTTCCTCCAGCATCTCTTAGACAGTTTGATTCCGCGGTTCAGCTGAGGACCCACCTTGCAGGAACTGGAGGAGACCAGGGCCATGGCAGCCAGGGCTGACACACCATATCCCCCTTGGCGTTCTGCTGGCAAAATCCATAACATTGCCTGAAACAATCCAAAGGCAAAACAATTAGAAACACAGTGTGTGAAGAGCTGAGCGTCTCCACGATGCCCAGCTCTGTTTCCTGTCCAACCACACGTTGATGTCTGACCTTGACCAAGCTGGTTACCTTCTTCTTGTCTTCAATAAAATCTGCCTCGTAAAATCTAGATAATAGCATTAAACTTATCTACATCAGATGAAGGTTTTGATGCTTAATCAATAAAGATTTGTAAAAAGCTCTGAGATCCTCTTAAAAAGGAAATGTCCACAAAAGGTTTCAGTGTCAGCCCAGACTAAAGGGTGAGTGGCAGGAGGTACAAGCTGCCCCATTGTCGGGTCAGTGCTGGCAGGGCTGGGTGAGGGAGCACATCAGGCAAAGGCAGCCTTGGCCAAGCCACAGGAAAAGAGAGAAATTTGGAGATCCAAAGTGCTCAGTTGGAAGTGGATGCCAAGCTGGAAGTGCCAGCCTTGAACCAAGCACGGACTTCTACTTTTGACAGGGTTTGGATGAGCTGCTTCTAATTTCTGAGACACCAAAAATATTTCCTTCCAAATTCACATTTCGCCCCAGCTTTCCTTTCCTTTGCCCCTCAGGCTCTGGCAGTTTGCTGTAGAGTTGAGTGAATTATTTCTTTGGCAGCATAAGAGTACCCCCAAAGCTTGATGCAGTGCTGGGTGATCACCAGACTATAATTTTATAAGAATATATAAATATTGTGTTATCCAGACACATTTTGAAAGCTGTCCCTAATTTTTTAACTTTGAAAATAACAAGAAACTGAAGAAAAGGAAAAATTTTCAGATCTCAAATCCAAGCAGAAAAAAACATCTGCAGAGCAGAGAAAAAGTCCATTCTTATTGTGTCTCTTGTCTGAGCAGAATTAGGAGATCTCCAGGCAGATACCAACCTGCTGAGAGCAATTTCAGCTCGTTCTGAGATGCTCTGCTGAATTTATACTACAGAGAGCTTCTGATTAAAGCTATCTGAACTAAACCTCATCTTCCAAAGCTTCCTTTGAGATGCCCATGTGTCCTGTACCTGGGTGCCACCCCTGCAATGGCAGTGGGCAGGGGTCAGCCTTGGATGACCATCAGCCAGGTTCCTCAGCCCAAGAACAATTTCCCTCTGCAATATTTCACTCCAACACTTTCTTGGAGGTGTAGGAAACGCTCAGGTTGATGTCCTGTTCCTCAAACAAATGAGTCCTGGGTCTGCCTAACCTTCCTGCCAGCAGCCAGGGAAGCTCTGCACACTCTAATTCCCAAAGATGAGCTGGGGATTCACATGTTACTTACTGAGGTATTACATGGAATTTTAATAGGCCTTTAACAGGACTCCTGTGAGTTCCACAGCTGATCCAAACAAGATCTCTGCTCCAAGGTCTAATCCCCTCATAGCCTTAAAGGATCTCCTTCAGAGAAATTGTTTTGTCTCCAGGCAGTGCTGCCAAGAAAGAGGAAGAAAATTGTGGACAGAAAGAAGAGGAAGAGAGGCAAGTTTAAAGAAGAAGTTATCTGAAAAGGAGAAAGTGATGTTAATGCAGGTAGAAAATGCTAGAAGGATTAAAAAAAAAAAAAGTATACAGCTTTTTTTTTTCTTTTAATCTCGCTAGTTAGCACTTTATGTCAAAATCCCCTCATCTTAACAATCACTAGAACTGAGTGAATAATTTAAAAGGAATAATTTATTCAAAGAACATGGCATACTGATGCATATCCACATATTGTCTGAAGAGATCACAAAGTTCTCCAAATTTCATATGTTATTCAGATCTATTTGCCAGTTTCTGCAGCTGACAACTCTTTGCTTCCAGATACTTTGTGACTTAACCCGTGAAAGGAAATAATTTATTCTAAGCACAGATTCTTTTTGTTTGTATACAAACCCTCCAAAATAAATGGTTATTTCAGTAACCACTCAAGTTATGCTGCTGTACAGTCAGGAGTGTCTCATAAGGACTCTACTGCCTTTCTTCTCCTCATTCGGAGGTTAAGTGTCTGAATTTTGTGTGAATACATGTGTGCACTTACTTGCCCATACAAAATTTAATGAAGCAACTGCATTTCTCACTCACAGAGTTCTCAAATCCAGCCAAAAATTCAGACAAAATCCTGTTGAGGTGCTTAAAGATGGCCCACTGGCAGTGTGCTTTAGGAGGTGAGCAGGCAGCAGAGATCTGTGCTCATGCTCCTCCTTTCTTTGAGGTTCTAAACCAACCTGGTGGAGCTGGTGCAGCACCAGGGCAGCTCTGTGGATGAACAGATGTCATTCCCACATTTTCCAGGGCTGAGGAGCTGGGAGATTTACTCTGGTGATCAGGCCAGTTATCCACACATGCTAGGCATAGCAGTGTCTGCACATACTGCAAATGAAGACACTTCAGTGAAAAGAAAGAGTGAGAAGAGCAATAATAATAGACCTGGACCCACAGGAGAAGTCATGGATCTGAATAAAAAGGCACAGATGGCTCAGGTCTGAGCTATGAATGATGTGCTGCACCCCTCACCCCTCTCACTCACAGGTTTATGGCTCCTCTTTGCCTCTGGTGTCACAGAGGAGCATCCCCAGCTGATTCCCTCTCTGAGCCAGCCTTCAGCACATCAGACCTGCTGTCTCTGAGGCTTGTGGCACTGGCAAAATGCACTTAGGATAAAGTTTAAACTCCCTTAGGGATCATTCACACATTAAAATAAAGTGGGACATCTTGGCTTGTTGGATTAACCCACTCACAAACCTTTGGCTGAAGGTTTAGTCTGTAGGGAGAAATAACCAAACTGAGTGCACTTGTCCAGAATTCTTTGTACAGCAAGAAATCTGCAAATGAACCACCCCAAATGAGCCTCACTATGGGAATTCAGGTCAAAACTAAGGTGAAAGGTTCCCTGGCATCAGGAGAGACATGGTTTTTATTTGGCAGGCAGTAGAAGAAGAGAAGGTGAGAGATTCAGGAGCTGAGTGAATTGAGTAGCAGATGGGCTTATCATTAAGAGGAGTTCCAAAACTTAATGATATCAGTCAGGGCCTTTTTGTGCTGGCTTTGGTGGCCTTTGGAGGACGCCCTGGCTCAGGCACCCTGAGCTGCAGGGGTACAATCACCCCCTTGATCTCGGGCTGGATGTTAACAAGCACTTCTGTCACACTCGTGGGCTGACAGGAATTTGGGCATCATTTCTGAGTCACTTTTTGTTCTGAGACTGGCTTGAGCTTTGAACTCCAGCCTCAGGGCAATGCATAGAGATAATGGATTTCCCTTCATCTGATAAATACACATTGCTGCTCCTTTTCTGGCTGCCCTGCTATTTGGTTGCTAGTATCCAACCATAATGCTTACAGATTGCAGCTCTACTGTACATGCCCAAAAAGACACTGTCTGAAGATGGTTTGGAGTGTTACTGTGATCCATGGGCTTGATTTTGTTTTGTTGCAACTGAAACCAGTTGTTAAATTAGCCCAGCTTCCTAAATAACCACATTTAAATTTAACTGAAATTGTGAAAGTGCAGAAAAATCATCATCATCGTCACGTTGCTCCCATTGGCATTTCTGAACAAAAATGGATTTACACTTTTTGTTTGGAAATTCCAGTTTATAGCACAAAACCCCCAAGCTGGGATGAAGATCAACAATGGTGTGAAATGCAAAGCATCATCTATCTTGATCATCCATAACCTATGTCCCCACTCAATGCAGGGTGGTTTTTTTTGTTTTGTTTTTAGTAGTGATTAAACAGTTGAATTTTCCATTTATAATTTCTATTTCTTTCAGAAGAATTTTCTAGAAATACACAAAAGATTTCTCTGCTGCCATAATTGAGATGCCACTTGATGTTCTCACTTCTCCACATTCTTATGCCTCAAAGTAAACTTCTGTTAAAAAGGAAACATCAACTCTGGAGGTGAACTTGGCCACTGGAGTGGATGAGGAATGAGGGGAGCAGAAGAGGCTGAAAATAGACTGAGATGTCCCTGCTGCTGCAAGAGAACAATGTGCTTTGTCAGAAACACGGAGCTGTGTTCTATTTTCATAAGAACCACGACCGTCATAGACACTAGACTTGATTTTTTCTGACTTGCAGGAAGACTGGAAAATAAAGGAAACCCAAAAACCTCCCTCACCACAACACTACAGCTATTGGTTGGTGTAAAATCATGTTTGAAAATAAAATTAGCAATAGCAGCAGAGAGAGGTGGCCCATAGACCCTCCTGTTCATCCACTGACTGAAAAGAGGAGAGAAGGAAAAAGAAAACCCTAACAAAAAGCCAATATAACATCCCCAAGCTGCCATCACATTCCACTAAGCATAATTTCTTGCCTGAAGTGAACACAAGATGGATATTCAGTGTGTGTCATCACCTTCCCATCAGCCCTTCCTCCGTCTGGCAGAATGTCTCAGGGCCCAGGGACCAGGAGTGACACGTCCCAACAGCTGTTATATTGATTTTAATTCCAAGTCAAGCACTCTGGTACATACCTGATCCTACTGTAATATTAATTACAGAGCCTCCCTCGGCTCCAGCCCCACTCTGTCATCCGTTATCAAAACGCAGCCACGCCAGTGGCTGTCACCTCCAATCCATTTTTCATTAACACGAGTGTCCAGCCCCGTGTTCAGCATCTCTGGGTTCTGGATGACATTGCTTAGACGCTGCCTGGTGGATCGTAAATCACTGCAGTGTTAAAAGAATTCCTGCACTGAGCAGCAGGGAGCTAATCTGTGTCTGCAGGTTTTTAATTGAGTAAAACAAACGACGATGAAACCCTCTTTAGGTGCACTTGAGCCCTTTGCTTTGGATGAAAAGGAGCTGGAACCATTCCCTCTGGGACCACGTGCTGGCTGCTGAGGGAGGGTGAGATGAGAAGGGGCACACTGAAACAATCCTCTCTTTCTGCCCATCCCCTCTGCCTGTTCCAAGGAGCAGCAGATAGTTTGGGATTGAGTAAGAACAGTACCAGGAAACTTAATTTCTGAGGAGACAGTCCCCAGCACTGAGCTCCATGGATCCCTCTCATGATCTTCCTCTTGTCCCCACAGCCCTGAGTCTCCCAGGGACATGTGGTCATTATTCATTATGAATATGAAAGCAGTCCACAGGGACTTTAATGTTAGGAGCTAAGAAATCTGGGCCAGCACCATTGTCCAGAAAATGAACAACTAAAGGAATTTTGTAAGTGTCCCAAAACTGGGAGAACAGGGCCACCTTTGATGCCTTTGAGTGGTCACCCTGAGTCCCAGCACACATCTAAAACACCACACATCATTTCTGTCTGGGCTCAGATCTAAGCTCTCATGGCCTTGCTGAAAAGAGACATTGCTGAAGTGGAGGACAAGGTTTAGATGCAGAGAAATAGGCAGAGCTTGGCTCAGGTAAGGATGGGGATAAAACCCTCAATTAGGGAAAAAGTAAAGAGCAGGTTGCTCTATCATGCACTTTTGAATTGCTATTTAGGGCAGGAATTAAAACTGCATTCCTCACCTGTCATCTTGCATTCCCAGAGCCACAGTTTCACTAACAGGGCCTGACAGACCCAGACTCTGAGAGAACAGCAGGAGATGGTTTCCAAGAAGTTATAATAACCAATGTAGATGGGAAAACTCCTTTTCCTCCCCTCTGGAAGGAGATTCTTTCTCAGAGTGATAAAGTCATAGATGAGCCAGGTTTGTTGGATTTTCTTTAGACATGTTGTCTCTGCATAGTGCAGAGCAGTAGGTGCTACAAGAAGTAAATATGTTTGGCTTCCTAAACATCTTTTTGGTATTAATGTGGACCAGAATGATGCCATGTGGGGAACCCTGGGCATATTTCCCAAGTGGGTAAGGTGCAGTTTTAAGACAGGAAATTACAGGAGTAGTTTGTTTTATTTTAAGCCTCAAATTCCATGCTCAGAGATGCGTAGCACAGCTCCTTTTTATGATATAATTAATCATCATTCCATTCAATGGAGTAAGAGGATCTAATGGGATATATTGTCCCATTTTGATGATAAGCACGTCAGATAACATAAATAGGTCAATTGACGTAATTGCAGTAAATACAGGAAAAAAAACCCTTCAATATTTCGAGATGAATTATGCAATTTACATAATTATGGCTAAAAATGGCATGTCACCACTAAGAGTGCTCATCCAGCCCTACCCTCTGCCTTCCTCCTTCCCTTTTGGCAGGGAGGCACTGCTCGACGATGTCATGTGTGACTGGAGATTTCTGCAGGTTCTGCAGCTTTGTCAGAGCAGTTTAATGTTGTTTGGGCAGCAGCTGTGGCCTGACTCACCGGGTGCAGGAGAATTGCAGGCTCCCCAGCTGTCCAAGGCATGGTAATGAGGGAAGGCACAGGGCTCAGCCAAGAACTGCCTCTCCTGGAACAGCAGAGCTCTTGGAACATCTGATTTTCCCCAGCCATGTCGCTCACACTGAGGGGGGATGAAGGAAGGTGATGGCACACAGGGCAGCCTGGGAGATTTACTGTCTTCCCTGGGCAGAGGTTTCTGCAGGAGAAAGTAAAGCAGGCAGGTTAAAACAGTAATTTGTTGTAAATTTAAAAATACAGATATTCAAATGGCTGAGCCCAAGGTGCCCAGCAGGAAAGATTTCTCTGAGTCCATTTTGTGGACAACATTCAGGCAGCTATTGGCAGATTTGGGGTGCTGCCAGCCTGGTGTCCCCCACAGCCCTGTTGGTTCCTTGATGGTTTCAATAATCCTAAGGCTTTTCCCTAAATGATTCTATGATTTCCAGCTGGTTGCAGACCCAAGATGTCCCAGAGCTAACAGGAAAAATTCTGCCTCAGATTTCAATATTTCTGCTCAGGTGGAACTGCCTTGCACAGAATAGGGAGGAAAAGGCTGGTGAGTCTCTCAGTGTTGACTTTTATTAGGACAAATATTTTATTATGGTAACTTCCCCCAAGTTATCCCACATGTCAGTTTAACAGTACCTCCATGCAACACCTCCATCAAACCTGGCTTTGCCTTCTTCTCCTGCCCGGGTCTTACAAAGAGGATTGACCCCTGTGGATGTGTTTCAGCTCAAGTACATCCTTAGATCCTGAAATCCAGGTTCTGCTCTAGTGGGACACTCTAATGGGGGAAAAGGGGGATTTATTACCCCTGTAAGAGCGAGGATAACATGATCCAGATCTCAGACTATTTAAAGAATTAGTCATTTGGAGGAAAAAAAAATAATCTAAATCATGTTTAAAGTTTAGGCAGGCAGGTTGACACAGGTCTGCTCCTGCAGCATGTACAGCTGGAATCTCCTTGCTGGGGGAGGAGAGGGGGGTGAGGGGGCTGGGATCAATCCCCCCTCCCTGCCTGCAGCTCCTTTTGACTTTCTCCTGCTCCTGACAGTCTCTGGGCATGTCCTTGCTCAGTTAGCTGTGCACAGAAAGCCATTTCCATTGCCCCTGCACATTTTACCCAGCCACGTCTGAAAATCAGGAGAGAGAACTCCAGCTGCTGAAGTGCACAATTTGCTTTTAGCTACAGCCCAGTAATTGAAAACTGTCATTCTGCAGGAAAATGGCAACGGGAGCAAGAGCAGGAGCAGGCTGGAGTTTGTCACACCGCATCTGGAGGTTTTGTAACTCGTTTGGGCTGAACTTTCCCCCCTCTGGGCTCTGATAGCTTGGCTGCTATTTACCAGCCCCTCGGAGAATTGCTCCCGTTATTTTGTTATTGAAATACTTTGGAGGTTGTTGTGATTGTTTACACTTTCTCTTGTTCCAGGGCCAAGGCAGGGGAAGGGGGGGAGATGGAGCTGGGTTTGAAGACAGGGAATATTGGGCTAGTTCAAGATCCCTGTGAACTGTTTACAGGCAGGAGGGGGCAGAACAAGGGGGAATGGCTTCAAACTGAGAGTAGGTTTAGATTAGATGTTAGATATTTATCAGATATTAGGAAAATAATATTCTCTGTGAGGGTGGGCAGGGCTGGCACAGGGTGCCCAGAGCAGCTGTGGCTGCCCCTGGATCCCTGGCAGTGCCCAAGGCCAGGCTGGACATTGGGGCTGGAGCAGCCTGGGACAGTGGGAGGGGTCCCTGCCATGGCAGGGGTGGGATGGGATGTGTTTGAAGGTCCCTTCCAATCCAAACCATTCCAGAATTCTGCAATTTGATGATTCATCATTTGTTTCTAAGTATAAAGACAGAGGGCTATTAGAGGGATCAACACCAGCTTGTAAAAACCCAATATAGATGGCATCCACAAATTAAAAGTTCCTAATTTGAAGCTGAGATGGAGCAGAATTATTTTTGTTCTTTATAAAAATAAACTGGGAGATGTGGCTGTTTTGCTGCTGCTGGGGTTTTTTGTTTGTTTGTTTGTTTGTTTGTTTGTCTGGGGGGTTTTTTGTGTTTTTTGTTTTTTTTGATCAGGAATTTTGTTTCACAGCAAACTTTGACTTCAGTAACTGATTTTTTTTCAAAGTGGAAAGAATATGGCAAAACTTTAAAACTGGAATAACTTTCCTACCTTTAAAGCTAAGTAGCAACCTGTCTGGAGAGCTGCCAAGCCCTGATGGCAAATGCCAGGTGATGTCTGTTCAATTCCATACAACACTGGTGATAATGTCATTTCTCTACGTTGAAGTGATAATCATAATTGACATTTCTTACCTTTTTTTAAAAAAATTATTTTTCATTAAAAAGCAGAAATTTATTATTTAATCCAGATTTTTATACAGACACTTATTTTAAAAGAAAAGAAATACTGAAGAAGAGTGATGAAAGAGCTGCCTTTCTATCAGTTCTTCTCAGTGAGTGACCCAAGCCCCTGGCTGGAGGTGGTGCAGGGATGCAATAAAAGACTTTGGGCTGAGACTCTCACCTTAAATCCCTTCAGCATCTGGGGAGGAAGGAGGGAACTGGAGATGTGTTCCCATTTAAGACATGGGATTTGATGCAAGGAAGATGGTAAGCAAGGAGCATGAGTCCTATATGCAAAACCTGCTGAAACCCTGCAGTTAAACAGGTAAAGCAAGGGAACACTGAGCTTGTTTCAAGGTGCTGTGGGCTGTGCAGGGGTGGGGCTGTGCAGATTTTGAATTATCAGAAATATCCCTCCTAGGCCAGATGTGTTGGAACCTGGGCTGCTGCACTTCCTTACATGTTGGTTTTTTTTCCCTATCCCTCAACAACTGTTTTCTCCTCGCTGTAGTCAAAATAAGCTTCTCAGAGCACACTTGTGGCAGATAGGACTGGGATCAACAGGTTGCCTTCTGAAGTGTCATTGAGTGTGAAGGAGAGATGTGGCTGCTGACGTGTGATAGCTCTTCTCCTCTGATGGGAGAAAAAGGCGTCCCCAGCCTGCTGAGCAGGGATCAGGGACAAGAGGTTTGTACAGCTTTTACAAGTCCCCTGTCTCCAGAGCTGAAGGGGCCCTGCTGCCTGCCACAGTTTTGTCATCCCCAATCCCAAATCTTGCTGCCAGGAGTAAGGATTCCTTTTACTGCTGCAGTTAGTGTCCCCAGGCAGGTGAGGTTTTTTTTCCTCTGTAAACACCTCATCTCCTCCAAACCTGAAGTGGCTCTTTTGGCCCCCAGTGGGACAGTCAGTAAATTCTGCAATTAGGGGACATAGGCAAGGCAAAGGGAAAGGCTGTGGCAGGAGCCTGGCAGGAACAGAAGGTGATGCACTGTGACAGATGCCCTTTTTGATGCTGTTTGTTAACCTTTCTTGATGCTGTTTGTGAAACACTCTGCCACTTCCCTCTGTTCAATTCCCAACTTGCCTGTGTGCTCCCAACATCTGCAGGGCCTGGGGAAGGAAACTTTTCCAGAGATGGAGAGGAGAGAGGAGAGAGGAGAGAGGAGAGAGGAGAGAGGAGAGAGGAGAGAGGAGAGAGGAGAGAGGAGAGAGGAGAGAGGAGAGAGGAGAGAGGAGAGAGGGGCTCCTTCACTCACCTCTGACAATGCCATCCCATCCCATCCCATCCCATCCCATCCCTTCATCCCATCCCATCCCATCCCAACCCAAGACAATGCAAACTTTCAACACCCATCCCTTTCTCATCATTATCTTGTGTGGTCTGTAGTGAGATAAATCCCTTCAAAATCTTAGTGCTGAGTCCAGTTCTGGGCCCCTCTCTGTAAGAAGGACCTGGAGGGGCTGGAACACATCCATGGAAGGGAATGGAGCTGGGGAAGGGGCTGGAGCCCCAGGAGAGGCTGAGGGAGCTGGGAAGGGGCTCAGCCTGGAGAAAAGAGGCTCAGCGGGCTCTTATGGCTCTGCACAACAGGAGGGGACAGCTGGGGGGATTTGGGATCTGCTCCAGGGAACAGGGACAGGAGGAGAGGGAATAGCTCAGGCTGGGCTGGGGTGGACACCAGCAGGGATTTCTTCATTTGAAAGGACTGTCAGACATTGGAGGGGCTGGCCAGGGAGGAGGTGGATTCTCCATTCCCCATCCCTAGAGATGTTCAAAGAATGCCAGTGGCACTCAGTGCTCTGGGCTGGTGACAAGGTGGGGATTGGGCAAGGTTGGACTCAATGATGTTGAAGGTCTTTTCCAGCCTAAATGATTCAGTGATTCTGTGAAAATACACTGTGGAGCTCCCTGTGTTGAGAGCATCTCCTAAGGATGCTGGGCTGTTTACCTCTGTACCTTCAGGGGAGGTTACACCTCGTGTGTAACCACCTCCTTCCACCCATGTATCTCCTTGGCTCTGAGGATGTTCAGTGTCTCTTGCTGTCTCTGGAGACCAGACAAATCTCCCTTCTCTCTGTCCCAGTCAGGAGAATCCCTGCCAGCTGAAACAGAGGTGCTGGGAAAAGCCCAAGCAGCTGTCTCTGTCCTTGCTTTCCTCCTTCTTCCCACTTGGGGGAATACAGAGGAAAAAGCCATTGAGGCTGGCACCAAGGCAGATGGCAGCACTAAAACTAAGAGCATTAATTACTACTATTATTTTTAGTAGAAACATATTGGAAGCAGTGTGATTCAGAGCTGTCCAAGCCCCTGCAAGAGGCTGAGCACTCCAAGCTGAGCAGGAGGCAGCTGGCAAGAGCAGGGAGAAGGGATTGGATGCTCCTCCAAAACTTAGGGACACCAACATTTATTTAAGCTGCATCCTCAAACAATTTCAAGAAGCAGATGTGCACTGGATCTGAATTCAAACTTTTATTTTATTTAATTCAAGCTGGGTGGGATCACACTGTTGCTTTCACTGGCACGGTTCTGTGGGCATCAGTGACGCACAGCTTTGGTGCTGGAAGTGGGAGACAAATCAGTCCATGTATTTAAATTTCTAGTGCTTTATTGGCTTCATAAAACGTGGAATGAGGTGCTGTGTGAAAAAGAAGTGAACAACAATCCTGGCTTAAAGAATTTACAAGCAGAAAGACCAAACAATGGTTGGAAAGAAAGGAAATGTTTTTAGTGCTTGTGAGCTGGGAATGGTTCAGGGACATTTGTGCAGCTGCTGATCCCAGGAAACATGGAAATAATTTGCAATTTGTGCTCCTAATATACATGGAAAGATTATGAAGAAGCAACAGCAGAGCCTGGTAACTGCAAGAAAACCATCATTGCAATGATTTAAGCACAAAGTTCCCCTTACTGCTAAAGTCTGTGGTTCAGCAAGGTGTCTCAGGTAAGATCTAAAGGTGGGCTTAAAGCAAACACTTGTTCAGGTGTCTTTCTAAAACGAAATTAGTGTGGAGCTATTGTCAAAGTTCAGTGTGCTCTTCGTGAGTCTGTTAAACTGAGACCCAGCCGTGTTGTTGGAGTCAAATAAAGTACTGAAAGCAAATACTTGTCAAATATATTATTATGAGAATTCTGTGCTCCCTCATTAAATCATTTATTAATGACTCCTGGAGAAAAAAAATAATAAAAAATCACCAGATGAGTTATTTAACAGAACCCCACACATTTAGCATGTAACACATTCATCAGAATCTATTCAAGCAGCTTCAATGCTTGGATAAACCACTGTTTTTTAATCTAATTTCCCAGGCAGGAAGACTGCCAAAAAGTGCAAATGATGCTGTAAGACTGAAGAGAAGCCTTTTGTGGCCAAATACCTCAATGATGTTTACACAGACACTCAGCATCTCACTCCCTAAAAGTCACATTCCTATGTGTCATTTGGATTTATTTTTTTAATGCTTATTTCAGAGTAGGGGGGAGCTAAGGATGTATTTGTCCACAGGACTGAACAGATCACACCAGATTCATTACAGAGGGATGGATTGGAGGCTGCAATTCCTCTGTGCTGAGCTATTGAAAGTGAAATGGGATAATTGCCACAGTTACGACGAGACTGATCAAGCTGAGAGAAACAAGTTTCAAATTGTACCAATCAGCCCTAATCCGAAGGAGTTATTAACTGAGCTCTACCCTGGTGAGCCCACATCTGCTAACTTGAGATAATGATTTGTATAACCCTTTATGAAAGTTCCAATTTATTCTAATTCAATAAGTGAAAGGCAGTGAGCATGGAGGGAGCCAGGGACGAGGATCCAGTGGGAGCCCCTCTGCTCCTCCCAGGCAGGGCCAGCAGCTCCTGGTGCCATCCACTGGAGGACTAAAAGGAGAAAAAAAATCCAGTTTGGAGTATTTTTAATTTTTTTTTTTTAATATGTGACATAGAGCTGCAAGGTGTTTGCAAAGATCAGTGTGATGGTTTAGCCTTCAAACCCCTTGAACAGGACTGGCAGTGAGGATGTGGCACAGGAAGGACAAGGGGAAATGGCTTCAGACTGGAAGGGGAAAAGTTTAGATTGGATATTGGACAGAAATTGCTGTCTGTAAGGTGCTGCCAGAGAAGCTGTGGCTGCTCCAAACCTGGAAGTGTCCACAGCCAGGTTGGAGAGATCTTGGAGCAGCCTGGGATAGTGGAGGGTGTCCCTGCCCAAGGATGAAATGGTTCTTGAGGTCCCTTCCAGCCCCAACCCCTCTATGACTCTGAGAAGGGCTGATGATGCCCCTTTCAGAACAGAAGGAACAATCCAGTGCTGGGACAAGGGAGATTTTCCCAGGTGCTCAGCCACAGCAGCCTGCTGCTTCCATAGCTGGGGGCTCCTCTTGCACCAGCACCCACATTTCTGGGCACAGGGCTGGTTTGGACATAGTGGGAGATGGCACTGGGGCCACACCTGGGATGTGGCCCTTGGAGACTGGAGCAAGCCAGGCACCCCTGAGAAGTCATTCCCTTGAAATAAGAGATGGAATTTCTTCAGTTTTTAATGAGTGGTGACACCATAGCTCCACCTATCACAAACCCACCCCAATAATCCGTGGATTCCTGGAGAAATCCTTCTCACAGCCCGATCCAGAGCTGCCATGAGGCTGCTCCAGCTTGTACAAGACAAATGTACAAATGCACAAATGTACAAATGCCCACCTGCCTCCCCCTGTCCCTCCCAGGTGCACACACAGCCACAGACCCTGAATCCCTCAGGAATTAAAAGGTGTTTAACAGCAGGACACAGCCATTCCCACTCTCTGCTGGGCCCTGCACTAAGTGAACAAAAGCATCAAGATTTCTGCATATTGTTCTTCTCCTGAGGGGAAGCTTTATGTTATTTGCTGTGTTTGCACAGTTCCAGTACCTGAGATGTTTGCTTGGCTTTCTTTTATTCAAACACATTTGTTCCAGTTGCATTTCTGACCTATTTTAGTTCCTCTGTGAGCACTCACTGAGTGATAGTTTTTGCCTTTGTTTCAAGTAAATGCCAAGAGAGCAGAAGTACCACAAGCACTTGAGTGACTGCTCTTGCAGAGTTTCATGGGCAAAAGGGCTTTTCCCCTCCTTCTGTCCTTTTAATTATGCCTTAATATTTGACAGACTTCTAATTGTAAAATATTCGGTTATCTGCTCACAGCAGGAGCAGCACCTGAGAACTGAGATGGTCAGTGGTGCTTTGTTGGGAGTGACAGAGATGATCACAGACAGGCTGGAAGATGAGATTTCTATGCTGACCTAGGAGTGACTGTTCAGTCTTATGCTCCTAAAATGCTCCATGAACAATGTTTCTATTGCTGATACCCATTTGTAGGCCAATCCCAAAGAGTTCTTGCTCCCTTCTCTTTCAGAAAATACAATATTAGTCATAATTTCATATAGAAGCTCCAGATTTTCTAGGTTTTGCTGCTTTATACTATTTTATGGCTACAGCATCTGCCTTCACCTCCCTGAGGTGACTGCCTTGACACCAGGGGAGTTCATTAGCTGCTGAGCAGGGAATGTGTGCCTTTCTGGAGCAATGCGAGTTTGCAGTGTGTCTTCTCAGCAACCTGTAGAAATATTGACAGAAGACTATTTCCTGCTGAAGTTAAAACCATCAGTCTTCCTTTTCTTTCTGTTCTTTTTTTCTTGTTGAGGATTTTAAACAATATTTGAGTGAGTCCTCAGCTGCCACTGAGGCTTACCCTGGTTGTGTCAGGCTGTGTGGGAGCATGATACGCTGGCACCTCTTGAATTCACACATAAAGTCAGTCCTGAATTCCAGCTGAGCCTGGTTTTCTGCCAACTTCCACTTTGTGTAGCCTGAAAAATAGGGTAGCAAAATTTAAAAAAAATAATAAAAAAAAAAGGAATGTAGCAATGGAGGGGAAAAAGAGTCACTGTCAAACGTTAATGACACGTTCCTTGCAATGTGAATGAGACAAGGATTGGATTGGGTCAGGGGGAGGAGGGAGGCACACACAGCTCTGAATGTGGCTGAGTGTTTAGAGGCACAGGTTGAAAGGCAAAAAGAAAAAAAGTGAACAGAATTCATGTTTCTGCAGAAAGAATGTAAGAAAGTTATTTGTTTTAAGATCAGTTTCTATTCAGTACAAAAATAGCATCCTGGGGGTTCTTCAGGCTGCTGCAACAGGGATCCAAATCCCTGGGCTGCCCTGCCCAGAGCAGAACTGCTCAGTCCAGCCCTGGAGTGGGGGTGAGGCATTGCCAGGCCTCCCCCTTGGCATTTCTCATCTGCTGCACAAAGGCTGGGTCATGCCAAGCAGTGAGTGTGGGGCTGGATTCTCCTCCTTTGGCCACAGGGATTCATTTCTTATACAAGGTCATTAGTTCTTCCATATGGAGATCCATTACTGCCAGCCATTTCCAGAGCCCAGCTCAATCCTTCCTACAGGTTCTCCACCAAGTGAGAATGATGTCAAGGACTGCTGCACAGTCTCTGAGTTGAAATTTCCCATGAAAATGAGTAAACCATGTTCCTCTGTCTCAGGGCACCCACAGTTTTGTACTGATCACAACAAATCAGTGCATGGAAAACTGAAAAGCTTCCACAGTATTTTAAGTATTCATCTGCTGGGGAAAGATGGATGATTTCTTACCAGCTACTAGGAGGAAGTGTCCAGCTCACTTAATTGCCAGCAATCCTTTAAAAGCACAGCTTGCATTTGCTCTGCTATAACCACCTGGCTGGCTGAGAGGATTCTGAGGTCAACAATATCACCACAAGTCTCATTTAATCTCCCTAACGCTTACTGCAGCCTGGAACTAGTCCAGAGGAACCCACTGGGGCAGAAATCCATCTTCAGTCCTGTGACAAACCCACTGAGCCAAATATTCTGCACCTCTAGAGAGTGAAGGTGCACAGTGAACCCACAGCCACCAGCCCTGGTGCCTCCCATTTACCTGTGTGCAGGTGGTTCTTCAGGAATTCTCTCCCAGAGGGATGCAGGCTCCCAGAGCTCTGAGGGTTTGGAGCTCATGTGAGGCCAGAGGAGATGGGTTTGTGCTGGAAGCAGCTGCACCAGCCAGGCTCTGCAGGGGGATGGAGGTGCCTGAGCTGGTGGCATCAGGGACTGTCCCCCCACCGTGCCCTGCTCCCCTGCTCCAGGTGAGGCTGTGTGTGCTCCCTTCCAGATGTCACCAGTGTTAGACATTCAGTCTGTAGCAGGGAGACAAGAAACCAGCGACTATTAAATATTTATCAAGATTATCAGCTCGACCTTTAGTTTTACCACTGTCTGCACACCAGAGAGGAGCTGTGGGGGCTGGCTGCAAAGAGAGGCTGTGAATGCAGCTGTGCCAGCTCTTGCTTCCACCTCTTCATCTTCCTCCTCTTCCTCTCACCTTCCCTCCTTCCTCTGGCTGTGCTGGGAATGAGCCCAAGTTCTGACAAAAGCCTGAAGTTGCTGCTGTGGTTGGCAGCAGCAAAACTGAGGGAGATTTCATCTTTACTCTCCAATTTAGCCAAAGCACATCACAAGCCATCCAACAAGGCACCACTTCCCAAGCTCTTCCCATCTTAAGGAGCCAGCACAAGATCTGAGCAGGACTGAGGAAAGATAAACCTCCATCCCTGCTATGTATCCTCTTCTTTTCTCCTGTTCTCCTCACTGCAGTAAGGGTCTCCTGTGTAAAAATTATCCTTCTCCCATCCTCACCCCACAAAAACTTCCAGAATTGGGGATGGACTTCTGCATCTCCAGATTCAAGATGAAAATAGAGAGGAGATGGTCAGGAGGAGGAAAAAAGGGATTTCAACTGGCCCTTGGTTTCTGTTTGACCGTCACAGCTAATTGAATTGCCTTCAGTCAGTGCCAGGATTTGATGGCTGCTTTAAGAATAGGGCTGGCAGAGTAACAGGGGATGACAGCTGCTTTCTGCAGCTGGTTCCAAACCAAGGAGCAGGTCAATGAGCATGGATGAACTGGGGCTTGAAAGCAAAGGAGTACGTGTGCACTCTCCTCCCAACACAGGCTGAGAGACTGCAGGAATTGCCATTTCTCTTTTTTCCCAATTCAGCACAAAATACCTGGACAAATGTCACTGCGTTGCAGAAGCTGTTGAGTTTTTGAGCTTTTTTTTTTTACCCCTCTTTCCTGTCTATAATTTTCCAAAGCCCATTTTTCTGCCCAGTGGCTAGGATGGAATCAGTAATCGAAAAGCAGCACTGCTGAAATCAATTGAAAAAGTCATTAGGCAGCTGTGATGTAAAAAATCCTCCCCTGCTCTCCACTCTGGAGCTGGTCCCATTCATCCAGCTCTCCTCAGCTTGGTCCAGATGCCCAGCTGGGACAGCGTGTCCTGCAGATCCACCAGCTGCAGCTGGGAGCACGGGAAGCAGTGGCCTGGTAAATTTAGATTTCTTGAATCTGCCACCAGGCTGACACATTGATAAACAGCCCCTGTTTCAGCAAAGGTTGGGGACGCTCGCTGCCTGCTGTTAATTGCTCCGTGGTGCTGAACCACGGAACTGTGACTCAGCCTGAGCCACCTCCCTGGTCAGCAGCCCTGGGGACATCAGGGTCCCTCCATCCCTCAGGGGCCACTTGATGGCTGTCAGTGCAAATCCCACCCGGATTTATGGCTGGCCCAGCTGCTGTGTCAATACAAACAGAAGCTGAGGCCACCAGGCTGTCACCTCCCTGCCAGAGGCCACCAAGCTGTGGGTGATTCAGTGCCATGGGGCAGAGGTGCCCTGAGCGTGGGGTGTGCTCAGGTGATGGACAAGGAGAGCAGAGATCTGTGGGTGTGTTCAGGTGATGCAAAAAGAGAGCAGAGATCTGTGGGTGTGTTCAGGTGATGCAAAAAGAGAGCAGAGATCTGTGGGTGTGTTCAGGTGATGGACAAGGAGAGCAGAGATCTGTGGGTGTGTTCAGGTGATGGACAAGGAGAGCAGAGCACTGTGGGTGTGTTCAGGTGATGTAAAAGGAGAGCAGAGATCTGTGGGTGTGCTCAGGTGATGGACACGGAGAACAGAGCTCTGTGGATGTGCTCAGGTGATGGACACGGAGAACAGAGCTCTGTGGGTGTGTTCAGGTGATGGACAAGGAGAGCAGAGCTCTGTGGGTGTGTTCAGGTGATGGACAAGGAGAGCAGAGCTCTGTGGGTGTGTTCAGGTGATGGACAAGGAGAGCAGAGATCTGTGGGTGTGTTCAGGTGATGGACAAGGAGAGCAGAGCTCTGTGGGTGTGTTCAGGTGATGGACAAGGAGAGCAGAGATCTGTGGGTGTGTTCAGGTGATGGACAAGGAGAGCAGAGATCTGTGGGTGTGTTCAGGTGATGGACAAGGAGAGCAGAGATCTGTGGGTGTGTTCAGGTGATGGACAAGGAGAGCAGAGCTCTATGGATGTGCTCAGGTGATGGACAAGGAGAGCAGAGATCTGTAGGTGTGTTCAGGTGATGTAAAGAAGCACTGAGCACTGTGGATGGGCTCAGGTGATGGACAAGGAGAGCAGAGATCTGTGGGTGTGCCCAGGTGATGCAAAAGGAGAGCAGAGATCTGTGGGTGTGCTCAGGTGATGTAAAAGAAGCACTGAGCTCTGTTGATGTGTTCAGGTGATGCAAAAGAAGCACTGAGCACTGTGGATGTCCTCTTGTATGTCAGGAAATCTTTGCTCAGGCATCTCAAAATGCTCTTGTGCTGTGAGCCCAGGGAGGGAGCAAAGAAAATAAAGTAGACTAGTGGTTGGATTTCTGAAAAGGAATAATAATAGGAGTAAAGAAAAAAAAAAACATCTTGTCCTTGTCCAGCTCTGAACTCTGGCCCTGAATGCTGAAAAGTTGGGTTTTTTTTTTTTTTTTTTTTTTTTTTTTTTAATGTGGCCACAGATATTTCGATATGTTATGTGAGGACTATAAAACATCTCACTGTGACAGGCCGTTCCTCTCTAAGCTGATGTTCAAATACTTTATGGAAAACAAAGGCATAAAATACAGGGAACTGATATCTAAAGAAAGAGAATGACCTAACTTGTCAGTGAAAGTTATCATGGCTTTTTTCACCAATGAGTACTTTTTTCTAGCTTTCATTAAAAATGGAACAAGAGCAAACCCACTCTTAAAGGAGAAAGCTTCTTTTTTTTTCCTTTTTCTTTTTTTAAAATGGGATATACCACACATTATTTCTGATGGAACCAATCTAATTCTCAAATGGAAGAAATTAGCATGACAACCAGTGACTTCTCTATAAATAGAGCAATTATCAGGAGAAAAATAAGGTCACAATGTATTTACTACTAATTCAAAATCTTAGTGAGCCACTGAACAAGTGATTTGCTATAACATGGAAATGTCCTGGGGGGATGAGTTGAGAAGCAGAGCTATACATGCAGCTGCCTGCAATTTTATGAAGTGAAAGTATTTGAAAATGCTGTTTTTCAAGGCTGTGGGCACAGGGCCAGCTGTCTTTCTGGCATGTAAATCATATCTATCACTTTAAACTTTACAACTCAAAGGTACCCCTTTCATCAGGGGTAATTAATTAATGAGAGGACAGAGATTGGGCAACAGAAGATACTGATATAAACTGAAGAATCTCCCAGCCTCCTGTTTAAGCACTCATTGCTTTTATTGTCACAAGCAGTGTAACAGGCTGGCTGGGTTTTTGGGCAGCACTAACACATCTCTCAGTGTCAAATTTCCACTTGGTCCAATGGGGTAAAAGGACAAATCCAAGGAACCACATTTCACTCACACTCATCATAAGCTATTCCTGTATTTATGGGTTCCAGCACTGTGGTTACTCATTCTGCTGGGATTTGTAAATAATGGAGATTGATCCCAATACAGGGCAGATTTCTGTCTTGGCTGTCACTGGGAAGGGTTCAGCTGTATCTGGGTTTATGTTCATGCACTCACAGATTAAAAGTTAAGGAGAGGAGCAAGAATAGTCTGAAGTCAGCCAGAACTCTCACTCTGCTTCCCCCTGAGACTGAAAAGTGGTTTTACACCAGACACTGAGTTTTTGGAGGCACCCTGAAATTTTCTGGAGAGTATTTAGCAACAAACAATATCTGGGAAAGATTGAAGCTGTGGATGGTGGGAATAGAATGTCCCTGCTGCTGAATGAGGGGAGGAATTGTCCTTTTTGTGCCTCTGGTAACAGTGGGCTCCTTGTGGTGAGAGAAAACCAATCCTGAGCGACTCATGGGGCTCAGTAAAGGCACTCCCTGCTCCATCCTGTGTGCATCCTGTGAGTATCCCGTGTGCATCCTGTATGTAACCTGTGTGCATCCTGTGTGTATCCTGTGTGTATCCTGTGTGTATCCTGTGTGCATCCTGTGTGTATCCTGTGTGTGTTCTGTGTGTGTCCTGTGTGTGTCCTGTGTGTACCCTGTGTGCATCCTGTGTGTACACTGTGTGTAGCCTGTGTGTACCCTGTGTGTACCCTGTGTGCATCCTGTGTGTACCCTGTGTGCATCCTGTGTGTACCCTGTGTGCATCCTGTGTGTACACTGTGTGTAGCCTGTGTGTACACTGTGTGTAGCCTGTGTGCATCCTGTGTGTACCCTGTGTGCATCCTGTGTGTATCCTGTGTGTACCCTGTGTGTGTTCTGTGTGTGTTCTGTGTGTGTCCTGTGTGTGTCCTGTGTGTACCCTGTGTGCATCCTGTGTGTACACTGTGTGTAGCCTGTGTGTACCCTGTGTGTACCCTGTGTGCATCCTGTGTGTACACTGTGTGTACCCTGTGTGCATCCTGTGTGTATCCTGTGTGCATCCTGTGTGTACCCTGTGTGCATCCTGTGTGTATCCTGTGTGTACCCTGTGTGCATCCTGTGTGTATCTGTGTGCATCCCGTGTGCATCTCGTGTGTATCCCGTGTGTGTCCGGTGTGTGTCCGGTGTGTGTCCTGTGTTCATCCTGTGTACATCCTGTGTACATCCTGTGTACATCCTGTGTGCATCCTGTGTGCATCCTGTGTGTGTCCTGTGTGCATCCTGTGTGTGTCCTGTGTGCATCCTGTGTGCATCCTGTGTGTATCCTGTGTGCATCCCGTGTGTATCCTGTGTGTATCCTGTGTGTATTCTGTGTGTGTCTCATGTGTATCCTGTGTGTATCCCGTGTGTATCCTGTGTGTATCCTGTGTGTATCCATGGCTCCTGTGAGTCCCTGGGATCAGAGTGTCCCCAGACCCCCAGGAGCAGTGCTGGGCTGTGACCAGGCCCTGTTTCTGTGCTCAGGACGAGGAGGCTGCAGTTCCAGCCCAGTTTTTACAGGGGGGATGGCACTTTTCCCTCTCTCTGTCCTCCCTGTCACCGTGCCAGGTCAGAGACTGTGCATAGCCCCAGTAATTAAGCCAGATAAATAAAATCACATTGCTCATAATTACTGTGGACAATTTTGTATAATTAGATGTTAAGTGTGGTAGCCACTCTCCTTTATGGCCCCAGATAAGTACCTGCACCTTGACTTAGAAGAAGGCTGGTAGGAAATATAACTGCTTTGTTGCTCTCTGTGTAATTAACTACCATTAAAGCCACTAATTAGATCATAAGTTTTAAATAAGATGCCCTAATTATCTTTGGTACACAGTGAACTGATTTTCCAGGGCAAAGCCTTCCAAAAGTAAAAAGAAAAAAAAAATCTTTTGGCAGCTCTCAGGGTTATTTTTCTATATCTCTGAGTCTGCATGTTCCAGGCGCAGAAGGTAAATTTTGTTCTTATTGTACTGAAAACCCAAACTTGGGGAAGGAGTGAGTAGAAGACCCAAAACACACAGCAGGTGGTCTATGAATAGGTGCAAGTGTGTGCACATGCAGGGGACATCCTTTCTTCCAGAAAGGAATTCACTTTGTAGTGATGATCACATTCTTAATCTGTCTATTTTGCTTTTGTTGGTGACACTGCACTGTAGGGGAAGTTGGGAGGATCTTAGTGAAGCAAAATGTCTCTTAATTCTGATGTGTTTTAGGCACTCTCTGAATTGCTCAGCCAGCAAACTTTCTGATCTGCCTGCCCTAGGAACAGAGAGCAGTGTGCACAGCGAAGAGAGGATAATCTAGCAAACACCTGCATCTGAACCCTGATTATACAAAAGTTTTGCCTGGTTGAAGAACAAATATTCCATGTGGCTTAGCATTCAAAGCTCTCTGACTTTGCATTTCATGAGTTTCTGCTGTTTGAGCAAAGGTGAGGCAAAGCCAAAGCAATTCGTGGGGTGAGAACCTGCACGGAGATTTCCTGGTGTAAATTCCAGCCATACAGACCCACTGAATATTCTCCCTGAGCTTTTCATCCATTCTAATTGGGAGAGAAATGTATGCCAGCCTGGCACTCCACTGTTAGCTCAAGGTTTTAGTTCAATCCCATCTTGGATTTTGAAGAATGACAACTGTGAAAGCCAGAGAAAGCTGAAGCAGGAGGCAGAGAAGGCAAGGGAGGGCAGAACAGAGCAGCAGGAATGGGGGAAGCCTCAGAAAGAGCAACCACATCAAGCCTGCAGCCCATTTGCTGTTTGCCAGGGTCAGGTGAAGCTGGAAAATCCTCAGGATGGGACTGAGTCAGGGCAGGGTTGGACTGCTGTGAGAAATGAAAACCCTGTTGGGCACTAGAGTCTCTGAGAGAAACTGAGCTACAGAGACAACTCTAAATCGTGTCACAGTGTGTCTGTAGGACCAGCCCTCTGCCTGGCCCCAGGTGAGAAGAGCTGTGCTTTGACACCTGCACTTTCCCCATGGCAGACACTGAGAGCTGCTCAGCCTTTGTCCCAGCCACTCACAAGTTGGGTCTTTCCAAAATCCTTAAACGAGCCAAAATGCTGCAGACCTCAGACTGCAGACCTCAGACTACTGACCCTTTCCCCAGGCAAGTGCCCTCTCCTGGCCCCCTCAGTGAGTGCCAAATGAGAACAGCTCCTCTGCTCTCAGAAAATCATGGAAATCCCTCTCCCTTCCCATTGCATCCATGAAGTCCATTCTTGGCAGAGCCTGTGCTACAGGAGATTTCAGTCCTGCCACAGCCCAAAGTGTCCCTGCATAAGGGAAATATGAGGGTATTTTCCCTCATCTGATCTACTCTTTGCAGATATAACTCTGTCAATGCATGAATCTTCAGGTTTTGAAAGAGGCAAACAACTGAAGATAAATCAGTCTTCCTTTTCCTTCCAGCTTTACCCATGGTGCTGGGCTTGCTTGCACTTAATCTGTTTATACTGAGTTAAAAGAAGTATTTCAGCTTTCAGAAAGGTCTGAAGATCCAGGGTCATTTCTGAGAGTCCTGGGTGTTATTTGCCTTTGCTTCCTGCAGCTTCCAGACCCCTTTAGGGGTCTGAGCCATGGTTGTAATTTAATGTTTCTTTCCTGTGCGCACCTTTGGCTCCCAGGAACTTTGAAAGGTCAAAGGAAATTTTAAGCAGTTCCTCATTTCTGTTGCTGCACCCAAAATAAATATATATATGGAAACACAAAAATAGTCCTTAAATAACAATACTTGCTCCCATGCCACCAAGGACCCAACACATTTTGGCATTTCCTCTGGGGTGGGGAAGCTGTGGCTTCCTTGATTTGCTGTGTACAGATGTCTGTGATGGTGCTGTTCTTTTATTCTTAAGGCAGCAATAAAAGCCAAACAAAAATGAATCTTACCTTCTCCAGAGTGGGACAATCTTCCTCACCACTCCTAATTTTACTTAGAAATCCTTGAGTGTTGGATAAAGAAAAAGGACCTGAACTTATCTGGCTGTTTTGATTCTCTTCTTGCTTGCCCTGCTCCTTTTCTCTTCTATCCTACCTCCTATAATTTCATCCTGCCAACAACTGTGGCTCTCCTTTATCTGAAAAAAAAAAAAAAAATCACTTTTGGTAGAACCCAAAGTCTCACAAGTTATTTGCTACACCTTTATTTCCCTAAATTAATCAAGAATCAATCAAGAGAAAACTTAGCCCTGTGTTTTTATCCTCTGGTACTGCCCAGGCACCCAAGCCCAGCAGCTTCATGTCTTTCCTAGAGAGCTGAAACAATGCAAGAGATGATGTTGTGTTTGTGAATAACCAACAGGTGCCTGTGCCAAGCACACAGAGCAGCAGCAGCTCCAGCTCCTGAATTGCTGCTGGGAGAGCTTTTGACACCCTCTCTCCAGGCTGTTGCCTCCTAGAATTTCAATATAAGATTAAATTTGAAATGTACAATTAGTTGGCTAAAAAAAAATCCCATTCTCTGCAATCAACACCAGTCAGTTGGGCCTTTTCTGAGCTGCTGCAGCTCCTCTTTATTTGGGATAGGCTTTAGGACCTTTTGAATAGGTACTTTTCCAATATCCCCATCTAATAATAGGAATCATTATTAGCAGAGTGTATGGATGGGATATTCAATGAAAGGAGCTTTTACAGGGATAGAAGTCAGGAAGAAGCCTTGGAAATAATATTAACTTTTGGAAAACTACCTAATAAAGCATTTTGTTAGAATAGATAGGGCAGAGCTTTTCTGGAAACTTGACTTGTAACACAGGAACGGAACCTCTGTCTCTCTTTTAAATAAAGCTTGATATTTAACAAAAATGTGCCACTTTGCAAAATTCCTGTATGAAACCTGCCATTTAATTTTGGTAGTGAATGAGATGAAAATCAGAATGTAAAAGGTTGAGGTGTTGGGGTTTTTTGTTTGGTGGGGGTTTTTTTGTGGTTTTTTTGGGTTTTTTTCCCCCTTTCTTTTGGTTTGGTTTGGTTTGGTTTGGTTTTTTTTGTTGTTAGTTTTTTTCTGGGTTTTTTTTTTTTTTTTGTTTGTTTGTTTGGTTGGTTGGTTTTTTTTAACAACTTTGGTTTGGGGGTTTTGTTAGTTTTGGTTTTGAGGTTTTTATGGGGGGGTAGTTTTCTTTGTTTGGTTTGTGGGGGTTTTTGGTTGTTTTTATTTTTAGGTATTTGCTTTTTGTTTTGAAGTTTTGGGGAGGTTATTTTGTGCAGGGTTTTGATTTGGGTTTTTTTGTTGGTTTTTTGTTTGTTTGTTTGTTTTTTTGGTTGGGGCTTTTTGTTGTTGTTGTTGTTGTTTGGAGTTTTTTAGATATTTGTGTTCGAGAAACCACATGGAACAAACCTGAATTGGAAGCAGATTGATTGAGGTGGCCCCACAGCAGTTCTCCCCTTATCTGCCATCCTCAGCCTCCCACCCTGAGCATCCCTTCTGTCCCCCTTCCTGCCCTACTCACACCACAGCTGGTGGCACCTTTGGGGGCTAAACTGATCCCTTGGAATTTTCCTTGGGAGACTCCCCGGAGCCCAGGCAGGTGCGGGGGGAGCTCCATCGCTCCTGCTGTCACCGAGCATCGCTCAGCAGGAGGGCAGGGAGCTGTTCCTGGTACTGACACCTCGGTGTCCAGAACTGCTGCTGGAAGGGCTGAGCTGGAACAGACTGACAGAGCAAAGGGAATAAAATAGGTATTTATTGAAAGGAAAAATAGGTATTTATTGAAAGGATAAAATAGGTTTTTATTGAAAGGAAAAATAGGCATTTATTGAAAGGAAAAATAGGTTTTTATTGAAAGGATACACCTTGGGCAGTGCAAGAGCCCAGCCAGGGCTGCACCCAAATCAAATCCAAGATGGATCCTGATCAGGAGTTTTTAGACTTTTATAAGTTTTGGTTCATCTTGGGGTCAATTATCCAAGCACAGCCCCAGGCTATGAAGTCTCAGCCCCCTTTCCCTCACTGTTGTTTCTGCTTTTTGGGTACCAGCTCTCCTTGATTCTCCAGCTATAAAGGAATTATTTTGTCCAACTCCCCTGTGAAGAGAACTCACTAACACCTAAAATGAAGTTTCAGAGTTACACACTAAGCAGCAGAGATTCTGAACAGTATGAAAGCTGAAACCCAAGGCATCAGCACCTCTGCTGTCCAACTCCTGCAGGGCCAGGCACACAAATCACACCCAGCCCAGGTGAAAGGCTGGGCACTGAACCCCCTGCACAGCACTGGACACTGAGCATCCTCCAGCCATCCCTGCTGTGCTGTGAAATGCCTGCTGTGCCCTCTGCCCCAGCAAGGCAGGGATGCAGATCCCACAGCAGCCCTGGTGTCACACAGGCTGTCAGCTCCTGCTCGCTGGAGCAGCCCGAGTAATTATATAGGGAGGGTAATTGAAATAAGGGGAAAGTAACACTTGAAAAGGAAGCAAATGATTCAGAACATGCAGAGCCATCCACCCACATCAGCAGGGTCAGGAGGTCTATCAAGCTTGGAAGCAGAAATGCTTTTGTCTGGAAGGAAAGAAAAAGAAAACCTAATAGGATGCATTTATAATCTGGAACTTCTTTCTCTTTTTTTTTTTTTTTTTCTCTTTTTTCCCTTTTTTTCCCCCTTAAAGAAATCCCTCTCACTTTATAAAATGAGAAGCCAGGAATATATTTGAGAGAGAAAAAGCCTCAACCAGCAGTTACAGGCAATGCTGGACAACAAGGTAGAGACACCAGCAGAGGGGTCTGGTGCAGAAAGCACCCAAAGCATCTGCCCAGCCCTCCTGCCTTTTAAACAGACACTTAATCCTACTCTTTCTCCCTCCAACCATATAAAACTCAAGGAAATATCTTTCCTTCTGCCTTCATCATGACAAGCAAGATCTTCCTCTGAAACCTCTTCCTTCAGGGTTTGCAGTGCAGATGTTGCAGCTCCTGTGCCCCAGTCCTGCACAGCTCTGCAGACCGAGCAGGAATCTCAGAAGCTGTAAATTGATGTTGCTCCACTGATCTCAACAGAGCCAAACCCATTTGCACTTGCAGATGATCTGGACCACTGTTTTATGGACCCATTTTCCCCTCTGCTGCTTTATAATGGCACCCATACCAGAAGTGTTTCAGACTCCTTGTCTCTCTTGGAAGGATTCGAGAGCACCAAGTCCCCTCCATTGACATGACAATAAAACAGGGAGAGAAACTGGAAAGGTCCAGGGCACCCAGATGAATTTGGCAAAGCCAGAGAGCAGCGCAGACCTCCCAGACCATAGCATGGTCTGTGCCTCATGAACACTGGAACATTCTCAAATTTATCTAAATAGTGGGAATAGTGTATTTACATTTGCTGGACCTTCAAATATTGCTCTGTTACCAGCTACAGATTTAACAAGAATCAGCTATCAGTCTGATTTACTGCTTTTTGGCATTTTGAATCCAGTCTTCTCACCTATCCCATCAGAGCACAGAGGCAAGGCTCTCAGAAAGTGAAAGTTCAAATGTTAAAACCTCAGAAATCAAAAACTCTTATGAGACAAATCCACAGAACATAAACTGTGAGCTGGAAATCCACTTCTCCATGATTTTGAACAGCTTAGTTCAGACATTTCCTCCTGAACATGGGTTTCCCAGGCAACACGGGATGGATTAGATCAGTGTCCATGCTCACCTGGGCAGGATTGTCTCCCCCTGTTCATGACACTCCACATTTGGGATGGTTTCCTACCACACAGAAACACAGAACTTGGGAGAAAATTTCACATTTGAAAAGAAGCAGTGATGTAAGGTTGGGTTGACCAGCTCATTTAGTGCCTTGTGATGGATTTTATGTACACCAGAAAACTTCTGGCTTTCCAGTCACACCTTTTTCATAGTCTGATAGTTTTTGTTTTTATGAAGAACGGATATTCTGGTAACATTTTTTTCTTTTTCTCACTTCAGCAATTTAAAATACATCTTGCCACAGGGCAAATATTTTTTTCCCACCATTCCACTTTGATAATTTGACAGATCTGTGGGGAATGTTGCCCTCAAGTTAGATTATTTGTCCCAGGAGTTAGGAATACAACTAGAAAGTACCTTCAAATTGTTGATTTTTTTCTGCCTAATTGTTTTCCTAGCTGGCACCACTTTTGCTAATCAACCCTTTAAATCCAAGGGGGATGGGCAGCAGCATCTCTAGAGAGGCAGGGAGTAGCTGCTTTTTTCACCTGGTCTTTTTGTTTTAGTAGTTTTTAGCATTTATTTTCTTTAGGGTTCTATTTTCTATAAGCAATGAATTTTAAGACTTTCTTGAAGTTTTTTTCTGTATCTTTTAAAGAGAGTTAGACTGCCTATTATTCAATTTATTTCTCTCATATTAAAATTTATTTTTTCTATCAGATTTTACCCTGGAACTAGGAAGCATTTTATATAGGCTTTGTTTTGTTGAGACCTGAAAAATCCAGGATTTGCTGGAAGATGGTGCTAGGGAGCAGGGAGCTGGGAAAAGCAGGTCATGGTTGCTGATATTTGGTTCATTTTAGAGGATATATTAAGATGAGTAGGGAGGTTTGTTAGTGCCTGAACAGGTCAGACTGCCAGACCAGACACTTCTAGTCCACATTCTGAGCCCATCACTAGCCAGGCTGCTGCTTTCCTGATATTTAGGATACTTTTAGTAGCTGTTAAAGGTTCTGGGATCATTGAATTGTGAACTAAAGCCCTTCCCAAAGAGCAGCTCCTCCTCAGGAGGAATCTCTTACTCTGCTTCCTGAGGTGAGGGCAGGTGAAGGGTCCCAGGGATGTGCCTCAGGGCTGGGTTTATTTTCTCTCTGGGGCTCTCCAGGGGAGGTCAGGGCTGTTCTGAGATGGGTGGCACCCAGAGCTGATGTCTAAGAAAACCCTCTCCAAGCTGCAAATGAAGAGAGGAGGCGGCTGTGGCACAATCCAGCCAAATTATATTGATAATACGTAGTAATTATGTAGCACTTCACACGATCAGAGCACTTTACAAACATTAACTAATTTACAGCATTTACAGCAAACAGATGTGCTTTTTCTGGGAAAACAGAGGGAAACACGGGCTGTGCTGGCAGAGGGAGCCTGGCCAGGCTGAGGGTTTGTGGTGCTGCTGCAGGGCTCCATGGAGCACCTTGGTAGCTGTACCTCCTGCTGGACCAGGAAAGGGAAATATCTTCTATAGTTACTGAGAATGAAGGGTGATTTCATTCTGCTAAATGATCTTTTAATGGCCAAGAAGAACACAGGCTGCAGTTGAAGGCAAGAAAACTGCTCTGCTGTGGTGACCCTCCCTGTGATAAGCACAGAGCTGATGGCAGCACACCTGGACCTGGGAGCTACAGACAGGTAGGAGAGCTTGGGTCAGCCTAAGGCTGTGTGCTCATCTGTGAGTCTTCATTTTTGTCCTCGTTCTTGGTTTTGTTGAACACCCTGTGTGTGCCTGCCCAGCCCTCTGTGCTTGAACACCATCAGCTCCTCTCACATGGTGCCTTGCATTGAACCACTGTTAATGCAGATTTTAATGACACCATGCCAGGTGTCCTAGAAAGGACAAGAAGGATGTGACTTTGCCCTGTCACCATGTGTTTGGTTACCAAGACGAGAGGCATCTCCAGGGAATGACCTTAGAAGGTGCTGGAAGAAAAATCCTACCAGCCATGGGTATGAGAGCACAAATAGCTGAAGTTCCTGTGATAATTTCCTTTTCCTGTTCTTGTGATCAGCCACTGTTTGCTTTGCCTCCTACTTTCTTTGCAGAGTAATTAAAAGAAAGATGTTTACATGGATAAGTGTTTTGCTATCAATGCCATCCATATTAACCTTATAAATTAGCCTTTTATGTGGTACTGTATCAAAGGGCTCTTGAAGTCTGATTGAATTATGCTTTATTTCCTTGCCCAGTCCCTTGTCATTGTCACCTCCTCTAAGAAATTAATCAAGTTTGTTAGGCATGACCTCCCATTAGTAAATCCAGGACAACTCTAAACAGTCTGTACTTGCCAAGGGTGCCCTGATGTCCCTCAGCAGGCAATGTGGACTGCACAAATACAGATTTTAAAGCTGTGTTTAAGGGGTGGAGGGCAGGATCTGGCTATAGGCTGAGGGATGTGTTGAGGCAGGAGGGAAATCCTTGTAACACCATAGCTGTGGGTTAGGGAGCATCAGAGATGTCAGGAAAAGCTGTGGGCTGCTCCAGCAGTGCTGTAGCCTGGGGTGGAACGGGAGCTGTGATGCTCCGGGGCTGGGCTGTGCCACGGGAGCGAGGTGGCAGAGCCAGGGGAACAAGCTGAACCCTGGGGCAGGCGGAGGGGACGGGCTGGGGAGCTCCAGGGTGGGACAGAGCAGGGCAAAGGGCTGGGAGCGCTGGGTCCTGGCAGGGCAAAGGGCTGGCAGTGCTGGGTGCTGGCATTGCAGGGTCCTAGCAGCATTATCGGGTGCTGGCAGTTCTGGGTCCTGGCAGGGCTGGATGCTGGCAGTATTGGGTGTTGGCAGTGCAGGGTCCTGGTAATATTGGGTCTCAGCAGTGCTGGGTGCTGGCAGTATTGGGTCCTGGCAGTGCCGGTTCCTGGCAGTGCAGGGTCCTGGCAGTGCTGTGTCCTGGCAGTGCCGGTTCCTGGCAGTGCTGTGTCCTGGCAGTTCTGGTTCCTGGCAGTGCCGGTTCCTGGCAGTGCCGGTTCCTGGCAGTGCCGGTTCCTGGCAGTGCAGGGTCCTGGCAGTGCAGGGTTCTGGCAGTGCTGGGTCCTGGCAGTGCCGGTTCCTGGCAGTGCCGGTTCCTGGCAGTGCCGGGTGCTGGCAGTGCCGGTTCCCAGCAGTGCTGGTTCCTGGCAGTGCCGGGTCCTGGCAGTGCTGGTTCCTGGCAGTGCTGGGTCCTGGCAGTGCTGGTTCCTGGCAGTGCTGGGTCCTGGCAGTGCAGGGTCCTGGCAGTGCAGGGTTCTGGCAGTGCCGGTTCCTGGCAGTGCTGGGTTCTGGCAGTGCAGGGTCCTGGCAGTGCTGGGTCCTGGCAGTGCTGGGTTCTGGCAGTGCTGCAGTGCAGAGGAGCTGTGCAGAGCCGGGGGAGGGAATGCAGAGAGGGAACCTCGTGGAATGATGCAGTGCAGAGCAAGGAAGAGGGAAAGCTGTGCTGCAGATCCCAGAGCTCAGGTAGGATTTGGGTAAGGTCTGGATGCTGCAAGGCTGGAGCACAACAGCTCTGGGTATTCTCTCCCCTCTACCAAGCACAGCAGGAGGGAGACAATATGTTTTAGGGAGGCTCAAAAATATATTTTTTTTTCATAAACTAGTCTTTATTTATTTTAATTCTTAATGATTGGGTTTTTTTTCAAGTTTTTTCCCCTTTCCTGTAAGGGTGAAAAGGGTGAAATTTGATTTGACGTGTGACTCTTGTGTCATCAAATGACTCCAGCGTCTGGGGCTTTAGGAGAAAGATGAATGATGGGATCTGCAGGTGTGAGCTGAGGAAGCACAGCCACAGTGACAGCAGGAGCAGAGCTGTGTTCCTTTGATACCTGGGTGACTGCTTCCTTTAATTTCAGTTTTCCCTTTCTTTATGTGTTTTGCTCCAGAAACTACTCCTTTTTTTGCTTAAAACTGCTTTCACCCAGTCTTGCATACGATTCTTCCACCTTAGTGTGGTGCTATCGTGGATTTACTGGAAATGGAAATGTTCAGTGTTGCTACAGAAATACAAGAGGTCCTCATCAAGCAGATTATTTTCAATTTATATTTGTATATTTTTTGTTTGTTGTGTGTTCTGTTGGTGTTAATGCTTGGGTGGAATTTTAGCAGAACCTGAAGTCAACTTATTTGAAGTCATGAGAATGTGATTATTATTTTTTACCTTATTTCTGTTTCCTTTCAGATATCTACAGGGGTTTTCTGCATTAAAAACTACGGGTTTAAAAATTCCAGTTTAGGAAAAGGCTCTACTTGAGGGACAGGAACAGATTTTGAACCACAAGTGTGTTGCTTCCTCCTATAGCACTTGTCACAAATCAAGACATTCACTGAACAAAAAATGCTGAGCCTTGGAAGTTACTTAGATTTTAAACTTAGAAGAGAAATGTGAAATGTGTTTAAAAATATCACATGAGATCAGTGTGAGGATATCTGGTTGTGTGGTGGGCAGGAGCTCTGCTGAGGGTGCAGAAAGATGAGAATTGCTGATATGGACATCAATTCCAGAGTGGAACCTAAACACTGAAAGGACTGTTGTCTTTCCCACGTGCCCCAATAAATATTAACCCATCCCAGAAATCTTCTCTTGCACCTGAAATGCTCCTCTAAATTTCACCTGGAAGTGCCTAGCCTCCCTCACTGTGTTTCTGGATAGGAAATGGCATTTCTCCTAATTAATTCCAATGCTTTCAAGTCCTAGTTGCTCATGGCTGAGACAGTTCCACCAGGAACCAGCACAGATGCAGCACTATCCAAGCAACACCCTTAGAAACAAAGCCTGAGAGCTGGTCTGCACTACCAGCTGGGAAAAGTGCTGTTATTTGCTGTCACCTCCCAGAAATTACAGCTGGAGCTGTTAGCACTCCCTGGCACAATGTCCCACTGGAGCACTAAGGCTGTTCTGCAAGGAATTATCTTACACTTTTCCTCCAGGTTGGAGAGTGAATTGCCATCATCTCCCTCAGCCCCTCCTGAAAGGGGAGCAGGAAATGCTCAGGTGGGTGGATCTGGGAAAAAAGAAGGGAGGTTGATCCCTCAATTGATTATTCCCCAGTTTAAACATTACCCAGGGCTTTCCTCTGTTCAGCTGCCTGCTTTCCTTATTCTCTCCTCACTGGGATTAGCAGATAAGAAGATGGAGTGCTCAGTGAAAACTGAGAGGTTTTGTTGGTAGATCTGTTCATCTATCAAAGTCCAGGCTGCAGCTTTTTTTAAATTGACTCTGCTACTTTTCTTCTTTCATAAATTACTCTAAAAAAATAGAGACAAAAGGCTGCCAATTGTGTTAGTTCCTGGAAAAATCCTTCTTCTGTTTAATATACAACTCTTGAGAGACATTTAAAAGTGAGATGCAGCCATGTGTGAATCCCTGCACATATATAGAGCCATATCACACTGAAGAATTTCACCAGCTCACATGCTGACTTTGCTGCAGATTCCAGGTTGTTTTTCTTTTCCCCAAAGATGTTTGTTTCAGTTTGGGGAGGTCTCTGTGGTCAGCTCTTCAGAGACAAGGTTCTTCACTCACCCACACTGATTGCATCATCCAGGGGGATAATGGCACCCAAATTACCACTCTTCTCAGTTATTTCAGCTTGTTTGGGCACAGGAGGTTTGCAGACACGTTGTTGCCATGTCTACAGCCTTGTGGTTTGGGGACTTTGCTCTAAAGACCAAGATTCTGAATTTATTTTCCTGTTTATCTATTGCCTTTCCCTAGGAGCTTTTCCTAGGTCTTGGGAGCTCTGCAGAAGAACGGATGTTTCTCCTGGCTCTACCCATGTGCACAGCTCTGCAAAGTCCCATTGCAATGGAACTTCCATGAAACACTCGTGGTCATGGCACTGGAAATGTGGGATTGTTGATGTACTTCAGGTCCTTTTCCAAGTGTGGTGGCAGAAATTCAGCTGGTTTCTCATAGGGAAAACTCAGAGGCAGCTGTTGGTCAGAGCACGGGCAGTCTGGAGGTTCATTGATGAAAAATTCTTACACCTTCTGAAAGTTCAGGAGCCACTCTGACCTCCAACATATGACCCAAACAGGTAATTTCAAACCACAGAATTGTGGCTTTTTGCTGTTCCTCTCTGTCTTTCCACACTCTTAAATCACTGCTGCTGTCAAACATCCACAGGGAGATGGGAGCACTGAGTAGCTGTGATGATTCACAAGGTCTTTAAAACTTGAAGTCCCTATTTCTGTTTTGCTTTTCCCTGTCAGAGGATTTTTCATACCTGGCATGCTCCTATTAAGAATCTTCATTCACTGTCATGGCATCACCTCTTAATCTTTTGCTTTAATACATTGTCTTTACCTGCTCTGAAAACTTTAGGTGAGCACTTTGACCTCTCTGTGCCTTCGTTTGTGCTGGGCTCTAACATGATGCAGAATCTCAGTGGCAAAGCACCAGGCACTCAGGATGTGAGGCTGAGCACCTCCAGTGAGGTGAACAGGAAAAAAAAAATTAGGCCAAAGTAATTTAAATTCTTGATTTCTAATGTCTCACAGAGTTTGTAGGAAACTGATAATGAGAGGGAAGCAGAAACAAGAATTTCTGGTGCAATAAACACCTTAAAGTATTTGCAGTAACTGGCAGGACAGGTCCTGGGACATGTTTTGGACTGTGCTGTGCAGAGAGCAGTGCCTTCAGTGAGATGCACTAACTTAGAAATTTCTGAATAACAGAGGGATGGGAGCAGAGCCTGAACCAAAACTTTCCAGCTGGAACAGTTGATTCTAATGGTCACCAGCTTTGTCCCAGAACTTCAACCCCCCTTTTCCATGCAGCAGTGAGGGGACATTGCCAAGTTTGGTTTTGTTTTGTCCCCTGGGGAAGTCACAGCCCTGCTCAGCTCCCCCATTGCAGTGGAAAGGAGCAGTGCTTGGGCTTGACTTTGCTCTGATTTGGGAGTACAGAGCAAAAAGAATGGAACAGGCAAAAAAGGACATCAAATATCCAAGGTGTCCGAAGGAGTGGGCAGTGATCACGACAGAGCAACAGATGAGAAGAGAAAATTAATTCATCTTTTGCCTTTAAGGAATAAATGAGAGTTGAGTGTTCCTTCAAATTTTCTTTCATTAACCACCACTGTCTGAGGAAGCAAGAAAGAAATTTCACCTGCAGCAGACATACAAGGACAGACTGGTTTGACCTGACTGAAGAGTTGGCATCTTAGTCCAAAGTCTTGCGGACCCTCCTTGTGAGCGCTCCATAACCAGGCTGAGATTTTCCTCTTCCCAAAGCAGTTTTATCATAACCAGGCTGAGATGTTGCTCTTCCCAAAGCAGTTTTATCCATAACCAGGCTGAGATGTTCAGTTTTGTCCTTCAGAGCTGCTCTGTGCACTGGAGGCAGCAGCCCAGGCTCCTGGCTGCCAGCCTCCCCTCTGTGCCCATGTCACAGTGTTGGTCCCCTCCACCACACGGTGCCACCTCACCCCTGCCCTGCCACCACCGGGGAGTGGTGCCTGCATGCCATGGATTTTGTCACAAATCTTGATTGTATTTTATGCTCCAGTGCATTCAGTTTACAAGGGCAAACCCCCCCTTCCCTTGGCAATTTGCACCAGGCAGCCTTCCCTTACAGAAATGGGTTTTCCAACGGGAACAAACAGATGCAAAGCCAAAGTTGTTTTCTGTTACCTGGAGTGCAAGAAGATTTTTTTATTTCCCTGTGATTTTTTGCCCAGTCCAAGGTGACAGACCAGCAGAACTGAAAATATTTTTCAGGCAGTTTTTCAGAATATTTCCTTTCACTAAACATTGAAAAAAATTGTAAAGATGAGCATCAGAGTGGGGAACTAATCTGTGTTACCAATGAGGAAGATTCATCCTTTTTAGCTGTCATGAAGTTTGCAAAGTTGCTTATGTCGGCTTTGGTTTCATTGTCAGACGACTTAGTTCCAGTTGAGCTCTTCCATTTAAGCTGTTAAACAAATGAAAAGCAAAATTGTCACTTTTAAATAGAGTCCGCACATAATCACATTTTGAAACGGTCCTCTGTGGTAGGAGCAGGAGTTGTGTGCATTATGATATTGAATTTTAAATAATATATTACACAAAATAGCTTCCAATTTGATTTGGGAGGGATATATTTTCATGAATTATTGAGTATTTGATTATTGTAGAAAGCCTCTGCTGTTATGCACTGAAACTGTCACTCTCCCAGGCCTATGATAGATGAGTTTGGTTATCAATATTTAAAGTTCCGGTCAGCCCGGTGCCTGGCTGCTGATACTGGTGACACAGACTAATCAGTAGTAATGTATATGTGCCTCCTGCCTCTTGTTTGCCAGGCAGAGCTGGAGCAAATTGAGTGGAGAAGATTCCCAAGTGATTTGTGGACGGGTTTGTCATTCTGAGCAGAAGCCCCTTTGACACCAGTGCATAGAAATGAGGTTGGAGAGAAGTTTGCTGGGCTCTCGGAGTGGAGGTGAGCAGAGCCCAGCAGGCAGCAGATAGGAGCCTTTCTTTTCTGGGGTGATAAGAGCTGAGCAGCATTTACAGATAGGAGTATTTAATGTGGAAAAGAGGAACTGGCAAGCATCAAGGGAGTAAAATTTTACTGTCATCTACCAAAACATTCTGTGTTGCTGAATATGAGCCTGAGCTTCCTGGAGGGCTGTTAACCCCAGAGACACCTGAGAGACTTGTGCAAGTAGGACGGGACTTTTTAAGGTCTTTGAAAACCTGTGGTGAAGCAGCTTGCATGCCCAAGACCTTTATTTTTATTGGTATGTCCACTCAGAGTGTGGTGTGAGGGGGATTGCTGGCCCAAATGCACTTCTGAAGTATTGTGCAACCAAATATTCCACAGGAATGAAAAGCAAAGCCTGGTACTGAGTGACCTCTGTCCCTTGCTCTAGATGGTGTGGAGATGACAGTGACTCCAAACAGGTTAATTAAACCCAAATTAAACCCAAATTGCCTGGCTCCAGTGGGAGTGCTGCAGGAGAAATCTGCACGCAGAGGTTTGCAGTGTTGGGCTGTGCTTACAGGCAGGAGAGAAGCAAAATAAAAGAAGCACTGTTGCAGTTAATGTGCTGACTTGTACTTGTCTAATTAAGGCTGGATGTGCCAGTGGGTAACAACAAAGCAAATGACAAATATTGTGGTAACTGTCACTCCGTGGAGTCCTGGAAGAATTGAGGAGCACTGTGGATTGGTTACCTGCTTTGCAAAAGGGGTATTTAGCTCTAATTCAGTGATTTAGCTGAGATCAGAGGCCAGAGGAAAACACAACAGTTTAATTTCTGTAGCTCTTTTATAAGAACAGCTCACAATTTTGTTTTCAAAAGGGAAGAGAGAAGGAGGAGAAAGGAGAAGTTGCTGCCACACAAGTGATTAAAAAGGTGAAAAGAGCAATCCAAGTTTGCTTCTTAGAGCAGGATGTAACGCTTATATTATGGGACAGAGGGAGCCAGAAAAGACCCCTGGCTCGTCCTTGTGTTACTGCTGTGTTTGGTAGGTGTTTGTTAATCACAGTGAGCTGCAAACTGCAGCACACAAACCACCCATCCCGAGCCCTGGGTGTCCTTGGGAAGCTCTTATTTAAATAGAGCCCAATCAGACTCTGCTCATCACTGGAGAGGCTGCACCTTGGCAGCCACCAAAAGGTACCAAAGATGTCACAAACCACACCAAAATCACTTCAGATTCAGGGCCACTTCAGACCCCTTTTTGAGTGACCTCTGTCATTCTCCACTTGCATGCAGGGGCAGGAGGCAGGGAAGATTTCAGAGCAGGTTGTGCTCTCATGTGGGTGAGCACAGAGCTGGGACAGCAGGGCAGAAGCAGGATGGTCTAGAGCAGAGTGATGGCTCAGGAGGATAAAGATTCATTTTGTTATGGCCCCATTTCCCCCTTCTTTCTTCTCATTTCCCTTTCAAGGGTCTCATCTTCTCTCCTGGAGAAGGGAATATCTTTGGGTAGAGCTGTAAAACCTTTATCAGTTCTGCTGTCTCTCTCCAGAGATGTTTTCCCTCTTGCCACTGATTGCAGTGACATTCACAAAAGTTAAACATGTTTCAGGTTAGGAGATTTAATGAATCAGAAAAGCTTGGTGTGGTCAGAGAGAGGATTCTCAGGGCATGCTGTACCACTCTATAACTGCACGCCTCCCTAGTCCAGATCCTTCCCTCACCTCCCCCTCCTTCCTTGCTGTTATTAGATGGATTTATTCTGTGTCTGGGGTTAGTTCTGGCTGTATTTGGCCCATTTGCATAAGCCTGCAGTAAGGCAAGGAGCTGACAGGGAGGTGTTCCTTTCCTTGCTCTTACTCTCATAATTTAGCTCAGAGCTGTGCTTGGCCTTTGGGGATGGCAGGTTTCCAGCTGATGTGCTGTAATAACATGCACACAGGTTTCATATTTAAAAATTCACAGAGGCTGAATAATTGCAGTGTCCTGGCCAGCAGTGTGGTTGGTGACATGTCCTGAAGAGCCTCGCTGACCTGAGATGTTTTAGAGAGCAGGGAAGGGCAAAGATGCTGTGAGCTTTTGTTTCCCATTAACTTTGTGGACTCAGAAGAGGCCAGGTTGTGCCCCCAGGTGACTAGCAGGGGCACAATAAAATCTAGAATTTCTCAGTTTCCTTGCTCATATCCCTTATCTTCAGGAAGGTTTTACATAAGACCACCTGCATTTGTAACCTGCTGTGGTTCCTGCCTGGCTTCATCAATAATGTATTTCCTTCCCCTTTCTCCTGACTTTGGGGAAATGTGAGATTTGCCTCTTGAATACTTGAGATTGGACTCATCTCTGGTTCCTGGACAAGTTCTGGAACAGCTTTTATCTTTACTTCATTTCAAGGGTTGTCATTCGTGCCTGAGAAATGACAAAGCCATCCCTTTCCCTTCAGCAATGCCTGGCCTCTGCTGTCACAGTTTGCCCTGAGCAAATCAGCAGCTTCTGTGAGGGGATACTTTTCTCCCATGTTGCACTAAATATTTTTAAGAAAATCTCTCCTTCCTCTGCTGCACTTTCCTGGATGTACTGGGACTACTGGGTTGAAACTTTACTGGAAACTGAAAAGTTTCAAAAACATCTGAGGAGAATCTTAGTCCTGAAGTCATGTGCAAGGACAAGTTAGAGCTCCCAGAGCAACTGGGGACCCTCTTAGCTCTCCTAATTATCTACAGCCAGGTTAAAAGGGCATCCCTTGATGTACTTTGGAAGAACAATTCCTAAAGTCCTGTCAGGAACAGAAATCCCATAAGAGTTTGAATCCTACTGTCCTGCAAAATGCTGATGCTGCTTTGTCTTGGAGCATGGGAGGACTTGGGCACTAACTGTGCAAATAATGTTGTCCAGTATTGTTCTAATCACTCATGTGCACTCAGCTTAGTGCTGTAGCTATAAATATTTCAGCCCTGTTCCTCTTACCTGGCTTCATTAAGCACTTAAAGGCTCGTGAGTGAGGCAGCAGTGAAGGAGGCAGAGCCCAGCACGCTGTGCAGGGCAGCAGAGCCCCTGTGCTGCAGCACAGAGCTCACAGCATGCTCTGCCAGCCCTGGGGTGACACTGCCTGAGCAGGGCTTGGGACCCCTCAGCTCCACTCCTGGGATAGATCTTGATAGATCTTTCATAGATCTTGCTTTAGTGAACAATTTCTCACTGCCTTAAGAGGGATTTGTGCTGTTCCTTTTGGACATGTACAGTTTAACCTGGGGTTTTGGGCTGCCTGGCCAGCTCTCTGTGCCCACAGGATAACTCATAAACTGAAACACAGAAGTGCCAGCTGTGTTTGAATGCTCAAGGGCCACTTCCTAGCAATTAAGGGAGAGAACTCAAGGCATGAGGCTTTTCCTACAGGATATTAATCCCAGCTGTCCTTTGGCTATTTGGGAAGCAAGCTGAGGTTGATGTTATTTTAGCACAGCTGCAAAAGACAGGTGTGGCAAAACAATTAGAAGAAGTATCTCCTAAAGCTTATTTCTTTTTTCCTTCATTTGTGGATGCCTGGAGTGATGTTCCCTTATGTAAGCTGCAGCCCAGGTGTTACCATGGAGGAATTTCCTCAGGTGGTCTGGAGGGTGAGGCTGTTGCTGGATGAGTCACTCTGGTTGTGATGGTTGTGGTTGTAATGAAGGAAAAACCTCACTGGGGATAAATCACAGCCATAAATCCTGTCTGTGCTGCAGGGATCACATGGGATCTTCTCCAGGGAAGAGAATCTCCTTTGAGAGATCAGGAGCAGCTCTGATGTTTCCTCTTGGAGAAGGGACAGTCTACTGATGGCACAAAGTGAGGAGAGTTTTATTTGCTGGGAAAGTGCTGACTGGGCCATCAATCAGCCCTCATACAAGCCTGGAGTTATTAATAAAAAACCTGGTAATCTAACACCTGCTCTCAATCTTCCTTTCAGAGGGCATAAAAAGCCACAAGATCAGCCTCAGCAGTTTTGTGCATCTCCTGGACTTGTTAAATCTCTTTCACTTCCTTTAACTCACTTCCTGAAATCTTAAGCATCGATGCTTTATGCTCTGCCTTGTAAATGAAGCCTGTTATTATCATTGAGATAGTGTTTTTATGGCATAAATAATGAGCTGAAACAGGGGAAGAGGCGTTGTGTGGAATTACTGCCTGAACCGAGATGGAAATAATCAATATGTCCTCACTTACAAATCACATCTGCATGTCGGCTCCATCTCCCTGCCTGTCTCACTCCCAATTCATTGCACAGGAGCCCCAATAAAACATGCTGGTGTCATTGATCTGCTTTATTCATAGCTGGAGATAGAAATGCATCATTCAAAACGAATGGAAGGCCTTCTCCTTGCTGCTCCATGCAGATGGGAGTATCCCACACCCAGCACGGCTGGAGGACAGAGCTGGGATTGAAGATTCAGGGTTCATCTCTGCTGGTTGGAACCTGGCTCTCCATGCTTGGTCCTATCACATGTGGTAGAGCAAAAGCAAAAAGAGCTTTTTTTTTTAGGTTACTTCATCCTATCCATCACTTCATTTTATTGAGAAGCTTGCAGTGGGACCTGGGTCTGCAGTTTCAGTAGTTTGGTCTGGACACATTTGAGAATTAACACAGGGCAGGACAACAATGGCTTAAATTGGGTATTTGTAGCATCCATAGAGAAAATTTGACTCATGATATATTGAGCATGTTAAAAAAAAACCCATGGACACTGTGGTGGCAGAGGAAGTGTTTATCAAATAGCAGATTTGGACATGAACAAGTGGAGGAAAAAACAGCACTGAAAATATTGCACTGGGAGGGAGGAACTTGTGTCTCTTCACATTGCAGCTCCCTCTCTCTGTGACAGAAGCTGCTGGTTCTGTCTCTGTAGGAACACCTAATTCTCTTGAAGAAATGTGTCTGATTTGAAGTTCAGCTGGATGAAAAGAATTATTTAGGATTTGCCTCTAATGGATTTAGGGAAAAGTGTAATTAAAAGGTGAGATCCTGAGCTGGTCTTCCATTTCTTCTGTGGTCAAAATGACTGATCCACCTGCAGCACTGCTTCTTGTCTCTATAGGTTCTTTGGCAAAGAAATTGTAAATTATTTGCTGAGGAGAAAATATTCCTTAGAAAGCAGTTTTCTTTTTTGGGTATCTCATCTGTGACCTAGTTAAAGCCTGCCTATTGATCTTGGAGGTGGAGAGCAAAGAAAATCATCTATTGGATCTTTTGCCTCCGAGGGGAAGGAAATTTGGTTAGTAAGCACAGCTCTGGCAGAGTTTCCACTCTTGTTTGCTTTGTCATCCCTTTTTCTGTCCTCAGCTCTAGTCAGTACAACTGCTGAATCCCAGAGAGTCTTTTTACTCTGATAATCCAATATTTATACAGAGGAAAACATGATCTTGCAGTGTATGAGATCTTCACTCACTATTTTGTCCTCTGCAGCCCTTTTTGAGATGCTGCAAACCCAAATCTGCCCGGCCATAACAGTTTTACAAACGGAGTAAAGGAAAAAGGAGATCAAGGGAAAACAGCTGAGGAAAAGCCAGTTATCTCTAAATGATAGAGGGGCTGGAAATGGTTCAAGTTGATCTTCCCTCTGAGAGGGAACAAGACCTGAAAATAGTACAGGGAGCTAAGGAGTTGAGCCAGATTTACAGGGCTGAGCTGGCTGCCAACAGGCTCTCACAAGCAGAGCCTAATTCCCCTGGCAAGCAGCAGCACCAGGACCTGGGCTCTTCCCACCCTGAGCTGCTCCCCCAGAGCTGCTCCCAGGCTCAGATTTCCTGGATCACTGCAGAGAAGCAAGCCAGGCCCTCTGGCATATTGGAAAACAAGCTCTCAGACACGAGTAGAGCTCAATAATTGCTCGGCCAATTGTTCTTTTCTTTAATTTACTGTGCCCAGCACATATAGAGAGTATTTTAAGAGTTTCTTTCTAAACATATGTCTTAATGGAAGCCAAAACCTCGGCCTCTATAGTAGATCTTAAGCTGGAATAAAGCAAGGGATACAGTTCAGCTGCTTTCATGGAGAGCTTGACATGGGAAGCTGATAAAACACTTTGGTACCCAGACAAGCTCTTGTTCCTTGGATTTCAAAATATTTTCCAGTTAAATCTCATCTCCTTCAAGCTCCACTGACTTTGATTTCTACTGAACTTTAAAATTAAGTGGAAAATAAAGGTAAAGACTAGCACTGAGAATTTCCCCATCTCCATTGTGTGAGAGCTCGAGTACAGCAAGGCAAGAGGAAGAGCAGGGGAGAAGGGAATAATTGTGAATCACAAAGTTTGTTCTTTGCCTGTTTTTATGTTAGTGCTTGTCAGAGTAAATCAGTGCCCTTGCTAGGTCTGCTGGAAGGCAGCCCCCTTGGCTGGAGCCTTCCCCTGCTCCCTGCAGAGTGCTCAGCATCCATTAAGGAGCTGAAGGACATGTTTTGAGGGAAGTTTCATCCTTTAACATGTTTAATATTGTTGAGAGTCTTAGAGGAAAGCTAAGTTGGGAATCTTGCTGCTTTGTGTAGCTTTCTGAGCAATTTTCTCCCTTATTCCCTAATTTACATTGAATTAACCTGTCATCCAGAAGGGGCCCAGTGCCAGCTGGGACTGCATGACATAGCAGGTGTGTGTGCATTGGGTTTCTGAGGACTTTGAGCAGAGTTGAGCTGTGCCTAGGCACCAGGTTCAGTCTACCTAAGGCTGGCTTTGCATTCCAGCCTGGCACACAGCCTGCTCTGTGCCACTGCCCTGGCAGGATGTGCTCCAGTCCAAGGGAATGGCTAAACAGTTAATTTAAGTATATATATTTTTTTGAGGTTACAACTAACAAAATATAAAATCTGCATTGCAACCCATCCTGAATTTAGGTTTGTTTTTGCTTTTTTTTTTTTTTTTACAATTTTTTTAATATACTTAGAATCACAGTACTCTGGAATGATTTGGGTTGGAAAGAACCTTAAAGAAAATTTTGCTCCAAACACCCTGGCATGGGCAAGAACACCTTCCACTATCCCAGGCTGCTGCAAGCCCCAATGTCCAACCTGGCCCTGGACACTTCCAGGGATCCAGGGGCAGCCACAGCATTTCTTGATTACCTCTTGCAGGAAAGAATTCCTTCCATGTATAGCTGGAGAAATAAATGCTGGCAGGGACACTGTTAGAAACCAGAGTGAATAGGACAATTAATCCTGTGGATTTTAGCCTTTCTTTTATGAACCAGTCTGAGGAAATAACTTTGAAAACAAATCTTTTTGAATCATTTCCCTATTTCCCTGAGTTAATTTTTAGCATTAAGAGAACTGCCTTTTTTAAGTGTTTGAGCACTAGAAAACATCAGGTGGGCTTGTAGAGATATTTTAAGGATAATCCTTTGGGTTATATTTTGCTTTCATGAAGCTATCATAACCCCTGTAAATGTCAGTGGAAATTAGGCATTTATATTAATGGAGGCTCTCCCCTCCCTTCTTCGTTCTTAAAAGTGGGATTTTTGCATCAGTGATTCAAAAGCAAGACTGAATTTCATCAACATTTCCTCTGAAGGAGCCTTGTGCTTATCTGAGATCTGGCAAGCAGCAATTGTTTAGAGTGGCTCCTTAGAATCTAATTTACAATGAAACAAAGTCAAATAATATGCAAAAATAAAATTAAAAAGTGCATCAATTAGCATACAAAAGTAGAACTACAACACATTCAGCTTTAACAACTCCTCAGAGGGTACAGCAGCCCATGGAAGGGAAACAGCACTGAGCATGCAAAGTGAGCAGGAGAAAGGAATGAGAAAATAAATTTAGGGTTCTTCTTAGACAGCCAAAACCAAACGAGATTTTAGAGTGAACTTTGAAGGTGAGGTGCAAAACCAGGCTTACAGTCTTTGGAAAATAGGCTGTGCCTAAAAGAACAAGCCTGGGCAGAATGTTGTGTGGAATGTCTGGGGCTGTCACTGGGGGTCAGTCCTGTGTTGGCAGCTGCAGTCACAGCTGAGTGTGGATCCCTCTGTGCTGTGCTGCAATCTTCAAAGGTGTCACTATTGCTCTGAGCAGCCCAGGCACTGGAATTATTGCAGATTTTCTAAAAGGCAGCAGGAGAAAGGCAGACATTGCTATTGCCCCAGTGCCCAGAGCACAGAGTGTGCCCCAGAATCACAGAATGGCTCAGGCTGGGAGGGACCACAGTGGGGTCACTGATCCAGCCTTCCTACAGCACTAGGGTCACTGATTCAACCTTCCTGCTCCATGGGGTCACTGATCCAACCTTTCTGCTGCACTGGGGTCACTGATCCAACCTTCCTGCTCTCCATGGGGGTCACTGATCCAACCTTCCTGCTCCATGGGGTCACTGATCCAACCTTCCTGCTCCCCTGGGGTCACTGATCCAGCCTTCCTGCTCCATGGGGTCGCTGATCCAACCTTCCTACAGCACTGGGGTCACTGATCCAACCTTCCTGCTCCATGGGGTCACTGATCCAGCTTTCCTGCTCCACTGGGTCACTGATCCAACCTTCCTGCACTGGGGTCACTGATCCAACCTTCCTGCTCCATGGGGTCACTGATCCAACCTTCCTGCTCCACTGGGTCACTGATCCAACCTTCCTGCTCCACTGGGTCACTGATCCAACCTTCCTGCTCCATGGGGGTCACTGATCCAACCTTCCTGCTCCATGGGGTCACTGATCCAACCTTCCTGCTCCATGGGGGTCACTGATCCAACCTTCCTGCTCCATGGGGTCACTGATCCAGCCTTCCTGCTCCATGGGGTCACTGATCCAACCTTCCTGCTCCCCTGGGGTCACTGATCCAACCTTCCTGCTCCCCTGGGATCACTGATCCAGCCTTCCTGCTCCATGGGGTCACTGATCCAACCTTCCTGCTCCATGGGGTCACTGATCCAACCTTCCTGCTCCATGGGGTCACTGATCCAACCTTCCTGCTCCATGGGGTCACTGATCCAACCTTCCTGCTCCATGGGGTCACTGATTCAACCTTCCTGCTGCTCTGGGGTCACTGATCCAACCTTCCTGCTCCAGCAGGGCCATCCCAGAGACCTGGCACAGGGTTGTGTCCAGGTGCCTCTGCAATATTCCCAGTGAGGGACACTCCACACCTTCCCTGGGATCTGTCCAGAGCTTGGGCACTGCACAGGGAAGAAGTTCTGCCTCCTGTTCAGCTGGAACTTGCTGGGCATCAGCTCCTGCCTGTTCCTGTTGATTGCTGGGCTCCATGGAGCAGAGCCTGGTCCCTGCAGACATGGATGAAATCCCCCCCATCTCAAGGCTGAACAAGCCCCTCTCTCAGCCTCACCTCCTCCCAGTCCTGAAGTGGAAGCTGTCACTCACCTAACCCTGTGCCTTTCCATGGTGCACAAAGCAGGGACATCATGTTTTCCTGCAATCTTAAAAAAAGCAAAAAAAAATCTCTGGTCAGAAAACCTGGCAGCAGGTGGTGTTGGCCATGGCTGTAAAGCTCAGGGTAGCACTGGCCTCTGGAAAGGAGGATGGCTCTGGATGTTGTGTGGATGTGGGATACCTGTGGAGGTGCTGTCATCCTCACCTTCAGCTGCCTGCACCACCTTATTCCAAAATGAGCAGAATCCACCTCTGGGTGGATCAGCCAATTAGTTAAAAATCCTCTGCTGGATTCAGGAGGATTACAAGCATGGGAGCACAGGAGGGTTGGCTTTGCAAAGTCTGTGGGGGAGGATTTCTCCGATGTGTAGCCAAGCCCCAAAGGAAGTGCATTGGTGCTTGTCTGAATGTTAAGTGCTTGATTAAGCACTTTGCTGAATCAAAGCTTCAGATCATTCCTCTAGGCAAGGATTGTGACTGTATTTGTATCTCTTGCACAATGCATTAATACATTCATGTATTTTTCAAATTGCAGCAGATTTTTTTATTGGGTGTTTTGGTATTAGAGCATAGCTTCTAGGGATCCTGAGAAGTCTTGGATGGCAGTAATAATGTCACTGCAATGTATACAACTTATAAGGAAGAGGTAATTGAAGCTTATGCCATGTTTATATTACCTATGGATCCCACTGACCATTTTGGACAATTAATGAACTTTTTTAAGGTTCTGGGAACATTTGTTCAATGTCAGATTTCATCTTGGGACATTTGTCTTATTAATTTCTCCTTCTTCAATTAGTATTTCATCCCAAATTCCTCTTTCCTTTTCCCTTTTGCTGTATGGAATGTATAGAAATGAGGTTCCTCCTTTACTCACAGGTGCCTGCAATTCAATGAATGGCTGAATGGTCTTTATAGAAAAGGTTTGCAATGGGCTTTAGGATCTGTCTGCTTGAGAAGCACTGTGTATTATGTGTTATTATTAATATTGCTCATCATGCTGAAATAGTTACCTTTTCCAGATGAATCACCACCGGCATAGCATTATTCAGGATATTGAAACTACCAGAAAATAGTGTTTTTCTAGGAGTAATATTCCCTCAGCACATTAGTTAGTAAATGTCACACACAAATTGCTCATGATTTCCCTTAGATCAAAGGAATATTTCATAACAGGTGCAATATGCTTTTTTGCCTTCAAAAGCAAATGTGAGAGTCAGCATGAGATACATCCTATGGAAAAAGCTGTCTGGGATAAATCAGATCATTATGAGGGATGTGTAAAAGGAAGGACAGTTTCTATTTGAGATCAGGCATGTTGTCCATGATATTGAAAGATGAAATATTCTGCTCTGCTGAAGGGCAGCTGAATGCAGTGACTGAAGACATTCTTGCTGGCAAGTCAGGAAAATGACTTTCCATCCTCTTCACACCCAGTCACACACCACCACAGAACTGATGATGCTGTCGTGTCGTTCATCCCCCTTTCCTTCCTTCCACCCCATCAGCAGGCAGTGCTGAATTGCTCACCACGCTGCACTGTGGGGTGCAACTGAAATGGGAGAATAAATAAGGGGTTTGCAGGTTTAATAGTGGGACTGGAGGTGTGTAGTGCTGTGCAAAGGGTCTTTAAAGCTGAGGATTTATGGGATGGTTCTAGCATCCATGTTTCCATGTGGAGCCCTGGAATGCTTCAACACAAGGGTAGGAAAGGAAGAAGATGGTGTTTGGGTCAGTCTGTAGGATGTTTGGGCTTGGAGCAAGGCTGAATAAAGGGGAGGTTCAGCAGTGCATGTCACCAGCTGAAGAATAAGATGTTAAATTTGTGCATGGGATACAAGCTGGCCTGGGAGCCAGCAGGACTCATCACCTTGAGCACACGTTTGCTCTGGATGAGATTCTTGGCATTTCAGAAGTTTGGGGGTTATTACTGCCAAGAAGTGTGAATTCAGAGTGGGTGACACTGCAATGCAGTGGCAGTTTGTGTGCTGATGAGCAAAGGGCAGTGAAAAACCAGCAAATCTGATCCGTGTCTGGGCTTCACAGGTGGGGAAACCCCAGTGCTCAAACTGGGACTGGCTCAAAGTTTCCCAGTGAAGGCATGGTAGGGTGGAATGGAGCCAGCAGCTTCTGAGACCCAGATCAGCTCTTTCCTCCCACTGCAAAAATCTTCTTTCCACCCAGTCCTGGAGTTATTAACAGCTGTTTCCAGACTGAAAGCGGCTTTCTGAAATTGGAGCATAAAAATAATCTTTCTCCTTCTACTCAAGCTGAACACAAACCTCTGCGGATGAAGGGTAATGGAGAATTAGGGAAAGCAGAATATTCCTTTTTATTTAATCCTAGCAAAAATACATCCTTCTTAAAACCATACAACAAACAGAAAACCTGTGCTGCCATAGATCTTGTTGCTAAGAAGAAGTCTATCCCAGCAATCTGTCCGCCTGCCTTTCTTGCTGTGCTGGTACTTTTCTGAAAGTGTTGAGTCTGCATTTTTATCCCTCCTCACACTCTGTACCCAGAGTAAATGATGCCAGACTCTATCAGCTCTCTGGACATCTTTCCCATGGCATTTGCAATCCTGGCTGGGGGGAGAGGGATGGGTAGTTATCTGCTTCAGTTTAAACACTGCGAAACAAAACAATTCTCTCCAAGCAAGCTGCAGAGATGATCTGAATTTGCATAGCTTAGGTGGGAAGAAATAACTTCACTGTCATTGAGGTTGCCTATTCTCCCTTCAGACTTAGGTTTGCTGTCAAAGGAACATTTACCAGCCTCAAATGCAGGTGGATCAGAGGAACATCATCTGAAAGGCTGGCAGGGAGGAAATGAGCATCACTGATTGTGTCTCAGTGTCTTCCCCATCCCTTTCCTTGTATCTCAGCTTTGATTGTGAGATTCTGGCCATAGGGCCATTTATAGGGACAGTTTTAGTATTTTAAAAAGTCTCAATCCTGACCAGGACCTGGAGATGGGATATTATAAGTTGTAACAAGGTACCCATTAGGTCATAGATAGCAAAAATTGTCTTTTCTCCCCTGGGTTTTTTCTAGCTGTGACAAACAGCAAATAGGAGATACTAAGTTGATTTCTCATCAGACAGACATAGAAGTGCTGTGCACCATGTGAAATGTTCCTGAGTGTTTTTGGTGTAAATAGTGATTGATGTTCCCCCACTGAAACTCCTGAACTTGGTCAGCTGTGGATCCCTGAACCCCTGGCATAGCAAAAATCCCCTGTGTTGCCTCATTCCAAATGAAAACATAAGACCCTGATATTTTCCTAAAAGGAGGAATGACACTCTCCTTTATCTAATGGTAACTTTAGACCAATTTGCTTTCCTTGAAGAGAAAATGTTCTTGAGCACATCACTGTTAGAGCACAGTGTGCTTTTATGGCCGGCACAGCCTGTTTGTCCTTTACCTTTATCTCTTACTTGGCTGGTATCAATTAAGGAGGAAATTCATAAAGGTCAGTTCATAGAATCCCAGGCTGGTTTGGCTTGGAAAAGACCTTGAAGATCACTTTCAACCCCCTGCTATGGGTAAGGACACCTTCCACTCTACCAGGTTGCTCAGAGCCTGTTCCAATCTGGCCAATAGGACAGGTAGTGGCTTATTATTCACACAGCCCCAAACTAATGAAATTATGAGTAATTTCCATCTAGGCAACTTGTGTCTTACCTCACTGTAATTGTTGGGGCTTGGAAGAGCATTGAATTTATTTTAGCCAAGGGTAGGTTGTGTCTCATCTTCACCCTCAAGACCCTCATGACACACTCCTGGAAATTAGACCATATTCCCATCCCCTTCATTCTGGGAAAAGTGCCCCATGCTGCCTTGGGTCTTTTATCAACTTATGTATAAATCCAAATAAAATAGATATATCCAAATAATATTTTCCTGCCTGCTAGTGGGCAGGTGGCACAATCTTAAGGCGATTAAAGGCTTTCCCTCCTCTTTAGAAATAGTAATTTCCTTCTATTTTTAGAGGTGGAGACTGTCTCTGTGTGCCTCTACCCTGAGAGTTGTCCTTTACCCAACGTACGCAAATAACAGCCAGCATTAACAGCAAAATACACCCAAACCTCTTAAGTCCTGCCCAGCTGGGACACTTGCACAGCAGTGACCAAGCCTGTGGTGATGTGCTCTCCCCTCCTGGTGTCCTGGGGAGGTGCAGGGCCCTCGGAGCATCCCTCGTGTGCCAGCTCTTCAGCTCGAGCCCCAGGAAGCAGGCAGCCCTCGTAGTCATTCGGCTCACGCCACATTCCTGTCTGGGAGTCCCTCATTTAGCGATTTATGGGCCATGTCAGCCTAATTTAGTGTCTTAATACTGCTGGTCAAGGACCATCAGCATCTTCAAAACCTCCGTTGTCCTTGGTAGGGAATGGAAGCAGAACTCGCCCGGAGTCAGCTCCGCGGGCAGCTGAGGGACAGCTGAAGGCAGAGCTGATATACACCCTTGGAGATAAAATTATTTCCCTGCTGGAAAAAATGGCTTTAAAGGCAGCATTAAAACTAGTAGTGAGAGAGAATGGGCTCTGCAAGGTCCGCTCCATGGGCCTGTGCTGTCCCCTGAGGGTAGCAGGGCTGGGAGTGCTGTCCCCACACCCTGGCCAGCCAGCCCTGCTGGACATCACTGCCAGGCTCAAGGACAGGGAGGGAGATCAATGCTGAAGTGTTTCACAGCTGCACCTAGGGGTGTGATATTCATGGTTTTATCCTTTCCATGAGCCCCCCTTTCAAGGCAAAGAGGTGACGCCCGATTTCTCAACCATCTGCCTTCCAGACTTTCACCACTTGCTCCAAGTATAGCAAAGATATTCCTTGTAATTCAGAGCTTCACTCACCAGGAAGAATGCTAGAGGTGACTTTCAACTGGTGAAAAGGGATAACACAAGAAAGAACTGCCTAAAAATCCATATTAAAAAAGGATAGTAGTAAAATGAGATATTTGTAAGCAAAAAGGACGGGCACAGTGGGCTGTAGCTTGTCTGAGTGTGTGGCTTCTGTGCAGTACTGCAGGGAAAATGCCATTTGATTCTCTTTCTGAAGGTTTTGGGGAAAGTTTCATCCATTTTGTCTCACCCAGGGTGTGCACACCCTGAAGTCTGCTGGTGCAGTCAGGTCCTCCAGTCCTTTCTGTCATGTTCCCAAGAGTATTTATTTTTTTTAAGAGAGCTTTTATTTTTCCTGTTCAGATGCTGAGTAAGTTCAGCACATGATGTATCAGAGTGGAGATTCACATGTGATTGCTCTTTCTGTCTTCTAATAAAGAAAATATAATTATTGTCCTTATTTACAGCAATGACATCCTATGATGAAACCTTTCTCTGTCTGATCCCACTTCCAGCTCCTCTGCTCTTGTCCCCCTGCTGCTCTTCACAGAAGGCCCCAGAGGGAATCACTTTGCAGGTTTTTAGAGATGTTTTTCTCCTGTTGAGGCTTGCTGCTCTTGTGCTGGCTTTTTGCAGGGAGTCCAGGCCAAGGACATGTAGTGCAACTGTTCTCCAACTAGGCGTTTCAAGTGGGGGGACGGGGAGAAAATAAACAGCTCTGGTTTTCAAATTCCCCATGCAGTGAGAGCAAGGCTTGTTTTTTGTTGTTTTTTGTTTTTTTTTTTTTAAGTTTTCTTCCAGTAAGAAATTTTCAAGGAAAGGAGTGAGGAGCATTTTATCTTGCTGATAGGAGAATATTAAAAACTCAGGAGGATGCCGTGAGAATGTGAAACCTTCATTGCTCTGAACCCAAAGAGAGGCAAGAGATAAAGTGCCAGTGCCTTTGTCCTATTAGCTGCTCCTGTTTACTCCACTGTGCCAGTCTGGTGAGGTGTTTAATGACTTTTCACATCACCATGGGGGCACTGAGACAAGAGAAGCATTCATTTCCAGTCTTCTCTTTTTCTCCCGCTTTTTTTCACTCCTTTGCCTCAGCCTGTGATGTGACACATTCTTCCAGGGTGTCCTGGCTGTCCTAGTTCCTGTGTCACCCTTCCATTTGCTTATCTGTTGCAGGCAGCACCTCTGGGGAAATGGTGCAGCAGGAGTATGCAAGACAAGGAATTGGCTTTGGAAGGAAAGGAAAAGGTGCAGGTAGGAGTAAGCAAGCAGGAGTTTCAGAGTAAGAGAAAGGAAAGGATCAGCTGGTGTTACTGCAGCAGAGACATCCCCAGTGCATCCCCAGTTCCTGGGGGTTTCTGCAGTCCCTGCTCCTGGAGAGCTGCTGGAGCTGCTGGTGAGAGCCCCAGGCTGGCTGAGCTGAGTTTACAAACAGCCCTGCATTGCAAAGTTCAGCAGGATTTATAACGTGACGGCGCCGTGTGAGTCACCAGAGCTGGGATTGAACTCCGAGACCTCTCTGTCTAAATCCAGGAGCTGCCACAGCCCGAGGCAAAAGGCCACGTCTCTGGGATGGAGGAGAGCCATAAAACACCCCATGGCCCCTCTCTGGTGTGGAGGACAGTGCTGGCTCCCCCCCAGAGCAGTGGGAGATGTGGGGCTCCACACCCTGCAGAACAGGAGTTGTTCATGGCCCATCCCCTGCCTTGTGCAGGGCAGAACAGTGGCCAGGAGGGAGGAGAAGGGCAGTGAAGCATTCCAGAGGGGAGGTGCAGAAGTGGCACTGAGGGAAGTTCTGTGGTGGTGGCTGGAGCTAAAAGCCCAGAGTTGGTTGTGGTGGCAGCAGTGTGAGCCCCTCCAGGCAGGGCTCGTCCCTGCAGCACCCAGAGGGTTCACAGCAGCTGAGAAGTGGCTTTAGGAGCCTTCCACTGACTCCAGTGGGGCCAGCAGAATGTGAACTCACTGTTCTTACCCCCTGTTATTTCCTCTGCCTTCACTCAGAGCCAGGATCGAAGCACAAGAGATGGATTTTAGTGTTCAGACTCAGTTGTTTATTAATTCTTATCTACAGTACACACTTCTATTCAAACTACACACCCATGATTTTAACTCCATCACCCAAATTTGGAAGCCTTCTCCAAGGGTCAACAGCAGTGTTCCTGTGAGGGTCAGTGCCAGAAAGCACAGAAAGTTCAAAACTCCCAGGCTTCAGGGTTCCAACAGCCCCATTGTTTTGGGGTTGTAGGGCTTTGAAGGCAAACACTGAGAAGGGTTTACTACAAAGGCCATTTTCCCCCTCATCCTGCCCCAAACAAATAGTGCTGGGGTGTGCAGACACTGCTTGGCAGTCAAACAGTAACAGCCTGCAGCCTTTAAGGTGTGTGGATGCTCCTTTTTTTTAATGTCTGAATTCTGTCCATGCTTAATGGAGAGACTGGGGATGGGAAGTGAATAACCCCTCTGGTTTTGTCCTCTGGGGGAAAAAAAAAAAGAAAAAAAAAAAAAAAAGAGCTTTTTGTTGCCTCTCTTCACAACCAAAGTATAAAGGTTTGAATCTTTGTTTTCATTCTAATACAATGAGAAGATGGAGAATTGGTTTGTGGCTGAGCTTTGCCTTTCTGTTGCCCAGGGATGAACCATCTCCAGAGCTTGGAGCATCCCTGCATTCCTGATGGCATCTCACAGGGTACAGGTGACTGATCAGCCCACCAGGCTTAGGATTGTAGCATTCCCATAGTGAACTTCCAATGGGAAAATCAATAAGGTCTGCAAGAATTAAGTTGTGAGGGGCTTTTCTCAAGGATGCCCAACCCAGGGCACAGAATCTCACAGAGGTGTGGATATTCCCAGCCTGCATTAGAGCACTCACTGTAGCCAAACCTAACAAAACAATGGATTTGACTCCATTTTCTTTTAGTCACAGCTCAGATCATGGCCAAAATCAAAGATATATTTGGTGTCTTCCACTCTAGATCTTGACAAAATAGTATGTGGTCAAAAAGTTTTTGTTTTGTTATAACCAAAATATTTTGCTGGAAGGAATCTGTTTCAATGATAGTTCCAGCTGGGAATAGTTGAAATAAATAATTTAGATTTTTGTTTTGATACCACTCCACTCTTGATAAAATAAAAAAAAATGTCAACTGCATTTATTGTGACAGTTCACACTGTAATAAATATAAATGTCCACAACCAGTGTTCTGTAATATATTATGCAACATCAATGTAACTAGAATGGACCATTTCCCTATTAAAATGTAATGTTGCAACACAATTGAAGTAAAATATTTTAAGCAACAAATCATCTCTAAAATTTTAATTCAATAAGAAATATAAAATTTCAATTTCTTTCCCTGAGTCAGATATAAAAAGACAGACAATTTTCTGTATAATTCATTCTCCCACCTAAGTAATTTTGATTTGGAGAAAGAGGTGAGAAATAACCTACTTGACAATTCTGAAATAATTTATTCAACAGATTAGAAACTGATGGAACTTGTGCTTGTAAAGTTAAGTGGTAAGGCCACAAATGCACATGTGAATATGGGAATGGATATATAAATTATCACTTATAGTGACTGACATCGTGCTCAACCCCTTCTGTGCTAAATGTTCCAAGTTCCCAGAGTTTAAAATCTCAGGAGATGAGGCAATGAAAGCTGGAGCTGCCCAGGCAGGTGCAGGTGTGTTTGTGCCAGGCTTTAGGACTCTGCTCACAGCAGCAGCATTAAAGACACCACAGCTTTGGCTTAGCCAACACATTGCCACTGAAAAATGAATTTATTGCACTGCTAGGGGTGAGTTTGTTCAAACCTTTGAGGTGCCAGCAGCGTGTGGAGCACTGGTGTCTCATCAGCTTTGCAGCAGGTCAGAAGTTGTCCTCACATCATCCAGGTTCTCGTGGTGAATCTTGGCCACAAAGTCTCTCCTGCATGGGTGGTTGGAAGCTGATCTCTTCAATGGAACAGGGTTTGGGAGTTGATTTCAAAAGCTGCTTTTAAATATTCTGAATTTTTATGGCAGGATGACAATAAAGTTGCAAGCCCTTTCCAAAGAATAACCTCAGCACACTGTGGAATACCAAGGTTTCTAAGAATTACAGAGTGGTTTGGGTTGGAAGGGATCTTAAAAATAATCTTGTTCTGACCCTGCTGCCATGGGCAGGGACACTTTCCACCTGACCAGGTTGCTCTAAGCCCTGTCCAACCTGGCCTTAAACACTTCCAGGAACATTTCCAGAGCTTCTTTAGGTGAGAGAGAAGGAAAAAGGACATTAATCCTCCCATGGCTGTGTAAAAGCACACATTCTGTGTGTGTGTGTGTGTGTGTGCTGGCTGAGCCAGTGGTATTCAAACACAAGTGTATTTTGTCAAGTACATTGCTTCAAGGCCCTGAGTCAAAACAGGAGTTATTTATGCACACATAAAATTAATCCTCCAATGATTAGCTCAGGAATTCACGTCCTGCAAGTAATCGCTGGTAGTGTTTTAATAATGAGGAGCTAAGTCAGGAGAAATTCTGCTCTTAGTTATTCTGCTAGAGAATGTGGCTGCTAGTAATGAAATAATTCAGTGAGTTATACATTTGCTTTATTTATGTATGTACTCTTTTACTTATACATATTTTTATGACTTAATATTTAAAGTGCACTAAGGGCATGTAAGATGCAGCAGCAGAGCCCTGGTGCTGCTCCAGTCTGTGCCAAAAACAGCAGCAGGAGGGCTCAGATTGCCCAGGGGATTGTACCTGCCCAGTGTCACCTCGGGGATGCCTGGGTGGGAATGATGGAGAAGTTGAAATCCCACAGGAGCCAGGAAAGGAGCAGAATAAGGCCCAAAACAAAGCTGCTTGTCTGGGCTGGCAGTGGCACATCCCTGCTGCAACACTGCCAGCCCTGAGCACACAAAAATCGTGGTGTGAAACATCCAAATCATGGAATGTACAAAAAAATAATAAAAAAAAAAAGAACCAGCATATGGAAGATTGTTTTTATTTGGCACAACTCGCCTTGGTAAATGTAGGAGCTGTGTTTTTAAACCTTTCCCCTTCCTCTTACTGAAGCAAGGAGGGTTAGAATTGTGCTGTTATTTTTGCAAGACAGTCAGAAAATCCTTTAATGCTTTGATTTAAAAATACCAGGTTATTACCCAACATGGCACAAGAAGAATTTTTGTTCACATTTGCACCTCAGTGTCCCCAAGTCTGTTTGTGCAAGTAAAGGGCAGGCCCAAGTAGATTTTGTTTTTTCTTTTGAGATATGAGGAGGTATAATCTATCTGCAAGAATTGAGAGGAAAACAGATGACTTCTCTTTCTCCTTTATTCATTACCCCAAGAGGTTTACAGTCTGGTCTCTGTGTGAAAATAAATGGGTGAGGCCAATAGTCTGAAAGCACCACAGAATGATGCAATGATGTGTCCTGAAGCAGTAATATTTCATGGCACATCATCTTGCTCTAGAATAGAGACAAGATGCTTCTGTTTTTCACCAAACTGCATCTGTTTTCTTATTTTTTTTTTTACCCTTCTCTTCCAGAAACCAGGTTCTGATCCAACCCAGGGCTTGGAGGCTGTACTGAGCTCATTTTGGAAAGTGATTTTAGTCTTGGTAGTGTGAGTTGGGTGCTTGCAGTTCCCTTGCTTGATGGAAAGTCATTTCTGGTAGAAAAGAGCAAAACCTTGGAGTTTGTATCCCAAACATTCTCTCAGTGGTAGATCCAGCCTCAAGAGCTGAAGTGTGAAGGCAGAACTGAGCTCTCTGGTGCACAGGACATCAGGCCTGGCTGCAGTGAGAGCAGCCAAGCAATTGGATGGCGTGGCATGAAGACAGTCCAATATTCTCCAACTGAAGATCCTGAGAACAGTGTCATTTGGGATGGGCAGGGAAACCACAAACATCACAGCTGGGTCTCCTTCCTTTCCCTCTTCCTCCATTTTATCAAGTATGAAATAGAAAAGAATTATTTCAGATGCTTCTGAAAATATGTATAGGGGTTTTTTTGTTTGTTTTGTTTTGTTTTAATTTCTCTTCAATAATCCATTTGATTTTGAGATAATTGCTTTGAAAAATTATCAAACTCTAAAGAATTGGAAGAATAAAAATCAATAGCATTGACATTTTCTTCTGTATTTTTAATGATAAAACAAACAAACAAACAAAAACAGGAAATATTTTTAGAAAAAGTTGCTTAAATAATTTTTAGTGGTTGGGGAAAAAAAAGGTCAAACTCTGCTGAATTTTGCTGATGGGTGCAGGTGGATGATGGGTTTGGATGTGTGGACTCAGGAAGGAGGCAGTGGCTGCATTTCCTCAGCTTTGCTTTCCTCCAGCTGCAGCTCTCAAGGGGTAAAAGCAGAGACAAATGTCCCAGTTGGAGCCCAGCTGCCTGAAGTGCACTAGGGGTTTATTTTCCCTGTCAGTGCCAGGTGATGGCCACAAGCCCACCCTGGGATCCTGTGGCCATTCCCTGGCTCAGGAGTGGGGTTGAATTGCTCTTTATGACTCTCACTGTTGGATGGACAGCAGGGGGGTGTGCTAGGACAGCAGCCATAAATCTGTGCCTGCAGGTGGGAAGGAGGGACAGGCAGGGGTCTGCACAGCCCCTGCACAGAGGCACAGGCTGGGGGGATTCAGCCCTGCAGAGAAGTGCAGTACACGTGCATGTGGATGCAATAATGAAAATATGACTGGTGAGCTCCTCACTCAGAAATATTGATGCTTTTTTATTGTCCTTTTCCTCACCTTGCTGTGTGTTTGCTCCATTGATTGGTCTGTTCCAGGGGTCCTTCACCATCCTGCCCATCCCAAAGAAATTGCCATGGCATCTTTCAGTGCCTCTCATCATCATCATCCAGCTTCTGAAGGGAAAGAAGAAAACCAACCCAGCCCTGCTCTGCATGAGCACTGGAGGCTTTATTGTCTCCTACTTCACCTAACACTGCTCATTAGCCTGAATTTTTGCTGCATTTGGTAGCCTGGGCAGAGTGTATTGATCTTTCTGCTGCCAGGCTGTGGAGAAGGGGGAGAAGCAGGAGAGGGAGAGGCAGAGGCCGGCCTGCAGTAGTGACTCAGCTGGAACTGCTTGGCAGGGCTGTTTATGAGCTGGGCAGAGGCGACTGCAAGGCACGTTTTCCAATGAAATGTGCAGGAGGGCTTCCTTGCAGCCTGGGAGACCTGTGGCTGTGCTGATTGTCGTGGGGTTTGTGTCAGAGCTTTTGCAAATCTGTCTCGTCTTGAAATAGTCCAAAGGGTTTATTTCTCCTCCCGCTCCAGCCAGAAGGGGTCTGGATATTTGTGTGTGGTTTTATCTCCAGCCCTGCAGTGGTTTTCAAAGCTGAGCGAATGGTAAACACAAGTGCTTAAAAGGTGCTAGGATTTTTAATGCCCCTCTGGTTAAAAGAGAAAGAAGTAAATGGGAACAAAAACAGAACAGAAGAAAATGCTCTGTGTACAAGGGAAAGAGAAAATGTAAAGAAAATGGATGCTTAAAATGAAATGCCCCAAAAGAGTGCCTCTGCAGACACAAAAGGGTCTATACCACAAGCCTCTCTTCTTCCTTTCTTTTTGTCCTTACAGAGGTGTTTCATTTGTAGCTGATGGATTGATGGCCCATTATCCTTATTTACACAGAAACAAGTCAGGGTCACCCACAGTGTTACCCCAAAGACCCTTTGTACATCCACAGCAGTATAAGAAGGATGTGGGGGTACAGAGGGCAGGTTTGAGAAGTGGCACTGCCACCCTAACACACCCCTAAAGTGTCTGGAAGGACTCTTCAGGGGCTCCTTCCTGTGAGTCAGTGCTGCTGCCTCCAACAGCCTTTGCAGTGCTCGGGATTTATGGATTTGGAGGAGCCTGAGGTGCCCATGCCCTCGATGGGAGAAGGGCCATCCTCCTCTGCCTCTGCAGATCCTGACTCTATTTTCCCCCCACCCCACAGCTCTGTTTATTTCTGACCCACCAAGCAGGCTCAAAGGCAGTGATTTGGCCAGGATCTCATCCCATCCTTGCCTTCCTTTGGCTTTATCTGATGAGCCAAGTCTGGACAGAGCCAGGGTTTAAGGAGAGGGCCTCCAGGAGTTTTGTCTTTTCTCTCTTGCTTTAGCGTTTCCTACAAGCACTGCAGAACTCCTTTGCCATCAAAGCACTTTTTTTACCACAGGGAAATCCCTCTGAGAGCACTTTGGATGGGGCAAAGTCTCCTCTGCACTGCCAAGAGCAGTGCCAAGCGACCAGATGGCACTGGAGAACCAGGCCTCCAAATATTAGTCAAAAAGCCAGTCTCCTCCTCCCCTCCAATTCCTTCTTTGGCTGCTGGCACAGGGAAGATCTCGTGTTCCCAGAGCTGGACGTTTGTCAGCATCCTCAGTGCTCACCCCCCAGCCCTGGACAAGCTGCTCACCTACAGATGTGATGTGTCTTTAGCCACAGAGTCCCCATTACTGAGGGATTTGTATTCAAGCAGGGTTATACATTTGTGCAGCTTTTTTTCCCCCTTTTCTTCAGAGTACCTTGTATTTAACTTGGCAGAAAGCTGTGTTGAAGCTGCTTTACCTTTCCTACATTATTATTCAATTGTATTTCCCCTGATGAAAAGCCTGGCAGTCTGCTGCTCGGTGACAGATGTGCTAGCTTTGGTTGAATCACCACCACTAGGCTTATTATGGGTTTTACTAATGTTTGCTGTTTTACACTGTAACAGGTAGGGTGATTCACTCAGTCAAGGCAAACACACAGACACACATATGCACACACAGATTTGGAGACACCCACACACACACAGAGAGGTGAATCAGCCTAAAATGATCCTTCCTTTTTGCATCTCTTTGACAAAATGTTCCTGAATCCCCTGCCTGTGTGTTGGTTCCTCGCTGAGCAGCCACCCACGAGGAGTTATCACTGCCCAGAAGGGCTGGGCTGCAGGGGCTCTGAATTTTAGTTACCAGCACAAAAATTATCCTGACTAACCACAGGCAGCTGTGACTGGTGGTCAGGTCACCTGTGTGCAAGATTAATGGAATGCTTCCTCAGTTAATACAGGTTGCAGGAATTCATATTATTCAATCCAGAAGTCCTGAGGCTGGTTTTAGCAAAGGACTTATCCAGCAGTCCCACTGCCTGGCATGGGCAGCAGGGATTTGTGATAGCTGAGGTTGATTGTGTGGGGTTAGAGTGGTGTGAGCCTGAGCCTGGGCCTGTTTTAACAGAGCAGATCCCTGTCCCTTGCAGTGTAAACCCAAAATTCTCTGCAAATGTAAATGTGTTAGCAGCCCAAACCCCCCTGAGCCCTGGGCTGAGCCCAGCGTGGGCAGCAGGGCAGGGGGGATTCTGTCCCTGTGCCCCTGGGCTCAGGTGAGACCCCACCTGCAGAGCTGCCCCAGCCCTGGAACCAGCACAGGAGGGAGCTGGAGCTGCTGGAGAGTCCAGAGGAGGCACCAGGGGGATCAGAGGATGGAGCAGCTCTGGGATTGTTCACCTGGAGAGGAGCAGGGTTAGGGGTGACATAATTGCAGCCTTCCAGGAACCAAAGGGAGCCAACAGGGAAAATGGAGAGAGACGGTTTACAAGAGCCTGGAGTTCCAGGACAAGGGGGAATGGCTTCCCACTGTCTGAGGGCAGGGCTGGATGGGATATTGGGAAGAAATCCTTCCCTGTGAGGGTGACAGGCCCTGGCACAGGGTGCCCAGAGCAGCTGTGGCTGCCCCTGGATCCCTGGCAGTGCCCAAGGCCAGGTTGGACATTGGGGCTGGAGCAGCCTAGGACAGTGAGAGGGGTCCCTGCCATGGCAGGGGTGGAATGGGATGAGTTTTGAGGATATTCCAACCCAAACCATTCTGTGATATGCCCAGGCCTCCAGGGCAAGTGATGCTGCCTGAATGGAGCCCAGCATCACTCCAAGTTTTCAATTCAGCTGTGTGATGAGTGTGCAGGTTGCCATCCAGTTCAGTGCTCCACAGAGATCCTTTTTTACAGTGATTTTCTCAACTTGCAATGCCAGGGAGCCTGAGGTGTTTGCAGATTTAATTCTACACGGAATTCTCCAGTGTTGTCCTGAATTATGTAAATCTCCAGAGGCTGCAAAACTGGGCCAGCAGTCTCCCAAGAATAGTTTTTTTCTTGAGGACCTGCACCCTTCAAACTGTATTGTCTCCCAGCTTTCAGGGTGGAATTGGCTATGTACTGTGCAGTGACAGAAAAAAATATGTTTAAACTAGGAAAACTTTGAATTCGTATTTAGTGAGATATTAAGGTACAATATTAGGCAGTTTATACACAAACTGCCTGGTCTCTTTAATTAAAACTCACAGGGACTACTTGTAAAATAATGAATGTCTCACTCTGCAGTACTGAAACTTTCTCTAATGAATTCTTTGCCTTGTGTGCCTCTGTTCCCACCTGACATCCTGTATTCATTCACAAGGTGTTCCTCTTAATGAAAACAAGGTCATTCTTTCAGCATTTGATGGCCAAGAAAGGAAAAGGTGATGGAGCTGCAGCCTTACAGAGTGTGTTGTGGTTTTTCCCTCCTTCCATAATTGCAAAAAGCTTCCATTGATGTTGACAGGACTTAGGCTTGAATAGGAAGAGGAGAATAGGTGCCAGATTGGACCCCAGGACAAATTGGAGTTCAGTTCCAGATATTCAGTTTCTTACATCGATTTTCCACTTTTGTCTGTCAGTGCCTTATGGGACAATAATCCCAGTTTGTATGAAGGAAGCATTTGTTCTTCTCTGCTTACAGGCTGATGTCTAATGCTTATTAGGTAGTAATATTGATGTCACATTCACAGAGGAAATTTGAGTTCTGAGCCTTGCAGGGCTGCTCTGTGTACAGAAACTTAACAACAGAAGGTGTGGGCCCTGACAAGTGGAACAGCCAAAGGAAAAGGAGAGCAAGGAAAGTTTTATAAACTTCCCTCACAGGCAGGGAGCTGGGGAAGAAGGCAAAGTTCTTTTTCATGCTTCTCATGTGGCAGTAATAGAGCCTAAATCCTGTCCTCCTGGCCTGAGGGTACAGCCAGCACTGGCTGCCCAAAGAGGAGTATAATTGACCCAGCAGTTCCCTGTCACCTTCTTCCTCAGGGTCATTTCTTCCACCACTTCTTGGTGCCAGTCATGCTTTGAAGCAGCAATGTGCAAACTCTTCCCACTGTGGGTTTGCTGATCTCTTGCCTGGCTCTGGCCCCATGTGGAGCTCCTGAGCATCCCCCCAGGCTGCTGCTCTGCTGGGTGTATGTTCCCTTTCCCCACAGTGGAAAAGGTTATTCTCACCTTCCCACCACAAGGTACAACCCCCAGAGTGGTTCTCCACTCCAACAGGAAAGGATGGCACTGAAAGGAGCCCACAGGAAGATTTGATTTACAAGGGCCTGGAGTGACAGGACATGGGGGAATGGCTTCAAACTAAAAGAAAGTAGGTTTAGATTGGATATTAGGAAGAAATTCTTCCCTGTGACATTGGGGAGGCAGCTGTGGCTTCCCCTGGATGCCTGGAAGTGTCCAAGGGCAGGCTGGACAGGTCTGGGGCAGTGGGAGGTGTCCCTGCCATGGCAGGGGGTGGAACAAGAGGGGCATTCATCCCAACCCAAGGCAGTCCTGATGGCATTGTAGGAGCCCCCCATTCTTTGGTCCAGGTCCCAAAGTGTGTGTGGGGTGTGGCAGAGAGCTCCCACTCTGGAACCCCTCCTTGTGTCTGCTGCACTGGGCACTGCTCCAGCAGGTGGAGTTTCCTTTCTTTCTCTGTTGGACTGCTTGTGAGAGTTTATCCTACTTCCTTGGATCCCTGTGCTTGGAACAGATTATCATTTAGCATAAATCCACAGAGCTCCCTGATCTGGTTTTAAGAAAAGTAAACATCCCAGCACACATGATAGCTGTCAGGAAGAGCTGGGCTGCCCTGTTTTCCCCAGAAACACCCTGGAAAATAACTTTGAGCAGCACATGATAGTGAAAATTGGAGCGGGGAGAGGGAAGTCTGCTCACTGATAGCTGGCAGAAAAGGGGGAAAAAAATTTAAAAAAAATATCATTATGTATTATTTCTTGACCTCCAAACACTCTGGCACCTCTGGGAAGCCTCAACATGTACCCTCTGCCCATTGCAATGAGTCTGGGAGCTAATCTGTCCAGGAGGTGAGTGTCACTGCCAGGGGGACACATCAGGCTTCAGCTCTTAGTGACATCCACCTTCTGGGGACACTAAGCCAATTTACCTAATTCCAGAGAAATTTTGGTAATAAAAGTAAAGGTGGTGAGCAGAGCAGAGGCTGGGGAAGGATTAAAGGCATTTGCATTAATAAATAGAGATGTTATCATGGAGAATTAATGTTCTTTGATCTGGATCTTGGCAGCATTAGGAGATGCCAGGTACAGTGCCTCATTATCTCCCAGGGGTTACAGGGTCAGCCTGGGACAAGGGGAAGTGATTTATGCATATCTCTGTCAGAGGGATGAGAATATGGATGAAATAATAAGACTTGCAGAGACCATTAGTGAAAATCTCCCTGGATCCCAAGGACTCACATTGCACTGGATTCCTTCTGTGTATCATTCAAGCATTTTCTTCCTCAGCTGTGTCCCCCACCTCTCTCTCTCTTGCCATTTTTATATCTCAAATTAGGAGTGCTCCTTCCCCTTCAGACTCTGATGGGCAAATGCCATTTTAAATAGGTTGTTACTCCAGAAAAAAAAAAAAAAAACAACCAGAATTTCTTAATTTGAAACTTCCCCCTTCTTCTCATTCCTTAGGAGAGACTGATTTGGGAGGTGACATTTGAATGAAAAGGACAAGTGAAGAGGTGAGTGTTGAGGGGTTCAGGTACCAATTAAACCATCAAGGACAAATGAATGTGTGTGTGTCTCTCCTGTGTGTGTGGATTGAGGATCCTGCAGGTGGACATGGCAGAGTAACCTAAGCTCCTCACTGAAAACTGCTTTTGTGCAGGATGAGCAAAATCTACTGATTTTAATTCCTATCTTACAGGAAAAAAAAATAAAATATTACTTTAAAAAGATGGTTTCTCAAAGAAAATGAAACTTACTTGAAAGCACCATTTGGCCATGTGCTTCCCCTGATTATTGTTTGAAAGAGTCCCATTTAAAACAAAAAAGAGACAAGAAGATGGAATCCTAAAAGCTATTGATTTCTTCATTCATTTTCTGAAAAGCAACAAGTGAGAAGAAGAGAGAGATCTCTAAATAAATGAGGGAATTTACTGAAGGAGAGGCTGAGACTGAGCTCAGATCCAGAGAAGCCATAGGAAAGAGAGGAAAAAAACTCTTTACAGGGGAGTTCTTGTGTGCCACAGGTTTTCCTGGAGTGCTCAGAGCTAGGGGTGCCCATTAAAGAGCCACTGCAATAATCCCCAGTCCTGGGCTCCAGAGACTCCAGAGAGGCCAGAGCCATCCCCACCCTCCCTCCTCTGGTTACAGCAAGAACCACGATGGATTTCAAGCACCACCATCAGGAATTAAGCATTTAATTCTCATTTATATTCTAAGGGAAATGGGCCCTGGACTGCTCCAGCTGCTTTGGAGCCTTCTCATCTTCCCTATTTTCACCTCTATAACATGGGACTTGTCAATAACTTTTCTTATTCAGGATCAGGGTAACAGGCAAAGTCAAAATTAAATTGGTGTATGAGAGAAATGGACCAAAGGATCTGGATCAAATCACATGAAATCCCCTCTCTGCACCTTTTCATATTTTGTTCTATTTTCTCCCTTCACTTCTCCCCTACATTTCAGGAGAAATGCAATGCTTTTGACCAAAACCACCTGAACTTTTCATTTTTAAAAATACCCTTCTCTGTACTCCCATCCCATTCAGTGGCATTTGCCTGTCAAAATCTGTTATTGAAAAGTTGCTGTCCAGCCTCATAAAAGTTACCATTTCTATTAGCAACTATATTTGGGTCTGTCTTGAGCCTTATTTATGGACTCCTTGATTTTCCAAATGGAATGCTGTTAAATTGAGTGTTTCTTTTTTTTTAAAGTCAGTGAAGAAAAAAATCATAAAGGAAAATAAGAATGGAGGCTATTATAAAGTTAAAAAGGCAGAAGCCAAGCACGGGACTGCATAGGAGGTAGGGAAAAATACAGCAGAAGATTTTGTTATAATATAATGAATGTTTCACTTTGGCCAACCCATTTTGTATGTGGCAGGTGTGTGGAGGTTGGGATTGCTTTGGTTTGTGCCCCAGTCTGGTTCAGAGGGGATAGGAACTGCAGTGGCAGAGTGAAGGAAATGACACTCTTTGTACCTGTTTTCAGCATAACTTTGTGCAGAACGCACAAAGATCAATAAAAATGTGTGTAATGAGCAGCCTCTCTCACCGGAGGAGAACAACCGTGTTACCCCAAAAAAAGATAAATTGGGTGACTTTTAATGCTCCTGAGGCTGAAGGGGAGGGATTGCCCCAGCTGGTTCCACCTCCAGTGTGTGCTGTCTCCAGGCTGGCTTGCTGGGTGATGGAGCACAGCCTCCCCTGTGGGCAAACCCACCCTGGCCATTTGTGTGTGCCTGCAGAGCCCTGAGGAGGCAGACAGGACCCAGAACTGCCAGGCTGCTCTCAGACATCCTCTGAGCACTTGGGATCTTCAGGAGCTAAGAACTTCTTTTAACACTCAGGATATTTTGTCTGCCATGTTTATGCATGATGAGCTTGTGCCAAGGACCCAATTATGATTTTCTTATCTCTCTCCCCTCTTTCTTCTCCACTTCTTCCTCCACCCATTATCAGGGACACCTGGAAACAATAAAGAGTTGTTTGTTTGGTTCCTCCTGCTCCCCCTTATTTTCTGGTGTATTTGATGTTGTGAAAGCAGGGCTGTTAGAGATCCATTAAGCAGTGTTTGTACGGAAGGGAAGCGTTCTCTCTGGTTTGGGGAAGATAAGGCACATAAATCAAACTCCCCCTACATCTAAATGTTTCTGTAAATAGCTGAGAAGGACACAAGCATGGAGCAGCTTTTCCTATGTGCTGCATGTCCCATCTTGTCACCACTGGAAGACAGGAGAGCTGAAGAATTGGGATCAGAAGCTTCACACAAGACCGATGAACCATTTTCCAGGCATTTACAATGAGATAATGAATTTGTTTGCCAGGGTATTGTTTATTCAAGGAGCATCCAGCATGTTCACCCAGCCAGTGAGGCCATTCTGCATTTGGGAATTTCCTCCTCTGGGTTTAGGAAAGGCCTGTGAGTGCTAGATACCTCAGTCCTGGGGCTGCAGAGACCACCCAGCCCTGTCTTTGTTCAGTGGGATTCTCCAGTGGAGGGGTAGAGGCTCCTGCTCTAAGCAATCCTCTGCTTTGTGTTTGTACCTGTTCTGCAGCAAGCAGGAAACCAGTCAGATCCTCTGCATCCCTCTGGGATGTCCATGCCATTTTCCCACTTCCACATATTCAGGATTTTTCTCCCAAGCCATACTCCAGAACGTTTGTTAATAATGCAGTTCACAGCCCACAGGGGAAGGAACACAGAGAGTTCTTTTTTTTAGAGCTGTTTCATCCTGGATCCCTTGGCTTAAACGATACTCTTCCCTTTCAGCAAGCTTAATACGGATTGGAAAGACTCCCAGATACAAAATGTGTAAATTTAAACTCTCCTGGAATGATAAGGAAGGAGAATATTTATTCTCACTCTTGTCCCAATGTCTCAAAAACCCAGGTCAAGAAGATTATCCCCTGCTTCTGAAGAAATGAGGAAATGTGGGCAATAGCCCTTGACAGACAAAACCTTCATGATCTGAGCTCAGAGCTGAGGCCCCAGGTGGATGAATGAGTCCCCTGCTAAAGGATAAAGAGTCCCTGGATTTAATCTGTACTGGAAGGGTTTTGTGGGCAGTTAACAGATCAAAGGCTCTCACTGAGAGCTCCAGAAATCTTTCTTTTCGTACTTCTGGTGACATTGTTTAAGGAACACATTGCTGTTGGGTGGGCAATCAGGGTTAACCCTGATTAATTAGGGACTCCACTGCTAATTATGGAAGCACAGAAAAGGGGAGGGGAAGGGCCAGAGCAGAATGAAGCCACACTAACAGCAGCCCTGTGTTTGTCTCCAGCTCCCACTCCATGCCATTGGGGATTATGGTTTTGGACATCCTTCTACAAATTATTTTGTGTTTCTCTCTTCAAACACAGGCCCCAGTGGATTTTTGTGGCCCTGACCTGATCCCCTGAGTGGAAAGCAGAGGCCACAACATCAGAGACTCCACATTGCCAACAGCTCCACTTTATTAATAGGTGGAAAAAGATTTTGGAAGGGAGGAGGGAATTTGAATGATTTTAAAGAAATATTTCAGCAAAAGAAGAAAGAGCTTGAGAAGCCAAAGCAGTCCATTAATCCCTTGCCAAGGACAGTTTAATACCCATTAGGAGGCAGACACAGGGTGTGTTTCCCTCCATGGACACACAGATTTGGCTCTGAGTTAGAGGCACTAACTTAGTATTTCAGGGACTGGCACAGAACTGAGGAGTCCATTCCCCTTTGGGGTGTAATTTCTTAATATATTAAAAACAAAAGACACATAATGTTTAAAGATGACTTTAAAAATGTTACTAATAACTCCCTGGGGTCAAGAGATCTTGAAGCACTCAGTTATTTCTGACTTTGAGCCAGAACTAGCAGGGTTTTTCACTTTAATATCTCTGGTGTCCAGGGCTGCAATGTGCTGCCTGTATTTTAACAAGAGATTTTGACAATTTTGCCCTCTGAGTCTTACAGAAATCTGCTGTCCCCGGGGAGCGTGGCCTTGCAGGCGGTTTATACTTAATTTGTTTTTCTCTTTAAACAGAAACACTTTCTCAGAGACATTTGCTAGGCAACCACAGCGTAACTGTTCTTTTCCACAGAACATTTCATCTAGGCCTGCTAGAAAAGCTTTAAAATCCTGTGAAGAGCCACATTATGCTGCTGTTCCGCAGTTTACATGGTGTAGGTATGTGAAAAATCAAAATTAAATGTTACATATCAATTTGCAAAGTGAGCCAGGGGAAGTTCCAAACATCCTGTTCCTGGGATATTTTCCCTAGTTTTGCAATCATTGAATTGGTCTTGTGCTTTTATTTTTGAGAGCTACATGAATTATGGGGTTTTTTTAAGGTTTCTACCAAAATTGGGATGCAATGTGTGTGTTTCTTTTCCACTGCCCTCCAACTTCTGATATCAGCCCCAAATTCTCACCTTATTTGGATGGATTCCAAATATGTGATATGGATTCCAAATCCATAGCACAAGGAGATGATCCATTTCATTTCACAAAGATTTTGCCTGCTGTTTGAGCATCCATCTCACTAAACATCATCTCCACTTGTCCTACACTGCTGAGCTCCAGCCTGGGTGAAACAGCACAATTTTAAACCAGATCTGTCATTCTGGTGCAGCTTGGTCCATTTAATGATCACACATTATATTCTTTATAGTTAAAGATTAATCACATCCACTTAAAAAAAAGAAAAAAACAAAAAAAAAACAAACAAAAAAAACCTCAACAGATTATGGATTGGAGAGAAAAATTTTGATTAAAAAATTGGGGTTTTACACTTCTTAGTTAATTTATATGGAAACATTATTTTTACACATCTCCATGGATTTTTTTCCTTTTAAAACCTGGTTCTGGACATCCTGTATCCTGAAAACACGGATGCATGCCCTTAGTGGGTGCTAAAGATGTGGAAATGGTAAAAGTTACACCAGACTCCAGTGCCAGTGACTTGGTTTCTGATGATGTTCAGTTGTGAAGGTTCCCATGGGAATCCTTGGTCAGCCAGACCAGGGAGGGTTTTTTTTCTCTGACTTCTGTCTCCAGCAGGGACTGAGCAGAGCAGGTTCAGACCAGCAGCCCCCTGCTCCATGTCTGCATTTCCCAGAGTGCCCTTGCTGAAGGTCAGGGTTACACCATCCAACAAGGTCCTGTGAATCCCAGCAGCTGCTCTTCCAATGTGAAGGTTATTAATGGGCATAATCCATCAAGCAGGAGACTTGAGGAAATGAGACTGCAGAAATGCACCTTTATGACTTGTGGAAGCTCAGTTGGCTGTTGACAGGGCTGAGGAGTCTTAATAAGAGGGGTAGGAAGAAAAAAAAAAAAAGCCCTTTATGAGGAATTAATTTCCTGTCTCCATTATGAAGTGCTGGGATGTTCATTTAGCATGCAGGAGGTGGGTGTTAAGATTAGAGCTGGGAAGGAAATGGATATCAGAACGTGCTAAATCTTCCTCAGTGCCACAGCAAGGAGCTCTGAGAACATGCTGATGATCCTTCTTCATTTGAGCCAACCCTAACAATATCTTCCTGGAAGCAGGAGGCCACTGCTTCCCATTAAATCTGTCCTTCCTATGTTTCAAGCCCTCAAAAGAAATGTAAAATATGTCAAGACCCAGAAGAAGAGACATGCAAATATTACTGATGAGAAAACTTCCAAGAAGCCTTTACAAACCCATCCCTGGCACTTTGGGATTCACTCTGTGAGATTAAACCTCTATTTATAACTTTTCTCTTTATTATGTTGATGCATTTAGTCTTAAGTAAGAAAATGGAGGGGCTGAATGTGTGTTAGAGGCCTTCACATCTGCAGAACTCAGAGATTTAAACAGAGCTCTGCTGATCTGGTCAGCAGACCCAAACTCATCTGATCTAGCAACCTTGGTCCCTTCGAGAAATCTTACTCTAAATCTGATTTCAAATATAAGAAGTGTCCTTGTTTTCCTCAGGCAAAAAGAAAACAAGTTTGGGTCATCTCATGGAAAGCCATAGGAAGTTTAGCACTTTAATTTCTTTCTGAGTGCTGGAAGAAAGACTTATCAGGTGATATGTGAAACCAGGAAAAGACAACAGAGTTGCCCATGAAGTTGATCTTTATGAAGGTTTCCAGCACTCAGCTTTTCCCAGCACTTCAGTCACACTCTCTTTTCTGAACACAACAGCACTCAGGGCTCACCCCCTGTGTGAAGACAAATATCACCTTCAGTGGGTGTGGAGAGAGCATTTTCAGGGACTTTGAGAGCACTCCCAGTTCTCAGTGGACTGGATGCTTTGCTCTTTGTGAAACACTCCCCACCCTCCATAGTCTGTCATAGGTTCTGCTTTGGCTTTTTCACAAAGAATTGGATGGCCAACGACTCTGGTATCATCACACTCCTCCTTGGTCTGTCTTGTCTGTTGATGCTATTCACCCACTGGTATATTTTAGATATTTAGGGTGAAAGCTCTTTAGAGTAGACCATGTTTATTCCAGAGTGCCTTCTCCAGCACCTGGCACAGTCCCAGATCCCACCACCCTGCTAGAGATGAGCACCAAGGACACCCTCTCTGCAGGTGCTGTGCCATCTTGTCACATCAAAGCCCTGTCCTTCACATCTCATGCAGCACACTTGCTCTGCCTTGTTCTCCTCTTGCACTGACACACTTTGTTTGGTGTGCTAATGGAACTTAAGGTCACACTTTGCCTTCAGCCATCAGCATGTGCAAATGCTGGATGACTAATGAGGCAGTCCCTGATGGCTCCCTGTGCTGTTTGCCTACAAGAGGCTTTGTTGTGATTGCAGTCCCTCCTGACTGCTGGTGAAGAGCTGTCTTTTCCCTGGGCTTCTGACTTGAGCTGGAAATCCAATGGCAGTGCAGGTTTCTGCCCTTAAGGGATTTCCTTCCCCTCCTCTTCCAGAAATGTGCAGAAAGGGAAATGTGCCTTTTGGTTTGTTTGTCTTGCTTTCAATTTGTTTTCAGTCCCTTTCCCTTAGGGGACTGTTTTGCTGGCTTGGGAAGTTTTATTCTCTCAAGGATGTCGGATGGTGGCTTGGCCAGCACGTGCTGGGGAGGAGTGGGACAGATGCAGAGATAATGGGGCAGCAACAGGATTGGTGCATGGCCACAGTGCTGGGAGATGAAATAAGGTTCTCCTCCCTTCCTCCCTGTTTCATGGGCAGAAATTACTCAGCTTGACACCACAGAAAGCTCTTGGACAAGAGAGGTTTAAAAATGATGGATTATAGGATACAACGCATCAGTGACTCAGCTTGTCAGCGTTCATCACTGGAACTCTGACCCTTCCTCTTCTCCTCTGGGGATTTCTAGCCCTGGATCATTGATAGGGATTAAAGGGGCAAATGGACAATACTTTCAGACTCTGGACACTTTTGGAGAGTGCACTCCCAGTACTTGAGCAAAGACACTTAGAAAGGACCTGCTGTTCTGAAGCACTGAGTGTCTCTTGTTTGAAAGGCTGGGTCTAGTTAACGATGGACATCCTTGAGATATGAAAGGTGGAGGGAAAAATAAAAAGATGGTGAGGTCCTGGCTCAGAATGCCCAGAGAAGCTGTGGCTGCCCCATCCCTGGAAGTGTCCAAGGCCAGGTTGGACAGGGCAGCCTGGGATAGTGGGAGGTGTCCCTGACAGAGGGTGGGATGAGATGAGCTGTAAGGTCCCTTCCAACACAAAACATTTAATTACTCTGTGATTCCATGAAAACTAACTCCTGACTCCTTTTGGAAAAATACCCAAAGGAGCTGCAAGGGACTTTTCAGGATTCTTAGAGAAGTTCCTGCTGGGTCAGACTGATGTGTTGGGTACACATTGACCCAAATGGGCAAGCAAAATTTCCCTTTCTCCTTTCAAATGTGGTTTGCAAACTTTCTTTCTCATTCCACCCTACATTTCCACAATTTGTTCCCTCCCTGACATCTAAATCCACACTCCTGCTTTGCTCTGAACCAGAGAAAAAAGCACAGCTACGATTTTGTTTTGATCGGATGCCTGACCCTCTCTCCTCATCTCTTTTTTTCACCCATTGAAGGGGATCCATCAAGATAATTTCCTGTTATTAGGTCTGAAGTGTTTTGAATTTGGAATGGCTTCTCACTTAGAAAGAATTGATGCCTATAACTTGTAATGTGCTCGCAGTTGCGTGCAGTGCCTGGCAGCCCAAACTCCATTCCAGGGAGCTAATCCCAGTGGCTGAACTCCATTAAAGCCTAGATGGTATCTGTTAATACAGCCCTGCAGTTTGGGTCATTGTGCTGATGTAAGAGGCACAGCTGCCTGGAGACAGATTATGATGTGAGGGGACATCTTTATTCTATTTTAAACTGAAAAAAAAATGGATGGGAGACACACTAGTCATGATTGATTAAAGATATGAAAAGGAGTTTATGAGATTTTTTGAGCACTCTGTGTTTCTCATTCTGTTTGTCATTCCTCTGTGTTTGGTAAATAAATAAATACATAAACCCAAACCTTGAGGATAACAGCAAAGAGTGGGACTCCTCGTGTTCAGTGGGTTTGTTGTAATGGGCTGAGGACTGTGAGTCTCAGGAACCAATTCCCAGCTCAGGCACTGATCTATTATGCAGTCCTGGGACACCTTTTCCCCTTAAATCTTCTCCCACTATTATTTCATCCAATCTGTTTAAAATGATAAATACACCATGGCAGTGCCTTTGCTCTCCTGGGTGTGTGTGCAGACCCAATCACACTGACAATCCAGTCCCTGTTGGCTTCTCTGGGCATCACCCAAGCAATGTCTCATTCCCCATCTACTGAGTTTCAGAGCCAGGTACCGTGTTACCAAATAAATATTGATCCCCTATTTCCCAGCACTCTCTCACCTGAAGCCTTCAGCCTCCTTATCTTCCTTCTCACTGCATTATCAGTAATCTCCAGGGTTGGAGATCCTCTGCACATGGAATAGCACTTTTGTTCTTCATCTCTGTGTATGTTGAGTGGTTTCTGTGTGGTTTCTGACTCCCTTATCTAGGAGAGGCATAAACTGGCCTGGTTCTGCCTCTGGATCCATCCCACCGCTCCTGCCATAGCTGCTCATGTCTGAGGTTGTACTCTGACAGCTCCATGTACTCCTTGGCAAGCTTGAGAGGGAAGCAGTCTTATTTTAAAAAAAATAAAATAAAAATCACATTAAGCATAGCATGTGTTTCATGCTCCTTTAGCATCTTATCCTGCTCCAGAGCATTGTAATTCCCCTGGCTGCTTTTGAATTTCATGTCACACTTTTAAATGTGGTTTGGTACATTCTCTACATGCTCTGTCAGTAGAGTTCTGCCAATAACCTCAGCACATGAGCACTGGGAAAGCAGCTCCTGGCTCTGCTTCCCTGCATGCTGAAGTGTGGGGATGTCACAAATGGGAAATTTGTCACATGGGACGAAACTCTTCCTCCTGCTGGAGCCACACAGGCATCTCTTTCAGCAAGGCAGGGTTTTATTAACTGGGTCACTCATCTGAAATTCTGTCCTGAGCAAGAAGCATCCACAGGACATGGCTACAAAGGGATGTCTGAGCGTGTTAGTTTGAATTAACTTTTAAAGCAAACAAGTCAAAACTTCTTGTAACCATCTTAAACATTCTCACCATGAATTATATAGACTTGTCTTAAACTTGCACAAGGTTTGACAAATCCACTCTGAGTGTTCATGAAAAGAAATGTTCAGGAGTGTCTTCCATGGAGACACAAAACTCCTGACTGTCCTTAAACTAAGTCAAATCAACAACTGCATCTTTGCTGGGAAATGAGGATGCAGGGCTGTGGAAAGGAACCTTTGAAAACCCTGAATTACTGGTGGGGTTGGAGTTGTTCGTTGAGAGACAAGGTCAAGACACAGAGACAACCAAGATCTTCGGGAAAAGATGAGAAGAGCTAAAATCTGCTTATTCCAAGTGAACATTGAGGGTGACACATCTTGTATAAGAGTAATGATTGACTTCAGTTCCTCTTGATTCAGGGGTGGCATTTCTGCTTGTTGCTTCATTTATCCTGTTTTTTTTCCTTACTCCCCTTGAAATTTATTCATTCATTTATTCAATTTATTTATAGATGTGCCCAGTGTGCCAACATGTTGTCTTTGAATTGGTCATATAGTTTTAAAGGAGCTGGACTTCTCCCGGATATTTAAGTTTATGTTTGAATTGAGGACAATGTAAAGGTGAGATTTCAGACCAGATTTCTGATGTGCATTGATTCTTTAAGGAAAAAACAACAACGAGGAATTTCAGTTTTGCCAAGAAAGGCAGCAGACACTCTTCCAAAGAGGGAGTGAATGGATTTTTTAAACTGTGAAGTTCTAGTTTAGCCACAACCATTCTTCAGGGCAACATCACAGCTGCAGATGCAGTTTAGATACTTTGAGGTGTTTGCAAAGATTAATTAGCTGCCTAAATGGGAACTGAGCTCTGATGAAAATCTGGCCCTTGTGGGCACTGAGCCTCAGGCTTGGTGTGCTTTTGAAAAATCTCACCCCAGAGGACTCAGTGGATGCACTTTCCTGACCTGAGCTCATGCATAGAGAAAAACCTCAGAGTTATTTCAGTGCTTCCAGGAGTTCAGGCTCATTCTTTAAAGTGAACAACCCAGGTTTTCTGGGAAGTGGTGAAAATCCCTGGAGGGTTCCCTGTTTGGAGAGAGTTCACACGAGGTAACACCTCTGGGTAGGCAGCAGACTGTGTGGGTGGAGATGTATTTTAATAACCACAGAGCAGGAATCTGAGCTAGGACACCTCCCTTTCCCTGCCACCCTGCTCACCCCGTCCCTCCACAGCCACCCAGCCCTCTCCTGTCCTCAGGCACTGGTGGGATCCAGGTCCACTCCCTGCCCATCTCCCACCTTGTTGCTCTTCCCTTCCCTTTGCTGGAACCTTTTCCTCTGCTGCTGACTGAGTGTGTTTTGCAAACTTGCAATTTCACGCTGCATTTGTTGCCACGGCAACATAAGGGGGAGTTCAAAGTAGGGAAAAAGAGTCAAAAAGACTCCCCAAAAACTCTTGGATCAGCCCCTTACTTTGTGCCTTGCCCATACAAATTTGGCTATGCAGCTACATCAGCAGGTCTGCCAGGAATCTTTTTACCCCTGGGGACTTCACAGGCAGGAAATCCAAATCTCTTGTCTCTTGTCTCTTGTCTCTTCCTCCCTTAGAGCTTCCTTCTCCCACCTCTCTCTTCCTTGGCAGCCAAGAGTCTGGAGGCTCCAGCAGCATCCCTGGACACTCCTGCTCTCTGGAGCAGCTTTTCCAGTCAGTCCTGCTGTCCCTGCAGGGAATGGTCAGGCATTTGGGAAGCTGGCACGAGTCTCCAAGAGCCTGATGGCAGCGCTCAGTGGCAGCACAGCTTTACCTTTATCTCTCACCCCAGCAGCAGATCCGTCAGCACAGATGATGGAGCACTGCCTTCAGCCGGCTCCCATCCCTCCACCCCTCCTCCTCCCGGTGACTACAGCCCTTAAATGAAAACTTTATGGCAAAGAGCTGCTGACACTTCTTCATGGAGAAGATACATGGGGTGGCTGGTGGCTAATGAGTGTCAGTACTCCAAAGGATAATCTCTGCTTCTCTCTGATACAATTTAACATCGTATTTCCCTAATTTGAGGCTGATTTAGTCGCTGGGGTATTTGGATGCCTCTTCTATGGTGCCGATAGTTAATTAAACAGATGTTGCAGAGGGAATCATTAATTTTAGTGCTGCAGATGGGAGCAGAATGACTTTGTGAAGTTAATGTTTCAGCAAAACAATAGGCTTCTGTCATCAGTTGCTATAAACCGAGTAAATTAAGAGAACAAGTAGAGTAAAGGAGATAGCTTTGAAAGAATATCAATTATTCATTTTAGAATTGTACTTTCCCCCCATAAATCATCACAGGAAGAGAGAAGGGGGAAAATCTGCAAAAGCTGGGAAGTGGAAAAGAGAGGAATCCCCGAGTCAGCAGCCTGGGAGTGTAACCCTGCTCCCATTGGAGCTCTGCAGGGCTGGGCTGCAGCACCTGGGACAGCGCCTGGCTCCGACCCCTCGCTGAGAGCAGCTCAAGTCACGGCAGTAAAGACAGATGTCCATTCCCAGGTTTAAAAGCAGGTGGGCACAAACATCTTCCCTTTTTGAAAGCTGTGAAACTTTTTGCACTCCAGGCTGGGTGTCCCACACCTGTGGGTGTTTCCTGGAACAGCTGACTTGGATTTTCGGGGTGTACTGAGAGTTTCTAATGACAAGTTGAGATGTTTTTATACCTTTCAAAAACCTCAGGACAAATATAAAAAGCTCCTAAACACTCCTAAAAAACTTGTAGGGCTGCATCTGTGTATCAGGTGTGGCTGCTATGGCCCAGAAGTGGAAAAAGTTTAAAAACTCGATGTCTTTACAAGTTTGTTGCTGGCATTAAATGTCAGTAATTTCTGCTGGACAAAAGTTCCTATTTTTGAACTAAAAGCAACCTCTGCACCATAAAAAGGCAGTGGCAGAAGAGGATCAGGGAAACAAATGGAGTCCATCCATTGTGCTGGAGTGAAAGCACTACTGACTGCTCAAGTGCCTTATAATATGAAAATTATGTTTCTTTTTTCAGACAGATGGGTCATTTGATCACCCAAACTTCTTCATGAACACATCTCTGACCACTTATATTATCTTTCTCATATGTGCATGTTTTGTTGTGGTTTTTTTATTCTTATTACCAGCTACTCCTTTCTCCAAAAACAATAATCAGTGGTTATTCTCATTTATTTGATAAGGCCAAACAATTTTAGTGCCCAGAAAGTAATTATGAATTTGGCAGTTCTGATTAATAAATCTTTCAAGAAGCATGCTTGACCATAAACAGTATCTTCCAGAGATTCGTTGAGAAAATACAAAGAAATAGAAAGACACAAAGGGAAAACGAATTCAGTTCTTTGACAGTGAAGGCCTGAGGTCAATCTTACATGTGTAAGGTGAATTTCACCATTGGATCTATTTCTTTGTACTCACCATTCTATTTTAATAGACACTGTTTGTATTTTATTCTCTCTGACTTTACAGTGCCATATACTAATGTAGCTCCAGCTTCAAAATCAAAATATCCCAGATTAATTCTAGGAGATCATTTCTGTCCTCAAACTGCAGCATTGTACAGCCCTTGTCCTGTATAACAACTGAACAAGTTCTTTGCATCAAACTTCCACCAAACTGGCCAAGCACTGGCTGTTTTCAGCTGGCCAAGAAGAGGTGTCCAACACATTTTGGGAAACATCAAGTACCCCAGATAGCTGTGGGGACACATGGAGGTATTAGGATGCTGTAGGGCCCCTCAAATGGTGCTACTGATTTGATTTTTAGCCAACTGAATTGGTCCCCTTAGGCCTTGCAGAGAAATCTCTGTGGTGTGGATGTCAATAGGCACTGAAGTCACTCAGAACAAGGAGAATAAATTCAACCCTTCCCAAAGTGTCCTGCTGAAGGACGTGGTGGAGCTGTGATTTCTGCTGGCAAAGACTGAGTCTGAGGGTTCTGAGAATGCAGGATCCTGAGACCCGTCTGCTGTTGCTAAATATTACACTGAATTGAAGGACTTTGGCTGCTTCCTTTAGGAAATATAATTCTCATTAAAGGCATGAAATTGAGCTACTTGGAGACCTCAGCTTCCCTCTGCTGAACAGTCTGAGCATAAGATTTCAGCAGCAGCAGCTCCTTGGTCTGTGTGCTTCTCTCAACACGGTGCCATGGGGATTTGCTTCTCTGAGAGTCCTTGGGATTGCTGTGTTTGTTCACTGGAGGCCCTTTAATTCCAGATCCCTGGCATGAATGTACAAGCACAGAATTCTCCAGAGATCTGCATCCCAACCATGACGGTGCCTTCGTCTCCCTCTCCCCCAGGACAGGGCACCAAGCACCTCCCACACCACAGTTAATGGGCTACCCCAATCCTGCTCAATTAAGGAATAGGGTGTCCTGGAGGGGACTAGATCCCACCAGAGCTGGGGGAAAGGATGTTCACAGAGCTCTCTGTCAAGTGTCTTTATCTCCTTCTCCAGAGCAGATGAGCCCATGGGAACACAGAATCCCAGGATGAACTAGGTTGGAAAGACCTTGGAGATCACCAAGCCCAACCTATGACCCAACACCTCCTCATCAACTAAACCCGGGCCCTGAGTGCCACGTCCAGGCTTTTTGTAAACACATCCAGGTACAGTGACTCCACCACCTCCCTGAACAGATGGTTCCAGCACACTAGCACTCTTTCAGTGAAGAATTTCCTCCTAACATCTAACCTAAACTTCCCCTAGAGCAGCTTAAGGCTGCATCCTCTCGTTCTCTCAGTGGTTGTCTGGAAGAGCAGACAAACCCCCACCTGACTACAACCTCAGCTTTCAGGGAGCTGTGGAGGGTGATAAGGGATTGTAAAGTTTCCCCAGGCACAAGGGCACCCCCAAGGCAGGGTGCTCAGCAGCATTTCCCCCTGCTCTTGTCCTTGTGGATGGTGTCACAGTGCCACTTCGTGGCAAGCTTCCCTGGAGCCACCAAGAGCATCTGGTGCACAGAACTCCCCAAGGAGCACCCTGGCCTCTCCCCATCAGGGAGCCTCAGAGTCCTGCCACAATTCCTTTTTTCTGCATGGCATCACCTGCCAGTGGTGTCTGCCCCTGTGAGAGGTAATTGATTCCCTTCCCCTTTCCAGCCCTAATTAAAAACACACCATATTAAACCTGAATGCATTGGAAATAATTAGCTCCCTCTTTTGTCTCTTCGTTCGAGCCAGCAATGTGAGGCAGCCAGGTGTCACGTTCAACAAATCTCCATCAAGTGATTTCTCTGGAAGGAAATGAAGTTTGAAGAACTCCTCTGCTGCTCCTGACGCTTTGGCTCTGACCTTCTCGTGCTCCCAGCTTATCTCCATGGAGATGCTCATTTTGCAGATTGGCTCCATCTTCTGCCAGCAGCCGCTCGTGGAGGCAGGAGGCAGGGCCTGGGCAGGGGACTGAGGCTGTTCCAAGCATTCAATCCCTTCCTTTTCAACACTCTGGCACTTTAACATGGGCTGGGGGATTGATCATCCTGCAGGAAAGGTGTGTCCTGGCCACTCCAACCTTGCATGGTTATCCAAACCCCAAAAGGGAGAATTTTAACTTGGGCAAGATGCTCCCACTCTACCATGGCAGTGTAGAGTGACCTGACAGCCTGAAGGACAGTTCTGTACTTTGTTCTGGTAAAACCTGACCATGTCCAGGCTCTTGCCAGAGCTGGGAGAAAGAGGGGGGTGTCTGTTCCATCCTACACCCAGAAGGATAACTCTGTCTGCAGGAGAAATGCACAGCATGCCTGCTGGGATTTGGACACAGGGATGTCTCCACCACTGGAGCTGGTCCTGATGGAGGTAAAAAATAATGCTTGGGAAAGAGGGAAAAGTGAAAGAAAAAAAAAATAATAGGTTGCATCTTCATAAGTCTCTGGAAAATGGGAAGTCCAACACAAAAATCCTGGCCCAAATGTCATGTTGCCTTTATCTGAGCTGATAGCCACAAACATCTCCTGTGAGGGCTGAGGGGGATCCACACCCTCCACACAGAAAGGAAACATTAGCAGGACTAAGCTCAGTGCTCTCAGGAAAAGCACTTGTTGGGGAATTTCAACAAACCATTTTTCATTGGAAAATGCTGATTCTTTGAAATAGGCTTTCTGTGAGAATAAAAGGGCAATTTTTCCTCATTTTAGCAACTCTAAATATTGCGGCAGCTTTAAGTGAGAAGAGAAACCAAGAAAAATCCTGCTTGAAAGTTGTTTTTTTATCCCCTTGTTTCAGGTTGTAACTTTATTATGATGAAAACCAAAAGAAAATCAAAACAAATGCTGTTAAAGGGAAAGGAAACTTTTAAGACTGCTGTAAAAATGAAATCCATTGATCTGACTAGAGGTATTTTTCCCCAGTGTTTGTTCCTACCATTTTTATTTTAACTTGAGGTACAAGAGAAAGGAAAAGGGATGGAGAGACCCCAGGAGAAGGGGAGAAGGCTCAGGCTGTGGGCCAGGCTTTGTGGTGAATGCCAAATTACAGCTTCCCAGGGCTTTGGGTACCACAGGCACAATTCATTTAGGGGCCAAACCCCTTCCCTGGTGTGCCTGGGACCAGCTGCAGGGAGGGAATGGGGTCAGGCCCAGGGCTTGTTCCCCAGGCTCAGCTCTGGGGTGTCCTGAGAGTGGGAGGAGGGATGAGATGGTGCCTGAGACTGCCTAAATTTCCCCTGAATTTCAGAGCCAACTCAAGTGGCAGAGCACTTGCCAGCCAGATGGCACCTTCTTCTCTTCCTCCTTCAGCCAGGCTCCGAGGGGTGCAGTGAAGCTGTTTGCAGGCAAGTGTCTCTTCCTTCTGTCCTCGGGGATTTCACAGCCCTGCAGTTCTGCTCTGGTGTGAGCTGAGAGCTCCAGGGCTCTTGCATCTCCTTTCTGTTGGCAAGGGCAAGTCTGAGCATTGACATGAGGCCCCTCCTATCTGCAGAAACCCTTCTCTTTTTCCTCAGCACCACTTGTGCTTCCTTCTGCCTTGCTTACGCTGTCACATCAGCCATCCCTCAGGGAATTACAGCACCGTCTCATCTCTCCATCAGTCCTGTGCTGTTGGTGCAAGCAACAAGGACTTTCCTTGTTTATTTGCTCTGCAAAGTTTATTTGGAGATGGATTTGTTGTTGTTGTTGTTTTTTACAAAGACTTATTGAAGAAAGTAAGTAGGAGTTGGAAATACGCACAGCAAAGGGGAAATTTGATTTCCCGTGAACTCAGCCTTTGGTGGAGCTAAAGCAATGAGTAGCAAGATGAAAAAGCAGAATGTGTTTGAATCTTTAGGATACATCTTCTCTGAGAAGAGGCTGTAGGGTGAAGTGGGGCACATCCTCAGCCCTTTTCTGGTCACTCCCATCTGCCAGCCCATCTCCAAGGCTGGTTCTCAGTACCCAGAGTGATCAGTGCCTAGAGGGATCAGTCAGAAGGGCTCTCATTCAGTACCACCCAAATTCAAATGTGTTGCTGTTGTGCCAGGAATTGTAAGCTCTGCCTGTTGCAAATCAGCTCTAGTTCTTATGATTTATATTTTTTCTGGCAATTTCTGTTCCCACATAAAGCTGAGAATATGGCTGCAATCTTCAATCCCTTCTGAATAAGAAGTTGTCTCATTTTTAATTAGCTTTTCATGTCAGGACAACGTGGCCTGGCAATAAAAACCATAGGAGAGCTCCTCCTCAGTGAAAATGTGTTGGTGATGGAGTGAGTTGAAAGATGTGAGGGATGGGGAGTGAGGGGAAGGAGTGAATAAGAAGCAGAAAGATCCTGTGTGAGGAGGCAGAAAAATGCAGAGTTCCAGCTCTGACACTGAAGAAATGCTGGCTGGAGACCCAGCAGAGGGGACAAGCCAGCCCTTGTTAAAGGTCTCTTTGCAGGGTGATGATTTGGAAGATCAGAGCCTGGCAATGGAGCCTGGATGGGAGCAAGAACACGTCTTCCTTCCCCTCTAAAGAGCAGAGGGAGCCACAAAACAACCATATGGAGCTGCAGTGGAGCCTGCCAGCACCTCCTGGTTTCTGAGGGTCAGAACCAGTGTAAAGGACAGAGAGAGGCACAGATCTGTTTTGGTTTTAAGCACATGAAGTGAACTGAACTATGTGTTTTGGAGCTTGGATCTAAAATACCAGTGCTAAAACTGGAAATCTGTGAGCAAGACCAAAGAATGGGAATTTCTGGTCAAGTTTAGGGAATCCAAAGGTCTCTTTGGCAATCACACTTGGGACTGAGGGCCAGAGTTTTGTGCTGGGCTCTATCATTTTATTGAAAAAGCTTTTGAGAACTCCTCCCTGGTGGAAGTGCTCCCCTGGGAAAAGGGAGACCTTCAGTCCCATTCAGCAGATTGGGTGTGGAGATGTGTCCCAGCAGTAAATCCTCCCTTCCAGGCAGGACCCTGGGCACTGTGCAGAAACTGGAGACTCTCCATCCTGCCTGCTGAAACCAGAGCTGATGTGCAAAGGATGTGGGAGTGAGGGATTTCAGTGAGCCCTCCCAGATTGAATCACTGTAAATCATGCAGGAAAAGCAGTGGTGGATTCTGGACTGTGCTCCATGAGTTATTTATTCACTTTTTTAGGTAATTATTGTGTTAAACACCAATGATTAAGAGGAAAGGACTCTCAGGTCCCTGGAACAGCCAGATCCCTGGGCACATTTACCTGCTGCAGTGCTGCTGGTGGTGTGGGGAGGAATTTGCATTTATTTCACAGGCTTTGCACTGAAACAAAGAGCTCTGTGTAATCCATTTATCACAAACTACTCCAATTCCTATCTTAAGTAAGAGAGGAGTCAATTAACAAATGAAAACAGAGTGCCAAAACACTCTCTCCATTTAGATCACAAAATGGTTTGTAGCAGCACAGCATGAACATTGTTTTCCTGGATGAGAATTTGGAGATCACAGGGGAAAGTAACTCATTCTGGGATTCAAGCTTTGGAAATGGACTGTTATCTTTCCCATCATCTCCCTGCTTTTGTAACTCCATCACCAACATTTTCTGGCTTCGTGGATTTGTCTGCCCAACAGATGTGACAGGAAGAAATATTAGCTTTACAAACGGGGATAAAAATGACATATACTGAAAGCTAAAGCCAGTTAATGAGAAAGGATTTTCAAAATGTCACTCATCCCCTTTCCCACATTCAGTTTATATTTCTAAAAACTGGTATTTCTTTTCTTCCCATAAAAAGTCCATTTTCAACTTAAACTTCCTTCCATTGACTTCTAACCAAATAATTATTAGCTTCCAAATTAATTTAACTTGTTAGTCAAATTACAGCCCAGCAAAAAGCAAACCACAAATGTATTTATGGCTTTATTTAATCTTTATTAAGACTAACAAGGTTTGAGCAGAAATGATCTCTTGACAAAGCCATTAAGAGGACAGACAAGATCACAGGTCTGTAATGCATCTGAAAGGGTACAGCAGAAAAGTCAAACATTTGTCTTCTGGGAGACAGCCAGACCCAGATTATGCTGGAATTTAAGAAAAATAGAGCAACTGAAGAACCAATCCTGCAATGGTGTGATAATTATTCATTGCTTTTTAAAGAAAGGCAATAGGTTTTTCAATGCTATGATTGATGGCCACATTTCAAGGCACAAAGAAATTGTGCAAATCAGAATCCCAGAATGGTTTGGGTTGGAAGGGACCTCAAAGTTCATCCATTCCACCCCTGCCATGGCAGGGACACCTCCCACTGTCCCAGGCTGCTCCAGCCCCAATGTCCAGCCTGGCCTTGGGCACTGCCAGGGATCCAGGGGCAGCCACAGCTGCTCTGGGCACCCTGTGCCAGCCCTGCCCACCCTGCCAGGGAATATCCAATCTTAACCTGTTAACCTGAACCTTTAATATTCCTAATATTCACTCTTAACCTGTCAGTGTGAAGCCATTTCCCTGGTCCTGTCACTTCACACTCAGGGTCAATGCTGACTGTGCCTGTGTGAAATCCCAGTGATTGAAGGTGATTTGGGCAAAGCCAACTGTGCCAGCTGGACTTGGTGGCCCGAGGGGGACACATCTCCTTGTGTGGCACCAGAGAAGTCTCCTCCTTGCCCAGTTCCCCATGTCTGACTGCACCAAGCATTTCTGGAGCCTCTTGGACAGAGGTGGAAGGAAAGTGCCCCATTCCAAATCCCAGCTCCCTGGTTCCCGTGGGCACAGCCTTGGCTCTGAACCCCTGAGTGCCTGGGAGGAGCTGCAGCTCCTCTCAAACACTGAAATTGTTCTTGCACTGCAGCCTGCTCCTTCCCATCCCCTGGGAGTGACTGTGTGATGGCAGCAGCTGAAGGGGCACAAAAGCTGCTGGTGTGAGCACAGAGCTGGGCTCTGAGATGCCATCTGCTCATGTCCCTGTCTGCAGGGAGACATTAACACAGCCTGAGGGCTTCCCTGCCTCTGAGCTCCTTCTGCTCCCTGCACACAAACACGGCCCTGGGGCATCTCTGCTGCCCAAGTGCAGAATGGACAAAAATCCAGCACAGAACTGGAATGGAAATCAAGGAAAAGCACGCAGGCCTCACCTCCAAGGGAATCTAGATCTCTGCAGAGCTCCCAGAGCCTTGGCTCCTCTGCCTGACAAAACAGCCAGCAGGTCATTGCCTTTATCATCACAGATGCCATCCTGCCTGCCAGCTCTGCTGCAGGCCAGCACATGGGGAGATGTGAGGGCTCTGCAGGCCACAGGGAGGGCTGCACATCAGAAGGCATTTGGGAAAAGGACAGGGTGAGCATGGGGGAAGGCTGGTGGCTCAAGCAGACAGGATGTTAGCACAGCCAGAGCAGCCCCTTGTGTGTCTGGCTCCTTTTTCTCTGTGCTCTCCCTGCTGATTTTCACACTGAAAGCTCCAGCTCTGCCAGCTCTTCAGCAGTCTAATCTTTTTTCCAGTCTCAGCTCGTGCCTACTAACGTGTTTCAGGCACAGAAATTTCATTAAGGCTGCCCTGATGTCCACAGGCTTTGGCCATGGACTTTATCATTAAGTGGGTTTCATTCCAGCCAGTAAACAAAGCACCCTCTGCTCCTGGGTGGGAGTGCAGGGGCTGGGGATAGAGGAGGCACAAAGAAGGAAAAGAAGCAAAGAAAAGTCCTTTCCATCCATGCAGGGTTGATGTGATATCAACCCTGTCCTCAGGAAAACAGATGCACACAGCTATCTTTGAACACTTTTGTAAAAACCCCTTAAACCTTCTCCAAATTTTTATTATTTTTACTCCAAGTTTAAATCCAACCATGGCTTTCTGAACAGTCCTGGGCAAAAAGAAATTTTTCCCTTCCAGCAGAAGGAGATCTGCTCCCACATGAGGTGTCCTCAGTGGAGCTACAGAGCTCTGTGCATTCCCTACGTGGAGGGCCAGGGGTGAGAGGGAGCATCTTGTTTGAGGCTAATCAGAACAGCATGCAACAAAAGGAGCAGCTGTCATCTTTTCCTTTCCCTCAGCCACTGCTTGATGGATCAATCAGATCAAAACATTTTCAGAATCACTTTTTTAGGAAGGATTTTTGAAGTATTTTCTTGTTCTCTAAAATGCTCCCATTTAGAAAGGAAATATGTAAAACTGAAGCAAGTCCTGTAGGTTTGTAACAGAAATAAACCTCATTTTTCCCTCTGAGAGGACATACATTTGGCAATAGATGCAGCTCATCTGCAAGAGACAGAAGCTTCCTAAACATCCAGAATAAAATTCTTTCAAAATTCAGACAGCATCGAGCCAGTGAATTCATTTTGCATTTTGTTAGTATAATCCTGCATTTCCTCGAGGGCTGGAGCTGCAGAGCTTTGTTCAAGACCAGACAGTTCCAAAACAGATTTTGGATGATTACTGGGAGCAGGACACACTGCTGGGCTGTGGTCCCTCTTGCAGCAGGAGGTTTTTGTCTCTGTCCCAGCAGAGAGCTCAGGAGCTGATGGCTCTGGGATCACTCTCTGGCTCTAAGCACTTTAACCTCTGTTCCTCAGGAATGCCATGGAAATGCTGGGTGCAGGGATGCAGTGGAGTTCTGATGTGTTACAGCCTTTACAGGGAGGGGAGAGGGGGTTTATTACCTGAGCTCTGCAGAGTGCCCAAGGAAGAGAAGAAGAAATAAAAAAAAATCTCCTGTTGCCTTTTTCTGGCCAATTGTAACTCCACGCCTGGGCCAGCTTACTCTGTGATGCTCAGATTTTATCTTTAATCGCACAAACTTTGCTTTCTCTGCCCATCCTGTGGGCTGGGGGGAGCCTGGTGCTAATTTATAAACTGAAACAAGCACCTGTAGTTAACTCACACTCATCCTGCCTGTCTGGGGTGTAACATCCCTGCAGCATCCCAGCCCTGAGCTGCCTGGAGGTGACTCTGTGCTGAGCACTCCCTGCTGGAGAACAAACCAGGACTTTTGGAATCCTGGCTTAGGCATCCCATTAGCTGGCCCTGGGAGGGAGAAGGGGCAGGCAGCAGTGCTGGAGGTGATGCTGGAGCTGGGGGTGCCCTCAGAGAGGAGATGGGATCATGCTTTAAGCATGAGGAAAGGCAGCACCCAGCTGGGGTGTCCCTGTCACCCCCCTGGGCACGGACAGCAGGGGACCCTTCATGTCAGCTCTGGAGAACAGCAAATAAAATCCCTCAGGATGCTCCAGTGCCTGATGCCTGTCACTTAAATAATGTTTAACCTTATACCACAGTCCTTACACCCTAGCCCTGCTCCCTGGGGGCCCACGGGGCTCCTTCCCTGCCCACCTCTGACTTGCTCTGCTCAAGCCCATCAGGATTTTGCCTGCCTGATGATGCTGTGCCAGTGCAGGTCGCTGTCTGCAGTCAGGGCCGTGCTAGCATTGATTCTTCCAGCTGCCAAAGCAGAGCACGGATTTTCCTTGAGCTGTTTCCCCTTTCTGAGGAGTTAGAGCAATGGAAGGAGAGGAGGGATGGGGAGAGAGGGAGGAAAGGGGAAGAAATGAGAGGAAGAAAAGAGCAGTGCTTGCTGCTGATGGGGAGGTGTCAGACAGGCTCTCCAGAGCACTGCCTGATGTGACCTACTTCAGGGCTCTCAGAGAGGTGTTTGTCTTGCAACAGCTCTTTTTGGAGGAAAACAAATGATGATCTCCAGCAGCTCCAGAGCAGGAATCTGATTTCCAGAGGAAATCACAGGCAAGGGAGGACTCAGGTGTTGTCCCAGTTTGTGATCCCCCTTCAGCACTGCTCAGCACCACAGGGACACACACAGGGGTGCAGAAGTTCTGGCCATGCTGTAATCCCAGTGCAGTGACATTCTTGAGTTTTGTAATTCACAGGCTGTGTGTGCATAGAGGTCTCCTCTGTCCAGGGTCTGCCCAGCGACCTCAAATCTCCTTCCAGACTAAGAAAAATGAAAACTCTGGGGTAGATGGATCAGTGGAACATTATTCTGTGTTTCCAGCACTCTGGGAGACCTGGACTAAGCTGGAATTTTATCAAAATCACTCTTTCTCCCCTCTCTAAAAATGCAGGGGTAGTGAAGTGGGCTGTCCCTGACCCACAATTTTAGGAAGATGTGAAGAGCACCCAGGAGTGTGCACCCAGTATCTCAGCCTGAGGAGCAGGGTGAGGCTCTGTGAGAATATCAGTGCTCCTCAGCCAGGAAAAAACTCATGGCAGATGTCCTGGATCCAGCAGAATACCAATCCCTCCAGCAGCCAAGAGATTTATTTTAGCCTTTTATTAATACTTTGTGCATAACGTTTTGTTACCCTTCTTCCTCTCCCTATTTTTTTTTAAATTTTTTTTATTCTCTTTTCCTGGAGCACTTTGATGTGCTCTCTGAATAGAGCTCCATGCAGCAAATGGCATTGGCAGACTGATAAATTAGCGATGAATTGGAGCCTCAGATTAGCTCAGGTCAGTAATTTAACCTGATACAGGAGATGTTTGCATTTGTTCTGTTCATGCACCAATAGATAGCAGCTATCCTGGAAACCTGACACTTGTGGGCACTGCTGTCCCCATAAAGCACCCCTGTGGCAGCCCACAGTCGCTTCCCATTTGTCTCACCCCGGGCCATGCTGGGTGAGCCAGCTCTGGCAAAACCTTTTAGGAGGGGAGGGAATGGGAAATGAAATATTTACTTTTTGTTTTCGCTTGCTGGCGGTGAAAGGATATTGATGTGGGGTAGATGGAACATTAAAATCAGAATTATGCCAGGGATTAAAAAAACCAAAAGCCAGGCATAAATTAGCAGTGTTTGTTCCCTGTGTGGCTGAGGGGAGTGTGCTCTGTGGCAGTGCCATCCAGCACTGGGAGCTGCTGGGCCATCAGTCACAGGCAACATTTAAACAGACAGCAGGAAAGGGCACACGGAGATGGATGGAGAAGGGACTGTCCAAGGGGCAGCTGGAAACACGTCAGGAGACCAGGCAGGAGGGGGAAAGGGGATTTAGAAGGCTGGGGGCAGAGGTGAATGCTGGCAGTGTGAGTCAGGGGAGAGGCTGATCTGCAATCCCTCGGCTTTTCAGAGCGCAGGCTGAGCGATGGCAGCTCTGCTTTGCCACACTTCAAGATTTCTAAATTACCTCTACGTTTTTCCCCCCTGTGAAACAGCAAAATGTTGTAGTATTCATTTTTCACTAAAAAGGTCATGTTTTCGATTCTTCTTTCTCCTTCTGACAAGAGCTGACCAGAAAACCCAAGGCTTATGTACTTTTGCACGATATCTTCATCCTACCCGAGGTGTCGATACGAAATCCCTTCCCTAAAACAGCCTGCCAAAAACTCTCAGTGATGAGGCTCGTGCCTGGTGCCAAACCAGGATGACAGCCTGTGATCTTGAGAGGTGCCAAGCTCACCCCAGAGGGCAGAGGAGCCTTTCCTTCCCCTCAGCCCTGGGTGGGACACAGAGATGCTGCTGCCGTGACTCCGAGCGCTGCAGGACTCCAGGGACTCTGTTCAAGGCGCCCTCTCGACTTTAGCAGGATTATTTCAGGAACAATGTTGTGAAATCACTCTCAGCTTTCCACCCCCTGGATATCACAGTTCAAATGTGCCTGCAGCCAAGGGAGAGAGCCCTTGTGTGACAGCAGCTTTTTGCAATGTTTCACTGTGCTGTACAAACTGCCACGGAAAGGTTGCTGATTTTCTTGGCATGGTCACCACGCACTTTCTCACACTTCCAATAACAAGAGAACAACAAGGGCATTTGCTCTTTAGTGAAGTGCTGCAGTCATGCTCTTTAGAAAGAGGGCCTGAAAAAAAAAAAGGAGTGTGATTCAAGTCAGGCTTAGGATCAATAAACAGACTTAGGGTCAGGGCTGGAGTAAAACTGGGGGATGGAGAAGGCGGGAAAATCTCAAGGAGAAGGGATTCAAGGACAGGGACAGGTGGTTCTTCACAGGAAAAGTGAGGCCTTTAGGCAGAGCTGCTGAGTGGTGATGAAACAGGCTCAGGATGGGGACAGCCAAGGTGCTCCAAGTCAGCACTGGAAGTGTTAATTCTGTTTGGAAAAAAACTTAATGCTGGCAGCTGGCAGCCTGGAGTGTCTCAAGCTCAGCACAGCTCTTGGCTGGGAGGTTTCCCTCCCGCAGGAACACGAGTCCCCTGCTGCACAGGCAGATGCACAGGAGCCTGTTCCAAGAGCAGGGGCTGTCAGGACAAAGCCAGGGATGTGTCACAGCGCCAGAGGGCCCTGCCTCTGCACAGGGAAAGGCAGAACTGCTTCAGAGAGAGACTAATTCATCAGTAAAACATTAATTATCCTGATGGCTCCATTCATTAACCTCTGAAGTGAGAGGAACTGGTTCCTCTCCTACTCCAGAGAATTTTAGCTCCTCCCAGCTTCAGCACAGGAGTCCCACTTCAGAAATACAGGTACATGAACCTGTTAAAAATGGGACATTCTGGGGAGCAGATATCCCACAAGGGCCAAAATCCCCTACAGGCACCCATGCAACACCATTAATGTCAGCAGAACTTCTGCCTTCCCCAAACAGGTGTGAACATCAGGTTTGCTCTCCAGCAGCTGTGCTTGTGATTCCCCAATGGTACCCTACCAAAAGGAAAAGCCCATCTTTTGGCCAGCAGAATATATGGATCAGTCCCACTGGGACTGCAAATAATATTCTGATTAAGAGTTGGTCTGAAGAAAGGCTTAATTATGTGCACAAATATTGCTTTGGCAAGGAGCTCATGCTGGGAAGGCAGTTCATGTGCATGAGCTGATCCTGCACTTCCCCCTGTGTTTGTAAGGGCCTGCACCTGTCAGATAAATTAGCTGGGAAGCTTGGACATGGATGGAAACTCCTCTTCAAAGAGGCTCTGGTCCTGCTCCTACCTCTGACACTGGCTCCCAGCTCATCCTGTCTTCTGTCTAGCTGGGTTTGCTTCCATGCAAACTGCTTTAGGAGCTATTAATTAGAAATGCTGCATGGGAGCTGGAAACCAACATGATTTCTGGGATGGAGCCCACCTCTGCCCTTGGGAGACCCCACGGCTGCCTCTGAAGCCATGTGCTGATTAAATTCAGCTTCATGGGGTGTTCAAATGGTCAAATACAGCCTGCAGCTCCAGGGGTCTTTGTCAGGCATTTCCATTCATACTTTACTGGGAGCTCTTCACGTGGCTACAGGAGCCTCTTCTGGGCTCTTCCAATGCAGCAGAGTCTGTGTGATCCCTCCTTGGGCATCTGTGTCTCCTGCACACTCTGTGTCCATGCCCTGTGATCTCCTGGGCTGGAATCTTTCCCTGCTGAGTGCCAGGATCCCCTGCCATCTCTGCCTGCTTTGCTGGATGGCACTGGAGCTATGACAGATCTCTCCTAAGTGCTGGATCTGAACTGGATCCATCCTGGATTTAAGATGCTTTCCAGAAGCTTTAGCTGAGCCATTCCAGAGTCCAATAATTTTATTTTTAAAAAGCTTTCAATTTCTTTTGACAGGGCTGGAGTGTTTAAAGATGGCAAAGTGAAGGAGATAAATAGATTATTGATCGGACAGGCTTGTAATTCCTTAGTGAATTGGATTTAGCTCCTTCACTGAGATCAGGTCCGTGCCATAAATCTCCCAAGGAATCAATAGGATGGAGAGTGCCTGGTGAGCAGGACTTCTGTTTGTTACCATGGCCACAGGAGGGGCTGGGAGCAGGTCTCCCATGGGAGTGGAGGGCAGGAACTTGGATCCACACAACATTTCTGCTGAGGCAGCCTTGGCACAGCCCTGCCCTGGTGCTCCCAGAGCTGCAGGCACCTGCACACGAGGCTGTCTCTGCATGTGGAGGCAATTCCAGGTGCAGTCAGTGCTACCACAGCTTTTCCTGGCATTGAAGGACAGCTCAGCTGCAGGGCTGGAGGTGGGACAGTGATCTGAATTCCTGGGGCAGGAAAGCCAGGCACAAAGGATGGAGAGCTCCCATCAGGTGTCCATTCCTTGTCACCATTCCTGGCTCCTGTGTGCTCAAGTCCTGTCTCACTGCAGGCAGCTCCAAAGCCTTCCTGGCCGGGCTGGGCAAGGATTCAAACCATGATTAGAAAGGCAGTGGAGCTGTCAGCAGTTAAAGATGCCAAAACCCCAAACTTCTGTTAACTTCCCAGTGTAGCAATAGTTCCAGGGAATAAAAACTGGTGGCTGGGGGAATAAAAACTCCCTGCAGCCCTTCAGTCCTTCCCAAGGGTCTGTGTGTGCTCTGTGCCTGTACCTGGCCCCAGCACAGCACCCATGGCTCCTGAGAGCTTTGGGACTTTGCCTTTTGGAATGGCAGGAGTGCACCTGGAGTCCAGAAAAGCCTTCTTGCTTTGAGCTAATTGGAGATCTGAAGGTTTGTGGGTATCCAGACTGAGGGTGCATAAATGTCCAATACACTGGGCTGGTGTGGCAGTGCAACTGCTCTCTGTTCCTCCTTCTCTTCACCAGCAAATTCAGAACAGACACAACCACAACTTTCCTAAAATCATTTCTAATCGAGTTTATCAGCATTCACATAAATGAAATTGAGCATGAACCTACAAGAATATATAAGTTCAGACCTTCTGGACTGATTTTTTAGGGTTTTTTTCCAGTCAGCTGTATGCTCTTCCAGTTCCCATCAACCCTGTTTGCTCACACAGCTGAAGTCTTTGGGTTGTGTGTGGCATTTCCCAGAAGTTCAGCCACTCTGCAGAACCCCTGGAGCCTCAGGCCCCGACAAAGTGGACTGGAGGTCTTCCAAAGCTGGACTTAGCTGGGAGATTTCCAGTGTTTCTTGGTTCCAACTGAGCTGGCAAGGAACAAAATAGCTTTTTTCACTCTGTTTCATTCTCCTTCTGGTGCTGGCTATGCCCGAAAAGGCAGAGAGAATGAAAGGGAAAGGAGGAAGGAATCAGCTGCATCTTTTCAGTGCTGAGCAAAGGATCTGAGGGCCCTCAAGCTGGGATCCAGCATGGGGCATGTGGGAAAGGGATGACAGCTACACACCTTGGTCAGTGGTGGAAACTGGGGAGAATCTTATTTAGAGCCAGTGAGAAAAACTCATTGGTTTCCCATCTTCCATGGAAAGCCAACATAGAAACTGGTTGTGGCTTTTTTTTAGTTTAAAGAAAAAGAAAATTTAAATCCCCAGATTTGTCATTGAGGGTCTTTGAGGGGAGGGGAAGAGAGAGTTCTGCTGAAAAAGTGCCTTGAAATTTGAGTTGAACATTTTATAGACTGATTTTATTTTAGAACAACTGCAATCCAGGAAGAGATTTTGAGTCGAACAGATCTGTTTGCAAACTTCTTATCTCGTCAGAAAATCCACAACCCATGAATCACATTTTCCATCATGAAAAAAAAAACCTTTTCTAAAACATGACCTGCTCAACCAAAACTCATCTTTTTTTGACCATTCCCAGGAGTGAGTGATGCAGGAGAAGCTGAGCTACCTTAGAGCTGCAAACCCAAAGCCATTCCAATGTTGTCCCAGTGTGCAGATCAGGAGTTTTGTGGGTGTAACCCAAGCAGGGATCACTGCCAGCCCTCCCAGCTCACCCAGCACAAAGCTGTGCTTGCATCCACCACGCTCAGGCTGCTGGGGCAGGGGCAGCACCAGCCAGGATGCAAACTCTCCCTGATGGATGAGCTGAGCTGGACTCAGGAGCTGGATGTTCCCTTGTGGACTTTGTCAGGGATTCCACAGATATCCCTGTCCCCAGGAAAGCCTTTCCAGTTATCCCTGTTCCTAGGAACCCTTTCCAGTTATCCCTGTTCCTGGGAACCCTTTCCAGTTGTCCCTGTCCCCAGGAAAGCCTTTCCAGTTATCCCTGGTCCCAGGAAATCCTTTCCAGTTGTCCCTGGTCCCAGGAAAGCCTTTCCTAGCCCAGATTGCCATTTCAGCCCTGGGGACAATGCTGGCTGATGGGGCTGGGGCCTGGCAGAAGCCAACAGGGAAGGATCCAGCTGGGATCTGCTGGGCAAGGGGTGTGCAGAGGGAGGTGGAGATGGATTGTGGTGCATGTGTGGGCTGTGTGCTCTGGCACAAAACTGGGGTTTATTAACAGCAAGGGGAACTGTTCCACCCTTCCAGGGCTAATGGCCTTTTCCAAAATGGTGACTGAAGACTCCAGAGCAGACTGTGGTGGTCACCACGGGCTCTGTAGGAGCCCCACACCCACTGTCAGAGTGGAGCTAGCTCTGGCACCTGGCTCTCAGGTGTTCCTGCAGGGGGTGTTCCCTGTGGGCCATCAGAGATTGGAATTTGGAGAGTGCAGGATGGTGCTGGTGAGGGAAGAGCTGTTCCCCACTTGGCAGGGGGGAGGCATGGGGCACCACAAACCCCTCTGTGCTCTCCTGAGTGCCTGGTGAGCAGAGCTATGGACAGTGCAGGGAGAGCTGCCAGCCTGGCCTTTCCCAGCTGGGATAAACCATTCCCAGTGCTGCACTTGAACCTGCCCCAGCCAGCCCCACTGCCAGCCCCACTGCCAGCCCCACCAGCATCCTCAGCATGGGCAGGAGCCCAAGCAAACACTCCCCTTGCTGGTGAGACAGACTTCCCACAGCTGGAGCACTCCTGGCTCTCCAGAGCTGCCATCCCTCCCCTCCTTTTCCACCTTCGTTTGTCAAGCACCACATGAACACTTCCCAGGCTGCCTCTCCTGGGAGCTCCAGAGCTCTGAAAAGGTCACCTGTTGAACAGGGAGAGGTGTTGGAAATAAACTCACATGTTTTTCCCCTTTTCCAACACCCAAGATGAGGTGGGAAGAGGAGTCAGATGCCAGGAGCCCTTCTGGTACATGAGGTGCCCTGCAGTGCCTTGTCCTGTCTGTGCCATCTCCACAGCACCTCGGCTGTCCCTGTCCCCAGGCTGTGCCTCTCCATGCCATGGATGCCCTATTTGTCCTTGGAAACAAGAGCCTGTGGGTGCATTTCGAGCCCAAGGAGCCCTGCAGACACCCAGCCCATGGTGTGCACGTGGAAGGAAAAGGGGGCTGCCAAGCTCTGCCTCTCCTGAAGCTGAGGATGCTGAGCTGTGAGACACTCCCTGTGACAGGGAGAAGCAGCTCCTGCCTGCACCAAGGGCAGCAAACCCAGCCTGAGCTGTTCCCTTCACGTGCTGTCAGAGCTCCAGGGACTGTGACCTTGCTTTGAAAGGCATTTAATGTCTACAAGGAAGATACAGTCAAAACAATTCTCTTCCTCCAAAGTGAAACACAGCAGAAAAAGAAGTGAGGAGAAGGAGTGAGAAGAGCCTGGGCAGTTTTTCAGTGAGGCTGAGGAGCAGCTCTTTGCTATTTTGAGCTGATTCTGCTCGGGGCAGCTCTGGGGGCTGAGCTGGGCTGGCTGCTCAGCTCTGGATGCTGAATCTGAGCCCCCCTGGGGATGGCACAGCTGGGAATGGAGCAGGAGCCAGGGTCAGAGTGGATGTGGGCAGGATGCTGGTAGTTCTGGCATTTCCCCTCCTCCTCACCAGGACATCCCATCTGCTGTGTGCACAGTTCCTGTGTGGCACTGGGACAAGTCTGAGCTCTAGAGCAGCCCTAGGGACAAGCCTTGCAATGGCCAGGTGCCTTTGGAAAGGGCAAGGGGAAACAGGAGTGGGGACAGCCTGAGACACAGAAAGCAGCTGCCCAAAGATATCTGAAGCTTCTTTACAATGTTCTCCCTAAGACTCATCCATTCCTTCCTCAGCAAAGGAGTTTGGACTTGTTTCCTCTTCTGTGCCCAGAATTGAGAAGCAATATTTTCACCTCTACCAAAGATGAAACTGCAAAATATCCTTGCCCACTTGACAAAATCAGTAAACTAAATTCTTTTGTTATTTTATTTTAAAACTTTAAAATCTTCAATTTTTGTTAAAGGTGGAACAACAGCATTTTGAACATTCAGATGTTGCTTTGAAAAACTAATTAAAATATTCCACTTTTAAATTTAAAACAGACATAATAGGAGCAATGCTTTCCAAAAGAAGGGCAATATTTGAGGTCATCTACTTTGCAGTGGACCAAGAGAGCAGAAGTGGAGAACACAACAGGCTAACTTGTCAAAGACACAGAAGAGGCACTTTGGAGCCACAGTTCAGATTCATGAGGAGATTTCTGGAGCTGCTCTCTGCTGACTGGAGCATGCCAAGGAGAAGCTGTTGAATGATATGCCCTGTACAAGACCTTCAGCAGGGCATCCTTACATTCCAGATGTGGGAATAACCTCTGGATTCTGGCAGCTCTACAGTGACCCCAGTCCCACAGGGCTGTCTGTCCTGCCTGAGGCTGCTCCCCCAGCCCCAGCAGCCTGTGCCAGGCACTGACTGGGCTTTGGGGGAGCTGTTTGCCTGGGAATGGGAACAGGACCCACCCTTTTCAGTCCCTGGTGCCTCATTTCACTGGAATTTCTCAAATTGCTGTGCCCAGTCTGCCATTTCCCAGGTTATTGAGTCCTGCCCCATCTGTGTGGTGACTATGATCATCCTGCTGTTCATGGAGATTGGAAGGGCTGGACAAACCAAGATTTTATAGATGGAAAGGAGTCTGATAAATACACAAGGTTTCCCTGAAGATAATTTGGATTGAGAAGGGAGGGAAGAACTGGGGCTGCCTGGAGACCCAGAGATGTCCACACAAGCTCCTTGAACAATCACAGAGCTAGGCAGTGCACCGTTAGGACATCAGGCTTCTCAGACCCATGTTCCACCTGTGGCAGAGCCCTGAGAGTGGCTGGAAGGTGGAGCTGCCATCCCTCTCTCCAAACTCAGTGTGCAGCCTGATGACCCATCTGGCTGCTCTCCAGAATGGAGGTTTTGGGATTCCCATTCTGAGCCCTGAAGCCTTTTCATCTACCTTTAAATAGAACAGGGCTTTGAGGGAAACTGGAACTGGAACAAAGCTCCTTCCCCACTGTGGGGCCAGCGGGGTCGATGAAGAAGCAGCTGAGGGTGAAATCAATTAATTCATTCATTACAGAGCTACTGCAGTCACAAAGATATTTCAATTGTGCTTGCTGAGAGGTCCTCATGAGAGATACATCTCATTTTCAGAGAGGTTCCCAAGGGGAGGGCATCGTCAGACAATTTCATTCCTGCTGACTGGAGGGTAACAGATGTTCTAAGGAAAATGTACCCTCCTGTCACCTCAAATTTCACTCCAGAACAAGCAAGAGTTTGAGTGAAATCAGACTCCACTTTAATCTAGGGAGATTTGTAACAGGAAACCACAAAAACTTGGGGAGACAGGAGGTGGTGAATGCTGTTTTCAAGGTTTAGAGAACAAGCAAGTGAGGCTGGAAGTACCTTTCCCTTGCAGGGAAGTTTGCTGTCAGGTTTCTGTTGTTGGGCAGGACTTCTGAGATGGCTCAGCATTCACAGGGAAACCTTCCAAGCCCCTTGATCATGATTCCACCAGAAACCAGATGCTCTGGGCTGTAGATTTCTGCCCCAAATTCCTCCTGGTGGCTTGATGGGCACATCCTGCAGCTGTGTTTGAGTCCATGCCCTCCCTATGCCTCACACACTCCTGTACTGTCTGATCTTGTAAGGGAAATTTAATGATTTTAAATATAAATTTAGGTCATTTAAAAAAGACTGTGGAGGTCTGATCACTGAGCAGCTCTTATAACAAGGTATGGCACTTTTCCATGCACTTTTGTGCCCCAAACCAGAGAACAGGATGTCAGTTCCTTAATCACAGTCATGATTTCAAACCCTTTGCTCCTTGCAGAGAGATTTTTCAAGAGTCCTACAATCAGTATCTCAAAATCTTCTGAAGATACAGCTATTTATTGAAGGATTTGGCTGGGTAATGTTTCAGAGAAAAAAATGTCATCCTGTCTGGATATTCCATGTTAGCAAGAGAGAAAATGCACCTATTGGCAGATGAATAGACAAAAAAAAAGATCCTGCAATTCTGGAGAAAAACCAGAGCTTTTCAATCATTTCTATGTACCTGACAGCAAAGTTCACCTCCAAATCAAGGGCATAGTCTAAACACCTCCAGCATAATCCAAAAAGCACTGAAGGGAGCAGGGCTATGGGGTGAAAGCGTGAAGTGCTGATGAATTTAGTCCATTCCTTTAATATACTGAGGATACAGATGGCACAAGCAGTCCCTTCCCAGGCTGGGCTGGAGCCATGAGAGGAGCAATGGATCATTGAGGGAAAGACTGAAACCCATGGAAGGTTCAGTGACAGCAGTGGAGCAAAGCAATAACTGCTTTTCCTTGCTTGTCTTTCTAAACTGGGGTCATTCATAAAGGGGAATCAGTTTGGAGAAAGGAGGGAGGGAGGGAGGGAGGGAGGGAGGGAGGGAGGGAGGGAGGGAGGGAGGGAGGAAGGAAGGAAGGAAGGAAGGAAGGAAGGAAGGAAGGAAGGAAGGAAGGAAGGAAGGAAGGAAGGAAGGAAGGAAGGAAGGAAGGAAGGAAGGAAGGAAGGAAGGAAGGAAGGAAGGAAGGAAGGAAGGAAGGAAGGAAGGAAGGAAGGAAGGAAGGAAGGAAGGAAGGAAGGAAGGAAGGAAGGAAGGAAGGAAGGAAGGAAGGAGGGAAGGAAGGAAGGAAACCTTTGCAATTTTGTGTAAAGAAAGTTCACACACCTGATGCCAGCATAATGTGAAATTTCACCAGGAATTTGGTTAAATGTTGAGGGGTGTGGTGTGAGCCATACCTAAAGAATATTTCTGAAGATATAAAGACTTAGCAAAGGCTGGAAGCTTCATGTTTCCATGTCCCACATTCAATGGGGTTTTTTTTGTTTGTTTATTTGTTTTTTTGTTTGTTTGTTTTTTGTTTCCCCAACTCCAATACATCTAGAGATATTTTCTTGCTTCCATCCCCATTTCCAGTCCTCAACTAAGAGTCAAAAGTGCTTGCAATACTTCCGAGGGCTGTCTGCATAGCCAGTTGTCCAGTTTCACAGACTTTAATGGCTTTGAGGGGAACTCACACATCCCTCTCTGACTGCCATGTCCAACTCAGACACAGCTCATGACAGTGACAGAAGATCAAGCTAAGTGGCCAAAACAAACACTTTGATATACAGAAGGCTGAAAGGGATCATTATTTTTACTATTTAAATTGCCTTTCTTTTTAAACATTTTCAATATATTTCATTCTTAGTATAAGTACTTTTTAGTGATAGAAGAAAAGACATCAAAAGTGTGACACAGACAGCTTTGGGGCTGATTTGAATAGCTCTTCACTGACGTATGTCTTCACACGAAAATCCCAGATGGTCACTTGCTTAGTTCACCAAATTTGCAATATTCAGCAAGATATATTTTAAAAAAAAAAAAAAAAAAAGCCTTCTCCCTAAGCCTTGTAGCTTTCTCTGGATTGATTTTTTCAGCTGTTCAGACACTGTTATCCCCACAGACAAATGCAAAGCCCCTCTGTGAGGGTTGGTTCATTACCTCACTTCCTTGTCTGACTTCTAATTTTCTGAAAATATAAAGAAAAGAAAACCTGAAAAAGCCAATTAATGAGAGAACCTGAGAAACAAGGGGGCAGATTCTCTTTTTCCAAGTCTGTCCTACACTCCCTGTGTCCTGCAGTGGGGTCTCCTGCATGGCAAGACAAGTGGGAGCTGCCTCTGAAAGCCTCAATCCCTGTTTATTTAAGCAAAGCTTCAGCTGGCTGATGGGGATCAGTGTAAAATGAATGATTCCACACAGCAGCACAGACATATCCCCCTGCTTCCTGGGATATTTTTTTTCTTTTTGTTTTTGCAAGGAGAATGAAATCCCCAAACTCTGCCTGACTGCTGCTGCTTTCAGGGTTGCTCTGCTGAGTTCAACTCTGATGTTCTCCAACTCCAGAGAAAAAGTATAATTAAATTAACCTGGAAAGGCTTTCTGATTCCAACATGTGGATGTGTTTTCTGAAGAGAGAGTGTTATAAAAGGGCTTATTTTCTGTGTTCCTGCTGCAAGATTTAAACCCTCTCTCCTGGTGGGATTCTGCTGTGTCCCAAAACCCAGACTAATGTTCATGACATATTCACCAGCTCTGTGCTGCATTGTCCTTGCCTTGCTGGGCTGTGCAGGAGGGTAAATACAGAAATACAAAATCTCCCTCCTTATTTTCTTTATTCCCACTTCCAGCTGCTCTGATCCTTTTCCAGCTTAGCTCTCTGCTCCTTTCTGATGTGTATTTGGTTGCAAAGATGGGGAGCAGTGGGTGGGTGCCTGTCCCACACACTCAGAGATCACCAGGGGTAGGGACAGGTCCCTTTGGAGCCCCAGGGGTAGGGACAGGTCCCTTTGGAGCCCCAGGGCAGTGGGGTTGTTCCCTCTGCCAGGTTATCCTGGGTGCTGCAGCACAGCAGCCTCCAAAATCCACATCCTGGCAGGCAGGATGTCTGCAGAGGCAGCTCTGTGCCCTCATCACTGTCAATCCTGTATTTTATGGGAATAAACTGCCCAGGCCAAACCCTGCAGTTAACATTAAATTGGGCAGTGAGGAACCTGCCAGCACCAGGATTGAGGTGTAGGAAACCAGTGAGTTGAACAAATTCAGGCAAGGTTACAACAGGGAAATAACCAGAAAGGCAGAATTTTCCTATGCTTTTAAGATAATTTATCCTACATATTTAGAACCATAGGAAATTTGGGTTGGAGGGGACTGTTGAAGATGATCCAGCCCTACCCCCCCTTTCAGGACTGCCCTTGGCAAGGCAGGACAGTGGCAGTGCAAAGGCTTCTTTGGGGCTGTGCTTGCAACTTTTCCCAGTGAAATACTCTGCTTTTTAGTGCTTTTAATTATCTGGACTCTGGTGTGTCGTGCTGAACAGCTGCTGCAAGTTACATTCTGCATGAACAGTTTGAGATAAAGTGAAGCAAAGTTCTGTTCTCCCCCACCTCCACCTTGGAGATCATGCTCATCTCCTACCCATTAAAAGAAAAAAAATCTCTGGTAAAAATAGTGTGAGATGATGTCATTGAAAATTATCATAATGCATCTGGAAAGAAAAACCATTGGGGATACCTGGGTGATCTTAAATCTGACTTTTTTACTTTTTTTTTTTTTTTTAAATCCCTGATTTATTAATTTTAACCTGCTTCTAGCAGGAAAGACAATGATTTGTACTTGCAGAGATCTGGCTCTAACCTAAATAATGTGGGGGAGTGGGAGGGGAGGGTGTGGCTTTATGGGATTATTTCTTGTCTCCTTTCCTGTGCAGGTGTCTCACAGGTCACAGCAGTGTCAGGGGTTCAGCATGCCCTCCTCGAGATGGAAAGTAGAAGCAAAAAGATCACCAAAAGCTTCAGGCTCTGAGCCATCCCCTAAATCCTCCCCAAAATGAATGGAAGGACTGGCAGAAATGAGGACAGGGTGTCCAGGCAATTTATATCCATCCTCTCCCTGATAACATCTCTGCTTCCTCAGGAAGGCCCCATTTCTGTGTTAAGAAATGGCCTGAGCTGGTGGCTGTGCAGCATCTTTTCCTCCTGACGAGCTGGGGCCATTCCAAATGAGGATAATAAACGATATAAGGAACAATATAAGCACTGCCATAAATAAGAATGCTGCAATTCCACTGATGACTTATGGTGGCATTATAAATGATCGGAGCTAAGTCAGGAGGGCTCCTCACACCACCAGAGCCTCGTGGTAGAATTATAGATCTAATTTAAGTGCATTTTGGGGGTAAATTATTTATTAAAGTGTAAAGCTTATGGAGACAAATGTTCAAGTAGTCAGACTCCTGGACTAGGTGAGCATTCCTGGTCCTAATAATTACAGGTAGAATTTGCTCCTGGGCAAAAGGACTAGATTAAGATTTCAGCAACATTTTAGGTATCCAAGAGCCCTGCAGAACACTTGCTGGCACAGGGCTGCAATGTCTAAACTTACAATGAAATGGGCTCCTTGTACAGGTGATCAATCCAGAGCACCTAGTGCTCATAAATCCATTGTAATGATTAAACTGGATCTAGGAGATGAGAGCAAGAAGAAACTTCTCCCAGGCTCATGAAAAATCACAGGTTGTTGTCTTACAACTTTTGTTTTAAGTTTTCCTGCATTTCAGCTGTAAAAAGAAGTCCTGTTGCTGGTGTTTTCTTTCATATTTCATTCTAATTTCAGTCAGGATTTGTCGCTGTTGCTAAACCAGGAAAGTGCTTGCAGGACTGTGCTGAAATTTCTGCACATGAGGGGAAAATGCTGGGAGGATGGAGCTCCTATCCCTGGAGGTGGCACTCAGTGCTCTGGGCTGGGTGACAAGGTGGGATCAGTCTGGACTCGATGATCTTGGAGCTCTTTCCCAACCACAGTGATTGCGAATGGAATTATTTCTACCACACCCTTCTTGAGTGAAATCAGGCAACTCATTAAAGCATCTCCAAAAAAATAAAGAAATAAGAAATAAATTTAAAAAAATGATAGCCACTTTGAAATCTCTAATTTGCAGGCTGCAAGGACCTCTCCACACCAGGCTGCCTGATCTCCCTGTGCCCATGGAGGAATTCCCAAGTGTAACACCAGCTCTGCTTTTGGCAGGAGAAGTAGAGGAAGACTCAGCTTATAAATCCCCCCACAGACTGAATTTTCTGGAGTCTTCTGCACTGCAAAATTAGCCCGTGGAGCAGGAGGCTCAACAGCTCCTGCACCACTGGGCTGCATCAAGGATAAACACATTAAGGCGAGGCATTAAGATCCTGTGGTAATTAGGAGCCATATAAGTAACTGAGATATAGAATGAAGCTGCTAATAATGCATGAATGCAAAGCCTTAAGAAGTTTGCTTCATATAAAGCACCTAGTATTCCGTGGCTTAGTTCAATTCTCTGAAGCTGCAAATTCAGGCTGAAGATCTTAGGAGAATGTGCTCATTCTGGGAGGGTTTTTTTTTTTCCTTGTCATACTTAAAATATTGCTGAGCCCAACTTTTTGTTATAGGCAAGGTTTCTCCCATAGCTCCCAGTCAGACTAGAAAATGTAGAAAGGCAGGACAATTTTTAATTTTTTTAAAATTTTGTTTTTTAATAATAAAGCACATAAAATTAGGCAGAGGGCTTGGGGGAAGGTTCAGATTAAGGGAGTGTATCTAATGGTCAGGCCAGGGAGATGGAATCAGTATTCCTGCCACTAATTCACTGTGTAACCTTGTGCTGTCACTAAGCTTTTTTGTGCTCTATTTTCCTCGTCAGTAAAATGAGTATTATAATAGTTACCTTCCTGATAAGGGTTCCAGTTAATCAATTTCTAAAGCTCTTAAGTACAGAGAGACACAAGATACCATATCAACAAAGTCCAGCATTTATCTTTGCCTGGATATTCCCTGAACTGCACCAGCTGTAAAGAAATAGAACCTGAGCTGTATAAACCCAAAAAATTCCCACTGACTTTGATGAATTAAGACTGTTTCTTGCAAATACTACCTGCAGGGTTTTTTGGGGGTTTTTGTTTTATTTTTTTATTTTTCCACAGGCAGAATTTGCTGCTTATAAATGTGTTTGAAAAGTGTTTGAAAAGCAAATTAAAAAGGTTTCAGGTGGGCTGGAAGAATTAAACTCCCCCAAAGCCTGAATTGCTTGCACAGTTTACCTGTGCTGCTCCTCACAGTAACTTGAGTCAGTCTTTGTGCTGCTGCTGGGAGCAGGAGACAGAAAAAAGAAAAAAAAAGTGCTACAGTGAGTTTTGCTCAGAATTCTGAATTTTTGCCAAGGAAAGAGGAGGTGGAAATAATGAACATTTGACGGGTGTTTTTCAAACAATAGAACACTAAATTATGGTCTGGGAAGGAAGATCTTTTCTAATAAGAGCTGACTAAGGAGCTTAGCAAAACTGAAGGGTGAAAGAGAGGAGGGATTGTTGTACATAAGGAGATCAGGGTGTAGCAGCAGGGAAGGAAAAGAGCCATTAAATCAAAAGGACAATGCTGCAAGAACAAATGGGGATAATAAATAGGCCTTTAATAAATTCAGGTATTAATTAGAAGAATGCATTTAAATATCAGAAGAGCTGGATTCTGGCCAGCAGGCATGGGCAGGTAAAGAACCATAAGCTGGGCATGGGACCTGAACCCAATTGCTCCCTTTCTGATGCTCAGGCAAATAAATTGAATTATTTCACCATTTTTCCTTCAGTTTGCTGCATTTCCAGGAAAATGTAGAAGATATTCTCCTTCCTTCAAGTACCTTCCTGCACATACAGCAGATTTAAAATAGAGGAGGTGGTTACACATCACCCCTGTCATGCACATCTTCCTTCTGGCCACTCTGCTCCACACTCACGGTTTGGATCTTCTCTCACTGCTTTTACTGCCCAGTCCTTATTTCCTCCTCTTCCTTCACCTTCCATCCCAAACCCTTTCAGCCCTGTCCTTCACTAAAGACAAACAGCTGCAGTTGATGGTTACAAGCACATGTGGAACAGCTTGAATTTAAAATGTGTTTGTCTCCTTCCTTGTCCTGCTCGCTTTGGGCTGCCTTGGCTCTCAGTGCACCAGCTCTCAACCTGCCAGAGTCCCAACAGCTCAACACTTGAATAATTTAAGTGATTTACATTCCCCAAAGTGCATGCAAACAGGTTTGTTATGAGTCTTTGTGACTTGTTCTTTTAAAGCACTTCTCTGACGTCTGTTCTTCATCAGAGCTCACCACCCAAGTCAGTTCACAGTGGCAATGGGAAGGTGAGTGTTGTTTCTTGAAGTATATAATAGAAGCTGAGCTGTCCAGGTGGGCCTAAATTATGGGTCTTTAAGGCTGTAGAATGTGCAGGTATGATAAAAAACAAAATAAACTGGAAAAAAAAAAATTCTCCATGTGGAATTTCTCTGTACCAAGGAATTGCACATGCTGTTTCATGTTTTTACCCTCTTTTAGGGCAAAGTATTGTTATTTCTTTATTTGTTTGTTTATTCTCTGCCAGTTTGTCATATGCCAGCACATCCCTTGGAATACACAAATCATTCTCTTTCTCCTTGGACCACTGGGGTCTGGCAGAAGAGGGTGTCCCTTCCTCCAGGCCCACTTGGCAAAGCTTCTCCTACTCTGTGTTTATTCTTATTCCCCCAGCTCTCCTCTGCCCTCCTCACACCAAGGTGGGGTCTCCTGCAGCTGCCTGCCCAATTCCAACTGCCCTTACACACAAGGTTTGCTCTGCTGATGGAAAATCTCTTTCCCCTTTCTGACCTGTGTCCAGAAGGTACCAAGTTCTCCCTCTGGATATGCCTCAGGGTTTGTAGTGCCCTGAAAGGGACAAGGAAAGCATTTTTGTAGCTACTGTGGGACTGAGAATGTCTTTATCCAAGGCCATGTGGAAGTTAGTAGAAGAGTTTGTACAGAATTGGTTCTCCAGGCTCTCTGCCCTGTGGGTCAGTCCTAAGTTTGAGTTTGTGCAGGTTCCTGCCTTGGTTTACTTTGTCACATCTCAGTCCTGTGTAGTCACAATTTCTCTCTGTGCTTCCTTCCATCCTGTCCTTCACCATTTTCCTGCCTGGTTTGAGGCGTTCCTGCCCCACTGCCCTGCTGGTCACTCAGCTCTCCCTGCCCTGCTTTGTCCATCACTCTGAAACTCCTCTCCCTGTCAGAGGAGTCTGCTCACATTCCAGCACACACCGCTCATGTTAAGCAGCAAATCAATCCTGCATTCCCTGCCCTAATGTGCCATGTGGGAATCTCTCTGGAGCCCACAGTGAGGGTTACAGCTTCTCCCTTGACCTGTGAATTTGCTCCTGCTGTGGGGACTGAGCACTGGTCCCTTATCCACTAAAAGAAGATTTCAGCCTCATTTTTCACTGGCAGTGACCAGAATGACCAATCTGCTGCCTGCTGAGGAGCAAAAGGTCAGGCCAAGTCCACTTTGTGGCAACTTGTTTTTCTCCACAGTGACCAATTTCAGGCAGTAATAGAAGCATCAATAATGTCTCTGTCTTCCCTGACTGCTTCATTTCTTCTTTTTCTTTTTCCCTATTGATTGAAATATTGCAGCCTCCATTTGTTAGCTGGGCCCCTGTGAGGCAGGCTGAGCACACACACAGCTCATGTCTTCCTCAGGAGCAGGATGTGAGGAGCTGAGCTGATTCGGGATTGTGGCAATGGTGGCCACAGAATGCAACTTGTGATCTCCTTGGCTTCTCTCTCGTGTGGCTGAGCTCTTGGTGCTCTGGGGAGTCACCTGGCAGCTGGAGTGTTGTGTTTGCATGCTGGAAGTACAAAGGAAAGGCCCCCTTGGGGTTTCCTCAGAGCAGAGGAAAAGCCCTCTCCAAGGGCTGGTGACTGCCCCAGTTCCTGCTGCCAGGTGAAGCCGAGAGCAAGAGGAGCTCTAAGGACAGGAGCTGTGTGGCACGTGTGTCCCCAGAGCCACCCCTGCTGTGTCCCTGCTCAGCTCCATGTGCAGCACAATCCCTCCAGCAGGAATTCTGCAGAAACCAAGACTTCATCTAGGCGGGGAAAAAACCTCAAATCCTACAACCACCACCAAAAAAAACCCCAAATCTCAAACCCCCAGAGAGCTCCATCAGAGGTCATGCTGATGGAGGCTGGGTCAGGCTTACCAAGATCCCTCAGCCAGGAGCTTCCCTGAATGTCACAGCTCCCTTTCCTCAGGATGAGTTCAAGTTCAGCTGCACTGCTGCACCCCCAGCCTGGGACTTGGTTTTTTTGAGCTGTCACCCCCCTGATCATTTTGTTTTGCACAATGGGAAGATGATACACTCATTTTGGCTCCTACCAGGCAGATCCTGTGTGGAGTCAGGGCCTATTTCTTGCTGTTTTCCTGTACTTCTGCTTCCAATTTCTAATTGGAAAATAGAATTAATTCCAATTCCTAATTCAAATTTCTCATTCCCCACCTTGTAACTGCCCCCTCTGCCTCTCCCACCTCACCACAGACCCCGATGGCATCAATTTGTCATTGGGGTTGTGTTGGGTGGTGTGAGACATTTCCTGCTTCTGTACTGACCTACTGCTCTGCAGACTGCAGATCCCATCAGAATCCTCCTCTGGAACACAGCCCCTTGCAAATCCTCATTGCTGTTGACAGCTGAGAACTTGATGGAATTTGGTGGTTTTAAACAAATCTGTTTCTGCAAGCACAGGCTTTTGACTGCAAGGGCTTTGTAGTTTGAAATTGCTGAAGTTAATTGATATTCAAGAGTGATTATTCAATGGTAATGCATTCATAAACAATGCCACTGCTCGTTTGAAAAATTAAAGCATTAATTTAAATTAAACTGTAAACAAGGGAAAGATGTTGTGTGAGTAAGGATTGAGAAGGCCCTGCAGAACATTTGATGCAGTGATATTGTACCTGTATCTATGTGGGACATGCATTTTTAAATCAGGACACTCAAAACCATTTCAGGTCCACAGTTCTATTTTCTAGCTCTTCTCAAACTCTGTATTCTTCACTAAGGGGAGATGATACTCAGTGGCCACTGAATCTTCAGAAACCTCTGTCAACAATCCTCTCCATCAGACATCTCATCTGCCTGGGCCACCTCAGCTGGGATGTGATGGCATTCCCACCCCATGTAATTCTTGCTGTGATTAAAATCAACCCATCTGGGGCTGAAAAAAAAATACAAGTGCCTGTTTTCATGATCTTACCTTATATCACTTCCAACAGGAAAGGTTTCTTGGGTGAGTGTGGCATTTGCTGAGACATTTCCCTGTCCTAATAAATCCTTGCTTTATAGATAGATGAGACAGGTTATAAGCCTGGGTCAATAAGGGAAGCTACAGAAGTACACAGAGCAGTGAGTTAAATCTTGGGTGACCTGGGTTCAGGATTCTGCACTGCTACAGATCTCTCTAATCTTGAATAAGTCACCTCTTCTCTCCTGTTTTTTCCTGTAACTTGAGTCTGTCAACACTCTCTTGCATCATGGGATTTTCAGAGTATAAAAAATATTCCAAAGTGTGGAGACAGTCAATGCAGGGGTAACAAGGGTCATCAAAATACCATGCTTAGATAAGTAAGGATGATTATTTTCCATCTTCTTTATCCCTGCATGATAAAAATGTTTCCAGAAATCATTATATACAACACATGAGCGAGAAGCAGCAGGAGAGTAATTCCCTGTCCTCAGCTATTTTCTACATGTGGATGAGGTATGTTTTTGGAGGGGGTGGTTATTTTATCCCTGAGCTTTTTCTTGACACGTTGGTAAATAGGGTTCATTTTGCACAAATCTGTTCATCACACCACCCCAGTAATATTAGCAAGTAAAATATATAAAGTTATTTATGGTGAGTGAGAATCAAATCTCCTCTCAGGGATTACTGGCAATAGAAGAGGCAGAATGACTTTGATCCTGTCCAGCACAGAGAATTCCCAGTAGTTTCAATGTTAGTCTTTTGTTTTCCAGAAGTTTACCTTGGGTTCCCCGTGGATCACAGCAAACTTGATTTGGTGGAATCTGATCCCTGACATTTCTTCTAACACAGTCTGTCTGTTAGATATGAATCCTCTTTTTTTTTTTTTTTTTTTTTTCCCCTTCTGCATGCAAAACAAGGGGATTGTTCCTTGAAAGGAACAAGGAAACTTGAGATGTCTCAACCAGCTTTCTTTATATGGCAAAACATACTTAGAAAAAAATATAAGAAGCAGAACTCCTAGGCTCTATCTTTAGCAGGAAATGACCAATTTTACATTGTGTCCTTTCATGCCTCAGTTTCCCAGTGTTCAGAAAGCCATAATTAATTTTTTAAGGGAAGATATGCCCTATCTATGCAGTTCTATATTCCATTATGCTTGGTATAACCATTAAATTATTTTTTTAAAGCGAATGATTTAAAACTGATAGTAAGAAATACTTTTCCTACACAGCACATAATTAACACGTGGCACTCAATGCCACAGACGTTATTGAAGCTGAGAGCCTTGGAGGATTCACAAAAGGATTAGAGATTCATATGAATAATGGGAAATTCTATTAGAGAAAATAAAAAATGCATGAAGGATGGAGGACGTCATGCTTTGGGCTTATAAAGCAGCAGCTAATTGAGGGCAGGGACGTGCTGGGTGCACAGGATGTCCTGGGATGGTTTTCCACAGGGTTTCTTGGCCAGCACAGCACAGCTGGGCTGCTCAAGGGGTTGCTGGGCTGCTGAAGGAGTTTCTGGGTGCCTGAACATCTGCCCTCTTTCACTGAGGCTGCTCCTGTCTGAAGATAACAATAAAAATAAAACCCAGAGCCAGCTATGGATGAGCCATCATGGCCTGGTAGCCTGTGGCACAGAACTGGGATTCTTGGCATTGCTTGCAGCTGTTCCTGACTTTCCAGCTGTGCAGGGAGGTCCCAGGGGCACCACAGGCTCCCAGTGCAGGACCAGGTCCAGGCACCTTGGGACAAGTTCCAACACACATCCCAACTTTCTTCCCCCTGTGTAATCCCACAAGAACCCCCAAAGGTGAATCCCAGCTGGCTGCTCAGCTGGTTTGAAGTCATCCCTGTCCAGAGCCTTCCACAGCCACCTTTGCAGAAGTCCTGGAGCCATTTAGCAAACTCCTCAGGTAGCAGAGCATGTCTGCAGCTCCTGAGCAAGCAATTACAGTTCATCCAACCAGAGGCTTTCATTTCATCCAGCCTCAATTAGAAGAAGGCATTGCCACATCTGCCCAAAGTTCAAAAGTGTCCACAATTCCACATAAATTATTGCTGTATTTCTGCAGCCTTTGATAGACTAAGATTGATTACAAAAAATAAGAAAAAAGAGTGACCTTCCTCAGACTTCTCCAGTGGTATTTCCGTTAGTATTTTATAATCACTGTTTAAGGGAGAAATTGCTCCCTGGTTATTAAGGTAAAAATTATCACCTTCTTTGACTAATAAAATCAATAAAGGCTCCCTACCCTTTGAAAAGCCCAGAAACCTTCTCTCTTTTCATAATTAAACATTTTGACCTAATCTGGAGCAATAATAACCTTCAAAGTTTTATAAAATTCCTAATAATAATATCTTAGAGAACACCTTTCTGCTCAGCAGGTTTCACAAATTGCAGCCCACATTTGGAAAGCATCTTTATTCATGGCTGGGCTGGAATACACGTGTCAGCTTTTAAGGAGATTTTTGTGGAGTTTCATCATCAGTGGTAAACAAATCCCTGGAGGGTGTTTGATTGAAGTGTTTCTGGCACAATTAAAGGGCTGTTGTTTCTGGGTTTGCTGTGTAGCAGCCAGGGGATGTAATTTTTAATTGCTGGTGTCTGCAGTAGGGCATTTGCACTCAGAGACCTCGGAGGGAATCGTGGTTGGGTGTGAAGGGAGCGTCCAGCTCCTCTGGTTCCAAACCCTGCCCTGGCCAGGGACATCTTCCACTGGCCCAGATGGCTCAGAGCCCCATCCAGCCTGGCCTTGGGCATTTCCAGGGATGGGGCAACCTGTGCCAGGGCCCCCACCCTCATGGCAAAGAACAGTTTCTGTTATCTCATCTGAACCTGCTCTTTGTTAGTTCAAGCTGTTCCCCCTTGTGCTGTCTCTCCAGGAGCTGTAAACAGCCTCTCTCCAGCTTTCTTTAGGTTCTCTTCAGGTACTGCAGACCACAGTCAGGTTATCCCAGAGCCTTCTCTTCTCCAGGCTGAACAATCCCAATTCCCTCAGCCTTTCCTCACTGCTTCATGCCTCTGATAAAATTTGTGTCCTCCTCTGGACTCTCTCCAACATGTCCATGTCCTTCCAGAAAGCATCAGACTGTCACAGATACTGACCATTTATAGAAGACTTCTATTAAAGAAACACATTTTTTTCCAAAATGTTTTATTTTTATATGTCTTTTATATGTGTTGATTTTATTATTTTTATAGTGGGCAGAAGCACTTTTTGATGTCCCTTGTTCCAGCAGGGTTAGCTGTGGGTTTTGAGGGTCAGTTATGGTGCAGTTAGTGAGGATGAGAGCACCAAATATCTCTTCAGCCCAGCTGGAGTCTCAGTGGGAAAAAGGGGATCAAAACTCTTAATCTCACATGGAGAGATACTGCTCCTGCCTCTCTAATTTCTGCTGTCCTTTTCTGGAGTTCCATTTATCAGGATTACTCGCTCCTCAGACAAGTTATCTCTGTCAGGCTTGAATGGCTGCTCTCCTGGGCACTGAGAGACATCCCAGCTAATTAACTATCATCCTACATTTGATGATGACGAGAGTCCACTGAGAACCTTCCATCCCAGTGGATCCCTTGGAGCTCCACATATTAAACAAACCTGCCTGTGCCAAGCCCAGGGATTTCCTCCTCACAAATGAGTGGCAACCAGTTTGGAGCCGAGTTCAGGAGCTGTGCTCCAGTCCATGGCAAGGGGAAGGAGTGCCCTGATGGAATGATTAACTTGTCTGGCAAAATGATGTCTCTGCAGGGATTTTATTTCACATGGAGCTGCCACCAGGAGCCCTGTAACAAAGCAGAAAATACAGTTTGGGAATCCCCTCTCAGCAGTGCCCACATCTAAAATTCCTGCAGGTGACTTAGGTGTGTGTGTCAACTTATAATTAGGCAATCACAGCTCAAAATTCATTTTGATCGAATCTAACCCTTTCCTAGGCATAAACATTTCTTTTCTTATGGAAGAACATCCTTTCAGTGCCTGTCCTTGAAAGCTCTTAGGCATTCCCACTGGGCTAACACTGGACTTTTTAATCCATATTTAACCATTTCAATGAGGGATCTTAACCAGTGTTCTGTGGCCCTGAGTTGTGCTGTATGGACAAGTCCTCTGACTGCTTTAGGATCTGGGCAGCTCCTGTTTTGGGGCAAACCTTGTCTCTAGAGGTTCCAGGTATTCAGTTTTCTTTGGAGATGGCTTGACTCTGGCTTTCAGCAATCCTCAAACCCTGTAACAACCAAAAAGCACATCTACATTTAGAAGAAAAAATGAAAATGCCCAAGACCTTTGTACCCAGTGCCTTTCTCCCTCTGTGGGTGAAGACAATAATTTGTGCAGAGTACCAATAGATGAAAGAGCTGCCTAAACACTGAGTGCTGCTGTGAGCAGGACTCAGTGGGGGTGAATCTGTGCAGCCCCACTGGAGGGGATGAAACTCTGCTTATTTCTACCTGCTTTGGACTCAGGCCCTCTCGTTTTTATTACTGTTATCATCTGAACCTGAGTTGCAGCTCTCCCCCAAGTTTGCTCATCACTGACCTTATCACATCTCCTTTCATTTGCTTCCTATCTGAACAATTTACATTTCACCTCCTTGGAGCTTTTTTTTTTTTTTTTTTTTTTTTGGATGAGACTCCTTTCATCTCTCATCATAATGTTCAATAATGACATTTCCATTTGCTTTCCTTTTCATGAGGCTTCTTTTTGAAAACAGGATCTGACCTCTCTCTTTGTATTCTCCCATCAGCCAAGAATCACATTGTGCATGAATTTAATTGACTTATTACATCTTTACAGAATGTGGGTCCTTTAGGTTTGTGTGTGTTCTGTATGTTTGTTTGTTAATTCTTGGGTCTTTGAGAAGTGGATTATGCAATTTCCAGAGCTTATTTCCCATTACTATTGAATCTTTCAATTGAACTGAATTTCATTGTGAGATGGAAAATAGAACGAACTGAAAATTCAACTGAAAACATGTCAGTATTGTTGATACATGTGTTAGTGCTATTATAGACTTTATCAGCTTATTTTCTCTTCTGGGGCTGAGTAGGGAGGGGAAACATCAAATAAACAAAAGCAAGCAGAGGGTTGTTTTTTTTTCTTTCACTGAAAGAAATGTCTATATTACACCAAATAAAACTTTATTTGCCCTGTTTGGATGCACATGAAACCCACCTGATCCTGTTCTTCAGCCCTCAGATGCAATGGAAAACTCCTCATTTCAACACACGTCCAGCATCACTTTTATTTATCAAAGTCCTGATGTGCGGCAAACTGGCCCCTCACTATTGATCCACAGGGAATGCCATTGATTTTGCCCGCAGAGAATGTGGCCCATTATGATAAAAAGTGCCCTTGGTGCTGGTGGCACCTTGTGGCTCCTGCCAGCAGGGTGCTGCTGTGACACACAATGACACAGGGAAGGGACCAGCGGGTACAAAACCTCTGGTCAATGTTTAAGTTGCACAAACAAGTGCTGCTTTGTGGCTGGGATCATGGAAATGCAATATTCCCTGGGAAGCAGAGCTCAGAGGGCTTTTGGTGCCTGTGTTGTACCCCCAGAGAAGGGAATGTGTGACCACTGCACCTTGGAACTTTGACATTCCAGCAGGTCCTGCATTTTATTTGCCTTTCTCAGCGTTTCTGAGCACTAAAGTAGCATTTTATAGAAGTAACTACAACAACTCCAAGATCCCATTCCTGACTGGAAATGTGGAGTTTGACTTATTTTCCCTGTGTACATTACTTAGCCCTTATCAAACACTGAATTTCATTTGTCATTACTGAATCCTTATCTCAGGAGCATTCTGTGATTCTCAGTTAGGCTCAGATTTGACTATGTTTAGTTATTTTATGTCTTACACAGACTTCATCTTTCTGTGAACCCTCTTTTCCAGCCCATTTATGAATATATTAAATACATTTATTCCTGGCTTTTTAGGTGATTTAACAAGAAAACTTCTCTCATCCCATGAGCTCAGAGCTGCTTTAAGAGCTTTGAGATGTCACCATGAGAGGTTTGTTTTGTTTTTTAATTTCTGAGTACTGTATTGACTCAATCATCCTTATTGATGTATTCCTTAATCACTTAGAAGAGCCTGGAATGATTTGTGAGAGATGACTTCACTCTACAACTGCTGTATTGACTCTTCCCAAAGAATGATGTGTTGCCCATGTGTTCACTAATTTTGTTTGGGTTAGATTCTAATAATTTGGCCTGGTGCAGCAATCAGATCTGGCGATTTGGGCTCCAGAGAGTGCTTTGTTTAGTTAGATTTTTTTATTTTATTTTATTTTTTTAAATTTTATTTTAAGGCTGGAGTTATATTTGCCAGTTTTCCTTCTGGTGTGGAGATTTCTTTCCACTGAGGTTGGGAGGTGGCTGGCATGACTCTGTGTGACACCAGCCAAGGAAGGCTCAACATGGACTGGGATCTCTTTATTTTAGACTTTGAAATCTCCCATTTGTCACAGTCTTTCTCCTCATCACCATTTTTAGGTTCCAATCCCTCTGTGGGGCTTTGTCACTGCACCAGGTAAAAGTTGTATTTATGGAGCCTGAGCACGTTGGGATGGTGGGAGGCTTTTTAAGGATAAGGTTTTCCCTGACAACCTGGAGTCTGAACAAGCAATACTTGTGCTCGAGGCTTCCTTCTGATGGGAGGAGCAGAGCTGTGAGCAGCAGGAGATACAAGGGTCCTTCAAATCACAATCCTGCTTCAGTCCCTCTTCTTTCTGAATCATTTGTCCAGCAAACTCAAGAACCATACAAATGTGGATTATCCTCAGTGGAGGAGGATTTTACCCTTAGCTGGTATAAATCAGAACAACTCCAGTGTAGGGTATTTTTTTTTTCCTAAACTAAGGATCTGGCCACTTTCACACTATCCAGTTATATCTGTGGATCAATTAAAAAAAAAAAAATGAAATAATATTCTTTTTAAGTGACAGAAATCCCACATCTCTGCCAAAAAAGCTTTGTATCATTCTAGCAATCCCAACCAGCCTTAAACCTGTGCCTTTAGGAGAGGTTTGTGTATTTTTGGTTGCTGGGTTTGTTTTAAGACTGGTTCCCTCAATAAAATGCCCAGGTGGATCAAGGTGTGGTACAAACCCAAGCCAGAGTATGGGCAGTTCAAATGTGCATAATGATTTTCATATCAGTAAAATCCTCACTCCTGACATTAATTGAGGAACAGTCTCTGGGCACAGTAAAGGTTAAAACTGGCCCCACTCTTGTCTTCTTGTGCTGGTTTGGTGGATAAATTGGGGACTGCTGCCTGCAGAGCTGTCCTGCCCCTTTCACCAGCATGTATTTCACTTCCAGCATTATATAAGCTTTTATTTTCTTAATATATTATACAGCCTTAAATGAGAAGCCAAGCCCTGCAAAATTGCTTTTCCCTGCTGGCCAGGATCAGCCCCACCAGTCCTTCCCACCCAGCCCTGCTTCTGTCCCAGCTGCTTTAAAGTCTCATCACTCCTGAGTGGGAAGCCTTAAATATTTCTACTGACATTTCCTTGGCCTCCAGTGATTTAATATTATTAACCTGGTGTGTTATTAAAGTGACAGGAGGTGTCTCCCCTCTGCAGGTATATTTTCCTGAAAACTCATTTGAATTTTTATTACTTTATTCTGAGGGGCAGCTGGTGAAGCGCTCAAGGGGCAGGGAGGGCACAGGAGGGAAATGCACCTGGTTTTGGGGATGGAGATCTCTGTATGTATATTACAGGTTCTGGTATAGCTTATTCCACCAGAGTTTACTTCAGATTTAAGTGTATTCCTGAGCTGGAGCAGTCAAACTAAAGTATTTGCAAGAAAAATGTCTCTTTCCAGAGACTGCAGCCCATTTCAATGGCATAACCTGGGGGTAAATGGGCTTTTATGTCCTTTGCAAATCCCACAAATTTTATGCTTTACCCATGTCTCAGTCCAACTCTGCTTAAGTTTCATCTTTCAGTTGTTACTGTAGGAAAAATCTAACGTGCAGAGTGAAAAATCTATAAACTTAGGACAGTGGAGAAATAAAGCCAGATTTTAGCCAGCATAAATCAGTGGCACTAAAATCATCGGACCTGCATTAGTTCCCTCTTGCTGCACACAGAGTCTACAGGGCTGGGTTTGCACAAATATGAGGGGGAACTGATTTCATCCACCCAGAAAAGAAAAAAAAATATCTCCACAGTGAAATCCCTGTTTAACGAAGATCCATTCATTTCCAAGAATGTTTTGAAAACTGTCTGTTCTAAAACTATTTTTTTGGGTTCTAGAAGTGAAGAAGAGATCCTTTCTAGGCACTCATCCAGAAAAGCCAGGTTATTTGATCTCCATCAGCTACTGACACTGTTAGAACTCCATTTTCTCATGCTTTTTTCCTGCCCTGACCAATCTGCCATGGATAATTTTTAAGGAAATTTGAGCTAATTCCACCATCTCCAAATTCTTTGTGAAGCAGCCCCTTTGTGTTGTTCTCCAACAGGTATTTGGTTCAGTACTTTGCTCCAAGCCCATCTCTTTGCTTTGTTCATTAAATGATGTCTCTCTGAAAGGTTATTTGAAGATATTTCCTTTGTCTCTGGCTTATCAGCTCCTTTCCATCTGCCTATCTCGGCAGCAGCACATTGGTATTTTAGACAGTTCACTAAAAACTTTGCAAGGTAAGAAATTATATCCAATCCTGCCAGGGCTTCATTCTTAACCAAGGCATTCATGACTTTTCTGTCAGGCTATAAAACTGGTTTTGTAACAAAACCCTCCCATTCAGGTTTATTTTTACCTTTTCCCTCTATATAATCTTCAGAATCACTTTAGAAAAATACTGTATCAAAAGCTGATATTAAACTTTGGAGTGCCTGGCAAATGATTCAAAGGAATGGCTCACACTGGGGTAAACCCAGAGATTTCTTTTGTAAAGTTCCACCTACATAATCTCCTAGAGGTAGATTTTTAGAGCTTACTATTTGCTTTAGTCTGGAGACATTTTCTTGCTTTTATGGCTTATCTACTTGCTGTCCACCAGTTCTTTTAGATAGGAATGTTGCTGTTTTCCTACTCTTTAATCTTTTTCTCTTGCTCAGAAGTTGCCTTTGCTGTCACCCACCCCAAGCACAGGAAAACCAGGAGCAGCCCACCTGCTCTGTAGCTGATGGCTGGAGCAAAGGCTGGGATGGAGCCTGGATGGACAGAAAACTGTGCTGGGAAAGGCAGGATGGGCAAGGCTTGCTTCCAACTGAGAGTAATTTTGGATTAGAGATTTAGAAAAAACCTTCCCTGGGAGGGTGGGCAGGGCTGGCACAGGGTGCCCAGAGCAGCTGTGGCTGCCCCTGGATCCCTGGCAGTGCCCAAGGCCAGGCTGGATATTGGGGCTGGAGCAGCCTGGGACAGTGGGAGGTGTCCCTGCCATGGCAGGGGTGGGATGGGATGGGATGGGATGGGATGGGATGGGATGGCATGGCATGGCATGGCATGGCATGGCATGGCATGGCATGGGCTTGAAGGTCCCTTCCAACCCAGGCCATTCAGTGCTGCCTGTAGGATCACAGATGGTTTGGTCTAGGATGATCTGTTGAAGTCTTTCTGCTGAGGTGTCGCTGCATTGCTGAGATCTCCTTTAACTGAGTGTTGTGACACTCTGGCTTTGCAAGGATGCCTGGCAGAAGCTGCCCTCAGACCTGTGGCATCCTCCCTGTGGGTTGTCTCTCTCTTTCACAGGGACTGAGCTGCTCCTCTCCCAGCCCTCCATGGGAAGCCAGGGCTCCAGCAGCATTACAGACTCTTGTTCTCTCTGGCCTGCAGCAAACACTTCTCTATAATTCATGGGATACCAGAGTGAAGCAAATGCCATGTGGAGCCCCATGGAGGAGTGGCAGCTGAACATCTGGATGGTTTTACATGCAAGAACAAGCACAGGCTTTACAAACCTCCCAACCCCAAATTTCTCTTGCAGATTTCTGCTCAAATACAAATCCTTTCAGGGGTTAGGAAGGGAGCAACACCAGGATGTGTTGTGGAAGTGTGGTGTGATATTTTCCACAGCATTTGTGCATTGCTGATCTCTGGATCCACATGGCAAAGTTTTACCACATCAGTTATAGTGAGCTAAAACACAACCCCCTACCCTTCCATCTGAAATAAGGTTTTCATCCCCTGTGAAAAGCCACGATGGTGTCTCTGCCTCCTGCACCAGTTTCTCCTGACTGATGCACTAACCTCCATGTCATTGCAGAGTGTTATCATTTATTATTTCTAACTCAAGACTTCTCAGTCCTCACCACCTCATAGCATGACTTGATCCACAGCTCTTCAGAAAAGAGACAGAAGAGGGAGTTTAAAATTTATTCTTTTGTTTTGTTTGTGTTTAAGGAGAGGTTACAAAGTGCTTTGTGGTCTGGGGTTTTTTCACAATTTGATTTAAACTTTTCTAGTAAAAAACCTGACATTAAAGCAGAAATCCATTTCTATCAGAGTAAGTTATATCCATTAGGTGTTTACACCCTAAAAATATTCTACATTTAAATGAATGCCTTGTGATGCACTGGGAAAAAAAAAAAAAAAAAAGTCTTTGGCGGGAAATTCTCATTTATTTTTAATGCCAAGTCCCTAAAAAGCCAGACTTTGAAAGGAACAAAGGACTGAGTGGAAGTAAAATGATTTGTGTTCTTCCTGAATCAGTCTGATGCAAACATCAAGCAGTCCCACAGCCAGTTCCATACATAGACCTGCACCATTCCGTGCCACGTGCTCTGCAGGAAGCAGGTTTGCTTGGTTTATTTTTCTCCTTGGCTGTGACCATGGGTGGCCATGACCTGATGGTCCACAGACCTTGCTGGAAGCCCCTTTTTATGCTCTGTGATTTTCCTCAAACCAGCAGTTCTGGGAGAGGGAGCCACCCTTGGGGACGGGGACAGATCTATGGAGCCCTCCCAGCCCTGGGTGAGGATTATTTTAATCTGGGTATCCCTGAGTTACCCTTTGGGTGAAGAGCTGGGACCTCCTGGGTGCCCTGGGCAGACCCTGTGTGGGTGGGTGCAGCTTTGGGACATGGTTCTTGTTCCTGGAGTAACACCATCCCCAAATGTTCACCAGACCTGTAACTCCTCCCTGTCCCTGGCTGTCACTGTGGCCACCTCTGTTCATTAGCTCAGGTCATTGGCTGGTTTATTTAATTTATCTGTGAGTTGTTGTTTCCATGTAGCTCAGGGACAATGGGTGTCTGCAGAGCAATCCTTCCCCTGCCATGGAGAGGGAATTATTTTTCACCTCATCTCTTGCTCAGATACACAAATAACCTGCACACAGTGCAGGCACAGGGACTGTGCATCCCCTTCCTGCTCATTTTCCTTCCACAGGCACACAGCAAATTCAGGATTTCCATCTCCCACACCCTATTCCCAGCCCCAACCACAGACAAGCTGTTCCCACCCTCCCCATTCCATCCTGGGCACACTTTGCCTTAACCCTTTATCCAGCAAGGATGTTCACACACCCAGGTGCTGACTGCCTCCACCAGTGCAGAAAAGCCCCCATATCCCAATTTCATATCCCAAACACATCAGTGCCACTGACTGCTCCAAACACAGCACCTGCAACCCCCCAGCCACACTGTCCTGCCTCTCCTGCCTCCCTCCACCTACTCCTTCAGCCTCCCAGCCATCCCTCTGGCCCATTAAAGGGATTTTGGTGCCCAGGTGATGCTCCACTCCCTCTCCTGCCCCTCTGCTGTTACATAAGGCTGGGTGCTGGGTGCACAAGCCATCCCTGAGCACATAATGGATGCTGCATTTGCCTACACTTACTGTACTTCCAGTCTCTACATCAGTGCTTTGTAAAGCCCTTTGGGATACTGGGAACGTGAAAGATGCTATAAAAAAACCTAAAGCCTATTCTATTCTAGAACAGTGCTTTTAAGTCCTTTTATCACAGAATGAGGCAAGGGTTGAATTGAGCCCAGAAATAGCAATTTAAAGTTTTCACGAAAGACTAGAACAGTGTATGTTTGGTATATTTTAACATAATCTGAGAACACTAAGTGCACTAAAAGCATTCCACTTATTTGTGGGTGGGGATCTGGAAGGGAGGGGGAGAAACACATGTACTCATTTTTTCTTTGAGAGTTGGTTTATTACAGAACCTGACAGAGATCTACCAGGAGGGCAAAGGGAAGGGTAGGAAAAACCCCTCAGAAAGTCTCTGATTGTATGGATTCTAGAAGGTAGTGGCCTGCTTCTGCTGTTTGAGTGTGGAGAATTCTTTGGGATGTGATCTGGAAGAACATAAGGGAGAAGGCTTTGAATTATAAAAACCCACATCAGAGTTAAAAGGTCCTGAGTTAAGCACAGGGTAGGATTGGCAGAGATGTGGCTGTCAGCAGGTGCCAGGGGTTTAACCAGGGCACAGGGATCTAAGGACAGGCAGTAGGAGATGGCACTGGAAAAATCAGAGCAGGCATCAGCCAATTCAGAATTCAGAATTCAGGCAGTTGCCTCCAGCAGCACACGGGACATTGCAGTGGGATCCAGGAAAAAGAAGAAAAGGGGATCTGGAGTGTCAGGATGTTGTGTCCAAGCCCATTTCATATCTCCTCACTCATCATTCCAGGTCAGCTCTGAACACCAGAACAGCCCCCACCATGGCTGGATATTTTATTCATGGACCTGTCAGACAAATCCAACACAGTCTGGAAGTACCTAGAAGTGCCCCCTCGTGCCTCTTCCTCCAAATTTGCTGCACTGACAAGAGGGAGTTTTACTGATACTAATTTGGGGGTCTTTGCTAGAGGTATTTCAAAGTACCCACTGCAATTATGTGCATACATAGAAATTTCCCAAGGAGAAAATGCTTATGGTAAAGCCCCATTAATTAGTTCTTGCTGAACTCACCAAGTTTAGTCTGTTTTTAATCTGTTTAGTCTATTTTCTATCAGTGTAGCTTTAACTTTTAGAATAAAAACATTTTATGATACTGAGTCAGAGAGGCTTTGCTGAAGCCAAGCCCATCAATGTGATTATCAGTTCAACTTGGAATCTCCCCAAATAATTAAATCAGGCTTATTTGATAAAACCTATTTTCCATAAAATCATGTTGACAGTCATTAATTCTATTCCCGTCCTTTAATTCTTTATTAATTGGTTCCTCTATTAGCTCTTCCATTATTTTCACTGCATTTATGTCAGGATAAATTAGCAATCCAAAGTAACTTGTAATCCCATATAGAAAGTTTTAATTTTAATATCACATTGTTATCAGACCATCCCTGCCTGTAACCTGTAACTCTCGTGTTATTTATGACTTTTATTTGTATTTATGGGTTAGATATCTTCCAAACTGTCTCTTCACTTTGATTTAAAGTACCCAGACTGGTCTATAATAGTTGTTGTTCATCTCCTGGTGAACTCAAATAATCTCTTCACCTTCCTTGCCATCAGCAGTTTTCAGTTCAAAGGTTGTGTCCCAGCAAAACCAACTTGTCAGCTGGTTGTTTGCCAGTTTTTCATCTGATCCATCCTCTGTCTGTGGGGATCTCCATGCCTTGTAAGCCTGGTCTTCTCTTCCTTCTCCTTTTTCTTTCTGCACTTCCTTGAAAGACCTACTTTTCCAGTTGGTGCACTTTGATTTTAGAACTCCTCTTTATCAGCCTTGCTTATCAGCCCCTGGCCAGGGGCGTGGGGCTGTGCCCATCCCTTGCCCTGCTTTACATTCCTGGAGAGCTGGGGAGGTAGCCAGGAACAGCAGGTCATGTATTTCCAGGACTGAATTTAGCACTTGTGGATTCTTCCTTCTGGAAGAGATCCTACCCCTGCAGTCAGAGGGGATGCTCTTACACAGAGCTGCTTGAGAGCAAATTCTGTCTTTTTGATAGAATTTTGATGTCTCTTATCTTCCAGATCTCGATTGTGATAGACACAACTATTCCTGTGCCTCACTTCCTCCTCACACTCTGTGCACATCAGCTGCCTTGATTTATTTCTAAACCTAGACTCAAAAACACTCTGAAACCTGCTCAGGTCCTCTTGCTTTTCCAAAAATAATCAGCTTTTTTTTTTTTTTTTTTTCTGCTGGAGATGTTATTTTTGTCTCAGAGATAAAAGAGTAGGGATAATAGTTCTCTCCTCCTACAGCAAACAACCTATTGGGAAATTCTGGGATTCCAGAGGACTACAGCTTGCAAGTCCTGTGAGGAGCAGCTAGAGCTACAGGACTTTGAGGACATTGTCTCAAGCTGTGCCAGAGGAGGTTCAGCTTGGACATTGGGAGGAATTTTCTCACTGAAAGGGTGCTCAGGCATTGGCAGGGGCTGCCCAGGGAGGTTTGGAGAGCCCATCCCTGCAGGTTCAGGGATGCCTGGATGTGGCACTCAGTGCTCTGGGCTGGGGACAAGGTGGGGATCGGTTCCAGGTTGGACTCAGTGGTTTTGGGACCCTTTTCAAAACTTTCTGATTCTGTGATCTATACTTCAAATTACAAACCAACCTAAAGCTCACTTCAGGCATCCTCTAAAGCCTTTCCTCAGAGCCATCTCCTTATGCTGTAGTTTACAAACTGATATTGAATAGAATTCCCTTTTTCCATCCTTACTAACAGTTTGTCATCTCTGCCTTACCATCCCTGCTGATATATATTGGAACAGGTTGATACTTTTGTTAGGATTTGCTTTATCCATTACATACTTTAGAAACCATCTTTATTTTCTTTCGCTCTGCCAAAGATGGATTTTCCCCTGGTATATTTTGTCTATATTAAAACATGTTACGTTTAAAAGGGCCAATAGGCAGTTAATTTCAGATGTGGATTCCTGCTTTCATATAACAGCAATCATCATGGTAATAAAAATATGGGGAAATAGCACTTATGTATTTTTATTTCCCTTGTCACTGCAGGTCTCTGTACAATATTGTTCAATACTATTATCTTGGTTAATTTTTAATGTCACAAGCACTGGAGTTTCTACTGTTTCTCCACAATGATATGTCCAGAGTCTAACAATATTCCTTTTCCATTTTTTTCCCCTTTTCATGACCTTACATTTTTGCTCCAGTGAAGTTCTGCCACATCTACACTGTTGTTGTAATTGAGGGCAAAACTTGGCCCTTTGACATCAATGGAATTATAGTAGAGATGAATCTATTCCACTTACAGCATAAAATCTTTCCTTGTAAATCAATCCCTCCAGTCCCTAAATCATGTCTGAAGATGCTCTTTGAGTTCCCTCCAAGCTGTCAATACATTGTTGATGCTGAGATACTCAGAACTGACTGAATGTTTGTCTCATTGAGCCCAGAGGGAGAAAAAAAAATGACCTCACTTGACAAGAATTTATATATATCCTAAATAACCCTGTCCTCCTGTTATTTGCTGCCATATTAACCTGATGTACTAATGTGTGATTTATTCTTATCCTCTCTGAATAATTCACTTCCTGAATAGCTGCAATTCAGGTGGTTTGTATTGGTTCATGTTGTTGTGCAGCTCAGATGTTGCTGCCTCTCCTGATTCCAGCCTGACCAGCTGCTTTACTATTTTTGCACTTGGGCTTTTTGCTGATTTTTCACCTTAGACAAATAACCTTCCCTTTTTGGTTTCACCTCCAGAATGAAGCTAATAATGTGGCCAGGCTGCACTTTCCAATTATGGTTTAGAATGTTTGCATTTTTAAAAGATGTTTGGGCCTCCCTATGGGAAGTATTATGACTCTAGTTACTTCCCAGTGCTCTCAGAGCCAATCCAAAGTTTATTTAAGTATATAATGACAGTTTAATTGACCTGGTCTTTCAGTGCCTTTGTCACCAAGTTCCTCTCCCCCCATGGGCACACAAGACATTGGTTGGGACAGAGTTAATTTTCTTCTTATTAGCTGGGCCAGTGCTGCATTTTGGAGACAATATGAGAAGAATATTGATAACAAACTGATGTTGATTCCCTAAATCCAGGACTTTTCGTGCTCTGCCAATGAGGAGGAGCACAAGAAGCTGGGAGGGAGAATGGCCAGGACAGCTGACCCAAACTATCCAAAGGGACATTCCTCACCAAAGAGCTTCTTGTGCAGTAGAGGAGCTGAGGGGATCTGCTGGAAGGGCTGATTGTTTTCCTTGGGTTTTAATCCTCTCCTCCTCCTTTTCATTATTATTAGTAGCAGTATTAGTATTATTAGTAGTTTTATAGTATTTTACCTTGTTTCAGTTATTAAACTGTTCTTATCTTAACCCATGAGTTATTATTTTTTTTTCCAATTCTCCCAATCCCACTCTGGTAGGAGGGGATGGAGTGAGCAGTTCTTTGTGGTTCTTTGTTGCCAGCTGAGGTTAAATCAGGACAAGGGCCAAATCCTTGTGGTGTAAATCAGCACCCATCCTTTAACACTGGCTGAGGAACTGCCTGGCTCAATGACTCATTAGCTGCAAGCCTTGTTTAAAAGGTGAAATTATTTATTTTTCTATTTTTCCCTATTATTTTAACATTTTCATGATTTTTCCATGTTTTCCATCCTGCTTGAGAGCCTTGCATGGATGAGCCCAGCCCCAGACTGTGTCTCCTCGGTTGGCTAAGTCAGTTTTATTTCTGCTGCTTTTGGTCTTTTTTTAAGCTGAGTGCCAGAAAGCACTGAGGTGAGCAGGGTGAATGGGCTGGGAAGAGGGAGTGGTGAAACAGAGGAAAATTCTGGGACTCCTCTTTGAAAGAGCAGTGCTGAAGGTTAAGCTGGAGCCAGCTGGCCCTGCTGGCTGGCACTGCTGATAGACAGAACCTTTATCAAGTGTCAGCAGAGACATGTGACATTTATCACCGAGGAGAGCCGGGTGCTCTGCACTGACAGAGTTATTCAGCACACGCCATCCCCCTGCACTGAGCTCCCTTAATGACACCACTGCTGCCTGAGACCAGGACAGCTCTTCCTCCTCCTCCTCCTCCTCCTCTTCTCTGCTTCTTCCTCAGCTTCCTTTGATGCCTTCCCTTTCACACATTTTTTTCCTCTCTTTTCCCTCCTTTTTTCTTTGCTGTTCCCTGTGATTCCAACAATTTTCTTTTCATGCCTGTTTTTTCTGCTCCTTTCCAGTACTTCACCCCTTTTCTCTGCCTTTCCTCCCTTTTTTTCTCTGCCCAAACACCCAGGAGAGCCCCAGCAAACCCCACATCACATCCTCAGGCCGCCATGGTGTGACTGCAAAACAACAATTTCCAGCCTTGCTTATAAAATATTTCAGATCACTTCAGGTCACAGGGAAGTTACCTGTCAGCTGCTGGTGAAAATTCCTGCTAAAAGGCTGGAATTGCTTCAGTAAGAGAGCCAAAGCCTTTTGCAGGCACCCTGGGGCTGGGAGCAGAGCGTGCGGACACAGCGCTGCCTGCACCGCGCTGCTCGGCCGCAACAAAAGAGATGGGAGCCCTGCAATTAAGTGATTATGCAAATCTGAACAGGGATTTCGTTTTAAAGTATTTTCCAGCATGAACATGATGTGATTGCAGGAGACATGTGAGCCATCCCCATAGCCAAGGAGCAGGGCTGGCCTGCCCCTATGGAATGCACACCTGGGAATAAGTGAGCCAGGCACTGGATGTCACCATTGAGCTGCAGAAATGTGCCTTCGAGTTCATTATTCATTTGCTTTTAAAAGTACTGAGTTTTTAAGGAAAGCCTCTGTTGCTGGCAGCCCTTGGGTGAGTCAGCACCTTGCTGGGGACTGGACCTTTAGATGGAACTCAGCTCTGGTGTCTCACCCCTGAGCAGGTGGAGTCAAAAATCTCATCCTGGAAGGGAACAGAGGGACCAGGGACCACTCTGAATTCTGTGAGCTGAGTTTGGAGGTGGTTGGGTGGATTTCCTGAGAGCACAATGACTCAGAGCCCAGCAGAACTGTTCCCATCTCTGCAGCATTTACACAATGGGAAGTGGAGGCTCCACTGATGGAATTCTCCTGGAATCTCACGTTCTGCTGCATCCAGCTCTGGGGTCCCCAGCACAGGAGGGACATGGAGATCTTGGAATGGATCCAGGGGAGGTCAGCAGGTTGATCAGGGGATGGAACAGCTCTGCAGGGAGGAAAGCTGAGAGAGTTGGGGCTGTTCAGCCTGGAGAAGAGAAGGCTCCAGGGTGACCTCACTGTGACCTTCCAGTACTTGAAGAAGCTTCAAGAAAGATGGAGAGAGACTCTGCAAGGGCCTGGAGTGACAGGACAAGGGGGAATGGCTTCAAACTGATGGAGGGGAAGCTTGGATTAGAGATTTAGAAGAAATTCTTCCCTGTGAGGGTGAGGAGGTCCTGCACAGGGTGCCCAGAGAAGCTGTGGCTGTCCTTAGAAGTGTCCAAAGCCAGGCTGGATGGGGCTTGGAGCAACCTGAGATGGAGGGATGTCCTTATCCACAGCAGGAGGGTTGGATCTGGATGATTTTTAAGGTGCTTTCCAACTCAAACTCTTCTAGCATTCTATGATATCAGTATTGCCCAAAATCCCCTGAGTTTCACAGAACAGCTGAGACCAGAATTGCCCAATTGGACACTCAGAAACCACCAGCACCAGAAGGGTTTGGTGACCTAATGCATAACTGCTGTCCTGAGAATGAGAGCTCCAAACAGAAGGAAAACAGAATAATTTTCACTTAACTGGAAATGTTCAGTTGTTTCGAGTCTCTTAGGCTGTTATGTAGGAAATTATCTCTGATGATCCAATTAGTAAAATGGAATAGGGATCTGCATGGGACTGAGAATGTACTCAGAGCATAGATTAAAAGAAAATTGTGTATATCTATTAAAAAAAAAAAAGAAAAAAAAAAAAAAGAGGTGGGGGGAGGTGAAAAACCCAAAGAAAAGAGATCCTTTCTCAGATTCTCCCCCAAGAAATCATAGAGTCTCCTGAGCTGGAAGGGACCCACAAAGATCCAAAAGTCCTGGCCCTGCACAGGTCACCCCAACAATCCCACCATGAAAGAGCCTCTGAATTCTGATTTGATCATTCCCAAAAAAAACCCCCAAAAATAGCAAAACTTCATTGCTCAAGCCACTTGGCAAGTGTTTGGTAAGTCTTAGGATAAATAACTCACTTGTTACACACAAGTCTGGACACACACTCGGGTCAAACATTCTGGATGTGAAATTGAAGTGGGACTGGGTTAAATAGCTGGGATTTCTTTGGGGATTGGTCATTCTGTGTGAGCACGAGGCTGTGCTGGAGAAAATCCATTGCAGAGGAGGAGAAGGCAGTGAGGGAGGGCTGAGCAGAGCAGGGTGCAGGAGAGCAGAGGAGGAGGAGAAAGAGAAGGGACAGGGAGCACTAATTTAGCACAAAATCAAGATGTTGAGAACCCGATTAATTGAGGTACCAAGAGAGTTGGAGGAATAGAAAATCTTTAATTGCCTGTTCACCAATGTGAAGATTCTGGGTAGGAAGGGAGGAATAGAAATTCCTCACATATGAGCACAAATTCGACCTACTTTGGTGCTGCTGAAGCCTGATGGGAAGATTTGCATGAGTGGAATGTTAAAAGCACTGGTTAGTGTCTTCAGCAAGCAAAACCAGGAAAAATAAAAGTAGGAGGACAATATTCTTATGTCAAAAATGGCATTTCATGTTTCTGAGTCTCTGAGATCTCAGAAGTAAGTGATCTGAATTAATATTCTTACAAATATAAAACAAATCAGGTCCTTTCTGCTACCCACCACAGACCAGAGAGAAACTTGATTTCTTGTCTGGCTCTTTACACACCTCTCTGTTATAGGTAGGAATGAAAACACTTTCATCTGCATGGCCTATGAAGGAGATCTCACTAAAGAAATAAAATATGCTGGATTTTTTTTCTCAAAAACAAAGATGAGAATTTCCCAAACTGTTGGATAAAAATGTTTTATCCAACTGGAGGATAGTGCTAGACCTCATCATCTTGACAGATAAAGAGAATTCAGTCCCAGAATTAAAAGTGAGAGAGCTGTTTGGATGCAAGTGGCATAAACTTTAACTCTTGCCACATGCAAATGGAATAACATCCAAACCACACAGATACACTCATAGCCAGAGCTGATTTCACAAAGATGAAAGCTACTATGAACCCAGTTGTTTGGGTAAAAGGATTTAAAGGGGAAAAAAAGTAAATAGCTGGGGATTCTCTGACAGTATTTTCTGTGCTTCAAAAAAAAAAAGAAAAAAAGCATTAGCATCAGCAAGGGAAAAAGAATTTTTAAAAGCCAAATCAAACAAAAGACATACTTGAGGAAGGGCTGGCCTGATGTTTAGAGGACAGTTGAGAATGTAAAATGTGACCTAGAAAACAAGTGCAGGGTCCAGATTGCAGGCTGTGTGCTCAGGTTTGCTCAAGGTGTGAGTGCAGAAGTGCAGCTCCCTCTCTGAGAGCAGCAGCTCTGCCCAGTCTGGGAGCCCAGTTTCAGTATCTTCAGCCCAGAGACTAAAGTGTGTCTGCATGAGCCCTCAGTCATTTAGCTGCTCACTGACATTGAAATTCAACTTTGCATCCCCTGCCAGCCCAAGAGCAATGCACCATCTGGTGCCCACATCCGCTCTGCTGAAGGGACACCAATAATTCATAGCTTGGCTCATGCCAGCCCAGGAGAGAACTTTGGGATGAATGGGGAGGGAAAGGCCAGCAAACACAACCTGGTCCTGAAACACAGAAGGAATTCTAAGAGGTGGGAACAGGCTTTAGACAGAAACCTTTTTTACACTCAGAAATGGCCTTTCTGTATCTTCTGATTTCCCCCAGCCTGGATCCTCACTGAGACCATTTCAGTGGGGACTTCAGAGCCTGAGCACATCCAGTGTCTGGGCCCAAATCTCTCTGTCTTCCTTCCCATAGGATTGGCAAGGGTTCAGTGGAGACTGTATAGCTGAGAACAGAAATAGCATATAATGGTATTTTTCTGCCTGTGCTTTAAAACACCCTAGGCTTTAATTAGGATAGCAGCTGTGCTAGAAATGTTAGCTAGACTTCGTGATAGGGAAAAATTGAAATTGGAGGGGGACTTTTGTCTCTTACAATCCCTGCCTTTTTTTTTTTTAATGGGTTGATCTGAAATACAGTTCTCAGAGTTCTTGTGTACACTAACATGTCTTTAAAAAGAATCTGCCATCCATCTTCCCTATGCCAGGTTGATGGATTGGGAACCTCTGAGCAATCTCTTGACTGAATGAGCCATCTTTGTACCTCCATGGGGAAAAAAAGACATCACTGGGTGAAACACAATGGATTGATTATTTTCTTTTCCTTTTGCCAGCAGCAGAATTGAGATGTTTTCCAGAATTTTCAGATATTGCATAATTTAAAAAAAATATGGATGATAGTGAAAACATGGACAATTAAAATTTAAAAAAAAAGGCTATGTCATTTGCTAAAATATTTCTAGATATCCAGGAGAATCTTGTGATGAGCAAGACAGAACTCCTTGAATTCAGTGTGCATCTCTTTAGTTTCAGAGCTGTCCCATTCCAAGCTGTGGGTGAGGAATCACTGGGTCCTGCTGAAGTTCATGCAATGAAAGCCCCTTTCCCATGCACTGTTTAAATGTTCTGCCTGAGTTGTGCAACCAGAATTTTCACAGTGGTAACTTGGCCTGAGCCCAAATTTGAATGTGGATTATTCAGCTCTGCTGCTCCTATCTGCAGGTCCATGCTCCAGCAGTCACAAGAGCTATTTAAAATAAGGACACAGATGCCTCAAACTCTCTTTCAAACTCCAAGATGCAGAACTGTGAGCCTGTGTTTGCAAAACTGCTTCCTGCTTAGGAGAGGGGGAGATTTACAACACTGAAGTTTAGACAAACTTGTCTTTGAGAGCTCAGAAAAAGAGGGGTTTGTGCAAGGGGAGCTTCAGATGTGCTCTGGAAAGTTCTCCTGGAAAGGTTTGGTTTCTTTTTGTTTGTTTGTTGTTGTTATTTTGGTTTTTTTTTTCACTGACCATGTGTAAAGGCTGAGCAACCAAGTAAACCACTCCAGGTTAGAGAGAGAAAGGGAGGGATATGGATGTCGCTCCTGCTTCTTAAATCTTCACTCATTGAGTGAAAAGTGTCCAAAAGGCACTGAATTATCACAGCACCTCTCACCCCCCTGACAGAGCATCCACCAGGTCACAGCTCTCCAGGCAGCTCCTGTCAGAGTGTCACCGTGTCACCGTGGGCTGTGTCACAGCCCCTGGCACTGGGACCCTCTCAGAGCAGCACCTGGAATGGCACTTTTGTTTGGGGCATCCCAAGAGTTAAATCTCTATGCTGTTTTCACTTGATGGGAATGAGAGAAGCAAAATAACATAGAAATTAAAAACCAAACCAAACCCAAAAAAAAAAAATATATAGCTAGGGACAGGGAGGAAAAAAAAGAAAAAAGCAAGCCTGAAACAAAACTCTGGAAAGAGAGAAACAAATATGGTTTAATAACTGGGACACAATCTACAGTTTGTGAAATTAAAGCCCTGCGTTCTGCTGGCTGGCTGCCAAAGTTAGGCACAAACAAATCCAGGGAAAAGCAGGTTAATGAGAGACATCCCGAACAAAAAATAGCAAAGAAAGGGAAAGCAACAAACTCACAGAGCTCCTACTGATGAGATAAATAAGATTTGAACTGACATTATCTGTTCCGCTTGCTGTGCATGTTTTATTTGCTGCAGCCACTCTTTAAGTCTCCTAGACACTGATTTCAGCCTCATCCTCTCAGCAGCCATCACTGCATCCATCTTATCCATCCCTCAACTTGTCCAGCCCTGATTACAGCAGGATTTGGTTGCATCCTGAGCCTGTTGCTAGGACAGAGGCAGCTGCATTGGGAAGCATTTGCTGCACTCTGCATCTGTCAGGAGGCTGCAGAGCCAGAAGATTTCTTGATATGAAAGACCAGGTGTCAAAAGCAATAAATAAAAATAATAGTGAGAATCCCTGATGAGAAAGGAACTCAGCTTTTCAGAAGCATCAGCCTGTAACTGTCTTTGCAGAAGGTATTTTTAACTTATTTTGATTGTTTTCCAATCTCCATCTGATGTTCCAGCTCAGCTCTTCTGCAATTATTTCTCCCCGTGGTGCAGGCTTGTTTGAACTTCCAAGACTAATGGGATGATGTAAGGGACCAAATCACATAATCTGTAATTCCCACCAGGTTTTCTAAAACTGCAGGTTGGAGTCCAGGGCCTGGCTTAGAAGTTAAATTCAGGTTACACCGAGGTTACAGCTAAGCTGCTGCCAAAATCCTTCTCCTCTGGAGCTGCTGACTTCCAAAAGGATGGAGAAGACAAAAATCCAAACAAGTCCTTCTGCCTCATGCACACACCCTCGTGCCTGAGTGAAAAGAGCAGTCAGGGGCCTTTGGTAATGAGACAAAGCCAGTTAGGAGGAAACATAGAAGCTGATAAAAAAGTATTTAACAATACTTTTTCCTCCCCTTTTTGGGAGACTGCAAGAACCATCTTCATCAAAAAAACACACTGGACAGGGCTTTTTCTCTTTCCCAGTTCTACAGGAATCTCTCTGGGGAAAGATCTATGACCCCACCCAGAATAAAATCCCAAAATCTTTAAAAATCTACTCTGACTTCACAGACAGAACCTCAGTATTTTGGTTTCCACGTTCACAAGTCCCATCCTCTTTTTCCTAATGAATTGCACCTACCAGCTTTTTCCATATGTCCACTGGGCTGGTGGCCAAAGGCATGGAATAAAATGTACATTCAGCAGGGTTTGGGCTCATGCTTTGAGCCTCCCAGAAAACAACCTGGAGCTTTGCTCTTTCAGCTGCACATGCTCAGCAGTATTTATCTATTGGTCAAATTTCATTCCAGAATTACAAATACCCTTGATTTGGGCTTGAATGTGGGCACAGCTTCAGCAACACATTCATTTATTCTGCTCAAAAGCTACTAAGGGCCTGATACATTAAAGACTTGCCCAGAATTTTCTTAGAGAAGGGAATTTTCTCCACGATTCAGGACTGTATTTCCCTTTTCTTTCCAAGCCTTGGACAACCAAGGCTTTCAGAGGTGTCCAGTCTCTGTTCATATACAGTCTGGTCTCCTTTTATATATATTCAACACACAGAAAAATTCCAAATGGACATTTTATCCCACTCATTTTAATAACTATTTAGTCAGGGATGACTGAATTTGGGTTGGTAGGTCAGCCAGAATGCCTGACCTTTTGGCTGCTAAATTTAGGGCAAGTAAGTCTTATTTTCTTAGACAAATCCCTTTGAGAACTCTTTGTATTGCAGAAAATCCAGCTCCAGCTCTCAACCAGAACAGTGGCGAATCCCAGCCTTGCACAATCAGAAGATACAGTTCCACCAACTCACTCATTTCACAATCCTCTCCTTGGATGTAACCCCATAGACCTTGTTCATTTTCTGTGTTAGTACATCATAAATATTCCATAGGCAAAAATAAATAGCAGCTTTTCTTCAAGTTGCATGCATTGGGGTCAAAAAGATTTCTCCATGCAATGTAATTCCATGTTAGTTCCAACAGACACACAGGAAAATATGGCATTGAAAAGCTACAGGAGGGGTTGAACATCTTCCTGCTGACAGGACAGGTAGATGGCCACTGACATGCCATGAATTAGCAGAAAGAGTCATGGATTGAGAAATCTCTCTTTATTTTTTATGTCTTTCAGGCCTCAGTCTAGGCTTGCAGCCCTGTGCAGCTCTCACCACCCCAAGAACATCAGCATCCTTTAGGATGTTGCCAAAGCCCAAATGTCTTTGATAAGTGCATCCACACCCTCACAATTACAGTGTGAAATCCCACCGGGAACACCAAGAAATGCAAGGGGGGAAAAAAATAAAAATAAATTTTTAAAAAAGAGGAAAATCAGGAAAAGGAGAAGAATCAGACACCAGCTGTGTGTGATGTTGCCCAGCCTGAGGAAGTCATTGCAAGTCTTCACATGTCCCATTGCAGCGAGAGGAGATGGAGGAAGTGTGATGTGAAGGGAGGCAAACACACTGGTGCACACTGTGCACAGGATAAAAAATAAAATCATTAATAGGATGACATTAAGTTATTTAATTTTGGGGAAAAACAATGCCTTTTACAGGAGGAAAGACATCTATATGCTGAGCTCTGGACTCTGCTGGTTTCTACTCTGTGCACTTTGGTTCCCTTCAACCACAAGACACAAAGATGCAGTGATTAGCTGAGAACTCCAGAACGTAGATTTGTACATAATTCATATTTTGACTTCTCTAAGTTTGCATAATAAATAGTTTAAACACTGCAGAAAATGTCTGAGAGAGGAAATTAGGATTCTGAATGAAAAAGTTAATTATACCTCGAAGGATTTTTTTTTCAGATATATACAGGCTAGGAAAAGAAAGCCTAGAAGTGGATAATTTAGGAGATGGAAATGCAGAAAATTATGGGAGTGGTAGCAACAGGAGAGTTATCGCCTTAAATAGGATAATTAGACTAATTTAATTTTTTTAACTGTGGCATTGCATTATAGACAAACAATTCAATAAATAGCAGCCTGAACACTGCTGCTGCAGCTCCTGATGCTTCTCAGGGCTGTGGAGAATTTGGCTTTTCATTTTCAGCAGAGTCTGCAGCAGGAATACTGAATTATTGTAATGGGTTGCTTCCTATAGTAAGTCATAAAGGGCAGGGACAGGAAATTATGGAGGAGTGGAAAGGAATATTGACATCATTAAATCAATCATTGCTGATTGGATCCAGGGGCTGATGAAGCAGTGATTGGATCTGAAGCTGGAAGGCACTGGGGACTAGCTCTTTAAAGATATTTAAGGACTTAACTTTTGCTGATTAAAATAGGAGTTAGTCACCTAAATAGGGGTTAGATGGCTGATATCTGGAGGAACCCAAAATATCTTAGGCCTGAGTATTGATCCAGAAGGAAAGCACGTTCCTTCTGGTTCTCAGAAGTGATTACACCAAATTGTGTCTTAGGATATGCATGACAGGACACCTACACCCCCTGAGAGAGAGGAGGGAAAAGAGAACAAATGAAGGAAATATCAGAACTGTGAACTAAAGCAGGCACCAGCTCCAGAGAAGGAGATAAAGAGTTCTTGTCCTAGAAGTTACTTTCATTGCTGTTCTATTCCATGGAGTGGAACTCCTCTGTTCACTGACAGGACAGCAGTGCTGGAGCCTCTCTGATGTCTGATAACCACCTCAGCACATGTCTGAAGTGCCTTTCAGCCCAGCACCTCAGCTGTCACCCACACACTGCTCTGCAGGAAGATAAGCTCCTGCATCCTCCTGTTTCTGTCCACTCTGCTGTTGTTAAGTCACACTCCAGGCTTGCATCGATTCCAGGGGCAGGGATGCAGCAGAGCAAGCTGCCTCAGTCACACAGCCATGAACTGACACCTGCCAGCCCCTCACAGCATCTGATCACCAATTAATGGGATGATTTATGGTGTGAGGAGAGGATGCCCTTCCTGTCTCACAGGCTGTTTGGGGAAGACACCAATTCACAGGCAGCAAGGAGAACCTGGGTTCTCTGGGCAAACTCATCTTTGGCTGCAAACTTCACTCATCAGCTCATTAGTGCCAAATGTGGGGTAAGGAAGCTTCAAAATGATTTATTTGAGTGTCATTTGCATTCCAGGCAGAAGAGGTGTGGATCAACACGTGCCGTGGGATGGGGAAAATGCCTTTCTGCCAGCTCCAGGAGAGCTGGTTCAGAGTGGCCCTGGATTTGGTGTGCAGAGGATCAAAGGGGATTCTCTGTGCTCCCAAACCTGCAGTGAGAGGGGAACAACCCCAGCAAACCCTCCAGACTCCAGCAGGGTCTGTCTGTGAAACTTAAAATTCTCCTCTTTTATTTTTACTATTATTTTACTGTGCATAGTAACTGTGGTATAATAGCAAAAAATTTAAGAGACTCCAAAATGGGCAGCCAGATGAGTGTGAGGTGCTTTCTGCAAATGTTTTCTTTTCTTTGTTTTTTTTTTTTTTTCCAACCTGATATGATTTATGTGATTCTTAAGAAACTTAACATAAAGGAATGGCAACCTACAGCAACCATACAGCAACAGATCCAGATGGATGAAAACATGGAATAGTTGAGTTATGCACCTGTCAGACTTGAAGGAACTAATTATGTAAGTCCTAATTTTTATGGCATATTAAATTAAAATTGGTTCCTAGATGTCTGATAGGGAATAGTGGTTGGTGGGAGTTGTATGAGGACCAGAGAAGGACAAACATAGTTCCTACATTTGGAGAGGGGAGAGACAGCCCCAGGGAACTTTACACCAGTCCTTTTAACCCAGAAAAAATAATAGATTAAATTATTAATTAATTTATAAGCACCTGGAGGATAATAAAAATAAAAGGTGCAGTTAACATGGACTTGCAAAGAACAATTTCAGTCATATCAATCTAATTTTCTTCTTTACAAAAGCCACCTGCCATAGTGGTTTAGGAGGATGTAGCAGCTGTGATGTATCTTGATTTTAATATCATCCCACTGCATTTTCTTAGAAGCAAACAAAGAAAATATGATCTAGAGGAAGTCCTGAATCAGGATGGGTCCTCAATTGGCTGAGGAGTCACACATGAATAGTTCTCCTCTAAACTGGAAGGACACTGGGATTGGAGTCCCACACTACTTCAATATTTTCATTATCCATGTGGATGATGTACTGAGACGCACATCTATAAAATTTGCAAGTGACACTTTGCTGGAAGGGACTGCGAGCAGTTTGGGAGACAGGATTGGAATTTAAAACGATTCTGATTCCTCAGAGGGGCAGCAGGAAATCACCAAGATGAAATTCAATAGGACAATGGTGCAAATGACTCCTCAGGAAGGAGAAACCACAGCTGTGTCCAGGGAAGGGAGAAAAACTGCCCTGGTGGGAGCACTGTGGAAAAGGCTCTGGGGTTGTGACACTGCCCAGGGTGAAAGGGGATTTGCAGGGAGGAGAGGAAAGTCTCCTCTGGAAGGCAGCTCCAGGCAGGTCTCCATCCTGCTTGGCTGGGACTGGGGAGGCTTCAGCTGGAGAGGGAGGGCTTGGGGCACCCAGTTCCTGACCTGCAGAGAGTCCAACAGATGCCACCAAGGAGGGAGAAGTTCCAGGAAACAGGACCTGTGAGAAAAGCTGAAGCAGTTAAACCTTAATAAGAAAGAGGCCACAGTGCACTCAGTGATGGGCTCCAGGACATCTCAGTGGGTTCTGACAGTAAGTCTGAGGTTTCATTCCCAACAGGAAGGAGAACTGTGTTAAAGCAAGAAATTTTAGCTCTTAAATCAACTAGAAAGGACAGCCACAAATTATCCTTTACTGGGTGCTTCAAAGAATACTTTAATAAGCTTCCTGTTGGTGGACACCCAGATCAGGGCTGTTACATTTCTTTAAGCTGAGAAGTGACTTCCACTTGAATTGGGATCACAATCTCTGTCTTTGGAAGCGATCAGAAAGCCATCCTGGAGATAAATCTCTCTGCCAGAAGCTCCATCAGAATCAATGCAGCTCCATATAATACTGAAATAAGTTCAAGGGAAAATAAATTGTGCTCAGAGGAGTTGTAAGTACATACATGAACAACCAATGTATGCTAATCCATTCCTATCAATCCAGTTATAAAATAACAACATCCAAAAATAAAGTTTTGCTGCTTCTATTTCAATTTTGAAAAAGAGTTCAGTGTCTGAAATCTCTTCTGGCTCTTTCCCCCCACCCCATCAATTACATAATTTGGGATAATAAGAAGGAATACTTCTTGCAAGCCTTTCCTCACTTAAACCATAGTAGCTACAATATTCTTCCTACTCTTCCTACCCACAGCAGATTTCTTCATAAATAAAGTCTGTGGGAGTCTGGTACTTCACACATGAATATTCTGTCTTTCCCCATGCTCCTCACAATGGAAATCCCTGCCATGGTTATTATTTATTCAAAAGGTAATGAATAATAATAAATAATGTAGATGATTACTGAGGTGTGATTAATGAATAATGATAAATAATGGGGGGGGAGTATTGTTGCTTGTCAGATAATATCTATTTATTACAAACCACAAAGTAGGACAGGGAAGCCTCATGCAGTGATGAAATAGCCACATTCTGTCACCATTTTCAGAAGGGTTGAAGGCTTTTAGAGTCAAATTTTCTCCAAAATGTTCCATTTTCTATGCATTGATTCCCCTCAACAATCTGCATCGTGGTAAAACTGCTAGAGGCAGAGAAATGGCACAAATTTACCCCTTCTTTAGGGTGGTTAAATAAGAAAGAAACTCTTCTGAAAATCAAATCAGCATTTCAGGTGCTGAGGTCCTGGGAATTTGATTCTGAGGGTTTAGTTTGAGTGTATTATTTTCCTTAAGATGGGCCTCACATGGCCAATTACACACATCCCACCATCCACCACAGTGACAGAAAGATCATGAGCTGCAAGAAAGAAGAAGGAAAAACGAGGAAGCAAATCCTGCTTTTGATTCTCATCTTAATGGTAATGAGAAAAATTGTGGCTAATTATAAGGGTTAATTGATGTTTGCACAGGTGCAGATGTGACATGTAAGCACACACTCTGCTACAGATGTTGAAACCTAGTGGTAATTTCCTAAGGAATTATTTTGATTTAACAAAACACAGGCACCTGAACTGGATGTAAACTGGCTCAGTGCCTTAGAATAGCCAGGAATCTGCCCAGTGCATGCAGGTCCTGCACTAAAACCTGAAATCACATTCCTGGGGAAGATACTGAGTTGGTTTCTCTCTTACAGGTGAAAATCTGGAAGAAAAGTGAGGAAAGTGGAACTGCACTGGCACAGGGTGCCCAGAGCAGCTGTGGCTGCCCCATCCCTGGGAGTGTCCAAGGCCAGGCTGGACGAGGTTTGGAGCAACCTGGGACAGTGGAAGGTGTCTCTGCCACGGCAGGGGGTGGAATGAGATCTTTCAAGTCTTTTCCACCTCAAGCCATGGTGTGATTCTGAAACAATTGTGTTTTCCCAAGCTGCATCCTGGCCTGAGCAGAGATGCACTTCCAGCTGGTTGTTGCCAAGGCTGCAGGAGCCATGGTCAGGCTGTCTCTGCAGCAGGCAGGTGTTTGTGTCTGACAATTCCTAAGGCAGTCATGAAAAAACATTTTCAATTTTATCGAGGTGCAGCAGAGAATATTGGTGTGTGAGGCTCCCTCATTCTGTTCCAGGAGGAGTTGGGCAGCACCACTGGGATCCTGATAAACATCTGGTGATTTACTGACTTCCAGATCTCACTGGAACATCTAACAGCTGGATCAGCATCCACTGCTCCTCTCTGCAGGGGTGCAGCAGAAACCTTTGGTGTGTAAACAGCCTGGCAAGAAATCAGTGAGAGAATGGGTTGGGGAGAGGAGGAAAATTACTTCAGATGATACCAGCAAACCCTGCCAAGATCACTTTTCTTCCTTTGGGATTATTTGATGCATCACCCTGCAAACTGAAGCAGAAAAGACTCGAGAAAAAACATGGAAAGGAGAGGCTGGAGGGCACCAGGCTCTTCTGGTGTTCTACCAGTGATTTGGTGATTAATATGAGGAAACTCACTGAGCTTCTTGTGGGATTTGGCACCTCTCAGCTTTGTGCTATTCATCCATTTGATAGCCTTTAGGACACTGTTTCTCTTTTCAAATGGAGAATTATATTTTTTTCTTTTTTTTTAACAAAACAAAAATATGAAAATTCCATCACAATTTTAATGTATAGCTGCAGAGAAATAAAGCCAAACCTCTGAGCCTCATTAATTTGTTTCCTCCCCATTTTGCTTGTTGATAGCACATGAAGTGCATTTTCATTTCTCAGTTCAGTTGCTTTTTGCCATCAGTTCATGCATCCTGTCCAGGTGTTGTGCAGACCATGGGCGGAGGAATAGCTCTTCAGAGATTGTGCCATGGGGGAGCAATGTGGTAAACAGAAGGGGGAAAGTTCCTGAATGACCTCTAGTCAACCCTTTTGCTTTCCAGAAGGGTCAGGAAGATCAATTCTTTTGAAGACATGAACTTGTCTGGTGTGTTTTTAAAAGCCTCCAGTGATGGTGTTTTCATTCTCCCCAGACACAGCAGAAAGAGCTCTGAGAGCTCAGCTACCTCGAAAACTGAGGCTGAGCAAGGGAAAGTTTTCCTTCCATCCATGAAGACCTTGGAAAAGCAGGAAAGCAAGCAGGAGAAGCCCAGAGAGAGCTTTTAATGACCCCTGTGGGAAGGCAGCAGCTGGCAGCCACCAGCATGTGCAGATGAATTGCAGGTGCTTCCATCCCACAAGTCTATGAAGTTTCCTTTCACTTTAATATTTATGGGAAGCCACTCTAACATATCAAAGGTGAGCTCATCTTTACTCCATTACTCATGAGAGAGATAACTCAATATGTCAAAGATGCCCTGATCAAGGGGCAATTTCTCTTCTCCCCGTGCCAAATGCAGACCAGGTGTAAATGGATGCATCTCCATGAAAATTGTATCTTTTCATGCTGGCACCGAGCAGAGCCCTCTTGCTCAGTCTACTGGAACATTTCCCAGATACCAGTGTCAGCTCCTCACTTCAATCCAGTGCACATCACATGGCCCTTTTCTTTAAGCAGCCCTACAAGAAAGAGCAGACTGGAATCGTGCTTTCATGCCTTAGTACTTTGTTTAAGAGCATGAAATTGTCTCTTGGTGAGAAAGATGGAGGCTTTCAAGCTGGCAAAGGGAAGAGACATCTCTAAGCACCTTAACCCACGGGATGTAATAGCTGAGGCTGGGATTCATCTCCCTTCCCTTCAGAAGTGGAGCAGGGATAATCACCCCAATCTCTCTTCAGGCTGGGGCTGTGGGTGCTCCCCAGAGGATTCCTCTGACCCAGAGCAGAGCCTGCTCTGGAGAGGGAAATGAGGCATCTTCCAGGGGAGCCTTTGTCTGCTGGCTGCAGAGGCAGCCTGGTGTGACCACAGCAGGCTCCAGTGCTGAACACCGAGATGTTTAAATTAAGGAAATGAGTCTCCCTCTGCCTGGCATACAGAATTCCAGCACTGTAAATCCCTGTGCGTTAAGAACAGTTTATGAAATTCTGCTTCAACCTTGTGTCAGGTTCTGAGAAACAAAAAAAAACCAAAAAAAAACCAAAAAAAAAACAACAAAAAAAGGGGGAAATATCCTCATGCAAATGTTTCATTTCAACATTTTTTTAAAAATGGAGAAATTCTGAGGTACACCCAGCCCCAAAAGTTGCTTTGGAAATCCCAGGGAAATTCCCTGCCAAACCAGGCTTAGGGAAGGTACCCAGAAAAAAGAAAAATCTTTGGGGATAAAATTGCATAGGGCACAGAAAATGAGCAATGAAGCTTCAAAAAGTGGGTTTTTCTTCTTCCCTTTTCGAATCTCAGAGATCTCAGAATTCCTCCAGCTTCATCATTATCTGTCATACTTAGGAAGGCTTAATATGAGTTTTCATTGACCTTTGCAGTTTTGTTGTTGCTGTTTTTGGGTGTTGTGGGTTTTTTTTACTTTGGTTTTTGTGGGGTTTTTTGGTTTTGTTTTTTTGGGGTTTTTTTGGGGTTTTTTTGGTTTTGTTTTTTTTTTTTTGTTGTTGTTGTTGTTTTGGTTTTTTGGGGTTTTTTTTGTTTCCTTGATTTATTCTCCTCCCCTCTTACTCCTGCATCTCCAAGTAAATCCAAGAGAGCTTTATGATTTACAGAACAGCATAAATATCCCTGGTATTTTATACACCAGTACAAACACATTATCTGCCCTCAAAGATTTCTCAGTTTCCAGAATCTAGCAAAGCCTGTAGTACAGGTGGAGGAATGGGAGCACCACCAGGGCTTTGGGATGGTGAGGTCACAGTTCTGTGGGATGGGGATATGGTGTCCCTGCCCAAGGCAGGGTTTGGAATGAGACTGGTTTTAAGGTCCCTTCCAGCCCAAACCATTCTGGGATTCTGTGACCTTCTCTAAAGGCAGACTGTACATTTTACAGCCTTCAACATGAAAAGAGAAGCTAAGGACTGGTGGTCATTGAATCATAAAATCCTGGAATGGTTTGGGTTTGAAGAAATCTTAAAGCTCATCTAATTCCCCCCTGCCATGGACAGGGACACCTTCCACTATCCCAGGTCCTCCAAGCCCTGCCCAGCCTGGTCTTGAACACTTCCAGGGATCCCAGGGGCAGCCTGGGATCAACATTTTATTTATGTTTCATGAAGGGTTACCTCAGACAAGCTCAGTTTTGTCCTGGGGGCTGAGTGACAGTTGTCACCAGCATGATTTAAACAGGAGAAGCAGAGTCCATCCTCCCCCACAATGTGAACCCAAGTTCAATGGCAACTTGAGTGTTCCATGAGGACAAGAGGAGATTGGGACACTCCAGCAGAGCTCATTTGGATGCCACCTGGGTGTGTGAAATTCAAATGCAGTCAGTAGGAATGTTCTCCCTCTTCTCTGAAAGGAACATTTTGAGTGTTGCCTGTGTGGAAGGTAAAGAGGCCCAGACAATCGATGTGTTCAAGTACTCGGCTTTGAATGGGGTGAGGAAATGTAAAGTCATTGAGGAATAAAAAAATGTTTCTGGGTACTGATGAAGTACATCCTGTGCTGTATAGTCTTGGAGCAAGCGTGATCTATTTTGGCTAAAATGACTATGAGATGTTTTCACAATGCAGAAAAGGAGAAAGCTGGAATTGCTTCTTTTAAATCAGAAAGTGGAAAAAGTGAAATGATGTACACAAGTGAGGCAGATACCATCTCCAACACGTCTTTGTTGGCTCTGTGTTATTGGAATAAGCACTGCAACATCTGTGGACACAAAATGCACCAGGCTGCAATCCCCCATGGCCCTGCACACACCAGCACATGCACACCCCCTCCTTCATCCTACATGAGTTCTGCTGTGTTCGATTTTCCAGCTCCAAAGCTGCTTAGGAGGCTCTCCTGACTGCACACAGACAAGATACAGACAGGCACAAACCGTGCATTCTGCTCAGTGACACAACAATTTGCCATTTCAGTCATTATCACAAGAAGTGCTGTGGTTGCTGGGATGTATTTCATCAACCTACATGAGCAGGCGTGAGGGGAAGATGGAACCAGCCCAAAACCAGCCCCAGCAAGATCTGCCTGGGTAACACAGGGATGTTCTCATGGCTCTTTACATGCATCCATCACACCAAAACTCACATGGATACCTATCCTCAATTTCTATTCCCTCCTTCACCCAGGAACACACCTCCATCCAAACTTAGGAAATCCTACCCAAACCTCAGCTGCCATTTACTCCCACACACTTCCTTCCATAGACAAAAGTTTAAAAAAAAAATTCCCATCACTGCATTCCTTCTTACCCTGCAGTCAGAAATAAGTCCCAGGAAGCTGCCAGAGGTTTAGAAGCTAAGCCAGCCATGTGCAGCTCTGGCGCTGCTGACATTACCAGACAGCATTAATTTAATTCCACTCAGTTATGCTTTTAAATTTGATTTGAAAAATGTGTCATAAAATACCATTAAGTACAGTGCAGCATTTTGAAGCAGGCTGTGATGTTCCCTGCACTGACAAAGTCATGGGGAAGAGAATGTAATTTTCATAGCTAAGTACTGGGGGGCATGTTGGGAGAGATTCCTTTAGAGAGTGGGTTGAGTGAATCAAGAATCTTGAATAAACATTATATTCACTAAATAATTTCATGGTGTAGCAGATCCAGAGACCTCTGATTTCATACTTTAAGGCCAAGGGTTGATGGAGAAAGAAAAGATACAAAGGGGAAAGGGAAGGGAAGGGAAGGGAAGGGAAGGGAAGGGAAGGGAAGGGAAGGGAAGGGAAGGGAAGGGAAGGGAAGGGAAGGGAAGGGAAGGGAAGGGAAGGGAAGGGAAGGGAAGGGAAGGGAAGGGAAGGGAAGGGAAGGGAAGGGAAGGGAAGGGAAGGGAAGGGAAGGGAAGGGAAGGGAAGGGAAGGGAAGGGAAGGGAAGGGAAGGGAAGGGAAGGGAAGGGAAGGGAAGGGAAGGGAAGGGAAAGGGAAGGGAAAGAAAGGAAGGAAAGGAAAGGAAAGGAAAGGAAAGGAAAGGAAAGGAAAGGAAAGGAAAGGAAAGGAAAGGAAAGGAAAGGAAAGGAAAGGAAAGGAAAGGAAAGGAAAGGAAAGGAAAGGAAAGGAAAGGAAAGGAAAGGAAAGGAAAGGAAAGGAAAGGAAAGGAAAGGAAAGGAAAGGAAAGGAAAGGAAAGGAAAGGAAAGGAAAGGAAAGGAAAGGAAAGGAAAGGAAAGGAAAGGAAAGGAAAGGAAAGGAAAGGAAAGGAAAGGAAAGGAAAGGAAAGGGACTGTGAAGCAGATTTCATCACATCATGGAGGGGTTTGGGGTGGAAGGGACCTTAAAGATCATCTTGTTCTATCTCCTGCCATGACAGGGACATCTTCCACCATCCCAGGCTGCTCCAGCCCCAATGTCCAGCCTGGCCTTGAACCCTTCCAGGAATCCAGGGGCAGCCACAGCTGCTCTGGGCACCCTGTGCCAGGGGCTCCCCACCCTCACCAGGAACAATTTCTTTCTACTATGCGATCTAAATTTACCCTCTTTCAGTATAAAGCCATTCCTCCCTGTCCTTATCAGAAAAATCAACACCTTCTTATGGCAAGGTGAGTTTTAATTGGTGCCCATTTTAACTCCAGGCCACATCCACTCTCTGGGAAGTTACATCCCTTACAGCAGGGATTAGAGTCCAGTCTCATTTTTGGTATTCCAAACCACAATTTTTCCTCCAATTTCCATAGGCAGCCCATTTGTTCAGTCTTGTGCTAGGCATCCTCAGAAGTACCTGCACACAGAGCTGGCTTGTCATCTGTAGAAGCTGGCACACAACACCTACAAACCCATACCTGGTAAAGAAGGAGCAGATGGTCTCATGAAAAGGACTGTGCTGGAAATATTTTCTCCTATCCAAAACCTCAGATTTGTTTTTTCACTGTGCATAATCTGATTTTTTATTCTGAGAAGGCAAAATTGTTACTGCCTGATTTGTAAGAAAAATAGATTTGAGTGAATAAAAAAGAAATCATCTGTTAATTGTCATAATTTTCTGATTCAATTTTGTTGTGAAATTGTCATAACTTTAGAGAGAAAGAATCACTAATGGGGGAATTATGCATTCCTCATGCCCAATATGTCAGGATTTCCTCCTGATGGTTTCCCCCCAAGGGATGGGGCTGACGGCTGTGGCACCCTATGAGGGGTGCATTTCTCTGTGTAGGTCCTTGCCTTTCCCCCCTCCTGCTGTGATCCTGTGTGTTTGTGGGGATGAACCTTTTATCACAGAACCTAACACTGACCAACACCAAAAAATGGGATAATGAGTGGATCTGGGCAGCTTTGCTCTGGGTTCTTAAGTCAGCCTTAGAAAGATGGAATGCATTGCCTTCACCCTTTTAATTTAAACCTAAAGTGTGGCTCCTGCAAAGTACCCAGTGAGGGGCTCAGAAGTCTCATTTTCTGAAGTGCTGCCCTTTCATCACTCTCCCTTCTCATCTTCCCCACTTCTCTCTCCCTCTTCTCTCCATTATAATTTTCCCTTTGACCCTCTGATTCTCCAAGCAGAGAATGGGATGGCTGCCTGTCCTCAGCCCTTCCCAGGGACACAGCTGTGAATTCTGAGGGGCTCTCACCATGGTGAGCACCCAAGTGCTCCCTGACAGCCTTGGAGCAGCTGGAGCACACCTCAGGAATGCTGAGCCATCCACAGCTGCACAGTCCTGCCTGCTGGTGCTGGCACACACCTGCAATACTGAGCAACCTGGAATATTGAGTGACCCTCAGCCTCCAGCACTCCCTGAATACCAAACAGCTCTGCACCTTTACAGCGTCTGGAGGGAAACGTGGAGACGTGGCTCAAAACCAATCCTCCTGCAGCAAGGAAAAGAGAAAAAAAAAAAAAGGTTTGAAAATACACAGAGAGTCAGTGTGAAGCTGTGGAGTTGGATCCTGAGCTGGGATTTTCCGAAGATGGTATGGAATATAAAGTGCCCAAATGTTACCAGAGGATGTGCTGGGAGCTAAGCAACTCATGCAGTTTCTCCAGGTATTTTTTTTTTAAATCCAGTTTAAAATTGAACACGTTTCCTGGTGAACAGAGAAGGGCATTGCTATTCTTAGCAGGTCCTGGTGTCAGCAGCACAAGGGCAAGGAGATCTCTGCACTTGGAGAGGCCGGGTCGGAGAGGTGCAGACCTGGTTTGTGAACTTTAAATGACCTACTCACAAAGCCAAAACACTTCCTGATTCTTCCTTTCCTGGGGTACCTTAGACGGGAGATGCACAACAAAGGTTATTTGGAAACTCATTTTTCCCCTCCAGGGTATTAACACAAGCTTTACAAAGGCTTATAATCCCTTTAGACAACAGCAGCAAGAGCAGCAGCAACTACAAAGCCCAAAGCTTGGAACTCAATCCCCTGGTGATGGGCTGAACCCTCTGCTGAGGCTGCAAAGGAAAAGAGAAAGGTGTGAAGATATTTACATCAAACACACGGAACAAGAGGGGATTTTAATCAAACTTCTCTTTTTCATCTCTTCTTTCTTCTCTCGGAACCTGCTTTTTCTTTATCCTGATGAAACTCAGCGCTTGCATTTTTTTCCGTTTCCCCCCCCCTGTATAAAAGAGGATTTTTAAAAAAATAATAATCACAATCCCGCCTGAAAACTGAGTATTAAAACTCCAGGGCAATGCATCTCCAAAATCTGTAAGACTGTAAGAAGATAAGAGACAAAACCCCCCAGAAATGTTTCCTCTCTGTGTCTTTGGAAGTTGCAGACGCGTGTATAATACCCCTAAGCCGGGGTAATCTGCTTGCCTCCTCCTGCCTCTCCTGGTGCACGCCGATGTTCTTAGCATTAATATTCCTCACACTCCAGCAAATGAACACCCAGGAGGCAGCTGACTCAATCAGTGCTTGTTTTACTTACTGTGTATCGCTGGGAACAAACCATAAACCAGAGCATGGCAGATCTGTAATGCTCATCTCAATCTGCTTCCCCTGCTTGTTCCAGCCCTGATGAACCTTCCCAGCCAGCCAGAACCAAAGGAAAAAAGAATTAAGAAATGCATTATAGCAAACACATTAGCAATGTGTGGTAAATTACTGTCAGAGATTCCAGTTCCTCGTGGTGGGAGGGTTAGTGGATAAACACATTTGTTTACTTCCTTTTTCCTGCTGTCTTCTCCAGCCTGTGATTATTCCTCAGTGACATCACAGCTCCCAGGTCTGATGTCATGACTGTTCCCACAACAACAAAACTGAGTCAAGGACCCATTTGAAACCTGGAGTAAAGATAATTTGGAAAAGGTATTTGTCCATTCTTTCTCACAAAATTGATAGGCTCCTACAACTGCTGTTTGGAGGTTGGAATTTGTTTTAATTAGGATGGCACAATCACAAAATGCAGAGGAGCTAGCTGTTATTTTTGGAATAGATACAGCTGCAGGGGAATTGAGAGAAGCCTGTGCAGACCATAAGGATGAGCTCATTTCACACAGACAGGATCACATGCCCAGGTGGATGGGGTGTGATGTATGGACTGGATTTCTCTGAGCAGTTCCTGCTATCCCTGATGGAGATCTTCAGTGTAGTCAGAAACTGGAGGGTGCTGGCTGGATCTCAAGTGGGAGCACAGACACTTTAAAGTAGGGTCCTACACTGTGCATCCCAAGTGAGGAGTGATGGATTGTGCCTCCACCTTCCCAGCATCAAAGCCTGCCTTCCCATCAATTCCTTGTGGATCTACTCACCCTAAACCTCACTTTAACCATCCTACCATTGGTCACTGTATTGACTTGCTCATGAGTCTCCCAGAGAGGCTTTAATTGAATTTGCAGCAGAAAATATAGATCCAAAGAGACAGAGAGGGAGATGGTGCTGGGACAGTGGAAAAAGCTTCAGGAGAAAGTTGCCTCTTGGGAAGGTGATGCTGTGGAAGTTCCTTTGATTCATGGAAATTGGAGAGGGGCTGAGGGTGGTGAAACAAGCTGTAGGCACAAACATGACTGTAAAGCCATGCAGAAAATTGTTAATACAGAGAACAAAGACTTGAATCCAAAACAGGTTTGAGATTGGGGGATATTCCCAGTGAATTCTCTAACAGACACATGGAAGCCTTTCCAGAGGGAAAATGGTGAGTGAAGGGCAACTCTTAACAAAACCTCAGCTGGGTGTGTGAGGGGATGACTGGGATGGCTGGCTGGCCAGTGGTGACCTGTGTGTAATTTTGGTAAAACATTCAGTCAGCACGACTGCAATGGCAAGAATTTTGCTGATAGTGAGGTTCTTCTCTGCTCCTGATCCTCAGGGAAGACATGAAGGTGGCCATGGCCAGCCAAAGTTTAGTCAAGCCAGACTCCATCCTGTAACAGCAGTGTGGGAGTTTTGCACCACCTAATTAGTGGTTTCTCTCAGTCTCATCTGCCTTCACTCAGAGCCAGGATTAACAAAACCACGATAGAAACTGATTTTCTCATGTTTGGGCTTGGTTGTTTATTAAATCTCATCAGAAAGTGCAGAGCATTCAATAGCACTTCCAGCTACCTGCTAGAAGTGAGGAAAATGGAGGAAGATCCAGCTGCTACAAGATCTGTTAAAGCTAAACAGTCCAATAGAGAATTAGCACCTATATTATTTATATTTTTGATCCAGTAACTAGATTCCCATGACCTTTAGTGTGACACTGACTGACCAACCAGAAACTACTATTTGAAATCCATGAAAAAGAAAGATAAATGAAGAAAGAGACAATGCCCAAAAACCTCCATCTTGTCCCAGCTATCACAATATTATAAAAAGCTCAATTTTAAAAACATCACCATGTGGAAGCACACATCTCTAATTCACTACACACTCGTGATTGTAGCTTCATCACTCAAATTTGGAGCCTTCTCCAAGCCCTCAGGTCAAAAGCAGTGTTCTCCTGGGGGTCAGTGCCTGAAAGCACAGAAAGCTGAAGATCCCCAGGTTTCTGGGATCCAGCACCATCCAACAGCCTTTGCTTGGCTCACAGGCAGGAGAAAGGAGGTGAATGCAGCTGCAGCTGGAGGGGTGCATTTCATGCTCTGCTGACTCCCCATTCACCACATCCTTTATCTCCAGAGCCAAGAGCAGCCCGTGGGATCCCTGCTCCTGCCCTGGATGAGTGTCTGCCCACCCGCTCTGTGGCATTGTTTCCCAGCAGTGTGTTCTTGGAGCAGGCTGCAGCTACAGCAGGGCCTGGGCAGCAGAAAACTTGGCAGTGCCAAGCTCTAATCCGAGGGCTGTGCATGTTCTTTATGTCTGATAAACAAACAGCGAGTTTGCCTGGTTTTACTTGTTTTGTGTTTTAAGTGAGACTCAGCAAAACTGTCTCAGTGTGATGGGATATGCCTGAGCCCCAGGAATTTGTGTCTCGGCTGGGGCACAGCATTCCAAAGCACTCTGCCTCAGGCTGGGTGACAGCTTGGTTCGAGCTGATCTCCTACCCTTAAGAAAAGCATTCTGGGGGCCTCAAAACAAGCTTTGTTGTGATAATTCTGTTTTTCCTTCCCTCAGGTTTTGTTTACCCACCTCATTCTCCTTGCCCAGAGCATGCAAATAATGACAATGCAGATAGGTGCCCCAGGTTGCTTCCTATCCCATTCTTCCAGAAAGGACATCCCCTATTGTTCTTTCTAGGAATTCAAAGTGGTTTTCAAGGACCTGGAGGGACATGTAATAGCTGGTGACACAATGTCTGAGTGCTGTAAAGCAAATAATTTGCCCTCCAGGAAACTCCAGTTCGAGCACAACAGGGGCCAGGTCTGACTTCCCTCCACTCTGAAGAGTTTCTTCAGTGCATTGTTTGGAAGGTCAAGCACCTTCTCCTTGCTCTTCTTCCTGAATCCCAAATAAAAGAGGGAAAAAAAAAAAGAAAAAAAAAGAAAAAAAAAATGGCTCTGTAGGATTGGGTGCTCTGAAGGTCAAGGTAAAGACTGGCAGGTCACAGGGAGCCTCTCTGCCACTCTTGGCCCATGCTTTGGTACCATCTCTGGGCAGATGAAATAGTAGAAAATTTGCCCACCTATGGTATATTTATAATGAAAAGATCTGGCTTCCTTCCTGTAAATGGAGCTTTAATCCTTTGCTGTCTGCTCTGAAATATGGAGCACACAGTCCTGCAGGTGAGCCATGGCACAAACAGGGCTGGAGTCTCCTCAGTGCCAGCCCAGCCCTGCCTCTCCCTGGCCCATGGTGCTCTAGGATCTCAGGACCATCAAGGTTGGACAAGATCTCCAGGGTCATTGAGTCCAGATGTGGACCTTATACTGCCAGGTCAGTAATCATCACACCCACATGTTGTTTGAACACTTCCAGGGTAATCCCACCATTTCTTGGGCAGTCTTTCCCACAGGCCAAAGCCTCAGTGATGGAGAGTGCCCAAATTACCAAATAATTTAATAATTATTTATTATTAAATGTTGGGAGGAAGTGAGAGCTCTCAGCCAGTTACTGTCACTTCAGTGACATCTTCAAGAGATTCATAAGTGGCTCTCAACTTGCCAGATAAATCCATTCTGTGGTGTGACATCCCTCAGTGATGCTTGATCCACTTCCTGCTCCAGCTGGACCCTTCCAGCCCATCCAGCTGCCCCAACTCCCACTGGAAAAATCCTTGCACCCTTTCCAGCATACAGCATTTATTTTGCAAAGGCTGGGGAAAAAAGTCCAACTTCCCCAGCCAGACTCGGAGGATTTGTGGCTCCAGAGCAGGCAGCCCTGCTGATTTGAGAGCTGGGACTCATCCACTTGGTTTGCTTAAAATAGAATTGTTTCTCTGTGTCAGCATCTCCTGCTCCTCCATCCCCTATGACATTTTCTGATTACATCCTTGAAGTGTCACCTGCACATCGTGTTTTGGAGAATGGCAGCTGAGTCCTGGGTTTGGAGGGAGACTGGGAATACTGAGGAGGAAGAGAGAAGCTTCAGCAGCAGAGTCTGAGAGGGAGGGAAGAAAGAGGAAGAGAAAGGAAAACATCAGTCCCAACCTCTTCCCTTCAACAGCAAGGCTCTTGACTTATTACCTGATGGGGCACAAGTGCAAATGTTGGGAGAAGTGCCTGGGAGCCAGAATGAAAGTCAGGGACAGCTCTCACTGCTTGTTCTGGGGTGACAAGAGTGGAGGAGCTGTGATAAAACCCTCAGGACCCAGCAGTGTGTTATCAGCAATGCACTGAGTGCTGCTTGCACTGACTGCAGAGGTGCTGCTCACCTGCTACTGCCCCCTCACCACCTCCCCTCCAGATCTGGGGAATCTCTAAGGTATGGATTTGCATCCCTAAATGCAGGGACTCCACCCCACATACAGCACATGGGCCCAGAGCCCCATTCCAGCCCAGAGCCACCAGCCCCTGCCCCAGGGCTCTGCTGGGCTGCCCTGCCTGTCCCCATCACTGTCCTGCTCCCTGGCTGGGGTGCTGGGATGGATCCCAGGCTCTCTGCCAGGTCCCAGCCCCCAGGGAGCCCCAGCTCTGTTTGCACCCTGATACTCTCTCTGAAGGTGAGAAGTGCATGTTGGATGAACCAACTCCACCGACCCCTTGGAACAAGACTCTTCCTTGTGTATATACAGCACTCATATCTCAGATCATCTTGGCTTCCTAAAATTAAATAAATTTCCCACATCCTCTGCATACCAAAGATTGTCTGCCTTTGGGATCAGATACCTTTTTTTTATTTTTCCCCCTGAACTCACGTTGTTTACCACACAATCCATAATGGATTATACAAAAATACACTGTTTTATTTTTCTTACAGGCATCCAGCTAATGGATGAAGTAATTTAGTGAGGCTATTGTATTTCATTCAATAGCCTGTATGTAGATTTGTTGTGAAGGATAAAATGTTCCCTCTTCAAACACTAACAATAGGAGCACAGTCTACTGCTGACCTTGTACTGTGCTGCTGTGCTGTGTGCAGGGAGCAATGGGAGCCATGGCAATGGGCAAAGCAAACACAGAGATGTTTGTTTGCAATAGCAGGGACCCTTCCTCTTCCACAGAGCACGTGTTGGTGCTCACCTGTATACAAGGTGCACATATTCACGGTGTTTCAAGGTTTAAATGAATGCCTCTAACTGTCCTGAATGTGAGAGTTGTTTGTAAATACCCATTTGCTAGGTCTGAAAATGTTAAAACTGTGAGTTTGCACTGCTCTTTGAGTGTGGGTATGTGTGCTTTCAGCAGCTCTATTGTGAAGGACCTGGGCTGCCTTCTGTCTTCTCAGAAACAAGTTATATTTCCAAAGAGTAGCAATCAGCATTCACTCAGGCTTTTAAACCCAGTATTTCCTAATTATGGGTGCAGTAAGTTCTGTTGAACCTGCCAAACATTTTCATATCTTCTGAGCTGCAGAAAGATTAGCTGAACTTCTGATGGTATTATTCTACTCTGTGAATTAATAGAGAGCATTAATGGAAGTGTTCTCCAGTGTCACTGGATGGGATCCATGGCATTTCATTGACCACCTGAGAGTTACAGATCTTGTCTGGGCTGGTTGTTCAGGATCTGTCTAAAGGCTGTGCTCAGCATTGCACACCTCACAGCGCTTATTGTCACACCAGCTCTGCTCTCCAGAGAGATGGGACGATAATCTGTCTGCAACAGATGCCTGTCACCCTCTGGATTCACCTTCTAGTGTTGCTGACACTGAACCCCTGAATTTTAGTTGGCTACATGTAGCTCGGAATTCCTCCAATTAATTAAAAAATTAATGAAAGTCAGTGGCCTGGGGGTAAATGTGGCATATCCTTAGCACTCAGAAGGATATGAGCGTTTCCTGAGCAGACATCAGTTCTTCCAGTCCTTGCACCACCCCCTAGAAGCCACATCCCTGAGAAAGAAACTGCCTGACAGGTTCCCTCTGCCTGCTTTGGTGTGAATGCAAACCAGAGCAGGTTCCACCAATATAGGCACGGGAGCACCAGGGATGACTGTGGCCACATTCCTGCAGATTTCCATTCAGAGCTTCATTTCCATTCTGATGTTCCCTTATGTGCCCCTCCATGAGATTCCTTTCAGGCCAGTGGGGGGTACCAGCTCATGTTCTCATGTATGTTTTCATACAGGTGTAATGGTAATTCCATGCCCTGTGGCTCTTCCTGGCCCTTCCATAATGCTCCAAGCCATTAATTGCAGCAGGGGAGCCCTACTGCTTTTCAAATACTTGGATTTGCAGACATTAATAAACCCAAAGTCCTGTGAAGCTGTTCGCTGTCTTAAGTTCAGAAATCTGACTTGGGTGTCTGATATAACTGCCTGGAACCCCTAAAGCTCCTTGTAAAACCAGCACAGAAAGACTTGAAAATAAAAAAGGAATCCATGCCAAGATCCTGACTTATCTGTTCCAAATCTGGACGAACTAATCCTCCTTTGCTGGCTACAGAAGGAGCTGAGGAGTCTGACCCACTAAACTTGGATGCCCAGGATGTCTCACATGAGTCAGTGTGAATGAGAGATGATGCATTAAGACTTTATTAGTGTCTGACAGCCTTTTGATCATGGCAGAGAGCAGTTACAAGTAAAGACAAGAGGGTGGGATGGGTGCCAGCCTGTCTGACTCTGGGTTTGTTCCAGCACATCTCAGCTCATGGCTGTCCTGCAGCCTCCTCTCCACAGACCTCTTCCTCTGTTAATTAGCAGGCAGAACCCCAAAAGTATTAAAACTGTGCCTTCCTCTCCTGGAATTTAATTTCTCTAACTTTTCTCAGAATAAAGTTTCATTTTTGCTGTTGCCAAGATAAAGTTTTTTCTTCCACAGACTTCCTTCTTTAGTCTCCACTTCTCCCTGACCAGCAAAAGTCCACCAGGCCTCAGAAGAGAGATTCTCCTCCAAATCTGCTCCTATCTTCACCATCCACATTCAAAATCTTGCTCTCCAGAACAGTTTTCCTGGTCCCATCCCTTCAAGCTTCTACAAACTTTGTCCAGCCAAGGCTCACCAGGTTTTCACAGCGCAAATGGAATTTTTTGTAGAGTGCAGATGAGGCTTGTGACTTCCACTTGAGGCCCCAGAGGTCTAAAAACCTTCCCAAATAACCCTCTCTGGAGAGCTGCCCTCTCCTCAGGATGGTTGCTGCTGCCCTGTGTCATTTTGAGGGTGTAATCATGGAATCATTAAAGCTGGAAAAGACCTCCAAGATCCTCAAGCCCAGCCTTTGACTGAAAACTCTCTTGTCAATTAACCATATCACCAAGTGCCTCATCCACTCATTTTCTGAACAATTCCAGTGTTGGTGACTCCACCACTTCCTGGGGACTCTGTCCCAAGCCATGCCACCCTCCTTTCCAGCTGGGAAGGATCTGGATTTTGCACTGCCTTTTCCTAGCTGCCCTGAGCAGGTTTGCTTTTTGTGCCAAGCAGGAAAGATGCCTGGAGAAGGGCACAGCAGGGAAAGCATCTGGAAAACTCGTTAAGTGTGTTTAGGGGGAAAGTATTCCCACAAGGAGCTCTATTTGACTGGTGGAAAATGTCTTCTTCATTGATAGCAGGTAATGCAAAGCACACTGCCTGCAGCTTTTTCTTTTAATGTAGACATCTGAAAGTGACTGCATGATGGAGGGAGAGAGGGAAAGGTTATGTGTCTTCACAGGCCCAAAATGGCAGTATAATGAATATAAAAGCTATCCTCTCCTCCTCTAATATATTCACTCGCCATTCCACCCTCTTTTCTAGTGACTGTAAACAACATTTGTCATCAGCAATGGGCTACTTTTCATTATAAAACTGATCTGGAAACTACATTTTTATTTCACGTACATCAGCAGTGACAGGAGAAGAAACAGGCAAAGGGAAAATATATGTCCCTAGCAGGAGAAGGACCTGGGACAAGAGTTGCCTGCACAATTCTGGGATCATTCACACGTCTGGCCTCCAAGACAGAGGATGGTCTAATGCCTCATTAAATCCTACTGAGCCAACGATGATGTATGGGATCCTTTCAATCTTCTGCGAAGTAATGCAGTAAAAAAACCCCCTAATTTGCACGTTTAATGCATTCATTAAGCTATTAGTCTTTCAACAAGAGATTTAATAGCAAATTAACAGTTTTTATGAAAGAAAAAAACAACAACAAAACTCGCCACTTAGTAGAATTACTTTTGTGTCAGAGCACAATGCAGGGTAATGGGCAATTAGGGGCTTCGAGGGGAGGATGGGAAGATGGGTTTAATTTGTGTTTGGTTTATAATTAGCTGGTGCTGGGTGCTTGGAATGAAATGAACTGGATCCCCTCGGTGGGGAAGACACTGGCTTGGGCAGAAAGCACAGGGGGATGAAAAGGAAGAAGGCAGTCAGGTTCATCCCTGAAAATCCGTTCTCATGAGACACAGCTTTCCATGCCCAAGGAATCCTGTGTTGTGGTCACACTCTAGGGCTGAGTTTGGGATTAATGCAGGTTTTCCTGGACACCAGCTGGCAGGACAAACTCCTTCCAAGCACAAACTGTCACAACACTCAGAGCTCAGCAAAGTTGCTCCCTTTCTATTGAAACCTGTTCTTAAAGTTGAGCAAACTCTCGAGTGCTTTGCCTAATAAAGATGGATTGTTTATTTAGGTCCAAAGCTGAATTTCAGGCTGCGTTCAGCTTGGCAGATATGTGCCAGTGCAGATGGCTGGCACAGGGGCTGTTTTGTAACTTTTAGTTTGTGTAAGTCTCTTGGAAAAAAAAAGTCTTAATGAGAACACTGAATTCCAGGGAAGGCTTTGGTGAGAGAAAAAGAGAATTGCAAAATCAAGTAGTTGTCTGAGCTTACTGAAAATAAATGCTACTTTACTTGAAAAGGAAAGAAAGAAGTGGAGCTGTGTTTGTTTGCTTGTTTATTTTTAAATGTCATTTCCAAGTTTTCTATTTCTTTGAAAAGTCAGTTGACAGAATATTGAACACCAAATCCACAGGATTTTAGGCCCTTTTTTCCTATCCATGCAAACTTTAGGAAAAAAAAAAAAAAGTTGGTTTTTTTTTTCTTGTATTAGAAAAAAATTCTTTAAGGGATCCTACACTGAGCTTTGATTTTCAGCTGGAGTGAGACAGAAAAAGGGAGAATAGTCTAAAATCAATTTCTTAAAGGTCTGAGGAATCATAAATACAGTTTGAATCAATATCTCATGTGTGAGAGTTTGTATGTGTGTGTGCTCTCCCTCACACACATTTATTCAAACAACTGCTTTCCCATAACAGAATATTCAATTCTGTAGATAAAATAAATTGGTTTTCCAAAGTGGAATATTAGCACCAGGCAGTGGATCCTTTACATCTGCTTATCCAAAAACTTTTCTCCCCACAGAGGATTCTCTTCTATTCCTGATGCTGACTTCATGTAGCTGCTCATGCATTGACATTCAGGGCAGGAAAACACCCCTTATAAAAGGGCTTTTGTGCAAATTCTGAAAGCCAGCCTAAAATTAAGCAGGTGCTTAAGCCTGATCACAAGTAGGTAATGCAGCAACATCTCAGTGTCCTTGAATTGCTGTAGGTGAGGCTGAGTTAATTCTTGTATCACCATGGACTCAAAGAGCAGTTTTCCTGCCTAAAAATTCAGAAGGATCCATAGCACACAAGGCTGATCTCGTTTGCATCTCAGAGCATGGTGTTGTGAGCTGCTCTTCCAAAATTCATCCAAGGTAATGGATAGTAGAAATAAGACTGCAGTTCAGGGAGGTGTAGTTAGAATTAACTAGCACCATGGGCAACTTGGCTGGGGGAGCTCCTGGCAGGAGATACCAGAGGTTACTCCAGATGTGTCAGTCAGAGATTCTGGGCTGCTGTTTGGCTGTAAAGGAGAGGCACAGAGCACATGGCTCAGCCAAGGAGGCTCCTCCCTGGAGTGCAGCTGGGCTATTATAGAACCATGGAATCCTAAAATGGTTTGGGTTAGAAGGGATTTTAGAGCTCATCTCGTTCCACTTCCACTATCTCAGGTTGCTCCAAGCCCTGTCCAGCCTGGCCTTGGGCACTGCCAGGGATCCAGGGGCAGCCACAGCTGCTCTGGGCACCCTGTGCCAGGGCCTGGGAAACCTCACAGGGAACAATTTCTTCCCAATATCCAAACTTTACCCCCTCTCTCAGTGAAGCCATCTCTCCTCGTGCTGTCTGCCACTACTGAAAGGGGATATAAAGTCTCTCCAGAGCCTTCTCTTCCCCAGGATAAACAAGCACCACTGTCCCAGCCTTTCTTCACAGGAGATGTGCTCCAGCCTTGCAGTAATCTCTGCAGTCCCCTCTGGACCTGCTCCAACAGATCTTTCTTCCCATCTGTATTAGTGCCAAAGGGTCCATTGCTCTAATCTGCAACAGCTTCTCGGGCATGATGCTGAAACCCCACTCTGCACATGGAGTCACAGGCTCCTGCCTGTCTGCTCCCAGAGCAGTAGAAGCAAGGGATGCTCTCAGTGTTACCCTGAACCTCGTGCAGCAAACGCTGCCAGCTCCTCCTTTTCATGCACTGGAAGCCAAATGCTGTTTTCCCACTAGTGCCACTCCCTATCCTCCCCCATGGAGCCACTCCAGCAAGGTGGGGGTGGGCTCTGCCATGCCCAGCGCTGTGTCCACAAGTCCCTGAGTGCTGGAACCCATGGCAGGGACACGGAGCCTCACCACACCCAGCTCTCTGTGGGGAAGATGCATCTCAGCCTCATCATGTCAGCTTTTCCTCTCCAAGCAGCTTGGTGTGTGGGCTGCTGCCTGCTCTCTAAAAGCTTCTGAGATATTTGTAGCTGCTCTGCTTGTTCTGATTTTGCTGGAACAAAAATAATTACTGAAAGGACAGGGGGGGAAAATCTGTATGTATGCATATTATATATATTCTGAAAAACCAGTCTGAAGTGTGCAACAGGACTGCACTGGGTTTTAAAGGGGTGTCATTAAGGAGACAGCTTTTATCTTGCTGTGTAGTGAAGGTCATGAATTAGGAAAATACCATCAGAGAAGTGTTTCAGGTTTTGGAAACTGCTCCAGGACCGCAGCTCTGCCCTGGAATTTCATTACAGTGTCCTGTGTACCTGGCATGCAATGGTATGGGAGTGAGAGTCCTGCCAGTTTGTAAGGGTTGTGGTTGAGTGTATGGCTGGAGGCTGATCCAATCCAGCTAATGCATATTGCTGATACAATACTGAATATTTCTTCTGTCTGATCTTCAGCTTTCTGGATTAATTTCGCATATGCAGAGAGAACTTGTGACTTTCACAACTTTTACTTACCTGGGTGTAATGACAGATAAGGCAGATGTGCCCATTTCCCTACTTGCCCTGGTGCTATGACTAAAGATATTTTAAACCCTTCCAACCTCAAATCAAAGAGCTGTTTTAAATTTAATCTCTGAACACTTTCAGCTGAGTTTAAGGGTGAAATTTGCCTAATGGGAGTCCTCAAAAGTGAGCTCAGGTGGGACTGAAATGAAGTTTCAGCTTTTGCAATGGGTCATATTCCAGGAGTTAAATTCTCCCTGTCTTGGACAAACTTGGCAATCACTTTCCTCTGAGATCAGCAGCAGAAATTACTGCATACACGTGCCTACAAAATCTATCTCCCTGTTATCCCTCCCCCTTTGAAGCCCAGCAAAAAGCTGGGACTGGCACAGCCAGCCTGATGTAATTGAATTTCCCTGCCTCTTGCATTATATTTTATCAGGTGATGGCTTGCAGGGATTTACATTGCACAGAGCTGCTGAGGAGAGTGGCTGAAAAATGGTGTGAAAATGCTGATAAATAGTTCTAAATGAAAGCAATTTTAGCAAGAGCACCTGTAGGCAGCCTTGGTCTCCTTTTTGGTGGCTATCACTGCAAAGTGGGAGCTTCCAGCAGCAACAGGCACACAGAGAGAGAGGTCCCACACAGCACCTGAGGCTGCAGGAGCCAAGAAATTCTTTTTCTTTGCCTTGGTATTGAACTGGGTAAATTCACGGCCAGATTAAAGCCTCAAATCTCTGCTGGTGACCCATTTGTGGCTTCCCTTTCCCTTGTTAATGGGAGGTAAGTGAAGGACACTGGTGTTAACATCCCTGGGTGACACAGATTTTCCTCTTCACGCTCAAAGAATAAAGGTGGGGACAGCCACAGCTCCTGTCAGCTGCATCTGAGCTCTGGTTCCTGAGACAAACACCTGAAGGGCCAGGAGACCCCTAGAGAAACTCAGACTTTGGTCTCCTGCATTGTGCTTCAAGTTTCATGCAGCTCATTCTGAGATCAGAGCAAGGAACCTGCCAGAGGTGCAGCTAAACCACCACAGCAGCTGGTCACTGGTGGGTGGGACAAAGTTTTATTTCCAGGCTATTATTTTTTGATATTTGGATTAAGACCAGTTTCAAAGCTCTTCTGAGATACACTAAACACAAGAAAAATGGCTGGGAGGGCTTCTAGGCTTTCACTAATGGAAATTATATATGGAAATGTGAAGCTAAAAGTACTTTTTTGTTTGCTTGAGTTTGTTGGGTTTGTTTTTTTTTGTTATGTTGACATCCAAGTATACATGGAAATAGCTTACTCCAGCTCCTTGTACTTAAGGATCCATTTGTGCTGCTGCCTCAGCTCCTCCTGTGGAAGGCAGTGAGTTGAAGGAGTGATTTAGACACTGTTAACACAAACGAGAGGAGACAGGCCAGTACTTAGCACGACAGACTCCTCAGAAAGTGTGGACAGGGAAAAGCTGTTTCTTTTCTCTCTGTCGTTTCCCCTCTGCAGACTGCAGATGAGGATTTCAGAGCAGAATAATTCAAGGAGCAGGAACCCCCAGGTAGTTCAGCTGCCAGTCCTTACAGTGGGTGCCCTTTGTGGCACAGCTCCGTGGGTGTGAGCAGGTGCTGGGGACCAGTACATGAAATAGAGGGGGGTTGTGGAAAATGAGTGACAAGGCATATTCTAAGTATCCACTGCAAGAATTCAACAGGGAAACCCAGAAAACACAAAATTGAAGCGGGGGTGAGTGGTAAAGTTGCTGCTCTGTCCAATCTGTGTTCTAAAATAAAGGAGGTACTGGAAAGTAAAATGGGTTATGGGGCAGTGGGCTGGCTGTAAACCGTGTTTAAAGTGTAAAAAACAAACAGCAATCAGATCCATGTGGTCTGAATTGAAATTAAGTGTGGATCTCAGGTTTTCTCCCAACAAATCAACACATTTAAATCTAGTTCTTAGAAGTGTATTTAAGTCCAAGAGGCAAGAAATGGCTTTATTTACTAAAGTGAGATTCATCTCTGTACAGAGCACTAGGGAAAAAAAAATCTTTTCTCCACATGTTGCAAATTTATTTTGGGTAAACTTATGTGATTCATGAATCAATGAATGTATTTCTGCTTGCTCAATTTATAGGAGTGAATCTGACCCTGATATTCAAAATAATGTTTTTTTGGATTAACCTGGCCCGTGTTACAGTGTCCCCCATTTGGGTACACAGGAGAAATCCCTCCAGCTGCACTCAATACCCTGGGCAGCACCTGAATTTCTAATTAGAGTGAGTAGTTTTTTTAAAAAAATTATTATTATTTTCCCTCCCTAAAAATTTTTGAGGAATAAGATTATTCTCCTAACTCTAGAAATTATTCTATTAATATTTCTGGATGTAACTGATTGCATTGGCACAAGGGAAATGGCTGGAGATTCTGGGATAAAACAGAGTCTCTTGTGCAATTCTCTAGATTAAAAGCATCAGACAGCAAGGTGCATTTAGAAAGTCAAAAGGAGAAATGTCTTGTGGCAACAGAAAAATCAAAGTTTTCCAGATACCCGCTTGGGTGATGAGTAAATCTATAAAGAAAGGGACTGATCAGCAATGAGAGCAACATCTCAGATGAGCTGGGGAGATAAAGTGAGACTTGTAAAATGTCAAGGTTTTAATTTCCTCACGAAGGAGATCCTTTGTAGAGGAAATTAAAACAAACAGTAGAAATTCCTTACCCATAGTAATGAGGAGTTTATTATAAGATAAGAAGCACTGACACCATGCAGGAAGGATGGGACCAAGTTAGAAAGTGATCTGCATTTGTCCTCAAAACAAAATGAATATTTTTCTTTCAAATTCAGTGAGGGTGATGATAATGACCATGGCATAAAGGCAGGGTGTGAATGGGAAGGAGTTTATGGACATTAAAATTATGCTAGCTGAGGTAAAAGTAAAATTCAAACTTCTTGATGTAATGATAATGAGAGGAAGAAACTGCTTTTGTTTCTGATTTCTGAAAGAGCTCTTTTACAGAATGTTGCTGCAGTAGCAGGTTGACATTATTTGGCACAAGGATTGTAAGCACATGTATTTTAGGGGGAAAAAATGATCAAGGCATTTGCAAGTCCATTAGTGTGACCTCTGTAATTTGCAAAACCAGCTTGGAATGGCATTAAAACAGTGTCAGATGGATCACAACATTTTTTCTGAGAAAAAATCAGGGAAGAAGAATGTGGTATCTTGCTCTGAGAAGTCAACTAATTTCTATCTATTTGGTGTAATTTAGATCTGTGTCCAAATAAGCCAGAAACATTTAAGATGTGCAGTATGAGAAATTCTCACTGAGGCAGAGGTAGGTAAAGTGAAGATAAATCTGATCAGAAGAGTGTTACAAAAAGAGATTCTCCAAGAAGGGAAGTGTTTCTGTGAGTGTGGTTAAATTCTTCAAGCAACAGCCTTGTCTGATCCATCTTCAATTTTCATTAGTAATGGAAATTACCAGTGATGAATGATGTTGGGAAAAGCTGTTATAAACTGGGTGGAATTGGTTTGTGCTAAAGTCCTAGTGAATTTTGGACAAGTGATCTGAGAAATCTGTGTAGGAAAAAAAAAGTCTATGAGGCTGAAGAATACCTGGAGATGCTAGATAAGCTTGAGGGCCGTGCTGAGGAATCTGGATGTGATGGAACTGCAGAAAAGGCAAATTCAGGCAATATGTGTCTAATAAAGCAAGAGAAATGGAAATATTTTTGTACCAGAGCCTGGTACACATTCATCTCTAGTGCCAGGTACTGTTCCAGACATCCATGCCTAATGGAGCCTCATCCAGAGAAGGGTGGGTACAGGAAGGACTGATGGGATAATCAAGTGGATGGAGAGGCAGACTGGAATTTTTAAAACAAGTAAACAACTGCTGTTACTAAACAGAGAATGTTGAGGGGTATGTGAAAAAGATGAACAGAAGGATTCAAAATGCCAGAGAAGGAGCTGATTTGTTAAGCTCAAGGGTAGCATTGACACAAGAAGAAATGAACGTCAACAAGCCACGATTAAATACAAGCTGAAAAATATAAACAGGCAATGCAAAGTCAGGAGAGAGAGAGCAAAGCCTGTCCAGGGGAGAGAAAAACTGAGATTCTTCCCAACTACAGACACTAAATGAAGGTATTTACCCTTGGGACTGATCACACTACAGGACACCCTGTAATTAATGTGAGGAGCCTCCTCCAGGGTGTGCCTCAGATCCTGGCTGTGTTGAATCAGCTCAGAGATCTCCTCACACTGACCTGAGGTCTCAGGTGGCTCATATCCACTCCTGCTTCCTCAGATCCTTAAAGAATGATGGGTGGCTGCAAATGGAAAGGCCCAATTAATTCTTAGATGAAGGATGATTATTTTAAGGGTATTATATGAAGTACCTGCACAGTATTATAGATTACCTGCAAAAGCAAATGCACGATTTTGAAGGCTCAGTTCTGCTTTAGATCAGATACTGTGAAGTTCCTACATGCTGATGCCATGTGAGGTACCTCCCAGCCATTCCAAAAGGAGGGTTAGCCTGCCACAGGTACTTTGTCTTAACTGTGTGGGGTCTCTGGATTCTGCATTGAATTATAACACGGGCTCAGGTGTCACAGGAAATGATGGCAAGTTTAATTTTGGCAGGAAGGATGGGCTGTTCAGAGTGCCTGTGGCAATAGGTTTTGTCTCTGTTGGAGAAAGAGCAGAATTATTGACTTCCAGCTTCTAGAAATGGAGTCTAGATCCATTACAACAAATTTTCTTAATTTTACCTGATTGCTGAGCTGTTTCTAGCAGGGGTGAAGTGGTACCAATCTTTTGGCTGTGGGTGATTCTATCACCCCTCTATTTCACAATGGATAGTGACATCTCTTTGGGATATAATAGTGTGGCTGTCTCCTGATGGTAAAGAAATTACACTTCCTTCTCGAGAGTCTAACCAGATCTGTGACTCTTTTCTGCAGCAAAATATTAAAATGCTGCTTTCCAGGCCTCTCACTGATCTCTCTCTCCATTTTATGAAGTGGTGTTAATTTGAAGGCATTTTAAAGCAAGGAAGAAAACTGCAAGGGGAAGTTGGAGGGTGATGGGGCCTCCAGTGAGGGGGAGGAGGAGGAAAGGGAATCTCGATAATGCTGCCCTTCCAGGGATTCTGCCATTAACTGATGCATTCTTTTTCTAAGCTCATTAAATAACCCTTAGAACTGTGAAAAGGTCAAAAGAGAGGGGAAGGAGCTGAAGCTGCCTGTGGATTCTTGTTGTACAGTAATTTCCTGACCAAGCTGAGGAAGGAAGAGGGGGATGGAAGAGTCAAGAAAGGAGGAGAGTGGAAAAGAACTGCTGACTTTTCTGTTGATCTTTTCATGTAAATAAATGTTTCTCCTCAGACTTTTCCCTACAGTAGTCATCTATCCAAATCCCATTGTAGCTCACCTGTAGTAGCTGGTGAAACCACAAGCTGCTGTTTACAGCAAAAAACAAATTGTATTCATTCATGGATCAGCTTAGACATGGGGTTGATGTCTTTGGCTATCTCTGAATGTCTGGAGCAAGAATTGTATTTTATTGTTCTTGCTCTAGGAAGCCAGAATCTCATTGGAAATCCACATGCAGGAAGGTCTGAGGTATGAAGATAATTTGTCACTTTTTAATGGGTTTGTATTTTAAATCACATTCCAGGACACACAGATAGGTCTTTGGAAGTCATAAACTTTCTAAAGAGATAAGGAGAAAGAAGTACAGAGGAATGAGGTCTCCAACTCCACTGATGCTGTGGGAAGCAGGGACATGAGGAACATCTTTGGCTGTTCACAGATCTGTCCCTCAGGTACTGCAGCAAACTCACTTGAACAAAGAAAATGTTTCCTTTTAACTGGTTGTTGTTTCTTAACTCATGAAAGAGAAGATTCTTGTTTGTTTCCTTCTTTTTTTCACTTTTGCTTTGCACTGCAAGGTGAGTTTCCAATCTGAACTAACAGAAAAATCAAGGTTAATGCTGCCTGATCAAATCAGAACCATGCAGTTCACCCCTTTGCAGGGCAATGGATGATATCTTTGATACTTTTTATGATGTTAACATGACACCAAGGTGAAATGTGAACCTGGAACATCATGTAATCAAGAGTTTATTATTAATCAGTGAGCAAAGACCATTATTTGGGTCCATTACTCAAAGAAACCCAGATCTTTTTACTTTTTTGTGCAATTCACTGAGGTTCATCCAGTGAACCAAAAACAGAATTTGATGCAATGCTGTCCCTTTCTTCAAAAAGAAAATACTCAAAAAATTCTGCACAAAGAAGAATGTAAGAAATTGGATTATATATGAATAAATGCATTGTGTTGTGACATTTAATATATTTTTTTTAAAGAATGAAAGAATATAAAGTACAAATTTCTGCCCTTTGCTTTTAGAAAGCTGGGAAAATGTGTGTTTATCTCAATGCAGAAATTGTGTGAAAGCCTCATTTGTATGGGTCAGGAAGAGAACAAGATTGTTTTCTAAATTCAAGGCTATTCCCATGTAGGACTAGATTTTAGTAACTGGTGTTCTAGTGCATTAAAGTGAATCCACAATGCTGCTGGGGTCTGTGTGCAATCAGTTCTCCTATCTGGGTGTCACAACACTCCATTTTGCCTTTTTTTTAGGCTTGTTAATCTTGTTACTCTGCTGAGTGTGCAGCAGTTGGACTCTAAATGCAAATCCCATGAGTAATTTCACTCATTTCAGCTCCACCAAACACATTTGTCCTTGGCAGCCCATGAGCAAGAGCTGATTTGATGCTGTCAGTGTCCAGTGCAGATCTGGTCCTGGCTGTGTCTTAGTCCTGGGCTGGGGAAACCCAGGCAGATATTCCACATTTCTGCAGGTCTGTGGGCAGAATGGGGGCCAAAACCTCACAAGGTTCTTCTTCCAAACCACACACAGCAAGGGTCAGTGCAGACAGCACAGGGGACATGTGAGGGCTTGACCCTAGCAGGGAATTTCTGTCCCACCCATTTCTGTCCCCAAGAACCCCTGAGACTGGTTAAGCTCAGTTTATCCACCACAACTTCATGCAGCAGATTCTGTCAGGGGCTTTGCGAGCACAGAGCAGGGAAGGGATGCTCGGTGTTTACAAAAGGATTGAGATTCAGGTCAGTGGGATTAGGGTGTTCATCCTTGCTGGGCACAGCTACAAATCCCAGCTGGCACTGCCTGCCTGAGCTCCCACAGAGCAGCAGAGCCATGGCTCAGTGTTGGATGGGGATTCCTCCACCTAGGAGAGTGTGAGGGCACAAGCAGCACATCTGTAGAGCGGGGGAAGTGTTTGGCAGGCATCTCCCTTGGGATTAGCACTTGAGCAGAGTGCTGTGTGGAGCCAGAGTAACACATCTCTATTTACTGAGCAGCTTTTGCATGTTCGCTTGTGTGAGCGAGTAAGTACAAGAGCGAGAGGAGATTTTCCAGAATTGGAACAGTTTCTTTGTCACTGCTGCAACTCCTCCATTTAATTCCACAAATCTGCTCTAATCAGAGTGGCTGCACCCATCAGCTCAATGGAGAGCAAGCACAGGGGGAGGGAGGGAGGGAGGGAGCATCTCTCTCTCTCTCCAGCTTTCTGTGTTCTCAGGCATTGCATCAAAGTGGCACAGAGCCTCCTGGGAAGGGGATTTGCTATCACTCATGTCAGTCCCAGCCACATTATGTTTATGGATATGATAGACTGAATACTAAAATTACCATTTGCACAAATGATCCCACAATTCCTTCAGGCCTACTGTATCCCTTTAATAGTCCAATCTTTCAATAATGAAGTGGAGATCAGTCAGGACTCTCTGAAAATCCCATCTTTTTCTTTCATTTCTCTCTTTTTTTTTTCTCCTCCTCCTTTTTTGGGGGCCTTTTTATTGCACACATTATTTTCATCCTTTCTCTGAGCTGGATCCATTTACCAAGGAGTTTTAAGGGAGATCAAGAATGAGATTCTCAATATTCTGTTAATACTCCAGAAGTAGCAACGTGGCAGACAAATCATTGCTGCTTGAGGCAGTGAGTCATGCAGAATTCAGAAGTTTGGGAACGACACACAAGGAAGAGGGATGCTATTCATGAGGCCTCAGGAACAAATACAGTGCAGGAATGATAGCTCAGAAAGCAGGCTCTCCTTCCTTAATGCTCTTCATTGCATGCCCTGCTGCATCTCCTTTCCATGATACTTCCTGAGGTTAATACCCAGGGAAAAAACAGCTGCCTGATAGTGCTAAACCCAAGAAATTATTAATTGCATGGATCAAATGAAGGCCTGGACTAAGGTCTAGGCAAAACCAAGGAGGGTTTGACCCACTTCATTTTGTTTCTAGAATGGTTCTATTAGAGTTTTATTCACCTGTTTCTCAGGAAAATAAAAATTCCCTGAGAATCAAAATGACTTTTTGTGAAGTGAGTTTTTTAAAGACTCAGCCATGGTTAAAAGGTGTAAGGGAGAGTTAATAGGAGTGGGATGTGCAAAGCAGGTTAGAAGATAACTTTAGATTGGTCTGACAAATAATTCAGTGGGTGTGGACAGACACTGAAATCATGGTCTGGAGAGGTGATGGGAATGGGAGTCCTGCTGGCAAGAACAGAAATTCCTGTCAATCACATTTTGCAAAGGGTCTGGGGAATTGGGAGCAACAGGGAGGTTGTGCCCCAGGAAGGAATGGTGTTGAGTGTGACTGGACTGCAGCCCACAGGGCCTGAGCCACAGGCTGAGGTGCTGCCAATCCATAAAGCTCTATGAAATCCATAAAGCTCTATAAAATGAGCTTTAGGGAAAAAAATATTTGGAAAAATTGCATTGCCTAAAGGGTTGTCAAGCACTAGAACAGGCTGCCCAGGCTGTGGAGGAGTCACCAACCTGGAGGGATTTAAAATGTGGCATTTGGGGACATGGGTTAGTGTGGCCCCTGCAGTGCTAGAGGAATGGTTGGACTTGATGGTCTCAGAAGTCTTTTTCAGCCTAAAGGTGTCTTTGATTCTAAGTCAGGGAACTGGGCTCTCACTAGGCATTGATGGAGCTGTACCAGCACATATGAATGGAAAACCTGGATCTGGCTTTTTCACTTTGTATTCATACATTTGTTTATTTTTGTATCTCAGCATTTCATTCTGTCCTCCCACTTCCCCATTTTTCTCCTTCACTCTCCTTCTGTTGCCTGCAGTGCTTCTCCCTCTCTCTTTTCTCCTAAAAATCTTCCTTTCTATTTTATTTGACACACATTTTTCTTTTATCCCTTTTCTCTTTGCCTCCCTTCACATCAGTATGCTGTTTTTGCTTTCAACCAAAACATGGAGCTGGTCCTGCTGAGGGAGATGATGTCCTGGACACAAAACCCACCCAAGACTACAGTCAAAGCCATGAGATCTCAGGGGGAACACAGCCCTGTTCAGCCTTTAAACATCAAAGTGCTGTGCTCAGGGACAATTTTCTGCCTGCAAATCAGTTTGGTGGTTTCTGTGGGAGGCCCTGTGAAGTACAAGAAGCAGCTGCATAATTTGAGAAGGTACAACCCAGAACTTCAGCAGTCCCTGGGTGGAAGATCCCACTCTTAACTTGGGAAGCCCCCATCTCCCATCTGCATCTCCAATGGTAGGAACCTGCTGATGTATTTTTTGTTAATTATTTCCCCTGTTGCATTTGCTGTTTTCTTGATTATATTAACACAGCTCTTCTCATTGCCTGTGCTCAGCTGCCCATTTCTCATTTGTGCTGTTTGATGGGTCGTGGTAATCTGTGTGCACCCAGCCTGCTCTGCTCTGGGATTTACTGATGGAGCTCCTTGTATGCAGAGGCTGTTGGCACTAAAAGGAGAATGAAAAGAAAAACCTCCTTGGCCCTGGCCAAGCAGCAGAAATCTCAGCTATGGACAGAGGTAGCTGCACCCTCCTCCATAGCATGGGCAGGAAAGAGCCCAGAGAGGAAAAGGAAAGGGGAAGGAGGGGGAAGTGGGGACTTGGGGTGTAGAGGAGCTCCAGTGGCTGCAGAAATGAGCGTGGAGTTTGTGCAGAGGGACTGCTGAGAGCAGCCACCGGGGCTGAGGCACATCACCTGCTCCTGGGCAGCTGGGAAACCGTGCACCAAACCCAAATAAATGTAAGTGCCTAAAGCAAAGCACTTAAAGCAGACTTAATGGCCCAGTTCCCAGAAGAGTGCAGCCCATGGAACCAAAAGGCTCACTGGGGACATGACTGCAGCCTTCAGTGTATTTCTGTGTGCTTTAGGATGGAGTATGCTAGGATGAGTTACTGCCATGGTTTAGCCACAGCCAGCAAGTCAGACTCACTCACTCCTCACTCACTCACTCCTCACTCACTCACTCACTCACTCACTCACTCACTCACTCACTCACTCACTCCTCACTCACTCACTCCTCACTCACTCACTCACTCACTCACTCACCGTTCACTCACTCACTCCTCACTCACTCACTCACTCACCGTTCACTCACTCACTCCTCACTCACTCACTCACTCCTCACTCACTCACTCACTCCTCACTCACTCACTCACTCACTCACTCACTCCTCACTCACTCACTCACTCACTCCTCACTCACTCACTCACTCACTCACTCACCGTTCACTCACTCACTCCTCACTCACTCACTCACTCACTCACTCCTCACTCACTCCTCACTCACTCACTCACTCACTCACTCCTCACTCACTCACTCACTCACTCACTCACTCACTCACTCCTCACTCACTCACTACTCGCTCACTCCTCACTCACTCACTATTCACTCACTCACTCACTCACTCACTCACTATTCACTCATTACTCACTCCTCACTCACTCACTCCTCACTCACTCACTATTCACTCACTCACTCACTCACTCACTCCTCACTCACTCACTACTTGCTCACTCACTCCTCACTCACTCACTCACTCCTCACTCACTCACTCCTCACTCACTCCTCACTCCTCACTCACTCAGTCACCACTCACTCACTCCTCACTCACTCCTCACTCACTCACTATTCACTCACTCACTCACTCCTCACTCACTCCTCACTCACTCACTCTCTCCTCACTCACTCCTCACTCACTCCTCACTCACTCCTCACTCACTCCCTCTCTCCTCACTCACTCACTCACTCCTCACTCACTCCTCACTCACTCCTCACTCACTCACTCTCTCCTCACTCACTCACTCACTAACTCACTCACTCACTCACTCCTCACTCACTCACTCACTCACTCACTCACTCACTCACTCACTCACCCCTCACTCCTCACTCACTCCTCACTCACTCACTCACTCACTAACTCACTCACTCACTCACTCCTCACTCACTCACTCACTCACTCACTCACTCACTCACTCCTCACTCACTCCTCACTCACTCACTCTCTCTTCACTCACTCACTCACTCCTCACTCACTCCTCACTCACTCCTCACTCACTCACTCACTCTCTCCTCACTCACTCACTCACTAACTCACTCACTCACTCACTCCTCACTCACTCACTCACTCACTCACTCACTCACTCACCCCTCACTCCTCACTCACTCCTCACTCACTCACTCACTCACTCACTCACTCACTCCTCACTCACTCACTCACTCATTCCTCACTCCTCACTCACTCCTCACTCACTCACTCACTCACTCACTCACTCACTCACTCACTCACTCACTCCTCACTCACTCACTCACTCACTCACTCACTCCTCACTCACTCACTCACTCACTCATTCCTCACTCACTCACTCCTCACTCACTCACTCACTCACTCACTCACTCACTCCTCACTCACTCACTCCTCACTCACTCACTCACTCACTCCTCACTCACTCACTCCTCACTCACTCACTCACTCACTCCTCACTCACTCACTCACTCACTCACTCACTCACTCCTCACTCACTCACTCACTCACTCCTCACTCACTCACTCACTCCTCACTCACTCACTCCTCACTCACTCCTCACTCACTCACTCCTCACTCACTCACTCACTCACTCACTCACTATTCACTCACTCACTCACTCACTCACTCACTCCTCACTCACTCACTCACTCATTCCTCACTCACTAACTCACTCACTCACTATTCACTCACTCACTCACTCACTCACTCACTCACTCACTCACTCACTCATTCACTCACTCACTCACTCACTCTCCCTTGGCAGGATGGGACAGAACTGGAAGGTAAAAGCAAGATAACCCATGGGTTGAGATAAAGACTGTTGAAAAGATAAAGCAAAGGTTGCAAACACGAACAAAGCATTCTTGTGCCACTCTGTGCTGGCAGTGCCAGTGCCAAGCACTCAGCAGGGCCCTGCACAGACATCCCAGGGGCAGGGACCCTGCCCTGGTGACTTGGCAGCACTCTGTGCCACCCAGAGCTGTGCTCAGCCTGTGTGTGTAATCCTCCTGCAGGGTTTCACAGGAGCAGCAGGAACAGGGCTGAGCTGAAAGGGATTAGCAGGAGCAATTTCCAGGCAAAGGATCTTATTCAAAGATATTCCTTCCATGGGTTACAGCCACCAGTCTGGGGCTTTTAGAGTCTCTGATGCAAAGGCAATTATCAATGACCCAGTCCACACCAAGAGAACTGCAGTGCCTGTCACCTTTTACTCATCTTTGAGTAGCCAAAAGTTTCTTAAAACTACTTGTTTGTTCCTCACTGTTATAAACTTGAGCAGTTTGCTGTTGGAAGCTAAAGGTGTTTTTTACAAGGTTTCACAGAACCAGCTCGACTGAAATGAAGTGTTTGATGAAGAACAGTTAAATTGTTTTGACTTCATTTGGGTAATGAGAAAAAACTTTGTTTTGAGAACAGAAAAACACTTGATTTTCACATTTTTCTCAAACCTAATTTGTATGGATCTTATATTACATTAGGCATTAATTTTAAATAGTTTGTAATGGCATAGAGTGCCACACATTATGACATTTTGATATTTCCCTGTGATTTTTCTTTTAACATAATTTCTCTTCTGTGGCAAGGTTTGAGAACTTAGGCTGCTGCTTCCCATCCAGAAGAGGAATTTTCTGTGGAAATGGAAGTTCACTTTATTAACTACAACTACTACCCCAGCAGCTCATTCTTTTCCTTCTCAAAATACCCACCATACTTTTCCCTCTGTCTTTAGCACATCTTCATTCTTCTTTTCTCCTTCCTATCCTTATACTCAGTAAAAATCTCCTGTGCTTCAAAGGAATACTGAAGACTGAAGGTGTAGATATAAACCAAACATAGCAGGAAGATACAGAATGGGGCTATGGGAAAATCAGGGTTAGATTTGGTTCCAGTGCTTGACCCTCTGAATCTGCTGTTTCTGGGGACAGCAGAAGCTTTGTGAGAGGGTGTTATTGTAAACAAAACCTTTCTCTTAATGAAATACAGATTTCACAGGGACATTGTATTGTGCAGGGTTGTCTTTTACAAGTCAAAAGGGAGGAAAAAAAAATCATAATACTTCAATCTATTCATTACTTGGGATTGCTAAATGTTAGTGGAGACAATGCCTGGAAAACATCTCTGGCTGTGTAGCTAAAGAGGACTGCAACAAACTTGTCCCCCAAATAAATTGTTTACATTTTGTCTTCTCAAATACATTAGATAGCTATTTGAGAACAGTGGAACTCAAATATAAACAAAGACATGTAAACACATGTAAATGTACACCACACACACACACAGAGTGTGTATTTATTCAAACTGTAAATTCTGTTTGTTGGCTACCACTGAATTCATTACTTGCACAGATGCAGCTGGGAGCCCTCTAACCTGGCACAGCCCAGGATATTTCCTCTGGCAGAGCCTTCCTGTGCCTGCAACCTGGGAGATTATCATATATTAGTGAATTCCTGATCATATATTGCAGAATGAGATGATCTTATGTTATAGAATTCCTGATCACATATTATAGAATGAGATGATCACATATTATACAATTCTTGATCATATGTTATAGAATTCCTGATCATATGTTATAGAATTTCTGATAATATTTTATAGAATTCCTGATCACATATTATAGAATGGGATTATTTTATATTATAGAATTCCTGATCACATACTATAGAATGAGATGATTATATATTACTGAATTCCTGCCACTCAGGCCCATCCCATTGCCCAACTCCAGACCTTTCTATGCTGGTGAAAGGGCCAAGCACCTTTCCTGGTGTGAGACCCTTCCCAAAGACCTTGTGAGTGTCTCCCATCCTTCACCGGCAGCCCGGCGGCCGCGCTCCATTTCCCACAGAATTTCAGCTGCTCGGGTGTTCATCAGGAGCATCTGTTAAACAATCTGGAGGGGAGCAGTGCTGTGCCATGAGTGTGGGGGTGAGGAGGGAGCTCCTCAGCAGCACAGAGAGCAGAGGAGATGAGGCTGTGCCTGCTGCTGTGGGGGTGTGGTGACCTTGACTTCTCGCTGATGAGCGATGCCAAGAGTCTCGGAGCAGAACTGACGGGGATAATGTTCCTCTGGATGGATGTGTTCTGGTCACCCAGGCTGGAGAGGGACAGAGAGGATGGATCATTAGAGACACACAAACAATTAGAGCCTCAGTGCTGAGTTCTCACAGAGGTACTGGCCATGAGAGTAGTGAAGAAACAACATGCAGGAGTGTTTATCCCCTTTTCCCTAAAGCTCATCTTTCATTTGGAGCCTGTTTTGCCCTCCCTGACCCACTGTTGGTATGTTTGGGGTCCAGAGGTGAGCAATAGTGTGCACAAGAAACTGAAATCCAGGGAGAAGATTAAGTGACCCTCATGGAATGTAAAATCCCTTTGCAAATAGAGCAGCTCAGCTGGATCTGCAAGGCTCCTGCCATTCCCCTGCTAGGCCTAACCCTACATGTAAATTTACACCCACAACCTCTGTGACCTTCCCAAATTTCCAGCAGCTTCCTGCACAATCAACACCAAACTTCCAGAGTCTCTGGTTTTGTGTTCAACCTGATGCACTCTGCAAGGTGTTGTGCACAAATCCTCTTTGCTCAATCACCACTACACAAAACCACTTGGCAGAGCAGATCCCTTTCTTTTACCCCAAAACCAGCCCTGATGGGATCACTCAGTCCCTATCAAGGGCTGCCCAGTGTCCAGAGCCCCCCAGCAACAGCCCCACTTCCCTTCTGGAAAGGAACTGGGTTCTAACAACACTCAAAGTTTTGCCTATGACGTATTTTTTTCTCTTTCCTTTTGGTTTCTGCATCTGCACACTTCTAGACTCCTAATTCATTTCCTTAATGGCCCTTCAGCTGTTATATTTTTGCTTGTCAGGGTGCTTTTTTAATTCCCCCCCCCCCCCCCACTCTTATAAATGTATAAAACATTTAATGAAGAAATAATGATATTTTCTCATGTCACTGCCTCTTTTTCCTGTCATATTTGATGTGTTTGTAATGTGGGCGGACATATTATTTATGACTAAGGAAATTAAATATTATTTCACTTTTTTTTCCCCCCCTAATGCAATCTGTGTCATCTTCCAGTTCCCAATTTCTTTCCATTAAAGTTATTGTCTTCGCAGTTCCACTTGACCGTTTGCTGTTGGTTTTGCAACAGCGCTGCCAGAAGATGCAGAAAAACATAATGGGGAAAAGAAATGGCATAATTTGCAGGAGATACTTTTCTCATCTCATTTAAATGAAGATCGTTTGTTCCTGGGTGTCAAAAACATCAAGAGCAACAAAAATATGGAAATTGGTAATTTCTTGCACTAGGAATACTTCCAAATCTTTGGAGATTCTGTCTGATTCTAGCAACTACTAAAGATGTGTCCAAGCCAAACTTCCAGCATAAAATAACTTCAAACCTCAGAAGCTTCAAATCTGGGCCTGACTTTTTTAAGTCTTTGGCCCCAAATGCTTCTCTCATCTGCTGCCAGAACGTCCTCAAGAGTGGGAGAGGAATCACAATCCCTAACACATTCCTTAATCATTTGGATGAAATACAGACAAAATGGAGCTGAACAAGGTGATCATGTGCTGTCTGACACAGCTTTTCATGTTTCACTCTGCTTCTGCATTTTCCAGTCCTTCCATAACAAATGACATGGGATGAGAGCAGGGGGCAGGAACCCTGTGTGCTCCCAAAATCGGCTCCAGCCACAAAAGACTGCTCAGGCACTCCTGGATGGGATTTTTCTGATTCAGGAGGGGTGGGATTAACTCTCCATTCTGATTTTTTCTTGAACCAAAGAAAGATGAGCTCCTCTAGACTGAGGCATCTCTTCCCTCGGCACTGGTCACTTCTGTTATGATGAGTTGATTGCCTGTCGTGGGTGATGATTCCTCGAGGGACTCCAGGAACCCTGGAGAGCTCCTTGAGTCTTGTCAGCCAGTTTTAATTTTATAGTACATAAAGGGGGACAAATCCCATCCAGTCTTTCCCTCTGTCCCATCCCTATTTTCAGCCACAACAGCTCCAGTGCGAGTCTCTTTAGGGATCAGAAGTGAAGCCAGCAACCTGGAATGCTGGAGGAATGCAGAGCACCCTGACTCATCTTACACCAAATATTCTTTCCCCAAACTTGTGTCTTTTCACAATTTTCCCCAGTTGCTCCTCATGGTGCCTGTGTATTTTGCAGAGGAATTTTTTTCCCCCGCTTCCTTTGAGGTTTCAAGACTTTGTTTCCAAATTCCTACTCCTTGTATCCAAGACAAATCCAAAGAACCTTCTATCACCTTTCTTCTTTTCCTTCCCCCGCCAAACATCTCAGCAAGGCTGCCTGTTAATCTCTTCTTTTGCAAAGATTAGAAACGTGGCTTTTCTATGACCTTTCCGAACAATCGGGATCTTGGAGTCCCCAGGATGGGTCGCCATTATCTCATCTTCTGGGCTGTTAACAATGATTAAGCAGGACAAAGGATGTGCTCGGAGCTATGGAGTTTCAATCCTCCTTAGGGAGCACCTGGAAATAAAAGCAAGCAGAGTGGGAAAGCTCCTGCAAAAAGAAAGGTTCGACCTTTAGAAAACATCCTTGGTTGGTGCTTTCTCACTTTTTCAAATATACATAAGGAAAATTTGCAAAAATAGGCCTGTAAGTGCAGACACTGTCTCTGGACTGATTCCCCAGAGGGCTGCTCCCGCAGCATGTGCCACTGGACCGAGCACTCCAGACCAGGGAAAGCCAGGTCACAAACAGAAATGCAATTTTAAACTGTTATTTTTGCTCATGATCTATCTCAGTGTCTGTCCATCCATCTGTGTGCTACGATCTTTACAAGTTTTTCCCCAGGTTTTGATTACCTGAGCTCAGCAGCTCTGAGCGAGGGATGACTGATACTTCCACCACTCCCAATCCATCTCACGGCAGAGCTGGAGCTCTTCAAGGTGCAATTCCTTTACCAGCTCCTATTTCCAGCAGTTTCTCATCTGTGGCTCACCTTTCCCAGGAATAAAGAACACCAGGCAGGGCCAGATGAGTGAGCAGCAGGGGAGGGAGCAGGAGCATGGAAACTTCCCCATCCAGCTCAAGGATTCAGAGTGCTGTGGTTTGGTTTTGTGGACTCAAAACTCTTGCAGTGCATGTGCTAGAACCTCATGTTTGTGACATGCTGCTGTCATCTCACACAGGGCAAACAACAACCAAACAAACAGAGAATTGATTTGGAATATGGTCTTACCCTTGTCCACAGAACAGGGGAGGGAACTGAAAGGCAAACACATCTGCTGACCATGGGCAGAGGTTGTCTGAACCAGATCAGATGGCAGAGGGATTGTCTAAAGTGAGCTGGCTCATACACACTTTCATACTTGGGTACAGAATGTCCGTGGAGACAGAGAGAGGGAGATTTGGAATCACAGAACACTTTGGAAGGGACTTCAAAGATCATCTCATCCCACCCCCTGCCATGGGAAGGGACAATTTCCACTGTCCCAGGTTGCTCCAATTCCCTATGGGCTTGGCACTGCCAGGGATCCAGGGGCAGCCACAGCTTCTCTGGGCACCCTGTGCCAGGGCCTCCCCACCCTCACTGAATAAAACTTCCCAAAATCCACGTATCCAATTCTCTATGTCTTCTCCAACAACTCTCTTTCTGCCTCTTTAGAGCATCTCTGCCAAGTGGCTGCAAGGGAAGCAAAGGCAAGGAGGGGAGTCATTAACAGAAAGTTTAAAAGAGAGGAATAAAAGATTTTTTAAAATGGGCTAAAGTGTGAAGAATGGCCTTGGTGAACAATTCAGTCATTTATCATTATTTCATTGGCATTGTATGAATTATACATTCGGGACTATAATGGAGTAATATCTCATCTCCTTTCTCCCTCAGTGGGCACTGAATGAATGGCCAGGTGAGCTGCACTTGGACCAGCACCATTCTCCAGGAGAGTCACTGTTCACCTCCCGCTGCTCTCCTGAATTTCCGTTCAATAAGTGCATGTTGATCTTTTATCAATCTTTTCTGGGTGTTAGAAATCATGAGTATTTAGAAAATAGCTTTTGTATTTTATTTTTAAAAATGTATTTTCTTTTTCCTATGGAAAAATAGAAGAGTGGAGGGACAGAGAAGCATAGGAAAAAAAAAAAAAAAGCTGGAGCCAAGCAATATGGCTTTGCAGTTTATCCAAGAGCTAAGGGACAAGAGTGAGCACAATCTCTGTTATAGTAGCTCAGTTGATGGGTGGGAAAATGCTAAACTGAGTCAACTCAGTAACATTTTTTTAAGTGGTTTTGTACTTGCATAGCTGTCTGTAAAAATATTGGCTGAGAGTCATGATGTAAATGGAATTTGCCCTTACAAACCTGGTGTTTCACCTCAGAGAGCTCTGAATTTTAAACCCAGGAGAAGGGTTGACTCAAACACACTAAGAGGGTTAATAAAAGTATTCCTGCTGCAAGAGATTGGAGGAGCTGTGAACTCTGGTTTAAGAGGCAGGTAGTGAGGTGTTTGCTTAGCAGACTATCAGGATCCATCAGAAACTAACAGTAGCCATAAACCTCAATGGATTAACTTCTATCCATTTTGATTTCCAGCTGTATTGCACCTTAGCTGTGTCACTGCCAAAATAAGAGGTGCTAAATAGAATAGCAATTATCTCAATATTATTAATTCAGTGCGCACATTTTTCAATTTTCTCTGTTGCATGTTGATTCCTGCACCTCTTCCCTGCTCCCACGTTTCTCTCCCTCTCAATAGAAGGGTATTTACTCCTCCCAGTTGACTTGTTAGGGAGATGGAGCCCTGGAGCACTCCAGATTTTGGGAACAGAGGTCTCTGGTGCAGGGTATGTAAGAAAGAACATCCTGTCTTAAAAAGAAAATTCCAAAATTCCACCAGAAGGAATTACTGCAGAATTGTGTTTTCCCCTGAGAACCTCACTGAGCCTGACTCTCAGTTATGCCATCCTCTCTCCTGGAGCAAGAAAAGGGTGGATAAAGAAGGAAAACAGAGTAGGAGCCTTAACCCAGCTTTGTGATCCCTGAACCCCAGGGCTTTAAAGACGCCTGACATCTGCATTTGAAGAGGTCATTCCACTCAACCTTTGTTTCTTTAAGTACATCGCATTTACACAGAGCTCCTGAGCACCTCCACACAGGCGCTGATAAAAGGCTGGCAGCTACAGAGAGATTATTTTGTTTGAATTTGAGGTTTTCCAATAAATACACCTAGACCGTGTCCTTTCAAAAGTCAAAGGGTTAAAACTTTCCATCAAGGCAAGGTATTCTCCAAGCAATCTGCATCGAGGGCTTTCTGAAGCACGAGAACATTGTTGACCCAGACATCACTAAGTTCTTTGCTTCTGAAAAGTTCTGGCTGCTGATAAACCTTTGTCCTTTTTCTTTGATTAGCTTTACTCTGGCTGTAAATCCTATTTTGTTTTGTGCTGGGGGCTAGCCAAGGAAGTATTTCTATTAACCTGGAGCAGCTGGAGAGTAGCTGGCTCTTACTGTCAGGGGATTGCAGCCTGAGTATCCTGTAACACTGACGTTTTTCACTGTTGAAGCCCCAGTCTAAAAAGAAGGATATCCATGTTCCCTCAGCGTTATTTTCCTACCCTGGAAGATGGCACGATTGTGTGGGCAGGATGTCATTAGCTTAAAGATGGCAGAATTTCCATCTAAAATCTGTTCCCCACCCAGACTCCATGTCTGCCGTCTTTGCTGGGAGCTTTAATTTATCCATTCATGGAGTGGGAACATACCCCTGCTACTTTCATTGCCCAATTGGCTTTAATTAAAAAATCTGTAACGCCTCCTGTCTTGGAGGGCTCTGAGTTTGGTACCTTGATGCCAGGAGCCCTTGGAAGAGAAGGGCATGGCAGGGGATGCAAGAGCAGCAATTCCCATTCATTCCCATTCCTGTGGAGCCACCTGTGAGCCCCTGCATCTTCCCCATCTCCTCAGCCTAAAGGAGGAAACAGAGCCTACTTTTACTCCCTGATGCTTTCTGCTCAGTTACAGCATTTATTCTAAGCCTTCCAGCCCTGAGGCTGTGGAGCCTTGCTAAGTTCACTACCCTCATTACCCGAGCATTGCAGGGAAAAAAAAAAAAAAAAAAAAAAAATCTCTCTCTGCCTGTGTCTCTTGCCCAGGGTCTGTGACTTCCCTCCATATCTCACAGGTGTAAAATGAGCACCAAATAGGCACAGGAAATATTAAAACCCCTTGTCCCCAAAGGCAAACTCTGTGGTGACTAATCCCTGGGAGAATCTGGGATTTTAAAATTGGTGTATTTTCTCCTTTCTCTTATCTCTACTCCCTCTGAGCCTTTTGCCATGTATTTACTGTCCCTTTTCCCCTTTCCCTGTGCCACCTCCCCACTCTGCATAGCCAATGCCCTCAGCCAGCAGCATTTATCTGCTTCCAATGTAGCGTGTCCTAGAAAGAATTATAGCATTGCCTTTCTCTCGACAGCCAGTCATCTCTCAGTAACATACAATAAGCTGTACTTGGGCCAAAGGAAATGGGTTTAGCCTGGCGGGTAATTAATTTTCTCAGGGTTCAGTTTCCCACACTGAAATTGGTCTCCGTCTGATCAATTAGAAGAACATTTCGCAAACGAAACTGATTATGAATCATGGGTTTCAGCTCAGCTGTGGAAAGCCTGATACATGGCTATTGGAGCAAAAAGTAGAGGGAAGCTCAGCCCATTTATCCCAACTAGTGCTCAGGAGTGAAAGCAGCACTCAAACACACACCCCACTCAGTGCTTCGAGGAGGAAAAGATGCTGGGACTCCACCAGCTCACAGCATAGTTCTGAAAATGGTCCTCAAATCTCCAGGGAGTTGTCTCCCCAGACATGGAAGTTTATCCACTGGCTGAACACTGTCCTGGGACCTCCCCTCTGAGCAGGGGCATAGCCTAACTCTGGCAGATTCTGGCTTTTGTGACCCCAGACATGCAAATAAAAAAATGGAAAAGCTTTTGGATGAGGAGCATCCCAAGACGTCTTTAATTCAGATGTAATGGCTTTGATCAAGGAAAGGAATGATCTCAGAGTTATGAGGTCTCTGTATCACACTGAGCCTCTGCTTCCCATTTTCCTCTGCTGATAATAGTCACAGGAATGATGGCAGTTGAAATTTAACTTTTAAGAGAGTGACATTTCCATTTCAGCCCTGAGCAAGCCTGCAGGATGCAGCTGGCAGTGGGAGCAGTTACCCACTGTCCCACATCAATAAGGAGAACGTTCTGCATCCCCCCTGCCCTTCCCTCGGCCCCATGTGCCCCCCAGCAGCGAGCAGAACCATTAGTTCAGTTTTACCTGTTTCTTTAAACATGCTCAACACTTTAAAGGAAATAAATAACGTCAAGTGTTCAAATGAAATTTTGCTGAGAACCCTCTTTTTCTCCTGAAAAAGCCATGACACTAAACTTTCCAGTCATCTCAAGCCTTGAGTAGTTTTTCATTTGTGTCAGATTAACCAAGTTAAAATTCCCTCTCACGAACTCGGCATTTAGAGGTATTATGCCAGAAGTAGCTTAATAACTTTCACTTCAAAAATAAAGAAAAGAAAAAAAAGAGGGGAAAGAAAGGCATTTATTGGCATCATGCAGAGTAAACAAAGAAATGCAATTTCACAGAGCAGGACCTGCTAAAGGGGACGTGCTGCAGACAGAGGGGGGACTGAGGCTGGACTTTGCAGTGAAACAAGGCTGCACATGAAAAATTCATCATCTAATATCCCAGGCAGCAATCCTGCCTGTTTTTATACACCAAACTGGGTCAAGCCCAGTTAGTGCCTGGGCAGGACATTCTAGAAAAACTCCATTAGTAAAAAGAGGTGCCACAGAAAGTGGTTCTCAGAGGGCATTGTATACACAGTTCCTTATATATATATATATATATATATATACACACACAATATACACACATACATACATACATATATATATACACACACATACATATATATATATATATATAAATATAAAGAATATGTTACTGTTTTACACAGCTCCCTTTTCCTCTGTCTCCCTGACACAGACATCTCATAGACTGAGAACTGCATTTGCAGAAATAGTCTTAATGTGGAGTTGAAATATGTAATGCATTTGTTATCTCATAGAGTGACCTTTACTCGTGCTAGAGAAGTGCATTTGAGAAGGAGAAAAAGGAGGCTTTTGATGCTTAAAAGCTTCTGCAGGAGGAAACTCTACACACCTGAGGTCACACCTGGGAGATCTTTGTCACCAGCATGGTTTATTCCTAATGAAGGAAGTCTGGTTGTTCCAAGGAAATGGAGGTGTTGACTGTGGCTTTTAGTGTAAAATATAATATTTCTGTAAACCCTCAAACTGTGGGGCAAGACCTGGAGCATCAAGAAAGACAAACCCGACTATTATCCTGATAGACTCAAGTGCAAAGAAAAGAAGGGCTGTTGCTCCTGTGGTAACCCCGTTAAGAAATGTTTAAAGATGGAATTTCTGAACTGAACAGTCTCAGCTAAAATAGTATCCTAGCTCCAGGCTCTTCGAGATGTTGCTTTTAAGACGCAATGGAAAACTGATGCCCTGACCTCTTGTGGTCACTAAACACACAGAGCCAGATTTCCCAAGCATATGATTGTTTACAACACAGTCTCCTTCCGAGATTTTTGTTTGCTTTACTGAATAATGTTCTCTCCAGTGGTCTCCTCAGAATTTCACCAGGGCAGGGACTTACTGAGCATTCCCAATTCTTTTGTAGAAGGCACAGTGAGATGTGGCTGGGGGTGTCCACCCCCAACAAATTCCAGAACCCACTGTAATGGGCCACAGACAATGAAATAATACTGGAATGTGGCCTGCTGTCCTGCAGAGCTGCTTCCAAGCATTCCCTGGGAGCAGTGCTGCCTTTGGGGGCATGTGAAATGATCCTTGAATGTAATGTGACAATCAGAGTTCAGAAGTAACAACGAGATCTTTCAGAATGAGAGGATGCAGGCTGACTGTAAGAATGTATTTTTGTCACTGCCTCGAAATGTTTCAGGATGTTTTCAGCAGAGAAACCATTCTTGAAGAGCTGACAAAAGGAGTCGGGTGAAGGATCTTTTGCATGGGTGTCTGCAGTCTAAATTATTCGACATTCAAGTTTCCAACATATCTTATGGTTACTGTCTGTGTCTAGTGAGTTTTGCTGTAAAGAAATGATGGGTTTTGAGCCAACCATCTGGCACGACCACATGGGAAACCAGAATTTGATTCACACCTCTGCAGGCAAGAGTCAGATGCTGGGAACATTGAGGACTTGACTGCAGGGCTTGAAAAACATCATTCTTTTCACTCCATCTTTGTCCAGTGCTGATGGGGACCTACAGATACAAATACAGCCTGTGAGAGGACCATTGAAATTTCAGAAGAGGCTGAAAGCTTTGAGGGTCAATAGCTTATGTTGATAGGAGAGAATTAAAAACAGTCAGAGAGAAAATATAATACATATAATACAAATTAGTTGGTAATGGTTTTGACCTGCTGCCTTATGGGCTGGATTCTGGGTCTTTGGTGAAGGAGAAGTTCCCAGTGTGAGATGTGGTTTTCTTCATTCCATAAAGCTGTAGGAATAACTTTGTATGAAGAAATAAGTGGAGGGAAGCAGGATGCTTCCCAGGGGGTGATTAATTGGCAATATTTTTTATTTTAAAACCAAAAGCTTGGTATTTACTGTGACCATGATAAAGTGGACACAACCTGAGCTTCCTTCTTTCATAAAGTCTCCTCTCTCAGCAGAATGTGTGATTGATTCCTGTCTCGTGTGCCCCGTGCCCTCAGGTTCAGAGAGAGGATGGGATAACTCCCAAGGTGTTTGGGTAAGGTGCTGGTCTGGATGAGGCTGCTGAAGGACTCAGCTAATGCTGCTTGGGTCAGGAGGATGTTTGTGAGTGCAAACCCAGTCCAGCAGTTTCCAGGCTTCAAACAGGGCAATGTGAGGCACAGTGAGGCTGGCTCTGGGTCCAGCCAGTGACCACATTTCCCAGTGTGTGCCAAACCAAAGCCACAGGCATTCCCCTTCTGGAAGGCTGGCTCAGGGACAGTGCAGTGCTGGAGCTCTGTGGCCATAGAGGTCTGTGCTGCTGCTGGGAGGTCACCCCAGGATGAGGTGCAAACGCTGTAAAATGAGGGAGGAAGAGACCATTTCCCACCATAACACATCATGCACAAACAGTAAACAGATACCCTCGGAATGTTTTTGTGTGAGATGGGGAATAAAGCAAAAACAGTCAGCAAGACAGAAGCAGAAGCCTGTCTCTCCTTTAACAATCTGCACTCAACCATGTTCAAAATAGCCACTTGGCAACAATTATCTCAGAGGGAAAGTGGTGTGGAGTGCAGAAAATAAGGGCAGAGCTGTAACAAAGGCAGCAGAGTCGAGCCAGGATGTTGTTTTTGTTCAGTTCTCCTCCTGAAGCCAGTCCAGGTTGGTTTTGCCTCAAGCTGGTCATGCTTTGGGAGCTGCTGTAAGACCTGAATGTTTTTAAAATGGCAGAGTGGTGAGGCAGGGCTTGGTGGCAGCACACAGGGCTGTCAGAGCAGGGCTTTGCCCAGCATCTCCTTCCTGCTGCAGCCTGGACTCGGGATGTGTTCCTAGGGAATTCTTTTCCAGGAGACAAAGCCTGCTCTGTGGCCAAATGGGTTACTGAGGAATATTCCAAACCCTTTTTTATCATTCTTTGAACAAGAATTGAAAGGAAAACAAAATGCTCACAGGGACAAGGAGTTTTTTCTACAAATTCTGTATTCATGAGATATTTCAAGATATCTCTGGCATGCCTGACTTCTAATATCAAAGGACTATTTAAGTTAGAAGGTGAAACAAGGTATATGGACTGTTTGGTATGATCAGAAACGCCAAAGCAGCAGCTGAGGTAGAGACTAACTCATGGTATGATTTTATTTACTGCAGATCCTGTGATGAAGGTGCCAGAGAGTAGAGAGAGGAAACATGGAAGAAGCCCTTTTGTTTGCCACGATTAGAGTGATTTGGCATTCTCATCATCTTGTGACAGGATGCAGGAATAAGCAGGATGAGGCTGGGATTACATCCATTAATGCCCCTCACATTGCTGGTGAATCCCCACCAGTCTGCAGGCTCTCACACAGTCAGGAATGGCTCCTGACCAGTCATTGGGGTGATATTTCAAACAAGAATAGAATAATTTTGAGAATGGTTTATCTCCTTTCCAGCCTGCGGTCAGATAACATCCCTGTGGCAACCATTTGGGTTGTCTATGTGGAAAAGTAATGTGCAGAAAGTAATTTAATGTAATGGATTGTTTAGCTTTCTTTTAATTAAATGTAGCAGCTGGAAACAAGGAGAAGACAGCTCTGTATCACCAAGCAGGTCTCTAATTGCAGGAATCCTCCACAGACCCTACTGAGTGTGCTGCACTTTCAGCCCAGGTTGAAAACCCAATACTATTGAATACCCCAAAACGTTACGATTTTTTCCCACCTTTCAGGAAATATTCCAACGGGTTGATTTGCTTCCTTTTGCTGTTTCTGTCTCTCCCCAAAACTCAAACTGCTGCTGATAAATATGTGTCAAAGCAGCTCAACCAGCTCCAGAAATCATCTCCCAGAGGAGCCCAGCAGCAGGCAGGGGGGGACAGCTGAAGTTCCTTGGGAAGCTGTCCTTTTCAAATGACTGACTGAGGAGCTCCAACTGTTTATTCCCACCAAATGATTCCGGCTTTTTGAAGATGACTGAGCACATTGCTGGGCCTTTCAGCTGAGCTCCTTTCAAGTGAGAACAAAAGGCTGCTTGTGAAGTGTATCAATGCAATTGTGGTCCCATGGTCATTGCGGGTGTGATGCTGGCCTGGCAGCAATAGTGACTTCAAAGCCAGACCATTTAATGGCATCGTTTGCTCCATGATTTTGAAATGGATGGCTTTGGGAAGTACATCACCTGGAAGAACTGAGGGGTTTTTTTCAGTGTAAAAAGGTCAATATTCCACTGGTTTACAAGGGCAGGGTAATCAGGGTGTTAAGAGTTTATTTTCTCTATGGCATTTCCAGGGAGAGGCCCAGAGTGACAGCTCAGATGGAAGTACCCATGTGGCAGATGGCTAAAGGCAGGTGACAGAAATCCACCCCATGCCTTGCTCTACTCATTTCCTTTTTGCCACTCACACTCCCTCCTTTCCTCCTCATTTCAGGAGGGTTTGGTGTGTAAACAGAGAGATGGAATAGATTTGTGAGGTTCCCCTCAAAAAGCTTGGTCTAAGGTGGTCACTGTAGGAAAGGTGTGTTCTCCTGGCTTGCCCCTCACCCTGGCTAATTGCCCAGAGCCCAAGGCCATGGGCAAGAAGCCCAGTAGGTCACATTAGAGCCTACCTGAGTCCAGGTCAGTCTCTGCTCCTGGAGAACAGCTTGCACTCCTTCTCCTGCCTGGATCCCCAGGAATTTTTCTGCTGGCTGTGCACAAGGCTAAAGACAGGTTTGGAAGCAACATCTGTACTCGATGGGAAGCTGGGCCAAGACTCTGAGAGTTTGCCAAGCAACCCTTTGTCTACGGTGTGTAAATCTACACCTCTTGCAAAGGGAGAAGAGCAAGGAGGGAAAGGCAGTGCCAACTTGCAGATTTGTAAAAGAGGCTTTTAAGCTCTCCAGAGGGGTAATTGCAACTGCTAAATATACTTCAGCAGAAATACAGCCAGATCATTTCTTCCCTCAGCCTCACTCCAACTCTTTACTTTTTTCCCCTTGAGAGGGGACAGGAATGCAGCACGGCAGGGAAAAGGCTGGGAGGAACAGTGGGTTTGGTCTATTTGCTGTTAACTCCACCATGTGCCTAATCAAGGATTTTTCCAGCTCTGTCTCAATCCATAGGGAAAAAGAATTGAGAGGGAAAGATGTGGAAAAGGAAAAATGAAGAGTTTCTGTGCGTGCAGAGGAAGATATTTTGACAGAATATGTGATGGTGACTAAGAAAAGGGGGGAACAGGCAAGTGTTAAATGAGTTTGTGTTCCTGGCTGCTGAGTAGCCCCAGGAGGTTCCCAGCAAGGCTGCCGCTTTTTTATTGGAGTTTTGTGCCGGAGTTATAAACCCTTTAAATGAGCCTAGATCATTAGGGAAGCTTGGCTGATCACTGATGAAAAAATATAACAATTAAAACAAAGGGCTGGAAGAGGGTAGCAAAGGGAGAAGGAGCTGGGGGTGAGCAGTTTTAATACTTAATAACAAATACTAATAATGGTGCTGAGTTGGGGACTAATTAAAAGTTTCTAAAAAGAGAGAGGAAGAGAGTGAGATTAATCTGGAGTGTTTTGTCTGGCAGCTTCTGTGGGTGCCTGAAAAGCCACCCTGGCAAGGGAGATGGGACAGAAAGAGCACTGGGGGCAAGCAGAGCTCTGGGGAGAGGTGGATGTGAGCTGTGGATGTGAGCTGTGGTGGAGCCCAGCTCCCCCTGCTCTTGTGAGCTCTGTGCTTTGGGGTCTGATCCATGTTTGAGGACCACCAATGGCCATTCTCCACATTGAGCAAAGGGGCTGGGGAACAGGAGCAAAGGAGGGAGTCTGAAGGGTGGAGAGAGCAAAAGTCTTTTGCTTTGGGCAAAGAGAGCTGGGTGGCAGCAGCATGGGTGTGAGAATGTGATGTAGTGACACCCATAGCCATGGCAGGAGCCAAGGAAACAGCACCCAGGAAGGACCACAGGTGCCAACAACTCAGGGAGCCAGTGCCAAGCTGTTTTCCAGGGGCTGGAAGAGCATTCAGAGGAGGAACTGCTGCAGTTTTCCCTCTTGCTGTGCTGCTCTCAGCTGATGGACACAGTGGCAGATCAGATGGGTTCCCTTGGCTGTTCCTCCACCAGTGCTGTGTCCCAGTGCACCTTTACCCAACAGAGAGAAATGCTCCCAAAAACAACAGTCTGACAGGACTGCCTCCAGCTGTGCCTCCAGCTGTGCCTCCAGCTGTGCCCCCAGCTGTGTACTGAGGCCTGGGGTGGTCAAGGCTGAAATAGCCAAAGCAACAACTATTGCCTTTCCCTCACCAGTTCAGTGCCTGAGCAGCCTGGAGAAACACCTTTTGTGGGTAACTGCAGCTAAACTCTTGCAGGCACCACCCCTGCCACCTCCCATGCTCCATCCTTGTGGATAAAGGGCCTGGCTGTGGGGAATGCCAGCCTCTCACACCGTGCCCCTGCCAGCTCCTTTTACTTTCTCCTCTGTGCAGGCGACTCTAAGTTTTAATTATTATTGCTTTTTGCTGTTCTTTGTCTTAATTAAGTCTGACTTGCTGACTATTTCAAGGGAGATGATGTCTGGGAAACGCCTTCCTGCCTTGAGTTCAGGATTGTGGAAGGAGAGATGTGAAGTCCATCGTCACTGGATCTGCCAGGCAGCAGGAATGCAGTGCCACAGGGACTGGAGGTGCAGTGGGACTGGGCAAAAGCTCAGTTAAAATGGGACAATCCACCTGGAATGAGCACAGAGCAAGAAAACCACGGAGATGTGTGCCTGGCAGGTATAGCAGATTTCCCAGAAAATTCCTCTGTATTATTCTACTGGGAAGTGAATTAGAATCATAGAACCATTAAGGTTGGAAAACACCTGTAAGATCCCTGAGTTGAACTGTTAACATCACCATACCCCAAAGTGCCACATCCACTTGGCTTTTCAACACTTCCAGGGATGGGGAATCTTCCCTGGGCAGTTCCAATCTCTGAGCTCCCTTTCCATGAGGAAATTCCTGCTGGTGTCCACCCTGCCCTCCCCTGCCCAGCCTGAGGCCGTTCCCTCTCCTCCTGTCCCTGTTCCCTGGAGCAGAGCCTGACCCTCCTGGCTGTCCCCTCCTGTGCAGAGTCACAAGGGCCCCCTGAGCCTCCTTTTCTCCAGGCTGAGCCCCTTCCCAGCTCCCTCAGCCTCTCATGGGGCTCCAGACCCTTCCTCACCTCCATTCCCTTCTCTTCCCCCCACCTTTTTTTGTCAGCACCAGGTAAATTCAGACCCACAGTATGAACACCAGCAGCACCCCCTGATTCCTCAGCCACCCAAAGCCCCCAGCAGGCACAGAAAGCTTCCCCACAGCTCTGCTGGGCAGCATTTTATCCCCACACGGGAAAAGCTGAGGTGCTTGTGATGGGCTGTGCATGGTTTGGCTTGAGAACTCTATCCTGGTTCCTGCCACAGCCCTGGAGCCTCCAGCAGGAGCTTTGCTATTCTGCACCAGGGCTCTCTGTCTGTAAATGCTTCCATTCCAGCAGCCTCTCTCCAGCATGACAGATTTGCTATGAGGAACCTGGCAGCAAAGGGTTTACCTCCTCTCTCTCTCTCTCTGACAAATGTATAAAATGTATTAGCTTTTCATGTTCTAATTTATGATATAATAAACTCCTCTGTGCCCTGGCCTCGTTCAGGGATTGGAAGTGAAGTGTTCCACTTGCCTGCATTGGTGAAATTCTACCAGACTGTTGTGAGTTGGAGAGGGATGGGACAAGGGCTGGAATTGCAAGGAGGAAAGGGAAAAACAGGACACAGAGGATGTGAAACTTCAGGGGCAGAAAGGGGAAAGGGGAGGTAGAGATTTTTATTTTTATTTTTTTTCTCATTTCACTGGGCGTGATATGTTTCCCTGTGGGATTTACAGAGCTCAGCTCCAGGTGCTTGAGGAGCTTCTCAAAGTGACAGAGCCGTGTCCACCTTTGGACCTCCAAGGGAAAAATAACATAAATAAAATACTGCAAGAAGGGAATGAGTCTGGTCAGCCTCGCTTAGGATGAAAGGATGGGATGCAGGAATAGGATGTGGGAAGCAAGAAGAAAAGCTGCAGTGAAGGATTGACTTGACAAGACCGCTTTGGAAGAGAAAAGAAAAGAAGCCCAGTGTCCATGCAGTGCTGGTGTCTGGGCACACACTCGGCAGCACCTTGGATAGCTGCACCACAGAAACCAGAGCTCTGAGCCAATCTGCCCATTCTGTCACCACAAATCTGCTTTTCTTCCCAAGCTTTGCCTCTTTTTTGTTTGCAACTCAATCTAGAGGGACCTTCTGACAAGGTACCTTTATCCATCAGACTGCCAAGAACTTAAAAACCTCTCATTTGTCCACTTAATGAAACGGGCACTGCTGGCCTGGTTGTTTTGGTTTTCTTTGCTCTGAATAAATGATTGCCCCCCACGTGTAATTTTTTTTCTCAAGTAAACAGATTTGGTCCTGATATTTTATTATTACTACTAGGGGGAGAAGGTGGTATTTTCAGAGATGATGGATATACACCAGTGGTGTAGCTTTACACCACAGAAGGCTGCTCTGTGATGGAAATCCAGAGAGGATGAGAAACATAAAAATGGAGGGAAAAGGAAGTCTTCAAACCAGTCAGCAAACCAAAATGGGAGAAAAAAAATGACTGAAGTGGGCACACAATAAAAATGAACCATGGTCTACAAGCTCCCAAAGGGCCCATCCTCATCTTGATCAATTCCAGATCTGTTCAAATCAAGGGATTGGAATAATCCAAATCCCTAGATCAGCCATTTTAAGTCTTAAAGCTAAGACCAAGACCTTTCTGAGTACTTGTAAGATTTCACTGATCTTTGCTGATGTCAGTTCATTGATAGGTTTGTGGATCCTCAGCACTGAGCTGTGGGTTCAAAGCTGAGCACATCTTCCCACCTGCTGGCTTTTCCCAAGGCAGAGCACGAGGTGTCCAAGGAATTACAGGAGCAGCCTGGGTCAGCATCTCTGTCAGCAGTGACAGCCTTGAGCTTCTGGAAAACCCAGCTTGTGGCAGGGGTGCCAAACCCACGGGTGGTGCAGAAACAGTGCAAAGTTTAGGGTAGCCAAAGTTGCACCCCTCACCCGCAAGGATAACCACAGCCCTGCTCATTCTCCTTCCCCAGAGGACACAGAATTTCCTAACACTGCACAGGAAATTTTAAAAATGCCCTGCTCTTTTTGGGTTTTTTGGTTATACAAACAGAAAGGTTGTGGAGTTATCACCACCAGACCTTCTGCAGGGAGGAGCCCATCCATCAGTCCCCAGGACAGGTTTGCTGTAGGATTAGCTCAGGTGAAGGGCACACAAAGGTGTCTGAAATGATATGGGATGGATTTGCTGAAGGATTTGCTCAGGCAAGTGATACAGGTTCGGATGTTTGGGGTGCTATTGATGGATTTGCTGTAGGATCTGCCAGAAAAGAAATCTATACCATTTATACCAATGGCCTCAGGTACAACAGTCTTGTAGGTTTTTCTTGGGTGGTACAAAAGTGTAAAGCTATACAGACTATATAAAAACTATGTAAAACTATAAATAAATACTTGAGACCAATTAATGCTGTAGGATTTTTCCAGAAGAGAAACAGTCTCACAGGCTAATCCCTGTAAGTGTGTTCTGCATTACCCCAGCACATGTTGACAAACCAAGATGACTTGTTGCTTATGGAATTTCTTGTGATCATCAAACCAGCTGAAAGTCTGACTTGAGTAATTAAAATGCTAATTGGAAATTCACCATTCATCAGAGGAAATAGAAATGAGTTCCTTTCTTTTTTTTTCTTTTTTTTTTTCCTCCAGCATTTTCTCTCTAGTGGTGGCAGATGTTGGGGTTGTGAATTCATTGTCTGTCAGAGACACAGCAAAATTCTCTTTCCAAACTAGTTTTCTGTATTTTTGTTGATTGTCTGCTTAAATTAACCTTCTCTAATGAGATGAAGATACGCAGGGTATGGCTGTAATTTACGGGCTGTGAAATTAGTGAGTGCAGATCTAACACCCTGATGGGTGACAGGGACAGGAGAGCTCTGGAGAGGATGGCAATGGACCTTGTGCAGGGTTCCCAGAGCTGTGCAGGATTATCCAGCCTGGCTGCTGGCACACAAACTCTCAGCACCATTAGGCACAATGGCTGGTGCCTGCCCTCTCCTCTCAGAAGGCTTTTACACCAGGAAAAATGGAGTGGAATGCGGATGTAAAGTGTTGCCACGTTTCTTAATTTGGATTTAAGTTGTAAACCCTTCCCTGTGAAGGTTTTTAGGCCCTGGCACAGGATGCCCAGAGCAGTTGTGGCTACCCCTGGATCCCTGGCAGTGGCCAAGGCCAGGCTGGACACTGGGGCTGGGAGCAGCCTGGGACAGTGGGATGTGTGTGCCTGAATTCCTCAAGGAAAAACGGGTGCCTTCCACTGAAAGGCTCCAGCTTCAGGACTGGACACACCTTCCTCACTGCCCACCACGCCCTAGAGCTCCCACTCAGAGTACAGTAATTTCACGACTATAAGGTGCACCCTTTTGACTACAATTTTGATCGAAACCCAGAAGTGCACCTTATACTCCGGAGCGCCTTATATATGGACAAAGTTGGGAAATTTGCTAACCCGGAAGTGCGAGCCACGAGCCAAGCTGCGAGAGCTGCAAGAGCCGTGTGCCGAGCCGTGAGCTGTGTGCTGAGCCGTGAGCCGTGTGCCGAGCCGTGAGCCGTGTGCCGAGCCGTGAGCCGTGTGCCGAGCCGTGTGCCGTGTGCTGAGCCGTGAGCCGTGTGCCGAGCCGCGAGCCGTGTGCCGAGCCGTGAGCCGTGTGCCGAGCCGTGAGCCGCGCCAGCCGGCACCTGGGGCTGCGTTTAAAGGCTATGCCAATCCGTGAAAAATGTTTGCAAATTGAGGACCTCCAGTAAACCCCGCGATCGCGCGATTCCGTTACTAATTCATTACTTTGTTGCACGCGGATCCTCGCAGCAAAAACAAAAAGTGTGCCTTATAGTCCAGTGCGCCTTGTATAGGGACAAAGTTGGGGAATTTGCCGACACCGGAAGGCGTGCCTTATAATCCGGTGCGCCTTATAATCGTGAAATTACTGTATTTGTATCACAAAGCCAGACTTCAATATTTCCACTTGGTAAGAAGATGGTGTTTGAGTCATTTCTCACTCAGGCATGGATCAATGTGCAAACAAACAAGTGAAGCCTCCTCCTGAGGTATCGCATCGAGACATCCCCTGGCACAAACCCACACAGAATGGGGGGAGCACAAAGTGTCCACATCTGTGTTTGTTCTGCAGACTGGGGAAGGGAGATCAGAGAATTGCAGGGCTGCCAGCTTCCAATATTTTAGGGCTAATTTATGGTAATAGATGTCTGAAACACTCTTAGCCCTCAAGACATTAGTACACACCTCGAGTTTCATCAAAAAAGAAAAAAAAAATCATTCTTTGTTTTCATGCTGAGCAGATAATCTGGATATTGTCTGACAGATTCAATTTGAAGTCCATAACAGAAAGACAAATAAAAAATCTCCTTCCCTGCTACCCCTGACAATCTTTTCCCTGTGTTTGGGATATTGTGATAATGGATTTGTGCCTGTAGGACCCACTGGGGGTTGAGAGACCCTGGGTTTGTGTATATGCCAAAGATGCTGCATAGAATGGTGAGAGTCTCAAAGAAAATGAAGAATCTTGAAGTTCTTTCTAACAATATCCGCTGCTTTAATAGAAGATATTATCTCTGTGTGTGAATCTTGTCACACATTAGGCCTCAAATCAGATGAATTTACAGCCCTAAATTTTAAAAAGGTAGAAGAGCAGCACTATGAATTTGAGGTTTATTTTTTTTTAATGTTTTTAACATAGTTATTACAAAGGGAAAACAAAATCCTTCTACTTGAGTTTGAGTTCAGATGGGTTCTGAATCAAATGGCTAAAGTTATATCCTGAAATCTGTGGAGATTCACATCATCCATATTTGTGTCTGTATTTATTAGGTGAAATGAAACAAAACACATAAAAAGCTGAACAAACAAATGCACAAACAAAACTGAAGCCAGATCCCCGAGCCTGCTGCTGAATCCAGAATGAGAGCTGATCTAGGCAGAAAATTCTAATCCACCCTCTCATCCCCCCTAATTGTCATTTTTGTTTTTGTTTATGTTTCTAACATATGCCAATTATCTGTGTTTTTATAAACACAGTCCTTGCCCAGAGGTGAACAAGAAAGAAGAAAGACAAGGAAGGGATGGCTCTGCATTTCAATTTCCCTGGCAGCAAAGGCAGATTCAGTGTCCCACCCTCCTCCAGCCACTTGCTCCCTTTTCCCACACTGCAGATGTGTCCCCTGCACTTCTGAGGAGGGGCTCAAGTGAATCAGTTTGTAAAGATTTCTTCTCAGAGTGGTCCAGTGCCAGCCCAGCCCTCAGGGCAGTTCTGGGTCTGGAGCAGGAAATGGAGCTGCAATGCAGGGAAGCACAGCCAGGGTGGGAAACTCTGATAAAATGGTTTTACTCCACTTTTTTTGGGGGTGGAAGAATGTGGTCCAGAAGGAATATGCTCCACTTCTTTGGAATGGTGAATAAAATAAAAGAAATCTACAAATTTTCAGCTATGATTTGATATTTATTTTTCTTTTTTTTTTTTTTTTCCTGATTTTTAACTAATATAAGAGTTAATGAAGTTGCTTATGTTTTTGTTCTTAGGGGCAGAAAAGGTACCAGCTTTCCTTCAAAGCCTGGGGCAGAAATCTTGAAGGAGGAGGCAGAGGACTGATACCACTGCTAAATAATCATATTGCTCAGGTGTTGTAAACTGGTTTAGTTCTGACAATGTCACAGTAATTGGCATGAGATGTGAATCAGGTTGCTTTCAACTCAAGAATGGTATCAGGGAAAATGTTCTAGTAGGAGGTGAACATCAAAGAGGGAAAAGGAAATCAGAGGAAGGTGCAAAATAGAGTTACTTTACCCTTAATATCAGTGTTCATGTCCTACAAAATTACTACAAGAAACAGCATGACATGGAGCTGCTTGAAAAAGGTCTGCATGTCCCAGGGAAAAGGGAAAATATCCAGACAGAAACTTGAGTTTTTACAAAGCTACATTCTGGTTAGGGCAAAAATAGAAACATTTCTGTGGAGTTTTCTTTTGTCCTTTTTGGCCATTTTGGCATTTCAGCTTAGTTTTAATTATTGGGAATGCTATACAATCAATCAATCTGGGGAAAAAATAAGAGCGAACTTAAAAACTATGTAAATTTTCTTTAAAAAAAAATTGTTAAAACTGATTATTTCCTGCAAATAGCTCTGATTTCCAAGAAATGTTTTTTTCCAAGGAATAATAGGTCTATTGAAAGTACCCAGGCAGCTCCTATGCTGTTGCTGGTGAGTGCAGCTCTGTTTGCAAGAGCTCTGCTGTCTGTGGAGACAAGAACCCTCCCTGGCCCAGCCCAGCTTGAGAGCCAGGACAAGGTCACTCTTCCTGAAAAGAGATATTTGTTCTTTGTGTTCAGGCTTGAACAAAAAAAAAAAAAAAAGTGTAAGCCTTCCATATCTTCCAAATTACAGAGGGTTCAGGAGGCAGTAATGGGGATTCTCCCTTGTTGCTTGGGCATGGACTCACTTTTTACTTTTTTTTTTTTTCCTGTTAAAACATGGCCAGGAATGCTCACACCTTCCTGCAGGAGGGGATGGGACTGGGTTTTTTAAATTATTTTTTCTGGCAATGATGCTGTTGCTCTTGCTGTGCTTGGGGCTGGGGGCTGTGCTGTGGAGCACCAGCATCTGGCCATGCTGAGCTTGCTCGGGTGCTTTCCCTGCCCCACACTGAATTCCCTCCTGAGCCCCAGAGCTCATGTTGTATTACATGAACTGCAAATTGGAGAACAGCTGATCGATAGACACTTGTCCTGAAGATGAATGACCCTGCAGCAGGTACAGCATGCTGAGGGGAGCACCCTGAAGAGCTGAGCTGGAGGTGTGAAATGAAGGAAGACAAACAAGGATGGGCAGTTTGTGTTGGCTCCTCATCTCACTGCCAGCAACCACTGAGTCCTGCTTTGCAGAGGGACTGTGGGGCCCTTCCTACTGACCACAGCAGGGACAACAGAGCCTGGAAAATGGGATTATTAGGATGGAGGAACAGGAAAGCCACATATTTGAGCCTGGGACTTGGATCAAGCTTAGACTGGTGAATACACACTGTACCAAACCTCTTTGGGAGTGGGCACGAATATTTGGAATGCAAGGCTTGAGCACAGAGCTCTGGCACTTAAATGACACAATTTACCCTGTTAGATAAATTACAGCAGGATGTAAATGTCCATGTGGGTCAGCCACTTCAGAGGAATGTTTTGCAGAAGTTGCTTGTCAATGCATGAAATCATGAATACAGTAGACTGAGTTTCCACCCAGCCTGATCAGTCTTGAGTTTAAATAATAATATTTCATCTTACTTAATGAACTGTCAGCCATCTCCTGAGGGAGACACTTTAATGAGTGGCGAATCATGCCCAATGCTTATTTATCTAAGTCAGGAGCAGAGATCTGATAACGATTTATTTTCATCTCCATGTCTGAGTCGTGTATCTGTCAGGCCACTTCCTGATCCAGACAAAGGTGATTTGCATAAGAAAGGAGGAATAGCCTGGATGGTCACAGAGTTTCAGCCTTCACAGGCAGGGAACTTCAGCTTCTCACCAAAGTTAGGCTGGATGTCAGCTCAGAGGTGCTGAAAGGAAGAAAAAAGTGGAGGAGCTAAAAGGGAAGGAAAGGGTGGAGACCAGGACTTGGACTCCATCTCAAATTAGTGGGAAGAGCTCATAGGGACTGGGCAAATGTTTCAGTAAATACCAAAAATTAGTTCATCTCTGCTCTAGGTCCTCAGGCTGGTTAACAAAACAAGAAATTCAGAGAGGAAAAAAAATATTTTTTTCAACTGACAGGCCTGAAATTCAGTGGTAGTGAAAAACCTCAGCAGAAAGGGAGGAAACTGGAACTGAAAGATACAGGCTGGGTGTAATTGATAACACAGAATGCAGGATTCTGGCATGCACTTAGATCAAGGAAGAAACATAAGAAACATTCAAGCTGCCTCACTTCAGATATTATTAAAAAGTCTAATTAAAACAATTAGTCTCCCCTGGAACCATGCACAGGCAGCAGCAAGTCCATGTTTCTCTCTGTTGCCTGCAAAGGGAGCCAGCACAGAGAAGATTTTAACTAAGGGAGCAAAATTAGGGCAACATTTTGGTGGAGGAGCATCCCCAGTGCCTCAGGCAGTAACTGAGGCCAGCTGCAGCATGGAGTGACCCTCAGCAAAGCTCAGGGATGGTGCAGGGGTTTCTCCATCAGCACTGCTCATGTGCAGCCTCAACAGAGTTTATGTAGAGTGGGAAAAGCACAACAGGTCCCCCTGTGTGAAGCCTGCCTTCAAAACCTCTGTGAAAATGTTAGGTTATCTTCTGAAAATGTGATTTTTCCAACAGCTTCTGTAATGTGTGACACTTCTTGTAGCTCTTCTACAAAAGGAAACATTATGTGGAATAAAGATAAATTATTCTCTAGGCTGGAAGCTGATTGTAGCTAAAGCAATGCCTATTGAGTCATAGGAAAAGGGATTTCCAGGGACCTGGAGAGGCCTCTGGGCTGTGCCCCAAGGCAGGACCTGTCCCACCAAGGCAGGAGAACTTCCCTCTGCTCTGGGGGATATCCAGTCACCCCATTCTTCCACCCAAGAATCTGCTCCTGGATTTTCACCAGAGCTGACTGGGTAAAAGAGCAGTTGGAGTTCAGTGCTCTCCTCACTCTGAGGAGGAAGAATTGAGTGAGATCCTGAGTCCCTTTGGACCAGGGTGATTCTGTGACACAACTTCTGCCAGGTGCCACCCAAACTCCCACTCTGCTGAAGACAAAGCAGGAGCATCAGTGGAAGTGTCATGATATCTGTCATGGAAGTGATGATGCCAGCTCAGTGTCACTGTTTATTTTCTTGCTTTCTTCCAAAAGCACAAAATCAGTGCCTCAAATTTTCCTCCCTTCCAGCTCTAAAATCCTTTTACTAAGAAATTTCTTCTTTCCTTCTTTCTGGTTTTCCATTTCTTTTTCTTTCTTTTTTTTCTTTTTCCTTAATGAGTTGCAAGAAGTCTCTGGACAATTTTCCCTATTCTTCACTTATCAGATGTTTGCATAGTCAAGAAACACTCAATATGGGCAAACAGAGGATTGTGACTAGTAATAAGTACGTTTGCTGTCTCAAAAGCAATAATTTTCAAAAGTTGAGAAAAACTACAAGCAAAAATGATTAGAAGAGAAACTGTAGGCAGAGAAAATGTTGATTGCAAATTGGTGATTCTGTAAGAAGAGTTTATTAGAGCACCAAAACCCCAAACACCACAATTTCATATGAAATAAGAACACAACATTGGCTGGAATCCAAGCCTTGCTCTGTTACAAAGCAAAAGAAGGATGGAAATTCTACATCCATCCACAAGGATTACACTGGAAAATTCAAGATGGGAAATGGAAAACTTGCTCCAAGACCCTTTGAGGAATTAGCTGAACTTGCTCTTGGTCTGCTGACTATAGTTTCTAATAAACCTCACAGCATGATAGGTAATTGTGTGAACTTTATGTAATAACATTATTTTTCAAAAAGGCCAGAAGGTTGTAGCTGTGTAATAGGTAACGTGTTATCAGTCAGATCAAATAATGGGGCCACATAATCTGATGGGAGTGATGAAGAATCAAAGGCCAGAAAGAGAAACCAGCGTCAACATGATTTTCTAGGAAAAAAAAAATCTTTTCAAAGAGAATTGGTTTTATTCTGTGAGACTGAGGCTTTGATTGATAAAAGTGTGGATGAACATAATGGATTGACTTTTGTTGAAGCAATTCCCAGGCCCCTGGCTCTTTATGGTGCTAATTTCATTTGAGATTACGAGCATTTACACATCTGAAACTGGATAACTGCAGGTCTTATGGACATTGGGTAACCTGGAAAAACAAATAAACAAACAGCCTCCTACAGGAGTATTTCTGAGGTTTTACACAGAGAGAAGTGCCAGAACTGCTCTTTTTCTACATTTTTCATGGATGATTTGTAAAGTATTCTAAAAACAACTGGGGAAGGAAGGATGACTTGGAAACTGTCAGAGTTCTTTACAGGCACTTGCACAGGGAGAAGATCCTGGATACTCTTCAGTCTGGAAAAAGCATAAGGAGAATCAATGGCTGGAAGCTGAAGGCAGTAAATTCAATTAAAAACTGGATTTTTTTATTTTATTTTTTTTTTTAGTTACTTATTCATTGATTTGCTTATTTAAATATTCAGGGTGCTTAGAGCAAGTTATTATGGGAAGATGTAGGATCTTGATCACTGTGCTGGTGGTGGGGGAAGTTTGCAAAAGCCAAAATCCAATCACCACAACCTCCTCTGGCTGTCAGCTGAGGGAAACACTCCTCCAGCTCACACAAGCCAAATTTCAGCTTTTCATAGTGTGGAAGGAGTTTTTTCCTCTCTTGACTACCAGGGGAGCTTCACTCAGCTGAGTGTAGCTGGGGGCTGCCATCCAAGCCCCTTCTCCCAAATGATGGCAGTTTGGAGTCAGGATAAGGGGATGGCCTCTCTTGGGGGTTTCCAGGTTAGTGAAGAACATCTCAGGAATGGGTTTGTCAGAGCTGCTCACAGAGAACCTGCTGCAAATGGCAGAGACAAAGAGGGGATGGGGTGAAAAGAGAGAAAACATAAAGCTGCTAAAACCCAAAAAGACCAGAAATAAATCTGAGCTCCCTTGAGCCCAATCTGAAGCTTGAATTGTGGATTCCACTTCTTCCTTGGTACCTGGGCCCAAGGCAGCACTGTCTGGGTACAGACCAAAGGAAAAATGAAACAGAGAGAAGGAGGCTTCTCTTCCTTCTTGGCCTCAAAAAGTTTTCATCCAGCACAAGAAAGAGCTGGAAAAATTGTGTCCATCCTGTGCCCTGCTGGCACTTTGGGGCAAATGCTAATGAGTGGCTGCTGGGAACGTGCCTGTCTCCTTGTTCCCTGGCTGCTCTTCTGCTCCCTGCTGAATGGCATTAATCATGTCAGCCCCCCTTTCTACAAGAGTGGCTGGTTTAATGGGAAACTTCATCCAGCATCAATACCCTGAGGGGAGGAGGAAATGAAGAGAAGAGCAGAGTGTGTAGCAGGGAAAGGCTGATGGGGAAAGCAGTCACTGCCTGTTCCACAGTGTGCATTGGAGAGGGGCAAGGCAGGGAGCAGAGCCTGGATTTACTCTGCACGTCCAGAGGCAGCAGGGATGTTGGTTGGATCTGCAGTGCAGGAGCTCAGAAAGCTCTGGAAAGCAGAGAGGGTGGAGGATGGTGTGGAGTGGCTGAGATCCAGAGGGACCTGCCAGGAAAGGTGGGGGAAGGCTGGAGCACACATGAAGCATTTGAGCCCAAAGCAGGGGGCTTGAACGTGGCTGAGGAAGAGGCAAACAGTGCTCCTGGAAGGGAGTCAGGTCAGGGGTGTGCAGGAGAGGGACCCAGCCTGAGCACATCTGAAGGAACAGCTCTTGGCAGAGGCAGCTGCTGGTGCTCATTGTGACATTCCCTTCATGTATTTTCTACAACTCCTGCAGCATTTCCATGCTTTGTGGCAGCACTCCTGCCTAGAGCCACAGGGCTGCACCATCTGCTGTTCCCATCTTTGCTCTGAGGTGTGTCTGGGTGTCACCCAAACTCTGGGATCTCCAGGGGCTGCAATCCCTGAGCTGGGATGCTCCCATGCATTTCTGTGCCCTTGGCAGTGCAGGTAGCTGTAGCAGATGATTTAGCCCAGAGTTCACCATCAGCTTGGTCTGCTTGTCCTGCTTCCTTCCTCCCCCTCCTGTGTGTCCCTGCTGTCAGTTCTCCTGTGCTCCTGTGCTCCTCTGACAGCTGGTTATTACAAACATTGCTGCACATTGGCTGAAACGAGGTCAAACATTGCTTTGTCACCCACGGCGTGACTGACAGGGCTCTCCATGGACCTGAGCAGAAGAGTCCATCCTTTCACCCTGCTTCCACAGTGACATCACATTCTCCTTGCATTTGAGTTTCTCCATCTGTTTTTCTCACCCATTCCCCAGCTGTGATGAACAACACATTTACTACTCAGTGTGCCCAGAGAACAAGCTCCCTGCAGTCTTCTCTTGGGATGCTTCCTCTGAAGAGAAGCCCCTAATGATGGGTGGTACTGTGAAGAAGGTGATCATCTTAGCCTATAAAAACACTCCCCTCTGGAGAAATCCAGCCCCAAAACCTGGCAGGATTTCACACAAGGGTGACAAGATGTAGATAGTGTAGGCATGTGAAAACCTTCCATGTATGAGATGAACTGAACCTGTGGAATTTATTGTCACAGGATATTACTGAAATGAATAATTTAGGGGGAATCAAAGAGTTTGCAACCTCATTGAGAGCTGTGTCCAGCCAAACATTATGCAGGTTGAAATTTATAATGACTAAATCTGTACAACATAATCTAATTATCAGACAGGGTTAGGCAAAAATGACCTCCCATGGGAAGAATTGCACAATTAGATGTGTTAGATCTGAGCTGATGAGCAGGTATGTTAAACCTTCTTCTGAATCACCCACTACTGAATTTTTTATCAGAATTGCAGTAGCAGATCAGACAACCTTTGCATTTCTCTCCTTCCCGTTATTGTGTGATCTTTTGAAACAAAATAATTTATTCCCTTTCACACAGACATTTTAGCAAACGATATCTCAGAGTTCTCAGAAATCTGATTTCACATGCACTTGTAAAACTATATCCTCAAACAGACTCTCAGTCTAGTAGTGTCTAGGTAGCTGATCAACCTCCTACATCACTGTTTAGTTCAATCTTGGCTTCCAATAAATTTATTTTCTAGGTATAAATTTTGTGAGGACCATTTGTTTGCTTTGGAGATGGGAAAAAATTCCAACTGATTTCAGATAAGCCTCCCTTTCTCTTCTTCTCTCTTTCTCCACTTCTCTCTTTCTCTCCTTCCCCTCCTCTCCCCTTCTCCCTTTCCCCATTTCTTCCTTTCTCCTCTTTCCCCTCCTCTCCCCTTCTCCCTTCCTCCCATTTTTGGATAATATCATGCTCCCTGCTATTGCCATTAAGGTTTTTTTTGGCATAAGGAAGTCTCCCCATCTCCTTTCTCTGTCACTCAGCCCAACAATCACCAAGTCCTTGCTAATGCTGATGTTTTCACTAAAGGTGGTTTCCACCTTTGAGCCTCTGAGCCATGACATGGCAGACAGAGCATGAGAGAAACCCTCATGAGTGTCAGGCAGCTCTGAGCAGTGTGACCCCAGATTTGGGATGGATCCCTTGTCTGGGACAGGGCACATGTCCCAGTCCCTGCCCTGTCCCTGGGGTTGTGGTGCATCACCATGGCACTGTGGAGTCTGCCTGGTCAGCTGTAGATGTGACAGAACGTGCACCCAGGAATGCCCTGCCACTGAGAAAAACGTCATTCTCCCAGGAGTAACACCCCCTTCCTCTTCTCTGTGTGCCATTTCACACCAGAAAGCCTGGAGCAGCAGGGAAAGGCTCTGGAGGAGATGCTGACATGTTTGCAATCAGTGCCAGGAGCAGAGGGCTGGGGCTGTGCCTGCTGCCCTGAGCTCAGAGCACTCCCACCACCACCACTGATTGCAAACCCTGCCTGCTCTCTGCAGCAGCACAGGGCCCAGGTGTTGTTTTATTTTTAGGTGTATTCTGGACTCTGCTGCAGGCTGTGAACTGGCGTCAGCAGAAGGATTGAAAAGCAATGAAGTGCTGCTCTTCACTTAGAGAGGTCATTTGGCTCCACACAGCCTCCTTCCCAAGGATCCTGGCCTGCCAGGTCCTGGCTGCTCAGTATGTGTGGTGCTGCAGTGGGGCTGGGGGGGAAAGGGGAGCACTCAGAGATCCCCAAAGCATCACCCCACAATGTTCTGATGGGTGCCACAGGAAAAGGGGGATCACCACAGCCACTAAGTATTTCTCCCTACACTGCTGTTCCTCACTCCAGCACCCAGACCTGCACGGGGTAGGACGGAAGAGAAGGGATGCAGAGCTGGCAGAGGGGGACATGGGTGTCCATCCAGCAGCTCAGCCCCACTGTCTGAATCCACCCTGACCCCACAGCTCTAGAACATGTCTGAGACACCTGGGAGAGGCCAGAGGGGTGTGCCACAAAAGAGAGGTGCAGAGCCAGCTCTGAGTCTCCCCCTCAAATGCACAAGGCTTGACCACCTTCCCCTGAATCTGAGAGGTCAGGAAAGCAAAGTTAACCTGCCAGGATGGCTCACACACGGTTTTGGGAGCCGTGGAGGGGATGTGGCTCTTTTCAGAGTTTATTTCCCAGCAGAGGCAGCTGCAGGTGTGACAGCAGGCTGCTCACAGCAAGGATGTGCCTGTGGTCCTGCAGAGCAGCTCAGCTGTGCCAGAGCCAGGCTGGCTGTGCTGGCGAGGGGACACAGGGCATCTGTGACTGCCACAGCCACCCAGGGAACCAGGCTGAGTCCTCACACAGTGCTCCTCACTCCCACCTTTCACTGCCCACCTTCTGTGCAGCAAAAAGCTTCTCATTCTCAGGTGTGATTATCGAGTTCCAAAAAACTTTTCAGCGCTGGCTTTACTCCTAATATATTCTGCAAGAGCTGCATCAGCACTAGTAGGATTTTTAGTCTAATTAGCAGAGGTGCCTGTAGATACATTTCATGTCTCCAGAAGGGTGTTAATAATAGCTCTGAGTGATGAGAAACAACACAAAATGCTGCTGCCAGCTCTAAGGAATAGGAGGGGAAAGACAAACCTGTGCATAACCTTAAAAAAGTACTGCAGGACAGTCCTGGGAAGGGGAATTTCCCATTGGAGGTCAGTGGTATCTCCTTAGTGCAGGTTGGGAAACTGAGGCACAGAGCTGCCAAAGCTGGGATATAGATCCCAGCCTAAGGCCCATCTCACAGAGTGAATGAATGAGTGAGTGAATGGCCCTTAACGCCTCCTTTCAGTCACTGTTTGCCTGCTTGGCACAAAGAGAGCTTTTCCCACATCTGCTGTGTGAGACAGCTACACCTGCTGTGTTTGGGGGGCTGGTTTTGGGTAAAGATCCCCAGGATCTCAGGTCTGTGTCAGCCAAGGAGAATTTTCAGGAAGTCAGAGGGAGTATCTTGTTCTCCTGGGGCTGGCCTGCTCCCTGGGCACAAACACATTTCCAACTCTTTCAACTAGGTTGGAAAAGAGCTTTGAGATCATCCAGTCCAGCTTCTGTCCCTTCCCATGCTCCCTAGTAACTGGTCCCTTTAGAGCAGGACAGGTTCAGAGGAGTCCTTCAGGTGAAAGGCAGAGACATCTCTGTGGATGGGATAACTCTGGGTAGAGGGGGCAGTGCTGCAGTTCTGTAAGTGAAGAATAACTGTTAGAAATTAAAGTCAGCAGATCAAAATGGATTTCAGCTAATTCTTCAAAGGGTCTTGGTGCAAGTTTTCCATTTCCCACCTTGAATTTTCATATGTAATCCTTGTGTGTAGAGATTTTTCCATTTCTTTTTAATTTTGAACCAGAGCATAGTTTGGATTCCAGCTATACTTATGTTCTTATTTAATATAAAATTGTAGTGTTTAGGTTTTGACTTTCTAATAAACTTTTCTTGCAGAATCACCAATTTGCAATCAGCATTTTCTCTGCCTACAATTTTTTTTCCTAATCAACTTTGCTTGTAATTTTCCTCAACTTTTGAAAATTATTGCTGTTGAAACAGCAAATACACTTATTACTTAGCTACAATCCCCTGTTTGCCCACACTGAGTGTTCCTCATCTTCCTGCAGTGTTATCGTGCTGGATCCTGTCACATTCACCTCTTCTCCACAACCTTCATTCCTAACAACATTATTTTAAAATTTAGAGCTCTATCATTCCTGGTATTATTTTTAACAACCAAGTGGATCAGCTTTCATGATGGTGGCAATTTTTATGTTTTAGTTTGCCTCTGGGGTCAAGTTGCTTTCAATGTTTTCCAAACAAATCACTTGGGTTGTTTAAAAACTTGCTCTAGTGAAGTAGTTTTTCAAGGAGTTTCAAAACTTTGGCATATCTTCAGAAATCAGATTTTCTTTGAAACAAAATTACAAGAGCTCTGTTAGAAATAGAAATTCTGACTTTTGTCCAAATCAAATTCTACCTGTGCATGAAAAAAAAATAGAAGGAAAAATGTGTGGAATTATTAAAAAAAATTACTTATTAAAGTCAATGCAAAATTGAAGCAGAAAGGAAAAACAAGAAATTCTGTAAGAAATTTTGTAAATATTTTAAGGCAAATAGCAACAACATAAGTGAAAATCTTATCTATTGGACACAATCCAAAAATAGGGGTTAATAAAGGAGTGTGGGAACAAGCTTGTGAACAAAATGTTCAGAGTATATACAAAATACTGGAGAGGAATGTGGAAATAAACAATATAAGGCCCAGACAGTGGCTGTGGGAATGCTCTCAGTGATGCCAGAAGCAGTGAGGCAAATGGAAATGCAACCCCCAGGCCATGGAGGGGGGAGGACACCAGTGAATGCCTGCAAACCCTCAGTGAAACAAGAGACACAACAGCTAAAAAAGAGATAAAACTACACAGGGAAAAATGCATGTCACACAGAGAACAAGGTGGCAATTGGTGTGTGAGGAGAAAATATCCAAACACAGCCTCAACTACTCATGAAATGGGCAGAGAAAACCTGGAATGAAAACCAAAATCACTGAATGCTAAAGCTGCAGCTTCCAGCAATAAGCAGAGGGTGTTTACAAACAGCCCTTGGATGAAAATTAATGGGATCTGTAAGGTTACAATCCAGTCAGGCCTTGGGGGAAAGTCCAAACTTTTAGGAAGGCAAAGATGGAGCTGAAAGCTTGGGCAAAGATGGTGAAGTTGTTTTGGCCCACCTGAAACACTTCAGGGAGATGTGGGAAACACAAGTGAGAGAACTGATTTGAGGAATGATGGCATTTCATGGTTAAAAGGGAGCAGGGGCAGAATCCCTTCATCCCCCCCAAAACCAGGCAGTTTGCTGCAGCCACATCAGGGTAAAGGAGAGGTCATGGATTTGGCAATTCTGGCACCAGAAACAACCCTAGAAACAGAGACTGCTCTCTGCATAAATGCTCTGATGGGGGAAGGAGCTGAGCCTGAGCCACTCTGAGCTGAGCCTGAATGGCTCAGACAAACAGAAAAGGCCCAAAGAGCAGCTGAAGTGCACTAGGGGAAGGTCTGTCCTGCTGGGAAGCCTCTGTGTCCTGCAGGACAGAGCTTTTCCTGGGTGTCTGCTCAGAAAACGGCACACTGTGATTTCTCAGCTGTCCCTGCAGGACAGGGAGGGCAGGGACTGCCCTCAGCATCCACAAAACCACTGGGTGGGAGTGAAATGGGTCCCTCAGGTGAGACCTGCAGTGGCTGGGAGGGGAACACTCCACTCCTGCCTGTGCTGGACGAGAGCACAACCTCCTGGGACACTCCAGATTTGGGCTCAGCAGCTCCTTCACAACCCCTGGCATTGGCCAAGCAGGGATGCCAGGCTGAATAACACAGGATTAACTTCAGGGGAATTAAGTGATCCTTAGTCTGCCCACGGGGAGTCACTAACAGAAATGTTACTTGCCCCAGGTGGCAAGGAGAGTTAACAGCAAGGCAAAAGGAGGCAGTCCTGGGTCTTGTCCTTACCCAGGCACCAGCTGGAACTGTTCTGCCTTAAACCTCTTAATTGTCCTGAAGGAACTTGATTTCCTCCCTCATGTCCCATCCAGAGCCAGTTTAGAAGATGGCACAAGAGAATTGGTTAAAAGAAGTTTTTAAACAAACTCTCTAGCCTGCTATGGAGGGATGAGGCTGTTTGCTCCTGCTGGCCCACTCTGATTTTTACCAGGAGGACTGAGGCTATTTGGGCTTTCCAGGCTGAAGGCACAGCAGGTGAGTAACATATGGAAAGATTTAAAAGTATGGAAGTGCCAGTTCAGGTATTACTGCCAGGATGTCAGGGAGGCTTTAAAATGAAGCATAGTGAAATAAGGAGGTGGGATATGGTAACTTCTTTGTGCTCCCTTTTCCTATCCTGAGGCTTCCCACTAAGTGATGACTTTGTATAATTAAAATGAACAAAGTAAGTGGCAGCAATCCATCTTCACAATCACAGCATTTTCTCCTTCCCTTTGTTGAAGTGCTTTGTTCATCTCAAATTGGTTAAAAAAAAGTAAAAAAATAAATAATAAAAAATACAGAAATAGAAGTTGAATGGGTGCCTGCAGGGGCTGTATTTTTAGCAGCTCATCAGTTTGCAGAGAAGCTCAGAGGTTGCAGATTCTACTTGCCAACCTGGAATGTGGAAAGCAGGACAACTGAAAGAGTGTTTGTGTTGTGGAGAGAGTGATGATTTCAAAGCAGGGAAGGAAGAGATAATTGGCACCTTTGCCACATACAAAATGTGGTGGGACACCGTGTGGTGAGGCCATCTGGCCAGAGTTTGGGGCATGAGAGCCTGGTGAAAGGCTCTTGTGGAATCCAACTGCAGGAGGGATTTTGCCTTTTCCCTGGCTGGAGCTGTGAATGTTTTTGTGGCCACTCTGGGGAGGCTGGACTGGGATATTTGCAGATGGAGCGTGTCAGATCCAACTGAGATGCTGGCTGGGAGGAGGAAGTGAGCAAGCAGGAAATGACAGAACAGATCTCTGACAAGAAGGCAGAACAGAGGGTGATCCCTGAGCACAGACCCAGGAGCCAGGGCTCTAAAGAAGGTGAGCTGTGGGCTGCTATAGCCTTAAAGCATGAACTAGATTCAGGTCAGCCCTGGATTTGTGCCCAGCAACGCCCACCTACAGAAGCTTGCTGTGAGAGGAGCTGGTTGATTTGCTCTCTTGGTGCCTTTTCCCAGCAGAACCAAGATGCCCTGTGGGATCCCAGAGCCCTGCCCAGCACAGAGGAGGAGGTGCTCAGTCTGTCCTTGCTGACATGGACCTGGTTGCTGTCCTCCCCCGGGCTGCTCACACCCCCAAAACTGGCTGTCACGATTTGCAGCTCTGGTCCTGCAATGGGTGTCCTGGAAGTGCTGAGTGTACTGACAGCTCAGCTGATGGCTGTGGGATGCAGGAGCTCATGCCTTGGAGTACGGGAGAAGCTGCCTTGTGTTTGCGTGGTGGAGGAGCTTGGCAGGTTTTTGGCTTCCTTTCCTGATAGACTATTTTCATCTCCCCTGTCCTACTTCCTTCCACACAGGCCTCATTTCCCCCCAGGGACTATAACTAAACTCTTGTCTGCAATTCCAATTGGTTCATCAGCTCTTTGGAGCATTTCCAGGCACACAGCAGAAGAGGATCACATGGGTAGCCCATCTGATGCCATGTACATAAAAAATGAGTTGTGTACAGACTGGACTGTGCTAAACAGGACTTGCTATGGCTGCAGATTTGCTGTTGGGACTTTGCCACAGGCAGATAAATAACAGTAAAAAATACACCTTCCTCTGCATGGAAGACCCAATCCTAACACAAACACAGCCAGAAATGTCTGGCTGAAAGGGCATAATGGTTAAATGCTAATTTGCTGAGCTAATGGGTTAGGGGCAGAGAAGTAGGACAGATAAACCGAAAAACATGGGCAAAACCATATGTAAGCAATGCTGCAAGGGCAGGACTTGAGGGGGAAATGGAGACAAGCATGGCCATGGCTGATTGCAAATCACATCTGATGTGCAGAATGCTGAGTGGAGCTGGTAAGGTCATCCTTCCATATGCATGAGCTTGCTCATCTCCTTGCTGCTTACCCCCCAAACCGGCTCCAGATCTCCCTTCCCTGACACTCGGCCTGTGGTACAAAAGGAGGGCCTTGAGGCAGCTGGCAGAGCTCAGCAGCGTGGAGGACACACTGGATCCCTGTGAGGGGACAATGCAGCCCCTCCAGCCCGTGCTCAGCACCCTTTTCCCCCCAGCAAAGCTGTGGGAGCACAACCTTGACACTGGCCTTTGGGATGCTCCCGACGTGCATTAGTCACGGTGCTGTGGCTCGGCTGCCTGCAGGGCTGTCACTTTGTTCTTCTTCAAGGAAGAGCCAGTGGGCTGAGGAGGCTCCAGTTCCATCTGCCAGCAAAACCCGTGGCAGGGAAAGAGCAGCAGCAAAGGGGGGAGGTGCTGGAAGGGGGGAGCAGTGGATTCCCTCGATAATTAGGATGGCTGCATCATCACTTATGCAAATAGGGGGAAGAAGGAGGCTTTCTGCAGAAGGCTCAGTGGAGGAGAGAACAGAAAGATGGAGCTGTTCTCCATGAAAGAAAATACCTGGACCTGTACAAAGGATGTATGGTCACTTACACACTTTTCTCCTTTCCAGAAAAGGCAAAATCAGGAGCCCTTCAGGACAAGCACTCCCTTGCTGCAGTTTGGCTGTTGTCCTGTGTTGCACACTCAGACAAACTGATGCAAGGAGCCTTGGGTGAAAACAAGCAAATTTTCTGTCTGGTTATTCCTCAATCCCTCCCCATGTCACAGGGCTGTGTCTCTGTCCCAGCTCATGTCCATCCCTCAACTCCCCCATTTGCTCAGAGGGCTCTGGTTTGGTGGAATGCAGGGAGTGAAGCTGGATACAGCTGAGCCCTGCTGGAATTCACAGCCTGAGCTGTCCCCAGGTGGCACAGCAGTTTCCCTTTCCCCTGATCTCCTGATGCCTGGAGGAGGTAGCTCTGTCACCCTCAGTGGGAAGAGGGTGGAACAACATTTTCATCCTACACCACCAACATCTCCCCGTGTCTGACACCAGCACAGATGTGTTTGCATTCACTGTTTTCCACTTGTGCTCGTTCAGCTTGGCAGGACAGCTGCCTTCGTGCTGCAGAGCAGGAATTCAAAGCAAAGCTGCTCCTCAGCCCAGCTGTGTCTGCCCTCTCCTCCCTCCACACTGCTGAGCTGCCAGGCAATCTGGGAGTAGGCTTTCTCAAACTGGAAATGTGTGATTCACTGCTCCCTCACCAGGAATGGGACAGACCTTGAAAAAGCCTGTGGTGACTCTTGGGGGTGTCCTGTGCAGAGCCAGGAGCTGGAGCTGATGGTCCTTGTGGGTGCCTTCCAACTGAGGATATTCTGTGACCAGCCAGTGATGTGAACATGTGTGACATGTGTGTCATCTTCTGCCTGTCTCTCCACTGCTGACTGGGTGGAGTCTTGTGCAAGATGCTCCTGCAAAGGAACTGTAATACCAGAGAGACAATGAGGGGATCCTGATAATGCCTCATCCTTGCACATCCCAGGCTGACAGCAGTAGCCAATCTTACCTTACACGCTGCTGTCCAAGTTTGGGCTGTCAGCAATGTTTTGACAGGCATGAACCAAGCTGTTCTATTTCCAAAATGCAATAAGCCTTAAAAGAACAGCACAGCCCTTGCTGCCTTGGGACTGCTGGGTCTGTGTGAGTGCAGGGTATGATGTTAGGGTTGGACTTCAGGAGGAGATCCACAGCTCTGACTGCTCCCAGTGGAGACAGAGACACCTCTGTGAGGCTCCAGAGCTCTTCCCTGAGCCTGTGTGAACTGGAGGGATGATGGGAAGCTTTGGACTTCAGATGATGCTCAAGGCAGCACTGGGGGCATCTCCAATCAATCCAGAAAGTTCCTTTTCTCAGGATGTACCTTGGCTGTATCCTAATAGAATCACACAACTTCTCTCTGCTTTAGAAGAGCAGGAAATTCTCCCTGCTCTGCTTTATTGTCAGCTGAGCAGCCTAATCAAAAAACATTGTCTTGTTTGCAGGCTTGACAGGTTTTAATGCAGGGCAAAGCTAAACAAACAAGTGGAAGGGGAAGGCACGGCAAAATCAGTGCTGCCAACTAACTAACAGGGGATCTCGTCAGGACTCATACATCTCCAGCAATTTCTCAATCTCAGTGGAGTCCTGCCTGCTGAATGAGGAGTATCTCCACATCCCAGTCCAATTAAGCCATACCAAGTCATTTTTTTTATTTTATTCCCCCTCCAACACAGATAGGCAGATACATTAATGATCTCTCAGCCCTCCTCCTTTTGTTGCTGGCAAAGAAGGATCAGCTGCCCTCTTGCTGTTCCCAAAACTGGAGTCTGATTGGACTGACACGAGGGCAGGAAAACCCTGGGTAATGCTGCAGCCATAGCTGAGGTTCATGTGCCACCAAATGGCACAGCTGAACCAGGAACCCTGGCACTGGAGCAGCCTAAGCTACTCTCCTTCTCAGGCACAAAGGGAATTGGTGCAATTTATGGTTACTCTGCTCCAGGCTGGGCTAATTCAGTTGTCCTTGGGCAGTGTCAGCCAGTGGCTGATGTAGGTTTATTCCTACAAATAAGCCTACAAATTTGCCCTAAGTGGGCAAATCCAAGTGTGAGTTGGAAAATGCATCTGAGCAGGAAAACAGCTCCTCTGGCAACACTCCTGGAGTGTTTTTCCTTCAGTGTGGTGTACCAAATGCACGTTAAGGCTGGATGGATTCTGCTCACACCAGATTTCTCCTACAAATGAGGAATTCATGGGAGGACCATGGCTGTAGCAAATGAGTGTTTATGGGCTGCTCCCTGCCTCCTGCCCTCCGTCCCAGCAACAGGAGAATCCCACAAGAGCACTCTGCTTCCCGATGAGAGCAGCTTTCTGGGGAAGGCAAAGCTGATGGTTACCTTGACTTCCACGACTTGGGAAGGGCCGTTACCTGAAAACACCGTGGAAAAGGCGCATTTATGTAAACATTAAAAAGTGAAGTCTGTGGAGTCCAGGGCAATCCGTCTTTTAAATCTGGCTTTTATGGCATTATTATGTGAGACAGCCTCGTAAAAAGCTCTCTGCAGGTGCCATTACCTCGCGTTGTGGCTTCGGCAGGAGCTGGAGAAGCTGTGAGTTTGTGCAACAGCACACGTTGGAGTGAGTTATGGGGTGTCAGGGGCCCCGTGTTAACGATCCCACAACCCATTCAGCTCCTTTTAGGTTAATCAACTCAGCGTTTGTGTCAGGTGTAATGTCTAATTAAAATGATGGAAGAGGTGCGAATGCCTCCTGGCAGAGGAGGGAAATGGCACAAAGAGGCAGCGTTGGTGCCATATTGGTTTGGAAAAATCAATGAGAGGAGCTCATTTTATCCCAGTGTATCTCTGTGTTTGCCATTCAGTGCTCGTTTGGAAAAGAGCCAGCTGGCTGCCCCAGAGCCTGAAATGGGAAACACTGGGACACAACCCTGGTGGGAAAAGGAGAGGGAAGTGGCATGGGTCAGGGGTGGGAGCTGGGTCAGTGTCCTCACATCTGGAGGAGGAGAGAGAACAGCCTCAAGCTGTGCTGGGGAGGTTCAGGTTGGACATCAGCAGGAATTTCTCCATGGAAAGGGTGCTCAGGCATTGGCAGGGGCTGCCCAGGGAGGTTTGGAATGCCCATCCCTGCAGGTGTCCAAGGAAGGGCTGGAGGTGGCACTCAGTGCTCTGGGCTGGGGACAAGGGTCACACTCAGTGATCTTGACTCCATTTCCAACCTGAATGATTCTCTGAGGGCAGGCTGGACCATGGGAGACTCTGTGGAGACCCACTGATGGAGAAGGGAAGGATGGGAAAGGAAAGGACTAGGAATTCAGAGGGTAGAAAACCAAGAATGACTGGGCTGGTAAAAGCTTGTCTTCTGAAGGAGACACGTGGAGCACCAACTGGATGGAATGGGGGAAGGAAAGCAGAAATTAATCTTGGGCATTTCTGAATTCCCACAAATTCCAGCTAGGTTATTTACTCCTAATCTGTCCCTTAAACTTCCTATTTGTTATGAGAAGCTAAAGAATGGATAAACTAAGAAGTCTGAAAGCAATTTTCACTCTGTCAATATTTCTGTTGAGGAAAGGCAACTTTCAGACTGAAACACTTGAACAGAGGTTTGTGGGCTTTTTTTCCCCTCCTATATTTTCAGTGTTTTGAAAACTGGGGGGTCAGAGAGAATGACATGGATGCTGTCTTTAGATTTCTTCTCTTCAGGAGTAACTCTATAGCACATTGTAAAAAAATAGTTAAAATTTCCCTGGAAATATTTTTTAATCTGCAGTAGCCATTTCTCAGGATGTAACAAGTCTTCCATTGCTAGTTGTGCAGCCAGCTGGACAGACATCCATCCAAAGAGCTGTACAAAATGTGTGAAAGCTGGGGCTAAATCAATAACTTTCCATCCATGCAGTTACACTTCTCTGCAAATATAAACATTTGCTCATTATCACCACACACAGTTTCATCTCCACTGAATTTTTAATGAAAGGGAATGATAATTTATTCACTAGCATTTTTTTTAAAGAAAAATGATATCTTTGCTTAATGATTTTACTCCTTCTGGTTTTGTTAGGAGCTTCCTGCTTTCTCTCAGTCTATGTTGGTTTTCAGGTGCACTGAAAATACCTGCAGTAAAAATCCACCTGGTAGAAGCAGCACAGCCAATCCCAGAGCAGTAAAGAAAGACAAACTCTTCTAGGGGGCAATTTAGGTCCTGCAGGGGCTGAACCTCCCTCTGGACAGGCTCCTCTCTCCCTCTTCAATGGATTCAGCTCCAACACTGCACTTGCAGGTTTGTCATTTGACAGAGCTGGGATCAGTACAGGCTTGGAGGATGTCTAAGAAGCAGCACTCATGTCATTTGTAGCTTTGCTTTTCAATGTCCCACACTAAGAATTCAACTTTCTTCCTCCTTTTCCCTGCCCCAAGGAAAAGGCCTGTGATGTTGCTGGGATGACACCTATCTACGTGCTCTGGAATCTTGGGTTGGGCAGGAAATGTTCTGGGATTACCCTGATTTAGGACCTTTAAGTACACTGTGCAATGACAGCATCTCAACCTGAAAGCTCTTTAAGGAGAAATTAATTTATGCCTGACAGTGATTAAAGCAGAGAGGAGATGGAAATTAGCAAATCCATCTCTATTGCTGAGATCCCATTATGATTATAAGGAGAGGGGAAAATCAGCATTATGGGTGTCAGCTGCAATCTGGTGCATTCATTTAGCAGCCCATCCTACCTGGGAATTGTCCTTGAATGGATGGATATACCTGTCACACTGGCTTGGCCTGAGATGAATCAATTGTCTCCATGGTGGAACAGAGATGGAAACCACTTGGCAGGATAATAACTCCCATCTGGGGTTTAAAGCAAGGACCTGAAGCAAGGCCCTTCAAATAAAACCTGGTGGGAAAGCTTGTGGGTTCTGTAGAGCTCTAGTACAAAGATGTCAGAAATGACATGGTCACAGAAATGGAGCTGCTTTATTGTGGCCAGGCAGGATGGCAAAGGGGCCATCTGGATATTGAAATGTGATCCAGACATTAGATGAAGCTGCCCTTCCTTTGACAGGCAGAGTAACACATTTTTCTTATACTCCAAGATGGATTACAGCAGTTGGAATGCAAGTTGGCAAGCAGCAAATGAATTTGCCTACAAACAAAAGTTGGATAACATTTCTAATGCTTAAAGCTTTAACCCAGTTTGGAGTGTGAATGTTTCATCAAAGAAATCTCCAGAACACTGCAGAAGAAAAAAAAATATCATTACTGTCAATGATATGAAAATTGTCCTCCTGTAGATATTTCAGTGTTTACACAAAAGTAATCTTAGTTCTTTTTCCCAAGGTGGTGGTAACCAGAACCATCTTGTTTGAAATAGCTTTGAAAATTTCATGATTCTTCTCTGTTGTTTTTAAAAAAACAGAAATTCTTTTAATGTCTTTCTTTTTGGTGGGAATTAAACTGGATTTTGAACACTAAACAGATATTGCAAAGCTTTAGGCAAAGAGAGAACATGATATACAAAAAAGTAGAACTTTTATTTAGTTGGAGGTTTGTCTGATATCGTGTTGAATAGGAGGATGGCTCATTCCTGCCATTATTGATCCATCCCACACCTCCTGATTTCACAGCTCTTTTCCCTGCAAAATTTCTTGGGCTGTGAAAACACCAGGAAGTGCAAGGGGAAACTTTTTGGGAAGGGCTGCAGGACCCCTTGTTCAGGTTTGTGGTCACTGTCACTGCTGCTTGTTTGTGCTTTGTGGGCTCTGATTCCCAGCTGGGAACTGGAATCTTCTTAGAAAGAACTGGTGAATAAAGTTACAAAGGTCTCTGACCTCTTCAGCAGTTTCATACACCTGTAAATATTTCTCCCAACTCCAGAAGGAACAAAGTATCAATACTTAATGTGATGTAATATATTTCAGTGGATATAATACACCCAATATTCAAAGGACAATCCCTCACTCAGGTGTCAAAATGCCTGGTTAAAGCATTTTCTTGCATCCACTCTTAAGATCCACATTTTGGAAAGATGCCTCAGCACATCTCCAACAATGATTTATCCTCCTGCTCTATTCAAGGAAATAAAGTGACTTCAGCCTCCTTGTTTAACAAAATAAAATAAAATCAGACACAAATCCAACCTGGCAGGATAAAAAAAATATATGTACATATAAAGAAAGAAGTTCTGCTTTAGAGGAAGAATATGAAATTATATTGTAAATTAAATTACAGGAATGGAGAATAATATGAACTGAAAAAAAGATTAGATCCAAAGCTGAATTTCAATCATTGGCTTTCCTGGATTTTACTGGGCCCATGAGTCTGGCTCAGCTGCCCTCAGACAGACACAAGGGTCTGGTTAATTCATCTCTTCCTTCTTCTGTAATAAATACGATGGACAAAGAGGAGCAGAAAAACAGGAGGAGGAGAAAGCTGATGGAAATGGAAGAGCTGGAGGGCAATGACAGCAGTGCTGGGGGGAAGGGAGGGCGTTTGGGGGAGCCCCCCTTGGGCTGTGGGACAGGGATCTGGAGTGCTCTGGGCTAGGAGGGAGCAAAGGGAGGGGGAGAGCATGAGCTATCCAGACAAGGTAATTAATGTGGGATTGGGAGGGAAGGGGCTGAGCAAACGAGCAGTGTGGGGAGGAAGATGAACCAGCTGCAGGCACTGAGGAGGGGGCACTAAACCTGATACAGGGTGAGGATTCTGCACCTTTTGCTCCATGCTCTGCTGTGTGGGGACAAAGGACACCTGGCAGGCTGCTGTGGCGAAATGAACCCATCATTTTTATGTTTTACATCTATTAAATGCATCTTTGTTTCAGTTGGACTTAAGTCGTCCTTCAAAGAGAAATGAATGCTTGATTTGGGATCTCAAATAGAAATATCTGCTTTTCAAGGAAGCTGAGCATCTCAGCAGAGACCTGCAGAGCTTTGAGCACCTACTCTGTTCTAGAAAGACTCTTTCCTAGGGGAGCTGCCTGAAGAAAAAAAAAAAAAAAAAAAAAAAAAAGGAGAAAAAGAAATAAATATATATGTTCATCTCCTCGAAAGATATGAGGGAGAGGCCACTTCTAGTGCTGGCTTCAGGTCATTCCCAGGGTTTATGGGAAGGTACAGAAAGGTCACTGTGCTGGTCTGAGTCACTGTAAAGGTGAGGGCATGATGTAATGATGAGGAAGAAAATTGACTTTTCTTCCAGTGAGGAAGAAAACAGACTTTATTTTTTCAATTGTTGCTGTGCTGGAGGGCACCCTCTGTTTGTTGCAGAGAGCAGAAACATCTTGAGCTGCTCCACACAGGATTCACCTGGGTTTTCAGCCATGGCACAGGGTGAGCCAGCCCAGGTGGATCCCTCTGGAAACAATCCTGGCTCCCTTCCATCGTGCTGTGTGCCAGCCCCTGGGCAGCAGCACCAAGGGCTCAGGGATGGGGAAAACACGGCAATTCCCCCCAGGGAGTGTCAGGGGAAGGGGCTGGCACCGCAGTACATCCAGAAGAATAAAATGAAGGGAATAAATAAAGGAGGCACAGCGCGTCCTACAAACAAGAACATGTGTCTGCATTTATTAACATTTCCAGCGCGGGTTTAATTCCCAGCAAAGTGCTCCTGCCTACACGGAGCCCGGGCGTGTTGCAGGAAACCTCTCGTTAAGTTCCACACAAGCCATCTTTTAGCGAGTCCTCCAGGGGGATCTTCAAACGGGTTCTGTAATTTCCCTGATAAATGGCTCTTTTGCAAAACACTATTTACATTCCAGCATCAGGCAGGCTGGCGACTCTCCCTCCCTCCGTCGGGATGGAGCTCCCGCCCACTCCAGGGAGGGGAAAAAGCATCTCCAGGTCCTGGAAGGAAGGAGAAGCTGGGTTTTTCCATGAAGAAATGCAGCTGTAAGAGAACAGCAGAACTGCTTTAAATGGGATCTCCCTGGATTCTCGTGGAAATAGGGAGACATAGACAGCTTTGTCTCAAAGACTGGTATTAGGATTCTGAGACTGTGTGGGGTTTTGTTTTTTTGGGTTTTTTTAGCTTGGCATTGCCACAGGTTTTCTGGGTGGCCTCAGGCAAGCCACTTAATCTGTTTGGGGTCCTGTTTCCATCGGGCTCACAGGATGAAGACGGAGACTTTATTTCATTTGTTTGTCCTGCCTGTTCTGATTACAGCTCCCTGGGGGCAAGGATTGTCTCTCATTAAACAAAGCTGCCTCTAAGTGGGGATCCCAGCTTTGGTCTGGCCTCTGGGCATAAAGAACAACAAAACAACATCTGACAACCAGTCTAGACAGCAAAATAATTTGCCAGAGAAATGCGGTTTGGTCAGTGCTTCTCTTTTCCTTTAGAGCTTAACTGGGCCTTTTTGCTTTTATTGGTCACATATCTGCTGACCTGCATTTAGGAGAGTTTAGGGTGATTTCAATCTTTATCCACTTGCCTGGAAAAAGGAATTAAGAATCAGATCATGGCAATCCTTCATGTTCTCTCCCTCCCCACCACTGGGTGTTTGTGCAGGGCTGTCAGGGAGCCCCTGGATGTGTTGGATGGGTTGGGACTGAGCTCTCAGCAAGGAAAAAGACCCTAACAGTGAGCACGGTGGAAATGTAGACTTCTGCATATAGGGTTTTTTTTTTTTCGTGGCAGACCTCTGGGTTTCTTTACCAACATTTTCTTTTTGTGTTCCTGTGATGTCCTGTGGTCAGCACAGCAGCAATATACCTGAGTTATATAAACCTGAAGTGGGATGAATTGTGCCCTCTGGGCATGGCTGGAGGTCCCAGTTGGTGCTGGTTTGGAGCACACCTGCATCTCCTCTCTCCTGGCTGTTCCTAGGACAGGTTCACTCCTGGAATTCACAGCCAGCACCTTCCCACCAAGCCTTCCAGCTCCAGTTCCAGTCTGCATTTACAGCCCTCTGAACCCAGTTCAGCTAAATCTCTGAAAGGGGAATCAGTGCACCAGAAGAAGGTTGGCTGTTTGCTCTTTTTCCAGAAACAATCCTGGCCAGGTCTCCAGAGAGCACAGATCAGGCTCTGCAGGTTTCAGCACTGATTTCTATCCCATGCAGGAGTAGCTCAATTTGCATCTCAGTAAATCCTCACCTCCAGGTTGTTACTGGCTTTAAACCCAGTGAATGAGTGATGTTCCCCACAGCAAAGGAAAAATGCAGATGTAGAAACCCCTGGACTCTTGAAGATGACACCACACACCTAACAGAAATTCAGTTTATTTTTAAATTGGTTCCTAAGGAAACCAAGTTTCTTTTTCTCTGTCAGTCCTTCCCAAACAACTTTTTCATAAATAAAGAGTTTCAAGCACATTTTATGCAGTAGGAAGGAGTAGTGAAACTCCAGCTCGACTGGTGAAGCTGGCAGAGAAATGTCTGAAACTGGTGCTGCTCTTGACCTGTGCAGTTCAGCAATTCCCAGCTCTGTCTGCTGCCATTTCCTTAATGAACCTGCTGCTCCTGCCCAGCACTGATCCAAGCCAAGAGGAACTGGGGTCTTTCTGAGTCACTGCTGGGGAATCCGGGTTACCAGGCTACAGGATAAGCAGGAAGCTTGGCTTGCTTCCTGCTGCCTCTGGAAATCTTATTTATATGATGGATCACAGAAGGGCATTTAGAAGCCTCACCAGGATTTATGCCTAGAATACAGGAGGTTCTGCATTGTTCCCAAGTGCTCAGTACCCAAATGAGAGCTCAGCATGAGGGTTAAATGTTTCTCCCAGGATCCCATTACACCAAGGCACCACGCTGTGTGTCTTTTCAAGTTTCCCACAGAAGGGTATCCAATGGACTTTGTGAGGCCAGCAAATCACCTAACTGCAGAGAAGCAAGCTCAAAAAGAGAATTCAACTCTTTTCTTCCAAAACAAGAGCATTCAGCCCAGTTGTGTCTTGCGAAATATGATGGAGATATTCAGCTTTAGTTCCAGGGCAAGGCAGCACCAGGTGTTTGGCACCCTGAAAGAAGCTGTGAAATTGAATTCGTGTTCTCTAAACTACTTTACTCAACAGACTGGAAGGGAGGAAAGCAAGCAGGATCCTGGGCTGGTGCTGAGGAGAGCTTTGAGCTGGCAGAGCGGGGTGTGCAACCTCACTGCCACTGTGCCAGCCCTGCTCTGTCAGAGCCTGGCCTGGGCAGGCAAAGAGGAACCTTCTCTTTTCCTTCTCCTTTCCTTCTCTCAGTCTCAGTTTGCTGCTTCCCCGACCAAGCTGGAGCAATGTGTTAGCCATGGATGAGCTCAGGACAGCTGTGCTGTTTCATTGTCAGGTCAACCCCTTGTCTCAGGGGGAGAGGAGTGGGGGTCAGCCTGGCAGGAGGCAGAGCCCGATCATTATCTCTTAATGGGGAAGTCAATTAAAAGCCTGCCATTGCAGAACGCTTTCTGATGACTCTAATTAGCCAATAATTGTGTTATCTCGTTCAGTGGTGCGATATGGTGCGAGGCTCCACAAAATGAGGTGGGGCTGGGCAGGCTTGGGGAGCCCTTCGAGCAGTGGCTATTCCTCCCAAAATTTGTTTATCCTCACAAAGCCACCAACCGGTGCAAGATCTTTAGAGACTGGAGAGAGCTGTTTCCTTGCAGCTCAGAGTAAAGCTCTGAGGGAATTGGGATTCACATCCTCCTCCAGAACTCTCCAGCTCACATGGCTCTAGCATCATGTGCTGCCTGTTCTCAATCCCACTCCTGGGAGCTAATTCCTCCCAGGTATTTTACAGGAAACCTACACTGCTGGGGTGGCCTGGACTCCACTGGTTAAGTCCCTTTATTAGTGCTAAATCATCAAACTGTGAGCAAAACATTGCTGAAATCTACTCACAGTAGTAGTAATAATAGTACTTGTAATAACAGCAGTGACACCACCCGGGTCCCCTGTGGTAACTTAGTGTGGATAATTTCAAAACCTTCAATAAGTATTAAGAAATTTTTAAAATGCACCCTGGGACTGGTAGGAATGGTTCTTCTCTTGCAGGTGGAGAGGTGGAAGGAAGAAGCATTTCCAGGAGCTGGGATGAAGATGTGGCTTCCTAGAGGGAAATATTATTGTTACCACATTTGCCAAGTCCTCCACGCTGGAGTTTTATGATCCGAATTTTCATCCCAGTAAGCAAGCCCATTGCTGAGAACCCCCATCCTCACTGTGGTGCTGCACACCCCCAGAGGGAGAGGGCACAGGGGGACAGCAGGGAGCAGAGGCAGCCTGGCCATGGCACTGTCCCACTGCCCATCCTTTCCCAGCCACTGCTGTGCCATCCCCTTCTGCTGACCGTGTCAACCCTAACTTTGTATCTGTTAAACCTCAGGTAATTGCTTTTAGATGGGTGTAATTAAGAAGCCATTAGTGTAAAGTTTCATTTCAGTTTATGCTTTGGTCTCCATTTGAGCAGAGAAATATGAAATTAAGGTATTAGCTCCTTTCAGAGAGATGAGTCATGAGCTAATAAGTTTCAAGAGCTGTTTCTCAAAGGTAATGATTTTTTTTTTCCTCCCCAAATCTTCTCCTCCCAAATTCTTACTTCTGGATAATTCCTTTCTTAAAGAATAAAAGGGGAAGTATGACTGAGTCAGTGAGGAGCTGGTACTAAAAGGACAGCCAGAGAGACATGAGGATTTATGTAGAATTTCCCCAGGATGCCCGTGGTGACAGCTCATGGTCAGGGTGATGTGTCCAACACGCAGGGTCCAGCTGTGCTTTTGGCCAGGAAGGAGGAAAGCAAGGAGTGCTCAGGGAGAGAGCAGGGAAGGTGCCTGAAGCTCCCAGAGTGGAACAGAGAGGCGATTCTGCCCGGGGGTGTGGTGTGGGAATGCCCAGCCGAGCGGCAGTGCCAGGACAGGCGATGTCCCATAGGATCAGAGATTCCAGCCCAGCACGGGGCTGAGGCAGCGAGTTCTCACTGCTGCCCTGGCTGTGCCCAGCCCATCCTGCAGCCTCAGCCCTTCCAGCCTGAGCCAGTCCCTCCCCATCCCTGCTGTCCCCCGTGGAGCATCATCTACCTGGCAGGAGCCGGGCACACAGCTGGCCAGATGTGCTGGGAACAGCTGGGACACCCGGAGGGGACACTTCCCTCCGACAGCGGTGGCATTTCCAGAGCTAAAGCGGTGACAGCCAGGCGTGTGTGCACAGTTAATCACGGCTTAATTAAACCACTCAGTCTCTAGCAAAGGGTGCTGCATGCGAGGAAGGGAGAAGGGAAAGAGGTGTCCTTAGTCTGAGGCAGTGAAATGCTTGTGGATCATCAATAATGCATGGCAGTAATGTTCCTGTATGAATTGGAAATGCCAAGCAATCAAAGGCCATATGTATTTAGCTTAGATCCACATGATGTCCATGTATTTTTAATAGTGTGGCATCTTTGAAGTGTGTTTATGAAGCACAGTGTTCCTCTCCGTGGCTGTGGAGGGAAAAAATCACCCCTGACTGGCAGGAATGCTCTTCCTCCCCTCCCCAGGCTGTGAGAGGATAAGGACACACCATTCCTGGCAGGAAGGAGTGGAAGAAGGAGCACAGGAAACCCCACACTGGAATGTTCCTCCTCTCTGTCTAACGAGGAAATAGCTCGTTAGAAATTGGTATAAAATCTCTGGTCTAGTGGGGAGCAGTGGGTGATTTCTTAATATATTCTAAAATATTCTTCTCTGTATTAATCTAATCTCAAGCTTCTGTTGGTTTGATCATTTCCAGTACATCTGTAGGACTGGACTTGCTCACCTGTTTTCTAGCTGGGAAATAAATGGGAAGATGAGAATAAAAATATGGGACTGGGAACATCCAACTCCAGAGCAGCATCCTGGGCTGGTAGCTGAGGTTACACACCCTGAAACTGAAAAAGGGAGAGAGAAAAGGAAAGAAAAAAACAAATCCCATACCTGCTTAGCAAGGCTTTTAAAATATTGGGACAGCTGACAGGGGAAGTGGGAGTCTTTAAATCAATGCTAGAGGTCTGTTTTAAAGTGATGCATTCTCGTTCAGCTGGGAAGTTGTGCAGTAGTGCCAGTTTATGTCTTTAAAATGATCGCCCAGACGCCTGAGGTTTCTTTGAGAGATGGAAAGTTTGAAGTGGAAATTAAATTCACCTGATTCCAGCAGTTCTGTTTGTTTATTTTTTGCTGCTAATGTGGTGTTAGGCTTCTGTTTGTAAACATTGCTGGGGAACTAGTGACCTTTGCCAAGTTACCAGGCCCACATGATAGTGGGACCCTTTAATGTCTCATTCTGAGAGCATTTCTGCCAGGGTCAGACAGCAGAATGTGCCCCTGGTGATCCCCCCACTGATGGCACCACGTGGTTCCAGCAGAAACATGGGGCTTATCAAAGCCAGAAAAGCTCCTGAAAGCTGCAAAGCCCTAATTCCAGCGGAGATTTTGGAGAACAAAATAAAAATGACCTTGCCATTGTAAAGCATTGGTGGGGAGTGTGCTCTCTCACCTCAGTTAAGTCACTGGGGAGACCTCCCTGGTTTTGTCCAGCTGCCTCAGACTGTGGCTCCTTGTCCTGCTGAGATAATGGAAAAGGCACAAATGCCTCAGACACTTCCATGGACGTGCTCCAGAACCCAGCAAAAAGTAAAGAAGATGGGAGAGGAGGGTGGGGAAAGGGCAAAGAAGGTGTGTTCATACAAAACTAATTCTCCTTCTCTTCTGAGCTGCGAGCCTGCTGAATTGGCTGTTGGGTTATGTAAGAGGAGTCATTGTGCTGGTGTTGAAAGGGCAGCCTTGCACCGAGAGCTGAGCACAGCACTGGAATTTTAAGCAGCCAGGCTGTGCCTGGTGAGGGAGGGAGCAGGGCCCATCCAAAGCCATCCATCCTGCTGCTTCCACTCCCATCCCAGCCCGGGCTGGGCACATGAGCAAGGTCACTGCACGCACGGATCCCTGGCCAGGGCTGCTGTTCCTGCTCTGCCTCCCCTTCCCTCCTCTCCCTCCCCTGAATCACCAGCACCCCGCGCTGCTGGCACTACAGCAAAATTAACAAACAGCCTATAAATTTTACATGAGTTCCTGAGACCAGACAGAAATTAATTTGATGTTGTCTTTTGATAAAGATGTAGCCCCCTTTCTCTGACTTTAATTTGTTGGCTCCCCCCGCCACCGCCCTTCACAAACACATTTTTTTCTCGAAGGTTGCAATTTGGTTCTAGTGATAATAGAAGTGCATAAATAAATAAATAACCCGCTTCAAATAACCCCTGGCTTGTAAATAGGAACAGAGAGAACACCCAGAAGAACCAAAAAAAAAAAAATCAAATCAAGTCCAATCACAGTTCAGTTGCCTCTGGTTTGGATTACTGGGGATATTCTGTGCACAGGCTTTGGTTGCTCCCCAAAAGGCTCTGATTTTGCAGGCACAGCTTAGAGGGCACAAAGGATGAGCAAACTCAGTAATCTCTGGGTTCGGAGGCAGAACAAGCTGCACGAGGAGTAAGCTCCAGGCCATCACCAGGTGGTCATTTTGAGCACAGAAATGTTTCCTGGGGCTTCATTTCTTTCCTAGAGAGGCAGCAGGAGCTATTAAAATGTGTTGGCATTTAAGGGATTGGGAAGGAGGATGTGCAGAGAAGGGAGGGAATTGAGGAGTGTGATGAACCACTTTCAATACTCCAGTGGAAGCTCATGTAGGAATTTGTCCTTGAGTCTTCCCCAGTCCCTTTGGCCATTTTGTTAACAGTGTTATTGAAGCCCTTTCAAGCACTGTACAAACAACAGCTGGTACTCTGTATTTTTCCACCAGTTATCAGTGATAAGAGCTCAGTTAAGAAAATTTTTTTTTAATATATATTTGAAAAGAAGCTAAAGAAAAGTGTCAAAGGACAAAATGCACTTCAAATCATTTAGAGTTTGAAAATATATTTGAAAGGGGAATGAAAGGAAAGGAAAGAAATTAAAGAAAAGTGCAAGCCCATGTTTAATCTGGGGCACTGCATTTGCTTAAGATCTGAAGGTCTCTTCTCAAAGTTATTTAACCTCTTCACCTTGTTTTACTTTAAGCTGATTTTTAAAATGAAAATACTGATGTGAAACAAAGAAAAGCTTAGTATAAAACACTTAGAAATCTTTCTTGAAAGTTTTGAAATGTTTAAAGATTTCCAAAATTCTTTCTGTTCTTTTTTTTTTTGTCCAAACCTCCTCACTAAATTTTATCCCAATTCACTGTGATTTTCTGTTCTTTGACACTAAACGTTTCCTTTAATATTTCTATCATTTTTCAAAGAGTACCCAGCTCATGTCAAGGCCTTCCATGGCAGAGAATCAGCTGCCTCTGCTCTATTCTGCCTCTGCTCTTCAAAATTCATCTACCTTCCCCCAACAGATTTTCCTCTTTGCCTCACATTGGTTTTACATGTCATTGATTCACCTTACCACTTAGAGGGTCTCTTACACCTCTCCTTTCTTTTCTCCACGGTGCCTGGTTCATCTCTCTATAGCACAGAATGGAGTTCATAAATCCAGATGTAAGGGTTTGAACCACAGATGGTGGCTGTGGTGATGGACTTTGCTGTCTCTGAGGATTCCTTCCAGCTTTGCCTCCTGCAATGGCTGAAGTTTCCATTCCAGAAGCTGACTCCCCCTACACTTACATACCTTTCCTTTCCTCAGTAGACAGCAACATAACTGCTGAAAATAAGATTTTAGATATATATATTTTTAGGAGCAGAGTTTAAAGGACACTTTGCAAGGCAAAAAAGATAAGAGTGTGTAACAAACGTGTGGTGTCTGACTCTCTCTTGGAGACTTTGCTTTGATTTTTCTTGAATTGTTTTTTGTCTGAATTTTTAATATAAAGTGTTAGGCAGCTTGTCACTCTTTATGTATGGAAAACATAATACTCTTTGATGTTCTCAGTTACTGTGTCATGTTTATGTGCTCTGACAGTCTTTGAACCGTGGCTCACTGCAGACAATGGGAAGGGATCCTCGCAGGAGTGGAAGGAAGGATTTTAAAAGAGCCTCATTTCCTAATCCCAGAATGGCAGCGTGTCACCAACATCCACACTGGTGTCCAGTGCCTTCAGAACAAGGGAATATTTGACTGACTAAGTTGTACAACTGAGCCCAAGGTGTGATATCACTCTGAGCTATGTCAACACTTCAAGGGCTTCAGTGAGCATTAGAGCTACTCAGGCACTTCCAACAATTTGATGTAAGGAAAGACAAACTTCTGGAGCTTCACGAAATTATTGTCAATTATTTAAAAAGAAAACAAAATTCAATGAGAATAAAAATCCATATTTCACCCAAGTGCTGATCACAATGACAGGAGCTGCTAGTAAAATAAATACATCCCTTCTGTAAGGGCTTTTGTAATACCCAAGAACATAAAAGTGACAGGTGGCTGTTGCAAGGAAATTAGGGATGAACACATCCAGATCTATTCCTGCTGAATACTAAATACACACCTGAGATCCCTGGTGGTGATGCCCAGAAGCTGTCCCTGTTCATCCTTATCACCACAGTGACAATAAAAGAAGCCACCACCAAGCCATGTCCTGTGGAGCCCTTTACATGGCTTGGTGTGTTATTTAATGATCTTCCTGGCATGAGGCAAAGTGTAGTAGTTCACACTGGCCCTTCATGAAAAGCTACAGCCAGGCCTTTTATTTAGTCATTTAAATGAGGATTTAAATGATCCCTCTTTGCAGATCCTGTTAGGGTTTGTTTTGAAAGATGCCCAGATTCAGCTCCCAGGGAATGTATGAAAGCACACATTCTGTGGGGGTTTCAGTAATGGCAGTGAACAGACTCCCACCTCTGCATCATGGCCCTGCCAGGCTGGATGCCAGGGGCAGGGAATAGCAGGAGCTGTGTGAGGCAGTGGCACAGAGGTGCTGAGCACACAGAGATGCTGAGCACACAGGGATGCTGAGCACAGAAAGGTGCTGAGCACACACAGGGATGCTGAGCACAGAAAGGTGCTGAAGGGATGCTGAGCACACAGAGGGGCTGAGCACACAGAGATGCTGAGCACACAGAGGTGCTGAGCACACAGGGATGCTGAAGGGATGCTGAGCACACAGGGATGCTGAGCACACAGAGGTGCTGAGCACACAGGGATGCTGAAGGGATGCTGAGCACACAGGGATGCTGAGCACACACAGGGATGTTGAGCACACAGGGATGCTGAACACACAGGGATGCTGAGCACACAGGGATGCTGAGCACAAAGAGGTGCTGAGCACACAGGGATGCTGAAGGGATGCTGAGCACACAGGGATGCTGAGCACACACAGGGATGCTGAGCACACACAGGGGTGCTGAGCACACAGGGATGCTGAGCACACACAGGGGTGCTGAGCACACACAGGGATGCTGAGCACACAGAGGGGCTGAGCACACAGGGATGCTGAGCACACAGGGATGCTGAGCACACAGAGAGGCTGAGCACACACAGGGATGCTGAGCACACAGGGATGCTGAAGGGATGTTGAGCACACATAGGGATTCTGAGCACACAGGGATGCTGAGCACATACAGAGGTGCTGAGCACACAGAGAGGCTGAGCACACAGGGATGCTGAGCACACACAGGGATGCTGAGCACACAGGGATGCTGAGCACACAGCTGGGCACCCATCACCCTCAGCATGGGCAGCTGTGTGTTGTGCTTCAGTCAGCCTGACACACAACCAATGGGAGATTTGTCTTTTCCTTCTCCTTGTTGTGCATTTGAGACTCTGCACACCGGGGCTTTGCCTGTCAGACCATCCCTGACTTCATGGATTTGGGAGATGTGACAGGTGAGTTTTGTCCTAGTCCCCTGCCTGGCCAGCAGCATTGCCTTCCTCTTCATCCCCATCTCTGCCATCCCCGCAGGGGTGACCTGCTCTTCATGCCATGGGAAAGTCTCCCAGCTCCTGTTCAAAAGTCAATTTGGCAACCTGGCAGGGGGACTAAGCAGTCGATTCCATTTTCTTCCCCTTTTTCTTCTGAACACAAAACCTAACAGACCCCTTCAGAAAAGACTCCCTTGTCACAGGAGAGGGTTCCTTTGTATGCGAGTTGCAGCGTCTATTTTTCAAGATAACCTTTATTTCATGTACTGAGTGTTAGCTTTGCTGGAAAAGAGAAAAGCTGAGATAACTCCTTCACCTGTGGAACCATTATTACGCTTTCTGGTAAAAAAGAAGAATGAGTTGTTCTGGTGCATGATAATGGAGGTGGAACAAATCAGGCAGGAGCAGGAGCTTGAATTGCACCTCTCTCTCTTTTTCCCCACCTGTCTATCTCTGCAATCTCGCTCTCTTTTCTCTGCCTGTCTTCCTGTCTCCAACACAGAGTGATTTTTCTCTCTCCCTTCTCTCATTACCTCCAAATTCTCTGGTTTTCTTATGCACCTTATAACTTCCTCTGGAGCTCATCAGTGGATCTCCTGACCAACAGCTCTATTATTTGTGCTTTCAGTGGAGAGGGTGCCTGGAGATCTGTCCTGCCGTGCTTGGAGCTGTACCACCAAAGCACAAAGTTCTGCCTTCTGCACTGAAGAGTTTCCAAGCTAAAAATCTTGTGGTTTGCACTCAGTTGTAAATTGGTCTATGGAACATTTCTCCCCTGGGAAAAGGCTGTTCTTCTTTAGGTAATAGGTAAAATTGTGAATGCTTCATTAGAGTACTCTAATTCCAATGACATTTCAAAGGCAAAATATTGAATCAATTTGAAATCAGAATGGATTTTAAATTTTTTATTATTTCAAGTTTTTCCTGCTTCATTTCCCACTTGTTTTCACTTCTATATTAGAATCTTAATGTTATTCTCTTACATATCTATATCCCATCCAGTATTGCAGTGCTAAAATATGTTTCAATAATATCAAAATGAAGCACTTCACGAGGTGGTGGCATAACTTCTTGTCTTGGTTTAGAGACAAATTTTAGGAGAAAACGCCCTGGAATGAGCATTTCCTCTAAGGAGAAGGGCTTCGATAAACCTGTGTGCCAGAGAGAGAAATGAATACCAATGGGTGATAGTGAAAACAAACCACCAATTTCTTTATTTAAAAAAAAAAAAAAAAAAAATTGAAAAAAGGGGTTCCTGCAAGGCATGGATATAAGGATTGAATAAATACTAGCTATTGATATTTCAAAACCTTAACCCCCAGCCCCCAGTAGGCCGTGTAGCAGCTGTCCCCTCTGTTAGCTGGGAACCTTTCTGGCATTCCTCTCCTCCTCACAGCAGGTGAAGCTGTTGGGTTGTGGTGTCCTTTCTTTTGCCAGTTCATTCACCCCCTGGGCAGCCCCCACAGGCTCCCGAGAGCAGAGGAGATAAAAAACAAAACAAAACCCAAGCTGAAACACTTCAAGGGGAAAAAAAATTCCAAAAACAACTGAAGAATCTCTGCTGGAATCCAGGAAAAAAAGATGGAGAAATAAAAAAAAAAAAAAAAGAAAGCTCTGTGCCTGAGCAAGCAGAAACAAATCCAACAAAAGGAATAATGTAATGTCCCGATCTGTGTCCCCAGAGGTGAGGAAGGGTTTGAACCAAGCTGTGCAGGAGCCCAAACCTCCCTGCCCCACCTCTGAGTCCACCTGAAAACCACAGCAGACATTTCTGGGCATAAAACATGATTGGGAAATAAAGTATCATCATAAAATCACTCCAAGACACTTCTGAACAGAAATATTTCAAACCTGTATTTCCTGATTTGGTCCTATCTGAGGCATAAGCAAAAGTTTAGTAGTGAGATTTCTCTGGAGAGCAAATGTCTGTTTTCTCATCAACTTTAATGATGAAGTCTAAGAAATTGTGAGTTTGATCAGATGGAACAAGGCACACTGAGCTGAGCTGGATGCTGATATTGCTGTGTGACAGTGATGTATGGGAGAGATTCCACTTGTCCCTTGGAACACCCCATCCTCCTTGTGAAAACAAGGAATCTTGCCTTCCCCTGCTCCCAGCTCATGGTGAATGTCTCTTTCAACAAATTATTTGAGTGTAGGAAGGAGTTTGGTGCCACAGCAGGCAGCCAAGCAGACCCCACAGCAGCCCTTCTGTATTTCCCAGCCCTTGGCATCCACACTGGGGAGCTGATGCAGGAGTGGCATGGACTCCTCATGAGAGAGAGGGCATCCCAGATGGGATTAGGGCTTTGGATGAAAACCAGGAGTAAAATGGGGGCAGTCATGTATCCCATTGCTCTGGAGGGCTGTGGGAAGCCCGGCTGGCTTTGTGCTCTAATCATGGCCAAGCGTGTTTGCAGAGCTGGCGGTTTCACAAGCTCAGGATCCTCCTGGCAGGGGAAAAGTTCTGCAGCTCACGCGCCAGTGAGCTCAGCACAGAGAGAGCAGCTCAGAACGCTGCTGCACGGAGTCCATGCTGCACCATAAATTACAGGGTAGTTATTTCTTAGTTATTCAGCAGTTACAGTGTAATTAGTTCCGCTTAATGTCAACTTTTGTCAATACGTCTTTCATTAGCCAGAAAATTAGAGCTGGGTTTTGAAGCGATGGCAATACATGACTTTCTCTGAGCTTGGGCTTGGAGAAAGGAGGAGAAGAGGTGCTGTGGGGAGGGGTTGGGGCTGTCAGGTGAATTCTGGGGATGTCAGGTGAATTCCAAACCTTTCTCAAGATTTCTGCATTCCTCCAAACTTGCACATACTCATGCACACAAAGCTCGCATACACAAAACTCACATCTCTCCTCCAACACACAGACACAAAACACCCATCCCTTCTCTAGGATCAATATTCCAGCCCAGACTGCAGAGAGGAATCAAACAGGTCCCTGGAGAAGTTTTCTTTGGCTGCTCAGAAACGAACAGACAAATAAACAAGGAGATAAACCCCAGGAGCTGCCTCACAATAGCATTTGTTGCCTGTGTTTGCAGAAGAGCCTAATTAAGCAGGATGCCTTTAGATTTTGGGGACTCCAGCTTTCATTTAAAGGGGACTTCATTTCCAGTCTGCAGGTTCTTTATTTCCAGTCTGCAGGTTCTTTATTCTTGGACATCACAGGTAGTCCTCCTGCCTTCCCTTCCTCTTGTTTTTTTTTCCTTTCAAAATATAGACATCATTAGGAGAATGACTTTTCTGATTTTTGCCATTACTTTGAAGAGTGACAACATTTTAGTCCTTGGTCCAAAAATGGTCTAAATCAGGGGACTTGGCTTTAGGGGAAACACAGAGAAAGGTTTTCCTGTGTCATGACTCGCTGAGAATTGAGAGACAAGGTAAAACAGGTTAAAGGGTGCTATCCTTCCCCCTATAACTCCTCACTTTAGGCCATTACCAGCCCCTGGAAGCAGTTTTAGTGTGACAGATCCTTCTGCCTGTTTTAAATTTCAAGCCCACGTGAAAGCAAATTGCACAATCTGGCTGTGGACTGAGCTGCTAATGATGGAATGATTAGGAAATTGTAAAATAAATTCTTTTAAGATTGCTTTGTAATGGTGCAAATCCAACTAATTTGGTCTTTATTTGTACTGCTCACCCAGGTCTAGAAAAATGGCTGGAAGAAGAAAGGAGTCAGCATGGGTCTAGATTTTTTTTATATATAGTTTTCATAATTCCAGCCTCCAATACTCCCCTCCATATAATTTTCCTCTGTGATTATGCTGTGTTGATTTCACACAGGGCCCTGCATATGCTAAAGCTGGTCCTTGAAGAAGAATTAAGTATTCAGTTCAGGAAAAAATATCAGACAGAAAGAATATAATGGCAACGTTGGTATAAATGCATCCTCCAAATATATAATGAAGTTCCTTCAGTTGTCTTGCACCCCTCGGTGTCCACCAGGAGACCAGGGACAATGAAGTTCCTCCTGCTATTATAAAATAAACAGTAATAACAACAACAGCAATAAACATTCATCCCACAGAATTTTTCCAGATGAACACGAATTCCAAAATTAATGTGCATGGCTATTCAGTGGTTATTGCAACTTCCTCCTATTGTGAATGGTAAGACCAGGGACACACGATTCAGCTCACTCATTAGAACTGAAACACTGAGACCAACTAAAACCTCTTCAGAGAAATCTTTAGAGATTTTATCTATACATATATTTATGTATATATGTGAAATCCCCAGCTATGCTTGAATAATGAAGGGCTGTGGGAAAAAAAAACAGAAAACAACACAACAATCTGAGGGAACCATGAGCAAAAAATAGAAGTTAAACTCCTCTGATAAATTATGTATTGCAAACTGCTCAGCTGAGTCCATTCCACCTTGCACAGGTTGAAATCCATATGGAGCATTCCTTCTCTCTGTGGGCAACCTCTCCCCAAATGCACTGAAGGAAATACAGGCAGAGATTTGTGCCTGTTCCTCTTGAGTATTTCAGACCACATTAAGACAATTCTACCCCACCAAAATCCCTTGCCTCAGTCACCTAGGAAAAAAAAATAAAAATTGGCTGTGTGTTAATGCTTGGCTGCACCACATCCTAAAATGTGTGGAATCAGCAGGGAGTGGAAGCTGTGCTGGTTTCACTGGAGGAACATCAGCTGGGATTCAATGTTGGGGGAGCTCTGGGTCCGTGTGGGTGGGGTCAGAGCACCCTGAGTACATGAGTGGAGCCAGAGGTGGGTTGTGGTGTGTGGCTGTGGGGTTATGGCTGGTGCTGTATCAGAATGAGAGCTGACAGAGATCTCTTTAGATCCCCCCTGTCTGACAGTGCTCAGTCCCCCAGGGCAGCTCCTCAGGGTGTTCAGGGTGTCCCTGTCCCACCCAGCCATTGCCGTCAGGCCAAGGGTGCTCCCCATTGCTGGGGGGACCTGCAGGAAGGGGCTGATCTCACCCAGGTCTGGCCCTTCCATCCCTGTGGTGTTTGCCTGCTCCCACCCCATTTCCCACTGTCTTTCCTTGGGTAAACACACAGATTTCATGTGGGAGAGATGGTTTTTATGGGTTATGATGGGGTTTATGGGTTATGATGGTTTTTATGGGTTATGATGGCTATGATGGGTTATGATGGCTATGATGGGTTACCACCCTCTCTTCCTGCCCACACTGCTGCCTCTTGCTGGCTTCTGCCATTCCCCTGCCCCAGCACTGCCCCAGCCTCCTGCACCCTGGGGACACAGATCTCTGCACACAGGCAGAGATGGGGAAGGGTTAAGGGCATGGACAAGTCAAGAAGAACACTTTGACAAGCGTTGAGGAGAAACTATGACAAACTCCAAGATAATTTGTGCCTCTGGGCAGAGGCTGGAAGGTCCTCAGTGATGTCAGAAGAGAGTTTCTAATGGCATCAGGTGTTTGTCATCCCTTTTTGTCTCCTACACAAGCCCGTGCCTACTGACACTGAACCTACATCCAAGCTCTGCTGTTCCAAATCTGGAAGGTGTTGGCTGGGGAAGGGGAGGATGTACTGAGTCATGGTCCCCATGCTGCATCCCTAACTTCTGGGGCTCACTGATGGCTACAAAAATGAGCTACCACCCACAAAAGCCTTGTGACAGAGGCTGTGGAGTCATAGCTCAGGCCTATCAGGGAGTGTGAAACACCTCACAGCCTCCCTGTTCTCTGGAGCTAAAATCTGGCCCCAAGAGATTGGAGCTCAGTCACTGGAAACAGGGATGTCTTGGTTGAATCACTGGGATGGGTCCTCAGGGTTACTCAGAAAGATTTTTGTGCTTTTACATCCATGGCCCAGCAAATTCTGTGGCTGCTGTTTCGATGAACAAGCAGCTGGGTAAGTTCTTTCCCAAGTGGGAAGTCTTGCTGTTGCAGGTCCCTATTGGGGCTGAAATTTGGGACTGGGAAATGTAGAGAAGAGCTGCTGCTCCTCCTCATAGAAGAATAGAATAAAGGTAAGGGAAAGAGGAGATGGGGCAGAAGAGAGCAAGGTGCAGTGGAGAACATCAGCATAAAGAGGGAATGGAGAGTGTGTGCTCTCAAAGAATCAACAATACTCACAGAAAAGGGAAGCACCCAGGGGAGCAGAGTGTGAGTGTGGAGCTGGGAGAAATGTTATTGAAGAAAGATATTAAGGTGAAGCAGCTGATATTTGAAATGTTACTTGAGTAGAAGTTTTAATCTGATAGGGCACAGACAGAATTAATGGGTTTTCAATGCAAAGTGCTTAGGGACAGCACTGGGAGCACAGTGAAAGTTCTGCTGCTGGAGGTCAGCACCACGTCCCCAGCACGGAGCAAGTCACCAGAGAAGGAACAAAAAAGGGCTTGAGAAACCAACTCCTGAGTAAACTCCTCAGAGATAAGGGAGAATTTTGAAAACAAAACCAAAAAACCCTGTACCTCCCATATCTGCTTTCTTTTTAATTACCTGAGAGTCCAGTTTGGGTGGCTGGAATGAGGGATGGGGAGGTGAGAAAAGAAGAGCAGGTGTCAGTGGGGCATCTTTCATGTCCTTCAGAAGATGAATGGCTGTGCCAGGCAGGGACCTGTGTTTGTGCACAGGCAGGGACTGGCTGGGCTGCCAGGGGGAGCAGTGACTTGGGGAAAGTCGAGTCCCAGTCCAAAGCCTGCTTGGCAAAGCTGGCTGGGGAGCATCCACTGTGGTGGCCTGCATGGCTCAGTGGGCTCTGCAAAGCAGGAAGCCTCATTTTTGCTGTTAAAGTGCAATGGAAGGGAAAAGAGCAAGAGAGAATGGAGCCAGGGAAAGGGAAGGAACCAAAACTGTACTCACATGACAGAGCAGCAAAATCCTTATTCAAATAAACACCAAGGAAAATTCCTTGGGCCAACTTCAGAATTTTATCTGGTCTCAGGTCTGTAGCTTTCCCTTTTTTTTTTTTTTTTTTGTCCTCTCTTGTGTATCTGCTTTATTCTATCTTGCTTTCCCCCTCTTTTCTTTTCCCTCTTCTATTCCTTTTATGTGATCAGAGGCTGCAGGTCTCTTGTGTTTCCCAGAATCCTGGTTAAGATGTTGTTGGCGTCTGGAAGGCAGAGAATGGCAGGGGTCAGGAAGGCAATGAAACAGAAAAGTTGAATCATTCCTATTATTTGAGTCTTTCTGGGAAATACAGACCTTTGGGGTTTGTATTTCTGGGTTTTTTTACCCCTGAAATTTGCTTTCACCCAGGGAAATGGAGCTTGGGTCAAAACACTGCAAAGAAGGTGATCTCATTGTTTGCGTCTGTTTTTTGGACCCAGACAGCTGGATGGAATCAGAGCCTCTAAGAAATTCCTGGCCAACAGAGGAGCTGCTGCATGAGGTCCAAGATTGAAAATAAAAACCCAAGAGGGAAAAAGGTGCTTTAGAAGAGCCCAAGCAATAAGATCCTCAACTGATATTTGCAATCAGCCATGAGAAGAAATGCATTCAAATCCAGGCATGCTTATTTCTTAATTCTTGCTTCTCATATCAGTGCCATCACTAGTTATTTTCTACAATTAATTTGCCAGAGAAATGTCTCTCAGCAGCAGGTTGAATTCTTTATTACACCTGTTTCAATATCAAACCACCCCAAGAACCCTTGTGAGACTGTGTTTGTCCCAGTGCATTATGGAAATGCACAGCACTTTCTAATCAGGAGGGACATCTCTGTTTAGTTTGCAGACTTCAAAATTCATTCTGTTCAAAATGCTGTGTTCCTACCTGAGTGAAACCAGAGATAAAACTCCAGCTAAGATCATGATTTCAGGAATCAGCAGATAATTAATTTCTAAAACTTGAGACTGAGTAGTGCATTTCCTTTGTGGTTTGATTTTTTAAATCCATTTTCTTATAGAGTGAGCTTCATCTCCACTGATAACAAATTAAAGCCATGTATTTTTAGAAAAGGATGGTGTCAGGACTAAAATACTCTGCTGGGACACTGCTGGGCCCCTCTTGGCTTCTCTGCAGTCTCCTGCTGTTACCAGTTTTGATTAGGATATTCTCAGTCTGTGAGTCTAGAATTAGGAAAGGGGATCCAGAGAGGTTCAGTGGAAGTTCTAGAGGGTTATTCAGTGTCCTGCCTCCAGGAGCTGAAGTGTTGGAGAAATGACCACAACCTCTCAGTGCTGACTTGCCCAAATGAGGCATTTCTCACATTGTCATTTTTGCCTCTGAACTGGAATCCTAAAATAACAAATAGACAGTGGGGATGATCCAGTGATTCAACCATCAGCATCCACAGTAGTCACCCAAGATAGCTGCTTCCATTAGCATCCATAAAAACACCAACCACTCCACAGGACAGCTGGAAGCCAAAAAAATGGTCTTTATTGAAATCAAGCTGCCATATGAGCCCTAATTCTAATGCATCTCTGCTCCTTTGTTCCTCTATGCACAAACCAAACTCCATCATTTCCCACCTTCCCAAATCAGGGTAAATGTTCCTTCAAGTCAGGAATCTCATCTCTCCTTTTGCCCATCAGAAGAACATTTGTGTCAGAGCTGGGCCCAGGCAGTCCCTGGGTGTCAGTGACAGAGACCAATGCTCTTATCACAGCAAAACAAGGGAGAAAATGCAGCTCAGGCTTAGATGTGGGATTTAGATTTTCCTGCCCAGACAAAGCACCTGGATTTAATGGCACAGAGCAGCGAAGAGTTCCACATACATCACCTCATCAGGAAAAGCTTCACTCTGCTCCTCTGCTGCTTGTCCCTGTGTCAGTGAGGGATTGAATTAAGTAATGAAGGAAGGTGGATCTGCTCTGCAGTGCAAAGACCCCAAAATCAGGTAATAACAGTAACTCCCAGGCCTGAATCTTTTCAGAAAAGCATTTACAAGCATCTTTCTGGAGCAGTAAAGATTTTTCTCTTTTTCTTCTTCTTTTTTTTCCCCCTTTTTCCTTTACTACGGAGAAATCTTTAACAAATAATCATTTTACACTGTACAGTTCATCAATAAAAGCAATAACACCAGGTTATGTAATAAATTAAATATGATGTGTAGTTGAAAGTAATCGTTCTTTCAGACATCAACTTCTTGTCACATTAAGGGCTCTGGCAAACAGGTTTAATATTCGTGGAATGAACAGAATTATTGACAAGCAGAGGAGGAACTAGACAGCCAGTGAGCATCATATTAATTTTTCAAAGCTTGATATTGCTTTTCCTGCTGACAGTGCAACAAACTTCCAGGGCTGGCTTTTGCTCAAGTGAGGTTTGGTAGTGGTGGCTTGTTTCTCCTTGATCTTGGTCTTCTGCCATTCTGTCAAGTTGGAAGAGAGAAGGAAAGAGGGAGAAAAATTGTGGTGACTTAGAGGTAAATGTGGTTTTATCTTTGGGTTTATTCTGGATAACTAAATTCAAGGTGAATTCAGATTAACTCCAGTTCTGCCTCTCACTGTATCAATGGACATCTTTCCTTACTTCAAAAAACAGTCCATAACTCCCATCACACTTCTAGAATTTAAATATTGCTCCTTGGCCTAGAGAGTCTGGTGATTGAAACACTAGAGATTCTTTGGGACAGAGTTTCTCAGAAGGGACAATTAAATCAGAGATGGAGTTACAAAGAGAGGTCTGCTGGGTCATCTGAGCTTCCTGATATTTGGAACTGCTCAAGGATTGTCCAGAAATGGAAAATGAAAAGCTGAACTTCCTGAGGTCCAAGTGGTTCATTGATGAGTTTGGAAGTGATGACAATTCACCTTTTTACCTAAGCATTCCCAAAGTGCTACAAAAACAGCTGAAGGGAAAAAAATAGCAAGTGTGAATGGCCACTCTGAGGCGTGTGTTTTGTCTGAGGCAGAGTTAAAAAATAGGCACTGACATTTCTCTTATCTCATATTTGAGCCCCAACAAGCACACCCTCCCTCTGCTTGTCTCATGGAATTTATCGCCCAAAAAAGATTTTTAAAGGTGTTAAAATACGTGTCTTTCTGTTGGTGGCTATGGAGAGGCAGAGAAAAAGGTTTCTGTGGAGTGGTGGCCAGGGACTGTTCAGGTCAGAGGTTTTTTATAGAAATTGTCATCAGAGATAGACAAAGAGCATACATGGGACAAATACTTCCCAGAGCAGCCCTCTGGGCTGCCTTTTCCATTGGGGATGGGATGGGATGGGATGGGATGGGATGGGATGGGATGGGATGGGATGGGATGGGATGGGATGGGATGGGATGGGAGGGGATGGGATGGGACGGGACGGGACGGGACAGGACGGGATGGCATGGCATGGCATGGCATGGAGTTTGTCTGAAGCATTTCTGACACAATGGATGCGTTCTGACCTTATTAAATGAAATGCAAGGAGCCCTGCAGGGGCAGTTTGGGAATACTCTCCTTCATCAACATCAGGATGGTCAGCACATTATGTCTGTCCATTTTCCATAACCACAGGAGCATGGGGAGGAGAAAATGGGAAGGAGGTGTGGGCAAAAGGCAGCCCTGGGCTGGTCAGCCATGCCCCATGGGTTCTGTCCAGCCCTTTCTCTCCTCCCATCTCTGTGCAGAGCTCTGAGGATGTTCTGAGCTGGCAAGGCAGGCATGGCAGCAGCCAGCTGGACAAGCTTTGGAACTTGGCACCATTGTCCTTTGACTGGCCTGAAAACTCTTCTTTTGGAAGGGGATGGGTTTGCAGGCCTCATCAATGAACACCCAGGTCAGGTTTGCTCATCACACTGAGCTTTCATGGGCTGACCTTGCACATGTGCCCAAATTTTCAGTAATGACCTCGTGTCTCCTCAAAAATCTATCACCACTGATCACCCTGGCCATAGCTCCCTTTCAGCTGTGAAACGTGGCAGCTGCTTTTTTCCAAAATACTCCAGAATGAGCCTCCTTCTCCAAAGAAATGTCAGAGCATGAGAGAGCCAAAAGGGAGTGGGGAGAGAGCAGAGCTGTTCATCTTGATCAGACCCAGACCCAGCCTCCCCACACATTCCCATGGGTGGAATCAAATCCAAACTCTGGAAGGGATTTCTTTTTTAATGAGAGGTGAGGGAATATGTGGGCCCTAGAAAGCTGGACGAGTGATGGATGTTGTCACCTTTAAGATTTGTCTGTGTGTCCTTTCTCACTGCTCTCCTGGGATTTGTTTTAAGAATTTTTGTGTCTAATTAGTACCCAAGGCTGGAGAGATCACGAGGCTGACAGAGTTCAGTAAAAAGGTGTAACATGAGTGGAACAGCTTCAAAAGCAATGGGAACATGTTCCTTTTTTACTTAGGAGCAAGTTCTGTTTCACCCCCTCCATGCAGAAAAGAACCCAGGAGTGACAGGTATTAAAGCACCAAAAAAGAATTAAGATTCTTCTGAAAGTCTGGGAGAAAGTGGGAGAAGAACTCACAAGAGAAATGTCAGCACAGGATCACCCTTTGGTAATGAGCTGTTTTACAAAAGGTGGAAAATGGGAGAATTTCAGGCATCAGCTGTGTATCCTAATGGTGCATCAGCCACCTAAAAGACCTTGGAAAATGTTGTTAGAGGCAGGTAACAGAATAAAAACAGGAGCATGAAGATATTTTTATTTGAGGCAGAACCTGGAAAATGTTGGAGGGTGACAAGAGGAAGCCAGGCAAGGACTGCAGCATCCAGCATGGGGCTTTGCACACAAACAAATTCCTCAGGCAGTTCTTCAGAGCCCCTGGGAAGGAAATTTCCTGCCCTTCCAGTGAGAGAGAGCAGAGGGGGAGCTGATCAATGTGCTGAACCTGTGAGGCCACCCCAGCAGGACAAAGGATTATGGCTTCAAAAGAGCTCAGTACTAGGAGTGGGGCTGAAAGAGTCGAAATAGGAGCTGCAGGAAGCCTCCTGATAATCCAGACTAAAATATTAATAGTGAGAATTGCAAATAAAGTATTTGAATTGCTTTGGGTGGGTAAATTGCCTGTTCCAAGAAGCTCCTCTTTCCTTTCCTGCACAAGTGCCAGTGGGACAAAGCCAAAAGATTGGATTGTCATGAGTGAAAAGTAGAGAATTTTTAAACTTTTAATTTATTTTTTAAACCAAGCTCTTTCAAAGCTGCTGAGTCTACCTGTCTTTAAATCCTGTGTGCACTATCTAAGGATTTCACTGTCTTTTTCATGGCATTTGAGGAAATCCTGCCATCCCCATCACCTGTGGTGCAGAGAGAGACAGAGGAACATGTGAAGAATGATGTGTACAGCTGCCAGGCTCTGAAGTGCATCTGAGAGTCCCACCAGGTACTTAACTATCTCTAAAAAAAAACCTGAGAGCATTTAATTCCCCCAGAAGTCAGTGGAGATCAAGAACATGCATATGGGTTCCTGAATCACGGAGCATCCTCTTTGTCTAAGATGTATTTGACTGCTGAAAGGATGGGAGCATTTCTCTTACAGTGATTAGAATTAGAAACAGGTTTGTTAAAGGAAAACAAAACAAAGTACAATCCTTTGTGTTAAATCTTGCACAAATGATACCCCTGGGTTTCTTGCAGATTTTTATTATTGCTAAAATAAATAATATTTGGTTTATCCTCACACTTTGCACATTCTATTGAACCAAGCTGCTATTTTTGAGTTGAAAGCATGCGCACAAAAAAATGCAAATCCCACATTTCAAAGGCACCTTCCACCTAGAATGGGATCTATTTCTGTCCCTGGGACTGTCTTGCACAGCTCTAATTGTCATGGCCTGCTCTGAAATCCACAGTACGTGCCTGTTGCCAGCGTATTTTTGGATTATTGCTCATTGTGATCAGCCTTTTGTGTTCCTCTTGATATGGGCCAAATTTTGACATGAGGTGCTGAGTCATACACAATGTGCATCTTATATATGTCTCAAAGAAATCTTCCATTTTCTATTCCCCTGTACCTGGGCCAGCCCTTGGCGGAGTCTTCCCCATTTCCCAGACAGACAAGGGAAAGAAAACCACCTGAAACACATCAAAGAGCTGAAAAGCAGCTCTTGAGCAGCTCAAAACAATTCATTTAATTATTATGATGAAATGTCTTAGGGACTGCCTGCTTGGCATTGTGGTTTCTGTTCTCATTTGTTTTGTGACAAGAGAAGAGGAGAGGAGAGGAGAGGAGAGGAGAGGAGAAAAGAAAAGAAAAGAAAAGAAAAGAAAAGAAAAGAAAAGAAAAGAAAAGAAAAGAAAAGAAAAGAAAAGAAAAGAAAAGAAAAGAAAAGAAAAGAAAAGAAAAGAAAAGAAAAGAAAAGAAAAAAGAAAAACAGAAGGAATCATTTGAAACCGAGGTCTCTGGGCTTGGGAGTGAAATATTTAATTTTTGCCCACCAAAAGTACAGTCATATCTGAGTGGGAATGCAATTTAAAAAATTACCAGGATTGATTTTCTGAAGGCAAAATATGTTTTAGAAGCCCTTCTAGGGAGTAATAGAGAGGGAAAAGGGCATTTGATGGAATGGGGTGGAACACCCAAATAATCCCATCTCTGCTGTAGGACTCTCTTTCCTGGAGTGCTTTCCCTACAGCCCAGCCCTTGCTCTGGCACTGCTTCAGCTTCCAAATTTCAAAGGCCTGAATTCTGGGATGCTGAATGCAAAATGTCTGATATTGGTGTTGCTGCTTTTGTTCCAGCTCCTCATCAGGAAAATTTCCCTGACCTTCACGCACAGGTGCCCTGGTGTAGGTGAAGCAGGCAGGGGCTCCAGCCCTGCTCTTTAATCCACAGCCAGACTGCCCCCTGAATTCCTGCAGATCTGTGCTTGCTTCTGGTGCTGAGCAGCTGTTTCACAAACTGTTGGGTTATTGGAGTTTTGTGGCCATAATCACTTGGCTCTCTCAGTGCTGTCACCTGCAGATGAAAATGAAAAGCCTTGCAAATCAGGTGGCAGCAAATGCAGCATGTCCAGGGATGTGTGTGAGCACAGAGCAGAGCAGGCTGCTGTCAGGAAGTTGTTACACACCCCAGAAATGGAGGGCTTGACACTGGAGGGTGTGTCTGGGAGAGGAGTGAGGAAACACAGCCAAATGTTCTGTATTCTGTGATGGAAACCAAATCCCTGTGAAAGTGGAAATGTAATTGTTCAGTGGCCAGGGCTCCTGGAACATTGTGTCTGTCTGTGCTGCATGCACAGTGCCATCACACAAAGGTCTTGGAGCCACAGAATCTTGGAAACGGTTGGAAGAGACATTTAAAGGTCATCCAGTCCCAGACCCCTCCCACTGTCCCAGGCTGGTCCAGCCCCAGTGTCCAGCCTGGCCTTGGACACTCCCAGGGATCCAGGTGCTTCTCTGGGCACCCTGTGCCAGGGCCTCCCCACCCTCACTGTAAACATCTCCTTTGGGCTAAAGAGCAGCAATTTGTGCAGTTATGTCATGCAGGAGGTCTGTGGAAAAATGAGTTGTTATTGTGGATAGAAGAAATCAGATTTACAGGGAAAAAACCCTTACAGCTGTGGTAAGGGGCAAATTATGAAAATGTTCCCAGCTACAGGCACAGCAGCCTCTTGGATGGTTCCTGGTGTTATCAGAGATCCCAGCCCCTGGTGTTATCAGAGATCCCATGGTAATTTCCTCGTAGGAAGTGTTGTCTAATGATGATTTGCTGCCTGCTACCTCTGAGGATAATTCCTGCCATCTTTCCCCAGATCCATGTTTTCTTTATGTGCAGCTGCAGCAGAGTGTGCAGGCAGTGCAGACCTTGGGCATGACAAAGGTGTGACACTTTTAATGTCATTTTTATTATTGTCATTTACATTATTTTGTTTTGTAGCTGTAGCAGAGCTGCTCTTGGTTTCCATCACAGGAGAGGAGAAGAAGGGACAGTCACAGGAGGGCCAATCCCATATTTCCATCCAGCTGAGAATCTGTGTCTTTGGCTGCAACAATGACTGGAATGGAGTTAATCTTGATTTACCCAGGAGATGGAAGGGGTAGAATTGAGCACAAGTTCAATCCTAGAATAGAAAAAGGCCACTGGAAAGGGAGAGTGCAAGGAGGAAAAGCTAACACCTCGGCCTCTGTGATTCTGTCTTTGCAGGTCCCTCAGGCAACATAACCATAAACAGTCTCTTCCAAAAATGTGAGTGCTGTGCTCCCTTCTGACAGTTTTCCCCCCAATTTCCTCCTGCCTTTACAAGTAGCTGAGGAAAAGAAATATTTGATGACAGGTTTTGATATTTTAATGTAGGCTCTTGGTTAAAACACCACAAATCTCTCTGAGAAAGGGCAGCAATACAATTACAAAGGAAAGTGTTGCAGCAATGAGAAGTTGTTTGGAAAGGGAAGTAGAAAGAGGAAAAGCTGCAGAACTCATGGAGAACTCAGGTGGAAATCAGCACTGACTTATTTCAGGAGCACATTTCCAGAGCTTGCTGGGGAGGAAAAGCCAGGCCAGTTTGGTGTTTTACCTTTCACCTTTCTGTAAGAGCAGAGCAGAGTTTCCTCCTCCATGATTTGGCTGGGATGTGTTCCTCTGACAGGATCCCTTTCCATGAGGAAATTCCTGCTGATGTCCACCCTCCCCAGTCTGAGGCTGTTCCCTCTCCTCCTGTCCCTGTTCCTGGAGCAGATCCCAAATCCCCCCGGCTGTCCCCTCCTGTCAGGGAGTTGTGCAGAGCCAGAATTTCCCCCTGAGCCTCCTTTTCTCCAGGCTGAGCCCCTTCCCAGCTCCCTCAGCCTCTCCTGGTGCTCCAACCCCTTCCCCAGCTCTGTTCCCTTCCCTGGACACTCCAGCCCCTCCAGGTCCTTCTCACAGAGAGGGGCCCAGAACTGGACTCAGCACTGGAGGTGTGGCCCCACCAGTGCCCAGCACAGAGCAGAAGGTGAGATGTGACATCCTCAGTGTGTCCCTGTCATGAGAGCCACGTTCTCACTCATCCTGAGCTACATTTGGGGCTGTCCTCTTGCCCAGGTGAGGGAATTGTGCCCTGCACCCGGTGTGTGGTGTCAGTGACACCCACAGGGAGGGAACACAGAAAAATCCCATCCTTGAACCACTGAGGAGCTCATGCCATCCCGTGTGTCACACACTGCCTGCCACAAAGAGCACACCGTGCTGGGGCTGGGCCCTGGCTGCTCCCACAGAACAGCATCCAAATTCAGTCAGGGATGCAGCACAGTGTCAGCCTGGAGCTCCTGACACAGGAAATGTGGCACTGAGACAGCCTGGGACTGAGCTCTTGGCCTGGGAGCTGCACTGAATGGTTTATCCTGCTCTCCCTCCCTTCCCTGCTGGGTCTCAGCAGCAGTCTCCAGCCAACATAATTCTTTGTGAGTTACTTTCGTTAGCAAAACCTTTCACCCTATGAAGATGTTCTACTTAATTAGTAAAAGTTCAATTTTTTTGTCACCGACAGAGCTCCATACATCAACATGTCTGGAGAGTCATTAGCTGGAAAATTAATCAGGGTGGGTAACAGCTGAATAGAGTCAGAGCCCTTTATGTTCCTTCCCACATTTCTGCCTCCAAGTTGAGAACTTTTTCAAGGAGGGGTATCCAAAAACCATCTCCAAATATCCAAGTGACCCATTTCTAGGGAGCAATGGAGTCAAGGGTGTCCCTGAGCCCGAAGGAAAGGATGAGAAACCAGAATCAACTTGGATCCACCTTGGCCAGAGGGGTGAGGAACTCCAGCTGAGGACTCTGAAATGATGATGGAAAGCTGAGGTTTTCCTTCTGCCTGCCTCTGGGAACACATCAAACCAAGGTGTTTTTGCTCCCTTGCATTCCCTGTAGCTCCTTTGTGCAGGATTGCTGCCAGCAGAGTTTGCTATGACCCATCATGGCTCAGCCTCAGCTTCCTTCCCCATTGTGCATTTATTTTTGCTCAGGAAAACTCTGCCTGAGATGTCTACTGAAATTTCCTACAATGTCACCTTTTTCCAAGTGGGTTGACAGCCACAAGGAGTGCAAATAACCAATGGCTCAGCACAGATTTGCATGTCAGCTTCTTCTCAATTTTTTTTTTCATTTTTAACCAGTTTATTCCCTGGCTATGGAGCCTGGGCATTTCTTCTGGCAGCAGGAGCCCATCCAGAACTGCCTGCAGATGGGGAATGTTGCATCAAGTTGTGCTGAGGGTGTTGGATGCTTTGCAGGAATATTGAGATGGGTACAGTGGTTTAAGAGACTCTAAGATTAATAAAATCTGGTGTTGTTCCTATCTCCTGAGCACAGGACACTGTACATGTGTCAGCCTCACATCACTTTTTCCTGCTCTGACACTTCTTAGAATTAGCAGGGAAGTGCTGGTAGCAAATTGTGCTGAAAAGCACTGATATCCTTTCTTTACTTTTTGTTGTTATTATTATTACTATTAATAATATTATTAATAGGGAGAGCATAGTAGCTGTCTACAGTTTGATTGGTGGCAAAGAGAAATGATTATGGACCATTCAAGTGACTACAATTTTGCTTAAAATTTTGCATAACTGATCTCCAGACCTTGTTAAAATTGAACTCCTCATGTTACATTTAATTTTCCTAGAGAGCAGGACCAGACAGCAGGGGACGAAGGAAATATTTTGCCTGCACAAAAAATATTTCTTCCCACTTTGTAATTTCTCTCCTCAGAAAGTGTCTGAGGGGGAAAATTGCAGAGTTCTGGGAATGATTTCCTGGGCTCTACTCTGCCTCCAGGACTTGCCAGTCCTTTGTTGCCTGTGCTGATGCTCATAACAGAGCTGTGACATTCTGGAACCTTCTTTGACTAACAAGTGGCTCAGGGCCACCAGCTCTGTCCTCACACTCCTGTCGAGTGTGGTTAACTGAGGCTTTTCCCAAATGGAACGTGATTTCCCTGCCACATCCCTGCTGGGGACGAGTCACACCCAGATGGAATCGCAAACACCAAGACTCTGTCCCCAAGAATGAGGCATGAGGCACGTGTGTCTCAGCAAAAAATTCTGTGCTTGGTGTCTGATTGATTTATAAAGCTTGTTTGCTGTGTGTTTGTGAAGGGATAAAGGAGAAAAGAACAGAGCCTCGTGCCTCAGAACTCCTCAATTCCTTGTGGTGGGGCATCCTTTAGGAGCAGTGTCTCTGCAAAGCTGCTTTGTGCTTTCCTGGGCTAAACAAGGGGGTAAAACAAGTGCTGAGTATTCACCCAAACCAACAGAGATTATTCATTTCCCTGCCTCCCTAGTCACTCCTTCTGAAAGCAGAAGGGAAGCAGAAGTTCTCTTTGGCTCAGCTGAAAATTTTTGTTTTCCATTAAGCATAAAGTTCTTTTCATCCTTGGGAATCCTTAAGCTCAAGACAAATACAATTTGGATAACAGGAAAACCCTGTTTTCTTTTGAAGAGGCTCTTCATTTCTAAAATGCCAGAATGGAATATTACCTGTCTTATTTGCTCTTGTTTCCAGATTAGCTATTTGAGGGAGTCAAAACAAATTTGTGAAAATCTTCCCTCACCCTGAAATTACTTTTACAGCAAACAAAAAATTGACCTCTAACATTATACCCAGCTATAGTTACAAAGATTTGTTTCAGGCTTTTCCTAAGCACGTTTCCCTCTTCAGCTTTTCTTAGCAAGGACAGGAAAGCTCAGTTTCCAAGTGATGTGGACTTTGAGGCCACACATGGTCTGTAGTGTGGAAGAGCTGTTGGAATTCTGATAATCTCACATATACAGGCAGAAAATGCCCCAATCCCCCATCAAGATCCCATCTTTAAAGCACTTAACCATGGACCATTAGCACTTTAAATGTGGTGCAGATCATCAGGCCTGATTTAGACAGAAGAATGAAATGGTATTGATTCAGGATTATGGCCAGGTAAAGACACCATCATGCTGTTTGTTTTGTGCTTGATGTTCATTAAATGAACTAATTTATGGATGGGATTAGTGTGATCTATAGAACAGAGGCCTGGAGTGGAAAGCAGTACCCTGAACTGCATGAACTGGAGATTGGATTAGGATTCAGAGGAAGAAAAGGAAAGAAAAGGAAATACAGGTACCCTGTGTACATTGGCCTGAATTCTGCTGCAGTGAGGAAAAGGTGGATTCTCATGAGGATAAACACACAGCCTCAGGCTGCCAGTTTGGGATCAGATGGATCAGGAGAGGGTTCAGGTGCAGAGCTGTAAATTGCTTCCCCCTACACCCATAAATTAGCCCCAAATATCCCCAGTGCTCCTGTTCTCTCCTCTAAAACATCAGAACATTCTAAAACATCAACCAGAACAGCTTTCCCCCAAAGGTGTCCTGTTGTCATTTGGCACTTGGAGTAGTCACTAATTTTCTTCCCTCCCCTGTGAACCCAGATTTCACAATTGTTTGGTATTTACTTGGGGAGCTGATGAGAATATTTTTTTTTTAATTACTACATTTCAATGGGAAAAAAGTGAGTTCTGCATACAAGTAGCCACAAGACACAGTAAATTGATTTCCAGATTCTCTTCCCTTCTCCCAGCCTGTGGCAGTCAGCACCACCCCTGGGCAGGGAGTTGCTGTGAGTAAATCTCACAGCCTAAGAGACAGTGGTGTCCAAGGGTTTAAAAGCCAGCCCGTGCCTCAGGAGCCACATTTCCACATTTCCACATTTCCACATTTCCACATTCCCCCTTGTGATGGCAGCCTCTGCTGATCCTGCCTCTCCCTTTCCCATCTCACCTGTTCCATGCTGAGTAACCATTTTAAGAAAGGGACAACCTCTCAGGTCACAGGGTCACAGTGGGAAGGACAAGGCAGCCTTGATCTCATCAGAGGTGTCAAGTGCTGGGATAACACAGGAAAGCAAGGCTCTTCCTCTTGGCTGAAGCTGAGAGGAGTGAGCTGGTGTCCTCAAGAGGCCTGGAAAACAAATCACTTCTGGTTCTGTTAAGTGCTGAACTTCACACACTACAGGACAGGCAGGTAACCTGCTCAGCTAATTAAGATGCAGGGTAGGAGCAAAAAGGGTGAAATTTCCACAGGAAGGCTGGAATAACTCACTAGTTATTAAATTCTGAAGAAATGCCAGCAAAGTCCCCTTTTCCTCTCAGCCAGCATCATGCAGATACCACAGAGAGGGGAATCAGGTTTTCCCAAGTGTTTTACATCTTCACTGCAGCATCTGCCCCAGGCACAGAGCACCCAGGCAATTTGATCCAATTTGTTAGCAAGAGACATCAGACTTCTCCGTGGTGTCTTTAGTCTCCCAAGTTCCAGGACGAAAAACCTCTGAGTGCAATTCTGGAGCAAAAATGGCTCCAAGGCACCCAGGTTCGATGAATGTGCTTTAAAAGCATCTGTTAACTCTGTACTTCTATTCAGCTGTAAAAATTACTTCATATGCTGTGTGCAATCCCCATTTATAGGATTTCAGTACTTTGGTGGATGGATGGAAGGAAGGAAGCCTGGAGCATGCAGAGGGGAAGGCACTGCACAGCACTGTGCACAGCACATTTTGCAGCAATCACTTGATTTCTTCTCAGCCTCTTCCCTACAGGCTGATGTCTGTGTAGGAGTCTGGGCCTGTGGTTTCCAAAGCAGCACTCATTCTCTCCTTGCTCACAAAACACAGCCTGGAAGGGTCTGCTTGTGCTGCACTGGCCACAGAAGGCTTTGCACACTCACATTTGCCTGGTGGGCTCCCATCCCACCTTTAGTTTTCCAGCTGGCTCAGCCTGTTTGGTGGTGGGAGGATACCCAGGGAGCAGGGGAGCCCAGCTGGCCACCAGCTTTCCATCTGGGTGGCCCAAAGAGGCATGGAGGGCAGTGGGGTGTTGCTGGTGGTGTGGAGCTGTAACCCTTGAGGGATGAACGTGGCACAGGAGCCCACAGGGAGATGTGAAGAAGCCAATCCATGATCCAGGGTGATCTGCTGCCCCAGCCCTCTCAGCACTCCTGTCCTTCCACAAGCAAACGTTTCACTCACACCTCACCCATCAAGGCTCAGTGGGCACTCACTCCTTCCTGTTACAAATATCTTCAATTGTCATTTGTTCCAGATAACCCTCCCCACCAAAAATACTTCAAAAGGCTCAACTGCTCTTTATTTTCGTTTACTACTGTCACCCCTTTTTCCATTCCTCATCATCAAGCAAAACCAGAAGTAAATAAATGAACCCCAGCTTAATTTTACACACACATAGGAGCAGCACAAAGGAGCCATGAACATAATAATCAAAAAGCACTAATTCCAGCAAACTTTCCTTCATGGCATGTGATGTTGGAACAGCCACTGTCACACAATGCTCTGGAGTGGGGCTTCCTCCATCCCTTCCTCCCTCCATCCTCCTCTAAACCCTGACCACCCTCCTTCCGTGTCTCTCCCTGGCATCCCAGGGCTGTTTCCCTCTTCCCACCTCTTCCTGGGCTCCCTCTGCCCCCTCAGCTGCCCAGGATGCTGGGGATGGAAGGGGCACTCCTGCCAGCTGGAGGGCTGAGCTGTTGCCAGTGGAGATGGCAGCAGATGCTTCTGGTGGAGGCTGCGCTGCCTAAGTCGGGGCTTTGTGGTTTGAGACAGAATCCAAATCATTTCCAGTTCGGAGATTGCGTGGCAGCTGCTCTGAACAGGCCTTCTCTCACAGCTGAGAACCTGCTCCACGTCCAGCTGGGCTGGGATACCTGTGTTTGCAGCACGGAGAGCTCAGCCTGGGATGGATTAGAACATCTTTTTCTTCCACCTCTCATTAAGCCATTCCTCTCTCCCACACATACACTTCTCATGAGGAATTTGGCAGTTGAAACATCCTCACCAAAATCCATCCATTTTCTCCTTCCTATATGCAGAATTTCATTTTCCTGTTGTGCTGTCCAGCTCCCCCCGTCCCCAGTTCCCCCATTACTTCTGCCTGCCCTGAGATGTATGGGCCTTGTCAGGCAGTTTGGGCCTGACCCAGGCAGCCAAAATCAGAAGAAAACCTGGTTTTATTTTGCCTGGGGAGAATTCATCACAGAAAGTGTCTCATTTAGGGAAATTAGGGATGAAGGAAAAGGAGAGCTGGAAATTTATTCTGGTTTGGTGTTAAAAATATATCTATATACTGCTGTGTTAAAGGCTGATATTTTCTTTCCACTTTTCTTTCACTCTTGTCCAACCATATCACACAGTCCAGAGGCACAATTTGGGAGAAAGGGGCACTGGGCCCCTTGCTGGCTGGAAAATTCTGCCTGTGGTAGAGAGTGAGAAGGATAAGGCGCTGTTAAACAAGAGGACACGTCTCTCTCCATTCTGTGCCATAACTACTCATCAGAGGCAAATCTAATCCTAAAAATACAAACTAGACAAATCCTTTGGAAGGAGGAAGGGGAATATGCGGGTGCTGGCTTTGGTTATGACTCAGTTAAATCCTTGTTTGTTTGGAGACTGAGCCTCTTGAATCACAGCAGGGCTGAGCAAACCCAGAGAGAGCCTTCAGCTGTGCAGAGTCCTGGAGAGCCTCCTCCACAACTGCTGCCTGCCCTCCCCAGGCACAGGGACGTGGTTTTCCTGGTCTCCCTTTCCTATATCCTAGTCCCAGATGCAGTGAAAAGTTCATGTTTTCCTCAGGGAGAGTTTCCAGGTGTTTTCTCTGATAGGGGAAGGCAACACTTGGCTACCCCACACCCATCCCAGTTTGCCCTGTGAGCACCTAGGAGGTGCAGGGCAGATTTGGGGGAGCTTTAAAGCAGATTTGGGAGAGCTGCAGGGCAGGTTTGGGGGAACTGCAGGGCAGGTTTGGATTCAGAATTCCTTTCTCTGCTGCAGAAGCCCCACATCTAGAGGGAACCCAGGGTCTCTCTCAAGAAACTCTTGGCCTGGGGGACACCACCCATGTTGAGAAGGTGACACCAAGGGGAGGCCAGGTCCTACCTTGACACAGGGGATGCAAACAGCAGTGCTGGGCTGGGGACAAACCCCCGCTGGTGCCAAATCCCCTGGGGCCTACAAGAATTTTGACAGCAGCTTTTGGCACATGGTGTTTGTCTGGATCCCTCCATGGCTGTGCTCCTAATAGTGCTTTTCATTTTCCCTGGGATCCAAGAGGGAAGATTTTAGTCCAGGAGATTTTTCAGTGGTATTGGGATGAGTGTTGTCTATTAAATCATGTGGAGCTCTTAGGTGCTACAGAAGATAAGTGCCTTGTAAATACAGATAAATAGATCAGATTAGACCTTGACAGTGGTTCATGCAAAAGGCATTTTTATGTGCAAAAAATAATAACATTGTAGAGAAATAGCTGTTATTTGAAACCTTGGGCTAGAGCTTCCATAATTGATATTGTTGGAGGAAAGATGAAGCTAATGGAGAAGAGCTGCTGTGATTGCCCTTTTGTCATTGACTAATTCTTCCAGCAACCAAAGTGACATTACCCAGCTCCCATTTAGACCTCCAAGCAAGTGGTCACATTTTTCAAGAGAGCACAGCTCAATGAGCACTGAATCCTTTCACAACTCTCCTTGCCAGTGCTGTAATTGCAGGGATGAGGGAAGGGAGTGATTTTGAAAACCTGCCCTCTCCTTTCCATCCTGGCTGCTTGGAAATCTCAACCACAGCATGGCATGGATCGAGACATGAAAAATGTCACCAGGAAACTGGATGTATCCATGTCCCTGATGGAAATCTCATCCTCAGCAATTTCAAAAGCAGTGCAAGAAGATTTTTGGTTCCTGTGATTATCAGCTCAACAAGAGTTGGCCAAACCTTGAGTTTAACCCATTTAGGCCCAAGCTTCCAGCACATGGGAGGTTCCTCCAGTGATGTAGGTTCACACCTTTCTAAGCTACAAATTATTCCAGCTACCCTGGATTTCAATTTGTCCACACAAAAATAAAAATCAGAAAGGCAGAAATAAACACCTGAGTGCTCTTGGGAATCCTGAAACAAACAGCAGTTTTGTTTCTCCAACAAGTTACAATGGAGTACCAGCCCCTTTGCATTAGGTACAGAACACAAGTGCTTAAAAGCCAGGGGATGAATAATTAACAGCATCATACATCTTTTATTCCCTACATAAAGCATATAAAGGGTGAAATCCTGACCCATCCAAAGGCAACATCAAAGTTCTTCCTGACTTTGGATAAACTTGTGTTTCACTTAAATTGTTTTGTCAAACACAGTGAAATGTGTCATAAGATTCCTCCACAATCTTAATTCTGACCCAAGAGAGATAATTTTCTATCATCACATCTTGAATTTAAACAGAAAACAAACCCTTTTAAAAGATGTGAAACACACCTACCAAATGAATGTTGATTTGAAGACAAACAATATTATGGAAATATTTTTTACTTTTTTTTTTTTTTAGTATAAAAATGGGCCCATATTCACTTACTGCAAATTCAGTATCACTTAACAGTAATGGTACTTAGAAATACTTCAACTAACTAATGGTTAGTCTTTCTTTAAAAGAAAATGTTTGTACACCAAATTCAATGAAATAAAAATGCCACATAAAAGAGGAAAAAATAAGAAAACAATTCACAGGTTAAGCATGAAGTTGTTTTGTCAAAATAAAAAGTGCACTTCTTTGTACTCTGCTTAAAAACATATATTTATTATGTGGGCAGTATAGGTTTCAGGAGTCCTTAATCATTCATTTCCCTGTTTTTAAGCGTGAGGGCTTTGCAAACGATGTGATAAGTAAGTACATTGTTGTCACTTAGCAACCTTAACTTGTCTCTGAAATGAGTTGTTTGTTTCTATAATAAATGAGACACTCAGATACCATGGAGATGAGCAGAGACCTTCTCTGCCTTTCCAGAGCCCTTCCTGGGAAATGGGAGCCTTGGAGGGAGCAGGAGCAGCTCTTCATTCCTGCCCACAGCACCAGCGTGGGCATGGGCTGGGGCTGTGCTGCTCTGAGGACAAGACTCACTCTCCCTTGGCAGAAAACCTGGGATTTTGGCTTAGCCATGGTCACCCCTTAGCCATGGTCACCTCTCCAGTGTCTGGGACATGGTGGGTTTGCAGCCAGCTCTCAAATGCTTTTGTTGTTATCACCAGCCTTCAGTGGGAGACTTCACACTAAGCTCCACTCTTGAAAAACAGCATTTTTCATCTCCAGGCAGCCCTGCTAGAACCACACTGGGCCTCTCCTTGGCCCCTGATTGCTCCTTTGTTCCCTCTCCTGCTGCACCACAGCTCCAAGGCCAGTTTGAGCAGCTGGAGGGAGATTGCTGGCCTCTGGGAAGTCTGGGATAAAGAACCTGCACTGAGGCTCCTGCAGATGGAACTGATGCCACAGCTTGAGGGCTGTGTCTGGGGGGAAAAGGAGAAAAGATAAATAGCATGGCTGAGATAGAGCTCCCTCCCTCGAATCTGAGCTTCTGCTATCTGGGAGTAAATTAAAGCACAAGGGTTAATAATGAATGTCAAAATGTTTTAGACAACTCTGTTCTCTTCTAAAGCTGTATTTAATTGTACAAGACTCCAGTAAATCCCTGGGCACTGTTGATCTGCTAGAGCTCACCTGATTTTTCTCCTCCCTCACTCTTTTCCTGTATTTCCTGACTTTCACACAATCTGCTTCTATGGCTGTTACAGCTCCTTGAGTTTAAATTAATCTTTTAAAGAAGGATGAACCACACAAACTTTCTTTTGGTTTTAGAAATCACATCCATATTCATAATCCACTAATCATGTTTGATAAATCAGAATTCATTGTGAAACACTCTAACCCTTCATGTTGCTTCACTTTTTAATCTCGCAGGGGAAGCAATCATTGCTGCCAGGGGGCTGGGCTGGGCTGTCTCGGGTGTCTGCTTGAGTCAGCTCCCTTGTTTGTACAATGCAGCTTGTGCTCCTGGATCTAAGCTATCATCTAAAAACATAATTAAGTCTTCAGCACTTCAGTGGCGAGAGGAATCTTCACAGTGTGAATCAAACAGCATCTTCTCAGTGGTGCTGGCCTGAGCCTGCAGCTCGGAGCTTTCTTCTCATTCCAGTGGTGTAACCACACTGAAACCATGAGGTGCTCTGCTGCCAGGTCAGCCATGGGAAGAATTGCACCTGCAGCCAGAGAATAAACAGAGGGATGTTTGTAGGATCAGCAGGGTGTGTTGTTATGCAGTGGCTGGTTTAACCAGGTGCAGTGTGTGGATAAGGGTGAGCAGTGGCATTTCTGCCCCTCACATCATTTGGACAGGATGTGTCTGTGTATTTTCTGTTTGAAAAACGGGATTTTTTGGCAACACTTATCTAAGTGCAAGATTAGCTACACCACCTTGTTTTTGTACCCCTACCAGTCCTTTAATCCTGATCTTTTCTTTAGAGGAGGAGTCTTCAGTGAGTGCAGTTCCTCTGATCTGTTCTGTCTGCTTCTCCTGCTGCCAGCTCCAAGAGAATCCCTTCTTCCCCCAGGCTGAGGCAGGAGACAAGCAGCCCCCAGTGGGGGAAGGACAGTGACAAAGTGAAGTACTCTGGGTCACAAACCTCCTCCTGGGGATGATGTCAAGGCTCTGGCTCTGCTCCATACACTGGAGCTGTTCTGCATTCCCATAGTCCCAAGTTTTGGGCTCCCCTGCTTTCCCAAAGAAATATAGCTGTTATTTGCTGAAGCAGATTCTAAGCCTGCCACACTTAATAATTCAGTGGTGAACTTTCGAGCTGTGTGCAGGTTGAAAAATAACTTGCTTTAGTAAGTACAAAATCTCCATTTCTGCTGCCTGTGCTTCTCCTTCCCTCCTCCTCTTGCCCATGGCCCCTGCAATCCGAACACTCCCCATTATTGTATTTTGGAGCAAAAAGGAAAGGCAGGAGGGGGAGAAGGAATTCATTTCATCTCTGTGGGATGTTTATTGTTTTTCCTGCTCTCAGCCATCCAAGGTCTCTGTCGTTTTACGTGATATTTTATAACGGGGACAGTTCTTGTGGGTACCAATGAGTTCATCTGCAGAGAACGTGGAGCCTGGAGATTTAAATTTATACCTCCCTGCCACGGCTGTAATTGGGACTCCTGGGAGAGGAAACCCTGACAAGTGACACAAATAACCCCTGCCAGACCCCTCTCAAGTCCTGCAGCAGCAGGACCCCCAGGAGGACTTCCCTGATCAAATTACACTTAAACAAATGCTCCAGTCTCTAGTAACTAAAGATGTCACTGCTGAAGGTCAACAAGGCGTGTGTATAACTTGATTATTTGGTTTAGTTCCCATTGCCTGCTCCCAGTCAAAGACCAGGAGCTGCAACACTGGCAAAACAGAACTAGAAGAAGCTGCAAAACTAATTAAAACTCGTTACTCCAATTGTCTAGGAACACATTTATTTAGGCCTTCCCTACCCCTCTAGCTATGCAGGAATAATTACACCAGCCCTGTTTCCCTGAATATAAATGAATAAAATAAAGTACACACGTTTTCTCTCTTGTGAACTGAAATTTGGCAATGTCTGTGATATTCATTTGGGGAGCTGATAAAAACATTTTGAAGATGTCAGCATCTCAGTGGAAAAGAGGAGGTTAAGAAAGATTGATAGGCAGAAAGATATGGATATGCAGATATAGCCATAGATATAGATGCATAAAAATGATTTACAGTTTGCTTCTTTTCTCCCACCCTTTTGCAGCAAGCTTTTTAGGGAAACTATGTATTGTATAAATAGATGTAATTTCCATGGAGGAGGAAAAATAATTAATACTGATGTGTCAGCTGCCAGGGAATGTATTTCAGGTGTTGCACTGCTTTAACTGTTGGTTAAAAGAGGAAAGGTCCCCATAACTGAGCCACAAACTGTGCTGGTACAAAAATTCTGTATTGACCTTGTTCAAAACACAAATTGCTGCTTCTGATGAAAATAGTGAGACAAAAATTCCAGATGTAATGCAAAAATCATAGGATGAAATTCTCAGACTGGATTCAAACTCGAAGAATAAACGAGTTCATAATTATTGATTAAATTATTATTATTAGATGTTAATTTATTCTGGATTTCCTCCCAAAATGTGCTGGGTTTGACACAAAAACTTACTTAGTTAGCACAGAGGTTTTTTTTGTAAGCCCAAGGCCTGGGAGAATGTGTAAGTTCCACAAAAGCTTGATGGGACTCAGGAACTTCAGGAAGATTTTTTCAGGGAAAATCAGTGGTGGTGTCAAGGGGCTGCTTTGTTCCTTGCCCAGTGTCTGTCTGTCATTGGCCTGGGCTCCTGCTCCTGGCACAGCCCCGTTCTCAGCCCATCCCTGGGGGTTTGTGGCAGGAGATGCTGTGTCCTGTCCCTGCCGGGTTCCAGTCCTGCTCCTGTTGGTGAGCTGGGCTCTCCCCCAGTGCCAGAGGGGCAGCTCCTGCCATGGGCTGGCATTCCCTGGTATTCCCTGGCATTTCCTGGCATTCCCTGGCATTTCCTGGCATTGCCTGCTATTCCCAGGCATTTCCAGGCATTCCTAGGCATTCCTAGGCTTTCCTTGGCATTCCCTGGCATTCCCAGGCATTCTCTGGAATTTCCAGGCATTCCTTGGCATTCCTTGGCATTCCCAGGCATCCCCAGGCATTCCCGGGAGTTCCCTGGCATTCCCTGGCATTCCCAGGCATAGCCTGGTATTCCCAGGCATTCCCAGGCATTTCCTGGTACTCCTAGGCATTCCCAGGCATTCCTTGGCATTCCTTGGCATTCCTTGGCATTCCTTGGCATTCCTTGGAATTCCCAGGCATTCCCAGGCATTCCCAGGCATTTCCAGGCATTCCTAGGCATTCCCAGGCATTCCTTGGCATTCCCTGGCATTCCCTGGCATAGCCTGGTATTCCCTGGCTTTCCTTGGCATTCCCAGGCATTCCTTGGCATTCCCAGGCATTCCCTGGCATTCCTTGGAATTCCCTGGCATTCCCTGGCATTACCTGGAACTGCAAACGTGCCGTTCAGGACTCACCTCCCTGCAGCCGCTCCTGTGAAGGACAAAGCCCAGGGATTTTTTCCTGGGTGACACCCCAGGGGATGGCAGGAAGATCTGCAGCCCTCACCAGAGTATCCCAGGAGATGCCCAAAGAGCCTGCCCAGGGTCCTGAGCAGGTCCAGCAGGTGTGGCCATCCCCTAATGCCGTGCACAGCCTGCCCAGCTCATCAGCTCTCATCCCTCCTGACGTGCCCAAGTTTTCCCAATATCCCCATGGCTCGGGGCTGCAGGCCATGCTGTGCTGCTGGTGACAATTACAATCACAGAATCGGACTTTTGTGTGTTACCCTGAGCTCACAATCACCAGCAGATTATTTAATTGCATGGGAAAATGTTCTCTTTAATCTTTTAGAATTAGTCATCTCTTCCTCAGTCATCTCTCTATATTTTTGGTTAGATAGACTGAGAATCTTAATATATCAGTGACATTTATAGCACATGTTAATATTATAAAACGTCAGAGCTCTATTTGCAGAAATGAATACTGATGTGATGGCAGTGTTTTATTATGTCAATGACTTTTATTATAAATATGATAAAACAGTGTCATTTTTCTTCCCCCCCCAAAATAAAAAAATAAAACCACCTAGTAATTTATCTCAAGGTTACCACTGTGCTACCTGGTTAATTTATTCAAGAGCAGTGCTAAAAAAATACACCTTGCACTGGATTTTCACGTTGTGTGGTCATCTGATGGATGTTATCATTGACCTGAAGGTTTGTTTAGGACTAGAGCATGACAGCATGCACAGGAGCAGGGCTCACACAGCAGCTTCCTGGGGACACACAGCCAGCAGGTGAAACCTACTTTAAGGGGATAATTAATCATTGCCAGAGAGTGAAAGGTGGCTGGGATGTGGCAGAATCTCCACTGCTGTCTCCAGGATTGCTGAAATTGCCAATCCCACTGCCCTGTCTGCACATGAGGGGTTTCCCTGCTCGAGGCTCCCCTGGCCTCAGGTTCATTCTCAGAATCCAGGAGCTCTGGGTGGTGTTGTGAATGAGCCCATTTTGTGGGCTATGATCCCATCTCATTAATTAATCTTTATTACTACAGCTAGTATTTACTGTGGTAAGTTGAACTTGTCACAACTGGTAGTAGCACTTCCACCCCCAAAAAATGGCAAATAAAAAAAAAAAATTAAAGAGTTCATTATTAGGAAAATTATATTTTATGGAAAAGATTAGTAAATGAGAAGAGTTTCAGTAAATTTCTGCTCTGTCTCTGTTTAAATTGCCTTACATATCTTTGAAAATTACAGGCCTATAAGAATCATCTTTAAAAGCAATCAAATATTAATGTATTTAAAGACAGGATGGGAAAGCTTGATTTGATTCATACAAAACAACATGACTCCAAGGGCTGGGAATTTTTAGAATAATAAGGAATATCATGGAATTCCCTCCAAAGTTAAAAGCAGCCACAATAATGAAGAGGCACATCCATGGTCCCTGAGCTGACACACAGCACAATGAGGGACCTGTTCCCTGGGGAGAAGCACAGGGAGGATGGAGATTGCAGCACTGAGATGCTGTTGCTATGGTTAGTGGTGTGCAAGGCTTCAGGATTTATATTTCTTTTAATTTAAACTTTTTCTGCCCCCCTCCTCTCCCTTCTGTTCTGTCCCTGTGCAAAGGGAAACCCAAGATCCCAGTCCTTGCAGGAACAACATCTGTTTTGGTTGGTGGCTGGGAGGAGGTCAGGGAGAGGCTCTTGAAGATGCCTGTCATACAGTAGTAGATAATAAATCCAGAGGGAAATTTAATTAGTGGGTGGTTTTAATGGCAGGCGTCTCAATTGTCTGGTGAGATGCCCAGTCTGGTTTTCCAGAACTCTCTGGTGCTCAGAGCTGGCAGAGTCTGTGCTGAGAGGAGGGGGCAGAGGGGTCTGTGGTGGGCACTGCATGAAAAGTGGCAGCATCTTGAGACAGCACCAAACTGAGCAGCTCTGGGCAGGGCAGAAAAATATCCCCAAACTGCTCAGCAACAGGAAATTGCTGCTTGTGTCCAGCCCAGAGCTCCCACAGGGGCAGTGTGAGTGCCCATCCCTTGGGACACTGCCCATGGGACAGGCTGGGCAGTGTCCTGGCTGTGCAGGACCCTCCTGCCCACCCCTGAAATGCTGCCTGGCTCATCAGGCCCTGTCCTGGTGTTCCTGGAGCTCCCTGAGGGCTCCAGCCTCAGAAGGGCTTCTCCCTCCTACAGGTGACTGCAGAAAGAACAGCAGCTCTAAAAGAAAATGCTGCAGCTTCACTTTTCTGTGTTTCACTGGGCTCTTGAGAAAGTTTTCAGACATCTGCAAGGCTCTGGAGGATGCAGTGATGAGCCCACTCATTCACAGCACTGCCCAGCTGCCCCCAGCAGCAAGGGAATGCAAAGTTTCCTTTCCTTTGCCTGCAAAGCAGGACGTGGTGACCAGCTCATTTCATTGTTTAATTTCTTTCATAAGGAGGGAGAGGGGGTATAACCCTTCCTTCCCTGGATTGCAAATGGCTGTGGATAAACTCAAAGTAAGGAACTTGTGACAAGTTATTTTTTCCTGGATAAAATGCCCTGATGAAGAAGTATAAGTCATGGTTTATTCAGAATATTTCCAAATTAAACCTTCAGAAAAGCCTAATGGCCTTCCATCCCTCCTGCTCTCAAACAAGCTGCTCCTGGTATGACACTGATCTGAATTCCTCTCACTGCAGACTTTCACAGGGGTGTTTCATTGGCATTTAAAGTGGGGTCTATAGAAACCCTTCTGTACAGCTGCCCTTTGCTCTTGGGAGTTTAAAGATGTACAAGAAATAAGGCTGGAAACAAGGTCTCCTGAGGCATATGTAGACTTTTAAGTCCCCAAGCCCACTGAGCTGGTGAGATCTGGTTGCAGATCTGGCTGCAGAGGTGCTGCTGTTCTTGGAGCAGCTGAAGTTTGTTCTTTAGCCCAGGTAAAGCTGGCATTGGTGCAGCCCAGTGGGAGAAAGGGAGAGAAGCTATCAATATTTTTTATATTGATATTTTTGATATTGTATCTACCAATACATCTCTATATCTGTATACACCTGCCAGGTATCTAACTCTGTGTTTCTCTGCCCTCCCCCTCTGGACTCTTGCCTGACCCTCCCTTTAGCAGTGGTGAATGCTCCCCCTCCTTGTCCAGCTGGTGCTGGTGCTCACCAGGGAATTCCAGTCTTGTCCTCACTGGGGCTGGGGTTTGTTCACACCTCCCTTCCAAGTGATTTTTATACCTCCCATTTCCCCTCATCTCACGCTACAGGAGCTGGCCACTGGGAGAAAGATCGTGTGAGGGAAGAAATTCCCTTATGTGTGTGCTGGGATTTCAAAACACAGCTCTGGAGAGCAGAGCTGAGCCTGAGGTCACCCAGGAGATGCCTTTAGTGAGCTCCAGAGAGAAAAGTGTGGTGTGATGGTGCATGTAATACCAGCAAACCAGCGGAGCCTGAAGCAGAAGGGTGTGTTCCAGCTGGAATATAGAAAAGACTGAGTCTGAATGGCTGAAAGGGGAAGAGCTGTGAGGGGCACGGAGGGAGGAGCGTGGGCTGAAGGGGATGGGCAGCCTGTGTGAGGTGACAACACAGAAGAAACTACAAAATGACAGAAAATAGAATTATGGGATGAAATGAGCAGTCAGAGGGAATATCTGAAAGGCCTTAATGCAAAGACAAAACTGCCAAATCCGTGATGCTGCTGATAAACATGAATAAGGGAGGCAAGAAGTGAAGCATCTCAGGTACTGAGGGAAGGACTGGAACAGAGGATTTTGAAGGAAAAAAATCTGCACAGAGATGGTTGTGAAAGCAAGAAGCATTGGCCTGAGGCAGAGAAGGAGGATAAAGGATGTAGGACCAAAGCACAGAGATGCAAGATTGATTTATGGAGAGAGGAGAGCCTGGGAGGGGAGGACAGCCAAGGGGAAACACTGGCAAGAGGAATTCATTTGAGGGAGAGGTAATGCCATGGACAGGGCAGCCTGCCAGATCTTGGTACTCTCTTCATTTTAGTTTGTCACTTTGCTGCAATTTCACCTCCATCTCCACAACCACCTTACTGAGCTTCTCCAGGATGACTCATTAAAAGGGGAGGAAAAAAATGGAAAAAAAAAAAGCAAAACCACCTATTTATTATCTGAACTGAAAGGGCAAGATGTGTTTTTTGAAAACACCTTTCAGAGCTCTGCTGGCATTTAATTTGTTTACTCCTGCTCTGGACTCTCACTTGCCCCTCTCTGCTCCTGTTGCTCACAGTTTCTCCTAAGTGGAAGCAAAGCCAATAATGGTCAGGTTGGAGGTGAACTTTTAAACCCACAATTTTTGAGCAGCTTCAGAAGGAAACAAATGGAAGCTGCTCAGGTATAATTTAGGAAATGGCTGGAGATGGATGTGTGTTTGGACCTGAAACAAGACAGGGAGACCGTGAACTTTGGTATAGCAGGAGGGTTTTCTGCTACTTTGAAGAAGCCAGGAGTGCTGTCTCGGGGGTTAAAAAGGATGTTAACAACATCTCCAGAGGTGTGATGGAGCCCAGGTGAAAGTGGCTGTCCCCTTCCTGGAGAAGTGACCTGGGCACTGTGGTGGCAGTGTGTGGCAATGAGTGATGACAGCTTTATGAGCACATCTGTAACGCTGAGGCTGAGCTCCTGGATGGCTCCAAATGGGAATTTTAAATGCCATGAAACCAGCTGTGCAGTATTTTGCGTTGCCCAAGAACAGCAGTGGGAAGGTCTGTGCCAATTCCCAATGTCAGGATGTGCATGAGGACGTGGGTGTGTGTGCTCTGGAGCTGCTGTGCTTTCCCAGGGAGAGAAAATCCCAGGTCTGATCTGAAGGGAAAAGGAGCTGCAAACACAATGTCCTTTGAAAAGAGGAGCATCATTCCTGCTGGTCTTTTCCATAGAGATGGGGATCTGAGAGAAAACTCTGCCTTTTCCTGCCTTGCAGCAGGGATGTCTGCAGAGCAGCCAGAGCAGCAGCATCTCTTCTGCTTTGGGCTCGCTCAGCCTTTTCCTGGGGCTCCAGGGGTCTTGTTCCTATTAACGTAATTGGCAAACACATTGTTCAAATATTAGCAGTGGCAGCAAAGCCATTGTGTGGGACAAGTCAAGGCAAGCAGTGCCTTCACTCAAGCACTCAGAGCTGGGCACTGTTGCCAGGCCTGTCAGGTGCTGAATGTGATCCAGAAACGCTGTCGAGCTCAGACGCTGCCTGAGCTGCTCCAATCTTAGCCATTATTAATTTGACTGGGGATAAAACTGCATTTAAAGGGCACTTTCTGCAACTGAAAGCAAGTGAGAAAGCATTTGACATGGCATTCATCTGCCTCAGGTGTAGGGAGTGAGCGAGGCAGAGCTGGGGGAGCAGGGAGCTGGGCTGAAGGAGCCTTCCCTCGTGTTTGCTGCATCCAACTCTCCCCTGGCCCCAGCATGTCATCCCAGGAGGAGCTGAAGCAGGAGAGTTGCAAAAAGCTGGGGAAGGTTTTGAATCAGCAGCTTCCCCAGCACAGGGAAATGTCCTGGTGGCTTTGCTGCTGCACTGTGGTTGTGCAAGGCATGAGAAAGGAGGGCTTGCAGGCACTTTGTTGAATAGGACTTCGTGGCAAATGTTTATAGGAGTGAGCCAAATCCCACAACCCCACTGAAATCAATGGCATTTTATGCCAGGTATGAACAGGGTCAATATTTTTGTGATGATGCCTTCACTGATATATTGTTTGCCTTAAAAAAATGGAATGAAAGTGATCATAAAACTCAGGTTATGCTTAAGCATCCAGACATGTGAATAATGCAGTTCCTATATGACAATAAAAAGGATGGAAGGAAGATCTTTTAAATTCTTTATTGATGAATTTAATGTAGCAGCTAACACCAAGTCAATGACACAATGGAGGGACTGAAGTTGCCAGGGCCACATCTGTGATTTGGGCCATGCAATTCTTGAGGGTGATAATTTGGATCATTAACAATTCATCTCCCTGCTGAGGCTGTGAAAAGAAATGCCAATAAGATCATGCATGGCAAGGGGTTGGAATTAGATGATCTTTAAAGTCCCTTCAAGCCCAAACTGTTTTGTGATCACAGAGATCTCCAGGTTGCTTTCATGTAAATCAGAGTTCCAGTGAGAGGAAACTGGAGAGCGCATCCGTGACACTGAGATTAATGGGAATGCACTTCCACAGCAATCCCTGCACACAGCTCCTTCATACCACTGCCCAATGGTCCCAGCTTGCTTTGATTTTTCAGATAAATCCCCTGTTCTTAACAATGTGTATTAAGGAATACTTTTTGTTCTCTTTTTGGTCAGGAAAGCATGCACTGTTGTTTTTTTGGGTTTTTTTTTTCTCTATATGCAGCTGGAGAAAAAAATCTAACTCACAGCTTCCCACCACCACGATCCCATCATACCCTAAAGATTTAAAATAGACAAGACACATAGATGAGAATTCAAACCACGTTTGTAAAACCTAATGCATTTTTTAGCCATTCTCATGCTGTTTGAACACGCAAAGCTGGGCACGCTCTGGCTACAGCTGACATCTCTCCTGCTATAACTCTGCTGGAGCTGAGATGAGCTACATCAGCAGACAGTTTGGCCCATAATTTTTCTCATGACCAGCAATTTGAAACATCATCTCTGAAGGCAGTGGGTGTGTGACCCGTGCTCCCTCTGCTCCCTCCCTGGGGGCTGCTTGGAGCCCTGGCAGTGGAGCCCCTGCAGATGGATTGTCCCTCCTCCACCCAGAGGATTGTCCATCCTCCACACATCCCAAACAACAATCATTGAAAGAAAATCCACCCAAAGCTGTCTCTGCTTCAGGTGTGTCACGTCCTCCCTCTTCCATGGGCAAACTGAGCCATGGAGGGGACACCTGCGCTTAAAAATATCAATAATATCAATATAGATTGCAACTCCAAACCCCACATCCTTCTCACTGAAATAATTTTCTCTTTAAGCTCAACCTTATGCTTTAGGTAGGAGCCTGTCTTTAAATGAGAAGGAAGCAAAAGTTGTGGTTTCAGCAGCCTTTCTGCTAGAATTGAAAACCCCAGAGCTTCTTGTATATTGTTGTGTTCATTTAAAGTTTGTTAAAACTAATGGGGAAAAATAAGAAAACAAAAATCATTACGGGAATATTTTTACTTCAATATGTATAAATGCAAAGAGATTGATAAACTGATTTTGTTGTGGTTTGTTTTTTTTTTTTTTTTTACAAAACATTCTGTTAATGAAGTATTTTGTTGTTTGTTTAGCTTTACAAATACCCAAGGACAGCTTTGTAGCAGAGTTTATATTACTCCCTAGGAAGCAGAAAGCTTGTAGGTTTAGAGAAATATTTTAATTTAAGATTTATTTAACATTTAGACCTGATTCACATGACAAATTTTTCCCCACTAAGATATTTCAATGTATCCAGAAGACTGATAGCAGAAAAAGTTGAACAGAAATGCAATTTTGCTGCAAGAAGAAAAAAAAAAAAAAAGGATAGTGTGAAAATGCAAAAAAAAATATTATTTTTAGTTAAAATCCTCCAGGTATATAATTTTGGCTCATGATAATGATATTTGGCTCATATTATTCTCTCCCACAGTCTTCAGAGTAGAGCTTGTACCTGCCTACTTCAAAGGAAATCTTGAAGCAATTTCTGTGACGCCAGTATTTTTCAGCTGATTTTTTTTTTTATTTTGATAGAAACCAACTACCACTTTGCAAATATTTTGATGGAAAATCCCTAGCAATTTCCCACAATTCAATGACCTCAATTAGATTCCTTGCACGGTCTAAATTCTGTGAAAACTAGCATCCAGAATGTGTCTCCAGGGGAAATATGCACACATTGTTATTGGATTTATTACATCTGGATCTTCCCTGGTCACGGCCCCCCTGATTTGTGCTGTCCTCAGAGATGATTGAGCTTTATTACAACTTTGGATGCTCCTCCTTTGGGGGTCCTGTTGCATCCTGCAGACAGTGAACTGGAGAGGTGCAGGGAAACAGGAGAAGAGGAAGGATGGATTTTGAGGAGCATCATTCCAGGTCCATGTCAGAATCCTGTGGCCACTCAGCCCAGAAAAGGCTTTTGGCTCCAATTTCCCCATCCCTGGGCCACTGTTGTGAGCATCCATGTTCATTCCTAGCAGGTTGCCACTCTTTTTTCCAGCCTGTATTTGCTGATATTCCTGTGCAAGCAAGGAAACAGGAAATCAGATGCTGCTGCAGATCCTGGAAAATCTGAGATGTTTCCAACAGGCTCCTTTTATTATCCCCACCACCTTATATTTTGTCACCAAAAGCCAACTAACCGTGAAATAGCTGCTTCAGCCATGGGAAACTGAACACATCTCACTCTCTATTTCCCTCCCTCCATGGATCTGTTTCATGTTGAGTTTTGATATGTGCCCTTGGGTGATCCAAAGTTAATAAATAACAATGAGATCCTCAAAGCAGCAGTAGGATAATGTTTGGTGAGGAAAACCAAGTAAGAGACAATATAAAGGGAAGTGGGGAAAAAGGGGAAATAGGAAAAGAGGGGTAGACAAAAAAATAGAGTAATGAAAGAATGAAAATAGGGAAAAGTCTAAAAGGGCAACGTGAAGATGGAGGAGACAGAATGGAGAAGATGAATGTGTGGGCTGAAGGAAGGCAAAGGAAGGGGAAAAGCTGAGTAAGGAGTGATGAAAGAGCTCCAGAGTGATGGGTTTGCAGGTGCAGCTCAGCAGGTTGCCTCTGATGGCTCTCTCAGGGACACAGCATGGCACCTGGGCTAATTTATAAAGGAAATGAAAAGGAAATGGACTCGTTATGATGAACACCATTAATTCACCTCTTCAGACTCCACTGTTTGAACAGAGAGCATCAGCCCTCTCAATTGTCATTTGTCTGTTCCATTCTCCTCTGTTGCCTGGTGGAAAGGACTGGTGAGCACAGACACCCCCAAAAGGCTGCACAGCCACTAATTAGCATATATATTGTTTGTCCTGGTACAAATTTATAGCAAACAGCAATATTTTACACTCCAGTAAAGTTAATAAATGAGGATTTAGGCTATAAAAATTTCATGTTCTTTTGTGCAAAGGTCAATTATAAATAGTTAAGCTTAGATTCATCCAAAAGCTCTGAGCTTCAGCAGGGGAAGAATAGAATGTGTTTTGGTCACTCAGGTTGCAGCTGGACAAATGCCTCTTTCACAGTGCCTGAGACACCTCTCTGCAACAGCCCACTCATTTGTAGAGGGATTTTGGCTCTGAGGTGGTGGATGTCCTATTTTTAGAGGAAGAAGATGCTCTGAAGTGTTGGAGGCAGGATCTCACTGGGCCAGGAGAGGGGAGAATTTAATGGTTGGAGTTGTCTTCTCTGAGGAGTTCTGGAGTTGGAAAAGCAGACACATTCACTCAGCATCTCCAATGGTGTTACAAAATACAAAAACACAGGAAGAAACTAAGGCACATGAAAACCCTTCCAAATCGTAGAGATAAAAGGAAATGTGGGTTTCAAGACATCTTTTATTTCATGGAGTCATGGCAGAATTTTGGTTGAAAGAGATCTTAAAGTCCTATGGGCAGGGACACCTTCCACTATCTCAGGGTGCTCCAAGCCCCATCCAACCTGATCTTGGACGCTTCCAGTGGGATGGGGCAGCCACAGCTGCTCTGGGCACCCTGTGCCAGGGCCTTCCACCCTCACAGACAAGAATTTATTCCTAATATTGAATCATAACCTCCTCCCTGTCAGTTTAACACCATCCCTTCTTGTCCTGTCACTCCTCCATGTCCTTTTTGCATTATGGGAACAGGTAGAATCCACATTGTACCCAACTCTATAAATAAAGGAAGGAGAAGTGGCCTTGCTTTAAAGGGCATCATCTGCATATGAGTGATGGAAGATGTTGGTGGTTCTGTGCATTATTATTAACATTATTCCTTTATCACACAGTTGCAATAGTGAGGCTGTATCCTATTGTATGAGGTCACAAGTGAACATGTTGAGATAGACATCTCAAGGCTCATGGTTTATAAGGTATGGGATCAATGATATATGGATTTATCTCCTTTGTGGTGCAGGCAGAGACAAAAAATATTGATCTTTCCTGCAACAGCCAACTTGAGAATGGAGACATTAAATCAGAATTTTTTTGCGAGATCCTTGGGATGTTGGTCTGGAAGGAGATAATTCAGTTGCAGGACATTGGAGATTACAGGACAGACCAGACTGAGCAGAGGATGCAGGAGTTAAGTTACCAAAACCAGAGTGTGAACAAGAGCATCTGAAGCGTTGACACCACAGGAGGCTGGGAAGGGAGAGGTCTGGATCCCAGGTCATGGAGGAAGCAGTGCTGAGCAAACTGTCACCCAGCATTTGTCACCTGGTAACCAGGCAACTGAGAGGTGTGTGAGAGCTCCCTGCACCACACAGAGCCAAGGGATGTGTTTGGAAGGGAGGAGAAAGGGCTCAGGAGCTCTGCAGTTCATGGGATCAGCAGCCCATCATCAGGGCTGCCAGGCTGGCAACTCAGGGCACATGTGCAGGGTTTGTAGGGTGGATCAGGGGAAGCAGGAAAGCAAGGAAATGCAATCAGCAGAGATGGGGCTGTACTGAAGAACCCAAGCTTCAGTTGTGGCCATCACTATCCACCTCTCAGCCAGTTCTGTGGTAATCCCAAATGCACTTTGTCACTTTGGTTTTGTGTTTCCCTCTCCAAGGCTGTGCATCCCCTGTGTCCCTGTGGAGCTTCAGTCTCACTGAGGGTCATATCCAGGAACATGGATCATCCTTTCACTGCCCAGAGACCAAGTCAGCCTCCACCAACTCCAGCAAAGGGAAGGACAGCCACAGGACTACAGAGAACTTCCCCTCTGCAGCAGGGGAGGATGGAGGAATAAATCTATTTAAATAGGCCACTGACATCCTGGAACCAGCATATCAGCACCTGGGAGCAGGGAGGCCCCTCAATGAAGTGATATCCTGCAGGAAAGAGTTTGAAGCTCCTGTACAAGAAGAATTTTGGCATGGAACAGAAAGCTGTGTGGAAGAGACAATGGAAGGGGTTTGGAGAAGGGATAGGAAGAAAGGGGAAATACATCTTGCCAGTGGAAGGGTTGTTAATGCTGTGTGCATCCAGGGAGGAGAGCTCAGCAGACAAAGCTTGGCTTTCTGCCTTAGGTGTAAGATGTAACCAAAAGTGTGTGTTCTATCAGCATCTCCATGAGCTGTTCTAACAGGTGGGACAGTTCTTTATCTCTTCCATGGCTCATCCCTGATAACTCCAGGGACATCTCCTATTAATGGGCCACTGAGTCTCACTGCACAACTCATAAATTTACATCATCCCTTGGGGAGATGCTCCACCCAGGAAGAGGAACCAAGCATTTCCTACCTGGATATAATCTGAGGTTTGGAACACCAGAGCAGCCTTTTCTACTGGATTCCCAGAGCACAAGAGCTCTGTAACCACCCCTAGACCTTCAGACAAAGACCAGACCCTTCTAGAGGATCACTGCTTTGGCAGAATCACATCTGTCACTCCAACAGGACTGCAGCCACCATTTAATCAGACTGCTACCACCACCCTGACCAGTAGGCTGTCAGGTTGTATCTGACTCTGTCAGTTTAAACCTGTGTTTCTTTATTATTGCCTTTATCTAAATTTTCCAATTAAATTGCAGTTCTGACTTGGGATCTCCCACTGGTTTGCTTCCAAACCAGTACATTTCCCCACTCCCCTGCTTTTCACTTGGTGAAGTTGGAAGTTGTCCCTGGGAACAGGGGGTGTGCAGAGTTACCAGCTCTCTGCCAGGAGGAGCCCCAGACACCACAGATTCTGAAAGGGGCTTAATGATAAAGTTGAATGAAGTTAAACTATTTCCATCATAATAACCTGTGAGTTCATTTCCCTGCATTTCCACCTCATCCATTTTTTTCTGCTTGGCATTAAAGGAGCTGTGCAGCAGCAGAGAACAAAAAAAGGAAAGGAGGATCCATCTCCCAGGGTCAGCAGAAGCTGTTGGCTGCTACTGCCAGCGTGGCTCAGCAAAGGTCACCCCAAATGGGCAGAGCTGTGAGTTTTGCAAGAGGCTGGAAAGCAAAAAGAGGCCAGGTTTGAGCTGGGCTGCTCAGGGACTTTCAGAGATGCCCCAGGAAGGGGAGGGATGCTGATGTCTGCACTTGGTCAGGAGACAGAGCTCAGCAAGGAAGCCAATGCAGCTGTGACTGTCATGTTGGCTTTGCTTCATTTACAGCACCTGTTAACTGCACAAGGTTTGTGTGAGGAACAGCTGGTGAGGTCCCTCCCTCTGTCCTGCTTCTGCATGAGCTGGCCTGGTTGTGTTCTCAGCACGTCAGACCCAGGAGCTTCCTGTCCTTGTGTGTCCAGGCACTGTTCGCATTTTGGCTTTAGTTATGTAACTTCCCAATTTTAAATTAAACTGTGAAACCATTTTGTATTTCATCTCACACCATAAAGGATGACAAAATAATGGAGGGGGGGGAAAGCATCTCTTCAGCTTCAATGTTTCAGGACCCTTGTGTTCTTCAGCCAGTTAATTTCTGATCCCTTTGCTCCAGACCTTCATCCTCCATACTGTCCACAGGTAAAGATTTTTACTCTTTACACTTTTGAAATTACTTAAGTCAGAATGGGAAAAGCTGCTGAAATTTAAGATACAGAACTTTTGTCACTTCCTTAAACCCAAGGGAGATCATATTTATTAGGCTGTGGTATATTTGTGACTGGAGAGCGCACTTTCAGAAGATGTTTACACAGATTATTTCAGATATAACTCCCTGGGTTTTTTGATATTTATATAAAGTTTGGTGAAGACTTCAAATACAGCCTGGATCTCATTGTATAAGAGCAAAGGTGCATAAGGAAAAATTACAAACCTTGTGACAGCACACACCTTCACAAGAGTTCAAGCAAAGAGAGCAGAAATAGGACTGCAAAGTGCAGGGGAAATGAATATGGTGATAGCCTGCATTGAGATTTGGATTAGGGTGATTCACTGATTGAGAAGGAAGCAGCCACAGAAGGGTCCTTTTGTGAGACAAAGCCTTCAATGGTTCCCAGTTCCAAATGGTCTGTCTTTAAACTTGGCACTGATGGTGTGGGCCAAACCTCTGCCCTGATATTGCAGAAATCATCTGTTTTCCAAAATACTGAGTGCTGGGCCCTGTGCTGCACAAGGACAGGGTGAGAGGCTGCAGCCCTGCTTCCCCAAAGGCAGGAGGAGATGGAGGGCACATCCATCCCAGAGCACACCCACATCTGCTGCTGCTATTCCCTTGGAGTGGGGCTGCAGGAGGGCTTGAAGGAGCCCAAGGGCTGTGAAAGGGGTGCCCTGAGATCCACAGCATCTCCTGAAGCTCCAGCTGTGGTGGTGTGGGTGGTTGATATACATAGCTTAGTTGTCCTTTCTCTCTGGATATATTAACTCCTCAGGAGTTCAAAAACTCATATAGATTCAGAAATATGGAAGCTCAGCTCATCAAAGCCTTCAATATTATTTTCTCTGCAAGTCAGAGGTAGATTCCAAACCCCCTCAGGAATTCACCTTTAATAAACACTTGTGGGGTGAGCAGGTGGACAGCATCCAGCCAGCCCCCTGTTATTATATTTTTCCCTTGTTCAGTTCCTCTCTCACTCAAATACCTCTGAGCTGTAGGGGGTTGCTTGTGGTGATATGGATCTTATTGCAATTAATTTCTCATCTAAATTAAAACCAGAGCGTTGGGCTCACCTTGCTGTGCTGACAGAGTGCTTTTCATGGAGCACAGTAAGGCCAGTGGTCCTTGACAAAGCTGGATGGTGGAAATTCACTGTGCCACTATTTGAGAAGATAAAGGATCACTGAACTATGGCAAAATTGAAGCTTGCCCTAATTCCCCCAGTGAAGTCCATAATCAAGCTTGGAAGCAACAGGAATGCCTTCAGACCCCAGCCTGGTGAGGAGGTGACACAGCAAGTGCCACCTGCAGCTGTAGAAGGCTGCAGCACAACAAAACCCCAGTGCCATGGCACTGCCATGGGTACAGCTGCAGCCAGGCTGGGCCCTGAGATGTTGCTCAAATCCCTTTTCTCCTATCAAAACCCATCTGGGGAACCTGGGGCTGCTCCAGGTGTCCTCCCAGGTTCTGCTGTGCCCCTCTGTAGGAAAAGCATTAACAACATCCAGCTGCCTGCCACAGCAACAGGTCCTTTTTGGCAGGTGCCAGTGGCAGCTTGAGGCAGTTTCCCACTGGAGCAGGATTTGGCATCTCCAGGGGATCTGGAGGGGAGCCAGGCTGAGCCAGCCCTGATCTGAGTCATGGAGTGACTTGCAGAATTCCTGTGACTCAGTAGCAGAAGGGGTTTGGGTTGCTGTTCTCGGGCTTATTCCCAAATCTTCTGTCACCACCAGCATCAGGAACAGCCTCAGCATCTCCAGCAGGAAGGAGTCAGTGGTGGGGCTGCTCTGCATTGCTGCTCAGAAATCTAAATCACGAATGCTTCCCTTTGAAACCGCCTCCTACATGGCAGAAGAGGCATTGGGTTCCAGGGTTTATTTTATGTTTTACTTTTATTCCCACATTTTCTTTCTTGTCTTCAAAAGGTGCTGCTCACAATGCAGAGGGAGGATCTATTTCTTAGTTTAAGAGGGAAAAATGTAAATTTGGAACAATACTTGACAAAATAAACCAGTAAGGGGAAATCTTCCAGCAGTGTTGCTTTTTGTTGCAGGTTATTATGTACACCCCCTGCTCTGATATTATTTTATAATCTAAAATACCACCATGCAGCAATAAAATAATTAAATACAAATATATTATTACATCTTTTCCTGGTTTAATGATGGACAACTTAGGCAGGGTCACCTGCAAGGTAGAGGCAGTTGGTGGCTCTTGTCCCCTGTTCTGTCTGCTCATTTCTCTGCTGCAGGGCCATTTCCTTGGCCAAGAGCCACGGGCCTCCCAGCTGAGAGAGAAATTCGAGCACAGGAAGCAATTTATTGTCAAATAAAGACAACCTCTGACACCAGTTTCATTTCTTGTTTTTATTGACCCATTTCACACATCTGAAGTCAATTTTCAGAGCCTGTTAGGGGCAGGTGTGCTCTTCTGTCCTGGTTAAGTGGCCTCACTTTGCAGAGCTCCCAGAGAGCACAGCCAGGCAGCATCACCTGAGTCCAGGCTGGCTCCTGGTGCCAGCTGCTGCAGCCTTGTCCCTGGAGCCCAGGAGAGGGACAGCCTTGAAGCCAGGCACAGAAAAACTGTGAGAGGCAAGCAGAAGGGGTAAAGGCTGGAACTGGCTTAAGAATAAAGAATGAAAGTTAGAGTACAGCTGGAAAGCAGAGTTTGCCATGTCAGAGCAGGACAGAAAAAGGTGGCACAGAAGAATAGGAGGATAAGATGGTGTTGATATAAAATTGTGCTGCAGGAGATAGAGGGGGAAGAAGAAATGTTTATGGGAAGGAGAAAAGAGAGAAGGCAAAAAGAAGAAAATAAATGAAGAATTAGTCTTAGGAAGACAAAGAAGGGAGAGAAAGTAAAGCAAAAATGGTTTGTACTTCTCCTTCCTATAGCTGCTGGGTCCAGTTTGTGATTTAACATTTTGGGGCTGTGGTTTAGAGGCTTTTCTTTTTTACATCCCAGGTTGCTCCGAGCTCTGTCCAGCCTGGCCTTGGGCACTGCCAGGGATCCAGGGGCAGCCACAGCTGCTCTGGGCACCCTGTGCCAGGGCCTCACCAGCCCCACAGGGAGGAATTTCTTCTTTTAGCAGAATTGGGTCCATGGTTACATCCATTCCTGAGCCCTGAGAGCTGGAAGCCAGCCAGGGTTGATCAGAGATTCCAACTTTCTCCTGTTTCCTCACTTGAAATCACTACCTGCCACCTCAGGAGCTGCTGAAATATGTTCTCCACACCTCCTCTGAGCTCCCCACCCTCAGAAGCCTCCTTGGATTTCCAATTTAACTCCTCCAGGGAGAGTGTGCCTGAAAGGAGGAAGCAGAAGCTTACTAAATGAATCTCTTAATCACTGTCATTTTAGTACTAAAAACCTAGCAAAAACAAAGGTATAATTTCTGCAGATAAATGGAAGTCCAGCAGTGAATTTCCCCTTCTGATCACATCCCTCTGGGGAAATCTTTCTCGATGAGCTGATTTTTTTTTACATACATAAAGCACATTTCCTTTGGTATTTTCCACATTCAGCAAGGTGAAAATGCTGGTCAGAAATGGCTTATTCCTATGCAGAGAGAAAAGCAATATGTGTCCAAGCTTTGAAGCCTTCTTGATTAAACATAACCCCAGTGTTCTCAGGGGGACTGAGCCTCGGTTTTTGTGGTGGATCAGGCTTTAACCTGCTAAGACTGAGAGGACTTTTATGCTCCTGATAGTGTTAAAGTTGTCCCATGTTCCCAGCTGGTCAAAATTATGGTGCACCCAATCATAGTTAAATGAATCTAAATGCATGAAGTGTGATTTATTCTGCATGTTAAAGGGTCATAACACTCAGGGCCACGAGGCAGAAGGACCCCAGCTTTCTCCTCACCTTGGAGCTCCCAGCATTTAACCAAGTTCAGGTTTGGCCTGGTGATCCTGTGCCCCCCTGGTGAGTGAACTGCCTGGGGTCAATCTGGGATTTTGGATAAACTGGCATAGACATTGTTCCATGCAGCTAATTGTCCTGAGATAAATCTTGCTATGAGGAAATATATAAAAGAAATAAGTGATTTTTGAAGGAAAGGATGGAATGAAATAGCAGAGAGCTCAATAGTGCAGTGAGCCACCTGCAAATAGAGGAGGAAATGCAGGAACTGAAAGCTGAGCCCCACTTTTCATCCATGCAGAAGGCTCCCCACACCAGGGGAATGTTCTCCCAGATTTGTGCAACAAAAGGAATGCAAAGAAGCCCCACCATCCTCTGCTTCCTCCCCCAGCTGGATTAAAATTGTGCATTCAGAAAGGGAGCTGGGATGGATTCCACGTAATAAATTCTGTTTGAAAGCTGGAAGGTTTGCAGCCAGCAGAGGAGGGAAGCTCTGGGACAGCCTTCAGCAAGAGGAGTGGGTGGCAGGCAGCAGCCTGATGGGTTTTATGATGAAGCTTGATCAGCTTTCGAGTGGGTTTGAGTGGAACAGTTGCCTGAGATAGCAGGGACTGGATGCTCTGACCTTTGAGGGCTCTTTCCATCACGAGTTCCCTGAAATTCCAATGAAATCGTGGGGTATAACAGACACAGTGCAGTATTTTTTTGTTTAGTGGAAGGTACTTTAGTTTACACCAGCTGAGAATCGCCCCAGTGTGGCCAAAGCCAAGGCTGGCAACCTTTAATCCTTGACACGTGTGACAACACCTCAGTCCTCTCAGCCCTCACCTGCTTCCTGATAATACCCAGGATGGCTTTATTCTGCAGGGCCTTTTTCTATTGTAGAGATGTTAGCAATGGCCTATCTGGTGCCACATTCAAATAGATATTTCTCCCTTTGTCTGGCAATAAAAGATACCTTGAAAGAGCAAGGATGGTGGTGAGAGTGTCAGGTGGGGTCACGAGGCACAGGCATTCCACAAAAGGGAACAAAACAACAGTGAGAAAATACCTCAAAACACTTTCCAGATATAGCAGCCTAATTAATACAGCCATTGTTTGCACAGTGGCTGAACCTCCTTTTCCTGTGCTTGGAAATGACTGCTGGGGAATTAGAAGGACCTTGACTTTGTTTCTCAGCTTTAGCCCTAACAACCTGCTTTGATGGAGGAATGTGTATGAAATCAGGTGGCTGGTACTCAGCATGGGAACTCTGGGTTGTGTCAGAACCAACCAGCACAACATGAACATGGGATGCAGAGTACTAACAATGCAATGCCTATTTTATATATATATATCTATATATATCTATAGCTATGTCTCACAGAGGGACAGTGTGCCCCCAGTCAAAGTGCTGGATGGACTACAAACAGAACAAAAAAGGCAACCTGCAGAACCTTACAATTCAGCCACGTTATGGCACGGAAAAAAATAATTCCACGAAAAAGTGTTTGGCAAATACATGCAAAGAATGATTCCCTTGTAGGAGGATAACTCGCCAAAAGGCAAAACGAGTCGAGGAAATTAGGAATAATTTACAAAGCAAAATTAGCCTGATAAACCTGTGGCTAAAAGTTAATCAGAGCAGTGCCCAGGTTCGGTGTCACTTCCCTCAGGGTGATGCTGAGCACGGACAGTGACTCTGTGGGGATGCATCAGCCTGGACAAAAATCTCTCGCAGCCCACAGCTCAGAGAGCACAGCTGTGTCCATGTGTACACACCCATTTCTGCTAGCAGAACGCCACTGGCTTTGTAGAACCTGCTGTTCAGCTTTGTAAGACTTCCAGCTTTGCAGGGCTCTTTTCCCAGTTTCTGTGGTCAGCCAAAATGGCATCTGTTGTGCTGTTGTTCCTCTGGAGGCTGTCAGAGATCTGCTGTGCATGCACTGCTGCTTGAAACAGGCACTGCTGGACTCATCCCTGTGCATATCGGGATAGAAAAAGAAGGATTTACTTCAATAAGACCACAAAACAAATTTGTCCAAGCTGCACAGGAATACAAGCCCAGTTGCACTTTTTTTGTGGATTAATTTATCCTGCAGGCACCAGCTCCAGGGTACAAATATTCATGGTTTTTCTTGCTACCACGTAACACTGGAAAGCACCTCTGTATCTGACATGGGATCAGCATTGAGGTGTCCCTCCATCCTCCCCTGTCAATCCCAGAATCACACAATGCTGGGTTAAAATAAACCTTAGAAATAATCTCATTCCACCCCAGCCATGGCAGGGACCCCTCCCACTGTCCTAGGCTGCTCCAGCCCCAATGTCCAGCCTGGCCTTGGGCACTGCCAGGGATCCAGGGGCAGCCACAGCTGCTCTGGGCACCCTGTGCCAGCCCTGCCCACCCTGCCAGGGGAGAATTTCATCCTGTAGTCCAATCTAACGCCCAGGTTAGAGCAGGGAACGTGCCAGGTCAGGGCTTTGTGGTCCCTGATATGGCCCTGGAGGAGGGGATGGTGTCCCTGGACAGATGTCCTGCTCCAGCCAGCACACACAGGAGCACATTTTCTGTGCATCCCCACTGCTGCTGCTGAGGAAAGACTTGAAATGCTGTCTAAAACTGCACTTTTATAAAACCTCAGCGGCTGCCCAAGGACAGGAGTTCATTTAATTGCTGTATCAGTGCATTCTCACTGCAAGCTCCTCACTATCTCCCCATCACCCCAGCAAAACACGTGTTACCCATTGTCCTTGGAGCAGCCGTCCCCCTGCGCAGAGATTGCAGCACTCCTGTGCCACATGAGCCATGCACAGCCCCTTTCCTCCTGCTCCCCCAAAGATATCATCCCCCTGCTCTCCCCCAGCCACGACAGAGCTGCTTCTGTTCAATTCACAACGTTTGCACTCATTTGTTTTCCGTCAGGCAGGCTTCAAGGCACTGCATCCAGTGACCTCTGGCAAAGGGATGGGAATAGCACACACTTTTATCCTGGCATCAGGCAGCAGCAGTGACAAATTGGTTTACTTTTCTGCCTGACACTGGGGGTTCTGTGTAGGGAAAGGGGGTTTATTAGCCTGGACTTATGCATGTGAAATATGCTGTGTAAACTCTCTTCTCTGATGTTATTTAAAATATGTGTTTGGCCTTGTCTCTTACTGCCTTGAAATGCAGTGAGTTCTGCCCAAATGGATGGAAGATTCTGGTTGGAAATAAACTTGTTATCATGATATGCTGGGATTTTTAATATATATATTTTTTTTTAATTTAGCAGCTAAATATAAATGTTCCGTTGTGTATGGATGTATTCAGTTATGTCAGGGAAAGGAACAGCACATACATCCACACTTTCCAGCACAAAAATATCCAGCCATTTACCAGAGAAAAGAGATTAGGAGGTGTGCACAGCCACAAACATTTCTCCAAGCCTATGGGAACATTTTGGAAAGAAAGTACTGTTCCCACTTCTCTCCTTCTAGAGCGAGCAGAAATAGCCCAGCAGATGGGGGATTCTGGGTGGTTCTTGGCAGCACACAGGGATAATAGCACTGAATTTGGTTTCACTGTGTTTCCAGCTCTGCCCTGCCCTCCAGCTCAACCCCCTCCGTGGGCACATCCACCTTTGGGAGTGCCCAGCAGAGTGGCAGAGGAAATCAAGCAGTGGAGATGACTCGTGTGGATTGATAACACTGACCCTCTGCCTACTGAGAAAAGCACTAACAGGTGGCTCCTGTTGTCTTTGTTGCATTCATCACCGATTTAAATATCAAGGAAAGGTTATAACACTTGAGGTCTTTTCCTCAAGAGCCTGCACACAATTTCCAAGAGGACACGTGTGTATGTGAATATTCATTTTTACCCTGGCTGGGCTTTTTGCTGTGGTTCTGAGGATGATCACAGTGCCTATCTCAGCCTGGTGCATTATCACAGCACCATTTTCAGCTTTCCCATGTTGCTGCTATGTCCTGACCTCAAAGGGTCAGGCTCAATGCAGCCTTCCCAGAAAAATTCCATTTGTGTTCCCTCCTCCGCTCTCTTTTTTTTCTGTGGCTGATGTTATCTCCTGTTATCTTAATTACATGCTTTAAGGGTGCCTGCTGCACAGATCATTGATGGAGTTTGATGTTTGTTAATATCGCATTGCATTATGAGAATCTGGTACATTAAGAGCTTGGTGTCTTTCCAAATTATTCTGAAGATATAAAAAAAAACCTTAATAAGCAGCCCACTTTAACTAATACAGACTAATAAGTTGGGAAGGCAGAGGGTGGGTTTGGGAACGTGTTTATTTGAAGGGTTTTTAGAAAATTATTTAAAGAGCCCTTGCACAAGACTTGCTGTTCAAGGTCAGGGTTTAGTGTCAGGATTTGGGTGAGTGTTGCTGGGGACAGCAGACACCAATTTGTGGTCTGATCAAGTCTACCTTCCCACTTGTATTTAATTTTCCCAAAACAGCAGTTTGTCTTTAAATATGAACACTTATCTAAATCAGATACAGATGGTTGTTTTTATCAAATGAATGCTGTTTTATCACTTTAAAAGCTTTTGTTCTTAGTCAAGTGAAGGCAGTGGGCAGCACTCCCTTGTTTTTGAAAGAAGAGCATATGCTTTTTAATTTGAAATGTAGCACTAATAGCATTATCCACAGGGGTATAGGCTGTGCTATTGTGGATTGTGGATAATGCATTTATGCTCAAATATCCTTTATTCCCTCCTGAGTGAAAGAATTTAACAGCATATTGTATTATCATGCCATGGAGAATATCGTTTACTCCAAAAGTGAATTTTTTGACAGTATTAACTCTTCTTATAAGTCTGTGTTGAAAAAAAACAAACCCCTCAACCTATCATGAACAACGAAAAAACACTGTTGAGGGGGGATCTGGAGATAAGACAGCCAAGAGCCAGAGACAGTTTCAAAACTGTCAGGCACATCCTTCTTTAGCCTTTCCCAGTCCCTGCTCCCTTCTCAGCAGAAGTTGGTGCCCGTGCTGCAGCGGTGCCACACGGGGGGAATGGGGACAAACAGGCTTGGGATGCACAAACTCAGCCCAGCTGGGACTTCCTGTGGCCAACTCCTTTTCCCCAGGGCTGGAAGACAAATGGTTTAATAACCCAGAATGCTGTGCTCTTTGCTTCAGCAAAGTTGACTCTGCATTCAGCCTCGCTCAGGTATCTCCCACAAGCTCCTGGGAAAATGCTGAACAAACAGAGATCGCGGCTTGGACGCCCAGGGCTGGCCTTGCATTGTTTGCTTTTTATTATAAGGCTTATCTTGCTGTGTCATATGGTTAAAAACTGGAGCCTTGCCTCCAAGATAGCAGTGGGAAGGCAAGAAAAGCTTGTGTGCATTTGTCTTCAGGTCAGTTCTATAAATGAATATAGTGATGCAGCCCTGAAAGAAAATGCACGAGAGAAACAAAGTCCTAACTTTGTTCCCATCATGTGGTTTTCTGGAAATGAAAAGTTTGGGCACTGCTCTCATGCTCTCATCAGAGGACTGGCTGTGCTCCAGTATTTGTGTGAAGTGCTGGACTGGATCCTTCCACCCAGAGACGAGGGAGTGTGACCACAGCCCAGCTGGAGGGATGTTTGGAAAACAAAACCAGGTCCTGCACCCTGTTCCCACCTGCCCCAGGATTTTGGGATGTCCTAGTTAAGTCAGGGACATTAAGTCAAACCTGTTAGAGCCATCAACATAGAATGAGGTGACAGAAGAAGAGAAGCTCAATGAAATGAAGGCAGACAGTGTCCAAGTGGGGCAGCAAAAGAGAGGGAAGAGAATTTGGAAATCAGGCTGGACACTGGGTGTCCACCTACAGTTTGTGGGAGGAAGCACAGAAGCAATTCCTGCTGTCTCCCAGGAGGGTTTAGCCTGAACCTGAGCTGTTTGGTATCAATCATTTCAGTCCCAGGACAAGACAAAAGGTCCATCCTGCAGCTCCACGTGCAGGGTGACAGCAGCAGTGCTCTGCTGTCCGTCCCAGTGCTTGTTGTGAAGCACAGAAGTAGCTGGGTTTCTTCAGCTAAGGGAGCTTTAATTTTACCCAGTTATACTCCTGTAAAAGTTGAAATGTCGAAGCAAGTGACGCAGCCCTCTTGTACAGGCTGCGAGGAGAAAAGCAGGAATCTCCAGAGCATGAGTCACCTCTTCTAAAGTACAGTGTCTGAAGTGGGTGGGATGAATCATTCTCCAAAGGTAACAGTCTCTTTCTGGTTTAAATGACTAGTTAAACTGAAAGCCTGACTTCGTGGTGGCAGAAGTTAGCCATCTTCAGTGTCACCAGCATTTGTGAAAGTTATTTTCACAATTAGAGCGAGGTGAGAAGGCTTCCTTCTCAGTTGATGGCACTTCAGTGGACCATTTTGTGCTTTCTTCTGGAATCTGCACATCTTTGCCCTTCAAAAATGGTGCTGAAATGGTTTGCTCAAGTTTCATAGAGCCAGAGAAATTAAAGGCTGTTGGAAACAGAAAGTCACTTGACCCATCCCTAATCCACAGACAGATAACTGCAGTTCAGTTTTGTTATTCTTAATGTTTCCTTTCCCAACAGCCTGTAAGAAAATTTCAGTTGTTTTCAATGGGCTTTGATCCAAGCCTGCAGAGAGAGCAATAGAGGAAATTCAGCTGCAGAGGCAAATCAACAGAGGGGAAAGGTAATGGCATGAGAGAGCTAAAAGACGTAATTGTGAGATGAGGGGAGAAAGGGGAACAAAGAGAGGTGCTTTAGAGGCTGAGCAGAGGAGGAGCAGAGAGGCAGAGCTCAGTGGAGAGGAGATCTGGGCACGCAGAGAGGGACAAACTCATACCCTTGAAACACGCGTCTCTCCACCACTGCAGCATTACTTCAATTTGAGAATGCCTAACTGCTCTTCAGTTTAATCATTGCTGCACTTTTGGGTATAAGATGAATAATTAAGCCTGGGAGTAGAATACAGCAAGTGTTAATAGGGCAGAAGGTACTGCAAAGTCCTTATAAAAAGCTGTGCTTGCAGCACGAAGTGGCTGCTGTTCTCTGCGTCCCCAATCACGGAGCGAGGAGCAGCAAAGTACTAAATTAAATGAAGTGCATCTCTATCCATTCTGCTGGACTCTTTTCCCCCTGTGTTTGATACTATTTCTTGCTAAATAATACCCCGTCTCTAGCAAAGGCTGAGCAGTGTAATTCTGAGTTCTCCTTCCAAACCCAGCCAGGATGACATCCTGCACCTGAGGGCTCCCACAGGCACAGCGTCCTCCCTTATGAACCCAATGTCTGCAGAAACTCATGGTGCCTTAAAGAGATAACTCAGTCTGCAGTGGCAGCATTGTGCAATTCTTCTTCTTTGAGGAGCTTAAGATTTCTTCCCATGAAGAAATCTGACTGCACTCAAATCTGGCCAAAAGACCAACATGAAGAAGTAAATGCCACTTCATGGCATGAGAGCAGCATTAAAGAAGGTCTGAGACTTCAAGGATGACCCTGTTTGAGCAGGGAGGTTGGGTCAGGTAACTCCAGTGTGAGCCCTTCCAGTCTGACCCATTCTGTGAGCCATGCACACAGCAAGAGAAGGCAGAGCCAGGAAAAGTAAAGTACAGCCACTAATCCATGTACAAAACATGAGAATTTGGTTTGCTGCTCTCCCTCCATCTGCAGTGTCTCCCTGTGCCTTAGCACCCTCTTCCTCAGCCCAACAAAGCAGCAGCTCAAAGGACAGCACTGAATTCATTGAATTACCCAGGGACAGTGTGCAGGGAGTGCTCACTCCTCTGGGAGTTCAGACCAGTGATGCAATGCTCCTCTTTCAGATCTTCATTTTCCACACACACCCAATTAAACAGAGCTGTGTACATTAATCAAATTAGGTGGGGAGGAAGAAAGACAGATTGTTATTTTTAAATCCTTGGAAGATGGGAGGTCATAAAAGTAAAGAGGGAGGTCAATAAATAGAAAGGAGGAAATTATTTTTAACCATTGCAGATAAGGTATTTTTAGAGCAATCACCTGAAAGCTCCCTGAACTACAGAGTGATAAGCACAGCTCAAATCAGTGGCTGCAGCCTGGCTCAGACCCACCTTCCCTGCTTCTTCAAAGTGAGTTTTCAGTGTAATGACTTTTTCCCCCCCTTTTTCTCCCACCTCCAGTCCTTCCTGTTCTCACAGAGGCACCTCTGAAAGTCTGGTGCTTGTATTTGAGGAGACCTCCAGTTGTTGCTAAGAGGGTATTTTTTTATCCTCTTTGATTTTATTTTGGTTTTGGCCTCCTCTCCCCTTCACAGGAGGTGGAAGGATGACAAGCTGAGCTTCCCCAGGCCAGCAAGTTGGAAAAGAAACAGAGGCTGAGTTCCCTGGGGCCAGGAGGACACAGCTCTGGCTGGGACATCCTGGATAGGGTGTCTCCATCAGAGCCCTGTGCCACCAACCTCCCCTCTGCAGACCCAGGCAGAGCTGCCAGAGGGGCTGGGGGTGTTTGCCAGCAGTGGGAGATGAGGACAGCACTGGATTTTTAATTTTCTTTTTGCACACTGTGCCACACAGCTTCACCAATTATCCATGTCACACCTTGTCAGCAAGAAGATGGGATCAATACCATCATTTATCACGGTCTGGACAGCAGTCCAGGCAAATTTAGGTGTAGGGAAACAGCTTTGGATCAGGATAAACTCAGGACAGTCTTCCCTAAAGCTGCAGACAAAAGCCTGGGATTCACTAACTATGCTGTGCACTAACTATACTGTGCATAAAGCACTTTTTTTTGGCTCTCTACTCTTCTAGAAAGGGCCAGATCTTCAAAATAATTCAGCATAAACCACGCTGTGCCATAACATGTGAGCTGTGAATTTAAAACAGATCTTTTCAAAGGTAAGGGAAGATGTCCCCATGTCTTCCCCAACCTGAATTAGCATTTTTTCTGCCAGGATGCAAGCTTTCGAATGTGTCAATATGTTGACATGTTGCCATAGTTTGGGGAAAACAATCATTTTGGAGCCATCTTCCCATCTGCTGTGTGAATTTGATTGTCTTCCTGCATCCTGCTGGCCACTTCACTGAGAGCCCAGTGCCTCTGCCTTCGTGGTTTTCCAGAGTGAGGGCAAGGAAAAGGAGTTTTCTTTCTTTCAGGGATCAAAGTAAAGCATAGAAGATGCCGAAAGATAAATATTTGACTTTGAAACATGAAAAAAAAAAAGAAGAGGAAGAGTAGCATCATGGGAATAAATCTCTCGGGGTGTCCTGCAGTCTGGCTGTACATTTGTATTGCAAAGGCAGGAGCTGGGGATGTGGTGTGTAAAGATGTGGGTTTTACAAGAAAATAGAATCAGTTAGGAGACCTCTGGGAAATCACAGAATGTGTGTGCACTTTATGGTTTGTATAAAATTAAATGCTTTTTTTTCCTTCGAGATATTGATCCTTGTTCTTTTATTATTATTTATTATTACCATTTCTTTATTTTCACTCTGCTTTGATTATCCATGTCCTGTTCTTTCTGGTCTCTTGTTTGAATTGGGCCTCTTTAGGTGAAACAGGCCAATAACTCTCATCTCTTCTCTCTTATGCTCTGAATAATTATAGGTGTCCCAGGAAATCTGGCCTTCAGTAGAAATTTTGTGAAGGTTTTGAAAGATTTTATTAGAAAACACTTGGATCCTGCACAATTATCAGCTCTGAAAGGTGCTTTGCCCACCCCCTCCAGTGGAAGGGCTATTGATCATCTCACAAAGGCAAGGCAGGTACTCACAGAGAGAAGAGTTGAGGTTTGGTTGTCTTTTCAACATCAATGATAAAATTGCATCTAATGTTCACCTCATTCACCTTAACTCCAGTGGTCTGCACTAATTAAGGTGAAGCAAGCAGTGCTGGTTAATAAAGAACACTGTAATTCAGCTTGTGCTGGGCAGTGGTTGTGACAAGAGGAAAAACTCAATAACTGATTTAAGAGATGGGCTTTGATTACCAGAAATATCTGGGGCTTTTGTCCCCTGATTGCAGAGCACACATTGCAAAACCCTGCCACCATCAATGCTCTAATGTCACACTCAAAATACCTTCTCTACCTTTCAAGTTGGGCTCTGACTTGTGGAGTCGTGCTGTAAAACCCTGGAGATGATCCTCACGGTGCTGTCTCCTGTTTTGCACAAACACTGTTCTGCTTGGCCATATGTGCCACCATGCTGCTCCCAGCCCTATCCCCTGAGCCATCCCATCCCATCCCACACAGGCCAGCTCCTTTTGGAGCAGCCACCTTGTTCCCCCCAGGTTGCACACTGCTGTATTTACAGGAAATGTTGCTGCTAGGTCTATTTTGGATACCCATATGTCTGCCAGGTTTGCTTCTCTCTATCCAGGACAGCTCTTCCCCACTCTCAGAACAGACTGTGCTCCTTCCTTCCCACCACAACCAGCCAACCCTGCTACCTCACTGAGGTGAAAAAACACACACAAAATCATTTCCTAGAGCACTGGAAGCCCAAGGGCAAGAGCCAGTTTGGGTGAGGTGTGCTGGCTAATTCCCTCTCTGGAGCACTGACCATGGAAATGTGTGATGGAGAGCAGCTTTTGCCTGATTATCAGGGTGGGAGTTGGACATACAGAAAGCAACCCCAGGGGGTTTTCACCCCATGTCCCTGTCTGGAGCAGCACATTCCAGCTGTGCAGACAGGAGGCAGAGCAATCAAAGATCACTCCTTCCCCCCAGGCCTCTCAGGAGCACTAAGAAAGGTCTCCATGTAATCAGCCAGGCCAAGTTTTCACACCCCATTAGCCCAGATGGGATGAACTTCACTTCTCAACTCACTCTCTGCTGACAGAGCTGACCAATTCATTTTTCCCCAGCTGAACAGTTTTCTCTTACAGAAATGCAAATTCAGCAAAATATCATTTTTGTTGACATTTGTAATGGGAAATTATTGAAACACTTCATTTCCAGCTTAGCATTTGGCTGGTTCTGTCTCATCTGGCATGAAGTAATCAAAACCCAGCAGACAAGCCCTTGCTCTTAAATCATTCACCAAAATTTCCCTTCAAGAAGCCTGTCCTGAGATTCCTGAGATTAAATAAGATGGAAGGTTACCTTTTGCCCAAAACTTTAAGAATGCTGCTTTGCATTTAGAACTTTAGAACTTCCCTTCTTGGAATGAAACTATTGCTCCAGAAAGCTGCGTTTCTAGGGAGAAAATGTGTCTTGCAGCAGCTGAATCACAGAAAGGCTGGTTTGACTCAAAGCTTTTAAAGAATTAACAGTTGCCACAACAGGACTCCCTCTTATGCAGCCAAGGCGGTGCAGAGAGGAGCTGGTACAGGGAGTCCTGCGTGGTTCAGGCTTTTTATAGTGACAGATTTCTTTGCATAATGTATTTTGGGTGAAGCTTCAGGTTTATTTTGTACTTATCTGATGACAGCAAAGTATATGTTAAGTCTTTTAAATTAAAAAAAAAAAGGAAAAGAAAGGTTTCTTAATCAGCTTATTACAGCCTTCCATGTCTAATAAAGCACTTATATGGCAGTAAACCTGGAATCCTACAGGAGGTTGCTGTGAAGTGACAGATTCAGGTCAGAGCTGTTCATGAGCAGCCAGATTGATTTGTGATGCCTAACGATGGCAGAAATGGCATTATGGTTTTACAGGAGAGCACAGAAAGTCAGAATATGCCAGGGCCATTAGAACAGCTGGCTACCCTGGTCTGAAACACCTTGTCTCTGACCAGTGCTGAGATTTCAGATAAATTGGAGCTATTCCACAGCTGGTGAGCTATTCCACAACTAGTCACACAGTAGATGTGGTTTTGGCTCCTTAGCTCCCTTCACCCTGGCAACAAAGCCTAAATTTCCCAGTTAACTGTTGCTCCTTTAGGTACAGACTTTGAAAACCACAACCAGAGATGTCTGCAGGAGACCAATTTTTAGATTTTCCTTCCTTTCCCTCTGTCACTGCCTAACTCTGTGACCATGGGCAACTCTTTCAACATCTACTTCTGCCCTCTTTCTTGTTTTAAACAAATCCTTTTTAGAGAATCAGTTTGTTCTGTCTGTGTCATCTGGTTGGCTTTTATGCTATTTCTTGTTCTGAATTTGTTGGCCTTTATTTTTATTAACTGGATCCTGTAATAAATGTACAAGTAATGCTGACCTGAAGGAAATGCTGCTCACTCTATCAAGATATCAGAGAGTATAAAAACACTTTCTGAATGGAATTATACTGAAATGGTAAAAGCAATGGCTCCTGTCCAACATTTCCAGGGCCAGCAAAAAAAAACACCCTAAAAAGCAGATGAAGGACTGGTCCACCTTTATGGGACTGACCCTTGAAAACCCGCTGGGAACTTCAGATGGAGCCACATGCATCTTCCTCTTAATTAGTGCTCTTCTGAGAGACTTTGTGGCACCAGATCTCCTTTTTCTTACGTCTCAGGAAAATGCCAGCTCCTCTGGGGTCTTGGCATGCGACAGAGGTCCCTCAGTGCTACATCAGAGATATTAATTCTCATTAAGAAATGATGCAATCAGAGCTCATTTGGACACGTGCTGTGCCCCTGTGATGGTTCATTTTGGGCTGAAAGGCTCTGGGCACCTTCCATCACAGCTGCCAGGCTCACCTCACCCAACAGCTGCTGGGATGAACAAAGTAATTCAGGCTGGCAAGTTGGGTTTGTGATCTTGGGACTCCTGGGGCTTTACAGCCCTGAGATCTGGGGTTCTCCTTACACGTTACCAGTTATTGAGAACTCTGAATTCCAGCCAAAATAATATATGGGCATTATCTTAACTCTGAGGGGCTTGAACAGTCCCTTTGACTTTCATGCATCTGCCACACACATTCAGACCCTCAGAGGTGCAACCCATCATGCTCAGCACCTTGCAGGACTGAGCCCTTCACTAATCCTCCTAAATCCAAGTCTATTGACTTTCAAAGCAACCCGCCAGGGTTTCTTATCTGCATTTCCTGAACAAGCTGCTTGCTTAAGCTGAGCCTTTTTGCATTAGTCTTCAACCAGAGTTGATTTTGAGCAATGAACATGATTAGATTTTCATATCAAGAGGGAATGAAAATCTGGAGATAGTTCACAAGTATCCTGGAGTGAGGCAGGAGTGATCTACCTTAATTGAGTAGCTTGTAAAAACACAAAAGGTCAGAATTAGTGTCTAAATCCAGCTCAGGCAATATCCAGGTTTTTCTTTCTCATCCTGGAATGAATCTTAACAAAACCCTGAGTCTAAATGTCTTAGGGAGGTTTGAAAGCCAGATCTCAGCCCTTAGATGCCTGACATTTGTAGAATAGGATCCTGTCACCACATGGCAGAATAAGATTGAGTCCTAAACTACAGCACAACCCCACAAAGAGGGAGGTGCTGAATGAGGTCAAGGAGCCTGCTCCAGAAAACAGGCTGAAATAAGGATGGCTTCACCTCCAGGAAATTTCTGTTATTGGGGTCACTTTAACCAAAATCAGGTGAAGACTGTCTTTCAGGCTGGATGTGAGCATTTGGGATGTAGGAGTCTGAAACAAAACCCACATCGTGGCAGCACAGCGTTGTGTGTCCTTGTCAAGGTCACTGGCACTGCCTGTGTGAGTGGGGCAGTCAGACACCAGGAGCTGGCTATGGAAACAAAGCACACATGGAATAACCATTCCCACACTGACATCCTCCTCATCTCCATACTAAGGCCAGGCTTAGGCCTGACACTCCAGAGAGACTCTGGTCACAGTTCTCTGCAGGGTTTGCCATAGCAAGTCACTCTCTGTCCATTTTGGACTTCCTTTTCCTACCTATAAAATCAAAGCAGTCCAAAACTGACCATGTCCAAGTGGCAACCTTGTATTAATTCAGGGTATGGTGAATAAACACAATGAGACTTGGATTGTCACAGAGCCCTCAAAATGTAGATTAACAGATAAATTAATATATGTCCATCAATAAGCTAAAAGATCAATAATATACACATATCAAAACTTTACCAAAACCTGCATGTAGAAGCACAGCAGGTGTAATTGTGTTTGTGTCCTTCTGATATCACAGTCAGCCTCTTGGCTCCTCACTTGAATTCAGCAGCACCATAACCCAGGCGTTCTTTCCTCTCTTCCTGGCAGCAGCTCTGAGAACTCCTGACCTTCATCTCCCCTTGGCACTCCCTGCTTGAGGAGATGTGTGAGCATCTTGGAAAATCACCCCAGCTGAACTTCTCTTTCCTGTTTAGACAAATCTGTGTTCTAGATAACATGATTGACAGTATTAAAACACAGGGCTAACTCAGAGTCTCAAAAAGTAATACCTCTCCCACATTTGTCAGTCAAGAAATCTTGACTTTGAACTATTTTTTATACCTAAAATTGCAGCCAAAAATTATTCAGCTGGACATTTTCTACTGGAAGCTCTTGTGTAGTTAAAAATTAAGGTATCTCACAGCGATTTATCATTGGCTAAAACATTCCTAATAAACAAAATTAATTGGTGTGCTTTTCCCATTTTATTTGGCTTTTTTTTTTTTTTGTTAAGTTTGATTTATTTGACTTTTTCAGCATTAAAGTATTATTTTAAGCGGTGCTTGTGTTATAGATACATATAAAAATATCTAATGGGCTGGCTTTGTTCATCACTGAGCCAAAACTGAAACGAGACAAGATGGGCTGGGGGAGTGAGAGGAGTCCTCCCTGAGCACTGAGGTCAGTATTCCAATTTCTTTTGTGCCTGCCTGTATCTCTTCAGGGTCACCTCACCAGATCTCACTCCTCCACAGATTCTGCTGCCATGGTGATTTTTTCCAGCTATACCTTTTGTAGTTCTCCTGGGGAGGAACCCATGGCCTGGTTTTTTAAGGGCTCTACACAAGGTCAGATTTCCTTCTTGGCTTACAAGTGAGTCCTGGAGGTGGACAGGAGCCACCTGGAGATTGCACTGCTCTACAGATAAACACTCAGGATGGGGACACAAAGATGGGTAACAGTACCTGGGGCTGTTCCTGGAGATATCTTTAATACCCAAGGGGCAGAGATTTGGATAATTTGCCTTTTTTTGTTGTTACACCGAAGGAAGGTTTGGTTGAACAATGTATTTGTACAAAGCACCCATCTTGTTCCAGTTAATTTAGGAGGAAGGACTGAAGTGTCCAACAAGGCTTTTATATAGAATTTTAGTCCTCACTGATTTCCATAGTAATTTAATTCACAGATGAATAATAATTCTGGTGACATTAGGAGAAGATTTAGATTAAGGCAAAGAAATTGTGAGGGTGAGATAACTGGTATGTGCATTCTTGGACAAGAAGTCTATAATCTGACTGGCTCCAACAGGGTTAATCTGTGATTTCAAATTTTCCAAGATAGAAAGAAATGGAATTGTCTCCCCCATGACCCCCTTATGCCTTGTCTGCTGTGTCTCCCTTCAGCCTGTCCCCAAAACACACCACAGACCCTCCTGCTGTGTCTCTGCTCTCAGACTGGCAGCACCTCCTCCTTGTGCCATTCCTTCCTTCCAGTGAGGGTAAATCCCTGAGGGAAGTGATGAGGAGGCAGAGCCCAGAGCTGGGGCTGGCACCAGCGTGTCTCCTGGGGCTGAGCAGCCAGCCTGGGGATCCTGCTAGCCCTGAGCAGGAGGCACCATCTGCCAAATGTCCTCCTGAGCTGTGCTTCAGCAAGTGGGCTAAAGAGCTAAAAAGAACATCCCATCCATGGCAGCTGAAGTCCATCACAGCTTGCTTACAGGATTCTGGCTCTGAAGGGAGGCTGGGCAAGTGGCCAAGAAGCCTCTCTTGCTTGCCCATGTTTCTCTTTGGGGAAAGGGATTGGTGGCTTAGCGTGGCCTGAGATGGCTTTAGGGAGCAGGACGGCTTTAGGGAGCACTGGAGCTCCCTCACCCCAGGTGCAGCTCACCCAAGAAGGTGCAAACTCCATTAATTGGATTTGCCAGGGTCTTGGGGCTGCTTTGACTTCTTTGAGGTCACTGGCACAAGCCTTGTCAGCTCAAAAAGCAGCAGATCTTTGTGTTCTTCTGTGCAAGAGCAGCCAGGCTTCCTGGGAAGGGAAGGGGCAAGAAAAAGGGGAAATTATCTCCATCCTTTATTTAATTCTCTGCTTGCTGCCCCCTCCCCTTTCTTGTCCACCTACTTCTCATCCCTTCAAGAGGACATTTGTGCTCCAGAATGTGGTTGTTCTTGGGGCTTGCAGGGTCACTGGGCCTGCCTGGGGGGGTCTCTGGGGCTGTGCCCTTTGCCTCTGAGGAGGCCAAAGCTGCTGAGGTCCAGATTCTTCCTGACAATTCCATGTGATAGCTAATTAATGGCCTCCCCACGTTTCCATGGCAACTTCATGCTGTGCTCTTAGCCCTGATCCAAATGGACATTCTGCACACTCCTGAAGCCGTAGCATCAGCATGTTAATAAGACTTGCTGACGTCTTTTGCTTTCTGCCACACCGGCTGGTGAGTCTAAATTTGAATAATTTAAAAAAGAGCAGATTTCTTAGGAAGCTCCCAATGAATTTCTGTCATGTGACTGGAGCAAAATGGTCCCAGAAGTCTCCTGTATCTGAAGGGAAGCAGGATTCTGTCCTTACCTTCTGCTTTTTCCATGCTTTGGCTTTGGGACACCCAGAATTGGCTTTTCTTTTTATTTTTTTTTTTCCTCTGGGTTATTTGGAAGCTCCAGCTTTCAGGTAGTCCCTAATTTAATGACAGCAAGGGACAAGGATCTATCCTGAACTGGTAGGACCATCTCTCTATTAGCTGAGCTGGACAATCTGATGGATTGCTCCCCAACTCCTTCTCGTGCCAAGGAAGGATGCTGGGTTCTGTTCTCATACAATGGTTACTCTGACTTGAAAGCATGAACATCCCTTTTATCATTAAACTCTACAACAATACCCACTGGTCATGCAGGCTAGTGGGTCGAGTTTTATGGTGAAGGGATTCTCTGAGTCCCACCTAATTCTGCTCTGTTAATTACCCTTCATTCCAGCCACTGTCTTGTCAAACCCATTTTTATGGCCATCATTTCCTCAGGAGCCGATTAACCCCACTGTAGCACTGGTGTGGGCTCTCTGGGGGATCTGAACTGCTTCCTCTTGCTGAGACAGATGTCAGATGGCTCCACATCTACTGCCTGCAGAACCAATTCCCTAAACCCAGCCTGGGGGATGTTTCTGGATCTGAGTGTCACAGTCTGCCCCTGGAAGGGCTTTTGGGACTGAGTGGTGGAAGTAGAGCACATGCCCTGCTTAATTTATTTCTTAGGATCAAAAGCAATCAACTACATTTGACTGGCTTGTTTAGATTCTTTTCCATTTTCTCAGTGAGCCCAGAATGGTGGTTGAGCTGCCAAAGAACTTCATCTTCCCTACCTTGAAGGACGTGCAAGTTTATTCTTGATATTTTTGCTTCATTCCTTCGCAAAATTTTGTGCAGCCCCGTTGGAACGTGGCTCCACTTTGTGGTGTTGATGTGCCACCATGTGCAGGTGCACCATCAGCTGAGTTCCACATGCTGACAGCAAGTCTGTGCCAAAACTCCTTCCCCCTCCTCACACTCCAGCTTGCCCTTTCCCAGCCATGATGCAGCGTTACCTCACGTGCCTCTCTCAGCTCCACACCATCCACTTGGCTCTGCATGGGCCAGCCAGGATTTAATGTTGTGTTGGCACCCAATACCTTGCTGAAGGTTTATGGAGTTGCCCCCACTGCTGCTCATCCCAAGGCATCATTAAAGATACATGAGGGCAATTGATTTGATCCCTACCAGTGCCACAAGCACCAGGCGAGATTTAGGTAATGTGCTGCTAGTTACCCTTGAGATCTGAGATTTAATTGCAGCTTCTTTGGCTTCTACTCACTAAACCTGGATTCTTATCTCAAAGGAAAGAATTTATCGAATTAATTTCACTCTGTGTTGGCACGGCCACTATTCCCAGCCATGAGCAAATGCCATGATTGCATGCAGGCTGCAGCTCAGGCTGCTCAGAAGCAGCAGTCAGTATTTTTAGAGCTATAACCATAGTTCTTTCAAGTGTCAGTTCTTTGGGTCATACATGTAATTTAAACAGTACATTTCTATTCCCTGCTTAGATGGATGTAACTGTCAGGAACATTATTTCTACTGATAATTACAAATTTGACATTCATTTCCCATGAATACTCTCTACTATTTGCTTAAAACTCACCTCCATGCATACGATTGCTGCCAAATGTTCTCTTATCAGAAAGCTGAGGCAGAAATGTCACATCTATAAAGAACACTCTTGGAATGGTGAGGCCTAATATGATTTTCTGCTACACAAAGCAAAGACCAAGCAAATGAAAAACAAACACTGGGAAAAATGGGCAGCCTGAGGCCTCTTGTGTGGACTGACCAGGGGAGAGAGCAATCTTGATACAGGTAGGGAAAAAAAAAACTACTACTAAAGGAAATGTCCCTAAAAACATCCTTGCTGTTTAATTCACCCAGCTCTTGTCCTGATACCCATTCCTGGATAGACAGACTTTTGTGACTAATCCCCCTTTTTGGGGTTTTACTGATTACCCAAATTGCTTCTCTTATGCCCTCAATTGGTAGCTCGGCAGGAGAGTTCAGTGAATGTGCATTTTCCTTCAGGTTTGCAGCTCCTTCTCAGGTAATCTGGACGAGAACAACCTAAATCATACAAATTAAACCTGAAATCAGCCTTAATTACCTGAGTCTCTGGTGTCATATGACTGACACCACAATGCATTCAGGTCTTTCCAGAACTGATGTTGCCCTCAGAATCTCCCAAAGTCTTCAAATAAAGTCAAAATTCCTACAGGACTATTTTGAACTCCATTGAATCAACATGTTAAATCTTGAGCCAAACCTGAATCTTGGTCTTTAGATCAGGACTGTGCCCCTTGGTCAGACCTGTTTTCTCTGGTTGCTCCTCCAGCTCTGGAAGCCATCAGGATCAGAGATTTATTTCTGCCTTTCTGGAGGGCAAGAATTCCAGTCTCTCACTAGCACTTCTCAATCAACTTCAACTAAAAAAAAGGCAGTGAAATTAAGAGAAACACCTCACTACTCACCTCCCACAGTGTTCAGGCTTCATCACCCAGCTCAGCTGATCCTTCATTCACACACTCCATTCAACATCTTATTTTTTGTTTAAATCCAAACATGTCCACACACATTCAAAAAAATTTTACCCATCTTTCGGTTATTTTAGTTTTTTTTTTTTTTTTGATAATTCAATTCTTTTTAATTTGGCTTTATCCTTGCAAACTCAGGATAGGGTTTGTTGTTGTGCTCTTCCACCCCCCACCCTTCCCTTTTACTAATTTTGCATATATTTTAATAAAATGTTTTCATATAGTTGCTGTATTTTTTTTGTGGACAAAGTGTAAGTGAGACAAGGATATTATTCACAGCCACAGAAACATAAGAAAGTAAAAAGGATTTTTTTCCTTTCCCAGTGACAAAAATGACCTATGTACCCTTCAGTGTCTCCAGGTTTCCTTGGAAATGTATTCCCTTGCATTGTGCTTTAGTTTTTGTGGTGATGAGGGTCACCCAGCACCTGAGGCAAAAAGACAAACTCAGCTTTGCCTTTATGATTTTGGCTTTCTCTGCTTTAGGGACTATGTAGAAGGGCCTGAAAACGAGTGAGTGAAGATTTACAGGTGCTGCTCCTCCTCTGGCAGTGCTGAAGAAAGCACCAGCCCAGTGCAGGGCACAAACTGCAGGTCAAGCTAAACAACCCAGCAAATCCCATTTTCCAGCATCTGCTGAGCCTCTACCTCTGGTGAAACATCTTCCAAGATGGAAATCCCAAAGGGAGGACACCTGAGCCCTGCACCCACCCTCCACCTGCTCTGTGTGGTCTCACCAAGGAGGGATCAGTTTTACACCCCAAGGGCTGCCATCCCCTCCTGTCCTCCAGCAAAGCTCAGCACAGGCTGCAGGAATAACTCAACATAAAGCTGGCATAAATCTCAACAGAAGAAATATCTTTTATCTTTAACCATTTACTCCCAGTATAGGAATAATGGTAGCTCTTTTACATTTACATATAACTCTTGGTTGTTTGTTTGCTTTGATTTTTTTTTTTTGTTTGTATGTCTCTTTGTCTTGGCACCTGCATAGCAGAAAACTTGACAGTTCAGTACAGAAGTTTGCCCCTCTCTCTGCTCCTCCCTTTATTTCCTCTGCTGCCCCTGAGGACTCGCAAGCACACCCCCAAGGTCAAGAGAGAGTACGGTGTTACCCTTTTATGACGGATTATAGAAATAACAAACATGCCTGACAGTTTTATACAGCTGCTAGAACGGGTTTAGTTTTCAACAAATGAAGAATTTCCTCTTTTTTTTTCCCTCTTTTGTATATTAATTACATTTTACAAATCTTATTTTTCCCCTTTTATTTCCTTTCCTTTCCCCCCACTTCTCCTTCTTCCTTTTTGCTTTTTTTTTAACTCTTTCTTTTTCTTTTTTCTTTTTTTTTCTTGTTTTCTTTTTTTGTGTTTGTTTTATTTTTTTTTTTTTTATACAGCAAAAGGATCAATCACCAAGGTGTCCATTGCTAAGTCCAGGGTTAGCAGAGTTTGGCTGTCATCTGGTCGGACTGTTTGAGGATCTCGGTGTTGTACAGGTCCAGGGCGTGGTTCACTCGGATGATCTCGCTGTTGGTGAGCTTCAGGCGGTGCTTGAGCATACAAGAGAACAGATCCAGCTGCGGCTTCCCCGGGGCCACCGGAGGTGCCAGGCGGTTGATTCGGTCCCGAATATCCAGCAGCAAGAGCATGACGGAGGAGGAGGAGTAGAACTGCCCGCCCTGCGTGTAGGACTGGTTGACCTGCTGCACCGCGCTGCGCAGGAGGTCAGCGTTGAAGCGCAGGCTGTAGCCGTAGACCTGCACGTCCGAGATCTTGATGTAGAACTGGCGCTTGGTGGGGTCGGAAAGGTCCACGGGCCCTTGGCCAGTCTCGTTGCGCAGGAGGGAGGGCAGCCGAGTCCGGCTGCGTAGGTAGATGTGCACCGTCTCAAAAAAGGTTTTCCACCGGTTGCCCAGCAGCAGGGTCCAGTTGTAGCACTGGCTGTTTTGGAGGCGGATTTTCTCCCAGCGCGGGTAGCCGTACTCCCCGAAGGGCATGTTCCAGCCCTCCGAGTGGCTCCCGCTGAACGGGTTGACGTAGACAAAGAACATGGGGTCCAGGCTGCTGTTGCGCATCTGGCAGATGCGCATGGAGATCCCGATCACCATGTGGATGAAGTCCATCCGGTTCTTGTTGCTCTTCAAGGTGAGCGACATGCGCTTGCGCCACCGCGGGTCGAAGAAGGTGTCCAGGCGGATCTCGTTGCTGATGAAGGTGGTGTGCACGTACAGGCGAGAGTCCATCTTCTGCAGCAGGTACTTCAGCTCCAGGTCCTGGAAGTCCAAGTCCGTCTCAAAGCTGATGAACTGCTCGCTCCGCTCCGAGTCCACGTTCTGGGGCTCGCAGCGGCCGCGGTAAAGCTTATAGCCCTTGTTGCACGAGCCGCAGAGGGAGATGTTGGCGAGGCTGCACATGGCACAGCTGTTGTTGCCCCCAATGATGCAGGGGATGGGGCGCTGGCACAGACTGGTGCCCCCGTGGCAAACGCAGCTCCGTTGGCTCTCCAGAAAGGTCCCCCAGAACCCGTTCTCGTTGCAGTAGAGCAGGGACTGGACTCGGGTAAGCCACTCCTGTATCGTCCTGCAGGTGGGGAGAAGGAAGAATTAGCACTGTAAGGCCTCACAGGGACTCGGTGTTGGCATCTTGCTGGAGTGTTTTCAGAGATATGTCTGAGGCAGAGCTCTCAGAACATCGATGCCCTGCTGTGGCATCTGGGAGCTATTCCAGTCTATTTCTAGACTGAATCTTTCATCTGCTGTTTACTCCTTTGGTGATGAGCAAAAGCCTTCTAAGAAATTGCTACCAGTTAGAAATGCTCATCTGAGCTCTCTCTCTTCACTCTGCTCTAGGAGCCGACACAGGCACTGTGTCCTGTGTCCTGCCAAGGATCCCAGCAGTGCCACAGTGACGTGGGAATGGAGCTGATCAAGCCATGCCAGAGGCTGTGGGGCTATCAGACATAACAAGGGGAGCAGAACTCCCAGGCCAGCAGCAGAAAATTGCTCTCCAGGTCACTGGCAGTTGGCCCCACTCTCTAATAAACAGACCCATAAGAGGACAGGAAAAGCAAGCAGCGACCTCTGCTTATGGTGCAGAGCTCAGAGCAGTAGAAAAGAGGGTGGAAGCCAGGATGCACAGAGACAAAGCTGCTAAAACTATTCCTCCTTAAAAAAAAATCCAAAAGACTGCTGCTAATTAACCACCTCTTGGAGCCTCTCTCTAAAAATCAGCCCCACTCACCACCCCCCCAGGCCCCACCACTCCCACAGCTGCTGTATCAGCACCTTCAACCCCACATCCTGCAGTCCTGGAACAACCCCTAGAAAATGACACTGCAACCCACATTCACTTTTTGCACAACCCACTTGCCATGCTGCCTTGTTTCCCCCTTTTCCCCATTCCCACTGCCCCAGGAAAGCTGGGTACAGTGACTCCTTTCTCAGCAGCCCTGAGCAGAACCCTCTGTGCAGCCGCTGCTCCCTCCCCTCCGCCTCCCCCTGGCTAATGAATACTTCATTGTCTCCTCTGGGCAAAAAGTTCTTGGTAGTGCTGCAGTGAGAGGACTGGCTAATGACAAATTAGGATTCAGCCCCTGTAGAACGAGAGGAGTGATTATGGACAGAGGCTCTCAGAGCTGGATTAGTGAAATTCATGGCACCTGCATCGCCTGACCTCCGAATAATCATTAAGCTGTAGGCTGTATCAAAGAAGGCATTAAATGATACAGCAGCAAAGAACAGCAAGATGATTAGGGGGAGGGAGCAAGTGGAGGGATGAGAGTGTAAAACAGAGGAAAGCACTGGAAGGAAAGAAATAATCAAGGAACTGAAGCAGAAAGGTTGGGAAAGAAAGAGAGGAAAATGTGCAGGTAAAAGGAAAAATGAGAGAGAAACATGGTGGGCAGGAGTAACGGGTGGAGAAAAGGAAAAACTGCAACGGCAACAACTGAAAAGATAACATGCAGGAATGAAAAGCAGAAGAAAAGGAGTAAAAAGAAGGGGAAAACAGGGTGAGGAAAAAAGGAAGGTCATTAGAAGAAAAATTCTGAAGTGTTGGATGTGGGAACAGACAATTTTCACATTCTTCTGCCAGGGTCTCTCCCCTGTTTCCAGCCAAGAGCAGCTCTTCTGCTGGGGGAAAGGACAAGGTTGGCTGGGGAACTTGGGAGCAAGGCAGTGACCTCCATAAATATCTGCTGTAGAGGGAGACAGTGACAGCCCTGGTCCCTCAAAAATGCACAGGGCTCCTCAATTCCTGGGACAGCTCTGCCTCAGAGGGGAGGGCACAGCACAGCTGAAAAACACAGCCACAAGCTGACAGCAACAAGCATTTCCAAACCTGCCCAGGGGGCTGAGGCTGCCTTCTGCTCACGGGTGAATTTTTGCTCACTTTTCAGCAATAAAAATATGTTTTCACCCATCTGAAGCCTTGTGCTTCCTGTTTGGAAAGCCAGTCAAATGCACCTGGATTCGTGCAGTGCTGGATTGATGCTAAATACAAGTTTTAGGTGTTGATAATGCCCTGAGTTCCTGGGCCAAGGACTGCCATAGCAGGGGAAACAGTATAAATTAGAGACAAGTGACCACATTCTGTCCATTTGGGTGTGCTCTGTCTTAGGAAAAAAAAATCACTGGATAATTCTGTCCTTCTTTACAATAACAAAAAGTATATATACACAAGCAGAACAAAATGGAAAAGAAACCTCAGCTGATATCTTGCAATGGACAGCAGTGAATTTCCTGTTCCCCAGATGAACTTTGTGGAGGATGGGAGGTTGTATTTTGGTGTGTGTGTGTGTTTGTGTGTGTGTCAGCTTTCAGCAAAGACACAAGTAGGACTAAAAGAAAACAAGAAGAAAATGAAACAGGAGACTACCCACCATCTGCTGATGGCAGCAATAAAGGATGCAATTAAATAAAAATGCAGAATCCAGGGCACTACAAACATGACAATGGGAAGTGTGAGAGAGTGAGAGAGAAGCAAAGTGGTATAAATTCCCCCATTTTTTCTTGCAGCTGGGTTAAGAATATACACAGGTCCAGCAAAAGCCCTCCAGCTGTCACTTATTAAAACACATCCCTCTGATGGCTCAGGCTCATGGCACTGTACCTGAGAGGTGTGAGAGCAGGAGGATGCTGGAAAGATCCCCTGTTTAACAGCTGAAAACCAGTACCAGAGCAGCCATTGATTTTCATTCAAAATATTCCCAGGGAGGTGGTGGGAATCCCCACCCCTGGAGGTGCCCAAGGAACTCCTGGATGTGGCACTCACTGCTCTGGTCAAGGTGACAAGATGAGGATCAAGCACAGGTTGGACTCACTGATCTTGGAGGTCTTTTCCAACCTCAATGATTCCATGATTCTAAAGTGAAAATAAATATGACATGCAGACCAAGCTCTGAGTGAGAATTACTTTGCAGTGTTTTCTGACTGTTCCTCACTGGATGTGTGGTTCCCTGGCAATGCTGGAACAGGGAGCCAGAGAGGGAAGGGAAAAAGGCAGGGACTTAAAATTTTTCCTTTGCAAACTCACCTTTCACTTTCCAACAAGCACTAGCTGCTCTGGGGGTACTTTTGGGCTTTCTGTATGGAACAGTGAAATAAAAAATGCTATTTTTTTTTTCCTCAGCAGCTGTGAGATGTATTTTGGCTGCAGGCCAGAACATGTATAACCCTTCTCTCCATTGGCTGTTATTTCTATTTTACATCCAGTGTTTTAAAATAAAACTACAGGTGATCATTCGACCTTGAAGTTTTATTAACTGAGGAGTGGTCTCCTTTTTAAACCAACAGACTTGCCTCTGTCTTAAACCTGTAAACTTTCCTGGGTTTTGACAAAAGAAGTACAGACCAAATATATTGATATCTATATATCTATATAGCCATATATCTGTATTTATATATTTATATAGATAAAAATATATATGTGATATATAGATATATGTGATCAATATATAGATATATAGATGATATATAGATATATAGACATATAGATATATAGATATATAGATATATAGATATATAGATATATAGATAGAGATTATATATAGATATATAGATATATAGATATTTCTGTCTCCTTAGCCATTGCAAAGGGTCATGGAGAATCAGTCTAATTGCTAGAATCCCTGCTCTCCCTTTCTTATCTTCCTTTTGGAAGCACCACCTCTTCCTTTCCCTGAGGACAATCAACAGCAATCTCATTTTTTTTTTTTGCATTGCCTTTGAATGTATAATGCAGGCTTACAATTATGTGTATTAAAGAGAGAGAGGCTTGCTCTTAATAGAACCATGCCACCCTTTCAAAGCCACTAGCATGCTTGATAAGCCTCTGTCATTCTGTACAGCAACAATTAGAAAATGAGAGTATTTCCCAGCTCTGTGAGGAGAAAGATGGGTTGCACCTCTTCCACTACAGAGCTCCTTCCACACTGCTCCCCTGCCTAGCTGCAGATACAGAATGACAAACAAGAAAAGAAATGATAATATGCCTGCTGATGTTGACTCAAACAAATCAAGCACATCAGTCAGTTAAAAACCCATCTGCCATCATCCATTCCACCCTCCTTCCCCCAGATTTCATTGTAGTAGTTGGAGGCTCCCTTTTTGCTTGGCTGGGTTTTTAAAATAGATGATAAATGCTGAAGACATATTTGTCTGAATGTTTTGGAGCAACCTGGTTGGATGGAGATTTCCTTGCTGCTTTGTTGTTGTTGCTGTGGCACAACTGAAAATTCCACGTTGGACATGCCTGTGGCTCCTCCAGCAGCCTGGTCAGAAGAGCTCAGGCAGCTGGCAGGGATGGGCCAGGTTTAGGAAGCTCTCCAAAGACTTTATTTCATAATCTCTTACATTTAATAGATATTTCTCCTCATCCCTAGTAAGTCCATCAAATCTTTGTCTAGAAACATGAGATTTCTTGGTAATTAAAGAGGTGTTAAGCCCTGGAAGAGTTTTCTGAGCTGCACAGTGATGAAATGAAAATTCAGCATGTTCAGCAGCCAGGATGGGAGCAGTAGACAGCAGTCAATCTGTCAATTTTCTCTTGAAACTGAATATTTAGATAACAAAGGAAGTGGACAAACAGTTTCTCTCCAAGTATTAACTTGGCCTGACCCTTCCAAGAGAAGCATGGAAGAAAAACATCTCAGACTGATTTTTTTCCCCAAGATTTTCCATATTGCTTCAGTCCAGACAATGTGGAAAGACACAGCAAGAGATGTTTACTAAAATCCAGAAATGCAAGTCTCCAAAAATGACTTGAAGCAAACTCAGCTACAGGTTAGGGCTGAAAGGAGCCAGCAGGAGGGGATTATTAGAAATCAATAGTTGTTGTAGCAGTATTGGCAAATCTGCTCTCTCTACCTGTAATAACCGTGCAGGGCTTCTGCTCAGTGAGGTTTTACAGGTTCATGCTGCATCTCACAGCAAAAATGTGCTGTATTCCAAGTGAAACTAAAGCTTCTCCTTTCACACTGGAGATACTGAGGAGCACATTCCAAAAATGGGCTGAAGCACCTTGTGCTCCACCTCTCTTTTAACAGCAAGTGGAGGCTGAAAGCTCAGCTGTGGATCTTGAGGGAAAACCACAAAACAGAACAGACTAAACATATTCTTGCAGGCCTTAAAGAATAAGTGATGCCCTTCCCCTGGGTAGGTAAAACCTACACAGAAGGGATGTGAGTGTAGCCAGGAATGTGACAAAATTTCAGGAACTCAGCAGGAATTCCCACCCGCTCCCAAATTTCCCCCACACCCTACTCCAAGCACAGCCTGTTGGGATTATCCCAAACCCAAACTCAGCTCCAGCAGCCCCCCAGCACAGCTCCCCCGTGCCCAGGAAGGATGGAGTACCTTTCCCTAGGCAGCTGGTGGTTAGGATTGTGCCGACACCGGACACTGAGGCCAAAGAGTTTGCGGGCAGTGCGCTGGATCTTCTGGCGCTGGGCTTCCAGCGAGCTCTGCAGCAGCTTGTAGCGGTTCTGCAGGTCCCAGTCGTTCCCCCAGTGCTGGTGGATGCTCCCAATGGTCAGGAAGTGGTTGCTAGGTAGCCTTTTCATGAAGGATTTAAACTCATCTGGAACACACACAAGAAATGGGAAATGCAGAGGTTGCCTTACAGGAGTACAAAGCTTTTCACGGAGAGCAGTGATGGGCGAGGCCAGCAGCTCTGCCACGGGAAGGTGATGTCCTTTAACTCACTGCTCTGTCACTCTGCCCCAGAAGCCACTCATTCCATGGCTGTTGCTGCTCCCATATAGGGAAAAAAACCCTATAGTGAATATCAAGGTGAAACAACACAGCTGAAGTGTACAGGGTGAAGAGGGAGAACAGGAAATAAAAAAAAAAAAAAAAAAAAAAAAGAGAAAAATTCTCTGGAACATGAGGTTATAGTCTAAGGGTATAAACAGCAGCTCTGCCACGGGAAGGTGATGTCCTTTAACTCACTGCTCTGTCACTCTGCCCCAGAAGCCACCATTCCATGGCTGTTGCTGCTCCCATATAGGGAAAAAAACCCTATAGTGAATATCAAGGTGAAACAACACAGCTGAAGTGTACAGGGTGGAGAGGAAAAAAAAAAAAAATAGAAAAATTCCCTGGAACATGAGGTTATAGTCTAAGGGTATAAACAAAAAGCTGGGAGTTGTAATCATTGTCAGAGTTCTCATTTACATTGTTTTTCAGCTGCTCCTGAAATGCTGTTTGTTGTTGAAAGCATTTTGCTGTGTAATTAAAAAAAAGGGGGGAAAACAAAGCTTAAAAAATTCCCCAGAGGAAAGGTTTGGATGCTGAAATGTCCTGCTTTCACATTTTTTTTAAAAAGAGCATTCTGATTCTTACCTCTCATTTAACTCCATTTGAAGTTAAATGAGTTGCATTTTGTAATGAGGAAAATAAAATAAAACAGTTTGCAGGGCTCGAGCGAGAACAAAAGGTGTCAATTTTAGCCAAAGGGAGCAAATTCAATTGATCGAAAAATATATTGTTCAATGTTTCTGTTTGTTGTATTTGTTGTTTTTTGATCATTTTATTTCCATTTTATTTTGTTTGATAATGAATAAAAAAAAAGAACACACTGTTAGCAGGGTTTGTCTGAGAGGTACTTTTTCATCACAATTCTAATATTGTTTCTGTTTCTGATCAGCCCCTCCTTCCTACCTGAGAAGGGTGGTTTGCTCAGACTCTGATTACCAGGCTGGGGCATCCTCAGATGGGAAAAAAACAGATGGTTCTAACTTTCTCAGGGGAAAATAACTCAATTTTTGATGCTAGAAAACCATATTTGACACAGTGAGACCTTGAGAAATGCAATGAGAGGGACAATAAGAACTCCATAAAATGCAATAACGACAAGAACAATGTTTTGTACCAGGAGAGAAAAATCCCATGTGCCAGCACAGCCTTGGGAAGGGCCTGGGGGCTGAGGTGGGTCAACATCGTGTTCTCACTGGAAAAAAACCTTTATACTGGTTGATATTCACCTTTTCTTGGCACTGCACCTGAAAGGGATGGCCAGAGCCTGGGAGGGCAGAGCTGAGGGACTTGGGGAGCTCCAGGGTCTGAGCACAAGTTCTGCAAGGTCAGGTGTGGGAGGAGGCCAAGGGATATTTAATTTCAGCAGCAGCTGCTCAAAAGGTACTCACAGATATGAGCAAAACTCCTCTTTTGAGAGACAGTTGCTATAATAAAGAGCAATGCACAGTTTGCAGCTTGAGAAATTAAAATGATTTACTGAAAAATTTCATCGCTTGGAAGTAATGCAGCGCTGGAATATGATCAGAGATGTATAAAATCTCTCATTTTAGACTCTGCTAGACAAAACCAAGGCTGACCTGACCCAGTGCTGGCTCTGGTCCTGCTTCTAGAGGGAGGCTGGTCTAGGACCTTGCCATAAAGTTCCCAAACAAGCCAACAAGTTGTGTAGCCAGTTTCCTTTACATTATCTGAATTATTTCTGATCCTTTCCCAATTTTTTTTTTTAATTCCTTCATCCCATTTTCAGAAGGAAGAGGAGAGCTTGTAAAGACTGAAATCTTTTCAAACAAAAAGAAATAATCCATAGAATTAGTGGAGAAAATCAGACCAGATAATTTACATCCTATAGTGCAAAGTTAAAGATATTGGCACAACAGATTTCCTATTGTTCATCAACTTGCAGTTCATGCTTAACTGCCTCACAAAGGATATGTGTGATTAGTCAGCCTCATCCTGACACGGGTGTAAATGGATGTTCACATCCTACTCATCACATGGTGGAACCCAGCTCCTCAAAAATAATCATCACTGCACTTCCAGCATCCGTGGGACATCTGCTTGTCTCCTTTCTCCCCCAAAGATAACCAAGAGATTTTTTTTTAAGTCATCTCTCAGGTTTTCACTTTGTTTTTAATGCTGCTTCCAGTGCTCTGCTCCTCCCCAAACCCAACTCTGTGCTTTTCCACGGGCCTCTGAAGCCACCATCACGTGTAATTGCTTCTGTTGACCATGCTGATTACTCCGGGTACCTTTCAGCAGTAAAAGCCTTGCATTTGCTTCCCGCCCCTTATAAATCAATTTCCTCAAAAGCCTTTTTGTGCAGGAGCCCAGGCTCTTTTCCCTCTGATGATGAATGTGCTACATTTTTCATCGAGACGGGCAAGGCAGGAATTTCGGTGCAGTGTGCACATTTTGCTACTGCAGTGCAACGTTGGGGGAAAAACAAATGAGCAGCAAATCTGGCAAAATAAAAGCTGGATGGGGTTGTTTAAAATTAGGGTGATGAAGGAAAAAAAAATAAAAGTACTTTAAAACCAACATAGTTTTTTCATTATTTATATTTATTTATAACTCTGCCTGGAAATGGTATGGATGGGGACATTCCCTGTTTCTGGGAATAGTTCATTCTGAACCCTGAGAATTTCCAATTAATTAACAAGCCTGTTTGCATTTGCTGTCATTTTATTCCTCTGCACAGCAAACCTTGCTGATGGCTGGAGCTGCAGCTCCCGTGATGCAGCCTGGCCCCTCTTTCTGCCGAGTCACCCCTCCCCAAGGCTGTCCCATGGCAGTGACTCAGCATCCCCAGTGGCACCGCAGGGAATTGGCAGGTCAGACATCTCTTTCACAGATGAAATTTTCCTTTTGCCAGTGGCAAAAAGAAAAAAAAAAATCCCATTTACATCAGAAAGCAATAGTCTTGAATAAACAAATTAACAAATAAAACTCCACTAAATGACTTAATTAAAAGTTGGGGGTTTTTTAATCCACAATCACAGAATTTTTTTACCAGCCATTCTAAAATGCCAAGAATAAGACAGTGCTATTTTTCTCAATATACCCACAAGCAGTGAAGCACAGGGCTAAAAACCTCCTGAGCTGATTCAGTTCACTGCAGCCTCCTTGACTTTGAAGATACTGTTCCAAATCACAGCAACTCTTGATTTGCCCTGCACGATTTTTTCAAATTAACAGAGGATCCAACACAGACCAAAAGCAGAATACAAATGTTTTGGGCTTTCAGTAGCTTCCTGTTCAAAATGGTATTTGCTTTCAGAGCACTCCTGTGCCTTTCAGTCCACTTTATTGGAAAAGCCTTCAGATGTCATCAGAGATTTCTCCTCTGCTGTTCATAATGAAGAAAATCCTCTAGTTATTGGGAATATTTATTAAAACAAAGAAGCAAAACACTAATACTGCAGTCTTTTGTGATAGCAACTTCCATCTCAAAGGATAAGTTCACGCATGATGCATCAAAGTGATGAATCAGATGCAGCAGCTTTAGACATAAAGATAATCACTCCATCTAGCCCTGAAAAGCCTCCAGTCCTGGGTGGAATATGGCAGAAATTGCACTGCAATATGTCACTTTAACATGGCAAATGAAAAACACCTTCCCCCATTCAACTCTTGAGGGGAGGGAGCCTGAATACAATTATCTCCCCAGCCTGTGCTTGGATCCAGCGCAGCAAGGACAGAATGTGGGACTGGAACTCCCCTCTCCACAGGGCTCCCACCCTCTCAGTGCCTGGCTTAGACCCCTTGGGAAGGGAAAGGGTTTGATGAGACCAATCTGTGGCTCTTGAGCACCTCATGTGAAGATCCTGTTCCAGAACTAACAACTGCTAACACTTAACCAGTGGCAGAGCTGTGCTGTAATCCTTGTAAACTTGTGTAGCACTGAGCTGGCAAAAGCTCCTGAAATCCACATTTCTGGTTTGCCTGGTGTTACCCACCACATCCATGAACCCACAGGAACTCACAGAAATCCTCTGCCCTCGTCAGCTGGTGACCTGCTCCTGGAACTGCCCAGGGCACACAGGGGATCTGGTCAGGATGGGAATTGGCCTTGGGCCATTAACTCCACTCTGGCTGCCCAGCTGAGCACCAGGGGGACAGCATGGGTGGGACATGAGGAGCTGTGCAGCAGCACAAACACCAGCAGGGAACATGTGTTGAAGTATGAAGCAAATCCTCAACAGCCCTGAGGAAACATCACAGGCTACTGCATTTCAGCCTTTGAAGGGATTAAGGTGACCTTCAACAAGGAAAGAAAGAAGGAAAGAAAGAAGGAAAGAGAAAGAAAGAAGGAAAGAAAGAAGGAAAGAAAGAAGGAAAGAAAGAAGGAAAGAAAAAGAAAGAAAGAAAGAAGGAAAGAAAGAAAGAAAGAAAGAAAAAGAAAGAAAGAAAGAAAGAAAGAAAGAAAGAAAGAAAGAGAAAGAAAGAAAGAAAGAAAGAAAGAAAGAAAGAAAGAAAGAAAGAAAGAAAGAAAGAAAGAAAGAAAGAAAGAAAGAAAGAAAGAAAGAAAGAAAGAAAGAAAGAAAGAAAGAAAGAATAGCAAACTTATGAAGAATTCTTCTTGAATGGAGATGGTCCTTTTCTCACAGTGTTGCTTCCTGACATGGAGATCTGGGAAGTTGTGACAATAAACATTGAAGAAAATGTGATGGAAAGGGGCTGGTTGAGACTGAAAGATGAGAGTCAGCACAAGGACAAGCTCCTGATGAAGTTCTGCTTGGTGCCTGTGTGGTTTCAGGGCAGGCAGGCCACTTGCTAAAGGACAGAATTCACTGAAATTGCTGCTCTTTCCTACCTCAAGCCCTCAGGAGTGTGTATCTTGTGAGTACAACACACCTACTAGGGATAAACTCCACTGACACCCCAGCCTCACCTGGGGAGGAAGTGGAAAAGAGAAATGTTCCCAGCAGCAGGCAGTGCCCTGCAGGACAGAGGAGTCATTTTCCCTTTTTCTCCCTGCCTCAAAGGAGGTGTCACCTGGCCTGTGTGTTCTTCTCCCTCTGAATTGCTTTCACCAAAGCAGAATATAGCACTCAGACAAATCTGAAAAGCAATTTCTGCATCATTCATATTGTGGAAGTTTCTCTGTAGAACTATTAAAAGAGAGAGCTGGAGATGGTTTGGTATGAAAAATCAGATTTTTAACCAAACATATAGTTCCATGGAAAATATCCCTGTACACCTAATTCCATGTGTGGTGCGTGTTCCTGTCTGTGTTTAATAGAGGAAAAAAGGGTAATAGAGGAAAAAACTCCCTCAAGACTAAGATCCTGGGTTTGGATTCAATATCCACTATTTTTGAGCCAAACTAGAGCATAATACTGAGGGAATAAAAGATTTTTAACCTGATATGACCTGCCTCAAATTGAAAAAGTGAATTTTGCTTAGTTACCTGAATTCTCCAGATCTTTATAGGCTTCTGTCCAGGTCTTGGCCATGTTTGCCAGGGTGTACTCCATGATCTGGATGTCAGTGATGGGGCAGTTGCACTGGGGGAACTCCTCGGAGCACTGGCAGCCGCACTGGCTGTCCCTGCAGATGTACTCGCCCTCCCCATTGCACATGATGTAACTCAAGGCAGACTGGACAAACTTCTCTTGTAAATACTGAGGGAAGATGATCTGGAGACCTGGAGGGAGAGAAACAGGGTTATGGGAGGGGAAAAAAGTAAATTAAAAGCTCATTTCGGGTATTTGTTGTTCTTTTAAAAACCTGTTTCATTAACAGTTTGGGAAAGTTATGGTGAAGAATTAAAAGCTGTATGAATAAGGAAGGTACAAATTGCATCCATTCAGGGCAAGTAGTGACTTAGCTGAGAACAGACCCCATCTCCTCTGTGGGAAAAGGGTGAGAAGAAACTTCCCCAACACCCTTTCATCCCATTCCCAGCTCCCAGCACAGTACAAAGACCCTGAAAGCAAAGCCTCTCTTATTCCCAGGTGTGGCAGTTTTTATCTCCTGAAACCAAGTGCCAGTTCAGAAGCAATGAGCATTCTGCTGCTCTGACCTGTTTTGAGACACTGAATGGGTTTGGTACCACAGAAAAAAAGGAAAACACACACTGAAAGGGAAAATAAGAAGGAACGGAAAAGAGAAGAAAGGAAAATAACATGGGAGGGGATTTATAAAAGACCCTTGCAGAGTTAAGCGCCTGGCTCCCACAGCATAAATACAGGAGTGGGGTACCTGAGCCTTTGCAGCTTGCTCCCTGCTAGCAAGGCTACCTGCCAAATCCTATAAAAGTGCAAATGGATTTAGTGCTGATGATTTCAGTGCTGCTTGGCTTACACTAGCAGGGTGATCCATCCCCTTGTCCCTTTCTCCATGGCAAGTGTTTGTGTATCCATCCATCTGTGCAGGCATCAGTGTAAGTTCACCCTTGCTCAGGTACCAGAGGACACAAGAACAGTTTAGGTGTTTGCCCAGTGCAGTGTACGTGGTTTCCCATCCTGTCCTCCTCCAGGCTCCCTGCAGATCTCCCTGAGGAGTCACAGCTGTTTGCTTCTACCTGTGAGCCCAGCCTGTCAGCCCCTGTCAGTGTCTGTGTGCACGAGGCAGAGGACAGCAGCTCCAAGCAGGCATCTCAGAAACCCCTCTTGGAAAAGGCCAGGGCCTGGAGAGGCACAGAGAGGGGTTTATGGCCTGAGCAGCAGCTCTGAACTCTGGTGTAATGAAGGCACGTGGGTCAATTGCCCATCTGTTTGTGTTTCTGCTGCGCTGAATTAACAGATCCCTGCCTGACAGCTCGCTGGAGTGGAATGAAAATCAGACAATAATTCAGAGGATGAGAGTGTGCAGGAATGGCAAAAAGGGTTGTGACCCCTTTCAGGAGTGCAGGCCCATCTCTGATGGGTTGTGCTCACCTCAGACAAGAGAAAAGCAGCAGGTGGTGACCCTGGGACCCCTATTACCCTTTTGCTTTTGGATCCAGAGAAGCACCTCAGCCTTAATGAGGTCCCTCTGGAAGAGCAGGTTTGGGGGCTCAGGGGGCTGTGGAAGGCACAGGGAGCCCTGTTTCCTCTCCCCCTGGTCTGGTGAGCACCATGCCTGGTGGCAGCACTGCCCCTCTGCCTGACCTCCTGGCAGGAAGAGCTTGGAGCACCCTCCAGCTGGGATTGTGACACTTGCACATGGAAGGAGTTCCAGCCTGGCATTCAGGCTGTTCCTGCATAGACCCTGCTGCCTTTTCTGCATTGCTATTGGGGACTGGAAGGAACACACAAAGAGCTGACCAGGACAGCATCCCTGCAAACACCTCAAAACTGGCCTGCAGAGGATCATCATTTGCAGGTCCCTTTGGTCTTTTCTGAGATGTGTCTCTACAAGAAGCTCAGATTTCTTCCTGCTGTCTTCAGGAAGTTCTGAAGCTCAACCTCTTCCAGGGATTGTAATGATTGGACAAGGGGGAGTGACTTTAAAATGAAAGAGAGTAGGTTTAGATTTGACATTAGGAAGGAATTCTTCCCTGGCACAGGGTACTCAGAGCAGCTGTGGCTAACCCTGCATCCTTGGAAGTGTCCAAGGCCAGGCTGGACACTGGGGCTTGGAGCAGCCTGGGACAGTGGGAGATGTCCCTGCCATGGCAGGGGGTGGAATGGGATGAGCTTTAAGGTCCCTTCCAATCCCATTCTGGGATTCTATGATTAATCTGAAAGAACCACTACAGAGGGATGGTCCTTTGTCAAATCCTCACACTGATTTTGATGATGATCCCACCTGCCAGGATCCCAAACTCTCCTTCAGGATGGAATGAAAGCTCAGTGCTGTGGGAGAACTGATGCACAAAGGGGACTGGAGAGCCTGAAGGCAGCTATGCTCACTGAGCTCTCAAGCTCACATGAGAGCAGAGCTGGACCTCTTGATGTGCAATGACTCTTCATTCATGGTCCAAGTCCCATGAATACATTTTCCATTCTGCTTCATGGAGGAGCAACCTGCTCTGGCTCCTTGAATATGATCAAATTACCTCAGGCTCTTAAGTTCTCCATGGCTTCTCTTTGAATTTTAACTTGGATAAAGCACAACAAGCTGTTTGGTCCCAGCTACAAATGATCCTGGCTTTGGAGATTTTTATTTTATTTTTTCCAGGAGAGAATAGGGGGAAAAAAGCACCTGAAGTTTCAGGAAAAGCACCTCCCATTGCAAGAGACATCCACTGTGCATTCCAGCAGATGCAGAAACATGAATACCCTGTGATCTCCAAAACCCAACGTGTTTTAACACTGCACTGCCTCACATGGATACTTGCTTTTTGCCCATAAAACTTGTGGTTTCTGAACAAAAATATTTCCAGGAAAACGTCCTCTTGTAAGAAATGATATCATCTTTAAGGGGCAATCAGACCTCTCTACACTTAGCACCAACTCAACCAAGCACTTATATAAATACTTAACTTCATCAGGAAAGCAGTTTTGCTGGAGCCCGTCGGTTGCCTGGAGCGTTTGACAAGAAGCACACACTCAGAGCTGTGTTTGTGACAAGTGAAACCCAAATCCAGCCACTCATGGGAGCACCAGTGTGCACACTCCAAACACAGACCCTGACTTGCAAACAGGCTGTTGGGATTACAAGTGACTCACATCTTCCAGCCAGGAATTTCCTTCAGTGTTACTGAAATACAGCTGTGCCTGTTTCCACAGAAGCACTTTTATATGTATATACATAAATATTCACAGATTCCTCATCATCCCCAGACAAGGGCAGATTCATAACAATTTGTTTTGCTTTAGTCTTGAGCATCTCTGTGATCAGATCTCAGCAAGAGATTTTACAAGCCCTGTGCCAGCTGCAGCACCTCACCCAGTCCTGGCATCCTCTCTTTCATGTGTAGCTCTATCCCATGCTCAGGGAATAAAATATTGCTGGGATTTGGGGGTCTGGTTGTCAGTAAAGCACAGGTGGCATGAATCTTTTGAGACCACTGCTCTGGATAATTCAGTTGCTACCTGTAAAGCAGGAAAGCTGTAATCCCAAGGAATATAACAGCCCCCACTGAGCAGCTTGTGCTAGCTGGGAAAGCCCTGCTGCCAGCCACAACCCTAATAAAATATCCCAAATTCTGTATTGTTCTCTATGAAATTTACTTGAATATTGCAAACATTAAAAAAACCAGATATATACATATTCAACCTTTCACTGTTGTCTACTGATGAAACAACCTCATGTCAGCAGCCAAGAAGAGGGGCAAGCTGATCTTAAAAAACTGGGATTTTGGACCATTTCCATGGGGAGAATCCCTCAATCCAAGCCAGAGGGCACAAGGAATGGGCTGATCCCTGACAGCAGCCTCAGGAGCTGCTAACAGATGCACAAGGTAATTTTGCTGTTGACTTGAATATCCTAGTTTTGAAGGTGTCTTATTGATCTGAGGAGGAATTCTGCCACTTTGTAAAGCATGAAGTTCGTCTTTAAAAATGAAGAGCAGCACAAATTTGGTATAGGTTTATCTTAGATAACTACTAGGCAGAATATGAAGTATCTGACAAGGGAACATGTCCTTAATTCACCTAGAAAAACTATTAGAGAGAGATGTTTGGCTTTAGACTGCATATAAAAGGCTTCCTGCATTAAAAGAGGTAAATTTCCCCAGCTCTAAATTAGAGCTATTTGGAACATTTTCCACAGAAGAGTTCTCTGTTGAAAATGCAGTTCCATTGAAGCATTTTGTGAGAGCATGTTGACTCCAAAAGCACTTTTGACTTTCTAAATGTATTTTTTCATACTCCCTCATTTCACTGCACTGAAAAGCTGAAATGTTTTGTGTTTCCATTACTGTTCTGCCCATCTTGGAAAAAGCTTTAATAGTAATTTTAATGTAAATTCTAATGCTATACTATCATATATCCTATGTAGGTATATAATATATATCTCTATGTAGTTATATATGTATAATATATAAGGTATTTGCACATGTATAATAATATAATATTAAATACTGAAGTATAATATATTTAATACTATATAAGTATTGTATATAACATGCATTATGTATTATAATATATGACCATATTTAATGTAGCAAATGACCTGATATGCAACATTTCCTGTTTATTGTTGTACAGTTTAGAGCAGCACAGAAGGATTTTAACTCATTGAAACAATGCTGTGCTCCAATATTGACATATACTGTCAATAATAATATTGATACAACAGGACATGCCTCTGAAATTTGAATTTCCTGAAATTTTTCAAAGTGTTGCTTTTTTTCAGTCAAATTTTCCAATTTCTGCCCAGGGCACTTGTCCAGGGAACACAAATTCTCCTTTCCCAACAGGTTGCTGTAGAGCTGCTGGCACCCTGCCCTGCATCAGCACAGGGATCCTGCTCCAGGGAGTGCTGGGAAAAAGGGAGACCTTCTGTGCCTACTGTGATAAATACTGTGAATATATATATATATATATATACACCAGTGCATATCTATATATACAGATAGATATATATATATCTACATATATATATAGATGCATCCCACAAGGATATTGGTTTGTAAATTAATGATTCTTTTTTGTCCCAGTTACCACAAGCACAGCACCAGACCCCCTGCACCACCCCCTCCAAAATCAACCTGCCCAAACCCTACCTGGGTTCATGGAATCATTTAGGTTGGAAAAGACCACCAAGATCATGAGTCCAACCTTTGACTGCTCACCACCTTGTCAACCAGACCAGGGCAACCAGTGCCACAGCCCACCCAGTGTCTCTCCTGAAAGGCACAGCTCTGAAACCCCAGCTCCCAGGGCTGGGCAGCAGCAAGTTCAGACAGAGAAATTCTCCCTGTCACGAAGAAGCTGCTCTTTTATTGAGCCAGGCTCAGAGCTGGAGTGACACAAAGGCAGGAACATGGATTTCTGTCAGCAGCTCATGCTCGGCTGCTAATCAGATCAGAGGAGGCTTGGTCACAATCCATTACCTGCTGCAGCCCTGTGACTAATTCCTAATGAGGCCTCTCAGAGCAGAGGAAGGATCCTGAGTAATTATCCCAAGAACCACACTCCAGATTAGGTAGAAAACTCAGGTGGAGCTTTAAAGGTCACTTTGTTCTATCAGGAGGAGCTCTGCCTTCCTCCCCTCCCTTGCTGTCTCCTCTGCCTTGGCTCCAGCCTCTCCTGCTCTGGGCTCAGCCATGGGGCTCCATGAAACCCACCTGTGGTCCTCTGTCTGCTGCCATCAGAGATCACAGCTTCATCCCCTCTCTCTCCAATTTTTTCCCTCTTCCTCCACATCCTTCCCCCTCCCTTGGTTTATCTCCTCTCATGTAGGATCAGATAACCAATACAGGTCTATTGATTTACCCACTTTCTGCCTATAACCCGTGCTGCCTGCTGATTTAGCTGCTTCCTCACTTATCTCATGTGTCATCCTTGGGTTTTCATTACCAGCAGCTATCATCAAACTGTAAAAAACCCCTCAAACTGCTTATTGTTAATTAGGTAAGAACCAGAACTCAGTGATTTGGATAATCACCAGCATAGTGAAAACAACCTGCCTATTATTTTTAAAGGCAAATAATAACAACAATAATATTATATCCACAACATTACTTGGTAAATGAAACCCAGTTTCTGTGAAACCAAAGATTAAAACAGCACTTGCCAAATTATACTCAAAGCAGAAGATGTAATGTAGCCCGTTCATCTGAAAAATTAAAATTTGTGCAAGTACAAGGATTTGAGAATTAAACCATCTGGGCAAATGAGCAATTAAATCCCACATTTCCTTATTTTGTCAAAAACTTGGGAATAACCTTCATAAATTACATGCCCAGTGAATTTCCTCCTTCTACTGAAGTTGACTTCTTGCTAACCAGCATATATTTATTTATTAATTCAGCCATGACCTCTATCTGTTGACTTCTGGACTAACTCCCCATCTGGGACTGAAGCCATGGCTTCTAGCATCCAAATAAAACCTCTGTGACTTTTCCCAAAGATTATGGTCATTAGAGAGTCCCAAAAGCTGATCTGCAAACCTCTTAGACAAATCAGCAGTTTGGGAGGGACGGGGAGACGTGGGCAGAATTCTCCTTCAATATGATGGAAAAGGTCACTTTTTTTTTTTTTTTTTTTTAAATGTTGTTGTGTGTATCATACACAGAAGTCCATCAGAATTCAATGGCAGAGGGCACTCAGACACTTCACTGGGGTCAGCTCAGCTGAGCCTCATGTGAAGGCACCAGAAGCTCCAGGGAACTTCCAGACAAAGCAGAATCACAGCAAAGAGAAGAGGGGGAAAGGCTCAGAAAAAGGGCACCCCTCTCCCATTTCCACCCCCTCCCTGGTTCCTGGGCCCTACCTTGTAGGTGGAGTTTGCTCTCAGTGCTTTGCAGAAGGACAGAACTCACAGAGTCCAGATTGTCGTAGCTGTTACAGCCCAGGGGGCCAGTCCGAGTTTCTGTTACCTACAGAGGATGGAGAAAAGAGAGAAGGGGTCCCTGTCACCAGCTGATATAACCCAAAACACATCTTCTGTACTTAGGAAAAAAATGCCCCACCCTGCACACACACTGCTAGTGTTTGGTACAGTTGCAAGCTGAAAAATCAGAATGAATTGTGGCTGCTTTCTTTAGGGTACCTCAGGCTATTCTGGGCTTGGCAATGGGATCCTGCAGACTGATGTTTCTCACAGAGGATCTCCACTGGAGAACATCAGAAGCCTGTAGAGGAATTATTCCCTGGCTTCTCTTATTGGAAAGCAAGAAACAGAGATGGATTGCCAGCCCACAGTGGTGCCTGGTGCTCCCACAGCAGATGTGAGCACCAGTGCTGTGCTGAGGATGAGGGAGGCACAGGTGACCTGCAGTGCTGCTGCTGTTGTTTCCAGCCACAGAGGAGAGCTGCCCTTCTGGAATCCACCCCGGGTGATTATCTGCTGTCACTGTTTCAATATCTCAATACAATTTCCCATCCAGAAGGGAACAGCCTCAGCCATGAGACTGCACAGAACAATAACGAGAGCTGAAACCTTTCAGAAATGGCTAACAATGACGACTCCATCCACATCACCTTCCCTGGAGTGAACTCAGCAACAATAAAATCCCTGCCCAGTGCAGGATGATTGCTTTCAGAGAAGGCAGCCTTTGCAGAGCCATTTTCCCTATTTTGTATTCTCTGAGCAGCTTCCCTTCCTTCCTGCTGCAACCCCCAAGCTGTCTCTCATTTGAGATGCCTCAGTAATGGCACACTGAGTTTTTCACCATTTCTTGTATTAAATTCAGCTGAGAGATGTTTTGCCTTACACCTCCAGGAGACAAATCCTCCTAGGCTGGCACAGGGCTGTTCATTTCACAGACCTGCCTTTCCCTTCCAAACTCCATCACTGATCTGAGTCCTCTGCTCCCTCTCTCCCTTCCAGAAGTCACTGTCACACTTAGTGAAAGTCTCCTATCCTACACAGCCACCACTTTCCAGACATTAGTGGCCGTGGGGAAATCAATTCTTCGGTTGAGTAAGAGAATAGCTAACCCTGGGAATGAAACAACTTGTGATGGAAGAAGACACCAGGCTGGCAAAGTCCTGTCCCAAATCCCTAGAGAATCCATGCAATGCAGCCACTCTTTTTGCTCTTCCTGAGGCAGCAAGTGGTACCTTGATTGCTCCGGTAGAGATCTGGATCTCATGGAGTCTCCTCATGGTGCCATCGCGATCTACAAAGTAGGAGGAGGCGAGCTGGTGCAAAGCTTCAACGCTCTGGGTGGCGTTTCCTGACTTCCTGTCGAGGCGGCTTTTGTCCATGTACATGGTCAAGGCCTCCTCTCCTGCAGCAGAAAGAAAAGGAGATTTCAGGCTGCCAGGCAGGGCCAGCTGAGCAGGAGCAAATGGGGGCATCTACTGCACCTAGGGAAAGAAAAGTCTGACACCTAAAGCGCTCCTGGAGGAATCCACCCTTCCTCAGCAGCACCAGCACCCCAGGGGGATGCACAGAAACCTCCTCCTCCATTCAGACAGCAAGGCCAAGTCCACACACAACTAAAGCAGCTCTGCTGAATTGAGTAGACAACATTCTGGACGTTTTTTAGGCAGCATAGCTTTGCCACAACTGCTGGAGAGGATTTATCCCCTCTGTCCCACTCGAGGGACGTTCTCTCTGCAGGCAGTGCCTCTGGAATGATCCACACCTGACAGGAGAAGATCCCACTTTGTGCAAACCTCTGCCTGACCTGACCTCCAGAAGGAATAGATGATGATTGCAGATAGAACACAGTGTGTGGGGAGGTACAGTGGACAAACAAATGTTAGCTGGGTCTCTTCAGCTTGCAAAAGGGGAAGGGAAAGGGGATGAGTAAAGAGACTTAATCAGAGGAAAGAGCAAATAAAATAGTTAATTTGAACTAACTACCTTGCTGCCCTCTTTCCTCTCCCAGAGTCTCATTCAGGGAATATAGGCAGAGTGAAAATACTGTACAAGATAAGGGACAAAAGCAGGTGATTTTGAAATGGTAACCACAGACAATCTGGGAGTGAAGCAGTTAAGAACTGATAAACATCAGCAGAAACCTGAATGTAAGAAAACATGTCTGAAAAGGACATGAAGCTGAGAAGCAATATTTACCTAATAGTTCAGTTTGTGCTGGGTGAGGCACAGTAAAATCCAGTTCATTCTTAACATAAGGCTGCCACTGTCAGAGGTCTAAAGAGGTGGAATGCCATCCTGCATCCTCAACACGTGAAACTTGGATTTTAATAAACGAAGAGAAGTCACAACTAGAGGAGGAATGTGCCATTTCTACATAACTCTCTTAATGAGAAGAATGGTGCTTGTTCTGATTTGATAGATGAACCACTGATGAATACACTGCCTCTGGCAGTGATAGCATGGTCCAAAAAATATGTACCACTGCTTTCAAGGCCAAAAAATATTTCAGTCTTCATCATCTTTGCATAATTTGTTTTAAGAGAACAAGGACTTACTTTTTCTTAAAATTCTTATTAGCTAAAATAATTTGATTCATCCAAATTATTTCTTTTATTACATATATGAAAAAAATAACCCAAAATCCCAGTAAGCCCTCCCCCTCACTTTCCCTGGAAATTTTCCAGCTTTTATCTGAAAGCCAAATGCCTGAAAACAAACCAAAAATATTCTGGCTGAAAATCAAAATATTTTTATTAGATTTCAGTTTTTCAAGCAATAGTTGTGTTGAGTATTCAGCCTTTGGCTTTGAGATGAAACATGGACCTTTTTTTTTTTTTGTGGAAAGAAGGTACTTTTCATCGAAAGAATTGATCAGTTGAAATCTTTTAATTAGCTCTGCAGGACCTAAGTGAGAAGTTAAGCATGTAAAACTTTGTCTTCAATATTTTGTTAAAAATAACAGACTAGCCTTCCACCCCAATCAAAACTGTGGTAATAACAACATCATCATTTTTACCTCTCATAAAAACACTTTCCCTAGAAAATGACACCAGCTCTGAATTCCTTTATCACCATTACCATTTTTATGTGTTGAGCTTGTGAGGAGGCCTTGGCAGGGATCAAGGCTCTGCCCACACAAACAAAGTCAATGGATCTTCCAGAGGATTTAACCCCTGTGTGTGATGGGACACAACAGTGAATACAAGAACCAGCCAGCAAGGCACAGGTAATAAAATGTCTGTGGTTAGTGTGAGGAACAGTGGGCTCTGCACTGACCACTCTCAATGCATTTTCAAGTTTCATCTCTTTGTGCTTTTCAGGGGGATTTGAAGGAACTTTTTCAGTTTTCATGAGTCAACTCATTTGCCACTGAAGAGGCTGGATCGGTGGGAAAGTGGATTTTGAGCCAGAAGTTCTGGATCTGTTATGTAACAGAAGCATCTAACTGCAAGGAGATGCAGCAGAGAGAAATGAGAAATGTTCCACCACCATTTTGTGAGGCTGTGGCAGGAGAAGGAAGATTTGGGATAATTCTCCCTTTAGCTGTGATTCATCAATCTTCATCAATTGCACCAATAATTGGGAAAAAAAAACAAAACCAAAAAAAAAACAATAATTGGGAAAAAAGTGGGAAAAAACCCCAAAAAACCCCCAACTTCTCCTGGAAAAATATCATGCCTCCTATTAGTAGCCACAGCACAAAAATTAGGACTTTTTCATTCCAGCCTAGTTCGTTTTCACTAGAGGAATGCTGAGGCTGGAATTGGCCAGAGGGCAGGCAGGAATCACTTCAGGCAGCAGCACTGGTGTCACATCACTGCAGATCTCTGTCGGGTTTGGTCCCTGCGCAACACAAACCAGGCACTAACAAACAGGGCAGAGAGGAGAAATCTGTGCTGGGGCAGTGGGCACCAGGGGTTTCCCCACAGCTGTCATTTTTCCCTCCACAGGAAGAAAACTATGAGTGATGATGCTTTTTCCTGAAGGACCAGTGCTGTCCCTAGGACTGGGGGAGCTGAGCAGGGACACTGCTTGCTGGATTTTGTGTAGCTCTGTGCAGAGCTGGAAAAGCACAGCATCCCCGTGGAGAGGTCACATGGGAAAGGCAACTCTTGGATCAAGAGAGGTTAACAGAATTTTGCTGCATTATTAAGTCTTAATTTCTCCTTTATTAAGTGAATGACATGTTCAAAGTTGTTTTTCCTTGAGGGATTTTCCTGAAAATTGGCTCTCAGCTCCACGTGCTCCACCCCAGAGCGCGGATGCCCTCAAAGTGACCCTTCACCAACGCCTTTGTCAGAACCAGGCTGGAGCAGAGCTGGGTTTTCACTGGGCTCTCTGGAGGACTGGCTGCTCTGCAGGTTGAAAGGCAGCAGAGCTGTTCCTCCTGTGGCCAGGTGTGAAAATCGCTGTGCTCAGGTGCTGCTCCATGTCCCACCCTCCTGGGCCGTGCAGCAGCTGGCGTTTCAAAGCCAGACAATTTCCTGTGTGCTTGTCACTCGTCTGCCACCTCCTCAGACACCAGGCTGAGCTACAAGCAGCCAGAAGCCAGGGCAGAGCTGCTTGGAGCTCTGCTGAGGAGACACCAGGTCCTGGGAGAGCCAGAGTGCCAGGACACGTCTGCTTTCATGTCCCAGAGCTCTTGTTTAGCCCACAGACTGCGATTAGAGCGTGTCCTCCGTGCATAATGCATGCCCAGCTCCATCTACACGTTCCCTGGGACTGCCATTGCCAAGATAAATCCTCTTTCTCTCCCTGCCATTGCTCACCATGCTCGGGGCTGGCGGGGCGTTCAGCCCTCCCCTCCAACACCAGTTCTCATTACAAGTCTGTGCATATTTAAAGTTGTTGTGTTGTAAAATCAGAGGAAGAAACAAGCCCCTGTGAATAATTTACAACCTCACCCAGGCAAAATTAAAAATATATTTTACCATCAAAGGTCTTTCTTATTTTGAATTTCCATGGATGTGAGTGGCAAGAATAAGAGGAATGCCAATGGAAAAAAAGTAAACCCGCAAAAAAAAAAAATCTCATTTTACTTGGCTGTCTTGGGCTCTGTAAAACACAGTCCTGAAAAGTGAATTCCTCAATAAAAAGCAGTTTATCTTTACTCAGACTTCATTAAGGCCTGGAGAAAGCAGTCACTTGTGCTCTTCAATGCTTGGAAACCTTTCTCTCACATTTCTTGCTGATGGAATGGACTTGTTTGGGTGCCTGGACTGGAAGAGCAGCTCAAGGATCTTTGAAGGACTTTACCACACCAGAGGCCATTTGACTTCAGGGGAACTGTGCCAATTTACCTGCACCTAATTTGTGCATGAATCATATGCACACATCTAATCTCATGCCAGTGTCTGCAGAATGCTCTGGGAACAGACAGATGGCCAGAAATTCCTCAAAGTTCTCTTCAAACATGGCAATGTGGCAAGGCTGGAGGTGAGGTGCGTTAGAAGGAGCAACACCAACAAACTCTGAAGTAAAATTGAGCTTTTACCATTGCAGAATCCTTCTCACACATAATTGTTCTTGGAAGAAAAGCATTTAAATGAAAGGAAGGTACACCCCAAAGAGGGGAAGAACCATGAAAATAATGGGAGAAAGAGGGGACAAAAGAACCAGGAGTAAATATCAATAGGAGCTGCTGATTTTCATCCCTCCAGTGTTGAACAGTAACTACTCAAATGTTCCTGCAGCACCACCAGCAGCGCCTGCTCAGGAGTTCATGGCCCTACAGGGCTCTCTCTGATGTCATCCCTGACACATTCTGTGCACACCAGACCTCTCTGCAGCCCTTGCATACACATTTTGAATTTTACTGAACTGCTGTTTTTCCAGAAGTCTGCTCCATACTAATGCATTCAGCCTTCTGGCCATCTCTTCCCCTCTGCTCACACTCCCTGCCCAACTCCTTGAACTCCCTTTTCCTGGAGCTCTTTAAAATTCCTCCAGTTCCAGCAAGCAAGGATGTTTTTTCCCCCTGCATTTGTTTTCACCCTGTAATAAAGAGGGATGAGCAGGTTCTGCTGTGGAGCTGAGGGCAGTGGTGCAGGGCTGGCAGGACAGTCCCCAGCTGAGGGACGTGTTTGTGCAGAGCAGCACAGGGCACAGCTGCCACCTCCCACTCTGAACTCGTCTGTAAAAGCTCTCTGGGGACACAGAGGGGCTTTGGGAGGGGGAGCTGCAGCCTGGCCTGTGCCCTCACTGGTTTCAGAGTCACAGGGTGGTTCAGATGGGAAAGGACACAGCAGGGTACTCGGTCCAGCCTCTCTGCTCTAGCAGGGTCACCCCAGAGCACATGGCACAGGAGTGCACCCATTTGTTCTGGAACATTTTCTGAGAATGAGACTCCACACCCCCTCTGGGCAATCTGTTCCAATGCTCCCAAGAAATTCTTCCTCATGTTCAGGTAGAATTTCCTAGGCATCAGTTTCTGCCTGTTCCTCTTTCCTGGCGGCTGGCACCACCAAGATGAGCCTGGTCCCTGCTCTAGGCACCCCCTTCAGATAATTGTACTCATTAATGAGCTCTCCTCTTGTTACTGTACAGCCCTGCAGAGCCGTGATAGGACACAGTAACATGGCACTCCCTTGCACAGAGCAAGAATAAGAGCAATTTATTCAAGGAAGTCATGGCTTTAAATAATAGACATTGTGCAAAACAAAGCAGAAGAGATTCATTGGTCAGAGAGGTAACACCTCTTTAAAAACATGCCTCTGTGAAAAACATCACATCCTCAGCAGGTGTTTATCTATGTTATTGAATTCTCTGAAACCATTCTCCAGGGAAAGAATCAGAGCTGATGGCAGCCTGGGAGAAGTCCTGGCTGGATTTTTCCCAGACCTCTGACAGTGCCCACACCCTCTCAGCCATCTCAAAAAACTGAACAGCCCCAGGTCCCTCAGTTTTCCCCCATCACAGATGCCCTACTCCCCTCAGCTCTGCCCTGGAGTTCACTCCAGGAGCTCCATGCCAAACTGGGCACGTTCCCAGCCCTGCCCAGTGCCCCCAGTGCCCCCAGAGCCCCCTGGCAGAAATCACCCAGGTGCCACCTACCTCCCAGGGTGGCAGAGATGAGGAGGTGGGTGCCGTACTTTTTGATGATGGTGTCGATGAACTGCTGCGTGGTGGGTCTCCTGCCCAGCAGGCGGATGCTCCTCTGGAACTCGGGCATCAGGGGCAGCGGGTTGTGCAGCAGGTCCCTCCTCTCGATGGCTGTGTTCCTCACCTTCCAACGGGCAAACTCCCTGTGCCACAACACAGCAACACAGCAGGGGTCAGCCTCCCAGGCTGGAGGGGCAGGGGAGGAGGAGGGAGAGGGGTCAGTCCTGTTGGACACCCCCACATGGATACACACAAGAGGCCACGAGGCTGGGCAGAGGGGAAGGGGAGGAGAAAAGTGAGACATTACTGCACCATAGGCACACACTACAAGGATCAGGCTGCTGAGGAGGTGCTCTTGGAGTCATCAGAGGTGTCTGCCAGAGAGCTGGACATCCCTAAAACAAAAGCAGGCTGGTCCTTTCACCCTCCCACACTGTGGGGTCTTGCACTTCTCCATAAAGCAGCAAGTCCTGGTCTCTGTCAGCAGATGGTCTAGACCACAGATCTAGCCCAGACTGATCATTGTTATATCCCTGCCTCCCACAAGCCTTCCTAGCACATCTTTGCAAAGCACAGCTGAAGAAAATACATTTTCTCCAAACATCTTCATCTTTCAGCACCACAAGTATGGCAAAAGACCATTCTGGAAAACAATTTTTGAGATAAACACGTAAAAGGACAGATTCAGATATAGGCAGAGTCCAGGATGAAAGCGGAGGTTTTGTTCATGCTTTAGAAAAGAAAAGAAAAACCAAAACAAAACCAAAGTGATTCTCAAATCCATGCTTTTAAACTGAGAGCAACTGGGAAAAAAATAAAGTTAATGTTTGCAAAAGCAGTTCTTTATTGCAGGAATCCATTTTGAAATGACACAGAGGGAAATGCCTAGAGAAAAGCTTGCACACCTGCAATCTAAAAATCAGGCCTCTGAAACATCACCAGCTGAGCACCTGAAAAATGAGAAACCTATTAATGTCTTTCAAAAAATATTGAGCAAAGCCTTCCTTAAAGGAGAGGATGTTATTTATACCCATTCTCCTACAATGCACCTGCTATCTCCCAGACCATCAGCTCACAGGCTTCTCTGCCACTTTTCATTCACTTTTTCCTGTAACTTGGGCTAAAGACAAATATTTTACTTAGATTACAGGTGTTGTGGTTTAATCCCAGCTGCCAACTCAGCCCCACACAGCCACTCACTCCTCCTAGAGAGTCAGAAGGGTGAAAGTGAGACAACTCATGAGCTGAGATAAACAGTTCAGCAGATAAAACAAAAGCTGCACAGGCAAGCAAAGCAAAACAGGGAATTCATTCCCCACTTCCCATCACAGCCTGGAGTTCAGCCATCCCCAGGACTCATCACAGTGGCTGGGGAAGACAAACTTCCTCACCCTGCACCTCCCCTTTCCTCCTCCTTCCCCAGCTGCACAAGCTGAGCACGATGAGCTGTGGGATATCCCTGGGGCCAGCTGGGGCCAGCTCCAGGCTTTGTCCCCTGCAGCTCCCTGTGCATCCCACCCTCGTCACTGGTGGGGTGGGGAGAGAGGCAGAACAGCCCTGACCTGTGTAAACTCTGATCAGCAGCACCTGTGTTATCAGCACTGTTCCCAAAACTCAGCCCCATACCAGCCTCTATGAGAAAAAAAATATCCCAGAAGAAATTTATTAAAAATGTTCTCTGGGAATGCTCTTGTTTAGCATTACTGTGCCTCAGCAGTGGCAGCTGAAGCAAAGAAGCCCTCACATGCAAGAGCTGACCAAGAGAAAACTTCTTTGAGAACATTAATGCTGCTAACAAGGAATGAGCTGGATTCAGCAGGAACAAGTGGAATGAAGACAAGGAGCAAGGAGACTCTTCCAAGAGAATGAATTTCAGAAGAAGGCCAGCTCAGTGACCGGTAAAGAGAATAAGAAGTTAAGGGATCACTGATCAGAATTAAGGATTTGGGGTTGGATTTGAGGATTGGGTGATTAGATGGCAGAATCAGATAATTCTGAGGCATGAACTGGGACAGGGGTCCTCTCTGCAGGCACCCAGCTCAAACTGTAACCCAGGAAAGACTAATTGGAAACCCCGGCACTCCCAGCAGGATCCTGGGCTCAAATCTGTCGCTGTGGGTGGTGAGGAATAATCCACAACACCCAGTCCAAACCAGGAATGGCTACACCTGGCCCTGGGGCAGCCCTTCCCATCACAGAGTGTCCCCCAGCACAGCAAGCCCCCTGAGACACAGGCAGACTCAAGAGTCTCAGCTGCAAAGCCAGGCTCACAAACCAGATCTTTGCTGCCCAGCTTGATTCCATACTCAGTCCACTCTCTGTGTGTTAGGTTCTTTGACTTAATGTAATTATGCAGGTATTTATTTTGATTGTGCCCCTTCACAACACTCCACGCTGCCTGACAGCAGTTACATTCATCAACATAGCAAAGTGCCAGCTATTTACTTCAAAATATCTCCTTACACCTGGGCTAATGCCCCCTCTGTTGTTCCTTGCTTTCACCAGCCAAGTGGAAATGCCAAAACAAAACACACCTCTTGCTATGTTACAAGAGTCATTAGTGTCAAACCTTGCAACCTGAAGAAACATCCATCTTTCCTAGAAAAACCTCAGTCAAAAGGCAAAAACATCCCATACAACAGGTTATTAACATGAGGAGTGACTGAAACAGATCACTGGTGCAGATAACAAATATATCACCAAAGTATTCCCTTTATGGAGCAGAGGGTTATTCTCTGCTGTCCCACAGTTGTGTAAAAGTTAATTTTAATCATAGATAAAAAGTTAAAAGTAAAGTCAAATAGTTTCTCTCTGACACTACAGAGGTTTCTCTAATCATTCCAGGTTAGAGTTTCCATCCCAGACCTTGCTACACAAGGAAATCCCCTTTGAGGAAGGAGCAGTCCCTTCAGCAGTTACACTGCATGGGAAGAGCAGAGCTGGATGCTCAAAGACAGGCAAGGCTTTACAATAAATAGACATGCCCGTGTTTCCATCAGAAAGATCATAACCAGCAAGCATAGGAAGAATGCCATCTGTGCTTTCTCTCCAAAAAGACGATTATTGCCTCCTGTACAACTCAAGCACACATTCAGAGTCCTGCTTCCTGCAGTGTCCACCAAGTCAGGAGGGACCAGAGCACTCCAGAGCCAGCAGGTTTCCAGAAAGGGCTGAGGGAAGGTTTCATGTCCCCAGAAAAGTACAGAAAAGTTTAGTTTTGCTGCTTTGCAATAGATAATTTAGCAGCAAAGACCATAGAGTTGAAATGTGCAGTTGGTCAGGTATTGATCCCTCTTCTCCTTCAGGGAAGCTGTGGCTGCCCCTGGATCCCTGGAAGTGTCCAAGGCCAGCTTGGACAGGACTTGGAGCAACCTGGGATAGTGGAAGGTGCCCCTGCTCATGGCAGGGGCTGGGACAAAATCATCTCCAAGGTCCCTTCTGACTCAAACCACTCCAGGACTCTATGATGTATCAACAGGCAGACCCTGGGGTGTCTCCAGTCAGGGTGTGGAGATGGACTGGGCAAACTGGGAAGTGATGAAGGCAGGAGAAGGCAGGAGAAGGCAGGAGAAGGCAGGAGAAGGCAGGAGAAGGCAGGAGAAGGCAGGAGAAGGAGAATGACATTTTGACAAACAATGTGTCCAAAAGGAAAGTGGGTTCATTCTTTACATCAGGTAACATCACCTTTTGACACCACTGTCAGGCAAAAGCAGGAGTTGAAGAGAAACCACTGTCACATCTTCATCCTTTCCTGCTGCCAAGGGACAGCCCCAGCCCCATCCATGCAGCAGATGAGCCCTGAGCACAACCCACCTCTAAAGCCTGACAGTGAAGACTTTTCCCACCCAGTTGTTGTGGATGCCCTCCCTCCCCAGGGCTTCCTACTCCCAGGGCACATCAGGGAGGTGAAAGCCCAGCTCTGCTGAACTCCCCCTAAGCTTGGATGTGTGGCTTTCCCAGCTGATGAGAAAAGCTGAGCAAATATGTTATGATGAATAATTTATGCAACCAAGTTAGATGTTTATCTTCTGCTCATAGAATATCCATGAACCATTGCAATTCCCTCTAAGTTATGCATTATTTGGATTTACTTAGTGACATTTTTCAAGCTTTTTTATAGGTTTTACATAGCATTTGGCTGTTTTATTGCTTTATGTGCTGTTGATTCATTGGGATTGGAACCAAAGGAGGGTTAAGTTGGGAAGGGAACATTCGTGGGGTCATCTGCTCCAAACTCAATGGTCAAGCAAATGATATGGCCTTGTTAGGTTTCTTTTTAGTGTCCAAAAAATACATTTTAAACTTGGCTCACTGACTTCCAATATTTTACATGGAAAGCAAACCTATAATTCCAGCAATCATCCATGCAACCTACAGATCCCTCTCCTGCAAGATGCACCTGAGGCCAAGATTATGGTACAGTTTTGGAAAATAGACTTAACATTAATAGATATGGCTACTGAAATAATTTAGAATTATTGAGGTCATAAAAAAAAAATTATATTTGCAGGGAACAGCATAGATCCAGCCTTAGGGAATGTTCCAGCCTGAAACTCCTGAAGTCTCTGAAGAAACACCTCCAAGAACAGGTTTTCTATTAGCTTTCAACTCTAGATTTAATTGCGTTTTCTGCAGAAGCAGAAAATCATCCAAAATGAATTCAGGGTGCTGGGTTAGGTAAACAAAACTCTTGTCTGTTTGTCACTACTGAATCCTTCCTCCTGTGAATCTTGGGAGGATTTACCAAGGCCTTGGGTTTGTGGATAATGGGTGCAAAAGGGCACTGAAAGCTTTCCTCACAAAACCATCCTGGGCTGCCTTTCACTCTTTGCTTCTGTGAGCCACCAGTGGCACCACAATCTCTGTGCCACCCCTGGGACACAGAGGTGAGGCCTCTGCAGGTACTGAGGCATTGTAAAAAGATAAATATTGCCCTGTGCATCACTTCTTTTCCAGGTGAAGAAGTTGCAAAGCTTCAGCCCATGGTACAGCTAGGATTGGTACAGAGTCTTCTGACCCCAGGGGAAATCCCAAGCAAGGACCTGAACTTCTGCCAGCAGGGAAGCTTGGAATGGCTTTGGAAAGATGAGGAACCTCTCAGCAAGGAGGAGGAAGGGTCAGGATCCCTGAGGCAGAGTGGGAAAAGGAGAAACTCTGACCCAAGTTGGGAGAGACATTTGCTGGTGGTCTGTCTCAGCAGGGCTGAGATCCCAGGGGAATTTGGGGTGTGCCAGGAAATGCCTCCACAGAAAATACAGAGGAGCTTCTTTAAGGGCTGAAAGGGGTAGGAGGTGCTGAAGGAGGAAGGAGGTGGGAGAGAAGAGGGTGAAGTTCTGTCTCAGAGAGGCACATCACATATTGAAGGCTTTCCTCCCTGTAACAGCAAGGGGACACACACTTTATTTGAATATGGCTGAGGATGAGAAAACACTGCCCCTTCAAGCCTGCATTAATGAGCTTCCATCAAGGCCAGCATGTCAGGGCAGAGGGAGCCACTAGGAATGTCTCAAAGCTCATTAGCACTATGACCCCTCCAGGGAAACAGAAAAACAGGGCAAAAACTACTGAAGAGGGAGGAGAAGTCAAGAGACTGGAATAGGTACATCATGCAGACCCACTCTGCACCTTCAGAAAGGACAGCAGGATCCAAGGGCAGCAGCATCTCTACCCAGGGAGGGGAGTCTGAGGGAGAGGAGCCATCAGGGCAAATTAAATTCCCCACCTCCAAATGGCCAAGACAACCAAAGTGTGTAAGGGAGGAAACAAGTTCAGCACACACCTTGGGGGCTGGTGCTTGAAACAAAAAAGAAATTAAATGCATTAAATAGTGATCAGGACAGACATGGTTTTAAAAAGGAAAAAAAAAAAAAAAAAACAGTGAGGGAGGAGGGCACTGAACAAAGCCTAAGCAGAACAGCCCAGCCCCTCCTGGTGCTGGATGTGCATCTTCCAGTGCACATCTTCTAATGCACATCTTCTAATGTTCGTCTTCCAATGCACATCATCTTCCAATATACATAATCTTCCAATGCACATATTCCAATGAACATTGTCTTCCAATGTTCATCTTCCAATGTACATCACGTTCCAATGTTCATCTTCCAATGTACATCATCTTCCAATGCACATCTTCCAGGGCAACCAGAGCATCCCACCAAGAGCACACTCCAACAGGAGCAGCCCCACCCCTCCCTGGGAACTGGGCAAGGACAAAGCTCCTTCCTGCTCAATGGCTCTTTACTTTTTAAATAAAATTTATCTTGAAAGTCATCAGCTGCTCCCAAAAGTGATGGGCCTTCCTGAAGGCAGCAGTCTCTTCAGTGACAGCAGGACACAAATATTATTTCATGCCCTCTCCTTGGCATATTGCCCACATAATTGACTGTGATGTCATCAGGATTCCCTGGTGTCAGAGAGACATTCCCTGGGATTTTGGTGTCTCTGCCCCCATTTTCCTTCAAGCACTTCACCATCATTAAGAGAGACATTTTTGGACATGTCTGTGTATGCTGCAGACAAACATTAGTAGCTGTCAGAATGAGTGTGAACCAAACCAGACAGATTTTAGGCCTTGTCTGGGTAAGAAACAAGTTCTGTGTTAGCTCTAAATCTTCCAGAATCCATCCAGATGCTCCTACAGCAGAGCTGTTGGTTTGGGAGTTTTGTTTTGCTTTGCCTTTCCTTTTTTCAGCCCAATTGTCCCAGCCAGTGGCTGCACAAAGTCCTGGTTATCTGCAGCCCTCAGGATGATGGCTCTTCCAGGTTCCTGTGAGCCCTGGATCCTGCACACAATGCCAAGGGACAGGGGCTGAGCATGACAAGAGCACTATAATGCTTATCTTGTTCTGCCAGATCAGCTTTATCCGAGCCTGTGCGGGTATCTGTGATTATGGTGGGGTCAGTGATGTTTCATTCCCAGCCTGTGCCCTCAAAATGCCAGACAGCCCCAGGCTGAGCAGTGCAATATTCCTTTAGCACTCTCCTCTGCAGCTTGGCCTCTTCCCTATCTAGGCCAGCATGAAGAAGTCACTCTTCAAAGCTGAGCTTTTCAAAGGACCTGCAAGAATTAGTTTCCTGTGAGGGTTTGGCACTCATCCCCCCTAATCTATTTAAAAAACCTTCAGTCTGTAGATTTAAACTAGTTCCAAATTAGACAGAGGCTGAAACTCTGCCATGAAAGAAAGGAAAAAAATAAAATTAAAAAAAAAAAAAAAAAAGAAAAAAACAACCTAAAAATTTAATTCCAGAGAAGTATGAAAAAAATTCACTTAAGCTGAAAGTCCAACAGCATTTTGCATAACAATCAGGCAAGCAGACAGGCTCACTTATGACAGTTGGCAGGTGAATGAGATAAATAAATTGACTATTGATCTATTGATAAATGCTGTGCTGTCTGCAGCAGCTTTATTGCTATAAGGGCATTTACCTGGATAGGACTGAAGCAAGGGGAGGACAATCAGAGTTTGAATCCTTCAGCAGAGTCCTGTGGCAGAAATTGAACAATGCTGTTGGATGACTTCCCCCTCCACCTGGCTCCAAAGGACAAAGGAAGAATCTCCTGTTGCTTTTCCCCTTGCTCTGTCCTTTGGCTATGGTTTGGTGTTGGCTGAGGGATCTGACACCTCAAACATTTCCCCTTTTTTGGGCAAGCAGTTCAGCCTGTTCCAGAGTTTTGTTTACATCTCTCTAATAATTTTCTTAAAGATATTAAATTGTTCCAGAGTTGAAAACTCTGAGGTTTTTTTTTTTTGGAGGAGGAAGGAAAAGGTAAGAAAGTCCAGAACAACATGATTTTGATTCCAAGAATCAAAATGAAATAAATTTACTTCAAAGTCAGAGGAATTTCATGTGACCTTGAAAGCCTATTGGTAAACAGGTTGTTCCAGCACTGAACTAAAATCCAGTCAGACAAACATGATGCAAACTCTCGTGCTCTCTCTGAGGATAGGACTGCGTTTGGGTCTCTTAGGAAGCAACATGGAATTGTTGGGTGCTCAAAAGATCAGTTTGTTTAGAAAAAAAACCTGAAATAAATTTATTATTATAGACTCAAAGCAGAGTGATTCAGCATAGGTAAGAACAAGTTTAAAGATCAGTCATCAAATCTGATCATTATTAAGTTTGTTTATTATTAAATGTGATTGTGGTCAGGATGTGGCTGCAACAGTGACTTCAAATCCAAACACATCAAAACATGGCAGAGTGGATTTCTACCTTCACCTGCTTGGGATCACCTCCAGGTCATGGATTTCTGCATCCCCAGTAACACACAGCAACTTCTGCTCTTCTTCAGCACAGCTGCCTCCATCAGTGCTCCATGGACCTGTTCCCATCTCCCACAGAGCCAGCTGCAGCAGGGCCCTTCCATCTCACCCATCAGATCCAGTGCAAACACCTCGTGCACGTTTATTCCCCCAGCTCTCCCTGTAACGTTATCTGTGCAGATTTCCTTACCAAAATCCCTCTCCTGGAGCACTGCAGAGACCCTTCCCCACCCAGCCTCCACCAGCTCTGCAGTCATGCTGCTGGGGGTTCCCAAGGCTGCTCACACCACCTCAGCTCTTTGCACACTGGCAGCACTTCTGAGCCACTACAATTTCCATGGGGCTGCTGGGAGCTGCTGGAAGCAGCACTGACATCTCTCCAAGAGCTCCCAGCGTTGTTCTCACCACCACAGCTTAACAAACACTATTAATAACAGCAAACGTTCTGCTCTGCTGCTGTTCTCTCCCTGAAAGCTCACCCAGAGCACACATGGTTTATTAAGCTCCTGGGGAAGCTGTTCCATCAGGCTGCAGGGTGCTGTGGGATGGACAGCACAGAGACACCCACTGTGAATTAGGATAAAAATCGCAGCACAGGCAGCTGGAACAGTCCTCCCATCAAACACCTGACACAGCCTGGAGAAACTCATCTGTGAATCAGGCATTCTGAGCTCTCTGGTTACCAATACAGTGACACAGATATTATTTTTCATAGCAAGGTCTCCTGGATTTCTGTTTCTAGGAGTTTGACCCAGAATTCACAGTCAAGCTGATCCTGGAATGTCAAGGAGCTGTCAACAAGAAGATTTCAAAGACTGGCACTTCTGAAGCCATGGATGGAAACATCTGAGTCATTCAAGGAATTTCAGGTATTGAGGAAAGCTGGGATGGCTGGCATGATTGTAGTTTCTCTTCTCCACACTTTTTTCAGTTCCCTTCTTGGACACTCCTTTGCACACAATCCTAACCCAGGGGGATGAGGGCAGACATCAACCACAACAGGTTGGCAGAGAAGCCAAGGCACAGGAGGCTGAGACAAATTATAGGAACATGTGGCATAGACAGAGAAAAACACAAACCATGCAGTCTTGTGCTGTAGCAACTGGTTTGGGGAAACAAGAAAAACCTACAAAAAACTCCAACAAAACAAAGAAAAAGCCAAACAAACCAACCAACCCAACATAACAAACACAACCCACAAAAATAACCCAAAAAACCCCTCAAACCCTAAAACAAACAATAAATCCCCAAAAATCCCACCCATTTACACATTGATGTGTTTATTAGGACTCTAAGTAGATTAGAGAACTACACCCTTGATGAAGTCCCTCCTCCTGTGGCTAAGTAGTACATGAGAATATTTAAATCTTTTGTAACCACGTTTGCAATGGAAGACAGGCAGGGAGAGTTCAATTTCTAGAGCAGATAACAATTCCCCAGGGGTGACTGGGTCCTGGTGAGCCCTTGTTACCCCCTGGACCCTGTCAGCAGTGCCCCAAAATTCACCTTGGGGGCTCAGAGCCTGCCAGGGCTCCTGGGAGCACAGTGGCACCAATCAAAGGCTGTAACAAGAGCACAGTTTGGAACAAATAATTTCATTAAATTGCACTTGCTTCACTTCCTGAAGATAGAGGTGTGTGTGGACCACAGGCTTTTTTCCTAATTTTAGCTGTAGCAAGCTGATAACCTCAGCCTGTGACACCACAGCCCCAAACTTTGCTCTGTACTTATCATGATTCACAGTTTGCTCAGATGAAAAAACAGAGAAATGTCTCCTTGAACCTTAATTCCTCACGTTGCAGGCACAGGTACCTGGCTGCTGCACTGCTGGCAGCTTAAGCACAGCGTTTGTCAATACTGGGAAAGTAATATCAGAAATTTAGCCTTGATTGCCCTTTTTCTCAAAAAAAAAAAAAAAAGCACCATATTTTCTCCAACACAGCATGGAACCATGTTTCAAAACTGGAGCTGTTGTTAGAAAATGGAGCCATCACCCCTCCTCTGGTCAGTTGTGCTCCTCACTTGGCAAAGGCTCAAATCCACTGATTGAAGAGGAGGGAACAAAACAAAAACAAAACAACAACAAAAAAATACCAAAACAAAAAAAGATGTTTAAATACAAAGCTGCTCCTGCCTCCTCTACCCAGCTGAGCCCTCCAGGAGGTCCTGGCAGAGCCACCTGGGCACAGCTGCCAGGTTTGTGGGCAGGGCAGGCAGGGATGGGAAGCTGTCCCTGCTGCCCACCCCTGCGCCCTGAGTCATCCTCAGCTGATGGAGACAGCCCTGAGCGCTCCAGCAGGGGCTGGTGGGTGGCTGGGATGCCTAAAGGCAACCAGTTGGCAAAGCCACCTGTTCCCAGCAGGGACCCTCCTCTGCAGGGCAGCTCAGGGGGTTTGTCCAGATGAATGAAGTGAGGAGGGTCCAGCCCCTTCCTGGCATCCTGCAGATGGAAGGGAGTGCTCCAGGCTGCACCAAGAGGATCTGCAGGGAGCAGGACAGGCAGACTAAGCACTGCTTGCTCTCAAAGGCACACCCAGATCCAACAGATGGCTCAGGGGTCGGGATGAGGACTCATCCCCATCATCTCAGCCATTGCAAGAGGTCTTGCTGGAAGTTTCTGGGAGTACATGGGAGAGGTAGGAGAGAGCAAGTGAACAAAAACTGAGTTAAAATAGTAAAACAAAGTCACACTTCCCTCCCACTATGATCCTTGCCACTTAATTTCCATAATGTTGGGAATTATTCCCTCTGAGTTGGTTTAGGAGAGAACAGTGGTTCCTCCACATGGCTCCTCAGGACACTCAATTCGGTGCCTTCACCCTCAGAGCTGGGGCTCCACCTCCCTTTGGTGTCCCAGCTGTGCTGTCCCACTCAGGCCACTGGCCAGGGGCTGCTTTTCAAGCAGTGGCACCCAGCAAGCAGGAATATCCACAGTGGCTGTAGGCAGAGGATGTCCCCTCTCAGTATGGGATTCACATGGTGACTGGCTCTGAAATTACTAGCAAATAGTATAAGAGGTTAAGGGCTAAAAAAATTTAGGCTGCAGCAAAATCGAGTCATATATAATCAGAGACATTTGTGCTTTGCTCAAGATTAAAAAAGAAAAAAAAAGTCCCCAAAAGCCTGTGACATTTCAGAATTACAGTAAAACTGAAGAAATTTTCTCTAGGAAAAAGGTGACCCATTTCCTCAGACTTCATCCCTCTTTAGCAAAAAAAAAACTGAACACAAGCTGTGAGAAAGCCTTGAATATTCCCTGGCTGCTCCAAAATCTCATTTCTACAAAAATCAGTTTTGATGTATTTAATTTTCATTCCTAGTCATGCCATTTCAAACTCAGGCATGTTTTGATGGAGGAAATAAAAAGACTGCAATAAAATAAAAATTCACAAACTCATGAAGAAAGGCAATCTCTTTGCATGCTGCAAAGTGGCCTGCAATGAAAAGATAACCATGCTTTTTATGCAACACTTCATAAAGAAAAAGCTTTATTTTTGTCCTGTCCTAGCCAGTGAACAGGGACTTGTGAATGCAAATGCTTTTGTTTCCTGGGATCTGTTTGTGAAGCTCTGAGGCACTTGGTTATTCAGGCACATGCTTGGCAATTTCCCTATCATGAGTCATGTTTTCTTTAGCTGTTATTTGTGACTTTGATATGTGGATCTCAAAGCACCTTTAAACAAATGTGTCACTGTAGATGGAGAAGCTAAAGCAGCAGGAGATGAAAAACTTTTCCAAGGAAGAGATCCAGAATACAGCACAACCATGAAGAAAATCCACACAGACGTAGAGACAGGACAAAGTATTTCACCAGCAAGGACCCAGGTAGGTGGTGGGGTCCTGGCTGAAGCTGCTGCCCTGTTTTCCTGCCCTGGCTCAGTTCATCTCTGCCTGCACAGCTCACTCAGGGTGCTGCTGATGTGCAAACACAACCCCACATCAGCTACAGAGAGCAGAAACAGGGCCAGAATCACTAAATCCTTAAATTTGGTAAAGACCTCCGAGATCACCCAGTCCAACAATCAGTGTGGTGGTACCACATTCATCATTAAACCATCCTTAAGTGCCATATCTGCACAGTTTTGAGCCCTTCCAGAGAGGGTAACTCCACCACTTTCCTGAGCAGCCCCTCTAATTCTTGTTCCACAATTCCTAATACCTAAAACATCCCCTGGTGCAACTTGAGGCCACTTCCTCATGTCCCATCAGAAATATGGCTATTAAAATCACCACTGCCCGGATTCCCAAACCCCAGCCCTTTATGGAGGACACAAAAGCCCTGTGCAAGCAGTGGAGTGCCACATATTAGACCTGACCCATCCCAAAAGTGAGAGGGGTGAGATGCACACCCCTGGCTCTTGTCATCTCCCAGTGGGGTGGGAAGCCTTTGCTGAGTCTGGCTGGGAGCTCCTGGGGGATTGGTTCTCCCCCTCTCTCCTGTGCTGCTTTCCTTCATGGCAGACTTCTTGGTTTGTGGTGAGTTAAAATACAAGATCCTTCTGAGCATGAAAATTCAGTCTGGGGGCATCAGATGCTGCAGAAAAGCTGAGGAGAGACCCCAAAGTGTTCCTGCCTGTGGCAGAGGATTGGAACTGGGTTATCTTTAAGAGCTCTTCCAACCCAAACCATTCTAGCACTCCATAGAAAACCTCCACCCATGGCTATTTCAGGAGGGGAGGATTGGGCAAAGTTAAATTGTCAGCTCCTACTCTAATTCAAGATACACACACACCTGAGTTAGGGATTATGTGCTATTGCACATCTGAGCCTCTGCTCCCAAAGAATGAGCTGAACCCCAGAATTTAGAAGCACATGCATATGTATATATTTATCTACTGAGCAAAACAACAATATCTGCAATGCTTTTTATTTGCCTTCTGTGTTTTGAGATTTAAAGACTTGTATTTTCTGGCTTTCCTCCGCAATCCTAAAAGACGGCCTATTCTTATTTTTTAAATGGAAGTTATGAGTTATACAATTATATGACTCAAGCCTGGAGTGCTTAAAGAAGACAGGAAAAAAGCTAATGTGAATCCCCCAACTCTTACAAATACCAGAGGAACAGAAAATGAAAAGCAATATCTTTGCAGTCTGGTAGAGAGCCAGTCTTGATCTTTTCTCCTACTGACTGGAAACAATCCTCAGTGCCTGAGCAAGTGCTAGGAGAAGGGGACAGGAGAACAGCTGCTTCCTTGGCCTGGGCTGGGTTGTTATCCTTGGGATACACCTCTGCCCTCTCTGAATAAATCCCCAGAGTAGCTGAGCAATGCTCCAGCCAGTGGGATGCATTTCAGCACTTTCCTCCACACTGAAGTGTCCAGCTTTCTCCTTTCTCCTTCTTTTGGTGGAGTTCCTTCCCTTTCTCATGATTCCCAGCCTTCCTTTCCATTTTTCTCTCCCCCAGCTCCAGCAGAGTGCAGAGCAGGCCAGACACAGGGTCCTACACACCATATTCTTTGGCAGGAATAGAACATGGAATAAACTCACCCAACCTGAAAACCAAATGGAGGGCAGGGAGGCTCCTAAAACTGTGGGAGGAATGAATTATCCGGCTCTGTGCAAGAGCAGCACCCAGAGGCCTCCACAACAAGTGCATGTTTATCTCACTAAGATCTGTCCCTGCACCTGTCCCTGCTCCTTCACTGGCACTGCCAAAGCCCAGCTGCTGCCAGATCCCATCGCACTCCCAGGGATGGGCGAGCTCGTACTGAGGTGTGGTGGTGCAGCTCTGATGCTGCTCCTGGTTCAACTTATCCCCAACAGGAGATGCACTGGGGATTCCCACCTCCCCTGCCTGCCTCTCCTTGCCCCACCTGTCCCTGTGTCTGGAAGGGCAGGAGCTGCCTGCAGTGAAAGCCTCAATCTTCCTGGGCACTGGACCATGCCCAGCGGCGCACTCATCACCAGGGCCGAGTTTCACTGACTGATTGTTTTCTGATTCTGTTTGGCATTTTATCCTGGCTGCATAGAAAACTTATTATAAAATCATATTTGTGTTCCATAGATTATATCTGTGGCTCACTGCAGCGGGAGTGCAGAGCCTGACAGGCAGAGTCAGAGACCAAGGTGACAGGGACGGAGCTGCAGGGCAGGCGTGGTGCTCACAGGGGACACAACAAGAGCCCCTTGGCCAGCCATGGGTTATCCTGGGGGTGGGAGGGGTGGGATAACTGTTACAATTAGCTGTTGCAATTCTCCTGGCCAGGTCCATGCCATATGCCACAAATAAATACTCTAAACACAGAATAGTTTCATGTTAAATGACTGCAACAGTCCCCACTGCTACTAAAGATCTGTTGGTCTTTCTTCTGGATAGTCCCAGCTTAGAGCTGCTGACCATTTGCACCTGTACAGAGCCCAACAGCCTGTGACAGAACCAGAGAAAATGATTGTGTAGGACTTTGGTTGTTCCTTGGGTTCTGGGAGCAGTCAAGACTTGAGAGATGCAGACTGCAAAGAGAGCACCCCCAGTGTCCCAGAGGTTTAGGATTTCATGCTGTCCTGTGAGTTCATCCAGAAGACACCTTTAGCACAGAAACCATCCCTTGTAGCCATGGTTTTGCTGTGTTCCTCCCAGCTCCACTCCCTGCTCACCTCCCAGCTGTGCACAGAGGGTCTGACTGGTGCCATCCCACCTTCCTCCCCTCAGCCCAACTCCTGGGGACAGCTAAACATGCAGAATTGCATTTTGCCAGTTGTTTGGCAAACACATTCCATAACCAGGGAAGGTTTCCACAGAGAAAGATCAAGGAGAAAAAGAAAGTTTTACTTCTGGAGAAACAACTAGACATGGTGTGATTGGCTTCTTGGAGAGGTGGAAAAATGTTCCAGCCTCCTTCTCTCCAGAGTTGTTTCTGCTCTCTAGAATATGCATTTCAGGAGAGAGCTCCTGTATTTCCTGAGCACAGACAGGTCTGCTGGATTTTCCTGCCCACTTCAGCTAAAAAGAAGAGGTACCCTCTTGTTCACAAGTCCATCACAAGATGCTGGTGGTGCCAGAGGCTCCACATCAATGGAGTTGGCCATCTGGAACAAGCCCTGTGTATCTCTCCATCTCATTGACTCTTTGTTCCATTTCAGTCTCAGCTGAAATTGGATCTTTTATCTCTCCTGCCTTGCCTGTGACTCTTATTTCCCCCCTCATACTGTATCTGCTGCTATTTATGATTTATTCTCTGTCTCTGTCCTATTTAATGCTGCTAAGTGGTTGGGATGATGGTTTCTGTGGAAGAAAGAGGGATCCTGTCCTTTACCCATCCCAGAGGAATGACTGGACATGTCCCAGCACTGTGGGAGATGGGAATCCCACAGCAGCACCCTGAATTCCTCACTGCCCAGTACTGTGAAATGCCAGGGAGCCCTCAAGGGACAGGGTTATCAGGACTCCTGGCTGAAGGAGCCTCCAGGACGGGGCTCCTCTCCTCGCAGTGACTCCAGGACTGAGTGCCCTTCCCTGAGCCTGCAGCTGGGATCTCACCCTGCCATCAGAGCCTCCATCCAGCTCTGCAATGCCACAGCTCCTCAGCTTCAGGAGCCCCTGGGATGGGCAGGATTCAGAGCAGCAAGACACAACGAGTGTCTCTGGGAGGCTTCTTCCTACACTGGGATTTTTTATCACGCGAACGCCACGCTGCAGCTGGCTCTGGGAAGTCTTCTGCCCACACACTAAATAAATTCTGGTGTGGCACTCTGCTTCTCTATGGAAACTGTACCCTGCATTTCTCTCCATAGGATTTTTCTCATTTCAGGCTCCATAATAAATTAACGAGAAGATGTTTTCTTTACACCAACCATAGGAGAGACACTTTTCTGTACTCGATTAATCTTTAGTGATCTATATTAAATATTTATCTGAAGAAACGAGGCCTGTATTGCAGCAACATTTTCTATTATGAGACTTTATCATATCAAAAGATATTTTCCTGGTGCTGACTCCTTCTTCTGTACCCAGCCAGCATTTCCAATGGAAGGGAACTTTTTCCCCCCCTTTCTCTCCCAGTGACCTTTTCCCTCCATAACAAGCTGCTGATATGTTAGAATTTACTGGGTTATAAACATTTTTTATCGAGTAGGAGGGAGCTGGGTGATTTGGCACCAGCTTCCCTAATAAAACCCAGGGGAGAGGCTGCGATGTTTGACTCCAATAAAGGCCTGGAAGGAGCTGCAACCTTCTGGGATGCTGGTCACGAATGACAAGGGGAGTTGGGGAGTGTCAGTCACGTAGCTGCGCTCTGCTGAGGCACTTCTGGAAGGAGTCCAGCTCGCTGGCACAGGAGAGGGAGCTGGGAAGGACCTGGTAAAAGACTGCTCTGTTCTCCCCCAGTATTTCTGAAATTGTGTGATTTATCACATGGAGCAGGGAGCTGGGAGCCCTAAATCCTCTTGTGCTGCAGCTGTGAGGTGGGGAGACACTAAACCGTTCAGATAACTCAGAAGGGAGGAGGACCTTGGTGTTGGGGTGAGACAACGAGAAGGCAGAAAACGCAGATCACAGATTTTGAATGAGTGGATGGATTTTCCCACCTGAGGTAGACCCAGCATAGGCTAGAGATAATCAGAATTAAGGCTGATCTGTTGAGGCAGTGCCAAAAGGAAACCCAGATGCAGTATTCTGCTTTTTTCAGGTCCTGAACAAAACCACAGCAAAAAGAGAAGATCCAAGTTCACCAAGAGCTCCCAACCTTCCACATCTCTGCCTCCCAAGGGAATGGAGCTTTAACTGGTCAATAACTAAAACACCATTAGCCTGAATAAATCATCTCAGACTAGATATACACACATTATAAATGTTTAGTTCTGATGATATATGACTGAGCTGTTATTTTGACAAATAGCTAGTGAATAATATATCTGATGAACTGCATAATATTTTACTAATGATTAATTTATTCATTGCAAACAAACAAACAAAGCCCAGCCTTTTCCTCCACTATCCTAAAGAACTCTAATGGCTGCAAAGAGCTTTGAGATCCCTGGATGAGCCGTGCTTGTTATTCCTCCTTTTATCATTGTGTATTTCTAATGATTTATCACCAGAGAGAATAAATTCACAGCTTATGTTATGGATGGCCTCATTTCAGATTGCAGCAGATCCTGTTTGAAAATTCCTGATTTTGTAATGCCCCCTAAACCTACAGGAATTTGGTACCTATGCAGTTATTTACCCACACAATGTGCTCAAATACCTTTTTAAAGTCTGGGCCAAGATAATCTGAAACATTCTGACTGGAGAAATGTTGTTTGGGATGCTGTCCCTAGGGTTAGTTACTATTTACCACAGGATATTTACTGCAGGATGGAGGTCTGTGAGATTTAGCTGAGGATTGCCCTGGCTGTGCTTTTCCCTCTCCCTCACTCTCAATCCCATTCAGAAATACAATTTCTGTGAGTTCTCAGAGAAGATAAAGGACCAAAGAGCAAGAGCTCTTCCTCGGAGCTTTCCTGTGAGGGCGGGCTGATTGATTACGGATCAGAGGCTGCTCCAGCTTCCCTTCCTAAATGAAAAATTGAGAGCTCTTAAAAATTGAATAAAATATGCCGCTCTGAGAAGGATTTCCACTGGCACGAGCACAATAGGAGGTAGTAGTGGGTTGCTCAATATTTCTGTGTGCGCTGGCTAATCCTTTACTCCTCAGTCCCTGTGCACTCTCCCCGTGGCACCTGAGGATAACTCATCTGTAATTGGTAAGGGCTCCAGTTCTGTGTCTCCAGACAAAGCTTAAATCGCTCACGTTTGGGAGAGCTCCAGCTTCAGCTGTGGCTGGAGCTGCCCAGGAGAGGATTCCTTTTTGTAGCTACTCTCAGGCCTTCAGAATCTGGCTTTGTTCCATGTTGGAAGAATCTGGAACAGCTTGTAATGTTTTCACTAGACAAAATTTTGTCAAAATAGCTCATTTCTTAGATCTCTTGCTCTCACCATAGTCACTGGTGACCAGAGAGGCTGGGATATCAAAAATATGTTGAACACAATTCATCAGCCTGAAACACTCTGCTGCTAATAAAATAAAGCATTTTGACAAAACCTTACTGTGGAGAAAATGCTTTTCCACCTCATCAAGACAATTTTATTGCACCTAAAATACAAAGACCTTTCCATTCTGTTATTTGTTTTCCTCCATCCTAGTAGAATTTCATCAGTTCTGCTCCTCTTTCAGTGCACAATCCCTACTATGAGTGAAAATCCTACTTCAGTGTTACAAACACTTGTGAGACCTTGACAGGGAGCTGAGATAGTTCTGTGCCTGCTCACAGACTGCCACTGTGCAGAAAATCTTTTCCTTTGGATGCTCACTCACAATCATGCAGGAGATGGTCACCAGCAGAGCTGATATGTTCAAGGGGGAGATAAAGTACTGTCTTTTTAAAAGATCTGATCCAAATATCTCAGTTCTCCAGAGTGAAAACAATAAACTTATTTTTTATGACTCTTCTGCAGGAGAAAATTAAGTCCAAGTACAGTTGGCAATTATCCTGTAAGCTTATTATACAGTAGCATCCAGCCTCTTCCACACTCTTGCTTCCTCTTTTTTTACATGCTGGAAGAGCTGCTAATTTCTGTCCCTTATTACAGAGTCATTTCACAGGGAAGCATTCTCAGATTTCATTTAATCCACTGTAGGCTGTGCAAGATGCTGCAGACACCCCAGCAGCTGAGTGCTCCTCTAACACCAATGGTTCTGTGGGCACAGAGCAGCTCCTGAGACCAGCAGAGCCCTCCTTGCTGCCACCTCCCCTCCCTTCAGTGTGTGTGGCTCCCAAACAAAATGACCCAGCCTGAGGAGAGCTGAGTGGGGAAGGCAAGTACCAGTGGTGATCCTTCTTCATCTTATCACATCAGCATCCCTGCTTTTGTGTCTGCAAACATTCCAGGAGTGTTGCTGTGGAAGTGTTCAAGGCCAGGCTGGATGGGGCTTGGAGCAGCCTGGGACAGTGGAAAGTGTCCCTGCCCATGGCAAGGGGCTGGAACTGGGGTTTTTTAAAGATCCCTTCCAACCCAAAGCATTCTGTGATTCTGTGATTAATAAAGAGTGGTGCATACACCCATAGAAATATTGCAACTATTCATTTCAGAATCCAAAGGGTTTTTTTCCCTTTCAGATCAATCCAGTTTATCTGAGATCATCAAACAATTAGCAAAACTTCAGTTGTGGCATTGCTAACTTAGCCACAAGTGTCTGCTCCCTGTGCAATCCTGGGGTAGGATGGAAGATTCTGGAATATATTTCTCTCTGGGTTTGCAGTGCTATTGCTCTGTGGCCTGCTCTCCCTGCTTATGCATGCAGAGGAGATTTGCTATTATGAATCGCACCACAAAACTACCTTCAAACTCAAATTTAATAACCTAAGTATTATGAAGATCAATATTATGGCTATTCTCATTCATATGATTAACATTAATATAATTTGGGGAAATATTTATGCTGCAGTAGTGACTGGAGACCTGGATTAAGAGGAGATCCTCAGCAACTCCAGAGAAGAAAAGACACCGTTGTCTCCAGATGAGCAATACTCCATCTCTGAGTCTCATGGGATTGGATATTTTATGTAAGTTACCTAATAAGATAACAAACCAGCCTTACAATCCCTACAGCCACACTGGTGACAGTTTGAATATCATGAGTCAAGCTCAAAAAAAGAATTAAGAGATTGGTTTTAAAATTCATGAGACTTTTAAAATCTGATAAACTTCAGGAGGTTTTTTCTTCTTTTTTTTTTTGCCTTCTGCTTTCTGAGTATGTAGGAGTCGTATTATCAAGTTTTCCTCTGCAATTATGAGGGCCATAAACTTACTTTAAAAATTGAGTTGAGACATTTACATAATCACAGGACTCTGAAAGTGTGGGCTTTGAAGAGACATTAAATAGTCTTGAGATACAGTTCATCATGTGACTTGGCAACACTCACTGCTGCACAGCACAGCACAGACTCCAAATATCAAATACTCCCAAGGAACAGAGAGGAGTCTTTTATGGGTGGGAGGGGGGAATCTGACACTTTCACAGTCTGCACATGAATGGGGGAGAAGGAGAGGAAAACAGGGGAAGGAAAACAAGGAGAACAAGGAGTGTGGGACTATTCATTCCTCTTTAATCAGAGATGCAGCTAAGAAACTTCTTGTCTTATTCCTATATTTCCTGCTTGCTCTTAACCATGCAGCACACGCTTTTCCCTGTGTACCAAGCCCTCTGATTAGCCTAACCCTGGCTGTGCACCTGCACTCCCCAGGGACAGCCCCAGATATTGGAGGGGAGTTAAAAGTAATGTTCTTTCTGGGGTTTTCACTCAAGAGCTGGAAGCTAACACTGAAATATTTAATGCTGAACACTTGCTGAGCAGGTTTGCCTTTGTTGAAAAGGAAATAAACAGTATGAGAGAAAGGGGAGGGAAAGCACAATGAGGTTGGGCAGGGGTGCATAGGCAATGAAAACACCTTTCAGGGGTGCATGGATAATGAAAACAATTTTGCAGGGATGCACAGGCAATAAAATGCATTTGCTCTCCTGACATAACACAGCTTCTTCCACCTGCAGGTTGCCATGGGGTGGAAGTGTCCCTCACTGCTCAGTGCATCCTCATCCGACCTGAATGCCCCGAGTGCTCCGTGATGTTCCCATCTGAAATCAGCCTCAAACCCAGCCCATGCTCCAGCAGAGCTGCCAGTCACTACCAGCCCATGAAACCTGTGTTTGCAGCTTGCAAAGGGGCACTTTTATTGTGGGAATGACAAGCTCCAGGTGCCAGGATGCTTCACTGAGTCTGAGTCCAGAGACTGATCCCAGCTGTAACAGGGGAACTCTTCCAGTGGCTTTTCCATGGCACTCACCCAGGGGAATGACAGGTTGTTGCAATATCAGGCATTTTGGAGCCTCCAGACCCTGGTGAGAGCACAGCCATCAAATGGGGCTCTCCTTCAACAAGCTTTGTGTATCCCTGGGAGATGGAGAGTATCCAGAGGCTCTTCCTTAACTGGCCTCTAAAATGCCTGGCTATTCCTGACCCTTGCTGAAACTGATGGCAGGAGAAAACACAGAGTGGGGTTTTGGGCCAGCAAGTGTTGATTCAAGGGTGCATTAAAGACATCCCTTCAATTTGGGCTAAGGAGCACCAGGGGGCAAAACACTCCTGCCTCAATCCCAGAGCAGAGAATTTCCGTGCTGCTGCCTAGAAAGTGCTGTGCACCATTGGTGGGTTCAGTTAGGCAGCTCTCAAACCTCCAGATGTTTTTTTCCTGAGCAGGGGCTGTGTCAGTGTAAAGCTGGTCCTGAGAAGCTGCAGGACAGCCCTGAACAACTTGATCTCATGGGTGGCATTCCTGCCCATGGCAGGGTGTCTGGACTAGGTGATCTTTAAGGTCCCTTCCTACCCAAGGTTTTCTAGGCTCCCACTATTCTATTTAATTCTGTCATAGCACAGCTTTTCTGGAATCTCTCTCCAAAAAAGCTCTTTCATTGCAAGCAGAAGCACAGGCTGCCTTGACCTGATTGAGAATTTGATGGAATGGTTTCCTCTCCCGGCTGCTCACCCCTCTGCTGGGAGCCATCTGCACATTAAAGCAGATGTTGGTTGCACTCAGGTCATGTTTCCAAGCTTTCTTTTGTAGCCATAAGGACTATAGGCTCTTCCCTCCCTGCCTGCACTCATTTCTTAATTAAAGCTTAAATTCTGATGTCATCACATGACTGTAGGAGCAGATCCCCAGGCAGACATTTAGTGCTCTGTGTTGTCAGCAGGACTTTGATTTAGAAGCATCACAGATCCTTTAGAGGATCCCATCCCTCTGGAAGCCCCAGGCTGGCCCTGCTGGCAGCTGCCAGACCTCGAGGCTTCCTCTCAGGCAGGCACTGGAGCAGGTCAGAGGCTTTCCCACGCCACAGAGCGTGGGGATGGGGAGCATCTCTGTCTGCTTGGAACAGTGGTTCCAGAGCCAGGTAGCTGTGAGGAGTCTGGCAGGGAGGGAGAAGGAGGAGGAGGAGGAGGAGGAGGAGGGGGAGGCAGCAGCTGCCAGCAGCCTGCACTGCAGTGCCTCAGCCCAGAGAGCTGGGTGAATGTAAACACCATCCCTGCCCATCTCCTCTCCTCCCTCTCTCCATGTTTTTCACTTGATGGGATGTATTTGACCAGGAAAAAAAAATAATTCCACAGAGAAGGAAACCTGCTGTAAATACTTCATGGTCACCATACCAGTGAAAGGGGAAGAACTGCAGGTGTGAAATGAGTTTGCTCACAAGAGCTCCCAGCAAACAGAGCCCTGGTGCACACCCCTGGCAGCCAAATGCTGCCTCCATCAGCCCCAGGCCTTGGAGCAGAGCAGGTTTCACCTCCCCAGGGCTCTCCTGAGGGAAGCTGGGCTGTACCAGGACACCTGGCTGCTGTGTCAGCTCCTTCCCTGGGCACACGTGGGCAGTGGCACAAAGGAAGTGCTGGCTCTGCACAGGAATATTTGATATCACACTGCCTGAGAGGAGATCCTGGCACAAAGGGCTGACCCAAACCCTGCTGCAGGCAAAGCTGATTCCAGGGTTTCTTTGTGTCCTTGGGTTCTGTACCTGCCCCTGGAGAGCTGCCTGGATGGCTCCAGCTGCCCTGGTGGATCACATCTTGTTCCATTTACAGAGCCTGGTGGGCAGCAATCAGCAAAAAAGAAAGGTAAAAAAATATACTTTCTGAAACCCAAGGGAAACATTGGAGGAATCCAGAAATTAAAAAAACCAAAACCCTATAATGCTTTCTCCCAGTGCTACTTGTGCCAGAACAAAATTATTCTGTCTATCTAACAGGATGACTTTTTTATTTTAATGTAACAGCTTCTCTGCTGAAATAAGCATCTCCTGCTTTGAAAACAGAATTAATAAGATTATTAAAAAATAATTTTTAAAAAGCAGCTAAAAATATATATTTTTTAAGAAGGAGAGTGAAAGCTTCTCTTTGCCTTGTTAGCCTTTAAAATATGTTCCCAAGCCACCAGACCATAGTCTGCTGCTCTGGAGGAATGTGAGATGAATGTGCAGAGTCATTGCTGTCACAGCATGCTGGGAGCAGCCCTGCTGGGCACAGCCTGCACTTGACACAGGAGGGGAACATTCCCCACCATGCAGGAGGTCTCTGATGGGACAGGATGTGGACATCCTTGTCCAAGCCCAGCAGGATGCTGGAAAGGTTCAGTGACTAAAATATTTCTGTGCTGCTTCTGGGATTCATGGTAGGAGGATCAAAATATTTCATTATGGATGGAGAAGGGGAATTTTCCTGCTGGAAGATGCAGCTCCAGAGATCTGTGCTAGCGCTCAGCCAATCCAGCAAAGACCAGCAGGCAGGACAGGCAGGCACTGATCTGCCTTTCCAGGCACACAGCTCACAGGAGGGCTTTTCTCCAGAGGAACTGGCAGGTCCTATCCACAGGAGCCTCATCAGAATGTGAATTTATCAACTGCTTTGCCTCCACGCCGTCCCCATGGGCTGGGTGTCTTTGGATGCCCTTCCCCAAACATCAGAGATTTTCTGCTCCCACATTTCAGCAGCTCCAGGGATATTAAAGACTGGTGCCACTCACCCTTCCTCTTGCCCCTGTTCTCAATAATACCAAAGAGAAGGAGAGGTGTGTCCTTCTGTCAAGCCCTGCAGCTGCCAGGGATGCTCCCAAGGCGTCACCATCTAATCCAAAGGCAGCCAGAGCAGCTGCTCCTCCAGCCTGGCCAGGGCCAAGCTCTGAGCCTGCTCACACAGCCCAGCACAAAGCTCTGCACAGCTCAGCCCCAGCCATTCCCTGCCAGCCCCTACCCCTGCCTTTATTCTGCTTATGCAAATCCATGAGAAGCTGCACACAGGCAGGGAGTTGCATTATGCAGGGGATGTAACAGCAGCACTCCCTGCACTGCATGATGAATGAAGGCTGGGGCTGGAGGAGATGCTGTGTGATGGAATTGTCTGGTTTATGCCCATCACTGAATGGCTCCTGTTTGCCAACTGCTTTTACAGATGCTGAGACAGGAATGTAAATCCTGGCTTTCGTAAAGTTGCATAAACGTGTAGTAATGTCATTTTTAGATGAGCATTTACACCGAAGACAACACTAGGAGGCTTCGTTGTTTACATGCACTGTGGAAATGGATTTCAGGTTTTGGTTTACACACATTTATTTACACAGCATTTACTGATTACAGACCAATGTACATCACTTGTTTACAGGCATAATATAAACTAGGGAGATTCTGTCTTTTTGCCTGTATGGATTTCCTCTGCTCATCCAAATGGAGAAAAGAACCTCCTTTCATCTCAGCTCCCCTGTCCTTCAATTGCCGTGCTGTGTCTCCTGAAAAAGCCTTGCCTCTGACTGGAAAACAAAAAAGTTGATGTCCTCTTTAAACACATAGCATAAAACCTTAATAAGAAAACCTTGTCAGCCAAACTTCAGCATGACTAAAGAAGCCCAAGCAAAGATTAAAAGGCCTAACAGTGCCCATCAATTCATACCTGAGCTAAGCATCACCTTAATGCTGTTTGAGGAGAATGTTCACGGTGCTTTCAGTGCTTTCTTGGATGGTTCAGACATCCAGTCAAGTGGAACAGGACAGAAAACCTGCCAGGGTGTGTGAGAGAGGATCTGAGTGCAGCCAGTGCAGCAGTTTGTCACTGTCACAGCCCCCAGTGCCAGCGCCCAGCCTGCTTTGGGAAGCACCACAGGCACAGCTGCATTCCTGCTGCTCATCCTGCCTCTCACTCCTGTGCCAAGCCATGCTGGGGAAATTATTACTGGGTTTTTTCTTTATCCTAAGATGCTGAACCCAGGGAAAATCAAAGTTGGACCCTAGGGAATTTCAAGATTTCAAAGTCACAGACTGATCAAGGACAGGCAGTCATTTTTTTTTTTTTTCCCAGTCCTTCCCTAACTCAAGGTTATAAAAAGTCCTTGCAAATTCAAACTGAAGAACAAGCAGCTAAACACAATACACTCAAAATCAAAATATTCCTCTTTAGACATTTTTGAAGTAGCACTACTTGACTTCATGTCTTGAGATGAACTTTAGTGCCTTAAAAACAGAAAAAAAAAAAAAACAAAAACAAAACCAAAAACCCCCACAATCGATTAATAAAGTGAAAATAAACAGCAAGGCTTAAAACTTTCACTGAGCCTGAAATGAAATGTTTTAATTTTTTCATTTTACTGAAAAGTTGAACAAACATCCATTTCATATCAACCCTTTTTAATGTTATTTTTGTTCTGTACAACCAGTGAACCACAAAATCAATTCTTCGTACTGCTCTGGTGACCAGTAGATTAAATTCAACGCAATAAAGAGACAGCAAAAGCAGTCAATGAGGAATGGAGAGAAGAACAGCCTGAAAAGATGATGGAAGCAGCTCTAATAGATTTTGTCTGTGGCAGAGCTTAGCACAACCAAAATAACTTCACAACCACTTTAAAATAACTTTAATGCACATTGCTGCTGGGAAGAGCAGCCCCCTTCGTCACCCTTCTGCCTCCATCCACACAGTCCTGTCCCTCTGCTACCCCTGACCACAGAATGAAGGAGATCAGAAAGTGATTAGCTAAAAATCAACAAATTAATTTTTTTTTTAATCTGTCAGACTGTTTTCCTGCAGGTCAGTTGCTCACCTCTGGAAATCACAGGTTTGCATGAAATCTGCCTGGAAGTTCCACTCAGGAAAGGCCAAACTTCTGCAGGTTGGAGCAAACTTTAGGCTGAAGAAAAGGCGGCTCAGGGGGAACCTTCCTGCTCTCTACAACTCCCTGACAGGAGGGACAGGAGGAAATGACCTCAAGCTGTGCCAGGGGAGGTTTAGGTTGGACATCAGAAGAATTTTTTTATGGAAAGGGTGGTCAGGGATTGGCAGGGGCTGCCCAGGGAGGTTTGCAGTGCCCATCCCTGTCCAAGGAAGGGCTGGAGGTGGCACTCAGGGCTCTGGGCTGGGGACAAGGTGGGCATTGGGCACAGCTGGGACTCGATCTTGGAAGTCTTTTCCAGCCAAAACAATTCTGTGATTCCAATATAAAACCATCCATAAAGTCCCCACTATCACTGACCAGCTTGGCCAAGCCCAGTGCCTGATGTAAGAGTTACATTTTACTTTTGTTCAGAAATAACAAAAGCTCGTTGTCCTCCCAGCCAGGGCAGGCACTGTACAAACCCTGGTGCTGTGTGTGCAGCTCTGGGCACTGGGCAGTGCTGGAACACATTCTCCAGCCAATAAATCGGTGAATTTACCTTGAAGTCAACAGTTTCACGTATTTATGTCACAGAGAATCTGGCTCATTGTTTTTAATTTGTGGTGCCATAAAACTTTGAAAGTTTTGTGAGGCAGTTTTGTGAGACCAATCTTTTTTCCTCCTTTCTTTATTTTTTTTTTCCCCTCTAAGGGAAAATTCAAGCAGCAGAACCACATGTGCATTTCTAAGTCAGTTGTAGCCCATGCTATGTGCACAGCAAAGATCCTGGCTTCAGGATCCTTCTCTTCCTCTTCACTGAGGGAATGACACATTTAGGGAGCACGTAGCTGCTCAGATTTGTGGCTTTTCTAGGACTAAATAAAAATCTCTAGTGTTGCTGAATGCATTCACCAGTGCAAATCCCTTTATGAGCACAGAGTTTAGTGTCCACTCTGAATTGGAGAAACAGGGAAATAACAGAAGTGTTGGTTAGATGGGACCCTGGGGATCCCTAATCCAACCTCCCACTTGAGGCAGGACCAGCTCTTGAGCACATCAGCTGAGGCTTTGTCCAGCCAAGCCTTGGAAGCCACCAAGGAGGGAGACACCTCTCACTCTCCACTGACTTGTCCTAGACCAGCACTGTTCTCCTGATGAAATAATATTTTGGAAGGAAAAAAAAAAAAAAAAGCAGCTTCTTTCCTCAGGCAGCATCCCAACCAACTTCTGTCCAGCTTGTGCTGCCAACATTTCCTGTCTCAGAATCTCCTTTTCATCTTTGTGGGACCTTGCTGTACCAAGAGTATGTGAGCAATTGGGTCTGTCTGTCACTCTACAGAGGGAGGGACAGAGCAGGACTGGCTGCTTTGGTGCCACCTTCCCCACTAAGTTTTGATTCTGCTGGTGTATTTTAAGCAGACCTGACAGAGGTCTCAGAAGGATTCTCTATTTGCAGGTTTCATGAAATTAGGCAGCCTCTAACTGGTCCCACTGCAGAAGTTACAAGGCGAGCAGATCTCCTTTTCATACCCCAGGGTTTCCCTGCTCTCTCTCACAGAGCCAGACTTCCCCGTCCCCACTGTCGTTTCACAAAATGGAATTAAACTCCCACGCATGGAAAATACGCATTTCTTCTTGCACATGCACATTCCACTTGCAGCCCTGTGTGATCATCCATTTTATATTGCTGTTGTCCCTTATGTCCAAACATCTTGCAGCTTTTAATTAAGTCTGCCCAGCAATGCAGAGCAGGCGAGAGCTGTCATCTCCTCATCTCCCCTTCCCAGGGGTGGGGAGGGAATTGAGGAAAGCAGAAATGAGCTCACCCACAGCCACACCACAGGCCTGGGGCAAAAATCCAGGTCCTGCCTGTGTCACCTCCCTGCCACTCTGCTTGTGGGCTCCTGTTTCCAAGGCACTGTGTCCTGCCCCTGTTTTCCACAGAACTGGCAGGGGCAGCCTCTGCTCAGCTGGATGAGCCCATCTCACCTTGCCCCTCTTTGCCTCCCACCTCTGACACCGAACAACAAAGCCTCTTCTTTTTATCTTTTGAGAAAATACTTTTTCTGCAGTTGTTTTTTGCCTGTTTGCTGTTATTTTTTGGGGAGTTTTGTTTGGGTTTTTTTCTAGAACTTGCTTCAACTGAGCAGCATCATCAGGGAAATTCCTCTGTCAGTGCCTCTGCCTGGCAATTTGCATTGACTATTCCAGTGCCCAGCCCACTTTTTGCTTTGCCTTATAGCTAAATAACTTCTGAGAGAAGGAAAAAAAAAAAAGGACAACATGACAACATACTTCAAAGCAGTGGGCTGAAGCTGTTAACTGTTCAGTGGTAACAGGGATGTTTCTGGTCTGAGCAGGACCCCAGCCCCAAAGCCAAGCTGAGCTTTATCTGTTTTCCAGCTTCCTGCAGTACCTCGTACCCAAGGCTCCCATGACTAGGAATAACAACAAGGATGGTGATAATGAATATTCAGACATCCCACAAACCACTCTCAGCATCTGCCATCCTATCTGCATTAGCACCAGTGTGCACAGATAATGATCAAAGTAGCATTTTCCTGCCAGAGGCCCCCCAAACCATCCTTATTAGTATGAATCAATGCTGACTAATGTGCTTCCCTAATGCAATTGTATCCACTCCTACTGTTCATGATTTAATATAAAACATCTCCCCCTTTGCTTGTCTTCCCCCTGCCACGTGCAAGGTGTGAGCCTTGACTGAGGGGACCAGGAAAATCTGTGATCCAAGTTTTACAAGATAGAGACCTAAAATCCACAGAAATGAAGTGCATGGAAGGAGGGAACAAGACTTTGGAGGTTGTAACAGTGAACTGTCTTTCCATGCTAGACCTGGATTCAGGTTTCATATGAAAGATATCATCAGCTCTGAGGTTCTACAGCAGTCCTGCTTATGCAGAATATAAAATAGCCCTGCTCACTGCAGCAGACTCTGTGATTGCTGCTGACAAGCTCTGGACTTCAGTAGTGATGGGAGGAGGACTCCTTGATTTTATGTTGCTTCCTTTTTAGCATTGCAAAAAGGAGAAATGTTTTAACATTGCAAAAAGGAGAAAATTCTGCATTGTGCCTTGTGCTTCTCTTAGCACCACCAGTGTCTTTGCCTTGGTGGTTTTGCAGGGTAAATGACACAGTCCTAATGTGATGTGTCCATGTTCCCACAGAGCAGGACACCAGGGAAATCACCACTAAACAGCCACCAGTGCTTCAATTAGGGATGGGTGAAGTCCTCTGGCCTGATTTCACATCCTCTCCAAATCCTTGGTCACTGTGGCTGGTTTGAGACCTGCTGCCATCAGCCTTGGGAGAGGAGCAGGGCTCAGGCCAAACCTCACTCAGCAAAATCACAAGTGCCCCAAGGAGCTGTCTGACAGAGCAACAAACTAAAAACCAGCCAACCTAAACAAGTATGGGAGGAAAGGGGCATTGAAGGAGAAGATTGCACAGAAAATTCCCATACTCCATATCAGCTGCTTTTCTAAGGAAAGGATTGATATCCTTAATGCAGGAAATGTGCCTCCCTTGGGCTAGTCTGGTGCAAAGAGCAATTGAGAGACATCTTTTGGTAGGAAAGAGGCTTCTATGCTGGAATTAAACAGTTGACAAAATCCCAACAGCTTTACAGATTCTCCAAGTCAATTTAAGGAGCCCACAAAATAAGATTTTACCCCTGTGGGTTTCAGTAAAACGGAATGTTCTGGGGGAGTGTGTGCACAGTCTAGCTCTTAACTGCAAGAATTGGCTGTGGCTCCACTAATGCTTCATAGCCAGACTGAGTCTGATATCCCTTCAAAAATGCATGGGCTCAGTTTTTAAGTGACCAGTTCTGCCAACAGGGCCAGCTATTACAAACAAACAGCCCCCAGCATCCAGCCAGACTCCCACCTGATCATTCCATCTGCTCTGCTGCAGCACTGAGGCTTTCCCCTCCTCAGCTGAGCTCAGGGGGAGCAGGTTTGTCCCACACTTGTACTTCCAAAGTGCCCAGCTCCCAGCAGCTCCAACCACCACACACAAGCACTCAGCTCCCTCCTCCAGCCCAGCCTGTGGTGTTTGCTCATGAGGTGCCCTGGCTGCCCTTGCAGTCCTCTCTAAATTCTCTCCCTAACTGCTTCCACTGGACTTTATCTCTGGTTTCTTTTGGGAATGCTGACTTCTGCATCATGGTCATTATCTGCAAGACCCCTCTCAGACACCTCCCATGCACACAGAATGCTGTTTTCTGTGTTGTGCTCTCCACCTGCTCCATGTGTCTTTCATGAATGGTTTAGCAATATTTATCAGAAACAGAGAAAACAAATCCCTTTCCACTTCCCATACATAAAGTTCATCCTGAATTAAGACTTCAAATTCATATTAGTTACCTACAAACCAAAAGGGAATTTGTTCTTTACCCCCTGACAGATAAAACCAATCACAGGCTTCACATGCAAACCAGATTCTGGCTCCTTTATAGAAGTGGAGGACACAAAGCCATGGCACAGGCTGCCTGCTCAGGGTGTGAATCCATCACGAGAGACTCCCCACAAACCTCTGTCAGATGTGTCACAGGTATGTCTGAGTGCCTTGGGGAAGAGGCACAGATTAAATGACCTCTCAAGGTCCTTGCAGACCCGTTTCTCCGTGATGCTTAGAGACAGGATCCCAGGCTTGATGGATCTGTGGCCTGACCCACAGTGACAGTTCACGGCTCTGTCTGAACACATCCATCCTGTGGCTCTCTCCCCCAGCCCCTGCAGACTCCGTGGTGGCATCCTGGGCTGCACAGCTCTTTAGCAAAGGGCAGAGCCCGTGCCTGAGGCAGGAGCAGGGCAGGGAGCTGCAGGCTGGGTCACTGTGTGTGTTGGCAGGCGGGGCAGGAGGGGAGCTGGGCACTGCACAGCCAGGGAAAAAGGCTCGTGTGAAAAGGCATTTTCTCAGCTGCTGTGTGCACACACAGTGAGATCTCACCAGTGGAAGCAAGTTTTTAGTTTTGGGGGCTGTCTTCCCCCTGAGCTGTTTTGGAGAGGACAAGCCAGGACAATATTTTTAACCTGCCCTTGCTGCTGCAAGGGGAGGGGGGGCTGCACTCCCTGGAGGCTGCAGGACAAGAACAACTCATTTTTCTTCCCCACACAGAGCTGATGCCTCACATATCTCTGTCATTCTGGCTCTGTGCCCATGGGACAGCACTCCCTGCACACAGGTGATTCCCTGTGATTGATTCCCTGTGATTCCCTGTGATTCCCTGTGATTGATTCCCTGTGATTGATTCCCTGTGATTCCCTGTGATTGATTCCCTGTGATTCCCTGTGATTCCCTGTGATTGATTCCCTGTGGTTGATTCCCTGTGATTCCCTGCTCCCCATCCCCATGTCCATGTCTCCATGTGCACAGTGCCATGGGCTGCTCACCAGCATTTCCCTGCCCACTACTTTGCACGGCTGTGTGGCTTTCTGAAACACAACAGGACCGTATAATTATGTAAATGCACACATGGCTGGGAGAGTTTTTCAGTCTCTTTGGGTTTCAGCACAAATCTCCTGACACTTGCTGGCTTATTCCCCTTCACTCCAAAGTGCTTGCTGCTTTAATTAGATGTTCATGTGAGCACCCCAGCTTTTCAGATTAAAATGAAGAGGGAAAAGTGTGGTTCTAGATAGCACAGCTGGCAAGAAGAGTTTGAAACAAGCAACCACTAAGGCTTAAAAACCTAGAAGGCAAAATAAAATCCAAATTCTGCCGATTCTCTGTAAGTTTTTTTTAACTCTCTGCAGTTTTTTAACCAAGATCACAGTTCTGGGGCCAAGTCCAACTTATACATGGAGATAAATCCTCAAAGATGTGTGGTAGGCAGCACACAGCCAAGGCTCCTACACAGCAGTGTGAGAACTGTCACACTGACGTGCATGGTGACATCTTTATGTGAACCTGCAGCTATTGGCAGTTCACATGTATGAGTTTGGTACAGAGGCTTGTGCTGTCCAGAGCTCCATTGATTTGAAAAAGCTGCTTGGGAACCTGCCTGTGAGCTGTCTGTCACCACAAATGAAGAACACCCACCCCCTCAGCTCCTTTTCATCTCGCCCTGTGCTGTGCACATTGCCATGACACTGCAGTTCATCTCGCTATCAGAGCACTCCAGCCCAGCCTTTGAAGCAATCTGCATTGCCAGCTGAGGGCCATGGGGAACCAAAGCAGCACTTCCAGGTGGAACAGGGACAATCTGCCATTAACTCCCAGGCTGGAGCCCATGGCAGAGCTCCCAGCACCCAAACCTCCCCCAAGGAACCCGCCATACCTGTATATTTTATATCTGGTTGTAAATCCTTGACGATGTCTTTCCACAAAGGATAAGTAGCTCCGTGAGTGGTGGAAAGGCCCCCTGTCTGAAATAAGCCAATCAAACTCCTTGGAGACATGTTGGTTGGTAGCAGCTGGGTCCTGGTGGGAGGGCTGTATGAGTATATGGTCCCATATAAACAGGAGGTAGAGGAACTCAACAAGCCTCCAGTTCATGCTTTTCTGTCTGCCTTTTTCCTCTCATTCTTGCTCCATTCTGTGGAGTCCTGTGAAGAGAGAGGGGATAGGAGGAAGGAGAGAGAGAAAGAGAAATGGAGGGGAGGAGGGAGAGAAAGAGAGAGATTAAAAACGCTCTAATCCTTTGACAACCTTCTCTCAGGGTGAAAACAGACATGAAAAAATCAAGTTTTAGAAGACTTCGGTTTGCCTGTATTACAGCTTAGTGTATTTGGCAGTGTTTTATTCATGCATTTAAGTGGTGCCTTTAACCTCCTGAGCATATATCACCTTTGAAATAACCAGGTCCTGACCTGAGACATCCTCACCCCAGCTTCTCCATCATTTCCCTCATGAAGTTCTCCAGAGTGCTGCAAAGGCGAGTGAGGGCCGGGTGCAGGAGGTGGCTGCACCCAAGGCTACAATTACCCCTTTATTGTCCCTTTAATGCTGGGCCAGAGAAACGTGTCTCCTGCTTTCATGTCTCTCTGATGATCTGTAATCCATACTCTGTGCAACCTGAGCAATCTATAAAGACCCAGCTCTTACTTTCAAGTGCTGCCAAAAAAAGAAATAAAACAAAATAATTACCCAGGTTTGGCGACGAGCACACACGCAGGCACACACACACAGAGACACACACAACTATGAAATCCTGCCAAACTCTGACAGATAAAAATGTCCTCACCCTGCTTTCCTCCTGGGGGAGGTGTGTGTGGTGCAGGGGATGGGGTCTGCTGCTATTTCAGCTATGGTGGGACCTCAAGGCTCTTCCCAAGATCAAGGCTCTGACACGCTGAACATGCACATTCAGCGAGGGAGATCCTTCCCAGCACCTGGAGCAGGACAAGCTCTCCCTGCCGTGGTGGGAGAGCAGCAAAGCAAGGCTGGGGACAGCCCTGTGCCGAGCCAGCTCCTCTCCCAGCATGTGACAGGACATCTGATGAGTGGGAAGGGAATGCGGGGTAAGGTGCATTGCCAAAGGTTACACAGCAAGGCATGGATTGAGCTGGAAGCCAGCCCTGCTCTCCTGGCTGCCATTCCCAGTGTCCCACTCATCCCCCTGCACAGCCAGGCTGCTGGACTGCCCCTCTCAGCAAAGCCATGTGCTCTGTGGTGGCAGTGAGGGGCTTGTACCCACCATGGTCCCCTCCACCTCCACAGCACAAGGTGTTGCTGCAGCAGCTCAGCCTGTTGGGTTCAGCTCCTCACTCCTGGGAGCTGCTTGGAAAAATTCTCCATGCTCACAACTGGTTCCTCCTCCTGCCTTCTGGGTTTTGTGGAGGGTATCCAGCACTGTGGGCTGGCAGTGATCTTAAGGCTGCTCCCTCACCTCTGGGAGCACAGGACAGGTGATACCCACCTGTTTCTGTAGAATACAGTGCAGAGAGACTGCAGATATTCTTTAGAGCAGGAGAAATGAGGCTGCTCAGAGCTTTGCCACAGTGAGATTTCATGTCAGGCTTCTTTATGTGTCTCCAGAAAACCTTCTGTTATTGTGCCCAAGTCCTCTCTAAGCACTCTAACAGTTTGTAATTCCTAGAAAGTGAAGGTTTTGCTGAGAGTGTAGGAGAGGTGTGCTAGGGGTGCACTGACAGTGTGTGAGCCTTGGCTGGTGTGAGCAGCAGAGCACAGACCAGAGCCCATGGGTGTTGGTGCTCAGCATGGCCATGTCCTCTGCTCCAGGAGCTCTCCCTGGAGCATGGCAGGGCTGCAGCCCATGGAGGGAGTGTGTCAGGCTGCTGTGCAGGGGGGTTGGAGCCCTGGGTGTGCTGGGGAGCTCAGGACCCCTCTCGGTGTGCCAGAGCGTGTGGGAGCCTGCACGTGTGCTCAGCATGTGCTCCAGGAGCTGCAGCAAGCTCAGCAGCACTCGACAGAACCGAGTTCTGTGAGTCTGGTTAAAGATGACACTCAGCTGTTGCATTACAGGAAGAAATGGGGGAAAAAATCAAGTATGGGAAAGTCAGCCAATGTTTCATTTGTCTGTTGGTCCCATATAAACTTCTTTCTATTTGCAGGTGGAATATCACTGTGGTAAATCTGGTGATACCTGCAGCTCCCGACTGAGGAGGTTGTTCCTTTTCTGGAGACATGTTTTTAACCTCAGCCTTCACCACTGACTCCTATATCCCCCCTAAACAGGGCAGCTCTCAGTGCTTAGTCCCACACATCACACACAGACTGGTTCTACTTTACCTTACCCAACAGGGGAGTTTCCAGCCCTGCACTGAGGGCAGCAGAGCACATCCCAAGTGGCCACAGAACATCCTTGCTCCCACTCACTCATGAGCACAAGGTGGTTACTGGGGAATGCTCCATCCCACCCTCAGCCTCTCCAAATTCCAGTTCAGAAGAGCATTTCTGCTGCTTCTGCACCCAGGCTCCTTCCCTGCCTGGCTGCTCTTGTCCCGTCAGGGTGAGCAGCTGCAAACTCAGCATATTCACCATGAGCTGTGTGCAGACAGCACTCAGCTGCTCTGTACATGTTGTCCCAGCTTCCTTGCCTTCTGCTCATTAAACTCACCCATAGCTCTTCCCCTCATCTGCCAGCCTGGATCAGTTTTCCCTTAAATATTTCACTGTCTATTGGATTTCTATTGCAGAGAGAGGAAGGGAGCTCTTATGTACCCAAGTGGAGGACAGCCCCCTCCAGTTTCCAGCACAGTGCAAGTGAGAATTGAAATATGAGAAGAGCCAAACAAAGTGTGCCTCAGAGAAATCCCAGTGTGTCCTCCTAGGTGTGAATATCATACACTGTGGAAATACCAGCCTGTGAAAGAGAGGAGCTAGTCCCTAACTGCCCACACACAGCTCTTCATCCTCTCCTCCTTTCCTTTGGGGCAAGTTGGAGTCAGGATGATTTGGGCTGTGATGTTCTTATCCAGGAGGTAAGATATGGGGAGAACATGCCTTGAGACCACTGAGGAAATGATCACATCTCCAGCCTGGAAGCTGCCTGGATCAGTTCTGAGAGCAGGGAGCAATGCCTGAGGCAATGGAGCTTGGTGGAGCACAACTGGGTCCAGACTACTATCACACCATCAACTTTAATTTTTTAGTAGTATCTTTTTCCCCCCTGTAGCTGCTGTAGAGATGTTGTTTCACATTAAAGATTAATCCACTCCACAGGGCTGGTCCCCATGGAAGCTATAAAACTCACTAAAGTGGGATTATCTTGTGTCTAAGACAATATTGTGAGGTGCATTCAATCTACCTCCCAACAAGCTTGAATATGAAATTAATTTTTCAGGTGTCTTTATGGGGCTCCACTGATGTGAAATATGTTCTGTGGATTTGGCAAAAGGAACCAGGGAAGAAGCAGGGAGGGTCTCCCACCAAAGGGAGACCCAAGGCTAACTAACAGCTGAATGTGGCACAGAAGCAATCTGTGGACTAAAGGGCAGGCTTGGGGGAGCCAGACTGAGTTTTGATCCAAGATCCAGTGTTTTGCTCAGCTCTGCCCCAAACTCCCCCTATGATGTTGGGCAGTGCCCTTACCTGTGGGGTCTTGGCCTCACTTTCCAATTATCAGCATGGAGTCACAATGGTATTTGTGTGACTATTTAGAGACTATTGTTGGAGAGGCCAGAATTGGGTTTAGCACCTCCCAAAACACAAACCTGCTGGCTCCCAAGGTGTTCCTGTCCTACAAGCAGTGAATGAGAACCACTTCAGCAAGCTTTGCATTGCAGCAGTGAGCAATGCACCCATTTCCACTGAGCAGCACAGCAGAGCAGTGAGTGAGCTGCGTCCTTCTGGCTCATGTCAACAAACACCATCATGCAATCATCACATCTGTTAATAAACATGATCCGTGGGTGAGCCAGGACATGGCTCCACTTCACAGCCAACAAGCAGTGGGAGAAGAAAATGTTGGATGTGCTGACTCTGAGTCATGGTACAGACATTTTCCAGCAGCATCCTGTGCACATGGAGGTCTCTCTTAAACCCTGGCACTTTGCTGGGTGGCTTAGGATGCCCTTTTTCTAATACCAATTCAGGCTGGAACATTTAGTGTTCCTTATCTTATCAGTCTTCAGGATTCTGGGAGGAAAAATAGGCAAGTATTTTCTGTAAAGTGCAAGTTGTATTTGAATGTACATTTAATTTCTTTGTGATTGATATCTGTGTGTTAATTATATTCTATTTTCGGCAATACCTTTGCTGTCACAAGGCAGTGCCTTTTATCCAAGGAGTTCAAATTGAATTAGAGACATTAATTAAAGCTCTCAGCACTCTAGTAAGGCAGGCAAGTGCTGTTACTCCCATTGTTTCTTGAAATAAGAAGAAAAGAATAGAGCTGGATGTCTACTTAGCCACTTAAAAGGTAATTTTTATACAGTGGGAGAGCTCAGAGTGATAGATTTTGCACAAAATTACACTGCAAGGTCTGTTTCATCCAAGGGAGGCTGTGCAGCCCCAGATCCCTGCTATAAACAGGCAGACAGGATGCAGGTGCTCTGACTCTCCATCACTTGCTGTGAACACTCCTCTGCCTCCTGGGATTTTCTACCTTTCCCCTAACCCCTGTGCCTTTCATTTATCCCTTCTATTAGATCCAAATTGATCTCACACACATCCCTTCTGTTTTCCCATGCTCATTGTTGTGAACTATTTCCATCAGAAATGCAGACTCAGGAAAGAGAAATTACTGAACACATTATTTGCAGTACAGAAATAAGTCCCCTATCTCTTTAAGCTTCATGCACCAATAATTCTTCCTTGTGTCCCACATTTGGTTCTTGGCAGGTTGGGAGAGGTTTCTGCCTACTGCCATTTACCAGAGGGAAGAGGCTAACAATTGCTATTTGTATCTGAAACACTTCTGCTCTTCAGCAACTTCACACACAGCTTTAGGATGCTGATAAATTAGTAAGAGACTGAGGTGTCAGGGGAGAGATGAAACAGCTTATGTTAGTTTAGAGCTCAGCCCTGGGAAGTGACGAAAGTCTGACCTCATTTCAGAGAACAGATTAAGTGTACCCATAATTTTAATTTTGGGATGTGCTACTCTAGATTTTATTCAGCTGTGCCTGCTTGGAGTTTGTCACTCAGGTTCCTGGACAGCTAATTGCTGCCACACACCTTTAGGATTTAATTTGTGGAGCACTAATATTTCTGTCCTGCCCCTAACTGAGAGATGCCCCATGAAAATATTGGAAAGGCAACACCCAGGAACAGCCCTGTTCTTTGGAAACCCTGCCCAGCAACCCAACCAAGCTGGGGACACCTTTCCTCTGTCAGGGCCACAGCAATACAGGCAATGTGGATGGAAAGGGAAGCCAATCTGTCAGAGCTGAAGTCATATGAACTGCTGTGGATAAACCTGAGCTCTGGGAAAACAGAATTTGGGCACTTCTGACCTAGATGTCTTTATAGCTCAGACTGCAGACACTGATATCTGACTGAGTCAGGGCTGGAGCTGCAACTCAGCAGTGGCTCTGACTCTCTGGGTGACTGTGGCATACAACATCATAAAACCCCAAATGGTTGTAAAGCTATTTCTTTAGGGAAGTGGGAGTTCACTGTTTCAGGCAGTGATTGGCTAATCCCTCCCCAAATGTCAGTAATTCTGCTCTGATCAGTGTCTAAATTTGCATTATTCTTTAACTATTCCAGTTTTAAATATGAATGAGTGGTTAGACCTGCGGGATATTCATCAGCCAAAATGTTTTTTGGGTGAAGCAAGGCAAGGAGAGAAGATGAGAAATACCTCTCCAAAAATAACAACAGAGTCCACAAATTCACTTCACTTTTGCCAAATTACTCATGCTGAAAAAAATAATGATTGGGAGATGTCAGTGTTTGGGTTGTGAGACCTCCAAGGGGAAAGGTTTCCAAACTCTATTTGAAACTACTGGAGCTTTTTCTCCTTTTGATTTGTCTTTCTACCCCTTTATGATGGAATAGTGATAAAAATATCACTTTTGACCCCAAATGACTTGTAGGAGAAAATTTTGTTTTTCTTTCAGTTTATCAACACTTTCCTTACAACTTGTCAGAATATTCAGCGAACCAAAACCACCCCACAAACTCTCATTTATTAATGTAGTTCAACCAGCAGCCTAAAGGGAGCAGTTTTTGTGCAGAAATTTCAATTACTCCCTGCCTGTAAGGAGGTGAGAATCACAGTGGTAACAGCTCTGTACCTGCTCTCAGCTCATTTGTCCCCACACTTCAGCTAATTATAAACTCCTGGTGTGATGATGAGGAGGATGAGAGGCAGCTTCAAACCAAGCAAGAGTAGCAGGTGACTCCACCACATCACAAAATCAGGTGGTGCTGGACAGAGGGAGTCAAACCCCAAAAAGCCTTGATCATAAATCTACTGGCCAAGGTGCCAAAGTCACTGCTCTCAATTCCAGGCTCCACAGGCACTTGGGTCAGGGCTCTGTGTGCAAAGGAGATCCTTCTCACAGCACTCCATAGGCTGGGAAAATAATTACAAGGAACTTCTGCTCGTGCACTCACACACATGTGGTTTATGGTGAAGGGTCAGAAGGTTATGGAGATGGTGAAGGTCTAGAGGAGAAACCATAGGAGGAGCTGCTGAGGTTTGTTCAGACAGGAGAAGTTGTGGTTCATGTATTCATGTTCCTCACCAGGGAAGGTGGAAGGGGAGGCACTGATCTCTTCTCTCTGTCACCAATGATGGGATCGGAGGGAACAGCTGGAGTTGTGCTGGGGGTTCAGGCTGGAGAGAGGGAAAGGTTCTTCCCCCAGAGAGTGCTGGCACTGCCCAGGCTCCCCAGGGAATGGGCATGGCCCCAGAGCTCCAGGAGCGTTTGGACACCACTCCCAGGATGCCCAGGCTGGGATTGTTGGGGTGTCCTGGGCAGGAGCTGGACTCTGATCCATGTGGGTCCCTTCCCACTCAAGACATTCCCCAGTTCTGGCATTCTGAAGCCAATCCTGCTGAATCCAAGACTGGAACAAGACACAACCAGCAAGGCTGTCCATGGCCCAAGAAGCTCCCAATCTGTTTAGGAGAGCAAGGACAGCAGATGGCCGGGCACAGATGGGGAGCACGAGGGAGCAGCGAGCTAATCCCGCTCAGGGGCTGTGGAGCAGCGGTGTCAGCACACCAGCAGCACAACTCTTGGCAAGAGTTTGATAGCTATTGTCACAAATGAGAGTTAAAAATAGGGAGACTGGATAATGAGCTCGCCTTTGTAGATGTTTGTGAGGAACTCCTCTCATTTGTGAAGTGGCAGAGATAGAATGAGTATAGATGATAATAATAATAATGATAAATTACACTTTTCTGAGCTGCTTATTAAAAAAAAAATATGGAGAGTGTTGAGCAGTCATTTCTATTAAGCACTGTCCTGAACTCGAAATTATTCCTACTATTATTAAAGTGTTGTCCTAGCTAGTCCACTTCCCCATAATTTCTTTACACAAAAATGCAGCTCTATTTTCTGTCTTCCTCAGTATTTATACACCTCATATCAAAGTCCAGTAATCTTACAAGTGTTAATAGATTTTTATCCTTGCAGTAGCTTTAGGAGATGGGGAAACACTGTTTTTTTCCCTTCAGCAGGATGAGAATTGAGACACAGGGTAGATTAATGGCTTGTCCCAGATCATTTTATAACTGCTTCAGGAATTCAACCCAAATCTCTTACGTCTCCTTGCAGAACCCTTCCTACGCACCTTCATGCTACTATTCCAGAATTAGCTGGGACTTGCCACAGAGCTGCTTAGAATTATTTTGGATTGCTCATTTCATGTCAGGAAAATGCCAATTCATCAGAGGCAAAACACTTTGTAGAAATTTGTTGATTTAAGGGGGAAAAAAAAGGCGTTTTGATAAAGTCAGCTTTTCTTTGGAACAGAATGTGTTGAGTGTTCCGTTTGGAAGGGATCGGTTCAAGATTGTGTTTTGTTTTTCATTACATGTTGAGTAACATACATTCAAAATCAAAATCAAGTGTTTTCTTAAGCTGTGTTTTGACTGAGCTGAAATAGATTTTGTAATTTATGCACAAGAGGAAATATCCAAATTCATTTAATACTTTTCTTACCGTTTGGGGAAAAAAAACACCTGCAAACCAGACACAATAAACTGAACAAAAATCATTCTGTTCCCTGCATTTTTTAACTGGAAATTTAGAGTAATTTGAATGCTCAGTTTAATGTGCCAGAGTCCAGAAATCCTGGTTTTTGCTTTCATGACTCTTCCATCCTGGTGCCAGTCTTGCCTTTCTAACATATTCCATTGCAACAATTGGGACCTGTAAGCTGAGATGCTGAAGGAAAAAAAAAGTGATGCCAGAACTCCTCTGGAGAGGAATAGTGCAATATTCAATCCAAGAAATTCAACTCATATCCCACACCTGACAGTCTGTGCAATATTTCTGTTCTGAAGTTCATTCCTGGGAAGACTTTGTCACCTAAGCCCCACATGGAGAGATCCCACTCCATAGAGCTTGGGAAATGCAACCAGCAATGCTTCTTCCAGTAAAAGAAGCTGAGGTCACCTAATCCTTGCAAATGGTTTCTCTTCCCATTTGTCTTGTCCCTCTACAAGGAGCTTAGCCCTCGACTGGGTTATTGTGTTCCTCCACTCCTACAGGAGGAGCAGGAGGGGTTAAAATCCACAGGCCATTCCTTCTCCTGGTACAGCTCCTGCTGCTTGGATAATGCCAGCCTGGCTGCCAGCATGAAAAGCTCCTGGAGCTTCCTCTGGGCACCACATTTCAGCACCACTCAGCTGGATGGAGCCAAGAGAAGCAGGGGCAGCTGAAGATGGGGGAGAAAAGGGACTCTGAGCTGCCAGCTGCCAATTCCAGCCTTGGGCAGCTCCACCTTCCTTATCCCACTGAGTGGATCAGGAATTTGCAGTGCCCATAAAACTCTGTCCATTTACTCCCCCTGGTTCCTGCAGCTGCTGTCTCAGACCCCTGCCAGGGCTCTCTGGGAGCAGGGGGGATCTCCTGAGGATGGCATGGCTCAGGCTCCTGTGGGGAACCAGAGCTGCAGGCAGGGCCAGGGGGAGCCCAGCTGGTCCCTGATGTGGGCTCCACATCCCTGCAACTCCCTGGGGATGGCTTAGAGGTGAGTGACACAAATCACTGCTCTAGGAACACAGGGCACTGCTCAGAGGCTGAGAACACCCAGGGCCAGCCCCTTCTGCAGCCCTGCCACCCCACAGAGGAGAAGTGAGATGCACTGCACTTCAGTTCAGGCTAGAAATGTGAGCTAGAATGATTATTAGCCCCAAAAAACAACATTTCATGGGCAGCTTCTGCAGCAGAAGTCAGAAATAGGGAGCACAAGCTCTGCCATTGCAGGTTCTCCTGGAAAGTCTATTGAAGTCAATGAGCCTTGGGTTGGATCTCATTGCAAAAAGATAATCAAATACCATATTAACTCTTAATTTGGAGCAGCGTATTAAATTAGAAACTCACATTAACCTGGAACTGCATTTATATAATGAGAAGATTTAAAATCTGTGTATCATGAAGGTGGGAGAACTCCTACCCAAAGCTGTTCTCACAGCCCTGAATCCCAGAGCCAATCTACCTGCAGCACTGCATTTCCACCTATTCCCCGAGCCCTAAGCCTGGGATTTCCACTGGGACAGAAGGATGTGTGGAAAATAAAGCCATCTGATCCTTCCCAGTATTAATCTGTCAAGCACAGAAGGCTGGTACCAGCTAGACTCCAACCAAAGCCAAGAACTAGAAAATCCCAGAGGATATTGAGGATCTGCACTGGCATCACAAACACCCTCTCCCATCAGTGCACCAGTTCTGCAACACAGATATGCTAAAAAAAAATTAAAAACTGGAGGAATTCAGTCCTTTGTGGGATTTAAGTTGAACACCACTCAGGTCTGAGCATCTCAAACATTGCATCCTTTGTGAGCCACGTCTGAGGCCACCTCTAGCTGTGAGCTTTATTTATTTCCTTCTCTGAGACTGTTCTGCTCTGTGCTTAATCCATCTCCTGACCACCTGGAGCGTTTGAGAGTCTTGGCTGTGATGCTTGTCTGTTTAGATACACTGTAAGTAGAGCTGGTCAAAAAATTTTGACAGAACAGTTTTTGCAGGAAAACGCAGTTCCTTCAAAATTGAAACGTTGCATGGGAACATGTCAGCTTTGACAAACTTTTTTCACGTTTAAAGTGTCAAAACAAATCATTTGGATTTTCTCTCTTCATTTCAGTCATATTGAAATGTTTAATTTTGAGGAAATAAACACATTATTTTTGTATTGTTTCAATTAATTTGTTTTGACATTTTTTACATAGTGTGTATTGTATTGATATATGTTTAGAATGCCTGATATATTGCATAAATATTTGGTGCTGTTTATTTTATGTATTTTCATACAATGCTAAATATTTCTCACAGCATCTTAGTGCTTCAGCACCACAGGAACAGAAGATATCAATGATCTCAAATTATTATTGCTTTTAAATTTTTTAGGTCATAAGAACCTTGCAGGATCATGGTTCTCTTTCACACTGAAGTTTAAAAAAAAACAACCACTTATCAAAAGGCAGGAATTTCCCAAGGAAATTGTCCATTTCCAAGCAGCTCTGTCAGCTCAGTGACAGCAAAGTACAGCTCCTCTCCTCTCTGTTCACCAGAAAACCAACTCCTCTACTTGTTTAGAAAAAATAAATTAATTAAGTAAAAGAAGAAGAAGAAGAAGAAGAAAATGCAGATTTTCCCAGAGTGGAATTTGTGAGCAATGTTCTCATGAGCATCGGGGATTTAAAAGTCTGAATGCCATTGACCTCCTGGGACCTCTGTCTTCCAAACCACTTACGTACTTTGAAAAGATATATTCCACCTCCTTCTTGGAAGTCTAGAAGTCTAGAAGTCTACCTGAATCTTTTGTTTTGTTTGTTTGGGGTTTTTTTTGTTTTTTGTTTTTTTTTTGCCTTATTTGAAACCAAATTTCTGCAGCCCTGCACACAGCAGAGGGGAATCACTCCCAGTGAATTTCTGCTGCCATGTCTGGGGAGGTGGTGGAAAAGTGGGCTGGAAGGAAGGGCAAAGCAAGCGGCAAAAGGGAGGGTGAGAATGGCAACACAGAGCTGAGCCTGAAACGAGACAACTCCATGGATCCCTCCTGTCAGGGAGGAAACATCCCCGAGCTCCCTGTGCAGACACAGGTTCGGTGAGAGACAGGGGCAGCGCTGGCTGGGTGGAGAGGACAGGGCCCATTTTAATGTGGAGAGAGGCAGGACCCCAGCGAGGCTGATGGTGATGGACAGAGAGCAGAGCATGGCTGTGCACAACCCTTCTCCTTCCCTCTCCTTCCCTTCTCCTTCCCTCCTCCTTCCCTCTCGTCCCCTTCTCCTTCCCTCTTTCCCATTCTCCTTCCCTCTTTTCCTGTTCTCCTTCCCTCTCCTCTCCTTCTCCTTCCCTCTCCTCCCCTCTCCTTCTCCTTTCCTCTTTTCCCATTCTCCTTCCCTCTCTTTCCCTTCTCCTTCCCTCTTTCCCATTCTCCTTCCTTCTCCTCCCCTTCTCCTTCCCTTTTTCCCCTTCTCCTTCCCTCTCCTGGCTTTCATCAGGTTAAAGGAAGTCCCAACACGCTAAGGGCAGCTCCTTCCTAAGGAAGTCTCAGCATCCTTGGAGAGAGGGATCAGTGCTCAGCACCTCTCCCAGGTATTAGTGTTTAATCTTCTTTTTTCCTGTGCCTTCAGTCAGAGCCAGGATTGAAGCACGGGTGGTGAAGTTTCGTGTTTGGACTTAGTTGTTTATTAATTCTTATCTACAGTACAGTGAGTGTTACAGCACTTCTAGCTAACAAGCTAAAAATGACAAAATGGAGCTGTGTCACACTCGCTACAAGGTCTTTCAAGGCCCAACTATCCAATTAAAAACTAACATCTGTATTATTTATACTTTTGACCCAATGACCGAACACCCATGACCTGTAGTGCAGCACCCTCTATCCAACCAAAAACTACAACCTAAAACCAAGAAGAAGGAACAAAAAGGAAGAAAAACAGAACACCCCAGAACCTCTATCTTGTCCCATACCTATTAATATATTCCAAAACCCCAAATTCCAACCCCCCCACCATGTGATGTTACACACCTCCATTCAAACTACACACCAGGGACTCCAACTCCACCACCCAAATCTGGGAGCCCCCTCCAAGGGCTCAGGTCAAAAGCAGTGTTCCCCTGGGGGTCAGTGCCAGAAAGCACAGAAAGTTCACAACTCCCAGGTTTCAGAGTTCCAACACCCAGGGAAAGCTCTGTTTGTCCAGTGGGAATCAGAAGAAGCATCCCCAAGTTTTGGAGATTTATTTGCAGTGGAAGAGGGGCTTTTCTGTCTGCTTTTTCTCTGAACAGAACATGCCTGGTGTGCCAGGCTCCATGGTTGGAAATCTGAATTCCCCCATGCAGCTGCTGGAGTGCACCTCTGAATGCAGATCTGCCTGCAAGTGTCCTCGTGCTCCAGCTGGCCTGTCACTATGGATTACAGCTCTAGGCTAATAGTGAGCACTGCTGCAGTCTGAGACTTCCATTAAAAGCTGATGCTTCCACCTCCCTGCCCCACAAATGGCTCCATCCCATCCCAGCTGATGCTTCTGTGTGCACAGCCTCATCTCTGGGGTGGGGAAGGAGCAAAGTGCCTCAATTTGTCTCTGTGTTAGGCAACAGTGGAAGTAGTCGAAGGCAGGAAAGGAGGTTTGAGGATGATCAATTTTGAAAACTCTGGATAATTTACTTGAAAGTTGACCTTACTCCTTGTCAGCAGCACATCTGTAGCATTGGAGTCCCATCCCTCTGACACCAACAGTACCACTGAGCATGGAATTACCCCCTGGAAGAGTCCTTGAGGGAAATGCTTCATTACTCTGAGTTACACTGTGGAGTGTCTTTGGAAAGGAGGAATGCTCCTGCAGGGAGATATTGCCCATCCGTGCCAGACTCTGCAAATCATTAGCCCTTCATCGCCAGAGGGTCTGAGGGCTGCTGACAGAGCCAAAAGAACTGGCATGGACACTTGACCTTTCCCCAGTGCCAGGAGGAAATCACTGACCAGGAAGAACAGCACATGTTCAACCAGGCTCTACCAAGGGAGGCAAGAACTGAGAGCTGTTTGTAAAACAAACACTGCAGTTCCAGCACAGCCTGTGCAGTTGGCCGTGCTGCCATCACTCGTGGGCAGGCCGAGGGGTGACTTCCAGTTTGGCAGGTGCCAGGTGCCATCACAAGAGATGATCACAGCTCCTCCTGCTCCAGGGGAGACATTCACAATGAATGCCTGCAAGGCTTCCACGGGAGTGCTGAGAGATTCACACCTTTGTGGGCTGGGGGAAGGACAGGACGTGCTGGGTGGCACTTTAAAGTTTCCCCTGGCATGGTGTCCTGCCAAAGGGAGCCAGCAGTCCCCTCCAGCAGCCTGCACACATTCTCCTGCTAGAACTCCTCACCCTGGAGGGATCCTGCACGCCTCTGCAGCTTCCCAAAATGACTTTGAAAGCAATCCAGAGCGAGCGTCACAACTGTGTCTTCAACAGCCTGACTCCCAGAAAGATCCTGTGCAATCAGCTGGCCAAATCCAAATCTGCAAAACACCTCCATGGCTGGTCATGATTAATTAATTCTGCCTTGACATTCCCCAGGGCACCTAGCAGATAGTCAGAGCTGCCAGAGAAAGAGACACTGCTGTGGGAAAGGATAAATAGTCTTTCCTCAACTGCAGACATCGAATTAGATAATAAATAGCTGGCCAGATACATAATTTTGTATGTGTTAAATTAAATGCAGGACAGAAATACAGCTGGCTTATCCCTGTGAAATCAAAGGTGTTGGGCAAGAGTTTCCAAAGAAAGAAGAGCATTTAGAGTCTGCTGTGCTCATGAAGACATAGCCTGAAGTTATCTATCATGGCTTATGTGACTGTTTGCAATGACAGACAGCTATTCTTGGACATTTTATTCCTGGTAGAATATTCTCAGACCAGAGCAGCTCAAGGAAACTTCCCTCTAATTTACACCTCTGTTTTGTCCCTCCTCCTGCAGACTAGACATCTTTGTTCCCACAGGACCAACACAGCTTGTCCCCACCAGCTGTTGTGGGCTCAGCCTGTGCTCCTCAGGGAGCTGCAGCTGCCAGCCCCAAACAGGGGCTCCCCTGTGTCCCCCTTGCACACCTCAGTGCCCTGAACCCACAGGTCCTGCCCAGGATTTCCCAGTGAGCACACAGCAGAGGCTGCAGGGACGAGCAGGGGATGCTGCAGGAGGCTGGCAGGAGGAGTGGTGACATCCTGGGCTCAGGTGGGGATGGCAGATGGCTGTGAACCCTGCCAGCACAGCCAGCACTGCCACAGCAGTGTCACCCCTGTCTCAGGGGGTGTGCACATCCACAGCTGATGTTGCTGCAGCACCACAAGTCCCTGTGCACACACCCAGGCACACAAATGCAGTGCAGGATGCTCTCAGCTGAGCTCCTGTCAGCACAGGGCAGGGCTCTGCTGGCTCCCCTTACACATCTCCCAGGCCTGGAACTCTTTGCTTTGGCCCCTGTACCCCTGAGGAGACAAGTCCCACCTTGCAGGTGTGTTGATGTTCTCCTCCTGAGACATCCAGCTCAGACTCTGCTCCCATTGCAATGAGGTTTCTGAGCGTGTAGGGGGTTCCTCTGCCTTCCTCCAGAGTCTGAAATCAGTTCAGATCATCCCTTTCCTCCTTCTTTGCAGCTTTCCTTCACCCACCCTGCTCCTCCTTTCTCCATCACAGCAGGCACAGCCAAGCCATGTTATTAACACTTGCCACTTCGTTAGCAATCTTCTCCAGGAGGAGCAGAGGAGAAAAGAGGAAAGTGTGTAAAAACCAGAGAGTCAGGAAAGCTGGATTAAGGGAAGAGTAGCAAAGACTTGAAGGTGTGAATGAGAAAGTGCAGGAGTAGAAGGAGTATGAGAAAAATCTAATGGGTGAGAAAGAGATTTATAATTAATCCCCAGGCTGGTGAGAAAGCAGGGAAAGAAGTTAAGACCATACTCTTCTCTGTATGGTTCTGCTCCTGATTTACTCTGACTTCAGACAGATCTTTTTGCTTCCTCCTTTTATCTCCCATCACTCTGGACCCTTTGAGTATCTGTTGTTTGAGGTAGGAATTGTCTTTAACTGTGTGCAGCATAAAGGAAATTGCAATCATAGGCACTAAAGGATGTGAGACATTGTTTTTAACACGTCCTAAAATTAGGCTCAGAAAAATGCTTGGGGATTGTCTGTCAATGTTTATTAATTCAGATTGAATTCATTAGATAGTTACTGTCAAAAAGTGGGATGGCAAAAATTAAAATAATCAAAGTACATGGCTGCATTATTTCATAATGTAAATGCTTCATGATGAGATGTTTATAAAGTGGATCTAGCAGGAAATGCTAAAAAAACAAAACCAACCAAAAGTGAAATGATACAGTTATGAAAAAAACAAATTATTAATTTATGCAAAATTTAAGTTTTGAAGTGATTTTCTACTCTCTTTTCCTTTTAGTCTCAAATATAAAATCTTTTCATTCTTCCCCCGCCATGCTAATTATATTTAAATATCTAAAAGTAATTTTTTCCCTTCATTTTTCTTCCAGAACTAAACTGATGGGGGGAAAAAAAAGAGAGAAATCATTATTCACCTATTCCTACCAGGAATTCCAATAACTGTCTGTCAGATCTTCATAACAACATGAGGGATCTCAGCAAGGCTGAGTTTCTGTGAGCTCCTTAAGCTGATGACTTTCAGAGTCCTTTGCTGTCTTCTAGTCTAAACCTGCATTCAACAGAGAACTTAAAATGAAATAATTAGATTTACAGCAAAATAGATGAGCAAAGCCTTGTATCAAAAATGAGTGAAAAGTTCCAAGAAATAATCTGAGAGCGAATTTACTTTTTCCATTAGAAATTGCCATATGCTGCTGGTTTATTTTAAGACAGTGACACCATCCCTTTTCACCCGCTATTTTTCTGAATTCTTCCTTTTCACTTCTCCTGACTTTCCTTTTCTTTTTTTTTTTTTAATCACCAGACAACTAAACAGGTACAAAGTCCCTACAGAAAATTGGAAGGTGTGATGTCCAATGTGTGTGACATTAAGAAAAAAAATAAAAAAAATAAAAATAAAATAAAAAAAAAATAATAAAAGCAGAGCTCCCTCCATCAGGCATCCCTGACTCAAAGGACTGAAAAGCACCCAGAATGAGGCACAGGCACCCAGGGACAGCCTGTCCCAGGGATCCTGCTCCCCAGGCAGGGTCTGCACCCTTTTTTGTGTCTGGTTTCTCCAGCACAGGACCCTGCTCACAGCCTTGCTCCTGGAGGTATTTAGGGAAGCAGCACCTGCTCAGCTTCCTGCATCCACAGGATTTAAAGAAAATTAGGTATGTGGGTAGGAATTGAGCCTCTAAATATCTCTGGAGGTTTCCACATTGCCAAACATCTCAGCTCCCTGTATTAGTTTGTTCTTGGAGTTCCTCCAGGAGGAAACAAGCTTCCCCTCAGAAATAATCCGATTCTGGGATATTTTGCTTTATTAACATCAGTGTTTGGCCATATGAGCAAGCACAAATCCTCCAATGGTTTTTATTGTCATCTTCCACAGTCCTGCAGCACTGTCCCAGCAGATGCTGCATGCTTGAGCACTCTGCATGTGGGGCACAGAAAATGCATCCTGAGTCTCAGAACACAGAAATACTGAGTTATTGAGCTGGGAATCAATCCTCATCTCCCTTCAAGTGCTTGGAATTTTAAACTCACACCTAAAAATAAAATCTGGAGTGTGTCTCAGGTCTCCTGTTGGTTTCCTTTTCCCCAAGTCCAGATGTTAGTGATGCAGGTCTGGAGACAGAGCATGGCTGTGCCAGGGCAGCAGAGTGTGCTTGTCCCCATCCTCCCACAGCACCCCAAGGAGGCCATGGCCCAGCATCAGAGACCCTGGGATGTGACACACCAGAGTTTGGGGACTGCACTTCACTGGTGTCAAGGCTTTACAGAAGAGCTGCCTCGGAGGAGCAGCAGTGAGGAAAAAAAAAAGTGCAGCCACAGACAAATCTCTGTCTTCAAACTTAACAAAGTGATGAGAAGCACTGCAGGAGGATCCACGGGTAGGAAGGACCTATCAGCCTCTTTTGCTCTTCTATTTAATGCAAGCAGCTTTATCATTAATTGCTATTTACTGCAAATGCTGAAGTTGGTTAAAAGATTAATATGAAACCACCTTGATTCAGTGTTCTTAAAGCACAATGCACATGTCTCTGTGTGTGTGTGTGTGTGTGTGCACTTGCAAAGTTCATTTTATATTTTGTGTATGTAGAATACTCATTTCTGTGTGCAAGGGAGGCAAACAGAAACAATTAGTGTGTTCTTCCCTTATCTCTTCCAGTAAAAGGCCAGCTCTGCCAGTGATCTTAGGCAATGAGGAGAGACATTAATTCAGGCTAGATTTCTGAAGAAGGAGCCATTTTACCAGGGTGGAGGGGAGAGAGAGGCAAATCAGCACTGTTTCTGCCCAGCACTGGAAATGTAAAGAGTCAGCACGGCTGACTACCAGTCTTTGGGGGATTATACTTCCTGAGGACAGGGGTTGCTGAATTCTTTAAAAACCCCAGATTTTCCCTCATGCCAAACTTGGATCCAAGTTCCCTGGGTAGCTCCCAACTGCTGTGCGAGCTGGAGGCTCAGAGCTGCAGCCCTGAAGGGATCCAGCTCCTGTGCATGGAAACACATGCATTTAAAAAGCTCTTCTGCAAAGCTGCCAGCCTAAGTGACCTGCTCAAGGTCATATATAACATGTCAGTGACAGCACCATGATTGAACTGTCTTGCCACAGTGCTGCTTTATTCACACAGTGCTGCTGCATCCCAAAACAGCCACTGCTGCCTTCCTCTCCTTATCTCATCCTCCTTAGAGACACATCTGTCCTGTGCTCCGTAAACCATAATATACCTGTAGTCTTTTATTCACTATCTGTCACTGGGCAGTTTTATTACAGATCTCTGAATTATCCAGCCTAGACTACAATCTACTTATTCCTGTCAGCCGTTCTCACTTTCGACCCTCACCTCACCTTTCAGCCTTGCCAGTGTTTTAAGGCTTTCAGGTACTTGAAATGCAGGGACAATTCTGATTCTCCGGGGAAATCCAGCAGAATTTCACTGAGGCCAGCCTGCTGGTCTCCCTCTCTTTTCTAAATGCAGATGGTTGGAAATCAGAAGCTTGCACTGGTCTCTGCAGTTCCATTTGAACCAATCCTTCAAGAATACTAACAGCTGCCATTTTAGACCTCTGATCCCCATTCTTGCCATCCCTAACATTTTATTCCCTGCTTTTCTCTGTTCCTTTCATCAGAAATCAATCTTCCAATAATGCAGGTAAATTGCAGTTCTACCTAATAGCTTTTTTTTTTTTTTTTTTTTTGCATACATCTTTCTGGTGAATTTTGCAGAACAAAAACCCCCTCATCCATCCTTCCCAGCCCAGGCCATGAGCTCGGTAATCATCACACCTCCACAACACCTCACTGGCAGATTTGCACCTGCCACTCACATCCCTCTCTTTGTGCCATCCAGGAAGCAAAGGAATCATTTGTGGCAATTTGTCTGAGCATCCACACCTGCCCCACCAGCGAACTTTGTGTTCCCAGCAGCCAGCTCCACTCCCTCCTCCCAGCCACACTCCTGTCAGAACTTTATCCCATCTATTGACGTGTTTTCCTCACAGCTGCCCATCCTTCCCACCTTTCTGAAGGAAGCACAGCTTCATTACCTGACCCTGGGAGTGCAATTTCTTCTCTGTTCACCGGGAGATGCTCATGGCCACTGCAGAAGTGGCTCTCAGCAAGTGTCACCTGAACGTCCCTGTCTGTCCTCAACAGCCTTGTTTTCTCTTCACCCAACCTCTCTCTTCAGCAGCAGGAGCAGAATGGCTGATGGGAGAGGAAGGTTATGCAGAAAGGCACATTCCTGCTCCCTCCCAGCAGCATGGTGAGGGTGGATGACCCTGGGCAGGGGGCAGGACTGAGCCCAACACAAGGCAGACACAGGGAGTCACCCTGGGACCCTCAGGGGGATGGGACTGTGTGGAAAACATGGGGAGAGGACACAGCTCCATAGCTGATCTCTGCCCACCATCACTCCTACCAAGCTGCTTTGGTTAAATCTCAAGATTTCATGCACCCACTTATCTCTGTCAAATCCTCCCTGCATCAGCTTGGGCAGATTCTTTAAGGTGACATCTTACAAACACCTTGGAGGCTGATTTTCCAAATGTTCCCCATATATCCCACGGTGGTATTTAAGGTCCTGTTTTCTATAATGTTCTGCTACCTTGCCACCAACTACTTTCAAAATCTGTCAAGGCTAAATTGCAAACTGAAATGCTTCTACTGACAGGATTTGAATTGTTCTCCGAGCCTGGTGCTGCGTTTCCTCTGGTACTGCGCAGAGGTGACAGCATTCCCTGTTTCTTTTCTCCTCCTCTGTCCAGGCAGCAGGCCTTTGGGGACAGGGAGCTTGTATCCCTGCAGAAGCTGGTGCTGGGGGGCTCCAGGCTGATCCCAGCTCTGCTCCATCCCACAGGTGCTGGTGCTGATAGAGGAAAGCGAGCTGTGCAGCGCAGGGTCACTGCTGCCGCCCATAACCACCCGTTTCATGTCCTACTTCAATATCTACTCTAATCACTGAAATCACTTTTGTGGGAGTTGACACAGAAGAGGAGATTGCTGGATTGATATTCTGTCTGGCATTGATGAAAACCTTTTTATAATACCTTAATCCAGCACCCACAGAAGCAATTTGCTAATCTCTTGCTGACTTGGCTTCCAGCGGGATCGACCATGGGCTGTCACATTACCTGGCCAACCATATTATGTTCTTTTTATGCAGGGAGAAAATGTCCTTCCTGACCCCAGAAGATGGTCATCCTTCGCTTTGAAGCCTGAGACCTGATTACCATTGTCCCAGATTGCAGGGCTGCAAATGCTATTAATTGCTACAAAGTTATGTAGCCCTTTACACTTCAAATCCATCCGGACTTTCATCTCAGCGACATCCTGCAGCAGGGAATTGTGTGCCTTCACTATACACTGAAGAAAGGACTATTTCCTTTTAATTTGCTTTAAAAGTTGTGCCCTTTAATTTTGATGTGTCCCCTTGTTCTTCTATCATCAAAGTGTTAAAATACTTCTGATCACTTTCCATTTTAACCTTCATATACCTTTGTACTGGAACCCGAATGTCCCTCCTCACTCCCAGCTTTCCCAGACTAGATGAACTATTATTTCCAGGCTTCCCTTATTTAACTTGTTAATATTTGTAAAGCAATTTAAAATGTATTAATATGGTTCAATTATAACATCACTTCTATTTTCCATCCTTCCTTTTAATGTCTCAAGTGTCCATCTAATTTGCCATCAATCTCCATTGATTCTCCCTCTGATGATATGTTAGTCTTTATAATATCCCAGGGAATATTTCTTCTGCCTTCCTGACCAGCATTTTGGAACAAAGAAGCAGAACACTGATGGACCATAAACATGATTCACTCTGCACTCAGCGTGTGTATGGATTTGCTGTTGCTTAGGCTTGGGTCTTGGGAATCAGTTTCATTATGTCCATGGGGCTGTAATTAAAAATTTTTCTGCGCAATTCCAATTGCAGGATCGGGCTCTTTGTGGTTCTGATTGCCATGGGTCGGTGACAATTAAGTGAAAAGAACTCTGTGATAAACTTTGAGCAATATCTGAGCACTCAGTGACACATGCTGCAGCAGCAGGGCCTTTGAGACAAGAGGAGTGATTTTGACATTTGTCCAGTCACAAAGAGGAGTGAGAATTGAAATATAGTTATTCACCCCTTCTCTTTCACATGGAAAGCTGGGAGACACCCAAATAAATTATGTGGTTCTAGATCTAAACCCTCCCCCAAAAAACACTTCCATAGATGACTCGTAACTTACTCCAGTACTGCAGAGTGCTATGAAAACACAAAGCATGAAAGGATTCAATAGAGTCACACACAGGATATTCCATCTGGCACTGCAGATGACAGTCCTCAGACAACCACTGACTTTGCTGAAAGGTTATCCCAGGAGTGACAGCGCTCACCCATGTCTTTCTGATCCCTTTAGTGTCCTACTGTTGTGGTTAGAATACTTCTGAGTTTTTTTTTCCAGTCTTAACAAGGCCCAATCCAGCTTCATCAGCAAAATATAGCTCTACTTCATCCCTCATCCTCCAGCAAATTCCCTGAGCAACACTTCCAGCTCCAATCAGTCTTTTCACCTTACCTCTTCCCCTCAAGAAGCAAATAGAAGGATTGATACACATGTATCTCTAATTGCACAAAAAGGGTTTTATCTAAACATTTCTAGAACTCAAATTTCCGCTCTTTGATTGCTTTAGGTAAATATTGTTGGAAAATCCTAATTGGTCTCCTTTCCCTGGTAGACCAGATTTATCTATTCACTGGCCTAGAACATGGTCCATCATTTTCAAATACTTCACTGTTCTCTTTTAGGAGAGTGGAAATGGCAGATAAACACATTATCAGCATTCTCCAGCATAAAACAGCAAAGCCTGGAGTTGTTTTGCAGAAGCAACCCCGAATTTGGACAACATGACAAGAAGCAATTCTAGAAATAGCTGCTCGTCTTAAGGCTACGTTATAGGGATCCTTGTTGCTGCTTTCTTCCCTCTGTTCACAATTTTAGCACAAACACTGTGCTAACACTGTCTTTGTTAGCTCTTCCCTTTGACTTTCTCTGTATTTCTCAGGCATTCTTCAGTCTTAGCTTGCACTCCTCAGCTCCCTCAAAACACACCTTTGATTTTAACTGCAAACCTCTCTCAGCACAGAGCAGTGTGGGAAACGGCTGGAACAACATTCCTGTTCCAGGCAGGGAGGTGGTCTGAGCCAGGAGGGACCCAGAGCCACATATGTAGCCCAGCATATGTCTGAGGGCTCTGCTCACCCGCTCACCATCTGTACCTGCCTCAAGAGCAGCCACGCGCCAAGAGCAGCCCGGCTGCTCCAGCACCCGCGTCCTGCCTCGCTGCTGTCTGTTCCACTGAGCCCTCAAGTCCAGCTAAGGATTCACACCTGCTCATCCTGGTCCCCCCCAGCCTCCTCCCTGGGGTCACAGCTCATTTCTGCACATTCTTCCCTGGTTAGTTTTAGTTGCTGTGTAATTTTCCACAAACTCCTTTTATTTATTTTCCTGGTCCCGCAGCCTCACTTACAATGTGCTGCCTGCACGAGGTGATGGTTTCAAAGCTCTCCCTCCCTGTCTTCTACCCTGCTTAGCAAGTCAGCATCCAGAGCTGCAAGGATAAATTACCACAGGGGTCTCCAGTGTTAGCAATGCATCTGACAGCCACACACACAGCTAGGGCAGGGTAAAGAAATGGCTAAATGGGATCGCTTGTGCCGACTCAGGACTTCTGGCCAAAACTGCATCCAAAACCATGATGGACACAGTGGAGTCCAGAGCACAGGCCAGGTTCTAAATCACACTCTAAATCAAAGCCTAAGAAAGAGATCCTCACTCACCACAGAGCCAGTTAACAGCCCTGGTTTAGACAGGCTGTGATGATTTACAGCAAGAGGCTGCGAGCTTTTCACGGGAACTCGCTGTACAACATATTCCAGCTGTAACATGCAAGGATATAAAACTCCTGGCTGTAAGAAGACCTGTTGTAAGGCTTCGGGATGTATCTTCTCTAAATACCAGAGTAAAGGACTTCCTATCAGGATAGCAATGAGACAGGTCCTAGGCATGAAAATTACAGGATCCAGAGCTACTCTACTGGAAATTGGGAGTATGGAGAATGGATAGGAGTGAGAGCTCCCTCCATTCCTCCTATTCTCTCATGCTATCCAACCAAAAGTCCTGGAGCAAATTGTTGGGGTTTTGTTGGTTTTCTGGAGCTTGTCTTATGTGTGATAGCTTGGTTTGCAAGCTTGGAGTGTCAGCTCTGAGGTGACTTTGCTCATGACTCTCTGGGAGGGAAGATGTCTCTGTGATGGAAACACTCCACAGAACGGTGCCCACTGCTGATACACACACACAGAATTGTTCTAGGGCTGCAAAGCTCTACTGGTGCTTCTGGCACGTCAGCTTCTACCTCTGCCCAGCATTTCCATCAGTGAACAGCAGCATGTGTCTGGCAAAGGCAACTCACTCCATCCTCCTCTGCAGGTGACCCTCTCTAGATTATTCACTCCTCTCTGACTTACTGTTACTCCTATTGCCACTGAAAGAGGTGATCCATCAGCAGTGCAACTGGTTGTTTTTCTGGAACAGGAGCCAGGAGTCACATGTGGGAGAGTTCAAGCACTGGGGAGTGCTATGTCAACACCCAGAAACATGCCACCAGCACTGGTGCCACCGTGGGTCCCACTCAGCCAGCACTGCTGCGGACACAGCAGCAGCTCTGTGAGAGCTGAGCTCTGCCAGCTGCGCCGTGCAGGCAACAATAAAATGGATGTAGAGCACACGACTTCAGAAGAACAAATAGCAAAAATAAATAAACATCTTTCTCCCGTGAAGCTGCTTGCAGGTCCTGACTCAAGGCTGCAGGAAAACAGCTCCCCGAGCAGGGGGCTGTAAATGTTGTGTTAATCTCCCCAGCCCAGGCCCAGGGGAATCCTGGGTCTGACTCCTGTTTTCCTTCCAAAATGACATGTTCATATACCCAGTTTATGCCACCTCCACTTGGGATGTGATCCAGCACTCCTGAAATAAACTTAAGTCCTTCAATAGCCTTCAGATGAGTCTAAATCAGCTGCTCCTCTGATTTCAGCTCTTTCTCCCATTCCTCCCTCCCACTAGTCAGGACTTTTCCTTCCCTGGCACTGTATAGCTTAGCTCATCAAGCAGCCAATAGCTGTCCTGTGCCTACTCCAAACCTTGGAATGTCACCTCATTTGTGTGGCCCATCTCTGCCCATCCTCTCTCCAGACAGAAGTACCTGGTAGATACATCCTGCTTCCCCAGGTCTCTCTCTTTGCTAACATTTCAACCACAAGCCCACTGCAGCCCTGCCCAGATGTGCTCCAGGCCCAGCACATCAGCTGGACGTGGCCATGCAGAGGCACAGCAAGCAGGGGAAAACCTTCCCTGGCATCAAGAACACTCTGGGGTACCACACGTTCCTGGGAGGAGATGTTTGCCTTGACTCAGCTTGGCATCCTGCTCTGGCAGCCATCTTCCAGGGAAGAGGGAGAACCACAGGACCAGACCCCAATCCATGGATCTGTTTAGAGACCAGATCTCTGTGTGCATGTGGATGTTTTCCCTTTCTGAAAAGCTGCTCAGTGTGGCCTGGAAGGAAATGGGCCAAGGTCCTTACGGTTGTTAAAAATCTCATGATACTTTTGCAAGCAGGATGGTGTAAATCAAACAACTGGGCACAAGCTCCCTCGGTCTGGGTAATTTATATTCTGCCTCACTAAGTTCATCTCTGCACTTCCAATGCATGAAGTGATTTTTCACTTCCCCTGTAGTATTTGCTGGCACGGAAAAGCTGCTGGGCTCCGTCCCAGAAGTAGCTGCATTTCATCACCGGGTGAACGATCCCTGCACGCACCGGGCCGGCTCCCCGCAGGCTCTGCTCGCCCCGCAGGCTCCTTGGCGGGAGGAGGCGGCCGCACCGTGCAGCCGCACCTGGGCTCCCGGAGCAGAGCCCCGCCGGCACCGAGCGCACAGCCCCGGCCCCTCCGCCTGCTCCGCGGCTGGGGATGGGGCGGGCATGCGGGTAGGGATGGGCTGGGATGGGCTGGGATGGGCTGGGATGGGCTGGGATGGGCTGGGATGGGCAGGGATGGGCAGGGATGCAGGCAGGGATGGGCTGGGATGGGCAGGGATGCAGGCAGGGATGAGGGCAGGGATGAGGGCAGGGATGAGAGCTGGGATGCAGGCAGGGATGAGGGCAGGGATGAGGGCTGGGATGAGGGCAGGGATGAGAGCTGGGATGCAGGCAGGGATGAGGGCAGGGATGCAGACAGGGATGCAGGCAGGGATGAGGGCAGGGATGAGGGCAGGGATGAGGGCAGGGATGAGGGCTGGGATGAGAGCTGGGATGCAGGCAGGGATGAGGGCAGGGATGGGGCTGGGATGGGGCTGGGATGAGGGCAGGGATGCAGGCAGGGATGCGGGCAGGGATGAGGGCAGGGATGGGGCTGGGATGAGGGCAGGGATGGGGCTGGGATGAGGGCAGGGATGGGGCTGGGATGCAGGCAGGGATGAGGGCATAGATGCAGGCAGGGGATGCTGCTGGGGAATACGGACAGGGATGGTGCAGGCAGGGGTGATGGTGACAGGGATAGTACAGACAGGGATGATGGTGACAGGGATGATAGTGACAGGGATGGTACACACAGGGATGGTACACACAGGGATGATGGTGCGGGCAAGGGTGATGGTGACAGGGATGGTGCACACAGGGATGATGGTGCGGGCAGGGGTGCGGGCGAGCCCCGCTCCGCTCCGCGCTGCTCCGCGCCCGGTGCTGCGTGGAGCCACAGCGCCCCCTCCTGGGGCCCGGCGGCACCGCCCGCCCGCCGCGCTGGCGCTGCGGGGCTGAGCGGGGCTTAACGGGGCTGAGCGGGGCTTAACGGGGCTGAGCGGGGCTGAGCAGGGCCGCGCGGAGCCGAGCGGGGCTGAGCGGGGCTTAACGGGGCCGAGCGGGGTTTAACGGGGTGAGTAGGGCACGGACTGTGTTTCCTTCCCGGGGGTTCCCTCCCTGATTTCTCACCTCCGAACGCTGTGACTTGCGGTGCTCGGGGGGTTCTTCACCCCCATTTATGCTCTTCAGCTATTTTTCCTTCCCCCCTATCCATTTTTTCCTGCTTTCTCAACATCTCTGCATCAGCTGTAAATACCAACTCCTGGATAAAGTCTAGAAATCCACATCCATTCCTGGAGGTGGGCAGGGAGCTGGGTGCGGATCCCTGGTTCTGGAGCCAGTTCCTGCTGTGCTCTCCAGAGCAATGCACCTGGAGAAGGTGGTGGGGCTCCTGCCTGAACAAGGATGAGAGAATTTGGCTTTGAACTATTTCTGTCACACAGACAACAATGACTATTGTCTGCTGGCAGACCCATTCCCACGTAGTGTTTAGCATCCGCCTTACACACACTTCCAATGTAGTAAACAGTGGTGGTTAGGAGGGAACAGAGACACATTCCGTGGCTTTTCTTTTGGGACACATTTTACCTAAAACAAGCCAATCCACCATATGTTCCTCCTCTCCAAAGTTTTAACACAGACTTTAGTTAGCCTCGTTATATTGCTGCTCTCGGAGGCTGGTCTCCTCACTAGGCCCTATGGCGAGAAGGAAGGTCAGAGGGGGATGTTAAACACCTCTAACACCAGTGACATCATCTCCCCTGTGCCCACTGTCATTTCTGATCAAAGGGACGTGCAAAGGGAGTATCTGTTCCCTGAGGATCAGAGGGTTTTTCTCTGAAGCAGGGTAAGACCGAAGTGGAGCCTTGCATTGTGTTTTAGCCATAGGTGTGTGTGTGGTTCTGCTCACACACACTCCCACACATTAAAAAGCTATGTAACTCCAGCAGAGCTCTCCCCATACTCCCAGACTCCAGCTCCTGATCAGAGAAGGCAGGATGAGTATGGAATTGCCACCTCTCCCCCAGCCATTTCCCTGCTTCCCTGCCTGCTGCTCGTCTGCCTTTCCAGCACTGAAATCATTCCCGAGCCCTGGGAATCTGCAAAGAGCTGTAAAACAAATGTAGACACACCAAATGCAGAGGGTTTTGTGCTGAGTTGCAGAGGGTTTTGGAGTCAGACAAACCCCAAATCAATGCCTGGAGCCAACTGCAAGAGAGAAAGCTACACTGGAGGCACACACCACCTACTGCGAGCCCCGCAAAGAAGACAGCACGCATGTGCTCATGTGAACTTCTGAAGGTTTCATTTCCATAATCAGAATATCAATGCAGCTATTTCTGCACGCTCCAGTGTGTGTGGATCCCACCTGTGTGGCTGGGCGTGCGGGAGCTGCGGGGCTGCAGAGCTTGGAGAGGTGTTTGCATGCACGGCAGAGTGAGCCCGAGCTGCTGCGTGTGAGCATGGGGTGGGCTGTGAGTTCCACAGCATGTGCTGGCTGTGCTTGGCGTGTACATGCTCCAGGGAGACCACAGCGGCTTGTCTGGGGTGCGTGGGAGGGAGAGAGTCCAGGGCTGTCTGTCTGCTACTCACAAGCAGAGCTGATCGATATTTTTCCTTTATAAGGAATTTTTTTTTTTTTTCAAAAACCTTTCATGTTCCTTACATCAAAGCCACATCTCCTCTTTACTTGCTCCTGCCTCCTCTCACTGTCTCCCAAATACTTCTCTACAACTCCTGAGAAAGCAGATTTACTGCCATTAACAAATTATTATTATGCAGCCAGAGGAGCAGCCAGAGTAAAGCATGAAGGACCCTTCATGTCCTGCCTGGTGCAGATGTCAATCACACGGCTAAATTCAAACACCAGTTCTGCCAGCATTTCGTCTGCTGCTGGGTTCCCTCCATGAAGCTGAGACTGCATCCAAGAAGTGACACCTCCTCCCTTCCCCACTCTCAGGTACCAGCACGGGGGAACTCTCCCAAGCCAAACACACACCTATAACCCCCCTCCTCTCTCCAGATCGTCTCTGGGGCTTTAGACCCAGCCTGTGCTGGACCTCGGGGATGCTGCAATGGCATGGAGATGCCCTCCGTCCCGCCATTCCCCAAGGACTGCAAAAAGGCAAAGTTGTGCTCCACACCAGCCTCGCAAGCAGCACGGAATGGGGAAATGAATGTGGGGAAAAGCCATCTCCAGCACCGTGGGGTGCAGCTCCCCGCCATCCCTACCCTCCCCCGGCTCTGCCGCTGTCTCCCATCCCCGCTGGAAGTGGAGGCAATCAGCCCAGTGTGGGATTCGAGGCGACAGACTTTCCTTTTCCTCCGCGTTTGCTTGTCACTTGCGAAAGCGGAGCAGTGGATTAAGTGGAGATGACACCATCTCCTTGGGGACGGTCCCCCCCTGCTCCGGGATGTACCGATACTCCGGAATACAGATGGATCCTGGCTGCCTCCCACCGCCACCCCCGCCAGCCGCCGAGCCGGGGCTGAGCCCCGACTGCCGAGCATCCTCCGGGGGGGCTGCCCCAGCGAAAAGCAGCGCTCCCCTCCTTCCCAGAGCGCGCATCCCGGCCCCCGCTCGGCAGCACGCTGCGGAAGGGCGAGGGGAGCTGCGGGACTCCGCCATCCATCCCCGGGCACCCGGCGCTGCCCAGGGCGGGGGTGAGGCAGCAGGGGCCGCGTTACACAACGCGCGGCAGGACGGGGAGCCGGCCCCGGGCAGGGCAGCGCCGCAGAGCAGCGCAGCGCTCGCCTTACCTGATGCTAATGTCCCTCTGTGGCGGAGATCGGCTCGCCCGTGCGTTTTATTCGGCTCGGTAGGAACTTGTGGGAGAGCTTCTCTGTCCAGCTCGCATACTGGGTGCGGGGCTGATACTGCAGGCGTGAAAATCCTGGGGCTCTAGCAGTCCTTTTCATGCTCAGACAGAAAATCCCCTTCCTTGATCCAGATCGCGGGCATTAAGGGCAGAGGCAAGGAAAAAAAAAATCCGCTTCTCCCCTTCTTCCTTTTCCTTTTTCTTGCTTTTTTTTTTCCCCCTTCCTGTGCCCCCCCTCTCTTCTGCTGCTCAGTTCGTAGCCATCGGGGGAAAGAGCAGAGGCAGCAGGGAGAATGGAGAGGGGGTTAGAAATAAAAATGAAAAGAGCTCCAGGAGGGAAGCGAGAGGCTGGACTTGCCACCGGGGGAGGGGCTTGGAGCGGGCCGGAGAGGATGAATGGGGAAGAGGAAAGCAGGGCGGAGCCCCAGCTTGGCTGTTTTATTCTAAGAAGTGTTTTGTACATAATTAGAGAAGGGGCGGGACCGGGGGGGCAAAAAGGAGGGACTTAACTCCGGCCAGACGGAGCCTGGGCCGTGGGAAGGGAGGGTGAGACCGGGAAGGGCCGCGGGATGGGGCTGCGGGAGGGGCCCAAACTTGTCTGCAAGGGGGATACGAGGGGATCTGGGGAGGGGCGGCAGCGGGGCCGGTTGCCATTCCAGGGAGACCCCATCTATTTAATGTAAATTTATTTTTTTTTTCTACACCCCTACGCCTTCAATTTTCTCCACCCAGACGGCGCCCGGCTGGCTCGGCCGAGACGATGGGCGAGCAGGATGCTCCGAGCCCGAGCCGCGCTGGGGGATCCCGCAGTCCGGCAATCCATCAATCCCTCAATCCTTCAATCCCACGATCCCTCAATCCCTCGATCCCGCAATTCCGCGATCCTTCAATCCCTCAATCCCGCGATCCCGCAATCCCGCATCGCCTTGGGAGCGGGGCCGGGCCGGGAGCGCTTCAGCACCGCGGACAGCGCCGGGAGAGCGCAGCGGGGCCGGGCCGGGATGAGCTGGGCTGAGCTGAGCTGAGCTGAGCTGAGCCGGACTGAGATCAACTGGGCCGGGATGAGCTGAGCTGAGGCGAGCATTACCGAGCCGAACTAGCTCTGGAACAGCCGGCTGCACTCTCGGCCCGGCTGTGTCCCCATCGCCGCTGGGATGAGCAATGGAGATGGGGCTGATTCAAGGGCATGACCCACCCAGATCAACCCCAGCACATCAGCAAAGGCAGCCCAGTAGGGGCAGACCTTAACAAAGCTGTGAAGTGAGGTTTTAAGACGGGGACCTCTAGGTTTCCAGACACTGCTGCTGGGCTGGGCTGAGCTGAGCTGGGCTGGGCTGGGCTGGGCGGGTCTGGGCTGGTCTGTGCTAACAGAGGATAAAAAATCAGCCACCTCGTGCAGGGTGTGTGTGGCAAAGAGTGCAAGGGGAGATGACCTTTTTCCTGCAAGGACAAGCCCTTCTCTGGCCTGGAAAGGCACTTTGTCCTTCTCTCACCCATCCCCTGTGGGAACAGTGTCTTAAGCTAAATCTTCAGCAAATCTTTCCTGAGCAGAATTAGAAGCTGTTTGGTTAAACTCCAAGCTGTTCCAACAGGGCTGAAGCTTAGCTGGTGTCAGTTACAGAGTGCCCAAATCTCCTGAGCTGTGCCTTTTCCCAAGTGACTGCTGAACCACAAAGCACACTTTCTGGTGAGCCACCTTGGATTCTGTCACACTGGCTCAAATAAAAAACTGAAATTATTCCCATAGATACCCCAGGTGAAAGGCCTCAGAGAAAACTCCACAGCAGGGAAAATACAGGAATCAGGTCTTACACAAAACATATAAACAAGGTCAAACCCCTTGTTTAAACAAATAAATGGCACTTGGGGTTATCCATCAGTGTGTTTTTTCATTTACCAGAAATAGAAGGGGAACCCTTGTGTCCTACATGAGGCTGTTTGAAACTAAAGCAAAGGCTCTGTGAACCTGCAGTGCAGCCAGATGGGGTCTGCCAACTCAGCCAATGCAACAGTTCTGGGTGTCTTTCCTTACCACACCTGAGAAGGCTGCTGTGATTTGGTCTGGCAGGATTTGGCACCCCCCAGAATGATATTTCATATTCCTGTGAAGAGGGAGAGAGAGAAACAAGTGAGATTATACTCTTCAGGCACCCAAAGGTCTCACAGACCTAGGGAACATTTCATCACCCCAGGGCTGGAGCTGTGGGTTAGGTTGGATATCAGGGAAATGTTCTTGTCCTTTAGGGGAGATTTAAGTTGGATATTAGGGAAAGGTTCTTCCCCCAGAGGGTGCAGGGCACTGCCCAGGCTCCCCAGGGAATGAGCACAGCCCCGAGGCTGCCAGAGCTCCAGGAGTGCTTGGACAACACTCACAAGGACAGGCTGGGATTGTTGGGGGGTCTCTGCAGGGCCAGGAGCTGCACTGGATGATCCTGGTGGGTCTCTTCCAGCTCAGGATATTCCCTGATTCTCTAATTCTGTCATAAAACCTCTCAGCAGAGTAACACCTCCATCCAGAAAGTCAGAGTCAAGCAACTCCTGGGGCAGGTGTCCTGCCTGGAAATAAGATTTTCTATCAATAAAATAAAAAATAAAATTAAAGGAAAACTAAAACAATACAAAAAGAGTAGTTTTGCTCATAATTTGTCTCCCCTCAAATCACACACACACTGTTGCTGCCTTGTTTCCCAGAGCTGTGCCTGTCTCTGTATCAAAAGCGGATTATTTGGTGCATTGAGTATTCAACATGTTCTCTTACAGTATTGTTGTGTTCAATGAGCTTTGCTCATCTGAATGGACACTCACTGCATAGTCCACTGGTTTAATTTGCTGCTTTGGAAACCTAAGCAGGTTGCAGCATATTTAGCTATGTGTCTGTTCTTATGTGTCAAAGATAAGGTTTCTGGATGCCATTTTTAAAAACAAAATTATTTCACTTCAGTAGTTTTCTCTTTTCAGTGGTCTCTTCTTTTTAGTCTTGGATATTTCAGCTCACCTTTTCCCTACAATGAACAAAGCCTCGATCTTCACCCCAAATCAGCAAAGCTCCATTGAACAAGAATTTCTATTTCTTCTTCCACTAAGGATTTTTTTTTTGGAGCTTTTAACAATTTTGGCACATCCAATCCTCACTTTTTTCACCCTTCTTTCCACAGATGTCTTTAAAGCAATGTTTGGACTTCTTCAAGCTATAATATTGTTCCCATGATGAAAATAGAAACTAGTCTATCAGGGGAGGATAGGAAGGAGAACAGAAAATCTCAACACACAGGGTGAAAAGAGAGAGTCTCCAATTTGCATGCACTGGGCAAACAAAAAATTATGGTAGTGATGAGGATGGGGAAACAGTAATTTGGACTCTTTATTAGAAGTTTATGAAGAAATCACATGGGACTGAGAGACCTAGAAAGCAGAGAAGTGTCCATGTTGGTCACGTAGCAGCTGGCACAGTGATGGACAGAGGTTCCCATGGTGTGTTCCAGCTGTGCTGTGGGTGTGAGTTAACCCCAGCGTTCAGCTCAGAACAGCACAGTCCTCCTCACTGCCCTCACTCCAGGGGACTAGGGAAAGAGAAAAGGGCAAATAAAAGCAAGAAAACTTGGTGGTCAGGAGAAAAAAAAATCAAAATTGAAGCAGTAGAAGATAACTAAAAGAAAACAAAAGAAGTGAGACAAAGGCGACCACTCACCATGTCCCACAGGTAGACCAAAACCCAGCTGGATCTCAAACAAAAGATGACAAATCTAACTAAAATCCCCTTTTTCCCCTTTTCATTGCTGAGCAAGATGTTCATTATTGAAATCACCAGTGTGTTAACAACAAATGCTTTGGTCACAGACCTACAACAGGATCCTATGAGCTGCTATAAGGGAAATTCACTCTACCCTGAACAGGCCAGCACAAAGTGCCATTATTATCTCTTGCAAAAGGAGCTGAATGTGCCAGCTGCACACAGTGAGTTCTTCATCTCTGCTTGTGATTCTACAGCAAAACTCACTCCAGAATCCCATGAGCTGGTGAAGATATTCTCACTCCACTCTGTGTTCTTCTCATGCTACCGGCAAACTTTTCTTTCCCACATTCCTGTTGTGTTGTCCTCCTTGAGGATGCACAATGTATTCTTGTCAAGGTTTCACAGACTTCATTGTTTATTACAGGCTAAAAATGGATTAAACTTGCTTTGTGAGCATGGTATTGATATTCTGGTGCTCTCCCAGTCTCTTGTGAAATATATTTCCTCTTTCTCCTCTGCAAACAATATCACAGCAAGCAGTGATCTTACTCAGACTGTGCTTTGTGCTGGCTGCAGAGATATCCTGTGCAGCAACCAGATTCATCTGCTGGTATCCCTGAACACCTGGGTGAGTGTCTCAGTGCTCCCCAAACAGGATGGGTGACACTACAGGCTCTGAGGCCACACAGCTACAATGACATGTGACAATGGATGGCAGCAAGAAGGCTGTGAATGGGCTCACGGGTCAGGCCAAGAGGCAAGGAGCAAGCAGAGCCTGTTTCCATCACCCCCAAATGCAGAATTAAAGGTTTGAGTCTTCAGCAGTGGCAGGGGAAAGGCTGGAATCCCCAGCCAAGACAAAATGCTGGCAGGTCCCAACAGAGTATGAATCAGCAGTTGAGAAATGTTTGGGGTTTTTTTCCTAATACAAGTTTTTAGTTCCCCTACATTAAACTGAATAATCATCCTCAGCACAGTTCCTAGATACCTTAAAAATTTTGAATTCACTCATCTTTCCAAATAGGTAATTCCCCATCTTTACATTGTTCCTAAATTAACATATTCCAAATTTATCCATTTAGATAAATCCCTTTCCAACTTCAAACAAACAAAGGCAGAAATGCCACAACTTCAGAATTGGGCTCCACCTGTCCTGGGCACCCACCTTTCAGGACACTTCTTCTGAGCACCATGAGCTTCTGGGGTTGCATAATGAGATTTTCAGTTTCCTGAGATCCAGCTTTTCTAATTAGCCTTTTCTAGGATTTTTTTCCTGCCGGTCTTCTTCTTAGCAAATGTCTTGTGAGAAAGAAGTAATAGTGATTTGTCTTCTATTGAAGTTTAAAATGAGACAGCAACCACTCTGAGGTCAAATCTAGGGAAATATAGTGGGCAGGAAGAGCAGTGGGAATTGGTTGTTTCCCAGCTCCAAAGGCTGTTTCCCGACTGTCATTGATGTGACAGTTCCTGGCCAAGACTAAATGATACAAATTAATGATTTGATTCATGGGGGATTAGAATAGGCCAGACATTTGGTTTCAGGTATTCATCTAAACGTTCTCTGCAGTTAACAGAAAGTGGTAATTTTAACTCTACAGGTGTAATCTTCCTGTTATCTTAGACACTGTCTTTGACATGGCTTGAATTTCCTTCTGAAATTGTCTCTCTCTGTGTTGACTCTAAAGGGAACCAAATCAGTGCTGAGATGAATTCCTAAATTTTAGAAGGATGAAGCCAGAGTATTTGAATACTTTCCTATAGAACTTGCTGTGGTGCATGGAAGAGCAAGCAAATGAACCCATATCTGCTGATTTTCCCATTTAGGCACAAATCCATATTCTTATTAGCAGTCTTTCATATTCACTATTGTTGCTATTGTATGGGACCAAGCACAAGTCATCAGTATTCATCACCTGCAGTTTAGTTTCCTTCTGAACTTGGACTAGGACTTTCAAAAGGGAACTTCTTATAACTCCCAGCCCATCATGAGAAGGCTTCAAGCCTCACTCTGCCTCTATCTGCAATCACTCAGCACTTCAGACCACTCAAAAAAAAAAAAAAGGTTGGCAGATGAAACCCATATGCAGTCAATGCACATGAATGCACTAGAATGTTCAATGCACTTTTTTCTTATTCCTCACTCCAGCCTATCTGTGTTCTTGTGTTTCACTTCTCACAGAGCTCCCACAAAATTCACTGCAAAGGAGATGGCAAAGCAACAGGTGTAGATATTATGAAGCAGGCATGAGAAAAAGAGGGTTTAGCTTGATTTAAAGAGTAGCAGAAAAGCCACTGTCATCCAGAGTCCAAGCTAATTCTGATGAGAGCGAGAGGGTCAGTGCTTCTGTTGTGATTTCCCCATCCAGCAGGGAAGGCCCTACACTGGATGTCAGCACACAATGATGGTACCACCCCCAGCAGAAATCAGAGTCATGGCACAAACACACATCCCACTGCGTGACTGTTCAATGGAGTGACCCATTGCAGCTGCCTGGGCCGTGGTTCTCAGCCTCTGGAAGGTGTGGCTTTGGCTTTTTCTCTTATAAATAATGGCCAAGTCACCTGGCTCTCTGCCCCACAACACAGCAGGGAAACTCTGTTTTCTGGAGCCTAGGGATCCAAACCTCCAGGACAGGGAGTCCAGCATGTTCCAACAGATTCATGCAACCTTAACACACTTTTTTCAACATCAGGAGTCCAGGTCAGAATGGAGCATCACCATTATCTTTGGACCAATATACCTGGCAAGTACTGAACACAGGGGAAGGAATAAAAAGTAACTTTTATTTTTCTCACCACTGAGTATTATTTGTTATTTATCTGGGAGAAAATCTGAAGCAGTGAGGAATGCCATGTCTTAGAGCATGCTGCTACTGTGAGATAACTGCGTTTTGCCTCAGGTATGCAGTGAGTCACCAGGCTGATGGCTGGTGCATTCCAGCACCCTGAGAAGTGGAGCTGTTGTTACCTCACAGTAACCACATGCCTTGAGCAATATTATTTCTCACCTACAACAGGGACTTTTTATCTGGTTAAGACAAAGTGATGCCATCGATTTTCAGGAACTATGTTGAAAGTGCTTCACAAAAAACTCTGCATAAACGCAGCCCCTCGGGCTATCCTGGTTAGTGGTCAGAGCAGGAAAGGACAAATCGAAATCTTCAGGAATCTATTTACAGACACATGGTCAGGTAAACCAAGAAGAGGCCATGGTGTGTGTACCCTACCCAGCTGTCTAGGACCAAGATCTTTGTGTGGAACACAGCTGTTTAGATGCAGTTTTTATGGCACTGTTTCCCAAGCAGCATGTTAAAGAGCGAGTATAAAAACTCCAGTTCGTTTATTTTACTTGGATGCTTCCCAAAGCAAAGACTGCTACATACTCTGTGTGTGCACACCTCTCCCTGAGCAGTCCTGAACTCAGCTGCTGCCTTTCCATGGAAATGGGGATATTCCTAACAAGGAACTTTGTCTCAGTCCCTCTTCACTTCCTGCTGCCCAGACATACCCTGGTACCAGCAGGTTTCAGAGTTCCATACCAATCACTTCATTCTCTGAGGGTAAAACAGGCAGAAATTCAGTCTGAGGAATCCTCCAGGTTCTTTTTCCTCTGTTTTCCCCTCTGGGTGTCCATTTTTCTGTGGCAGCTCTGAACCAGCCCAGATGTCCCCCCGAGAGCATTGTCACCTCAGTGTCCCAGTGCTGTTACAGTGCATTCATACCCTGAGCTCAGCCTGCAGCTGACACTATTTTTTGGATACCAGCAATGAATTCTGCACACAGACACTCAAGACAACTGAAAGGGCTGTGGCTGTCAAGTGTTTCTTTTTGGCATGCCCAATTCTTGTTTTCAAGCTCTTCTTATGCTTGTGACACCTTCTCCAGGAATAAACATTTCTTTTTGTTAGTTATAGACCAGTTCCCTCCCAGCCAGTCAGCATTTAATGTTTCCTGAGGAAAATCACCCAGCTCACCTCTGGAGGGAGTGATCTATTGTAGGAGATGTTCAGGACCAGCTTGGACACCTGGGATCTATTTTTAGCTCTGCTGCTGCCAATAGACACACATTCTCAAGGGAATCACTTTACTGCTCACTTCTCCTTGCATCTGTATGATACAAGTGACAAAATACTAATCCAGTATTCCTGTCAGGATTATTTGTGTTTGTGTAACTTCCACCTGGAACCCAGACTGAGCCAACTGCTGTTGCCCACCCAGTTTTTACCCTACACAATACAAAGGCATGAATGCAGCCATGTATTGAGGTATTTTTGGGCAATGTTACATCTGAGAGCACCATAGTGTGCAGATACCCACACCAGCAGGGCTCAGCCCATGGGAATTCTGACACCCTCTACCAAAGCCTCTTTGGGCTCTGTAGATCACCCTGAGGGGAGTTCCAAACCTCAGCATGGCCACAGGTGAAGTCAAAAGGAAGCAGAACTGGGCCCTGTAGTTCATGAGAGAAAGAACCTGTTTTACACAAAACCAGAGGCAGAACTTGGAAAAAACGCAGTGCCAGACCTCAGTTAAATGTCTTTAATCTCCAAATCATCCATCTCTACACGTGTTGACAAAAACCACTCTATAGGGGCAAAGTAATTATTTTTATTCTCTTTCTTTCCTTGCTGCTTCACCAATACTCGATCAATATTGTCATTAAAGCTCTGAGAATAGGTTCTGTTGGTTAATCTGTGCCTTGAGTACAACACAGAGAGAAAGGAAAACAAAAACCTCTCAATCATGTCCTTCCACAGCCATCACCAGCCCCTTTGTTTGGGAAAAGGGGCACATCCGTGGATGTCTCTTTCACAAACAACAAGGCCCATGGTCCTGGGTTTTCAAAAGGCATTTGGAGCCCAGGAGAGTTCTCTCACCAGGGGCAATCTGCAGGTAGGTCAGGTTTAGAGGAAGAACTGACTGAGGTATCCTATAAATAGCTGGCTTATTGTGTATTTAGTGTATGCCTTTAACAGGCTTATGCTGCCATTAAGTTTTCTGTGGGAGAAGGAGCCATTGTGGGACTGCAACACCGACCTAATTAGCTTTGCTGAGGATTTCTTTAACAGGTTTATTCTAACGAGTTTATTCTTTAAATGTCTGATAACTGATTTGCTGTAAGTCCTTTAAATGAGTCTCTGTCTTCCTCTGTTGGGTTTAATTCATGTTGCTGATGCTCAGTAAGGTTTTGCATCTACACAGAAGGCTGATTGTGATGTGCTTGGGCTTTGATAAGCTTTATTCTGGCAGCAGATTCCTTTCAATGTGCTGAAGGAGGTGGAGACACGTATATTCCTGTAAATAGGAATGTGTGGAAGAAGGAATTTTTTTAAATTGCATTTCAGTGCTGTGCCTTTCATCCAGAGAGACCTGAGTCCTGCACTCAAATTCTGCTTGCTGAAAGGAAAGACTCCCATTGATTTCAAGTGGGTTTCTAATCACAGACAGAATTCCTGATTGGTGCATTCACCAACAAACTGATAAAGGGTTAATTGTGCAAAAGAGAGCTCCAAACGTGGCCTGAGCCTGCTGATATCTCCAGAGCACCCTGAGGGTCCCTTGGGTGACAGGAGGTGTTCCCTACCCTTGCACAAGACACCATGCAGGACATGGGCTTGTTGTGACCCTGCTGCTGAAGGTGAGATGGTTTCAAATCCTCTGACTGGGCACAGTATCCTGTTACAGCCTCCTGCAGGCTCTCAGAATGTGCAGAGATGCACACTTTTCCTTGTGCACCTCCAAACACCTCTGTTCTGGAGGCAATTAAACATAAATTTAGCTGCACCCTTATGAGATGTTTCTGGATTACTTCAGCAGATATGGAAACTCAAGCAAGACCTGTCAGAGCATTAATCAGAATTGCCCCACGGATCACTGGAATGGATTTTAGCTTCCCCAGCCCAGTTCTGCAATCTCAGGCTTTGTGCTCTCCATGTAGAAATAAATATCAGCTTGTTCTAGGATAAAAGAAGAAAGTACCTTTGTTTAGGCCAAAATACATTACTGTTCTTCAGATTCAAATAATCATTGATAATTAATAGTGCCCAGATAATGCTCAAATTTTAACCAAATTATGCATTAAATAAAATATATTACTAGTATATAGAACCATAATCAATAAATACAGTTAAAGGATGTGTGACATACACTGTCACACTGTGCACCACTTGATCCAGACCAGGGGGACAGACAAACTCCTCTTTTGATCTTATTCAGTCAGATTCACCCAGGCAGTGCCTCAGCCAGAGAGAGCACCATGGACTTGATGTCTGCTGGTAGAAATTTGTGTCATCTTTAGAACATAATTTTGCACAGCCAAGGCAAAAGGAGGTTCAGGGAACAGCCAACACTTCTGCCTCTTGCAATCGGGGAATCTGCTGTAAGAATGAAGTAATGTCCCTGTGGAAAGGGAGGAGGAACTGCAGGTAGATAGATGTGCTCACACAGACAGAATGCCTCAATCTTCCAGATTTACTTCCTAACACATTTAGGATAAGGTGGAAATATTCTTATCATTTTTATAGATGAGAATCTGACAGAGTGAGGGCACTTATCTGTAAAGCAACACAGAAAAGATGTGTCCAGACAGCAAATTTAACTGTTGCTTTCAAAATATCACCCCTGTTTCCTAACCCTTGGATCAACCTTCTTCTAATGGAAGCTTTCAGTCCAAAGTACCTCAAACCCCCAGGCTTCATAGCACCAGAAAGAAGTGAAGAATTAACTATCATGGCTGTCTGTATAAAAGGAGTCTGGAAGAGGCCCCAGAGATAACTGCTTGTTCAATTTGCTTCACCTCAGCTCTGCCAGTGGTTTTTTTTTTTTTGAGGTTCTGCATGCAAAAGTTTTACATTGAAAAGGAAAAGGAAGAATTAAGAATTATTTTCCACCAAAATTGTACTAAAGAGCTCTCAATGTGGCAGGAAATATTTCTAGCAGGTGATGTTCCTCCTCAGCAGGACTTCCAAATATCTACAGAACAGAGATGGATGTATACTACATGACAGAATGGGATTTTGTTTTAAAATAGCAGTATTTTGACCCCAAACTTTACATGGAAAAGGCTTTTGTTTCAGTGACACTTCTCAGTCAGAGGATTCTGCTTACATTGGAAACAAAGACAAAGAAACTTTCAGTCTGGCCCCCTGAGATGTGCAGGAGATCAGAGGTTGGACTCCAATTTGGGTCCTTGGGGGTCTTTGATGCAGGGAGTGGGACTGAAGTGATTCTGATTCTGAGTGTGATTCTGTCCCAGGCCTCTCCACAAACCCCCAGCAGGGGTTGGCATCAAGGAATGTCCATGTTTTACCCCTGGAGCACATCCATATCTGCAGTCCCAGCCCCTTCCCCTGCACACAGCACTGAGCCAGGACAAGGAGAGGCTCTGAGGACATTGTCCCAGCCCATCCTGAGCAGCTCACACGGTGCTCTCCAGTTCTGGGACTCAGCTGTGATGATAAAAAGCCACTTCAGCTTTAGCCAAAGCCTGACCTTAGTTATTAACAGCACAGGTTGTGCAGACACTGCTGATGGAGGATTTATTTCAGCATTTCTGAGCAAGAGTGAAACCTCATCCCCAGGACTCTCCAGTTTTTCTTGCAGCCTATCAGTACAAATCTCTACCCTTAAAATAAAAAGCCCTTTCTCCCACCATGGCTCCCCAAAAATCACCATCAGTTCCCATCCCTGCCCCTGCAGTTTGGTGTGAGCACAGGGCAGTGCCTTGGAGTGTCCAGGCTGACCTCCACAGGCTCAGACCCTGCCCATCCCTGAGAGCAAGGCCAGCTCCCCCCAGGCAGCTGCTGTGTGCAGGGTAATAAAACAAGATATACCTTCCCTCCCCACCTGTTTAACACAGTTGTTTAATACAGTAATTCTGGGAGAATGTGCATGTTGGGAATGACTTACTGTTATTGTGTGCATTTAGGGCAGCCTGAAGATTCAAAAACAGAGATAAAAGTTCTATTATCCACAGGGCCCCTATGCCCACAGCAATGTTTATGAAAATCATTTTGTTCCCTTGCAGTTTGACTTTGTTTTATTAAACAGTAAAGCATTTTAAAAGTTGCATGGAAAGGAAATACATGTGCTTGCTGGAGCCACCTCAACAGGATCAGGGATAACCTCTCCCATCTCTCTGCTGCCTTCTGAGCAGATCCATGGTCCTGGAAATGAGGAGGTGGGACTTGAACAATACAGTTGTTTTCTTGCTTCCTACATTTAAAGGGGAAAAAAAAAAAAAAAAGGGAAAAAAAAAAGAGAGAGAGAAAGAAATAGTCCCTTCATTGCTCCTTACACCAGCAGGAAAAAAAAAATCTATGTCTTATTTAGCAAAAGAGAGAACACAGCACACTCCACTGCTCCAAATTCCTTTGTTATTGACAGTAAAACCTTGTACTCTTCAGTCATTATTGTCTCTTTGTTACTGTTAAGAACAGACTCTTCATTTTAGGACATTCTAGATTCCAAAAGCTCTTCTTGCCTTTCAGACATGAAGCTCCTCAGACCAAATATGTCTCTACTTATGTGTCAGAACATCTTCTGATGTTCAGAGCCCTGATCTTTGCAAGAATTCTGAATTTCTCTTCTACTGCAGTTCATGGTAATTTTTTTCCCAATGTTTCAATGGAGTAATTCCATTGGTTGCTACATAAACATGAAGAATGTTCCTAAGGCTTTAATGGATATTCTTTCTGCCTTCTGAAGGTTATTCAGAGCAGGAAAAAATATCAATATCTCGCCACCTGGAGTACTGGGTCCTGTCAAGCTCCCCAGCTTTGGAGGGCTGAGGCATGCAGGAATGTTTTACTGAGGGGTAGAAATAACATCTTTGCCATTATTCTTTTAATGAATGGCTGGTCAGTGCTGATCCCAACTTCTGACTGCTGCACTTCCAGTGGTAGAGCAAAGGAGGTGAAAGGAAATTCTGTGCATTTAGATTAGAAAATAGTATGGATGGATAGAAAACTCTGTATCCTGCTAAAAAGAGGATGGTGACTTAGCAGGTCAGTCCAGCCTTGAGAAGGGAAAGCTCCAGGAAAAAAATCCATGAATTTATACCACACATGTTGCTCAGTTCTGCTAAGCTAAAGTACTAAAAAAAATGCAGCTTTTTTTCTCTAGATTCTGTGCAAGGTACTTTGTGTAAAATACAAAATTAACTTAAAAAATTATTTTGACTTCTATTTTCTGATCATATGGAATGGTCACAAAAAATATTTTCTATTTTTTCTCCTGCCAGGAAAACTTGATTCCTAAAGTAGGTAGCTGGAAGATGAACAATCCAAATTATAATGCAGCACCTGGATATGGGTCTTTTTCTGAAAGCAGTTGGTATTATCAGATTTATAATAACTCACTTAAAATTATATCAGTGCACATCACTGAGGAAATCCTTCTTTCAATATTTTGTAAGGATGACTTGTGATAAACCTTGCACTTTTCATCCTTTTTCAAGTAATACAAATTCTTAGATTTTCCCTTGCTGATGTTCCATTTTCCTCTCTGACTCCCTTGTCAGGCTCCAGCAAACACTGTTTTCTTGAGGACAGGAATTACCAATATCCAGTGATCTTTAATTCAAAATGTTGCCAGACACTTCTTTTGTGATGTGCCAACTCTTCAGCCAGAGCCAAACCCCAGTGAGTGCCTTCATCACAGGAATATGGCCACAATTTTATGTCATTCAGTAGTGAGTGGGCAAAAAAGCCACCCCAAAAGGCCAGGTGAGCTGTGAACAAGGCAGCTGAGAGCAAAGTTTATTCACCAAGGCTGTCCCAGGGCTGCTTCCCACAGGAGCAGAGGGAGGAGAACAATCCAGCCCAACTGGCTCCTCCACCCAGCCCAACTCCCCAAGCCTTGATTAGATTCTGCAATCACAGATCAATTGATAATTTCATAAAACCAAGTGAGTGGCTGTCAGCACTGCAATCAGCCCAGGATGATGTGCATGCATTGACCTTCAATCCCTGCCCAGGACTGTGTGGCAGAGATAAAATAAATGCCTGTGTGCAATGCCTCTCCCTCCCACTCTCCCCAGGCTGTTGCTCTTTATGGACTGAGTAAGCTTTTGTTTAATTGGCTACAGCAATGGGAGAAATAAATAATATCAGAGGCTCCTGGGTGGCTGCAGAGAGGAGGCTTTGCCTGACAGGTGGCTCTCAGGAAAAGTTTGCAAGGGAAAAAAGAAAAAAAGGGAAAAAAAAAAAAAAAGCCACACACAGATTTTTAGCTCCACAACAGAGGAAGTTGTTTTTCCTGTGCCTTAGTAATGGGAGTGAAATTAGAATTATGGAAAATCATTTTTCCATAACTTTTCAACCCATGCTCTGGAGCTGGCTGTCCTCCCCTCCCCAGTGGCTCAGTGTGCACTATGACAGGGCATAGATACAAAGCTACTTCCCTTTTCTGTCCTTGCCCTTTTCTCCCCATCCCACTGGACATCCATCCTTTACTGAGTATCCACATCAGCCAACACACAGGAAGTGAGGCAGAGAAGTAAATTGCCAACAGCCACTCAGAAAAACCATCCTGAAGCCTTTTGAAAGTACCAGTGTATTTCTTATCTGCTTCTTATGTTCACCATTTCATCCCAAATAAATGCACTGATTCCTCTTCACTCATGTTCCTATGTGAGCAACCCCAATCCTTTTTCCTGCAAGCACTCAGTTATTCTCAGAGCTTGGTGAAGAATTTATAAGCCATATATAAACTCTTTTTGCTGCTGCCAGAGTATTCCATGAATAGATTTTAATTTTCTGAAGCATCTTTGCTGTGCAAATCCGTCAGGATCACAATCCAGACTCCCATCCTGACAGATGTTCAGGAGCTGATCAATCCCAGGCAGAATTGGTCACTTAAGCCATAAGGTGCTGTTGAACCTGTTTCCATATTAGATGATGGCTCACAAACACTGGCAATTAGGGGCTCATAAAAAAGGAATGCAAGTTTTCATGCAACATTGCATTCAGCAAAACAGGACCATTCAGCCTCACACAGCCTGGCAGGGAGCACAGTGAGAGCTGGCTCCTCAGAAATTCCACCTGAAGTTCCCAGGATCCTTGTGCTGGACAAGTGTTCCACAATTGTGTGTCTGATCATGAATAAAAATATAAACACTTTTGACTTTGGGATAAACATGGCATGAAGTGTGAAATCAACCCATGTTGTACATCATTTGGAATGACCAGTCGCATGTAGAGTCTAAATAATTAGCAAGATAATTAATAACCTGCCAAATAATTAGCACACATAATTAGGTATGGACAAAAATGAGAGCCTAAGTACATGTGCTCCTGGAGTTTGGGTCATAGCGAGCAAGCCTGGAATGTCAACAAAGTTTTCAGCCATCATTGCAAAACCTGGCTGGGTGACTTTGGGAGAACTGTAGGAATGATCCAAGGTGGCTCTTGATATTATTCAGATAAAATTACATCTCCCTCACTTCTACCCTCCCCTGCTGATTAATACTGAGGCAACCTCCCCTAACTTCTTTTTATGGCACCTCTGTCCCCAAGAACTTCTGTGGAAAAGGCAGGATTGACTTTCTGTAAAGCCAGCTCCAGTAACCAATGGTGGGCAGCCAGGACCACATGGCAGAGGATGTTCCTCACAATTTTCATTATAATATTTCCCCTCACACCTCCAGAGTCACAGCCCAGGCCTGAGAGATGTGATTTCCCTCACTGAGTTGTTTTTGTCTGCATCCCTCATCATTCAGGCTCCTTCCAGTGACACTTTACACCCTGCAGTTCCTGTGAGATAAGACAGAGGGAGATTTTACAAGAAGGAACTCACTCCCTGGAGAAAAATTCTCAAACCTGGAGTCACAATGGTTTGGGATGGAAGGAACCTTAAAACTCATGTCATTCCACTGCCTGCCATGGGCAGGGACACCTTTCCCTATCCCAGGTGACTCCAAGCCCCATCCAACCTGGGCTTGGACGTTTCCAGGGATACAAGTATTCAATTTTTGACTCCCTTCCACTTCTGAGAGCTGCACAAGAAAACACTGATTCCCCAAAGCCAGAGGAAGCTGCTCATCCCCATGGCCAAGACCAGCAGCATTATTTACACAGCTTAACGCCTTAAGAATCCAGAGCTCTCCAAAAATCAGTGCACAGCCCCTGGCAGAAGGACATTTGGTAGGGATGCCTCACCTCAACCCTCACACTGGCCAAGCAGGAGCATTGTGCAGCCCTTGGAGCATCCCAAGGAGCCATCCATCACTGCAGGCAGGCAGCACACGGGCACAGCAAGCAAATCCCATCTCTGGGGAGAGGAGCGTTCCCTGCGGTTCCCAGCACACAGCCAGGGCTCCATCTGGGGTTGTGCTGAGCCAGACCTCCCCAGGCAGCTCTGGGGAGGGAGCCTTGGCTGCATTTTCCCCCCCTGGGGCTGATGTGATATATGAGGTGCAGGTGACACTTGGGTCAAGTGAGCACCTGTTCTGCCGAGGCCTCGGGGGAGTCTTACTAACATGGGAAGAATTTATTTTAACAGCGAGAAACTGGGGGAGATTAGCACAGCACATTCTCTCCCTGGGACTTGTAAACTGCTGGAATTCACTTCTCCCCTTTGGGATGCTGCAAAGAAGAGAGGAAGGGTCTCTGCAGGGGCAGGAGGAAGGGGTTTATGATTGAAAGCTGGTGTCTCTGTTAGCTTGAAATTTGGATTGCAATAGTCAACAGTTATCCTTGGTCTGCAAACAATGACAACCCCATCCCTGCAGCATGGAGGCTGGAAGGCTGAGCCCATTTGGACTTGGCCCAGAGGATTTGGGATTTTTGTTAAGACAAGGGATGGCCTCTGTACAAACACCATTTGGAAAGCAGGGACTGAAACCATAGTCATGCACATTAAAGATCTCATCTATGTACCTTTGCCTGCTGCCAGGTAAAAATAAAGGCTTATTTTTGTCAGGTAATTGGAAAGGAGAAGCCCCTTTTCCTATTTCATCTGAGCCTACAAAGCCAGAATGTACACCATTCCCTACCCAGTCAATCAAAACCCCACATTTCATGGTGGAGGCTGGGAAAGGGTCCTACAGATCATCAGTCGGGGTTCTGAGGGAAGCTGTGGCCTGTGTTTGTCACCAGCTGATGGTGTTTTCATAGCTCATGTAAAAATTAATTGCTTGTCTTAGTTGAGTTTCCCATGACTGGGTAGGAATTGCACAAACTCAGCTTGAGGTCAGCATCCCTACAAAAAGAGCCATGTCTAGGCTTGAATCCTGGAGATGGGAGAAGGGTGTGAGACACCAGTCCCAGGGAGGAGGGCAAATGAAATATTTGGTCACATCAGAACACTGCAAAGAATTTCTGATCTCTTTGTAGAAACAGTGAAAAAGGGAAGCAAGAAGTAAAAAAATAAAAATTAACAATACCCCTTTTCTCCACACTTGTCTTTAAAATGTTGATTTTAGCTGTTGTTTGAAAATTACTCTTTTTTGACGTTTCCTTTAATGTTGTTGTCTTACTCAAAATAGTTCCAATGGTAAAAAAAATAAGTGCAGCACTTTCCCTGACCCTAAATAGAAGTCATTTTGTTGTTCTGGTTGCATTTTTTTTTTACTTTTCAATTTGCTAAGAAAGCTGTTATTCACCAGCCCTGCTGGAATCGCTTCTCTTCCCTCACTCCCAGTGCTGGTACAACTGGCATCAATTCAGCAGACGAACAGAGGATTTCAGTCTTCTAAAGATGCCAATCCCACACCTTTCAGAAATGCCAACTGCACTTTCTGTGATAGCAGGGGATGAGTGTGAGGGTGCAGGCAGAGCCTGGAGCCCAGGGGCAGAGTGAGCAGCAGAATCCAGGCTGGGGAGCCTGGGCTCTCCTTGGGAATCAATCATGGACAGCCTGTCTGCACAAGGGCCAGCTGAACACATCCCAGCCTCCTCTGATCCTCAGATACCAGCAAGGATCACAAACTCAGCTCTTCCTCCTCCACAGGAGGACTCAGGATTTGGGCAAAGGACTTGGCTGAACAGGAGGGGCTCATCCAGAGATTAATGGGAGCTTGTAGCAGCACCTCTTTGTACTCAGGGACAGTAAAATGTCTCTCCCAGTGTGTCCTCTGCCAGCTGAGCACTGCCTGCCTGGCCAAGTGTGTCCTGTTCAAGGGAGCAGCACCCTCACCTCACCTGTGGCTGCTGTTCCTTCAGCAGTACCTCTTTCTTGGAAATGGTTGGCTCCCTCTATGGAAAATAAATCACTTCCAGCAACAGACTCCTCCAGGAAGGGCTGCTGTGGACAGAGGAAAGATGACTTTCTGTCCCTGGGATTCCCTCAGCACTAGTCCTCCTGTGGTCCTGACAGAAAAAAATCCCTACATCCCCCTGCAAAGATTTTCTCGAGGCCACAGAAGCCCCCACACTCCCATTCACACCCCAGCCATCCCTGCCATGGTGCAGGGCAGGGCTGCTCGTGGTAATTAAAAGGTAGCAAAGCTCCCCGTCTGCGTGAATAGGGGACAAGTCAATACGGTTCAATCTGCAGCTGAATTGACTGCAATCAATTCCTCTCTCTGCCCGTCCAAGGCTGCAGATGTAAAGTGCACACAATCTGATCAATGGTGACCTTGAGAGCAATGAGGAGACAAAGCCACACTGCAAACAGGGGGAGTGATGGGGGGAGCCTTCGGAGCAGGCAGGAGGGAAAAGGAAAGCTGAGCTCAACCTTCCAGAGCCAGGCAAAGGTGCAGCCAGGAGAGCTGGGCAGAGCCAGGAGAGCTGGGCAGAGCCAGCAGCCCGTGCCCATCAGCAGCAATTCTCATCCCCCTGACCGGCTGCATCACAGTGAGGAAGGGCACTAACCGAGGAGCAGGATGGTTCTTGCCCAGAAGGTTTTTGGAGGGATACTGATGAGATATCACCGTTCCTTATCAACCTCCTCCACCCTGCAGGGAGGTCAGGATGGGGAAATCAGAGAATCATAGAATGGACTGGGGTGAAAGGGCCCTACAAGATCACCCAAGTCCAAGCAGGGACACCTCCCACTAGAGCAGGTTGTTAGTGAAAGGTTTCTCCCTGCCCATGGGAGGGGGATGGAGCTGGATGATCTTTACAGTCCTCAAAAGCAGAAGGTACCAGCCATCCAAGGCACCCCAGCATCCCCATGTGGCCTCAGGACATCTGTCCACCACAGGTCACTCCTGCAAACTTGTCTGAAGACATAAACCAAGATTGTGTCTTAGCACTTTCCCCTTCTGACCAGCTTCAACCCAATCACCAGTAATGAATTAATAATTAATCAATCATTCCCTGATTTCATTTTCAGCCTGCAAGATGGAAAAAAAAAAAAAAGAAATAGGATCTTAAAATAATGCTCTGCAATGGGTTGTGTCTGTCTCTGGCAAATGCAATTTAACTGCCTTAATGAAATGCTAATTGGTAGAAAATATATATAAAAACCATCCTGAATACTCCTCTAATTGAATTCCCTTTTTCCAGAGCTACAAAGCAAAATGCTCGGTGCAGAAAGAACAGTAAACAGACTCAAAGGTTGTCCTTTCTGAGACGGGGTAAAATCACAAAGAGACGCACAAGGGTTCATTTGGAATGGCACCATTGTTGTTCCTAATTGTGTGTGTGCTGTGTGCATGTGGCAGAGCTAAAGGAAAAATGGTGTTTATAAAGAGCTGCTCCTTTGCCTGATGGACTGGAGGTGCTGATCCGACAATTAAAAGCATCATCTCAGTAATAGCCATAAATAAGCAGCAGCATTAGAACAGCCTGGCAATAAAGATGGTATTAACAGGAGAACAAAATGAGAGGCAGCACCAAACGGGAAGGGGTGAAGTGGAAGTCACATTGATCTGCTCTGTCTCAGGGGGGAGGAGGAAACAATGAAATGAAGGAGCATTGGGGACCTCAGTGCTCCCCAAAGTTGCTACAAAGGAAGAGCAGACCAGGCTTCTAGCAAGGAGCGACTTTTAGTCAGAATGAAAAAGAGAATTGAGTGGATGCAATCAGGGCTGTTTAGAAAATTTGCATGGAAGGTTGTACAGGAAAGCACTGGTTTGTCAAAATTCCAGCTTCTTACAGGCTGGGCTCAGCTCTGACCCTTCTTCTACAATTCACAATTTTGAAATGTCAGAAGCATGACACTATCAAAGTGCCAAGTTCCCAATTTCAAGTTGTAATGACTTTTCATATAGAAATTGTAAATCACTGTACTATAAGAGTTTAAGGGGAAAAAAAACCCAACCCAAATCACTCAATTTCAAACACAAAATGCCAACTGACCTGACAAAGATACCAGCCACTCCCCACAAATTACTGCCCCCACATTTCTGGAGTTACAAGTTTTTGTCCTCTTTTGAGAGGAAAAAGGTGCTGATGCTCTGCAAACTCCCTCCCCTGACCTGGGGCTGCCGTGTCCTCTCTAGAATGGACATCCTTGACTTTGCCACTGGCAAAGCATCACCTGGCTCTTGGATGCAGCCTCAGGTTTCTCAAGCAGGACACCAGCAGTGCTGGCAGCCCCAGTCCAGTGGTCCACACAAACAGTAGATTTCCTGTGCTCTAGCAGCACTACTGCCTCTAAACCCTCCTAGAGACTGTAAATGCCTCTGCAAATAGCCCATCCAGCTGAGTATAATTACCTTAATTAAAACCCCACCTCATCCTTCTGACTGGAAAGGTTCATGTGTTTGCCTTAATGATCTCCTCAGCAGCAGGCTCAGAAAGTCCTTGGGCTGCTCTGCCAGGGAGCTGGGCCCTGACTGCTGAAGGTGGGGCAAGTCACAGAGGTGCCTCTGCTCCTGGGGTGGGCTGAGGTTTGGGGTGAGGTTCCCAGGGAATGGATGGCTGACAGAAGTCTCTGTTCTCCTCCAAGCACTGATAATTTCTGGCTGTTTCTTTTCCCCATGAGATGGGAACCTTGCAAAGCTCCAAAGTCTGGCCTTAGCTGTGTCCTGATGCCATGCCAAGGAAAGGGTGGCACGGTTATCTGTGCCTGGCTGAGGACAGATTGGAAGATGGCAATGGCCATAAGGCAGCAGGAAATGCCTTTGCCACTGGTCTAGAGCAGCCAGGGATGTTTTTTCACCTCTGGTCTATAAACAGCAATTCAGTTTTGTCTCTGCTTCCCAAGGAGCCCTTCTGGTTCACAGAAAGCACTGAACAACCACTTTTGATCTGCATCCTACTTACCTTCTGTCCTCTTCCCAGGGCTATGTCTGTGCAAGGTTAACCCCTCTCTTCCTGTTGGGGTTTGGGATCCTTTCTTTTGTTTCTTTCTCTCGGGGAGTTTTCTCCATCTGTGTGGCTAGGAGATAATAACAACTGGCTGCTTAGGAGAGACAAGAGAAGTGGCCAAGCTCAGGGAAGGAGGGCACTTGGCTGCCTGAAGGTTTCTCTTGGGGGACAGAGATACCTGAGACCTGGGCTGGGAAAAAAGGGGCTGGGGCAGCTGCTGCTTCTTGCCCTCATGGAATTCACAGGGGAAGGAGGCTGCAGTCACTGGGGGGAGAATTCACCACCACAGGGTTCTGTCTGCTACGTTCTACCATGAGCTGAGCTCTGCGCTTGAGAGCAGCCACTGCACTGGGACCTTGTTAACACCCTCCCTCACCAAACAAAGCACTGTCACCATCTGCTGGGTGCCTCAGGGAAACCCCAGGATCCTTGAGAGAGGAAGGTGTGCTCCCTCCAGCCTCATGAAGCCCAGAATCAGCTCTGATAGCACTTGTTCTGTGTCAGCTAATGGCACTCCTGGGCAGCAGATTGTTCTAAAAAGGCCATTCCTGCTCCTCACTCCCTAATCCTTGTTCTGCTGGTGGGGAAAATTTAATTGGCAAGCAGGAAGGGTGCCTCAGTTTTTGGCTGTTAGAATGAGGCAGCAGCAAAGTCTGTCTTCAGTGGATCTGGGAGAAGAAACCCTGGCTGCCTCTTTTCACTGGGTGTGCAGACACCAGCAGTGTTCCTCTTTCCTTGCTGCCATGAAAATTGCCTTATTGAATTTTTAAATAAACTCTGCTGGTTGGAATATCTAAAGAGCCTTTGCACAGACCCTGATGGGACTCCTTTTTTTAAATTGAAAAACTTGGCCTCAGGCAAAATGGAAATGTCTTCAGATTTGCAATCAGTGCTCATGTAACATATCTGAAATGCAGTTTATGAGCTGGTGATTTGATGGGATTTGGTTGGGGGGGGTGGAATGGATGGATTTTTGGAACCTGGGAGCCCAGGATGCCATGACACAAATTGCTTTCAATGACCATACCAAGGCACAAGGGGAGAACGAGAGAGAACAAGAAAAGAACAATCTAGTTGTAATTGCTGAGTTGCACATGTGAGTCACATTGTCCTCTCCTGCCAACCTCCTCCTCATCTTTGTGTTTAACCCACAGAGATGTCCAGTTTGCTCACAAGTGGAAAACATCTATGAGCCTCAAGATCATCCATCTTTGACAGAGATGGGAAATTAATAATAAACACCAGCTAAATGCTGAATAGGAACTGTCACAGAGAGCCTGTTGAGAAGAAAAAGGTTTGAACTTTGTCCTGAGGCTGCTTTCCCCAGTCACTGATCTGGATCATTTCATTAGCTGGGGTCAAAGCAAAATCCTTCTGGAGGGAGGCCTGGGGAAAGGGGAAAAGCAGTAAGAAAAATACCTTCCTCTCTCAAGGATCCAACTGCAATGGCCTTAGCTAGGGATTAAATAGATGAGCAAGTCCCTAATTATGCCTTGGTTAGATAGTGAAGAACACCAGAGGAAGGAGTGAAAAAGGGAAGAGAGGATTGTTTATTGCAAAGGAGAGGGGCAGAGCTGCCAGGGAGATGCAGAGAAGGCAGAGCTGTGTGTAGGAGTGGATGACTGGGGGGATTTGCCCAGGCCCCATCCAGAACATGCAAAGACAATTGGTGCAGAGATTCAGCAGCCATTGCTCAAGCCAGGCTTACATAAGCTGGGAAAACCACAGATCATGGTGCAGAGCTGGGCTGGACTCAGCTGCTCTGGGATATCTGCTCTGGATGGAGCCCCTTGGCTGCAGCTCCTCCTCCACACCATGTCTCCTTATCCCAGGATATCTGTCCTGGAACAAGCATGAAAGGAACGTTCACCACACACACAGAGCCCAAACCCTGCAGCACCTGGGGCTCACACCATGCTACCACCCCTGTGCTGTCCTCACAGCCTGTGATTCACACCCTGACATGTCCTACAGCCAATTACCTCACTAATAATAATTACATCATTATCCAGGGGTAGCACTGATCTCTCCCAGCCCACACGAGTTCAGTGCCAATCCTCTTTCCACATGTCACCATGTTATGGTGACTTTGCACATGACTTTATGTCACACAGCAGCATCCAGCAGGATTTGTGCCAGGAGCCATGCAGGGTTCATTTTCCCCACTGTGCTGTGCTTTGGTAACTGGGAAGGTGCTGGTAGCACACTGGAGTGTTGGTTCTGCTGAGCTCCAAGACAGTCTCTCCAACACTTTCCCCTCAGCAGCAGGCTGGGGATGGGCAAGATTTTGGGATGAACCACGGCCAGGACAGCTGACCCAAACTGACCAGATGGATGGTCCGTATTAAGTGGTGTCTGTTCAGCAATAAAAACTTAGAAGAAAGGATTTGTTGTAATATTTGTCTTGCAGAGCATTCTCTACATTTATTGAGCCCCTATTTCCTGCTGAAGGAAAGTAAAGAATAATTCTGCTCTTTTTCTTTGCTGCTGCTTGGGGCATTTGCTTTTGTTTCATTAAACTGCCTTTACCCTGACATGACTTTTTCCACCTTATTTTCCCCCCTTCTCCACCCTCTGAGAGGTGGAGCGGCAGAGAGGCTTGGTGGGCACCTGTTGTCCAGCCAAGGTCAGCTCTCCTTGGAGAAGCAGAAGCAAACCAAGCAGGTTAATGTGTCTTTTGGAGGCTGCAGAGCCTACACGTCTGCCTCCAAAGGTTTGCAGCCTCAAGGCGGAATCATTTCTTCACAGCTGAGTTTTGCCTAAGGCTGATGCTTCATCGCTGAGCTGAAGCAGAAGGAGGAACAGGCTCGTGGGCTGATTGTGCAATGCTGAGAAGGTTAAAAGGATAGAAGAGCTGGGATGTTAGGGTTGAGCTGCGGGGCAGGGACAGGAATGTGCTGAAGGGGTGAGAAGCTGCTCCCTGCTCTGGGAAAGGGGGCAGGTCGGTGCAGAGCCGGGCTCCACAGTTTGGGACAGGCCTGGGAAACGTGGATGTTTTTGTGTCTCTCCCCCAAAATGGTAAATGATGCTTATCCATCATTATTATGTCACTTGGCATGGGGATGGCCCAAAGGCTCTGCAGAGCTCAGCGGGCTGATCATCAAAAGGCACCCAAGGATGAGCTCACTTCTTTCACATGAAAAAGGAGTGGGTGAAATCTTTAAATCTCTGGAGTCAGAAACAGTTTGGAGTCTCGATAGCTTGAAACTCGAGTTTTCAATATCCATCATTCTTGTAAATACAACTGACTCCATCTCTCACTGCCAAGTGCTATTTCAGGGCTGTTCATTCCTCCCTGGGACATGTCCTTAGGAAATATCTTGTTTCTTGGTTGAACCAGAAACAGGTTGTGTCTGAACAGTAACCCAGTGGCAAAATCTCTTGTGGCTCATTTAAAGATGCCATAAATGGAAAAATCCCTTTATTAGTACAGAAATTACCTTAAACTATCCAAGTCACTCAGAGCTGGACAAGATCCTTTGACCCTGTGGTTACAGGGCCATCCTGAAGGTCAATCCCATGAGATGCTGAGAGTGAAGCTCATCTCTGACTTCCATGAGAGGTGAGGGCACCCAGCACCAGCCTGGATAGGACTCTTTCTGGAGGGAGGAAGAGAGCAAAGGTGTAAGAGAGAGGGACAGAGGGAATGAAGGGCAGAACAACTATTGGAGAGCTTCATCATCTCCCTGTCTAGAAGATATTTCTCCACTGACTCTATTTAAAGTGAGCCTCAGGCTTGTGGGCTTGGAGAGCTTTTAGGAGATGAAAGAACTCACTCATCAGGCAGAGGTTTTCTGATTTTTTTTTTTTCTTCTCTCCCCAGCTCTCCTGGGTCTGTTTTAAAGCCATTTCAGCAATTGTTGAAAACTGTCAGATGCCTTTGACAGATCAGTACTTCACTGTGGAATCTGCACGGCCTGTTAGCCAATCAAAATGCAAATTTGGGAGACATTTAAAACACAAGCCCCCAATTTGTCTTCCAAATGCTGCTGGAAAGTCATGAAAGCAATTTAGCTGTCCCTGGGACTGCACCTTCTCCTCAGTGTGGGCTGTGGCAGAGCTCTGGGTTTTGGGAGGGAATGTGTGTGCATGTCAGTGTGTGAGCGCTACGGGCGGCGTTCCCAGGCTGTGAGCATCCATCACCGAGATTTATGGCTCAGCCACGGGGCTCCCAGCACAGCACTGCTCCTCCACATCGGGACAGGCTCAGGGATGAGGTTTGGGAAGAGGGATGGGCACCCAGGCTCTCCTGCTCCTTTCCTTCCCCTCCTTTTCCAGCTCACCCTGGGCAATAATCAGCGCCATTTAATGGAGGCTGAGTCAACAGCAACATGCTTCTCTTTCAACAAACAAACAAACACTCTTGTTCCCCCTCCTTGCTCTTCCCACTAGGAGCTTTCTGCTGAGGGAAATGATGCCTTAAGATTTCAGCTTTTATATTTTTCACATATTTGTAATCCTGCAGTTCTTTAGTGTGTAACTCCAAACTCCACACACAGTGTGAGCTGCTGCTCTCCCATTTTGGGGCAGACACAACAATTCCTCTCTGGGCTGGCAATCAAGGACACCTCACTGCCTCAGGCCCCCAGAGATGGAAACAAAAGTGAGTTTTGTGGGGAGCAAACTTGGGGTGAATGACTTCATTACCTGAAGTTGTAATTGGAAGATGAACCCCCAATGTACAAATGGACCAAACTCATCAAAGTGTGAAATCCTGTGAGCCATTGTCCATTTGGGTGTAGCCCCTGTGGGGCTTTGTCTGCCCTAAATGTACCTGAAAACCCTTCAATAAATAGAACTGCTTTTTAGTCCCCTAATTTTGTCTGGTTTTAGGTAGTCCCAAAAAGGCATCAGGAATGGGTGGATCGGCATCACAGCAGTGGAACATCTTTGGTTCACCTCCTGATTAGGTACACTTGGCATCGTGGTGACACCAGCTCTTCCAGTCCCTCAGTCCCTGATCCCTGTTCCCAGTCAGGGCATTATCCACCCATTCCAGTCTGAGAACCCAGTCTGAGCCAACTGAACTAGATTTTTTTCATTTTATACCAGAAAACTTTTTTCCCTCTCTTTTTAAACTGCTTGAAAGTAAAAGTCTACTTTGTCTGAAAATAATTTATTTCCCCTGAAAATACCCCTTCCCCCCATAATGATCCTCCAGTTCTGATTTAAAGCCACCGTGCAAAGGTGAGGGGTTTTGTTTTTAATGAGAACTGGAACTGCTGTACACAAGACAAAAAGCCTGTCCAGCTCATTCTTTAGCTGGAAATGTCATTGTTTCCTGCAGACTCATGCATAAAAATTAACCCATACACTTTTTAAATGGGTCTGGGGGGGAAAGGCTCAGTTGCCTGTTATCTACCTGTGGAGTTATCTATTTATATCAGCTGAACTGGGCCCACAGCCATCCCATTGTGAAGCAATTCTTACCCCCTGAGCCCAGACCTGGGAATCTGCACATTCTGCCACACAGGACATTCTCTGGCATTACTCAAAGCTGGAAACAATCTTCCAGTGAGCTGAGATCACGCCAAAGAAAATGCTTTCCCACTTATCAGATTTGCTTAATAAAATGGGTAAACCTTTACTGCAAGATTATTTGGAGTGATTTTTAAATGTTCCTCCTCTGCAAATGGCTGGGTTTATGTTCCCCTCATTCTGTGAAGGCCTGGGTTCTCCCTTTGCCTGCAGTCTGCCTCTTGTCTGGCTCCCTGAAGCTGCCAGATGGTGTAATTTGCAGGTACCTCCACAGCACTTACTTGTCTGACATGCCTGAACTGATTGAAACATGCACAGAAACCTTTGAAACCTCATTGAAGTGGTCTGGATCAAGCCCTGGAATGTGATAGATCTGGGAGACAGAGCAGGTACATTCACTCCTGGAGACTGCACAGCACAGAGCTCCAGGGGAAGGAGGTTGTGCCTGCACAGGTGGGCAGGGGGATGAGACTCACGCTCTGTGGATGCTGTGGATCTTTACAGGACCACTTGGCAGTAAATAATTACGGTTTGGTTGCTCATGTAGTGTCTCTGCCTGCATTTATATGCAGATGTGTGTGTAGGTGTGTGTACTGGTGAGTACATGATTCTATAACTCTGTGATTCTATACAACTCCCCCTTCTTGTGTGTCTCCATGCTCTGTGGGTGTGGTTGATATTCAGATATTTCATCAAATCATAGAATCATGGAATGGTTTGGGTTAAAAGGGACCTCAAATCTCATCCAGTGCCACCCCTGCCATGGCAGGGACCCCTCCCATTGTCCCAGGCTGCTCCAGCCCCAATGTCCAACCTGCCCTTGGGCACTGCCAGGGATCCAGGGGCAGCCACAGCTGCTCTGGGCACCCTGTGCCAGCCCTGCCCACCCTCACAGGGCAGAATATTTTTTAAAATATTTTCTCTCTTATTGGGCTTCTCTTGCTTCTTTCTTCAGGAGTGTGCTGTCAGATGCCAGACAGCTGTGGTAAAGGGGTCAGTGAGCTGGGACCAGGGGTGATGAGACTCCTGCAGCAGAATCTGGGGACAGTTATGAAGAGCAAGGTGTAGAGAACTGCTCTAAAATGCCTCCTAACCCAAGCACAGTTGGCCCTCAGTATCTTCACCAGTACTTTCCAGGGGAAGACATCTGCTGCCACTGAATAAAACTGGAAATATGTCCATGAGCAACAATATCTTTGTAGTCAGGGATGTGAGAAAATAAACCATCACCTGCAAGGAACAGAACTGAATCAAACACTGATTTAAATATGACAAGAAGAAAAAAACAAAAAACAAGAAGCAAAACATTTTATTGATGGACTAAAAGAAAAGATAAACACGAAGCCTTCTAAAGAGAAGAGGCTGGCTCCTGCACTGAGCTCTGCTGTTGTACAGGCAACACCCTGTCAGCACTTTGCAAGAAGGAGCTCCATCTTTCTTTCTTACGTGGCCTGACAGCTTTTCACAAGAGATTTATACAGGGACAGATCGGAATATCTGTCATAGCAAACCACCGTGGTCAAGAGAAACGAGGGCTTTGAGCTGGGACCTCACCTCCTCAGGGCACAGGAGATGCTGCCAGGGGAGGGGACAGGGCTGGTGCTGCTCCACACCCCAGAGTGGAGGGTCCCTGGGCTAGACCAGCCCAGGAATGTGCCCTGGGATCTATCTGGCTCTGTGCAGGTATGTGGGGCTCCCAGGTCTGTCCCTGCAGGCTGGGGAGCCTCCCCCTGTGATCAAAGCACAGAACCTGTCACTGCCAGGGTTCAATTCATCTCTTTCTAAGGCAGACGTCTAAAACAAGCCAGATGAATTGTGCTGTGGAATTGGTTGTTTCTCTTCCCCAGCTCCAGTGGGAGTTTGGGCAGCTGGCTGGGCTGAGGAGAGCAGTGCTTGAGCTGCTGAAAGTAAGAAGAGACAAATGACAGAACCACAGAACCACTCAATGGCTTGGGTTGGAAGGGACCTTAAAGATCACCTCATTCCAACCCCCTACCATGGGCAGGACATTCCACTGGCCCAGGTTGCTCAAATCCCATCCTCAGTGTGCAGACAGACCATCCCACAGTGTCTGCCCTCATTCCTGGCTCCATCCCCAGCCAATCCCAGCCATGGCAGGAGGGCAGGAGTGCCCCAGGAGCAGCAGGGCACACATCTCCTGGGGAAGTGGGGCTGGAGAGGTCTGCAAGGAGCAGGGACCCAGCCAAGTATGAAGAGTTTTAGACAGGCTCAGGGCAGCCAAACTTAGATTTGTTTTGCCAGAAGGTTAGAGAGGAAAAGCCAGGGAAGAGCTCAGTGTTTGCACTGGGCAGTGACTCTGCCTGGCTCAGCCCGAGGCACTCTGCAGTGACAAAGCCACGGCAGCATCTCACCAGGACAGAGGTGACTGGCTCTGAACAGCAGAGCATTAACGTGGCACTGACAGCAAGCCCTGTCAGAGCACAGGGCCATGCAAATCCTGCCAAGGCCATTAGCAGGCTCTGGAAGCAGCCTCAGATGTGGATCTGCAGACCCTGGGTGAGTGCTTGGCAGCTCGCAGTGCTGCTGGTCCCGCTGCAGCACATCCACTGGAGCTGGGAGAAAACACGAGGCAAGGAAAGGCAGACTGCAGTTCAGAGCCCTGCTCCATCAGTGAAGCTCTCCAGACCCCAGCTGCGGTGTAAATTGAGATTCCACATGGATGCTGCTGCCTGCTTTCACTGCTCATTGGGTGCAATTTACTTGTCTCATCCGATTTACGCCATGCACTCAGGTCTGGAGCATAAATATCCCAGCTCATATAACTATGAGAACATCTTCTGTCTCGCCTCTCTCACACTGGCTCAGATTCATCAGATTCAGAGGAAGTGATTTTAATTTCAGTGATCTTCACTTTCTCACCCAAAGCCCCACTAATTTCTCTGCTGAGGTCTCCAAATCACACCAGTGGAGTTTTCCATTGGATTTCATATTATCTTCTGATCTGAAGGGTTTAAGTGTGAATTAAGTGATACCTTGGCTTTGAGCACAGCCCCCCTTCCTAGGGGTGAGTTTCAGCCTAAATGAGCAGTGCACTCCCCAAGCATGAATAAATGTTCTCAGGGAGATCCTTAACAACATACAATCTTCCAAGCAACAGGTTGCTTTACTAGGATTAACAACCTAGAAGAGAAGGATTAATATAATTGCTACTCCTAACCAGAGCTGTGGAAAATAAGCACAATGAAGTTAAATAAAATGTTTGAAAACTGTTAGGGATTTGGGGTGGTTTTGGTTTTTGGGTTTTTTTTTTTTTGGTTTTCTTTTTAATCTCTTAAATGTATTTGTTTTGTAAATCTTGCAGAAGTTCTGTAATGTCAAACAGGATGTGCAACCATTCATCTTCTCCTCCCTCTTTTTCAAAAAGGTTCTTAAGCTCAAATCAAACAGGATAATTTTAGGGAGCAGCACCCCAACTGGCCTTCCTCCAGCTCTGTTTCATGTTTCATTTCATAACAATAAAAAAAGTTTGGTCAGATGAAAGCACAAGTCCACCTAATCCAGAATTAGAAGTTCAATAGTGGCCAAAAATTGCCACTAGGAAAGGCTGTGCAAACAGGGGGAGCATGTGGCACGATTTCTCTCCCAGTCTTTCTCAGCCTCCAGTGCTCAGCAGCTCAGGCACTGCCAGAGTCAGAGGTGTTATCTTCCAGTTTAATGCCCTTGATGGATATTTTTTTCTCCCATGAAGTATCTAACAGCTTCACAAAATGCATGGTTAAGCTGTAAAACTCTACTTTTTTTGTGAATGCCAGAAGTTTACATGGGTTCAAAAAGCAAAGTGTGAAACCACATTACATTTCTACCTTCAAGATGTGCTATCAAGCAGACACACCTTGACAGGGAAATCTCTTCCCAGGAGACATCGTGACTTTGATACATTCTTCTTTTTTTTTTTTTTTTCCCTTCCCTTTTTAAAATCCATTTCTGGAATAAATGTGTTCCACAGCAAGTCTTGCAAGGAAAGTGTTTTCCTGCAGTCAGCAGCCCTGCTTGCAGCACTCCCCCAGCCCATCAGGCAGAGCCCCCTGATCAGAGCAGATGCACTACAAGGTGTTTGCTCTGCTGCCCAGGAGTGCAACACCAGGAGCCACTGGGCTGTGACCAGTAGAATAATTCTGAACAAATACATGGAAATAAACATAAACATCCTTATCTCATTAATCACAGTCTCACAGGAAAACCTCACCTGGATTTTAGTGGATTCAGAGCCCATTTTGTTCATTATCTCTGATTCCCTGGTGACCCTGGGCAGCTGGAGCAGAATTCACCCTCGCGTAGGAGCCAGTGCAAAGTCAAAGCATCCCCTGGATGCCACTGGAATCAATCTGCAGCCTGTGGTCTTTGCATTCACCCTCTGCACAGTGAGAGGCTGGTGAGGTCCTGTAGGATCTGAGCAGCCAGACTCCTCTTAGGCCAACCAAAACCCCCAAATCTCTGTTTCTCAAGCCTTTTCCACCCTACAGTGTTTTTCTTCCCTGTCAGGCTGCCAAGACCCTGTGCATGCTCCACAGCACTGAAGAATAACCCCTTCATTTATGCAGGGAGGATTTTAGCCCCCACCAAACCTTCCTACTGCAGGGAAGTTGTTTTTACTTTGCTTTTCCCAGTACAGAAACAGCCCTGGGAAGTCAAATTCAGTGCCCTCAAGAAGGAGAGTGCAGTGAGCACCATGGGCTCTTTTCAAAGCCTTCCCAGTGCCAGGCTGAGTCTCTCTCTTTCCTTCCTCACTTTTGTTCTTGTTTTCCAGGAATCTGAGCTGCTTTTGAAGCTGGATCTGTTCCAAGTGTCTCTGGATCAGATCCCCATCTGCCTGTGGCTGTGTGGAGCTGGCAGAGGGCACTGCCCCTCCAACCGTGCTGCTGCCCTTCCCTTCCAGCCCCACCACATATTTCAGATATCTTCAGACCCCATAAACAGCCCTTCTGCAGAAGGAGCTGGAACCATTTCAGCCTGGGCTGTGCTGAGAGGAGACAGAGATGCCCCCTCAGGCAGAGTGAAAAGGGCCCAATGAACGCTGTGATGACAGCACAGTAAAATTCCCTGGGCTCTAAATATTTTATCATCATAAAATAAACATAGATCTTCTCATCATGAAATATACATTAAAAAATGTTTAAACATGTTAATTATTAAACCAATATTGATTCATATTGGATGAAGCATTAACGGGTGGAGTTTGGAGGAGGAAAATTGGCAAATGTATTTAATGTCGAAAGAGCGCTTGCCACATATCAATATTCATCAGGTCTAACCACTAATAATCATAACAGTGACAGGCCAGATTTATGGCTCCTCTGCATGAAGGCAAGTCTGTGCAGAGGGACAAACTGAAATATTAAGATGGGAGGCACAAAAATTCAATTTTTTTTTTTTTTTTTTTTTTCTTCAGCTCATCGTTGTGATTTTATGGATAAACGGAGGATTTACATAAAAGAGTCTGAGCAAACAGAGGGAAGACTCTTGTGACTTTATTTGAGAGCAGGTTATCAGAAGGATTTAATCACCTGCTCTGATAAGGCCTGGGCTAAAGGCATCCTCCTGTGCAGGTGCCACCAGGGTGCACAAGGAGTTATTGGCTGCTCCTGTGCCCTCTCTTTGGACATTTATTCAAAGAATCTTAAATGGATTTTCTGAAAGTCAGAGAATGGGAAATGCATCATGTGCCACCTTTAGCATTTGCAGGGTTGAAGGTGAAGCTTGACTTGGGGAGTTTTATGGTTCAAGTCAGTTATTTTGATTTGGGGCTGTAAATATTCTACCCAGAGGAGAATGCCTTGCTCACTGTGTCTGCAGGGATTCTTCTGCAGATTTTTTTTCCCCACTGGAAGCTCTAGCTTTGATAATACACTGAGATCACAGCACAGATAGAAAAGGAAGGGACTAAAATTCCATTAGTATGGGAGACCTGCCAAAGGTCCTTAATTTGGTTTAGTTTTAAATGTCCATCCTAACCACTCCAGGAGCAGGAATCCAGATGTGGATGCAGTCTGTCCAAGGACATTCTTGGCACTTTGTCTGGGTCTGTTTTTCATTTCCTTCCTCACCTACAATTTTTTCCTATGATTTATTTCAATGTGAACAGGTGCACCAAGACCTGTATCTTCAACACTGTGTGACTATGTGAATTTAACAGCATTTTTGCAATGTATTGGAACCTGAGAGAACTTTAGAATTGCAGGGTGTTCATTGTATTTAAAACATTTTCTTGTGAAGAGCATCTCTTTCCTTGGTCTTTAAACAAAGAAAAAGCACAATGTGGTTCAGTGACTGTGTTCACGGATTCCAGTTTAAATTCATTCAGTCTACAATTCAAAAAGGAAATTTGTTTTCTTAACAACCTCCTCTGCAAATGCAGTGTGGTACCAGAGAGCTAACAGGTGCTCTGTCTTGCATGCCAAATTAATTTAATACTTTTAAAATTTTGTGTGTCTTTGCAGGACTGGTACAAGTTTCAAGAGTAAATACATAGAAACCTTCTCTCCTGAAGTGAGGGGCAGTCACACAACTACTGATGGACAGAGTCATGGCAAGAAAAGTCAAATAAATTGCTTTTCCCCTTGCTGGAATTTGGTTTTAATGTCGGGGCTGGTACCTGAGGTTGCTGCTGCTGTATCCTGCACATATGAAGTATTTCAGGTGCTGCACAGAAGACAAGGATGGGAGAAAAAAGATCAGATGAACAATTCTGCTGACCAAAACCAGGCCTGAAATAGAGGTCTTCAGGTCTTTCAGGTCCTCTCCTTTGCCCACCAGCCCTTCTTGCCTCCAGAATAGATTTGGAATTCCTTTTTTCTCACTCCTGAATACATACCAGTACAACAGCAAATGTCAACCTTCTTCTTTGGGACAAGACATTCGAACAACAAAACCTTTAACATCTGGCAACTGTAGTTTTCTGCTGAACAACAGCTTTGCTGTCAGTGTTTATCTGCAGGAGAAATGCTTCTGAGCCTATGCATGGAGATCATACACTAAATTGTCCATTTAATTTCCACTTACTGGGGGACTCGGCATACATTAAAGAATATTTGACTATTAAAAGCATGTTTATGGACTCTAATATTGCTGTCAGTGGTATGTGACTAATACAGAGCAAAGTGCATTTTGTCACAATCGGCTGATTTCGGAGTAATCTGTCACTGGCAAGTGTTAATCTGGGGGTTCTCTTCCTAATGCAGTTCCAAAAAATGTGTCCAGAGGGATTCCTGCTCTGGTTGTGTCTTGCACAACATCCTGGCACAAGGTCCTTGCATGAAACTCATCCTGAGTGGAGAGAAAGCCAAATTAACCTTTAAAAGTTGCACTATTGGCCAGATTGCCTAACAAAATCATGTTCTTTGAATGCACAAAGTAATGAGAATTCCTTCATCCATCTACTCCACCACACAATCCTATCCATAAATTTTTGTGCTGATTTACCACATGTAATCAAATGTGATATAGAGATTAACAGCCTCAAAAATAATTTCTCACAAGTTTCATGAAGAGCTGTTGGAGCTCCTAAGTAATTGCACACCCAGGGATTCAAACAGGATCCCTCTGCATGGAAAGCAAGCTTCATTTCCATGGAGCACAGAAGTAGTTGGCATCTTGATGGGATGTTCTCCCACTGGAAAACATCCATTTCTTAAAATCAAAATGTGCCACAGTAACAAACACTGATTTAAGTAAAATTTCTACTGAAGGCAGCCATTTAGCTTGTGATAATAAGATACTTGATTTCTTATAGTCTAATAGAATTTTCTTCTCCTTAATGTGTGATAATTCTCATACACAAAAAACCCAAACAACAAAAAACAAGCAAGAGTGTGTGCTGTAAGAAGACTCTTGGAGGTTCAGAAAACACTATTTTCTCCAGAATTTTTACATCATAGGTCATGGGAAAATATTGGAGCTTTGGGGAAAAACATTCAAAACCCGGAATATGTGCTGAAAGACAAATTCCAAATTTTAACCAGAACATTAACAATTCTTCCAGAGCAAAAGAACCAGCTAATCAGCAGCTGTATCCAGAGAAATCTCCTGTCCCAAAGCTCTCCTGTACCCAACTCTACCGACCAGAACAACAAGCAACTAAATCTCCACCAACTACTGTCCTCCTGTAGCCACAGGATGCCCCTCCAAGGGCAGCAGTCAGAGCCCCCAGCCCTCAGGCAGAAAGCAGAGCCAGGTGCTCTGGCTCTCCTGCCTTTGCTGTGGCTCTCCTTGCCTTTGTGTTTGGTTCCCCACACTCATGTCCCCAGGCTCTGTGCCCTGGCCACCACCAGCAGCAATGTCCTTTGGGTGGTGTAACAGAACCTCTCTTGCTTTGCAGTGCTCCCCCTCCAACCCCTCCTGGCTGTCACTGCAGTTTCTTGAGTGTTTTCCCTCTCTCAGATCAGCACTCTATCTCATCCAGGAAAACCAAACTCGCTGTCTCCATGACCTGCACATCAGCAAAGATGCTCTGGGGTCACAGGAATCGTTCAGAGAGGAGTTCAGTGCTGGGGAAGCCCAAGCCAACCACTTTGGATTATTGTTTAGGGAATCTGGTGAAACCAGTTGATGTTTTACAATAAATTAAGGGCTGGACTTGTTCATATTGGGATTTTCCAGAGGATTGGGATCCCTAGGACTCAGCTTCCAGGGGCTGTCCAGTTTGGTGGTGACAAATCCTTTTCTGTGCCAGAGCCTGGGCAGCAGTGAGTGTGCTGCTGCCTGATCCCGGCTGTAATCACTGCAAAAACGAGCCCTAAGGGGCACCGTTCACAGCCAGGCTCCCTGAGCTGGGAAATAATGACTTGGGACTCACTTTGCAAATGCAGCTGCCTCCTGGGCCTAACAGCCACACATTGTGTGGGGTGCAATTAGGAGGTCATAGAAATGCTGTCACTGATGGCTTTCTGGCTGTCTCCGGAAAATGTTCTCAACACATGGCTAATAAGTAGGTTTCTTTGATACCACTTTGATAGCTGGGGACTGCAGGAGGAAAACAAGCAGAAGACCAAGCTTGATGCTATTATCCTTTTTAACTTTGCTTAGCAAATGATTCTGAAGTGCCCAACACAATCACTCCCCCTTTTAAGCATAGGTTTTTCCACTCCTCTTCCTTTACTAGGGTCTAATTTTAAGGGAGCACTTTGGGATTTTAATAACAGAATTACACACTTTGCCCACAGGTCTTTAATCTCTCGATGTTTATCCCATCAGCTGCGTCTCTGGTGAGCCTTTATCCTGGGATGTTTGTCTATTAAATTAACAGTATTTCAGAAGAAGATAAGCCATTTGCAAGCAGTAAATCACAAGGCAGCAGCATCCACTTAGTTCTCTGGCTGTTGCATCACTCAGTACATTATACACTGTTCCATATACTCAGTATATCACCGAGTTCTTCATCTTCCCTGCCACCCCCGCCCTCCGCCCCCACGCTGTCTGCAGAACGCACAAACCTCTCCGCGGCAGGCGGATCCAAAGAGAAGGAGACAGATGAGATCCGTGCGAGCAGCAAACTGGGGAGCTTTGGAGGGTTTGGATGGCGCTGCTGGCTTTTGGCTGGGTTGTCTGTGGAGGAGAGGGTAGAGCAGAGCCCTCCACATCTGAGCGTCTCAGAGCGTGCCAGCAGCAGTGAGTAACCCTGCCCAGCAAAGAGCACAGTGAAACCAGCCTGGGATGGAGGCAGCCCACGCTGAGCAGTGCACAGAGAAGTTCTGCAGGACCAGAAGGAGATGGGGATATCACACAGTGAAGGAGGAGAGTTAGCTGGAAGGTGGCCAAGAAAATGGAACTCATAATTCTGTTTATGCACCAAGTAGAAATGAGAGCGTGTGTCTTGAATTGCTTTGTCTGTCTTAATTCTTGGCCTTAATTGAAAGGGTCCTTCCTCAAGCAGAGGATGTTAGGAGATTCTTTCAGAGCTCGGTGCACTGTAACAGAATCATCAGCACTGAGAAATGTTCATTTTTGCTCCTTGGATTGTGCCCATCCAGCAAATGGAGCAGGTTCAGTTTCATTTAAACGCTGAGAAGTGCCAGGTCCCTGCAGAAAGCAGGCATGGTGCATCTGCAAGCAGATGGGAAACATCTCCATGTAAGCATTTATGAGATGCCTAACATAGTTTTCCTCTCACAAAAAGAAGCAAACAGATGAAAATCTAAATGTTAAGGGCAGCATGAACCAATAATTCGGGGGAAAAACTCAGAACAAGTTGTACAAAGCAATCTGTTGCAACTTCACTTTTATCTCCCCATTGACTTCTTGCTTCCTACCCTTCTTGCAATCACCTTTCTTGCAATATAACCATGCACACATCCTATTTTTGATACCAAAACTTGAATCAAATCGGACTAGAAACAGCAAATTCCAGCCATACTCCACAACATAACACCCTGGGAATTTTGTCTTCCTGCCCTCCTTGAATTAACAATTTTTTAAAAAATTCAAATTAAAAATTTCTGGGTTTTTTGACAGGTGCATGCCCTCTTTTCTGCATCCAGGTGTCACATACTGGCTAGTCACTCTCCTGATTTGACAGATTTTAAATCCCAAAGGCTTCAGCAAGGCACTTGTCCACCTTCCCCCTGCAGAGGGGAGGATGTTTGGGTTCCTCTGGTTATCTACATGTTAAGGGAAGTGCCTGAGGTTGTGATAATCCCTTGCAGCTCTCTGCCAGCTGGGCTCTGACACCCTGGACACAATGGATAACACAGCCTGAGGTGCTGCCCTACCTGGAAACAGGGCATGAGAAGTGCTAAGAGTAGAATGATAGAATTATTTAGGTTGGAAAAGACCTCTGAGATCATCAAATCCAATTAACAGACAGAGCAGACAGATCCTTTTTCCTGGCTGGGGAGGAAGTATGAAATGCAGAGTACATTTACATTTCTGATCCAATCTGGAGCAAAGCTGATACCTTTGAGCATTGCCCAGAGTTATTTTGGGTGAGGGACCCGCATTTTTGGATTCCTTCCCTGGGCTCTGGAGATTCAACCTCGTTCTCCTCACCCCAGTTCTATTCCCCAAACACACACTTCCTAAATCAGCCTCTGTCACTTTGTTTGTTTGTTTGTCTCTCTTCCTCTCCTGCTTTTTGAAATTTGTCTTTGGATCAGGATCACATATATCTTCCTTATGGAAATATTTGTGCACTTGGCACATTTCCAATGCATGTTTAGACTTTAATAAAGCAATTTTTTTTTCTTTCTTTTATTTTTGTTGTATTTTTCTTTCCAGGGGGAGAAGTTTGTCATGATTTTTTTTTTATGGCTTTCCTCCATGAATCTTGGCAGCTTAGGAGTCCCCTCCAGTAGGATGTAATTGGAAGTAGCTGCTCCCTCTGATAGCCTGGCTTTCAGAGAGTGGCCTCCAGTTCAGAAGCTGCAAATAACTGTGGGCAATTTTGCCTGTGCTTAATTGCAACAAGGTTGTTTCCTCCAATTTTAAAGTCTTTCATTTTTAGGAAAAACCAGAGCTGAATGCTCATGTGTCCTACTCTAAAATCCCTTTATAAAAAGTGTTAAGAAAATATGTTCTGCCACTACTGACAATTTTTCCCTCAGAAGACTGGAGGAGATCCAGATGCTGCTGGAACATCTGGTGATGTGGTCAGCAGAAGAAAGACTCTTGGTTTGGCTGATGGATAAAGCACTGCCTCTTCCCAAGAATAAATGTAGAGCTCATTGCTCATTCCCTCTTTCTCTTGGTAAATTTAGAACTCTTTGGAGCTGAGTTAATTTTAGTTTTAGGAATTGTAATGCCACAAAGAAACACAACCCATGTTTCAAGTCAATCCCACTTGTCCAAGGGAGGCTCAGCCCTGATGGTGCAGCCCCCAAAGGGTGTTCTCCAGCCTGGCCTTTAAACTCTCCTGATTCCCTCACATTCCTGGGCTGTTCTCTCCAGCACTTGACTCTCAGTAGTGTCAGAAGGGCAATCTAAATGTCCTCTAGAACACAAGTTTATCTTTCAGCCACTCCAAAATTAAACTGTCTCAAGTTTAGAAGCGCACAGAGGAACCTCAGATCCTCGATCTTCTGGCAGCACCAGCTGTCAGCCCACAGAAACCTTTGCAGGGATAGGAATAGCCTTGGTGCTAGTCCCAAATTCTTAGAAAAAGCTTTTCCCAGGAAACAGAGCAAGTGCTTTTCTGTGCTCCACCATCTGCGCCTGCTGGAGACCCACTTGGCCCCTGGCATCCCACGAATCATCAACAGGAGACAAAACCACTGAGAAACCAGCAGAGATCACTTCAAAATGCAAACAGAGCAGAATAGTGAGGCACTTCAGGCCACGTTCCCAGCTGCTGTAAATCAGTGCAACTCAACCCAGCTCTGCCAGTCTGCTCCAACTGAGGATTCTGTTCCTCACCATTAACTCCTCCAGCATTGCACAGCCAGCTTTTGGAGGCTTTCAATGACTTCCTGCTCGGAGTTTACAGCTGTTCCAGCAAGGCCTTTGGTTTATCCCTTTAATTTGTCATTAGCCTGTGCAAACAAAAAGAACAAAATAAAAAAGGGCTGGGAAAAAAGAGACCCAAACAGATGCACTCACTTTTCCTCCACTTCAGGCAGACTTGTTAAAGTGGGGATCTACTGGGACAGGTTTCCTGGTTAGGATAAAGACGTTGATTGAGATTCAAGGCTGGAAGAATATTGGTTCAGATTAATGAAAAAATAAAATAAAATAAGACTCTAACTTCTACTCAAGAGTTTTCTTTTTCATTAAAATAACGTTTCATTCTTCATTTCAATGTTTTCCAATCATTCTGAATCCTTCTGGAATCAGATGCAGTTTCCTGAAATGTCAGCAACAAAGCTAATTCTGACAGCATTTCTGAAGGATAAGGGAAGAAAAAAATGATGTACATTAGGAAGAGAAACAGTTCTGCTCATATTGTCCATCCATTTTGGCAAATTATTAGGTACTAGAAGTTTGAAAAAAGCCTTGGCTACCCCACAGGGGCAGTTGAGTCCTCGCCTTCCAAAGCCTTTGTGCCAGCTTGGTCCCAGCTCACAAACTTCATGCTGTAGTTGAGCCTGGATCACATCGTGCCCTTTCTGCCCTTCAGACTGAATTTTCACATTAGGGAGATGGAATAAGACTCACAGACATGGTTGGGAGAATTTTTAAGGATACATGTGGAAGTTAAATAAACAGGGAAATAAGTGGTCTGAATGTTTTTCAATTTTCCAAGCCCTCCTGTGAACCACCATAGACATTATTTTCTTTACCACATGAAATCTTTTCTTCTGTAAAGCTGAACCTTGGCTTGACCATGCCAAGGTTCACACAGCAGTTAAGAATTAAACCCCAAGACAGTCACATCAGAAAAAAAAGAAATACATCCTAAAATGCTTTTTACTGATTTTGTTTCTGGTAATAGCACAGATACAATAAAAGGTTTTCACTGGGTGGAAGCCAACTAGGATCAATCTTCTGACCAGTAGCAGCAGCCTGAGAACTTTACCCCCCAAAGCTCATGAAAAGGCAGCTTCCCTGTGTTTTTGGAAAGAATACCTTGTGCTCTGCCACAGCCTCAGCTGGTGACCTGTAAAGCTGCACAGGACTTGGTTCTGCCATTTCTGGTACTTATCCTGTTGTCTTCAATACAGGGTTTGTCAGAGCAATAATATATATATATTCTGTCCTGTGGAACAACTTTATACACTTTTTTTCCACAGGTAGCCATGAAATGGAGATTTTTGAGGAGCAGGCAGGTGACTGTACATTTATACATCAGCCATGTACCCCAGTGCAGCTCTAGCACACATCCCTTGTACAGGTGTGTTCTCCCCAACTGGGGAATCTGTCCTGGCTGCTCCTAGATGGATTCTCTGTGTGCTGACCCCCCTGACAGAGGCCATGTGGAGACAGAGCAGTCCTGCCTGTGCTGCCCACCAGGACAAGGAGAGCAGCTGGACAGCAAAGGAAATAAAGTGGTTGCTGCTCAGGGCTTCCAGTCCCAGAATGAGAGTGGAGACCTGGCAACTGCTCCCACAACAGGAAAAACCAGGGAAGAAGAAACTTGATGAGAACAAAATTTCCCCCAGGGCCAAAATAAACTGTTCTGCTGATCTGATGGAGGAGATGAGCTATGTTTCAGGTGTCCAAAGGGGTGTTGGACCACAAAGTTACAGAGCACTTGGTGACATCAAAATGGGATCTCTTTTACTCCAGGCCTGCTGCTCACAGTGTCCATGAGTCACTTTAAATACTCCAAGATGAATTCTCTATTTTACTTTTGATCTTTTAAAACTCACTTTGACATTTTAACTCATGCCTAGGTTTTGTTGCCCATGTGTAGGGTTGAACACTGTTCTTTTTATCTTTGAAATATGTACCCAAAGAAAACACTCAGTTATCTTTTAGTACCTGCTCCTGAATTGAAAAATTCCACGCCACAAAGCAGCATCACTCCTTATGTCCCAGATGGTGTCTGATCTTATTGTGTGGGATTAACACAATGATAAAAACATCTTCCACTCCTGGATCTGTGCAGTGATCCCACATCGATGATACAGCAGAGACAACTTGGTATCTGAGACAAGGCCAAAACTCAAGATGTTCTTGTTGGAGGAACAGCCTAAATCTGAGCTGAGTTTTCAGCACTGCATCCAGATCAGGGAAAAATCACCCTGGGAATTTCCCTATGTCCAGACAGGCTTTCTTTATGGGTTTTCCATATTTCTAGCTGTCAAATGCATTTAAAACATGACATCAGACTGTCTCACCTCATAACAGTCTGCTGCTTCCTTCTTTCAGCAGCAAAAGAACAAAACAAGTAAAGAACCAGCATGAAACTCTTAAACAAAAACTACTACTAGAGTAATAATATTCTTCTAATTATTGTAATATAACTCCATTTAGGAACCCTGCCATGACCTTCTTTCAGGCCATGCTCAAGGTGAGAAAGCAGGTGGCAAAATCATTTTCCATCTTAACAAATTTGCCCATTCCCTGTTTGCAGCACACATCAAGCTGGCCCTTTGATCTGGTACATGATACTCTGCTTCCCTGGAGAATTTGGGGCCAGATGCTTTAACACAAAGTAGCTCCATTAAATCTCTATTGCCTTCCACAGGGTATCACAAATTTAAATTGGCTGGAGACTTTGCTCTTGAGAGTGGTTGGAGTGGACCAGGGGAAAATTATACATTTTGTCTGTTTCTGCAGCAAAATGCCAAAACAGAAGTAGAAATGGTTTTTCCCCAGGAATAATGACAGCTCTTCAGGCAGCAGGGGAAAAAATCAAACAACTGGAGTATTAAAGCCCACAAAAGTTCGTGCTCTTGGGAAGAGTAGGAGGAACCAATGGGTTAATTTTGATGCCCACTCTCGCCCAAAAGTTTGTTTTAATCTGGAAGATGAGGGGCAAGGTGTTCTACCCCATGCTTGAGACTGCTGGACTCATTCTCTGTGCAATATATCCATGAGAATCACTGACCTTCCCAGGAAATGAGGTCATGTGGAGACAGAGACTCCCTGGGAGCAAGGACAGAGTGCTTTTCCCTCTCAGGGTGTGAGTGACACACTTCACCACTCCAGAGCCACCAGAAGAGACACTCATGTCCACCTGCTGTTGAGATCCGGGGGGACAGGGTTCCTGAGACCATTGGAAGGTTTCCTCACCCTGATCCCTCACCCTGTCTAGCTGTGTTCTCTCTCTCCTGCTGTGCTCACTGCTTCCTCAGACCCAAATCTCAGGGATCCATGAAGGTACATCTGACTGGCTTTGTTCCTGTTCCAAGGCTTGCTCCCATCTGGAGCTCGGTTGTGTGAAGGGGGGGAGGTTGTGCACTCCTGCAGAAAACAGCCTGTGCATCCACACAGCACACCCACCAAGGACCAGGAGTGCTGCCTGGGTTTCTATGGGTATTTCCATGCCAGCATTCCCAGTTCTATCCAGGTAATTAGGTAGTTTATATCCATGGGTTTGTGCAGCTCACTTAAATCTGCATCTCACAGATGTGTTTGCTTCACTCGTGTGTTCATGGAGACACTTCTTTTCTTACATCTTTTCTTACATCTGCATTAACACGTAGAAGCTTTGTTTTAAAAGCCAGTCTGCTCAGGAGAACATCTGTGAGCCTTTCTGGCTGAACAAACAGCCAGCCCAGCGTTGATTTGGGCACATCTCCATCATTGCATGCAGCCTGGGTTGGACTGCTCTGATCCCCACACTGTCACTGCCTGCACTTTGCTGCCCTGCCTGGGATGTGTGGGTTCCAGCCCATCTGCACGGATCACAGCTGTGCACTGAGTCATTCTCCAAGTGCAGACAGCACTGAAATGGCTCAGGGCCTGATCCTCAGAGCACCTCCACCAGCTCAAGCACAGTTGTATGGATGTCCTTCTAGTCAGCAGCAAATCAACCCATTCCTTCCCTGCAGAGCTCCAGTTTGGCCCAGGTTTTCATCACTAAGGGGACATGGAATCATCAAACCATTTAGGTTGCAAAAGACCTTTCAGATCTTTGAGTAAACCACCAACCCAGCACTGCCAGGTCAGTGACTAAACCACAGAATCATAGGATCATTAATGCTGGAAAAGATCTCCAAGGTCCTCAAGTCAGTCTTCACCCAAATACTGCCATGGCCACTAAACCTTACCATGGAGTGCCACATCTACTCCTTTTCTGAACATTTCCAGGGATGGTGATTCCACCCCTTCCCTGGATAGCCGCTTCCAATGCTTAACCACTCTTTCAGTGAAGAAATTTTTGCCAATATTCAACCTGAATCTCTTCTAGTGTAACTTGAGGCCATCTCCCTTGTACTATCATGAGTTGCTTGAAAGAACCATGTCCCCAGCACATACCCAGATCTTTTAAATCCCTCAGGGATGGCTTCTCCACCAACTCCACTGCCCTGGGCAGCTGTGCCAGGGCTGGACACACATCAGCCAACAGTGGGGCTGGTGCAGTAGTGACAGCAAGGGTTTGGGGTGTGCATACCGGCACTCAGGAATTCCTGCAGCAGCAGCTCCAGCAGCATTCCCGGCAGGTGCAGCTGGCGTGGGGACAGGGTGCAGAGAGCCATGGCATGTGCTCGCCTGGCCGCTCACCCCTGAGCGTGGGAATGCACTTCCCTCTAGTGGGGAAAAGCTCTGCGAGCCCGGGATGCTCCGGCAGCCGCGCAGCATCCTCCGTGCGCTCCGGCACAGGTGAGCGCCGGGAGCGCATCCAGAAATGAGCCCTGGGGACACAGCGGATGGCAGGGTTCGGGGACACAGGGGATGGCAGGGCTCAGGGACACACAGGGGCTGGCAGGGCTCAGGGACACACAGGGGATGGCAGGGCTCAGGGACACACAGGGGCTGGCAGGGCTCAGGGACACACAGGGGATGGCAGGGATCAGCAGGGACACACAGGGGCTGGCAGGGCTCAGGGACACACAGGGGATGGCAGGGCTCAGTGACACACACAGGGGATGGCAGGGCTCAAGGACACACAGGGGATGGCAGGGATCAGGGACACAGGGGATGGCAGGGCTCGGGGACACACAGGGGCTGGCAGGGATCAGGGACACAGGGGATGGCAGGGCTCAGGGACACAGGGGCTGGCAGGGCTCAGTGACACACACAGGGGATGGCAGGGCTCAGGGGCACACAGGGGATGGCAGGGCTCAGGGGACACACAGGGGATGGCAGGGCTCAGGGCACAGAGGGGATGGCAGGGCTCAGGGACACAGGGGCTGGCAGTGTCACTGTGTGACAAGCCCAAGTGCCACCTCAGGGTCATGGGATGCTCCTCTGCTCCCCACAGCCTCCACCCCACCAGCTCTGCAGGGAGCACAGCTCCTTCCCTCCAACCAGCCCGAGGAGAGAATTCCTGAAATGCTGTTTTGAAAGAGGATTCCGGGATATTTTTGATCTAGAAAGATCAAAACAAGCTTATTGAAAAATTCCATTTCATAATGTCAAAAATGTTTCGTTTTGAGAATGTCAGAACACTGCAATCTAAATGTTTAATCAAGTGACATGTATGTGTGGAATATTGCTATTATTTTAATTCAATTTTTGTTTTTTTCCCCCCAATATTTTCTTTAATATGAAATGAAATCAAATAAGAGGGCAAAAATGTCAAATCAAGAGATTTTCTTTTGATTGCAAATTGTTTCAACACTGTAAGTGCCTCTAGGTTTGAAAATATTTTTAAACGCTTTTTAATCAAACTGTTCTTTGCAAAGAAAACTTTAAGGCACCATAAGCTTGACACAATTCCATTGCTCTGTTCTTCTCAGCTGGTTCCACAGGTCGTGCCTTTTTATCTGCGTTGAATTAAAATCTCGTGTTTCCTGGCTCCCAAATTACTGAGCTTGATAGGCCATCATGTTTGGAAGATTTAATCAGGAGATGAAGAGTCCTCCTTCCCCCGTTCCTCTGCTGCTTTCAGATAGAGGGAGGTGGGAGTAATGAATGCTGATTGAACCTCGGCTGGGAATGAGTCAAGGGAAGGGGGAAAAAAAAAAAAAAGCAAGCCCCATCACTCTTGTGTGATTCAATTACCTCCGAGAACTTTTATTCCCGTGGGGATTTATTCATATGATGGTGATGAATTCAATTTGTGAGGAAATGGAGGGACAGGGATGGCACCCGCGTGGTGCTGCCGTGACGTGGGGACACTGCACTGAGAGGGAGTGGGTGAAATTCCTTCTCCTTGGGGTGACCAGGAGGGCTCAGGCAAAGGGAAGGGAGCAAGGACACCCAGTGAAGCTGGCACAAAGCAGAGACAAGCACACAGCTCTCAGGGATGCAGGACAGCCAGGGGAGCAGCCAGGGGAGCAGTGGGGAGGAGAGGAGGCCAGGGATGTCAGTGCCATTTCCAGCTGCTCATTTTAATCTCCTGAACACAACGCCTGGTCAAAATAATGTCAGATTTATGTCAAATTTTATTACAAATCAAAACTTAATCCTGGCCTGCAGAAGAAGAGATGAGCAGAGAGACAGGTTCTAATACCTTAATTTGAGAAACAAGACAGAGTTGTTTTCTTAAATCAGTGCTTTTAGGAATGCTGATTGATAGGTGTGGGGGGCTCTTCCCCTGCTATTCATTCCAATTTAAACAGGGAAAGAACTGATTGGAAGAAAAATCTGGTTTTCTTCCCCCTTAAATCTCTTCTTTTCGCTAAATAAAATTTTATTGGATTTCTAAAGTGGTTTTATTTGTATTAATCTCTAGTTCTTCATCATCACAAATTTAAACTGCCAACCCTCTTTAATTATAGGGAAAAAAATCCTCTTTTGCTTAATCAGTTGAAGAAGGGTTTCTCCTCACAGTCACTGTCCAAACATCATCACTGGGAAGTACTCCATCCCTTGGAGTAGAGCAGGCAGAGCTGATTTCCTGAAATTGTTACACTTGTTTTTGTTATATATCAAAATTCAAATGCAAAATTACTCCCAGATCAAAATTGTCAAAATATTATCAAGAAGCATCATGATGTTTGATTTTTATGAACATCTTCAACTCCAACACTGTGGAGCCATTATAATGAAAAGCGATCACAGCAGAAAACATCAAATAATATTTGTTCATTGTTTCAACATAAGCCATGTGTTTAAAGAGTGTGACTTCAACAATATCATCAAAATGAACATTTCTACCACAGCCAAAGGAGAAAAAAACCCCACTTTAACAAAATGAAAAGCAAAACTCCATGTTTGTATTTTCTTCTGCTGGAAATGGGATGGAAATTGAAGCATTACTCAGGCACGCTTTTGTTTCAAAAGAATTATCTTTTTGTTTCAATGGAACAATAGGGGAACACAGTGTTTGTTCCAACTGTAGACTAAACCTGTTCTCTTAAACCTGCAATATCCTGCTGGAGGTTTTGCACAGAGGATGGGGGAGGCTCCTGTTTGGCTCTGGCTGTGCTGGAATGGAGCAGCCCTCTCCTGCCCCACCGCCTGTTCCAGCCACACAGTTTATTGTTGTTCTCTAGCTTGTTGAATTCAATCAAAGCAAAGACTGACTCACAAAAATGCGCCACAAAATGTTTTCCCTGGACAAGAAGGTTGGCCCAGGGAAGAGGGGCTGAGGTATGAGGTGAGTAAACAGGGAGTGAACGGCGCGAGGACCAACGAGTCTGGTTCAATTCACACAGGAAAAATGGAACAGAACAAACTTGACCTTAAAACAGCTCCTTTAAAAACGTGGTGTTTCAGCACTGAAAAGTAAAGCTTTCTGGATGCAATCAAGAAAATGGTGTTGAGCTGAGGGGAAACCATTTGGGGGAGCAGAGATTTTTGTCCTCTCAGGGTGGCAAGAAAATGTTTCAGGTCACTGGTGGTGCACTGGAACAACTCAGCTTTGCCAAGAACATCTACATTTTAAAGTTCAACACAGTGCCAAACTGCATGAAAATAGCAAGTGTTTGAAAAGTCTCTGTGGAGCTAAGGCATTAAAAAGCCCAAAGAAAAATCCCCACAAACATAAATAACATATCTGAAGTCAGATGGATGGATCATTTTCAAAAAAAGCTTTGTTTCTTTTCTTCAATCATCAAAAACTGTAAAAGGAGACAAAGAAGGAGGAGGAAGAAGAAGAGGAAGAACAACAACAAGTATGTACAGTGTATACTATTTATAATATAATAATGTAATTCAAATTAGCAAGGTTTCCAAAAATCCTAACATAAATGTGACAGTGAAAACACTGAAGGGGCTGGTATGCCATGATTAAATTCTCCCAATTTTCCCATAGTAGATTCTGTTTACAAAACAACACTAGCAAAGAAACTTCTCTTCAGAGAAGGTTTCACCTTAAACCAAGACTCAGCAGAGCCTGGCTTTGTCCTACCCTGGCTGAGTGAGAAATAAGGAGGCACCATCTGACCAAGCTCATCTGAACCCCAGGGAGCTCAGGAGCATCAGCCCAGCCCTCCACAGGTTATCTGGGAGAAGAAGGGCTCAGTGGGGAAGCACATTTCTGTTTCAAGTGACCAACTCAAGGCCAAAATCAGAGCTGTGACCAGCAGGTGGAAGGAAGTTAGATGAGGTGACAAAGGAAGCAGCATGAAAGGTGAGAAGAGAATCCAAAGAGTGAAAGGGAAAAATAATTTTTAAAAGCCCTCCCAAAATTTGAAAGGCAGATTGAAATTAGTGTGAAAGGAAAAAGAAAAACAACAAAAACAAAAACAAAAAAACCAAAAAAAAACCCAAAAAAAACCAACCCAGGCTGCCCTGGCTGGCCCATGGATGTTGTCAGCTCTGGGAGACTGATCCCTGCATCCTTGACTCTGAAAACCAAATCCTGCCCCTCATTAAAGTCCCACGTGCCCAAATAAGAATTTGATACCAGCAAAGTCTTTCCAAGTTTTTTATATTATTTTTTATATTAGTTCAAATGAAAGGAACATCTGTAAAGGCAAAACTTTATTTTTTTACTGCTCTTGCTATTATTATCTCTTTTTTTGGTTGGGGTTGTTGTTCTCCTGAGGGTTTCTATTAGCATTGTTATTATGCACAAACAGAACTGCCAAGGGAGAGTGTGAGCAATTCTCTCAGAACTGCAGATGAAAGTAATGGGCTTCTTAAATTCTTTATTTACATTATTGAACACAGGGAGAACAGACAGTGCCAGGCAGACATGTTCACATTTGAAAAGGACAGCCTGCCTATCCCTTCGATATTAACCTGAGGGCTCTCAGATCATTTTTGGCAGAGATGTCTCCCCTGGCACCTTCAGGGATGGAGAACAGGGCATTCCCACCTGCATCCCAGGGCAGAGGCAGCTCTTCATCTCTTTTGCCTGGGCAGGACTTGCCACTGAAATTTTTTGGGTCTCAATTTTAGCATTAGCAGCCTTCAAGACAGAGAAAGTGGTTGTATATGACTCACTTCTTTTTTTCCTCCAGTTTTTCACTTCTTCCTCCATCCTTTCTAAGCTTTGCAAAATCGAGCTGAAATTTTAAATTCCAAAAGTGCTGTGGAATTTTTGATCTCAGAATGATTGTCAAAGAAATTGCTTTTTTATATCTCCTAAGACTCCTGCAGCCCCCACAAACACAGAAAAATTCATAAACTTGTCATCAGAACTTTTCTGAGTGTGAATTATCCTAATCTGGAATTATGGCATTTTAATTTCATTTTAAATGGTTTCAGCTAGCTCTGTGAGCTGTTTTGAATACCTGTGCCTGAAACAGGAGATTTAAAAACACTTCAGGAAAGTTAATGAATTGTACTTGCTGAAAACTGTGTCGGGAAGAACAGTGTTTTAATTTCTGTTCTTCAGATAAGGAAACCAAGTCCTGGTTTGGTTAAAACTCTTCTTCAAGGCTATGCTTTGAAGCTGCAGCAGAAGAAGGAATAGATTTTGATGTCCACTGTTCTAGAGGAAGGCATTCCTGCCCATGGCAGGGGAGTTGGGCTGGATCATTTTTAAGGTCCCATCCAACCAAACCTTCCATGAGTTCTATGTCCTGCCCATGGTGAACATTTTCTTGCTAATCTTGAAGCAGAAGTGCTACTAGATGCAGCAGATATCTTATGTTTTAACCTTGTCTGCCCTTACATTCTTCTGGATTATTCTCCAGCTTTTCCCTTGCCACAAGCTGCTCTTCTAGCTGGTATTGCCAGGGATACAACAACTGGAGACATCATAGGAGAGGTGAAAAAAAAAACAAACAAAAAAAAGGAAAACCAACCAAAAAAAAAAAAGAAAATAAGAAGGCTGCTTGTTGCATATAGGAAAAACCTCACAAAAGAAAGGCCTTATAAAATCCTGGTTCAGGCCTGCTGCTTTGGCTAAGTAGAGTTAAGGACTGGCCTAACAAGTGTCTGTGAGAATCAGCCTGTCAGCTTCTGAGTCCGTGAGAAAGGAGTTTGCATCCCTGTAAATAATTCTGTACCCATGACAGAAAAATGTAAACATCTTTAAAGAAAAGAGTCTCTGGCAAAGCCTGTAGACTGGTAGCTACTAACCCATGAACAGAGTAGCAAGTTAAAAACCAGTTAGAATAAAAACAGTGCTTTTGGCAAAGCACACAAATAGGAGCTGTGTAGAACAGAGAACTGGCTACTCCCACATGATGAGAAGGTGTCTGTGCTCTGTCTCTGCTGCAGCAGCTGCTCCTCTCTGCCCTGTGCAGAAATGCTGTTCTGTGTTCTGTACAGAAATGCTGTTCTCTGTTCTGTACAGAAATGCTGTTCTGTGTTCTGTACAGAAATGCTGTTCTCTGTTCTGTACAGAAATGCTGTTCTGTGTTCTGTACAGAAATGCTGTTCTCTGCCCTGTACAGAAATGCTGTTCTCTGCCCTGCGCAGAAATGCTGTTCTGTGTTCTGTATAGAAATGCTGTTCTCTGCCCTGTGCAGAAATGCTGTTCTGTGTTCTGTATAGAAATGCTGTTCTCTGCTCTGTGCAGAAATGCTGTTCTCTGCCCTGTACAGAAATGCTGTTCTGTGTTCTGTACAGAAATGCTGTTCTCTGCTCTGTGCAGAAATGCTGTTCTCTGCCCTGTGCAGAAATGCTGTTCTCTGCTCTGTACAGAAATGCTGTTCTCTGCCCTGTGCAGAAATGCTGTTCTCTCCTCTGTGCAGAAAGGCTCAGATGAAGCCCTGCCCTGTCAGGACGTGCCTCAATGCCCTGCACATTGACAGGCTGGCAGAAGGATTCAGGAAGAGCCCAGGAGTCCCCACCGGGCTCAGCCCCCTCCCACCCTGCTGCTGGTGCCACTGGGGACACGGGGACAGGGGGACACACGGACACATGGACACATGGACACACGGACATATGGGCACATGGACACATTGACACATGGACAAATGGACAGATGGACACACGGACACATAGACAGATGGACAGATGGACACATGGACACATGGACACATGGCCCCTCTGCCAGGACCCTGCAAACACAATTACAGCACAGAGGGGCAATGGCTGGGCTGACACCACAGAGCTGATTCAGCCCAGGGGTTCCAGGCTGGGCTCTGTGCCCATTATGTATTAATAAGTATTAATATAAATAAATATTATACATTAATACACCCATATAAACAAATATTCTATATTATTAGAGAAACATTATAGAAATATATTAAATAAATTCAATTATAGGAAATTATTATTACTATATACATATTAAATAAAATAAATGTCATATTTATATATTATATATGTTAATGTATATAATATATAACATATATTTTATACATAATATATATGTTATAGATAACATAATATATACATAATACATATATAATATATACGTTATATATTATATGTATAACATATATATTTCTATATGTCTGTATGTTTATATATATAAACATATGTAATGTATAATAATAATTATTATTATATAATATATATTCTATAAAATAAAATATATTATACATTATATATTATATATTATATATTATATATTATATATTATATATTATATATTATATATTATATATTATATATTAATTATATATATTATGTATTATATATTATATATTATACATTATATATTATATATTATGCCTTTTGCATTGTATATTGTATATTGTATATATAACATTTATAATATAAATGGTTTATATAAATATAAATAAATTTTATATGTAATAAGTAATGATACATTTTTTATATTCAGGATGGATTTGCTCAATTTAAATAGTGGCAAAATATTGCAAGCAGTCATACTACCTGACCTACTGATATGGTGAAAAAACCAACAACAACAAAAAAAAAAAGCCATGTTTTCTCTGCTTGTGATTTATTCCAAGAGCAGCACTCAGCAGACATCAAGAAACTCATTTTATTTCATGGAAATGTACCTGTCTTCCCTACCATAGAAAAGTTCTTTCCTTCTGTGTTTGTTTTCAGATGTTTCTAATAACACTTTTTGGTTGAAAAATAGCGAACTGTCAAAAACGAAAATATTTGCAGTAAAGAGACAGTTTTCATGACTTTTTTTACATGAAGCAAAAACATTATTCCTTTTAAGATTGCCAAAATTTCCATTTTCTCACTTTGAAACAAAACCTTTCCGATTTCCCCTTTAAAATTACTTGTCTGTTACAAACTCAAGTTGTTTTTTAGAAAATGCCCAAATCAAAGCACGATATTTAAAATTATTTAAATTATATTTTCCAGAGCTCATTTTTGTGAACATTTTCCCAATTCTGGCTTCTCATTCTGTCTGTGAATGAGACAACAGAAGGTAAAAAAAGGGTTTGCAAGACAAGGAAACCTTTTTCTCCCTATCCCACTGAAACACTGCATTCTCTAATGCCAAGTGCCTGATGAATCCTTCACACACAGCACAGGATCAGCCTCCCTGGGCTCTCAGCTTGGAAAATCAAACCCAATCTTTTTGGAGGCTGGGCTGTGCAGGTGTGAGCACAGAGAGCTGGGCTGCTGCTGCCACCCCTCCCACGAGGGAGCACTGACAGGACACAGCTCTGGCTGTAATTGTGGTTTTTGAGTTAATTCTGTCCCATTCAACTCAAAAAGCACAATCTCACCAGATCAGGCTGCTCCCCTGGTGGTGTAAGGGTGCTGGAAATCACATCCAAGGAGAGGAGATGCTCTGGGTCTCTGTGAATGAGGATGTCAAGGCTCTCCTGCCCACCAGGACCCAACCCCAGCAGCCTGTCACTGCTTTTTTTTCCCCCTTCCAAGACCTTTCTTCATCAGCCCTCGCCCTCAGTGTTGTTCTTCAAACTTCCTCCTCAGTGCTGGGTGTTTAACCCTCTCTGCTGGGAGATGTTGTTTTTGAAGAACAGGTTATTGCAGTCAAAACACGGGGATTTGGTAAAGTGTGGGGAGAACCCTGTAATTCATCCTTTGTCTTTTCCCTAAACTGGACACAGGGCTGATCTCTGTGCTGCCTGCTCAAGCCTTCCATATGAACCAGCCATTTATTGTCCCAGTTTAACAGAAAACAATTTTGGGAGCCTGCAGCCTGCTGAAGTGTTCTGGACAGGGAATGTGTTGGTCACATCTAGGCTTGGTTAATTTATAACTTGGGATCCTGGGAAGGATGGGCTTTGAGCAGAGCTGTTCCCTGTCCATCAGCCTCCCAGAGCAGCTCCCTCACTGGAGGGTCCTCAAGAGATGTTTCAAGGGCTTTCAGCACCAACAGTCCGTGTTCTCCTCTCACTTGTCTCAGCTACTCCATTGGCATCAAAGGAATTGCTCTTGGTTTACACCCAAGCAAGTAAAATCAGGTTTGAAACCAACACCCCACCACATCCTGAGGAAAGCACTGCAAACCTCCCAGGGAAGCTTCCCTCTGACCTGTGCTCCAGCTGGAATGAGCCTCCCCTCTCCTTGCTCCTGCTCAGCCAATCCAGGACAGGACATGCCAAATATTTCCCCACCAGTAAAAATGAGACCTCTCAATTCCCTCTCTAGCCATGATATTACAGTGAAAAACACTGTGCAATTATCTCTACACAAACTCTTCTACTCCAGCAGCAGTGACTGCCCTTCCCATCCATGGCACAGGGCAGGGGTGAGCACACACCTCCCTCTGAGTTCACACATGGGACTCACACAGCAGAGCCAGGATTTGGTCACAGCTCCTGTGACCCTGACCTAGCAAATCCTGCTGCCTTCATTCTGTTGGGAAATGTCAGATGTTCTGCAGACTCTCACTCCTCTTCCAGCTTGCTCTAACCCAAGGAAGAAAGCAAACCTTTTGAGAGATTTCCAAAAGCCTTTCCCTGTTCCCACCTCCAGCCTCACCAGAGAAAGAAGCACTGCGATGCAGGAGCCACAGCCTCACACTCTGAGATTGTTAATGAACACGTTTTCTGCAGATAATTATAGGGACTGGCATATCAAAAGCACTTAAAACATCTCATTCTTTTAATTCATTAATTATATTGCAATTACACAATTCTCAGGCACTTGCTGGCACTTTGGAAATCAGCCATTATTGAGAGATAAAGCTGGGTTAGGAACTGTTGGAAGGGGAGAGGAGAAATTTGGGGGAAGGGGTGAGTCAGGGACTCTGGCAAGACAAACGAGTCTGCACACCAGGTAACTGGAAACCAGTCCAGCTAAAATCCCATTCCATGAGCTCCAGGGATAGCTGGTAGCCTTGCACCTACACACATATTGTTATTCCACACATGCTGCTGCAGAGACCTGCTGAGGATGGATTTATTTCCTGTTCTCACACTGAAGTCCCAGCTCTGCACACCTGAGGAGCCTTTTCTGATGTTATTCAATAACAGTATTGACTTGGCCTTGGAGGGGACTCCATGGACTGGATTCCCTGGCACTGAATGTGACCTTGAGGGTCACCATCCTGTGATTCCCTGGCCCTCAGAGGTGGCCATGAGAAGTTCACCTCAGCTGCAGAGCAGCCTCAGCACAGCTGCATTCCAAATTTTGCAGGGCTGGGTTTCACTGTGTAATCCCAGCTGGAAGCCTCAAGATGTGTCCCAGCTCTGGGTCAGGATAAAGGCTCGCTCCAAAGCCCGTGATTTCCATTAATGCTCTGCAGCAGGAGCCTGGTGTGGCAGCCAGGAGAGCAGGGAGCAGCAGAGAGCAGCCCTGCCTCCCTGCCCTGACACAGCCTGGCACTCTGCAGGGCCACAACCCAGCTGAGACCTTGGCTGCTCATCCCAGACGGAATTCAGGCCAAAACATCCCTGTTAACATGACAAGCCAGACCTACACACAGCTTAAATGAGCAGAATTAGCAGGAGGGGCATTTGCATGCAGGGCTCAATCCCAGAGGGGTTTGGTTAGCCTTGGTAGTTCATATGGAAAAGGTAAAAAATGCCCTTTTTGCTGCAGGTGTTCCAGCAGGAAAGGCAGAGAGCTGGGAGGGGAATGCTCTGTACTGTGGCAGTGCATGGGCAGAGCAGGGGAATGCTGCAGGCACCGGGGTCACTGGTGGCCAATCCCTGAAAATCCTGGGAATTTGAATTCCCCATAATTCCCATTTGTTTCATGTGGTTCTCAGAGAAAGGGAAAAATACACGGTGGAGTTGAGAGACTATTTGGCAAGTGCTGATCATTTCTCTCTCTCTCTCGCTCCTGCTCTCCTGGGATGTTTGGCCTCTGTCTGAATTGGCTAATTTTGTATTCACCAACCACTCTGTTGGCTGTAGGGAAAAGGAGAAAAAAAAAAAGATTAAAAAAAATAGAAAAGAAAACCCTGATAGCAAAACCTGAATATAGCAAGCAAAGAAAGGGGGAGAAAAAGCTCTGCTTCTGTACCATCTTCAAGACAAAAAACCAACAAAACCAGGAGAGAAAAAAGGGTGCTGGGATTTACCAGCAATGAGGACTTGGATCTGCTGGAATTCAAAGCTGCTATTTTTCCCCTGGACATCTCAATTTGACCATGCCTGAGTGGAACATAGCAAGGTGCAGCTCAGGTGTGATGTGTGCCACATGTTTGGATAGATTGGCCTCTGCATTTGAAGCCAGATGTGAATAGCCCTGAGGATAAAAATACGTGTCCATTCCTCAGGGTTTCTAGCATCAAGACTCCTGCTAATTGCTATTTTGGTCTCATTAGCGAAAGAAACATTCACTAAGCATATTCACACTGCAAATGGGATTCATAACAATTTGCTTGAGTCTGAAACCACTTGTACCTCCTCCTGGAGCAGAGCCAATGCCTATATTTAAACCCAGAGGCTGAGGGGAGCTGACATTGAGGCTGCTGTGTTTATTTATAGGCAGCTGTGTGTGCAGCACAGCCAGGGAGCTCACAGGGCTCGTGGGGGGCTCAGTGCCACCATCTCCTGTGGCTTTGGCACGCTGGGGACACACCTGTGCCTGGCTCCATTGGAGGGACAGTCTGAGTCTGTTCTGGATAGTGAGGGTGCTGAGGTGGCAGATCCAGAGCCAAGCAGCTGCATTTTGTACTTGTGGTGGCACAGGGATGTACAGGGATACTGAGGGATGAACAGGGATGAACAGGAATGAACAGGAATGTGCAGGGATGCACAGGAATGAACAGGAATGTGCAGGGATGCACAGGAATGCAGATGGATGAACAGGGGTGCAGAGGGATGAACAGGGATGCTCAGGGATGAACAGGGATGCTCGGGGATGAACAGGGGATGTATAGGAATGCACTCGCAGGATCCCCTGGGATCTGTTTTGCTGGGGTGCACCCAGCCAGGCAGGTCAACAAAGGAGGTGGCCACATCCACCCAGCACAGTGCCACATCCACCCAGTGCAGTGCCACACTTGTCCAGCACAGTGCCACATCCACCCAGTGCAGTGCCACACCTGCCCAGTGCAGTGCCACATCCTCCCAGAGCAGTGCCACATCCACCCAGTGCAGTGCCACATCCACCCAGTGCAGTGCCACACTTGTCCAGCACAGTGCCACATCCACCCAGTGCAGTGCCACATCCATCCAGAGCAGTGCCTCACCTGCCCAGTGCAGTGCCACATCCACCCAGTGCAGTGCCACACCTGCCTTGTGCAGTGCCACATCCACCCAGTGCAGTGCCACACCTGCCTTGTGCAGTGCCACATCCACCCAGTGCAGTGCCACACCTGCCTTGTGCAGTGCCACATCCTCCCAGAGCAGTGCCACACCTGCCCAGTGCAGTGCCACACTTGTCCAGCACAGTGCCACATCCACCCAGCGCAGTGCCACACCTGCCCAGTGCAGTGCCACACCTGCCCAGCACAGTGCCACATCCACCCAGAGCAGTGCCACATCCACCCAGCACAGTGCCACATCCACCCAGTGCAGTGCCACATTGCCCAGGCACCGAGCAGGAGCAGTGGCACAGCGCTCTCCCATGGGTGGGCTGAGTGCCAGGGCAGTTCCCAAGCTCTGTCTCCAGGTGTCAAAGCCCCCAGGAGCAGCAGAACACCTGCAAGAGCAGAATCCCTGCACTCACCCCTCACAGCCCGTGTGCTGACTCCTGGCCAAACCATCTCTCCAGGGAATACTCTGGTTTGCTGCTTTATTTCTTTATTCCTCTTATTTTCACTTTTTTTTTCATTTTTAATTTAATTTTCCTTTTTTTCCAAAGCCATGTTAGGAGTCAGGAGGGGGAGCCTGCAGGACACCAGGGCAGGCATGAAGCTAAAGCTCTGCAATCGCTCCCTCAGCCACTTCACTGGAAACACAGAAAGCTCTGAGGCTTCTCCACTGCTGCTGCACTCTGATCACTCTTACACAGGAATATTTTCCCCTCCAGCCCTTCTGGGGTGGGGGATCTCCAGTGGGGAGCTCAGATGAAGGCATGACAAGGAGAAAGCTCCTGGAGGATGTGGCAAGGAGGACAAGTGGCACCAATCTGATGAAGTGCACCTGCAGCCACAGGTGACCTGGGGTGACTTCCCAGGGCTGTGACATCCCTCAGGCAGCACTGAGAGAAGAGGGAGGGCATAAACCCAGCTGGATTTGATCATATCAAACTGTTGGGCTCATTCCATACCCTGCTTTTTGCTAACTTGAGGGTGGCACACAAAAGCTGCCCGCAGCAGGAGGAGCAGGGATTCCGAAATAATTGGGGTGTTGAAAACACGCTGCTGCTGCAAGGGTCCCTGCTGTGGCCTGAGCTTGGGAGCTGCCATGTGAAGGACTTGGAAAGACAAGATGGCTTTTCAGCTAAAGAGATTGGCCCTGTTCTTCAGAGTGTTTTGTTCACTTAATGTTTTTAATTATTTCTTTTCCTCGGGCAAGCAAAAAGCCTGAGGATCAACAAGTCTCTGTTCTCAGCAGTGCTCAGGCAAGCTCTGGGAGAGCTTCCATTTGTCTTTTTTTTGTTGTTGTTGTTGTTCCTGGAGCCTCTGAACAGATGTATCTCTATCAAATTTGGTTAGGTTTTCTGACAAAAAAAAAAAAAAAATGTTGCTTTTTTTTGTTTTCTTCCCTGTGGAAAGTGCTGAAGATTATTTTTCAATGTTGTTGAAATATTTCAGAAGAAAAAGAGAAAAGGAGGAGGGGAGGGGAAAAGCACAGTATTTTCTCGACATGTCAGTTAGTTAAATTCTAAACTGAAATCTGTCCTAAGCAGAGCCTGGAGACTACTAAATCTATAGCTATGTCTGCCTCAATCAACCCTGCCCTGTAGGCGGGATAGAAGCAATTTTATAAAGAAAGAGGTAGAGATGCTCAAAGAACTGAAATTTTAAAGAGATTTCCATTAAAAATTCAAATTTGGATGAATAAATCCACTCAATAAATGACGTGAGAGTTTTGCCTCCGCTTTTTCTCTGACTCTGCTGTTGCTGGAATTGATTTAATTCCATCCCTCCTCAGCTGGGATGTGGGGGCTGCTCCCCGAGGTGGGACCTACGACAGCACCTCTGCCAGCAGTGGAGTTAATCCAGCAGCAAGGAGGGACTTTGTGAAAATCCTGGGTGGGCAATCCTGGGTGGGCAGTCCTGGGTGGGCAATCCTGGGTGAGCTTCTGGTGCCGAGAGAGAGCCCCTGGCAGAGGGGACAGCTGGTGGCACAGGGAAAGGTCTCTGTGCTGGTATCATCTGTTGAGTGGGATAAAAATACTTCTGGATGCAAGGAGAGTGACTGTAAAGGAAGGCTGAGCTTGAAGATTCATAACAACAATTGGGATTTAGGGAGAGCTGTCACAGCACCTCCCAGCTCATAAAGGGGCTCCAGGAGAGCTGGAGAGGGACTTTGGACAAGGAAGGGAGTGACAGGACACAGGGAATGGCATCACATGGACAGACAGTAGGTTTAGTTTGGATGTTGGGAAGAAATCCTTCCCTGGCAGGGTGGGCAGGGCTGGCACAGGGTGCCCAGAGCAGCTGTGGCTGCCCCTGGATCCCTGGCAGTGTCCAAGGCCAGGCTGGACATTGGGGCTGGAGCAGCCTGGGACAGTGGGAGCTGTCCCATGGCAGAGGGTGGAATAAGATGAGCTTCAAGATCCCTTCCAGCAAAAAAACATCCTGTGATTCTACTCAGTTGTGAGGCATTTAGGATGGCCTTATTCATGCAGGAATAAACTGGAGAATTACCACAGAAGGAATTCAGAATCAACCTGAACAATGCAACCCTTCTGTGTAATTTCTACCAAAAAGCCATTCCAGTTCCACAGTTTGGAGTTAGTCACTCTTGAGTAAGTCACTCTTGTGTCAGAGCAGGCTCAGGTGGAGCTCAGGGAAAGGTTCTTCCCCCAGAGGGTGCTGGCACTGCCCAGGCTCCCCAGGGAATGGGCACGGCCCCGAGGCTGCCAGAGCTCCAGGAGCGTTTGGACAGCGCTGCCAGGGATGGACAGGCTGGGATTGTTGGGGGGGCTGGGCAGGGACAGGGGCTGGGCTGGATCATCCTGTGAGTCCCTTCCAGCTGTGGATATTCCATGATTCTGTGATTCACTCTGTCCTGGATGTGCATTTAAGTTTCCCAAATATCCCAGTGTCACGGTGTGGGGACCAAGTTTCTTGATAAAGAACTATGAAAGGAGAAATAAAGCTTTCAACCACAGCCAGCCCTGGGGTGAGGAATAAATTCCAGTCCTACACACACAGGCTGGCACAGGAATGATCATTATCCCTGAAGATACACACACATGTCATCCCTTTAAACCATTTCTTTTTTACATGCAACCAGCCTGTGGAAATCAGCTGCACTCACTAAAGGAAGGCAACACTTCCAAAGGGGGTAATTCAACACTTCTGGAGTTATAATTGTTTCCAAATGCAACATCTTTTTCCTGTAGCACAAATAAACACTTGCTGGTAATGGTGTGCTTTGTTAATTACAATGATTCTTAAAATCTTCCCTAAATATGCATTATATTACAGCCACAATATTATAAATGAGCATCAAGTGACATTCATATCACCTATTAATAGCTGGAGGGTTTGGACAGGTGGGATTATGGGATTTATGCAAATGAGGAATGTGTTCTATTATAATTTCAGTGGATCTTCTCTGTAAACTTCTGCTGTGCTGAATTAATGTCTACAGTGCATTTCCCTTTTTTTTATTTAAAAAAGAAGAGGAAGCCACTTACATGTATTAGGGGAGTAATGAATTATTATTCAAAATGTAGGTTTGTTGCACTCATTTGCATATAATGCTTAATTTTTACAGAATATTTCATTCTAATGCATGCAAAAATGATAAAAAAACTCTCCAAATATGCTAATGTAAATTCTATTGCAACTCCATTGCAGCCTTTATTTCTGGGGCTTTATTATAAAACATTAAAAAAAGAGAAAGCTCAACATTAGAATAACCTTTTTAAAACATGGCAATTGTTCTGATATAAGTGGTGGGTGAAACTCCCCACACATCTCCAATTATTGAAAAGCCTTGGACAAAAATACCTTTGCTTGTGTGGGATAAGAAATCCCTATGAAATCGAGAAAAAGTCATCCAGGGTTGTAATTGGCCCTTTTTCCTTTTTTATTTCCCTGAATTTTTCAGAGGTTGGTGTGTTGAGAGCTGCTGAGGAGCAGCTGAGCTGGGCTCTCCCTGAGGTGTGGGTGGGAGCTGGGAAAGCCCTGGATCCACTCACCCTGGTGGGACCAGGACAGTTAGGACACACTCATTCACTAAATATTCTGGATGTTCTAACCCCACCATCAGAAAATGCCCCCTGCTTCTCATCCCTGAATGTCATTCTGGTGCCTGCAAGGTCCTACATCAGCACCATGGAGGGAAAACGGGATCAAATTAAACCAGAGGCCAGGACAAAGTGGTGGGACAGCCCTTAGCCACAGTGCCAAGGTCTCTGGGCTCCCCTTGTCACCATCAAAGGCAAGAGCAGAGCTCAGGATTTCCACTGTGCATCATTCACAGTCCGTTCCTCCTGCTCATTCTTCTTTATAAATCCTTCTGTCAATTATAATGGCTGTAATTAAGTGTCCCATCCTGGATTTACACTCTCACACCTGCAGGTGTCCATCTCAAAGCTGACATGACCCCTGTCATTCCATCCCTAAATGTCCTCTCCAATTCCTTTTCCCAAAGAGTTCACCTGACAGGCCCAGTGCTTTGAGAGCCTATCCTCAGACATCTGCTGCTGCAAACCTTCCTTCCCTGTCTATAATTAAAGACATTATTTTACAGCATTCACATTTTTACAAGCTGGCATCATTTCTGTGCATAAAAGCTGGGCTGCTTCCATCTCCCCCTTACTGCACTCTGCTTGTTTAAGTTCAGTGGTTCTTATTCTGGGGATAATACCAGAGGCTATTCTGCAGCCACAATTATTAAGCCAGGGCCTATAAAAGGAGATGAGTTTTGGATTGCACCTATAAATGATGAAATGTGGGTTTCTAAAGCTTTTCAGTGACTCCCAGCCCTGTGTTAGAGGAACTCCACAGCAAACAACCTGCACCCATGCCCTGGGTTGGGGGTGAAGGGCAGCAAAGCTTTTCTCTGGGCACGTTTGGAATGGGGAAATGAGAAACAACAACCTCCACTTGAAAACATTGCTGCCTGTTGCAGGCATTAGAGGAGGCCTGGGGAACAATGCACAGGAAATTAGACATGCTGAGGAGGTCTAGGCAGCCTCACGTCAGACTTGTAAACAAGTGTGTGGGAGAAGGAATACAGACTGCCACGCATGGCAGTGGCTGAGAGGAGAGGGATCACAAATGTTAAACAAACAAGGAATTATAATGGCATTTGTTTGAGTTCACTGGATGGATTCTATTCATGTCGCAGCTGCCATAAACTTATATCTTCATTTATTTGGAAAGGGTGTATGCCTAAAGCATGCTAAGTGTACCTGAGAGTGACAAAACCACAGAGGATAGATGGGAAAAGGGTTGTGAGGCTTCTAACAGATAAAAAGGGAATGTTTTTAGTACTTAGTTGAGCAGAATAATTGCATGTAGATTTTTCTTTTCTGGACTTGAATATGAAAAAGAAAGAAATTCATGCTGAAAGACATTTTTAAAATATAAAAAAATAATAGAACTGGAAGTGAATGTATTTCCAACTTTCTTCCTAAGGAAGACTTTCTTCTCCAGATGCCTGAGCCCAGATCTCTCAACTGGGCACTGTCAGAGCCCTCACCTTGGAGCTTCTCAGGGAAGGGAAACACCTGGAGAGGGGCAGTGCTTGCCTTGTGCAGAACCCTGCACCCTAGCACTGTTCTCTCCATCAGTCATTGATGGATCAGGAGCTGCCAGTGCAGTTCTCCCAGCTGGGACAGGATGGTATGGGGGATCCCTGCCCCTTCCTTGGTTTTGGGAGCAGCAGCATTCCATGCAGTCAGAGCAGAGAATCCTGTCTGCTTTAACCTTGCACTTGGGAGCTGCCTTGTTTTTTCTCCACACTGACAGCTCCTGGCCTGGTCTTCCAGCCCTGTTATTACAACCCTGAACTCTCAGTCCAGGGCCAAACTCCCATGGAAACAGGGGGAGAACTGTGGGTGCCTTGCTGACAGGTGGGGGGATGACTCCCAGCCTTGCCATGCCAGGGAGCACCAGTGCTAAAGTGATTAATTTCTCTTCTCCATTACTCCAAATTAGCTAAACAAATCCCTCGCTATAGCTGTCATCCTGATGCTCAGCATGCAAATTGTTCCTAATGAGCGAGCTCCTGGCTGGGGGCAGCGTCCTGCATCCACAGAGACCCCTCATCCATCACATCTGGGGCACCTGATGGACAGAGGGGCATGGGAGACACTGGGCAAGAGGCAAATCCCCCTGCCCTGCTCCAAAAACCTCCACTTGCAAAAGAAAGAAAATACCTCATGGCCAAGGAGATGTTGGGAGCTTTGTTGGGCAGGGTTGGTTTTATGGAGGGTTGTTTTTCCCAATGGGAATGACTTAGCTGGGCTTTGCTGGTGAACCCTCAGTTCCATTTGATTCCACCTCAATGAGTGCAAAATCCTAGCAACAAAATCCATCCAACTTCTTCAGAAAACTTTCAGTGAAAAACTAAAATGAATGTATTTCTGTGTTTTCCATAGAAAACAGTAATTTCTATATTAATTGTTACAATGTTCAAACCAAAAGATTTTCAGCTCCAAAGCTAAAACATCTCAGTGCTCACTTTTTTTTATTAAAAAAAAATATTATTACTTTCCACTAAAAAAACAATGAAGTAAACCCTTTGTCCCAACAGGATCCATTCCTCCACTGACACCTTGAAGGAGTCACTTCACCTGCAGATCACTGAGCATCCTCCTGGCAGGATCCCTGCAGCTTTCCTGTCTCCATTGCTTTTTTCTTACATAAAAAAAAAACCATCCCCATTCATGTAAATCAGGATCAGCTCATGACAAGCTTCCTAACTGGACTAAGGGCTATTAAGCACAAGGCTTTCATCTGTACCTCTAATTAATGGTTAAAAATTAAATATCCTGTTGTTTCAGGTGCCTTAATAAAATTGCTTATAGCTAATAGTCTCATACTTTATATTAAGCCTGATTCCCAATGTTTAATCTTTACAGTAAGGGAGGGAGGGGAAAATAAATAGAAACAAATGTGGTATTGTTTTTTTTCCACGTAACTCAAATTTTGCCCTCTCCAGTACAGCTCATACTTTGTATTAAACCCAATCCCCAATGTTTAATCTTTACTGTACAAGGGAGGAAGAAAAGAAACAGAAAAAAATGTAATATTTCTATTTTTTTTTTCACATAACCCAAAGTTTGCCCTCTCCAGTACAGCACTCAGATGCTGTGTTGACAACTGGGGCAGCCCAGCTCATGCTTCCTACCCAGCACATTTGTGATGCTGGTTGAAACTCCTGCAGTGTCTCTTTGGACTGGTAAAACACAGATTTGAGCTTGTTTAGCCCTGGGGCACTGAAGTTGTGGTAGCAGGATTGCTGATCCCTGAGCTGCACAGGCTGGAGCTCCGCGGAGCAGTCAGCACACGAACCCACAGCCCTGGGGGAGCTGATGCTTCAGAGGAAACGCTCTGGGGGCTCTGGCCAGCACATGCCCTTCAGTGATTGATACCAGACCCCCAGAGCTCTCAGCTGTTTAAGCCCACAGAGCATCAGAGCCTTGTACAGAACTTCCATTTCCCAGAGTTACCCGAGGGAATTTTTTGTTGTTTTGAACTTGTCAATGGGGTTTTAAATATAAGAAAGAATGGAAGGCAATAAGGCTTGTTTTGGTTGAGTTACTTCAAACAGGCAGGTACTGGGTTTTTCAAGCAATCTTTTCTCAAATGCTTTCTAAAAAGGTTGGATATTAATTTCTCTCTCTCTTTTTATTAAGAGAGGAGTTATAACCAGCATTATTTATTAGCTGATGTATCTGCTCCCCTGTGATCCTGTTGCCATGAGTGCTGGTGTCATGTTTATTAATCAATCTGTCAGAAATGGTTATGTCAGCACAGACAATGCAGCTTCCCCTGGATGAGACTCATCTCCTAAAGTTTTGAACTTCACTATTCAAAGTTTAGAAGAAATAACCAACCTTCTGGAGCAAGTTTGGAAGAACTTCATGGAAATATCTCACTGATATTCTATGGATGTCAGTGGACACAAATACACATTTGCTGGAAATTTCTGATGTATTCATAACTCCAGGTATTCTTTTGCACCAGAGTACCCAAACAGCCTTCCCTGAACAACAGCCCAGAAGAAAATCTGTGTTTTACCAACTCTTTTCTCCAATAAGAAATTTCCATTACAAAAGCATTATGGTAAAACCTCAGGGGATATATGTGTATATTGCCCACACATATGTGCATACATGAGTGCAGAAGTGTCTCCTCTGAGCACCTGGAGGCCTTTCAACAAAATAGCAAGAACAGCCAAGTCTGGACAAAACAAGAGAATCCATTGGGAACAGCCTGAGATCTGCTCCTGAGCCAGGATCAGCCACAGCAGCTCAGGGAGGAATCCAAAGAGAAATTCGTGTCTTTCTGAAGCTGTGATTAAATATTCAGCATGCCCAATGGGAAACCCAAAACAAAGCAGCAAAACTTCATTTCTTTTCCAATTCTGTTCAAACACAGGGATCTTTGGTGGCAAGGTAGCATTCTTTGTGAAATATTTGGAAATGGAATATGTCCCTCTGACACGAGATGCAGGAAGGAGGAGGATTATGCCCATCATAAATATTAATAAATTATAAATTAATGGCTTCACATCTGATAGCACAGTAGCTTCCTGAGGATCCCAGAAATGCTGAAGGGGCTGCTTGCATTCCACCCATCTCAGACGAGCAGACACATTTCCCGTGGGGAAGGCCGTGTTTATCCAGGAAATGCGGCTCTGGAAGACAACAGATGGCACTTGTGGGGCTCCAGAGCCAAGGTGGCACGGCCAGTGCCACAGCCTGTGCCAGCTGGTGGCCAGGCATCAGAGGCAGATGTGACCAATTAGCAGAGATTCCACTCCCAGCCACAGGCTGGGGCTGCCATGTGTGAGATCAGTGCATGGCAGCAAGGAGGGCTTGGCCAAATCCTTCACGGGCCACTGGCACCACTGACACTGGAGCCACAGGCTGCTTGAAGAGGCCAGGGCAGCTGGACCAGAGCTGCTCTTCACTCAAAACAGGCATTTTTAATTCCAGTCTTTTCATCTAACCGTGTCATCTGACAAAAGGGGTTTGTGCAAGGTGAAATTTCTGGTCACAAGCAGATTCTGATTGCCAGAAATAATTAAGGTAGAGAGGTGGGAGATAATTCAGGATTCAAACCTGGACTTCTGTTTAGGGGATCATCCCAATGGTCTCAACAGCCTATAAGAGGCTATTTCTATAGACTTCCTATTGATTTTTATAGACTTTTCACCAGAAAGAAATTGTTTTATAGCGGCAACCCAACATAAGTGTTTACAGCTATTGAGGGCATATCCCAATATCAGCACTGCAACTCCTTAGGACACTTCAGACCTCTTTCTATGGCAACAACACACAACAGAAATTTTTAGAATTAGCTTTCCTGAAAGTCCTCTCTGCTGGCAATAGCCTTTAGGAAGCCCTGAACATGAACTTGCCAGCTCAGCAGCCATGATCTCACAGCACCTCTGACATTTGGCCAGATAAGAACCAGGTGACACCAATTACTGGGCTGTCAGTAAAAAGAAAGAGAAGTTTGCACCACAGTGATCTGGAGAATTGAGGTGGTGAATGGTGAGCTCCTGGGGAAGAGGGAAGCCCTTTCCATCTTTGTGCACCACAGAGCACAGAACAGAGCCTGCAGCTGCCACAGGAAGCCAGCAGTCAGAGAAGGAGCTCAGCACAGAGCTGAGCAGCTGAACCAGTGAGATAAAAGCACCTGGAGAGCTTGCAGGAGTGGAGGATTGGCCATGACCCCCTGCAGGGGTCACCTCTTGGAGCAGCAGCCACAGGGTGACCATGGAAGGGGACACTTGCCATAGCTGTCACTGCCCTGAGCTCTGAAGGACAAAGCTGAAGGATTGCTCCCATGAGGAAATGCATATCCACACCATTGACAAACAGATCTCAATGTTAAAAGAAACCAGAGCCCCAAAGAGATTTGTGGGAAAATTAATGTGCAAATAATCGTGGGGAAATTTCTGGTGGTGACCACAGGAACTTCCCAAAATTTAGTGGCAAACGAAGTGTTAATGGAGATCAGGAAAGGTCTGACACACCCAGAGCACCTGGTCTGAGAGGCTGCTGAGGAGCAGCCAGCACTGATTAGGGTGAGAAGTGAGGTGAGAGCAGCACTGGGTGCCTGCATGGGCTCTGCTGGGGCAGCTCTGTCCAGGGCATTTATCAGACTGTGCAGCAGGAGGATCCTGGGAGGGCAATTACCCACAGAAAGAGAGGATTTCTAACACTGCCCATCAATGAGCTGAGAGATCCTCAGGAAGGATTAGCAAAAATGAGGGATTATCCATGAAAGCAACTGGGCTTGCTGAAAGTCTGTGTTTTGAGGGTGTAAAACTGCTCTCTCACTCATTTAGGAGGAAAGCTCTTCCCTCTTTGGGGTGAACTGACCATGAACTGGGGAGGTTTTGTTCTGTTAATGCTCAGACACCACCTGGCACAATGGGCTTTCTGCTGTGTTCAAGAGGGGGTAGAGTAATTCAAATTTATTTCCCATTATATCCTGGTTTAGAAGTTCTTTTAAACAGAAAAATCAATTAAATTCCATGTAAGTGAAAGAGATCTACATCTGACCTCTCTCTCCTGCCACATAGAACTGGTTAATCCACTGGAGTCAAAGGGAATAACCTTGTGAAGTAAAAGGGCTCAGAATATGACCTGACATGAGTGCACTGGGGGTTGGGATTGTTCTGGAATGACATCAATGTTCTGAAGAAAACAGTGCCAGTTAAGTGCTCTGATTCAGTTTACATGCCCATGGTGTTACCTTTGACATCTGCTTTCAGCAGTACCCTTGAAATGACTGTTTTCCCTTGTGAGAGACAATTTCCAAACATATTTATTGAGATATGATGAACTTGAGTATCATGAGGAGGTGGAGCTGTTGCACACTGTAGTGAAAGCTTTCCAGCCATCAAGTTTAATTTTTTCTCTACATGTCCCTTCCTCGCAGTCTCAGCAAATGCAATTCCTTGTATGACCATTGCAATGGAATTTTAAGTCACAAGCCATTTGATGTGATAACAGTGTGACTTCACTGAAAAAGAGATGAGAATTCCCCAGCAACTTGTCTGAACTCAGGCCAGAGCACTCAGCCATCAGTGACACAATAGTCCAGCTGCACTAAATAATTTCAGCAGGAATTAATGCATCCAGCACAGGAAACACATGGAGCAAGTCCAGAGGAGACACCAAGATAATCAGAGGGATGGAGCAGCTCTGCTGTGAGGAAAGGCTGGGATTGTTCAGGCTCTGGGGTGACCTAATTGTGGCCTTCCAATAACTGAGGGAGCCTAAAGAAAGATGGAGAGAGATTATTGGAGTGACAGGACAAGGGGGAATGGCTCCAGAGCGACAAAGAGCAGGTTTAGATTGGATATAAGGAAGAAATTCTCTCCTGTGAGAGTGGTGAGGCACAGGGTGCCCAGAGCAGCTGTGGCTGCTCCTGGATCCCTGGCAGTGCCCAAGGCCAGGCTGGACATTGGGGCTGGAGCAGCCTGGGACAGTGGGAGGGGTCCCTGCCATGGCAGGGTGGGATGAGATTTAAGGTCCCTTCCAACCCAACCCCTTCTATGATTCAATGAATGGAACCTGTTTAGATACCTACAGAGTTTTTAATCATTTTGCTTTTGGATGGAAAATGTTCCATTGGGGATACAAAACTCAGCTTTAGGGCAGACCTGGAGACAACCAGGCTGTTGCAGAAGGAGCTACACAAGTGCTTTATATTGCTTACACAGCAAATATATTTATATTTTCTACCCTTTCTCGGTGTGCTTACAGGGACCCCCTGCTTCTCTAAAGGAGGGAAAATTGCAAATACATGGAAATCAAGGAAGTAGAGTGTGAAAGGGAGTTTGAGAAGCAGCACAGGAGGACAAGGAAAACCAAAGACTGTGAATTCACTCCCAGCTGATGCTGAAGTGTTTTCACCTCCAACCCATTTCTGTGCCCAGGACTCACTGGGTGGTGAGATGGGTGAATGCTGACATGGGTGGATTGCCACAGATAATTGGGGAAGGGAAATTGGGAAGGCATCACATCACAACCACGTCTTTACTCTGATGGGAAAAGCTTATGTGCTCGTTGGGAAGAGTGTGGGGAAAAGAAGACATCCCAGGTGACATGCAAAGCTGTGAGTCTCCCTCTCCCCATCCCTACTCCAGGCCCCTCAGGAGAGTCATTACCTCCAATTTAGATTGCTGCATGTCAGCAGGGAGGCTGCAGCTCTGTGGGCAGAGGCAGGGCAGGGCAGGCAGCGGTGGCACCTGTCAGGGTGTCACTTCACCTCTGGCACACTCTGTTAGAGCCTGACAGCAGCTTGCCATCACCACTGCAGGCCCAATTATCCTGATTCCAGGGACATGCCCCAGCCAGCTTCCCCCTTCCTCACCCACTTGCCCTTCTGATAGGGATCATTAAAATGATTTTGTACACACACACACACACACAAACTGATGCCATGATAATTTTTTGCTTTTTCTTTTATATACCTTTTATGTATTCTCAGCACCCATAACATGCATACATGTAATTCCTTAAGTCTAATTTCTTAATATAGTCCTGGTATTCTGTTAGGCCAGAAAACCAAACATCCCCAAAAAGCCTCACAATTAGAGGCTAAAAAGCCTTACATTATCTTGAAAAACCAAAGTCCCCTCTAAAACACATCCTATAAACTAAGATTAAACCCATCTAAGAAAAAATACTTTGAAATGGAAAAACATCATACTAGCCATTCAAGCCTATCATTGGAACATCTTTGTTAAATATTCTAATTTGCAAGGTCTATAGAATTGTATACATGATCCACCATGTGTGTGCATTTCAGCATATTCCACCTGGATGAAGTGTTACACCATAAAGATCCTTATTAAATACCCAGATAAAAAAAAAAACTTTATCCCTTAACCATGCCTGGCTCTACATTTTCAGACCAAGGGAAAGGAATCAACACACACACACACACAAAAACACACACACAAACACACACACACACGTGCAGCTGCTGTGTTCAGTGCATTAACCCAGTCCCAGCTGTGGCTTCCTCAAGCCTGTCACCACAGGCAGTACTGGAACAGAGCAGGGCAGGATGGACTTTTTTCCTGTTTTAGCAAACATGAGATGTTAAAGGCTTGTGTTTCCCCCTGGGTTTAATTACACTGAATGCATTTAAACTCCTCTAATAAGTAGTAAATCTCTGAAAATCTGCAGAACAGAAGAGGGCTTATCACCTTCACACAAGGTAGGGGGAATGCAGCTCTTCATCCCAGAGGGATTTCTCCAGCATTTACAGAGGAGGCTTCTACCAACCACTGTATCTTGGTCTTAATGTCTTCTCCATTCTACAGCAGGGTTTTGGAAGAGGTTTGAAGTTCCCTGTCACTGATTGTGCTCTCCTTTGGTTCCATGTGTCCATGGCTCAGACATTCTGCAGTCCTGAGCAATCCAGGCAGGCAGGGCTCTGCTGTTGTCAGCCAAACCACAATCCTTTCCTTGGGGCAGCAGTGGCTGGGGTCTGTCACCCACCCACACCTTACCTGTGCCTGGCAGCTGGAGCAATGAGCTGTGCTCTCATGCCAGGGCTACTTTTCCACTCCAGCCCGTGTCCCTTGTGCCCTGAGAGCAGGAGTTGTTGTCACCCTGCTGGGAGATGAGATTGTTATTAAGAGCAAACCTTTTCTTTCCTGTTTGTAAACTCCCTGGCCTCTGAGAATATTAACCATGCTATCCACTCCTTCCCATCCTGCTCCTTCTCACCTTTCCCACCAGACCCTCTTTCTCTCTGGTTTTCCCCTCTTTCATTTTTTTTCGCTTGCCACTTTTGTAGAACAACTTAAATGTCATCTTTCTGCAATTACCCACAGAAGAGAGAATTGAAAAGGAACATTCCCACAGGGGTCCCTGTCTTAAATGAGGCTTTTGTTGTTATAAATTGTTACTCAAAGCAGTACAAGCCTTTGGAATCACTCACATGATCCTGGTAAATGGGGCTTTGAATTCAGAGAGCTTCTTTGGAGTCTGCCAGCTTTTCTGGAGGTAGAAAATCTGAAAGCATAATTCCCAGCAGCAGCAGCAGCAGCCCCTTTCACTTGATGCTGTCTGTCAGTTTGCCAGGCACAGGTGACTTTGAGGTGTGCCCACCACACCCTCTGTGACCCTGCACACCCTCTGTGACCCTGCACACCCTCCCTGACCCTGCACACCCTCTGGTCAGTGATGCTTTCCTTGCCTCTGTGACCAGACCAGGGACAAAACACAGTAATGGGGCTTGGGAATTGTTCTGCCTGCCTCTGAATCCCAACCATCCTGCTTTACAATCGATTCTCTCCATCCCAAACCGGGCAGAATTGCCTAGGGGTTAAAGCAAAGGACTTGGCTAGAGGAAGGTCTGGGTGTCCCTTTACAGCTCTGCTGATGTTTTAAATCTGCACCACCACTTCCCATGTCTCAGTTTGCCCCTCAGAAGTGCAAGGCAGGGACAGTATTCCCAATGGAAGTGGGTAAATATCAGGAGCATTAACATGAAATTATTTCAATCCCTCTCTGGAGGGCTGGGAGAAACCTGGCTAAACTCCCTAGTGAGCTCCTACCCTTGCTTGAGGGTGAGCTGCAACCCAGGGACAGAAAGTGTCATGGGAGGGCTGAGTTTTACAGCTGAATGGCAAGGAATAAAACACTTTATGACTTTATTTTTTCCCCCTTCAAGCCAGGTTTAGGGGTGGGAAGGTAAAGCTGAGCTTTGACAGGGTTATGGAGAGAAATCTCAGCAGCTGCACAAAGCTGAGCTGTCTCACTGCTGTGTGAGCCCCCCAGTCACTGCTCTGCAGCTCTGGATGCTCAGTGCACAAAGCCAGGACCCACAGATCGTGTAAAGGCACAGTAGAGACCCCAGAGTCCCCTGGGAATGGGGGTGGCATTCTCTGCCTGCTGCTAGGTCATATATCCTGTTCCTGCTCCCCAGGAAGGAACAGATGGGCATGGGCGCAAAGCTCTGATAGAGCCAGAGCCGCAAGGCCAAGTGGAGCTGCCAACCTGAATTAAACTGTATAATGAGGGTGTCAGTCACTCCTGCACAGCTCAGGGAGGTGAGAAGGCAGCGAGGCAGCTTGGCTGTGCCGTGCCACATGTACAGGCACACACCCATTTCTCCTTCCTCTCTTTGTGCCTCTCCCCTCTCCAGAAAGGAAGACACAAAACCTGCTGCATCTTCCCAAACAGATCACAAAATCAGTGTCCTTTGAAAAGGGGCTAAAAAAAGATATTAAACTTTAAATACCATTTCTTTCCATGCTGCTAAGCAGCTTATTTATCACAGCATGAGCCTACCTTAAGAGCTGTGACGACAGAAAGCTCTGCTGGTAATTACTGCAGGGAGCCAGCAGGCATGAGTGAGTCACCAGAACCCCGTGTGCAGGAGACAAGGTAAGGGGACACAGACACACAGGAAACAAGGGTCAGCCAAGTGGTGAAACCCTCTTGTGAAGAGGTGCTGTGACATCTTATTTGTCCCTTGCCAGGAGCCAGAGTGATGGAGCTGGAGCTTGCTCTAAGATGCATCCTCAGGTCATGCTCCTTGGGAATGTGATCCTGACTTGCCAGAGGAAAATGAAACCTCCGTGGGAGAATGGTCCTCACTGCCTTGGTCTGTGCTCCCATCCAAGCAGGAGTGGTGCTGAGCACAGCCAGCCTTGGTTTCCCTACCAGCAGACACCTGCCTTCAGCAGCTCCCAGTCCTGGCCTTGGGGGATGGAGCCCTGCAGGGGAATGAAGGATGGCAGAGTGAGTCTGAGGTGACACAACAGGTCTGCTGGGAAGGGAAGGCAGCTCTGCACCTAGAAACCTTCACAGTTCCTGCCCAGACATTGGAATGTGTCCCCTCCTGACAGCAGGGTCAGCCCAAGCCTTGCAAGAGGAATGGTTGCCCTGGGAAGAAGGGAGATCCTATCCCCTGGTGTCCTGGGAGATGGCAGTGCCACCCTTCCACCACCATCCCCCTTGGGAATCCATTGGAGGTGTCACCCTCTTGTCTCCTCTAATTGGATGCTGTTCCCAAAGCAACTTCCCAGGTGTTTTCAGGAGGATTTTACAGTTAAAAAAAACCCACCCAAAAGCAAAACAACATCACAATTAAAACGTTAGCAGGGCTTGGTGATGGATGCTGCACAAACGGGCACAATGCTGAAGTTTCCTGGGCCAAAGCGCTGATATAAATAGGCAAGGTGTTGCAGAGGAGGAGTCACACCATGAAGAACTGAGCTGCCCACATTCACCTCCTACTTCAGCAGCCGAGGTGGGAGCAGGTCACAGATTTCCTGTATCCTGTCCATCAGCTTTCCTGGATCCAGGCCCAACCTGTTCCACAGGATGGTGATTAAATGGGACACAGGCCTTGAGCAGTGTCTGATTTAGCTTCGCACCTGATGGGCTTAGTCACAGCACAGACTCATCTCCATAAGAACAGCGCCTGTTACCTGTGCTCTGACACATCCAATGTGGTCTTAAAATATCCCTGGGATTCTGACTGAGCTCCTCTGGGATTTCTCCAGATCTGTCTCTCGTGTCAAATGCACCTAAATGATTGTGTTCTCTGATGGCTGAAAACTCTGTGGTCTGTCATCCCTCCAGCAGAGCTCTGGGCTCCTGCTGCCCCCACTAGTCCAGGTCCATGCCATCCCTTCCTGCAAGCCTTGGCACCATCTCTCTGCTGTGGCTATCCCAGGAGCAGGTCAGGAGGCTGGAAAGGCACACAGGCAGCCCTTGGCAGCCGGTCCAGCAGGAGCAGATGGAAGTGTAAAGTGCTGGAGAAAAGCTACAAATGGCCCAACAGGAGCAACCTGACACGTTCTGGGCTTGCACATCGTGAGCTCTTTCAAGCTGTGAGGCAGCACTGGCTCCTGCAAAGGGCTATTTTAGGTGACATCTCGTGGTGTTTGGCCCTCCCTTGTCTGTGGAGATCACAGTTCACTCAGCAGTGGCTTCAGCATAGCTTATGTCCTTCCTACCTGTGAGGTGATAAGACAGAGCATCCCACAGAGCCTGTCCTGAGCAGCAGGGAGAGCCTGGGCTCCACCTGAGCATCCCTTCCCAGGAACCAGGGACAGCCTGGGCTCCACCTGTCTGCATCCCCTCCCAGGAACCCTGGACACCACCTGTGTGCATCCCCTCCCAGGAACCCTGGACTCCACCTGTACATCCCCTCCCAGGAGCCAGGGACACCACCTGTGTGCATCCCCTCCCAGGAGCCACCCAAAGAGATTTTGTAGAGCATAGCAAGGTCTGAGGTTTCTCCCTGTCCTTTTGCAGAGCTGTGACCTTCAGGAGGTTCAGAGAGGAGCAGAGCCATGTGGCTGCTCAGCTGGACTTGGTAATGGCCATCCTGCTTCCAGCAGAGAGGCCTGAGGGGAAGATGGCGTTGGCTCCAGAAGGAGGAATGGCTCTTTCCAGGGATGGTTATCAAGTTGGTGGCTCTGTGCCATGACTTCGACCTGAGGTCCTGGCTGGAAACTTCCAGCAGCCCCAGCAGGCAGAACCTGGGTCTGGCAGCCCCAGTAATGAGGTCCAGCTGGCTCCTTGGCCAGCAGCTAGGACAGAAACCTTGCCAAGGGATGGTCAGGGCTGGATGAATGAGGAGGACAGGAGGTGGAGAGGCACGAGCACAGCACCCACACCCTCACACTGCCTGTCCCTGCAGTGAAATGTTCCTGTGCCATGGGCATGCACCAATCTGCACCCAGCAGGCCTTGAGGGTGAACACAATCCCCCCCTCAGCCCTTGGAGCTGGAAATTTTGGAGATTTGGAGAGTTGGAGGTGATCTCTGTGATCGTAGTTTGGTCCCTTCCCAGCTCAGCCTCTACAGAAGCCACCAAGTCCCTATCACGAGGGCCACCCCTCTAATTCCTCCTGCATTTCAGATTTTGCATCTCACACTGCTCACCTCCCCTCCCCAGCCCAGGTGTGATGGGGCAGAGTGGGAGAGCAGGGGCTGCTCTGTGCATCACAGATCCTGCTGTGAGCAGCACATGGGGCAGCAGGGGCACAGAACATCTCCATTTCAGAGGGAAAACACTCCTGTAGGTGTGCACGGGCAGGAGGGAGCAGGGATGTCCCCTGGTGTCCCCGGGACCCTCAGAGAGCTGATGCTGCATTTTTCCCTGGCGGCCACCGGAGGGCAGCCCGAGGGAGGGAGCCGACCCCCAAATTCCCCCAAAAATGGGGATGGAGGGAGCAGGGAAGCAGCAGGAGCAGGGCTGGGGGTGTGCAGCACAGCAGAGGGGAGAGGGCAGCAGGGAAGCTGCTTTAGCTGCTGGAGATGGGCAGGCTGCAATAGTTTAGTGCTCTGTTAAGGAAAGGAATTTTATGTCTGTGAGATGAGGAAAGCAATTAGAGACATAATTTAATCAGTGTGTTTTAGTGGGAGCATTAAGAGACCTGGAGGTGACATCGACAGGGAGCAACCAGAGCTGCTCAGTGCTGGTGGCAAAGGGATAAACCCCGAGCCCAGGGATGGCTGTAGCCCCCAGCCAGGGCACGGCCAATGTTGTGACAGGGCAAACTGGAGCTCTCAACATTCCCTTCTTCTGAAATCCAGTGTGCTGGAATGTGGCAGGAGTGGAGACATGAGAGCCATGGATTTAGAGCAAGGCATCCCAAATCCCTCACTTGCAATGCAGCTTCCTGTGATGTTTCATTGCAGCAAAGGCCTCTGGTGAAATGAATTTTCCCTGCTTTGTTTCCTTCTGCCATTTCCCTTGTTCCTCCCCAAAATCCCAGGGACATGGGTGTTAACTTTCAGAGGTGTGTGAGAGATCATGTGCAAGGGGCTTAGGGACACAGAAACAGAGGAAGGGACAGGAAGGGATGGGACAGGACTGGAAGGGGAAGGGGAAGGGGAAGGGGAAGGGGAAGGGGAAGGGGAAGGGTACAGACTACCTTTTAATTTTCCCTTTTCCCTTGGATGGACAAAGTCCCAGATTAGCTGCACTTTAACAGAAAAATACAAGGGTGCCTAGGGAAAGAAGTCTAAAAAGAAAGAAGTCTAAAAGGAAAGAAGTCTAAAAGGAAGATAAATGCTGAGGCAAAAGATTTAAACTCTTGGGCTGAGGTCACAGCCACCAGGAAATGTGAGCAAAACCTGGATTTAGTTCTGTCACAGATACTTCTGACATGGCCAGGGCTGTGCTGCCACCACTAAAATGTTGCCATCTCTGCAAGGGCCTCATCTCACTTCTCTCAGGAGCCTGTAGAAAAGGAACACTTTGCAAGCCATGATGTGCTCACATGCCACAACAATATGAACTGCGTAAATACCGAAAATAGATCCATTCCTGTCAGCAGATATCCAGACATCCCAAAATCATTCTCATCAGCTCCATTTCCAAAGATAGATGGATCCAGACTAACCTCATTTCTCTGAGGAATTTTTTTTTTAAGAAAGAAAGGCACACTAATGTATTTAACCAATCTTGATTTGAGCAGAATATTTCGACAGAGCTGTATGAGTTTCATTAGTTTTGCTGAAAATTAACGTAGGGCTTGTAAACCATTCACTGCTGGGGGTTAAAGGAGATGTAATAACAGATAAAATTGAGAGAGGAGTTGTTTTCTTGTGAAGTTAATAAAGATTTCTTCATGAATGACCTTGGGTTGCAATTTTTCAGCAATGACCAAGCATTTGTGTGCTGGGAGATGAGATTTCACAGCCAGGCACTACAGAGAGGCAGATCTGGATGATCTCAAGGGCTGCAGCGAGGGGCTGGAGTGTGATGCTGTAATTCCCAGTGTTACACGTGTTGGGCCTGGCAGCACATCCTCTGCAAATGTCACAGAGGGGAAACACTGGGGTGTACAAGCTGATCAAAGCAGGACTGTGAATCACCAAGGAGTTGTGTCCATGGAAATGTCAAGTGATATCCCAGGATGTACCAGGCAGAGAATTCCCCCCAGAGATGAAGAGATGCTAATGCCATTATGCAATGTGCTTTTATCAGGAATGCAGCGTGACAGCTTTGGTCACCCGAGGTCAGACAAGATAAATGCAAGGTGGGTGGGGGCAAGGCAGCTAAAAAGCCACTAAACAGTGAACAAAAGGAGTAAATTCCAGCATGAACCCCGTTGGCAAGTACAGTCCTGGAAAATCAGCACACCAAGAAGGTGCCTGGTGATCAGACTGTTCAAAGCAACAAAAAGTCTTGAGCCTCCCTCAGCAGCTCCTGGCTGACAGAGTGCAGCCAAGGCTGAGCAAATGTGGCTTTTCCAGTCTGTCCTCTAAGAAAATCGAGATCACTCACTGAGCTCCACGATTCTCTGTTGTCCCTGCTGAGGGAAAGGGAAGCAGGGCTGCTGCCTGCTCCAGGGCCAGCCCTCTGCAGCCCAAGGAACTGAAGCTACTCTTTATTTTTCAACAAGTTGGTCTAGACTCGTCTTCTTTGTCATCTGTGTCCCCAAATAAACAGCCTTTCTATAAATCCTTCCATAAATGTGCATTCTGCATTGCATCAAAGTCTCCTTTGGTATAATGCCTAAAAGAGACTTTCACATGAGAAAAATATGGGCTGTGCTCTTGCCATTCTTGCTGCATGGATAGTCTGCTCAATCTCACTAATACGCAATAAGTAAAGGATGTTTCTGACAAGTCCTGACTAGTCTGGGATACATAGAAAAGTAATAAAACATATTTCAGACGGAGATCTGTGATATTTTCAGATCACAGCAAATCTCAGCATAAGCCATGTGCAACACCAAGCCCCTCTTTCCTCGGTGCCATCCAAAGCCAGGGAAGCTGCATCCCCTCCCCAGACACCCCAGGGATGTGCTGGGAGCAGTGTCCCCCTGCCCAGTGCTGGGGAAGGAACAGCCCCAGGGCTATGGAGCTGCAGAGGGTGTCTTGGATAGACAAAACATCAGCAAAGGAGAATTTAACAGGCGGAGAAAGGGCTCAGAGCCCTGGCTGCCTCTTGGAGGAAGGTCCATAAGGAGGCACCAGCAGCTCCCAAGCCAAAGGCAGCCCTTGGAATTAGGATGGAGCATTCTTCTGGTTTTGGGAGAAGATGAGTCAGGCAGAGGGTGAGCTCTGGGCCAAGCTCTGGACTCTGGTGTGATCCCAGCAGGTACCTCCTCACTTCCCAGATGGAAGCAGAACAGTTTCAGGGACAGAGCAGGTGCAGGTGGCTTTTCCACTGCTGACTCAGCATCCCCAGCCCTGCCAAGCTCTCGGGATTTCAAGCCAGTTCCATCCAAAGGCAATTGGAGAAATCGTTTGACAAGCTCCATCCTGGCATGCTGGCAGATACCCAACACTGACTTTGTTACTCACAGATTATGTTTACAGTGAAATGATTTAGGGATTGAGGGATTATCCAACATGGACCACAGCCCAACACTTCCAGAAGTACCAAATACCTAATGATTCCTGACAGCTGGAATCAATCTCCAGGAGCTGAGATTCTTTTTAATTTTTTTTTTCCTCTGGGATAAAACAAAACTGTTCTGCTCAAATACTGCTGTCTACAAATCATTAATAAAGGCAATTGGCTGATTTACCTCTGGCATTACAGAGGTCAGAACAATAAAACATGGCTTTATTTTGCAGCTAACACACATTCTCTGCTATCCTTTATCCAGGCTGTCAGGAGCCAGTGCATGAGGAGAAGAGAGGTGGGGAACTGCAAGGAGCTACGTGGGGAGCACCAGGAATTATTGGTGTCAGGGGAATACTGCAGGAGAAATGAAGTGGTGCATTCCTAACAGCTTGTTTTTCCTATGGCTGTTTATGTTTGAAAGGATTATGACCAAAAGAACAGGGCTCTGGGCTGTTAGGAGAAGACCAGAGTGTTATTCCTATTTTTGGTTTGCTTTTTGAAGCTGGGTCTGCCAATGGATATTTCCTCATGGAAACCCTCTGTCCTGTTAAGGGGATCTGGTGTAAAGCAGCTTTAGTTTGCAGGAGTGCAGTAATTGGAGAATTCCTTGGTGGAAAACATTCAGCAGCAGTATTTGCAGTGCTACCAGTCCTTTGGGTTCTGACCTGCTCCTCATTTCTGGGAGTGCTGCATCTCTGGGATAAATGGGAGCACTCTGCTCCTCCCAAATACCCCATTAGCAGATAATTTCTTCCAAGGATGTGAAAATAGGAAAACAGAGCAGTGAGCAGATGCCCACACCAAAGGCCAAACTTCCCCCCTGCTCAGAAAGCAGAATGATTTATTTATTTTTATTTTATTTGTGCATCTGGTCCAATTTATTTTTGGACTTGGAAAAATCTGACCTTAAATAGGAGTACTTGAGCCAGAAGGTACCAGGGACAGGCCCTGAAAGCTAACTGAGGTCCAGATCCTCCAAACTGCTCTGCAAGCTAGAGCAGACAACCCCAAGAAGTCTCTGCTGGGATTGTCAGTGGTCAGGGCTGAATGTTGAGCTGTTTCCTCATCGTAAAAAAATTCCAGTTAATAAATTATTTTATTAATGATACTAATTATACTTAAAAAACCAAACTAAATATTGTGGGGTTTCTATACCAAAACTCTTTCCACCCTAAAGCAAAAACAATTCAAAAACCAAACACACACATATGAAAAAAAAGGTGCTGTAAAAAGCCTCCATCTTCCAAGCATCCTTCAGATCTAAGCCCTTGTTAAATGCTAGACAGCAGGTCACAGCCATTTTCTTAAATTCTGGGAACATCAAATTTTCCTGTCCATCCCTCAGCCTTTCAGGCTGCTTCCCCTAATGATGATATTGATTTTGCTTTTAATTTCATCTATCCCAGTGATGGACTCCCACTGCTCCCCACAGGAGATTATTCTATACTCTGGCAGACCCCACTGATAGGAATCTTTTCCTGACATCCCACTTCAGTTTTCTTTTTTTGTTTTGTTTAAACGTTTTATGCTTTGATTGGATGAAGTCCTTAAAGCCAGGAGTTCAGGGTTAGAAAGGGAAGCAGGGAAGGGGAGAGGAGGCCAGGTCACATAAATTGCCAACCTGCTAAAGAAATGTGCAAAAGTTTCCTCCTGAGGCCTGACTTTGTATTACAGCCACAGATTTTATAGGAAATATATTTGCTCAGAATGCATTGCAAAGAAAAGAAAGGAAAAGAATCATTATTTAGAGGAACCTGAGGCAAATGGGAGATGTGCAAAATGTTTTCTGCATTGTTAAAATCCCAAAACTGTCAGTAAGACACAAGCTTTGAGTGAAATCTATGCACGTATTTTGTAGATAATTTTAAAATTGTATAGAATTGGCTATGATTATTTACATGGAAGATTTTGCTTTTGCACCCTCCCATCTTCCTGACCTGTAAATGCCAGACCCAGTCCACCAAGGTCGCTATCCTGTCTCTATAGCTATTAATAAAAATGCCAGGGAAGTGCACATGAATTATTGCTGTTCTTCCCAGGCCATCCTAAGCATTCTTCTTTCTCCTTTCATGCAAGAATTTCCCAGGCTGGGAGTCCTTGGAATCCTCTCTCCTCCCTCTGCCCAGGCTGGGTTAGGACCAGTGGCAGAGACACAGAAAATCAGGAGATGAACAGCAATCTTCTATTACTGTCCATTTTATTGCCAACATTGTGTCCAGAGGGACATAATCTGAACTGTTGTGATCCTGAATATTTATGAACTTCCAAAAGAAATCAGATGTCAAGGTCTCCATGCAGGAATCCACTGAACTCCACGAGCTACTGAAAAAAATCCGTGTAGAAAAGTTCTTGGGAGAAGGCAGCAGTACACAGGACACGGAAAAAGAGCAGGGGAGGAACAGGCAGATAAAGTTGGGCAGGAGAAAAGAGACAAAAAGCCTTGAATCTGGATGAAACCCTCCCAGGCCAAAGAAGCCATTAGGATGATTGCAGCCTGCTTGCTGCAAAACACAACCGGCAGGAGCTCACCCAGTGATTCTCGCAGCAGAACTCGTGATTTTAATTCCCAAGTACAGCCTTTGGTAAAGTTGGTGAGCTCTACAAGAGAGGCTGACTCACTGTACCTCTTAGGAACCCGCTCTGATGACTAATTGCTCTTATTGTTAAAAACGAGCCTCTAATTTCTGGCATTAACACTGACAACCTCAAATTCCAGCCACTTCATCTTGGTCTTTTATCTGCTGGAAGGAGCCGGGGAAAAGAAAGAGAGGAAAAGAGTTGCTAAGTCTTTGACTAAAATGTTTTTCATGTAAACTACAGACTGAGGGGAAAAAAGAATCCAGGAGCCTGGGAGGAAAATGCAAATTTAAGACAGGCAACCAGAGCAGGAATGTTGCTGGGGAATCACTGAAAAAGGAGGGGAGAAATTCAGATTAGAACTAAATGGATTTAATGAACTTTTAGATGGAGAATGGGAAGTGAAAACCAATCCTTATATCAGGTTCCCCAGGGAACAGGGAAGAGGTGGAAGGAGCAGAGCAGGGATGAAGATGCTGAGAAAAGGGGAAGATATTGAGATGTAGGGAAAGTCTGGGCAGGAATCTGGGGGGTTGGGAGAGCAGCATGTGCTGGGTTGGGGTTAGATTTGGGATTGGCTTTAGGTTTGGGTTAGGGTTGGGTTAGAGTTAGGATTGGGTTAGAGTTGGCTTTAGGGTTGGGTTAGGGTTGGGTTAGGGTTGACTTTAGAGTTGGCTTTAGAGTTGGAGTGGTTTTAGGCTTGGGTTAGGGTTAGGGTTGGGTTGGCTTTAGGCTTGGGTTAGGGTTAGGGTCAGGGTTGGCTTTAGGCTTGGGTTGGCTTTAGGCTTGGGTTAGGGTTAGGGTCAGGGTTGGTTTTAGGGTTGGGTTGGCTTTATGGTTGAGTTAGGGTTAGGTTAGGGTTGGTTTTAGGGTTGGGTTAGTGTTGGGGTTAGGGTTGGTTTTAGGGTTGGGTTGGCTTTATGGTTGGGTTAGAGTTAGGGTTGGCTTTAGGGTTTTGTTAAAACTGGACAGATTAAGAGCTTTAGGTTGAAGAGCTAAATCAAACATGGTAATTAATCAAAATGTGTTGGCTGAGGAATGAGTGTCAGGCATGGGCAAGGAGCCAGAAAAGGACGAGTTACATCATGTGGCATCTTCTGCCTGGAATTTTATGCTTGTAGCTCACAGACCTAAATCCCAACAGCTTAGCTTGGAAGCAGCAAGTTTCAGTGCTTTTTGTAAAACTGTAACTGAGAAATTTGACTCAGACAAATGCAGCTTTTAAAAAAATTTGCAAATATAACTAAATTTTAAAAGTAAAACTTAACCAAGACACTGTAAAGAAAGATTTTCCCCTTCTAAGTAGTTCATTACTCAGCTGCATAAAAATACCTCTACTGTTAAAAGACAAATTGCTCACATATTCTGATTTTTGCATTATGAATTCTGAAGTCACAAAGAGACTTTTAACAGCAATAATTGTAAAAAGTGCTGTGTGAGTTAAATTCACACAATTCAACAGGCTTGATTCCCTTCAGAAGCATTTCTGTAGCCAGCTATGACCATGTTCCTTCTAAAAAGCCTTTAAGAGGCCCCAGCCTATAATTTTTGTGTCCTGTGGCATCAACAGCCAGCAAGATCTGGACTCCTCTGCTGGAAGTTGAAGTTCACACCCTGGGTCACTGGAAGGTAATTTCCTTTAGCTTTGCAATAAACTCTCTGCCTTGACCTAAGGCCCCCAACATTACAAGTGGTTAACAGCATCCATAAAAATAAAATGTTGGTGCAAAATATCTGAATTTGAGTAGATTTGCTAGAATTTTATTAATTTATAGAAGTTGAAGGTTATGCCATATGTCACTAGAAAGTAATTTTCTCTGAATGTGCAATAAGGGCTTAGATTTGATTTATGACCTAAATATTGCAAGATATTAATACATCTCCACACCAGATGGTAATGTACACGTGAGCAAATGTACCTTTTCTGTCCCAAAAATTGCAGATTTTTTCTTTCATTTACTAGGATAAACTGCATCAATGGCATGCATTAATTTTTGAACACTGAGTGCTTACATGGAATGTTCCCATCTCTCAGAGCTGTGTTATTCCTCTGTGACATACATTCCAAATGTTCCCAAAATCTGCTTCAGACACTCTGGATGTGGCACCCACGTGGATATCCACTAGGGCTGGCCAGACCCCATGATCTTCTAGGAACAAATAATGCTTTGGACCCTTGGGATCCAATTTAGATGCTGTTGGGGATTGCAGCTGCAGCCAAATAAAGGGGACTGATATATTCAGGATGCAGTCAGACACCAGCAAACACATCAAGCAGGTTACAGGTTGCAAATGCACAGCAAAAATTCAGGAGAAGGCTCTACAGGTATTTTAAAAATTTACTGCTGTGTTTTTGTGGCATTCTAAGGTATCCCAAACCTTGTTTTCTAGGGACAGGAGGGAGTTCACAATTTCCTGCTGTTTGCTCATGACTGCATTAAGTCCAGGGATTTCCTGGAGAGTTGTTAATATCTTATTTATACACTGGGTAAACAATGTGTACTTTCCCTGCCTCCAGAATGAAAGCTATGCTCCAGAAATTCTCACATTCCTCAGTTATCAATGCATAAAATCCATCTCTATGGCAGCTCCTTTCACAACTACAAGTACTGACTAAATAATAAGGGTTGGTTTCAAATAAGAATTTCCATACCTTGGGAAACTCCAGCCTTTCCAAAAGTAATTTTAAGCCAGAAGTTACTCTGACAGTCACCTGAGCCGAGGGAGGAGCTCAGTGTGTGATGGGAGTTGAGGTCCAGCTGAGGAATGCAGACCCCAGGGCAGGCCAGGGATGCAAAGATTGATGAACACCATTCCCAGATCCTTGCACAAAATCCATTTTAATGGATTGTGTGCATAAAGAAAATGGCAATTCTGATTTCACAGGTGGCAGCTTTCATTTTAAATCCACCTTTTGGCATTACCTCACTCTGACCCTGACTTTGAGCTGAATGGACAATGTGGGACAGGGCAATGCTCACTGGACACTGTTCAAATACAAATTGCTGCCTGTTTTGCTTCATGGTTTTGTGCCCTGGACTGGAAAGGCTTTGGGAGCAGAGGGGATACAGGGTGGCTTCTGGGAGAAGCTGACCCATGTCCAGTGGAGCCAACACCCGTGGTTCCAGCATGAACACTGCTGGCCAAGGCTGAGCACACCAGGGGCAGTGGCAGCACCTCTGGGATAAAAGGTTTAAAAAGGGGGAAAAGCTGCTCCAAGGTAGCAATTGCTAAAGAGAAGGGTGAGAATATGTGAGACAACAACTCTGCAGACCCCAAGTTGACAGAGCACTGTGCTGTGAGAGGGATCCCACACTGCAGCAGGAGCAGTGAGAGGAGGAGGAACAAAGGAGACCATGGGTGATGAAATGACAGATTCCCCACTCCTGTCCCCCTGCACCACAGAAAGGAAGAAGGAAAGAAAACCTGGGTGATGTTAAGAAAGAAGGGAGAAGTGGGGAGAAGATGTTTAATATTTAGTTTTTATTTCTCATTACTGAGTGATCCCTCCTCATCCCTTACTCAAGCCACAAGATTTTCTTTATAGCCACAAGCCTGTCTTTATAGCCACAAGCTTTTCTTTATAGCCACAAGCCTTTCTTTATATTTTCTCTGCTGTCCAGCTGAGGAGAGCAGTGATGCAGCAGCTTTGGTGGGTGCCCAGCATCCAGCCAGGATCCACCCCAGCAAGGAGCCACACTCACATTCCCTGGGCAGCCTGTCCAGCTGCTTTCAGTAATTCTGATGTTTTCTACTGTGTCCATGGCAGTTTCTCCCTGCATCCTCCAGGCTCTGGGAGCTCAGGAAATGTTGTACACAGACGAAGTTTGCAGCCAGAGCCTGGACCAGAGGCCTTCACTGATGCCGTGTGATTTCCTGCAGGGAAGCCAATGGACATGGGAGCAGTGGGGGTCCCTCAAATGACAGAGCAGGTGAGTTATGATTTCCTCCCCTTGGCTGCCAGCCCAGAGCTGTTATTTCAGGGCAGTGCAGGAGGGGGGAAGCAGAGCCTGGCTCCCCAGCTTGGCTCCATCTCGGATGCAAGACACCAGGTGGTTGGAGTGACAGAGCTGTCACACTGCCGTGTTTGCTGTCTTGAATGAGAATCAGCACTCTGAGAAAGCCTCTCCCTTGCAAAGGTCCAACTCAGAGCACACAGAGGTCTGGGGAGGAGGGGTGTTTGTACAGCTGGGCAGCCAAATTCCCTCCCAGTGTGGTTCTGGTGTGCACAGAGGACACAGCAGCAGCCAGGGCTGGGAGCCACAGGACAAGGTGGGGCAGTCACTGCAGAGCTCAGGATCAGCAGCAGCAGTGAGTGACTGATGGCTGGTTTGTCCTGAGCACGTGTTTTTCAGAATGAACTCGGTCCTGGATGTTGTTTCCTCCCTGCCTCAGCCTAGAGGGGGCTGCTCTTCTGGTGAAGAGACAGATGCTCCTTCCAGTCATACAACTAAACAAAGATGCTCTCATTTTTAGGAACATGGGATGAGGTGCTCTAGAATCCAAGGGTAATGTCTTATTATTCATACTCTATTGCCCCTGGCACATCCTCTGCTATCCATTTCTTAAGTTTTCCTCTTGGAAAGCAGACTCAAGTAATTCCTACAGTCCTTCTTACAATCCATAAACCATATTTCTGTAAAAATACACACAAATAGAAATCATAGAAATTATAAAATCATTAGGTTGGAAAGGATCTTCAAGATCATCAAGTCCAAGAGCAAGTGATGACAAAAAGTGGCAAGCTTCAACTGGTCAATATATATGCTGGGTGTTGCACACACAGAAAGAAATTCAAACATTGTGTCAAAGCGATTCCCATCCAGGTGTAAAGCCAGAAATGTGTAAGAGAGACAGGAATGTAGGGAAATAATAAAATTATTTGTGTCAGAAAAGTGATTGCCATGAGTTTTACAGCTATCACAATGGTGAGTTTGACTTAGGAAGCATTTTGGAGGAGTAGGATGAGATAGGCTTGTAGGTGTTACAGAGAGCACGAGGAACAGAATGGGATAAACACAACAAAAACTTGTTTGAGGATGGAAGAAGTGGGCGAGGGAAGACTGGCACCAGGGGCCAACTGAAGGTGAGAACCAACCTTTCCAGGCTGTGTGGCAGATGAGGGCGAGGGTGGGTGAGGATGGACTGTGAAAACAAGTATGTGCAGCATATGTTGGAAGTGACAGAGAGAGGGTGCCACCCGAGGGGGGATCTGCAGGGATGACAGCACTGGGCTGGGAAAGGGATCTCTGCATCCTGGAAAGTGTGTGATTTATCTGCATGTATTCACACACAGGGAAGCACTGTCCCTGCACTGGTTATGAGATATGAAGTGAGAGGCTGGACAAAAAAATTGGCTGCAAGGCAGGAGCAGAGAGGTCACATCTACTCAGGAATGTTATGATGGAAAAGGTTTCTTGAGGCACAGCCTGGGTGTGAGGCTTTGGGCTGTCACCTGGGCTGATGCCCAAGGTTATGAGGCCAGTGGCAGAAAGCAGTGTGGAAAGAATGAAAATCTTCACCCCAGCCTTTCTGACCCTGAAGAGATGGTTAGGGAGCCCCAAGGAGATGCCAGAGATGGAGAATAGAATAAGAATGGAGATACTATTGTCATCCTGGAGAAACAATGTGGGTGGTGTTTATCCAGTGTAGGAATGGCAGCCTGATGCCTTCCTAGAGATTGCATGACACTGATTTGTCTTTGGATAATTGTTCATCTTGTGAGTGGTAAGTTAGTGGCTGGCGAACACCCAGGATTTCTCAGACTCCCTTTGGCATCCCCCATCCAAGCTGTGATCATTTTCATATTTCACACGTCTGGGCTTTCTCTCAGGAACGTGGCACGTGCAGGGAATCCTCTGAGAGTGGTGGGTGCATCCAACACAAGGAGGCCACAAGAGCTCTGCTCAGAGATGCAATTCTGCCCTGGCTCCCTGGGAGCCAGCCTGGACCTGGCTGTGGGCTGGGATTCACTCTGCAGGTGCTGAGTGAGAAGATGCTGCCATTGCACTGCTCAGTGAATTGTGCTTTTTAGTTCTCTGATTTATGTTATATTGTTATATTGTATCTGCTTACAATAGGAACAGATTTTTGTTATTTCCACATTGTTTCCAGACGTTTCCACACTGTGGAGTAGAACCTGTCTGCAAACACTGGAGCAGGGCATCCTGTTTGATTCCCCCTTTAGCCCAGGTATGAACCCTGTGACAAAACCTTTCCCAAGCAACCACTCCTTGCCTTCATTTATTTGTAGTGAGGGCCACACACCCTGGATTCTCAACACTTGCATCTCTGAGGCTATCCCAGTCAGATCCTTGCCTTTTTTCTAAAAACACCAACGGTGCAGGTGGAAGCCAGAGTTGGCACCTCCCAGCCCACCTTCAGAGCCTCTGTCAAACAACAGCAAGCAGTAACTTAGAAGCAGCTTCTCCTGACAATGAAAGTCATATTTGGCTTTGAAAACGCCCTGTGCTTGGAGAAAAAGCTGAAACAAGAACCCCGTGCCCATAATGTCTCTCCTTTGCATCTGCTTTGCCTCGGTGTCGCCTGCTCTCCTGGGGAGCCTCCCATCACGCTGCTGCAGCCCTTGGCTTTGTGATCCTGACAGATTTTCTTCTTCTTCGAGGGGCCAGGCCTCTCACACATCAGTGTCTTTTGATCTCACTCCTCTCAGCATTGTCAAAACAGCCTTGTCAAAACAGCCCTGTCAGTGGGACCGGGAGTGAGGAGCCTTCACAGCCACAAAGCTCCTCTCACGCTGGAGAGCTTACATCTTACCCAGGCCACTCTTTTATATCTCCTGTCTTTCTTTTCCTCTGTTTTTTGCCAGAATGATGAATGGTGACTTTACAGGGTGACTTTCCACAGGTGCACCGAGGGCCCTCAGGTATTAATGAGTCATAGCACAAATATTTCCTTATTTTCCCTAAATGTTATCCCTGCAGTGCCTCACCACCTCGTGAGAACAAGGAGGGAGGGATGAGACTAAAAGCAGAGGGAGGCTATGAAGTTTTTGTTAAAAGTCAAGAAGGTTGTCTGTGAAACTGGAATGCTGGGTTTTAATGGTCCTGAACCTAGAAATATTAAAAGAAGTTAACTAAAGAATCCTATTTTGATGTAGCCAAAGTAATCAGGATGAGCTGAGGGTATAAACCTCCTTAAGCAGGGGACACGTAGAGAAAATGTAGAAGGAGGGAGATGAGCAAAGAACTTTTAAGCTCAGTGGTCAGGCTTTGGGAGGGAAAGATTTTTGGATTTAACCTCTTATCTGCAGTTTTCCTTTTCTGCTGAGACTCAAGAGAGATAGGAGAACTAATTTCTTCTCTGTTTCCATTATAAGGAGAACATTTTTCCAATGTAACCCTTGGAAAAGGTATCATCAATCACTGCTCTTTTAATCTGGGAGTTGTGGCTTCCAAGAGTTTGATGAATAGGTCCAGAAGTTACTGTAGTTTGTGACCTTCCTTTCTGGACAGATGGAAGGAGAAATTCTGAATTTCTTATTCTTTATACCTCTTTGACTTTGATAAGGAATCACAATGTAGAAAAGATTTGGAAATACAACTTGCCTGTATATTGGCATGGAGGCATGGAGGAGGGGAGTGTTTGGATGAAAACTGTAGCATTTGGCACCAAATATTTTTTAAAAAGAACTCCCCAGGAGGATAAACTTTGGGTTTCTGTGTGTACTATCTGTCCTGCAAAAATAAATTTGTGGCTCAGAAGTATTTGACAGAAAAGTTTTAAAGCAATGATTTGAAGCACTATATATGGAACTTTATACAAAATTCAGGTTGCCATCTGCAATAATTAATATACATAATAATGATAATGATGATCATTATAACTATCATAAAATATTATTTTGATATGATAATATATTTTATTAACTGATACTAAAAACCAGTGAGTGAGGTAGGGAGACTCCTTGACTGCACAAATCCTGGAGAACAAACCCAAAGAGGAGCTTCAGCACATCAGAACCTGGAGCTGGAATGTCTGGATGTGGCACTCAGTGCTCTGGTCTGGGTGATGAGGTGGTGATGGGACAAAGGTTGGATCCTGGAGGTCTTTTCCAACCCAAATAACTCTGTGACTCCTTCTGTAGCACTGTGGAGCTGTTCCTCCTGCTGTGCCAGGAGCACCAGCTTGGCTGCTGCTGTTTTAACATCAATGGGTTTGAGAGCTATGGCTGAACAGCCGCTTGATTTTATGGGTAATAGGAGGAATTAGGAAGGGTAAAAATTTCCAGCATCCCAGGCTTCAGACTTGTTGTGTTTGATGGCAGAAGATGCCTCTGTCTGTGGTGGCTGTGGAGTGTGAGTGGGATCCTTCTGTAATTCTTCAGGCTGGAATCAATCATCCTGGCTAAATCAGAGCCTCTTTGATCAGAGCAGCTCCTGTCCCGGTTGGCTGGAGGTGTAAAACCACCAGCCCTCCTGCTCCAAGAACAGCAGGCGTCCATAAATCAGCCTGGCAGACCATAAATTCATTTACCCAACAGAGACACGGTCAAAAGCAGCTCAATGGGGTTTTAAAGGCCTTTGTGCTGTGCAGGAGATAAACAACAGTGGAGGAGGGGGGAGAGGGAGAAAGTGGCATCTTCATCCCCTGCTGATGGAGGTGGTGTGCTCTGAGGCAGGGTGGCTCTCTTGGCTCCAAGGGGCTTTGGGAGTCTGGGGCTGGGTCTCCCAAAGCTCTTCACAAGCCTCTCATACACTGCTAAAGCAGAGATGGGGGCTGAGCAGGGACTTTTGGCTCTCTTGGCAAAAAACTTAAAGTATCTGGAAGATTTCTGCTTGGCATGGATGATACAAGTGTCCTGCCTGTTCCTGCTGATGCCCAGCAAGAGCAAAATAGGGAATAAACTCACAGCTGAGCCCTGGTCAGTCAGGGGGCTTTGGGGTGTCCCCAGTGAGGGAAGTCTCAGGCTGAGCAGCAGGGACTCTCCCTGGCCACATTTCTAGGCAATGCCACAACTTTCCATCTGGATTGAGGCCATCAGACACCCAGAGTCAAGTGTGAGCCCAATCTATAAAAAGTCATGTAAAGAGCCTACATGCAGTCATGCAAATCACAGCAAATGAAACCTTTCAGGTGCATCAGAATAAACCCGAGACACTGAGTCTCCATGGCTATTTCCCCTTCCCTGCTCTCTGATTTCACTTGGTTTGAGAAAGATATATATATAATATATATTTAAACAATATCACAGCAGCTGTGCCAGTTGCTTCTAATAAAACATCACTGCTGAAATAATGCAGTGTCTGAGAGATTGGGTGTAATGTGGTTAAATGCTTTTACAATCCCCCATTAAAGTAAGTGGATGGAAATTCATAAAATATTGATGGCATTTGAAAAGAGTTCATTCATGGAGCCATCCAGAACTCGGAGCAGGCCTGGAGCAGGCAGTGCTGAGACAGATGTTGATACCAGGAACTTTCTCTTGCTTTGGAAGAGAGGACAGACAGGTTAAATGGCACTGCTGAAAAGCAGAGTGTTTGAGATCAAACCCTGCGCTGCAGTTTGTTTTAATCCAGTTACTAAACCAAGCAGGGCTCTGCTTTCCTGCTGAGTATGACAGAAATAACAATCCCAAGCTGGCAAGGATACTCCATTTCTGCTGCTCCACGAGCCCGGGGGCACTAATGAGACCTGGGAGTGGGGAAAAGAGCTATGATTTAAATCTGAGTGATTAGAGAGGGGCTGGCTGCCTCTGAGGCAGCGCTGAGATGACCTGATCCTCTCTGCAAAGGCGTCTGGCTGCACGGCTTCCTGCCTGTGGGAAGGGAAGAGCAGAGCTGGCAGCATCCCCCAGCCCCTGGGTACTGAAATCTGATGGCACTCCTCCAAAAACTGGGAGGTTAAAAGAAAAGGGGGGGAAAAAGTGTCGCTCTGGAGTTGTTTTCCACCTGAGCAAATGTCTGGCTTCTCACGTGGAGGATGTGCCTGCAGCCAGAGGCTGCTCCATGGGGAGGGGGCACTGAGGAACCCTGAGGGGTTGTGGAAATCACTGCAGGTTAGAGAGGGGACTGGGACAGGAACAGCATGGACTGCCTGAGCAGAATTAAGATCTGGTGTTGATCTTCGGGCTGAGAGCAGCTTGGAGCTCTGACTAAGGTGTGGACAAGGTTTTGGCAAAAGAAATCAACAGCAACAGTTGGGAAGTGATGGGAGACAGGAAATTCGTGGGTGAGGAAGAGTTGGGAATGGCCAGGGCAGCACCCTTGTGTGGCTGTGTCTGAGGGGAGGGACTTCTGTACAGCACACAGAGAACAGTCCCAAATTCACCTCTGCTTTGGGCCTTGGAGCAATTCCTGTGGAGGGAAGCGTGTAGGAGAAATTGGTACTGGGGATCCCAGGGACCATTATCTCAGGGTTGAATTCCTGCAGTAAATATCCCAGCTGTTCCCACAACGAGTTTGGAAAACATCCCAAGACAAAATGTTCTCTGTCCTCCTGTGCCAGCCTGTTTTCAGCAGCCATCATCCTGACACCTCCTGCAAGTGTTGGAAAGCTCCTGGCAGTTCCTGTTCATTAGAGATCCCAATTCCTGCCCACACCAGTTTTACCCCCGTGTCACTCAATTGACTGGAGAGCACAGGAGACGAGGACCTGGTTCCTATTTCTCATTTTGCAAGAGCAGCTAAATTAACCCCGGGTCAAAGCCAAATGCCAGCCTCTCTGAACTCCTCCAGGATTCAGTGGCTGTGCAGCAGCACTGCTGGAAAAGTACCCAAGCTTGCTTTAAACTAGCAGTACCTTGCTCAGAGTGGGCAAATTTATTCTACTTCTTTCTTTTTTTAGTTCTCATCGACCTCTAAACTGCTGTTATCTAACTCTATAAAGCTTGTTTCTCCTCTGTACAGCCTGCACTACAGACATGCTCCCAGCTCAATACTGTGCTTAGGACTTTACTCACTGTAAGCTGGGAATCATTTCCCCCAGGATGAGTTTGCCCATGTTGCATTGGAAAAGCAGTCTTTCACTTCCCAGCCTGCACTCAGCCATGGTGAAGCTATTCTGGTTATACAATTACTGTACCTCATCCCAGAAACTGCTGCACATCAGAATTGGATCTCTTACTGGTGAGTAAATTAGAGTAAAACAGAGCTTTGGGATCCATTAGGAAGAAAGTGTCAATCTAAGGTTATTTTTTGCTTAGGTTTGCTTTCAGCTTTCTCCACCTTGTTTTATCCTCCAGAATGGCAGCAGGTTGTGTATGTTTATCAAATGCACTGAATGTTTCCTTATAAATATGTATTCATTTAGCTGGCTTTAATAAATATATATTTGCAAAGACATATTTATACATACACTTATAAATATTAGTATAAACACATATCTATTTATACAGTAGTGTACAAACTAAATACAGCTATTAAAGGAATTAAATGTAATTCAAAGCTTGCTGTTTTCCAGGATATTGGCAGCTGATCTGTCTCTCTTCTCCTAGCTCTGAAATGTTATCCAGATTTGCCTGTGTGCTGACCCTCATATGCTGCACTTCAGGGAGTTTCTCTCATGCTGTACAACAGTGTTTCTGTCTGAGAAGCAGCAGGGAAGTTGGGCTTCTGATTTATTGCTGATGAGGAGCAATAAATTTCCTTTAGGGGAAGCACAAGGATGTAGATCATAGATGTGGAAACTCTGGATCAATATTTTTTCCTTTCCCTTTACATAGGGTGTAAGTAGCTGCTGAACCACCCTCACCAGAGCAAGCAGAATGAATCATCTCCCAGTGTTATCTTCTTCATGTCTGTGCTACTACAGGGATACAAGTCCAAGAAACCCAAAGATTTTTTTCCCCTAACCTTTACAATGATTCTTTTTCTTTAGGCCAGTAAATTCTTAGTAGATCTGACCTGTTCTCTGTAAGGGAACCACCCCTGTGGCTTGTGTAGCTGCTTCTTGCACTTGCTGTGTGAAGGACAGCATTACAATCCCTCTGTCACCTCCTCTTCAAAGATGAAGATGAAACAGCCCGTTCCCAGCAGCTGAAAGAGCTGCTCTAGTTAAAACCCCAGCCTGTGAACTCAGGAGGGATGGGAATTCCCTGCAGGCTTCCCCAAAAACACACACTCCCCAAATGTCCTTGTGTGCAACAGCGAGCCCTCAGTGCCCCAGGCTGAGCGAGGGACTCTGCCACGACACACTGAATTCATGAATTCATGCTGTGTGACTCAAGACTATTTTCCTTTGTCTTTGGGACTACTAGACCACTAAGGGATTGGATGAGTGATAACAGAGTTAGCAGAGAAAACATACCAGGAACCTTTCATTTAGAACAGCTCTGATCATGATTTTTAGACCCTGAACATGTCCTGCCCAAGGATTTAAGACCTCTTGCCATTGCTCATTACCTGGTAAAGCAGATGTGCCATGTCATAGTGATCACAACCCTCTTGCTTGGCTAAAATCACCTGTTAAAACCATTCCTGAGCCTGGAATTAGAACCTGCAGCACAGACTCCTTGCTCCCTGTCACCTCTGTCTCCTGATCCACAGCCCACCTTCTCTGCTTGCTGACAATAAATCAGGCACACTCAGGGGAATTTGCCCTGGCACAGGGGTAAATATGCACAGGGACATGTCAAATTTACCTGGATGGGTTGTTCTGCTCTCTTAGGTTAATGAATGCTGCCTTTGAGGGCCAATCCACACCCAGAAAATGCAGAATAACCTCTCTTTTTTTCCTCCTTCCCCTCCTTTTCTCACTTGCAGATGCTGGCTGCACAGCTGGTAAAACAGATAGGTCTTTCTAACCCTTTCATGCCTGTTCAGCGAGTGCAGGTAGGTTCATAAATATGATAATGGTTCCCAGAGCATGTCTGGACTGGAAATAAGAGATAACTGCAGAAACAGCTCCACTGCAGGAGGGACTAAATCCACACTCCAGGTCGAATTAACAACCTCCCACTCCCCCCATTAGCATGAGGAAAGCTCTTGTGCTCACCTGTTTGCTGATTACAGCCATGAAGCTGTAAGGAAGCAGCTCTTGTTTAGCTTATTATCAGAAGGCCCAAGCTCAAGAGAGAGAATGCATTGATTTATACAATGGGGGATCCTGCCTGGTACTTCAATGCAGCTGTCCTGCTGAGAAAATTACAGATAAACTCTTCATTTATTGTCCCTTTAACAGAGAGTGGAAGAAATGGAGAAAGGGAGAAAAAATAAGTCCCAAACTCAACAACTTCTAAGTGTTCATGAAAAGGTTACTTTTTACCAGTGTGACGGCAAAGGCTGATTCCCTGGAGATAGAATGCTGGGGTCACTCCCTCAAGGGCCACTTTTTAGAGTCTCTGGCATGACAGTGACCTGGTGTCATGTCAGGTCAGTAGGACACTGTCCCGTGGGCTCCTGGTGGCAAAGATGTGGCTGTATCTGCCCAAAACACATCCAGGGATTTCCAGGGCTCTCTGGAAAAAATCACCACCTTTCCTAAAGCAGAGGATAACCAATAGTGTGGGATGGTTTAGCAAAAGGGGGAAATAAAGAGGATCACTGGGTATTCTGGGACAGGTTACAGCCATTTAGATGAGGGAAGAATAAAAAAAAAAAAACAAAAACCAAAAAAACAGTGAGGGAGTGGCAAGAGGAAGGAGATGGATTTCAGCTTCAACAAATGTTTGAGATCCAGCCTTGCCTTAAAAATTGATATTGCCCAGAGCCCAGAAGTAAAAATTTAGCAGTACATCCAAGCTGCCAGGGGTGTTCACTGGGCACCCTCTGCTCCTGGGTTGTGCTGGGGTTTGGGCAAGAACTGACAACAAAATCTGGGGAAAGGAGCCCCTGATTCTCTTGCAGCTGCTGGAGGCACTGAAGCTTGTTAAATAGCAATGGATTTAGAGGGTGAGGGATGTCACACTGTGAGGGAGGAGGTGCTCCAACTCTCCAGTGGAACAATCCAGTTCCCATGAGCTGCATTCAGCCTCATGATGGGAGCCCCACAAATAAACACACTTTGTTTCTTCCCCATTTTAAGACAAGCTGAGTTCTGCAAATATAGAGCTGTGTTTCAATATTCTTTATACAATAAGGTGACCAAAATACGTATGTGGACCCTGTACTGACAACAGAGCAAAAGTTTCTCTATCTGTGCACCTGTCCAAAAATCCAGAGCTGTTCTCCTGGCTGGTCCAAGGACCTGGGGATTCCAACTATTCAGAAGACTCTTCATCTTTCCAAATTTGCATGATACCTTACAAGAATTTTAATTCTGTTGCTGTGGCAAAAGCACACAAGCAATGTTCTTAGATCCTCCCTACACATGTATTTATCAAGGGGTGAAAAAAGGATGGAAGAAATATAGCAGAAATTGAAAGAACTCATCATTTCCTGAGATTTTGCTTGATAATACAGATGTACAGTGCAGGCCTTCTGAAGCTTTTAGATTTATTTCCTAAGGTTGCAAAAAGTAGCTGGAAGCCCTACTCCATTCAATATTGCTCTAACCTCCCTTTGGTTCTGACAGTGATGGATTTTACCTTCTGCACTTAAAAAATCTTGCCCCAGACGTGTTCTCCCTGAACAGCCAAGAGAAAAATCAGCTTTTGTGTCCCCAGTTCTTGCTTTGGGGGTCCCCAGCCCAGGCCCAGCCACTGCTCCACACCCTCATGCAGCTCTGGAGAAGGAAAAAATCGAGGAGAGATGATGAAGAAAATATTTAGGAGCAGGTGGTCCATGAGGAAGCTTGTGCCAGGTGCATGCACCAGAACCGTGGCCCCAAGGCTCAAGGAGCGTTTGGAGAATGACCTCAGGCACAGGGGGGACACTTGGGGCTGTCCTGGGCAGGGCTTTGATGACCCCCGTGGGTCATTCCCAGCTCAGGATAGTCCATGAGAAGTGGGAAAGCCATGGACACTGCAGTGCTTTCCAAGGAACAGAGAGGGAATGGCCACAAAGGTTTGGCAGAGCAGCCCTGCCTGACTCACCTGCATCCCCCTCCAGCTGAGCTGGTGCCCCCAGCTCTGGCTGAACTCAGCCTTTCCTCTGCTTCCCTCTGCATTTCCCTCTCCAAGGGTGATTCTTACTCTGATTCAGCCTCTTGCCACCTCTCACCCTGTTACAGCTCTTTGCTCAGTGCTGAACCCAATGTTAGTGTAGGAACACACAGTCACAGGATGAGTGTATGCAGGTGTTTTTATTGCAGAGCTCTGGGAGTCGGGGTACAAACCCAAACCTGACTCCACATGGGTTCCAGAGGGACAGGTTTTTATATCCTTTTCATTATGTAACTATATAATAATTACTAAACCCAAATTGTTCTATTGTACACATTGATCTTACCCAAGCATGGATTCTTGGGATTTCCATCAGGTCCCCAAACATCCTTTCTCATGGTTCTTGTTACCTTTACATCATTTCTCATGATTCTTATTACGATTAAACTATAATATATTCAATTTACCAAACAATTATTACATTTAACAATCATATTATTTATCTCATGATGATTACACAGGTGCAGTTTCACATGATCTAATAGAGACAAAGCTCAACATTCATTCCCAGGGCCTGCTTCCCTTTCCCAGCCCTGCCAGACCCAAACTTTCTTTGCACCCCCTGAATCTGTTGTACACAATTCCCATGGTTTTAGAAACATTTTTAACCCTGTGCTATCACCAAGGGAAAGCATCAATTACTGCCTCACTCACCTCACCTCTCACAGCCCCCCAGCCCTGTACCTGCCCCAGCCCTCCAGCTGTGCCAGATGTTAATTAGGTGACAGCAGGGCCGTGCCTCGGGGCATTAGGAAGGACATTATCACTGTGGTTTAACTCCATCCATATTTCTCTTGATACATCTGTTTCCCTCTCTCACTTTTTCCCTTGTGCTCCTTCCTTTGACATCATAATTCTAGGGCTCCACTGGATCAGTTTTTAGAAGGTTTTTCTTCTCCTCTGCAGATACTTATTGCTTTGTCACAGCCTGTTTTACTTCAGAAATGTTTCTCCCACTTCTATCACTTTTTTTTTCTTTCAAAAGATATAACTGCCAAAATGAAATCAAATTTAATGTAATTTCTATTTAAAAGACTTTGATTACAGGGGAAGGAGGAGGTTAAATGTCAATGAATGCATTGCTCCAGCTTTTATGAAAAGAATTTCAACTAATTGTTTCATATTATGCATAATTTTCCTATATAAAAATTATTAGCCCCCAGAATGCTCACAAATTTCTTTGACATACATGACAATGAGTACAAAAAAAAAAAAAAAGAAAATACTTTTAGTTTAGAAATGGGATGTGAGGACACCATTAGTGGTCCCATGATTTTTCCCTGTTTCTGAGGATTAGGAAAAGGGCAAAATTCTCCCCAGAACTGGGGCAGAACCTCCAGGATGGGGTGGAGGAGGCAGCAGCTCTGCCTGTGTGCCCTCAGTACAGCTGAGGAGTCACAGCCCCAGTTTGGATGGTGTGACCCAAATCCATGGGAGGGCTGGAAATTCGGATAATTTGGTGTGTGTGTTTGCAGCACCTCTCTCACAACCACCTCTGCTGCTGCCTGGGGACCTCCCCAACGCCTCTGCTGCCCTCCTGCCCCCCGTGAGTCTGAAACACTTCTCCTCATTTGGCTTCCACTGCCACCACCTCTTGCTTTTGCTTCCCCCTCGTTCTGTTTCATGCTGTGCATTGCACAAACCTCCTTATCTGCTCGGTGGGGAATATCAGTTCATGCTCCCTTGTTCTGCTCATCCTCAGGGAAAAAACGTGGTGGGAATCATTGGCAGTGGAAGTCACAAAGTTTGGCCTGCCAAGGTGTGTGCTGGGGAGGAAACAGCAATTTATCTCTGCCCAGTGAAGAGCCACATTGAAATAAAGGTGAACCGACCATCAGCTGGCTCTGAGCTCCAGACTTTCTAATTCAAAATGTCCTTGATGCTACAATAACAAGAATTAAGCTTATCCAGGATACTGCCAGGCCTTGCTTCCTCTCCATTTTAAACAGGGTGCAGAGAGGAGCAAAAACTATTCCAGCTTCTCAAGAGCAACAACCAAAGTCTGAGCCTAAAAATGCACAAAGGTTTGGCATTTAAATATCACAGCTGTAGCCTTCTTAGAAATACCAGAGATACATAATGAATTATAGATTGGGCTGAGCTGCAAAATTCCACCCCCCTGCTTGTCCTTTGGTGGAGTTCTGTTCTGACCCAGGGGTTTGGTTCAGGTCCATCTCTAATTCTGAGTTCATTCCCTCTATGATCCTTGACTTTGGATGCCCTCCCCCAGGTTTAACTGGGAATGTTAATGCACTGGGAGGCACTGCCAGGCCAAGGGAGGTGATGCCAGGGCTTGAACATTTAGCTCAGGGTGAGGTTACAGATCCTGAAGTTGGAAGGCAGGTTCTGCTTTTTTATTTTATTTTTTTTATTTGGTGGTCTCTCTTCTGCTCCTCTAAAAGCCTTGTCAATACTCCCTAACATGTGAATTTAAAATTTTAAGGTGTCTCTGGTCAGAGTTCATCAGTGTTGAAATTAAAGATTCTGAAAGAAACAGGGAAGATTTAAATTTCCAGCAGTCTCAATGCCAAACCCCCATTTTTTATTCCATCACTATGGACCATCTACTTGATTTGTTATTCCTTTTGCAGGCACCTCATGATATTTCCCACATCTCAGTATCTTGTCTATGTTTTTTTCCCAGTAGTCACAGGATGGAATAACTGGGATGGGAAGGGACATCTTGTCCAATCCCCTCCCTGTGTGGAATTCTGCCTTTCAGCCTTGGGAAACCTCTTAAAGCCTTGCTGGGGCTGGGGTGAGGAAAGAAAGGTGAGCAGCAGCTGCTGGGTTTGGGATTTATGGCAGGGAAATGATGTTCATGAGAAGGAGAAGGTTTTCAATCCTGGGAAGCACTAAGTGAAAACTGGAACTGCCACACTGCATCTGCTCTCTGCTCTGGAATTCTGCCCTCAGACTTTTAATTATTATTTCTCATTGGATTTTTTTAATCCCTTCTCTCTTAGTTCCATTGGAAAAAACGTCTCCTGCATATATAAAAGCAGGATAAATCACTCATGACCTTCCAAGATATCACTTTGTTTTTTCCTTCCTCTGCTGCTCTTGGGCCAGCCCTGAGCAGAGCCATGCACTCATTTCCCCTCAGGATCCCAGGTTTACTGACTGGGAGCTCATTTTCCCTTGGGCAGGGGTTTGCACACCCTTCTACCAGCACTGGCTGCTGCCCTTTCAGCAGCACTGCTGGTGTTTGCACAGCCAGGACAAGGCTGGGGCTGGCAAAGCTTTCATCCCAGCTTTCCCTGTGAGCCTTTCCTCTTTTTCCTCCGTGGGGCAGGGGGAGCTCAGGGCACCCAGGGCCTGGCACTGCCCCTTTCTGTGCCCTCCAGCCCAGACAGGGCTGGTCAGCCACGATGTTTCTGGGAATTCCCATGCAGGGGAGAAGCTGCAGAGCCAGGCAGCAGCAAGAGCATTTCCATCTTCTCCTCTGAGCTGTTTCCAGCCTCAATCCACTGAGTCTTCCCATTGCTTCCTGCCCTTTTTGCTGCCAGATTTTTATCTCTTGCTGCTGGGCATTGCTGATGCTTCAGCATCAATCCTGCACGAGCTGGGGCCACAGGTGGGCTGTGCTTTGTGACAGTCCTACATGTCACCCCTGGGACCCTCCAAAGACCCTCCTGCCACCCCGAGGTCACAGTGCTGCTCAGAGCCCAGGGGGTTCTGGAGAGCAGAGCTGGGACATGGGCCAGCCAAGGTCTGCTCCAGCCTATAAATCCTGCCTCTAGGAGCCCAGCTTCGTCAGGCAGATGGAAAATACAAACAGCCCGACCTTCCCAGGACCCTGAGAGCAGCCCCAGCCCCAGAGCAGCAGGGGGATTTCATCCTCCTTTGGTAGGGCACAGCAGGAGAACTGTGCAGGCTCCAGAATGGTGATGCTGCTCCTAGCAGACATCCCAGTGCCACCAGCAGGACTGTCACCTCTGCCTCTGCTCAGTGCTGCTTGGACAGGCAGGGACACAAAAAGGGTGCTGTGGCTGGGAAGACACATTGGTTTAGTATTTATTCCCTTTTGTTTCCCTTTTTCTCACCCAGATATCTCCTGCCCTGTTGGAGTTTGGGGCTGTTGTGTGGTAGAGATTTTCTTTCTTTCAGAGCCAGCCATTTAGCAAGAAGTTTTGACAATAGTTAGGAAAAAATCTGGAAAAATATAAGAAAATAGGGAGTGAGATGTCAATGAGAAAAAAATCTGGAAAAATATAAGAAAATAGAGAGTGAGATGACAGTGAGAACATGAAGGTGCCTCCTAACCTGCTCAGCCTTTGGAGACAGACATCCCCAGGAGAAGCTCAAATTAAAGGGCAGTCAGCTTGATGGGTTAAAAGAGCAGTGTCTGGAATTGTACAGCCAGAGATGGAAACTCCTACAATGGTTTTCAGAAGGCTCAAACAGATCTTGTAGGATGATTCTGAGCATGGTTTAACTTGTAAGCACCCACAGAGCCAGCATGAGAGGTTTTTATTACTTGAGGTTCAAGGTACTGAAGACACAGGCTGATATGCCCAAGTTCTGCACAGCATTTCCCCATTAAAATCATTAAAATCCCATTCACAGCAATGGAACTGAGGGGTAAGATATGGGGTAATAAATTGTTGGTGGCCCCTGAGAAAGCCACTGCTGCTGTCAGTAATGAACACCCAGCCACACGTGGTGTCTTGTCCTCACTGTGGGCAGCCTCATCCTGCCCAGCACTCCTGAGCTGCTTTTTCAGCAGGATCCAAACAATTCCAAATGGCCCTGGCCTGGAGCACCCAGCCCTGCCATGAGGAGAGGGACAGGCAGAGGCTGAGCCATCACTCTGTGCTCCCCCAGACCTGCTGAGGCTCATCCCAACTGAGTTTTCATGCCTTTGTCCTTTCTGCATTCCCATTTCCCATTAAGCCTCCTCATCCCTTTTATTAAGGTTTATTTTTACCTCAGTGCAAGGGGCTGGGAGCGCGTGGCTCCAGCTTTGGCTGCTTGGCATTTTGTGAAGATTGTGTCATGTGCCACTTCAAACCTCACCAAAAATAACTCCCTGTGCTCAGGAGCCTCCTCCCTACCTGCACAGACCACTGCTTCCCAACCCTGTGGGCTTGTTTTGGGGGAGATTGGTGGGAAAGAGGGGGAGGGGGAAAGGGAAGAGCTGCTGGTTTGAAGAGAAGGGATGGGGAAAGGCTGTGATGTGTTTCTGCTGTTTCAAGTAGAATCCTCGTGGTTTTCTCTCGTCCTTTTTGCTGTGGGAAGGGGGAAGCAACTTAAGGCAACATCTCTGAGCACCAAGCAGGCCTGGGGTTTGAAAAGAAAGCACCTGGGAAGAGCTGGAGGAATAAAATGATTTATTTTAGCAATGAGCAATCATTGGAAGGTATTAGGAGTGCCCTAGGGAAAATCAAAGGGATTTACTCCAGCACACTGCTGAGTGAGGCCCCTCTGAGCCCAGGTGGGACCTGATGGCTCCAGCTTTGCCACAGGAGCTGTTCCTTCCAGAAATGAGCAGGAGCAGAAAACATGGAGCCAAAAGGTTCCTCTGGCTCCTCCTGGGGTGATGCCATTCCCCACGTGCCTCCTGCCCTCCTCCAGCACAGATTTGGTGACAGTGGCTCTCCCTGGTCTGCATGGGGACAAGGAGCAGGAATCAGCCATTCCACAGAAAGACAAGGGGAAAAAATTCATCCATTGCTCCTGCTTAACCTCCAGCCATGCAGGATCACCTGAGAACCTTCCAAGAACCAAAAATGTTACTTTTCACCCCAAACCAAGATGTCTGTGATAACAAACCAAACACAGCTGAAATGAATCAGTTTGGAATATGTTATTTTCGAAGCCTTTTCTCCTGAATCCTGACTTTTCTTTCCGAGAAAATGAATGACATCTCAAACCTGGTTTTTCTCCTGTGAACATCAAAATGAACACTGTCAGCCTTGTTTTCTGCAAAGAATTTCTTTTTGTGGTCGGGGTTGATTTTTATTTATTTTTTGAACTGGAAAAAATACAGTGAAGTCTTTCTCCCCTATATTTTAACAATTCTTTGCCTTGCAATCAGATATGGGAAGGAAAACGTTATTAAACCTGAAAATTCCCACTAAGCCACATTGCATTTAGTAGCAGGTGGCATCCCAATTCCACCCTTTTGGATATTCAAAATCCATATTGGTGACCCTGTGCCCTCCACTGCCTGAGCAAGGGGATCCCATCCTGCACCTGTTCCAGTTTCTTGGAGACCAGAGAAGAGAACAGCACAAGGGACAGAGCTGGAGGTGGTCCTGTTTAAGTAGATAGCTGGGGGATTCGTTTTCTTCATGAAAGTATTGATTTTTCATAAACTAAGAGCACAAGGAGCCATGGAAAACAATCAGTCCCAGTGCAGGAAGCTGAAAAATTAGACAGCACTCCAAGCCTTCGTGATTGTGCTTGGTGAGATAAAAAAAGCTTTATTTATAGGCTTCAAAAATATCAGAGGTGTGGCTCTAACACTGGAAGTTCATTTACTCTCAAAGGGGAGGCTGAGTCTCCCATTCAGGCAGGAAACATCAGCAGAATCAGACTCATGGAATTTCTTGTCTGCTCTGCCTGTGACGATGCTGAATAGATCCTCGACACAGCCTTTCATTTCAGCATTTCAGCTGTTGCATTTCCATCCTGTGATGGGAAATGAGATATGCAAAAAGAGACAGACACAACAGCACTATTTCCTTCCCTTTGGTTTCTGTCTGCCTCTCCATAGAAATTCTAACTTCAATCAGGAGCTAGAGAAGTTCAAGCCTGAATTAAAGTGTCACCTGCTTTCCAGTGAAAGTGATGAATCACTGGAAAATCGTTTTCAGGGAATGTGGTTAGATTCCTCATCCTGATACCAGTGTTAAAGGCTGCATGTCCCTGCTTAAACCATAACTCAATTGAGGTTCATGCAGAAACCAGTAACTGGAAGAAATCTATGGCCCTGGTTATACAAAACAGCAGAGCCATAAATCACACTTGTCTCATGTCTGCAATTTATGAAGCCATTACATTCAGAATTTGTTAGATTTCAAGTTTTGGTTCCAGTTCATTTTTATTTCAGCAGAAGAGAAGACAACAGTAAGGATTCTGCAATTGTGCTTAAATGTAAGTGAAGACAGTGTCAGACTGGGGTGGAAATCATGTCTGCACCTGGACTGTGCTCCCTGGCCTTGTTAGCAGCATGGAACCTGATGCATTTCTGGGAAGTATTTGTGTAAAATCCTGGGTGTGCTGGGAGCAGGCAGCCAGAGCCCAGCCATGCCCTGCCTGACCTGAGCAATTCACACAACAAACCTGAGCTGCTCCAGGTGCATCAGGCTCCCTGTGCCAGGGCAGGTTTTGTTTATCCACTCCAGCACAGACACAGTTTGGTATCCCTGTTTAAATCTATTTATTTATCTATGGATACAACTCCCAGCAGTGAGGAAAAAAAGACATTTTAGTGAAGTTAAGATGCTTGTCAGCATAATGCTGCCCACCACACACAGGATTGCTTTCCTGGGGCAGGGGACAAACCTTGGGTGAGAGACAGCTGAGCTGAAATCCTGGGTTTCTCTAATTTGTATGGAAGCTGTTTGGGTTTTTTTGTGACCACAGACCAGAGAAATAGTTCAGGTGACAGAAGCAGTGACCCTGGTAAACTTTCACTCTTGAGCCTTCTGGCTGTGTCTTTTCCTATTAGATGTGATTTTAAATAAACATGAAGGGACCAGACAGGCCACAGATGCAGGTTTCTAAGCAACACAGCTAAATCCACATCTGTGTCTAGAGGTGCAGACAGAACATCTCAGGACAGTTTTGAGTAAGTTTGGTTTTTTTTAGTTCCCCTTCCTTTCAGAGACACAGAGTACAGACCACCAGAAAGAAAAATATTAAGTATATATCTGACTTTCCTGGGAACTGATGGTTATAGGGCACAGTAAGATGAGGGCCAGAAGGAATGGCTTTCTCATTTTGAGGCCTGATGTGATGTGGCTGCTGAGCTGTCATTTCCCATCACATCTGGACATTTTGGCAGCTGTCATGGACTGCCCAGGCCAGAAAGTCCCGATGAGGAGGGAGATAAAAGGCAGAAAAGGTGAAAATCATAATTGTGCTCAAAACTGGGATAGGTGAGGAGAAAAAGCAGGGCAGTCCCAACCTGACAGAGCCTCAAGGCAGAGGATAAACCACGGCAGAGACCAGTGCAGAAACTCTCACATACTGAAAAAACACATTTCTGTGTGTGTGTTTGTGTGTGTTGGCTTTTTCCACGTTCAGCGAGACGCTCGCTTGAGAGCTGGGAGATTTAACTCTGTGCAGATGGGAGGGAAGATTTTCAAGCTGCCTGCTTGTAAGCCAGCTCCAAAATGACAGCACTGCCACTGGTGCTTTTGTCCTAAGCACCCAATTAAACTGGCTGTTCCCACCTTCCTGCCACGTTCCTGTCTCTGAGCAGCTAATGAGGCACAGCCCAGGGAAGGAGGGAAGGCTCTGAGAAATCGCAGACTCAGCCCGGACCCCTGGCAGAGCACAGGGAGGCTGAGCCAGGGTGGGATCTTTCCTGGGAAAGAGGGGCACACCTGGGTGGTGCTGAAACACTAAACTTAAGGAAATTAGGATTTTAGTTAAAAGTTAGGAGAAACTGGGCTTGAGATAGTTACTGAAACTTAAATAATTGATTGCCTGTCAATTTATGTTTGCTTCACTGTGCTTGCAATGGGAAAGGATGAAACTGGTAGTTAGGTCCAAAGAACACAAACAATTGCAACCAGAAACTCATTCTTTGCAAAACTGGAGTTGCCCCAAAAGCCATTTGTATTGTCATTGATAGAAAAGGTCAGGGTGAGGAAGACTCGCCTTACTTCCTCCTTTTAAGACCCCTCCCCACAAAAACGAGCCCAGACTTAATTCAAGAAGCCAACCACGCTGCTTAATTGCCATTCCAGCTAATTACCATGGGAAGCAGGGATGGGAGGGGCTGGTATTATGAATATGAATTTGTTTGAACATTTTGTCAATAAATAGACTCTGTGACCACCTGGAATTTTGCAGTGTGTATTAGGGGTTACCCCACACTGCTGCCCAGCCCTGAATAAACATTCACTTTGTAACTTTAAATTGTTAGAGAGTCTTTTGTCCGTCACAGTTGAGTATCAGTGTTAGACCAATACTCGTATCTTGGTAAATCAGTGCCACCAGACAGGCTCTGGGCAGAACCAGGGCCAGGCTCTGATGCTGTCAGGCTAGGAAGCAGTGAAAGAATGCAGTAACATGAGTTAGCATGCAAGCAGCAAGAAAGATAGATTTATTAAAAACCCATGGCATTTACATAAAGGAGATAGTGGAAAAAAAAAAAGTAAAAAAGACTCATTGGTCAAAGAAAGCAGCACCTCTTTGAAAACATGCTATCTGCAAATTATCACTAGACAACAGCTCAGTGGTCAACACCAGGTGTCTATCTGTGTTGTTCTTTCTTCTTTTCTTTGTTTTGTCTCTGAGAAAGATCCCCAGCCTGGGAAAGATCCAAGCTGGAGCTGAGAAAAGTCAATAGCCTGGGAAAAAAAAACAGATTAGGTTTTTCCACGAGCCTTCAGCAGTGTCCACAAGGCTCCTTGTCCAGGAGACTGAAATAGGAGCAGGTGCCCCTGCACCCTCTCCAGCCCATGGTGCAGCCAGCTTCTTGCTATGGGATGTTTTACTGTTTATGATTTATTATTTATTTCACATGTAGGAAGAGTGAGGAGAAAAAACAAGAAGCTGAGAGATGGTGGCATCAAAGTGAAGGTGGTCACCAGAGTGCTGTGAGATGGAATGAGCACATTTGGAGCAGATTCAATCAAGGTTCTCACAGCAGCTTCTGTAAATCTGTGACCTGGAGCTCTCCAAGAGTCTCTGTTTGCTCAGGAAAAGATGCAGGTCAGCAAGCAAGGGGTGGAGGGGAGAGAGGGAATCAGTGGCAGATTTCCTTAATCTGTTTCAGATTTTTTTTTTTTCTGCTGAGAGGAACAGAAATTGGAGAGAGATTTAGGTGAGATGTATGGAACAATTCTTTACTGTGAGGGTGGGCAGGGCTGGCACAGGGTGCCCAGAGCAGCTGTGGCTGCCCCTGGATCCCTGGCAGTGCCCAAGGCCAGGTTGGACATTGGAGCTGGAGCAGCCTGGGACAGTGGGAGGGGTCCCTGCCAGGGCAGGGGGTGGAACAAGATGATCTTTAAAGTCCCTTCCAACCCAAACCTGATTTTATGACCCGTGATGACTTGTCCTATGCCCTGATGATTGTGATGACCACATGAGAATAATCTACACTCACCAAGCCCTGGAGAAAAATTCCTGATGGAGGCCAGAAATAACATATTCCAAATCTGCCAACTTCTGAGGCAGCAAGCCCAGCCTTCCTGCTTTGTTGGGGGTGATAAATCTTTTTTCTCCCATTGTTTTGAGCAGGACAACCTGCATTTTGATGATACTGATTTAAATTATTGCCACTTGCCCCACAGCAGGCAGTGTGTGGTGCTCAGCTGTTTGTTTGTTACTTTTCTTGGTGTCCAGTGCATAAGGGAAAATTTGTATAAGCTTGTGGTAAATGCAGAGCCTTGTGTTGAGAGCTGCAATGCCCACTGGCCTCGTCATTTATTGGCCATGAATGTCACTGTTGCATCCCGTTCTTAGTGAGTTCTGAGATGTGACAATCTGAGAAGTGTTTGCTTCTCTTTTAGGGAGAGCTGGAGCTCTGCAAACAGGCTGACAACATCCCCAAAGGGAAAATCCAGCTCAGCAAACTTTGAGATGAGCCCTTGAAGGCACAGCCTGTGTGTGTGGTGGGGACCTGGCGTTCCTCGCCCGAGGCTGAGAGAGGCTGATCAGGTTTGATTGTGTGCACTGCAGGGGTTATTGATCATCCTGATGATTGATGGGCTGCTCCCTGCCAGGGCTCATCTTTGATGGAATTGCATCAGTGATCTGCCAAGGCCAAGCTCGTTGTCCCCAGAAGTGCTAACTATATTTAATATATACATTTGTCTGTATTTATAAAATTCTCTTCTCAACAGAGATTAAATTATTTCCAAAGGTTCTGCATGCCTCTCCTGGTCTGTGGGGAAGTGCAGATCCATAAATCAGCGCGCTGACAGAGATGAAAACCTGAAAGGTTGGGTGGTATGTGCTGAATCCATTCCTGTTTGACACATTCCCCCTGGGGCTCAGTGCCAGGAGTGACATTGGCTTTGCCCTGCACAGATCCTCGTGGTGGGAACGTGGCACCAAAGGAGTCCCCAGCAGCAGGGAATGTGACCCTCCTCCGAGCAACTCAGCACAATGTTTATCCTTGCAAGGCTGGCAGTATGTATATAAATATATAGATATTATAGCTGAAGTGGCACCAGATGGATAATTGCAGCCCCTGAGTGCCTAATCTACTCTCCAGGACATGGGCAGTTTTCTAAGCCAACAAAACTTAATTGAACTTTCAGTTCCAGCTGGAAAAGGTTATGGATCTAGCGAGTGCAAACGGAAGGCAGGATGAAAAGGTCAGATGTTCTGTTCTCTTTGTAATGGATTGACCAGGGACATGTTTTTATCTTTCTCACAACCACTGGATTGTAAAACTTAATTAGCAAGTCACTGCTCTGCCCTGTCTGAAGGCATATGTGTGATGATTACACATAGATCACGTTTTATGGATGTGTCATGTTTTCATCCCACAGTAGCAGCCTGCATGAGCGATGCTTTTGTCACATATTTACATCGATAGTTCAGGGAAGGGCCAGTAGGACAAACTGGAGGGCTCCCCTTGGTGTCAGCTCCCAGGAAATCAGTGGGGCTGCAGCTGCCTGAGCTGGGCTCTCACCTGCTCTGCTGGGATGTGGGAGAGGAGGCATTGCAAACACAGGAGATCATTGAATTTGCATGATAAAATTTACACTTGCTTAGACAATGCTTGGTTAAAACAAAGCAATTTGGAATTTCTGTTGAAGGTGTTCTAAGATACAGGGTATCTTATTCCTGTTCAGTTCCTAACAAGTTCCAGAAAGGAACTGTTATTCCTTTTCCAATATATTTGCCTGAAAGCTCATTAATTTCAAAATTATAACAATTCAGAGGGAAGGGGGTCATGTTTTCCATTCCAAGGGAGGCTCCTGCCTTCCTTAGCAGACAAATCATGTCTGTCTTTCAAACTATGACAACAGGCAAATCCAAGAGATGTGGAAAGGAATGGACATATAAAGAAGGAATAATATAACATATAGGAGAGAAAATATAAATAAAGAGGTAGAAAAATGAAAAGGATGTGTGTATGGCAAAGAAAAAGATATCAGCACAAGAATGTCTGACCTGCAGCCCAATCAGCCTGATTGGAGAATGTTGATTTCATCATTGGAAAGTGTGGTCTCAACATCCAAAAGCATGTATTTCATGTCTCCAAAGAGGTGAGAAAATAGAGATAATTGTTTATTTGATATTAGACATGAAGGGAAAACATTCAACAATAAAGGACAGCTAAGGGCTGGAATAGATTGCTGTGAGATTGGATCCACCAGAGGTTTTTAAGAGCAGGTTAAACCAACATCTGTCAGGAAAGGTTTAGAAGTAGCTGGTGGAGAATTGAGGCAGGGTTTGGTGACCTCCTGAGGCCACTTATTTTCAAGTTTGGTTTTGGTGATTTCATGTAATTTCACTCCCCTTGAGTGCAGCTCATCTCCAGAGCATCAGCAATGGTCTCAGTGAGTCAAGGACTCCAGGTAGGATGAAATCTGAATTAATCACACACAAATACACCCAGAGTCACAATTCAATCCAGGGAAGATCTTTCAATTTATATTTCAATTGGGAAAGGGAGAAAAAGGGTTTAAAAGACATTTCAATTTTTCAGTGGGATAATTACAAAGTCTAGAATTTCCCTCTTCATACAATAATGCTTTTCCTTATTGGCATTTTACCTAGACACACAAGGCTATAGCTGCTCCCAGTTTGTAAGATATCCTGCCATTTTTCTGGAAAGTTTGAACAATTAAATGGGTGGATAAAGAGAGCTGCACTTAAAACTAAATGAAAGAACAGAAACACTCGGCATTTATCAAGTCCTAAGGATTAGGATCCTGATGTAACACACTTTATTTTATCTCTGGAGAGATATGGATGTGTTGGGATGGATATGGAACATGAAATGGATATATCTCCATTCCCAGTATTCTTTTTTCTTTACATTTTTCTGCCTTTGAGTCTTTCCAAGGGGTCATTTCTTGTCCTCAATGGATGTGCCAAGACTCACATACTTCCCTCTTCACGCCTCCAGCATCTCTCACACTCACAGGCCTGGGAAGGGAGCCCAGAGCTGTGCTGTGTCCCAGACCATGCATTTGGGCAGGGCCACACATGAAATGAAGCCTTGGTGGAAAGCACAGGCTCTGCCTGGCAGCTTGCAGTGAGAATTTCTCCCCCGTGTGTGAAAAGAGGGGCTGTAGGGAGCCATTTCCACACTTGTGACACATCAGTGTTCCATCACACCAGGCAGGCACACAGCAGAGACGTCCTTGGCATCAGCACCAGGGTGAATTGTGACTTTTCAGAGCAGCACTTGAGTTTTTTTGAGTTCCTAAAGCTTTGCTACCAGGGTTTTTTATATGGATCCTTCTCTTCTTCGAGAGCAAGTGAACCTCTTCCCTTTTTAACTGGATCACTGCATTCATGGGTCCCTTCCTTACCCAGAGTGTGTGTGACAGAGAGGATCCAGGAAGCAAAGGCAAATGTTTCTCCTGAGAAACTCCTGGTGCTGCAAAGCCAGCTCAGGAGGGGACTGGGAATGCTGTCAGCACAGCTGCACATGGAAGATAAAGAGACAGGAAGCACTGCCCGAGCATATCTACAACACATCAAACATCAGCAAGTCAATCAAAGCACCATTAATCCATTGGACTCTGACCCTTCCTCTCGGATGCTGCCAGATCCATCAGCTGGGGATCAGCAGCAGAGAAGCAGCAGCAGGGCAGGCACTGGTCACAGCAGCACAAAACAAGAGCCCCTTGCAGCCCCCTGCAGCTCAGTGCATCCAGGCCACCCAAAAGCCTTGCTGAAAGGGGATTCTAAGGAATGATGGCTTTGCCACTAGAGGAATTGAGACACAAAAAGTTCTGTGTCAATACAAAAACCTGCAGCACTGCCTTCCTTTCTCCATTCCAGAAGTGTTTCATGGTTAGGAATGTCATCTGTGGGCAAAAAAACCCACCAAACAACCAACAAAACAAAATATACTCAACATTCAGCTTTAGTTGAAATTAGAGAGGAACAATCAGGACTCAGACATGCAAGTCCTAAAGAAACGAGGAAATATCTGTGAGTTTTCTCAGCAGCCTCTCCCTTGGGATCACTTTGTTTAATAACTTCAGCTGAGAGCTGTGATCAGTGCACACAGGAGAAAGGCTGGGCTGGGCTCCAGCCCTTGCTGAGGGAGTAAAAGTGCAGTTTGCAAGAGAAGAGGCTGCTTGTGTCACACACACCAAAGCAGTGATGACTGCATCATCATCATCCTTCAGCTTACATGGGGAAGGGATTTGTAAACAAAATGCTCTTCAATTGAAGTGAAAACATTCCAGCAAAGCCCAGTGGATGCAAACTTCAAAGACGTGCTCAGACTCTGATGGAGATGTGAGTCTAAATAGCAGCAGTAATTGATGCCTGCAACAGCTGAGTGTTGTGAGCTCCCTGCCACTTAGAGCCCTGGAAAAGACACCCCTGCTTGATTTAAAAAGGTGTTACATGTAAATGGGAAGAAAGGGATTGATATAAATTAGTGGGTGAGAGACAAGGCCTTAGATTAAATGAGAAGTTCCAGACAGCAATCTCTCCATCAATGGTGATGTGAAATCTGCTTCCAAAAGGCCACAGGAGTGTTTCCAGGACGGTGCAATTCCACCCCCTGCACATGCACAGCTTGCAACTCACAGCCAGAACCTACTACATCAAAATAGCACTGATGGTGACAAGTAAAATAAGTTTAGAAATAGAAAAGTTATTCATTAGCATGATTTTTATCATCATCCTCATCTTCATTATCAACATCCCTTCAGCATTAAAATTTCTTGATCACCTTAACTGCAGTTTAGCCAATTAATTGCCTGGACATTATCCAGCCCAGTAAATCTTGATCACTTTGGAGACATGTCATAGAGACAGCAAAAAGGAAAAGGGAGGAAAAAGAAGAAAAAATATCCAAACCCACAAAAAAACCTTAATCTAAGAAAGGAAACCTCCTGATTGTCTGAGAGATTTTGTGATATTGGTGAAGGCTTATTCTGAAGACCAGTTCTGGGCAGGGGAAGACCCAAATCTCCTGTTCCATATTTTGATGTAATGGAAGAATTTTTCTTTCTGAATAGGGGAAACAGTCCTACATCTATCCATTTTCTGTCTTTTTAAAATGGTGAAAGCTGATGAAAACACATGTTCTACTCGGTCTGCATTTATCTTCCGTTGGATTTTGACACTTCTTCTTTCTCATATTTATGACAGAATTTCTTTTTAATAGAGGGGCAAATTTCATTAAAAAGTCGTGTAGAGGAGAAGTTCTGACAACTATTAAAAGATTATTTGGGTTGTTGTTGATGTTGCTGCTAATGTTGTTGTTGTTGTTGTGGCTGCTGCTGCTGGGAACATATTTTAAATTGACCTTATCCATAAAAGTGACATTTACATGGCATGATTCTGTGCTAAGGAGAGATACCCTATCTTACTGAATACATGAGGCCACAGAGTTATTTAGCACATAGCTCTGAGCTGATGTACCCTTATTTAACTCACACAAGATTGGTGCTGATCTGTGGGGATAAGTTGCTCTCATTCATTGTCACCCATGACAGCACACAGGCAGTGGGGGTGAAGTGATGGCACGCTCCAAGTTCAGCCCATCAGCTCCTGCAGCAACTTTTGTCCCTCCAAACACATCTTTAAACTGGTGGAGCCCCTCAGATGGAGAATAATTCCAGCAACAGCTCCCAGACTCTGCCACAGCATTGCCACATTCTCAGCCTTTGCCTCTGGACAGAATTCCTTTATCTTCTTCTGCAAACATTTCTCAATTTATAAACTGGGAATAATAATTCCTTATTTCTCTGTAAGAGCTCTGTGAGGCTTCATCCAGCCAATGTTAGTAAAGTACTTGGAGATCTCTGGATGAAAGCTGCTGCATAAATGCATAGTTTTATTGCTGGACTAGCAAATGTTATTACTCTTCTGAAAAAAAGGGTATGTAGGTAGAAAATAGCCAATCTCAATATTTATAAAATTTCTGCTTCCTCATAAATACCGAAGTTCCATAATCCTCACTGGAGCTGTTGCTTATTTATCTGCATTTGAATTTTAATGAATAAAAAAGCCATTTTTTGGTCACAATTCTTTCAGACGAGGCTCTCTGCAAAATTCTGCTTTCCATTTCAAAGAGTTTATGTTTTGTTGACTTTTAACACTTTGACAAGATTGACTGACAACCACAGACCTGAAAATCCCACTGATTTTGCCCCACAAACTCAAACAGTGAAACAAAGTGTTCCTTCCAACCCCACCACAGTGCTTGAAATGTGTCACCAAGGAGAGGTCCACAGCTCAGCCCAGCTGAGAACCTGCAGAGCTGTGCCTTTGGGTGAGCATGGTGATTTCTGGTAGAATGGAATTCCTTAACTCTTGGCAGAATGTTGGGATTGCCAGGGTTCAGCTCCTGGACTTCCCTGTCCACTCTCCCAGTCCTTCCAACCCTGTCCAGATGTTCTGTGCATGTTTTCCCTGCCCACCCTGCAGGGTAAAGCCATGGGCAGGAGCTCCCTGTGCCCACCAGACACAGAGATCAGCTCCAGCAAAGCCCTGCAGTGATTTTGGGGAAGGCTTTGCTGTGGGCAGGAGCTGCAGTTGGTGTGTGAGTGTGAGAGCAAATTGCTGTGCCTGTGTGTCATGTGTGCCCTCCATGCTCGTCCAGCTGCAGCAAATAATTCCAGTGACAGCCCCTACACGTGGTTTGCATCCAGCCATCTGTAAAGAGAAGGAGATATTATCTGATTATAGCCCTGGTGTCAGTGCAGGGCACCTCCCAGGCAGCAGGGGATGCATAAGCAGCTCCACAGACAACACAAAGGGCAGCAAACATCCATTAAAAAAAATAATTGTGGATGAGACTGTCCCTGGCTTCCAATGAATCTCTTCAGATGAAGATTTGGGATGGGCATTCCTGACTTCTGGCAGTGCTGATGTCACTACCCATGATACAAAGTGGGACAACAGGTATTTTTAGGCAGACATGTCCCACTAGGAGTCAGGTACAAATAATACTCCCATATTCTCTTTTCTCTGGGGTAAAGAGCTACACCAGGGGAAACATGGCCAAAAATTAGCCCTCTCTAGATTTATGGACCAGGTTAATCCTTGAAGTGTAATCTGTCACTGGAGTGGAGAGATAAAATGTCTTTGAAGTCAGAGGACTCTAGCAAGGCTTAATGGCCACCACTCAAATGTGAAATTCATTTGTGCTTCCATTATCTCTTCTCGTAACACTGGTAGTTACAAAGAGCAACAATAATTCCAGCAGATGAAGCTTTGCAGCTCCTGGTACATACAGGGAGCATTGTCCTCAGCCTGCAGAGGACAGAAGCACAGGGAGATGAAATGACTTGCTGCAAAGTGCACAGGGAGTCATTGTTCAGGTTGGTTTAAGCACCGTGCTCCCTGATAGCTCATTCTGTGTTTCAATAACCACAGCACTCTCCTGGCTCTGCAGAGTAACTGTGTGACATGGCTGAGATTGGAAGTGATGTCCCTGAGATGTGGGCTCTGGAATTATCCACTCCTGCTGAGGTCCAGCACATTGTGTTCTCTCCAAGCCCAGTGCTGCAGAGTGCACTTCTCTCAAGCTCAGGATCTGTGCCATCAGAAATACCTTTCCCAAGGATTTCTGCTTCATTTTCCCTTTAAGAGTCTTTATATGCTCCGTACTAAACTGTTCTTCCTTCTGCTCTTCCCTGTGATCAAGGGAGGAGGCAGTTTCCCCAGCAAAGCTACAGGTGTTTTAGAAAATCAGGCCTCAAACTGAGGGTGAAACAGAGAAAGAAAATTGCTGCATCTGAGTTTTGCTGGTGATTGAAAGCAGTTTTAATGTGTGACAGTTCCACCTACACAGCAGGACAAAATTCTCGGCAATTCATTTCTTTTTCCTAATAGAAGATCACCATCTAAGAGAGGAGAAAATACTGTGGTGATTGGTCTTGCTGGTGTGCAAAGTCAGTCAGATTTAACCCTTCAAGCTGTGGTGTCACTGAAAACTCTGATCTTCAGACCAGAGGCACAAGGCACAGGTTGGTGCCAGTTCTTGCCTCCTCCTTTCTGCCATGCATGTGGAAGTGCTGCTCTGTTTGGAAATGCTCCATGGACTGTGAGCACTTGATGGGTACAGTCTGATGGCACCAGTTGTTGCACAAATAGCTATTTGATCCCCTCTTTTTTTTTTTTTTTTTTTTTTTTTTTAGCCATCCAACTCTCAGTAGCCACAGCAAGAAATCCCCAGGGATTACATTGCTGGGGCCATAAAATACCCTGTGAGGCCTTTTCTTGTCACCCTGCTTGTGTTCACAAAGCTGGTAGGAATCAAGGAATCACTGTCCCCATTTGCCAAGTGTGGTCACTTTGACCTACAGGATCCAAAGCTGGAAGGGAGGGACAATTCAAGTGCATGAAACTAAATCCTACTGAAAAATTAGAAAGGAAAAAATCAATCTCATTTTCATTCAGGTAAGAATGAACTTGAATCCTCTGCTGGTTTTGACCTGAGCAAGAGTTTTTATTCATCCAGCAGGTTTGCAACTCCATGCTAAGCATGGCTGAAGCAGATTTGGGCTCCAGCCACAGGTGCTGCGTGGCCCCATGAGTGGGGATTGGAACATTGGGATGCTCAAAAACTCACAATGCTCACAAATGCCACTGACACAAGGCCCTGCAGAAGGGATGTTCCTTTGTTCTTTGCCTGTATTTTATGTATTCTCTTCTCTGTCCAGAAGCTGAAACAAGGCTCAGCCCAGGTTCCTCAGGGCTCCCATATCATTAACACAAACAGCAGAATGTGACTTTGAACATGAAGGACTTCCCGAGCTCTGCAACAGCCTTTGCATCCAGACTTGCAGGAATCTGTGATGAATAGCAGATGATTGCTCTTTTGGAAGGACTGGGCTTGCTTCAAGTTTAATCAGTAAACAGCTTCTGATGATTATTTTCTGTTCTGTAAATATCCCTCAGTGTTTTTGAGGTGACCGTGGCCTGGTGCCTCTGTCACACCCCGAACGTGGCCAAACGTGTGACACTCCTCCATCTCACACGCCCCCTGAATTACTGGGAGAAATAAATGCAGCAAGCATTGCCCTGCAATTCAGAGCTGTCATCCCAGGGTGACCAATGGCTCCTGGAGTCTGTTGGACAGAGAGGCAGATTTTGTCCTTCAGAGACAGCGACCTTTCCTTCCCATGCAAATAATTTCCAATCAAGCTGCCATACAGAGCTATTGCAAGCAGATGGACACATGCAGACAGATTTTACATGCCCTGAGAGTCTCCCTCACTCTCTCACAATAAACAGGATTAAATTGAATTATTATCTGGCTATTTGGGGCATTTTGACAAACAGCACTGAGTCAGATATCGCTTCATAGTGTCACAGTTCTAGATATGACAATTTTTTCACACCCCAAAACGGGGCAGAATTTACATTGTACTGTTTGGGAAAAATATCAGACAGTTTATACATTCCAGCTGTTAGCACTCAGGCTGATAATGGTCATGCATGTGTCTGGCTCCAACAGTAACATATGGAATATAAAATTCCAAATGGGATCTAATACAAGGGAAGGAACCCTCAGCAGGCTGTGGCCTGGGGTAGGTATCCATCTCCCCCAACATGTGCTACTGTAAATTCAAGTGGTCATGCTGAAAGAATAAATATCTAATAAGAAGCCATAAAACAGCAAAGTCTCAGTGTCTGAACCTCAGGGTCTTGTGCTGCATAAATGATGCAGGGATTTTGCCCAAAAGGAAGCCTAAGGGCAGGTTCTCTGTATAGTGAGGCTGTAGAATATTTAAGTAATTTAAAATATATTCTGGCCTTATTTTCTCTGATATTCATAGAGGAAGAACTCAAGCCCAGGAGTGTGGATATCCTGGCAATCCACAGTGCCAAGTTTTCAAGATATTCCTCTCAGCAGCACCTCTGCTTGAATTTGGGCCATTCCTGAGTCCCCTCTGCCCAGCAGTGGCTGCAGCCTGCTGGAGGAGCCCTGTTTCTGCAGCCTGCTGGAGGCACTTTGATTTAATGTCTGATTGCATTTAATTTGTGGCAGCAGCCCAGATGCTATGGCCATAGGTGCCTAGAAAATTATTAAGCAAATGCAGTAAGACACATGGAAACCTAAATCAGAGCCCAAGGACACCTGCATCCTGAGATATTGTCTCATAGCTCCAGGACATTTGACCTTAGCCTTTATTCCATGGTCATGAGCTTTTAGCAAGTGGTTGGAGAGGGACCAAAACTTTGCAGGAGGAATGTTTTCTGCGGGAAAAACGGGCTGACCTATTTTTTATGCTAACAGTGAGCTTCTGCCTCGAGTCAGAGCTGGAGCTGTGGGTTTTCACAAAGCTGAGAGGTGACAGCCTTTACTCCTCAGGTAAAGCTGAACAATGGGAGAATTGTATTTTTGGGGTCGTGGAGGTGGAATTGACCTGGAGGTGAAAGGCAAGGTCTTTACACACGTGGAGCAGCATTTTGCCCCATTGGATAATATTTTAGAAGGCCTGAAGGCAGAAAAGCACAGCTCAGTGTGAGCAGACCAGGGCCTGAAAGAAAGAGCTGTTCTCACTGCTCAGATCTGGGAAACATGGCTGCAAAAAGCTCCACTGGAAAGAAGTGGACAAACTAAAATTAGTTTCAAGCAAGCAAATAGAAACATTCCATCTTGGAAAGGAAAGAAACACTGCACATTTCGGGTTGGAAACGTTTCTTTCACTTTGTTTCGAACTCAACCACAGAGCAGAGCAGCAAGACATTTTTTAACTTGCTTTTATTGCCCATTTTTATTTTTATCCCCAAAAGTGCCACCTGGTTGGAGCTAGAATGTCTGTATCTCTGGAATGTGATGCTAGATTTGAACACTGACAATCCTGAAAAGTTGAAAGCTACGCCTCATTTGAGCAGCTTGGACCTTAGTTGTGGTATGAAATTGTGCAAAACAACCCACAGAAGCAGGAAGAGCATACAAATTCTGTTTTCTGGGATTAATCATGTTGCTGAGGTCTGCCACAGGGGTTTGGAGGTGTTCCTGAGGATTGTGCTTATTATCCTATCGATTCCTTTCTGCTTTTAATCTGCTTGCTGCAAATCAAAAACTCAAGTGAAGTTTCCTCCAATTCAGTTTTCAGCTTTCCTCAATACCAAACAAATTTGTTTCCAATGGGAATAAAAATCGCCAGGGCTTCTTCCTTTTTTCCAAACAGTTTTCCTGCTTTCAGAAATACAATCTTGGGTTGTTCTTGGTCAGAGAAGGGTTCTTGGGGAGAGCAGGTTTTGGGGAGTCCCTTCCACACCCGCTCTGTACCTCAGGATCTCACCTAAGCAAAGAATTTCGGTGGGCTTGAAGGACTTGTGTGTTGAACCAGTTCTGGAGAGAACAAATTTCTCCTTAGGGTGGGGGAAGGAGCAGTGGTGTGGCTGGACAGAGGGTGAGCCTGTCTGTGGTGTCACAGATGTGTCCTGGCAGAGCAGCTGAGGCACAGAGCAGGAGTGCACAGGTGCGCTGTGAGCTCAGACTCAACATCCAAATCTGAAAACATAACCCAGTGTGTAACTATGGCTGTCCTGGGGCACAGCTGCAGATGTGGAAATGATTTTTTGGTTTTATTTGGTTTTTGTGGGGGGTGGTTTTTTTGGTTTTTGGAGGGGTTTTTTTGAGGGTTTTTTTTGGGTTTCTTTGGGTTTTGTTTTGGTGAGGTTTTTGGGGGTTTTTTGGGGTGGTTTTTTTTTTGTGGGTTTTTTTTTGTTTTTGTTTTTGTTTTTGGTTTTGGTTTTTTTTTGGTTGTTTGGGGGGGTTTTTTTTGTGTATCTAGGAGGGGATCGAGCTGAGCAGGGAGCTGCCCATTCTCCTCTTTCCCATGGCAGGAATCCCATCAGACAGGGACCTCCCAGGCAGACCAGAAGGAATCAGAAGCAGACACAGAGATGTGAAGCAGCTCTGAAAGGCTCCATATCACCTGTCACAGCATCTGACCTGAGGTCTCACTGCAGAATATGAGATATCTCCAGTGGATGACCAGCCCAGCAGAGCCAGGAGCATGGGGAGCTCTCTGCTGGGAGATTGGATCCTTGGGAAGGATTCACGGCAGGATCGTGGAACAGCTGCTGTCACCGCTCCCCCTTCTCTTTAATGTAACCAGAGACTTAAACACGACTGAGTTAATCTTTGAGGAAAACAGAAACTACTGTAACAATAGAGGCTGTAACATGGTTACAAATGAGAGCTACTGCTCCCCTCTGCATTTTGAATTCCTGGGATAATTCTGCGGAGCTTCATTACCGGAGTATAATTGTGTTACAGAACTCTAAATCACCCCGCTACACTTAACTGGCAATAACATTAAGATAGTGCAGATATTCATTTTAATTAAAACATAGCCTCAAACTATTTCCCTGCACTAAGAGGCAAAACTTTTTCCTCCTTTTTTTTTTTTCTCCCCCAACTCCAGAAACTTTCATTTGTTCCCAGTGTGTCTCTGTTCACCAGAGGGTCTGGAACAAAATTGCAATTAATGAACACCTTTGTGCAAAGCATCTCTTCCCTGCGAGCACCTTCCTCTTCATGTGCCTGACTCTGCTGCAGGGAGGGGATGGCTTTGGCTGGTTCCCAGTGTGACCTGCATCTGTCTCATTCTAGCAGAGTGCAGATGATCTAGACTGAGTTTTATCTGATCCAGGCTGTTTAATTCAGAGCAGACCACCTGGCCAGCCCTTGAAGCCCCCAGAGAGCAGTGCAAGTGGAAAATCCCAGCTGAAGAGAAGCCAGGATATGCTGGCAGTCTTTATTAATAAATTCTGTCCTCCATATCAGTGCAGCCTATCAAGCACCTGAACAGAGATGAGCAGAAATAGAGCCCAAGGCTGCCCAAGGACTCTTCAGACCAGCCCAGCCCAGAGTGATCTGGAAATCAGGAGATCTGTACTGTTGGAGGAGCCTTTTGGAGGAGTACACAATCAGCCATGAGATGAACACGTAAGATTCAAGTGAGCTGAAATACCTGGTGACATCAGGTGTTAAGGTCCCAAAAAGCACAGCTGAAGAACATATGTGTAGTTGAAACGTGCCTGCTTTCCCAAAGTGTCCAAATTACTCTCAGATGTGTAGCAGCTCTGTTGCAAGTTCTCATTTGCATGTAAACCCCAGCACAGCTCCCCTGACTCTGGGAATGGAGGAATTTGGTCATGAGGAATCTCCAGGTGAAGGCAGATTCAACCTAAACTCTTCCAGCCCAGCACAACCACCAGAGCTCTGGCTGAGCTGTGCTACCAGGATCAGATAAAGGTGTCTCAGCCTGGATCTGCCTCCCAGCACTGCTGAGGGCTCTTGTGGCCCTGGCCAAGGCCAGCCCTGCAGTTTTACCCTTGGGGAAGAGCTGCCCCTGGAGCTGTGGGTGGTTCCTGAGTGCCTGTGGTGTCAGGAGGTGCCTCTGTGCTTTTTGATTTACCAAGATAGGAGTATTGGTCTAACACTGATACTCAGCTGTGACAGACAAAAGACTCTCTAACAATTTAAAGTTACAAAGTGAATGTTTATTCATTGCTGGGCAGCAGTGTGGGGTAACCCCTAATACACACTGCAAAATTCCAGGTGGTCACAGAGTCTATTTATTGACAAAAGGTTCAAACAAATACATATTCATAATACCAGCCCCTCCCATCCCCTGCTTCCCATGGTAATTAGCTTGAATGGTAATTAAGTAGCGTGGTTGGCTTCTTGAATTAAGTCTGGGCTCGTTTTTGTGGGGAGGGGTCCTAAAAGGAGGAAGTAAGGCGAGTCTTCCTCGCCCTGACCTTTTCTATCAATGACAATACAAATGGCTTTTGGGGCAACTCCAGTTGTGCAAAGAATGAGTTTCTGGTTGCAATTGTTTGTGTTCTTTGGACCTAACTACCAGTTTCATCCTTTCCCATTGCAAGCACAGCTAAGCAAACGTAAATTGACAGGCAATCAATTATTTAAGTTTCAGGTAACTATCTCAAGTCCAGTTTCTTCTAATTTTTAACTAAAATCCTAATTTCTTTAAGATTAGTGTTTCACTTTCATGATTGTTCCCTCTCTTTCACACCAGGGCCAGAGTTAAACTCCTCTTCATGGCTGAACATTTCACATTACAAATGGATCATCTGTGCATCAGCTTCCTCAGTAAGGAACCAACAGACCTGAGGAGACAGGCAAGGACACTTTTTCCATCATTGGGGAAAAAAAAATCACGTTGAATTCATGAAAAAACCTGTAAGTTGGATTTGAAATGTGCAGAAAACAACAGTTTACAAGTCTTGGGAGAACCAAGACTCCTTCTGTTGTGTTCTCAGTTGCAGAATTAATGATATTAGAGATGAGAAATGACAATCTTATGATGCCTCAAGGTTTCCATGCAGGGTTTTCAAACATTTTTAATTTCTTCAATTTAACTTAATTTAAATTTTACTTAGAGGTAATTGGGATGAATTAATATAGTTACAATTATACAGAAATCAATCCATTAATGTCTGGAAAATCTTGTTAATATGGTAGCAATTTCATGGACACAAACAAAAATCTACCCACTTAAAATAACCTACATAGTTCAATTTTAGATAATAACAATTAAAAAACTCCTACGTTTATTTATATTTTTAGAATTATTTTACCTAATAATTGTTCTGGCTGATTAACTTTGTTGTTGCAGCTATGGTGCCTAACAAACACCACTAATCCTTTTAGCTTGGGGTCATTCCTTTCATGTTTCCATGTATCACCTCAGACTGTGATGTTCAGGTGTTGGACTCCAAATTGTTCCTACTGCACAGATAAATTAACAACAAAGTCACTTAACAACCAGTGGGCTGCAGTACCACTTAATAATACTGGTAAATATTATATCACTGCTGTATTATTACCATATTGCAATTAATTTATTTATTTTGAAGATTATTGGAATCAGTAAAGGGTAGAAATTACAGGAATAAATGAAATAATTCTGTTTAATTATTTAGCCTGGGATTCTCTCTTTGATGTGTCTTCCAGTCAAGTTTCCATCCTTCCCAGGCAGCTGCTGGCAAGGTTTATGGAGAAATAATCCATAGGGTGAAAGTTATTGTGCTGATGGGTGAGAAAACTGCAAAATGGAAAGAATGTATAGGAAATTTACCTTATGGCCTGGAAATGATTGGATATTGTCTGCTTATGAGGAGCCCATTTTTATGAACACTTGGTTGACTGCTCAAGAGTAAAGACGCTGCAATGTGTTAAAATATTAATGAGAATCTCAGAGTATATGTTGTGTCCAATTAGGTTAATAATGCATGGAAATTTATCAGGAATTCAAGCCTTCAGTAGAGGGTTTCCATGTAAAAAATGTGGGTCCAAAGAAATTTATAAATGATGCTCAAAAATGCACCTTGGTCTTCTCTGAAGTGCCCATCACCTGGGTTTGAGTGACAGGCAGCCAGGCTTTGTGAAATGCCAAATATCTCAGGCTAAATGGTGCCTGGCATGTTTCAGATTTGATAAGACATAATAGGCAAACCTGATAAGCTTCACGTTGGGTGACTATCTAAAGCTTTCCCAGACTATCTGAACACCTTGTGTTGAAAAAGAGGGCAAGGACTAAACACCCTTTTAGTGCAGCATTTCTGGGATGGTTGTGGTCAGAGCACAGGAGGGAGCTGGAGCTGCTGGAGAGTCCAGAGGAGGCACCAGGGGGATCAGAGGATGGAGCAGCTCTGCTGGGAGGAAAGGCTGGGACAGCTGGGATTGTTCACCTGGAGAGGAGAAGCTTTGGGGTGAGCTCAGGGTGGCCTTGCAGGGCCTGAAGGGGCTGCAGGGAAGATGGAGAGAGACAATTGACAGGGGATGGAGGGACAGCACACAGGGAATGGCTTCAAATGAACAGAGTGCATTTAGATTTGACATTAGGGAGAAATTCTCCCCTGGCAGGGTGGGCAGGGCTGGCACAGGGTGCCCAGAGCAGCTGTGGCTGCCCCTGGATCCCTGGCAGTGCCCAAGGCCAGGCTGGACATTGGGGCTGGAGCAGCCTGGGACAGTGGGAGGGGTCCCTGCCAGGGCAGGGGATGAAACAAGATGATTTTTAATATCTCTTCCAACCCAAACCATTCTGGGATTCTGTCATTCCAAACCTCAGTTAAAGCTTCCAGAGCTGTTTAATATCAGCTGTCCAGACTGTTTCCCAAATCAACACACAATAGAAGAATTTCATTAGAGAGCCTGAAAAATCCGAATTTCAGTTCCAGCAAAATTATTCCATTCTTTAAAACAAAACCCTGCACAGACAAAACCAATCTATTTAGTTTACCACAATAAGCAGATTTTTTCCCCACAGAAGCAAAAACACAAATAGATGGTATTTTATTTGTTTCAAAGCAATTGAGCTGAGGAACTAATCAGCTGAGGATGAAATACAAGAGTAATGATTCTGAGGCAATTGTAATGGAGGAACAATATTATAACTGTGCCATTTGTTGGGTCAGACTCTTCCTAGAACTGAATTTTCAGGGAAATATGCCTTCCTTTTTTTTTTTTTTTTTCTTTTTTTTTCCCCCCTGCCAGACGTGTTGGTTTCAGGAAGTAGATATTTATGGGGAAACAGCCACTATATTTTGGAAAACTTCTGATCAACTCAGCCCACAAATGAATGCTGGCTGGAAATGACCTCAGAGTGAAATGGAACCTGAACTGCACTTGTAATTTTTTTGTATTCTGACAAATGGCACTTCTGCAGAAGGAAGGAGATTACAAAATGAGTTATGATTTTAAACATACAAATTCATAGCACTGTGCTAAGCCAGTCATTTCACTTCATTGACCAGCACAATGTTAAAAAAGTCCTTTCTGGTTAGTGTGATTCCAAGCACTGTTTCACTGTTCCCTTTTCTTTCTCCCCCTGCACCATTTTCCTTCTCACTGCAGAGACTGAGGGATGCTGGATGCTGACTGGAACAAAAGCACAGACACATCTCCTGACCTGTCTGGGTGACCATGGAAATCACTCTGCTGCACATGGACCAGCACACCCAGGCTGTTTGTGCTCTCCTTCCCTCCGACACCACTCCTTTGGCCCCTGATAACACTTGATATGACTGTTATTTCCTGGCTCTATTCACAGAGCAGGGCCCTTTCAGCCACTTTTAGGAGCCCTCTGTTCTTGTTTCAGCTGTGCCTCACAGCCTGGGGGATGACAAACTCCCTGTGACTCACAGCAGGACTTGTTCAGCTCCGTTTGGTGAAGCTGCTTCCAGAAGAGGCTGCTCTCTTCAGCTGGGAAAGGGCACAGCAAGATGAGATCAGTCGAGGTGTTTACTGTGATCAACAACTTTTTCCAATGCAAGACCCCTATGAAGATGAAATTAATAAAATGTGTCTGAGCATAGAAGTACATACATGACCTCAGGATCTCAAATGTTTTCCATATTTCAATAACTTCTTTCATGAAGAAATATGAACATTAGAATCCCTCTTTTTTTTTATCTCTTTCTTCAAATGAGCAATATGGCTGTCTGGAAGCAATATTAATCAATAACTAATTTCATAGTTGGACAACTGTTTTTAATGACTTTGTACTTTTGATGCATTGTTACGAAAGGCTTCAGATCATTCCCATAAGAACTTATCAAGCAAAGGGCAAATTCATTTACTTGTCATCATGTGAGAGCCAAAAGGCTCATTAGGCTAATTAGGAAGAGAATCATTTGGGTTTTTGCTCACTCAAACACAGTAAAAGCCTCTTGTTCCTGAGTCAATGGAAGGGATTTGCTGCACCTGTGGGAATAAGGTGGCAGCAGGTACAGGACAGGTTAAAGCTGTCCCAACTTGGGCTGTGCAGCCAAGATTAAATCCCTCATTCCTCATGCCCCAGCTGACACCTGCCTCAGGAAGCTGCCAGGCTTTGGCAAGGCTGAACTGGCCTGCTGCCAGGAGTTTATTTTGCACCAAATACCCCAGCTTTGCAGCTGTGGGGTTTTCTGGAATCCCCTCTCTTTTCTCTCTCCATCCTTCCTGCACAGCTTTCTAAGGCTCTGCTCATGTCCACGGGTTGTTGTATTTCCATACTTGTGGCACTGCTTTTGCACTGCTTTGCTAAAAATGTTTTCTCCCAGTCCTCATCTCGACTCATGAGCCCTCAATTTTTTTTTTCCCTCTCCTTTGCCCATCTGAGAGCAAGAGAAGGTGGGTGCTTGGCTTTTGTGGGTGCTGGATGTTTGGCCAGTGTCAAACCACAACACGGGATCAAGGGAAGAGATAAAGCCAGTATTCCTTGTGAAACTATCTAAAATACCACCAAAATTTGCAGTCCGGGGGAAGTGATTAGCAGAACTATTCAGTTACAGACACAGTGTGTGAAGAATTTCAAAAATACAAAGCTAAAATTAAGAAAGAAAGAGAGGTCGAAACATTTTCCCACATTTCTGCTTCCTAACAGAATGCTTCCACTTTTCCTTCTGAAATAACACTTTCTTTTTAAACTGGCACTTCTGTTGCTTGGAAAAGAAAACAACAACAACCCAAAAAAGAAGACACAAATAAATGCTTTAAATAAAATTTAAAACAGAAAAAAAAAAAAATGAAACTTTTAGTTTTGGGTCAAAACCTCTCATCGAATAACCTTGAAACACTTCTTTACTCCATGAGTTTCCTTCAGTTTGATCACTGAACCAAGTGAGTCATTCTTTGCAGGGCTGGTGAGTGCTGACACTGCTGACTGTGGCAGGGATGCAAGCAGGGCGTCCTGGATCCATCAGATTCAAATAAAATGCAATCAGTCCATGTTTCATCCCCACCCCCTCCCCCTGGTTAAATGAATGAAATTAACTCCCCAGCTTTATTGTCTGAAGCCAGGAAAAGTTAATGGAACTACAAGAGCTGAGACTGATAAACATCCCTGGGATGCTTTGTGGGGAAATTCAGCAGCAAATGCAGCTGCAAAGGGGGCCCTGGAGGCCACATGGGGCACCCAGAGCCCTTTGTCAGTGCCCCCATGTCTTGGGTTACAATACAGGGTGTGATAAAAGGTGTCTGTTCTATCACCATCTGTTGAGGGTGGGGGCAGTGATCCTGATCTCTGTGGGAGATATTCTGCTAATGGGCCATCCATTGAAACCAGGCAGGGCAGTGTTCTTTATCTTTTCACAACCCATCCTTCCTCCAGCCAGTCATTTTCTGCTCATGGCCATTGAGTCCCACTGTGGGACTGATAAAATTACTGCATCCCATTGGGAGTTGCTCCAGCCAGGGGGAAGAGCCCAACATTTCTTACCAAGATAAAAACAGAGCTTTTGGGACACTAAGGGAGCCCCTTTCTCCACTGGACTCCAGAGGAAAACCGGATTTCTCCACATCACCACTGGAGCTCCGGAGGGAAACTGCACCTTGTACAGGAGCACTGCTCCAGCTGAGCCACATCTGTCACTGCAGGAGGATGCAGCCACCATGGGATGGGACTGCTGCCAACACCCTGCCTGACGGGTGTCAGGTTGTACTCTGACTGTGTCAGGGTTTGGGGTTTGTTTCTTTGTAGTGCTGTATTTCTATTTTAATTTCCCTAGTAAAGAACTGTTATTCCTAATTCTCATATCTTTGCCTGAAAGCCCCTTGATTTCAAAATTATAATAATTTGAAGGGAGGGGGTTTACATTCTCCATTTCAAAGAGAGGCTCCTGCCTTTCTCAGCAGACACCTGTCCTCCAAACTAGGACACCCCAACAGGGTCCTGGCTGGCTCTGGGTCATCAGCAAAGCCTCCTTCACCCCCTGGATTTATTTCCATACCTGCCTGGTGAGGATGGTTCCAGAGCTGAAGAAGGAAATTGGATGAATCTCAGCCAGACTGATGGAAGAGGGCAACACCACCTTTTACAAAATTATCACTGTCCTCAGCTCATTTATACTCCTAGCCAAGGCCACAGCATACAATATTTGGCCGTGGAAATTCAATTATTTTCAAGCCAGAAGCGTCTGAGAAAGATGGTGATTACACTCATCAGCTGTGTCACGTGTAGAGAAACCCAGCCCTAAAGACCCTCAGCCAATTCTGTCCTTTTCCTTTTAACCACAGCAAAACTCCCAGCCACTCATTTCACATGCAAATTTATCATCCTCACCTGGATTTCCCTTTCTCTCCTGGTACCTTATTTCACTAAGAAAACTTGAACATGAGCAAGTAAAAAATCCCCAAAAACTAAAAATAAAAACTGGCAAATAAACAACAACAACAACAACAACAAATTCCTGCTGCTAAAATATGCACAGCGTATTTGTGTGGAAATAAAAGCAGCATTTACTCCTCGTGTGCATCTGCACTCTCCAGTCACTTTCTCTCCTTTGCTTCCTCCTGCTCTTGTTTTACATAAACTTTTTATTGGTGATGGACCGAACAATAAAGCTGGTAACAAAGCAATCAATACACATTACTCAGCATGAGTTAGACACAATATTGGAGACTCCACAGCCAAGAAAGGCAGGGAATAATCTTGTCCTTTATCCTTTTAATCAGGAAAAGGAAAAGCAGAACTGGATTTTACATCAATTCCCACCTTTCTCTTTGCTTGTTGCAGTGACTGTTTATAATCTGCAACCTCTCTTGCAGGATCAGTGTGTGTTAGGGTGAGATGACACCCATTAAAGGACTTTTCAAACCCTCTTTTAAAATAACTGTCATATTCAGAGTAGCTTTAGGTATCTGGGTAACTGTGCTGTGCTGGTTTTTAGGTTTTTTTTAAATAAAACTGGGGTGTTGAGGGGAGTTGTGTTGTTTATTTGCATCAACAATGACAACTACTCTAAGGATATGAACTTTCTTCTAAGTTTAGGGCTTCTTCAGATTAAAATAAACATTTATTGCTGTGCATGTCTTGGGTTTGATTAGCAGCAATCAAATTCCAAAGAGAAACATTGTCTCTAGACCCAGAAATGGTGATGAATACCATGAAAATACAGTGATGTCTGGAGTGTGCAGAGAGCACAGAGCAAGAGCTCAGGGTCAGCGGGGTTTGTTACCTCTGGGACCCAGTCCTTGGAGTGTCCCAGCCAGCCCCTGGGATGCAGACTGCCAGGAAACACCAGGGCTGAAAACACACAGGGGCTGCAAACACCCAGGGGTGAAAACAAATACACAGGGGCTGAAAACACCTAGGGGCTGAAAACACCCAGGGGCTGCTCCTCTGCTGTTGGAAGGAGGAGAATTCTCCCTCCTGCCATTGCTGACACAGAAATCTGCTTTGGTGAGCTTGGAGCACCTCTGGCTCCAGAAAGGACAGAACACAGCAAGTACCTGTTTCCTTCCCATCTTTTCCTGTCCTGATCTCCTCTGCCACAGCCCTTTGGCACAGCAGCAGTCTCCAGCTGGGTATTTGTGCAGCATTTCACTCTCTGGGGTGTTCCTCTTTTGGAGGCAAATTTCAGGAGAAAATGCCCTGGAATGACCATTTCCTCTAAAGAGAAAGGGGCTTCAATAACTCCCTTTTCTTCTGCCAATTGATACCAGTGGGTATCAATTGATACCAGTGGGTGAAAGTTAAAAAAAAAAACAACTGTTTATTAAGAAAAAAAACTTAAAATGAGGGAGGGGAGTGTGCCCACCAGGCACAAAAAGGATTAAAGAAATGCTAGATATGAACTCCCAGAAACTTACCCTCCACCCACACCCACAAAAAACCCTCCAAAAAAAAGCCTGGGGGTAAAAAACAGGTTGATGTCATGGCCTGGAGAACAAAATGGTGATTGGTCCCCTTGTCTCTGGAAAGGGAAGGGGAGTTCATGTAGCAGCTGGAGCAGAACAGATGGGAAACTTGTTGAATTTCTGGCATGGGTCTCCTCCTTGCAGCAGCCAAACCAGGTGGATTTTAATCCAAACCAGGTGGATTTTAATGTCCTTTCTCATCTTGGTTCAGTTCCTCCAAGGTCTCGGGTTTGGATGGGCCAAAAAGAAAAACAAGCCAAGCCAGAAACAGTTCAAGGGAACAAAAAAAACCATAAAGCCACCAAGAGGATTCCTGGAACAGCTAGGGGAAGGCAAAGCAAGGCAAGGCAAGGCAAGGGAAAAAAAAAACCTTATTGCTTCAAGGTGGCAAAACCCCAATGCAACAAAAGGAGCAATGCAGAAACCCCAGTGCAAGCAGAGATTGAACAGTGCCCGGCACTCCCAGGCTCCAACCCTGCCCCTGCCCCATCTCACAGACACCACAGACATTTCTGGGCATAAAGCAGATGAGTAGGGAATAAAGTATCACCATAAAATCACCCCAAGACATGGGGACTGGAGGGTTGAGGGGAAATCGAGTTCCTCTTGGACTTCACTGGTAAAGCTGGGAGGTGCTGGTGCAGGCAGAGCCATTTGGACATGACTGAACCCCAGGAAAAGACAAATATTGCCAGAATTTCCACTGCTCTGAGCAGGACTAGCAGGGGGAGAGTGTGTGTATGTGGGGAGGATGTTGCTGCCAATGTGAAATAACTGTGTCAACAGCATTTCCAAAGGATATTTTTAGCTTTCAGATTTGGTGTCTTTTGTGGGCTACAGTCAGACTGACACAATAGACTCTTAATGACTTCTTGGGGACTTCATTGTCTCTTTCTATACACAGCTTATTAATGTGCCCTCTGTGCTACTCAGGGATGCAAGAGCCAATAATGACTTCAAAGAGGTCATTGTGGTCCACAGCATCTGTACATAGGAATAAAAAATAAGCTGAATAAATACTCACCCACTAATCCATGGCACAATAGATTGTAATCAGTCTATCAGGGTGAAGATTTTTTTTTACAGCATCTTTTCATCCAAGACATTTTCAGAAGATCTTTTCATCCTGGCACTCTGCAGACATTATAAATTGATCATCTTAAGTTCTTTGACAGAGAAGAGAGGAGCAGAAGTGCCTTTAGTGGTTAGAAGCTGGGACTGGCTTGTGGCAAGCAGAAAAGCAGATAAAAACTCTGATTTGTCTTTTCCCCAGGTGGTTATGTAACAACCCCAGAAAAGCAGTTTTCCCCAGGTGCTTGAGAGAGTGGACACATTCCTAAGAAAACCACCTGTGAGAGGCACAGTGCCCTGAGCACTGCAGGGAACATCTCTGGCACCTTTCAGAGCAGTCCCTGATCCACACGGCACAGGGATGACCCAAAATCACAGGAATAAATTACATTTGCCTGGAATTGCATCATTTTCTTAGTGACTTGGGGTTTCCTGCAGACAGAGGAGTTTTGATCTGCTGGAATCCCCTTGTCTCCTTCTAATGCCTGATTATCACTCTGGTGACCAAAGCCAGTGGTCCCCAAAAGTGGAAAAGAGAGGGTTTGACACCTCCCTTCCAAACTTATCTGCTCCTACACAGGGCGTGCTGTATTTAAGCTGGGAAGGCTACAGAAGGAATTATTTGCTGCTGCTCAGCCATGTACATATCTTTTGGGCTTTATGTTATAGGATTAATGAAATATTGGAATGACAAATCCTTCCTGAGTAAATGACCAGAAAAGGTTATTACTCAGTGAGTATATAAAAGATTAAGGTGGGGAGGAGCAGGCTCCCTTTAAGGTGGAGAAGGAAGGGGAACACAGAGAGAATCTGTCACTGCCTGCAACAGGAGAGAGGAAATTTGCAGGTGGCAGCTTAAAAAAATCGACAGAAATAATTATAATATGCAAACAGAGCAGAAAGTCCAACAAAGGAGTTGCAGAAACCTTCAATTCCCGAAGCTTTTGTCCTATGTTGTAGAAATAGGAACAGACACTCAGAGATTTCCTGGGAAGGCAAAGCTTCCCAATGCCAGGCCATGGGAAGGAAGGGTCACCACAATGAGCATCTCCTGAGCCCTCCTGCTCCTGTGGAGCTGCAGCTTCTTCCACAATGTCCCACTGGAGGGATCCTGCAGAACAAACCAGAGAGTGTTGGGCAACAGGGAGCCAGTCAGAGCAAGGCACTTACTTGTTTTCCTTTTTTAAATAAACTTTGCAGTCTGGGTTTGGTCTCTGATGTGGTTGGATGAAGTTTTTATTCATCCATATCTTTGTGTCTAGGTTTGAGGTTCTAAAGGGATCTGTCTCAAAGAGGGCATCCAGTTCCCATTGGAGGAATGGGAAATTCCTTGGATTTCAAGAAAACTGTGTCAAATTCCTTTTAAGAAGGAAAGATTATTTAGGTCAAAATACACAATAGATTTTCCCTTAGGAGGTTGTGTTAGAAAAGAGGAAGTTCTTAAGTGTTGCTGCCAGCCTGTCCTTATTGCAGCCTGAGTTTTGGTACATCAGTGCCACTCCCAGGGAAGGATTTCTCATGGCACATAACTCTGGGAAGTCACCAAGTGTATCTCCCATGGGCATCTATAGCCAGGGACACTGGATGAACTCTGTAGGTGAATTTCTGGAAAGCTCCCAAACACTGATTTCAGGCACTTTCATTCTCCCTGAGAAGTTCCTCTTGCTGCTGACAGAAGTCTTTGCACAAAATGGTCAATTTGACTATTATCTTGATTATTTTGACTATTGCTGCTCCTCTTGTAGCAGCAACTAATCTGAATTCCTTCCTATTTCAGCCCAGGGAAATGGCTCTGCTCTGAAATTCCTGGGATGGGGATTCCAGCAAGCCCTGTGGGCTGCAAGGAGTGTTTGCTTCATTTGGCTGCTCAGGTTTGTTACTGAAATTATCCTGGTCTGATTTTTTTTAAAGCTAAAATACTCAGCCACTGCTGTATTCCTGCTCCACAGAGAGCAGGACAGACTCAAAGCCTGCTGAAAAAAGGAGATTTGCCATTGGCTTTGGGACTTTTATGTTCTCACTCCAATTTACAGTTTGTCCAACAGAGTGATTGTGCAAAGGGCTCAAGTGTATTAGGAAAATCTCCCCATCTTCCTGGTCTAATCCTACCCCTAATATTGCCTTGGCATTGTCCCTGCCCACAATCAAGGAAGTATTTATCCCTCCCACTGTGCCATTGCACACCAGGTAGCTGAACCTCAGCAGATTCTCCAGCCTGGCCTGACTCCTAAAACTACCTTTCCTTGGGGATAAATAAAAAAAAAAACCAAACAAACAAAGAAACCACAAAAAAAAAACCTCAACAAAACAAGCTAAAATCTAATCCAAGGCAAAAGATTAAGGAGGGAGCAGCATTCAAAAGCTTGGAGAGTCCTGCCCTCCCTTCCTGCACCCATCACCTGAACCACAGCTCTACTTGCAGCATTGTACAGTGCCCAAACTACCTTTGTAAAAATAGCAGACAATTCTGTAAAAATAGAGCAAACTTCACCCCTGCTGGGTGCATTAGAAGACACCACATCACAAAGAAAGTCAATGTTTTTGCTTTAGCAATGGTTTTCTCCAGGCTACTGTATTGCAGAAGAGCACAGCAGTATCCTCCAGCTCTTGTCTTAAATACCGTTGCAAATCAATTACTTTTCAGGCCATAAACTTCACTTAAAGAGACAGAACACAAGGAGACAGCTCCTGGTAACACAATTATATTGATGCTGGAGCATCTTAAGTCTCTCCTGTGTGAGTGTGGGGGGAGACTTGCCATGAGGGGCCGGAGGGGGAAGGAGGAAGTTGTGTTAAACTGCATGGTTTGTAAACAAAACAAAAACTTATTGATAGCAGAGTTAATCTCCAGGGCACAGGCAGCCAGGAACCGTGGGAGAAAGGATGTCTGAAGGGCTCCTGCTCCTGCCAGGCAAGGAGCAATTCCACCAAAAACCAGGAGTGAAGCAGCAGCTGTCCCCAAGCACCACCCTTTGGAAACCAGACACTTTCAATTCCAAGGCAATTCATAAAAAGCAAACACAAATCATCAAACTCATTCCCTCATGTGAGTTAATATTTAATGCCCAAATAATGAATCTTTCCATAAATATTTAATGCTTGGACATCAACATATATGGCAGCACAGAACAGGGCCTCTAATAATTTAAAGCAATTGAGAGGTGGCTGGTGAGGGGACCCAAAAATGCAAATTGGGATGTGGCAGGAAGGAAAAGACTTTGTCACACTGGGGGTGCTTGGGGTCCTGGGAAGTTGTTTGCAGGGCAAGCAGGAGGGGTTGCTGTGGAAAAGAGCCTGACATAACTTCTGGCAACTTTGTGCCAGAGAGATGCTGCTGCTGCTGCTGTTCCTGCTGTTCCTGCTGCTGCTGGTGCTCTGGTGCTGCTGCTCCTGCTGCAGGGCAGCTTCCTGGCCAGGAGCACATCTGTCATGTCCCAGCAGCAGCTGCAGGGCTGAGCAGGACACATCTGGAAGCATCTGGCCATGGACAGAGCCAAGGGAGGTTTAACTGCCCTCTGCATCCATCTTCCCAACACTTAAATCAGCTTTTTCCTGGGTCAGAGCCCTGCTTTCCCACTGCTGTCATTCCATGCTTTATCTACAATCTCTCCACTGCTGCTGGAGAACAAGGCCCAGCAAGCAAGTTCCTTTTCTTCTCAAGACCAGAGCATCCAGACATTCCAGCTGTTCCTCTGGCACACAAGTGCCTGTTTTCCTGGCTGCTCTGTTCACTTTGGGTGAGCTCCTCTGATGGCTGGGTTAGATGTGAACACTGAAACAGCACAGCTACCTCAGGGCAACTGGAAAATGGAGAATTACAGTGAATTCTCCAGGTTTTGGTAAAGGAGGTCAATTTTTGCTCTGAACAGGCTACACTGGGACTCCTGACTGAATTCCTTAAAATCACCACATAAGACATTTCTAAGTGGCTCAGTGTTTCTCACTGAGAGGGCTCTTGAGTGTGAAAATAGCCCTTGAAAATGCAATTTTTTGAAGAAATTTGGTCTTGGACAGAATTCAGCAAACTACCCTCTCCTTACATTTGATTGAGGTGTCACCTAAGACGATGTCATTTGAAGATAAACCCTTCTTGCAGCCTCTTTTTGAAAGTGATCTGTGTTAGAAGCAGCAGGAAGACAGCGAGCTGCCACCTTGCTTTATTCTCCTCCTTTTCCAAGGTGGATCTTCTAAGAGATCCACAGATTTAAAAGCTGCACATGTCAGTGCTTTCAAAGCTCAAGTCAAACCCCAAACCCCCTAATGAGCTGCTTTGGGGTCAGAACAAGCCCTCACATCTCAATGGCAGACCAAGACAGGCACACAGACTTACCCAGCAATCCAGGGCTGCCACTTCCTTGCAGCAATCCCACTTTTCTGTGCAATCCACCACTCGAGGAAGCTTCAGTTCCTCGAACACAGCACCACACATCCTGAGCAGTGGGGTGCAGCTGACATGTGCCCCCTTTTCTGTGAGTATCCTCACTGTTCTGTTAATGCATCTCCACTCACTCCTTTCATTTCTCCTCCCCTGTGGAGAATTTACTGGCTCTCATGCGAGGTGGTTTCCTCAGCATTCCATCTGGTAATGCTCTGGCTGGTGAAGAAACACCTTGGCCTGACTGAGTGCCCAGCTGCTGAGGTGGGAGTGTTGAATTCTCTGAGGATGCTCAGGGCTCCCTGTGACTGGCAGGACAGATTTTGCTGGCAGGGCAGTTTGTGTTTCCCCAAGAACATTTGAGCCTCAGTGGAAAGACGAGCGAGGGGCCAGGCTATTTTTGGGGAGGGTTTGCTGGTGAGACCAGAAAGGATAAATGTTGCACTGGGAGGCTGGTTTAGATTTCTCCCTTAGTGCCCAGAGTGTGCAATTAAACATGAAATTGTGCACTGGGCACACGCATTAGGAGCGATCCCTTTACAGCTGCGGCTCCGTGCCTGACGTCGCAGAGGCTCCTGCACTCTGGCAGATGGAAGGTGATTCAGCCCAGCTCATCCTCTGAAACAGAAGCTGTGTGCATTTACAGTGGGCTCTCAAGTCCCACAGAGAGCCAACATGACAACTTAGTGGTCACAACTTCACCCTGTAGCTGAGTGGCTTTGTCTTTCCACTTGGGGAAAAGCGCAAATTGAAAAATAAAATCCAGAGTTGCCTGGGAATCCAAAGAGCAAAGCTCATTAAGCAGCTGTTAGCAGCTATTATGTACAATTGTGAGCTGGGTAGGAAAGTCCTGCAATGCTCAGTCCTGCCTTAACCCTCAGAAGCAGCTCCTTCCCTTGATCATCTCACACCTGATGCTTTTCTGACCCAAACTCTTCTGCAGTGCAAAGGTCTCCATCCCTCACCCAGGAGAGTCACATGGAAAAACAGAGAAAAAACAAACTTCCTGGGCTGGCTTTGCATCTCACCTCACCCCATATTGCAGTAAATCTGTGTAATCACACAATCCACTGGAGCTGGCAGCACTGGGATATTGGGGAGCACCCATGGAACTGTCAGACACAACCAGAACTGGCACCAGGGGGGCTGGGTAAAATAAGGAAACAGGTTCATTGGGGAAAATCAACTCATGTCCTCTGTCTGGGAGGATGAACTGGAACATGCTAAAAAAAAATCCTGAGTGGAATTTGCTGCCTGAATACCAGGAAGCTTTTTGCAGCCATTTGGAAATTAACTGCAGCAAGCCAGCTCATTGTACAGCTTCAGGGAAGCAAGGAAAGCATGTGCAAGGCTCCTCCTTGACTAAGGGTCCAGTAGAGATCAATTAAGCCAATTCCCTGCTTTCCAAGCAATGGAGACCATTTATTCCCTGTAGCAGACAATTGCTGCCCTGGCAGCAGATAACTGAGTGGATTTAGTGCATGCTCTCCCTCCTGATCCTCTCACCAGCCCTGCACTGTGGCCAAACAGTTTCAATATTCTGTAATCTCAGCTATCCCCCCTTTATGAGGCTCTATCAGACTGTTCCAAGTTGCCTTGCCCATGAAGAGAACCAGGGACTTCAGTGCCCTGCACTGCTGCAGGGTCTCACTGAGCCGTGGTGCTCCCACTCCTTCCCTTTCAGCCAACTCTGTCCTTGTGACTGTTCCATCTCTGGAGAGCCCCTCTGTCCCCAGAACAGTCCTCAATACCCAGTGAAAACGTTTGGGGAGCAGATATTTTCAGATGTTGTAAACTGGTGTTACAGTGGGGCTCTGGGGATTCCCATCAGCTGCAGGTCTGACCATGAGCTGGATCTGGTGATGATGGATCCTGATGTCACACCTTCAAAGCCCTGTCCTCCATTCAGTGGGGCTGGTTTCATCCCATGACATCAGCCCAAGGTAGAAATGTCAGTTTGGGATCAGTGAAAAGTGGTACCTGTGTTCTGCATCTGCCCCATCCCTCCAGCTCAGCCTGTCACAGAAACACGAAGCACACACGGCTCTGTTTGCTGCCTTCCCAAAGTCATGCAAGAGCCTCAGTGGGAATTATCTTCAGTGGTGGAAGGGGACAATTACCCAGCTAATGAAGCACATTTTCCTTTTTCTTCTCCACCATAAAGCTGCATGGAACCTGACTCTCCATCCAGGCGCGCAGAGAAAGTGCTGAGCGCCTGTGGAATGAGCCCCCAATCAGCAGTGGCAAATGCACTTAACGTGCCTGCTGGAAAATGAAATGACTGATACCATGTAATTAGGCCTTAATTATTTATCATTTTTGTTTAATTATTGCCACTTGGAAGTTAACAGGTTATAAAACTCTTGGGCTGTGTTTATTAAATGTGGGTCGACTATTAGCAAGGAAGTGCCATTTCTGAACGTTAATGAAATATCTGGGAAAAGCCCATGGCCAGGGGCATTCCAGCACAGCACAGCCCCTGCACAGGGCAGCTCCAGGAGCTCCAGGCTAATTGTGCCTCCCAGACAGGGCCATGGGCAGCAAGAGAAGGGCAGAAGTCAAAAGCACCATCACTGCTTTGCCCCCAGGTTGATATCTCCCTCATTTGCATGAGATCATCTTGATTACTTTAGAGGTCTTCTCCAGCCTTAGTGATTGTGTGATTCTGGGAAAAGCTCCTGCTGCTGAACATGTCCATACTTGAATCTACCCTGAGCTGCTTTCCTACCATTGTGTGGTGGGACAGGGCTGTGTCATCCAAAAATCTGTCTTGGGATCAGGTGTCCTGCACCTCTCTCTGTGTGCTCTGAGCAGCTTCAGAAAATGACATGACAAAATAAATGTCCTCAAAATGTAACAGCAAATTTGGCAAGGGAGAGCTTGCGTGGGATGAAACCTGAACGCTGCTGATTGTTACCAGTTTTAAGATTTAGAAAATTGAACTCAAAACACAGTGCTAATTCTCCAAGAGCTATAAAACACCTGCTGCATTTCAGAATGCGCCTCTAAAAAAGGAAGTAATTATTTCTCTGTTTAAAGCACTAAAGCAAGGCGCAGTTTTTCCTCTTCTGTGGACACAAAGATGTAAAGCCCCATTCTGTGAAAGCTGGAGCTTACCTGAGCACAATCTACAAGTCAGGTGTGTTTGCTGCTCTGACCCACAGTGCTGACCCAAGCCCCAAAGGAAGCCCATGGCTGACCAAGGCTTTGACCTTATTTCCCCTTCCTTAGGCTCAAATCTCAGCCAAGGCATTGCCTCTGCTGAACACAGCCCCGAGCCCTTCTGCCTGTTGTGCAGTCCAACATCCCTGTGAGCTGCACCAGAGCTGGTTTCCCAGTCATTCCTCGCCCTTCCAGGGCACACAGGCTTGGCAGGGCTGTCTGTGCACTGCTCCTGTCCTCAGCTCTTCCTGCACTGTCCCCTCCTGTGGCCTGGGAGCTGAATGGTGCCAAGGGATTTGCCTGCAAATGCCAGCACCACACCTGCCCTGCTACTACCAGCTGCCAGTTCCTAAATTATACATGGAAGGATATTTCATCAGAGCATTAAAGGGTAGGAAGTGTCATTTTGTACTAACCAAAACTTTCAGAAAGAAGACAGGCTGTAAATTATTTAGGGAAAAAGTCACATTTTATTCTGCTGGAGAGTATGATGGGGAAAAGAAAGTTCATTTTCTTCCCTTTCTCTGTGTGGAGAAAAACTGCAGGAGAGTAAAAGCTTCTTGTTTGCCTAAATGGCTCCCAGTGGCCTCCCAGTTCTCCCCAGTGTTCACCAAACAATCTGGATGGGAAGAGAAATGGATATTTGGTCTTCCTTTCCTTGGCAAGGAAGGACACACGGAATTGCAGAGAGATTTGCTTGTCCCTACTATAAAAGCAGGCTTTGGAACAAGGAAACCTCTGACTGCTGACCTGAGCACCTTTGCAGGGAGGAGCTCAGCCTTTCCTCTCTGGAGGGTCTTGGCCTTCTTCAGGCTGGTTCATCCCTTTGTGCTTCAGTAGCCACAAATATTCTTCATTCTCAGAGATTTACCAAAATGCTCTTCAAGACATCTGTGTAAATCCAAACATCCCACCTGCTTCCGAGCACTGTCCTTTCTGAGGAAGGAACTGCAGCATTTCTGTTCCAAGGGATCTCACCACCATAAAATCTCACCTTCACCCCTTCCTCCCCTTAACCTTCTCTCCAAGTGAGGGGATGATCCCACTCTCCCCTTTGAGGAGCTTTTCTCTCCAGCCTGGGAACACCTGCACAGCCCAGGAAGGTGTCAGCCTCGAAATCATGAAAACTCTGCTCTATTTTCCCTCCACACCCCAAGGAGAGCTAAACACAGAGATTATTTTTAAACTCAACCAACAGATTAGCATCTAATTCCACCATTTCCACTCAGCAGATGAAAGATGAGCTGGGGAGGAAAATGTCACATTTTTCCCATTTCAACCCTGCACCAGGCTAAATAAGAAGCTGAGGTTAAAAAGCTCATCATAAACTGAACAAGTTCCAACCCAATTTCATTAGGATGCCAGGGCTTCATTGATTTAGGCAGGATTAGCTATTGTGAGATGGAAATGATGCCATTAGACACATCTCCCCCTGCCTCCTGCTCCCCCCACACATCCCCCCTGCTCAGAGCTGGCTGGGTTTGTCAGGGAGAGCATCAGCAAAGGAGCCAATCAGCCTTTATTCGTCTGTCTGCAGCTGGAGGCAGCTCATCAAACAAATTAACAGGATTTTCATGGAGGGTTTTGGCCAACATGCCACATCACGCTCGAAGTTGACTAAACAAACCTGGGCTGTGCTTCATGGGAGGGGAGGGCTGGAGGATGGGAAGGGATGGGGACAGGCTGGGGTGGGGACAGGGCATCTTTGTGACACAGGCTGGGGTGGTGCTGCTGCTCTTGGCAAGGGTTTGGGGCCAGGAAAAAGGGGAAGGGGCCAGTTCCTCTCTGAAGCAATTGCAGCTGCTCAAGGGTCTGCTTGGAAGTACGAGGAGGATTTGACTGCTGCACTGAGGCTCTCATGGCTGCTTTTTGTTCCTCCCCTGGCTCTGCACCCTTCTCCTGCCTTTTGTCCTCCCCATCCTCTCCTGTCTCCCCAGCTGTGTTTGAACCCTGGAGGGGACACAGCTCACCCACAGTGTGACCCCTTGTGCCTCATTTCCCCCTGCAAATAAGGAGGCAGCTGCAGCAACAGATGGGGCAGGACCCAGTGGAAGGATCAGGATCCACCACCCTTGTCCCTGTCTGCCTGAGACAGGAAAGGTGATTTGCTGAGGTGGGAGAAGAGCATTTCTAGGGGGAAAGCAGAGAAGAAAGGGGCAGCAAGCTGAAGGGGGACAAGAGAGGAGAAGTCAACTTGTATGCAGAATTTCCCAAATCCATGAGGAAGTGAGTGTAAAGTATTCCTGGAAAATGCAAATGCAGTCTTGGCCCAAGGGTTAGTCACACTCCCTCAGAGAAGAAAGTTCAAGCCCAAAACAGCTCTCACAGATATAAATATGTGTACACAGATTTTGTTGGGAGCTTGTGCATTTATTGAATGAGGCAGAATGAATTTGGTTCATGTCCTGCCAGTTCAGCTTCCCTTCCAAAGAAAGGGGGTAAAACACCACAACAAGACGATCCTGTTGAACTTAATTTTCAATGTTTGGCTGCTGACTCCAATCCAGCACACAAAATATGGACACTGAGGGATGCTCTACAACCCTGCAGCTGTGGCTGAGCAGCTGGAGCAGTGCCACCAAGATCTTTTAGACCTAATCAGATCTAACAAATCTATCTGTTCTAAAATTTCTGTCAATATTCTTTGGAAAAATCAGAGTTCAAGCCCTGCAAAACCTGATTTATTATTCTTTTATTGTGCCTAAAATTGCTGGAGAAGTTGATAACTATAGTATCTAGGTCTATTACTTAAATATACGCCGAGGTTTTCACTCGGATAGTCCCCAGGAGGAACAAATGGCCACAGTTTCTTGTGTTAATTGGTTTCTGGGACAATAATAGAAAATTATTTTGGGGAGGGTGTCCATTTTTATCTAAATCCTGGAAAATCGATCCCTCCTGACCAGAAAGGACTTAAAGAAAGAGAACACTAGCAATTATGTCAATTATTCTCCACCAATTATCTCAGGAGACCCATTTCTCACAAGCCCTTTCAGATTAATCTTAGCAGATCCATTCTTTTTCCATCAGGCAGTGCAAGAACATGGACACAATTAGTGAGACCAAAAAGGCAGCTCAGGGAAGGGCACCCAGCATTTGGGTGACATGCACAGCCTCAGTGCCTCAGGGTGCTTATTGAGACTAGAAGCCCACCAGGCTCCCTTTTTTTTAAGGTTATTTATTTCCCCGTGCAATGGGGGAAATCAATTGCCAGGTAAGGCAGAGAATGAGGTCTCAGCTCAGCCAGCCAGGCCTAAAAAGCTTTTTTTATCTTCTCCACAGTAAGATATGTACACCTGGCTACCTGTCTAATGCAATATTTAGGAAGCAGGTACAGGTGAATGACTGACACAATCTCTCCAGACCGCTGTATCCTCCTGCAGGACAGCAGAACAAATGAGTTGATATAAATGGCCAATCTGGCAGGGCACACTAAACCTTTGCTAAGTCATAGACACAGAGGAGCTTTGGTGAGGGACACAAATGATTGTCTCCACATCACAGCAGTGGTGCAGAGCCTTCTGCCCTGCCTTGCAAAGACACAGAGCAGTCGCCTTCTCCCGTGTGTAAAACACGAGTCTTTAGAGATTTCATTTCCAGAGCTCCAGGACTGCATTCCCTGTTGCTGTGCAGCTGTAGTCTGCAATAAAATACTTTACAAGATATTTTCCCGTGTCTCATTCTCTATTCTGAATGTCTCCAGGTGTTTGTCAGTTTATAAAAATAAAACAATAATATTGAACTTGTTAGAGAATCTGAGCCTTGTGTTTACTTCCCCAGCCAGGTTTCTAGTGCTCCTTGCTGCTTTTCTCTCTCTATAAAGTTGTCTGAGTACAGTATTTCTGTGTAATTTCTAAGCTTTTCAAGGATTCTTCTAGACAGAAATGCAAAGGCTAAGGGGAAGGTGGTGTCAAATTTACTGGATTTCTGTTGCTGGCTTTCACATTGATCTCTGCTTCACCACTGGATCTCTGTTCCCTCTCTCCTTGCTCAGCCTCCTGTTTAATTTATAGCTCAGACTCCATGGGTCAGGAATTTTGTCTAACTAGGTGTTTTATACATGGCCTAGCCCAACAAGGCCCCAACCTTGGCTCTGGCCTCTAGACACCACCACACTACAGATCCTCAATGCTAAGCACCTCCCTGCCTGCTGCTGGGCATTGAGCAGGACATCTGTCTTGGCTCATTAAATGCAGCACTCCTCTGTTTTTCCAGGGATAGTTTCACCTTGAGAGAAACCTCCCCACTCCCACGGTGAGGAAGAAAACTGAGCCAAGGCTGAGCTTCAGACACGTCCCATGTAGAGGGAAAACTCTGCTGTGGCATCTCGGTCTGTTTTGCCCTTCCCTCTCCCTAAACAGCCGGGCTTCTGAAGGGGAATTATCTCCTTCAAATCAGAGCAGAGGGTAACCTGACTATTTCTTGCAGAGAAGTAATAATTAAGGCACTAGAAGGATGCAATCTGCATACATTATTGCAAGTTATGCCAACAGAATGTCAACATTTGTGTCATCAGCAATCTCAAGCAGCAATTACTCTGTGCAGTGGCCTGGAATCCATCAGCAGAGCCAGTGGTGCCAAGGATGGGAGAGCTTCTCCTGCCCTGGGAGATGGACTGAGGATCTCAGAGCAGGACTGAGGAGCCAAGGAGATCACCTCTATGTGGCTGAGAGAGGAGAACATGAGGTGAAATAAATCAGTGACCTGCTTGCTCTCAGCATGGCCCACTGGTGATGTTTGGCTTGTAGGACTCAAACCAGGAGGGAAAAATACTGGAAAAAAGTCACTACAATTTCTAAAAGTCGTAACTGAGAGATCCTGATTCCTCATCAGTAGAGACCTTCCCAAAAGGGAACTGTGCATTATTGAATCCTGCAGGATTCCCCATCCTCCAGGGAAGGGTTGCTGTCACACTCAGGATGTTGCAGCAGGACAACCCAAGACTCCACTGTAAATAAAGCTGCAATAAGAGTCAGATTTGAGGCTTCATTTCATTTCGTTGCTTATTGGCACTAAGTTTTGGTATCACTCCCTCAAAACACTGCCTGGCAACGCTCTCAACAAAGTGCTATATTGGTACCAGTGAAAACAAGATGCTCAGAGAATCCCTAACAAAACATTTCCCTCTGTAATTCACCCTGCCACGCTTCCTGTGGGAAAAGGAGAAGAGAGAAAAATCCTGTGACATTTACTGGGGAAAGTCTCATACCAAATTCACCTTAGAGGCAGCCTGGGAAGTGCACAGCTCTGCAATGGATGTTTCTTTCCCAAGAAAAAAGAATTTTATTTTCAGCTCCACAAGGCCTCCAGCCCATAACTTCACAGGCTTACAGTCACAGGGAGCAAAGGAGACAGAGCTTCCACCAAAATTTTCCATAATCCCCTTTTTCCAATCTGGAAATTTTAAGTTTGATCTTAAATTCTGCCTTAAAAGCAATTCCTGAAGAATTGGCATTAGGGAAGACCAGCTGGTGTGAAACAAAACAAGCCTTTATTATCTTCACTATTTCTAAGGGACAGTTGAAAAATGCAAGCTGGGGTGTTTGAAATGTAACTTTCGATAACTTTGGAGGCAATAACAGTCAATGCCTAGCCGTTTTTTGCAGGATTGTTTTTCATTTCTTCCCTTACTGTGAGATAAAAAAGCATAAGGAGGCTCTTTTCTTCATATTACTGTCTTCCCAGACCCTAAAAAATTATATGGAGAATGCCCAGGATTTTTATTTCCAGAAAGAACATTCGCTTATTTTGTACTTTCCACGTTTTTCTTCCATATGCTGCCCTTCCTTATTTTTAATCTGTAGATGAGGGATATATAAGCTGTGGCCAACATTTAGGTTAGAACCACTCTTTTATCTGCCCACTCTGGGAACCACTTTGTGAACTTGTCCTGCCTTGCAAACAACAGAAAATCATTTTTTTTCCACTTTTTACTTCAGTTCCTGCAGATTGCAGAAAACTTCAAGTCATTCCCACTTCCCTCATCCACTTCTGAAAGCTTTATATCCCAAACCTCTGTTTCTTGGTGTATTTACCCACTGCCTCCCTCTGAGAATGCTGGCAGAATTACAGTAATTTCACGATTATAAGCCACACCTGATTATAAGCCTCACGTTACAATACAGAGTGTGATAAAAGGTATCTGTTCTATCACCATGTTGAGGGTGGGGCAGTGATCCTGATCTCTGTGGCAGATATTCTGCTAATGGGCCATCCATTGAAACCAGGCAGGGCATTGTTCTTTATCTTTTCACAACCCATCCTTCCTCCAGCCAGTCATTTTCTGCTCATGGCCATTGAGTCCCACTGTGGGACTGATAAAATTACTGCATCCCATTGGGAGTTGCTCCAGCCAGGGGGAAGAGCCCAACATTTCTTACCAAGATAAAAACAGAGGTTTTGGGACACTAAGGGAGCCCCTTTCTCCACTGGACTCCAGAGGAAAACCGGATTTCTCCACATCACCACTGGAGCTCTGGAGGGAAACTGCACCTTGTACAGGAGCACTGCTCCAACTGAGCCACATCTGTCACTGCAGGAGGATGCAGCCACCATGGAATGGGACTGCTGCCAACACCCTGCCTGACGGGTGTCAGGCTGTACTCTGACTGTGTCAGGGTTTGGGGTTTGTTCTTTGTAGTGCTGTATTTCTATTTTAATTTCCCTAGTAAAGAACTGTTATTCCTAATTCCCATATCTTTGCCTGAGAGCCCCTTGATTTCAAAATTATAATAATTTGGAGGGAGGGGGTTTACATTCTCCATTTCAAAGAGAAGCTCCTGCCTTTCTCAGCAGACACCTGTCCTCCAAACTAAAACAGCAACTTTTTGTTCTTTGTCCATATATAAGCCGCACCTGACTATAAGCTGCACTTCCAGATTTGGACCAAAATTTTAGTCAAAATGGTGCAGCTTATAATCGTGAAATTACTGTACTCCCATGTGTACCAAAACCCCACAGGTTTGTGAAGCAGGATCAGGCATGTGAGGGGAGTTCCAGCCTCTGGGTGTGCCAGGGGCTCTGCACAGGCAGGGCAGTCCCAGAACCCTGAGCTGAGCTCCCTGTGGCTCTCACATCCCTGCAAACAGCAGCTCCCTCACCAGGTACAGCACCAACACAAGACCCTCTCTCCTCCCCAAAGCCTGCAGCTCACACAAGTTGCATTTTGTCTTAATACTCTATCATTAAGTGGAGTTAAAAATAAAGCCTGTCAGAGACTCACAGCCTGCAGGGGAAAGGATATTAATTACAGCAGGCAGAGAGTGGAGAGGAGCTGCCTTGAGTGAGAAGTGCCCCCGCTGTGCTGTCACCTTCCCGTGTCACCAGCAGAGCTGTGCTCAGCTCCCACACACAGCACAGCCTGGCCCAGGCACCTGGGAAAGGGGAGGGCACAGGGATCCCACTGCTGGCTCTCAGACCCTCCCTGGCACCACAGCCCTTCCAGCAAACCCCAGCACAGGCTGAGGGGTGAGCACAGGGCAGAGAGATGGGACAAGTCAGGGGCACAGAGTGAGATTCATTGCTAAAGCCTTCCATGCTTAGGATTTAAGTTATAGGGGAAAAGTGGGACGTTAAGGACCAGGTGGACAATAGACTCAGCACCAAAGATGTATGAAAAGAAGATTGAGCTGCCAAGGGAAGAAAAAGTTCAAAATATTCATATTATCATCTCTGTCTCATGGCTTCTCAGCAAGGGAGATGTATAGTTTTACATTTCCTTGTTTTCTAATCAATAAATAGACATGAAAATATCCCTTCAGAATTTAGCTTTAGCCCTGGCTGCTCAACACTTTGAATGAAGTATATTTAGCACAGATATATTTAGAACTGAAGTGTATATTTCTATGTTTATATTAATTAGAGGGAATTAGATTAGAGGGAAGATGCCTTTTCTGAATACATCAATGTTAGTGGGGTCATGGAAGGGACCAGCTGGAACTTGACTTGCTAATTTGGTTTTGTAGGATGGAGGGTAAGGATGACAGGGAATGGCTCAGGCAGCCAGAGCACCCCATGTTTCTGCAAGCACGCTTTAAATAACCCCTAAACTCTGCCAAAGGGGACAACAGAGGGAGCAAAATAATAAAATTAAAGGAAAGCAACACCTGGAGCCAAACACTGTGCGTTGCTGTTTGGATCTTCAGCTGGGTGCATCAATCACTGTGACAGCACAGAGTGCCCCAGCAAGGCTCCCAGTGCCATCAGCTGAAGGGTAATGGCAGGGGGACGGTGCCATCCCCTCGCTGCTGTGCCAGGACGTGCTGGCACCAGCTCCCTCTTTGTCAAAGCCTGACTTTGCCCAGTAAATCCATCTACAGAGAGCAGCTCTCTGAGCCAGTGTCTGAGAAACTTGGCAAGGGCTCTGCCTCTGCTGGGGAAGACTTGAGAGTTCACTTAGAGGGCACTACAGCATCCCATCCCCATCTGCAAAGGAGCCTTCCACTGCTCTTTTCAGAGGAGATGGGGAAATGAAAGAGAAGAAAAGAGGCAAGGCACACTGGCTGGTCCTTGAAACCAGCAGGAAAGAGGCAGTGAAAGAGCTTAATTAATGGCACATCAGAGTTCCCCAAGATGTGTGTCTAACGAGGCCTTTGCCTGGCACTTTAGCTTTGCTTGTGGAAAGTTAATGCAGGCAAAATACAAGCAGAAGGCTGTGTGAAAACAGGAGCCAGCATGATCAGATACCTCCTGATTTAATTCTCTCCTTTGGATGACAGCCCTCTGTGCCTCCTCCCCACTACCCCTTTCTCAGGGACATGCTTATTACAGCTATTTCAGAGAGAAGAAACAACCAGGCAAAAATATAGGGAGAGATCCACTTTCATCACAAACAGCCAACGAGTAAAGCAGGGTCAGAATGGTGACTTAGAAAATTACAGTCTTCCTGTCTCCTGAATAAATCCAGACATTGTACCCTCTGCCACTCAGCTGTTACAGGATTTAATTTAGAACATTTGATTTATTTGCTGTGGACAGGTGGACTCTATAAAGAATTTTTAGGGCAGAATTTACGGTGGGCTTAATCGTGCAGTGAGCAAAAAGAGCAACGGGAGCCTGAGAGGCTTTTCCTGATTCCCATGGGCAGCCCCTCCAAAGCAAGCAGGACAAAATGATGGAGGGGAGCCAAGGAAGCCTTCAGCTGAGGAGAGAGAGTTTGTAGGGCTGCCTGGGATTACACAGGTCTCAACACCAGGGGGGTGCATTTGTTCCACTGGCCCTGCCCGGAGGGTCTGGGCTTCCTCTGCATGAAACCCTCCCATTTCCAGGGGTGCTGCTGTCTGGGGGTTTGGTGTCAGCAAGAGCTGGGGCAGCGGTTGTTAAGTGGGTGAGGCACATCCTTGGTAAGACCTTTCTTTGGGAACTCTTCCTTCCTGCCCTGGGTTTTGACCTTGTGTTTGGAGGGGATTTTCCCTGTCCTTGTGCTGCAGTTTGGATCAGGAGCTGCCTGCAGGCTGAAGACACCTTGGTGTTAGGCAGAGGCAGCTGTGAGTGGAAGGTTCCTTTAGGACATGGTGAGTCTGACAAGAGCTGATTCCAAGACAAATTGTCAAGATGTGAGAGGCTTTTAGTTTCAGAGAGCTTAAGGTGCTTCAGCCTGTGTGTCCTGTCCAGGTTCAGCCTGGGTGTCCCTGGCACACAGCAGGGCTGCTGGGTCTGTCTGTGTTACTCCCTGTTTCACAGCTCCTCTGGGAAGCAGGTGACAACTTCGGGTCAAACAGCTCCAGGAATTCTCCCAGGTGCAAGAGTTAATTGGGACAATCAATAAGGAACAAGACCCTGATTTCTGGCCATGACTTTGGCCAGCATGGCAGTGTCTGGATGTCACAGGCACTGCTGTGAAAGGCAATTGCTCTGTGAGTCAGAACCAGAACCACAGGGAGGAGAGGGCTGAATCCTGTGACACCTGAGGCTGAGAACCTGCTTCTGTTGTGCACTTTGAGGTGACAGCCTGCTCCTCTGAGTCTTTGTTGCATCAAATCAGGCTCCTCAAAGAACCTTCCCCTCCTGCCCTGAATTTCTGAGTCATCCCCAGATCTCCCAGCACTTTGCCAGGTCACTGTTACTTTGGTCTTGCTAAAGACACTGGGGCACAGAGAAGCTAATTAAGCTCCTAAATGATATTTAGCAATTGGAGAAGGAACAAAAATGAGATCCTGTAGATTCCAGACCTCTCATTTTCTACACCACAGAGTATATCCAGAACTAAAAACCTGAAATGATAAAAGCTAGCTAGAGACACAAAATTTAATTGATACTAATTCTAAGGTTTAACAAATAGGAAAACAATCAAACAAAGCAAACAAACAAAAAAACTGCCAAGAACTGAAGCATAAGGAGGCTCAGACAGTATCTATCTTTCTTCAAGGCCTCCAAGGAGCTGAATGTGTTACTGAGGGAATCTCTGTGCAGAGACTGATTGAGTAAAACTAAGGACAAATGCAGCTGTGAAACAACTCCCTTCCTCTGGAGACATGACCAGTTTTCCTGGTAATGTCCCCAGGGAAATATACTGATAATCCTGGTGATAAACCTGAGTGCACAGGTAATGACCAACCTGTTCCCACCCCAGTGACCCCTGAAAGCTCAGCCTGCCCTACACCTGAGCATGAGCTGAGAGCAGGTCTCAGGTCAGCAGGGTGGATGGTGTGTCTCTTATTGCTAAGGGTGAATCATCCCTAAATGTGGGTGCCTGAAGCTCCCAGAGTTTCCACCTTACCCCTGGCATCCCTAAAAGAGCTGCCTGTTCCCCATCTGATCATTTCAAGCATTACTGAACTTTCCAGGCCAGGTTTTGACCTTCTTTAACCAGAGGGTTTTGGCCTCATTTAGTTTAGATCAGACTTAGCCAGAACAGTAATTTTGGCTGCCAAAGGCTGGGATTAGTGAGCTCAGCAGCTTGCAGTGAGAGTGACTGTGACACACAGAGCCCAGCTGGGGACAGGAGACACAAAGCATCTGTGTGAACTCTTCAGGAGAGCCGCAAATGGAAAACAAAACTCGAATATGACCCAAGAGCAGACTGCTCCTGGGTGTCCTTCAATTACAATAGACTAGTATAAAGGGCCAATGTTCTCTTATTAACAACAAATTCCATCAATTTATAAATCTTTCCCTTATTTAAGTAAAACACACAATACAACACAAGCTCCATCTGGCTCTGTTTAGATTCCAGGTTTTATGTTTGTACAGCCAGAAGCCATCAATTATCATGTCAAGCCCGAGGATTTCAAGGCCTTGGACACAGGAAATGAAAAGGAGATGGGGAAGGGAAAGGGCACAAATGGGAGCCTTGAAAAATTTATAATTAATTGTGTGGTAAATGATCAACCTGGGGTTATTAAACATCCATGCTGATTCTTTGGTTGTGTTCTGGTGGCTCTTTTGCAAAGCTAAAGCCACGAGGGGACACATGCACAGGGAGGGTGCAGGAAAAGGGTACAGAACTATTTTCCTGCTTGGTTTGGCACATTTTTCCTGCTTTGGCACATATTTCTAATTCAGGGACCCAAAGGTGTCCCAGGCAGCCCCTTCCTGCTGCCACCTCAGCAGTGGAGGTGAGGGTTCCTGAACAGCAGCTGTCCTGCTCCAGCTCCTAGCCCTGACTGGGAAGGGCAGTTCCAGCCCTTCTTCAGCCAGAAGGCAGGGTCTGGGTGAGATCTGGCACAAGAACCCACACAGGACACCAGGCCAGCACTGAGCAGAGGACCCAGGAGGAAGAGGATGGAAGGGACACTGAGATGTCCCCTCTCTTCCTCACCAAAGGGATGCTTAAAAAAAAAAATCCTGTTCCACCCTTTCCTCAGGTGATCAACCCATGAAGAAACACAAGACTACTGCAGATAAAACCAGATATAAAACCAAATAAAACCTAATTCTTGTGGTGGAGGTCTGGTCTCACATTTAACAGAAGCCACCAAGAAATGTAAAAACTTGACACAACAACAGCAGCAAAACCAGCTGGGGGACAGGTCCTGGTATCCCCTCCCTGGAGGAGGAGGAGGAGGGGAGCACATCCCTGTCCCCCAGACCCTGAGGTGAGGCAGGGCTGTTTCAAATCTGCGCTCCTGACTGCACAGTGTCTGTGCCTGCTCTCTCAGGTGCACATTAAAGGCAGCTGAGCTTTGAAGGGAGCGTTATTAGCATGGTCAGCCATGCAGCTCTCTCATTTTAATAACAATCTGGTGACTCATCCATGCCATTAATTTAACATTAAAAAAAGTGTGGGTCAGATCCTCTTAATTTACCTAAGTTAAATTAAAAAAAAAAAATAGAGAGAGGGAAAAAAGAAAAGAAGAGGAAAGAATATTTTGCTTTTTCTTGGCTTTAACCTGAAAAATCCTCCTATCATACAAAAAACGCATTTTCACCGACAGTTATCATTTTGCCTGTTTGTAATATTATGATAATTGCATTCCATGTTCAAACCTGAGACACTTACAAGGATGAAATGGAATATTAAAGACCTTCTTGCCACCACTGATCTGTATCCCAGCAGCACGGAGGGACCCTCAGTCCTGGGGCAGGACCCCGTGCTGCTGGGGATGTCCAAGCCTGGAACAAAACCACAGTGCTGCTCCTGCAGGCTCCACTTTCCAGCCCTGCACTGAGATCACCATTATCCACCTAACTACAGGCATTGCCCACATAATAAGCACATTCCCATCCACTGAACTCTTCTGAATGCACATTATTTCAGAAGCAAAGAGCATAAAAACCTCTATTACAAGTGGTGTCATTTTGCAAGGTATTTCTGTTCCCTTAGAACTTGATTCCAAAGTTATTTGCTCACACAGGAAGCTGCAGCAATGGGAATACTTGCAGGTGTATTTTTGAATGAGAGTATTTGGGTAAAACATTGGGAATTGCAGGCCTAGAAGCTCTGAACCTCAGGGGTAGGTGTGATCCAAGCTGTGGTTTCATCCCTTGGTCAGATGGGCAGCGTGGCTTTGCTTGAGTCACATCGAAGTATTCCAGCCCTGGAACTGGTGCTAAAGGACATGGGTATCTGGGTTATATTTGACATGGGGATAGTGGGGTGTCTGCTTTGAGCTGCCAGTGCCAGGGCAGGTTTCCTGTCACTGCACCAGTGGAAGGGAAGCTCTGGGGTGTCCCCATTCCCCCTGCCCCTTTCTCTGTCCTGGGTACAGCTCTGCAGAGCTCATCCCCCCTCCAGCCCACAGCCTTTCCTTTTGAGCAATAACTACAACCTGTAGCTTCTAAGAGCCAAGCACAGCCCAGAGTTTGGTGAAAAACTGAAAAAACAATACTTTTTTGGAGCAAATGTGGCCAAGGTTCATGCCAGAACAAACCCTTCCTCCCTTTAGCTCTGTCAGCCTCAGGACACAGCTGGCTACAGCAGCACATAGCAAAGAGGAGGCAGGTGAGGGGGGTTTCACACACAAACCACAAACCCATGAGCTAACCCCTGCCAGGAAGTGCTGAAGCCCTTGACCAGTGTCTGCATTGCCCAGATCCCTGTGATCTCCCAAGCTCAGACTCTTTCATGTGGTTTGTTGTGGAATTGGGACCTGCAGGGCTGTACCCATGAGAGAACCACAGCACAAAACCTACCTAGAGAAGCATGCTTGGTAAATATTTCCTGCAAAGCAGAGGTGGTTTAGCCCTTCCCCACCCCGGTGTTGTTTTTCTCTTCTATTAACCGAATAAGAGCTTTTGTGGATGGTGTCCAGTGTGAGCAGATTTAAAAAAAAAAAAGCAAATAATGCACCAGCCACTTTAGGTCAGACATTTGGGGTAATTGCAGAAAATGCCGGAGAGGGAAGAGAAATCTCAGGTCAGAGAAACCCTTTAATGTCCAGCTGCACACAAACCATTCCCTGGCAGAGACTGGCTCTGGTGGCCAAGTGTCCTTGTTTAATGTGCCCATGTGGGAGAAAAGGGGTCAGAGGTATTTACAGGGGTACTCAGGGCAGTCACTGGGATCTGTCTCCAGCCCTCTTCAATAAAAGGGAGGGTTCTTGCAGGAAGAAAAAACAACTTGACTTGTAAAATGTATTTTCTGCTATAGGGTTTAATTTTTTTTTGAAGAAGAAGATATTTGGGAAGAGGGCTGGTGTGGACTTTTCTTTCTGCAATCAGGGAGGATGGGGCAGGCCCTTGCTGAGCTTGGTCTCTTTTCATTTTTGCCTTCCTGTAAGGCAGAATGAACTGCTGGTAAGAGAAAAACACGTATTAGATGCCTTTGGTTTAAGCCTTATTTCTGCCTCAGGTGAACTCTGTTCCCTTCTTAGCATGCATGATTTAACTTTTTAATGCCTCTGTCTGCCCATTCTAGAGAGCAATGGAAATAACTCTTGCAGAGTGCAGTGGAGTTTTCCAACAGAAAATGCAAACCACCTTTGTGTGGGTAAGAACAGCAATTTCCACAGTGGCACTGGAAGGCACAGGCAGCTCTGGGACCCTGCCCCAGCCCTGCTGTGCCTCTGCAGTGCTGATGTGCTGGGACAGCTCGGGCTGTGCTTGTGGGGCAGCTCTGTTGTGAGTACAGGATGAGCTCAAGAGGCTTAGTCTGGGGCTCTGACAGTGTGCAGGACAGTGCTGGAGCCTTGAGAGACACTGGGAAAAGCCAGGAGACAGAGCCAGTGGCCAAGTATGGCATGGACTGGCCCATGTGTGCCATCCACCACCACGGGATCCTCTGGCAGACTGACTGCTGCAGAAATGTCAGTGCCAGAGCAGCCCCAGGGTCTGGCCCTGTCCTGGATTTTGGTGAGCTGACCACTGCTCTCTGACCCCACAGATGGTGCCAGTCAGCCTGCACCAAGTCTGAGGGGGATGTGGAAAATGCAGGCGTGGAGGAGATGCTGGGGATGGGGTGGAGCACAATGAACTGGAGAAAACTGGGAGCTGTGCAGCAATGCTGTAGGCAATTCCAGGGAGAGCATGACTGGATGGCACCTTCTGGGAGGATGTTTTGATACTCAGGTTCACAGGACCAGGGGGTTCTGTAAATGAGACCCTTTTGGAGAAGTTTTGTTTTAGGCAAGATTCCTGAGAAGTGAAATTTCCCTGCCAGCTCTCTTTGAGACACATTTTGAGCATGGCTGTGCCTGCTAAATTCCCTAAATTCAGCATATTTAGCTGAGAGTTGTTTGAATGTAACAAAGGACACATTTTGGCCTGTTGACTAAACAGAGAGTGCTTGGTGAGAGGTAAAACCCACCTGCCAAGTCACTGCTATAAATGCTGATTTAGAGCCTGCTTGGCTATACAGCACTTGGATCCTGCCTCATTTGCTTCCCACTTGTAAATGAGATTTCACATATTGTCCTTTAAGTTTTCACCTCTGGAGCATTTTCTTTGATTACTCACACTTCTGGGCATTCTCACTGAGCATGAGAAAGTCAACTCAGAGAGAACCTGGAGCTTCTCTGCTTCAATGTTTAAAATCCCCTGACTGTCCCCTCAGCCACCACTGCCCTCTCCTTTCCTTCTGTGCCCAGACTTTTGAGCTGTACCGGTGATCAATTGCTTAAATTATTGTAATGGTTGGCAGAGGGAAGGGGGAGGGGGCACGACAGGATGGAATTAAAAAGTGTCCCTCCAAGCTGGGAACTTGGTATTAAAAATCTCAGTCAAATCCATTCTGGAAGCAGTGAGCTAATAAATCTTCCAGCCCCAGCCTTGCAGTGGGAAGGGTAACTCAGTTGTAAGTGTGTAGTGCAGGTATTACTGCAACATGACTAATGGGGAGTGAATACTGCAGAAAGATGTCTGTGTATATTCATTTGAAGTCCTGAACAAATTTGCTTTGAATCTCCTGTTTCTATGGCTGCTTTCCACAAATATTCCAGCAAATGAGCTTTACTAGTGCGAATACTCATCAAAAGTCAATTTGGAGCTCAAATAGCTTAATATTTTCCAAAAGCATATTCCAAATTACACACATGAACATGCAGTTCAGAATGGATGCTGGTTCTGATGTGATTAGTTACACAAGTTGCCCAGCCAGGGATGAGAAATAACACAATACAGCTCATGTAACCATCCACAGAGCCTGGATTTCAGACTTGGAATGTTGGATATTTTCAATGAGCTGTTTGTGAGCAGCTCAGCAGCCTTGACTTCCATTCTCTGAAGACATTCATAAAAAGACATTTGAGCGATGAAGAGCAGTTGGGAATTCTGCAATTAGTGAGTGGCCAGCTTGTAGGAGGAGAGGGAGCCTGGATTTTTGTGATGAATCATTGGATATCTGTCAGGAAGCTCAATAGTCCATCTCTATAGACAGAAAACCAGTAGTGAGTCACATTTTTCCACTGAACTCAGCTGAAAATTCATGTTCATTGTGTGCTGTGGATTGGCAAGTGCAGAGATTAACCCATCTCCAGTGGAGGACTCACCCTGCAACCTCTCCTGGAGAGAAAGAGCCCCCCATGAATCACTGACCTAAGCAGACAACCTTCTCCTCGTGGCTGCTGTGCCTCCACCCTAAATCTGCTGCCCTGGGACCATGGGCACACAGGAACTGGGAAATGGTTTCCAGTGCTGGCACGTCTCACTCCTCACATCTCCTTTCCATCCCTTGTTCTGCAGATGCTGGTGTGTGCTCCACTGTCCCACCTGGAAATCACAGAAATTGGGATTCTAAAATTATAGAGGCTATCATACAAATCTAATGGGTGGAAGTGAAATATCAGTGAGCACAGATCCACCCTTTCCAGCTGCAGGGGAGGGTTCCAGGATCCTTGAGTTGAAGGATGCGGCTCAGGGAAGGTTGGGCTCCTGCCCATTCCACAGGGACAGGGTGCAGGGAGAGTTTTTAACCATCACTGCTGCTGTTATCAGTGAGCATCAATCCCAGCTCTCAGTGCCACCTGTCTGGATTTGCTGTGCCATGAGGAGCATCCTTGGCCAGGGCTGGTGGCTCTCTCCTACCATCCATGAGCTCTCCTGGCTCTGAACAGCCTAAAGCTCTGGAATTGCCTGGGGATGGGATATGTAGAAGGCAGGAGAGAGAAAACTGACAATAAACTCTGACAGCACAGCCCTTTGTGGAATAAACTCCTGGAGAAATGATGTCATCACTGCCCCAACAGTTTTCCAAGAGGAAACTTCCATCGTTTACCCTGAGCTGCAGCTCCAGCAGCATTAAACACTGTTTTCCAGCTAATAAAATGAGGCACAATTTTTTACATGCTGTTTGTGGTGACAGTGTAATCAGTCTTGCTGGGAGCCAGGCTCACACGGGCCAGGAGCTGCAGAGAGCACTGTGTGAGGCACCCAGCCTCCAAGATTTTAGCTTTATTTCTCTGGGGTTGTATTTTTTCCCCAGCAGAACTCTCTCTGATTCTCCCCTCTTTTATCTATTCATGTATTTATTTTCTCGTTGAATGTAGATTTATTTTGCTGCCCAGCAATTTCAGGTAAACAAAAGGAGGCTCTACACTTCTGGGAAAAGGCTGTTAATGGCCTCACAGAGGGAGAAGCAAATGGAACTTTCCTAAACAAAGCTGCAGGGAGCATCGCTCACACCCAGCAGGGCTCTGGGGCAAACTGGGTTTGTTAGCAAAAGAGCACGCACAGCGTTTGGGAGGTTGGGGATTTTTTTTTCCTCATTTTTCTGCTTTTTCATTCCAAGAAATACTTGCAGAAAACAACTCCACGGGTATGTGAAAACAAACCAAGTTCTGCTTCTGCTGAGTTCAGACTGAAGGGAGAGGGAATGAATCTGCACTCACTGCTGTACGGTGTAACTCACTGCAAAACAAAACCAAGTGAGGTGGCTGCTTCTTTTCTGATTTTTCCCTCCTCTATCACTCTCTTTTGGCCTTTGCTTATTTTAATTTCTTTCCCCACCTTCTGGATTTGCACCTTTTCTCCATTCCAGCTCTGCTATATTCTAAGAAATGAGAAAATAAAAACCCGTGGTGTGTTTTACTGTCCTTATACAGTCCCAAAACAAAGGAACAAGAGCTGAGATTCACAGAAGTCTGGAAAGCAGCTGTACCTTACACCTGAATTACGCTTGTTGCATTTGCAGGCATCAGATGAAGTCTGATCCAAAGATCACTGATACCAGTAGAAAGATTCCATTGACTTACAAGGACTGTGGATGGGGGCTTTGGATTAGACTTGTGATAGCATCCAGTCATCTTATCTGATAAAGAAAACATCAGTGAAAGCCAGGACAGTCAAAGTTTGTCATTATCTCCTCCAGTGTCCCACCTGTGCTGCCTCCTGCTCTCTCCCAGGTGTGGTGGCAGGCTGAGGAAAAGGCAGATATTCGTCCCTCCGAGATCCCTGTGCTAGGATCCATGAGACATGATTTTCTGGTCTCGAAATTCAATTTCTGAGCCCCTTACTGTCTCAAATGACCAGATGGAAAAGACAGTAATTGCTGAGAAACTTATTGACTTTTCCTTTTTAATTAATCCTAAGTGGAAGAAAACCTGCAGTTCCCTGTCCAGACAGTGCATGTGAGAGAGGAGGAGGGAAAAGGGAGAGAGAGGAGAGAATCATAATTAAAATAACTCAAATTAATCTTGGTGAGTGCTCCTGCCACTTCAGTGCTCTGAATGTAGCGGGGAAGTGTTGTTCCAGTCGAGTCTCTTTTGTTTCAAATGTCAGCTCAAATGAGGACCACCAGACAACAGCCCTGTCCCATCAGAACTGAGGCTTGGCTGCTCACTGCAGCTCTGCATCCTTCCAGCAAAGCTCCTCACCTGTCCTTTCTCTGAGCCTGAATGTGCTTCATGCTCAGCAGGATGAAGAAAGCCCTGCTGGGTGGGGAAGAGGGTGATGGCAGAGCTGCCCCAAGCCCTGCCCCAGCCTGCTGGGTGGCTGTGGAGAGAGAGGAGGGATGAACCCTCTGGCCCATCTCTGTAAAAAGGGAGCTCAGCTGACAATCACTCCTTTCTGCTGGAGAAGAAGCTTCTTGCTGTGCTCAGGCTCCTCCAAAGGAAGAGCAGCCTCCTAGAGAGAGGCAAACACCCCAGTCTCCATGCCAGTGCCTGCCCACAGCTGTGCAGTGCTCCAGGGGAGCAGGACTCTGTGGGAATCCTTCACATTCCCAGTTTGTTTTACAAACTCTACTGCACAGAGCTGCCCACGGTGCTCAGATGGCACAGGCAGTGGAGGGGATTGCTGAGGAGCACAGCAGGAGCTGCTGTTTGGTTTGGGCTCAGAGCAGCACCCTGCTCACTGAAATAAAAGGGCCAGGAGAGCAGCTCCTTTGTAAGGCCTTCATTAGAAAATCAGCTTGGGTGGGGAGCCTGAGGGGCCACGCGTGACACCACTGCTCCTGATGGACAATGCAGAAGAGGAACAGCCCAGCTTTGTCTTCACACACAGAGATGTGGCTTCCATCCTCATGAAAATCCCAAAAAAGTGACTTTTGGCTCATAGTCCAGAGTGTCATGTTGGTAGGGTGCTGTTCAGATCATGGTGATGGAATCAAAGCAGCTTGGGATGATAAATTCACGTTCTGCACTCTTTTCTCAACCTGGGGACACTATTCTCAGTTCCACATGTCATTTGGGCTCATTGTCTTAAGGGGATTTTAACTCCGAGTAGTGTCCCAGTGTCCTTTGCACTCCTTCATTTGCATACGGATCAATGACATCACCCTCCTCACCAGTGCCATTTTAGGGCAGCAGCAGCGGCGTTACCTGATGGAAGGGAAAGGACACATGGGTGAGACAAGTGGGGACTGAAACAGAATGGGGCTGATAATTTAACATTAACAATTAACATTAATTAAGAATCAGAACAGGGTAAAGCTTAGAATTTAACATTAACAATTAACATGAAAACTGAAACTTAGGAACTTGTTCCTAACACTCACCGTGGCAGGAGCTGGTGCAGCCCAGCAGCTCTGGGGCACAGTAGTGTGGCTGTGCAGGGCTGGCACTGGAGCCAGAGCAGGGCTGGGCCCTGAGTCTGCAGCACCAGCTGTGCCCAGCAAGCCACATCTTCATCTTCCAGCCCGCCCTCTCCAGCCCTGACCAGCGCAGGCATCTCAGCTCTCACCAAGTTACGTTGTTTTATTTTGGTTTTCTTCCTTCTTGCTGAGAAGTTGCTGCTGGGATTAAAAAGGCATCGGGCAAATCATCAGTATGAAAGAGACACACTGAGAAGAGAGCAGATTAACCCACACTGCAGAGAAAACTCCTCATTTCTGGAGTGTTTGTTTTGAAAATGTCACTTCAACGGGTCACAGAATTCATGAATAAAATCCCATCCTTATTTCCATTCAAAAAGGAATAAAGATTTATTACCCAGCCTCAACAGGAGAGCAGTATTGACCCACCAATGAGTCAAGGTCTATGGTATTGCATCCAGCAATATTTATTGCTTTTAATTACCATAAACTACCAAGGAACTTTTTTTTAATAATTTTTATTACTATTGTTTTATTGTACTGTGGAAAAAAAAGATGGAATTGCCAGCAAAGCCTCCTGAGAATACATGGTGATGGAATGAAAGACAGTTTGATGCTGATGGGTTAAATAAAAGGTCACTGCCACTCAAGTGATCTTGGCAGCACATTGGTAAACCTGCTTTGAAGCATCATTAACCCCATTTTACTGACAAAAAAAAAGAAAAAAAAAAAACAAACAAGGAGTATCCCTAAGGATCTCCAAAGTCACTATGTAGAGGAGAAAATTTGGTACCTAAACATCAGAAAATTATGGCTCAAGCAGTTGCAAACTGGAAGTGGTGGGCTCAGAGGGTGAATGTTGGGGGGCAGCTGGTTGATGGCACACTCTGAGAGCACCCCCAGGTGTGCAGGACCCAGGAGTCACCTGCTGAGCATCCTGAGGAAGGAGGGGTCTGCTGTCTGCACAGTGTTCATTTCCCAGATCCAGCCCTTCCCAGCACATGGGGTAGAGCACACAGGTGCTGCAGGGCACAGGGCAGCCAGCCTGCAGCCTGTGCTGCTCCTCATGTCCCTGCTCTGCCTCCTCCACACCCCACCTCTCCCTCCCAGCCAGCAGAGATGGGAACCTCTCCATGGGGGAAATGTAAGGCAGGCTTGGTGCTGCAGCAGCTGAGTGACAGGCAGGCTGTGATAATGAAGTCCATTTTTATTTTTTATCTCTTGTCAAGGTACAAGGACTCGGCCAGTGTCCCAGGTAATGAGCGTTGCCTTGCCCTCTCCCTCACTTGGCTTTGAAAGTGTGTGTAGCCATGTGTAGCTGTGTTAACACTACATTACTAAAACCAATCCCGGGAGCCTGTTCCTGCTGCACACCTCACTGGCTCCAGCACTTCCTCACGTTGATTTGCATTCATGCAGTCTGTGTAAACAACACTGTTCAGGGAATATAAATAACTGCAGCCAGGAGTGCTGCTCAGCAGCATCCTCAGCTCCTGCTGCAGGGCTGGGGCACAGCCTGGGTGCATTCCCTGAAATGGAGGATGCTTCTGCATCCCAACCTTTCCTGCCTCCATCCTCAGCCCAAGAAGCAAGGATGGAGCACTGGAGGCTGGTTTTCAAGGAGCCTTTTCATCCTGACCTGAAATATCATGAAAAAGCCTTTTTAAAGAGCTTAATTGGATCTTTTGGGGAGATGCTGTGGTCTGGGGTGTAGCTGCTGGAGTTTTCTCCAGGTGGTGGCAGAGAAAGGCAAACAGAGAATCCCAGAATGGTTTGGGTTGGGAGGAATCTTAAATATCATCTTGTTCCACCCCTGCCATGGCAGGGACCCCTCCCACTGTCCCAGGCTGCTCCAGCCCCAATGTCCAACCTGGCCTTGGGCACTGCCAGGGATCCAGGGGCAGCCACAGCTGCTCTGGGCACCCTGGGCCAGCCCTGCCCACCCTCACAGGGGAGAATTTCTTCCTGACGGCTAACCTAAATTTCCCTTTTTCAGCAAGTGATTCAAATTGCCAGTGGTCTGATTTACCTGTGAGAGAGCTGACTCCCCCTTGGACTCAGGACGGATGGGATGAGGTGAGAAACTCTCAGCCAACATCCCTCGAGCTCACATCTCTCTCCTCCAGGCTCAGTATGTGCAAAGCTTCACCCAAACTGAGTTAAAGAACTGCAGGGCACACCCTGCTCAGGGATATCATGAACTAAAGAGGGGGTTAGTGTGAAATCAGGCAAAACTCCTCCTGTCTCCAGTCAGCTCAGACTGGGCTCAGAGCTGTGAGGGGTTTGAAGTGGAGCTGCCACTGATCCCCACGGCCAGCCTGGCCACCTCCACCTCCTCAGGATGGATTTGCTTCATCTCTCCTTGACTCCTGCAGGCAGGGGCAGCATCTTCAGAGGCACCACCTGGGAGCTCCATGTTAATTAGGCAGAAGCAAACATGAAACTCTCAGGTGGAGGTAACCAAACCAGATCAAGTATTTTTGATTTCACTCCGAGTAAGAACAAAAACAGCTAAAAGCACTAAATATTAAAGGGATTAAAACTGAAATTTTCTGATTTTTTAGGATTCACAGAAAGCCTGGTCTGGAATTGCAATCTTACATCCAGATTTGGATCTATATCTGGCTCCTAAACTTAGCTTGGAAGATGACATTTTTATAATTTTTTCCACTTGAAATTTAAAATTCCAGAAGAATGCTGGCAGAATCTCTGCAGATTTCCAAAGTCTGCATCTTTGCTTTGCAATCTCAATCCTTTTATTTTTTTCCTTTTTCTTTAGCTGAGCTGAAGTAACTCAGATTAACAACACACAGTCTATTTAATTGGCTTCATATGGTTCTATTTTAACATTTGGATTAGAATAATATTTCAGAAAATGACTGCTATTATTTTTTTAACAGATGGTGAAGGATCCACCAACATAGGAAGTGAGTCACAAGTTGTACTGTAAATAATAAATAATAATAATAATAATAATAGTTCTGCTGACAGTGTAACAAGGGCTCCGATTTGCTATTACACAGGAAAACTAATAAACCAAAGTGCAAAGCACCTCAGAAATCTTTTATTTTAATTAGCAATGAACAAACTCATTCTGCCAAATGCTGAACTCACTGGAACACTGGTGGCTTCTCATTTTGCTTAGAAGACAGTTTGAAACAGTAAGGAGGAGATGGAGGGGACAGCCAAACTCTAATGAGAGAATACAGTATATGCATCTCCAGCTGGGCTTCTTTCAGGGCCATTTCACAAGTGGAGAAGGAAAAAAATTCTTGAGAAAATAGTAGTGATTGCAATTTGAATTCCTGCATGTCTCCAGTGTGATGGCCTTTGCTTAGGGCCAGCCTCTCAGCAGAGCCCATTTTCCTTTAAAATGTCACGTGCAGGTGTCCTTTTCATGTTTGCTCTCCATCCTGCTGCCACTGCAGTGGATTTGCACATCTCCCCACACTCCCAAGGGGCTGAGAAGGACCAGGATGGAAAGAAGGAAAGCAATGGCAAAACCCAGCTGCTCACAGCTGGATTCTCCTGAGGTCACCCCTGGTGAGGGTGGGGATATCAGGTGCTCACACCTGGGTCCAAGCCTAAACTCCTGCAGGCTGGGAGATGATTTTTAATGGGCAAGGCTCTCATGTATCTGGGCATTCAGGTTTAGTACAAAGGTTTGGGGTGAAGACTCTGAGGCTGCAGGGGTGAACAGGCTGTGCTGCAGCGAGCTGTGCCCTGCCTGAGGAACAGCTGCACCTCACAGCTGGCTCCAGAGGTGCTCCTCTGGCTCCAGAGGTGTTCAGCAACATCTGAAGGGGCAAGAGAAGAGCTCTGAGTGCCCAGCCTGCCCTTGTTCCCTCTATGTCTCTGTCATTGTCATTGTGAATGAAATGTTCACAGCCAGTGACAGGCAGAGAAGGGACCAAACACACACAGCACTGCCCACTCTTGTTGGGAGTTCATAGTCACACTGCCTTTCAGGCTGTGGGCTTAAAAAATAAATTATCTGGTTTTGAAAGAGCTGGGTTTTCTTTCTTGGCTCACATAATAGAGCAAGGAAATGCAGGACCAGATTTTAACAGCCTTGCCACTGAGCTTTCTCGGCAAAGGGAAGGTCCCAACTTCAATCCGTAGGGATTTTTTGACAATGTGACTCTCCTCAAGATCTTGCAACTTCAGAAATTACTTTGGAGATTAAGTCAGCATAGAAAGGGTTCAACACTTTAGAGCTCTCCAAAATTGCTTAGCTGCCACCGGTAGGAGTCTCCAGCAGCTTCTAACCACTGTCCTTTGCTTGTCAGAGCTCACTCCATCCTTTATCATGCTGAGAAACTGGGAGAGAACAGAGACACAGCAGAGATCCCCCTGTCCATGAGGAGCTGTAGGGCTGAGGCAGACAAGGAAATTGTGACCAAAGTGCCACAAATACCTGCAGCTTCCCTTTCCCTCCCCAGACTCCTGAGCACAGTGCAGAGCCTCCAAGGAGCTTTGCCTTCATGAGAAATGACTTGTTTGTGTTCTTTGGACCTACCTACCAGTTTCATCCTTTCCCATTGCAAGCACAGCTAAGCAAACATAAAATGACAGGCAATCAATTATTTAAGTTTCAGGTAACTATCTCAAGGCCAGTTTCTTCTAACTTTTAACTAAAATCCTAATTTCTTTAAGATTAGTGTTTCAATGTCCCCCACATTGCAGAGACCAGCAGAGCCCCTTCTCTGGGCCAGCCTGTCTGAGGTTTGGTTCGTCTGTAGACAAACATGAGTGATTTGTTCTCTTCCTCTGCTGTCACAGAGCTGTTCCACCCTCTGCCTGTGTCCTTACTCTGCACAAAGCTGCCTCCTGCCACAGTGCTGAGTGACCCCTGTGTGAGCTGGCAGCAGAAAAGGAGCCCCAGCAGACCTGGGAGGGGAAGGGCAGGAGGAGCAGGGGGAGCCTGGATCAGCTGGCAGCAATACAGTGCCAAGAAGATGCTGGAGCCTCACTGGTGCTGATTTGTTCTGTCTGTGAAGTACAACTCAACACCTGAACTCTCACCAAATCTCTGCAATTTACCCTGCAGATTGGGGTTTGATGGGACATCAAGGGCTGTGTCTCAATGAGCTTGTTGGGTCCCCCAGGGATTGAATGCTCCAGATTCCCCTGTGGGACTCACTGTGACAGAAGAGTCATTCTCTGCATCCCAGCTAATCAGGACTCCCTTCCTCATGCAGGGACAGAAATCACACCCCAGGGCAGGACTCCTCTGCCTTGCTGCACGTGGCCCTTGTGCACATCTGGGGTGCAAGAAATCACCTGTCCTGCTGAGATAAAGAAGAACCTGAGCTCTGAAAGATTCACATCAGGTTAAGCCTGTGCCAGATTTTGACACTTACCCTATCCTTGCCCCTGAGTCTATCTCAGAAGGTATCTGAATTTCTGAATTCCTCTCATAATTAATTCATAGTTAATCTTGAATAGGTGTGATTTTAATAATCATTCAGCACATCTAATACTGCAGAATTGCCGCACCATTGAACTCGAAATTACATGAAATGAGACAGCTATTTAAATAATAGCCTCTTCTGAGCTGGGCTGTTTGGGCTTTCTGCAGAGATGTCCAGGAGCACTGAGGCACTGTCAGGATGTTGCACCATTTCTGCAGCCGTGTAGAGAAGTCATTAATATATTTTAGTGACTTATAATCTAGCTGCTTGCCTATTTATCTGTAGTTTCACAAATGGTCATAAGGAAGCTTCTATTCATTGTCTGCTGCTTTCTCTTGTAGAATTAAAAATGCTTTAGAGGCTGCTCTTTGTATTTATTCATCAGCGATAATGAAGTAAAATACTGAGTTTTAAATTACTTTGTACATTAGTGGTCATCTCACTTAGCTGTAGTTCCCCAAGAAATCTTTTTTAATGGAACTTTGTTCTTCTGGACATGCAAACAATGTGCATTAACCCAGACATTGAACATGTGATGTAAAATACTTTTGGTGTAGATTTACTCATTTAACTGAATACAAACCTGGAACAAACGTTCTGCTCTCCCAAATTTTTTTCACTTCTCACTATTGAAATGACTGATGGACTGCAATGAGTAAATAAGTGGAGATTTAATGCAATCTATGATTGAGAAAATATCTTTAAAGTGACTTAATGACTGAGAAAATGACTAATCATGACTAATAACCAAGCAGTACATCTGGGAGCACAGAGATATTCGGGTCTTTTGTCAGATGTTGCAGCCATACCTGAGCTCCCTGGAAGAAAGAAAACTCTGATTTTTCTTTTTGGGCTTTTTTTCCACGTTACAAGTCATATAAATGTTCACAGGAACTGGAGGATGAGCAAAGACACAAAATTTAGGATGTGTCCTTAGGATGATTTTGCCTTGGTTGCTGTTAGGATTTCAGTGCCATTTATCAATGGAGATGGATGGCCTAATCAATTTTAATTTAAAAGCCTCCTATATTGCATGTTCCAGGCATCTTATTTGCTGCAATGCCAGGCAGAAGAACCCCTTTTTCTTGTGGCACTGGTGATTTATCCCAGCATACTTTCCCATGGGATTTATACATCATAATTTTCATCCACACCATTAAATTCACCCTCTTGCCTTTTTATTTCCTGTTTCAGTTTTCTGCCATCAAATCCATCCATTGGCCTGGGACTCCTTGGGCTCCTCTCTGGAAGGTTTGGTGGGGGAAGGATGCAAAGCAGTGGAAAACACCAACTCTACAAGCAGAAATGTGGTGTGTGCAGGGAGAAGGACAAATAGGATTACCCAGATGGAAAAGGCAATTTCCAGCCCAGCCACACAACCCACAGCACGTGTCTAGAAGAGAAAAGAGTTCCCAGCTCTGTCAGACAAGGCCATAGATCATTGAGAAGAGGTTCTAATTAAGGAGGGAACCTCCCAGTCCACATCTTTACAAAAATTTGCGTGCCTCAGTTTGTGAGTGGACTCAAGAAGAGTCAGTCCAGACCACTCTGAATGGGAACTGGCAAAAACTGCTAGATGGGGAAAATGCTGGGTGTGGGCTGGGAACATTCACTGAAGAAGACAGTTCTGTGTGGCTGCAGTGGGGTGCTGGCTGAATGGTCCAGCAGGGCAAACATTTAACAGCCTGGCCTGTATTTATTTGGGTGTGGTTTGAATATAGTTTGGATGTGGTGCCTTCTGGGCCCCTGATTCTCTTGGCCACCCATTCTTTGGGCAGTTGATTGCTAGATCATTTAAGACATGCTTTCTGGGAGGACCTGCCATGCTCAGGACATTTAAAGTGATGCCAAGGAGAGGAATTGTGATTTTACTCAGGAAAACAGCACAGCTCAGTCACATGTGGGATTCACACACTCCACAATCAAAAAGTTGCTTTATTTTCTGTTAAGTTCAGACACCAGGTAAGTTAGAAATCATTAGCATCTTGGAATCAGGATTTATTACACAAAAGGCTGGGGCTTGAAGGGGCAGAGTTTCTCTCCCTGCTCCACATGCATCCTGTGCTTGACAGCAGGAACAGCCCAGTCCTTACAGCCCAGGATCATCAAGATCAGAATCATCACCTTGCAGAGCCTCTGCAGGACCCAGGGCAAACAAAAGGATCCATGATTCACTTCAGGAATTCTGTTTTACTCATGCCTAACACTTCTGATCTGCTTTATCCTTAAGGCCACAAAACCCCAAAAATACTGCATTTTTAGATCTCCATCAGGGTCTGACTCCAGTGGACACACTCCTGGGATCTGTTCCCCCCAGGTGCCTGTACCCACCTGTGCCTGGGCCCTCGTGTGGCTCTGGCTGAGTGGGAAAGGCTCTGCTATTGAATGTGGGATTGTGGCAGCAGGAGGAGAAACAGCACAGGACAGAGCCCTGATTTAGAATTTCACCCTTTGTGCCACCATCCCTGACCCCTTGTGTGAGGAGCCAAGGGAATTTTCTGATTCCAGTCCTGATCTGATAAGCAGAGGGAAGCATTGGGGTTTTATAGCCCTGTTGAGCATAAACATTGATTTTAAGGCCTAATCGTCTGCTGCAGCTGAACCACATCCAAGATTCTTTTTATTATTATTTTTGTAGCTGGAATTGATCAGCTAGAGAAGGGAGGAATAAAGAGGAAGCAGAGAAACAGCTGCAAGTTAGTTTTTTTGTGTTGCCCAGGCAAGGATGCTGCGGCTCTGTCACTCACACAGCCCCCACTCTCTGGGATGCTGCTGGCAGCCAGGGATGTGCTGCTGAATGAGCCCCTGTCAGCTGCCATCCCCTGCCATCCTCACTGGCTGCCTCCCTCTCTGCTCCTATTTAGCTTCCTTGCTGGCTCCCTCATAAATATTCACACCACACAACCAGCGGAAGACTTTGTTTTTTCCTTAATTTCCATATTCAGCATGACATCAAAAATGTTTCAGAGATGGGTTCAGCAGGGGCTGTGCATCCAGGGAAGAGGACAAGAGGGAGCAAGGTGTCTGTGCTGGGTGGAGGTGGGGGAGAGAAGACAAGAGCAGAGAGGGAGACAGGAGCAAGGTGAGGAGCATGAGGAGCTACAGAGAGCTGGGGATTAACTTGGTCGAACAATCACAGCAAAATGAAGCTGTTCCCATTCATAACCCAGGCAATCCATGTCCTCATCAGGAGGTTTTCATAAGTGATTAATGGTTAATTTGTTAAAATTCAATGAAATCTTGTTTCCTCTCTTTAAATTAGAATTCAGGGAGAGAGGGAGAGAGACACGGTCCCAGCCATCCCCTGCTGCTTCTCGACAGAATATAATTCATCTGCCAGAAATGGCTATTGCTTTCAAAGGATTACAAATAAAACAGAAACACAGCCCGGGGCAACAGCCACAGAGCTCTGGAAGGCTCAGCCCAGCCAAGGGGGCAGAGGAAAGACCTGGAACCCCTGAGTGCCTTGGCAGGAGCCTTTGGAATAAAGCCAGAACCAGCATGGTTGAATCGGGGGCAGTCAGTCCTGCTCTGAATTCCAATCTCCTGCCATGGGACGGGATTTCTCCTGCTCACATTGCCATAAGAAAGGCCCAGGATGAGGCACTAGCACTGAAAATCGCTGGGTGAGATTTCCATGGATGGATGGGAGGCAAGGGGCTGCTCTGGGAAACAGAAGGGAACAAGAATTTCATGGTAGGGACTCATACTTTGGAGACTTTTTGTTCTTTGCTGCTTTATTTCATTAGTGTGGCGTTTTACTGATGGTATGCAAGCACAGTTTATAGAGAGAAAAATATCTGTAATTGCCTGTGAGCCACGACGGCGACAGCCCCAGTCCAGCTGTCAGAATAATTTGCTTCAATATCAAATGATTATCATCATGAGATATCTCAGTGCATCTCAAACCACTGGATCTGACATCAGATGTTCTGTTCCAAACCACAGCCTCTGCCCTTCTTTCCCTGAGACAGGAAACACCAAAGATTCGTGGTTCCCATGGGTAGGAAGGGATTGAGTAAAGGTTGCTCCAGTGATAGGTGTTGGAACACACGACCCAGTGCTGCTGGACTGCCCCTGAGACAGGCACCAGGCTGCAGAGAAAGAATAAATTAATAAATAAATTCTCCAAATCCCATGGTAGGTGTTCTAGTAATTAATTAATACTTAAAAATAAATAAATAAAAATCCACTCAATTCATTTCTGTATCAGTTACCAACTGTGTGAAGTTTTTTTCTGCTAGACTTAAAAAGACTCTGTTACTGATTTTTCTGAGCACAAATGGAAGGTCTTTTGCTTTATTTGGAAAACATCTTTGTTCTAATTTTAAAAGAAATGTTAGGGTTTTTTCAGGTTTTGTTCTGTGATTCTATTAAGTATACAGAGAATTTAATTGTTTCTATTTGATTTTTAAGCTGAAACATTGCAATGGAAACTCCTAGTGATCTTTTAAGATTCCCCCTTTTCTCCAGGGAAGAAGTTCAGCTACTAATTTATACCAGCTCCATTTTCCTGAACTGAAACCTGTTTATCTGAAAACTCTCAACACTCCATCAGAAGTTCTGTCTGATATATCCTCCTAAGGGAAAAATCATGGAAAAAAACTTTAAACCATTACTCCTTTTCCAATGGCACCTCCTGTTTGAGTTACCTGGCTGCTTCTCCCCACCATGAACTGGTAAAAAATGGAATTGCTTCCAACCAAAACTATAACTGAAACACACCTCTGTTTTATGAAAAACACAAAAAAAAATCAGTTCATTTGGTGAGCAACACATAGGATTATTGCAGTGACTCCAAGGCCTATTTCTGTGCTAAAGGTACCTTATAGAGAACATCAGTATTGCACTCTGATGGAGAACACTGCTTTTAATTATGGTGGAAGAGACATTCTCATTCTCTTTCCTAATTACAAAAGATTAAAACATTTTCTATTAATATAGCATTACAAGTAAAATTTTTCACGATTCTTCCCAGAAAATGATGAGATTTTCTTTTTGAATTTTTTTTGTAGGGGAAGAAACCCCCATCTTAATAAGTATGTGGGTATTTGTGGGAAGGTAACACTTTGAGGTTAGCTCTGTGTGAAATGAAAAGCTGAATTTATTCAGGCATTGAAACACTCTTATGATGTTTTGTGGGTTTTTTTATTGGTAACTGAGAACACTGCCTGATTTTCATACACTCAATGGCTTAAGATACACTTGTTTTTTCTTTTATGCAGTACTATTGCTGTATGAAGGCCCAAGACTTTGATTTAGCACAATTTTTTAGACAGTGATGCACTTCCACAACAAGGAAGGTGAAAAAAACAGATGCCAAATTTGCTGACTGCAGAAATACAGCCTGAAAGTGTTGCTCTCCCAACCCACAGATGTCCTGCTGCCTTGCATCAGGATTCCCTGTGCTGTTATATCCTGTAATCACATTCCCCCAGTTTTTCCTGCCTGTATTTTTGCTGCTTCTGCTGTGTCCTGTGGCAAGAGGTTCCAATCAAGACTGAGACCCCACTGAGCCAGACACAACACAAGACCTTGTAAGACCCAGTCCTTATCCCAAAAAGCAGACAGTCAGGAGGCAACCAAGAGGTGCAGAGACAATGTGACTCCTTTAATTTTAATTATTTTTTTTTTTTGCAGGACACAAGCAAACCATCAAACTCTGTGCCTTCTAGCTCTCTGTGATGCTGTAGTGCTCTGAATTCCATCTCTGTGTTACACTGAGCTCCACCTGTGTGAGAAGCAGCACAACATTTAGAGAGGGAGAACGTGGGTGCTCAACACAGGTGTTGTGTTATTTGAGTCACAGTGTGTTTGTTCTCTGAACTGGGATTCAGAGACCTAGAACTTCCAAGTTTGGAAATGTAGATCCTTCATCTTGTGAAATATTCTGACTTTTATGTGTGTACAGTATCCACCTCAGCTCTTCACTTCAATAAATGTTTTTGCTTAGTGATTATTCCTTTCCTCTTCCTTACAGTGTTAAGAATGTCAGAGCAAGGGATGGCACACAAGCATTTTCCTCCCAGTTCCTTTAGGACAATGTCCTCACTGAGAACTGATACACTCTGTCTAATACTCAGCTCACTCAAGCTGTCACAGAGCCAGTGAAATCATTTGAGTTATGTTGATTCACACCAACACAGTAGCCAGTCCATCATACTTACTCAAATTTAAATATTTTTCCCCTTCTTTGACTTAATCAGAGTTGTTTTCCCCCTGGAGCATCAATAATGAAATATTTGATGTATTTATTTATTGCAAATTCTCACTTTAATCAAGTGATTCTTCAGTGGACCTCATTTAGCCTTGAAGTAATTGTTTTACTGATGCTTCAGCATAAAGAGATTGGACATTTCCTGATTAATAAGTTTCAAAACATATTGTCTGGAACATGCAAGCAGAGCATCACTCTTAAAAATATGGTCACATGGATGACAGAGTCCCTAAGCTGTGGAGCTGATGTAAGCTTTCCAGTGGAGGCAGAATTAAAATCTCCCTCATTTTTCTCCTGTTTGTAGCAGGAGCCACCTGGTATTACAGCAGAGGTGGATTGTCAGTGAGAATGCTCCTAATGAGTTTTCCACTCATTAATATTTGCATTATTCTACTCAATGACAACAAGGTTAGAGGCTCCCCACTGGCTGTCTCCATCGGGATTGATTGGCGAGTTTTGGAGAAGAGGGAAAAGAGAAGGAGATGAGAGAAGGAGTGTCCAGCCCTTGGAAATAACAAATAAAATCTTCTTGGGGGAGAAGGGGCAGAGATCATCTTCAGTGGGGGAGACAAGTGCCCCAGGAATGTTGGGAGGGGTGACGGGAGGAAGGCTGGAATCAGAGGCTGTGACTTTATTCACAATGTAGCTGTGATTCTTTCTGGCCAGGGTTAGGATATTTAAAATAATCAAGAGCCATTAAAGAGGACCCAGGCACTCTGGTGCCACACAATTGCATCAGAGAATCATCAAGGAGGGGTTTCCTGGGCTCCAGGGGACTCTATGTGCACACAGAACAAGGAGCCTTCCCAAAGTCCTTCTCTGCCATCACAGTGCCAAGCTGGGCAGGTATTTACACTTTTGTCCAACACTGTGTTTTCCACAAACTCCTGCAAAGGTGCAGGTGTCCTTCAAAGGCATCTCCATCCTTTGAGATGGGAGGGAAGAGGAGCAGAATATTGCCATTCCTGTGATCTTCCCTTTTAGATTTTGGGACTGCTGAAAATGACTGTGTAGAGGAAGACATCAAAGGAAAGCCAAGTTTTGCCTTTATGGTTGGTTTTTTTGAGGAAGTTTCCTTTGGCAGTTTGATTATCTCCAAGAAAAACTCATTAGAAGTTTTCTCTTCGGTCTGTTTCTGCTGAAAGTCCTGACCTTTTCTCATTTGCTATAAATTTAGCTTTGTGACAGGATCTGTAAAACAGTGAGTCATGGCCAAATGGCTTCACCACCAAATCCACAAACCATTGGGGGAAGAAGGTGTAGCACTCACAGGAAGTGTTTTAGCAGGGAACTGGCCATTTTAGCAATTTTGGTAATGTCTGGACAAAGCCAGATCATCTGGCAGTGGCAGTGTCCAATAACCCCTATTATGTGAGTAAGGACATAGGGAATGTGTCAGCCTCATCTTCCCTTAGCTGAATCACTGTCTTATCACAGCTCTTAGAGCAGCCAGATAAGGCAAATCTGATGTGTCATGTGGCCAAACTTTGCATTGCAGCAGCAAATCCTGTTCCCTGTTCCCAGCTCTTCTCCCACTCAAGCAGAACACAGCCCGTGCTTCATCATTTTATGGTGCTTGTCATTGTTATCTGTCCCAAGGCACTTCAGACAGCATCAGGAGCAAACACTAAAACTGAAATCCCACCTGGCCAAGCTCAGAGGCACTGTCCTGCAGAGAGGGAGGGGAGTGTGCTTGCCTCATTCAGGCTGGGTATTTTCCTAATGGGAGTCCCTTCCCCTGTGTTTGCTTTTCCACCCACCAAGATGCACCTTTAGCTACTCCAGACTCCAGATTTTGAAGGCACTCCTCCTGCCTGCTTCACTGCTTTGTGGTGCCTGCAGAAATTAGTAAGGAATCATGAAATACTGCTAAAATGCTCTCTTTGCCTAGCCTCACCTCCCCTGTCCCACTGCCTCCTAGAAGGGACGGATTTGAAAGTGCTGGAAATGTCACAAGTTGGGGAACTGAGGAACAGAACTGAGGAACACAAGCTTGTTGCTGTCAGCATCCTCCTCCGAGCACAGAGGGCTCAGGCTGACAGACACACCACGGCCAGCCCTCAGATCTCTGAGAGCAAAGCACAGAGTCCTTCACCTCCTGCCAGTCTCTGAAGCAGCAGGGGAATAGAAAGGACACGGAGAGGTCAATCTTAGCTCAACTCAAGGAATAATACGTGTAAGGATGAAGGAGCTCGTTTCTGCCTTCAAAACACAAGGACATGACTGATGGCACCTGAGAAGGGAGCAGCAAAGGCCCAGCAATGCCAAGGTAACTCTCTGGCTGAGACAGAAGAGCCTTTGAGCGTGTTTCTTCTGCAAGTCTGGCCAAAGCTCAGGGAAAGAAGATAAGAGCCCTGTCAGCTCAGATGTGACCAGTGTGCAGCCACAGCCAGTCCACAACAGCACTTCTCTGAGGGAAGGGGAAGTAGATAAAGGCCAGAGAGATTTCAGACCATTATCTCTGCTACACAGGAGCTGTTCCTGAGCCAGAGCAGAGCTGCCTGCCAGCACGTGAGCTTTTAAAAGCAGGGAAATGCACCTGTACCTGGAGTTGTGCCTTGCAGTCATTTCTTGGCATTGTTATCCCAGCAGGTCCCAAATCACTGGTGGTCAGGAAAAGAGACCAGGGGATCTCCTGAGCCCGTGCAGTTGGGTCACTGTGGACACCAGCTGCATGTCTTGGTTCCTGGTGCCATTAGAACCAGGGATCCATGGAATATCCAGGGTTGGAAAGGAACTCCAGCTCCTGACTCGCTGGGTAGCTGCACTGTGAGTTACAACCAGCACATGGGAGCTTTCACCAAACCTCTCAATTCTGCTTTGCTGAAATTTTGATTTAATCCTGGGATTGCAGGTGTCTGCCAACAGGGCTCACCCTGAGAGCTCACAGTTCAACTTGATCTTAGCATGGCTCTGCTCCACAGAGGCAGCCAAAAGCAGGACCTGCCTTTCCACCACTCAAGGCTGCAGTCCTTCCCTTATTTTCAGCTCCTGACGGGCATGGGGCTAGGCAGGATCCCATGGCTGGTGTCCCAGGCACAGCACCCGGGGGAATTTGTGCTGTTCGTGTCTCCCCAGCTGCTGCTGCAGCACAGGCTGCAGGAAGTCATCACCACATGGGTCCAAGCTAATGTGGGTTATCATCCAGCAAAGAAAGAGACCTTTTAGGTACAACTGCAACACTCACTGTGTGCCAGCAGATATAATAGATGTGAAAAGCGTGGGGAGGGGCGGGGGGGAATAAGTGAGAGCATACAAATTAAAGAGCAGCATTTGAAATCTAATCAAATATTCCCTCAATTTACTCACCACCCCTGCAGAGCTGTGCTGCTTTATTAGGTTTCTATTCCGTATTCTCTTTTAAAGTGACATTTACATTAATTTACAGTACTAACATGAAATCCTATTGAAAAGCTGAGAGTTTTTGTAACTTTTTATTTTTCTGCAGCTGTCACTGGGTTTCCAACCAATTAATAAGGAGTCCTTAGTTTTATTTCATGTCTGCAGGAGTGTATCTGGAGTGCCTTCAAGGTGAGTTCCTGCTGGTTTTGTTAAATGTGTAAGGGAGACCATCTTGGTGAGTTCAGGTGGTAATTGGCTGTGGAGCAGAAATGTTCCATCCCTGAACCCCTCCATCCTCCAAGGGTCCTTCAGTGCCTGTAATCGGCTCTGGAACCTGTTCCAGCTTCAAAACCAGGGTCCAGCTGCCTTTTGGGGGATGCACTGTAATCAAAATGTTCATGTGGAGAGGCCTAATATTGCTTTGAAATGCTAGGATTTCATTCAGGTCAACAGAGAAGGACCTGCCTGGAAAATTGGGGTGAGGATGCACACTCAGAACCAGCATTTGAAAATTAATTTCCCATCATTTCCTTGTCTTTTTTGTGTATGTGTTGGGCTTTTTGTCCTCCAGAAAACATTAGCAAGTTATCACCAGTGCCCAGTGCATTATCCTGGCTCAGGAAAGGTGCTGGTGGTATTTTCTTGCCTTGGCCAGAAGTGAGAGCTGGGGGTCTCTTGTGTGCCCTGGGACAGGCCAGATGTGCAGCTCACAGACACAGATTCCCTCTGGTGATCCAATTTGTCCCCTTTTCCTACAATTTCTTCCCTTTTTATTTTTCTGGGTTGGTTTTTTTTTGTAATTCCCCAATTATCCCAGGTAATGAATTGCATATGGCCATGGCATTTACTTCTCTGTGTGAAATCTGTAGCAGCTGCATTGTTTATCAGTTCAATATGTTGACTACAGATGCCATTTCTGTATCACAATTAAGTTGTTTAAAATCTCCTTTTCCCACCAACTATGTCCCTCCCAGCCTTCCCATCTTCTTTCCAACAGGAATTGTTGCAGCCTGGCTCCTTTTCCATGCTCCAGCTAAAAGGTCAAACCTGCCAGAGGTCAGGCAGGTTGTGGCCATTTCAGCTGATGGAAAGTTCTGAAATATTCACTGTATTTTCTCTTCCACAAAACACAAGGTGGACTGACCAGCACGGGTGCAAAGGATGGAAAATGAGACCCAGAGCCTTTTGAGTGAGACTAACAAAAATTGATTTACCTCCTTTCATTTAACCATGAGTGGATCCTCCACATCTTTGGAGAAATATTGGGCTCTTCAGACCTTTTCAAGTATAATGACATCTGAAATGCACATGCTTTACCAGAGCTATTGAACTGGACTGTGAAATAATCTTTGAAACACGTCAATATGGCAAAACACACAGAGGGGGCATGATTTGCTGAGGCCATAATTAAACATTGAATTTACCTCTCCTCTGGGCTCTGCTGTGTTCCCATCAGCCTCCTCTACAGCAAATTGTTGTAACCTAATGTCCTGTGTGTTTGGATTTTGTTAATTTATTTCCTGCACCTCATTTTCCTGGAATGAGAGTGGTTATTTATGGCACAGCAGCAAACACTTTACATTTATGGGGGGTTATGAATTTCAGTAATGGGTTTTGTGGTAATTTAATCTGTCCCAACTACGAGACATTTTACAATGACAATTAAATTATTATTAAAAAAATAAACCTCAAATGACATTCTTATCACTTATCAACATATCAAAAGTTTCACTATGTGGCATTTTTGGGCAAGGTTATAAATATCCCCCTGTACTTTTTAGAGAATCCTTGCCATAAACTCAGAGTGAACTTAATTAACTTCCACAGATTACTTGAAAGGGAAATTTTTTACACATTTCATTGTTAGTGAATGAAGCATATTTTTTTTTTAAAGTAACAGAATCACAGAATTATTTAGGTTGGAAAAGCCCTCTAAGATCATCAAGTCCTTCCATTAAGCAACACTGCAAGTCCCCCACTAAACCATCAGTTTATCATATGCAAAAGCAAATACCAATGCTTAGTATTTAAAGACTTACACTTGATGACCTACTTTGACTCCAGAAGAGAAAAGCACCCCATGGGGTGGGAATGGCAAATTTGTGAATTTTCTTCTCCTGATCTCATGAGAGAAAAAGCTTTTATTTTCATCGGTCAGCACTGTCTATGAAAAATGATCAAAAAAGTGTCAAGTATGTTAATTTACACTCCATTAAATTAATTTTAATGCTGGCCTGCTGAGTAGCTAATTTTCAAAGCTAAATATCTTGGCTCTTTCAAAACATAATTTTTTTTTTCTCCTCCAAAACACCCAGAATTCTCCACTTCCTTTGGGGGAGCTGGGGACTTACATCTTCTTCAAGATTTAATATAGATGTGCAGCTCTGTGTGGGAGAGGGAGAGAGAACGGAAATCCCCCTCTCCATCTCCTCTCCAGAGAGCAGCAAACAAAAAACTTTCATTAGAAGAGACTCCTCAAAGTTATTTTCAAATCTCTGCCTGAAAAAATGACCCCTAATGCACTGATTATGGTAATGCCCAGAGGCTCAGTGAGACTGGGACTATATTTTGCTAAGTGCTATATAAAATATCAGATGGAACCTCTTCAAAAGAGCCTGCTGTCTCAGAAGGCAAGGCAGACAAAAAGCTGGCTAGGAAGAATGGAATTACACCTATTTGCAGATAAAGCCAGCTATTCTAACCATCAGGGTGCTATCAGAAGCCTTGTGATCAATTCCTTGCTCAGCTGCTGCTGCCTCCAGTGCCCCTCAAGCCACAATTAGGATTTTAGGCAAGGCCAGCAGTGTCTCCATGTCTCCACTCCCCACTGGGAAGCAGTGGCAGTGGTGCTGCTCATTCCTACAGAGGAGATTTGAGAAATTCAGAGCTGAGGGCAGGAAGACACACAGGTGACATTCAGAGCTGCCCTCAGCTGACCACATTTCTGGGTAAAGGAGCTCAGTGTCCTTCAGCTCTCTCTGTGTTCTGTGCTGGGCACTCTCACACCCCTGGGGAATGGGAAACCTTGGCTGTGAAACCTCAGCAGGTTCCAGGAGTGAGTGACCCCTTGCTGTCCTTGAGGAAAGCACTCTGCACAATTTCCTTGCTGCCTTTATGCTCCCTTCATCATTTAGAAACAGCTTTATTCTCTGGTTTTGGAATGTATGGAAACCAACAACTTGGATCCAAATTTTCCCCCAAAAGAGCTGAGAAGTAGAAAAGAGCTTTAGGTCCTTTAGTGGTGCCTTTGTCTCTCCTGTTTTAGTGAAATTCAAACCACATTGGAGCATCTTCAGTATTGCAAAGGAACAGAATATTTAGTCCAAAATTCCCACACCAGCGTGTGTCCATAGACCCTGGCTTGTTGAGACAGATGAACTTGGCAAAGTGTTGAGGCAGAACCTTATTTTTTTGAGCCTCTGTCTTTTCCCAACCAGTACTAAAACATCTGCATGAAGAGGCTGAGTAAGTTGGGGCTTCCAGCCTGGAGAAGGTTGTGTGGAGACCTCACAGAAATGGCTTCAGACTGACAGAGGGAATATTTAGGATATTGGGCAGGAATTGTTCCCTGGCAGGGTGGGCAGGGCTGGCTCAGGGTGCCCAGAGCAGCTGTGGCTGCCCCTGGATCCCTGGCAGTGCCCAAGGCCAGGCTGGACATTGGGGCTGGAGCAGCCTGGGACAGTGGGAGGGGTCCCTGCCATGACAGGGGTGGGATGAGATGATCTTCAAGGTGTCTTCCAACCCAAACCATTCTGGGATTCTATGATTCTAAGAGAGGAAATAGAAACTCTTCCATTCACAAGGAGTCAAAACCAGTTCTGCTGTCAACCACGGTTTGCTGGGACAGGTTCAGAGTCTGATGGAGACATTGAGAATCTTGGGATGATTTTCAGCCCACCTTGATAATGCCTTTCTCCCCTGGGATATGTAACAGTCTTCACCAAATTGTCTTAAAGCCCAGAACCATTACCTGCAAAGAGAAAAACCCACCTGTAAGAAAACAAGATTCCCTGGATAAGGGATTCATCCACCTTGATAAATCAAACTGCATTCCTGAACAGCTGAAAGGCAGGTTTGTAACTCATAAATCTACTGAAGACATCCTGCAGGTGTTCTAAAGAAGCAACCCAGCACCTGCCCAGGTCATGGGGCTTTGCCTGCTTAATTAGGGAAGTTATTCTGTTTTCCCCTCTCCAATTCCAAATGGTAAAGAATTGGGGAATTGGTTTACAGAGACCAAAAGGTCTTGACTGCCAGTGAGGAACCCCCAGGTTAAATCCAGCCATGGAAGCCTTCCACTGATGGCAAGAAATGAAATGTTTACTGGAAACTGCAACCCCTAGGATTCAGGCTTATGGCTCTTTCCCACTGTGCCATTGAATTTAGCTACATGTTCTGTATTTTAAAAGATTTTTTGTTTTAAATTGTAACTAAGATCTAAGGGAGTTAAAGCAAAACTTTACAAACGCTTTGTTTCCAAACAAAAATGCAGAGGCACCTTCATGGGCTTTGTTCTCTTTTCGCTTAAGTTATTTTATTCTGCCTTCAGAGAAAAAAAAAAAATTAGCAGGAAAGGACTTCCTCCTGCCTCAGGCTGCTGGGAGAATGGACCTTGTGTTCAAGACAGCCCCATGCAGTTCACCAGCAACAACTTCAATGCTCCTGAAATTTCAGTGGCACTGCATGAGCCAGGCAACTTGGGATGGAAGTAAAACAAATCTGTGTGAAATAAGGTTTGGAGCAATGCCCTTTTTTCACTCCCAGCACAGGGAAAGAAGAGCTCGTGTTTTTTATAGGAGTTTCTTCTCTTGAAGAATTAGTAGTATTTGTATTTGTATTTGTATTTGTATTGGTATTGGTATTTATATTGGTATTGTATTGGTATTGGTGTTATTATTCTGGATAGATTTCCAAAGTGAATTAACTGCTCTTCCAATGTGGCTCTTGGGGGAAGGCACACTTGCTCTTTAGAGGATTTTGGGGGGATGTGTCACTTCTATTAAGAACTGAGAAGTTTTGAAGAACAGCCAGAAGAGCACAGAAATTCATACTCGAGCACATCACTGCAAGAGAAAGCAACAGCCTCTGCACAGAGATTCCCTTCCTCAAAAACAAGAAGGAAGGAAGGAAAAATTCTCTGAATTCCCACAGTGAAACAGTGAAAAATGACCCCAGTCTGGGCTGAACTTATTCATCCTGAAATCCATCTGCACCAGGAGAGTTGGAGCTGTGAGTGATACATTATCTTTGGGTCAGCTGTGGATGGAGCTGAATTTGCTAGGAGATATCTTAAGTCACATGTAGGTGATTTCAGGCAGGCTCCCCTCCAGCCATCACTGCACTTAATTGGGCTGGAGATGAGATAATTGCCTGTAAACCTGATAAAAAATTAACTGTGGACACAGAAAGGGCTTTTAATTATTTTTTTTAAAGAAACATCACAGAATAAGATTTAAATGAACTTAAAACTCGACCTCTCAGCACAAGTTGTAGCACATGGATTTGGTGACAGCAGCTGCTGTAATTCTGCCTGTCCCCAGGATGACAATTGCTACAGTTAACATGCAACGGGTTTCACCTCAGTAATCTGAATTTATGTGAATTGCTAAAGGTAGCTTCCAGGCTCGTTTTATTATTAACATAAAGATGGATAGACATCTCTAAAGTGTTGCACATCCTGTTTTATAAACCTCTCCCAGAGAAGCTGCCTCCCCTCCCTGGGCTATTGAGGAAGCTGAGGAAACTGGGCGAGGTGAAACAGCAAATTTTGACATCAGTAAAGCAAAGGGAGATTAATCTCATGGTCAAACTGTGCCATGTTTGGTTCTGTTTTGAGTCTCCTCTATGTTCATGTGTCTCATGGCTCTACAAGAGCAAGCACACACTTGTCATAGATCATACAACATGCTGACCTGGTATTTCTTGGTTTAAAGCATCCTCTTACATTACCCCCCTGAAAAAATAACATTTTACCTTGTATTCTTCATATTCCTGAGTGTTTCTAAAGCTCTGAGCTCCAACCACTCTGCTTTCCCCCTTCATCCTGCAATACACACCTAGAGATCCTTGGAAGAGTTTCCCCCACCTTGTAAAACAAGTGAAGGTAGATACCTTCTCCATCAGCTCAATAAAAATTTCCAGAAAACACAAATTCCAGTGGAGCTGCCCTAGATTTCCATTATTAAATATCTGTGTCCACAGATATCAGAATCCATATTCAGAGCAACACCAAAGGGTGATGAAGGAGGAGACCTGGATGGGAAGCAAAGCCCCTTTGCAAAAGCCTTCATTCAGTTTTGGCATCTAAGGAAAATCTGGGTTGCTTTAAGAGCTCAGGGTCCCACAGAGAACACTGAGGTTCTCATAACCACATATTTGCAAAGATTCAGGACATAAAACATCCTCAGTGCCCCAGGTTCTTGCACAGGTGTCTAAATAGGAGCTGAGCTCTTTTGAAAACACTGCCTGCATTTCATAAAGCAAAGCCTTCACAGCAGTTTAATATCAGGAATTTATTAAGACCTGTTACACCTTTGTAGAATAGGGTCATATTTTTACTCTTCTAATTTTACATATAGATAAAATGAGATACAGAGAGGTGAAGCTGATGTGCTCAGGATCATAAAAGAACTATAAATTAATGCTGAGTTTGGATGGGAAAGGTCAGACTTCACAACTCCCACTACGTTCTTTAAACACTGGACCCCTAAAGTCCTGAAAAAATTCTACAAAGTGATTAGAAATCAGATTTTATTCAATTTCCCTTCTGTGAATCATCTCCCAAGCTGCATGACCTGAGAGCTTCATTCAGGTGTTGGAAAAGACAGAATGAAACATTTATTAATAAATAAAAAGAGTTTGGAATATTTAGCAGGACCAAAGTTTAAAGATTATAAAGATCTGCGGCTCTTTAATAAATATTAAATACACATTTTTCACCTCATTTTTGGCCAGACATGAAGAGCGGTGTAGAACTGCAGGGACAACGAATTCCTAAGCCAAGAGACTTCTCTCTTTGTTATGGGCTCATTCTATTAAAAAATACTTTATTCCCTCCAGTTCATGCAAATGTGCTGTTCCTCTGATTAGTGTGAAGAGCACCAAATGGCAGTGGAAATCAAGGAACCTAATTATTTCCAGCAGTCACTTCAAAGATGCACCACTGCAATGAAAGACAAGTCTGTCACCTCTTGGGCCCTATTATGTTCTAAACTTTGCCTAGCCTTCCTGACACGCCACCTCTGCTTCAGACGGATTTGATGAATCATGAAAACAGCATCATTTACAGTTCAAGGTACCAAAGCAATTTTCCATCAGCATCACTGTGCCCTTGCTTCTGCAAGGGGGAATGGAGGAAAAACTTCGGTGGCTTTTCAGCAGTCAAGTGATTTCTGCAGGGGAAAAGAAATTTTAAAAACCCAAAAAAGCAGAACAGCAAAACAGGACAGCAAATATTGTCTGTGCACTGGGTGCCCGTGTACAGAGGTTTTGTGTGGCAGGGAAGGCAGGGAAATGAAGATGGGAGTGTGTTTAGTGGGGTTTGGTGGCAGGGATGTCTCAGCATTCGGAGGGATTGATGCCTCAGGATTTTAGCTTTTCTATTTTTCAAATCCTATACTGCATTAATGCATAGCTCTGAAATCCATATAGAGTGAGTTCACTCTCTTCACATTTTGGTCAGACAAAACAATTCCTCTGGCCCTCTGATCCAAGGACACCTTCTGCCTCAGGCCTAGAAAAGTACAAACAAGTGAGCTGGGAGTGGAGTGAGCTGGGACAATGTGACTTCATTACCTGAAGCTGTAATTGGAGGATTAACCCCTGATGTGCAGATAGACCACACTTTTATCTTTCTGAATAACTTGTGACCATCATCCATCTTGGGTGTAGCCTCTGGGAGGGTTTAGATTGCCCAAGGTGCATCTTTAATAAATCCCCACTTTATTCTCTGAACTCTGTCTAGCCTCTGCTCTAGGGAGCCACCCCAGAGCTCAAGCCTTGCTCTGAAGTTTGCTGGAGATTGTCCTCACACTGGTGACTGGGTGCCAGCTCAGCTGGGCTGGGAGCAGCTCAGCATCCCCTGCTGGCACTCCTGGCTGGGACCCAGCTCAGCACACACCTTTAATCATTGTTTTATAATCACACCCTGAGCCCTGAACACATCTTGCCTACAAGTTCATGCCTTTTGGTTGTAACCTGCAATGCCAGATCAGGGATTGGAGCAACTCTCACAGGAAGGACATTGGAGCATGTCCTGAGAACAGCAACAGAGCTGAGGAGGGGTCTGGAACAAAAATCTGATGAAGTCCTGGACCATAAACCCTCTGAGGAGCAGTTGAAGGCGCTGGGGTTGTTTAGTCTGCAGCAGAGACATCCCATGGGAGACCTCACTGCTCTCTTCCACTCCCTGACAGGACAGGGTGGTGAGGAGGGTCCTGGGCTCCTCCCAGGGAACAAGTGACAGGACAGGAGGAAACAGCCTCAGGCTGTGCCAGGGGAGGCTCAGGATAGGTGTGAGGAAGAGTTTCTTCCCTGGAAGTGTAGTTAAGCACGGAAAGGGCTGCTCAGGAAGGTCCCCATGGAGTCCCCTTGCCTGGAGCATCCAAAGAATGGATGTGGCACTCAGTGCTCTGGTTTAGTGACTTGGGGTGCTCAGTCAAAGGTTGGACTTCAGGAACTTGGAGATCATTGCCAGACTTGATGATGCTGTGATTCTGTGTCTGTTCATTGTTTGTGCCATCACAGAGGGGTGAAGATCTCCATGAGCCACACAGGAGGCTCCTGTGGCCTCTTCCATCCCCTCTTTCCTCTCTCCATAAGAGAGGAGCAGGGACAGCCTATTAAACCCACACCAACTCTGATTGTCATTTCAGTCTTTCTGTAGCACACAGTTGTTCTCATTACTTAGTCTAAGGAGGCTGCCATTTTATGTGGAATTAATTTCCTTTCTGGAATTCTGTGAGCAGAGCTGAATATATATTTCCCACCAAAATGTCATGAAGGTTTTTTTTTTCCCTTAATCATACCCCAGGACATTTCAAGATTGCTTGAGAAATGCTGCAAAAGCTTTATTGAATTTCTTTTTCTTTTTTTTTTCCTGTGGTAAAATCTTCACAAGATGGTGGTTTAGTATTGACAGGTGTGAAATTAAGAGAGTTTCACAGTTTTATAGGAGAAGTGATCTGCATCAATGAGAATACTAAATCTCAGAAGTTTTTAAGTATCATTTTAACAAGGATTGGTATTTTCTTGTAAAAATACATAAAGTTTCACAGCAGTTTAATGTAGCACATCTTTAACAAAATTTCTGTGAGGCACCTCCTGGCCTGGCACCCTTCCTTGACTGCTTTCTCAGCAAGCCACTGAATTCAAAGCCAGAATGAGTCCAGACAGGAACTGATGGGAGTTCAGAGACCTCTTCTCTCTGCCTCCAGGTTCCCACCTCCCTTGGAAGGTGCTCCTGGCTGAGGCAAGGTGAAAATTTCCTAATTTTAGAAAGTGCATGAAGTTTTTCATCAAAAATCCAATTTTCAACAAAAGACCTGGATTCTGCTCCTGATCCTGTCACAGACTGTGCTGTAACTTCAAATGAAACCATTAATCTCCCTGTGTTCCTATTCCCCCAATAAAATGACATAGTCGAGCTTCCTTTCTCCTCTTTCTTTGTCTTTATGATTTATTTGTTTTACTTTTCTGCCATGTTTTCACTGTGCATTGGAGCTGGAGGCTGTAAATACTTTTCATAACAGCAATATATTCAGTCTCAGATGTGAAGATCACATTAACAGATCCTGAAGGAGCACAGGGGCAGTTCTGCTGCTGGCTTTGGCTGGGCTAGAGTTAATTTTTTTTCCACAGGGCTGTGTTTTGGATTTGTGCTGGAAGCATGGTTGATGACACAGGGGTGGTTGAGCTGAGCTGAGAGTGCCAAGGTGTTTTCTGCTGCTCCCTGCAGCAGGGCAGAGGTTGGGGTGCACAGCTGGCCCTGCTCTCCTGGGCATGGCTGAGCCTCCCTGCTGAATTCCTGATTTTGCCTTGCTTCTCCACATGGCTTTTCTTCTCCCTATTCCATATCTCAGCCACAAGTGAGGTTCCCTTTTCCCCTCCCAGCCCTCTCCCCCCCCAGCTCGGGGCTGAGCTGGGGTTAAACCACAACATCCCGTTAGGAGCCGATTGGCTCCAATTATCTGCAATCAGGTAACTCATTTTCTCATTTAAGTAATTTGCTTTCATTATATTAATAAAGTCAATGAAAATTCATCTAAAGGGAAATACATGCAGGAGCTGGAGTCAAATCCCAGAATCACAAACTTTGTATGACATTTTTGTACAGGACCTGGCCCAAAAGGGTTGATTTCTTGATTAGAGCTGTGTAAAGTCTTTCTCTTACTTTTGAATTTTAATCCTCATCTCTCCAGACAGCTGATTTTTCTCCTATTCACTGCCTTTAAATCCAATCCAATTCCAGAATACATCAAACCCTGGGGTAGGTTTTCCTGAAACTCAGTGGAATACATTTTTTATGGTGGCAATTTCCTCCCCTTTTTCTCATTCCTATTTACTTAAAAATAAACAGTATCTTTTCTGTAATTCCAGACAGAAGACAGGGCTCTTGCCCTGTTACACTGCAGCTGAATTCTAAGTATACAATTATACAGGGAGGATCTTTAGATAAACCAGCTTGAGGACTTTTGAACATTAAACTCAAATCAGATAACGGCTTTCATCCTGTGCACTGCATTACACAGGGTGCAACTAAGTGGAAGGCTCAAGGAAAAAAAAAAAACCACTCTCCACGAGTATAAAGATGTCAAGGTAACAAAAAAAAATAGATGCAAAATCTTTCCAAATACAAGAGGAATGGAAAAGATGAAACAGAGAAACGGCGCTGCTTGTTACCAACAGCTTGTTGGAATTTCAGGGCTGGCCTGGCAGAGTCTACACCTGTCTTTTCATGTGCTGCTGAGGGCTAAAAAGAAAGAAAGAAAAAAAAAAAAGACCAAATATTCTGGGTGAATGTTGAGTACCAGATCAAACCACTAATAGAGTATTCTGTGTAAAACAAGCAAGGCAATTATTCTACTCAGCTGTGCTCTGGTAGGGCCTTAATTGGAAGAAAGTGTTCAGTTTGGGTTCAGTGCTTTATTATACACATATATATTAAAAACATAAAAGAAGATCAAAATGGGGCGGGGGAACAGAGAAGCAGCTCATAGGAACTCGGATGTAAAAAGGTTTGGGAGACTAATGTTGATGAGGAGAGCCTAAGGACACTTGAAGTAAAACCTGGAGTAGAAATAATTAGTATATGCACACTGAGCTCTGAAATGCAGAGGTGAGGCAGAGCACTTGTTCTCCTGGGAATGACATTTAGCCCAGGGAAAAGCAAGCAGCACACATCCTGTGCATCAGATCAAGATCTCTGAAGTCTTCTGACGATGTAAGACACACACAGCCTTTTGCTGGCCGTTTGTATTGACAGCACAGAGAAAACCCCATCACTTTGTGTCAAGATGGGACATTTTTACTCAGGTTTTGCTGCTGCTGCCTTTAGACTCAGGGGCTTTGAGCCCCATCGAGTGAAACCTGTGCCAGCAATGGCCTCTTCAAAAGTGCTTCAAAATGCATTCTCCAAGAGCTGCCTGCTCTTCCTCCCCACGAGGACCACGGAGGGTGTGAACTTTCAGCTGCTTCTCTGGAGATAGTGTAAATCCATTCAGGCAAAGAATGCATCCTCTAAGTCAGTTCAGGAAAGATTTGTGGCAATAATTTCATAAGGGTCTGAATAAACCAAAGCTGTCTATAGCCTGGGATTGCACAAATCCAGGTGAGATATATTCCCCTCACTACTAACAAACACTTAGGAGAAGCATTTTGATTTCACAGCATCCTGTGGATAACAGGTTTTCCTGAAGGCAGATAAGGCACTGAGTGTTTCTGCAGCACAAGGAAAGCAGCTCTCAGTAATCTCAATGGCTTGCCCAAAACTCTTCCTAAAGCCAAGTCTTTATCTTAAATACTCATTATTTTCAACTTTCACCTCTGTCTCTGCAGTTCCCAACAGTATCTTGATCTCTCAAGCCACCCCATGGAGATTCATCCTTTTGGGGCTTTAACTCTCTCTGAGAAGTGAAAAAGTCTTGGAAAAATCTCACAAATTACTGAGAAAAACCCCATCTGCTTCTGGAAAATTGTGTTCTCAACATGTAAATTTATGAGCAACAGAGATCCCTGGAGCCTTCTGCCCATGGTGAATGCTCATAGTGCAGACCTCTCCAACTCACCAGGCACCAAAGCACATGCTGGGGGGGCTGAAAATCATCTCATCCCAAGATTGTCTCATCCCACCCCTAAAGGGTCAGAAGAAGTGTGTTTGTGGTGGGATATTCCTCCCAGCTGCTGCCTGAGGGAACCAGCACAACCAAGAAGGATGGAGATGCTCACACCAAGAGTTAGGAGGAAAGCCAGGGCAGGTGGAATCCTGGTTCCTGCTCTTTTACCCAAAGCAAGCTTTTCCCCCTCTCTTCTCCCCTTCCCTGCTCTCTTTTGCTTTTTCAGTTGAGTTTTCTATGCACAGTCACTCTAAAGATGAACTTTGCCTCCTGGGTGCCCATTGCAATCCATAATCCCAGACAGGGACTCAGTCACCCTTATTTCTCATTCATTGGTATTTCACAGTTAAAACCCTAAAAAACAGAATATACCAGGGTCTGTCCTCACATTGTGAGCAGGAATTAACAGCAGCACAGCTGCTTTATTGTAATAATAACATTTCATGTAACATCTCCCATCTCACACTGTCTTTGCAATGTAAGATGACCTCTCCAAGAAAGATGAAAATAACTGTAATTACATCTGTGAAAACCCCAAAAGCTAGAGGAGGGTGGAAAATTATTTGTCACATGTTGTGTGGAATATCATTGGGAACACAATACCAGCTCCCTAAGGAATGGTGAATTGAGACACTTACAGGTTATTTGTTTTGTTTTCACTACAGTGCCTGGTAGGTGTGGCACTGCATGGATCTGAATTTCCCCCAATCTTTGTCATCACTGAAGTAAAAACCTCCTTTCCAACATATAAGTCTGTCTTTGTGGCAGGAACATCACGTCCCACCCCCATCTTTACCCCAGCCCTGGCCCCAACCTCATTTTGTGTCTTGTGGAAAAAGAGAGGCAGAGGAAAAGGAGGTGATTCCCCTAAAGAATGGCAAAATGGAACCCAAAATCCAGGTTTTGCAGCCTGTCACACTGCTTTCCATCACACTCCTAAACAGTTAAAACTGTTTCTGTATTCTCCTCAAAGTCAAGCTTTCCTGCTGTTCTTTGTGGATGGCCCTCCCAATCAATTATGTCAGAACAATCACCAGTATGGTGTAATAATGTATAATTTTTCATCTAAATTAAAATGTACTTAGGAGACCTTAATTTCCCACACATTTCATTGCATTCATCAGAAATACAGCAGGAAAAAAAAATCCCTCTGAGCAAACACTGTGAGTTGTTTACAAATGCTTTGAGCACAGTAAGACACGGATTGTTGTTCCATGGACCCTCCTCTTCCCACCACACAGGAGATTTTCCAGGCAAACTCCAGAGAAGGAGATAGTGGGGTAGTGGGGCCAGCTCTGATCTTTAAGGGAAACAATTTGTGTGAGGAGATGGTGCTCCATTTAGAAATCTTGTGGTGTGCTGTAAAGCAGTAATTGCCATCTACCCAGAGACGTTCCCATTGCACGTCTCTCTTAGTGAATGAAACTGCAAATTAATTACTATCTTGTGTATGCATCAAAGACCAGTGCTGTGCACAGAAAACAGCCAGGGTAGAAATGAGGCCATATTTATTTCAGGCAAGCTGTTAAAACATGGGTGAAAATCGTAATAGGCTCAAAAGTAGTTTAGACAAAGCAGGGCAATTCTGCAGCCTCACCAATAAATCTTCACTGACTCAGGTATTTTCTTATCAAACTCATTTGGATATGGAAAGACACAGGTGTGTTGAGTATTAATAGAAGTTGGCTTTTGAATTAATGAATTGCACAGCATTGCCAGACTCAGAACCATAAGCAAAAACCTCTTCCAGAGTAGCTCATAGCTTTTAAATCTATTCTTCCAGCACAACTGCAGGTTTTCTATTGATCCCAGCCCCCAACACAAATGTGTCATTTGTTACAGCCTGCTTGGGCAAACAGTGCTGCCCTCCTGAACCCTACTGTCCCACATTCTGCTGCCTCTTCCCCAAAACTCCCCTGCTTTCCTCTGCCTCCACCTCTGATTTTGCACAGCTTATGTAAAAATGTGGGTTACCTGGGTTGTGGCTTCTCAGGAATTCTCTTTTCAGGCTTGATATTTTTAGGGAGACACAAGTTATCTCAAGTGCAAGTGATAGTCCTAAAATATTGTACTGTCACCCTACAAAGAAGGCTGTCGTATATCATGGTTTTCTTGGTGATGACATCTTTTCTGTTCCAAAAAAAATGTTGGCCAAGGGATTTTTAAGCACTTCATATATTTTTCCAAATACTGGTGAGCTGAAGAGCCCAGGCACCTACAGCCAGGCTTTTGCTCGCTCAGGAACCCCACTCACAGCCAGCATGAAGTTATTGCTGTCATTTTTCCAACCAACTTCTCGCTATAAATGACTCAACAGTGCCAGTGTGGGCTTACAGCAAGACAATATCACTGTAAATGCTTTGTCCAAAAGATACAGGGGGAAAAATTGCATTACAGGTAGAGAAATCAATTAGGTGGTGAATGGGCGTGTAGCAATTTCAATTCCCTCTCACACAACTCTGTAATGCAGGCAATGCTTTGATTCTAAAACCAGTGAAGTGGCTGCATATTTCAATCCTCAGTTGTGTAGGAAAATAAGACCAAATAAGATATTAACATTTTTTTCACTCTTACAGGAAAAAAAAAAGCAGCTTTTGCTTTCACCTTTGAAAATGAATAGGAAAAAAATGGAAGGAAATTTGAGAATCTCCAACTCCCCCTGCTGAGTTAGTAGGACAAACTGTACAATCACACTGCTCAGTGGTGTAAGGAGGCAATTGGCCATGTGGGGCTTAAAAACTCCAATTTTTCTTACAATAGCTTCCAACATCTTCACTGGACATGGATTTCTTTTCAAATTCATCCAATATGGATGGTACTTTTCACAAAAAATAGACAAAAAGAAACAAGTCCCAAAGAAAGAAGCTCTAGGAGGGAAGAAAGAAAGAGGCAGAGAGTAAATGCAACTTGCTTAAGGTCACATTGCAAGGGCAGGAGTGGAACCCATTTCATGTGACTCCTGCTCTCCTCACTGGACAGTGCTGCCATGCAGCAAAACATGGACAGGACAGAGGAGCAGGGCAAAATCAGAATTGCTGTGCCCATTTGTATCCTCATGTCCTTCTTTTCAGGGCTTTACTGGAATTATAGTAATGCATTTTTTTAAAAAAAGAAAGAAAACAGAAGGGGAAAGCCCAAAGTGTATTTGAGAGGAGACATGAACTATTCTTTGTCTGTTCCACCTGAAATATTTATTTGTACATATTGACAATGAGCATTTACAGCCATCTGCTGAGAAATATTACCCTGAGCTGCTTAAACCACTGTGCTAATCGACAGTGAGGTAGATTGGCAGAGATTTCCTCTGGAAGCCACTTGGAATCCTTCTCCAGCAGTGCTTTGCACATCTCTTTTCCACAGAGGATAAAAATACTGCTTTTATCCCCTGCTTCAGGAGAAAGGAATAGGGAAAAGGAGAACATTCTCAGGCTGATGACTGTCATTCTGCCCACCCTTTCCAGTGCAATGTGCAGTCCTGGGTGATGACAAGACAGTTCCTTGGGGTGGATGAACTTTGTCCTGGCTGCATGGGGATGGAGAGGTCTGGGCAGAACAAAGGCTTGGTGAGGATCACTCCTGCCTGCTGATGACTCTGCTTGAGCTGAAGCTGAAGCCTTCCTCCATTGGAACTTCCTAAGATGAGAACCCAAAACTGGCTGGATATCACAGCTGTACCCCCTGATGGGGATCACTCCCCACAGACACAGACCTGGGCCAACATCCTCTGTTATTCTCCTGTTTTCTCTCCCAGCTCCATGTCACTACACAAGCACAGAGCCCAGGCCTAGCAGGGAAGCAGCCTCCAGAAGAATTAATAGGTTTTATTTCCACCCTTGAGTAGCAGCTGTGGCTCTGAATCATGTCAGCCACATGTGGCACCTGCTCAGAGTGGTGCTAACAGCTGTGGGGGCACGGGAGAACATTTCAGAGGGGAGGGAGAAGGGAAGGAAATCCCTTTACACTGCCAGCACAGACCAGGCAATGGCCTTTGCTTATGCAGATCATAACCATAATCATTACCTTTTATGATGAAGTACTTTGGCGTTATGGGGCACAGGTACTTTTTTGAAGTGGTTACTAACACATTAAATAAGGAATTAAGAGCCAGGCAGCATTTGACAAATGGCTGTTTGGGGGAGAGCTTAGACCATAAAATCTGCTTGTGATAACAAGACTGTCAGCCCTGGAAGACAGGCTCCTCCCTGACTTTGGAGCAGTGCTGGGATGATTGGAGAGACAAGGCTATTGTCATCCTCTCAATGTCACTCCACCACCGAGGATGACTGGACAGACAGGGCTATCATCCTTCAGTATCATTCCAGCCAGGAATGAGGAAATATCCATTTGGACCATGATCCAGGTGAGCACCTCTGCCTGTGGGTGGCTGTAGGACATGACTTCAAGCAAATGTATTGTTACAGATCTCATGCAAAACAAACATGTTGTGTGCAGGATGAGGTCTAAGCATGTCTGTGTGAAGGTGTGAAGGTGCATCCATGTTTTCTTGCTTCTCTCTCCATCTCCAAGGTGGGACAAGGCACTAAAACTGAGCTGAAGGCATTAGAGGTGGGATCCACTCAGCTGAGCTGAGGGGAGGAATTTGCCCTGTTCCATCCCCTCCAGTGCTGGTAAGTGCTCACGTCGCCTCAGACAGAAGGGCTGATGAAATCAGAGCAGCTTCTGTTGTTTCTGGCTCCAAGGTTAATTTTATCAAAAGCAAAGCTCCTTTGACTGCTATCAGCAGAAAGGAAAGTAAAGCTCTTTTTATTACAGGGATATCAATAGAAGCATTTGTCTGACCTCCCTATCGCCTCTCCCCTCCCCACCCCCACTGGCTCCAAATTAGGGATGGGAGAAGAGCACTGATAAAATAGGGCTGAGATAAAAATCTTAATATTGCAGAACCTGTGACACAGAAAGCAGGAAGAACCACAAAAGCACGGTTTTGACCTTCAAAGATAGCTCAGAATCAAAACCACAGGGCTTTATCTGATATTTTACCTATCCCAACCTCTGGAGCAGATGAAGCAAACCCATGTCCTAAGGAGTTCTGGTTTTTGCAGGCAAACACAGCTCTAACATCTTTCCTAGGAAATAGGATATTTGGAACAGCACAAATAGTGATTCCTGATGGATTTTAGCAGCTCCATCTCTGTGTGGGAAAAAGCTAACCTGGGTTGTACAGACAGGAAAGCTGAGGTTAGAGGTTACCACGCTGATCTCTACCTCTGCTTCAGAGTTTTTCTGTAATTTCCTTGTTCTGCCATCATGATCTACAGGCATAAGCAAAGGCCAGAGAAGACAAGGAAAAGCTGATGAGTTTTCCTGGTTTCTTACACATTCCTCCAAAAGCTGCCCTTGAAAGCAGGTTCACAACTCCAGCCCAGAGAGGGTGACAGGACTGGTGTGACTGAGGCACTGGAGTGGCTCTGAGGAAATGTGGGTTCAATGGCATCGATTTCCTCTATGATCTTAGAGAAATCATTTTGGGCCTGATATTCACTAACACTGAAGCATTTTAACATCATGGGAGAAATGAAAAGAGAGTGTAAATGTAATATATACCCACTTCATGGCCCGTTTATGCTGTCAGAGTAGTGGAAAGCAAATTTAGTGCAAATGAGAATCACACATTTTATCTTTCTGTGCCTCAGTTCTGCATCTCTAATACAGAAGTTAATAAAACTGTCTGACTCCCTCTTGCTCTCACTCCTTTTTTAATTTTTTTTTTTTTTTGGCTACTTATCAGCCCTGTTTGTTTGGCCTTTAAATTTTCAAGAACTGCCCCTCAACCAAGTGCACAAAACCAGTGCTGGGTGCAGTGAAAGCCTGCTCATAACCAAGTCCTCTCAACCAACACAGGCATTCCATTTAAACTCAGGAGACCACTGACATGACAGAAACTTAATCAGAAACCTTCATTCACTCTTTCTTTTTTCACCTTTCCAGGTTTGTTTGGTTTTTGTGGGTTTTTTTGACTGTTCCAGGATCTAAGGAGATATCTGAAGCCGAAGAAAAGAAGCAACTTGTTCACAGGTTGACACCCTGCCAGCAATCATTACAAACCCTGAAATTGGTATTTTCACCCTCATTTGGATGATCAGGTGTAAATATAAATTTTAATTATTTACATAATTAAGTCAGTAATTTGCTGCCCATCAGAAACATTTGACGATATTTTGGTGCCATCTGTTTCCTAATTGAACTTAATCTCTAAAAGATGTTACAAAAATATCCACTAAATAATAATGATAAACACAAAACAATTCCCCTCTTCCCCCCCCTCCATTTCCCCCCTCCATAATTACTGCTATTTTCAATCATTTCCCAGGGAAAAAGAGGCTGGGGTTCAGATGTGCCAAGGTCTTGTCGTTAGATGAGCACTGAAACAATATTAAAATGTTTAGAAGGACTGGTGAAGCTCACATGGTGGATAGGCAAGGCCTGACTGCAGGGATAGAGGTGGAAATAATTAAAAAATCAAACCAGAGTGTGTCCCAAAACCCCTGACTTTCAGACACATCAAAGATGTGCTAAAGCTCCAGACTCATGTGACTTAGAAGGGCAGAGGTGAGACAATGCAACAGCTGGCACAGGCCTAAAAAGACAACATTAATAATAAAATGTTTGGCCATAAGAGCTGCACTTGCAGATTTTTCTTCTGTGCAGCAGAACCAGTAACTTTCCAAAGGCAAGTCTTGGTTTTAGAGGTTTATGTCACCATCCAGAAGCATTTTGGGCATTCAGATACTTGACTCAAAAATGCTGAAACTAGTTTGGTCCATGCAAATCAGCTGGAATATTCAAGTTGCAAACAGTATCAGGAAACTTGTCCCCACCTCTCTATCGAGAACAGAGTGTAATTGTGCAGACTGGCTCTCATTCTCTTTTTTGGCAAAGGTGTTTTATTTTGGTTTCTTTTGAATAAACATTTTCCAGGATCCCTTCAGGTTTTAACCATGTGGACAACTTGTGTAGCCGAGCACTGGGTTGCAAAACAATCAGAACATGCTCACTTTTTAAAATAATCCCTTTGTGGAGCTTTAGAAAAGATGCAGCTCAGTTCTGATGCAAGTCTGGCTCAAGGATTTTGGTTAGCAGCTACTTTCTTCCTCGCCTTGTAGGAACAGAACATTCTTGCTGATTGAGTTGTCAAAACCGAGGCTCATCTGATGGCTCCCAACAGACCTCTATGAAATTGGTGTGCTCAAATCAATTGGCTTTGCTGGGACTGAAAGCACTGGCTGTCAACCACATATGGTGCCCATTTGTTCATGTGGATGGACTCCAGACATTGCACCAGAGCTGTTAAAGCCGGAATCCTTCTCGTAGGTGCCACAAGGTTTCCATGGGAAACTCTTGCTGCCTTTCCCATGACCACTGAAGTCTTGCTGTCTTTCCTTTGACCATTTTCATGACAGGCAGGTGAAGGAGGGATGCAGCTTATTGACGAATTTTGAAGGAAAGCCTAAAAATCCTCTGTGTTTGTGTGTGTGTGTGTAACTTCTGTTGGTATTTTCTAAATGCACTTTAGTTATGATGGAACATAGGAAAGATCAATATTTTTGTCCCATGTCACCAAAAAAAAAAAAAAAAATCATCACGCTCAAAGAGTCACTAAAATTGGGTAGTTAATGAGTTTGATGGGAAAGGCCTGTCACCACCTCTGTAGTCACATTAGCTTTCCAATTTCTTTTCTTTTAATCTCTCCTTTCAATTGTGCATGAAGAAATCTGTTAAATTTAGTCTCACCCTAAGAGCTTTGGGGTACTATTTTTTGTTATTTAATTTTCAGGAATACCAGAAGATCTTTATTTGGAGGAAAAAGAAACGTATTTTTCCTCTTATATTCTGATCAGACACTTCACATTTTGATTTCTTAAAAGTAGATTGGGGTGGACTTGCCAAACTGTCTTATTTTGTAGAGGTAACTGTGACATAAAAATTAAGTCAAGCTTGAAGAAAATTGGATGAGTGGTTGAAAAATTAATAAGACCTACACCAGGAAATTGTGAGTTTAAAAATTATGGCGTTTTCTGCCAGTTTGAATATTTTAATGTATGTTCACAAGCAATTCCGTTAATGTAGACTGGCAAAATAATTATTTCAGTTTATAATTTTTCAATTATTAAAACCATATTTCATCAAATATATTTAATTCTCAATAAAATCTATCAAGCAAGCCAAGTTTGATTTCTCCTAACCTTGAATCCTTCCAAACGGTAGATTCTGCCAAAAATACCGTCCGTTTTTTAAATATAATTTAAGAGGCTTAAGATACTGTAAGTCCTTAGAGCAGTTTAAGAGGCTTACTGTAAACTCTCTAAAACTGCAGAGCAATTTAAGCAGTGAGAGCACCCCCCAGATCCAACCCCCTCCTGGAGTAAAGAGGCACAAACCCCCTGATTTTAAAAGAGCTTCAGTGCTTTCCCTGCACCGGGAATCTGTCCCTAAATCTTGAGAAGCCTTAAGCCTCTTTGGGCTTTGTGTGCACAAGGTTTCAGGCACTCCAACAAGCCCTTGTCAAAACAGTTTGAGCCAACGTTTCTGGTTCAACATCTTCAGCCCAAGCATGACGGACACCAGCGAGGTTTTGTGTGCTCAGGCTGCCTCAGGAGCTTAAGGCAGAGCTGAGCCTGGCCCAGCACAAAGGGTCTCTCTCAGAGAAAGGAGAGGCACGAGGGGCTGCAGAGAGTTTGGGGAATGTGGGTGCATCTCAAACGTGAGCTTTGCTGTGTTCAACACGCCGTATTTCAGATCAAATTGCTTCCTGCAGCCTGACTCTCCCACTAAGGGCACCAGGTGACAGAAGATTAGCTCAGCTTGGAAGCTGAGAAATTCTGGCATCCTCCCATCCCCTCAATACCACTCTCCATGCTGGCATGCAGACACACTGCTGTGTGCTCCCAGCTCTCAGCACACTCTGCTTCAGGGACTCCTGGGCTTGCAGTCCAGAGGGTTTTGCTCAGCTCCCAGAGGGGATACCCAGCTCATCCTGCACACAGCTGATGGCACCAGTAGATGTCTGCAAAGCAGTAATGGAATTTAGAGTGCCCATCACACGTTTCCTCCCTGAGCTTTGCTCTGACAGTTGGAGCCAAACTCGGCTCAGTTTGTTGAAGTTCAGTCTGAGATTTAGACATGGATTCAGGCTTTGTCACTGCAATTCATTTCAGCTCCAGGATGGAATTCAGACCCTGGAAAAGCTCTGATTTGGCTCCCTGAGTCTCACCTGAATGTGAAATGCACTGATGAAGACAACCAAGACCTAGTACCTAAAGAGTCCTCAATGGACCTGGAGCTCCCAGGCTTTCCTGTCCTTGAGTCAAACTGCCTTTAGTGCAGGAAGTGGATTGTGAGAAGACAATTAGCCAGGGGTAAATCATCCCTGTATGTCAGAGCTGAGTGAAGGGAACCTTTCCTGCTCTTCTGGAGAAATCCATAATTGGAGCCAGCCAAGAGCTCCCCTTGGCACATGCCCAGAGGCCAGATGCCAGCTCAGTTTCAGCCAAGACCTACAGCCATTGGAATGACAAATCTTTCCTTAACACTCTTATTAAATCCTAATCTCAATCTTATTCATCATTATTAAACCTTGAAATTGGGCTGAATATTTAAATGAGGTGAAATGGAAAGACAAAGAGGTGTTGGGAGTATGTGAAGTGGGGGTAGAGGAAGATTTAAAGAGATATCTTGAATTTCCTTCATGAGTTGAAGAGTAATCTATTCAGATTCAGGGACTGATAGAGCAAAAGACTTTCAGAAATAACTAAAAAGGGAGAAAAAACAAGAGAGACAGAAAGATATTACCAGTTAGAACTGGTCTTTCAAAGACTTCTTTGGAAGTAGCAGGGACGTGGGCAGAAGGGTTTGCAGAGCAGAGATTGAGGATAGAGAGAAGAGATTAATTGAGAGATTAAATATACCAGGGTGGTTTAAGGGCTGTTGAAATATGAGGTGTGTGTTTGGCCCAGGCTAAAGGTGAGGATAAGGAATGGTTGGACCACAGGCAAGTGGGAAACACTTCTGAAAGTCACACTAGTGACATCATCCCTGATTTACCTGTAATCCCTACAGGACTCTCAGCACCCACACTGAGTGCCTTCACCACTAGGATTTTTTGCATCAAAAATATACTGGGTGTGCAATCACTGGAACAAGATGGGAGTTTAGTCTCAGCTGCTTAACCATGGAACCAGACCTTGAAACTGCCTTTCCCCATGGGGGGCAGGTTATGGGCTCAGCTTCACCAGCCCCTGTGACTCTCAGCATCAATCCAGTGCCAATCCCGGCTCCAGACAGCTTTGCTGATGTAAGGGAGATCACAATCTGCCTCACGAGGAATAGATATTTTTCTGCGTTTAAAAATAAATATTCAGATTCGGAGCATTTCATGGAGCAGGGTGACCCACACCATCTGTTCCTTCTGACAGTTCTTGGGAAGCCTGCGGATCTGTTTTTCAAATCAAATTACATATATAGAATATTTTTTTCTCATTGTTCCGGTTTTTTTTCTCTTTCTCAGATGGACCAAGTCAAAGGAGTAATCCTTGCTCCCTTCTCTCAGTTCCTGCCTACCCAAAATAATTCACCCAGCTCGTTGAAGATTTGTGCATATCCACAATGTGTATCCCAAAATGCTAAAACAATCTATTTAACCTTTACGCCAGCTAATGCATACATTAGAACAAGGACCTATATATGAACATAAAAATGTGAGAAATTGAAACTCACTGACATAAAATCAAAGAGCTTGGCTATAAAAGGTGTCACTTTTATGTGATTATCTTGCCAATATCTCCACATTGCGAAACTAAATCAAAGTGCAATTTTTCCCACATGTATTGCTTTTAATGGAGTCCGTTAATGGCAGCGATTCCTTATAGATCTCCATGTAATGGAAGAGTGGTTCCTGTGCCATAACGCTGGGGAAGCTGAGCCCCCACACACACACAGGGCCGTTTATCTTGTGAGCTTGACCTTATGTGACTGCTGTGTCAGGCTACAGCGAGCACTGCTGTGCTGAGCCAATCCCTCAGGAAGATGGAAAGGCGCTTCAGAGAGCCCGCTGCTGCCAGAAACTGGAGCAAACCATGGCCAAAACTGCATTCTGCAGCTTCCTCCCCTCACTGAGGGACACATCACACGCTGCTGAGCTCAGCGCTCACGGTTGTGCAGCCTCGCAGCAGACAGAGGTGGTTCCCAAATTTTTGCCATTGGGCCTCGAGCAGGGACACTGATCTCTCTTTGTCCAACAAAATGGCTTCACTTCTCTGTAGAACTCAAATTATCTTGCTGAGAAAAAATCCCACACAAGTTCTTTAATCCATAGATGTCAGAAAGTGAAGGTGAGTGTCTACTTCCCAATTTTATAGCTAGGGAAGGTGAATGGAGGTGATTTCCTCATGTTTGCACAGAAACGAGTTGCAGGCTTGGGGCAGGACATGAGCAGCTGGATCCTGCATTTCCACAACCCTACAAACCTTACAATTCTGGGATTACACCATGCCCATGGCTGTCTCAGATGTTCCTTCAGCTCCTCTTCCCCACTGTCATGGACATAACCTTGGAGAAAGCAGAGAGCACAAAGTGGAGGATGAGAGATCCTGTGTGCAGGGATTTCCATCATCCACAACCAGGGCTGCTCCCACAGCTCATCGATGTCCTGCACCCCAGGGAGCCCCCTGGACCCCAGAACTTGGTGTCCCCAGGTGTCCCACTGCAGGATGTCACATCCCTGCCCTGTGGGAGGCAGAGCTTACAGAGGGATGCTGCTTTCACCCATGCCAAACCAAACCCAGATTTTTCAGGGTCACTTTCTCCTGTCCATGGCCTTTACTTCTCCCTGAAGAAAATACTCAGCCTGAAGCCAGCTGAAATCAATGCAGTGGCAGCCCAGATTAATTTCACATCCACATGCTATTTTTTTTAATTATGTTATTAGGAAGATTTTACTCACTGATGTTTTAAATCCCCTGGAAACACAAAAATTCCATTTTCCCTGCATCTATTCATCTTCATTAACCACGTGCTGATTTTTTTTATTCTTTTCTGCTGTTGGTAGAAACTCCAAGTCAATGCAGCTCCCTTTTATTGCACTTTGATACCAACCAGAGCTGAGATTTCTGTGATCTGTATGTGCCAATGTCAAGGACTATAAGTGTATTTATCAGTCAGAAGTGGGGTGATTGTTCTTGCTTTATCAGCATTCCCAATCAAATTGAGTTGATTGTTTTCTTTGGGGTTTTTAAGCACTGGATTATTTTATTTTAGCTGAAACAAGTAACATCTGCTGCCTTGAGTAATGTTGCTTAAAACCATTTGTATCAGGGGGAGTGGGTGGGAAGGGGATAAGAAACAAATCAAAGCTGTGCATCTTTTAATCAAGTAAGACAGCGATTTTTGGGGAAAAATGTAAAGTCTGGAAGTGCATAATTAGCAGTTTTAAACTTGACAATTCCTAAACAACAATTTTATTGCAGATTCAAGATCTTTTGCTCATTCCTTCTCTGCTTTACAAATCATAACTTTTGATTTGCACTAAAAAAAAATTGTCAAAAGTCTCCATACACAGAAATTCCTGTCTCAGAAGTTGACAAGAGATTCATCCTGCAGAAGCAATGTTCCAGTAATTATTTTGGATTAAAACACTTCCAACAACAACCTGAAGAAGGGAGCAGTTCCAGGCTGGGTTTCTCACCAGACTGTCACACCCTGCCTGTCCCAGGGCTGCTGACTCGACAGCATTGCACAGCAGGAGAGGATGTCTCTTTTTTACTTCACATGAGCAGCAAAAATAGACTGGTTGGGTCTCTGAAAGCTTCAGTGCTTTTGGCAGGTTAATTTTTGATCTTTAACAAATTGATTAGTCATTTTTAATCAAACACTGTGTTCTGGGCCATCTATCATTACCTCCTATTACTGAATTTTAAAAATGTCAGTGTGTTATTTCTGTAGTCACCCAGAGTTTGGAGTGGGGGGAAAAGCCTGGGAACTGCATTTTGGGTTTGTCCAGAAATAAGATTCTCTACTGCAGCATTATTTGTCCTCCTTGAGAGATCTTCTGTCCCACTGCAGCCCTGCAGTTCTCTGTGAGGTCTCTGGCACTTGGGAGCGCAGGAAACCTCATCATTTTTGTAATGTTAGTATGATTCCAAGGCTAACTTCCCACAGCATCCCTCAGATCATGCAGTCACCTCATGGGAAAACCAAGTGCAAAACTTCATCTGTCCTACTTTTCCAGAACAAGCCCACTTCCATCCTCCCACTGCACCCCACATCTCCCTGCAGAACAGAGGAGCCGCAGCTATAGCCCAAAGGTGCCACAAAGGAAATGCAAATTTTTCCCACATTTAGACTATTAAAACCTGAAAAGAATATATGATATTTTTCCACATCCCTAGAGGCCTTTTCGGTGGAGTTGTGCAGAGGAGGTTCAAGGACTCCTCCCACAGCAGATTTGATCAATGGATGATGTCCCAGGGCAGTGAAGACAGAGAGTAGGGGTTTGCACACAGGCAGTCCAGAGGAATTTGTGGGAGAAGTGGCCCCTCAGCACAGGGAATGGAGTTTATCTACATCCTGAAAGGCATCATGTAACTTTATGGTGCCATAAAAAGGATTATTATACTAATAAGTGTTAATAATTTTTATAGATTCATGACCTCTGTGGTCATCTTGGCTCAGCTTCAGCCTGGGCAATATTTTCCTCTGTGTGTGTGAGTGGAGTTGGCAATGACCATGAAACAGAAGGGGCCAAATCCTCCCTGGTGTAACTCTGACTCTAAGCTCTGCCTGTGAGTACTGAGAGGTGCATCCAGCAATTGTGCTATCCTGCAGACTCGAAGAAACATAAAACTCTGACATGATTTACTCTACCCTGGGATCTCAGGCTGCTTTGTCCTACTTTTTGTCCTCTGCAGTGTCTTTTGAGCCACCCCTGGGTGTAACCAGGCTTCTGAGCTGAGCTATCTGCTATAATCATCTTAAGGAAACAAATAACTGCCACACTGGCTGCTTTGGTAGGGCTGGGAAACAGATGCAATTTATCTGAAGTTAAGTACCAGAGTCCTCAGAGTTCTCCTGTGAGCAAACCAGAGCAACAGGGATGCAAAAACCATCAGTGGTGCCTCCATTCCTGATCCAGCAGCTCCCATTTCTGGGCTGAGAAGAGTGCATTGTGCATTAGGTTTTGTGTTCTAGGAGAGAGATTTGCACTGAGGTGGCTCTAAAAAGGGAGAGGTGAGGCATTTTAAGCAAGAACCATTCTTGGCACACGTTGCTCTCATTCTCATGCAGGAAGTGTTGGTTTCTCTGTGTCATCATTTTCTTTATGCACATTCTGGTGTTTGTATAGAATATTCAAATGTACACACACATACACATGGCACACACACACACTAAAATATAAATATAGTTCCATATAAGAAAGCAAGAGCTGTGTGTTCAAAGCACAGACCTGAGAAGATTGAATCTGTTCCAAAGCCCAGACAGCAGCTGGATACCCCTGTGTAACTCCCTAAATATACTAACATGAGAACAAAATCAGGCCCTGTGTTCTCTGAGAAAACCCTCTGGCACAATATTGGTGTCAGTGCCTTGTGCTGGTACAACCTAATCAGCATCACCTCTTAGCATGAAGAATCAGGGCTCAAAATAGTCCACTCCAGGCTCTTTTGATTGCAAAGTGCTTCAGGAGAGAGGAACTGTGTGCAAAAGCTTAATAAAATGAAGATCCGAGCTGCATTTGCATTTTCCAATGAGTTTACCTGCGTTTTGCATCTGCTAAGTACAGTTGCAGCAATTTCCAGAGGGTTTTTTTCCTTCCCTCTGCTGGAGAGGTCTGAGTGCTGCACCTTGAAGCAGACCTGTGGAGAGAAGAAGAAAACCAGGGTTTCCTGGTTGGAGGGTAAAGAAGAACAAAGAGGACAAAGCAAATATTAGCCTGGATTTCAGCAGCCAGAAGTTAAATTGGAAAATGAAAGAGGAAAAATTAAAGAGGATATGTGTTACTGTGCCTGAATTAAGCAGTGCTGAAGCTGCATCTCTCTCTCCCCATCCTTTCTCTCACTCTCACTATCTGTGGCCTGTACAGCCAATTCAGTGTATCTGTATTTTTGGCACAAATCACAGTGTCCTGTGATTCTTGATTATAATTATAATAATGGGTTTCAGAACGCCTGCGAGTGGTTCTGGGAATTGTAATAAGGGTTTGGGACAGACGTGTTGTTTATATGGTTAGCTTTTGTTGCATATGAAACCAAGTTTAGCAGAATAGCTGGTGTAAAAAATTGCAAAATGCACAATTAAATGCAAACTAGCAGAAAAACCCCTGTTTCCTCCTTCAGAGACAGCCGTGCTGATATTGTCATCCCCACCCTGTGAGCAGGGAGTAAAGCAGATGCAGATGGCCAGTGCTGTTGTGACAATATTCCATTGCATTTGCCTTGTCTGAATCTCCACTCCTACAACCTTCTCTTAATTTACCATGAGAAAAATCTGCATTCCATCCTTTTTTCTTCATGTTCTACTCATCTCTCTTTATGATCATCCTTGCTCGAATCATCCAGCCATGCAAAAGCTCCACTGAGTCATGCAGTTCCCATTACAACCCAAGTAGAATTATTCCCAATGATAGCATCTCTTTCCAGTGATTTTTTTTTTCCTTTTCCAAGAGTCTTAATTTCTATTCAGTCACATGACAAGATTTCTACTTTCTCTCTAGTGAAATTATTTTGCAGTTTTAGTAGCTGCCTGTAAATTGTGGCCAAAATCTGCCAAGGTCCACCTGCCTCAGAGCTGCCTCCAAGTATTTGCTGATGTGCATGACCTTGGAAAGCTTCTCTGATTGTCAGCATGGAGTGCATGGACACAGGATGGAAACAGGGGCCCTCAGAGATGGTGCAAAGAAATAAGTGATTTTGTAAAAAGCCTGTGTGAGTTTTCTTCCCTTTGTTCGTGGTTATGACAGATAGACTCAAAGCCACAGAAGGGACTCCTGGGGTTTGCAGGATTTTGCGCCTGAGCAAGCAGGAGGAATTGAGATTGTGCTGGGGCCCGGAGTGAGAGTTCTGCAGAGGAACCTGGCAGGCTGAGATAGGGCTGGGGGTGGCCCTGGGGTGGCACTGAGCCCCAGCCTGGGGCTGACAGGACCCTGCAGCCAGCGGGCACGCACAGCTCCGCTCCCTCTGAGCTGTGCCGCCAACCTCACAGCCCCAGCTTTTCTCTCCTCTGAAGAGGGGTGGGGAGAGGGAAAAAATGAAGATAATAATAAATAAGCCCCCTACATCTTCCTCCTGGCTGTGTTTTCCAAGGCTGCCTGTCCCCATGTCCCTCCCTGGCTGCTGTCAGACCCTGCTCGGAGAGCGCCAGGCACCGCAGCCAGCGCAGCCTGCATGTTGATCGTGTTCCTCCCCTTTGTTAACACAATTGCCTTCACCTTTACATAAATCAGATTTAGAGAACACACTGCATCTCAACAGCCTTGGGACACCTCGAGGCCTCTCAGTTCAATGGAGCTCATTATGGAAATCAGCTAAATGCTGAGCAGAGAGATAAGTGCGAACTGTTTACCAGCCCCTCACCAGATATACAGCAATTGCTAATGGGAGCTCATTTGCAGCCTTCCTCTGTCATCCAGCCCTCCTTAGCTGCTCCTCCGGCTCACCTACAGGGACACATGCGAGGTTTGCAGCAGAGACCCTCCTGTGGAGCTGCTCTGGGATAGGCAGGGTGGGAAGAAGAGGAGATGAGGGGATGGGAGGATGTAGGAAGGACCAAAGTGGCTCAAAAGCCACACTCAGCTCCAAGCATTCCTGAGGATTGCGGACACTCTCAGCCCCAATGCCCAGCTTGACTAGAGATCATTGCTCCGAGGAGGAGGAGATGCTCCAATCTCCAGGCCTTGCAGAGGGCATTCATCTCTCCCAGAGACTGCAGGCACAGCTGGTAGGAGTGAAATGTAGGATTTTCAGGAGGTTTGAGCAGCAGCTCTGAGCTGGGAGAGCACAGGGAGGTGGTACCCAATGTGGGAGAGCACCAGGCTACATGGAAAAGTGGATATAAAGCGTTCTCAGCTGTGGCCATGGGGAATTCTTTCCTGGAGATGTTCTTCAGCCTGGTTCACCAGAGCTGTGCACTGCATGGCAATCACAAGGAAGAAGGGGATGAGGACACCCCTGAAGATTCCTTCTGGGAGTAGAAGGAGGTCTTTGGAGCAGCAGCTCCACCAGAAAGCCTGGGGATGCCTCTACAATACACACAAATTGTGTAGACAGCCAGCTCTAGAACTGCCTTTTCTATTTTCCCAACAACATTTTTCCTTAGGATGGGGAAACTTTACAAGCTGGGGAATGTTTTTGGCTTGTTCCTCAAGACCATATTTTTTTAAGTTTGAGGGTTGTCAAAACATTTTGTTCTGACATTTTCTCTGAAAAATGCCAATTTTCCAGTTCAATATGACTTTCCATTTTTAAATTAATTCAGAATTATTAATGTCATGACTTTAAAATAAACAAAGAACTATGCTACCTTTTAGCTATTTAATTATGGGGGGGAATGAAGCTGTTCAAATACCAGCCAAAAACCCTTTTCAGTTTTCCAGTGTGAAATATTTCTTCTGATTATAGGTTTGCAAAGGTTTCAAAGATGTCAGCTTCTTGTCTTAATTCAAGAGAGGGAAGCATTTCAAGCTCTCCACAATATTTTTGAAGGAGGAAAGCCACTTTCAGCTCTAATAGACTCCTTTTATGGAACTGGCTCCATTCAGAGGTTCTCATTAAATGCTGTCAATGGCTGTAATTTTTGTCTGTCCAACATGAAGAAGTCAGAGGGAGTGTGATATCTGTCCCTGACATCCCACCCACTGCTGCAGGAGGGCAGGAAAGGTGCCTATTTTCCCAAGAATAACCTCTCTCATTAGAATGCAAACAGACTTTCCAAAGTAAGATCATTTTTCTTCCTGTTGTCTCAAATTCCAATACTCTGCCCTTTTCAAATGATTTTCAAGAGAATAGTTCAGTTCTAGGTTTATATAAGTTTTTTTTAGTAATTTTTTTTTAACATCTTGTGGGTTAGACTGCATTTCCTCCTCAGAAAACCAAAGCAGAGCTTTTAGCTGCCACTGTTAACCCCAGCATTTTGCAATGGAATGTTATTTAAAATTCAGGACAAATTGTTTCCTCTCTGCCTCAGAAATTTTGTGTGAGTGGAGAGGGACAGAGTGGAGAGTGAGATGTAGTTTTGAGTTTTGTGTATGTTCTCTAGGCGGGTGAGCTGCACATCCTTGTGTTTCAGTGGCAATTTTGTCTTTACATTCAGAGATGATTTTCAGGTGCAAGGGCTGCAAGAGTGATTTATAGACCACACACACCAATAACACCAAAATACCACCAGCTCTGAGATGGAGCACATCAGTTATTGACCAAAACACAGCAGTGCTTTGCTAGGGTGAGCATGGGGATTACTGAGGAGTCCTGAGTTTGATTTGAGATTGACAGAGAATTAAAAGAGGTGAAAACAAAATTCCTGCATTTAAACTTTGCAGAGAGGCTGGACCAGTATTGCTGGTTGATGGAGATGTTCTGGAGGATCCTTGGTGCTCAGCCCATGCTTAGCTCACCCTGACAGCAGGAATGGGAATTCTGGGTGGAAATTAATCCATCAGGAAACTCCACTTGGTAGAAACACTTCACCCACTGCAGTCAGTTCATGTCATTTAAGGCATGACATGATTAACAGCCTGGCAGCTGGGCTTTCCCAAGTTATGTTCCAGGAACAACCTAATTCATTTTTACTGGAAGTTAATTTGTATTAAAATGTCTTTTATTACTTTTAATACATCTAAAGTCGTAGATGTATTAGAAAAATACAACTTTTGCTATTTACCATTACTTAGATCTATTTTCCAGCACAAAGTAAATCTGTGGAGAAACTACTTAGCAGAATTTAAGGTACCTCCAACCACTGAGTAATTGGAGCTTCTGCTTCCGAGGAAATTTAGTTGCTGAGATTTTTAGGCAGTTTGGGGGCAGGAAGGAGGCAGAATAAAGACATACAACTGGATATGGTGACTCCTACATTTCTACCGATCTGCTGAGCTCTGTAAAGAATCCCTAAAAAATGTACAACCAAATAAACCTCACCTGAGTAAGCAGGTGTTGTTGCCAGATGCTCTGAAGCTTCCTCTCCCCTACCACCTCAGGATTTGTACCCAAAGCTCATCAAAGCTGCTCTTCCCAGCCTCCCAGGAGCTTCCATCAACATTAACAATGCTAAAATCTCCAGCACAGGTAGGGCTTGGGTCTAAACTTGCAGTCAGGGGCAGAAATAAAAAATAAGGAAACTTTTGGAGGAATCAGCCTGTCAGAATTGTTTTGCACTAGACAGACGGGCCAATAGAGCTAACTATAGATTTCTTTCAAGACCGATGTTCTAATTTCTCCGGGGTTTTGTGGTGACCTTTGGTGCATTTCATGATCTGGTCCTTTAGAAAGCTCTATATTACATCTCAGTCATTGTACAAATAACATCTTGGGATTATAGCCTGCTGTTAATAAATGTGGTTAATCATCAATAAGAGAGTTTCAGCTATTATACACTGACGATGTAATTTTATACCTCACCAATCCAGAGAAATCGGTTCCATTCCTTTTAGATTTGCTGGATAGATTTGGGGCCTTTCAAGGTTAATGTCACTAAATCACCTGCTAATTTAAAAGAATCATTTGAGTACCTGGAGAGAACATGTCCTTTTCGTGTTTCTAAGTTAGGTTCTAAATACTTCCTTGGCTCTACCTGATCTGCTGGGTTTAGAAGGAAGATTGATACTGTTGTTGTTGCACCAAAGCAAATACCCAGTGACCTTGAGAAGTTGTCTGTTTTATGCATAAGTTGCACAGGATGCATTAACACCACTAAAGTTGTCAGTCTCAGACAGTTAGATCTTCACTCATTAAACTCCATTTCAGTGCCAAGTCAGCTGAAAGAAATAAAATAAAATTAGGAGTCGATGAATGTTCTTGTTTGTGGGAGAAGGAATGTGTGTGCAGGAGCTCATTTCCAGGGATTTTATCTGAGCTTAGGGATCAGGCTGGCCATGGGAGCTGGGGGTATCCTCACCTGCCTTTCCCCTCCCTCTCACTGGGACTGAGGGAGGACAGAAAAACATCCCTGAGGGAGGGACAACTCACAGAAGACACACGAGGAAATCTGGGTTTGTCATCTCCATCACGTGAGCACAGAGGATTCTCCCCATCCCACTCCACCCCTGTGCGAGCCCATCCAGAGGGACAGAGCTCACTGGGGGTGGGTGAGTCCCGAGTTTCTGGCCTTGCACAGCCCCTTGGTGACCAGTGGCAGGGACAAATGGGCTGCCAGCTCCATGGCCACCAAGCAGGAGTGCCCTGCTCTTGGGAGTGGGGCTGTAGGCAGGAGATGAGCTCAGCCCAACCTTCCCAGAGCAGTGCCCATGTTGAAGATGTGGCTACTGTACAGCTCACATTCTGTCCTAGGGGAATGGCATCTCTTACAGCAGGACCAAAAGTAATTTTTGCCTTATCCTAAATGTGCCCATTAATTTTCTATCAATGTCAGACAGCTATAAATAGTGAGACAAAATGTATAAGACACTTCTCTCCAAAATTTTGGGAAGACACGTTTACTCATGCACCAGTAGTGGCAATGGATTCAAAATTTTCTGTTAAAAAATCCCCAACATTTGAAACAAATATATTACAGAATGTTGTATCAACTTCCTACAAAGTTGTGCAATTTTTAGAATAACCCAAAACAACTTCTGTGACTTTAATCTGCTCATTGGAAGTATCAGACTTCCAGGAAAGCATCTCATGCCTTCCCACCAGGCACTGCAATGTGCAAGAGAATAAGAAATCTCTTCTCTCCTACTTCTTGCTGACTTCCTGGCTTGGAGGCGCCGGGACTACTCGTGTAATAATTCGTTTGCAAAGTGTTATGAATCTGATCTATTACACTTATTTACAAATTGTTTCAGCAGTTTTATAAACAGGGTATGTAAGGGAGGAAGAGGGAGGAGAAAATTGGCGAATAATGCTATCAAAATGCTATAACATCAGGGGAATAAATCACCTCTGGAATGCTGCTCGACTCATTGCAGTGACTGGCACAGGCAGAGCCTGGAATGCCATGGAGGCAGGAGGAGCCTTTGGGGTGGGATTGCTGCAGGGTGAGGAGCAGCCTGCACAGGGAAAACCCAACCACTGCATCTTTTCTGCAGGCAATTCAGGCTCCATTCTTCTGGCTGTTGAGGGAATAAAACAGCTGCTAGCTGGGATTATTACTCACTGGGATTGTGCCTGATGTGCAGGGTGCTGGAAGAAACAGTGGCCAGCATTTCCCTCTCTGCCCTGCCTGAGGGATAGCAAGGAATGCAATTTGGTGGCTAAATGCACTTCGTTTATCTTCTGCCTTTAGCCAATGAATTTATCACACACATTAATATCAGGAGAGGTTAGAGTTCAGGGAATGAAACATTTGTTTTCTTGTGCTCTCTCCATAAATAAACTCTGCTGCTTCCGTGGCAGTATTTTCACAAAGCCAGGAAAGCACCAGGCACTGCAGAGATGGTTCTGGGTGTGCTGGGGGGGAGTTGTGTGCATCTTAAAATGCTCCACCACAGACCCTCCAACTGCATTTCATCTTCTCTTTTCCCCCCTATTTATTCTTTTTTTTTTTTTTTTTTTTTTTTTTTGCTGTTGTCTCATAGTTATTAGTCAGCCAGACATTTTTTATCTCTTGCAAAGATGCTTTAGCTCATATCCAGTGTAATCATCTCCTAGGCTTCTACTTTAGTCCCCACAGGCCTGGAAAAATGACATTTCTTTTGCTGATTAACAAAACAATACCAAATGCTAAGAAAAATTACTTTATTCTCAACCTTTCATTAATTCCTACTGTGCCTGCTTGGTTGGAGGAGTTTGTTTTCCAGTTTCAAGCCAAGCTACAATTTCTTTTTGTTCTTTGGCCCATACAATGCAGAGGTTTGAGTAAAGAGAGAGGAGGAGAGGAGAGAGGAGGAGAGGAGAGGAGAGGAGAGGAGAGGAGAGGAGAGGAGAGGAGAGGAGAGGAGAGGAGAGGAGAGGAGAGGAGAGGAGAGGAGAGGAGAGGAGAGGAGAGGAGAGGAGAGGAGAGGAGAGGAGAGGAGAGGAGAGGAGAGGAGAGGAGAGGAGAGGAGAGGAGAGGAGAGGAGAGGAGAGGAGAGGAGAGGAGAGGAGAGGAGAGGAGAGGAGAGGAGAGGAGAGGAGAGGAGAGGAGAGGAGAGGAGAGGAGAGGAGAGGAGAGGAGAGGAGAGGAGAGGAGAGGAGAGGAGAGGAGAGGAGAGGAGAGGAGAGGAGTTTATTGTAGTAAGAACATCCTTTGCAGAGGTGTGCTGTGAAGACAGTGTGATCTAAAAGACACACCTCTGCTCTCCTGGCCACCTCAGGGTCTCTTCTGCTTTCCCCAGGAGCAGGGTGAGCAGTTCCACAATTATTGAGTAGTTGGGCACTGCAGCTCTGTCTCATCCATAGCAGGGAGTGAGCTATGAATAATCATCTCCTTTCTCTAAATGCTCCCCTGCTTTGGAATTCCTGCTGAAAATTCTGTCAGCAAGTGGTCAAGGCTTAAAAATTCATTACTAAATTTGGGAGAAGAAAAGGTAAATATTTATTTCTAGCTTTTGAATAGTGATAGGAAAGTAATGACAGTGACAGAAAACCCTGACAGGTACCTTTATTATCAACATAAGCCCCTAAAAAGGAAAATTGGATCAGGAAAGCAGTGTAGCTTGGCACCACTCAGCCTTCCTGTTGGGCTGGAAGTCAAAATATTTTAAACTTTTCACACACACATAAAAAAAAATAAATAAAACCTTCCAGAATTTCACATGGAAAAGATTAAACCATTAAGCAAGATTAAAATGTCTTGTATGTCTCCTCAGGACTTTATCAGCTCACCAGTGTAGGTTACACTGTAATGAAAAACTACAACGTGGAAATGGAAAGTTCAGCGCTATTGAAATACATCCTAAAAGTAGAAGCAAAAATTCCCTCAGACCTTTTCAGGAGGACTTGTTTTGACACATTGTTGTCAAAATCATGGATCAAACTGATCCATAGGGGTGTTGTTGAAAGGAAACTCAGGGCAGAAATGACACGGAAGTTTTAGCAAGTGTGATTTGGAGAATAGAAATTGGGTTCTGGTCCCCACCAAGTCACTCTGTGGACTTGAATATTTTCCTTTCTGACTTTTATGCTCTCTCAGAAGTTAAAGCTGGACCAAAGATTTTCTTCTAATCAACACCTACCTGCTGTGGTGGCAATTCAGCCTTCATCAGGAAACAAAATCATATAATAAGCCATGATTTTATATAATTAATCAAATTCAGGCCTTCAAGATGTATCCAGACCTGGGGTGGTCAAGAAGGAATATTTTCTCTAGTTCATTTTTTAAATCACCATCTTATTTCTGGTGGATTGTGCCACTGCAAAGATACAGACCTTCTGCTCAGTAAATACTCCTTTTTGTCAATGGAATTCAGTTCTTGTCTTTCTAAATCTTGCTGTTATCCATGGTCAGTTTAAGCCAATTATTGTGAAATATCTGCCTGCTGGGACTGGAGTGCAAGCAGGAGTCATCTGAACATCCACTAAAAATAACCCCAGGTGGGAAAGGAGCAGCCTGGAGCCACCACCCTCCCTGTCCACAGCTGGACACAGCATCACCACACCAGGGTCTCCTGCACAAAAACACTCCCCTCCACAAGTCCTAGCACTGGAGTTCCATTTTAACTTTAACTTTACAATTAAAATCTGAATTACACATCAACACAAAGTCTGGTGTAGCTTCTCTCAGTGGCCAAAATTGCCCATGGCAGATAAAAAGGTGCCCAAAGCTGCTGTGTCCTTTACCAGTGGATTTCCCAGTGGATAACCAGTGTGGAAAGGCCCACACAAATAATGAGTCACAAATTAAATGGCTCAGTAAATAAAAAATGGGCTTATCAAGGACACAATAACCATAGTTGTGAGCCAGATCCTTCAGTGCAAGGAAAAGATTGGCACTAATGTGCCACATGCTTCATTTGTTCCTTCATTTGCAGAGGGAGCCATAAGGTTTAGGAAGGAATTACATTTATATTAAGGGAAAGAAAAAAGAAAAAAAGAATCAAGGCTCCTAAGCAACACAGTAAATAATGTTGCCAGCCTTGAGCAGTGAAAAATGGAGAGTCCATCATTCAAGAATTCCGGGACAAATAGCCATGGGAATGGGTTTTGTGCTTGCCTCATGAAGTTTTTGTTCTAAAATAATATTTTTTCCTCTGGATTTTGAGACTGTACAGGGTACTCATTTTGTATAACCCAGCTTTTATATAGCCAGCTAAAAGGCTGAGTAAATTCTGATTGCTTTTTCACTTTTTTTTTTTTTATCCCCCTCTTTCCTTTTTCCTGAAGCTGTAGCTCTGAGGAAAATCCCAAACTGCCAGACTCACTGTAAAATTGCAGAAACACATGTCCTGGCACGTGTCACATCACTTCTGTCACAGCAGCCAGCAGCTGTGAGATGTGAGACACGCAAAGGTGACGTGGAGGGACAAAGAGCACAATGCTGCTCTCACCCAGGGTCTCCTCCTCCTCCATGGGGATCTCCTCTCTGATCACCCACGGACTCTGATGCACCTCCAGGGGACCCAAAACTCTTAGGGCTAGCCTTAGGGTTAGGGTTTAGGGTTAGGGTTGGGTTGGAGTCATGTCCATGGTTAAGGTTAGGCTCTTAGGGTCAGAGTTAGGTCCTCAGTGTTAGGGTAAGACCCAAGGGTTAGGCCATTAGGGTTAAGGTTAAGCTTAGGCCATGAGGGTTAGAGTTAGGGTTAAGGTTAGGCCATTAGGGTTAGAGTTAAGCTTAGGCCATGAGGGTTAGAGCCAGGGTTAAGGTTAGGCCATTAGGGTTAGGGTTGGGTTAGGGTTAGAGTTAGTGTTAGGTTTAGGGCTACATTTAGGATTTGGTTAGGGTTGAGCTAGGGTTAAGATAAAGCTCTTAGGGTTGAAGTTAAGCTCTGAGTGTTTGGATAACTGTTACGTTTAGGGTTAGGATTGGGTTTAGGATTAGGGTTAGGGTTATGGTAAATTTTAGGGCTTGGGTTACATTTAGAATTTGGCTAGGGTTGGGTTAAGGTTAAGCCCTTAGTGTTCGGGTAAGGCCCTTAGTGTTAGGCCATTAGGGTTGGGTTGGGCTTAGCTCTTGGGTTAAGGTTAGGCCCTTAGGGTTAGGGCTAAGTTTAGTTGCCCTAACCCTACTGCTATTGCATCATCAGTGTTTAGGGCCACTGGGTCATGATACCCTTAGACTGTAACCTTTATATTTTTCAAATCCTATACTACATTAGTGTCCAACTCTAAACTCGATATGAAGTGTTAACTTCTCTCTTCACATTTTGGTCCAACAAAATGATTCCTCTAGGCTTGGAACTCAGTGACACCCTGTGTCACTGGCCCTGGAAATTTTAAACAAAAGTGAATTGGAGAGGAGCAAACTGGGGGTATACAACTTCATTACCTGCAGCTGTATTTGGGGAATTAACCCCTGATGTGTGGATAGACCACACTTTTATCTCTCTGAATAACTTGTGTCCATCATCCACCTTGGGTGTAGCCTCTGGGAGGGTTTTGGCTGCCCAGGGTGCATCTGTTGAAGGCCTTTAATAAATCCCCACTTTATTCTCTGAACTCTGTCTAGCCTCTGCTCTAGGGAGCCACACCCAGGCATCAACAGCACGGAGGTCCAAACACTAATCCTGCATGTTTCCAGCTTGGGACAGCTGTGCAGGCTGCAGAGGATGCTTGGCACCCAGATCTCACCACGCACAGGCACAGCAGCAGTGGGATGGAGGGAGGGCTGTGCTGACCCCTGTCCCAGGGTTGGGTGCCCTGGTCACTGGGCCTGGAGCTGCCTCCTCTGAAGCACATGTTCTCCCACTCCCATTTCCAAAGGGTGTTATTTCACTGCTGCCTTCCAGATAATGTAACTGAATCATTCAATTGAGCATAAAATAGAAATTTGGCTTCTTATCTGTTAGGAAACAAGCTTTACTATTTTCTTTCTGCAAAATACATTTTTCACTATCTTATCTTCTAATAAACAATCCCAGCTTTGCAGGCTGCAGAAATGTTCTGAACGCATTTAAGAGACATTTTCCCCCCTCCCTCTCCTTATCCCCTTATTCCCCCTTCCCACCCTTTCAAATGTCTGTTTTACAGACGGATTTTTAAAAGGGACCCAATTTGTATTCCATCTTCCTTTGGTGAGGGTATATATTTTTCATAAGCCCGTCCTTTGCTTTTGAGGCCTCTCTGCCTTGGTTTAATTTTCATTCCTGTCTCTCTTTCTTCCCCTGTACAGAACTGAGACACCAAGTCCCACCCACCCCCCAAATGTTTTCTCTTGTTTTGGGAAAAAGGCAATTCAGGCTTAAAAACTGCCCTCCCCTCCCCTGGCCCTGCCACAGGCGGAAACCAAACGTGTCAGTGAAAGGTCAGCTATGAATTTTTAAAGCTTTCTATCTCGCTCAGGCTGACATCAAAAGCATTGACAGTGGCACTAAATCAGGGAACGAGGGGGAATTAGAATATGCAACAGGCCCAGCAACACGGGCAGATCATCCTTTCAGGGGGGAGAGGGAGATGCGCCAGAAGTCGGTGTCAAGACACTGATTTCCTCGTCTGCCCTCCTCCTTGGGCAATCACAGCAGTGAGCTGCCTCCTGCAAGGGATCTGTGAAAAACAGGACAGGGAATGGAAATGCAAGAGAGGCATCATGCTCTGGTGTCACTGCTGCAGGTGCAGAGCTGCTCTGGGAGGGGGGTTCATGATCTCCCCCCAGGATAGGGTTGTGTCCTCACATCTCCTGGGTATCCATCCTCTGGGTTAAAGCCTTTATGGCTCAAAAAAGGCAGAGTTTTTTCTTTCTACATACAATGAAGAAGGGTGGAGGAAGAAAAATCAGTGTAACTCCTGCAGAAATGAGGAAATGGTAGGAGAGCTCAAGTATCATGTGCCAGCAGATGTGGACCTGGATTGTCAGAGGATCTTCCCCAGCAATCACCTCTGAGGCTCCCCTTCCCTGGAATTGCCTTTTCCTCATGCCCAACAGCTGGCTATGTTGCCAGACAGATTTGTTCTGAGGAGAAGGTGCCCAGGTTTGCAGTAGAAAGGATCCACAGCCCCATACCTGCAATGTGCCATTTTCCTGCTTTCTTGGCAGGCTGGGGCTAAGCCCTCAGAGTTTTTGGGTATCTTCTCCAGGAAAAAAGTGCTGCATCCCAAGGTTGGAGTGCACAGCATCCCCTGCAACAGCAGAACATGGGCACAGTTCAGGAGGTGATTTATTATTCACTGACCATTTAACAATTTGGCAGCTGGGAGCAGAACCTTTCCTGTCAGGACTCCTACACTCAGAGCAGCCAGCACAGACTGCTCTACACAGCACAGACACGTTGCAGTGGAAACAAAGGATATTCCCACTGAAAAGTCAAGTTAAGAAACCTCTGGCTCATGAAGCCTGCCTTGGCCCCTCTGCAAATCATTAAACTGGAGTGCAGGGATTTTCAGGAACATCATCTGGGAAAATTTGCATTAAACTGTGTGTGATATCTGGTCTGAAATCTTCTGTCCCCATGCTGTGACAACCTGATATGGTTCTGGTTTCCCAGTGGCCACTGCCAGCTTGGGGAACTCCCAGCTGGTCCAGCTGAGCTTGAGAAGAGCTGCCACCAACTGCAAAGGGACAAATGCTGACTTTCAGCAGCACATCTTTGACACCTTCCCACCATTTCAGCCCCTGTCCCTTTTCAAACCCTACTCCATTCTTGACTGACTCTTTTCAGGCTCTTGATTTCAAGGATGGAATGATTCGAAATGGAAGACTTCTGCTTTTCATTTAAATTTAAAATGTTTCACGGAAATGTGCTTATTTCTAACAGGATGCATGTTTGTCATTGTTCTCCAATGTTTGACCATTTAGTTTCAGCCCTTTATTTCGTGTCATATTTATGGCACAGAGGATATGAGCTGCCTGCCCACAGCAGTAACTGGATGATCTTTAAGGTCCCTTCCAACCCAAACCATTCTATCACTCTAATATTAATTGTGTCATGCTTTTATCTAACATTTCTAAAACAACAAATGTATTTATTTCATATTGCATTGCAAAGTTTTAAAAGTATTGAATTGTGTCTTTCTTTCTTTCTGAGATGACTTTGTAGGATGGAGAGGGGAAGGCCACATCTCCATTTGGTTAAAAAATGCCAACGTAGTGACTTTTTTTTCCCCATTCTGGATAGAAACAAATCCCAGTGTGTCACAGTTGAACAGAAATTCTGTTTTCCAAACAGCTTCCATTTCCATCTGTCCATAGTGAATCACTGTCCATCCATCCACACAATCTTTCAGCCTTATTTTTCATCCAGTTTTTTGTCTGTGTTTACATCTCTCCATCTGGCTGCCCGTATGCTCCTGGATATCTCCATTTACCCTTCCATGGAGCTAATTTTCCACCAGCAGAACATTCACCAAAGACTTGGAGACCAATCATGCTCATTTCTGAGCTCAGACATGAAGCAGCAGAGTGAAATTCTTGATAAAAAGTTTTGCATCTAGGAATGGTGGGAGTGATGAAGAAAAAGTAGCTCCTGAACTTCAGGGATGCCTGATATTTGTTTAAGGAGCAGGGCACGGTGTTTAAATTGAAGAATGATGTGGGTATGAGTTGTGCCTATTGGAAGTTCCAGTTTTTCTTGGTGCTGAGGGATCTGTTCATCCCCAGTTTCTCTGGGCTCTCACACTGCTTTGGCAGCTTTTCCTAGCTGAGCATGGCCATAAAGCCCTGAGAGTGCCCCATGTTGTTCCATGCTTAAAACCCACATCAGATCCTTGCCATGGCCCATAAAGCCTCCATAAACCTGGGCAATGAGCTGTGCAAGAGACACAGGGCTCATTCCTGCCTGGCACCAGGCCAGCCCTGAGCTGGCAGCCACTGCACAGTCTGTGCCCTGCCACCAGCACAGGAGCAGCCCCCAACCCCACCCCAGACCTGCTCTGTCCTGGCCTTCCCTTGCTGGAAATGAATCCCAAACCTGCTTGCACAGCTGGCTGCAAAGGAATAACTTCAATTATAGGGGTGGGCTACAAGATCCAGTGAGTCTTCTTTGAGTCATGCAAAAAAAAAGCCTTGAAATGGTTCCTACCAGTGCTCACCCAGTTCAGAGGATGCACAAATCCTTGATCTGTGGATCAGGCCCTTTGCTGGACTCATCCCTATCCCCACCCATATGGCAGCTCCTGGGAAACATTTCCATTTCTCTTTGGGCTGGAGGAAAACTCAGAATTCAGAGCAGTGGGATGTATTTCATTGCACAACACTCTGTCCTGTGGACATCTAGAGAGGAGTTCACTAATGTGAGGAAAAGGAACAGGATAATCAAAGATCCTGATGGATTTAGGATTTTGAATAGCAGTGAGATAATATCTAACTGCATTAAACTTCTGTCAATAAACCAATATGGAAGAATAACACCCAATTAAATCTGCACAGAAAAGAAGTCCTTACACAAAATACATTTTTTTTCAAATTCCACCTAATTTTGACTGGGGTTTTTTTGCATTTTCATGTTCCAAAGGCTGAAATATGTGGGTCCTTCTAGTTTTTGTTCACTTGCTAAAGATCTCTTTATTGCCCCAGCAACACTTTTTATTTACATAATATTGAAAAAGTAATGTCTGTGTTTGTCAGCTAACCAAATTATTTTCAAGCAAAATAAGATTTCAAATCTCAAAACAGGGAAAACTAGAGGAAAAAATGTCAAGTGCTTAGAAAGCAAAAAGGATCTATAACATACATTAATGTATAGTCCCACACCAAAGGGCAGAGAATATAGAGAAACACATAAATCAGGGAGAAACCTGAGTGACAAATGAGTTGTTTAATTTGATTGAGGATTGGTGAAATCTGAGCTGGACCACAACACTGAGGTTTGGCAGAGGATCAGGGGAAAGGTGGACAAAGCTGAGAGAATCCAGAACAGTGAGAAAGATCAAAAAAGGAGGAAAGACAGAGGGACTTGGGGGTGCTTAAATAGAAAAGGTAAAGAAGGTATTGGGAGGTTGTAGTAATTATGTTGAGATGGATGTGAGTGGCACCAACACCAGACTTTTATTAAAAACTTTTTGTGCTTTCACTCAGTGGACTTCTCTCAGGCAGCTCTGGCTCCTTTTCTTCATTAGCTGCTCTGCACAGCACTGACTCCTCCTCTCCTCTCCTCTCTGCAAGTTTCCTTCTCCCTTCTGCATGACTGGCTAACCCAACCTGTCCCTTACCCAGCCACCTAATCCTGTCTGTCCCTCACACAGGATCCCCTTACCTTATCTGTCCTTTACCTCCTCACAGCACAGCCAGCAGACTCCATCCCAAACTCCAACTCCATCTGCAGCACAACTTACTCTCAGCTAACTACCCCACTCTTTGATAACACCCATCCTCACTGGGCAGGCAAGGCTGTTTCCACTTCTCAGCAATCAATACATTCATGTAATTCATGGGAAAGATTGCCTTCTGCACCAGCCTTTCAACCTATCTTCCCACAGGAGGTGGCCTCCTTCCAAAGAATAAAAGGTTCAAAAAGAAGGATACAGGGCAATAAACACTGGAGCTGAATTGCAGCAGAGGGGTTTAAATCAGGTTTTAGGAAAAAAAAAAATTGTCATTCCAGGAAATGAAGCAGTGGAACATGTTGCCTGAGAATGGGTCTGGAATGGCAGAAATGGAGCTGATCCAGTTTAGGCTGGGGAGTAGAACAGGTAACCCTTGAGATCTCTTCTGTCCATGCTCTCTGGAGGTCTGTAACCTAGAAATCTTTAATGTGCTCCCTGCATGCCACATCAGGGGTACCTGAGATGCCACTGCTCCACATGTTGTGGCTGAAGTGGGATTTCTGGATGCTCCTCCTGAAAGGCTTGTAAAGCTCTGGGAAATACAGGACATGTTGAGTATCCCATTTGGCCCTGGGACACTTCCTGAAAATCTAGTTATTATTGAAAGTTACCAAGCCATAAGTTGTATTATTAATACTATTATTTATTATTTATGAAGTGCTGGGTGCTTATGTGATTGTACACTGAGTTAGTCTGGAGTTGCACAGACTGAATTCCGAGGTGATGTTATTACCTGCTGGCTTTGCATGAGAATGATACTTTCCATTTACTCTGGTTTGCTCCTTCATTCTGTGAGGGGCTGAGCAGGGTCTGTGAATTTTGAGTCCTTAATGTACTGGATCTGACACCAAAAACAGCCTGTGAGAGAAAGTGCGTGCAAATTATTCTGCTGCTGGTTATTTTTACAGACCTGAAAAGGCAGTTGTTGTGCTTGGAAATGGAAAATCTTTATTCCCTTGTGGGCTCAGGCTTAGGATCCTGTAGCAACAACTTCCATCCTCTCATTACAAGTTACATCCCAATGTATTCCTTTTCATATCAATCCTCTTTCTACTCCCATTCAAGACAAAGACAGGCTGTTTTTCTCCAAGACAAGAATATCTGATAGATATTCTCTATTCCTCTCAATCCCTGCCATTGTGTTGCTATGCACTCACTCTCACTGTAGTTCTAATGACTAAATATTCAAATATTTTGATCTCTCTTTACACAGTATTTATTCATGCTTTACACAATGATCATTTATTTAATAATGCAATTCTTGCATTTTTGGTGGCACACCAATTGACTTCCCTGTAAAAACAGATAAAATAGATGGGATTCTAAAACTATCAGCAGTCAGAGAAGAGCATCTTTACCCACATAAAATATTAATCAGATTTTTTGTGATCATCAGCTGGTCAGTTCTCACAGCTATGCTATAGGAGGAGGAGATCACCACATCCATACATCCAACTGCAGTTTTAATCAGAAGACAGTCTGTTCTCTGGTTTAATGCAGTAAATGAGACCTCAGGTAATATTGTCTGTGTAATTGACAGAGTTCTTTGGGAAACATTACACTTTATAATGAAAATACTGTATATAATTAGGATCTAATAGGAAGAAAATAGTAATTAGGCAGAATTAACTGAAAAGAAGCAATCAAGCAAATAAAGGTTATTCTCCAGAGAGGATCCTTTGGGGTTCAAATGTGTACATCCTCTGATTGTAAAGAAGTCACATTAATTAACAAGAGTCTTTGCATTGCTGAAGAACAGCCTAGCACTGGTGCCTGGAGTGACCCTGCAAAGCTGAGGGTGCTGTTCCAGTGCTGGGGTTCCTCAGGGTGTGGAAGGAGCTGCACCCAGCCCTGGCTGTGCTCGCACTGAAATGCTAATCTTAGAAAAATTAGGATTTTAGTTAGAAGTTAGAAGGAGAACTGAGCTTGAAGTAGTTATCTGAAACTTAAATAATTGATTGTCTGTCATTTTATGTTTGCTCAGCTGTGCTTACAATGGGAAAAGACGAAACTGGTAAGCAGAGCAGGCCTGAAGAAACATGAACAATCACAACCCGAAACCCATTCTTTGAAATTTGGACAATCCCCAGAAATCATTTGTATTGTCATTGATAGAAAAGGGTTGAGAGTTCAGAGTGAGGAAAACTCACTTTACTTCCTCCTTTTAAGACCCCTCCCCACAAAAACGAGCCCAGACTTAATTCAAGAAGCCAACCACGCTGCTTAATTGCCATTACAGCTAATTACCATGGGAAGCAGGGGATGGGAGGGGCTGGTATTATCAATATGTATTTGTTTGAACCTTTTGTCAATAAATAGACTCTGTGACCACCTGTGATTTTGCAGTGTGTATTAGGGGTTACCCCAGCGCTGAATAAACATCCACTTTGTAACTTTAAATTGTTAGAGAGTCTTTTGTCCTCACAGTTGAGTATCAGTGTTAGACCAATACTCCTATCTTGGTAAATCAACACAGCTTAGGGAGGCATCCAGACCTGAACTCTGGCCTTGCCCCAGCTCTTGTGGACACCTCCTGCTCTTCACTTCCTGCCTTTCACTTTCCTCTCTGATGCTCAGAGCAGTGCAAGGCATGAAAGAGATTTAATCCAACATTTCTCATCAGCAGAAACCATAAACAGACAAAACAGATGAGCCCAGGACTCACGTTAAAGCAGTTCTTGTTGCTTAACAGTATTTCTTCCATTCTTATTTATTTTTCTGCTTTATCTATCTATGCATTGATCTTTTGAGTAAAGATTTACTGCAACTATCAACACAGCACTTAGCATAAATTAACAAGAATGGCTTCATGGATTTTTTGTTTTTATTCACATAGATCAAAAGTGAAGCTCTCACACAACTCCCACTTTGGGGGAGATTGTCTTAAATTACATAAACTTTTACCAATTAATTTCCCACTTCAATCACTGATGTGTGTGGCATGAACCACAAACTTTTCTTGTCTCAAGATAAATTAATAGGACCGTTTTTTCAATTTAATTCCTTCAGAAAACATCTGGTATTTTCTCTTAAACGGATAAGGAAATCATGTTTCTTTAATGTGATACCCAGGATACCCTGAGTGCAGCTGAAACTCCCCTTTTTGCTGCTGAAAGTTATCCAAAGGTGTGTGAGAGACACTCCCACAGGAATGGTTGCTATTATCAAACCAAGTTTTTTTGGAGTTGAGATGGGGGGGGTTGATCAGTTTTTTTGTCTGCTTGTTTTTTGTTTGGTTATGTTTGGAATTTTTTTCTTCTTTTAAAGGTATTTAATGAAAACAAAAAGTGTGGGGGCAGAATCTATAGGTTGAGAAATATGTTTATGAAATAATTTCATTTAAATTTGGATTAAATTTTGCACTTAATTCTTGAAAGGTATATTTTTCTTGTCTTTTATTCAGACTGCTGGTGAACCTGCCCAAGAAAAATACATTTTGGACACTGAGGTAAATGTGCCTCAAAGAATGATTTCTCTTTCTTTCAGAACTTTCATTTCTGTCCATCTCTTTTCCTTTTTTTTCACCCACAGAACAATTCACTCAATTCAGTGCAACTTTGCTGCCATTTTTAGCTCAGATTTTTCCAACAAAATTGCCCCTTCTTTAAAACTTTAGATCAACCTCTACAGAATAATACCACCCCCTAACTCTTTGTGACATCTTTGAGGCCAATATGTAAAAAACATCCCATGGCAGCCAAGAATTAATGTTATTATTGCTCTCAGCTCTCATGGGAAAAGTGTCATCCAGAGAAGTATCTAATGTCCAATTGTGCACACCAAAAGTGAGATGAAAAACTTCAGCAAGTTCAAAGTTTGTAGTCCAATTATGTTCTGTCTTGCAGGTGCTCCATAGGGGAGGAAAGTAATGTCCCTCCAAGCCCTGCATATCATTGCAATATCTAACAAATCCTCTGGCACTCCAGCAAGGAGTTCAAAGGAAAAGCATCATCAGCTCAAATAATTACTGCCCATATTAAGTGTTTTAATATTGCAGATGGATGTTAAAAGGCAAACGACAATGGCTCAAGCACAAAGCACAATCTGGGGAAGGCCACAGATACCCAACACATTGTCCTTTCCCCTGCTCTGTTCTCTGCAATATTAAACCACTTCATCTGTAATTGCACACGCTCACGATGCCTTGGCTCTGAACTCCCCAGAAGGGTCCCACAGGATTTGTCAGATGTTTCTAAAACAAAGCCTTCCAGGAGGCTGAAAGGTCTCTGAGTAGCTGTGACAATGGTTTAATGGACTATCATTTCCAGTAAAGGGATCTAATTTAATATTTTCACTTATCATGTAAGCAAGGCACTAGCTGGGAGAAAGGAATGAGAATTATAACAAGAGACAATCAAGGTGAGCAGTGCTGGAAAATCACCACTCACCACCAGGCTCTGAACTCAGTGCAGGAACCTGGCTCAGACATGGGCTGTGGCTGAGGAGCACGCCTTGGAGCCTGGAGTTAGGACGTGCCATCCATCCCCCAGGTGGCACCCAGGTAAACCCTTCCTCCTTCTATTCTCCTGTATTTGTCTTGTCTTGCAAGGCTGAAAACTCTTTTCTCCCAAGGGCAGTCCCCACGTTGTGTGTGTGATAGAAACAGCCCTGAGATGGTGCTTGAACACACAGAACAGGCAGGGAAGGAAGGGCTGCCCAGGCTCCCCAGAACCAACCCCACGATTCTCCTTAGCACAATCCCCTGGTAGATATTTCATATTTTCCTATCCAGGACTCCTTGACTATGATGTGCTCCTGCCAAGCAGCTCTCAGCTCCTCCCACCACAGAACACATTCCAGACCTGGTGGGGAAACCCTCCACATGCACAGGAGTAGGTTCTGGACAGTCTAAAATAAAGCCCACCAAGAATATCTTTCTTTTTTTCCAGTAAAAGAGGATGGATGGTGGAGATGTTTATCAGGATTTATTTCCATGCACTTGTAAGGACATGCATGTGGGGGCCTCACAAAAGCTCATGCAGGAAGTAGATATGATGAAAGTGGTTTTTCCAGTCAGAAAATCTGTCACAACAAGAGGTTTATTGGTGGTGCACCTCATGGCTTGTGTTTCCTGTGTTCAGGCAATAACAGTCTTGCCAGTGAAAGAAAAACTTGTTATTCCCCTGTTATTTTTCCTATTTATTCCTTGGTTGTAGCGGCATATGTTGCTTCCTCTTGTGTGAAATGCTTTCCACTCTCAGATCGTTTCTCTGAAAAGGAAATCTTCCCTGTGGCATCTCTCAGGAGCATTTGCAAAAGTTCACATGGTTTCAGAATTCTGGAGTGCACAAGTGTTTAGCATGATTCGTCTGCCCAACTAAATAATTGCTTTTCGGCATTCTGCAGATGTCCCACTCCTGTTCTTTGAAGAAAATATGCTGAATTATTGAAATAAGATAGAATCAGGGCTATGAAAGGAAGTTCCATCTTATGATTAAAGCATCAGCCTTGAATTCAGCAGATACACATTTGGTTTCTGACTCTGCCTCAGATATTCTGGGAAGCCTTAGGCTTATCACAAAAGCCAAGATCCATTTTTGTCTGACATGAGCTACACAAAATTTTTAGAATCGGCTGCCTGTGCTGCTGCTCCAGTCAGTGGAGTGCAGGAGAGCTCTCCAAAGAGCACCAGCCCTCCCTAGGATCCGTGGAATGATTCACACTCTGGAGGTGTTCCTGTGCCTCGCAGGATCTGCGTGACAGCACCAGCCCAGATCCCTTCAGAGGGGTAAAATTAGGAGAGATCATTTCCACCCTTTGTCTCAGCCTCCCACGTGCACAGAGGTAATGGCAATGCCTCTCTCCTCTGCTCTTCTGACTTCATCCAAAGCTTAGTGACATAGTTCTATAAATAAAAAAAAAAATTCTGGTTTGGAATTCCAGTAGCTAAGGCTTGACCTCCATGAACACAGCACAAAACCAAGGAGTGGATGGTGAAAGTAGGTTTACTTGATGAAAAATGTGAAGAGAAATGGGTGGGAAATTATCTGGCTGCATTCATTAAACATCTGAAGTATCTCAAGAAGGTTGGACGAAATTAGAAGAAATAATTAAAATGTTACCACATATAAATCTTTTATAGCGGTGAATATACATGCAATAAGTCAGAAATGGAACAGGTGGAAAAATGTTCTGCTGGATTTCTTTTTCTGACAAAAAAATGGCATTCCACTGAAATCAACCTATCCTGAGGAACATGTCAATTTAAGTCATTCTTTTTTTTTTCTATATGAAATGGAACTGAAATGAAATGTTCCCAGTAAGGTTCAACTTTATCAGAACAGAATGTTTCAAATTTTTTTTGGAGGTTGAAATGATTCCATTAAAAATATTTTATGCAGATCAGTAATGCTTAAAATATCAAAACTGGAAGAAAGTACTTGGCATTGATCAAAACTAGTACACTGAATAACCACAGATTATGTGGGGTTTTTTTAAGATTTCTTTTGGAAGAATTTCCTTTACATCTCTTAAAGAGGGAAGAAAGCACCCCACCCTAAATCTGGAAGGGTAGAACTCAAATAGAGTTCAATCTTGCTTCAGCATAAAGCATCTCACTTGAAGCAAATTTATCTTCATTTTTGTGTCACCCACTGTTTTAATCTGTGGGTAAGAGAAACAAACCAAACCCTCACAGCATAAATATTTCTGTTATGTGTTATTAGCAAAGCAGCTGCTGAAGATCTGGTGCTGTGGATATTCTGGCTGTAGGAGCCACCTTCCCAGGCAGGAACACAACTCCTGTATTCCCTCAGAACAGTCTCTCAGCTTCCTTCTCAGAAGCAAATAAATCTGTTCAGTCTCCTTTGTGCTGTCCTATTTCATGCACCCAATTTCTGCAGAATTCCAAGGTCCCAGTGTCCCCTGCCCTTCCCTTCCCTGGGTCACTCTGGTTTCCCCTGTAAACACAGCACTGCCCAAGGTTTCCAATTCACATTCTCCTTGGTGGAAGCCCTGCAGCTCTCAAGCTCCTGAGCTCCATGTCTGACAGGCTCCAAGGACTCAGTTCATCAGCTGTTAATCTCCAGCAATCCCCTAAGCGTTATCTGTTAAGACTGGAGCAAGCAGTGCAGCTTTGCCAGACTTTAGACTTGTTATTAGTTTTCATAATTTTTCTCAAAAGAACATAAGACTGAATCAATCTCCCAGACCTAATATGTTGATAATCATTTTGAAATATTTAAAGCTTCACTTCTGAAAGCTTGACTGAAAAACCCACCTTGAGTCTCCCCTGGTGCTTTCTTGGCTCTTAATTTGGTGTTCTCTTTTCCTCTATCAGACCTGGTGGTCTTAGAGGTCTTTTACAGCCTTAATAATCCTATCACTTTCCCAAGTGGCTCTGTTGTCTCATGACCATTTCTCTTTTTTCTACTCCCAATCTTAATCCTGAGATTTGCTTCAAAATGTCCTTTTTTTTCATAGTGAGATATGAAAACATCTTCCCCCAGCTGACTTCTGGTGCTCCATTTCTTTGGGTACCTACTGACCCCAGCAGGCTCCTCCTACTGCAATGGTTACAATGCAAAATTCATTCACTTTTACAGTCCTGCATCACATCCTGTAAAATTAGAAATGTCTGCCCATACTGCAGAGCTCCCAAGCCACTCCAAGGACTGGACTTGCAGCAGATCCAGATCCCTACGAGATAGGAAGTTAAAAGAAATGTGACTGAAAATACAGTGGAGCCACACTGTAAAATGAAAAGAACTCTCTTTGTTTCCAGAGCCCACTGAAACATCCTGTTACCTACATTTAACTGCCCAGATCACAACTCAACCTGCTGCATCCATCCCAAGATGTTAAGTCACACCTAAAGCTAAAATAAGCTCTCTCAGAATTCAGCTGGCTTGGCTGCCCTGCAGTTTTGAAAATAGCCTCGAGACCAGCTCTAATGTCACTGCAGCATGTGTTCAGTGCTGCTGCAAGGCAGTGTTTACCTCTGGTATTTATTTTTCCCTGATGTGAATAACTAGAAGATAGGGAGCTGAGTCCCATGGCACTGCATCCCTGATACAACAATAGATTGAATCCTCACACGAGGCAATAGTGGTGAAATTGTTCAGCATCTGAGACAGGCAGCCCCAGATCCCCACGTAGCACGTGCCTCCTTACAGAGATCAAGGCAAGCAGAAAGGAACAAGATATTTAACAGAGGAATCTCTGCATCCCATTGCATACTAATTAGACACCAGACATAGATACATCAGGGGAAGCAGAGGGAGGAAGGAGGGGAAAGAAATCTCTTGGCAAGACAACATTGCATTTCAATCTTTCACCTTCACTGGGTAATGGGATGTGATGGAACATTAAAACAAACAAACAGCTTTTGGTGTTTACAAGAAATGTTTAAATAGGAGCTCATGAGCCAGAGGTGTTCCACAGAACATCTGGAGCAGTGGAAAACAATGCGATTACGCAGATGAGTCGCATTCATTAGGCCATAAAACCCCAGTAATGAACGCACGGAAGGGACTTGCACGTAGATTGTCATCTACAGCAAAAAAAAACACAAACCAACCAAGCCAACAAACCCCCAGATAATAAACTTGGCAGTCCTTCCCTGCCCACCCCCTCTCCCTCATCCCCTTTGGAATGAGATTCCCAGTGTAATTACAAAGCTTGATGTGTGCAAAGCAGCATGTGAGAGGCAGAGGCTCAGAGCCCTGTAGGGGCTGGGGAGGAGGGAAGGGATGTGGGATGTGGGGATGTGGGGATGCAGCTGGAACGAGCCATTCAGCACCTTCCCCTTCCCTGCACACTCATCACGAGCCATGGTGTGGGGTGCTGCTGGTCCATATGGTCTGTCCAGCTGACCTGACAGAGCAGACACCCCTCAGGCAGGAAAAAATATGATAGAAGGCACATCTTGGGTGCAACAAGTTAAAAGAACCTTTTCCTCACACAGTGGGTGCTGCAGCTCTGCAGCTCCTTGCCACAATGGACGCTGTAGGTGTAATGTATCAAAGGGAGGTTGGGTGGAAAACCAATTTATCAACAGCTTTTGAGTACAAAAAACTGAATTTAGACCAGGGAGGCTCAGAGCTGCACACTGCCAGGGACAGGAGAGGTGCAGCAGAAGCAGCACCAGGATTGCTCAGCTCTGACACCCACAATGAGAGATGGCACAGGGCTCTGTGGGCACCTGGCACAGCCCAGCCTGGCATTTCAGTGCCCAGCTATTTCACCTTCAGTGACTCATGCAACCTGAACATGCACCGAGAGTGAAAATTGTCACCAAGTCGTTCCTCAGAAAACCCTGGTCAACAAAGAGTCACAAATTCCAGCCATGGCCACAGGGCTATTAATGCAGCAGCCAGAGGAGAAAAGAGTCTCTTTGTCTTTTCTAGCAAATCTTAGTGAGATTTCTCTTTGAAGAAGCCCCCCAGATGTCTGGGCTGCCTCCCACAAAACTTGGCTCCAGTCACCTCTGTCTCACCAGCAGATCAGCAATGGAGCAATGGCAGAATTCTCCTCAAAGCAAGGTTAGCAGTAGCCTGGACAGATGTTTCAGGATCTTTTATCACATTAGAATTACTGGATGTTTTCAGCTAAACTGAAGAGCATCTCAGCCAGATTTTTAGCTAATTCCTGAACACAGATGTTTTTAAAAACTCATCTTGTGGGTTTTATCCTTTGGTGTCTGGTAATGTATACTCACTTCCTGAAAGTCCTCATTACTTGGATGATTCTTTTTTCTTAAAGGCCCATTTATAGAGTTGGCACATTTTTTCCCCTTTCCAGTAGATCTATTTCCCCCTGGACTATGTCTGTCTGGGGAGATCTCATTCAAGGACAATTGGGCTTCAGATTAGGAAATCAGACTGCTAAATCCCTTAGTTATCTTTGAAAATCCCATCCTTGAAGCTTAAGTCAGATGAGAGCTTCTCTGCTTTCTGTAATTTTCTGGTTTTCAACTCCATTTCTGAAAGGATTTTTTTTTTCTCATGGGCAGAAGACTGTGACCTTCATAGAGAAATGAAATCAGTTCAACAGAATAAACAATAATTAAATTTTCATAGGAAAATATAATTTCAATTTTCTGTTTCTCATTGAGGGTTAATAACTAAATCATTGCAATTTCTTTATTTTCTTTGCCTTTTGAGGGAAAACAGTTACCTGAGTTGTTTATTTACATTTCACTCCCAGCATATATTAGATTTGCTCATTCTTGGCACTGAGTCTGGAGTGGCACTTGAGGAAGGGTGAACTTGGAGATCCTTCCCCAGCTTAGTCCCTCCCTGGCCACATCTCCCATCATGGTTTTGCTTCTCACAAGTTCAACCTCCTCATCTGAGGCATGAATTCATTCATATTGATGGAGTGCTTTGACATCTTCACGTAAGTACCGAGCCTGCTGCTGAGAGAAAATGCTCGTGTCACCTGTGCTGCTTGGACTTGATGGTTTGAGAGATCTCTCAGGGCTGAGTCCAGGGCTCCTGGCAGAGCAGGACCTGCCTCAGGGCAGAGGCACAACAGCACAGGTCAGAGTCATGGAATCATGGCTGGGCTGTGCTGGAAGGCACCTCAGAGGACCACCAGTGCTCCAGGTGGGATCTCAGCTGAGATCTCTCCCCAGACTCCACAGAGGGGGTTGTAGGTGGCTGCAAAACTCTTATCCTGTACAGCCCAGGAAATAAATTAAATCAGTCTCATTTTAAAATGAGGGCACATCAAGGCACATGGCAATTTGAGTTGAAAGGAGGCTGGTCCTGAGCTGTGAGCATTTCTGAGATTACAGGGATGAGCAGTGGTACCTTTCAAAGTGAATGAGGTGGAAATCTCAGCCTGGTTGTGAAAAGGGAAGGAGAATGGGTCAGACTGTTTCAGAATCAGGTGTCTGTTTTGCTCTTCCCACAGCTGCTCACTACAGCTTCAAACTGAAAGACATGAGATATTCAAGAAGTACCTAACTGAGGCACTTCTGACAATTTCAGAATGTTTGGGACAGTTTTATTTTTAGTATCAATGAATTGGAAAACTTGTCCAAATGGCCACATTTCTGAGGAACAAAACCTGGTAGCTGTGCTCAGACCCTGCTGTGCTCCCCCAGCCTCCCCCCTGCCATTCCCTATGGACATTGACCCATTCATCACACAGTGCCACTTGCAGGGACTAATTGAGTCCTTCCCCACATCACAGACAGATCCAGATGAATCAGGAGCACCTCTCAGAGAGGAGCCTGGATGTGCCTTTGCATCTCCTTCCTGCCTGGCAGCCAGCCCAGGTTCCCAAAGCACCAGACCCCCCTTTCAGTCCCTGACAAACAGCCCTGCACCCTCTTCCATGAACAGAAGACACCACAAGGTCACCACAGAGCTCGGGGAGCATCTCAGTTTCCAGGTTTTCCCTAAATCTGGGTGTCAGGCTGCTGCTGGAGGAGTGGAGAGAGGAGCCAGACTCCATCCCCTGTGCAGGGAAGGGGCCACACTCACCCCGAGCAGCTCAGCACTGCCTCAGCCTGGCACTGCCACCGTGCTGGGGATAACAGCCCTGATGGATTTCACACTTTAAGGCTTTTGCTTTGAAAGAGCCTCGGCTTTTATCTTAGCAAAGTACAGCTTTTTAACCTAAAAATAGCCCGCCCAAGCTCCTTCCATCGGAACAGCAGAAGATGAGCTGGCAACTCTCAATTTTTGGTGCTGCTCTATCAGAAAGATGAAACATTTTCCCTATAATCCTACAAAATGGAATGTTTAGGGTTTCAGAGGTTACTGGAATTTTCCCTGGCAGCTGGTCAAATATGTGATCCCATTAGAGCTTCTTTGATGAGGAAGTGTAGCTTGACTCAGAGAGAAAATGAGTACAGGAGGGGAGAGCATGTCAAAGGAAAAAGAGAAGTAGAGAGAACAGGAAGGGGAAAAACCTACTTGAACAAAGAATTTTCATGTACCACACTCTGTCTTCACAGAGGAAGGCAGGAAGTTGCATCCAAAACTCACATAATGCCCAAACTCTGATTATGAATGAGGAAGAAGCCCCTCTGCTCTCTCTTTGTGAGGAAATAAGCTCACTGTGATGCCTTTTCCATCTCTGAGAGGCCAGGGAAGGCCAGGAACTGCTTCCTTCCCGTTGGCCTGGCTTGTGGACCCAAGCAGGAGAAAGCACCTGGCAACCTGGGATTTAAAAAAAATAATAAAGATTTCAGTTCGTGCTGGATGCCAGGCTCGCTGCAGACTGATTGTCAGCTCACTTAGCACCACACAAGCAGCCCGAGTCAGAGCAGCTTTTTTGTTAGCAAGAGCAAAGGACGAGGGACGGTGTTTTACAGGATCCTTTGTGCCTCTGTGAATGGCTCTGTGCTCAGGGATGCTCGGGGGCTGCTCGGGGTTTGTTCTGCACATCCCGCAGCAACAACCTCTCCGAGCAGCCTCATTATCCCTGGCAGGAGGGGAGGGTGCAGGAGCTCCATGGTGGGGCTGGCACTGCCCAGTGCTGCCCACCCAGCTGCTGCCCAGGCACAGGAGCTGTGTCCAGACCCAAAACCTGAGCTGCACCCTCCTGTAACAGGCACAGGAGCTGTGTCTGAACCCCAAACCTGAGCTGCACCCTCCTGTAACAGGCACAGGAGCTGTGCCCAAACCCAAAATCTGAGCTGCACCCTCCTGTAACAGGCACAGGAGCTGTGCCCAGACCCCAAACCTGAGCTGCACCCTCCTGTAACAGGCACAGGAGCTGTGCCCAAACCCAAAATCTGAGCTGCACCCTCCTGTAACAGGCACAGGAGCTGTGTCTGAACCCCAAACCTGAGCTGCACCCTCCTGTAACAGGCACAGGAGCTGTGCCCAAACCCAAAATCTGAGCTGCACCCTCCTGTAACAGGCACAGGAGCTGTGCCCAGACCCCAAACCTGAGCTGCACCCTCCTGTAACAGGCACAGGAGCTGTGCCCAAACCCAAAATCTGAGCTGCACCCTCCTGTAACAGGCACAGGAGCTGTGCCCAAACCCCAAACCTGAGCTGCACCCTCCTCAAACAGGCACAGGAGCTGTGCCCAAACCCAAACCTGAGCTGCACCCTCCTCAAACAGGCACAGGAGCTGTGCCCAAACCCCAAACCTGAGCTGCACCCTCCTGTAACAGGCACAGGAGCTGTGCCCAAACCCCAAACCTGAGCTGCACCCTCCTGTAACAGGCACAGGAGCTGTGCCCAAATCCAAAATCTGAGCTGCACCCTCCTGTAACAGGCACAGGAGCTGTGCAAAAACCCAAAACCTGAGCTGCACCCTCCTGTAACAGGCACAGGAGCTGTGCCCAAACCCAAACCTGAGCTGCACCCTCCTGTAACAGGCACAGGAGCTGTGCCCAAACCCAAACCTGAGCTGCACCCTCCTGTAACAGGCACAGGAGCTGTGTCTGAACCCAAACCTGAGCTGCACCCTCCTGTAACAGGCACAGGAGCCGTGCCCAGACCCCAAACCTGAGCTGCACCCTCCTGGAACAGGCACAGGAGCCGTGCCCAGACCCCAAACCTGAGCTGCACCCTCCTGTAACAGGCACAGGAGCTGTGTACAGACCCAAACCTGAGCTGCACCCTCCTGTAACAGGCACAGGAGCTGTGTCTGAACCCAAACCTGAGCTGCACCCTCCTGTAACAGGCACAGGAGCTGTGCCCAAACCCCAAACCTGAGCTGCACCCTCCTGTAACAGGCACAGGAGCCGTGCCCAGACCCCAAACCTGAGCTGCACCCTCCTGGAACAGGCACAGGAGCTGTGCCCAGACCCCAAACCTGAGCTGCACCCTCCTGTACAGGCACAGGAGCTGTGCCCAAACCCCAAACCTGAGCTGCACCCTCCCGTGGGCAGGGTGTAACAGTGGTGCAGGGGCTTTGCACCAATTAATGAGTGGTTTGTCATCAGTCTCGTCTGTTTTCCCTCAGAGCCAGCATTAACTAAACCACCATTGAAACAGTTTTTCTCATGTTCAGGCTTGGATGTTTGCTGTATCTTATCAGAAAGTGCAGAGGGTACAGCAGCACTTCCAGCTACTTGCTAGAAGTGAGGACAAACGGCCTCAAATGCAGTTGTTACAAGGTCTTTTAAAGCCAAATAGTCCAATAGAGAATTAACATCTGTGTTATTTATACTTTTGACCCAATAACGAGATTCCCATACCCTCAGTGTGACACTGACAGACCAACCAGAAACCTGAAATCCATGAAGAAGGAAGATTAACAATGAAAATACAACACCCAAAAAACCTCCATGTTGTCCCATACCTATCACAATATTATAAAAACCTCAAATTTAAAACTCATCACCATGTGAAAGCACACACCTCTAATTCACTACACACTCATAATTTTAACTTCATCACTCAAATTTGGAGCCTTCTCCAAGGCCTCAGGTCAAAAGCAGTGTTCTCCTGGGGGTCAGTGCCTGAAAGCACAGAAAGCTCTAAACTCCCAGGATCTGGGATCCAGCACAGGAGACCCTTCACAGGCTGCTCTCCATCAGGATATCCCTCAGGAGATGTCTGTCAGCATGCTGCTCTCAGGGCAGGGCCAGCTCCTTCCCTAGCAGAGTTATTCAGTTTCAGCAGCTGCCCTTTTTTCAATTTTTTTTTTTTTTTTAATCATCAGATTTACCCACGCGCTAGGAATGAAGTTTGTAGCATTTCTATCAGTGAGAAGACATCAGGACTCCTTCTGGCATCATTTTTTACCTAAATGGATACTGGTCCCTTTCTGTCTGGTATAAATGAGGAATCATTTGTCAGTAAATTAGGCAATGCACATTCAGATAAAATAGAAAACTTTTCCCACCCCCTCCCAGCTCCTTGGGGTGATAGTTTGACCTGTGCTGAGGTTACCCCTAACAATCACACCCATCCCCAGCTCCTTCAGCACAGTACACCTCCTCCAAACCTGCCAGCACAATTGCATGTGTCATTGGCACATAAACTGGTTTCTCCAGACTGGGGCAGGATGGAAAATCCTCCTACCAAAATCGGTTTAAATCTCTTGGTTCTGAGCAGCAAAGGTTTTTTTTGTGTGCTAAGTCAGACAAAATGATCATTCATGAAGACCCAGCGGAGCAAAATCCACATCCCTGCTCCTCCTGGCTGTCCTCAGGTAAGCAATGCTGAGCCAGATTTTTTTTTTTTTTTTTTTTTTTGGGAAAAAAGGATTAAAGTTGTCATCTCTTGTGGGAAAGGTGGACTCGTGTGTCCTAGGAGAAGGGCTCAGCACTGGACTGTGTTCCCTCCTGCCTGTGTCACAGGTCTGTGTGTGAGTCCATGCATGCAGCTCATCCACACATCTGTGTAAATTATCATTTATCTCCGGGTGTGTGTGCATCTCCCCAGTGAGCTTCACTGGCTGAGTTTTAAACAAACCGGGGAGTTTCTCTCGTTTTGAGGCGTTCGGGGTGCCTCAGTCACACCCTACCACACTCCACCCTCTCACCTCATTGACACCCTCTCACACCCAGTCTTACAAATAAAAACCTCTTCTAATTAGCACCCTAGACACAGTCTCCTGGCTGCCTTCCACTCCTTCCCATTGGCACAGAGCTGGAGGCTCTTTGATTTTTCTTGCAACATTCCCTTAAAGACCCATCGATGTTTTGCTGAGACCATTTGCAATGAGGAGGGGAAAAGAAAAGGCATCCAGTGGAAGGTGTCAGAGGCAGCAGGAGATAAATTAGGGGCCTTCCTTCCCCTGACCCACTACTGAGCACTGCTGGAAAAACAGGAGAGCCGGCTCTCAAAAACATCCAGTTCTTCACTGTTACAGCAGGAAAGGCCTCTCAGATGGTGCAGCCCGTCTCCCTTCCTCTGGGACAACTCCCTGGTGTACATTGGTGCTGTTTTGTCCAGCCTGATTATCCGTCCCTGCTGTTAATGGCATGGAGCACCACAGTCTCCAGCCTGCCCCCATCCTTCAGGGTTCTTTTGTTGTTCTTCCCTTCCTGGTGGCTTCTAGAGTTAAGTTTTGGGACTACATCATTTTAGGTTCTGACACTTTAAAACAGTGTCTTCATGATCTCACTCTTCAGTGTAACATGCAAACTGTAGCTTGAATCTGGGGTCCTTTGTGCATCAATAAAAGAGCAGACCTTTTAGAAGAGATTAAGTGCTAGGGAAAATATTTTGCTGTTCTGTGGTTTGAATCAGGGATTGGAGGTTTTTCTGTCTCCACAAAATACAAAAGCTCATGTGTGTGCCTGCAGATCCACATAAGCATGCACATCTCAGCCTGTGTTGCAGCTGCAGAGCTTTATTTACACACCACTGTCTGCATGTAGGTGAGCATGAACACACTCACTGGCATAAAGTCTCAGCCTGACAAGTAGCTTGGTTTTTCTCCTCTCATTTCCCTCATGCCCAGCAGCCCAAGGCCAGCAAAAAGTCTGTCTTGTCGTGGCAAAGCTCTCATGGTAGTTCCAGGCTGGTCTAAGCTCCTGTGCTGCCCCCCTTGTGCACTCAGTGCCTCTGATCAGGATTCATTTTCCTACATCTGGCACCTGCCTTTCATTGCCAGACTGATTTCCAAATGAAAGCAGGCTTGTGTCTGCTGCCTCAGACTGTCTTTTTGTCAAAGGAGTCGAGGAGATGAGGTTTTGATGTGTTTCATAAAAATGTCATCAGGTAATGGAGAGAGTGCTGCTAATGAACCTGAGCCCTTGATTAGCCAGCAGAGCATGCTCATGGATCAGGGATGCAGCCAATGCACCAAGGGAGAGGCAGCACTGAGTCCCAGAGACAAAAATCTCGGGGTCAGGGTCTCTCCAGCCCCTTTCCCACAGAGCCTTCCCCAGCTTGCTGTTCCCAGGCTGGCAGCTCAGCTCTCCCTGTGCTCTCACTCACAGCCAGGAGGGAAGATCCTCATTCCCAACAGAGGTCCCAGAGAAGGAAATCTCCTCCCTGCTCTCCACTGCCAGTTTCCAGGGAACTCCTCCTCCTCCCTTCTACCAGCAAGTCCTCCACTATCCCTGTTTCTGTCTTTCCCATAATTACAGTCTCCCCCACTCTCTTGCCAAAATTCCTTGCTTCAGACGTTCATGTAAATCTGTTCTGCAGTCAGTGCTTCAAATTCCACTTTGAAATGTTTCTTTTTAGCCTCTGAACTCATTCCTACAAGAGGCTGCTGTGCCAGGGAGCCCTGGGCCATGAAAAGGCTCACAAGGAGGGAGAGGACTCTGCTGTCCATGTTCAGGACTCTTCTTTCACTCAGAATCCAGCAGTCCTTGCTTTATGTGTCTGGCCTGCCACACAGGTTAAAACTCCTGAGCTCTTCCCAGTGAGTCTATCAGCTGTAGCAAACCTCCAAATCCTTTCATTTTAGTCCTAAGAGAGCAAAACTTTGATTTCTCACTTACCTATCCCCTAAAGACACAGGCAAGTGCTCAAAGTGCAAAACCTTCCTCAGCTTGCATCTGCCTGGGTAAAAAAAAACAGAGAAATGGTGTCAGTAACAGGCAAAGGAAGGGAAAGGCCATTTCTCTCCATCCCTGTGCTCTGCTGGCTCCTCTGAGCCTCCACAGCTGGACCTGCCCAGCACAGCTGGAGTAGCCAGTGCCCTTTCCCCTGCCAGAGCCATCCTGCTGCTGCCTTTCCCCCACAGCTGCCAGGAACTGGCACTTCCAGACTGAGAGCACCAGCAAGCCCCAAGCTGTTGATCACAGGGGCAGACGAGGTTGTGCTCACCCAGCAGTGAAGAGATGGGCAGCACCCAGCAGAGCCTCCTGGGCAGCAGGCAGGGCTTGCTGTGCCTCCAGGGCTGCCTGTGCTGCCAACAGGAGCCAGGGCTCCTGGCTGGTCCTCCTCCATCCTTGGCTGAGGCAGCAGGAACCATGTGCTGAGTCTGCTTCTGCTGGGAATTACACTTTGCATATCTTACATCTATCAGTGCAAAAATAGGATGTATGAATAAAGGGTGTTAAAATTGCCACCTCAGTCTGATTTCTCATGCTGTGTAATATAACATATGGCAGAGACTGAACTCTGACGGGGAGCTCAGGAAGCAAGCCGACAAATAAGATGTTTAACCATTTCAGCGCCTTGGGCACGGTGTGGAGCTCTGCAGGAGGAGGGAGCACACGGGGGGATGTGGGCAGCACCTTCAGCCCCCTCTGCACATGGGGCAGGAGAGCAGGGCAGGGCTCTGACCCCAGCAAGCTGAGCTACAAGGCCCAGACTAGCTGTGAGAGCAGAGCATCACCTCCTCCACCTCCCTTCACTGGCTGGAGCTGCCCCTTCCAAGCAGAGGGTGCCAGCAATCCCCTCTGCACATTGCCTGAGGGAGTTAACAAGAAGAGTTTGCACTAATGAAGCTCATCAGAAAGGGGTTAGGACAAGGCAAATGCTGCTGCTGTTTGACTTGCAGCTGCAAATTTGGGATGAGGCTGCCAAAACCATTCCTGCACAGAGCAGAGAGTGGCCAGAATGGGTGGGTGCAGAGGGAGAATGTCAGCAGTGGCTCTGGGCCAAGAGGGCTCTGCTTTCCCTGCTGGACCAGCTACAGGCACTGAGATTTACAGGCAGGGCTTGAACAGACACCACATCCCTCAAAGCTGCTTAGTGTGAAGTGGAGAGGACATAGAATCATAAAGTTATTGATTCACAGAGCAACAGAATCACAGACCCATGGGATCATAGGGTCATTGGAGCACTAAGGTTGGAAAAGTCCTCCAAGATGATCCTGCTCAATCTTTGAACACCAGGTGCCATGTTGAGTCATTTCCTGAACACCTCCAGGGATGGTGACTCCAAAACCACCCTGGGCAGCCCATCCCAATGCTTGACAACCCTTTCCATGAAGAAATTCTTCCAGATGTCCCACCTGAAGCTCTTGTGGTGCAGTTTGGGGCAGTTTCCTGCTGTCCTGCTGCTGCTGCCTGGAGAAGAGGCCAATTCCCACTGGCTGCCCCTCTTGTCAGGGAGTTGTAGAGGGTGAGGAAGTTTCCCCTGAAATTTTATGACTGGGAATCAAATCTGGGCCACAGCAGAAAGAGTGTTGGATCCCAACCACTAGAAATAGTTTCTCAGATTCAGTCAAACCCCTAGAGTCAGGATCATTAATTTTATAGCAGAGTTTGATGGAAAAAGATAATGATGGGTCAGATTTCAATAGGACAGTGGCCCCCTAGCCATGAGCTGGATCATCCCTTGGGTGCTGCAATGGAGGGAAAAGCATGACTGGCACTATGCTCCACATAAAAATGGGTTTGGATATAACTTGTTTTCCTCCAGCAATGGATGCTGGATGGCATAAATTTATGATTTATAATTTATTATTCATTATAATTTATGCTGGAGGCATAAAATGTGCTGAATACCCTCGGGAGTCCTCAGCACATTTGGCATAGGATCCTGCAGATGAGCAGCCAGGGGTGCACAGAGGGCCTGCCTGCTGCTCATGGGGATTCTGTCAAACTGAAGAAAGGGTTAACAGAAGTGCCATGTCCTGCCCACCTCAGTGCTTGCACCTTGCCTGTGTGAATGAAATTGTTCCTGTAACAGATTGCAGAAAAGGAAGAGGGGGCTGGGGATTTGGCCAAGCATCACATTCCAGCACACTGGCTTGTGGAGTCTTTAATTTCTTTTTTTTTCCTCCCTCCTGTTTGAGTTCTGCCTTGTCAGGTTTAATCGGTAGTGTTTGTAATTCAGGTAGCAAATTGATTTTTGAAAGCACTCTGTCCCTATTCAGTCCACGTTACCGAAGATCCTGCATTAATTATGCACTGATATTGATGTTTTTGTCATACAAGGTCTAGTGTCACTATATACAAAACTTGCTTCTTCCTTGTTAAAAATGTTTCAGAATGTGGCCTTGGGAAAGATACTGCGTGTTACTCTCAGGATCAAAGATAACCTGGCAAGGAAATACTCTATTAGCAGTGAAATTCATGTACCTTTGCTCTACCACCTTCCTTAGAAGGAGCATGACAAAGGTTGGTGAGGAGAGAGCAGGACCAGAAGATGTTCCAAGGAGAATTGAGCTGTCAGCACTGCATGAGCTAATAGGAAGGGACAGCAGTTTTAGGAGGCACATGGTAAATGGAGACAAGGAAAAGCAGAAGTTCACACCTCACGGGCTGTGTGAGCCTCCTGGCTGCTCAGCCACCTTTCCTCGTGCTGGTGCTTTGGGATTCCTGCCCAGGGGCTCCTCGTGGGCTCCCCCATCCCAGGGAAGTTCCAGCTCTGGCAGCACCACTGGAAACCACCCAGGGCTTCGTGTGCATCACAAACCCAGAGCAAGAGCAATCTGATATCCTTGAGGGGAAAAAAATTAAAATAAAAGAAAGAAAGGGAGTCGGATCTCCTTTTGGAAGAGCACTAACAAGAGTGTCATATGAAAGGCACAGGAGGTAATTATTCTGCTCTATTTCCTGCTGGTCAGATCTCAGCTGGAATATTGTGCACACTTCTGGGCACCAACCCACAAGGAGGATGTAGACAGACTGGAATGAGTCCAGAAAAGAACAACAAGAATGATTAGATGTTTTGAAGATGAGATTTAAGAAAGACTGAAAGAAACGGGGTCATGGAGCTTGAGAATGAGAAGACTAAATTGGAAACCTGATAACAGTATTTCAATTTATAGGAGGTCATTAGAAAGAAGATGTTGTGCAGTTTTACACACTGGGGAAGAATAATAAAAACCAAATTAATTTCAGATGTGAGAAAAAGGTTACAATTTTGAAGACAGTGAAGTAATCAAGCAAATACATGAGGAGATAAAAATGGTTTTTAAGGATCCAATGACCAAACATCCACCATATAAACCCATTGTGCACCTGAAGCTGCCTCCATGAAGTGGAAAGAAAAAAGGAATTATGTCTCTATTTTTTTTTCACCTCAGCACCTGCAATTTGATTTTTGTTAGTGTAACACATTGTGGTGAGATTTCCCAAATCATTCCAGGACAGGTGTGTCCATAGCTCTCAGGAGGGATTTGCACATGGTTAGGGACCACCTGGAACAGCCCAATCCCAACAGCCACTGATCCCCCAGCTCTGGCTGGCTTCAGAGAACAGGTTCAGACAGGAAGGTTAATATTTAAACCATTTATCAGTTTTTGTCAACTGTTCATTTCTCTAGACTTCAAAAGTGGGATAAACCTGGTTTGTAGGTGACAGGGAAAAGCAGTGCCAAGAGACTTATATTTATTACTTATTAGAGATGGAATCTTGTTGTGCTTTGTATCTGCTGAAGTAGCCATAAAACCCCAGTTTAATAACCATGTACCTGCATAATAAACACATCTATAAAATTCTCCTCTTGAAGCTGGTGACTTGTGGAATATTTTGAAGCCCTTAGACCTGCATTTCCCAAGGAGCCCAGCTCCTGCCTCAGCATCAGCTCTCACAAGCTGCAGTCCTGGTGCAGGCACCCCGTCAATGGAATCTCATTAGCATCACTCTGCCAAATTAAATGGATTAAAGTTGGGAAGCAGCTGGAGTACAGAGCAGTCACATTGGCTGTTGCCTTAGGTTAGATGGAAATTAGCTGGCTTTGGGCTCCCTGTTGCATTTGGCACTGGCCACAGTGGCCAGGCAGTGCAGGGGCTTTTCTTTTCATTCACAAAGGAAATTCTGTGTCTGTGCTGGGGGAGCTCACCTGGTGATGGCCATGCACAGCAAACAACAAAAAAAGAGCAGGTGCATTTTTACAGGATTATTGAATGTCTTTTCAGCAGCAAGCAAAAAGTAACTACTAGGCAGGTTTCTTCATCAGGGCTATTAAATGATTCACAATTTCATGGATGCTCCTTTAGGCTGGGATTTTCATCCCATGTACAGGAACATTATTTCTTTGCTTGGCTACAAATTTGTGCCAAGTATTCTCATCAAAGCTTCATCTCTCCTGGCTAACTCAGCTGTTCCAGGTGAGAAGTATTAAAACTTTAATATTTGAAGGACTCCAGGGGCTGAATTACTTGGACTAAATAAAGATTCTTTTCCATGAGAGCATGGATTTGGGATGATAAACAGCAAACATTCTTTAGGCATGTCTGATCATTTCAGACTGGGATCCAAAGCTGTGGGCTAGGAGTGGGAAGGGAGTGGGGAAAGACAAAGGGAAATGGGCAATGGTTCCATGAATCCATCTGAGCAAAAAGAGCCTCTAGAATAAGCATGAAGGCTCAAAGGGACACGTTCAGATGGCCTAAATTCTGCATAAATCTCTAAGTCCCTAAGCATAATGTCTTCTTACTGACTAGGGATGTGTGAAGGCCCAAAACCAGCCAATAAGAATCTCATGAAGGCTTAGGTGGAATTTAGGCCACCTAAATACACACAAAAATCTCCATAAAGATGGCCTTAATCCCACATGGACCCCTTCCCTCACCTTTAACTCCAGGAGACTGAGCCATTGCCATAACTTGGAAAACAGTTTGTTGGGAAAGCTACAAGGGGTAAAACATCAACCCTCTGTCTCAAGGCAGAATTTTCTGGAACTGAGAATATTGTTGGTCTCAGGTCTTTATGTCCATCCCTTCTCCAACAAGCTGCAAGACCAGAGAATTTGAACTTGGGCATCTCCAACCTCTAGATTCACATCCTCTGCAATTGTGGTTCAGAACTAGAAATTCCCAATTAGGAAATTTGGATTTGGATGCAAATTTCTCTGAGTCACTCAGATCTGGAAGTGCTGGGTGGCTCCATCTCCACCCTTGCCTTTTTCTGGGTGCATTATTTTTGTCAGTTCTGCTTCATTCACACACGTACTTCTGTGATGCTGCTTGTACCTATTGAAAACCCCAATTTTCCAGTTGTCCTCCAGCAAATAACCCTTCCATCACTGACCATGGGCCTTGTTCTTCTCCAAATGGCCATGGTGAAGGCATAGGAGGTTGTAACTCAGGTGAAAGGAGACATCTTCCATATGGGAGGAAAAGGTAGAGAACTGAGGATGCTCTTTTCTATCAAGATTTCCAAGCCTCTTGGGGGCCTGCATTTTACCCAGCCCTTGGCTGAGCTCTGCAGGAAGAGCCCAGCCTCTAGCAGATAATTCTGTCTGCAAGCACAGGGATCGTGGGCTGGCCCTCAGTAAGAAATCATCAGTAGGCCACGTTCCTTTGTTGCATCAGGGGATAAGTAGAGAGAAAATGCTCCTGATTAATACAAAGACATGCCTCTTCCCCTGGGGGCATCTTCATGGCTTCCTATTGACTGCAACAAAGACAAAGAGTGTGAAATTCAATTCAAGAGTCCACACTGCAAAACAAGGGCAGGAAAGTTGTGCTAGGGGAGCATTAAGAGATAAATCTTAGTTTCTTTTTTTTTTTTTTTTAAGCGTGGCATTTTTCCCTTCAAACCATTCCTAATCCCTTGGCTTTCCGTTCATGAATAGATTGAATTTTTCACTATGACATTGCCTAAAGACAATGAGCGATTTCACAACAAATGATTTATGTACTGGGATCTAGAGAGATTTTTGCTCATAAAAACACTCAAGCCATTTATCTTGATCTCCTGATATATCAGTGCCACGGCTGTGTGTCTCTAAATTAACTGTAGATTAAACAATTCAAACCAGCTGAAAAGTGTAAATGTGAGAGAAAAGCTCAACGAAGTAGTTCAATCAATTTCCATGATTGGATTCTTATCAAGACAAAAATGTGAGCAGTTTCCATTGGCCATTTCAGGATAAACAAGCCAGGAGGTAAATAGACTCCAGGCATCTGTGAGCTATATCATGTGTGCAAGGGAGCAGCTTTAAATAAAGCAAACAAGCTTGAGTTTCCACCAGGGTAGGCAGCTGTGGTGCTGAGTAAAGTTACTTTGCAGAATGTTTTGGGGGCATTTTCTTTTTTTTCCTTGACAATTGCTGGGAGGTAGAAAAGGGGAATGACTGCAGTAATTCAGCAGCACAAAACATAAAACAAGAAATCAGAAGAGAAACAAAAAGGGGGGTTCTGCATAAAAAAGGAAGAACTGCACAGAGGACTATGAGTCCTTGGGAGAAGAGAGGGGGGAAAAGGGTTTATTTCTGCAGAGCTTCAAACAACCTTTCTTGGCATCCAGGGGCAATGTGAATATGCAGCTCAGCTCAATTCGTGTTTTCAGCTCAAGCCTTGTCTATGTTCAACTTTTTCCACCCCTTTGCATTCAGCACACAGCAAATGCACACACACTCGTAGGTCCAGGCTTAATTCGGGTTACCCACGTGAACTCACACTAATTCCATTTGTTTGGTTTTCCCCTGGCAACAGAAAATCAACACAAACTCCCCCTTGCCAGTCGCTGCTGCTTTTATTAAGGTTTTGTCTAGACACAGGACAAGGCAGGGGAGGCTCAACACAATAAATGCATCTGGAGCTCGCAGCCTTTCAGTTTTGTGAACTTTTTTTTTCTCCTGTGAAGCTCTGATGGAAGTGGGGAGGGAGACGTGGCCTCTCCTCATTTCTGTGCCCTCAAAAGCACAGGCTGGCAGAGGAAGCAGTGCAGTGACTAATTCCTCCTGCTGCACGAGGGCTGCAGCCTGATCTGCCTCAATCAAGTTCAGCTAATTTGGAAATGATGAGTAGGATGAAACAAGCTGCAAGGCAGTGTGAGCAGGTCCCAAACTTGGAATTAAGGTACATAACTAATAGAGGCGCGTAATCCATACCAATATGGTGTGAAGGTTGAAAGGGACTCTGACACAAGCAAGGGGAAACAAAACTGGAAGCCTGGGAGGCAAAAAAAGGTGTATTTTATGCCATGATTCTCACCTTCCTCCTCCTTTAAAGTTACTGGGGTTCTGCACGCAATTTCCACATCCAGCCAGGAGGTGAGTGAGCACCAGAGGCAGAGCTGCTCTCTGTGCAGTGTGAGCTGCTCAGTGGGAAAGAACAGCAGTGCCCTCCACAGGAGAGCTCCTCATGGCATGGCCATGGGGTCACAGGGTCAGCCAGGAGACACCACAATACCCCAAATTATCTGAACAGGGCTGCATTCCTCGTGGTACCTGAGAAATTGGACTTTTTCTCACCCTCAGCATCATGGCTGAGGCTGCCTTTGGTCCTGAATTCCACCCAGTTCACCTGCAAGTGGCTGTTCTGCACAGCAAAAGGACAGCTGTGGCATTCTGAATGTTCAGTGCTTCCTCCACAGGTGAAAATGCATCCCAGATAAACACACTGATCTCCCCACCTCCACACAGCAAACCTTCCATCCCCACCAGCTCCAGAAGGAGTTTGGTGAGGAAAACACCCTGAGACAGTGGAGACAGAAACAGCTGGAGCGAGGTAAGTGCCAAAAGGAAGGTAGCACCTGATGGGAGGAAACCAAGGAAGGGGAACAGAGCAGACATGGGCTGCAGCAGTCAGCAGAGAGCATTGTCTGCAGCAGGGTGTGACCTGCAGCCAGAGCTGGCTCTGCCCACTGGAGCAGGATCAAACTGCTGGTGACACTGCTGAGTGGCATCAGGCCCACTGATGGGTAATCTGCAGGGGTCCCCAACCTCCTGCTCTCCATCACCATCCATGGGTTTGTGGTGTCCATAGAATGATTTACTTCCAGCTGCACACCTAATGGGTGGCTTTATTCATGGCTAAATGGGATGTTTAAGCACACAAAGCTGTCTCAGCACTGGCTGCAGTGTGTGCCTGAGGCTGGAGAGCTGCAGGCAGGCACTCAGTGCTTGGGCTGAGCCCTTATCTCCCCATATCTGACATTTCAGAGGGCAGTGCTGCAGAGTTTGAGGTCTGTCCCAATCCCATTCCTTCTCCTATGTGCTTACCAAGCTTCCACGGGGACTTTAGCACTTGGCATCGGTAGGTGCAGGCTCCTCACACAGCCGTGGTGTGCACAGGGAACATTCAGAGCTGTCCCATCACCTCCCCACGGGGCTCCTGGCTCTCCCCACTGCCCTGCAGTGTGCCTGCTCCAGCCTCAGTCTCCATGGAAAACTGGAGCACCCTGACCTCAGTACAGGAGGCTTTCACTTCCATATGGTTTTGCATTCTACTGAACAGCTTAATGAAGCTTTTTGTGAGGCCAGACAGAGAGCAGGAAAACCTTTAAGGCAGCAAAAATTACCCAGAGATTGGTGTTTTTATGAATGTTCTCTTCTCTCCTTTAGTTGCTTGGGGATGGGGAATGGACATTTCAAGGAAGGAGCTCAGAGGGAATTACTCACTCCAATCAGGGCAGCTGTGGCAAAGCTGAGAGCTGAGACCAAGGCAGGTGAGACCACACGGTTTCCAGACTAGAGAAGTGTTGACTCCTTTCCACCAGCCAGCACAAACTGCCCTCGTTGCAGGGCTGCAGCAGTGTGAAATGTCTCCTCCTGGAGAGGAGGGACATCAGAAAGGGACACACCTGAGGTGGCCCAAGTTTGCACTTGATGCTGCAAGCAAGGGTGGGATGAGCTCCAGGGGCTGAGAGGGGAAGGGAATTGCTTTCTCTGCAGAAAAGCAGATTTATAACTTCAGTCTGCTTGTCCTCCTGCTTTTTGTGTGGCTTTCAGGCAGTGAGGCTGCCTTCACATTAAACCTCACATTAAACTTCAGCTAAACAGAGGTCAGATGCCTCCCAGAAGCGTGAAGATTTTTCTGCTCCTGCAGCAGGGAGAAGAGCCAGGGGACCTGGGCTGATCACAGGGGTTTATTCATATGCCAGGGCTGAAGAGGCTGTCACCAGGCTGGCTGAGGCAAATGGGCTTTGCCTGGATGATGGCAGCAGCGTGGACAGACCCAGGCACAACGCCTCAATCATGCCACTGTTCATTTGGGTTGTTAATATGAGCCCAGGGAGCTGCTGACTCACAGGCAAAAGCTAAGAATTGCAAAAGCAGGATCTGTGTGCCTGAGTGCAAAGCTACTGAGGGAATTGAGAGGTTTCTGGGCAGAGCAGAAGGTAGAAAGCAACATCCCTGTCTAGCAGAAGGATTTTCTAGGCATTTAAGGTTTTCAAGTAGCATCAAACTAACAGCAAGGCAGAAAGAACAGCAGTAACAAAGAGGAGTTTATTTAAGCATCAGCAAAATACACAGTGCTGAAGCTCTGGAAATGTTTCCCTTAAGTTCCTTCTCCTGTAATCTGCAAAATATTATTGCGATTGTCACATTAATTTAAGAAAACACCAGGTTCTGTTTACACTTTAAAATATGCACAGGTTTTTCTCACTCTTTATTTTTTTTAAATTGTATGCCCCAGGAGTCTGAGTAACACAAATGGAAATAACATGAACCTTGCCCATTAGCAAGGGGGTTTTGCTGCAAACACGAGCAGCACTTTACAGAAGCTTTGAGCTATTCCATGCTCAGGGTGCATTGAGGAGGAGGAGGAAGGCAGAGATTGTTTCAGGACTGAGGTTTAGCTGAGAGCAGAGTGAACTCAGGTGAAACTGAGCCAGGCTGATGGATCAGAGCTGATAGCAGCACAAACCCCACTCACAGGCTGGGCTATAGGTTGCCTTATGATGACTTGATTTAACAGGACACTTTATGGTTTTCCTAAGCGAAGCCTGGAGCCCAGTCCAGAAGGAAAAAATAAAATGAAACAAGGGAAAACCTAGTTTTATCTATTTTTTCCTTTGTGCCAGTAAATACAATCCAAGCCAACACTATAAAATTGCACAGTGCTCCTCCAAGGAGCAGCTCAGGGATTGTGCAGAGCCTCAGCTGCCATCCTGGCTGAGGTTTAGGATGTTTCTGAGCTGTGGGGCAGTTCTGGGAGCAGGCAGGATGACTGTGGCAGACCATGGGGCTGCAAGAAGGGCTCCTGTATCCTATTCACCCTGTTATTCTCAGAACTCTTATAAGGCCATAAGCAGCTCAGGGCAAAGCTCAGCATTGTATTTAACAGAATTTTGGGGTTTGCAGCCTGCTCTACCCCTGCTGGTGCATTTTTCAGGGATCAGCACTGCATCCCTCTCTGGCAGGGAGCTGATCTGGAGGTTTCAGACCCACATCTGTCCCTGCCCCCTCACCAGCCCTGGATGCTTCCCCAGAGTAAGATCTTCCACATTCCAGGGAATGGTGGTATCTCTGGCAGGAATATTGTGGATGACATGGGTTCTGTCTCCCCTCACCTTTCCAGATCCTGTGGCAGTGAATATTCATGTGGATGATGCTGGGCTTCACTGAGCAGCCATGCCAGGGGAGCAGGAGTGGACTTCAAGGCACCTCCAGGCTGGATGCATCTCCTCTCCCCAGGAATTCATTTATGGAATAAGCAGAGACCTCTTTCCACTAAGTGAATATATAATGATGCAGTCCATACATTTATACATAATCCCCTGCAAACAAGGCCCTATTTAGGACAAGATCAGACTATGCTTCTCCCAGCAGGGGTTGCATTAGCAATTCATTTCATAGCATAAAAGGAGTGTATGGAGACAATCATCCATAGCCTGAATAAAACACTGGAGGAGAAGCCAGGAACCAAGGGAGGAAAAAGATGATTTCTTTGAAAGTAAAGTAAAAATAAAAATATAAATAAATTTTAAAAGGGAAAGAAAATCCAAGGAAAAAAAAAAAAAAAAAGAGAGAGAATACAGCTCTCAGAAAAGCAATCCAAGGATAGGAAATCCAATCTGTCTATTGTTCTGGATTGATGAAAGGAAAGTTTCATGGAAATAGGACTAGTGAACTCAAAGGATGTATGGAAAGAGTTTGGGAGGGGAAAGAGAAGGTGCTAACAAAGACACATACAAATGCACATGTGTGTGTGTGTGTGTGTGCACAGCCTAGAGGAGACCAGAAAGAATCTGAAGGAAAATAAAAGGAATAGAAACCCTGCCTGTTACAAATGCTTTCTGCCTCCAGGATACACAGAATGGAAAATAATATATTAGGGAAAGTAGAAACTGAAGGTGGCATTAGGGCAAAAGGAGGGAGAGAAAAGGGAGAGGCAAAGGGCAGGAAAGGTAAAGTGGAGACTTGTTTACTCTCTCTGATAGCCCAGACCTTTCCAAGGTGCATTTGGGATCAGCCAGCCATCAAAAGCTTTCTGAGACAGAATAAAGCACATGCCTGCTAACATCATTTGTCTTTTCCTCTATTTAATGGCCTTGTTTACATGAGGGCCAACGATTTCAGATGAAACAACTCCTGTGTGCTTAAATCTGTGGCTGCCTGACAGCAGAGAGAACAAAGCTCCCAAGGAGGGGAGTGCTCCATAATCCCCTACCAGAAACCTCTTCAAACCAAACAAAAACACAAAAGCAGACCAAAGGCAGTGATAATCTGCCCTAAATCCCCCTGATGACGTTTCTCTTTCCTCCAAAAGAGTCAGCCCTGCACACCCAAAGCAGCACACCAGCCCTCCTCAAGAGACTCAAGTGCTGGCTGAGGTGTTGGAGCCACTTGATGCTGCCCCTGCTCTGTGCTCAGAGGAGCTCCAGTGCTTGGCAATGTTGATATAAACCTCCCTCCTGCTCAAAAGGACTGCAAACAGGCTGAGAGCAAATCAATTGCCTCCCTAAGCCTCTTGTTCTTCCCACTGCACCTCTTCAAAGTCCCTGGCAGAGCCCCTTAGCAAATGATGCTCACAGCTTCCCTTTTCTCGGTGCTGTTTGGGTTTCATCTGCTCATGAATCATGTTGTAGGCAGAAAGTTCTCACTCTTCTCCCCCCCATAAGCAGCAGGCACTTTCCATATGCAGAATAAAATATTAAGAGACTGAAGCCAAAGGTCTCAATCTTGTATGGAAACCCCCAGTGTCAGTGAGGTGCTGCAGGCAAAGGGAGCAGTGCTCACACCATCTGCCCCAGGACACAGCAGATGTGCTTTGTGGCACAGCTCCTGGGCAGAAAATCTCCTCTGAAGCTGTTCTCACTCCCTGCACACCATCCTGAGTGACTGTGGCCCAAGATGTGCCCCAAACCCACCACACAGAGCTGCCCCAAACCCACCCAGCCGTGGCTCTCACCAACGAGCCTGCTGAGAACGCCGCTAATGAAAGGCATGCGATGGTTAAACCTGTGCTAATCGAGACAAATGAACCAAGTCTCCAGTGTGTGATAGTGGAGCAGAATGGCTCCTTCCTCCCCACCAGCCAGCCTTCAATTACAGAGCTCTGGAATTGTGGTGAAATATTTCCCCCGGAGCCCCGCTCGCAGCTCCTGGTTACGGTTCCTGACCCGCGGTGTTTATTCAGTGCCAGGGGAGAGTTTTGCCAGCAGAACGTGTGAGTGTCCAAATGTTAACGAGCCCATTAAGGACCGCCGATGTAATCGGACCAGAAACTCGCTGATTGGCAGCAGGACAGACCAAAAATTCCAGGAAAAATGTGTTGCTTTGGCCAGCTGCAGTGACACACAGATTTAGGAGAAGAGCTCCAAGGCAAAGGACATAGTCCAGACCGGGAGCCTTTCCCAGAAAATTACTGAGAGTGAACCAAGGGAAGCCTAAAAACAGAGACAAAGTACAGAGAGTTGGAGATTTGAACAGAAGAAGGATTGGGCCCTGTTTCCACCCTGTGCAGAAATCAAAGGACTTTGCAAAATGCAGATAGCATGAACCAAAGCAGAAACTGAGCAACTGAGTTGGAAGCAAACTGTCCTGACCTCTATTACACTTCAGAGTTGTTGATTTAACTGCTGTGTTTTCAAACATCTAATTTGCACCCTCAGGTCACCAATATAAAGCTGCCAGAGGGAGGCAATTGGAAATAAAAGAGTAGTCTTGGCTGGAGCAGGGGGAGAGAGAGAGTTAGAAAAGTAGCAAGACTTGCTGTAAACTTAAAATCTGATGGTGTGAGTGACCCGTGCTGCTGCTGAATCAATGCTTACTTTGGGTTTTTGTTGCACATAACCTACAGATCATATTTTTACAACTCTAGTGTTAAGAAAGAGAGCAAGGAAGTGTGTCTGTATATCCAAAACCCAACTCTGTCTTTGTCCCAGAGTGAGCTGGCTGCTCTGCCTAGCCAGGAGCAGGAGCAGCATTATCTCCTTGCAGCAGCCATCGAGCCCAGCCTAACACCCCAGTGTTAGACATGCCCTGCCCACTGCCCTTGGAGGCAATGGGATCCCTGTTAGGAACTAGTTCATGTTAATTGTTAATGTTAAATTCGAAGCGTTACCCTGTTCTGATTAATAATTGATGTTAATTGTTAATGTTAGATTATCAGCCCCATTCTGTTTCAGTCCCCACTTGTCTCACCTATATGCCCTTTCCCTTCCATCAGGTAATGCTGCTGCTGCTGCCCTGAAATGGTGCCGGTGAGGAGGGTGACGTCATTGATCCATATGCAAATGAAGGAGTGCAAAGGACATTGGGACACTACTCGGAGTTAAAAACCCCTTAAGACAATGAGCCCAAATGACATCTGGAACTGAGAATAGTGTCGCCAGGTTGGGAAACTAGTGCAGACATGAATTTATCATCCCGAGCTGTTTTGATTCCATCGCCATGACCTCAACAGCATACTGCCAACATGACCTCCCTGGACTATGAGCCAAGATTGCTTTCCGTGGGATTCTTGTTGAGGACAGAAGCCAGGCAAAGCTCCTCTGGATCATCTATCAGGAGCAGTGGCGGTGCATGCAACCTCTTGAGCTCCCCACCCAAGCTGATTTTCTAATGAAGGCCTTACAAAGGAGCTGCTCTCCTGGCCCAATTTATTTCTGTCCCCAGACCCCACAGGCAGAGCAATCTATGGGGTTTGCCCCTTGGCAGGCAGTGCAGAGCAGCTCTCACAGCACCAGGTCTCTGTGTGGGCACTGCTGTTTGAGTGCTGGTCACAGCTTTGCTGCTGTGCCTGGCCCTGCTGGGAGTTTGCCAGAGAAGGGCCCTGATTTCCCTGCCTGTGATTGCACACCAAACCCTTTGGGCTGGTGGCTGCTCAGCAAGCACAGGCACAGCTCTGGCAGTGCTGGGCTCTCTGGCCTGAGCAGCCCCTGGGTTTGCTGTCATTCTCTGAGCTTAGAGATCAATCCAACAGCCTGACTTGTGTCAGGCACCAGATCCTTCACTTTGCCTGATTTAACCCTCTGGTCTGCGAGCTCACCTGCGGTTTTACTCACAAATGAGGGCACTGTCAGGACACGAACCCTCATCAAAGGCTAATTAGCTGATAGGTGAGGGAAAGAATGATCTATCAAATTGTTCTCCCAGCACACTGACAGCCTGAGTTTGAACCAGCTTGGAAAAGAGCCATGGTTATGGAGGCAATTGAATGGAGTCAAATCCCCTGAGAGGATTTGAGGGAAGGAGTCTTTAAGAAGGCAAACGCTGGGTGAGCCATCTCTGTGCTGTGCAAGCTGCACAAGTCTTTGGCTACTCTGCCACTGAAGGGTTTTGAGGTTTCCTGAGTGGCAGCATCACTTCAGGACAGGATCATACAGCTCTCCTGGATCTTCAGTCCCGTTCTGTGGTGGCATCACAGAGCAGCAGGATCCCAGAGACTTCCAATTGCACATCCAAGCCAGCAGCCAAAAAGAACAGTTTGTGCCACTAACAAAAACAACTCCTTGATCTCCTTGACATCGATGCAGCAAACATCCCACTCCAGTGCATTCTTGCATAAAAGAGAAGCTTCTTGCTGCTCAATCACACTGCTTTTAATAGCTGTTTGAATGCAAACATCCTCAGCTTTTATTTCAGTTTAATCTGCCAATTTTTCTAAGTCTTTATCACACTTTATCAAACAGTGTATCAGTGTGAGATATCCAACCCCCTCCCCTCAGGCACCTCTGAAATTGAAATCCCAGGAAGACAGCAGCTTCTTTCATATTTTAATTATTTTAACATTTTCCTTTAGTAGCCTCAGCATTATTATGACTTGTTTTTCTCTCTAGAACAGGGCTGTGATCCCACACTGGGTGGGAAATTTGTTTGTCTAGAGGAAAATAGCAGAATGCCTCTAATGCATTAGATATGGATTAGAGAAATTGTGTTTGGGAAATACATAATCTCTTGGTAAAGGGGGAAAAATAAAAAGCCTATTTCATTTTGGCTCTAATTTGTTTTTCCCCAATTATAATTTTTAATGAAAAAGTGTGTTTTAACCACATGGGTGCTGCCTAATGTGCCAAGTGTTAGGTATAAACTGCATCTCCAATAATGTCTCCTCATTCTTCACAATTGAGGGCTATGATTCAGGAAAGCATTTAACCACATGTTTAAATCCATCCTTCCTGCAGAAGACACTCATGCGTAGAATTAACTTGAGGTGTCCTGGGACTTGTTCATGTACTTAAAGTTTGAGGCACTGAAATATTTCTCAATTTTCAGACAGTCTCATGGTTTATACCATGTGATCAGGTACTAAAATTGACACTGAGACTCACAGCAGCATTGCCAGGTGTCAACTTGGCTCTAATATAGAACCACTGAGTGGTTTTGGTTGGAAGGGAACTTAAAACTCATCTTGTTCCACCCCTGCCCTGGCAGGGACACCTCCCACCATCCCAGGCTGCTCTAAGCTCTGTCCAGCCTGACCTTGGGCACTGCCAGAGATCCTGGGACAGCCACAGCTGCTCTGGGCACCCTGTGCCTCATCATCTTCATTAGAATTTCTTCCTAATGTCCCATCTAAGCCTGCTCTGTGTCACTTTAAAGAAGTAACCCAAGAGCAGAACAGGGTGCAGATGGAGCAGTCACTGCAGCCCAAGCACAGTACCCCTCACTTGCCTCCCCAGCTGCTGCTTGGTTTGGAAGATCTGAATCTCAGCATTTCCCCAGGCCTGCTTTTAAATTCCATTTCTCCAGAAAATTGCTCCATCTCACAGAGCTTTTCCAGTAACCAGGCATTGCTGGCCTGGAGAGGCTGGGCCCATTACTGTTGCAGTTACCCTGCACCTCAGCTCCTCCTTTTCATCCAATAAATCCATTTGAGGACAAGAGTTTTGATAGACACTTTAATAGAGCTCTCGTGAACCTGACCATGTTTAATGATTTGGGGGGGTCTGGCTCTGTGCCCATTCCTGCAGATCATTAGTTCTTTTTTTTTTCCTTTGCTATGAGCTGCATCTCCTCCTTCTTTCTCTCCCTGCTCCCACATGGGGAAGGTTCTGGAGAGCTGAGCCCAGCTCTCAGCCCTGCCCATGCACCAAGACCTGCTCTCCAAGGACACAAAGACTCCCAATAACCTGACAAACCCCCCCAGGCCCTGGAGATGACAGGGACATCAGCACAGTCTGCCCCTCCTGTGTGTGCTGTTCATCTTGCACAGTGCTGATTGTCTTGGTGTGGTGACGGAGAGGGGGAAGGGAAAGAGATCTCTTCTTCCTTGATGGGAAACCAGTGCTGAGCTCTGCACTTCTGATATTGCTGGCTCAGCCAGAGTGTTCCAGCTGTGGTGTTTGGGGAACAAGCTGTTGGATTGTTTCCCTGCTGATGAGCCCCTCTAACAGTAGCTTTTTCTTCATCATTAGCAAAAGCAACTAAAATTTTCAGTTTAAATTATATCACATCTCTCTTTCTACTTTGTCCTACTGGGAGAGTGATGATGAAGGAAACAAATGACCTGGGCTCAGGATGCTCTACAGGGACTTGAAGGAAATAAAATTTGATTTGGAAAGGATAAAATGTTTTGACTTCCATGATGGAACAAGCAATTGTCCATGGATTTGCTGTGCTCCAGAAATGGGACTTCATGCTAAAAAGAGATTTTATGGAGCTCAAGCTATTATCTGGTGATGGAGAGCTCCCCAGACAGCCCTCATTCTCCAGCTGGCTTCCTAGCAGATCTGCTCTGATAGTGCCATATATTCTGGTCATAAGTATTGAGATGCAGCCATCAGCAGCCAGTATAACTTCACATATAACCAAGCAACATCTTCCAAAGGTTTCTGCCTCACTGTAATGACCAATGCATGAACTCAGACTGGCAGGGACACTGAGAGCTTTATTGAGAGAAACGAGCTGGTTTTATACACTTAAAACACACTATTTCCTTCTATATAAGAAACCTCTTCCAAGGAGGAACTGCAAGTTGCTCCTCCTGTGCTTGGTGTGGGTTTCAGGCGCTGTTGTGGTTTCCTGGTGAGCCTGGGAGTGGTGACATTCCTGTTCTGCAGGTGCCCAGGTCCCACCTGAGTGGTCACTGTGAGACAGAAGGAGGTGAAAAGGTTCTACAGCCAAATGGGATCTGCTTTTTGGTTGGTTGGGCTGAAAACACACCACTGTGAAAACTGCTTTCACTGGCCTCTTTTACTTGTAGGTGTGATCCTGAAGCTGTACCCTACTTTCCTGAGCACAAGGAGTTTAAATTTTGTTAAATATTTTCATTTTGTTCCCTTTCTAGCCACCAAGGCTGTGCTGGCACTACATATAAACACTCCAGAGACTAAAGAAATCCCAGGCAGCACCAACACAAGCCTTCAGTGAGGTTTCCTACCAAAGCATCCTGTGAAATTTAGGAAGCAATCCATCACTGCATTACATACACAGCATTTTTGTTTTCATTTCCACAGTGCCTCTATAGAGCTGTCACCTGGGGACAGCGTGTTGGATCCACAGTGTTCAGCAGTGCCACAGTGATCCCTGCTGCAGGACTTACAGGATAGCTCCTCTAATTGGAAGAAGCAGAACCTCTGTTCCTGTACTGCAGTTTATTTCAGCACTGAGTTCCACTTACAGTTGCAGGCTGTGCTGGCAAACAAAAGCCTGGATGTCAAAATACAGTGAGAAAGGAAATGCAGTTTCTCCAGGCAGAAGGCTGGCAGCACAAGCACCACTTGAGATGATCAAGGATGGACTCGTGAGTCTCGTTTTACGTCTGTGCCATTTTCAGGTGTGCAGTAAATTTCCCCCAGGATGATCCACTTTAGGGTGCATGTCTCCCTCCAGTCACCATCCCAGGGCTTCTCTCTCTCCTGTTTCATTGGTAATTGCTACACATGCACCTTCTGCCATCTTCCTTGTCAAAGTGCATTTCTCATTCTAATTCAAAGAGCAGGGTTTATTGTCAGTGATGGCCTTGTACATGCACACTTTTCACTGTGGTTTGCCACAGGATGAGAGCTGGCCTTCCCAACAGGTGTCCTGGAAAGGATGAGCATTTCAGGTGAGGAATGGCCCAGTTCCTTGTTCATTGTGGTGAGCACAGAGCATGAGACTCACCGAGCCCTCAGCACCTCACAGACCTGCAGCTCCACGTGGGGAGAGCTGGAGCTGTGACTGCAACACCTGAACCCAGAGCTGCTGCAAATGAACAGAAGCTCTGACAACCCCAAATTGTACCAAAGCCTTCACCTCTTCCAGCAGAGAAAATTTATAAACCCACAGTCCAACACTTCTGCTTCGTGTATTTACAGCAGAGGTTTCCTCAAGGTTTTTTAAAGGATGTCACCCTTTTGCCCTCCAGGAAAAAGCCACTCTCAGACATGATATTGTAATAGAGAGAAATTAATTCAGGACCTATATCTGGACTTCCATTTTCACATGACAGTGGATGTGGTTCTGTGTTACTGCCCCAGCCCCAGTGCAAACCCTGAGTGTGCTGCACCCACAGCGGCAGAGCTCTGTTTGCACAGTCACTTCCCAAAGGAATTCCCAGTGCTAATGCAATCCTAAAGGCACTTTTAAACATCCAGGACCTCCCTGAATTCAGGGCTGTCACCTGCAATAGCTTCTTGGGGCTGCAGGGACGAGCTCCAGGCTGGGTCAGATTCTGCCAGATTTCCCACAGATCTGGAGGAATCCTGCTGATCCTGGTGAGTCTCAAATCTGCTCTACACTGGGGTTCACAGCAGAACTTGGTCCATTCTGACATCTGTGGGAAAATTCCACCTTTTCTTTTCTTCAGAGTCACATCACTCTTTGGGGATCAGCCACGAGGGCTGGATTTGCTCCAAAGCACCTGTGGTATTTCGATATCTTCAAATATTGCAAACTTCTCATATTTAAATATACAACTTACAGACAGGGGCAAAGTTTAACTTGCTCTAATCAACGATGAAATGAACACCAAGCTCACCATTACACTCTGAAAAAAGGTCTTTTTTATGCTGATCATTAACTGCAGCAGGGATATTCCTTCCCAGAGATCTGTTATTAATGACTGCTGAACTTACTGATTTCAATTAACTGCGTTTCGTTTATATTGAAATACAGTTGGTGCTGCTCCAGGGAAATATAAATACTGAAATGAGAGCTGGAGCCTCCTGAGTTAAAGACCTGCAAGAACAAACAGGTTGGGCAGTGGTTCTCTACAGTATGGATGCTGTACCCTCTTTCTCTTTTCTTTTTCCCTTCTCCTTTTCCCCTTTTTTTTCACTGGTTAGAGCATCCCCCCTCCTTGCAGCCATCTGATTCTGCTCCCTGGAATGACGATGCCCCCAGGGACTCATCACCCTCACAGCCTCTTGGCTCCAGGCCTTTTGGCTCCTGGGATGTTGGTGTCATCGTTTTCTGCCTCTGTGGCCTCTTTGTCATTCCAGCCACGTCGCTGCTGAGGGACATCCAGGGCTAAGGCACCAGAATGGGATTGCACAAACCCTGCACGTTAATTAGCTCAATGCATCTCTGCTCGGGAAGGAAGGAGGAACTGTTGCTAATAGCACACGTTTTGAAGGAGGTTATGCAGAGCTGTGGGGTTCAAAGAAAAGGAAATGAGGGGGAATGGCCCAGCTCCAGCCTTTTTAAAACTAATTCCAGGCTTCAGAGCCTGCAGAGGTTTTTATTGAGGGTCTCTCACTCTCTGTCTCTTCCCTTTTCCTGCTCAGTACCTTGCACTGCCCTTTGAGATCCATGTCCACGCTTCTCCCTCTCTTCTCATCCCTCAAAACACAGGTTTGCTTCCTACAAAAGTCCAGCTCTGGCACAGTGTGGACTGGACCTGCAACAGCCTCACAGCAGTGCAGGACAGAACTGTACAAACCTCCTGCCACCCCAGAACTGATCTTCATTTCTGACATGCTGAGCTGTGGCTCACAGGTGACCCCTGAGGTGCTGGACAAGGGTTTGGAGCAATCCAGATGTGGGGCTGCCTCCGTGCCCCCACTGAGCTCAGGGTACCCAGGACACACATGTGCACCTGCATCAGTCCCAGGGGCATCACAGGACTCTCTGATTGCTCTCAAAGGTTTCTGTTGTGTGCACAACTGTCATTGACTCCCAGCAGGGTGACTGCCCTTTATTGGTGACACAGAGCTCAGCAATCCCGTGGCTGGCTGTGCTTGTCCAGGTTGGAAGGAAATGAGCCTGCCATCCTTCTGTCCCAGCTTCAAGGGTGGAACACACACTGAAGGCTACACCCACCTCGACCTGCATGTGCCCACAATGGAGGAATCACTCACATCTGCATCAAGTGACACCCACCAGCTCCTCTCAACTCCTTGGGCACCTCTGAGCTGTGAGGGAATGGCTGGAGAACCCGAGGCCATGAACGAAAACACTGCAACTCTTCCTTAAAATGCCTGTGTGAAAGGGGCTGTGGGTCTCAGAGAGGTGACTGTGAATCACGGAGTCATTTTGGTCAGAAAAGACCTCTAAGCCCATTGGTTCCAGCCATTAAAGTATGAGATTCAACAATGATACTGGGCAGATTTCCTCAGGCTGAAATTCAAAGTTCTGTGGCCATTGCAGGCTGGCATCCTTAAAACAATGGCATTAAAGTGATCCCTCCATAAATACTTCCCATTAGTTTTAGATGATGAAGAGAAGCAGCTCTAGGTGCGTTTTTCACCTTTATTCTTGGCCATATTTTGTGTCTGTGGAAGATCAGGTGGGAAAAGACAGTGGGGAGACTGCTGAGAGTCCAGCCCTGGCTGGAACCATGTCCATCAGTCACAGGGTACATTAAAACCTGGTTTGATCCCAGCCTGTGCCACCCTCTCTAACACAGGGACCACAAAGCATAAAATAGAAATCAGGAGCAGAGGCCTCTGGGTTTTGTTGGAACATTATTGCTTGGTCTTGTTTCCAGTGACTGCATCTGTGTAACAACATCACTTCCATACCATGTAATTAGACCCTTAATTTATTAAACAGCGACTGTAGTAAGCAGCAAGTGGGAGATACACTTATCTTCTGACAGGGGAAATATGTTATGGGTGAGCCTGTACTTTTCTGACTCAGCCTGAGCTGCTTCCCAACAGGCAGAGCCCTTGAGAGGAAAATGTTTTCTTGGTGCAGACTTTGGAGCAGCCCCCAGGAGATCTGGAGCCTTGTTGTGCTGCCCTGGCACAGGTTTGCTGCATGACCTGGATCAAGTTTCTTTGTCTTGCTGCCCCTCACTCCACGTGTGAAATAAAAACAATGATCTGGGCTTTCTCCCACATGTTACTTGGCTTGTTCAACTTTTCTTGTCAACTTCTCCAGGAAGAAGCTGTGCATCTTGTTCTGCTTCTGCCAGGCTCTGAGCACCCTGTGCCCCACATCTCTCTCTGCTTCCCAGTGATAAATGTCTTCCTTTCCAGCAAGGTCAGAGCAGCTGATTTCAAAGACTCTGCCAGGAAAAGGCAGAGTATTCCAAAGGTTTGCATCTTCCAAGGTGATAGTCAGGGAAACAGAGCAAATGCCATCATTCCAGATCCTCAGGAAGAAATTACCTCAGTGTGAAATTCAGCCAACAACAAAAACCTCCCTGTGGCAAAGCTGAAAATGATGACAGCCTGCTTACCTCCCCATGGAAAAACACACAAGGCTTGGGACTTCCAGGGCTAAAGAAAATGTTATATCCTTGCTGAAGCCCTGGCAGCACTGCAGGGTGTGGAGCAGTGTCCTGCAGGAAGCCCTGCAGAGCAGTTTGGCTGCTGGGGCTTTGGCCATTTAATGGATTTGCACTGGGCTGGCAGGTCCCAGGTGGGTGCTCAGCACCCAGGGCAGTCCATGTGCCCAGAGGGAAAAGTTTGTCCTGGGTGCACGAGAAACCAAAGCTCCCTTTGATCCCAGGTGCTGGAGGAGATTCAGAGCATAAATCATCCTCATCCATTCTTCCTGTATCACGTTAGCTGACCTACATGGTCACAGCTGACCATGCTGGGTAAATAATCTAATGTAATTACAGGGTAAAGAAATGGCAAATTCTCTTCTAAAGCCGAGTAGAGCTTGCATCTATTATTTATTAGAGGCAACCAGCAGAAGAGAGCAGGTTATGTGGTAATTACTTTTTGACCTCCTGGAGGTAATTGCATAATCATTTGCAGAGAGTTGCTATTACAGTTGGGTGAATCCTGCGAGCAGTTTTATGTGAACAGTCATTTGAATTTTTAAACCAATTTCCACCTAACTATGGAATTCTGATAAGGTCATCCACCACCCTGTGCCTGAATGCCTTTTTCCCTGCCTTTTTTGGGGGGCTTTGTGTTCTTCAGGAATTAAAGCAATGAGCTAAGGGGCAGCAATGCTCACACCTGTTTGACCAGTCACCCAGAGGAGCTTAGCCCAGTCCTTCAGTGGTTAAATGGGTCCAGCAGCTCAGAAGCTGGACAGCCAAAACCTGGAAACAGGCACTAAGAAGACATTTCATAGAATCTTTCCTAGGTTTGCCACAGGTTTACCTTCATCCTGAAACAGGGAATTGTCACATGTGATTAGTAGGTTCTTGGACCCTCCTCTCTGTCTCCATCAGCCAGAAGGAGACAAAAAGACAGAACAGGCAGCCAGGGTCAGAAAGGATGAATCTCACTTTGATTTCTCATTTAGTCTTCTTCACCTCTCCTCCAATTTTGCATGAATTCTGGAGCCAAGCCCTAGAAACTCCAATATTGGCCGTTCCTCTTAAATTCTTGACACTTTGAAATAAATTTACTTATGATTGAGCTGTTACAGTTGGGGTCCCATCTGGAGGGGCAATATTCCAAGGATCAAGGAGAGCACTGCACAGTCTCTGTGGCACACAGAGTGTGTTTTCCTAACACCCCTCTCAGTCTGTGACTCCCTTCATCTTTCCCTTACAAGCCATGGGGCTCCTGAGGGGACATCAGAAACCAGAAGAGTTTTAGCCCACATGAACTTTCTCCGTATTGCTCACCCTGCAATAGTTGAGCCCATGCTGTTTTAAAATTTATAGTGTAATTGATTTATTTATATATCATTCCGCTCTTATTATTTATTAATTCTTCTGTCAAGGTTAATTTGAAATACTTCTAAATAAGGCTCCCTGACAACACCTTTGTTTATGAGATTGACAGCATGCCAGAGCACGCTTCTCCATCACTTGCAGAGGCAATCTGCACAGGCTCAGGTCCCAAGAAAGGTGATCCCACTTCCCTGCTGAAAAAAGATGCAATGCAAATCACCCACAGTCCTGCAGTTGTTTGTCATTAATATTTCAGGATCCAACTTTTGTTATCTGGACAGGATTCAGATTAAAATGTCATATGTGAGGAGGGGTGCAGTGCACAACTTGCTGCCATAACTTTGAAGCCAGCCAAGCACAGCCCCAGGCAGGAGTTCATCTCCTACGTGTCTGAAATTGGGAAGGAACAGCAAGCCAGGATTTCTCAGATCATCTCAAGTGTAGCAATTACTCTTTATTCTGTTGGGTTTGAATTTAGACAGAGAGACAAATATTCCTCATTGAGAGGAGTCATCAAGAAACGTGATATGTAGAAATAAAGGTAAAAACCACGGGTCAGAACCATTAGGAACAAAAAGAGTGCAAATTCTCTCCGTGTAGTCCACAGGTCTGGGAGATCAGGAGGGAATGTGTGTTACTCCCTGTCCTTAAGGTTACCTTTGTTCTTTGTCTGGTTAACCTGTGGGCTCCAGACAGCAAGGCTCAGATGTCTTTTGATACCTGGAGGCACCTGGTGGCCCCACAAGGTGGGTGAGAGGCTCGGGCTGCACAGGCTCAGCACACACAGGGATGAACAGAGCACCTTGGCTGCATTTAAACACCATCCCCTGCATGTGGTTCCCTCTGAACTGGGAATATTTCAGGTTTCTCTTCCATGACATCAGCTCTGCAGCTGGAGGGCTGCAGCCAGGCTCCACAAATCCCAGCCTGGAACTCGCCTCTCATTCTCCTGGCTCTCACAGGACAGACCCATTTGTCTGCTGCCTCCTCCTGTGCAGCTTGGATGCTCCCCTTAATGTGCTTTTCTGTTTGTTTCTTCCCCTTACTGAAGGGTGAATTAGCACAAACCTCTCTTGGAGTTTTGACTGGGTTTAATGAACAATTATTGAGCAGGACTAGAACCAGCACAAACCAGACTGTGCTGTGCACTGGGGTGGAGGGGGTTGCAGGATATCCCAGTGTGCTCAGGCTCTGGTTACTGATTTCTTCTTCTCTGTGCAGCACAAGTGCCCAGAAAAGTAATTATTTTGACTTCTAATTCAATCTTCCTCCATTTAAATTCTGTTCATTAGAATGGGATTGTGTGAAAGGTACCACGGCTCTCCGGCATTAGCTGTCGAAATGGATTCAAAGGGAACATAAATGCAGGATTACACCAAGCAGCTGTAAATTTAAATAATTTAGGATGAGCCCATGTGATCAGTGGCAGCTGGGTGAGATGAGGACAGTCCAGGGAGGGGACAGCACCTGACAGCAATCTGAGAGATATGGGGGGACAAAGGTGCTGTCACCTTTCAATTTAGGAACAAAACCGCGCTAGAAGGGGAGAGACTCCCATTCAAAATAAAACAGTGAATACCCCTCCACTGTGGGGCTGTGGTACCCAGAGGGTTTATCCTGATTCTCAGTATTTTTCTTTAACCTGCCATGTTGTGTCTTCTTTGCTCAGGGTTTTCAAAGCGTGGTAAAGGGGTTGGGAACTGCCCCTGTGGGATGGCTGCTGCTTTGAAATTTTAGGCCTAAAACTTCAAGGTCTTCGAAGCAGGAAAAAAAGTCCTCACTTTCTGTTTGGGGAGCACCAGGCATTACCAGACTCTGGTATCAGAGGTTGGAGGGTTTGGATAACACAAATAAAAATTTTTTAACTAAAAAGTCAGAAAATATTGCACAAGTACATTTTGTGATTTGAGGATTTTTGCATAAAATTTCATAAATACCTAAAATTTTGTCTTTTCCCCGTAAATATTATATTGGGAAATTTCCCAAAGCATGAAAATGGCTAGTGACATGAGATGTTTGGCAAGTTATTCACCCAGTACAAATAAGGGCTGAAATATCAGAGCATGCTGTTCATAAGGGATGTGGATGAGCATTACCCCACTGCCCCCATGCACCCCTCTGCAGAACAGGAGCTCTGATAACCTTGTGTTCCCTGCACTGCTGTCCCTCGCCCCTCTCTGGCCCCCATTCTTCCATACAGAGCCCTGTTAGATAAGAAGAAGAGATGATTATTAAGATGGGAGCAGAAGAGCATCCACCCAAGGAATACCAATGAAGCCGTATCTTGGTGTGTGCATAAACTGAGCCCTTTCCCAATAAACCATCAGATACAGGCAAAGGAGTGACAAACAGTAAGTGATTCCTGTCATCAGCAGAATTCACGTGGGAGCCCCTGGTAATTGGCATTTTCTCCCTGCAGAAAAAAAAGAGATTTAAAGATTTGGTGGGTGCAGAGCATTGGGGGAGCAGTGACCTGGGCTGGCAGCACAGACACAGGGAGCAGAAATGCCCATTCAGGGGTACAGACCCTGCCCAGGGAGTGTGTGAGGAGCTCAGGCAGGAACTGAAGGTGGATCAAGAGCCATTAGTGAGGGGCAGCTCTGCAGATTGGAGCCCTGGATCAAACCCAGAGCTGGGGGTAAGTGGCCACAGCACCACGACCAGCAGTTGTGTTTAACAGCAGCTCTGGATTCAGCTGCTCTTCACATGGTGAGAGGGGAAATGCTGTGCTGGGGGAGCCACAGTGTCACCTGGAGCCAGGTTTAATAAAGCCTCAGTGACAAACACCCCCAAAGTGCAGCTCAGCCATGCCAGAGCAGTGCAGCTGTCTGAGGAGACAATGGGAGCAGCGCTGCTCCCACAAACAGCTGGAGAACTTCCAGTGACTCTTAGACAGAAACACTTCCAGTGACTGTTAGGCAGCAGGCACCCAGCTTCTCTGGGGGAAGGGGAGAGGAGCAGAGATGCCCAGAGATTCCCCAAATCTGACCATAACCTCTCCAGCCCACAGTGAGCTCAGCTCCCTGGGCACAGCTCTAGGGCAGGACACTGGGTGCACTAAGTCAGGAAAATGGTAGGTCCTTAGGGTACCACATCTCCAAGGCAGAATTCCAATTTTAGAATTCTTATTCTGCTCGTTTTCATTAGCTGTTATTTCCAGTATTTTCATTTTAAAGCAGTTTTTTCCCCTGGTATCATTGCTCTCCACATCCCGTATTTATTCTGCCCCTGTTTATTTCCCTAATCATTTTTTCCACTTCTTCCCCCTGACTTTCTAAAGTAATATCCTGGCGAGGTAGAGACAAGCTGGCCATATGAAACCTGACCTTTTTCAACCCAATTCTATTTCTTCATTTTAAAATTAAAACCAAAAGCTGGGAAATGGGATGAGTAGATTTATTTCTCTTTCCTGTCACTGGCTGGCTGGGTTACCTGGTCAGAACTCCATATCCACCTCCAGTGAATTTGTGATTGTGAACCACTGCAAGAGGAAAAAAAATCCAATAAACAGGACCAAAAATGTGCATGTTCTCACCCAGACTGGGGGCCAGGCTTCACACCCCTCCAAGGCACTTCAGTACTTTGGCTTCAACCTTGAACCTTGGCTGCTGACTTCCAGGCATGCCCACTTTGCAGTTCTGTGTGTTCCTGAAATGACACTAAATCACACATCGTGAGGTGAAAAAGATCATAAAGGAACAACAAAGGATCAGCAAACATAAAATAGAAGGATGGCAGCCTCCCCACCTTGCACTGCAAAAATCAAAGGGAGTTTTCAAACAGCCCCATTTCCAGTCAGCTGGAGATTTAATTCACACAGTAATTTACTGTGTCTGCACTTTTTCTGCCCCCCCACTTCCTCCTGCTCTTCTTTTGCTCAATAGTTACTTTTTTCTTGTCCTGAAATAAGAGGAACTAATGCAAATAAAATTTTCCCTCCCCTGTGTGCTGGGCAGAGGGGGAATGATAAGGGAGACTCATGGGGGGCAAAAAAATAAAAAAAGCCATTTATTGCAAGGAGCTTTTGTATTGTAAACTAATTCTAGTATTTCAAGGGAAGGGGACAAGTTCACAGAGAAAATTATGCCAGCTGAGACTGTTTGAGTCTGCAATTTTCTTTGCATGCTGTTGGGGCCAGTGATGGCTCTGGATTTGTGGGTGTCTGTATCCAGCCCAGCATTTCTGTTCTCAGGGCACTTCTGCCTTGTTAACTGTTTCCTCTTCTGGCCAGGGAGTTGTTTTCCTAGGGGTTTTTATTACATAATGGCTCAGTGGGAAACTGAGCAGAAGAAACATTTTCATAATTGATGGCTCAATTTCAGTCCTGAAAACACTCAATGGCTCTTTCAGCCTCACTAACACTGGAAATTATTAGAAATTATAAACTGAGATGTGGCTGGAGCATATAAAAATGGACAAGTAGAAAAAAACCACAGGTTTGATGGGTTCCCACGTGGAGGGGAGGGGAAGCTGTGTCCAGGTTCTTGCAGAATTTCAAAGCATTAAACATGAGAATAACTTTGGGGGGTGGGGGGAGAGTGCTGGAATGAAAAGGTGGAGGGCTGCATCAGAAGCAGTTGTGAAGTTGATCTGTAAAAAGTAATGAAGTTTAGAACTGACATTTTCATCAGAATTTTCCAGAGAGGTCTTCTAAAGGACCTTGCCACCCTGAGACAGTCCAGGACAATCTTCTTCTGTTCCCCTCTCTGTGAGAGCTCCTGGATTTTGGGCTGAGCTCCCAGAGGAAGATCTGTGCTGTTCTGTGGTCACAAGCACAGGGAGGGATCCTCAGATGGGACCTGCAATTCTGAGCCAAGGAGCCAAGCAGCAAACATGGGGCAGAGAAAGACCTGAATTAAACCCTGATGTGGCCAACCCAGAGTTAATCCAGAGTTTTTATGATGAGATGCATAACTTTTCAGTTTAGTGTTTCTGCATTGGCATCAATCTGAGGGGTCATTGATTAATTTAAAAGCATGAATTATTTTGCCTTTTTTTTTTTTTTTAAGTAGATAGCTGCAAGCTTGGCTTTCTTTTAATGCAAATGACCTTATTTGGATCTGCTGACATTAGAAAGTATTGCAGGCATTCTGCATCTAACATGGGGGCAGAGAAAGCAGAATATTCCATCAGCTCATTTTATGAGTTCTATTTAAATTAAGGAAGAAAAGAAAAAAAATAGAAATAAATAAAGGGAGAGGAAAACAACTACAGTCATAAGAGAGGATTTGCTGGTTCTGTGTCCCATGGCATTCTCTCCCTCCTCCCTTTTCCCTCCTCCCATTTCAATCGCTTCAGGGACTTGCTGCAGCCATGGGATTAATGGACACCTAATGCCATCTCTGCTTTACAGCCTGGAAAGGCTCTTGTTTAGTTTACATTGATTTTTCTTTTCTGATGCATTTGCAGAATGTGAGATACCGATGGTGGGAAACACAGATAGAGGGGGGAGACATGAGAGAGAGATCCATCCCCTGCCTCCTGCTCCTGGAAATGCTCCTGCCCTTTGGAGCCTGCAGATCCTTCCAGCAGCAAACACCCCCTCACTCCTGCCTGCCATCCTGGAGGACACAGCAAGGGCAGCAGTGGGAATCTCCCTCTCTGGTGGGCTGGAGTTATCCATCACTCAGCAGCAGACAGGGAATGCACTGCTTTACAACAATTCCCTGAGCACCCAGGCTTCTCCTGGGGCTTTGGCACTGTGCTCCTTTTGATTGCAGTTTTATTTGTGTTGTAATTGCTGTTAGCAGGACTGAGGCAGCTCCCAGGATCTTCCATAAAGGAATGGTCACAGTGACCATGCTGAGGAGGAAGTTCATCCCTGCCTTCCTGGCAGTGCAGAAACCACCCTGGTAAATGCAGATGGGCAAATCTCATGGATATGAGTGAGACCACAGGGGGAGGGCTGGGACAACAGGGATTGTGACATTAGGACATTGAGGGCTTGTGACATTAGGATTTGTCTGGGACATAACCCAGCATCACATCCCAGTGCTCCTGCTCCAGCCAGGGAAGGGAGCTGCTCTCTGCAGAGCTCTGCAGTGGGAGCACAGCCCACATCTCCTTTCAGTGGGATCACTGCTCCTCCCAGGGAAGCACTGAGAGAAGCAATGCTGCTGTCCCATCACCTTTGGGGTGAAATCACCACATCAGCAGAGCAAATCAGAGCAGCTCTGGCAAGATGAGCGGGGTAGAAAGTTCTCCACGAGCTACTCACATTCCCCAAATCCTCACCAGGAGCTCTGCATGGCTGGACAGCCACCCCTCAGCAACACAGCAGAGATGGATATCTGTTCTTTTAGTTAAAATGCTAAATACAGCTTAAACCAGGCTGGTGTTTAGTGAGTGACAAAAACACAGTGAGAGAGGGAAAAAAGAAAATTATATCCTGTGACCATGTCTCTCTCATCTTCAGCAGCTTTGGTGTCAGCTTGATCCTTTTGGGACTGCCTAAAGACAGAGGCCAGACCAAACTCAGGGAATGAAAACAGTTCTATTTATTGATGGATCTTCAGGTACATTTCAGGCAGACAAAGCCCCCCAGGGGTTGCACCCAAAATGGACAATGGGTCGTGGGTTTTTATAAGTTTGGTCCATCTGCACATTGAGGGTGAATCTTCCAATTACAGCTTCAGGTAAATTTACCCCAAGTTTGCTCCCCAAACTCACTTTTGTTTTCATCTCTGGGCCCTGAGGCAGTGAGGTGTCCTTGATTGCCAGCCCAGAGAGGAATTGTGTGTGCCCAAAATGGGAGAGCAGCAGCTCACACTGGGTGTGGAGTTTGGAGTTACACACTAAAGAACTGCAGGGTTACAAATAGATGGAAAATATAAAAGCTGAAATCCTGAGGCATCAAGCCCTGTAAAGCCACTGGAACAGAAGATGGAGGGAAGGCTGGGAATGATCCTTAAAGCAGCCCAACCCCACCTGGGGTCCGTCTTCTGCTGGCTCAGTGTGTGGGTGACCCCTGTGAAGAGAGAGTTCTCTCAGCCTTTTTTAGATTTGGGGTCTTTAAGGTGTTAAAGCTGTCTCAGCAGAAGCTGTTAGACACCTGTTGAAGAGAGGGAGGAATGGTGGTGCCAGCCAGTTCTGGTGTCATTGTCCCCGTGAGTGACAAGCTGTGTCCCTGGGCTGGGAGCGATGCTGCTGCTCAGGTGGCTCCAAAGGCACCTCCTTCTGATAGCACAGGGTTAAAAATGTTCCTAAAATCATGGGAATTGTACACAACAGATTGAGGGGGTGCAAAGAAAGGTTGGGTCTGGCAGGGCTGGGAAAGGGAACCAGGCCTGGGAATGAATGTTGAGCTTTGTCTTTATTAGATCATGTGAAATTGCACCTGTGTAATCATCATGTGATAAATAATATGATTGTTAAATGTAATAATTGTTTGATAAATTGAATATATTATTGTTTAATCGTAGTAAGAATCATGAGAAATGATGTAAAGGTAACAAGAATCATGAGAAAGGATGTTTGGGGACCTGATGAAAATCACAAGAATCCATGCTTGGATAAGATCAATGTGTACAATAGAACAATTTGGGTTTAATAATTATTCTATAGTTACATGAAAACCTGTCCCTCTGGAATCCATGTTGGAGTCAGGTTTGGGTTGGTACCCCTGATTCTAAAAACTCTTCAATAAAAGCACCTGCATATACTCATCCTGTGATTGTGTGTTTCTACACTAACACTTCCTTTCCAGCCACCCCACAACCCAGTCTCATCACCCCAATCCCATCACACCACACCAGCAGCTCCTGGCAAGGGGGTCACGAGGATTTTCTTCCCACTCTGAGCTCCAGTTCCCAGCAGTTCTTCTCACTCTGCCATGAAAAGGAGTAAATTGTAGTTCCAACGAGCATGACCCTGTGCTCAGCTGTCATCAGGACAGCTTTTTAGAAGACATTTAATGCTTAATATGGAGCTCTTGACAGAAATGAGCTGTTCCTTGCAAGGCTCCTGACAGACTGCTGGAGAGTCTCAGGAGGAACAAAAGAGATTTATAGGAGAGAAAGTTTTGTATTACAGGCAAGGGAAAAAATAGGAATGTGGTTGTTAAAAGAGAAAAAAGGAGGGAAATGAAAGGAGCCCCGGTGATAGGTCCTGTTTCCCATCTAGCTGAATAAAGAGACTTGCAAACATTGAGATTAATCTTGGGAAATAACTAGTACCATAAGTTTTCATTGCAAGAAATTACATGTTGTCATCGTGATTATTTATTTATTTTTACTCCAGTTAATAACTACATTCAGGAAATTAAAAGGAAAAATAGCATGCAGTTCTGTCGGGAAGCCTGAAGGAACAGACCAGCAATTGAGGAGAAATGGGTTGCATATCTCAGCAGCATTGCTTCTTTCCCCATGCATATTTTCCCATTTAAGGAAACCTGGTTTTGTTTGTTGTTTTGCAAGGTTGGCTTTCATCTTTTCTTCAGGTCTCTATACATGAGATGGATCCTAAAAAACTGTGGTTTCTTTTCTTTGGCTTTCAAAATTCTCAAAATTTATGTTTTGATTTATTCTTCACCTCTTCCACTGTTTAACACTGAGCATGAAGAATTAGGAAGTGCTTTAACTTACTGACTGCACAGTAGAACAGTGAAGAGAGAGTTTTCCAACAGTCCAAAGTCTAAAATCTTTATCATCCTGTGGAGTGAATCCTGAAGGATAAACCAGTAGGAAGAAATCTTTTGAAGGGCTCGGTTGCCTTAAAACTCTTCACTTCAAGGCAAGTCTGACCTCTAAACTCTCCAGGTGTACTTTGCACCCTACATCCATGCAGTTCTGGGTTCAGAAACACTAATGGAGGGGACTTTTTTATGAAGATGATTTACTGCCACGTGTTCAGCAGTGACTTGCAAAAGCTCCGAGCTGATCCAAGTCTCTGCACCCTGGGGCATGGCCACAAGAAAGGCTGAATTAAAAATAAAAATATTGCAGAGACTCTGAGGTGGATGCTGCAAACTGCTACCCCTTCCCTGAAGTCAAGGGAACCATGCTGAATTCCCTCTCTTAGCAATCTGTCCTGGAATCATCACAACTTTATGGAAAGCTCTTAAAGCCCCCCAGACTTTCTTCCCCAGAGAGTGAAGATGTTTAGAGATTAAAATGCCTGGCAAGGGTGGAATGTTCCCAGTCCCAAGCAGGGAGAGAAGGGGAGTCCCAGAGGGATTCACAAAGCTGGAGGTAACTTGGGAAGGGTGGGATGATCCCTGGCAAGCAGCAAGGGAAGGGAAGAAGGGGAATCTCCCGGCAGGGATTGATTGGGCTGATACAGGACTGATCTGCTCTGCAGTGCCCTTTGCAGACCCAGAGCAGAGGGACAGAGCTCAGGGATGCTCACTCAAACACTCAGTGAAGGTCTGTGGATGCTTTTCCTGGTGAGCAGAGGTTTGTCCTTCCACTGCCTGAGCTGTCCAGCCCAGCCCAGGCTGCACCAGGCCAGCTGTAATGCTCTTTATTGTTTTATTTTTACCACAAGAGCACCTCAGAGAAATAACTGAGGATCAACACTCTGTCACATTAAAGAACTTAAAGGAAAGTGAGTAGAAAGGCTTGACTGTGCCCTAGAGATCCTGCAATTTAATTGGAATTGCAGGAACACACCCAGGTTTGAGGAAGGACTCAGTTGATTGGATTATTCCACAAACCAGTTTTCTCGTGTTCATCAGGAGAGAAAGTTCCTCTCCATCTCTGCTTTCTCAAGTAAAATCCTACTTTCTTCCCTCCTTTTTTTTCTTCTCCAAACACAAGAGGAGAAGAGAATGAGGGGTGAGAGCTGATTGAGTGAGCAACAGCAGGGATAACAAATGAGTATTTGTCAATGTTCCTCTCCTTTTACAGCCCATCAGTGCTGGAGCTGCTGACAGAGGGCTTGCTGTAACTTCTGGAAGAACCTCCAAGAACTGAAAATTCTGTGTTCAGGCTTATGTAAAACCAATTTCTGATTAATCACTGATGCAAAGTTAGGGAAATGAACTTTCATTCTGCCTTGGCACAGCCCTGTCCAGCAGAGCTGCTCCCATTTCTGACGGGAGCTCTTCAGAACTGGGGCAGCCTGGGCTCCTCGTGGGGAGCAGCAATGCCCTTAGAGAGCTCCTTTCCTGCTTTCTCCTGAAATCTGAGAGCAACCAGAGCAGGAAATGCCAGCTTTCCTTATCCTGCTTGGGCAGAACTGCTCCATAATGCCTTTTGAACTGAGCTGGGTAAATATGGAAATAAGCCTTTTTTTTTTTTTTTTTTTTAAGTTTTTGCTCAAGATCAGCATCTGAAATCTCCCCCTTGTTTTGCCATTGCTTTGTGGAGCTGGCTGGGGTCCAGCTGAAGGCACAGTGTTCCCATGTCCAGTACTGCACTCCTGGGGCTTCCTGAACAATGTGCACGGAGAGCAGCCTCGACAGTAACAGCACAGCAGCCTCAATCCAATTCCCTCTAATTAAATAGCTTCAGCAGCACACAGGCTGCAGAAATGCCTGCAATCTCATGCTGGACACGCAGCTGCAGAGCTGCAACGTGCTTGTAAAAGGTGCAAAAAGTACATTTAACCTCCTCTGAGTGGAAGTTGCCCCTTGCAATGTAAAAATCTCTGCAGTGCACATGTCTCAGAGGGCAGCACAAATGTCTTGATGCCAAGGTAAGAGAGTTATCCCAGGGATAAATGCACACCTGTGTTGTACACATCAGCATTCCTGTCCCATGGCACACAAACCTCCCTTTCCATTCTGCAATGTGATTTTTTTGCCTGGCTCTGTGTCCCTTGGGGTGTGTGGGGCTGCACTGGGCACAGTGGGAGCTGCAGGGGTGGAGAGGGGAGATTCAAGCAAACAGCCCAAGTCATCTTGCCCATTAATGAGCCTCTCACACAGCCCTGCTCTTCCCCTCATTGCTTTTGTGTCCTTTCCAGAGTGATGCCATTTTACATCCCGCCGCCTTTTATAAGCTCCTGATGTCCAATACAGATAGTTTCTTATCATCTTTCTCTTTTCAGCACTCCTGGCTCCCCAGAACTATTTTCTAAGGCTGGCTCTTTTACAATGGTTTCAATTCTTAGCTCTTCACTTTTCCAATTGTTCTTTACAGTTATGGGGGGTGGGTGACTTAAAAGCACCCTGGCTTAATTCAGCTCCCCTTGAACTCACTGGTACAGAAAAACCGAACTGAACATTTCCATTGATTTCAACGGGGGAGCAGGCAAGTGCATTGGGCTTTAGAAATTCCCCCCCTTGATGTTTTCCCATCACCCTGTTCCCTGTCATTAGCAGGCTTTGTGCCTCTGCTCCCAGGTCTGGGAGGAAGTGTGCTCCTGTTTTCATTCCCTTCCCACCCGTCCATCTCCAGGCTCTAACGTGTTTGAATTCCCCTTTCTGGGTTTTGTAAGACTGTAGCCCTGTCTTGTGGCACAATTACCACTGCTTTGTGATGGAGTTTGCTGTGAGTTATTCTCAACCCGAGCTTCATTTGCCTGGGAATACATCACAGACCCTATTATGGAGACATCACCTGCAGCCTCACAGCCAAGCAGGTTTCTTTTTTGGACAGTCAACACTATTACCCTCAGAACCAGAAGCAAATTTTTAATGAGAAATTTTCAAGAAAAAGTCTGCTTGGCATTATAATTAACATGAGCTTTATGTATGCTCTGTTCTGTTAGAGGAAACCAAATTGAGACAGGTTATTCCTGAGCTTGTTGCTTCTCCTTCTCTTTCCTAATGTCCAATTTTGTAGTGAAGTACTGGAGAGTGTGGCTTTAGCTGGGCTGGGGGTGCAGCAGGAGCTTTGTCCCACACCTGGGAGCAGTGATGGCAGCTCACCCTCATCTCCCCAAAGTTAGACCCAAACCCAAACTCCAGCCTGTGTGGGAACCCAGGACATCCCTCTGGCTGCCCTGGATGGTTTGAGACCCTGGCAGGGGCTCAGGAACTTTGGCACAGTGCCCAAACTCCTGTGCCTTTGATTTTAACCCCTGGGAAAAATTACCACTCTTACATGAAGAGTTGCAAGTCACAGAAAATAAGTAGAGTGTGAGTTAGTTTATCACAAGGTGCAAAAGTAGGTTTTTAAGATTGTTTATAATGAGGGTCTGGGGTCAGGATGGAGGAACCTGGGCGTGTTCTGTCCTTCTTCCTCCTTCTTCCTGCATCCATCTTCTGGGTGATGTTGGCACTTTTAGATTGGTTTAGAGCAGAACCAGACTGTATAATAGAAGTGATAGGTATTGGAAGATAATTGTAAATAATGTTTATGTAGTTTATAGTATAAAAAGATAATGCTATCCCAGGGACTGGCAGTGTGCCTGGGGCTGAGCTGCTGGAAGGACCGTGGCTGCTCAGGGGAAGAACTTTTGGATTAGATAAAATAAACACCTCTGGAAAGCCCAGAAGAGTCTCCTGACTCTTTCTCTGGTGCTCGGGCTGGAACACAGAGACTCTAAAACACACACAGGTGGTCGCCTCAGGCTCCAGAGACAGCACTGACCACAAGCCTGGGGATTTTCCTGCTGACTTTCCATGGGGAATTCCCGTGAGAGCCACATGGTTCCCCAGACAAACAGAGAGGAGCCCAGGCAGGAGGCAAACCCTCAGTGTGCTCCACCACTCTGGTGTCTCATTCACCTTCAGTGCCCCCGTGCAGCAAAACCCTGCTGGACCTTGGGCAGACACCACAAAGGTGCAGAGAGGTTGCACCACAAAGCCAACCCTGGTGCCTTTCCCACTTGCTATTCTCATGGAATACACCCCAGACAGCAGATCCCTGCTCTGAACTCAGGTGAAAACTTTAAAAATGGCTTGTAAGGTCTTATTGATCACTCCTCTCCAGGCGGCTGTACCAGACTTTCTTCCCAATGCCCAAAATTATGTCTGAAATCAGTTTAGGGAATGAGCAAGTCTTTTAATTAAAACAGTCTGTTATGATGAATCTGTTATTACAAAGTCTTACCTATGTAAAACATTAATAATACAAATTTCATTTGTTTATGTCAGCACCAAGCATTAATTTTTAATGGCAAAACGTATGAGTTATGAAAGGCATTAATGCAAAACAAATCACCAACTGAGAAGGGAAAGGAAATCCATTTTTTAGGGTAAGCAGTGGGAATGAAATATTATTGTGGTTCTAACCCGGGGAAAAAATTATTTCTTAGGGCTCCAAGAGCAATTAAAAAAACCCCTGGGTTTTATCATCATGCTTAATATTATTTCTATACCCAGTGAGGTTTGTGTCCATGTCATCCAGCCCACCCCTTGATGCCCTCTCTGAGGAAGCCTTGAACACAAAATTACTGTGATTGTCATGCAAGAGACGTGGAAGCAAATTGGATACCTGTGGCATAATAAACATCTCTGTGCTGCAAAGGGGTGAGATCACAGAGCGCCCAGAAGGGCTTGTTTGGTGGGTTAAATTTATCATGGGTGTAAATGGGAGGCACTCTGTGAGCTAGGACACATTCCTGCTTGCACCAGGGATAAATTAATCCCAGGTATTAATTGCCAACTCCACCCTAGACTTTAAGGTTAAAATTCTGCAGAATAACTCGTTTCAAAGTGGACTGGGTGAGTATTGGTGGTGCTGGGCTGGTCCCAGGTCCAGGTAGAGCTGCTGAGGAATTGCAGCTTTTGATCAGATTTAGCTTCTGGAGAACCTGACATCCCTGCACTGAGCCCTCACCTTCACAAAGGTTCCACAGCAGGGAGATGCTGTCAAGCCCTGGGCAGAGGGAACATGGAAAATCCTCCAGTGCTTGGGGACCAAGGCTCACTGGTACTGGGCCAGCTCTTCAGCAGGACTGAGACTGCTGGGTTCAAAGGGGTTTTGGTGTCCTGCCCAAGCTACCAAGAGCATCCTTTACCCCATCAGGAATCTCCCTGCTTTGCAGTGAAACCATCCAGGTGTGCAGAGTGGGGCCACATCCCTTCTCTCACCAGAGTCCCGTGGGAACCACGGCTGGAAGGGCTTGGGAGAACATCCATGAATCCTGGAAACAGCATCTGTGCACAGCACAGGCACATCTGGGCCCAAATTGTTGTGGTGACAATAGCAGGGGGCTGGAATCTTGTTCTACAATGAGGGGACAGCAGATCCAGAGGTGGGACAGTGAGAGTGTGTCTGGGGTTACAATACAGGGTGTGATAAAAGGTATCGATTCTGTCACCATCTGTTGAGGGTGGGGCAGTGATCCTGATCTCCCTGGGAGATATTCTGCTAATGGGCATCCATTGAAACCAGGCAGGGCATTGTTCTTTATCTTTTCACAACCCATCCTTCCTCCAGCCAGTCATTTTCTGCTCATGGCCATTGAGTCCCACTGTGGGACTGATAAAATTACTGCATCCCATTGGGAGTTGCTCCAGCCAGGGGGAAGAGCCCAACATTTCTTACCAAGATAAAAATAGAGGCTTTGGGACACTAAGGGAGCCCCTTTCTCCACTGGACTCCAGAGGAAAACCGGATTTCTCCACATCACCACTGGAGCTCCGGAGGGAAACTGCACCTTGTACAGGAGCACTGCTCCAGCTGAGCCACATCTGTCACTGCAGGAGGATGCAGCCACCATGGAATGGGACTGCTGCCAACACCCTGCCTGACGGGTGTCAGGTTGTACTCTGACTGTGTCAGGGTTTGGGGTTTGTTTCTTTGTAGTACTGTATTTCTATTTTAATTTCCCTGGTAAAGAACTGTTATTCCTAATTCCCATATCTTTGCCTGAGAGCCCCTTGATTTCAAAATTGTAATGATTTGGAGGGAGGGGGTTTACATTCTCCATTTCAAAGAGAGGCTCCTGCCTTTCTCAGCAGACACCTGTCCTCCAAACTAGGACAGAGTGGCAAAGCAGGAGTCACACATCACTTGGTTCCTGCTCAAAGAGCTTTCAAGATCCACACAGGACACTGCCCTGGCACAAGATAATTAATTTATTTCCAGTTCAAGTCTAGTTGTGGCTGTTACAGGACTGCTGCAGAGCTAAGGAATGGGGACATCATCTCTTTTCAAGCTCTGTGGAACTGTGCTTTGCCTTTTCTCCCTAGTTCAAACTTCAGCAAAATAAGCAACACATCTTGTAGCTCCTGTCTCTCTCCCATACTCTTCCTTTCTCCCTTTCTATCTTTTTTCTTGTCTCAGTCTAAAAAAGTTGCTGATATTAGCAATAAAGCAAGAATTTAATATCATCCTACAGGGTGCTACAACAAACTGCCCCTCGGTTCCATCGATTCCACGGGCCTGAAATATGGGAAGGCATCTGAGGGGGAAGAATACAAGATGAATTTTGCAGATATAAATTGTGCAATATTGGATTTCTCTGAACACACGTCAGGGCTGTGCTGGGCCTGTCCCTGTGATGCCACAGGAGCTCTGTTAGCTCAGCAGTAGGTTCCTGTAGGGAAGGGCTCAGGGCAGAGCACGGTATTTCATCTCAACAATAGCCCCTGTGACAACCCACTGCTCCACTCTGATAGAGACACACAGCCAGCCTCAGGGAGCAAGAAATCCTGGGAGCAATGTGAGGCTGCTGTCTTCATCCCAGCACCCACGTGTGAGGTGACAAAAATACAGGCAGGGCTGTGGCTGTAGCGGAGAACTCACTGTGCCAAATATCAAACACGATCTAAGAAACAACTGCAAATATTTGGGATGTGTGGTGCTGTATTCCATTATTTCTTCTCACACATCTGCCTTTCCCCTCCATCTGCAAGTATCCATTCAACAGGGCAATAAAATTATCAAACCTTGGGCTTTTTCTGCTTTGAGATGTTTAGGAAGTTCATTTTCAAAGTTCATGACTTGAGAAATGAGATTCGTTTTACCACCCAACACTCAAAAATCTGTAAGCTTGCTTTGCTTTCCTCTTGAGGGGGAGAGACCAGATCACACTGAAAACTTCCTTACAGCTTCCCAGTCTTACACTTTTCTTGGTATTTCATTCCTGTTAGAAATCAAAGCCAGAGATAGATAGATAGATAGATAGATAGATAGATAGATAGATAGATAGATAGATAGATCTATAGATAGATAGATAAATAGATCTATAGATAGATCTATAGATAGATAGATAAATAGATCTATAGATAGATAGATAGATAGATAGATAGATAGATAGATAGATAGATAGATAGATAGATAGATAGATAGATCTATAGATAGATCTAGAGATAGATATATCTATCTATAATGAAGCAAAACCCTTCATGGCTTTGTTCTACCACCTTAGGAAGTGGCTTGGACCTTCAATATTCTGTCATTAGAGATTCTGGCTAATTTAAAATTATGCATTAAAGGACATGTGGTGCAGAATAGTAGGATATACAATAAAAGATGCTTGCCTGCTCTCTAGTGAGCATAATCTGGTTATTAACCATTAGTTCTGAAGGTGAAGTCTCACAGCCTGGTCCCTGAGCCAGGCACAAAGATGATGGACTCACATTTGTTGCAGGAACAGCATCATAAAAGTGTTGTTCAAGGTGATTTATCGCATGTTAAAATGAGATCAAAAGCCCTGTAGTGAGCCAGCAAATAGAAAAGACAAAACCATGCATTTTTGGTGCCATTTTCCCCAGAATCTCAAAAGGAGGGGTTTTTTTTCATTTCTTAGAAATGAGAGTGGAGAGTGGGGGCAAATGGGCAGTGTCTGGCCTGGGCCTTCCTTGGAAGGCAGCACAGCCCAGTCTGCACATGAGGAAGTTTGTGCATAATCAATAAAAAGAACTTGAAACACTTGAAAGAGGGAAGGGGTCAGTGTTGATAACCGTCATCACTCTTTTTATTTATTATTAATACCTGCTTGCTGGAACTCCAGCATCAAGAAATACAGAATAACAGGCAAAACAGAGATTCCACTCCCATCCTCCTCCACCTGCCCAGCTGTTTTATTTTTCCTCTAACTCCAGCTCTTGCAGTCCATTGTTACTGGATCTCCTGGGATTGTGCCTAAAGAAGTTTCCAAATCAAGTTGTAGTCGAGATTCTTTTTCTGGAACAGCCAAAGGGAACAATTGTGATAAGGGCTGACAGGGTTTTCAAAATTTCCCAATCTCCCAGTGTCAAAAATGCCCCATTCTCCTGCCACAGGTCAGAGGACAGGATATATCCCTTGCCACAGTGTCTGCTGACAATTTTTGTCCCAAGCCAAGATGTTTGTGCCATAACAGGACCATGTTTTGTGAAGGAATGTAACATATAAATATCTGATAAGTGTTTGTGAGAAAAAGGGTTGAACCTGTGATAGGGTATATCTGTCTATAATAAAAACCTTCCTTGAATCTAAAATAGGTTTTCTGAGGTGGTTTATAAACCAAGAATGTCAAGGAGAACCAAATAAATACCTTAAAAAAGCTATATACTTCTTCAAATGAAAAGGATCAATCAGCCTATAAACCCTGTGGAGTTCTGCTGGCTGGTTTTAATGGGGGTAGGAAGAGATTCTCTTGATTTGGGGGAACTTTTCACCCTACAAACTCTAAGAAGCACAAACCAGTCAGGAGCACTGACAGCTTATGTGTGAAAATTCTTTACTGCTGGTACCAAGAAATTTGGTTCCAAGTTTTGCAGCACCCTGACATGGGTGGGAATTTGAAAAAGGCAAGAAAAAGATCCAGTTTATCCTGGATCAGTGCTCACCTGGTCATCCTCTTGCTTTGGCAGGGAAATTGCTCCCAGTCCTACATCCTCTACTTTCACTGGTGTCAGCCCCAAAATCCAGGATTCCTCCATCAGCTCCTTCATGCAGAAAAGTGCTCCCATGGAAAATGTTTGCCAATAAACTTCTCCAGGTTTGCTTCATTCAGTTATAGCCCAAAATGACTTATTATAGTTATTTCAACTGTCCCAAACCTTCAGCTCACAAATTATTCTTTTTATTCTTTAATATTATTATTTGTATTACTGTAACTTCTGGTTGGAGCCCAGAACAAGGATGTGCTTTGCCTTTTTCCCTCTGAGGGCTCTCTGTTATTCCACTGAGGGTCCATATAAGTATGAGCTGCAATTCTCCTGTGTAGCAGCACATCTGCAGTGACCTGTGCACATACACCTGAATTCACAGGAGGAGTCAATTTTTGTTCACATGGATGCTTCATAATATTAATGTGAGTTTGAAGTGTTTGATCTGGGGTACCCACATTGTGAACTGTGAGGGCTCAGATTTCTTCCCTCCCCTTATCTTACACACCATTATTTTAACATCCCCCCAGGATTTCTCCTTTCTGACTCCCATTCCCACATCACACTGAGGTGTCCTGGGTTGGGTTTTTGTGTGGCTCTGCCAGGACCCCACCTGTGACCAAATCAGCTCTTGGGGCTTGTGTTCTGAGACAGAGATTGCTGCAGACTTTATTTTTCTCTAATTACACCCACACCTCTTTTGCTGTGTGTCTTGGGTTACAATACAGAGTGTGATAAAAGGTGTCTATTCTGTCACCATCTGTTGAGGGTGGGGGCAGTGATCCTGATCTCTGTGGGAGATATTCTGCTAACGAGCCATCCATTGAAACCAGGCAGGGCATTGTTCTTTATCTTTTCACAACCCATCCTTCCTCCAGCCAGTCATTTTCTGCTCATGGCCATTGAGTCCCACTGTGGCACTGATAAAATTACTGCATCCCATTGGGAGTTGCTCCAGCCAGGGGGAAGAGCCCAACATTTCTTACCAAGATAAAAACAGAGGTTTTGGGACACTAAGGGAGCCCCTTTCTCCACTGGACTCCAGAGGAAAACCGGATTTCTCCACATCACCACTGGAGCTCCGGAGGGAAACTGCCCCTTGTACAGGAGCACTGCTCCAACTGAGCCACATCTGTCACTGCAGGAGGATGCAGCCACCATGGGATGGGACTGCTGCCAACACCCTGCCTGACTGTGTCAGGTTGTACTCTGACTGTGTCAGGGTTTGGGGTTTGTTCTTTGTAGTGCTGTATTTCTATTTTAATTTCCCTAGTAAAGAACTGTTATTCCTAATTCCCATATCTTTGCCTGAGAGCCCCTTGATTTCAAAATTATAATAATTTGGAGGGAGGGGGTTTACATTCTCCATTTCAAAGTGAGGCTCCTGCCTTTCTCAGCAGACACCTGTCCTCCAAACTAAGACACTGCCTTGAAATCAGTTCCTATTCCTGTGGCATCCGTGGGGAGCCCTCCTTGCCCTGGCTGTGCTGTGGACCAGACCCAACCAGCACTGAAATTCTCAGCACTTGAATGAAAAGCTACTCAGCCAATGGAACACTGCAGTATCAGGTGTCGTTTGCCACTCCAAACATGAAAAGCACCCTTGCTTTGAAATCTGAGCTTGCCCATAATGTGATTTCAACGCTGCTGTCTATTATTCAGTGCTCACTTTTAGTTTGAATTTTTACCAGCAATTTGAAAAGAAAAAATTGAAAAAACTATTTGGTTTTAATCTCATAGAAAGTTTAAAGCAATTTTTTATTAGTGCATAACTCTAAAATACCACTTTGGAATGAAGAATTATCCCTCAAGCACTTACTAGATAGGCTTTACTTTACTGTTAGTTAATCTGACAGTGTTTTATTAATAATCAGCCCTTTTTGTATTGCTATTATGCATTTTTTTCTAATAATGCAGTTTATATCTCTAGCATCACCATTATAAGGAAGACTGTGAAATATCTCTCAGATTTGCTGTGCAGGAACAAAGTAGATAAATATTGCTAACAAATCACAGGCACTATTTCTTGTTGAATTTCCTTGCTGTTAATAAACAATGAAATATTTAATACCAATTTTGAGAAATATTTTTTTAGGTGGGAATCTGATGACAGTGTGGCCCACACTCACCATAAGGGAAGACAGAGGGTGTGGGTACTCTTGTTTTGTTGTTTTTCCATCCTTGTTTATGATTCATTGTTGGAAACCACCCACAGCTCTCTGCCTGCTCTCACCTTCATTTGAGAACTATTCTGTAGTGGAAGTGGAAAAGACAGAAGCTTGAATGGGGTCTTCTTCTCTGTTTTATGTTTTTCATCCTTACATACAGTGCATTGTCTTCATTCCTGGTTCATATCATTCAGGCCAGAAACTAATGATAAATAACTTAATTACCATGTAGAATTGAATAAGATCATGCAGTCTGTGACAAGCCTGTTATTGTTACAGAACTCAATTCACTTCTGTTGTGATTCACACCAGCACAAGTGAAAGAAAAGCAGGGATGGAAGGAAATTCAGCCTCAACACGGGGACTTCCAGCTCCTCATTAACCCAGCTGCTGAGCACTGGGGACATTTGGGTTATTTCATTGTCTGCAGTGTTTGCAGTCACTCCCCTGAGGACAATCTGCAGCCAGAATTAACTCCTTGTTTACACCTCTCCCAGTCATGGAGATCGATGTGGAGCGTGGATCTCTTTGGACACTCTCTGTTTCAGTGTCTCCAGCCCTGCTGCTCCTGCCCTTCCTCTGCTGCCTGCCTGCCCTCTCCATCCCTCCCTGGGCTCTGCAGAGTCACCTGGGGCTGCACCTCCCATGTGGGAATCCAGGACATTCCCCTGGCTTCCCTGGACGCTTCGAAACCTGGGCAGGGGGCTCAGAAGCTTTGGCACAATGCCCAAGACCCCTGTGGGTTTGATTTCAGTCTCTGGGGAAAATTACCATCTTTATATGAAGAATTACAAGACACAAAAAATAAGTAGAGCATAAATTAGATTGTTAGAAAGTAGAAAAGTGAATTTATAAAATTGTTTATAATAGGGGTCTGGAGACAATTTGGAGGAATTTGGGTGTGGTTTGTCTTTCTCCTCCTTCGTGACATCCATCTTTTGGGTTAGGATGGGACTTTTGGATTGGTTTGGGAGAAAGCTGAACAGTGCAATGTAGGTCTCATTTATTGGAAAGTAATTGTAAACATCATTTAGGTAGTTTATAACATAAAAGATAAGACCAGCCCAGAGGGCAGGCAGTGTGCCTTGAACTGACCTGCTGAACAGACCTCAGCTGGTCAGGGAAGAAATTCCTTAGATAAGAAAAAAAAAAAACAACCTCAGAAATCTCAGAAAAAACAGCTTCTGACTCCTTCTTCAGTTCTCGAACTGGAAAACAAAAACTCTAAAACCACCAAATTCTGTGGGTGAGTGATCTCAGACTCAAAGAGACGCCACCATCACACTTCATTTCTCACTGAGACCTAAATGAATGCTGTCTCCTCCCATGCTCATTTCCAGGAAGAACTTGCCCCTCTGCTCTCATTGCCTTGGACCCCTCTCCTGAGTAACCAAGTGCTGCTTTGCACACCAAAAATCTGATGTAGGAGGTCATGGCAGGGCTGAGACTCCAGCAGTTTCCCTGCCCGTCCCTTGGAACAGAAGCTGGGTAGAGTTAAAAGAAATTGCCAGTGTCTCTTGTTTCCTCCTTTTAAGGGCAGTACCACCCACAAGACCTAGTCAAATCAGAAGTGTAAAAGTTGTAAATCATCCAGCCAAAAAAAAAAAATTAAAAAAAAAAAATAAAATTCCCACTTTCTCTGAGAGCATCCTGGTGATTTTGCATGTTTTGGCCAAGTCAATGAACCATATCTCCAGACTGTTGCTCACCTGGATGCTCTGTTGTGCCCATAAAGGGTGAACTCTCTTATAAATATTTATTTTATAAATTGATTCTATAGGGGCCAAACTACCACCTACCATTTCCTTCAGTGCAGACCCTCCCATTGACTTCAGTGGGTGATGATTATTAAGACTGAGTTCTTACCACATGAGACCCATGAAATTCGAAGCTTTCCAGATCAGATATATGTGTAAAACCAGAATCTCCATCTTGGGAGAATGAGGTGAGTTCTGCAGGGCATTTTAATGCCAGGATAGATAAGTGAAATTATAAATGGTTTGAGCCAATACTTCATTAAACTGGCTCAGAGATTTATGGACCCTCAAGAGCACGAGGGTTTTTCCACCTTTGAAAACATCAAAGAAAATCAGAGAAATAACTTTTCAGTCTAATCCTCCTGACCAAAAGCCCTGCAGAGCAGTGTAAGCAAAGAGCAAACATCAACACAAATGGGAGCTGGCTGCTGAAAGGAAGGCTTGATCCAGAGAGCTGGATGAGCACTAGGAGGAATGATCAGTAAAAAAGGAATTCCGCTGTATTTAATTTAAGTATCCATTTTATCTGTTCCTTATCAACAGTTCTATTGACAAGGTCTTCATGCTTCCTAATTGTTTGTCCCAGTTTTTTTCTGCTTTTCTGCAAAGGGCTAGTTTGAAAAGAGTTCAGTGGCTCTGCTGTGTTATTTGTAACTCAGCCATCATTGATTTTATTCCTTTTCTAGTTTATTAAAGGGCCTGCTTTATCTCTTTTAGAACTCTCTCCACACACTCCCCAACATTTTCTCTGTTCTTTAAAGCTCTTTCTTATTCAAAACTGTCATTAATCTGTTCCACATACTTTGATCTGCCTGGTATCTTCCACTTCTTCACTTCCAGCCCTCAGCAGCTTGGAGAGTGAACAGCACAGCTCAGAGCCCTTCCCGAGAGGCTGCTCCAGGAGTTCACCTTGCTCAGAAGCCTTGGTGGTGTTTACCTGGTCTGTCTCAGGCAGGACCAGAAGGTTCATTTTGGGTATCAGCCTGCAGGGGGTGAATGTCAAACAGCATCTTTGTCACACCAGTCCTGGAAATCTGTACCAGTCCAGGCAGGAAACCTCCCTCCCCTGTGCTGCAGAGAGGCTCAGTCCATGGCTAAGGGGAAGGGGCTGTGATCTCCCAGGTGAGAACCACTGCAGACATGCAGGGCAAGACCTCAGCTCCTCACCCAGAATCATAAACAAGCCCAGGGAACAAGGCCCTGGAACTGAGGCAGAGGGTTTCAATGGACATTCCTGTGCAGCATCCTTGGCATGCTCTGAACCTCTGGAGTGTTGTGTGCAGCGCTGAGACAGGACACTGAAAAGCTGCAGGTCCTTAAAGGGATCTGAGGAAAGTCTCCCATAGAGAAGATTCTGTTCTGTAGAGGGACAGATGCAGAAGGAGAATGGGAAGATTGTCTGGAATGAGGGCCAGGCTGGAGCAGGTGGGCTGGGAGCTCTGCTCTGGGGGTCTCATGACTGGAGAACAAAGAGGCAGCTGATGGGATTTTAAGAAGCAGAAAATTCCAAACTGATAAAAGGCACTATTTCCTCCCTGCCTGCTTCACTGCCAGTGGAAAGCTCTGAGAATAAGAATTTAACAAGTTTGCTGGGGGCTGGCCACTCACTGGATACGGAGAATGTCTGGAATTTGAGCAGTAAAGGCTACAAACCCTTGGAAGAGGCTTCACACAATTCTGCTAGAAAACAGCACAGAGAATCAGAGGGAGCTGGGGGGAGATGGATTATCCTGCACTGGGTCCCTTCCAGCCCAGGATATTCTGTGATTCTGTGATGTTTGTTCTGTTGTGTTTGTCGTCTTCAGAAGCATCTGGCATTAGCCACAGCCACAAGCTGGTAGCCACAGTCCCAGTCTGATCCAGGCTGACAATTCTATTGCCATTTTCTGGTGTCCTTCAGTTGCTTCTCTTGCCTCCTCCACCTGGTTAAAGCTGATTAAAAATCCTGAAATTATTTTCACACAACAATTCCAAACTGTTTTCATCCTGAAAGGTTAAAAATAAGCTCATTTTTTCTTTGCTTTTTTTTTTCTCAGAAACTTATGGTGCAATGTTTTAATGAAAACATTTACTGCAAACACAGGTGCTAATAAACCAAATACGTCAGTGTGCATTTGGAAAATATTTACGATTCAAGGGGCTGGGGAAGAGACTGAATATTTGAGGAAAAGATGTGTTTTTAATGAAAAATGCACTTCTTCATATTTTTAATAAAAAGGCTGTGTTTGTTATTGCCTTTTAAAATACTCTAAAAAATCCTGAGCAACTCAAGTCTCTCAGATGAGTTCGAATAGCCCTGACAGGGATTAGGAAAGAGCAGCAGGTCTCATCCCAGAGCAGGTGAGCAGGATTGGACAGCCTGAAAGATTGATCACAGGGTGAGAGGCAGGGGAGAGAGCTGAGGAAGCCAAGTCCAGCTCCTGCTGTGAGCAGCAACAACAGAAAATCCTTTTTTGAGCCGGGCAGGACACGCTGGGGGGCTGCTGGCAGTCTCCAGGGTTATCCCTCATCCCTTCCCTACCTGAACAGGGAGAGCACACCGCTGTGCTCCTGATTAAACTGATGAGATGGGGCTGCTGGCAGCAAGTGCAGCTCTCTCCTTCTGTCCCCTGACACTTGGAAAGGAGCTGCTCCTCCTCTGGTCCTGCTGAGCTCCGGATGGAGGGGTGGGGAAGGAGGGAGGGAGGGATGGAGGGATGGGGGATGGAGGGATGGGGATGGAGGGATGAGGGATGGAGGGATGGGGAGATAGGGGATGGAGGGATGGAGGGATGGGGGATGGATGGGGGATGGAGGGATGGGGATGGAGGGATGAGGGATGGAGGGATGGGGAGATAGGGGATGGAGGGATGGAGGGATGGGGGATGGATGGGGGATGGAGAGAGGGATGAGGGATGGAGGGATGGAGGGATGGAGGGATGAGGGATGGAGGGATGGGGGATGCAGGGATGGGGGATGGAGGGATGGGGGATGGAGGGATGGAGGGATGGAGGGATGGGGGATGGAGGGATGGAGGGATGGGGGATGCAGGGATGGGCATCAGCACAGCTCTAATTAGGCAGGCATGGGGAGCACAGCCCTGCAGGGGCTGGGCAGGCTGGGGTACGTGCTCAGTCATCCCAGAACAAGCCCAGTGACTGCAGGTTCCCCCTGCCCATCGTTATCTTTGTCCCTTTGCCACTCGTTAATTGATCCGTGCTTTCTCCCACGTCGGTTGGAACAACAAACCCTCTCTGTTTCCCCTGCTCAGGCAGGATGTAAATCCACACAGAGGGCACCAGGGGAAGGGCTGCAGGCCATTTCCCCACATTAACATAATAGCAGTGCTGATGGCTGGGTGGCAGCAGGAATCACCTCCCCGGGCTGCAATAACCCAGCTCCCGTGCCCGATGTGTCGGGGGGAGCTGGCTGTCAGCACGGCTCACAGGTTTCCTGAGAAACAGCTAGCAGGAACAGGGAGGATGTCTAACACCTTCTCTCTGCTCGGGAAAAGTCAGATAAAATAAAACACTGTGTAAAATCGGCCGCCAGCCTTATCTCCCGTGCACGCCCACCTGCGTGCCAGCAAGGAGAGCCGAGATTCCCGGGAGCCCAGCAGCCAGGTAGCCAGCCCAGGCTGTTCTGTCCTTCTCCTCTTCAGCAGGGTCTGTGAGTGCGCCTGGGCTGGTTCTCTGGCATCCCTCAGCCCTGCCTGCAGTGGGGTCCTGCTGGGATGCTGGCACACTCCATGGGGATGTGCCACCTCCATGGGGATGTGTCCCCTCCAGAGCATCCCTGCCCCAAAGCTCAGCCCAGGGCTGCCCAGAGCTGCCTCAGAGGGCAGAGGTGGGACAGGCTCAGAGTCCTCCCTCTCCACGCCTCGCAGTGCCCCTCGTTCTCCAAAATACAAATGTCACCTCTGGCAGTCAAATTCTGCCTCTGGCAAAGTCTGGGCTGAAGTCCTGCCTGAGACTGAAGCACAAAGGAGCTCGGCTGGGATCTGCTCGGCAGCTGTGCAGTGGGAAATGGGGAGATGAGCTCACATGTTCATCTCCAGTTTGTGTCAGGGATGGGGAGAAGATCCCACGAGATTCCAGAGGTCTGTGGGTGCCACGTTCCCCCACCTGCTCATGAAGAAACCAATTCTTCAGTTCCACACCTGCACAGCTCTGTGGCATTGCCTGCAGCTAGGAATTTTGCAGCAGAAGGGTTCTGATTTTTCCCTAAATACGTTGTTATTGCAATTATTATTTTGCAATTAAAACCATTTCTGTGCTCTTTGGCTTTACTGCTCTGCTCCACATGAAAGAGCTCGGCACATGCAGCCACCTCTGTGAGCACCACTGCAGTCCCCCTCAGTTTACCTGTGGCAGTACACAACTTCACCGTCTGTCAGTATTGCAAAACCCGTGTAACAGCAGCAGAGCAAGTTTATCTGTGCCAAAGAACCACCCCAGGACTGCTGCTGGAGCCTGTTGTCAGCACTGGGGTGATATTCCCACACTCACACGTGCCACAGCATCAAGGTACAGATCAACAGCCCCCCACCAGCCTCAGACTGTGTGAAGGGAAGGAGATAAAGGTATTATCATTTAAAAAACCAAAAACCCAAACCCCCCTCCAGAGCCACATGGCAGTGAGCTGGCTCTATTCAGCTCTGGGAGCCTGGTGCTTAAGACTAAAAAGTTGTTTTCAGCTACATTTTCCCCATTAAAAAAAATCTTAAAAAACTTAAATAAATTGTTACAACTACAAGCTGTTTCAGCAAAGCCTCCTTGACAGATAATCGGATTTACATAATTGGGTGCTGGTGGGTCTTCAACAAATCATCAACGTGGCAGTGTGTTTATTACAGCCACTGCTCTTCACAAATAGCTCCTGGTGCCCAAAATACACCACACACAGCTGAGGAGGAGACAGAGACGTGGTTGCTTCTCACAGACAGGAGAAACAGAGGCTGAGACCGATCACCAGGAGGATTTGCTGCATATAAAGAGCTGTGAGCTCAGTTTGATAACAGGCTGAGGCTCCTTTGGCCTGACCACAGGGTCAGGTCTAGCCCAAGGCATTAATAAGAAAAGATTCTAGGAGACACAGGTTTCTGGGTCAGCTTAAAATCAGTTGCACTTTCTGTCTGCATCAACAACCCCTGTTCTGGTTCTTCTTCCTGACCACCTCCACCAAAAGCACAAATTCCACAGAGGGAAAAATTATTTCAATCCTACTCAGAGGCAGCACTTCCACCTCTAAGCCATAGAGAAGGGGGGAAATGCTGTGCCCTGAGGATGGAGGTGGATCTGGGTGCAGTATTGCATTGCTCACCCACCTTCCAGCAGCTCTGTGTGCCCCTAGCTGAGCCGTGACCCAGCTGTTCCAGCTGCACACCCAAAACAGGGCAGAAATCCCTCTGCAGGGTGGGGATAAAGGGGGCAGCAGGACTGAGGCTGCCAAAGTGCTGCTGTATCTGTGCTCAGATAATGCCACATGCCGGGGGCAGGCAGGGAACAAAGGCGATTTGTGAGTGGGGAAATGGGATTGCCAGAAGAGATGGAACAGAAATGAGGTTTTAATCCCCCAGCCCAATCCTGCCCCGTGCTGCCTGTCTGTGAGAGCGGGATTTTATCACTGCTGTCCACTGGGAACTTTCCTGACCTTCAGTTTGCTGGAGCCTGGAAGAGCATTGCACTTCTCTGAGACGTGTGAAGACAAGTGTTCCAAACACACAGCTGGTGCTGTGAGCTCTCTGGGGCAGAGCACAGCCCTCAGCACAGCCTGCTCTGCAGGCTGAGCCCCACGGAGCTCACAGGGCTGCAAATCCCCCTGAACAGCTCCACAGCTTGTTCTGTGCTCTCCATCCCACTGACCAAACACCTGGGGACCTGTGCATTTCCCAGATGAAAACATCCTCCCCTATTTGCATGGCAGGGCTCTCCAGGTTAAAGAGGGAGAGAACACTCTGTATAATACCCACAGCTATGCTGCACAGGAGGCTGACTCAAGTGTTTGCTTCAAAACTTAGATTTCCTTCTACTGTACAGCACAGTGTTTTCCATTCCCCCCCAGCTCATCCCCTCTGCCTGCCTGTCTGCCAGACAGACCATGCCAGCACGAGCATTTCTCAGCTGCCAAAGCCTGTTGGCCTGGGACTTCATTTCTCTGTATCACAATCTACCAGCAGAAACCTTGTCATTGCAATTCCTCACATATTTTCTTCTGCTGTTTTTTTATCTCTCTGGAAATCTCAACTCGCTGGCTCATGGCTGTAGGCTATTACCAGACTAGAACAGGACTTTTTCTCAGTCCTAAACAAAATGAATAAGGCAAAAGAAAACAGTCCCAACAAAAGAAAAGGTTCATGCTTGGAGTAATAAGCATCAGTTTCCATGTGCACTGGGGCAGGAGGATGGGGAGAGTGAGAAGGGACACAGGGGAGGATCACAGAACTGCTGCTCTGCTCTCTGAGCAGCCTGCCTGGTGGCTTTGGTGATGAACTGGCACAGACAGGTCACACAGTTGCTGTGTCCTCAGCATTCCTGTCTCATACCACGGCAGATCTCACTTGGAGGGGTTGTGTCCAGTCTGGGACTGGGATTAAGGCCCCCAAGCTCAGGGTGGGTGCAGACAGCACTGTGAGCAGTGAGTGATGCCCTGGGCACAGGGCTGTGCTGGGCTGACACAGGCACTGCTCTGACAGCTGAGCTGTCTGCAAAAGCAAACCACACTGAGGCAATCCTCATCCTTTCCTTTCCTTCCCTGCTTTCCTCCACTCACTTTTTTTCCTTTTATTTCACTCTGTCTCTTTAACATTTCAGCTGAAGAAATGAGGATTGTTGTTCCACCAGCTGAGCAAACTTTGAGGGCTTTAAGAAAAAGTCTTTCCCTCCAGGTGGGTTCTTCCCCACATCTCAGCTCTACTCACAGCCCTGATTTAAAATCTGCAGCCGGTTAACAAGCTCAGAGGAGACCCAGGCTTGGTGCAGAGGCTGTCTCTACAACACAAACACACACACACTTCCAGATGTTTCATCTTTTTAATAAAGATTGGAGAGAAAGGCTCCAGGTTTGAAAACAACACAGCAGCCTCTGGGAAAGGTTTTTGGGTGCCCTCTCAGGGCTCTGGTGTTGGGCTGGGGGCTTTTGTTTGCTCCTTTGCATAATCCTGGAATATTATGCAGAATCCAGCCTTGAAAATGTCCTGTTTTCTTGCAAAAGTTGTCTCCAAAGGACTCAGAGAAAGCTGCATGTTAAATCAAAAGCATTTTCCTGCCCACACCTCCCCACTGTAACCTCTCCCTGCACACTCACAGACACAACTGCTTTTCATAGCAGGGCTGTAATTTAACAGCTAATGCCTTGCATGAGTACCACCCCTTCCCAAATTCTCCTGCTTTCCACTTCTATTCACATTCAAAGCCAGATTATTTTAGCTCTACAGCCCTGGGAAGTTTTAAAAGAAAAAAAAAAAAAAGAAAAAAAGAATTTACAACATTTGAAGAAGCTGCTGGTGCTTCTTTCCCCCTTTCTGTTCATATCCAGGTGATGTCAAGTGTAAGTCTATTCTTTCTGCCTCTGCAGACACAGAGACAGTTGGGAGCCCCATAAATACAAATCCTGAATTGGAATTTCCCATTTTAGACAAGAGAAGGGTTTTGATTCTCAGGTGAGCACCCAGAGATCTGACTGAAAAAAAAAAATTAATAAGCATCCCCTGCATTTTCAACAATAGAACTGGCCAGACCATGGCCAAGGCACTTGAAGGCCCAATTAGCTGCCTGGGAGATAATTAATTGCAGGCAAAACAGGGCTGCAGTGCTATGGTTCAGCCTTGATGCCTCAGTCCAGCAAGTGTGCCAGGCATTTGCCTGCCATGATCACCAGTAACGGCCAGCAATGAGTTTGTTTTCACTTAAATATCGCTGTGCATCCAACAGTGAACGGAGGGAAGCTGTTAAAAAATACAGCTTTAGATACAGCCAACTCCTCTGCCCCTCTCAGAGCCAAATCCAAACTTCCCAGCCAGGCTGAACAGCTCATACCTCTGCTTTTTAATGCTTGATTACATCAAGGTGGGGAGATTTGCACATAATTTTTGCAGCACTCTTTGTGCTTTACACTGGGCATGCCAAAGCCAAGCTGTGGGGTACAGCAGTGAAGCTGATCAAAATGAGATACAGTGGAGGGAGCTAGGAAGTGAAAAAAAACCAGAAGCATCATAATCAACACCAGGTGTGGGCCAATTAAACAGTCATTCTGTTGTGCTCACGGGAGGGCACTCACTCACAATTTACCCAAACAAATCCACGCTTAAAAACTCTCAGGAGTTTCACAGAAAAATCACATTTCTCTTCAGGGCTCTTTAAAATATCTTTGAAAGCATTCTTCTGTACACACCAGCTTTGCACACCAGCAGCAGCTCCTCCTCAGCCCAAGAGGACTGATCAGCCTGGATGAATGTCCTGGCAGATGCTTTTTCCTTTCCAAGAAGACAAAGCCCTTCCCTCCCTGCAGCTGCCCCCTGTCATTCTCCCCTGACTTTCTTCCAGGGGCTGTTGGCTTTGGCTCGTACTTTCAAAAGGCATCTTAGGGGCAGCAAGGTGTTCAAGCCTGAGTTATTTATAGGATTCAGGCACCCAGCTCTCAGGCTCCTTTGAAGCACTCCCAGGATCAGTGCTATATTTATTCCAAGCACACTTTCCCTTTGCTGCCTCACTGTTTGATGTGGAGGAAGGTGCACGTCAAAGCAGGCAGAGTTTCACCACGTCCTGCCAGGACCTGCTGCCCACTGCTCCTCCATCCTGTCCTGGGGACAAGCCCAGCAACTCCAAACATCCGTCCAGGAACTGAGTGAACCTCCAGCCACAGCAGTGAGCACCCTGTGGGAACCCAGCACATCCCTCTGGGTGCCCTGCATGGTTCCAGACCCTGGCAGGGGCTCAGGACCTTGGCACAGAGCCCAAAGCCCCTGTGTCTTTGATTTCTCTTCCTGGGAAAAATCACCACCCTTACATGAAGAATTGCAAGTCACAAAAAATAAGTAGAGTGTAAGTTAGATTATTATAAGTTGAAAAAGTAGGTTTTTAAGATTGTTTATAATAAGGGTCTGGGGTCAAGATGGAGGAACCTGGGCGTGTTCTGTCCTTCTTCCTCCTTCTTCCTGCATCCATCTTCTGGGTGATGTTGGCACTTTTGGATTGGTTTAGAATAGAACCAGACTGTACAATATAAGTGATAGGTATTGGAAGATAACTGTAAATAATGTTTATGTAGTTTATAGTATAAAAAGATAATCCCACCCCAGGGTGGGCAGTGTGCCTGGGGCTGAACGGACCACAGAGGTCAGGGAAAGAACTTTTGATAAGATGAAATAAACAAGTCTGGAAACAACAGAAGATGTCTCCTGACTCTCTCTCGGTGCTCAGGGACACAGAGACTCTAAAACACACACAGGTGGTTGGCTCAGGCTCCAGAGACACCACCAACCACAGCACCCCACACCCTGCTGGGTAAGAACCCCAGGACAGCCTCCCTTCCAGAGCATGGGCCCTACTCAGCCCCTCTGTGCCCCAAATCCCTTTTCTTTGGCGTGCTGGAGTGAGTTAACTTCATCTGGCTGATGGAAACCTGGGATTAAAGTGGTGTTCACCCCTATTGTCCACTTTAGTGCTGGTGCAAGATACTGCCAGTCCTCCAGTGCCTTCTCAGGGTCCCCCTCCCACCTCCTTCATAGGAGGCCCCCACAATCACAGGGAATTAATACATGGAACAAGGGTTCCACGGGGTTATTATCACTCCCAAACCAAGCCTCAGAGGTTGCACCCAGCACTGTGGCATCAGCAGGAGCACAGAGACCCACAGGTCATTCCTTGACAGTACCCAGGAAAGGACAGCTCAGAAAAAGCTGCTTAGGCTTAGAAGGTGGGAGTCAAACTTGGGGATGGGATTGCTCCTTCCACCATCCTGCATTTCAGTGGATCAAACCCTCCTGTGTGGTCTCCTGTAGCTGCAGCTGAACCCTCTTCCCCTCACACTCCCAGGACAATAAATCCCATCCTTGAGGCTGACAGTAGCTCTTACATGTGTAACTAACAGGCATGGTGGGAAAAGGGGAAAGGGTCACACTCTGGGGCCAGACAGGAATTTCAAGGCTGCCTGCAGCTGTAAACAGTTATTGATTATTCTCTGGGAAAGTCAAAGGCAGAGGGGAAGGATGCTGGCTTCACAAACCTTGGCAGGATGGAGGTGCTGGATTGGCTTCATTGCCAGCCTGGGGACATCTGGGATGTGCTGATCTTTGACCTTGGCCTTAAAACACCTGAGCAGAGGCCCTGGACCCAGCAGAGCAGAGCAGAAGCTTTCCTGAGTGCAGGAAGAGATGCACACACACCTCCCCTCAGATCCCTCCTGCTTGTGCTCCTCAACAAAATGACAGAAGACAATCATCTGGCTGTTGTCCTGCCTAATGCTGCTCGTCAGCTCGGTTTGAGGTTGGTGATTGTCATCAGCAAGGCTGCAGCTGCCTCTGCCACTTAGCATTAGGATTTATCACATCAAATGTCATCATCTTTTTAGTTTTTATTTTCCAGGGAATTTGGCTCTGACTGTATCATCAGGGGGGAGAAAAAGAAGTGTGTTTAGGATGAATGAGACTGCCTGGAAGCGCTCCTAAGGGTTTTAAGTTTCAGAAACAATGCCAGATTAAAGAAGCAGCTCTCTGAGCAGCAGAACCAAGGAAAGTGGATAATTTAAGGATTTATGTCTTAGGACTCAGTACCCCTTTAAAATTCCTGATGTCTGTTAAGAGCTGAGCAAACACTACAGCCTGAGGTTATTACTAGGGCTCCTCTTCTCCTCCATCCATCTGTTTTCCCAACATCCACAGGAATTTGAATTTTTTGAGACCTTGACCCATTTGCCAAGTTTGCTTGACACAAGCCAAGAGGTTTGGAAATTGTTATGTGGAGTCTGGTAGGTGCCTGGACTATCACAGACATCTCAATTCCTTAGAAAACAAAATTAGAACTCTTGGGTGAGGCTCTACCACCTCCTGTTGCACCTGGATTTTTATAACCATGCATGGAGAGCATGTTCTGCTCCTGGAACACTGCAGCACACTGGGATGTGCCAGGGCTGAGCAGCTGCCCACCCTGCCAGCACAGCTCCCATGGAGAAACCCAGACTGTGCAGCCTGGAAAGCTGGCCCTGAGCTGGGGGATGTGCAGGGCACTTGGGCAGGATGGCAGGTGCTGGGTGGGGCTGTGGCTGAAAGAGGAGACAAGCAATGTAAATGTACATCCATCAAACAGCATGGCTTGTGCAGCCAATAACAGCAGAGATTAAATCCGTTTTCCTAATGCTCCTTTCTGCCATTTCCTCAGGGTTTTTGCATTTGTTGTGGCTCAGAGTATGTAAATAGACTGATTACCTGCTGCTTGATTCCCTTCCCAAAACACCACCTTCACATCGCTCCTGCCAGCCAAGGAAATAACTCACGGTATAAAACCAGTTATAGATCTTTTTATTATTATTTGATGGCAGCATTTCCATCATTGTGGTGATTGATCAGGCCTTTAAATCCTGTTCAAAACCTGCATCTTTCCTCAGTTCCTGCCACTGTCCATGTAAGTACCAGGAGTTCATATCCAGCAATTCTTTTCTCCTTCTTCCTGCCTATTCCTTTGACAGGGGCTGTCAGCAGAGGTTTCCATCTGCTTTCCTGAGCTGAGTAACTGGTTCATTATAAAGTCAACATGACAGGTTGTGGAAAATGGAATGAACACCTTTCCATAACTGCTGTATTTATGCAAAGAGAGATCAGTCTGCAGTGGAACTGCTTCTTTTTGCAGATGTCCCTGAGCTGGGAAAACAGCATGGACCAGAGGCAGGAAAAGGATTTTTGTTGTCAGTGGTTTAGAAGATTGCAGCTCCAGGGGGGAAAAACGTTGGACATTAAAAAATAAAGTGCATGTTAGAAAAATTTGAAAATATTAGAGAGAAAGTGTCTGATCTAAATGGGCAAGAGCAGTCATGTCTTCAAACAGCTGTCTCCGTTTGCCTAGCTCTGAGTTTAAGATAATTCAGGTTTCATCAGTCTAGGAGCCTCAGGAAAAAAATTTTAAAATATGGCAAAGGAGAGACAAGTTCTGAGACCCAGAAGTCCCCACTTGTGGGTTGTGGTGAGGTCAAGTGGATTTGGAATCTCCTACCAAGCACTTTAATTACAGCTCCATGTCTGTCAGGAAACCTTTTCCCTTTGTAACGTGGCTGCAGTGTCCTGGGACAGCCTTTGCCTTGGAAAGGGTGGCTGAGTAAATGCACACCTGTGGGCAGGAAAGCAGAGAGAGGGATTTCATCCCCCTCTATTGTCAGCAGGTCCTCCCTGGCACTGCCCCTTCACCCCCCTGGGGCAGCTCTGCAGTGACCAGGGTGCAGCAAAGGCTGGAGAGCTTCAGGGTTAATAAAAGTCATTCTGAAATCATGCCCACAGGTCTGATTTGGGGATGTGTTTCCCTGTCAGCAGGGATTTCTGGTTAACACAGAGAGTTTTGTGCTTGCTCTGAAGCAGGGCCAGGTTGGATGGAGCTGTGAGCAGCCTGGGCTGGTGGAAGGTTTCCCTTCCCATGGCAGGGGCTGGGATGAGTAGATCCCTTCCAACCCGAACCATTCTGTGATTCTGTGATCTCTCTGCACTCAGGGAGTGAAGACAAAGCTGCACTGAGGGTGGGTCACGTTTTGCAGAAGTGCAGAAGTGCAGGATTGGTGCCCTCAGCATCCTGAGCACAGCTCAGCCTGGAGATCCTCCTGCCTGCAGAGCCCCACTGCAACAGGACCCTGGCTATTCACAGGGCGTGAAGTTCAACATGCAGTGAAATCTCGATTTCACAGGGATTTCACAGCTGAAAACATTCAGTACAAATAAATACAGAGGAGTTAAATCCAGGCAGCACAGACACTGAGATTGCCCCACACTGGAGGGAAGGGCTGTGCAGGCACCACGGAGATGCTGTGGGGAGAAGGGTGGCTCAGCAGGACAGCCTGCATGGCAATGATGCTACATTTTCTCCCTCGTTGTTTATATCTCAAACTGACACATTTTAGTGGGTCTAAGTAGGATCACAAAAACAATAAAAAAGCAGCCCTGACATTTTTCTCCTCCCCTGCTGTTTCAGCCACTGCAGCACTGACCTTCTCCTCTCTCTATCCAGTCCATATTTCAAAGAAAAAGAAACTCAAAAATCTTTTTTTCTTCTCTCCAAACTTTGCCAGTGTTTGAAATATTAAAAGACCTTTTCTGGGGGTAAAATTACCATAAAAACTTCTTCATAACTTTTTTAGCAACTCCAATATTTTCCTTCATTTTAAAAAGAAGGGAGATCTTAACCAAAAAATAAAAAGATGGGGAGATGTGTGTGATAGCAACATTATCTATCTCAAGAAAACCGGTGTGGATGGCCTGTGAAATTGGGCTTTTATCACTCCAGAACATGACTATCTTTATCACTAAGACTTGATCACTCACAAGAGATTTTAGCTAGTCCATAATAACTTTTAAGTCTCCCTGTCCTAAATCCCTTAAGGAATGGAGGAATCAGCTCTACCTGACCGTATCCATGGGCTGTAAAATCCATCTGGTAGCACTGCAGTCTCTGGTCACACAAGATAAACAGGCAGGCAGGTCAGTGCTGGGAACAGGCACTGCTCTGAGCTACAGGGAGTGGGGTCTGTGCCCAGCAAGTGTCCACTGGCTCTGTGACCCCCTAGAAACCACCAAAAAGGGCCTGATACATCATGGCCACTGATGGAGTGGACTGAAAACCAAGGTTCACTGGTGACAAATTTTAGTAGCACATCCATTCAGAGCAGCCAGGCATTGCTGCATTCTCAGGACATCACCTACCAGAGAATCACAGGGTGGTTTGTAAAAGCTCATGCCCACCATGGGCAGGGACACCTTCCACAGGTTGTTCCAAGCCCCATCCAGCCTGGCCTTGAACACATCCAGGGATGGAGCATCCACAGCTTCTCTGGGTGTTGCTTTCTCCTTTTGGCACCTTAACCCAGTTATAACCCACTGAGACCCTCTGGCCAGCAGGATCTGGAAAGCACAAAGTGTTCCCAAGCATTGCTGTGAGCCTGAGTCAAACAGCATCAGCCTCCTGCCCCCGAAATCATTCAGAGTGCCTCAGCTGAGAGAGTTTTCTCCTCCACTTGCTCCCCTAAATACACTGCAAAGTGCAAGAAATCTGGTTTGCTGTGCCTCGAGTTCACAAAGAGCTGGTTTTTGGCAGTTGATGAAGCAACACTTGACAGGTCTGCTGGTACACCTGTAAAACATTCTGGATCCCACTGAACTGGAGATGTGCAGACACACAGCATCACTGCTTAATCCTTTTAAAGCTCTTCCCCTGCACCAGGTCTGCACCAATCCCTGACAGACACCTGTGAAGGGTTAAATCAATAAAGCAAAGAGGATGCCTATAGGCAGCCAGTTCATTTCCCAGTATCAAAGATATTTATACTTTCTCTGTGTCTGAGTTATTGTGATAAATATGTTGAGGTTGTTTTATTAGTAAGATAGTTGCTATCTCATGGAACTACTTGCTGTAATACAGAATTCATGAGCTCCTGGCAACAGACTGCATTAAACCACTTAACAGAGGTCACTTCTCCAAAGTTTAGACATTTACATTCTAACCACCAGCCTGGCTGCAAGCAGGGATTGATCCTCAGCTCCTCAGCCCCCAAGTGGAGCTGCTGGGGTGCTGGAGACAGTGGCTGTGTGTCTGGAGCACCTCATGATGTCCTGCAGGACAGAGCTGAGAGTTGATTTACACAGACCTGAAAATGACATTTTATTCCTATTCCTTAGCAAAATAATAAGCTGTATGCACAAGGTTAGAAAAGCTACTTAATGTGGCCTCCAAAAAAGAGAGCAGAGCAAATGAAGGTGCTGTAAAAAGCCATAGGCACTGAGAGCTGGACAGCAGGGATTGTTTTTTTCTTGAATCAACCTCTTCAGGGCCAGCTGCCATAACCAACAGAGCCACCTCCTCCTGACCAGGCTGGGAGTCAGCCCTGAGCCCAATTCCTGCAAAAAGGCTGCTTGGAAACACCCCCAGCCTGGCCAGCTGGGAAACAGCCCCTAAACCAGGCATGGAGAGAGCTCCGCTCTGCTCCCTGACCCAGCAGGAACACACAAATCTCCACCCTCCCTTCAGTGCTCAGACAAACCAAGGCTGCACTGGCTCTGGTGACTTCCAGGAGAGCTGGCATTTCTCTCTGCCAGTGCTTTTCAGTAGCTGCTCCCCTGCTGTCATGTCCCAGCTGGGACAGGCTGTTCAGAAGAGTTTCCCCACAGAACACTGCCAGATGTGTCCCCTCTGGGCATGGCTGCTCACAATCTGCATCCTGAGCATCATTCCCACACAGCCTCTGGCTGCAAGGGCTGAGCAGCCCAAAGCTGCAAAAAAATAGGATTATTTTATTTATTTTTTTAAACAAAAAGATCCATTTATTGGAGAAAGAAGAATTATGGGGAAGATGATAGTAATAAAACACCATTCTAAAGTCGGGGCATTATTTTTAAAGAAAATTACGAGTTCATAAAAATGCAACTGGGTAAATAATAGGTTAGTCCATCACATAAACACATTCTAAAAATAGCTTTATTGGATCTAAAACATCTATAGCAGCTCGGCTTATTTATCATTTTAACATATATCTATAGTCACAATGAATTTATTAAAATGTTATATCCCATAATCTGCCTGATCAAACCCAGATAAATCGTTGTACTTTGAACATCTTGTTAACAAGCAATTAATCACAGCCCTGAGTGCAGCAAAGAGCTAATTCTGATATTTACTGTTCTTGGTGGCATAGGTAATGCATTCTCCAGAGTCCTTCCTGATACCAGCACCAGTCAGGTGTGAGGTGTTGAGATGTCTCCCTTCATGCAAAGAAAACAATCTCATACAAATACCTTTGATACAGATCAGCACAAAACCCCAGCCAATTCCCCCTGTGCATTCTGACCTCCATGATCTGTAGCCAGCTACTTTATTGCCAATATCCCTCTTCCCAGCAGCACTTTGTTTTGGATATGTCTGAGTTAATGGATGATCTGTGCATTCCCGATCCAGCCTTCTCCAAGTAATGTATATACCAAAAATACCAGCCTGGATAAAATACAAAAAGTCAATTTATTTCTAGGATCAAATGATACTGGAGCAAATCCCTGTTGTTTTAATCCCCCCCCCATCACTTCGAGGTTAAATACTGGCTTGATGCAACCTTATTACTTAAGGTTTTCTTTCCCCTCTTTTTTTCATGTGTTTTTAAATGAAAACCTCTCAGCAATCTCCTCTCTCTGTTCTAATACTGTAAATAATTGATCACACTGATAAAACATTTTGGCTGGACCAAAGCAAACATTTACCCTCAATACCTCCAAAATCAATCCCAGCAACACTGAGGGGCTCAGCATGGAGCCAGTTTCACTGAGGCCATTAAACCATCATTGTGGTTGGGTATTTGTTTCAATAAATTTTTGTGTTTGTTATCATTTCTTAGTAAAACTAATTAAGGAACTAATTGATTGTTTTGTTGTTCTACTAATTAACTCCATATGGTGCACATCTCCATGGAGATACTGTATGAGTTATTGAAACTTCAGTGATTTAATGCGTCACTATTGGATGTGGGGACACTTGTTTAATCTAAGCATCCTTTCTATTTAAATCTCCTTTGGAGATGAGCTTCCTGCCTTTCCTGCCTCTCTCTTTGGTTAGAGACATTTTATGAACACAGCTATAGAAAAACAAGCCGTTTGAAAGGCAAGCCAGACAAAGAAGATGGAGATGTGGTTAATTGCCATGAGAGGGCTTGATTCTGTGAATAGATGAGGAAGATGTTGGCAACTTTGCCTCTTTGCCCCAGGCTAGTGAGAGCAAAATCTTTGGGTTCACTCAGTAGTCATCAGAGCAAGGTAAGTTCCTTGAATCAGTGATTCCACAGCAATCCAGCTCCTCTCCAGCCATCCTCTGCATTAAAAGCTGGGAAAGATTAGCAGAAAAAATAAGTCCCCCAAGGAATCTCCTGAGTGCCCTCAACCATCCTTAAAATCAGGACTGGTGCAAACAATTCCCAGAAAAGTAATTAGTGGGGCTATTTAAGTTCTTCTGCAGTCAGCATTTTCTCCTGGGATTCAGGAGACACAGGTCCAAACCCCACCTTGGCTACAGTCCCTTCATACTTTATGCTAGTACATATCAACCATATGGTATCTAAAGATCCCCAGCATCTGTGGAGCACAAGCAATTTGTGTTCCTGTGACAGGGAATTTGATCCTCTCTGTTCCTGGCTATTTTTACCCATTGTAAGTCACAGCATGATGCCTTCTTTTGGGTCACAATGGTAAAAATTGAATCCAGGACCTCTGGTTTCAAAAAGCACAAGGTTTGTCTCTCAATCATCTCTAAAGTTTGAAGGCAGAGCCATCATTCTAGCAGAATAAATTAGTGTAATTATCCCCTCCACTGAGGCCAAGGCAGCAGTTGCTAAAACAGCACCATGGTCAGCTCACACAGACTCAGGTTTCACACACCCGACAAAGCACACACGGAAAATTAGGTTCAAAACCTAATTTGTACTCCAAAGACAATTTTTTTTTGGTGAATAAATAAACACAGTATGGGGTAAATACTCAGAGCTCTCTTTAGAGGCTGGCTTTGATGAGAGTGACTGGATAAATCCCTCCAAATTTCATCTGTGGTTCAGCTTAACGATGATGAGAGAATGGACTGGACATAGAAGAATTGCTGTTGTATTTCAAGTTTTCAAGCTGTCTGGCTCTGATATGCAGGGCTGGATGCAAAAGCTCCATGTAAAAATGACTTCCCTGGGGTCTGGGCTTGATGATGCGAGAAACTTTTGAGTTCCAGTGATCCTGAAAGCCACAGCAGCAGACACTGCCCCTCCCAGGAAAGGCACCTGTGCCTGCAAAGGGGCAGATGAAAAGGCATCCCCTGCTCAGCTGAGTTAGCAGTGGAACACCTGGACAAAAAACAGGTTTGATTGCTCACTCATGTCCTCAGCAAGAAAAGGGATTAGGAGGAAAAGGAGTTAGATCCAGAATGCTAAAACTCACAGTTGGACTTCCCTGTAGCATCAGTTTTCCCAGTGCTTTTTTTGTTTCCTTGAGTCCAATCATTTCAAGGAGTTCTAAGAAAATTTCATCTCCTACTGCCAAGTGAGAACTTGAATGCAGGCTTTTTAGGTTTTTCCCTAAAGAAATCCACAGGTTGTGTGGGCAGTATAAACACGTGAGTATGTACTCATATATCTGTAAACAAAATCTCAGGCTTCTTAAACCAGGTTTATGTTTGGAAGTTTTAGCAGTACAGTCTGACTTAAGACACAAATCTGAGGGGACCTGGGAATATTAATTCCTGAAGCTGCCATATTGTCTGGGACTGAGGGAAGGGGAGTGAGCTGCAAACACTGACTCTGACTTGTCTCAGGCTGAGTTTTCTCCAGTGCACTCAGTGCTCTTTCCATCATTCAGCCTTCCAGCAACAAACCTACCAAGGCAACCACAAACCACATCAGGACACCCAGACTGGCCCCTGCTCTTCTCAGTTCCAGTCTGCTTAGGGAAGGAAAGGTCTAGAACCACCAGGACCCTGCCTGGAGGCTGACACAGAGACAGAGAGACAAAAAACCAAAAAAAACCAGGGAACAGAGGGGAATGCTTTTTCTTCCTTGTACTCTTTAGTATTCAGCCCTGACCTATTTTAGCCTTAAGCATTGCATCGTGACTGATGATTGCTCTCCTCTGGCCTTTGTTTTCAGCTTTCAGATTGTTGATGTATTACTGAAATGTTGTTGTCTGAAGCACCTCTGCTGATCACCGAGGCAGCAATCAGCTCACCCTCCGATGAGCCATTGAGACAGTCAGGCGGGCAGCCCCATTAGCCTGTCAATTCTGCCTCTTCCAACAGTTAGAACAATTTTGGTGAATTACAAGCAATAGAAAATCACTTTAGCTGCTCATTAGGTGGGAGACAGGATTGATGATAAATGCTTAGAGGCTTTGAAATGGCTTATGCAGACACAGTGTCCCTCCCCAGCAAGGTCCAGTTAACCCTTTTGCTGGTCAGGAAACAGTGGTGGTTACAAGCCAGGAACCTGCTGGGCTCTGCTCATGGTTGGCAAAAAAACCCAACTCTAGCAGAAGCCACAGCTCCTGAAATGAAGGGAATCTGTGGGATTTGAACTTCCCTGTCTTGCTGACCTGTTGGAGGGAGTCCAGAGGAGGCTGCCAAGTGGATCAGAGGGATGGAGCAGCTCTGCCATGAGGAGAGGCTGGGAGACCTGGGGTTCTTCAGCCAGGAGAGGAGAAGCTTTGAGGTGACCTCATTGTGGCCTTGCAGGATGGAGAGAGACTCTTTACAAGAGCCTGGAGTGACAGGACAAGGGAGAATGGCTTCAAATTGAAAGAGAAGAGATTGGATATTGGGCAGGAATTGTTCCCTGTGAGGGAGGTGAGGCCCTGGCACAGGGTGCCCAGAGCAGCTGTGGCTGCCCCTGGATCCCTGAAGTGCCCAAGGCCAGGCTGGACATTGAGGCTGGAGCACCTGGGACAGTGGGAGATGTCCCTGCCATGGCAGGGGGTTGGAATGGGATGAGCTTTAATGTCCCCTTTAATGTCCCTTCCAACCCAAATCATTCCATGATCTTCCACTGGGCTGAAGAATGACTCCATCTCATTTTTTGCAGGAATGCAGCATGAAGACTTTGTTTTCCATGGTCTGCTCTATCCATCTGAAACACAGTGACTTCAGCAGCCTGATTTCATTCTATCCACACACACCTGGACTGTGCTTTAGAAGCACAAAGGCAGGTACTGGATAATGGAGTGGAGAAGGTCTGTGGGAAAGAAATTATTGCCTTGCTTGGGGTTGCTTTCTCATGTGGAAGGAGACCCCTGTAAATACTAAGAGGAATAGAAAGGCCTTTGGTGCTGGTGTTTTGTGAGGACAGAAAGTCCTGTACCAGAATTTCAGGCTGCTGACGCTGCAAGCCGTGTTACAATGTCCTAGACATGAGTTTTGGAGTTTGATATTCATAGTTATGGGAAAGTAACTCAATCAGAGTTCTTGAACCAGCAGTTTCAGGCTGGGTTCCTCACACAGGTCACTTCTCTCAGACCCAACAGTGAATTATTAGATAAATAGGAGAGGAAAGGATGGAAGAAAAAAGCAGCAGTAGGGGAAATTGTGATAAAATAAATGTGCAGCTGCAATGATCTCAGCACTCCAATGCTCACCCACTCACATAGTGGAAGCTGTTCAAACACCACGGTGATGAACCCTGAACAGCAGCTGGGAAGGAGCAAGGACATGGAGTGACTGTCTAAAGAGTGAGCAGACTGTCAGAGGGGAGCAAAAATGGATCCCAACCTCATCAGGGGAACAAAAAGCTTTCCTAGAAATGTGGGTCTGACTTGTGGCACTGCTGTGGTGCTGGCACCTCACCTGCCCAGCACACCTCACCTGAGACAGGCAGTGACACAGGGACCACCCTGGATGGGCATTTCTAGAACTCAGCCCACAGAGTTTCTGGGATGAGGAAGCTCTTTGTGTGTGAGACCTGAATAATCCAGGTCTGGCCCTGAAATTCTGAGTGTTCATAGACTCAGCTGCACCTCTGAGCACTTTGTCCCTTGTCTGCTGCTATTTCAGGCAGCGTGCTGGGGGACTGGTTCCTCCTGCCATGGCATTGAGAATGACAAAGCCTCTCTACAGCATTCAGGAGAATTGGATGGATGAAGGACAGGCTGGACAAAGGAGCTGATATTTTGAGAAGCTTCTTTTATTCAGATCAGGTCTTTTAACTTGCCCTCATGCCTTTGTTCCGCTGATTTAATGATTCCTTCCTCCACGCCTCCCCTCTATTTCCATTTGTGTGGATCAACTACAGCAGCAGGAAACTCTTTAATTGGCAAAAACATTTGCTCAGATGCAGAGGTTTGCAGGTACAGAGCCCGTTGAATGAGGTTCTTTCAGCATGGAGGAGAAGAAATTGCCATACCTCCTCTACTGGCATTAGCAGGACCATTTTCTCCTCTTTGGATCTGGATTCTGAGGTATCCACAACTGGTCAAATAGGCACTGCTGCTCCATTTTCCTTTCTTTTTTTTTTTTGTAATCAGGAAAAGAAGGATGACACATGAAAGGAATTAGGAGACACAAGTTCAGTTCCCTGCTTCACTCCAAGCTTCCTATTGGTGTCCCAATGAACTTCAATGCATCACCTGAGCCTGTCTCTGCAAAGTGCTGTAAGAGGCAAGATTTAGGAAAGTAAGATTAACTTTCAGCTGAGATTAAGCCACTAATTCAATACATCACTGTGAATATGTCATTTGGACACCTAAGTCGCTCGAGCCCTGTGGTGTTTAACAGAATCTCAGATCTATCCCTTGACAAGCCTGGTCCTCAGAGTGGCTATTCCCTCATCACCCTCTGAGACACGACAGCAGCAGCAATTCTGTGCCAGGCTGGAGAGATGTGAGGTTGCTGTGCTGCAGCCTGAGGCTCTGGGGTGTTGTGGTGAGCCACAGCCAGCCCAGCTCTGCAGCTCCTGAGCTCTGCTCCATGGGCAGCAGTCACTGGCAGCTGATCTGTGTGTCCCAGAGCAGCACCTTCACCAGTTTGTGCTGCCCTCACCACCGAGGCAGAAGGCTCACCCAGAAAATGGATAGATAAATAAAAAAGAGACAAGATTATGCTGTGGAGATGGGTGTCTCCGTGGCAATCAAAAGTAAGGGAATGGGATGCACCTGGAAGCCAGACCCACCAGGGGACTGCTGTGAGAGCCAACAGAGGGAGGAAACCGATACACAGGGTGACTGAGAACTCCAGCAACTGAGGGACTGACACAACTCCATACTCGGGCTGATTAATGCACTGAGGTGTCATAAAAAGAAGCAAACGTGACACTCTGGTCCATCCATACAGAGATGTGACAGATGCACCAAGAATACTGATATATCAGGACTAGGAGACCTCCAGTTGAGCTGGTGTTCATGCCTGTAATTGTTACTTTCCAATTCTGCATTCAGATGGACAGAAGCCTGTAGGAGAATATCAAACTTCCACTAAGACCTTTTTAAATAATAATTACTCTGTAGCAGTGCTGTGAAATCTGTTATTAACCTGAGGCCAAAGGCCACTCTGTTAATCAGTCAGGGCTCATTCTATCAAAAGAAGCTGGGGCTGATTGCTGGTCTAATCATAGGGTGACAGCAACTGTCAGTCCTGACATCTCTACTAGAATAAAAACAGCCCTAAGGGCTCAACTTTGTTGTGGGGGTTACAAGACAATGGCTCTTGTGCTGAGGGATTTTGTGTTGGGCATGGCAAAGTGACACTTCCATGACTTATCCATGCGGTGGCTCCTGGCTCCGAGTGGAACATCTCCCTGCCCTGAGGGCTACAGCAGGCAGGAGAGGAGCACTGAGTGATGTGTTCTCTCACAGGACAGCCTTTCAGAGCCTCTGCCCCAACAGCCACTGAGAGCTGAGAGCAATGAAAGCAGAAATCAGGGCTGTGCTGCCCCTCAGCCCCCGCCTTTGCCTCTCCCAGCCCAGGTGATATCCCTGCCTTCACTGACAACCAGCACAAACTCTGAGCTCAGGTCCCAGGCAAGCTCTTGCCAAGGAAAGGAAGAGCCTGCTCCAGAGTGCAGAACAAGGTGAGAGGAAAGAAAACCAAGAGTAAAGTGCCCGAGAGCTGGGAGGGGACAGAGTTACTGAGAAGCAAGAAAAATTAGGGAATTCTGCTGGGGGAGGCAAGTCGGTGGTAAAGGTACATCAGTGTGCAATTGAAGGAGAGAATGGACTGGCTGCTCCATTATAAAGCAGTTTTTCCCTTGAACCAACACATTTTCACCTGCCCTGGGTGAGCTCCACCTCAGGTTCACCAAGCAGAGACTCTACAGGGAAACTACAGCAGCTCCACATTGTTTACTTTCAGTTGCTTTATTGAAATTCTCTCCATCTCCCCTCATCTCCTGCTGTATTACCAGATTACCCAGTCTCATATTCATCTGTCTCTGAAAGATTAAAGTGTCCTGGAGGAGGAGATCCCATTTCCACTCCATGCCCCAAGAAACAGAGTCTCTGCAAAGTTTTTCAGATTTGTAAGTCCTCATCGTGAGCAGAAATCTTCTGGCTGGGAATGAGAGCAAAGCCTGAGTGACAGCTGCCAGTTCCTACAAACCCCACCTGCATGGGGAAGGGAGAGTGGGGCAGTGAGGGATCAGTGCTGGAACTCAGCATCTTTGCAGGCTCTGTGGGGCAGGGCTGAGTTCCTGGGGCTCACACTGAAGGGAAGAAAGGATTAACAGCATTGTGAGACAGAGCATGGGGGCTGCTGCCCTGGCTTTGTCAGAAGAGCAGCAGCAGCCCCTTCCCTGCCGTGCTGGGGCTCGAGGGCACAGCCACACTGCTCCTTTCCTGGAGCTTTATCCACGCTCCTCCTGCATTCCTGACCTTGTTCCCCAAGACTGTCTGCAGCCTCCACTCTCTGCCTCCTGCTCACAACAGCAATTTCCTTCCCATAGCTGAGGTCCAGTCCCTGTCAGTCATCCCCAGCCTCCCCCTGTTCCCTCCCCTCCCAGGTCACACACAGCTATACCGAGCTGCATATAAATCCCAGGGCTTGGGTTATTTTTTCCCTTCTCAGATCTACCTTTGCTCAAACTCTCACTATCAGCCTCATTTCATCCCCACTCTTGACAGCTGAAACCTCTCTCTGTCCATTCCTTGGCAGGTGTATTACCAAGATGCACTGACAGCCACCTGCACCCTGCCTGCTGCCCTGCCCTGGCTCTGGCTGCCTCCACAGCTCCTCAGCATTTCCAGGGTCACAGCCTTGTTTCCTGACACCATTTCAGCAGCTCAGGATTGCTCCCACATCCCTTTCCTTCCTTCCCCATGCCAACAGAGCAGCCCCACCAGAGTGAGGGCTCCTCATGGGTTTTTCTCCATCTGCTTTGTCAACAGCAAGTGAGGCCAAAAAATCAACCAGAGCCACACTGGAACCATTCCTCTGCTCTCAGCCTTTGTGCCACGGTAACACATGCAGAACAACACCCACCCTCACACTTCCCCACCAAATGACACAAATCCAACTAATTAAAAGCCGAACTCTCCCAACAAACACCCTGCCCAGGCTTGGGGGAAATGCTGGAAGGCTGGTGCTGTGACTTATTGCTTTGTCATACTGTAAATATTGCAGAGGCCACATGGATTTTCAGTACCTGAGCACAACTCTGCCATTAATATCAAATGTAATGAGATATTATATGCATGGCAATCACAGGGAGGAAATGCAAAGCTCAGAGACTGCCTGGTGGAGCTGTGCACAGTTTGGTTTTGCCATGAAAAAGTCAGAGGAAGCCATAATGAATCATTTAGCTGACGATTTTTCTCTCTTTTTCTGTTTGCAAACTCTCTGCCAGCAGATTGCCACTTTCTCAGAAGTGTCCATTATTTGGAACTCGTCAGTGGACAAGCACTCATGTGCTAATCATGGGCCATTGCTGAGGGATGAGCTGTGTGCATCACAAGGAACATGAGCAGATTTGAGCATTCCCTGTGATGTGGGTCTCTCTCCTGATGGGATGAGATGGTCTGGAAGCCACTGTGGATGCTCAGGACTGTGCATCAGGAATCTGTGTAGCATGGCTTGGCAATATTTATGGAAGAGTAGCTACAAGCAGATCTGTGCAATAGCTGCATTGTGGCCTCGTGGCAGGTCAGGGTGACCTGGCTGAGGGGAAGGAGAACATCTGTGGCTTTCTCTGACCTTGCTCTGCACCTTCCAGCCCTGCAGCACCAGAATCCAGAGCAGGGTTTGCCCTTGCAGGGATAGAAACCCACACTGAAGCCCACACAACACTGGCTGCTTTCCTGGCTAAGGAGGCTGAAACATTTTCTCCTATAACCTCCTAAACCAGCAGCCTTGGCAGCAAAGAGTTTCACTGAGTTCAGGCCATCTTAGCCAGGACTAAACTAGAGATGATAACCCCTTGCTTTGCCTCCTGAGGGGATTTTCATTTGTTGAGAGGAACAAAATGCAAGAACCTGATGAAAGCACCTTCTTTTCCACATGCTCCCTACCCCTGTCCCTTGCTGTGCTGGCTGGGGGCAATAGAAAGGCAGTGCCCTTTGAGTATCTGCAGTTTAGAGGAAGCTTGCAGTGACCATTTGCATAATGGGCTCTGCTCCCTGGTGCAGAGTGTGACAGGAATCGCTTACACACACTTTATTACAGATTTAATATAGTGCCTTTCACCAGAGTCAAACACAGAGCCAGGCAGGAAAACAAGCCCCTCGTGAAGCTCATGGATAAGCACATAAAGCAGGAATAAACTGAGATTAGGCAGGGTGGGAAAAAAAGCATAAAAGGACTTGAGTTAGGTTTTAAATGAGTTGATGAGCCCGTGGCTTGGCTGTCTGAAGGGAGATTTCTGCCAGACTGCAGAGCACAAGAGAAAAGGCTCTAAGTGTGGAATTTGAAACCAGTGACAACACAGCCAACCAAGAATTAACCTGACAGTGCCTGCACACAGAAAAGCCAGTGCCTGCACAGAGCAGCAAGGATCACATCCCCTGTTCTTCTCTATCCCAGTTGTGGCTGCTGAAGGGGTCAGGAAGATGGATTCTCCGTTTTACATACAGGGAAACTGAGGCACAGAGCAATGGGATACTTTGTCCCAAACCATCAGTGGGGAATGCAGAAAGAAAACCCCATCTTGTGACACCCAGATCAGCTCTTTCTTGTCCGTGCTGACAGTTCCAAACTGGCAGTTGGGCAGCCAGGGCTGCAGTAAGGAAAGGAAAAGTGCCTTCTAGAAATTATTGTCATCTAAAGCTCAACCTTGAGAAATACTGGGCACCACAAAGGGTCTGAGGTCCTCAGCAGCTGCTAAGGCAGACAAATTCTCAGTGGAGCACAGAAGCAGTCAGATAAACACCTCACTTCCCTTAACTTTCAGGTGGGATGATTTTGTAGTTCTCACAACTGCTGGGCCAGTGTGGGTGGCTCTGACTCGGTGTTACTGAGGTGCCCTGGGGGCAGAGCTGCAGGTGCAGGCTGTGTAAATACACCTGAGACTGTGGGAAAGAGGGTAAAGAGGGAGAAATTGCCTTTTTGGAACCAGTTTCCCATGACAACGTTAGAATGGTACAAGATATTCATTGCCCCCCCATGAAATATAATAACAAATAAAATATAAAAAGAGGATGGCAACAGGGGGAGAAAAGCTTTTCAGTCAGGTTAGAAAAGCTATTACAAGCAGAACAAGCTTCACTTGTAAAGCTGGATCCAGCTGTATACAACTGCCCACAGTGCAATCAGCTGCAGCATCACCGATTCAGGCTCTTCAATAAATAACTTCAAAAAAGTTAAGGCTAAATTTGAAAATATTTACAAAGCTTTCAGTGAACCATATATTAGTGCCTGGCTCCAGGAGATCTTTTTTTCTTCTTTCTGGTCCCACCTGGCTGACCTCTCCTGCAGCCTTCTTTTGAGACATTCAAGAAATCAGATTTCTCTCGCAGTTTTCCATCCCTGTGGCTGGTGAGGTCCAACACACTCATCTTGTTTTATTGTTCTTCTTCACTGTTTTGTCTAAATCTTGCCTGCAGCATCACTAGGGAAAAGATCAGACCAAAAAAAAAAAAAAAAGGATGCTGCTACATTATTAAATCATAATAATTTGCAGAATGGAGATCTGGAGAGAAAAAAAAAATATCTGAAAGGCGTTTGTTTATATTGAAACTCTCCAGCCCTTTGTTTATCCTTCTGAGATATGTTTGGATGGAAATGAAGACAGAAGAGACAACTTCTACTGGGCAGATTTCAGGCTGGTAGAAAGATTGAGTGTTGCCTCCCTTCCCTCCCAGCACCAGCAATGGTGTCCACACACGGAATGACTCAGTCTCCCTGGGAGAAACTGGTCCTGCTGAATGCATAAAGACCATTCTGGATACAAATAATGATTATTTGTAGGTGATAAAGGCTGAGGGCACTGGGATGGCTCAGCTGGAGCACACTCAGGGCACTGGGATGGCTCAGCTGGAGCACACTGGGGGCACTGGGATGGCTCAGCTGGAGCACACTGGGGGCACTGGGATGGCTCAGCTGGAGCACACTGGGGGCACTGGGATGGCTCAGCTGGAGCACACTCAGGGCACTGGGATGGCTCAGCTGGAGCACACTCAGGGCAGAGCTCCCCGGGGGCTGCAGCTCCTCCCGAGGGGCAGCTCCGGGCTCTGCTCTGGGCCAGGGACAGGAGCCAGGGAACGGCTGGAGCTGGGCCAGGGCAGGCTCAGGTGGAGCTCAGGAAAAGGTTCTTCCCCCAGAGGGTGCTGGCACTGCCCAGGCTCCCCAGGGAATGGGCACGGCCCCGAGGCTGCCAGAGCTCCAGGAGCGTTTGGACAGCGCTGCCAGGGATGGACAGGCTGGGATTGTTGGGGGGGCTGGGCAGGGACAGGGGCTGGGCTGGGTGATCCCCTCAGTCCCTTCCAGCTCAGGATATTCCATAATCCTCTGATTCCAAGGATCAACAGGGCTCTTGCAATGTGAGGGCTGTGACAGCCTGTGCCAGAAGTTCTGCCAGGGCTCAGTGAAATAAAATCCACTTCTGGAAATGGCTGATAAATAAAAGCAAGAGATCTTAAAGACTAAGTTAATACATTAATGAAATAACAGTTGGGAGCTGGAAATGAAACTTAGATATTGTAGCTTGGGAACGGGAGACAGCAGAGATGGATTTATCTTAAAATGTAAAGACACAGAGTGACAGAATCTAAAAATAAAATCTCATTCTTAGCTGTGCTGAATAGTAAACAATTAGCAGCATCCAGCTGGAAATATCACTTGGGCTATGAAAAACACACTGGCAAAAAGAATCAAAAACTTGGGGAAGTTTGAGTCTGCTCTCTGTCTGCATATGCTAATGCTGAAAGCACTGAGAGGTGCCAGGAGACCCCTGGGCAGAGGAAAGGATACAGAACTGAGCTGTGCACAAAATTCCTTCAAAAACAATTGGAACAGCTAACTGCCCAGGAGGAATTGGAATTGGAATAGAAATGAGTGATTCCTACCACGAATGTGGGCACACAGGTCCTGACATAAACAGGTTAGAGATGAAATCATCCTTGCACAGATCCAGGGCTGGGGGGTGCAGATCCCTCACTGGGGAACCCGACACGTGGCACATCAAGGTTAAAGCTACTGCAAATCCATAGCTCCAGCCTGACTTAGATATCATAATGAGAAAATTTACCTCTTCACGTGTCATTTTGCTCATATGTAAATGAAGGACTATGATTAGACACCAAGGTGATGACACTTGGGCAAAGCAGGGATATTTTTAAATTAATTTTCTTCTGCTGCATACACCTGAAAGCTAAAAGGTAAATGGATACAGCCTGATTTTAATAAGAGCTGAGTAGGAGTTTTAGGACAATTCAGAATTTCTTTTCAGTGTATGCACAAATTTGGTGACTCTAAGGCAGCACCCCTCATTTTCCATTCAATAAACCCAGAGTTACACAGGTCATTGAGAGAGGGGGTTTGGAGCAATCACACATTTAAGGGTGGATTTAACACTGAAACACATTTGAATTGATCCTGAGTGTCCTACATATACACAACCTGGTATTTAATAGAAGTTCTTAATAGATTCATATTAACATATTAACAATATTAATAATAATATATAAATATAATGTTCAGCCTGAAGAAGAGCAGAGGTCAGAAACACAATGTAAGAGACCACAAGCAGAAGTTGTGTCCTGGTTCATTAGAGATGTATAAGAACAGCAAACAGTTTTAGCAACACATCCTGCCATTATCAGCCACTGAAATCCTGCTTTCCCCTCTAAAAATCCTAATTAATTACCAGGATGCAGTACAGAGTGAGAATGCCTCTTCCTAGGGAAGATCACACTTCCTGCTACTGCATTTCCCTCTGCCTGCCTGCCTGGGAATATTCACCACCTATCACAGCATCAAATGAGTTCCTGCCCATGTCATATTATTTGCAAAACCTTTCACACAGCCCCGGTGTGCCGGGACTGGGAGTGATAATAAACTCTACTCTGACATATCAATGGCTCAGGGAAATTTCCTATTGCAATTTTCAACACAAAATGAAACATCCTAGCAGGAGTCAAAGCTAGAGGAATCTGTTCTGAGAGGAATGATTTCAGGTAATTCATCATTATGAAATGAAAATGCAACACCATTGAAGTCTCCCAAAATGATACAAATAAAACCTGTAAAGTCCATGATCAGTGAGGGGTTATATTCAGCAGTACTTGGTCCAATAAATATTAAGATGTTAAATCACTCTTTGTATATCACAGTTCCCTTTCAGGGTGTGTGGCAGGAGCTTCTCAGAGCACCTGGGACACAGGGCAGCTTCCCTGACATTTCCCTCTGGAGTTCCCCTTTGTTCTCAACACCAGGAACAGCAAACTGGAGAACTGAGCAATTTGTTAAGTCAAGTGAGAGATTTGACTACTGCTCTCACAACTTGTCCATCAGACTTTTGCTCACAGCTCCTTCTGCCCTGGGCTTTGCTGGATGTGAGTAGAGTGGGTAAATGCTTTCAGAAATGCAAATTGGTCAAAAAGTGTAGCCCCAAGAAGAAAAATGTACAAATATTTTGTAATAAATCTGCATGAAGCATCTTTGAATAACTGTGAGTGAAACAGAAAGTGTTCTAGGCTTGAATCAAACATTTCTGCTTGACTGAAATGTGAAATATATTGCTTTATTGACAGGAGAAGTCAAGCTACAAACCAAAAGCTTTTTGGAATTGCTCTAATCAACACTCAGTGCACTGATGAGCTGAAGGAATCCCCAACCCCCAAAGTCTGGTGGGTACTTAGTGCCTTTGGCCATGGCAAGAAATTCTCATTCTCCCAGGTGTCAGTGACAGGACAAGAGGAAACAGCCCCAAGTGACACCAGGGCAGGTCAGACTGGATATTATGGAAAATTTATTCATCCAAAGGGTTGTCAAGCCCTGGCACAGGCAGCCCAGGGCAGTGGTGAGCCACTATTCCTGGAACTGTTCAAAAAACATGGATGGGGCATTTGGGTACATGGGTTAGTGGTGGCCTTGGCTGTGCTGGATCCATGTTTGAACTCAAGGATCTTAGAGGGCTTTTCCAACATAAATGATCCCATGATCCCACACTTGAACCCTCATAAGATCAGCAGGAAAAGTCTCCCAGTTCATGGAGGAAAGGCTTGTTTCAGAGGCTGCTTTGTGGAGAGGAAAGCATTTCATGCCCTGCATTTCCAACCTTTCCAAGTCAGCCTAACCCTGGGGTCATGAACTGAGACAGCTCTTCAGTTCTGTGCTCAGCCTTTGGCTGGGACTGCTCTGGCACCAGCACAGCAGATGGCAAGGTGTGCAGGAAAAGGCAGCACAAAGATCCCCAGCTGAAAATCCAGAAGCTGATCCACAGCAAAAGTGACGTCCAAAGAAGAGCTGCTGGAAGGCTGGAATTGCACAACACGTGGCAACTTCAGCTTGACTTTCCAGGGGATGACATTTCCTCCTCTCTAACTCACACTGCACCTGAGCTGTCCCCAGCCAGTGCCATCAATCTCGTGTGTCTGCTCACATTCCTGCTGTCTGAAGACTGGGGAAAAGCAGGGGGTCACTGAAATGGCTCTTTAAGGAAATTTCCCTGGGCCAGACTCAGATGAGAACTGAGTTATAGTTAAGCAGATTTTGCACCATGAGACTGGTGGTGCACTGATGTGATTATGGACAGTTTTGAGATTCATAAGAGGAGTAAATATCTGGCTCCCTGAGACTTTTTCTGTCAGCAGTGCCTGTGCTTGTGCTGAGTGACAATCTCTCTGTACCAGATTAGGGGCAGAGAGGATATTCCTGAGGCAGGCAGAGCCCTGTGCTCTGTCCCCATTCCCTTTGCAGAAGGTGGGGACAGGCTGGAGCCACCAGAGGCTCCATCAAGCCCCTGCAGCCCCCCTGAGGCCCATGTGCTGTTCCAGTCTCTCCTGCTGCTATTCCAGGGAGCACAGGCAGCTCAGCTCCACCTGGGACAGGTTCTGGAGGGCCCAAAGTGCAAACAGCACCTGCCAGGTGCCAGGGGAGAGCATGAGGAGGGCAGGGAGGGACACCTGGGGACTCCAGAGTGGCATCTCAGCCCAGGAGCAGGACACTGGGATGCACTCAACAGAGAAGTATTTAGAGATGAAGACAGCTAAAGAAAGAATGGACAAACCCTCTGATCCTTGAGTGATTGTGTTGGAGAAAATAAATCCTCTCTGGAGCTTGTTTGACTTTCACTCCTCAGTTTCATGCTTGGAAGTTCAGCTGTTCTTTCACAACACACTGACAGAGGATTTTCAGTTCATTGGCTCCCAGGGATCCCTGAAGAGAGATGTGATGGCACAGGTGTCCTGTCCTCAGTGGTACCCAGCAGCATGTCAGAGTGTTAAAAAGATCTTTCAGAGAGGGAGAGAAAGGACTGCACAAACCCTGCATTCCCAGTCAGGCACTCTGCAACTTAATTCAGATGACACAGCTTCAGATGGAAATGTTCTTTTTTATTCTGTGTCTAATGCAGATGAAGAGTAATACATATGGAACTTGTTTTTCAGCAACAACTTGTGAAGTAGTCAAAGTTTGGAATCTAGGGCAAGTAAATCAAGCAGAAATAAGGAAGGACATGCAAGCTGTAGCTGTCCTTCTCTGTCACTGAGCAGAGTTCTGGGAGGGCAGAGCAGGGGCTGCAGCACCACAGAGCCTCTCCCTGAGCAGCCTCACAGCCACCAGCTCTGAGCCTCTGGATCGTGGGGCAGAGCCACAGACAATGCAATTATCTAGGAAAAAAAAAACATTTCAAGGCAATTAAGAGAAATCTAATCATGTGGCTGACCCAGCAGTGCTGGGAAGAAACCAGTTGTTTTAGTGAAAGAGATTCCCTTGGCTTTTCTGCTTTTCCCAGAGTGGAGAATGAGGGCAGTGTCTGACAGAGATATTTTTAAAAAAACAAATAGAAGAACACCAAGAAAAACTAAAACAGAGACTGGGCAGAACAAGGGAGGTTGGAAATATCAGAATTTATCTGTCTAAAAGTATTGGAAATATTATTCATAGCCCTGAACTGGTAAATACTAAGATATTTAAATCTCCATTAACTCCTCTATCATTAGATGAAATTCTTTCCCAGATGCTATTCATTTCTCTCTGTACCTAAATTCTGATTATACTCAGTGGGGGACCTTTTGGTATGACAAATCACTGAATGGTTGGGGTTTCAGTTATTTGGGGCAAGTCCAAAAAGGTAAAACTGGTTTCAGAAGGAAATGTGCTTACATAAGCTGGGCAGACCAAACTTCTGCAAATGACAGTAAATCTAAAAATTATCTGAACACCACTCTCCCTGCAGCCTTGAAAAGCCTGCCTAATTTTTCTTTTAAATGGTTTATTAAAGCTTGTTACATTTTTAGGCATGACTGCTGGTTCAGCTAGCCCAGGATCACAGCAAAGTCTGGTCCTCACATCTCCTGAGAGCTCCTTCCCTTGTAAGGGCTCCTCTGGCTCTCCAAGCATCAGGAGCACTGCTGGGACACTGAGTTAATCTGGATCCAGAGGACAGCCCTGGATGGAGACTCAGAGGGAGGGCTGGGAGGGTCTGGCTGTTCCTGCCTCCTTTTCACAGCCCCAGGGCTGGGAATTGCTGACCCTTCCTTCTCTGAGCATCCTCCCAGGGGCTGAGGCAGTAGGGACAGCTATAAAAAACCCAGGGAATCATTTTCCTCAGCTAAAAGCTGCTGCAAAAGAATTAATTCTTTAGTGAAAAGCCAGATATGGCTTCCTCCTTTTCTCACAAAGACATTCAGCACTTTTTCCTGTGTTTACTTGAGAATCTCCCTGGGAGGAGCTCAAAAGTCCCAGAGTGAAAAAATAAAAGTTGCTGCTGTATCAGAGCAATCCTGGAAAGAGAGGCAGAGACACGATCCTGGTGAACTTCAGTGGGAAAGCACAAGCTGAAGTGCACAGAAGCAAATAATCAGGGAAATTTTGGGTAAATACAGCAGCAGCAGCAGCCCCTCCTGCCTGCTCCCCCTCGCTGTCTCGTGAACTGAGAGCATCTGTCCACATCCCCCGTGCCAGAAGGATTACCACAGACAGGAATTTACATTCTGTCAATTAAAACACCATCAAGCCAAGGATTAAAGTCACAAACACATGAATTAGAGAGGGTGCCAAGGGACTCTACCTATCTATCTTTCATGACTTTTGGAGCATTAAAGGCACCTTTAATCTGCTACAGGGACGTGCATGGCACTCACTCACAGGCGTGGCAAGGAGGTGGCAACCAGCACAGGGCAAGCACAAGCCAGGATTGGCACCTGTCTCCCCCTCAGACTTCCTGCACAAGTTGTACTTCCCCTCCCTCAAACTACAGTGATCATAAAGTGTTGGATATTACTGGGACAGGCACTAAAACACTGCCCCAAAACTGCTCAATGTGCTTCATGCAAGGGAGCAAAATAAAAACTGGGCAAAACTTAACTGAGCCTCACCCAACACTGAGCAGAAATTGGGGGGCCCAGGGTTTATTCCCCCAGCACTGGGTGCAGGACCAGGCACCAGCACCTCCTGCATCAACTCACGCTGAATTTTAGCTTTGGGCTAAAGCTTATGAGAATGAGAGTGGAAGTAACAAATGGTTTGTGAAACAGGGGAATAAAAAATCCCAATTTGATCCCATTAAATGAGCTGGTGGTGAAGGAATGGTTCAGTCCCTGTGCCAGATTGCCCATCAGGAGATGAATGTGCTGATGGTTTTATGTTTTATGGCCTGAGTTAACACTGCTGGGGTTTACACTGAATCAAGGTGGAGCAGATGGCAGGAGGGTTTCCATGTTGCATCCAGGCTACATTTCCAATTCAAATGGCAGCACTTGGCTCCACTAAAGGAGAGAAACAAGAAAAGAAGTTCAGGTTATTCTGTATTCCAGAATACAGATGCAGAAAGACCAAAACATTTTGCTTTCAGCACAAGGTACCTTCAGGGTATATTCAGTGCACAAAATGGCCTTTCTTCCCCCATGGATAGTGGCAGGCAGAGCAAAAGTGCAATGGAATAGAATAAGAATGGCATATTTTGTCTCATAACTGTCCTCACATCACTTGGGTAAGAAAAGTCACTGTGGTGGAGCTTAAAAGACCGAGTTCATCCCTGATTCAGCCTCCAGCTTTCTGCACTGTGCTCAGAACCACAACTCCTCTCACCTCCAACGAAGCAACAATCCTTTCCTTTACATCCCACACACATTGTCAATTTTTCGTGGGAGGAACTGTGAACATTTTGTGTACTCTGCTCAGGAGCAGCATCTCGAGCTGCTATCTTAATTCCCTGTAACAAATGAGAGTGTGAATTGGCAGCGCCAGGGTTTGTTCCCTGGGCTTGGCACGCCCTGCTCGCCCCGGGCTCCCAGCCCTGTGGCTTCCAGGGGAGCAAAGGCAGCCTAATTACAGTCAGGGCAGATTATTGCAATGTGATTACAGCCTTGGCTCTGATGGTTCCCCTGTGCTACTGAGAGAAGAGAAGGAGTACAGGCTCTGTCCTGTGGAGGCTGAGATACAAACGAGGAGAGAGAAGATGGAAAATCCACGGTGGAGAATAGGGACAGTGGCTGCAGCCTCAGGGTCATTAGTCTGTGTATTTTAATAATGATGATGTGGCAGCAGCTTGCCCAGCAAAGGTCAAAAATTGTGTGCTCCAGAGAGGAAGGGAAGCAAAGGAGTTGTGCACTTTACCAAAAATCTTATCTTTAATCTGCAGCACCTCCATTTACCTCAGTGAATTTACTCATCCTGAGCTTAATTTGAGTGCAGGTTTGAGCCTGGGCACAGAAATGGGTGCAGAACTGAGGCAGGAGGAGCAGCTTGTACCACGACATGCACTGAGCATCCCCTGTGAGCAGACCCTGGCACATGAGCAGCCCTGTCTGCCCTGCTCCTCATCTCTGTCCCCTGTGTCCCCTGTCCTGCAGTCATGGCACTCTCACCTCTGCCTAAGCTCTTCTCCCTGTGTCATTTTTATCATTTTTACAAAAGGATCTAAAGCACAGCCACTCCTTGCAGAGCCCTGAAGTCTTTAATGATTAGAGGCTGAGTCCAAGCCCAAGTTACTCTGGTTATTTTAGATCCTTCCAGGAGTAAATCACACAACAGAGCACACATTCCAACCCCCTCTGTACAAAAGGCCAAAACTCACCATTCACATTCCCTCTGAACCCTCTGCTGGTGTCTCTGTCACTGCCTCACTTCACCAGGTGCAGTGGTGATACCCAATAAACACAGGTGCTATACTGGGAAGAAAAAGAGCCTTAACTCCTGCTTTCCTCTCTGCCCTTACACTCCCAGCACAGGCACAAACTGCCTGCAAGCTCCAGAGGGAATTTTCCCCCTGGCTGTGGTCACGTCACCACCCAGGAGTTATCCCTGCTCTGAGGACTGAGCTGCTGCCAAACCTCTCCAACCTTCCTGCTGCTCCCCTGGGTGCTGAGCAAAGCGACCAAGCAGAGTTCCCCAGGCTGCAGGCACTGCTGAGCCCCTTCCTTGGCACCACACCTGCTGCTGGCCATGGCACCACACCTCCTGCTGGCCATGGCACACCTCCTGCTGGCCATGGCACACCTCCTGCTGGCCATGCCACACCTCCTGCTGGCCATGCCACACCTGCTGGCCATGCCACACCTGCTGGCCACGCCACACCTCCTGCTGGCCATGCCACACCTCCTGCTGGCCATGGCACCACACCTCCTGCTGGCCATGGAACACCTCCTGCTGGCCATGGCACACCTGCTGGCCAGGGAACACCTCCTGCTGGCCATGCCACACCTGCTGGCCATGGAACACCTCCTGCTGGCCATGGCACACCTGCTGCTGGCCATGGCACACCTCCTGCTAGCCATGCCACATCTCCTGCTGGCCATGGCACACCTCCTGCTGGCCATGGCACACCTGCTGGCCAGGGAACACCTCCTGCTAGCCATGCCACATCTCCTGCTGGCCATGGCACACCTCCTGCTGGCCATGGCACACCTGCTGCTGGCCATGGCACACCTCCTGCTAGCCATGCCACATCTCCTGCTGGCCATGGCACACCTCCTGCTGGCCATGGCACACCTGCTGCTGGCCATGGCACACCTCCTGCTGGCCATGCCACATCTCCTGCTGGCCATGGCACACCTCCTGCTGGCCATGCCACACCTGCTGCTGGCCATGGCACACCTCCTGCTAGCCATGCCACATCTCCTGCTGGCCATGGCACACCTGCTGCTGGCCATGCCACACCTCCTGCTGGCCATGGCACACCTGCTGCTGGCCATGGCACACCTCCTGCTGGCCATGCCACACCTCCTGCTGGCCATGCCACACCTCCTGCTGGCCATGGCACACCTCCTGCTGGCCATGGAACACCTGCTGCTGGCCATGGCACACCTCCTGCTGGCCATGGAACACCTGCTGCTGGCCATGCCACACCTGCTGCTGGCCATGGCACCACACCTCCTGCTGGCCATGGCACACCTGCTGCTGGCCATGCCACACCTCCTGATAGCCATGCCACACCTGCTAGCCATGCCATACCTCCTGCCTTCCAGCCTGGGGAAAAGGGAGATCCGTGGGCATCCAGCACTGCCCACACAGCATCCCATAGCAAAACCTGCTGAGTTCCATCCCTTACCCCAGCCCAGAGTGAATCTCTTAGATTGCTTTTTTCTTTCCCTTTGCTTCAGCAGGAAATAGTTCTGATGAGCTCTTTGAGGCAGAGAAGCAAAAAGCAGCCCTGGTTTCATCTCTGTACCCCAGGGCTGAGCTGCAGAGTGCCTGTGGCACCCATTTGTGCCTCAGCACCTCCCAGGCTCAGTGACATTGCACCAGGTCACTTGGTGGCAATGAGTGGCATCACACACCTCAGTGAAGCACAGCTCGTCCCCTCTCCTTGCAAGGCAAATTTTCACAGCAATAGGATGTGAGTGTCACTGGATTGCTGGTCCCTGTGTGTGGGACACAGCTCGTGCCTGGGAGCTGCCACTGCCTGCAGAAATGTGAGGGTGAAGTTGGAGGGACTGACTCCAAATAACATTGTGAGCTACAAGGGGAGGATACAACTCCATCACCCCTGCTCTCCTGCTTTCCATAAAATTTGTCTTTAAGCAAAATATTGCAGCCCAAATTAAATCATATGGAAAACACACAGCATCCCCCTCACTGCATTTGGGAGTGGTGCTACTCTGAGGCACCTCTGAATTCAGTGGAGTTCCATCCCTTTTCCTGGGTGAAATCCAAGGAGTTTGGACTGACCCCTACCCCAAAAGGCAGGAAAGCTGCAGCCATTCACCCCAGTGTTGGTTTTGGCTCCCTGCATCCCCATCATCTCTTTAATGCAGCATTCCACAACATTAGGTGCTTTTCTCAAGCAATGAGTGATGAAGACACTTAGAGAGAACTTTATAGCACTTCAGTTGACAATTTTCTGGGCTGATTGTGCACCTCCCTCCTAGCAGAGGTCTCTGCACCACAGATGGTGCTTTACATATAGCAGTAAAATGACACAGTTGGAACTGCAGCATATGTGCCTTTGCTGTGTCTCTGCATCCCAGGCAAGTCCACTGGGTCTCCAGCTCGCTCCCATTTTGCAAAGCTCAGCTTAACAGGTGGGATGCTGGCCTGTTGTTCTTCCTTCAGCTGATGGAAAGGATTGCAGTGGTGGAGTGGTGAAAAAGAAAATGAGCAGGACCTTGCTCATGAATGTTATATCCCTCCACTACAAAGCCAGGGCTGTGCAAGGCTATAAACTTGCTGTTATCTCTTTCCCAGTGTCCCTCAAAATAAATTGGCAATGACCACTTTCATGGGTTCCCATTTAAGAGAATCCTGCAGGCTGTCTGGTGTTTTAAGCTTGTGAAGTATTTCCCACCTGATTCACTGAGGGTTATTACTGAGGGGAATTTAGCACTGCCTAAAGCTCCTGGATTGTCCATCCTGGGAATGCGATGTTCTTTTCACCTGCAGATCATTCCAGCAGGGGCTGGGGAGGAGGATTTCCCAGAGATGCTCACCAACACACCCTCAGGAGGGGCAGGAGGCCAATTCCCACTTGGGCAGTGCCTGCTCCTCTGAACCCTCCTGCTGTGGGTGTGATTTACCAAGACATGAGTATTGGTCTAACACTGATACTCAACTGTGAGGACAAAAGACTCTCTAACAATTTAAAGTTAGAAAGGGTATGTTTATTCAGCGCTGGGCAGCAGCGTGGGGTAACCCCTAATACACACTGCAGAATTCCAGGTGGTTACAGAGTCTATTTATTGACAAAAGGTTCAAACAAATACATATTGATAATACCAGCCCCTCCCACCCCTGCTTCCCATGGTAATTAGCTGGAATGGCAATTAAGCAGCGTGGTTGGCTTCTTGAATTAAGTCTGGGGTCGTTTTTGTGGGGAGGGGGTCTCAAAAGGAGGAAGTAAGGTGAGTCTTCCTCACCTTTTCTATTAATGACAATACAAATGGCTTTTGGGGCAACTCCAGTTTTGCAAAGAATGAGTTTCTGGTTGCAATTGTTTGTGTTCTTTGGACCTACCTACCAGTTTCATCCTTTCCCATTGCAAGCACAGCTAAGCAAACATAAATTGACAGGCAATCAATTATTGAAGTTTCAGGTAACTATCTCAAGCCCAGTTTCTTCCAACTTTTAACTAAAATCCTAATTTCTTTAAGATTAGTGTTTCAGGTGTGCTCTGATGGAAATGTGCTTTAGGCTGCCCCAGGAAGGTGCTGCCCTGGCTGAGGGTCAGTGCAGGACAGAGCTGTGACCTGTCAGACCCTGATGCTGATCAGGAGGCACTGCAGACACCATCACAGGATGATCCCCCAGGACAGCACAAGAACAGACGGGACTGAGATCAAGATATGAAACTTGTTAGCCTGGCTTAACCTTTAATAAAATTGATCTCAGCCTCCTCACAGCTGGAAAACACACCAGGCACGTTCTGAAAGGAGTTTGGGGAGCTGTGAGCAAGTTCCAGTCTCTTTTCCATTTCTCCCACCCTGATACCCACCCAAAGAAATCACATTTTGTCCTTGAGAGAGCGAAGCATGAGCTCCCTCCTGGGATCAGCGTGCAGACCTGGCTGTTCCTGGCCTGTCTCACAGCCCTGCCACCCTTCCCTGCACAGACACAGCATTGCACTCTACCTTCAGTTTTAAGGGTGCAGCAGCAGAGGGCATTAACCATGCACACACTCTGTATTTCTTTGTATTTTCAGCTGACTGCTCAAAATTTAGTTCACACTCAAATATTCCTGAGGAGACAGCAGAACTTCCCTACCCCTTTATTTCTGATAGCCAAAGAAAATCAAGATACAGCTGAGCTGATGCAATGACATCAGCTCATACTGCTGTTGTCTCACACTGTTTGGCAGGTTTTAATCTCAAAACTCCAGCTTTCAGAGTCATTGATAAGGCTCAGAAAATATAGGGAGATAATGCAAGTGTCTCTACCTTTTCACTGGGGAGAAAAAAATTAAAATTGAATCCCTGTGACCCATTCCAAGCTCTGAAAAGATACAGCAACAAATGTCTAGATTGTCCCTTTCTTCATTAAGAAAAAAAATAGCTATTTTGGAACAAATCTTTTCTTTCCAGAGGCAATTCACTCATGAATGCTCAAGGTTGGCAACTTCAGCCCTCCCCTATATTCCAGGAGCCTATGACAAGGAGACTTGCTATATCAGCTAACTTGTAAACACTGAAAACTGTCTGTATTTATGTCGAATAATCACTTTTGCAGGGCAAGCGAAAAACAAAGCTCACAGTGCTCAAAAAAATGGGGGGCTGGGGCAAGCTGAAATCAATACACCTTTAGTTCTCTTGTCTCAGCAAAAGGAGACTCTCAGGCAGCTTTTTTAACCCTTTCCCACTCTAAAGAAGAAGAGAAATAACTCCAGAGTGATCTGTGTCTTGTCATGCCTGCTCACATTAATTCTCTGATCTGAGTCGAGATGTTGTGACAACAGCCTAGGCCCACGTCCAATAAAGATTTAAAAACATGAGATGTGGATGGTAAAATACTAAGACTGATGGCAAGTGCAGTGTGTGGGTAGAGAGGAGCAGGATCCCTGCCTGGCACCCCAGGGACCCACACCCTGTGTGATCATCACTCCATGGGCACAGGACAGCCTCCAGCATCTCTGGAGGGGCAGCTGAGCTGCCTGACAGCCCTGCTCACCTCCCTGCCTTCCAACTACAGCACAGTAATTTCACAATTATAAGCCGCACCATTTTGACTAAAATTTTGGTCTGAACCCAAAGTGTGGCTTATAATCGAGTGTGGCTTATATATGAACAAAGAGCAAAAGTTGCTGTTTTAGTTTGGAGGACAGGTGTCTGCTGAGAAAGGCAGGAACTTCTCTTTGAAATGACGAATGTAAACCCCCTCCCTCCAAATTATTATAATTTTGAAATCAAGGGGCTCTCAGGCAAAGATATGGGAATTAGGAATAACAGTTCTTTACCAGGGAAATTAAAATAGAAATACAGTACTACAAAGAACAAACCCCAAACCCTGACACAGTCAGAGTACAACCTGACACCCGTCAGGCAGGGTGTTGGCAGCAGTCCCATCCCATGGTGGCTGCATCCTCCTGCAGTGACAGATGTGGCTCAGTTGGAGCAGTGCTCCTGTACAAGGTGCAGTTTCCCTCCGGAGCTCCAGTGGGGATGTGGAGAAATCCGGTTTTCCTCTGGAGTCCAGTGGAGAAAGGGGCTCCCTTAGTGTCCCAAAACCTCTGTTTTTATCTTGGTAAGAAATGTTGGGCTCTTCCCCCTGGCTGGAGCAACTCCCAATGGGATGCAGTAATTTTAATCAGGTGCAGCTTATAATTGTGAAATTACTGCCTGCACTGAGGGGGAGCACACACTGCACTTCTCCCATCTCACCATAAGTCAGAGAATGGGTTAGGTTGGAAAAGATCAAGATCATCGATTCCAGCTGTTCCCCCAGCACTGCCACCACAATCCCACACCCCCAGGCAGCACATGCACGTTTTGAACACTTCAGGGATGCTGATTACACCACTTCCCTGGGCAGCCTGAATCAAATGAACCACAAAACCTCTACATCCACATCCCAGGCTTGCTCCATTGTCTCTGGATGCCTCCTAGTCCCCAGAAAATGCCAGAGCTTTGTGGTGCTGCAGGCTGAGAAAATCAGAGCCAGCCTCTAACATATGCAGGTAGCACCACTGGTCCCCATGATGTCACCCCAGGATTAGCATGCTGATTAACAGCTGGTTTCTTGCCATTCTAATAGGCTCTAAATACCTCTCCTAGGAGCTCCTAGCAGGAATTGGATTTTGGAAGGGGTGGGAGGGGATATTTTGTATTCACAGGGTCTTCTTCATACCCATAGGGCATTCAGTAATTCTCAGTAATTGTCCTACACTTTATATTTAAAGCTCGTTGTTTTCAAAAAGCATTTCATTGGCAGGGGCTGATGCAGTCTCTGTTCCCCATTCCTGGCTCCCCCTTTTCCCTCTTGAATTATTGATCTTTCAGCAGAACAGGATTTGTCTTCATTACACGTGAGCTGCAATCACCACAGATATTAGTGTAAGCTCGTGGTGGCAGATTGATTATTTCCTTGCATATGGAACCAGGGGGTCCCTCCCACAGCTTTATCAGGGATCCCCAGAGCCAATTGTTCTTTAGAGGACAAAAAAAATGGAAATTAGATTTTGGTTAAATACATCAGAAACTAGATTAGATGTTATTATTTCAAAATGTCAAGCTTGGGGGAAGAGTGTTCCTCAAAGAACTAAAAAAACCAATTGTATGGAAATACTGGTGGCATCACTCCTTGCTTCAGTGATTTCCAAGTGGGAAAAACTTAAGTTTTCCTTCTCACCACTCGTGACCAAGAGATCTAAGAGCAATCCCCCTCAGCTGAGTGCAGAATTAAACAGTGATAAGAAGTACAGTAATTTCACGAATACAAGCCGCACCAATTTGACCAAAATTTTGGTGGAAACCCGGAAGTGCGGCTAATATTCCGGGGCGGCTAATCTATTAACAAAATTCTAAAAGCTGCCAACACGGAAGTGAGAGCCCGCGGCAGCCCCAAGCCAAGCTGGAGCCCGGCCGGCCCCGGCAGAGGTGGGAAAGCCGGGCAGAGGCGGGGCCAGCAGTGTGGGGGCGGGCGGCAGAGCCTGAGCCAGCAGGGCGGGGCAGGGGGGGCGGCAGAGCCGGGTCAGTAGGGCGGGGGAGCCCGGGAGAACTGGGGCTAGCAGTGCAGGGGAGCATGGCAGAAGCAGGAAGGCCGGCGGGTGGGGCTGCCTGGCAGCGGGGGAAGCCCAGCATAATCGGAGCCAGCAGCGTGGGGGAGCCCGGCGGTGCGGGGGCCTGCAGTGCCGGCCAGGGCGAGGAAACGCGGCGGCGGTGCAGACGGGAGGGGGCGGCCGGCGAGCCTGGTGGCGGCAGCGGCAGCCCTGCCGGCAGGGCGAGCGAAAGCGGCGCTCGGCGAGCGAAAGCGGCGCTCGCGAATGCGCCGCTCGGCGAGCAAAAGCGGCACTCACGAAAGCGGCGCTCGGCGAGCGAAAGCGGCGCTCGCGAAAGCGGCGCAGGGCGGGCGCGGCGCTCGCGAGGCGCGGCGCTCGCGAGGCGCGGCACGGGGCGAGCGAAAGCGGCAGCGGGGCGGGCGGCGAGCCCGGCGGCGGCAGCCCTGCCAGCCGGGCGAGCGAACGCGGCAGCGGGGCGGTGCTGACGGGAGAGGGGGGCCAGCGAGCCCGGCGGCGGCGGCAGCACCACCCGGCCAGCCCCGCCGAGCCGTGGCGCTGAGCTGGGCCACCCGGCCCCGTCGGCAACCATGAGCGGGCCGAGCCTTCCTGGCCCCGCCCCGAGCCAGTAAAGCCCGCTATGCCGCGATCCTGTTACTAATTGGCCAATTTGTGAAAGCTGCGCACGGATTCTCGCTACGAACGAAAGTGCGGCTAATATTCGGGGTGCGGCTTATCTATTGACAAAGACAGCAACATTGTCGAGGCACCGGGGGTGCGGCTTATAATCCGTGCGGCTTGTATTCGTGAAACTACTGTATATAAATAAGAACTCACCCTTAGGGACTAGAGCTGCAAAAAGCAAGTCTGCATTCCCAACATCACTGGAGCATCACTCCTGCTGGTCTTTGCTTGTTGTAAGCAAGAAGCTCAAGATCTAAAGAAAGCCAGGGAGAGATATTTTTCCATCAGAACCCACTGGAGCTGGTGTGCAAGGAAAGAACAGGCATCAGCCAGGCTTTGCTGAATACTTCTCCTGCAGACACAGGCATCTGGGACCAAAGGGGATGAGAAATGTGCACCAGGGCCACAAAAACCTCACACAGCAGCACGTGTGGCACTCTGGGCCACCAGGAGCACTGGCTGTGCTGGTGGCAATGGCCAGGCAACAGCAGCACACAGCTGCCAGGTAAAACACAGCAGGCATGGAAAACATGGAAAACACACAGGTCATGGACATCCCACACCTGTGGCTCCCACAGCAACCCGTTAGTCCCTGTTCACCCCAATGTTCTTGGTGATGGGAGTCCAGTGTTGTCCTTCTGGAGGTGCCACCTTTACACAGTCCAAGCTCTGGGCACCCAGGGGTGGCTGCAGATATTCCCACAGCTTGGGCTGGCATGGATGCAAGCAGTGGCTGCCTTTCCTCTCCCACAGTCTGCACTGCAGGAATTTCTGTTTGGTGTGCTAACCAAACCTTCACCTCCTTTAGGCCTGGAATTAGCACCTTCCTGGTTCAGATTCAGTTCCTGTTCTGGTGGCTTATCTTATCTTATCTTATCTTATCTTATCTTATCTTATCTTATCTTATCTTATCAATCACCTTCTTACTGTTCCTCTTGTGGTCTCGACATTGTTTTGAGACAGGCACCTGCATTCTTTTAGTCCTTACAATGTCACAGCCTCTTGCCTTGGCCTCCCAAGCCTAGAGCTCATCCTGGCACTGCAGGTGGCACTGCAGCCACCTGCACTGAAAGGATTCCTCAACAGCTGGAAGCTCCCAAAGACAAACCTGACCTGGGATTCACCAAGAAACAGGCTGGCACCCACCTAGAGCAGCCAAGTGCAGGGAGAGCTCAGCACTGTGCCATCACCTGTGCAGCAGCTGCTGCAGGGGTGACTGAGCTACACAGTCATCACAGGGCTCTATTTTTTTGAGTCTTACATGATGAATGATAAGAAGCAGACTTTTCCCTAAGGAGAAGTCTGAGAGTTTTGACATTGTCACCTATTGGTAAAAAAAAACTTACAGATTTTTGTTCTATACTTAGACAGTCCCCAGAGCCAACCCAAGCAAGCCCACTCAACATCTTGTGTCCTGATTGACAGTTTGCTTTCTGCTTGGAAAGCTGTAATCAAGGCAGCTCCTGTTAATTCAAAACACTGCTGCAAACGTCATTTTCTCTACCCACCCCTCTGACCCCTTCACACTTTCCTCTGCCACCTTCCCTTAGCTACTTCCTATCTGTCACCCCTAAAACAACTTGTTTCCCTTTCAAACCCTTTGTGGACTGTCAGACTAAACTGAGATAAGATAAGATAAGGTTTAATCACACTGGTTATTTTAGAGAGATCCAATTCCAGCTAATCAGAGTCAGTTATTACAGAAAGCTGCAGGTTTATTTAAGTAGAAATTAAGCTATACAGCTAATGTTTCTATTATGAGGACTCTTGCAAACTTGGTAATAGGCTGTTAGCAATCTTATATTCATAGCCTCTTTGGCCTGGAAGAACAAGATGATTAACATATGTAAAAGCTCCAAATGATCAGCATCCTTGATGCTGATTCAAAGAACCTCCAAAGAGCCATTCCTCAGACATGTCCTTTTATAACCCAAACCATTTCATTTACATATTCATTTACATATGTCCCACAACACTTTAAAAGTTTCTGTTGGATTGGTTCAATAGAAATTCATTTATATTTATCTCACTTCCACATTTGTAACATCATTAGAGTCACAATGAGCTTAAAATACTGTAACAAAATCCTTGGTGTCAGAACAACCCCACCTCAGAAATGTCTTATTAAAATTCCTCATCACCGAGTCTCAAAACATCTTCTAATCATATTCCAGTGCAACAAATTAGCAAATCGCAAGGTTGTAGCTCACGTTATCCAATTAAATGAAAATGAAGGACTTTAGCTCTGTCAAAGACAAATTATTCCTACTGCTGCTCCCAGCCAACTTGGCCTCCAGTTCCTGGTGTGCTTGTACCACCTCAGCTATGGAGAGACATCCTACAGCAGTAAAACGTTTTGCTCCAGGGGTAGCTTCCCAAATTCCCCATTTCCCTCATAAATTCCCCATTTCCCTCTCCCACATTCCCCATTTCCCTCTCCCACATTCCCCATTTCCCTCTCCCAAATTCCCCATTTCCCTCTCCCAATTTCCCCATTTCCCTCTCCCAATTTCCCCATCTCCCTCTCCCAGATTCCCCATTTCCCTCTCCCACATTCCCCATCTCCCTCTCCCAAATTCCCATTTCCCTCTCCCACATTCCCCCTTTCCCTTTCCCAAATTCCCCATTTCCCTCTCCCACATTCCCCATTTCCCTCTCCCACATTCCCCATTTCCCTCTCCCACATTCCCCATTCCCCTCTCATAAATTCCCCATTTCCCTCTCCCACATTCCCCATTTCCCTCTCCCACATTCCCCATTTCCCTCTCCCACATTCCCCATTTCCCTCTCCCACATTTCCCATTTCCCTCTCCCAAATTCCACATTTCCCTCTCCCAATTTCCCCATTTCCCTCTCCCACATTCCCCATTTCCCTCTCCCAAATTCCCCATTTCCCTCTCCCACATTCCCCATTTCCCTCTCCCTTTCCCGGAGTCCCCGTGGCAGCCCAGGCTCACTGGCACCCACTGCTGATGGAGCAGCCACCCCAAGGAGGGGCTGGCCAGCCAGCAGAGCCCAAAGGCTTCAAACCCATCACACTCCTTCACTTCTCCAACCCTCTGTCCCTAAAATAGCTCTCACATTCTGCCAGCCCTCCCTATTTATATGATAAACTCTCCTGAGACACTTCATGTAGAAGCCAGCACAATGGAGCCCCAAATTCCCTCAGGAACACAGGTGACATTCCTTCCTTAATCCCTGCGCTGTCACTGACCCTTTCATTCCACATCCTGATCCCACTGTCACACACAGATTTATTTTGGGAGACACTTCACACGTCAAAGGTGGTTAAATGGCTTTTATCATCATCACCATCATCATCCTGGCAGCCACAAAGCTTGTTACCATACAAGGAGAAAGTTTGCCAGGAACAGAAAAGCTGCTCAGGAACCTTCTTCTCACTTTTCCAAAGCTAACAGTGTCACTGACAAAGGCATTCACAGGTTCCCTCTGCAATGGGCTGGAATTAAGGAAGGGGTGAGTCATTTTTCATTTGCAGAATTTTAATGACTGTCATCATCAACAGCATTTGCATTCATTATTCCTTCGTGATATACCAAAGAGCTGGGGACATTTTTGCTCTTAGAAAACCACATCACTGCAATACAAGTTGTGTCAAGGCCTTAATATTTATTTGAATTATTCTTGGCATGCTTTTTTTCTTCTCAGAGCACCATGAAGCATATAATTACTGAAGTAAATATATAACCCCACATGCATGTCTCTATAAAATAGTGTAAATATACCACAGAACCAATCTTCTCTATAACATAAATACTTTTCCATTGAAGGATCATATGATTTCATGGGTAGAGTTTTCTTTCTGTTTTGACTGAGTGGCTGTGGGGCTTGGAAATCTGCAGTGGAGTGAAAATCCACAGCCAGGGTTTTCAAAAGGAATAAAGGATATGGATTATGTTTTTTTCATGGAAGATTTGGGGTGTCTCCATGAAGAACCTACACTTTAAAATTGTAGATACCACAAATACCACTTCCAGCACATCCCCAGGCACAAAGATGAGGTGGGAGCCACTTCTGCCAAGTCATATCCTGCAATGAGCTGAACACCAGAGGATTCCCCAGAGATTTGCCCCACATTTTCCACTGCCCCAGTTTGGAGAGGCTGCTCAGCAGAGCAGCCCTGACACCCACTTCTGCTCCTGGCTGCCCTGGTGAGAATGATGCCACAGGAGTCAGCTCACACCAAGCAACAGAACAGCTTCTCTGATTTAGATTTTCCATCAATAAGAAGAACTCAGAGAGCAATATCTTCTGCCAGTTGGGTCAACAACAGATTCCAGAGTGCTCTGGTTTTTCATTATTTGATAAAATAGATAAACCTCATCCAACACCTACCCAGCAGAGGGATAAAACCCTCTCCAAAGAAATTGAACACTCGTGCCCTGCCATCAGTGAGGGCAGACAGGGCAGGGCAGGGCTGTGCTGGGTCTGCCCAGGGACTGGCACTGCCACCCCTCAGATCTCAGCAAGGAGCACAAAACCAGCACCAGCAGCTACACTTGCCTCTGTACCTTGTAGGCAATCCTGATGGATTGGTTTATTTATTTCTGTATCTTAGGGCAGGGAAGCATGGACATTTACTGATAGGAAGCTTTTTTCCCTTTGGTTTCAATTCTGGTTGTTTGCTTTCACGTTGGAATATGCCTGGCAGTGTAGATTTTCAGCACAATAAACCTGAGCTACAGAACTGACCTGTCACAGATCATTGCAAACCTGGCCCAGATTTTAAACCCATCACAAAACAGTGAAAGACTCCATATTTTATCTTTTATTCTTTTAACCACATATTTATTTCATTCTTTGGAAGCCCAGTGAACACAAGCACCAAGAGCAGCAGAGGTTCCATGTAAAACAATTGGGGGTCTGTGCTCCCTAGGCCAGCACTGGCTGTGGTTTATATGGTATTTATTCTGCCTTAAATTCTGTGTTCTGTTGACTTTCCCCAACTAATTACAGAGACATTTGATGCTACCAAAGAGACATTTTTTCCCTTTCAGTCTCAGACCTGCGAACTCCCTGATTTCTCATCTTTATTTGATCAACAGGGAAAGTAATGACAAACTGGTCCTTTACAATTCTCCAGGTGAATCCTCCCCCCCTGGTATGGCAGGGGTGTCTCAGGAGCTCAAGGTGACCACCTGTGTGTGTTTTAGAGTCTCTGTGTCCCAGCTCGAGCATCAGAGAAAGAGTCAGGAGGTGTCTTCTGTGGTTTCCAGAGTTGTTTATTTTATCTTATCTAAGAAGTTCTTTCCCTGACTAGCCTAAGTCTGTTCAGCAGGTCAGCCCCAGGCACACTGCCTGCTTTCAGGGCAGTATTATCTTTCTATACTACAAACGATGTAAACATTATTTACAATTATCTTCCAATACCTATCACTTATATTGTACAGTCTGGTTCTACTCTAAACCAATCTAAAAGTGCCAGAAGATCCACCCAGAAGATGGATGCTAGGAAGAAGGAGAAAGAAGGACAGAACACGCCCAAATTCCTCCATCTTGACCCTAGACCCCTATTCTAAAAATATTAAAATTCCACTTTTGCACCTTGTGATAAACTAACTTATACTCTACTTATTTTCTGTGACTTGTAACTCTTCATACAAAGGTGGTAATTTTTCCCAGGGGCTAAAATCAAAGGCACAGGGGTTTTAGGCTCTGTGCCAAGGCTCCTGAGCCCCCTGCCTGGGTTCAAACCATCCAGGGCAGCCAGAGGGATGTCCTGGGCTCCCACACCTGGGTGTCTCTAACTAAGCCCCTCTGTGTCAGGAATCCCTGATGCCATCTTTTGACAGCACCTGCAGAGCAAAGCTTGTAGGAAACAATGCACCTGAAAAGCCATATTTTATACTCTGCCTCCTCGTGTGGGACTCACACACACGTGGAGCAGCATTTAACAGTAGTTATCTCTACTCTGCTGAAAAAGGAACTTTCCAATTTTCACTTATGTTAATACAAAACCTAATGTCCTGTGGAAGCTGATGTGAGTTGTGCATGCATGAATTATTATCGATTTCCTTGCAAAGACTTATCTCTGGACTACAAACAGTCTCAACATAAAAGTTAAGGTGAAATATTCTCTCCAATGTATTACACAAAAGGAAACTATTTCCATTCTTCTGTGGGTAAACGGCAGGATATTGCTATGATACCCAGTTAATCCTTTTGGATGAGCATTAGATTTTTCTTGGCACAGCATCTTGTACCACTTTCAAAAAAAAAAAAAAAAAAGGAAAAAAAAATGCTGTTGCCAAGGCATTAAGCAAGAAAATGTTGAATGCTATTCTTGCAAAAGGAGCTTGAATAAACTATCAATGCACAGGCTAAAGTGGGAAATGCATGAGTCAGGCTGAGCCACTCTATCTGCTGGGGAGAGTGGGGAGATGCACACCCCAGAGATGGGGATGCTGTCCTGGGAGCTGCCTCCAGAGTGGCAGCTTTGTCTTTTGGTGGTGACTCACAGTTTAAGCTTTGTCAGAAAATAATTATTCTGCCTACCTCGGGAAAACATTGATCTTTACATGAAAACCTGTAAACTGTACACTTTTGCACATCATGTAAGCCAAACCAGAAAATAAGAAATGATGCTGCAGAACTTCACAGGCATCTCTGTGTCTGTCTTCATTGTGTTCCTATTCTCTGTGGTGAGTGCTCCATGGGGGATCCCAGCACCTCCCCACATTTCCTTTGCTGGTGTTCTCCATTGCTCATCACAGGAGCTCTCAGTTGAAGCCTAAAGGGAATTCTGTGTGCACATGAGGAGCTCAGAGCAAAGGACACAGCCACAGGAAAGGGGAGAACAGCAGCACATGGACCCAGGCTCATCCTGCAGTGCATTTCCATTTGTGAACACAAAGTTTGTCCATTTTCTTCTCTCTGCAGCTCCAGACTATGAAGTCACCTTCTCCTTCACACTGCTCCATCAGAGAAAGCTGCAGCCAGAGAGAAGGGATTTTCCCTCAGGGTGGGAGAGTTGAGGCTGCTCAGCCTGGAACAGAGAAAGCTCCAGGGAGAGCTTAGAGCACCTTGCAGTGCCTGAGGGGGGCTGTAAAGCAGGGGGGAACCCAGACATCAGCAGAGCCTGCTGTGATAGTCCAAGGGGGAATGATTTAAAACTAAAAGAGAGTCTATTTACATTAGACACAAGGAAGGAATTGTTCCCTGGGAGGATGGCCAGCCCTGGCACAGGGTGGCTGTCCCTGGATCCCTGGAAAAGTCCAAGACCTGGACATAGGGGCTTGGAATAACCTAGGACAGTGAGAGGTGTCCCTGCCATGGGACAAACTTTAAGATCCCTTCCAACCCAAAGCACTTTCTGATGTTATGATTCTATGAATACTGAGAGAGAACTTAAATTTCCACTGGTTTTACCTTGAATGGAAAAATCTGATTTTAAACCAGCTGGCCAGGAAGGTGCTGGGACAGCAGCCATGCCAGTGATGGCAGGGAGGAACATGTAGTTTCTGATTTTATGTTCAAACCAAGCCTGCTGATTTACTGAAATTACCATCCATTTGCACTGCTGTAAACGAAATCCAGAGCAGAGCTGGAGTTAATACATGGGCTGCTCTGATACTGCAAAGCTGTCATTGTTTTTACCTCCTCTATCACAAAGGCACGTAACTGCACAGGATCCCCAAAATACCCTGTCTTCTGTTCAGTACAAGGAAAATGAATTCACCCTGATCACTCCAGCAAACACTACACCTACTAAGGCACATATTTAATCAAATAATTAGGAAAGGTGCAGGGGAAATGTGTGCTGAAAAGATAATGTTGCACTTTAAAGGATTCATTATTGGTTATTACATTTTACATAGAATGTCATTTTCTTTACGAGTTAAAGAAAAGGTGAAGGTAGAAAAACAACATCCTACTGACTAAATGCTTCAGCTCCATCTAAATTACACACTGCTGAGGACATGCCTGAGGGTGGAGGTGCCACCTTTCAAAGGAGCACTGCCATTATGTTGCTAACATTTCACTATCTGATTTTTCCCTTTTCGGAGTTATTCTCTATATTGGAGCACTTGGGCAAAGGCTGAGCATTGTGGCAGAGGATTTGTGTCCTGTAGCTCCCAGAGCCATGCTGCAGAGTGTGTGGAGCCCACAGGATCCTGGAATGCCCTGGGACACAGGGGTGAGCATCCCCATCCATGGGAACACGCTGGGGACTCAGTGCCTGGCAAGGAGCAGGGAAAGGCGACCAAGGCAAAGTGCAGACACATGGAGAAAGCAGAAAGGAGGGAGATGCAGGAAAAGAGGAGGGTAAATGCTGACCCTCAGCCTCATGGTGACAGCCAGCAGTAGCTCTGATTGAACATGATGTAACTTGAAGAACAATCCAACCCACAAAGCAGCTGAAAAATCTTTCCCTGGGTTCCACAAACTGCAATTCCCTCACTGTCAGCTCAGGAAGATTGTAAAGTGAGGAGACCAACAAATGGTTAAAAACCACCTACAGAAAAGTGTCTGCTGTTGGTCCTGCTGTTAGTACTGAGATTTCCTGTCAGCCTGTACAGAAATTCTTTGGGAGTCTGACAGGATTAAGAGGATTAATACATTAAAGCATTATTACAGCTTTCACAGGGGATTTTCAAAGACTTTACACAGTGATCTATTTGTCCTGTTACATAAAACGAGCATTAATAGGCTGATTGAGAAGAATCACTGCAATCGATAACCTTAATTTTCATCAACATCTTCAGCCATCAGAAGCAGGAGCTGAGGTCACCAGCCCTCCCACAGTGCGCACTTCAGTGGAGCTGCAGGAACACGTTTTTGGTGCATGCCAAAGGTTGGTCTGGGTGTTCCAACCTTCTCCTGGCAGGGAGAGGTTTGTTAACACTGAATCATCAGCCCTTGTTTCCCCATCCCTGTGGAACCCTGGCTGAGTCATTGCCCAGACTGAGCCCCATCCTGCCCCCCCACTGCCAAAGGGCTGCGTGTACAGAAGGGATTTTCTGCCCTCTTTGGAAGTGTGTGGGTCGGTGTGTGGCTGTCATTGCTAGGGTGCTCTCCTACTGGAGATGATCCCTGTGTAGGGACATCAAGAGTTGTCCTGTCGCCTGCACTGCCCCACCCCAGCCTCCCTGCCTGACCCTGCTGCTCCATCCTCCTGCCTCTCAACTCCCAATTTATTTCAGGATCACAAGCAGCACTTGTCCTTGTTGATTCTCCAGGCTGCTCTCACAGGGACAGGGTCTGCACCCCCCACAGTGACACTCTCACCCTCCTTTGCACCTCCCTGGGAACACTTTCACACCATCCCTCAGCAAAAACTTCAGTGTGTTGTTGAGAAACTTTCCCTTCAAAAATTTTCACAGGATAAAGGGCGTAACCTCTCCCCTCCATCTCGCTCTCTGTCTGCTAAATGTGAGTCTTTACAATATTTAGGCATAGAGAGGCAGATACTCATCTGCTGCAAATCAGCATAAATAGTCCAGGTGAGGGTCAGGGCAGCGTTTTCCACAAATGTGTCTCCTGAAATAGAGAGATCCTGTTATCCCATGGGCTCTGCTCTACTGGAGGACTGGATTCCAAAGCTTTTCTTCTGCCTTGTGCTTTTGGGAAAACACAGAATCATTCTTTGCTTGTGGGTGTCCTGGATTTCCCAGCAGTACTTTATTTAATCAGCCCAAGCAGACTCACATCCACATAATTCACAGACCTCAAGGGATCCGTGTACCTCTAAATTAGTAAAAGAAGCATTAGCCTTGACTTTCAGGTCAAGACCTAAAATGCAGAAAAATTAAAATTGAGATTTGGGTTTTTTTTTTTCTGAGCTAGCCCAGATATCCCGTTCTCAGTGAGATATGACAGGTATTTCGTGGGTAATTTCCCCAGACTCTTCTGAAAACCCAGGCACTCTGAAATCTCTCAAAGACTGTGCAGGGGTCACTCACCTCACACCCATTATCTCCTCCAAGTGGCTGCTTAGCCATTGAGTCTAGTCTCAATTAAGAGCTATTAATGAGCTACTTGTATCAGTGAGATGTATATTACTGTATAAATGTGATTGGCAATTTTGGGATGCTGTGAAATGCAAGGCTGGCTCTGGAAGAAAGGCTTCACACTGAGATTTCAGCACTGCCATGCCAGGCAGAAAAGATTTCCTTCTCCTCCAACAGGTTAACAACATGCTAAGGAGTTACCAAAGCTTTGAGGCAGCAGGAGTCTGGTGGGTGGAGGGTTAAAACTAATTTGAATTTATGTTGGGTATCAAAGATATCCATGTGGGGAGATGCTGCAGCTGGAACAGAGCATCAGGTAAGATTTTTTCTAGAAAGGAAAAAACCCTTAAGAATTTGTATATCCAAATCAGCATCTTCTCCCCTGACAGTTTTCTAAGAACATGAGCTTTGCCTAAATCAGGAGCCACAGGCACACGATTAAGCAGTATTGCAAATGGCTTTCCAGCCAGATAATGGAGAATCAGGGAAGCCTCTTGGATCTGACCTAAGCATATGTAAATAAAAACACAGTTTTCTTTTATTTCTCTCCTTTCTCCATGATACTGCTGCTGTGCTACCTCCACCTTCGATTTTACAAAATATCTTTCCATTTCCATTTGCTTTTATTTTTACTTCTTGATTGGATATTTGGCCCATCTCCCAGAGTTCAGTCTCAATTCTCCAAAACATCTGGACTGCAGAGGTGGCAGGTAGTGCCTGTAAGAGGTCCAGGGAGAGGCACTGGTTGGGACAGTCCTGGAGCAGCAATCCCCTCTGGATCACTGCTGGCCACAGCCCCTCTCCCTTTAGATCTGTCACTCAGGAGAAACTCTTGTATTTTTACTGGATTCAATAGGAATGGCTGCATGCACAAGTCAGGGAACCTTTCCCAGGACCGAGGTCAAGAGAGTCTTTCCAAAATTTTCCTTCTCCCTTATCCCTCGTGGAGCCTCCTTCTCTGGGTGTGATCCTGCTCTAGGTGAGGCTGCTTTGGCAGGGTTTGGGTTTGGTCACAGACCCCTTCCAACCCCAAGCATTCCGTGTGATCCCACCCTTCAGCCACCAGGCACTGGGATTTGCAGCACCAGACACAGACAAGTGATTAGAAAAGCAACTCCAGCAAGAGGCTGCTGCTCTTCCTCTCAGTACTGAGATCTCCTATCAGCCCCCCCATGGAAACATTTGGGTAGTTTGACAGGATTAGAAGGATTAATGTATTAATGCATTATTAGAGCTTTTACAGGAGATTTTCAAAGACTTTAAGAGTGAGATCCATTTGTCCTGTCACATAAAACATACAGTAATTGTCTTAATTGCTTCATTGTGAGCAGGTATTGCTGCTCAAATACTTCTGCATATCTAATTGTGCCAATTGCTCCAGGATCCTTCAGCAGAACAAAACAACTGGGTGAGCCCAGCATCAGACTGCTCTCCAAAGATTTCTCTCAATTCAACCAGAATTCTCTGTTGTCTCTCTGAATTGGACAGAGGTAACAAATCTGATGTGCAATCCTGAAAAACCCTGTCCAAGCACAGGTGGTTGTGAGCACAGACTTGCTTTCTTTCACCACAAAGTAGAAATTAGTGCAAATTTCAAGGGAGCAAATTAGTAAAGAAGTAAAAAACCTCACTTTTGGAACAGCAAGATGTCCTTTTCCTCCTGTGCTATTTCACAGAGGAACCAATCATTAAACACACCCCAAAGGTCTGGCTCAAGCAGAATCAGCAAAGAAATGGCCAGGGGCTTTCTGGCCACACTCACACTTGTCACAGCTGAGTCCTTCACTGCAGGTACAACCATCCATTATTCTCTTCTTTACTTTGCATTGCTGAATCCCTTCTCCATGGAAGACACAAGATCTTTGTCCTTTATGCCCTGCAGAGTAACATGGAAAAGCGATAGCAGAGACACAGTTGGGTGGGTCCTGTGGAGGGATATTTCAGAGAAAATTATAAATAGAATCACAGAATGCTTTGGGCTGGAAGGGACCTTAAAGTTCACCTTTCCACCCCTGTCATGGGCAGGGACCCCTCCCACTGTCCCAGGCTGCTCCAGCCCCAATGTCCAGCCTGGCCTTGGGCACTGCCAGGGATCCAGGGGCAGCCACAGCTGCTCTGGGTAAATGGTGCAAGTGCAAAAATTTTTGCACTAAAAAAAAAACCTGATTTACCATGGAAATGTGCAAGCATTGTTTCAGCTTCTTCAAGAAAAACACATTGGTTTGGTGAGGGCCAGCAAGGGCAGCATCACTGGGGTAAAGATTGATGCACAAGAACAGCTGGATTCTCATCTATTTTGTCCAGGGTTTTGCCTCAGAAACTGCCATCCTGTGCTTCCAAGAAAAAAAAAATATGAGAATAATTAGATTAGCTAAATAAGGAAGAACTTATATTTCAGGAGATTCTTCTCAACTCTCAAGGAGCTTAAACAGTGAAACACAAGAACTCATCCCCTCAGAAATTCTCCCTGTATTTCCTGTTCTGTTGGGTTATTCAGGTCCTGTCCCTTGCCCTGGGCAGATCCCTGGCTGCAGGCAGAGGTTTCCTTGGCTGCTTATTTTGGCAAGGCAGACGAAATCACACATTTGCCTCTCCTTCATAGCCTTTCTCATCTTAACAAACAAAAATGTGATTATAACAGAGAAGTGGTTACAAAGAATGACTTGAAGGGCAGGGCACTTTGCTTTTTGGAGATTTTTGAGGCAGTTAGGAAAACAAACAAGCTTTATGTCATGCTCACAAAAAAAATGACTTGGAGTTTTCTTATTTCCAGTTATTTGCCAAGTTTTCTTGCATATGTGATTTCACCTGCCTAAAGAATCAGCTGGATTCCCAAAAAATCAGAAATTCAAATGAAAGTGCCCACGGGGAGAGTAAGGGAATAGGAAAAAAATGTGAGGGCTGCTGTGCTGGAAGAAGAATTTATCAGTAAGGAAATAATGAGACTTAGAGTGGAGAAGAAGCAGAATCTAATCTGCTGAGGTCCTTTGTGCAGCTGTGACACCCTCTGCCATGAAGGGAACAGGTTCTCACTCCAAAAACGTACAAAATCCTGGCACAGGGGACTGATGCTCTCTGTGAGAGCCTTTCTGCACTCAGGGAACAACAGCACCACCCAGACTCCTGTCCTCCAGCCTTGCTGCAATGGAAATTGTGTTTCTCAGTGTGCCTTCTACATCTAAATTATCCCAGGAGTGTTTATCATTCCGTGGGCTGCGCTCACACACCACCTCCCTGTTTGAACTCTCCAGGGATCCTTTGGTCTTTGGAAAACGTGGGTGATACCTGCTGTAAACACAGACCTGTTTTTCTTACTGCTTTCTTTAAATTTCTGCATACAGGCAGGTCAGGAGAGCAGAATATTCACCTCTCCTGCTGTTGCAGGGGCTCTGCTCCCCTCCACCATCAATTTAAATGTCTGTGTTTGATTTAAGCCAACAAAGCCCAGCTGTTGTGATGTGTTTGCCCCCCATATGTGACTCTCTAAGTGCTCAACCATGTAAAGAAAGGAGTTGGATTTGCCCAAATGTTGACTGTGGAGAGACTGAAGCTAAGGTTTAAATATCTGTCACTAGAAATACAGAAGAAATATATATATTGATGGACTGTTTGCAATTCTTCTCTTTGTGGGCTTTAAAATAATGCAAATTTGTGAGTTTCAAGCCTCTTAATAAGCTGTCAGATTTAGATGAAAAACTAAATAAAGTGCAGTAATTAAAAAAGGAGTAGAATAGCACAGAAATTAAAGAGAAACCTTTGTCCTAATTTGATTTGTGACTTCTTTGTAACAGAATAAAGCATGTGTAGATATTAACAATTAATTTCCATAACCAGCTCCAATCAGCCAATTCAGATAAATGTGCACTGCCTTCTGGAAAGGTGGGAGGATTCCTTTTAACCTATTAAGACCCTTCCTTTCAGATTCGTTCTTGTCTGCTTTCTTCCATTGCCAGAAAAAGTTGTTTATTGATGAATAAAACAACTTACTGGGTGACAGAGCATTTAATTTTCAAAGCTTCAGGGTTCCATCAAGGTTTTAGTCTTGGTTACATACACTAAAGAAATGAAAGCATTGCCTGTAGTGCCCACTTGAGAGACAGAAAATTGAGGCACAGAATGAATTGCCTTGCATGAGGTCTTGTGGGAATTCTCTGGGAAAGAAAAGAATCCATCTGTGGGGTCTCTACTGCCTCCTATTTCTCATCCTTCATCTTTGTACCTCAGCACCACTGCCAAGATTCCTGACAAACTTGCCACCTCCTGAAACACTTTCCACATTCACCACACAAGACACACATGCATTTAATTGCCTGTCACATGCAAAGAGTCCGGGGCAGAAAAATGGAAGTGGCTTGTCTGAAGTGAGAGAAAAATGAGGCCAGATAAGGCAGGACTGGCTGATCCCCAAATCCTCTATTTAAGCTCCCCAAGCCCACTGCACTGTGCCATGGCAGTTGTTCCTTGCTTACGTTGTTCCTGGTAATAATTAAATAGAAAGTTTCACAGTTCTCCACTGAGTAATAAAGCAAAAGGCACGTGGATTCCCAAATCCTCAATTTACTGGTACAGGTAAGGCTGCCTGTCTACACACATTACTCAACTCTAATTAGAACTGTAAAGGATTTTCATGACTTTTTCGTTTCCCCTGTTCAGAAGTAAATCCATCCTTAATACCATGGAGAACATATTCTGAGAAAGTCAGAGAGGAGGGAGAATTAAAGGAAAGCCCAAGTGAAGGTATGGGAGAGGATGCCAGGTACAATCACTGAAGCAAATAAAGTGAATTAGTTGGAGAGGCAGCAGCCATTCTGCTGGGAAAAGGAAAGGGGATGGAATGGCAAAGCAGGGAGATCTGGATGCTGATCTAAAGTTAGCAGAGACAGTGAACAGGGAGTTCAGCAGGCTCCTGTTTTGTTCCCTTTGCATGGGATGGGATCTGGGTGACCAAATCAATCCCAGGGATATTTGAGCACTGTTTGTCTCTGCACAGCCCAGGGCACACTTTGGCCTCTGTTTTGTCATGAAGTTTTCAATCTATCATAAAGATGTGGATTCCTTTTTCCTTCTCCTGCCAGATATTGAGTGAGTGATGGGCTGGTTGAAGGTTTGAGCCACTGAAAATAAATTGCCCAAAGCCACTCACTTCCTCTTCATACACAGTAATAAGACACTTGTTTTATAGCCCACCTGGAATCACTGGCTTGCTCAGGTGGCCCATTTTCCACCAGAACCATGCACTCCTCGAGTTTCCTGGTGGCCAGACCCCTCATGGAGCCTCCAGCAGGACACAGGGAGGACATAATTTGGGCATTGCCCTAGTGATACCTTCTTGCTGTGACAAATAAAGAAGGAAACAGTGATATCAGCACGACTGGCTTTGCACCCAGTAATTATCACTGTCCTTGATAAAGGCATACCAAAAAAGGTGCTGTGGCTGTCCATGAATAATGTAGCAGCTATGGAATATAAGTTTTCTGTTTGAAGTTCATTAGAGAACCAAGGTCTGCACTGAGGTGCCAGTGTCTCCTTCAGTATCTCTGGAAATGCCATAAGACACCTTTGATGTGTCAGCAGAGTAGTTTGGGGTGATTCTGGGAAACAGAAGTCACAGCAGGGTGGATTCAGTCAGTCATGGCCTGGTTCTGTGCTCCACCACCACCAATAAAACCCTAAGATCATCTACTGATTAAAAAGAGAAAGTCAAATATCTGTGCAAGTGCAGGTCCAGGCCTTGAAAGCCCCACAAGGCATAAAACACTCCTGGTTTGTGTTTCTGTTTGACACACAGTTTAAAACATGGAAAAGCTTCCCAGCTGGGGGTGCTGCCCTAACTTAAACCAGTCATCCCATTTTGGAGCTTTTGCAGAATTTTTACAGCTTCAGAAAATGTAGAACTTTGCAGTGAAGCACAGTGAGGGTGGCACTGAGCAGTGTAGGGACAGGAGATGTGTCAGGGTCTGAGCAGGGGAGGCACCTCAGGCACCACAAAAGCATCACCCACATCCCCCAGGGGAGACCACCCTGCAGGGCAAAGCTGCTGCAGCCAGCAAGGTCAGGGCTGTGGGGCAAGGAGATGGCCAAAGCCCAATTCCCCTGTGCCAGCCTCACAGCAGACAGCTGGGTGTTGAAGCAGATCCAGGAGGGTAATAAATAAAACATCAAAAAGACATTACTCAGGTTGAGCCAAGTGAAACACACAGGTTTCTAAACAGCAAATTAAAGTGCTGCATTTCCCCTTCCCTTATTACAAAAACTAAGGTTTTCACCTGGAAATTTCTTAGTATGCAGAAGCTGCATCTTCCTATTAAAAAAAAAAAAAAAAAGGTAGAAATCCAGAAATCCAAACTCAAGCATTTCTAAAAGGAAATTTCAGTAAGTTGATAACAATTTAATTAACATGGATTGACCAGGACACCTACACAATTCAGTCAATGAGGAAACCAATGTCTTTTTGACAGTGCTATTTGCAGGAGGGCTGGGCACTGCAAACCAGTCCTTGGATTCTTAAGCAATCTTAAGGACAGCTGAATTTCATTATTTTTGTTTTTTTGGAGAGGAAGAAGGAAGACTTATTTGTTTCTCCTGTGCCAAATAAAGGACTCAGTAAACTGTGAAAGAGGAGGCCAAAGAGCAGTGAAGATCTGCTTTGACCACCACAGGCCTGAAATTTTCTGAGCAATGTTGGGAAAGCAGTATACTGAGAGGCCACTTGTCCACCTCCCCAGCAGCTTTGTTGGCTTTGTTGGCACCTATTCCTCTGGGTCAAGATGACAAAAAAAAAAAAAAAAAAAAAAAAAAGGAGGAAGCAAATAATAGGGTTGAGTTCACCTCTTCAGCTCCATCCCTTGATGATTGTTTATTTATCCCAAGTCCCTCTCTGTTATCGACCCTCATCTTCTGCTGGGTTTAAAACAAGCAGACAAGCACCCAGCATCACAATTAATTCTGAGGACAATTTATCAGCAATTGCAATGCAACTGTTGGTGTTTTGCAAAGCCATCACTGCTCCTGATGTGCATGGCCAGTCCTTCCTGCAGTGGAACTCAGCAGCAGGTAGCTGGTGTAGGTGTGGACTCTGCTCGTGTAAAGCAGCACCACTCCACCACAAATCCCTGTTTGCCCTGCTCATTGCTGGCTGCACATGATGAATTGTGCTCCTAACCCATCACTGGGGAGGTGGAGTGGAGGAAAGAGGGAGGAGGAAGGTTCAGAAGAAGGGCAGAGTTGTGAATTACAACACCAAGGTGATTTTTACCCTTTATTGTTCGGCGCATTTGCCATGGACACAGGTTATTATTATTTGGGTCTTTGTTTGCCTTCAAACCCAATCACAAATGACTGGGTGTTGTATCACAGTACCAAGTGTTCACACCTGATAAATCCTGCTTGGCTGGAGTACCTGGCTCAGCTGAAAGCCTTCCAGCACGCTGGGATTACTCAGAGTCCCTTCCCTGACCAACCATTTCTGCAGGACCAGAGGAAATACTGGGGACACAAGAAGTGGCTGATTTCCACTCCCATCAACACAGGCACAGAGAGAGCTCTGGATTCTCCAGCATTTTTTCCCAGCATTGTCAGTCTTCATGGAGAGAGGGAAGATGTTTTTCCCTCCACTGTACCACACTCATGTGTACACAATCAACACAGAAACACCCAGAGATGCCTGCAGACTGACCTGTATTCCCAGTACATCAAGTGCACACCAGCATGATAAACAGATTTTTGACTTTCAGTCTGTATCACACAGTGAGTATTGTAGAACAACACCACATTGCCCAGGAGGTGCAGGTTCTCAGTAGGAGATCACCATTAATATGATCACCATATGTTTCTGCCTTCCCCAAAGACCTGTGTCTTAAATCCCCCTGCATACTACAAAGAATTGAGTAATGCTCATAGGTGTGGTGCTTATGTGCCCTGAAAAATCATCAGGATCCCAGGGGCAGATTCATACCTAAGTGCTGTAACACCTGAAAAGGCAAGTGCTTGAAAAAAACAGACTTAAGTGATAAAGTGATAAAGCTCTGTCCCTTCTGTGGTGCCACCTCCTCCCACACTCTGCTGTGGAGGGCTGAACATTACTTTTGCAGGTTTTGGGCAGGATCAATCTTTTGGGCTCATTCCTGAGCTTTCTCCAAAGTTGTCTTGTTTCCTATTTTACAAGACTGAGGCACAGTTTCCAAAAAGAAACAAGTTGTGCTTGTGTACACCCCACGTGCATGTTGGCTCTCAGCTCTTTCCTCATCCCTGCCAATAAACATGCAGCACAGAAACCCTGTACAGCTCCAGGCAGCACAGCAGATCCTCATCCCAGCCCTGCAAAAAGCAGAGGTTTGAAGGGTTTATAATCATTTTGTTGGGGCTGCAGGTGGCTGGGCATATACAGAGTTATAGACAATGTGGACAGTCCTTGCAATCATCCCAGCTCATGGCACAGAGCTTCTCATGGCATGCACAGATAAATCTTAAGCATTAATCACAATACTCCTGTGTGCAAGGGGAGTGGGGATAAAACCTCTGTGCACCTGCCTGTTCATGCTCTTCATGGTCTTCAGACAGAAACACAAAATAAACGCATGCAGACTCTAATGATAAATAAACACAGGAATATGGAACATTTCCCACATATTTGCAGCAGACAGCAGCTTATGTGTGTAATAAAGTCCACCACACGTAGGATCCTAATTGCTTTTGTGAAGCCAGGTGCCTGCAGACTCCACATTTACATAAAATATCCAGATCACACGAGCTCTTCCTGTCCATAACTCTCCTGATCCCCTTTGTGGAATGCTGGGCTGCATGAAGAGCTCTTATAGAGCAGAGCTGATATTGCCAAGCAAATTGAAGACATGGCTTTGCAAGATGTTTAAAATCTAGCAAATTTGTACATGACATGCAACTCTCCAGAGCACTGGTAGGGAAAAAGATCAGATTTTCTTCCAGACACAGAATTTTGGGATGGGTAGGCAGAGAGTTATTTCAAGAATAATCAGCTGCAAATGATCAGTTTAAGGTATTTTAAATCTCTGGGTCACAAGGAAGGTGAATACTTCCATGTGCCACAGGTGAGGAGCTTGGATTGGGATTCAGGTTGCAGAAGGGGTTTTTCAGACTGAACAGACAGGCACTGGGGAGAAAAGCTACTTCAGTCACCACTTTTATCAAGCTTAAAGGAAGGGTGGGCAGAGGGAAGAAGGAAGCCTCTGTGATCACAGCTTGTAAGACAGAAAGGGGAGAACCATCACATTAGGTGGTTTCTGGGACCAAAATGGAGAAAACCTGAACTTGCAGTGGTTGGTCCCCTCTGCCCCATGCTGAGGAAGAGCAGGGAGTGTGGACACCCCAATTCCTCTGCAATCCTGCCTCTGGCTGAGTGCCCTGCACAGGCAGCAGGAACCTTCCCCCAGCTCTCACTCACCCCAATCCCACTTCATCAATAGCATTACCTTGCAGCAGGGAACCCCTCATTTCCTCCTAAAAGCCCTGGTATCATGTTTTTGGCACTCTCACAAATGCTTTTTTGGCATGATAGCACCACTCCACAATATCCTTGTAGTAAGGGCTTATTCAAACAAACAGCGTGGAGAAAACCTACCCCTCTCTTATTTCCTTTTGTAGCTGCACATTGCTTTGTCCTTGCCCACTGTGGGCATACCCATGGATTGAGTTTTAATTTTCCCTTTATTTTCTTTAGGTTTTCATTTGTTTGACTCGTGTCAGATTGACCAAGGAGCGATTGAGTTCCCAGCATGGCGTGGAATACTCAGCAGTGTTTTATCCTTTCACTTAAGGATCAAATGCAATTGCTGGGGCACTGAAAAAGTGGGGAAGGATTTAATGGATACTAACAACACTTGCAGCTAGCAGTGGGTCCTGGTGGCAAAATAATCCAGATGCCAAAAATACAGAAACCCAAAGGGCGTTATGAGATGCCAGTGGGGTTTGCTGTACCTGTCTTAACCTGTGCCAGAGGAAAAGACATCAGAGTTTCAAGGCTTTCATGGATTCCCACGGGGATCAGAAAGTAATTTCTTTCAAAGCATTGCACAATTAGTCCAGTGAAAAATGGCTTGGGGGTGGAGGTCATTTTCCACTAACTCATCACAGACTGGGCACTGGGAAAGGCAGGCAGCAGTGAAAATGCACTGGGTGATCCCAGGAGAAAAGACAAATCCTCTGCTCCCACTTAATGCAGGGCAGAAGTTCTCCTTGTAGCTCCCCCAAGGAGAGGGGAACTCAGCACAAATTCCACATGTATTCACATTCTGTAATTGATGAGCTCACTGAGTTCCCAGCAAAGGAGCTCCTTCCAGCCATTTCCTTTCTTGACATGTAATTGTTTGTTTAAAACCATAAAATGCAAGCCCAGAGGGAGCCTGAGAGTTTGACCTGCTGTGGCCTGGGTAAGAGATCCAGGGTCAGAGTGGGCACATCCCTGCTCTGCAGTGCTGGCCCCTCCCAAAAGCTCTGCTGAGCTCCCCCTTGCTGGGGCAGCTCCTCACTAAATATCTCCTGCTCTGTGAGACACGTGGAGCATTTGGACTGAAATCAATCCTCAGGACACACAATCTGCACGCACAAAAACACATTTCTGGGCTCACTGCCTTAGGGATGAGAGTGATGCAGGAGAGAGCAGCTTCCCTCAGGAAAAGGCAAGAATATCTGACAGGTCCAGGAGGGTGAGATGTGCTGTTTGCTTTGGCCCTAATCCCACAAAGCCAGAGAGGTGTGTTAGCTTTCCTACAGCAAATACTGCCACCACAGCTTATCTTGCTCCTTATCCCTGCTCTGCAAAGCAGCTTGACCCTCTTTGCATTGGTGCTGAACCTCGCAGTGCTGCCTTAGGATTTCAGCTTTAAATTTTTGTATATCTGTAACCCTGCAATTCTTCAGTGTGTAACTCTAAACTCCACACACAGTGTGAGCTGCTGCTCTCCCATTTGGGGTGGACACAACAATTCCCTCCAGGCCCTGAAAGATGGAAACAAAAGTGAATTGGGGGGAGCAAACTTGAGGTAAATGACACTACCTGAAGCTGTAATTGGAAGATGAACCCCCAATATGCAAATGGACCAAACTTATAAAAGTGCAAAAAACCATGAACCATTGTCGATTTTTGGGTGTAGCCCCTGGGGGGCTTCATCTGCCTGAAATGGCCCTTCAATAAATAGAACTGCTTCATTTTTTCTGGCTCTTTTTGGGTAGCTGGAAGGCAGCAGCACACCTGGCTGCAGAATGCTGCACCTGAGGCAAAGCCCCGTGTGCTGTGTGCAGTGCTTAGAGCTGTGCTGTGTGTGTGGATAGCTGGGTATCAGCGAGGTGTATGGCTGTGTAATTATACTGCAATTAAATTTAATAGCTCTGCTAACAGCTCAAATGCAGGACAGTTTGTCTAAGAATTTTTCTACTGGGATTATTAACCTTTTGATGGCTTCACATATCTATTTACATTAATATGCTGTCCCTAAAATTATATTTACATTTCATCCAGAATCACAAAATCACAGAGTCATTTAGGCTGGAGAAGACCTCCAAGATCATCGAGCCCAACCTTTAACTCCTCACAACACTGCCCACCAGACCATGGCACTAAGAGCCATGTCCAGTTGTTTCCTGAGTACTTCCAAGGATGGTGACACCAATGTTCCCTGGGCAGCCCCTTCCAATCTTTAAGCACCTTTTCAGTGAAGAAATTCTCCCTGATGTCCAACCTGAACCTCCCCTGGTGCAGCTTGGGGCCATTTCCTCTTGTCCTGTTGCTCACTGCCTGGGAAAAGAGGAGAATTGAGAATTCCATCTCAAGGTCCAGGTTTGGGGTAAACCTGTGTGCTGAAAGAGCCACCAGCTGCAGGAGCATTAACAGGAACCCAGATTCCATGAAACAAGAAGTTCTCCTCTCCAGACCATTCATTAAATCTCCAGGTAGGTTCTCCAGGGACACAGAGGAAAACATCTCAAGTCCAAGGCTCAAACTTCCACAGAGCTTAGGGTACTGTGAATTTGCACTCTCTCCCTTGTGCAGTTTTCAGGACTCTATTGATTTCTTCATGTTAACCTTTTGAACTGTGGAAGGTCTATGCTTAGGCATTGTCATTTCTCTCTATTTATAGAGTGGAATTATTTCTGGTTTGCAGATTGGAATCTGTTTAAGCTTTCAGTGTGATTTATAAAGGCCTATCTCTCCTACCACACCAGGTTTTGTTTTTCTGCTTTAACTTGTTTCCAGCCTCATAATGATTTTTAATCAGACAACAATTAATGATGCAAATAAGAAGAATGGACACTGAGGAATTGCTGCATCTACTGCATTACAGTTATTTGGATTTCGATAACTCTGTTCTTTTTTTTTTCCTTATATCATTTGAAGGCATGTTACCACAGATATGTTTAACAGTCAGTGTGGAGAAGCACAGCCAGTGGACATGGGATGGTGCTGATGCCTCAGGATTTTAGCTTTTCTATTTTTCAAATCCTATACTCCATTAGTGCATAGCTCTAAACTCCATATAGAGTGAGTTCACTCTCTTCATATTTTGGTCAGACAAAACAATCCCTCTGGACCTGAAATTCAGGATACCCTCTACCTCAGGCCTTGAAAAGTGAAAACAAAAGTGAGCTGGAGAGGAGCAAACTGAGGGAATGTGACTTCATTACCTGAAGCTGTAATTGGAGGATTAACCCCTGATATGTAAATGGACCAAATTTATAATTATCTGAAAAACTCATGACTGTTGTTCATCTTGGGTGTAGCTCCTCTCAGAGAGCTTTGGCTGCCTAAGGTGCATCTATTGAAGGCCTTTAATAAATTCCCACTTTATTCTCTCAACTCTAGTCTCTGTTCTAGGGAGCTCCTCCAAGGCAGCAGTGCAGCAGCAGAGCTCTGTGCTAGAAGATAGAATGAAGCTTTTTATGAAAGTGTTTACTGGCAATGAAAGGTATTAACCTTGCCCCTGTCACTGCATGACAGGGGACAAGGGGACAAGGGGACAAGGGGACAAGGGGACACGGGGACAAGGGGACAAGGGGACAAGGGTCAGGCCTTTGGCTACAAGAAGCCTTCAAGCTGCTGACACCCTTTGTAATCAAATATGAAAAAACAATACAAGCTTTGGCACATTTATACTGAAAAAAAGAGGAATTAGAAATCATCTCTTCACCTTAAGCCAGATATTAGTTTCCCTTTCATGGTCCTTAGTGTGACAGTTTTTAGAGAACATCAGGATCTGCTGGATGCCTCCTTGTAGAGGGATTGCATCTTCCAAGCCATTCCTTAGCAAATGACTGTCCCAGTGTGTGGCAGGCTCTTTAGTCCTTTCATTAATGCAAACTGGGATGGGGAGCACCTGCAACACTGTAGGTTGTACAACCAGTCTGGTGATTTATGCTCTAAGTGCTTTAACAGTTCCCCAGTGAGCAGGGGGAACTGGAAGGTATTTTCAGTCTCTGTGTTTGAGGCAAACCAAAGAAATACCATGCTATTTCTCTTTGAGTGCTTTTTCTAATTGAAGTGGAGTTTTTGGAGGCTTTTCTCCCCACCACCATCTATAAAATGCAGTTTTCCATGAAACATGTAATGATGCGTCAATAAATCACTCAGCAAAATAAATATGCAGATCTTTTAGTCATGAATGTTGCCAGAAATAAACCTTTTGTAATTGATAATTAATGTCCCCAGGATCAATATCTGGCAGAAGAACCTATAGAGAGAGTCTAAATCATCTATGACTACTCAGGAATGACTGATGCTTTAAAAACAAGTCTGAGTACCTGCCAAGGGTATAAATTCCAGGGTTTGGAATGGGATCTGCTGGTGGCAGTCACCAGCCTGTTGGTGTTCCATGAGCACTGGCACATCCCTTGATGCTGTGGAGGCAGACACAGAGGGTAAAGTGCTCCTGCAGCTTGGGACTGCATCACACAAAATTCAGAGAGGCCATCAGCACTCCTGGAGGTGCCATAACTGAAATAATGAAGGCACAAAACCACTGGGAGAGGGTGCAGGGATGGGTGTTTGGGATCTATTCCTGCATGTGTGGGATTGATTGCATTCACCCAAGCAGTGCCTGCTGCAGAGAGAGCAGGCTCCTTGTTAAACTGTGAATCCAGGGGCAGGGGGCATGATGTACAGAGCAGGCAAAATAACCCAACCCTCCATTCAGGCTTTAAACCTTTAAACAAAGCCAGACCTCACTGCTGTGATGATCCTGCCCAGGATGGATTTCCATCCTGTGTGTGTGGACATAGATGTCCATGTCCATTATATGTCACCTCCACACTGATCCACATGCAGTAACCAAAAGGACAAATGTAAACACACAAAAAAATTCAGGCAGCTCAAGTCATGTGCTGAGAGACATGGTTATCATAAAAAGACCAATAAGAAAGTGTAGAAGGATGTTTGACTGCTGGAATGACTCTTGTTTCCCTTTCATTATTCTTAATAAAAGGAGATGGTTCCAAAAAATTGTGTTTCCTTGGTTATTTTTCCCAGGAGATGGTTTATAAAACACAGAATATATAACACACTGTGTTGCAAGAAAATACCTTATTAAATGAAGATAGTTAGAAAGAGAGAGTAATACAAATGAATGGTAATATTTTTCCCTTTTACACTTAGTAAAAAGTGCAATAGTTCTTTATATGGATTTAATATCAGTTGCCCTATGAGTGGTGAGAAAAATAATCTCACAGCCATGGTGTATTCAGGAATGTTTTAAATACTTGCACTGGATCATTAGCAACCAAAAAGATCCTGCAAGAACTTTGAGTAGGCAGCAGTAAGACATCAGTTGTGACACCTGGTAGTGAATAGAAGGAATTTCTTCTTCTAGTTGTCCAAAGATGCAAGTCTCCAGGAAATCATGTAAGGCCATGGCTAATGCTGGTATCTGTGCATGAGCCATTGATTTCTGGCATTTAAGGGCCAAGTTCAGCAAGGTGCTTCTACAGGAGTTTGTGTCTTACTGATTGCAAAGCACAGCCCCCTGAACAAGCCATCCCACCTCTGACCTGAGCCCCAAGACCAGGAGTGCTGCCCTTCCCTGCTGCTGCCTGGGGTGGAGGGTGGGATTCAAGAGAAGCCTGACCCAAAAGAACAACCTTTGCCTTGGCACCTTGGGCTGGGATCCAGCAGCAGCCTTACTGAAAAGTCTGACATGAAATATTATCCTAAATTTGTCCAAAGCCACACATTTTCCAGTGCAGCCAGCCCTTAGCTTCACTCATGGTGTGTAATGCAGGTGATGCCACCCTGAGCCATGGCCTGAAGCCCTGGGCAGAGCCAAGGCCAGTTGTGTCAGCCCTGGCCAGCATGAGAACCTCCACAGCTCTCCACATAACTCTATTTTCAAGCTTCCTAGTTGGAAATGCAAGTGCTCAAGATTTCTGCTGTAGCCAACAAAGACTCCTCAGGGCTCTGGCTCTTTTACTGAGCAAGCAAGAAAAACATGGAATTAGCCCCTTCATCCAGGCACAAGTGCCCCACATTAGCCAAGATGAGTGTTAAACTCTGGGCAACAAAGAAAATCCAAAACACATTTCTACCTGGGCCTGTGCTTGCCAAGTGCAATTTCCAGCAGAGGGGTCAGTGCCAGAGGTGCAGGTGCTGCCTGCTTGCAGCCAGGCCCTGAAAGGAAAACATCAGTTGGCACAAGGCTTATCAGCAGCAGGGACACGGCTGCTGGTGCTGCTGTGATCCACAGAAAAGGTTTCTGTGGCAGAGGGCAGGAGGAGGTTCTGGGGTGAGAAGCCCACAGAGCAGGACCCTTCCTGCTCACCCAGCCTCCTGCCCCCAGGACCAGCTCTGCCAGCCAGGAATAACCCTGAACAGCACTGATAAAGCTGTGTTGTTTCCACTGCAGCTATATGACTTTATTCTTCAATAGAAGTGATCCTACTCACTACATTATATTTTTCCCCCAGATTTGAGTCACCTTTGAAAGGAACCTTGCTCCTCCTTGCTGCTATCAAAGCATCATTCAGTCATGCCTGCAAAAAACAGCAACAAAACCTGTGGAGGAAAAGAATTTTACTTCTTTCTAAAGAAAAACAAAAACAAAAATACAGCCAAAAACAACCAGAACTTCTGTTTCTTGTTGAGTAACCATATTCCATGAGGCATGGCAAGCAGACCTTAAATTCTCACTCAACTCAAAGGCAAACCATTATTCTGTAATTTTGTATGTAAATAAGATGTATTAGGAAATCGCTCAAGCAATTAATTAAACAGCTGTTACAGAATAAGTGATAAAGGAAACAGGGGGATGAATATGTGGAATTTTCCTTGCACAGGCATCAGGATGCTTTTATTTATTTATTGCTCATGTAGAAGAGCAGTACAGGTCCTGCATACCTTGGTATCAGCTCTCAGGGCCCTCAGGGGGATGAATCCCAGGCTGTGGATCCTGACTTCTTTGGGGTGGGGAATGGGGAATGGGGAATGGAGCAGATTCAGAAGGAGATGGGGTCTGTGGTTGCTGCTGACCACCAGCCTGCAGTGTTCTCACTGAAGGAGGGACTTTATTAACTTACAGAAACAATCTTTTATCTTTGAGAGGAGCAGTGGCCTGGGAATGGTGAGCTGAGCCTAATCCAAAAGGGAACATCAGCTTTGCTGCCTTCACTTGCAGAGACACTTATTTTTAAGCCCCTTCTGTGTGTTCCACAGGAAGCAACCCTGGCAGGGTGAAGCTCACCAGCCCTAACCCCAAAGGATGTCCAGGCCTTGGCCACAGCTGGGATCCAGCAGAAAAAATGGAAAGCAGACAGCAAGGGACAGTCTGGGATTGAGGAGCAAGTGACAGAGATGGGAGGTTTAAGGAAAAACTGCACTGTGGAGATGGGATTTGACTAAAACCACACACAGGGCCATAAACTGATTAAAGGGGTGAAGTCTTCCAGATCCCTGCAGGATCTTTTCCTCCCAGGAAGCACTGGGATCAGTGGGGCAGGACCTGTCTCCCCCAGGTGTTCCCTAGAGCTGGTGCATTTCTGGAATGCATTTCTGAGGTGTAACAAGAAGAAATTGCAGTGCTTGGCCAGCAAAAGGGGAAACACAGAGAAATGAAGCTCAGTGCATTTTCACTCTGCTTGTTCTGCTCATCTCCCCATCTCTCAGTCCTTGCACAGCATTTGGTTTTACTCCTCATCTTGCAGACCTGGGAGGTCTGACCTGCAGGGTGCTGCTCATGGACCTCTGCTCCTGTACCAAACTCCTGCTGCTCCTCACGGAGGGGATGGCTTCAGACTCACCACATTCATCCCTTTAGGTACAAAATCACCATCTTGTTTTCAACTATTATTGATTCCAGCAGCTTGGCAATGTCTGCCCAGCTGCTTCCAGGGGCAGGGAGAGCAGCCTGAGCCGGTCCTGACTCAGGTCCGTGCTGATGTGACCCAGCTCCAGACCAAGCCCAAAGTGCACAGAGCCCACCCAGCTGTGAGGATGGGACACACCAATGCCTGGTGGCACTGCAAGGCAGGGGAAGGCTGGGACTGAGCAGCATGAAGGGATCCCCTCTCTGGGAGAGAATCTGGCAGGCTGAGCCTGTGTGGGGACACAGGAACCCAGAGCATCCCAAGCCATTTGTGCAGCCCTGGGACCATGATGTGAGTGTGCTCCCAGCCTCATTAACCAGAGCTCACTCTCTCTGCAGAGGGAAGGATCAGAGCCTTGAGGAGATGAAGGATTGTTCTGGCTAGCCAAGGAAGTAATTTTAATTTGCAACATTCAGCTTCCAACTGTTCAACAACAGCAAGAGGTTAACAATGTGGAACTGGGGCTGGCTCAGGAGGGACATTTCCCTCCATCACTGTGCACATGTCCCTGTCACTCCTTAGGCAGCTCTGCTCTCCTGCTGCCCCATCCCAAGCCAAAGGGAGCAGCAAAATAAACTGGATTTGTGCCTGAAGTGTGTAGCAGGGTTTTGTCACTCTGTTCTGACCTTGTATCTCATTCTGTTGGAAGAGCAGAGTTCTTTCTCCAGTCCCATGGGATTGCTCTTGGTTTCAACTCATCTCATCCTGGGTGAGTTTTAAGATCTTACCTTTCAGACTCTGTCACTAAGAGAAGGACACTGGATATTAAATCAACCAGCAGGAGGACATGGATAATTTTTTTTTCTGTCCACACTAGACAATTATTCCAATGGCTGTCCTAGACATGGCAGATTTAATAACTGCAAATGAAGGACATTCATCTCTGAAACAACTGATTTGATAAAAAATGGTAAAATCAATGAATTCATTACTACACAGAGACAGTAGGACTTGTAGGGGGAGGGGGGCACAAGCTTATGCTGTTATAAATTATTTCAGCCTGGTGGCATTTGGGTACTCAGGGATGTATTTCTGTGCAATGGGAACAGTCGTGGTCTTTGGAATTGCAGGGTCCCACATGCAGAGCTCATCACCCTTGAGCAAAAAGCTCCTGAACCACCTGCAGTCCCTGACCATCCCTGACAGGCAGAGCTTGTGGGAATCCCACCCAGGAACAAGTCACTCAGCACTTCTTGTCTGCTGAGACAAGGAACAGGCTGGGTAAAGATCTCTGAGCTCCTCTGCTCTGCCCAGCACCAAAGCCTGAACACACAAACCACCAGTGGGCACAGAAGTCAAAACACACTTCAGCAAGGAGACTGATTTGTCTGCTTCAGGAAGAGGGAGCCACAGCAGCAAGATATTCTTGCAGAATCTCACTTTCAGGATACTTGTCAGCATTTCATTTCATAATAGGTCCAGCTTCAAAAATTTTCTATGACCTCTTGAAAATTTGCATTTGAAGAAATGAAAAATACATTTGTTTCATTTGCAGAATGTTTTTAATTATTATTGGAAAAGTCCTGCACAATATCTTATTTCCACTTCTGCACCTGCCATCTGTCTGTATGGTTTTCTATCCTTTATCCCCTATTCTCTCTTTTTTACTTCCTGAACTTGCCACTCAAAAGAGAAGAAATGAAGGAGAAATAATTGCATTACGTCAGTGTATCATTTAACTTTTTGCACGGTAGTGAAGAAAGCAGGAATAAAATTACTTGTAGCAACAATTCAGCATTATTAAATAGGGTTTTTTGACAGAGCAGAAAAATCAGCCACCTCTTTTGGTGAATTTCTTGGATTACCTAAGATAGGGTAGATTCTAAAGACTTTGCGCTCCCATGAACATGAAAGGGTTTGCCCCAATTTAATTTACCATTATGTGAGGTTAGAAATATGTGCAGAAAGTGCCACATGATGTGATCTACCATCTTGAGGCCTTCCAGCTGTTGGGCTGTACAGAAATTACTCAAAACATTCAGCACAATAAATTCACTGGGTGTTCAGTGCAAACAAACCCTGGTGGGATTTATGGACATTCCTCCCAACTCTTTTATTTTTCCAAAAAGCCGAGGTGGAAACCCCTTTGCATGTATTAGCAAAAGCCATTTATCCCTTTGCTCATCACAGCCAGGACACTGAACTCCAGCTTGGCAGCTTCTCCCACCTCGTTTTGCCTTTGATCCTGATATGTCTGGATGGGGATTGGCAGGAGAAGCCAGCCCAGGGTGGGAGAGCTCCCAGAGTGACACCCATGGGCTGTGGCCACCAGCTGAGGTCCAACCACCCTGGCCAGAGAACCAGCAGTGCCCAGCTCCAGGCTCTGCACTGAGGAACACAGAACTCAGATAAATCTGAATAAATCCACGCTGCACTCACCACTCATTTGCCCTAGAAATAACAGCCTCAGCAGAGCATGGGCTACTGGCAAGAACAGCAAAGCACCCGACATGATAAATAATGTTTACATCCAGAATCCAGATGTCATTTTCCATCCTGTAGCTTTGGAAATAATGGCCTGTTACTTCTTATTAAATCAAGGGTAATCCATTCACCTAGAGGCCCAACGATAGCTGTCTGTGCTAATCTCCACTCAGGGAGCTGGATTCATCAATGGGAGAGGCCTGTGATTCAGGCACCAACTGGAAGCCAAATGGTCTTCAGCAGTGGAATTTCAGATATCAATTAGCAGTTCAAACATATGGATCTGTCAGCACAATCCTGCCTGACACAAACCCCAGTTTTCCACCAGCAGTATGCCCAGGCACACACACCCCAATACTATTCATTTCCTTTGCAAACCTTTTCTATTTACCAGCAATAAACAGCTCAGGGACCCTCTCCAGTGATGATTCACCCCGTGTCTGCAGCACTTCAGCCAGTTTAATCCTCCTGTGGACAGAAGTTATTTCAAAATTGGCCCTGCTTTGAGCTGGCTGGATGATATGACCCAAACATCCGTTTCAACCCAATTTTTTCTAGGCTTCTATGAGGGAGTGGTGATAACAGCTGTGATTAAAATGCCATGACCTTGAAAAGCAATGGGAAGTTCTCTCTGAACGACCTTTATGATGTTTGGTTTATGTCCTGAGTGGGTTGAACCACTGACACCCTTGGTTTGCCCTGGCCATTAAGGCACCTGCCTTCCCTTTTCTTTCTGCCCAACTGTGAAAAAAAGGTTGTTTTCCTGTAAAAAAAAATAAAAGTAAAAGGAAATTTAGAAAACTGAGATTAAATACACAAGTGTGCAACCAATTTATTTTGAGATATTTGCACACAGCAAGATCTGCTCACATCTACTTTCAGATTCTAGTCCTTTGCTTTGGGGCTTTTGGACTGTAATTGTGTTCAGTCTTCTATTTATACAGTGAATCTATAATGTAATTTCATGAGGTACTGAGATGCACTGAAAAACATATGAGCACTAAGTTGCTCTGCCTAATCCATATGAAACAGTGTTGGAAATCAGCCTGGTAAACGTGGCAAGAGAATGAGCGAGGATTTCATCTGGGGCTCTGACACTAATCTAAAAAGGATTATCAAGGAGATAGCCTGGGATACAGAGCCCTCAAACAGAGAGGACAAGGAATCCTATTGGAATGAATGCTCTGGGTCATGGGGAGCTTGTAAACAATTAGCACATGGCCTTCCCACTGACCACAGCAGCAGGAGCTCATCCCCCCCAGCCACTGCCCAAACCACATTTACTGCTCCAGCCACCAGATTCAAAGAGAGCTTAAGAGAAACAGATGATTTTCCAACATTAGCTTTTAATAGGGACAGCATGTCTGGCAGGATGAAGTGAATGAAAAGCCCTTGCTGTTCACAGTTGGATTCCACCCCCTGTGTCTCGCTGTCATTTCTCCAAGCTTCACCACTTGTTGCTTTGGGCAGCTCACGTGGAGACAAATCCACATCAGGGCACCCAATGCTCGGTGCAGTCCCAGCAGGAGGGTCCTGCTGAAGTCCCTGCTGGGTGCCAGAGGTAGTGGGGCTTGTGGCCATCCTCCTCTGACCTCCCTGTTTTGTTTACACTGTGTTTTTTCCTCTCAATATTGTGTTTTGCCTGAAAACAGATCTGTGAGCACCTGTCTGCTTGGGGTGATGGAAAGCAAAGATCAGGCCAATGAATTATTTAGTTGCAGGTTTAATTTAAAACAGGAGAATTGCTCTTTCTGAAGCAAAAGAAATAACTAGTTCTCTCCATTTGTGGCAGGAATCTAAGAACCTGCTGATTGCCTCAGTCTCATCCTCTTCTCTTCCCCTGACAAATTGAAGGTTTTGTGTATTTTGGCCTCTTGAACTGTAGGATTTAGTTTCCAAATACCAGAAAATGTTTTATGGATTGCAGCACGCGTAGTGCAGTGTTCCCATGTCCCATGTGCCTGAAGCCAAGTGTTTAGCTGAGATGAAGGCTGCATGGGATGCTTCAGGAACAACTGAACAAATCCATGCTAATGCCCTGAAAGAACTCTCATCCTTCTTCCTACTGCTCCCTTTGGGGTTTGGCTACCAATGAATTATGCATGCCTAAACTATTCCTAGGTTAGTTGGGTATCATTTAATGCATGAACAACATCAATAAAGCCTGGCAGTGCTTCACATGTTCCCAAAAATCCTGAGCATCACTGCACGTGCATGCAGCTGGAGCACAGCTGCCCACATGGAAGGGGAGATCCCAGCTGTGCACAGAGGGATGAAGAACAGGAAGCCCATCCTTGTTAGGCCATTCCATTCCCACTTCATTTCTGGTTTTCCTTCCCATTAAAGCTAATAAACTCACGGGCAGAGCAGTGCATTAACTGGAGCAAAACTTTTCCACCTTCCACGAGCCCAGTCCAATCCCTTTGCTGATTTTGTTGAGCAGTCCTGTTGCCACACAAACACTCCCAAATAATTGTTTTGTCAGCATGGTCCAGTGCATGGTTGAGTTAGAAATTTGTGCTGGATGATGCAGAGCATTTCTTGCTTGAAGTGAAGTTGTCACAAAGATATCAAAAGCACCTTTTCCCTTTTTGTGCATGCTGTACAACAGAAGCTGCTATGTACTCTGCAAGCATTTATCCATTATAAAGTCATATTTGATTCAGTGAGACTGGAATGGGTTCCAGTAGGTTAAATATCTCCAAAGCCAAAGTTCCCCCTTTCTGGAGTTCATGCATTTAGTTCACTTAGCTTTGCAAACATAAAAGTAATCCTGACATAATAACACACCCAGGGGATCTGCAAACCCCACTGGGTTGTATTGAGCCATCTCCCATGCCTTTCATCCACTGGAAGATTTGTGCAAAATAGAGAATATTGTGATAAAAGAGGACAGACCATAAAATAGAGGGCCAAGCCCTCAAGTTGTGTATCATAATAAAGGCAGAAACATCATTGAGATTTGTGCCAGCAGAGAATCTGGATCTTTGTACTTCAAATATACGTAAATATTTCAGAGCAATAAAAGTGAAATATGCCCTGGCTGTACTTTAAGGAGAAATTTCAGCAAACTTTATGTTTAAATTTCTTGGTTGATTAGCCCACAATGACTTCTAATCGCTTGGGAGAGTTTTTAAAAATCAAACTTGAATATACTCAAGAAACTGAGAAAGTTGTCTGCAGGTCATGGGGACTAACTTTTATTTTTTTAAGGAGAAAAAAAATCCTTCAGCTCACTTGCAAGCAGCTATTACATCCAATATTGAGGATCTGAAATGAGCAAAGCCAGTTGTTTGAATGAAAGCTCAACACCTCATTTTCCACTCATCTTGCAAAGGACATGCAGCCCTGCAGAAAATGATAGAGCAACATTATTATAAAAATGGGAGTGATAGATAAAAGGGATCTTTTGTGTTTATTTTTTTTTTTTTTGAGCTGGCCCTTGCAGGTGGGTGCTTTCTGTGTGTGTTTGAAGATGGGATATGGATGGATTCTATCAGCCCACAGGGGACAGAGCTCAGTCAAACTCAGCTCGCTGCTGGGTGTCACCAAAACACTTCTTTTTCCCCATGATATTCCAATTCCATCCCTCACCCTGAGTTTCCCCGCAGCTGAAGTCCCTCATTTCTCCAAAGACCCAACTATTCACCAGGCAGGTCAGGTTTTCAGAGGAGGAGAGATAATGCAGCCATTGCTGGGAAAGCTGCCTGCACCCCTGACCACCCAGCTGGAAAATGTAACTAATTTTATTCACTGGGGAGTGCTGGGAGGATTAATTGGATTTACTGGCCACAATGTACTTTACATTGGTTGGGTGGAAGGAGACTGATAAGACTTGAGGTGCAAATTTCTCAGAGGTGCAAGGAAAAAAGTGGCCAAGGAGGAGGGCAATTATTTAAAGAGTCAGTGAAGCAAGGAAAAGACAATTAGCATTGGTATCACCCTAATTCACAACAATTTGCAACAATGAGTCTGAGCCACTCTTCCCATCAAAGCCAGAATACATAATTTCTTGACCTTATTATGAAAAATAATTAAAAAAAACATGAGCAAAACCACTGCATGTCCACATGGGTAAAACAGGAAAACTGAAGGACACACAAAGGAGCTGAAGGACAATGGTTTTTTGGGAGTCCTGGACCTGAACAAAAATTACAGCAGGTCTATCAAGGCCAAGGTTTTTCAATGGAGCCAAATAGGTTACAGAAAATTTGAACCACACAGCCTTGACTTTATTTTCTGTCCTTTCATCTGGACTTTGCCTGAAGCAAATCCTGGCCTGTTCTGCATTGCACAGGGACAGGATTCTTTTTTCTCATGTTGTTGTAGGTTATCTGAGATGTTAACCTCAATTCTCTCCAGCACTGCAGCATGGAACAAACATGAGAGAAGCAGATGGAAGATCAGGAGCAGCAGCATCAACACCTTCTGAGTAGATCAGAAGCTGGAGTCCAGCTGCCACTTTGCTGATCTTTCATCAGCACATGAAATTATTAATCACAGAGTTAAAGGAAAGATGCTCTGAAAGGGACAAGAGAACAGGTTCCTAATGGAATTGTGACAGGTTGATACCATGGCTTTTCTGCTGTCTTCTCTCTTTTTTTTTATATTGAGACTATTTTATATAGAAGAATTTTGTAAGCAGTATGTGGAGCAGGGGACTCAGGCCAGGTCAGTTTGCAGCACAACAGGCAGACCTTGCTGACTGTACCCACTTGAAAAGGCTCCTCTAGGATTTCTTTTTTTTGTTTTTGTTTTTGTTTTGTTTTGTTTTTTGTTTTGTTTTTTGTTTATGGTGTTTGTGTTCAAGAGTCTCCCATGTCCAGGGAGCAGTGGACAGATGAGTAGATCTCCTTAACTGTGTAACTGTGGCTGCTTTCCTCTCCTCAATTGGAAAAAAAACCCCACAGCCTGTTCCAATGAATTCCTCAAGTCTGTTATAAATTACAGTTCTCTCTTTATCTGTGAAATGTTCTGTTCTGAAATAAAGGATTTCCTATTAATGCTGAGGAAGAAGATGTTCATCAGTGTTAAAGGGAAGAGAACTTGGATAACACCAGCTTTACTCAGTTCCTTTCACAGATGGATCTCAAAGTCCTTTATAAGTATTGTAAGTATTATTTTCAAAATTTATCCCAAAGGCTATTTTGAGTTACCCTACCAGCCATAGCCTAAAAACCTGGGAAAAGGCACCCCAGCCAATCAAATTATGTACAAATCAAATTTGTAATTTGGTGTATCTGCAAAATGCATATGGGCTGAGCAGCAAGCTGCTTGCTTTTTACAGTTGTGTGCAAAACACCCAGTGCACAGTAGGTGTTATTTATAAAACTATTGATTTTTATTATTTATCTCCATGCCTGTCTTGTTCTCTGCCTGCCAGCTGATCACTGTCAGATGTACTAGATTGTGCACATGGATTGGACTGGAGTTGATGGCATTAATTGATTTGATTACATTGAGTGAAATCAGTGGATTTCACATCAAATAGAATCAATAATCTGAATTACATTAGACAGATGAGCAAACACTGGACAGGATCATTGCTCTGGCTTTCCTGGGATGTTAAAATGGTTGAGAGCAGTGGATTGGACTCATCTGTGCACGACACAGGGACTGGTTCCATTTGAGTCGCACTGGTGGCCTCAATAACTACAATTTCTTTTTAACTTGAGTTTGTACTGATCTTTATTATAATAATTATACCTAGCGGCAATCACCCTCTCTGGTACACACAAAAAAGTTCATTATATGACACAGAGATGAAGTGGCTCATTTTCCCCCTATTCTAATTTGGTAAATGGTGATTACAGAGGTAGGAGCTTAGCGAAACCCAATGAGCCTTGATACGTTAGTTAGATTTTTAACAAGTCATCTTTGCTGAGACCTAACTGCATGGAGCCGAGGCAGATGACAAGTCCAGAGCTCCTGCCTGCTGCTACTGTTGTTATTCTCTTGATTATCCTCCAGCATGTTGAACACTCCTGTGTGAGAAGGGCAGCAGAGGCACAAGGCCACCTTTCTCTTGTCCTTAATCAGAAATGTTGAACTGTTCTCTAACCCCTGAGAGGGAAAAGAATTCATTAGATTTCATCTTTTTTTTTCGCTCCTGAATGCTAAGTGCCTCTTCCTTTTTCTCTCTCTTCCTGGGGGAACTGTGTGAGGAATTAATGTTTAGAAAAAAATATTAACTTTCCCAATTCCCACACGAGGCTGAATCCCATCATCGGCACAGAGCTGCAGTCAAAGGTCGCTGTAACAGAGGGCTGGGGTGTGAGCGACATTTCCTCTTGGCTCAGCGATCAAAAATAGAAGATTAGCCACCTCTTTCCCAGTTTAGTGACACAAAAACCACAGAATTAGCCTGTGAAAGGAAAAGGCAGACTGTGTTGACAAAGAGAAGACAGTTCAGTGGATCATGAACGAGCTGTCATTTAAAAAAAAAATAAAAGTTCATTCATATTTTCCCATAAATAACATTCCCAGATTAGGGTGCAGAAAGCACAAGTTTTGGCAGGAAATTAAGGAGGGTTAGAAGAAAGGATCAGAGCCAGAGGCTGACTACACCTGTGAATCCCTTCAAGGTCAGCTCAAATCTTCTGTATTTACCCCACATTTGTGTCCAGCAAGAATTTCTTGTCAAACTGATTGAAGTTTGCACTGAAAAAATCTACATTTTTGCTAGAAGAAGGCACCCCAGACTCTTGGTCCTTTTTCTTATCTTCTGCTCTCTAGATTTTCTTTCTGCCTAAGAATTGAGAGCCTGAATCCACACTGGCATCCCTGGAACAAAGCAGATTTCCCCCAGGGATGGTGGGTGGATATGAAAGTCCTCCCTCCAGGACACCTGCCTTGCTCTGCTTCCTCCTCCTGACTAGCTGGGTTATTTCTCCATGCTCTCATTGCTCAAACACACTTGTAACACAGGACACTGTGGCAAAGGATGGAAGATAAAAGCAAAATAAATTTATTAGGGAATACAGATTAATACAAGTGTCTGCCCTCACATCTTTATTTAAACTGTGAACATTTTATTTACAGCTGTGGTTTGCAGCTGTAACTTCTTGAGTTTTTTACAGAATATTGGACTTCATTTTAACTTGGGGAATCTGAAATTTTATTATGGGTGGTGGTTGCCTGTTGTATTTATGCACAACTGGACAAGGACACTTCTGGTCTCCAGAAAGGAGGCTGGGTTGGGCTGTTAGAGGACAGGGAAATATGTCTGGTTCAGAATATGAAACCCACAGCAGAATTCCACAATCTAGCTGCTGACACAATGCTCTCCAGCCTTGCTGGTGCTGAGGGATTGGCTGGGTTTACAAACACCCAATGCAGAAAGGCTCACACAGTGCACAAAGAACAGAAAAGCTGCAGCTTTTGGCTCAAAAGCCCAGCCTGGAACCCATCAACGCTGCCAGTTCTCTGCTGAGCCCTGTGCCTCTCATCCCCTTCCTCCAGCTCCCTTCCCTCTCCCCCTCCCTCCTCCCCAGGAAGGCTGACTCTCATCTGTCTGCAGTTAGCAGAAACCAAAGTAACTGGACTTGCTGCTGGAACAGGAGAAATATGTGCTGTTAACAGTTCATTGAGCTGTGAGATGAACAAGCTGGGTGTTGAAAAGGAAATCCAAGCTAAGAGTACATTTCCAGTGTTAATAAAGCTTTTTCCTTTTGTTGTATATTTCTGAATGCTGATTCTAGAACGGCTGTCATCGTTTCTTTTTTCAGAATTAGACAACAGGGCAAATTTAAGGTATCATGGAGTCATTTATCCTTGCTAAATGACAGCTCCCCGTGCTGCATTTGGAGATTTGTTTTGTCCTCCATCTTTTGTTAAAAATTCTGTCATGTCTACAGCTGTCACTGCCTTTTGCAACAAAGACCCCTGCAACATTTCTGAGTCTGTCTCACTGGTGTTCCCCTTTGAGCACAAAGGAATAGGCTGCACAGCAAGGTGGGAGCTTGTAGGAGCAGAGCAAGGCTGCTTTGTAGTGAGAAGATGGAGCAGTACTTCTTCTGACTCTTGGAGGTACTGTGGTCTCTTAAAAGACGGCAGAGGTTTGGGGACCCAGACTGGCTGCTCATGATGGAAAAGACGTGACACAAGAGCAGCCATGAAGACAGGGGAAGGCACAGGGGGCTGGGTGTGAGATGGGAACAGAGAAAAACCCTCACAGGTGAAGTTTCCCTTGTTTTTCCTCAGAAGGTGGTGCCTTAGTGGCAATCCTATTTCCAGGCCAGAGACATTCCTATAAAACCTGTGTTACCCCTCCTGTGCAGAGGATTATCCCAGTGAGGCAGTGGAGGTGTGAGCTCCTGCTCCCAGATGTTTTTGCTCTCTGTGAGCAGATGTGTGCAGGCTGCTCTCTGCTATTCTTGGCAGGAGGTAACTCCAATAAAATTTTGAGCTCCGTTTTTAGATGGAGGAGAGTTTGGGTTGGGTTTTTTAGGAGCATTATGTGCAGCAATTGCATGGCCTGCCATGATTTAGAGATCATCTCTGTTACACTCAAGCCCATTTGGCGTTTACTTTCATGAGCCACAATGGAGACCTCATGCTGCAGTGAGGTTTGTCTCGAATTTTGTTTCACTACCACAAAGCCATCATCATCTGGTTTTGCTTCTGAGTTTTATCTTTTGTTCAGGAGAGGAGAGCTATATATTATTCACATCACATTATGTTCACAACATTTGAGGTGCTGGACAAATGCATTATAAGAAAACAGTCCCTGCTGTGAAGAGTTTACAACCCAGGCAGAAAAACCAGATGAAATTTAGAGACAAAGAGATGTACTATGAAAAACCAAAATGAGATAAGGAGACATTCAAGGTGTCATGATTAACAGATGTGCTGTTAATTCTTTTTTTAATACTCCATTTTAATGGCAGAGACTGTTGAAAAATTTTAAAACTCCCCCTCCTTCTGCTGAAAGAAAAAAGTTTCCTGTGAAAACATGAAAATGGGCTTACTCTGTTGTTTGAATTGAATCTTGATTCTCAGAATTTCTTTTCATCTCTTGAAGACTCAGCTGCAGAAGTGTTTTATTAAACCCTGTTTTAAAAAAGATCACGTTTGATTTGTCTTTAAAAATACTATTTTCCCAGAATTATACACCCCATATAAAAAAATAAAAAATCTTTATTCTCTTGCAATAATTCCACTTTTGGTGCAGCACTGACACCCATCAAGTGTGTTCTCACTGCCTTGGGTTCATCCCCTGGTCTTCCTTCACAGCTTTGTCAAAGTCCTTCCTTTCACCAGAGGAGCTCTGTGCATCCTTTGGTCACACACAGCAAACTTCTTGTTCCTCTGTGCCCTCCAGTCCTGAGGGATTTGATGGCTCCTGTGCTGGCCCTGCTCCACCCACAGAAATGATTCTGGCTCTTGGAGGATCTCCTATAGACCACAAACCTCTTATCATAATCCTGCACGTTTATCACCAAAACTCCAGAGTGGGCTGGTGGCTTTGTAGGTGGCAAATTGTCCATTTAATTATGGGATTTTATCCTGCTTTTCCTAGCAGGTCTTTTTCCTAGCAGCTGACCTTCAGTGAGTCCTTGAATCATACAATTGCCTTTGTGAGACTACAGCAGTGAACATCCTTTATTTTTTTATTTTCCTCGCTGCCTTTCATTCCAGCAGCAGCATCCTTGAGGTGTCCTGTGAAATCCTGACACAGGCAAGCAGCAGCCTGTGCTTGCACCCAGGCAGGGATGGCAAGGCCAAGTGCACAGGCACTTTGATGTGATTCTTAGGAGCAGGGATTACCTTCCCAGAGCTAACATGCTCTTTCCAGGCTGCTCCTATTTCATTAAAGCCAAGCAGGCAGAGGTGGGGAGAGCCACTGCTCTGAGTCCTGTCCCAGCACTGGAACAGAAGGGGGAGCTGGGCAGGTGCTGAATGGATATTTTGCTAATGAGAAACTTCTCTAGAGGAAACACAGGCAGGGGGAGATGATGGTGTCATTCTTTTAGATCCCTCTAAATAAATGTTTTCAGTGGTCAGAATTTTTCATTATGACCAAGAAGGGATAACTTTTTCTGAGTTTAACACTAAATTTAATTCTTTCCCAAGGAAAGCTGTCCTGTCCAGTAGGGCACCAGGGTTTGCCATGTGTGAGAGGAGCCCAGGTGCTGCAGGGACACTGCTCAATAAACAACTGGAGCTGATAAAGCTCCTGACAATGAGTCTTAAGAAAGCCAATTTCCAACTTATTTTAAGCTCACTCCTACTCTAAAAATTCCAGCTTGGGTTCAAATAAAATGTGGTTTTGGTGTCTGAAAGTGCCTTTGGATTTACTGGTGTGCCCACACCAATGAAAATCAGTCCCTCGAGGGTCTGGATGTTTTCAGTCCCACCAGCCTGCTCTGCCCTCAGAGCTCCCACTGCGTGTTAGTGCTGCTTGTGTTTCTCAGGAGTTGGGGTTTGACAACAGATCCATCAGTGGAGCTGGAGTCTGGTTAAATCACTTCTGTGTTTTCTCCTCCCCAAAGCAGTGCAGCAGAGGAATTTTGCTTTTTCAGGTTTCTGAGCGTCAGGGCAGGATATTGTTCATGTGCCAGTCTCCTATTTGTTATCAACAGCTCCATTTTCTGCCTCAACTGCCCTATGCAGGCAGGGCACAAAGGCTGCTCTGTCTTTGCTTTGCTTTTTAACCACATCTCCAGATTCCCCTTCCTCACATCTCCACCAGCTCACTGAATTCCTGTCGATGTGGAACAGGCTTCACAAGACTTGTTTTTCTCTCTGAGCTTTTAAATGTCTCCACTGTCACCTCTTGTTTTGGTTCTCAGACTTACTTCTCCAGGCTATTTCCATGATTTATACTTGATTGCTGTTGCCACTTTTTTTTACTGTAACGTCTACTTGCAGATATAAAATCAGGTTTCACATCCACAAAAGATTTCTATTGGAGAAATGAAAACGCTATTGAAATGTAAAACCTGCTGAAATAAATCATGGAGGGGGGGAGGTGATGAAGATATACTGTTTCATTTATATAAATATACTTAACAGAACAGGTGACATTCCAGGGAACTATCAGCAGATGGCAACTCCACCAGCTCAGGGGAGCAAGCTCTGCTGCTTTAAGAATGAGGTCGCTATTTTTCTCCAGTGCATAAATCTATAGTTTATAGTTATTGCATGACAACCTGCCACTAATTAAATTATAAATGACATGACAAGGAAGAAACACCTTTAAAAAATCACTGAATAACTTTTTGGGACACTTTTAGTACATTCCATCTATGCTCCACTTTCTGAAGCACAGCGACATCTCCCAGTGTTTGTGTTTAAAGTAAATTGAAGCGGTGAGGGATCTGACACATCTCCCTTCATGACAAACTGGGGGAGCTGTGGGAGTCTCTGCCAGCAGCCTGGGCTCATCCCTCATTTCCCTGCTCAGGAGCTCTGCCCATAACACCTGCAGCTGGCTTAGCAGGCAGGGGGAACCTTTTGTGGGGAAGAGTTACTGCCCCTCGTCATCCTCGTGCTGGAGGAGAAACAACCCTGTGCCTATGAATGGATGCTCCAACAAGGGGTGACATTTTAATCACTACACGTGGTTAGTAATAACATTTGTGAATAATAACATTTGTGAATAACAATTTGTGCAATAACAAATAAAGCCTCCTGAAATTCCCCAGGCTAAGCCCAGAGAAGTTTCCTGTTCCCAGCCCTGATTGCCTGTGGCAGAGATGATCCCCACCAGCTCTGGAACCTTGCTGTGCTCAGCTCCCCAGTGCCCCTTTCAAGGAGCTCCTTGAGGTGCCACAGGTGGCCCAGGTTTGTTTTCCAGCTCCAGGAGTGGGGCTGCAGGCAAGAAAACCTCCTGGCTTTACCTGGCAGAGCCTCACTGGGACCCACGTGCCGTCCCTGGGTGCCCACAGAGCCATGTGTCACCCTGCAGATAATTAGCTGATCAAGCAGGTTTATTGCCTCCCTTTTTCCACCAGAAAATGACATAAATCATAGCAGATTTTTCCTTTGATAACTTAATGCTGCAGATGTGAAATGTTTGGGGATGAATAGGACTCAGTGTTTGTTAATGAGAGTTTAATGTCTTCATCTTCTGCATTAAACTCCAGTTAATTAATATTCATTCAATTAGAAAATGTAAAAAATAAATTATACAAAATTAAGCTTTACACAGGAAGCAAGTGACCTCATTTCTGCTGTTTTCAGGTGCTAATTAGATTAGCTCCTTTCCTGTGGAGGGGGAGGCACCGAGGGCTGCCAGCAGTGAGGGGAGCCTGGCAGCTGGGTGCAGACCTCATCTGGGAGTGCCTTGTTCTGCTCTGCCCTGAGCTGAGACCAGAAACTACAGCCAGATGAAATATGATCACAGCTTTTGAAAGCTTTCTGGTCAGGGGAAAGCCTCTCTGTGCTGGAATTTGGTGTTGTGTGGAGCTGGGTGTTGTTGGGAGAGAAGGATGTGCGCTGAGCTGGTGGCAAACTGGGAGCTGTACAAAGTCTTGATTCCAGCCTGGTCCTGCCTGCTGGCTTTGGCTGAGTCTTCCTCCCTTTGCTGATGCTTTTTTTTTTTTCCCCTACTCTGAACTCTCTAAATTTGAAGTCCTTTAGGAAATGTGTTCCTTTGAGAGTGTCTCAGCTTAGAGAGGAGAAGGAGCCCTCAGGGATGAAGAGGTGCTCTGACTCCAGCAAGGCTAAGGGCAGAATAAAACAAGCCAGCCTGAGCTGACTTTATGCAAACAGACCACAGGGGTCCTAAATAATCACTCTTGCCAGTTTATCTGATGTAACTTTGAAGCTGGCCTTGCTTTGAGGCAGGGGTGGTACCAGCTGACCCACAGAGGTCCTTCCAGCTTCAATTACTCCAGAATCTTGTGTTTCTTCTGCCTGCCCATATCCTGAGGCCATGCTTGTCTCCTGTTGCAGAAATACTGTAAAAGGCAGTGAGAGCCAGTAGAAAACCCACACTGCACAAAGACCTGCTGTGGATTGTTGCACACTGTGCTGGGCTGGGACCAGGGGAACAAAGATTTTATGCTGGAATGTGTTTTATAGTGCATCATCCATCACTGTCCCCTTCATCTAGCAGCCCTGAAGAGCAATTTGCTTTTAAAATGGGAGGGAGAGGCATCTGTGTGTGTAAAACTTGATTATATCTTATAGCAGAAGTTTGTGAAAAGGAGAAAACACCTTTGGGTGGGATGGTTCAGACAGTGAGGGTTTGGGGACCTGGTTTTGTGTGTGTGCTGTTGAGCTGGAAGCAGTGCAGGGTATCAGTGACACTGCTGGTGATGGTAGTTACCCCTGGCACAGGAGGAGGCACTGCCAAAGTGACAAACACTTAGAACAACTAGAAAAAGTTGTTCTGAACACTGCTGACACAGAGATGTGGGACCCAGCTGTGGTGCTTAGATCATCCCAGCTCCTTACCTGACTCAGGCCATTACAAAGACTCAATGATTTGCAAAGGAGACACAAATGAACTACAGTCAGAGGCACCTTGGCAAAAACGGGATATTTCAGGGAGGGGAGGTCAAGGATGCTGCAGAGGAGTTTCCCTCTGCTGCCTGCTCCTGCTGTGGCCCTTCACAATAGAACACAGGAACCACCACAGCTCGTCCTGCTGTGAATTCCTGCAAGGCTCACATCCCACTGCTTTTCTTCCATTCTACTGCTCCTCTATCTTTCTCTTGCTCTCTCTGCTACACCTCCTCATTAGCTAAAATGTCTTAATCTTCAGAACCTGTGCTTGGTTTCAAGCCAGATTCCTGCTTTCCTTGGCTCATTCCAGCTATCACAATAGTTGGCACCAACTGTTCGGGCTGTGCTTGCAGCCCCAGTTCAGGATGTTGCTTGTGAGAGATGTTGAGGAACTTATTTGAGTGCTGCAGGCAGTGCTGAGAGCCAGGGGCTGCTGTCCTGATTCACTGCAGTGCGTTTTTATTTTTTATTTTTATCCCCTGGTGTCACTCTGATTTCTTTATTTACCGAGTCCTGCAAGGGGAGGAGGGACCCAAGTGCCAGAATGACAGAGTTGGTTGGGTGAGATGATGTTCCCTGATCACAGTGCCCCTGTGTGACCAAGCACTTCTGCACATCCCCAACTTGTAACGTTTTGGATGGAAGAGATCTGGTTCTGTGTGCTCGAGTGCTTTGCTGGATTGACCTGCTGGTCTGGGGTCTGGGTGTTACTCATTTCTCTGCACCTGGTGCTCTTGGTAATCAGCCTTGGTCCTGCTTGGAGACGAGTTCCAGACAGTTGGTGGATTGGCAAAGCTATGACAACACCAATCCCATGAGAGGGTTAAAAAATAGAGCTTTTGTTGGAATCATGTGGGCAAAGGGCAGGATATTCCTAATCTCTTTTCCTCTGTAACCAAGAAAATACATTGTCCACACATATCCCCACAAAACCTCCTGGCTGAGGAGCCTTTGGGAGATCAGAGCTCTTACCCTGCATGTTCTGTTTTCCAGGAGAGTAATTCCTGTTTGAGTGGAGAGCTACCAAACACATTGTGCCTCTCTCCACCCCAGGACTGCAGGCTGTTTCTCCCTAGCATTACAGGTTTCCCTACATATCCTCCAGGCAGAGTTTATTTTCTTCTGTGATAATTGGGGGAAATGGCTTTTGTGGGGCTGTCAAAAAGGACACCAGGCTCAAATTCCCCATCCCAACCCACTTCAGAGTCAAGAGGTGTTTATAATTGACAAGATTAATCTCACCAGATATTTGAGGACTTTGCTGAAGTCTTTCATTTTGCTGCTCACTCAGGCTGCTCAGGAAGATTAGAGTGAGTGCTGATGGCTTTGGAAACTGCTCCAGTGGACACCGAGTAAATATTTTAGGAAGCACAGCTGCAAAACACTCCTAATCCAACCCTGACAAGCCTTACCTAACCAGCCTGGTCCGAAAGGAAACACCAAACCCTTGACCACAAATCCTCCTTGTTATCCTTTTAAGAAGGATTCAGTGCAGGCTCAGAATTCACAGCAACATACCTTGATCTGCTGCTGGGTTTTGTGTTGTGCTTCTGGGCAAAACTGGGCAAAATAAGGTCAGAAGTTGGGTAAGGACCTGGCCATCCACCTCCAGGCTTGGTGCCAGGCTGGAATTAATCCTGGCATGCTGAAGATGTCTACTCAATTCACTGAAAATGTTTGGAGATACCTATGCAGCAGAGCGACAAGTCTTGTTGTTAAAATAATGCATTTTTCCCCAAGAACCATGGATTTTTTTTGTTTGTTTGTTTTGGATTTTTTTTCTGGTTTTTTTGGGGTGTTTTTTTGTTTTTGGGGTTTTTTTGTTTGTTTGTTTGGGTTTGGTTTTTTTTTTGGGGGGGGCAAGGGAGGGTGTCAGCATCTGAGTTATAAATATAGAAGAGTTCCTGAGAGTGCCACAAAACATTTGGCTTAAAGTAAATAATAAGGGTGTTTTCCATATGAAACTTTGAGTGTGTTCAAAGTTTCTCAGACTCAAAACTTTATATAAGTTCCATATATTTTAAAGGGCTGTTCCATACTCCAGTTAAAGTGTCCCTCCAATTCTTTCCATCTCACAGGTGAAAAGATAAGAGTGTGTCTGAGGTCTGGATCTGAGAGCACTGCTGAGTAAAGTGAGAAGGATCCTGCTGTGCCAAGTCTCCCCAGGGCAGCTCTGCTCATTTCTTTCTACATCTATCACATCCCCAAGCACACATACATTAATGATACTGATAATAACTACAGGGGTTTTCCATTTTATATTCGTCTCTGTTTCCTTCTGTCCAGTCTGAAAGGTCCCACCAAAAAATCAAAATAAAAGCTGTTGTGTGTGGGCTGATTACAGCTATCAGAATTGATGTCCCTTTCAAATTGTGCCCAGCCTTCAGAGATGGGCAGGTCTGTTCTGCTGGCTGATGGGTCACTCATCCCCACAGGAGCAAACAGGGGGAGGACAGGCTCTGGAGCTTGCTTTTTTCCTTGGGTGATGGGGACATTTTCTAAATGGGATTTTATTACAGTGACAGTTCTGAGTGTGAATCACCCCATTTATGTGATATTTCCAGCAGCTCCACCAATTATGGCCACCTTTGCCACGAAGAACAAGGAAATTAAGAGCAGCTAATGGACTGACAGAGCTTTGGGTGCCAAGGCAGGAGTGTGTGACAAAGCAGATCAGTCCCCGCCTGCCTCTTTTCTTATTTTCCTCACTGTCAGATATTTATTGTAATAGTTGAAAGGCAGCATTTAGCTGGCATAGCACTTTCTATTTAAGGTGCTGTGCAGAACAGGCCATTCCACAGATAAAGGGAAAAGTATGTTTGAGGACAATATTGGGACTGAAATGGAAATTGCCTTAAATTGGGTTGGCAAGCATCCTTATTATTCATTGGGATGATTTAAGTACCTCTTTTAGAAAGGAGAAAAAAGTAAAGGAGTGTGCATGGGGGGGAATATTCTAAAACTGAAACTGTCCTCTGCTCAATCATTAAATAAATTCATGACCCAACAATGGCTCAGGGAGCTTTCCTTGCCCAGCCTCCAGGCCAGGCAGGCTGCAGGACCCTGGGGCTTTGCTGGGAGCAGGGATCAGTTCTGGGCTCTCCTTTGGGAGAGCATTTCTGGATTGGAGGGCTGGTAATGGCTCAGGAGGGGATGCTCTCCTTTGCCTCCTGTGTGCTCCAAGGGCAGGAGAGCTGCCTGGTGTAGGATTCCCGTGGGGCTGTCCCGTGTTTGTGGAGCACACAGCAGCCTTTCCCAGAACTTGCTATTGAGGATTCACTCTTGTGGAGTAATTTGTGAGCTGCACAGGAAGCTGCTAAAAGTATGAGCAGCCCAGGATGGAGGATCCTGGATTATTAATCCCCCAGCTCACTGCAGGGCTCCCAGGAGATGAACAGATCCTCTCCCTTTCCAGCACTGCTGCTGTTTGCATGCTGGTTACTTCAGGATTTTTGTAATCCCAGAATAAAACTATTACAGGGGGTACTGGTTTTTTCCATAATCTGGATTGCAGTGTTTACCCTGATGAGCCCACAAAAAGCCTTGGATAGTATTGGGCTCCTCAACACTGGCATTGGCTGCCTTAATTTCGCACCTAAATGTCCTAAAGCACTTTCTGGGGTGTACATGCCAGAATTACACATCATTCCTTTGAACTGCACCCAGTTTGGAGCTGCAGACTATTGCAGGTGCTGTGGGGTGTTGGTTCTGTCCCAGCATTCAGAGCAGAAAATGAGGAACCATGGCATGTAACTGCAAATGAGCAAGGACTGTGCTTATCAGAGTGTAATTACCCTGATCTGTGACCTTGAGGGAGCTGAGGCTCTGATAAGAAGCCCCTGGGAAGGGTACTCCTGTCAGGCTGAGAACATGCACAGAGATGAGCTGCTGCTCTTATCTCAGTTTCTCCTTTATTTCTTCCTCCGTTTTTTTCCTTCTTGCTTCTACAGAAAAAGCTTTGAGAGGTTTTTTTTTTGCCTTTTGAGCTTCCTAGGTGAAGAAAATCACAGTCACATTATTTTTGTGACAGAGCCTTGAATATTTCTGGGTTCCTCTGTGATGCCCCGAGGGCAGCCTTGGTGTCCCAGTGCCACCTGTGCTGGTTCTGCCCTGACAAAATGTTCTGGTTCAGCTCTCCTGTTCCCAGTGGCCATCAGCTCTGCAGCCCCAGCACATCTGCTGGGCTGGCAATGCTCAGGGCTCTGAGCACACACAGTACCAACAGCACTGAAGGCAAAACTGAGATCCTGGCTTCCCCTTGGGCATGTGGATCTTCACACTCTGCTGAAAGAAAGGCCTTTAATGGTTTAGCTCAGACAGGGTTTAACTCCAAAAACCAAATAAAGCACTTGCACTCCAGGCCATGAGACCCAAATTGCCCTGTCACTGCCCAGCTCCTCCACAGGCACCTCCAGCTGTACCCCACTTCTACATCATTCCACATTTCAGTATTCCCTTCCATCACAAGGCACACTTTCTGTCAGCCCCACGAGGAAAAACTGACTGATGCAGAGCTTGGCAAGTTGTGTGGTACCTGGAGAGCAAAACGTTTGTTGTAAAGGAGCAGTGTCCATGGTACAATCATTTAAAGGGAATTATTTTAGGCTGCCTCTGTTCTGGTCCCAAAGTCTGACTATTATCAATGAATTAGAAGTGTGTTTTATACAAAAGCAGGCAGCTCAGTTTCTGAGCATCAAGTGTGCTTTGCCATGTGAACTGAAGTGTAATAAAGAGGAACTTTTGATATTCAAAAAATGCACTCTTGGTCTTAAAATGCTGCAGTAGGTGCACACAAACAAAAGTAAAATTAAATTGCCTGAACCTGCAGAGCAAATTTTGTCAGGGCTCTGAAGAGGCCCAGGCAGCCTGGTCTGCCTCTGTTCTCTCTCACTGGGAGATAACACTCAGGGCACCCTCAGAATGGACAGAATTCATGGTTCTTGTGTGTTCCTTCCAATTGGGTCAAAAATAACTAAATATTTGCTGGGCCTAAATGAAATTAACTGCATAGTGTAGAGCCATGTGGAGAGCTAGAGAAGAGTTAGGAAAAGCAGTTGGGAGTTTCCTATAAATAAAAACATATGCACCATATCAAGAGGAAATAGAAAATCTTCTATTGCAGCTTTTGCTGGGGATGTTGTTTGTATGCATGTGTCAAGTGAGTACTTTTAAATTTGTGTCTGGAAATTGTTCATTATAAAAAAAAGGGTATGGAAAGTGTTGGACCTGTGACAGATCCAGATACCCCTGAAACTGAGGAAAAGTCGAGTCAGTAGTTTTGCTTCTCAAATGAGAGTATGTGGATGGGATCCTGGATCTTCCCATCATTGTAACATATGGTGTTGCCCAAAAAAAAAAGCTCAACCTACTGGAAAAAGAATTAGCAAGTATATCACAAGAAGCTGTGCAGAAGTGCTTTGTGTGTGTGTTTCTTTCGCCATCTCCGCCTATGTGGAAACCACTTGAGTACAATTCAGTTTCCAATAACCATGTCTGCTACCCATCTATAAAACCACAAAGCCTGGATACAGATGTCCCCTGCTCCCAGGGGCTGGCTGCAGTGCTGGGGAGCAGCTGTGCTCCTCCTGGGCTTCCTTGGTTATTTAAATATCCAAAGCAAACGTGTCTCTGCCCTGACACGGTTATTTCACTCCGTGCTGTTGCTTCTCTAAAATGCCAATAACAGTGCTGTGCCCTCCTCCATTGGGATCATTTCCAGCAGGAGAACAATTTAACATCCCACTGGAGCAGTTCAACAAGGGGTATTCAAAGAAAGGAGAGGATAGGATTTTCTTTTTTCCACCCTTTTCTACCTGCTTTCATTTACACTTGACTGTCTCTACTTCCCAAATGCTAACACTGATTAGTTCCAGAAATCCACCCAGTTATAGAAAACTCCTGAGGAGTTGAAATTAGACTTTTTCCTAGCAAATTGTGTTGTCTGTATCTGGGTCTCTTAGCTGAGGACCCTTCCTTTCTGTGGGCTCATTCCTGCAGGAACAAGCTCAGAGCTTTTTTGACCATTATTTACCAGTTTCAAGAGGTTTTCTTATTCTGTCCTTTCTCTGGGTCAGTGTGCAGAGCTTTGGGGATGGAGTCTGAGCAAGCCACCCCCACCCTGAGTGTGAGCTGAGAACATTCCTGAAGTGTTGTGCTGGCTGCTCCCATCTCCAGTGTCAGCAACACAGATTGACAGCGTCCTGGTAAACCTCAAACCAAAACTGCAACTTTCATTTTGCTGCTAATTGTTTGGAATTCTTTGAACTCACGTCTGGGGATGGCACTTAAAACTGCCTCTGCCTGGTACACCTCATAAACAGATGGAGTGTTTGTTGACGTTTCTGTGACAGCTTGAAAACTTGTTTCCTACCTCTGAGCTGAGCCCTTTCTGCCTTGTCCTCCATCTGCCATCTCATTTTAAAACTAGCAGAACAACTCGAGTGAAGCAATTCCGACTTTTTCCATCTGTGCACAGTTAATTAAGAGGGTAATGAGAGCTCCGAATGAACAAGCCCTGCATTAATTCAAGATATGATTAAGGGAAACATCCAAAAATGAAAAATATATATGTGCCTACATACATACATTTTTAAAAAGCCCTGAGTCCCTTTTGTCTGTCCATATACTTGCCAGCATTATGGTTAGGGATGATTAAAAAATAGGAAAGATGACTATGGAAAACGGAGTCTGTGTTCTGAACATGAAATCTGTGTACAAGCAGCTTGAAGGTGTGGGGATGGTTATAATTCAATATGTGTGAAGATGGGTCTTGGTAGTGGGACAAGCAAAGGCTGTTTGCTTTTTGGGGGGTTGGAAAGGTGAGTTACAGGACCAAAGCCATGGAGAGATTGCCAATCCAAGGGGTTGCCCCAGCTGAAATTAAAACATATGGTTCTCTGTGAGATTTGCTCCTGTGGCCATCCCTGCTCTCAGGCAGTGTGTGACCACAGGAATGTACCTTGGGAAATTCCACAACAAGCCAACACTGTCTCAGCAGTTACTGGAAAAAAAGGCTGGAAAAAGGGGGATATTTTCCAATTTTGATCTGATCAGACTAAGGAGCCAACAAGAAGCCTTGCTGGAGAATGAGTTGGACAGGGAGTGAGCCAAGGTTGGTCCTGCAGAGTTTAAACTGGGGAGGAGCTGGGCACCTGGGGAAGGGCAGAGCTGGGTAATGTGGGAGGGGATAAAGGACAAAAGAAAGGGGCATGAAGGGCTCAGAAAGAGGACGAGGAGGAAGGTGCAGAGCAAAGCAGCAGCTCCTCCCTCCTTACCTTGTGGCTCCCTCCAGGTTTACAGCTCACATTTTGCTTTACTGGGGCAGAAAAATGAGTGGCACTGAAGAGGCAGAGTGAATTCTTGTTTGGGTTTTTTTTCCCCCTTCTTGGTTTCTTGCAGCAGCAGGAAACACAGAAAATATTTCTAAACAAAGCTTGAAATTGGCTGTTTGCATTTTGCCTGTGAAATTTCCTGTGGCTCACAAATTGGACTCTCATCCCTGCCTGCCAGGGAAGGCAGACGCACTCGCAGAGCTCGGCAGAGCTCTTGGCTGCTGCCACCAGAAAGGGGCTGGGATTCACCTGCTGAAGGCTTTATTAATTAAATAAAAAGCCTTTTTTTTTGGCTCCTGGTGAGGCCTGTTTCCTGACAGATACCACTGAGAATAAGAACCCTTTTCAGGGCACCCCACGCCCAGGGAGGGGCGGCACAGCCTGGGGAAGTGGCAGAGTGGCAAAGCTCATGGCATTTCCAGGGATCCCAAGGACACAGCTGCACAGGTGTCCCACAGCTCATGATTGCACAGGCTGGGATGGAAGCTGTCAAAATATGTATCCTCTTATTTCTAAATGATTTCCAAACTACTGTAGGAAACGGGGCTGGAAAGGAAATCAAGATATAATCCCCTGCCCCAAAGGAACATCAAAACTGTCATTTCTGTCAAGCATTTGTCTAATCTGTACTCAGAACCTCCCTGGGTAGGGATTTCACACCTTCCCTGGGCTATCTTTTCTGGAGTTTAACTACCCTTGCTGTTAGAAAGTTTAGCTTAATATCTGGTCTGGATCTCCCTGACTGTGATTTAAGCCCATTATTCCTTGTTCTACCTGACATGGAGACCAAATTTATTCTCCTTTCTGCACAACTTCCTGAAGGCAGGTATCTCCCAGAAGATGTGTGTGGAGTTCTGTGGGAGCCCAGGACATCCCTCTGTCTGCCCTGGATGGTTTGAGACCCAGGCAGGGGCTCAGGAGCCTCAGCACAGAGCCCAAGACCCCTGTGCCTTTGATTTTAACCCCTGGGAAAAATTACCATCTTTGCATGAAGAGTTACAAGTCACAGAAAATAAGTAGAGTGTAAGTTAGTTTATCACAAGGTGAAAAAGTAGAATTTTAATATTTTTAGAATAGGGGTCTAGGGTCAAGATGGAGGAATTTGGGCGTGTTCTGTCCTTCTTCCTCCTTCTTCCTGCATCCATCTTCTGGGTGATGTTGGCACTTTTAGATTGGTTTAGAGTAGAACCAGGCTGCACAATATCAGTGATAGGTATTGGAAGATAATTGTAAATAATGTTTATGCAGTTTATAGCATAAAAAGATAATGCCATCCCAGGGGTGGGCAGTGTGCCTGGGGCTGAGCTGCTGAATGGACCTGGGCTGGGCAGGGGAAGAACTTTTAGATTAGATAAAATAAACAACTCTGCAAACAACAGAAGAGTCTCCTAACTCTTTCTCCAGTGCTGGGCTGGGACACAGAGACTCTAAAACAACACAGGTGGTCACCTCCAGCTCCTGAGACACCACCATCAGAGTTCAGCCTGCCAGGGGGAGCAGGGACACAAACACTCATTTGAAAGGCACTGTGACACATTTGGGACACTCCCCTTGTCCCTCCAGGTGCCCTCATTCCTGCCCCAACACTGGAGCTGGCTGGGACTGTGTAAACCTGAATGGAGAAGGGAATGGTCGTGGAGCTGGGGTATCATCAGCCTGGTGTCCAAACTGATAGTGGGTTAAACCCCTCATAGCATCTGAACAACAGAATGGACAAGAAGTTTATCCTAAAATCTGAAGAAAATTAAATTCTTCCCCAAGATGGCAATGTGTTAGCAGTTTCCATTAAAAATAATAAATAAATAGAATTCCCCACCTTTTTACCAGCTAAGTCTGAAACTCCTTGAAATAAGGGCTAGTAATGAAAGTGCTGACAGTATCTTAACTAAAGTAGCGTGAAAGGAGTGATATAATAGTTTATTTCAGGTAATGCCATGGTGATTTTTAATTTACATAATGTCAAAAATGCAATATGTGAACTTTCTGAAAGCAAAAAAGTGGTGATAAAAACATCTATTTATTCCTTCTGCCTCCTTGCAGAAATGAGAGAAAGAGCAAAGCCACAAGGAAAACCTCAAGGCCGTGGTATTTCCATGAGGCAAACTACACACAATGTACCCTGGGAGTGTTTGAAAGAGAAGCTGACCCCGTGTAGTTGCTCTTGTCTCAAATCATTTGCTAGTTTAATAGCTTACCATTTGCAAAATGATGTTTAGATTATTTTGCCTTCCTAGCATTCAATATCACTGGTGCCCAGTGGATGTGTGGAGCACTCCCAGGTGCCAAAGTCAGTGCTCCTGCCAGCTCAGCCTGGGGATGCACAAGGTGTGTCCCCAGTGGAGGGACCTATGGGGTGCTGCACTTTGGGGCTTTATAGATTTGGGGGGGTTTTAGGCAATTGTTCAGCTTTCTGGTGGGGTTTTTGAGAATAAGTGATCCTCATTGCTGGAACAATCTGAGGGGTGTCCTCACTGAGTGAGCCCAGGGTCAGAGCTGCCCTGGGGGGTCCTGAACAGGTTTCTCCTGCCCAGGGGAATTCAGGTTTAGCCCTGGGCTCTCAGCCAAGCCAGCTGGGACTCGATGGTGCTGATGGTCTTTTCTGATCCATAATTCTGTGTCACTGCTGCTGCATTTGTGTGGCTGGGGCCACTTGTTCTGCTCCCTTGAGCCAGGGGCTTTGGGAGGGCCCTGCCTACCCTGATCCCAGACTGAGATCATCCTGAGGATACCAATACTCTCTTGTCCTTCCCAAATTCTGAAATAACTCCACTGGAGTTATAGAGAGGTGGCTGTGGAGAGAGAAGGATCAACCTGTTCCTTCCCAAAGAAAATAAACAGCAGATCTGTAAAACAATTACTGTTCAAAGAGAGCCCAGTGTCCTCCAGAGGAGCTGTTTAACCAGCATTTCAGCAAATTTGCAGTTAGCTATAACCAGCTCACTAAAATTCCAGTTTGGAGTGATATTGAACCAGTCAGAGAATCTTCTGGGACTGGAGTTAACTTCTGTGGTCACTTCTTTCAGCAGAGCCCATCAGACACTGCTTGCTTGTAGATTGATTTAATTTTCTTTAGGAAATAAGGCTTAGAAAACATTGTGGCAAATGTCTTTACATGGCTAGAAAAACCCCAGAATGTGAGGAAATGCTGGTGATGTGGGGTGCTGGCAGCTCACAGGAGCAATGCAGAGACTTCAGCTGGTGCCAAGTTCTCCAAAGAGAATTTTAGAAGATTTTCAACATGTCCAGTCCTTGTCCTCTCCCTCCACACAAAGGGCAAACACCAGTCTGACTGATTAACACAGCCCAGTGTGGCACAACAGAGCTTGCAGCCACTAAAGCAGCCTAGTGTGACAAAAAATTCTGAGAGAAGTTAATAGAAATCCTGCATCATGGAACAATCCACAGAGGAAGAGAATCCCTTATGACAATATTATACTTTCAATACCATTCATAAAAATAAAACAAATAAAAGTCAATTGTAAGGTCCAGGATACCATAAAATATGAGTTTGGTTAGAGACACTTAGAAGGAAAATTTGTTTTAAATATGTGTAATCACCTTGAAGCCTCACACATTTGCAGTTTTAATCTAGCACATTAGTGAGATTAGTACATGGGGTTTTTGCAATTAAACTGCATATTTTATCACTTCTTCTACTTTCATGCTATATAAACTTCCAGGAAATTACAGGCCTATAAATATTGCCAGAGCCCTTTCTCTGTGGGAGACAGAACAGAGACAGAAGCAGTGTGGGTGGCTGGTGCCTCTTTTCCCCTAATTGTGCCCTTAGTCAATAAACCCACAGCCTTGTAGAGGCACTGTAGGATCAGGATACACAGCCAGGGAAGCTCAGAGATCCCGTGGAGAGCTCTGTGCCTGCAGCCTCCAGAGCTTTCCAAGCACTGCAGGAGGAGATTCCTGTGTGACTGGGGAGGAAAGGGAGGGGGCAGAAGGGGAATGGACATTTCCCAATGGAAAACTGGCTCAGTGCTCTCCTGTGCTGTCCAACTGCCTGAGGAAGGAGAACTTTCTGCTCCTCAGCCCTGCTATTTGCTGTGTGTAAAGATGTTCCTCCTCCTGTCTATGGCTGTTTCTCCCTCTCCCCCTGTTTATCCAGATGTATTCCCTGTCCCCACATTTTGAGCTTTCTGCCTTCCTCAGACATCTCATTCTGGTTTACATCTGAGGTGTGTCTTTGTGCTAGCAGCCATGCCTGCAGTTGGTTTTTGGTCTTTGGGAAAGCTTTGCCTTGGTCATATCAGCCACTGCTCAGCTCTTGCACCACTGAGCAGGGGAATCTTCCCCATTTTCCATCAAAACCAACGTTTCAGAGGAGGAAGGAGCCCAGGCACCTCCCAAAATATTCCTTTTCCTGGTCACTGGCTGTGAGGGCTGTGCTGGAGCACACCTGTCTGTGTGGCAGGGGGGAGCCCCCTGAGGCTGCTCCTCTGTGCTGATCTGTGCCTCCTGAGCTCCAGACACTGGCTCAGAGTCTCCTCTCTCCTCACCCAAAGTGCTTCAGGCATGTCAGGGGGCTGCAGCAGCTCTGCCAAGTCATGTGCTGGAAAAGGCAGATAATGCTCTCAGCAGAAAGGGATGCAGAGAAGGAAAGGGCAGATGCCAGTATTTCCAGAGATCAAGGTACCTCTCTTGTAGGAAAACAAACAAGGGCTGAGCTTGAGGCAAGGTTTGAGCAGCTTTAGAGCCAGCCTGGATCTGATCCACTCAATCCAGTGCTGTTGATGCCTCCAGCATCATAAACTCATCTCCTTAAATGTCACTTTGGAAGGTGAACAGATGGGAAGTGGAGCTAGAAATATATAATCATGTTAGATTTCTTTCATGAAAAATTTTCTTTCTTTGGGAGAAAAAGAAAGTTCTTCCTTTAAAGCCCCTATCAGCCTTGCATTCTCCTCTTCCTGTTCTTTTCAAACCAACAGAGTCCTGATCTGGTGCACATAAGCTGATTTTTGTCACTTGGCGCCAGCAGCTGAAACAAAGACCCAGCTCAGGGAGTGCTGGGCATTTCTCTGGGACACCAGGAATGTTTCACCAGGCTCAGGCAGCTGCAGCTCCAAGTCTTGTCCTGAGTGCAACCTTTGAGGCTGTACCCAGGCTCTGTGTGTGGCTGAATCAGCATCCTGGGGAGGGAGAAGGTACCAGGAATTAAAGCAGAGGATTCTTTCATGAACCAAGGAAGATTTGCTGCAGCATCTCCAGATCCTGTGCAGAAATCTCTCTGTGCATTCGTGTGAGTAGCCAGGATGTGGCTGCTTCAAAGCTCATGGCAAAGCCATTGCACATGGATGATGAGTCTGCAGATTTTAGGGGAAAATGGGCAAAACAGAGAGACTGCTGCTTCCACACAGAGCCAATGACCACATTCCTTCATCTTATCCACAACTGACAACTGCTAAAGCTCTGCAGTGACAACTGTGGTTAGTTATTTCCCCTCTACTTTGTGTCTCCCAACTGCTGGACATGCCAAAAAACAAATTTCCAGCTTTCTACTTAAATATGTAACACAAACCCTCCCAGCCCATCACAGCTTTACCTTCTTGTGATTCCAGATCCAACTCACGCCATTGAAGCTACAAGGGGAGGGAATTGGAGTGGGGAATAAATACAGCAATTTCACGATTATAAGCTGCACCATTTTGACTAAAATTTTGGTCCGAACCCAGAGTGCAGCTTATTATCAGGTGTGGCTTATATATGGACAAAGAATGAAAAGTTGCTGTTTTAGTTTGGAGGACAGGTGTCTGCTGAGAAAGGCAGGAACTTCTCTTTGAAATGGAGAATGTAAACCCCCTCCCTCCAAATTATTATAATTTTGAAATCAAGGGGCTTTCAGGCAAAGATATGGGAATTAGGAATAACAGTTCTTTACTAGGGAAATTAAAATAGAAATACAGCACTACAAAGGAACAAACTGCAAACCCTGACACAGTCAGAGTACAACCTGACACCCGTCAGGCAGGGTGTTGGCAGCAGTCCCATCCCATGGTGGCTGCATCCTCCTGCAGTGACAGATGTGGCTCAGTTGGAGCAGTGCTCCTGTACAAGGTGCAGTTTCCCTCCGGAGCTCCAGTGGTGATGTGGAGAAATCCGGTTTTCCTCTGGAGTGCAGTGGAGAAAGGGGCTCCCTTAGTGTCCCAAACCCTCTGTTTTTATCTTGGTAAGAAATGTTGGGCTCTTCCCCCTGGCTGGAGCAACTCCCAATGGGATGCAGTAATTTTATCAGTCCCACAGTGGGACTCAATGGCCATGAGCAGAAAATGACTGGCTGGAGGAAGGATGGGCTGTGAAAAGATAAAGAACAATGCCCTGCCTGGTTTCAATGGATGGCCCATTAGCAGAATATCTCCCTTGGAGATAAGGATCACTGTCCCCACCCTCAACAGATGGTGATAGAACAGATACCTTTTATCACACTCTGTATTGTAACCCAAGACAGCTGCCAACACCCTGACATGCAGCTTATAATCGTGAAATTACTGTAATTAACCTAATGTGTGAAGTCCAGTGTCACCTGCAGTTTGAACAGCACTCTCATGTCCCACAAACCTGCCTGTGCTCAGAAAACCTGGATAAAGCCTGGATTTGTGGAGGGATTGGTTGGGGTGGAAGGTTGGTGGCTTGTTTTTCTTTTTTCTACTCATGTGTCTCCAGAGAAATGAGTAAAACCTTACAGATGAACGTGTCATAGAAGAAAGAACATATGCTGCACATGCATTTAAATAGCATTTATCTTACTTTTCACTGACGCAGTGGTGAAATATGTTCTCTTTGCTTTCAAATTTTAGGGACAAACAGATGGTAGAAAGCTTAGTTTTGGGTATTATGTCCATCAAAATAACCTGTATTGCAAGCACCTCTTACTATAATTGGGATTTCAGCTGCAGCAGAATCTGGACTCCAGGAAAAGTCCTTTGCAGAAGTAGTAAGTAAAAAAAAGGGCTGAGTGCTGTCCTAAATATATTTTTTTTTTTTTCTGAAAGACACAGCTTTGCAATGCTGTAATTAGAAATACAATCACTTTTTTTTCTTGCTTTTGATAAGGATAAAGGCCAAAGAACACAGTTCCTACTTTGACTCCTACCTCTTCCCCTCCCAAAATTCTCCAGTGAACCCCCAAATGCATTCAGTCCCCACTGTAGGAACCCATGAAAAGAGAAGTTGACAAAGATGCTTCTTCAAAAAGAAAAGCTCCACAGGCCCAAGCATCTCTCACCTATTTTATCACTGTCTGGATACCCCCAAAAACTCTGAAATTCCTGGTGTAAAGTGAGGATGGAGGGAAGCTCCTGTTGTGCCAGAGCTGGGGGAGGGGAGGGATTGTGGCAGGCCATGGAAAACTGCACAGCAAAGCCAACCTCTGCCTGGGGCAAAAAGGGAGAGCTTGGCCCTGGGATTCAGTCAGCTTTGGAGGATGAAGATCCTGTAAAATGTGCATACCCAGCCCAGAGGGAGCCTTGTCTGACAGGGAGAGAATGATTGTGTACTGCAGGCATGTGAGTGTTCTCGTTATGGATTTATTATATATAGCCAGGCAAATGCTGAAACACTCCAAAGCTGTCTTACACAGTCTTAGAGGATTTTGTTTGGGGGTTTTATTTCCCTCTGGGCTTTTTTTTTTTTTTTTAATTTGGCTTTTGTTATATTTATTTTTTAGTGCAGTATTTTTTGCTGTGGGTTTTGTTTAGATTTTGGCTCTGATGTGCCTGTTCTGCTCCTCAGCACTTTTCCTGGTTCAGTGCCTCAGTTTCTAATCTCTAGGTCAGTGTGTGTTTTGCATGAATTTAATACCTGCTCAGCATTATCCTGTGTCCTGGAGGACTCTCTTACTTTGCCATTTCATTCTTGCAGAGCAGATCCAGGTTAGTTAATTGTGCACAGGGAAATCATCCAGCAATGTTCAGGGACTTCAAAAAAACCCAACAACTTGAGAGGAAAATGTATAATCCCTAGCACCTTGTTGGAAGGGAGCCCAACACAGCAACAACATTTTAAAAATCACTATTTTCCAGTAATAGATGCAGAGTGGCAACAGGAGTTTGGTCTCTCCTCTGTGTGCTTAGGAAAGGAAATATCTGCCTCAAGGATGCTGAAAAATTATTATGGGAAATATGTTTGGGACACAGCCCTCATTTTTAGAGATGTCAACCATTTTAGTCCCAAACTTACAATGTACAATCAATGTCCTTCCTTTTATTTTTCCTTCTAGATTGTTTACCTCAGAATTTAGAAAAAAAAAATCATTACAAACTAAGTGATGGAAAGAGTTGCCTGCACACAGAGAGGGAACCAAACCATATTTTTGTACCTACATAAATAATTCTTTCAAATAATGCAGAGTGTGTCTCCCATTTGTGCCCTGTCAGACTGAAAGCTATCGTTCTGATTTTATTTATCTCCACACACTGAAGTTTGTGTTTGTTTAAATTAAAGCTGGGATCTCCAAGACACATAAAATGTTTAAACATAAGCATGGTTACAAATTGTCTGGTGTGTATTTACCAGGGCTCCCTGCTGTGTGATACAGAGTCACTTAATTGTGCTTGTTTGCATCATCTCTTCTCAATGCTCCCAGCACTTTATCCATGGAGCAGGAGCCTATGGTTTGGCACAAGCAGGAGATGATTTATCTGTCTGTGCTGGAGTGGGTTAAAAACAGCTGGGTTCAATTTTTTTCCCCCATTTTTGTCAATTTTTTTTTGTCAATTTTTTTTTTTAATATAAATTAATACTGAATTTTTTTCTGGTAGGGATTTTCTTTTTTTTCTGAAACAAAATGGAGAATGGTCAGTTCTTATTACAAAGAGGGAAAAAGCATCACTTTTCATCAGTTTTCCCCACAGTGGTTCTGACATTAGCAGCTGTTCTAACCTGGATTGTAGTTCACAAGGGCCCAGTGTAAACCTGTCCTGTGCCACAGAAATTACACTCATTCCCATTTTTTTGAGAAAAGAACACTGGAAATGGGCATTTTCGCTGCCTGTAAGTGCAACTGTTGCTATGTTTTTATTTTCACTCCATCCAATCTTTGGGCTAAGCAGAATTTTGTCTGAATACTTTTGGACAGGTTTTGCAAGAAGCACAAATTATTTAGTTAGGTGTGAGTGAAGTGTGGAATGCAGTGGAGACACCCCTCCAAAAGTTCAGGGGTGAAATGTGTCTGTCTAAGAGCTGATACAAACATTTCCCTACTGGCAGAGCAGATTTTAAATATAAAAAAGTTACAGGGTTCCTTTAAAGCATTCTTATCGCTTTCCTAACTTAAAGCATCTCAAAAGCCCTTCCCCTTAACAATTCCAGCTGCATAACTTTGACATGTCAAGGTTATCTAGAATTTCTTCATTTCCTTCCAGAAGGGCTCCTACCTACACACTACATCATGCATCTTTTATTAGTACCTGAACGTATTTATAAAATATTGATTATTCCTTCTAAATAGCTTTGCAAATGAAGCCGTGTGATGTGGCACTCCCCTCAATTAGCAGCAGGCTCATTGTTTACTGAAGTGACCCCATGCTCACAGCTGGTTCTGAACCTGAAACTGAACCTTTTAAATAAGCCTCTGCCTATTTTCAGTTCTTATGTCAATTTTTGCCTCTAGCTTTATTCAGTGTTCACACTGAATTATTTTTTTTTTCCATTCTGTGAAGTTGCTCTCAAATTACTCTGCACTAACTGGGGACAGAATGGGGTTAGTGAATCCACTCTGTTTGTTTTTCTTGCAGCAGCAGAGTGCAAGGTGGGTTTACCTGAGACCTGCAGCACCTGTGAGCAGTGCAAAATAAAACAGAGCAAAGTTAGTGCCCAGTGACACCAAACAGAGCTGAGTTTTGCATCCAGCACCCACTGTGTGAATTAACACCTGGAATTAATTTAGCATGCCACTTGCTAATGGGAAAATAGAAATGGTGGTTTATAAAACAAAGAAACACAGAATTCAGGGTGAAGAATAATCGAGTGGGAGTGCTTGTTGAAAGGCTCAGCTGCAACCTCCTTCATAAGGCAAGTTTGTTGTTAAATTTAATGGGCTATAGGTGTTGATTGGTAGAGTCATAAAATGAACTGTTAATTTGCTATTCCAAGAGTGGAGAATCTATATTATGCAAATTGCTTTTAAAACGAGTGTGTTCCTGGCAGCAGTGTAGCAAGGTAGCCTGGCCCTCCTGACACCATCACTTCTCGGGCTCTCCCCACTGCAGCGATGTAAATCTGCTTTGAAGTGCCTGGGGCTTTGATTGCCTCTGATCTGCACTGGCAGCTCACAGAGAGGCTCCCTTTTGTCACCTGAGTGAGATTTCAGAGTGACAGCCCAGGGGAGGCAGCGATGCTGGGCAGAGCTGTGCTGGGAGAGCATTCATTCATTCCTTCCTTCATCCAATCCTCTGCTCCTCAAACACCTCGCTGGGGAGGGCTCAGCACCTACACTTCACGAAGAATGGAACAAATCCTGCCAGATCTGGTGTTTCCAGTGCAGAAACATTGGAAAACCTATGAAAAATGCCAGCCATGGCAAGCTCCAAAGGAGTTTCACCTGAGCAGGTGGAACACGGCCACTGGCATCAGTGAGGGTGGTGCTGGAGTGCTGTGATAAAAACTACAGGTGTGCTGTGGGTGTGTGAGGATATGTCTGCCAGGACAATGCTGAAGTGTATTGATCTGTTCTGTGAGTTGTTCTGTGCTTTTTGTGCCATGTAATGTTGGCACAAACCTCGGCACCACAAACCCTGAAGCTCTGTCCACTGTGGGACCAGATTTGCTCCCACTCAAAGCAGGGATCAGGGTCCACACTGCTGATTCTACAGCCAGAGCCCATCCTGAGGCCACCTCCTGCTCCATGGGAGAAGTAGCACCCAGGTAAACACCTTGGACTTCCTCAGCCCTGGGGATCAGTGTGGCTCCTCACTCCCTGGTGGCCAAGTCTGTACAAAAGTGCCCCTCATGCTCAGTCCCCAGCAGCTCCTGGGACACCCCTGGCTGGCTCAGCAGAGATGAGCTGTAGGAGCTGTAGGAGCACTCCCCTGTGGGACTGGAGGGGGGACAGAGGGCAGGGAACTTGGCATTCACCATCATCCCCAAAACCAGCCCAGAGCTCTCAAACCCTGCAGCCACCATCCCAAAACTCTGCAAATTCCCCTTTCACATTTCAGTGACCTCTCATGGAATGATGATGATTACAGCTTTAACTCTTTTCTTAAGAAATGTGAATATCTGGATTCTTCAGAGAGAAACTGGACACACCACACTGGCTGTAGACTGGCTGCTTTCTGAAAGTCTTTGGAGTTTGCTGCATAGATGAAGACTTGTTTCAATATCCATAAAAAATAACTTCCAAGTGAGCAATATTTCTACCAAAATGGCTAGTTATTTTTTATTTTTTTTTCAGTGAGTTAGAGCAATTTGGGCTGGTAGGTGAGAGAATTTTACCTTGAAAATATTGGCACTGAGGAGAGGTATAAAACCTTTTATACCTGGTGCCAATAGCCCCTCTCTTCTAATCAAAACAACATCAAATAAGAGAATAGGAAAGAAATAAGCCAGTTCTTCCCATCTCACCCCTCCCTAAAAACCAAGCAAGAAAATGCAGTGGCATGTCAGTTGTTTGGAGCCCTCAGCTCAGGTCTTGCAAAACCCTGTGGTGTTGTGGTGTGTTGTTTGTTTGGGTGTTTTTGTTATTGCTATTATCATACTCACAACTGTTAAGTGAATCACTGGGAAGGTTTTGGCTGCACATCGAGCAGAAACCTGCCTCAGGCAAGAACAAGGGTTTATTTATTTAACTTCAGAGACAAGGAAGGGGGGAGGGAATTCCTCCCATACATGTCCATCTTCAGCTGAGCTTTGTATATCTCTTAATTTAACCAACATCCATCCCCTCTGCACCTCTGGCTCACCTGCCCCCTCAAACCCCTGGTGCACCTGGGGGTCAGGAACCTCTCCTGCCATGCCTGAGGTGCTGCTAGGGGAGCAGCAGTGCCCAGGTGTGTCCCAGCACAGCCCAGGTGTGTCCCAGCAGTGTCCAGGTGTGTCCCAGCACAGCCCAGGTGTGCCCCAAGCATGGCCAGGTGTGCCCCAGCAGTGCCCAGGTGTGTCCCAGGCATGCCCAGGTGTGTCCCAGCAGTGCCCAGGTGTGTCCCAGCACAGCCCAGGTGTGTCCCAGCAGTGCCCAGGTGTGTCCCAGCACAGCCCAGGTGTGTCCCAGCAGTGTCCAGGTGTGTCCCAGCACAGCCCAGGTGTGCCCCAAGCATGGCCAGGTGTGCCCCAGCAGTGCCCAGGTGTGTCCCAGGCATGCCCAGGTGTGTCCCAGCAGTGCCCAGGTGTGCCCCAGCAGTGCCCAGGTGTGTCCAGCACAGCCCAGGTGTGTCCCAGCACAGCCCAGGTGTGTCCCAGCAGTGCCCAGGTGTGTCCAGCACAGCCCAGGTGTGCCCCAGCAGTGCCCAGGTGTGCCCCAGCAGTGCCCAGGTGTGCCCCAGCAGGGCCCAGGTGTGTCCCAGCACGGCCCAGGTGTGTCCCAGCACAGCCCAGGTGTGTCCAGCACAGCCCAGGTGTGTCCCAGAAGTGTCCAGGTGTGTCCCAGCACAGCCCAGGTGTGTCCCAGCAGTGCCCAGGTGTGTCCCAGCACAGCCCAGGTGTGCCCCAGCAGTGCCCAGGTGTGTCCCAGCAGTGCCCAGGTGTGCCCCAGCAGTGCCCAGGTGTGTCCAGCAGTGCCCAGGTGTGTCCCAGCAGTGCCCAGGTGTGCCCCAGCACAGCCCAGGTGTGTCCCAGCAGTGTCCAGGTGTGTCCCAGCACAGCCCAGGTGTGTCCAGCAGGGTCCAGGTGTGTCCCAGCACAGCCCAGGTGTGCCCCAGGCATGCCCAGGTGTGCCCCAGCAGTGCCCAGGTGTGTCCCAGCAGTGCCCAGGTGTGTCCAGCACAGCCCAGGTGTGTCCCAGCAGTGCCCAGCTGTGTCCCAGCACAGCCCAGGTGTGTCCCAGCAGTGCCCAGGTGTGTCCCAGCAGTGCCCAGGTGTGTCCCAGCACAGCCCAGGTGTGTCCCAGCAGTGCCCAGGTGTGTCCCAGCAGTGCCCAGGTGTGCCCCAGCACAGCCCAGGTGTGTCCCAGCAGTGTCCAGGTGTGTCCAGCACAGCCCAGGTGTGTCCCAGCAGTGTCCAGGTGTGTCCCAGCACAGCCCAGGTGTGTCCAGCAGGGTCCAGGTGTGTCCCAGCAGTGCCCAGATGTGCCCCAGCACAGCCCAGGTGTGTCCCAGCAGTGCCCAGGTGTGCCCCAGCAGTGCCCAGGTGTGTCCCAGCACAGCCCAGGTGTGTCCCAGCACAGCTCAGGTGTGTCCCAGCAGTGCCCAGGTGTGCCCCAGCAGTGCCCAGGTGTGTCCCAGCACAGCCCAGGTGTGTCCCAGCAGTGCCCAGGTGTGCCCCAGCAGTGCCCAGGTGTGTCCCAGCACAGCCCAGGTGTGCCCCAGCAGTGCCCAGGTGTGTCCCAGCAGTGCCCAGGTGTGTCCCAGGCATGCCCAGGTGTGTCCCAGCAGTGCCCAGGTGTGTCCCAGCAGTGCCCAGGTGTGCCCCAGCACAGCCCAGGTGTGTCCCAGCAGTGCCCAGGTGTGTCCCAGCAGTGTCCAGGTGTGTCCCAGCAGTGCCCAGGTGTGTCCCAGCAGTGCCCAGGTGTGTCCCAGCACAGCCCAGGTGTGTCCCAGCAGTGCCCAGGTGTGTCCCAGCAGTGTCCAGGTGTGTCCCAGCAGTGCCCAGGTGTGTCCCAGCAGTGCCCAGGTGTGTCCCAGCACAGCCCAGGTGTGTCCCAGCAGGGAGAGGAGCAGCTCAGGCTGGAGGGAGCAGCCCTGGCACTGTCCCAGCCCCTCAGCCCCCAGGCTGACCCCTCCCTTTCCAAGGAATCAGTGCCTTGGGAACCCTTTCCATGGCCAGGTGGAGGGGCTGATTCCCAGACAGATCTGCCATTCCTGCTTCTGTTGGAGGGACAATCATGTAGGGGAAGGGAGGAAGCTCAGGACAGTGCTTCCAAAATACTTGAAATCTGGCAGTCCTAAGCAATTTTTGTCTTTTATTTTCAAACTGCTGAGCTGGAGGGTGGCTGCAGTCACAGCCCAGCTCTGTGCTGGGCAGAGGCACAGGCAAACCTTGTCACCTTGTCCTTGTGCACGAGATGAGTGCTCAGACCAGGGAGGAGATGCTGGGCTGTGTTTTCCTTGAAGAGGGAGAGATGTGGCTGGAGGACACCAGAGCTCAGCCAGCAGCACTAGGTTGAACTGGAATACCCCAGACTTGCTGGAAAAATATGTTAGTTGACATTTCATTGGTTAGTAAATACAATTTTTTTTTTCTTCAAATAAGCATATCAATGCTCTGTTGTATTTTTATGTTGGTATATTACTATAGTAACAGTAGTATTATGTTTATTCTATTTTAAATTAATCTCTGTGTGAAATAGAGGAAGATAGCTGCTAGTTGGAGGATTTATTCACAACAACAAGAGAACTGGTTATCCTTTGCAAGGAAAGCAGTGATGTCATCCCTGGGACAGGCTGGGTGCTGCTGACTGCCCTGCTCCAGCACTGAGTGACCAGGGATGTGGTGCCTGGAGAAGTCCAAAGTGCTTTTTGTGGTCACTAAACCAGAATTATCCACGTGCCACAGCACAGCTCTGAGGATCTGTGAGCAGTTCAGGGTGTTTATTGCCCCAAGGTGGTGTCCTTTGCTGTAAAAGCAGAAAAATAACCACACTTACCTGTCTAAAGAGGAACCAAGAGTGTTCTATCCTGTCCTTGCTCTCTTGACCTCCCACCCTGTGCAGGTGCATGGGCAGGGACACAGGGACAGAAAGGCTCTTCCCTGTCCCTGTCCCCAGGATGGGCTGGGCTGACAGGGAGCCAAGGACAGCCTGGGAGCACACCCTGCTGAGAGCAAACCTCTCCCATCTCACCCACTCTGCAAACATTTGTGCCATGGGGACAAACCTGAGCACTGGGAGCCTCCATGGCAGCAGGGAAAAGGCATTAATTAATGAAAAGGCATTAATGAAGCTCTGCTCAGGTAAATAAGCACTATTTACCTGTTTAGCCTGGCCTCCTGCAGATAAACCAAACACACAAAGTGACATCTTGCTGCTCTGCTTGGCTTGGAGAGGAATTTTCCCTGCAGCCCGGGGTGTTTGCACATTTTTCTGTCCCTGGTTGAGTTCCATGGCACTGGAAATGTTCCTCACAGGGGTGGTGATGTGGATCTGTCTCACTGCCTGCCTGGCTCTGGGTGTCTCAGGGATATTTCCCCTTCCCTCACAGTGTCAGCTTGCTCTGGATGATCTTTGCACACACAGATTAAACTGTGAAGGAGCTGGAGAAAGCTGCCTGGTTTTTTTTTTAATCAAATCCTAGATTAGCCAGGACTAGAGATGGAAGATCAGCTCAAATGAACTCGATTAGCAGGTGCTCAGGAGATCTGAATTTCACATCCAGGGTTGTGCAGTCGCTGGGACCACAATCCCAGCCCAGTACTTAATGATATAAACAGTGCTAATAACTCTGGGTCACCTGTCTGGGAAAGACAGATAAGGAATAGAAAATTATGCACATAACCACAGGTAATCTACTACCGAATACTGTTGAGTTGAGACCTCAATTTTTATTTCATTCCACTTATGTTCTTGCCCTGATTGCACAGCAAATAAATTGCAAATTCAGAATTAAAGTGCCTGCTAATTCAAATTAATCAGCAGCATCCAGCACCCCACTCCCTACAGGTGTAAATGGATTCTGGTATCCACCTTGGGAAGGCAAATCTTTAGTCTTCCCTGCTGCATTGTCAAAAACAGGGGGGAAATGCCTGCTTTCAATGGCACCAGGAAAAAAAGCAAAGTTTGCAGAGGGAGGAGGTGATGATCTGCTTTGTTGTACCAGACAATTATTAGTTAGCAGTTAATATCCACAGTCCTATTTCTGTCCTTACAAACCAAACAGCAGCTTCAGCTTGAAAGTCATGCACAACTTTAAAAAAAATGAAATGTTCTGTCCTGGCCTTTGGAATGAGCTGAACCTGCAGCAAGTTCCACTGTGGGCAATGGGTAGGGCTGGGGGGAGCTCCAGGACTGCAAGGCAGCCAATTCCCCCAAATCCTTTTTGTGATTAAATATTGGCAGGAGAGCACAGCATGGTGGGGAATGGTTTATTTAAATTCTGACCTGGTAGGAAAATCAGTCCCAGCACCCAAGGGTGAACATCCATGGCCATAACTCTGTTTTGCCTCCTGTGGCAGGAATGAATAAATAAAGCAGAGGGAATAATGAAAATATTTCAGTGTCTATTTAAGTGTGTATTTAAGAACCACAACTGATGTGCTTTTGGGGACTCAGGGGCCAGTCCCTCCTGTTAACCACAAAATGCCCAAGGTCTCACATGGGACAGTAGTAACCAGCCTTGGCTCATGCAGATTTCCCTGCAGGGATGCTGCATTTTTAAATTATTTTTATTCCTGAAATGGATGTAAATTGCTTCAGTTCAGGTGGGGTGACCTGCAGCCCCTCAGTGAGCCTGGGTGCTGTGGGCTGAAGCTGGGCTGTGGGGGATTGGCTCTGGGTGTGACTTCTGAGCCCGTGTCACGGCTGCCACCCACCGTGCTGGGAGCTGCAGATGGAAAGTGCCCTCTGAGCCAAGTGAGAACAAAGAGAAAGCAGTGCTGTTCCTGTAGATTGCATTTCTCACTGCTGCTAGCCATGTGACAGACAGCCTGTGTTTCTCTATTTGTACCTGGAACGCTCCAATTTCTCCTGATAGTCTCAAAACCTTATTTTTACTCTCTCTTTTGACACTTACACACTGTGACTTGATTCAATAAATAAAACCTTCTGGTGCTGTTGTTCTGGTCTGAAATTAAACACTTGATAGTCTGCATAAGGAAATGCTTTTGATGGGTGAATTTAATAACAATTGGTTGTAGTAGGATAAAGTTACTTGCAAGTGGTTCAATTCACAGGTGAGTTTGGTACCACAGTCAGATCTGTGGGCACAAAGAGACCCCTTGCTATGGATTGTCTCTGCTGAACATCATGGTTCATGCTGGTTTGGATAATACGATGGCATTTTATTTGTAAGAACAGAACAGGCAAAGTTACTTTTCCAGTAACTCAGAAAAGACACAAACTAATTTTTAAAATTTATGGTGGAAGGTGTTTTTTATGGCTCTGGAGCAATGAGAGTCATATCTGAGTCATCCTTCTTGCTGATTATGTCTAGGTGGTGAATAATACTACAGTATACTGCACAAATTTTACATCTTGACTTCCCTAACGCTTGCATCTCAAAGTATTTAGGGCATGCTGGTTGGTGTGGTTATCTCCTTGTTGCAGATGTGACAGCTGAGGCATCTGCACAAGTGTGTACAGCATCACTCTGTGAGTCTGCAGCACACTAAGGGCAAAAATGCAGGATCAAACCCCTTCCCACTTCAGCTTTCTGCTTGAGTTCACCTTTATTCGTGCTCTGAACCATTGTTTGCATGGCAGTGGCCACGAGAGTCCCAAAAATGGACCCACCTCAAGGCATCCTTCAGGTGGTGCTGTCTGGGCACAGTCTGGGTCCCAAGAGGCTTCTGATGGTTCAGGAAAGGAGACAAGGAGAAGAGAAGTGAAGCACTCAGTGCTGAGAGCTGGGTGCATAGTCCTGTGTTCCCACAGCCCGCACCACCAACCGAGCCAGGTAATTCCAGCTTCTGGAATTCCTGTTTAATGTGAGAAGAGGGGATTTATGTCATTGTGTGACTCTAACATCACAGTTTTGATTGTTCATTTGCCAAATGTCTCTGCATCACAGCTCGTGCTGCTCTGTGTGCACTGGCTGCATTCTCTCGTGCAGGATCTGCCCTGTCCTTGGAGCCCCTTTGCAGAGGTGGGATTCATCCCTGGCCCAGCAGCCCAGGAGCAGGAGTGCACACCCCACTCACATTGGGGCTGAAGGTTAAATGCCATGCAGGCTGCATCACTGAGATAGAGGAAATTCCTCTGCAGGAGCAGGGGCTTTTCTGATTCCGCGAAAAATGTGTCAGCATCAAAAATGTGACACGTGAAGGTCAAGGCAACATTGATCCATCAGAGCTCTCTGCTACAGTCAGCTCTCTCCTTCTGTCAGCTTGGATGAAGCTTACAGCTTTTATATACATACACATGCATATTTAAAGAGCTATACAATTTTAAGGCTTGATTTGTTACACCGTGTAGCTGTTGCTTTTGGTGATTCAGATCTTCACACCCTTCATGTTTGGGACTAACTACTCCAGGTATTGAATGTCACCCTGTTTATGATCAGCCTGTGGTGGAGGTCATCTAATTGCTTAAATCAGCCTTGAAGTGGGATACCTGAGGGTAAGAGGAAAGAGAGGTGACCTGTCCCCTTCCACAGGAGGGAGGAATGGGTGATTGTGCAGCAGAGCCAAGGAGTCCCAGCTGGGGTTTGGATAATTCCGCCTTCCATCTTCTGTAAGTTCCACAATGAACTTGGAAGTTTCCTTTTCATATTGATTTTCTTGCACTCAGTCCCCTGATTTTAAAACTACTGGAGTGCTAAAACACCTCCAGGCACTAAGGACAAAAACCTCAGATGTTTCCATGGATGCCACTGATCAGGGATCACTCAAACCAGCAGCTCTGCACTGTGTCCCCCCTTTGCCTGAACTGCCCGGGTGCACCTGACCCCTCTGACTGCAGAGACAGGATCAAGATGCTATTTAGGGAAATTCCTGTGCTCTGAATGATGTGGGATGACTGTAACTGTATGGATCTTGGCGGAAGGCCTTGCTTAAGAAAGCTCAGACTCAAATTCCTGGAGGTTTTGGACACAAATAAGAACTCCCAGTGTGCAGTCGCCTCCTTGGCCTCCTGCCTGAGCCCTGCACGGGCTCTGTTCTGCTCCTGCACTTCTGCATTTATAAGCGTTTTCTGTCTCTAACCCTGAGAGTCCATCATGTTTTATTTACCCTTCTTTTAGCTCTACCTATGCATTTCCAGCCACACAAAGATCAATAGGTGCGTTGCTAATTTTATCTGGAAAAAAGGAAAATTTACTAGAGAATTAAATTGAGTAGGTCTTGAAGGCTGTTTTTAAGGGTTCCTTTTTTTTTAATGAGGGAAAAGTATTTAGATATCCAAACTAGCCTGCTTTGCTTTCTATTTTGACAATCAATGATTGGCATAAGCATGGATTTTAAACATCTATGGACTTAATTATGCTACAAAGCCAAAAAATTGCAGCTGCGTGATTAATACATTTTATAACCAATGCAAAATTAAAAGATAACTCAATTTTTAAAGTAATTTGGTAATAGAACTCTGGAAAAGGTTGATAATTCTGAGGCTGGCCACAGAGAATCTTCAGAGGCCACAGAGGAATTTTCACAGCTTCTAATGGGTGTGGAAAACAAGGTTTGGGACATCAGTCTGGAGTGGAGCCCCCTTGACTGCACCCTTAATGCTGCTCCAAATGCCCAGAGATGTTGGGGAGGTTGTGGCCTTGTTCTGTGCCTCATTTCTCCATAGGTAATGGAAGGTCTTCTGTACTCATCCCATTTTCCAAGCAGTGGAAAGATCCCAACATTGCTGGTTTTTATCTCAGCCTTTCCTTTCAGCATCCTCTCCACCTTCACATCATTCTTCTCTGGGTACATCTATGACATGGTATATTTCAAATAAGATCTTTATATATTTTTCTCATCTGTGTACGTAGAGAATAGTGAAGGAACACGCAGCATAAATTTAGAAAATAAGTAAATTAAATAAATATTCCAGAGCAATCAGTCTGCCACGGGAATCTTTCAAAAGCACAAGAAATATTCAAGGGAGAAATAACTCTCAGTCCATTTATTTGATTCACTTGTAATAAACAAAAAAAGAAAAAAAATAAGAAAAAAAAAATTCACTGCTGTTAATTCTGAATGTGCTTTGGAGCATATCCTGAGGAATGCTGAGCTCTGAGTGTTGGGCTTTGGTGCAAGAAGCACCTTCATCCCCCAGCAAATTTCACGGGGACTGGGGGTGCTCAGCACCTGGCAGGATTGTGCTTTTTATCAGGAGACTCCCAGCAGGGCCTGGGTGCTTGTTTGGGAAGAGATAACACTGCTGGCATGACAGTAACTAGATCTAGGAGTAGCCCCTGGAAGAAGGTACTTGCTTTAGATCTCACAGACATTGTCTTAATTGTACACTAAATTAGGCAGAGGTGGGAGCTCAGGCCCAGGCAGTGCAGCCTCTCTGGAGATGCTGTGCATTATCAGCCCCAACCAAATGCTTTCCAAATAAGCTTCATGTTTTGTGCCATAAACTCTGCTGGGTTGTTACTCAGAGTGATCTGTTAATGTATCTCTGAGCAGATATCCTTTATTTCCTTTCTTCCTTTTCTTTTTTCTTTTACTTTTTTTTTTTTTTTTTTTTTAGTGGATAATAATCGTCTTGGAGAGGGCTTTTAAAAGGAGAAAAGGTTATTTCGTTGACATCAATTTTTGCATTAAAAGTGCACTTGGCTAAAAGCCAAAATATTTAATATCATTGCCATCTGTCCCAGCTGAATACAATTTTAGATTTATTGATTTTCTTTATTCACTTTCTCTCTCTTTTTTTTTTTTTTTGGTTAATTTTGTCTTGAGACAAGGTTAAGACTAAAACAACAAAGCCTTTTTCCTCTGATGGCATCATAATCCTTAACTAAATCCAAGCTGCCTTTTGGTGTGTAGCTGGTGCCAGCTGTCAGGTTATAAATGTTTTTTTTGGAAGGGCTTTGTCTCTGGCCACCAATGGCCATGAACATCATGCACGTGTCAGGAGGAAAGGGGGGTGCAGGGTGGGGTTTTGGGGTGACTGGGAGTGCTCCCTGCAGTGGTTGATGAATACACCATGAAATAAAAGGGCCAGGAGACTTGTTCCCTTGAAAGGCCTTTATTAGAAAATCAGCTTGGGTGGGGAGCCTGCGTGCCACTGCTCCAGATGGAAAATCCAGAGAAGAAGAAAGTGCAGCTTTGCCTTCTCAGGCAGAGCTGTGGCTTCCATCCTCAATGAGAATCCCAAAAAAGCCAATTTTGGCTCGTAGTCCAGGGTGTCATGTTGGTAGGGTGCTGTTTAGGTCATGGTGCTGGGATCAAACCAGCTCAGGATGTTAAATTCGTGTTTTACACTGTTTTCCCAATCTGGGAACACTATCCTCAGTTTCAGATGTCATTTGGGCTCATTGTCTTAAGGGGTTTTAGCTCCAAATAGTGTCCCAGTGTCCTCTGCACCCCTTTCATTTGCATACGGATCAATGACATCACCCTCCTCACCAGCGCCATTTCAGGGCAGCAGCAGCAGCATTACCTGATGGAAGGGAAAGGGCACAGAGGTGAGACAAGTGGGGACTGAAACAGAATGGGGCCGATAATTTAACATTAACAATTAACATCAATTAGGAATCAGAACAGGGTAAAGCTTAGAATTTAACATTAACAATTAAACATGAAAACGGAAACTTAGGAACTTGTTCCTAGCACACCAGGGGTTGCAGCCTGGGCTGGTTCCATGTGGGGCTCCCAACCCCTCTCCTGCCCTGGGGTGAGCACAGCTGCAGGGGCAGCTCAGGACTGCTGGGGGATGCTCCCCTGACCAGCAGCTCCTGGGAGAAAGAAGTGACCTTTTCTGTGTGTGCACAAGCTTTTCCTGGGGGATGTGGATCTCTGGGAAGGAGCCCAACGGTGTCAGCAGCAAACCTTGAGCAGTGGCTTTAAGGATTCCTTCATGGGCTGGGGGGCAGGGAAAGGAGGAATTTCCGGAGGAGGAGGCAAGAGGTGTGCTGAGCCCTGCTGCTGGCAGCTCCACTGCTCCCTGTGGGACCTGGCACTGAGGGTCACACTGCTGCTTTCCTCCATCCTTTTCAGCAAATCTTCACCAAGGGGCTCAGAGAAAGAGACAAAAACCTTCCTACAGCACTGCAGAGAACTCCTTCAGCCAAGGGCTGTCCCTCTCATTTCAGCCAAGCTCCCTGCCTGTTTTAATGACCTCTGCAGCCTGAGTTCAGCCCCACAAATTAATGGGAGCATTCTGAAGAGGTTGATTAGCTCCAGTTTTATTCACATAACTCTGAGTATCAGCTAAGGAAAATGCTGGGTGTGTTTGGGAGCAGTTTGCACAGAATTCCTTCCTTGCCACCTCCACCACATCAGCTGCTTCCACGAGGACTCGTGTCACCCAGCTGCTCCAGGAGCCCAACAAGCCCTGCTCGGTGCTGTGCCATGTTCCTGCACTGCTCCATTGGTGGATTTTATGCCTAAAAACAAAGGCTTATTACCAAATTAGGGGAATAAAAAGCAGTTCTGTTTATTGAGAGACTTCAGGTACATTTTGGGCAGACAAAACCTCCCCCAGGGGCTACACCCAAAATGGACAATGGCTCACAGGATTTCACACTTTTATAAGTTTGGTCCATTTTTATATTGGGAGTTCACCTTCCAATTACAGTTTCAGGTAATGAAGTCATTTACCCCAAGTTTTCTCCCCAAAAACTCACTTTTGTTTCCATCTCTGGGGGCCTGAGGCAGTGAGGTGTCCTTGATTGCCAGCCTGGAGAGGAATTGTTGTGTGTGCCCAAAATGGGAGAGCAGCAGCTCACACTGGGTATGGAGTTTAGAGTTGTACACTAAAGAACTGCAGGGTTACAAATATTTGGAAAATATAAAAGCAAAAATCCTGAGGCATCAGTTTAACCTCATTACGTTTTGAGAGCCTTTGTGTGTTTTTGTGCACTGGGTAAGTGGTGCAGGTCACTTATCCACCTCTGATCTGGAAATAGCTAATTAATAATGACAGCTTCCCCAAATGATCCCACTTCCCTTCATGAACACTCCAAGTCACTTTATACCCTACTGCCAACCATCTGTTTAGATCTGAAAATCACAGAGCCATGGAATCACAGAATCATTTAGGTGGGAAAAGACTTCTGAGGTCAGTGAGTCCAGCCCTGTGAGTGATCACCCAGCCCAGAGCACTGAGTGCCACATCCAAGAGTTCCTTGGACACCTCCAGGGATGGGGACTGCACCATCAGCACGGTTGTGTACAGCACTAACAACTTCTCAGGCTGCCCATTCACAATCCCATCCCTGGGGCAGGAAACACATGGCACTGTTTTCATGGACAGAGCTGAACTGGGTTTGTTTTTAACCACTGCTGCAATAGGAGGATTTCTTTTTAAAGTGTTTATTTTCTATCTCCCCCCCACAAAACATTTCCCTTTAAACCTTGTCATCCTGGTCAGGACTCTCCTCCAGGTGCTGGGAGCCAGGGAGGCACCAGTGTGAGCTGGCATTCAGTGAGGGAAGAGTCCCCCCACACCAGTGACACCCAGCCTTTCATGCCCTCAAACTCACCCTCATTAATCAGCCTGGAAATGTCCCCTGCTCTGTTATCTGTGGTTCATCAAAGCTTTGGACAAGTGTCTCACAGGGATGTAGCAACGCTCAGAGCTCTCACTGCCCCTACTGCATTTACCCCATGGCTTTGGGGTGTGTATTTGTACAAACCCCACTGCCAGCTCTCATCTCCAGACCTGTGCCAGGTCCCACCTGCTCAGCTCAGCCCTGATCTAAGGTAAGACATGCTCTGCCCAGGGCTGAGTTTGGCCCTTTATTTACAAATAATTTCAAGCAATTCTGTAAATGTTTTTGTGCCCAGAGGTCTGGGGCTGATTTACAGCTCTCTCAAACTGTGTAGACCCTTGATCCAGCAGTGTCATTCACAGTAATGGGATATCTCAGCTGTCCAAACAGAGACATGTTTTAAATGTTAAAAATGTTCTGTGATCGATTTTCTCTGTTTATAGTAAATGCCTTGATTAGATTCCCTTGTAGGCACTTCAAAGGCAAACTCCCCCCTCACAGTCTTCCCATATGATGAAATCTAGCTCTTTCTTTGCTCCACTTTTTATTTTTCCCTCTCTCAAACTAATTTAGTGCTTGAGAAAGGTGATTGATTGATGGCCTGGAGGACTGAGACTTTCTGAAGCAGCACCCAGGAATGTTGTTCTTTGCCTGAGCTCCAGGGAAATGGGGGATCTGTGGAGGCAGAGGGGCACAGGTCAGAGATCCCCTTGGGATGTGGGGGGTACCCAAGCCTGCCATGGCCTGGTGACAACGTGGAGGTGCTGAGTTTTTACTACAGGCACTCAAATGTCACCTCTGTTTTACATCAAGAGAACTGAGATTATGAGGAACCAGGTGACTTCCCAGAGATAAGAGAAATTGCAAAGCAGAGGTAGGAACAGACTAAGAGATGCCCCAGATGGGCATTTTAAACATCTTTGGTTTTCCTTCCTTAAAATTCTACATTTCTACTTTAAAGGTGACCTTGAAAGGTGAGCAACTATTAACAGACCCCTGAGCCATCCAATCCCCTTTAAAGTCATGTCCTTTTTTTGTCTTCTTTTTACTTTTTTTGACATTTTTAATGGAAATCCCACTGCTTTAATCCACGTGTCTCTTGTTCAGGACCCCAAACCTGCTTGATCTGCTCTGTGCAAGAGAGGGTGACATTAAGAGCATGGTGTGACTTTGTATGAAACGGTCAGTCTAGCTGTCACTAGTTAACCTTCTTTTTTAATATTAGCTAATTTGCAACTTCCTCTTCTGAATCACACCTCTGTTAAGTCTGGATTATCACCCTTCCTTCCCCATCTCACAAACTCTTCTTTCTCCTGAGCTTTCTCCCTGGCACATGTGGCTATTCCATGTACAATGCCATGATGTCATGGACATTAAAACAGATACCACGAGCCTGGGAGTTCTCTGGAGCACATCAGAGCTATCTACAGCATGCAGTGGCAGAGCAGAGCCTCACAGACATAGAAAATAGAATCTCACAGAAATAGAATCTCACTCTATTTTTGTTCTCCAAAATTGGATGGTAAAGTGAGGATGAGATAAAATTTATCCCAGAACTATATTATATAGGAGAGGGATCTTTCTTGGGGGAAGATGCACTAATATCCATCTGACTGAGAGTCCAAGGGGTTAGAGGACCTGTGCTAGGCTCAGAGATTATTTCATGCCAGAGATCAGATCCCATGCAGAGCTCAGAGCACTGTGCCTGATTTTCCTGCCATGGGCACAAGGTTCCACACTGGTCTGCAAATCCCATATTGATGTAGAACCTCCATTAGAGGAGGGACAGGGTTTTCCACTGGCCAAGGCGTTAATATTGCATTTTTCATGATCACTTTAGTATTTTCTACAGCTTCTTTTCAGCAACTTTGGGCTCAGACAGTCCTGCAGAATTTCCAGTTTTCCCTGTTAAACAGATCTGCCATTTGAGCTCTGAGGGGTTCCTACCCCATCAGGGAATCTGGTTGTTTCTATCATGCTTCTGATTACAGAAACCTATCCATTTCTCTACTGCATCATGGCTGATGTCTTTCACATCCTTAAAAATAAATACAAGACATCACTGGTCCTCATTATTTAATTTTCAAGGGCTACACATTGATTGCTGAATAAAGTTGTCAGGGTGAATTAACAACTCATCTCCACTGTTGCAAACTTACAAATTAAGTTGAAAAGGACCTTAGTTTTAAAATATTGTTCCAGTATCAACTGTCTTCCAACTCAAACCTCTCTGCACTATCACCCCCAGTGATCCCTGCACACTTCTTCTTTGGTTTAGATCTGTTTAACCCCAATTTGTGCTGAAACAGAGCCACACAAGAGGCATCATGGATGTGGGCACAGTGATGGACAGATCCAGATGGTAATTCCAGGCATGGAGAAGGGTTAGGGAGCACACATTTACCCCTGTCAGCCAGGAGCAAATCTTTTAAAAGGATGGACTAGATAGGAAGAAGCGCACGGTTAATGCAGAAATTAATTTGGGGTCATGACAAAGCAGAAGGGAGCTGCTGCACGTTTGAGTGAGTTTGTGCATGTGCCTGGCAGCACTGCTTGTGTTCTGCAAGAGCTCTTTGCAATGTGTATTTTGGATTCTGCCTTTTAAACCCATTAAGTGTGAGAAGCAGTTATACTCTGCAGCTAAATCGAGAAATTAACTCCTACTGCACAGCTTCCTCACATTAATTTATGTGCTCAGCAAGTGTTGGGCTAAGGAGTGGGGACAAGAGTTGGCCATTCCTTATTTTAGGGAACTTTAGTCACACAAAGGTGTGGCACAGTTGCTCCTGTGATACTCACACGTGGGTTTGAGCTGTCCTAGCAATGCTACAGAAAAACTTTTGTTTGACAAATACAGCCCTTGGACACCCAGACAGTAGCAGTAACATCTGGAACCTTGTGTCTGGTAAGGAACAAAGGTAAGTGCCTTTATCAGAATTTTGTTAACTCGTTCTATGTTGTTTCTCTCAGTATTTCTCCCCAGATGCATCTTCTCTCCTTGTTTCTTTGCAGAGATATCATCCTGGCAATATCTCTGTTGTGGTTCACACACTGTGGCATGGACACATGCCAACATCACCAGCACCAGCTTTGCAGATGGGGAAAAACAGAGACAAAATGTGCTGGAGTTACACAGTGCCACTCAGCAAGGCCATGGGAGGTGGAGCAGTGGAAAGACATCTTTGATTTGCTATGACCAGGTGGGGGAGAGGTGAACTGAATCCATTTTGACCAGAATAAAACCAGAATGGGTGGATTTCCTGGTAGGAGGTTCATCAGTGTCTTTTCCCAGTGTTCAGGCACATTAAGCAGGAGTAGAGAGGCACAATGTGACTCGACTGCACTCCCTGGAACCTGCTGCTAATTTCTCTCAAGCCTGAGCACCACACATTTTGCTTACCTTGCTGCCAGTTCAGGAACATGAATGACCAGGGAAAGCACAGGAAGTGTGGCCAAATGGCAAATATCTTCTGAGCTGTAGAACACTGTCACTCAGAGTTGGGTCATGGCACTGCCTGGTGCCTGGGCACCCCCAGGATGTCACACCATGGATGCTGCCCAGGCAGGGAGAAGGTTGGAGTTCACAGACAGGAGAACAAGCTGACTTGTTGTAAGTGCAGAAAAAATGTTGCTTTAAAGGAAATTATGAAACAGTCAGGCTATCACAAGGCACTGTCTGGATGTGTTATCAGCTCCATAGCTGGGCACTGCCACTGGCACTGCCAAGGTCTGTGGGACTTTTGCAGGGACACAGAGTGCTCCTGCAGTCAGATATAGCAGCTCTTCTGAGAAGCTCTATAACAGGTTTTTAATTGTTCTCATTAAACCACTGGGGAAGGTCTGTCCATCCCCTAAGGGCAGAACTAGGGCACAGCAGCCCAGCCCAGCAGGGTCACAAGAGGACACTTGTGCCTTATCCTTCCACCCAGGGAGTTGGGTTGTGTGCACATTCCCTGAGCTGTAGGAGAGCTCAGTTTGACTGGAATTCTTGTGAGTGGTGGAGCAGCTCTCCCAGCCCTTTGCAGCATGTCTTTTTAAGCATGACATCCTCCAGTGCCAGGACAAGTGTGCTTCCAGGTGGCCTCCCAGCTGGGAAATGTCCATTCACAGGGGGTGTTACAAGCCAGGCATTCTCATCCAACGGGAGCTATGTGCCTGAAGTCATCCTGTCTGTGTGATGTACCTGTCCCACCCCAGCACAGAGTTACACACTGTTCCTCTCTGCTATCTCTTGTCTGTGACAGAATGTCTCACGTGTGGCTGGGCTGGAATTGGGGGTTTTGCTGATGACACGAAACCACAATGCTTTGTTCTAGCATTTGATGTCTCTGCCTGCCTCCATGCTGTGCTGTCCTTTGCTGCACATCCCACTCTGCTCCCTAAGGGTCACTGAGGCACGAGGAGCAGGCCAGGAATTTCAGGCAATTTAAAATGTCTTGTCAAAGTAAGGAATTCATCCTGGCCCAGAAACACAGGCTTGTTTATGCCTCCTTCCTGCTCATCTCTTAGGTGCAGGTCCCTGGTAGCATTCAGAAAGCTCCTTGGGGCCTGCCTGTGCCACTGACCTCCCCTGCAGCCAAGTCACTTCTTTCTTTAGGATTTCTGCTTCCCCTTCCCCCTTCCCTTCCTCTGCCTGAGCAGTGTGTGCTCAAGGCCAGGAGGATTTCCAAGCAAGTTTGTCTTGCCTGGAGCGACAGAGCCCTGATTTCACTGGGGCCTGAGCTACTGCAGCACAGAAGAAAGAGCTCATTCCCACCTGTGTGTCCCACAAAGTGATTTGGCAGCAGGATGAAGTTAATGAGCAAGTGACACTGTCTTGCTGTCACTGTCATGGGAGAATGAGGGATGAGATGTGTCTGCTTGCCAGGGATGCCTTTCAGTTCCTGTGCATCAACCTTGCAGTTTTGGAAACAAAGGAGGAAGAGTCTTGCTGGAGTCCCAAGGTGTCCATGCAGCAGCACAGCCACTGGACCTGTCTGAGCAGCTTGTGTAGCAATTGCAGCAAGAACAGGCATCAGAGGATGCTGGGGAAGCAGGATTAATAGAACCCAATGGGAGACAAGCTGCATCATAATGTGCTGATGACATGATCAGGGCTTTTCAACAGCAGAGGTGTGTTCTTGGGGGGCTGTTCCTCTGGCTTGAGCACTAGCCATCATTCAATCATAAAACTCTCAGGTGCTGACAGGTGGAAAATAGAAATTCTTTAAGGAAAGATTCCAAGCCAGTTTGAGCACTCTTCGAGGACAGTCGCTACAGAGGGAGGTCATGCTAATTGCTGAAATCAAGGTGATCTGGAGAAACATTGGCAGTCCCGTCCTGCAGTCACCTTCAGCACAGCAAGATCCCAAAATCCTGCTCCCAGAGCATTGGACCATGTGCCAGCTCCTGCAGCCCTCTCTGAAAAGGATGCTTCAAGAGCACACTGCATTATAAATTGATGCCCACGTGAACATGCATTCCCACTACCTGAGGTAATTATAAACCCTCTTCTGTTAAGAATTCCTGGCAAGACTCCTCTGTTTCCTTCCTTAAACCAAGTCCTCTAAGTCAGAGGACTTAGAGTAGAGCAAAAAAAAAGATATTATATTCAGCCTCATTTTAACAGCCTTTCCTGAATTCACACACTGTTTCCTCTAATGCTGAGAGGAAGATGATCCACATGTGATCAATGGTAGTTACACATTTTAATAGACAGTGAAATGTGAACAGGAATTGTGCAAAGACAAACCTATGTAATTACAAGGTTAAATATTGTGATAGCTGAAGCAAAACAGTCCTGACAAAACCCAGACTTCTGACTTGCAACCCGTGACTGAAGCAATTCAGCAGACTGGAACAAGTCTAGGGTTTGGGGTTTGATTTTATTTAGGTTTTTTTTATCATCTTGGAGCAGTACAATTTCTGAGTATGAGCCAGAGCAGTTGTCTGGAAGAGTGGCCACTCCTTTCCCTCCTTGGAAGCTAATGGCTCATCTACCAATTCAGCAGGAGTCAGGAGATAGTCATCTTACTGTAATATCTTTTGTCTTTCTCCACCGGCACCTCATTGATGGGCAATTTTTCTAAACAACAGCAAAATTGCAGTGCCTGCTTCTCTGTCAATAAATTCCATTATTTCACATGGAGCTTGGCTACCATAGCTAGAAAATGCTGAAGTGATTACATTGAGGAACTACAGATCTGTGGCCTGAGCACTCTATAAATCTATGGACAAAGTTTGATAAAGCACATTGATACTTTATCTGACAGGAGCCTGTCTAGATTTATGGGGCTTAAAGCTGCTTGCACTGTCATCCTTGATTCAATTAATGCAAAAGCAGCTCCCATCTTCACAGCTCTTACTTGTTGGGCAAAATGTGAACTTGACATTCTTCACCCACTTTAATAAGTAAAATATAAAGTGATGGGATCAGCCAGAGAATAATAGCATGGCTCTGGAGTGGGGATGGCAGTGCAATGGTGTGCTCCATGGAAACGTGCTGGGATCCATGGAGGATTTGCTCCAGTCTTGGGATGCCATCAGTTTTTCCCTTTGGTGTTTGTAGTCCTAATAATGAGCAGCAAAATCAGATGCAACTGGGGCATGTTTAAAAAATATTGTATTTGACTTTTTTATTGTTTCACCTGGCCAGGACTGAGTCATTGAGAGACAGGGAGAAAGAGCAAGGATGTGGCTTGTGGGAGAGGGTCCTTCATTACCAGAGGGGCTGGAATGGAGTCTCCAAGGTCCATTCTATTATTATGTGATTCTACAGAAGTCTCTCTCCTTCAAACACCTGCAACAGAGCACTCCTGGCTGTGTCTTGATTTGCTTTTTTGTGCAGAAAGAGTCTCTTAAACACTTGATGTTACGTTGATATGTCAGCCCTTCTACAGCCCTTCAAGGCCCAAAATCCTGCTGGTGTGAGAATGTGGGAGTGTTTCCTGTTGGAGGCAAAGGAGGCTTGGAGCAGTGTGTGCTGCCTAAGGGACCAAGCCCTGCTGCTGGTGTGCCCTGCAGTTCTGTGCAGGGAATGTTTAGCTGTGGAGAAACCCTGGAAAGGGATTAACCTGCTGTGATTTCTGCCCAAGAAGAGGGAGTGTGTCCCAGCCATGCCTTGCTGCAGTTTGAGGCTGGAAGGGACACTTGAACAGTGCCCAGGTTTCACAATGTCCCCTGGGCAGGGAGCAGCTCACCCCTGAGCATCACTGCCATCCTGGGGACCTTGCCTGCATCCCCTGACATGGTGCAACTCCTCTGTGCTCCCTGACAGGAAAGCAATTTACTGCAATTTACTATAAATCATCATAAAATCCCTTCTCTTGTGACACACTCAGTCAGAAACCCTAAAGATGACTGACAGGCTCTTCATAAATATTTATGACCTCTAAAAAAAGATTGAAAGGAAGAAAAGTTAAATTTTTCCCTCAGTAAAGTTTGACAGTGGAGACTTCTCTGCAGCAGCCAGGTCTGCCCTTGTGCTGGCACAGCAGAAGTGTCCTGACCCTGCCCAGTGGAGCTGCCCAGGGCCCCCCTCATCCCCAAAAGCTGCAGAGAGCCCAGCCCTGCCAGCTTGGTGACACAGGGGTGTCCCCATGCCCACCCCACTGCTGCTGCACTCAGGCATCAAATCCAGAGGAAGCCTGGAGAGACTGGGAATGCAAGAGGCATTTAAAGCCCTAAAACATTGCCCAAAGCAGGCAAAGCTGCTTTTCTGATGGCCTGTGCACAGGGCTGCTGCACTTCACAGTGTCCTTTTACCATGAGGAAGCAAATCATGGCCCAAACAGGGTCCTGCAAGGTCTCCCAAGAGAAACCAGCCCACAGGCATTTGAGCCCATTCATTAAAGCATCTAAGGCTGATTAGGATTTTATACCCATGTTATTTTGCTACTTTGACTTCTGCTCTTGCTCACTTTATAAATATTGTGACATTTACTGCTGCTAGTTTGGGAAAATAGGTTAGAACCGAAGTCTAGGTCTTTGTGTTGCAGAGTCAAGCCAGGAGAGGAAATTTGAATATGGAAAATTAAGTGAATATTCCTCAGATGAAACTGTCTCCCAATCATAAGTCATGTGATAATAAATTTCAGTTGAGTGACAACAATATTAACAAACTGAAAAAAAGATTGATGTGCATCACAGGTCCATGAATGCAAAATAAAAGAGAAAGGCTTGCTAGTCTGTGATAGGCAAAGTATAAATATGTATCACTTGGTTCTAAAGTGAGTTATGATTACATTTTCCTACTTGTACCTGAAATCTGTAGAGGTTATTCATCTTATCCCTGTATCAGCCATGACAGTTATGGCCAGGCGCTGCATACGGCACAGATACCTGCTCAGCAGATAAATCAGCAGCCATGAAGGGACCTGTTGTTATCAATTTGATCTCCAGAATAAATATACAAATATGTGTACGGCATTGTTGTCACCGAGAACACTTTCCTTCTCCTCGCCGATACATTTTAAGAGGTTGTTCCAAGAGCCACGTTCTGGCAATGCCAGAGGGAAACAGAGGGGAGCAATGATCAGGCAGGAGGACCAGATTTATGGACTGTTGTCGATTTTATTTAAAAAGGAAGAAAAAAAAACCCCACCTCTTCATTGTAGCATCCCTTGTGCTCAGAGTGCAGGGCTGGCTGTGCAGGAGCAGGGGAGGGAAGAGGCAGTGGGAGTCACGGTCAGTGCACATCTGTAAGAGGAAACCATTCCTGATGAGGCTCAGAGTGCTATTGCCTCTCCACTGGCGCTAAAGAGCTAAAGGTTTTATGATGCAGCAGAGACTGGAGTTTAATCCTGATTTAGCACGGCAGTTCAGGCAGGAGAGCTCAGCCAGGCAGCACAGGAGCCACTGGGAGCTGCCAGCCTCACCGCCAGAGCACGAGCTGGGGAGAGGCAGCCAGGGCAGATTCCTTCCCTTTGCTTGGAAATAAAGGACATGGGAACACTGGGACTGTGGCACTGCACCGCTGCCTGCAGAGTCTGAGCAGGGGATGTGGGGTCAGGGAGGGATCTGAGCACAGGACGGGAGGATGCTGTCCTGGAGGAGTCTGTGTTGGACAGGCACTCCTCCACATCAGTCCAGGGCCAGTCCAGGGGCTGCTGTGAGTGCCAGGCTCTCAGAGCCCAGCTGCTGTCCCTCCTTGCAGAATTACAGCAAACCGACACAGCCGACACCAGTGTCTCCCAACATCAGCTGCTGGAATATCCCAGCAAATTGGGAAGGAATTAAAACAACTTCAGTGCAATAAAAGGCACCTACCTGTGTGCACTGGCCTGGGCCCTGTGGTCTTTGGTCCCAGGGTGAGCAATAAAGGCTTGCCCAGCTAGAAATGCTGACAGGTACTGAAGTTAAGATGTTGAATTCGTGCTTTGCCTTCCTTGTTACAATCACTTTGTTAGGGACTGAAATGATCCATGCCTTAAACATTGTTATGAAGGAGTTCTGCCCTTCAGTACAGTTTTTACAGCAAAACCTGTGTCAAGAAGCTACAGCCACAGAAGCCCACCCCTCCTTGAAGAGGCCAGACTGGAACTTTGGGCTGTGAGTGCAGCCACCTGGATGAGATAAAGAAGACAAAACTGTTCAGTCCTCTTGGGCTGAGGGAGAAGAAAGCATCCCCGAGAAAGCCAGACCCAGCAGCTGTGCTGGGAGTCATCCCTGGCTGGGTTTGGGTGGGGACACAGCCCACAGAGGGCAGGTTTGCACAGACCCCAAACGAGGGCAGGGGAGGAGGTTTGGGGTGTGTGGTGTGGATAGGAACACCCATCCTCCCCTACACAAACCAGCCCAGCTGGGAAACCCCAAACCCCAGCAGCATCCAAGGGCCATTCCCATGGGAGGCAGCTGAGGGGTGCCAAAATCCATGAAAAACCCCCAGAGTGCTCTCCAGACTCATCCCTGAGCCTTGCACCATGGGACTGCATGTGACACAAAGTGATGTGACAGAACAAGAGTCTGCTGCAAGAGACTCTGTCCAACTGCCTCCCACCAAGGGACAACCTGGGCGTTCCCACCTGGCCTGAGGGACATTAATCCACTGGATTCCATGCTGAACTCACCTTCCTGGGGACCCTCACCACCAAGATCACCTGGAGAGGATCACTGGGACACCAGTGGGATCCACAGTGCTGATACTCTCTTTAGTCTCTGTCAGTGTCTTTCTGTCCACCCCACCTCCTTTCCATTTCTTTCTCTTGCTTTTTCTCTCTTTCTCCTATTTGCTCTCAAATAAAATCCATACTATTGACTTTGGCATATGGTCTCGTTTGCACCTTAATTTGGGCATTGCCAATCAGAAATTGGACTGTAACAGATGTGTTATAGGTGAGGGATGGACATTCACCCAAAAATCCCAGCAAGGGAAAAGGCAGCAGTGGCTGCACAGCCAGTGCCTTCCCTGAATTTCATACATGATTCCAAGTATCCAAGATGATGATGATCACAATATAAAAAGTTTCCATCCTTGACAGCTGCATTCTGCCCTTGTACTAAGTCTGGGGGGAAGGACAGTGGTTCTATATAATTTCAATTTCCAGGTAAGGCTGGAATGAAATCTCCTGATGACTCTGCCTCCGTAGCCCAGGGAAAAGACTTCTGCCTGAATTGTTTTGGGTCTCTAAATACCACCTCTTCTGGGAAGCCTTTTGTTTCTTAATTGGTACTATTCACACAGCTGCACCACCACTGTGCTGAAAGTCCCCAGCAAGGAGAGAGCCCCCGATTTGCCAAGAGATAAAAAACATCCTTTCCACATAAAGTACTACAGGGATAAGGGTTTGATAGTTACAAATCATAACCTTCAGGCTCCATCCTATCTCACAGGATTAATCACCTCCCATTCCTGTCAGGCAGTTCCTCAGGTACAAGGCTGTTCCTCAGGTACACTGTGACTCTGTGCACACCCAGGTTTTAAAGCTTTCTGACCTTTTCTCCTTGGTTTTCTCCAAGACTGTGCCTTCGTTTTAACCAGCTGTACATATTCCTTCAATAACAGCATGGCTTTGGTTTTTATTTCCCCAGGGAAGCCTCGGGCTTTACTCTGGGAAGTCAGAGGTTAATAAAGATGTGTTTGATTTGGAAATGAGAAGGCAGGAGGGAAGTGCTGGTGAGCCAGGAGAGCTGGGGGAGCATTGTGAAGATGGTGAGGATGTCACCTGCGAGGCACCTGAGCTGCTGCATGCTGAGTGTGTTTAATGACATCCAGGGAGAGGAGATGAACCAGGCTGGGTTTTTTCCCTAAACCACGATACTTTAATGAAAAACAACTTCTGTCCTTCTGTAAGAGCTATTCCTATTCCTGAACTGTGAAGGAGGAGGAGGGAGCAGGAAAATGCCATATGAAATTGTTTGAGCTAAATTCAGAGATGGCACATTCTGGCCAACAAGGAAGATGTAACCGTATATCACAGCATTCTGCTAATGAGGATTCATTTTTAGCCCAGCTCGTCTGTAATGAAAACCCCTAACATTTAATTTCCATAAAGCCAGAATTAAGGCTGTCTTTAACCTCAGTGTTCTCTACATATTTGATTTTGGCTGTGGTGTAAATCTTTGTGCTCCAATAGCAATGTAGGAGCCTCCTCCCACCATAAGAAGTGGATAATGCTGACTCATAACTCTCAGTGTAATTCCAGACCAAAAATGTGCAGCTCCCATTGTTGGGAATACTGTCACTAAAAAGGTATCACTGCTTTAGTTAAATATTTGCAAAAAGAGAGAATTTGTTACGCACTGAGACTTCTGTGTTTGCAGGAAAGCAGTGGAAAAAATAATATAAGTAGATACACTTGTACACATAAAAATTGGGAAAATTCTATTTTCCCTTTTATTTATTTTCAACTCTTAGTTTTTTATGTTGCCATGGTCATTTGGACACGTATTTTGTGTTTTCCAGCACCAAAATGTCATTGACAATTTGGACTTTAGGCATTACAGTGGTCATTTTGCCATTACAGCTGAAGAAATCCACCACCAAACAAGATATGAAGGACAAATCTCACGTCCCTGTGACACTCGAGCATACTCTAAATCACCACTTTCACTCACCTGCAGAGCTGTTCTGCATCAGTGTAAAAACTGCCCAAATTATCACAAACCACAGTGGCAGGGGCTGATGTGCACTTTGCTAGGAAGGAGTGGAAGATGAAAAACACCAAATTATTTGCTGTGTCCTCATTTCATCCCCTGCCAAATGAAGACATTTCCAAAGGAGGCTGGTGGGGTTTCTTCCTGAATGTCTGGAAGAGCTCAGAGGAGGTGGAAAATGCAAAGGAATCATAAAGTATCCTTACAGCAAGGCTTCCTGGAAAAATTAAGAATCTTAATGTTAATTAGGGCTGTGTGAATAATTCATAATGGATCGCTCATTAAAAGAATGCTGCTCCTTCTTTCTGTTTGCAAATTGTCCATGAGCAGATTTCTCTGGATTGTGTTTATTGTTCAAACCTATTTGCTAAATTATTTTAGGGGAGAATTTGCTCTGTGCCTCATTCAGGAGGAGCTAGCTGGGCATACTGAATGGTCAGAATTCACCATGATCACCTCAGTTTTCGTTGGAGATATTGATCACCTGGAGGGTTTCTGCTCCTGGCTGGATGTGTTAACGTTTGGAAGACGGACTCCAGCACGAACACTCGACACTATTACAGCTCCTTGTGCTCCCCCATCTGTATGTCACATCCACCCACTGTCTCTCTGCTCAGGACTTGCCTTCGCACAGAATTATTCAGAAATGTTTAAATCAGAATAATTATTCCTGAATAGCTCTCTCTGTGAGCACTTATCCTGTAATAAGAGTGCTGTGTACCCGTTTAGGTTAATCTGCCTGAAAGTGAGCTAAACTAAACAGGAATAAGGCATGCCAACTGCAAAAGAAAAGATGCCACAGAATTGAAATTCACAGCCCATCCCTTGCTTTTTAGCACAAATCCCTTTTCTGGGTCAGAGAGGCCCCTGAGCAGCAAGGGCTGGGGCAGTGGTGGGAGCACTCTGTAAATCCCCTGACCCACTGCTAGGGAGGAGATGCTCAAAGGGACTTTGGGTATGACCCCAACAGCTGCTCCTTGGTTATCCAAATGATTTCCCATGTGTACAGAGCCCCTCTGGCTGCAGCACTGCCCGGGGTGTGCAGCTCCCAGCCCCCAGGCACAGAGGGGTTAATGAGCCAGGCAGCCCCGCAGAGCAGGGCAGGGCAGGATCAGACACCAGAGCCAGCACTGCCACCTCCAAACCCCCACCTCCATCCTCGGAATGAAATTATTCCCGGGTGGAAGAAAAAGAAAGAAACAGAAAGACTATCAAAAGCTTGGTGGGTAAATATTCCTTCTGCACTACAAACCATTGCTTACAGCTAGTATTTTTTGGGTAATGATCTGCTTTTAGATTTTCTCTGAGATGTATATTCCATCTCTTTGGCACTGTCTCAGCCTTATCTCTGCTCATTTTTCTTCTGCTTTCCTAAATCTCTTTCTTTACCTTTAAAACGCTCTTTCCCCAAGCAGTTACAGATGTATTATTGCTGGTTTTGCTCTTAACGTGCAGCTGAGCAGCTCGGGAAGCAGAGGGAGGATGCTGGTGGCAAACTGCACATCCTGCATGCAGCTGCAGCTGAGCTGAGCCTCTGCCCTGAGCACCAGTGGTGCTGCACTGCCCAAGGGGGAGGTGGAACCAGAGCACAAGCCTGCAGAACACCACTTTATAAAGGATACTAAAATAAATAAATATTGGGCGTGAGTCTTCCAATTACAGCTGCAGGTAATGAAGTCATTCACCCCAAGTTTGCTCCCCAAAACTCACTTTTGTTTCCATCTCTGGGGCCCTGAGGCAGTGAGGTGTCCCTGATTGCCAGCCCAGAGAGGAATTGTTGTGTGTGCCCAAAATGGGAGAGCAGCAGCTCACACTGGGTGTGGAGTTTGGAGTTACACACTAAAGAACTGCAGGGTTACAAATAGATGGAAAATATAAAAGCTGAAATCCTAAGGGTCAAGGGAAGGCTGAGCCCACCACCCAGGCAGAGGAAATCTCCCACTTGGAGGCACTTTAAACCCTCCTGAGAGACCTTCCCTGATCAGGGCCATGGCTCTGCCTCTCCCCATCCCCAAACTGCAGCAGGGAGCTGGAGGATGAGGCTGTGCATCCACCTGCCAGCCGTCCCCAGCCCAGCCCATAAACCCCAGCAGCCACCAGCACCTCATCCCCGTGCTTCCCAGGAAGGGGATGTTAATGTACCCCATCTTTATTATCCTATCTGAAAAGATATTTCGTTTTACCAGTTTTTACTACACAATCTCAATAACTCGAACTTGTTTAAAGGCTCACTGCTCCAGGAAAATGCATTACATCTTGGCTTTTAAATCTGCCAGCTCCCATTTATTGGTATTAATAATAGATTGGGAAAGCTGTTCTTTTTATTTTGGCCCTCCGAACATTTTTTTTTTACTCAGTAGCTCTAAAATCAAATATTTTAAAAAGAAATTGTCTTCAAGCAGCATTTCTGTATCCTAAAGGTGGTCCCACTCTGTGTGCTGCTAAGGAGTCATTTGCAGTGCTTAGGAAAGGGGAGAAGCGATGGCAAAAATACAGCAAAACTGTTAAATAATCATTTACAGACCTAAAGTGTCCAGGGAAAAAGTTTTTAATAATAAATACCTAAATTAGTTTTCATTTAAAGTTTAGGCATCTTTAATTTATAAATGTTATTTAGGCAGAGAAGTGTTGATGAGAGCTGGAGTAATTACTTGCATAAGTGGAAATACAAAACTTTGGTGTTTCTACACAGTTTGTTCTCCTGCAACTCCACAGAGCTCTCTTTAAGCTGACCTCACCCAGGGAATTGCTGCCTGCATGTTTATGTATTTACTGTAAAGCTACTCTTTTTTTTCAACTTTGTTTTTTTGCCAAGCCAGCATTGGCTTTCTAATCTTTCACTCGTTTCAGCATTACTGTAGTGGAGGAGGATATTAATGGCCAGGCCCTTCTCTCAGGAATGCTGGTGTAAAATCAGAGTAAATGGGCTGAAGTCAGTGGAATTTCTCCGTGTTTTAAGCATCCCCACACAGCCCCTGGTGCTCAGGGGATGTGGGAACCTGGGATCACCTCGAGTTTACCTTCTCCTCTCTCCTGCTGTGCTAATAAAAATGGGAGAGAGGAAGTTTGGCCAATAATAATTCTTTTTCCTCTGCTGCCTGCTGTATAAATGCAATCCCTGTGTTATTATATTGAAGCTGGGAACCTCTAAGCAATTACTTCCCAGCACATTAGCGTCCATGTGCTAAATGCTAAAGGGTTTATTCAGTGCATTGCAGGATCAGGTTATTGCTGAGTCTGTCCATCATGCCCAGAAATTACTGCTATAAGTGCTTTAAGAGCATGGCCAGTACAATGGAGATGGAACCCAGCTGAAGGACTGCAGTGCTCCTATTTAGAGAAGGGGGGAAAAAAGCTGCAAAAGTGTTCAGATGAACAAAATCTCATCATCAAAAGCTCATCGCTGGAGGGACCAAAAAAAAAGGAAAAAAAAAAAAGGAGACACAAACAACTTTATACTGAAATTGAGTGGAAATTGGAATAGTGAAGGAAATATGCTTTCTTTTTCAATTCCAGATGCTCATGCAGCCTTTTGCCTGGGATTAAGAGGTCACTTATTGCAGCCTTAAAGGATAAGGACTGGGCTAGATAGGAGAATCAGCAGCTGTTTATTCTGTAAATGTTTGAATATGAATCAGGTCTTCCTTTTCAGAGATTTGCTTATTACTTTTATTTACCAGGATAATATCAGAAGCCTAATTAATTCTCCCTACCTCTTTCAATCTTCAGCCTCTCAGTGCTTCAGCAAAGCTTGAACTCTTTAGAGCTTTCTATCTATTGACTGAAATATCCTTGTTTATAAGGATGGCTGTGTCTTCATCTTTTCAGCTGAGATTGCCTTAAAATGTACTAGTGCAGAGCACAGAGATAATGCTGGGGAAATAATAATTTCTTTTTCTTTTTTTTTTTTCCTTTTTGCATTTGGTTATCAACTAGTGGTTTATTTCTGTAATTGTCTCTATCAGAGTCCTTGGTGCACAGTGGTTAATATTCAGGAATGGTTATTATCTCTTTCAAAATTTAGAAATATCAGCCTCACTGAGACGTCCTGAGGTCTGGGGCTATGAAGTGACTTCTCCAAAATCACCTCAGGAAGGATTCTAAGGCTGAGATTCAACAGAATCTAAATGTGATTCTCAAAAACCAGGCTAATCCTGGAGTACCTCTGCAGACCCTTTCTGGGACAGCTGCCACTCTCTGGAGGCATTTCTGGAGGTAAATGCAGCCCCAGAAGGGCTAAAGTTGAGTGTAGTAAGTCCCAGTCCACTTCTCAGGGTTCTGCTGCAGGGATTTGCTGGTTTGGGCTAAAGTGGCTCTGCCATGGCCCTGGGTCCAGCCAGCACAGAGCCAAGGTGGCACAGGGCAGCTCCTGGGGCAAATGGGACACCCAGCACTGCAGGGTGGGGGCTCCAGGCACAGGGGGCTCCTGGGATGATGCTGGGGGTGCTGTGCACCTCCCCAGGAGCACAACAGTGCCTCAGGATTCCAGCTTTTATATTTTCCAAATATTTGTAACCCTGCAGTTCTTTAGTGTCTAACTCTAAACTTCACACACAGTGTGAGCTGCTGCTCTCCCATTTGAGGCAGACACAACAATTCCTCTCTGGGCTGGCAATCAAGGACACCTCACTGCCTCAGGCCCCCAGAGATGGAAACAAAAGTGAGTTTGGGGAGCAAACTTGGGGTGAATAACTTCATTACCTGCAGCTGTAATTGGAAGATTCAGCCCCAATGTGCAAATGGACCAAACTTTTAAAAATGTGAAATTCTGTGAGTCATTGCCCCTGGGGGGCTTTGTCTGCCCTAAATAGGCTCTCAATAAATAGAGCTGCTTTTTATTACCTCAATTTTTTCTGGGCTCTGTTGTTAGGTAGCCCCAAAAGGCACCAGCAGGACGGTGTGGATTGTGTTTTGCTGGCTCAGGAGCAGAGTACCACTGTCACCCTGGGCTGAGGTGACAGTCCCTGGCTGGCTCTGAGCTCCTTTCTCTGGAGTCCCTCTCACATCCCACCCCAGAGGAGCAGCCCTTGTGCTGATGAGGGGCTCAGTGTGCTGCTCTGCCTTGGAACAGCAATATCCTTGGAGACTTTGCTCCCCTCGTCCAGCCCAAGGACAAACGAGCTCTCCCTCCGTGCTAATTCAACAAGGATTTTGTTTATTCTTGATTATTTCTGTGGGTGACACTTGCATTGCTGGAGTTTGCTGTTTGCTCACAGCACTCTCTCTGCTGCTAAAGCCTTTGTTTGTGCAGTTGACCCAAATGTTTCCAGGTTTTAGAAGTTTTCAATTAATTCCTATTGACTCTTCTTAGATTTTAAGAAAAATTTCCTTCTCCTTCTTGTGACTCTGGTGCTCCCAAAATAGTTGTTCAGTAAAAATAGCTCTTAACAACCCTGTGGCCCAAAGAGGGGCCCAGCCATTTCCTAAACACAGCACGAGGTGTTCTCTCTTGATTATGCATTCGTTATTGATAATTATTAATTATATGCCGGTTATTACACCACTCTCTTGTTCTCCTGGCATGCTGTGCATTTCAGAGAGGCACAAGCCATTCCAAGAGGAATGGGTGCTATCTGCTGAGCACAATAATTAACAGATTTATGGTAATGATGTACATCATAGCAAGACCTACCAAAGCTTGCTCTGTACATGAGCCACTTTGCCACTAAGGCTGGGACACTTCTAGGGCCAAAAGAGAGGTGGTAATTAGTTACCATTAATTAGAAGACGTTTCCTGGGTTTGGGTGTCTTGGATTTTTGCAGTGTGGTGTTACACTTGGATTTTTGAGTCTCCAAAGACTCCCTGGGCATTCACAGCCATCGTGAGCAGGCTTGGTGTGCAAGAGATGCAAAGCAGGAAAACCATGTCCCTTGGCTGGGGTCTGAAGTTGGATCATTACACAAAATTCCCTTTTGAAAAGCCTGATCCTCCCTCTCCTACATCTCTGAGCACTCCAGTGGTGGAACCAACACAGAAACAGAGCCTTGGCCATGGGGTTTTCTCCCTCTCCATCCATCCAGAGCACAGGGCCAAGGAAAAGATCCAAACCTTCACACTTCCCCAGCACCCAAACTCTCCTCCCAGCCCTGCCAGCCTTTATGTTTGGATTTGCAGCCTGGGTGTTATTTGAATGTGCAGTAAGTAGCCTCTTGCTGGCAAATATGAGATGCTGATAAGCTTCTGAAATCTATATTCCAGCCTTGAGATAACAAGACAACAAATTTTTTTACATCCTAGGGAAAGAAAAAAATGTGACAGGCTGTGAGGGGAAGAGATCAAGATATGTGCAAACACGAGTCCCTGTCCCTCCATTCCCGGCTCAGTCACTCCCAGGATGACATAATTGGGGTGAGGGGAGTGTCCCATTTCCCAGGGAGGGGACAGAAGGCATGGAAGCACCAGGCTGGAATTGATTTTCCTCTGCTGGAGCAATTACACTCCCAAAGTGGCAAAAAAATAAATAAAAACAAATGAGTCATAAACACCCCATTTGAATCTTTAAATGAATATCGGATTTTAATTATAGAGGTTTAATTTTTAGAATGGAAAAGCTACTTTTGCACAATTACTGCGTGGAACTTTTAATTAACTTTCAAGAACTTTCTCTTACTTAAAAAAAAATCTAATTAATAATACTTAGGGAACTATTAGCATAAAATAAGTCATGGAGGGTGTAGAGAGCTATAAAGCATATATTGTACAAGAAAGACTTGTTAATTCTAAAAACAAAGGCAACATTTCCAGTTTTCCTAGTTGTGGCCTATAAAGAGCCTTTTTTGCTGAATGAAAGCATGAGAAGGACATGGAAATCACAGGGTTTAGAACAGAAAATGCTGTTATGTTAATCAGCTGCTGCAGGGACCTGGAAGATTGGAAGAGGGGGGGCTCTCACTCAGCAGAGGTTTCTTTATTTGGGGGAAATACTGCCCCAAGGGTGGGATGGTCCTAGGGAGATAGGGAGTGAAGGGGTAAGGAATGGGGCTGGATTGCTCCCCAAAGAGCCAAAACCCAGCTGTGAAGAGAGGAGAGCTGGGCAGGACCAGCAGCAGAAGAGGCTGTGAGCTTTTTATGCCACCCACGAGCTGGGAGGGTGAGGATGGAAGGGAGCTGCCAAATCAGGGGCACAAGAAACCTTCCCACAGCCCTCCAAAGGGTCTGTGCATGCAAAACACACGAGCAGGAGCAGGCTCAGAGCAGGAGGGGGACAGTGCTGTGACATTCTGGTGCACAAGGATATTACTGCAGGAGCCAAGAGGGAAATTAAGTCAGGGTACAAGGACACAGGGAGGGCAGCCTGTGGTAGAACTTGTTGCTTCAGTAATGGAACAACAGCGAATGAGAGTCACTTCACAATAATATTTTGCCCAGGTCTTGTTCCAGCTGAGTTTTAAATTAACCAGTGGATACAGCTGTCAGCATTTCCTTTATGAGATTGCTGCTACACAAGAAATCCTCCACAGTGGAAGCAGCGTGTTTGGAAATCTGTGTGTTTGAGTGTGTCAAGGAGGCTGAGCCTGATCATCTCGTGCTCTGCCAGCATTGCTTTGACTCAGCTAAATGCACACGGAATTAAACTGGGACCTGAACATCCTGGACACAGTGTCCTCTATGGCCAGCTCAGCCAGGACAGCTTCCACCTCAACATCCCTCCAGGGAAGGAAGGGAGGATGCAAACCCGAAGATTTGAGTCATTCCTTTGCCTGGGGGAATCAGGAATTGAGGTTTGCAGCCCCTTCTCCTAATGAGCTCTCTGGCCAGTACAGCTGAAAGGTAAATCAATGAGCAGGAATAAAGCACCTGGAACAGAAACATAAAACTTTGGATTGGGGACCTGCCTGAAGACCCCAAGGGCAGAAACATCCTGCTCTTTGCACTCTGCCTTCACAGCAAACCCACAGGCTGTGCCCAGGCAGCCTCTGAGAGCAGAGAAGGAAAAATCTTCCACCTTCCTCCTCCTCAGTGCTGGGCAGCAGGCAGACACATCTCTGAGCCTGGTCCCTGGCACCTGCCTGGCCATCACTGGGATTTCCTGAAGCAGGACTGGCCCAGCTGGCTGAGCTGGACCCCATCAATCCTGTTTTGGAGCAGGCTGTGTTTGGGGACCCTGCAGCCTTTGGCCAAGGGCTCATTTCTCTGTGATGTGTCCCCCTCCCTCCTGTGACACAGCCCACATGCACAGACCAGTCACACAAAACTTCTCTTGTGCTTCCAGCACTCGGATTTCCCTCCCTTGTTCTTCTTTTCTCTCTTGTTTTAGCGGCTCTGCCTGTGATGTCTGGTCCTGCAGGGCTGGGGGTTTGGGATTTTGGCTGCACACCCACAATGTCCAGAATTCCGTGCTCATGTCAGAGGAGCAGCGTGTTCCCCAGGCATGCAGCAAGGCTGGGGGCTCAGCCACAACTCCAATATCCTGTCTGAAACAACTTAGAACCACTTGGCCCAGGTTTAGCTGGCTGCTTTTTGGGGTTTTTTCACTCACCTCCTCCACAGGGGATGATTTGGAGCTCGCTCAGGTGGATCTGCACAGCTGGGAGGGGTGAGGGTGATGTGTGAATGCCCTACAGCAGAAAAGGGGATGAAGATCAGGAAGGCAAAGAGAGGAAAGCATCAACTCGAGCAAGTTCACACTTAAATCCTAAAAAAAAAAGTGATCCAGAGTCCCTGAGTGCACAGGACACATGCTGGACTGCACCTACCTCACTCCTCTCAGGCTGGGAACTCAAAGATGTGTTTTTCTCTGGAGCTCCAAAAACAAAATCTTCTGCTTTCACATCCCAAGTAATTTCACTTTTACAAGGAAAAAAATCACCCTGAGCTCTTGACAAACACCTGCCACAATAACAAGAAAGGGAAAAAAACCCCACCAACACCCAAACGAGTTGCGATTCTCACATCCCTGCTAGGATGTTCCAAATATAACCACGAAACACGGTTCTTAAGCCTGTATTTATTACTACACAAATCTAGTTTAAAAACAGCTCTACAGGGGTTTGTGCTCAGCTGTAGCACACGAGCAGAGTGAAAAGGACAATTGTGCCAGCAGAACTGTAGGGCTGCACTGACCTCCAGTGGAATTGGGAGAAATACTCCAGTGGCAGAGGCTTTTTCACAGCCCTCTGAAGCCAAAACTTGCCTTGTTTCGAGCTTTATAGAGGCACCAAATTCATATAAGGATCAGGGAATTTATTACAGATTACTGTATACTTAGGATTAATACGTTAAAATACTGTAAGGGGATTTGTTTGGAATAGCGCTTCCAGTCTAAGTCTAGCCTCATCAAATTTAAACTTAAATATGCAGGTATTAAATAGAGCTTTCCAAAATCAATCAGCCTGAGGGGTTTTTTAATTGATTGAGGAGGAATTTTAACTCCCCTTTTCCATTGCAGGAAATTGTTGAAGACGGTTCATTTCAGTTTTCCCATCCGAAAACCCTTTTCCTTTTGATTTGGTCACCTAACCACGGAACTCTAATGACAGCAGCTCCGTGACATTTCCTCTCAGCACTTAGGAGGAGTTTTCCAAGGTCAGACAAAGGGGATGAAACAAGAGAGTGGCACTTCTCAATGTGCGTGGGGATGATTGATCGCCCCATCAGATATTAGAGAGACACGCTGTCCTTTCATGTCCTGATCAAAGGAGAACATCCTGTGCCCCAGATATTCTCCAGAGTGCCTTCATTTAACAGTTCCAAGGTCAGCTGAAGGAAAATGTGGCATCTTTTCCTCTGGCAGTCTCCAGCCCTGGTGCTCCACGTGGAATGCTTTAGGAGATGCACATCCTCGGGATGAAAAGGCTGACACTGACACCAGCAGCTCAGAGAAACAACAGCTCGGTGTAAAAGACAACCTTTGCTGAAAACAGTCCCTGGAACAGCCAGAGGGCCCTTCCAAGTTGTTCACGAATTTTCTCTGAAGAGCAATTAGAGAGCTATTGTTCAAAGTGTGCTCAACAAGGAGGCAATGAAGACCTCAAAGGGAAGAGGCAGAGCCTCTTGCCTTGATAGAGGCACTCCAGAAACGAGCAGGGGGGAGGCAGGCACAGAGAGCAGGAAAACAAGAGAAGCTGAGACACTGCTCTGGGCTTGGGGGCTTTTTGAGTGGGTATTTTTGGGGGGAGGATTAAAATATTTCCATCCAGAAATGCAGTGGAACAAAATGTTTTGGCTTTGCATTATTTATCCTTATTTATCCTGCTCCCAAGCACTTCATTCTAGCCACCCTTCAAACACAGGCCAAATTTTAAATTCGAGCTGCAGCCACATGTAGAAGGGTTTGATTTCCTGAAGAGCCTCCCAGATCCTTCATGGCATTTGCTCTGCACCCACCTCCATCCCCCCAGCAGCAGCAGGAGGCACAAAGGTGGGGTGTCCCTCCCCACCTCACACCCCTCCATGCTCAGTCTGGACTCAGAATCTCATCACTCAGCACTGGTTTCCCCTGAACAGAAGCATTTTTTAAATCCCCTTATTTTGCATGCCCTGCTTAAGCCAGGTGCTCCCTGGGATCCTTCTCCATGGGCTCCTGGTTCCTGCTCTGCCACTGACACATCCCTGGGATGGTCACAGACATCATCAATGCCATCCCAGTATCCTGTGGCAGGAGCAGAAGTGCATTTGCCTGGGTTCTAGTTCAGAAGTGTATTTTCTGGTATTTTACAGCAAAAGGAGCAGATGCAAACCTGCCTCAGGAAAACTGGCGGCACAGAAAATTCCAGCCCAAGGTTTGGCAAAATTAAAACCAACTGCCAGAAGTGCTTTTCTAATGAGAGGTGTCAGGTGATTTCAATAAGTACAAGTGCCATTCCTCTGTATAATTGACTGTGAATATGAATTAAGATATATGCCAAACTATTTAAATGCCTAGTGACTTTGGTTTTATGAAATACTCTGATCCACCTCTAGCAGAGTCTTCAAGGGAATTTTTTTATCCCACTCACAAGCAATAAAAAAATTCAGATGAGATTTCTTTATATTAGTGCTATCACAGAGCAAGAGAGTAACACCCAGCAGGTGGAGGGACACTGAGCATGTAACACCCTGTGTGCTCACTGGGATTGTTTGTTCAGCAGGCAGGATTTGCTGTTGCTGTAGAATGAGTCCAGCTGTGACTTTTCACAGAAATCCTGCCCACATGGGCAGAGCAGCCTGAAACACCTTCTGTCCTTCTGGGTACAAACCCAGCTGCACTGGCCCATGGCTCCCTCAAGCCCCATGGGATCCTGTGAGAGGGAGATGCTCCTCACTGGCTCTGCCAAGTTTTAATGCCTGTGGTGTGTTACTTCCTTGGGAATGCATGAGAAATATCACTTAGTGAGGCAAAGAAAGAGGACCTTGAAAAATTAAAGACAAAAATAAAAAGGTGAAGAAAAAGAACTAATTTACCTGCTAAGGATGGTTCTCTGTGAAGCTCTGGGGATCCAGGTGCTGCCTCTCCCACCTGGGGCACACGGACACACCAGGGATCCCTTCCCAGGCATCACCCAAATTCCACTCACTTCTGAGAAACATTCCTGCTTTTAATCCATTGCACATTTCTCCTTGCACTCTTATTGTAATGCAGCTGGTGCAGGGGGTTATATAATCTATCATATCTTAATTAAAAGGTCGGCAGCTTTCCCTTGGACTTTGTTCATTTTGGTTTAGCAGCACCAAACTAAAGCGATTGGACATTATTGAAAAAACATGTCTTGATGGCACTGAACCAAGACTCCTGACAAATCAGTTGGCAGAGAACTTCACAAGTGTGACCATTCATCATGCTCTGCAAGAGTTATTTGTTTCAAAATGTCAGAATTTTCCACAGATCAGAAGTTCCCTTTCCTTTCTGTCTCCATTGCAAAGTCCCTCAGCTGAGACCCCCCCCACCCTGAGCCTTGCAGGAATGCACAGATCAGCAGGACGTGGCAAGTGCTACTGAAAGCATAAACAAAGCAATGGAAATTGTCCTTAGAAAGCAGAAAAATATGGATGTAATGCTAAAAAATTGTTTGCTGAGTGTTGAACAACAAGGTGAGCCCTCCAGTCCAAGTACAAAACATCTCAATTATACAAACCCCACAATTACACAAATTCCCATTTTGATGCTGTACTGCACACAAGTACAGTGCTGTGATTCTTTCTACCATGTGGCATTACTCCTTAGTTTGTTATGGAAAATTGCTTTTGGAGTAGAGCTTTGGCCCATCAATTAGTAGTTGTAAAAATGTGGGAGAAGAGTAAATAAGAAAAATATTTTCTCCCTTGAAGAAGTCTCATGACTTTTTTTAATTTGAATATTTCTTCATGGGATTTACCACTTTAGAACCCCAATTGTTTGTTTCCAGGGCCCCACTTATCAATGCCTCACTGGTGAGTAGAAATGTTCTCCACCAGTTCGTGGTCCTCAAACCTTTTTGGGCTTTTTTTAAGGAGTCTGTTGTTGAGGTTTCTGTGTTGATGTGGAGCTGGGGGATGCTATAGCCCAGTGACAATCCTGGACTCCCAGGACAATCCTTTGCCACCCTACTGAGCAGTTCTGGGAGCTGCCAGAAGTGTCCAGAGCTGCAATGACCTTTAGGCAAACAGCAAAGACTATTTATAGGCAACAAATTTCACTCACAGTCACATCAGAAGGGTTAGCTCACCCCATCAGAGAGCTAAAACAATATCCTGCCACGTATTCCCCACCAGGAGCAATCAGCACAGCTCTGAGTTTTGTGGCTGTTCATAACAAACTGCCCAGGCACAAGCTGCAGACCCAGGCAGGAGCTTGAGATAACAAATGAATTGGAGCAAATCTCAGCAACAGCTCCTGAACAACTCGTGGACGGGGAGGAAACGAAATTAATCAGATAAATTATTTGCTCAGCTCGGGTAGAAAATGTCAAACATTTCACAACGAAGCTTTTGGCAGCAGGATTGCTGTTCCCGGATCTATTTAAGATTTCTGCCTTTTGCATTTGTCAACAGGGCTGGGGAGTGAGTTGATTCAGGGGGGATGTGCCATGCTGGACACGTAGGCACAGCCCCTGGCTACCTGCAGCGAGGGTGCAAACCCCTGGAAAGCAAAATGCTGCTCCTGGGCTGAGGGAAAACACTTCCCAGCAGCTCAGAGCTAAGCCTCAGCACATATTTCTGTCTGAAATGATTTTTTCTACAAAAGGCTTTGACTGCTGATTTTCTAAGGGGTGTTTCAATGAGATTTATCTGCTTTATGGAAATATTAACTCTGTATTTGGAAATTCTGCACAAAATTAATTTTTCTCGCTGGAAGTTGGAGTATTTTTATTCTGGAGGGTTGTTGCAGGGCTGAGGAGAGGGACAGCCCTGCTGGCTTCTGTTCCTCCCCCTGTGGTCACAGGGCTCCCTGGGTGTGCCCCCATCCCTGCCACAGCCTGAGGGCCCTGTGGCACTGGGTGTCCATCCAGGAGTTTTTCTGTTGGTGATTTCTATTTACCTCCAGAGCCAAACCACATTTGCTATAAAGACAGCAATGCTTTCACCTGGAATGATTGTGGCTTTCAGCCAAAAAAAAACCCAAAACAACCACAAAAATCCACACCAAGAAAAAACCCTCCAGAAAATCTTACTATATTGACATGGATGCTACTAAAAAAAATAAAAAGTTTTTACAAAAGGAGGAAAAACATTTATTAGGGTTATATAGCTGCACTCCTTACCTCATTTCAAACCTAATCTCCAGGTGTAAAATGTTCCCTCTTGCAAAGGATCAGAGCAAGGCTCTGCAGCAGTCAGATCCCATCCTCCCTTGTGTCCAGGATGAGCAAAGGACAGGACTCTATCCAGGGATTTGCATTCAAAAATGTCAAAGAAATATGCAAAAAAATGATAAGTTTGGCAGGATCCTGATGTGTCTCCCCAGCTTGTGTCACTGAAGTTTCAGCTTTCAGCTGAGCCTTGGTAATATTTAGTTTAGAACACTGGTTTGAAGGAGACACATGATCCTGTACGGCTTTTATCTCCAAAGTAAAACCTGTGTTTGCTGATAATTTCTCCCAAGGCAGCAGCTGTGCAGGGGAGTGAGGAAACACCTGTCCACTTCCTCTTGCTTCAGGAAAATGGGCACTGCAAGGTTCCAGAACAAGCTGGGTCTTTTCTCAGAACTCCTTTCCCCACTCAGGGGTGTGTTAGGGCTGAGCTGTGCTGGATCAGAGTTTGATCCCAGCACTGCCAGCTCTCACCCACAGCCCCCAGGTGCTGGAGCTGTCTCTGCCCCGGTTGGAGAGTTCAGTGTTTATTGTGTTCTAACAAAGCCTGTTATCAGCGGCTCTGGAGTTTGTTGCTATCTTAGACTAATCACAGTAATGAAGGCATTGAGCAGAGCCCTTCTCAGGTGGCATTTACCATTGTTTGCTGCAGATAACATAAAGCTTTCTGATTACAGTCGGCTTTTATCACTTCAGAGCAAATCTACTCCACTGAAATGTGCTAATAAAACCCACGGAAGCAACAAACTGGAAAGAAGTGTTACAGCAATAAAGGAACACGAGGGAAAATGTACAGCTTTTGCCACTGTTATCATTTTCAATTTATTAAGATCTAACCATTTTTGTAATATGGTGCTATTGCTGGGGGTTAATTTAATCTCCTCTAATACCAGGCTCCAGTCAGTTTTCAGTGTCAATTTAGATGTAATGCATATTTCTGCATTGCAATCAGACAAACCCCCTCCGTGGCCCCATGACCATATGGTTTCAACAATCCAAGAGGAAATGTCCAGCACTTTACACATTCATTTATGAGATTAGCTCCAGCCTTTAAACACACAAATCCCAGACAGGATCTTGGGCACTGTGGCTCTGAGGACAGTGGCTGCCACAGGGAAGCACTGAGAGCCATCCTCCTGTGCTCCCCTTGGAAAACCACCCAAATTCTGCTGCCTCTCACTGGGTCAGGGTGGAGAACTGCTGGGTTAAATCCTGAGGTCTTCATTCAGTCCTTGCTGAAGGCAGCAGCTGATTTGCACGTGTAAGGGTAATGTAAAACCCAGCAAAGATTTAATGTTGCCACTGGAGTGGCTAAAGAGAGCAGCCAAGACAGCATAAAGAGGGGAAAGCTGAATCCAAATATTTGTGCCAGTGCAGGAGACAGACAATCTATGTCCTCCATATCTGCACACAGGAGACTTCATATCTATAATCACCCAAAATAAAATAAATAGTACCCAACTTTGTGTCTGCTTTACATGAGAGACATTGACCTGGCCAAGATTTCAACCCTTGTCTTTGCCTTCAAGTTCCCTCTGCACCTCCCTAACTGACACCTGGCTCTGTTCTGCCCTGCTCTCCCATCATCTGGAATTTTGTTTTCTTCTGAAATATCCAGCCCTTCCTTCTTCTCTTTGATGTGCTCCTGTGCAGTTAAAGCATTCATCTGACAGCAGGAGTGCAAAACCAACTTACTTGAACACACTTCCCTTCTTAGGAGCCTTCTGGATTGCACTGGACATTGTTCAGCCTCTGTGATCAGGTTCTTGGACCCATTTCCATCTCCATGACCATCCTGGGGAACAGGTTTCCTGATCCATGGCAGCCTCCTGCTGTTCTCCCAGCCCTCACTTTGTTCCCTTCGTGGGCATGCTTTTAAGAAGGGAGAAGAAGTGGGGATTACAGAAGAGACAGCAGATCTCACATCTCACATGCTCAGGCTGACATACCTGGCTCCCTCTGTCCTAACAGAGCAGATGGAATCTTCAAAAGATCCAGTGATTTAGCAAGGTCACTCAAGAGTGAAGGGGCAGAGATTGAATCTAAGCCTAAAACACTCCTGTTCCTCTCCTCTGCCTTGGTCTCTAATGAGAGCCCCAAGCGTGGAGCTGGGGATGTCAGAGGTACAAAGTGGAAAGGCAGCGTTCTGTCAAAACCCTTGCACAGAGATCACTCACAGTTCAGGCACCTCCAAGAGAGGCCATGCAAGATCTAGCAGGCAATTAATGAGCTTTCCAAGCAGTGGGTAAATTAGGTGCCAGCAGAGAGACTTCCAGCTCCCTGCAGGGCTTGGGGTGAGTGAGAGGGGTGGGTGCAGAATGCAGCACAGCAGGGAGGGACAGAAGGTGTGCACCCCCTCCCTCAGCCCACAGCTCCTGGCAGGAGCCTCTCCACAGGGGCTGTGCAATCCCAGGAAAGGCTGCAGGATGCTGCTTGTGGGGCTGCTGTGATAACGGGGGTACTGCCCTGAGTTACTGTGAATAAAGAGGAAAACAGGGGCTATCTCTGAATCCCAGTTATGGGGCTGGCAGGGAGCAGGGAATGGCAGAGCCTTTGGATGCTCTGCCTGCCAGGTGTGTCTGCTCAGGGCAGGCTGAAAGGCTTTGCTTCCTGCTGAATCGAGATTTCCTCTTGAACTCACTCCAGCATCTCTCCTGCATTGGCCTCAAGGCACCAGGCAGATCTCAGGGTCGTTCCCAACACAACATCTTCATCCTCCTGTCACGAGTGCTCAGGGCTGCAGGTGACACTGGGGGGGTGGGCAGGACAGCCCGGGGGGCTGAAAATCATCGAGGGAGCAGAAAGGCAGAGATGGAGCTGGTAAACCCAGGTCTGTGCTGCAGAGCCCAGGTGGGCACAGAGAGCAGAACAGGCAGGGTGTGTGTGTGTCCCCTGCTTTCAATTCCCCAGCTCAGCCTTGTGAGCAGCTAATGAGATTAATGCAAATGGGTACAGTGAGTTCTACAACATATAGATGCCCTTCACACAATGACGGACACCTTCTGCTACCGTTTATTTTTCTAGCAATCATCAGTAGCACTAATAATAATTAAATCTCAGAGGCTGTAATGAATAATACATAGCCGCATTCTGGTGGCAAAACAAAAAACACCTTTAAAGATTTTCCCCTAAGCTAACATCAGTGCTTGTTTCTTGCAGTGATTTATTTTTTGTGATGTATTAAGCGCCTTTAAATCTGCAGTATTGAAACATAGATAGTACTGAGTCACAAAATAAACCCTAGAAACAAAGAAAGGCAGGTGCCACTAAGCTGAGCAATTTGTGTGTAAGTGGCAGAGATGAGCAGTCACAGTGGAAGCTAGAGCCAAGAATGAAAGGGGCTGAGGGGACACTGAGCACAGCCAGGTTTCAATCCTGCTGTGTGACCTTGGGCACATCGATTAGGGAGGAAATCCATCTCTTCCCAAAGTCAGGCATTGAGCTGGGGCTAACCAAGCCAAGGAGAGGGCAGGACTGGGGAGATCTGTGCCTTCCAGGAGGGGTTCAGTGGCTTTTAGTGGCCCCAGCGACTTGGGCTGGTGTTACCTGTGCAGGTGTTACCTGTGCAGGTATCTCAAGGCTTCAGGCAGGTCCCAGTCACAGTCCATCTGTCAAGAGAGCATCACCCATTTACAAAAGAGCAAATCCACGTTTGCTCCAACCTCTGTGTTTGCAGAGCTGCAGGGGGAAAAGGGCCACGTCAAATGTCTCTGTTTGCTCCAGGATGGAACAATCTGGTCACTCAGAGAGGCTCCAAAGGGTCATCCCTTAGAAAATGGGATGGTAACACAGTGGTTACTCAAGGAGTAACCTTGAGTTACTGAAGAGAGACAGAGATGGTTCCAAAGAGCCCTGACAGCTCTGACACAACTCCACTGCCTGTGCAAACCCCAGACCCAAGTTCTCTTGTGGCCCCAGGCAGCCAGGAGGCTTTGTGGAAGGTCAACCAAAAGAAAACCTCAATGTGAACCTGGAGAGCAGAGAAGGAGCTCATTTCCCTCTCTGATACCAGATCAGACACCAGAATCGCCTACTAAAGGAGCAACTGGTTTAATCAGTTTAATCAGATATCACAGGATAAGCGTAAGATAAACACCCCCACACCAGAGCTACAAGCACGGCATGAATAACACAATGCCCCAGCAAGGAGCTCAACAGCAACAAGCCAGCCCCACAGCAGAGACTCAGTATGAATAATCCAATACCATGGTGATTATCTTAGCATGAGCACTGCGATACCACAGCAATTAGCCCGGCGTAAATAACCCCAAATCCCGGCAATCAGCATGGCATGAAAAATCACATCCTGTCCCAACAGCCAGAGCACAGCAAAGGCACAGAGGAGACGAGGAAGAGCATTGATGTGAGTTTATTGCTGCACAGGTTTGTGTAGGCAGCACAGGGAGCACCTGCAGCCCTCCAAAAAATCAGGTGATGGGCTGGGTCCAGTGTTCTGGAGGAGATCAGGGGGGTTTGGGGTGTTTTTAAGCAGGTGGGGTGAGCCCAGGCCTGCAGCATTCTCCAAAACACTCACTGCTTCTCTGATTCTGCTCCCAGCAAAGTCAGTGCAGTGACAGGACGAGGGTGAATGGCTTCAGACTGAGAGTAAGTTTAGATTACATATTTAAATTAGATAATTTGAAATATTTTTTCCCTGTGCTGAGGCCCTGGCACAGGGTGCCCAGAGCAGCACCTGGATCCCTGGCAGTGCCCAAGGCCAGGCTGGACATTGGGGCTGGAGCAGCCTGGGACAGTGGGAGGGGTCCCTGCCATGGCAGGGGTGGGATGAAGAAAATCTTTAAGGCACTTCCAACCCAAACCATTCTGGGATCCCATAAAGAGCAGCTCCCAAAGCCCCAGGGCAGCAGCTCCTGCAGGGGTGCAGGACTCAGGAATTCCTCCTGGGGGTCCCTCTGGCCATAAATCCTCCTGCAGAGATGGATCTGGCAGCGTTACCACCCTGACTCCACTTAACCCAGGAGCTCTGAATTTATATGTGAGTCACAAATACATCTTTTTATGCACTCTTAAAAACCAGAAGCATAATTACCAAGGTCAATATATAATGTTTATTTCCTTTATAATAGACATTATAATTTCACTTTAGGGAAAAGCAACTGTATGCATAAAAATAATGACAAATATTAAAGTCACCAAAATAATGGAACCAGATCACTCTACTAATCCTAAATTTAAATGCATTAACGATCTCTGTAACATTAAAGGTCTGATAAGCCAAATTAGGTTTCTTGTAAGCATAATTAATCTTCTTTTTCAATGAAGATATTACAAGGGAGTTAATTTGAATCCCAAAGGCATTTCTAAAATTGAATTATATAGATAAAGCAAATATTTGACCTTTTACTGATAATTGCTATAAAAAATCAACATGCAAATGAAGCTTATGAAAACCTCTCCTGAAAATGGTATTATTGGGGTAATAAAATCCTCTATAAGCAAAATGCCAATCATTTAATGCCTCAAAAGAGAGGTAACCCCTACCTTAACCTGTAGTTTGAGAGTATTAAATTACAACAGTGAGGTCTGTGTTTATTAACAAATAATTGGATGGCATCAAACATAAATGATTATGTCAAATGCAGGGATTATCTGGTTTTATTCATTGGTCATTAAATTTAAAAGACTCCTGGTGTTGGCTCACCTTCCCTTCTGAAATGACTTTTTAGTGTCATTAAATGATGGTGATATTTATTGATTTAAATTGCCCTCTGACTGGAAGGGGCTTTTTCATGGCACTGAATCAGGATATTTTTGAAGAAAATTTCAACGTGGAAACAGCATTCACTCCTCCATCACAAACTGCAAAATCTCATACATCTGGAGGCTCACTGGGTGAGTTTAGGGTTCAGTCTCTTCTGGCAAGCATGGAACCTCTGGATTTGGGTGAGGACTGAACCTCAGGTTATCAAACAAATAACAGGGGCAGCCAGAAAAAGCCTTTTCTGCCAAGGTTTTGAATTAAAATAACCAGGACATCATTTCCTTGTGTCTGCACAACACCAGCAGCCAGGAGTTGGTCTGTGCTTGTGGTCCATGGATAAATCTGGATAAATCTATCCAACAGGATAAATCTGGGTGAAATTAAACCTCAGTGTCACCATAAAACCAGCAAGTTTCCTGTTAGCCAAACTTTTGGCACATGGATAAGCCAGGAAGTGAAGGAAAATCCTTCTCATCTTTGAGCTGCTCCATCCAGCCCAAACTGGAGGCCAAACAAAGCACTAGAACTGAACCAAAGCTCATTTTGTAACCATTCTGCCCCTAATTCCCTACTAATGAGAGGATTTTGATCTCCAGAATGGGGAACCAAGAACCTCAGCATGCTCTGAATGTCCATCTCCAGACTTCTGGAGCTGCTCAAATTCAGAGCTGAGTTATCCAGCACAGCTTTGGTCTGGGTACAAGGTGCAGAACTCCCTTCTGACACAGCCAGCACCAAGCAGGGTCCCTTGGGTTGGCTCTCTGGCCATGCTGGGGAGGATTTCAGAGCCTGGAAGCAACAGGCTTTAGGATCTTTGGAAATATCTGCCCAGAAATGCACAATAACCTGATTTTTGTCCAGCTTTGGTTCTAACTTACAGCACTGATAGAAAATGCTCTCCAGGAGCAATTTGACTCTGCTCAAGGTCAGCAGGATCCTGCAGAGAAGCATCACTCCTGCATTGAGAGACTTTTCCCAGACAACATTAACCAGTCTATTCTATCTCAAGCCCCTGGTCTTTAGATATAATTGCTTTATTAAATGTCACAAATGTTCATTTGACTTAGATGGTGTCTGTCTCTCTCTCTCTCCAAAAGGGAGAATCTTAATTTAGACACTGAAAATGGCCCATTTGCTGTGGAATTCAAAGCAAATATCCCATCTCTGACTCTAAACTCAGTCTCTTTTGTTGGAATGTTTGCAGTAAGGGACATTTAAATGGCCTGAAACAAAGTCATTTTCTTTGTCATTATTACACTGAAGTTTTCTATCTCTCTGATTAGATTAGAATTGAATCTGGTTGAAAGAAATTGAATTTGTGCATTTCCCTAATCATAAGATCTTCAAACACTGAACTTTCTAGTAGCAATTAGTCTGCCCTGATCGGAAGGAGCCTTCAGAGATGTCCCTATTGATGGGAACAAGGAATGAAAAGCTGTTGATGAAAGTGATGATCGATGGATAAATTGCCACCTGCATAAACACTCTGCTGCTCTTTTCAGGTGATTGCATTTCTGGCATCTGCAGAGCTGGTGGCTACTGAAAAACTGTTGTGTGTTTGTGGAAAACTCACATCTTCATTCTGGTGGTCATGGCCACTTGTGGAATTGCTGGGACAGGGTATCCCTGACTTGGGTGAATTTTGGTGGTTTTGTCTGGCAGTAGGAAGTTGGTTTAGTGTGCTGGGGCTTGTAAATCCCCTCTGAGAGCAGCTGAGTGTCCCTGTGCCCAGTGTGCCCATAGAAACTCCATCCAGGGTTCCCTTGGACACTCCTATCTAAGCACTGAAACCACATTTGTTGTTAAACTTCATTTTCTGCCCATAGAACCCTCTTTCTATCCCTGTTCACAAACTGAAAAAAAAACCAAACCAACAACTTTGTACCCCCATGTGTGCCAATTGCCAGTCTTTTCTCAGCAGGAACCACTCCTAATTTCAGATTAGACAGCCCAGCTCAAGGTGGCAAAGGGCAGCTCGGTCACCTCTCCTCCTGCAGGAAACAAAGACGTGTGTGCATGTGTGAGGGTGTCAGCAGCACACAGGAGCAAAATAATCATCACAACATGGTCCAAAGGCTGAGTGCCAGCCTCAGCCATCACCCCTGTCAGCTGTGTGACCCCTCTTTGGTGGGACAGCCTGAGGAGGGCAGGGCAGGGCTGGTGCAGAGCACAGGGGGAAAGCACAGCACTCTTCCAACCTGGGGTTATCAATGAGAAGTTAATCACGAGCATTCAAGGCACAGAGATGGTTTCTGACAGCCACCCAGAGCCAGAGGATTGCTGAAGTGATGTGGAATGAAGCTGGGTTTGGCACAGATGGATTCACCCCCCTGTGAGCAGAGGATCTCCTCGCTGGGGCTGGGGTTTGTCTTCAAGCCAGGAGTGGAGACCTGGAGAGAGTTTTAGTGACTGCTCAAATGGAATGGGTTTTTATATTGAGAAGGGTTGTTTCAAGGAAACGTCTATCAAAAGGGAAAACGAAATTTCAGTGAGCAGAGGCACTGTTAGATCAGAACCCGAGAGACGAAGCGCAGGATCGCTGTTAGTGGGAGACTGGAAATAAAATAGGAGAGCTCCAACTTTGAAACATTTGGCTTCATTACTCTTCATTACTCCTCAAACAATCAGAGCTGCCTCAAGTCATCTTCACACAGGGTTTTTTCCCCCCTGTTTTGAACATTATTCCACAGGGACACACTCTGAACTAGCTCACGTTCGTGCTGCCTTTTAAACTGACATATTGTAGGAAAGCTGCTGCAGTCCCCAGAAACCAGGCACGGCCCTGTCTGGATGTTTGTCAGTGTGCAGTACAGCAGTAGCATTAAAAAAAAAAAATAAATAGCTGCTCCAAATAAAAAGAGCAGCTGGTGTTCATGTGTAATCAACAGAGAGAGGCAGAGGTGTTCCAAGGGGGTGACTCACCAGGAGATGTGTCTGAGATAAGGCTGCTCAATGGACTTGTCCTCATCTCAGGGGCTGTGGAGGGCCATGGATGAGTAGCATAGTGGTGGATGGCAGTAGTCAGATAAAATTAATCCATTCAAAGTGGCTAATCCCTTCCAGATGGCTTGGGGGATGAATAGAATTCCACAAAATTGGAGTCTGAGCGAGGAATCAGTGAGCAGCCTCGAGCTTTGGAGCTCATCAGGCACTGGGGCTCTTGGAGCAGAGCAAGGTGGCCCTGCAGAGCTCAGGGGACAGGACACATCTCTGTGTCCCCAGCACAGGCTGGCACAGCTCAGGGCACACAGCAAACACAGGCAGGGCCAGGAATTCCAGTGGCAAAGCTGCTGGTGCCATTTGCAGCTCCTGGCCCTCGTCTCTGGATCCTGCAGAGCAGCCAAGGCTGCAGGTTGTGCTCTGCCCCATGCAGGACCCAGAGTTTTGCAGGGAAATTCAGCCCTGCTTTCTTTGTGGTGGCCTCTTCCATGTGATCCCTCTTTGGAGGGAAGTGGAGGGTGGCTGGTCCCTCGTCATAGGCACAGAGACAGGTCCCAGATGATGTCCCCCTCAAGACAGCATTAGTGACACTCATTTTTAGCATCAGACAGTGCCTTTGCAGAGGCTCCAGCTCAGAACCTAATGAATGGTTGCTCAAGGAAGCTATTTTTGCCAGCTGTTGGCAGTAGTTATTTTGCTCTTAATTGTGCATTCACATGCCTGAGTCTGATAACAGGGGCTGTTGTGGAAAAATGCAGTTTCATGAATAATAAATGTTCCCTTGGAAAAAAAACCTCCACTGTTTTAGATACCAGGAACCTCCTGATCCACTGTTGTCAGCTCTGCAAAGTCTGGTATTCACCAACACATTCAGCATCCTCCTGAATAATGATAATTCATCTGTGTTCACTTCACTAAACTATCATATTTTATGGAAGGAGTTAATTAAATGGTGATTTGCACTTCCGCTGAACATTAAACATTTAATGCAGATGCTCCAGTCATTGCCTGAGCTCTAAAGTGGGAAATGCCTTCAAAACTTCATATTTCCTTAAGAGGTTTAATGATGCTAGATCAGGCTATTTGCATACATACATATCCAGGCATATTTTATACCAGCATTTACTGCAAACAAACCCAGCTTTCTTCTTGCCATGTTCTCAAGAATACGGGGCGGGACACACAGATTGCAACTGAAGGGTCCTCTCTGGATGATTTGCCCCTGCCACCATCAAATTAATGGGCTCATTAATGAGAGATTTTCTAGGAAGGCATTAGAAAGAAACAGTTATCTACAGCGGGTTGTCTCTCCTATAATTTAGAATAAATTAATTGGTAATAAATTAAGAATGCTAAAAATTAATTCTTGTACAGCAGGAGTGGGGCTTATATGCATTGCCTTCAGCTGAAGTGTCACAGTAAATGCTCTGTAAGTAAATCATTATTGGGATGGGGGAGGAAAAGAAATTCATATTAATGTGCATTGGAGGGGATGGCACAGAGGTGAAATGTAAGGCAGCCTTGGGTGTGTGAGGATGGCTTTGGCTTCCTGAAATATCAACCCACGACTGCACTCTGGGCTTTGTGGATAAATGGTGCAGAAATGAGCCCCCACCCTAACAAAACTTGGTGCTTTTTTCCCCATTACCCTCAAAATGAAACAAAATTGGAATCGTTTCTCGTTTGGGATGTAATGCAGAAATGAGATTTTTTTTTTTTAAGTCACATGTTTTCAACTGAGGCAGAGGTGGGGAGAGAGTGGAGATGTTTCAACACATCTTCAAAAGCAAAGAAGTTTCATTCCCTCAACTCCCAGCAATTTGAGAAGAAAAAGGCAAACTTTCTCTTTAGGTTGTTCCATTAATAACACTGCATCTCCCAAATGCCAAATTGCCTGGGTCTTTCCCTCCTCCCAAATTCACACAACTTCAGTTTCAAATATAAGAAGCTCTGATTTTTCATTCTACCCCAGGATTTTCACATCTAAACTTCTTTCAGCCCTTACACAATCATCTCCCTCAAAAAAAACCAAAAAAAACTTAAAGCCATTTTTGCTGCCTATTACAAATGCTCTTAGAGTACCAGTTATGCTTTAATGTACATTAGTTTTAGATCTCCTTGCCCTTTTCCAACTAAGCATGTGCCTAGAATTTTTTTAGGCTATGAAAAATTATTCACAGATATGTCAAGCATTAAGTTAGTAAATTAATATAGGTTTGAATTCAATTTGTTTTAGCAAACTACTGTTATAAAGAGCCTAGTGTAGCGTGAATTATTATCCAGATTTATGCCCAGCATCTGACAAAATGATAAGCTACTTTTTCAAGTATCCACTAATTCTAAATAAAGGCTGAACCATGCCATTCCCACGTGGCATCTCCCAGCTCCAGGTTCTCACTGCATCACATTTGTAACTTGGTGCAGCTCCTGCCACCGATGTGTCCCAGCTGCAGGTGCTTCAGCAGGGGCAGGAGGTGGGGACAGAGCTCTGGGACAGTGACACGGCTCCCACACTGCATCCCACCTGAGGAGCTGCCACAGGGAGTCCAAAGTGCTGAAACTGTGATGGCTGAGCTCCATCTCCTCTCCCAGTGTCCTGGTGTGGAGGACAGGTGTCTGCTGAGAAAGGCAGGAGCTTCTCTTTGAAATGGAGAATGTAAACCCCCTCCCTCCAAATTATTATAATTTTGAAATCAAGGGGCTCTCAGGCAAAGATACGGTAATTAGGAATAACAGTTCTTTACTAGGGAAATTAAAATAGAAATACAGCACTACAAAGAACAAACCCCAAACCCTGACACAGTCAGAGTACAACCTGACACCCATCAGGCAGGGTGTTGGCAGCAGTCCCATCCCATGGTGGCTGCATCCTCCTGCAGTGACAGATGTGGCTCAGTTGGAGCAGTGCTCCTGTACAAGGTGCAGTTTCCCTCCGGAGCTCCAGTGGTGATGTGGAGAAATCCGGTTTTCCTCTGGAGTCCAGTGGAGAAAGGGGCTCCCTTAGTGTCCCAAAACCTCTGTTTTTATCTTGGTCAGAAATGTTGGGCTCTTCCCCCTGGCTGGAGCAGCTCCCAATGGGATGCAGTAATTTTATCAGTGCCACAGTGGGACTCAATGGCCATGAGCAGAAAATGACTGGCTGGAGGAAGGATGGGTTGTGAAAAGATAAAGAACACTGCCCCAGCTGGTTTCAATGGATGGCCCATTAGCAGAATATCTCCTGTGGAGATCAGGATCACTGCCCCCACCCTCAACAGATGGTGATAGAACAGACACCTTTTATCACACCCTGTATTGTAACCCAAGACACCCAGATTACAGAAAAGCTGGTTTGCTCTCCTGCTAATCACAGCAGTTTAAGGGGTGGAAGACAATCCTCATGGCTGGCAGCTTCCATCCCTGCCTGGAAACACAAGGAGCAGAGCAGAGGATTCCCAGCACAGGGAATTCTGTGCACAGGACAGCTCTGATCTCCAGGAAGGAGCAGGCAGCACCACATAACCCACACACCAGGAACTGCTCCTCTGGTGGGCAAACCTCTGATGGACACTGCCCAGGAGCCACCAGCACTCTGCACCAGCAATGCAAGATTTACAAGGAGCAGATGAAACCGAGCCCTACAATAGTTCATTATAATTAACAAAGCTGGAATTGCACTGGGCTTTGAGCTCTATATCAATGCTAAATATCTCATTACCAGTGTAAAATATTTATGTCTCATGGTCTTTATCAGAAATGCAGGCTCACAGTCAGGGTGTCCTGGGCCAGAAGATGGATTCAAGGAGAAAATGAACAGCTTGGACTAAAAGGCTGGCAGCCCCACAGGATAAAATTCCTTACTGCACATGACCCCAGAGATGAGAGAGAAATGGATGCACAGCAAATGCACGGCCTGGGGCTGCACAGTTATGGTATCTGTAGGCAAATGCTCTCCCCTTTCCCCTGTGTCTCCCCAGGGCCAGATCAATCCTGGCTGTCTTGGCTTATGGTGGCTTGTTCTTCAGCCTCATCAGGGGCTGCCAGGTGCTCTGGCTCCAGCTCCAGGGGTGCTGGGATTTGCTGCTGCTCACCTGCCCATGGATCTGGAGACTTCCCTGCAGCCCAGCCTGCTCCACCTCCAGAGGGATTTGGGGATTTCCATGTGTTGAGAGTGGAAGATAGGGCTGATGGACTTTTCATGGGGTCTGATTGTCCAGGAGCTTTGGTAAGCTCTCCTAGGGTCTCCTTTTCTCTTCCCACTGGGAAGAATGCAGCTCTGCCGGCACAGCCTTCCTCTGGTGCCCCCAGCACCCCTGGGTGCTCATCCCCAGCCAGGGCAAGGCTCCAGAGCCACATGCAAAGGAGACAGAAAGGTGATTTTTTTGTTACTCATGTTAATCTTTCCTCTGGAGAACAAGAGTCAAGTCCTGGGTTAAAGCTGCAGCTCATTTTTGCTGGCTCAGCAGTGCTTCACTGAGAACTTGAATCATTTGAAGGTGTGAATCCTGTTCTGGAGCTTGGAAAGGCTGCATCCCTGCCTGCCATGGGCTGGCTGTGCCTCTGAGCAAGGCATGCAGGCTTGATTCCCTTCCCCTTCTGCAAAGGGAGCAAAGGAATGTCCTGGTCCTGGTCCTGGTCCTGGTCCTTGTCCTTGTCCTTGTCCTGGTCCTGGTCCTGGTCCTGGTCCTTGTCCTTGTCCTGGTCCTTGTCCTGGTCCTGGTCCTGGTCCTGGTCCTTGTCCTTGTCCTTGCCCTTGTCCTTGTCCTTGTCCTGGTCCTGGTCCTTGTCCTGGTCCTTGTCCTGGTCCTGGTCCTGGTCCTGGTCCTTGTCCTTGTCCTTGCCCTTGTCCTTGTCCTTGTCCTTGTCCTTGTCCCCTGCCCTTGCCTGGCCTGTTGGATTGGGGCACAGCAGACACCTCTCCCCCCACTGGGACCTCTGTGCTCCACTCTGCTAGGAATAAACAATTTTCCCCTCTACTGCCTCTCCCTCCAGATCTGTAAGCAGCTGCCAGGCTCAGTGCAGAGCTCAGGCACGAAGCTGGAGCCCCTCAGGTCCCAGCAGGGCACAGGAATCCAGCCCAGGAACACAGAGATCAGAGCCAGGTTATTGTCTCTGCTCCTGTCACCCTGCCCCAGCTCCTTGGGCTTGCAGGATGCTGGCTGGGAGAGGGCACACGCTGGGAAGGATGATCCAGGATTGGCAGCATTTTTCCTCCAGGAGCTCTGGTGTGATGGATCCCAGCCTGGCTGGAGCAGGGCAGGGTGGATGGATTGCTTTGCTCACACCAGCTCTCACAAGGAGGCGCTGAACGGTTCCACTTGGCCACATTTAGTTTCCAAAAGCTGCCAACATACTCCAAAAAAATGGGGCAATTTTTAAAATTCCAATTAGGGGGCGAACGGGTTTTGACAGAGAGAAGCTGAGAGCACAGAGGCACATTTTGTACACTTAGGACATTTATTTGGGAGATTAGCACCTCCTAGTAAACAGGTATTAACTAAAATCTGTCTGAATTATGCTTCTAATTACAATTTCATTTGTGGTGGTGTTGTATTTATTACAATAAGCTTCCTGTGTATTTACTGTATTATGTATTGGAGTGAGGCTCAGGCTGCTGAATGTATGTGCTGAATGTGAGGGCTTATAAACATTACAGTGATTGCAAAGCCCTTTATGAAGGGTGAGTCCTTTTATTCAAACTTTGGAACCTTTCTCCTGTAATAAATGCAAGAAATATTCCAGGTGTCCACCTTCATTCTGATCTTTAAAAGTTTTACTCTGTCATCTTTCCTTATTATTTTTCTCTCTCATTTTTAGCTGTTTCCCAAAAATGACAATTTTTTGCCTCGATAATCTCTTCCTCTTGGAGGTACAATTAGTATTTGGATCACCCTGTGCTTTTGCTGGATGACCTGAAGGTATTTTTCTTCATTGCTATTTTTTGAGGTGGGCATTCCCCTCCACTTTCTCAGGTGCATCAATGCACAGCTCTGGGCTTGGAAGCTGATTTTTTTTCAGTGATGGCAACCTCAAAGTGACCTAAGGAACAGCTGTGTGCTCCAAGGATCCCATTCCAGATTCCATACCCTGAGTCTTTACACAAACACCCCAGAGCCAGGACAGCAGTAAAGTGCAGGCAGACCATTGTGCATTTAGTGCTTCTCATAAACCCATAAAGTTTGTCTCCAGAAAGCCATAATGAAGGAAAGCAGATTGAAGCCAGGAAGTGTCTCGTTAGCATGTGATGGAAATGTTAATCAGAGTCTTTAAGGAGGATGTAATTAATTCCCCACACGGGGCTGTGTGAGGTTCCTGGGGGCAATCAGGCAGCAAAGGGCAGAGCAGTTGGAGGGGGAGGTGGGGAGAAGATTATTCAGCTGTGGGAGAAGAGCTCCTTGGTGCTCTCCTCCATTTAATGGTTATTGGGGCTGGCCTGGAGCTAGAACCTTCCTGAAACATGGCCTTGGTTTCTGGTACAGGTACAAGTTGTGGCATCATTTCTTCCTGCTTCCAGGGGCACAAAGCTGCCCAGCACTGACAAACCAGGAGCTCAGCTGGAAATCTCCTAAGGTCCTGCTGAGAACTGCTCCTCCATCTCCTCCCTGCCCTCCTCACCTCTGCATTTTGGGGTTTGTGTGTGTTCTGCCCCATTCTCTGGGTCAGAGGCTCTGCTGCAGTTTGAGGAGCACAAACCAAAGCCCAGGTGTGCACAAATGTCAGCAGTGATTGTGTGTGGCACTGACTCCTTCCCCATGGTGAGCTCCCTTCTCTCCCAGCTGAGCAATCCCAGCTCGCTGTGCCACAGGCAGTGCTGCCTCTGAGGGCTGTGTGTGCCTCTGCAGGGAGCTTCAGCTGCAGGTTGCTGTGTTTTCCTCCAAATTAGCTCCGTTTGTTTCCATTTCTAGTGCAATCAAAGCTCCAGCTCCTGTGCTGAAAACACACTCCCTGTGTTCCACACATCCCTCTGCGTGGAGCCTCTTGTATTTTTCCAGTGCAAAGGTCTTTCCATCTGAATGGAAACTAAAGTCTGACTTTATTTCCTTGGACTTGAGAACTTTAGTTAGCTGGGCTGAATCCAAATTTCCTCCCTGTTACTGTGCTTTCCACACTCTGCCTGAGGCCTCAGTGCTATCAGAAAAAACTCTCCTGGTCCCTGGGGATGTGTATTGGTGATGACTCCTCCAACATCTGGGACTTCCCCACCCCAACAGCTTTGCAAGCGCACAGAGACTTTATTTTACTGGCTAATTCTGCAGAAAATAATAAAGCATGCAAACCAGGGAGACTGTAAACCAACCCCATTAAACCTCATTATTGTCAATTTGTGCCTGGTACCTGCGGCTCGTTCAAGTTCTCGCCTGTGGTTAACCAGCAATTGTTGTTGTTTATGTGTTTATGAGCTCGAGCCCAGCATATGTTTAATGGCTCTTCTGCTCATCTCTGCCACTGTGCTTTCCCTCTCTGTTTTTGGAAGGCACCGTGGCCACAGCAGTCACAAACTGTCCCTGCCCAGCGAGGGCTGCTGACCTTCTGGCAAGAGGAGCCTTTGGGGGCAGGTTGTGAACTTTTGTCCTCCTCTCTAGCACTGCTTCTGGCTGGAGAACTGCAAGGAGCAATAAAATGGAGAAGAGAAAGAGGAAGAGAAGAGCTCTGACAGCAAGCCCTGGCTGGGAGGGGGATCAAGGTCAGACCCATCAGAGGGAGCTGATAGATCCAAACATGAGCTGAGCAACAGGAGAAAATATTCCAGCTGAAGGTTACTGCTCTCCCCACGGGAGGAGACAAATTTGAGGGTTTTCCCAATATTTCAGTGCCTGAAGTTGTTTGATTGATGATTGTGGATGTAGGGTTCAATGCAGGAACCCCTCCTTCAGGGATGGTTTGGGAGGACTGCAGATCCCACGTCCCTCAGATTATTTCCTGAAACCCCTGCTCAGCTCTCAGCTGCAGCCAGAGGTGTCTGAGCCCCCTGGCCTGAGCAGTTTATTTATTTAAGTCTGAGGAAGCTGGTGTTTGTACCATGGATAACAAGACTGGGAAAAACTGTGTTCCCACAATATCTCCTCTCTTCTTAACCAAAAACCCAGCTCATGTTTCAAACTGAATTAGTGAGAAATGCAAACTATTACTTCAGTGCCTGCCTTCCTCTTATGGGGCTGGAGGAGTGTTACCTTTCCTGAGCTGCTGAAATAGATATATTCCATAACTCTTCAGGGAATTAATATTCATGTTATTAAGTTTAACATATTGCTCTCAGTTCCACATCTTTTTGGTTTAACAAGCAATTGCAGACTCAAAATGATGAGCTTGGTTGCAAATGCTGCACCTCTCTTTGGGGTCTGGGGATGTGAGTTTTACCAATTAAAGTGGAAATATGTTTGAACTGTGCAGTGGAAAAATCAACAGCCAGATTTGCAGTGTGCAAGATTAAAGATGCTGTGGTGGGACCTCACCAGAGACCAGGGTAACCCTCAGCTCAAGAGGCTCCCTGGGAGAGCTGCTTTTGTCCCCTTTGCATAATTTTTGTCCTTGGGGAAGCTTATGGTGGGGTCAGAGCCTCATTCCTGGGCTGGGCTGCAGGCAGAACCCTTTCTCTGTGCCATGGGACTCCAGTGGGTCTCTGCAGAGCATCAGGTACAGGTGGAAAAAAATCCAAAATTTCCAGCATTTCTGGCCAACATCTGAAGCCAATTCTGGTTTTGGGAGGTTGGTTGAGTTTTTCTCTTTATTTTTTCCTATTATTTTTCCTTTCTTTTCAGCTCTTTTCCAAGCAAGAGATGTTCTGTATGTCTGGGAATCCCAAAGTTCCAGCTCCTCCCCATTACAGGATAGCTGAAGATTTCTGTCAGAGCCTCCCAAAAACCTCCCTCCTTTCTGACCTCCAGTTCAACAGAAACCTTCATCCCTCCCATCTGCAGCTGCAGTGCAATCTGTGGCACTCTGGGAATAGTTTTTACACCAGAGAAGTGGTGATTAGAAAAATCTCTCCCACACTTGTGGAAGACACCATGGTTCAGCTGCTCCCTTCCTGCCAGTGCAGCTCCTCCTTTGGAGGACAGAAAAACATCCCTCCATCACCTTCCTTCTATAAGGTTATTTTCCAGTGTGTTTTTGTCTTTTTCCAATGTGTTTTTGCCTTTTACATCCTTTTGTCCCTGTGTGTTTTCAGGAGTGCAGAACCAAGTTAAGCCCATCAGGGGAAGCTGCAGTAGCATCAGGTTATTTGTTAGAATGGGCAGCAATAATCAAGAATAAATGTCTTGGGTGAAGTTTAAAGGTTTTTAATGAGCAACTTATGAGGAACCAGTTTCTGGAACACATTTGTTGGGATTTTTTTTACCATAATCCCAAGCAGTGCCTGGGTATTTCCTGATCTCTAGAAAGTTCTCAGATTTGAGAGAACACTTGAGAGGCTGTTTTTATTTTATTTTTTTTTAAATCAAGCCTTTTCCTGAAGCTCCCTGTATCCTCTGTAGTAATGGTGCTTTTAGAGTGGTGCTGAATTCCACAGCCAAAGCCCACATTGCCTTTCCAAAATGTTTTCCCACCTGTGTGTTCCTGTGGCTCCCTCAGTGTCCAGGTGCCAGAGCTGCTGGGAGCTCTTCTGTGCCACTTCTGCCAACCTTGAACGACTTTGATGCTGGAGCTGAGCCCCTTCCATCTCCCCACCCATCTGTGTGCACTTCCACAGATAAAGAAATAATAAGCCTCCACACCATTAAATTCAGGCAACTGAAGCATTTCAAACGCAGAAAACAGAAGCAACGGAAAGTCTTGCTAATTTTTACACTAATTTACACCAGAGGGAATAAGAAGTCTCTTAAATCAGATGCTAATTTTGTTTACTTAACTTCCTAGTCAGTACAATGACCTTTCATCCACGAGTAGGAACAAATTAGTGCAGAAGTTCTTTGTGGGAGACAGGAGAACTTGCCTCAACCTGATACTGAATAATACCCAATTAAATGTACTTCTGAACAGCTCTGCCTTCCCTCCTAGAAGGAAGCTTCAGATAAAAGAACAAAATGATATGCCTTTTATTTGCCACTTTACAAAATCCCTCCACGTAATGCAAACAACCCTAACCCTAGTGTGCCTGATACAGGATTTGCAACGCTCTCGGTTTTTGGTAAGAGGATAAGAAGCTTATTACTGTTTATCAGGGGAGGATAAAAGATTCCCTGTTCCCCTTGCTAGGAGGGGAATGGATTTTTGTGTTTATCAACAATCGGGGAAATGTGGGTGGGAGGGAGGTATTTGGGTAACAAAGCTGTAAACACACACACAAAAAAAAAAATTTCTGGTAGGTGAAAAGAATGGAAGTTCTTCCTATTTGTCAATGGGATAAGAGAGTGAGCACACTCTTTGGTGAGATAATGAGCTTACATTGCAGTGGAGCTGCTTTTTGGTGTCAGTACAGGGATGCAGAGCCCTCCTGAGGATTAGGAGGCAGCTGGGGGCTGGGGAAGGAGCAGGGGGTGCAGAGGGAGCTGCAGTGCCTTGGGCTGGGACAGAGGCTTGTCCCAGTGGGGAGCTGGCCAGGGAGCCCCAGGGACAGGAAAGGAGGAGAGGGGCAGAGCACAGATGTGCCTTTGGTCACCAGGGTCTGGTGTGGGGCATGCAGGGGATGGTGCCTTGGATTTTGGGGCTGGCCAGGGGATGGTGCCTTGGATTTTGGGGCTGGCCAGGGGATGGTACCTTGGATTTTGGGGCTGGCCAGGGGATGGTGCCTTGGATTTTGGGGCTGGCCAGGGGATGGTGCCTTGGATTTTGGGGCTGGCCAGGGGATGGTGCCTTGGATTTTGGGGCTGGCCAGGGGATGGTGCCTTGGATTTTGGGGCTGGCCAGGGGATGGTGCCTTGGATTTTGGGGCATGCAGCCTTGAAAGGTAATTGAGAGAGAGAAAGAGGCAACCCCAGCACCATCTCTGCTGCACCCTCTGTCCAGACCTCAGGTGTACTCCAAGATAAACCAAACTGTGTGTGCTCAGCCTGGGGTGGTGAAGAGGAAAAGCAGAACCCACAGCCACACTGTGCATTCCAAGGGATGCCTGTGCTCTCCTCTCTCAGCATTTCATGTCCTCAGCTCTGCTCTCATTGTCAGGTTGATGTAAATTTAATATCCTTGGGTTATAATGACAGAAACCAACCAAGTGCCAGGCGTTTGTCAGAGGCAGTGAACCAGGCAGAGTGTTGGATCCACAGGGCTGTGAGAGCAGCTGCCCACAGCAGCACCTTCAAGGGCTGGTCAGGGAGAAATCTGAGTGAATAAAGTGGTGGGAGGAGGAAGAGGAGGAAGGCAGCCCCAACCCTCAGTGCAGGAGGTGCTGACATGGACATCAGGAAAGGTTAAAAGTTAAATCTATCAGAACTGTAAATCTGTGGCACAGATCTTGTTTAAAGCACACTGTCAGACAGATGGAGGTGCATTTTATACACACATTTAATGGATGTAAATGGCTCTGCTGCAGCTGGCAGGGTGCAGGGGTGACCCCCAGCCAGCCCTGCCCTGCCAGTGTCACCCTGAGTGTCACCCTGAGTGTCTCTGGCACCTGGGACAGCAGAACCCAGCTCCTCTCTGCTCTTTGGAAACCTCCCTGGAGTCAGAGCTGCTGTTCCATCCATCCCTGCCTCTGGAGCAGCAGAGCTCTGGGGCAGCACCAGGCCATGGAGCAGCAGAGGGGTTTCTGAGATGCCCAGGTGTGACCCTGGGGCCAGCTCCAGCTCGCCCTGCAGAGGGACACGGCTGCACCAGGGCAGTTCCTGCAGCTCTGGCTTGCCAAAACTCATGCAAGGGTGGGCAGGAAGATAATGGGAGGTTTTTATCTGTTAATGCCACTGGAAAGGAAAATAAGTTATCCAGCACACAGACCTTGCTCCAAACATGCAGTGCTGTGCAGATGTCCCACCTGTCCCCAAAACTTTCACATTTTCATGCTTTGTACCAATTTTACATCCTCACCAGTCTGTGCAGTGTGCCTGCCTCCAGCTAAAACATCCCAGGAAACTTCAGAGACAAAAATGTGGGGGAAAAGAGATCTTTTCTTAACTCTCCTTTTTTTTAATCAGTAGTATGGAGTTTGGTTTTGGTGGGGTTTTTTTTGTTTGTTTTTTGTTTTGTTTTGTTTTGTTTTGTTTTGTTTTGTTTTGTTTTTTTGCTTTGAGCAATGACTTTCAAGGTAGCAATGGCTCTTTCTGAAAGAAAGAAAAAAAATAGACAGACTGCTATAATTTTTTTTTAAGTCAGTTTTCACATGCTTGTTAGTTTTTGGCAGCTTCACAGTCTGTCACTTAAATTAATTTTTCAGAGGTAGCAACTAATTGTCTTTGTTTTCTGGGGCCCCTGGGGCTCAGAGCTGAGAGCTCTGCAACCTGGAGCAACTCCCTTCTCCAACAAATTATCTTTAGGCTGACTTGTGACTTAGGCAAAAAGAAACTGCAGACATTATCTCTGCAGTTAAATAAAACTGGGCTTAAAAGAGCCATGGTGAGGGGGAGTGAACTTAAGAAGAGAATTAGCAAAATGCAGGATTTTGTGCTGGTTCTGCTGTGTTTGGCTGTGGCTCCTTCCTGCTCCCAGCTGGTGAAATCCTGCTGCCAGCTGACCTGTCTGCCCCTCTGCAAGCTGCCTGTGCCCTTAGGGGGAGCTTGCAGGAGCTAATCCTGTTCTATTCCTGCCTCCTTGTCCTGGATGGAGAGCTCAGGAGCGTCTGTCAATCCCCAGGATCCTCCCCAAACCTTCCCAGGCCAAGAGCCCAGCCCAGGAGCCCCAGAGCAAAGGGACAAATCCTCATTGATGGCTCTGTCCCTGCCACCCTGGGGCTGCAGATGGCAAGGCCAGCAGGATGCTGCTCGGATCCAGACCCAGCTCTGTCCAGATCAGGATTTGGTTTTGGGCTTTTCTCCAGCTGGGTCCAGGCTCAGATTCCTGCCTGGCTGATCCTCCCCTTGACAAGCCAGCCCTGAGATGAGCTCCAACCTTATCCAAGTTATCAGGGGGGGCCAGCTGCCAGCACCAGGGCTGTGCTTTGGGCTCTCCAGGGTGTGGAGGGGCAGGGTGGGGGTGCTCTGGGGCTGGCAGCACAGCAGGGACACCCCCAGTGCCAGGGGACACCCACAGTGCCAGGGGACACCCTCAGTGCCAGGGGACACCCTCAGTGCCAGGGGACATCCACAGTGCCAGGGGACACACAGGAGCTGAGTGCCCTGTGGCTGCTGCCCTGGGTTTTTGGTGGGGCTGTTTGGGTTTTAGTGGGGTTGTTTGGTTTTTGGTGGTGGTGTTTGGTTTTTGGTGGGGTTGTTTGGTTTTTGGTGGGATTGGTGAGTTTTTGGTGGGGTGTTGGGTTTTTGGTGAGGTTGTTTGGTTTTTAGTGGGATTGTTTGGTTTTTGGTGGGGTTGTTGGTTTTTGGTGGGGTGTTGGGTTTTTGGTGGGGTTGTTTGGGTTTTAGTGGGGTTGTTGGGTTTTTGGTGGGGCTGTTTGGTTTTTGGTGGGATTGTTTGGTTTTTGGTGGGGTTGTTTGGTTTTTGGTAGGGTTGTTTGGTTTTTGGTAGGGTTGTTTGGTTTTTGGTGGGGTTGGTGGGTTTTTGGTGGGGTTGGTGGGTTTTTGGTGGGGTTGTTTGGTTTTTGGTGGGGTTGCTGGGTTTCTGGTGGGGTTGTTTGGTTTTTGGTGGGGTTGTTTTTGGTTTTTGGTGGGGTTGTTTGGTTTTTGGTGGGGTTGCTGGGTTTTTGGTGGGGTTGTTTGGTTTTTGGTGAGGTTGTTTGGTTTTTGGTGAGGTTGTTTGGTTTTTGGTGGGGTTGCTGGGTTTCTGGTGGGGTTGTTTGGTTTTTGGTGGGGTTGTTTGTGTTTTGGTGGCGTTGCTGGGTTTCTGGGCTCTGGAAGAGGTTCCTCAGATCGAGGGGAAAAGGGGGCACACATCTGCTCTGAGATCAGCCCCCTGCTGTTGCGTGACAGAGTTTTAAGATTAAATTCCCCAAATCTTTAGGGTTTTGTCCTAAAGAGCCTTTGCTGGGTGTGCCAGGGCTTGGTGAAGGTGGAGGGAGGTGAAGCTGCTGCCTGGGGTGAGACAAGGAGTGGGGGACACATCACATCATCTTTAATGGTAAATAAGAGCAATATTTAGTGGTTGATTTGTTTTCCCCATCCATACATCCTTGGTTCAGCTGAGCCCCTGTGCTTGGGGAGCAGCTTGGGTCAAACCTGCTGCCCAAAATAAAACCCCATGGCCCCCTTAGCCCACTGCTGCCAGAGAGGCTCCCCCCAGCACCAGGGACTTCCCTCAGCCCCTTTCCTGATGGATCTTTCCCTCTGGAGCTTAACTCCAGCAAAGGAATGATTTGCTCTTACAGCCTGTTAATGAATTTCTGAAATAAGGAATTAATTACCGTCTGTCTAAATTAGAGTTGTCCTATCCTTTGAGATCCATCTTTTTGATTCTAATTAATTTTAAAAATTACTTTTAGAGTCTTCAGTAGAGATTCTAATTTATTTTACTCTAATATTATTTCTCTGATAAGCAAGTTAATTTTTAGATCAGAATCCGCCTAATCTCAAATTTGTCACACAAACTCTGCTCTCTAAGATACTGTTTACAGCTTTTTGGAGATGACAGATCTTGATGCACAAATCATTCTTTCTTCTTTTTTTCCTTTTTAACCACCTGAATGTGTGTGTTCAAAGGAGATTAATTGAAACCCTTCACTGTGCTGTGCTTAGGAAAGATCCTTAATATTTTAGAACCAAAACCAAATATTAGTTATAAAGCTTCTCTAATTGCCCTTTTTCATGGAGGAAAATGCATGTCTAATTTGCTTTTTTAAAAGAACATTTGCTTTATGGGTATTTGCCTGAGTTTGACAGTTATTTAACTGGCTGTTTTTATTAACTCGTATTCTCAGCACCAAGTGCAGTGGCAGCTGGGGAAAATTCAAATATCAATTTTATGTTCTTATCAAAGCTGCCATCCCACAGGCTGCCATAAACCCTGCAGCAAACTTCATCGTGGCTCCTGGCTTTGTCCTCATGGAGATTTTTCCTTGTCCTCTGCTGGTGGCAGGGCTGGCACAGACCCTGTGGGGGATCTGTGAGGGTCAGAGATCAGGGATGGGCAGGGGGGACAGGGCTGGATCTGTCCCCAGGGATGGTGGGGACAGGAAAGGAGCCCCTGGAGCAAAGTGCTGGGGAGGTGCAGCAGCCCCTCCCTCACCAGCAGCATTCTTCTTTATTTTTGGGTGTTTTTTCTCTTTCCTGTGTTGCTTTTTTCCCTCATTCCTGTGTTTGTGCTTCCTCTCTTTCCACCTTACTGTTTTCTTTATATTCTGATGAAAGTTTAAAAACCTAGTAGCAAGGGACAGAGAAATTGAAGTCTTACAAAAATCTTGCAAGCAAAGCCCCAGAGAGTCCTGGAAGTTTTCCTGGAGGCCTCAGGGGAGTTTGGGCTGTCCCACTGTGTCTCATTTGTGGAGAAGGTCCCAAGTTGATCTCTGGGTCACTACAGAACATTTTTGGCCCTGGTCTGAGTTGAGGGGCACCAGTGGACAGAGTCCCTTGGCTGTGCATCTGCTCCTCATGTCCTGTAGGAACCAAGCTCCCCACATTTGTATTCAAGCCCTGAAAGATCCTCCCCAGTCATTTTGGACAATTTCATATTATAGTTTGTTTGGGGTTTTAAGCTCCTTCTATTTGTATTTTTTAATTCCCACCTGTGTGGGGGCTATGGATCTTGGATACTAAGAATCCCAGATGCTTAGCAGATGGTTAGCTTGAAAAAATAATCAAAGAGGCAGCAAAATTGTGTTCATGAGCTCCTATTTATTTCAATCTGGTGTTTTGCCTCACAACAAGACTAATAAGCAATTACTCTTGCATCTCAAATGCTTATGCAGTGTAAATGCATCTGTCAACCAGATTCAACATCATCAATAAAGCTGCCAAAGCTGTTCATAATTCAATGATATATGCTTTGAGCATCTTTTTTGAATATAATTTAAAGATTGCAGTCCTATGATTCTGACATTATTTCCTGTGTGTTTAAAATACCTCCAGCTGGAAGGATCCATGGCTGCACCACATAATCACCTCTGCCTGTGTGGACCATTGCAAGCAGTGGCTTTTGGCTCCTGTGAGGGTTTTCCTGTTTGGCTGGGCTCTGACAGGGCTCCCACTGGGGCTGAGGGAGCCTTTCTGGGATTTGGAGCATTTCTCCCTCCTTTGTCTCCTGGTGGGATTCAGCCTGTGCAGAATTCCCCTGAATTCCACAGCTGCACCACGGGGATTTGTTGGCAGGGAAGGTTTGCTCTGCAGGGCCTGGGGGATGCTCCTGTGCAGGGATCTTTTGCAGGCAAATGTTTTAGGAAACAGGTTTTTGTGATAAGTCTCCACCTGTAGGGACACACACCTGGATGGCTTTCCTGGATTTCATCCCAGTTTTCCAGGGATGTCCTAAACATATTTTCATTGATCACAGAGTAGTTTGGGTTGGAAGGACCTTAAAGCTCATCCCATTCCAGCCCCAGCCATGAGCAGGAACTTTCCCCTTTTTCCACCAGCCCTGTCCAGCCTTGGACACCTGCAGGGGCAGCCACAGCTGCTCTAGAAAATCAATGTATGTGAACAGCTCACCTGCACCCGTGCAAGCTGCTACCTTTGAAGGCTTAGCTTTAAAATGATTTAAAACTGGAATCCAGCACAGGCAGCTGCCAGGGCCAGTGTGGCTGGGATTTAGGGCAGAGCAGGGTTTGCTGGAAGGTTCCTGGGCTGTTCCTGCAATTCTTACCAGCTAGGGATGGACCTGGCTCCCTTTTCCTCCTGTGTCTGCCCACTGGAGGACAGAACCAAAGCCAGTCCCTGCAAACTGGATTTTGGTGACTGCCCAGCTCTGTCCAGGTGTGTGTACACGGTGCTGCTGTCAGGGTGCTCTCACCCAGAGTTTTCCAAGTGTGCTCTGTGCGTTCTCCAGCCTGGAGTGGAGCTGCTAATCAGCTGCAGGAAGGGGATGCTCACTGGAATTTGGCTCCCTCTTATCACTGCTACCAAATCCACGCAGAGGCTCTTGGCCACAGGCTCACACTGCTGCTACAAGGAGGGATTAGCTGTTCCTTCCATCAGGATCACTCTGTGTGTGCCCAAGCCCTCTGTTCCCTGCACACACACAGAATGCTAATGGGCTCTGCCTCTGCTTTCCAGCCACCCACTGGGGTGAATTTCTCTTGCTCTTGGTTTGCTTTGTGCCTTATGTCAGAGTTAATGGAATACAGATTTCTGAGCAAAGAGAGATCCCAGTGATTTTTTAAACATTTTTTTCCCCCTCTAAGTCTCTGCATGAATGAGAATCTGAGTCTATCAATGCAGGAAGCAACCCTGCACAGTTTAATTTCTCTGCTCTCTCAACTGTGTCAGCTCCTGAAGGGACAAAGAAAAAAAAAAGAAAAAGGAAAAAAAGAGTTAAAACAACACACTAGGAGTGGTAGTTCAAGGTTACAAAAAAGCAGTGTTTTAAAACTGAATCTTTGGAAAGGATGCACTGCCAGTCCTGTGCAGCTTCCCCTTTCCTGGAGATTTAGGAGTGACCAAATGTTAATCCTTTCCCACATCAACAGAAAACCATCCTGGCTGAGTCTGAGCTAAAGTGAACATATTTTGTCCTAATGTCAATTCATTCCTCATCCCTCAAGAACAAGCCAGATTGGCTCTGGCTGACCTTCTGCTGGGTTTTGGGCTCCTCATTTCCAGATTCTCCAACCATTAAGTGCCCTGAGGAAAGCTGTCAGCTGCACCCAGCCCCCAGCTCTGGGCTGGGTTTGGGGCTGTTTTGGTGTGATTCTCTGTTTGGAAAGCAGTTCTCATCATTGCTGGAGATGAGTCCTCCTCCTTCTGCCTGTCCTTGTGTTCAAATCTGTCCTTGGTGCCTTCAGTTAAAATAGACTGAAAATCTGAGTCTGCCAGAGCACTCTCTGCCTCATTCTGTGAAAACTTTCCAAAATACCAGCCCCAAACCCTGAGTCTTCATGTTTGCCATGGGGCTTAGGAGAAATTGCAGGGTCACTTTGGATGCCATATTCTACACACTGCATAATTTTATTCCATTTCATGCTTTCCCAGCTAAGAAAAAAAAATTTAAGACCATGGAACAAGTGAAAAGGTGAGGATGGCTTCCCCATCCCAGCCAGCTCTGCTCAGCTGAGCTCTGACTGTTAAACCTGGCCTGAGTTTATGGCCTAAAGGTACAAGGGGGGGAAAAGCAGAAAAATTTAAAGCTCTTTATGAAGTATTTTACAGAAGAGTGATGTGGCATCTCTAGAGCAGTGGGAGGTGTGAGGGGTTTGTTGGCTCTGCTGAGGGATGCAGTCACCACACAAGCCTGTGCTAATGAAACATTTAACTGACACCACATCTCTCCTGAGCCAAATTCTGCTGCCCTGAGCCAGGTGAGGGATCCCTGGGATGGGGCCAAGCCAGAGAGGCTCCCCAGCCATGTGCCCTGCAAGGCAGGGTTGTGGTGGGCTCAGCAGGCCCCCACCCTGTACTCAGTGCAGCTGCACAGCTTTGGGTTTGGGTTTAATTTCTGGGTGTGTGCTTTTGCCCTCACAAGGTGGAGGTTCTTTGCTTTGAGGAGAAAAGCCTGGCTTATGGGAAAATTCTATTTTCTAGGAATACCAAGCCAAGTGGGTTTGAAGGTTGGATCTTAGGGGGAGGAGCTGCAGCAGGGTGATGCCACACACCCCCAAGGGGTGGCCATTCAATGCCAGGAGTGGCCACTGCTGCAGCGTGGGGTGCCCAGCCCTTGGACAGGCACAGGGTGCATTTAGGGCAGGCAATATTTGCATGGGTTGGGTTGGAAGAGATCTTAAAGCCCATCCCATCCCACCCCACATGGCAGGGACCCCTCCCACTGCCCCAGGCTGCTCCAAGCCCAATGTCCAGCCTGGCCTTGGCACCCTGTGCCAGCCCTGCCCACCCTGAGAAGGTGCAGGGTGCTCCCATCATGCAGGAGATCATGGACAGCCCTGCTCTGACTCTGCTCTGGCTCTCCCTGCAGTTTGTCACTGCTGACAGACTCCAGCAGCAGCTGCAGAATCCTCCTGAGAAGGAGAAGCAGCCCAGAGACTGCAGGGCCCACGGGAGCAAATCATCAGAGAGCTGCTCTGGCTCCATCAGAGTTTCATGCTGTGCCTCAGTTTCCCTGTGCCACAGCTCAGGGTGAGTCCTGCAGTTGGAGTGGGTTTACCAGGCCAACACACTTCACATTGATTTTTCTCTCTGCATTATCATCAGCTGCAACTAAAAACAAACAAGGAGTGGGTGAGTGCAAGCCTCACTCAGGCAGACAGAAATACAAATATCCCTCCTGCTCTGCAGCCTGGGTTCCATCAGACAGGTTGGCTTTGGGGTGGAAGCTAGCCCTGATCTGCTTAAAGTCACATTTTTCCCACAGAAGAGGTAGAACAGTCAGGTTTTGGGCCCGTGTGTATCTGTGCCTTCCCATCAACACAAAGCAACGAGGCCCCATCAAGTGCTGGCCCCGTTATCCCAAAAGCTGCTGCTGGAGATGGAGCCAGACGGGGGTGGGAGATCAAACACAGACAATCTGTGCTGCATTTCCAAAATCTGTGCTGCATTTCCAACCACCTGAGGCTTCAAAGTGCCACTGTGGCATCTGCTGGGCTCAATAACTTGAGCAGTGCTTTAAAACACCTCTGCTGTCCGTGTTTGCCATTGTTAGAAATTAATAGCTTCCTCCAAGTTATTCTAACTTATCCTCCCACGTGTGCACTGTGTGTGTTGCTCTGTTAGGGACAGTGAAATTACAACAGCATGGTTCTGTTTTTCCTTAGCCACCACCACCTTGCTAGTTTTTTAATCTTTCCTGCCTGGAGGAGTTTTTGAACAAAGTAGCTTTTAAAATCACCATGTTTCTTTAATATAATGTCTGGAGATAAGTTTATTGTGCTTTTACAGGATGTAAGTAAACACATTCCTTAAATATATCCCCATCTACAAAAAGAAAAACATCCTGCCGTGGCTTTGGGCAAGCAGAGCACTGGAGGGGCTGTCAGGGCTGGGCTGGGGGAGTGGGACATGGGAGCTCTGTCTGCAGCTGCAGGAGGAAGAGGAGAAAGCTGTGGTGGCTCAGTTTGGCCAGCAAAACCTATATTGTTCTATATAAACCTGTATTGTTCTATATAAACCTATATTGTTCTATATAAACCTATATTGTTCTATATAAACCTATATATTCTATAGACCTATATTGTACTAAACCTATATAGATCTTATCCAAGCATGGATTCTTGTGATTTCCATCAGGTCCCCAAACATCCTTTCTCATGATTCTTGTTACCATTACATCATTTCTCATGACTCTTATTACGATTAAACAATAATATATTCAATTTACCAAACAATCATTACATTTAACAATATTATTTATCATATGATGATTACAGGTGCAGTTTCATGTGATCTGGTAGAGACAAAGCTCAACATTCGTTCCCAGGCCTGGTTCCCTTTCCCAGCCCTACCAGACCCAACCTTTCTTTCCACCCCTGAATCCATTGTATACAATTCCCATGATTTTAGGAACATTTTAACTATATGCTGTCACTGCACAGGGGTGGGTACAAAGGGAACAAAGGGAACAAAACCCTCCCAAAGCACTGCTCCATGTGGGAGGGAGGGATGGAGGGATGGGGCTGCTGAAGAAACCTCATCTCCTCAAACCTCAAAAGTTTCTCCATAGAGTGTGATAAAAAAAAATTAATAAAAGATTTGTGTTAATCACAGAAGTATTGGGGTTTGTATAAATACAAAGGTCTGAAGTGAAGCACAGACACTTAATAGAGGAAAAATGTGATTAAATCATTCTGGTTTAAATCCCCCTGTTATGAATATTATGTTTCTAAGTAAGTTGTATCTACTACCAGTTAGTAAAATCAGACTTTCCAATAGTCCAATAGATTTTGCAAAATCAGACTTCCTGTCTTTGTTTTATCAATGACTTCCTATCTACAAAGACCAGAACTTCCCAATTTCTGCTGGTTTTATCTACCAAGACCAGATATCTATGATATCTGACTCCCAAAGACTTCACACAGATTTTTATTCAACCACCACTGCTTGCCTGGCAAAATTATGACAGCAAAAAAACCCAAAAAATATTGATTACCACGAGGGACCCTGCTATAAGAAGAGTCTGCAAACCAAGGTTCTACAGAGCAGACAGTGACCCCTCACATTCCCCAGCACTGCTCTGCTCTGTCTGTATAAAATAAAGCAATCTAAATTGTGCTGAATATCGAGACTCTTTGTTTCTCATTTGTAACAAGAGGCAGCACCATGGAGGTGTTTGCTGCCAGCCAAGGCACATGCAGAGCTGTGCTGAGAGGTTCAATGGGTTCATTCCTGCAGCCCAAATCCCCCTGGAATCACAGCTGGAGCTCTCCCATCAAATTCCCTGGAATCACAGCTGGAGTTCTCCCATCCCAAATCCCCTGGAATCACAGCTGGATCTCTCCCATCCCATCCCAAATCTCCCTGGAATCACAGCTGGAGCTCTCCCATTCCATCCCAAATCCCCTGGAATCACAGCTGGAGCTCTCCCATCCCAAATCCCCCTGGAATCACAGCTGGAGCTCTCCCATCAAATTCCCTGGAATCACAGCTGGAGCTCTCCCATCCCATCCCATCCCATCCCAAATCTCCCTGGAATCACAGCTGGAGCTCTCCCATCCCCTGGAATCATAGCTGGAGTTCTCCCATCCCAAATCTCCCAAATCCCCTGGAATCACAGCTGGAGCTCTCCCATCCCAAATCCCCTGGAATCACAGCTGGAGCTCTCCCATCAAATCCCCCAGAATCACAGCTGGAGCTCTCCCATCCCTGCCTGCCTCGCCCTCAGTGGGACACACTGAGCTCTCTGGGAGCTCTTTGGGCTCCTTGGGCACCTCCAGCCCTGCCCTGGTGGCTCCAGCTGTGCCTGGGTGGGCACATCCCTGGTTCCAGCACGGGGGGAGCAGGATCTGGGGCTGAGCCCAGCCCAGGGTGCTGTGGGGTGGGAGCAAACCCTGCCCTGTGCTTTCCCTTCTGTCTCCACGTGGAGCTCCTGGCTCTGGAAAAGTGCCATATTTCTTTGTGCTGAGCAAAGAGGAGACTGTAAAGGGTGAGATGTGGCCTGGAGGCAGTTAAAATTTAAATTTTTCCACTTTTCTGAGCGCTAATACCGTGATCACACTGTCTAAATAATGTCCATGCTCTGGCTGCTGTATTACCTGTCCTAAGCATGATTTACTGCTGTAATAAATTAGCCCCTAAGCCAAAGAATCAAAAATAATTGGCTTTATATCTTGGTCCCCGTTTTACCCTGTTCCTTTTTCCTTTCCACCTGTCGTCTCTGTCCCTCTTACTCATTCTCTGACATTTTTTTCCCTTTTCAATTCCTTCTCAGGGGCCACTTTCTGATTCTTTTCCACTGCTGATGCTCTTGGAATTAACAGAGGTGGTTTCTTGTCCTCTGTTTTCTCCTGCAGATGTTTCCAGCTGTGGAGCAGCGTGGCTCTGTGCTGGCTGTGTCCCACGGCAGGTGACAGAGGTGCCTCAGCACAGCTCCAGAAGGACATCACTGTCACAGCTGGATTTTAAATGGACTTTAAAATGAGCCCCACATGTGATTGCTCTGAAGTACTCGATGGCCTCCAAGCATGAAATACTGCAGGGCAGAGTGCTGGGGGGGCTGATGGGCTGTGAATCTTCTGCATCTTTTTTTTTTTTATGGTGTGTGTGTCTGTGTTTCTACTTTATGTCTTTAACTGGAGGGTTTGACACCACACCTGGCAGCCTGTCACCTGCTGGTGTCACCACCTCCCACAGTGTCCCCAAATCATCTGCTGCCAGCCCAGCAGTCCCAGCCCTGCCAGGAGGAGGGGAAGGGGCAGTGGAGGTGTGGGGGATCAACAAGGGGCTCAAAGCTTTGCTGAATGGGGTCCTTTGGAGTTGGACCCAAAACGTTGGGCCCTGCTGTGTTCCAGAAGCTGCAGCAGCACAAGGCACACGAGCAGGAGTGGCTGAGGCAGGTTTTGGTTGTCCCCAGGAGCAGAAGTGTCCCTGTGTGGTGTGTGTGTCTGAGTGGACAGCAGGGACAGAGCAGAGATGTTCCCCTGAGCCCCAGGGCTGCAGGGGGGGTGATGCTGCCTTTGGGTCACACACAGTCCCAGAGCGATTTGGGGTGGAAAGGACCTTAAAGATCCTCTCCTTCCACCCTACCATGGGCAGGGACACCTTGCACCAGCCCAGGCTCTCCAAGCCCATCCAGAACTGCTGTCCCCCCCAGCAGCTCTGAGCCTGGCACTGCCAGCAGAGCTCACACAGGAGCAACCTGACTGCTCTGAGCCAGGGCAGCTTGGAAAAGTGCAGGCTGTTTTCTCATTTTCCTTAAATAAATGGGCATTTTCTGTTCTCTGCGTTTGGTTTTGTTGTTTTCCTTTTTGGTTTGTTGGGGGTTTTTTTGGTTTTTTGTTTTTTGGGATTTTTTTTTTGAGCTGTTAATGTTCATTTTGCGTGCGGGCACGATGCCATTCCTGTTTCAGAATGCACACAGTGGAGTGCAAAAATCAAGATTGCATCTCATGCATAATGCATGGCCCAGCAACCCGCTCAACAAATTACCCAAGTAGATTCCTCCGACAGGGCTGGGGGGAAGGAGGGGAGAAATATATTTGTAACAAGTATCTTTCTAAAGAAATGACAAGATAAACACATAAAAAATAGGCACGCAGAGATTTTTCTCCGGGGGGTCAATTCAGAAATTAAAGATAAGGATGATGTGGCTGGAGAGTGTGGAGCAGCAGGTTGGGGATGGGGCAGGGGCAGCTGCAGGTCCTGGAGCTCCTGGAGAACAGGGGGGAGCCCAAAGCTGCCTGTGGAGGGATCTGAGGGCTTGATTTGGTTTTGGGAACTTATTAGAGGAGTGACTTCCCGTGGAGAGAGGTAGGGAAAGGGATTGTTTGGTTTATTTATCGCTTTCAGTGTGCTGGGTTTGCAGGGATGTGTTGCAGCTCTGTGGACTTCGTGCCACTTCTCTGGAAACAGAAGCCATGAAAATACAGATTTTATGTGTGGGAGGTCATTTCAGGTGTGGAGGGAAAGATGGGAATGGTCACCAAAACCTTTCCTGTTTCTCTGGTGTTTTCTCACCATTCCAGGAGCAGCCTTGGCTTCCCCCAGGGACAGGACAAGGCTGAGGCTCTGCTCCCTGCAGGAGGAGCCAAAGGAAGGGAGCACATTGCTGTGCTGTGCCCCTGGATCATTCCCTGCAGGACAGGGAGCATCCACTGCCCCTTCTCTCGGCAGCCAGCACTGGGGTGAGCCTGGGAGCTGAACTGTGGCTCCAGGGACAAACTGTGGAGCAGGAAAATGCATTTCAGGAGCACACAGGGGTTGGTTTGCTCTTCCTTCACCTCCAAAAGTTCAGCAAGCACTGAACTCCCTCTTCATTTCACCCTGACAATAATGCCCAGGGCTGCTGGACCACTGTGATCTGTGCAGAGCACAGCTTGAGACTGGCTTGGTTGGGGAATTATTTTTCCTAATTTCAGTAATAACTCAGGCTCCAAATCTCATCTTATTCATGTCAGTCACCCTAATGAGCACAGACCCCATGGGCAGGGATGTCTGGGCACAGCTCAGGGTCCCACAGCCCTGCCAGAATAACAGGGAGGGGAAGGGAAAGGAAGGGAAGGGAAGGGAAGGGAAGGGAAGGGAAGGGAAGGGAAGGGAAGGGAAGGGAAGGGAAGGGAAGGGAAGGGAAGGGAAGGGAAGGGAAGGGAAGGGAAGGGAAGGGAAGGGAAGGGAAGGGAAGGGAAGGGAAGGGAAGGGAAGGGAAGGGAAGGGAAGGGAAGGGAAGGGAAGGGAAGGGAAGGGAAGGGAAGGGAAGGGAAGGGAAGGGAAGGGAAGGGAAGGGAAGGGAAGGGAAGGGAAGGGAAGGGAAGGGAAGGGAAGGAGGAAGAGAAGAGAAGAGAAGAGAAGAGAAGAGAAGAGAAGAGAAGAGAAGAGAAGAGAAGAGAAGAGAAGAGAAGAGAAGAGAAGAGAAGAGAAGAGAAGAGAAGAGAAGAGAAGAGAAGAGAAGAGAAGAGAAGAGAAGAGAAGAGAAGAGAAGAGAAGAGAAGAGAAGAGAAGAGAAGAGAAGAGAAGAGAAGAGAAGAGAAGAGAAGAGAAGAGAAGAGAAGAGAAGAGAAGAGAAGAGAAGAGAAGAGAAGAGAGAACACCAGGCTGGGGAGCCAAGGAGGGGCTCAGGAAGGGAAGGGGGTAAGGCAGCAGTGTGTGCAGTGGGTTTTGCACTCAGCAGGTTTTTCCCAGTTGTTACAGCCGTGAGCATGCTGTGCTATATCCCATCCTCAGTGTGCCATACACCATCCTCAGTGTGCCATGGCTGTGCTTGGCAAAATCCCTCTGGCAGCAGCAGAGCCCAGTGCTGGAGGTGCAAACCCCCTGCACCCACCTGAGAGTGGCTCTGGGGTTTAACAGCAGGAGCAGCTTGGGCTCGTTGGCACTGCAGGGGTTTGATGTCACCCCAGCACAGACCTGGCCTCCCTCCCTGCCCCAGCCCACCCTGCCTGTGCTGGGAAGGCTCTGGGCTCCAAGGAGGAGCTTCCACAAGGGACCAGGGTCAGGGTTGGGCTCTTTGCACCTCAGGAATTTGGTACCAATAGAGCTGAAAAGTGTTGCCACTTCCTTTTTTATATTTCTCTTCCCACATTGGCATTTCTGTGGAATTTGGGAGTGATGACAGGATTTGCTTTTTGTTTAGGTCAGGAGTGTTTGAAACAAGCCCAAAATGCCAAGAGGGAGCGTTTGCCTCTGCTGGAATGGGAAGTTGACCCAAATTACTTTGGGATTCCATATGGAAGGTGGGGAGGGCTCTGCCCTCTCCCCAAATCTCTCTGTGACCCCACAGCAGCCCCACCCCTCTCCACCCCAGCACCCTGCAAAGCCTCTCAAGAACAGAATGGGCAGCTTTGGTGGAGATTAAAATACTGCAAGATCTGCTGTGGTTTTGTTTTTAAAAACACCTGAATGCATTTGCATTGATTTATTTTCAATACAAGCAGCGACCTGTGAGCTTTGGGTGTTATTTCTGTTCATTCCCTTTGGCAGAGGTGGGTCCTCAGTGGTGGGCACAGGCTGTGCTCTGCCCCCAGGACATTGAATGTTGCTTCTTGTCAGTGCTCCTGCACAGCTTCACCTATCAGGGGGCTCAAAGAGCTGGGAAAACTTTGGTTTTTAAATTTTTTTCCTCCACTTTTTTTTTTTCCTTAATCTCAACTGGCCCTTAGCATCCTCCCTGAGAAAGACCTCAGTTCACTGCCTGTGAGCCTGGGGAAGGAGCAGGAGGTTCAAGGTCACAGCTGATGACAGCAGGCTCCCCTCTCCCACCAGTGCTCCTCCCTGAACCACTCTCTCAGCAATGTTTCCATTCACCTTGCCCACAGAACGAGAGCACAGGCAGCAACTCACTAAGCAAATGAGCCCCTCCTATAATTCCATTTGCTTATGCTGCTTATTTTTCTCCTGCATAATTATTTTTAAAGGAAAATTTAATTTTGTTTAATGGGAACAAAGTTTAACACTTGGTAAGCTTTGTCTTCCACAGCCACCATCTGGTGAGCTTTTTCCCTGGATTTTTTTTTTCCTAATTATTTTTAAACCAGCCCAGTAAATTGTGTGTGGTTAAGAGGCACTTCTCATTAAGATGAAATACTTTGATCTTGTAGGATCATCTGTTTTTAAAGAGGTAATGATATCCTGCTTTTTTTTTTTTTTTTTTTTTTTTTTTTTTTAACAATCTCAGTGGTGACACCTGCCCAGGTGTGAACTGGGTGCAGCAATTAGAGTCTATCAGAAGAAAAAAGGGGTCAGGAGGAGATCTCTGAGAGGGCACAACAGGGAGCATTAAGAAGTAAGTGGCAAATCATCTCAGGAAAGGGAAACGTTTAACCTGGTTATTTATTTATTTATTTTTAAGTGCAGATGGTGTGGGGGGAATAAAAGGCTGCAAGACCAGGAGTCATGGGAATGCTATATATAGCTGTACAGCTGTTTCCTTCAGGTGTGATAACTCAGAAACGCAGGATGATTAATTCTGAAAGTTGAAATGTATAGCAGATTCTGATTACATCTGAGTGTCTATAATTTAGCTACTTAGTAAAATTAACTTGACGTTTTTGGTGAGCTGCGAGGACAATAATGTGTGAAGAGACTGAAGAACAAGTTTGACTGCACGCTCTTCCCTTACCTCCCCCCCTTTTCCCCAATTCGTGGAGTTTATTTTTAACTTTTCCCGTTTTTCCCGAATCCAGAGGAATGGGTCTGGCTCCCCCTGCAGGCTCCGGGCTGAGCCTCTCCTGGGATGTGACACCGGGAATTCATTCCAGGAAAACTCAGGGACAGGGCTCTGCAGGGCACAGAGCATCTCCAGACCCAGGGAACTCATTCCAGGAAAATTCAGGGATAATTCCCAGACCCAGGGAATTCATTTCAGGAAAATTCAGGGACACCTCCCAGACCCAGGGAATTCATTCCAGGAAAATTCAGGGACATGGGTTCTGTAGAGCACAGAGCATCTCCCAGACCTAGGGAATTAATTCCAGGAAAATTCAGGGATAATTCCCAGACCCAGGGAATTCATTCCAGGAAAACTCAGGGACAGGGCTCTGCAGGGCACAGAGCATCTCCCAGACCTAGAGAATTCCAGGAAAACTCAGGGACACGACCCAGGGAATTAATTCCAGGAAAATTCAGGGACATGGGCTCTGCAGGGCACAGAGCATCTCCAGACCCAGGGAATTCCAGGAAAACTCAGGGACACCTCCCAGACCCAGGGAATTCCAGGAAAATTCAGGGATAATTCCCAGACCCAGGGAATTCCAGGAAAATTCAGGGACATGGGTTCTGCAGGGCACAGAGCATCTCCCAGAACATGACACCTCCAGGAAGGCTGTGGGACCCCCACTAAATCCATTTGTGTACTTGAGAAGGAAGTGGAGCAGCAGGAGCCAGCAGGGACATGGGAAGAGGCCCCCTGGATGTGCAAGGCTTTAGGGTGGCTTTCTCCAAAGGAAACCCATCTGCACAGTGCTGTGGGGAGGGCAGGAATGGGACAGACCATCCCCAGGAGGAGCAGATCATTTGGGACATCTCCTGTGAGGAAGGGCTGGGAGCTGCTCAGCCTGGAGAAGAGAAGGGTCTGGGGTGATCTTTGTTAGAACCACAAGGGACCAAACAGAAAAGATGGAGAGAAAGTGTTTACAAGGGCTTCAAGTGACAGGACAAGGGGGAATGGCTTTAAACTGAGACAAAGGAGGTTTGCACTCAGTGTTAGAAAATATTTCTTCCCTGTGAGGGTGGGCAGGGCTGGCACAGGGTGCCCAGAGCAGCTGTGGCTGCCCCTGGATCCCTGGCAGTGTCCCAGGCCAGGCTGGACATTGGGGCTGGAGCAGCCTGGGACAGTGGGAGGTGTGGGATGGGATGGGATGGGATGGGATGGGGATGGGGATGGGATTTAAGGTCTTTTCCAACCCTGCAGCCCCAAGTGCTGTGCAGGGCACAGGACACAGCACTCAGAGCACAAACTGAGAATTTTGTGGCAGCCCATCACAAAAGGGCAAAACCCAAGGACTAATATAACCCAAATCCTGTATTGGATCTCCCAGTCCTAGTGCTTGGATGCCAAGGGCAAATTTCCTTGTACATCAGCTTGAGGGGGAAAAACCATCGTGTTTTGTGTGAGATCAGTTCAATCAAGTCATGCTTGCACCACAAACTCTGCCTTTGTAACCAAAAATCACTTCAAATTATGGTCTTGTTAATGTTAAACTGAACTGTTTTCCCAGTTCACTTTGTGTCACTCAGGATATAAATGATCTGATGTGGCTGCTTTGGTCAGTAAGGGCTGAAGTCTGAGGTTTTAAACAAAATAACACAAACACATTTGTGAGGATTTTTCATTTTAATTGTCTGATTGTGAGTAACAGTTTCAGACACAGCATCAATCTAAGTACCTAACACAAAGCCCAGCATCAGGCAGCTTCCAGAAGAACCTTCCAGAGATGGTTAAAATGTTTTAAAATATTTAACATTTTTCACATTGCTAAAAAACAATGACAACTGGCAGAGTATTTTTTTTAACCTACATTCTTTTAGCAGGAGAGAAAGAATGGAAGGTGGATCACATTCTTGATTCTTTCAGGACCTGTTTGACTACGACAACAAATAGTTTTATAACATGACAAGTACAAATATAAAATTTCAAATGTGCCAACTTTAAAAAAATCTGGATTTTTCCTCAGTACCTGCAGTACCTTGCTTCTGTAATAAATATTAAAAACCATCTTTACATTACAGAAAATGTTAAATAAGTTATTTACCAAAAGGTGTCTTTTTATGTCCTCTTTTTTTTTTTTTTTGGTCAAAGGCTGATTCCATTAAAAGAGCTGAACAAACATTTTTTACATCAATAAATATTAAGGCAGCACAAAGCAAACAACACTCACAAAACCAGTCTCTGTTAGCAGAACTTTCTCCTTCAGAGAATCCTTTTTTTGCTGGTGTAGGAAGGTGATTTTTGATTCTCAGCTGGTGGAACCTGGTTAGAAAAGCTATTATTATTATTTATTTATTATTATCATTAGTACTTCAATGCCCACAATTTATCCCTACCCCATCCTGCTGCACAAGGATGTGCAAAGAGGAGCTCCTGTATTTGTCAGATCTCCAAATTAAAGTGGTAAGACTTCAATAAGCAGAAAGATTGTTTAATGTCATCACTTCCTAGCTCAGCTAGGGCTGAGAACAGCTCAGCAGCTGCAGGGGAAATGTTGATGCTGATGGGGATGAGGGAGAAGGGATGCATGGAAAAGGTGAGAGGAAAATTGGAATGGTACAATTATCAGAGTGCAGGGGTGTGAGGAGAAGGATGGGGTTTCAGAGTCAAGGAATGCACTGCATCCTTCTGGGAGTGCAGCCTGAACCTTTGGGAGAAATCAAATGTGAGCAGGGACTACTGCAACACTCCCAGAGACTGAACACCCTGCACAGCACAGAGCTGCTTCCAAAAGCCTCCCCTGTTGGGGCTGTGGTTAAAAAATAAAAGCACCACCAGTGACTAAAACAGCTCCAGCTTTTAACAAGGGTGTCTGTGTGAACTCCTGCTATCAGGCTGTGATCTCCTGGAAATGAACTGCTAGAAGATGATGACAGACATGAATATTAATCTGGGGAAAGCATCAGGAGGAAAGGGTTTAGGTGTTTATGTGGTCAGTCATAAAACTCTTAATTCAGCCATCAAACCCAGCAGGCTATTTATCACACTAAACTGCTGTCACCCAGGCTTGATTAGGTAGCAAACCTAAAGCAAATCAGACTAATTCTGCAAAATACTCCTGACACAGCACTGTGTATTTCTGACTAGCAGAGACCAAGGAATTCAATACAAGTAAAAATCTTACTTACTTCCAGGTTTCCTCTTGCCTTCTTCAAGACATCATGTGTTAAAACCACTGGAAAGAAAGAGGAGATTAAAAAGGATACTGCAAGTCTTTCTAAATGCTCAATATGAAACAATGTCTGAGCAGGATTCCCTCAGGACTGCAGGTCCAGAGCAGTGCCACCCTTGGAATGTCATTTCCTGCTGCTGGCCCGTGTTCCACAATCTGCTTTTCAAACCTAAGCATCCTGGAAGTGTTTCTGAAGCTTTTCTGCCACATGAAAAGGGTGAAGCTCTGCAGGAGCCACCCCAGATCTGCCATGCTCACCCCTCCTCCCAAGTCACACAGGAATATTTTCTGTTCACTGTAAGGGGAGATGGTGCATGGTCTAACTCCAGTTTGATCCTCCAAGTATCCTGCTTGGGCTGGGGAGGGGAATTAGGAGGGGGAGAAGAGGACAGATGGCAAAAGGAGTCAGTTCAAGGACAAAGCAACCTCTCTGTGCCACAGGGAAATCAAAATCCAGTGGCCTGCTCTGAAGGGTTCCAGGTTTTCTCCATTGATGCAGCCCTGTCTGTCCCTGTGGGGCCAGCAGGAGACCTGTGAATGGAGCAGGGGGTGTTTCCAAACACAAGTGGTATTTAGAAATGTCAGGTTAAATATGTGAGTCTCTAATCTGTGTCAGTTCTGTAACTGCTGAAATGCACCACTCACAAGCACCAATTTGATATTCCAGCCTCAAAAATAAACAATTTAGCCATAATAAAGATTTTTCATTACAACAATAAGAAGCCAACAACTCCAAGGGTAGAGCTGTCACAAGATAATTACACCCCTGGCAGATTACTGCAATTTGGCACTGCATTGTTCCATGCTCAGAGGTTCAGATGAGGTTTATAAGCAATGAGCTCTCTCACCAGAGAGAGCACACAGAAGACTCTGAGCCACAAGAATGTTCCAGTCTCTGCCTCTAAATATATTTAGGAATGTTCAGCTACATAACAGAGGGAACCTGAATATCCTCACTGGAGCAGGCAGGTACCAGGATGTGTGCAGAATGAGGGCAGGCAAGGTCACCTACTGCAGTGCTTTTCCTTCCTTGCTTGCAAAAGGACAAGGCAAGAATTTCAAAACTGAGTGTAAGCAACCTGATAAAATCCAGCAGCTTCAGGTGGTCCCCCAGTTTTGCTGCAGGCTTGGCCAGGAATTTGTGTGCAGATGCAAATTAAAAACATTTCTGAAATTGCTCTTTTAAGACAAAGGCAACTCGACATCCATAATTCCCATAATCAATGAAACTTGGAGGAAATCACATCCAGGTCTATTTGTGTGGCAGAGTGCTGTCTGCTCAGGAGAGCTCTGCTAGTAAACTCATTTCACCTGGCAAAGGAGATTTTTCTAAATCAAAACTATTAAATTCAGCCGGTGATGAGAATTTGGCAGCAGTGCCACTGCTGGCACAGCTGCTGCTCTCCAAGCAGGGATTTGCATCACAGAGATTTCACAAAATGCAGGTTTCAGTTTCTCAGCACCTCTTTCAGAGGAGGCTGAATGCCCTGGAAAAAGAAGTGAGCAAATTTAGGGCAACAGGCAGTGTTTGCTTTAGGGAGGTGTGGGTGGGTGGGGTGGCTCAGGCACATTTTGGCTCTAAGGGTAAAATCTCTGTTTATTTATACCTGGCCTAGCTCTGAAATTACCCAGTGTGTCTGAGGTGGAACTGGACAGACCAGACCAGTGAATTCACCTCAGGAATATCATCTGGAAAGACATAATAGAATAGCTCTGATTTTTACATCTGAGCTTTTTGGCTCTACAACCTGAACAAAACATAATTTATGATTTAATACAAGTCATTTGTACACATATAATATAGCAATTTTCAAAGAAGTGGCCAAACACCAGCCCATAAATGCTTGAAACAACAAAAATCTGCAGGCAGAAGATACATGGGCCTTAGATAAAAAAATTACAGGCTATGGAGCAAAATAACATTTATCACTGTACATTGCATTTAACTGACTTGAGTAACATATAATATTATGGATATTTTTATAACTTTGTATGGTGTGGAACATTTTCCAGTCTAGATTAATTACTGATAACACAAGTGCCACTCCAGCAAGGACTAATGAGCCATTCAGACCCACCACTTTCAGAGGAGGTAAGAATGGATCTTTTGAATTTTTGGGTTTTTTTACAGAAGAAAATGAACTCCTCCTCCCACAATACACATACTGCTGTAGCAGGAAGGTAGAGGAGAGTTCCATCTCTTCTGGTGAGTGATTAAAGTCTAAAGCAGCAGAGATGGATCTCTTCAAACAGACACCTGGCTTAACATAGCTGCAATACTCCCTGTGTCCCACTTGTTTTCATGTTTCCAGATAATTTTCTAGACATGGGCCACTAAAGGTAAAATATAATTCTACAGCATGCCCTAAATTTTCTTTAAAAAAATTACTCTTCGCAAGCTTTTGTTTCCCTTATTCTGAGCTTGTTCTCCTGCACTTCTAAGTTTGTGCAGAGCACTGACAGAGCTCCTTGCAGGGCAGTACCTCAGAAAATGTGAAAGCTTAATTCCACATTTATTAACACTGAGGCAAAATCAATAACAATGACAAAAACTTTGGCTGGAAACATTTACAGCAAACAGAAACTTTGCCTCTGTCCAGAAGTGCTGTAGAATAGAAACAAGAGCATCCCAAATGGAATAACCCAAGTAGGAATTAGTGGCAGCTGCATGGATTGATCCATTATCAGTGCTTTCTGTAAAACCCTGAACAGTTTCCCATGATATTCTCTACAGCCTTCTGTGCTTTGGGCAACCCCTGCCCACTGCAGTGAGGCTCCATCGTTCAGCACAGCCTGAGCCTGCTGCTCACAGCTGAAGCACATGAGGGGACACCAATTTTAAAGCTAATCAGACCACAGAAATAAAATCAGAAGCATCATTAAAGCACACACTCACACTGGTCAATGATGACTTTCTCCATGTTTTCCTTCAGCTGGTTGGTGGAGTGCAGGCGTTTCACTGTGCTGTGCAACTTCTTCTCTTGCTCACACAGTTTCTTACGTAACCTAAATATTTCTGCTTTCATTCCTTCATCCTAAATTGAGAGAAGAAAGATATTAAACTGCTAGCTAAAAGTACTTTCTACACTGGGAATTGCTCAATACTTTTCCTACAAGTACCCTCAAGGTTCCTTGGAGTACCAACAACTCAAAGGAGTGAAGGATCACCACTGAGTCCTGGCTTTCCTCCTTCACATCCCCCACAATGTGAGATTCAAACTACAACTACAATTTCTAGCTGGAATTTAGTGCAATAATTGTTCTATTAGACTGAGCAAAGTCTATTAGACTGGTGCCTACTTTTGTTCTAAACCAGAAAAGATAAGGAAGGCCAGTGCCAAGGGAGCAGTGCCCTGTCTGCCAGGTTCAGAATTCCAGATTCCTCCTTGTCTTCTGTTAATGGCTGATGCTGCCTCTATCTCAGAGCTAAAAGGCACTGGGACAGTTTAATTGCAACATTATCTGACAGTATCATCATTAAGGTTCAGTTTTCACCATCAATCCCAACAAAGCTCTGGTCAGTGTCTTGTAAAACAGGACTGTGAGAAGCCTTGGCATATCTGCCAGTGTCACTGATTTGGGTCCTTGTGCAGATTTAAGCTTGGACCTTTTTTCCTTGTTGTGCCACTTGTGAAGTCAGAAAACTCCTGGAATTCCCCCCCACTATTTATCTCTGCAGAAGAACTGATTACTCACAGCTCCTGTAGGGCTGCAGAGAAGGCACTGAATACTCAGAGTATTTCAGAATCCAAACTTCAAGAGAGAGAGAAATTCTTTCATATTCTGCATTTAAGGCACCAGGAGCAATCTGATATCCTTAAGATCAGGGGGTGTTGGATAAGAAACTCCAGAAAAGACTCTATAGGCTCTAATTAGGAGCATCCTGGGAATTCAGATCCCCACACACATTAAGATGAGCCTTTCAGAAGTGACTGATCCAAATCAAGGCTGAGATCAGTGACAGGAAAGCAGGAGATGCATCCCCCACATGCTGAGAGCCCTGTGTGGGTGAGGGATGCTCAGCCCTGCAATCCAGGCCAGCATGGAGCTGTCTGCATGGATTACACACAGGAGCATAAAAATGGAAGTACACACTCGTGCCAAGGCAACCCAAATCTGGAGCTGGAACACCACTGAATGTATCAGACAGCAAACTTCACTCCCACTGCTTCTGTGATTTTATATATTTAAGCATGCTAAAAAATATCACCAGAAATGTTATGAAATTATATAGAAAATGTCTGTTTTCCCAAAGTTTTTTGGGTTTTGTTTTTTTTTTCCCAGAAATATGCTGCTTCCCTTAATAAAATCATACAAAAACCTCAGTGAAATCACTTTAGATTTTAAAGCCAGGGTTTGAAACAGTTTCAATGCTGAGTGGTGGTATTCTGACAGCAGAGATATTTCATTGCTCAGTTAGTTTACTTTTATTCATTTGCATAGTGTAATCCTTTTTAGTTAAAGTGTTATAAAACTTGTCTTGGGGTTTTGTCACACTTTTACAAAAGCTTCTTCTTTTACAGCTTTGGCATCAACAACATAAAAGAAAATGTAGCTGAGATTACATCAAAGTTGCTGATGTTTCTTTTCTTACCAATACACACATAATCAAATTGAATTTTGTTCAACTAACAGGGAGCCCAAATCTTTCCTTGTTGAGGTGGAGCATTTGCCACCTCCCTGGATTTCCTGACTGTCACATAACAGGATTAGATATTCCATCTTTGTTACAAAGGAAGCTGGAAATGAACACCTGGCCATACAACATGATCAGGACATGCTCAGCCTTACCCTAAATCCACATGTGCAGAGACTGGGGTCATGATCCTCCAAAAATTTCCCCAAATGACTCATCTGAAACTGCTGCACCAAAGCCCAAAAACCAGCCCAAACCCCCAGCCAAAGCAAGCCCAGCAGTACCTGAATGCCCTGAGCAGTGCCATGAGCAGCTTTCAGGGGCAGAGAAACTCTCCAGAGAAGCTTCAGGGAACGTGCAGCCTCTTCTAAAATCTGCTGCACTGTGTGAGTGTTGGTGGAAAAGCCATGCAGGGATGCCTGGTCTGGTACCTGTATCACAGGATTAGAGACATTTTATATTTTATACTTTAACCATTATGAAAATGTAATCTTAATTAATGGGTTTAATCCAGCTGGTGCAATTCCATATTTAAGATAATGTACACAGCCATTGTGTGCCATAAAATCTAATTTGTTAGTTAACAAAGGCTGCTGAATTATGTATTATTTTATGTATTATCTGAGAATTTCAGTGAGGGAGGGGATTTATCCTAATCAATAACCATGATTAACAATAGATTATATTTACTAGATTTGCTATGCCACATGGTAACAGTTGGCAACTCTCTTCTTTCTTCATTTGCATTTTGTGTCATGTTATTTGAAAGTCAATGATTACTCACATCAATTTAAGCAATATAGATGTTTCTTCCTTAGCAGACCCTTTAAACTGTTCCATTTAATGCTAAAATAACTATCAGGGTACACATAAAATGTTTTCCTTTGCTGACAGATGAGAAAACCAAATGGAAGAAATTGCATAAATGTGAAATAAAGGAAGGAAAGAATGTGAGGGGAGCAAATGAATTACCAAAGCAATGGTGCTCCAGAAGGGGGAAGGGTAATGAAAGAAAAGCATTTGCAGTTCCTGCCCCATGCAGGAAACAATCTGAATATTTATTTAGCATTGTTATCAAGCCAGAATCCTCCTGTCACATAAAATACCCCATTTGCTAAGTAGTCTGAAACTTCAGTGATGTAAAGCTTGATAGGAAACTGCAAATTGTGAAACTTACTGCTTTTATCTTTACACCAACAAAACAAGTTAAAAACTTAGAGAGATTACTTTTTCAGTCATTATCAGTATGTTAACTAGGTCATTGGGAAATATATGATACTTCAGAGAGTCTTAAGTGTCATTCAGGCATCATTTGACTGTGTGAGCACACATGTGATACCACAAAAAGAATTTCAGAATTGTTGCAGACTGCACCTTCAACAGCTTCACTAATTATAACTGCAAAAATAAGTAGCACAAATTTATCCCTGCAGTTCAGACCTCCTGTTTCCTGAAGAGCAGCAAGCATGGTTTTTACAGCATTTATATTATCAGAAAATCATAGGGGTGAAAAGGACCTTCATTAGACACTTACTTTCCTTTCCCTCTCCAAGGCAGGAAAGCATTACATGGAATTTTTTAAACACTGGCACAATCTATCCTCAAGACTGCCTCCAGTCAGAGTCTCTGAGCACCCTTCATGCCAGGGGTTCATTATTTTTACCACTGGCTGCTGTTTTCCATGCCTGATCCAGGCCCTTCCTGCTGGGGTTTAAGTTTCTTAGTTCCTTATTAGATACCACAGATGTGCACAGATTGCTCCTTCCCTTTAATTGAAGCTTGTAGGCAAATTTGTCTTTTCAAACCACCCCAAATATGCCATCATTAACTGTGTCCAAAAATTAATATTACATAAGAGAAAATTAGCAGAGGTAAACACTAACTAGCTCTCCTATTCTAGACAAAATGACTGAGGTTATTCAAGAGAAAATAAACATTTTATTGGTTAAGCATCCTTAAGGCTGCAGCAAGAGCACCCTGAGTGGTTAACACTGTCAGAGAATGAAGGAAGGATGACACACTGAGTCCCAGAAGACATTGATTTGTATTTGATCATTAATGAAATATTCAAGTTTCTGGACTAGCTTATGATATTGTTAAATGTTCAACTAATAACCAGGAAGTGGAAAAATATAAAAAAACTTCCCTGAAATATGAATGTAATATGAAACAAGCCTCATCAGCATACATCAGTCTTTAATGTACAGTTATAACCTGGTGTTACTAAAAGGCTAAATTCAACTAAGGGGAGAACTTTATCAGCTCTGCATCACATTTCTTTTAATTGTCTCATATTTCCTGGGTTTCTCTCAAGCCTTCAGTATATGAAAATCTTAATTACTTCTATTCTTTGGTTACTTTTATACACCTCTAGTTTAAACCCTCTTTACAGCATTTTAGATTTTTTTTTTTTTAAACCTGGGGTTTTCTGCTGCTGCTTTTGTTTGGCTTTTTTATCATTTCCAGCACAACAAACACCGATTTCCATAGCAAACCCAGCAGTTTTACTTCATTTAAAGCCAAATCTGCAAGTGAGACTGCTTGGAGGCCTAGAATTAACTAACCCAGAATCACACTGAGTCCATCCAGATGCTGCCTGTGCCAAGCTCGAGCCATCCTGAGTTATTCAGTCAAATCTTCCTTTCGCGTCATTCTGCGCCTCTGGGTAAAATCCTCCCTCCAACAGATTTCAGAGCTCACCTTTACTCCAGGCTCCTGCAGCTTGGTGACCTCCCTGAGAGCCACCTCCATGTGTGCCAGCACGTGCTGTCCTTCTGAGATTTGCTTCCTCAGGGCATCGTAGTCCTCGATGAGGCCCAGGACGTGCCGGCCGTTCCTGTCCGCCCACATGCGATGGCCGGGCACCAGGCGGGGGGTGCACGTCCTGCTGGAGCCCGAGGTGCTGCTGCACAGGGAGCCACTGTCCACCTCATCCTTAGGGGCTGCCTGAGTACCTGGAGCAAGAAAAACGAGTCTTTTTTAATTTTTTTTTATCCTCGCGCAAAAATTTCACGATTTCACGATTATAAGCCGCACCTGATTACAAGCCGCACATTACAATCCAGAGTGTGATAAAAGGTATCTGTTCTATCACCATCTGTTGAGGGTGGGGGCAGTGATCCTTATCTCCATGGGAGATATTCTGCTAATGGGCCATCCATTGAAACCAGGCAGGGCATTGTTCTTTATCTTTTCACATCCTTCCTCCAGCCAGTCATTTTCTGCTCATGGCCATCGAGTCCCACTGTGGCACTGATAAAATTACTGCATCCCATTGGGAGTTGCTCCAGCCAGGGGGAAGAGCCCAACATTTCTTACCAAGATAAAAACAGAGGCTTTGGGACACTAAGGGAGCCCCTTTCTCCACTGGACTCCAGAGGAAAACCGGATTTCTCCACATCCCCACTGGAGCTCCGGAGGGAAACTGCACCTTGTACAGGAGCACTGCTCCAACTGAGCCACATCTGTCACTGCAGGAGGATGCAGCCACCATGGAATGGGACTGCTGCCAACACCCTGCCTGACGGGTGTCAGGTTGTACTCTGACTGTGTCAGGGTTTGGGGTTTGTTTCTTTGTAGTGCTGTATTTCTATTTTAATTTCCCTAGAAAAGAACTGTTATTCCTAATTCCCATATCTTTGCCTGAATGCCCCTTGATTTCAAAATTATAATAATTTGGAGGGAGGGGGTTTGCATTCTCCATTTCAAAGAGAGGCTCCTGCCTTTCTCAGCAGACACCTGTCCTCCAAACTAAAACAGCAACTTTTTGTTCTTTGTCCATATATAAGCCACACCTGATTATAAGCCGCACTTCCGGGTTCAGATCAAAATTTTAGTCAAAATGGTGCAGCTTATAATGGTGAAATTACTGTAAATTTGTGCTTGATTTCTCTTGGTCTGGGCGTACCTAGTTTCTCTGCTGAAATGCAGCGCCCGTTCTGCTGCTGCTGCAGCTCACAAATGGTTCTCCTGGCAGCAGGGCAGTTGCAGAGATTATCTACATACAAAAAGGGAAAAGGAAAGCTGTATTATTGGATGTTTACATGAATTTTATAAAAACTCTCCCAGCTCTTCAGTCTATTTATTGCTGATGCTACACTTGGACTCTGGAAGCAAGGAAAAGCAGCTAATATTTCTAGAAACATGCCATGGATCTTCCAGTATTTACCTACTTTTATACCTGAGCATCTATCCAAATTACAGGTATCTCCCAAAATCAAGCCATAATTAAAATTCTAAAATACATCCTGATGAAGATATTTTATTAACAAATACAAGCTTCCTATTAACTCCACAAGAAGTAGAACATTTTTCACAGCTGTACCAGACTAAAGATTGTCTCTATACTCCTCCTTCAGGACTTCCAAATTCCCTAAGCATATAGGAGAAAAGCACATCTCAAAAACTCAGCTGCTGGCATTCCAAGGAATCTTTCTGGTCCATGTGGTTTTATCTGGCTGTATGGAAAGTGTTACTGTGCTTTACTTTAAGGAGGAAGATTCTTGTGCCCTCTGTATCCCATGTACATCAATACTGGAACAATAACCTAACCCTGGGTGTAAACATTACACTTTCCTTCCTCTGCTAAAGCAGCATCACTTAACAGTGATTGAAATCAAGGTAAAACATTCCTCAAGGGCAAAGAGGGGACAACTGATTTATCCAGAGCCCATTTAGTGCACTTATTGATCATTCTTGAGTAATACACACTCAACCTTAGCAAACACTATGGAGCTCAGCAGTGAAAAAAGAACCCCCAGGTAAGCAAAATTAATGGCAATCTATTGCAGGCATCCTCCCATCCCAGAGACTCTGCAAATGCTTTGTTTGCATGCAAAGGCAGCAGCAGCTGGAGGCTCTAAGACAGTGCAGTGTGCACTTCCCACCCCAGCTCTAACAGCAGAGGGATTTGAGGAGAGCTGGGGCTGTTCAAGGCTGTAAGAGCATCTCTAAAGAATGAGGCACAGGTTCTGCAGTCCCCAAAAGCACACAGGGCACAGTACCATGCGCTCCTGCACAGGGCTGGGAGCCTGCCTTCAACACACAGTGCATGTTAACAGCTGACACTGGTCCCACTTCTTCTCTCTTCCCTTTGGAAAGCTGCTCCTCTAATTTTTCATGCAAGGACTTGTTGGTGTCTATGCTCCTCTCCAGCTGCACTCGCAGGCTCTGGATTTCAGCCAGCAGTTCATGTAAATCCAGTGGATTATTCTGATCTTTCCGGAATTCTTCTGAGGCATCACATCTGGGATCTGAGAGAATTTCAAAAGCAACACTCAAACATCTCTAACAATTAAAATAATATTACCCACTAGAACACTCAGCAAGTAAGTTATAGCCAGTGTTATCCCCAATATTAAGAATTAACTACAAACAGCATTAAGATAATGGTTTGACAAAAAAAGAATGTCTTAATTGCTTCTACTCTTGAAAGATTTAAAGAGTTGAAAATTGTTTTTTATTTTGTCCATAAAAGCAACTATGTCTCATGCCAAAAGCTAAAAAATTAGATAAAAGGAGAATGAAGAGGATTTACAGAATGTGAAGTGCATTAATGCACAGTCTGGAGAAAGGAAAAGGAATGGGGAACATGAGAGTGTGGAGGAGGGATGGAGTAGAACTGGGAGTTTAATTTTATACACTGAAGGAAAAAGAGAACAGAGATGACCTGGCAACCAGAGGAACAAATCTGAACCTGAGAAAAGCAAGGGCTGTGTTTGCCTTCTCACAGAAAGAGATCAGTACACAAACAATTCATGCATTCTTTCCTGCTGAAATCCAACTGCTCAGGGTGTTCTCCAGGCAGTGGGAAGGGCTCAGCTCCTGAGGAGGGGGCTGCCACTCTCTAATGACATCAAGAGTTCTGCAAGGAGAATCCCTTCACCCCTGAGCCAACTCTGCCCTAAAGCCTTGTGCCAACAAGGCTCTCCTGCTGCAGCCAGCCAGGAAAAACAGTGTCAGCAGAGCATAACACTTGGAGCAGCAGGGAGAAAAAATCAACTTTCTAAGAACTTCCAGTGGGAAGTTTGCTGGATGTGGTAAGGGCTTTTCAGCAATGAACAGCATCCCCCTCTTTAGCTCAGCACACCAACAGCTGCATGGTGGCACAGCTTCCTTCCAAGGGGAGGAAAAATTCAGGTGAGCTCCAATCCTTTACTGACAGCAAAGTAGACAAGAAATTATTTAACACCTCATTCAGAAAGCAGTGCCAGCACTTCTGCCAGCCCCAGGGAGAAGCCTCTCCCCTACCCTCAGCCAAGAGAAAGCTCCAAGGTACCTGGGTAAGCAGGACCTGGGAGGATGCAGCAGCAGGTTTGTAGGTGACAAGCACATATCTAAGATCCCCAGGAAACTCATCCAGCCTGAGCCACTAAGCCTTCAATTCTGGTTTTTAGCTTAGCTAAAAAGATAAAGGAAATTTGGGGGTGTCTAGTCAACACCTGGCACACCTCACAGTGCTGCTGCTCACAGTGACCCCGAGGAGAAACGTGAGCAGCAGGATGGCACACACAGGAACAGTGACCCAGCCCTCCTGGCCTTGGACAAGAGCATGTTCAGAGGGAAGAGGTGCAAGGGCAAAGTGCACAGAGACATTGTGCATTTATACCTGTCCCCTTCCTTCTTGCTTCTTCCAGCTTCTCATAAACCTTGATCTCAGTCCGCAGCGACTGCAGCAACTTCTCATTCTCAGAGAGCTGGTGCTGCTTTACATTAATTTCTGTTTGCAACCTGGTAAGTCCCAAAAGACAGGCAAGTTAGATTCTGATTATTTTTTTTCAAAATCTAAAATCCATTCCTCTTTCCCTCCATAATTCTTCCCTTGCCTTCTGAACATATCCATGCCCCTCATTAATGTAAATGGCTATGGCTAAGCACATGCCTGTCACACTGACAAGCTCTTCTCTAAATGACTGTTTAAATGTGGACACAATCAATACCTGTTCAGCTCGTTGCGACTGCTGTAAATTTGACATGTCAGGTATCTGATTTCATCTTCCTTTTGGCACATTTGCTTTTGCAACTTTTCATTTTCTTTCTTGACGCATTCATGGTCCTCCTGAAGATGCTCAATGATTGCATTCTTCTTAGAAAGAGATTCTCTTAACTTTTCATTTTCCTTTTGTTTATCTGAAAGAAGAAACACAAGGTATCTGCAATGCCCACAAGACACTAAGGCTATGATTTTTAACTAAATCAGCTTTTTCAGAGGCTATCCAAAAAAAACTCAGCTGCTACTCCATTATTGAATCCCAGCTTGAATGCTTATGCTTGAGCCTGGAATTTCAGGGGTGCAAAGAATGGTTAAGTCAATTTAATGAGTGGACTGTGAATATTTTATTGTTTTCTGATCTGGGATGAGTTGCAGGCTACTCCTGTAAAGAACAGTTTACATTTTTACCTCTAGATCCTTTTGCCAGCATTGCATTCAGAACTTGATTTTGCTTCCTCAGGAAATGTATTTCAGAAGTCAGGGAATTATGCTGCTCTGAGCCATGGATAAAAATGTTTGCAGAACCTATAAATATATACATAAAAGATGATATATGAGTCATCTCTAGGTCATTAAAGATTAAACTTTCCAGACAAGAACAATTTAAAAAATTGCAGAAAAACATGCTATAAAAGCTATTTCTCCCCTATATATTTTGAAGGTTATCACTGCAGGCTAAAAGGCAGCTCAGGTTAATGCCAAGTAATCCAAAGCCCTGTGCAGCACAAGTGCCTCTCATTGCTGGGCAACCATTACTAAAATTGCAAAATTATCCCTGGTAGTCTTTACCTATCAGTTAAAATCCCAACAGGACAAAATGCAGGAGTATTTTGTGACTTTGCTGTGATTTGAGAAGAAAACTGTAGGAGGGTTTACCATGCATTTTAGTCTTACTCTTCTCATACTCCATGGTATTTAGTGAGAGAACAATGGGATTCTACCAGCTAATCCACAGGGGTTAATGCAGGGAGGCTTGGAAATAGTCTGGTGCTAGATCTGTTACCACACAGGCAAGAGCACAAGGCTGGAGTCACTGTCTTGGCCTCAGATTACAAACTCAGAGCCCATTTATGATCACAGGGATGAAGACTTATCCCTCTTAAATCCATATTTATAAAATTTAGACAGCTGAGCCAGTCTTGATCAGCCATCAGCAGCCATGGGGAGGAACTGGCCCCCCCAGAGCTCAGCTCACCCTGTGTCTCCTCTCCTCACATCTCTGAGGATGAGATCCCCTGCCCCCCAAAAGCTGAATTTCCCTCCTGTGCCTCCACAAGCAGCTCTGGGTAACTGGCACCAATTAAATGTCTGACTTGAACAATAAGGGTGATGAATCCTGCTCTGAGGATCTGACTGCACTAGCCAAGTGAATCTAAGAGTTAAATCCTGTATGCAGCCAGCTAAATCCCAGCCCAGGCAATCCTCAATGCACTGCTCTGGTGCTGCTCATCCCCCAGGGATGTGCACTGTGCAGCACAGCCTGCAAAGTGCCACATCCCACTCTCAAGGTGCTGCCTCTGAAATGCAAGTCAAGTCATTGTTATTGCTCTTTGTAACCTTCTCACAGTCAGTAAAACACTTCAGGACCCACTGGAATTAAAAGCATTTTTCAGCTGATTGGTTATCCCAGTATCTCCCACACTATAAAGCCTGAGATAAGTACATGAGTGTCAACTATTTGGTTAATAGAGAAATAACCAGCTGGCAAAAAAAATTAGCTGAATGTATGAGGAGGATGCCTTTCAGCTCTGGCAGTTCAATTCAATTTGATGTGCTGCACTTCCTCTGAGTAATCTCATTTTATTGTAATCCCAATTGAAGCTTTTACCCACTACCTAACTGGGATGTAGTGTGCCATGATATGAACCTCTTGTCACTGCTGAAAGACTCAAAGGCTCTGGAAGCCTGGCACTAATGGCATTTTACTATCTATATGTTAAAGAGTTGAGGCAGCTATGTGAACTCAAAAGGCTTTCTCCTTTCAGACTCTAACAAAGCAATCCAAGTTGAAGTGGCAAGGCTTGATGGTCTCATCTTGATTCTAATTTAATTTATTGCCCATCACCCAGCTTTTCCTATTTGAGAAGTTATGCTATCACAGTTCTACTGAAAGGCTTCAGAATATAACTATTGGTTATCTTACATAATAAGGGATAATGCAGAGCCAGTGGTAATAGGGCCACAATCCCACCATTTGACCCACTATTGAGCCTGCTACTTCTGTGCAGAGCCCTGCTGACATCAATTACTCTCTCCACAGAGGCAAAGGTCCATCTAAGCAGAGGAAAGTGGAGCATCAGGGCCCACAATTGCAATACACTTGAGTTTTCATTCTGGTCTGTGCTGAAAAAGTGAGTGCTAAGGAAGCGTACCTTGAAGGTTTCAAAGGAAACTCCGACTGAAAGAAAGGCACTATTGAAAATCACAGCAATGAAGAAGGAAATATTCACTCCCAGGGAAAGCAAAATAAAGGCATTCAAAAGCTGAAGAGAAGTCTGAGTAGAAATATCAGCTAGTTGTGGGTTAAAAAAGGAAACAAACCCCCTTTTAATGTTAACTGCTGTTAAGAGCATTTGAAACGTGGAACACTCAAAATTAAACCTTTGATTTTATTTTGAAGCCTAATTTGAAATGATTGAAGCAATTATTTTAGTTCCACTTGCACTGCAAGCCTCAGCTCTACAGGAATGATGTAGTCATTACCAGCTTTTGAGTCATTTATAGGATACTGGAAGCCCAGAGGCATTTAAATACTTAAAGAATCTAAATATTAAAAATAACATGGCAAGAACAGTGGGCAGATGTGTGTATATACATCCATACAATATTTATCAGACAAGAATAAATCTATGCAATAACTTTTGTTGAACAAACAATTCAGTATCATGAATTTAGCAGGCTGCCATGGACAATTAAGTATGTTACAGCTTGGCCTCGTGTTTTAAAGGAAAACAAACTGAGGACATTTAGTTAAAAGCAAAAATGTTGAATGCAAGTCACAGAATGTTTTGGGTAGAAAAGCATCTTAGGGTTTAATTAGTTCCAATCCCCTGCCATGGCAGGGACACCTCCCACTGTCCCAGGCTGCTCCAGCCCCAGTGTCCAACCTGGCCTTGGACACTTCAGGGATCCAGGGGCAGCCACAGCTGCTCAGTGCCAGGGCCTGCCCACCCTGCCAGGAAACAATTCCTTCCTGATACCCAATCTTAACCTGCCCTCCTTCAGCTCAAGGCCATTCCCACATGCCCTTGGGAATCCTCTCAGCTTCACTTAAGGATTTCTTTTTACACTGGAAGTCAAAGAGAGCTCATCTATCAGGAAAAAGGAGCATCACCAGCAAGAGAGCAGGTGCATATCTGGTAGCATGAAAGAGATCTTTGATACAGAGAGAAACAAGAACTGAAAGAACACAGTGACAAAAAGGAGCTGTTCTAACAGGTAGTTGCTTTTTTCCTTTACTTTTCCAAATTTCTCCTGCACACAGTGGTAGATGTGCTAAGGCAACAAGAAGACAGATGGAAGACATAAGACAGTTTATAAAGAAAATATACTTTCACTGCATTAATGGATGCCCTTGCCAGAATCTTTATGAAGCTGTAAAAGAGTTGGAAGTGTTTCAGTGTGGTTATTTCACGAGCACAGAATGCCTTTCCAGCAGTGTAAATACTTCACGAATGAAATGGATGCTTTTTATCCACCTTTCCATCACTGTAAATTATCCCTGAAAGCAAACTGCCATGTGCAGGTTGCCTCCATTTAAACAACAACAGAAATGGATCATGGGGATGATGTAAAACATAATGAATCTAATGCCAATACCAGTGGAACTGAGGAAAAGGAAAGTATGTCTGTATTTATTACCTGCTTCCAGTCTGAGTAATATTGCATATTAATCAATTTTCCTATGGGGGAAAAGGTGGGAAGGAGAGTGAAGCAAAGTGTAGAAAAATACAGAGATGGGGTTCTTCAAAAGGTGCTCCAAAAGCATCTTTAGTGAAAGCTGGCTACTTGTGAAAAGCTTTAAATCCACCTCAGAGCTTGGCTCCCAGAGAGGCTGAACACCAGCAACAGAGAACAGTGGCCCCAAACCTCTTCAGTGGCATTTGATCCCTCAGGCTCTCAGCAGGAAAGATGGATTCAGTTTCTCATTAAATGAATTCTTACCTTGATCTAGTTCCTTGTCTGTTACTTGTCTCTCAAGCTGCTTCCTCAGTCTCTCATTAGTTTTTATGGAGTATTCTAAACGTTGTCTCAGGATTCTAATTTCTTGCAGATGCTCCATTAATAACTCTAAATAAAGCAAGAGACCACTTCTTATTTAGAGCAGATGATTGTATTCTTTTACACTAGATATTCTTGCCAAATCTAATGAGTGTTAATCCTAAAAGATGACACAGAGCTGTTAAAAATGGCAGATATTGAATACCTGACTCCACAACACTTCCTATACAGTGCTCAAACCATGCATTCAGTGACAACTCCTACTCTACATTCTAACTAAACAATAGGCCAGAGTTTTAAGGCTCTTCAGATTTCTTCTTTCTACAAAAGTGGAACAGATAACAATTTTATCTACTTAAACATTCCCTGTTCTGAGGAAAGAATCCAGAGATCTGCAATGCAGCTCCACGTTCCAGCTCGACACACCACCAGCACACATTTTTCCTTACAACAATAGGAAGCTCCCAGAGTAACTCAGAGAAATTTGACTTTGACTTACACAATGCACTCCACAATAAAGAAATCTGTTGTATCAAGTTTCATTACTGTACCTTTTCCTTCTTGCTTTACCATTCTACAATTTTTCTTCCATTGGCTGCAAGTTTCATCCTCACCCAGGAGCTGATCTGTTCTGCCTGTCAGTGTGTGATGTGTCAGTTTATCCATGTCACACACTCCTGCTTTACTCTGCACTATTTCTCCCAGAACAGGATGTGCCAGCTCAGCTATTAAATTTTCATCGCTGCCGATAAAGAACTGCGAGTATCACTTGTGTTCAGTGCAACTATCCAGGTCAAACATGACACCACTTATTAATTATGCAGCACTTAACAATTCTCAAGGAAACACAACACTGGCTTCTATAAAACTGGAAAATATCTCCTTTTCCACATAATAATCTCTTGACAATTGTCTATTTTCACCTTATAACTTGTCTATTTTGAAGAGTGTCTGGAGCAATGCAAAAGCTGGTAGCCTAAAAAAACAAGGACACAAACCAGCACACTTTCTGCTGCCTCAAACAGGGCAGATCAGATGGCTGCCATCTCTGTGTGCCTTATTACTGAAATTGCAATGATTATGCAAGGAACTGGAAAGCTGAGGCAAACAAACATTCTTCATTATTTCTTAATTAGTTCCCTTGTGTGTTGTTTATCAGCTTTTCCCAATATCCAGCAAATCTTCCATGGGAAAAACATTACCTGGAGGAAACTTGCTTGGCAGAAGTGGCAGTGTGCTGTGCTGGCCTTCCAGGTCATGCCTGTGCTCAGGTGAGCCAAGAGGAGACTTCTCTGACAAATCAAAGTCAGAGGAGCTGTGAAGAGCAGATGGCACAGGAGACTCATCCTGCAGGTGCTGGTATATGGAGGCATTCTTCTCATTATTCCTTTTGTACCAAACAAAATGGTTTAAAATGTAAAAGATATAAAAGTCATTCTATGGCTTTGGAAAGTGTGAACAGAGGGTGCCAAATTTACACCAATTTACAGGTAAATTTATGTGACAAGGCATGAAAAACCACATCAGAGGTTGTATCAAGACTGAAATTCAGAGCTCACTGCAGGAATAATCACTGACTCTCCAGCCTACTTTGTATTTTCCAGCACCAGGCAGTCACCTTTGTGTTCAGGGGACCTCTTGAACAGGATTCTGCAGCACAGAAGAATCCCAAGCTGGCAGAATACCAACAACAACAGCACAACAACACCTGCTCTCCTCACCTTCAGCATCAATGAACTTCAGCACTGAGTGACCCTGAGCCAGCCCCAAGGGCAAGGGGACACAGGGAGGGACTGTCCCCCCTGGCACCTGCACAGGACAGTGTCTCAGCATGTACTACAGTGGGTTATGGACATGTTTCATTTTGTTCATGAAAAGAACAATCCTGGTGGCACAATGCTTCTCTTTCAGTATCTCACCTGCTTGGTGAGAAGTGGGGAAAAGAGCTTTAGTCTGTTTTCAATGAGTGTTTTATTGACAAAATAGATATTAATAAGCAAAATCCTGCCAAACAGCTAAACATGCTACAAAACATGGAGCATCCTCATCAGCTTATGAAAAAAACACACTTTTGCCAAACATTCAGTTGGACTCTTACCTTTGAGCTAATTCATACAGTATAGTGACTTCTGTACCTATTGATTCTCCTGCAAAGCAGAAACAGCTGATCAAAACCATGCACTGAGAATTACAATTTTTTCCCCTCTAGCTTACTCTATTTAAATGCAGAGTGGTAAATTAATGAGAAATTAGAGGAGTCAACAGATAACTAACACACTTTGTATTAGTGTCAAATGCTGTACATGACCAAAAGCATTTATAGCCCAGCAACAAAGCAATGGTTTACTCTGGAACTCATAAAAAAAAATCATCAGGGACCACAGGTGCCAGATTTTACAGCCTTGGTTTTTAATCAGCATACCAATCTGAAATAACTGTGCTATATGGCAAAAGGACTATGGGCACATTTTGTTACTTCTTCAATAACATTTATATAAAAACCAATTCCATTGCACTTGGATTTTTGTGCTTGTTTTGGAGTCAGGCTAACCAGTCATCCTTAATGAAAGAGCACACACAGGATTCTGCCTGCAACAATCTCTGTGGAATTGTGTGTGAGCACAGGCACAATTCAGTGCAAGAGATCTGGACTCAGACACTAATTTGAATAAAGAAATAAGGGCTTGGTGGTGTCACCTTGGCTGCCCATATTTTAAAATTTTTGTGCAATTAAGCAAAAGTGGCAGGGAAGAGTTGCACAGCTGAAATTTCAGGGGAATGAACTGAAGGTCAGGATGGAAATGCAGAGACAGACAGCTGTTCATGCTTCTTCTTTACAGTCAATTCTTAGTACACTGGGTGTTCTTTACAACCCTACAAACATCATTTTACTTTAATGTGTGATTCAATGCAGCACTATTGTGTTAGATATATTGAATTGTCTCAGTTGTCAGTGACTTTTCATAGTATATAGGATACCATCTGTTGGTTTAAAGGCATTTAATGTTTATTCACTACAGCCTTCTCATTTGCAATGCAAGGAATCTCTGTAGCCACCGAAATCGTTGAATACACTCAATCTTTTATTACCCTGCTATGACACAAGGCTGTAATACCTTTTTCTCATATACAGCTGCTTTATATGAGCAATCAAAACTGCAACATCCTGCCACAATCTGTAATGAAAGGCAGAACACAGATCATGCTATGGCTGGGCCCCCAATGGGCTGAACAAAGGAGCTCCCAGAGCCAATCCCAGGAGGATGTGAGGGCCCTGTCCCTATCTCAGCACCTCAGGTGTTCTGCTGGAGATGTCACTCCTGCAGCTGCCACCTGTGAAGGATTGCTGGCTGTTTGGGTCAGCAAGAGCAGCACTTGTGATGCCAGGAAAAGGTCCTGCTTGTTCCTCACAACAGCATTCCTTCCCCATCATCTTCCTGCTAGCTCTCTTCAAACTACACACTGAAGGCAATGTGCAGGTTATACTCTTCCTTCAGGTGCCAAATGTCAATTGTGATGCTCATTCTCCAGAACATGGTTTATTTTAGCTCTCTTATGAAAGGCAGTGTACATTTCTCCACCAGCCAGAATAGCAGGCAGCAAGATGCAGATCCCTTAGGAAAATCATGGAATAATTGAGGTTGGAAAAGACATCTTAGATCATGGAGTTCAACTGTTGCCCCAGCACTAACTCATGTCCCCAGGCATCTTCAACAGTCAGCTGGGCTGAACCCTGAAGCTATGTGTAACAAAACTTTTATATAACCACTGTATTTTGGACAGTTAAAATGTTGAGATGTCCCAAATAGCAGGTGTAAAGTAAATTCCAGTCAAGGAGTAAATAAACTTAAAACACAGGAAATTCCACCTCAACATGAGGAAAAACTTCTTTACATTGAGGATGGAACAGGTGCCCAGGGAGGGTGTGGAGTCTCTCTGCAGATGTTCCAAACCCACCTGGACACATTCCTGTGGCACCTGCTCCAGGTGATCCTGCCAGGGCAGGGACCTGCACTGGACGATCTCCAGAGATCCCTTCCAATTCTGTGATTCTTGTTAGATCATAAAAAATTTATTTTCCATGACAGTCCTCCTCACAAACCATCTTAAAGCAAGGAAAGCTTCCTTTCACCAACAAGCAAATAAAATCCCTCCCATTCCAAGGGCATTAATCTATGTGACAACAAGCACACACCAGTGCTGCTCACCATAGAGGAATTTCATCTCCAGTTTCTCAAACAGCAGCACGCTCTGGTTCAGCTGCTCACGGAAGCCTTCAGCAACATCATCATCAACGTGACTGGCCTGCAGCAGCTCCTCAAAGGCCCCCAGCAGCCTGCTCAGGTGCTCATGGTAGGTGACACAGCCACAACGGATCTCCTTGATCTGCTGGCACTGGAAGGACAGCTCCCGCACTTGGGAATGAACTAAGGAATCGTACCTGAGAAAATGAAATGAGCTGTAAAGCTCGCTGGTCCTAAATGACATTTAAATATAAATAAAAAGGGAATTTGACTTATAGTCCTAAACTATTCTTTTATGGGGCTCAATTTGCTTTTAAAATGCTTTTAACAGCCACAATGAGAGATGTATTGTGTCTCTGATTGTTGAGTTTGGTATTTAGAGATTATTCTCCTTCACTTAACTGCATCATTTGTAAAATGGGCCAAAACTAATGGGGCTGACTTGATGGCCTGCTTGGAAAGAACATGGATGGCAGCAGAGATGCCAAATTAAACTCAATAAGAGTGAATACATGTAAAGTATTTTCAAGAATACACATATTTTCCTGATTTTTTTTTTGTTTGGTGTTTTGTAGTTTTCTTAACTCCCTATAGAAGCAGACATCTCTCTCTCTCCTCTGAAACTTTATATATTTCCTGCCAAAACCACAGTATTGGACTTTCTGAACTGATAGTCTCACCCAGTCTGAAAATTCTCCACATGCATGTGCATTGCAAGAAACAGTGACAACCACTGTGGTGCCCAAACTCCTGTACTCCACAAGCCAGGATATAAATTTCAACTCAGACCAACTGAATTTATTTATTGACTTTACAACTGTAGGCATCTCCTTTGAACTGCCACTGTCTGTACCACAGGTGAAGTTCTTTCTCCAGAATCATCCATTAGCAGGAAAAAAAGAAGATGTTAAAAGAGGCAGGAAATCAATCACAATCTATGGTGATGGTTACTGTCATTTGCATAGATACACAACTCACTTTGGGGTCTGTCACTTGTGACTCATGACACTGTCCTAGACAGTGGCCATAAAAACCTCACAGTGACCCACTGGGTCTCATTGCTTAATTTACAGTTAGATCTTTCTCTGTAAAATGGATGAGGTATGTTTTCAAGTGATGTAAATTTAGATTTCTGTGACTCTGTGCCACCACTGTGTTTTACAACAGTGAGACTCAGACACACACAACAGTCCATGCTGGTGGTTGTTCATTGTCTCCAAATATTTCTACTCAAGCATTTGGAAGAAAGGTACAAGGCTGAATTCCTCTCTTTGCTACAATTTCTGGTATTCCACAGGCCCTCAGGACAATAATTTAAAAGGGAGAAAAGGGGGGTGGATGTTAAAAAAAGCTCACTTTTGTGATCCTCCACTGCATGTTTGCAATTTGTACATATGCAGCCAAAATGCTGCCCCAAGTCTCACACTAAATCCAAGACTGATACTTTTCAACCTCCCATAAACGATTTTCCAGCTTATGAGCTTCTGCTATAAAATTTCATTCATTAGTTTCTATATTTATCTCCTCTCCCATCCTTCACAGGAAGGCACTACAGCCCTGGACTGCAAAGTACATCGGAACTAGAGCGTGAACATCCTGTGTTTGCACAGCAGCTCTGGGCACTCCAAAGGGCCAGCTCCAACCTGCCAGCCCACTGCCACAGAAACATTTCTGTCTCAAATGGGCTGCTCCATTCTCCTACACTTGGCACCTGAAAATGCCCTGAGTGATGCAGAGCTGGGGTGCTTTGATGACAGAGGTGAGCCTGTCTCACACGTAAGCTGAGGGCTGAGCTGGCTCAAGAGAGGATCCCTTACAGCAGAGAGAGGTGTGGGGAGAATAAATGTGTCTGGCACAGATGATGACACCAATTCATAGTTTTGTACTAACAAAACATTTCAGCTCCTTTATGCTAATGTTAGTGAAATTTAGCCTTTACTGTAACAACACTTGTGAGTAAAATTTCCCTCATCTCACCTTCCTGTGCTATTTGGGATTGCTGTTTACAAAAGGGAACCTCACACAGCAGCAGTTTTACTCACTTGGATGGTGATGCTGCTCTCAGGCTGTTCTGAAGAGGATACACTTCACCAAGATGCACATTCACAACTTGCTCTTTGTCAAGGTCTGCCTCATTGGCCAGCAGTAGCTCCTTAAGGTTTTGTGCTGCCCATGTATCAGGTGCTTCCACAGACTGAGGATCCCTGGTTTTGGTGTGGATCTCATAACCCAGCTGAGGGACACCAGAGGATGCCTGGACTCCTTCCAAGGCTGGATCTTGCACTTGTGTGCCAAACCTTTCCACAGGCAGGGCTGCATCACTCCCAGCTCCACTGGAAACAGCACTGAGCAAAAGCTGCTCAGAGCCCTGCAGCTGCAGCAGGAACATTTTGTACTTTCCAAGCTCAGCCTGCATGTTCTTAACTCTTTGTTTCAATTCCTCTATATCCTCTGTGCCTTCACAGCCATGGAGTGCAGCTGTTCTTGCTCCACTCCCCTGGTGAGCAGGCAGGCACTTGGAGCCTGCATGTGCAGGGGCTGAGTCCATGGAATGAAACTCTTCATCCACCTCTTTTAATGAACTCTGCAAATCCCCATTGCTAATGTTATCATCATTTTGTATTTCTGAAAAACAGGAGGCTTGTGTGTGAGTATCAGCATTGCTTTATCTGACATTGTTCTTACCAGTACTAGAATGAATTATTTCAATTCTGTAATAGCAGAAACAAAAAGTAGGTAATTACAAGCTATACATTATTAGTTTGGGACTTTTGACCTTTTTCTATGATTTGCCATTAATTCAATTTGCACATCAAGTATTTCAAACCCTTTGTTACCTTTCAAATAAACAATACTCAAAATACAACCAACTTTCTCTTCCCAAATGCTTGAAAATTCCTTTTGCCATATGCTCTCCTGAATCAGACACTGATCAAGCCCAGACCTTTCCAGCCACAAAGATGATAACCCCAAACATGAGGCAAAGGAGACTCTGACTTCACATGGTTCCTCCTAAAGCTTCTAATTAAATATTCTTCTCCCCACTTCAAAAATCTATACAAAACCAATTGGAGCATAAAGTCAGTGGAATTTTAAAAAGACTATCAACAAAACATTTGAAAAGGAAGCTATAATAACTTCTTTTTAAAAGGTGTTCTAAACAAATTCCACTAAAGTGTTTGGTGTTAAAGGTTTTACTGGCACACATTTGACATCAACATCACAACCCTCAGGTGACTTTGCCATCCCTAAGTAATGCAATCACCTCAGATCCAGCCCAATAAAAGCCATATATTCCTAGAGATAATCCATGTTTATAGTTCTGTGCATGTTGAGGGCTGTATGTGTAAGTAGCCAGCAAAATGATTATTTTCTAGTTACCAGTAAATTAAATTTTCCCCTTCTATTAGTTCTGCAAAAGATCACTATGAATTAGAACTTCCCTTTTGGGAGCCAATTCATTGATCTTTCAGACAGGTTGCAATACTTTCAGATTGGTTTCCAAGGAGAATTTGAATGTCCAGGTTCAAGCTGTAAATCAGTGCAAAAACTCAGGGGGAGCAGCTCTGTATGAAAGCCTAAGACCAAGACCAAGGAGAATAAAAATAAATATTATTTAAAAGCTGGAATAAAATGAAGCTGTGATTCTGGGATATCAACACTGCCCAGAGAAACTGTGGCTGCCTCAGCCCTGCAATGTCCAAGGCCAGGTTGGACACTGGGGTTTGGAGCAGCCTGGGACAGTGGGAGGTGTCCCTGGGATGGGGTTTAAGGTCCATTCCAACCCAAACCATTTTCTGATTTGAGATCAAGGCCAGAAGATTTGCTGCACTCATCCTGAGTGGCATTCCAGAGGAGGGAAGTGCTTCCCAGGATGTGCCTGGGTATGAATTCTGGAGGACACAAGAGGGGAACACAACACTTCATTCACTAACTTGTGCTGCAGTAACACAGATGGCAAAAATCCCCAACAGCAGATGAACCCAATCTCTGAAATCCTGATTCCATGCATCATTCCAGATAACAAACAGAGAAAATAAAAACAGATACTAATGAAGAATATTTCAGATCAAAGCACTGGCTGTGGTTTGCAATGCACAAGTGCCCTTTAATTAAAAAGGAGAACTAATGAGCTCCCTGTGCACACCCCAAAGGGCACATTGAGCAGGACCCTGCACACCAAAGGATTACAGCATTGGCCACATCCTCTGCACTCTCCAGTGCTGCTCAGGTTACCCAAGCCCTCCCAGAAAAGACTAATGGATGATGCAGAAACATGGAACACACAGCACTAAGCCTATTTACATTTTCATTAAATGATTCCATTAGGTTTCAGCCTACTTGAATGCCTTCAAATAATTCAGATAAGCAAAATTCTATCATTCAGTTGCTTCATTCCAATAGCTCAGAACTAGATGGAGAAACAGTAACAAACATTTAATTCAGAGAGGAGTTCAGAAGTGAGGACATTAGCAAGAGAGATCAGAGTCAGGCACACAACTCATTATTTTTACTGGAAACCAGACTCATAAATCCCTGTGGCCCTTCTGAAAGCACAACCCTGAAAGACCAACTTGGATTCCTGGAGCAATTAATCCACAGCAGCTAAGAAAACCAGATTTAAAATCCACAAATAACAGGAAGGGAGATGATTACCTGAACCAATTTACAATTTTGTACAACTCAGAAGAAACTGAAGTTCTTTAATTTCCTTTTTTTTAAAACTCTGTACCATAGAAATGCTCTACCTTGATAGTTTTGCTGATTTTTGTCCTTCACATTTTCATTCTTGTCCCCTGTACCTGGATCAACATCCTGCAACTCCATCTGGGTCTCAGTATTATCCAGTTTGAGCAAGGAGACAACTGGAAAACAGTAGGGAAAGGTAAAATAGAAATCAGTAAGAGACTTTAAAAAAATTAAGTGAGGATAGTTTAAAAAAAAACCAAACCAAAACCAACCAACCAAACCAGTAAATAAAACCAAAAAAGTGAAAAAAAACCCCCTCACCTCCCAAACACAAACCTGGTTCTCTGACAGTTTGGAACAGGAAAATTTTTATTTATGATATGAGTATCTTTAAATACTTCTACTAATTATAAGGGTAGCAACTCAGAATTGCAAAAGTTTCTATTAACAAATGAAGATTAACATAATGGAACAGTAAATCAATCTCTAGTGCATTTTTAAATGTTTTATGTGAAGTTGAGAGAAAAGGATTAAAAGTTTCTGCAGTGTGAGCACTGATCACAAACCAATCTCCTGCAATCACCACAGCAAGGCTCAGAATCATCAAATGTGCAGCACAACTGTTACCCAAGGGAAAAAATCAGAGTGGAAAGGAAATCACAGGACTGCAGCTTCTGATTCCTTTCAGGATCCAATTCAGAGGCCCTGCCCTTCTCAGGAGTCTCCATGGATTTTGCACCTTCTAGAATTAATTGCTCCAGTCCCATCACCCAAATATTTACAATAAATTGTACCATATCTATGCCTTATCACAACAATGTTATTTTTAACAACAGTTTCTGCAACCTCTGGGTCTGACAGTGGTTCAGCCACCACTTGACTGAGTCTTATTTTTGTATTTCCTCCCCCTTACCTGTCCTTCACACCCCTACTCAGTTTTTAATCTAACTGCTAAGTGCATTTTTACTTTTCTACCACCCCAAATCTTTATCTAATACCCACTGCTCTCTGTCTTACAATTTGTCATACTTTGCTGATCCCTGTACTTTGTCAACAAGTGAGTTTAAATTAACCCAGCCACAGTGGAACAGACACAGCTGACTGGACTGATCAGTGGACTATTGGAAAAGTTTAATTATGCAGCATAAACAAAACCAGGATTTTTATTCTCTCTTGTCTCCATTACAGACAATTTTCATTAAACTTGGCATCTTATTAAGGAAATTTTTTATTGACCTAAACATTGATATATGTGAGCACTCTATGATCTGCCATTTATTACAGACTTTACATGTGTACACAGCACTTTTGCTCCCACAAAAAGCTGGTTTGTATCTTAGAGGCAAACACAAAAAAGGTGTTTTTTAGGTGTACACATATTTGTCTGGTCAATAAACTCACAAGATTAGGCAGTATTGTAGATAAATGAAGATGATCTGCATTTCCTTTCTGTTCAAGACAAGTTACCACTATTCCAGGCAGCACCAGATTTGTTCTTTATTTACCTCTCCCTGATGTGTCTCCCTGTGCAGGCTCCCCTGGAAGGTTTCCAGCTCCATTCCCAGGCAGTGACTCTCCCTTAGGCTGTGCCTGAAATGGTTTGGTTTGTACTCCACAGGATCTCAGACCTTCACCAGGCACCCTGGAGCCCTGCTGTGGCTCTGATTTCTGCAGCCAGGAGGTCAAAGGCACATTTCCAAGAGGTCTGCAGGATCTAACACGCACAGGCAGACGTGACTTCTTGGGCAAGGAAGGAGAGAGAGCCTGAAAAAGGCATGGAGGAAAATGGGGAGCCAGTGACTGCTGTGTAACAGCCAAGTGTAGGCAGAATAAACAAACATTCCAGGAAAAATAAAAACGTTCCTGTAAAATCAGACAGCTGTCACGTTAGTTTTGAAAATAAAATTGCAATACCCTTGGCTAGATGAGAAGTAAACATTCAGAGAGGCAAACCAGCACTGGTACAGTTTTCTGTGAGTCCCAGCTGTTCATGCATCTCTAACCTTGCAGCTCCTGAAGCAGGACAGCAAATCCAGCAGTGCCCACCAAAGGCTTTTAAGCACCAGGTGAATTAATTAGCTCTGGATTTGTGGATGCCTTAGGAAAACAGTTTCTCACCCAAACTGACCTCTTCAACTGCTACTTCCCACTTCATTTATATCATAAATGTCTGCCAGCCCAGCAACTTTTTCCCTTAAAAGCTTTTTTATTTTTTTAAGTTGAGGATCCTCCTCATTTTTCAACAACTCCTAAGCTTATTTTCCTTCCTTTAGTCTCCACCCAACATGTCCTACTTCCACAGCTTTGAGAAAATCAGCATAACTTTGCATCAGCCACAGAGGATATTTATTCTGCCACACAGAAATCCTTTTGAACAAAACCAGTTTCTTCACCCATCCACTCTATAAATGGCTTCTGAAGGATTCCCATTTCCAGCTGTAAAACTTTCCCTCAGTGGAGTAGGGGGAAGCTACATTTCTTAAGTCACCACATTTTAGCCTCTCACCTTTGGAAGACTCTGCATAAAATAAATGTTCCTTGTTTAAACCACACAGCATAAACCAGGGCTGTCTCCAAATAGATAAAAGCATGCCATGTGTTGATGAGAGTTATGGAATAGTGTGTAATAATAACAAAAACCAATAATGGCATGTTCAGATAGATTTAGTTTATAATTCTGCTGTTCATTTGCTCCACCAGTGCTGTTAAGTCCCCTAATTTCTTTCACTACCCAATGTATTCTGAAATACCTTTCCATATTTACTTCTCAGCAATTACAGTCTTTACACAATTTAAAATCATAAAAAGCAAGTTCCATTTTCCTAATGCCATCCCCAATTCCTTTTGTACATATATGAGAACAGTATCCTTCACAGGCTGCAAAATAAATCCAGAACTTCCAGCTAACTAAACTGCTTTAATAACATGGAACCATTCCCAGCTGTCTCAGGGCTGTGGCACAGACACATTTGTCACCCAGATTACCCAAAGGCCACTTCAGCTGGCTACATCAAATTATTTATAAAAGCCATTCCAAAGCTAAAGATACAGTGCATTAGTCCAAACAAGAAAGCTTTTAAAGCAACTGATTCAAGGGCTGCATTGAGGTTGCCACTGATTAAAGCAGAGAGGAATCTGGAAAATGGTGAATCAGAACAGTAAACTGAAGCTTGGAGAAAAGAGGAACTTAAAAAAAAAGAAAATTGCAGAAATAATTAGTAAATTATGGAATGGTCTGGGCTGAAGGGACCTTAAAGTCCATCCCATCCCACCCCTGCCATGGCAGGGACACCTCCCCCTGTCCCAGGTGCTCCAGCCCCAATGTCCAGCCTGGGCTTGGGCACTTCAGGGATCCAGGGGCAGCCACCGCTGCTCTGGGCACCCTGTGCCAGGGCCTCACACCCTCACAGAGAACAATTTTTTTAATATCTCAGTATCTTGCCCTTCTTCATCTTCAGGCCATTCCCCCTTGCCCTGCCACTCTGTGCCCAGAACAAAGCCTTATCAACATCCCTTCATTTACAAGCCCCTTCCTTCAGAAAAACAAACCCAGGAGGAAGAAGGCAGAATAAAAATGAACTGCTCCTAATTGCTACGTCTCAGAAACCTCTTGATCACTGAAGTTACAGAAAGCACTCTTTGCAGAAGTGCTACAACATTCCCTCTTAGCTGTGCACAAAATCAAAAGCAACGCTCCCCTTTGTCTGCTCTGCAGGAGCCAAGATCTTCAAAGAGTTTTCAACTTCACTCCTATCACTGGTGCTGAAACAATACACAGAACTCTTTAGCAGACACTGTTTTCCCACCTCTGTGTTTGGGATCACAGCCTGCCTGCAGACAGAAGGCTTCACAACTCACCTGGCCCAAGCAGACCCAGAACACTCTGTGCACTCAGGGCCACACCAAACTGCCCCCACCTCCCAGGGCACCCCTGAACAACACTTCCAGGATCCAGGACACAGTGATGGGATGTTAATAAAAGCCTAAAATTAAGATCTGAGTTTGTGGAAGTCTCCTACTGACCCCTCCACAGCCTGCTCCCAGATGTGATGCAAATCTGGAATCTTCGAGAACACTTTTGCTATTTAGACTTCATCAGTTCTGAATGCTCTAGTTCTGTACATTATGAAGAAGAAACACAGACTCCCTTTTTCCAAAAGCTGTAATATTTATGAGTATGGAGTCCCAAGGAGGATTGAAATTCAACTAATTAACGTTCTAAAGCACGCTGAAGTAGGAGATGAAAAGCTCTGAACATTAAGAACAATTATCTAAAATATATTTGGCTTACATCTCTTTTCCTAATATTAAAAATCATACAAAAGCAAGATTTAATATTAGAAATGAAACATATTTTTTCCCTTTTATACATCTATTCCCTAAGTACAAAAAAGAGAATAAACTTACTTCATTTGTTCTAGTAAAAGAAAGTCTTTCATGCTGTTCGCCCTTCTTATACACATTTTCTTGCTGATGTTCTGCTTCTGCATTTAATCTTGAATATTTTGACTTTTCTTCTGAGGCTCCTTTTTTGCCTTCATGTTTGAATCTCCTGACATTACTCTCTAAAGTCATTGTTTGTGTAGCTGCATCTTTCAATTCCACTTTCAACAACTGAATCGCCTGATTAATCTGTGGCACTGCATCTGGATAAAGCTTCTCTTCCCCATCAAAAGTTGATTTCAATTCTACTCGCTGCTTTAAGAATTTAGTGACCTGCTTGAAATGTTTGAGTTCAGCTCTTAGCTGAATAATCATTTGCCTAAGATCTTTTTCATCCTTTTTCTCTATATCTTCACTTGAACATTCTTCCTCTGTCGTGTTCAGATGATCTAACAGTTCATTTACAATTTTCATTTGTTCTTGTCTGCTACACTCAGGAAAGAGGAGAGAAAAGACATGAATTTAGATTTTTATTTAAGCAAACAAAAATACCTTCCAAGAAACCCTTCTGCTGTGTTGTGACATATCTGAAACTCCCAGGAGGTTCTGTTTGACTCACTAACGAATTACTCACTAACAGAGTTTTTGGAACCTTTTCACAACGTGAATTATATCATAAATTGCCTCATCATGGCTTTTCTCCTATTTAACACAGAAATATAAATGGATTCCCAAAAAAGTTTACTCTCTACCTTAAAAGCTGATTTATACCAAAACCACACCAGACTCCAGACCATATAATCAGAGATTAGCCCAAGCTGGAAGGAAGCCACAAGGACCATCAAAGTGCAACTCCTGGCTCTGATGTTGGGTTTTTGTGCAAATCTACCCCTCCCTGTATTTCTAATGGAAGAGGGGAGATGAAAAGTGAGAAATCAGCCAAAAAGCCTGCAAAAGCAGCTCATTAAAGACCACCAAAGTGCCCTATGGATAACTAACAGTTCATGGACAGCAGTTTGGAAAGCAATGTTTTAAGAGAAACTGAAGCCAAATAAGAGGCATTTAAAGCAAAAGCAGGCTCTGAAATTCTAAAACAATTTCATGTGTCCAATAGAGAGCTGTTTGTGCCATTAAACATATAAAGCAGAGTTTTAAACAACTGCATTTGTATAGTTTAGCATTTGAAATGGTAGAAGCTAACTAGGCTTTTTATGGCTTCTTCTGGCATCTAATGGCATTAGTGAGAATTCAGTTATGCAAAGCACAGGCTCATCATCCATCAGCCTGGTCATTTATACTTGAACACAGGAAAAATTACACACTAGAGTGGTGAAGATGATGGTGCTAGAATTACTCATTAGCCAACTTTTAAGTAAAGATAACAAATAAACAATGTTTTCTCTTCATTTCTAAGGGAGTAGTATCTCCTCATTCACCACTAACTACTCTGTGACAACTAGGACAATTTATGCCTGTTGGGAGAGTTTCAAATAGTAATGTGAAAATACAGAATTGTATTTTGTTATTGTATTGCCTGAGTAAAGCCAAGTGCAGCATGGTGAACACAGAAACCAGGGTTTGACTGTGTAACTCCACTGGAGATTCTGCTCCCAGCAATGACAGGCACTGGAAAAGTCACAGAATTCTTGGTCCAGAGACCAAGAAAGCAACCAGAGGAGGAAAAGCAACTACAGAACAAGGAAAGGAACATGAGGATGATCTACAGCAAAGCTCCAACTCAGTTCTCAACCAGGAGATAAAGTGGTGTAAGCATGGGGTAAATCAGGGTGTGTGGTCTTCCTGTACAGGCTTTGCTTGCTTGACATTGTCCAGTTCTATGGAAATTTCAGCTGGGAATTGATCAAATCCCAGTGTAAAACACACAGACACTTGAATTCCAGTAAGGCTTGTATAGATTTAGGTCCACAAGTGTTTTCTCCTACATGAAAAGTGACCCAAGAGCTCAGAACACAGCTCAGGCAGTGCTGCAGGTGGTTACTCTGGAATAAACCATCAGCCAAGTGCAGGACATGGGCCCCAGCTCCCCAGAGTGAGAGGCTGCAAAGCCCTGCCCACACAGTCCAGGTGAAATGGTGAAGGACACTCAGTGTGCAGCACCATCCATTCCCAATTATTCCTGTAAAAAGTCACTGCAACTCAAATCCCTCCCTCCCTAAATTGTTTACATACTGTTTTTACAGCAGTAAAGTTTTGTCCCTTCCACCACATCACTTTCCACTGGCCTGTGCTCTCAGACATTTTGGTTTTTTCAAGAAAAATATCAGCTACTGTCAACTAAGCCCTTTGACTGTGTTAGAGTCAATCCTGGAAATAATCAGTCCCTGCAGTACAGTGGATCAGTAACTTTGGAGAGTTTCTTTCTTGCAATGGGTTTTTTTTAAGGATTTCTACTGATAGCATGTTTCCTAATTACTTAATTGCATGATAGACTAAAATGGCTCTGAAGGTGCCTTGCCAATCTCTCAGGTAAATTAGACAGTGCCATTATCTAAATTCACTTTAGCAAAATTACCTTATTCTCTTCTCAAATAGAAATACTGTCAAAAGCAGTGCCTATCCCTCATACTCACGTAGATTCCAGCACAGATGTTCTATTTTCTCTCACAAGAGATGTGAGCAAGTTCTCCTCTGTTTCATCTTCACTCATTCCTGTTCTGCCCAAGTGTTTGTCAGTTGTATCATGCTCAAATTGAGGCTTAATTGGACTCCTATAATGTCTGTCTTTGCAGAAACTCTCTGAATAGCCTGATGGAGTTATCTGCTAAAAAATTGCAAACATTGTCTTATTACACAGGTATGTAATGTTCTATTAAATTCAGGGCTGTAATCTTTCTGTAATCAGGTTCTGTAATTCCTGATGCTCTTTATCTACATTAAGAAGCACCCACAGACATTTTGCTGACTATTTATTAATAGAAAAACTAATTAACATCTATTTCATATGATTAATTCATAGGGATCAGTTGTTTAGTAAGGAGTAAGAAGATTTCCCTGAAGGTCTTTATCTAACAAGAGCTATGAAACTTCTGGAATGTTGCCTGCAGACTGCAGCTAACAATTTTATTAGCTCAGCTTTGAATCATCTGTATTTACAGTACAGATTCTGTCCTGGGATCTCCAGATTCAAGCCCTGATGGTTTGGACAGGACAAAACTTGGAAGCATTTACAAGCTGCCAACTTTCTGTGTAAAACATCATGGAGGTGACCAAGGGAATTTTTACCTGGGATCTCTACAGTCACTCAAACCCCAATTAAACAATCTAAATCTGCAGCAATCAGAGGAGAATTCAGTCTGGGCCCATTTGGATACAATTCCCATCAGCAACAAGAGCCAAGAGTTTTTACAATCCATCACTTACCTGTTTATCCACCTCACAAGGAAAATCCAGAGATACTTGAAGGCATACCTGATAAAGAGAGAAATGCAGATTGTAGAAATTACAGATCTCATAGAGCAAAATATCATCCTTCTTCAACATTACAAACCAATGTGCAAACTGAGTTATTTCATGATTCCATGATGCTTTATATTACATTGATTGGATTGAGAGGACAGCAGATTGCTGTTTGTATGAAAATGCAGTTTACAATTACCAAAGTATCAAGCATTTCAACCCTGAAGGATCTACAGGACTTTTTCCTCAGTCACAGCAGGTGAATCTCACACAATTTGTACTCCAGGCCTGCCTGCAATGAGGCAGGAGATGAAGCTGTGTGGATGTAAAGAAACACAATTCCCTGTGATCCCGTTCAGGGTGACTCTGAGAACTCAAACAACAGAAAACAAGGTCCACAATGAAAGCAATCTTGAAAGTAAAACCAGCTGAGAAATACAGGAAAAAGCTTCCAGCAGATCTTCAGGATAACAATCAGTTGAAAGCAAAACCAGATACCAAGAAAAGAATGTTTTGTTTGCAAAAGACTTTATGCAATGTGGAAATGAAGACATTTTAAAGACATGCAGAGAAGAGAGCACTGTACCAGAATGTTCCTACCTGACTGACCCTCTCACAAAACTGACTGCTCTGCACCTTCCTGTCCTTGTCACCATCTTCAGGCTGCATCACAGGCTTCTCTGGTGTTTCCAGACACTACACAAAGTATGGAATGATGTGAAAATGTAGCACAAAAAAAAATACTGTGATATGAAACGTGCATAAATAAGTCAGTGATATGTCTTAAAAGAAAAATAAAAAAGCCTGTAATACAAAGTAACAAACACTGAATTAGATTCCTTCAACAAGATCAAAGAAAATTAATATAAATCCCAGGAATTACTCATATTAAATGAAGTGAAACTTTACCTTATACATTCCTTCATTTTTATTTAACCCTTCCTCCTCAGAATTTACAGAACATACAAAAAGCATTTAACCTCTTGTGGCAAAGAAGCTCTGCATCCTCAGTTGTGTCCCCATTCTGCCTATTTTATTTTCCAATTTCCAGAATTTATTTTTATTTGCTGCACAATTTAGGCTCTTCTCCAGCATTCAAGAAATAGATGCTTTTAAAGTTAAGCACATGTGGCTTGCTGTACACTAAAGAGATTTACTGTGCCACTGAAGGTTACAATCTGCTGTGTCTATGCCTAAATTTGCCCAATTGTAGCAAATGGTGCCAAATCATCTTTTACTCCCTGTTTGCCACAGAACCCAAAATCCTTTTATTCCCTGTTTGCCACAGAACCCAAAATCACCTTTTACTCACTGTTTGCCACAGAACCCAAAATCCTTTTATTCCATTTGCCACAGAACCCAACTCATCTTTCATTGCCTGAGCAAAGAGGAGGAAGAATACTCAGCTTTTTTAGGAGCAGCACCCAAGTCCCTGACATCAGCATCCCTGAGAGCAGCAGCAGAATCCCTTTGGCTTGCTGGATGCTGTTGAGCATTTGCAGGGATCCAGGGGCACCCTGTGCCAGGGCCTGCCCACTATCACAATGAACAATTCCTTCCCAATATCCCAATAAACCTGCACTGCATCATTTAAAGGCCATTCCTTGTGTCCTGTCTCTCCATCCCCTGTCCCCAGACCCTCTCCTGGAGCCCCTTCCAGTGCCTGAAGCTCTCCCTGGAGCCTCCTCCCCTCCAGGTGAGCACCCCCAGCTCTCCAGCCTGGTCCAGAGGGGCTCCAGCCCTTGGAGCAGCTCTGTGGCCTCCCCTGAAACTCTCATTATGCCTCATCCATAGGTAGGATGCAGCCCTGACACACAGGATTCCAGCCTGCATGGGGTAGAGTTATTTCTGCTTCCTTTGAACACTGGGAATTGAATGTATGTGTGGGGTTTGATTTTGATTTTTTTTAATTGAGCATGCATTGAATGTATGCATATATATATTTATTTTTTTTTAATATATATATATAAAATTAATGAGAAAACCCCTTTTATCTCCCAACCCCTTGCAGTATAAGCAAGTCTAATGGTTTTAGGTATGAATTTTAAAAGGCAGATGGTGCAGAGTATTAATATATTTGCCTTTTACAATTAAACTTCTATATAGAAAACTGACTTCCAAGTCATGTTTCCGTTATCTTGGTATTTTCATTTAGACTTGGTTTTCTAGGACGACACTGAGTAAAGACAATTTGAAAGCTGGTGAAAAAAATTTTGTTGAAATCATGGGATGCCAAAAGTCCAATAAGGTTAACTATTATTGAAAAAAAAACTATTTAGATTGAATCTTCCACATGTAGGTTCAGGAAAAACCCTAAATTTGTGTATAAAAAATAATGTGACTTATCCATGCAATGCAACTACCTTGTATAGATCAGTATTATTTAGTATCTGCTTTTTCCAGGTTGGATTTGGTTTAGTAAGTGAGGATTCATTAACAAAATTACATCAGACCAACAGGTTATAAATACACTGTGACAATAAATCACTGCAGGCTGAGTCTGATCCTATGGTCCTGTATCTGAGGGGCTGACATGTCCTGCACTCCAAGGAATATGACCTAATGTGCAACAAAATATTAAACAAAAATAAGTGTCTTAAGGCCAGAAAGATAAGTCTAGCAAAAATAAGCTGCCTGTTTTAAAGTATTTCCGTGGAGACTGAAAAGCAGGAGAATGTTTTTTCCTAAATGAAGCACTGATGTGCTTGGTTTGCAAAGCTCCCCAGAGCCCTGAAGGCTGAAATCACTGAGGCTGCTCCTCTCTGAGAAGGCAGATGTTCAGAGGACAGCACAAAAACAACCTTCTCCTCTCTCCTCCTTCTCCTCCTTCTCCTCTCTCATTCTCCTCTCTCCTCCTTCTCCTCTCCTCCTTCTCCTCTCTCCTTCTCCTCCCAGCACAAACAGGAGCCAAGGGGCAGAGGACAAGGGGCTGTCAGACCCTGCACAGGCACCAATGTGCACATTCATCTGATTTGTGCTGTGATTTTGGGAAGGAAAAGCAGGATGGGAGCATTTTAAGAACCTGAGGAAGATCCCTCTTCCCATCTAGATCCAAATTCCTGTTAGAACACAGATGTCAGTGTCATCCCAGCTTCACCTGCCAACAAATTCTAGCTCAAAAAACACACCAAAAAAAAAGGGGGTTTTGAGAGTGGTTGTTAATATGCAAAACACATTGTTGTCACACCCATAACCCCATATCCAGGTTGTCATTTATTGCCACACCGGATAAAAAGCTAAAAAGCTTTTAACCAAAGATCTTTTCATTTTAGAGCTCCACAGTACTACAGTCATTCTGGCACTGATTAAAATCCACATATAACTTTCCTATTTCCTTTCCCAGAAGGTTGAGTTTATTTATATTTACAGAAAGCTTCACTCTTTGTCATTCTACATCTGATTCTGCAGCTTCTTCAGTGAGCAGCCCTGTGTGTAGCTGCCATGTGGAGAAAAGCAGGAGCACACAGCATCCTGTCACGATAATCCCGGCACAGGACAGGAATTCCTTCGGAATTCACTGTGGCATCCACGGGGATACAGAGCCCTCTGCAGGATGACCAGACAAATTGCTAAAAATGTTAATTATGGAGAGTGCAGGCACCTGGACAGAGCCCACCAGCTCTTCTCCCTCTTCAAACCTCTCAGTGACACCTACATTCACCATTTCAATAAAACCATGGCACACCTAAAGGTCTGTTTCCAATTTAAAATATACTTCAGTTAAAGACAGCATGACTATGTCTTAAAACTGAAGAATCCAAAATACAGTACACCTGCAGCACACCCAGGAAAATACAGAAGCTTTTGTCCTGAGTCCTGCAGAAAAATTCCACAGTCTCAGTTCTTGAATCAGCCATTTCTGCACTGATTCAAACCATTTCTAATCTTGTTCTTTTGAGTTTAATTCAGAAATTCAAGACACAAAGTACCAGCACCATCATCATTCCTTTCATATTTTTTCCTTCCTCTTCAATACATTCTGCACAACAGTGGAACTGAAAGCAAAAGCCACAAAGGCACATAAAGACAAGCACCACCAGCCACATTGCATTAATCCTTCCCAAGCTGGAAGGGTCACCCAGAACCTCCTGAACAACCTTCACCACTCACACACGTTGGGACCCAGCACCCAAAATGCTCTCAGTGAAAGTATTTTGCCAAGGCCTCTCCTACCCCACAGCTGAGAACAGTCCCAGCTTTGGGGAAAAAAAAAATCAAACCCCCATCAAGGATTATCTCCTTGCACCTCTCAGCAGCTCACTGCAGTGCTGGCCCCTTCTTCAAGTACTTCTCTATTCTACATGAAGAAACAGCCACATGTTCAGGTGAGCTGAAGTTCTTTGATTTTTGGCTACACTGAACCCTCCTATTTTGAAGATGCATCAGAGATCTGAAGGAAACTCTTAAATAATCAGACACAGCCTGTGACTGCAATAGCAAACAGACTTTCAGGAATAACTAAAATGGTTTCTAAGACATTGCTTTCTTTGTAAAATTAACTATTTCCCTCCCTTTCAATTGACAAAACAAATAGATCACAGACCCAATTAATATTTGAATGAGAATGTTGCTTCCCTAAAATCAACTTGACACATAACTGAACACTTGCATTATGCTGCTTCTCTGTCGTGCTAACATGTTAAAGTTGTTTACATCATTAATTTCAAAAGTTATTATAAGGAATTAGCAACCTCAGCCCCAAGGGCTTTACACTCCTTCTGCACAGATGTAAATGACTCCACAAGGCAGATTAGATTGAGAGTCAGACTCACTACTTTAAAACACAAAACCTACCTCTCTGTGGTTTAGTATTTTCAGTGCTTCCTTCCCTGGAGAGTCCTTGGTGCAACATCCAGACTGTCTTGCCTTCAGTTCTTGGTTAATTGACTGCAGCTCTTTGACCATCAGGAGCAGGTCACTAACCTAAAGAACCAAAGGAACAACAAGCAGAACTGGTAACACCCAAAGCAGTAGGAAAACTAATGATGACAGATAAACTGCAGAGTTGGGAGCCTGGTTTGTGTATCTGCTCCTGTGCTCATCTCCCTAGGTATGGAAACATGTTTCTGCATTGTGAATTAGGGTTCAGGGTACTTTCATTTGGAACCCTGTAGTTCAGGTCAGTTATTAAGTTTAGGTAAGAAGTTTCACAACTCAATAGCAAGAACAAACCTGAGGGCATCTCACAGGAACAGCTGATTTGAGAACATTTAATGCAAGAAAAAACAGCATTACTGGGAAGTAGCAGCATTCAGGAACAAGCTGAATCTCTCTCCAGCCCCCTTTAAAGCCTCTCTCATTCTCAGCAGTTTCACAGACACACAATGTGATTGGGCATGTGGGTTCCAAACTCTCATGGCCACAAAGCCATGAAGAGTATCAAGAAGGCAACACTTGAAGAAAAAAGTGAAATCTTTTTATCAGACCAATTAATAGACTTGGCAAACCAGGTCAGCTTTCAGTCACACCCTTTTTCCAGTAAGAAATGACTTATAAATATGTTTTGCTAATGAGTGTCCCTGACCCTTCTGAAGGGGACATGCTCAGAGATAAAAGTGGTGAAACCCCAGAATGGCACTGGGACACAATCTGGGACACAATTTTTAGGGACACCTGTTCCAAGTAAGACAAACTTCCTTCCTTCAGACTACCCACCTCCAGAGCACGAGCACCTGCCTACAATTCAGCTGTCCCTGAGAAACAGAAAACTTCACTTATGTTCACTCCCAACCAACCATATTCAAAATTATTCCTTGTCATGAACTGGTGCATGGATCAGATGTCACTGCACAGGATCAGGAGAAAGAGAAGTTTCTGAACTCCAATACTGATTTATTGTTTGGTCTGCACATTTCATCTCTGGGAAATTTCAGTTCTCCTTATGCAGAACAGAGAACTCACCTGAGGGTTACTTTAAGATTTGTCAGTCCTGGGATGGAATGTGCAATACAGAACATAGAGAACAGACACCACCACCCCCATGATTACTGAAGGTGCATGAAACACACACTGTGGGATGCTTGATGCAAAACCTTTCTTTGGAGTGGATGTAGATGACGTTTCAAACATGGTACTGAGTCAAAACCTTTAGTCCAACACCACAAATCACTCAGCTTTCAGCTGATTCTGAAGCCCATGCAGTGTAACAAAGTCTAAGTAGTTCATAAAGGTGAGGCACAAACCACAGAGATGGGAGCTTCAAATCCTTCCAGAACGACCAACTGTACCTAAATAAATGTTTCTGAGAGAGACACAAAACTATAAACAAAGCAGAAGCCATTAGGAACAGGAAATAATAAAAAAGATCAATACCTTTTTTTTAAGTTCTTCCAGAGACAGATGGTCTATCTGAAGGCTTAAATGGTCTTGTTCTCCTAAACAGATACTCATATAAGATGTTTGATCTCCACAGAAAGAGAGAGTTTCCTCTGCCAAAACAGCCAAGGACACACGTTATTTCAGCAACTCCATTTGCAGGAAAACACAGCACAGAATGCACAGGACTTTTCCAGCAAGAACCTTCCAGTAAGTCTGTGGGAGGCCAGTTAGAATGTTTCATTCCTAAAATAAGCTTTCTGTTTAATTGAAAAAAATTTTGTCCTCATATTTCTTTGTGCTTCTGTCACACAGACATGCTGCATTTTCTGGGGCTGTATTTTCTGTGGTTATCAGCATGAGTTGTGAATGTAATTCTGAATTATAATTTACATATTTAGCATTACAATTAGAAATAATTTTTAGGAAGGGTAAGTTAGGCATGAATAGTTATTCTATTTTAACTATAGTTTTATGAGTATGAACTTAAGGCAAAAAGCCAGGTTAGACAAAGTTAATGAACTTATTTTGCTTTTGGGTCAAAAGAATGCAGTAATTGGATTGAACATAGTTATTTATTCACTGCCTCTATAACTGCAGGAATTATTTATGTTTCAATAAACACCTGTTTATTTACAATATAAATGACAGTCAATTCTATAAATAAATCTCATTAGACAGGGAGAAAGCATAACTAAATTAGGACAAAGAAGAGACATGCAAATCCTGCCTGCTCTGACACTGATCCCATGGCTGCTGCAAGGACCCAAAAGTCACAAGTCATTACTAATTTTTCAGCTCTATTCCCACCAGCCTCACCCTCAACACAACAGCTCCTGAGGACCCTGGAGTATCCACAGGACCCTGTGGCCCACCCTGCTTGTTGATTATCTCTGGGCTTTTGAGGCTGGAAACTCTGAAACAGCTGAAGTTTACCTTTTGTCACTTATCAGAGCTGTCAAGTGATGCTAAAATTGAAAATCTAAGTTGAAAGGGGAAGTGAACAGGCTTTACTGTTATTTATATATCCCCTATGGGATAAAACAGAAACATCTTGTACATATGCAGTAAACTATTTAATGATACCCACTTATATTATTCTTTTCTATATCTAAGAATATACTAAAAACACCTCCCAAGACATACAGCAAAAAAGCCAGAAGCTAAGCTATATTTAAAAGCTCTACTTTTTCTGAATTACTAAGTATCAAAACTTCTGGGTATTTTTTCTTTCTCTGGAAATACTTCTGTTAGGAGGAGGTTACCAGTGCTCTTTGGGAAATAATTACCCCTCATGGTCAGAAAGTGATCCCATGGCCAGAGACTGATTCAGAGTCAGGAATCTGTGACTTTTGTGGGAAACAAATCTGTGACTTTTGTGGGAAACAGTAAATTGTGTGGGTACAAAGCTGCAGGCAGCATGAAATGATCCCTGCAGTAGAATTGCCATAGAATTTCAAACATTTGCTGCATGGAAAGAGAAACTGGCCCTCTGTATGTGCCCTGATTGCTCCAAGACATTCTGTTACAAATCCACCAAATCATCTACAGTAGAAAAAGTCAAAAAAGAAAAAATCTTTTCACACCTTTTTTACTTTCAAATATTTTTTCTCCATGCCAGCAAAGTGACTGTAATAAAACCACTTTTCTTTTGTGCAAGAGGAGGGTTGGACTGGGCATGGATACAAACCTTTGTGGTTTTTCATGTCCTTAATCTGATCTTGTAAGATCTTCTGGAGATTCCTGTTACCTACAACATCTTCTTCCAGTTGTTTTCTCAACATGAAAATGTTATTCAGTTCCACTTGCAAGCTATTTATACTGGGAAAAAAAGGGACAAATAAATCCCTGAGATCCAATTCAGAACATTTTGGTGTGCACTGGTGTTTTCTCCAGCCAGGCTTGCACCAAGAGCCCATTTCCCATTCCCCATGGCTGGGTTTCATCCCACACTTCCATCATTCTGATGCACAAACACAAGCAAATCCCTGCACAGAAAGAGATTAAATGTTTACATAGCCAGCATTTTCCTGCTTTTTTGGGCTGTGCTGCCCAAATCAGCTTCCCCATGACAGAGCTCTTCTACCAGCCTCTTTCAGCTCTTTTTAAGGAAAATCTAAATTACTAACTTCTAAAAAATATGCCAGAAAAATATTATCACATCATGCTGATGGCTTTGTGTATTCCATTGTGTGGTGACCATGGAAACTTTGTTCCCTTGCCACAGAGCTACACCAGATAATCTAATGCTCCACTCAGGAAAAATACCCAAAAAATCCTGTTTCATTGAAAATAGAACCCAGACACAACTAACTGTTTTATCTCTTCATTTATCTACAGTCTGTAAAAAGACCTCTTGAATTCTAAATTGTCTCAATTGTCTCAATTACCACAATGAGACATAAAAGTCCAAACTTAAAATTTATAATTTGTCAAGGTGAATTAATTTTTAAGCAACTTTTCTACTGAAGCTCTCCAGCATCAGCTGCCCCTTGCTACATCTTCCCCACACCCTTCAGCTACATCCACAAGGCAGTTTCTGATAAATCTGTAAAAAGATTTAAGTGCTGAAAACAAACCAACCTGAAACTGTAATAAAATGAAATAAATTTGATTTAATAAAAAATAAATAAGAGGGTGTTACTGGACTCTTTGTATTATTTATTTTCCCATTTACTTCACTTAGTGTTTTAAGATAAATTAAGCTGCTGCAGCATTTCCAAGCCACTGCACTAAATGACAGTGAATTCAGGGATCTTTAAAAAAATGTAAATCCACCTGATGAGAGGCTGTACAGGAACACAAAGCACATCATACTTGCATGAGAACAAGAGAGTACTGCAGATGCACATTAATTAAAAGGCTACATGTATGAAAAGCCTCTCAATCTGTCTGACAAGTGTGCTGTTGTCAGGGGTTCCTGCACAAGAAACCACTGCTTTAACCAATTCTTCCTCCTACAAGAGCTTCTTTGAAGAAAGAGCTCTCTTAAATGCTCAGCAAAAAAAGATTAAAACCAAACCAACACATGACTAGAAGCCAGGTAAGTACACTTTCTCCTTTTCATGAGTTCAAGGTTTTATAAGAGCAAGCACTGATTCCCCTGTTGGAGAGAGAAGGAATGTCTTGGTCCTGACATCCAGTAGCTCATTTTGAAAAATAACCACCCAGGTTGCTTAAAATAAATAATGCCTAAAAGAAGATGTCAGCAGGAAAACAGATGTTTGCCCCAAATCCATGTCAGTGCTGATGGCAATGAAACCCAGGCTCCTCATCTGTGCATCTGCAGGGCTCATTTACCCATTCCCCAGAGTTTGGGAATCAGGTCCTGATGAAGCTTCCAGCACATTTCAGCCCCCAAAAAGAGCAGCTCCGAGCCCTGCCTCACTGTGCATCCTCTGCTGTGGCACACAGGCACTGACTGCTCCATGCATTCCAAAATTCCCCATCAGGAAACAGGACTAATGATCCTCATCCTACAGAGCTTCACTGCAAACACCCAGTGATTATCCCTGCAGTTCTGAGTTTGTTTATTTGAAAGGCATCCTAAGAAAAGCCATTTTCAGAGCCACCTTCTTTGCTGTCGTTGCTGTACAGAATGTGGAGTCTCTCCTTGCCCTCAGAGCAGGAGGCACTGTCAGGCCCCATTCCTCATGAAACCAGAAATTATTTTTCATTAGTGTTTTTTCCAGCATTTAAAGCAGGTCCTGAGCTGTGGCCAAGCACAAGCTGGCATTGCTGCTGAGTGCTTAACTCACACACAGACCTCATCTACTCTAGTGCTACTTCTCTTTATGGTTTCCAAACTACAGTGGTCTATAAACCAATTGCAAAATATAAATACACTTTCCTCCAAAGCTGGCAGGTATAAGTCATTGCTTGCAGGAGCTGGCTCTCAAATGTTTTAAATACTTCATTAAGAAATTTGCAATTATAACAGTAAATTTTTAATAAAATATTAAAATTTCATTTGTCTACAGACTAAGAATTTTCTATATTTTATCATCAAGTCTCCTCCTTAACTGCCAAGCAACAACAGGATACAGAGTAGGCTACAGATTTCTTTCTAAATTGTTGTGTTCTTTGATTTTAAAAGGTTAAAAACCACTTGCTCCTGCCACCCTTTTCAATGCTTTACACTAAAAGTGTACTATGCAAACTTCAATTACTCTGTTTTGTTTAACCTTCTCCCAAATCTTACATATTTATATTCTCATCAAAATTCTCACAGTGTCACCTTTAAGATAAGCATTATCTCTATTTTAGGAGTAAACAATGGCAAATTGTCCAGTGCCCAAAAGTTCACTGTAATTTGGTTTTACTCATACATGCCAAAAGACAACACCTAAGTCTGGAAAATCCAGCTGCTCACTTTGGTACCTAAATGGCAACAGGGCTCATTTGATATTCCAATCTAAAAAGAAACATTTTCAGAAATTGCAGTAATTTAGATAATAGAAACTCACTTACATAAATATTTCTCTTTAGAGACTACTACAGAGAGCTGAAGTACAAACATCTGGCCAGAACAAACTAATCTCCAGTAAAGCTGCACATTTTTTTCACAACTTCTGACCTTTCCCCTTGGAGTTCAGGTTATGCCCCAAAACAGAAGCACTTACCTATCTGACTCCTTGAAGGTCTTCACTAGTGTAGAATAAATATTTTGTTCTTTCCTTAAAGCAAGGAGCAGCTTCTCATATTCAGCTTCTTTATTTTCCTAAATTAAAAGAACATACTGTGCTTACAAGGTAATTTTCATGTCTGTGACCATGTGTGTGCTTGTGTCCTGAAGCATTTGTGAAAGAAGTTGAAATCCCAGTTTTCTGAACAGGATCACCAATGCCCATCACGATCTGAGAAATATTCACTGTCCTTAAATGCAGCTGCTGTTGAAGGAGGCAAAGACTGTTTGACTGTGTGCCCACCATGAGTGAATCACACACCTGAACAGCTTCAGCATCTTTCCCCCATCCCCAACAAAAGCATCCTCGCTCCCAAAGTTCCAACAACCAGGAACAACCTGGCAGGCAGCTATTCCAGAGGGGAAGGGAGGGAAGGGAGAGCAAACAAGCCAAGCACACATTTTAGAACAAGTCCTCTTTGGCTTTTTGGGGTGAGGACATCCAGCAAATTCTGTTCCACCTCTGAACAAGAAGGATTCTGTTGAGCCCCAAATAAAGGATGAACATATCAGACACTCCAAGCTGCTGCTTCACTTGTGAGAAGGAAAGAAAAAGTTTATCTGCAGTCTTGCTCACAGAAAGGATATTATTATTATAAGAATAAACACCATCTCTTATGGTACATTCTCAGTAAGGATCCACTAATTTCCCCAGACTTTTTCACTCCAAAGCAAGTAGACAGTCACTTTTTCAGCAGGAAGCAAAAAATACAGCCATTTAATGGAGTATTTTCTTGCACTTACTATGTAAAATTATCTAAGATATCAGTCATTTCCAAAGAGAAAATAAGTGGAATATTACAGCAAATTTAGATGTATTAATATCAGGCACAAATTTGGCCTCTGCTAAAGAATTTTTGTTTCTCTCCGTTTACTATTTTGACTGCAAACTGGAAGGAGGAACAAAAAAGGTGCCACAGCTAAGGGGGAATTTCAGCTCAGGGAACTCTAGAGATACTAAATCATTAGTGAACAGATCATTAACAAGGAAGAAACCTACACCCAGGAGTTTTAAGCAGCTGTTATTATTCCAACTGTAATTCCTAAAGAGGAAATGGCAACCCAAAAAAAATTCAGCTACAACAGAATCTCGTTAATTCACACTAAAGATGCAAAGACTGCTAATTTGAACAATTCAGTGCTCTGCAAAGTAAACAGCACAAAAGCAAGGACAACCGGTGTTTACTTTTAATTATTTACACTCTTACTTCACAATATGCCAGCAAATATGTTAAATAATATTTTGCAAGTGTAATCAAGCTTGATCAGACTCCAGTTAAGGTAACCTGCCTGGCAGCTCCTGCTGCAGTGCTACCCCTGATGCTCCAGAGTCTTTGGAGAGTGACCTTGCCTTTGGACACATGCTCCATGTTCAGCTGCCATCTAAGAGACATTTCCAGGTTCTACTGCAATTTAGACATCAAATATTATTCTGTATCAGAGTGCAAAATCCTGAGCTTCACATTGAATTTATGATCTGGATGAGCAGTGGAGGAGCTCCCAGCAAAGCTGCTGACTGAGCACAGAGAAACACAAAAACAGATGGAGGTGGGTGATCCAGGGGCCAGTAATAAAATAATCTCATGGAAAAAAATGTTTAAAAGTACATCTTGCAGCCTGAATTAAGGAGTCTTATCAATGTGCTAGAATCTCAGCCTTTCAAGAACAGCCATTAAACATGAAATACATGGGTTGTAATTTAAGATGGAAAACTTGGATCACAAACGCTGACCAGTGACGTAGAAAGCAACAGGAAAAAAATAATCTTTGCACTTAATTTAATTGTTTCACACTCTGCTAAAAGTTCTGGTGAACTCCTCCATATGTCTGCTACAAACCTTGCAATTATTACTGAAGACACTAGAGAACTTTATCCTAATTAAAGCTCTTTCTGCAGCCCTGGCAGAACAATGTCATTGTGCAGAGCTAGAGAGCACAAATGAGGGAAGGAATGGCTGCTGCATGAACAAAGCAGTGCCACACACAAACCCTGTTCCACTTCCCTGTCCCTTTTAGGATTCACATGTTGAGTTCTCCATTTGTATCAAAATCTCAGTAAGCTCCTGAAATCCTCCCAGCTCTTTCTGCATAACAGGAGACATGAGCTGTTTCTTAATTCCAAATGTCACAGGCTATACACAAATTATTAAATTCTAAATTCAACTACCTAGGTAAAGGTTAGCAAAATCACGAGGAAGTGTTCCTGATTTTCTCAGAATCTTTCATGAATAATAAGGATGAGAAGATGCAGCATGAACATCCCTTTTTTTTTTGGTACATTATTACTGTCATTTCTAAATAACGCGTAGGAGTGAATTATTTCAATCAACTCCCCGACGGTACACAAAACATAAGGCAGCTCTGTAACTTAAATAGACTGTAATGCTGTGGGAGTTAATGAAACATTAAACCTCTTGACACATGGTGTGAGGGAAAATGTGTTAGAGGAGATAGCTGCAAGACATCCAGGACCATATTGCAGTGAAAGATTTATATTCCCATGAAAGGAGGCAATCTAATACATTAAAGTCTGTATTTGAGTCTGAAATACTATTGCAAAGCAGCAGTGGTGGAAAACATAACTTATTTTCATTAAAGGTTCCTTAGATTGTAAGCACTGAAAGTAAAAGGTTTATACCTCCACAATAAATAACTTATTGGCAATGTCACAAGAATATCTGGTTACCTCACTGAATGTCCTCGTGCTTCCAACAACCCCCAGGATCATTTCAAGATCTCTGAAGGTTAAAGGACAAATGACAGCAGGATATTAGCTATACCTCCTCACTGATCCAGCCATTCATCCATCACTAGAATTTGGTAATTTCTTCTAACATCCAAATTCCTTGTCTGTAAAACACATTTAACTCTGACACTTCAGAGATACCAGAGTCAGAAGTTGCCAGACTCCCCTAATTATCAATGCCCTCACTCAGTCTCTCTAGACAGTGGCTCAAAAATCCAAACTCCAAAATTAGAACCTGTAATTTATCTTTCCTGGCCTGGCCAAGGCACTCAGCAGAGCTTTGGGTGTTGGTTGCTTTAAAATTTATCATTACATTAAAATAAAGTACAAAGAGATGCTGAAAGGGAGAAAAGTTCTGTGTCTCTCCAATCAATTTCTTCAACTTGAACAGCTCAGTGAGGCTGAAGAGCCCGGTTTGTGTCCGCTCTGCTGGGGAGGATCCAGCTGTGGGTTTGTTGAGAGTGGTGCAGCACAGCAAAGCCATCCAAGAGTGCCAGGTGGCCAATGGGAGCAGAGCCCTGGATAATCTGTGTCCAAAAACCGGTGATTAACATGCCAGAGTGGGTCCTTACAGGAGATAGGTGTCACAGAGGTGCTGCTCAGAGGACAAAGGGCTGTGATTAGCTATTGTTCAGTCACTGAGTGCAGCGGCAGCTCAGAATGGGCTGTGATGAGAAGGTGGCTCTGGGTGATTACCTGCACTGCCTGCCACTGCTCCTGGCCCTGGTTATCCACCTGCACCGAGGGAGGGCTGCACAGGGGAGCCAGTGTTTGATTCCCATGAATCCCCTGTGATTTTCCATCCTAAACCCCTTTGTGACAGAAGTGATGTGCATGCACTGCAGTTTGTTGTGCAGAGGTGGAATTTCCCCCCAGCCTTTCCCAGACCATTTCCTCTGTCTGCACATTGACAGATGGGGGATAAACCCTCCCTGCTCCCGGGGCAAACAGGGCTGCAGCTCCTTTTCTCTGAGCTGCTCACACAACCAGGACTGCTCACGTTCTTGTTTCTGCCACAGTTAATTACAGTGCCCATCACACTCATCTCATCACCCCAGACTGCTCAGAAAGGGACCCAAAAACCCTGCACTTATGTTTCCTTTGCCATTAGCTCCCCTTATTTTGAACTTCCTGGAGAAAGTCTCATTAATGACTGACATATTATTAAAGAAATGAAAAAGCTTTCTCCACCATTACTGTGTACCAGTCTAATTATTTTTACTTTGCCTGATGCTTTTAGAAACCTTGACACACCAGGCTGCAAACAACACAAAAAGAGACAAGAAATGTACCTTCAACAGCAGCTTATTTGTTCAATAATCTGTACACCATGATGCACTGATGGAGTCACAGAGTGATATAAAAATTTAACAGTATCGGGTTTTTTTGCTAGAACAGAATGGAGGGTAAAGAGAAGTACTTCTAAAACTAAAATTTTGAATTTTGACCTCTCACTTCAGGTACAAGTCTTTTCAATTCATGGCATCAAATAAAATAACAGGCATATATTGCTCATCCTTTTTTAATATACATATATATATATTTCTGTACAAGTTCTTTGCTTTAAAGTAGATTTCTTCTTGCCCTGGGTATATTTTCACTCCTACCTGTATTTATCCTTGCCTTCTATTTATCTCCTGTGGTCACCAGCTCTGTGCACTCTTTCCCCTTATCTATCCAAAGTACACAAACTCCTCTCTGCACCTCTCTCCAGAAATCCAGATATCCTCCCACTCAGTGAATTATGTCTGCTCTAGCCACCAAAAAACCTCTAACTCTTTATGGCAGGCAAACATCTTACATGCTTTCTCAAAGTAGGGAATTCAGTGATTGATGCCATATAAATTCATCGGAGCACAACACATGGTGAATTACAACATTTATCAGTCCATAGCTTAGAACCAAAGTCAAAATTTTCTTCAGTTTGAAGTAAAGGTACTTATCTGCAAATGATCATGCAAAACTCACCTCCAGCTCTCTGACTATCTTAATAATTGACTGTTGAGTCTGTGCAGCACACTTCTCCTCTACCAAGCCCTCATTTTTCAGTTCAAGTTCTTCATTAGCTCTTAGAAGGTTCTTGCACTTATTCTGGAGTTCCTGCAGTTCTGCATCCTTTTCTTTAACTGTTCCATCAAGTCTCTAGCAAAAGAAAACAGGGATTTTTACAAAATTTGGTCTAATTTTAAACTGCAAAATACAAAACCTAACAAAATATCCAACAGAATATCCAACATATTATCTCAACACCTTGCAAAAAAGCTCAATTTAAGACACCAGAAGCAAAACCAAAAGATACACAGAAGCTTTCCCCACCTATGCAACCTTTTGAGTATTAAAAAATGAAGTCAAGGTACAGAGCAAGCTTAACTCTGACTCTGCACTGCTGGCTGAACACCATCACCACTTTTTTTACTCTGTGAAAGCTGAGCAGGGCCCTGTTACCATTCAGGCAGGAACCTTCTCATACAGGTCATTTGGGGCTCCCAGAAAAGAAGATAAAATATTTCACTATCTATACTATTCCTCAACTTCCACTTTCTGCACAATAAACTGAAAATCATGAGCACTTCAGAGCTTTTACAAAAGTGTCAATCCTACCTAAGTATTAGTAAAGCTTTCTTCCCCCTCTGTCCACACGCTTCACAAAACCCTAACAAGAAATCCTGGTGCATGCCACACACTCTGTAATTACAGCTCTGTTCTGCAAATACAGTATTATGAGAAGTGAAGGATTATCATCAAAATCAACAATAACTCCAAATACAAACGTGGTTTTGTAATAATGCCCCATACAAAATCAAATGATAACTTTCCATTTTTCATTTCAGAGTATGTCTACCTACCTCAAGCAGCAGATCCTTGTGATTGACACTGTCTGTCAGCTGCCTTATAACAAGTTCTTGGCTCTGCAGCTTCTGATTGCTTTCACTCAAAAGAATATTGTAATGGTGTTCAACTGCTTTTTCTTTCTCAGTCATTTCACCATGTAATTTCTCTAGTTGATTTCTAAGGTCCTACAAAAAAAAATGAAACTGAATATGCAGTAAATCAACTTTAAAGCAAGTTTAAGACTAACAACCCACACTATCACTGAAGAACGTACTGAAGGCACTTTCTCTTGGCATCAATGAATACAATTAAAGAAAGAACAACTTTCAGATGTCACTATTTTCTTCCAAAACTCTAAGTTGTTGTTTAAATGCTTTTCATACAGAATGGCTGGACTCCAAGGCAGTTTGGAATATTATGCACATAGATGTTGTCAGAATGAGCATTCACTTCTGAGTCAATTTACTCCCTGGCTAGAAATAGGAGAAAATTGCTTACAGGTGATTCAGTTTGTCATTTGCCTTTTTCTCATCATACCATGAAAATTGTTGCACACTGGTTACTTTGGCATGAAACAAAGGTCAGAAATGTTAAAACTTTTTTTCTTTTGACAAGAACACAAACTTCAAATGACCAACCAGGTCAGCCTCATGGTCAGAAGGGATGAACAGAACTTGATCCTGACTCTGGCTCTGTTAATTGCTTCCTGCAGCTCCAAGATCAGCTGCATTACCTCCACATCCTAGCTTCCCCTCAGGGAAATGTGTGCTCCTTGTCCATCCTGTTCCTAAACCATGGGAAGAATCTCTTTCAGCTTGTATGCAGCAGCAAGTCCAAGGATTCTGAGATCTGTTGGGATCAACATGGAATGCTGCAATGGAAGAGCAGCAGCTCCTGGGCTGCACCACCCACAAGCACAGCTCTGTAACCCTACAGATCCTGTCCCACTCAGCTGAAAATCCCCTCTGAAAACACAGCTCTCTCTGGGGTTTCAGAGTCTGGCCACCTGACAAAGCCTTGGCTTCCAAAAGTAACATCAAACAATTGTTATTCCCTCCATTCTGCTAAGAATCAGGACAATTCCTACATCTATGGGAATACAGAATATTAGCATGGAATTTATAGGCAGCTCACAGTTAGGGGAGAAAATATTTAAGAGCATAGGGCAGCAGAAAAGTTTCCAATGTGGCTTTTCTGTCCTTCCACCTTCTCTCCCACCACCATTTTGTGTCACTTCACATTTTTGCTGGTTTGTTGGGAAGTTTCAACACTCTCAGTTGAAGGAGGTAACGCTCACATATAAACTTTTCCTCTGCCTCTACTGCACAGATTGTGTGGAAAAGAGAGGTAGAAACCTGTAACACAGGAGCTGTTCCTAAAATCAAACAATTAAAACTTACAAGAAACTTTATACTATCTAAACTTCTGTTCAAACCCAAAGAACCAGGTAACACAATCTATACCTTCAAATAAATGCTTTCTATTTATTCCCTAAAAGGGCCCATTTGTGAAGTAGCATGAGCCTTTTAAATAGTTTGCACATATGGTAGTCACCTATAAACTTTACTTTTACCTCCACTGGGATTTAAAACTTAATAGTTGTTTCTTATTCTAAGTCCAAAGAAATAGCACTAGTGACATTTTAATTGCAGTCTCTTTAAAAACTGTTTTATGTCCTTTTCTTGACTTAATTACCTTGCTTCATGCAGGTTCACATCAAATCCTTAACATCACTTTATTACTTCAGTGTTTTATTTCTGTTTATTTTGCACATTAAATGCAAAGTGTCACTTACAAAGTCTTTTGGTTTACTTTCTTCATTTTAGTTTCGTGCCCAGGATTCAGCTAAGGAACACCTAACAGCTCCCAAAACCCCCTCAAATGTTATTCAAAGAATGATTACACCCTGGCTTTCAGTTCTACAAACTAATTTTTTTCAGGAGCAGAACTACTTGCTTGACTAAGAAAACTGAAGAACAGCAGAAATCAGGTCCAAGTTTTGTCTAGATACCCAAACTCTCCAATCTGTTCCTGTTTCTCCCTAACTGCTGCCTATAAATACAAACTGCAGTGGGAAGTAGTGCAAGCTCTGATAATTGCAAAGGCTTTTGGCTCCAAGTTGTGGAGCTCTTCAAGTGGGTCACTATTCCCACACAGCACTGGAATTGGAAGCAAAGGATCAGCAGCAGTGTTACCACATTCCCTGTGCTGCAAAGGTCACTCCTTGGCTTTTTTTAATGTTATTTTTACACTGTCACATTACTGAGCAGCTTTAACTGACACATTACCTGTAATGAAACTTCTGAGGGCTTTTCATCTGGCCTGTAACTTCAAGTGACCAACACTGTGACTCTTAATGAAAACCATTAGCAGCTTGAAGATGACAGACATGCAGAGTTAGAAAGATGTTGCTGCAACAACTGTGCTGCACCTGTTACCTCATCTCAGTCCTCCAGAAACCAAGTTTCTGCCTTAAAACTGTAATGGCCAGGCTTATGGAAAGAGCTGGACTGACAAGGGATGCAATTGTGGAAAAAGTAAAACAGCCTGTGTGAGATTTGCAATTTGCACATAACTCTTCTGCCCCCAGAACTCCCTAAATCCTTCCCAAGGCAAGCTAGAGGTGAGACTGAAAATTACCTTCTGTGCATGAGCTGGAATTCTGTAACACACCAAACTATCCATCACTGTAGCAGGTTGCTTGAACTCATTGACCACTCAAATTGTCTGGGAGAAAATCTATTGGTTTCTATACATTGACTTGCAAGGGTAATATAGTACCTACAGCTCTCAGAGCATAAACTTTGCAATTCTCTCTGCCAACCTTTTCCCCAAGAGACTTTTCTATGATTAATGATAGCTGAACTAAGAAAAATGAATGTGAAACACTGTAATATAGAAGAGTGGAGCAGATGCCTCCCCCTCCTTGTCAGATGAAAACCAGTTTGGTGAATAATTAAGTTGTGAAGCTCCAACACCTTCCTCTCAGGCTAAACTACAGGTAGGAAGACTAAATAATAAATTCTGCCTAATGAGTTATTCTGCATTTCCCCAACCAACTGATCAAATATGAATTATCTGGTAAATACACTTCAACTGTCTACATTTAGGCCCGGAGAGAGAATGGATATGTAAAGTGTTTAATCATGTAAATTTGAACAAACTTCTCCAGGAAGAAGCACTCTGTAACATCCCTGTTACAGGCACAGTAACATGATAGCCATGAACAACATCAAAGATGAGATTTTTATTCCTCCCCAATAGTGTATAAAAATAAAAGTCCAAATTTCTTGTTCCAAAGAGCTTTAAGTGATGTTTAACAGCCTCTTAGTAGTGATGCTTAATAACTTTTTGGAAAGTACAGAACTAAAAGAGCTTTTAAAAGCTCCTGCAGACACCTTTTGAGGTTACCCACCCTAAGGCAGGAACATGGTTCAACATCTAAACCCACTGCTCCAGCAAACTCCTAATATTGGACAAACTGGATGATCAGCTCACATGTAATAGTCTTATTGGATTTAGTTTCATTTTTTTCCCCACCAGGACAGTAATGCCCAATTCATGTCCAGACAGACTGGGCTTACAGCAGGCCAAGAAACACATTATAACATTATAGGGGAGGTTGTTTGTTGAGGTGTTTGGGTTTTTTTTCATGAATATATGCAAAAATTAGCATTATCCCAATTACAGCATATGGGAAGTCAATGTAAATTTTCCTGTGAATGAGTGAAGAGCTAGAGCAGCAGCTCATTACAGACATTGAGGGCATTTCCTACAGTTTATACACTTTTTAGCTAACTTTATTCTAACAAAATAGAAACACTGATAAATAGGCATCTTGGAGCATAAATAGAACTGAGTTTTTAAGGCTGTCTCATAAAAAGTTTCAGCAGATCACCGAGGCAGTTTCCTATTTGTCAAAGAGCAAAATCTCACAGCATATTGTTTAACTCCCACATATCTACTGCTTAATGGGCAACACTTCACAGGCAATGTGGTTCTATCCAATGCACTTGCAGCTCTGAAATTGAAGCAGCTGTTCTGCAAGGAGTAGGAAATAGGTTAGGGATATAATTTTTATAAGACTGCTCATCTTTTGGCAGGAATGCTTTTCCCCAAGGAGCTCATCATTTACATGAAAAACTTGGACATAATGGAGTCAAACAGGGCTCCTGTAATCCAGCTAACTTCGAATCCCCTGGCAACTCCCTACTCAGTCCTATTTTTCCTGCACACTTCTATTCTAGCTACCCTGAAAGATGAGAAAAAGTCTGAATAGAGAAGACAGTTAAATATAAAATACTTCAAATCAATAAATGTTCTTTGTGGTTGCTTTACTGACAGCAGCGATCTGTTCTCGCTCTCCTTAACCTCAGCGCCCCGAAGAAATCTCAAAGCATACCAAAGATAGAGATTTTGTGACAGCAGCCAAACCACAGTTGACAATCAAACAAAAATGCCTTAAATTGGGAGTAGGAGGGGGAGAGGAACTTAATTTATTTGTAGGTAAAGAGACCCCTCTGCTGGTTTTAAGGAATAGTGCAGGAGCAGCAATTTCCACGTCTCCCTGCTTTATTAAGGTCCTTATTTAATAATGGAACCAAAACATCCAGTGAATAAAGACAGGCTCATTAAATCTTTTATGTAATTTAATATAGCAGGAGACTAATCCCTAACTGAGGAGGATCAGACTCTGGATGCAAGCAGGACTCTGCTCATTATGCTAATGCTGCCCTTGTGGAAGCAATGGTGAGAAGACTTTAGCAAAATCCACATGACAAAGCATTCAGGTGAGAAGTGTTTTGTGTCAAAGCCTCACAGAAGGTGCATCCCTTTTTCAAATGAAGGGAAGAAGAAACCTCATCATTCACTTTGTTGCATCAGCTGTGAGTGCTGGGAGCAGGAGAGCTTATCTGAATGCCCACAGCAAGGTAAAACCCTCATGAGAATATGAAGCAGCAGAATTAATGAACAGCACCTCATCTTTTATGTTAAACTGTGATCAATTAATCCTGTGCTTTGGGTCTTTTACAAGCAGAAGTTATTTAATATACAGCCTTTACAGTGACCCTGCTAGCAGAGCAGAGAGCAGGCTGAGGTTTGGCTCCAGGTCACAATTAGAAGAATGTTTAAGTAGTGAAATTTAAGATAATCTATGGACATGCAAAAAGAAAAATATGACAGAAATTTAAACATATATCCTCATGCCTGTTCAGATTCTCCCATCAGAAAAAGTGGAATCAACAGTAACCATTTACTATTTTTAAAGGCTAATGGGTTTTTTCCTAGGACCTAATTATCAAAATTGTACTTAAAATATTATTCTGTGCAGATTATGTGCCAGAATTTTCCTCAATCTTCACACACAGCATTAGGCAGTGTAAGGCATTTCCTTCCCAAAAGTTATTTATATTAAAACCTTAATTTTGTTAGAAAAGGACCTGCCAAAGCACTGAATTATTTCTAGACTTTAGGAAATAAAGCAAAAACGTGATAATAACATTAATGGTTTTGTCACTTCTGCTCTTCTGCAGCTGTGCTTCATCCAGCTCCTTCTCCATTTTCTCTCTTTCCAAATTGAGATCACTCAGCTCTTGACCAGTGACTTTAATTATCCTCTGTAGCCTGCGATTCTCAGCGTCCTTTGTGAGGTTCTCTGAGCGCAGCTCTGCCAGCAGGGTCTCCTTTTCCATCAGCAGAGCCTGGTAATCTGCAGCACCCTGAAACACAGAACAGCATTCAGGCTCCAGAGGGGGTTTTGGGGAGCCTGGAGTCTCCACTCCTCCTGCATCCCACAACCCTGCCCCTCTTCCCAGTGTTTCAGAATTGGGCACAAAGAAACAGTGAAATGACAAAACAAGGAAAGTGTAACACTAAAAATCTCCTCCACTGATGTAACAAAACTTTCCATGACATCCAGAGCAGGCTAAGGAAGTCTGAAGTAACAAAGAACAAGACAAGGTCATGGCAGTGTTATTGATTCACAAAGCTTTAATTACATCAAACTCTACTTTTGGAGTAGAGTTCAGTTTCAAGCTGGACTGGGGCAGAAATTACTGAACCTTTCCTGGAATCACAGAATGAAGGGTGGAAAGGAGCTTTCAGTGGAGCCCAGCTGCCAACCCAGCACCAGCACCTCGTTCACCACCAACCCAGCTCCTCAAGTGCCACATTTCTGGAACATTCAGGGATGGTGAGTGCAGCCTTCCCCTGGCACAGCCCATGGTGTGTTCTCACACACTGCTGCAGCTGGCCCTGGGCTCAGAGCAGTGACAGGAGCAGCACCATGGGCTCTGCAGCACCACTTACTCACTGAGAACTGCCTTCTACTCAGGGTTGTAGCTAAAGAGCAGAGTACTGAGGAGAAGGACTTGCTCTGCAATGTGGACTCTGTGGACAGGAGGGATCATCACACACTGTTTAAACTTGGAGCTTTTAAAAAATCATCAGTCTCAGAAATCATTAAGTCCCTTTTTTTCCTTCACACACACATAAAAAGCATTACTAAATCACATTTTCACAAATAACCTTCCACTATTTTATAAATAGTGGTTTCACATTTATTATATAAATAAATTCAAGCAGGTGTCTCACATCCAGTTCAACTCTAATAGGAAACCTTTGCTGGCACCATGCTTTTGGGGAAAAAAAAGCTCAAGATAACCTCAGCTCCCCAGAAATTTGTGTCTTTATTTTTAAGTTATTCTGATACATTTTTCTCTCTTAAAGATTCTCAGTTGGTTTAGATACAAAAAAAACCAAAACAAAACCAAAACCACAAACAAACAAACAAAAAAAAGCCAAAAACAATACATCAAAAACAGTTATGTGACATTTTAATATTCTGTTGTTCAAAGAATTTGATTTCGGAAATTTTTTCAAAGTAAGGAAAATTAATAATTTTAAAACAACATTTTAAACTAATTTCCATCCCTCTGCTTTCAAAGGTAACAAACACTGCCTGCTGTGTGGAACTACAGAGAAAGGAGGAGCAGGAATGGAGGAAACCACAACAAATTGCTTGTTCTTACCTTGAATTTTTGGACATGTGCCTTGTGAGTTGCCTCTCTTGCCTTAGCCAACGAAGCATTTAACTCTTCAATTTCAGAACCCAGCTCCTCATTCTTTAAATAAAGTAAAATGAATACTGTGTAAGAAGAGTTATTTCCAAGGGATGGTGATGCTGTAATTTCCACCCCATCTCATTAACCATTCATCCAACTACACAAAACACTTTCAAGAACACCAAATGCATCGTAGTAAATCTTATATAAAGAAATTCTTACTCTTATCCACTCACTAGACTGCCTATCACTCAAGTGAAGTATTTCCCACTCTTGCACACAATCTGAATTTCAGCTGATGCTGACCTCTCTCATTTTAGCTGCCTTTGACAGCTCCACTTACTCAACAACATAAAACACCCCTCGTATCTTCTAAGTGGTGCTCAGAGCTGATAAAAATCAGTATGCAACTGAGAACATTCTTCTTTCAAGTTCTTAAGGGAGGAAGATACTTAACTGATACTTTCTCCTCTCTCCTGCAGTCCAAGAGCCCAAACTGCAGACAAGCAGAATTGCTTAGAGAGGTGACAGCAGTGACAGGGACCCACTCAGAGCCTCCTCATGCTCACAGTGAGATCAGAGCCTGCCACACACACAACCCCTCCATGGTACTTCAACAAACCAGCAAGATCACAATCACCCTTACCTCTTTCTCCTTTGCTTTTATGGCAACAGTTAGTCCTTGGATTGTTTTATCCCTTTTCAAACCATTCTTCTTTTCAACAGCAAGCTCATTTTCTCTCTCTTGCAGCTCTTCTTGGAGTGACTAAATTAGATTATGTGAAAGTTGCATTAACTTCCCACTAAGAGATACTGTAACTGCACATTAATAAGTATATTCCCTCAGAGTTCTTGGAGCTTATTACTCAGATTACCAACATAAAATACAGTCCCCAAAACCAGAGGCAGCAAGTTAAAGATGTGCCTGGAATACTGTATAAGAAGGTGGCAGGCCACAAGCATCAGCTTCAATATTTCATGAGTGTGTCTGTCAGCTTCACTGAAAATTGCTTCAAAACCAGGAGGGGGCTTCCTGTCATCCCATATAAAAGAGAATTTAACAGAGGACCTGCTCTGCTTCCCTTGGAGTCAAGGCCTCCTGTGCCTATGAAAGGATAACAGAGGGAGCCTAACACACACTGAAAGGGGGCAAGGAAACAGGAGCAAAGCTGGAACTCACCTGAATTTTTTTTTCAAAGGAATTTCTCTCATTTTTAAGCTCCATTCTGAGAGCCTATAAGAACAAAACAGTTGTTATGGTCACTTTAACTCATTCTCAACACAAATACACTCTTTAAGCATTAAACTGAAGCTAAATGAGCTTAAAGACCCTGGGCACAAAGTAAGCCAGTCCAAATAAAGAAGAAAAAAAAAAGAAAATAGAACAAAAACCCTCAAAACACATTATTCTATGAGATAGAACTGCACTTGCTGAGTTAATAGAGGTGCATTTCTGCGACATTTATCTTTGTCAGCTTTTATCATGAGAGATTTTAATTAGCTCTTTTCCCTGGGGAGGTTACAGAATTATTTGTTTTAAAAAAGTAATCACATAAAACCAGAACTGTGCAAAGGTATTAATCAGATTTTTTTCTCCAAATGATCATATGCACTCTGTCCCCCTCCTGTGAAATGATTAAAGATGATGCTGTTTTCACCTTGACACACAAGTACTCCTGTGAAACCAGGGTGGTTTTTCCTGGCACACACTGGTTTAATTGCAAGACCACCCAGAACTGAAAACTTTTACTACCTCTAATCAATCCAATCATAAAAGATTCTTGACACACAAAAAAAAGTCTGTATGCACTGAGCTGAGCAATATTAACTTCCAAAACAAATGGGAAGAAAAATTCTCAGATGCCTGACAGCCTCCATAATTAACTTCCTTAATTCTGCCAGTTTTAATTTTGTCTTTGAATAACCAATAGAGAAAAAAAAAAAAACACTCAAGCCTCAGGACCTGTTTCTACATTCCAGCTTTCAGGATGTCTGTCTTCCTATTTAGGAGCCAAGTGAAATAAAAGACTGATTCTTGCACCTTTTGTAAGCTAAAGGGGAAACCTGCACTTTATTTCATGAGATGTTTTTATACCTCCCTTACCACAGCTTTTTGTTCAGACCATAACAGCAGAGACACTTCCCAAGAATGAATTCTCAAGTCACATTCTTAACTTTTATAGCAGTTATGTCATCCAGTGAGGGATATATTACCATCTAGGATTTCTCTAATATATACTTCTGTAAAGCAATTGCACTGTATCTGTTTCACAGGCATCAAGTCAGTGGGAAGCACAACCTCTCACTGAAGGAATGGATAAATAAGGATTAATATTGCCCACCAAGCCACAGCATAACCCATAAATGGTAAGGAACTGGAAAATGGAGGAGGAAATAATATTTTAAAAAACTGGATGATGTCACTCACAGAGTGTCATGCACAAAACCTTTAAATTCCTCCCCCCATGAGATTTATAACATGTAATTCATCAGGCAGTTTCCTCACCTCTAGCTCACTATCCTTTTCAAGCCTCAAAGCAATGGTAAGTTCTCTGATTTTTTCTGCTGGCAAGTTCCCATCAGAAGATCCACTCTGAGACTTTTCCCTTTCGAGGTGTTGAATTAGAGCTTCTTTACTTTTCAGTGACAGATTCAGTTGCTCTATAAGTCTAAAATCACAAGATTTTAAGTGTTAATCTTGCACCATCTACCACCAATTCTCCAGTCATTGCAGTAAATCTTGCAGACATCTCACCTAAGTGAAGACTCAAGACAATACTTGTAGAACTTAAGAAAGGACTTTCATAACCCTGGAAAACTTACAAAAGTGCTGTAAATTTAACATAAGCAAACAGGGTTGAGCTATCTGCAAAGTGCTCATTCTTATTTTCCTCCAATACCACTTCAAATATCAACAGTTAAGTTTCAATATTTTACTTACATTGTCCTTTACAGCACACAAAAACCTTATTAATCTATTTTCTTTCTTAGCCCACACAGCACATCCTTATGTGCCTTCAGCAAGCATCTCTTGAGTACTGAGTTTCATCTAAATGTGTATCTAAGTGGTTCTCATTTCACATAAACACCAAAAATCCCCATACTAAAAACAAGTCAGGTCAGTGCTGTTGTGTTCTGTCAATACACACCTTCACACTTCCAGTGTTCCAAGAACAATAAAGATATTTTCTGACAGACCTGAGTGTTACAATGAAAACTTTGCAGCATGAGATGCCATCCCTGACTCCCCATGTTTTGTAACCTGGATTGCAGAAGTATTTCCAGCAGGGTTTCTCTTCCCATTAAATCTAGCAGCCTGACCCATGAGTTTGTGTTTCACAGCTCCTGATCCTGTCAGGCTCTCAGAGAACTTTTAAAGATGACTTTGCACCACAAAGCACCAAACTGCTTGCTGTGTTGCCATTCACTCCATGGATGGCCAGTAACTCTGCAGTACCCAAGGGTAGGACCCAACTAATCAAGCCCAAACCTTGCTGACTCTTCACACTTTAACAATAAAGAATTCCAGCAGGTAGAAACATTGCTGGCAACAGTTCTGACCTGTCTTTCTCAGCTTCTGTAACCTTGTCCACATCCTTGGCAGGGGCATTCATAATTGAAGCAAGTTTTTGCTCAGCAGCAATTCTCAGAGCTTTCTCCTTCTCTGTCATTGCAAGGGCTTTTTCCACCTCTTCTTGGGCAGCTTTAAGATTCTGAAATTAAAACACACAATCCTGATGCCTCTAAGAACTAAATGCTCATGAATTTTTTCACATACTGAAGTTTCTTCTACCCAACATATGTCAGGATGTTTAATTTAGGAACTTTTACCAAGTATTTCAAGCTCTTTGTAAATGCTTCTGAACTCTGTGTCTGCATTTTCAAGATTAATCCACTTTGTGTGGTACAGAAAAAAGGGAAATTTGTTTCAAAGAAATAAAAAATACCCTAACTGATAGCAGAACTGAAAACAAAAGTGCCCCTATGCTATGGTTTTAGATTTAGCAATTATAACATGGTTTTGTCCCACTGTCCTCCCACTATCATAATAAATAGCTAATTTAAATTAAAGAGGTTAAAGAAGGGCTTTTTTGTTCAATAAAATTAATATTCCCAAGCTCACTGTAGCTAATTGGAACTCTTTCCAACATCATTTATAATATTGTGCAGGAATTGATAAAGTATGAAGCAGACATTTTTCTCTTGAACAGCAAAAGAAGTGGAGATAACAGCCAGAGATTTCAGTCAACTTCCGCTGGGTGACCCAACTCACAGAGATGAAGAACACCAAAAGAAAGACACACAAACCAACTTGCCATATATTAAATTTGATTCAGAACTTCATTTTTACACTGCAAGCTTCCCTGCTGTGCTCACCCAATTTAGTTTCCTATAAAATAAAAGCTTCCTTGTAGCCTAACAAGCCATTCCCTCCTGCCCTCACATCTAAACTCAAAGCATCTCTTTGGGGGAGGGAGAGCAAAATCTCCTTCACCACTGAACTTCCCCACTCAACCTCTCTCTGAAAAGCTGTTTTGCCAACATTCCCTTGTCAATCAAGAACTCTGAAGGAAATTAATCTTTGTTAGCACTCCCTGGATCTATATAATTACATGCTGCTGTGTAAACCTGTGACTAAAACCACACTGGAGTGCTAGAATTCATAAGCTGAATAAAATTAATGTCAGAGGCCAACACTATCTTTGGGCTACAGAAAATACCTGATCTCCATGAGATCAGAAAATCTGCTCTTCAACCTATCAGATCTGGAAAACACCAGCCTGACTGCCTGATTTGGGCCAGAGGAAGCAATTTAAGAACTTCTCTGCCAGTTCAACAGCACAAAGAACGCTTTCAGAAATCCCAGTTCCACTAAAATGAATAAGAGGTCATGCAAATCCCCCTTTCCTCCTCCCTGAAGGAACTCACTTTAAATGGACTTCAATCATCCTTGTGGGTCCCTTCCCTTACACTACAATAAACACTACTTTACTTCCCTTTAAAGTAACCAGAACCCAACAATAAACACAGGAATAAACTGTGTCAAGCACAGAGAGGCAGGAAAGAAAAAAGACATTATGAAAATACAGATTGAGCACAGTTATCAAATCTCAGGTAACTGTACAAAGACAGCAGTGATTCCTTATTACTCCATCAGCTGTGGTCACTCACCTCCTCCAGAAGGTTTATTCTGCCAGTCAGCCTTGCCTCCATCTCTTGCATCTTCTTCTGTGCCTCTTTCCCGTGCTGCACCTCAGCATCACCACCCTGGGCCAAGCTTTCAACTGCCTTACTGAGAGACAAAAACACAGACATAAATCCCAGGGCATATCAACATGGAAAACATTTCAGGTACCAGTGGACTATGCATCCTTCTCTGGACCTGCTTATCACTTTAAGGTTAAATACCAACACCCACAGGCTGTGCAGCAATTTGGGTGCTGTCTGTGGGTTCTACATACAAGCCTTGGCACAGTGCATAAAGAAGCATTTCAGATGTATGATGAAAAAGTGAAATATTTCCTTTATATTTCTAAAGCTTCCAAATACACTTTAAAACCTTCAGCACATTTGTGTTTTCTACAGGAGGCAGCACTGGAATAAAGTGAACACATGGAGCTGCTGAGATCTCTTCATTTGCCTTTTCAGTATTTGTTAAAACCTTATGAGAAAAGAACAGGCAGTGTCTCCTTACTCAACACCAGATGTTGTTCATGATTGCCACCTAAATTTTGTTTTTAGCATGACCTTGTGCAAGGTTCCCTTCAAAGCACAGCAATACCCTTTGAGCAACCTGAAGAGATCAAACAAAATTCATCTGGTCCTCAGCAAAACAAAGAAAATTCCATTGCAACTGAGGCCTGGGGGCAATCAACAGCTGCCAGCCTGGATTACTTTCGAACCAGACATTTCTAAATAAGTGCCCTTTAGATCCTCCAATTCCTAAAGCATTAGGGAAAAACCACACAGAAACAAATCCTAGAGTAATGGACAGCAAGAAATAAAAGTGGTGCTTACTAGGCCTTGATGAGCAGCTTCTCCCTCTCCTGCAGTTCACGCTTCAGACTTTCTATCTCAACTTTCAGCTCAATGTTCTGTGACAAAAGAATGAAAATGTCTGGGAAGAACTGGAAGATCACCCATCCCAAAAGTTATTGGCAGTGGGTACATTACTTTTTGCTTGGAGCAGCAAATATAAAGCATCACTGGGATAAGAACAGACATTTAGCTGTTAAAAAACATATTTTGCAAGGTTCAAACCTTCCAGAAATATCAATAACATTAAGGACCATTGCACTCAAGCAATAAAAATCCCCTGCACACACACTTAACTGCTCTAACAGGGAGTAGTTTGGGAATTTCTAGGGTTTCCAAGCAGATTTTTTCTTTAAGCTACAAGATATTTTATTTTCTTTTCAAAACCTGATTTTATCAACTACAGAAGATTTTGGTAATTTTAGAATTATTTTGTTATAGCCTGAGGAAACTCTCATGATGTAATTGCACAAAGAACTCCTTGGCCAGGAAGCCGACAAACACCATTTCAACACATGAGCAATTACAAAAAAAATCACCAGTGGAGAAGACCAGGCAGCAATATTCAGCTGCAGCTGTCATCTACTCAAACATCAATTTATGTTCTTAACTACTGAAACATCCACCAAGAGAGACTCAAGTTTCCATCCCATTATGGAAAAGAGACCTGAGCAAAGCACCTGGTTAGGTCACTTTAATTTAGTTATTACTGAAAAGGATGAGGTCAGAATACAATAATCACACCAAAATTTCCAATTAAAAAAAAAAAGCTTAAAAATAAGTAAAACAGGCAACCTTCCCACAAAACAAACTCTTCAAAAAGAGACAGTTCCAGGAAATTATTCTAAATGCCTACAAATTTGTAGACTTCTTCAGTGGGACCATCAAACTTCTGCTGCATTCGCTCCTCCAGAAAATAAATACGAAGTTTCAGGTTGAAGTTTTCTTTTTTCAGATCAGTGATTTGCTGTGAAAGAAACAAGATAATGAGAAAAACGGGGGGAAAAAAAGGGAAAAATCCAAACCTCCAACAGTTTTGCTTTCACCAGTGCAAGACCAGAATTTCACCCACTTGACAAAGTAAAACTCGTACATGTGGGTGACACACACGGGTCCAACTGTGAATTAAATATAATTTAATTAAATATAATTAAATATAGAAGACACAGTCTTGTGCCCTTTGAGCTATTTGCTAAAGTATCAAAATACTGACTGACTTGACACAATAAGAACTGAGGAGAGATTTTTCAATCTAACACTAAGTAATTCTTCGAAATGATAGAACTTGAACAAAATACAATGTTGAAAGAGAAATATTTCCTAAGCAAAAGCCTGGAAAGGCAGTTTCATTAATAGGAGCCAGGTAATTTTATTCATAGCAAGAAAAGCCACAAGCACACAAGTGAGCCCAATTGAACACCAATAAAACCTTTATCCCATCCCATAATTCATAGTGCAATTCTTTGGGGAAAAATTGCTTATCACTTTTAACCCTCCTTGTAGAAGCAGTAACTTGGTTGATGGTTTCATTAAAGAAAGGAGTCTCTTTCTAAATTTTTTTAAGAGACTAAGCATAAAACATTCATTCAAATAAGACTCATGTCTCCTGCCAGATGCTTTCAGCAAATGGAAATCTAATATGTTACAGAGCTACTAATAAAATATTTATGTAGGCTTTTCCAGAACACTACAGTGCTATTTGTAAAAATTATTAGCAGTACAATTTCCAAAATATTTGGTTTGTGAAACTCAAGATTACCTTCTGTAACTGCACTTAGAACCTGCATCTGCAAACAATTCTTCAGTTTAATACTCCCTGCCCAGCAAGCTGCCTTGTCATTATTCACAAAAGTGAAAAACTGAAAATCCTCCATAAACTTTGTGGCTCATTCCCACACCTTGAAGCAACCTGCAAATCATTGCCAGCAGTTCCTGCTCATTCAGAAAAAGTCAAAGTGAAAAAAACACTCTGAAGTTGTACCAGTTGAACTTCTAATTAGTCTTCAGACATTCAATATATTTCTGAGTCAAAAGGAAAAAATAATTTCAAAAGGATTCAGCATTTCACAACTCTTGTACATGTATTTCAGTGACAACAGAGATAAACCAAAGTGCTTAAGGGTAATATTTTCAAAAGGCAAATGAAACAGACTATGCAATCTTAAACCAAGGAGTGAAACAAATGTCATCTCTGATGTTCAGTTTCTTGGATGAAAGTTAGAGTAGGCAGACAATTAAAGAGTTATTGCTTAATGAAAGAAGACATGTAAAATCTGAGAAAGTTCACACTGCAAGAAGTGGCAACCCTCAGAACTTATACATGTGAAGACTCAGTCTTAATTCCTTCATGCATTTTGGTTTCTGTATTTAAATAAAAGGAATGAAAACCATGACAATGATATACATACAGCACAGAATATTCCACAGCATGAACAGCACAGCAGCAAATCCTAGCTCAGATTAACTCCTTTCCAAGTCTGCATGGAGCCAGTTTTGTTCAAAAGGCATCTGTCAGCAGTGGCTGTGGTTTCACAGCACAACAGTTTTCAACTACAAAGAATGTTTTAGATTTACAGCAAAACTCTTAAGCGGGTTTGGAGAGACAAGAAAGAAACCCACAAATATTATTACTCAGCTCCCTTACTTGATACCCATCATCCTTTCTGTCCAGGAATACCTCATTATCCATAACAAGGTCCCCCTTAGAGATGCCTTTTGCTGTGCCCATGTAATCATGTTTTCTATAACAGAATGTTTTTTACTTCTAGATGGCAACAAAGTTGGACACCATAAATAATTCAAAAATCTGCACCTCCAACATTACCAGCTCAGCACCTTCTCCAGGTATAAACATTAAAGGACCTTTCCTACATGGATTCACCTTTTAGCCCATTTAAAGATTATTACTTCCATCCCCTCTCTTAGCTGTGAGGCCAGAGCCCATTCTTTTCATTACAACATTCCTATAGCCTGTATGAATAACAGAGGTACAGAAAAAAGTTTAATGGTGTTTAATGTCTCTTCTTCTTCCTTCATGTCAATGGATCTTTGAGCTTCATTACACTGCTGGCATCCATAAAAGTTCCCATCCCAAGGGAAGTTTTACAGCTCAGTTTAATGTGAGTGGTCTGAGCATACCTGGATGCCAGACCCATAGGGAGGCCCCTGCTCTGCATCACACAGGACAAACAGCAACAGACTTTTCCTCTCTTCTGCAACTTTTTTTCCTGTGCCCAGGAACCCTGCAGATACTAAACCACTAGCAATGTATATTCTGGACTGAGGTCTTTGTCAGACATCACAGTAAGAGATTTTAAGCACAGACCAATGTGAAGGCAGTGTCTGTTTACCCCCAAGACAAGAAACAAGAGAGAAAGATACAGACTCCAAAAAACATCCTCCAGCAAAGGCTTTCCAAAACAGCCTTTCAATTCTGAGCAAAGAGCAGAGCTTTCTCCTCGGGGGGGTTATAAGGCCACAAGAAGCTGAAAGAGTTTGTAAGAAACATTCATTTCAAACACAGCATTGCCACAAAAGGTAACAGCAGCAGTGCACTGAAACTGCAGACTCTCAGCACAGCCCAAAGGCAGCAGCCACAGCCTTTATCTGTAGCAGTCATCTCAGATTTTAGATTGCTTTCCTGTCTACAGACTCTTCACACAACAATAAAGATCTTTAAAGTTTTTCACTCTAGTCCTTAACGGGGAAGTTGTCCTGCAAGACACCCTAACCAAATCATCATACAGCAGACATAAACAACTGCCTTATTCAATTTAAAAAGCCAATACAGTTAACATATTTTTAAAATCTAACGTTTTCCTTTATATTCTAGTAAGTACCAAAATACTTTTATCTACCAAGCTGTCACAATGACACCAGATTTCTCAACACAAGCATTCCAAGCACACTCATACTACAAAGTTAAAAGGCATTATACTGCAGTCAATGAATTAAAAAGCCAAATCCCACACTAGCCTAAATGAAAATAAACTTGATGTTTCCCTGAAATAAATCAACAGCAGATGTGCAAACCAAGTTCTGATGTTTCTGGTGAGCTGCAGGAACTTTTGAGCAGAGGGTGCCAATTTTGTTTCACAACTTGAGCACAGCAGTCGGCTGCTCTGAGCAACAAATTCCTGCCTCGGTTTTTGAAAGCAACACTAAAGCAATGGAGTTTCAAAGCATGGACAGGGACATTCACCTGGCCACACCTCCAAAAGATGTGTGCCAACTGACTTCAGCCAGCACGCTGGAAATATCTTGGTAATTAATCTGTGTCTGAGTCTTGCATTAAAAGTTCTGCTTACGTTTTCATAGTCCTTCATGGTCCGAGCTCGGGTTGGTGAGACTGTGTCTTCTGCCACATCTGGTACCACTAAACATTTAAGACGACAGAACAAGTTCAGACAGCAGAATCTAAATAGGGTTTCAATTTGGCAAAGGTCTACACTAATCTAAACATGACAAAATCTTTCGGGAAGTGAGAGAGGCACTGCTAGGCCCCCTGTTTACATTACAGGCTAGCATCTACATTCCATTCTGATCACAGTAAGCTATCACAAACTCCCAGATCCCATCACCCGTTTAAATAATAATGTACACTGCAATTAGGCTGTGCGAGCCGCGCTGTCAAGAACAAACCCTCAGAGCAAGAACTGGCTGACGCACAGCATGCACTGCCCTAACCCAGGGCAGCATGCGAGCAGGCAGCACGGCCTCACTGCAAATCCCGAGTATTTTAAGTGCAGGCTGCACAAACCCGCTGATCACCTTATGTAAGGCTGAGAGCCCGAATGGCCACAGGCAGGCACGCTCAGCACTCACGGCAGCAGCTGCGTGGTCTTAAAAACTCCTAAATAACCTACAAAAGCGTATCACTTAAAGGACTTTTTTTTTTAATTATTTATTTCTTTTTGCCTTTATCCCGCAAGTTTGATGTTTATCCCGCAGGTTTGCAGGGCAGCGCGAAGCACCGAGGCGGGGCAGGGATGGATGGATGTGCGGGCGATGCAGCCTTACCTTGTCCGGAGGGCGGGCCGGGCCGGGGGTCCCCGCGGGAGATGTCCGGCAGCTGGAGCCCGCTGACGCTGGGGAAGGAGCAGGAGAGCGCTGAGGGCACAACACCCGGGGCTCATCCCCCCGAGCCCGCCCGCGGCCGGCGGGCCCGGCCCCGCACACGCACCCGAGCTGCCTGAGCGCATCCCCGGCCCACAGCTGCCCCGTACCTGCCCTCGAACGCCAGCGGCAGCGTCAGGTCCTCCCCCGGCAGCGAATCCATGGATCGGCCGCGCGGCTCCCGCGGCTCCCGCCGCCTTTGTGCGCGGATTTGGCGGCTTCCCTGGAATTCAAACGCCCGCAATCGTTTCCGCCATCTTTGCGTGGGGCGGGGCTGAAGCCGCTGAAGCCGCCGCGAAGCGCGCAGGGGGCGGGCACAGTGGAAAGTGAATGGGAGCCGCCCTGTTTGATAAGGGCAGCGGGCTGAGGTGGGCGGGCAGCGCCATGTTGGCTGAGGGCAGAGCGGGGCGGGTGCCGGCCGGGCAGCGCCATGTTGGCTGAGGGCAGAGCGGGGCTGGTGAGGGACGGGCAGCGCCATGTTGGCTGAGGGCAGAGCGGGGCGGTGCCGGCCGGGCGCCATCTCGAGTGAGGGAAGGAGCCCGGGCTGGCCGCCTGAGGGGACGCGGTGATCCCCGCCGCTCCATGGGCCCCGCTCCAAAACTGCCCATTTGGAAGAGGGTTTGAAGGTCCCCGGCTCCTGCCGAGCCTGGCAGAGCCGCGGGAGCTGATGTTCCCCGCAGAGCAGAGCCGTCATTGGGCTCTGCGGAAGAAATAAAAGCGTTAGTTTGACATTCTGGGCGCTGCTCATCGTAACGGGCAGGGCTGAAGGCAGCTGCGGTCATCATCCGCGCAAGCGGGTTTTGAATGATCTGGGAGTTTTTTTGTACAGCGAAGTTGTAAGCCTGTCGGCTCTCCCACTGTTTTGTGGGGGGAAATGTAACGGCATTGGACATTTCAAATGGTCCCCAGCGGGAAAAGCTGCACGGGTTAAATGCTGCTGGTGTGGCCCCTCCTCGGGACACGGCCAGGGTGACAGCGCTGGTCACAGTGCAGCTCCACACCTTGCTGAGCGTCCTCGCCTTCCTGTAATTCATTTAGAGCCTGGGTGCAGGACTGAAATACCTCCTTGCATTTACATCATCACAGAGTTATTTAGGCTGGAAAAGACCTCTGAGATACAGAACCCAACCTTTGACCAGTCCCTGCCTTGTCACCCGCCCAGCGCACTGCGTACCATGTCCAGTCACACCTCCAAGGACAGGGACTCTGTCACCTCCCTGGGCAGCCCTTCCCTAATGTCCAATCACCCATTTTGAGAAAAAATTTCTCCTGATGTCCAACCTGAACCTCCCTGGTACAGCTCGAGGCCATTCCCTGTTGTCCTTTTTCTTGTTCCCTGGGAGCAGAGCCCAACACCCGCAGCTGTCCCCTCGTGTCCGGGAGTTGTGCAGAGCTGTAACAGGAGGAAGCTCCATCCCAGCAGGACACTCACCTGGCTCGCCTGCAGGACTGACCCTGTGCATTAGATTTGGTTTCCTCTTTTGGATTTGGTTTCCTCTTTGCTACCAATTCAGGTCAGGTTTCACTCACTTTCCTCTAGGCTGTCTCAGGGCATCTCTTACCCAGCCAGGAATTAGGCCACGGATAAGGGCTGACCACAGGCCATGAATTCTGTGAGCTTAATTATTCCCAGTTCTCTGAGTTTATTATTCCTAGTTGGCCTAGTGCCCTGTGAACTCTATTTCTTCCATGTACGTGCAGCAGCTCACTGTTTAGATTGATACCCACCTGTCAAATGCCCCAGACTGGTGGGAGCAGCCTCTGCAGCTCAGGGTGTGTGTGGCCATGGTGGGAGCAGCCTCTGCAGCTCAGGGTGTGTGTGGCCATGGTGGGAGCAGCCTCTGCAGCTCAGGATGTCTATGGTCACTGTGGGAGCAGCCTCTGCAGCTCAGGGTGTGTATGGCCATGGTGGGAGCAGCCTCCGCAGCTCAGGGTGTGTATGGTCACTGTGGGAGCAGCCTCTGCAGCTCAGGGTGTGTATGGCCATGGTGGGAGCAGCCTCTGCAGCTCAGGGTGTGTATGGTCACTGTGGGAGCAGCCTCTGCAGCTCAGGATGTGCATGGTCACTGTGGGAGCAGCCTCTGCAGCTCAGGATGTGTATGGCCATGGTGGGAGCAGCCTCTGCAGCTCAGGATGTGCATGGTCACTGTGGGAGCAGCCTCTGCAGCTCAGGGTGTGCATGGCCATGGTGGGAGCAGCCTCTGCAGCTCAGGGTGTGTATGGCCTTGGTGGGAGCAGCCTCTGCAGCTCAGGGTGTGTATGGCCTTGGTGGGAGCAGCCTCTGCAGCTCAGGATGTCTATGGTCATGGTGGGAGCAGCCTCTGCAGCTCAGGGGGTGTGTGGTCACTGTGGGAGCAGCCTCTGCAGCTCAGGATGTGTATGGCCATGGGGGGAGCAGCCTCTGCAGCTCAGGATGTGTGTGGTCACTATGAGAGCAGCCTCTGCAGCTCAGGATGTGTGTGGCCATGGTGGGAGCAGCCTCTGCAGCTCAGGATGTGTGTGGCCATGGTGGGAGCAGCCTCTGCAGCTCAGGGTGTGTATGGTCACTGTGGGAGCAGCCTCTGCAGCTCAGGGTGTGTATGGTCACTGTGGGAGCAGCCTCTGCAGCTCAGGGTGTGTATGGCCATGGTGAGAGCAGCCTCTGCAGCCCAGGATGTGTGTGGTTGTGGTGGGCTTTCCATCCCTGCTCAATTCTTTCAGCTTTCTGGGTACAAGTGTATGATGGAGCTGCAGCAGAGTCCCAAACTGCCAGGAAGTGGCAGGCACTGCTTAGCACAACTAAGCCCTTAAGCCCATCTCCTGTCCAACTGGACATGCCTCATGCTTTGCATTTGGGGTCTGATGATCCTAAGGGATGTTCAGTTCCTGCAACTCCCCCATGAGAGACCTCAAGAGACACTGGTCACCTTATGTGACTGAAACGCTTCTGCAGTAGCCTCTGCCAAGCTGAAATTAAGTTCACAAAATCAGGTCTGCCATATGGCACCAGGATCTGATCAGCCAGGCTGAATTGTGAGTTTTCCTCATTTACAGAGCAGATCTTCATAAAATGAATAAGTCCACTCACTTGAAAGGATAATACCAATTTGCTCTGGTTTAAGGTTTCAGCGAGGTGTTACATATTTGATGTAGGTCTTTAAATCAGCATCCATCAGCCACAAGTGCAGAGTAAATCACTCTGCACACACAGCACAGAGTCTGCAGAGTCACAGCCTCTGTCCAACACACTGTAGTCAAAAGGAAATCCGCAGGGTCCTCCTTGTGAAGTTTATTACTTCCTGAATTGGCTGTGTGATGGACAAAGGTGGGGATATATAGAGATACATCCCTGTCTATCTTCCCTGGAAACCAAGCTGGCTTGGAGCAACCTGGTCCAGTGGAAGGTGAAATGAGATGATCTTTTAGGTCCTTTCCAACCCAAACCATTCTGTGCTTCTATGTTTCTACACACAGCCAGGATGGAAAATTTCCCTGGGAAATTTTACTGCACTGCCCCATGTTTTACAACTTGCAGTAGCACCAGGAAGCTGCAAGGGGCAGAAGGAACTGAGAAATGTGTTGTTTAGAAGCAGTTAACAATTTGCCTTTGGATAATCTGCTTAATGTTGTTTAACCTTAAGTTCATTAGTAGCACATTTGGGGAGATTACACTAAACCCTCATGCCAGGAAGCCGTATTGGAACTTTCCTTCTTCTCAAGGCAGCCTGAGATCCTTCCCACCTCAGGTAAAGAGTCCTAAAAGGAGTCTGGGGAAGTGCAGTGCAGTGGTAGGGCTGAGCTGAGGACAGGGGCCAGCTGCTCGCTGTGCTGGGCTGGCACAAGGAGAGCAGATGTCACCATCAGCTGAACACGGCTCCCCCTCACCCTCCTGTTCTCACTCCCTGCTCTGGGGACCTGCTTCACACTCAGCTCTGCCTCCTCCTCACACAGTTCACAGCAAGATTCTTCCTAAGTTAAGTCATGCACAATCCAACTGCTCTGCTAATGCAAATCAGGTCTCAATAAACTGCCTTGAATTTCAGCAGTGTGGCCTTTACACAGCTCTGGCTCAGTCTGACATCTCAATGAACACTTCAAACCACGTGCTTGCTCAGTGTATGAAGCCTTACCTCTCCAAGTTCTCTGCTTAATTAGGGCTGAAAAGTCAGACACAGCTTTCACCAAAAAAGCGCCTTTAACAGTTGTGTTTGCAAAACAAAAATCAATTTCCTAACTCTGCCAAGTGAGAAGGAAATGCAAGTTTTCCACAGGCCCCTCTGCAAACACTCCCAGAACTGATGCTACAGATGTGGATTACAGAATATCTATAACAAAAATGGCCTTTGAAAGACATTTGTGGTCATGAAAAAAATATCTGATACAATATCCCATTTCCAGCTTTGCTCTGAGGGTTTCATTGTTAGTGATTCACATCTCTGACAAAGTGTGTCCATTAAAACAGTGGGAAAACAGCCAGTGCCTGTGGAGCTCCCAACCTTCACTGAGGGCTGGGACGGTTCATAGCACACACAAGAGATCAGAGGACTCATTTTTTAGCTGGATTTTCCGACACAGGATGTCAACTGTGCTTATGAATATCTATGATAGAAAACATTTTTGTGCCTTGGTTCTCATCTCGCATACAGGGGCATAATGAAGGAATAATTCTCTTGGAACAAATGTTATTACTGGAATGAGATTGGATTCAATCCTTTCTGTCACTGGGAGGACTCTTGCTGAAATTCAATGAACAGAAACACAAATGCAAAAATCCAAGTGGCATAGATACAAACTATATACATTTATTTTTATTCATTTTAAATAACATTCTTCTGTATAAATTCTGACATATATTCAAATCATACACTTTTTTTTTCTTTTTAGAAATGCATTTGTAAGCATGGCATATGCTTGGGAGACACTGTATTTGGATGTAGAGTGAGACTGATGGGTTTCAGATGGGAGCAAGTACAACTTTTAAGGCCCACATTTTTCTTATTTTAATCCATTCCTCTGACACATGAAGAGCAGAGTCCTGTGGGAGCTCACTCTAAAACTTCACTTAAAAGAGAAAACTATTTTTATATCCTTTATTTAAAGGAGACTGTGCAAACTTTCTGCCACATTTACATTGCCTGTCACATTGAAGAGGATGATGCAGTGCAGCACTGGTTAACTGGCCCAGGATACCTGAAGGATGCTGGATATATTCCCTCCTCTTTCAGAAATGCTTGCTAAGTTTGCTCAGCCTGGTCCAAGGGAATCATCATTCCAGTGGCTGACACCTCCTGACAGCTCCCCAGGGCTAGTGCTCCTCGTAGCTATTTCCAGCCACAGTGGTCCACGAGATTGCAGATCATGTCTCCTCATTAGCCCAAGCACTTTCCTGCCACGTGTTGCATTCTGCTCACCAAGTGCTGCCCTGAGCCTGCCCACCCCAGCTCTGTCCCTTCACCTGCTCCTTCTGTCCCCCTGCCTTCACTGCCCAGCTGGACTGGCCCCAGGCAGAGCAGCTGTGCCCTCACACTGCCCAGGATGCCTGGAGCTGCTTTCCCACATCCCCCTGCCCTGTCACACCTCCTCTCTGCTCTGCAGCTGCTGTCCCGTGGTGTGAGTGCCCTTCCCTGAGACAGCCCCAGCACTGTCCCAGGCACCAGGTGCTGTACCTGGATTGCCACCTCAGCCCCACAGATCACCAAGATGCCCTAGCCTGGCCTTGCTGGCTGCTCAGCTGGGCCTCAAAACAGCCCTGGGAGTCCAATTCTGCTTTACCTGCCCTTCCCCCAGGGTCAGGACAAACCTCAGCACCTGGGAAGCCTCGTGACAAGCGATGGCACACATCATGGTGCTGGTGGCCTCAGGACCCTGGCACAAGTGTTTGAGCTCTGCTACCCCTCCACATGCAACCCAACCCAAGGGCACTGGAGACAGAACCAGCTCAGCTTCTTCCTCCCCTCCTGTGGTGCCAGGGAACTGATAAGAGCGCAGACAAGCTGATCTCACAGCACCAAAGTCAAACATGAGGCTGTTTATTCTTTCCCTGCTGAGGCATTTATCTCTTTTTATTACTGTTGCTCCTGTGTGCCAAGGCCTGGGTGGCAGGAGGTGGCTGCTGTGTCCCTGCTGACTCATCCTGCCATTTGACAAGCAGGGTGCCAGTGCCACATCCTCACTGTGCTCCCTGTTCAGGAACATCCTGTGCCATCCAAGTCTGGGCAGCCAGGTCCCCCCTGCCCAACCAAGCTTCCCATCACATCTTCCAGGCAGTCTCCATCCCTTCATCCAGCTGTGCAATCCACAGACAGCAGCTGGCCCACCCTGCAGGGCATCCTGCCTCCTCCTCTTCCCAGACACAAAGCCTTTGCATTACTTTGGAGGTCAGAAGCAGCCCAGGTGCCAACACCTCCTGTGCTGTGGCAGGCAGGGACCAGGAGGGCTGAGCACCTGAGCCCACGCTCTGCTTGAGCAGATGGTCCCTATTTCTGCAGTGAAATTTCTACAAAACCCAAGCCTGTTCCTGTTACAAAGCAGCCCACAGTCACAGCAAAATTTAAGGAAGAGGTGTTTTGTGGCAGAGATGAAAAAATCTGCTAAAGTATTTTAGAAACATTAAAGTGAACAACCTGTCCTTCAATTTGCTTGCTAGCATCAGTCCCAGAAGCCAACACTTCCTAAATTACCCTTCCCCACCCCATTAAGTGACCAAGTGCAAGTGTATCCCTAGATCAGCACCTCTAAATAATTACAACTTCTAGGAAATTTTCTGTTTTGTCACCACCCTGCTCTTTAAAAGTCTGATGAGTAACTCAAGGATTAGCAATATCCAGATTTTCTCCTCCAGTCCTCCCCCGTTTTAGAACTAAAAGTAACATTGCTCTGAATGACATGAGCCAGTTTTATCACCTGAAGTATGGGACTTCACCCAGGCCCACCACAGGCAAAGGGAGCTTCTCCATCAGCCTTTTCCCATCAGCTTGGATCTATATGCAATTCCACATTCTGCCCTCACCATATCCCTTGGTCATCCTCAACAATTTTCATTCTGACTTGCCATGCCTCATCTTTAAATCAGACAGCAAGTTTTTGAGGCAGAAATGGCATCTTTGAGCATGTGTTTGAATCACCTACTTCCCCCCTCCCACATTTCCAAAGAGAAACCTCGTCACAGCACCAAAAAGCAAATAAATAACCAATATGTTCTCTCTACCATTTCTCATCTGGAGAAATATTCACTTTTTCCTGGCTCAGAGGATGCATGCACCAGCTCCTGTATCACCACTGCCCCACCACACACAGCAAAATGCAGCTGCAGCTCTGAGGCTGGGCAAGAGTGAGGGGAAATATTTGTTCCTTGCCCTGTTTCCATGCAGCAGTTTGGTTTCCAGGGGTGTGACAGGTGGCACAGGGAGCACAGGGAGGCACTCACATGCAGGTACCAACCCAGGAGCTCCCTGGTGTACCCCTGGTGCAGTGCTGCCTGTTAATTGTTCTCTCTGCTAACAGCCCACCAGCTTCCCACCAACACCAGGGAATCTGTAAAAGCTGTTCCCTGTAGTGCTTTTTGGACAGCTGATTCCCCACCACCACCTTGTGCTGCTTTAAATTCTGCAAGCATCTGTGCCCTTTTACCTTCTGAGCCTCAAAGTGCAGATCAGGTCCTGTGAGCTCTTCATCCCAAAGCTGTTTGCACCCAAATCCAGCAGACCTTTGCTCCTGGCCCTCAGAGGCCAGGGGCTGAGCTCAGCCCTCCAGCACATCCCCCTGCCGTGTCAGCTCAGCAGGGATGGCAGTGGGATCCCTCCACACCATGAGCACCCACCTGGGAGAGCCTCAGCCGTTGAGCCCAGGCTCTCTGTGTTTGTGACAGTGTATTTGCATTTTGTATAGAGACTTGAAAACAAGGAATACATTGGTGCATCCAATTTTTGGACACCTACTCAGCCCTAGTCATGGCAACACTGGTATTCATTCTGTATTTGAAGGAATGGCAAAATTTGACAGATACAAGAAGGGAACACTCACATTTTTTTCTAAAAAAGAAGTTATTCAATGACAGTGGAAGAAAAGCTTTAAGCAGTTGGTGTTTGCCAGAGGCCCAGCTCCAACAATATTGCCATCTCATTTACAGTATTTTAAACAATCCTCATGTTTTTGTTTTTTTAAACAACACCACTAACCGCTGTACAATTAAAACCTAGAGGATAAAACAGGACCTGGGGGAGGTTGGGGAGGGGGTCATGGTTTTGTTGTTGGGGATTTTTTGGTTGGTCAGTTGGTTGCTTGTCTTTTTTACAAATAATTACAAATACAATTCCAAGAAGATATATTACATACTATATACAGAACACACCATTTCTATCAGGGTAGGGTATTAAGCCTGGCTTTTATTTTTACATGGCAACCCTGAGATGTCTTGTCGTCTTCCCTTGCACAGAAACTATACAAGTTCATTAACTCCTTCTAGAAAAAAATGGATTGCTATGTCTTAATAGCATCATCACCCTGTATAAATACTCAGAAAGGGAAAAGCTTAGTCTCTTCCCTAACTCAAATGTTCTTGAGATTTTTTCCCACTTCCCTGCTTAGTGGGAACACATATTGGTGACTTTTTAAAGTGTGCAACTCACTCCTCCTACTTGCCTTTTGGTAGTACAGTGAACAATTACTTCCCTTTTTTTTTGTTCTCCTTTGCAAATAAGTTTCTGTCAGGAATGAAGATGATGCCTTTCCAAAGATCTGTTTCCTGGAATTCCACTGTTAATTCATGAGCTACTTCTCAAACTAAAGGATGAAGACACAAGTGTTGGGTTGGCTGGAAAACAAGTAGCTTCTGACTCCTCCTGGGGTTCTGCTCTCTCCACCCCACCACCTCTTCATAAATACATGTTCCAATTCAGCATAATCCAGTTTATAACAACAGTGAATTCTATGGATCTTTATGGAGAACAGGACACTGAATGCATCTCAGCACACTACCTGAAATTCAGATGTACTACACTGTCTTCTGTTCACCTGCAAGCTACAGCACGCCGGGCACCAGAGAGTATCTGAAGAGCAAATCCCTCTGCGTGAAGCCTCGGCACGGATCCTGACACCCCCTCCACAAGCCCTGTAACTTTTTGAGAAGCAAACTTTGGAATAGCTGGATGACTTCTAAGCTTTATAATTATGCATGGGAGTCGTCAGCGTGAGCTGTCCATTCGGGGCCACCTCATTGCCATCATCTTCCAGCAGCCCCGACACGTCAGCGTTGGGAATGCTGTCGTGGTAGCTGCTGAAGCTGATGTTGTCCTCTTTGAGCTCAATGGTCCAAAAGGGAGCGTTCAGTTTTCGGTTCTGATACTCACGGTACATGTAGACAGCACCCACAAAGCCCATCAGCAGGACCACAACAATGATGATCACTGTCAAAATAATGATGTTAAACTGAGTCCACGAAACGTCTGCGAAAGCAGAGGTGCTGTTGTCAGAGGAGCTGATAGGAAATATTGTCTGTAGAGTTGTGGGTGACAAAGTACTGTTTAGCACTGCTGTGGAAAAGGATGTGGCCTTGGTGGTATTTGGAGCAGAAGTTGGAAACTCTGTTGGTTCTGGGCCAAGAGTGGCTTCTACAAAACAAAAAAAGATCAATAAAAAAATCTGCTAAGGTGAAAATCAAACACAAACAAGATCAAAACTGAAAAAATGAACCACAAGTACTCAGCCATCCCAGCATTTTGCAGCAGGCTCAGAGTTTGCACCACTTCAGGCAAAGTCAGTTCTGCTTTCAAATGAAGTAATATACAAGCCACACAGAAACCCCCAGCCTACACAGCCAGAAGCAGGACACCAAATCACAACAACAAAAAGACTCTGTGTGTTCTTCAGAAGCTTTTGAACACAGCAGAGGCCAGTTGGGATCCTGGTTTGGTTTAGGCTGCTGGCATAGGTGCACACAGGAAGGATCAGAACATGGGAAGTACCAGACTGTGCTCTGTCTTTTCCCTGGCACTACATAGCCAAGAAGCTGCCTTGCTTCCAGCAGCCATGGGATAACTCCCTTCTCAGTTCAGGAGTCACATTAACCTTGAGATCTCAGAGAGGGATGGGAATTCATTGCACCTGCATCAAACCTGTTGAGCTGCAGGCTCAGCACCATAAATCTGTAGTATTAAGCTCACAAATGTAGCTAATAAAGCATTTCCTCACATGAATAACCTGATTTATTTTAGATTCTCAAGTCCAGGCAACAGGAACACTCCACAAGCTGAAGCCTCAATCAGCCAGAATTTTCTCTGCACCTATTGCTCCACAGGACTCTCTGCATCCTCTTTCCCACTCTCTTCCTGCCAAGAGAAAAGCAACTTCATTTTAAATCCACATACAGCTGCAGCAATTACAGCTGATGGTGCCATGCTGTATGGATCCAGCTTCCAGCTCTCCTGAACATCTACTAATTATGATTGAGGAGGAGAGTCACTTCCGAAGGACTAATTTTGCACTAAGTTGCATCTCCAATGGCAACAGGAGCTGGAAATATTCAGCACATGTCCTGCCACAGGCCCTCAGGGGAACTCCCACAAGTTAACTTTGGGCTGTCACGTTCCCAGTTCAGGCAACAGAGGAAGAAATTGCTCTGCAAGGGGCATCACACACCTAAACTGAGGTTCCTGCCCACAGTCCCCTCCTCTGTTCTCTCCAGCGCCTGCCTTGGGTTGATAAGGACACTCAGGATGCTGAGTGCCAGAAGGCATTTCTCTACGACATGACAGGCAAAATTTTGCAATAGGAAGCGACATGACAGGAGCAAAGGGTTCCTGGAAAACTTTTGGCTTTGGGAAAAGGGCATGAGGAATTCAGTCATCCTTTCCGAATTCCTTCTCCAACACTCAATCCCTGGCAAACCCTGCCAGTAGCTATAAGTAGGGAAAAAACAGAACCGAGACAATGGCTGATTCACCAGCAAGGAAGCAGCACTTTTCTGGGCTTTATTTGTGAGTCAGCACCAGCTCAGGGCTGGCACAGAGGCCTGGGGTGAAGCCATTTCCTGGAACGTCAGGGTGAAGTGCGGGGCTCTGGCCGTGCCGCTGCTTCCGGGCCGTGACACGGCGCTGCCTGCTCCGCTCCCAGCCCTGCCAGCTCTCCAGATGTCCCAGAGCAGCTCCTGGAGAGCAGCAGCTGCTCCCTCCACTGCTGCTTTGGCAGCTTGGACGGCAGCCTCAGCTCCAGCTGCTTGATTGAAGCAGCTCTGCAGAGCTGCTCTGCCTCCTGCACTGGAGGCTCTGGCACGAGGCCGTGCCCGGTCCCGGCGAGGCTGCGGTGCCTGGCTGGGTGGCACAGAGCCACACCGCACCAGCACCGAGTCCCTGCTGTGCCTCCCAGGACAGCAGGAGCACCACCTGCTCTTGGGCTGGAAACACTCCCTTTGGTCCTTTGAATATCCTCTCTATCTGCCCTGAAAGAACCAGAATCCTGGTCAGGCTTACAACTCTGGATGGCCCTTGTGGATACGTGAGCTCTGCCCAGGCTGTGCTGAACCTGCTGTATCATTTCACCTGCAGCCACTGAAACAGAGCCTGGGTGATGATTTCACTCCAGAAGCCACTCAAATGCACTGGTGATTCATGAAAATCTTAACCTAAAACAAGCTAATGCTCAGTAATCTCAGCATGTCAGTTTTTAGGCAATTTTTTGTTCAAGGAACTGGAAAGAAGCTGGACATGTTTTTAATTGCTTAATAAAAAAACATAAGTGTCAGGGAGAGAGGAAAGCTCAAGGAGCATGTCCCAGCCCCCTTGAAAGGGGACAGGCTTTTCCCACATCAGGAACTGGCTATAACAATGCCATTAAAACAAAACTGAGAGGTGAAAACTGCAAATACCCAAGCAAAGCCATACATACAGGTTTTAATGGAGCAAGGTCATGTGGATCCCTGCACAAAGCCAGAGCTGTGCAGGGGGAGGTAATGGATGAGCTGATGTAAAAGTGCCATTTCCAGCCCTGTTACAGCTAATGAGCATCCAACTTTGTTGTACTGATCATCTCCCTGAGCAGGGCAGGACTCTGATTACACACCCAGAGAGCAGCACAGGAGTGAAAACCACATTAGCTCCTCATGAAAGATCTGAATTGAATCTCTGTCCAGGACAAGGACAAATTTGTGCCCAAATACTTCCCTGAACTCTGGGTTCTTTAATTTAATACATCACACTGGCAATATTCCCATGCATGGTGTTGGACATCCACCATGATAACCACTGAAGGAACACCTTCAGAACCCTTTTCTCTCATTCTACATTAAATACACTACAAACAGATTGGGTTTTTTCCAGCTTGTTCACTAGCATTGCCTGCCAGGGCCTGGCATCAGGTCTAGAGCTAACTCTAAACCACCCTTCAAGGGCAGTAGACACCAATAAGTGCATGCTGGAATTGTCTGCCTGAGGAGGTGGTGGAGTCACCATCCCTGATGTGTTTACAAAAACACTGGATGTGGCACTCAGTGCCATGGTTTAGTTGATGAGGAGGTGTTAAAGTCACAGGTGATCTCAAAGGTCTTTTCCAACTTAGTTCATCCTGTGACTCTGTTACAAAGATCTGGTTTTCTTCTCTGCACCAGAGCCCAGACGAATCTAAACCAATATGAACAACTAACAGCATTCCCTCCCCACCTTTGGGCAGCTGCACAGTGAGCCTTGCCAGTGACCTGAGCAGCATTTTTTACCTTTCCTGGTGCAGTTGGTGCCCTCGGAGTCCCTGGTGTAGCCCTCCTGGCAGAGCTCACAGTGGAAGCCCGTGGTGTGGTACAGACAGCCGATGCACTCGCCGCTGTCCGGCCGGCACACGCTGGGGGACAGCGCCGGCTCCACGTTCCCGTTGCAGTTACACCTCACACAGATGCTGTCTGAGTTGTAGTAGCCCTTGTCACACTGGTTGCAGTGGAGGCCAGTGTACCCTTGTTTGCACTTGTCACACCTCGGGATGCTCTCGCCAGGCTCTGGAGAACACAGAAAGCAAAGCAGGGATGTGGCACAGCTGCTTGCAGAGACCCTGTGCTGTGGGCTTTGATCTGTGGGATTTGTTCTATGGGACCCTGACAAAAATCAGCAGCCACCAAGTATTGAGCGGTCTCAAATTTTGAGCTGAAAAGACAGCTTTTGAACTGCAGCACTTTCTCTGCTAGGAGGGGAAAAACAGCTTTGGGGAGTTCTGATGCTTTTACCAACCTCACAGAGCAAACTCGGCACGTTGCTAAGGAAATAGATAATTATTCCTGAACATTTCCATCTCAAACAGGCAATTTCAGAGAACAGCTGGAACTATATCAGAGATGCTTGCAATCCAAAAGAACTTTTAGGCCTATAGAAAGCCAGAAACAGCTTGCTTGCAAAACTGATTAGGGAAATATGAAAAACAGTCTTACATATGACTATTACAGCCCTGACTGCTCTCAGTTGCATTAGGGAATCTCTGCATGGAGTCCCATGGAGATGTTCAGAGGCAGACTCAGAAGTGTGGAGGGCTACATGGCACTTCTGAGCATCTCCTGCCCTCCTCCTGGCTGCCACAAGCTCAGCAGCTTCTCTGCAAAAACTTTGCAGGTTCTTCAGAGCAGACTGCAGCAACACACTGAGAGCTGGAACTAGACTTTAAGATCCCTTCCAAGCCAAACCATTTTGTGATTGTGATCCCTCAAGAGGCAACACAAGCACCAGGGACCCATCACAGCAGGTGCTGCTTCCAGTGCCCACAAGCAGGAGCTGCACAGGCTGTAAAACACCTTGTTGGGCTGACACTGAGGGGTGATTTAACTGAGGAGAGCATTCCTCCATGCTGAGGAATTAGACCAAAACAAGAGCCTCACGTATGTGGCAGGTGCCGCTGGACACCACAGTGGAGCAGGGGCAGTGCTGGCAGCCGTGGGTGCTCTGATAGAAACCCTCCTTGCAGAGCTCACAGTGCTTCCCCTCCGTGTTCTCCTGGCAGTCCAGGCAGGTGCCTGTGGAACAGAGAGAACAAGCAAACATTCAGCAGCAGGAACTGGAGCAGAACATTTGGAGCAAGAATCCACGTGGAACACACTCAATTATCAGAGCTCACAGGTGGTTTTGGATGCCCTCTGGCCAAAACATGAGCCTGGCCTCTTGTGACCTGATGCTCATCCCCTTGCTCCACACACACAGATAATGTGAAAGAGCAGGTGGCCCCAGCAGAGAGGCCCCACAGCTCACCACTGAAAGGTCACTGCAGGTAAACACGAGTTATCAGTGTTAAAATTCTCCTCTAGGAAAGCAGTTTTAGTTTGCATTTGTACCAGTGACATGGAACACTCATGTTTCAAGTCTCCCACTCTCATGAGGGGTCCCTCAGGTTTATACCTTTTTTTTTTCATATGCAGCCTCTGCCTGTGGTCAGGGTGAGGACATGCTCTGTCCTGCTCTGGGGACAGGCAGCTCCATCCCAGTGTAGCTCCAGCTCCTCCACCCCAGGAAAGGCAGCAGCAGCAGCCACTGACCTTCCCAGAGAACCAGAGGAGAAGTGGGGGCTCACAGGAGCCACCTGCCCTTCCTGGGGAAGCCCCTGAATCAGAAACTCGACGTGCCGTGTCTTCACACACACCGTGTCCTAACGGCTCCAAATTGCATTTTGACACTACTCTGAGCAAGAAGAAAAATCTCCTTAGTTACAAAAGCACAGCCTCTATATAAAGCCCATCCATCACCAGGAACATGCTGTAATTCAGCTGGCTCCTTGGTGAGGTGGCAGGGAGCTGAGGGAAGATTTGATTAAACCCCATGTACCAGATTCTGCAAAGCAACAGCCCCTTCTATAAACCAGGGTGGCCCAGAGCAGTGAGAGCACAGACAGATCCACTGAGCTGATCCAGCAGAGCTGCTGGGGATGGGGAAGTCTCATATCAACATCAACCACAGGAAAAAATCCTGATTGAGGTTTCTGCTGACTGTTATATAGACCACAGCAGATTTTTTTATTAATATCAGAACAGTTTGGCTCCCTCACAAGCCTGACACGGCTGCTGCTCCTCAATTCCCACAGTGATGACTCCACAGCCAAGCATCCCCAGGCAGCCTGGCGTGTCCTGGCAGCCAACCCTGATGCCAAGGGCAGGAAGCAAACCCGGGAAGTGGCTGATTCACCCACCCAGCAGGGCCCTGCCAGCGCTCCTTGCTCAGCATCACCTCCCACACTCTGTTTGCTATTCCCTCAGCAGCCTGTCAGGCACGAGCCAGTGGTTTTTGTGGGAGAGATGTCAGGTTTAGAGGGGAGAATCATTTGCTATGCTTGGTTTCTCCAGCTGCAAACCTGGATCAACTGTTTCAGTGGTCTTGGACAGGGAAGTTCATCTGCCTGATCACAGCAAGGCTGCCTTGGACCATGCTCCCCAGGCACTGACAGGGGCATAAATCTGGAATCACACCTGTGTTGCCTCGGTCATTTGAGGACCAATGTCTTTCCCATCAGCAGAAATCACCCACATCCATCTGCAGCAGCCCTGTGAAATGCTGTGTTTCCCTGAGCCAGCACGTTGCTCAGCCAGGCACAGGCAGAGCACGCACGGGCATGCAATCAGGTATTGCTGTGGAGAGCCTTAATAATTAATAGCACTTCTCATGCTGATAATGCCCTCAGGAAGGATCAGACCTCACAGGACCCCAGCTGGGAGGCAGCAGCCCACCTCAGTGCACAGACACACCACGGGGTACAAGGGTCGTGCCAGAGGAAGTGCTGTCAGCTGGGGAGCTCCTGCTGCCCAAGTTATTTATTTATGCCCAGTAATTTTAAATATTCCTCCTGGACAGGAGGAAGCAGGAGCTGGCTGCAGAGCCAGCAGAGGGAGCCCAAAGTATAGCATTAATAGGAAAAAACTTTGAAAATTGGACAAAGGCTGCACAGAATTGATGTAAAGCTGGGGAGGTCACACAGAGTGCAGTCTCTAGAGCAGGCATTCGATCTAATTTTTAATCAACTTCGTTCTCTGTTCTGGTTTTGTTTGGTTCCCTCAGCCACAGCAGCAAATAGAGCAGATGGAGGAAAATTTTAAAAGAAAATTTAAAAAAATATTTTTTTGTCAAATCAAGAATAGGTCATTAAGCAAAATGAAGGGTTTTCATTGCAATGCTATAGGCAGCACTGGGCAATCCCAACAGAAAGAGCAGCCCCATCCCAGGAGCAAGGTCTGTGCTGGGTTTTCTTTGATAAATCAAGAGCAGGAGGAACACTGAGGGGAAAAAAAAATAGAAAAGCAGATTATCCTCCTCCTTCACAAAACCCACACACCCAGCTCCCAATCAGGAATACAGCTGATGTGCACACAGCTTCAGTGGCAGCCTTGTATCCTTCAATACTGTAGAACATAAGCACACAAGGCTCAGTATTGGAGTGAATGCAGTAATTCATCCTCAAGGGAACGCAGGAATTCCCCCTCAGGGAGCACAGACCCAGTGCCCACGGACCAGGGCATTCCTCTGCTCAAACACACAGTCCATGAGGGAACACACAGGCACAAACCACCCAGAAATATTCATGATTTCATGAGCTCTGCCTCTCTGCCAACAAATTCTGCAGCATTACTTTTAATTACTACCCCTTTCTAAGCCCCTGGATGAATATTACAGAATTGCCTTTCAGCCTGGAAGTTTGGAGGAGAATTTGGAATTCGAGGTGAGTGCTGTGGCTGAAGTGGGGCTGTACAGGCAGTGCCACAAGAGTGCCCCTCCAGCATCTCTCCTTCCAGCTGAGATGGCAAATTAGGCTCCCCCTGCCCTCCCATAAACTGTTCAAGCACAGGTGCCTCAACATTTGCCCTCCATCAACATCTGCCTGAGTGAGAGTCAAAGCAATAATCAAGGAAAATGAACAAGACCCATTTTTAAAAGGTGGGCAGTATTAATTAGATGCTGCCAGTTTTTAGCAGCTCCAATCCTGTTATCTGTGGCAGCAAGTCCCCTTACGTCAGTGCCAGCACAGCATATGTTTCCAGGTAAACAGCAGGCAAACAAAAGGTCTTTAAAAGCCCATGTTGTGTGTTTGTGTAAGTGCAGAGAACAATAGAGCCCCAGCTTCTGATACAGGCTGCTGAACTGGGGCTCTGCACTGCAGCCTGGGCTAAACCACACAGCTTTCACTGCCCTCCTTCAGAGCCCAACCTTGCATTTCCATTTCAGCTTTAAGGCAAAGATTCTGGGTACACAAGGCAAAAAGATGCAGATGAAGGGGATAAGAGCAGAGTGTGCTGAAGGAGAACAGAGAAGGCAGAGACAGAGGGGGCAGGTGAAGCCTGCAGCCCCATGGGCACTCGAGGACAGGCTCACCTGTGGAGCTGTCGCAGGTTTGGGAGCGGTTGTTGCACTGGCAGGGCTCACACGTGCTCTCGTTGAACCTGTAGTAGCCCTCACTGCACCGGTCACACTTCAGGCCCGTGACACCAACTTTGCACTGGCACTTCCCAGAGCTGCAGAGAGAAAAACAAACAGTGAGATCTGGCTGTGCTGGGAGGCATCCAAGGTACAAACCTGCAGACAGGTTTCCCTTTCTTCCTTCCTGCTGGAAGCAGGACATGAAACCCAGGGGCAACCATTTCCAAAAAGTGATGGGGAGTTCAAGAAAGGACGAGTGTCTGCCAAGCCAGTTGCCCTGACAGCAATTTCCAGCTGGGCACCAGAAATCATTGCTCATTCTAGAATGCCTTGGCCCAGAGCCATCCCCTTGCCTCATCCCCAGCAGATGTTCCCCCAGCCCCTCTGGAGTTCCTGCTCCACTGGGCACCTGCAGCACCCTGTGTCCTGCAGGACATTGGCACACCCGTGGTCGCTGTGCCTGAGCAATCCCACAGCACACACGTGGGTCATCCTCTCCTCCCCACACCACTGCTGAGCAGCACCTCCCAGATTTCCATGTGAGCAGACAATTCCCTGCTCACCACCTGCTCTCTTGGCTCCCCTGGGAGCTGGGGCAGCAGCTCATGTGTCCTGCTTGGCTCCAGCCAGGGCAGGTGTCAGCCACCTGCACTCCCTCCTCTTCTCCATGATCCCATTTACCCCTTCCATGGACACTTGGGCAAGGCCCCTCTCTCCAGCTGAATTCACCCAGTAAAGCCAGGGAGAGACAAGAGAGGGTTCTCCCTTCCACTGCAGCTGACCCAGACAGGAGCAGTTTACTCGGGCACAGAGTGACTGCAGGGAGGGTGGAGCACTGTGCTGTGAACACAGAGGGCATTGCTGGTGGCTGCCATGAGCAAACAAATACCAGGAGCTATAAAAAGCAAAGGTTACCCTCACTCCTTTGGCTTTCTGTGCTGCTCTCTCCACACAGAGGCTTCCAAAGCTTTGCTTTCATAACAGATTTATACACAGGCAGCATTTAGCTCAACTCTCAGAGGAATCACAGGAATGGATAAATGCTCCTTCCCATCCAGCCCTGGGAATGGCCAAGCCAAGGGACAGAGAGCACCCAGTGCCTCTGCACATCCCTGACAGCTCTGGGGGAACCTGCAGGAACCCCCAGCCCTGCCTGCTGCAGGGAACCAGGACAGCAACCCAAACAAACAGCACTTGGTCCCCACAGGTGATGGATTTATCTGCAGGGAGGTGACAGCATCCACAGACAGCCCTGACACCCTCTGAGCTCTCCCCTGTATAACCTCCACCCGTTCAAACACCTTTTAAACACCTCTGAAATACCTTTAAAGTCAGTATGTCAGGGCTCACTGTGCCTGCACACAGCTCAGCCATTGTTCCCCATTGTTCAGAGTGAGCAAGGCACGGTTTGCTCCTAAAATCCTCCAGAAAAATCTGCTGATTAAAACTAATAGATGTTTGGTGCACTGTTGATGAGTTGTTTTTAACTAAAGTGCAGTAGATTGTGATGTTTTGGGCAAGACATTGCTTCTCTTAGAAATCAGCACCATTCAGTATTTCTGTTGTTTGTTTGCTTGCCAAAGGAAGAGGAACTACTCACCAAAATAGGGACCTCAGCCCAAGGGGCCACACAATTAAATAGTTGCAGAATTTGAAATCTCAAGCATATTTAATGGCCTGATTACAAGAAGAAGAAAGAAATATGATGTTCCCTTGCTCTCCAGGCCATTATCTGGAAGTGCAGCAGGCAGATGCAAAATTCAAAGGCATGCTGGTAAGCAGCTCAGTATGTTTGGCTGGTAAGCAGCTCAGTATGTTTGACTTTTAAAGAGCTTTGCACAAGACCCAACATTAATCCAAACGTTGTCACAGTGTTTAAAATAAGCGCAAACAAAAAGCAGCTTTTTATTATTTGCTCCTGACTGCTACTGCTATTCCTGTAAGAGGGCAGAGGCAGGGAAAAGCACGTGCTCTGGGGGGGAACTCTGATGCTTAGCCTCAAAACACATCTTTTGGGATGCACTATATGAGCAGGGTTTTGTAGGATCAGGCATTTGAGCTGTATCATCTTCACCCTCCCTGGCTTCTTCCTGGAGTTCAGAGAGCTCTGTTTGACTCCTCCTGTCCTCATCCAGCCTTTTTCTCCTCTTCCTCCCTGCTTCCACCCAGACTTCATTTAATTTCTTTCAAGGAGGTTTATTTCCCCAATGACCCTGCTAGAGTTCAATTCAGCATTTTGGGGCACAGTCCCTTGATTCTACTCGTTAGCTTAGAAATAACAGGAAAGAAAGCTTTAAAAAAGAAAAAAAAAGACTGTTTGGAAAGTTTGGTTTGAATGCCTCTTGAGCAGACCTTTTCTCAACATGTTACACATGGCACAGAGCCAAGTCCTGCATGTGCAAGAATTAAATAACTCAGCAAATATAAAGCTTTGCCTGTGGTCATTGCTTCCACAGAATAAAGCCCCCTTACAACACTCCTTTTTATAGCTCCAGCCCAGCAAAGTCTGTCAGACACTTTTTAAAGCAAAGGTCAATGATATAAATGCATTGAAACCACAAAAAAAAAATCCTGTTAACAGACCAATTGTGCCCATAAAAATCCAGAAATTTGAAAGAAAAGACCCACAGTTTAATACTTGCACAGTGAGAACTGAGCTGGATTTTGAGTATCAGCCAGGAATTTCTTTTTGGGGGGAAGTGGGGGGAACGAGGGGGATGGGGAGAGGGAAACGTTTTGATGCAGCAACATCAATTACTCAACTCCACTTCAGATGATGATTAACCCCTCTAAAGCCAGCCAATGTTCAGCTCTCACAAAGAATTGATACAAATGTGTGTTGGGATAAAACCAGACTTCCAGTAACCAAAGTCTCCTGCCAGCATTGGTTTCTACCAGATTTTTATGAATAAACTCCCTCTGGAGACATGTAGGTGGTGTGTATCACCATCACATCATCCATCAACTTCACAGATGTTTCCTACTGATTAAAACCATCACCAGCACACGAGGCACTGGCAAAAGGAGCAGGCAGTGGCTGCTGCTCAGGGCACAGCCACATCCAAGGCTTGGATCCAGCATGGAATGATCTGACCCTTGGGGACAAGGGCCACATGCCAGGTTTGGGATCCCCCAAGGCAGGAGCTCCTTCACCTGATCACCCTCATCCTCAGGCTCTGTGCTCTGCCTCAGGGAGCCTGGGGCTGGATCAGGACACAGCCACCCCAGGCAGCAGCATTCCCACAGACATGGGGCAGGGCAGTGTCAATAAAAGCAGAATATTGGGGCAGGGGACAGCTACACCCCAAAGTACGTCTGCAAAAGCCAGCTTGGTATCATTTCCAGTCCCCACAGCTCCCTTCCACTCCTCTCAAGGGGAAAGAGCCACAAGTTCCCAAATGATTTGTGCCAGTGGTGGCAACCAAATGTTCCCTGAGGTGGAGTTTTACACAGGTACAGAAGTCAAGGGCACACACCAGAGACACCCCAGCCCTCCCTGGACACTGGGGAAGAGCAGGACTGCAGAGTTTTGACCCCACTCAAAGTGTCTCAGGGCACAGAGAACAAAGAACACCCCCTGAAGCCACAGAGCATCCTGCAGGTGATTTTCTGCCAGGTCTGGGGGCTGGGGAAGGACATGGTGAGGGGGTGGCCTTGGAGCTTGGGCAGTGCCCCCACTCTGCACTGCTCAGCACAGACTGCACAGAACTCAAGGCCTCATCACAAGGGGAAAAAAGCATTAAAGCATCTGTGATCTGAGACAAACCACAGTGTGCACCTGCAAGGGGTCTCCACTCCTCCTCCACAGAAACATCTTGATTTTAGCAGCGACATGACAGGCACAAGATGGATGGGAGGATGAAGGACCATGGCTCTAGGGGCTGTTGGGAGACAAGCTGTGCACAGTTAATGGTTTAACAGAAAACCCCCAACAAGCTCCAATCATTCCTTTTCTTCCTTTTCTTTTTTTTTTTCTCCCCAAGGAGGAAGAAGGGAGAAATTAATTTTGAATATATTCCCAGACACCAGAAAAGCCTGGATGCCAAATCAGAGCCCAGGGACTCCCTGGCCATGTCAGACCCAGCCAAAACAGCACAGCACCAAGCTCTTGTGCCTTTATTTTTAAAATATAGGAGATTGGTAAGATTTTGGGGCAGAGTCAGAGAAAGAGGGAGCTCCCATGGGTCTCAAACCAGGGCATGCCCTGCAGATGAGCCATGTAAAACCCATAACAAGAGTTTTGCTAAATCCATTTATTGTCTTCACCTTGAAGCACAGAGCCCACACCCTGCACAGCTCAGCACCTCCCCAGAGCAGCCAGGAGAGCTGGGCAGGGCTGCCCTAAGAAAGAGCAAAGTGGGGGCTACACCAGCCCTTCCCTGGGCACCTCAGCTTGACCTGTGCCCTTGGGAAGCCCCAGTGACAGCAAAGCCCATCAGTCATGCCAGCAGAGCCCGGGGGTGTCCCTGGAACAGACACAATTAGCAATTACCAGCAGCCACAGGGCTCTGTGTGAATGAAGGAAAGCATGAGCATCCCTAAAACAAACCCCATGAAAAGGCTTTGTCACACTTTGATGGGATAAGACAAAAGGATTCTGCACAAGATTAGGAGGATTCAGAAGAGATGTCTCCAAAAATGGTGAGTTCCTCCAGCAAGCCAGGCTCCTTCAGTGCTGATTTTCTGTGATGTCTGACAGCAGCCAGGGGATAAATCTCTCTTACACTTTCCTGGGCAACGTGGAAAAGTTCACATTTGAGAGCTACATGCTCCAAGATGCTTTGGTGGGAAATCAGCACTGCTAACACTCAGAACCACAGAATCCTTCAGGTGGAAAAGGCCTCCAAGATCCCTGAGTCCAACCTTTCACTGATCATCACCAGAGCACTGAGTGCCATGTCCAGTTTGCTGAGCACCTTCAGGGATGGGGACCTCCCTGGGCAGCCCCTTCCAATGCTTCACAACCCTTTCCATGAAAATATTCTTCCTGATGTCCAACCTGACCTCCCCTGGTGCAGCTTCAGGCTGTGTCCTCTCACCCTGAGGATACCAAGAACCCTCACAACCCACGTGCTGACTTTTCTGTCAGTCAGCTACTGGAATATCAGCACGTGGGGAAGGGGAGAGCAGGAAAAGCCCCACTCTGGGCTCCTCCTCCCCACTCCCTGAACCCAAAGCTGCTGGCAGCCGAGGTGGCTCGGTGGGAGGGTCAGTGGGGCCAGGGCCAAGCCCTGCCTGCTCTGAGCCCCTTTGTGGAGGGCACAAGAAGCAGAGCTTTATGGGGGCCAACACTGGCCCATTGTGTGCCACATTCCTCTCTCCGTGCTGGGGCACGGCAGCTGTTTTGTAGGGCAGCCCTCGATGGAGCAGGGACACTTCACAGCTCTGAAAGGCCACTCTGTGAATGTCAAAGGGCCACCTTGTCTGGCCACCACCGCCTCCACAGCCCCAGCTCCCCCGCCAGGGAAAGCCAGGAATCTCCAGCCAGGACTGTGGAAAGTCAAGAATCTCCAGCCAGGACTGTGCAAAGCTGGGAATCTCCAGCCAGGGCTCTGGAACATCAGGAATCTCCAGCCAGGGCTGTGGAAAGCTGAGAATCTCCAGCCTGGGCTGTGGAAAGCTGGGAATCTCCAACCAGGGCTGTGGAAAGTCAGGAATCTCCAGCCAGAGCTCTGGAACACCAGGAATCTCCAGCCAGGGCTCTGGAACACCAGGAATCTCCAGCCAGGGCTGTGGAAAGCTGGGAATCTCCAGCCAGGGCTATGGAAAACCGGGATTCTCCAGCCTGTGCTGTCTCCTCCAGGTGCCCTTGGAGGCAGGGGAGGGAGGCAATGGAAAGCCCACACTGAGGTTGGATGGGGTCCTGCACAGTTCCAGCCTCACTCACAGCAAAACCTCAAGCTCAGCTGGTGGGTGCTGGTTTCCCAGAGTGCAGGGATGGGCCAGGGAAGCTCAGTGCAGAGAAGGACACATCAGTGGGGATGCCAGGGAGGTGGGGCTGGTCTCCACTGAACTCACCTGTTCTGCCCAGAGTGGTTCCTCCATCCCCCAGACCTGTCCTCTGCTCAGACAGCAGCAGAAGCCTCAGGGTACAAGCAGGGCCTGAAGTACACACTGGGCACCATCCCCCAACCAGAATTTAGCCACAAAAGCTTAAACAGTTAAGCCCATAATTCTTTTTGAGGGCAGTCAGTGTTTGCCAGAGCAGCAAAGTTTGCAATGGACAACACAGGAGTGGCAAAGCCTGCTGGAAAACCCACAAAATAACAGGATTTCTGAGAAGGCATAATTACCATAGGGGAGATGATAACAATCCACCTTTCCCTGCTGCTGTGTCCAGTCACTCATCATTTCCCATTCCTGTCTGCAACTGAATAAAAATGGGTTCAGGTATCTTTACCTTCTTGTGGGGAGAGAGGAAGAAAGCTAATCAGATGTAAAGGATGTGAGAGGCTGAATAGGGGAGAGATTTAGATAATTAAAGCAAGTAGAAAAATAGGCTTTAACAGGGTATTCTTCTGCTTTTCTGACGTCCACATGTAATAATTTCCGCTACAAAACAAGATCTGTTCTCTGCAGAGTGATGCTGACAAGGCATTACTGGGAGATAATGAGCCACCAGTTGTGCTCATCCGATCTATAAAAGGGAGAGCAGTCTTTTAAAGAGAAAAAGGGGGTTTGTCTGATTTTGGGGGGTTTTAAAGCACAAGTCCTTGAGGATTTCATCTCCCAAGGTCACATCTCCAAAGGGGAGCAGTGCCTGATGTGGTTTACTGGGCTGCTAAAATACAGCAGAATGGAAAGACAGAGCCCACGCAAAGGGAGAGACATTTCAGAAGTGTGATGACACTCTGCAGACAGAAAATGAAGATTTTATCTATGCAAAACAAGAACTCCATCACTTCCCCCAAATAACCCCCAGGGTCTGGGATGGCCGGCAGCCCTGCAGGCTGGGGAAGCTCCACAAAAACCTTGAATTTCAATAGATCTGCATTTCCTGACCACTAAAGAAACCAAAACCCTGCCTCACACGAGGTTCAAGGTGTGTCCACACCAGGCTGCCCCCCAGAGTGTCTTTGCATCTTCCCACATCCCACCAGCCCCACAATCCCGTGTGTGGCTGTCCCTGCTCCCCAAGCTCCCCCAGAACCCCCAGCCCTTATTCAAAGGCTGAACAAAGCACTTTGTCAGTGCTGCTGACCTCACCCTCAGCAGCCAGGCTCCTGCAAATCCCCACGAGCTGGGGTCACAAGATCAGCCTCTCCACACAGAATCCCCCCACAAAGGCAGCACACAGGATGGCCCCTGCCCTCCCTGCATCCCTGCTCCAGAGGACAGCCACACTCCCAGGGACACTCTGCCTTCACTCCTTTGAACATGAACACAAAGCCTGAGGTCCCCTTGAGGGGGCAAAGCACCCCTGAATTAACATTTGGGCATTTATATGTGTGCATTATCTTGTTTTTTCCTGGAAATGAGCGACAGGAGCTCTCTCTCACATGACTTATGCCAAGCCTGCAGCACAAGCCATGCAGGAATTGGGATCACAGGGCTGCCTCTGCAGCCAGCAGTAAGGAAAGGCTGCTGGATCAGCAAAGAAACAGCACTGCACCCTTGGGCATGGGGGTTCAGCCTCAACCACCTTCAAGCTGTCTGCTGGAGCTTCTGCTTCCCACTGCCCTTCTGCTGAGGGGAAACTGAGGCACAGGCAGAAGGAGCAACTTAAATTGATCCACAGAGCCCAGCTGAACAGGCATCTGTTTGCACTAGGGACAATGGCAGCATATGTGTATGATTAGTTTAGAGCTCTTTAAATGAACTGGGAAAGTCTAACCCAGTTTAGATGTTAACCTGGGTTTAGGGAAACCATGTGCCAAAGCTGTCAGGGGAGGTTTAGGCTGGATACCAGGAAAAGGTCTCTCCCCCAGAGGGTGCTGAGCACTAGAAAAGGCTCCCCAGGGAATGGGCACAGAGCTCCAGGAATGTTTGGGGTGTCTGTGCAGGGTCAAGAGTTGGACCAGATGATCCTGGAGGGTCCCTTCCAGCTCAGAATATTCTGTGATCCCAAAACAGCCACAGCTCTCCTCTTGTTCACTGGCACAGGTACTGGTGCATCCCTTTTCTTCCCTAGAACCAGGACAAGCTTAAAAAAGAAAACCTCCCAGGGAAACAGGGAATTGAGGGCTGAACCCTTCTGCCAGGCAGCAGCAGCATCTCACAGCAGCATCTCTGCTGCACAGCTCCACTCCCCCATTGCCATCCCGAGCCCACAGCAGCACCCACACACGACAGCTGCTTGTGGGCTGAACAAACATGCTGCCCCCACAGCCTGGGGAAAGGAAAAGCCACAGACACCCAAGTGCTGGGCTAGGAAAACTTGGGATAAACAGCTCCCAGGAGGTAAAGCCAGGCCAGCCCTGCTGCAGATGGGCTGGGTCACACTGGGCTGCCCCAAGCCAGTGTCTGCAGTCCCACTGGGGATGGGCAGTGCTGCCAGCAAGGTAAAAATAAACAAACCAAGAACTGCAGAGTCATCTGCCATCTCCTGCTCCCCAGGAGGGGATGCTGCCTCATCCAGGCTGGCCTCGTGCTGCTTGCAGTGCTGCTCCTTCAAACCCCCCAGACAGAGGACAAGATTATGTGGAGAATTATCTCAGAGCATGTCTAAAGAGCTGTGCCTGCAGAGCTCCTCACACCAGGGCCTGAGGGCTGCAGAACCAAAGGTTCCTCAGACCAAACCTCCTTCTCTTCCCCCTGCTCATCCCAGGTCTGCAGTGCTGCTCACGCTGCCATGACTCAGCTGGGGACACAGGAGGCACTTTGGGCAAAGCTGCCCCGGTGCAGAGGGCCAGAAACACCTGAGGAGGGCCAGGAACACCCTGAGGAGGGACAGAAACACCCTGAGGAGCCCCAGAGCTCCCACTGCTGCCCTGGCTACTGGGACTGAGAGCACTGAGCCCAGCCCTGCTGCCTCTGCCTTGGCTCCCTGCCCGGCCGTAGGGAGCCAGAGATGAGAGCTCAGGCACAGGACTCTGCTCACACGAAGGGAAAAAGGAGAAATGATCACACAGGGATGCAAGGCTGGAGATGTGGGCTGGCCAGCCTGGCATGGTGACCTTCTCCAGCAGCACTGATCCCCTTCACTCCTCCAGGCTGGGAGGGTCTGGCTCCCTCAGAGCACACACAGCACAGCCTTCACCTCCAGGGGCCCAAAAGATGCTGAGAGATGCTGCAGGTGGGGGCAGCTCCTGGCTGGGGCTGCATCACTGTGAGCTGAGGGCACTACCAGGCCCCCTCCCCACGTGTCACTGTCCCCAGAGCTCCCAGCAGGCACACAGCCCTTCCAGCTCAGCCCCTGCACCCACATGAGTCACCGTCCCCATTCTCCACCACTCTGACCTTGACCATGGCCCTTGAAACTTCAGCTTCTTTCCCCACCCTTCCTCTATGGACTGTGAACACTTCCAGGCCACAGCTATCTTTAGCAAGCATCTGCACAGCATCCAACCCAAAGAAATGTGCTTTTTTTCTGAGGTTTCTAGGCGTTAACCGCAGCAAGGACAATTCACTCCCCCTCTCCAAGATGTGTCAGCCCTCTCTGAGCAGCCCAAGATTCCTTCCAGCCCCACAGCAAGCTCCAGCTTGAGCCACACACAGCTCTTCATCTAACAAAAAACCCATCCAAACCAGAGCACAGAAATGCTCTGCCATCCCACAGGGGGATCTGTGTGGATCTTCCTAGATAATCAAATTTAAACCACCACCAAAACAGACCTTTGATTAGCAGCCATGGAGCCCATTCATAGCGACAGCATGTCAGGTCAATGTTCACTCCCAAAATCAACCCTGTGCCTCAGGAAAGGGATTTTTTAAATTTTTGTTTGATGGTCTGCATTTGAGGTCTAGTTAACAAACAGAGGACTTGGGTTGCCATCTGGCCAGCCCGAGAGCGTGCTGAGAAATAATACCAACAATCATCATATGGTGGTGCTTTAAAAGGCACTTTTACAAAAGCCTGGGCGAGCTGAAACCTAAGAGGCATCTCTGTGCACCCTGAGGGCTCGGCCTTTGGGCACTCTGCCCCTCCAATCAGCCTTTCAAAGGGTCAGAGTCCAAAATCTCTGCTGCTGTTTCACCCATTGGAACAGCCATGGCTCTGCTTTGGAGCCTCACACAGGAATTCACTTGTGCAAGGCGGGCTGGGCTGGTGCTTTATTAAATAAATAAATTGTACAACTTACAGGATTGTTTTCCATGTCAACAAAACAGTAGCTGGTTGCTGGTGTTGGGCAATGGCTGCTGTCTCATCCCAGCACAGATTGCCCGAGGGGCACGTCCTGCTCCTCCAGGGACTCCTCAGCAGCCACCCAGCATGAGGCAGAGATCCCTCCCTGCACACACAGCACATTTCCCTGCAGAGCACAAGAGGCTCTGCCACCCAGCAGGAGATGCCAGGGATGCACCACACCCCGGTGCCAGCCCCACCCGTGCCAGCTGCAGGGGAGCTGTGCCCAGCCCTGCTGCCCACCTGAACACAGCAGGGGCACGGGGAGCACCTGCCCTGCTGGGAGCTGTGTCCCACTCCATTCTCACACACACATCACACCACTCACCCATCTCACTGCCCTGCTGACGCCCCCAGCCCTGCAACACAGACAACTGACCTAATTTTCCTCTTTTTAAACACCCAGAGGTCATCTCTGTCTGCACAAACCCCTCTGAGGCAGGAAGGGAAACAGAGAGATCTCTGTTTGCAGCATCCCCCCTCCCCAAATCTCCCTCCACATCTTGCCCTCTGCTGTCTCTCCTAAATGGCAGAGAATGAGCGTCTCCCACGTCCCTCATGGCTGTGAAATGGTGCTGAGCAGAGGCTGGGGAGCTCCCTGCTGTTCCTGGCTCCATGCAGATGGCTCCAACTCCACCTCATTCTCCTTCACGACTCAGAGCATCTCACCTGAAGCTCCCAAGGGCGTTCCTTGGCTCGCCCCAAGCAGTGAGACATGGGGAGACACCAGACATGCCCATGCTTCACCCACTGCCCAGAACTCAGAGCTGGGGCAAGAATGCTCCCTTGCAGTTAACCCAGTTGCTCCAGCAGCACTTTCCCTCTTCTCCCAGTTCCCAAAGATAAGATTTGCCACATTTGCCTTTCTCAATTTGCTTTTTCAGTAGATCTGACCAGAATCACATTTTCAATTTTGTGGCAAACCCTGATTCTTTCAGGCTACCTACAATAGCCACCAAAAAAAAAAGTGGAAAAACTTCATTCTTTCCACCCCCAAGAATCACCTCTTTTAGTAAGAAGGTCACTCTCCTCAGCTGGAGTGCTACTTTTAAGTTCTGAATTGTCAGAGCTTATGCAAGCAGAAAAATGCAGCATAGAAACAAAAAGGAAGGACATCAACAGAGGGTTTGGGTGTTTGGGAAAAGATAATGCATAAAATAATTACAGGCAGCATGTCCCTGCAGAGCATTTTGACTCTGACTCAGCCCCTGCCCTGGCAGGGAGCTGCAGGTGTTCAACACACGCTGAGCCCAGACCCAGCCCTAGAAGACAATAAGGCAGCAGGAGCCTGGGAAGGCTGGAAGCTGCTGCAGGGTGGTTGTTGAGGTCTCCTCCAAGGAGAGACTTTGAGACTTGCCCATGGAGACCCAGTGGGCCAGGCTGCTGCTCAGGCTGATCTCAGGAGTTGGGATCCCTCAGCCCAGGCACAGATCCCTAATGGCTGACAGATCACTGCTTGGGAAATAATTGCGTGCCAGCTTTTACAAGGCAAGATGTGAGGGTGGGTGAGGTGAAATGAAGAGGAACACATTCATTATACAAGAGCTCCAAGCATCAGCTCTGGTGGCTGTAAACACCAGGCAAGGCAGGAGCCGACTCTGCTGTCGGGCCACAGCTTCCACACCAGTGCTCAGCAAGGGCAGAGCACAAAGCTTTGCCTGCCTCTGGCATAAAACCTCTCCCTTTGGAAAATGAACCTCTGCAAAGCCCCCTGCTCCACCCCAGCCTCCTCTGCCCTCCCAGCTGAGGTGGTGAAGGCAGCCCTGCCCAACAGGGACTAACAGATGCACCAGGCATTAGAGAGGTTCTGCTTCCACGCCACTCCAAAACACAAGTCAGCTCCCCTGGGGACTGCCAGGGCTTTTGCCACAGCCACAGATATTTTTATAATTCAGCTCTTGAAAGAGGAAGAATCATCTTCATGAATTTTTATAACACCAACTTCCCTCCTGCTTATCTTTTTCCTTTAAAACACCAGCACAGACGACAAGACCCGCTCCTCCCAAAACCAAATCACACCAAACCCCCGGCATTACTCACTGGTCACACTGGTCACTGGTGGCTCCTGCAGGGCTGCAGGCACAGGGCAGGCACTGCTGGCCCCCCTGCTCGGGGAAGAAGCCCTGGGCACAGCTGTGGCAGCCTGGCCCCTCGTAGCCAGCCAGGCACAGGCACTGCCCCGTCGTGCGGTTGCATCCAGCGCTGCCCACCGAGCTGCAGTTGCACAGGGCTCCTGCAAGGAAACAGAAACACAGAAATCTCACAACTGCTGACTGGTTTGGGGTGGAAGGGGGTATAAAGCCCATCTCACTCCAACCTCCCTGCTGTGGGCTGGGACAGCTCCCAGGGTGCTCCAAGCCCCGTCCAGCCTTTGGACACTTCCAGGGATGGGGCAGCCACAGCTGCTCTGGGCACCCTGTGTGAGTGCAGGGTCTCACCACTCCCTTTGCATACCCCCATCACCACTGCAAGGATGATTTCTGCTTTGCAATTTTGAGATGATACCACACTGGGAGCATCCTGGGCTTTTAAACACTACAGTTCATGCTTGAAATCTCTCCAAAGAAGAGCTGCAAGATTATGGATATAACTACCTAAAATACATCTATATGCAACTGTATGTCTTTATGTACATACACACACCTGTACACCCTCATGGTTGTCTGGCTGCTGGAGCTGACAAGCAATAACTGTGTAACATCAGGATAAAATCAGCAACAGGTTGCAAAATCACTAATTCTAAGAGCCTGCATTCCACGCCACTGGAAGAGCCCTGATTTACCACAGAACATACACTGACATGACAAACTCCTGAAGAAGAAACACCCAATTCCCTGAAAATCTGCTCTCAGGAGAGCACCAAGTGCATGAAAATTACTTTAAAAGCTGTGGTAGAACTGGAGGCAGGACAGAGACCTGCCACCTAAACCAGACCTCCCTCAGTCCTGTGGGGAGAGGGGATGGCTCTGGGGACCCAAGCATGGTCTTTGGGGACACTATATCTGCAGGGGTGCTGGAAAGCATGCACTGAACAGCTGCTTTTTTAACAGAGAAGCAAATCTTCTGATCAAGTGCTGAATTCCCAGTCCCCCACACGTTATTTCTTGTAATACTTTAAACCCCAAACGCGCTGAAGAGAACAACTTCTCCCTGGCAATTTGTTTCTGCCAAGAGCTTTATCTCTGTTCTTTCATTGCAAAATATTTAGTGCCTTAATAATTTAAAGTCTTTTTCTGCCAAGACTGAATTATAAACAAGGATTATTTGCAGAAATAGTGCATAAAGCATCAGGGGCTTTACACAACTGCTGGTGTTTGTTATTGCCTGAGAAGAGCCAGAACTCAGGGCACTTCAGGGAGAGGGGAGAGGCCAAGTCCCCATCCCAAGAAAACATGACTTAAAGCTCTTTCCCTTGTCACCTGTGTTCTTCTAACACACAAAGAAATGTGAGTAATTTAGCTTTATTACTCCACCATAGGATTCCCACAGAAGCCATGTTGTCCCTATACACCTGTGAAATTACACCTAAATTTTCTTCAATCCAAACTATCAAATAGGACAAACACCTCAAGATCTGCAATTATCCACTTCAGCAGCCACTTCACATAACAAACTGAATTCCCAGCTCAATTATCCAAGCAGAACCATATTGATTTGGGCACTTGGGCTTCTCCCTGCCACCAGAACAGAAACCACGAAAACTGGTTGAGCAAAAGCACTTTGGAGCTTGTCAAAAATGCATCAAAACAGATTTCTCTTTCAGAATTCAAGATGTGGTGCCTTTAGATCTGCCAGGCTTGATTAAGGAAAGAAAACGAGCATTGTGTCCATTCTAAGGGCATGGGAGGACTGACAGGGCAGGTCCCACACTGGGGGATGAGCTGCTCCATGGGGAGACCATCCCCTGTGCTCCAGGAGCATCAAAGCCACCACCTGAGACCATGGATGGAGAGGGCAGAGTGGGGCAGGGCCTGAGCATGGTCCCATGGGCACGGTGGAGCTCTGACTTTGTGGCACCCACTGCTTTCCATCCAACACTCCAGCCCATCAAAATTGCCCCAGTTCAGGTCAGGCTCTGCCTTAGCTGCCAAATTCAACAGCAACACAGACACCACTGCAATGCCAGCTCCCCAAGAGAGTGAGAAATGCTGCAATAATCCAAAATAACACTGGCAGAAGCACTTTTTGCCTGGGAAGCTGGAGGAGCCTGGTTCTGCCAGTGATGGGGGCAGGAGCTGAGCCTGTGTGCTACAAAATCACCCCAAGAGTGTGGAAGGCACAACACAACAGACCCAGGAGTTGTCTCTCAAAAGGAGATTCCTCCCCCAAGCACCAGAGATCTTTGGGAAGGGATGGTGCTCCCAGGTGGGGTCCCCACCCACCCCAAATGCACCCAGCCCAGCTCACAGGTGGATGTGGCCCCAAAACACCCCAGAGCTGTGTGGGCTGGGCAGGGCAGGAGACCCAGAAACAGCACTGAAATCTGAACTCCATTGTCTGGCACAGCATCGAGGTCAAGGCTCACACAAGGATGTACCAGGCTGTGAAAACCTGAGGGTTGATTTAAAGGACACTTCATTGTCCCCATGGCAGCCGGGTGGCAGAAGGTGTGAACAGTCCTCAGCCAGAACAGGAACTGAGAACCAACACCTGCCCTGGAGCGGGGAACACAGCACAGAGATGAGCACTGCAGGAAAAAATCAGGGAACACAGCAAAGAGAATGAGCACTGCAGGAAAAAATCAGGGAACACAGCAAAGAGGATGAGTGCTACTGAAAAAAATTAGGGAACACAGCAAAGAGAATGAGCACTACTGAAAAAAAATCAGGGAACACAGCAAAGAGGATGAGCACTACAGAAGAAAATCAGGGAACACTGTCCTGGCTTCTGGCCACAGCCTGGGTTTTACAAGCCTTTATTCAGTTTTCTCGAGCCAGTGTTTTGCTTTTGAAGATAACCTTCAAGAACACCTGACTGAGAGCTCAAAGGAATGAGGAGGGTGGATGAGCCCAGGGCTGTCCCACTCCAGACTGCACAGTCATGGCTGGAGGGTTGTGTTGAGGTTGGGATAACACCATCAGCAAAGGAGCCAAGGGCAAACACCCCTCAGGGACGAGGCACTGGTCCAGGCTCTGACTCTTCTCCATTTGCCATCCTGACTCACCCCTGCTCTGCCTCAGTTTCCCCATCTCAGGGTGCTCCCTGCCCCCCAAGGCCTCCAAGCCCTGCTGGTCTCTGCCTGTTCCCAATGCTAAACCATCAAGGTTCCCTTTCCTTCCCCTCTAAGCACATGGTTATCACAGATAAAACCCACCACCTTTCTTGGGAGGGGACTGACAGGCTTTAATTAATTAACAGCCTAATGATGTTTTTAGGTCCAAAAACAGAGGCACCATAAAAGTGTGTGTCACTGCCATGTTACCCTTCAAATAAAAAAACCCAAACCTCTCCATTCAGAAGCAATATTTCACCTTCACTGGTTGCTATTTAGAGGAAGGTCGAGAGGAATGAAAGTTCCTCATTTAGGAAGCCAGGGGCACTCTGCTGTGTGGAGATATAATTAATTTCAGTTATCTCCAAACTAAAATTGATTAATTTTTAGTATGCAAAAGCCATAGGTTACCAATAAACTGAAAAACAGATGTTTTATATTGCATTGGATCCACACCATGGCTGTAAATAGCACTGACACCACCAAGAACCTCCAGGTCTGAGGGTGCCCTGTGACCCATCACTGTGGCCACCTCAAACTCCATGCCAGCTCCCCCTAATAAAGATCTCAGCCTCCAAACCCCATCCCATTGCAAACCCCAACTCTGTAAATCCCAGCAACATCCCAGCCTGTGCCAGCTCCATCAAGAACCCACATCCCTTCATCTCCCATCCTCTCCTAGTGCTTAAACAGGGCTTGTTCTGATGTAAAAATCCTCAAATTATTTTTTTCCACATCCTTTCAGCTTTGCAGTGTTTTAAATCTTCACACATATTATAAGCATGATTCCTCCTCCTTTCCAGGCCACTTAATGAATGAATAATTTAGAAAACAGGTGAAATATTTACAAAGGGTAAAGAAGCCAACACTGTGAAAGGCACGAAGGTCTCTGTGAAACCACATTAGCTGGGGACATCCTGAACCAGTGCAAGTCCTGAATGAACTCACCTGCTCCCTGGGAGCCAGCCTGGCAAACCCAAGATGCACATTTTTGGTTACAAGAAGCTGTGGAGGCCCACAGATGCCATTTACTGTCCTGCTGTGAAAGCATCCCCAAGGAGACAGACATTTTCTGTTCTCCAGACTAGGTGAAGGGGAAAAAACCAAAATATTTCTAACCTGGAGGTACTGTTGGGTTTTTGGGAGCCAGAGGGCAGCCCCAGTGTGGCACCTGCAGCTCAGTAAGAACCTCACCTCCCAAAGTACTCCCCAGATACCCCACTGGATTTAAACCACTGCACACAACAGCATCCCATCCCTGGAAAGGCTTTCTTTTCACATTAATTTAGCAGTTTTCCCTCTTCCCCAGGCTTCATTCCCAAATTCAAGCCCTACCTTCTCTCCCATTTCCCCTTTTCAATCCCTCTCCAGGCACCACTCCTGACAAGACAGGAATAAAGGGATCAGGCAGCAGGTTTAAAAATCTATTCAAGGTCATTTCCTTTCCCCTTGTAATTAAATTGTGGAACTCATTGTCAGGGGATGTTCTGGCTGCCAGAAATACCTGTGGCTTCAAAGCAGGACTGGAAAAGCTCACAGAGGACAGGTCCAGTGGTGGCTGTTAAATACAGGGATCTGCAGGAAGCATTCTGATGGGAAAGGTCCTGAAACTCTGTCCAGAAAAGTCAGGATCATGCCCTGTCCTCTTGGCATCTTCTACCTTTTCTTGGGTGGGTGAAGCTTTGCTCTGACCAGCCTGGCAGCTCTGTTTTCTCCTGTTTGCACTGCCCAGGGATGGTGGCAGCTCCAGTTCTTCCCCCAAACACACAAATCCCCCTTAAAGAGTTAGACACTGCTCTTTCCACTGGGAATTTCTCCTCATTACAGCACAGCTGTGCTGCACCACTGCTCTGCCTTTCCCCTTGCCTCTCATCAGGCCCTTTCCCTTCCCCCTGAGAAGACATTTCATCCCCTGATTACAATCCAGTGATGTGCCAAACCTCCCCCAGCAGTGGGGTGAGGGTCAGGACAGTGCTGTTCCAGGCATGAGCCAGCTGTTAAAAGGAAATGCCCCATCCTACCCAGCCCTTGTGAAACAATTTCCTGAGCTCCAGCCCATCTCTTCCACATCTCTGATGCACCATGGCAGTGTGGTCCAGTCTAGCCCTGGACTGGAATTTGGGTTCAGCTCCATCACTCCTCACTTGGGTGCAACTCTCCTGATGCTCTGAGTGAGGAGTTATCCCAGTGCAAGGAGGCTTTGGCCTGCTGCTTCCCCCACGGCTGCAGCTGATCTGAGAGGGCACAGCCTGGCTGAGCTCCCTCCCAGGGAGCTGGGGAACATCTCCATGGGCCAAGAGATCCTGCAAGAACAGGCCAGAGAGGAGCTGATGCACTGTAGCTTCCCAGAGAGAGGAGTTCTGCCAAGTCCCAGGACTCATTCCCATCCAGACAGCACTCAGCACAAAATAAGAGTCAACTCTTGCGTCATGAAGGTGCACTAAAGTGCTCAGACTTGTAATTTATTCTCACTTGAGGCTACAATGCAAAGCCCAAGTGGTAGCAAGAGTATCTCTGCCTACCCCAAAAAAAATTTATTTACATATAGGAGTGTCTTCTGTTCTTTTGCATTCCCTTTATTACTGAGTGCACCACACTGTGGGCACTTAGAGCCTCCATCAGGCTTCAGGCTCTGCAGAGTCAGTGCTGATGGTGAAGAGAATTTCCTTCACATTAATGCTGTTAAGAGTGTTACAGAGTTACTTGTGTTGTTCCATAAAAAGCTTTTACAGGTCAACAAGGGGGAAAAGACAATGCATATACATCACTTGTAATGTCATTAGACGATTAAACACATCTGTTGAGGAATGTTGTATCAGATTAAATCTCTCACTTATCGCTTGGAAAGACGCACAAAGCCAAGGTCCCACTTGTTGGGGTCACCAGCAGCTGCACAAGCACTCTTCATCAGCCTGAAGCAGACAGGTTTGGGGCTTCAGCCAAACTCCAGCTCAGCCTCAGCTCTGTCAGTCCCCTGCCCTTCCAAAGGGATGGAGAATCATTCCCAGCAGAGCTCACAGCCCTCCTGCCTCCCCAGCCCCTCAGACCCTCCCCAAAGGCAAAGGCTGCCCCTCCCTGGCACTGCTCATTTCTATTCCTTCCCCACACCTGCAATGGACCCTGCAGGCATGTGGTTTCTGAGGAGTTCCTGCAATCTCCTCCACACAGAGCGATTTTGTTGCTTTTTCCTCCTTTTTGATGCTAAACAAGTCAGCAACTTGTGCAGAGAGCTTTGAACCTGCTCGTTCCCCAGTAAACCTGCATCAAAAGTCAGGCTCACAGGTGCAAAGCTGTCTTGGGAGACTAAAGGATAAAGCCCTGTAAACATCAGGGGAAAAAGAGAGAAAAATATGGATTCTTATTAACTGAGTATTCCTCCTGCACTGGGAGATCCCCAGCTCACAGCTCTGCTGGAGCACAGCACCTGAGCAGCTCCCACGGATGGGACAAGGAGATGTCAGGAGAAGCAGGAGGGCTCCTGGAGTCATTAAAATCCAGGTTATAAGGCAGAAAAGCTGTGCAGGGGGGATTACACAGCTGCAGCTGAGGAATTATTCATTCCTATATAACAATAAGTTTCCACAGGCAGACAAACCCTCCGGGGTCTCTTACGAAGCAGACTGTGCACAAAGAGGAATGTGGCCCTAAAATGTTTATGATTTAAGAAGCTACAGTAACTTCAAATAGACCAAATACATACTTGAGGATTAAAACCTCCACAGTTAAAAAAGAAAAAAAAAATGAATCCAAGCCTTTTAATTAATTTAAAAATAGTTTTGTTGGCATTCTACTTTAGTTGATTAGATTATCCCACTAATATTTCCACAAATGTCTGCAACCACATAAATATTCCGTGTTTCTGTTTGAAAATCTCTGTATTTTTTACCACCCAGTGTGTGACACAGCCAGCCCAACTCTGGGTTTAGAGATAAACAGGGTGAAAACTAACTTTGGCAAACACCTCCCCAGCACACACAGAACCCTGGCACTCAGACCCTCCTGACACACACACTTTGTGGCACCTCTCAGGAAACTCAATTGTTTTGTCAGCAAAATGCTTTCACTGGAAGATCAAGACACCTCACTCGGGATGGGGCTGGGAATTTATGAGCAGATTCCAATTTTAGTCTCTATCGACCATGGCCCAGCAGAGAAAGGGATTATGAAGAGCTGCATGAATAATATGAACTATAATCATCTGCTGAAGGCTCTGCGTGCTCCGACTCCTGCAAAAAGTAATTAAACTCACAAACTTTGCTCGGTGCTTCGGGGAGTTGCAACTAATGAATGAACACGTTAATTTATGGGAGATTTAAGGCTCTTCAGAGAAAATTCTGAGCAGGAAACATCCTTCCCAACTGTTTTGTGTTTGGGCTGTAAAGTTGTGCTGTGTGAACAACCAGCAAGGAAACAGAGAAGAGCTGGGGGATGAGCTGGGGTAACACCCCTTGGTCACATCCTACCCTTCCCAGCAGGGCTCCAGGGATTCCTCTGGGCTACACCAGGGAGAACAGGGTCAAACCTTTTGTTTAACAGTGTCTGCTCATTGCTGAGCAGCTAAACTTCCAGTTGCTGCTGCTCCCAGAGATGCCAGGCAGGAGCAGGTGCAGCAGCACAGCCCTGCCTTCCCCTCCTGCCAGCCCAGGTGCAGCAGAGCAGGGGCTTTGTCCAGCCTGCCAGGAGCTGATCTGCCCAGCCACAGGAGCTGCCTCCTGCCTCCACATTTGTCTGGCACAATTAAGTTACTTCCAACCAAAATCCACTGCTGCAAGGCATGCAGCCTTCCAGAGCCTTCTCCCCTCCAGAGCTTGCCTGCAGAAACAGCAGATCCTCCTCTCCCGAGTCACTGCAATTAGCTCCTCATGCTCCCAGGGCCAGCTGCAGCTTTGGCAGGAATGGCTGTGACCTCCAACCTCCTCCTTCCAGAGCTTGTGCTGGGCACCCACTGCATACCCAACCTGAGAGCTCCGTGGGTGCAGCTGAGCAGGATTTGCCAACCCAAACCAGGGCTCTCACTGCCTGGGAGAACAAAAGGGAATGGCCAAGCCCAGGCTGCTGGAAAGCCATTTTCTGTTCAGTACAGGAATCACAGAGTGGGATGAACACATCAGTGCCATCAGCTGCTGAAAGCTGCAGGAGGGAGAGGAGCTGGTGAGGATGGGACAGCCTCCCTCCCTCCCTCCATGCAGGTACATCAGGTACAAGCTGCAGGGCTTGGATCTCTTGGGAAGTTTCCCACGGAAGTGTCAAACACACATGGCCAACGCCACTGCAAATGCAGAGCTTTTCTTGTTGTTGTCATAACCCACTTTATTCACACCAGGTCCTTCACTGGTGTATGGAGGGAGCTGGTTTGCCTCACTGAGCTCGGGCAGAGCTACCAAAGCTCAGCCCAACCTGGGTTTCATGTTGTAAGAAGTTATCCTTCCTTTCTCCCTCATTTACAGCACTCTTACACCAGGAGGAAAGACAGAACAAAAGCAAGGAGATGCTAACAGCAATGGTGCAGCCAGTCCATAATTCAGTATAAAAATGCTTGGAAGTGCATCCTCCCCCAGCAGAGTGCTCTGCATCTCCTGGGAGCAGCAGCCACAGCGCCCAGCCCTGCTCTGGGGCACACACAGCCTCTGGGGATGGCCTTCCCCTTCAGGGCAGCACAAGCATCAGGCCCAGGTCTCTCTCCAAGCATGCAGGAGTGATTTTTAAAGTGCTCCAATCACTCCCCAGGCCGAGAGGTGCACTCAGAGGGAGACTCTGGGCACCCACAAGAGGCAGAAGACAGAGCAAGGAGGGGCTCAGACTGCTGTGAGATGAAATGCTCTCCTCTCCACACAGGAAAGGGGCCCGTCGTTCATGGCTCAGCACACAGGCAGCAAGAGGCATTTTTACAACTTTTTTTACCTTTTTTTTAATGAGAAAGAGAAGGAAGACTTGCTTTGGAGGGTTTCAGGCTATTTTATGTCTAAGCCTGTGGTGAAAATCTGGAATGAAAACTTTCATCAGTAACTCCAGCAGGTGCCCAGGGCAGTTCCTTTCAAGATTCAGCTCCTCCAGCCGCGGAGCAAAGGGACAGACCCGTTAACAAAGGCGCCTTTTATCCACGGTGTTAATAAACACTAACTGAAAGTGTTAATAAAAAGAAGCTTTCCAGAGCCTGAGCTGTGACCCCAGCTCCTCTCAGCTCTTTGCATTTTCAAGCTTGGAGATGAAGCAAAGCCCCAACGAATCCCAGGATTCATTCCCAATACACACTCCTAATTCTTCTCCTACTCTAAACAAACACATTTAAATGCAGACTTTTATTCAACACAAACAGCAAAGTATCTTTGTTCCTCTCTCACTCACTTGAAAGGCCATGCAGAGGAAGGCAGACAAGAGAAGAAAACTCTTTGACAGCCTGCAGCCAGCAAGTCCTGCTCCTCTCATTGCTCCCGAGCTTGGTTCCAAGTTTAATAAAGGTGTTTTGTCTCCTTGCTTAATAAGTGGAATTACCATAGCAGAAAGCCCAGCGGGGGAAAGGGATAGCACGGAGCATGAGTAATCACAACTGGTTTCAGGCAGGTTTTGCCATTTGGGTCCTGTTTCAAGGTTATGATGACATAGTGCTATGGGCTGGTTTGGAGTTACCATAACTGCTGCCAGACAAGGAGCTGTAAGCTACAACGTGCTGCAAGCAGGGAGAGAGCTGGGACAGAGCAGGGAAAATGTCACCCGAGCTGGGAAGGGAAGTTTCCTGTTCCTTACGTTTTATTCCCTCATTTTATAACGCAGCCTTGCATTGCCCTGCTGTACTTTGCACAGGACACAGTAATGCCTTTACCTCCAGCTCACAGAAGTGGCTTAACTTCCCACATTCAGGACTTGTTTGACACCTTTGCTCTCACCCAGCACCTGCCAAACCAGGTCACAGATGCTGCAGCCAGACAAAATTTGCTGGCAAATCCATGGAGGAGAAGCCAAGCTTTCAAAGAGGGAACTGATATGGGTCAGGACACGTCACGGAAAAAGGCACCTGGATGGAGAAAGTCATCACTTATCACTGGAAACAGGGGACTGCAGCAGATCCAGTATCATCTGCTGAGGGGGAGCAGCCCAGCTGTACTCCAAAACTTCCTCCAGCAAGCAGCCATGCCATGAATTTAAAGAGCATAAACCCCCCTGCACAGAGAGCAGGGCAGAGCCCACCTGCAGGGCTCTGGGGACAGCTGCCAGCCCCTGCCTCCCCCATCTCTGCTTTGAGCCCCAAGCCCTGCAGCAGATGAATGACTCCAATCAGGGCTGAACATCAGCTTTTCATTCCTCTCTCCTGAGTCACTGTGCATGGACACTGCAGCTCCATCCAGTCCCAGCTCCTGCCTCAGCCACGAGGTATTTACCTGTATTTATTTCCAGCAATAGCTCTCCTACCAAGGGAAAATGTTTCCATTAAACAGCACAAGTTCAGCAACCACAAACAAAGAGTAACTTAAAGCCTAAGCCAATTGTCTGAGACATTCACAATAAATACCAGATCATGCAGGGAAGTACAACAGGCAACAGCCTTATCCCACAGAACACCCAAATCCTCTGTAAATAGGAAAAACCCCTAAAAGCGTGGTGGGAAGGATGGAGATAGCCAGGCACAAGGGTGTCAGGTTCTCTGTGCCACACTCCCCATCTCACCCACAGCTCAGGCACTAGGCTGACACCAAGTCTGAGCCAAGATGCTGAAACCAAAGCAGTGATGTGCAGAGTCAGAGCTGGACCTCCAGCATCACCAAAGGGGAATTACCCTCAGCAACAGCAGCACACTCAGTCTGGGGCTGGCAAAAACCAAACCTGATCCCAAGCCAAAGAAATGCTCAAAACCACAGAGCTTCCTCTGCAGCCAATGGGTCAGCTGGGAGAGGTTTGTCAACATTTCTATCTTGACCATTTCCTCATTTTTGAGGGCTTCATAATGACTGTTTTGGTATTGCAGGAGGAGGAACAGTGCCTCCTCTTCCACCAGCTCTTCTGTCAAAACAAAACACAACACAGTGAAAGGAGGATCTGAGCCCCACCTGCAAAGAGGCATCCAAAACCCTACCGAACCCAGGGAGCTGCTGTACCTGACACAGCCCTGGGACTCCACTTTGACAGGGCCAGTATTGCACCCACTGAAAATATAAATACATCACCTGGAATTACAGATATTCAGGTGAGAGATGTCAGTTCAAAGGTGATGTCCATGTATAAAGTTCATGTACATCCTGACAGTGGACACAGGGGATCCTCTCAGAGGGAGCACAAAACGATGGGTGGTGAAGCAGAGAGAGCAGAGTCAACTCTCCAGTCCATAAACCTGAACTCACCACCCACACACCTCCTGGAAAGCTTTTAAGGGGTTTGTAAACCAAAAATCAGGGATAGCCACTGCTCCAGGCACCCCTGACACCAAACTGAGGTGCTGGGGGGAAGGCTCTCTCCTGTCATTCCATCCATCCCAGAGCTCACTGCCTTCCACAGAGAAGTCAGCTACACCCTTGTAACTGTCCCTTCAGAGACTGGTCCATTTGTTATTTATCTTTCATTTTAAATGGATTAGACATGTACAAAAGCCTACCTCAAAAAGGAACAACTAAGATGTGAAAAGGATGGGAAGATTCAACTGCCAGGCGTCAGCACTAATCCACGTCAAAGGGCACGCTGTCAACAACTCACTGTAAACTTCCAGGAGGAAAAAAACCACTCAGAATAAAATAGTTAAGACCAGATAAATGTTTGTCATTCATTATCCAGAGTCAAACTTGGATTGCTCAAGAACACAGCCAAGCCAAAGCAAGCACATTAATAAGAGAACATCTTTTCCAGGGAGTGACATGCCAGGCGTGCAGCCTGCCCTTGAAGGGAGAGAGGCTGGAGGCAGGTGAAGGCTCTGTTTGTCTTTCTCCGATAACAGGTATTTAGTTTTCTACGTCACTTCACTTTATCATAGCCTGAAACCTGGCTGAGCACCCAGCTCCACCTCCCCATCTGCTCCCTGTGCCAGCTGGCCCTGTGGCCCAGGGGACACTGAGCCAGCCACAGTCATGCCACACAGCCCAGCAGCTCCCCAGACCCAAACTGGGACACCCCCAGCCCTGCCTGGGAACTGGGGGCATTGCTGGGAAACCCCACAGGGCAGATCTTAATGTGACATGGATGCTCACAGGGAGAGCAGTGCTGGGAGTGTTTATGTCCAAGTCAGGTGGATAACATGGCAAATCCCCCCCAGATCCGTCCTCAAGTACTGAGACTGGGAAAAAAACACTGGTCTTAGCAAGGAAGGGCAAAGCACAACTGGGGAGGCTCCAGCAAAGACACTGCCTGTGTTGGCAGCAGGTGAGCAAACCCAGCCCAGGCAGGAGACAACAGGCTCCACTTCAACCCCAATCACCTTCCAGCTTGGACAAACCACTGCAGCACATCCTCCTTGGGCTCCTAATTGCTCCCCAGCGAGCAGGCTGCAGTTTGGGGTGGGAAGGGGGCATGGCAATAGCTGCTCCCACCCCACAGGCACTGCCAGCTGGGCATTGTGCAAGCTCTGTGTCCTTTCCCCAGCCAGGAACGCTCCAAAGCTGCGGCACTGCCCCATTAGTCACACACCTGCCATCGAGATGTGTTTTGAGGAGGCAGCTGCCTTTGTAGGGGCCTTATCCCAAAACCCTGCTGCTCCCCCAGAGCCCAACATGGTGCATTCATCCTGGGTTTTCCTCCAAATAACTGCTCGAGTGAGTGTGTCTATTTTGGGGCAGAGAAAGAACAGCCTAAACCCCAGTCTATAATGTTTGCTTTGTGATAAAAGGTAAGAGTTTTAGCTAGCAGAAAATAAAAATATAATATATACATATACCTGTACTTTTTTGTTTTAAATAGAGGGAAGGAAAATGGAATCATTGAAGTTTTCATAGCCCAAGGAACTTTGAAAAATTTGGAGGGAAGGAACAGAACATCAACTTTAAACTGTTTTCAATGGAAAAGCCCATTAAAGGAAAAGGGATCTTTTGCAGAAAGATTTTTTTGCTGATTTTGACAAAAAGGGCTGTTCAGAGGAGGGGAAGAAAAGCTTTCATTTGAAGGTTTTGAACATTGTTTTTGCAGTTTTACAGCACTGCTCATGAAAGCATCTCCTCACAGACCTGGTATTGCTGGAACTCAGCATGCCCAGGGAACAGGTAGATCTGACCACGTGCAGGGCTGTGGAGACAACCCTTGCCTGTGCTATGAAAATAAGCAGTTATTACAAAAGGCAGGAGAGAAAAACATATATTAAAAAGAAAAAATCATCAACTTCCTTCCCTTCCACTAGGCCCCTGGGAAGGGGAAATGCTGATCCTCTAGCTCACAGATGGTTGTGCTGGAACAGCCTCCTGGTTTCCACCCCATCAGCTACATCTAGAGCTGGGGGTGGATTTTAGAGGAGGGATGAAGGACACCAGCCTCCCTCCTCCACGTCAGCACTGCACATGCCATGGGATGCAGTGGGTATTTCCTGGGATGAAACACCAGCTTTGCCCACAGATCCCTCCCCAGCCTCACCACCTCTCACACCAGGAGAGGAAGCTGTGGGTGCAGCACACACATCCCTGACAATTAAAGTCATCTTAATATCAACCAGTCCCAGCCATCCTGTGACAGGCCACAGAAAATATGAATTACACCCTTGCCAATTCAGACTGGTTTTCTTCTCATTCAGGTGTTGCTGGACCTGAGTGCCATTTGGTGACAGTCACAGTCTCATTCAACAGCTGCACAGAAGGAAGGATTGAGCATCACCTAAAAGGTTGTTGCTCCACCTTGTATCTTCTGAAAATTTCCCACAACTACACACACAGGGATGAATTTAGAGTAATGTCACCAACAAAGTGCTCCAATTAATAGCAATAAAGTGTAAAGTGCTCCACGTGGCAGGCAGAGCCCTGCTGGGGAAAACGACCTGTGAAAGCTGAAAAGGCAGCCCACGATGAGACCACTGGGAGAAAAAAAAAAAGGGCAACAAAACAAACAGTCCATTTCAATCTCCTTTTCGCAAAGAGCCAAAATGAACCCAGGAACACATCAGAGAATAATCATTTAGCACAGATCAAACAGGAGAACTAGCATATTAAAAATACATGCAGCATTAATCAGCTACACAGAGTTATGTGCCATCATTTCCATAAATAATACGGGATCAAAGCAGCCCAAGCAGCACTATCAGTTAATATAGTCAGCCAGTCAGTCAAAATAGAGTGAAGCTGCCTGAAAACTGTGGCTGTATAAATTGCCAGGAATAAAGCAGATTCATCTGAGAAGTGGCACGACCAGTTAAACGGGTAAAGGTTACCAGCAGCCTCATCATTAGAGGGAGCTGATGCCAAAAAGGAGAGGGAAAAAAAAAATAAAGGAATGAAAGGTTAATGCGGCCTCAATAAATTATTAAAAAAACTATCAGAACAACTTGGGGAATATCAATATATCTTGTCTAGTGGTAACCCCAAGGTGTGGGGGACAGGTAGGAGGACTGACCCTGCTGGGAGCATCCCCAGAGGCTGGAGCAGGGGTGACCCACAGGGTGTAGCCCAACCAGAGCCCCTTCTCCAGGGTTGGGGCAGTGCCAAGGGGTCCCCTTTGTCCAGGAAAAACCTCCCTGCTGCAGAAGCCATCCTGCCTGCTCAGGGTGAAGGCTCAGCACCAACAGCCTTTAAACATCCACCCATCCATGCACAGAAAATGCCTGTGTCATTAGGCCTCTAGCTGAAAGGCTGCAGAGCCATTTAGCTGCCCGATTTTTAAAACAGGCATGTGGAGCAGAGCTATATATAGCAGGGATGCTTGCCTCGTCATGTTTTTGGGGGCTTATTTATAAGGATAGGGGGCAACTGAAATAAAAATTGTTAAAAAAAGAAGTGTCTCAGGCTTCTCTGCTTTAAAGCCAAGTTGCCAGATGAGAAAAAACAAACCTTCAAGGTTTTGGCTTTTTTCTTTTTCCAGGCAAAAAGCAAACGCCCATCGCTCATGCTCAGACTCTGAATCGGTTACATTTAAAAGGCAAATTTTAATTCATACAGCAGGTGTTCAGAAATGAAAAAAAAAAAATCATCCTTTAAGCAGCACAAGACCGAACTAAAGCTTTGCATTAGTTCATGCAGCTCAGGGAAGCTCCTCATTCACTGAAACAGGACCTGTGTGTGTGAATGAGGAGCACAGACCTCAAAAATCTCTTCCAGAGTCGGGATAAGGGGGAGAAAAGCCCTGAAGGGCTGGAGCAGAGCTGCTGCCAAAGCTGGGGGCTGGCAGCCTACGTGGCATCCCAAGCCTGCTGCAGCTTGGGTGACAGAGGACGAGAGGAATTCTGCATGGGAAGGTCCAGAAGAATTCAGCTCCAACAAAAGAGCCGCTCTGGGCAGCTCCATCAGTGCCCAGGCAACGACAGCCCCGGCACTGTTTGCAGGGGCTGTTCTTTCCAGGCAAAATCCTGGGAAACCACAGGGATCCAGCAGCCCCCTCCCTGCTCCCTGCCTTCAGTAAATGCCCAGAGAAAACCAGAGGAGACAGCCAAGCTGCTGCAGCCCCCAGCGCCAGGACAGCAGCCAGCTGGGATGCAGGAGCTGGACCATTCTCCCTGCATCCCTCCGTGCAGGGATGGAGCTGTCGGGGAGTGAGTGACCCTGGCAGGAGAGGTGACAGCCTGCCCTGCTCCTCCAGGAATGGCAGCTGCCAGCACCAGCACTATCGGGAAGTTTCCTATTGAATAAGGGGGAAATGTTCTGCCAGACAAATGAGGTTCAATTATTCCAAGTCTAGAATGCCTTGTTGGAAATGCTTCCAGACTGACAAGCTTTAATCCAATAAAAGACCCTTCCAGACAAGCCCTGCTGTGATTTTGGGAGCATTTCCCCCTGGCAGGGACCCAGCAGCCCCCAGCCCCTCGCTGGGGATGGATTTAGCCCCAGGCACAACAACCTTACAGAGCAGCCTCAAGGCACAGGACACTCAGCTCACTGGAAGCTTAAGCAGAAGCAAAGCAAGAACAACCATTTCAGTCTGACACAACCCAAAAGTCAAAATGTTAAAAAAAAAAAAGCAAATAATTTCCTGTGAAGCAGAAATCTGGGTTTTAGCCAGTTTAATGAGACTGAAGTGCAACTGGTTCTGTTCTCCTGGGGTGCTGGAGACACACGACTCCCCAAGGCAGGGCAGATGGCTGGATTGCAATCTAGCCTTTAGCTCATAAAATACATTAATATCCCCAACCAATTATAAAGTGCCAGACTCTGTCCCTCCAGGCCCACTCCCACCCAGTGGTGCACAAGGCAGCCCTGTTGAGCTCAGACACGAAGCACCTGCCAGGGCAACCCAGCCTGTGGCTTTCCAGGACTTTCAAAGCAAGTCCAAGCCTTTGCTCCATCCTCATCCAAGAGCTCAGTGAAGTCTCAGGTGCAGTCAAGGTGCTTTACAAAAATCCAGCTCCTCAACATCATTTCTTTGCTTTATTCTTTTTAAGTTCTTGTCAGAGGTAAAGCAGAAGGAGCCTTCCCTTCCAGGCAGACGGCTGTAAAAGGATTCCTGCCTTCAGCACCCGGCCTTGGCACAGCTTTATTCCCAAAGCTGGCAGATGCTTCACACCACCACGAAGAGCTGGGCTGCTTCTTGGAAGCACCAGCGAGCACCTCAGATCTGCAGCAGCGCTCCCTGACAGTCAGCTGGCATCAGCTCCACAAATGTCACCAGCACACAGAGCCTCAGCCCTGTGCGTTTATAGGGCTGTCGTCAAAAAACCTCCAGACTCTTTCCCCTGACTTCAGAACTTCACATCCAGGACCTCAGCTCCTCAGGAGCAGCCTGTTCTGTGCTCCTGTGCCCACAGCCACAGGGCATGGCATGTCCTGGATGTCCCTGTCCTCATGCTGTCACCCGCAGCAGTGAGGACAGACCTGGGGACAGGCTCGATGCCCACCATCACCAGGAGGGCAGAGCCCAGGATGCTGCAGCCACCTGCAGGGCCATACTGGAGAGGGACAAGGACCACAGTCCCCTGGGGATGGGGTCACTCCTCGGTGTAGCCCAAGACACAGAGGTCCTGTCCCCTCTGGCACAGCTGGGCATCTCAGGGGGAACAGGCAGCACCAAGAAGGTGCTCCAAGGGCAGAACCAGTCACGGTCCCATCCCACTCTTGGCCACACATTCCCCAGCTGTCTGTTCAGGCACAACCTTTGCACCCTGTGCAAACCCGTCTGCGTCACAAGAGTCCCTTTGGTGACACTCCAGCACTGTCCCACTCTGACAGGGCCTGGAGGGACTCTGGAATCAGCAGAGGGACTGGGACACCTGCCACCACTCAGCCCCAGACAATCCACCTTTTCAGTGCTCCAGGACCTTTGCCTCCCCCCACAGGCTGGTGTTTGTGTGACCAACAGCAGCCAGGTAACATCACCTCACAGTGGTGGTGCCATTTTAGAGGTGGCATTTTCCAAGTGGCAGCTCAGATGATATGGCTGAATCTCAGCTATCATTTAAAATAAAAACAAAATGCAAAATCCCAGCAGAGAGAAGTTAACAAACAAGACTCTCAATGCTCTACAGATCCTCCTGGAAATATCCTGATTTTCATGAACATTGCTAAGTCCCAGAATCTCAATCTTGAGTCAGGACAGTTGGATGCAGCTGATTCAAGAATGATTCAGATGGGAGTGTGGAGGCAGGGAAGAAGGCAAAGGAGTGACATTTTCTGCTCTGGGCAACATGTCTCTATTTAAAGCTCAAAGATACAAACTTATTATTTGGTTGAAACAGGCACTCTGTCTGCACTGGCTGCTCCCGTGCTGATCCTGAGGAACAAGACCATCCTCCTTATCCTCAGCTTTCACATCCATGCCTTCATTTCCATTTCTTTAAATACATTTAAATCCTGCTAGCACCTTGAACACAAGTTATCTCTGTAACCACATGGAACACAATCCTGAGCCCTCAAACAAGGGAGGCTTAAGCTGCCTTCCCAAGTGATGAGGAGGAGGAAAGCTCCAGCTCACCCTCCCTGGCTCCTCCTGCTTGTCCCCCACTGGGTCAGAAGCAGAGCAGAGGTGTTCAGGCAGGTGAACCCACACACAGGTGAGAAGACTTCTTCCAAAGGATCTAATGGTTGGATGAGAGGAGGAACAGGCAGCACCAGGAAGGTGCTCCAAGGACAGAACCAGTCATGGTCCCATCCCACTCTTGGCCACAGGGATGATGGCACAAGGTCCTGATGATGGCACAAGATCCTGATGATGGCACAAGGTCCTGAAACTACCTTTAACAACTCAGCTGTTTCTGTCCCACCAGGATTTGAGAGCTCCCAGCCCCTCGAGGGGCACAGCCCCAGCGAGGCAGGGTCTGGTTGCTGATGGCTCCATGGCTTGGACCAGTCTTTGCTGTACAACAACACTGTAAGTGCTGTGAGGACCCCCCCAAACCTGCCTTCACCACACCTCCTGCATGATCAGGATGCACAGACCTTCCTCCACATGCCCTGCACAAAGGCAAACCCCCCCAGCCCTCCAGCTGGATGAAGCCAGCCCTCACCGGTCCCCTCCTCAACCTGTCCCTGCCCTGTGCCCAGCCAATTAACCCAGGTCATCCCAACGCCCCCAGGGATTTGCCAGGCTCCTCTCCAAAGCTAAACCCATCAGCTAATCCCACACAAAGCTGCAGCCCCCACCCATGGAGGGGCTCTGGCTGCACCTCCTCCACCTGAGCAGCAGCACCCAGCCCGAGGTGGCCCCATCAGCCGTCCCTGACTCAGCTTCCCCACATTTCCGCGGCAGCGTGCGACACCTCCCGTGGTTAGTGCTCCCAGCCACCTGCATTTCCGGCCCTGTGGCTGCAGCAGAAATTGTTCTCTGTCCCCTCCTGTGTGGTGCAGAGGTGAGGAGTCAGACCCAATGTCACCCAGGGAGGCAGGTGAGGCATTGAACACCGGGGAGGAGAGAAGGTAACAACTGTCAGGATCTAAAACACTTTGTACGGTCTGAAGACACCAACACCCAGAGTTTGGGTGCAGCTCTCCTGCTGACCCAGCACAGCAAGGCTGGGAAAGGACATTTGGGATTTTCAGCCCACCTACCTGCTGTGCATGGGGGTGGAAGAGAGTCAGAACAAAATGTCCTTCAGAGAGACCCATGTTACTCAACACTGCCCTAAGAACCATGTGGAATTGAGGATTTTTGCTCCCCAGGCAGGGAAAGTCCAACCAGGACCATGCTGGCCACAGCAGCTGCATCTCTGCTCCAACACAAGCATCCACTCGAGCAGAAGCTGTTCCCAAGCCAGACTCCCCAGCAAAGCTCCAGCTCCTGCTTAAAATGAGACTGCTGGGGATAAAAGGAGGAGGCAGAGCCTCCACAGTGGGTGCTAGAGGCTTTGGTGATAAGGCGGGGGATACTTCTAAGCTTGTCTCCACAAACACAAGGATTAGCAATTTACTTCCCTTAAAAACAAAATCCAGGATTTTAACATGATCACAGGATTGGAAAGAAAAATAAACATCATGAAACTGGGAAAAGGAGGAGGACAAGAACAGAGCAAGCAGGCAGTTCGAGGAAAAATGAAGCTTCTTAAATCAGAAAGAAAAATGCACCAAAGTCAGAATTCAAATTTTATAGCTCTGAACAACTGACCCTGAGGCCTCTCACACCAACCTCTTATCAGTGATAATGCTGTGAACATTAAGGGAAGCCTTTCTAATAATGTGCATGAGAAAAGGCCCATTTGTTTAATGCAACAGAGCACATAATGCATTAATTACCTACTGAGTTGGAAAAGTGATGTTGAAAACATGCTTGAGTTAAAGCAAACGGAGGGTTTCAGCTAAGCCCATTATGTCCACTGGCTTTGGTGCAAAGCTCTGCACAATTCACAGCAGATGGGGCAGCACAGAAAACCCCACAAAACCCACGGAGAGCAGCTCCCACACAGACCACGGCTGTACCATCCACCCATAACACCAGCCCAGGCTCCTCCAGCACACAGGGGATGCTGCCAAGCCCTGCAGCTCCTCCTGATGCTGTCTCACCCACCCTCAGGGACCCTAAAACCCACCCAGCCCTGGAGCACAGCAGTGATCCCCCCTCAGCCAGGGCTAATCTCAACCTGTCACGCTCAGGATAACAAACTGGCCTCCTGGAGAAGACATAATCTGCCCATGTGCTCCTGCCCTGGCCATCACCACAGTGTGAAGGCACCAGAGAGCAATTCTGTGATTCAGTGGCTGTAGCCATTAATAATTAGCACGTTAAAACTTCAAAGGGTGATGCTGGCCTCCACAATACAGACTCAGCACAGCCAGGGTGGTGGTGGGGAGTGCTCATCCTCGATGCTCCCTTTTCCCAAGTGAGAACTGAAGCACAGGGGTGAGGGCAGCCTGTGGGAGCACAGGGATTAGGCACTAAATTCTCCAGACTGCCATCTCTGACAGCTCCAACAGCAGAAGACATAGAGGATGTTATGTAAGCATCCTACATGGAATCTGGGAGCATCCCAAAGCTAAACCAGCCACCTCATGCACTTGTCACTCTGCCTGCAGAAGCCTGGGGAGACCCAGTGCCAATGGATACTAATGGATACCAATGGAAACAAACACAACACAAGTGTCAGAGAGGGAAATGTGCTGGAGGAAGTTTGGGATGTGTACGTGGATCCCCTGGTTGGCACCCAGAGGGTTGCATTGTGCTGCACTGAGTTGCTCAGTCCATTCTGTCTGATCATGCCACAAGAGAAGAAATTGTTTTTGCTTTAAGAATACTCAGCTCATCCTACCTTTATCAGCAATTCGCAATCCTAAGCCATTCTGTTTCTTCCAGAAAAAGCAAAGAGAGAAACTTCAACAGAAAAAAGCAAATTAAAGTCTGAAAAACAAGCAACTCCAGATCTTTGGTTGATTTTATTTCTAACCAAATGAAAAAAGTTGATTAATCCCCTTGTTCAAACTGCTAACACTACCAGAACAACAGACTGCCCCTTTCACATCAGAGGAAGCCCAACATACTTAAGCCAAACATCTTCCATGCAAAGTGAAAAATAAATACAAAACGGGAAAGAATCTGTGCTGTAGTATTTGCATGTGTCTGAAGATAAAGCTTTGTAACTGCAGAGTGAAGCCAAGTTCTCCTGTAAAATAAGTGGACAAAGCTCCATCCTTGGACTCCTGCATAGTTTTGTCTATTTAATCTAGAGGTAAACTGAAGTCTCAGCTTTGAAGAGCATCAGTGTTCCAGCTCCCAGCGAGTGACCAGTGCTGTCAGTGCATGCTACACCCAGGAGCTTCACCTGAGAGCACAGCCCTCCCATCCACCATCACCTCTCTCCTCCTTACACCCTACACTGGTAATTCCATTTATTCCTGTTGCCATAGCACCTTCCTCAGCTCTGTGTAAGCCCCGACCACCACAGGGGCAGGATGAGGCCTCACACAGACACATCACTGCCAGCACAGATGGAGCTGGTGGCTCGTTTCTGCCCTTGCACACCCAGTAGATACCATGTGAGAACCCCGGCACCCACTGAGCTGCAAATACACCTCCTGCCACTGACCACGGGCTCTGGTGGCACCAAGTCATCACTAACCCCATCACCAACCCTGCTCTCTCTCTCTGCTGCCAGCACGGCGAGGTGGGCACGGGGGATGCTCGGTGCTTGTGCAGCAGCACGACATACAAAGTCCCATCGGGGAATGCCCGAGGAACATCCACCCTGTCGGACACTGTCTGGAGCAAGGCGATGGGAAGGACCTGTCTCCATCTCCCCCACCGGGAGCTCAGGCTATGCCAGGGACCACTGCCAGGACCAGCACTGCCCCGCTGCTCACCCAAAAGCGCCGGCAACAGCCCGGGCAAGGCACGGGATGGGCACGGGATGGGCACGGCTGCCCCTCCGCACGGCACCCCGGGGCCGGGCGATGCTCCGGGGGCCCCGAGCCGGGCGATGCTCCGGGGGCCCCGCGGGTCCCCCCGCCCGCCCCGCGCGGGGGTCGCCGCAGCCGGAGGGGCCCGGGAGCCGCCGCGTCCCCGGCCGCGCCTTTGTCCGCCCGGCGGAGGATGGAGCGCAGCCCCGTCCCGCTCCCCGCTGACGCCGCCTCGCCACGGACCCGCGCGGGCCGCTCACCTGCGGGGCCGCCGCCCGCAGCCTCCTCCTCCTCCTCCTGCTCCTCTTCCTCCTCCTCCTCCGCCACCGCCTCCTCCTCCGGTGGCGGCGGCGGCGCCGGGCTGCCCCGTGCGGGCGCGGCGGTGCCACGGGGCCGTGCGGGCGGCACCGTGCCCGGGCCGCTCTCAGCGGGGCCGCCGCTGCCGCTGCCGGGCTCGGCGGGCGGCGCGGCGCTGGCGGGCAGCGCGGCGGTGGCGGCGGCCAGGAGGGCGGCGAGGCACAGCAGGGCGAGCGCGGTGCTCGGCCGGCGCCTCATGGTGCGGCGCGGGGCTCCGCCATGCACTCGCTCATTGACGCGGGCGCTCGCACACGCACCGAGCGCGGCCGGGAGCGGCGCCGGGCGGCGGCGGCTCCTCCCGCCGCCTCAGCCAGCCATGCCGCGCCCGCGCCCTGCGCCCCTCCGGCGGCTCCCGCCGCGCCGCGCCCCGGCTGACAGCGCCGCGCCCGCCCCGCCCCGCGCCGCCGCCACCAATCAGCGCCGCGCCCGCCCCACCTGACGGCGCGGCGCAGCCAATGAGCGGCGGGCGGGGGCGGGCCCAGGGGCGGCGCGCGGCGGGGAGGGGGCGGCATTGTGCGGGCGTGAGGGGAGCGGGCCGGAGCTGCCGTGCCCCCGGCAGCGGCGGCGGGCGGATGCGCGCCTGCCTTTCTTAGGGGTGTGTATGTGCTCCATTTGTAAGGATACAGCATTTTAAAGGTTTTAACTTTCTGTTGTATTTTAAAATTTTATTAAAAAATCAGATTTCCCCCCATCCTCCCCGGCCTCAGTTTTGGGAAACAACGAGGAGGGCGCTGGGGAACGGCTCGGGGCACAAAGCGGTTCTGAGAAGGGAGCGATGCTCCGTGCCCGCCGCTGTTGGGGCGGGTCGGGGCGGTCAGAGCCCTCAGCAGCCACCTGCAGCCGTGTGCGCTGCCCGCTCCGGGCCGGGCCTGCAGAGCGCCGCTCCCTTTGTGCTGCTCCGCTCGGGCTGCGGCTCTGCCCCCCCGGCAGGGATGGGCCTCGGGGACAGGGACACCTGCGGGACACCGGGACACCGGCACTGACCTTGGCCGGCTCCCCCCGTCCCGCAGGAGCGATCGGCAGCGCCGCGGGGGGAGGAAGCACAGTGACACAGATATTAATTATTCACGGACCCGCGGTGAAGCAAGGCAGGAATGCGCTGCTGGGAAAACGCCGCTCTGATCAACACAAAGGCACGTGGAGGCAAGGCTGGGGTGTGCTGGGTGTGCCGGACAGGGCAGCAGCAGCAGCATCCCCGCACATCCCACTGCGGGAAGATGCCGAGCTCGGAGCCTCTCGGCTGCCCGGCCCTGCCCGCAGGTGTGTGGCACTGCCAGGTGAGGGTTTGCATCATTCTTGTTTCTTGCTGACAAGTCCCCTTTGAGATGGGACAGCCCCACCTTCACCCACCACATGGCCCAGGCTGCCAGTCCTCTAGCACAATATTTAGGAGCCCAGCATAGCTGCTGTGGGATAATTATTCTGCAATCACTCACTGCTCTTCCCCCATACCCATCCCCTTCTCAGAAATAAATGGGACTTTATTCCTGCATAATAATATAATTATTATTCCCCAGCAGCTCTGCTGCTCCATTTCCCCCACAGAGACAAACCCTTCTGAGGTTGCTTTCCATAATCACTGCCAGCCTGTCACTCCCCACAGGACCAGAGGGTCCCTCTGATCAGGGGAACACAGCTGGCAGGGAGGCAGGAGGGTTTGCTGAGCCACTGTCTCCTCCAGCAGTTCACACAGGGTTGGGAACAGGAAGAAGAAACTGAGCAAAGATTAAGAAAAGAGTTGCCTGGAACAAAGAAATTCCTTAGTTTGAAATAGAAGTTGCACAGCCTGAGGAGCCAAAGGACAGACCCTGTGCCCACCTCTCAGCTCAGGGTTTGCTCCCCACAGCACAGCTGCCAGGTCTGCTCATCTGGTTCCCAAAATATTACATTCTCACCTCTGCTTGGGAGGAGCAGGCTAAGCGTGTCAGTCCTTCATCTCTTTATCTTCAGGTGGCCCTCAGCTGTCACCCCAACAAAGGAGGGAGGCTGGAAGATCCTGGCAGTTCTGGGGCATCTTTCACACAACAGGACCCATGAAAAAAGGACTGGCTACCCCTTGGAGGTGGGATCACATGCAAAAACCATCATCCATCTGCCCAGCTGGCTGATCTCAGTGCTGAATTATTATGAGAATCAGTACAAAGAACCACAACAATAAAATTTACTGACTCTGCCACATTGTGGGTACACACAACCCAGAGCCTTCATGCTAATGCCACATCCCAGTGGCAGCAGGGATGGAAAACCTGAGGGATGAATTCCCACCTAGGTGAAAACCATTGCCAGCTGCCCAAGCTGCCAGGAGAAGGCTGGAGAAAGGCTGTGGGACATGCTGGGTGAAAGGGATGGAAAATGTTGGATAAAGGGGATAGAGGATGCTGGTGAAGAGGATGAAGGATGCTGGTGAAGGGGATGAAGGATGCTGATGAAGGGATGGAGGATGCTGGTGAAGGGATGGAGGATGCTGGTGAAGGGATGGAGGATGCTGGTGAAGCAATGGAGGATGCTGGTGAAGGGATGGAGGATGCTGGTGAAGGGATGGAGGATGCTGGTGAAGGGATGGAGGATGCTGGTGAAGGAAGGGATGGAGGATGTTGGTGAGGGGATGGAGGATGCTGAGTGGAAGGGATAGAGGATGTTGGTGAGGGGATGGAGGATGCTGACTGGAAGGGATGGAGGATGCTGGTGAGGGGGATGGAGGATGCTGGTGAAGGGGATGGAGGATGCTGGTGAAGGGATGGAGGATGCTGGTGAAGGGATGGAGGATGCTGGTGAGGGGGATGGAGGATGCTGGTGAAGGGATGGAGGATGCTGGTGAAGGGGATGGAGGATGCTGGTGAAGGGATGAAGGATGCTGGTGAAGGGATGGAGGATAGCACATCCCAGGCTCGGTGCAGGGACAGTTCCACAGGACCTGCCGCTCCCCCTGTTGATGTCACACAGAGTTGCAAGTGCTCCAGAGCACCGGACACAAACCATCCCGGGCTGAACCCAAAAACTCAAGTGCCCTAACAACCTCTGGCTGCTTTCAAGGGCGTTCAGCTGGAGGTGCCAAAGGCACAGAGCAGACCTGCGCTGGCACCACGCCACCAAAATGTTCACACTCCCTTTCTTTCTGTGTTTTCATTTTGCACTGAGAAGGGGAGTAATGCATATGCAGCAGGAGGGATCCCCAGGGAACAAGCCACAGAGCCCAGGTCTCATGCAGGCAGCCCAGCCTCCATGCCTGCTTTTTCCATAGGTTTTAAGGGAATAGACATCCTCCCAAGAATTATTCCTATTCCATCAAATCAGCAAGATTTTCTTCCCTGGTGGAAAGTTTCTATCAGATATTTAGCAACCAGCTCTTTCTCTGACCTATTTGCAAGCCCCAAGCCACTCTCCACCACCCACTACTTGAAAGCTTTGATAATTCAATGAGATGTTAATTCTGACATCCAGCATAACTCTCGATACAAAAACTTCTCTTTTTTTTCCCTTTAATTATCATTAATTGCAATCCAGGAGTAATGAATCCTCTGTGCAGACTTGGCATTCCAAGCACCCAGCAGCATTTTGCCACACAACTCCCATTAAGTCAATGTGTATTAAGTAGATTTTGACAGCTCTGTGTGCTCCAGGGTGGGCAAAGCCCAGAAAAGACAAGGCAGCACAACTCTGCTGTGGGGGCTGAGGCACAAGGCTGAGTCCAGCCTGGTCAACACATGGAGGTGGCAGCACACATGTGCCTAAAACACACTGCAAAAGGGCACCATCACTTCTGAGAACATCAGGATTGTCTTTTATGGCAAAATTCTGCTCTAAATGCACAGGGTTGTTAGTGAGATCCCATGTGCCTTATCAGGGCACACAGCCTGTGAGACTGAGCCACACACAGTGCTGGAAACTTTTCCACCTTCATTTAAGAGCCCAGCTCAGTGGGTTTTTGCAGGGCTTGGCCCTGAGCAAGGTGCCCTCCACTGTCTTTGCAGAGCCCTGTCAGGTATTGCCCTGATTCAGGGGAGATCAATACATCCCCTAGGCTGCACTTCTGCCATGAATATTTTCATTATTCCATATGCATATTTATCATTTATTTAAATCATCAAATAAAGAGTGATTGGAAGTTGAAATCCCCAGGAGCATCTCTGGTCATGAGACACAGGAACTGACTGAAAGCACGAGCAGAAGCCTTGGCTTTATTGTCCCTGCTGGAGCCAAGTAACAGCATATCTGTTGGAAAACAAATAATTTTTACAAAATCTTTCTGTTTTCATGACCAGGCCAAAATTAGCAACAAGAAGGTGATAGTTAGAGTGCAGAACTCCCTGTCTTCATCTCTTCCTTTATCTATTTTTAAAATAAAACACCTTCTCTGTGGTTGCTTTGGAGCAGCAGCCTTGCCTGAGCTGAGCGCACGAATTGCCTACATTTATCCTCTGATTTGAATATAAATGAAAGCAAGTGAGTTAAAAACGGAGCCTGGGGAGTTGTCTCTGCAGGCATACAGCTGCTGGTGGCAGGGCTGGGTGGGCAGGGGCCTGCAGCCTCACCTTGGTTGCAGGAGGAGCATCCCCAGCATCACCGAGCTCCCAAAGCTGACAAATTCCTCTTTCATCGGGTCCAGCTTGCTCACACACTGTGCTCAAGGGGAATTTGCCCTTGTCCACGTCTCTGAAACAATGATGTTGCTTTAAAGGTGACTCCAGGAGAGCCCTGTCACTGAGCCCTGAGCATCCCTCCCTCCAGCTCCCTGCAAATCCACCCAGGAGGAGCCTTGGATGCCGGGTGTGGGTGAGAAGGGACACGCCTTGGCCCTGGCCATGAGCCCCCTGCAGCCTCTGCAGCCTCACACACCTTTTTATCTGCACAAAGCACTGCAGGGAGGAATCAGGGAACAGTTGTTGTCCTTGCTGCAACTTCCCAGACAGCAGCAAGAGTCCCAGCCCTGGTGAACAGTGCTGCAAACGTTGTGTGCTGCAGCCACCACCACTCCTGCATGGCCATAAACAAACCTGGCACTGGCACAGCTCTGCTGCCACCTCACATCAGTGCAATCAGCTGCCAAGCCTCCCTCCCTTGCCAGGGGGACATCAGCAGGACACAGGAGGGGTGTGTGGACCACTAACAGATCCCAGTTCTACACAGACTTAAAGCTCAGCTTAACTTAAAGCACTCACACAAATTTCAAGCTAAGCTCCTTTTCACATCAAAAGTGTCCTACAAATGCAAACCACAGAATAAATTGGCTGATATATGTGTTTATTGCTGTTTTCTGAGAGGTTGGATCAGAAGGGAGGGCCAGGCTCTGCACTGCTGACTCAGAGTGCTTGGAAAGCACAATTTCTCTTCCACAGGAAACTGTGGTGCTTTCAGATGTGTTTTCATCTCCAAATCCTCTTGTCCATCCCAAATTTGCTGGAGAAGGCTTTCAGAGGTGTTGATGGGGAAGGATTCCTTTGCTGTGGATGCCACTGGAGCCCAGCACTGCCAGGGAACAGCCAGGAACCAGCAGCTCACACACGTGGAAGATTAAAATGGCATCAATTTGAGTGGTAATGTCAAAACTAAACTGAACAATTTGTTGAAATTAAATGCTTTGGAAGAAAAAATTATCCTCTGAAGGTCAAAATGAATGGCTCAGATTTTTTTTCCCATCAATAGTTTCCTACGTGTTCCCACAAAATGGGTTGATTTCAGCAAAGCTGCGCTTGCCAATAAAGATCATTTCCACTGAAACCCTTTCTATCCTTCCTGCTGCCAAAAGAGCTCTGCCTGCAGCTGAGCACCCCTCAGATCTACAAGTGGGGCATATTTCCTCTCCAGTGCAGCCCCCAGCATCACCTTGGAGCCCTCTCCCCAGTCTGGGGACACTGGGATTTGGAGGGTGCTTTCTGCTCCCCTTTTTATTCCTGATTATTTCTGCAAATGTGTGTCACAAAAAGGGACAACCCTGACACTCGGTAGGAAAGGAGCATCCCTTTAAAGAAGATTTAGAAAAGCGGTGAGGGAAGAGTTTCTGTAGTGCTCATCTACAGAAGAGAGCAGCAAATCCTCTCCTCTGATGGCAGATCTGAAGGCAATCCTTGAGTGTGAAACACTGAGCTACCAGCGATTATACAATTCCTTTGAAAAGGGGCTTTTCTTCCAGATCCTTTTCACAAATCTCCTGCTATTACCCACCCTAAAGCTCTGTTAACACTTTCAATCTCTTGCTTTCTGCCACAGAGAGACATTTCCCTTTCACTCACTTTCACTCAGGTTTTTTTTTTTTCCACTGAGAGCATGTTATTACCTGGGACATGAGGAGGGAGGGGATTAGGGATTGAGAGGCCTGTCCAAATGAGACAGGCTGTCACTGTTCCCACATTGCCTGGGGCAGGACTGACCACAGCGAGCCCAAGCTCCCTCCTAAAGCACTCAAGGTGTTTCATTCTTTCCATGCTTTTGTTTCAGGGATTCCCCAGGAGGCTCCAGCAAGGCTGGGGCTCATCCTGGCTCCTGGAGCATGACACAAGCAGCAGGGCTGGGGGACAAAGGAATTGGGGAATAAAGCCCAGCCAAGAACAGTGCTGGGGACAACACTCCAGTCAGTGTTTGACCTTTTCAGCTGCCAAACCCTGTAACCCCTGAATAATTTAGGGAAGTGTTGGTGTGAGGGCAGGACACAAGGTCCTTGATATTCCCAGGGGTGCAGGTGGGACATTGAGTCACTGACACTGGACAATCCACCAGCCAACAAAGCAAAACCTTTTATTTCTGCTTCTCCACCATGTGCTGGGGCCTGAGCTTCCCTGCTGCCATGAGAAGCCACAACCTGGCAGCAGCACATCCCAAAATCCAACTGCTCCCAGCTGCTGGAGGAGCTGAGAGGAGGCAGGGTGGGAACAGGGCCAGGAACGGCAGCACGGAGGAAGGATCCTTCCATTGTCCAGAACAAAGGAGCAGATGTGCACCAGGGTAGGGAAAATCCCACCCTGCCACAGCCAGATCTGGTGTTTGCACTCAGAAGGGCTCAAGGCTGGCACCAGGGCTGGGTTCTGCACCAGCACAGCTAAACCCCTCTGGAACTCGTGTCATTAATTCAGGACAGCAGCTCGTCCTCCCCCTCCCAGAGGGGGACTCTGACTGACTGTACCTGGCCAGCTGCTCCACACCTGCAGGTGTCTGGGTCAAGAGGGTTCCTCTTCCTTGTCTCTGATTTATTTTTTTCCTTAAAAGCCAGTAAGTAAAGTCAACCCCATGATGGATTTTTTTTTTTTTGTCTTTCTTTTCTTCACTTCATCCTTGCTCCTGAGTTAACATTCTTCATTAGACCTACTCAGGAACCTGGTGGATAAGCCCAAAAATATGTGCTGGTGCATCTTTTGGGATCCACACAATCATTTCACCCCAATAATCTCCACATTTAGCTCCAGCCATTCTGTGCTAACTTGTGCCTTTAGCTAACACAGGTCTTTGAGAAAAGCTCTCAGTCTTCATTTTCCAACACTGAGACTGAAGAAAGCCACTCTTTCCCTTTGAATTTGTTCCAAAATGTTAGACCTGTTGGGGTTTTTCTTAAACAATGAAGGTGATTAATTTCCAGTTTGATTTCATCTGGCTCTTGCTTCCAGCCATCCGTGGTTTTTCCCCTGCTAAATTGCAGATCCTGCAATGCCCACTCGTTTCTCCTCTGAAGGTATTTATACACTGTCATCAAGTCACCTCTCAACCTCTTTTTTTTAATAATGAAAACAGATGGAGGTCTTTAAGTTCTCTCCCCTGTAAAGCTGTTTCTCCAGTCTTTCAATCATTTTTGTAGTTCTTTTCAACACTCTCCAACACCCTCTCTTAAATGCAGACACCTGAACTGGATGCAAAATTCCTGAATCAGTCTCTCCAGCCCCACACAAAGGTAAAATCCTCTCCCAGCACCTACTCACTGTTTCCCCTCTCACACATTTAAGAATCTTATTCAGTCTTTTGCCTAAAACACCACACATTGCCAGGAAGCTTCCATTGAGCTGCTGCTCCACTGCAGCCCTGGCTTGACTCCTTGTACAGAACCAAACCAGCCAAAGCACCCCCTCTGCTGAGCCTGGATCTCCTTCTTCCTTCCTAAATTCCTCCCTGAGCTGCTCCAGGTTCTCATGCCACAACAGCATCTTTTGAACCTTTACTGTAAATGCCTGATTTGCTGAACTCTGGACACTGAACCTGGGAAAAGGGAGATCTTTCTTGCATCAGATGTTGTAATTTCCCTGTCTCCTCTTTTTCCTGTTCCCTGTCACCACCACTCCTGGTTTTGGTGCTGCAGGCTGGCAGACATCCACCCACAGCTGGGCTCAAGTCTGAGGACCCTTGCAGGGCAGAGGATGGGGCCAGCTGGCCACAGCTGGCTGACAGCCAGGTGCCACATGAGCTGACAGCGTGACCGTGTGACAGCTCTGGGAGCAGGGCTGGCAGCCAGGGCAGCCCCACCCTGTGCCATTTCCCTGGCCAGGCTTCAAAACACATCAGCACTGATAAAAGGGACAGATTTCAGCACAGGCACCCGGTGTGGCCAAACTCTTGTGAGCAGTGTAGCTGCCAACATCACACCCAGAGCTCCTGAGAGCTCAGACATCTGAAATTACCCTGCTCCAGCCTTTTCCTGCCCTGGTTCAGCATTGCAGCTACTTTTCCACCTGGGAGCAGCTGCCTGTCAGCACCCTCTGGGGTGCAGCGTGGGCACTTACAAGCAATGTTATGGGCCAGTTTTACAGGAATTTAAATAATGTGATGGGGGAAAAAAAGAAAAAAAGCTGTTGCTAGCAATTCTCCCTCTTTATCCAGCAGGTGATTTCTCTGTGGCAAACACCGCTTTTGTGGGAGCAAGATCAGCAGCCGGGATGGGGTTTTTCCCCGGGGAAGCAGCTAAATTTTTGGGAAGCAATGCGGGTCGTGTCCTGGGGCCATCCCTGTGAGGCTGAGCTGGGCTGGGCAGGGCAGGCAGAGATGCAGCTGCCGACCGCTGCATGTCAGTGTTGCACTGCACAGCCCGTCCAGCTGTGCAACATCTGCCGGCGGCTCTGCCGGCTCCCGGAGCACCGCGGCTCTGCAGGAACGGGCTCTGGGCACGAGTGACAGCACAGAGGGAGCCTGTGTGGCCCTCCTGTGTGGCACAGTGGGGCAATGGCTCCCAGCTGCTCCTCAGGGCTCGGGGTCAGAACTGCATCCTTGTGCCAGCAATACCTGCAGCAGGACCATTCCTCATCCCCTTCTGAGCCCCAAGCAACACACAGCACTCCCAAAATCCCAACACAGCACCTGGCTGGGGATTACAAAGGATTACCTAACGTTCCCACCCCTGTTTTTCACAGATTCAGAAGTCAAAGCCAGCAGAATGCTGTGCTCTGGGCATTGTCCTCGTTCCCTGGCTCTGTGCTGTGCTGGTATATCACTGGTGTCACCCATGGGATGGCAGTGCCAGGGCCTGTGGTGGATAATTTTTGCCAGGATCAGCGTTGTGGGGAGCTCAACCCTCCCCACCAGTCTCATGGAACTCCCTCTGAATTCAATAATCTGAATTGAACAATAATGAATTCAATAATAATTAATTCAATAATAATGCTCCTGACTCCTCCCCCATTCCCTCCAAGCCCTGCTGGAGAAGAAATCTGCAATATGGAGCCTGGATTTTCCATTGCCTTGATAACATGTTGTATTCAAAGAAATCTCTGCTGAAGGTGTGAGGGAAAAGGTGAAAAGTGCCGTGGCCACTGGAGGAAACACACTGTCCTGGGAACTCACAGACTTCCCACCTGCAGAATCAGGTCTGGGATTAACCACACAGGGGTGGACCTTTGGTTTCAAGAAAAAGGAAACAAAAGATAAGAATTTCACTCTGATTTAATGGAATAACAGTGCTGATGGTGCCCCATGCCAGGTTAGAAGGGGGGTTGGATTTATGAAGTGGAAATTCAGCTGTCCAGAGGTGAACAAGGCTCCTGTTGATTTGGGGGCAGAGGGAGGTGTGGAATTCAAAGGCTGCAGATTTTTTGGCTTCATGCCTGAGTCCTACAGTCAGCCAGCAGAGCTTGTCCAGGTGTTTCACCAGGAATGAAGTGAGGCACTTCCCTCTCCATTCAGAAGATCCAATGCTCTGGAAGAGAGGCCATCCTCCAGATCAGCAACATTTCTCTGTGCTTCATTTCCTGGCCTCCAAAAGAGACCTTCCAGCCTTACAGTGAGGTCCACAGGATTTATTTGTCAAAGCTCTCAGAGCTAGCATTTCCCTCACACCTTCCCCAGAGGGACACCACTGGGAATTGAGGGGAATGACCAGGAGCTACCAGCTCAATAGCACTGGGGGTTTTCCATGTGAAAGTTCAGTGCTAGCATTGGAGCTTGTTGCACAGCATCCTTTGTTGCAGAGAAGCCCAGCAGCTGGCATGGGCATTGCCTGAGAGTGTCCTGGTACCCATCACACTCTGGGTCACACAGACACTGCTGGAACAGGGTTAATCAGCACATTTTCATTTCAAAACCATTTGCTGGAGCAGTATCCACAAAACACTGCTGTGCTCCAGGGAGATGTCAGGCCAAAGCCTGGCTCCTGCAGCCTGAACCCAACAGGGAGCTGTGAAAGCAGCAGAAATTCGTGACCCTGTTCTGGTCAGCCCAAGAGGCTCCAAGACCCCCGAGGGAGGCTCTGGGGCAGATTACTCACACCACAAGAATGAGAGCAGGAAAGGACGAGCATGTAGGGCTGCACTGCATGGCCAGAGGCTGAGGCAGAGCCATGGACAGCCCATGGAAATGCTGGGAGAACCCCCCCAGCACAATTAGACCTTGTGTACCCAGGGTCTGCATCACCCCAGAGCCTCAGCAGCAGCTGCATGATGGGCAAGATGTCAGGAAATCAAATCCTGGGAGTGTCACCCTGCAAGGCTCCCTCACCCAGAGCTTCCACAGGCTTGAGCTGCTGAATCCTGCAGTCAGGAACGGCCTTGCAAACTGCCTGGTGGCTGCCAGAGAGCAAACAGGAGGTTCCCACCTGGCAGCACTGGACCACCAGAATGTTTTGGAAGCTCAGAACCATATTTTGGCTGCAGCTGAGCTGGGTCTGGCTTCCCCTCCCCAGCTTTGTGCTACAGGGATGCTTCTGTGCAGCCAAGAGATTTGCTCAGTGGCTGTAACAGGAACTTGGGAAATATTCACTCAGCCAGGGAGTTATATAAAGTGCATTCCCCACGATGCATGACTCCTCTCTGCAGGGAATATCCATGGTGATGGTGCCCACAGCTTCTCTCCTGTTCTGCCTGCAAACAGCAGAAATTCAGCTCTTGGTGCAGGTGCTTGGAAAAGCCACTTCCACTTGTTGGACAATGCAGGTGTGGCAAAATGAAAACAGCAAAATGTCATGGCCATTTCACATGTCAGGGACAGAAAGAGAAACACATTGCTCCCACAGAGTCACAACATCCTCTTCCCAAATTTGTGGAATGAGTTATCTTGAGTTTTTCCAGTTTAAAACAATTACTAAGATCTAATTTTGGAATATAAAATAAATCACCATGAAAACAAAAATGTTTTAAGTTATTAAAATGTTTGACCAAGAGAAAAAATATTTCTTCCGGCCTCTTCCAGAGAATTTTGAAAGTTTCCCATGTCTCTCCTGGCTGGAAGAAAAGTCCTCACCAGATCTCAGACCCAATTTTTCTGTCCACAGCAGGCAGAGAGAAGGTGAATGAGCAGAGCCAGCAGATTGTTGTACTGAAAATCTCTGGCTCTGCCACCAAGATTTCACCCCCAGACAACAGATATGATGAAATTCACCCTGGATATGGGAACCAGCACAGACCACCTGAGTTATTTTATTCTCCAGAGCTCATGAGGCACCAAGGCCTTGGATGGGGGGCAGCACTGTCACTGTCACCTCCCCAAGAACAGCAGCATCCTTCCCAAACTCTCAGGGCTGAGAGAAATCCCCCCTTTCTGCAGGAGCAGTCTCCTCTGAGCCCCTTGCAGCACATACATTCATTAATTCACCCAGAGCCACAGTCTAGCCATGCATTTCTGAGCAAATCCAACCTCCCCCGTTGGCAGTCAGTGTTTCCAGCATTCCCTTATACATTTTCCTCTGCCACAGACAGAATTTTTGTTTCCCAGCTCTTTGGAGCTGTCTCCCTGTGGTTACCTTCTCCTCCTTTGCCCTCCCAGCAGATCCCACATTGCTGTTCCCATCTCCATCCCCTGCAAAGAGCCCTGCAGGAGACAAGCACCAGCCAAACAGATTTTTCCTGAGCCTCAGAAGCAGGAAAAAAAAACTGAGTAAATAAATGCCATGGGAGGAAAAACCCTGCTTCAAGATCTAAGCAAAGTCAGGATTAATAACATGGAGAGTTCCTGTGCCCACAAGACCAGGGAAGGGAGAAAAGCAAGGGAAAACAAAGGGAAATGCTTCACTAACTCCTCCTGAGGTGATCTGCTCACTTTAAAAGCCAATGCCTCCTCCAAAAGGTTTCAATGCAGCAGCTTGCAGCCCAGCTCATTTCTGAGCTGTCCCTGCAGCCAGGGATGTTTCTGCCTGGGCACCTCTCAATGCTGGCTTTGAGCAGAGCCACCTGCCCTGGCAGAGCCCAGCCCAGCCCTGCCATCCCATCCCATCCCATCCCATCCCATCCCATCCCATCCCATCCCATCCCATCCCATCCCATCCCATCCCATCCCATCCCATCCCATCCCACCCTGCCATCCTGTCCATGTTCTCTGAAACACCCAGCTCTGAGATCCTGTGCCCTGTGCTCTAGGAACACATCTGAAACTAAGTGCCTGTGGTTCATGGGGGATGTTTTTCTCCTTGTGATTCCCTCAGCCCTGGAAGTTTTCAGCCAGGCTGAGCCATTTGGATGAGCACAGTGATGATTCTGGCATTGGAGACGAGCAGGTTTTGTGGGAATTGAGATTTCTAGGGAATCAAACCCCCTGGGCAATGCCCTGGGGCTCCTGGTGGCCCCACTCCTCGTCCAGGACGTGGCAGCAGAGCATCTCTTGGCTGCCCAGTGGGCACCAAACATCCTGGCACCCAGGCTTCTGTACAGCTCCAGCACTCGTTCCTGCATGGTCCTGTCTCAGAGCCCATCTCTTCCTCCTCTCTCAGACAGCTGTTTACATTTTTGTTTGTGTGAATAATCTCAAATATGAAGGCTTTGCTTTGCTTTTCACCCCATTAGATAATATTAATTACTGTAGGGAGCCAAGTAGCCTGGAGAAAGGGGGAAAAAAATCCCACTCTGGAAAAGCTGCAGGCTTTGCAAGTATTTAAAGGGCCATCTGCAACTCCTCCAAAACTGTACAGACAAATGAGAGCAGCAGTAGCACACATTTATTCAGTAGACATCATGGCAACATTCCCACTCCTGTCTCAGCCATGAACTAGCACCAAAAATGTGAGGCTTGCTGTTCCTCAAGGCCTCCTCTCTGCTGGGAATGCAGCAGAGATATTGGCAGGATTCCACCTGGGCAAGGAGCCCCCTGGAGTTTTGGGTGCAATGCCAGCCCTGCCACTCAGAGCTGCTGCACATCTTCTCCTAGCAGGTTTCCAACAATGTCATGGGCTGGCTGGCCATTGGAAAGATGCTCGACTCAAGCAAACAAACAGTAACCTCAGAGGGGCAGGGGTGCAAACACAAACCCAGATTTCCCACTGCCCCATATACACAAATTCCCTCTGGGCATCTCTCATCAGAATTTAGATACTGTGCCCATTTCACATCTGGACACAAATATTTGTTAGGCATAATAAGGAAAGAGTGAAATCCACTTTAACATGTGTACCGAGACAAGCTGCTTAAGAACAATAACAAATAACAATAAGTTTATTAATAATTCATCCATTTCAAGCAAACATCTCCAGGCAGGCATTCCTGCCTATTGTCTCTCTGATATTAAGCAGAGCTACAGAGGCCTGGCCCTGATTTTTCAGTTGGACACCAGCCAGCAAAGCTTCCAGGTGGATGATGCTGATTTACAGCCCATCTCCGCTTGCTGCTCTATTTACATTGCTTTGTTTAGGGGGTTTTGTGTGAATTACCTTCCAGGGCACTCATAGCTTTTGAAATATGGGAAGGAAGTAGCAGCAATTGGAGGAAACCTGAAGTGAAATTCAGTCACAAATCTTGTCAATTAATTCCTGTTCCTTTCTTCCCCCAGACTTGCCTTGGGAAGTCATGCCTATCCCTGGCACGCTTTCCACCAGGGATATTATACTGCTATAAATGTCAGACATTTGAAGAACAATCCTATCTATTAGCATGCAAAAGAGAATTATTGTCTTCAAGTTATTAGGTTCAAAGGCATCTTTGTGCTTGGCAAATTGATGTCTGCAGCTCCAGTCCCAGCACCAGCTACGGGGCACTCTGGAGAGACCAGGGTTCTCATCTAGCCCCAAACACAGGGCTCAGCAAAAGGAGAAAATTGGGCAGGAAAACGGTACAAATGTCTTCAATACACTTTTGGTACTCTTTTATGATGTTACTAACTTCTTCTTAGAAAGTTATCTCACCTTCTAGAAGTTTTCATCTACTCCTAGACTCAAGTGATACTTAAAACAAGAGACCCAGATGTGCTCTGGCTGACATGTGGAAGATTCTTTCCAGCTGCTTCTCCAGCAGTAAATTGCAGCTGGCTTCCCTCCCAGCCCTCAGAGCAGCTCAAGGTGGGGTAACTCAGAGCTGGGGTGGCACTGATGTGCCCAGAGTGTGTTGAACTGGGGTTGAAATGTCATCCCAACACACCCTGGAGTGCCAGGTACAAACAGGGCACCACTCCTCGGGCCCAGCTGCTACCCAGGGAGCTCAAAGCACTTCTTAGGGATGTGTGAGCCATGCTGTGTCTGGCAGAGAGGAGATTCCCTGGCCCAATAACTCCACAAGGTCTCAGCTCCACTCTTCTCCTGGCCCCCCTGACTGCTCCTGTCCTTTCCTGCAGCCCTGTTCCTCCCCACTTGCCATCTGCATCTTCTTACTCAGCTCACTAGGAGGAGTGTCTGTGGGTGTTGTGCCCACATTTTATACTTGAAATCTGACTGAAAGATGCATGAATTGAAGGTAAAATCCTTGCTGTGCAAAGAGTGCTGGAAAGCATCCTGCATCCAGTGTTGGCACTTGGATGTGTCAGGTGGGAAAGGATGGTCCAGGAGAAATCATAGAATCAGAAAGGACCTTAAAGATCACCCCTTTCCACCCCTGCCATGGCAGGGACCCCTGCCACTGTCCCAGGCTGCTCCAGCCCTGTCCAGCCTGGCCTTGGGCACTGCCAGGGATGGGACAGCCACAGCTGCTCTGGGCACCCTGTGCATCACCCCCCTCACAGGGAAGAATCTCTTCCCAATATCCTGTGTAAGCCTACTCTCTTTCAGTGTGAAGCCATTCCACCTTGTCCAGTCACTCCAGGCCCTCTCCCCATCTTTCTGTAGGATGCCCTCAGATCCTGGAAGGCCACAATAAGGTGAGTCTCTTTTCCAGGCTGAACAAACCCAATTCTCTCTCAATTTGTTTCCCTTGGTGGCTGCCAACTCTGGCCATGCTCCTTTTGGAAACAAATAATTGTTGGGAAGGTTACAAGGCTGGGTGTACAGATATATAGGCAATGCCTTTATGTAGTGATTTACAAAAAAAAAAAAATCTCGTTGCACAGATGCCATCACAGCAAAACACAAGGATCTGGGCAGAGCTCAGTTTCAGTGTGGGTGGCAGAGCTTGTGCCCATGAGCATCTGGAGCAGAAAAGAGCAACAACCCCAGCACCTCCCCAGCAATGGGCTTGATTTGGAGGGGCAGGACTTGGGGGAAGCCAACCCAGAGCAGGTGGTTCCAAACTGTGTTAACAGCCCCGTTAACAAGCACTGCAGATTAGACCAAACAACAGCTCATCAGCATTCAGCCCAAAGGCCACAGGCTGCACGGAGAGAATAGAGGAACAACGAGAAGGAGGGGAGATGAAAAGAAAGCAGAGATGGGAAGTGCTTTTAATAATATTGTTTCCTAATTACAGCACGGCACAGAGAGCAGATGCCGTCTGCTTTGACGTTCACAGCCCAGCAAAGGACGTGCCAAAAGCACAGCCAGGGAACTGCTCACACAGGGACACGGGGACAGCACCTGTGGCAGCAGCAGGGGGGCAGGGAGGGGGGACTGAGTGTCCCAGCATCTCACCTGGGGCTCCTCTCAGCCAGGTGAGCTATTGCTGCTGCCCAGCACCCTGCTGGTGTTCCTGTCAGGCTCCAGAATGCAGGGTAAGGGCCTCCCCTGAGCCTGCTCAGAGGTGCACCTTGCAGGGAAAGGGTGGCATCACCCTCAAAAAATCTGGTACATGGGGTGGGGGAGCTCCTGCATCTCCTGCTCTGCAGAGATAGTTTGTGCACTGGGAATTGAACAGCCCTTCAGCCCTGGAGCATCCTCCCAGCACAGTGTCAACCTGTTGCTTCCCTTGTTACTTCCTCAAACGTTTAGGATGCAGGTTCAGAATCATTATCCCACTCTGAGAAGCCACAATCAATCACTGCACAGCCCAGCAGCACAGCTGGCACTGTGGGGCAGATCCCTGGGCCAGGATGGGCACAGGTGGAGTCAGGAAGGACCTGCCCCAGGATGCCCTGGGCCTGTTTCTCTGAACGGTGTGTGCATGACAAGAAGATTTTTAACTCCTGAAAAACTTCCCTGGAGCCTGGCCTGGTGTCTGCAAGCCCCCCACGCCTGTCAGAGCTGCACACAGAAGTGCACAGGATGAGGCACACTAATGCATGTTTTGGTCCCAGGCCAAAATAAACGCTGGCTATAATAACCCTCCCGGGAAAGCCAAACAGAGGAGCCCTTTGTTAGGGACAAGTCGGCGTGTTACGCTTCATTTGGGCCAACAGCACTTCCAGCACGAGGCTCGGGCACCATCTGCTTGATGTGGGCAAGGTGGGCTGAGGCCAGAAACCAGGCAAAAAGGGAAATCTCGGGGCAAGGAAATTTGGATGATGCCTCTTGAGTCAACCTGGCCCATAAAGACTCTAAAAATCTGGCAACAAAAAAATCTGGGAGGAAGAAGTCTGGCAGGTATGTTGGGCCCGTTGTGGTCTCTGCTGGAGGTAAGGGTTTGTGATGGGGCAGGGAACAGCAGCATCTTCTGTCCCACTCACCTTCTGAACAGGTGTTATGGAAAAATCCAGCTTCAAGGTCTGCTGTCTCTGCCTAATTCCTGTTTAGTTTCCTTCAAAAACAGAGACAGAGGAACAACAGCATTGGATGAAAAGCCATGGCTCTCTGCTAAGCCCAGCACAAGCTTTAGTCATTTGTGGAAACTACTTTATTGATGTGCAAATATGATGAAGTGACTCAGGGAAAGGTCTGTCCTGACCTGAAGGGGACAGGACAAACTGGATCCCCCAGCCATGTCCCAGCACAGACTGGGATCCTCCCAGTGTGAAGTGGCAGCTGTGACCCAAAGCACTGAGCCTGAGGGCAGCAAGGAGTTGGGGTCAGTGAGATACTCCTGCAGGAAAAAGGGGTTGGACTGGCTGATTCTTATGGATCCCTTCCAGCTGGAGATCACACATGGTTCTGGGATGCTCTGATGACCTGCAAGCTCCTGCAACAGCATCAGCAAATCAACAAATCAATGGTGGCAGGTGGTGGCAGAGCCCTGAGCCTGCCCTGCCCAAGCACAGGTGCTGGTGCTTTAGGGCAGCCCCAGTGGGCATTACCTGCTCATGGGAACGGGGTGGGAGCAGTTTCACGAGGCAGGGAGGTGCCTTTGGCACAGGAGGGATTGCTCTCCTCTCTGGGGAGTGTGTGCTGGGTGCAGGATGCTCTTGCTGTCCCAGGTAAGGCTGTGAAATTGGGGTGAAACGGGCTCTGTAGGGGGTGGGTGTGTTTGGGGGGTGCAGAGGCTGTTGGGATGAGAGAGTTCCCACTCTTAGGGACAGATAACACATCTCTGGTGGTACCACTGAGTGTGGCGTGCTTGGGAGGTGACCAGTGGCATGTCAGGACAGGCTGGTCCAGAGGGAATTGTCCCAGCAGCGTGTGGGCTGAGGCAGAGATAGCCCTGAGTGCCCCAAGGCACTGCCTTAAAGCCAAAAGAGTGTTTGGGGTGTTTAATCTCTGTGAAAAGCCACAAACAGCTTCCTGGAGCAGGACCCCAACAGCTGCAGCTTCTGGATTTGTACAGAGTGGTCTCTGGGCTCTGCCTGTCCTGGGTGTGCTGGAGGAGGGGAGCTGCTCCTGGGGCCAGCACAGATCCATGTGGGCACACTGTGTACCTGTCTGTGTGGGGTGTGCTGGCCTCAGCTTTCCTAGGAAAGCCTTATCGACTTCTAAATAAATACAAGGAAGAGGCACAAAGCACAGAGGGATTGAGGGTGATGGGCCTGCAGCTCCAGTTCCTGCAAAGTTCATCTTGTTTCTCCCTGTATGGTGAGGTTTCTGGTGTTATCAAAGTGGAAATCCAGGTATGCTTCAGTCCTGTGGGGAAAAGCAGGGAGCAGTTTATTTTTCCTTTGACTGATCACTTATGATCTACAGCCATCTGGCAAAGCAATTCTTAACTTTTTCCTCTTGTTTATGAGGGCCGAGGGAGGGAGAGTTATTTGCAGCTGGGATGCCAATTGCTGCTGGTTTGGGGTCCTCCTTCTCCCCTCTGCAGCCCTGGGAGGGAAGAGAGGCTTCTGCAGCAGGCAGGGGGTTCTCATGTGCTCCTCAATGGTGTTTACACCCCTAAATGATGCTGTTCAACACCAGAGTGGTGGCTCAAAAATAATGTAATGCTTATGTTGGGTTAGGGGAAAAGAAAAAGGAGTGGGGAGAGGGGTCAGTGCTGCTCTGTGGTGGGTATGGCTGCCCATGGCTCTGTTGGATGGAAGTGGTGCACAGTGGGCACAGAGGAAAACTGTCTGTAGCTCAGGGATGTGAATGGTGCACGTGAGGATGGGGCTCATGCCCCAAAACTGCCCCAAAAGCAGCTGATGTGAGCAGCAGAGCAGCTTTTGGCATCCCTGAGTGTGCTGGGAAATGATGAGTTTTGGTTTCTTTATGCTCATAAAATGCTCTGCTAGCCTGGAAAGGAAGCATTAGGGATGCGCAAATAATTAATTGCTAATTAGCTGGCAGGTTGTTCAGAGGGTACAGCCAGGGAGTGAGCAGCTCCAGCACAGAGCAGAGTGCTGAGATCTGTGTGGGTCTGAGGGGTGGCTGCTGTGCCTGGAGGAGCAGGAGGTGCAGCCATGGGAAATACCCAGGAGACAAAAAGCAGCATTTTGGGAGTGTAAAGGGAGAGCAGATGGTGCTGGGGGGATGACAGCAAGGTGCCCTTCAGGAGGAGGACAGCAGTCAGAACTGGGCTCAAAGCCTCTGCCAGGGCATCCTGCCTCCTCCAGGGAGGGTGGGGACACTGAACAGAGACCCCCGGAATGCCGGGGCTGCTCGGGAGCCTGGGGGTGCTCAGAGGATAATTGCTCCGAGCTAAGATGAGGTTTTGGGTTTCACCAGGTGCTTTGAGTGCCCACAGCGAGCTGTGTCCCTGCAGCCCCACTCCAGCTCTTGCCCTGGGATTTCCTGGGCTGAGGGTGGTTTAGCTGTGGAAACTGGGGTGGGACTGCTGTGCCATGTACTGGTGCCAGTGTGTTCCCTCATCCAGAGGGGACAATGAAGGGTTCATGAAGGCCCTGGTGGGGAGAGGGGCAGAGGGGATGGAGCACCCTCCTGTCCACATAAGGGATTTGCTGCAGGGCTGTGGGGCATCCTCTGTGGGAATGTCCATCCCTGGGCCTCTGCCAGTGGTTCCTGGTGCCACTGAAGGTGGCTCTGGCTTCTCTGTCACCTTCCCTGCTCTGTACCTGTGCCTCTGCTCTCATTGACATGCAAAGCTTCTCTAGTTTGCTTTATTGATAAAAATCCCTGCTGCCAAAAGAGCTGTCAGACAATAAGTTAAATCATCACTAAATTGGTGATGAAAATGCAAACTTTAGTCATTCCCAAACTTCTTTCTCCCCTTGGCTGTGCTGGCACTGATGGCTGTGGTGTTGAGGGCTGAGCAAGGCTTTGCCAGCAGTTATTTTGAACCCTCCAGCACCTGTCCTGATTGTTGGTAATGGAGAATGAAGAGTCCCACACAGCAGCTAGCATTGCTCCAGCTTGGCATTAATCACCTTTCAGGTGGGATTTTGGCTCTGGTTACATTATGGCAGTTCTGGGAGTATGTACAAGTGAAACATGCCCAGCTGCTTCTCTGTGATGCTTGGCTCCTGAGGGATGTCCTCAGGGACAGCAGCAGAAGGTGCTGCAGGGATGCAGAAAGGGTTAATGCCCTTGGGCTGGGGCTCACCTCGACCTGAGCCAGCAGCCCCTGCAGTTGGGAGCGGAGTGATGCAGCCTCTGTGGTGTCAACGTGGGAAAGCGATCGGGGAGGGCTCTGCCCGTGCAGCTAATGATCTGCAGTAATGAGAACTTGGCCTCCATCTGCTCCCCCAGGCCGGGCAGCTCCTGAGGCTGGGTGGTCCTGCCGCAGCAGGGAGTGTGTGCCAGAGGCACCGAGCATCTCCTGGCTCCGTGGGAGTGTGGAGAGGGGGGAGTGGGGTTGGGGCTGCTCTGGGGTCCTGCTGGGTGAGCTCTGCACAGAGGGTGGCACATGGGGGGAGCTGGTGGCCACATGCAGCTCATGCCACCCCTCCTGGGGCTGGCAGGGCCCCAGCAGCCACACCTGGGCTTGGCTGGCTTGTTGTCCTTTGTGGAATGCCACTTCTCAGAGTTTTCCCAGTAGGACTCTGAATCTGTAGTGGGTGCAGATCCAGGGAAGGTCCTTGCAGAGCAGGGAGCCAGGGTGTCCCTGCAGCACCAACCCAGCCTGGAGGAGGTGCCCAAAAGCTGCCACATCCCTGGCAGGGGATGCAGGGAACCAATTAGTGCTGTTTGGTTGTGTCACTTGTTCCCAGTTGAGGCTGACAGCTCGGTGCCAGGGTGTAAGAGCCCTGCCCGCTGTCTCCTGCTCGGGTGAAAGAGCAGCGAGCCTGAGTGGTGCCTAGGGCACACTGGAGCCTTTAATGAGCTCAGCGAGGCTTGGAGAGCCAAGCTCCAGCCCAAATAAACAAGTGATGGTGTTTGTGCTCATTGATTGATGGTGTTTGGGTGATGCTCACAAAAGCACCACTTGTGTCCTGCTGGGATCTCTGCATCCCGGGTGGTTATGGCTCCTCACATCTCTTCAGGCCTCTCACCTCTCCTCCTGCTCAGAGGGGACAGTGCTCAAATCTGGGAGGCAGGAAATGCCCCAAGGGCATCAGGGAGATCATTTTAAGGACAGCTCATGTGAGCTGACCTTCACCTTTAGCAAATGGCCAGTGGGTTTCTCTAACTTGCAAAATGTGAGTAGCATCCAACAGAGCATGAGGCACAGGCAGGTTTTCTCTGTGCACTGGAGATGGCAGCAGAGCACTCCTGGCTCCTGTGCATCTCAGCGTTTAAATCTGCTTTTTCTCCCTTTGTGCCTTAGGCTGTTTGGAAGTTGGAGTGTTAATGGCTTTTTAAAGTGCTTGATGTGCTTGTGATGGGCTGGTCAAAATATGGATTGGCTCTTGCGCCTTAACCATTCAGAAAACTGCTTTTCCATCGATTTTCTTGGGGTTGTTTTTCTGAATTTCAGATTCTAAGAGCTGTTAAATCACCTGGCCTTGCCTGCACAGGACATGCAGCCCCATCCTCAGAGCAGGTTTCTCTGCCTGGGGGCTGTGTTGTTGTGGGGAATGATGCCTGCCCTTGTAGGGTTTGCTTGTCTAAGTGTCTTACACTGAGCTGTGAATCACAGAGCCCAGGAGTGGTTTGGTTGGAACCAAAGATCCTGTCCCAACCCCCTGCCACAGGGGTCCAGTGCCACCCGGCTGGGAACACCTCTGGGAATGGACTTGGATGAAATGTGTGACATCCTTCAGATTTAATCCAGTGTTTCTCGGTTGGAGCTCACAGCACATGCTTGAGTGAAAAATCTTGTGGATCCCAGTGGTGCCAGTGAAAGGTGTGAAGGAGGGGGTCAGGTGCAGGACATTTCTGAAGGTTGTCCAGCAATACCAAACACGTCCCTGTGCCATTGGGGCACCAGAGTGGTTGTAGGTTTCTGGGGGTAGTTGGAGGTGAGGCTGAGCTCAGGACACCCAACACTCCAAGGTCCCAGTGTCAAAGATCCTCTGCAGAGATGCATTTAACTCACTCCAGGCACTGCTGTGAATTTAACTACCTTCCTAAATGACAGGGGGAGTCTGACAGCCACCAGTGCTATTGATCTCCCACCCTCAGTGGAGAGGACAATATTTCTATTTAAAACCAAATTTTAATTTAAACCACGAGCTAGTTCAATAAAAGATGAAGTGTCTTTGTAATGGAAATGATAGAAGTGAAAACAAGTAATCTCTATTTATGGTACAGCTTTTGTTGTTGGTTTGAAAGGATCCAGTGTTCCACAGGACTTATTTATGGAGGGACAAGAATAACTTTCTGGTTCAGTTCTTGGCTAAAGCAGAGTTTGTTTTGATTTGTTTAAAGAAAACAAACAAACACAAACTTTCAAATGGCTTTTGGCTGGAGTTTTTACTGGAAATCCAATCCTCTTACGCATAGAATTTTTTTTGTTTTAATGCCTCTATGAAAACCAGCATTGAAGGATGCTGCTGGGAGCTGCAGAGATGGACAGCTCGGCACAGCTGGTGCTCTGGGGAGGTCTGGCAAGGTACCTCGGGAAACGTGCTGGTGTTTCCAGGTGTGAGTGGAGATCTGAGCATCCAACTGTGGGTGAATATTGAAATCTGCTGCCATGGCTGAGTCGAGCTGCACCACAAGAGGGCAACCGGAGGCCACAAATCCTCTGCTCATTCCTGGGAGAGGATGTGTGAGAGGGTGAGATGTGTGCCCTGGGGAGGGCAGGGACACCTGTGAGTTCTGTGGGCTGATTGCAGGTGGCTTTCTCAACAGGGAGAGGTTTGGTGGCGTTTGTTAAAGGCTGTTGTTAAATTAAATGTTGTGCTTCCAAAGAAGGGGAATGGATGGGTCAGGAGAACAAGTCTCGACAGAAGTGGCTGAAGCAGCTGGGTCTGTGTAGCTGCAAGGTCCCTGCTCAGCTCCTCTCCCAACCTTTCAGAAGGTGAGGAGAGCAAAGTGGAGACCAGTCCCTTCTCCATTTGAGCAATTAAAGCAATTAAAAATTGAATGTTCTGGCGTTATGCTGGGCAAGTTTGGATTGGGATATTAGGGGGAATGGTTTCACTGACAGGGTGGTCAGGCATTGAACAGGCTGCCCAGGGAAGGGGTGGAATTGCCATCTCTGGGAATATTCTGGCACTTAGGGATGTGATTTTACTGGTGGGCATGGTGCTGCTGGGCTCAGTTGGAACTGATGGACTGAAGGTCTTTGCCAATCTAAAGGAAATTTATGGAATTCCTGCTGGGTGCTTTTGTGGCTCAAGGCAGAGGTTGCTGCTCCCAGAGCAGGTCAGAGCTATGGGACTGTGCCCTGTTAATTGTCTGCAGCCCAAATCCCATCCCAGCAATGGAAAACACGGGGGTTTGCTCAATGCCCTCCTTGGGAAGGGTGGCAAAACACCACAGTGAGGTCTGGAGACTTGGCTGGAGCATCCCAATGCCACCCCTTGCTGTCCTGGTGCCACCTGCTGCTCCTTGGCCCCCTTGTCCCCCTGCTCTTGGAGGGCAGGGGATGCAGCAGAATGCTGAGCTGGAACTGAGCAGGGAAATAAAATAATTCCCAGCTCATCAGTGGCAATGTGAGTGGAAATGACCCTGTGGAACCAGACAATGGTTTTCAACTCTGACATCACTCTGGAAATGGGTGGAGTAGGCTGAAAAATGCCTTCCAACTGGTTTGAGATTGTTGGATTTTGGGGGGGTGTTGGAGAAAAGCGTGGAGGGAGGGATGAGCAATCCCTGTGCAAGAGCCACAGTCCTGCTGGGAAGGGGATTCCCTGCTGGGAGGTGATTGCTGCCCAGCAGCCCCTGCTCACACCATGACCTGGACAGCAAGGGCTTGTCTAAACAGTAGCAGGAGCTCGGTTAAAGCAGAGCACTCTCAATTTAGAAGTACGTAATGGCAGGAAAAACAACCCACGATGAGTTAAAGAACTGACTCAGGCCAGCAAAGGCCAGTCCTGAAATAGACCTCGAATGGGGCTGGTTGAAAATGCTTCCATCACAACAGTTTCCTGATGGAGAATTTGGCATTTCTGCTCAAAGAAATCTTTCAAGAAAAGCATCTGCTTCTGTGGAAAAATTCATCTTGTTGGGTTGGAAAAATGGAGCATGTGAAAAGTGAAATCCTTCAGTGCAGGGATGTGTTGTGCCAGTTTTCAGGCAGACTCCACCTCTGTGTTGAGCTTCATTTCTCATTCCTGTGGTTCCCACTCATCTTCACAGGAGGGAACCCCCCAGATTATTACCCCTGCCCCTTCCCATCTGCCTGCTTTTCTTAGCAATGATTAAAGCCTCCCCCTCTTTGTGGAAGGTCAGCTTTTGGAGCAGTGGGTGGCTGCTCCCCTGGGACACCAAACTTTCTCTGCTGCCTCCACTGCTGGTCCCTTCCTACATGGACTTCTGGGAAACTCATCTCCATCCCATTCTGATGTTTCATCCATCCTGGGAGGTGGCTGTGACTGCACAGCCAGGAAAGACAACTCATTCTGCTGGGATTATTGGTGACTTTGCTGAATTGTTTTGCAGCCAGGGGTTTATTTTCCAGGTGTTTATGTATCTCCTTGTCGTCTTCTTGCTCATTCTTGTGCCTTCCCTAAATTCTGATGGAAATGTAACATAGGAGATGGGCAAGCTGTCTGGCCAGCTCCATCCAACAGGGTCAGGGTTAGTCCCAGGACCTGTTTGAGTCAGAATGAGTCACCCTGTAAAGCACTGCTGGACTTTATTGTGCCTTCCTCCAGCAGTGAGAACTTGCCCTTCAAAAAATAGTGTAGAATAACCCAGGTCTGAAACATGAATCTGACACAGAAGTGCTTCTGCCCATTTTTTAATTTCATCTTTTAAACTTTGCCTTCCACACTTTAAGGCTGGAAAAACTACAGGACACTTGCAAAAACAGATATTCATATTCACACTTAGGTTCCCAGACTTGAAAATGGGGAGGGAAGGTGTCTTAAATTCGGTGTTTTCCCAAAAATGGGGAGGGAAGGTGTCTTAAATTCTGTGTTTTCCCAAAAATGGGGAGGGAAGGTGTCTCGAATTCTGTGTTTTCCCAAGACCACAGCAGCTGCAGGCAGAGGAGAGCCTCAGGTTGTGTCCATCACCTGGAGAGCTGTGGTGAGAGAGTTGCTGTAAGTCCTTGCAGCTCCATGGTTGCAAAAATCATCTCAAAAAGGGGTTTTGGGGCATGGATGTGGTTCTTCAAGGCCAGGACATTGTCATGAGATGGGCTCACTGCTGATGTGAGTGAGGGGCTGAGCTGAAATCCTGCTTGGACCCTGGGATGAATGTGTTTTCCTCAAGTGAACTTTATGAAAGGACTTCTCAGTCCATTTAAGAAAACAAAAAAGTGTTAGGAGCAGAGGCTTGGCCAAAGCTTGGGGTCCCGGTGTGGAGACTGGAGGGAACAGAAAAGCCTCAGTGGAGAACATTTTCTAAAAAAACAACCCAGGTACAGGCCAGGCTTGTGTTTCTGTGCTAGCATGGGCTCTATTTACCAACCTTCCCGTGCCCCAAGAGAAGCAGGGAGGCATTTAAAGAGAAAATAGGAAAGAGCCCTCTGTCCTGAGAGCTGTGTCGTGTTTTCTGGAGTGCTGGGCTGTGGGAGCCCAGGCTGCAGGCTGACAGCTGTGCTGTTCAACACCAAGGCTCTGTCAGAGGCAGCCTGGCCCCAGGGCAGGAGCAGAGGGATGGAGAGCCCTGTGTGCAGTCCCCTCTGGAGCTGGACACAGGGGGTTTCTTCTCCTCCCCCCTGTGTGACCCCAGGTCTGTATTATGACAAAGCCATTCAATCAGTTGTATTTATGTGCCAAATTTCCCTGCAGCTCTTGGGGAATAGGTGAACTCTGGGTAAAAGCATCCTGTTCTAATTCCAGGCATCCTCTAACACTGGGGAAATGCTGATTCCTCCTGCACTGCCAGGACTTCTGAGAAATGAAGCAGACACAGGTACTGGCTTAACAAACTGGTAATGTCCCAGTGGATTCCATCCACATCTGCTTCCTGCAGCCTCAGAACTCGATTCCCTCATCCCACACCCCGGGAAGGCAGCCCTGGGGTCAGGCTCTGTCATGCTGGGGGCCGTGCTCCCCTTGGCAGCCTGCAGCATACAAAGGGCTGATGAGAAAGGGATTCAGCACAGTGTGCTGGCATTCGTGTGTGGCAGCTGTGTTAAAAGTACTCACTGTCAGCCCAGCCATCATTTATAATTGGCTTCTATTTTTCCATGTGCCTCCTGGCAACAGCAGCTCTTCCCAGGCTCTTGGTGGGGTGCTGGGTCTGGGAAGGCTGCTCTGTGCAGGAGAGGTGTGTGAAAATGGGCAGGATTGGCTCAGGAAGGGAAATGTGGCCCCTCTGGGTTTGCCTGAGCATCCCTCCAGAAGCAGGTCCCTCTGCAGATTCGCTGTCAAGCACTGGCAAAGGCCATCTGTGGTGGCTGTGCATGCACTGGAGAAAGTGCATCAAATTGGGGTGGGCAAATCCCTTGGTTTTGGTGCAATAACCCAGTTATTGTGCAAGGGCCTGGCTGTTTTGGTGGAGAGAGGCTGGGTTTTGTTGTGGTGCTCATACAATGTGTCAATATAATGTGTTGGATCCTTTGGCTGTGGCTCCTCCATCCCAGCTACACAAAAAGCAAAATGACTGGAGAATACGTGAGCTCGGAGCACGTTTGTCATGGTGGTGCTGAACAATGCAGACAGGCTTGGAAGAGCTCTTGCAGCTGCAGCTCCAAATGCTGGAAGCACATGTGCTGTCTTCATGGAATCATGGAATATCCTGAGTGGGAAGGGACCTGCCAGGACCATCCAGCCCAGCCCTGTCCGTGCCCAGACCCTCAACAATCCCACCCTGTCCTTGTGAGCGCTGTCCAAGCACTCCTGGAGCTCTGGCAGCCTTGGGGCTGTGCCCATCCCTGGGGAGCCTGGGCAGTGCCAGCACCCTCTGGGGGAAGAACCTTTCCTGATATCCAACCTAAACCTTTCCTGGCACAGCTCCAGCTGTTCCCTGGCTCCTGTCACACACAGATCAGTGCCTGCCCCAAAACCTGTAAACACTTCAAAGTCATACCAAGATTTCCTTAAAATAATCCCCATAAGCTTTTGAGATGTCACAATAGTCTCATCAATGTATCCTAGATATTACCAGTTCCATCTGATTGAATTTTTATGTTTGCAAATAGAATAATCTAATGACCTAATTTCTGAAGGAGGCCTGTTATTTATTAACCATGATGTAAATTCTACCAGCATTAGAATAAAGAACATTAGGCTTTTGAATTTCTGCTATTTTTAAAGATCCAAATCTCTGGGGCAATTAATCATTTTCCTGACATATTGAATTCAGTCATGTGTTATAGCAACAAAACTTGCAGTTTATGATGCAACATTAACTTGTCAGCAAGAGGGACAATTCATGACTGTCTATGGGTAGCAAGTGGCAGGCAAATTTGGACAACTATCCTACAGTTTTTGCAAGCATCAGCAAATTTTGTTGGCACAGCCAATGTAGGCAGCACATAATATACGCTTTTGCTTGTGTATATATTAAAAAAAAAAAAATCCAAAGAATATAATCCCCTGCCAGGAGTTTCCACTTATTTTCCATAACGAGAGCTGGAGGGTCTGTAAAAGCTGGTCTCATAAAAAGAAATTGCAAAGGATGAATTTTTCCTTTGCGAGGGAGATGGAAGAAATAAATTGGAGTTTGTTTGGATGCACGAGCCCTCCTGCCAGGCAGTTTATCTGTGCTGCTGCTGGGGGAGGCTCCCAGGTGGGGACAGGGACAGGACAGAGCCACAGTGATGGACACAGCGAGCAGAGAGCAGGCTGTGGCTCTCAGGAGCAGCCTGGCTGTTGGGGGATGTTCTGTGGGATGTCAGAGAGGAAAAAGCTGGAAAAGCTCCGAGGGAGGAGAGGGGAGCACTTTGCTGTTTGTGCTGGGGCTCTGAAGGGTTCTTGAGAGTGTTTTGCTTTGAGTGCTGAAGAGGAAATCAAAATATCAAAGAAAAGGGAGAATTATTGGGAGGAAGCAAACAGATTTAAAACAAAATCATCCCAGTGCTGCTCCAGGCAGATAGGAGCTGAGGGAAACCTCAGCCAAGGCTGGAGCAGAGCAGATGCAGCCAGGGAGGATGAGCCAGCACCTGGGACCTGAGCAGGGCTTGGCAGGCTGGGGATGGGGATTTTGGCAGGGTGGGGAATGCAAGAGGCCACGTTCCTGAAGTGGCAAACCCCACACAGGTGCTGCACTTGGGTCGAGTCTGGGAGCAGGGAGAGCTGAAGCTGTGGCTGGGGCTGCAGGGTGGGAAGCTGGTGGTGCACAGCAATCAAGGACCTGTGGAGAGGCTTTATGGAGTGTGGGGAGAGAGGTGAAGAGTTTTAACTGGAATAGGGCATGACAGAAGACTCTGTGTTCTAGACAAGATAGATGAGAAATCAGCAGCAGGTGAAGAAACCTAAAATTGCTGGATGTGCTGCACAGTGTGATGAGATGGTAAAGATTAAATGCTGATGGAGGTGATTATGGGCTGCCATTCCCCTGGGAGAAGTGTGGCTGCAGTGCTGGCCTTCCCCCAGCACAGGGACCAGGCTCAGATCACTCAGGGATGCAAAAGCAGCGTGACACCAGCCTGCTGGGGCTGTCCTTGTGTTCCCAAAGCAGCAGTGTGACACCAGCCTGCTGGGGCTGTCCCTGGGCTCCCAAAGCAGCAGGAGGCTGCTCCTGCATGTGGGGCTGTGGTTTGAGCAGGACATGTGGGTGGTGGGATGGCATGTCCTGGCTGCTCACCACACCCTTTTTCCAGCTGAGGGATGCTGAGAGACTTCACCAAATGAGGTTTAAGCAGGATAAAAGAGGTTTCTATAGCAGTAAGTTGTGATGGAAAGCATGTTACATTCCATTTGGGGATGGGAACATATGGCCCCCAGTGTCTTCACAAGCCTCCCAGAACACAGTGGGTTTTGTCTTGCCTCTCTCAGATCAGTTGATTGCTGTAATGTGGGGAAGACTGACTTATGAGGGACATGAGTGCAAATTATCCTGATGAAAGGAAATGGGGAGTGTAAAAAAGATCAGCTCAGCTGAGCTGGGAGCTGCTCAGTGCCCTGAGAATCAGAAAGGAAGGACAAAGAGAAAAAGGTAGAAATTAGATGAAACCAACAGCATACATTCAAAAAAAACCCAAAAACCAATGCAGTAGAAGGAAGAATCACTGTGAATGAGACTGATCAGACAGCCATCCTCTGCCCAGCTGCATGGTAAAGGAGACCAGAACATTCCATGTTCTCAGAACATCCATCCAAACCTGTATGATTGCATTGCTTGATATTCCAGTTGCTGTTGTGCAGGCATTGATAGTGTGGGCTCACACTAGAGGCACTTGGATAATTGGCCAGGATAAAAATTCACCCTGAAGTACTCAGAACAGTGCCAAAGAGGGTTCTGAGCACCTGTTTGCTCTTGGCTTCCTTCAAAGCCTGCTGGGGAGGAGTGATGTTAGTCAGAACCGAGAGAGCAAACTCTGCTTTAAGAAGGGTAGTGGGGAAGAAACCAGGAGCTGCAGAGCAGCTCCTCTCTGGATTCTGGAGTAAGGGAATGGCTGGTGGCTGCCTGAGGGCAACAAGGCTGTGTCACAAATTCAACCTGTTAGATCAAGCCAGGTTGTTCTGGTGGTATGGCAGGAAGGTGTGTGGATGGGGAGGATGATTTAGGTCAGGTTTTTGACATTTCAGTACTTGATGTCCTTGTAATCAATCTAGCATGATGCAGATTGTGGTAATGTGCACGGCACAAGTTCATTTTTCCAAATTACTCATTACTCTCAGAATATTGCCAAACTGGAGGGAGGAAGTTTCCAGGCTCCAAGGAGGTCAAGAACAGTGCAGTGGTGCTTTGCCTGGACTTTAGGACCACTTTATCCATACATTATATATATATTATGTGTACATACATGATTGAATTCACACTGAAGGGAGTGAGATTGCACCAAAGTGCCTGGTTCTGTTTCTGCTCCTGCTTTGTAGCCAGAAAGCAACTTTTGGATTTCTCCATGAATCAGTTGATGCAGAGTCCTCCCTGCTTTTTTCTCAGGGCCTCCTCATCTCCTGTCTGTGTCATAGCAGGTGACTGCTGCAGCACACAGCTGGCTGCCATGGGTGGGATCACGAGGGCTTTGCCTTGCTCTGATCCCTCCCCTGGCTGCCAGTCTTCTGACAGGAGCTTGCTAGAGTAGGAGTATCTTGGTCTCAGGGAGCTGGCATTTGCTTACTAGCAGCCAATTATTCCACAGTGACCTTCTCATGGCAAGCAAAGTGCCAAATCCACAACACACACAGAGAAAGTGTTTTGAAGTGACAATTACTTCAAGTTCAAACCTCTGTTTTGCTCATGAGTGCTTTCCTGGTGGATGTCTTTCCTTGAACCTGCCTTTTTAATTTGTGTCTCTGATGGATGGTGTCACAGCATTCCTTGGCTGTATCATCTGAATCCCACTAAATCCCTTGATCCCCCCTGTCTAGTTCCAGACTTGTTTATGGAACAGGGTCTGTGTAGGTATTAGTGTCTGAATTAGAAATGGAGGAGCAAAAATGCATCACAGTGTCAGACTGGCTTTTCAGCAGTACTTGGCATAGCTCAAAGAAATCATGTCCTCATGATTGCTCTGAGGATGTTCCAGCCTGGATCACTCTGGAGGCAGAATGGGGCTGAGCTGGGTAGCCTTAAATATGAAAATTCAAACCTCAGCTGTGGTGTTTTAGCCAGTTATCCACAGAGCCTTGGCTGTGGGAGATGACAGCACAGCCATTCCTTCAGTCTCTTGGCTTCTGCTGCCTGACAAGACAACAGTGAAAGCTTCCTCTTTTCCTGCACCCTTTCCTCTCTGTGTGTGTGAAGCCAGAGGGGAAATGCAGTGTTCTCTGATACATTGATGGTTATCAGGGCTGTTTTCTTCAATCCAGACTTCTCAGCCTCCCCCTGTGTAAGGAGCAGCAGTGACTGCTCAGCCTGTGCCTGGTGGAGATGAGTTCTTGGGAACCTGTGAGCTCCTGCCTTGTCTGCTGACACGGGGCTGATGCATCCCAGGCTTCTCCATCCAGACTGTGCCACAGCCCAGTTCAGACCTGCCAACACAATTACTGGGAGACAAACTGATGTGGGCAGAGGGAAAACCTCTTGTGATCTGGTGACAGCACATCCTGAAGTTGTGCTGCTGCTGGAGTGGTGGTCTCTGAAATGTCAGAGGTGCTGGTGTTGTGGTGTCTTAAGAGAGCTGTTGATTGATTTGGTTGAACCTCCTGATGCCCCAGAAAGGTCTGAAATGCTCTCCTGAGAGCAGAGATGCCAAGTTTATTCATTTTCTCATCAGAACTCCGCACTGTTGTGGTTCTGCTTCAATTATCCTGACCCTTGATGCCAGGTGTTAGTTTGAGTTTGCACTGCTCAAGAGAAGAGCCCAGCACTTCCCCATAGGCTCTCCATTCAGGTATCATCCATAACTCTCACTCTCAGGCATTCAGGTGGCTCCAGGGCCAAGGTTAAGCTCCTTGTGGATGCCAAAAGAGTCCATGGGCACCTTCCTGCTGAGCAAACCTCAGATCAGAGATGATCTCTGCAGAATCTTTCCTCCTTGTTTAAAAGAATGTTGTGACTATTTGGACTGAGAAATTCCTGCCCTCCCTTCTCCTGTGCATGTGATGCTTTCATGCAGCTCAGCCCAGCTTGGTGCATTTTGGATTTCTGGGTCAGAAGCAGAAAAAGCCCCAGATCACCACCAAAGGCCCCACACTTCTTCTGCACAAATCTTCTTTTCTTCCCAAACTGAAAGGGCTGCCTGAGCAGGGCTGCTGGGGGTTCCCTGGCTGTGGCAGGAGCTGGGGGATATTTTGGGCAGGGGCAGTGGAGGGCTGGGAGTGGAGCTGGCTTTGCTGGAGATGTATCTGCCCTGTGGAACCTGGGCAGGACCTTGCCATGTTACACAGCAGCTTTGTGACCGAGCAAAAATAAATGAGTGACTTATCCCACTGCCAAGGACTGTCAGTGGGAGGTCAGTGTTTGATATTTCCACACCCAAAAAAGCAGCCCCAGGCTAGAATTACAGTACAAAATGCCCATTCAGACCTCTCCAGCCTTCTGTTTTCATTGATTTCCATCCCCTGCTTGTACACACAGAGCCCCTTCCTTTCCAAAAGAAAACAGTATTGCTGATAAGGGACACTTATCTCAGCAAGTCATTACAAAACAAGTGAGCTTTTGTGTTTGCATCTGATTCCTGTTGCAATGTTAACAAACTCCTGGTACTGAGGCTTTATTTCCCCTCTGAAGATGGCCCTTGTGAGGTGCATCATATGTCTCATAAATACTTCCCGCAGATGTTTGTTCCTTTAAAATAAAGAGAAAAAACAACTCGGCCTCAAACTTCTTAAGGTTTCAGCCTTTCATTTGTTCTGTAAAGGATTTCTAGACAACAATCCTTGGCTATACTGCACATGGATATTTACCCTTCCCACACTCTCTGCTGAGATCTTGCTGGCCTTTGTTCCCTTCACAGAACCAGCCAGTGCTGCAGTTTTCTCTCCCCTCACAGTGGGTTCCCATTAAAACTGAACTCTTGCCCACAGCTGCAGTAGTTCAGCTTTAATGTGTTATTTCCAGTTGGAAATGTTGGGTTGCAGCACAGGCAGGTGTGCTGGTTCTGTGACCAGGGGCTCCTCCTGATGGAACCCCTGCCCAGGAAGGATTTGGATTTCTGTGAGTGCCCAGCTCCTTCCCAGGTAGTCTCTAAGGCAGAGAGTTTTAAGGAAGAAAAGTTTTTCCAGGGCAATTTCCAAACTTTATCACAGTAATCCTGTGGTTTTCCTTTCTCAGAGGATCAAACTGCCTTCCAGGTGCCAAGAAAACCCAAACCCACCTGGGGCAGTGCACTGTGAGAAAAGTGTCAGTGAGGACCAGGAAGGTGGGAGGGTGGGATTGGCTTTGCCATGGATTTCTGGGGGCACAGAACAAGGTGTGCTGGAGCTGAAGGGCAGCTTGGTTGAAGCACTGGGATATGAGAGGGTGGGAGGGAGCTCTCCCAGCCTGCAGTTGAAAACCACCCCATATCTCCCTCCTGCAGCCAAAATCTGATGCAATTCTGATTTGGATTATTTGTGCCAAACGAACTGGAGTGGGCTGTAGCTATCCCTGACAAATAATTTAAGAAGAGCAGCTTGGAAAATGTTCTCCTTCCAATAGGAATTTTTTATTTAGGGAAAACTCCAATCCAGAATATTTCAGCTCTTCTGTGACACTTTGTGCTCTCACTGTTTTCCAACAGACCTCTGTGCCTGCTCCCCAAAGCACTTCCCTGTGTTTGTGTCATGGGAGCCCCCAGCAGGGATATTGGGGGGATATTTTGTGCTGGGATTGCTGCCTGGAGAGGAGCACAGGGATTCTGAACAACTGATTCAACTTCCTGTGAGATATTTAATGTCTTGTGTTTTGGTTAGAATTTTCTGGTGTTCCTTTGGAAGGGAAGATCACACAACTCTTAATCAGAAATCTAATTTCCAACTGAAGATGTTCAAATGGAATTTCTTTCCTATTTTGTTTTCCTTTGCTTGCTGCGTTGTCATTTTCAAAGCCCAGTTTAAAACCAGCTACTTGTTTTAACAAGAGCAAGTCCTACTGAGATACCCAAAGCATTCCCCCCTTTCAGTCCTGTGTGAAGGTTAGGTCTGTGGTTCTTTTTCTGATACCTGGCCAGTAATGAGCCCTGCTCTCTGCTCAAGGGTTCAGCTGGGCACTTTGTGTCAAAGGAGAATTTCTGAAGCCATCAGTCAAAGCCTGGCCAAAGGAAATGATGCCACTGAGTCATTTTGAGGTGTAGGAGGTTTGGTGCCCAGCTGAGGGTCCCCTCCTTGAATTCTGCTGGCTCTAAGGCTGTCCAGGGAGGTCTGGGGTTGCTGTGTGCCCTGGGTGTGTCACACTGGGCTGGCAGCCCCACAGACCCCTTCACATCCAGGCTGTGTGACGCTCTGAAACATTTCCCATCCCTCTCATCCCAGCGCCTTTCCTGAGATCTGCTCACAAGCATGAATAATATTAAACATTTAAGTAGTCTTCAGAGGGATTACTTGCATGTCATGGCATGTAGGCTGTAGCTTTTCAAGAAGAGTTACGTATCTCTTGGCCTTGAATGGGAGATGGAAATTGAAAATGCAGTGAGGAGAGAAGTGGGGCTGTCCCAGGTGCCTGTTCTGCTCTCTGCCCATCCTTACCCAGCCCTTTGCTGCCTGGGACTGATCCTGCTGCCACTCACACTGATAATGCACCTGGGCAAAGCTGACTTTAAAACCAGAAATGCTGTGAGGTGTTGGATTCCTGTTGCCCTCTGGCAGTGTTTTACTCTGCATCCCGTTGTTGCCAACCCCTTTTTCAGCCAGGAGTCCTGCACACTGTGAGTGGGAGCAGGATTTGTTTGGGGGCACAGCTTCTTGAGGGAATGGTTGGATCTTGATGGATAAAGCAGAACGATGTGGGAAGGGTGAGGGGGTGTTTGTGGTTTGGGTTTTGGTGTTGCTTTTTTTTTTTAAAGCAAAAAAAAAAAAAAAAGTCTGTACTACTTTTGAAACATCTCCTTTACTAATTTTGACTAGTTTGGCAAAAGCATCTTTAACCCCCTTGCACACCCTGTATTCCATGAGCTGTAATGACTTTTTACTGTCCTGTAATCTAATAGAAAAACGGGCCAGCCTGTGCCCAAGGCAGGGAGCACAGGAGTGCAGAGCCCTCATCTCCCCAGCTTCATGTCCTCCCCTCTTGCATCTACTTTTTTCATCTCCAATGAATAGAAGGCTTCATCTTTTTAAACTCCAGCAGGACAAGGCACATGTGGCCTGACTCTACCACAAACTCCTCAGTAACACTCTCACTGTTTGGGGGAAGTAAATATGCGAATTTCAAAAGTCTTTCTGTGTGGAGAATCTGTTTGGATTTGTGCAGGAAGTGGGGAGCAGGCATATAGGTAGCAATATTAATGAAGTTTTTTATAAAGGCTTCATTCAAGGCTTTCAAAGAAAATATAACTCTTATGGGACCCATAGTTTATCTGCCAAGTCCAAGAATCTGGTTGGAATTTAAAATATATATTTAAAGGTTTCTGAGAAGTAGAGGATTAGAAAGAACAGGCCAGGAAGGGCACTTGGGAAATTACTGCTTGAAGAGGGGATTGGTCCTTGGGGTCTGAGCTCTGCAGTGGGGTGCACGAGGCAGCAGAGGACCAATCCTTCTCTTGGCTGGGCAGCAGTGGGAAAAGGGGGTGCCTGGGACAAATCCAACACTGCCCTGAGCTCCTGTCCATGGTGAAGTGGTGAAACACACCCAAAGTCCTCCACCTGCTTATGGGCTCACATCTTCTCACAAGCCCTTGAATTCAAACCTTTCCCTTTTCCCCCTTGTGGGAGATGCTGTGCTGGCTCATTTGCTGCCTTAGAAATGCAGGTTAATGGTTTGGGTTTGATCCTTCACTTCCTTGTCCCATGGTTGCTTGTTGTGGAAGAAAAGAGCTGGTACCAGCCAGGGGAAGTGGTTGGAGGGAGCACACCTAGGGAGGCAGGGATGGCAAGGCAGCCAGAGAGTATTTGTAACAGGCTTTTTCACCCCTAAAATCCCTGTGTGTGTAAATCCTTCCTCTGGGGAAAGGAGAATCAATCTGAGAAGCCTTTTGCTTATTTTTGGGACAAAGTGGGTGTCCCAATGGTGCCCAGCCTCCTCACCCAGGATTTACTGACATGTTTTGTGACCCAGGAGGATCACAGCTCAAGGGGTTTGTTCCTTCCCAGTCCTCTGGGACAGCAATCTGCTTCCTAATCTGCATCAGACACCCATCCCTGGTGCTCTAGCAGAGCTGAGGTTCATTTTCCTCAGGTGCCAAACAGGTGTAACACTTGTGTCTCCTTTCATTGTGTGCCTGTGGCTTTCTTGGACTCTCTACAAGCCCTGTTCAAGGGTTTGGGGTTTGTCTGTGTGTTCACATTACATGGAAAGAGGTTTATTTCTTCACTCTTTGGGGACAGATCTTGTTAGCTTGGACAAGAAGAAAGCAAGTGCAGGCCTGTAGGGGAAAGAAAAACAAACCCAAAACTTCTAGGCTTGTCTGTTCACCATCAAAGCACACACACATCCTGTAGCTGACATCCCTGTGGCAGCAGGATGGTCCCTGCCCAGAAGGCTTTAACAGATGATGTGCAAATCCCCTGTTTATGATGATTCTGCTCCTACCTGGCACTGCTCCCTCTCTATTGCCCCTGTGCTTTGCACTCCCCATGCAGGCAAAGTCCTGGCTTCAAAGTCAAGTGGCAGGAGCACAAAGCTGTGTGTTGACCCTAATCTTGTTTAGAAAAACCAGCAATGCTGATTTGGAGTGAAGGCAGTGCCTGTCCCTGGGTCAAAGACCCCGAGTGTAAATCTGTCCAGTCCCATGGCCCTGTCCCAGTGAGAGGGTAACAACCAGCACAGACTTTTCCTACATGTTTGAGGTTTTTTTATGATGGTGCCTTTTTAATTTAACACCCATGGACAGATTTTTCCAATTGCTTTCCAAGATGTGCTGTAGCACAGTTGAGCTGTTTGAGTTTCACTGAGGGGCTGCACCCTGCTCCCCCTGACTGCATCCTGCCAGGGATACATCTGATTTTCAGCCCTGTGTTGATGCTATCAAGCTCTAGTTGGTCTGTGTACTGGATCTGGCACTTCAGTTGCATCAATAGCAGTTTGATGTGGTGGAAAGGATCCTGTGAATGTTGCCTGCATTGAGCTCACAGTATTTCTTTCACATATTCTCTCTATTCTACCTATTCTGCCACCTTGTCACCTCTGCTGGGTCCTGGCCAGGTGTCACAGTTTAATGCAGTGGCTTTGTTGACATGTTACTGATAATCCTCTTTTCTTCTACCAGCTCAAGCCTCACTGTTAGCAGAACAAATCTGTATTTCTACTACTGAGGGATTTGCAGGAAAAGTCTGGCTCTGACAACAAAACTCTTGTGGGGGGGTTGAGTGAGACTTCCATGTCATATTTCCATATGATCACAAAACTCTGCTTCAGGGGCAGCAGGAATAATGCCTGGAGAGCAGGATCAGGCTTACACAAAGTGTTTGACAGGCTTTAAACATAAATAACAAAAAAGAGGCTCCTGTTCTGCTGGGTGTGGTGAGGAGGTCTTAGCACAATCTGAAGTCTGTCCCAAGTTCCCATCCTTCCTGACCTCCTTTTCACTGAAGAGCATCCTTACTCTTTAGGTCACTGCAAGAGCAAATATTGGTGTTTACAGAATAAAAATAACCCAAGGATTTTTGCTTCAGCATCAAGTGAACAGAAAAGACTTCCAAAGGAACAGAACTTGGGAATGAATAATAAAATGAGTGTGAGGAGGCTGCTCTCAGGAGCAAGTCGACAGGGAGAAGCCAGGATTATTTTCTTTAAGGGCTAAAATAAACTTTGAAAACACCCACCCCGTTGAAGAAGAGGGTTTATTTGGTGGCTCTGGTGGCTGAAATGCCCAGAAAAGGGTGGATATTTTGGCCTGTGGGACAAACAGTGGCTAACAGGAGCAGCAAGCTTGTGACTCTCTCCCCATATAAACTGGAGGTGATTCATGCCGGTTTTTATTTTAACAGCAGGGCCACCAAGCCAGCTGAAATCCATGGAATAAAAGGATCAGCTCAGGACAGCAGAGCTGCAGGTGGGTGCCAAGGGCTGTGGTGGCACCAGGAGCTGAGGCTGGTCCTGCCAGTGCCAGGGAAGGAAAGAACAGGCAACTGCTGCTGCCTTGGCAGGGAGGGAACACAAACAACACCAAACCCTGCGGCCCTTTGGGCTTTCATCACTTTTGTGTGTGTGTTCTCTTAAGTTTCCACAGGCCTAAAAACTGGAAAAAAACCTGGGGGCCCTTTTCTCCTACACATCCCCAAACCCGACTGCTTTTATTATTTGGCTGGGCAGAAAAGAGGCTGTTTCAGTAGGAAATGGTTGTTTTAATACAATCTGGAGAAGGAGGTGGCTTTTAGCCAAATTAATAACATAATGCAGCTAAAATGATGCTTTCCATGTCCTGCTTCCAGTGCTAACAGAAAAGCACAGTGCAGTGGGTTTGTGGAGCTGCTGGTCACTACTCAGAGTGTAACTTTACTCCCTGCTCTGCTCCATCCCTCCTACAGCCCTCACTCCCTCTCAGGGCTCAGCATGTCAGCCTGGAGTTATTGTTTCTCCATTGGCTTTAATTCTAGGAAAGGCAAGTGGATTTCTATTTGAAGGGGTAACCTGAGGCTTTGGAGCTGCTGGAAAATAGCAACGTTCCCCCTGGAAAACTGAGTGTGACCAAGAGTCTCTCAGGCAGAGAAAATAATTCCTGATTTCTTAAAAAGAATATTTTAAAGACTGTTTTTATTTTAGTGGGCACATCTGTGCTGCCAACTGTTGCTAACAATGCCCAGGCCATGTAGCATATGGAGCAAAGAGTTTTACCAAGGGCTCTGGCTGGCAGACAAATGAGCTCTGACAGCTGTGCTGATCCAAACTCCAACCAACTTTTGAGGGATCTTTTTTTCCTACTTTTTTACAAAACCAAAGCACACAAGAATTTGGAGATTAAATTAATATTAAAGACTGGAGCTTGAAGCCAGGATCTGCCCAACTTTTCTGCCTGGGCTCTGGCTGATTTTTTGCATGCAGCTAAATAAGATTTAAACTGCACTTTACTGGATTTTTTGTTTGCCTTTTTTTTTTTTTTCAATGTACATAAAGGAAGGTGTTTATGGCTGAAGGAAATGCTGTGAGAAGAGCACAATTTTGGTTGGCTTTCTGTCTGGTCTCCACAACAGGGAGACACTGTGAAGAACACAAACAAATCTTTATTTCTGGACTAACTACTCGAAGCCAGGAGCTTACAAGAAGCAGAGAATAATTTCATGCAAAATGCAGTTCTTTTCACACTCCTCATTGCCCCATTCACCTTTTTTCCCTCTTTCCTATTCCCTCTTCCTGTCCAGGCTATTGAAACCTGCAGGCTCATCCAAAATCCAAGGAAAGACACAAAGCTTTCCTTTGACTTAATGAGCTTCAGGTACTTAAAGCCTAAACTAACACAGCTTTGCTCCCAGCCCCTCTGTGGAAACAAACTGACAAAAATTCAAATGCTGATTTGGAAGCACTTTTGACCATTTGTATAATACTGTGAAATCCTCAGGATTTTGGTTTCATCCTTACTGCTGCAGAAAGTTCTTCAGTAATAGGAGATGGTGTCTAACCTGATTTCTTTGGGAAATCTGCCTTTTGTCTGGGTTTTCACAGGCTGGGATTGCAGCTGCTGCTGTTCCTGTTGCAGGTGGAGTCATCCCCAAACTTCTATGGTTGCCTTTCACTGGAGGGGGGATAAGAAAAAGTGTTTTTTCCTCTCTGCCAGAACATTGCCTGCTGGATTTGACCTCTCTGTTCTCTCCTGCTTCAGGCTTCCCCCTTCTGCTTTTGCAAATGCTTCCACAGTCTGACCTATTCCATAGAAGAGACAGTGAATGTCCCTGCTTAACCTAGTGGTGGTGGTGGGATTAATAACCAGTTTGCTTTTAAATGCATCTGTTTTGAGTCATTTGTGCATTAAGGAAATCATCACGAGTTGAACAAGAGGTGGAGACCCACATAAAATTTCAGATTCAGATCATGGCTGAGGACAGATGGGAATTTTCCTAACAACCCCTATAAATTTTCTTCTCAGATTCATGGCACAGAAGCAACCCTAAAGAAGGAGGAAAGTCCTAATGTTGTGTTATTTTGGTACACATTAAATAATTTAGGCACCACAGGAGGCAGCAGAAGTGCCCCACTGTGATTCTGCTCCCTGGCCTCCTCCTCCCAAACCCTCCAGGAGCACTGGAAGCACCAAATGGGAGTTGGGTTTGAAAATGAGATCTATGGCTTTTAGTTTTCCCTCTTCCTAAAGTCAGATTATCTGCCAAATAATATTGATCTCACTGAGTGCAGAGACTCAAGGCTGGAAATTGCTTTGGTTTAAAATCATTTTTCTAAATGATGCTCAAAGAGACTTTTTTTGGGTTTGTTTTTTTGCTTCTGCTCTATTAGTTTAGTGCATTAATTTGCTACTGAGGAGGTGGAGCCCAGAATATCCTGTTCCTTAGGAAGGAGGGCTGGGTAACACTGAGCCACTGTTCAGAGTACAGGCTTATTTACTTTAATTAGAAAGTGCACTTGTTAAGTACTCAATTAATTACGTAGAGCAGCACCTATTGAGAGCAGATGAAAGAGCCACTGTGTGAGGAGGGAGGGGAGACAGGGAAGGATGAAAAGGGAAAGATAAAACCAGTGCTGGAAAGTAAATGCTGTTAGAGGAGCCAGAGAGAGATCACAGGTAAGCTCTGTTGGGCCCTAAATTACAGTCCCTGTTCATGAACTGGCTTTGGCTGTGGTGGCTGGTGCAGATTTTGTGGGATTATTTGGAGTCAGTCTGCAGCTTTAAAGCAGATCATTGACTAGGACTTTAAGGTGATTTACTCCGAGATCCTGCTCAACTTATCACATTCTGGAGGCTGTAGGTCAGTCAGGAGTATCTCAACCCATAAAAAGAAGTGCAGCAGTTTCTTTTAGAAAGGAAATAGTTCATTTTGCTTTTAAAAATATTTGAATGTTTGCCGCTGTTTCATTTCCCTTTCTCTCCTTTTGCTTTTTCCTTTGCATTAATATATCCAGAATTTCAAAGCAAACAAGTTAAAGTCAGGGTTTAGAAAGAAAATTTTCATGTAATGATATTCCAGAAACACACTATTAATACCAGATGTTTAAATAAAGTCATCAATACATTTCCCAAAATCAAGGACACTTAAATGATACGTCATGCATCATTCTTTCCTCTGACTTCTGAAGGGTAATTCTGCAGGACACTTACATGAAGAGAGGTTTTGGGGTTTTTAAGCAGAATTCAAATTTCTTGCACGAGTTCCCAAGAGCTGGGGTTTAAAGCAGCAGGCCAACGTCATGAGACTTTTGATGAAGTCAGGCAGGGTTGCCAATTCTAAACTGAAACCCATCTCCCCATCTAGATGATCACTTGAACTTCAGCCCAAAACCAGGGGAAGAATTTAGTGATGTTGGGCTGAGCCTCGGGACTGACCCTTTGCCTGGCAGCCCAGGGCTTGCTGTGAAGGTTTGTGGTTGGTTCAAACAACGTGGCTCATCAAAAATCCATCCAGTGGTGGCTGAAATCAGAAGGTTCTGTGTTGCCAGGTGCACACTGGTGCTGTGGATGGACAGGAGGTTTGTTATGATCCTCTGTGCATATGAGACTTTTTAAAGCTCCTCCTGGAATCCATATGCAGGAATGTTTCAGAGGCTTCTGATGAAATTTTATGCTTTAGTGATGACTACACAGCAATTTCCAGGGAATTGTAATAACATAATAAGCCAGTCTTTTCAGAGTTGGAGGGAGTTTTTCCTCAGCATTTCTGAGGTTCACTGTAATTCCCTGTCTTTTCCATGTAGGAGTGCAAATGTGGTTCCACCATGGATAAAGGCAGAGCTCGTGGTGGGCACAGGAACACTGCACACTCTTGTAAGCCTTTCCCCAAAACAATATTCCCTCTTGGAATATTCCTAGCAAATACATTTGTGTAATGGTACAAGATTAGGTAATGGCAATCTTTGGAGCCTGACTCTGCTCAGGATTCATTTCACTCCCATTGCACTCTGCTGGGAGCAGGAGCCTGGTGAGAAGCAGAAGCTTTTGGCAGCAGAGCCAGAGAAATGATTACTGTGAAAATATGATCACATGAGGGGGAGGAATGGGACTTGTGTGTGTGTAAAATATGAGGTTATAGAAATCTTTGGAGATGCACTTTCTGTGCCTGAGTGTGAGAGGGGCTGCACCACTCCTGCTGCTGTTTCTTTTCCTTTTTGGCTCTGTGAACTTTAAACAAAATCTGAGGAGTCCCTGCTGTCTCTGCTGTGCTCAGTCCAGCTGCTTTTGTGCTCTTTGCTGTCTTAAGCTGTTGATGCCTCAGCCCCTAAGATGCTGCACTCCCCTTCAGTGACTCTGCTCCATCTGTCTGTCCTGGGAGCCTTTTCTTCCCCCCAATATATAATTTAACCTTAGATAATAATTGTGACTTGAAATGCAGCTCACTCATGTACAACTCTGTAAATCATCCTGAGAGGATTTGTATGACACAGGCAACTTCTGAACCATAATGAGTGAGGTTTCTGAGGGAGCACTGGCATTTGAATACAAACCTTTCATTAATTTTAATGAGGACCAGAAATCCACGTGTACATCTCCAAAATTGCTCAGTACTCAGTTGTTAATTGGTGAAGAATCCTGTCAGCCCTTAGATGCCCCAGTCCCCTGAGCTGATGTTGTTCTTCAGGGGAGTCAGAGCAAATATCAGAACATGGTTTGCTCCTTTGTGGAAGGGGAAGCTGCAATGTGGATTTATTGATGGCTTTGATGTCCTCACCAAACAGGGGAGATGCCAATGAATGTGAATTCTGGGTGCCTCAGGTATCAGCTTTGCCTTGGGAACTGACCCTTACTTGGAACCAAAGCTCCAGGGAAATGATCCTGCTGTGGATGCTGCAGGTCCAGACTCTGGTGTGTAGGTAATAAACAACCCCCACAGGTACTGCTTGTCCACCTGCACTGTGAAAAATCCCCCTGGAGATGTGCAATTCCAGAACTGGGCAAGGAGTTCTAGATGAATTATGTACATGCTAAAGGTTTTTCACTTCAGGTCAACCAAAGGTATTTGTGAACTGTGCCCAGCTCTAAGAGCTTTTCAGCTGGAGAAGGAAAAGCTGAAACAAACCCAGGGTGTTTTCTGCAGCCCTTAAATACTGAAGCATTACCTCTTCTCATTTCATGTTTTCTTCTGGAACAAACTTTGAAAACTGGTCAGAAAGTTTTGGTTCATGAAATACCTGGGTGTTTATGGTGGCCAGGGTGGTGTCTGTTCTCAGCACTGGAGTTGGCTACAGGAACAGCCTGGCTGTGCCCCAGACCTGGTGCAAACCACTGGCAATCCTCACCATTGGCATTTCCACTTTTCTGAAGGGGAAGCAGTTTATCCTGTAGGATGGTGGCATTGACTGATAGGGTCTTGAAACTGATTTCCCAAAACTTCTCCTTGCACCTTTTGCACCAAAGAACATGGTAAGGTTCTGCCAAGTCCTAAAGCAGCCAGAGCCATGTAAACATGTAAACATTGCCATGTTACATGCAGTAACTTTGGCAATGAGAGAGAAATAACTACATTTTAATATCTGTATTCAAGAGTGTTAACCTTTGTAGGTGACTCCTAAAAAAAATACTCATTTTTCAGTAATGGCTTAAAAGAAGCATGCTTGGTTACTATTGAATAAATTATAAAAACAGCCTAAAATTCCCTGATTTGCGTGTACTGAGGGATTCAAACACCAGGAGAATGTTTTGGGGGGTTTAGAGTGTTTCTGTATTTTTGGTGCTTTCATTGAAGTCCCAAAGCCAGACCCTTTGACTTGTGTAATTGTTCACAACTAAATTCAGCTTGGAATTCAAACATTGAATCTGCATGCTGTGGGGGGGGTCCAGAGACAAAATATCTATTCATCTTCTTAAAGATGAAGGAACTGCCATGCCTTCCCAAAAAGATAATGAGCAAATTGAGAGGCTGGGAGCCATCTCACATCCAGCTTTGCTCAGCTCTCGTGTACCAGGCTGGGTTAAGGAGAAACTAAAATGAGGTTGTGTAGATCCTGCTATAGATTGTAGGGAGAGAAGCCTCACAAAGGTTATCTTGTTCTTTCTGCTTATTTTGGAATGCCAGAGGCAGTGTCTGAAGATGTGCTGCTCCGAAGGCATTTTGATCAAAAGCTGGAAAATGAGCCCATTAAAGTATTGATTGAGGCTCAGCAGTGGAGTGACTGCTGCTGGGTTCAGGAATACAGAGTGGCTCTGCCCCTTTCTACTGTGAGACAGAGCAAGGCAGGTTAGAGGGGTAGGACTGGCCCTGTGCAGCAGAAATAGCAGAGGAGAGACAAACACCCCCCAGGTTTGAGCTGCCGAGCAGCGGAGGCGGAAAAATCCATCTTTAGTCGTGCCAAAATGCCAGAGAGCCTGAATGATGCTGCTGAGAGGTGGAAAGGCACAGCCCTCGTGTAGTCCTGCCACTGAGGGAGGGTGGACAGGCTCGTGCTCACCCCATGGTGCAGCCGGGTCACAGAATGAACTGTGCAGTGATTTGGGCTGGGGGGACCTGAAAACTCCCCCAGTTCCACCCCTGCCATGGCAGGGACACCTTCCCCTGTCCCAGGCTGCTCCAACCCCATCCAGCCTGGCCTTGGTCAGGATGTCCAACCCCCTGGATGTTCAGTTTTCCCTCTGGAGGGGAGATGAGATGAGCTTGAAGGTCCATTCTGACCCAAACCCTCCAGGGTTCTGGCTCCCTTGGCTGTGCTGAATTACTCACCAAGGCACAAGGGGGCACCCATGGCTAAAGCTTTGATTATCCAGGAGGACCTGGGAGCCTTCGTGTCCCTCTGGATGTCCCTCTGGATGTCCCCTTGCCCCCAGCAGGGTCTCTGTCCTGGTGGGGAGTGGATGCAGATGGGAGAAAAGGCAGAAAAGCAGGTCTTGGCAAAGTGAGAGCATTTCCAGTTCCCTTTCATAGGGACTGGAGGAGGAATCCTGAAACACTTCTCTGTGTCTGAAGATTTAACTGAAGTCTGCTAAAGTAATGAAATGTTAAGATAGGACCATGAAGTAATCCTTTGGAGCACTGTGCCTTTTCTTCTTTTTAAATTTTTTTTCTCCAGACAATTTTTTAATCCTTTCTAGTTCATGGCAAGTTTAGGACCAACTGCTAACAAGACACAGTCCCTTATAATTAAGGACAAGTTCATATTTTTGCAGTTTAAGGATGGAATTAGATTTCTGAGATAAGTGAGGCTTTCTAGTGATTTTCTTAAGATGCTTGTGGAGGAACCTAGAAGTCCACAGAGTTTTTACATCTCACAGCCTTGCTAGCAGTGGAAATTGGATGCCTGGAAACTCCCACACCTCTCCAGCTCTACCCCTCTGCCTTCTACTTGTATTCTCAGCTGGCCCACAAGAAGCAAAAGCAGAGGTTAATAATTCTTAAAAAAAAAAAAAAAACCAACTAAACAAAAAAAACCCAAACAAGCAAACCAGTCTAATTTCTGCGGAGTGAGCAGAAATTTGGAACAGGGAGGGAGGAATGTGCAAAGGGAAGGAGCTGGGGGTGAGCTCCATGTTCTCTCCACGATGAGTGGGGCTGTGGGGAAGGCAGGAGCTCCATCTCAGCCCTACAGAAGGTGCAGTGACTGCCTGCAGCTCCATGGCATCCCTGCTGAACCTAGAACCTCTGTGATGCTGGAATGGATTCTGGCTTTGTATTTTAGTGGTCTTGTTTTCTTCTTTGTTGGTGTTCTTCTAATATCCTGCTTGCTGTGAATAAGGTTTTCCCCAGGAGAGTGGGACAAAGATAGCAGCTGATAGCTCTGTCAGGCCCTTTCCAAAAATAAAAAGGCAGATTTGTGGGAACTTTTTCCCTTCAGCACATGGCTGATGTGTGCAAAGCCTGCCATGCTGATGTGAAAACAGGGAATAATCGCTGTGCTGTGAGCTTGAGTGGCCTGAAGAGGTTATAATCAGGGTTTCTTTTGCTCAAAAATGTGCTGTGCAGGACTTGCTCAGCTTGTCTGAGTCCTTGGTTGTTCCTAAGGGTGCTCCATCCATATGGAGGGGAAGGGAGGTGGGATGTGAAAGGTGTGGCTTATGTGAGGAGCTGGGGTTAGTGTCCCCTCAGGGCTCCTTTCCCTCCTTTTATCCAGAATTTCAGTCGTGGAGTTTTGAGTTTTCTTTGCACTTGTCCAGCCTGAGGTCCCAGCTGGGTGCTTGGAATTTCTATGAAGTGTGGTGGAATTATAGAAGGAGCTTGGATGAGATGAAACTTCTCTTGTTGTATGCATGTCTTAAGGAAATTAATAATTTCTGATATAAAAGCATGTTGAAAAAAATAAATAAATCTATTGCAATTCAAAGCATGTTGGGAAAAGATGTAAGTGATGTGAAAAAGGCTAACACAATGATGCAGCAGTGAGGAAGAGGCACCTGTTAAAGCAACCACAGGTACTGCAAGTCCAGGAAGAAGGTGCCAGGTCTATTTTGAGCCTCCCATATCCATTGTGAATGTCTCTTGAATCTTTTGGATCTCTGAACTCTGGTAAATCCCTGAGATGCTCCAACCAGAAGAATTGTGCAGATCCTGCAGCTGCCAGGCTCATCCCTGGGAAGTGTCAGGCTGGAGTGCAGGCAGTGGGAGCCCCTGATGGTCTGAGTGCCCCTGGCTCTGTCCTGGGGCAGTCCCAGAGTGGAAGGTGGGAGATGCTGTTCCTTCTGCCAGTGTTTGGGAAATTCAGACACCTGCAGCACACCCAGCATGGGAGATCCAGCAGGAGCAGCACAAGCTGGAGGCACAGACTGTGGAAAATTGAGCTGGATTTGCTGTTTGGTGTGAAAATCTTTCCTTTGTCCCCTGGCTAAGAGGAGGAGGAGAGGCAGGAGCAGGGATCTTCCCAACCCAGCCAAGGCATTTTCAAGGCAGTTGTTCCTGCCATGCCCCCTCCCCTCAATACCAGTCAAACCAGGGGAGCATCCAGTTGTTTTGGGGTAATTTGTAAGGAGGGAAGAGAGCATCACCTTGGCAACAATCTTGGAAATGACACTAACCTTGGCTGGTGCTTTTAAGCCTGTTTCATGTAAGAGAAAGAGGAGAACTCTCAAATTGTAAGATTGACAAACAGTGAGCATCATTTTATTTAATGTACAATCAGAAGGAAAAAGTAAGGGATAAACAGAGAAGATGGGCGACTTCTTAGTGTATCTAGTTATTAATTTTTAATGTAGGAAACCCTTTCCTATGAATAGGATAATTTCTGGATGCAGATGAGGAGTGCTTTTGGAAACAGGGCTTTTCTCTGGAATCACAAGTAGAGTTACAAAAGTGGAAGCACTTGACCCAGTCATTTTTGAAGTCTTTGGCATTTGTGTGTCTGTCTCCGCCTGTGTTTACAAACCGAGATTAAGAGTTTAATTTCCACTATGTTACTGAAAGCTGGGGTTTAAGAGCCTTACAACTAACCAAATACCCCAAATCCCTTTGCCAAGTGCAGGTCTGAGTTCAGCATGACTTCAGAGTGGGCTGCTGCTCTCCTTTCCCCTCCTGGCTTCCATCCCAGTGCAGAATGGGGGTCTGGTTATCCACTGCCTTGCACCTGATTTTTCTTTCTCATTTTCCTTAATATTTAAAAGCAAGTTGGGCAGGATTTGATGTGTTCCACCCCCTTAGTTTATTTAAAGCCCATCTTGCTCACGTTTCAGGCAAGCTTAGCAGAAACTCACCCCTTGGAAACAGGATCGTGACATGCCAGCCTGGGGGGTTTCAGCTGAGATTTGCTTGACTTTTCCCTGGATTCAGTGCCCCAGTTCCTCTGTGCCCCCTCCCTGATGTGAGGAGAGCGAAGGCCACTTGAAAGAGAAAGCTTTGATCCTTGCCTGATTTCCAAAGGGTCCCTCCCAAACTGTTTGCATTGGCTTCTCCTTGTTTCCTACCTTCCTGTGCTCCTTGTGAGCCCACTCTGAGAATGGCCTGTGCAAACACAAAAATAATAATATAAATCAATTTTTTTTAAGTGTCTTTTAATAGTTGAGCTGGAAGGATTAATGTCAAGTTCCTGTAGAGTCAGCACTGTAACAGCTCTGGTTACTGAGCAACAAGCCTTGAGCTGGTCAGGCACCTTTTCCTGGTCTGTCCTGGGCACTGCAAAAGGCTCATCCAAATCCATCCTTCATTCACATCACAGGGCAGCCTGTGGTACTCCAGAAACCTAAAAGCCTCCAGCAGCCTAACTTTGACAAATTATTCCCAAGATCCTAATGTAACTTGAAGCCTTAAATCATTTTGAAGAAGGTGTTCAAGGCAGTGAGCACAGCAAGGTTCTCAAATTTGACTTTTTCATTTTCATACAAATTATTGCCAACACTTTTTTTCCTCTGAATGAGAAAATGTTACTGTCATTCCAAGTTTTAGGAAACCTCTATTCTTGCACATGTCTAAGAATTAGTAACAGAGAACAGATCCTGCACCACTGCTCCCTGTTTGAGAAAATGCAAGGACTAAACCAAGCTGTTGATGCTCTGCATCACCACAGGCTGTTCCCAAACCTGCACCCTGCTGGCTTTGGCACTTTGGGACAGGTGACACTGTTAGGAATCTCCTTTTTCTTTTGTGTAGCTCCTTGAGGGCTCTCCAGTCCCACCTTGCAATGCTGAGACACACCTGCAGCCTTTAGAGACCTGTGCAGGAACCTGGGACTGTTCCTCCCCACCAGATTTAACATCTGGGGATCTTTTATTAGAACCTCTCTTAGGGCCTTACAGCTACAGGAGAGCTCAGCTCTTGGCACATCTGTGTTCAGACCACAGCAGGCTGGATTTGCCTTCCCAGATCCTTCTTCCTTGCTTTTCTCCTCTGCCTGATGCCTGAAAATCCTGCTGTGCCTCCTCAGACTGTGCTGGGAAATCTGAGCTGGCAGAACTGGTTGGTTGTGGTTCCTGCAGTCCATGTTCTGGGGGGTGTTGCCAGCAGCAGCTCTCCCTGCCATATTATTTACATTTGTGCTCAGTGTGCTCTTCCCTGGCTCCAAGAACAAAAGCCTGCTGGTATGGATGGGTGACAATGCATAGCTTTGTTATTAAAATTGGGACTTTTCCTGCTAGGACTTGTGCATTGGAAATAGCATCCAGTGATTAATCTCCTGCTGGCTTTGTTCTCTTTATGACCAAGGGATTGGCTCATGGAGGACTTCCTGCTTTTTTGGAGGGCCTTTGCAAGGTTGATTAATCTGTAGTAATAGTGGCTGGAGTGACCAGAGTTTCTATAGTGACCACATGGAGATAAGAAAGTAGTTGCAAGTGGTAGTCACTGAAGATGCTGGATGCCAAAATTGCCAACTGTTTTGAGACAGACCAGCCAAGCAAAAGAGATCTGTGGCTCCACAGTCAGCTTGGACCTGAACGTCCTCTTTGTTTGGCTGAACAAAACCCAGATAAACAAAACACTGAAGGCGATTAGCTTTGTTTGCTTGCCTTTGTCGCCTCTTCTTCCAAATCATTGTAAAATTAGGAATAATGCCAGTGAATTCTGTAGCTATTCAGTAGACAAAAGCTGGTGCACAGGAGAGGAGAAACAAATAAATATAATAGTGCTGTTTTCAATAACCAGCCTCCTCCATTATAGCTTTTGCTCCATTTACTTTCTCTCTTCCAGATTAAGGAGATTTATTTGATCACTCTTGTTAATGGGAGCACCAATTTGCTGGAACCATGGGACCTGGGTGTTGGCACCACACTTCTCCTGGAAGGTCTCTGCTCCCCATTCTCCTTTCTTCAGGAGTTTTCCATCAGCCTCGTGGCCGTGTCTGGGGCTGCAGATGCCACCTGAGACTCAGGGGATGGGATGGGCACGGGGCCATGCTGCTAAGTGACAAATTTCCTGGGTGTGCAGTTCAGAAAAGGGTTAATTCCAACCTTCCCCTTGTTACAAAAGCTTTTTGTCTGCCCTGTGGGGCCGGCTGGGGAGCTGCTCCCATCAAAGCTTGCCACAGGAGCACACCCTGCATGGAGCAGAGATGGAATCCTGCTGGCAGGGCAGTGCCACGAGGTGCAGGTACAGCCCTGCTGCCAGGGAAAAGGCAAAGGCAACATCTCTTGATGGGAAAAATACAGGTGGAGGGAATTCAAGCCTGCTGAAGTTCTTCCCTGCTAGCCATGACCCTGATGCAGCTCACAGCCCCAGCCTCGCTCTCCATCTTCCCTTGGACCTTTTGATCCCTGCATCCCCATGGGGAGGAGCAGGATTTGAGTGTGAAACAGGTCCCTGCAGCCAGCAGCTTGTTCCTACAGCTCCTAAAAGCCTCCCTGTGGGTTTTGGACGAGCCCCCTTGCTCTGGTGTGGATGGGGATGTGTGCTCTGCTGTTATTGGTAGTGCTGGAAGCTCTGCCCTGGCTGAGGGGAGCTGATGGTGTGTCCAGGTGGAACAACCTTGCCATCCCCTCCAGAACAGCCTGTCCTTTGTGGGGACAGCCACAGGGCCTTCCCCTGCTCAGGCAGTGGGAATGAAAGGGCAGTTTGGGCTGGGCTGTTGGAGGTGGCTCCGAGCTTTGTGTCCCCAGCTCTGGATCAGTCTGTGACAATGACCCTGGTCCTGGCTGCTGCCTCCCCTCGGGCTCCTCCTGCCTTGCCCAGGCTGTCTCAAGGTCCTGCTGTGGGTTTGAGGGGGCTCTGTGTGAGCAGAGCAGCAGCACAGCCCATTAATCCCTGGGGCCCTGCTCAGTGTGCTCAGCTCAGCCTTGTGAGCACATCCAGGGTCCCTCAGAGGCAGTGATGCTCAGGAGGCTCCCTGGGGTCACCCCAGAGATGCTTCACCTTTTCTGAGCCTTTTAGCATCTCTGTAGGCACACAGCCTCTGCACTGCCCACCAGCACCAGGCCTTTGGGGTCTGCCAGCAGTGAGCAGGCAGGGGATGGGGACAGCATCTGCCAATGCCAGGAGTGTCACATCACACCTCTCTGAAAAGCATTCCTTCATCCAGCACCTCTGCCACAGGTCCCCAGGAGGATGGGGTGCACCCATGTGGTCTGGGAGCAGCACAAATGCATTAAAAATGCAGGACACAGGGATTGAATCCCACAGCAGAGACAGGAGCTCCTTCAGCTCCTTTCCTGGAGGAAAGGGTAACTTGTGCAGCCCTGCTTTATGGGGAATCCCATTAATGCCCCAAAGGGGACCAGGGCATCTCTCTGAGCCCACTGCAGCAATCTGCTGTCCCTGGCTGAGCTGGTTTGATGCTGGATTTCTACCTTTGCTTTGTGTGGTTTGATGTTAGTTTTCTACCTTTGCTTTGTGTGGTTATTTCTGGCCAAGGGAAGATTAGGCCTTCAGTGGGTGTTTGGAATGTCTAAAACTATAATTAAGCCTTTGTGGTTCTCTTGCAAACTCTGGAATCTATAATTTTCAGCAGAGTCCCCTCCTAGCATCGCTACAGGGAAAGGGGGTCTTTGTTGGACTAAAAAATAGGAATAATTTTAAAAATCAAAGCTATAAAATAAAATGCTAATCAGTGGTATTTACAAATATTTAAATTTAATGCTATTTTCCCTTTAAAGAAGGAGGGAAATAGAAATCTTGGCATTTCTTGCTGTCTTTCAACTACTTTGGGGGAAGTTTTACCCAGAAGCTAGTTTGTTCCTGTTGTTTAATAATTGCATGTCAGGGGAAAAAAAAGTAAAAGCCAGCTCAGGATGAAGGGGTGAAGGATACAGAGAAACTTTATTTTCTGCACAAGGTCCTTTTGCTGAATATGTGCATAGGACAGGAGTTTTCCAAACCCTCCCCAGAGCAGTGGTGTCAAGGGGAGGGAGGGAGGGATGGATTCCTGGGCTCTCCTTGCTTTGCTTCTCCCTGGGATTGGGATGGGACCAGCTACAAATGGTCTGGTTTGACTTTCTGAAGTTGGGGTGATGGATGCAGCTGCCAGAGAACACTCCCATTCAGAACTGCCCCTCTCTGTGCACCCTGGGATGTGCAGATGCTCAGACACCTCTGCAGCTGGGAACTGGGAAAGCTGCTGGGGTGGGTGAGGAGCCCAGGATCACAGCAATCCCTGGGAAGGGCTTTTAGGATGGGATGATCAGAGGCAGGTTGGGGACATCAAGGTGAGGGTTTTTCTGTGCTGCTGACCTGTTCACCAGCTGATGGCTGTGTGGGATGTTCTGTGTTGTTTGAGGAAGGCAGAGCCTGGTACCCACAGCAGTTAATGACTGGGGTTGGCCTTTAAATAGTGAGGGCTCAGGTGTAAATACTGAACCCACTCCCTGCCTGGGGCACAGCCCCTGACAAGAATATTAACAGAGCATTGTTGCTTATTTAAGGCTTTTGAAGATGTAAAATGCTAAATAATCTCGTTTATCCCATTCTGCTGGTTCGTGCAAGTTTTGCAGTGAGGTTTGGGCTGGTTTGTGTGCTGAACATGGGGCTAGATGGAAAAAGAGTCAGAACTCTTCAGAGAAGAGCATCTCAAATACTCTGAGCTGTAGAATGAGATTCAAAGTTGCCCTTTTTGAGCTAAACAAGAAATAGCTCAATCTCATCTCCTAATGAAGAAAAGTCAGAGAACAGCAATCCAACAGGAGCAGGGCAGGTGTTCAGGCTGGCTGTGAAGGGAGGTTGCAATGATAAAGCAGAAACTTTGTTTACCTGGGGTGAGTTTGCCAGTGGAAAAGTTTGCTGATGACACAGAAATGAGAAGTCCCATGTGAAGAGGGATTTGACTGTTTTCTAAGAAACTGGAGAGTAAACAGCATTTTTTCCTTGGCTTTTGGAGTGTAAAACTTGACCCTGAGCTAACTCTGGTCGGTGAAAAGGCTCTTCAGTCCCACAGATTCTAGGAGAATGGGAAATGGGAATTAAAATTTCCAGATTTGATCTGTACAAAGACTCCTCTACAGTGATGCCACTGGGTGCTGCAGATAAGAACTTACTGCCTTGGCCACATTTCTGAAATATCACAGAATTGCAGAACATAAATTCATAGAATGGTCTGGGGTTGGACCTTTCAGGATCATCTCACTGCACCCCCTTTATTTTTGTGCTCCTCAGTGACAGGTCCCACTGTGAAGCTGCTCTCATGGGCTCTCTACAGTACAATTGCATTCAAATTACAATAATTTTTTTTTTAAATCCTAAACAGATCCTAAAATCTGAAACCAATAAGCAAACAAAGTCCCTTTCCATGAAATCCTGATTCAATCACTTCATTTTATTTCCCTCTTCTTGGGAAGGGCAGGATTTATTTCACCAGTGGGTGTATAAATATTGACTTATTAACTTGATTTTTCTTTTTTTTTTTTGGAACAGAGACACAGCCAGGTCTCTTATTAGTTCTTACCCAAACATCAGTAAATACAGCCTTTCTGCAGTGGGTCCTGTTTGGAGAGCTTTACCAAATACTATTGCTGTTGAAGTAGAGAGAGAGATAGTGTGCAGATGTGGAGAAGTGTGTTTGCAGGAAGAAAAAAAAAAAGCCTATTAGCTTTGAAGCAGATTTGTATACTCTGGGTTAACACACTGAGGATGTCAGAAGAGACCTTCTCTGTGGAAATGGGCCATGTTTCTGCTTTATGTGTTAACAATTTGAGTGAAGTATGTAGAAATCAAGCATTGTTCTGCTCTAAGTGGCACAGATTGCATTTCAGTCGGTGCAGATAAAGCACCAGGAACTGTCTGCTCTGCTCCAGGAGATGCATTTGAATTGCACCTTTAATCACCAGGGCTTTTTTTTTTTTTTTCCCACACAGCCCTTTACAGCCAGATAAAACCAAGCAGTCTCTAATGAACTGTGCATCTGGAGGATGGCAGGTTGTGCTGAACATAAAACTGGTTGGGAAATAGATTTACACTTGCTCCTGCGAGAGGGGCTGCTGCCAACTGCACAGTGAAATAAAAACAGTGCCTGATGTCTGCAGGTCCTGAGCCTCTTTACACATAGGATGATCCATATCACAAGCTTCACTTTAGAGACAAGAAAATAATGGCACAAAAGCGATGGTTTAAGTTGCTTCAAGTCACTGGAGCAGTGAAAGCCACACCTGAGCCCTGCTGGGATCTAGGTTAGTGTGTGAGCCTCAGCTCTGCTGCTCCAGGCAGGGCAGAGCCCCTGGCTCAGCCCAGCACCCAGCACAAACAGCCAGGGAAGGAAGGGACCCCTCTGCAGCCCTGCACTGCTGAGCCAGTGCTCACACAAACAGCTGGGCAGCACTGCACAGGGAAATGGTGCTGCAGCAGTGTGTGAGGCTTAGATCAGGTCCAGCAATTCCTTGTTATGGCTGGGTCATATCTTGAAATTACTCTGATTACACAAACCAAATTGCAGTTGCTTTTTGGTGTTGATACCTCAGGATGTAGCAGAGTACAGGCTTTTGATTAATATACATGTGTGTGTTTGTGCAAGGGTGCCTCATCCTTGTCACTGCTAAAGGACCTTTTCTGTTGTCATTAGTGAGCCTAGTGCAGGGTGGAGCCTAAGAAATTCTCATCTCAAATCTGTCTAGTCTCACCCTTCCTTCACTTTGCCCTGCACTTATCATTTCCCCTTCACCTCTTCCTGCAGGTATGATTTCCCTGTGCACAGTGAACTGCTCCCACAGGCCTGCCCAGAACAGGACACAGGGTTATTTTCCTACAGCAGTGGGAAAAAAGGATGTATCTTGCTTAGACAGTAGAAAAGCTACCTTTTGGATTTAAATACCATTACTGTACATTTTGTTATGACCAACATTTGCTTTGATGTTTTCTAAGCTCTTTTTCCTCTCCCTTCCCCACTGAAACTACTCAGACTCTGACTCAGGCTTAGTTTCTGTCTTGCACAAAACTTTTGTCCCGGGCATTTGTAGCACACCGCCTTCTCCTGAAGGCCAAGCTCTTGTACTGATTTCCATCTCCCTTTGAACTCTGCCTTGAGGCGGCCTGGGTGTGCACAGGAGCTCCAGCTGCCACCAGCACTGTGTTCTCACCCTCAGAGCAAGGAACATCCCTGCTCCAGAGGGGCCTGGAGTGACTCCACAGCCAGTACCTGCCAGTGTTTGCTGCCTGCAGCTCCCAAGCCTTGTCCAGGCTGTTCAGAACAGGTCAGGTTCATCTCTCCTGCATCAGTTGTGTGATGTGGGTGCAGGCTCTGGCACAAGCACTGAGCCACCCCTGCAGCAGTGTCACTGGGATGTCCACCCCTGCATTTCTGTCACTGGGATATCCACCCCTGCACTGGTGTCACTGGATATCCACACCTGCACTGGTGTCACTGGGGTATCCAGAACACTGGCAGGCCACACCAGGACTGGGCAGTGCTGCCTAAAAGTCATAGGGGTTATGCATTTGTGACCTGCACAGTTCAGACTGAAATATGACACACTGGTGTGTGCTCCCTGCCATGGTAAATTGCTGTCATAGCAGCAGCAACCACAGTGGCAGTTGTCCTTTTGTCCTTAATGTGCAGGAAATTATTTATCTCAGCAGGCTTTTCTGTGCTGGTGTGATTTCTGTGCTGAGGGGGAAGGCACTCTCAGGGTGGTTCTGTTTCATGAAGAAGAGATATGCTGTCCCTTTAGAGAGCTCAGGTTACCTGCACTCATCCAGGACAGCACTCAGCCATCTCCATGAACCCGTGGCATGAACAAGCTCCTTTGGCACACTGCTGGGAAAAGTGCTTGTGCTTGCTGATGCATTGCTGCATTTAACTAGCAAACCTCCAGCCAGGGAGAACTGCTCCTCCTGTGCACCAGCCCAAAGAGTATTTAATGGTGAATTATTTTTTCTCCTCCATGGTAAAAGGGGGAAATGGATCTTGGTATTCTTCTGTTCAGATGTAGGTTCACCACACTATGCCACAGGCAGCAGAAGAGCCTGGTCTGGTGTTTAGACTGGAGGACACAGCTCCAAACTGGCCAGTGGTGCTGATTCTCTTGTGTTTTCCACCAGCACCAGTGACTGAACAGATCCTAAACCAGAGAAAGAACAGATGGACAAACAGGGAAATAAAGGGATGTTCACAAAACCAGGCAGTCTTTGCCTGATACCTTAAAGGCAGTCAGGATTTAGGAACTGTAATATCTTCCTGTCAAAGCCTGGTGATGCATTACACTGTCAGGGCTGACCTGTCAGCCCAACGCTGCTGCCACAATCACTTCACATCCATCCTGCAAAACTGTAGCTCTCCAAATACCTACATGGAAGGGAAGGACAGAGCTGTAATCAGCAGGCAGCCTTTCCTGGGGAAGGGTGGGCTTGGACTTGTGTGGCTGCATTGTGTTCCCTTCCCTGGCGATGGAAAAGGCTCCTTTTAATGATTAACAGCCATCCCCACCTCTCGGCTGGCTGGGCAGCCCGATGTGATATGGGGCACTTGGAAAGCACAGAAAGATCAGTCTCTGCCAGACGTGGCATCCCCGCAGCACCGGCCGGCAGACAAAAGCCTTTAGTGTTCCCAAAAAGAATTTAAAACATTTTACATCAAAAGGCTGCAGAAGTTCAAACGTGTCACCGGCAGCCTGTGGCACAGGACAGGAGTGGCTTTGTCAGGAAGGCTGTGGAGAGAGGGGGAAATAACAATGAGCAGCAGTTCTGTTACATACATGATTTTCAAGCTTTCTGTACATCTCCTCTGTAATTAATACCTTCCACAGTGCACTGGGAACAAGAAGCACAACCCACAGCAGCTTTTGGATCATGAGTAGCTGTCAAACAGCAAACCCCAAAACAGGAATGCTGCATGTTCTGCTCCTCTGCAGAAAGCTCCTGATCTTGCAGTGATGGCTGAAGCCAGAGGGACCAAATGAGGAGCATCCATGGGCAGACCCCAGCTGGGCCACCTCTGCCTGCCTTGAGACCTTGGCTCTGCCATGGATGGTGAGACTTCTCAGCAGGCAAATGAAGCTCTTCAGAGGTTTCTGCTCATGGCCAGGTCCCTGCAATGTAGGGAAGACTTTAATCCAGGGCTTGAACTAGTGCCAGCAGAGCTCATGGATGTGAGAAGTGCTGGTACAGCCATGTTAAATGCAGGGTCTGAATAGAAAAGTCGTGTAGAGATTAGGAAATCCTGTACAGGGAATTACATACCTGAGAGAGCACTGCAGCCAAGCATGGGAAACAAGGGATAGGAATGGTGGCTTTGGCAGGAACATCTCCGTGCCACCCCAGCAGCCAGGGACCAGTCCCAGCCCCCAGGGGCTCTGGCTGCTGAGGCTGCTGATGTTTGCAGGTGCTGAGCCAGCAGCCCAGAGCTGGGGACGGGCACAGCCAGCCCTGCTGAGCCCTGCCTGGGGTGCCTGGCTGTGTGTGGGCTGGGCTGAGCCCCACTGCTGTGCCTGCTCCCAGGTGTGCACCCAGCCCTGCCACTGCCCTGCTCTGGGTGCTGTGGGGCTGCACAGCTGTGCCCTCCTGTTGGAGCCCACAATCCAGGGAGTTCTGAGCTTTCTGTGCTTTCAGCCACTGACCCCCAGGAGAACGCTGCTTTTGACCTGAGGCCTTGGAGAAGGCTCCCAAATTTGAGTGATGGAGTTAAAATCACGGGTGTGTAGTTAGAGTAGAAGTGTGTGATTTCATGTGGTGAAGGATTTGAAATTTAGGGTTTCTAGACTATAGTAATAGGTATGGGACAAGATGGAGGTTCTTGGGCATCACCCATCTTCCTTTTCTTGTTCTTTCTTCTTCATGATTTCAGGTAGTAATTTTTGGTTGGATAGTTAGTGCTGCACTGCAGGTCACTGGTGTTTGATTACTGGGTCAAAAGTATAAATAATGTAGTGTTAATTCTCTATTGCGCTGTTTAGCTTTAACAGACCTTGTACCTAACTAGGTTCAGCTCCATTTTGCTCGCTGTTGGCTGGTAGCTAGAAGTGTTGCAGAACTCTCTGTACTTTAGATAAGATTTAATAAACAACCAAGTCTGAATGAGAAATTGCCCTCTTCATGTTTTTAATCCTGACTGTGAGTGAAGGCAGAAGAAAATGAAGACAAGCCACTAACACTAAACCACAGCACCCTCCCACCATCCCTGGGACCATCACCCCTTCGTGGCAGGGCTGCTCCCCTTGTCCCACGGCTCCAGCAGCTCTTAGGGAGTCCAGGGCCCAGGTTTAGATCCTGCTCCCCAGGCTGGGTGTGGATCCTCAGCCCAGCAGGGAGTGAAAGGCTCTTTATCCCACCTTGCCTTCGTGTGTTTGTTTGGTCCCTCCCACAAGTTTTTCCGGTGCTGTGGTTTTCCCTTCTGCCTGGTTATGCCACAGTTTTTAAACCTGAATGGAGTATTTATCTAAATATATCCAAACACATCCCTGTAATTCCTTGTGACTTCTGGAGCAGTGAGTGATCCAGGATACTTTTTGGACTTGGGCAAAGGCATAAATGATTGAACTGTAATTCAGTGTTGTCGTCCAGGCCAAGCCAAGGTGGGCTGGTAGTGCAGGTTATTCTGGGATTCCTGTGCTGTGTGGAGCTGGGCACTGGGTGTCACTCAGGGCAGCTCTGACACCTCCTGCCACGGCTCCCAGGTGCCTCCACTCTCGATTTTCTAAGAGGAGCAGAGAGACAAAATTGTATTAATGAGAGCCTTGATGTTTAACTGAGCTGCAGCTCCTGAGGAGAGGTGGGTACTGGTTCTTCTGGAAAGTGGCTAAATAAGGGTGAATATTTAAGATGCTGTATTTATTCAGGCTATAATGACGTGCTGCTTTTTTTTAGAGTGTGTTCTGTTCCCTGTTCCCCATGTTGTGTGCTGGCATTTCCCCCTCCCCTGTACTTTTATTTTTTGTCTAATTAAACTATTCAATTCCAATTCCTTTTTATCTTTTTTTCCCTTTTTTCATTTCATTGCTGTGCCATTTTACTTCAGTTTATTTAGTGTTTTAAAATGGCTTCTATTTAAATTTGGAAGGGAAGAAAAATAAATCTGCTAAATATATTTCTATTCAGATCATATGTTGTGGCTTTTCTCTTTTTGAAGAATGAGGTCTAATTTTTGAACCTGAATTCACTTGGCACAAGTCTTGGCTTCAGCAATGTTGGGTTTCCTTTTGTTTTAAACTAATTCCCTTTTTCCTACTGCTGGGATACATTTATGTCTTCGTGCTAGCAAAGCTTTTAGGCATGTGTTTGGTTTGAGAATGTTCATCAGAGCAAGTTTGAGCAGAGGATTTGAGGATGAGGCTGAGTTTTATGGTGTTCCTTGGTGAGATGCTGTGGACCTGAAGCACCATCAGTCCTTTTCCAGCTACCCATGCACATCCACTTTGGATAAGTCATTGCAAAAAGATGCAGAACATCATTTTCCCTTCCCTTTTTGTCCCTCTCTCTGAAAATCCAGGCCTTATTCCTTTCTGGGTAGGGTGGGGTTTGGGGTTTTTTGAGGGAAAGGGAGTTTACTAAATACTTGCTGCATTCAGAAGAGAGAAAAGGTAGAAATGAGCAGGACAATCTAAGGTGTATTCAACAGCAGAGGGATTAACCCATGATTATTTGCAAAGTTGGGGTTTTTTTTAATTGATTAAAGCTTTATCTTAAACACTTCAGCATGGCTAGAATATGTTTCTCAGTGAGGAATGTGTGACTGAGAAACATGGAAAGAACAGCTGGGGTCAAAAATAGCTAAGGAAAATAAAGATTTTATGGTGTTTCTGACAAGCTGTGCCACTGCCTGTTGTCCCTAAAGTCACAGTCCTCAAAGCTGGAGTGTTTGGGTCATCTGAGTTCCTGGGCTTTCAGAGGGGATTGAGACACGTTTTTCTGTGACTAGGAATTTCTTACAAGTATCTGGATGTGTAACTTAGCCTGCACCCTTCTGAGAAGGTTTTCTGCAGGACAGAGGAACTGTGGGGCTGAGTTAACCCCAGCCCCAGCGCTGCTTGTTTCAAATTGTTTTGCTGTCGCTGCTTAAAACTTCATCTGATACAGCAAGAAAGGAAACAAAATATAGATACTTCAGAGCAAAGGTATGAATAAAATTTTCTGCCTATAGAAACTGGGAGATGCAAAACCACAGCCCCAGCAAGCAGCCACAACTAAGCCAAATATATGCATTAAGGGAGAGGAGCCCTTAGCATGCATGGTAGCAGAAGATGTCGTATAGGAGATCTGATTTATGGTGGAAACCTCAACTTTTGGCCACACTCTGAGGTCAGGTTTTTGAGCAAAGCTTACATTGCTGAGTCAGGCCAGTGGGTCCTTGAATTTTCCAGTCTGAACATGGTGTGACATCACTCCCCTCTACCCTCGAGTTCAGCTGCTTGGTGGGGTCCTGTTTGTGGCTGTGTATTTTCATGGGGAGTGTGCAAGTTTAGTGCCCCTGCCCACCTTTCCCCATCTTAGGTTGATGTGATAACAGCACACCTTTGTGGAGAGAGCCCCTGGGGGGGCTCAGCTTTGACAGCACATCTGTGCTGGGTGCTCAGCACCTCGCAGGACCTGCCCTGTGCCCTGCAGCCCTGTCCCTGTGCCCTGGGGGTCCTGTAGCCCCTGCAGCCCTGTCCCCTTGCCCTGGGGATCCTGTAGCCCCTGCAGCCCTGTCCCCTTGCTCTGCAGCCCTGCCCCTTGCCCTGGGGGTCCTGTAGCCCCTGCAGCCCTGTCCCCTTGCTCTGCAGCCCTGCCCCTGTGCCCTGGGGGTCCTGTAGCCCCTGCAGCCCTGTCCCTGTGCCCTGGGGGTCCTGTAGCCCCTGCAGCCCTGTCCCCTTGCCCTGGGGATCCTGTAGCTCTGCAGCCCTGTCCCCTTGCCCTGGGGATCCTGTCGCTCTGCAGCCCTGTCCCCTTGCCCTGGGGGTCCTGTAGCTCCTGCAGCCCTGTCCCCTTGCCCTGGGGATGCTGTAGCCCCTGCAGCCCTGTCCCCTTACCCTGGGGGTCCTGCAGCCCTGTCCCTTGCCCTGGGGGTCCCCTTGCCCTGGGGATCCTGTAACCCCTGCAGCCCTGTCCCTTGCCCTGCAGTGACCACACAGCCCCTGACCCTCCCCTCCCGTCCTGCTGGGGTGCCCGCGGTGCCCCCCTGGCCGCCGGCAGCGCTGATCCTGCCCCTCGGAGGCTGGATCTCTGCTCATTAGCTGCTGTTTGCTGAAACCGGATACCTGGGGCACCCCCGCCAGCCCGGAGTCCCCGGGCTGCAGCTATTTAAAAGGACAAGGGCAGCCTTAGAACTTCCACCTCTTGCACATCCATGTCCCTCCCAGCGCCCGCTCCCAGCGCCTCTCTCCTGGATCCCTGCAGCATCCATGAGCCCCGCGTGCAGCGCCGGGACGAGCCAGCCCCGGGGAAGGATTATCTGCTGAATTTGGGGGGACCCCGGAGAGCCCCGGCTGGCCCCGGGCCCCTCACCCCGGCAGCGTCTCCAGGGCTCGCTGCGCAGGAGACACCTTGAAGGGCAAGGAGGGAGGAAAGGGCTTTGTTTGAGTCTTCTTTTTTTTTTTTCCTCCTTTTTTTTTTCCCTCCTTTTTTTTTTTCCTTTTTTTATTGTTGCTTTTATTTTTTTTGAGAAGTAGCAATTGCCGTGAGCTGCTGGGACAAATGAATGCCCAGGGCCATGGGGTTGCACGGAGATGCTCGGGCTCTCCCCTCGCTGCAGAGTAAGTGCCCGAGGCAGAGGAGCAGGGGAGGGAGCAGGGCAGGGGCACCCAGGGGTGCAGGCAGGAGGTGGCAGTCACCTGCTGAGGGAATCCTTGGAGCTGCGGGGTTTGCTGTGCACAAGAGCGACCCGCCGGTCTCCCTGGGGCTCCAGGTTGGCTGGGTGGGACTTTGGATGAGGAGGGGAAGCAGGGATGAAGGTTTATCCACGTGTGGAAGTCCCCTCTGCTGGCAGAGCTGGGCGAGCAGAATTGGGATCCAGTTTGCTTTGATGGACCCTGGGCAGGGAAGCTCTGCCCTGTTCCTGCCCTCCGGGATGCAGATTCCATCCCGTGCTGCTGGGAGGAGGAGAGGGGCTCTGGAGTGCCCTGGGGTCGCAGAGCAGCGCAAGGAGGGGAACAGGGGCATGGGGAACTTTCCTCCTCCAAACCTCAGTCCCACCCCAGCTCCCAACTCCTCCAAGCGCTGATCCCAAGGGAAGAGCCAGGTCAGGTACTTTATAAGGTGAACCAAGGGTGGTTGGGGGCCCCTTGCCCTGGACAGGTGAGTGCAGGGAGCTGCAATTTCCATCAGCAGCCTCCCCAAAGAAGGGCCTGTGCTTCCCTCCCTGGAGCCTGGACAGGGTCTTCAATTCTTTCCCTGCAGTTCTTCTGGCCAAAAGAGTTTCTTTTTCTTTTTTGTTTCTTTTTTTTTCTTTTTTTCCCTCCCAATTAATTATTTATTTTGTATAATTTCTCGTAAATGCTTCTCTATTACAGAGGAGGGCAGCAGAGAGAGGCAGTAAGGACATCCTTAAATAATTTTCATTTCTCAAAATCTGCCTTTTCCTCTTCTCTCTAAGTCCAGAGGAGAGATCCTTGGGGGGTGGGAGGCACATCTGCATTGCAAATAAAAATAATAATTACAACCACCAATCAACCAGCAACAAAAAAAGTAACAGCTAAGAAAAAACACTTGAAATCACGGACTTTGGGAATCAGAGATCACAGAAATTGCACTATTTATAAGGAGAGGAAAAAAAAAAGACAAGAAGTACAGCGACCATGGGCCAGCCTGGCTTCCTAGAGTGTACTTTGTGTTCTCTCTCCTTTTTCCAAGGTAATTGCAGTCTGCCGAGAGGGAGTTAAATGGGATTAAAAGATCTGTGTAAGCAAAAGGACCCAGAAGAGAAGGAGGAAGGAGTGAGCCGTCCGGGCCAGGGGTGTCTGTGACACAGCTGAACCCCTTAGCGAGGCAGAGAGCCGAGCTCCTGGGAAGGATGTACCCACAAACCGCCTTATCCCCCGATTTCTGATGGATTGCCGCAAAAATTGCCCGAAAGAGACAATGCACTAAACGTGATGGAGCCGGAATCAGAGCCGGTCTCCAGACTCAGAGCTACAGCGGCAGGCAGGGGGTGAGTACAAACTCCGCTACTCCCGGCGCTGGGGAAGGGAATCCCGGGCGGGCCGGGGGTGCCGGGGAGCCGCGGGATCCCGGGATTTGGGAACGCGGTGCGGGAAGACATTCCTGCCTCTGCCAGGGGATGATGTGAAAACTCCCGGTCTGGAGAGGAGAATGGGCTGGGAGAGCAGGGAGGCGACGCTGCGGAGCGGGAGAGGGGGAAACGGGGCTGCGGTGTGCGAGGGGGGATCGAGGAGCAGCCCCCGGCCCCCCCAGCCCCACGCACCGGGAGAGGGGCTCCCATCCCGGCAGCCGGGTGCTGGGCAGCCCCCGGGGATGCGGGGATGGGCGATCCCTGCCCCTCGCAGCCTCCCCCTGGCCGGGCAGGGGTCCAGCCCCGCCGGGAGCGGGGATGCTCTCCCAGCCTGTCCCTCGGGTACCTGGGGGAGCCCGGAGGGTGAGGCACGGCCAGCGGGGTTCTCCTCGTGTGCCCGGCACACACAAAACGCTGCTGGCTCTGCGTCCGCGTGTGTGTGAAAAGATCCAGGCACACACCCTGCCCGTCCCCCTCCTCCCACAGCTGCGGCCAAATTTTACTATTTTCATTGTTAAATGCGTTGTTGGAGGTGGTTTTGCTGTTGTTGTTATTATTTTCCTGGGAACCCTCAAAGGGTTAATCCCGCTGGCTGCGTTGTCGGATGTACTGATGATTTACCGACACTCCCTTGGAAAGGCTGGGATTCTTCTGCCTGGCAGTTTGAAAAAGTTGTGTACAGGATCCCTCTGCTCGGCTGGGCTGGGAGATGGGGGAGAGAGGGCGATCGGGGCGAGGGGATCTGGGGGCAGCCCCTCCACCCCCGGGGCCCTGCTGCCTCCCCTTTCCCAGAGCCGGAGCTGGGGCAATGTGCAGCTCCCTTTGGAGGCTCAGCCTGTGTGTGGAGTCACACGGAGAGCCCAGAGCCCTTCCCAGGGGCTGCAGCTGCTCTCCTGGACAAGCTTTCTGTGTGTTTATATACTCACCAGGACTGATCTCAGTGTTTTAGGGTTCTTGCGGTGTGGGGGGTTTGTTTGGTTTTATTTTTTTTTTGCACAGATGTGGCTGTAGCGTGCCTGCAGACGCTGGTGACTGCAGCATCTCCCAGTTACACCTTTCTAGAGCTGGGCATGGTGTGGGAGAACCGCCTGGCACCGTGTGAGGGTGGCTGGTGTCAGAAGGGAGCAGCCCAAAGGGCAGCAGACAGATAAAGGTTCCTTTGAAAGCACAGCAGTGTCACAGCAAGGGGACGGCTCGGGTGCTGCAGACACTTGGCACAAGGCACAGGCACTGACAGAGCCCCAGCTGCTCAGCCTGGCCCAGCGATCACACTCAGAGCAGGGAGATCCTGCTCGGGTCCCAGCATTTGTCCTACCTGAGGATACATCAGACCCATGTGAGCACAGATTTGGGAAGGAGGGACCCAGGAGCAGGCAGTGTGGCTCCCAGCCTGCCGGAGATCCCTGCCTGGCTGTGCACCAGCGTGTGCCAGGCTACCACAGCCCTGCTGTGGGCTTTGAGCCTGGCAGTGCCCTGGGGAATCTCCCTTTGGTCTGTCCTGGTGCCTCGGAAGGAGCGCCTTTTGTTCCAGGGTCTGTCCCGGCCTGTCCCCTGCCATGTGCTGCTCCAGTCCCTCCTCAGCAGAGGTCGCTTCTTGCCCTTCGCATCATCTCCCGAAGGGATTTTTGGTGCTGGGGTTTGATGTGCTTGGCAGAGCATCCCAGCACCTCCATGGTCCGTGCGGCCCCTGCTCCTGGAGGGAGGGCTCTGAGCCCGGGGCTGGCACATCCTGGGCTCCCCTGGCCGCTCTCAGGGCGGGTGAGGGCTGTGCTGCCTGAAGATAGCTCATGATGGGAATGACCTGGTGCATTCCTGGGGTTCCCTCTTGTACCAGCGCTCCTGCAGCTTCTTCTGGAGCAGGGCTGGTGGTTGGGGAGCTGGTGGATGCACAGGAGAGATGTACACCCACTGTACGTGGGTGAGACTTGGAGACCTGGCTCCCCAGGCAAGGAGCAGCACTCACAGAGTTCTGCTCGAAGACTTGAGCTGCCAAAGTTTGTAAAACCAGAAGAACACAAAATTTTACAGGCTCTTCAAGCTTAATGTGCCCCTCTTGGTCATTTCTGCTGATGGATTTTTGGTGAGCTCAGGCCCCCCAGAACACAGGGCAGGGTTTGCCTTGCACTGCACGTGGAGCACAAGTCCAGGCTGCAGCACTGGTGCTGTTGCACTGTTTGTGCCATCCCAGCCCCAGTGCCACATGCTAGCCATGGAGGAGCCTCGATGCTCCTGGAGACCTCTGATGGGTGACAGCCTGCTGTCACAGCCCTGGGTGCTGGCTCAGGGCTGCTCTGGGCTGCCTGGCCCACCTGTGTACTGCGTGAGAAAGCTGCACACAGGGCACTACAGCATCCACCTGGCACCATCCAGGGGGGTCAGTCCCTGGGAAGGTCTGCAAGGGCTGGAGGGAGGCATGGATCCCTTCGAAGAGAAAAAGAGGATTGCTTGCAAGCTAGGCAGGTGGTCTGGGCACAGATTATGGCACTGTTGGACAAATTCAGCAACAGGGTAGCAAATGATGTGTGCTGGGTGCTTGGGAGTAGAGAGGAGGAAAGTGCACATGGAGATATGTCCCATGAGGGATAGACACAATCCAGGACCATCCTCTCCTGCTATTTCCATGTGCATCTCTGAGCGTGTGTTTTATTAAAATAAAGCTCCAGCTTCATCTCCTTTCTGCAATAGGTTACGGGCTTAAAATCTGCCCTGCTTGGTATCTCTGTTTATGGAGAGTCTGATACTGACTGAAGGTTGCCCAGGTTTGTGGTGAGATGGTTGGCAGAAATCTCTGCCCAGGGACAAACACAGGGTTTGTGGGGTTTTTTTCCCCTTTCCTTTCTTAGCCAGTTTGTTGGGGGCATAAGTAGAAAAGATGGGCACTTTTACTGAAGTGCAAATGAACACAATGGGGAATTCTATATGACTCTACCAAACCCCATTCACAAAATGAAGGAATGCAAAGGCGTTTGTTGGAAGGACAAAAAAGGAGTTAGATGACAGATCACGCTTAGCACTTCTGTTTGTCGAGGGCTCCAGTTACTGGAGAACACAAAGGCCAGGGCCAGCACTGAGTGTTGTCACTTCACACAGCAGCAAAGTCAATATCCCAGCCAGGCAGGGATGGGGAGCGAAGGGGAGGCTGAGGAATGGGTTCCCAGGAAAAATCCCCTCTGTGGAGAGCTGTGGGAGCTGCCTGGGAGGGTGTTTGGGTCATATCAGTCTGGCATCTCTCAGGTGAGGAGCAGGCTGGCACCAGCAGGGCTCAGCCCTGGGACAGATCTGTGCAGTGAACACAGGCTCGAGTTCCAGCCAGGAGGACAAGGACCAGCACTTTGGGACCCTTTGGTGATCCAGCCTAAAGTCCTGAGAGGATAAGGCCTGAGGTGTGTGCAGGAGCTCACCCTGGCTGTGCTGGTGCTTCATCCCCACCTCCTGTGCACTGCAGGTCAGGATGGACCTCCTGGACAAGTCCTAAGAGGAGCTAGAGGTGCCAGATGAACAAATATCAGGATCCAACTTTCCTGCTATGGAGTAGCAGTTCCAGTAGACCACGCTGGTCTAAGCCCTATCCAACCTGCCCTTGAGCACTTGAGGAAAAGGGATTTCATTTTCCTTACTTAATATTGATGTTTTCTATATCACTCTGTTGTCTTAGTATTTTTAAGTGACCTTAAGAATGGATTTCTCTGGGCCATATCTCTGCCTGCTCAATACTTTCCCTTAAAAATGTGGCTGCTGAATGGGGATTAAAAACTAATAGTATTTCAGTTGTTTCAGAAATTTTGCCCTTATCACGCTGGGGTTTGCAGCAGTGCCTGTGTACAGAATCTTTGCCTGGAGGTGTAAGTCAATACCTCGTTTATACTGCAGGAGAGGTCCAGCAAAGGACTGAGCAGGGTCAGTATGGGGACATCTGCATAGTTGTGTGTTTCCATTGCTCGTGCCAGAAATTGAGGGGGAGTGGAGAAATACCATCATTTCCAGATGCCCCAGAAGCTCCAGTGGAGGTTTCTGGTACAAAATAAGATTTCTACCCCAGAAAGCTGGGATGGAATTGATGCACAGTACAATGTAAAGCTTCATTTTATAGGTTGTGATTTGTTCCTATTTGTCAAAACTGCTTGGGTGTCTTACAGAATATCACCCCCAGTCATGTGCAAAGGATCTTAAGCCACACGTGCATTTATCCTTTTTAAGGTACACTGCAGATTTGCTTTTCTTGAAAAGCAATTTTCAGCCTCCAGCTGGCTTTGTGGTCTTTTCAACAGGAAGAAAATACACCTGAATGGAGAAAAGTGGTGGGGAATTGTTTTTCCACCTTGCAGTAATGTTTGCAATTTCAAAGCCATTTCCCCACTGTAAATGAGGGAGAAAACAAAATAAAAAATTAAATGCTGCCATGGGCCCTTGAAATATTTCCTTCAGCTTCAACCCGTCACCTAAACAAACAAGATGTCAAAATCATTCTTATTTTAAAGCAGGGCAAACCTTTTAATTAAAAAAAAAAAAAAAGTTGAAATTTCTCCGAACCAATTCCAGAAATAGTGGGAATTAGCTGATCACAATTATTTTACAGGTTGCCTCAGCTTTGTCACATTGGCACTTCCTTGAGGGTAATTTGTGACCAAGTTTACTCTGAAGGCTGTTGTGTTCCTGTTGTCCTAAATTCAGTGCAGGGCTTTATTCCAGCACTTGTCTGGTTAGAAGGGAATAAAGGTGTTTGTGCTTCTGTCCCTCTCAGTTTTACTTTTCCTTGGACTTCTGGCACTGGTCAGTTCCCAGGGACTGATGCACAGGAGTTTGCCAAAAGTAGGGAAGCAAAATTAAGTCATAGTCAGTAATCCAGTTTGCTATAAAGGGAGTTTGTGTCTGCACTGGAAAACCTTTAAGGCTCACATGAGCTTAGATCACGTGTGCTGTGGGGCACCTCTACACCCAGAGACTGCAGCAGAGGTTTGGGGTGGAAGGGACTATAAAAGTTCATCTCATCCCACCCCTGCCCATGGCAGGGACCCCTCCCACTGTCCCAGGCTGCTCCAGCCCCAATGTCCAACCTGGCCTTGGACACTTCAGGGATCCAGGGGCAGCCACAGCTGCCCTGTGCCAGCCCTGCCCACCCTGCCAGGGAACAATTCCTTCCTAATGTTGATTCTAAATCTGCCCACCTTCAGTTTAAAGCTTTCCTCTTTGTCCTGTCCCTCCATGCCCTTGTCCAAAGTCATTCTCCATCTCTCTTGGAGCCCCTTTAGGCACTGGAAGGTGCTCTAAGCTCTCTCTTGAGCATTCCCTTCTCCAGGCGAGCAGCCCAGGATCCTCATTGTGGTATTCACAGACCCTGTGAATAAAAGAAATAAACATCCTTACTGGATGTTCCTCTTAGTGGAAATCACTGCTCATGGGAGGAAGCTGAGATAAAGGCAAGGTGGGTTTGATAGCTCTATATAAGGAGAAAAATCTTCTTTACTCTTGCTACTCAAGCTGCTTTCAGTGCCGAGCTGTAACGGAAAAAGAGCCTGCATTAAAAATCCTGGGATAATTAACAGCCCCATCACTCACACGGCTGCCATTTGGAAGCTGCTTTTGCTTTTTCCATTAAGTTGGTAAATTTTGCCAAAGTGTTTCTCTTCAGTGTTTTGGCCGCGGCCCCGCTCTCAGCTCTTTCGGTGTTGGCCACACGAGGGGTGCAGGAGCAGGGCTGGGGCCAGCTGGATCCACACTGTGCTTTACAGCCCCACAGTGTCACAGGAATGCAATTACGTGCTGCATTTTCCCCCAAGACTTGTTCTCCTCATTGTGTCAATCAACAGGGAGTTTGGTTTGTGAAGGTACCCCTCAAAAAAATAAAAAGAAAACAATAAAAAGTGGATTTCAGTGTGCTGTGAGCAGCAGTGGTTGTACAAATCTGAACCTCACCACATCACAGGTCCTTAATGCCTGGCTCTGCTGCTGGTGGTGATCCCTTCCCTCTCCTCCTGTGCTGCCATCAGGCAGCCAAGCCCAGCTGATGATACCCAGTCAGGTCCTTGCTCCTTGCACATGGAATTGTGTGCACACGTTAAACTCTGCTGGAGATGAGCACAGAAATTCAGGTTGTCGTGTGAAGTGGATTTTAGCCTCTCTCACACCAAAAAAATGCTGCCAGAGGTGACCATGAGGAATCATCCCATTCTGCTCCCTTCCTATCCCTCCCTGAAGGGACAGCAGCTCTCCTGGACCTGGCAGTGTCTGCAGCCCAACAGTTGTGTCCCAAGGGTGAAGCTGTCAGGAAAGAACCAAGGCTCCCCAGCTGGGGATCTCTGGAGCATGGTGAGGGTTTCCTGGTTAGGACATGGCTGGTTGTAGGACATGGCAAAAGAACACCAGGTTTGGGCTATTCCTGGCTGGTCTTTCATAAACTAAAACTGTCCCAGAGCTCCTGAAATGTGCAGCCCAGTGTCAGGGTGATGGAAGCAGCAAAGGTGGACATGGATTGCTTCAGCTCATTTGTTTCCCAGTTGATGTGGGACTGCTCCAGTATTTTATCTCTCCAAGCCTTAAAATACTAGTTAGTTGCTGGATTCCTGGGTGGATTTTTACATTCAAGGCCAGGTTTCCCCACTGATGTAAATCACTATGGCTTTGTTTTAGCTGTGGGAAAGGGTCTCCTGCTTGTGGTAAGGATTGGCCCAGGGTAATACCTTGTCTCAGAGGATGCTTTCTTGGGCTAAGGCTGAGGCTCAGTGGCAGGAGAAGAGTGGGTTGATAGATGACTTGTGTCAGATGTGCAGAAATGAGCAAGCTGCACTTTGGCATGGCTTTGCACAGCCAGTGCTCACACTGGCTGGGCTGGAGTGACGAACACCCTGTGGATGTCCCACACTGCTGTCTCCTGGCTGAGGCTTTCTGTACTTTACATTTCTGTCTGTTCTTCCAGCAGCCTTTGCTGATGAAGCTGTTAAATATCCTCTCTAGAAGATGAGGGAATTCAGTCTTCAAACTTTCCAGTGACAGCTTTAAGTGAGCCTAACCAAGGAGTTTCCCATGTTCTTTAGTTGGCTACAAACCAACTGGAAGAAGCTGATGGGGGAGAGGAGGGTTTAGCTACCTGTCTGGTAAAGGGTTTTTTCCCCAAGCTGCTGTTTTCAGTGGCACTTGAAGGCTTAAAGCTGTGCTAACAGAGAGGTTTGTCAAATTCCCTCTCAGGCATGAAAGGGTCTGTGAGATCACAGGGTTGAGAGTCTGTGGATCTCCCACTTTCTAAACTTTCTTGCCATGGCAGGCTCGTGAGGAGGTTCTCAGTGGCTCAGCACAGGGTGCTGAGGGGTTAGAAGCTGCCCCATCTTTCATCTGGGTGTAAAATGAGAAACAGATCCATGTAGGATTTTGCATGCTCAGGATATTGTTGAGCACACAGTAAAGCATTAGGACTCAGGATTTGTTTGCTGAGGTGACAGGCACTGAGTGGCAGCCCCTGTCCCCACAGCCCTGCACGTGAACTCCTGGCAGGGCTTTAGCATGGATGAGTTCATGAGTTTAGCTGTGAATGATTTCTCCATTCTCTTGCATTTCTGGTGGTCTGTCCTAGGTGAGTGAGTGCCAAAGAGCAGCAGTAACAAAGGCACTGATGATCCAGCAGTGATGGCCCTGCCTCTCTGGGCTGGTCCTTGTTCAAGGCTCCTAACACCATAGGGAAACCTTTCCACTAAGTTCAGTGGGCTTTAGATGGCTTTGGAGCAGAAAATTAAGGTCTCAGCCTGAATCTACTTCCTGGAGTCATGGTGATGCTGCCACTGGCTTTGCTAGACTTGGGATCAAGGAGAAGACCTTTAACAATTGGATTGGTTTTGTTACTGCTATTGAAGAAATGCTTTATTTTTGTCTTCTCTTCCAATTTTAGGGGATTCTGCTTTCTCTGGACTGTATTGTGTTGTACCTGGTTCCTGGGATTAACACAGGGAAATTCTGAAGGTAAATTACACTTTTTATTTTCCTCTCCTTTTTCAATAAAAGTAAAAGCCAAGTGCTTTGGTTTTATATTTTATAACAATCAATATCTGAGCCCAGTGCACGGTTAGATGCATTTATTGCTGATGGTTGCAGTACAGATGATATAGATGGTGCAGTTAACTGGCAAAAGAACCAGGTTTGTACAGGTGATTATGTGTCCCACAGGGTTGTCAGTCTGTCTGGTGGAAATGGTGGGAATGAAGCACTTTGTGTCTAAAATGTCACTGGCATCTACCTGCACTTGCCAAGACTTAACTGCTTTTAGAAACTGCCCCTTGAGACAGGGGCTTTATGGAATTAAATATTTCTGACTGTCAGATTTTTCCTTGACTTTGATGCACCCCAGGCATGCCCCTGCCAGCACAGGAGATGTCACATACAGGAATAATGTGAATTCTAAAGGTAAAAGCAAATTTAAGGGAGGAAAATCCCACAGGGTTGGTTGATAGTGGAATGGCTGTTTCAACCCCTGTGCTCAATCCCTGTGCTGTAAGGGAATATTCTATAGGGGAGTGACACCTTCAGCCTGTCCTTACACCCTTCTCTGCCAGGGACAGGACAGGACTAGGCTGAGGTACAATTATCAGTGACACTATGAAAGGAGATGAAAAGCTTCAAAGTAAAAAAAGTTTTTAAAAAGAAAAAACCACCAAAAAAACAAACCAAACTAATTCATCTTTCACAGTTGATAGAGGGTGCTGAGCATCTCTGCAATACATGTAAAGGAGCCTTTTCCTCTTAAAATAGCAACTCCTTTCCCACATGGATGTTTTACATGGGTATTTGCTGGAAGTGAACAGCTTCCCCTGCCGTCAGCAGACAACACTAAGTGGACTAGCAGGCTCCAGGGCTCTCCTCTCAGTCTCTGAAACATGAAGGAAAAATAGAAAGTTGGTCAACATTCAGCTGTCAACCGGCCCATGGACCACTTTTTCTGGGGGGGGAATAGATCCCTGCCATCAGCAATTTTGAAAAATGTAATATTTTCCAAATTCTGCCTCCACACAAAGGAGGTGAACATCTGGCTGAATTACTTAGTCAAGCAGTTTTCAGAGCAAGTTTTATGTCAGCTCGTAAAGAGGCAGAACAAATACTGTGTCTTGGCATCTCACTTTTTAAGTAGATTATAATATCCTGTTTAGATTCACCTCTATCCATCATTTTATTCTATGGTAATTATGGGATGGGGCCATGTCTTTTGTTACCATCAATCTAAAGCAAACTCTTTAATTTCACTCTCATTGTGTAACCCCCTCTGAGATACATTGTCTGTGATAAAAGAATCTTTAAAATCTTGCCTGGTTTCCACACAATGAGAGAGAGCATTTCCTTCTGGGTACCAGGAGATAAAACCTTCCAAGGAAGTTAAGTCTGTGAAAAACATTGGTGACCTGAGGCTGTGTTATCACCCAGGATTTTCAAACATGAGGTTCAGAAGCAGAAAGAACTTGTTCAGAGGTTGGTGTGAGGATGAAATTAAGCCAATGCTGTGGGCTTTTGAAAACACTGTGGCTGTTACTCTAAGGATTAGGAGTCTTCCTGTATGCTGGAAAATCAGGGAACACAGAGGATGATCTTTCCAGAAGAGTTACAAATCCAAAAGATTGTGAGTTCATTTGCTGTGCGCTGACTAAGGGTCTGGGCAGTAACTTTTGGAACTGCTGCACTTATTCAACCCAGTTTTAGCTGTGGGCATCACATCTTGGCTGCTGGAATCTGGGAAGCTGCAAGCTATTCCTCTCCTGCCTTTTGGCTGCTGCTTCTTATACAGCTTTTTGTGTGGGGAAAGGGGGAGGGAAAGAAAGAGATGGGAAGAACAATAAAATATCTTTTCCCCTTTTTCAGAGATGAACATATGGTTGTTCAGGAATCTCTGTGTATCTCACTTCATGCACAGAGCCTGAAAGAAGAGTTTTTCCCAGTTGCTCAAATGTTGCTACAGGAATGTTGTTACTAGCTTTGAGGCACCTGGGATCAGGCAGCTCTAAGTGAATGTTCTTTTTAAATAATGTGTTTTGATGGAAAAATCCACAGAGGAAAAAGTTTGAAGGGGAAAAAATCCTCTGCTAAACTTGGAGCTGCTTCAGGAAATCAGAATTACCTTGCATTTTACATTAGTTGATGACATCCTGTATCCCAGGAGATGTGCCCCAACAGCCCAGGACAGCTGGATGGGATGGGATGGAGAGGAGATGGGCTGGGTGCACAGGAGCCCTGAGCTCTGTGCCTGGACCTGGTGCTGGAAAGTCCACATACGTGTCCTGCATGAGGACTTCAATCAGATTTTGTGTAGGCATCCAGAGCTTGGCTCCACCTTAGCGGGTTCTGAGGCACAAGAGTGTTTGGGTTGTGCTTTTTTTCCTTAAGCACTCCTGGATGCCGTTGCTAACGAGGCACTTGGATTGGGGATTGCAAACAGCAGCAGCATCCTCTGAGCAGGGAAACATCCTTAGGTCTTTGCAGAGCAGCCACCAAATAAATAACTCCTAGAGTGTGCAGCATCTCTAGCAGAGACAACCCCTGTCTGCCTCCGAGGGAGAACCTAAAAATACATGTAGAAATTGGAAGCTGCTTGCTTAAGTGGTGAATTTATTTCCTTAGGGATAAATCCCAATGCCTTTGAAGTCTGTGTCAAGGGTCCCACTTCACTTCACTAAAGCCAGGGTTTGGCCTTTGCTGTTTCATGGGCTCTGGAGATTATCCAGAATGAAGACACTGACACCATGATTCCTCTGTTCAGTGCAGAGAGGGAAGGCTCTGCTGAGAGACAGACCTCTTGGACAAGATGGAATAAAAACAGTGAGAGACCAAGGATTTCAGAGTACAGGAGAAATACTGTCATTAACACTTGAACATGCAGTGCAGTAAATCACCTCTCTGCACAGAGTGGCAACATTTCCATCCTTACATCTGACACACCTTCTCCAGGGTAGTGTCTGCTAGAAAATGAGTCAAACATCTTTAAAACGGAAGGTGGGAATAAAGCTAAACTCAGGCAAAGTAAATACTGATTGACTCATTCTTACACACAAAAATGGCTGAGGTTTTTGCCAAAGTCAAGGAACAGAGGTTTTCTCATCATTCTTCTCCCTTCTTGGCCAGCAGCATTACAGGTCTCAGACTGCTTGAGTCTACAACCCTTCTGGCCAACACCAAGTGGTTCTTTGAGTGCCAGTTCTCCAAATATTGTGTTCTGTACAGAATATTTAATAGTTAAGGGTGAAAGAAAAGGAGCTAGTTTTGGGTGTTTGTTTGGTTGGTTTTTTGTTTTGTTTTTTTTTTAATAATTTGGAGGACTAAGTTGATTTACTTTTAATCTAGGAAAGTTGCAATCCCATGGTGTTAGCCACGTTTGGCACCACCACCTTTCTGAGTGTTAAATTCTTGCCTGTACAGCCCTGACTGGCTTCCCCAAAGAGCTCTGAAGTGGTGGGAGAGTTCTCTGATCCAGGAGTGATGGGGCAGCAAGAGGGGAGGCAGTGCAGTTGTCCTAGCTCACTGTCAGCAGTGCTAGTGTCACAGGAGTCATGATCACAGGGTCATTTGGGTTGGGTTCACCAAATCCAGCTGTTAACCCAGGAGTGCCAAGCCCACCATTAACCCATTGGATGTCCCCAAGTGCCACATCTGATGCCTTTTGAGCACTTCCACGGATGGTGACTCCACCACTTCACTGGGTAGCTTGTTCCAGTGCTTCACCAGCCTTTTGGTGAAGAAGCCTTTCCTACTCTTCATTCTAACACCCCCTTCCCCTCACCCCCAGCACAACCTGAGGGCTTTTCCTCTCATGCTATTACTTGTTACCTGGGAGAAGAACCTGACCCCACCTGACTACAGCCTCCTGTCAGGGAGTTGTAGAGAGTGAGAAGTTCTCCCCTGAGCCTCCTTTTCCTCCAGGCTGAGCTCCTTTAGCTGCTCAGCCTAGGAGCTCAGGCTGCTTTAGGACCTTTTTCAGGTCTGGGCACATTTACCTTTGCAGCTTTGCTCACGTAGACCTCGGCATCTTCTCCAGTTAAATAATTCAGCTGAGGCTGCTGCCAGCTGGCCCCAGTTTGTGTTGCTGTTGCCTGCTAATCTGAGCTGTGAGTGACTCCTGATAGAGCTCGGGGGCAGAAAGCAGGGGATTCTGCTTGTCTGTCACTGCAAATTCCCCTGGAGTTGGGGGAGAATCTGGGCATCAATCCCTCTCCTGTCCTGAGCAAGGCACCTGGCTCCTAGGTGACATTGTACAGGAGGTAAATCTTACCTCCACTGCTCAGTGGCAACCATAACCAATTTCTGAGCTCTTCACAAACCAAGCCTGGTTCCAACCTATTAAAATAATTTAATGCTGTAAGATGATCTGCTGGGAAAAAAAGTACTGCTGTTGAGAACCTTGAGCAGTTCACTGAAATCTAGGTGCAATTTTTTCATGCTGGGAGGCACCTGCGCTTCCCTAAACTCTCCAAAGATCAAAAGCTGCTGCTTGCTAGCTTGGAGAGAGACAGATACAAGGCTTTTGCTCCCTTTGGAAGTTTTGTTACTTGCCCTCTGGGGATATAAAATTTTGCAATCCCAGCTCAGTCTGTTGTTCAAATTCCTTTCCAGCTGTGTGGTCAGTACTCAGAATTCAATCCCAGGAAGAGGGCTAGTGGTGCTCAGTGGGAAATTTCCTTGTAGTGAGGTCAGCTCCCTCCAGAAGATCTGAGCTGGTCCCTGGTGGTACAGGAGAGCTCAACAGATGCATCATGGAGCTGATGCATTTTGGCAATTAATGAAATATTGGCTGGTACTCACACAATATGGGAAGAGCTGTGAGTTCTCCATGCTGGTTATGGGAATGTGTATGTGAGAGGGTGGGATTAGATATGGGAGTTGGGGTTTCCTTTGTGCATGGGTTGGTTTGGCCTCCCTCCACACCCATCCAGCCCTTGGGTCACCCAGCACCTCACATAATCTCTGTGCTTCCCTTTCAGATGTGGATGTTCTTCAAAGGCTGGGCCTGTCAGGGAAAAGGCCATCGAGTGGCTGGTCCTCCTCACGTGCAGTTCCTCAAGGAGTCATTCCTTTCAAATCAGGAGTCATCTTCACGCAGCGAGCCCGAGTGGAGGCACCGCTCAGCGCCCTGCTCCCCGCAGGCTCCAGCTCTGACCTGCTCCTGGTGCTGAGCCTCTGCTCCCACCGCATCAACAACGCTTTTCTCTTTGCTGTCAGGAGCAAAAAGAAAAAACTGCAGCTGGGCGTCCAGTTTGTGCCCGGCAAGATCATCGTGTACGTGGGCCACAAGCGCTCTGTATATTTTGATTACAATGTCCACGATGGCCAGTGGCACAATATGGCCATCAACATTCGTGGCCAGACAGTCACTTTATTTACTTCTTGTGGGAAGCGCAGAGTACATGCGGATTTGCATTTTAAAAAGGACGAGGCATTGGACCCTCACGGATCTTTCCTCTTTGGGAAGATAAGCCAGCACTCCGTGCAGTTTGAAGGAGCCATCTGCCAGTTTGATATTTATCCTTCCGCCAAGGCAGCTCATCATTACTGTAAATACCTGAAAAAACAGTGCAGGCAAGCAGATACCTACCGGCCAAACTTGCCCCCGCTCATCCCCATCCTGCCCAGGGATCCCAGTGCCTCCCCCAGCACCCCGCAGCCCACGGAGCCCTCACTGTGGGGGCTGAAAAACCTGACCACTGCTGCCCCAACCGTGGAGTTTGGCAGGGTCACTGTGCCCCTCAAGACCAGGGGTTCAGGTGCAACAACCCTCACGTTGCTGTCAACCCCTCCATCGCGGCCGAGACCGACCCCCAAAGCCACCAAGGTCACGGTGGCCCCGACTGCTGTGTCAAGTACCAAGTCACAGGTACTCACCCCGTCCCCTCGGGGCACGGGGACAGCCCTCAGGGTGTCTCAGCCCACTCCCAGCACACGCAGGGACAAATCTCCCCTTCCCACCACCAAAAGGGCCCCACCAACAAGCCCGAGCCCGGTCACGGCCAGCAGGAAGGAGCCCAAGCAAGAGACCAAAAAGAAGAGCAACCAAAAACCAACAGCTGAGCCGCCTGAAGCGCCCAGCACTGTCCAGCCAGCAAGGAGGATGATGGATAACACAACCAGCAGTGTCCACCTGGTCACCCTGAGGCAGAGCCCGCCGGCCCCCAGCCGCGGGCCCGGCCCAAAGAAGCCGTCCCCCAGCAGGAGAGCGGATCCCAGCGCCATCCCTCCGCTGGACACCAGGCCCGGCTCCAGAGCCAGGCCCCATCACAACCTCACAACCGCTGCCACCCAGGCCTATCTGCTCTTTGAGCCCTTGGGACCCACTCTGTTTCCCTTTCTGCTGGGATATCCCGGAGTGAAAGGAGAGAGGGGACCTCAGGTATGTTCAGGCTCTTTGTGGTGGTAAATCCCAGTCACAGCTCGGCTCAAGGCTGGCAGGCCACAACCCCCAAGGGTTTCTGTGAAGCTTGTCTCAGTGTGGCAGCCAAGCACTATGGCATTCTTGATCATCTTTAGCATAAATCTCAGCTTGAACCTGAGGGTTCAGTGATGGTGGATGCCATGAAACATTTGTGGTTAAAGTGGGTGCTTCATGTTAGATTTTTAAAAAGAAAGGGGAGGAGATAAAAAGGAGAAATCCCATTTTTAATTTAAATTGCTGGCTAAAATTTCAATAGCCAAGTTGGGGCTATCTTCCACAGCCTTGGTTTATCTCTGGGCATCTTCCACAGAAAAACTATATACCTTAAAAACATGCCTCAAGTTAACTATTGCTTGGCACTAGTTATTAATTTTCTTTGTATCTGACATTCACAAATCTAGAAAAGTCCCCTGTTCCAGCAAAGGCAAGGGCAGAGATAGCTTCAGGATTTATTTTTTTTAAACAAAGTCTCATCTGTTTTTATGGTATAAGTTTTGCTTGGGTGTTTTGTTCTGGTTTTTATTTCTTATAGCCTGCACTTAACACATGCAAGAAGTTTCCTTTATAAATTTAACTACTGCATTCCACATAAAAAAGAACCCCTTTCAGGTTGTATGTGTTGGCCATTGTAAAAGCATACACACATTTTGTAATGCTAAAGGCACTCAGGCCCCACTAATTATCTGCTGGCTGTTCTTTTTTTTTGAATTTGAGAATGCAAACATGATCTTTAAACTGTCCAACTTTTAGGGGGGATTTGGTGTTCCAACCCAAACTGTCAATAGGAGAGAGGGGTTGTACATGTAAAATTAGTTTCTCCCAGACACAGCCTTTGGTTGCCAAGATCCAGCCTAGAGGGAATTTTTACAGCTTACTTCTTAAAATAGTGAAAGAAGAGTTTACAACGGAAATATTGAGGCTGGTGTAAGGAATGACCAGCGTTTGTCTCTGCAGAGCTGCTCCTTGGTGCAAGTAACACCTCAAGTGGAATGGTTGGGTCTCCCCGAGTCCTCAGTGGGAGCCTGGCAGTTTGTGTTTCCTCCTGTCCCATCTCCAAGCTGGGTGGTGATTTCTCTGCCTGTTCTTTGGGTGTGGAGTCACCCAGGGTGGTGTTTTGCTCCCAGGTTCCTGCCCTGGGAGAGGTGAAGGTGAGACCTGGGCAGGGGTTGAGTGTGGGCTACCATCCCTGAATGGGTCTTGGTACTTGGAGAAGTTTTGGTAAATCCCTGAGTAGGCAGAACAAGCTCCAGCAACGTGATCTTTGGGCAGGCTTCTGTATTTTGTGGAGAGTCATTTCAGGCATATTTCCAAGAGAAGAAATATGGCGGTTATGCATTTCCCTTAAAATATCACTTAGCTTTAAGGGGTGAGCCTGGCTGGGTGCCTGCTCCAAGCCCACCAAAATCCTGACCCCTGCCACCTTCTTGCTCTTCAAGTGTCATGAGGGTGACCAAGCTCCAAGGCCCTGCAATGTAAAGAGCTTATTATTGAACTGGAGTGGAAAATCTCTCTCAGGCTTGTGAATCATAGCAAAGAAATGGATTCAGGCTGTGGAGGGCTGAGGGAAGAGATGGCAGGATTTTTCCATCCTGTCTGAGAACAACTGGAGTCCTGAACCGAGGGAAAGGAGAACTTTCTGAGGCTCTGTCTGGCCTTATTCTCTTTGACTGCTGGAAACAAAATCAGGGCTTGGGGAGGAAAGGTTATGGCTTGGCTGGAGCTGGCTGCCACACGGTGCTCAGCAGCTCCTGTGACTCACTCGGAGATCTCTGTACCACGCTGCCTTGGATGTGTCTGACGTGGGAAGGGAAAGAGGAGAAAAGATCGGAATGGGGATGACATGTTGAGAAATTCATGCAGCACGTCCATGGCCAGATGAGCATGTTTCAGTGCAAGTGCTGATAAATGTTCTGTGCTGGAGTAATTACCTGGCGCCGTCCCCGTGCTGCCGGGCAGGCGTTTCTGATGAGGTCAGTGATATCCCAGCCTGGCCAGGGCAGCCTGTGGGCTGGGAATGTCATCTGCTGTCTGGCACACCCAGGCAAGGATAAGGTGATTAATTACTTTCCCCAGTTGCTGCCTGATACGAGGTCTCTTCAGGAAAATTGTCACACTGGGCAGGGAGGTGTGGGCTGGAACTGCCTTCTGCCTCCTCAGCAATGACTGGGGCCACCTTGGCTGTGATTTCTGGGCAGACTGGCAGGCACAGAACCCTTCCACCTAGAGAGAAAGGACTACTGTTCACCCTGATCATCCCAATGGCAGCCATGGTGCGAGGCAGTGGTGACTCAGGCTCTGTGGTGTCTGCAGTTGAGGCTTTGTGAATTCTACTAAAATAACCCATGGAATAATCTTAGCTGTGCAAAAAGGCGCCATCCAACAATAGAGGAAGGGTTTGATGGTTAGAGGAGCGTGAGCAAAGGAATGAAAGGATTTATTTAGGAGTAAAATTCAGCACCCGGCATGTATTAATCTGTCTTGGATGCTGTGCAAAAGGAAACGGAGATGCTGCATCCCACATGCAACTCATGGCAGAGCATTAATTCTCTTGGAGTGTTGGGTTTGCTGAGCAGCTAGAGGAGGGAGGGCAATATGTTCTTAAAAAAGAAAAACTTCTTGGGAACCATTAATAACCACAAGCATTTGGGAACTCAGCTCTATGGGTTTTTTTGGAGGGGAGAAATAACAAAAGGAACACCCAGATATCGTGCGAAGTCAGTAACGCGGCACTGACTCAGCAGCTGGCAAAAGTCCCTCTGAATCATCCCCTCTGCCCACAGCACCTCAGCCAGCCTTGCTCCAGAGCTCCAGGCCCTGCAGCATGACCCCAGCTCATGGCTGGAAGCAGCCTAAACGCCCCCTCACAAAAAGAGTGGATGCTGAAAAGCAATATCTGTTGTGAGCATGTAAAACTCCTGAGCTAAGGCTGTGTTGTGATGGTGTTTGAGCCCTCCAGTGGATGGGGTGTCATCTCTTGTCTAGACCAGCACCAGGTTTGGTGGGAGATTTTGGGGGGCTACTGTAGCCTCTCCCCTGGCCACCAGCACCCCCTGCCAGGTGAAGCTGTGCTAAACCCCTCGCCCTGGCGTGGCTGGGGTCTAGCACAGCGTACCCCAAGCCAGACCTTTCTCCTCCTACGTAAAGCTGCAATTCCGCAGCTTTTTGCTCCCTGCAGCCAAAGCCTCTTGACAAGTCTGGCAGTTATTTTTAGAGCAAGAAAGCCACCCCTTGTGCTGAATGTGCAGGCTGGGATCACTGAGAGGCTGGAGGAACAGGGGGGTGTTTCAAGGGCACCCCCAATACCCCAGTCAGAGGATGGGGGCTCACAGCCCTCAGCTCCATCCCCAGGGCCAGGAGCCCCAGGCTGGAGGCAGTGGTGGTGCCTGGCAGGCAGCTCCTCTCCCTCCCTCTTTGCCTGTCTCCCTCTCTGCAAGGCACATGTGTTTCCCCAGTCTAGACTGCTCCAGCTGCCATCCTCTGCACGAGCAGTTTGTCTTGGAGCCCGGCTCCTTCCCCAAAGAAGCAATCCCAGCCAATTCAATCAGTGGGCAGGGAAGAGGGGTGGCTGGAAACACTGATAAAATATATGAAGTGCCTATTTCCAGTTCTGCTTGCACCAGAAAAGGCTGTTTGAGCTGCCAGTCCATGATAAATTAAGGAACACACAACGTGTTTGAATATCTATTAATGAATGAGTCATATTAATAATAAAAAAGGGAGACTGCATGCTTTGTATAATGCATGGGGAAAGTTTTATCCTTGCTCTCATATAATTGGATCAAATTTTTTTGGTGATTTAACCAGAAATATCCCTGAAGGGAAATCTTGTAGGCAAATGACCAAGCATCAGAGAGCTCAATTTGTGTAAAATAAAGTTAATTTTTAAGAGAGAGAGTTGATAGTGTGTTTGAGATAAATGTGCTACACAGGATCTAGGATTGTACAAACATGCACGAGTATTTTAATACATTTTTAAAAATAGAAAGTGAGTAGTAGAGTAGGTGATCCCTCTATTCCTTCCCAGCCTTTCAGGCTGCCTTCCAAGGTCTGGGATTGCTCCAGTGTCCCAAGAACCCCCTGCAGAGCCTGCTCCTGAAAAGTCTCCATAGAAAAGTGGCTTTCCTCAAGCTGGAACACCCCTATTTTGTTGTGTATTGTGCTGCTGCTCTGTGAGGAACCCAGTTGTGGACAGGGACCTTTGTGGGATAGGTGTTGCACAGACCCAGAGCAAACATCTGTGCCTGGTGAGGAAATCGTGTTACAGGGCTGGCTCTCCACCAGCAGCTCTGCTCCTGCCAGAATTATGAGGGCTTTTTGTTTTCAGACTGGTTGAAACCTAGACATGTCCAAATTTTAACACGATAAGCCTGCCTTGGAGAAGAAAGTAACCAAAGTGTTGGGGTTTTTTTTCCCCTTTAAAATTCTAGCTTTGTTTGAGGCAGTTTTTGAAGCCGTGCAGTGCCTGGCAATGACAGGGAGGTGAGGAGAGGTTGGCAGGCTCTTGAAGATGAGTGTTTTTTCTCCTCCTCTTCTATTCTCCTGAGCAGAGAATTTTGAATTCCAGTGCTGGCCCTGTATCTGTTCAGTCCTTCCCTGCTGGTGATTCCCAGACCTACAAGGTTAAAGGGTAGATTTGTGGCAGTGGCCATTTTTCCTGTAGGAATATTTCTTTTCTTCTTGGAAGAAAAGAGTTCAGGTCCTTTATCTGCAGGGGGAATGTCACCCACTGCTCAGAAAATGGTGCCAACGTGGGGAGAAGCTTTTGGTGTCTTTCCTGAACTCCTTTTTAAGTTGACTTTTACCACAGGCATTAGCGCCTGAGAAAGAAGAATGTTTTCTCTTTTCAGTCCTAGCAGAGTTTTGCACTTTTGAAACAGACTTTTCTGGGACACTGGAGAACTATGGCTGGGCAGAAGCACATTGGGAAGACCCTGAAGTAAATATGTCCATCTGTCAGTGTGCCCTAGAATATGAGTTTAATGGTTTGCTGGGAAATCTCAGTTCTTTGCTGCCAGGCTGAGTACTTACCCCTGGAGAAACAATTACAGGAATCCTTTGCTATCTGACCAAGCTGATTCAGGAATCATTTCCCAATTTCCAGCATCAGTTCTTGTAGTCAGTGTGCTTTAATTCAAACCTTCCACAGCAGGTTTGGCCTTGCTGAGTTTGTAGCTCAGAAGGCACCTTGCTCCCTGCAGCACTGCTGTGGGCAGAGGAAGCAGTGCAAGGGGGGTCACACTGTGGGAGAGGCAGAGGTATAAATTAGCAGCAAGAGGAAATGGCAGGATTTCCCTTATCCTCAGGGTCTGATGTATTTTCCTTTCAGACAAGTTAGCTTAATTTTCCATTTGCAATTTGAATCTCAGAGAGCTAAGATTAAAAAAAAAGTCCCTTTTGCCCCAGAAAGTTTCCCAGCAGCAGCTTAGAATAAATCTCATAATCATTTGATGGGATCGGTCATCGTTGCTAATGCTACCGTGGGAAACTGAGAAGGGTTAAACTTTCTTGTGGCTGCCATGAGCTGCTCAGGAACTGTTCAGGCTGGTTAACAGCTCAGCTGTTTGGCTTGAGAAGAGAGAGAGTATCTGCTGCTGCCTTCTCCTTGATCTCTGATCTTGCTTTGTGTGATAACAGGGTGGGTGTTCTCTGCCATCAGTTTGCAGAAGGAGCAGGCAAGGAGCCAGAGACACAGGAGCTGCAGTGCCAGGAGCAGTAGCTCACCAGAGGAGCCTGAGCTGTGCCAAACCCTGCGATGGGAGGGCAGGGGCAGAGCCCTGATATCCTCATCCTGCTGCCAGCAGCAGGAAGTCTCCCTGCCCCTTGGAGCACTCCCCTCTGCTCCTGATGAAACTCCCCAGGGATGCCCTGAAGGGACAGTGGAGAGGTCCCTGCAGGCTCTGTGTGATCTGAGATGGAGTGAGGGTGTCTCTGTCTCTGGTGAGGGCAGGGGCTGTGTGGGCATCACCCCAGGCAGGCTCTGGGCACATCACTGATGGACATCTCCTGCTCTCCCAGGGGAGCCCTGTGCCTGATGTGGGGCTCCATCCATCATTTGTGAGTAGCTGGGCCCTGATCCAGGCCCATTCTCCTCTGGCTGCCTCTCTGGATGGACATTTTCCTTGAGTGCATTTCAGCATTGCTCTCCCCAGGCAAAGCCAGCTGTGGGATGTGGGGCTCTTGTGTGAGATCATGGGCTGGGGGATACAGGGGCAGAGGGGAAATGGGTCACTAGGAAGGCACAGTCCATCCCCATCCAACCCAGCTACCAAGGAAATGAGAAATGTGAGAAGTACAAAGTGCCCTCACAGTGTGACACTTCTCACCACTGCCTCTGTCCATCCACTGCCCCAGTCCTCTTCCACCTTGACTGGCTTCAAAGTTAAAAGTGGACACAGTCTCACCTTCTGCAGTTATTGGAATGGCTGGCACCTTTTAGCCAGTCATCCCACCATCACCTTATCCCTCTTACTCCTCAAGAAAGGAAAAAATAATTCTGAAGGGATGACAAATCAAAGCACAGTGGCAGGACTCCTGAACTGTGCACTGCTCTGTGCTTTTCCAGCTAGAAGCCTTTCTCTCAACTCTGTATTCCCACTCCAGTGCTGGTATTAACTCCCACCTTACTTTTGTGCTAGTTTCAGTTTGTTCTGAGCAGCCCACATTTTTGGAGAAGGTTTTTCTCAAGTGGCCAAGTACAATTGCAGCTGCTGTTAGCAGGAAGGTGGAAAAGGTCACGGTGTGCTCAGACAGTTGCATCTCCTCTGTTGCTTCTTCTAAAGGTGTAAATGGGGATGGGTTTTGGTGGAGGAGAGATTAAGGACTTGGATTAACCTGATAAACAGGCAGGGGGATATTTTTAATAAAAGCTGGGGTTCTGGAGCACAATTATACATGAAGTTTAAAAACCCCTACAATTACGTGTCTATTTGCACAGCTGTATAATTGCATTATGCACGGGGCCCTGAGCTGGCACAATGGCAGGTTAAAACTCTGGGATATTGCTAAAATGAGGGTCAGCTGTATCAATGAGGGTTGTTAATACAAAGAGCAGTAATACTGTGCTCTCCAGCAATAAGCAGCTGGCAGAGGGGTCACATGAAGTGTCTGTGGACACTGGACATGTCCAGTGCAGGCAGGGCTGGGCAGCAGCAGTGGTCACTTGGTGGCAGAAGTTCATCCCTGTGTGTCACAGTGAGGGACATCAGCTGTTCTGTGCTGTGTAGGCTCTTTTAAAACAAACCTTTTCTTATTATCTTTACTACAGGGGTAAAAAGTTACGATTTATTTCTTGCACTGATAAATTAATAGTGCAGAGGACACTGGGCTTTGCTTATGCCTTCCTTGACATTTTTTTTCCTACTGTGCCAAGTTTCACTCTTAAAATAGATCACTTTTATACAACTTAATATGTTGTTTACATGTGGGAGGGTTGGTAATATCAGAGGAGTATTTATCCATGGGTTACCTCTATGGTTCAGGCAAGTTTTCTCTTTCCAAAATCTTTTCCTGGCCATGAGATTGAGATGAATCATGCCCTTGATGACTCCTGGGAGCTGCTCTAGGGCTCATGAGGTTTTTCTCCTGCTCATGGGCAGTACCAGCCAGAGCAGCTCTGAGCAGCAGGGCCAGCCTGGCTTTGTGCAGGGAGGAGATCCCACAGGGGTGACCCAGTGGGGAGGGAGCAAGGCCAGAATGTGGCCATGGGGTCATCCTGCTCCATGCACTGCACCTTCATCCCTGTGGAATGCTGCTCTGGGACCTGCTGTCCCACCCTCCCTGCAGTCAGAGAGCTCAGGCTGCCTTCCAAACACCCTTCAGCTGGCTGCTCTGGATGTGTCTCCTCACTGAATGCAGTGGGAACTTGTCTTTTGTAGCAAGCTACCAGAATATAAATCCTCTGGGAGACGCTTTAATTAACAGTTATTCTTGTCAGACATGTTTGGCTTGGGGGAAGAGAAGTTTTGAGGAGTTATTAGGAGTTGCAGATGGCTCTCCAGAAATCTGAATTCTCCAGCCCATTGAGAAAAAAAGAATAAATAGATGAACAAATTCAAAAGAGTTCAAAACCTCATTGGTTAAGTATTTTTTTCCCAACCTGTTTCAGATCAGTGCACAGCTGGGCTCCTGATATCTCCACTTTGTTCCTACCCTCTTCCAGGAGCCCCCACTACTCTGACGTGTGTGACTCGACCTTTCCTTTGCTACAGAACTGTATTTAGGAATTTCCAACATTGACATCAGTTTATTACATTTTATAACCTGCTGCTGTAAAATATGAAGTGCTGGGGTTCCACATAATCACAGATCATGTTGTAACTCATGTAGGAGCCTACATTACCAAGAGCTGCACGTGTCCAGCTGATGGAGATGTGAACACACAGTGTGCTTCCCTTGCCAAGGAGCTAGCACAGAGCAGGAAAACCCAGAGCTGGGAGACAATTGTGTTACCCCTATGACACAGCACAGGTCCAGGAGAGGGGAAGAGCCAGGCACAGCTGTGATCCTGGGAGTGCAGGCTGCAGCACAAAGATGGGGATGCTGTGTCTCCACTCCATGGAAATGTGTGCTCCTGCAGATGTTTCTGTGCGTGGTATTTTATCCCTGTATAGTAATAGTTGAAGTTTTGGCTGTGGTGCTGTAATTGGCCCTTCTCCCCAGGTCTTCTCCAAGTGATTGTGTTATGGTTCTCTGACAATGAAGCACTGTCAGGAGCACCATCCTATTATAGAACCACCACTAATATCTGTTTCTGTTTTTCTAGGGCCCACCAGGTCTGCCAGGCTTACCAGGACCCCCTGGCAAGAGAGGCTCTCGAGTAAGTGCTTCAAAAACTTCCATCCATTTGTGTTTGAATCTGCTTGTCCTGCTGTTCCAAGGGCTGTTGCAGTTCTTGTGGCTGAGTAATGATTTGTTCAGGCCCCTCTCTGTTGAGATCTGGTCTCCTTCTCTCTCATTGCCTGTTGGAGGTTTTCAAGAGGCCACACTGGTGATTTGCAGCCTCCCTGAGCTAAGGTTTGGCATCTGCAAAGGCTGGGATGGGTGTTTCCAAATGGCTGTCAGAAGAATGAGATCTGTCTGTCTCATTTTGTTTCCAGTATCTGCTCCTTCTTGCAAACCCACTGCTGAATATTAGCTTTGGCTGGTTTTTGTACTCCACTCTCCCCAGCTTCACCAATTGTTTAGTTCAAGGTCCTTCATTAGTGGGACCACAGTCCAGGACCAAGGATAGTCACACAGAGATGAGGTTTTTTTGTTCCCCAGACTGAGACCTGTTCTCTGCTTGCTTTTCCAGCAGAATCCCTTATCTGTTGAGGAATTCACAATGGCTCTGTCAGAATTTCTTCCTCCCCAAATGAAATTCTGATGCAGATCTTTGAACACGGAGTGCTGTGCTGAGGAAACATCTGGAGCTGAGTGCTGCAGCTCTCTGTGAGAAAAGCCTGCTGCTGGCCCAGCTCTCCCAGGGCTGGGCAGTGTGCCTGCCCTGGACACGGTGCAGTGCTGGCACTGCTCTGCTGGCAGCACAGTGCTCTGCTGGGAGCACAGTGCTGTCCCACAGGGCACAGCCATGGAGCCCCTTCCTCAGCACTGCACTGCTGGGAGCCACAGTGTCCCAGGCTGGAAGAAGGGAATATTTGGATCTGTGATCCAGGCAGCATCCTGGCCTGGCAGCAGAGGGAGATTTCCTCACACATACTTGGCTAAAACTCAAGCCCCGTGTAATGTCTTTAAAGAACAAGCAAGAGGCTGAGAGCTGGGAGGCTCGGCATTCCCCCAGGACACTTGTTCCACTCCTGTGAGATCTCACAGTGACCAGCAAAAATAAACTCATCTCCTTTCTCCAGCAGTAAAATGCAGGTCTGCAGGACCCCTGGAGCCTGGGCCTGTGACACAGCCCTGGGAGCTGATTTGGGCTGTAAGTGAGCAGGGTCAGGCAGCACCAGGCTCGTGTTTATGGATGGGACAACCTGTTCCACGTTAGAGAAGATTTTTAGTGAAGCATCAGCCCTGATATTTCTGTCACAAGTGCCCAAGAAGCTCCAACATTAGTAGATTGCCCAGAGTTTGCATTTCTTGGTACTCCCATTGAAGCTGGAAGTTGGTTCCTACCCCAGCTCATTGCTTATGAAGGGTGTTGGGTTTTTTTGGTGTTACTTCTGGCAATCCTGTGGTTTGCAAGCTAAACTCCAGGTCTGGTGTCCCCATGCCTGCAGTATGAGTGACCAAATTTCGGCTCTACATCCCAATTTCACTCAAGTTTCTTCTGAAGGAAATAGCATCATGGAAGCTGTGTCATAATTGTCTGTTATTTCCCAGCTGTTTCATGCTCCATTCTATATTTAAGATAATCCTCTGAAAGACAATAAGCAACAGAGGGTTTCTGAGCTCAGTGCCTGCCAGAGGTGCTGAGAATTGGTCCAGGAAAGAGTTCCCAGTTAGGCAGTGCTCAGCACAGCTGAGCCTGGCTTGGCTCAGACCTCTACAAAGAGGCTGTGCTAATTTTGGGAGGGGGCAGAAGGGTCACTCTATGAATGTCTGGCCTGGAGCACTGGAGACAGGACTCCTCTGTGCCTGAATTGTTTTGACTTTGGGATGTGTTTCTCCTGGTAATTTTTTCTTGTATCTCTTTGGGGTTTAGGGATTTCATTGGAAAGTGGAGCTGCCAGGAACTAAGACGGGCTCAGGGGAATTCTTGCATCTTTTTCTTTTGTTCTGCTTGAAAAACTTAAAAATAAATGTGCAGCATTGCAAGGGTCATGTTCTGTCTCTCCTAACCTGATCCTCCAAAAAAGCAGCTGCAGAATTCTTGCACCAGCCCATGGATAAGCCATGAGGTGTCCCATCAGGCTACAGCCCAAGTTTGGAGCTGAAGAGGAGAGGGGAACATTGCAGGCAACTCTGCAGTGCTGGATGCAGAGGAAAGGAAGGATCTTTTTGTCACCAATTCAATTTATGGCCTAATGCATGAGATTAATTGCCCTTGTTGTAACTTGCATAATTTCTGTGTTATTAATGTTTATGTAGTTGCCTGGCACATTTGAAAATCCAGTAGCAGCATTTGATTTGTGACTTTTTGTAGCTGTGAAGTTGCTTCATGCTGATGTGTAGTGCAGAATTCCTACCCCATATTGGTCAGGGTGAAATGAAATCTCTGATTTGCCTTTGCCTTGAAAGTGAGACTGGTGGGTGAGAGCCTGCAAGAAAATCTGGCTGCTCCCATGGATCTCCTGATTTCCAGCAGATGAGTATCACCAGACCTGCCTGTCTAGTCTGAGGGTGGCTCTTCTGTGTAGGCAATGCCACCTGCTTTGCAAAAACACATCCCAGACTCGGTAACAACATGGAACAGGTTCTGATGGGGACATATCTCAGCATTCGAGAGCAATCCAAGGCAGGGTAGCAGAGTGGATAGTGTGGTAGTCTTGTTGAAAATTACAATTTCTCCATTTTTAAAAGCCAATCCCCATTTCAGGAGCATGTATCACTCCAGCAGCAGGGACCCACTGAGACAGATTCAGGCTATTCCTGTGCTCTGCTCTCTGCAGCTATGAAAGCAAATTTTCATTTTCGTAACAAGTGAAAACTGGGTGTTTCTTCTTCTCATTATTTCCTGAGGGACTCCAAGAGAAATGAGTTTAAAATTGCAATAGGAATGGCTAATAACCCTATCTCAGGAGCTCTCCATTCTGTAGAGATACTGCTGCAGTGCCGTGTGTGCTCTTCAGGAAGGGTTTCTCTGTCTATATCCAGCTAGGATGGTTTTCAGCTTTCATGTCTGCCTTAAAGAATTTCAGATGTAAGAAGAGGTCTGTCCACACTGTTAGTCCTTGGATAAATGTGCTGTGTGCCTGACCATGTGTCTGTGTAAGACCCAGGGCAATGGCAGTGTTAGCAGATTTATATGATGTGAAATGCCAGGCAGGTCACAGGAGGATTTTCCATGGTGATAAGGGTGAGTGGTGCCACTGGGGCTGCACTGGGTGACACCCCCATGAGTGCTGAGTGCTGAGCTTTTATTTCTGACCTTTGCATTTCTTCGAACATCAGGGTCTCCCAGGGAGGAGGAGGCTGGGGCTGGGATTTGCTCTCAGGGATGTGCCAACAAGCTCTACAAGGAGCTGTCAACAAAGGGCTCCCACTGGAGCAATCATTCCTTCACCACTGTAGCTTGTTCCTGCCTCACCACAGGCTCTGGGAGCGTCACCCAGAGCTGTCTGCATGAGGGGCTTTGGGCAGCACATCTGTCCAAAAACTTTGACTCATATCCACCACCAGTTGTGACCCATTCCAGTGGTGCAGTGACCAGCAAAGCTGACAGTGTGAGCAGGTCTGCAGAGAAGTGCTGTGAGGAGTGACACTTGGTATGAAACTCTGCCCTCCAGATGAGGCTGTGGAATTCCCAGTTGCCTGTTTTGCCTCTACATGAAGGAAACAGCAAGTCTCAGGTGCATGCCAGACAGGAGTCCAGTTCATGGCATGGTTTGGGTCGAAAGGGACCTTAAAAATCATCTTGTTCCAGCCTGACACCATGGGCAGGGACACCTTCCACTAGTCCAGGCTGCTCCAAGCCCTGTCCAACCTGGCCTTGGTTGTTTGCTCAGCCCCCAGGACAGCAAGAAAAGAGCAATAGTCAAACTTTCCAAAACACTTCAATAATTCAGGAAGCCAGGTCCCACTGGAAGTCACTCCTCCAACAGGTGAGCACACACAGGTACAAGAAGGATTTCATCCCTGTCCACACAACAGGAGAGGCAGAATCAGCAATAAAAAGCCTGATGTGCTGTAATTGCTCCTGGTTTATTTAAACTCTGAGACACCCAAATGGGTGGGTGAAGGGAATGCATATCCCTGATGCTTCAGGATGCCCTTGCCATCCTCCTGTGAACCACAGCAGCTTGAAAGACTGGGAGGTCCCAGGGTAACATGTCCCTGTTACATTTGGTCTGTGGTTGGAAAAAATCTCCCTTTCCTTCAAAATGCAGGGCTTCCCTCCTGAAACAAGCAGCTCAGTCAGCTGTGGAGATTCCCCAGTATCCTCATTCCATTAGGAAGATTTTCCAATTTCTGAAAAGTGTTTAAAGAAACAGTTTGCTTGGCTTCACTTCAAATATTTAGCTCTTTTTCAGCAAGCCAGAGGTCACAGTGGGATCTGTAGGTCAGAAGCATAAAAAGTTGCTTTACACAGTGAAACCCCAAGACATAATGAGTTTCAAATGAGTGGTCATTCCTCTGACTGGAGCTCTCTAGCATTTAGCAGGAGTTGGGAGGATTTTTTCCCCTTCCTTGTGAATGCTGGAGTGTTGGGGGCAGCTGTGCACAGTTACACTTTTGTTAATTTTTGTGGGCTGTGAACCACGAGGCATAAAAGCACTTCTGTGAGCAGGGTCCCATCTCCAGGCACCCCCAGCTGAACTGGGTGGCTCAGTGTCCTTCTCAAGCAGCAGCATTCACACAGGAGACATTCCAGGGAGATGGAAACCCCTCCTTGCTTGGAGAACACATTCAGGGATTGTTCTGGTCTCCGTGCCACCGAGTGGCCTCGGGCTGCTGCTGTCCCATGGTAAAATTTTCCATGGAGCTTCTGGTACAAGGCTTGGAAGCTTTCAGATGCAAGTCTGCCTGCTGCTAGATTGGGTTGTTTCAGCAGATATGGGAAGCCAGAGCAGGTGGGGAAATGAGCCCCTAAACAAATAGTGATATATGCAGTGGGATTTTTTCATGTAGTGGTCTCAGCATTGTCCTACCCTGTGTGTAGATAAGAGGAGCAAAGCTGATGCATTGATGATAAATATATTTAGGAGAATCCAAATTTCTAGGTGGGAGTGGTGAATTGAATTAATCCAATATAGCAATTAACTGTTGCTGACAGCTCCTGAGGCAGCTGCTCTCCTGCACCTCTTGTTACCCAGCCCATCTCACTGTACCACACAGCATTTTCCTCCTCTGCCAAGAATGTGGGTGGAATCCCAGATTCAGGGCTCACCATGTTGGAACACATCAAGATCAATTATTTTTTACAACTTTTAGGACTGCTGGCAGACTACACCCTTTTCTCCCCACAGCTGCCAGAGCAGTTTCAGATGTCTAACACAAGCCCCAGAACTGGTCACAGCAGTTTCCTCCATGCCAGACTGGACTTCCCAGTATCATTTCATCACCAGGATGTGGCCACTTCCACTAGGATTAGACCACATCAGTCTTTAGGGACAGGATGAGTCTCTGACTCAAAGGAATTTGCCTGGATTACACTGGACACACTCTGTCAAACTCATTGAACTCAGTTTTATCTCAAGAGTCTCTGTTTTCATAATCACACTTTTAATCACGAGAAACTGTGACTGGATTCTCTGTCCCTTCTGGTTAAGGCTTTTTAGGATTTTGTTGCTGTGCTTTGGTTTACCCTGGAAGAACCTGCAGCAGATTTTGCTAGGGGTGTGATTATCTCTTCCCCAGGAGCTCTGGATTGGCAGTTGAGCTTCCCTGGTTCCAGGTTTCCTCCTGGAAACCATCACTTCCATCTGGGAGTCCCAGCCCAGCGAGCAGCTCCCTGCAGGCTGACACTGCTGCACGCCTGCCCTGGGCTATGGTGGAGCCCAAATGACTGCACTGCTGTGGGCTCTGGGCCAAGCTGCCTCACTCCAAAGCTGAATTACAGCTGAATTCCCTCCTCAAATCCAGCAGCAGGCTGGATTTATGAACCCTGTTCAGAGCTACCTCGATTATTGCTTATGTGTAAAAGCTTTTTAGGAACTCATCTTTTATAGAGACTTTGCTGGCCTGATTTCTGTCACTTATTATTCATTTTCCTACGTATTTGAAACTTGAAAGGCTTGGGCTGAAGCATTTTTGCCACCACAGACTTGTTGAATTACCGTAAGCAGCACATTCAGCCTCTGTTTCAGAGGTGGGCAGGTGATTCCACAGTTTGCTGGGAAGATGAATTTATTTAAGACTTCTCAGTGTCCAGGTACTCTGGTTACAGCAGCTGTGTGGGTTTTCCAGTGAGAAGTTGATACTCAAGCATCTTAATTTTAATTGAAGCTCTTTTGGTTTCACTGGAAATTCACAGACAGGCTAAACAGGAAAATTTCAGGTGAAAATTTGGAAGGAAATTAAGAATGGGGCAATAAATGCATTTGGGTTCAGGCTGAAAATTTGGAGGAAATTTAAGAATGGGACATTAATGTGGGTATAAACTGCCATTTGAAAAGTTCAATCTCAATCTTTTCATTAAAACAGCCTCTTGCAGCAGAGCAGCATGTTGTGAAATAGCACTGAGCATTCAGCAACTGTCTGTACCACAAGATCCAATTAGAAAAGGCATTATTTTCTATTAAAATGCAGTAAAAATAAAACTGAATAGAGATTAGTGCACTGATGTTCTCTCAGAAGACAGCAAGGGCACTGAACTTGGCTGGCAGTGGCATGTTTAACTGATTTTCCTTGGAAATCAGACCCTGAAGATTTTGGCCCTAAAATGCTCACTGGAAATCCTACATCTTGCTGAGAAAAGTGCCTGAGTGGTTTTTTATCCCCTTGCCTGTTCTCCCCTAATTTGAGGGTACAGAGGGACCTCCTCATGGCAGTGTAGCACTCTCACACGTTCTTGGCAGAATGCTCAGAGTTGAATTTTCAGGTTGTTTCATCTCCCAGGAACGTGTTCAAGAGGACTTAGAATTGTTATTACTTCTGCCTGAAAGGTTAGCAGATCTTCTGTGCTGTGTACAATCCAGGCATAAACTATTCTTAGCTGCTTATTCCAGATAACTCCTTAAATAGTCTTCGGAAAATATGCAGGGTGCTTTTAAAATGTGATGTAAAAGGAGATACCGGTGTGTGTGATTTGAGGTAGATACTCTGACAGTGTCATTGGCTTGTGAGAACTAAGGAAAAATACAGATTTTACTTGTGAAATATGGATTTAAAGGCTTTACATGCACTTACTGCTATTGCCACTGTTTTGCTGTCTGATTATCCATTTTCTTTCCAACCTCTAAAGGCAAAAATCTGGTTGGCTTGTAGGGAAAATGAGTTTGCCCTGAAGAGCTGAACAATTTTCCTTTAGTAATTACTTCTCTGCAATTCTGAGCAAAATAAATAAATAAATAAAAGAAGTTGTTAACACCCCCGCACATTTCCGCTCCCCTCTGCTGCTTCCATCCCCTTCTGCTGGGGCTCCTCCCAGAGCCTGGACTCCCCTGACCTGTGGAATGTTTGGTTTACCCGAATTATCTCAGTGTCATGACATGTCCTGTGGTGACAGACACACATCCCCTTCCATAGAGGCTGGTGGGATCCCACAGCTGAGCTTCCCTCCGGGGGTGCCAGTGCCACCACCCTGCCAGGGCACCCAGGGCTCTGGGGCTGTGCCTTAAGCCTGGCACAGCACAGCCAGAGGCTTGTGGCTGCTCCAGGATTCATGCAGGTCCTCACCATCTCCTTCTGACTCTGTTTTGTGTTTGTTGTGTGTTTTAGGGTCCCCCAGGCCCCCATGGGAACCCTGGCTCACCTGGCCCCCCAGGACTGAAAGTAAGTATGGACTGCTGTGAGGAGCTTCCACCTTCCCAATGCCTTCCCCTGGGGGAAGGACAGCTTCCTTTTCTCCTGCTCTGCACAAAAAGGACCTGAAGCCATTTCTACCTCCCTCCTGCTCTCACAGGGGCTCTCCAGCAGCACAGAGGGACCTTGTTCTGTGCCTCCATCCTTGCTTCTCCTGAATTTCAGACTGCCAAATTAGGATCCTGCTGGAGCTATGCCTGTGCCAGGGCACAGACTGCTATGCCAGACAAGGACAGTGGAATCCTCCCACTCCAGAGCTCCACCAGCTCTGAATTTCTTTGCTTTCTCATTTCTTTCCTCTGGACTTTGCAGCCTGTTCCTCTCCCTCTGAGTCTGGACAGTGGCAGCAGTGACTGGTGGCACCCAGCCTGTCCCTCTGCTTTCCTCCTCCTGAAACTCCTTCTTCTCTCTTTCCCTCTGCAGAGTTTCTGGGAACTCTGGGCCCCATCAGTCCTCCCAAACTGACCTCATGGCTCCCTTCTGGCTGCCCTGACTGTCCCAGCAGGGCTCACACACCTCCTGCAATGTCCTGTGCTGCTCTGCACACACATTCCCCCGGCTGGCAGCTGGAACACAGCGAGCTGGGAGCCCCCCCCTGCAGCTGGACCCTCTCCCCTGGCCTGGGATCGAGCACAGATGTGGCTCTGGAGGGGTCCTAACACAGTGTGCTGCAAAACCCTTCCAAAAGGTGTTTTAATTCCCAGCTCATTCTGTGTGTAAGGCTTTGTGTTACCTAAAGACTGAAGTTCCTGGAAAACTGGTTTGGATTGCTGTGGTATGATTGTTTACAAAGGAATAGGTTTATATTTTATAACATCTGTGTTGGACTAAAGAACAATGGAGTTTGGAGAGGCAATACTTAGATTTTCAGTACCAGGGACACTGTAGGACATCTCAGCCAAACAGAGAAAGGTGTGAGCAATAGTTCTGTCTTTTCATGATCTCATCAGTAGGCAGAAATGTTATGAGCACTATTGATGCTCTGGGAAAAAGATTCTGGAAACTTGGCATGCTGCCTCTATGTGATTAAAAATTAGGCACTGGAGACATGCTGGTGAACAGCAGCTGGTTTAAATTCCACATACAGCCTGAAAAGTGAGCCTGTAAAAATTCTACATCTTAGTGTTCTGCATTTATTCTCCATCAATGACTTCCAGATCACACTTGTTGAGTTTTATAAGTCAAATCAAACTTCTTTTATCTAACTTCCAGCCCTGCAAATCCAGCCTGGTCCAAGCTGTAGAGTCAAACTATATTTCTGTGCTACAGGATTTTTTTAAAAACACTTATAGCCTAATGACTTGTCAGAAATCATCATTTGGCTGTAAGGGGATATTCAGCTGCTCACCTAATAGAAATTAAGTCTTGCTGTAAGCATTTTTCCTCCATCTCAATGCACAGTCTGGCAGCAGGAAGTCTCAGTGGATGGAGAGCTGCAAGTCTGCAGCAGAGATCTGGTGTCATCAGGCTCTGTGATATATTTTATTTTTGTCCAGCCACCATTTGCAGGATTGGGCTGTTCATGGTGCTTTGTCAAAAGAAGTATGAGGTTTGCAATGGGATGTGAGAGCTGGAGCTCAGCCCAGGCCATGGCCAAGGTTCAGCCTGGTGAGCCATGGTTCCATCACCTCTGCCTCAGAAATGCTCTTTGGAATGTGCGGATCAGATGCCAGAGTTTGGACTCCCCTCCTTCCCTTCAATTCCCTGATGTTACAGCAGTCCCAGAATATGGACTTTGCTCCAAAAAGTGGTCTTCACCCCCTTGTGTTTTAACAAACCTGAGACCTGATTTCTTCATTATAAGATCATCAAAGAATGGTTTGGGTTGGAACCCGAGTGCTCATCTCATTCCAGCCCCCTGCCATGGGCAGGGACATCCTGCACTAGACCAGGTCACTCAGAGCTCACCCAGCCTGGCCTTGGACCCTTCAGGGATGGGAATCTTCTTAACAGACCCAGCACATGGCAGAAATTATGGACTTGTGAAAGCTCAGCCTGGGCAACAGGGCAAAGCAGCTCCAAGTGGAACTTCTCTTTCTGAGAACCTTTAAATGGCTGCTGGGCTTGGTCTGGCTTAGACAGCAGTTAATCCCACAGAAAAAAACAAGCAATCAAAGAAAGGAAATTGAAGTTTCCCAGATAGATAGAGCTTGGAAACCATGACTAACACCAAGTCATTGTCACTTAAGAAGGGACCCTGGAGCACAGTATTTATCAGCTGGATGACCAGAGCCATGCAAGGTCAGGCAGCTCTGTGCAGGGGCTGTGGGGTGGCACTGCAGGCTCTGGGGGTTTTTATGTGTCTCCTGCCTGGCTGTAGGGCTTTAGTTGTGTTTCTGCATTTCACAGTCAACCCTGTGCAGAGCCCACTTTATTCTCACCACTGGAGCTGAGCACTTGTAATTCCTTGGACTTAGGAAGCTGATCTTTTGCACAGAGCTGTTTGTAGCTGTTGAGCCAAAATCCTGCTGATCTGCTTGGGCATGGTTCCACTGACTCCAGTGGCATTACACCTGCTTGTGCCACCTGGGAATTTAGCCTGTGGTGCTTAGCTCAGCAATTCATGGTGTGAAACTGCTTAAAGGAGGATCCTTGCCACTTTTTGCATTCTGCTCGTTGTCCTTGGCAGTTGTAAAATTGCTGTTGCATCTGGTTGGACTGATGATTGCAGATAACCTCTGCAATAGCCACAGGCTGGGCTGGGGTTGTGACTGGGGGACAGGAGGGGTGGTTTTGCTAATGACTGGGTGTAGCTCTCAGGATGCCCTGATAGAGTTTGGGATTGGGAAGATGGTCAGACAAGGTGTATTTCCAAAAGCCATTACAAGAGTTGGGTTTGCATCTCTCACCTGGAGGCTTTTGGCATCAGGTATTAGGATTTGCTGCTCTGGAAAAAATCTCTTCTTAAAGCACTTGAAAAATACTGAGTTTTCAGTTTAGTGATTGCTTTTTCTCTCCAAGGTAGCTCATCAGTTTGGCTCACTTTAAAATAGTATTAATGGGACTGCAAAACTGAGATGTTTAAATTGCACAGCTCTAGACTTCTCCCAGGTAGAAAAAAAACCAAAACAAAACAAAACAAAACAAAACAAAAACAAAAAAAAAAAACCTGAAGAAAACAATTTCTTCCTTTACAGGAGGAAAAATTGTTCTCAGTAAGTTAGGATGGGAGAGAAGCTTTGTGGGAAAGGTGCTGTGGCTTGGTGATGGACGAGACTTAGGTTAATTCCCCTGTTGTCACTGCTGTGTAAGGAGACTCAAGCAATTAATCCACAATTTCAGCCCTCACATCCAGCTGGTCCCACTGCTGATGGATCCTGGGGATATGTGATCCTGCTCCTGGCTGGGCTCTCCACCTGTGTGCAGTGCTGCACACAGAACCAGTGCAAAGCAGACACTTGGCTAGAGTGACCTGCAGCTTCCCAGGGGAAAACAAAAGTTCTTTTCCATGTCTCAAAGTCATTGGAGCACATGGGAAGATTTAGGGAAAGTGGTGGGTGTCTACCTGCTGCAGTAAATTAATTTTGCAGAGTAGAAATGAACACCCAGTGATCTCAAGGGCTGCTCTAATCTGTTCCCAGCAGTGGCAGCACCCACTGACTGTTCTGAAGCCCAAGGAGTGGGAGAATTGCCCTGATAACAGCTGCATGCAAAGCAAGATTATCTGCATGACTTCATTTGCTGTTTGGAAAGCCGGCAGCCTTCATTCAGAATTTGTGCAGATACATCTGCCTTGAATCAGCAGTGCTCCCTACAGTCCAGAGCCAAGCAGTCTCACTCCTGAGTCTCACAGCTTGTGGTGGATGCTGGAGAAGGAGAAGGGGGGGATTACACTCTGTGCAAGGTGGGAAGTACATGTGGAATGTACTCACAGTGAGGCTGTGTGGAAAAGCAGCTCAGCTGGCTGAGAAATGCCAGTTCATAACCAGTGCTGCTCCTTCCTGGGTCTCCCCTCCCTCCAAGCACTTCCCTTGACAGCCATCAGTTAACCCTCCCAGCTGTCCTGTGCTGATGTGGCACACAGAGGTTGTGGCTTGTTTATGATTCATGGGGTGTTAAATAGTGCCTGATCCTGGGATACCCATCTGGGCTGTTCCAGAAGAGATGTGTGCTAAGCTTTGCCTCTGCCCTACCCAAAGAACCTGGCACACTTCAATCTCTTCTAGATTTTCCTACTTGCATCTCTCCCCCTGTTCAGTGCTCACATTTCCTTTCCACCTCTTGAGAATTTAAAGTGGGATTTCCAAAGGAATCTGCTGGAATTAGATGATCAAAAGCTGCTGAGATTCCAGCCTGTGTTTGTCAGAAGATCACAGCCTCCAACTGTAATTTCCCTCATCACGGTTGTTAAGGAGGAAAATAAGGAATACTGCCACTTAAGGTCAAGTGTCGCTTTCTGCCAGCCTGGGAGCCTCACAATTGCTCTGCCTGTTGGGGGTGTCTAATTAGTACAACTTTCTCTGCAGCCTCATCTGTTCCTCACAGTTAAAAAAGCAACAGCATCCAGTGAGTTGTTGAGAAGGATGGTTCAGCCCCAGTAATAGGCTTGGTAATTATTTTTGTGATGGTAGCTGTAGACAAGGAAGGAATTGCAGCTGTCTGGTCTAATAAGTATCAAAAGCCCTGACATTGCTTTCTTCCAGTTATCCTTTCTTTAGCCAATTGAATACTGTCAACTACTATTTAAAACTCAACTCTTTAGCAGCAGCAATCACTCACCAAATTCACCCCCAGCAAAACATCTATTCCAGGCCACTTTAATACATTTGGGATGTCAGGGAAGACTGGGATAAAACAAAGTGTTTTTCTAATTTGGAGGCTTGGTGGAAGCAAAACCACGTCTGTGGGCTGGACCCTTGGATTATGTCACTAATGTAAGTTTTTCTTTTCAGGGTCAGAAAGGAGATCCTGGGCTGTCACCTGGAAAAGCTCGCAGTGGGCAGAAGGTGAGATGTCCCCGAGGCCATGGTGGGCTTTTAGAGCTGTGCACACACACAGGGGCTCTGTACTGCAGCCACAAGCATCCCAGCTGCTCAGGTGGACTTAGACTGGGAAATAAGGCTTAGATCTTGGATTCAGGACTAAAGAGAGGAAGCTCTCAGTGATCATCGTGCACTGAGGTGTAGTCTGAGTGTTTATCCAATTTATCCACAATCTGCAGCCCAGCTGAGGTCCCTGCTGCCCCTACTTCAGCCAAGTGTTTCAAGCAGCACATCTGAGGTACAGCCACGCTCTGGGCATGCAACTGCAGCAAGAGGCAACCCCAGTGCAAGGAACGAAAACCTTGGAGGCCAAGGAAAGGATGTTCTTGCTGAGGAGCTGAGGAACGGGGGTTTGCCCTGTGCTGCAGCCCCATCAGGGTCGAGGTTTCTTGGTGGAGACTTCTAAGACATGGACCTTGCTGAGGGGTTTCCACCAAGGGCTGCTCAAACCAACACAAAGTACCCAGTTGGGAAGGAAAGCTGCTTTCTGGGTTTAGCAGTTTTTGAGGATCAGAGTTCTGCTAATTCTTTTCAATAAGTTACAACTCCCATGAGGTAACAAGTCTTCACAGAATTCTGGAAATGGACAGTAGGCTCCACATCATCTACCTCAGTTAGCTCTTTCAGTGATGCCTGCACAATCCTTGGTAGCTCGTGTCCAGGGCAGCAGCCTGGCTCTCTTCCTCTCACCATAAGCCTTGCTATAAATGCACAGCTCATAGAAAGCACCAGCCATAAGGAGCTGGGGCCCTTCATTGGACACCAGATGCCTCCATAAAGCACAGTGAGACCAGACAACTGCAGGATGGAAGGTGATGCTAGAAACCATTCAGAAAGCTAAGTCTGAAATGATGCTTTTAACTTAACACCATGAGATGTCTTTTGAAATTTGTGGTACACTGTGTTGGAGTGGCATCACCTGGAAATCATCCACCTGCAGGGTCTGGAGCTATTTGCTTTAAGACAATGCTGGTGAAAAAAAGAGAGAATTCCAGATCACCTTGAGCTTGTGTTAACAAGGCTTCATTCCTGATAGCAGCAATAGGAATAAGGAGTTTCCAGCAGGAGTTTGGAGTGATGCCTAATTTTCAAGCTAGATACTGGAAATGTGTTGAATTTCAGTAAGAAGGCACTCCAGGGTTTGCTGCTCCTGATCAGAGGAGGCCAAGTGGGCTCAGCCAGCCGGGTTGGGTGTTGGAGAGGTCTCACAGCAATGCGCTCATCCGTTCTGTGATGGTTTGGGTTTGCCAGCTGGGATGTGATGCAATCCCTTTTCACAAGTACAGGCCACTGAACAAACCCTCCCACCAGCAGCCTGCAAAGGTTCAATCCATGTCAGAGGGGCAGGTTAAATAATTACACCACCAGCACCCCCGAACGGGAGCTGTGGGCCAAGCCAGGGCAGTAGCAGAGTGCAAGAGCAAATCACAGGATTTGGCAGGAGGTACCTGTTGTTCTTATTGCATTTAAAATCTAAAATTTCCTTGCCTTGGCGATTTCAATGCCTATTGAAAGGCGAATGAAGCATGTGACTGAATGAGATCATTGAGGGGAAAAAAAGCGCATTCATTCTGCTTGCAAAAAGCTGGACTCCAGCAGCAGCTGCCATTAATTAACTGGGGTTATTATTTATATGAGCCAGTTAATAGAGATGTTGTTTAAATCTACTCTTCTTATCCAGTCAGGTTTTGAAGAGTTGTGATTGGAACCAGAAATATCAATAGCTGGGGGCTGGTGTCAGTAAAATAATTGTGGTAACTGCAGTAGGCATAGGGAAAATGTTGCTGAAAACTAATTGAACTTGCTTGCTTCCTACAGGGAGACGTGGGCTTACCTGGTTTAACTGGGCTCCCTGGACCACCTGGTAGAAAGGTAAGAGTGTTCTTTTCCAGTGAATTAAATCAGTAATTTTATTTTTAAATTTTCTTCTTTAAGTCTGCCTGAAAGATGTAATTAAAATCCCCCCAAAGAGCCTTGTGCCCATTTAGCAGGTGTATAACCTAGGGAGATAGGCTGAAGCAACTGCCTAAAGACTATGTGAGAGTATGAAATGAAATTCTGAATACAGAATTCAGTTCCTTCTTTGTATTCTGCATCCCTCTGCACCCTGACACTGGGTGTTCCTCAGCAAACTCAGTTTAGGCCTGGTGCAGCCAGTGCATTGTCTAAAGGGATTTGCAACCAACAGCAGTACTCAAAGGATGGATTCAGAACAGTACTAGCATTCCAAGGAAACCACGACTGTCTATCCTGGTAAAGCACATTTCAAAAATGTGTCTGTGTGCCTTCCCTCTTTATTTTGCTTGGAGACTGTCAGCACTGGTCAGGTTTTACTTTATTTGCTTCCATATTGATGCTTCAACACCATTAACATCACAAACAGCACATTTATGCCTAGACAAGGGTTTGTAAGGATAGAACACAAGATCCATCCCTGCTTTCCTGAGGCAGCAGGGTGTGTGTCTCTATCCAAGCATTCAAGCCTGCACAGCAACACCTCAGCCTTCCATACCTAGAGCTGAGACCTTCCATATATCAAGGACATTTCAGCTGAGCTTCCAGCTCCAGGCTGTATTGGTAGGTTGGTTCCTTTTTCTGGAAGCTAGACCTGTTGCAGGGAGCTGTTTGAGTGGGGCTCAGTGGCCATGACTTCCCGTCCCAGCAAGCCAATATTGCCACAGCTAAACTGAACAGTTAAAATTAGCATCTTGTTTCAATCACTTCATCAGTCAATGGGCCATTGAGCATACTCTGTTCCTCAGGTCAATTAGCTGCACACAAACACCTCCTTGGGTATGTTTTAAGACTCCAAGGAGAGAAAGAAGGTGTGGAGGAGGCTGAAAGGAACCCTCCCTCTCCATGATTATTTGTTGTATGCTTTATATGGAACCAAATTGCCAAGAGGAGGGGCTGAGTTTATTTTTCTATTCCAAGGCTGGTCACGCTTGGGGTGCTGTGTGGAGTAGGAGCAATTGAGTGATTAATTATGGATCTTTTGCTGTCACAAACAAGTTCTAACTAATAGGGTGCAAAGAATACCATTTTCATGGTATAACAGCTCATAAAACAAAACCTTGTGGTTGCAATCAGCAAAATGCAATGTCAGGAATACAAGCACTCATAGTGGAAAAAGCAGAGAAGGAATAGGAGATTGAACAAACAATCCCAAGTCCAGCACATGGCCTTCACATCTGATCATAACTCCCACAGGACAGGGTAAATGCAGAGGTATGCTTCTGTTTCTTCAAGTAATGAGCAAGTTGGATGTTGAAATTTTTCCTTTGGTGCAGTTTAAAAACACCTCCCAGTAGCACTAGTCTGGCAGTGGGTTTGGTGTAACCTGGCTTTTATTAGCATCTTGCATTAAGAAAAAAATTACAGCTGTTGGAGAAATGTTTGGAAAAAAAATTTTTTTTCTTTTTTTAATCTGGGTTCCCTGCTGGCATTCCCCCAGTGCTAAAGTACACTGGTGCTTGGCTGAAGGTGGGCAACATGTCTTGGCTACTGGAAAACAGCAATGCCTTGGTGATGGCCATCCCTCCTTTCACTCCATGGAGGCTCTGCAAAAAGGGCTCTCAGGGCTTTGATCAGAGAACACCATGAAGAAAACTTCAAATAGGCTAAACATTTCACCAGAAGAAACAAAATGCTTTCCCCACTAAATTAAACCACTGTCTGAGCAGTGTGAGCTGGAGCTACAAGCAGCAGCGTGTGGTTTTGGATAGTGTGCCTCACTCCTCAGGGCCTGCCTTGGGAATGCTGACAGACTTGGATTGGGTTTGTAGGATTGGACTTGTAGGACTGGACAGGCTGATCTCAGAGCACCCCCAAAGCTGTTCTAGCTCCACACATCTGTGAGTACAGTAGTTTCACGAATACAAGCCGCACGGATTATAAGCCGCACCCCCGGTGCCTCGACAATGTTGCTGTCTTTGTCAATAGATAAGCCGCACCCCGAATATTAGCCGCACTTTCGTTCGTCGCGAGAATCCGTGCGCAGCTTTCACAAATTGGCCAATTAGTAACAGGATCGCGGCATAGCGGGCTTTACTGGCTCGGGGCGGGGCCAGGAAGGCTCGGCCCGCTCATGGTTGCCGACGGGGCCGGGTGGCCCAGCTCAGCGCCACGGCTCGGCGGGGCTGGCCGGCTGGTGCTGCCGCCGCCGCCGGGCTCGCTGGCCCCCCTCTCCCGTCAGCACCGCCCCGCTGCCGCGTTCGCTCGCCCGGCTGGCAGGGCTGCCGCCGCCAGGCTCGCCGCCCGCCCCGCTGCCGCTTTCGCTCGCCCCGCTGCCGCTTTCGCTCGCCCCGCGCCGCGCCCGCCCCGCCCCGCTTTCGCGAGCGGCGCTTTCGCGAGCGGCGCTTTGGCTCGCCGAGCGGCGCTTTCACGAGTGGCGCTTTGGCTCGCCGAGCGGCGCTTTCGCGAGCGGCGCTTTCGCTCGCCGAGCGGCGCTTTCGCGAGCGGCGCTTTGGCTCGCCGAGCGGCGCTTTCGCGAGCGGCGCTTTGGCTCGCCGAGCGCCGCTTTCGCTCGCCCCGCCGGCAGGGCTGCCGCCGCCGCCACCAGGCTCGCCGGCCGCCCCCTCCCGTCTGCACCGCCGCCGCGTTTCCTCGCCCTGGCCGGCACTGCAGGCCCCCGCACCGCCGGGCTCCCCCACGCTGCTGGCCCCGATTCTGCTGGGCTTCCCCCGCTGCCAGGCAGCCCCACCCGCCGGCCTTCCTGCTTCTGCCATGCTCCCCTGCACTGCTAGCCCCAGTTCTCCCGGGCTCCCCCGCCATGCTGGCTCAGGCTCTGCCGCCCTCCCTGCCCCGCCCTGCTGGCTCAGGCTCTGCCGCCCGCCCCCCACACTGCTGGCCCCGCCTCTGCCAGGCTTTCCCACCTCTGCCGGGGCCGGCCGGGCTCCAGCTTGGCTTGGGGCTGCCGCGGGCTCTCACTTCCGTGTTGGCAGCTTTTAGAATTTTGTTAATAGATTAGCCGCCCCGGAATATTAGCCGCACTTCCGGGTTTCCACCAAAATTTTGGTCAAATTGGTGCGGCTTGTATTCGTGAAATTACTGTACATGGAACTGCTCTAGAAGCAGCAGGTGTATTTCTCATCTCTCCACACAGAGCAAATGATGCTTTTGCAGGCCAGGAAGTGTGGCAGGACTTGGATGTTCCCTCTGGTGTCTGTGAGGTGTCTGTGGGCTTTGGCTTCTGGTTTGGGGCTGCAGAGCTGCCTTGGAGATCGATCTCAGCAGAGCAGCATCATTGCTCCAGAGGAGAAAGCAGCAGCAGTGAGAGAGGCAAAGCTTCATTAGAGTCAGAGAGCAAAGACACAGCTGGGAAGGGATCAGTGCTTCAAAACATCCTGTATGCAAGTCTCATTCCCTGGCCCCTTTATTCTTCACATTTCCTACCAAAGTGCAGCATGATCCCTTTAGCTAGGAGAGAGTGGATTATAAATATCATCACAGATGGGTAAATCCTTCACTGGAGTGCAATTTCCTTTCTAAATCACAGCCCTTTGTGTGGAGTGCCCTGTAATCGTCAGGAAGCGTTCAGATAAAAGAGCAAATGCAGTTGTTTTCATACCCTCTGCCCTGTCATTTTAGTGCTATTTGAAGAGGATTTTAGCAGGTAAATACTTTCACACTGCAGCCAGCTTTAACATACACAAGCTTTTCTGGTTTTCCCTCACTATAATTCACCTGAGGCAGAAATAACTGGGGTATATTGTGAAGAAATACGTGTTTGAAACTCTCCAGAGCCCAGAAGATGTAGTGAGGAGGATATTTAATAGAACATAACAGTAGCAGAGTGTCTACATATTCAACCTAAGTGTCATTCACTTACTTCTACAAAATTGGTGCAGAACTTAGTTCAGGACATGCTTTGAGCATCTCAAGGGACCATCATGCAACACCTACTCTGGGTGGACATTGCAGGCTCAAACACCCATCCTGCAGAAACCCAGCTGGAGCAGAATGGCTCAGAGCAGCCAAGCCAGACATGTATTTCTTATCAGTGGAAAAATAAGCTTGGTGCTCCAGTTGTCTGGAAACAAGGTAGCTCCTGCTCCAGACTGGAAGAACTGGGCAGAGGTCCCAGGTGAAAACCCCAAGGAAATCTAAATTCCAGGGAATGACTGGGGGTGCTGAACCCAGGGGTGTTTCTGTTGGCAGCTCTCACCTTCAGGCCAGACACCCAAGCAGGGTGGAGCAGCATCCCTCCTTTCTGCTGAGCCTCTGCCAAGGAGCCAGGGAGAGGATGAGCAGGAGAGGCTTTCATGGGGCAGATAATCCTGTGTGGTGCTGGTCCTGCTCCAGGAGCTGCTGAGGCACTTCCAGTGAGGAGTCTGTGACTGAAATGCTCTCACAGCATCTGCACAAAGGAGCCTGGAGGCAGTTCTAACCAGAATCTTTCAGGTCAGCCTTGTCAGGAGGTGCAGCTCTGTCCAGAGCCATGGAATATCAGCAAAGCCAAGCAGGAGAGAACTGGTGAGAAGGGAATCAACATCATTCCAGGCCAGACTGTCTGAAATAACAAGGCAGGAGGAGTGCAAAGGGGAGAGGGTAGTGGCCAGGATGGCTGGGAGCATTGCACACCCTGCCAGCAAAGGCTCAGGCTGCAGGTCTGGAATAGCCCGTGGGAAGAATAAAAAAGCTGTTAAGCAGAGGTGTGGACCTGGGAGCAGAAACAGTCCTGGGTTCGAGTGGTGAGTGGAGCCAAAGGCCAAGTGCTCAGCCCTGTGGCTGGGGATGGCTTCCAGGGCAGGGACAGTCCCTGTGGGGCTCACAGACAGATGAGGGGTGCTGGAGCCCCAGCCAGGGCAGGGGGAGCAGCAGGGACTGAGTTACAACTAGTTGTAACCCACCATCGAAGGCAATTTGTTATTTCTCTAGTATTTGTGCAAGGATTGTTCCATGGGTTGTTTTTCTCTCCCATTTGTTTCAAGTTAAATTTTCTGCTCTTTTATTTTTTTTTACTCTTGCTGCTAGCCCAGCTAAAGAGTGATCTTTGTAACTGGGTTTAATCTCTATCTGCTTCTCTTGATGGAAGTTTGTTTTAAACAGCTGAAGCAAGATAGTAAAGAAGAGGGAAAAAAATCTGAGATGTCCATCACATACAAAATTCACTCTGTTTGAAGGGAGCTCTAGGTAAATCTAGGAGAAAGCAAACTCCCTTAAAAGACACACAGTGCTCAGTCTGCAGGCAAACAGGCTGCCCTTGTCCTGCTCCAGTGTCTGCATCCCCCAAAAAATGAAATACTGACAAACTGAAGCAGGATTATGAAAGACCTGTGAGAATGATTTGAAGCCTGAAACACTTGCCAGTAAGCAAGGTGGATTAAGAAACTCATTCTAATTAATTCAGCAGAAAGAGCAGGTTGAGAGCCAGCTTGCTCACCATTTTTAGTAGATTCATTATGAAGGACTCTGGATCTTGTAATAATTAGATTAGAAAAGCTGGAAACTGGACAAGTTCAAAGTAGAAAAATTGACATTTCCTGTGACAATAAATGGTTGTTTTGTGTTTCCAGTGGCATTGCAAACTCCAAAGCAAAAGAGCTCTGACACACAAGTGGCTCACGCTGCTTTAGTCCCCAGTGTGCCCAAAGCCAACATTTCATTCTGTGGCTCTGTGGTTTCCTGAGGATTAAGGGCAGCCTTGCTCAAAGTGTGGATTACAAATAGATCTGAGCATGGAGACCACTCCAAATGTGTTCATAGAGTAATTCCTTCTGGAGTCTGTAGCACCCCAGACCAGAGCAGGGCACAGCAGCAGGTTTGGGAGTGCAAGCACAAAGCAGCTTGATAAAAGTTTCATGATTGTGTAAGGCTGCCTAAAATCCTGCTTCTCCTCAGAACTTTAATCCCACTTGCAAAGAGAAATAGAAACTAAACCCAGATTATTTCACTGTATTTTTGTTTCTTGGTATTCATCTCTCCCATCCTCTTTTGACAGGGATATAAAGGCTACCCTGGACCACCAGGTCACCCTGGAGACCAGGTGAGTTTTCCCAGTTCCCAGCAGGGGAGCTCTGAGGAGGGATGGATTTGCTGGCTGTGATGCTGGTTTGGCTCTGGTGCAGCCTCCTCCTCCCAGGGCAGCTCACACCAGGACCTGAGCACATACAGACCCAGCCTCGATGGCCTGGTGGGAGGAGACTGCCTTGGAGCTTCTAAATTTAATTTCTAATTTTTACTGCTCAGCCACACTGTTTACTTGGGGGAAGAAAAGCCAGCTCACCATCCTCCCCCCTTTATTTGTCTTTTTACATTAATTTCACCTGGACTTTACTAACCACACTGTGTTGAGTATATGTGATTCCCTTCCCACAGCCCATTCCTCCCCTCCCCTTTTCTCCCCCCTCTCTATTTACTTAAGTTTGATGTTTGCAATGCAGTAAAAAAAGAAAAAAAAGGCAATGAATAGCAGGCCCTGTTAGCAATGATGTTAAAGGATATTATACATGAATCCATTTAGTTTTGAAGAATTTTGGCAGTGCTTTCCCACCAGCAAAACGGTTCCATATGCCAGATATAGATGCAGCCTTACACCTTCTCTGAGTGTCCTTGTTCCAGATTCTCTGCTGCTTTCCCCCAAATGAGGGGAGGAGAAACAGCAGCACTTGCTCAGTGCATGGATTTTGTTGACTTGGCTTGGCTTCCCTGTGTTTCCCCCTCTTGTTAATTAACTTCATTATCTACCCTTAAGATTGTTTTCCTCTCCATAAATGTATATCAGGTTAATCCATTCCACAACGATTCAGCTAAAAACACTTCCCAAGTGGGACATTCTCCTGACTTTGTGTGCCTTTTCTTTTTTTCTCTCCAAAGGGTGAACGAGGACCAGCTGGAAGTCCAGGTGCCAAAGGTTATCCTGGCAGGCAGGTGCAGTAAATCTCATCGTGCTGTGCACAGAGTAGGGATTTGGGTGTGCAGGTAGTTAAAGACATGCCCCACTAAGGACAGTGCAGTTCTCTAGAAAATGTTGATATATTTGATCTCTGAGCATTTTCCTTCTTTCCTTCTCAAGATGTTGTAGCAATAGCACAGTCTTTCAACTCTGAAATGGTGTTAGAAATTATTTTGTGCCCATGGCAGATAAAATCTGGATTTCTACAGCAAATTATGACAGATTTTTATTCAGTATAATGACAGGGCAAAAGCAGAACAGCAGAGCAGAGAAAGACACATGCAAGCTGCTAACCCTTCTTTTCTGGGCATATTTTGCATCTAATGTTGGACAAGTTGGAAACCTGGGATGGAAAAAGGTGTATTTATTATTGGAGGAGGAGATTCAGATGAATTCTCACTAGTAAAATGCACTGGCATAAACCTATGTGTACACACACAGTGTTATGCATGAACTGTAAATATATGTATATAAATCATACTTGCAGCTGCAAGAAAGATGATAAAAGACAATCAAGCCATTGTTCTCATGCTGAAAAAAATTACACAAAGACAGCTTTAGGAATTGAGGAGCATTGTGTAATGGATCAAGACTGGACACTTTGTTGTCCTACTGAAGTAAGATGCTGAGTAGTGCAAAGGAAAGAGGAGAATTTGTAAGACCCTAAAAAATGGGATCTCTTGGAGGAAAGAACACCCAGCCCTATAACATTTTGTGGTGAAGTGAGTTTATCAGGATTTTCAAAAATAGACACATTTAATGTGGGATTCTGCCACATTTATCTGTAAGACAAGAGACCAGGCAGATGTCAAAGATCCCAAATGCTCTGTCCTGAGTCTTTCAGACTTATCATGAGTTTGGATGTGAATTTTTTATGCAGGTGTGTAGGTTATTGGATTAAATGTGAGCTAGACCTGCAGAACAGCTCTGCATCTCTCTGCCTCAGACTGTCAATAATGCATGACCCATTTTAAATTGAAAATTCAACTGATACCTTGCTTAGCACACTGGAGAGTGCAGATGGCAGAGCTGGATGGGAGCTTTATGCACCTGACTAAATGCTCCATTCATACTCTGAAAGGCTCTCAGAGCTGAGCATGCCAAAGAGTCTCCAAGGTGTGAATGTGTGTTAGATGACTAATAAGAAGAGGTCCAAGAGATTTTGGACATACAAGGTTAATGAATGCTGTTCAGCAATTCAGCCCATCAGATAAGCAGGATGAAATCTGTGCCTTGACATTCAAAGAACAGATCTGCCTTCTTAAAAACGTGGTTTGGGTCAGGAAAGTGACTTTTTTATTTTTTTAAGGCAGCTTTTTTCAGGCTATCTGAATGTTGTGTGTATCCTGCATCAGAGCTGTTTACTTTACTGAGATTTTACTACTTGTTACTCCTGTCAGCTGTGCTGGCTCTGCAGCCATGGAGAGAGTGCTTGGCTGGGGTTTGGTTTGTGCATCACAGGCAGGATTGTAACTTCACCCTGATGCCTGAAATCTTTGGCAATGATGCAGGAGCTAGGAAAGAGCACAACCCAACTTTTGCATCCCAGACTGAGCCTGCAGAGCTGCCAGCTGAAGAAAATATGGACTTAGGCCTCTTTTTTTTTATTTCCTCAGAAAATCTCATCAAAATTTGGAACAAGAAAAAAAATTGATCTGGAAACTTGCTAGAAGGCAATAAACACGAAAATTTATTTTGCATTTTTGCGCTTTTCTTTTTGGCAGTATTTTGAGTGAGCAGCATCAGGCACAGAATTAGAACAGCGAATGAATTTTCAATTATTTCCATAGCTGGTGCTGCAAAGGGTTAGAGATATCACAGTACCTGCATTGCTAAGTGATTTTCTGGGCTGTAGAAATTTCTCATTGCATCAGTGTTCCCTAAGCAGGTACTGGAATACATTTGCTATGCCTGTGTTTGCTTAGGCAGGAAGATGAATGGAGAGCTGTTGGGCACAGATCATCACTGTGCCTCACATCCCAAGTGTAACACAACCTCTGGGCACCCCACTGCACCAGCCCTTGTGGTCTTTATCATCAGAAATCTCTGCTTCAGCCCCAGGGAAGCCTCACTGTGTGCAGCAGTCTCAGGTTCTGCCCAATCCCAGCTCCCCAACAATGGCAGATCTGTTATTTGTATCATTTTGAATTTTTTTTCCCCGTTGTTGAAACTCCTTGGATGCTTAAAGCAAAACCTTAAAGCAGAACCATGCAGGGATGGTGCTTGGGGGGTTGGCACCACTCATTATTTGGAGTTAAAGCTTGTCCACATTTGTCTTTGTTTTTTCCCTTCTGTTCTAGGGTTTACCTGGCCCCATAGGGGAATCTGGCCCAAAAGGCACTCGGGTAAGCAACCTTTCATTTGCCTTTTCTCTGCTTGTTTTTATAAAAGGCTTCTCAAGAAACTTTAGGCTTGATTCTGCAATTCTGAAGCCAGTTGCTTTAATGTGTTGGGTTTGGGGGATTTGAACTGTGCACCACTTGTTTATTGAAGCACTGTTAAGTTTTTTAAATGAAACACGGAATGTACCATGATCAAAGTTCCCCAATAGTGCTGATGATCGAGTCAGACCCTTCAGAGCTCACATTGCAGGAGAGGAAGGAATGGCTTACAAATTCCTATCAAAGCCTGCAAGCCCCATGTCCCAAAGGCCTCTTTAGTTTCAATCAGTGTGGTTCAGTGGTCTTTGACCATGCTGAACATGGGCTCATTTGGGTACAGGCCTGCTTTGGGAGTGATTTATATCATTATGCACAACAGCAAACCAGCATCTTGAAGCCATGTGCAAATACAAACAATATCTCCGTCCTGTCTGGTTTTGCTCACCAAAAATAATTGCTGGGGTTTTATTCTCACTGCAAAGGATTCTTTTTTTATTACTACTTAAGGCTCTTGTTAATCACATTTTGTTCTTTTCCTGCAATTATAAATTCACAATGCGATTCTAAGCCAATAAATCCCCATTTCTCTAACATGTGATACTTTCTCTATATGCAGTAAATTCTAGCAGCTGGCTTTCATCACTAGGAAAACTGCAAGGAATAAACAAATGCTGACCCTGTAGCTAGCAGTATTCCTGAGCTGGGAAGGGAGAGGGCACGTTCAGTTCCTGCAGGAGAGAGGAAAATCTGAGGGCACAGCTTGCTCACCCCACTTCAGTAAGGGCTTAAGTTTTCCCTGGGGCATGTCTTTCCCTGCTCTAACCAGGACCTCGTGTAATTATTGGGTGGTAGATGTGCAGAATGTAGGATTTGGAAGTTATTAATTTTGCACCCCTGAGTGGTGAGGACTGAAATATTTATAAATACCCAAGGATTCTCAGTTCAACCACAGTCAATCAGAGTTGGGTGCTATGGTAAAATTTTGTGGTTTAAGGGAGCCAGCTCTGGACTCTTCTTCACCCTCCACCTCTACTTTTTCCTTCTCCAGGAGAAGTTTGGGAGTTATATAGTTTCTTTTAGGATTCAGGAGGCAAAGGCAGACGGGATCATTTTAATGTAGCATTATTTCCCAGCTAGGTGTTGTCCCTAAAGGAAACACAACCCACAGGGAGAGATGGACTGGTGAAAAAGCTCGGTGGGGTTGGCAGATAGAGATTTAGCAATGATGGAGAAAGAAAGATGAGAGAAAAGCAGTGTTAGCACTTGGCTCCTGTAACAGTGAGGTGCCACAGAGGGGGCTCCCTGCTGAAATTCACTTCCTCTGGATTCAGCATGTTTGGCACCAGGCAGGGCTTTGCAGGGGCCCAGCACACAAGGTAACTTTGTCCAGGCTGCTGAGCAAAGGGATTAAACACAAGGCTGCCATTGTGACAAGGGAAGGCAAACACTGCGTTTTATGCAGCTTGTCTTGTCTCAGCAGGACCCCAAGGCCATAGAGAAACCTGGAAACACAATGTTTCTGACAAAGTCTGAGTGGGTTCTATGTGCAATGTGTTGGTACAAAGGTGGTTTCCCTATAGTGTGGGTGTGCAAGATGAGCCTCACATCAATGCCCCGAGCCTGGAATATAGGTTCAGCCTCTGCCAGCCCATGCAGGGCCTTCAGTGCTTGGGGCGATGAAGGTTTGATGTCACCAGGTGTTGGTGGTGCAGGGACAGGCTTTGGGCAGAGCCAGGACTGACTGCAGGGTAGTGGCAGCCCTGGTGCCAGGAAAAGGGGGGATTTTCCTCAGTGTGTGACCACCAGGTGACAGAAGACAAAGAGGAAGGGCTGGATACGACAGCACAGCTGGAAATGAGTGTCAAAGGCAAAGAAAGAGATGAAAGCAGGTGTAGGTCTGTGGATCACCTTTGCTAACCTCAAACCAAGCTCCATTTCCCTCAGGTCTGCTTAGAGCCAGCCCAGGTAAGGATTCTTCTGGCTGTCCTCTTCCTGCCTGGAGTCCTCCTGATCCCTGGTGTGAGGGTATGTGCCCTTGGACTACATCGTGGAAGCCAGCACCATGCAGTCCATGGGCATATACACTTGCCTCAAGGTTTATTTCATCACGGCTGCCACTGATCACCGCTGGAGCTTGCTCTGCCCTTCAGGAAACACTGACTGGATGCTAATTGGGAACCTTATTTAACTGCTGGTTTCCTCTTTTCTTTAGGGGTATATTGGTCTCCCAGGATTATTTGGGCTACCAGGGGCTGATGGAGAACGAGTGAGTATTTTGTGAAGAAAACCTTGGTTTGTTGGCTGAATGCAGTTCTTCAGAGCCTGATGTAACCTCCTCTGTCCTTAGTTCCTGAGGAAGGAGGCAAGCATGCCTAATGCTTAACTACCCCTTCCTTAGTCTCTTCCTACCCTTGAGTGAAGACCTGTGTCCCTGTGTAATGCTGATCTTCAGCTGAGGAGAACTCAGGCTTCAGGCCTTGCTGTTGACTACAGAGGAGTTTTCGATGTTCTCCTTCACTTAAAAACCTGCCTTCCCTCTCCCCTTACCACTTCATCTTAGAGAGGTGGGGCAGGATGAGGAGAATGCACATGGAGATTCCCTGCTCCACAGGAATCACCTCCCTGTCTCAGCATTTTGTGAGTCTGACTGGAGATGTTTGGGAAGAGCCTGGCTCCTGGAAGGGACAATGGTGGGCCATCTGAAAATGGCTTTATTTCCAATTGCATTGAGTAGGGCAGTGAAGCATGGACTGTGAGTGGGCAGCTGTGCTGTGTCCTCCCTTTCTCCCATCCTTTTCATCATGCCTTCCCCCAGCCCAAGTTTCCAGGGCTTTGCAGGTCATCTCTTGCTTTTCCACTCTCCATCCCACATCCTCCCACCTGCCCGATCTCATCCCACCCAAGGACCCTTTCTCCCCAGTACAAGAGCTCCTAGAAAGGTGACTGGAAGATGAGCATGGCTCCAGCCTTCCCTCCCTCAAATGCTCAGGGAAGCAGCGAGGCCCAGGCCCATGTGGGAGTGTGCCTGCCTGGGAGGGGCCTGCCCTGCTCTGGCTGATTTAATGCTTGTATAACTAAATAAGAAACACAAACACAGCTCTGCAGCGAGTGCCTCGGCGGTGGCCCTCGCTCGGTTCCAGACCAGTAGCTTAATGACTGCTCCTGCTAAGCACAGCCCAGCCTGGGGATGCTGCCTGCGCGTGGCCTCGGGAGCCGTCGTTAATGGGCGAAGGTTAATTGTCTTCTGCTCTCCCAGCCGACTGCAAGTAGCTGACATTTTGATTCCCAAACAATGCCACAGTCATTAGCCTGTTTTGCATTCTCCTTTCTCTTCTCATTTTGCTTTGTATTGTTGGCTGTTTGATTTCTCAACCAGAACTTTTTTTTTTTTTTTTTCCTCTCTCTGTGTTTTTTCCTTGCAGGGGATCCCTGGAGTTCCTGGGAAGAGGGGCAAGATGGGTAGGCCGGTAAAGTTTTTCCTCGTCTATTATGCAGACCTTGTTGAATGAAACTGGAAACAAGACATTTTGCTTTTGGCTGGGTCCCTTCTTATCATCAAACAAACTTTTCCATGTCTGGCTTCTCAAACAGGAAGAAAACTAAAGAGAGAGATACTGCTCTCTTCCTTTCTTCCATGCTCTGCTCAATTCACAGGCATTAGTGCTCTTTTCCCATGCTCTCTTGGATCTTACACTTCTCAGATTTTCTTTTACATCTTCCCTCCTGTGCTGCCTCTGGCCAATCTCTTCCCTAGATGTGCTTTTTAATTCCCAGCCATGATTGCAGTGTCCCAGGTGTCTGTACTGGCTCTGTTCCACCTCCTGCTTTCTGCTCCCACCAGTTCCATCACGTTATCCTCTTCTTGCTGTGTCACTCTCCAACCCTTGTCCCATCCTGGTTTGTGTAATGCAAGTGTGTTTCTGTATAGAAACCGTTTAATCTCCTTGGTGGTGTAACAGATTGGGGAAGATGTGTTTGAGGAGCAAGGAGACCAGGTAAATGTGAGAACTCAGCCAGGAGAAGAGTGTTTGCAAGTAGGGCTGAAGACAACTGTGAGAGCTGTGTAGAAAAATAAGAGGGGCTATGCTGACTGCAGCAAAAAGCAAGAGCAAGTGGGAAAATTACTGAAATGAGCAGAGGAAAGAGGGCAAGGACAGAAAGGAAAGACTTTACCCCATTAACCTTCTTCCAAGCAGTTCTGTATGCCTCCTTTAGGAATCTGGATAAAGCTTTTTGCTCTGGAATCAGTAGAGAGCTTAGGCATGTTGGAGCTCTGTTGTGTCTCATTGCCTTTGCACCTTGTCCTTCATGTTAGCCTGAGTTTCCTCTGACCTCTGGACATCATTGCACTCACAGGCTTCTTGCAAAATGTCCACTCACCCACACGGAAAATTCCAGTGCTTTCCCCATGCCCCCTGTCCTGGAGCACGCCCAGCCAGGAGTCCCACTCCCACCTCGCTGGTATTCCCTCTGCAAAAGCCATGCAGGCACCTCAGCAGTGCAGTCCACCCTGCCTGTCCTTTGCCTGAGATGAAGAATTGTCAAACAGACTTTTTGGAGGGGTACTGGAAATCTCTACCAGATCTTTAGCAAGCTGCTGGTTGCACCAGAACCGCTGTGATGAATAAGTGCAGAGCCCGTGGTGTAACCATGACTCACTGGCCAGGGCAAAACAAACACAGCAGCTGTCGTTAGGTGCAGGGGCTCTGCTCTCTGCTCTCCCTGCACAGAGCATGCTGCAGGCTCAGAGCCTTCCAGCTCTTGCTTGGCCAGGATTTGTAATCTTCCAGGCAAGGGTTTCGGTCTGGCGGTCAGTGCTCCAAGCAAGGGGCTCCCCTGAGATCAGCAGGGAATCTCTCAGCCGTGGAGGCATTTAGGCTGGGTTCTAGGGAAGGGATTAAATGGCTATGCGTGAGCACCTTTGTTCTGCTTGGCTCCTTCAGAGAGTTTTGGCTCCATCCCTGTTTTATGATATCAAGTTTAATAGGAAATCTTGAATGGACTGGTGCTGACGATTTGAACTTCCAAGCGTGAACAGAAAGATTAAGTGACATCCACAGTTATTCAGGAAATCTCTGGGAGAAAGGGAAAGCAGGAACCAGCTGACCTGATTCTCTTCCCAACATTTATCTCCTGGCCAGTGCTGCCTCCCAGCTGCTTTGGGGTTTTTGTGAGCCTTCTGGGATTTCTCTGGTCTCTCCCATCCCTGCACCCTTAGATATGCTGGTGTGGCTGCAGCTCCTCTGCTATCTGTGTGCTGTCATTGCAGGGGGGAGCTCTTGGAAGCCCTTCTTAGCTGCCTTCAGAATGCTCTGGAGGGCAAGAAGGGAGCTGGTATCACACATATTTCTGTACCCAGCTTTGTTTGGGATGAGAGCTGGCAGTGGATCAGTGGGGGGCTGGGGGAGGTTGCATGTGACACCGTGGGCCTCTGAGAATGATGTAAGAGGGAATGATTAAAATAGAGGAACTGGACATGAGTCAGGTCTTGAAATCCTTCCAGGGAAGTTAGGTTTTGCAGAGCTGTGAGGGACATGGTGAGTCTGTCGTGGAAACAGCTGGCTCCACCTCCCTCTCTGCTCTCCCTGCCCCACACCAGTGATGCAGGACACCAGTGCATCCCAGCATATGGAGAGGAAAGGAGAGGGCTGGGGCAGCTCTGGGGGCAGAGTGCAGTGCACGAAGGAGGCCAAAATAACAGGAGTCTGTGTGTGTCTGGATCTGCCTGTTTTAGAGGTGGGCTGGGGGCTGGAGCTGATGCAGCTGCTTGCTTAAACCTTTGGTCTTGCCAGTGCAGTGGCTGAAAAAAAATTACTTTTTATGGTGTTTTGATGGTGTTCAGTTGAGCAGCTGGGGGGAAAAAAAATATAAAAACAAGACCCCATCAGGGGTGCTGGGAGAAGGAGTGAGAGAAGCTGTTGAGAGCGTGTCTTGCCATGCAGAGGCAATGTGTCAGTCCTGGTTCATCTTTAGGAAGGGGCTGTGCTGCCACTGTAGGAAATGACTCATGGTAAGAGTAGGAGATAGAGCTAGCTCGAGGAACACCAAGCTGTTCTTATGCTGAGGGAGATGGCTAGCCACAATCAGAAGTGCCTGCACTACAGATTGTATTAAACTTCAAATAGAGTGGAATATTTTCAGATGTTCTTAATCTCTGCTAGAGAAAAAGACTTAAAGGCAAAATTTCAGAAAATATATCCCAAGAGCTTTGAGCTCTTTTTTGGTTCATCTTTGGTTTTGATGTGTGCTTATATCTCTGTTTTTCACATAGAGTGTTAGAACTGCACCAGCTGTGCTATTTATGTCTATGACTTTTTGCTTACAATCTGTTTTGTTAGTAGTATTCTGTTAAAATATATAGAAAAGGAGGAGGAGAAATTTAATTCAAAGACATACTTCATAATTTTGAGGTTCATCTGAGGTCTATTCACAAGTCAGTTAAACACAACTGAGGTTTCCTTTCATTTTTCTAAGAACCTGGTGGTGCTGCTGGTGCCATGCTCAGAGCCTCACTGTGTCATACCATGCAAACACCTCGTGAAAGAAAAGCTCTGGCCCAAAGGGTCCACAGAACAGCACAGGACCATCCCCAGGGCTGGAAGGATTTGGTAACAGCAGCACAAGCAAGCCATTAACACCACAAGCAGGAATTTCTGCTTCCTTGCCCATCTCTGTGCTCATCGTTCTGGTTTCTCTCCATGACACACAGTGTCACACAAGGCTCTTCCAGCTCTGGGCAAAGCAGGGATAACACACTGTCTTTGGAGAGCTCTCCTTTGAGCTCAGCAGCTGAAATGCCAAGGATGACAGCTCATGTGTCAGGGAAAAGGTGCCATAAAACAGCACATGGATCTGAAGTAATAGGGATCAGCATGTGAGTGAGTGCAGTGGGGTCCCTCCCCTCTGTCACGCACAGTTGAGGGCCAGCAGTGACCTGGCAGCCACTGGCACCCACCTCAGGGTTTGCTGGGAGCACCAGTGCAGTGCCAGGCTGCTGGAGCTGGTCTCCACTTCCCAGGAGCTGAGCACAGGCAGGATCCCCTCTCCAGCTCTCAGTTTGTGGCACAGTGGCACCTTCTCACCTTCTCATGGGTGCTGTCTTCTTCTGTGGTGACTTAACCTTTATCAACTCCTGCCTCCAGTGAGCACCAAGTTGCAATACATTGTTTTTTTTCTTCATCTGATAAACTGTCAGAAGGTGATGTGATACCCCTGCCCTCCTCACCAGCATGAGCAGGCATCATATGAAAAGGCATCAATTGCTTCATGGGAGACTCTGCACAGCCAAAAGCAGGGCTGCCTCTGGCTCAGGAAGGTTTCATTTTGTAGCCTCCCCTAACCTTTTGATGGAGGGCTCAGATAATCCATCCTGAATGTCAGAGCATGGGGCTCTGCCAAGGTAAACAGGCTCAGCTGTTGTCCATGCAAACAGTGGGGAGACAAGCTCTGCCATGTGTCTGGAGAGGCTGGCATAACCACACATCACTGACAAAATAAATGCTGCTTCTCTCTGTAGGGACTAGATGATAAACATCTCCTCTCTTGCTCCAGTCTTTTCTCTGCTTTGGATGCAGCTGAGACCCTTCCTTGCATTTGGAGTGAGCCAAGAGTCTCCTGCACCACATGAGCTGAGATTTGGGAACTGGTAACAGCATTTCATAGTACTCTCAGATGTGGCCAGTGGAGAAATGTGTGGGCTGAAGACCTGTGTGTACAGGCAAATCCACAAGATGAGCTGCAGGAAGGAGCACAAATGGCCTGTAGGAGCTGATGGACAGGACTTGATAGTGCCAGTATCCCAGCACAGCACCAAAATGTTTGTGCCTTTTTCAGGAATTGATTAATTTAAAAACATAATATGCTTTTAATCATTCTGTTTGCATGAAAAGTCCAGTGGAGGTCCTGAAAACTAGCCATGAATAAAGCTCCTCTTTTAATTAGAGGATTTTAGTCCATGGATCAGATGTTTCCTGTTAGCCATTTAAGTAAATTCTTTGCTTTTTTTTTGCTTTGTTAACCTGAATTTTTAAAATAGATGTTTGAGCAATCAGCAACTTTTTTAATGCTGAAGTTGGACACTGAAGCTGGACTGCTGCTCTGGTCTCTCCACCCCTCTTGGTCTGGTTCACCACTGAAATGCAGGCGTGAGCCCAGAGCAAATGTCACCATCTCCTTTTGGCCTGAGCTGTGTTCCACATGTCTGGAGTTTCCCAGCTCTCTGTGCTGAGGTGCTTGCATGGTTACTTCTCACATGTTCCTATGTCCACGATTACACCATCCAAATAACCTGGCAAGGTGGACAATACCAGTGTGCATTTCATTTTTTTAAGATTGGACATAACAAAGTACTGAAAACACAGAGGAAAGGGTTTGGAAGGTGCCAAGAGCAATGACTTCCACTGAAAGAAAATAAATAATCCAAAGATACTTTCATTTTTTTTCCAAGAAAGCTCCTAAGTGACTTGTCCTTCATCATTCAGAAATGTCATGAGGAACTGAACCAAGGTCTTCCAGGCATCTTTACTCCTTCAGGGAAAAGCTCACTCACAAATCAAAGCTCAAAAATCATTCTCACTAGAAATTATAGGGAAAAAATAATGCAATTGTCACCTATGAGTCTGAAAGCATTTTGACCCCTAAAGCTGCTTGACTTTCTTGAACAGGAGGCTGCTGGGTTTGGAAATGTTGGTCTTAGATAAGAAGGAGTTGTGGCAGGCTCAGGCTCTCTGGGATTAGGCCAACGGGTCTGTGCAGTGGTAGCTTGGTTAGAGCTCTGCAGATCAGGAAAGATCCTGTACCAGTGGAAAAGAGCAGGAGTGTGGAGGGGCTGGCATTTCACTTCAGTGATGTTGGGCTGGAGGGGCTTCAGGAAGTTTTTCTTGTGTTGCTTCTGCTGTACTCCCACAGCTGGAGGGATAGCTACATTTAAAAATGCCCTGAAATCTTTGTCCCAAGAGATGACACAGAGCTGTGCAGTCTCCTGAGACAGGGGAGAGAGAAAAGCTCCCTTTCAGTGGCAGAGGAGCAGAGCTGCAGCAGCACCCCCACTCCATCCCCAGGCAGGACACCTCCCTCTGTGCAGGGTTGAAAAGTGCCCCGACCCAGGGAAGGCAGAGGTGCCAGGGGAAGGCAGAGGTCCCTGCTACAGCTGCTGGGAGGCACAGCAGGAGCACAGGCTCTGCCAGGCTCCCTTTAGGGTGACTCCTGCTGGGGCTGAGCCACCCCTGCCCACCTGTGGAGGGGCTCAGTCTGCTCTCCACACCAGGAATTCTCTCAGAGGTGTGAGCTGCCAACATAAGCTACACTTGTTTGTTTTATTCTCCTTCTTTTTTTTCCAGTGAAGGCTTTCTCTCACCCTCAGCCCTGCTTCTCCACCACCTTTTTTTTTTTCTTTTTCCTTACTTAAATTGTTTGACTTGCAAGTTCCATCCCTGGGGAGGCTCCTGGGCAGTGATTCACCTGGCTGGAGCCAACTGGCAAATAGAGTCTTTTGCAGACAAGACAGGAGGGCTGGTTGGTTTGAGCAGCTTCACCTTCAGCCAACAGGAAAATAAAATCCTATTTTTGGAGAACGATTCTGTTGGCATGAAGGCCTGCCAGGATTCTTCAGAGCAGCAGCTGCCAGACTGCCTCCCTTACTCCTTCAGGGAAAGCGCTTTAAACTGAATCAGATGTTGTGTACATACAACACACCCACCCACACGTGAGCACCTGAAAGGGCTTTGGGGCAGCAAAGGACACTCTGTGTGTCACCAGCCCCTGCTTCCTGGGGACAGCTGTCTCCAGGTACAAGGGATGAGGAGCAGTGGTGTCTGCCCCGAGCAGGAGCAGCGCTTTGGCTGACAGCAGCCAGCAGAAAGGGCAGGCTGCTCTGTTTGCTTTCAGCAGAGGAAAGGGGAGGTGGAGGGGGATGTAATCCCCTGGTGCAGGAGGAGCTGGTTCCAGTGTCTGTCTAGGTCTGGTTGTTCTCAGCAGGAGTCTCCTGGTGTATGAAAGGATGCCCTTTGCAGGCAGTGGGGATGAAAAGGAATTCAGGCGCTGTTGGAAGATAGCAAAGATAGGGACTTTGTTACTGCTTCAGCTGCAGACTTTTCAGTGTAACCTGGAATAAATCAGTTTGTGTCTCTCTGTGTCTCAGTTCACCGAGTGCAACGAGGACAAATTGTGCAGCTCCTGTAAAGCTCAGCTTGAGCTGGGGACAGGGGAGCTCAGAGCACCCAGGTCCTGTCAGTGCAAAGCATCTGCCTGTGTGCTCTCTCTCCAAGCAGCATCTTGCTTCTTTCATTGAACTTCTCCTCCAGACAATGTGAAATCCATTCAGCTGGACATTTTCCCCCACCTCCTCTCTGAATTTCCCAGCTGTGAGGTAGAGCCAAAAGTTTTGTCATACCTGACTGGAGGCTGTGGAGGAGCACCCCGCCGGCTCTTGGCCAGCACAACTTGTTAGTCGAGCATTTTCTTCCTAGTTCTGCTGCCATTTGCCATTCCCTTCCCTGTCCTGGTCCTTCTCTGGACATCCCATCCCTCCCACAGAGCAGGCAGGATGCATGGGTCTGTATTTTTCACTGGGGTGTTTTCCTTTGCTGTCCCAATTCTTAAGCATAATTTCCAGGGACTAGTTTTCCTGAAAAAAACACCCTTTAAAAATGTTGGATTTTCTGCACTAAAACCCCTTCTGCACTCACAGGAGACTCTGGACCTGCTGGATTCTTTAATCTCTTTCTAAAGTCTGCTGTAATGGGCTGCCAGTTGTGACCTGCCTGTGTGCCAGCACCATAAAATGAGCTTCCTGCCCCGTGTGTTCTCAGTCTGGGCTCCTCAGGCTCTTGGAGCAGTGCATGGGAGAGCAGAGGTGTCACTGCTTAGGGGAATGAAACCAGTGGTCTGCTTGTAACTTCTGGGCTACTTGTTTTAGTTGAATAGTGCTAGTTCTGTTCCTGGGGAACATCTCTGTCTCCTTTAGGCTCAAGCAGGAGAGGCACCAAAAAATAGCTTTTACAGACGTGTGAGATCCAATAAATTAGGACACTGTGGTCACTGGAACTGTTATTGTGGTTTAAACTGCTACTGCTTACCCCATGGAAACAAAGTGCTTTCTTTTTCATTAGGGGCTTAAAAGATTGATTGTTTCCTGCTGTGTAAGAGCTGTGCTGGGACAGCTTTCACAACCTGGTTTGGGTCTTTGCAGGCTGTATGGATGGTGAAATACCCTCTCCATGCACAGCCACCAGCCTTAGCCTTATTTAATGTGCAAAACCTGTGCTTGTGTGCTTAGCTCCACTTCTGGGCTAGGATGCCTGGGGTTAGTTGAATTGAAGCTGCTTTTTCCATTTGTCTCCTCCTCTGGGTTTGTTTTACAGCTTGGGCCAAAAAGTACCAGGGGACCACCCACCACCCCAGCTGGGTGAGCTGGGGCTGGGGGTTGTTTGTGCCAGCAATGCAGATGGTGTTAAGGACAAAAAAGGTGCTGGCAAGGATGGGGCTTTGGTGCTGAGTGTTTTCTGGGCCTGTTCTGCTTTTCTTCTCAGCTTCCTCCCACTCTGACCCTTTTCCATCCCATCTTGAGGACTGGCAGAACCCTGACCTCCATGGGCAGTCACAGTGCTGTGACAAGGTTTTATTGCTGAATCTCTTCCTTGCTGGGTGGTGTTGGCCAAGTGACCTCAAGTGCTCAGCTCCACCTTCCAAGCACAGCAATAATCTGGTTTTCTAGATATTTCTAGAAATCTAGATCTAGTGCTAGAAAATCTGTGTAAAAGTTAGACTTCTATTAACTCTATCACCAAGTGCCTCAAATTTCCTGTCTTTAAGCAGCAAGGTTAATGCTGGAAACTGAGGCATTAAAAAAAAGAGTGAAACACATGTGTGAAACATATGCATTTAAATAGTTCCTTATCTGGGCTTTTTTATTCTGGCACAGGAGCACATTGTTTATGTCACATTGCAACAGTTTTAAACCAAATTCAGACAGTGGTGTTTTAGTCTGGAGCAAGCATTCCCCTAGCTGATATTACTCTGCTGTAGCAATATTGTTTTCATTGTGCCATTCAAAGTAGTAAAATCTCCCCGTGTTGGTGAGAGCTGAGCTCCACAGCAGACAGCTCAGCAGCCACAGGGTTCAGTGGCATCCCTGGGTCACTCCATGCCCAGCTCTGCTCTCTGAGGAAGGAAGGATGCAGCTGGGGGAATGCAGAAGGCTGTGACTGAAATCTGCAGCAGTATAAGTACAGTATCAGTCTATGTACACTCATATTTTCCTTGGCAAACCACATGACTGTAAACAGCAAAATATTCTGCCAATCTTTTTCTTTTTTTTTTTTTTTTTTTTTTTTTTTGGTCTTGCCTGAGCAATGAGTTTTCCCTGCACATCTCTCTTCTGGATCTGATTGATTCAGCATGTAGCAGAGTTATTTTTCCCCTCTTTTTCATTAAAGAAAATTGTAGCCCCCCTGCCTTCTTGTTATATTTGACATCTTTGTCTCTAGATGGCAGAAGGCTGTTTCCAGTGGTTGCTTACCACAGCTTCTTGGCATGTGCACAGGCCTCAGGGATGTAGTGCCCAGCTGGAGAAAGGCAGACAACTTTCCTATTCGCAGTGATTCCCACAAAATAGAAATGTTGGATCCAAGCAAGAAATAGCTCATGTTGGTTCAGTCCTTTGTGCTGGAGGATATTGGTACAGAAGAGCTGAAATGCTGACTCTGAGGTCAGTGGAATAATTTTTGTTGACCTAAACAGGTCTCCCATCTCTCACCTTGGATTTTGCCAAGTAACTTTTTACCTTTTCTGTTCACCAGGAGTTGTAAGGCCTCAAAGGCCAAGGGAGGTTTTCTATGACAGTTTCCCAGTGTAGTTTTCCTGTTTTCTCTGCTGTGATCATTTCAGTTTTCATTGTTGCTGATGGGTTTCCAAATAAGCATTGTCACAATTGGCTGTTGCATCCCACTTCCCTCAGATTTGCCTTTCCCAGTGTTTGTAGTATGCAGGGAAACAGGCAGGAGAAGAGAGCATCCCCTCCCTGTCTGCTTCATCCCTGTCTCTTAAGCTCTCAGATATTCCAGAACGTGCCCATGTTGTCCTTTGTAATTCTGGTGAGCCAGAGAAGGGGATGAAGCACTTTTACTTTGACTCCAAATTCAAATTCTTCCTGCAGGAGATGGAGCATGGCAGGAGAGGGAAGAGAAAGCTGCTTTTGGATTTGGTTGTAGCAGGGGACTGGGGGGGCTTAGAGGAGCACAGGATCTGTCCAAGAGTGAGAGAGAACGTGTCACACCACCACGTTCTGGCTGTGGCTCAGTACCTCCACTCCCTTCTCTATAATTGTCTGAAGTCTTCCAGACTTGTGTGGGATATAATGAGATGAAGTCGCCTTTTGTGGTGACTTTTTCATGTAGTAAACATGGCCTTTCACAGCTCTGGGGTGGGGACTGTAATGAGTTTGGAAGCGTTTGCTCCTCTGGCAAGCTGAAAGGGAGTGAATTCACCAGGCATCTCTGATCAGCTCCATTAAGCATCTGCATGGGCTCCAAGAGGCTTTGTGCTGTCCAGCTATCCTGAGAGCTGAGAGGGAGTGCTGCTCAAATGGTCCTGTCTGTAGATAGCACTAAATAATTCAGATTGACAATCCATTTTTTAATACAGCCACTGCAGTGAGGTTTGTGGATCAGGGGTTTTGGCCTTGTGGAGCTGTGCTGGGGTGGCAGGAGTGGTTTGGATGAGGACAGGCAGGCTGGTTGTCCCACATGTCCCCGTGTTCTGCTGCTTTCCACAGTGCTGCATGGGGTGCAGGAGTGGTTTGTAACTGACTGTGTACACCAGGGAGCCTCAATAACTAACATTCCTGTTTGCCTCCTCTTCTCAGGGTTTTCCTGGTAATTTTGGAGAGCGGGGACCTCCAGGCATCGATGGCAACCCTGTAAGTTCATAACATTTTCCTTCCTTTTTTTCTTTTGCAGTAGACAGCACACTGCACTGCATCATGCTAGTTAGAGCTGAGTGAGGCTTTTAAGCTTGGTGGCAAATGCTGGCTGGTTTTGTCCCTCCTGAAAAACAAATGTATAGCCCTGCCCTGCTGAAAATTCCTGTGTTTGGTTCCTGTAACTGTTGGGTCATTTGCCATCAGTTTTCTGTCTCCATCTCTTGCCTTGCTTGCACCTCAGTCTTGACAAGTGCTGTCTTATCTGGAAGGTGTGATCAGGAGAAAATTAAGAGAAAAAGAGGAAACTGTTGCTCTGGCAGAGTAGGCAGTGTTAGACCATATTGCCCATACCACAGGGCACAGATTCCCTGCTCTGGGAAGTGCCTGTGGGACAGACTCCACAGCCCAAGGTGCTGTCTGCCCCATCCCTCAGCCAGCCCTGGGACTCTATGGGGAGTAAATCTCCATTCTCCTGAGTTCCTGGCCTCCCTTCAGTCTTCATCTGACCCCTGCTGGCTTTCTGAGAGTGGGATGTGTCTCTTGGGAATTGGGTCAGGATGGTCACAGAGGTCATTTAAGCAGCTGGGTGCTGATAAGGTTTAATTTGCTCTGCTCTTGTAGCACTAAGCTGTGGGGATGTGCTGTGCTTGCCACTGCTCACAGAACATCCTCGTGGTTTGCAACAGTTCTCAGATCTATTAATTATCCTAAATTATTTTCTGAATCACTTTGTTGGTTCTCCCTGAATTAGCATGTGAGCAGCACTGATTCATCCTTGAAATTCCTGCTGCCTTGGTTATTCACACATAATCACCATGCTGCTCTGGGGTTTGACGGGATGATTTGTGTGAAGTAACCCACTCCACATGTGCCTGCAAGTTCCCATTCGTCATATATGCAGCATAAAAGTTATTTTCACAACCGACTCCAATCACCAAGCCAAGCTCAGCTACAGCTCCAGCCTCTGTGGGAATTCAGCACAAGAATCATAAATGCAGTGAACCAAAAGAATGATGTTCCCAAGGAATGTTTCTGCAGGACTCTTCCCATCCTTCAGTCAACTTAGGCCATGGGTCAGAGTGGAAGCAGTAGTCCCAAAGTAGAAAACTTTCTGATTGTGCTGCTATTTCCAGCCAGCCCACCAGGAAGAGCAGGAGTTCTGGAGAACAGGAAGACTTTTTTTTTCCCCTAAATAACTTATTTTGTTTTCTTTTGAATATGCAAGCTGTCTAAGCCCCATTCAGAAGATGTTCTCAATGCCAGTCAGCTGAATGGCAGTTCCCAGAGCCTGGGAGAGCAGCAAATGTCCCGTTAATTCACCCAGAAGGATCGCTCCTCTTTCATCTTATCAACGGCTCTTAAATATTAATGTGCCTTGGCGATTGCAGAATGAAAACAGACTGTTTGGGCTGACTTAAAGGGAGGTTCACAGGGTCACGAGTGGAGTCACAGACGCAGAAAAATGCCAGAAAGTCTGTTTGTGGAGCACAAATATGCTAGGTTGGGTAGGTGGGGTGTGCAGCTGAGCCCCGGCTGCCACATCCTCTGTTTGATCCCTGGTTTGGTGGGGAAGGCTGAACCCGACTGCCTCTGATCTCCTTTCCATCCCCTCTGGGCACAGCACAGCCTCTTCCAACCCCAGGGGCTCTCTGCCCTCCTAGCAGCTCGCAGAGAACTGTTCCATCACATTCCAGATCCCACAGCCACTCCAGTCAGGCTTTTAATCACAGGAATTAGACGTGGGAAAGGGCTGTTGATTCATCTCCTTCTCTCTTATCCCAGTGCCCGGTTCATGCTCTGAAAAAAGGAGACTGGAGCCTGATTTCCCTCACAAGCCAGGGTCTGACAGCCAGGAAAGGCCACTTGTAAATCCTCCATTTCCTAGAGCAGGGAATGGCTCAAATTAACAACTAGTTCTGTCCCCATCTCTCAGGGGAGTCCACCCCCTCCTCTTCCAAGAGGAAATCCTCTTCTGTTAGCTGTGAGGTCATGCATTTCCACTTACACCCGTTCTCTTGAGGAATATCAATGTGACACAAGTCAGAAATGTGGGAAGTGCCTCTTGATCTGGTGGGACCAAGAGCTGACCGTGCACACAGCTCAGCCACCCTGGGAGCCTGCAGAGCTTCCTGGGAAACCCAGGCCACCGTGCAGCTCCTGTCTCAGCATTCCTGGGATACTCCCTCTCCTTCCTGAGCCAATAATGCCAGGCCTGGCTAAAAGCTGGAAGCCGACCTTCTAACAGTAGCTCTGAGGACACAGAAATCCCACCCATGAGGAACAATTGCTCCACAGATGTCCCAAGTATGCAGGAAAGGAACTGGCCATAAAAAAAAAGCAATTTTAGGCTGGTTGAGATTATGAAACGCTTTTTTGTGTGTGTGTGCTTGCCCAATAGTCCTTTACTCCACTTCCCATAAAATAAACACACGTAACCCTTTACCCAAGGAGCCCTGAGCACATTCAGTCACGTTGCGTCCCCTTCTCTTTCCTTCTTCCACTAGGCAAATCTTTCCATAAAAGGGGAGCTATATTGCACTGGAGGGGGCTCCACCAGATGTGCACCATAAACTGAGCAGGGCTGTCAAAGAAAGTAGCCAGAGTGATGCAGAGCAGGGGCAGGGCAGTCTGAGTTAAGGGGAAGTTCAGCATTTCCAATGCACTTGTTTTGAGAGGCTCAGTGGAGATGGAGGTGTGTAAGAGCAGGTCCCTGCCCTGACTGCTCACTGTTAGTGTGGCCACCAAGGGGACAGGCTGAGCACCCCATGGCTACTGAACTGCTCAGGGACCTGGATGGGTGAGCTGTGGGGGTCTGGCAGAGCTTCTCTGCTGTGCTTCACTTGAAGATGCCCCCAGTGCTTCTGCATGTCTATGGAGAGCTCTCACAGAGAAAGGTTGTGGTGAAGCTGAGAAGCCAAACCAGCTCCACGAGCCCTGTGAGCAGTCTGACCCTTGGAATGATGAGCTCCAAGGTGCCAAATTCACTCCAGGACCCATCTGTCAGCATCAGAACCTGCCATACCCTCTCCCCAAACTACCCAGGCTCATTTTCATCCAGATCTTCCTTTTCCTCAGAGTTTTATTCTTATTTAACCACTCCCAAAAACTCACCTTTCCCAGCACTAAAGCAGGAGATTTCCTTCCCACTTTAGCCCTGCTCTCCCCATGTCCCCTCCCTGCTCTGGTCCCTCTCCCTGCCAGTGGCTGGAGCTCACCTGGGGCAGGCTCCCACCTCTCCCCTGCACAGTGAAATGTTCCTTTCATGCAGCCTGCTCCTGGGAATAACTGCCCAACAACAAGCAGCCTGTGTCTTCCCAGGATGTGCTCACAAGTGCACTCCCAAAGATGGAAGCTGTGGATTGCTTTGGTGGGGAAAGGGGCTGGGGTGGAAAGGGGGGATGGAAGGAGGAGGGACAGACTCTTCCCTCAAGCCCCTGGAACACTAAGCTGCCTTTCACTCTCTGCTTGCCTATGAAGTGTCCGTAACCATGTGGGTTTATCTTTCCTTTTAGGGAGAATTGGGAGCCCCAGGTCCTCCTGGAGTCCTTGGACTCATTGTAAGTACAAAAACAAATGGAGATCTGGCTTGTTGGGATTTAACCCTTTCAACCTGCCTAACTACACACAGATTTTCTTCTTCCTGTGAGCAGGATGACTGTGTATGGGGGAGGTGTGACATCTGGGGAGACAGGGGGTTTCCTGGTGGATTGGGAGGTGGAAGCAAAAGGAAACAGATTAAAAGTTGTTAGAGTCTTTTTTAACTTGCCCTTTTGATAGCGTTTGCCAGGGCATTTCTTCAAAGGTGCAGCATTCATTCCACACCAGGATCTCTTAAAAAGCAAGTCCCTGTAAGCAGTGACCTCAGGGACACAGTTCTTGCTCATTGGAGAGTCTGAGGGCAGGAACAGTCTGTCCTCTGGGTAGACAGGAATTTCACATGCACTCTCACCATTCCATCACTAATCCAGGTAATTTTGTACTCAGCCACATTCCACCCTTCATTACATTTTTCCCCCTGCAGGAGATAAATGGCTGCAAAGATGGGTGGCAGCTCCTCCTCTGGCAGCTGTTCTGGGGGTTAGTGAATGTCCAGCTGTACACAGTGTGGTTTATTTTTAGATCTCAAGACTTATTTCAGGTTATTCTCTTCCATGCACAAAAATTGGTAGGCTCTGTTACTACTACAGCATTCTTTTGTAATGATTCCTCTCAGCTGTGATAATCCATGGAAACTTGACTTGCAAGGAATGGTTGTAAAACCTTCCATTTTTGCCTTTCCATAGCTTAAATTATTGGAATGTGTGTCAGCTTAGATCTTAGATCTAGGCCTTCATGTCACTAGACATTGCACAAACCCAGAAATCTTACATTTCTTGAAGGAACAGCAGGGAATATGGTGGAACACCCATCCTGGAGATGGAGGATTGGGGCAGCGGTGGATTGAGAGGAAGGTTTTCCATGGAACCAGGAATTGGGTCTGCTTCCCCCCATTAGTGGAGATGAAAGTAGCTACTTTAGCCATAGCAGCAGAAAGGTTGTGCTCCTGTCAAAAAGCTGGAAGATGAAGATTGTCATTTAAAACAGAACCATTGAAGGCATTCTCCAGATTGGATTCTATTCCTCCTTGCTTTTGGAAAGATTTATCTTTTCCTTGTTGCTGTTATCTCACAGATATTTTGTTTGTTACAAAGTGTAAGGTCAGAGATGGTAAATGTGATCATGATCCTTCTAGAGATGATGGAGCCAGCAGCTGCCTGTCCTCCCCTCCACACTGGCACAGCCAAATTTCAAACTGATATTCAGGTCAAACTGAGTCAGACCTTGTGTCCCAGGGTAGCATGCTTCTCCTGAATTCTGATGCTGAAGCATCTCTAGTGGGACAGACTGAGAGTGACCTCCTCCATCCTCCTGGGGAGAAGGGAGCACATCCATCCTGCCTTACCCTGCCCTGTCCTCCCTGTGGAGAACAGCTCCAGCTCCTTCCCCAGGGTGTGCACACAGGTCCCACACTGCAGGGCATGGAGAAGGTGACACATGGCCCCCATTCTGTCCCTTCCTGGCCACCTGTGGCCACCCTGGGGACCAGCCAGGCTCTGCCTCACACACCCTGCAGAGTTTGGTTCACAGTGTAAGAGAGGCTGAAGAGCAGAATTAGGTGTAAATAAAGCCTCTTGCTCTCCCAATTAACCATGTGGGCAGAGCTGTGAGTAAATGCATTTCTACAAGCAGCCTTTATGCTGGGAGCTATGAAAAGGGCTCTGTTGGGGTGGCTGCAGCCCAGCTCTCTGTGCGTGACTGCGGGCTCGGGGCTGTGCCTGGAGAATCGCTCCTTCAGGGAGCCTGCCCTGTTTATTTACACACTGAGGCCAGGCTGCTGCACCCTGTCACTGCCGCTCTTCATGGCAGAGAGCAGCCAGAGCCCATTCCAGCACCAGCACTGAAGGGTTTCTGTTGTACATCACACATGGGTGCCCACAGCAGCCAGAGCTCTGCTGTCCTGCACTGGACTAAGTCCCAGCACACAATGCCACGCTGACTTCTCACTGCAGCAGGAGGACACACCTCTGTCCCCACCTCCTGTCTGTCCTCTCTTTCATTTGAGTGCTGCCTTTATTTAGGGGCTGTCTGCACAAAGAGCTTTGACTTATGCCAGGATGCTGCTTCTATTGGTATCAGTAGTGCATTTCTTCAGGGATCCTGAGACTGGGTATCAGAGGAATTTCACAGCCCGTGCAGGGATCTGTTGGGTTTGCACCTAATGACTGTGGTAATTCTCTTTCTCTCACTAGGGTGACATGGGCCCTGTTGGACCGATTGGCTATCCAGGACCAAAAGGATTAAAGGTGAGGGAGTGTCTGAGCTCTCTGAGCTCTCATCCCTCCATAGCTGGGCTGAAGGTGATTCTGTTCCTCCTTTGGGCAGTGATGACTGTCCTGAGAGAGAGGATGGGCAGCAGTGCTGTGTGTGCAGGCACAGGAGTGTTGAACACAGCATCCCACTGGTGCTCTGCAGTGGTTGTGAGTCAGTGGAGAATTCCAGAAGTGTTTTCCCTGTGTGCCTGCAGCACATGTGGAGCAGTTTGACCTTGAGACTGTGCCAGGCCAGTGCTGTGGGTCTGAGCCACCAGCCCCATCAGCAAACAGCAATGTCACAGACCTCAGCAATTCTCCACAATGGCTCAACCTCACTCTGAACTTTCTTTTGTTTCAGGGGCTGATGGGAAACCCTGGAGAGCATGGACTGAAAGGTGATAAGGTGATCTGAATACTCCCTTATTGCACTGTGTTTTAATTTTGCATGTGAAACCCCCTCTCTAGTTTCTCTTTCTTGTTCAGCATCGTAGTGCTGGTTCCACCCTGGTCATCTCTACCCCATCCTCTCACTCTCCCTCGTTCATGACACTCTAGTTTTGACTCTTCTTTCTTTGATATCTGCCCAATCCCCTTTTCCATGCAGTAAAGATAAGTTATGCTCAGATCCTCTCTGGAGCTCCCATCTCCCACTGATGATGACAGTAACTGTACAATTATCTCGTGTTCCACTGTTTTTATGTTGTTTATGTGATGGGATGGGGAGGAGATGATCCAACACTGACAGTGAGTTTGCATTAATGCATTTGGGGGAAAGATGTGGTGTGAAAAAGCAGCCCTGTATCAAACAAACCAGGTGGATCCCCTGGAAAAACTGTTGTGTGTTGGATACCTCTGCTCCTGTTCAAGGAGCCTCACCTCACTTCAGCTTCCTACTGGGAGGAAATTGCCTTGTCCCAAACTGATATAAATCACTTTAGAAAAAGCAAAATGGAGAGGGGCCTTGATTGCAGTGATTTAGTGGTGCTGGCACAAAACCACACAGCTTCAGCTAAATCAGCATGAAGCTGTGTGTGTAAATGTCTCACTGTCACGAGAACCCTCCTCCTACAGATACTCGGCTGTAGGATTTATTTAGTCTGAAAGAGTGGGAGGTGCAGTTATTTATTGCTGGCTCTGATTGCTCAGGAGGGCAGTGGAAAATGACCATTAAGTGTATTCTCCTCCTCCTGTCGGATGTTTTATTCTCTTCTTAGATGTTTGCTTTTAGAGAATGATTTAGCAGCCCAAAACTGCACAGGGGGGAAGCTGTGTCAAACCCGTTGATTCAACTCTTTTTGTATTATAGCAGCTCTTTGCCAGGACTCCTGTGTCTGCAATTTCCATTTCTCCCTTGTGCTGCTTTTCCACTTCTGTTGAGAGCAATGACAAGGCAAGAGAAGGGCTTTTCCTTTAGGACAGACTTAAGATGTTGTAACTGGTTTCCGAAGTAAACCCCAGATCCTGGAGTCCACAGACTCCTCTGTCCAGTCCTTGGGAGAAATGATTAATATCTTAAAAATCAGCAAGATCTAAATCATTGTTTAGCAAAATTAACCTTCCTGAACAGTTCAGTCTCCATCACTTTATAGAAACTGCTCTGTCTATGCCCAGTATGTCCCCAGCCACTGCTGTCACAGTGACCAAATGGTTTGTGGCTCTCTCTGGAGTTATCCTTACAATATTCCCAAATGTGGAATTATCCATCCTCCCAACAATCCCACGCTCCTGAGGTACAGGAAACCTTTTCCTTCCCCCCTTCAGCTGTCTCCCCTTGCATGCTCCAGTCTGCAAGTCATCCTTCCTTCCTGGGGATGATTTGATGAAGATTTAATTGGATGTCTGCAAGCTCCTATTAATCCCATCTGTCTTGGTCACATCCAAAACATGTGGCCTTGTACAGGTTAGTCTTTTTGTAGCTGAGGAAAACTCCTTTCGGTCAGCAGCAGTCAGATGGATGCTGTAAAACCTGACAATAATGACAGGGTGGCTGGATGGTGTGTGTTGGCAGTGGGAATGTCACTGGAGCTGCACCTCAATCCACCTGGGAGAATGTCCTCACATCACATGGCCAGCTGTGAGCCAGAACAAGGGACAGCATCTCACTCCTCCAGCAAAAACCACATCATTTTATCTAGCAGCTAGTCAGGCAGGTCCAGGTCATCCTTCTGTTTCCATTCCTGTGTTTTCATGGAGGCAAGGAGAGGGGGAAGAGAGGGTTGTATCTGCTCCTACAGGGGGAAGTGGAATTACTGTGTGACTCTGAAATGAAAAGAAGACCACATGGGGTGATGAGTGCAGGGGAAAGGTGGAGGAAGCAGAGGAAATCCCAGCTACTTGTTCTCACAAAGGAGTTTTATGAATCAGGACATCTGTAACTTGTGGAGGACACGGCTCAGGCAAATACCTCTGGAGTTGTGCAGTGTTAGCTCCCTTTGCATTGCTAAGCAGGAAGTCTTGGGAACAGAGACTTCCAGTCGAGGCAAATCGAGGGGATTTTGCACAACAACCTCCTCTGCATCCCACAGACAGCAAACACATCCCCCAGCTGTGCATTTGGTCCCTTCCCCTGTAGCCCCTCTCTGTTTGTGTTGGGTTACAAAGGGCCTCGGGGTGTCGGAAGCTGCATTTCTTTTTATAGGTGAAACATGAAGCACAGGCAGCATCCCATGGGCAGAGGCTGTTTGTAATTTCAGACCCTACATTCCTTTTCCTGCCCCATGAACCAAGTCCTTGCAGGCCCATTTCGTCATCTCAGCATCGCAGTTTTTAATAACAAACATGCCTGACCTCTTTCCTCTGTAATTTTTCCCTCTCATTGAGGACACAGATCCCAAGTCCCAGTTCCAGGGCAGGTAAAAGGTGATGCCCCAGTGCTCAGTTGTGGTTTAAGAGATTAACAGCCATAGATGGACTGTTCATGCCGTGACATTTTGCTGTCCTGTCACATCTGTGAACATCTGGTGGGAGATCCAGCTCAGGTTAAGAGATGTGTTTTGTTTCCCCACTTTCTTCCCACCCTCTCTAATGCCCATTTCTCAGAGTTGTTTGAAAATGGGTTTCATTTTCATGCCCCACTTTTCCTAAAGGTTGGAAACAAAGGTTTATTCCTGCATTTTGCTACGTTCAGGAAACTTTTATTTTAGTAGTTATTACTTAGTGTCCAAGTATTTCTTCTGAAACAGTATTTCAATGGCCACTTCTACTGTCTGGATAGAAAATTGTTTAACAAAAAATATAATCTTTCTTTTTTGACCCTCAGAATTGGTGATGAAGGCAAACTCCAGAGCCAATCTGTCACTTCCAGAAAAGCTGTTTTTATGCTGCCTTCAGTCAGGAGCCAGATTTAAGCAGATTTCAGTGTTTTAAGCCTTGGACTGCATAAAATAAGTAGAAAATTGAGAGAAGATGAGAGAAATCTGTGAAGGAGCTGGGTCACACAGTAGTTTTTTTGCCATTTCTGTTGATACTTGGGGTTCTTCCGAACTGAAGCTCTGTAAAGAGCTGATTGTTTCCATTTCGCATTGCCAAAAAAAAAAAAAAAAAAAAAAAAAGGAAAATAGTTTAGATGAAACAAAATGTTGGTTATTTGACTCAAATTAAAATATTTTAGGTTAAAAACCAAATGAATAAAATCAATTTAAAAATTTTAAGAGCAACATTTTAATTTTGCTATGTACAAGATTTGTTTTGAAGATGGTTCAGTGAAATGTTCCGGGAACATTTGCCAAAACATTTAAGCAAATTTAGCATGAATCCATGAAATGTTTCCATCATTGAATCTGCATAGTTCTTAATTATTTTTCTTCTGAGAAATTGTCTTTGAAAAGTCTTACCAACCGAAGCCTGAACCATCCACAATTTCATTATCCCCTGCGTGTTACTGAAGTAGTTACAATTATTTCGGCTCTCTGATAGCTAGTGGGTGGTTTTTCTGGAGTGAAGTGGACTTTCTCTGACATCTCTCTGTGGACTTTGGCTCTGTTGCAGGACTCCATATGTCTTCCATGTGGACTGTGTTTAAACATATAGCTCTGGAGTGGCTCATTCCCTTGCTGGGAAGCCAAGTTCATGGGACACAGTTCCTCCAGCAGTTATTTTTGTTGGGTCTTGTCATTGTACCAAGTTATTGTAGTCATTCCTCCCTTGACTTCCCAAGTAGAATTTTCCTTTCTCTGCCCCATCATTGACTCATCCTTTATTTAAGTAAATTACTAAATACATGAATTTGGAAGGGGCATCAGGAGGAAATTTGGTCCAGAGCTGCTCACAGCACGGCCAAGAGCCAATGCAAGGTAGCCCACTGCTCCTTGGAAAAGCTTCAGGGATGCTTGGCTTCCACCCAGGAAGTCAGAATCTGTTGTGTTGGTCCAAGGAGGGGTCAGACAGCCAGCTTGGTGAGGAAATACTGCCAGTGATGGGCTCCCCATCCCCGTGAGCACCAGCTGACCCCTCCCAGGAATCCCACTCAGATATTGGCAGTGAGGTAGCACTAAAGCATTACCAGAAGTTGCTCTTGTTTTGTTATGAAAGAGGATTGATGTTTGATGTCAGGACTAGGATATGCTCACAGAAACCCTGAGGATTGTTTTCATTTCTATAGAGCCTTGTGAGAGAAAAGGTTCATTCATTGAAGACTGAACTCTTCTGTTCAGCTGAATTTAACACTTCACCACCACTACGGTCACTGTTAGCCAGAGGAATGTGCTCTCTCTTTTTGTAGATTCTCTAGATACACAATGCTTGGGAATTCCTGGCTTTTGCTCTCCTGCAGTTTCCTTTCTCACCTCAGAATCACGTTGGGAAATACCCACTTTGTTCAGGGTTGTTGCTATTCAGTGTGGTCTGCAGCTTGCCAACAGTTGAGCTCTGAGTGGAGCTGGTGCTGAGACTTTTGCTGTACAAAGCACCTGGGCATTTTGGCTGTTGCTGTTGCCTGTTTTAACTCTCTGATGATGTGTACCCAGGGTGATCAGGGAAGAGCAGGTGTTCCAGGAGATATTGGCTTCCAAGGAGACAAGGTAATTATTTTTCTTTCTCTGTCATTTTTTTCCCCTTACATAGCAGTGGCCACCAGTTTTCTCAGCTCATCCACTAGGAGCTGGAATTAGCTGCATCTTGCTGTCAGGTTCCCCTGCTTGGATGGTTCCCATTTGGGCTATGCTGTGCCTCTCTAAAATCCATGTCAGAATATGGATTTTGTAGTTACTCATCATAAAAGCAGTTCTGTAGGGGCTGTGTCTTCTAGCAGAGGTTGGAAGTGATGGGATTGATGGGGATGTGTGTGAATGTGTGTGGTCCAGCGGCTGCAGACTCAGGAGATTTTGTCTGCTCAGTGCAGCAACTTAAACCCTGACCCAGGGAAGCACTTAATGCTCTGTATAACTTCTGATCAAATGACTCCTCCCCTGTGACTTGATGTGATACTGGCTGTGGCTGACAAATGCTGCATGTAGCTCTGTGCTGGAGCCAGTGTGGCTCTGAGCCACAGCCAACTGCAGCAGCTCATGTTCTTTGGGGCTAAATTCAGGGCTGTCTTCAGAAACATCTCACTGACATGAGTGCAGCTGTCCCAGCTCCGTGCAGGGCTGAGTCCAGCCTTTAGGAGATGTTCCTCATTCTGCAGCAAAGCTGGAGCCTGGGGAATTGGAAATTTTTTGATGCCTCATTGTGTTCTGAAAAAATGTGTCTCTCTCAGGGCAGCCAGGGCTTGCCTGGGGTCCCTGGGGCACGAGGGAAGGCAGGACCCCTGGTAAGTAACCAAGCACCCTCTGCTTCCCAATCTCCCTTCCTAAAGGTTCTGTGCCCAGCTGGAAAGACAGCTTGGCAGGGGTGTGCTGTTCTGAACAGGAAACCTGGCAGCCAGGAGCCAGCTCACTTTTCCCCATGTTTTTCCGATTTCTGCAGGGCAAAGTCGGTGACAAAGGACCAGTTGGGTTTCCAGGACCACCTGGCCCTGAGGTATGTCCCACCCACCACCTCCTTCTCACATCCTTGCAGCCCAGGGCTTCACTTCTCTGCTGGGATATGAGGGCACATGAGTGGTGATGGGGTAGGAAGGATCAAGATGGATTCATGACCCATTCTACATCTCATGGTTTCTTGATTTCTCCCTCCCCTTTTTTGTCATAGATAAAATGAAGGAGATTTTTCCTCTTTTCCCGCTCATAAAAACATTTAAAGTAGAAAATCCTCTTACTTCCCTCACCAAAAAAACAGTCACAGTGATACCTTAGATGCAGGATGAGCTTCCCCCAGCACACCATCATTTTTCTCCTTCCTAAGCAACCAGACAAAGTCTGTAAGGTGTTAGAGAGCCCTTCCAGCACAACTGATGGTCTGTTCTCCCCTCACCAGTGTTCTGCTATTTCCCAGGGTCTGGAAGGGCTCTCATCTGAGTGCTGCCACTTAGCAATCGTTCCTCTTTGTTGCTATTGGAAATAAGCACGGATTCCTTTGTTTCCTCCTCCTGGGTGGGTGGTGGGTGGGAAGGAGCCCAGGCTGACAGCAGCTAATGAGGGTGTCAGCACCTTTCCTAATTCCTGCCTGCTTCCCTTTGTCACCCTTTGAGGCTGCAGCTCCTTTCTCCCAGCACAGAGGTTATGTGCTGACTCAAAGATTAATTAAAACCCAAATTGCCACTTTTAGCTGTGTGATGACAGGGAGGCCCTTGCTGCAATAAATCTTGTAAGAAGATGCACCTAAAGGGAGTTGCTGGGGAAGGCTGCTCTTCCATCAAACTGATGTTGTGTCCCATTCCCTCCTGAAGCCAATGGTGGGCCCCAGCATGGAACACATTTTGTCCCTTAGCCTTTAACTAAACCTCTCACAGAGGCTGACACTGCCTGCAGAATTCCAGCTAAGCACCTGACTGCTCCTCATTTTCTCCAGGGCTTCCCAGGTGACATTGGCCCACCAGGAGAAAATGGTCCTGAAGGTCTGAAGGTGAGTAGAGCAGAGACTGCAGCTCTGTGTGGGGCTGGAAGCAGCCAGGGAAAACAAAGTAGTGGGAAGGGGGGAAGAGAGAAACCCCAGGAGATTCCTAAAGATTGTCCTGGCCAGCATCTCAGCTTGGTCTGTTTGGCTTGAGGTCCCTCCAAGTGCAGAGTTTTCTTTTCTTCAGATTTTTTTTCTGTAAGAAAATTGACATTGGATAATGTCCCATGGCTGTGAAAGAGACTTTCTCATTTTAATTGCCCTTCTGAGCTTATATTTCTATTTTCTGAGCATCTTTTCCTTTGGCTCTTTCTCAGGGAAAGCCAGGAGCACGAGGTTTACCTGGACCAAGAGGACTGCCTGGACAAGAGGTGAGTGTCCTGAGATCAAAAGAGGTTTGATTTAAAGAACAATGCCAAATTCTGTAAATTAATGCATGGTGAAATGGTGTCTGTGGTTTAAAAAGTTCTGCTCTGTCTGAATCTGGAAGGAGATGCTTATACTGAGGGATCAGAGATCTGCAGAAGAGAAGCTTCCTCTAAGCTCTGTGATGTCCAAGTCCTGTGATCTCTGCTTCCAGTCACTGCTGGCATCTGCTGACCCTAAATTCTGCCTTGGCTTTGCTTTTAGAGCCTGTTCCCCCACCCCCAGATGGGTGTTAGAGCCCTTTTCCCTGCACATCCCCTTGCACAGACATGCCCTGGCCTGGCTTTTCCTTTCTGCTCCTTTTAAGTGTTTTCCTTTTCAACCATGAGACCTGCAGACTGCGCTCTCTCACACAGAGAAACATCCCTCTGTAAAAAGAGAGGGAAATGGGAATTGCTGCTCTGCAGAAATTCATTTGCCCAGCACCTCAGAGCTTTCAGCTTTCACTTCACCTCACAACCTGGAGCATCATTCCGCTTGCAGTCGTTAAGAAGGGAAAAATTGTCACTGTTCTGATTGTCCTGGAGCTGCAAATACATTAGGGAGCAGCAGAGAATGTCTGGGTTCCCTGTTTATCCTGTTGTAACTCCGGTGACATTGGTGTAATTTCCTCTCACTCAGGCCAGTGTAAGCTATTTGTCCAGAGTCACGAGACATTGTGTAAATAATACTGAGCACATGCATGGGCAGGAGCTCGTTTTAATAGCACTAATAATTCTTAAGTTTTTCTGGGAACTCTTCTGCTTGTTCTCTAAATGGGATTAATGCAAATTAGCTCATTTATTTGCAGTGAAATAAGGAAAAAAAAAATATTCCAGCCAAAATACAAAGGGAATCGAAGCCCTGCATTCCAGGTTCAGGCAGGCGTGACCAAGCTGCCTTCAATTTGCTCTAGTTAGTGAGTGTAAAAGTAATTCCAAAGACATGGACATGGAGTTTGGTGCAAGCTGTGCTGAAGGACTTTGAGTGTGCAGCAGAGCACAGCGCAGCACTGTGCTCCTACCACTGTGGTCACCCAGGGCGCTGGGTCAGGGCTCTGAATTGCATCCCACTGGAAATGTGGCTATTGTGGGTGGCTTGTGTGAACCCTTGGAGCTGGGTTCCTGACCCCCAGTCCCACCCTCAGCCTGTCTGTGCCCCTTCATTACCACGGCTGACCACCGAAACGAGAGCAGCCAGGCTGTGGCTGCCAAGGGCGCTTTTAATTTCTCTCTTGGCAGTTGGTTTTAGACACTTGAGATAATTTTTGTGAAGCTTAATTGAAGGTCTCTTAGAAACTGCAGATCTGATCCTATCACATTAGAAATTGGTGTGGAGCCAAGGGAAAGGAGCGAGTCCAATTGCTGTGTGAGATTTTGTGATAGCTCCATCCTGCAGCATGGGTAGTCCCAGCTGAAAGCAAAAGGGAAACATTCATACAGTTGCCAAATGGTTCTGTGGGAAATATTGGAACATGCTTTTTTGGGGGGAAGGGAGAGGAGAGGGGGGAAGAAAGAAAAAGGGAACTCTGTAGCATTCACATCCCTGCCAAAATCAAATGAAGCAGAGTTATGCAGCATGTCCAGGGTACCCTAGTGGCCAAATCCAGCCCGTCATAGACCAAATCAACTGGTGTTGCCTTGGTCAAATTTTGGATGGCTTTTACTGGCAGTCCTTGACTTGAGATACTTTTTTCCTGAGAAACCTCAGAAACTGCTCTAAGACAGAAAAAGGCTCAGCTGTTAAAATGTGACAGCTGAGCACACAGCCTGTGTTTAACTGCTGCTCATACTGCAGGCATTTCATTCTTGCTGCATGGTGAGTCCAAATTTTGTCACTACTTTGCCTTTTATTTTAATTTCTTTTCACCTCAGGGAGATGAAGGACCCTTAGGACCACCAGGAGTGCCTGGTCCAGAGGTAGGTTTCAGTCATTTATTCACTCTGTTATTGCCAGCTCTGATGACCTTGCAATGGAATTGTAGTTAAATTCTCATACAGCTCCAACGCTCCTGGTTTGGGAAGTTAATCTGCCCTGCTATGAATTATTGTCTTGTCCAGGGCTTGATTGATTGCTTGAGCCAGGATGGCTGAAAGTCCAGGAAGTGTCTTGCACAGGGTGTTGAGTTTATGACTTGCCTAAAGCCTCAAACCTTGAAAAACTCTCTAATGTTTAAACAGTTCATCCTCAAGATAAATGATATTGATTGGAAACCATCTCCATAACCAGCCCTTGTGTTTCTTCCTTGATTTATAGTAGTTTTCAAGGAGTAGAAGAAGAAGAAAGAAAATAGACTGGACAGTCAAAAGAGTCCTTTTGACCTTTGTGATGTATCACAGAAACACAGTTAGAAGAAGCAAAAAGAATATTGTCATGTCTGTGAGCTTGCCAGCTCAGGATTTTGTAATGGGTCTGTATCTAATTGTCACCACAGGATAGTAAAATATCCCAAAAAATGGTAATAGGTGGATCAGAAAATGAATGTTTCAACTTTATCTTTTATTTCACAACCAAGTGAACTGCACCTGTGACCAAAGCAGCTGCAAGCTTTGATGTTTATGGTTTTCCATGTATTTCAGGGTCGATCTGGTCGAAAGGGATTTCCAGGAACACCTGGTCCCAATGGTCCAAAGGTAAGAAAAGAATCTGCTCCTGATCAGGGAAGCAATGGGTAGAAGGGAAGAAAGAAAGAGGGAATTGTCTTTTTTCACTTTTACCACTGTCCCAAGTATTCATTCCAGAGAGAACAAGAGAACTGAGGGCTCCTCGTTTTCTCAGAATTTTGGGGTCTCAGCTTCTGCTTCTTTCTTCCAAAAGAATGATGTTGCATTTTTTAAGCCATTATAAACAAATTAGTTCCTCTTTTGATATTAACCAACTTCTTCTCCATCATCATCCCATTTTCCATTGCTTCTCCATGGTTTTGTTCTAAAACAATGCACATCATTCCTATCTTTGCTGCCTAATTATCAGCAGGAGCCATCCCAGGGCAATGCACTCCACAAACCCACACTCGAAAGAGAAAACCCAACAAAAACAACCTCTTCAAACAGTAAATAGCAAAAATGTGGTCTGGCAGCACATCTGGAGTATCTGCCTACTGAGAAAATACAGCTGCTGTCCTGGAGATACTGCTGGTGAGCCTGGCCTCTGGATGGCCCATCCAGGGGCACTCCGCATGCTACCACTGCTGCCCTTGAAGCTGGGCTTGAAATCCTTCTCCTTCTGCTTTCTCCTTCAGCCCTCATCATCTTCATGCTCTGAACTCCATCTTCCTGCACTGGGCTTTATCTCACTCAGGTTCTTGCTGTGTTTTTCATGTGGATGATCCATGTGACAGTAACATGTGCCTGTCTGAGGTTTTATGGCAATAAAATCAGAGTAGAGCATGGCCTGGGCATATTTGGGTTGTCTTTTCTTCTTATGCTTTGTAAAACTTTGAGATAAAGTAACCAGGACTAGGCTGGGTCTATGCCACAGAGCAATAGATATCTTATGTTTCAATGTGCTTCTCTGAAGGTTATTTTACTACAGCAGGAGCAGATTTTGGGGCATTTCACTCCAGAACAGCAAGTGTTTGCTCCATGTTTGTCTCAATAATGTTTCTTATTTTGGATTATTCTCCAAGTCACAGTTGGTTTTGTAAGACGTTTCTCACAGATTTTGCCCAATTCACACTTTGCAGCCCAAATAATGGGTGTACAAAGAGCCAGGTTGTGCCCAGGGTCTGGCTGGCAGTAACCCCTGTGCCTTTGTCTCCTTGTCCTGCAGGGTGAGCCAGGAAACCGTGGCCGACCAGGCAAAGTTGGTGAGCAGGTAAATTCCTTATTTTCCTTGTCTCCTTCATTATCTCCTCTGTATAACATGTTCTGGGTACCCAGAGTGCAGGCTGAGAGCAGTGGCCAGGGACTTCTGGCCCCCCAAAGCTGCCCACAGCCCTGGTGCTCCAGGCCTTGCCAATGCAGGTTTTAAGGATAGGATTCTCTGCTTTGGGTGCTATGTTGCTTTCACTTCCCCTAGATTTTCTGGGGAGTAGAGGAGAAACCAGACCCTGGGGAAGAGAGACACTGAGCTGCATTTAGTTGTAATTCCATAGAGAACATTCTGCTGGCATAACCCAGCACATGCATTATCCCTGTAGGCTTTGGGGGAACCACAGGCATCAAGGAAAAAGCAACAATTGTTCCCACATCTCTGTGATTGAAACCAACAAACTTGTCCACCAACAGCCCTGAAAGTGAAGCCACAGAGCCTCCAACATATTCTGTGTGTTCCTGCATGACCACACCGAGCTGGCTGTGGCTGCTGGCCCTGGCACTGTGGGTGCTGCTGCTCACCACTGCTGTCCTTCCAACACTTGCCCTGCTGAATGGTCAGCACACTTGGTTGATTTGGTTTGGTTTGGTTTGGTTTTGGTTTGGTTTGGTTTGGTTTGGTTTAGCTTGTCAGCCTCTCTGGCTCTTTTTTCCCCTGTATGCAACAGCCAGGGCTCACTTCTTCCAAGGATGTCTGTCCAAGCAAGTCTAAAAAAGTCAAGGTGGATTCTTTTCAGTACCAGCAGTCTGATACCAGCCTCAGTATATGTCAAAGATGGTTACTTCTATTTGGAAATTAGAGCCATTTCTGTGTTATGGTTGTTCATTTGCTCCATGAAGAGCAACTACTGAAGGAGCAAAGTTGTTCCCCACATCTGAGTTCTAATTTCAGCTTTATCAGATTCTGCACAATCTCAGGCAACACTTGCCAGTGCTTTGTGCCTCAGTTTCCCCTTCTTTGGAAGTGTTAGACAGCCCTGAGCAGAGCTTAGCTCAGTGCCTCCTGTTCTGAAGTGGCACCTGTGGATGCTGTTAAAAATGAACATTTAGAAGTGCTTTGAGATCCTTAAGCAGACCTTGTCCTTGAAGGGCAAAGCATCATTAGGATTATTATTCTTTAACTTCCCTCAGGACTGACCTTGAATGAGAACTGTAGGCACTGTTCATTGAAAGGAAAACACAGCTGGCCTCTGCTGACACTGAAACCAGCACAGTGGTAGGAAAGCTGCCTGTGTTATTCTTAGTCAATTAGTCTCTGTCTAGAAATATCACTCAGAAAATTTCCATTTCTGAACCAGTCAAGTCATTAGAACAAAAATGTCTCACCAGACTAATGAGAAATGAGCTCCTCTCCCATCACACCTCCCCTGAACGATGCTGGAGTGCTGGGGTTTCCTTCCTCCCTCCACTTAAACTTCAGCAGTCAGTGTTGGGCTGGGTTGGCTTTTTGCAGAGCCCTGGGAGGATGGGCCTGGGCCCTTGGCACTGAGGACACCATCACCTTCAACCCTCATCACCATCAACCTCTCCCTGTTTTCTCTTGTGGAGACCTTGATGTTTTCTGTTCCACAGTAAGGGTGGTCACACTTCTCAGTCCTGCTGCTCTGCCTGACAAATGGGTTCTCTCAGAGCAGAAAATCTCAGAATAACAGCACAAGAAGACATCACCCATCCATCTCATTGGTGATTTATTCCCTTTCTTAGGGACATCTGTTTAGGAAAGCATGGGAGTTTCTGTCAGGTTTCCAGTGATACTTGAGCTCTCATTGAAAAATGAGGTTTTAAGCCACAGGGCAGTCCCTGATGCGTTGTTTTTCCATTGCAAGGACACAGACTCGGGAAGATCATTCATGAGATGCTTGTTGTCTCCATGTGCTGGAAGGATTCCAGCTGCCGGGCGCCCCAGTACCCTGGAAATGTGTGGGTTAACCCTTCCTTGCCTGTAGATGGAGTCAGAAGGATATGAAGAGGAACATGGGGCCTCTGGCCAGGGAAACCACCAGCCTTGCTGTCCCAGAGCTGGGAATGCCCAGCAGGAAAATGTCACCAAAATGTGCATGGTGAAGGTCAGAGTGCCCTGTGGGAGAAGCAGCACCCTACAGCAGACAGGAAGGTGCTGCCATCCCAGGGATCCCTGCTTGGCACCAGAAAATCCCAGTGAAGGGTTGTGCCAGCTAAAAGAGGCTTCAATTGACTTGTGGGGATTGGGGAGGTGCTGTTGTAACAGGAGCAGCTGTTTGAGTCCCTTCCCTGTACGAGAAGTGACAGCCCTGCTCACTCACGGTCTGTGTCAGGGTCTGTGCTGGGAAGGGCAGCCAAGGCCCCTTGGAGGCCTCTCGTCCTTTAAGGCCAAAGGATGTTGTCCCAGTATCAGTATTCTAAGATAATTTATCAAAGGACACCAGCACCCTCTCCTTCCAAGGCAGAGGGGCTGTAATGTCAGGTTTGCAGGTGGGGAGGTCCTGACTGTTGTGGTCAAGGCCAAGAGGGTCACCAGGAAGGGAGCAGGGAATTGCACTGGTGCTCCCCACATGTCAGCACTGCTCCTTCCCAGCCCATTTACCTTCTCCTCCAGGGCGTGTCTGACCTGCACACATCTCGGTCAGGGATTTTCAGGCACTGTGGTGCTCACAGCCTCTGTGATGTGACACTGTTGTGACAGCACATCTCCACCTTCCCTCCCCTCCCTGCCCAGGGTGGTGGCAGCCCAAGGCAGAGCTGAGCTCGGCGCACAGGGGGTTAAACCACATGGCTGTTCTTTGCGGGTCAGAGCGTCCTCCTTTAAACTGCGATATTTACTGTTTTACTTTCCCTTTCTTTCATCTGAATGGGAGGATTGTACATTTACTCCCTCCCGTCCTTTGTGCCCGGTTTGTTTTGTTTTGAGTTCTGGCGAACCAGTAGAACAGAAAGGCCGTGATCGGTTCCCGCTGGGAGCGACTGGCGGTCCCGTCCCTGGGAGACCCTGCTCACGCTGGGCTTGTTCCTCCCAAATGGGCTATGATTTATGCAAGGCTTCATTGCTGACTTGCTCTCTGTTGATGGAGCCAAGAGGGGGGGCTTAATTATGACAGGGCTGGACAATAAATGGGGAAAGCAAGACAGGAGTTAGGAATTACAACCCACCAGTCCCCCCCTCCTTTCCTTCCCCCCTCCAAGCCCCCAGCAACTTTTTAACAATGTCCATCCCTTTTCCGCCATGCCCTTGGCTGGGGAATACAGCAGACTGAATCATGAGCGACATGCTGAACTCCCATCTAATATAAATGTTTTACATTCTTTCCTGTATAGTGTGGGCCTTTATCCGGGCAGCCAGCGCTGCTGGGACTTCACGTGCATCATTACACACACGGCCCAGAGCAGTGTTTGATGCAGGCCCTCTTTTCAACCCTGGGAACCTGAGAAAAATATGTTGTGCCACAGCTATTTTAGTGCAATGACCACAGTTCATGTCTGCTTTGATTAAATATTTGCCACTGGCAGCTCTTCTGGTTCTTAAAACCTAAATCTTTCTGTCTTAAAACCTAAATCTCCTTGCCTTTAGTGTCTATCCCATTTTGGCCAGTGAAGAACATCATTACCCAATCTCCCCCTGGTTTTTCTTTCACTCCTGATAATTTACTGAGATTTATTTGGTGTGGACACATCTATCTCGATTTTGTCTGCTTGCGGACACAGCAATGTTGGTTAATTGAGCCCAGAGCAGACAGTGCTGGCTGCAAACACTGCAGAGCTACTGTGCTGGAAGCTACAAGGTCCCTGCTCTGATCTCACATTCACACCATGGGACTCTCCTCTCACATGGGGAGCAGTGACATCTTCCCCTGTGCAATACCTCAGTGCACCAGCACAGGCAGAATTCTCCCTGGGTTTGGGCTGAAATGTTGGCTGTGCCCCCTTTCCATCCCAGAGCTGATCTGTGCAGCAGGGCCAGTGTTGGCCATGCCAGCGGGTTCCTGCACAAGCTGCCATAACAAGCAGCACATCATGGGGTGTCTCAGGATGGCTTTGGGGGCTCTTGGTGTGCTCAGATCCCTGCAAAGCACCAGCAGGCCAGCTTGGGAAGCGCCACCAGCACACCTGGCTTCAGGACCTGGATTCCTGAGAGGCTTTTTAGGGTGGAAGCTGATGCTGCCATGCACAGTGGATCTGAAGAATGGCCTTCAAGCCTGAGCTTGGATATACAGCACCCCTTGGAAAGGAGTTTGAAACAGTTTTGTTCTGAATGGGTCCGACGCTTGCTGTAGAGCAGGGATCCCTCTTCTGCAGGGACTGGCCTGAGGAACCAGAAATTTCTTAAAAGCGTATTCCCAGGAGAGAGACAAAGAGATCAGAGGTTTTCCAAGAAATTGGAAGTGAACAAGAGGTGTATTCTTTCTTGCTTAATTGTCTATTTTTCCCTATAGTTGCATTTTGTTGCTTTTCATTCTCTGCCATAACAGAGGCCTTGGGCTATTGGAAAAATTCAGAAACTGGATGCAGTTGAGTACCTGCACTTGTGTGTAATTGAGAGGACAATTGATCCAGCAACCTTCAGCAATGCCACCCAGTGGTAACTTTGCACAGGCAGATGTTGCAGAGTTTTCTGCTCTCCTGTTGATTCCTGCACTGGGCAATCTGTGCCAAGCCCAGCTCTGCTCTCATGGGTGTCTGCTCCGTGCAACCTGGCCATGGTGACACTCTTGTGCTCCAGGACTGCCTCAGCTTCAGACACAAAGGCCATTTCAGAGCAAAGACCACTTCAGAAAGGCTGGGTCACCCCTACAGGGTAGTGGAGCTTTTCTGTTTGTAGCGGTTATCCCATGGCTAGTTGGTATTTCCATCACAGCACAGAGATCAAGTGCCTGCAGTGGCAGAGGGGACAGTCCCTTGCCTCTCCAGAACCAGAAACCTCTGGAGCTGGTGGGGAGGTTGCTGTATCTTCATTCTCAGGAATCTTCTCTTGAGATTGCGTCTGTTTCCATCTTCCTAATTAAAAGCAGTTCTGTTTATCTCTTCGTTATCCCGAACGTTGTTAAACCCTGAGCTTAGACTGGAGCTTTGTTCCAAGATGGTTTCTGAGTAGTGTGTGAGATCCACTGCCCTGCTGGCCCCTCTGGCTGCAGGAACCTTTATTTCCTACTGGCATCCCACCAGCACGACACTATCCAGGGCAAAATTAGTCTGCACAAAGGGCTGAGGCAGCTTGGATTAACCCAAGGAAGTCTACCACTGAAGTCAGCCACTAAAATGATGGCAAGTTTCTGTCTCTGTGCAACCCAGGAGCTCCTGGGGAAGCTGTTTTGGGAAAAGCTCACAGAACAAAGCCACACTATGGACTCGGCCTTCCTTCCTTCACTCATCCACTGTGCTGTGTGTTGTGGTTCTTGCAGATCCTCGTGCTGCTGTTGCAGCTGGTGCCTAAAGCAGAACCAGCTGTGGAGTTAGACATTCCCATGGCCGGGAGCAACTCCATCCGCTCTGGTAGCCAGTAGGAATTACTGAGCATTATACGAGGGATGCTGTGCTATTGCAACCAGCAAGGTGGACCAAAGGAACTGTTTACTTTCTCAGCAAATAAAAACTGAAAATTAGTTGTGCTCTTCTCTTTCCTCAGGGTCTAATGGGTTTCATTGGTCCGGTGGGGGAGCCTGGAATAGCAGGAGAAAAGGTAGGATTGCTTGCTATGAAATGGTGGTTGTAATTTTGCAGGGTAGGGAGGCTGGGGTGGGAGAAGGGTTGTGGAGATTTGTCATGTGAGTGCAACACCCAGCTGGGAATGAAACACGTCCAGGGTGTCTGAGCTAGACTAGGATCAGGCCAAAATCATCCACTTCTCATTCAGGAATTAACATGTGCTCCCCTCCAGGGAGATGCTGTCAAATATTCTTTGAAAAATTAACTTTCCTCATTCGTTATGTGCCAGGGGTTTGTATTTAACAGTCAGCTCTGGTTTTTATGGGAATGAGGGATCTATCAGCCCTGTGTTGCTGGTCATGGGAGGAGTCCATGGGATTGAGGTTACAGGTTTCTGCAGAGGTGTGCTCTGGGTTGCCAGAGGGGTCACACAGGACCAGGGCAGAACCTGCATCAAGCAGGAGGTCTCAGAAATTTCTCAGGTGTACAAGAGTGTAGCCATCCATCTGAGCAAAGGCTGGTCCAAATATTTCCTTTTTTATCTGGTGAGGACCATCCCATCTGGCTGCCCCTGTTTGCTTTGGGCACGCTCAGGGCTGGTGCCCTCTTGTGTACAGTACAGCCACAAACCTCTTCCAAGGGAATAAAAAGGGCTTTATTTCACATAAAAACGTAAAAGGACATTAATTTGTTTTCTATTAGAGTGTAAACTTTTATTCAGAGGCAGTTCCCAAAGACAAATCATCTCTGTCACTCATTGTACCTCACTCGCACGCTGCTGGTTTTCGTTGGTGGTTTAATTATTCACAGTGCAGCCATAAAGATAGTGAAGAGCATAAAACGATGCATTCCACACATCAGTGCTCTCTTTCTCACTTTTATTGCTTCAAGCCCTGTCCTCTGGGTAATGATGTAAAGACTCTGTGACAGTTATACTGTGTTTGCTGCAGATCCATTTTATTGTCCCTTTGGAAAGGCCTTTCCATCCTGTGGGCCCCGGTGGGGCAGTAGCAGAATCAGTCTCAGTCCAAGCTGCCAAGGCCCACAAGAACTGAAAAGAATGACATGATGTGGGCTGTATTTTAGAGAACAAAACAGAGGGATAAAGAGTCTGTGATGTGTCCAGGGTGGTTACACAGAAAATTGGTGCCTAAATGAGCTGTCTCATTGGCAGCTGCAGCCCTGAATTGAATGAAGAATAAGGCATTTACCATGCAGGAAACATGGGAAGATCTTTTTCTCCATTCCATTAAGTTCACATCTGTCCCTGTGCCTTCCATGCCAAAGCCTTGACCACATGAGGTATCCTCAACTTGCAGATCAGCTCTGTAATGTGATGATGTTACATCAGTGTCAAGGCAAACCCAGGCTGTCCTTTGAAAATCTGCCCTTGGAGATCCTCAGCACAGCTGGGATTTCCATCAGGCTTCTCTACCAGGACAAACTTAGGGATGACAGAAATAGCTATCATCAAATCAAAACCTCAACCAGGCCTCCAGTTGGCATAGTATCCTACAGCTTACTACGCTCTTGTGAGCTAAATGAAGTGGGAAATATGCTTTCATTAGACATAGCTGAGTCAGCAATCTCCATCCTGAGAGCTGCAAAATTTAAGACTGAAGCCAGTAGAATCCCAAAATTATCAAAGAGAACAATACAGTTAATACACACTTAATAAAATCCATTCATTCAGGGAGAAAAAAAAAATCTGTGCATTGGTTTACAAGGGCCAACTGGTGACAACACAAACTCTGGGGTTTGTTTTTAATAAGCTCCTTAGAGCCCAGAAAATATTTCCCCTTACGCTTTTTGCTGTTGGAAGGTAGGTCAGATTTTGGGCGTAAACTAATTGGCAGCATTTGCTAAATCCTCCTTCCTCATCCCCCTGAGCATCCAAACCTAACACACCTAATTCCCAGTGCATCCCTGGGGCTGGAGGGAGACTACACACAATTGTGTGGGAATTGCCAGCTGCTGGTGTCCCACTGCTAAAGCCTGGGTGACCTTCATGTCACCCTCACATCAGCAGGTTGTGGTGGTGCTCCTGGGGGCTTCACCCTCTTGTCTCCTTCCTTTGGGTCAAGGATGTGTTCATGGAAAGGGAGATGGGCTGCATGTGGGGATAAGGAAGAGTTTTGTAATGAATAAGTGATGTTTTGGTACATTTTGGGACATTAAGTTTTTTATAGAAGGGATCCTTTCTTTCGGGTGGGCTGGGGAGTCACCCAGCTCTGAGCCCCTCATAAATCAGACCTCCAGGTCCTTGTTGCTGGCACTGTGGACTCAGTATGAGCCACAGGACAGGGAGTTCCCCCAAAGCACCCACAGCCTCCTCTGAAAGCACCAGGCAGCATCTCTGGTTTTTTCCAGCTTGATTCCCTGCTCTCAGCAGGGCCTTGTGACAACAGACTTCAAATGCATGGCTCTGAAAATGCCAGCACATGTAGGGATTGTGACACTGCAGAACAGGCATGTCGTGCCTTGGGTGGGAAGGGCTGGAGATTTCCTTGGGTTCAGTGCTAGCCCTGTTTGGAACTGAAGGTGATGTGCCTGTTTCCTTCATACCTTGGTGTTTTGATGGCAAGAGTGAAGTCCCCTCCCTTGGGATGTGGAGGATTAGTTAATTCCTGCAATCCTTCCACTCCTCTGAGATGGCTGGAAGGAGAGTAGCACTGGAAGCATTTCTGGTAGAAAGCTGATGGCATAGACATGAATTTGTGGATTTTTTTAGTTGTTTCATTGCTCTAGATCACACTTCCCTGTGCACCTGTCTCTCTCCTAGGGTGACCGTGGCCCAGTGGGACCCCCAGGCCCTCCAGGAGTCAAGGGGTCGATGGTAAGGAGTAAGTCTGCATCCTCTCACTCTTGCTGCTACCTCTCTGTCACTGTCCTAGCCAAACAGCACCTTCTCCTGTCTTCTAGTTCCATGACAACAGCTGCAGTTTCTTCCTGTGTCTGAAGGGATGGGAATGAGTTTTTGTCTGAGGGGATATTGAGGTGTAGCCTCTCCCCAGCAGTTGTGTCCAGCAGGTTCCCCTTCAGTGCAGCACTGGGTTCTGTGGCTCCATCAGCTGAGGACCTGCTGTGTCAAGGACTGCCTGTTCCCAAGCATCCTGGCTCTGGAACAGACCAACAGGGATCTGTCCAAGCTGCCCAGAGCAACTGGAAGTGCAGGGTGCTTGGGCAGCACAGTCACAGTGCCTTGCTGTGCTCTGCCTTTCAGGGATCTACATTTAGGAATTTAACAGTGGGGACCTCAGCTGGATCTTGTCTTGCTGTGACATTTATTTCCTGTCTACCATAGCACAAGACCCAAAGACATATTTTCATGTTAATTCAGCCCATTCTCTTCTGGGCTGTTCAAAAAATCTTGCTGCTGATATCACTGGCCAGGTTGGAGCTGGGCTAGTGACAGCCTGGCCATTTCCTTCTGCCCCTAAACAATTTTACCCTGACAAATATCAGATCTGCCTGCCCTTGCAAGCAGCTAACAGTGTAATTTTTCCTGTCTTCCCACTTGGAGGAAGATTGTGGACAGTCACAGCAGGCATGTTCTTCTTCCTTCCCTTTCAGGGGCACCCTGGGATGCCAGGAGCAGTGGGTTTTCCTGGGATCCCTGGACCAACAGTAAGTAAAGGCTATCATCACCTTGTAATACCACATCCTGGGCATTCATGGGCTAAGCCAAACAACTGTATTCCAGTTTATTTGAGTTTGATATGAACGAGAGAGGTGGGAAAAGGGACATGAATGGGAGCAACATGGAAAGAGACAAAATAAAGCACAATGCTTAATTCAAAATTTTGCTGCTCATTTCCCTAAGGAGGGATGTAAAAGTCACAACCCAGCCTCAGTGTTTTAGCAGGACACAAGCTCTCTAGTTCAGGGTGTTCTGGGCTGGGAATGGCTGGCAGTGTGGTGCTCACACCATGTGATACAGTGATGTGTCACAGTGATTTATCACGGTCACTTATCACACTGACCGCATCATGCAGCGTGACTGTCCTGCGTGGTCAAAGCTGTGGCATTGAGGAGCAGCAGAGCAGCTACCCCAGACAGACCCTCCATGTGGACAGGCTCATCTGGCACACTGCAGCTGTGGCTGGAGCATGCAATGGCCATGGAGGCAGATTTCAGCCTGGCTCCAGTTTCCCACAGATGTTCTTTAGATGCAGTTCGGGCTCTCCCAGCAGCACGAGTGTTGCTGGAGCCAACAAAAAGGGAGCCCTGGGTGGGTGCAGGGAATGGATTTTGCTCAGTGTGTGAACTCCCACAGTGCTGGTAACTGGGAGGAAGATCACAGCAGTGCAATGCCCAGGAAGGGGCGAAGGTGTGCCCTCCAAATCAGGGTCAGCTCTGCCACTGCCAGGAGCTCGAGGATGCTCTGGGGGCTCTGGCTGCAGGCAGCTGCTGCCTGGACACAGACTGTGCAGTAGCAAGTGAGTGGAGGTGAGGAAAAGAGAAAACCTGAGATCAATCATCCCCTCAGGGTGACCCATCTCTGCCTGGAGAGCAGCAGTGTAGCACCAGGTCCTTACAATAAAAGCAGCACAATGCCACCCACAGCCCCCAGCACTGAGCTGCTCTGTGGCCCCTCATGGCAGCACCTGCTGTTGGCAGAAGCCTAGGAGACAACTGGATATCTGTGATGTCCCATTTTTAGCACCTTCCCATCATGGTAGCTGCTGCATGACCTGGGGACAGCTGGGCTCCCTCCTGCTCCCTGCTCTGAGCACCCGTGGCTGAGGCAGTGTCTGCTCTGTGGCAGAGAGCTCCAGCCCTGAGCACCACTAAATGTGCCTTCAAGTGAAGCCAAATTTTGTCTGCCTTCACTGGGGTACAGCAACAGCATGAGCTGAGGCATCAGATCCAGGTGGAGATACCAAAACCTCTTAGCAAAGCTCTGGGAGCTGAGACCCTCCCCAGGTCCCTCTGCTTCCTTCAGTTCCCTCTTCTCCTGCAGGCAAATATCAAGTTCGTCCAAGCAAAATGTTTGCTCCACAACTGCATTTTAAAAAGTCATAATTCAATAAGCCAAACTTCCCCACAGAGCCAGTAAATCAAATAATCTCCTAATATCAAATCCCCACTCATTAACTCCAGCTGTTTTTCCACCAAACATTCCTTATTTGCCTTTCAAGCCAGACCTGAGGCATGCAGTTGTTATTTGTCCTAAACTGTTAAAATCTTTGAATGAGCCTTAGCAGTGATGGCTGATTAATTCAACAAAGAATGACTGAAAATGAGAAGCAAAGTCAATAGTAGGAAACTTTGCCCTTGGTTTCAGCTTCCTGGGCCTGTGAATTCCTTTTTCCTCTTCTTACTCACCATTATGGTGCATCTTCTCTGTTAATATACAGTTTTGAAAATAATGTGTATATATAGGAATATTAAAGATCTCTTATTTTCTAAACAGTTCATTGAAATTCCAGCAGGGTATCTAGCTGGAATCCCTCAACATTTGCCATTACAATGAATGTTTCTCTCCTTGTATTTTCAAAAGTATTTGGGATAGGCTGAGACTTCCAGAGGAGATTCCAAATACCAACTAAGGATTTCATTCCAGTACATGGTTATCATAAAAATCTCTATAAAACAGGCATCTGACACATCCACTGCCTGTGCCAGCCACCACTGTCCTCACAACCAAAACTGAGACCACAAATACAGCTACAGTAAACTGACTTTTCCATACAGAGTGAGAACAGCTCAGCAGTTGTATCCTGAACTTACATGCCATGCACAAAAGCAAAATCTTCATAAATGGCAGTTATAGGAGCAGTAGGAAGATCACAGTCCAGTTCTGTTCTGATCTGTGGTGGAGTTGGCAGGGCTGACAGTTGGTAAAAGTTATTAATATCTAAACAGCCAAATTTGATGTGGAATGTTTGAGAGAGCGAGGAGTGGATGTGTCATTTTGAGGTTTTCTTTTCTGACAGCAGCAAGGTACTAATTTTAAATACCAGGTTTAAAAGCTGTGATACAGAACTAAGTCCTGTAAATAGATATATCCTTTTTTTTTTTTACACTGATATTTTCTTTTTTACTCTGAAACTGGATTTCTGCATTTTCTGTATGTACATTAATGAATCATATGTGTACAAATCCAAATTAAAAGAAAACCTGAAATCTGTCTGTAATTGTAAGGAGAACAGGATCATCCAAAACACCAACAGTCCACATTAAATTAGTATCTAACTGCCAGTATCAATATTTATGCAGCATTAACAGGGCAACAGTTACTTAAAGTCAGTATTTGGCTGAAAAGATCAAATTTGGATACCCAAGATGAGGTGTCTGATTTTGTATTTGGACATCTAAAAAGCAGATCCTGGTTATTATTAATTTTGAACAGATGCTGAACAACAGCTGCTTTCAATAGATTCAGAGAGGATTCTGGATGTTCAGCCTCACATCACACCACTGACACAGATAACAGGCTGCAGGTCATTAAGCATACAAACCTCAGCCAGGATCTTTGGCCTAAATGTTCACAACCCAAAGACAATCCACAACTTTAAAAATAAAATAAAAATTTTAAAAAGGCCATTTATAGACAAGTAAGAATGGTGATGTTTTTAGCAAGTGTTTAATGAACCAATCTGCTGGTCAAGGGTGTGCATCTGACACCCCTGCAGATCACATAGGAATGCAGGGTCTTACCAAAGCTGCTGCCTTCCTCATTTTGTTTCCTTTTTCCCCTTCCAGGGTCCAGCAGGAGCCCGTGGTGCACCAGGGGTCCGAGGGATGAAAGGCCGCAGGGTAAGGCACTCCATGAGCTTCCATCCCTCTCCTGCTCCAGACACTGCAAAATAATCTGCTGGTTTAATCTGGGGCTGAGCAGAATTTGGGTAGCAGCTCCACAGACACATTTCTGCTGCACATAAAGGCTTGAAACAAATCTTAGCAGGGAAGTGAATGCAGAGGATGTGTAAGGGCAGAGGAGTGTCCAGAGTAGAGGTCATTCCAGTCTTTTCCAGCTAGCTGGCATGTCAAAACACAGTTTATGGATGCTTCTGGTGAGGATGATGAAGATTTAGTTGTCTGAAGGTATAGATGGGCTGTGGGAAAGGATGCAAGTATCAAACCAGAAAAGGTGCCTGCATTGCTATGGGAGAAAAAGTAGGTGAGATGTGAAGTGTTGTGGTATAGCCAGAGGCAGATGAAGGAGGAAATGTTATGTCATGACACAGGATTAGGAGACAAGGCTGACAGAAATAGAGCTGGGCTGTTCTATCCATGTGTTCCCCTCCAGTCTCACAGGATTGACACCTCCCAGCAGGGCTCCACAGGTGTGAGGAAGGTGGGCTTACCATTGTCAGCAAATCAAATTATGAGCACATCCTGTGCCTTTCTGAGGGCTTTTCCAGCCCTGATTTTATGTGTATGTACCCCAGCAGTACCACCTGTAAGCACAGGAGACTCCTCACCCTGCCTAGTGCTGGGTGAGGCTCTGCCTGGCACCACTGACAGTGCTGGGGGTTCACATTTCCCTCAACAAAGAGCTCACACACACACAGAGTCAGCCCCTGTGTGGCTCTCCCTGCTCTGTTTGGGTGACAGCCGACAGGGCAGTGACCTCCAGACCTGCCAAAGCTGCTTGTTTGGCTGCCTGTGACATCCAGCCCCCGTCCCACTGAGCTCTTCAGCCTTTCTTCTCCAAAGGGATATTTATTGCTGGAGCATTCCTGCTTTGGATTGCTTTTCCTTGTCCAGCTGCTTTACAAAGTATTAATAGTGAGCACACACGAGTTCTGCTGAAGGCCCCAACAACAACATATTTTGCATTTCTCCCTCCAAGGATCTGTTTCATTTTCAAGGACATACACTGAGGTAAACTCTACATTTTACCTACTCCCACTCTCTGCTTCTCCTGCAACTTCTGCTTGAGGGATTCAGAACAGCCAAGGATTTTGTTTCCCTATGCCACAGTCAATGCTTTCTTCAAATAGCTGGGACCAGCAAAAGAAAATGGAATAACCAACTAGAAAGCTTTGTAACCACAGATTTATGTACCCTGGAACTGCTCTAAACTTTCAAATCACAGAAGGATGCCAGTAACATCCAAGCTTGGCAGATATTTATCAGGGCTCGTCCTTTAACTTGTGACTGGGAAAAAGCTCCCACTCCCCTGTGCTCCTTGGTGGACAGGCTCATGGAATTCATTCCCCAGCTCCACTTGCAGAGGGGCCCCTGTGGACTGTGGTTCCTCTGTGCTGCACAGCAGGGATTAACTGGGCTGGCTGGGACATCCATGATCATGTTGGATGAGAAACTGGAGGTGTTCCTTCATGGTAGGCTCTGAATGGATGGTGGAGAATATCTCAAGGTAAAACTGCAGCACAGGGTTGAACAGGAAACACTTGCTGGATGGATCCAGGCTGGGAATGTCCAACAGGAGCAGGCTCCTGGTGAGGTGGGGCCTCTGAGGGCATCAGGGGCTTTTGCCAGTGCCTTTAATGTTTGCAGTGACAGAGAAGGAGCTGCCTCCTCCAGCTGCCAGCCAGGGATCCATCCCCATCCCTGCCACTGAACTCCTCCTTTCAGCAGGCATGCACAGGCAGCCCAATTGTCTGGCTCTTGGGTTGTCTGATTCCCTCACACAAACCTTCTGCAGCTCTTACATCCATACTGGCCTCGAGTCAGCCCACAAGCAAAGCTGGATTCAGCTCCCAAGAAAGGAGGTTGCCTGGGACATCAGGGACCTGCCCTTGGCTGTAGCTGGATCCAGACAGAGGGTTCAAACCCTCCAGAGAAACCCTGTGGAGCATCAGCTGCCACCAGCACTGTCCATCCTCAGAATGACATAACATAGAGACCTTCAGCTTCACTGGGTTTGCATTTCCTCTCCAGATGTTCAGCCCAGCAGACCCTGTGCCAGTCACTCCCTCTGGACGTGCCTCCACAGAGGAAGCCAGACTTCAAAGTGCATCCCAGCCCTGCAAACCAGGAATGCAGCAGTGGCTGCACCCTGACAGGCTGCAATGCCTGCAAAAAGTCACTTCAGGATGTGCAGAGCACTGATGTAGAAAGGAGGTGGTGCCTGGGGAAAAGGGAGCATTAAGGAGTTGGTCTTGCCCTAAGGACAGCAGTATTGGAGAGGGGTAAAACTCTGCCTAAAGCTCTACCAGCAAGGAGTGAACCTCTGCATCTGCTGCTGGTGCTCCTGCTCTCAGCTGCCATTGCTGGGCTGTGCTGTGTGCAGATCTGGTGTAGTCTGAGCACTGCAGTGATACAATCCATACAGAATTTGTGAGACACAGAGATGCACTTTCTGAGATCCCCAGCAAAAGGACAAACCTGGGCTTTGCTGGGAAATTCTACAGATTTCAGTGGATATGATGTAGGGAAGTCAGTATTGTAAGAACCAGCAGGTTTCCTGCCTGGAGGATTTCTACTTTGAATATCTCTCATTCACATTTTCCTTCTCTTCATACCCTCAGAAGATATTCCAGGCACATAGCATCCTATGTTTGCTTACTTGCTCCTTTGATTCCGGCTCTTGCTTTACTCAGGATGGGGAAATGATCCCCCAATTGTAATTTCAGACATTACCCTCTGTCTATCCTAGCTTACAGAAGGGGTAATTCAATTCAGAGTGGAAACATGAATGCAGCCCCTGCCAGATGTTTGTGGATTCCATGAGCTCTGTTTGTGAATGCTTCATTAAAGTTATTCTGCTTTTGAAGCAAACGTACATAGCAAATATGGTTTTGATTGTAAAGAACAATGGAGACTTTTTGGGGTCTGCATTTATGTTGTGATAGCTTTTATATTGTCAAGATATGTATATTTTAACAAGAAAAGCTTTTTTAAATTTGTAGCCTTCTTTTTAGTCCTGACAGGGCTATTGTTCCTTCACAAGTCTTTGTTTGTTCCACCAAACTGATACTGAACAATCTTCCTCAAATGTTATTTCCTTTCTCCTCTTCCCTAAGGAGAAGAAACTTGGAAATGTGAGCCCAGTCTCATTTCCCTTCATCTGCACTCAGTGTAGCACTTGGATGTGTGCTTAACATCCAGCTAGTGACAGCTAAGTACATACTTAAACTTAATTATTTAACCAAATCAAGGTTTAAATTTGGAGGCAGTTGGTCTATCAAGTCCCTTGCCCTATGTCACTTAAATCCTAAAGCACATTCCTGCAAATCAGCTCCTCAGAATTGGAAAATGTGTGGTCTCCTAAGGATGATGTCATCAAAAGGACTGGGAATCTCTATGAAAGGCTGAATATCAACCAGAGCCATGATTTTGTAACTCACATTCTAAAGCTGCACCTGAAATCCTGCTGAAAGTGCCTCACCTTGCCCTGTTCTCCTGGCCAAGGTGCCTGTCAGTATTTCTAGTTTTATCCTCTCACTGCTGGGTTCTGGCTCAGGTGATACAGAGGAGCTTTTCAAATCTCAAAGCACATTTCTCTTTTTCACTGTGCCATTCATTCACCCAGCTCCTGCATCAGCTGCTGCCCAGGTGAAGCCTGCAAACCCAAGATAAGGGGGGCACACCTGCACTCCAGGGCCTTTGCTGCTCCATGCCAGAGGGAAGGAATTGCTGCCTCTGCCACATGGACACGATGATTTCCAGCATCACCAACTGCTGGAATTTGTAAATGCCAGGGATTTGTAAAGTGGTGTTATCTAAGCAAACCTGAAAATATTTGCCTTTCAAGCTCAGCTGAGTTGTTGTTCATGGAGAAGTGGAGGGTATTGTTTTGCTTCCAGGGATCTTTCTAGTTGACTGAGAAAGCCTTAGAAGTGTTTGGGGAAAAGCTCATTCCAGATCCACGGCCAGGGATGTCTCCCTTTGGCTTCACTCAAGGCATCTGCTTGCTTTTGTGTTTGGCCAGACTGTGATAGTGAAGTATCAATATCTGGATAACTGGGTAAGGAAGGAGCTTTGGGTTTCTGGAACAGAGCTACTGGCTGCTCCTTCATGCTGCTGTTCAGAGGCTGCCACTGTGTGTCTGAGCCCTGAGTAGGTGTTTAACAGGAGGAAATGCAGCTCTGCTCTACAGAATCACCTTGGTGAGTACATAGCTCTGCAGGAACATTGTCTACTTCAGCAGCAGGATATATCCCCATTTCCTCACCTGGACTGGCAAAGCCTGAGCTGAGCTGCCCTGCCTTTGGGAGTATTCACACCCAGCCACTGTCACAGTCCCTTGTTTACTCTGGGGTTTCTGACAGCACTGCTTGGTGTTGCTCAGCACAGGGAAATGCTGTCCTGGCCTCCACTGACCAAAGGGCACTGAGGGTCCAGGGGGAGCCCAGGGGCTGTGCTCAGCCCTGTTGGCCAGGCCAAGCTGCCAGGTCTGCAGGGGGAAGGCACCTTGAGGAGCACTGAGGCTCCTGGCTTTGGGATGCTCCCTGAGAGCTGCCAGGACCTCACTCACTCATCTCTAACCAGTGTTGTCAGTGAAAGAGACTTTTTAAAATTTAACTAATTGGCTAAATGTAGTTTTTCCTGTCAGGGTGGATTAAGGAAAGCCTTTCTCCCAGGTTCCAGCCCAGAGAAGATGAAGCTTGCCACATGTATTTGAGAATAGAGGGTCACTTTCTCCTTCTCAGGTCAGATGCCAATGAGATGTGCTGTGATGGGATTAGGCAGTGACTGCTGTGAAGGGAGATTGCCCTGGCAGATCCTGCCATGCTGGTGACAGGGCTCTGCTGGAAGAGATGAGGATACTGAAAACACTTCCCCAGCCACAGCCATCCCTGAGGGCACCCAACAGCTCCACCTGGCTCAGGGCAGCCCCTGCACTGGCAAAGGGGCTGGACAGGGCAGGACAGGCTACAGGAGATGGGTCTGGAGGGGCCAGACTCATTCCAGTTTCCTTCCCATCTCTAACCCAGATCATCACTGTAATCTCCATGTCCCACTTGCTTCTGATCCCTGTTCCCTCTGCCAGGTCTGAGCTAAGGAATCCTTGCCCTCTGCACATCCTTCCCCTGCTCCACTAGCAGGTCACCACATCATCTCACATAGCGAAGATGTAATTGCACAAAATACCCAAGTGGCTGCTCAAAGAAAAGGGGAACAGTTTGTTTTCCAGGGAGGATGAGCATTTGGTTGTTGAGGGTGCTTTCCCAGGGTGCCAACATCACACCCATGCTGACACCTCCCTTCCCAGTGCAGGTCTGGGTCTTTGCTGGGTGTCCCAGTCACCCCAGGCAGCCTCCAAGATGCCTCCAGGCCCTGCTCTTCCATCACCCCAAGTAACAGGGCTGTCTGACTCGAGCTGTCAGTAGCCCTGCTTTTTTAAAGGACCTTCTGGTCTTTGTCATTGTGCTTTGAGGTTTATAGGGACATGGATTAATAAAACTTTTGGTCTTTACTGCTCTCTGATCTAGGGGCCAGCATGAGCCACAGCACTTGGGGTGTTGGGCTGGTGAGAGGTGCTGTGACATTTGTGCAGCACAGCCCCAGCTGTGAAACACCCCTTTGGTTGTGGGGATCCCATCTGGGGCACAGCCCCTGTCTGTCTGTCTGTCTGTCCTGGAGGCCAGGCTGAGCATTCTTCAGAGCTGTGCCATACTGGCAGTGCAATACAGGCTCTTGGTTATTCAGTCTCTGCTCCTCTCAGCAGCACAGGGCTTTGCCAAACTCAGTAGGAGTTTTTGCATTATTCTATATTGACAATGTTTGTCTGCTGTAATAATTTGGCTGGAGTTCCTATACATTTCTGCTGTACACTGCCTTTCTTTGTGAGTCTCTCTCTTTGCCTGTCATCCTGGAGTTGCTTTTCTAACACACTGGCTCCCTAGCCCTGTTATTACTTTTGGCACTGGGTTTGCATCCCGATTAAGCACATTGGCTCCTGTTTTCCCTTTCTGCATTGGCCAGCTCTCAGAATTCCTCTTACCACTACATTCTAGCACCACTCTGTGTTTTTATTTATTATTTATATTGCAGTAGTGCCTAAGAGTCCTAACTGAGCTCATGAACTGATTACAAACATGATGTCTGTTAATGGAGTCTCTTCATATGCCGTTTTTTAACTCTTTTATTTTCTTTGACTGTGGCTCTTTATTTTCTATCAGTGTGACACACTGGTCTCTGGGGGTCAGATGGTGCTGAGGGTTGTGTTTTCAGCTTTCCTGAACAAGCTTGATGATCTTTAAAGTCTCTTTCAACCCAAACCATTTTTTTCTGTGATTCTCTGATCATATCTTCACCCTCTTCCCAGGGCTCTCCTCACTTGGAACCCTTTAAAACAACAAGGATGCCCCTTCCTCAGTGATGCCTGAGCTGTACCATGAACTGCTTAACTTTTGCTACTCATACCTGCTCATTTGCAGCAGGGTTTGTGTCCCACACACCCAGGAGCAGGAGCCAGGTGTGGCACCACACCCTCCCCACCTCCAGATGTACCTGCCTGGTCCTTAACAGCAGCCAGATCTTTAAATATCACCTAGCTGTAGCTGAGGGCTTGGAGGCCACCTGCCAGCAAATACATCTTTCTCTTTAGGAAGAATTTGGGGCCCAAGATGTTGTGAAGGTACAGTGCAGGGGTTTGTGCACCTCTGTACCACCACTGTGACCCTGCAACAGTGTGGTGTGGCAAGGGTTAAGGGCTAAGGTGTTGGAAAAGAAAGGTTTCTAGGAAGGAAAAGGTTTAGTGTCAATAAGGCTGGAAGTGCAAGTTTGTGCATTGCAAAACTGTTGTCATGTAACTATTGTCTGAAAATAAGGCTGTTCCTGGCCTGCTTTTCTCCCCTGGCTTGGGTTAGTGGTTGGTAGTTGGTTTAACAGGAATAAAAAGTGCTGTGTGCTGGTAACAGTGAGAAATGGAGCAACAAAACACAGAAAGAATGTTTTTAGTCCTGGGCTCTGAGCTGCTGTGCCCAGCCCAAGCAGGTATAAGTTGGCTGAGCCAGGATTGATCTCATGGACTGTCCTGGTGGCCAAGGCTAAAGTGACAGCTGGATTTTCCAGTGAGCCATATCCTCTGTGTTCTTATTTGTGCCTCTCTTTTGCCTCCTTCCAGGGTGCCAGAGGCCCTGATGGACCCGTAGGCGAGCCAGGGTCGCGCGGTGTCAAGGTGAGTGCCAAGGCTGCTCTCAGCTGTGCTGTGAAATGCTCTGGGCAGGATCTGGGTCACATCCTCCTCCAGGAACAGGGATGTCCAATTGCTCCATGAGGATCAACCAGCAGGGATGAGTCTGTCTTGCAAGCAGAGTAAAATCTGTCCAGCATGGGGATCAGGGGCCTTGCCCACACTCCCAGCTGGCTGGGGAGTTCCTTGGGGCACAATCCCTGGTGTTTGGCCTCTCTAAAGCTGCAGGAAGGGAAATCTGATGCACAAAAATGCAAGAGCAGATGGGCTGGGGTGGAAGAGCATCACCAACAGTTTGTGCTCCTGCTGATGTGCCTTTGTCTTTTTGTTTTGCAGGGCCGGGCAGGGCAGCCGGGCAGGGCGGGCCCAGATGGGCTGCAGGTATGTCCTGTGTGAGAGCCCTGGGGACACCCACCCTGGGACACCCACCCTGGGGACACCCACCCTGGGGACATCCACCCTGGGACACCCACCCTGGGGACACCCACCCTGGGGACATCCACACTGGGACACCCACCCTGGGACACCCACACTGGGGATATCCACACTGGGACACCCACCCTGGGACATCCACCCTGGGGACACCCACCCTGGGGACATCCACCCTGGGGACATCCACCCTGGGGACATCCACCCTGGGGACATCCATACTGGGGACATCCACCCTGGGACATCCACCTTGGGGACACCCACCCTGGGGACATCCACACTGGGACACCCACCCTGGGACACCCACACTGGGACATCCACCCTGGGGACACCCACACTGGGGACACCCACCCTGGGACACCCACCCTGGGACACCCACCCTGGGGACACCCACACTGGGGACACCCACCCTGGGACACCCACCTGGCCTCAGAGCCCTGCAGGCCGCAGCACCTCAGGTGTGTCAGCTCCTCCCCAGCTGATAATTGCTGTAACTAATTGCTGTAACTAATTGCTGTAACTGTGTGTTCCCAGGGCAAGATGGGGGACACTGGGGAGACTGGAGCACGCGGCTTCCCAGTAAGTGTCCATCCCTTCTACTCTTTCTTTCATAACCTCAACTCCTTAAGTTTTGAGTCCTGGTCCAGGAGGGAGAATCTGGACCCTATCTCACACTTACAGGGCCACCTCTTCCCTCCTGTCACTGGAGCATTTTTGAGGTACACATTTCTTCCAAGAGGCTGGAGCTGACCCTGGTGTTTTTAATTTTTCTAGGGTATCCAAGGACCTTCTGGACCTCCAGGAGCAAAAGGGGCTCCAGGCGACCCGGCAAGTGTCTCATCACTCTCTCTCCATCTGTCTTTCCTTGCACACAGACACTTCATTTCTTTCTCTGTCTGTCTCTTCCCCACCATTTATCCCATTCCCAGCTTCTCTGTCCTTGCCAATTGCAGCATGGTCAGAGATGTGAAAGATTTGGCTAGAGTCCTAGGAGCCATAAGGAAAGACAAGGTCAGACCCCTGGAAAGCAAAAGGGAGCCATGGATCTGTGAGGGAGAGTGTAGGATACAGCCTGGGGTGGATTTTGGAAGGGAAAGTAGAAAAGAAGGGCAAGGTTGGGTCTGGGACAGGGTCAGATGTAACAGGAGGAGCTGCAGTGTAAGGTGGAGTGGGAGGGGGAGAGGAGGGAGGCTCATGGTGTCAGAACTGAGCCCACAGCTTTGGGAGAGTCACAGGGGAAAGTCAGACCTCGAGGAGGATCAGCAGTGCTGGACTCTAAAGGGACAGAGTAAACCAGACACTTTCAGATTGCCCACTGCAGTTGTTTTAGGTGGGAGCCAGGAAGATGAAGGGTGTTCTGAGCTCTTTGCCTGTTAAGGTGCCTCAGCACACCCACTGCTGGCCTCTCCATCCCACTAGCCAGATCTTGCACAGTGAGAGCTCCTCTGCCATGTGGGAGGGAACTGGTGTTTCATCTTACAGACCATGGAAGTGATGGCTCTTCAGAAATGAAAACAGTTGTATGAAAAAAAGCATTGTGTCTCTATTTTGCAGGGTCCCCAAGGACCACAGGGGCCACCCGGACCTTTGGGAGAAATGGGGCAAAAGGTAGGTGTGAACTTTGTTCCTGTTTGATTTCCCCTTCCATCAGGAGTGGCAGGACTGAGGGAGGAATAACCATGCAGGGGAGCATCTCCACACCTTGCAGTGTGGAACAATCAGAAAGGACTTCTCTGAAGTCTGAAAGCTTCCAAAACAAACAGTGAAATCAGAACTTTGAGCACCCTTTTCATCAGAGGCCACAGACACCCAGCTGCTGGAAGTACAGACCCATCTTCTCAAGAGAAAAGGTGACCATGGCAGGGACCAACATTTTGCACCAGAGTGCAGGGTCAGGGAACAAATCCAAGCACAATTCAGACTGATACTGGTCTTCCCTTCTCCCTGGTGCTAAACAAACACAGGTTTGCCAGCCCAGGTGGCCATGGCAGCCCCAGCAGAGGCTGCTGCAGCCAGTGCAGGAAGCCCAGAGCTGCCTCTGCTGCTGACAGTGCTGCTGGGCTCTGGTTGCCATGAAGCAGTGACACAAACACACCAAAACCCAGCAGTAGCTGCCAAAGTGTGCCCCAGTGGAGTGCAGGGGATGCCTCCATGGTTTCCCCCAACTCCTCTGCATTTTTGGCTTTATTTTACTCCTCTTAAAATAATACAGTCTTGGCTCTTTCTGTCACATGTGCCAGTGCTCCTTGCCCAGCTCCTTTCTGTAGGTCCTGAGCTGTAACACAGACATGAAGGTGGCTTTGAATGCAGTCTATGCAAAGTGTGTGAGTCATTAAAGTTTCCATTCTCATGGCTGCTGGACTGGATGGAGAGAGCTCTCAGCATGGTAAACCACACTGGGGAGCTGGAAAGCTGCTACTGAGCCACTCTGGATGCTGCCAACCAAGAAAGTACAGACCTTCATTCAAATCTGTAACTCCTCCAGGAGCCTCTCTCTGCACTGGCACCTCTAGAGAAACCAAAGCAGGATTTTTGCTTTCGTTGGAGCTTGAATTTTCTCATTGCGTGACATGACCGTTTGTTCACAAACCCAACACACACCCTGCTCCCTCCTCTGCTTGAATCCAGTTCAGCAAGCCAGGATTTATTCCCTGGGTAGCTCCCTTGACTATGTGCTCTTTTTTCCTTTATTCCCAACTGTAAAAAGAAGGGAGATTGTTGTCTGGAATGCAAATATCATAAGTAAATAAACCACTCAAATCCTTTAAAGAGAAGCTTTACTGTCCCATCTTTGGGCTTGTTTTACACACTCTCATTCCATGCTTCCCAGAGGTAGGAGCAAATGTACAAAGATTAAAGCTCCCAATAGATCTTGGTACTAAAGATAGTGAGAGACTGTGACCCCTCTTTCAGGGGCTGCACATAGAGCTGAACTGAGTGAGAACAGTTTGCAAGGTCATTCTCACATCTTCCATCTTTCTATCTTCATTCCTATCTTTTTCCAGGTCAAGCACTCATTTTTGGCTCTTTGAGGGATGCCAAACCCCTCTACTAGAGTCTGTGCTCACACAAGAGTGAGAAACTTTCAGCCAGTCCAGCCTGGGCTGTGGAGTTCTGGTCTGAGCCCAGGCATTGGCCTTTGGGTATTTGCTGGCCCAGTATGGCCAGAGACAGCTGGCTGGTGGATGTCAAGGCTAACCTGGCCAAAATTCATGCTGAGCTGCCCTCAGCTCCCTTTAGCAGCACCATCATGCCCCTGCCTCTCTGGGAATGGGAGCAAAGGCTCAGCTGGAAGCTATGGGGCAGCTTGACCCTCATCAGAAGGAGCCTGTTGGTGCAGAGGATGTGCTCACACCAGTGGGAATGGAGAAATGGGGCTGCAGGGAGCAAGAGCAGTGCCAAACATTTCTGTTACCCACTGTACCAGCCCAGCCTGCTGGACCCTTGCAAAGAGCTCCCAAATCTAATTCTGGACTTTTCCCTTCTATCCCAGCTGGTTCCAGTGCTGCTCCCTGGTGGGGTTTCTGACCTTAGGAAGCAGAGGGATTGGAAGGAGGCAGAGAAAGGTGCTTGGCAGAGGAGGCTGGGGAGAGGGAGGTGTGAGAGTTGAGCAGAGCCCTCCCAAAATCCAGGCACGAGGGGCCTCTTTGATGCTGTGGACCCTGAGCCAGCTCCAGGGAGGTAATTGCATTGCAACCAGGGCTTGGCTGTCCCAGGAGAGCTCTGCTAAAGGAGTTATGTCTTTGATCTTGCTTTCTGCTTCATTACAATGGGTTTTTTCACTATCTTGTTGTGGTTTTTTTCCCAGGGACCGCCAGGCTCAATGGGACAACCTGGTCTTGCAGGTGAACCTGGCATGAAGGTAAAAAAATCCCTGAGTGCAATTTCTCTGTCAGACTGGGGAGATAAATGACAACTTGTGTTCCTGAAGGACTGACATTGCAGGTTTACCCTCCAGCAGCCAAAGCAGACAGTGCATTCGATATAAGATAAAGTTTAAAAAACCTAAAACTGGGTTAATTTTAGCCATTTTTGCAAATTCCTGAGCCCCATGCTGAGGGAGAGGCTGTCAGTGCTGAGGAGAAGCCTCATCCCAGGGATCTTGTGCCTCAAGAGCTGTCAAGGGCCTTGGAAATGAAGCTCAACTCTTTGCAGATCCAAAATCTCAATGGAGAGAGGAGTCCTTGAGACTCAGAGATCCAGGCAGCTTCTACCTTGAAACCAGAAGAGTCTTAGGAAGGTCTCAGATTTAAAAATACCCTCAGACAAGGTCCTGCCACAGTTTCCAAGCCTCAGCTCTCTGGGGACTGAGCTGCTCTGATGGTTAAGGGGGAAGGGTGCCCTGCTCCAGATCATGAATGCACCTTCTTGTCCACATAAAAGCCATCTCTTTGTTTGACAAAAATCCCAGTGCTGAGCAGCTCAGAGGGGGCTTTATTCAATCCTAACCCCCTTGGTTTGAAGATTTGCTCCTGTGAGCAGAGCTTTTGAACAAACTCTATGTGGGGATTAAATGCAATTTCCTCTGTGCTGCTCTTCACTCCCACCCCCCACGCCATCCTTTGCCATGTTTTCCTTGGCAAATCTTCTGACACTTCACTGGAGCTACCGTGTCTTTGGCATCCTGAGTCTGCATGAGTGTTTCAGCTCCAGTGCTCCTGGCTGGCCCTCCTTGGAGCAGGACATGATGATTTGCACAGACACCCTACCTGCTGGCCTTGCTGGGAAGTTGTGCAGTGAGAGTCCCATCCTGCATTTCTCCAAACTGGAAGGAGCTGGACTAAGCCTGGTCTGTGCAGAGCAGTTTGCTGTGGGATGAGGTTTATGGATCTCTCAAACCTTTTTCCCTTGGATGCTCTGCATTTCCTGAGCTCTCTTCCATGCAAAGCAGATTGTTGGGTGGGCACCCATGGGAGAGAGCTGCCCTGTGGCCATCCTACCCCAGTGCCACATTGGCAAGATCCATTTGCTTGCCAGCTCCACTGCCTTCTGTTCATTTAACTGCTCTCAAAGGTTCAGGTTCTTCTGGAACTGGAGCTAAAAGGGTGTTGGGTTTTTTTTTCTCCCTCACTCTGGTTGTGTCTACCAACACACCACATTGCACCCAGCCTGCTGCTTGTCTGAGAGTGCCTTCAGGAACTGCAGCTGCAGGCAGCTCAGAGCCCTCTGTGACCCCTGTCCTGCTGAGCATCCCTGCAGCAGAGCCTGTGAGATGTGTCCTTCTTTGCTGCCCCTGTGCTGGGCCTTTGAACCCCCCTGAAAACTCAGCTGAAGGCATTTGTGCAGGAGAAGGAAAGAAATAATCAGAATTAGGAGTGCAGTGGGAAGTACCTGATGCTCCCTCACTTGAGTGAACAGCTCATCTCTCTGTATGTGCTTCCTTCCTCTAGGGTGATCCTGGCCAGCTAGGAATCCCTGGAGAGCAAGGTCTCGTTGGCCAAAGAGTGAGTATGGCCACCTTCTGGTGGAGCTTCTGTGCCTCATCAACTCCCCAGAGGTTCTGTCCCTGCTCTCCCCCAGCCTGGACATGCTGACCCTGTTCTCTGCATCCCACGACCCTCCCAGCCTGTTCCTCCTGCTGCTGGTCCAGCCCCAGCTCCCCAGTCTCTCTGAGCCTCTCAGATGGGACAGGGAGTGTGAAAGGGGCAGTGTGGGAACAGCTGTGGGAACAGACCCCTCCTGTTTGCCAGAGGCTGTGTCCGTGCAGCGCCGGGACGCTGGAGCAGGAGCAGCTCCAGGAACACTGGGCACACTGTGCAGGCGTGGGAGGGGATGAATGCTGGATTGAGGCTGGCAGGGGCTGTGTCCCTTCCCAGGACTGAGGTCAGTTGTTGGAGCAGGATGAGGAAGCCCCGGGTTAAATGAATTCAGACTGAGCTCCTTTTCCTGCAGACAGCATGGAGGAGAAACTGGCTCAGAATAGAGCAAGAGGCTGAGCTGCTGCTCTTGCTCCAAGACGAGCTTGTTCAGCTTAGGGTATGAGATAGGACACATGTTAGAGGGCAGGGCTGGGCTCCCATCAGTGAGCCAGCTGCAGAAAGCTCAGGGAAAAGCACATTTAGGCACAGCCTCATGGTGATTGCTTCTGTCCACAGGGAGAACCCGGGCTGGAAGGGGACAGCGGGCAGCTCGGGCCAGATGGGATCAAGGTAATCCTCACCCCCATGGAGTTCCAGTCTCACACATCTCTGTGTCCCTGTGATTCCCAGAGCTGGGAAGAGGCCAAGGGGATTTTGGGTCCTCTGTGGAATAAGCCTCTGCCCTGCAATCTCTAAGGATTTTTTTCTGCAAGCACACATAACAAACCACTCCTGTTTCACTCCTCTACCCACGTTTTTTGGCATCTGCTCAGATCTCCAAAAAGGTCAAGTTCTTCAAAATCTGGTTTCCAACAATTTGTCTGTTTTATTTGAGCCTTTACAGATCAAATTTCCAGCTAATCAGGAATTCCTGGGCCTGGCAAGGGAAATCAAGAATTGTCCATCACTCTCTCCTGCACCACTGACCAGAACAATGTTAGAGAGTAAAGAAACCAGATCCCCTTCCCTTGGCAGAGCCCCAGGATCTCACTCAGGGTTCACTCTGTATCTCACTGCTGTGAGTTTGCTACCTTGCCTTTGGCACAGGGCTCTGGTTCCTGTCCCTGCACAGCCAGCCTTTCCAAACAGGCCAACAATTTTGTTCCATGGAAAGAAAGAGCAGCCCATCCCACAACAATGCAGTTTATTGCTTCTTTCTAGTTAAACTATTTGCCATGTGTCTTTACTTCTGCTTATCTCTGAATGTTGGACCAAAAATCTCTTCCTTTAGGACAATCAAGGCTTCTGTATTCTCTTGCACTGCTGGCATGGCCAGGAGCTGTTGAACCAAACCAGCTCTTTCCACCCCAGATGTGTCTCTGGACACTTCACCAGATGTGTCTGTGCTCTTTAACCAGATGAGATCTTGTTGAGCTCTCCCAACACAGGTGCAAGAGGAAAATGGCTCAGTTCAAGGCTGCTTGGCTGCAAGGTTGCTCTCAGTATAAAACTGGCCTTTCTCATTGTCTCCTTATAATTTTGAGTGGTAGTACTGAATAATACAAAATATTTACAATATATATCTTGATAAAAGAAAAGCAGCTATAAATGTACTTCTTACACTTGTATGGTGGTATTTCTGGCCTGTGTTTCAGTTGGTTGATCTTGCCAAATACTAAAATTTTATTATCTGCCAGATTTTTTCACAAATTTCATCATCTGTTTTCACATGGAAAGCTTTAAGTGGGTATTTGGAATAAATTCTTCACTGCAAAGGGTGGCCAGGCATTAGAGCAGGAAGTGGTGGAGTCACTCTCCCTAGAAGTGGCACCTGGGGACACGGGTTAGTGGTGGGCTTGTCAGTGCTGGGTTGAAGTTTGGATTCATTCGTCTCAAACTTCCTTTCCAACCCAAATGATTCTTTAATTCTATGATTCTGTAATTGTCAGAGCAGTGATTTGACAGGATACCCAGTGCTCAGGCCATAGATGCTTTACAGGGCACAGTGACACAGTTTCACAGAGTGTTTATTGGAGCCCTGGGCTGATTTCTGTTTGGCAGCAGGAGCTGAGCAGCCACTCCAGACAAACCCATCCTATTAAAAGCCTTTCAGCATCTCAAGCTCAGGGCTTCTGGATGAGGCAAGGGGGACTTTCAAATCTTGTCTGCCTGCCTCATTCACGTGGGAGGTTCAGGCCTTAATGCAGGAGAAGCAAAGAGGTTCAGGTTACTCTGTGTAATGGGGGAGTTCTTTCTCCTTCAGCCAAGAGATTGTAAAGAAAAGAAACCTGGGTTTGCTCCTTTTTTTAAATGTCAAGTGTATTATGACTCATCCTCATTCATCCTTTTTCTTGCAGGCTCTCTTCCTCTCAGACTCCTGAAATATTAATTATGTGGTGGGGTTTTCCCTTGCAAGAGCTTTGTACAGTGACCCATGTGTTTGTGTGGGTATGAAAACCTCCCACCCTCCTCTCTTCCACAGGGAGACAAAGGAGAGCAAGGCCCAGAAGGAGAGAAAGGAGAGAAAGGCAGTGAAGGACTGAAGGGAAAGGAAGGAGCTCCTGGATATCCCGGCATCCCAGGTGTCCGAGTGAGTCTGTGAACCAGCCCTTGGTGGCCCCTGGGCTCCCTGTGGTGATGACTTTGTGAACCAGGACACTGCTCAGGGCAGGGGGTCACCTGAGATGGAACTTGTCATAAACATTATGCTAAAGTGGGTTATTTCCATGAAAAACGTTTTCATGAAAAGCTCTGTCCAGGAGGTGGTTTGGTCTTTCAGCTGGGATTCACCCTGGAGGATGTGAGTCTGGTCTGCCACAGGCTTTGAGAAATGGAGCCTCCCTCCCACACATCTGTAAGGTGGGGTTAGGGGGGAGGCCCAGAGGACTGAGAGGGGCTGGTTGCTCCCTGGTTGCCACAGCTGGCTTGGAGCTTGGAATTGGCCACCTTGTGCCTTCTCTGATGGTTCCTTGCTTGCTCCTGGTCTTCCTTTCTAAGATTTCCCCATTAAATATAGAAAACAACTAGGAGAAATCAGCAGGCTGACTCCTGGATCCTCAGTGAATATCCTGGGTATGTCTGGTTCACTTGGAGGTCTGATCTTGGTACTGTGGAAAGACAAAGTTTGATTCTGGCTCTGAGATGAGAGGAAGCAGGGCAGTGTCAGGTGGAAGAAGGCTCTGCCCAGTGCCCCAGGGCTGCTCTGCAAATCAGGCCTTTCTGCTTGAAATGTGGAGTTTATCAGGTTGATGACATGGTTTATTATTTATTATTATTGTGATTGTTGTCTTGGATCAGAGTTATCAAGGCTCATTCACTGGGATGCCCTGCTCCCCTGTGGCATTTGTTTTACCCCTCCTGCAGCTCCACACTTCTGTGGAAAAACAACAGGAAAACCAAATTTAAAGGCAGCTCTGGAGTCCCAGCCTGGGCTGGGTGGGAAGCAGCAGGGCTGCAGGTACCACTGAGCCTGGGTGGATGCTCCACGGTGAAACATCGATTTTCCTTTTGGTGGTGTTGTGGCTGGCTAAAAGGAGGGCAGGGAGAAGGGTGTGAGAGGATGGAAGCAGCAAAAGAGATGGATTTGTGTTATTTTTGGGCTGAGGTTGGGATTTGAGCACTGACTCGACTAGAAAGTGGAAACACTGGCTTAATACTGTAGTGCAGCACCATAAACGTGCAGAAAAAGCCTCTAGTCCTGCCCCAAATAAGGCCACCCTTGGCCACAGGCCCCTGTACCCAACAGGGAGCCCTTTCAGGATTGGGATCATACCACAGGCAAGGGTGGTCCCCAACACCCCAGCTCCTTCCCAGCTGCAGGCTGGCACAGCTGGGCAGTCGCCCTCCTTCTGGCTGCTTCACATGTTTATATTGTGTATGTTTTAAGAACCAATAAAAATACTAAAATCATGCAAAAGCCATATTAAGTTAGAAAGTATAAAATACAGATTCTCTCAGACTTTGTCACTGCTGTTTGCCAGCATGTCCCTGGGAACATGATGCTGTTTTCTGGTTTATTTTTTTTTTAAAAAGGAGTCAGTAGAGCCAAGATTCCTGCCCATAATCACTCCCTTTTGGTTGTTTTTTCTTACTGCAGAGTGCTATATTTCCATCTACTATTTTATTATACTTCTTTGTATTTCCTAATGCCTAAACTCAGGCAGACTTTCAGACCTGCGTAGGCTCCAGATAGTGCTGCCTCCCCTGCCAGACACTGTTACCTAATCCACAGGCTGGTGTTCCTGTGCTCACTGAGGTCATTTAAATATGGAAGTCCTCTGACAGAAGCACAAATAATTTTCCTCTTCCCATTACTAAGAATTTCACCCTACATTCCCATGGAGAGTATAAATATCAGTGGGATCTTCCTTAGATTTCTGTCAAGATAAGGATTACAGCTCGGAAGTGCAAACTGCTACAAGTTACTGCAAGCCCCTCCTTTCCAGCTGAGGGTCAGAAGCTGGAATATCCAGCCAAGCCATCCTCTGGAGGATATGCTGCAAAAGCCACCACAGACATAGCCCACCACAAACTGCATGATGCACAGAAGTCTTTAAGGCTACTGGACTAAGACAACAAAAAACCTTGTCCTGGGGAAGGTGAAGGTTGTTCAACCAAGGGCAGATGTCAAGGTGACAAACTCCTGTCCAGGATTTGTATGGAAATTGATTGGGGAAGGTGTTGATGGCACTGGAATTGCAGGGAGAGGGAGCATGTTGGGTTTGGGTGCTGCAGATACTGAGGGGTTCCACACCACCCTGCTGTGAATGACTTTACTACTTCTGATGTGACAGAGTTATGCTGTCCAATAATCACTTTAGATGGTTTTAAGAACTTCATTTTTAGCTATTGCATCTCCATTTGGCCTCTCCTGGCATGACACCCCTAAATCCTTACATCTGTGCTTCACCACATTCCTGCCTGGATCCACTGATGTTTTCCTGGGCTTTTCCTCAGCCCCAGTATTTGTTGGGATATCCTGCTCAGCTGCAAAGGGGACAGGGAAGATTTTGATGCTTCTGTGCCCTTAGCAGGAAAGGTGCACACACAAGGATCTGTGCAGTTACCTGTGCCAACAAACTGAGCTCCATTTGGGGGTGTGAAGCTCATCTTCTGCTTCTGGAAGTTAGTTTGAGGAAGCTGATGCCCATCTGTGATTGTGGACACAGACAAGGTTCTCCTAAACCTTGGCTTGTCCCTGTGTTACTCCAGAGGGGGACTCACAGGGACATGCCCTCCATGGACAGCAACAACCTCTGGAGAAAACCCCTTTTCATCACAAAGTTCTGCAGCCACACCACGTCCTGAAGGTTTGTCCTTAATGCCAAGGAAATGTTTAGTCTTAATCTTTATTTTGCTTATGTCTACAGGAATGTGACACTTCCCTATCAAGTGTCCTTGTGACAGATGTAGGAAATGAGGTGCCAGATTGCTCTGAAATGATCTCACTTCACTGCTGGTACATTTTCAGCCTGTTTTGTATATCCTGGCGTGGAGCAGAGGCTGGTGCTGGCAGAGCAGGTACAGGAGCTGGAGAATTTGGCACAACAGCTCACACCTAACGTGGCAGCAGGCCAGCATGAAGGATGGTAGGAGATAAAAGGATCTGCCGTCCTGGAGCTCCCTGGAGATGGCAGACAGAGAGATGTACCCCAGAGCAACTCTGAAAGCTGGAGGAGGCACAGAGGGTCTGTGCTGCCCTTTTGGGTCCTGCAGAAGAGAGCACTCACCTGGTGATCAGTGGGATCAGCAGAGCACATGTGGCTTTCAGAGCAAGACTTCATTTTCCAGAGAGTCATCCCGATGCTGAGAGCACATGACTGCCTCAGCACAACCAAACTTCCCTCTGTGCTCAGGAAACGTTTTTCAGAGATCTTCAGCTTTCACTTGGCTCAGCCATTTCCAGCATTAACATATCTGAAAACCGATTTCCACTGTGGTTTTGAATCTCAAACAAAAAGCAGCAGGGAGGCCCCAGTCAAGTCTCCAGGGGTAGTTTGTACGTGTTTCAACGCCAGTGGATTTCAGCAAACAAACCTGGCAGCTGAGATGGTCCATGAGCTTCACAGCTGTGGCTGGCAGGGCTCAAGGCAGCTGGAGCTGAGATAAATGAGTATCCTCTATCTTTTGGTCACTTTGTCCAAGTTCACACTGCTCCGTTCAGCCCCAGTTCCTGCCCAGTGGAGGAATGGGCCAGTTGTCCCCCTGGCCATAAGAAAGAAATGAGAGCACCAGTGCAAGATCCAGTTGGAATTCCCAGAGATGTGTACCTTTCCTGAGCTTATTATTCCACATATTATCTTCTGTCTTCTAACACAAATGCATTGCCTTCACTTGACTTTGACTCTCTTCTGAACGTGGCCATTTGCCCTCTGGTTTGAACAACAAAAGGCTGAAAATCCCTTCCCCTTGCAGAGCACCAGGAACTGTTTGGGCATTCAGACAGACTGGCTGGAAATGCAGACTTTTTGTATGGGCAAGGCAGAACGAGGATATTCCCCACACACTGGAAAGTGCAACAGCCTGGTGAACTCTGGCAAGGCGTCCACCAGCAGTGCAAGTCATGGTGTGGTTTGCCAAAATAAAAAGATGATTCATCTGCTCATCTGTAAGGCTGTCAGGGAATAGAGCCACAGAGCCTGAAATGCCCAGAGAACATCCCTGGAGAGTAACCTGCATTCACAAAGGATCTGAGTGCCCATCAGAGCTGCTCGTTGCATCAGAGGATGGTAAAAGTCAGAGGCTGGAGTCACTGGTGTGCCACCAACAACCTGGCCACAGGCAAGTGGGAGAGAGAGTAACCTTCCCCCAAAAAGTGCTTCCTTCTGCTGCTGTGATAGAAAATGTGGCATTTCAGCCCTTCCCTGAGAGGATGATCCAGAGTGGCTGAGGAAGGCCCAGGCTGAGGAGGGAGGTGATGGGTTTCCAGCTGCGCTCTGTGGCTCTGCACTGTGGTTTTTGTAATGTGCTGGTTGCCATACAGGGCAGACATCTGATAGCAAGAGGTTTACAGTTCCAGGAAAGCAATTGGAGAGCCTGGAAGTACTGAAATACAACATGCTCTGAAACAAGAAATTCCCTGATTGTTCAGCAAAACTGGGAGTCGAGTTCTTTCCACTTTAATTTTAACCTGAAATCCTATCTGCAGTGTCATTCGAGCCATGTCAGGACTCAGAAAGCTTTGAGCCAGACACTCCAATGGTCTAAATTGCCATAAACAATTACATCAGAGAAGATCTTGCTGCATTTGCCGGCCCTGCTGTGGCATGCAGATGTGCACCATCAGCCCAGAAGAGCTTGAAGGGGGCTGTAAATCCTTTTGCTCTGCTGCAACAAGATCCAAGTCCTTTCATTTGCTCTTCAGGAGGGGAGAGTGACAGAGCTGGGCTGGGCTGCAGAGCTGAGAAGGTTTTTTGAGGGAACTCACAAGATCAAGCCATGAAGTACAGAGCATGGAGTGAACTCGTGGCTCTTGGCTCCGGTGCTGTGGTCGCTCCCAGAGCAGGAACAACCCCACACACAGCTCTGGATGGTGTCCTGAGGATCCTTCCCATCACAGTTTTGTCCCTCCCTCATCTACAGGCTACAATCCTGAAGTGGAAGGAGGGCTTGCTGGCCAGGATGGACTTTCTGCTCCGAGCAGTGCCATGCTGAGATGGGGCTGCTGTCTGGGCTCTGCAGTGCCAGGGCAGAGCAGGAGCTTCTTCTCATCCGACACATTGCTCTTGTACAAAGTTGTCCAAACATCACTTACAGCAGAATTTGTCCCAGAGTGGTTTTTGCTCTTTGTTCTTTTCTGTTTCCTGCCACTGGAAACATGATTCAAAGGTTTTCTGCAACAAAGCGCCTGGCTCTGCTGTCGCTGAATCCAGCCATTCTCTGCATATACATGAGCTCAGCCACAGCTGGCAGCACCACATCCATGGCATTCAGCTCCCTGAAAATCTGAGGCTGCCGAAGGACAATCCTGGAGTCACCACTGGTTTTAATCTCTGCTCTCCATGCAGAAGTTTATGGGGTTTTTTGATAATGTACTGAGCTGTTGTTTCCTGGAAAAACTGGGTTTTGTGTCCTGGACCATGGGCTGTCTGTGGAGTAATTAGTTGAAAGAAATTTCTTAAACTCCCCCAGCTAGAGGGTGTGGGGTCACCCTCTGAGTGAGCAGAGGAAGGAATGAGAACACCAGGCTCAGTGTGCAGGGGAGGGCAGTGTGTCAGTGGTACCAGCGAGATCCTCACATCCTGTATCGTAGGGAATGGGTAGTGTTACTCCAAATCCTGCCCTTGAATTTTGTGTTAGGAGTAGATGCACAAGGTAGCAAAGTGGTTTTCTCAGGGTCATGCAGGAGGTCAGTGGGTGGCAGAGGTGGCCCAGGAGATCACAACAGGCCATACCCCTGTCCTTTTCAGTAGCTGCTACATCAGCAGGGCCAGTTCCCATACTGGAGCCCAGTTTCCAGAGCTGAAGGTGTTTGCACTTGGCCGTGGTGTGTCACAGCCTTGGAGTACCATTACACCCAGGAAAGCCATGAGCAAGTATTTGTCCTGCATCAAAAATCAAAAGTTGCTCAGAAATGCAGGCAAATATGCTGAAAACCTCTGCTTTGAAGAGTATGAGACCAAGAGTGAGGGCCGTGCCTCTGTGCAGCTGCAGGCCTGGGTCTCTCTGCTTCCCCTTCCAGAACCAGGGTGCTCATCCCTGGGCACCTCTGCCCACAGCTGCAATCAGCTTCTCCTCTTGCTGTGACAATCAGTGCTGCTGGCCCCAGGCTCAGCCTTTCCTGGGCATCCCACTTCATGAAGAGGCACATGCTGGATTTTGTTGTTGGGGTGACACTGTGTGGGACTTTCCCCACTTTTTTTGCTATTCTGCTCTCTGTCACTCAGTCCACCAAATCCATTGAAACCTTTGGAGTGGCCCAGGGTTGCCTGTGAGCCCTGTGCATCCTACAGGGAATCACAGAGCTTTCCCAGCCCCAGGGAACTGCTGCCTGCAGCAACTGAGGCTGCTCTCCAGCAGCTGAGGGGCTGCTTGGCCCTCGTAGGCTCTGCTGCTGGGGAAGGCAGGCTGATCCCAGCTGGTCTTCGTTTAGAGTTAATAGGAGTCAAAATGAGCCAGAATTTGAAATAAATCCCATTGACTTGGCACGGTTTCTTTCCTGACTCAGACGAAGGAGACGCACTTTTCAGGCAGTTGCTCCAAGATTCCCCTCCTTATTGCAAGAGAGGATTTCATTCCCCTCCTCTTCCACAGCCCCAGGGCATCTGTGTCCTTCAAAAGGAAGATATTAACCCTTAGTGTTTGGGGGAGTGTCAGTCAGAGCTGTGCTGCCCAGGTGCTCTCTCTGTTCTTTTCTTTCCCATTGTCAGATTCCAACACTAATTTTTGGAGCGTTTTGGTTTCATTGTGTCTGAAAGTTTCTCAGCTCAGTGGGGATGAGGCCCTGCACTTCTCCTACACTTCCCACTCATCCATCAAGCGTTTTAGTGGCACCTTTGTCTCCCGTGCTTTCTTGGAGATGAGGAAGTAGAGGCAAAGAGAGTGGGGGAAAATGGATTTTTCCCAGAAACAACAAATTAGTGGCAGTTCAGAGCTACCAAACTGAACCAGAGCGGCTCAGAGCACACAGCACAGCTCTGTACATGACTCTTTGCTGCCTTACACTGTGGCTGCTTAGGAAAATCAAGTTAAATGGACTTCCTCCTCCACAAAACCAAAAACAGCAAGTTTCAGAGCAACAGCTGCATGCAGATAAGAGTTTGCTCTTAAGCAGAGAGTTCAGAATACACAATTTTGGGTTGGATTCCCATTGTAAGCTGAGGAACTGAGCTGAAAGGAAAGTCACAGCAATTCTGGCTGTAGTCTTGCCATCCAAGACCTTTTTATAGGATTTCCCCAATTTGCTCTTTCTTTGAGCGCAGCCAGCCAGCTCTACCTGCACTCCCTCTCGGGTTTCCACAAGCAGGCCCAGAGCCCATTACTTCCCAGTGCTCCCAGTGAAACCCTCTGAACCTCACAGCACAATCAGGTCTTTCTTCTCGAGAACAGTTGAGTCTTTCTTCTTTCCCCATACTCATTCAGGAGCTGCTGCCCTGTCTCCTCCCCTTCCAGACTACTGCTAGGCAGAGTGATTATGAAATGTGTTTCTTATAAATCCAAAACATTTATGTCTTCAAATGCCCGGCCTAAATAATCCCACTAATTTCCTGAGTGCTTGTGAACTGTCCTCCATGGGGGGAGGCTTCTCTCGATCAAAGTTTATTAAGTGGAGGTTCTCATATGGAGACATTGCTGAGCAGTAGGAAATTATATGGGGCTTTTTCATTTCCCTTTAAATGAGCTCACTGGCTGGACAATATGGGCATGGTCATCCTATGGTTCATGCTTCCTACCTTTATTGTTGCTTTAGGTTTCCTGCCCTTTTTACATCCAGTGCCTCAAACTATCACTTTTTTTTTCCTCTGCCACCATGTCACTTTTTTTTCCTTTGCTCAGTAGCTGCATTCTGGTGGTTCTGTCTCTTCCTGCCTCATTTTTTTTGGGAGGGAGGAGTGACCTCAGACCTTCACTCAATGACATACACCAAAAAAAAAATAGTTTGAAAATATGCTCCTGCTCCACAGCAGTCCTGAGCAATCCTGAAGCAGCCTGAGGCAAGCTTTGGGAAGCTCTCCCACCAGTTCTGTGCCCTCGAGACCTTCCTTCCTGTGCTGTGCTGCAAGCAAGGCAGGAACATATTTGCCCTCTGGAATGCCAAGAGCCAGAGCAGGATGGTGAGTCACATCTCTGTTCCCACTTCCCCGACCCATTGCCTGCAGCAAGAGCATCACTGGCTGTGGGGAAGTTTGGGTCAGGATTTTAACTCTGTTTGTTGTTTGGCTCTGTTCAGGACATATCTCTCTGCAGTTCATTCAACTTCCTTGTTTTGTTTTTCTGGATGTTGTTGTCAGAACATAGATTTCAACTGTTGATGTCTGGTGAATTTAAAGCTGAGCTGCTCATCTATTTGCTCCTGTTAGATGTTGCTGTTGTGCTGGGCAATAGATCTGACTTTTCTGTCAAGGCCATCAGCAGCTGGAAGTCTCTTTTTCTTTTTCTTTAAAAATTAACCAATTTGCATTGGAAAATAAACCATTCTTCTTTCCCTCAGGGGAATATCTAAGGCTATACTAAAAAAATCCTTGTAAATCTGTGTCCTTACTGAAAATGACAATGAAATTTTAAACATGCTAGACCTAAGACTATAATTTTTATTTTTTTTTTTGCTTTCCTTGGATATTTTGGCATAGCTGAAGGCATGTGACTTAATAAAACCACTGTTTTCCACTGTCCCTGGTCACAAATACCATCATCATCTGGAGGTACTGATATGCTTCTCTAGTGAAGAATGCAGCATATAAAGAGAAATCACCGTTTAAAAATAGTCCCACTGACAGAGGAAGCTTGGAAAGAAGATATATTTTCTCAGCAAACCATTAACCCAAGGCATACAACAAAATGTGTACAAACCCCACGAACAAAAGCGTGGAGTGTTCAGTGCCTTGGCACAGTGACCCAACTGATGTGAGTCCAGCAAAGGAAACTTGGATTTAATTATTTTGATATACAGGCTTTTGTACATCTTCTGCCCTCACTCCTGTCTCTGCTAAAGAGGGAAGAAATCTTAGGAACCTTAGGAACTTTACACTGCAGTAAAAGAGGTACCAAAAGGTGCTACATTCCCAATGTACTTTGAGAGAGCCTGGATGAAGATATGACCTCATTAAATTTTATTTTTATCTTTTTTTTTTTCCTTCCTGTTCTGGCCCTGATTTTTTTCATCCCTGGACAGATGAGTCAGAAGAATGGAGAGAGAAGGGATGGGACTATTTCTGAAGGCTACCAAAGTTGTTGCTGGGCTTTTTCTTCTCTGTGCAATGTGTGGAGTGTGGCAGTGCAGTGATTTCTGGGAACTGTGCAAACCCCTGCATATGTGCCCTGGGAACATCTGGGATTGCAACAGCAACCACATCTGGATCATCACAAGTAGAGATATCGCATATCTGGGAACCCCAGACAAGTGTTGAACTGCCTCTAAATTCATCTGGGCAGAATTCCTGCGCAGTTGGAGAAAGCATATCCAGGAAAATCAGACACATGGTAGGCTTCCCACTCACCAGCAGAGCTTGCTGGCCAAAGTCCTAGAAAGCGTGCTGGGAGAGCACAGAAATATCCCTGACTGATAGAGCTCATTCCTCTCGAGGAGGTGACTCAGTGAGTCACAATCTGAGCCACGTCTCTGCCCGTGGTGTCGCCAGCGTGCTCTGACCCATTTTTTTATACCAGCCAAGCTTTTAACCAGTGGATGAGAGTCAAGAACAGCAAGGGAGGCTTGGAACAATGTCTCTATGGCTTGCTGTGAGTGACAGCTCATCTCACTGTCACTGACAGGAGCTGGTGATGCTGCCAATGTTTTTTTTTTCTCTTCAGCAATGGAGAAAGAGCTGCACCCCAGCTGGAGGACCCAGGAGAGCTTTCTGGAGCAGATGAACATCCCTGCTCCATGAGGCCGATGCGTCATAAGGGGAAAATGGAGCAAGGAGTTTATTGGAACCCGTATCTGTGCTCACATCCACCACCCAGGGAAAAGACAAGCTGAAGGAACCCTGAGAAAGTTTGAGAAGCTGTTTGTACGTGGCACAGTCTCACTGTGGATTGAGCTCATTTTTGGGAGCAGGACTTGGACTGTCAAAGTTTGGTTTGGTTTTTGTTGTTCACCCTCTCCCAGATGACTCTAGCCCCTCTATTTGTGCTCCATGATGGCGAGTGCAAGCAGGACCTTGAATGCTGGCAGATTTTAGGAGCAGTGTGCAAATTTTGTTTCTCAGATGGGAAAATATAAAGCCTAAACTTGTCTTCTCGAAAAGCAAAGACATTTTCCAATGCAGGGTAGAATCAAGTTTCAGTCATGAAGCTTTCATGGGAGATGTATCCTGGTGGAGGGGACCAGGCTGTACTTCAGACTCTTCTGAAGTATCTGTGAGACCCTCGTGACCTCCCCATGAACAGGGTCCACCTGCCCTGCACAATGACAAAGTGTGTCTCATCAATGTACTGGTATCTGCATTTTTACAGACAATATAACACATTCTCAGCCTGGGGATAGAACCTTTGCATGGAAATCTTTGTTTCATGACCTGCCACAACACTGCAGTTCCAGGAGCATATCTAAGTATGCAAAACAACTCTGCTGGAGAAGAACAAGGGCTTGGCCATCACTGGGTTAGGAACAGATCTAGCTTAAAATGGGCTTTCTCCCATCTGCAGGAAGCATCTACTGCTTGTGCTTCCAAAAGTCCAGGGAGACTGATGGAAAAACACTATGCAACTGATTAAAAACCCCAGTTGTCTCTTTATTCAGTCACATCTTGTTTTGACAGTAAAGTTTTGTGAGTGATTCCACTATTCCCTCTCCAAATTTTAAAACCATAATGTGCCAGGGCACTGCTGCAGAGTTATTGTGCTTCAGGTGCTGAGTACCAGGTCCCACAATGAGCTGCTGTAGAGCTGGGAGGGTTTGGCCATTTCTGATGCTTTCACTAGTGAGAACTCCTCTGTACTCCTGTCAAAAGTGTAAATCATGTGGGTGATGCTGGAGGCTTGGCACCCATCATCTACTGCGGCTGCTCAGCATCTGTGGGAAAGTAGTTCCAAAAGTGATCTCTTGGAAAGTGGCTGCAAAAAAATAGCACACAAAAAAAGCCCTGAGCAGTATGGAAGAGACACAGAACAAGGCTCATGTGCTCCTCAGCAGGGACCTGTCCTTTGTGAAGCCTAATGGTGTTGGCAAAGTGAGCTCCTGAAATGTTTGACTTAGGTAAAATGGAGCTGTTCCCTCTGGGGAAGTGAACTGGCACAATCCTTTAGGGTTGGAATAAATCTAAATTCCTCCTCTGTGTTCAGAGCAGGCACATCTGAGGCCCATGTTTCAGATCAGAGTGAAAAGCCCCAGATATGCCTCACTTTATAAGTTGCTGTTATTCAGCTGAGACTGCAGCACCAACCATGGTGAAAATTGTACCTTCATAGCTGGGAGGCAGGGGAGCAGAGGGAGAGGTGTGGTGCTGGTGTGGAGATGCTGTTGAAAAGTTTGTCACAATTGCCAAGAAAGCATGAGTTATTTTGCTCAGTTATACTTTCTGCTTCTTTCTGTCAAATTCAAAATATTCTGTCTCCCTTGCAGCCAGCAGGGTCAAACACTGGAAAAAATGAGTTCCCTGAGGTCCCTAAGGAGAGGCTGCTGTATTTAGCTGCTCATCACAGCACATTTCTGTGGTGTGGGTGTGAGGAGGGGCAGCAGGTTCTGCACCCACACTGGGTTCTGACAGCAGTTCAGCATTCCTGTCTCTGCTTGCCATGGCTCCCACCTCAAGTTTTGCATCCCACTGCATTTCTAGAATCCTCATCAGTAGATTGGGGGTTCTGTGTGTGTGCCAGTAATAATACAAATAGAGGGAGGGGGTTTTCACTGTGAGCAGGAAGTTGTGCATGGTAGGTGGATAGAGAATGAAACCATTGCCTGTTTTCACAAGGTAAAAAGAAGGAGAGGTGGTGTGGAATCAATGATTCTATTTGGTAGGGTCCTGAAACTATATAAAAAGTGTTGATACCTAATTTAGTGCCAAAGCTGATGAAGGATACAGCTGTTGGGAGAGCAGTGGTGCAGAGATGGCAGCTCAGGTGTGAACCAGAGGAAACCTTTTGTGGGAATCAGGGTAAATGTGTTTGGGTAGGTGCACTTCTGGAGATCCTTCTTATGTACCCTTGGAGACAGAGGCACACATCTGATGGCAGTTTTCCATGACCCACCTGTCTTCAAGATGTGATTTTAAAGTCATCATCATCAAAATTATCACAGTATCACCTTTCAGCTGTGTTGCCCAATAGCCACCTGAGCACAAAGGTCTTTCCACCTTTAAGCAATGAGTTTTCCTCCATGTGTGGGAGCAGCTAAAGACCAAACTCAGCCGTGCCCCAGCTGTAGCACCTGTGGCTTTGGTCTGACCTGCACAACCTCCTGGGCTCCTTGTTCCCCATGGCTGGGTGAGGATGCTCTCAGGTTTGTGTGTGCTGGGGAAATGGCTTGGGAGTGGCTGGTTGAGATGTGACTTCTTTGCTTTCCCATTCCAACATCCTCTTTTTTTCCCCTCTTCTAGGGACCAGAAGGGAAACCAGGAAAACAGGGGGAAAAAGGCAAGCCTGGCCAGAAGGTAGGAGCATCTCTCTGATAACATCACAGCCTGTGTGTCTCTCTTTCCTTACCTATCTCTGATGTTTTCCTGCAGAAGTTTTGTCCCACACTGATGTCAGTGCCTTTGCTCTGCAGGGCAGCAAAGGCTACCAGGGGCAGCTCGGCGAGATGGGATCCCCAGGGAGGCAGGGGCCGAAGGGGAACCAGGGCCCCAAAGGATCCCGAGGTACCCTGGGACCGATGGTGAGAAGAGCTCTGCAAATGCTTGAACTCAACACAGAGAAACCTGGCTGGCAGTGGTGGGCACGGGCCTGAATGGAGCAGAGAGCCCAGCACAGGCTCCAGGGCACTGAGGGAAATGCTGTCAGATGGGGTTAATTGGTCAAAACATCTCAATCTGTGTTCTGAGCAGCACAGGAGAGAGTCCATGGGGTGGTTGGGGTGGTGCCCCGTGAGCCCAGCTCACGTTGCATCGAGGCAGTTCTTCACAACTCCCCAGATAGGCTGAAATTGCTGAAATATTGGGGATTTTTCCTCAGCTGAGTGAGCTGATAAGCTATTTTTTGCAAAGATCTTCCCCTCTGAGACTGCACACTCATGGCAAGAGCTGCTTCCAAGTCGAGCTGTGTTGTTATAAGGAACTCTGCCTTGGATTCCTGCCCTGTTTCTACACCCACTCTTGATCTACTTATCTAAAACACTTGGAGCAAGAAGAAATACAGCATGGGAAAGGGTTTGAGCTGGGTACTGAAGGTGAGGCTTCCAGAGAGAACAGCCATAGTATGGCAGAGAGGGCAGAAATTTAATTTGCTTTAGGCACAAGAGACAAATGCAGTGATATGTAAAAGTACCTCTTATGCATTGCAAGCTGGTTAGGAAACTTCTTGCACTCTATTTGATAGAACTTAGTGCAACATCAGGAGTTATTTATGAACTAGGAATAGTGGTGATATTTCAGAACAGCAGCAAAAAGTGATGGAGTGGTGGTTCTGCTGATAGTGTTTTCCTGCACTAAAATTTACGGCCTCACCATATATCCTCCCTTAATAGTCTTTGGCAAAACCTCCATGGATTATTTCACAAGGAGGCAAAGCAATATCTGAGCAACAGTCTGTTGGAGTGGACATGTCTCTGTTTTGTGGAAAGGGCTTTATTCCATGCTAAATGGGATTATATGGAAATTTTGTGGCTCACTTTAATCTGATGATCTGATTTAAACCCCTTTGTTCACTCTGCTAAATATGTGATTCTGATCTGTGGCAGTCTGGTGGACTTCCTAGCACACGCTAATTTGGATATAGAGATGTGCAGGGGGGCAGAGGAAGAGCACACAAATGCAGCCATTTCTGATAGCAAAGCTGAGTGAGGTGGGGAATCCATTGCTGCAGGCTGGCAAAGGCACAGAATGGCTCCTGGCACCCCTCTCCATGTGTAAGAGGTTAAAGCCAAGCAAAAGCCACCAGGTTTGCAGCAGAGCTCACTGGTGGCCAGGGGAAGGACTGGCCACAGTCCCATGTGGAGCCAAGCTTTGCTGTCACAGCCCAGTGCATCCTCCTCTGGTGCTGACACCACGGGCTGCTCTCAGTCCCTCTGTCTGTGTCTCTCCAGGGAGCTCCAGGAAGGATGGGGGCTCAAGGGGACCCAGGCCTAAAGGGTTACCAGGTAAGGGTTTTATTTTCATCTCCCAGCTTATCTGTTCTTAAAACTGCCACTCCAGGATGCAAATTGTTCTTAAACCATTATCTAGTTCTGATCCCGAGTTCAGTTCTTTGTCAAGACTCCATTTTCACCACCTGCATTTGGTTCATCCCTGCCCATGTGTCCCTCCAAAGCTGGCATGCACCACCCAGGGCTGTGAGATGTGGCAGGGAACCAGGCAGGACTTTCAGTCCCCCAGCCCTTTCCTGGCTCCTCACATGCTGTCTGCTCTCCACAGGGACATGCAGGACCACCAGGGCCCATCGGACCACCAGGGCCAAAGGGGGAAAAGGTGAGTTCAGGAGTCTCATGTCCCCTTGAAGAGATGATTGTGCCACTGCTCATGATTGTCTCCCATGCATCTGCACTCTCCTCACCCTGTGGCAGAAGCAAAGGTGCCTCCTTGACCTCACAGCCCCTTTCATAACCCCTCAAAGCTACAGCCTTGCCCTCCAGGCAGTACCAGGACACTGGTGCCACCAGCACGCGCTGCCCAGGCACCACGTGCCCTTGTGCCAGAGGCTGAGCCAGCACCAGCCCTGGGGATGTGTTTTTCCTGCATCCACAGAAATTCGGCTCAATCCCCAAACCAAAAGGAATCAGATTTGTAGCTTTCTGTGACCAGGTCAGAATAACTCCCTGCACAAACGAGCTGATCTTCAGCTGCTGGTGTTTCTGCTCTGCTCCATGTTCCTCGTGCCCCACCTTTCCAGCTGCCCTGACTCAGAGCCCTCTTTCCACGGTGGCTTTTCCCTGGTGCTTTCCCCTTTTGCTGAGTCAGCACAGCCATAACCAGTTCAGGCTGGAGCAGTGACTCACCCTTTAAGGGTTTCCTGTTGGCTCCCAGAGCTGATGGTGTCCTTCACATGCCTTCCTCAGCCATGCTCCCTCCTCCTGACATGTCTGTGCAGAAGGCTCTGGGGACAGCTCATTGTGGCCTCCCAGGACTTAAAGGGAGTATCTAAAAGAGGGGAGCATCTTCCTACAATGGACAGATAATGATAGGATAAGGAATGCTTTTAAAACAAAAGTGTAAAGATTTTGGGTAGATGTCAGGAAGTTCTCTACTGCCCCATCCCTGGAAGTGTCCAAGGTCAGGTTGGACAGGGCTTGGAGCAGCTTGGTCTGATGGAAGTTGTCCCTGCCCATGGCAAGAAGTGGAATGGGATGGATTTTAAAGTCCCCTTCACCCCAAACCATTCTGTGATTGTCCCTTGGTGTGGGAAGAGAAGGTGATGGGGACTGGTCAGTCCTGATGTCCCCATGAAGAGGAGAGATGCATGAACTCTTTCTGCTCATTTTCTACTCCCCATCACCAAGAGAGCATTCAGCTTTGCCTCTGCACACAGGTAGTGCAGACAGAGCTTCATCACTTATAAAATGAGTTTATAAGGACTTGCTGGGGCTTGGAATGGATCCCTTCAGCTCAGGCTCCTGGTGTCAGGATACCCTGTTCACACCATGCTCTGCTGGAGATTCCCTGTGCACACAGGAATCACTGGGGCAGAGCAAGCTGTTGTGTTCCACTAAGATATTCGCACACCTCAGAAATTTTGCTTTAGGGGTGAAAAATGGTCATTGTGCTTTTTCTCTCATTTCCTGCTGCTGAAACACATCCATGGAGGAGCAGCTGGTCCTGCTGCTCCCTTTCTCCATTTGCTGCCTTGCTGAACTTCCTGGCAAGAGTTAGACAAGCACACCAGCCCAGGATGATGTGAGAGCTCATGACCAGACACATTGTCAGCTCATAACCTGCCCCAGAGGTTTCTTACAATTCCACTGTTGAATCTTGAGCATCCTGGCAAAAAGTTGTGGGTCATGACAAGCAAAAGCAAGGTCAGCCATTGACCCTGCAGCCTGTGCAGATGTGTGTGTCTATTGCTTAAATTGCAGCTGTAGTTTTATTTGAAAATATTTAAAGTTTCCATCTTGAAAGCTCTCATAATTTCAGTAGCAAATGATCCCCAAATTATTCATCTGAAGAGCTCAGTGGAGCATTTGCCCTTCATCAACAAGATGTTGCTCTGCAAAAGGACACAAGAAAAGCACTCCCTGAGTGGATCTGGTGTCAAAAGAGCACAGCAGCATTCTGATAAATTAATTCTACGTGCAAGTATCCAAGCTGAGGCCTGATGAAACCACCAAAGTGTCCAGTGCACCCTGCTAAGAGCAGTCAGCTCTGCTAATGACAGCTGGATCTCTTCATTCATGTTCTCCTGCAAGGCCAGTGGCTCTGCTGGCACCTTGCTGGGGAGCTGAGGAGGAGATGCTGAACCAGGAGAGCACAAAATCATGTACTGAGCCTCCAGCACCACTTCCTGCAGCATCCAGGTGCTCCACAACATCTTCCATCCAAGTTTTCCTATCCACCCTCCCTCATCTCCTAAGAGCTGCCTGGATCCCAGCCTGAGGACAGACAAATTCCTTCCCTCCAGACATCTGTAACCTCTCACAAGCGTGTGAACACAGAAATGGGAGCCTGAAAGTGAGAAATAAAGAGAAAATGGAAATGGGACCACGAGTACTCTGTGAGCTTTAAGTAATGTGGTGAATGGAGCTGTGCTGAAGGAGGAGGATGTAATGTGGGGAAGGTCCCCCCTTTTTCAGAGAAGAAAGCAGTTTGGTGAGAGGCACTGCTGTGGAATCCTGTGCCATCCCAGCCAGCTACTCTGCCACATTTCATACATTTGCAGCTCCTCAAAGAGGCCTTGCTCAGAGCAGACGCCTGCTCTTGGCAGCTGCTTAAAGCAGTCCAGATGGGATCCTTTTAAAAATTACAAACTGGTGTATCTCACTTTGGGACAGGAGCCAACAACAACAAGCCTTCCCTTCTTCTCCATGCATTTTCCATTTGTATCCTAACATGTTTACTTTGCTGCCCTTTACTCTAACTTTTTTTCACTGCAACTTTCTGAAGAATTAGCACAGACCTTTCATCTCTCTCTCAAGCAGCTGAGGCACCAGGAAGCTCTGGAGGAGCTCGGTTTTGCAGTCCTAGAGCTGACCAGGCTGCAGGACTTTCTCAGGCAGGAGACAGAGAACAACGTGGGGATTAGCCTCAAGGGGAAACAAAGGCACGATGGGGAGAAAGTCTGTGAGTCTTGATGCTCTTCAAGGGTCCCCAGAATTACAGCTTTCTCTGAGTTCATCACACTCAGCTCCCGAATGGCAAAGGTGTGCACATCCTGCTGGGGAAGAAGCAATCAGTGCCAAGACTTGTGTAGAGTAACAGACACACTGGGATGACTTTTTCTTATTTCCCTGGGAGTTGAGAAATGGTGGTTTTGTTTCCCTTCTAGTCATCATTCCTTAGATAGTGGCTAGAAAGCAAACCAGTTGCCAGGTATTTTGCTGCTGGCTTCCAGCAGCAAGTTCAGTAGCTGGAAATGGTCAGCAGAGAGAGGGTTTGCTTCCCCTCCTCTTCTCTGCCACCCAAGTTTCTCTCAGAGGCAGGCAGGCTCACCAAGAAATTTCCCAAATGTCCTTACTATCAGCAGTTGCAACTCCAACAGGAGAGTAGCCCAGAGAGAACGTCAAAGAGAATTGTAAATACAGCAGAAAGAGCTGGTGCAACCACTGAGAATTACAGAGTCTTTGAAAATCTTGGCTCTGCAATCTTTGGAGATTTGGATGTTCTTGGAGCACCCAAGCACCTCCAAAGATGCTTCAAAGGAGCTCTGAGACACGTTCATCCTATGGAGCCCAAGTGCCAGAGACTGCCATGGAGTAGTCAAAAACGGGAGGAGCTGGAATGCAGCAATCTTCCATGGGGAGCAGAGAAACTGCCATCTCTGAGCTCAACTCCAGAGAAAACAGGACATCATGACCCTGAGTGACTTTCACAACAGAATTTAAAAGGATAGTGTCTCTGTTAAGTCTTAAGGGATCTCTCTGTGGATGTTTTGGAGGGACCTCAGTCGTAAATAAGCTGGGTGATGTTATCTGCCAGCCAAACCACGAGCTCTGAGCTCGTGCTGGGGAGCATCCCAGCAAGCAGAGCAGTGTGTAAGGGGCTGTCTCACCTGGCTGATGGCAAAACAAGCCCACAATGGTGGCACACAACCCAGGAGCCCATGCAGACCACCCGTGCTCCCACAGCCCAGACAGCCCTCAACGAGGGCGGGGAAATGCTTGATTAAAGAGTTTGGTGGAACTGTCAGCAATAAAATTCAGAGGCAGAGAGTTATTTCCCATATTGTCATAATTACATCCTGCTTGCTGAGTTTCAGGAATTGTTGAAAATAACCCTTTGCACCTGGTTACTTAAGGGGGAGAGTTAGACCAGGCAAAAACAACCACCAGGAATCAGGAAAGCAATGTGAAGAGTCAGTGAAACAAACAACAAAAAAAATTGTTTAGTCTTTCTTTGGATGAAGAGGAAATAAATTCAACAGAGGTTTTGACTTCAGATGATGTGGAAGGATGGGATTGGGTCTGTGCAGAAGCATCTGGTCTAAAATCTGCTGTTTATATTAATACTAACATTTTATTCACAGGGACAACAAGGTGATGACGGGAAGGTAGAAGGCCCACAGGGACCACCTGGAGACAGAGTAAGATGTTAAATCCCTTCTCTAATCAATCCTGGAGCAATTTTTGTGGGTGGCTCAGTTGGATTGCTGCCTGACTTGTAGAGCATACACAAGCCATTGAGATATTGCAGATGAAAGCTTGTTTACATCTCAGGTCTCTGTGTGCTCTTGTAGGGCCCTGTTGGTGACAGAGGTGACCGAGGGGAGCCTGGAGACACTGGTTATCCTGTGAGTCTTATTCTAAATGCATGATTCAAAAATGTTTGCCTTGGGGAAGTGCTCCCAGCCCACATCAGCCCCCAGCAGTCCCAGTTCATAACCTGCTGCTGTCCCTGCTCAGCTGCTGCACTCAGCTGTGATTCAGACAAGGAACAATTCTGTTGTCTTTACCTAAAGCAGTAAAATCATTGCTGAAGGCAAGAAAGTCAGCATCTCACCCTGCCCTGCACCTGCCTGAGTGAGGCTGAAAGAATGAGTGAGGCTGAAAGAATGAGCAGGACCATATGAGCACAGGTCTCTGTGAGTATCAAGGAGACATCCTAGACAAGGTGTGTGTGCAAGAGTCCATGGCAGTGCTGGACAAATCTCAAGACTGATGTGCCTGTGGCTGTAGATTCTTCCATGGGAAGATCTGTGAACTTTAAGATTTGGAGACTTCCAAAATCTTTGCAGATTTCTCTCAAAAGCAGAGCCAGGGCTATGAATGATCCTGCTGTGCTCCCTATACCCTCTTTGCAGGACATTTTCAGCTGACTGCGGCTGAGCTGCAAAGGCTCCATGAATTAAGTTTTACCTCCATCCAAAAGCACCTGCTCAGAGTGACCCATTACAGTAATTTACAGAAGATTTTGAATTCATCAGAGTAGCAGTGCTGCTGCCTTATTTTCTAGGACAGATGTCTCCAACTGCTCACTTCCATTAGTGCTGTATTTTGGGATGCATTAAAACACCTTTGCTGCTTAGCTGGTGATGAGCAGGTCCTCTTTCCAAAGCATAACCACAGGAGCATGAGCACTGCCCACAATTTCTTCATTTTCTACTTCACCATTTCTGTATCAGCAGAATGCAGACATGTGTCTTCTTCTGCCCCTTAAATCACATTACATTCCTTTTTCTTTCTCTTTGCCACAAAAGAACAAAGACATGTTCCCTCTCTGTTTTTTATTTAAGGGGCAGGAAGGGCTTGATGGAGAAAGAGGAAAACCTGGGCAGCAAGGCTTACCGGTAAGAGATGCTGCTTCATTTAAAGTACCCAATGCCCCAGGCATGGGAAATCAGGGAGGTGGGAAGGGCTGCAGTAGGAGTGTGTGAAATGAGAGCATTTCCATCAGCCAGGCTATGGAATGGGCATTTTGAGCCACATTTGAGACTAATAAATGGATGACAAAACAAGGAGCACTCGCAGTGCCTGCTCCCAAACCATCCTTTCTGAATGAGGGACTGGAAATCTTTGGAGATGGGTGGTGGGAGGTGACAGTGACACTGGAAGGGTCTGCTTGGAAATGATCCATTTGATGTGCTGCTGGTCCAGTGTGAGGTGAGAACATATTCTACTTGCAAGTTGTTTCCTCTCAAACTAGTGAAAAACTTTGTGAAAGACTAAATTAAATCCAAACTCAAGGGAAAGTACTTTTTATTCCCTTGTTATATACAGTAGCATCTGATCTTTATGTGGGACTACTGCAATGTGCAGCAGTACATTAAATGTAGTTCGTATTGGGAAATAAAGTTGAATCAATTCCCACTCTTTGTAAGGATGCTGGGAGGAACAACAGATTCTATTTTGGGATTAAAATGGCAGTGCTCTGTTATATGGCCCAGAAATGAGTAGTGCTGCTGCATTCCCCGGTGGATATAGTTTATCTGGGGGTTAGTAGCCCCTCAGATGATTCAGATGGAAGCAGGAACTTTTGATTGTCTTTAGTAAAGGTCCATTGGAAACGTGGCTCAAAAACAAGCTGAAAAAGAAGATCTCTGCAGGGAGAGCTTCCTTACCATTTATTTGATGTTAGTCCAGAAACTGCCACTGACACAAACACAAACCAAAAAACCCAACCTGGCTGGCCAGGAGAAAAGGCTGAGATGGATGTGGTGGGGAAGACACCAGCAAGAGAGCAGTGAGATGTGAAATGCCCTCTCTGCTTTACTCCACAGGCAGTTTCCTAACACCTGACCCCAGGTGAAACCAGGGCAAGGGCTGCAGTGTGCTAAAGGGAGGTGGTGCCAGCAGTCAGTGTGAGCTGCTCGTTCTGCACTCAGGCTCCTTCCTGCCCACCTCCAGCACTGCTCTCCAGGCACCATCTGGAATTTGGTGAATGATTTCCACAAATACAGGCACCACCAAGTGAGGGGCAGAGTTGCTTCTTCTCCAATTGACACCCTGTTAAATGCTCTCTGGAGACAGTTCCTTGCTCCCTTTTCCCCAGGGGCCTCTCTGAGTTTAGGCAGTTTCCCTGAATTGTTTCCATACAGTCAGCATTATTAGGGCACAAAAAAATGCTGTTCTTTGTACTTCATGCAAGATACTGCCAGAAGAGAATTTTAAGCAGATTTTTCTTGTTTATGTTTTGTAGGGGGATCCTGGATCACCAGGCAAGCCAGGAGCAAAGGGATCCAAAGGTGATGTGGTAGGTTTCAGCAGGGTGGATTTACAGTGTCCCAAGTTTAAAGAAAATCTCTAATTAAGAGGACTCTCCTGGTTTTGCCCAGCATGTGGAATTTTTACCTATGGTCTGTGCCTTGAAAGGCTGTGGAGATCCTTGTGGGAGGGCTGTAAACATCTGGGTGTCCAAGCCCAGTGGTCTGTTGGTTTGTGGAGCTGGAGAAGATCAGGACAGTTCCAGCTCCAGCACGATGGGTAACTCGTGGGCAGGTCTTTAGTCCCTGCTTGTTGTGTCTCTCCCATGCCCTGTTTGTGCTGTCTCCAGCCAGAGCTGCCTCATCCATCCCAAGGAGGGCTGAGCCAGGCAAGTCTCTCCCTTTCATTTGAACCAGAAACTTTTCTGGCTTGAAATCTTCTGGTTTTGGAGTCCATTGATCCATGGAGTTGTTTCTTGGAACAATCCCTCTAACTTCCTGTCCTTATTGAGCAAGAAAACTCAGCACAGCACACATGGGTCCTTCAGGGTTCACTGGGGCACTTCACACCTACTCCTACCTCACATCTGGCTGCAATGATAGCTTGCTAATTATTCTCACAGACCAGGGACTTTATTTGCTAAAACATAAGTATGTGACCTCAATACTCAGCAAATTCCTGCCTCGCTCTTGGCAGATGTCAGGGTTTTTAATCTGACCCTGCTGGGGGTAATGCCAGAAGATAGTTTTAGGTATTCTTGGCAAGAAGAGTGCAAGGTGATAAGATAAATTAATTCTGCCCATACATGGACAATCTGGAACTGCCTTTGAGTCTAATGAATAGCAGGGAAAGCACCCCCAGGAATATTTATTTTATGTAGCTGACCAGCCTGGTCCTCTGCAGATGGAGAAACAATGCACAGAAAATGAGTTCTTCAATGTAAAAGTGCTTTAGTACATGACCTCACTAAGAGAGCCCTAGTGAAGGTGGTGAGGCTGAGTTTTCCGTTCATTCTGCACAAATTAATCCTTTTTACAGCTAATAAACCTCAGGAGTATTTCTTTTCTGCCTTTATTCACAAAGCAGCATTGCAAGTTTCAGACAGTAGACACCCTTTTTCATTTCCATTAGCCTTCCAAAACAGAGTTGCTTCTCAAAGAGAAGCCACCCCTGAACACCCTCAGAGGACTCACAGGGTCCTGGGTTTGCTGTCAATGAACTGATGGAGGACTCAGGGTTTTAGCATCTTGTTCTAATGTTTGCCAGTGTACCAAGTCCTCCCTCGAGTTCATCCTGCTTTATTTGTCCTCATCTGCTCTGTATTAGGAAAAATGCAGGTCCTTGCCTTCTAGCTATTCATTCCTGCCCTAGAACTCTCAAGACATACGAAGAATCACTTGTAATAAAACCAAATAGCAGTTCATTCCCCAGCACTGCAGCAACTGACTTTATAAATCTCCCCTTTATAAAACTCTTTCCAGTCATTACCCAAAAGAACACCCTGAAGTCACGGTCCCAAGTGGAGCTGTGCTAGAACTGCTGCAATTTTAGATGTCTTTCTTTTTTTTACTTGCAGGGTCAAAAAGGAAAGCAAGGAGCACAGGGCAGTGCAGGGAGCAGAGGCACACCGGTAGGTGGAAATTCAGCTTTCTGCCCCAGGAAATGCTGTCTGGGAGCTCCTTCTCTAACACCTTTGTGATTTTAGGGCATCCTTGGGCTACCAGGTCCTCGAGGAGTGGTGGGAAGGCAGGGTCAGGAGGGTGCCCCTGGAGTGGATGGAGTGCCTGGGAAGGACGGCGTGCCTGGGATTCTGGTAAGCATCAACTGCAACCTTGTGGCATCAACAGCAAACACAACATTGGAGCTGGAAAACTGAAAGGTAGCACAGGACAGATTATGTGATCCAGCTATGGATATTCCAATTTTCATGTACCCAGAGTGGATCTTCTCCACATATCACTAGCACACAGAGGCAGCAGCTGCCTGTGCAGGACCAGGTCTGTAATAAAGTTGGGTTTGTAGCCTGGCGCTCACATGCACAGAACTCTGTCCACATCTGCAAACACACCCCTGCAAACCTATCCCCCTGTTGCTGAGGGCAGAATCCCAGCACTCCCCCGTCCCCCCAGCAGCTGTGCAGAAGGGGAAAGGGTTTTGTTTCATAACCTCTTGTGTGTTTCTTTTCCAGGGAGAGCAGGGTGACGATGGGGAAGAAGGTGTGACAGGGATGTCAGGCAAGAGAGGAAACCCCGGCGTGCCAGGACTCCCAGGGGCCCAGGGACCACCAGGATTCAAGGTGAGTTTCTGACTCTTTAAGATGCTGCTGTGAGTGATCCAGTCTGTGAGGCTGATGCCTCTGAGCTTCAACTCTCCAAGGTCTAATACAGTCTCAGTTCCTGCTGCCATCTTTCACTTAGCCAGAGGCTCTGCAGATCTTTCTTCACATCCATCCATCCATCCATCCATCCATCCATCCATCCATCCATCCATCCATCCATCCACCCATCTTGTACATTTTTCTGATTTTCTCAGCAGCTGAATGTCCCAGAGACCTTTCCTCCTTTACCAAAGGAGCTCAGGAGCCTGCAAACACACACACTCATGCTACAAACACTTGAGTCTTATCTTTACAAACCTAGCTAGAAAAAACCTGGAGAAGTTGCAGAGGAGCTGCTACAGCCCACCTGTAGGATGTCCAGAATGGACACTCCATGAGAGATTGAGGTGTTCCAGCTGCTCTGCAAGACCCGAACTGCTGGAGGGAAATTTGTGCTGCTGAGTTTTTAGCACATTTACTGGGTTAGAATGAGTGAGCCAGTATGGGCTTGGACATCACCCTGACTGGAAGCAGGGACAAGCTGCTTTCGTGACCTTGGGGTTTCTTCCCAGTCCTTGCCCTGATCCAGGCTCACCACAGGATCTAAACTGGACCCACAGCAATTCAGTCATTTGTAGAAAGACTCTGTAAATAGGAAGACTCCAGCTGGGTTTGGAGAGGCTCTGGGATCTGATTTAAATTAGGGCTCCATAGCACATGGTCCTTGATCTGTCACTTGCTGCCCTCCAGCTGCCTTGGGCAGTACAACAGGAGGTGGCTGACGCTGTCCTGGTCACACACACCCTGCCTCCAGGGGAATTTGCTGCCCCTTTTCCAGCTGTTCCACCATCCTAGGCTCTCCCTGCCTTTGCTCCTCTCTGCCAGCCTGCCCAGACTGAGTAACTGGGGCTTGTGCTGCTCCTGGGGCTTGTGCTGCTCCTGGGGCTTGGCAAGGGGAAGAGGGGAGCAAAGTGTGGTGCTGGGGGGCTGAAGGTCCTCTCTGGATTGAAGCTGTAGAGCTAACACAGGGGGAAATGCTGGCTTTGCAGCCTCTGCATTGAAGTCCTGCTCTTGGCATGTCTTCAGCATTTTCCATGAATTAATCATCAATTGCCAGCCTGCTGGGGGAAGAGATTGTGGGAAACTGCAGGGCAGGATGAAGAACGTAGGAAGTGCAAAGAGAACACATTTGATCCCCTTTCTCTCCCTACCCCATGCAGGTGGGACAGCTCTGCTGAGGCTCCTGCCCTGTGGGCAGCCCAGGGGGGACACAGCCATGCCCACCTGGGTGTCACCCTGTGCACCCTGCACAACCTGGGGCATCCCCTGATGGATCCACATTCCTCATCCCAACGAGCCATCTTCTCCAGCTTCCATCTATGGCTATTTCAGCTGACTGCTGTTATATTTAGCTCCTGTCCTTTGGAATTACTTGAATTCTGTTATTTTTAGGGTGAAAGAGGATTGCCTGGACAGACTGGCCAAACAGGGAAGCGAGGATCACCGGGAGGAACAGGCATTCCAGGGAGCCCTGGTGACCCAGGAGCCAAAGGACAGCCGGTTAGTGGGGATGGAGCAGATGAGAGCTGACCCCAGGCTCCTCCTGCAGGAGAGGGTGCGGATCCACAGCCTCGGACAGCAGGGTGATCCCTGGGAGGGGCTTTTCAGGGGAGCTCATTCCCAGCCTGAGAGGAATTGGGACTGAGATGAAACAAGGCACAGAATGAGCCCAAACCACCTCAACTAAAATACATTGGCTATTTTATATAAAACCTCATGCTAGCAGTGTTCATTTTGTCATTGATCATAGATCATTCTCACAAGTTATTTTGTCTCTGTGACACAAGTGACACTTTCCTTTGCCCCATATTGTCACTGCCTGATTTGCTGCAGGACTAGTGAGTGTGTCCCTTTGGCTGAGATGACTCCATGACATTTAAACCCTTCTGATTTCCCATGTGCTCTTGGCTGAAATTCCTCTAGAAAGAAGGCTTGGTTGAATCTTTTAATGCAGGAAAGACCTTAGTGCCCTGTTAGTAGCAATTTTCCTTTCCAGGACCCAAAAATCAATTTGTATTCTTGGAAAGTTTCTTACACTCCACCAAGTCCAACCAAGCCCTTCCTTGCCAAGCAGTTTCTCACTGTCATGGCCTTTTCCAAGGGAAAGATTCCTAACAGTGAGGGTGATGCTGGAACAACCGTCAATAAAGGGGGTGGAAGCCCCATCCCTTGTGTCATTCACAGCTGGGTGAACAAGCCACTGTACCACACCCCAAAAAGCACAGTCAGAACGGGTGAGACAGTCCTGCCAAAAGGCCAAACAATCTGTCTCTGATGTTCCTAACACTGGAGAAGAATCATCTGGTAAAGGTTTCTGACCCCTTTTTTTTTTTAAACATTGAATCATCTTGAATTTTGACATCTGAGAAGTCCAAAAATGCCAAAGGATGACCATCTCAAACATGGGGAAAGGAGGATGTTTACATAAGGACATGCTACCCGGGGTGGGTTTTTTATTCTCAGAGTACATGCTATGTGCTGATTCAAGCTTGATGGTTTTTCAACTATTTTATTATTATTTTTCTTACAAAATTGAGGAAAAATCCCTGCAGAGTTGAATAGGAAAAGAATTAGGAGATATGTGTGGTTTTCCTGGGCTTGAGTGGGAGGTTATGCTGTAGGAACATGCACTTTTTTAACAGCTTGAATGAGCACAGTTTAAAATTACAGTTTGAATTAGTACCTCGGTCCAGTTTGTATTAGAAATAAAAGAGGAGTTTGTTTTAAAGAACTTTGAGGCTGTTATTTTGCAGCGTGAAATTCCAAGATCAGTCTCAGAGTAGCTGCATCCTGCTCCTGCTGGGGATAGTGCAGGTTTGCCTCCCATTTTGGGGGCAGAAAGGTGGCATTGGTGAGCTCCAAGGGATGGAGTTTGTGTAGGGATGATCAAGGGATGATGTTTGTGTAGTTCTTCCTCCAGGTTTTTTTCATTCTTCCTTCTCATCAGTCCTGCTTAGACTGAGGGATACTCACAGATTTCTCTTTCTCTGGAGCTGCTGAACTCTTGGTGCATCTCTGAGTGACATCTCCAGCCACCAGTGTGAATTTACTGTTGTCCTTTGTTCTTGTGTTTGTCTTGGCTGTCTCGTGCAGGGCGATTTCGGCGAGTCAGGATTTCCAGGCATTGCAGGACTCTTTGGGCCAAAGGTGAGAGGCTGCTGGTCACCACTTGGGGTTTTAGTCTCACTTTACTGGGAACAGGTAATGCCACGCTTCTTGCATTGCTAGCAGCTCTGCAGAAACTATGGAAATTGAATTTTGATCCCAAGTTTCTTTAGTTTATGAATCTTCATTTGTTAAATTAGTTATTAAATTGTTAAATTAGCTTTGTGGGAGGAAAAAAGCTGTCTTGGAGATTCTGTGGCTGTTTTCCCCCTTCTGACATTTGTATTTCCAGCATCAACCATCAGCCTGCACCTGAGACACTGATGTGCATCCCTAACTCTGAGAGCCTTGACTGGAAATTCAGACTTATTTTATCAGCATATAATTTCCCTGGTGAACAGGAAACTGTTTATTTTCTGTCAAAAGTAAAAACCTTGCAAAACAGGAGTGGGAAATGAATTTACAACAAATTGGATCTTCCCAGTCCCATAGAGAAGAGGCAGCATCTCTGTCCTTAAAGCAGAGCTCTAAGCAAGGGCATGGACACAGGGTTTGGTTATTTAGAGAACCTCACATCTCATTTTTGCTCTCAGGGCCCCCCAGGAGACATTGGGTTCAAAGGCATTCAGGGACCCCGTGGGCCACCAGGTCTCATGGTGAGTGCTTTTCCAGTTTGTGTGTTTGGGAGGATTTTATTCCTTCTCCCCTGCTTCTGTGAGGAGCACAGTGCTCAAGGCCATGGCACCTCCTCATCCCCACAGCTGTAGGTGACCACATCTAAATGGGGCTTGGAGACAGCCAGGCTGCACAGAGCCCAGGCTACACTGCAATCCTGCTATTTATGGAATTCCTGAGGTTTAACAAGGCTCATGACAGCCATACTGTGAGGACTTGTCTCTTTGGACTTGCAGTTTGAAATGTGTTTTTTATTCCAGCTACAGCAAACACCACCACCAAGCTGCTGAAAAGCAGCAAAGTTTCAGTGTCTTCACTGAGTCTGCCCTAGTGAAAATCACTGTCAGGTCCCACCTGGTGGTTCACACATCTTTTCTTTTCTAGGGAAAAGAAGGAATTATTGGTCCACTTGGCATTCAGGGTCCCACAGGAAGCCCTGTAAGTATCCACACTTCTTTCCTGCCTGTAATTTTTAGAAGAGTTTAAGTGTGTGAGATCCAAGATGTTTGAGGCCAGCACAAGTAACCCCCAAATCCTGCTGTAATCAGGAAAACAAAATGGGTTTTAATATCAGCAGCTTTAGAAAAGTGCAGGCTTAGTCTCTGGCTGCACAGACAGTTGCTGGGAGATTATTAGCTGAGAAGTGAGGGGCAGCAATATATAAGTGCAAGGTTTTCAATAGACTGGAAGACAAGAATGTTATTGCAGATTTTTGAAAACCAGATTTTCCGAAGAACTTGGCCTGGGGGTGGAAACACGGGGTTTTTTTTGTTTTTTTAATGTAATAAACTGGGAACCACTTGGTTTTGGGATATGTTGAAAATCCCTGCCCTAAAATGTCAAAGGCCCTGAACACAGATGAAAAATCAGATCAGTGCTTTGTGAAAACACAAGCATGGCACCACTCAGAGCTTGGTCCAGAGGCTGCTACTGGCAGAGATAAAAACCAGTAAGATGAGCTCAGATATTGCCAAAACAGCCAGTAATGGCATTTTTTTGCTTTGGGATGGGGAGGCCAATGTGACAACCTGAGCTGCTGAGTTAGAGATGCACTTGAGTCCTTGCAGAGCTCCTGGGGGGCAGCAGCCAGCAGGGCAGCTCGAGAATGGTCAGTGCCAGCCACCTCAGTGACAGCCACCTCAGTGACAGCCACCTCAGTGACAGCCACCTCCTGTGCTTTGCAGGGGCCCAAGGGAGACAAAGGCAGCCGTGGGGAGATGGTAAGTGCTGGTCCCACCCCAGGTGCCCCAGATCCTGACTTGGAGCAATCCAGAGTTCCCAATCAGCTCTGGGCTCTGCTGTGACCTCGGGGTGCTCAGGCTCCCGTGAGGGCAGGACTGGGTGCAGGTGGGTGCACACATCCACACCACTCTGCTGGTAAAATTCCCATTTCCTTGGCCCAGCAATGCTGTCCACAGCTGTGGTGTCTCCAGGACAGCACCAGCCCTGGCACAGGCACCTTGGGAACAGCACATGGGTGTGCAGGGAGATTTTGGGTCAGTAATGAGCATTTTCTGACAGCTTCTGTGCTTTCTTTTCCTCCCTGCAGGGTCTTCAAGGTCCAAGGGTGAGTATCTGACTTTTCCTGACTGATATCTTATATTTAAATAACACTTTTAGCAAGTGGGTACAAGGTGGGTAATTGCACACATGGACCTGGGGATGTGGCATTAGTGACAGCTGAGGAGCTGAAAGGGCTGGGAACAAGGGATGCAGCAGGAATAGACCAGGTGTAGGCAGATGTACCCAGAGCAGGGACAAAATGGGGCAACCCCCTGTTTAGAAAGTCTTTTGAAAGTTTTGAGGGACAGGCTGCTGTGAAAAATCCAGCTGAGAACAGATTCCTGCTGGTAAAAACCATGAGAAATGGAAATAAGAACTGGAGATATTTCACTAACTGATGCCACTCTGTCTTTAGGGTCCTCCAGGCCCACGAGGACACCCTGGCCCTCCGGTATGTATCTGTGGGAAGAGTTCATGATTGAAACAAGCTGAAATGATTGCCATGATACTCTCCAGAGGGACTGCTCCCTCACTGGAAATTATGGCTTAGCCCCATTCCTCATATGCAAAACCATGTGTGTGAATGGACCAGTGTTTCTGTGCTTTAGTCCAAACCATCCCCAGGAGTTTTATAGAGACAGCATTGTTGCCTCTCTCACTTCTCTGCACAGAGGGGATTTCAAAAGGCCATGGCTGAGTGTCTGTGCAGCAGTGACTGACCAGCTTTCTGACTGATTCCCCTTTTTTCCTCTGATTTCCAGGGACCTCCAGGAGTTGCAGCCTCATTTGTAAGTCCCTATTCTCTGTGTGTTTGTTAATGATGACAGCAAGTCCTGCAGAGCCAAGTGCTGCTGGACACACTCAGGTCCAGCTCTGTTAACAGAGCAATGCTTGAGCTGCAGCCTTAGATTGAGAATTGTTTTCTTGCATGTTCAACTTCTAATAGTCTCAGTTTCCATCTTTTTCACACCACACCAGCAGCAAGATGGCTTTGGGACAGCTTTCCAGACACTGATCGACTCCAACGCCGCGCTCAAGAGAGAGGTACGAAGGAATTTTTAAACTCCCTGGTCTTTGCTTGAGCTGGAGACTGGGACTGGTCTCATCAGTGCTTTCTGTGTGCAGAAAGTTTATACAAAGCCCTGATTTGTCACTGTTCTGGTGGGATATCTGGAACTGATGCAGGCAAAGGTCCAGTTAAAGGATGTAGTTCTGCTGTGTCACTGATGTGTGAAGGTTCAGACCTCCTCACTTTGCCATTGTGACTTTGCCAGCATTTCAGCAATGTCTGTTTGAGACAACACAAGGCCTGTGGTTCGGTGGCCCCAAGCCAGCACAGCCTGTCTTTGACCACTGATTTTTTTCTCAAAATGATTCAGAAACCCTTGTGGTTACAGCACCCAGTGCCCCCAAGGCACTCCTGACTTGCCTTCTCTCTCCAGGGTTACCAACATCCAGACCTTCTCATGCTGGACCACGGAGGGGAGATCTTCAAGACTCTACACTACCTCAGCAACCTCATTCAGAGCATCAAGAGACCCCTGGGAACCAAGGAGAACCCTGCACGGATCTGCCGGGACCTGATGAACTGTGAACAGAAGATGACCGATGGTAGGAAGCCCCAAATGTGCCAGGGCTGCATCCTCCATGGGCTGTTTCACATGGCCCCTTCCCTGGGACACAAGGAAACCAAAACTCTCCTTTTGTCATTCACAGAAAAGGTTAGGTGTCCTTGTTAATGCCCAAATCCTCCATTTCCTCAGGTACCTACTGGATTGACCCAAACCTTGGCTGTTCCTCTGACACCATCCAGGTCATCTGTAACTTCACCAACGGTGGCCAGACGTGTCTCAGCCCTGTCACTGTCTCCAAGGTAGGCACAGCTCAGCCCCAGAGAGAGCAGCATTTCCCACACTGCGATTGCCAAATATTTACACAGCCTGTGTTGTCCCAGGACAGGGGACAGTGACCACAAGGACACAGCACAGAGGCTGGGCAGCATTGGTGCAACACTCAGAACTGCTCTCAGGAGTTAAAAAATACACCTAAGGCTGTTATTGGCTCTTGCCAAGACAAAGCCATGTGTTCCAGTGATGTTGAATGAACCCATAGCCTTAACATGACCAGTAATTTCACAAACATGCTGCTCCCAATCCTTTATTGACTTCACTTATGTTTGGGTCACTCTCATATTTTGTTTTCCGTCACCTGGAGAAGTGAGATCAGCTTAAATACACAAGTTTCCAGTGAAGTTATTGCTGTGGGATTGTTGTAGAGGAAGTATCTGTACTAAAAATACAAACAGCAATATCTGGGCTTGTTTGCAGATGAACTGGAATCTGCTTTGCAAGTTATATTGAATTTTGAGTTTACATTATTTTCTTCCTGCTTAAGGACCTTCCAGTTTGTTCTGCAAAGCAAAGGACCTGCTGTGTCCCCATGAAAACTTTCCAAAATGCCTTGGCCTCTGGCCCTCATATTGCCCTCAGCTCCAGCTCTGGGCAGGGGTGCAGAATGCAGCAGAGCACAGGGCCCCCTTTGCTGCCCCACCTTGACTAACCCTGCTCCCCTCTGACCCCTGTGTCACCTCACAGCTGGATTTTGCCATCGGGAGGGTCCAGATGAACTTCCTGCGCCTGCTGAGCTCGGAGGTGGTGCAGCACATCACCATCCACTGCCTCAACACCTCTGTGTGGAGGGAGGGCTCCTCGGAGCAGCCCTCGGAGAGAGCCGTGCGCTTCAGGGCCTGGAACGGGCAGGTGTTCGAGGCCAGGGGGCAGCTCCGGCCAGAAGTGGCAGCTGATGATTGCAAGGTATGTTGCTGTGGAGAAGGGAAGAAGTGGAGAGAAATGCAGAGCCCACTCTGAGGCTCAATAACACCTATGCTGCTTATCCTACATCAGGTTTACCAGTTCTCCACTAATTTTCCAGTCCAGGATGCTCTGGCAGCTCCCGTGAAGCAGCTAGCTTTCTGAGAAATAGAAATAGAAATCAGAAGAGGAAATTCTGAAGTTACTTGTCTTGGATAGCAGCAGTTAAATGACAGAAAGGGGAATGACTCCCCCTGGGTGGTGACCCCAGCTCTTGGCTGGTGCCACACAGGGTCAGGAGACACAGGGCTGCATTCAGGCTCACAGCACTGGGAGTTTGTCTTGGTGGTACCACTCAAGCTCAGTTTTCATCAGGCTGATGAAGGGGTCCCCAAAATGCTCTCTAACCCCACCCCAGCCCTGCTTAGCCCAAGGGACTCTCCCTTGTCTCCCAGAGGGGTTTCCAGGCTTTCCTCATGGAACACGTTCCTTTCCAGCAGGATTGCCCCCCTGGTTCATCACTTTTCTCTGTCCCCCCTCCCCACACAGATCAAGGATGGACACTGGCACCGGACCCTGTTTTCCTTTCGGACACAGGACCCCCAGCAGCTGCCCATTGTCAGCATCCACAACCTGCCCCCCTCCGAGCCAGGACAGCACTATCACCTCGAGGTCGGCCCTGTCTGCTTCCTCTGAACCAAGCCATGGGCTCTGAGGCTCCAATCCCACAGCTGGCCTGGCCTTACAGGGGCTCTCCCCTCTCTGCAGCAAGGACAGCTGTGCTGTAGCTTTTGGGTCAGCTCCTGCTCCAGCCTGCGGCTCAAGGTCTCCAAGAACCCAGGATCTACTGAACTCAGCCAGTTGTTGAAAGGAGGAAGAAGAAGGACGTGGGGGAAGCAGGCATCAGTGAGGACCTGAGCAGTGGAAAGGGATCAGGGGACTGGATGTTGTGGTTCCACACACAAAGCTTTTTCCATGACCAAAGAAAACATTGAGAGAAACCTCAAGCGACGTGCAGCGTGTGGGTTTTTTTCTTCTTTCCTCCCCCCCATCCACCCACCCACCCATTTTTGTCTGGTTCCTGAGTTACCAAATGTTCTTTCCATTGAAAAAAAAAAATTTAAAAAATAGAGCTTCCCTCTCAGAGCTTGTCACCTTCTGGACAGCCACGTGCTGCGTCAGGTCTCCCAGGCGGAGCTGCAAGTTGAATCTGGCTGCTCTGTGTACAGGAAGCATTTTGATGTGCAATATTAGAAGAAACAAAATATATATATTATATTATTTAAAGCAAAAAGAAAAAGGAAAAAAAAAAAAGAAAGAAAAAAAAGTCAAGTTCCTCCTTCTATGAGTTTAATCAACACCCCCTCCCAACATGTGGTGTTGGAGTAGGGGAGAGTCATGAAGAAAAGAAGGGGGAATGGAAAGAGGAGAGGGAAGAGATTGGTGCTAAAATAGAGAGAGGGAATGGGCTCATCTGATTTGTTTCTACCTCTCACTGTGAAATCTCTGGTGCTCTTAAAAAAGTGTGTTATTTTATATATATGACTTTATTTAAGGTTGTGAAGGTGCTACGATGTCTTGCCACAGACCCCAAAAAAAAAAAAAAAGCCCCATAGAATCATCTCTCTGGGAAGAGAGAGGATGTTCTACAGTTAAATCAGAGAAAAGTCACCTTAAAAAGGGATCCCTCAGTGGCCATGGGTGTCAATAACACAACTCACACCACAGCCAGCATCCCTTATGGGATAATTTACAAGCAAATTTGCTTTTTTTTTGTTTTTTCATTCATCAGCACTTCACTGCTTTGGGAGGGGAGTGAGGGACACAGCTCATCTGGAAGTGTTGAGCCTCAGAGAGCTCCTTTGGAGTTGGTTGAGTTGGGCTGTACTGAGTTGCCCACACAACTCCCTGGACTAAGCTCAAGTTTAAACCCAGCTATGCAACTCTTCCCTTGGCCCCTCTGTCAAGACTGACATGATGGTACCTTGTTTCAGAACCCAGCCGAGCTTGGAAGGGTTTTGTTCTGTTAAGTTTTGTAGAAATTTAGTCTCTATATGTAAATTTGGAGGATTTTTTTTTTTTTAAAGAGGATAATTATGGTAATCTTTAATTCTATATAAGGAATAATATTGATGTAATCAGAGTTGTACTGTATCAGAAACTCTTCAGTGCCTGTTTGGAGTTTTCATGTCTCATATGGACTATGGATTTTATTTTTTTGAGGGGAAAAAAAATTATCTGTGAGTCTCTCTTTGTGTATTTTTTTTGTCACTACTGCCTGCTGGTTGGCTCCCAACCACCTTCAGAAAAGGTTAACAGGATCTGTCCCTAATACCTCGCCCTCTGCGCAGCCCCTGCCAGAAATACCTCATCCCCAGGCCAAAATCAGCACCACCCATCACTCACTGCCTCCCTGCACACCCCCATACTCCAGATCTCCCATTTCTCATCCCACGCCATTGGTTTTGTGTTTTCTCAAGGCTGCAGTTATCATTTGTTCTCCTTAAAGCTTTTTTTTTCCTTTTTTTTTTTTTTAACTTTAAATAAATATTTAAAACTGAGGCAATGGAACAGGACTGGAATGGTTGGTTTTTTTGGTTCTTCATAAGAAACTAGGTGGGCAAGAGGTGCAGAAATACCCAGGGGTTCCCCCAAATGATCTGAGAGCCAAACCCACACCCCAAACCTTCCTGTGATGCCAAATGCACAACGAGATAGGAGCCAAGGGGATCCCAAACTGCTGTGCCTCATCCCTGTCCCCATCCTACCCCAGAGCTGGGGAGCAAGAGGGGAAAAAAAATAAAAATAAAAAAGAAAATCGTAGGGAAAAATGGGGTGGGGGGGGAAAGGAGGAGGAGGAAACTAAGGGAGAGAAAAGGGGAAAGACGAGGGCAACAGCAGGGGGCAAAAAAAAAAAAAAAAAAAGAGTGGCAAAGGGAAAAGAATCCTGTTTTTATTGGGACAAAAAGCACAGGAGCTGCCTTGGCCAGTGCTGGTTGCCACAGGGGCTGAGCTGTGTTTGCCCAGCCCTGCTGGGTGCTGGCACCAGCTCTGCTCTGGCACCAAAGCCTGGCTGATTGTCCCCCCTGTGAGCCACAGCTCCTGGGGCAGGGTGAAAGCAAACACGTTTCATTAATTAATCACCACACTTAATTACCATGCCAACCTTAGAGGGGCTGCATGGTGCTGTTGAGTAGGGAGATGCTGCATTTAAAGAAATTGTAATTTATAGTTTTTAAAAAGGTTGAGCCCACTTCCCTGATGAGTTCCTTGCCTCATAGCCCATGGAATCCCCTATGGAATCCCCTGTGGAATCCCCCATGGCATCTGCCCCAGGAGCACACCTGAACCCCAGTGCAAGCCCCGTGTCCCCGAGGGAAGCAAGGTGAGTGTGGACCAAAGCTCTCAGAGCTGCCAACCAGCCATGTCCATAAGGGTGTCTGTGCCCTGTGGAGGAAAGTCATGTCCCACTGCCCTCAGCGTCCCCAAGGTCTCCAAACACACCTGGAGCTGCTGAACACTTCGCCAGGCACCCAGAAAATTAACTGCAGTTTCTGAGAACAAAAGCCTGCACTGGGGAAGCATTAGGTTGGGGGGATGGGGGGGTGTTCCCCTTTTTATGCTGGAGAAATCCAAGATTTTGCAAGTTGAATTTCCCGCACCTGCTATTGCTTCATGCCTGAGCAAACAGCCCATGAAGGGGCACGTTGGTGCTGGGGATGTCCAGCCTTGCTGGCAGCCCTATATAAGGGACAGAGCTGAGCAACAGCCTGGCAGAGCAGGAGCATCCTCTGGACAGCCAGGAGATGTTGGCCACCCTCACCCTCCTGCTGGGGCTGCCCCTCGCCCCGGGCACCCAGAGCTGCTCCCCGCTCATCCCGGTCACCTTCGACAGCAGCACCGTCCCTCGGGTAAGCCCTGCCCTGCTCCTCTCCTCTCCCATCAGCATCCCTAGCCCTCATGGATACGGGAGGAGGTTATGGAAGGAGCACTGGCAGCTCAGTGTTTATCTCACTGCCTATCCATGCTTGTTTTCCTTGCACAGTAGCCCAGGGAAGGGGGGAAGCCTCACAGCTCTGCACCCTTAATCTCATGGGCAGGCACTTCTGGGGGTTCCTGCTTCCATCTCCCTGCAAACCAGGCTGGGCAGCACCATCCCAATGCCTCACCACTCTGTTTTAAGTCCTTCAAGTGGTGGTGGCTCAGGTCATGAGTCTCCATCCACAAAGCCTCCACTGCATAAACAGTGTTTGGTCCCTCGGGAGGTTTTAATGGGAGGAAAGCAGTGAGAGCTTGGCACAGAGCAGGAGAAACACTGCAGAAAGAACTGGCCATCGTGGGAGCTGGAGCAGGGCCCTAACAGAAAGGGAACAAAACCCAGAAACCCTCACCCAGCCCAGCTCCTGCCCAGGGCTGTCACCCACAAGGGGCTGTGGGGCAGCAGGACACAGGACACAGCATTTGCTTTCCCTCAGGGGTGCCTGTGGGTGAACCTGGCACAGCCCCTCCAACCTTCCCCCCTCTGCTCCCCTCTGCAGCTCCTGGGACAATGGTTCTTCATTGCTGCTGCCTCCAGGTATCCCCCTCACCTGGCAGAGCTGAGAGCAGTGACCTTTGAGGCTTTTTCCTTCTCTCCCGGCAGCCACGAGGACGAGCTCAACGTCAATGAAATCATAAGGATGTAAGGACAGGGATCCATGCCCTGATCTGGCTCCCCTCTCCCCAGGGGCATTTCTACCCTCTGGGCTGAGACACCCCACAAATTTGGGGCTGGAGAGCAGCTATGCCACATTTATTTAATTCTGCAGTCCTGCTCATGTTCCAAATCCCTCAGAGGTTTGGTTGGGGTGAGTTTGGGGGTGTTTGCTCCTTCTGACCTCTCTGCCCCACAGGAATGAGACATGTGTGGTGAGGAACTCCAGCAAGGTCCAGGTTTTTCAGCAGAACTCCACCCTGGTGCACGGTAAAGATTGGGATGGGGATGGACTCAGCCACCCCTTGAACCCTCCTGTTTCTGCCCCCCAGTTCTTGGTACCCTGAGTCTTTTACACCTAAAATCCTGTCTGGAGGTGGGGGGAAGCAATTTCTTCCACCACACACCACATCTATGGCAGGGCTGTGGGACCAGAGCAGTCCCCACTGGGGTGAGTTTCAGCACTGGGGAAATCTCACTCTGTCCACACCTTCCAGTTGATAATAATGACGTGGCTTCTGTGGCCAGACTGATCCAAAGTGACAAAGACCTGCTGATCCTGAACCACATCAACACTGACTTCCCAAATCTGAGTCTGTCAGGTGAGCAAATGCTTCCCCAGGGACAAATCAAGGGGCATGGGCATCTCCTCATAAGCAGGGCAAAAATCCCCTTTTCCCCAGTACAGAGAGGGGAAAGATGGGGACAGGCAGTGAGTTCCCCATCTGCACTATGGGGGTCACCCAGGAACAAAGCAACCCTAAAACTTCACTTTTTTCCCCCTCTTCTCCATTCCTCTGACAGCACGGACACCCAATGTGAGCAAGGAGCACATGGAGGAGTTCAAAGCCCAGTTGCAGTGCCTGGGCTTCACAGAGGATGAAGTGTTCTACACTTCCACAGAGGTACAACTCCCTCTCTGGGGTGGATGAGCCCCAGGCCAGGTTCTGTTTCCAGTTGGGATGAGGGTCTGGAGGGATGTAACTTTAGTTCCCCAGCACAGCTTTCATGCTGTGCATCCCCCTCCCCTCCTCGAGCATCCTAGCCCAGCCATTCCTGGTGGTTCTGGGGTGAGGGAGCTCCCAGAGCCGATCTCCTCTCTCCCACAGCACGCCTGTCCCCTGCCCAGGGGTGAAGACAATGCAGATCCACAGCTGGAGTAACCCCATGGACCAGGTCAGCTGCTCCATCCTCATCCTCCTCCAGCCCCAGCCAGGCTCAGCACAGCCTCAGAACCTCTCATCCTATCCATGTTTTGGGTTTTCCTGCTGGATTAAACACCCAGTTCCACTGGGTTCTGATCTGGACCGAAAATAAACTCTTACATTTCAACCTCTGGCTGCTCCTGCTCCATCTTCTCTGGGACACCCTCCTGCCTGCCCAGCCCATGGTGCTGCATCTCCAAACCCACCCAGAGATGTGAAATGCTCCAGACAAACCCCAGCCAGGGCCAAGCATGGCAGCGGGCACAGAGCTGCTCATCCCATCAGCTCTGTGGTGGCAGGGGACCCTCCCAGCCTCAGGACACGGGGACATGAGCACCCACCCACCAGGGTGACACACAAACCTGCCAACCCCTCGAGCCTTCCCCACCACAACACTCTTAGCACCTGAACACTCCCACCCTCAATTTTCAAGCCAAATCCCACAAGGCTCCATCTACACCACAGGCTTGTGCAGGGTGGGGTGACAAGAGGTGACACTGCACCTTCCCCAGGTGTCTCTGAGGAGGGGAAAGAAGAGAGGATGGAAATAACATCACCCAAAGCCAGACCAGTGTTCAAGCAGGCTCTGCTGCCAGAGAGGAAAAGGCACACAAAATACCAGAGAAACAAAACCTGTCTGACAGCACAGGGACAGCAGCAGGACAGGGGGGCAGGGAGCTGCCACAGGGGATGTGCCCAGCAGGACAGGGGGGCAGGGAGCTGCCACAGGGGATGTGTCCAGCAGGGCAGGGGGGGTCAGGGAGCTGTGCCCACCAGCACAGGGGTGACCTCTGAGGCCCATAAGCACCACGTTAAAACCAGTTTTGGCAAGGACAGCAAAAGCACCTTCTCTTCAAAGCCCCCTTGGGCTCTGCCTGAGGTTGGGGTGGCTCTGCAGCCACACCAGCGCTGGGAGGGCTGCACAGCATCTCATTAGCAGAGCAAGAGGCGACCACGGCAGCTGCTCACAGGGAAAAAATGGGCAAATTTAGGGTAGATTTAAGTCTTAAAAGCAGTAATTGCATCACCAACAGCCCTCTCCTCCCAACACTCGCCCTCAGCAGCCACATCCGAGGCCGGGGACAGTGCCAAGCACGTGGCTCTTCCCCGGGCATCGCCCCCAAAAGGCTCCGATTGCGACACGGGCGCAGATCCGGCAGCCCTGGGGACATCCTGCCGCTCCCAGCAGAGCCAGCCGGGTGTGTGTGTGTGTGTTTGTGTGTGCAGGACCGAGCCCCTCGCAGTGCTCGGACAGCCATGGGCTCTCCCGGGCTGTTCCTGCTCCTGCTGCTCGGGCTCTCCGCGCTGCTGCCCGCGGATGCCGCGCCCTGCGGAGCGCAGCGCCCCGACAGCTCCACGGCCTCCAAGGTAGGACATGGCCAGCCCCGGGGCTGCCCCAGCCTGCAGGGTGCTCTGCCAAGCCTCGCTGTCCCTTGGGAAAAGGGAAAACCCCGCTTTGACCCCGCTGCTCCCGCAGCACAGCTGCACAGGTGCTGTCAGCGAAACACCTGCAGCGAACGGGAAACTGCCGGTCAGAACACCTCGAATTGCTCGGGTTTGGCAGGTCCCAACACTGACCTTGAAACAAGGTGGGTGGGCTGGGTGTTTTTTGGTGCATCCCTTCTCCGCTATTTTTTTCTTCCCCCCAGTTCATTTGCAAATGTTTCACCTTGTGCTGTAAATACAAAAGGGAGCAGCACTCTCTCTAGCAGCACAACGCATTTTGCGGGCAGGGTGGAAATCCCAGTGTCTCTCCCGCAAGCCCAGCAGCTGTCACCAGGCTGTCCCTCCCTCCCACAGCTGCTGGGGACGTGGCTGTACGTGGCAGGGGCTGCCCAGTTCCCCCAGCACCGCCTGGAGATGCTGCTCATCGACCGCGCCTTCCTGCGCCTGGAGCCCGGGGCCAGCGAGAACGAGCTGCTCATCAGCCACTACGTGGCCGTGTAAGATGCAGTCCCTGTGCCCCCATCCCATCCCCTGCTATAGCCCTGAAATCTTTTAGTACCACATACGAGCATGGCACCAGGTTGGTTTCTCCAAGAGGAGTCTCTCCTACCTGCTCTCTGCACCCTCTCCCCACCCCTCTTATTTACTTATTTCAACAGACAGGTTTTAGACAAGTTTTGCAGGGCACAGAGGTCTCACAGACACCAAACCCTGCAGGCAAGGAGATGATCTCTCCAGGGGAGACCTCTCCAGAAGTCCCTGTGCCATCCCTGCTGACTCTGCCAGGCACCAAAAGCTGTTTCCCCCAGAGGGTCAGAATTTCAGGGGATGAATTTTTCCGTGCCAATGCAGGGAGCACTTCGAGGTTTCAGTTATTTCGGGGTGGAAAATGTCTGACCACCAAGGAGTGGGGGGAGCAGTGCAAGGCTGAGACCAGGAGCTGCCACTGGAGGTCAGGCAAATCCGCGAGAGAAACGCCTCGATTCTAACAGCGGGAGAAATGAACCTGAGGAGGTTAAGGAGGAGGTGGCAGTGCCCGGTGTGGGGTCAGGAGCAGGGCTGGGGCTTTGCTGGTCCTTCCCAGACCGCGGCATCACCTCCTTGCCCTCTCTCTCCAGGGGGGATCAATGTTTCACCCATAACCTCACCTACCTGGAGGTCACCGTCGGTAACGCCTCGCTGGTGAAGCACGGTGAGCAGCACGGGCTGGCTTCTCACCCAGCCCATGGTTTCATGGATTGAGACACACAAAGGGCATGTCCCTGTTCTACATTATCTCATGCATTTTATTTCTGAGTGTCTTTGCCTGTTTGGAACCTCTGTGGGCTCCGAACATCTCCCCACACCCAGGGGCACCCCAGGGATCACAGCCCCACCAAACCCACAGAGTGATGCTGTGCCAGGAGCAGACCTGCTCCCATCCCTGCAGGAGGGCACCATCCTGTTGGTGAAGTTGTTTCACAATAGCGTGGGGGAAGGAGGGAGCACTCAGGGCAGGTTTCAGTGAATTAATGAAGCCTCTCGCTCTCAGTTGCTTCCTCCTTGCTGAGGAAGTGGGGAGGGAATTGCAGCCCCTGGGATACAGTTTGCACTGACCCTTCATATCCTGAATCCCACACACGACATCATTCAGCACGTTCCAACAGCAGGACAGGATCTGGGGGATTTTGGCTCTTTCACAGCCCAGTTTCATTTTTAAGAAATACAATTTATTTAAACCAAGAGCCAAAAAAAATCACCCAATTTCCTGCTACTGAGGGTTGAATCCCAGTGATTACTGGCATTGTCTGTGCCTGGGCTGGAGTTTATTGCTGCTGCAGCACTGAAAGTCTGAATTCCTGTATCTGTTCTCTCCAAGCCAAGACCCAGCAAACTGAGGGGATGCTGATGAACGTGAGCTCTGAAAACCTTTTACTGGTCCAGTACCAAATGCAGAGGGAAAGGACGTATTTGGGGCAGTATCTCTACGGTATGAAACTCCATCCTAAAGTAATTTTAAGCTATCACAGCACACCCAAACACACAAATTTATCAACTAAAACCATGCAGCAACTTGATTTCACCAACAGTCAGTGACTTTCCTGAGACCAACACTCCAGGGCTCACGGGATTTGTACACCCCATTAAACCCCACATCTCTTGGCAGAGCAGAAAAGCAAATTAAAGACCAAACCCACTTACACCCATAAATATTCAAAGAACAGGAAGCAAATACAATTCAGCATCGATATCACTGTAAAATCTCAAAATTCTCAAGCCAACATGGTGTTTCAGTACTAATCTCCCAGGGCAGAGCACGTGGCTTTGCAGTGCTAAAGCTGATCAGATTTAACCACAAACCCATAAAGGAGCAATTTTGACCCTGGTAAGGTTCCCAATCATCTTGCCAGGCTACAAAGCAGCTGCTTAAGAGATTTTGAAGACATATATAGAAAACTGCCTCCATACTCTGCCTTGATCCCTTCTGACACCCCAGGAATATCAAACCATGCTGCAACCCCTTTAGGCGTGCAGGACCAGAGTTGTTTGGGAGTTAAACAAGGGATGCCCGAGGTTGGTTTTGTTCAGGTGTGTTCATTATGGGGTGACAGATCACATCCACTGGTGGGGAAGGGGACAACAAGGACAGGGACGTGGCACAAAGGGCTGTGCTGAGCCCACCAGTCCCTGTCTAACACCTAGTAAATCCTTCTCCAGCCCGGAACCGGAGCATCAGCAGCGCCGAGCGCGAGGAGTTTGAGCAGCACGCCGAGTGCCTGGGGCTGAGGCCAGAGCAGATCGTCTATGCACCCTGGAAAACGGTACAGGACACTCTGGGAGGGGCCAGGGCCACCAAAACCACCACAGCCCCCTCCCAGCAGGGCTGAAAGACCCCAGGCTGCACCTCCAGCTGCCAAACTGGGGTCTTGGAGATGCATTTGCAATGTGTTGGAAATTATTTAGGGGGTTTAATAACCACAAGGTTGCTTTAGTAGAGGTTTAAAGTAGCACCCGTGAAGTAAATGCCTGCACATGAACATCTTCATGGGGAACCCTGGTAACAGCCTGCCCATGCCTGGGGGAAACAGGCAAGGGATTTTCGCCCTGAAAGTACTGATTTTGCCCTGAAAAAAACCTGATTTTGCCCCCCAGCAAGGACCAGCTGCCCCCAGGAGCTGTAGAAAGGGCAGGAGGCCCCCGGGATTTTTTCCTTCAAAACATTAACCAGGTCCAGTCCTCACCTCTGCCACACAATTGAAGACATTTTATCCTGTGAATGACCCAGATCCTGAGTCAGCTTGGCAGGGGCTCCTGTTTGCAAAATGAAGGTGAAAAACATCTTACCTTTGCTGCTCTGTCCTGGTTATCTGCTCTTCCACAGCACCAGGCTCTGAGTTTTCAGAGGTGCCCAAAACCCCACTCCAAGCCACCAGGCTGGATCCAACATTGTCCCCAGCAGTTATCCAGCCTCTCCACAGGTTCAGGGAATGGAGGACAGGGAGAGAAACCCTGGGGCTGGGTCAGGTCTCCTCTCCCATTTAGCAAACAAGCAGCACCATGCAGGCAGAGCCCAGCCCCTCTACATTAACTGCACACAGCTGTGGACTGGGGGGTTGCAATCTCTAGATCACATTTAAATTTGGGCAAAATTAGGGGAATTAGGACTGTCTGTGCTTACAAGTGCTGGTGCAACTGGGGTTGGCAGTTACTGGCCAAAGTAAGCACCTGAGGAGAAATAAACCTAATTAAACAAATGCAGAAAACATTTTGGGGGCCTTTGTCACCAGGCTGAAGGAGGTGGAGGTGAACAGAGCACCAGAGCAGTCTCACAAAGCCCTGTGTCAGCTGCAGGCATTAACAGAACTTCACCTATGCTGAGTGCCTGAGCAGCACAAGCTTTTTACTTATTTCCCCCAAAGTCTGAATTCCCCCTTTCCATCAGAGCACACACAGTTCAACTTTGCCCCAGAAAGTTGGTTTCCTCTTTCCAGCACAGGCCTGGAAAAAGGCACCAGCAGGAGCTGAGCACCTGGGCATGCAAGGGCTGTGCCTGGGCCAGCACAGGGAAGCCCTCTTAGACATAATCACTGAAAAGGGGGGGAAAAAAACCCTTTTTTCTTGAGTAAATTCTCTCTTGCTGGCCCTTGGCAGATTCACTTACCCTGTTTTTGTTGTTTTGACAGGAGGTGTGTCAAGTGGAAGAAGCTGGAGGCAGCAGCAGCCCACACCCAGAGCCCGTGGCTGCAGTCACAGCATCACCTGCTCCAGACACTCCCTGGCCTGGGAGTGCAGGGAACTGACCACACAGGGCAAAAAATTCCTCAAATCAGAATTTAGTGCCAAAATGTTTGAGAGCAGAGGGTTCTGAAGAGGTCAAGAGTGGGGTTTGCAAAAAAAAATTAAAAAAAAAAATAAAAAAATAAATGAACACCCAATTCACCTTGTGTGTCATCCAGCTAGAATCGCTGTGAGAGTGAGCCTGGAGCAATGCAGCAGTGAGAGAGACCAGCCAGGAGAGGGCAATCATTAACTGCTTTAAACAAGCAAACCAGGCATTTGAGGAGTAACTGGGATATAGAGGAGGCTGGAAAGTTAGCTGTAACTGTAGAGCCTGAGCAAAAGGGGCTTAGCTAAAGGGAGCCATCCAATTCTCGTGACTGCCAGGCAGCCCAGGTGGGACAGATGGTCCTGCCCAAAGCCTCTGCACCAGGCAAGGGCTCCCTGATAATGCCCATCCACAGCCTGGCTTGCACAGCATGTCTGACACTGACACATTGTCCTCCTGCCAGAGGGAAGGGGTGCTAACCCAACCCAGCCTGGATTTTTAGTTTCCCAGAGGAAACATCATGTTTTCTCATTTCTCAGCAAGCTCAACACCCTGGAGATGAGAATGACACTGCTCTCCATGCCTCCAGTACACCCCTGCACTTGTCAGGGGCCTCACCCACCCCTAATCCCAGCCCCAAGGGGAGCACAGCACCATCACTGCCATTGTAAAAGTGGATGAGTGTAACAAGAGACTGCTGCATGTCTGCAGAGTAATTCGGTCTCAGCTCTAACTTAGTAATTAAGCACTGAAAATATCTCTCTTCCTTAAAAAGGAAGAAAATGAGAAAAGCCAGCGAGCCCCGTGACTCACTCTGGAGCTCCAGGGTGCTCTGTTTCTGTCCAGCTGCCTTTAACAGGCAATATTTCAGTGTTAAGACTTTGCAGTGACTGCTCTAGCAAAAATTAATTTTACAAAAATCACAGAATCATTAAGGTTGGAAAATATCCCCAAGGTCAAGTCCAACCTGTGACTGATCCCCACCTTGACAACCAGACCAGAGCACTGAGTGCCACATCCAGTCATTCCTTGGACACTTTCCAGGGATGGTGATTCCACCACCTCCCTGAGCAGCCCCTTCCAAGGCTTGACAAGTCTTTCAGTGAAGAAATTGCTCCTGATGTTCAACCTGAAGCTCTCCTGGCACAGCTTGAGGCCATTCCCTCTCCTCCTGTCCCTTGTTCCCTGGGAGCAGAGCCTGACTGCACACTCCTGTTTCAGGGAATTGTGGAGTGAGGAGGTCCTCTCTAGGATTGCTTTTCTGCAGGATAAAAAATAAGTTCAGCCCATTCCCTCCAGGTCTCAAGGCACAGGTACACAGCCAGCCCTTGCTTCACCCCCTCTTTATCAGCCTGTGATGTGAAACATAACTCCCCAGCCTCCCCAGAGGGCAGAGGGGATGCTGGCAGCAGCCTCCAGCGCTGCAGTTCAAGGGCCCATCTCAGCTGACACCACTGGAGAGCTGTGGCTCAGATTACAAAAACCCAGACTTTATGAGTAGATTTATAGCTGAATAAAAGCCTTGAATTACAGTAGGAGACACAACGAACACACAGCCAGCCAGTCTGGCCCCTACAGCAAGTTTTGTTAACCAAATCAGAGGCCACTTGCACTACCAGCTGTGGCTCCTGAATGACCTTCAAGAGCTCCTGGCTGGGTTGTTATTCATGAAAATACTTGTACAAAGCCTTTATTTTGAAAGCCATACAAGCCAGGTTCTTTCAAGGGGATAACTGGACTGCAGAGCTTTCAGTTTTCCTGGGAAATTCACTTCTCTGAACAGTGTCATGGATACTGCAGAGATGAGCAAAGTCCAGCAACACCCAGACAGGTAAACAGTGTCTGAACATCCCTGACTCATCACCACTATCGTCAGCCTTGATCTTGCTGGCTCTGCTTTTAAGAATTCTGTTCTCCCAGGTCCTCACTGTGAGAATCCTTCCCAATGTCAGTGTCCTTGAGCATTAGCCCAGGAAGAGTCTGGCCCCAAAGAGCATAAGTAAACCTTAGAGAAAGACATGGAGAGAGGCATCTCTTTATCAGACCTTTATTAGCAGACTGTTCCCTACATGAAGAATCCAAGTTAGATTTGCATTATAACAATTTGTGGTTACAGCTACAAAGATGGTTGTCATTTTGCATTGATTTTTGCATTCTGATATTCATATTCTCATTAGGCCACACTGGTAGGAAGGAGCCACTGCAGAATTTATGACAGGTCTCAGGAAGAGGGGGGTGGGAAAAAATAAATCATATCACTAATCCATTGTTGGTTAGATTTCCACGTGGCTACTACTGACAGCACAGAAAGTGAAGGCAGAGTCTCACCTGGGAGACTCTCCATGAACCACCAAAATCTGTCAGAAAAAAAAAAAGCAGCTGTTTGAGTGCTAGCAAATCCTTTTCCAATTTTTCACACACATCTCCACAGTGTCCTCCTGCATGTGATGAGCACTAGCTCATCAGCAGGGTCTGCTGATTGAGCCTCGAAGCACAACTGCAGCAGCTCGTGTCCAAGTGCAAGTTTCCTTCCATCTCTCTGGAAATGTGTATTGTCTTTAGTCCCTGAGATTTCTCTCTTTCCCCCTTACCTAAACACTCCCCCAAGCGCTCTTAATTAACTGTTGTGACATCCAACATCCACAGACCTTCCACTTCCCACCTTCAGCCACCCACCCAAAGCCTTTCAGCCGTGCACAGAGGCGATTCCAAGCTAAGGCAAGCCTGACAGTGCACCCTCTCCCCAAGGTCCTGCTTCCTCATCTGCTCCTTTCTCTCCTATGGCTTCTTGCTACAGAATTTCTCTGGGCTGAGGTCCTCCAGCAACAAACCCAGACGTGGGAAAGGCAGTTCAAGCCCCAGAGGGCAGGTACACCAGTGACTTTAGCATCCCTCCCCACGACTCAGCTGTGTGATGAAAAAGAACTAATAGAGAGCTTTTTAAAACAGGAGAAATACAAGCACAGTAACAATATTTAAACAAACCTATAAAAATAGTCTGACATAACTCTGTTCAAATAAATACAAAATAAATATGCTTTAAGCAGTAAAACAGTGGAATGCAATGCTGGTCCATTTTACCCAAAATGAAAAATTGGGTGAGGATCTCCCAGGTCTCAGAAGCTGGATCCTATTAACTAAAGCAGCCCATAATGCTATCAGAGAAATTTTAAAGCCATTTCTTTCCCTTAGCTTTATGAAAAGCACCCTTTGAAAGACAAGCAAGCACATCTTCAGGACTGAAAGCTCACCTCTCCCAGTGACAGCCCCTCTCCCTAACACCCCTTCCCACAGCAGACATTCCTGACTTGGGGCCTCCATCACACCAATGGAAACCTGAACATGGATCTACCAAGAGGTCTAAAGAGATAAGATAGCAGCATAGGCACGGGGTTTGGAAAAGGTGCACGAGCTCTCCTTGGCACCAGCAGGATGGAATTCAGAGGTCCATGCAACGCTGCACAGGGGCTCTCATGTCGTGCTGGGAGCACAGCTGCACTGGAGCTGTGAGTTATTGTGTCTTTGTTCACTAAAGCCATGCATCACAGTGCCAGGCAGCCCAGGGCTCTCCTGCCTTCCCCTTTCCAAGCCCCTGCAGAGAATAAGACAAGCCAATCCCAGCATGCAAAGGATACAGGCATGCAGGCTCTAGTCTGCTGCTTCTGTTAGTAAGTGCATCTTGTTAGTGAGTTTATGAGACACACTTTAAACCTATAAAAAATAAATAATCCTAATTCTTCATCAGGCTGGCTTAAGCAACCTTCAGCCTGGCTGGATAAACCACTGCCCACCAGCCCTCCAAACCAGTATAGATCAAAGTTACATTTCATGTCAATTCTTGGAAGCAGAACATGAATGTCTCCCACCCAAAGGAATATTTGTAAACATAACAAGCCTGGTGTGGCAGCAGCTCCTACACAAGGTTTGTACAAATTTAAACAATGGGTAGGAAGTTAAACAACTGAATGGAAAAAGCAGCTCTCTGAATGGAAAAAGAAGCTCTTTCAGCAAGTCAGAAGGTGCTCATCTGTAGGCAAACAGCTCTGTATAGGCAACATGCTGAGAGCAGACCTGTAACCCAAATCTTTGCTACTCTGTCATACTGCTGGGAACTGACCTCAGCAACTCCCACTGCAAGATTTCCCAGGAGTTCAGCTCCTGGTCTCCCAAAAGGCCCAAAAAAAAGGACCCTGTGATGGTTTAAGTGGAGCTCTGAGTAGCAAGATGGCAAAGGACACCAGATCCTCCCCTTCCCCCTTCCTTACTGACTCACAATCTGAGATTTCACAGCTTTGCTTAGTCAGCTTAGTGTCGACACATTCACAGAATGAGAGATGGCTTATATGTCTTGGGATCACATCCCAAGATTTCAGAGTTCTGAGTCCTCAGCATCTCCTGGTCACCGTGAATCCACACCCAGAGTCATCTTCAAGTTCTCATACACCACGTAGCTGATGCTCACAGCTGGGATCACCTTCATAAAGTTGGGCGCCAGACCCCGGTAAAGCCCAAATGCTCCCTCTGTCTTCAGAATGTGTTTGAACAGTCCCCTCATGGTCACTTCAGGAGCACCCTCCACTGAAGCTGCAACAGGGAAAGCCACAATAAATAATGCAGCCTATATGGTGAAAACACTTTTGTTTCCAAGAGCAGCTCTGATCCATGTGCTTTCAGATGTTCCCAGAGCAAAAGGTGCTTCGTGGGGGACAGCATGAACTCCTCAGCTACCCATTCCGTGCTCCACACTGCAAGTATTTTCTCAAACTGCTCTGCAGATGCCCTCTGCCCAGAACTGCTGATCTGAGCAGAACAGAACCTCTGTCCTGGAGGTCCTTGGCCACAGAGGTGAGAAGGGCAGCACGAAGTCCACCGTCCCCTTGCAGCATCACAAACAGCCCACGGCTCAGCGTGGGCCAGCCGAGGCTGTTGTTGCAATGTTTACACTAGAGAACCTTTAGCCTTGCTCAAAAACAAAGGCAGGAGCTCCCACTGTTCCAAAAGTTCTCACCTTGGGCCTGCATGCGCGTCCTCACGAGGGCCAGTGGGTAACTGGCAAGTTGTCCACAGGTGCTGGAGATGGTGCCACAGGCCAGCAGAACAAAGACCCCAGGGTCAGCACTATTAACAGCATAGCGTTGTAACCAGGTGTTTTTTAGTGTCTGGAAGGAACGAGCCCAACATTAGCAGGGAAGAGGCAAGCAATGGAGTATCACATTTCATGAAAGATCTGGAGTAGAGGCCAGAAAGTTCCAGGCAAGTTCAGCCAGAAGCTTCTCAAATCTTTTTGAGCTGCTAATGCTGTACTGCCTGGGGAAAATCCCTCCTTTAATGTTCTGCTGCAATTTTCTCATGAGGAAAAGAAACAAGGACCATGCATGATGCTGACTATGGTTTATGAACTAGAATCATCATACTGGATTACCTTTTAAGTCATTTTTGGGTAAAAAAATACATTTGTGCCCCATAAGGCTGTTCAAGAAAGCTTTGATAAATTACTTAAACTCCTGTCATGACTGACAAGTCTGACAGTGATAAGGCCACACAAGCAGCACAGCCCTACGATAGGGTAACAATAACATAAAACATAATATAATAGCTGTAAGGCTTAACCTAACAATAGGTTAAAGGCTTCATACCTCATAGACTGCCAGGTCAATACCAGCATATGGAATGATTCCCAACATGTTGGGGATGTAGCCTTTGTAGAAGGCAGCCATTCCTTCCTTTGCAAGGATGTTTTTGGCACAATCCAACATGCCTGAATATTGTCCTGTCTTCCTTAGAGCCATCCGTGTTTTCAGAACCTAGAAGACAAGAATAAATAGCATTAAGGCCTACAGAAGAATCAGGAGGAGAACAATATACAGACACAGTCATTCTCAGGAGCACAGCAAGTGTCCTGCAAGCAGTAGTGCTTGGTATCACCTCTGAGAGTTCATTAAATATCACAGTGCTGGTGCTGTACCCACATCTTCCCATCCCTGCCCCTACCCACAAACCCTCCTGGGCTGGACTCAGCCTCCTGCCTCACCTCCATGGGGTAGATGCTGCTCTGTGCAATGGCTCCAGCCAGAGAACCAGCCAGGAGCCGCTCGTGGATCCTCAGCATTTCCTGGTCAGTACCAATGAACCGCTTGATCTGCGGAAGCCAAAACAGACAGACATTGAGCCTCCATTACTTCCCTTTTCTTTTCAGCTTGTCCTGCTGCAGTCACAGCTGTCTGTGCCCTCACCTGCTCATAGGCCATGAACTTGATGGCTGACTCGGGTGCAATCTTCAGCACGTTGATGCCATTGCCTCTCCACAGTGACCTTGGGCCACCCTCCCGGATCATCTGCGTGAAGCCGCCGATGATGCACATGTTGTTACTGCGCGAGGCGTGAACCTGGGGGACAGGGACAAGCCTGGATTAGTTCCAGTCCCCATTACGACAGTGCAACGTTTTTCTGTAATCCAGGGACAAAAGGGCGCTTTTTTATTTACCCAGAGATTTGCCAAGGCTTTAATCCCTTCCAGATAACTTCTACAATAGGAAAGCAAGCTTCTTTTCTTTTTTGCCAAGTCTAGCGTTAACTAATCAATCTAATCAATAGCTCCCTCTGGAATGGGAGGAAAGGTTAAATAGGCAACTGTCTTGGTTTTTTCCCATACCTAGCATAGGATCAACTACCCATCAACTTCTCAGCTGGTTCCAGAGCAGGTGCAGTGACAAAGCAGGCTAAAATCCAAATTTTCCAACTCCTTTTTAATGCTGATAATAGTCAATACAAGCTCTGCCAATTGACCATCACTTTCACTTCAACTCTCATGGCCTCAGGATCTCTCAAAGGAACACAGGATTTTAATCTGTTTCACCAAAACCCAAGTTTTCCATAAAACTGTCTTACTACTAACAATTTTGACATGTCTGCCTCCAAAAAGATTCTCTGTACTTTTTCTAGTCAAGGAATTATAACTTTTTAATATGACTCTGATCACTCAAATAATTCAAAATGCTTTTAAAAATAGCAATAAAAGAATGACAAGATGAACATTGGCCAGAGTGCTGCACTGTGTTGACAAAACATTATCACCTCCCAGGTAACCATAAATATTAAAGGCATCTGCTCAGGTGTTTAAACAAACTGGAACTTGTCAATCATACCTGCATGAGCACTTTCAAACGGTCCAAGGGAGCTGTGCAGGTTCTGGACACGGCACCTGCACCTCCACCTGCAACCAGATGTCTCCACCACATCCCTGTCTGCCTCTCTTCCACTGTGAACTCATCAGGGACAGTCAAATTCTCTCCCACATCAAAGATCTGCAAAAGGAGAAGGTGTTGAGAAATGTTGCATCAGCCAGTGATCTTGCTGAAGTTTTACTACTCTTTATTAACGCCAAGTGCTGAAGTTCAGGATGTGCTTATCCAAGCCAGCAGCTTATCTACAGTAGCCCCTAACTGCTGGGCCTGGCCACAGGAGCTGCCACTGCTAGAATGTGTCACAGGGAAAACTCATTTCTGATTTCAAGATTCCTCTCCAAGAACCTGGCAACTGCTGAACATTTGTCTACATCTAAATACCATGGGTTGTATTTAGTAACAAACTGACCAACTGCAGGCAGTTGCATGACAAAAAAGATGAACCTCTCCAGAACCTTCCAAGCTTGCAGCCAGTTAAATCTCATTACATACTATTCATGTACAGATAACTCCAGAAAGGATGGCTGCCTGTGGAATCAGATTCTAGTTTTAACAGGTCCTGAACCAGCTGAGGCTGGCCACTGGCAGGAACTCCTGGAGGCGCACAGCGAGAGAACACCATCTCCCTGCAGTGCTGCAGCCGTCATCACCTGTGCCACCAGCTGTGACAGTGATATCCAGCAAGATTAGAGCAGAGGACAGGAAGCAATTGAGCTTCCAGGGCTCCAGGGAAGCTGTGAACCATGAAGAGAACGAGGAGGACTGCTGATAGCAGCTCCTGGGGGCAGGACTTGGACCAAGAAGCTGGGCAAAGACTAAGACCTGTTATACAGGAGCTATTTCTTACCGTGGAGTGCTTCCAGTACAGAATGATTTCAGGAATGTTCTCCACGGGGTGCAGCAGGTGATAGTCTCTCCACTCATTCCAATCAATTGTCATCGTCCCATTTTTATCCATGCTAAAAAGATTGATCATCAGGTGAGTACAGACTCCCACTGGGTGACAAATTCCTCCTCCCCTTCCCTTTGATTATCCACTCCTACGCCAAGAAGAGCCTTGCAAAGCATCTACTAAAAGACTTCTAAAGAGACAAGACAAAGCTAGGAAATCATCTGTTCACCAAACAATGCTGAGGTAGAAGTGGGCTCTCTCTCTCTTCCCCTCTCTCTCCCTTCTAACTAGCCCACAACAGTATTTGCAACCCCTCCTAACAAATTCAGGGACATAACTGACACTGAACGGAAAATAATACTTACTAGGTGACAGGACCCCAGAAGTGTCCCGTCCTTATTCTGACACACAGGCAAACAGACAGAGGGAAGGTAGCAGAGGAAAAAAAAGAGGAAAAAAACAGCACAAATAAGTGGTTGTTAACATGTTAGTGCCACATGCATAAAGCACTTAGCATTTCCAAAGAGCAACTGCACAGTCCCTCTCCAAGGCAGCAAGTTTAGGGCAGCAGGACAATCAGACAGAGATGCAAATCAGCTCAGGTGCAAGCACTTCCTCTCAACAGGTCAGGGAGAGACTCTGACAGTAAGTCTCAAATAAAGCATTATGATTTTATAATTGTATGTCAACTCACAGGGAAAAATCAAAATGGAAAGTAATAGGAAAAAAGGGAAGAACCAAAGTCTCTGGAAAGTGCATACAGGGGAAAAAGAGACAGGCTCCATGTCCCTATATTTCTTTCTAGTTCCCTCAACATAAAACAGAAAAGCCAGTGGAATCTTCACCTCTTCAGTATTTTCTCAGCCTGCTGTTCAGAGATCTTGACTCCCAGGTCCCGGAGAGACTGGACAATCTCCTGGGCATCGATGCGGCCTGCAAGGAGAAACCAGTGAGCTCAAGGACTCCTCTTACAGGATAACATATGCACCAGTTCACCCATGAGCAGGATATAGCTGCTTACCATCGTTCTTTTTATCCAAACTCTTGAAAACCAGTCTCAGCTTCTTTTCATGGTCTTGGAGATAGTGAACAAATTCCTCAAAATCCAGCTGTCCATCCAGGTCTTTGTCTCCAGCCTTCACAATTTTCTGTTCGGAAAACAACCAAGAACTGTCAGTTCCTTTGTTCACTCAGACAGATGTATCCTCCACTCCTACCATGTTTAAATAACATTTCCCACACAAGTTTGACTTTTTCTTAGCTGACAGAATTGTATTTCTTCTAAGACAGCTTCTTCTGAGTCACCTGATTCCAACCGTTTCCCAAAGTCCATTACACAGATGGAATGCCTCATGGTTTTATCAGGGATATTCTGCTAGTGTCATGTGTCTAATATCAGGACTGTACCTTGATTAACACCTTGCAAAGTCCTTGTGAAGGTTCAGGAACTAAGTATGAGTCAATAGACAAAAAGTGAAGCAGAAAGCTTGAGGTTACAAAAAAAAAAAAAAAAAAAAAAAAAAAAACACTGAACAGAAGAAGGAATTTCGTGCCTACTACAATCCTTAGAGAAGTAAGTTCCCTCTGGCAGTAACTAACTCCAACTAGCAAAATCCTGTCCAGCTCTAGTGAACACAGCCAAAGATAAAAACCTTTGTGAACTGGTTTAGGCACCCTGAAGCTATGTGCTTTAATTACACAAGTTTCCATGAGATGCATATAGAGTAAGAATAGGTTCTTAGTAGGACAAAGTTAAAATCAAGATCAAACTGTGCCAGCCATCTAGGACAAGGTAAATGACTAATTAACTCACTGAGGCAGTAGCCCATGGACTGTCCTCTCTAAGAGCACATGGCTGCACTTTGACAGGTGAGGTGATCTCCACACTGCAAGAATGTGGCTCAGGGAGTTCCTATCCCCCTCCTGGTTCAGCCACTTGCCTTTGACAGCTTTTAAGTCTTTTCCAACATGAATCAGTGAGCAATACTCAATGAGGTATGAATCAGTCTGGTGCATCACCCAAAGTTTTGTTTTAGTTATGGTAACATTTAGGTTAACAGCAGATGGGTTGTTAAAAAAGCTCTGAGCTGAAACATGGGTTAACCCCTTGTTCACCAGTACCTTGTCTAATATTTAAGCTTCAAAGTATTAGGCAAGCCTAAACTCACTGTGATATGTCCTCAGTCTATGACTACTAATCCCTTTCATAAGCCAGAAGTCTTTGTTTCAATGTCATTTTAAATTACTTCAGTACTAAATAATTTGCTATTGAAACGCTCTCTGTCACCCACCAAGTGCTGTCTCTTTAGCCCTAATGCTATGAGGATTATTCCTAATCACTTTATGAACCTTAAATAAGAAAGTGCTGTCCCAGCTGCCCTGACCTCCAAGGTATGCCCAGTATTCCCAACCTGCCATTTATCATATGACCGTTGTGAAGTTCAGATGTGACCTCACATTCAACTTGTAGGCTAAATATAGACCAACACCCCTCTCCTGTCAGCACACTGAGCTTCAACAGCTGAATCAGGGCTTCCCTCTCACTGGCAACCCCCAACCAGTTGACAGGCATTAATAATTTGGAGGCACTGTAAGAGAGAAGTGACTGTGCAACTGCTCCCTCTCTCTCAGCACACCCCAACAACCGCACAAATGCACCCTGAACGATCAAAGACCGCAGGCAATAAAAGCTTTGCCCTGTTCACCTTCCTCCCCCACAATCAGCACAAAAACACTCCCTGCCTGACAGTAACCCACAGCACACGTGTGAGGGGTGAGAAAGCCAAGCTCCCAGTATCTTCTCTGGAAGTGTGAACAAATATCTGCCAGCACCTCTTCACTTTCAACAGCAAACGTGAAACGTGGCCATTAACAGCTACTTTGGCTGCAGAAGTTCCTGTGGTCACCTGCAGTCACAGCCCCTGCAGCACACTGGGGGAACCCACACACCTTCCAGCCTGCTGTCCTTGTCTCTGCAGAGGCATAAAAAGCCTCCCCGCTTGGCTGATCAATAATCAGCTCTCTGGGCTCTTGACAGCCTGATCATGAAAAAAAAAAGTAGCAGCAAGATGAAAGCAAGAGCTGTGACACATCAGGATGGAGAACTCCATGGATTTAGTACATATCCCTTCTGCAGCAAAGCAAAAAGTTCTTGCATAATCTTCCCCAGCTCAGCCCACCCACCCCAGCTGAGTCACACAGAGCTCTCCTCATCACAGCACACACCTGCTCATCTTCACCAGCTTCAGCTGACTCTACATTACAGCCTGCTGTCAGAAAGAGGCATGTGGAAGGATGGAGAAAGGAGGAAGAGGATATGAAATGCTGTGTCTGGACAGACCCATAGAAGCAGAAGACTCCAGACTCATTTTTTCTATTTAACTCACATCAAGTGGTTTAGACAGTCTTACAGGCACCAAGAATTCACACAATTCAAAATAAAAGAATCAAAAATAAAAGAGTTCACTCCACGCGGGTTCAGCAATCCCTGCCAGAGGGCACGAGAAGTGTTTCTATGCTCCATTCAGTTACTACAACAGAGCCATCAGGAACTTCTCCCCCTCTCAGAGGAGCCACTAAATGTATCAGACACGATCCCTCACTCCCTCCGTGCCATTCCCCTCTCACGGCCATACCTGCTTCCACTGGCGGTAGGTGGAGAATTCCTGGGAAGGAATGAACAGGCTGAGTCGGAAGATGGATTTGAGTTCGGCCGGCAGCCCCTTCGACTCAAAGTACTCAAACTCCGTCTGCCTCTCCCCAAACACCGGCACGTACAGACAGAGGCAGAGCATCTTTCTGAGCCCCAGACTCAGCTGCCCCGCTCACTCCGACCAGCAAGGAAGGGGAGTAAAACTGAGCGATTCCCCGGAGCTAATTTCAGCAGCTAGTGGAGAGGAAATGCCAGCACGTCTCATGACACATGCCTATGAGCGAGCCCGGCTCCGGCGGGATTGGCTGCACAAGCCCTGCCCTTCTGCTTAAAAGGGAAGCCGGGGCTGCTCGGTCCCACCCAGCCGATACAGGGACACGTGAGCTGCCCCATTGCCCAACACCTGGCTCCCAGCGAACCCAGGTACCTTGCATCACACCCGCTGCACTTAACTCTTACTGCTCTCTCTTCACCCCAAACGCTTTGGCCAATGGCCAGGAACTCGCTTGCTGTGCCTTACATCCATCCCATCACTCCTTTTCTGATCCTGTTCTCACCTCTCTGGGGATTTACACAGGTAGCACAGTGGGGACAGCCTTGATCACAACCTCTCCCATCACGCAACACAGGAAGACTATCACTGTCTTCCCAAAAATTATTTCTTTAAAGTGCAGTAAGAACAGAACGCCACTTACTGCTTTAATGCACGCCTAGGATAGCCAGCTTAAGCAAAAGTTTTCCGCTTTTACAAGGTTATTTTGTTAGGCCAGAGTTGACTGGCTTTGTTTGCAAGTTCTCCTGAAACCACTTGTGTCAGCTAAGAGCAGACAACCCCTGCACACAAAGATCTCTCCCCTCTGTAGCACTCCAGAGTTACACAGCAGCAATAAAGCCTGTGGAGGTTTGTCATTGAGCCAAATACAGAGAAAATCACCCAAAATCAAGGGCAAGCTTCAAAACAGCCCCAGCTGCTTCTAAGCCTCCTAGCTAAGCATCCACACAGCAGTTACACCAGCTTAATATTTTTCATCCTCTTCTGATTCCAATTAAACATTGCAGTCAGATATGTGCTACAAGATGTGTCCTGGGCAGAACAACATTTTCCAGTTTCTATCCTGGACAGTTTAACTGCTTTGTAAGCGACTTCCTGAGCTCTCATTAGGAGTGAGCCAGGCTGGAGGGAGTGTGGCACAAGCACCATTTAATGCAGCTATAATTACAGCTTTCTGACAATTTGGTGGAGTTTGAGGTACAGGGTAACACCTAGCTCTCCAGAGAGATTACCAATGTGCAGCAGGCAACAATGCAGCTCAGGACAGAATCACTGATGGCTAAGATGAATTTTAAATAAAATTATAGTCTTGGTATTAATCAGAGAGAAGCTACCACACAGGGAAGATGCAAAAAGCCATAGCCAATAACCCAAACACTGTAATCTTGTCTGCACTAGAAGTAACAAAATATTTTTGCTGAACTGGTTCAAGCCAACCAGGATAAGAGCCTTCCCCACTGCTGCGGACACAGCAACATTTTCTAGTGTTTGCTGTATTTGAACAGCCTGCTGGCAGAGCAAAGTCCAACCAGCACTCCCCTCCTCAGGCCCTTATGCACAGGGTGCCTCTACATCTTTGCCGTGGTATTTTGCTCTCTAAAGTAAAGCTAAGGTCTGTAATGAGCTGCTCATGGAGCTGCACGTCAATCACACAAACTGGGAATATTTAATCTTTGGCTTCATTTCAAGGTTTTTTTGCTTTTTATTTTTTTTAAAGTCTAATGGAGCACAACTCACAGCAACTCGGTACCCTTGGGAGTCGTGACCTACAGTGGTGTCCTGTGCCCTTCCTGGGCCACCTCGCTCACCATGGCACTGTGGCCAGGTTACCTAACCAGGCTTAACCTACTCCCTGCTGACGTCTCTCTGCATGAAAACAGGATCTTCTCAGGGACTCCAGATCCTCTTAAAGATCAGCTGCAGCAGCTCACTGCATGCATGCATGCCCACAGCACACCCCAGCCTTCCCACCGAGCCCAGTCTCACTGCAAGCATCGCCCCAGTGACACCTACACCCCACTGTCCAACACCAAACACCCCCACCGAGGGGAGCAGGGTGGGTACCCCCTGCAACAGGTAGTAAGTGAATAAATCCAACTCAGATTTGCTTCACAAAGCCTCAAGATCCTCCGTAGTCCTTCCCACGAGTTGCCAAGCATCACTATTATAGCTGCTTGGCAGCTCAGTTGCTATGCCAACATGATGCAGATTTTCCTAAGAAACTCTGTTTGGAGTTGGCAGCTAGAGACAAAAGGCAAAATCGGCACATTTTAGGGAAAAAAGCCCTACTACCTACGTCAGAGGAAAGGAGAAAGCTAATGAGGTTAAAGCTGATTTTAAGCAGGGTATTAATTACAGGACAGTGGGCTAAGAAGGAGAGACAGATTACAAATGAAGTTTATACCAGCAATTCAGGTTATAATGACAAAGGGAACTTAAGCAAGTATTAAGAAGTTTTTGTATTTCAGCTTAAAATCCTGGTAAAGCTGGAAATACTCAAGAGCCAGGCAGCTCTCCAAAGCTGCAGGGATCAGTGGTGTTGGGACACTGGTGTGGGGTCACTGCCCACATCTCAGCACACACAAAGCCAGTCCCACTGCCACAGCCCCTGCAGCAGCAGCACACTCAGCCCAGCGCTTTGGTGCCAGCTACAGACAGTACATCCCTCATTAGCACTGTCTATTCCTGACCAAACCAAGGACAGGGCACAGAGCTCAAATGAAATCACTCCTCCTTGATACTTCCATCCACCAGTTCCACCACTGGAACTACACATTTCTGGGCTATGTGGAGCCAGCCTGGCTAATACCCTCTGCAGTTTCCTTGATGACAAGAAAAGTGAGCCATAAAGGAAGGCAAACCCAGTTCTTTCTCCCTTCAGCAAATTCACTTTCATTTTATTTATAGGATTTGGTTCTTTTAAATGCTGCATGAGTTACCAGTTTCCATACCCTGCCATCCCTGCTAACCTTTCCAAGTCATTTGTACTCTTCCAGGCATCTACTTCATCACTGGTTTACTACATCACCTCCAGAATGTACCTCCCTGTAAGGGATGGAAAGATGCAACCATACAAGGAGCAGGAAAGTATGCTGCTTAATTTTGAATTTACTTTGCTAAAAAAAAAAATAGCTCTAAAAATACCAAGTAGCAGCAAGCGTCACAGTCACGTAACATCCTCCTTCAGAGGCAAAACAGCTTTCTGGGCTCCAACCCTATTGCTAGAAGGTTTCACTGTGTTCTGCTGACTTGTCTTTTTTAATTTCTGGAAACTAGCTTATAATTAATTGGACAGTACAGAAAGTCCTCACAGAGCACAGAGAGAGTACAGTGTATGAAGGAGGGGAGTTAATGATTTAAGAGACCCCAGCAGAGTAAAAAGCTGCAACAGGCAAGGCTTTGCCAGGGGAAGGATAAGAGACCAGGCACAGCAGAGAGCACTGTGTGGTACTTGACATAAAGGTAACCAGGAAAGGTGACCTGTTCCTCCAACAACACATGGATCCAAAGTTACAAGTCCAGATGGTGACATCAAGGGCAGATCATGCTTGTCTCCTGTGTACACAGATCCAGGGCCAACATAACACATTTGCAACCAGTATTTTTCTCCCCATATTTGCAAAAACAACCTCATGTTGAAACAGCTTTAAACAAGCAAACATCTGAGGAGGAACACAGCAATAACAAGTGAAAATAGAAGAACCAAGGGCAGGAAGCCCCTCCAGTCAAGTTTATCCATGCACATCAATTCCTTACAGAAACCCCAGTACCAGGTGTGGTATTTTGTCTGGTTTTAGAAGAGAAGTAGTAACAGGAGATTTTATAAAATGAAGTGGCCTACCAGTCAAGAGCCTGCTCCCAAGGTTACAGCCAGCCAGTGGCAGAGAACAAAAGCCCCCACATCTTCTATCAACACCAAATAACACTATTCACTCACAGTGGTTTATTATCTATCCCTAAGGCTGTGCCAGACTTTTCCCAACACTTCTCCTTCAGACAGGTAACTGGTACACTGATATTTGATCAGGCACAAAGAAGTCATTGCATCTTAACAAGTTACTGTCCATCAGCTGAGCCATGGGCTGGATGAAGCATAAGCCAGCCTGAACTGCAAGGTGAAACATATCTGCATAATCCTCAACAGAAGAGCTTTACCCTGCATTTTACTTTACAATCAGGGCAAGCTAAAATTACACAGTCACAACCTCCTGGCAGAGTGGCAGTTACTTCCTAACATGCAATAACTCCATTTTACCACATCCTTATCCTCTAGGTATTTCTCCATTAGCCAATCCTACAGTTCCTATGGAGAATTTCCCAGGGTCACACAGGAAAGAGGAGATTGGTATCAGCTTTCAGAGAAAGCTTCATTTCCAGGTGTGAACAGATGGACTCTCCCTGACTGAGAGACCATTGTTCTCTAGAAGACACTAGAGATTTTCAGCCCTATAATTCCAAGGTTTTCATCACCACTTCCTTCAGTTCTGAGCCTCTGTCCTTCTTCAACCTCTGTGCACCAAAGTCCTCCTCAAAATGCGCATGCTCCTTTTTCAGAAGGGGATGCACAGTGCTAACTGCTAAGGATAGAAATGAAGGCAAAAGTCCCTGCAGATTTTACAGTCTGATTCAAGCAGGGAGTGGCTTCTGCTCCACAGAATGTGAACTGCCACCCTGCTTGTTTCCATTCAAAACAGCAGCAGAACAGACATTATACCCCTCTACAATTTAAACCTGTTCATCCCTCATTTCAAAGAGAAAGCTCACAGCAACAACCATGCCAAATTTCCTGTCAAATAAGCTGGATCCTGAAAGTCACAAACCCCTATCCTTGCTGCAGCCTTCAGTATCATCCCCACCTCCAACCCTTCACAAGCCTTATGCCCAACTCCTTCCCCCCTAATCCTGGGTCACACCCCTGGTTTTAAACCACATGTAGTCAGAGCTGACTGCACCATCGTCAGGGGAGACAGAACAGCACTCCCTCCATTAAATAAGCCAGAACTGCAGTTGGCCAGCACTGGGCTGGGAGCTCCGGCACTAAACTAAGCAGCTTTTGTTCGCCTCCCCCCAGACAAAGCCTCACCATTTATTCTCTGCCAACTGAGCGCCCCCACCACCTCCCCACTCTCCCACCCCCTGGGAACTTCCCATCCTCACGCAGATTTTAGTCTCTCCCTTATGCCACCCGCTCCCCAGGGACACACTCTACTCTCTTCCGGGCTCTGCCATTCAAATAATACAGTCGGTTACTCATTTGCTCAAAACATGCAAGTTTTACCAAAGGCTCGCCAAATCACCAGAGACTGCCTCCAGAACAATTTAGGATGCATTTGATTCTTTGCTGGTCTCTGGTGCAGGGGTGGGACTCGCCACTAACCTGCATTATCATTCCCAGTCCTCTCTGTAATGCTTTTTACAAGTTGACCAGGAACCCTGGAGGCCCCCATATTCCCTCTTGCCCCTAAACAGCATTTTTCTCCCACACTTTGAACATCATGTTTGGAAGGTTAGATCATCTCCTCTCTTCAGTCACTCCCCTGCCCCCCACCCCCTTCCTTTCTAGCAAGCACACGCGTTAGACCCTGCTCCCTTTTCCTGTTCCTCTCCCCCCTCCCCAAATTCACACACACAGCTACTCACACACTCCACCTGCAAAACCCCTTCTCCCAGCAGACCACACACTCCACTGCCATGTGCACCAACCCCTCCTCAGGCCCCTGGATATCCCATTACCTTTGGAAAATGCTCTGCGGGTCCAACCACCAGTAGGATAGTTGGTCTCCTTTCAGTGGGATCAGTCCCTCTGTCCTGTGTCTTCCCCAACACCTTTGGCCCTTTCTCCCCGGGGCCTGGAAGTGGGGTGGTGTTTCTGGCCTCATCCTCTTTTTCATCTGCAGGACCTTGGCATATGGCCCTGGGAAGGAAGCTAGACAGAAAATGCCACAGGGTCTGCAGCATTGCTGCTCCAGCGAGCATCCCAGGCAGGGGAACCCTGAGCGCTCAGGAGCTGCCCGCTGCCAAGGATGATGTGACTGCACTACCAAGCACCCCCAAGACGGGAATCGGCACGGCAGCCAGCGGGAGGTTCAACCCAGCGACTCCACCGGCTCCGATTCTTTACAGACCGCTCCTGCGGACGCTTCCTGCCTTTTGAAATTGCTGCTACTGCAGTCGTGCCTGGCCTGACAAGCAGCTCATTGTACCAGAGCCTCAGAAATCTGATGGCAACAGACAAAGCACAAGCCCCCTGGCACGGAGAAGCCGAGACGCTGCGCTTTGGAGACTGCTAGGACAGAGAAGCCGAGACGCCGCGCTTAGGGAGGAAAAGCTAAAGATGAACCTCTCCGAGAGGAGCTTCTCAGAGCGCTGCCACCCGAGCTGCGCCTCCCGGCCGATGGCAGCGGCAGCCCGGGCGAGCAGCGATGCTGAGCAGCGATGCTGAGCACCCGGGCTGCGTCCCCACTGCAGCAGTGCCCAGCCAATCCTCGCTCCCAGCACTGCGCTGCTCCGGAGCTCGGCAGCGCGCGCAGCCGGCCGGGAGCGCGCCCCGGGCGCGGGGTCCGCCCGCAGAGGAGCGAACGCGCTCCCGGCCCCGGGGAGCCTGGCAGGGCCCCGAGCGGGGGAGGCGCTGCCCGGAGCGATGGGCAGCGTCCGGAGGATGCGCGGCTCCGGCTGCAGCTCTTTGTTAGGGCAGCAGATGGTTGTGCAGAGAGAAGCCGGCTTTGCCCAGCCATGGCCGCATTAACCTCTAAGTGCACTCTCTCTCCCCAGTCTATTATAGTCTCAGCCGTGCCTACAATAGCTCTTTGGTGCTGCATTGTGCTGCTGCCGCCTTGGGCTCCCGGCACAGCGATTACGGCCATTCATCACTGTGAGAGCTGTGCCTAAACCAGCGCTGGTTGGCCGAGCTCTGCTGGAGGAGCCTTGAACCACCTAGCAAAGGTAGGATATTAATAGATACCAGCACAGGGAGGACACATGATATTGCTTGGATTTCTACAAGAAATGGACGCTTTCCTCTGCTGCCACAGCAGCAGTTCTTCATTGATTGGTGAGGCTTTGATACCATTGATTGGTATCGGCCTCCCACCAGAAGCCACCCTGGAGGAACCCAGCAGCATTTTCCATTTTACAGTTCATCAGCTCACTTCACATACTCCACAGAGGGCACTGCATGCCTCACTTCCAAACTACTGTGACTCTTCCCTAAGTTCGGGAGTTTTAATAGGCAAAAAAAAAAAAAAAAAAAAAAGAAACAAAACCAGTACAAACCCACAGCTTCCATCACCTGGGGCTCCCTACCCAACACAGCACAGCAAGCAAAGTTTTCAGCTTTCAACTTCCGAGAGTGACAGACTGCAGGACACTTCTGGTGTACAGATATTAGATGTGAAAATACAATCCAAAATCTGAAAGGTATGCAGGCCTTAAGCAGCCAAGTTGCACATAAATTTTGAGATGAGCATCACTTTTGGGAATTTGCTATCATTGAATTCCTATAAAGAACCTAAGTAATGGAAAAAGTGAGACAAGTACATAGAAGAGACCACACTAAAAAAATTCTTCTGCAAATACACCAGAATTACTTAAGAAGAAAAAAATGCTTTTTAATCACAAGTCTACGTAGAGTATGCAACAAAGTTTTTTATCTTAAAATTTGACACATACCAAACAATGACCACACACAAAAAATTTACAAAATTATGAGGCAGTAACACTGGAGTGAGGGTGTGGGAAAGCCCTGTCCCTCTCTGAGGAATAGCAGAGTCTGGTTCTGGTTGGGATGCAGTCAGCAGCTCAGGCATAGGCAGAACACACTGAGGAATTCTTGTCATGCCTCCGTTACCCTGAGCTGCTGCCAGTCATCACAGCTACAAGCCCAAAAGTTAAACTACTTTCTAACACATAGTGAATCAGATCCTTTAAGATGACATTTGGAAGTTTTTAATGCTCTCAAGCCAGAGGAACAAAGCAGATTTTCTGAACTGGGCACAGTTCTTCAAAATCAGCTTCTATTAGCCTAAGGCTGTGGTTTCACAAGCAGCTGTGAACTAATCTGAAGCTTACTGCCACTACAAGTCATCTCACACATCCACTTAAGCCCTGCACTTACCTTGCTCCTCTAACAACCTCATTAACCCAGCCAAAAAAACTGCAGAGCTTTCTGCAGTTGAGGCTACTCATGGATGGGGTCCAAAAAAGTGTGGAAAGGACATCTGAGCTGGCTGCAGCAACAGGCAGGCTGCCCTGCCACTCACACAGCTACAAGTCATGATACAGAAGGCAAAGCACCCAAAGGAGAATTTGAGATTTGTCCTTTGGTCACTTAATACTCTCAAGGGGTCCCATTTAACAGCTGATGTTACCTGACACTGTTATAATTGTTCCCCTGCATTAGTATTAACATTTGTGGTGTGTGCACATCAGTGACCCCCATCTTCCTTTGTTCATGCAGAGATTTCATAAGAAAATAATCATTTGTGCAAGAAATTACATGCCTGGGGTGTAATTAAAGCAGAAACTCAGCAGTGCTTCTTTGGCCTCTGTCCTCACTAAAGGAAACCTCAGGGGAAATTCTGCCACCACACTGATTCACACAACTCCTTGGGAACAGACAATTTTCTAATCATATTTAGGGGGGGAAAAAAAAGGCATTTATTTTACCAAGTGGGAGATTTTATTAGGTCAGAATAATAAACCTAGTAACAGCAAGATGATTATAGCTAGAAGGAAGACAACTGCACTCCTACAGGGAATCTGTAGGGAAGTACTCCTCTACCAACACCACCATGAAGCCAATCATTCAGATATTTAAAAAATGTAATAAATACTGTGAGTCCAGTACTGCCCACCTGTGAAAGGTGACACAAAGGAACATGAGGAGCAAGAATTCATTTTTTCTAGAAATCATGAACAAACACCTAGGCCACAGTGAAACAGCTTTCCCAACCTCAGCTTCATTAGGAGACAGCTATTCCTCCAATTCCAGCCATTTACATGATCCAGACCTGGGATTGAAGGCAGAAAAAGCAGGAGGGCTGATCTGAATGCTGGCCCTCAGCCAGCACACCAGTCACTGGGGACAGAAGGCGCCTGTGGCAGCTGGCCTCAGAGCCCTGCACCAAAATGGGTAGTCATTAGATAGCCTGAGCAGAACTGACAAAGAGCTGTAATATATCCAAATGGAGACAAAAGAGAGAAAAAAAGCAAGAGACTGACATGTTTTGCTTAATTAAAGTATTTTCCTCAGTACTGCAAGCTGGCAGAGGGAGGCTCTGCATAAGCCATAAAACTAAGGTATCTTGTACCCTTTTCAGCCACATCATCATACCTGCTAAGACTAAAACTCCAGTTTTCAGACAGACACTTGCCTTTTCCTGGCTGGTTTACCTGGCAGAAATTCACTTTTGCTTTAAGATGGTTTCTAGAAGACTTTTGAGTAAGTGCACAGCGTTTTCCTGCAAACACGTGAGCCTCATCATCAACTTGCTAATATATAAAAAATGTGAGAGGGAGGGTGAAAAGAAAGGGGAGCAGAGGGAAGGGAGTTGTGCTGGCAGCAATGACCCTTCTCCTCCTCCAGCACAGGAAGAGCTGCAGGCAGTCTCTGGTTCCTTAGGTGACCCTGCAGGAATGAGCAGTGACTCATCTCCTTTGGGAGCCTCCTGGAAGCACCCCAAGGAGCCCTGCTGCCTACAAGTGTGTGCCACCCAGAAATATCACCCAGCCCCAGCTGGGATGGGCCACCATGACTCTACCAATTACCTCTTATCATTTCAAATTTAATTTCTGAAAGAGGAAAACGTTAGTTATGTCACTACTTTGCACTTTTTAGAAAGTTAAGTTTTTTTGACGTTAACCCTGCACAGTGTTTCTCACACCATGACATAAAATCTCAGTCTTGGCCACTGCTGCTTAAATAATTAAAATGTCCAGTGACATTTAAGTACATTCATATATTAAGGTGACAGGGAACACTACAAAGCAACCCAGGTCTCCTTGTTACAGAAACCCTGGCACAAGGAATTAGCTACTCAAGCTGATATATTCAGGCATCCACAGCCAGTGCCAAATACAAAAATACAGAGAGAGCTGGCCAGGGAGCAGGAACACAGAGATATTGCCCAGAACAGAGAGTTTCACCAAGGTCATATCATATTATATGAAGAGCTGGGATTAACCAAGAGACAGGGCATCCTTAATACTCAGAAATTAGAAAAGCAACTTCTTGCTGCACTAGACAGTTAAGCAGGAAAACAGTGAGAAAGGATGGCCCTGCAGCAGCCCAGGCCCAGGCCTCCCCCACACAGTTCTCCTCAGGCCAAACCATGTAGGTTCACATACCAAGCAGCTTTGCCTTTCCAAGGAACTCATGATCTAAAAATTTCAACAATTTCTCTTAGAGAGGAATTCTCCACTTCAAACCACTTTAGCTGTCAGAAGCTTCCTGCAGCTTGGGAGTCAGAAAAACTCAGTTATCCCTGCTGCCCTCCCAAACAGAGATGAGTTATCACAGCTATGCTTCTCCACCCAAGACAAAGACTGGGCCATCATTAAACTGTGCTCATGTCCCACATTCACAGGGACAAATATAGCGATAGGACATGAACAAGAACAAAGACTCATTTCCCATTTGCTACAAGTAGGGCTGTAGGAAAAGGCTCCCTCCCCCTTCTCCCCCTCCTGACACTGTATCATGTTATATTGTGTAAAACCAAAGCCCAGGGCTGCAGCACCACCGTTTTGCAGGGCTCTCAGACAAAAGAACAAGTCCTCATTATGGCTTTGATGTCTTTTATTAATGCTCACCGACCATTTAAGGGTTCTGCTCAGTATTCAGCTAAATTAAAAATAAAAAGAAACAGTAAGCATGCTGAACTCTGGAGTTTTTTACCTGCCATTATCTCAGTGATCTGACAACTCCCTGAAAGGAGTCTTTAGTCACCCAGAAGCTGACCTCTTCTTTGAAGCAACCACCCCCTGGACAAGAGGAAATGGCCTCAAGCCACACCAGGGGAGGTCCAGGCTGGACATCAGGAAGCATTTTTTCACTGAAAAGATTTTAAGGCACTGGCACAGGCTGTCCAGGCAGGTCACCATCCCTGGAGGTGTTCTCAAAACAACTTAGTGCTATGGTTTAGTTAATACAATGTTGTGTTAAAGGTTGGACTTTATCTGGAGGTCTTTTCCAACATTAAGTATACTAGTAATACATGCAGATGAGGACAAGGAGGTGTCCACTCCTTACCAAGGCACTGAGCTCTGGTCACTAAAAAATGCCCCCTCAGAACACACTGAAAAAACAAAATGCTGCTGCATATTCTACACAGGCACAATCAGCTGCTTTGGATGAGTTTTGTTGTTTCAGTCCACTCAGGCTGAGTGGTTCCTACAGGCCATTCACTTCCCTACAAAATTCAGAACAGACCCCATCCTGCAGGAAGTAATACTGTGAGGCCACATCAGTGATATTCAGGATGCCTTTCTATTTACACAATGCTGACATTTAAAATTTATATGCTCTAAGTTGTACCTACATCTCTCAAAGGTCAGCCAGCAGCCCTTGGTCATTAGCACTGTGCAAACAGGACAAAGGTCTCTGCTAAATAAACCAGAGAACGACCAGGTTTCTCCAATTTTCTGCAAGATAGGACAAAAACAATCCTGAAAGAACAAACATCCCTCAAGAGTTATGTATCTGGTCCTATATGTACGTAAAGCAACACTTGTCTGATCTGCAGTTGTTTGTTTATGCACAAGGAAAACACGCAGGAACAAGTTTCTGCTGTGCACATTTACATCTAAAACCTGGCTCCCAACACCGAGTGGATGCACACTGCCCATTTCATCATAAATCACACTAAGGCAGGGCTGACCAGAGACCAAGGCTGGGGTAAAGATTTTCACTGAGACTCCCTGGTCCCCAGCACCCCTCTCCTCCTGGTGTCCCTGCAAGACCTCAGGTCCTGGCAGGGTGCCAGCCTGTCTCCCTGACATTCCCTGTCCCAAAGCTCTCGCTGTAGGGGCTGCTGGCCAAGGCTATTAATAACCAACACTGCGCCCAGAAGTTTCCTTGTGCCAAACCCAAGGTCTGGCTTCTCAAAGTCTTTTCTGCAGCTGTCAAGAACTCATGTGATTGATTACAGAGTTCATTTGCGTCTTCAGCCTATACTAGACAAGGCAACAAACCCCAAATTCATACCAACTAACCACTCACCGCAGATTTGAAAGTTTTATCTACAATTAAATCACTGACTTACAGTTCTGCTCTTGCTCAAGTGCCTGAGAACAGAGCCTCCATCAAACCACACATCTCATAATCTACAAAGAGCAAGAACAGGCCTCTGCTCCCTACAGACCAACAAAATATGATCTATTTTGCTTATTATTTTAATAAACGTTATTCATGAATGTGTGACTTTAATTAACATGTTACTGAAAATGGTTTCACCTTGTATGAAACTGGTTTGAGGTAGTCACAAAGGGTAATTTTTTGGGATTAGTAAGGAGATGGGTGGATGAGAAGGTGTTGGCAGCAGAAGGAAGGCTATCAACTGGAATATCAAACTGTAACAGTATTTGTCTGATTCAATCTTGTGTTGCTCAACCCCTCATGATGAATTACAAAAGCCCAGCTAAAAGCTCCACAAGTGCCTCAGCAGGATTCAGGACACATACCATGAAAATGTGATAATGCATTAATGTATATAGGTTTAGAGATGTATTGTGAGATCTAAATGAGAGCTGGAGAGATATTCCAGTCCAAATTACAGAACAGAATTAGAATTTTGCTCTTTTTAATCATAAACTGACTTCTGCAACACAATAAAAACTCGGGTCCTCCAATTCCAGATGGCTGTGAACGGAAAACAGGTGAAAGCATCACACTGGAAAATGTTCCTGCTCCTTTTGCCCCTTACAGTTGCTAAGAATTGCAGTACATTGTGCATAGTATAAAACTGAGTACTCACAAGTGCTGAAGAATAAGAGTTCCAGAAACAGAGCCTGAGAGGAAGAATTAAATGACGTCATGACAGAAGATAAAGTATTGATCAGAAACAAGATTAAATTTTTCTATGACTGCAACTGCTACAGTAGAAGGAGTTTCTCAATCCATCCATGGAATCACTTGTGAAAGAGCTGACTGATCTATTATCCCAGAACGGCATGGACACAGCTGGAAGAGTCCAGGGACACATTTAAAATGCACAGTTAGTCAGAAGAAAGGCCTGAGGCAAACAGAACACTGCAGAGTCCAGCTGCAGCAGCACAGCTTTGCTTCTTCAGTACATGGGAAAAGTAAAAAACAGACCTTGAAGGGAAGTTTGGACAGCCAGGACCTGAAGATCAAAGAGGAGATATGGGGTTAAGGAAAAAGTGATGAAAGCAGATTTCAGCAGCCTGGGAGCTGATATAGTTTTCCATAGGGAAGCTGATACCCAGGGAGCAATAACAGCTGCATACATGAACTTAGTATCACAAGACCAAGGAGGACATCACTGTTAGAGCAGAGGCAGAGAGGACATTTGGGACTGAAAAGAGACATGGGTTATGTTTTCTGTTTCTTAAAGTGAGCCAGTCCAGCAGAAGATGCTCAGCACCACTACAGGAGAGGCAGCTGCAGACAAAGTTCACCACTTCAGTCTGTCTCTAGGCAGCTGGGATTAATTCCACCAGTTCAGACTGTCTGGAACTTCAGCAGCAGAGATGAAGTTTTGGAATGGCAGTCCAGCCCTGCAGTTAATCAGGATCAGTAGGAAAATAGTTATATTAGCAAACACACAAATATCACCATGACACATTCTTTCAGCAATAGGACATCTCCAGATACAAAGTAGGAAGCAGTTCTGTTTCAGCATATCTCTATTAAGTGCATATTTCAAGCTCCACAGGTCTATATAAAGTCAGAAAGCAACAGTAACAGGACACTGACCATCCCAGAGAGAGATGAAATTTAGCAGTAAAAGACTATCCCTTCATACAGCAGAACAAGAAAGGCTTTTAAAAAATTCTTCACATGGTTATCATTTTACAGCCCAAACAGAGTGAAGTATGTGGATTGCTTCATGCTGACCAGTGCAAACAAGCATTTCATTACAAGGCTCACTGGTCTGGCACACTGTATTTGTCAATTGGTTTAAAGATAACAGCATGGGTTAAAACAAAAAAAAACAAACAAAAAAAAGAAAGCATCGTTTACATAAGAAAATTCCACCTCAAAGGACATCTGAGTACAAGCCTTTCTCTCCCCCACCACAGAAGGCCACCTCTAAAAGAGAAGGCAGCAATTTTCCAAGAATGCCACAAAGGGTTTTATCTCAGCAAGAACTCTCAAGCATTGAAAGAGCCAAAATATTGCTCATTTTCTTTTCAAGTTCAGCCCAAAAGTTATTGTTACCACAAGGACTTTCAGCCTACTGACGCAGGGAGATTAGCAGCTCGCAGCTGAGATTGGCGATAACCTCACTTTACGAGCCCAATGTTTTCTCCATCTGCTCCCAAATGTTGGAAGGCAACTCCCATATCAAATGCACTGCTGCATGGAAGGAAAAATAAAATGCACCAAGTAATTTACTAATCACAAGCAATCCATGTGATTTATGCCTAAATTGGGCCAAACACCATGCTCAATAAATCAGAAAGGTTTTCTATCTTGACACTTAAACACTTTCCTTGAGCGTGACCTCACATTAGTTAAGCATTGAGGTGCCATAATTAGCTAAGCTGGAGCAGAAAAAAGACTGACTTATTAATAGAACTGCTTTGGAAACAGGAAGTTTATTTGATTTCCCTAAAAATTGCATGACACTGAAGTTCACTAGCCAGCTGAGGGCTGTTCCCACATTTTTAACTGGAAGTTAAGAATTTCAAACTCTGCATCCTCACACTCAGTGGTTTTTACCCTGCTGAAGGGGATGCTCTACCATACCAACAATGCTTTGCAAACTCTAGAACAGTTTGAGTTGGAAATGACCTTCAAGAGCACCCAATTCCAACCTCCTGCCACAGGCAGGGAAACCTTCCACTAAATCAAGTTTCTTAGTGCCCCTTCCAGCCTGGCCTTGGACACTTCCAGGGATGGAGCAGCCACAGCTTCTCTGGGCACCCTGTGAAACAGCTGCTTCACCCCTCTCACAATATGGATGTGGAAGAGGAGTCAGAGGAAGGAAAGGGCTGAGGAACAATACTGACAGACAAGGCTTCAGCAGAAAGACAGGATTGTTAAGCAGCCTCCAGCCAGCGCTTCCCTCCGGCAGCGAGTTCCAGTCCCCGCAGAACGGTTCCTCTGTGCCGCTCCCGCAGCGCGCCAAGCAAAGAAACTCTCTGCTGGGAAGTAAAAACGCAGTTTATTTTAAAGTGCTTCCTCCTGAGCCTAGAGAGCATTAGGCTGGATTGAATTACATGCAAAGAAAAGAGAATGCAAACGGAGGCAGGCATGCAGGTGTAAGCACAGAATATTCTGGGTCATGAGGGACTTTTGCCAGAGGTGAAGGATTGGGCCCCACAGGTGGCAGCAGGGCAGTGTCCCAGGGCATGCACTGGTGATTTGTGGTACAATCAGATTTATATACCTGAATGCACCCAGTAGAAAACCCCCGTGGCACTCACAGTATTTTTAGAAACAGCACAACTAAACTACTCACAAGATCACACTGCCAAGGAATTCTCATATTTTGCAGCAGCTAGGAAGATGCCAACCAAAAAGAAGCATTAGAAGTTAAGATGCTGGAGATTCAAAGCTAGAAAGGAACTAGAAACTCTGGAAAGGACTGTGCATATAAAGCACTCAAACTGGGGCACCACTCCCAGAACAGGGAGAGAATACGAGCTGTCACTTGACTTAAGTATCTTTTCAGAAGTTATTCTTAAACTCTTCTTCCTTCCTGTAGGACTCAGGCACTCTGTAGTGCCACATCCCTGGCTGCACCCATGTGTTTATCTCCTATCTTCACATGATACTCAGCTTTTTATGGCCCCCGAACATAAAACACAAGCGACTAGGCAGGGAAAAACTGTGCAGCACTGAGGACAAGCCCATTCATCATAGACATGTAAATGACACTAATCACAGCTGAATAGAGCAGCATCATGTTGAACCTTGGAGCCCTCAGTGTACAGCATCACACAGAGCGGTGAGTACAAAAGGCTCCCTGAAAGAGAAAGCCAGAGCTGCATGTTTTGTACGCTCCACGTGCAAACTGTACTGTACAGTAGCCCCCCTATGTTCTAAGATATTTCCAAACTAATAAAATAAACGAGTCTGGCGTAAGCCATCCTGAGCAAACATAAGTAGCAACACGCTGCCAGACTCATATGAGGAACATGATGACGGAATAAATCCTGCACAATTACCCTGAGTGCAGGAATCGCTTCCAAAGGACCTTCCATTAGTGTAAGTCAGCATGCAAGCCCTGAGTCCTGAAGAAACACGATTTCCTTTATGGTTTTTCCTGCCCAAAATTAAGGTTTTAATCTTACTAATTACGGACAGCTACTAGCGGACATGCCTACAGGTATAGCAAGCAAGCTGACTCCTCCGGGTCTAGCGTGGAAGCCACAAGGGCGGCTTGGAGGCAAGGACCTTTGGGGAGGTCTCGATCACACGGCCCCGCTCTCGCTCGGGGAGCAGGACACTGAAGGGACAGGAGCTGCCATGGTGCTACCATGCCACCGCTGTCCCGGCGAGACACAGCTGGAAGGCCTTCAGGGTCCACGTCCTGCTCCCGAGAGGAGCAAGGAGAGGTCTCCAGAGCGGGTACGAGGGGAGCGGCCAAACCCTCCCTCAGCCCCAGAACGCGGCACCGCTCACCCCGCCGGGCCAATCCCTCCGCCCGCCGCCGCTCACCCGCAGATCCAGCTCGGTGCGGTGCAGCCCGAGGCGGCCCAGCCCCACGGCCAGATCGTGGATGCAGAGCGCGCCGTCGCGATTCACGTCGAGTTTCTGGAACAGGGTGCGGAGACGCCGGTCCTGCTCGGAGGCCTCGCACAGCGACCGCCCACAGGACCCCGCACTCCCCCCGCTGCTGCTGCTGCCGCCGCCGCTGCTGCTGCTGCTGCTCTCCACGGCAGATCCCTGCGGGGATCCGCATGGGCAGAGAACGCCGCTCACCACCGGGGAGGCGAGAGAGCGCCGCGCCCCCGGCATGACCGCGCCGGCACCGACCACCCCTCACGCCCGCGGCACCGGCAAATGGCGCCGCTTCCGCCTTCGCGCCACGAGCCGTCGCTGCCACGTGATGCCTCGCGCCAACCAATCACAGCGGGCGGCCGCCCTGGGCCACGCCCCGCGGCGCCACGCGGGGAGGCGGGCCGTGACGTCTGAGGGGACGCCCTCGCCTCCGCCAATCGGAAGGCAGCGCCGCGGGGCTTCTGAAAGTTGTTCGGGGAGCGGTGCAGGCGCGCGGGCCAAACCGCAATTGGCTGCAGCCCCTGGGAAGGCGGTGATAAAGCGAACAGCTCCAATCAGAACGACAGCCGGGAGCCAGTTTGAGCTTGACGGACGGCGTGCGCATCCGGTAGGTTGGAAACCAGCGCGCGCTCCGGATTGATGGACAGGAGAAGCACCCAATGGGATTGGAGCGAGGAAATCCACGGGGGAGCCCAACCCCTCACCGGCCCCACGCAGGCCCAGTGCCCTGAGACCAGCGGCGGGGCGGGGCCGCCTCTTGGCTGCCTAACGGATAGGGCTGCTGACCAATAACAATGCGGCAGTGCAGGCGGGAGGCAGGAAACCCGTGTGACGGGCAGGCGGGCGGGCCAATCAGGCGCGGCAGGAAGAGGGGCCGATTCTGGAAGCCATTACGCCAGTGCCGCAGGGCGGGGGCCGTTGCGCGGGTCTGCCGGGCGGGCGCCGTACGCAATTTGCGTATCGTTGGTGGTGCCAAAGGGGGAGCGGGGGGGACCGACCCCTCCGGGCCCTGAGGGGCCTCGGGGCCCCCCTGTTGGCCCCGGCCCCGGGGGTGGGGGGGCCCTGCCGCCCCTCGGCCCTGCCCAGCGTCCCCCAGGCCCCTCAGGTGTGACCCCCGTGCCCCGTCCCCGGTGCCCCCCATGGCCATGGCGTCGCCGCCGGCGCCCCCAGCCAAGAAGCGGAAGATGAACTTCTCGGAGCGGGAGGTGGAGATCATCGTGGAGGAGCTGGAGCGGGGAAAGCACCTCCTCGTCAACCATTTCAACGCGGGCGTGCCGCTGGCCGCCAAGGCCGCCGCCTGGCACGACATCCTGCGCCGCGTCAACGCCGTCGCCACCTGCCACCGCGAGCTGCCCGAGGTCAAGAAGAAGTGGTCCGACCTCAAGACCGAGGTGCGGCGCAAAGTGGCCCAAGTGCGGGCTGCCATGGAAGGGGGAGGCGAGAACCAGAACGGCGGCGGCAACGGGCCCGAGGGCGAGGACCCGGCGGGCGCCGCGGCCGCTCCGGTGATCCTCACCCCCATGCAGCAGCGCATCTGCAACCTGCTGGGAGAGGCCACCATCATCAGCCTGCCGAGCGGCGACTGCGGCGCGGGTGACGGGAGCGAGATCCCCATCACCGCGTCGGCCACCACGGTCACCCTGACCCAGAGTGAGTGCTGCGCCCGCCGGAACGCTCTGGGCTGGACTGCAGGGCCACACAAGGCCCTGACACCCTCCTGCGAGGAGACCCCGAGCCTTGTGTGGGGAGAGAAGCACAGAATGGTTTTGGTTGGAAAGGACCTTAAAGAGCACCCAGTTCCAACCTCCTGCCATGGCAGAGACACCTTCTAGAGCAGGTTTCTGCATCCAGCCTGGCCTTGAACATTTCCAGGGATAGGGTGCCCACAAGATCTTTGGGCACAGAGAAGCCCCAACAAAAAGAAATCCCTACATCTCTGTAATGAAATGCTCCTCCCAGTCTGCCCTTGTGCTGTAGGGGAGTGGCCCCAAGACACGCAGGTACTGAAGGTCAGCTTTGACAGCTTGACTCGGCCTTAAGAGCGAGGGAACCAAGGATCCTTAGCACCTTGGAAGATTCTTCAGTCCCTCTCTGGGGACAAAAGCAGGGGGGAAAACATCTTCAGGGCTGATTTTCCAGTGTGCAGTGTCTCAAAGAGCAGCTCTTCTACCGACAGGGGCCATTCTGGGTCTTGTCTTTGCTGTTATGTCAGCTAATGCTGCTTGGAAAGATTGTTTTAAACTGGAAGTTGAGAAATTATATTGTCTAGACATAAGGCATTCCCTGTTCCTTTGGGCTGTACAGCCCAGAAGGAAGCTCGACTGAGGGTGGAGTATACTTAAATAGGTCATTTTGTGCATTGCTGGCCATTGTATGTTATCTCAGTGAACAGGCCGTATTCCTGTGATACTCACTGAATAGTCCTGTAGATAAAAATCCCATATCAGAGCTACTTCTGACTCCCTTTCTGTCCTTTGTTCTCAGTTCCTGCAGAGACAACCTACCACAGTCTGGAGGACGGGGTTGTGGAGTACTGCACCACGGAAGCCCCCACCACCGTCACTGCCGAGGCGCCCCTGGAGATGATGGCCCATCAGCACGAGGTGTCTGCCAAGCCCCAGGAGCTGAAAAGCCGCATTGCCCTGAACTCAGCCAAGCTCCTGCAGGAGCAGCGAGTAACCAACCTGCACGTGAAGGAGATTGCCCAGCACCTGGAGCAGCAGAATGATTTGCTGCAGATGATTCGGCGCTCGCAGGAGGTGCAGGCGTGTGCCCAGGAGCGGCAGGCACAGGCCATGGAGGGGACACAGGCAGCTCTCAGTGCCCTCATCCAGGTCCTCCGCCCCATGATTAAGGACTTCCGTCGATTTTTGCAGAGCAATACACCCAGCCCGTCGGTCACCACTGACCCTGGCCAGACAGGGCAGCAAGATGGTATGATCCAGTGAAAGAAACAGTGATGGGAGGGGAGCTTTAGACTGATGCTAGGAAAAATTTCTTCCCTGACAGGGTTGTCAAGCCCTGACATAGGCTGCCCAGGGTAGTGGTAGAGTCACCATTCCTGGAGGGATTTAAAAGATGTGTAGATGTGGCACTTGGGGACATGGGTTAGTGGTGGATGTGGCAGTGCTGGGGAAATGGTTGAACTCAATCATCTTAAAAGTCTTTTCCAGCCTAATCATTTTTGTGATTCTATGGGACATCTGCCATGCTAAAAACCTGCCCATGCTGTTAGAGGATACTTGGGAGCAAGGGGTGCTGTCCCTTTCAGTGTGAATAGTTCCCTTGAAGTTTGGCTGAGTCTAAACAGCTTTCTCTGCTAATCTTGTGCTTATCTGCCTTTTCAGACTCTCCTACAGAGCCATAGCAGGATGTGTAATAAACCAACAACTTAACATGAATTGCTTTAGTTCCTCAAACAATAGATTTATTTTTTTAAAAGTTATTTTTAATTTCTGTTTCGAAAAAAATCTGTCCAAAGTATGACACCTCTCTTTTTGTCTCTCTCTCGAGATCTATAGCCTTTAACTGACTTCTAACGTGGAGAGTTCTGTCGGGATACCAGTGCTGCAGCTGTACAAGGTACAGTGATCATGAACCCACAGTGCACACAGTAAATGCATTTCTGGCTCATGCTGAAGGCATTTACTGGAAACGTGGTACCGGATGTGGTAGAACCTTCCCTCTGCACTGAGAGCTATGGATCGTGCTCCTGCAGCGTCACATCCAGCCCATGCAGACCAGCACCCAGCCTCTGTGCAGTTTAAGTCCCACCTACCTCCCCTGTGGATCCCAGTGGGATTGAAACAGTGCGTTCACCTCATGTTTTATCTGCGTGAAGTCATGGAATTTATCTATCAACCTGGCAGACGTGATGAAAGTTTCATGTCTTGGGTACCAGAAACTCTCCTGGGATCCATCTTGGCACAATGCCTTTATTTGTCACTGCATAAACACCCAAGGGCCTGGATGAGTTTCCCTCGGGTGGATGGAACAGTGGAACTCCATCTCTGCCTCATCTGCATAGTTTGTCACCTCTAGAATACCTTGATCCATCAAAGCAGACCTGGACGAAGGTCCTGGACTAAGCTGCAGCCACACAGGAATTCCCAGTGCTTAGGAGTTTGTCAGCCACTGATTTGAATGAATTTTGGGGCATTACTTGGTTCTGCTGCTGGTGGTGTTTGTTTTGTACTGTCTGGGAGCTGGAAGTGAGTCCAGCCATTCCGTGGTTTGCTGGCTGGCCTCATCCTGAGGAACAGAGCTGAGGTTCTCCTCACTATCCTATACCGTTATACAGGGTGAAATAACATAGCAGCCACTTCTGAGGCATTCAGGCTATGAGGCTTAGTCCTTAATGAGAAAGCTTAATTGCACAGGATGGTCAACATGATTCTCACAGACTTGCAGTAACTTCATAAACTTTAAGATTAAAGGTCCACTTGTACATGCATGGAAGAAAACTTAGGGAAAGAATAAAAAGGAAGTGTAAGTCTTCTCCTTTTTACCTTGCAAAGTGGCTTACTTTTAACAGGCTTGTTGCTTGCCAGGTTATTACTTTTGAAATGGAACTTGCTGTTAAGTCTCCTTTAGGGCTGACAAGGGAGTGAATTTGCACAATCAAATGAAGCCTTTACACAGCCTTTAATGGGGAGATGCTGATGGGGGACCCCTGGTTAGAGCAGTAGGTGAAGAGGTCACTGCTGTCAGTCCTTGGCCTTTGCTCATCTCCTCTTGTCTACAAATCTGATAGGGGAGAAAAGGACAACACAGTGAGAAGGGTTTGGTCCCTGGAAGACTCCCAACCCCTTGGGACTGACACCTCCAAGCTGAGTCAGGGTGGATCCTGTCTTGTCTGGCATCTCACCACATGAGTAGCACTTACCTGACTCTTCCTCTTAGACTTTGTGAAATCAAATCAATTGCTGAATTGAAATTTATTTTTAAAGTGAGAACTATGTCATATGTGTTGGTTTACCTCATTTGTGTAATGATCTCTCCTTTACAAATATGAATTTTAATAAAAAATACATTTTGGTAAACAGGCTGTTGCAGTTCACTGGTGTGTGCCAAGGCAGAAGTGAAAATAGTTCATGACAACAACTTTGCAACACAAAATCCTCACTGTGAAGGGACCAAGGAGAGCTGTGAACAACCACAAGTCACAGAAGCTTTTCCTCTTGTTTGTAAAGCTCATGGCCTTGTATTTACATAATTACAGTCTTTTTCAAATAATAGCTTTTACAGGCTTACCTTGGAGCATGAGTTATTTCACAGTGTCTGAGGGATTACTGAAGTACAGTAATCTCTCAGCTGCTCAGAAGATGCCACAATAGCCTAAAATAATGGTAGAAATACCAGCCTTTGGTTTTAAATTGCAGTGTGCATTTTTTTCAGTGACTAAGCACTTCAGCTGTGTTGCTTTTCTAGAGAAGTAAACATGTTGCCATTGGAACCACCCATTTTTCTTGTCTTTTCAGGAAAATGCAGAGCTTAGTCAAGCCAGCAGCATTCAAGTGTGTGTGTGTGCAGATTTTTGTCTCATTAAAAAGATGAGGCAACACTTTAAATATAGGGTGAACTGTACTGTGAGGGGTTTGGTTGTTGCTCATGAAGAGGTCATCAAACTTGGGGAGGGACAGAGAAAAGTGTTCCTTAATGTAAAAACCAGGACAAATACATGAACAGGACTCTGACAGGGCAAACAAGTACACAGGACATTCAACTGAACAAGCAACTGATAGCCAAACAGAGCAAAAGCTAAGGAGTAATATTTATAGATGTTTGTCCTCCTCTACTGTTATTTTTGTACCTAGAGATTTGCATACAATATCCAGACTGGGAAGGAGCCGTGCAGAGATGTTCTGCGACAGGGTGCCTCGGACATGGGGCTGAGCAGCATCTTCCTGCCTGCTGGGCAAAGGGAAGTTTGGTGTGGGACTCTCAGTGGTGAGAAGAAAATGTTCGTGGCCATGGAGGCAGCACCAAGCCACCAGGAGCACCGCTGCTCCCTCTGGAGCAAAGCTCTGCCTGCGATGTGCGCGGCTGCAGCCCGGCTTTCCAGGAGATGGCACTGCGCGCCGGGATGCCGAGCTGTGGCACTGCACCGTCCCAGGAACCGGCCCTGTCCTCCAGACCTTGTGGGATCCTCTCTGCACCCTTCACTGCTGAATCTTTACAGGGCTGAGAGCCTGGAGAGGACGAAATTCAAAGGGCAGAGTGCAGCAATGAGCTATCCCTGGAAAAGTGATGCCTGGGGACTCAGACATGGGCAGGGGATACTGAGATGTCTGTCTTTGGGATGAGTCCACTGCAGAACTGAATGGGCAAGCACAAGATTAAAAAAACCACATCAAGTCCCTCATTATAAGCAAAGGGACAGGTTTTAAGGTTTTTTCGAAGGCCACACATGTCAGTATCCCACAAGTACAGTGCACTGCCATCACTGCATTGCAGTTCTGGGAGCAGATCCCCACCAAGGGACAGAATGATATCACCTGCACACTCACCCAAATAACCTCTACTTCCTCCGGTATGTTTTTAATGTTTGTCAAGCCTGTTTTGGCAAAGCATCCTTCTGGGGATCTTTTGTGGGTTTTTTCCTGTTGTTATTGTGAGAGGTTGTTGCCAGCAAGTACTGTCAGCAGAAGGGTGGGCAGGTCAGTGTAAAAATTGAAGCATTTAAGATTCTTTGTCTTGCTTGAAAGCACTTGATAAGAAGCTTCACGAGACTGAGGAGCACAGCTTCCAGCCCACGTTTTGAGTGCCAGAATGAAGTCGGTATCACCGCAAATGGGGCTCATAAGCCCTTCGGGTCCCAGACCATGCAGGTGATTAACCCGCGGCAGAAATCCCAGCTCTAGCAGGGGCAGTTTCTTTCACCTCTGCCACCTGGGATCCCAAATTCGAGGTTGCTGTGTCAAAGGGGAACCACAGACTTACAGTTGCTTCTGATGGATTTGGGGTAGCAGCGGCATTTGTGGGGTTGCAGTCAATGGGATGGACCACAGCCACAACCAGCAAGTCTCTTGTCCAGCACGACACTGAAGGGATGGAAGCTGGAATACAGACACAAGATAAGGCTTAATAAACACAACAAGCCTTGAGGCAAAGCAGGTTCCAAGTCTGCAGATTTTGGAAGGGGCAAATGAGATCCAGTTCTACCCACAGACCTCCCAGAACGAAGCAGAGTCCTGCTGCACATTCCCAGGACACACTGAAGCAGAATGGAAACCAGTAAACAAAAAAAGGCAGGCAGCTGGATTTTCAGGTCTAGCCACATATTTGAGGAAAGGAATCCACCGACTCCAGATTCCTTGGCTCCCTTTGTCAAATAACAGCATTGCCAGTGCTGGCAGGCCAGAAACCCACCGTGCAGGTGTGTCCTTTGCACATCCAACAGGAAACCCAGCCTGGCACAGAAAGTGAAACAGTTCCTGGCCTTTATGATGATGAGTTCAGTTAAATAGGGAACAAGTGAAAAACACAAGCAGGTCAAAGTGCAGCTCACAGCCTGTTATTAAACTGAGAGGATGCAAGCTTGGAATAACTCCACACCGTGGGATAATCCTATGCTATGGGGACAGGTACCCATTCCCCTCACAGGGTTTCCAGCTGCCTGCATGCTACAGCTGTGGTGTCTGCACCCCCTGCCCCATTTTGGGAGCTCCCCAACCTGGACCTGCCCTCAGTTCAGGGGGAGGCACCCAATCACTTGAGCTCCCACCCACAGCTCCTTGGAGCAAGGCATTGCATCCCACCCACGGCTCCAAGAATGCATTTACAGCATGAAGTGTCGTGTGATCATCTCTTCCTTCTGGATGATGAGGCTGAAAGCTCATTAAGGCCATTACAGCAGAGGCGACAGGTGTAACAGAGGAGAGCCATTACTGTGTTTATGCTGTTACAGCAACGTGTGTAATTTAGTTTAAAACTTTAATCATTTGGCTGCCAGGACAAATGAATTAGCGTGATGATGCTTTCCAGAGGAAGATGCTGATGATGGAGTTTGCAGGGCTTGTGCATCTGGGATTCTCCTGGGATTACAGATAGGATTTGAAGGCTCACCAAATGCATTACAGGATCTACCTCACTTCACCTCACTGAGTTTTATCCCTGCTGTATTTATCTCACCTTGTTTCTCCACTGCTGCTTTATCTCTGTCCTCAAAACAGAGAGGAGGCAAGACAAGGCATCTCTGTTGGTGCTCACTCGCAGAGCACAGCGCTCCCAGCCCTGGCCAGCCAGGCACACCTCTCCAGGAGAGCAGAGGTGAGGCCCAGACTTAACTGCACTGCACAGACTGATAAAAATATTCCAGACTGATAAGACAATGCCCTGAGCCAGCAAAAGTTGAGGAAGTGGTGGCGGCACCGGGGAGCGGCCTCAGGAAGGGCTTAGGTCAGGAAGAGCACAGGGCAGGGATGTGGCCAAGGGTCATGGAGGAAAGGTGAGGTGGGCATTGCCACAGAGAAGAAATCCATAGGATGTGGGTCTGGGATGAGCAGAATCCATGTGTATCAAAGCACCTTGGTCACAAACACATGCAGATTGCACCTGGAGTGGAAAATAATACAAAGCCAGAGGGATGTGGATGGATGGATGGATGGATGGATGGATGGATGGATGGATGGATGGATGGATGGATGAAGATACCCTACACCCACATTCCCTCTGTGGGAAGCTCAGACTAATCCATCCCCTCTATAAACAGGAGCACGGTCCCTTTAAAACATGTGAATTTCTCCAGAAACAATTATGCAGCATAAACACAGCAAAACCAACAGGGTGAATTTTGAACTAATAAAGATTTAATCTCTCAGTCATGAGACTGCGTTTGTTAGGAAAACACACATATCCCTGAGAATGCAGCTACGGTTGCTATACTACACACTGCTCAGCAGCTTGCTGGGCATTTTTCCAAATCCATTTATTTTTAACATCAGTCACATTATTCAATTAATTATAAAAACACTGAGGTTTTCAAGAGATGCTTCTGATAAAACTGCAAAGTAAATATGCGTGAGAACAGCAAGGATTAAAGTCTCTGTAAACTTTAGCATTTGAAGCTGTTGCTATAAACAAGAGCAGTTCTCCAGAAGGTTATTTACCAGAGTGAATCATAGCAGATAACACAGTCTCCTCCCACACCACACACAGAGATCGTTTTTCCTTTACCTAGGGATGGGAGCAGAGCATCCACATGTCTGTCAGCCCTGTGCTGGGGCATGGGAGGTGTGAAAACTGGGCTGGATTCTTCAGATGCCTCTGGTATTTCAGCATCATGGCTTGGTAAAGATCAAATATTTAGCAGGCTCATCTCTTTCCCAATGAGCTGCAAACACAAATCAAAAAATACCAGCCTATCTCCAGCAATGCCTCAAAGCCTTGGAAACATCATACAAGAATTGATTGAAGGATTCAAGCCTCACCTGTAACAGCACCCTGTGAACCCTGCTGTTTCCTGGTAACTCCTGGTGTGTCCTGTGATGGCTTCACTGTACCAACACAAAATGTTTTCCCAGTCCAAAGTCTGTGTAAGCTTAACCTGGTAAGCAAAAATTGTAACAATGTATTTGGCTTGATCCATTTTTTCTCTTTTATCCAAGGACATTTCTGTGTACTTTTCCTAGCAGACCTTTTTTTTTTTCCTTTTTTTTTTTTTTTTTTTTTCCAAGGCTCACATTGTGGTGGAGTTATTTGATAGCTCTGATATTGTCTGCATAGATGGCAGATTACAGGCAAGGAGTCTGGGCATCAAAGCCTGGCAGAGAGCAAGGACTCCAAGGCTTTCATCCAAGCTTTGCATATCAGCCTTGGGAACAGTTCCTCCCATATGAGCCTCAACTTCTCAGTCACAGAGGCTCTTGGGCAAACACCTCAATTTAAAATCTAGGCAAATCACGTTGATGATTGCAGGCTCCTTCAGGATAAGGAGAGACATTATGTTCTGCTTGCCCTTAAACAACAGAACCCAGCCTAACCAGGGATCCCAGCCGCAGCATGGACACAGCAGCAGCACATAATAACAGGGAGCCATTTGGATGAAGGGATGTGCCCAACTGGTTGCCACATCTCACATGTGGAGGGTGAGATTCCAGCTCCAGGCTCTGCCTCGTGCTGCTCCCCAGGGCTCTTCCAGGCCTTTCCTCCTGCTCCCAGCCAGCCCAGGCACTGCTGGCTGACCCACAGCACTCTGTGGTGTCCTGAGGGACAGGATGGCCACACCACCGAGGGGCCTGAGGGACAGGATGGCCACACCACCGAGGGGCCTGAGGGGACAGGATGGCCACACCACCGAGGGGCCTGAGGAACCGTGTGCCTGCAGCCCATGGGACACACTGATGAGAGGGATGTCACCAGGAGCTGCTTGAGCACTGGGACAAGCCAGGGGAAGGGTTCCTGGCTGTCAGGAGGATGTAGAAACGACATCTGTCACCAAATCCAGAATGGGACAGGTTGACAGGATCACAGTGGCTCATCTGGTCCCATCTTCCTGCTCAAGCAGGGTCATCCCAGAGCACATGGCACAGGATTGTGTCCTGACGGTTCTGGAATATCTCCATTGAGGGAGACTCCACAAGCTCTCTGGGCCAGTGAGCAATCACTGCACAGAAAAAAAGTTCTTTCTTATGTTCAGGTAAAACTTCCTGCATATTGCCTGTCGTCCTTGTGGTTGGCACCACTGAGCTGAGCCTGGCTCCATCCTCTTGGCACTCCACACATTAATGAGGTCCCCTTTTAGCTATCTCTTCTCGAGGCTAAACAGGCCCATCTTCCTCAGCCTTTCCTCATTGCAGAGATTCTCCAATTCCCCAGTCATCCTTCCTGCCCTCCGCTGGACCCACTAGCAGGAACTCCGTATGTCTCATGTCAGAAATTACTCTGCCACTACCTCGGCCCAGGCAGGGACACCCCAACCGCAGGCCCCTGCCTCTCCCTTGGCTCCCGTGCCAGCTGGGGGCTCTCAGCCTGAGGAGGGGCTCCAAGGCACCGTGTGCGGCGCGCAGCCCACACCAACTCCCGCTGAAGGGACACCCAAGACCCCTCTTCCCGCCCGCCCCCTCCTCGGGGGGGCGGGGCTTGTCCAAACCGACAGCTCTTCCCTCCAATCCTCGCGCTCCCTTCCCCGCCCCGTGCCGGAGCAACCAATCACTGCTTTGCATTGCTCAGCCCGCCTCCTTGTGCTGCCCAATCGGGAGGCGCCGCTCGCGTTCTCAATCTCGGAGGGGAGGGCGGGGATTACGTGCTGTTGGTATTCCCGAAGCGCGGCAGCGCTGCTGTCCCCTTGTGTTGCCCGCGCACCGTCTGCGCTATCGGCGTAGCGGCCGCAGTTGGCGTAACGCGGGCAGAGGCGGCCGTGTCGGGGAGCGGCGGCCGCCGTGCGAGGAGCGGGCTGGAGGAGCGGGCAGGGCCGGGCAGGCACCGGGCCGGGACCGCGCCGCAGGTCAGTGGAAGGCGCTGGGAAGCGGGCTGAGACCTTGCGTAAGGCAGCTGGTGATGGGGGGCTGGGAGAGGGGTAAGATGGGGCTGCCCGGGCTGCGAGGGTGCTGAGCCCGGGCTGCAGCTCGGTGTACGGGCTGTGGGGCCGGAGCTGCGCTGCGGCCCGGGCATGGCTCGGTGCTTGGCCCCCGAGGCTGGGCTGCAGGGCAGTCGGGGGTTCAGAGGGCCAAGAAGTGGGCTAAGATCTGGGCACAGCTCAGTGCACGGCTCGGACAGAGCTGGGACCTGGGCACAGCTCAGTGCACGGCTTAGATGGAGAGCTGGGCTTAAATCTGGGCACAGCTTAGTGCATGGCTCGGATGGAGAGCTGGGCTTAAATCTGGGCACAGCTCAGTGCATGGCTTAGATAGAGAGCTGGGCTTAAATCTGGGCACAGCTCAGTGCACACACGGCTCGGACAGAGCTGGTCCTGGGCACAGCTCAGACAACTGGGCTAAAATCTGGAAACAGCTTTAGTGCACGGCTCATACAGAGAGCTGGGTCCTGGGCACAGCTCAGTGCACACTCGGACAGAGCTGGTCCTGGGCACAGCTCAGTGCACCCTCGGACAGAGCTGGTCCTGGGCACAGCTCAGACAGCTGGGCTAAATTCTGGAAACAGCTTTAGTGCACGGCTCAGACAGAGAGCTGGGTCCTGGGCACAGCTCAGTGCACGCTCGGACAGAGCTGGGTCCTGGGCACAGCTCAGTGCCCGGCTCGGACAGAGCTGGTCCTGGGCACAGCTCAGTGCACGCTCGGACAGAGCTGGTCCTGAACACGGTTCGGTGCATGACCCCGCAGTGCCAGGGGACAGGCTGTGACCTCACAGCAGCCCGGGCTCAGACCTGGCAGCAGTTCGGCAGGGGCAGGCACCGCTCCTGGAGTGTGCTGGTGGTGTGGAGCATTGACCCGCGTCGCCCCGCTCTGTTCCAAGGTGTCCGTGGGACAGTGGAACCTCCGTGGAGGTGCTCGGGCCCTGGCAGAGCCAGGGTCTTTAATCACCCACCACCCACACAGGCAGCTCCTAGAATCAGTGAGGATTTCCTGCCCGGTGTTCATAACCTTGTCCCTTTGAGATGTTAATCAGCTCCCGCCTGCCCCGTTTAGGTGTTGTGTAAATGTGTAACGAAATCGCTGTGTCCAGCCCCGGACCTGGACTGTGCAGGGCACAGCTCAGTGCAGACCCGGTGCCGGGGGAAGGGAAGGCACATTCCCGGTGGGCCTGGCCATTGGACAGCCCGATGACCTGATTCGGTTGTTATGCTGTGTAATCTGGAGCAGGCTGCTTGTTTTTTTCCCCTCTCTGCTCTGCTTTCTCCATTTATAAGATACAGGTGCTAATGCTTAGGGCTGGTTGGAAATGCAGGAAAGAAACATATTTTTCGTTTCTTGAGACGGCTTTTCCTTCGTCTTGTTAGACTGCACGTTAGAATGATCTTGTGCTGTAAACTGCTTCTAAATGTGATGGCTGAAAATAGAGCAAATTTTTATTAGCTGCTTTGCAAAACAGAAATTACAAGGGGGATGACAACAGTGAAGCTTGCCCTAGGCAAAAAGGGGAAAGAGGATGTTGGGGCTGGGCTAATTGGGGCCATACCTCTTCAGACTGGAATGAGTCTGGACTGAATATTACCCATCCAAACAGGTTTTAGAGCAGGAGGAGGAGTCCAAGGCTGGCTGGAACTAATTTACTCATTTCCCTCCCAAAGGCTGACCCAAAGACCTGTATCAAAGAGTTGCACAAGAGAGAGACTGGAAGCTCTCTGAAAGTGCTGCCTGCAGACCTAAGGCCTCTCCAGGGACTTGAGATGCTTTCTCACAAGAGATGCTTTCAGGAGGTGTTGTGCTGAAGACAGAGCACTGCAGCCTCTAACTGGGACAGCTCCTGCTGGTCTGGAGCTGAGACCCAACTCCCCTCCCTCCCTTTTCCCTTGGAGATGTTGCAGAGATTTAATCTGACCTCTTCCTGCTCACCTGAAGCCTGCCGTGGCGATGATCCCACAGCCAGATCCGACCGCCAAAGAGAAGAGAATCGTGCGTTTGAAGCTGGGCCGTCGTTGTAACTGAACTGGAATTTACTCCCTGTTTGTGCTCCCGGAACGACTGCCCTTCCTCTGCTTGTCTGTTTGTGCTGTGAGCCACTTCTCCCTGATCTTGTTTGGAATTCCTGAGCTTTCCACGCTGAATTTGCCCATGGCTTTCCTGATGAAGAAGAAGAAATTCAAGTTTCAGACAAGTTTCACTCTAGAAGAGCTGACTGCCGTCCCCTTTGTCAATGGGGTTCTGTTCTGCAAAATCAGGCTGCTAGATGGAGGAGACTTTGCTAGTTTATCTACCAGGTAAGACCTTGCCTGCCTGGCTGTACTTCTTTCCCTGGTGTTTCTTCCTTTGAGTGGTTTAGCATATGGCTACCACTTGCTTACCCCTTGATGGGATTTTAATAGTTCTGTTGTAGGGCCCCACATGCCATATCATTCTCTGGAGCAGGGGAAGTACATAGCTGGAGAGCTCTGAACCTGGGTGGTGTTGGCTGATCCGAGCTGGATTGAATTTTTCAGAGATGAGGGGAGGGAGTGGGAGGTCACTCCCCTGAAAGGGGATTAAATCCTCTCTTCTCTTTCCCCCTCCTCCTTGCCCGAGTTCTCACACACTGTTTCAAGCCCTGTTCTGTACTGCCTTAATGCCTTACTTGAAATACAACTCTGTAGAAAACTATGTCTAAGCAAATCAACCCTTCCCAACTTTGCTCTCCCCCTTTGATACTGAATCTCTCTTCTTTGTAAGGGTGGAAGTCGTTTGTTTTGCATTGCAAATTGCTGTGCAAGGGAAAACTGCTGCCTGGAGTCAAAGTTGTCAGTGTTAAAGACCCAGTTTATCTCCTTGAACTGATGCCATTGCATTTCCCACTTCAGAGCAGCAGTGTTTTCTATGTCATGTTGGTATCATTCTGCTGTGCATCTTAAAAGGCTCTGCCATTCTGTATTGGCATTTCTCTGACTCCTTCAGGCAGGTCTGTCCCCACTCTTGTTACTAATTGCTAATAAAAACTTGCTTTGTTTCCAGCTATGCACACAGATTATCACTAACAGTATGCAAACACAAATTCCACAACAGCCCAGACTTGCTTTCTTCTTCAAAATGTGAGGGAAGCCTTCAGTGGCTTTCAAAACTTGTTTTTTTGCTTTCCTGAGAGACTGCTCTGTTTTAAAGGTACAGGATTAGTTTATGCTAGCTGTTAACTGCTTTATCACAGGGTTAAAGCCTGGTTGGGTCTGGTTTTCCTCTTTGTGGTGCTGTGTACTGAGCTTTCTCATTTCAGGAGAGATTTTATTGGGTAAGCATAAAACATTTCTGTCTTCCAAACAGAAGTGGTAGGGCAGTGTTCAAAGCTTGGGGGGCTTTTTCCAGAGGCACAATGCAGCCTCATCTGAAGTTAATGGAAGCCGAGGGTGTGGAACACCTCCAGAAATGGACTTTGAATTAATTTCTCTTTTGAAGAAAATCTATCAAAAGAGCTTTTCCTGAGTGTTTCTCCCCTGAGGCTAGATCCTTGGATTTGGTGGAAGCAGTTTATCTAAGGAATTCAAACAGTATGTGAACTTGGAAAGAAATTAACCCTTCCACTTCCTGGAGTCATAATAGAATAAGTGTCACTGGAGGGTGTTTCAGAAAAAGCCTGTGCAGAGAAATGTTCCTCTCCTTGTCCCTGAAAGCCGCTTCTAGGAGCCGTTTGGGATTTGCTGGTGCTGCCAGCCGTGTGGGTTGTTTTCTGAGCTGGCTGGGGTTCAGCAGTTCGCTCAGTGTTGCAGATGTGTTCCAGCAGCAAAATCAACTGTAATTCAAAACCAAACACATCCACAGCTCTCAAAAGGAGCAGAGGCAGAGTGGGCTGGGGGGTTTCCCGCCTTTCCCCAACCTGTCTGTGCTCTAACTGAAAGCACATGGAAACCTGTTCCTGCTTGAAAAGTTACGGGTCTCAGTGGTATTGAGTCATTTGACCTTTTCCAGATATTTTTCCCTGTTGCAGTTAGAGAAACTTCAGGAGGGGTGAATTTCCAGAAGTTACCATGTAGAGAGGCTCCCAGGTCATGCCTTGGCTTAGCTCTGGTCTCCTCTCTTCATTTCTATCACCTTTTGATACTCACTGGGAAAGATTACAAGAAAGGAGATACTGTATATGTGTTGTGTTGTGTTTGAAATCTGTAAGTTGTTTAGAGTCCATGATTGTTTCTCTGAAATCAACCACTTCCAAAACTGATTGGGTTTGAGGTTGTAATGTCTGACAGGTAATCTCCTGTGAGCTGCTTATGAACAAAATCTGGTGTTTGCTCTGCAATCGATTTGGCTTCTGTGATCTGGACCATTTGGAGGTCTGTGGCTGTGATTGAGCTGGGCTGTAGCTCTTCATGACCATGAATTCTCAGAGAACTGATCTGAATAATATGTCCCGTGTCACCTGGAGTCTGTAAACTGAGGTTAGAAGTATGTATAGCAACTCTTCACAGGAAACATTAAATCAGTTTTTATAATTGTAGTGTGAAAAGAGGAGTGTTATACAGGAACCTCCAGAGACAAATTTTTCAGGTTATTTACAATAAACTTGCTTGACACCTCATGCATATCTGTGGCAGGGAATATGATATACCCAATGAGTTGTCAGGTGGCACTGGGGTCATTTGACCCGTGGGCAAGGCAGAAGCAGCAGCCTGGCTGCTGGCTCCAGTCAGCCTGTCCTGGTCCCAAGTCCAGCTCAGCCTGGGTGCACACACAGAGCTGCCACAGCCTGCTGCTCTGGGTCTGGTGGGGCACACACTGGGCTGGGACCCCCTTCCCAGACTGCTCACAGTCCTGGCTGGAGGGGAGCCTGTCTGAAATGTATTAAAACTAAATGCTCTGAGGAATTCAAGGATGTCTGGAAAAGGTTCAGGTCCTGTCAGCACATTCAGCACTGGGGATGTGCCTCTCCTGGGTTTTCTGGTTTGTTTGGGGTTTTTTAAATTATTATTTTTTTGCAGACAGTTACTCTATTTCCACTCTTCCTGTGCTCAGGCCTTGCATTAAATTATAGGTATGTAAATGACTAAAGTTTCAGCTGTAAATATCTTTTAGCTTGTCCTTTCTTCTCCCTTTGTAAAGTTTCCTTAGGCTGTTCTGGGACTTCTGAGGAATAAAACTCACAGGTTTCACCTTACAGTGCTCTGTGTTAAAAGCACCTATTGTGTCTGTGGGTTTATTACCTTGCAGTTGGATTACAGAAGTTGGGCATCTGAAAAGGTATCTGAGCCAGGTGTAGGCCAGGCAGGTGCTGTATTTCCCCACAGAGAAGTACCAATATATTCCTTGAATATTCTTAATCCAGATACTTAAATAGCACAACCACCAGTGAATTCAGTTGCCTCCCAAGTATGTTTAAAAATAGCAGGCACAGAGAAGTAGGGATGTATTCATGGCAACCATTTTTGTGAAGCAGGTGGGTGGCTGCACTTTGTAGCAGTTTGAAGCTTTCTAGGGGGTTGTGCAGCTTTGTTCCTAGAGAGATGAGACAGAGTTCCTTGGGAGGGATCCCGTCCATGGATCAGCACAGGCAGGAGCCTGGATGTCCAGAGGAGTGCCTAAAGCTACAGGCTGGTGTAGTAAGTTCATGTACATCTTTGGGTATCCCAGAAGAGGAAGACTCAATTAAATTCCCCCTCTCTGCTTACAGAGTTCATGTTGAGTGACAGCCAGGTGCTCTTTGCCTCGGTGCTGAGTGATTTCTGGCTCTGTGCTGGCAGCGAGCGCTGCTGGCGCACAACGTGAAGGAAGTGGAAAACCAGGTGTTATCCACAGACTCCTGACACCTCATCCTACATTGTTCTGTTAGCCTGCCAGCAGTTTCACTCTGGTATTTCTGGATTTGAAGGAAGGGGTTGTACTCTGAAAGCCCCTATCTGACTCTAGAGGAGAAACTGTTTTGCGTAAGTTGAGCAGCTTTGAGATCATCTTCCACCTTCCTCGTTGTCTCTTGAAGGCACCTCAGACTGCATTTCCCTTGAGACCATGCTTGTCCAAGTACCTGCAACATTTCAGCTTGGTTTTCTGATCTTGGCACTCGTTGCAGCAGTTTGAAATAAAGAATGTAGCTTGTCTCCTGCAGCCCTGCCCTGTTTGCATGTGGGCTCGATCTGGGAAGGCCTGACCCTGTTGGGGTGGTCTGACCTCCAAGTATGTCAGTTCTGCAGCCTGAACCCACAATGTTCTTAGCCTTGCTATTTTTAATTGACTCAGTGTGAAAGGCCTCTTCCTACACTGCATACTTTATTTTTGGGGGTGTAAAGCTGCATCCAAAAAACCAAAGAAACGCTGATATTTGGGAAGGTACCTCACACTGACAGCTCCCTGTGGACTGAGGTCAGCTTTTGTGTAAGTGTGGCTCTGTCATCATCATGTAGGCACAAATGACCTGAAGCTACTTGCTTTTGGCAGCTGGTGGGATAAAAAGCATCATAATGCCTTGGTGATAAACAGAACATATTCACTTCTGTAGGACATAAATAAAGGGGAGAAGCGTTGTCCTGTTAACACAGGGCTGGCGATTCAAAAATTTTGCGAAGGGAGGTACAAGGTGTGCCACCTCCAGAATTCAGCTCTTGGTGGTGGGAGTTAGAAATCAGTTATTTCACTGTCTTTTCATAACTAGTCATTGTGCCTGACACTACAGGATCCTTCAGGTAATTCAGCTGACCATGTTCAGCTTTTTTAGACTGGAAAATCATTAACTGTGTTTGTTTAATCAGAGACTGAAAGATTGGTTCAGCCTGGTTGAGATCTGAATCTTGACTGCTGTGTGCCTTAAAACAAAGGTTAGGTAACTAAATAGTTTCTTCTAGAGTCTCCAAGAGGGAAGAAAACTGGCTGTAGTAAATAGGGGATCACTTGCTCAGTGCTGCCTTTTGATTCCAGTGGGATTGTCATGGTTTAGTAGAGCAAGGAGCTTGGTTGTGACTTCAAACCATTCTCCCAGTTCCATATTTTAGGACAGTATGTGCTTGGCTCTGTCCTCTGCTAGAGCATGTGGTGTGTTAACGTATTTTAAAAGTACTTTTGTTGCAAATGTGTCTGAAAATGCAGACCTTCCCTACATGTACAAATATTCCTGTTACACAGATCGATAGACTTAGTATTCATGTTCCAGAGCAGCTTCACATAACATCCTTCCTTCCTGGCACAGCCTCAGCAATAGGCTGGGGGTGTTGATGGAGAAGTGATTTGAATACAGCCTCTAGAAGTGATTTGCATTAAAAGATTACATACTTCAAGATAATATTAAAGCATAGTACCTGTAGTGCCTTGCATTCTGAAACAAAGACAGAAACTAGACAGCAAAAATGAGAAAAAGGGGGTTCATTCCAGGAGTGCAGCTACATGTAGGTGCAAGTTGTGAGAGCAGAAGCAGTGAATGAGGTTTAACCTCTCACAAGTTGAGAGCGTTGGAAAAATTGCAGAAGTGATGGAGCACCGCAAACTCCCCGGCACAAACCATCTTAAGTTGTGGTTTGAGTTTGCAGAGCACTTCTCTCACCTTTTCAGGGCTCTGGGTGCTACAACTGCAGGGTCTGACAGATGCTTTGGAGTGGTTTGATTTGCTTTGTGCCATACTTGCCTCTTCCTGTCACCAGTTACTACATTGAAGCCTGTCACAAGACTGGCAGAATTACGTTAAAACCTTCCTGCCATGGGGGCTGTATCCTGTCGGGTAAAGAACCGTCTCTGTTCATGCCCTGGCTCTGTCCTGCCTGCTGGGACTCAGGCAGAGGCTGCTCTGCTGACCAGAAGCTGCAATCTAAAGCTCTGTAACCGATATGCTGTGTGTACAGCATCAGTAAATACGTTCAGATACAGGCGGCTTTCAAACTTCCCCCTCATCGCTGATTCTGAGCTGGCATTGCTTTGACAGCTGACTCTTAGCAACAGCCTTATCTGTGTGACTTAAGCAGCCCTTGGCTCAAAAATATTACTCATTGAAAATTAATATTCTACTGAGAAACTGGGACTCTGTGGCCCACTGAATTTGCAGGGTGACAATACCATCAGCTCTGACTGAGAATCAGGGAAAGAAGATGCGAGTGGCCCTGCTCCTTTAAGACATGTATTTATTTCTGAAATACAGGGGGAAAACCTGAAGGGCTTCCAGTCTCTTTATTCTTTGTGCTCTTGAGCTGCCATTAGTGTTGACTCTAGCTTTGTAGCTGAATTTCTGAGGAATTCATGCATGCCTTCGGCAGCCTGTGGTGTCTCTGCACAGCAGTTGGTATTTTAATAGGCCATAAGTTGCCAGTGGCAAGTTGTTCTGGTACCAGTCTCTAGATAAATGAGGCAGGTACAGATTTACTTCTTATTATTATTTTATTACAGGAAACTACATCTGGTAGTGTTTCTGGGAACAGTGAGCAGTGTTTCTTCCTCAGATCAGAAACCTCCCTCACTTCAGGCCTGGCAGTGTGGGATGGTGAGCTCTGCAGCATCCACCTGTGTGTGGCTCTGAGGCCTCATCCGTGCGAGGACAGGCGGATGTGGCTCTGTGTGTGACCTCCCTTCTTCAAACAGGATATGTTCTGCATCCTCTGTGGGCTGCCAGCTCTGCACTGTGCTTGCAGCCTGCTCTGAAATGGGTCAGGAATCATTTCATAACTGTGGGTTATTTTATAATAACCAGAAGCCTTTAAAAGTTCCATGGACCAACATTTGGATCTGCATGTTTCTTCTGTAGTGTCCTGTGAACTCGTGTCAATGATCTGTGCTGTAAAGGTGATCATTTCAGGTGTTATTTCAGGATGTGTCAGCCCACCCCAGTACCAGCTGCTTGCCCTGCAGGGTGAGAGACTTTATTTTTTTCCTTTTGCAGTTTATTCATGTTGTGCCAAGTGCACTTGCTGGGAGACACGATGCACGTCGCTGTTGTAACTCCGGACTTGGCATCGTGATCCCTCTGGTACCATACAGTGGGACTGGGCATCTCATTTTAGTGCCTGGGTTTGAAAGGCACTTCCCACTAGACAAACAGTTGTGCCTGTGTTCACTGCATGAACAGCCTTCTTGTTTGGTGGATTTTTAATCCGATGGGCAAGAAAGGGAATTGTTGTGCACAATTGGAAATCGCTGATTGTCATGGATGTCATTGTCATGTGCTTCTCAAGGGTCACCCCTGTAGCTTGGTGGATACAGCCAAGGAACTGGGGTGGAGTTATGGGGATGAGGAAGACAATGAAGAGGAAGGATTGGGAGGAGGCAGGTGTGGAAGAGGATGTTCTACCTAAGCAGTGGCATATACAGTCTATAGCAGACTCACTCCCTGTGGATAGTGAGTAGCTGAGCTGGCAAGAGCAGGATTATGTCTTTCCTTTGGCCGGCCTTATCCTACCTCTCTGGTGAAAAGAGGCCTTGAAGGAGGTCCAGTGTTGTAGTAGGAGATGGGATGAAGCTAAAAATACTTTTACTGCTGTATGCTGTACTTTAAATAAGAAATGAACTCTATCTGTTCAGCCTGAAAGCACTGGGAGTGTTTACATGGCAGGAAGGAAGAGACTATGTGGATTTACTGTCCTGGAAGGGCTAGAAAGCTGCAGCACTAATTAGCAGTGCAGCTTTAGAGACCTACAAAAGTCATGTGGTTGGTAACTACCCTGAAATGTGCTCTCTGAAATAAGCAACTAAAGCTAGAAAACTGTCTTTTGGAGCTTCCTAGAGCTGCATGTTTCCCTCAGAGAGGCAAATCCCATCTCTTGCCATTCAGTCTACCAAATGTGGAAAGCAAAGTGTAAGGTTTTTTTTGCCACATGAAAGATGGTCAGTGCATGCCTACATGTGCTCCTGCCTTCCAGTGGAGTTTCCATTTCTCCTGAATTGCAAGTTGGGAGTATGAGGAGTACAAAATGGGGAGGCCACAGTGAACCCTGACAATGTTTTCCAACTGTCTTGTTCTCTGTCTGGTCACTTTTGTTCCAGTTTTAAAGGGATAATATTGTTGATCAAAATAAAAATGCAAATGGCCAGGAGAGGAGGAAGGAAACTCTTGTCTGGAAAAAATCCTGGCATAGAGATTTTTTTTTTTTTAACCTGGCTTTGTATTAGACTTTGAGGCTTTATCCATGCTTAAGACAGCAAAGGTGAGGTTGGGTGCGGCATCGTGCTGTTCATTGGGTTTTTGTTTGCATCTGTGTAGGTTGAGGAAAGGGTTTCCAGTTTAGTTGTGTTTCCACCATACTTATTTCTCCTCCTAGTTCCTGTTCCTCCCATCCTTGCTCAGGCTGTGCCTGCGTGTCAGAGACTGAGGGAGGCACGTAGGATATTTATAATTCAGCAATTTTTCCAGAGCCGTTAATGCTCCATTGCTCCCAAATGAAGCAATTCCATTTGCACTTAGGCAGCCTTGCTGTAACCAGTCAGCCCCAGCTAGTGCAGCATCCTGCTTCCAGGCTGAGCAGAGATAGTCTGCTTGCCTGTGTTACAGATTAATTATGCAGTAACCTCTCTGCAGGAAAGCTTTCCCTGGCTTCTGTCAGTGGCCTGTTGTGGTAACACCTGGCTATTCCATCTATATAAATGTCAAATTCTTTCAAGTGCAGTGCTGCTCGTTTGTACCTTCAGTAGCCTGCAGTGCTCTTTGCTGCAAGGGAACTGTGCTGTGGAGGAGTCTATTTTCTACAACTGTTACTGTCCTTTGCTGCCTTTCTGCTTTGTTGAACACCCTTTTTGTGCTGTACAGAGAGTAGCTGATCATACTGTGGCTCCTGTTCTCTTTAAGGTCTGTTTCTGCTGTAGATTTATAGTAATGACTTTTCCTGCTGCAAGTGCAAGTACATCTGTTCTTCCAAAACAAACCTGCCTGTTGTTTTCCCTCCAGAAGTGATGCAGTGGATCCCCAATGTCATTTGCTCTCAGCAGGGAAGAATCAAGGGAGCATGTCTGAATGAACACAGCTTGTGGTGACAGCCACAGGGGAGGTAAAGCCTCTCTGATGCTCAGAAACCTGCTCCTGCAACAGCATCCTGTGCTGACATCTCCCAGGGGCTTAACCAGCACTCATTGCTGCCTCTAAATGTAGAGCTCTCCCATATTCTGCTTTTAAACAAGATGTAATTTATGAAATTACCTTTCCCTCGTTAGGACAAGTGGCACCATGAGATATTGGTGGTTCTTAGGGAATTGGGTTAGTCTGCAGCACTGGCTCCAGAGGAGCAAAATCAGCTCTAGCTGCTGTGTCTCAGACCCCTTCTCTCCCTCTTGCTGGCTCTGGCACTAAAACTGGGGCAGAAGGGAAGGGAGAGGTTGGGAGAGGCAGGTGTAGGAGTCCCAGCCCATCACCACTGGTACAGTGGTGAGTCAGGGGTCAACAAGCTTTGCTCAGCAGCCTCTTCTCATTTGTGAACCTCTCCTGCTGAGTGGCCTTTTTGCTGATAAACACCAGCAGTGATAGATATTGGTGGAGGGGACAGAGGTTCAGGGAGAACGTGTCTGGACCTTGCCTGTAAAACCAATGACCTGGTTTGTAGTGCTGAATGGTGCCTCTATAAAGGAGCCATCATAAACACCCATGTTGATCCTGGAATGGGAAAGTTGCTGCTAACATATAAAGGGCCTTCTCCTGAACTATTGTATTTGTTTTGAGTAAATATGTACTCTATAGAAGTGACTCATAGGGAAACACGTCTGAGCATGGCTGGGTGTTACCTCTTGGGTAACTAAACCTACTTTTAGCACCAGGGTTGACTTCAGGCAGCCTATTTACTGAAAGACTCTTCAGTATGTTCGAGCCAAATTGCAGTGATGTTACATCATATGGTATTAATGAAATTATTCCAGAAATTAACTTGGCCTCATGTGCAGGTTAATTTGCACTATAAAGACCTCTCTGGTACAGCTACCTTGGCAAACTCATCTGGTTGAAGTAGGGTTGATATTGGCAAAAAAAGTCACTTAAGTATTCTGGCATCGTGATGTCTTCACGTGCCCTAAATCTGCCTTAGAGGCAAAAACATTTGTCTCTGCACATCACTTATGTTAGTGATGTTCCTAGTCTTGTGTTGATTCCCTTCTGAGTTTTCATTTGCCAGATTTATTATCCCAGCAAAGCCTTAGATTATTGAATTGACCCATGTCTGGATTTTTCTTATCTTGGGGGACAAGCGTTGATTTTTTTGTTTTGTTTTAAAAGGTAGCTTTTTTTCTTTACAAGTACCTTTTTCTTCATAAAAGCATCTTGTGTTCAAAACTAGCTTTCTTGCAATACAGAGTTGTGGCCATGTCTTGTGCCCTATAAGGTGGGCACATTATCAGAGTTCTCCTTGGTGGAGTTTACATTGCTGTCTTTCTTCACTGGGAGTTTAAATTTAGTCAGCAAAATGCAAATCTGGAATCTCTCAGAATGACAGCTAACACTTAGGGGATGAAGGAAGTTTATAAATACACCAGCAATGGATAATCAAGGAGTCTTCATTTTACATCTGTGGTCTGCCAGAAGTGAAAAGGCTTTCGAGAAATGTCAGTTGTGATACAGAAACACATATTGACTCTGAAATTTACTGTATCTTGTAAGCATCTGTACAGAGCAAACTTTGGAGTTTTTCTGAAGTGTGTGGGACTTTCTGAAGCTTTTGTTCCTCAGTCTGTTATTACCACAGGGGAAATTGGAATTGTGATTTGTCCAAGGGGCCACCAGGCCCTGAAAGGGTTGGGATTTTTTTCACTCTATTTTAACTTGTGGGGTTTACTATGCAGTCATTGGTAATGAGCCTAAACACCCCTCCTTCTGTACCTTCCACCCCTCATTACCAGGAAACTCTCTCAGTGTGGGTTTTTCCATCCCCCTGCAAGTCCAGCTGGCTGGACAGGAGGTTAGAGGTCACAAGAGGTAACTTAGTGAAGCTGTGCTCATGCCTGTTTTATGCACATTTGATTGTCCAGTGGTTGTAGTTGTGGAATATTAGATCTAAGAGTTATTTAGGCCCAGAGCTAGACAAGTCCTTCAGAGCAAGGTGGGTGTGAAGGTAGCACAAAGCAAGAGGAGCAACACCTGTGAGCCAGGCTGGAGAAGGGACTGCTGGCATAGAAAACCCTGAGTGTGGGAGCTGGTGGCCAACCTGGACAGTCACAATGCAACCTGCAGGGCAGACCTGCTCTGGTTTCTTCTGAAAATTAAATCCTTGTGGATTTGCTTATGGGAGGAAGGCACTGGTGGTGGGCTTGGCAGCCTGGCACATGGCTCATTGTTGGCTAAGCCAGCTCCGACACAGTCTGTCGGAACAATGGAAGTAGGAGTTGGTGTGGTGACTCAGTGCATGATGAGAGTTCAGAAAAAGCAAATGCATCTTTCAGCCTTCAATACGCACGTTATTACAGACTTGTGTTTCAGTAACTGAGTCATCTATCCAGCTATTCCTTTCTTTACACTTAAGAGTTTGGTAGTTCTTTGCTTGTGATGTTTTTGCTCCTGGCACACATCCCTGGCCTCAGACCAGAAGGAGCTCGTGCTCTGTAGATGTGGCAAGAAGTCCTTGGATATGTGTTGCTTTGGGTTGGTCTGCCTTCAGCACAGTGTGTAACAATAGATGTATTGCACAGCATTTACTGTTACACTCCCTTCTTGGATTTGTTTTCCTGATGTCCAGCTTTTCTCTTTGCTTCCAGAAGACAGAATGTAAATTAGAAATACCTCAAAGCAGAGTGGCTCTGCTGGGCATGTCCTGTCTTTGAAGTGCCATGTATCCCTTGCTGCTTGCAGCTAAGTCTGTTAGAATTATTTCTCCATGCCTTTTCCCCACTCCACCCTTGCTCACTCTTCCAAAACTCATCTGACTTGTTCTGTAGTTTAAGTTCTAAAGGGTCATTTTTCTGTGACTGACTTTCTCCATTTGGCACAATTTTTGTTTCCTTATGCAGCTTTTCCTGTAGCACTAGGTCACCAGCTGCATGTGATTTTTTAATAACCTCCATTGTTTCATTTCTTATGGTACTTTTAACATAACTCATGTTAGGAGGAGCTTAATAGTTTTAAGATTTAGATACAAGGAATGATTGGAAATATTCTAGAGCAACTCCCAGTGGTTTGAGAAGCCCTTAAAGTACTGGAGAGCCTGGCCACCCAGCAGTGATCTGGAGTGCATGGGATGCACTGCACTGGAAAGCTCTTGCCTGTGGGACATAGTGCATGAGGTGCAGCATTGCATGTCTGTCACTTACAAAAGTCTGGGTTCGTGTGACTGGAGTCCAGACATAACTGAATTACTTTCAGAGAAGCTGTTAATACACATTTAGGAATGCTGATGCTGGAGGGTTTTGTTCTGGTGGTTGACTGACTGCCTCCCCCATTCTCCAGGAGGGATTATCACTCCCTGGTTTGTACTGGTGGACCTTTATCAAGATTGATCACTGCCTTGGAGGGAACTGTAACACACAGTTTCAGAGATGTACTTTCCAGAAATAGGCTATTTCTGGAAATAAAGTTAAAGCCAAAAAAGTCAAACTTTATCAGCTTACTTCTGTGGACAATTTCTAAATCATTCTTTAATACTGTTTTTATTTCATGCTTGCCTTATTGTTTTTATTCCACTTCTTTCCCCAGCTGCCTTTCACATGCTTGATGCTGTTGTCGTCATCCCCTGTCCCCCACTGAAGCCACCTGGACTGTTCCTCACCTTGGTTTCTCAGTTGTGCCTGGAGTTTCTTCCATTGCCTTTTTTCCCCACTGTACATTTGCCTTTAATCCTTTTTCCTGTATTTGTCTCATGTCCAGTGCAGTAGGGATTAAGCAGCCCATGCTCTTAACTGTGTAAATTCAATCTGGTTTCCTGAGCTGACTTTCCCCTACTCTTCCTTCCCTGTTCACTCTTCCCCACCTCCCCAGCTGCCAGTGAGCAGCAGGAGTGGATGTATGTCCATCTCCTGCTGGGAGGTAGAACTGACACAGCAGGTAAAGCTCCACAGACATTTTGGAGCTTGCCTTGTTCTCCCTGAAAAACACTGGGTTGTGTGATTGCTTCATTCTGAAAGCACTGGTGTACACACTTACATTTAGAGAGCCTTTACATACCTCTGCTCTGGTGCAGATGAAGAACTGAACAGGTGTAAGCTGATGCCACTAGGGAGGTGAGGGTAGGTGTCCTTCACCATGGGCCATTGGAATGGGTTTGCTGGGAGTTCAAAAGTTAATTTTGTGAGTAGGTGGTAGATGCAGTGACCTTACTGCTGAACCCTTGTTTAAAACACTTGCAGTGGAACATCCAAAATAAGACTTGTTTCAAATGACAAAGGCTTGCTTAGTTCTCTCAGTAACACAGTCTGCATCATCTGTCTCTGAGCCATTTTTCCATCATAACTGCTCATGTCTGCTGAACAACAACCAGCACTTGTCAGCTGGAGAATACGGGGTTGTTTGCAGAGGGGGAGATGTCCAGCTCCTTGGGTTGGCAGTTGTTCTGGCCAGTGATGTCAGCCCAGGCACAGCAGAGTAACTTTATTGTTGGGAGTTCCCTGCAGCCCTTGCACTGCTGCTGCTCAGGGAAGGCAAAACCCCTCTGTGTAAATTTGTAAAGCATACATCCACCCCCAGGTTAAACTAGGATTTCGTGCATTGTGTACCCAGCTGGTTTTTATCATTCTGTGTGGTGTTCCCCAAGGGATGTGGTGTTGTTACTTCTCATTTCTGGGAAATATTTCCCCTGAGCTTCCAGCACCTATTGCTGCATTGTGTTTGCTTCTGCTTTCCTACCTGTGGTTTGGCCTCCCTGAGCTTAAAAACAAAATTAAGTGGATCATGGCAATCCTAAGCTTTAGTGATGTGACCTGTTCTGTGCTGTCACAGTACATCCTGCTCACTGTGGATTCCTCTTCTCCTCCTTGCCAGGCGTCTGGATGGCAAAGCCTCAGAGCTGCATTTTTCTTTAATAATGTGTGTACTGCAGTGAAGTGCCCTGTCCTAACCCCATTATTTGGAGATACCTGCAGGTTCTGGGTTGTAAATTTAAATCAGCTAATGGTTAAATGAGGGCTTGCTTTGTATTACATATGTATGTTCACCCACTTTTGTAATTCCTGTGTTTTATAGGCCGTGATTAGGCATTGTTTGTAGCAGGACCTGCTGTGTTAGTAGGATGGGATATATTTTAGTGTGCTGTGAATGCTGGGGTGTGAATACTGGTTCCTGAGCATCTTAGAAAGTCAGTTTTGAAACAGGCTTTTCAGGGATTTTTCCTTGCCCTTACCAAAGGTCTCTCCTGCAGCTTTGCACTAGATAACCTGGTTAAAATAGTAACTGTCTTCTCTGGAGCAAAATGTAGGATTGTTCTAGGCTTTGCAAAGCCATGGAAGTGTCAGTGATTCTGCTCCAATTCAGCCTTTGGGAGGGCTGGGGATTAGATGGGGCTGTTTAAACTGTGTCTCTGCAGATGAATGCCTTTCAGATGCAATCTGCTGAAATAACGTGATTTTTTGTTTCTTTATCCCCCTCTGTGATTGAGGGGATTGTACCTGCATTGCAGGGATTGTGTTCCCTTACTCCCCAAAAGATCCACTGCTAGTGTGTGTCAGGGCCCCTTGAAGGGCTGTTTTTCATTGCACTTGAAAGAATCTGTGCTGGGTGTTGGCTTGGCAGCCTCTTTAAAATGGTATTATCTCTCCTGTGCATTATCAGATAAGATGCTGCTGCAGTGGTGAGCCGGGGAGGAGGGTGCAGAGCACCAGGTCTGCTGAGAGGGGGATTAGTTCTGCTTGAAGGCTCTGACACAGATCCACATCTCAGAGTGGGGACAGTGAGCATGTGGACTGAGCATCAGAAATAGGAAAGCTTACCCTTCCCTCTGTGTACGAGGAGGAGTAAATCTGAATAAGCAGCTCTTTGTGTGTGCTTATCTCTATCCTGTCCCATTTAGCCTGAGGTTTTCCCACGTTTGCCTCATGCATGAAACATCAGACCAAGACACACTGCTCTAGTGAAACATTTGACATTAAAAGCTATTTTTTGTTGCTGCAGCCCTTCCAGTAAGGCTGTGGCCTTTTTCTGACACTGTCTTATGTGTGACAACTGCCATGAAGCACTAGTGAAACATCTGCTTTTCTAAATGCTTCAGCAAGGCAAAAGTGTTTCAGCAGCGGGTGTGTTGGAAGGTTGATACCCACAACTCAGCTCTGAGCCTGTAAATAGAAGTTTTAATCTCTGCTCTAGTGTTTCATTAGCTGGGTTTTCATGTGGGAGAGAGGTTGACAGTAGCCCAATATAGCATGGGTTGTGTATGTGGCCTTTTTCTAGAAGTGTTTGCTTTACCAAATTGAATTCAGAGTGAAGCTCGTAGCTTTCTGTAACAGTGCTAGTCTGTCCATGGCATTTAAATCACAGTTGGGAAACATCTCTTCTTTAGGGTCTGTTTGTTGTGTGTTTTTCTGCCTGTCTCTGAAGCTGTGTGTGAGATCTCAACACAAAGTGGCCTTGGAGGCTTCTCTGAGTTCACTGCTCCCTCTCCAAAAGCAGGTAGAGCAGTGGGTGCCTGCTGTGCATCCTTCCTATTACTTGAATTCTCACTATGCTGTGGTGAAGCATCTTCCAGCTGCTCTTTTCCTGGTAAATCTTCCCTCGAGGGGTAGGATGAGGGATGCAGAAAACTGTTCCTTGAGCTGGAAGTAGATGAGCACCTCCAGGATTAGAAAACCTCACAAAGCTCTTTCCAAAACTGCACCTTTCACAAAAGCTGCCACAGGATTGCACTGGTTTATTCTGAGGAAGTATATTTAGGTCTGGAAAGAGTAATTACACAGCTTTGAATAAGTCTGAAGTCAGAAGAGGGCAAAGCTTAGCTTGGCAGGGATTCAACCTTCTGTGAGTCTTTTCCAAAATGATACAGACAGTGTTTTAAAAATAAAACTTCTGAAGACCCGTTGAATTGGCACCTAGACCTGGAATTGGTGTGAACTATTTCTGGTTCTCCAAATACGGAGTAAAACTTTAAATTAGACACTTCTGGTTTGAAGCTGTTCGTTTCTGCTTTACTTTTAGTTGTCTTGTGATTAGAATGAAAGAAGACTTCTCTTGGTGCAGCCCTCACCATGCTTCTTGGGTGTTTTTTTTGTTTCTGTATGATGGCTCCTAATTGTATATCAGAGAATATTCCAGGGCTAAATACAAAACTGCTCATCATCTGAGTTCTCCTTTTTTTTGGTCCCTATTTTAGTGTTCTCTAATTACCAGCCTAACGATAGTTTGAAGGGAGGTGGATAGGCACAGCCCATTGCTTCTCCACATGCCATCTTTTGGAAATGTGGAACTAATTTTTTAGAGTTTGGTTTGAAACAATAGAGCTGTTGCTTGCTTGTCTAATGATACAGACCCAGCCCCCACCCTTTAGAGTAAAAAATAAAAAAGGTTGAAATTCATTATTGAATGATTGTGAAACTTGTGACTGGAAAGCAGCTCTGGCTTTTGTCTTATAAACTCCTTCTTGCCCTGTGCAGAAAAGGCACAAAACCCCAAGCTATGTGTGCACCTGCAGCTTAGGTTCATGATCACAGTGCTGTGGGTAACATAACACCCCCAAATCCTCTTCCTAATCCCTTGTGCTGTGTGGTATCTGCAGCAGCTCTGGAAAGCCAAGGTGCATCCTTAAGAAGCAGAATGTCTGTTAGAGGAGCTTACCCTAAAGGCAAATTAGCTACGGAGCTCTTTATTGCTAATCAGTACTTTTTACCACGTTTTGAAGTAATTAGCCTTCATTGGACTTAGCATCTAGCAGATGCTTAATCATGGCTGCATTGTAAAAGGAGCAAGAACTCCTGAGTAAGGACACTGGCATGCTGGAGCAGCTCTTGATGGCACTGATGGTCCTGCAGCTGTGGGAGCAGGCATGTGCTCTGGGAGCTGGAGTTCAGTCCCAGGAATGCTCCTGTCTGGCAGGGGTTAGAGCTCTGATCAGGGCTGGGAACAAGGTGTGCAGCAGTGTGCTGCTGTCTGATGAACATCTTTCACTTGTAGCTGCCTTCCAGCATTCACTTGCAGCTCTGCTATCAGTAGTAGCTTTAGCATTAGCCTTGCTTTCTAGAAAATAGCACTTCCTTTCCAAAGGTGACTAATGCTGCTAAAATATTCAGTGTTTCCTGCATCCCCCTGTACCTGCCTTGTGTTCCTGAAGCATGTGTTTACAGGTGGTTTTCCATTCTGTTATATACCTTTTTTATCTGTATCTTGAGTTTTTCCTTCCTTTAGGTCATTTAAGATGTTTATTGTTGAGGCTGGTTTAAGGCATCCATATTTGAAATGTAGCATGCCTAATTTGGCTGGCATGGTGAATATTTTATTATAGGCAAAACATTTTAATCCCTCTGGATGTGTTTCTTCCTCTTGTCTGAGAGAGCTGGGGTGAGTTGAGTGGAGTAATGAGAACCACATCTCATCTTGAATTAATAATCCCAGATTCAAAGGTATTTTTGGCACTTAGATGTCTCACTTTTTACTGACTTCAACAGCGAGCCTGAGTTCTGTCTGGAAGGGATTTAAGTTCTTTACCTTCAAGGAATTGTTGCCTTCTGTTTTCTCTTGTTTTAAACAAGGATGATCAGCCTTTATCTGCATTACAGAGAATTACAGGTTTCAGTTGTTTGTCAGCTGCTTTTTTTCTGTTCCCTGTGTCTGCCTTGGCTGGCACATTCAGTCCCACAGAATGCCTTGGAGGAGTAGCAGGGACCTCCTGGCTCAGGATCCAGCCTCTGGATCTGTCCCATCTCACCTCGAGGTTGCCCTAATGGCATCATGAGCTGCAGTTTCTTCCCCTTCCTTCCCAGAAAAAGAGGAGACAGTACCAAGGCTGATCATCTCCCCTTTGCCCTTTGGCTTACACCGTGCCTGGGTCAGATGATGGGAAGCCTCCCTTTCCCTGCTAAAGCAAATAGTTTATCAGCTGCCCTTGCCCCTTTGTCCTCTGCTAGGAGGAGAGATAAGAGTCAAACTTGCTTGCTCACAGCTGTCAGCAGTGTCTTCCCTTCCTCCCCCAGCCTCATTACTTTGAGAACTGACCTGGCTGAGGGCCAAACTCTGAGCCATAAATGGATCATGTCTTGCAGAGGCTCAGGAGGAAACCAGAGCCCTGTGGAGGGACCCACACACCTTGTTTCCAGGCTTCTTTGAACCAGCCTCCTTGGAAAGGTCAAATCCAGCTTCCCCTGAGGGCTGTGCAGAAGCCAGAGCTGTACCTGAGGTGATTCCTGCACTCAGGAAGGCTTCTCCTCTTCCTCCTGCAGGATTTGAAGCGCAGTGTTTGCTTGGTGTGGCCCTCTCTGCTTGCACCAGGAGCACTTCCACATGTGTTTTTGTCCTCCTTCAAGCTGGCCATCCTCACTGGCTTAGTCCCAGCCCGAGGGGCAGGGAAGGACAGGCCATCCAGGACACACAGCAGTTTGCTGTGCAGACTATGTACAAACAGACGTGCTGGAGGGAGATAAGCTTGTGAACCTTCAGCCCAGTTCGGCTATGGAGATTTGTTCCATGCAGGCTGGACGGTGAATCAGCTAAACCAGCTGAGCAGGAAATGTCAGAGAGTTTGTGAGAGTTTTAAAGGCAAATTGTGTTGATGAGATGATTAGTATTTCTGTAACTGGGTGGATTTTACCTGTATTGACTAGTGAAAAGCTTGATGTTAACTGAACACTTTTGTGTAGTGCATTTTCAGGTGAACCAAGCTGTTTGCAGAGGATCTTTATGGACTAGGATGCCAGTCATTAAAAAGATACTTAAGAGCTGGTCTTGATTTGGCTTTGTTGATTTTTTTTTTTCATTCTCATAGAGAGGAAGTTCAGGAAAACTGTGTCCGCTGGAAAAAGAAATTCACCTTTGTGTGTAAAATGAGTGCCAACCCTGCCACAGGACTCCTGGACCCCTGCATCTGCCGAGTGTCTGTCCGTAAGGTGAGCATCCAGCTTTGCTCCTGGCAGGTAGTACCACCTGTAGTGTACTGGCAGTTGGTTACTGGCTGCTTTTTGGCAGCAAGAATTGCGTGGACAGTGGTGGGAAGCAAAGATTGTTTGGGACAGGATATGCTGGAACACAGCCTCTCTCTCCAAGAAGAGTCCTTGATGGAGGATGGGAGCGACCAAGGTGGCGGTAACCCTTGAGAGAGGCTTGTGGGTGCTGAGAGCAGATTCCAGGACTGTGTAATGACTTGCCCCCTGTTTCCCCAGCACATATAATAGCTGCTTTTCCTGTTTTGTTTTGTCTCCCAATATAGGAGCTGAAGGGCGGAAAAACCTACTCAAAGGTAAGAGCACAGAAAGGGCAAATGATGATGCTCTTGTCTCCTGCTAGTGCTTTACACCCATTAGAAACCAGTGGCTGCTGAGTGCACCAATCTGGAGAGATGCTCATTAGTTCTTAGCTTAAATCTGAATTAAAATTTCCCTAATTTCCAAAAAAACCTGACTTGCTGGGATAGGATCCAGATTGCACTGGATGTGGATTTGAGTCAGGGGTTGGAGAGATAATCTGCATGTCCTCAAATTTTGGGGAAGTTCTGAGTCAGATGTGAACTCTCTGGCTTCTGGCAGCACGTCTCTAATAAAGAAACAGACTCCAGTTCTGTTCTCCAGAGCAGCCAGCTAGGGCAGGCACCTCAGTGCCTCAGGAGTGCAGGCAGGAGCCCACAGCAGGAATCACTGCCTGCCCAAGCACAGGACACACCGAGGCAAAAGCCAAACAGATCAGCAGGGATCTTTGTCTTGGTTTCTCTTCCTCACATTTTCTTGCCTGTGCTGTGGGACAGACAATGGGCCACCCTCTTCTCCTCCTTGTGCTGGATCAAGAGACAATGTTGGCTTAGAAGCTGAGCTCACACAGTGCCCAAAATCATGTTTGTTTGAAAATGAGTCACTGCTGCTGGCTTCTACTAAACAGATGCTTTGGTCACACACAGCCATGTTAGAATTCCTTCTCATCAATATCCTTTCTGATGCCATGGAGGCAACTGACTGTGAAGGGTGTAGTGCACTAGCTCCTGAGTTCTGCTCTGCTGGGTGGGAGAAGGCAGTGTGGCTGCCCACATCGTTCCTTTTTTGTTGCTAATTAGGGCATGGTCTCTAGGGCCATCAGTTTCTCTTTCACTAAATTCACGCTGGGAGAAGGTTATTCATTCTGCAGAGCTACATGTCCAGGGAGAGCAGCATAGCTGGAGGAAGAGACATGGTAAATGCATCAGCCTTTGCCCCCTGCAATGTCCATCCTCAAGGTTTCCACAGGATTTGGGAAGGCAGAATTAAAGGAAGTCTGAAGGCACGTTTCTATGGTGGAGTTAACCTGGAGACCTTATTCAGGTCATGTTCTAACCTACTTCCTTTTCACTCAGTCTTCAGTTGTGTTTTGTGGCATTTAAGAAAGACTGACTTCCTCCTGCCCAGAACTGGAGATCAGATCTCAAGTACTTGTCATTTCTTGGGCTGGTATCTTGCTTGGTCTCCTGTAAAAAAGACAGATGTGTTCTGTGCGAAGATGATCTGAAGCAGCTCAGAAGTGAGAGATGTCACACCAGACAAGGATGATTGCAGTCTTGCCCTGTGGACCAGGCTTGTTCCAGGCAGGTCCTTGTGACAGAGCTGATTTGGGCTTCCTAATGTTTCTAGCAGAAGTCAGTGGTGCATGTCCATACATCTGTTTACCCATTTTACACCACGAGTCCCCACCTTTTCAAACTATCCTAATTCAGCTGAGAAGTTCTCCATTCATGGCAGCAGATGTAGAGAAAATGAAACTTGTGAATGCCCTCTGGTCCCCCATCAGGGACTGAGGGTGGTGGGGCTGTTTGTGCTCCAGGCAGAGTTTCCAGTGACTTGCACACCTTGGGGTTTGACGTGAATGTCACCTCGGTGTCAGGGGTGACAGAGCGGAAGGCGACAGGAAGGACTGATAAAGCAGAAGCTCTTTCCCTGAGATGGAAGAAACACCATCAGCTGGCTGGAAAACTGAGGAAACTATTCTGAGAGGTTATATCTGAAAACATCCTTTTGTTGAGGGATCTTTCCTCTATATACTGGGAGTCTGCTTCCTGAAAGAGCTTCTGACCTCAGCATGCCATGTGGGTTGCTGGAGAGTTCTCCCACGCTGTGCTCCAGTGTCAATCTCCTCTCAGAATTTACTGCTGTGGTGGAGGAAGAGGGATCTGGTCTGGGCCACCCCTGTGCCATGCTGTTCTCCTGGTGTGGTGGTGCTATGTCTTTGTCACAGTGATGGATTGCATCTCCCTCTGTGGCTTTCCTCTGTCCTGTTTATCTCTAAGAGATAAAAATTCATCGTTTCTTTCCTTATCGGTGAATAATTAGCAAACAGCATAGTCCTTAGCTAGAAGAGAGAGAAATTTCTGCAGCAAGGGCTGAAGGAACACTTGCATTAAAAGAATTCTTAAGAAAGGAGAAGAGAGAGGGAGAAAGGTTATTTTTTCTGCTTTTTTTTTTCTGATAAAAGGTTCTCTCTCACTTTTTTTCATTTGCCATCAAAGGTTCCCCTTTGAGAACGGGATGTATAAAGCAGCTATATTAATCTTGCTGCTGTTTCCCCCTCAGTCATATATCTTGAGCAGACTGTGGTTCTTGACTAGGAGCAGTGGAAACCAGGGTTCCTCTGGCAGTGACTGTTTTGTGCTGTGACTCTCTATCAGCTTCCTCAGCTGACAGAGGCACCACAGGTCCATGGGATGGCTGCTGTCGGGGCTCTCTGTTCAATTGTCATCCAGCTGTCAGCAGCAGGGCAGAAGGGATGTGCTGCAGAGCACAGAAGGACCTGCTGCTGCTCCACCTGTGTTCCCTGCTCCCCTGGGAGCTGACCTGTTGTTGATGTGACGCAGATGCTCCACGCCTGGATGCCTTGGCCACATACTGAGTACAGCATGTCCTCCTGATCAGACGAGATGGGACACAACTGCCTTCTGTGCCTAAAGCTGGGCATAAAAGAAGCTGTAACTTTCTTTGAAACACCGTGTCAATGCACCAGGGATTTAGGGCAGGAAAACAAAGGTGCTCTTCATTGTGTTTGTATTTACTCTGAAGGGATAAGTGCCCTTTTTGAAAATGCGTGTGATCTTCAGCTTTGTCACCTTCCCTGTTTGCTTCCCATTTGTTAGAGAAGGTTTAGAGAGCTCACAATTAAATCTCTTCAAATATTTCTCTTCCCTTCTGCCTTTCAAACAAATCCCTTGCTAGTTAAACCTTAGTAGGTTGTGGAGGAGCGCCCCAGGAGCTGCCCAGCCCAGCAGCTGCCTCTGAGGGGTGAGGCACAGGCAGTGCCACATGGCTCTGGGCCTCCAGCTCCCTGTGCTCTTGTTTTTTTCAGGATGGTGTCACTTTCCCCTGTAACAATATCCTTTCATCTCCTGGTTCACATGCTCCACTGCATTCTGGGATGGCCTGATACAAAGAGTGCCTTATTATGTTTGTGTATGTGTGATTCTGTTTTTTCCACATTGTTGACCTAATGCCTTCCATGTCCTTGGTTATGCAATGGCTGCAGGCTGGTTAACACTGTCCTGGCCACCACCACTACTGTACACCCTTCCTCCATGTGGGCTTGGCTTCCTGAAGGCCTCCAAGTGCCCATCTGGGGATTAGGAATGTGACGCTTTCCATCCTCAAGAACAGGCGATCTTCACAGCCACCACTCTGTACTGGCTCCTGTTTCTGCCCTTGCTCACAGATGTGTTCTCTCCCTTTGGTCTGTGTGACTCTGTGTATCCCTTTATGGAGTAATGTCTGTTCTCTCACCTTCCCCTCCATTGTTTTCTTGGCTACAGCTGGGCTTTGCAGATCTAAATCTGGCAGAATTTGCAGGCTCTGGATCCACTGTCCGTTGCTGCTTGCTGGAAGGATATGATACCAAGAACACCCGACAGGACAACTCCATCCTAAAGGTACAATAGCTAGAACTTACACAGTAGAAATCTTGCTTAGGACTTCATGGAGGTCACAGTGCCAGCCTGAGAGAAGGTCCTGTTATGTACAGAGACAGGATTTTGCTTTTGTTCTGCTAGACTGACTTGGGAAGCTTCCCATTATTAGAGTTGCCCTTTGATAATTTGGCACTGATTTGGCCAAGCAGTGACCCTTGACAAAGAAACCAGGAACAGGAGGGAGGGAAAAGGTTGTTCCAAGGCATTGTTAGTGTGGCCCAGCTAGTGTCCTGCTGAGCCACTGCCACTTGGAGTTACTGATGCCAGGGATTCAGAGCAGGGAGGGAAATACTTTGCTAAATCCCTGCAGCTGATTTCCTTGGGAAAGGAGCTAGATCTGGCTGATCTTTACACCCAGCCCTTGACCTCCTGGCTGCTGTGAAGTGAGGAGCTCAGTGCAGCATGGTAATGATGTGCCTTGTGTCCCCTCTCCAGGTCACGATCGGAATGTCACTGCTCTCTGGGGACCCCTGCTTCAAAACGTGAGTTCCTGGGTGTACCCCGTTCTGGGCAGACACTAAAATTGATGAAGAGAGGGGAAAAGATGCCCTTAATATTGGGAAGTACAGTAAAACTGGTTGAATCAGCCAGAAAAGTATAGCCAGCCTGTGGTGTTAATTGGTTTAATTGGTTTTTCTCTACTCTGCCTTTCCCAGCTTTGATTATTGCTGTGCATGGTATTTTCCCTGCTGGTGCAACCTAGGTTTTAGAAACCAGTAGATTGTGATTACAAACTTCATGTTTTGCCTGAAGGATAGAATTTCTCATGGCTCTGGGCTTGGTTTCACTGACCTCCAAGAGGAGAAAGGTCAATAAAGAAAACAGCCTTGGAAGTGGACATGCTTCAGCACATATCATGGGGGATAAAGATCTCAGATTGAAACAGCAACTAAAATACTTTGAGGCTGAATCATTTTAATTTTTTTTTTCTACAGGGCTCACAACTTGTATTAATTAGCAGAGAAATTGCAGTAATGTGGGGTTTTTTAAATGTGTAATGGTAGGAAAAAATAAGTACAGTTAGGCTGTGGAGCAGTTTTGCTGTTTAAAGAATTGTTGGTGAATCAGTGCAATACCCTGGCCACATCTTCCCTCACACCACAGTGCAGCATCACAATCCCAGCCCTGCTGTGGTGTGCTGGAAGGTGTGTGACTACACAGGGCTGCCATGTGCCCAAAGGAATATTTCATGTTGCCTTCCAACAGTCTGAGAGAAGAAAGCTTTATCTTGAGGCCAACTCTTGTAGCAGTTGTATTCTGGGCTAAATGGTCTAATTTTAGGAGCTAGATTGGAGTGTATAAATTAGCTCAAATTCTTGTTAAAAATGCTGCATAATTTTGGTAGGTTTGTTTTGTGAGTGGCTTTTCATAGTGCTGCAGTATTTTCTGACGCTTTTAAACCCCAAATCAATGTCATCTGATTCTGAAGAATTTCTGCTTCAGAAGGAAGTATAATACAGAAGTTTTGAATATCTTAAACCATAGCTCTTTAGAAGTAACAGATGTTTTAAATCTAGGGTACTAGGATGTCTGGTAATAATGTCTGACAAAAATACCTGTTGCTCCTTTGCCACTCTTGGAATGCCTGAAAATTACACAGAATAGGATATAAATATCCATTTAATGTAAGTAGGTTCAGTCTGCAAGTCAAACCTCCTAATTTTCTTGAAGGATTTTTGCAGTCATTCCCACTTTTCCCTTTTATGTTGATGATGTGCAAATATCTAAAAATAGAAGCTTTGCATGTGGAATAGTCCTTGATCAGTAGAGCTTCTGGTAAATGACACTCAGGAATTAAACTGTGCTGGGAAATCACTTCCAAGCCCTGATGTTTTGCAGCACTCCATGAACCTTCTCCTGCTGGGGTTGTTGGAAAGGGCAGAGCAGCTGAGCTGACCAAGGAGCTGCTCCCACAGCTGCTGCAGGAACAGTTTGCTTGCTTAAGGCTGTAAAAGCCTTAAAAACCTGTGAAGCAAAGCTCCCAAAGCACCTGGGTGCATGCAAATCACTGATAAGGTGATTAGGGAGGTTTTCTTCCTGGTGGAGGCATGCTGTGAGTTTCCTGAAAGCTTTGTAACCATTCAGCTGCCAGCATTAAATATTCTCTCTTCCAAAATACTGCAAAGATGCCCTCTCATGTAACATCTTCCCTCACAGCTCTGAGTGAGACAAAAGCTTTTATTTCTCTCTCCTCACTTAAAGACCATAATGTGATCCTTTAGTTCCAGCTCAGACTTTGGGCTGTAAGGAGGTTAGGGCTCCAGCAGGAATATTCACTTTGCCATGCTGCACATGCTGTGGCTTCCACCCAAAAGCACTTCTGGAGGAAGGGAGGGGGCTCCATGCACTCACAGCTCTGCCCTGCAGTCAGCATTTACAAAGGGATATTGGGAACTCACGGAATAACCAGAAAAATAATTCTGACAGCTGGAAAAACACTTCAGTTTCACTGAAAAAGAATTTAATAGTCAGTTAAAAAAGGGAAAGGTTATTTGGTTGTTGTAAAAGTGCTCTCATAAGGGGACAGATAAAAGGTTTTATTCTGGCCAAAGAGGTGTAAGAGAAAGGAAGCTGGGATTGAGATTGGGACAACGGCAAACTGGTTCCTGTTTGTGAAGGCAGCTGGACACATGCTGGGGGTGAAAGGGCAGCTCTGGGTGGTGTCCTGGAGGATAGTGCAAGTTCTGAGCCTGTTGTCCTGAATAAATGAGTGAATGGTCCCTTTTTGCCTTAATTTACCTCAAAAACTTGATTTTTCTTGTAATGTAGTCCAAGGTAGGGAAGACATCACTCTTGCATGTAGGAAAACAAAACCCAACATCCCAGTTGAGCTGCTGGCCAGAGGGCTGCCAGCTTTCCCCTGCTGAGAAGGGTGGGATGGACAGAATGATGAATGCTCCCTGCCTGGTAGTCTGTAACCTCCTTCCCTTCTGATTTCAGGCCTCCTTCCACCGCCAAATCCATCACCATCCCAGGGCAGGACTCCACTCTGCAGCTGACCTGCAAGGGCGAGGGAACCACCAGCAGCAGCAGTTCCTCCACAATTGGCTCCCTGCGCCAGAGCAAGCCAAGAACTGCCATTCTCAGCTCAGGTCTGAATGCCCACCCTGCAGCCATGCAATGCATGGACACTCCTTTGTTTATCTCAGCAGTTGCAAGCACAGAAACTCTTTAATTTTTCATGTTTTCCCACACCCATCTACAACCCCATTGCTCATTAAGAATATTGAGAATACCAAAGCCATCTAAGTGTAAGTGAGGAGAGGAATGCTGAATATTTGCCACATGTGTATTTCTATTAGTGGAGATAAAGCAATGTGTTCTTTTTGCTGGGGATTTAATAATTCATGCACTGCACTCATCCCTGTTTTCCTGTGTGTTCAATGACACTTACCATTGTTCTGCACTCAGCTATTCTGTTGCTCAGACTTATCTTCTAGAAAAGTTCCTCTGAAGGTTTTAGAGGTTGGTGTAAGGTCTAGTGGCCTTGTTCCAGCTGCTGATGCAGTTCTTTGGCTTCTGTATGAGCCCATTTTCAAGGGCACTGCATTTTCACATCAGTTTTTTTCCTTTCCAGCACATTCCAAATGTGCAGGCAGATACACTGCACCAAAATAGCACTGGAGTCTCATCCTCTCAGTGACAGAGCACGTGGTGCAAGTGGTGTTCTTAAAAAGCTGGCTAGTGTGTTACATTTTTGCACTTCTGAATAAGCTTCCTGCAAGAGAGACAAGCAGGACTAGCAAAGGAGCAGGGGTTATACTGAAGCATCTGTATCAAATTCAGACATTATTTAAATGGCAGAGGCTCTCTCACAGGTAATAGAAAGGGAAAAGTAACAGAAGCATCCAAACAGAGATTGAAATACTTTACTGCCAGTGGCCAAGTGATGCTTACTTCATTTTAGCTTCATGCTTTTAGCTATGCATAGTTTCATACACTACTTGTTCTTGTGGATGCTGCAAGCTTCCAGAGAGGTTTGTGAATTCACATACTGGGTAGAAATAATAATAATAATAGTGATAAATTTGACAGAAAAGCTCACTGTGGTCTTCCCTACTCCCTGGCTGTTTCTTAGCCCTGTGCTGGCTTGTACAGCAGGGCTCTGGCCAGTAGACTTCCCTTTCCTTGATCTGTCATCCCAAGATCAGCCTCCACTCCCAGCTGATCAGTGCACCATGTGCTGCCTTGGTTGTGGTGTCAGCAGTGTCCTCTTCTCCTTGGCAGGTGTCCCAGAGGAGTCGGATCAGAACCTGTCCAGCCCAGAGGAAGTTTTCCACTCAGGGCACTCGCGGAACTCGAGCTACGCCAGCCAGCAGTCCAAGATCTCTGGTAACCACTGATCCACACGGCTCTGCCACCCCTTTTCCTTCCTGCAACAAGCTCCTGTGAGAGTGATTTGCAGCCATCTCTCTCACCCTGCTCTGTAGTTCAGTCTCCCAGATAAGCTCTAAAGCTCTGTGTGCAGGGGCAGAAGAGCTGCTGTGAAGCTGCCCTGCCCGTTAGCTGTGCTGCCAGGAAGGGGAGCAGCTGAGCTCTGTAATTCCTGTGTGTTGGCAGGTTACAGCACGGAGCACTCGCGCTCCTCCAGCATGTCGGACCTGACGCACCGCCGGAACACCTCCACCAGCAGCAGCGCCTCCGGGGGGCTCAGCATGACCGTGGAGTACCCTGAGGGGGAGCGGGAACACAAACTGGAGAAGCCACCACGCCCCCCCAGACCACCCCTCCTGCTGGACAGACCCTCCCGGTGAGGAACAAACACCTTTCTCTGGCAAGGAGAGACACAACCTGCTCCTTTGTCTGCAGGCAGCAGTGGATCAGATTGAAGCAGGACAGTGTGTAGAAATCCGTGTCTTGAAAAGCTGAGTAAGTTTTTCCTGTGTTTCCTCTTGCCAGGAGGAAAAAGGATTCAATGGAGAGTCACCCAACCCGAGTGGACGACACCAGGATCGATGCTGACGATATAGTGGAGAAAATAATGCAGAGTCAGGACTTCACAGATGTCAGCAATACTGAAGGTGAGAGGAGAAGCCTCAGAGGGGATGTCTGGCTTGTTCCTTTCACAAGGCTGCCAAGCATTTACAGTCAGATCTGATCTCCCATGGGCTCCCTTCTCCTTTTGACAGCTGTTTGCTTTCAGTGCTAGCTGGGTGTTTCTGTGGTAGATAAACCACGTGGGTTTAAGTGCTGCACATGTATTTACAGATAGTACTTGCTGCTGTTCCACACATGACAGCAGAGATTGAATAGTAGCTCAAACATGCAGGGAGAGAGAGGAAAAATACTGATTCTCAGCTCATTGGAGATCAGTTGCATCAGCTGTCTGCACTGCTCTAATGGCCTTGGTCCAGGGTCAGGCCAAGGGCATTTATCAAAAGAGGAGAGCACAACTGGAGGGGAAGCTGCACATCTCTACAGACTGTAAAGATGGGTTACCATGTGCTGGTGATCAGGTCTGTCAGAGAGCTTAAGAAGGAGTTTTCTCCATTGCAGTCACAGCATCTGTTAGGAGAAAACTAATTATATAACTGCTTTTGTTTTCACTTTCATTTTCCAGTTTAGCATAGAAATCAGTCTTTAATCTGATTTTTTTTTATCTGAGGTTCTCTGTTAAGTTTTAAATTCAAGCCTAGCTTGTTATCTGTGCTTCATTAATTTGCCATTAGTCACCTTAAATCATTGCACATGGCAGCACTCATCATGTGGGGAGTTACACCTCACTCAGTGTGGGTTAGAACTAGACTGAATGCAGCTGCCTCTCACCAGCAGAACAGGCTGAGTTTCTCCTCCAGTGACTCTACAAAAGCATCTGTTCAGATGTGGATAAGCTGACCAAGAACTTGAATCAATGGAATTGCCTTAAAAGAGGCAGCTGGAGGAGTATGACTGAATTAATATCTCTGCCTTTATTCTTCCAAAGCTTCATGTTATGGAGGCTCCCTTTTGGAGCAAGGAAAGGAGTTCCCAGGGGCTCGATGGCTGTGGGAACACCACCAGAAAGTGTGGACGTGCCTCTGCTGAGACACACTTGTCCTATGCTGATTGTGTGTCTGGGAGAGGAGTTCCTGGCAGCCTCAGTACTTCTGGATTTTGATGTGTCTTCTTTTTCTGTCTGCAGACAGTAACCTGAGGTTGTTTGTGAGCAGAGACGGAACAACTACGCTGAGTGGTATTCAGCTGGGAAACAGGTAGGTTTCCCAAAAGACTGCTTCACAGAGGTTCCAGAGAGGTTAGTGGGCTCTGTACCTAGGAAACTTACACTTTTTGCTACAGGAAGGATTTCTAAACATCACATGCTACACGTTGGCTTTATTCCCACATTAACAGCCCTGGCATCCCTTTGGTGCCAGGCTGCAGTTGCACTAGAGTTTGAAAGCAGTTCTCAGCAGGAGCTCAGGGGAATAATGGGATCCTGCTTGTTAGACCCAGGAGCAGAAGTGAGGAGTGAAAGGACAAAATGGTTGAGGCTGGTTCCCGTTTGTTCTGAAGGAGGGAGCTTTGCCTCCTGCTGGCCTGCAGCAAAACTGCGGCAGAGCGGGGTTTATTGTCCCCTTTCCCTGCCTCTTATTGTCCCTTCTCCCTGCCTCTTCATAATCGTGGATGGCTTGTTCTCTCATGAAAAGCTTCTGAAGCAGTAAAACCTTTTCTTGCCACTACAACTCTTAATAGAGCTCTTGGCCAGCTGCGTTTGAGGCTTTGTTGCATGTTTTCAATTAAACAGAGCAGTAATGGTAATGCAAAGATGTATCAAGTTGGTAACAAAACCGGGAGCACAGCAAAGCCAGGCACGCTAGCTCTTTGTTCTGGATGGGATACTCCCCCTCTGCTGGGTCCTGTGGAAGGATTTGTGTCACACCCAGCTCTCTCCCGTGCTCTGCTGCTGACTTGCCACCTCTTTGTCCCCTCAATATTCCAAGGACTGATTTCCCACAAGGCTGACTCGTTACTGGCACTGTTCTGTGTGGGCTTAGATGTTTGAGAGTGGAGAGCTCTGAATCAGAACTTGGTTGCTCAAAATGACAGTGGGAAATAACTGGCCTTCTCCCCCTCTGCCTCTCCAGGGTCTCATCCGGAGTTTACGAGCCAGTGGTGATTGAAACCCACTAAATGTGAAGAACAGGGTAGAGCTGCTGGACACAGGCCCCCTACCCAGTCTGCTGCCACATGGATGCCAACCTTTACCTCTCTTCATGCAGCATTCCAGAAGGGATTTCTCCACGCCCCTCCCCATATGTTTGCACTGCAGAACTCCTCCGAGACCACTCCAGAACATGCACTTTCCCTGCATTGGCATTGTCCTTCTCTGCTTCCTGGTCGTTCCAGTGCATGCCTTCCCCCTGTCCCTGCTCAGACACAAGGTGTCTGTGGGGCTTATCCTTGGGCTAGTCCCAGAGGATGTTGCTCATCTGCATCCCTCATTCCACCCATTCACTTGCAGCAGGAGACTTCTCAGTTTGTCTCCCCAAAACATTGGGTTATACCACTGTGAACTCTTCAAACCACTGGGGGTGGGGGAAGCCATTCTAACCAAACCCAGAGCTGCTTGTTGGGGACACGGTGACACAGCCACTTGCAGGATGCTTTATTCCATTGACTCTGCAAGGGAACATCACCTCCCAAGGCAATGGTTTTACTGAACAAGGTATGCTGTGGTGTACACTTCACCTTCCTATCCTCACATCCCCAGACAACATCTTCTCATAGGAAATACTTCCCAAAAGTGCATTTCAGAAAACTACCGCAATCCAGCTGGGAGTTGGTGAACGGTTAAATGTGAGTGCTCATCACACCACTGACTGCAGCAGCCCTTCCACTGCTGGGCATGGAAGGGGGTGTTCATCAACTAGCATTAGCAGGAGCACTTTAGAGGTTACAGATTTTACCTGGAGGAGTCTTCTTCTCACTATTCCAGGAGTATAATCTGTGTTTGCTGGACTGATTCAGCAAATAATCCTGTTGGAGTTTGGAATACAAAGCCTTTTTTTTTTTTTTAATTCTTTTTTCAGTGGCTCAGGAAGGGAACTGCCCTTCTTGAACTATGAAAAGAATCTTGTCTGACAGCCCTTCCCTGGGCCAGAGCTGGATGCAGTTGACTGCAGTGGTCTCTCTCTTGTGGTGGTGATGTCAATTGCCTCTCTTGGCCTGGGCCAGTAAGGGATTTGGTGTTGCTTGGTATTTCTTGCCTTGTCAGCAGAGATCTGTGCCTGAGCTGGTTCCTTCTGGGGCTGGGGAGAAGCTACTGTCTCTGCCTTCAAGGGTAGAATGGGTGTTTGCTGCTGCATTAGCCACAGCAGCTGTTCTGACCTGCTCTGTGGTGAGTGAACTCTTCTGACAAGGCTTCAAACTGTTCTCTAGTTGATCTTTCAATTGCTCTTCTTTGGGTTTGGTTTCTGCAGTTGTTTGACACTTTTCCTTGCAGTGTGTGGCAGAGATGTCGATCCCTTTCAGCTCCCACTTGGAGATTCTCCTGGCAACCGAATTGCCAGCGGGGATCTGGGCAGTCCCCAGCTGTGGGCCAGCAGCAGGCTGTGCTTGCAGCCCTCCCTGTACAGAGCCCCTCAGCTGATAAGCTATTTCTATGTAGTGCCCATTCCTCTTTTGCCAGTGTACTGTGGTAGCACTCAGCAGCCGTGCCCTCGGAGCAATTCCACACTCTGGGACCTGGCTCCTCTCTGACACTTGTGTGTGTGTGTACAGGCACACATCCTGTTCAGCAAGGAAAGACTTGTAACTGATCACGTTGTTCAAATCCTTAGTTATTGTAAAGCCTCTTTTAAAGGAGTAAAAAAAAACCCATTAACTGTGGTTTCTTTGGCCAAAATGCATGCAGATGAGCTACTGGAAAAGGGAATCTGGCAGAATGAGAAACAAGGAATGAAAGGGCCTTGATTTAGCTTTTTTTTACCCTTCTAGCTAAGGATGCTGCATGGGGAGGGTGCTCAGCAGTGTGGTAAAACTATACAGTTGCTTACTCTGTTTTGATGGTTTCTCTCTGAGTCAAGAGGTTTCTTTCTGTGTTTGGACAGACCACATATAGGACATGCATCTTTTCTACCCTTTCCCTTCAAAGGGAATTAAATTTGAATTAGGGTAAAAAGGGGATACAGACAACACCTTGGTTTGGCTTAATGTAGGGAAAAAGTGTTGGGTTTTTGAGACTGTCTAGAACAAAAGCTCTTTCACACTTGCTAGGTTTTTTTAATGGTGATCTCTTCTTCATTCAGCCTGGGTAGGTTTGGCACTCACTTGCAGGCTGCTGAGCATCCTGCCCTGTTCCTGGAGTGCCACGTGTCTGCAGGAAGGAGAGAACTGCTTGTCTTTCTCTCTCCCTGGGGCAGTGCCAGAACGCCAGGCCTGGCCTGACCGTCTGCTCAGGTCAGGGTGAGGGCAGAAGGAGGCTCGGACAGCAGTGGCTGTTCTGCCCTGTCTCTGCATGGGCCATGCAGAGCCGAGGGTCTGGCTGCTCCCCAGGGACCAACAAAGCCCCTCAGGAAATCAGATCCAGCCAGGACTTGAGAGGAGCAAACATAAGCCAGGAAAGAGGCCAAAACCCAGCTCACTTCTGCTGCTTTGCTTCTGTTCCCATGAAAAACAATGGCAGTCACTGTCAGAGCAGTTGGGATCCCAGAGCATTCTTCTGGCCTCCATTGGCAAGAGTGGGCTGCTGCTCGGCATGTCACGAAATCAGTGGGACAGAGGGAGGAATATCTTCCCAGCAAAGCAAGAGGAGAAGCAGTTGAACTTTTGAGAGCAGTGGTCTCTTCTTCCCAGGCTGGCAGAGGCATAACCTGCTCCATTGCATCACTGTGGCCAACCTGGGCCTGTCTTTGGCTTCTCTTCCAGTGGCTTGGCACATCACTGTTTGCATTTCTGATAACTGTGTCTCATAGGGTATTTCTTCCTTGTCTCCACATTAGTGCCTCCACAGATCCTGGTCTTCATGTGGCTTTTTAGCTCTCCTGCCCCTGTTTTTGAGTGAGTAAGTAGTCCTACTCATCCAGCCTGGCACAGCACAGCTGGGGCATGTGGAGCAGACCTGGAGGAGGAAGGAGCAGTCTGTTCCTGTTTGTAGATCCCATGCAGAGCTCCTGCTGTGCATTTGGCACAAGCAATGCCCAGCAGTCCCTAGGCAGCTGTGGGCACCCGAGGTGGTGGCTCTGGGGTCACTTGTCCCACACACTCACTGCTGCCTCAGGAACCTGCATCTCATGAGCACTTTTTTCCTTGTGGCATCGCTGCTGCCTGTTCCTCCTTGGACTTTGAACATTTAGGAAGTGAATCAGTTTCCAGACCCAAACCGCTGGCTAGTTTCCTTTGGGATTTTCTTTTTTGTTGTGAAGTTTATGGAATTTTTTTTTATACAAACCCAGCAGGCTGGTGTTTTTTGACTGCATTATTGTTTCATTGATATTTTATTTCAGGGGAGCTTAGGGGGGAATGTTCTTCCCCACATTGTTCCCCTTCTCAGGGGATTCAGAGGTGGTTTAAACAAGTAAAAGGATCTTATTGGCAAGACTCTGCATCCCCTGGGTCTCTGAAGCTGACGGGCAGAGCTGCTCATGCCTGGCTGGCCCTGGAGAGCAGAGCTGGCTCTCTGCTTCAGTCTCAGGATCAGGCAAAACATGTGGGCTCTGCTCCTGTTTTCTAGACCTTTAGTTGGTGGAAGCACATTGCAAAGCATTAGGAAATTCAGTGTAACTTTTTTACTAACTTTTTTTCTTTTTTTAAAACCAGTATAAAACTGAGTGTCCAAAAGAATAGGCTTAGTCGTTAGTTGGTGAAGGAGATGGATTTCAGTTGGAAATTGTGATGGGAAAAGGGGGAGAAGGATGTTGCTCCCTCATCATCATCTTTTGTATGGTCAGCACTTTAAATGGGGGCCTTGTGCTGTTCTGACCCTTGCAGTGATGGGCAGCAGGCATGTGATTTCTCCCCCCCTCATTGCCACATCACTTTGCCCCCTGCAGAAAGTTTAACAAGCCCTTTTAAACTTTTGCTTCAGTTTTTAGAGGGTTCCAAACCAGGTGGAGGTCTGAAGAAGTAGTATTTCATTCTCATCTGAATAGGAGGGGTTGACTTTTTATTTATTTTTGTCGTTGCTGTTTCTTTTTAAGCGGGTGGCAGTGCGGCTGGTCTCTGCACTGCTGCCAGGAACCTCTGGGAAAACCTCACTCCAGGTACGCTAGAGCACCGCAGTGAAACCCCTCCTGGCGAGGGGCTCCCCCTCCCCTCCTTGCTGCCTTACCCGGGGGCTGCAGACCCCCTCCCACCCCTCCTGCCCCCTCCCTGCTGCCCCACCTGGTCTCTAGCTGAGTTCTTGCTCTGGTGTCTGAGCCCTTTGGACAAGGCCAGTCCCCAGGGACAAGTTCCTACAAACTCTGCCTGGTCGCAGGTGTTTGTCCTTGAAAAGCCACTTCCTCGCTGCGGGAGGGATTGATGAATGCAAAATTCCTCCCTCACTTCCCTCCTGAGAGCTGTGTCCATCAGCCCCCTCCCTGTGCCCTCCCATCCTGCTGCCTCCAGAGCGCCTCTGCCCCGCCGGGGCAGCGGGCATGGAAACCTGGGGAATGAAAAGGAATTTGCTTGAAGCTCTGAGGGAGGGATGCGGCTGAGCCTGGGAACTTGCCTCAAACACATGGAATAACGGTAGAGCCCATATTTTTGTGGGGGGAGGGAGGGGAAGGGGAGATCATGTTTTATTTTCTTGAAAGTGAATTGAGCTTGGTGACCTTTGGCTGAGGCGCACTCGATTTGTATCAGATTCTATAGAGAGATGGCTGATATTTTTGGAAAGGGAATGGGTCTATGCAAACTTCCAAAATTGCTTGATAGTTTAACATTTTTTTACTTTGAAAAATCTAAAGATAAATCTAACTTTTGTCTTAAAGCAGAAGTGTGTTTAGAAAGAGAAGCTACTTCCACTGCTCTATTTTGATGATGATTCTTGGAAAGTTTGGGCTGGAGGGAATGACTGTTTTTCACCATTTCTATCTTGCTCCTCTAGTTTTTTTGTTTCTTTTTCTAACGGAATGCTGTGCCGTCTTTGATTCAACAGATCGTGTTTGTATTTTCTGTATCTGGTTCCTAATGTAGAGAAATAACAAATATATGAGGAAATCAATATAATGTCAAATGTTATGGTTTGGGGGAAAAATAAAGGTTTTTTGGTACTTCACACAGATTCTTCTTGCTCTGTTTCTTGTTTTAAATATCTGCTATGGGGTGAGAGGGGCTTAGAATAGTTTGGCTTTGCCTTCTCAGATTGCTCGGGGAGTGGAGATGGAGAAGGGCTGGAAAGGGCAGCTGGCAGCTCAGCACCGGTCCCGTGGAAGCTCAATCCCAGGGAAAGGTGACCCCTGCCTGAGTCACCAGCAGTGTCCTGTGCTCTGTCCCAGCTTAGGCTCTGCCTAAACTGCCTCTCCTGCTGGGACTACCTCACCTGGCTCACCTGGGGGATTGGGCCCACAGCCCAGCAGGGCTCCAGGGAATAAACATCTCTGGATCCTCAGGGCTCGTGCCTGAGTAGCCCCTTGGCCACCACAGGCTCGCCATCCCCTTAATCGAGGGTGGGCCAGATTCAGTGCCCAGATACTCACTGCTGCTGCCTGACAGGGCTGGAGGGGAACAGGAGTCCTGGGAGGGGGAACAGCATTTGACTAAAAAAATGCTGTTTGTGTTCCCCAGTCAGGGCACCTTTGAGTCCCAAGCACTGTCTTCCCTTTTCCCTTAGGCCAGGAAGGGGAGGCAGCTGATTCTCTCTTGGCTGTTTGGTCTCACTCGTTCCTTTCCTCCCGCTGTCCCCGGGTGTGTTTGGAGGAAGGGCTGGGATGGAGGATGTGTCCTGGGGGCTGGAGCCGGTGCCAGGATCTGTCACTGCCACAGCTCCCGGGCACAGCTGGTGATGCAACCAGAGCTGCACCCCTGTCCAAGGTAAGGGCAGCGGCACTGGAGCAGCAGGAGCTCCGAGCTGCAACACCCCTCTCAGGCCTCGAGTGAGAAAAGGCAGCCGGGAGCGGTGCTCTCCTGCATTCCCCCCGATCCCGGCCCGGTCCGGCCGCTCTCCCCATCCCCGATCCCGGCCCGGCCCCGCCGCCGCTCCGGCCGTTCCGCGGCTCCGGGGGCTGACGGCCGGGGCTCGGGCCGGGGCTCGGGCCGGGGCTCGGGCCGGGGCTCGGGCCGGGGCTCGGGCCGGGGCTCGGGCCGGGGCTCGGGCCGGGGCTCGGGCCGGGGCTCGGGCCGGGGCTCGGGCCGGGGCTCGGGCCGGGGCTCGGGCCGGGGCTCGGGCCGGGGCTCGGGCCGGGGCTCGGGCCGGGGCTCCGCTGATTGGCCGCTGCCGGGGGCGGGGCTGGCGCGGCGCTCGCTGATTGGCGGTCGCGCCGGAAAGGCGGGCCCGGCGGGGAGGAGGCCGGGGCGCCATGGTGAGTGCGGGCCCGGCCCGGAGCGGGATGCCATGGCGGGCGGGGGGGGGATGTCCCTGCTCGGCACGGTAGCACGGGGAGCTTGGGCTGAATCGCGGCCCGGAGCCCTCGCGAGGCTCTCTGGCTGCCGCCGCTGCGGAGAGACGGGGCCCTACCGCCTCCCGGGGCCGGCCGGGTGGGTCCGTGGGATGTGTGTGTGAGCTGGCTGAGGGAGCTTCCTGCGGCAGGGCCCGGCTCCCTCCATGGACTGTCCCGCCGCAGTGTCTCACCCGCGCGGTGCCCCTGCCCCCGCTTTTCGCGGTGTGCTGGCCCCGCAGCACCCAGCAGCAGGTGCCGTGAGCCGCTCCTGCCCGGCGCTGCCCTGGGGTCCCGCTCTCACCGCCTCTCCCTTTGCAGGCCACAGCGACGGACCAGCTCGTTGGCTTTGGCTTGGTCACCTTCAGCCTCGTCCTCTTTGTTTACTACACCCTCTGGATCATCGTACTGGTACGGGGTTCCCCTAGCCAATATAATCCCGATCAGGTGTTTTCCTGGCCTTTCCTCAGGTGATGATGTGTCTGTGTGCCCGAAGGACTCTTGTCCCTAGGGTTAAAAATTTCAAGGCTGATCTTCCTCTGTGTACTGACACAGTCGTTGTCCCGTCTGGGTGTTCCTGGCCTTGCCTGGGCAAGACTAAACATAGATCGTGATGCCCACCTGCTGTTCCAAGATAGGCTGACCCAACTAGGGCTGGATGAGCCATTGGGAAGAGCTGAAATCTGGCCCTGGTGGAGGTATAGTCATCAATATCCACGTTTGCATCCCCCAGGTTCCTGGTTCCGGTGGGAGATGACAGAGGGAAACACAGAAAGAAACAAATCTTAGCAAATCTGGAGCCTGGTAGGAGGGCAAGAGTTTAGGGAATGCAGGGCTCTGAAAAAGTGATGGTGAGGCTGCCCATTTCTGGGGACACAGCTGAGCTCATTCGTGATCTCCCTGCAAAGAAGCTTCTCCCCATGAGCTTTCCAGGGGTGAAAAGCCAGGTTCAGTCTTGGGCTAATGTCTGAACTCCTGCCAGCTTCCCCTCCACCTCCAAAGGTTTTGAATTCCCCTCTTGTATCTGCTCACTCTGCTGCCTGTTCCGTGTCTGTGCTCCCAGCATTCCCAGAGCTGTAGGAGAATGTGTGGGAATCCTCACACTGCTCCCTAGTGTCCAGAGCCTTCCACTGGCCTCTGCAGAGGGATCCTGCTGGGATAACCGTGGAGCAGAGCCGGTGTCAGCTGCTCCCTTCTGCAGGGCAGAGAGACAGGGATTTGCTGTATTCTGCACCAGCATCTCTGCCCACCCTGAGCCCCTGGGGCTGTGGGACCCTGTGCCAGCCCCACAACCTCCCCTCATTGTCCACTGCACACCAAACCCTTCACTGCCTGCCCGCTCTGTGGCCAGCCCAGGTGCGGATCTGGGCACTCTTTTTTTAGCTATCTCACACCAGATATTTCCATGTTTCTCCCAAAACCTCGAGACTGCAGCTTAAGGTGTTGTGCCCACCTGCTGACATCTCTCTCTGTCCCTGCAGCCCTTCATCGACAGCGACCATGGGATCCACCAGTATTTCCTGCCTCGGGAGTACGCAGTTATCATCCCTGTGGCAGCCGGGCTGCTGCTGCTGCTATTTATAGGTGGGAGTTATTTCTGTTGTTCTAATTAGAAACTTCTAAATTAGGAAGAGAGAAGAGGGTTGCTAGGGGTTTAGCTAATGTGTGACACTCGTGACACTCTCTGTGGTTACTGTTGCAGCTTAGCCTGGCACAGGGACTTGGGGCTGTGTTTGTGTGTGACTTCGGCTTTTTGAGCCTCTGGACAGCAGAATTTTCTTGCTCTCTCTGTTGAGATTCTGTTTTTCATTGCCAGGTGTTGTAGAAGTGCCTAGAATTAAAAGTTTCCTACCTGAATCTGTTCTCTCTGTCATGGCAGGTGTTTTTATAATGTTCGTCATGTGGAAGAGCGGGAAACATGCCAAGAAATCAGACTGAAGGCCCATCTGAGGAGATGAGGAGGTGCCCACGCTGCAGCATCATAGCCAGGAAAAGACTTTTCCTGCAGCTCCAGGCAGACATCTCCAAGGTGCCCGGCACTGAACTGCTCCCACATTCCCTCCTGCAGAGACTAAACCTGTAGTTTACAATTCACTGACCAAAGAGAAGCAGGATTCATCCAAGGCTCATCAAGTGAGGGACCAGAGCCCCTGCTAAGGGACTTGCTCCCCAGCTGGGGCTGCCCTGCCCACTCCTTGGGCACTCCTTCCCCTCAGCTCTGGCTCTGCCCAGTAGTTTGTTCCTTTCTGGGAATTTTATTTAAAAGTTTACCTGCAGTTTGTGGGGGTTTTTTTTTATTCAAGTCTGAGAGGAGAGAAATGAGACTTTGGGCTTGGAAAGGACAGGTTTGCCTTCTCCATTTGCTTTTGGAAGAGCTAATCACAGTGCTGGGGGCCCTTGCCTTTCTCAGGAGGGACTCCCATGAGGCTGGGTGTGCAGAGGGTGCAGGGACAGTCTGCCCTCTGCATCCCACCCAGCTGAGGGGGTGGTGAGGAGATGTCCTGGCTCACAGGGAATTGTTGGGTGTGGTTCCCATCACAGCTCTCAGTCCTGGCTGGATTCCTGCCCTGGACATGGTTCTGTGTGCCAGCCAGGCTGGGGCTGAGCAGGCAGGTGTGGAGGCAGTGTCCTTCCCCCATGGGGTTTCCTCTCCTGGCAGCAGCTGCTGCCCTGGCAGCTCCCCTACACCATGGTGAGCAGGATCACCCTCAATAAAGGTCTGTAAAGTCTCACTCCCTGTCCTCTGCCCATGCCAAGGGGTGCCACAATGCCAGGGTGGGTTCAATTGCATGGCCCTGGCAGTGCATGGCATCCTGCTGGAAAGGTCCTGCTGAAGTCAAGCAGGAAAGTACCAGAGAGAACTTGGCCCAACTTCATGCTGGCTCTGCCTTGCTTTGGGCTGCTGTACCCTGCCTGGGGAGGGCAGGTTTGGGGCACTCTAACCCTTCTTGAATGTACTGTTAACTTCCTGCCAGCAGCATGTCCCACGGTCTCCCATCCCACCTAGGGGTGAGGCTGGTGGCTTGGGACACCCTGAGGCCCACAGCTGAGCCTGCTGTAGGAGCCAGCAGAGGGTCCAGAAGGAAGGCTCTGGCTGGAAGTTTGTTTCCAGTTCTTGCAGAGGCTGCCAGGCCCTGTGTCACAGTCTGCACAACCTGATGGGGGTCGTGATGGTTCGTTTGACCACAGGGTGCAAAAGACAACAGCAAGAGACCAAGGTTTTGATCAGCAACAAGCAGCAAAGCAGTTTATTGAGGGCCAACGATTCAGTTTTGGGGTAGTGGTAAGAGGGAGAGAGAGATAAAGGTGACGAAGTAGAGAGAGAGCGAAAATGAGGGGAATAGCTACCAACAGATGGGACGTCCTCGGACCATCTATCGATGTCTTCCATCCGTGGGGAGAAAGAAGTCTCAAAGGTCTTTTCAGAACGTAGTACTTTTATAGTCTGTTTCAAGGTGAGTGGGGAGATTTATTGTGTGTGAGGCCTATCGCTCGGGTGCAGAGAGTACAGTTCCTTCAGCCTGCACCTGCCTGAACACAGTGCAGCGTGACAGTGCAGCACACACCCGAACACAGTCCATTGGCAAACATCCACCTGGGCCCAGCCCAGCTGCTCCTGCCCAGAGTGGGTGGTGGGTGTCTCAGGGTCTCAGTCTCTGACAATCATTGTGAGGCAGATCAGGGAATCTTCGGACCAACCCTTACACCATGCTGAGCTGTCAAACCCCTTACTGCCCTTCCCTGTCCCTCACCTGCTGGCCGGGGCTCAGCCCGCCCCACAACGGTTTTTTTGGGCTGGGTTAGAAGGAAGCAAAGAGTGGTGACTGAGCTCCAGGCATGACCTCCCCATCTGGTTTTGCATTCTGTACAGGATCCCAGGGGTGTTCCTGTCACTTCCCCTCCCTCTGGTTCCGGGTCTGTTCAGGAAAATGTCAGCAATACCATAAAGATACCATCTCATCACCAATAAGAGAAATAAAAATCCAGTGCCCCACCCTGGGCCAACAGGCAGGTTGCCCAGGGGACACTTCCTGGGCGCTCTGTGGCATAATCCTGGCAGGAGGGGTTGCAGGTGAAGGGCAGCCCGCTGGGGCCATTCGATGGGGTCTGAGGTACCGAGGGTCTCACCTGACCTGGTCGCACTCCTGAGCCATTCCGGACCCTTGTGGTGTCCCTGGGATCATCGGGAGCTGGTGGTGTACGGAGGTGAGAGAGCACAGGGAAAAGGGGAGCTGCAGGATCCTCCGAGCGGGAGGGGAGCCTGAGAGGGGAGAACAAGAGCGGGAAACAGCCGTGGGGTCGCTACCGAGGCACACGGTAGGGAGAGAGGCGGGGATCGGTATCGGGACACGCGGGGTGGGTGCCGGGCTCGGCCCCACGGGCACGGGGGGGGCGCGTCCCCGGAGGAGCGGGGTCGGGGCGGGGCGGGGCGGTCGGGGGCGGCACCGGGACCGCCCCCGGCAGTGGCCGCTCGGTTTCGCTCTGCCGCGGCCCTCCGGCCCCACTCCGGGCGGGATGCAGGACCCCCCGGTGGCGGCGCTGGGGGCTCCCGGCTCGGTGAGTGGGGCCGGTACCGGGAACCGGGGGCACCGCGCCGGGGAAACCGCCCCGGCCCCGACCTCTGCCCGGCGGGGCGGCACCCGCGGAGGAACGGGGGGATCCGGACACTGAGGAGGGAATTGGACACGTGGGGGGACCCGGGGGTCGTGGGAATGAGGGTGCGTGGGGGGATCCCGGTAATGGCCTCGGCACGAGGCGTGGGGGGCAACCCCGGGCTTTGGGGGACCGGGGGGATCCCGCTGGGTGATCTCACCCCGGGCTGCCGCCGCTGAGCCCGCTCCGCTTGCAGGGTGCGAGCCCCCACCCTCCCGGTGATTCGGCAGCCCCCCGAGGATGAAGACGCTGGTGAGTACCCGCTGGGGCAGGGGCGAAGGGCCGGTGGGACCCCGCCACCATCGGGGAGCCGCTCGCCCTAAAACTGGTGCTGGAGGGGCTGAGCCGGGCTGCGGCCGGTGCTCGCCGGCGGCACAGAGCCCGCAGGGCGGGCGGGCATCGCCGCTGCAGGAAGTGAGCCGGGCCCGGCACCTCAGCATCCTCCGAGGGGCAGCTCCCCCATGGCCACGGGGCCACCGGCATCCGGCACGGGCCCGGGGCACGTGGGCAGGCCCGGAGAACTCTCCCCGCTCTGCTTCTAGGTCGGGCTCTTCCTAACGCTGGTGTGCGCGGTGGTGGCGGCGGTGCTGCTCATCCCGCTGTGCTACCGCGGCAGTGTGCAGCTCTGCTGCCCGGCCCCGGGGCTGCGGGACAGCCCCACCGCATCCAACGGCCGCAGCTTCCAGGGATACAGCCGCGTTCCCGACGGAAAGGTGTGTAGAGATGGGACAGCGCCGGGGCTGGCGGGGCATCTCGGCCCACCTGTGCCTCAGTTTCCCTGTCCTTTGGGAAGGGCAGGCAGGGGCTGTGGTGTGTCCAGCTGCTGTGGGAGGCAAGGAGGAGCTGACGGTGCATCTTCCCACAGCCGCTGGAGCGAGCACTGTGCCACCACTGCGCCATCGTCTCCAGCTCGGGGCAGATGCTGGGCTCACAGCTGGGACAGGCCATCGACGGGCACGAGTGTGTCCTGCGCATGAACCACGCCCCCACCACCGGCTACGAGCAGGACGTGGGGACACGCTGCACCATCCGGGTGGTCTCACACACCAGCGTTCCGCTGCTGCTGGGGAACCAGCCCTACTTCTTCCAGCAGTTCCAAGATACCCTCTACATCATCTGGGGGCCAGGAAAGAAGATGAATAGGGAGAAGAAGATGGGCTCAACCTACCAGGCACTGCTCAAGTTGATAGAAAAGTACCCCCAGGTGCAGATCTACACCCTGACTGAGGAGAAGATGACATACTGTGATGATGTCTTCCAGAATGAGACAGGGAAGAACAGGTACTGCTGGCTCCTGAGGAGCCCCATCAGGCCCCCCTGATGTACCACCTGTCCCCCCATCAAGCACCCATAATGTGGGTGGGCCAGCAGCACAGTGCCACCCACTCCAGTGTGACCACGATGCTTTGCAGGTTGAAGTCTGGCTCCTTCCTGAGCACGGGCTGGTTCACCATGATCCTGGCCATGGAGCTATGCGAGCAGATCAGTGTGTTTGGCATGGTCAGCGACAGCTACTGCAGGTGTGGGGGGGTGACAGGGGTGGGTGTGGGGTGTTCCAGTGTCCCCCCAAGTCCCACACTCACCCTGTCCTCTCCTGCCAGGGAAAAGAACCACTCCAGCGTGCCGTACCACTACTTCGAGAAGGGCCGGCTAGACGAGTGCAAGATGTACCTGGTGCATGAGCAAGCTCACCGTGCCGGACACCGCTTCATCACCGAGAAAGCCATCTTCTCCCGCTGGGCCAAGAGGAGGAACATTGTCTTCAACCACCCCTCCTGGGCAGGCAGGTAGGGTGCCAGCCATGGGTGAGGCAGCAGGAACCTCAGCAGCAGGGCAGCTCTCATCCTGCAGCAACATGTCTCAGCTCTGCCAGTGCCATGGTTGGACCCCTTTTGCCAAGCCCTGGAGCAGGGAGTCTCCATCTCTGCAGCAGCAGTGCCTCTTTCCCCTGGTGGATGGGCTGGGAACCCTCTGTTGGTACATGGGGGGCATGAGCTGGACCCATGCAGTCCCATCAGCTTCAAACCTCCACTTGGATGGACACAGGGAGACCTGGTTTTCTTTTCTCTCTACTAGGAGGAATATTTAATGCAGGATTAGACATGCTGCAGGACTCTGCCAGGACATGGGGCAGAAATGCTCAGCCCTGCCAGGGCCACATATTGGTGCCTCTCACAGGAACGAAGCTCTACTGTGCACCTTGCCCCACTTGTGCCCTCTGGACAGTGCTGAATGTGGGGTGCAGGCAGCTGAATCCAGGTTCTGCCTTCTGCTGCTTGTTGCCTGCATCCCCTCATCTGGGAAGCCCTGGAGCCACATGTGCCCTAGGGGCTTCGAGTTGCCTTGTCACAAGTGTCCTTGGATTCAGACCAAAGCAAACATGGCCATTAAAACTGTTTTTAATTCAGTGGTGCCCCTTGCTGTGCCCCTTGTGGCTGCAGGACAGGACAGGGAGTGCAGGCGGGAGGACTCAGCAGCTCATCACAGTCTGCCAGGCTATAAATAAGAGGGGGAGGTGACAAGCTGAGCCTAAACATGGAAGAGGGTGCTGAAAGCAGTTGAGGTTGTTTGGGAACCAGCAGCTGCATCTATGCAGGATGGGTGCTGGGTCTGGGGTGATCCTCAGTCCCACAGGGTGATGCTGAGCTGTCACAAGGCACTGGCAGTTCCTGTGTCCCTGGAGAGTTGGGACATGCCACAGGAATTTGTGTGAGCCCACAGCAGCCCTTTGAACATGTGAGCAGATGCCACATGTTTGGGTGAGTCCGGTGGTGTCTGGAGGGCCAGGGGCGAGAGGAGGGGCAGAGATGCTGGGGTGCAGTGAAGAGCGAGTGATCCAGGAACTAGGGGTGCTGCAAGGGCTGATTCCTGCAGGGCAGCACAGCCGAGGAGCCCATGGAGCTCTTTGCCTGCTGCCTCAGCTGCCACAACCCTACGCTGGGCAAGGCATCACTGGCACAGCAGAGCCCCGAACAGTCATCAGGGACGCAGGTCCCTGCCAGCAGTGGAGCCCCCTCCCTGTGCCACGAAACCCCCAGAGCGGGGCCCTGGGCTGCCCGGCCAGCAGTGCGGGGGAGACCTTGGCATCCCAGCAATGCGCTGAGCCAGGCACGGCTGCTCCTGGCACAGCCAGGCAGCGCTGCCCCATCCTCGGGGACCGGGGGATCAGTCCCGGCCTTTCCAGCGGTTCCCCCATCCCTGGCGGGCGGCATTAGGATCCAGCGGCTCCCCCATCCTGGGAGGGCGGCACTAGGATCCAGCGGCTCCCCCATCCCTGGCGGGCGGCATTAGGATCCAGCGGATTCCCCATCCCTGGAGGGCGGCACTAGGATCCAGCGGCTCCCCCATCCTGGGAGGGCGGCACTAGGATCCAGCGGTTCCCTCGATCCCGGGAGGGCGGCACTAGGATCCAGCGGCTCCCCCATCCCTGGAGGATCCAGCGGCTCCCCCTGCCCGGGAGGGCGGCACTAGGACCCGGCCTGGGCGCGGTCGGTGTCGGCGGCGGTCCGTAACGCCAGCGGTATCGACAGCGGCAGCGATACCGATACCGGCAGCGGTATCGGGCGCACCGGGGGCGCAGCGCTCGGTGGAGCCCGCCCGTCCCCGCCGGGCCCGTTCAGCCGCTGCAGGGGCGGAACGCGCCGTGGCCGGGCGGGGGAGCGGCCCCTGCCCCCGGGACCGGCGCACGGGGGATGGAGGGGTAGGAAGGGGTAGGAAGGGTCCGGCTCTCCCCGGGGGCGGGGGAGGACTCGCACGTAGGAGTGAAGGGAGGTTCGCAGCCGGGGCCGGGCGGGTTTTCCCTTCCCGGAGGGAGGGAGGGAGGGTTCGCATCCGGGGCTGGGGGACCCCGGTGGAGAAGGGGCCGGGTCTGAGGCGGGCTTTTCCCGCAGCGCGGCGATGTGAGCCCGGTGCCGGCCATGGCCCAGCCCGCTGCCGGGGCCAGGCAGCCCCCGCCGCCCGCGGGGCGCAGGAGGTGACGGAGTGCCCATGACAGCCCCCACCAGGTAAGGCCGCGGGGTCCCGGCACCCCTCCGTGGGGTCCCACACGGCCCGAGAGCTGTGGAGGGGGTCCGGGAGTGGGGGTCCCACAGCGTCCCCAGCCTTTGCACGACGAAGCCCCCCAGCATCACCGCTCCCGGCCGTGGCCTGGGCTCCCCGGGTAGGCTGGTACATTCTGGCACCACCACCAGCCCTGAGAGCGTTTTGAGCTGTCAGCTCCCCCCAGGGGTTGATCTCAGGCTGTTGCATAATTTTCCGTGTGACAATTAGTAAAGAGGCTTCAGTGGTTTTTAATTTCCTCTTGCTTGGAGTGCTGCAGGAATAGGTTAGGAGCTGGGACTCACTAACCAGGGCTCCCAAAACTAAACTGGGTCAGTCTGCCTTTGAGTGGAAGTTAGAGTGGGTCCTGGGATTGGAGAGGTCCCTGCAGGTCTGCTGGATGGAATCCCATGCATGCACTGAGATGGGCAGGTCTCCCTTCCATTCCCTCCCGATCTAAGACTCCTCTGGTGGTGGTTTTAATGGAATTTCACTGCACGAGCAGCAGGTTGACCCTCCCTAACCCTGCGGTTTCAGTGGTTTCATCCCCACGAGGGGAGGATAATCCTCCCTGGATCCAGCTTAACGTGGGGATCCCCCAGGCACAAATTGCGGCTGGGTTTGGTTCTTCCACTCCACGAAGTCTGCCCAGCCTGTGTCCACAGCACTTCTTTTCCCCTCATAAATTCCGGGGGATTGTTCTCCTCTTCAAAGGGGGACCTGGAGACTCGTCCCGTGTACACCTGATCCTGTACCCCCTCCAGCCCAGCAGGACGGTGGGCAGGCTGGGGTGACCACATGCCTTGCAGGTGCTCGCGGGACGCCGGCGGTCACTGCGTGCTGAGGCCGGCACAGAGACATGAGTGGCAACACGGTGAGTGCCAGAGAATCACCTCGGGATCCTCCTGGGGACAGCAGGCATCCTGCTGGAGGTGCCGTGGGAGCGGGGTGGATGCTCCACAGTGGGGTGGGGGCAGCGGCTGATGCTCTCCCCCCGCCCGCAGAGCCAGCGCGCCGCCGCCCTGGGGGTCCTCTTTGCCCTGATCATGTTGCTGATCATCTACAGCTCTGGCAACGGGAGCGAGGTCTTCCCCTACAGCCGCCTGCGGGGCAGAGCCCGCCGGCCCCCCGACCTCAAGAAGTGGGGGGTGAAAAGCGGGTACCTGCCTGTCTGTGGGAACAAGGTACGAGCTGGGCAGCAGGGCTGGGCTTTGGCGGTGACACAGGGTCTGTCCCTCTGCTGACACCCAGCCAAACTGTCCCCTCCCGAGGACAGTGGCTCTGCAGGGAACGGTACCCTGTCCACGGTGACACCACAAGTCACCTGCTGATGGCATTTGTCCTCACCAGACCCTGACTGCCCGCTGCCATCAGTGCGTCATTGTCACCAGCTCCAGCCACCTCCTGGGCACCCACCTGGGCACGGTCATCGACGGGGCTGAGTGCACCATCCGCATGAACGATGCTCCCACCACGGGCTACGATGCTGATGTGGGCAACAAGACCAGCTTCCGCGTGGTGGCCCACTCCAGCCTCTACCGTGTCCTCAAGCGGCCCCAGGAGTTTGTCAACAAGACTCCAGAGACCATCTTCATCTTCTGGGGGCCGCCCACCAAGATGCAGAAGAGCCTCCTGAAGATCATCCAGCGCGTCTGCGCCTCGTTCCCCAACATGACCGCCTACGTTGTCTCCCCCGGCCGCATGAAGCAGTTTGATGACCTGTTTCGGGGAGAGACAGGCAAGGACAGGTACCTCAGAGCCACCTCTTGTGCTGTGCCCCCCTTTCTCCAGGTTCCCAAGACAAAGCTGACTCCTGGAGATGCTTCATGGGCTGCAGCATTGGAGCTGAGGGTCCCTGAGACACACTGGGGACACTGAGGGGGTCCATTATTCGCATCACTTCACCCCTGTCATCCTTCCTGTTGTTTTCCCTCCCCAGGGAGAAGTCTCGCTCGTGGCTCAGCACAGGCTGGTTCACCATGGTGATTGCTGTGGAGCTGTGTGATGCCATCCACGTCTATGGCATGGTGCCACCCAGCTACTGCGGGTAAGGAGAGCCCCAGACCCCCACCCCAGCGCCCTGACCCCACCCCAGGGCTCACCCAATGTGCCTTTCCCCACTGCAGCCACCACCCCCCACCCCGCCGCCTGCCCTACCACTACTACGAGCCCAAGGGCCCCGACGAGTGCACAACCTACATCCACAACGAGCGGAGCCGCAGGGGCAACCACCACCGCTTCATCACCGAGAAGAGGGTCTTTGCCAGCTGGGCCAGCCTCTACAACATCACCTTCTCCCACCCCACCTGGACCTAGGGGCTGCCCCACGCCTGCCAGGCACGCCCCTGGTGCTGGCATGGATGGGGATTCCCCTGCATCCCCCTGGGAGTGGTGGGAGCCAGGCATCAGGGTGCCACCACGCATCCTGCCTCCCACAGGACCACTGCTGTTGTGCGTGGTGGCTCCTTGCACCTGGGATGTGTTGGGTTTTGAGCTGGTTTTTGGGGGCCAGGTGGTGAATGTAAGGTTTAAGGTGTGCCCCCTCCATGTGCAGGATACTCGGGCATGATATGCTGCCCCATCCTGGTCCGTACACATTGCAGCCCCTGTGAGCCTCTAAGGGGGTTCCAGGTCCCCTAGGCTCAGTTTTGGTTTGCACCACTTCTGGGGTCATCACAGAGACTGTTTCCCCCAACCCTCTGGGTAGGGAGACTCTCTCTTGGAGCTCAGCCCCTCTCTGCCATCCCCAGCACCCTCATCCCAGTCCTCAGCCATCCTTCCCACAGCAGAACCCCACAGTTTTTAGTGGGATCCCACGGGGGTGACATTGCCACTCTCCCTGTCCCAGTACCCCAAAAACACCAGCCCCTCCCAGCACCACTGTGCCCCACTATTCCAAAACCTTTTCTAACTGAAAGATGGGATTTTTGGGAGATTTTTGGGGGATTTGGCTTAGGTTTGCTGCTTTTTCTCCCCACTTCTAATCCTGGGGTTTGTACTTGAGTTTCCTGGATGAAGGAGTGAGCAGGGGCTGCTTATTAGTCGTAGCAAAGAGCCAGCAGCTGCTTATAAAATATTTAGAAGTGGGCAGGTAGAGGGGGTAGTGGCACCCTGTGGCTGGGAGAAGGCTTTGTTATTAATTTCTCAGCAGCAGAGAAGTAAATGTGGGGAAAGCACCTAAACAAGGCATGTTTGGGTGCTGAGCCTTGGCAGGAATGCATTCCTCAGTTTCCCTCTGGCTGTGGCTGGGGTTTTGAGGGGTTCAGTGCTGGGGGAAGCAGTGGGGCACCCATGTTTTGTAATTGTTTGTACAGGAATAAATATTGCTGCACTCTGTTACCTGAGCCCTGGCTCTGGACGGGTTTTTGGGGATAATGGCAGTGACCCCCAGCCCACAGCAGTGCTGTCCCTGGGCACTCAGGAAGGTGTGGCAAGGTGACCAGCATGTCCAGGTGGGATCCATGTCCAGTTCCTGGCTGACTCCAGCTCTGAGCCACCTCCTCAGTGGCAGGTGGCATCTGAGACCTCCCCAGCTTGTGTCACCCCCAGCCAGGTGCCCTGGGGTCACAGGGTCTCTGCAGAGGAGGAGGAAGGGCAGGTAAGTGCAAGTACTTGGAGATGACAGTTGATCAAAGTCTGGTGCCACAGAAGGACTTTGCCATGAGATGGGCACAGAAGGGAGCAGCACGATGGCACTGCTCTGGTCTGGCACATCCTGGTAACACATCCAGACAAGCTGTGGAGGGGCAACTGCTCCTACACATATCACTGGTGAAACAGATCACCCCAACTTATGGGATAGACAGCATCTGCAACCACTGAAGCCTCTCTTCTCCCTGCCAAATATGCCAGAGACTTTTATGTAAATTAAACCATCGTGAGAGGAATTTGAGATAAGATAAAGGTGGTGCTATTGTCCGAGCGGTATCTCAGATTAGGGTTGGTAAACGAAGAATAAATCATTGATAATGGACACAGAATCCACAAGGAAAACCAACCTCGTAACTGGTGGATGGAATCAGCTCCAGCTGGGTAAAAGGTAATTCTGGCAGGGGAGATTGCAACCACGGGCTCCACTCAAAGAGAAGGACTGAGCATGGGATTAATTAGCATTAGAAGAGAGGGAATCATTTAACCAATGGAATAAAGGAACTGTGTAGCCAATGAGCAGTAGTGCCTTCATTTGCAAAAATGTATTAATAGTGAAAAGTTTTCGACAACTTCAGGACCCCCACCACCCTGAAGACCAGGGTGAAGAAGGACCAACGGGATGCTGATTGTGACAATCTGGGTGGTGACAATCTTCTGCTTGACCAATCTGTCTCTCTCTCCCCTCTCACTCACTTACTTCTTTCTCTTTCTCTACCTCATATTTTATTGTTAAATAAAATCTGTACTATTGGCTTTGGCATCTGGCATCTCTCACTCATCAGATCTAAACAAGGACGCAATGCCCCCGGGTTTTACACCTTGGACCTGGGGATGGGGACATGGCGATGGGATGGGGACATAAGGACATTAGGGACAAGGATGGTGACAGTAGGGATGGGATTGGACAGGAATGGGGACATTAGGGATGGACACAGGAATGAGCTGGGGGCATGAGGGTATTAGGGACAAGAATGGGGACATAAGGAACAGTGATGGGGACATTAGGGACAGGAATGGGCATTAGGGATAGGGATGTGGACATAAGAACGGAATGGGGGCAGAAAAGGGGAGGCGACATGTGGGCAGTGACATGAAGAGCATTCCCCTCCGAGGAGCTGGGGGCGGAGGTGCGGGGACCCCGCCGACCCCAGCCCGGCAGGGTGGGGGCTCCCCTCGCAGGCGGACCCGCACCCCCGAGCCGTGCGGGGACCGCCGTGTTCCCCCTGTCCCCCCCTGTCCCTCCTGTCCCCCCGTGTCCCCCCTTGTCCCTCCCCGTCCCCCCGCGCCGCCCGCTCGCGCTGCCGGTGCCGCGCGCTCCCGGCGTGCCCCGCGCGCCGCCGTGCTCTATAAATAGCGGTACCGGCGGGCACGGCGCGGGCGGCGGCGGGGCCAGGTCAGTGCGGGACCCCCGTGGGGCCGGGTCAGTGCGGGGCCTGTCAGTGTGGGACCGCGGTGGGGCCGGTCCGTGCGGGCCCGGTCAGTGCGGGACCCCCGGGGAGCCGGGTCAGTACGGGCCCGGTCAGTGTGGGACCCCCATGGGACCGGTCAGTGCGGACCCGGTCAGTGCGGGACCCCTCGGGCCCGGTCAGTGCGGGTTCGGTCAGTGCGGGACCCCTCGGGCCCGGTCCGTGCGGGCCCGGTCAGTGCGGGTTCGGTCAGTGCGGGCCCGGTCAGTGTGGTCCCCTCGGGCCCGGTCAGTGCGGTCCCCTCGGGCCCGGTCCGTGCGGGTCCCCGCCGGCGGCGGGCGGGGGGCAGCGCTGGATCGCGGGGGTTTTGCTGCCCCTGCGAGGAGCAGTGCGGGGATGCTGGAGCAGCCCGGCCCAGGGGCGCGGGTCCCAGGGAGAGGCTGCGGGACGCTGGCTGCCGATGGAGCGGGAGGGGTGGGTTGGAGCTGGCGGTGGGGTGAGGTGTCTGGGGGCACCCCGGGGTGCAGCCCGCAATGGCCTTGGTTGCGGAGTTACGAGCCCATCGTGCATCCCCCTCCCCAGCCCCGACCCGAACGGGTCAGCGCTCCTTCACCCCACCAAGAGCTGTGCCAGCTGTCCGGGGTCTCAGCACCCCCACAGTTAGGGACTCGGGAGTCCTGTGGGGACCATCTCAGGACTCTGTCCCCGCAGCGCTGGTGGGATGTGACCCGGTGCAGGTTTCAGTCCGGCCATTCTTAGCCCCTGCCCTTTCGAGGTTGTAACACGACCTGGCAGCGGCTGCGGGCTCCTGTGGCCGCGGGATGCCCCGTCCCTGCACCCCGTCCAGCCGGTTTGGGGTGACGCGCTGTGGCCAAGCGGGTCGGGCGCTGCGGGGCTGGGTGTGGACAGGCGGGGTGGCCAAACACACCCCGGAGGTTCTGGGGGTGCAGTGGGGTGCTGCAACCCCCTCCTTAGGACACCCCCCTAACACCAGCCCTTGGGCAGCTGGGGGTGCTGCCTCCAGCACTCGGTGTTGTGGTGGCACCGGGCATCCCGAGCGGCTTTCCTGCTGTCGGGCAGCACCCCAGGCATTGGGATGTGGGCAGGGCAGGGGAGGAAGCCGGAAACGTCACCGCGCGTCACCCGGCATGGGGATGCCCTTACCGCAGCCGGATGCGGAGGGTTACTGCTGGGAACCAGGTGAGTGATGGCCGCAGAAGCAGAGATTCCTCAGCTCCCTATTCCGGGGCCGAGCCAGGAGCTGTGCCTTCTATCCCATCCCCCCAGCCTGGCCTTGGAGCTGGGCATCATCATGGCCAAAAAGGGAGACCCCTTTTGTCCCCAGACGCTTGGTGTGTCTCATCACCTGATGTGCTGAGTTGTTTATCCTGCTCTTTCCTGGCAGCCTTAAGTGCTTCTGTGCCTGGACCACGGCAGCATGTCGACAGGTGAGTGATCTGTCTCCCTGCGTGCCTTCCAACTGCATCTGTGCCCTCAGTGTCCCCTGCATCCATTCCCTTTGCATCTCCCTGTCTCCCTTGTATCCATTCCCTTGGTTGCCCCCTGCATCAATCCCCCCTGCATCCATGCCCTTGATCTCCCCTGCATCCATCCCCTCTACATGCCCCTGTCCCCCTTTTATCCAACCTGTTGGGTCCCCCCTGCATCCATGTCCTTGATCCCCGCTGCATCCACCCCCCCTGCATTCCCCTTCCCTCCCTGCCTCTGTCCCCTGTGTCCCCCCTGCTCTTGTCCCCCTGACATGCAGCCCCTGGTCCACTTTGCATTCCTCCCCTCCACGTGCCCCTGTGTCCTTGCCTCTCTCTCTTCTGTCCATCCCCCATGTTCCTCCAGCCCCCCCACATGCCCCACATCCCATTGGTCCCTGCCAGACACTTGGCTCCATCCCCAGCCCTGGGGAGTGCTGGGTGCCAAGGAGTTGAAATTTCATCCAGCTGTAATCAGGAGATGGGAAAGTGGCCCCAGAGGAGCACAACTTTATTTTTAGCTCTTTTTCCCTCTTCGGCATCACCCCATACCAGGGTTGGTGCACAGATCCCACAGGCGGTGAGGACCCTGTGCCAGGGTGCTGGGCAGGGGCTGGGGTGGTCAGTGCCACTTGCACATCAGCCACCAGGTCCAGGGACCGATGCTGGAGTCCAGGGACTGCCAGGGTTGTGCCAGGTGCTCGAGGTGGCCGTGCCAAGCTGAGCCTGCCACGGCCCCAGTTACCCCAGCGGGGTGAGAAGCCAGCCACAGGGATGGATGAGGCCAGTCCCTGCCTGCAGTGGAGCCGTGGACAATGACCACCTCTGGGACACTACGTGGCACTGGAATTCCAGCCCCATGGCCGAGGTGCCAGGGGGTCCTTGTGCTCAGACGTGGCCAGACATCCCAACCTGCCCAGGTGACCAGGACACACGTCTGCTTCCCTCTCCATCTTCTCCCCAGGACTCTCCTGGATCGGTCCCCTCTATCCCCAGGGATGCCTGCCCTGGATCTGGCACCCCCTGGGGACACCTCACTCTCCAATGGACCTTTTGGCTTTTGATAATTTTTTTTCCCTCTTCTTTCTTCCAGAAAAGCTCAAGCAGCACAAAATCATCTTTGTGGTGGGTAAGTCTGTGTCCGGGTCCTGTCACTGGTGGGGTCAGCCAGGCCTTTTCCCTGTAGCTCTAGGCAGGGGAAATGGGGCTGGAGGCTGGGACTGGGCTATTCCCAGGCACTGTGGGATAGCCATGTCTCCAGCTTGGGTCCTCAGGGCCACATGGGGTATGCCAGCACCGGGACGCCACCTGTGGGCATGTGTGGGGTGGCAGCATCTGGGGTGACATGATGGTAAACCAGTGGGAGTCTATGTGACAACAAACCCCTGGGAGGTAAAGTGACAAAACCCTGGGTGGTGATGCCCTGGGTGCCATCAGGGTGTGGTGCCCATATGCCATTCCCAGCAGCCTATGACACCCCCAAGCACTTGGGCATCCTCAGGAGGAGCTCTGTCCATCCACTTGGTGCTGAGCTTGGGGACACCAACTGAGCTCTGAGGACTCCTGCATGTCTGTGCTGCTTCTCCCATGTACCCCTCCCTCTCCTTACCCATGGCTTGGGGCACACGTGTGTCTTGCAGGTGGCCCTGGCTCGGGGAAAGGGACACAATGTGAGAAGATTGTGCAGAAGTATGGCTACACCCACCTCTCCACGGGGGACCTGCTACGGGCTGAGGTCAGCTCGGGCTCGGAGCGGGGCAAGAAGCTGCAGGCCATCATGGAGAAGGGAGAGCTGGTGCCCCTGGTAAGTCCTCACCAGCACCAGCTGCCACAGGGTGGGGTGTGTAGGGGTGTCAGTGGGGACCCCAGATACGACAGTGATGGTTGGCACATGGCTCAGGCATCTCTGGCCCTGCCATCCCTGGGTGGGATTTGCAGTAGGGATTGGGAATGCTGGGTGGGAGTCATGTTGTTCCATTGGGATTTGCAGTAGGGATTGGAGATGCTGGGTGGGAGTCATGTTGTTCCATGTCAGCCATAGCAGCTCTGTCCTCCCCGCTGCAGGACACGGTGCTGGACATGCTGAGGGACGCCATGGTGGCCAAAGCAGACGTGTCCAAGGGCTTCCTGATCGACGGGTACCCCCGTGAGGTGAAGCAGGGAGAGGAGTTTGAAAAGAAGGTGAGCTGAAAAGAAGTATGCTGTGCTCTGCTGGGCCATGCCACACATCAGCTTATTACAGAGACTCAATCCAGCAGCAGCCTGACCTCCCATCCCAGCAGAGATCACATCCCAGAAGGGTCTAAACTGGGCAGCAGGTCCCCTTGCCTCAGGGACAGCCTGTGCCCAGAACGCAGTGGGAGGGACCAGGGTGTCCTCAGGCTGACAGAGCGTGACAACAGTGCTGACATGATGGTGATGGCAGAGAGCCAGGGCTTGGCCACAGTGCCCCTTTGCCTCCCTCTACATGGCCCTAGAGGCCACTGGAACAGTGTCCTGGTGGCTCCCAGACCAAAGCAAAGGGAGGCAGAAGATGGTGTGGGGACATTTCTGTGTCCTGATGGCCCCCAGACCCATATGGAGGGAGGCAGAAGGTGGTGTAGGGACATGTGTGACCCTCATGCTGACCCCCAGCACCCACCCAAACCAAACCAGACCCGCACCAACTCAGTGTGGTGACAGCCATGTCCCCTCTGCCTGCAGATCGCTCCCCCCACGCTGCTGCTCTATGTGGATGCGGGGAAGGACACAATGGTGAAGCGCCTGCTGAAGCGAGGAGAGACCAGTGGGAGGGTGGATGACAATGAGGAGACCATCAAGAAGCGTTTGGAGACCTACTACAAGGCCACTGAGCCTGTCATTGCCTTCTACAAGAGCAGAGGCATCGTCCGCCAGGTAAGCAGGAACGTGGCTGATGCCAGCACCCTCCAGCCCCGCTGCTTGGGGCTTGTGTCCCAGGAGAGGGGAAGTGATGGATGAGGATGATGAGGGAAGCAGGAAAACTCAATTCTGCCTAGTTTGGGATAGGCCTGACCCCTCTTGTTCCCAGCATACCCCCCCTCCAAGGATGGCCCGCACCCCTTTGCCCTAAATGAGCCCTGGTCTCTTCACCCATGCCAAAATGCATCCTTGGAAGTGCTCCAGTTGCTCTCAGATGGGAGCCCTCGGGGAGTCCCCAGCTAACCCCTCTGTACCCAGCTCAACGCCGAGGGCTCCGTGGACGAGGTTTTCCAGCAGGTCTGCACCCACCTCGACTGCCTGTAGCCGACCCCCCGGCCCCAGTTCCCCCCAGTGCACTCCAGCAGAGACAGCGGAAGCGGCTTTATCCTGTTTTCGTGGACGGAGCCGTGCGGAGGAAATTTCAAGGACATTGTGTTTGGCTCTTTCCCGTCTCTCCCCAGTAAAGTTCACTTTAATGAATCCAGACTTTATCTTTTTCTTCTGTCGCAGGAAATGAGTTTTTCTTTCCAGAGGTTCAGGTTTTTTTTTCTCCCCCTCTGTGTCCCGTCCCCCCCCAGCCCCTCTGGAGCTGATTAAGGGCAGGAAGCGGGTGTTTATCCCACCGGGGCAGCGAGATGCTGTGCTCAGAGGAAGGGAGGGAGCATCCCGGCCGCTCGCCCCGGCTTCCCAATCCGTGGCCTGTGGGGAGGCTGCGCCTGCATCCTCCAGCCAGTCCTGGCCGCCCTCATTCTGTCCCGATTGCTGAACCCCCTCGTGCTCTGGGTGTGTGTCCAGACACACAGGCAGCATCTGAGTCGTGTCCTGCACATGCGTCCCTTCCTCTCAGCTCTCCCACTGGCTGCCAGGGGCTGGAGGAGACCGGATTTGGGATGGGGATTTCCACCACTTTCATGCCTTGGCATTTCCTTGTTTCTGTTGGCTGTCAGTGTTTTTTGGGGTACGCAGTGGCTGCACTGATGGTTTGTGGTGGCACAATGCCCTGGAGCGGGGTGCTCTCTGTCCTGCTGTGCCTGGACACTCACTGCTGAGCCCTGATCCCAGGGGATAAGGAATGCACTGGGGATGCTTAGAGGAGCCCAGCCACCAGGCTGGGTGTCCTCCTGGCTGGGGGGATTGGGTGTGTGCCCTCATGGTGGTGGGACAGACAAGCAGTTGAGAGTCCTGGTGTGGGGGACAGGGGACGTGGGGGCTCCCCAACACCCACAGAACCACACAGGCACACTGCTGTAGCAGAGGGGCTGTTGTGGGGCTTGGGGACGGGGTTTACCCAGCCAGAGTGAGGGCAGGAGGTAGCAGAGCTGCAACCCCAACAGGGCCCCCCACCACTGACTTTTGGGCTGCTGGGAGCTGGGCACGGAGCCAGGGGGCTGGGAGGGCAGGAGGGGCGGCAGCATTGGGGTCAGCCAAGGCCACGAGGCCAAGGAGTCAGAGCGGAGAAAGGAAGCCAGCAGGGAAAAAACAAAACTCCCCAAGACGAAAACCCAAACTCACCAGTCAGCTCGACGTCAGCCCCGTGCTCAGGGGCCACGAGCCACCGGCAGAGCCCGGGGCACTGCGGGGAGGCCGGCGGGCAGGAAGGATGCAGCCATCCGGCCCGGGCTGGGACACTGCCAGGACAACGATCCAGGGCTGGGGCTGGCGAGTGCCTGCCTCGTGCTGGTGGAGACAAGGGACAGAGGGGTCTGGGTGGTTTGGGCCTAAAGCTGGGGAGTGGGGAGACCCATCTCTCTTGTGCCTCCAGCCCTCTGTGGGTGTGCTGTGAGTGTGCCTCAGTTTCCCCAGGTGGTGACCTAGGCAGGGAGTGGGACAGGGACCCTGCCCTGCTCCCCAGTACAGCCCTGAGTGCTTGATCTTGAGGTTTAAATGTTATTCCTCTGGTTTGAAATTGCAAGGCCATCCCACATGCAGCGAGGGGAGAAGATGCTGGGCCCAATGGGGTGCAGGGGGCTGCACGTGTGGGCACCCCACACCCACGGCCACCCTCCTTCTGTCACACTGCAGCTGCCACCACCCCAGGGTCCATCACCGAGAGTTTCTTGATCGTTGTCCTGCGGTGTCTTTGCGGGGAGAGGGGTGCGAGGGAGCCAGAGGATCCTGTGCCGGGTCCAGTCCCCGTGGCTGTCTCCATCCGCGGGTGAGCACCCGTCCCCGCGGTCCCCAGGAGATGGCAGTGCTCTGTCATGGGAGATGGTTGCTGGTCACCCCGGGTCACAGACATCTCCGGGGACATCCTGGCTGCTGGGGACAGGCGTCGCTGACTTCCCTGGCACGTTTCTATTCTGTCCTCATGCCCGTGGGCCATGAGTCGAGATGAAAACTATGCCCAGGGACCCGCGCCCACCCCCGGCGTGAGGGTCCCAGCCTCACTGATAACTGTGTGAAGGCCATCAGTGATAGAGAGGTGTGGGGAGGAACGGGGCAGAAGGGGATCCCTGGGTGTCCCCAGCCACCACATGGATTCCCTTTCGGCGGTGCTCAGCTGTGACCCCTTGCCCGTGACTCCCTCACCCAGGACCCCTTGTCCCAAGGGATCTCCCAAGCCCACCTGCCAGGTAGGGCTGTAGGCAAGGCAGGCAGTGGTGCTCGAGGGCTTCCACCTGCCCACCAGAGTGGGGTCCAGGGCCGTGGGGCAGCCACCACCCTGAGGGCTGTGACCCTGCCAGGGTGCTGGCTGGGAGCGGTGGGGGCTGAATGTCGGGGGCAGCCCCCATTCCCATCACTGGGGGCAGCTCGGGAATAACTTGGGTGGGTGAACCCCTCCAGAACCCCCGTGTCCAACCCCTCCACTCACTGGTGCCAGCCCTGGGAGTCCCTGGGGGCACCTACCCCGGGTACCCCTTGCCCGGGGCGCTTCCAATGCGCCCCTCCCGCACGGCGCTCTGGGGAAACTGAGGCACGGCGCCTCCGGGGGAGGGGGGGTTCATCCTCTCCGCCCCCCCGGCCCCGCCGGCCCGGCCCCAGCGCCGCCAGCGGCATTTCCTCCGCCGCGGACCCTCCTCCGAAGGGAGTCGGTTTCCTGCCGCTGCCGCCGCCCGCACTCGGCGCTGGCTCCCGGGGAGCGGCCGCAGGCGGACATGGGCCCCCGCTCCGTCCCGCTCCTGCCGCTGCTCCTGGCGCTACTCGGCCGCCCGGGTGAGTGGGGACGGGGGGCACCAGGGAACCGGACCCCGGAGATGAGACCTGCGGGATGGGACAGCGGGACGGGAGCCCGGGGACGGGAGCTCCGGGACGGGACAGCCGAGGAACAGCGGGACAGCCGCGGTGACTCCGCACCGGGGGCCAAAGGGGTCCCGGCTGTGCCCACACAGGCAGTGATTGTCACCCCCGCGAATCCCCCGGGAGAGGAGGCTTTGGGGAGCAGCCTGGGTGTGGGAAGGGACAAACCCGCCCCGATTCCCGGAACACACACAGCACAGCCCTGCCGCTCCCTGGGACCCCCGAAATCCCGGGTGCGTCACTGGGGCGAGGGAGGTGTTGAAAACGCCGTGGCTGAGTCCTGGCCAAGACCGTGGCAAATGGGGGGTTTGGGGTGGCTTTGGTGGCTTCGCGTCACCACGGAGTACGGAGGGGTTGATCAGGAGATGGGGAAGAGAAAGGGGAAAAAACCCTTAAAGTTATGGGATGTGGGGCTGGAGCTGGGGGAAAGAAATGGGAAAAACTGATAAAGCCTCACATGGAATGTGGGGCTGGAGATGGGGGCGAGAATGGGAATAACCCCTTAAAGCCTCGCATGGGAGTTGAGGGCTAAGCTGTTTCCAAAGCAATCGGAGCCACCCGAAATCCCTGCAGATTTCAAGGAGGGACGCCAGTGCTGATGGAGCTGGGACAGGGAGCTGGGGGACTCGGGGTCATAGCCCGCTGGCAGAGGGGAACTGGGAAGGCAGCAGCCACCCAGAGAGCCTGGGGCCAGCGGCACTGAGTGTCCTGGCTGGGTTGGTCCCTTCTGGTCACCTCGGGGACCAGTGCTCATGGGTGGTCTCAGGTGGCCCCACTACCAGGTTTGATGCCCACTCTCTTATATCACACCCCTGTGTGGTGGCTGTGCCAGACAGTCCCTACCGTGTGGGCCATGTCCCCTATAGTTGTGCCATACAGTTTCCATCCTTGTGGGTGTACAGTAAGTCCCATGTCCTGTGTAGTTGTGAGGCTCAATGCCCATCCTATCCTGTGCCACAGTTCCTGCCCTATGGCAGTGCCATGGTGTCCCTCTCCTGTGTAGATGTGTGTTAAGGTCTGTGTCCTCTGTAGCTTTCTTGTACAGTCCCCATCCTATAACCATGCCATATGCTCCCCATCCTGCGTCACAGAGGCCTTGTCCTCCCTGGCTATGATGTATAGTCCCTATACCATGCAGCTGTGCCATCTGGTCCCCATCCTACTCAGCTGTGCAATATCATCCGTGTCCTATGTAGCAGTGCCATGTGTCCATGACCTTTGCATTTGTCCCAACAGTCTCCACCCTATATGGCTGTGCCATATAATGCCCTAACAGGACTGTGCTATATGGGCTGAGTCCTAAATGGCTGTGCCATATGGTCCCCACCCTGAGTGTCCATTCCTATGGTCCCTGTCCTATTTATCTGTGCTGTATGATCCCCATCCTATGTAGCTGTGGCACACAGTCCCTGTGCTCTGTAACAGAGCTGTACAGTCCCTGTTGTATGTGTCCGCATGGTCCCTGTCCCGTGTCACTCTGCCATATAAACAGAACATCTTCTCTGGCCATACAACCCCAAACCTACACAGCTGTGCTGTATGGACCCCATCCTATATGTCTGTGCCATATTGTCACTGTCCTATGTAGTTGTGCCATAGTGAGTCCCCACCCTGTCTGTGCTGTATGGTCCCTGTCCTGCGCAGCTGTGACACATGGTCCCCATCCTGCCTACCTGTGCTGCTCACCACGTCCTGCTTCTTCCTCACAGGAATCTCTGGTACTGGGGTGCCCTCAGTGGGAGCAGTGCTGTGGGACTGGGGTGTCCATGGTGGGTGCAGTGCCATGGAACTGGGATGCCCACAGTGGGCACAGTGCTGTGGGACTGGGATTTCCATGGTGGGAGCAGTGCTGTGGGACTGGGATTTCCATGGTGGGAGCAGTGCTGTGGGACTGGGATTTCCACGGTGGGACTGGGATATCCATGGTGGGAGCAGTGCTGTGGGACTGGGATATCCATGGTGGGAGCAGTGCTGTGGGACTGGGATATCCATGGTGGGAGCAGTGCTGTGGGACTGGGATATCCATGGTGGGAGCAGTGCTGTGGGACTGGGATACCCATGGTGGGAGCAGTGCTGTGGGACTGAGATGCCCTCAGTGGGAGCAGTGCTGTGGGACAAGGGTGCTCTTAGTGGGTGTAGTATCAGGGTGCCACCAGCCAGCCTCCAGGGGACTTTGTGCCCCCTTGACAGGGGCCAGCATTGCTCCCCATGGGGTGAGCATGGGGCTGGGTCACCCCTCCCATCTCTGAGGAGAGGCTTCTTAGCCCCTGTCTGACTTAGAGAGTGGCAGGATGATGATTGTGTCAGGGCCGAAGCCTGTACCCATCCACTCCATCATCTGACCCCCAGTGCCACCTCAGCATGGTCCAACAGCCAGCAGTGGCTCAGGGGATGAGGATTCCCTCTCAGTGCAGGATCCAGCCCCATTCCTGCCCTGGATCAGCTCATTACACAAGAGGCAACACCGCCAGATGCAAGGATGCCAAAGTGGCGCTGCCCATCCATGGGCATCCTGCCCTGCCAGAGCCACCCTTGCCCTGCACCCCACACCCCAGCGTTGCTCTCTGCCCAGGTCTTTCATCTGCTCCCAAAACCCCAGGAATTGCCCCCCCCAGCCCCTGATCCACGGGGAAGCCACAGCAACACATCCCTGTTCCCTGATCTCAGCGGCACCAAAGCAAGGGAGACTGCAGTTGGAAAAACATAAAGTGGATTTTCTTTCTTTCTTCCTTTTAATTTTTTTTCCCTTTCCTGGAGTACAAAAATAACAGTGCCCTTATCTGATCGCCCCGGCGGCCCAGCTGAGCCCCCTTATCTGATGCTGACATAATGCTGGAGCCCGCTGCCTTCCCCAGGGACAGACAGTGCCCGACTGGCACCGCTGTCCCGCATCCCCTCCGCTGGCATCCCTGCCCTGCCGGGGGCGAGCCCAGCCGGGCCCCCAGCCCTGCCTGACCTCCCGGCACGATGCTGCCCGAGGAGCGGCGAGCTGCCCGTCCTGTGCCCAGCGGTGCCGGGGCCGCACGGCCGTGCCCGGTGCCGTCAGGGCAGGAGTGGAAGGGAAGAGGGACACAGCCTGTGGCGCCCAGATAAGCGGCTGTTTATCTTCCTCCCGATGCTGCCGGCCGCGCGGCCGCCACGCTGGGGGGAGGAAGCGCCGGACAATGAGTGGGCCCACGGCAGCGTCACCGGGGGTCTGTGCCGTGACCCCGCCGCCGCAGCCGGGCCACCTCATCGGTGAGACGCGGGTCAGGGACACCCTGATGGGCACGACTTGCAACGAGTGGCTCTCTGCCGGGTGCTGCGTCCCAAAAACTCAATGCTCAATGGCCTGGAGCATCGCACCCTCTAGCCCCAGTCCCGGTGGACCTGGACCACGGTCCAGCGACCTCCCGGTGCGTTGGCTGGAGACACCGGGGTTGAGAAAAGTTTGAGTGGGAAGGGAAAGAGCTCAGTGACCTCCAAAGGAAACACAGCATCCCAGGCACTGTCTGCCCATAGGCAGCCCCCCCAGCAGTGACTGCAGGGGTCCGTCCTGCCCAGCCCCTTGGATGGGAGCACCCATGGATGCCGCCGGCTCCTCGGGGCCAAGTTGAGGACAGCCCGGCCACAGCAGGGCTGCCTGAGGCAGAGGAAACTGTCGAGGCACGTGGGGATTTACAGGATCAGGCCTTCAAATGGCTGTTTGCGCTCAGGATTTCCCTTGGCAGCCGCCGGCCGGCCCCGCTCGCCGCGCGCCGCCGGGGGCTCTGGGATGGGGCAAAGCTCACGCCTGAGCGCCCGCGGAGGATGAGCTTCACAGCCTTTTCCATACCTGCGCTTCCCACTTTCCTGCGGCGGGGGAACGCGGGGGGGGGCTTCCGCCACCGCCCCAGCCTTCGGGGCGGCTGGGTGCGAGTTTTGGCAGGCGGCTGTGCCGAGCGGGGACCGTGGATTTTTCCAGCCCGGATCCAAGGGTCATTAGCGTGATTGCGGAGGGGGCTGGCGGTGGCGGACGGGCCCCGAGCGAACACGTAGCTGATGGTCCCGGGGGTGCTGTGCCGGCGGTGCTGACGCCGGGCTGGGGGCTGAGGCTGAAGGGGCAGTGCCGGCGCTGGCAGAGACATTCAGCTCCCTCCTCCATCATGTCCCCCCGTGTTGTGTCACCCCACATCCGTGCGGCGGGACTGACAGGCTCTTGTTTTCCGCCCAGATCCCGGGAGAGCCGAGAGCTGTGACCTGCAGCCGGTGACAGCGAAGCCACCCGTCACCCTGTCCTATGTCACCAGCACGGTGCCGCGGGGCTGTGTCAGCAACAGCTCCATGGGTACTGGCCATGAAGTCCATGTCCTCAGCGCCAAGTGGTCCAAGGTGAGCAAGAGGGTCCCAGTGCACCCCCACAGAACTTCTTACACTGTCATTTGACACTGTCACCACAGCACTGTCACCGTGTCCTCAGCAGGCAGGGTGTCCCAGCTGTGAAAACCTTCCTCTAATTAAGGAGCAGTGAAAGGATCTGGATTAATCTCCTCCATGGCACCCTGTCCAAGCGTCTCTTCCAAGCACAGCTGTGGACATTTCTGCCCCTGATGGGAAGACTTTAGATTTATATTTATATTAGAGGCAAATTCTTTAATAGCCCATGCTGCCAAGGCAGATATTCCTATGCTGGACACCTCAGGACACCATTTGCCTGGGAACATGGCCTGGTTCTGGCTCAGGAGCTGGGCAGAGCCATGGGTACCCAGTGGTGACCACACTGGGGAGGGAGGGAGGGAAAGTGGAAGGGAGGAAGGGATAAAAGGTCGAACGGAGGAAAGGATGGAGGAAGAGATGGAATGAGGTTTGAAGAGAGGGATGGAGGAAAGAGTGGAGGGATGAAAAAGGACATATTGAGGTGTCCAAGCGAGCAGCAACCTGTCTGCCAATGTTGGCATGGCCGTGCTGAGGGGTGATAACCGCACTGTGGGTGCTTTGGGGCAAGGATGGTGCAGGGTGCTGTCAGGGCTGGCGCTGGGGCTGGCTGGCCCTGGTGGGTGGGTTTGCACTGGCACACAGGTTTGCCTGGCAGCTCTGCAGGACAGCCTGGTTTCCCTCACGCTGGCTGGGGCCCAGCACCCGATTTTGGCCCAGCCCTGGGCCATCCGGCGCCACACTCCCCCCTCCCTGCCACCTCCCAGCTCTCCCAGTTCTGCTTTTGGAGCAGAGCGGGAGCCAGGCCACGAGGCGCCAGGGAGGGTCGGTTTTGCAAGGACCCCTCTGGCCTAGCCTGGTGTGACCTGGCTGTGGCATCCTGGATGAGTGCCAGGGCCGCGGGTGCCCCCGGGTTGTCACCAGCAGCGATAGGGGACACGCACTGATGTCACGGCTGCGGCACTGAGCCCCACAGTGCACAGGGGAAGCTGGGCAGGGACATGGCTCCACTTACAGAAGAATTACTGGAAGCTGCTTTCTATAAGCAGATCCCCACGATGAAAAAAAAAAAAAAGAGAAGAAAAAGAAAAAAAATAACCCGAAAGGCGGCGGCGGGGAGCGCCGAGGCTCCCGCCACTCGCGCAGCCAAACAATGGAGCGCCACAAAACACGCGGCAGGAAAAACAGCCGCCAGCTCCTCCCCGACGCTCGGGGCCACCCGGGGTCCCTGGCCACCCACGCTTGCCACGGGCCTCACTGGCAGCAGCCTCCACCCACCCAGTCCCCGCTGTTTTCCCTGCCTGCTGCCTGGCTCTGAACTTTGCGAGTCATTATTCGGGCAGCAGTTGCCAAATTTAGCACCTGGAGTTTTGACTTCCCCATCCGGATTTCCGGCTAGAGGCAACCAGGCAGTGCTAGCCACAAGGAATGGTGTATGGGCACACCGCTGTGCCCAGGCATCCCTGCACGGCAGTACAGACACACCTGAGCCTGGAGGGCTGCACAGGGGGATGTCCCAGTGCCCAGGGTGGGGATTCTCCAGTGTTCAGTGGGAGATACCCCAGTACCTACAGTGAGGATGCCGTGGCCCAGTGTAGGGATGCTCCAGTTCTCAGTGTGGGGTTACCCCAGACCGCAGTGGGGTGACACTCTCATACCCAGTGCAGAGATTACTTAGTCTCTAACTCAAGGATGCCCTGGTCCCTAAGAAGGGGGTGCCTAGACCCCACTATGTGGGATGTCCTGGACACCAGTGTGGGGATATCACCATCTGCCAGGTGGGCATACAGCTGGTCCCTTGCTTAGGGGAGCCAGGGGGTGTTTGCCCCTCTGGTGCAGGTACACACTCCTGTGGCATCCCTGCCCCCTAAACCCAGCCATGGGTGCCTCTTGCATGGCTCATCCTCAGGGCCAGCCTGCTCCCTCTGGCTCCAGGGGGCAGCCAGGAAGGTGACAGCAGCTGGGGCTTGGTGGCCGCAGTGATGACACTCTCCTCTTCCACCCCAGGACTCTCCTGTCCCTCTGGAGGTGACAGTCACTCCAAGAGCCGGTGTCTGCAGCCGGCTAGCAGTGCTCGTCCTCTTCTGCACCGACTGCTCTGCCTACATCAAGTCCCAGTGCTCAAACCTGATCATCCACACTGTGAGTGCCACAGCCCCACAATGGGAGCAATCCCCGGGGGCAGCAGGGCTTGGGCCATCCATGGGGATGTTTAAGGGGGTCTCTGGTGGAGACTGGTCCCCCCATCACCAGACATGATGCTTGTGGTGCTCCAGGGAGGAGGGGACGCTCCTGACCATTGCTGGCAGCACTGAGCACTGGGCTGACTGGGCAGGGAATGACGCACAGGGCTGGAAAAAGCTCCCATTTCCTCCGGCCGGCGGGAGGAAGGTCAGGGATGGGGTTTGGCTCCAGCAAGCTGAGCCGGGGTCGGGCGCTTTGTTAGCAAAATAAACCTCCTGCTTTGTTTGTGGCTAATAATAAAGTGGGCTGAGCCCTCGTGTGCCGCCGGCAGCTCTCGCTGCTCCCAGCTCACGGCCCCAAAAACCCCCATTCATCCAGGGTGACCTCCAGCCCCGGCTCCAGGGACACTCACTAGTTTTAGGCTCACGTTTGTATCCTGCACACTGAAGGGAAAGGTTTTCCTTGCTTTCCCCATGCCAGCCTGTGTAAAGGAGGGATGGGCCGTGCCCCTCACCCTGGCTTAAGCTGTCACTTGGCCCACAGGATGCCCACCTCATCATGGATACCGTCAGAGCATCAGACCCTGGGCCACCCATGGTCTCCAAAAGGGAGAAGCTCCTGGACTGGGCTCAGGATGTCTATCAGGGCATCACATCCTACAGTGAGCTGCAGGACCCCCACAAAGTCCGGCTCCACCTGGGAGAAGGTGCGTGGGGCTGGGGGCTAGCACTGGGGGGCTGGAGTGGGCAGGAATGGTCTTCCCATTCCAGAAGGGTGACAACCTCCTGGGGCAAAGTACCTTCCCCAGGGAGATGCCATGGGGACTGACGCCCCTGGCCCTGAGCATCTCCCCACCCACTGAGCCCAGTTTGACTCTGCTGACCCTGCCACCTGCACAGATGCGCACAGTCCTCCAGTATGCATTCCCCAGGAGCACTTCAATGCCACTCTGCACCTTGAGACTGAGGTCCTCTTCCACGGGATGAAGGGCTGCTCACGCAGTGATGCCCAGAGCACCAGGGCCGCTCACATCATCCAACTGCAGTCGGAGCTCAGGTACCACAGAGCGAGCAGTGGGACCCCAGGGGTGGGACAGGCAGTGGGATGTGCTTGGAGATGCTTGGGAAGATGTTGGGGTGTCTCAAAGGCAGAACTCCAAATCCCAGGTTGAATGTGGAACCAGTTGGTATGGAATGCTGAGAAGGGGGATCTTGTGGTTTTGCAGCTCCCCCATCACAGAGGTGGAACTGAAGCTGAAATGTCCTTCGAATTCTGTTGGTGACCAGATGCTCATCCTGCAGAGCAAGGCAAATTTCACCTGGCGCCTCTTCTTGGAGTGCAGCATCCAGTTACTGGTATGTTGAGAGGAATGTGTCTTCCTCACCACCCCCATCAAGGGGTCTCCCAGGTGCCCAGGAGATGCTGGTGTCATGGGGAAGGTGGCAGGAGGGCACCTGGAGACATTAGACATGGGAAGGTGGCTGATCCCTTGCTGCAAGCCCTCATTACTGGGATGAACCCTGCCTTGTGCACCCCCAGCTGTCCCTATCTCCACTTAGCCCCCTCCTTTCCTCCTCACTGCAGGTCTCTGGGAATTACATCATGCCCTTTTCTCCGGAGATGTTGCGTGGGGAGCACCTGCCTGACACGGAGCAGGACCTCATCGCTAAAGCCTTTGAGAAGAACTGCAGTGTCATTGCCTCCTACTCCGCCATCCCTGCCAGCACCCACATCATCATGAAGATTCTTGAGCATGGTGAGGCCCCCAGCACCCCAGGACTGGGTGGGATGGGGGGTTCCACCACTCCCACTCAGCTCCCCCATCTCCCTGCCCTGCAGAGACGGTTGAGACGCCGGTGGCGACCACCCCCCTTGACACCATACAGTCCCAAGACTTGCCCCGCCAGGTGCTGCAGACCCTCAAGCCCTGGAAGTGCACAGATGAAACCATGGAAATTGTCATCATCAGGTCTCACCTGGAGGTGAGAAGGGTGGAAGAGGTGCCAGTGTCCGCCAAAATCACTCAGAAGTTGCATTTTCCTCTGGGTGCTAGGGGTGGGTGGCACGGGGATGTCCCCAGTCAGTGGGTGACTACAGTGTGCTTTCCTCTCAGCCCATCAAGGACGTGGTGAACATCACCCTGAGGGACATCAGCTGCCAGGCAGAGAAAAATGCCACCCACTTCATGTTGAAAAGCCCCCTCAGCCACTGCGGCACCTCACTGGAGGGCAGGGACTATGCCAACAATGAGGTGAGAGGGGGGCTGGCTGGGGATGTTGCCTCCAGCCCCACTGATAGCCCATGAGAGCTTCAATGATTGCTCGTGGGGCTTCTTCACCCAGGACCTCCTTGCTTTTACATGGCTGGAAACATCACACTGCAGCCCAGGGCTGAGATGGAGGGGGAGTGTGTGGGTGGAATAATCCCATCCCATCCCATCCCATCCCATCCCATCCCATCCCAGACTCCAGCAGTGGGGAGCACCTGACTGACCCAGCTTTTCTGCCTCCTCACAGCTCATCCTCAGCCTGGCCAAGGATGCAGTGCTCCGGAGTGTGCGGGTAAGAGCCAGATTTCCCCGTGTGTCCAGGGCTGGGAGAAGGTGCAAATGTCACTGTCAGCTGGGTGCTGGGTGCCCCCTTAGTGCTGCCCCCCTCTTGCAGGTTGGCTTCCAGTGCGAGATCCCACGGGAGCTTTTCCTGCGCCTTTTCCCCACTGCTGACTTCAAGGCACCACAGACAGAGCTGGAGATCAACAAGGAGGTCTTTGTGCAGGTACTGCCACTGTCCCAGTGCCCAGGCTGGGCAGTCCAGCTGTCCCTGAGCCAGTGGCACTGATGGTGTGCCCCGTTCCCACCCGTGCAGGCGTCCATGCGGTGGATGGATCACCCGGCTGACCTGCAGCTGAAGGAGTGCTCGCTGTCGGCCGCAGGGCGGGAGCCAGTGGTGCTGGTGCGGGGCGGGGAGGCGCATGGTGCGGGGGTGGCTGTGCTGGAGAGCCCCACCAGCACCCACGGGAGGAAGGTGTGGCGGTTCCGCTTCACCTACACCATTCCTGAGGGACACAAACCATTCACAACTGCCAGACTCACGTGCAAGGCTGGCTTGCAGGTCAGTGCAACACCCACACTGGTCCCCATTGGCGGTAGCAGACTGATGGGTTTGTCCCACACCGTTGGGTGGTGGAGCCCAACCATGAGCAGCATTCCCTGGTCCACAAAGAGCCCGGGGGCCCCCACCTCTGTCGTCTTGCAGGGGTGCACATCTTCCCCCTCTCACCCCAACCTCCACCTCTGCAGAATGACACCATCTTTGAGAAGTGCCTGGAGGTGACAGTGAAGGATGGCTGGCGGCCTCTCAACTGTAAGTTCAGGGCAGGGGAGGTGGTCAGCACGGGAATGGGAGTGGGACCCTCCCAGTGTGGCAGTGCTGATGGCCTCATCCTCCCTCAGACCGTGGGCTGGGGCTGGCTGCTGTCCTGGGCATCACCTTCGGCGCCTTCCTCATCGGAGCACTCCTCACTGCTGGGCTCTGGTACATCTACTCACACACCCGTGAGTATCCACCACCCCTGGGGACCCCCGTGGTGGGATGGGGGAGGGCACATGCGTGTCCCTTACTGGGGTGCCTGCTTTTCCCTTCTGGGCCAAGTCCCCAGGTGAGCCAGAGACCATTGCCCTCCATCTGTACAGTCCTGGCAAGGCTATAGGGGATTAACTCCGCTTCAGGTGTCTACAGTTCCTCAGGGTCCCTCCTACTTGTCTGGGGGCCCCTCTGCCATCTGCCCTCCCTCCTGCTCCTGGTGCCCCATGCTCATCTCCCTCCCAGGGACTAGCTGGGGAGTGATCCATGAGGGTTTGTGAGGGTTGGAAGGTGCCAGGGGACCGAGCCAAGGCCACCGCTGTTCGCCCTGAGTCTGGTTTCCCCTTGGTGTTCCCCGTGGCGGGCGGTGTGAGCCAGGTCCCATCTCCAAACTGCAGCCGGTTTCCAGCACGGCGCCAGCCTCGGAGAGCAGCAGCACCAACCACAGCATTGGCAGCACCCAGAGCACCCCTTGCTCCACCAGCAGCATGGCCTGACGCCCCCGGGCCCGCCCGAGCCCGTGCAGCCCCCGGCCAACGGACTTGGGGACCCACCCCAGTGCCATTAAGCTGATTTTTTGCCCCAAATCTGAGGCCGAGCCCAGAGGGGGCCTCCATTACTCATTCAGTGAATGCTTTGGCCCCCCGAGGGCAGCCCACACCCCCCTGGGGTCCCCTGCTGCAGTGGGGAGGCAGAATGAGCAGCTGTTGCCAAAACCTCCCACGAGGCTCCCCATCAAATGGGGGGGGAAGAAGAAGTGGGTGCCCCCTGGACATGCCCCAGCACTTGGGGTGACCCCCGTGCCCCTCCTGCAACCCCCCAAGAAGGCAGCAGGCACCAGTGGGAGCAGCAAGAGGTTTATTTGCAGAGGATGGTGCAAGGCTGCTGCCCTCCCACAGGACGAAGGGCAGAACCCACCACTTCCCCCAGCTCCCCGTCCAAGTTACAAACTTTTATCAATAATAATAAAAATCTTCCCTATATTAAATTAATTGTGCCCTGATGCTGAGCCTTGCCACAGCTTGAGGCTCCCACCTACCAGGCACTGGGACCTCATCACAGCCTGGGGCAGCCCCCCCAAAACCCTGGGGGTCGCCCCAGTGTCACCAGGGAGGGAATGGAGACCTGGAGCATCCCCGCATGGACAGTGTCCTGGGAAGGGCACAGGCAAAAGGCACTGGGGTGAAAACAGCCGAGCCAGGATGGGGCAGGGTGTCCCACATCCCCCTCCAGATGCCTCCGAGCGTCACTGGGGGCAAAACTGTCGCTTCAAGTAAACAGAGGTGCAAAGCTCTGTCCCCCACGCTACTGGGACAGGGCAGGGACGAGCAGCCGGAGGGCCCCACCCACCAGGTGCAGGCTGCCGGTGACCAGGACATGGACAGCAGCTGCCTCCCGCAGCAGCACGGCCCCGCTGCTGGCTGCGGGGTGCGGGTGAGCCCCCGAGGCCACCGGGGCTGCCAGGTGGGGGTCCCGGCCCTGTGCTACCCACCGCAGCGCCTGGGCCAGGCATGGGAACACGAGGGCTGGGGAATTGAGGGGTCGTGGGGCTTGGGGCACCAGGAGCAGGGAGCCTCGGCTGGGGGCTGGCTGCAGCAGCCCCCCCACCCGCGGGGGAGATGGGAGCCAGGGGTCCTGCCCCACTTTCTCCTCCAGGAGCCTTGTCCACGTCTGCTGGTTCTCCAGGCAGCGGGTCAGGGCGTTCTCCAGCGTCACATTGAAGTTTTGCTGGTCTGGGAGGGATGGGAACAAGCAGTCAGGGATTGCAGGGGGAGCTAGGGAGGGATGAGGATGGGGAGCTGGAGAATGCCCTGTCTCCCCAGCACTCACCTGCATTGTTGGCCAATGACACCTCCGTGAAGTTGGGACAGAAAACAGCATAGTCAAAGTGACAGGGCTGTGGAGACAGGAGCAATCAGCACTATGGGAACCCTCAGCACCCACCCATGGGATTTCCACTGGGGCCAGTCCCACACCAGCAGGGTCACAGGGGATGGGCAGGGGATGATCGAAGTCCCTTCCCCGCACCCTGGACTGTGAGAGCCTTGCAGGGAGCAGTTGAGGTGGGAAACACCCTGGGATAGCAGGATGGGCAGACAGACAGACAGGGTGTCAGCTCCATCTCGTGGCCCCCTGCACCCACAGCAAAGCAGAACTGGCAGAGAACCCAGGCATCCAGGCACAGTGATCCTCCCGTGCCCCCCAAACCTCACCACCAGCAGCTTGAGCAGCGCCGCCGTGTCCCGGTCGCCTGTGGCATTGAAGAGCAGCACACGCACCTCAGAACCACTGCAGGGAGAAAGGGCAGGTGGCCCATGCCCCAAGGGGACCTCCAACACCACCACCACAATGTGTGCCCCCCTTTGCATTCTCTCCTTACTCATGGGGCTTGTCCTGGTTGAGGGCAGCCTGGCGGAACCAGCGGACGCAGGCCTGGATGCTGCTGGTGGTGTGAGCTCCGTCCAGGTACCACGTCACAGGGCCGTGGGACAGCACCTGAGTCCGGCCCAGCCACTCTGTGTCCCGCAGGCCTGGGGGAACACAGGGCATGGTTGGGACCCCCATACCTTCCCTGACACTGGTACCCCTGTGGGAATCCAGTGTGGGGCAGACTGTGCCCTCCAGCACACACAGCACTGGCTGGGGTCCAGCATGGCCCTGCTGAGCCCTGTGACATGGTGAGGGGGGTGCTGGCACAGCCATACTGCACCTTGGATCATGGCATCGCTCAGTCGGAAGGCGGGCGCCAGTGGCACTGGCCCGCCCAGCAGCTCGCTGCTTGGTGCCACCTCCTTCAGCTCCCCAAGACCTAGGCAGGACAGACATCCCACTGAGACCTCAGGGGCCCTGGTGGGGTCCCTGTCCCCTGTCCCCCGCCTTACCCTGGCAGCCACGGCGCTGCAGCCACGTCCGTGCCAGCTGTAAGGCCAGGGCAGCGTTGGAGCGCTGGTGGGCACCGGCCAGCCCCAGCTGCAGTGCCTGGCAGCCCTCCTCGAAATCATCCAGCTCCGGGCAGAGATAGAGGGAACACTGCAGGGAGAGGAGGCTGAGCCCCCTGCCGTGGGGTACCCCCCACCCACACCCCCGCCACAACTCACCTTCCGCTCCTGGGCTCGCTCCCTCAGCACCTCCAGCGGCCGCTCCGGCTGCGCCACGGTGAACGCCGGCACACCGGGCTGGAAAGGATGGGGGTGCTCAGCGGCATGCTGAACACACCCGAAAACACAAGAGGAGAGAGCAGCTCTCCCTACCTTAAAAATGCCTCCCTTCTGCCAGGCAATCTTCTCCATGGTGTCCCCGAGGATGCTGGTGTGGTCAATGCCCAGGGAGGAGACTCCACACACCACTGGCGCCCTGGGGATGCAGCACAGCAGTGTCCCTGCTGTTCCCCGCTCCACCGTGGGGACATCAGGCCTGGCAGCCCTGGGGACAGGCTCAACCCTGCCAGCTCCTACCTGATGATGTTGGTGCAGTCATAGGTGCCGCCAATGCCAACTTCCACCACTGCCAGGTCCACCTGGGGACACAGGAACACTGGAGCAATCAGAGCCACTAGCAGCATATGTCCCCATGGATTCAGGGATGTGGGTGGAGACAGGTCCCTGCCACCTGCCCTTCCAAACCACACCTGAGCACACCCCTTATTTGTGGAGTGATCATCTACCTGGCAGAGCATCCCCTCTTTACAGCCATGACAGCCACACGAATTCTGGCCCAAGTGTCCCCTCCCTGAGGTCCCCACCAACCCAACATTTGTGTCATCCAGCTATCACCACTGACCTTCTCCTGCAGGAAGACGTGAAAGGCCATGATGGTGAGGAAGCGGAAATACGCCGGCATGCTGGAGTGTGCTGGGTCCTGCCAGGCAGAGCAGGGTGAGGGTGAGCACATGACCCTGGAAACAAAGGGGACCAAAGGGAGGGAGCACCCCCACAAACCCTGCTGGCCCCACCTTGGTCTCCTCCAGGCGGTTGTAGACCAGCCAGAAGTACTTGTTGAAGAGTTCCTTGCTGATGGGCTGCCCATTGATGCGGATCCGCTCGCGCACCTGCACGAGGTGAGGGGAGCTGGGGGTACAGAGCAGGGGGAAGAGTTAGGGACAGCTCCACCGGCCCTTCAGAACTCTCCTGACTCCCCTGCCCACCTGTAAAAGCCTGTCTTCAGCCCATAGTTGCGGAGGATGCACTCGGTGAAGGCGCACGCTGAGCCCTGAGGAGGCAGCTGTGTTAAACCCTCTGTTCCAGAGAGGGACAAACAGAGCCGCAGACTCCAGCAGCCCCCTCAGTCCCCCAATCCCCCACAGCACCGCCCACCCGCTTCACCTTGCCCTTCGTCCCTGTGACGTGGATGATGTTCAGTCGATCCAGGTCCTCGACCTGTAAGAGTTCAACCACCCTGTGAGACCCCCATGGCAGCCAAGCATGGTGGCACTGCTAACAGGACAGGGGAACAGGGACGGGAATCAGCCCCTCACCTTCAGTCCACTCCTCTCCAAAAAGCCCTGCATGGCTTCCAGCTGGGCCTGGGGGTCACCGCGCTCCCGCTTCACCTGCTCCAGGTAGCTGGCATTGGTCTGCAGGGTGTTGAGCATCCGGATTGCATCCTGGAAAGACCCCCAGGGTAGTCGGGATAGCGCCCATCACAGCAGCCTTGTGGGGCCAGCCTGTCCAGAGCCCGCTGCACCCTGACCCACCCCTTCGGGCTCAGTCCCCTCGGCGGTGCCAGTGGCCAGCCACGCCGGCAGCATCTCTGCCATGGTGCCCCGGGGACGTGCCGGCAGCGCCAGATCCTGTCACGGGGACAGGCTACTTATGGGCAGGGGTTACCCGCCCCTCCCCAGGTGTCCCTTGGCCCCGCGGTCAAGCCCAGCGCCAGCACCCACCGCTGCCCAGTGGGGCAAGGTCGCCGCCAGCAGGAACGAGCGACGCCAATGAAGCAAGAACGCCGCACCTGCACGGCACACCTGAGACAAGAGGTCACCATTGCCACCCCACTCCAAGGGTTCATGAGCCTGGCGCGGCACCGCCGCGTGCGGCTGCGGGCAGCTGGCACAGCACCAACCCGAGTCCCCAGTGTTGGGACACTCCACCCAGGCAGATGTGCTGTCCCACCGGACAGCGGCACTGGCACCACAGCGCTTCCAGCTCCGCAGAGCGGGACTGCTCCCGCCTGCCCGGCGTGGCTCCACCGCCATTACCCCCACGACACCTGGCGCAGCCGCGTGCGGCCGGGACACGCCGCGGCTACCGGAGCGGCTGCCGCTACAGGCCGGGCTCACCCGCTGCTGCCACGGGGCACCGCGCTTTGCGGGGTGAGCCGAGCAGAAAGCGGGGACGCGCGGCAGCCGGCACGGCCCGGGGCTGCGAGAGGCGGCAGAGCGGGTCGGGAGGGGAGGTGTGTCTGCCGCCCCGCGCGGAACCGGAGCCCCATCGCTGCCGCGGCCCCGCGCCCCGCCCGGCGCGCGGCCCCGCGCGGTACCTGGTAGTCCATGGCGGGGGCGCGCGCGGGGCGCGTGCTGAAGCGGCGCCCCCCGGCCCGCAGCGCCCCGCGCAGCGCGCGCAGACCCCGCGCCACCATCCCCGCCGCGCGCGCGCCGCCCAGAGAACGGGGCGGGGCCGCCCCGCAGCCCGGACGCCACCGCCCCCATCTTAACAGCGGGCAGCGCGCGCCACGTCGCGTCAGGAAGGGGGCAGCGCCATCTTTGCGAGGGGCAGCGGGGCGGCCGCCCCCGGCGAGACCGGCCGCACGCCTCGGGAGGGGCACGGCAGTCCCGGCCGCGGGTGTAGCATCGGGCACAACGCACCGCTGTGCCGCTCAGTCTGTCAGCACCGGGACATGGCCCTGCAGCCCCCACCGCCCAAGCTGGAGCACAGGGATCCCCGGCCCTCCGCACGCCCGGCCGGCAGCATCGCCCCCGCCCGGTGCCAGCAGCAGCGGTGCTGATGTGCCGCTGCACGCATCGCCGAGCCCCTCAGCTCCCCACGAACAGGACCGGGGGTCTCAGGCTGCCCGAACTGCCCTCGGGAGGACCTGGTGCTGTTTCCATTTAGGCAGCACAGCGACAGGAGGTTCACACTAGCTGTTTGAGACATGTGCCATGTTTATCCACAATGGCACAAGGAAACTGGCTTAGTGCTCATAACCGACTATTTTCCCAAAGAAACAGACACCGCCCCCCGCAACCAGACTATTTCAGAGCCCCAAACCAAGACAGAGCTACCTTGTACATGTCATCTTTCAGGCCCATTTTTTATCCTGAGAATGGCCCCACTCGCCACGACTTCCTCATGAGACTTTACACGACACGGCTTTTGTCACTAATTGTTAACGGACAAGTTAGCAAGTGCCAAATGCTATCACCAGTTGCACGTGTTGAATTCTGGGATCCCGGCATCCATGGGGCTCAGGGAGAAGATGGCTGGCTACAGCTGATAGCCACTGGAAACTGTGCAGAGACCAGCTGGGAGGATCATTTGTTCTCTATTAATCGATCCTGACATGTTTGGGCAGAAGGTGTGCACAGGTGACTCCAGTGTGAAAAGCTAATCATTGTACCCAAAGCAGGCAATGGTCTTGTTCTAGTCTGGCATGCAAAGAGCTCCAGGAGAGAGCAGGGGACATATGAGTGTCCCCCTGCTCCCAGCAGTGTGACCAGCCCTGCCACGCTATCCTGAAATCCCTGCAGACAGCAGGAGGGCAGGTCTCACCTCAGGCACAGGGCAGTGCTTTCCTGCAGCAGGCAGCACCTGCCTACATGTAGTGTACCCAGTACGACTCCCAGTCATGGTTTGCAATGAAGTATGGATGCGATGTGCTGTCACAGAGACCAGCAATTCCCACTGTAAATCCTGGCTACATGGAGCATCCAGCTCTGCCACCCACCTCTCTGGTTTGCCCAATAAGCCCTGTTTTAGGCTAGATCCAGTCTCCAGGGAGAGCTCGTCATGCTGTCTAGGGTCACTCTGCTTTCCCCAAGACACATCTGATGACTCAGAAGCACCTGCCTTGTCCTACATCAATGCTTCAGTGCTCCATGCAGGAGCTATGACAGACCAAGAAAGCTGAGACATCTCCAAGCAGGTCTCAGTTTGGTCCAGGGCAGCAACTCCCAGTCCTGCCAGTCCCCACAGCACTTGCCCAGGGCCCCAGCCTGCATGGAGACACTTTTTCCATCACCAGATCCATAACAATTGATCTGCAAGTTTAATGTAACCAATACAGACTTTTGGGGGGCAAAACCAGGTTCTGAGACAGGAAACTGCAGGGAAACAATGTTGAGCTCACAGCTAGCTATCACCTCCCCAAGTCACACAGCTCTGCAGTGGCCGAGGAGATGGGCAAGCTCTGTTAACACCATCAGTCAATTCACCTTGAAAAAAGTCCTTTCCTAGACAAAACGACCTCGCTAGAACATCTCCACTTAACGTGGGGAAGCCCAGCCAGGACCCTGCCGGATGTCAAAACACTCTGTCGAATTCAGTCTGGTTGGTGGCAGCTGGGTTCCTGCCCTGGTTCGCCGGCTGCTGGGGCATGTGCCCGCCCCTCCTGCGCGGCGGGGCCAGGTACTCAAACATGGACTGGTTGTGGGTGGACAGCATGTTCTTGAGGTCTGAGGGCATGGGGTCCGACCAGAAGAAGTCGTGGTTGAGGGCGTCGTCGCTGTCGATGCGCTGGGCGGGATCCAGCACCAGCAGCTTGTCGATGAGGTCGAGCGCGTAGGGGTCTTTGACGTAGGCCTTGAGGCGATCCTTCACCTTCCGCTTCTGCCCCTTGGGGAGATCCAGCTTCTCATACAGCTCGTACTTATCCACATTCGGCCAGACCTGGCAAGGGGCAGGAAAAGGGATAGGCAAGAAATAGTTATGGAAAGGACAAGCCATTTTTGATTCAAACACCCTCAGGCAAACCAAAATAACAATTCTATTTTATAACCTCCAAGCTGGCAGATATTGTTCTCGCATCAACAAAGAGGCACTAAAGGTTGCACTAATGCCTGGAGACATGTGGACAAGTCAGGACAGTCTTCCTGGTGTGGAAATGATGCTCAAGGATTTCTGGTTTCTCCATGAAAGAATTACTAGACAGCATGGTTCAGGCCAGCTACCACATCCAGAAAGATAAAGTGACAAAACTGATTGCTAAATAATCACCTGGACGTGGCATCTTTTATCCTTGGAAAGCAAAGCCTGCTGCAATCACCAGCACTTATCTCGATCTGGGAGATGCCACAGCAGGTAGCCACATGCCAAAGAAAGCACCTTCAGTCTATTTACATAATGACTGTAACAGCAGGATGAGGACTCTGCAGCTGCTAGCACAACAGCCCGCAGATCCCAGTCCGGGCTGAGATCCCTCAGCTTGCTCCCCACAAGAGGGCAGGACGAGCTGCTGACAAAGGAGGAGCTGAGAAGGGGCCGGGTGCTCACACCAGAGCTGAGCTGATGCCGCAAATCACAAGACAGAATTCAAGAGGCTTTTCAAGGTGACCAGAGCAAAACACCTGAGAATAAACCACCCCCTCCTCCTTCTTTAAGGAACAATTTAGGGTGTTTGTCTCAAAACACAGGCTAGAGGATCCTCCAGCCTCCCTGGCAGCAGGCACACTCCACTGCTGGGAGCACACAGCAGCCAGCACACAGGGCAGGGAAGAGGCTTGGGTGCCCAGTCCCAGACTCTGCCCACACTCGTGCTCTCCACAGCTCATCCCCACTCTGGCCCTCACCTCTGGCGTGATGGATCCGCAGAGCTGGCTGATGAGGGTGAGCTGGTGCTGCTCCGTGTTCCCCTGCATGATGGGGCTGCGGGTCCACATCTCTGCCATGATGCAGCCTGCGCCCCAGAGATCAATGGGGGGGCCATAGTCGCGCTCCCCTAAACCGAGATGCTGAGTTAGTCTCCCAGAGGGCCGAGAAGGGCCAAGCAGCCAGCAGAGCCCACCCAGGCCTCCTCCTACCTAGGAGCAGCTCTGGGGGCCGATACCACAGGGTCACCACACGGTTGGTGTAGCGGTTTGGCTGGCTGTTCTTAGCCAGGCTGAAAGCTCGAGCCAGCCCAAAGTCTGCCAGCTTCAGGACTCCATCCCGCGTGATCAGGACATTCGCTGCTTTCATGTCTCGGTGCAAGATCTGTACAAGGACAGACATTGAAGAGTTAAATGAATAAAGTGGCCTCCTTGGGTGCCTGGAGCCAGCACAATGCTCAGGCTGCAGAGGTGGGAAACAAGGATTTCCCTCCAGGCTGTGCTAAGACATCTGCTCCTTGGAAAGCCACCCTCTGAGCACAGCAGGAGTCTGTCCCATTACCTTGTTCCTGTGGATGTAGTAAAGTCCATTCAGGAGCATCTGCATAACTTTTTTGATCTCTGACAGTGTGAACTTGACATGGGCGTTGCTGAGAAGGCCAGCCAGGTCATGCTCACAGAAGTCAAACACAAGGTAGATGCTGCCCTTGCACCGGTTGTACGGAGAGGCTGCAGGAGAGGCACAGAGGGGCTGTCAGTGAGGGACCCTTCACCACGTGACAGCTCTTCTTACCTCCCACCACCCTGCACTCATACAACACCCCTACACAGAATCTCAGGGCACAGAAACACAGAGAACCAGAGAGCCTACAGGCCTCAAGGTCCTTTTTAAAGAAGAACTGAGCAAAACTAACAACAAAAGAACAGAGCATGAGGATTGGTGCAGGGAATGTCATCAAACAGGCAAGGAAATGGCATGGCAACCTTTGAAAGCTTCACTCTGTGCTGCTCTGGGCATATAACAACTGTGGGTTTCCTCCCTGCAGGCTGTGGCTGCCACCCAGTACCAGCGATAGAGGAGGCACCCACAGACAGCCCCGAGAAAATCGCAGAAACACGGAAAATCTGTCTAATCTCACATTAAAAAGTGAGATTTCCTGCAACCTCAAACAGGATCTGCGAAAACAGACTGATCTTGATCAAAGAGATATAAAATGCCAACTCCAACTGCAATTTGAAGTCAGTGACAGCAGAGTTAAAGTGAAGCAATTGATTTCAATCTTGTTCCTACAGCACCACACAAAATGTTATTTCTAAAAAGAAAGGCTGATTTTCATCACTTGTAATCAGAAAAACTTGTTGATCAGCATCTCCAATGGGAAAAGCTTAGTCCCTGCAAAAGCACAGTGCTTTCCTCCCCAGCCAGGAGGGTGCCTGCTACGCTGGGTTTGCAGTTCCTCAGACACACACAGCCCCAAACACACCTTTCCCATGTAAAAAGAGAACGTTTGAGAACAGTAAATGAAACATTTCTACTTTACTGTGAACTGAGGTCAAGGTAGATTTGGGTGAAAACCGGAATACAAACAAAACATAAGCAAAAAGGGAACAAATGACATGTCTACAAAAATATTTACTTTTGGAATGCCAAGACACCCAATCATTGCAGCTCTTCTAATCACACAGTGAATTAAAAATTAACTTGTCATTGGTGTTTTTACTCCTACCTATTCACACAGCAATCTACACACAACTGAGTACTGGAGTAACTTGAACTTCCCACCCCTAGGGAAATTTCTGCCAGTTTAGTGACTGGATTAAAAAAATAAACACCAGATACTAGTCAGTTTTGTTTTTATTTCACTGACATGACACAGCTAGGGAAGGGCAGGTTGTAACATCAACTGTCACTTTCCAAAGTACTTTTCCAGTACAAATCCATGTAAGAGAATGATATATAAACACTAGCAAATGTTATACAGCAGTTTCACAGGAAACAGAGCCAGGCCAGGTGTACTGAGCCTGTGAAGCAGGGAGGGCACATGGTATCAGGTGGGAGTGAGGAGGTGGAAGAGCAGCTCAGAACTGCCTGTGTGGGGTTCCAGCCCTCCCACCATGAGCAGTTATGTCACCCACAGAAAGAGATGCTGAGTGAGCCTCAGCTGGAGCTGTGTCATTAGCTCAGAGATGCCAGAAACCATCGCAAACCAACCGAGAGAGGCAGCTCCAGGCTGAGGAGCCTCTGCTCCAGGCTCACCAGTGCTGGTTCATTAAAGCCTCTCAAAAGGGAGTTTCCCAGCACAGGCAGCATTCACTCCTATGGCACAGGCATAGCCTGTCAGGACTACAACAGCTTTTTCCAGCCAAGCTTCAGCAATGTCCTGACTCATTCAGAAACTCTTTTCCAAGATAAGTGACCTGTCCTCCCATGTCACAGGCAGGAACAGAGGCCCGTGCTCAGCCAGACCACCCCAGTTCCAGCACAAGACACCAGCCTGCTCAGCAGGGCTCAGAAAACCCATCATTAACACAAGGGGGACCCTGCAAAGTACCTTTGGTCCTGCAGATTTCTATGAGGTTCACCACATTCTCATGCTTGAGCAGCTGGAGGATTTTAATCTCCCGCAAAGCTGTGATGGGAAACTGGAAAAGAGAAAGAGAGAATGGAGATTGGAGGTGCAGGAGACCAGACCATCTCTGCCTAGAGAACAGCAGAGGTGTGACCATGCAGCTTGGCAGGTCCTGCTGTCCTCTCCTCACCTACATTCACACCAGGACATGGTACAGCCCAGCCTGAGCTTCAGAACAGCCTCTCTGGCTGCTGCCTTTGCTGTTCAAGCTGTTAACTCTCTCCCCAGCCCCTGAGGATGTGCTTCACACATCACCCAGTTCTCCCACAAACACAGCCAGTGTGGAGCCCTGTGCTGGGGTCCCAGAGGGGCAGAAATACATGGGAAGTGTTACTTCCCAGCAGTCATCCTGTGCATCTCAGTCCCCTTGCTGCTGCCATGTGCCTTTGCAGCCCAGGTGACAACAGGCCCAACCCAGCCATGCCCCCCACACTTACCCCTTCCTTCTCATTTTCCATCAACACCTTCTTCAGTGCTACTTTCTTGCCTGTCTGTCGATGTTTGGCTTTGAAAACTTCCCTGTAAAAAAAAATTTAAAAATCCAGGAGCAGCCCAAGGAGAAAGGAGCGAGGTGGTCCTGACAAAGAAGAAGCCCAAACAAGACACACTAAAGCCCCACACAGATAACTCTGTGCTGAGCCAATACAGCCACATTCCCCCTGGGCCAAAGGGCCTCAGGACTCACTAAACCAATAGAGTCCAGAGCTCTTGCAGCCTTACAAAGATTTTCAGTACTATAGCACATTTTCAACAAAAAATTGCACATTTGGAGCCAAGGTACAGGTCCCCACCCTAACTGTTTTCTAGATTAACTCTGCTCTGCCAGAGCCAGGACAGACCGCGATCTCAGGCTAGGGAAAAGGGGACCAAGGAGTCAGACTGATCTTCTGAAGCCACAGGAGTGACCGGGGAACGGAAACGGGAGCAAGGAGCACCCGCGGCTGGCGCCGATGGGCCGCAGGACTGGGCCCCGGCTGCAGGCCTGAGGCCGGGGAAGGCCGGGGCCGAGCCGGGCCAGGGAGAGCCGGGGCCGGCGCGGTACTCACCCGAAGGTACCCTGCCCGATCTTGGCGAGCTTCTCGTACTTGGAGACCTCGTCGCAGAAGGGGCACTCGACCATGTCATACTGCTTGGCCATGGCGGCCGCGCCGTTGCCACAGCACCGCGTCCCGCCCGTTCCGCCACGTGACCCGGCCGCGCCGTCACGTGACCCGCCGGCCGCCGCGCGGGGACTTGTGGGTGTTGCAGTCCTTGGCGCCACCGCCATGTTGTCCCTCCTCGTGGCCCGGGAGCGCCGAGAGGTCCCTGGTGCCGGTAGCGCTAAAGCGCATTGTTCTGTGCCCCATGTGTGCTTAAACACATCAGGAATTAAAAAAAACTTCTGCTCCTGCAGCCGCGGCTGTGACATAGGGAGGCCATGGGCAGGCAGGAGGACTCTGGATCTGGTTCAGTGGACCCTGAGTTCCTCCCCCGGCCATGGCTGTGCTCAGCTGCAGGACAAAGAGCTCGGTCTCAGGCTGTTCGAAGCTGGTCCCCAAGGTGGAGAGCATCCAAAGACTGAGCTGTGGCAGAGGTGGCTGCCAGCATCCTGGTCATGGAAACCACCAACTCCCTGGGAATGGGAAACACGGCCAGGGGACCCCTGCTGGGGCCAGGCCACCTATGGAGACACTTATGGAGCACGTCAATGTCCCCAGAGCGAGGGAATGGCTGGTGCGAGGTGCTCCTGCTGGCAGTGATGCCGTCCAGCTCTCACCCCACAGGGGATGAGCACCAGATGGGCATGGCAGTCCTGATTGCAGGGCTGGAGCCTCATCCACAGAGCTGTCACACTCCTCTAGGGCTGGCACCTTCTTCCATGGGGCTGGCACTCTCTTTTAGGGTTGGCACCTTCCTCCAGAGCTGGCACCCAGAGGTTTTTTCCACATCTGCCAGACATCCCCAAACTGAGGTGCAGAGGTGACTTTTGAGCAGCTGGGAAGGTGCAAGCAGCCACAGGGACTGCAGGAACTGTGGGGACAGCACGAGGGTGGGCAGGGACAGCAGTGGGGCCAGGAGCAGATGACAGCGTTCCTGGGGAGGAAACGCTGAGCGAGCGATGAGGGTGGTTGTGAGGGGGGGCAGGAAGGGAGGAGCAGGCAGGGACGGGCTTCACAGTTATATACTCTCGGTCCCCACGGCATCCGACCAGCACAGCCATGGCCGAGGGCCAGAAACGACGGGGCTTCAAGAAATTCAGTAAGTGGCCACGGGGCAGGGCGGGTGGGCAATGGGGTGCTCACCTGGACATCTCAGTGGGTAGGAGGATGTGTGAGAGTTAGTGTGTGTTCTCACATGCTCTCTGGGTCATCCCATCCAGGGATGGGATCGTCCCATGCAGGGATCTTTGGAGCTGTGACAGGCTCTGCTCTTGTTAGGAAACTCACTGGGGTGAGGGGCTTTGGGAGTTTCCATCCACAGGGCTGGGTGCTGGCTCAGGAGCTGGGTGCTGGGACTGGGACAGTCTGCTGCAGCTCAGCCCTGTGGTGGATGCTGGGATGTGACCAGAGGGATGCACAGCAGGGTTTGGGGGTCTTCACTCCCTAAATCCCACTCTTCAGGGTGCATGGCTGGGGTACAAGCTGGTGCTGGGGGCTAGGGGTGGCTATGACCATCACCCCAGGGTGCTCCTGCAGCTCAGGGATGGGGGTGACACAGAGGAACCGGGGAGGGAGCCTGGGAATGGATTCCCACCAGCTCTTCTGGGAGGAAATGCTCGATACCCACCGGGAGCGAGCTCTGCACTTTCTCACAGACCTCAGCTTTCCCCTGCAGCCCCGGGGGGAGGCTGCAGTGGCCTTCACCCCATTCCCAGCGCTGTGCTCTGCTCTCTTGCATTCCTGCCGCGGGGCCGGCGCCAGACGGGGGCCAGTCCCTCTGCTCCCCTGGGACCCTTCTGCAGGCCAAACCCACAACCCCATCCCAGCTGGGATTTTCCTTTGTGGTGGAGTCGTGGGGAAATGGGGAAGATCCCCAGTGCTGTGTTTCCCACCTCGCAGCAGCCCCAGGAGCAGCAGGTAGCAGAAGATGCTTGGACTACAAGGTGATGTTTAGCACAAAGCAGTTTTGCCTGTAACTGCACTCAAGCCTTGAGGTTTCTGCCTTGCAGAGGGGCTTTTAGGATGCAGCTCCTTCACCCCGTGCAGCTGCAGGGATGCCCCACAGAGCCCATGGATGGCAGCTGGAGTGGAAATCCAAGGGCCCAGCAGCCCTGGACACCCAAGTCCTTGCTCAGCACCTCTGCACCGTGTCGCTTCCTGCCCCGGCAAATCTGCCGTGCTTTGCAGAGCCCCAGGGCAGCATCAACATTGCAAAACCCTGGTGACACCCACAGCACTCGGGGCTGGCAGAGAAGCACTGCTCAACAGCACTGCAGCCACAGGCTTGCTCACCCTGAGTGCTGACACCAGCGCTGGCACCGGCACCGGCACCGGCACCATCCAAGGCTGCGCTGCAGCGACACACTGAGCTGAGCTGGGGCTGAGGTGTGAAATGCAAAGCCGCCCGCCGGAGTTATAAATATTTCTCTGGCGAACATGTTCATGCTCAGCTCTTGCAGGTGGCAGCTGGAGCTGGTGAGGGCCTGGGTGAGGAAGTGGGGAGGTTATCTCCCGCCCGCAGCAGCACCCGTGGCTGGTTCCTGCTCCACCGTGCTGGCGAGGCATGCATATGTGGGCAGGTCACATGTGCCCAGGACCCACATTCCCTGAGGAGATGCCCTGTGTCCCTTTCTTGCATCCTGCAGGGCTGCCCTGAGGCTGTGGGGATGGGCACAGCCTTGCCCAGAGTCCCCCGGAGGAAGTAGGCAGACATAAATTATTTATAGAGTTGCCTGCTCGACAGGGTTGGGTGTTTCCTCTGCCCCTCAGCTGTGGTGGGAAGATGCAACCACTAGATTTGCCAGGGCACAGGAGACTTCTGCTCCCTGAGGGACTAGGGCAGAATTCCTGGGTAGCAGAGATACCTCAAGAAGCATCATATGCACCCTAGACCACAGGGACGTTGTGCCAAGCTGGGACTGCAGATGTGGGTGTAATAGGGTGACTCCAGGCTGCATAGTGCCCCATGCCCACCCCAACCCAAGACCAGGGGTTCTGGGACCCCCCATCATCACACCGTGCCAGCAGTAACCCCACACTCATCACTCCTTTCTCCTTGACAGAGTTCTTCAAGTTCAAAGGCTTTGGGAGCCTGAGCAGCATCCCCCGCTCCTTCACCTTACGGCGCATCTCTGTGGTCCCCAGCTCCCCTGAGACTCTTGGGCCACATCTCCCACCTCCCCATGGCTTCCTGGGAGAGCCCTTTGACAGCACCCAGGATGATCTCAACACTGTGCCCAAGAGCCCTGGCCCTTATGCCCAGTCATCAAACATGTACTCCCACATGGGCACCATGCCCAGGGTGAATCTGGGCAAGGCAGGGAAGAGCCTGGGCAAAGACAAGAGTAGCCAGAACTGCTGGGAGAAAGGGACTCCCAACAACAAAACCCCCCAGACAGCCCTGCTCCTCGGCCTCAAGTGCCCTGAGATATCCAGCACTCCTGGCCCAGGCACAGACTCATCCTCGGCTGCTGGACAAGCAGAGCAGGAGGAAGAAGCTGAACTCGGGGACACCCTGGAGGCAGCAACGGCCAGCACAGACCAGGAGCCTGTGGGAAATGTCTCCTGCCCTAGGACAGAGGAACCGAGCTCCAGCCTGGCTCCAAACCCCAGCCCGGCTCCAAACCCCAGCCCAACCACAAACCCTGACACAGCAGCTGGAGCAGAGACCACTGATGGGGATCTGCTGGAAAAGGGACAAGAGCATCCTGACACGACCTCCCCAGACAGGTATAGCCCTTGAGGTTTGCTCTGCCTTCTGCTAAGACCCCCATTTTGCCCCTCCAGAGCAAGAGGAGGGGGCTGGGACAAACCAGGGTCACTGCAATGTCCCCCCGTGCCCACAGTGCCAGCGGGATGCACCTGGCCGGTGGGACAGCACAGCTGGAGCATGGTCAGGTCAGCGGCTCCATGGGAACGAGGTTTCCTGTGGGATTTCTGCTCCCTCCTGTTTCCGGACGGGGTGGAAACATCTCGCCGCCCCGTTCTGCCCCGGCATCTCTTTGTCCTGCGGCGGCTGCGTTCCAGCACCAGGATGTGCTGCTGCGGAGAGCTCTCACCAGCACTGTTACAGCCTCCTGCGCCTCTCACTCTCCTCTTTTCCACCCCCTCTATCCTCTACCCCTCTGTTGGGCAGTACTGCCTCTCCCAAGGCACACGGGCAAATCCTGAAACCAGGCACTCTGTCCCCATTTCATCACCTGCCAGTAAACCCACTCTGGGCACAAACGCCCTCATTCCAGGGACAATCTCCCCCTCAGGGGGAATTTGAAGGTTCAGCCATCTGAGATGACGGATGGATTTTTTTTTTGTGGAGGGTTTTCACCGCAGAATCAACCAGAGGGATTTTTATCCCCCAGCCCCATGGCATCTGGGCATAAGCGCCAAATGCGACCCCAGCCCGGCAGGGTGTGCGGGACTGGGAACACAGGCAAAGGCGACTCCGAACTCTTGCCGAAAACATTTCTCCCCCTTTCCCTGGCCTGACTCTTCTCTCTCTGCACTCAAGTGGCCCCTGATGTCCCTGTTCCCCCTGCACTGCCCGGAACCGGGAGCTCCTTTCCCTAACACTGAGCATTCGGGAGGTCCGGGTGGTCCGGGGAGCGGGGGGAAGCGGAGAAATCCGTGCCGGCGGTGGGAGCCGGGCTGTGCCGGCCACACATTCCTGCCGGCCGAAGGGTGGGCCGGAGGAGGGCTGGGACGGGAAGGAGGAGGGTCCGCCACCGCCTTGCGCGCCCCGAAGTCCCGGCGCTCAGAGCAAGGCGGGAGAGCGCGGGAGAGCTTCTCCCCATCCCGGAGCACAGGAGCCCGCTGCATCCCGCAGGGCCCATGACAGCGCTGGGCAGGAGGTTTCCCACCCTGGGACAGGGCAGGTAAGGGGTTCTGCGCCCCCCGGCCACCCCTCGCACCCCGGCTCAGCGGAGGGGATGGGGAGGGAGAGGCTGGGAAGGGGCTTTGCTTGGGGCGGGCATAAAACTTGGAGGCAGATGTCGGAGTCGAGGCGCTGCTCGGGTGCCGAGGCCCCCAGCCCGTGGTGGTGTTTTCCTCAAGGAAAGAGCTGCTGAAACCGCAGCAGACCCGGCGCCAGGGGCTGCGGCCAGCTCGGGGGGCCAGGGGTTCGGAGATTTGGGGGGCTAATGGCACTGCCACATCCTTCGGTGAGCACAGAGCCCCAGCAGTGGCACAGAGTCCCCGAGGAGGGTTTATCCCTCTGTCCCTCACCCTCTATCTCCCAGAAACAAGCCAGCGTGGCTGGGATCCAAGCAGCAGTGGGACATGGATGGGTCACATGGGTGTGTTGAATTCCCATAAATTGGTGGCCAAATGCTTTTTTGCGTCCTGTGTGGCTTCCCCGATGATGGGTGTTGCCTTGCTGCTTGCCAGGGAAACTGAGGCACGAGAGTGTGCGGAGCTGAGGTTTATTTCAGCATCAGGGTTATTTCTGCCCCTCCACACCCTAACCCTGCCACAGCTCCTGGCTCAGGGAGCGAATGTCTGCCAGAGCCATCCCAAGGCCAGGCCCTGCTGTGGGGCGGGTGGGAGGAAGTGGGACCGGGATAATGCTGCGCCCCAGCCCTTCCTCCTGTGCAGGCACATCCCTGGGGATGGGGACAGTCTGTTCCTGCCAGGCCATGGCAGCAGCATGTTCCCTGGCGGGGCGACAGATATGGTCCTGGGGCGTGTTTCCACCTGGAGTATTCCTCCGGAGTATTTTTGGTAAGGGCAGTCCCCAAGACTGGGTGGGCTGAGGATGCTCGTAGGCAGCAGGGCTTTCCCAGAATCAGGCCTGTGAGCGGGGAAATTGTGCTGCTGTGGGACAGGGAGTGGCACCCAGCCTGTGGAGCTGCTCAGAGCCAGGCGGTGGCTGTGACTCCAGCAGAGACACGCTGACTAACGGGAGGTGACCGCTGGCAGGTCACAGGGCGGACGTGACTCGGTTTCCCTGTGCATGGCCTTGCGTGAGGCACGGAAACACCGCTTCCCACAGGCACTGCCTGACACTCCCTGCAGACCCCTCTGGCAGCACTGCCAGCCAAAACCTCCCTGGAGACAGCTCTACAGAGGGGGAAACTGAGGCATGAGGTCCCAAACTTGGTTTCCCTGGGGTACAGCCTGCACCAGTGTCCCAAGGAAAGCAGAGCCTAGGCTTCAAACCAGGTTTGGACCCACGGGATCCTGCTGGACTGTTCCCAGCAGCCAGCCTGGAGCTTGGCACATTTGTAAGTCATGGTGATGCCTTCCCGAGCCCAAAGGGAGCAGCCACCCCACCAAAGCCCCACTCCCCAACACCACTGCTGTAGCTGCTGTCCCAGCAGCTCAGCCACGGCCGCACTCCAAAGGCAGCCTTGGAATTTCTCCCAGGCGCTCGTCTGCCCCCAAAAATGCCGTTTCCTCCAGGAATGTGCAGAACCAGGGGGGCTGCGGTCCCAGCTGCTGCCCTTCCCCGGCACAGGGGCCTCTCCTGCCTGGGCCCTCTCTGCGTCGCCCAGCTGCTCCCATGCTCCCAACTTCCTGCCCAGAGGCCCCCCGTCCTCCTGCCGGTTTTTCTCACGGCTCTCGCAGCACCAGGCAGCTCTGCAGCGTGTGTGTGAAGGGCAAACAGGCTGGAGAGGCAGCGCCGGGGTGGGCAGGCAGCCCACAGCTGCCCAGGGGAGTCTGCATCCATCCCCGCTCCCAAATGCTCCGCTATTTTCTTCACCTCCAAAAAATATGGGCTTGATTTCCAGCCCCTTTTTCCCCTCCCAAGCTGGACACCAGGGAATGCGGTTTCTGCAACGTGGGCTTGGAGAATCACAGAATCGCTAAGGTTGGAAAATACCACTGAGATTGAGTCCAAACTTCAACCAAACCGTGTCCTTAAATGCTGTGTGTGAGGCACGGGAATGCGCTTCCCACAGGCACTGCCTGACACTGCAGACCCCTCTGGCAGCACTGCCAGCCAAAACCTCCCTGGAGGCAGCTCTGCAGAGGGGGAAACTGAGGCACAAAGTGCCCATCCACAAGTTTTTAATAGACTTTTATAGACTTCCAAGTGGAAATTGTCTTCTGGAGGGCTGGATCCTACGAGGGGGTCACGTAGATCCTGTCACAACACACTGTAACGTCATGGGGCATGTCCAGTGGAAAAATGTCTGGCAGTGGTTGCCTCTGCTATCCCTGCTTCCCTTTGGGGAGGCCCCCAGGCACCACTTTCAACCTGGAGAGAGCCCACAGAGGAGGAATTTGGCTCCCCAGTGTGGTCTCAGGGAGAAGTTGTATGCAGGACCCTCAGCAGTTCCCAGTATGTGTCTGACAAGGTGGCTCCTGGCAGGGAAGGGACATCCCAGGTCTATGATGAGCTTGGATTTGGTTATTCCTTAGTTGCAGTTGCCTGTCCTGGTGTGGCAGCCTGCTGTCCCCAGGGCCCTGTTGCTCAGGCAAGCAACCTTGGCAAACAGGGATGTTCATACTGAAGCTTGACACTGGAGAGGCAACAGGCTCTGGATTCTGGTTAAAGACATCTGGATTTTTTGTATTTTGTTCTGAAAGGGGAGACCTCAAGGTAGCACATCCCAGCTCGGGCTGTTACAGCCTCCTCTCTCCTTTTGAGTTTCTGTTGTTCCCCTGGGACTCCTCCGTATGGATACACACCTGGACTCCTTATAACAGCATGAGAAGCATTCCCAGTCTGGGATAGTTCATCACAGTTCAGGCCTAGCTTTGGTGAGAGTTGGATTCTGTAGGGTCACACAAAGCCATGAAGTCAAAAATGCTTGTCTGGATGGTGTGTCCCAACAGCTGCCAGCTGGGAATGCAGCTCTGCCAGGGAACAGGACACAGGGCCCCCCACCTTGACATGTATCCCCCAGCACTGTGACCTGCAGGGACCCCAGCCTGGCTGCTGGGTCTCCGTGGTTCGGCTCACACGGTCCCAAGCCGATTTGAGGTGATATCCTCTAAAAAGGACTCATTCTCCCCTGATCGCATTAGGGAGGATAAGCCCTGTGCTGAGAGTGGGCACAGAGCAGGCAGGAACAGTGCTGGGGCCCTGGGAACCTCTCCCAAACCATGGCCATGCTCTTGGCACCGTGGCAAGACAAGGGACACAGACCCCAGCTCCCTTAACTGTGCCACACTGCCTTTGACCTGAATGTCACAGCTTGCTGCCCTTTACTCATGTATTTTTATTGTTCCTCTTCCTTTTAGCCACCACGATGGCCTGGAGTCTGGCAGTGAATACGTGAAGGTAAGACACAGAGCTTGCTCACATCCTGTCCCAGCTGGGTGCCAGGGATAGAGAGGGGATGGTGGCCCTGGAACTGTCCAGGTTTACACCAGCAGGCTGCTCAGTTCTGCACCCCTCCTCCTTTCTGGGCTCTTTCTTCGGCCCTGGAAGATATTTCTGGCAAGGCCAGGCAAGACAGAGGAGACACAAACCATACGTGGTGGCCCCAGTGCTGTTCCCACAGGAGCTGCTTGCATTTCATGTTCCCAGATAGTTGTGAACGCCCACAGACGCAGCCTTCTCCCTCCGCCCCCACGTAAAGAAACGGAAGGGTTTGAGCCACTTTCGTGGCTGTCACATGAAAGTTGGTGTAAATCTCTCCAAATCTTTTGCTTATCCTCCAGCAAACTATTAACATTCCTGAGGACTCTTCATGTCTGGCCAGAAATTCATTAGTGAGGCGCCTGGCTCTGGAGGAGAGCGGCTCTTTTGCAGGAGGCTGCTGGCACGATGGGGCGCCGGGCAGGCACAGAGCAGCAGTGCCAGGGGTGCTGTGAGGTTTGGGCACAGAGCACTGAAACCCACTGAAGTGACAGGGTGGTCACTGCCATGCCATGGCCTTTGGGGTGTTTGTTTAAGGAGAGTTGGAGCTTCCTGAGTCCAGTTGTCCAGTGGGGATCTAATCTAGTGTGGCACTGGGGGTGCTGAGAAGTGACTTGAGGTGCCCAGCTTGGGTGGTCTAATTAGCACAGAGCCCTGCACCTTCATCTTTTGGACTTGGGGCTCCTGGTGGTGGCTGTAGCCAGACATGGAAGTGTGGCAACCCTCTGTGGTAACACCAACTGGCAAGCTTGGGAGAGAGCTGGCTGGACCCTGAGCTCATCTGCTGCTTCAAACAGGGGTCACCTCCCTGTGTGTCCATCCCTGGGGCTAATGAGGACCCCACATGCTGAGTCTGGCAACTGGCAGCCTCTGGGCACTGGGGTCAGTTGAGGTTTTTGACGTGCAGCAGAGCGATCCCGCGGGTGGGATGTTCTCTCTGCGCCCTTAAGCCATGTGGCAGAATGGGAGTTCACAGGGCTGGAAGTGGGATGTGTGCCAGGACAACAAAGCTCTGACTGGGCGTATTGGGTCTGGCTGTGATGTAGTTCGTTTTCCCCTGCAAAGCCAATACACTGGCCTCTGCAGGGAAGGGCCCTGGTATGGGGACCTCAAGACACACAGAGAAACTGCTGCATGCACAGGCAAGTCCTGTGAGGGCAAGGAGGGGTGAGGAGAGGAACAGAATAGTTTGGGGTGTTTTCCCTGGTGCTGTTAGTCTGTCCACCCGGAGATGGACACATCTTATGGCTCATGATTTAACAGACTGAAACAATACAGCTGGGGAGCAATGGATATGGTTCTGCCTTTGGGATCAAGTGCTTTTTGGTGAGCCAGGAGAATTCCCTACCATCCAGTCAAATCCCAGACCTGAGCTATCTGGCCTTTATTTTTCATCCATCCCCATGATGTCTAGAAAGAGCCCATGGGCTGTGATTTATACACCACTTCCCTTTGGTCAGAGAAGCAACTGATGGCTGCAGTGACAGCAGCTATTTTAGTCAAATTAGCAATTATCTGGAGTGTGAGTGACCGGGATGACAGGGACACTCCAGCTGATTGCAGGCGCTGTGCCTGGCTGGCAGCCCGTGCAGCTGCAGGGTGCTCAGCACCCAGCAGTGTTCAGCCCCAGGTCCTGCAGGATTTAGGGTGGAAAGGAGGCTGCTGTGCCTGCCTTCGGAGCAAGAGGGGATGGGGGGATCTGCCATTGGTCGGTGTAACTGGGAGGGAAACAAGCAGAGGGGAAACACTGGTGGGGGATGAGCAAAGGAAAAACAGGAAGAAAAGAGCTGGCAAAGGAGAGAGTCAGGAAGAGGGAGAGGATGTGTTGCAAAGCCCTCTTGAGCAAAGGCTGACAGGCAGGTCTGTCCAGGTGTGCACCAAGGATCTGCCAAACATCAGCCCTTGAGCTTCAGCTGCAAAACAGCCAGGGCTGGTGCTCCTATCTCCAAGCCTGGCCTGATTAGATGTGCAATCGGGAGCTAGAGAGGGTTGGAAAGCCAGGATCAATAAGCACTTGGTAATTAATGTGCTTTAATAATAGCCTAAGGGCAGGTATTTCTAAGCTGCCTGGGGATCTGCGCACCCAGCTCTCTGTTTCAACATCCCAACCACCTCAGCTTTGGCCTTTGTGCAGGTGAAGGAGCTGCAGAAAGACATTACCCTTTGGGAGAGTAGCAACCAGTAAAGCTGTCACACGTCCTATGAGAGCTCAGTCAGGGATTTTCAGCTTCCCTGTGAGGAGGGGCAGTCACAGCTGGAGGACTTCACCCTGCAGCACCCCGTGAGGCTCCCACTCACATATTGGTGAAAGCCTCAATAGAAAACCATGGAGCTCATCACAGGGGAGAAGCCCTGGCAGGAGGATGATTCACCGTCGCATCTTTTTGGAGCAGCATGTCCCTGCACAGTGCCATCTGCTCTGTCCCTCTGCCCCAGGCAGGAGATGAGGAGGAGAGTCCATGCTCCCTGCCCAAGCTGGTGGGGCTGCAGGCACCCATGGGACCTGTGGGACCTGCTGCCTCATGTTCCCTGCCCGCAGGCTGTGTGCTGCCACCAGTTCTCCCATGCCTCAGCCCTGTCCTGCTGTTCAGCCGTGCTACTCTCCTGTCTCCTCTCTCCCCTGCAAAACCAGGGGCAGAGTGAGAGCCCAGCCAGCGCCTCTCAGCTCTTTGTTCTGCACAGAAGAGCTGCTTGCTCAAGCAGGGACCTGTATCTCATCAGCCTTGGATGCTGTCTCCTTGTCTGGTAATATGAGGGGCTCGTTTGAATTAATTAGCAGGAAGGCTGCAGGGTTCTGTGGTCGGTGGCAGCAGGAATACCTCTCTGAGGTCACAGTGTCGCCTGGGAGGCATGGGGCTCCTTGGGCCAGGACATACTTTGCAGATGGGAGGGTGAAGCCCCCAGTTACCAAAGCACAGCCAAATTCAGGCTGTGCAGTGCAGGACAGATGTGGAGGGAGTACAGCAAGGTGTAGGTTCCTGTCACTGCCAGGGCTGGAGGAGCCCCTGCCTGTCTCCTGCACAGAGCAGCTGCTGGCAGTGGGTTCAGGCAGGGGTTTGGGGGATTTATTCAAGAGTCAAGGCTGGAGCAATGCTTTGAGTCATCAGTGCTGCCTTGCACATCCCATACGTGATACTGTGGCCTTAATTAAACTGAAGCAGAGCCTTAATTAAACGCAAGTCAGAGACAGCCTACACAGGAAACAGGCAGCCGGCTCCCTGCCATGTGAGGTGGGCACTGGTGTATCCCCCAGAAAGGTATCACCATGTGGGGGTGAAGGAAGACAGGATGGGCGAGAGGAGACAAGGCTGCCCCTGACTCATGGGCATCACTGGGGGGAGCAGGCAGATTTGGAATGGGGAGAAAAGAGGTGCTGGGTCCCCTCAGGGTGTCTGCTCCCCCCAGAGGAGCCAGTTTCTCTCAGAGCACCGGCAGCCAGAGGTGCTGGTTCCCCCCAGGGGTGTCTGTTCCCCTCCGAGGAGCTGAGTCACCTCAAAGGAACCAGTCCCACTGCGGGCACGGGCAGTGGGATACCAGTTCCCTTCAGGGATGCTCGGTGCTCTCAGAGGTGCCGGTTCCCTTCAAGGCACAGGCAGCCGGGGTGCCTGATACCCTGAGGGATGCTGCTTCCCTTTGCAATACAGGATTGCCGGTTTCCTTCAGGGGTGCGTGATCCCCTCAGGGCTGCCTGTTCCCTTTGCGACATGGGAGTGCTGGTTCCTCTCGGAGGAGCTGGTTCCCAGTTCTCCTCAGAGCACAGGCAGCCGGGGTGCCCGATCCCCTCAGGGATGCTGGTTCCCTTTGTGGCACGGGAGCGCAGGTTCCCTCGGAGGAGCTGGTTCCCAGTTCCCCCGCAGGGCGCAGACACCCGAGGTGCCGCTTCCCCCCGAGGTGCCGCTTCCCCCCGAGGTGCCGCTTCCCCGGTTCCCCGGTTCCCCGGAGCCGGGGCGGCCCCCAGGGGCGGGCCGGGGCGGAGCTGCCGCACCGTGCCCGCCCCTCGCAGCCGACAAGGGATGAGGTAATCGGGGAAGCGGCTGAAATTGAAGCCCGGCGGCGGCGGAGGCAGCGGCGGTGCAGCCCGGGCCGGGGCAGCCCCCGCCGGGCGCGCCGCGCCATGACGGAGCGGTGCAGCCTGTGGAGCGCCCTGTCCGCGGCCGCCTGCTGCTTCTACCGCGGCTCCTTCATGCAGGTGCAGGTGAGCGGGGGCGGCGCTGGCACCGCACCGGCTGCCCTGCGCTCGGCGGGCAGCCGCACGCGTGGGGAAGGCGGCGGGGGCAGCGGGAGGGGAAGCGTAAGGGGGACCCCTGGCCACGCACCCGCTGTGGGCTGTTTGGACTCCCTGGTGCAGCGGGGGAGCCTCCCCGGGGAGCCCTGCGGTGCCCCCGCTCACACGGAGCTGGTGCGGGCAGCGCGCCGGCCGCGCTCAGCGAGGCGGCAGCGAACGCGGGGTGAGCCGAGCACCGGGTCGGGGGGTACAGCTCGGCCCCCCTGCAGCAAAAAGATACCACATCCCAAAAAGATACCAGACCGGCGCTTTGACAGGCAGAAAAGTCTCTGCAGGGAACCCTCACCTGCAGCAGACCTCATGAAGGGGAGCGTTTAGCATCCCTCAAAAGGTGGCATGTGCCCGGAGCATCACTGAGAACAGGAGGGAGATCGAGCCCAGATGAGCACACAGCCTCTTGGCCCGAGTGTCCATCTCTGTGCTGCACTGCACAGGTTTGACTGGTGGCAGAAAGCTGGGATCCATCTGTCACCTGTCCTGTGGTGGTTCCAGCACTGCCACTGTCTGGGCATGAGTCTAGGTGTCCTATTTTTGGACTCCAGCATTTGCACAAGGGGGGCATGGTGCTGGGAATTGGTTCCCTCATTTACTGAGTTTGAGAGCAAAGGTGTTTAGGACTGCAGGAGCCAAGCAGGCTCTGGTCTGAAGCACGAGCTGTAGTGTACTGCAAGTTAGAAGGGAGCCGACAGCCAAGAGAGCTGGCAGTCTTATTCAGTACTCCTGCTGAGCAAGGTAGGTGCTGAGCTTTAGAGATTATTCTGGGTAAGACGGAGCCCAGAAGCAGCATTTCAAGTCTTGTCATGATTGCGGCTGATCTCAGCGCAAAGCCAGATTTTGATTGCTGGTGGGGGTGAAGAGGGAAAAGCAGCAGAGCTTTTTCCAGTTGTCCAAAGGCCACTGAGCACGGGGACATGCCCTTGGGCTGCACATTGCAGGGGGTGAGCCGGTGCTTTCAGCCAGCTGCTGCCAGAACAAGGGAGGGACAGGTGAGCATCTGGCTCTCGCATGGGGATCTGAGAAGGGATGAAGGGCACTCCATCCCAAACCCAGAAAGAGTTAAAAGTGAAGCCCTAACTGCTCACCTGGCTCTGCCAGATCTTTCACCATCTATTTGTGTCCAAGCGTGCCCAGCAAACACACACTGAAGTCCCCATGAATGACTGGAGCACTTCCAGCTGACAGCCGCATCCCTGCTCACCGCCAATGGCGGTGCACCCAGCCTGGGAAGCACTGACATCATTTCTGGCCAATAGCAGCTCCGAAAAGGGATGCAGCAGCAGCCGCTGCCGCCGTCTTGGAGTGAGATAAGTAATATATAGATGGATGGAAATGTGTGTATACACACACATCATCACTGCATTGGAGACCTGCTGCCCCAGGGTAGCAGGAGCAGCATACTCTGCCACCCCGCCACACAACCTGGGGTGCTTGTCCCACCTTAGAGCACCCAGATGTTCCTGACCATCAACCCCAGCTGCACCCCACCCCTGCCAGTGAGACAGAATTGCTCCAGAGCTGCCACAAAGGAGCATGGACAAGGGGAGAGGAGACCATGAGGGTAGCCAGGACTAGTCCTAGGAAGGGCTTTGAACTCCAGAACAAAGATCTTGAGCCAAGATCTGCCTTCAGTGGGGACTAATGGAGATATAACATAACCAAGAGATCCCTTCAGTCACCTGTGGGGTGGGCAGATAGGCTGATGCCTTCTCAGAGGCCATTTAGGTTCCTAGACCCATTGCAAGAGAGGACAGAGGAACAAATTATTTCCATATGGATATCAAGATTAGCAGGACAGACTGGCTCACAGCAGGACATGCAAACTGAGAGCAAGCCCATAACAACCTGGGGATTGTTTGTGGTGGGATTTTCTTGTGGTCAGGCAGGGTGGAGTAACCATTTTTGGGTGGTGCCTGGACTGGTAAGTGCAGCAGTCCTGCATCAGGCAGGCAGAATGGTTCTCGGGTTTGCCGTGATGCTCAGCAAGGATGTTTCTTCCAAAATACATCACTGAAGTAGCCAATTGCCAGGTGTGGAAGCAGAGATGACTCCTCATGCAAGTCTGTGGCTTTCCCCAGACACCTGTTCCCAATGGCTTGTTACTCCATTTCCTCACAGTTCTGCTTCCCAGGCCCCAGAGCTGCTTCAGCAGCCAGAGCAAGGGTGGAGAACTCCAAAAGGGGCTGGGATTCCCCTAGCAAGGTCCCAGCACAGGTAGGCATCATAAGCAGGAGGGAAAACAGATGTGCTTGGTGCCTTGGGGTTAGTCAGATGTTATCAGCAGGGTGGGGTGTGAGTACACCTTGCTCTCCAAGCTGACTTCATCCTCATCTGCAACTCCTCCAGGCTGGGAGGGAAGAGCAGGAAAGCAGAATGGAAATAACTCTGGTTTCATAAGATTACCTCTGCAAGGATAGAAAGCCAAATGCCAGCCTTTGAAGCTCTCCTTAGAGCAGGCAGAGTTACAGCTGCTGTTTTATACACACCACAGGCATCAGCACCCTCCATCCCTGCAGTTCTTACCTTTCCACTACCAGTTCCAGTCCTTGCCATTCAACTGGGAAGCACTTCCTCCATTAAGAAAGCAGCACAGAGTCAGGGAAACAGGCAGGGATGGAGAGCCTCAGGAATTGCCTTCTCATGGCAGCTGCCCCATTGCACGGCTGCTCCAGAGGATTCCCCAGCCCCAGGACTGTGAAACAGCCCATCAGGGCACTCTCCTTTCTCCAGCCGAGTCAGCTTGGCTGCCGGTTGGGATTCCTCAAGCAAAGCTTGGCATCATCTCTGGCAGATTTTGAGCTGGTTTGTCTGGTGAGGCTGGTTTGGAGAGCCGCTCTAATCCCCATTTCTTCCTGCTCAGCTGGAAGATGCCTTGGGGTTCTTCATGCTGGAGCCCAGCACCATGCGCTCCAGCCAGATGCTAATGGCAGTCCAGGTTTTCCCCACACCCACCCCACTAGTATGCAAGACCTCACATGGGGCCCTGCATCTTGAGACGTTCCCTTGGCACGGCCGAGAGCGCCAAGCGATGCCTTTTCAGTACAGCGCTCAGACATCCGCTTACACACTGCTGACAGCGCCCGGCTGGCCCGCGCCGCCTCGCCAGGCCGTGCCATGCCAGGCCCTGCCAGCGCCTCGGCACCCGGCCAGCTGGCAGCCTGCGAGCCGGGCTCCTCCGAGACACGCTCCCGACGGAGCGGGGAAACTCGAGCGCTGCTGAAGGGCTCAGGGGAAACACGGCCCTCCACAGCACGGGGGTCTTTGCTGCGAGGGCTCGTGGGGAGCCCAGTTCCTGCACAGAAGGGGAGCAGACAGGTGATTTTGGCAGCGTGTGGGAGTAGTGGGAGAGATTCACAGCAAGGACCAGTCTCGGTTACATCACACCAAGGAAAAGGGCTCCATGTGATCGGTGTCATGCTGCCTCCCCAGCCATTATGGCCTGACAATCACTCCAAGCAGTGGCTTCTTAGTGGCCATGCAAATTGGGTGGGATTTCGCTTCCCAGGCAGGGACACTGCCCTCCACATGGCTGGAGAAGGTGGCTCCTGACACCCTCTGCTCAGGGAGCTGGGCTCCCTCCCCCATCTGCAAGATGCAAAACCTTTCTTGCCTCTCGCAAACCTCCTGTTCTCTCCTAGCTTAGCTCATGGCTCCTGGCGTGGATGCCAGCCAGCTGCTGCCCAAATCTAGGCTTGGAGACACTGGGCACTGCTCAGCTGGGCTTGTGTTTTTGTTACCCCGCATATTTGCATGGGGAGGATTTGGAGGAAAACCCAGATGTACAATGCTGAGCAGAACAGGCACTAATCCCTGCTCCAGGGGTGGTGGGGGGAGAGCTGTAATCCAGCCTGCTCCCAGCTCAGCTCTGATGGCTTTCACCTGCACAAACAGCAGAGGTTCCTGGGGGATCCCTTGATGCCCCAGAGTTTGGGGGGAACCCTGTCACAGAGAGGGTGCTGCAGTCAAGGGTCCCTCACACCCCTCGGCCAAGCCAGGTCTGCTCCGTGGCAATGGATTTGTCGCCATGGAAACAGCATCTGCTCGGCCTGGGCCCCCCAGGAGGCAGCCGGACCCCTGCAGCATCCGCCGGCTACCATTTATTTTTAATCGGGCTCAGCAGCACCGGGTGGCTTTTGTCTCCAGGAGGGCCCAGAGCAGCAGCAAGTGCTCAGATCCCTGCAGCCCTTGGTCAGTGGGGGGACAATCCACATATCCCTGCAGCTCCAGTCAACAGGACCCTCTCATAGGGGGGATAAACATGGTTGGATGAGCAAGTCAGAGTTCAATCCACACTGTTTTCATAGGCTGCTTCCACCACCTTTGATTTGACAGGAGCTGGGAAGGGAGGAACAAAGGCAGGCCAGGCTGGTGAGGGCAGGGCCTGGAGAGCACAGTCCAGTGCACAGGCCCTTGGCCACTGCCTCCTTCCATCTCCCCAGGCTGGAGCAGGGTCCCCAGGACAGGATCCCTGCCTGGTTTGGCGAATGAACGCAGCTACCAGGGGGGATGGAACATCTCCTTGGGGAAGGAGAGACCTGGGGCCAGTGTCCTGCTGAGGGACTCTGGGGTGCCAAGAACGGCACAAGGGCAGTGGGTACAAGGCAGGAGAGCAGCACAGTGCTCTACACTTCCCCTTGCTCACAAGCAGTGGAGGAGCAGAGGGAATCAATACAGGGCACACAGGATGAGGCAGCAGGTGAAGAGGTCAGCTCCAAGGCAAGTCCCTGAGGTGTTGGCATGGGGCTGCAGCCCCCTGTGCTCTGGGGAGCCAGCTGCCACACCAGGCCAGCCATGAGTGCCAACCTGCTCCTCTGGCAGTGCCAGAGCTGTGTCAGCAGAGCTTCAAGCCCATGCCTGTCCTGTGAGACAATACCAGAATCCTGCCCCAACAGGCACCAGGGAGCTGGGCCAGCCCTCGCTGCCTCCTTACAACTGGCACTGTCACCAGAGGTGAGCCAGGCCACCCAGCCACCCTCGTTTATGGGAGCAGAGGAACAGGGCACCCCAGTAGTGCCATCCAAGCTTCTTAGCCCATGGCAGTGGTAACACATATGCCCCTCTCAGGACACCACACATCTGGGATATGGAGGGAACCCACGAGTCTTGGCTCCCAGGCCCTGCTCCATCACACAGCTGTGTCAGTACCACAGCAGGATCACCTCAAAGCCACTGTGTCAACCAGGAGAACTGGCCCCATGTGAAGCACGCATGAACCCCAGACTTGTGCTCACATCCCCAAATATCCACTGGCTCCACCATGCCAGCAGCTGCCCTCTAGGAATACTGCAGCAGGCAGTGGAAGGAGGCAGGCAGGCAGGCAGGCTCCAGCCAACAGACACATGAAGCCATCATCCCTTATCTCTCCAGGGAAAAGGAGGGGGCAGATTGCATCCTCCAGGCTCAGGTGCATCAGTGCTGGTGAAAGCTAATTTCTAAAAGCTAATTTTGATGCAGAAGGTTCCCTTTACATTTATCATTAGTATTTATGCTGCCATCAGGCTAAGCACAGTTAACCCTTTGAAAGGGGAGCTGTGGTAGATGGTTAAAGGAGGAGCAGTAATGCAGGTTTCCTGCTGAAAGAGTGCTTCTTATGGCAGTTCAGCCCCAGAGATGTTTAAGGGGTTTTCTCCTGCCCAACCACACTCAGCTCTTAGCTGGGGCAGAGGAGCAGCACACCAGGCACAGGGCGGCCAGGCACAGTAGGGACATGCCACCAGGAGACCTTCCAAGTGCTCCTGGTGACAGGACCTGGCCATCAACAGGCACATTACCACATCCTTTGCTACAAGCAGTAATCCTCACACACAGCTGAGTTACCTGGCCCGGGGGGGATAATTGTGCTCCTGGCAGGTGCCACAGTCCCCACACAGGGGTCCTGCCATCCCTTCCTTCCCCAGTCCCTGCACTGCCTGACACTCTCTCTTCTCCTGTACAGTTCTCCAAGGAGAAATACATCCTTGACTCATCCCCAGAAAAGCTTCACAAGGAGCTGGAGGAGGAGCTGAAGCTGAGCAGCACCGACCTGCGCAGCCATGCTTGGTACCACGGCCGCATCCCCCGGGAGGTGAGATGGGGAAGGTGGGTGGCTCTGGGCACCCTTGACTTGGAATGTTGTGGGAGAGCACTCTGAGGCCACTCAGAACTGCCAGCCTGTCCTTCTGGGAAATATCTGGTCAGAGGCTTCATTAGCTCTGAGCTGCCTGATTTTGCCTCAGCACCCAGAGCCAGGGGCAAGGGGAACAACCTGTGCCCCAAATAACAGCTCGGCAGATCATCCACTCTGCCCTGTGGTCCATCCAGCGTGGCTGTGGCTGAGCTGTGCCCTGTCCCCCTGACAGGTGTCCGAGAGCCTTGTGCAGAGGAATGGCGACTTCCTCATCCGTGACTCGCTCACCAGCCTGGGTGACTACGTGCTGACGTGCCGCTGGCGCAACGAGCCGCTGCACTTCAAGATCAACAAGGTGACAGTCAAGTCCAGCGATGGCCATACCCATGTCCAGTACCTCTTTGAGCAAGAGAGCTTTGATAATGTGCCTGCCCTTGTCCGCTTCTACGTGGGCAACCGCAAGGCCATCTCGGAGCAGAGCGGGGCCATCATCTACTGCCCCATCAACCGCACCTTCCCCCTGCGTTACCTGGAAGCCAGCTATGGGCTGGCCAACGGGAAGCATGGGGGACCCCACAGCCCCTCCACCCAGAAAGGGGGACACATCAAGAGGAGGAGCATCACCATGACAGACGGCCTGACTGCAGACAAGATCACCAGGGCTGAGGGGTGCCCAACCAGGTGAGCGTGCAGTCTCATCCCAGCTCAGCTACGCAGAGGATCGGCCTCAGGAATGAGGCAGGGCATGCTCAGTCACTGCTCTCTGGGTGCAGGGCAGAGGTTGGGGAGCAGGGATGGAAGAGAGAGACCAGCAGAGGCATAGGGGAAGAACCAGTACTCAGCTGGAACTGGGGTTTTCTCCCAGGCTGGCTGCCAGCCATGCTGAGCTACCACAGCAGACGCCCAGCAAGCAGACATGACTTTAGCATCACAGGCCAGAAGCCAGAGAGTGTTTTACAATCACCCAGTCCGGGATTACCAGCATGTCAGGGCTTGTTAGAGCCATGGAGCTGAGCTTTCCCAGGCAAACATGAGAGGAGAGTCAGTCCCAGACACCAAGACAGCATTTGTTGTTTGGTTTTGAATGGCCCTTTTAGTTTCAGAGCCCTTTCCATTCAGCATTTGCAAGGAGTTACCAAGCAGGGCTGAAAGCCTGATGGGCAGGAGGAGACTGATGTGTCTGTGCTAATGGAATCTGCACAGACCCTGGATCACAGCCTTCACGAAACTGAGCTGTTCACATTAACCTTGGCCAGCTGGGCTTCTCCAGAGGTGGAGGAGGAGACTTCCTTTGTATGGCTCACTTTTGGCAGTCCCAGGCTGTCCAGAGCCCTGCAGGGAAGGCAGGGCCACACACATATCCTCACATGCAGCAGCCAAGGGCAGACCCATCTACCCCTGCCTCCAGCAGGACACAGCCTGTTGTTAAGCCAAGCTGCTTTCTCACCACCCTGACCTTCTGAGCCCAAGGGCAGGGTGAGAATGCACCAGCAGAAAACAGGCAAACAACTGTTATGGCTGGGAAAAGGAAAACATTCAGACTTCCAGAAGAGCGTATGTGTTTCCAGAAGAAGAGCCCAGATCCATCAGTCTTTTCTCATCACTCACATTTTCCCCAAATCCCTTATCACCACCACTGCTGTCCCATCCTCCTCCCACTGCTGAGGCACAGTGCTCAAGACCAAACACATCACAGCAGCCCAGCCCTCACCCACAGGGGAGGCTTGGAGGGCAGTGAATTACCTGCCATAACTCCTTGCAACCCTCCCTGCACTCAGCATCTTTTGCAGCACCATTGACACACAGTGTTTTCATCAGGCCACCACTTGCTGCCCCATCAGCTTGTAACTTCCCAAGTCCTGTTTCCAGGCACTTTCCAGCTCTCCTAAGCTTTGGGTCGGAGCAGCTGTTTGCCTAACCAGCCCAACACAGCTCCCAGGTAGAAATAGAGTAACACAGTGTTAGATACCACTTTGCAGCACAACCCTAGAAAACTACTATCCATGACTTCTTTGCTAGATTCACTTCCCCACAGCATCCTGGAGTGGATCAAACTCTTGCCATCCCAAGTACCTTGTCTTAGCATTGCATACTGTTGCATTGCTCTGCTTTCCTCTGTAGGACCAGGATCCATGCAGGCAGGTTTGTCTCTGATTTATGTGGATCAGTGGGTAGTGACCCCTTCTGCTCCCAACTACTGCAGGGACTCCCTGCTCACTGCTCCAGCTGAGCTTGTTCTGGGTAGTTGTGGAGGGAGGTGATGATCTAAGGGAGGTGTTGGGGCAGCAAACTCTCATATCAGCCCCTCTTGCTTGCCCAGGCCTTGCTTTAAGGAACTAACCTGTGCCCTCTGCCCCCTCCCTAGCGTGTCCCTGCCCCACCACAGAGACATCATTCGCAACTGTGCTGTCAGCGTGGACCAGATCCAAGACCTGCACTCCCCGATGTCCCCCATCTCTGAGAACCCAGCATCACCTGCCTACAGCACAGGTAGGCATTGCCACTCCATCCCTCTGGGGACAGTGGGGATGTGGATCAGCCTGGACTTGGCACTGCTGTGATGCAGGGACCTGAAGAAGGGGACCTTAGGGACAGGACCTCAGCCAGTCCTCGGCTGCATCATTGTGCAGCTGTCCTGGGACCAGTTGTTCTGTTTTGGCAGAGGGGCTTTCCCTGAGCCCCATGTTTCTGGGCTGCTGCTTCTGCAGTCCCTATGTGTGTGCATCTTCAGGCTTTGATAAGTGTCTCTTCTGTTCCCTACAGTCACACGGCTAAAGCCACATGCCTGCCAAGCATCTGGAATCACCCCAGCCTCTCCAGTCATAAGAAGGTCCAGCGAACCCCAACTGTGCCATGGGAACAACAGCAAACCTCTTCCAGACCCTGCCCACAGCTCCCATTCGACCCCCTGCCATGGCTACGCCCGTGCCTCCCCCTCTCCCTCCGTGAACAGCTACAGTGACCCAGACACGGGGCACTACTGCCAGCTGCACCCCACCTCACCCATCAGCAGGGACCGGCCAGCCCACGACACCAAGCAGCTACCAACAAAGAGCTACGTGGAGAGGCTAAAGGTGGAGGAAGGACAGAGAGGGACTGTGGAGAACAGCTCTGGGGAAGCAGAGGCAGGGCACAGGCTGAAAGCAGAGCTGGACTTCATGGGCTTTGTGCCCCCCACCATGGAAACAACCTCTTCCTTCAACCCTGCTGCCTTCCAGTCCTTGCTCATCCCCCTGGATAACAAACCTCTGGAGATGACTGTGCTAAAGAAGGTCAAAGAGCTGCTGGCAGAGGTGGACGTGAAGACACTGGCCAAACACATCACCAAAGTGGACTGCCTGGTACGGCCAGGGCCTGGAGGGAGGGCTGGGCACTGCTGCCCTCTGATCAGTCTGGGTTGTCAGGGATCAGTGCATCCCCAAACATCAGGCAACCCCTGAGCATTGGAGCATCCTTGCAGGGCTCTGCCATGGTGTATCAGCCAGGGCAGGCAGAGGCTGGGCTGGGGCAAGAGGCTGCTCGAGGACACTTCAGCCTCTCCTCAATGAACAAAGGTCTAATCAGCTTTCACCTTCCTTGCCAGGTTGCCCGGATATTGGGTGTGACAGTGGAGATGCAGCGGCTCATGGGGGTGAGCTCTGGCATGGAGCTGCTCACCCTTCCCCACGGCCACCAGCTCCGCCTGGACCTGCTGGAACGGTACGGCACAGCATGGCCAAAGTGGGCCCACTGGGCTGCCCTGCACTGCCTGGTCCAGCTTCCCTGGGTGTTCCCAGCCTGGCACAGGGGAGGGGAGAGGAGGAGCCCTGTGTAAGCCCCCAGAGCATCCCCCCTCCCTGTGCTGACCCTGCTCTGTGTCTTGCCCCTTGCAGGTTTCACACCATGTCCATCATGATCGCTGTGGACATCCTGGGCTGCACAGGCAGCACGGAGGAGAGGGCAGCCCTGCTCCACAAAACCATCCAGCTGGCTGCCGAGCTGAAGAGCACCATGGGGAACATGTTCAGTTTTGCTGCTGTAATGGGCGCCCTGGAAATGACACAGGTAGGGGGACATTCCTTTAGTCCTCATGGCCTGCGCTCAGCCCCTTGCTCAAAATGTATCCCTCTCCCTGTGTCCTGCAGCTCCAAGAGTCACTGGGATGCGTGAAAGGGGAAAATGCCCCGGGTAGGCAGCATGGGGCCACATCCGCTGGGATGCAAGCAGGGAGGGGGAAGAGTCATCCCCTCCACAGAGCAGACAGCCTAGTCCCGCCAGGATCCAATTGTTTTTCAGTGGTTGGGCTTTTTGTTTTGTGCTGGGCTGTGTTCCTGGGAGGAAATGAATCTGCCCTCCAGTACAATACAAATCAGTCTCAAGGCTGTGGCAGCAGCGTCTCCGGGCCACACTGCTCCCTTTGGAAGATGAAAGGAGATTAAAATTCAATTTTAAATCGAGCCCAGCTGGGAAGTCTTGCTTCCTGCCTGCACAAAGGAGGTGGAATGGCTGCCCCCTCCCTGCATCTCATCTTCAAGGCCGCTGTGACGAAGGAAAGTTGCTGTCCTGGGGCACGGGCAGGGGGGGAAATCCTAAGCCCAGCCTCACTACCAGAGCTGTGCCATGTCTGGCCATGAGCACTGGTGGAGAAGGCTGTTTGCAGGGGCAGCAGGCACTGTTGTGTGCAAGGCTGGGCACTATGGCTCCAGGGTCAGGCTGTTCGCACTGGTTCCTGGAAGCTGTGCTGCCCCTGCACTTCCTACCTGCCCCATCTCCTTTCAGATTGCCCGGCTGGAGCAGACCTGGATGGTGCTGCGACAGCGGCACACAGAGGGTGCAATCCTCTATGAGAAGAAGCTTAAGCCATTCCTGAAGAGTCTGAATGAAGGGAAAGGTAACAGGAGCAACTCCCTTTGTCTCACTTGCTTTCTCCTTCCCACTTTTGTCTGGGCACGGCCTCACTTTGAGTTTGAGAGCTCTGACCCTCTCCCAGCTAGTGCCAGACACCCTCTGGCTCCTGAGCTGCCCCAGCACTCAGCAGAGCCCATCTGGCCTTGTTTGCCCCTTTCCTCCCAAGGAAGCATTTCATAACTAAATAAAACCAGCAGCTGAGCCAAACTGTCGTGCTTGCATGGCAGTGAGTGCCAAACCAAGGGACAGGTTTGGCTGCCAGTTGGAAAGATGAAAATCCATGTGTCTCTAATGCCTGGTGCCCTGTGGTCTGCAAACCTGCTCCTCATTGCAGCCCTGGGAAATGCAGCCTGAGCATGGCCATCAGCTTTCCCTTCCCAGCACGGCCAGAAACCCTGGCTGGGAGGAGCTGGTGTTGGACAAGGCAGTGGCCCCAGGCACAGCGATCAAATAGCCACAGCAGCTGCTGTGTCCAGCTGAGCCTTAAAGCCTCTCCTGGGAGCACAGTGACAGCCTGGTGTCATGGCAGCGTTTGGCCACGGGAGCACTCCAGGGGGAGATGGGGAGGGGGGCGCAGGGTCACAGGGCCATGTGGGGTCCTAAGAGTGCCTCTCTCCACAGAAGGGCCACCGCTGACCAACACCACCTTTCCCCACATCATACCTCTTGTGACTCTCCTGGAGCGGGATGAGGCTCTCACGGAAAGCCCCGAGTCCTGGGAGGCCACTGACAATGGCGTGGAGGTGGTGATGGCCCACCTGGAGGCAGCACGGTTGGTGGCTCACCATGGTGGGCTCTACCACACCAATGCAGAGGTGAAGCTGCAGGGTAAGCAGTAGGGACAGCAGAGCCCCTTTACCTCTGCCCCATGCCCAGTGTGCAGCTCCAGCACACACAGGTGCAGGGGATCCCATCCCAGGGAACTGACTCTCTCTCTTGCAGGTTTCCAGGGTAAAGCGGAGCTGCTGGAAGTCTTCAGCACCGAGTTCCAGCTGCGACTGCTCTGGGGCAGCCGTGGGGCTGAGAGCAGCCAGGCTGAGCGCTACGAGAAGTTCGACAAGGTCCTCACTGCCCTGTCCCACAAGCTGGAGCCAGCAGTGCGCTTCAGCGAGCTGTAAACTCCCCCAGGCCCTCGGAGACCCCCAGCTCCCAGCCTGCATCCCACCAGTGGCTGTGGGGCAAGGGAACGGACCAGGCACCCAGCATCAGGAGGAGGAGGAGAGATGGCCCAGAAAGGCACTGAGGCACAGGTCAATTTTGAGACAAAGAGGAGGAAAAGCAGCCACCTCAAATATGCCACATACCTCTCCAGGACACAACAAGCCAGGGGTCCACAGTGCTACTCTGAAGAGTGGGGACAGTGTCTGGGCAGGCCAGCACCAGCCTCCACACCCAGCCCTGCTGAGGTCCATGACTACATGGTGCCACTCACCTCACCCTTTGGTTTTGTTTTTTACCATCTCCATCTTACCCACAGCTGCTGGATCCCGTGTGTAAATATATTTTCACGATTATTTCTTGATGTACAGACTTGTGAAGGATGGTCCTTGTTGTAAATAATTAGGCTTATTCATTTTGTCATGTAAATACATGTACATATCTCATGGGTTTAGTTCTTACATACAATAAACTTTTATCCTGTTCCTCAAGGGAACTCCCTGTCCTGTGGGTGTCCTTTAAAGGAGCCCCCCCAGGGGAGCAGAGCTTGGGAAGGGCTGATGGGGGGAACTTCTAGTCACTGGCAAGGGCCTCTCTCAGATCCACATGGAGCTAGAAAGCACACAGGGCTGGTGGGATGATCAGTGGGAATGGTGTGTCACTCTTCACAGCACAAGAGCTCTGCTGCTGAACTCTCTCCAGCCACAAGGAGTCCACTGCAGGATGCAGTTGCAGGACCAGGTGCAAATTATGTGATTTAAAGCACTTTACTGATTCATTCTTGGCCAAGTAAGGTGGAACCACCACCTGAGACATCTGTGATGACATGGGGAAGATGCTGAGAGGGTCTGCGGTGTCAGGGAGGTTCTCATCCCCTCAGCAGCACCCAGACCCCATGGTGGCCCAATGACAGCCCTTCTGAGGAGGGCTGTGTGGTGTCACAGAATCATACAATGGTTCATGTTGGAAGGGACCGCGGTGGGTCAGCTGGTCCAACCTCCCTGTGGGCTCCACAGCCTCTCTGGACAACCTGTTCCAGTGCATGGTCACTGCACAGTAAAGAAGTTTTACTTTGTGTTCAGGTGGAACTTCCTGGGCATCAGTTTCTCTACCCATTGCCTCTTGTCCACAGCACCACTGAGCAGAGGCACCCCTCCTTAGGCATATATATATATATATTATATATATATATATATAAAATAAAGCTGAGCAGAGATGCAGGATCACCTCCCTGATCAGCTGACAATAGTCTTCCTAATCCACCCAGGATCCCATTGGCCTTGCTGGCCCACAGGGCACACTTCGGGCTTGTTGGCCACCAGGATCCCCAGTCCTTTTCAGCAGACTGCTTTCCATGTCAGTCCCCAAGCGATACCGGTGTTCGGGGCTGTTCCTGCCCAAGTGCAGGACCCTTATTTAGTTTCAGAAGGTTGTTCTGTGCGAGAGGGTCCCCAGGGTACAGTCCCCAAGGCACAGGGTACAGGGGACCACAGGGACCCTGCCCAGGTGGGGGGCGGGGCGATGCGAGCAAGGCCACGCCCCCTTGGTACACGGCCCCGCCTCTTTCCCCATAGCCCTGCCTTAGGGAGTCCCGCCCCCTTTGGCACCGCCCCATTTGGCACCGCCTCCGCGCGGGGCACGCTGGGAGTTGTAGTACGGGCGGTGCGGAAGCCGCGGCCGCCATGGCCCCCGGAGCGGCCCCGGCCGCGGTGCCGGTCCGGGTCCTGCTGGTGCTGCTGGCGGCCGCCGCCCGCCCCGCCGCCACCTGGGACCTGTGGGCGCTGCGCTGCGGCTTCTCGGCGGACTGCGAGTGCGGCTTCGGGCCCGATCTGCGTGGTCAGCGGGAGCGGCCGGCCGGGAAGGGGCTCTGGGGGCAGGGGGGTTCCCGGGGGCGGGGGGCTCACAGCCGCCAAGGCCGGGAAGCAGCAGGCCAGGGGATCCCGGGAGCCAGCGGGTCTCCAGGAGAGCCTTCCCGGGGGCATCCCTTGGAGCGGGGTCTCTCGGCAGTGGGGCAGTCGGGGCTGACAGGGCCCAGCAGGGCGGGACGAGCGATGACAGCCCGCGTTCTCCAATCCTGGTTTCGCTTCGTTTCAGGTCTGGAGTTTGACTTGGCCACGAATCTGGTGGGGCAGCCCCTGGTGAGGCAGCAGGTGATGAAGGGGCTGAGGGAGTTCCTGGAGAAGCCGAATCCAGAGAAACCCCTTGTGATGTCCTTCCACGGCTCGACAGGAACAGGCAAAACCTATGTGAGCTCCATGCTCATCCGCTACCTCTTCCAGAGGGGGCTGCAGAGCCCCTACGTTCACCACTTCTCCCCCATAGTGCATTTCCCACACGCTGAGCAGATAGAGCAGTACAAGGTAAGGGACACCCCTCAGCGGTGCCACTTGACTGGGGGGGTTGGGCTGTGTCTGTCGTGATCCTCAGTACATATGTATTCAAGTTGTTTCCCGAAGTGCAGTAGGAATAAAAGCTCTTTGTTTTACGCTCTCAGACAAACATAGCTGAGTGAGTGGCTTCATACACTGGCTGAAGGAGCCACTAGTAACCGCTATATACTCAGTTATTACTTTCATCCTCTCCACAGCAGTCCTTGCCCTGATCGTGTTCTCATTCTTAAATATTTACACAGCTCCTTGACCGCATAAACAAAAGTGCTTGGCTTAGATAAAAGGCACTAAAATTTTCACATTGCTTTCCAAACAGCCTGATGGCCATAAAAACCTGCATATCACTAGACTTGTAATCCCCTCCTCACAGAGCACACAGCTTCCTAACAGACTCTCCATGGTGCCATTCTGTCTCTTAGAGCTGAGAAAAGAGAGAAATCAAAATGCCAGATTCTCAGCAGAGTGGGGATTCAGCACACCTGAACCTTTATTTTCTGGGTGTTTGGAGAAGTTATTTGTTGTATTGTGTCCTTAGAGGAAATGCTTTTGGAAAAGTAAATCCCTTCGTGGCTGAAGTGCTTCAGTTAGGAGTTATGCATGCCCCCAGGCAATGTGAGTGGTTTTGTGTGGGCTGGCAAGTACCTTCAGCCATGATAAAGAGCTGTTCTGGGTCAGTGCAGGCACATGTTTCTGTATCAGAACAGGAGCTGGCAAGAAGCTGGGAACTGTGTAGATACAAAAGGGAACAAGAAGAACGTGGGGAGCTGTAGGAGTCTGAATCTTCAGCTTTAGTGTGCTGCCTCCTCCTTTAAATCTATAATGAAAGACCTACAATGGGCTAAAAAACTGGTAAAGAGCCACTGTATGAAAGCCAGAATAAAGGGCCCTCCCCAGCACTGGGTCTTTGAGCTCCAGCTGTGTGGTGTTGTGCAGGGACACTGTTCTCAGCACCTTTGGCTCTGCTTGCGTTCCTGCCTCAGCCTTCACTCTGAGGTGCTCAAGCCTTCCTCGCCATCTCTCTGCCTTACAGCTTGGTGGGTGTTTTTCCTAGGAAAACCTGAAGCGCTGGATCCAAGGGAACTTGACAAACTGTGGACGGTCAGCGTTTCTCTTTGATGAGATGGACAAGATGCACCCAGGCCTGATTGATGTGATCATTCCATTCCTGGGACCCTCATGGGTTGTGTACGGGACCAACTACCGCAAAGCCATCTTCATCTTCATCAGGTGAGAGAGGCCTCTCCATGGGGCCTTCCAGCTCACTGCTGCTCATTTGGGCAGAGGTCACACCTACTTCAGGCAGGGCACGCACTTATTTTGCCTTTCCTTCTCCAAGCCTTGAGCCTCTACAAATGCCAAGAGATGCTGTCTCACTGTGAACAGACAGATCTGGAGAGTGTGAAAAAGCCTCCTCTGCATGTTATTTGGCTGCCTCTTACAGGAGTTATTTTGGGCCAGGCAGCTGGGAGCTGCTGGCTTGCACTCTGCAGGCTGGTGGGTGTCAGATGCCACCTGAGACACAATTTTCCTGGGTACACACTGGATAAGCCTCTCATTCTTGTGCAGCAATGCAGGAGGGGAGCAGATCAACAACGTGACATTGGCTCTGTGGCGTGCCCGCAAGGACCGGGAGGAAATCACCTTGCAGGACCTGGAGCCAGCCATCTCCAAGGCCGTGTTTGAAAACCCTCAGAGTGAGTCCATGGAGCTGAGCTCCTTCTGTAGCCCCACAGCCCAGCAAAAGCAGCCAGGCCTGTTCTAGGAAGCCACACACACATCACCTGTCACCTCCCAAGCAGCCAGAAAGGGACTAGGGGGTTTTGAGGGACTGGAACTGTGATCCCCTTGAGGTTTCCTGGCAAAGGGAACCAGTTTCTGAGCCAGGAGACCTGTTGCCATATTTAGCAAAGTTCTTTGGAGACAAGGTGTATTTGCAGCTGGGGGCTGGCAGACAGCACAGCACACTTGCCAGAACAGCACTGAGCTGTATCGATCCCCACTGCCTGCCCCAATCTCCTTGCTTTGCCCTTAGCACAGGGAGCAGAGCTTAAATTCTGACTAGACAAGCTAAATCCCCCGTTCCCAGAGAACAAATCTGTTTGAGGGGGATGTGACAACTGCTGGGTTCAACCCTCTCCTTATACAAAACCTGCAAGATCTCTCTTCAGCAGAGTATTTTGGTTTCACACAAAGCACCTCTTTGAATTGCAGGGACTGCAGAGACTCTCTGAAGGTAAAACCATCTCTTCCTTTCCTTATGCAGGTGGCTTCTGGCAATCTGGGATCATTCATGAACATCTCATTGATTTTGTTGTGCCTTTCCTTCCACTGAAGCACCACCACGTAAAGCAGTGCGTCATCAGCGAGCTTGTCCAGCAAGGTCTTGAGGTACGCCCCAGTGTCGTCCAGGAGGTGGCTGACAGCATCCCCTACTTCCCAGAAGAAGAGAAATTATTCTCATCAACAGGCTGTAAAACAGTGGCCTCTCGCATTAGTTTTTTCTTCTAGTCACTGGCAAGGGCCTCTCTCAGATCCATATGGAGCTATAAAGCGCCCAGGGCTGGTGGGATGAGCAGTGGGAGTGTGTGTCACTCTTCACAGCACAAGTGCTCTCCTGCTGAACTCTCTCCAGCCACAAGGAGTCCACTGCAGGATGCAGCTGCAGGACCAGGTGCAAATTATGTGATTTAAAGCACTTTACTGATTCATTCTTGGCCAAGTAAGGGTGGAACCACCACCTGAGACATCTGTTATGACATGGGGAAGATGCTGAGAGGGTCTGCGGTGTCAGGGAGGTTCTCATCCCCTCAGCAGCACCCACCTGCAGCTCTTCCCACTTCTGGCAGCTGTTGATACCCAATACCTTAAGATTCTGAGCCCACAGAAGAATGTTTCTTCCTTACAGCATTTTAACAGCTTTTTAAAAACCTTTTCAAGCATAGCTGTGCCTCAGCTCCTTGGCACAATGTGAATACTGGTGCTGACTCCTGCAAACACCTCAACATGGCAACAAAGTTTTCTTTTCAAGGAAGTTTTAGAGCCACCCACATCTCAGTTTTATTTCTCTGTGAATAGGTGCTGGTAGGGACCAGCTTCAACACCATGTGAGGGGGGTAACGTGGGAGAGGGCAATGCCTGATCTGCCATGAGCCAGGCTCCCCTACCACCCCTTCATCCATCTTTCCCCTAAGGGCCAAAAGATTTCCCTGTTGCAAACCAGGAAAACAACAACAAAAGACTTCTTGCTTGTTTCACCAGCCAAGAAGAATCTCATCCTACCTCCAGGGGAGCCCACAGTGCTGCTAACGGTTCTGAAAATTCCTTTTATTCAGTGGTGGTTTTTACAGCAGAGTTGGTGCTATGAACTGTGGAGCTTCTTGTACATCCTTCTGCTGGTCAGACCTTGCAGGCTTTGGCTGGGCCAGCACCCGTTCAGTTTCAGGAATGTCACAGTGGGGGACCTGGGGACAAGTTAGAGAAGATTAGTGCTCCAGACTGCCGAGCATGGGATGCGCAGCCTGGCTTTTGCCCAGATTTTAATATCCTCTGTGCTGTTATGGAACAAGAGGTCAGAGGAACCAGAGTCATTAACTTGCTGGGAATAACCTGCTCCAGGGTTGGGTGTAGGGACACTTTGCAAAGCTTCCAAAGCTCGGCTTGTTCCCTTTATGGAAATGAGCTGCCAGTGGACCATGCCAGTTCCGGGCCCTGAGCTTTGGGGATTTTAGACACCACCCAAAGGCTGCCCAAGAACTGGCCCAAAGACAGAGGCAAAAATTCTGCCTCTTCCAGAAATATGATGCATTTCTAATTTTAAAATAAATCTTTTAAGAATTAAACAGTTGAGGTCTTTACATGGATTCCTGACTGCAGGTGGTGTGGGAGAACTTGGAAGATGAGGAATTTCACAGTGATGTGCTGCTGGGCCGGGGAACTGTCACAGTGCCCTGGAAGAAAGCTCTGCCCTGCTGGCAGGGTGAGGACCCACGCAGGGCTGAAGGATGGCTTGGGGAAAGGTGAGGACTGATGTGTTCCCCCATCCAGCCGTGTCTCAAGGGCCGGCACGTGAGTGGGGACGGAACAGCACAAACACACGAAGCACGGGGCCCAGTCCTGGGCATTCAGTGGTCCTGCAGATCCCTCTGCAGAACACGACCGCCTCTAGGATCATCCGGCCCGCGGGGCACTATGATAGCGGCGACACCGCCCCCGACACCGCGACACCGCCCCCGACATCACAGCACCGCCCCGCAGCCCGCTAGAAAGATGGCGGCTTGCCAGTAACCAAGATGGCGGCGGCGGCGGCGACGAGATGACGTAGGCGGGACGTTGAGCGGCGCGCGGCGTGACGCCACGCCGGCACGGAGGGCGATGCTGGCGGCGGAGGTGGCGGGGAGCGCGCGAGCGCTCGTGGGGCGGGCGGGGCCGCGCGCCATGGTGAGGGGGGGAGCGGGGGACAGCGATGCTGTGAGGGGAACGTGGCTGGGAGGGGAACGGGGGTCAGCGAGGCTGTGAGGGGAACGTGGCTGTGAGGGAACGGGGGGCAGTGGGGGCTGTAAGGAGAACAGGGTGGATCTGAACTGCGAAGCGAGCGGAGGGAGCAGGGCTGTGAGGGCAGTGCCAGGGGGGATCAGGTCATGGACGAGCACCGGCGCGATCAGGGCTCTGAGGGAGGCACCGAGGGAAGAGGGACTGAAGGGAATTCTGTGGGGATTGGGGCTGTGAGGACCCAGCCAGCTGTGGGGAGCATAGAGGGAGCGGGTTTTAGACTTACTGGGGGAATCATGCCCGTGTAGGGGCCAGGGGCCTCACGGTGGCCCCTCAGAGCCCTGTTGACCCCTGTCACGCAGGTGGCCGGCCTGGGAAACTATGGGCTGTGGGGCACACGGCACAGTGTGGGCATGGAGGTGCTGGATCGGCTGGCCCGGCAGCTGGAGGTGGCTGACAGATGGCGAGTGGACAAGCGGTGCTGTGCTGATGTGACCCTGGCTGCAGCCCATGGCCTGGAGCTGGTGCTGCTCAAACCACGGAGGTTCATGAACCTCAATGGGCTCAGCATCGCCAGTGCTGGTGAGCAGCTGGGTCAGCCCCAAAGCCTCTAGTGCCACCAGCCCCCTGTGACAGCCCTGTCTCCCTGCCCTCCACGGCTCACTACAGCCCCACTCTGCAGAGTCAGGGCCTGGTGAGTCTCTCCCCACCTCATTTCTTAGGTTGTGTTTCTGTATCCAAAGCTGAGATCTACAGCCTTGGCCCTGGAGACATTTACCTGGTTCACGACGACTTGGACAAGGCCTTAGGCAAGGTGGCAATCAAGCTGGGAGGCAGTGCGAGGTATGGGGTAGCCCCAGCTCTGATTGTGTGAGCTGGTTTGAGGCTTTAACATGTCCATACAGGCTCATGAGCTGTTCTTGGCCTCATCCCACCACTCTTGCAATGTTTCAGCTCTTGTCCTTGGCTCAATCCATTGCAGAGGCAACAGCTGGCTGTTTGGGCAGCCTCCCAGTTCCTGCCCTGGCAGGGAGGGCAGGGAGCCTCGTGGAAGCGGCTGTGGGCTGGATTCAGCCCATAGACAGCACCACATAGGCTTTTTATAGCGCTCTTCCTCCAGTGCCAGCTCCTGGGGCAGGCTGCAGACATTTAACCTAGGAAAGCTTTCACTGTGGGATGGGGCAGGTATGGTGCTGGGCCCCAGTGCTCAGTCTGCACCAGCTGCAGCAAGAGCTGCCCAGAATGTGCTGTCCCAGCCCTGCTTCCCTCAAACCTCCAGCCCACTGCTCCAAGCCCCAGGGGCTGGATGTTCCTGCAGAACCAGGACATGGGGACTGCAGCCCTTGGCTGGGACCACATTCCCACATTCCTGCAGCAGGAGACCCCAGGGCTGTATGGAAGGGGGTGTCTCTTACAGCTAACTGTGAGTTTTCTCTTTCTCTCCCAAGGGGACACAACGGGGTCCAGTCCTGCATCAGTGCTATGCACTCCAACGTGAGTGGGCCTCAGTGGAAGGGGATCAGTCCTGTGCCCCCCTCAATGCATGGCTTGTTCCCCCACTCCCGTTTTCATGATTCCCCTCAGACTAACCTCTGCTCCGTTCCCCCCTTTTCTCCTTCCCCTTCTTCCCAGAGGGCTGTTGTCTTTTTGGCTGCCATGGAGGACATGGAAACAATTAGCTTGAGTGGCTCTGCCAGGCCTGGCAGGAGCCTGGGATCTCGGCACAGCTCAGCAAAAGCCTCTTCCAAAATTATGTTTCTTGGAGCAAGCACTCAAAACCACCTGGAAAACATGAGGAGCTGCTCCCTTGCTGCCCAGTCTCACTCTCAGTATTGTCACGTTGCCTAGCTCTGTCTGAACACTTGAGGGGACGCTCCCCCAGCTCTCTTCCTTCCTCCCCAGGAGATGACCCGGCTCAGGATCGGCATCGGGCGGCCAGAGGGGGATGTGACAGTGCCCAACTATGTCCTGTCTCCGTTCAGTGCTGGAGAGCGGGAGAAGCTGGAGCAGATCCTGGCCCAGGCAGTGACCTGCCTGCTGGAGCACATCAGGAGCCGAGCACCTACAGAGCCAGGGGACAGGGGCTGACACAAACCCTGGGAACTCTTGTGGCTGATGGGAAGGTGCTGCAGGCTCTCCGGAGTGACCGTGGTGCAGAGCAGAGCTGGCCCAGCTGGGCAGCCTGGCTGGGCACTGGGACAGCCTCCTTCCATCCCCACACCAATCCAGGCAGCTCGTGTCCCATGTGCATCCCTGCAGAGGCTCCATACCTCACTTTGGCACAGAAATTTAATAAACCCTCACCCTGACTGTCCTGCTTCTTCCTCTCTTCCATGCGCCGCCTGCCAAGCTTGGGTTGTCCTTGGTAGTGCAGCTCAAATTTGTGTTCCAATCCCTGTTCAGCACAGTCTGGAGGGAGGCTTCTAGTGAGAAACGGGGGGCAATAGGAGCTACTTCTGTAGAGTCCGAAGGCACTTCAGCTTTGTTGAGAAACTGGCAAGCATGAAGAGCCTGGAATCTCATAGCGTGCTCCTCCCACTGAGTTGCAGCAAGTTTCAGGTCTGGCCTCACAGTGTTTTTTGAGTTCAGTGGTTTTGGCCAAAACCGTGGAGTTTCCAACAGCTGCAGGAGTTCTGGCTTCCCACAGATGCGTATCAGGTCTCGTGGTGGAGAGGGCAGACTGAGGCAGTGTGTCCGAGTCCTGGGCTGTGCCAGCATGTCCTGCCCAGCCCTGTATCCCACGAATACCAAGATACCCAGCAAGGCAACTCCTCTTCTGCGTCACAACAGGCACTGGAACAAGCTCTGAGACACTTGCTGGCTGACGTATACCAGTGTTGTGTTTGCTTCCATCCTCTGCTCCAGCTGGCACCAGACCTGCTCCATCCCCAGCTCCTGAGCTCCTCCCGGGGCACTGAGGCTGCTTGGGACCAGGGGAAAAGCTGAGAAGCAACAGTGTGCCAACCTGTCACCCCTTCCTTACCCATGTCTATACTGGCTGGGACCCTGCACTTGCAGAACAGGCACTGGGGATCTCCTTCTCCCTGTTCTCCAGTAGATCCACTCAGATCTGGAGTGTGATCTGGAGCTGGCTCGTTTCCTTCAGGAGATCCCTGCTGTAGCTGTTCAACCTGGCCCAAATTATGCTTTCCTGAACCACTTGCTAGTCTCAGACTCCAGACAATGAGTGATCTCATTGTGGGTATCTGCTACCAAGGCCTCCATCACCTCTATTTCCAGGAGAGAGCTGAGCTCTGTGAAGATGCCACCCACCTTTCCTACCCAGACCCCAAGGGTGAACTTCCATCTTCTTCCCCACCCCATCTCTCTCCTTCCCCTCCTTCCCCCTTATAGATTTAATTCCCAAAGTTCCCAGTTGGGGGAACTGCCCCTTGCCCCTGCAGCACCGATGTGACCCCAGTGGGGTAATGCCCTGGGAACCTGGGGCAGTGCCAGCACCAAGCACTTCAGCTCAAACAGTCTGCTTTAATCCTCCCTGGGCTTCCACCCAGGCACAGCATGGGGGACAAGCCTGGTCAGCGGCAGGAGGCCACCGCAGGTGCCAGCCCAAAGTCCACTCCTCGAAGTCCAGGTTGGTGGGAGACGACAGAGTTGGCATTGTTTGGGCCTGTCCTGGAGATGTGTCCTCAGCAGAGATGGAGCACAGTGCTCCTCTGGTCTCTCCCCTTGGCAGGGAAAGGCTTTCCTGGGGCAAATCCTTCTTGGGTGGATTCATCGCATGCAGATTCAAAGAACCCTGTGGGCCTCTGTCCAGGGCAGCTGGATTTCCTGAGTGAGAGTGGGCTGTATAAGGTCCTTGCCCACGGTGCTCCCAGCTGGATCACACTCCCGATCCCTAGGAGGCATGGATGGACACAGACATTAGTGGTCACAGCAGGAGCAGCCCTGACATGTTCACGCCTGCAGCTGAGGCAGTGGGAGGGCTGTTTTCCAGCCTCCCCGGTCTGGCAGCTCCCAGGGCAGTTCTGCTGCCAGGACAAGCAACCTCAGTCAGGGAAAGTCTGACCCAGCATTAACTGTGTCTATGCTGCCCTGGGCTGAGACAGTGTGGGTTGCCTGCCTGCATGGCCACCCCACAGATGCACAGCCCCAAGCAGACCCACTTCTGAGGGGAGCAAACAGTGCTGGGGTGAAACGTTCCCCTGGGAGATGCCCCAGCTCTTTCTACACTAAGGAGACTTTTGCAGCAGGCAAAGAAGCGTTCTCCCTTCCTCACCTGAGTGGCTGGGAAGCAGCATGGACTCAGGGAGATGGAGAGCCCTGTCCCCATGTCCCCTCCAGTCCACATGGGACATCTGTGTCCCCACCCCTCCCTTTCCCCACCTGGAAGAGACAGTCTGGTCTCTGTTTCCCAGTGCTCTGATGGTGAGAGCTGCTGCCCCATGACAAAAACAAGCTAGGCATGCGGGACACATCTGAACATGGCAGTTGCAGCAAGATGCTCTGTCCAACTGTTCTGTCTTCTGTGCCCGTGTCTCACAGCCTTGCTCACCATCAGAGCTCGTCACGGGTTGTGGAGCGGAGGTAGCTAGTACTTCCCCGTGAGCCCCTCAGAGTCTTCTGCGAGCCAGCCCAGTCAGTCTTCTTGGAATCATCATCCCAGATGGTGGAAGTCTCAGTGTCACTCAGCCAGTTGCTGTCCCCAGCATAGTGAGTGGGATAAACCAGGAGGGGGTGAGCCGAAAACACCAGCAAGTCCCGTGGGGAGAAGTGCCGCTTGTAATCCTCGCTGGGGAAAGTGAAGCAGACCCGAGAGGAGAAACTGGCTTATAGAGCATAGCACAGAGGAGAAAAAGCACTGAGAAAAATATATCAACCACCCAGGGAAGGCTCCATGTAGGACAGGGGATAGGGAGAGATGTGAGGCATGACCAGACACGGAGACGGGGAAGGCTGGGCAGGGAATGTGGAGGGATTACAGAGAGGACAGGACCTGTCGCTCCCCTCCAGCTGGGGCCGGCTCTTGGCACAGAGTGGGTCTCCAGCACAGCATCCAGCTGGCCCTGAGACAGGGCTGTCTGGTGCTGTTATGCCTGCAAGCAGGGGGCTTCCAGCTGCTCCTGGTGCACATCCAGAGCACTAATCAGTCCCTCTGTCCACCTCCAGCCTGCCTTTTACATGCCTGATCCCTGCCTTTCTTCAACCTGCTCACTGGGTTTCCAAATCCCTTCTCTCCCAGGACACCCACCCCCTGGTGCTCACTCATCCCCTAAATTGCCTCCCCCTCCCCAGACAAAGCCTGACTGCTGACCCCCACCCCAGAGAGGGGCATGAGCTCCAAACTGGGGCTGAGACACCCAGCCAGGGGCAGGGGACCACTCAGGGCCAAGACCCTGTGCAGGGCCCACATCAGGCCCCAGCTCCATTCCTGTTCCCCCACCCCATGCTGGCAGAGGGCCATTTTCCAGTGGCCAGTGGCCAGGCAGCAGCCGGCTGAGAATGAGCTCATGCTACAGATGTTTTCCTCCAGCATGAGTAATGCCTGCAAGGGGGGGAACTGGGTGAGGTGGTGACAGCAGAGAAGAAACACATTGTCCCACACTGGCATGGCCAGGTTAGCGCCCTCCTGCACAAGCTGCTCCTTACTTGGGGTGTTTGTCACACATGATGGGCAGATACTCATCCACCGGCAGCATTTTGGAGAGGGGTTTGGTGGCCAGCAGCTTCTGTGCCCCATGGTGGGAGATGGCATAGGCCAGTGTCCAGTACGAGTACCCGGCCACCACCAGGTTCCGCACGCCTTTCACAGGTGCCTCATCCTCGTCGTTCACCTGTTTCCTCCCCAGGTAGCTGTGGGGTGGCCAGGGAACCATGAGAGCCAGCACTGGGGACGCTGACCCCACATCCCCCTGGCCCCAGCACCTACATGAGGTCCCAGTCCTGCTGTGCCTGCTCCAGCTCCTCCATCAGCCGCTGCAGCCGTGCTGGGAAGGCAGCCTCGAAGCGCACATCATCCTCGAAGACCACTGACCGCTCCAAGCCCCGGGACACGATCTGGTGGGGAGGGGATAGAGGTGCAAGCCTATCCCAGCACCACTCTGGGCCATACTGACCCTACAGGACACCCCTTCACCCCAGGTCCTCCAGACAACTGTGATGCTCATGGAGTCCCTGCCCAATGCTAGTGGCCCTTAGGGATCCCATGGCTGCTGTGGCCCCATACCTCCTTCCAGATATTGTAGTGGCTGAGGAAGCAGCCAACCTCGCCCTTGGTGAGCGTGCGGCCGGAGAAGGGATCGTAGTACCCAGGTAGCAGGTCCACTCCCAGCACCTTGATGTCACTGCTGTTGAGGGTGCTGCAAGGCAAGGGGTTGCATCTGCAAGGTGTCCCCCCAGACACTCCCTGTCCCCTCCCCAGGGTGACACCAGGGGACTGGATGAGTGGTCCCCCCATGGTCACCTGCCATCCACAGCATCCACCACTCGTGGAACAATCTCCAGCTCCTGCAGGGATGCCAGCATTCGCTGCCGCCGGTCTGGCCTCCGCACCAGGTTGATTAGGAAGATCTGTGGAGGAAGAGGAGAGCCCCAACAATGGGGCATGTTGTCATGGGGGACACAGGCTGCCTGGCTACTGCAGGATGGGGACAGGGGCTTGGGATTTGCCACTGATGCAATCAGAGGGATGGACAGGGGAACACGAGTGGCTCCACTGGGCACTTACTTCATCAAAGCCCATTTTTGTGAGCGGCCTGGGAAGGAGAGAAATGTGCCTGGAGCGCTGCATGGGGGGACCATCCACTGTGTAGAGAGGAGACACTCTTCAGTGGACCCCAGATTCCCCTAGCTGGGAGCTGGGGCTGACAGCCCAGTCAGGACTTGGAGGCCTCCAGGACCTCCCCACCCATGGGCACTCACCCATGGCCTCCAGTGTGAGATGCACAAAGTTGGCATGCTCGTCCTCCAGCGTCTGGTGGGCCTTCACAGGAACATTGATGTAACCAAAGCGGTGCTGGTTGCACACATGGACCTCCGCGCCTGCCGGGTAAGACAGCTGAGCAGCACAGCCCCCCCAAGCCCCTGCACCCCCCAAAACCCCCACCACCCTCACCAGCCTCCTGGCAGGAGTAGGCAAAGACAATGATGTCATCGAAGGCCCAGGTGTAGTTGGGATGGGGCGGGTAGAAAGCCAACTGCAAGGTCTCCTCCTTCCGCAGGTCGATCAGGAAGGTGGCATAGACCATGGGGACACGGAAGCAGCCCACCCGCTGCCGGTTCTTGGTGGGGAAGTAGTCGGGGGTCCGGCGATAGTATCCCTGCAGCACAGGCACAATGCCTCCATGGCAGAGGGCTCCTCCACCAAGGGGGTGCCTCATTCCCCAGGGCCTTCTGGGGATGTACCTGGGGTGTGATGCCACACCAGAAGTTGGAGTAGAAGGTCTGCGAGTCCAGCATGGGAGCCACCACTGACTTGTTCTGTGCCATGAGAAACTTGAGGGTCTGGTTGTTGGTTAGGACACTGTCAGTGTCCATGAACTGTGGAGACAGCACAGCTTCTGGAGATGTGGACAAACCCACTACAGCCCCCACCCCACAATGCCCCAAGCCCCTTACCAGGATATAGTCTGCCTGCTGCTCCCGGGCATAGGTGAGAGCTTCCTGCTTCAACTTCATCACGTTTTCATAGCGTTTGTCACTCCAGTGCTTGGGACCAAGCTCATCAGGGTAGGAGCTGGGCAGGGGGAGGCAGGGGTTAACTCGCTGGGAATGCACAAACTCGGTGCAGGCTGTTCGTGCCGGCACGCTGAGTCAGCCCCACTCCGCTTTACTCCTTGTCTCTGGCGAGGGAGAGTTGCTGCTCCAGGAGCCCCTCACAGCCCACACCTGCCCCCACCCGGCACTCACCCCGCCTCACCTGGGCTCCTCTTGCACCTTCCAGGCCACCGAGTGATAGTCCTTCCCCACCGCCCCCAGCCACTCCTGCAGCATTGCCGTCGTGTTGTCTGAGTTGTGGTCTGTTGCAAACCTGGGATGAGGGGACATCAGCCTCTGGGGGTCCTCCTCAAGGGACAACCAGGACCTCACTCTGCACTAGAAATGCTCACGGGGCCAAAAGACTGAGCCAGTGGCAGACTTGCTTGGGAACATAACATGTAATTTGAAGGCTGTGCAGGCAGGACGGAGAACGCCAACTAGCAATTTCTTCCTCGGTGCTGCAGCCAGCCAGGCTGTTCCCTGGCTCCTGCCCCTCATCCCTGCAGCCCAGTGGCAGCCCTGGATATGTTCTCACCCCCGCCTTGTGACTGCCAACCATGAGCACCGCAGCACAGCTGCTTTGTCCCCCTGCCCCTGCACCCCACAGTACCCCTGTGCATCCCACTATTCCAGCAGTGAGAGGAAAGGGCTCAACAGGCAGCAAAAAATCCCCCTTCCTGAACATTCCCTCTGCCGGGCACCATCACCATTCCCAGCTCTCCCCCCCGTCCTCACAACAATGTTCACAGGGAGCCCAGCACAGACAGAGCCGAGCCCACTTTGCACTGGGCCAAACCCCAAGTTCCCACACTCCCTGGCACCCTCGACCTGTCAAAGAGCCCTTTGACATCCTCCAGGCACTGCTGTCATGGGGGACTTGGAGATTTGGGGATTTGACAGGGGACAGGGCAGGATCTGTGTCCCCCCAGCTCCACGGGCTGCTCTTGAAAGACCCTGCAGGGTCCTGCGGTTCCCGGGGGGTGCAGCGGGTAAAGGTGAGGACCCTCCTTTCCCTTCCCCTGCCGGCAGCTGACCCTCGCCCCACCCCTGCCAGGATCCCCCCAACAGCCCCCGCCTCAGCTCCCCCGCAAAAGCAGCTGCAGAAAAAGTTTCCGACAAGTTCAGGCGAGAGACGGCAACGGCGCAACGAGGAGACAGGAGACTCCCCTTCCAGCCAACCCTCAGCACGGCAAAAGGGGCTTGGGGGTGTCTTTGGGAAAGGGGGGCTGAGGGTGAGCCCTGCACGGAGGGGGAAGGCAGGGTCTGTGTCTGATGATGCACAACTCCCGTGTGCCCAGGGGTGCCCTCCCTCACCAGCCCCACAGCTTCCTCAGGGGAAAGGTGGGAGTCCTGTCCCTCCGCCGCGGGCAGCCCCAGCCCCTCCCGGCTCCCTCCCGGGTCCCGCACACAGGGCACAGCCACCCCTAACATTTTGGGGCTGGGGGCGCTGCTACCCGCGGTTCCTGCTCCTCCCGAAGGTCCCTGCCCCCTAAGGATCCCCATTCCCCCGCAGGCCCCCATTCCTTCGAATCCGTTCTATCCACCCAAGCCCCTGTTACTCCAAGGTCGCCCCGCGAGCCCAGTTTCCCCACTCTCCGCAGTTCTCCCCCCGCATTGTCCTTCGGGTCCCAGTTATCCTCGTCTCTCCATTCCCCTCACAGCCTCCCTTACTCCCCAGGACCCTCCTCTCCCCGCACTAGCCCGTTCTCCCGGGGCTCCCCGTTATCCCCGCGGTCCCTGTGACTCCAGCATCCCGGGTCCCTCCGAGATGCCCATTCCCCCACAGCCCTCTCCTCCCCTAGGATCCGTGCTACTCTCGGCACCGCGGGATGCCCGCTCCCCCCGGGGTCCCATTCCCTCACCACAGGGCGATGCTGCCCGCGGGATAGTCCAAGCGCTCCAGGGCTCCCAGGCAGTGCGGCAGCGAGTGCTGCGCGTTCCGGGCCAGGAGGGCGAGTACTAGGCGCGGTGGGGCCGGCCCGGTGCCGGTCCCGGTGCCGGTCCCGGTGCCCAGAAGCAGGAGGAGGGCGCAGAGCGGCCCCGCGGCGCCCATGGCGGAGGCGGCGGGCGGGGAAGGGGCGGGCTGGGACCCGCCGCGCTCAGCGCACCCCCCGCCCCCGCCCCCGGCCCGGCCCCACCGCCGCCGCGAGCCCCGGGGGCCAGTTTGGGTCGAGTTTCCTTAAATAGAGTCGATATCGGTGCAGAGTCCCGTATAGCCCACGGCTGAGAGACCGGGGGACACCCCGGGACCCCCTCCCCGATGATGCTCAGGGGAGCATCCGTGTGCCCACGGCTGGGTCCCCACGGTGCCTGCACGGGTGGGTGGGTGGGCAATGGGATGGGAGGGGGTCATGGTTTGGTGGAACATGGCCAAGGGCGCTGGTTGCCGGGGGCATCATCGCCAGGGGGGCTCATGGACAAGGGGATCATGGCCAGAGAGGCTTGTGGCTGAGGGGTGCTTGTATGGCGAGTGGTGGCTGAGTGGGGCCATGGCTGTGGTCCTCACCACGGCAGCCCACCCCCCTGAGCCGTGTCCCACCCAGGCTGTCCCCATGGCTGACCATTCGCAGGCCCACGGGCGTGTCGGTGACGTGTCCGCGCCGGGAGCAGGGGCAGGCCCGGGGCCTGTGGGACGTTTGACCAAAGCCTGTGGTTTTCCACCCAATCCATAAATACATCCGTCAGCTCCCAGAGCGAGCGCAGGCCTGGCGGCGGTCACGTCCTGCAGGGCAGGCGCCCGTAATGCCGGGCACCTCTCACTGGTGGCACCGGAGCCCTGGTGAAGGACGGGTGGGTCCCCACACGGCCAAACCTGTGCCCACCCGCATCAGGGGCAGGGGTGCCCCAGGCAGCTGCTGTCGCTGGCTCCCTGTGTCCCCCCGGCGGGGCTCCATCAGGGTGCTGCAGAGGGGTCGGGAGGCGAACAATCCAGGAACACCTGAAAAAAGCAACAGAGAGGGCGGGGGACTCACAGGGAGCCGGCAGAGACTGCAAGGAGAGAAAAATGCTGTTTACAGCCCCGGCTCCGACAAATATTCCGGGAAGGGCTCGACGCCAGCGCAGCCGGGAATTCCCAGCCAGGGAGAACTGCGGGAAGGGGCAGGCGCCCGAGCGCCCAGCACAGCCGGACCCACCCGTGTCCGTGTCGGGACTCCAGCCACGTGCGTGCCCCCGGGAAGGCTGAACGAGGGCATCTCCTCTGCCCTCCGCCGGAGCCCGGGAGGGGATGAGGGCGGAGCAGAGTAGCGGGGATGCCCGCGGAGCCCCCCCCGTCCCTCGGGGACACCCGCGCCGGCACCGCCCCCGCACCGCGGCCCCGCGCTCGGCCGCTGCTGCCACCTCCCGGCGCCGCCGCACCGCCCGCACCGGCTCTCGGTGGGGAGCCCGGGCTCTGTCCGAGCTGGATCTGATCCCCACAACCCTCTCTCCCTGCCTTTCTTCATCCCTGCATCCCTGATCCCCACATCCCCCCAGCCCTTCACCCCTCCATTCTTTCATCCCTGCTCTTCTTCATGCCTGCATTCCTTTACTTTTTATCTCTTCATGTCTTTATTCCTGCATCCCTTCCCTTCTTCATCCTGATCTCCCCACATGCCTCCATTGCTGCATTGTCTCAGGGTCACAGCTGGGCCTGCCCTTCCCCTGGCACCCCACACAGCTCAGCCACCCGAGCACAGCCATGGCCCCACTGCCCTGCACAGCCCCACCAGCACTCCCTGGCCGTGGGCTCCAGAGCAGAGCAAGAGAGGAAGAGTCTGCCATTCCCACAGCTACATCACCCCCAAAGCAGGCAGAGGAAGGGGACTGTGACTGTGACAGGGAAACTGAGGCACGGGCCAGTGAAGTGTGCTGCACACAGGCTGGGACTGGTAGAGGGACAGAGCATCCTGTGCCCGTCCTCCCAAACTCAGCTGGGGTCAGAATTATCCCTGCCTTTGCAATCCACCTTCCCCCACATCCTCCCTGCTGCCAGACTCTCAGAGCCCACTGAGAGCCAAGTGACCCCTTACAAGCAGTTTTGGGCATGCAATGGAAAAACAGCCCTGGGTGAGCTCAGGGAGAAGCGGGACATGGAGACACTTGTCAGGGCACCTTGTCAAGCCCCCCAACTCCGTGCTGTGGCTCAGCTTTTCCACCTGCACCACACTGCTCACATAGGGCTCTGACAGCTCCTGTGCCCCAGGAGCGGGACTGGAAGGCAGGTGGCAGGTCCCCACAGGGCCCAGGGTGTCCCCACGGGGCTCAGGACATCCTGATGGCTCCATGCACTCATGGTGATACCTGAAATATGGAACCAGCATCAGACCTGCAAGCATCCTGCCTGGAAAACCACCTTCCCATCCCCAAGGCTCCAGGCAGGAGCAGCACTGTGCAGTGTTTACAGGAGTATGTTTTCCTTATTTTTCAACAGGAAAAAGTTGGTTTTGGACCCAGGGATGAGGATTTTGGTTACCTACCACCTCTCTCCACCCTTCCTTGAAATTTTCTAGGATTTTCAGCAAAGTCTTTGAAAAGCTCCAGTTTCCTCAAATGTCATATTTTTCTGCTTTAAAAAGCTCAACCTTGGTTGCAAAAGGCAAATATATAAAGATACGTGTGTGTGTATATACATGTATCTATAAATGCAGAGATTCTGTGTGTGTGTACATAGCTGAGGCTAGTACAAGTCCCTTGGTCAACAAAAAAAAAATCTAATCTTTTTTCAGAAGAAAAAACATCTTGAGGACCCAACTAGCTGCCCTAAGTCCATGGTACTCCCAAGGGTCCCCCTCCCCATGCTGTGGCACTGCCCAAGTGATGCTCTCCCCTCCAGACATGCCCTCTCCAGATCCCCCCTCACTTACCCAGCCTTACCCAGGCTCAGAACATCAGCCCTATTTCCTGCTGGGGAAACTGAGGCACAGAGCCCTCCCTGCTGCTTCTCAGCCCCCCTGCAAGTGCCTGTCCAGGGGGAGCTCTGGAACCAAGGCAGTGCCTGTGAATCCCCCATACCCTCTGCCATGTGAGCCCCTCATCCCGCACCACTCCAGCTGTTCCAGATGTTTTCACCACCTCCCAGCTGTTGGGTCGCTCAGGAGGCCAGTGTTCCCCTCTCAGCTGGGTTTTCCTTCCAGGTCTCTGCTAAACCCATCACATCCATGGGCGCTGCTCCACTTTCCTCCTTGCAGGCTGCTTCTGCAGCAAGCAAAAACTACAGATCTTCCCACGCAGAAAAATACAGGGGAATTCACGCCATCTTGGAGGGATTTTGGTCATCCTGGGAGGGATTTTGGCCACCCTGGGGGATTGTGGCCCACCCAAGAGATGTTGTGCCAGAGGAGCTGGAGGCTGAGGGGAACAGCATTCTCATCCTGGCTGTGGGGAAAGGGAGATTTGTGCCACTGCAAATGGGGCAGTGACACACTGCCAGTGTCCCCCAAACCACAACCCATTGGGGGACTGACTGGGGTCTTCCTGGTGGGCTGTGAAATTCGGGGAGTGTGAAGTCTTCCTGGGGGTCCTTGTTCATGTCCTGCTGGGAGCAAGAAGCTCCACTCCACCTGCAAGGCACTGCCACCCTTGCAGCCACGTTCAAGCCCTGCAGTGCCAAATCTGGCCCTTCTGGGAGGCACAGCTGGCTCAGCCTCAGAATGGTCCCTTTTAATGGTCCCTTTTCTCCCCAGTCCGGACCACACCTTTTGGCATCAGGGCCACATTGCCCTGGCTCTGGGTGTCAAAAAGGACCCCAGGCACCTGTCAGTGGGACACCTCCTGCACCAAGGGGAAACTGAGGCAGGAAACCAACGCTAGGCTGTCAGTGGGCACGGAGAGGCTGCACACCCTGAGGCTTCACGGCAGGGACAACAGAGAGCTGCCCTCTGTCCCCCTCAATGCCACCTCTCAGAGGGACAGAGGGGTACCCGATGGACCAGGTCCCCCCTGCCATGCACTGACCGCTGCACTCCCGTCCCCTCCCTCCTCTCCCCGCAGTGGGGCTGACGGTCGGTCCCGTCCCAACCCGGGGCAGCTGTGACCGAAAACAAAGCTGTCCCCTTCGGCACAATACCCTTCTGTCCCCCCCCAGCTGCTGACCGCTGGGGTGGGCAGCGGCCGGGCTGGAGGCGTCGAGGGGCCGTGCCAGGCCCCCGCTGGCAGGGGACAATGTTGGCAGTGATGGAGAGTAGGTATTTCAAAAGGTTTTGTTTTCGGGTTGACCCGCCGAGCCGGCGTGACCCCGCAGCCCCCCACCCAGCCCTGCTCCTCCGTCCCAATAGAAACCGGCCACATTCCTGACCTCAAGAGGGAAGGGGGGGGAAGTTTCAAACCTCCCCGGGAAGGAGACAATGGGGGTGTCAGGGCAGTGATTTAGGAGGGGGGGCTCTTTCCATCACAAAGGCGAGACAAAGGCGCTCGACGCTGGGAAAGGGGCTTCGGCGGCGGCTCAGGAGAGGGGCCGTGGTATTATGCCTGGCCAGCCGCCCTCGGCAGCAGGGCTGCCAGGGCCCACCGGGTCCCACTGAGTCCCATTGGATCCCACCGGGTCCCACTGAGTCCCATCGGGTGCCAGCAGGTGCCACTGGGTCCCATTTGGTCCCACCTGCCTCTTCACCCCAGTCCTTAGCGCAGCTTTCCCCGCGGCCACCCTGGAGACCGCAGCCTGGTGGCTTCGTGGATGTCACCACGACCCACGGCAGGAGGGAGGGAGTCCAGATGCCCACGTGGGGCACCCCCTGCTCCCCACAGCTCCCCAGTCCAGCGGGGCTGGCCAGGGACCAGCCCATGCTTTGGGCACCCCATGGTTCAGGGCTCAGACTGGGGCCAGCCCCCCGTGGGGAGCTGTCCCTGACCCGGGGGACACTCAGATTCTGAGCTCCCCTCCCCGTCAGCCCTCCCGGGTGTCCAGGGTTCCTTTCTCCTCTGCAGTGGCCATTCCCGGTTCGGAGGGCCGGCCGGGGATCAGCAGCTCCTCTGTGAGGAGCTCAAAGGGGCTTTGTGCACCCCGGGGCTGCCGGCACCCAGCACCACCGGCCCCCGCCGGCACGGGCACGGCGCCGGTGCCCACCCTGCCCACACCTCGCAGCCTGCGCCCCCCACAACCCCCCCTATCTGCAACTGCCCCTGTCCGACCGTCCTCCTCCATCCCTATGGGTCTCAGCCCCTAAATCGTTGCATAAACGCCCCACCAGGAAAAAAAAAAAAAAAAAAAAAAGAAAGAAATAAAGAAAAAAAATAAAAGCCAGGAAACTGTTTAAGCAAACAACTTACAGTGTCTCTGCTGCCGAACTGAGCCCATGTCTCCAGCCAGTGTCCCAGTGACGACGGGATCGGAGCCTGCACGGAGAGGGGAGTTTTTTTACAGGAGAAATGTTTTTCTCCCGGTGCTGGACGGCTGATCCGAAGGAAAAGCTGGAAACAAGTTCATTGGTTTTGCTCTCGCTCCCTGTCCTTGCCCTAATTTTTTTTCCTGGCAGCTGGTGGGAGGAAGGGAGCTGGCAAGGTGATGCTTTTTGGGGAAGTGGGGAACTGCTGGTGAAAGAGGCATTCACTGCACCGGCAGCCTGGGAAAGCCGGGGGGCTGCGGGGAGGGCGGGAGCCTGATCCCCGAGCACGGTGTCCAGGCTCACGGCTGTGCCCGGGCTGACCATCGCGCCGGGGCTCGCGGTCGTGCTGAGGCTCATGGCCAGGCAGCGCCCGGCGGCAGGTGGAGGGGCGCCGGCGGGATACACCAGAAAGCCAATGACATCATGTTGTGGGTTTGTTTTTTTTTTTTTTTTTTCCAGGATGAAATTTGCAGACAACTTCCCCGACCGCCCGCGAGCGCTGGGGCTCCGCCGTGAGGAGCAGGACAGGTCTCCCCAGGACACACAGGCGCCCATCGAGCGAGTACAGGGCTTGGCCAGGGCTTTATTTTTTTCGCTTTTTGGGTTAGAAGAGCTAAATTTTATTTCTTAACTCTCTGGTTAAGGAGCTTCCCAGTGCACGGAGAGCGGGAGCGGCTGGCGGCTGAGCAGAGCCGGCACAGCCGGCGCCAGCGCCCCGTCGGGGACCCCCATCCCCACGGCGGGGCAGGATCCGTCCCCGGCCGCCCAACCTGGGATGGCTCCTTTCGCCTCTTCCCTCTTAATTTTGTTTAGAAACTTGTCAGGTTGGTAGATAAAGGAGGTGGAAAGATCAATCCCGGCTTTTCATCAGTGTGGGAAAAAGTATTTCACTAATCCATATTTATTGGTGTAAGGAACCGGGGGGGGCGGGGGGGTGGAGGGCAAGAGACCCTAATGGTCAGAGCAAAGGACAGAAGGGACAGTTTAAGGCTGCCCTTTTCCGAGAGGTCACATGTCACCAAAATCTTTCGGTTGTCTCGGGATTGGTTACATTCTGTTCTCTTTTTTTCTATTGAGGTTGCCAAGCAACTGGCTAAGACCAGCCAAGATATTTTCTTTATTACAAGTGGAGCAGAAAGCAGCAAGGAGGAGAGAGATAAAAAAAAAAGGAAAAAATAAAAAGAAAAAGAAAAAAAGAGAAGAAGTTTAGACAATTAACATTTATAGGATCACATAACTTCATTAACTCGGCTGAGATTTGGGAAAGAGACTTTAAAAAAAAAAAGGTGGTGGTAGGGAGCGTTAGGAATTAAAACAAGTTAAAAGGCCGGCAGGTCTGTGGCTAAAACAATGCCAGAACACCCGGAGCAGCGACAGGGGCTTCCCTCGGATGGTTCCCGCTTCCCAAAGAGTGGCCAGTCCCAGGCAATGGCTGCAACCCAGCTCAAGGACCTTCAGCTGCTGCTGCTCTTTTTTCTTTTTATTAAATGCTGGCTTTCTTTTGGTTTTCACACTCGTAGGAAGTGGGTTTATTGCTACTAGCGCTGGCAGGGATGTGTTGGGATGGGAGCCCTTCCGAGGGAGGCGCATAGCTGTGGCAGGAGCTGGGCATCCCTCTGGCCCTGGCCCATGGGGAAGGGGCTGTGAGGATGGGGCTGTCCCCAAGTCCTGGGACACCTTCATCCGTCTTCAGGGTGGGCAAAACCTCCCAGGGAGGGAATGACACTCTGTGGGAGAGCAATCTCCAGTCGCAGATCCCTGCCCTGTTGGTCTCTGCTCAGGGTTGGGGCCTGACAGTCTCGGACACAGTCCCTGTGCTCCAGGGGCGAGGCTTAAGGCAGGGGACACTGCTAAGGGTTGGGGACAGAGACTGGGGTCACCCTGCAGCTCCATGGGGCTGGGCTGCCCCCAGCATCCCTGGGGCTGCGGGAGTTTCTGTGCTAGCACTCACCAATCCCTCTCCCCGCGTGTCCAGCCCCTGGGTGAGGACACGAGGGACAAGCGGGGACCTCCGTGGTGAACCCTCCCAGGCTCCCGTGCAGTTCTGCCCAGAGACCCCTGTGACACCCAGGGTGGTAGCAGGCAGCAGTGGAGAAGGCGCCGGCCACCTCCATGCTCTTCCCTTTGACTGCGGCGACCTGCGGCAGGCTGGAGCTGGGGGGTCCCCGGGCGGGGAGAGCAGGCGATGTCCCCGCTCCTCCGGCCGGAGCCCGCAGCTGCCGGCCTGGCACCTCGGTAATATTCATTAGGGGAAAACAATGAGCATTATTTATCCCCAGCACTTTCCCTGCCGCTGGGGGGCCGAGTTGGGGTGCAGGTGACCCCATACCCCACGGGGTACCCGGGCAAGTGTCACTCCCGCGGCAGCAGAACGGAGGGGGTCTCCAAGGGGGGCCGAGTGGGTGGGAGGGGGACCCCAGCCCCAGCTCTGCCCGGCGGCTCGGGGGGGATCCCCACAACCCCGAGTGGGGCCAAGCGCGGCCGGTCCCGGGGCTGGGCGCCGAGCCCCCGGGGCAGAGCGCACCCCGCGCCCCGGGCCCGGCGGTGCGGCGGCTGCGGGCCGGGCCGGAGCCGGCGTTTGGGAGCTGTGTCTTTAAGAGATGGCTGGCTCCAGGTTGCAGCTGCTGTTTCTGTGCTATAGAGACAGTGGAGATTCATTACTCCTAAAACACAATGGGCATTTATCACCCCGTGGTGTTATTCAAATCCAGTACCAATTGAAGGTCATCCCCATTCTTTTCTCGCCGGCTCTGCAACACATTTATTGTTGTGCCGTTCAACTAAAAGCCCTGCCCGGCCCCGGCGCAGCCCGCAGAGCCCCGGTGTGCGCATCCCTCCCGGGCGGATTTGGGACCCTCCCGGGTGGATACGGCGTGGAGGAAGCGGGGCAGAGCCGCGGCGGCTCGGCCGGGCTCGGGGCCGGCAGCAGGTGCGGCGGGAGCCCCGCCGCTGTGCCCCGCCGAGCCGCGGGGGCCGCCCGCTCCGCCCCCGCGGGACGCACTTTCCGCGCCCCGTGGAAACTCGGAGCCCCGTGGGCCGCCGGGGCCGAGGGCGGCTCGGGCAGCCAGGGGTCCGCCGCTCGCCCGCAGCCCCCAGCCTTCTGTCGGGGCGACCTGCCCGGCCCCGCCGCGGAGCGGCCACGGCCACCGGCGCTGGCATCGGCGGGGGAAGCGCCGGCAGCGGGCCGGGATTTTCCCTGGCTGGAGAGGGGGGATTTGTTCCCAACTTCGTGGGCGCCGGTCGGTGAGAAGGGGCTGGGGAAGAAGCCTGGATTTTTCATCTTTTTCCTTTATTTTTACTATTATTATTATTAATATTTCCCACCCCCCAGCGGTCATTTCTAAATTTCGGAGATTTGTTCAAAGTGCACGAATTTTTGAGGGCGATCCGCTTGGAACTGGTGGATTCTCCAAGGCAGGAGCGGCGCGGCTGCAGCGCGGGGCCGGGGTCTGTGCCCGCAGCATCACCCCCGCCGAGCCCCGCGGCTGCCGGAGGCACCGAGCCCCGCCGCGGCCGCCAGCCCCGGCGCACCGAGCCCCCGCTCCACCGGGGCTGCTCCGGCAGGGATGGATCGTCGGTTTTCGTTTTCTGTCTTTTTTCTTGTTCGTTTTTTTTTTGTTTCTTTTTTTTTTTTTTTGCCGTCTTGTTTTTATTTAATTTTTTTTAAATTTTCGTTTTTGTTGGGTTTTTTCTTTTTCTTTTTTTTTTTCTCTCTCTCTCTCTTTTTTTTTTTAATAGAGTCGCTTTCTAATTTTTTTTTTTTTTTTTTTTGAGGGGTAAGAAATTAGTAGATAAAATTAAACTCCTCGCGGTGCCATTAAATGGAACCCGGGATGCGAAACGCCGCGGCTGCGCTCGAAACTTGTCGGGGCTGGAGCAGCGGCTCGGCGGGGCCGGGAAGCGGGAGCCGGGGGCGGCGGGAGCCGGCTCTGGGCCGTGTGTCCTTCTTTTCCAGGCTCCAGCCGGATTCCCCCTGGAAGATCCCGCGAACCCGGGATGGGAATCTCCGCTCCTGATTGTCCAAACGCAATTCTTGTGCGATGGAGCAGTACGAACCAAGAATTGTGTCTGGACATCTGTAGCAGAGGTTTCACCTCCTCCGGCGGGGCTCCAGGACGGTTCTCGGGGCACAGGACACAGGACGGACCTTCCCCAGGCCCGGGGCACGGCAGGTAACCGCTCCCGGCTGCGTCCCGGGGGTCGGGGCCAGCATTTTAGGGAAACTAAGGAAACACCAGCGGCGGCTCCGCTCGGCTCGGCGCGGCCGAGGGTGCTCGGTCTTGATGCGTCAAACACGGGCCGGGTCATCACCGGGACGGCAAGCCCCGACCGGGCAGGCACCGGGCAGGCACCGGGCAGGCACCGGGCAGGGATGGAGGGGCCGAGCCTCGGGCACCGGCGCTTTGCCGGGGTCGGTGGGGCCGCAGCCGGGCGCGGCGGGCGAGCACTTCGGCCCTGCGCCTCCATCCCGCTTTATCCTTCTTACGTTTATTTTAAAAATTATTTTAACATTGCGGCTTAATTTCATTTAACGTATTTCGGCCCCCTGCACCGGGACACTCTCCTGGTCCTCTTGCCGCAGCCCGGCTGGCCCCGGGCACACGGAGGCCGCTCCGGGTCTCGGTCGGGCCGGGGATCGGCCCCGCCGCTCGGGCACCGGGCGGGCTCGGCGGAGAGCGGCTCCGGGCTGCGGGCACGGCCCTCACCGGGCTCGGGGAGCCCCAGGGAGCGGAGTAGCCCCCGCGGAACGGCGGCCGGAGGAAGGCTCGTTCTAACAGAGAGGCTTTATGAATCCACCAGCCAAACGGCTCGGCCGGGGCTGCCAAGGAAACCCAGGAGGAGGAGGGAAGCATTACAAGATCCGAGCAGAATTTCTCCAAGAGCCTATCTAGGACAAAGCTGGAGGGAGAGAAAATTTTAAAAGGCTTTTATTTCAGAAACTTTTTGTCGCTCTTGTTGTTACAGGATTTTGGTATACCCCTCTTCTCCACCCCCCGGCTTCCTTCATCTTCCCATTTCTAGCTTTTTTTAGCAGTGATTGACAGCTTTTACTACAGCAGGAGCTAAGCCACCTGGGTCTACCTGCACTATCAAGGGGAATAACAGCTCCTGGGGAAGGAACCCATCTTATCTGAGCAAACAGCTGGGGGGGATGAGAACAGACAAGCCCAGCCTAAGGCACAGAGGCAGGGTAGAGGAAGGACAGGCAGCAATGCTGAAGATGAACCTGCTTTTTCCCATTGTATTTCAGTCTGTTTCAAGCTGCACGCCACACAGGTTCCTTGTTTTTCAGCCAACTCCTACCACCACCTGGAATCCCCTTCCACTGTCCCAGCCCAGCTAAGCTAAGGAACTTGGGACAGAGAAGAGCCTTTTGGCCCGTCTGTGTCATTTACAATGGCGTGAGCTGGACTCAAGCTGCTGTCTGGATTTGCAAAAGGCTGAATATCGGTTTGTTAGCAGCAGTGGGTTGAAGCTGGGGCTCCTCAGATGCAGAAGCATCGTAGGCTGTGGGTGCTTTTAGTTAAGCAGGTTGTGGAGGGGTAGACGTGAGAGGAGTCAGTGGAGAAGTCAGCTGAGGGAATCACTCTCTCTGCATCAGACAGAGGAATTCCTCCGTCAGGCGCAGCGCGGGAGAGGCTCCTTGTGGGCCAGGCTGCTCGAGCAGGGCTGCTGCACCGGCTGCTCCCCACGTCCCCAGCAGCTCCTGAAGACCTTAGAGCAGCACATGGTGCAGCTCAGCTCCGAGAGGCACTGACTGAGCACCGGCGAGCCTCTGCTCCACGACAGCCGCGGCTCAGGCGGGAGCTGCTGCCGGGGACCTCTGCAGGCTGCTGGACCCGAGCCCGAACAGGTGAGCAGGGCAGGGGGGAGCGCAGGAGGACAGTCCCGGTCAGGCACGCCTGGAAGCTCATGCAGCATGTTTCAGACCTGTTGGTGCCAATGCTATCCTCTCTGAGCCCATCCCTCTGCTCTTGCCATAGCCTCCTGGCTGGCAGGGGCCAGTCTGAATTTCCGAGGAAACTTCTGGAAAGCCAACAACACCCATGCCCTAGCACAACCACACACACCCACTTCCACAGTGCTCACAGGACTTCCTCAGGACATGCAGCAAAGCTTATCCCTGCTACTGACTCAAAGGGTTAAAACCCACTGACTTTTTCAGGTCTTGGCACTTTAACTGTGAATTTCCAGCCCCAGCCCTTCTCCAGCCAGACTGCAGCTCCCACCTGCACAGAATGCAGTGCAGCCTGATCAATTCTGTCTATCACGGTGACAGAAAGATCATTTGCTGCCCTGATCACTCTGTGCTGTCTCAGGCCGGGTGAGGGTTTGTTTCCCCTCCAACCAAATCATTATAAATTGACATTATTCATGGACCAGTACTTCACCCTGCCTCAGCTCTGGTATGAAAGCAGCACGAGGGATCAGAAATACAAAACCAAAAAAGCCTATTTTGCTCCTGTTTCCCATAAATAAATACCATGACAAGGTGAAAGTCGCTTCTGAGTGCTCTGGAGCTGTCATGTTTGCTACCCCATGGAAAAGCTAGTCAAGCTATCTTTTGTTTCCTTGCACTTTCTCACCCTTCCCATGGCTGGTGCAGAGACTGTACCAACATTAAGCATTGTGTTAAAAGAATATTGGTTTCCAGCACCAGAACATCTCACTGCATGTTAAGATGTTATTCTACTTAGGGTTCAGCACCCCTCTTCCTCCTGTCAGAGAAAAACAAAGTCCCACATGCTGAGGTGCTCTCTGATTGTTAGGGTACCTGGAAGTGCAGTCAGGAGAGGTGAAATGAGGACCAAAAGATGGATGCTGCTGTAGTGGACAGAAGGTTGCAGGCTGGCGGGGTTTTATTTGGATGTCTAGAACAAGTGAACGCAGTGGGAAGATGCAGAGACTGGACACAGACAGTTCAAGAGTGATTTGGGTGGGTTAAGGTTTTAGTTTGGTTTTTTTTTTTGTCTTTTTTTTTTCCCCCAGGGATTTGGATTTACATCCTCTTGTTTTTTCAGGAGTTCACCCGCCGTGCAATGTTGAGATGAAAAGCACATTATCCTGGTCCTGGAGTTTATAATCCAGCTCACCCTGCAGGCCAAGAAAAAAAATGAAAAATTGTTCAAATGTCATTTCCAAATACAAGCTGCAAAGAGAAAACAGCTCATAAAAGGATGGTGAGTACTAGGGAGAGCAGAAGGGGACAGACTGGTGTTTTCATCATAACATAAGCAAAGGTGAGAGATCAGCCACAGTGCTGATGCTCATCACCCCACACTGCTTTCTGGACCAGGGTTTTGACAGAACAGGTGGTTGCCTGAGGCAGGGAAATGGAGGGGCTGTTTGTTGTCTGAGCACAAGAGTGGGATGAGAAGGGAAGGCATTTACCAGGTGCCTGTTGGAGTTGAAATCTCCCTGTGGCCCTTACCTGCCAGGCACCATCTGACTTCAGGGAAGGTGGTTCTGTGTGGGCCTGAAGGTCCCAGGTGCCCCCCACGCTGCCACCCCACATGTGGGGGGACCTGCCAGCAGCCAGAGGTGCAAAACCCAGTGCCAGAGACCAGGGAAAAAGGGTGATCTCTCTTCAGACCCTGTCTGGCTGATGAGACTCAGCAGGTTAGAGAGAGGCTCCAGGCTTTTGAACAGCCACAGTACAGGAGATAGATTCCAGCCTGCCCCTTCCCCCTCAAATATGAGATGCTTTGCTTGGGGCAAGAATCAGAAATAGCTTCTGTGAGAGCAACCACAGAACAGAGAGAGCAATATTTTCAACAAAGAAAGTCAAACTGAAGGAGTACAGACCATTAGTTCCCAGTCTGCCTCGTTGATGAGCACCAAAATTCCTGGCCTCCTGCAGAATAGAGAGAAATAATTAGGATACAGGGCTGCTAAAAAGCTCCACAAATAGTTAAGAACAAGAGATGTCACAGCACAGATCACAAGCTGACTGCCTATAAAGCCAAAAAAGGGATCCTAGCATGGAGGTGGAAACAGGTACAGTCTGTGCCCTTTCTAGATCAAATAAAGGGGACGCAGGAGCAATCCCAGAGCTCATTTGAATGAAAAGGCACCGTTCCCTAGGATGCTCCAGGATGACTGCATTTCCGTACGATGCAGAAAAGCCAGGTAATTAAAACCCACGCACGACAGTCGAGTGCAGTGAGCTCAGTGTGAAGGTAGGAAAAGCCATGCCAGTGCCCCTACCAGAGGCATGAAACACCTGGGATCCACTCCAAGCCCCTGGTTCTGAGCAAAGGGATTCCCCCTCTTTGATCTTCAGTGTCCTGCAATTGTCTCTCCTGTTACCAGGGGACCTGGCACACGCTTCAGCTCACAAAGATCCGTGACGAATGTTAAACACCCCCAGCGCCACCCCGCAGTCAGGGATGGCTTGCACAGCTCACTCTGCTCCATTTCTCTTGCCTTCTTTTTTTTTTTCTGCCCCCCCTCCACGAGACTGGCCCCATTTTGATAATAAAAATACATTTCCCAGAAGAAGTATTTGTTGGCATTTCTCAGAATGACTGCTTCAGTCCCAGTGATGTCAGCAGGGAACAGACAGACCTGCTAAAACTCCTGGAATTGAGGATGCAGGTGTTACTCTGTTCCAATGAAGAGAAAGTATAAATGGCCTTGCTTCATGTTTAAGGTTTAAAGATTCGGGGTAAGGGCTGCAAAAGATGCTCTCTGTGGACAATGCAAGGTGTGGGTGGGATACCTCCCACTATCACTTAAGCAAATCCTGTGTTTTCATGGTCATTGACTTACTCAATAGGAAATCTGCCCCAGAGGAAAAATCCCCCAAACTGTGGGGATCAACAGAGAAACACAAGGAGGATTCATAACAGTTGTACTTACACAGATTCCCCTTGCATAAATAACTCTGGTCGCTCTTTCAACAGATTCTGTTTGATCCACTTGAGCAGGTTTCTGATATCCCCTGGAAGAAGGAAGGACAGGGTTTACAAACTAGCTGATGGCTCCCGGTGATGCCAGAGCAAAGAGATTGTTTATCCATGAAAGAGCAGATGAGGAACATGCAGAATGGATGGGGATAGCTGCAAAGAAACTCACAGACAGTCCTGTCCCTGTGGTTTGGCAGAAGAGGTTTCCCACAGAAAATGCATCCCACAAAGAATGAATGCAGCTCCTGCTGAAGCACCAATCTGGCAGCAGATTCCTGATGTTCAGGTCTCTGACACGGCCCATATCCTGTGCATTACCTTGTCACCCAACAAATTATGTCTAATTCTCTTGTGCATTTAATTAGATTTTTAAAATCTAAACAAGAAAGCCTCAACAGAGTAAAACCAGACACTTTTGCACCAAAACCAGCACAAACCTGGAGACATGAGGAGCTCTGGGACTCACACCTGTCCATGGCTATGCATTAAACAGACAGGAGGATCCTGGCCCACAGTTGTATTTTGGACACTTAGAGCATCCCTCAGCATCACACCTGCTGCTGTGGAGTGTTCCCCATGCTGTGCCTGCTCCCTCCTTCTACACTTTATGCTTAGAGCTTCTTTATTAAAGCTCAGCCTTTATCTTTCCATTTCAGCAGGTGACAGGGAGGATTTGTCTTCATGTAAAAGGAGGAGGAGACACTGCTGGCGGGTTTTTATAGTATCAATTTTACTTTGTGAGGCAAAAACAATTTCTTTAGTGATAGCATCAGTTAATTTCCTATTGGAGAGGTGAGAAGAGACAGAGGGGGGGAACAATCCTTTACAGGGTTTAGAGAAGCTGACAAATTGCAAAGTGGAGTTCTCCTGCATTTGCCTCTATATTTCACCATTCCATAAACCACTTCATCATTCCGAATCCACAATCAGTTATTCTCCTGGGGCTCCTTTAAACAGCCCTTTGAAAGCCCCAAAAGAGTTTTGTTTGTTTTCAAGAAGCAAAGAAGCTTTCTGAAGGCACAAATCCACCAGTGAGGGCTGCAGCCCTGCTCCAGGAGGAGCAGGGATGGCAGGTTTGGTTTCTTATGTGAAGTAAGCTCACTGCAGTCATGAGGAATCTTTCCACACGTGCTTCTCTGAGTTAAAGTCACTCTGTGTACCATTCCCCATGTGTATTTGTAGTGGCTTGACTCAGGCCAGGCCTTACCCTAGGATTTTATGGGATCATGGATATTACCCAGAGCCAAACTGGGGTTGTTCCAAATATTTCCACCCTCCTTGCTTCTGTCACACTCAGGATGAACAGCCCTGGTGTAGACAGGTGCACATCAACTAGGCAATGGGGATATGTCCATCTGCAGCAGATGGGGGCCTCTTCTCCTGGGGAAAGGGGGAGGGGGATGCTCTGAGATTCGCTCTGTTCCCCCTGCTTTCCCAGGGCATTGGCGCCTCCAAACCAGCACTCTGACCCCAAAACCCTGATCTCACCACAGGGCTGCCCAGAGCACAACAGGTATTGCTACCTTCAAGCAATCTGGGAAGCAATTGTTACCTCACTCTGATCTGGGCAAAAGGAGCTGCTTTGTGCCTCAAAACTGCCTGGTGAGCTGGATCACCTGCCTGGGGCCAACCCACGACTGCCTATAATGATATGTAGTTAAAAGAACAAAACAGACCATTTTCTGCTTCCTTCCTAGCAACATGTACCAGGGACAGAGAGCACCACTAAGAAGGTGTGTGTATTTACATACATACACATACATACAGATATTTATATATATATATGTATGTGTATATGTATAGACACACACACACACACATGCACCACAGCGGTCGGTCAGCCATCAGAACAGAGTTTACCACATTCACCTTCCCCTGAAAAACGCTGCTGCAACGTCAAGCCCTCAGGATCTCACACCCAAATGGCTCCCGCTCTCCATCACCAAGAAATGAAAGCTGTAAAGGAAGGAAGATGGAGAGGAGCCTTCAGGAGAGGGAGGGGGGTGTGAAGGGGACACCAGCCCCACCGCGGCATCACCCGCGAGCTGTTTCATATTTATGCACTTGCAGCAGGGCACACAACAATGAGCTGTGCCATATACCATTCTCCTTGCATGGAATAAGCAGCCCTTTCCTCTGGGACCTTTCAGGAGAGATCATTTAAACAGAAACAAGCTGCACTAGCTGGATAAAAGGCAGCCACCTAGAAGCAGCCTGGACGGAGGGGCGAGAGGACTGATTTATTCGAGGCTGTGCTGGAAGACTCCCTCACCCCATCTCCTTCCATAACAAATGTTATTTTCAGTCCCACCTGAGCCAACATTCATTTACTCCTACCCAGAAGTCACGTACACACATACTGAAGAATTTAAACAGTAGGGGAAAAACCCAGACACCCCTATGCACGCCTGGAGCTTGCCCACTCCAAAAGGTACAAAAATTAAGACCCTTTCTCCACAGCCATCCTTAAGACAATACTTTCATCTGCTTTATCAGCACTGGAATTTTTCACCCACCCTCATTTCTCTATGCATTATACACCAGTATTGCTAGAACAAATCAATTATAAAGGATGACAGATGACCACAGCCACACCAAAACTATCTCCCACAAGTAAGATATTGAAAAGGAACAAGATTACTTCCATTGCAAGTGGTCTGTGGAGAAGCCATCTTGCAGCTCAGTGCCTCAAACAACAGTCTTGATCAACAGCTCAGGACTCTGTATTCTCATGATGAAAATAATAAGAGGTAAATTATAGCACAACTGGTTATCTCTTACAGTTGACAGTAATGTTCCTGAGACATTTTATTTCTGATACTATGCTACGGGTCTAACAGGTTTCCAGCTCCCTGGGCCAAGGACTTTCTATGCAAACAGCAGGTTCTCTATAGATGACATATAAAGAAGGAAAAAATCTCAGCCTGGTCAGGCACCACATCTGCTGACAAGTTAAACCATCATTACAATGCAGCAATTTCACACTCATGTTAGTTTGAAGCTGGCCCCCATCACAGAACAGAGGCATCTGCTTTGGCAGGAGCACAGCTGTAGTACAGGTGCTGTGATTTGGCTGCAAAACCCACTGTGCATTTGGCTCCAGAGGGAGGTTAAGGTGAGAGCTGAGACAATACAGCATTTTGCTCCAGCATCACCAACTCAAACCCAGCTCATTCCAGTAATGATATATTTTTATTACTGCTGCATGGTCTTACTGAAAGCTTTTTAGTAGCCTACTCCATTTCACTCACAGCAAACAAATATCACATCAAAAAATGCACTCTTAATTCTCACTAACTGTCCTCACCATCGGCAGCATCAGAGGAGACACAAGACTGAACCAGCCAAGGAAGCAGAAATATTCTCAACTGCAAAGGAGGGACTGAAGCACATGGTAGGAAATCCCTGCCTTGTTTCTACACAGAGAGCTTTTGCTGCCTTGTGCTAACAGCACACCAACCTCTCCAAATTCTTAGGAAAAAATAATTTAAAGTTAATTAAAAAAAAAGAAAAACTGACAAATGTTTGAGAAAACTGCTTAGTTCAAGTGCACAGATGGGAGCTGAAGCCCACAATATACGCAGAAAACCGATCAGCCAGCGAAAGACGGCGCTCAGGAAAACGAGATGTGTGCTTGCAGTGACACAAAGTCATTGCCTTGTCACGCAAGAGGACGGGATGCAGGAACTGCAGTGAGCACACAAAACCCAATAGCCTCGGCTCCTGTTCAGCCCAGCTGCACCACAAACACTCCTGGCTGTGGCAGAGAGAACTGCACAGTCTGCTCTGTCCTGTGAATCCTCCAAGGCCTGACCTTCCTCACTGCCCCAACTGTTCCTTCATGAAGAATCCGCTGAGCTTCCTCTGCAACAGGAATGCATCTAATAGTCCATTTTAGCACTGCCTGGGTTCATCTGCACCCTCAAAAGCAGGACTGAAATCCATAGATCTTTCCTAGCTCAATAAAACCTCCTGGGCCTGACAGATCTATCAGTGACAAGTCAGAAAAGAGGGCACTCGCCGTGTGCAGAGAGAAACCAGGTGCCTCGAATAAGAAACACCAAGCTGGGTGTTGCACTAGAAGCATCCCACAATGAACAGATAAAGGTGCAGAAGCATGGAAGGATTTTGTGCAACCCTGATACCAGTTGACATAGACACACAGTTCTTGGCTCCCAGTAAGCTGCACAGGTCACTCATAGATTCACACACATGCAAGGACCAGACACGTCTGTGTCCCCTGCCTTAAATCGACATAGAAACTCACACAAAGCCTCCAAGGGCACACAGAAGGTGTAATTACACCCATTTTCTTGCCTTGGTTGCAGAACTGGGAGATTATTTCAGGGAAAGAGGGGATCCCTATAAAGGCTGAAGCATGGAAAATTCCCTTCTGGTCTGCAGTAAATAAGATATATGTGGCACTGGTCACTAAGGGGTCAGTGCTGCAGGAGCACGGCGCTTTCCTGGGCCGCCTTGCGGACACCTCCCTGTGGGGTACCATTTCTTTGACCCAGAATAAGATCATTTATCATACTGACCATGGCTGAGCTCCAATTTGCTGAGGTCACTAACTCTGGACGAGCGCTGCTCCACCCACATTCTCAGCCACCGGCCTGTAACCATGACAAAGCCCCTTCCCTGCCGCTCCTCTCCATTATTCCCCCTGCCTGCATGGAAATGTATGGAAAAACAATTTGTATGTCCCTCTCCCTTCTTAAGCAGCTTGTTTTTAAAACAGACAAACCAGCTCCCAATACCTGCTGCTCTTCCAGGTGCATGACTGCTCTTTGCTTTCAGATCCGAGCAGACCCTCCAGGAATCTGCTCTCTAAAACAGCTCAAAACCAGATCTAAGGGGTCCTTCCAACTCCTCCAGCCTCCCATCTGATATGCAAATCACTCTCTGAAGCAGACCATGGTGTGCCATAAACTGCAGAAGAAGACCTGGAATGGCTGGTATAAATGGAGTCACACGCAAATGGATTTGGTACTATGCAGAGTGAGCAGCCAGGCAAATTTTGCAGCAAGAGTAAAATCCATTTTATCTGACAAGTGCACAAGCCAATCCTGCCACACACTGGAATGGGCAGTGATTTAAGTACTAGGGAAGAAATTAGGGGGTAACTATAGCTAGGCATAAGAGAATTGCAATTGTTGCTCTCATCTGCTCTTGTCTGCTACAAATGAACACCAAGGTCTTGGCTGCTGTAATTTATAATTGCTTTAAGACGTCTTTTTCTTGCTTCTCATCTAGAAGAGCAATGCTCTTCTTAATTTTCTTGTGTCCACAAAATCAGAAAAGATCACAGAGGTCATTCAGAGCCTTCCTGTTAGCAGTGAGCACTCAGATTCCAGCTATCACCCAGCAATTCTCAGCCCCGAGATTTTAATCACAATGCTTATGAACTGGAGAGGAGCTGCTTGGGATCTTCCACTCCCCACAGATTGCTGGTAGGGAAATACAAGTTCAAGGGATCTCCAATCCCACTGCTAACCAGCAGCAAGCCTCCAGATCCATCAGCTCCCATAACAAAAAAAAGCAGCTTCGAGCTGATTCTCAGGGTAAACCTAATCCCTACTCATTTCCAAAGTCAGAGCATCTAATCCCGTAACACCCAACGCTATTGTCACTTCAGGCTCCCCAATAAATGCCAGTGCACCAAACTGTCTCTTTTAATTAGGATCACAGATCACTAGTGCTGGCCCAGGGTCTTGCCTCTCGTTCAAAATTGTGAAAGGAAGGAGCTGAGAGAGCCTCAAAGACTATTGCTCCAGCAGTGAAGTACCAGCCTGGGGATCACAGACATTAAAAAGAACTTCTCCTTAACAGGTCCTGTGATTTTATCCCTCTGCCAGCTCAGAATTATTCTCAACAAAAGACCATCCTGAGTCTTGTCTGCTCTGATTTTAAGAGGCTTGAGCACTGCAGACCTGCTACCAAACCCCGAGGAGCCTGTGCCATGGTCTAATAGTTTTTGCAGTCAGGAATCTTCTGCTAATGCACTAAACTCCCATTTCTTCATTCTTCCCTATCAATCTATACTAGATGATATTGCATCACGCTGGCTATAATCTGTCCTTCCCAATGATAAAAGAGATATCCCACCTCATCACTTTTCCATTCATTTATCCTGTTTAACCTTGAATGTTACTGGTTAATTTTTTTTTTAAGCTCTCAGCAAGACAATTCAGAGAATGCATTACTAACCACCAGTGTAAAGCTTTGCCAAAACCCAGCAAACTGAAATTTCTCGTCTCTCTTATTTTCCTGGTTTCTGAGTTTTGGGTGTGTGCAAAGGCATCGAGGGCTTAAAAGGAAAACCTTATTGCTACTAAAGAGACTACACAGAGCTGATGTGCAGCCCTGGACCACGGAGGAAGGTGGCTGCTCCTGCCAGAGTGGAGAGGGATTCCCTGGCAGCCTGGCACTGCTCTGCACGCAGCCAGCCTGGCTGAGGGAATTCCCTGGGCTGGGCTCTCCCTGGCACTGCCAGCTGGATCAGAAAATGCCTTGAAGTCAAATCCTTGCCCCCCTCCCAGCGTGGCTGGTGGCTGTGTCCCCTCTGGCTGCTGGATGAGTCAGTGTCTCAGCTCGGCTCAGGAAAGTGCCATGATTTTATTCCTCTAAATACAGAAATTGCCTCTCACTTTCGGGCTCAGATCTGCTTTGCTATTATTAGACTTTCACACAGGGCCAAGCACCATTAAACCGATTCCTGTCCACCCAACCCAGCCACCCCCACAGATACTCCAAGCCCCTCAGTCTTACTTGAAAGGGAAAAAGAAAGGGCCAGTGAGATGATCAGGGTGGAGGAGAGGGGGGGGTAAGATTTACAAGTGAATGGAGGTAAGAATGGAGCAGTTTGTGGGATAAAGGGGCTGCGGAGGGAGCTTTACAGATGTGCAGAGGGACGGCGGCTCATTGTTTAATTAAGCAGAAAGTGGCTCTTTTGAAAAGCAATTTTGCACAGGAGCTCTGAGCTCAGCAAACAACTCCTGCGAGTGAGGGCAGGAGGAGAAAGGAACAGCTGGCCCGGAGCCGTGTGAACCGCATGCTAAGCGGTTTAAAGGGCCCGGATCCTCCTCCCCAGCCCTGCTCCGCTGCCACCCTCTGAACAGCGCTGTCAGCACAGCAAATCCCACCGAGAGAAAAGAGGGGCAGGAGGGGGGTGCCACAGAGGGGTTATCCTGCTAGGTGTCCGCACTGCAATACAGCGGCTGGGAAGGAGGGTGTAAGAGCCAGGCTTTGTTATCCCAGGGATTTGGTCGCACACAAGAGCTGGTTTCCCAGTGCCTGGGAAGCTCCTTCCACAATGAGTTGGGATGAGCTGATCCGGTAAAGCGGCTGCACGGCCTCCCAGGAGGGTGATGGGACTGCTCCTGTGAGGACAAGCCTTGATTTCCCTGTTCCCTCTAAAGGGAGATGTATTCTGGCTATGACAGGGACCTGGAGCTGAGCCCCACGCCGGGAACTGCTCGATCGAGACAGCTCTGCTGCTGCAAACGCTGCTCCCCACGACTGCTGGTCCAGCCTGAGCACTCACTCAGCGCCCTTCCCTTGCCACCAAATCTGTAATTTCCTGCCTAGAAGAGATGCACGAGTGGGATGCCCGAGGAGGGGAATAACCCAAGTCCTTTGAGAGCTGCAAGTACCACACACTGTGGTTAAAAAGATTTGACTGCATGAAGTTCCACAGATCTATGGGGGCTTTCTTTTACCATTCTTCTAATAAGCCTCTACATTAGCAAATATATTTTTATTCTTTCTTTGGAGCAAGTTTTAAAATGTTAGGAATAATAAACAGAGCAATAAAAGCATGCCAGAATATTAATGACTCAACTACGATGTACTACCCAGCACAAGGCACTTACCAACAGCCAATGCCAACTGCTACTCTGGATTTTACAGGTTCTTTTGGTCCAGCACCCCAGTCAATGCTGAACACATGCCACGCTGTATTTTGTAAGCCACCCTGCCTCTAACATAGGTCTGACTTCTCAAGATCCCCAGGCTCTTTTCTGAGGAGATGAATGCTCCCAAGTCCCCAGCAGTCCTCCATGCTGTGCAGAACAAGGCCCCTGGAAAGCAAAGCTCTCGAGGAACACACTATGCCCTTCTCTACGGGGATTCAACATAAGCAGTATTTGGTAGATTATTTTAATTTTCCCTCTTAAAAAAAATATTGATTGGCAGTGGGTTTTTTCCCCCTAGAATTTTGGTACAAGGAAACCACAAACAATTATCAAAACACACTGATAAATAATTTAACCTTCTAGACTTGTAAAGTGCCAAAACACAGTGTGAATTCTTGATTAGCCCAGAAGGTCCCAGTGAGCACCAGTGAAACTGGTCACTGCTGCTCCAAAAACACAAGTACCACCACTGAAGCCAAAGGAGAAGTTGGAATTCAAAGGTCTGTGATAGCAGCTGAGCAGCCTGCAGCACAAGTGCCAGAGACTTTACACACAATCCCAAGCTCTGGGTACAACACTCAGAAGAAAGCACAGCACAGAGGTTTTGTAAACATTCTTCATCAGATGATGCAGCTGAGCTAAACCTAAATGACTACAAGGGTTAAACAATGCCAGTGACTTCCTACCCTTCCAACAGCATCCATGCAACTCACATGGCCAGGACAAATCCACCACTGTGAGTCCCAGCGAGATGGAGGAAGGAGCTCCAGCATCACTTGCAGAGCAGTCATACAATGATCTATTTGATTACTGAAGCACTTGGTTAAATTACTGTGGCTTGTTTCAGGAGGAGGCTGCCAAATACATTTTCAGTTTTTAATCTAGGGTTTCTCTCTTTTATGCTCCATTGTCTCTAATAGCCTTTTAGATGCTTGAAAATAAAGTTGATTTCCCTGCCAATTTAATCCTCTCTCCATGTGACAAATATCGTTATTCCCCCAGCTGCTTTCTCCCACACACACTGTTTTTATGCAGAAGAAGCCAACAGGGCATAATGCCTTTAGATCCTCAAACAGCATTATCAGTGAGATCATCAGAAGAGCCAGAAATTTGGGACAAGATTCTTGTTTAACTTGAGGTCTTCTTTCTGCAACAGCTCTACAAGATTACACAGTCCTGCACAAAGTGTGGCTTAGGTAAATCTGCTGCCTATGCACATACACCACACCTTTCTAAGTTCCCACTTTGGCAGCAACTTCAAAATGCAGGCAGACACATCTCTGCTTTGGAAATAAAGAACTGCCATTTAACTGACATCAGGATACAAAATGCCCCTCGGATAATAAAAATAGGTCCTGCCACGTGGCTGTGCCCCTTGTGGCTTGCTCTTGTCCCATTTGCAGCTTCCTCCCTCCTTGCCTTTTCCAATCCCTCCAGGAGTCCACCTCCAGGCATCAGAAAAGGACAGAGAATCAAATCTTCTTGAAAAAATTAACTGGATCTGGAACCCACCTACTTTCCATCTAGTGCCTGTTACCAGGAAAAAAGAAATGACCACATAAAGAGTTTGCTCAAGCAACATTATGATTTAGAGAACACTGATTACCCCTGCCAGCTATGGAGCACAGCTTGTTTTATTCATGTAAATATTTGTAGGTATTTCTTCACATAATTCTCCACCTCCCTTAATTTCTGAGATATATATAAAAATGCCTAAACAATTAAAATATAGGTGGGCCCAATAACCCAGAGAGAAGCAACTGTTCTGCAAAAAGGAGGACAAAGACAAAAATAACCTAGAAAAAAGGAAGAGTAGGTAAGAGAGGCCAAAATGGCCAAAAATAAACTTGGCAGCTAATGAAATCACTTAAAATGGGGTTAGAAGTGCAGGTCTTCAAGTAGTGTTCATACTACCAAGTCTTTCCCTGGAGAATTTAATGATGGACATTCAGGGTAAGGTAAGCAACAGGATGTGTTGAGTAGAACTGAGCTGTTTTAGTTCTCTAATCATTGCAATTCTGGATGCACGAGGGCAGCAGGGACCTGGTATGTATATCTTTATCTACCCAGAGACAGGAGAGCTGAAATTTCTTAGTGTGAACAAGGGAAATACAAGGCATTAGGAACAATATAAAATTGCAAGAAAATTATTTGTGTTTTCTGATATGATTCCATTGATTGCTCACCACTACAACATAATTGTCTTCTGGAAGCATCATGAGGGGCGTCTCCAGTAATCCCTTACTGTCAGACATTCAGGACACCTCTGCCTGTCCCATCCCTGGGCTGGGTGTAAATGTCACTACAGCAGCTGCCTCACAGCTCAGTTTATGCTCCTCAGATGCAATCCACCCAAAACCAGCCCCAAAATGAAACCTCCCTGACAACCAAGGCACAAGACAGCAGCAAACCAGGGGAGCTGACAAGGGGGTACACTGTCAATTCTGCCTCTCCTGGCACAGGGATGGCAATGTCTGGAAAACGAGGAGGTGGGAAAAGCTGGGAGCAATAATGTGTTAGCTGAATCTGAAATGAATCACTGGAGATTAGGAGTTTGAACCCTGAGGCTGAGACAGACCTTCAGGGAGAGATTTAGCCCTTAGGATAAACATAGATCCTACTGAGGCTGCAGAAGTCTTCCCAGTGGGAATGGATCAGGCCACATACAACTGCACTACTGGCAGCCATGGGGCTGGAAGAATCCCCTTTTGGTATTAATACCCTCCCCTCCCCTGGCAGAAATAAGCATCTCCTGTAATAACCCCTTTTTCTTCAGCATCTGATCATTGTTTGAACACCACCAGAACAGTGGGTGTTACTGGGTATTTTAAATTTGCAGAATACTGAAGAGAATTGTGCTCCAGCTTCCAAGTTTATAAACCAATTAAATGAGTGTTTTAGCATTTCCTTGCTACCTTTCATTTAAGGATCTTAAGTGCTTCAACAGTGCTGGAATTTAATGCTGAATTCTCTTGTGATACATCAAAGCATCACTAGCAACAGGGGAAAGTTAAGCAACATGACTAAACTCACAAAGCAAATCAGCATCAGGTCATGTTTCTGGAACCTTAGTCCCTGTCCTTAACCACAAGATAACACAATACTGCAGTATTCCTATTATATTTGAATTACACATACTTATGTCCAAGCATCAAAAGCACTTCTACCAATCTCTAATTACTTCCAGGCACAGTAAAAATATTTCAGGCTGGAGGTTCCCAGCACATAGATTATGGTATCAGCCATTCATGAGATATTGGTTGCTAACATTCCCTCATGGCTTTGTGTTATTTTGGTTTATAATCCCACTCCAATAGCATAAAGCAGTGCTATCTAGCTGGAATAATTCAGAACACACCTGCGGCAAAATTACACTACAACTGAAGTATGCACACAAGAAAGTGAGTTAGTGCAGCACTGCTCAGTATTGCTGTTCCAAACTGCAAACCAGGAATTACGACTGCTTATACCTGGAACACTGAAGTCCTGTTCTTTATTGCAGGGAAAGCCATGGGCAGGATCTCCAGCATCCTAATTGAGCATTAGGCTTACTGTTTTCAACTGCAGAGTTCATACTAAAATATTCATATTAAAATTATCACCTTTACTTGAAGTAGATAAACAAGATTTATGTTACATTGCCACCCCCCTATACACCCCATAAACACACACACACATATACGTGTGCCTCTTGGAAACCTCAGAACAGGCAGGAGAAAAAGGAGAGAGGATGTTATGGTGGTTTCAAGTACCAAGAAAGACAAACGTAGACTTGATGGAAACATCCAGAGGCCGTTGTCTATCCAGCAGGAGAGAGGCAAAAGTCTTAAGGAAGGACGTGATTCACAAGTGCTTAGAGGACAGGAAAGACTCCAGACTTTGAGAACTAACCCTGTTTGCCAAGCTGCCTGATCCATGGCATGTCTGAAAGAGCTTTCAAAATACTTTGATCCTTGCTGGCAACTATAAGTGCTGTACAAATCAGCTTTGTTTCATTTGTTGTTACTCTGTCAAGTTATCCAACAGGTTCTGATACTCACAAGGCTCTGGTTGACAGGGCAAAGTCACCTGATGCTTTTTGACACCATCGAATAAGAGTTCTGCACCACCTCTGAAATAAAAACAATGAACCACTGAGATTTTGCTTTATTGTCAAAAGAAAGCAGTACAAAAGAGGCGATTTACATAGATGCCACAACAGAGAAAACAAATGACACAGACTATATTTAGCACAGGATTCCCTTTGTCTTTTTTTTTCCTGTCACGAACCAAAAGTCCACAGGGGAAGCTGCCAGCTCCCACTGCCAACACAGAGAGGAGGCTCTGCCCTGGGCTGGAACCCCACGGTGCCAGGCATCACCCCAGCAGAATGGGAGGATGGCTCCCATCTCCATGTGCTCCCAAACCGCTGTGCAGCGCTGCTTTCCCTCTCCAGCCACCAGCACTGCTTCCACTCAAACACTACAGCCACCACACTGCATCCAACACTGCTCATCCCCAACACCTGCTGGCCAGAAATCTCAAAAATTGAGCATCCTTCTGGAATAAATACTCCCCCAGTTTCCACGTGTGAACACACAGAAAAGAGAAATGACTCACACGAAGTTACAGAGCAAGTCAGTGCCAGCAGAGTCCTGGTAACTCTTTCTCTATCTACTGACTACAAAGTGTCCCAGAGAGAGACTTGACTGGGAGAAGCAAGTGATGAGGGTGACAAGGTAAAATAAAAATCAATAAATACACAATCTTCCTCTTCTGACACTTTGAATACATTAGGGAATACCCTCAGATAACAACTGATGGCCTCTGCAAGCACAGGAGATCAGGTGTGAGCAGGATATGCAGAGGTTGGCAGGTAAAGGAGCTGGTCCTCACTGGAAAATAATGGGATTTGAATTGGGTCCAGGCACCTAATCTTAGGTTCTTCAAAAGACTAATTAATTTTTAGAAGCCTCAGCAAGCTCCTCATCTCTACTCCTGTTCTGGAAAAAGTACAATTGTGAAAATCTTTACCAACATTTTTCGTGATGTTGTGAGGCCACGGGCCAAACTCAGTCTTAGATTATAAAACTTTTACCATGTGAGCAAATGGAAAATAAACACAAAAGCTACTTTAAGTTACAGGACATGGCAGCAGAGAGTGTGAGCTTTTGACTCTAGACTGAACTCTACAACAGCCAAAGTTTTAATAACTAGAGAACTCTTAAAAACCTCAATTCACTTAATATTAAACTGAGGTAGAAAAATGACCAATGCATTTTTAAAGGGCATGTAACTGTGGCCAAATGGTCTTCCAACTTAAATGCCGATTACTCTGGGAAGATTTTCCTATGAAGTTACTTTCTGGGAACTTACTGGTGCCTCTCCTCCCTTGGAAACCAACATAATAAAGAGAAATATTTAAAACAAGCAATCCCCACCTAAGTATCAACAAAGATACTTCCAGATGTTGTTAAGTTCCTTTAAATTCAATATCTAAAAATGCCACAGTAGGTTTTCTTGGCTCTGCAATGGCAGAGCACAACAGAACCCTTGTTATGCCTTCAGCAGCGTTACTTATATGCAGCAACTCTCCTAAAGAGCACTCTGTTGGTGTTCTTCCACCAGCTCACAACAAATAGTTATCTCAAAATTGAAGCACTGATTTATTAACATGAGCCGAGATTCATGCGAGGGAACAAGTCATAACAATTATATGAAAAACATTTTTTCATGTAATGAAAACAAGGTCACGCTTTGTTACAGCGGGAAATGTAGATTGCAAGATAAGGTCCTTCTGTAAGGCGAGAGCTGTGGGGAACTCAGCTGTGGTTCCTACATAGAGAGCTCATTTATGCATTTCCAAGGGAAGCAAAAATGCATCTCACTCTTCTGGGAAAATTAGGAGAGTTGCTGCAGCTGGAAGCGGGAAAGATAGAGGACAGGATTCTTAAGGAGAAGGGTATTTAAAGGGTTATGGCATTTCTGTGTTCGTGAAAGGGTGGGAAAAAGCGAATAAATAGCAGCCTTTTAGCTTCTGCTAAAAGGAGGCTTTAACGAAATAACACAAGTATTTCCACAAATATGCACAGCTTCCACTGCAAATGCTTTAAGATCCCAGGGCCAGAGCATGAGCAATGCTGATACTACAGCAGCAAAGGCCTGGAAACTGAAATGCTACAGAGTGAGAACCTGGCAGCTTTACAGACCTGACAGGGCTCAAACACAAAGCACAGTGAGGGCACGTGTCCACACACAAACACACACAGACAGTGCTCAGGAAAAAAAAAAAGGCGAGAAACGAGGGGAATGTTTTCATAAATAATTTTAATAATTAAAATAAAAAAACTTAACTCAAAAAAGTTGAAAGAGGTGAAAGAAAAAGAAAGGCCTGGCACAGGACGCTCACAGAGACAGGGGAGCGAGGCCGGGGGCAGACGGGCAGACGGCCCGGCCCCACGCTGCGGACACTCTCCGGCGGTGTCTGGCCGCTCCCGGCAATGCCCGGTTTCCCAATTCCCCGGCGGCGGCCGCTCCCGCTACCCCAGCCCGCAGCTCCGTGACAGCGGCGGCGCCCGGGCCCAGACGCGCCCGTAGGGGCCCCCCACGCCGCACGCAGCAACCGCCCCGTCGCAATGCCGCGGCCGCCTCACCGAGGGGCCGGCCCATCGCGGCCCACCCCTGCCCTGCCCTCCGCCCGATCCCGCCGCCGCCGCCCGCGCTCACCCGAACTCCACCTGCAGCGACAAGGGCGCCGCCATCTTGGCGGCGGCGGGCGGGAGGGGCGGGCGCGCGTGGCCGCGCCGGAAGTGCCGCGCACACTTCCGGTCCTGCCGGGCTGGGGAGGGTGGGGCGGCCCGGGTCCATCATGGCCCGTCCTCCTCGCTCCTCTTCCTCCTCGCTCCTCTCTCTGCCCAGGAGAAGCTCCCGCAGTGCTGGAGCGCGGTGCGTGGCCTCGCTGGTGTTATTTTAAAATACCTGCACCAAGTTCAGGCTTCGCCACGCAGAGAACTCCCTTCACGTGCTCAGAATCACACACAGGGCCCTGTTCGCTCAGCGCACTTGGGCTGCGCAAAGGCAGGAGCTGCAGACGGATTTCCCAGCAGCAAAGCTGCTACAACATAAGAAGTTCTGCCTCAACATGAGGATGGCAGAGCACTGGAACAGGTGTCCAAGGAGGGTGTGGAGTCTCCTTCTCTGGAGGCATTCCAAACCCAGCTGGATGTGTTCCTGTGTCACCTCCTCCAGGTGACCCTGCCTTGGCAGGGGGTTCAGGCTCAATGATCTCCAGAGGTCCCTCCCAACCCTGCAATTCTGTGATTCTGTGATGCCAACCTGCTGCCTTGCAGCTCATCGGGATAGTTGTGGTGGACCAGAAACAGCTGGGTGATGCTAACGACAGCTCCTGTCAGCACCGGGAAGACGCAGTTCTGTACCAGGGGCGGCTGTTGAGCATCCCCTCCTGCTCGGGCAGCCCCTGCCAGCCAGCACATCCCCACGGCGCCAGGCACCCCCGGCACAGCGTTAAACAACGCGGCTCACATCTGTCGCCTGTTTGTTTTCCCCTCCTGTCCCCAGAGAAGGCCCATGTACACAGGCAGAACGCAGCCATGGCGGTGACAGCTGGGCTGGGCTTCTCCCCCACAGCACCGAGCTGCACAGGGGCAGCACTGGTAGAAAAACTGCAGCCTCTTAACCCTCCCTCCTCAGGAGGGTTTGGGTTTAAAAAATACATGTACATGTGCACACATGCACATAGAAGTGTAATAGCTATGCATATACATGATGCATTATGTGTAAGGGGCATAAATTTACACAGACAGATTGCTCTTCGTTTATGCTAACGGGGGTCAGAGTACGCCTAACCCCGGGAGCAGAAGGTGGTGGTGTTTGTAATGGCCTTTTGTTCTCTGAGGAGATCATTCTCTGGGCTGGGCCCCAGGAAAGGCTGGTCCCTCCAGCAGATGAATGCTGCCGTCGCTGCCGGGGTTACGTGATGGCAGAGCCGTGAAGCTGTTGACCGTGGTCTTCATCCAAAAAATTCCAGCTGGATTTTATATCTCTCTAAATCCCAAGGCTTTTGTTGAGTATCTCAGAGATATGGCTCAGGATGGAATTGTATGGAAAAGCGGCTGAGGAAAGAAACCTTCAACAAAAATCTTTACTTCAGAAATGGGTGAAGCGTTCTGTGTTCAGAGGATCTGGTAATCTGGATTCCAGATCAGTGTTTGCAGTTATGGTTTTATATGAGCTATTCTTCTGGCTCCCAGAAATCATTTATGAGACCAAATAAAAGCAGAACTAGCTCCTAAAAGAATCTTGAATCCTGACTTACACAACAAAATGGTACAGATTTAGTGTTAGTACCTCCCGGAAAAGCAAAAATAAATTACAAGAAAGGGAACAGTAATCATAAATACCAGTTTGGCTCATTCGAGCATTCAAAGCTGGTTACTGCTAACAATTGTCCTGGACAAAAAGTGACCACATGAGATACAGGGGACGTTTTTATGGACATTTTGTGCTTAGGAGAGGAATGAGTCCTGTCTCCATGCTGTGTGCTGAAATCAGAGCACCACAAATTCTCTGGGATATGTTGGGATTGGGGAAACTAAGCACTGCAATCTCCTCAAGAAAATGTAATGCTGCCTTGTTGAAGTGCTGTAAACACGGACAGTGTTTGATAAACAAAAAGCCTGGGTAGCTGTGGTGCTCAGCTGGGTTACTGGGGCAGGAGGCCACTGACCAGGGGCTCTGGCTGCTGCCATTCCCCTCCCAGAAAGCCAACTGCAAAGGGAGCAGGTTGGAAATTGAGCCTGGCAATGAAGAAGGGTTCATTTCTTTTGTCTCATTCCCATCTTCTGTCTTTTATCCTGCCATTTGCACTCTCCCTCTCCTTGAGTGCAGAAGGAACATGCCTCCATTCCTCCACTGAGGGTTCATTCTGGAGGAAACGTTTTAGGTCGCCATCACATCCTAGAGGGAAACGTAGTTTATAAATACAGCAGGGCCTAGCGCTACGAGGAAACATTTTATCAGAGAGCCCCGAACTGACGATTCAATTATTTTTCAATAAAACATCAGGGGAATGCACAAACAGCTGCTCGCATCCTTCCACACAGCAAGTCAAACTTCAAGGGGAACAATAGCTGGCGAAAGGGGAGCCATCGCGGAGGCGGTGACAATGGGTTTCCTTACTCGGGGCTTTGTTTGATTTCCCCGTCTCAGTTTTGAACTCCCTCCGCCGGAGAAAGGCGAGGGGGTAGGACTGGGAGAGAGGGAAGCAGGCAGAGGGGAAGGAGGGTCAGTGGGAGTTAAAGCCTTTTGCAGCCTTTCTCTCCCATTCATGTGGTAATTGGGTGTCAAGCAGAGATCAGTAAGATGGAGCCCGGCCTCTGTGCCCGGGTTAAACTGCAGCAGAAAGAAAGCGGGAGCTGAACCGATGGAGGCCTGAATGTCATTAGGGCGGGAGGAAGCGCCTCTCCCCCGGGAGCCCTTCTGCCGGGGTGCTGGGCTGGGGGGGCCGCTTCCCATTCAGGGCATCCCTCAAAGCGGCCAGACAAAGCGGGAGGGCGTCCGAACAATGCCGCACCCCCGGCTCTACCTTCAATAGGGAGCTCTAAACAGGCGTTTAACCTTCAGAATAGCTGAAAGTGATACTCAAAGCTGAGGGGGTGGCTGGCCCGCCGCTGTTAGCCTCTTCCTGCGGCCGAGCCGGCGGCCACTTGGATGGCCGGGGGCAGGAGGAAAGCTCTGGCTGCCCTCGCTTCCTCGGGCGCCTTGGCACAGCGCCGCGGGTGTGCCGGACCCCGTGCGGGTCGGGGGAGGTGTCACCTGCAGGGCAGGATCCGGACACAGATCCTGGCTGGGCTGGCAGGGAGCTGGGAGCCTGGGAAGGCTGCTCTGCACCCCCAAGGATGGGACTAGAGGAAGGCAGGGCTGTAACGAGAGGGATGCGGCACAGTAGGGGTCATATCCCACTTCATAAGTCTGGGATCATTTGTCGAGGATCAGGGAAGATGTGGGCAATGACCCACATCCTGAGCAGGAATATGTCCTGGGCTTGGACAGCATCACCATTGCCTGCAATTCTTGGGGTTTCCAGCCTGTACTGCATGAACTCAACTGCCCAAAGCTCTCCCAGAGCCTGGCCTGCCAAAATTTGCCCCTATGTGTGGTTTTTTAATGAACCAGGAGAAAAGCAGATCAAACCCAAGGTTACTTTGGAAGGTGAGATTTGCCCTGAAATGGGCCAGGCTCAAAGAAAGCAGAGCAGGACCCATCCCTGCTCCCTAAGCCTCACTCAGCTGCAGAGTCCAGCCATCCTGTGCTGTCCAGGAGCCCAGCAGCAAACAGCCCTAAGGACATTCTCTTCCCTTCTGAAGCTTCTCTGCTTTGGAAGGGAAAACTGCTGTCCCTTTCCTCTCACACAGCATGATGAGATCTTCATAGACTATCACTTTGGTGGAATCCCTGGCCACACAGTCCCTTCAATATAGAGAGGGGGAAGCCTGGCCCTGCTCCTGGTTACACTGGAACCGCTCAGGGGAATCAAGTATTTCCATTTCTAAAGAGTGCACCAAAGGATAGTCTCTTCTTTAGTCCAGAATATTTCCCTGTCACTGCTTAAAGGCAAAGCCAGCTCCCCAGCGTGCAGAGGAGCAGGCAGCTGTCATTGTTTGGGAAAGCTCCAGCACACCAAGAGTGGCAGGAGAGATGCAGTGTTAAAGATTGTCCCAGACTTTCTCAGCAGCAGAAATTAATTTCACCCAGAAAGGTTCTGAGCAACTTGCAAACCCCCACCTGCATTAAGGCTAAAATACACTCCAGTTTTGCACACCAAGCATGGCCTGGCTGGGCTGGACATAGAGCAGATCAGAAAGAAAGTTGCCACATTTTTTGTCTTGATATATGGTCACTGTCCAGGGCCTGGGAGAAGCAGTCATCTCCATGGGGAAGAGTACACTTGGTTTGTAAAGCTCTTTGGCTTTGCTTAAATCAGCAGTTTGATAATAACCCTGGAAGGGATTTTAATGTTTTCTTAACCTCATGCAAACAGAATTTTAAGTGTTTTAATTAAAACAGAACAATACCTCGTACTTTATGTATAGGACTTTTATCTACATGCAGCTGTTGAGCCAGACTAGTGCATTGATCAAAGGGGAGGGATGTCTCACAAGGTGTCTCTAATCATAGAGGATTCAATTAGCCTTCCTTAAAAACTGCACAAATAAAAAGATATTTTAAAAAATCAGGCTATGATTAAACACTGGCTACTTCATTCCAAACACCTCTCTGCTGGAAGTGTTGTGTCTCAGCATTGATCCCAGGCTCAGCACCATACCTGCACTTGTATTTCTGGGCCAAGAGCTGCAGGGACACTTGCACATAAACTTCATTTTTCCAGAGGAGCTGGGACTTTAGAAAGGCCCCAGGATTTAAACCCAAAGATGACAGCCAGTGGGAAACCTCTAATTGGTGTAGCTGGGTGTTCCAGGGAATCTTGAAGCACTGCCAAGTGCGACACAACCCTCCTCAGTCAGGACAAACACAGCGCCAATGGTGAATGGTACCCGGGCACCAGATCTCCAGAGGGGACCAACCCCCCAGCACCAGCATTGCTGGGCAGGAGGACTCTGAGCATTACTCAGAGCTATGAACACACCTCCCTGGGGCTCCCCTCTCCCTGGGAAATCCTCTGGCACAGAGGTGTTTGTGGCACATGCACGCCCCAGCCCTCTGACACAGCCCTGCAGGTCTCTGCTGTCGATGGGCTGTGTACCAGAGCCCTCCATGATGTCTGCTGAGCTCTTTCCCAGGGACTCAGCACCTCCCATCTCCCCAGAGCAGGAGCTCTCACCTCGGAGGGGCCTCATCCTGGCCTGAAATACAGGGCTTGGGGTGAGCTCCTGGCTATGCTCCAGCCAGGGCCCAGCTCCTGACTTGTGTTAGCACCACCAAGGGCTGCATCCTGCTCCTCTCACAGGCCTGTAATTCCCGTTCATCTCCAAAACTCAACAGTGCAAGCCAGTCTCCATTTATACGGGCTCACTTGCAAACAAGTAACAGCCATATTTCCGTAAGTTTCCAAAGCTATTCACATCTGCGTTTAACAGGCAGTGCCTTGAATGCATAATTTCCTTGGTAGGCTTTTTTAACCTACCCTGGCCTCACACAGACAGAAACACAGAACTGAGCTTTGCCCTGCAACCCCTCTTTCTTCAGCACAGCCATCTCCTGCAGGGAGGGAGCACAGTCCCTCTGTATCCTCCTCTACTACTCCAAACCACCCATCTCCAGGTCTGACTTCAGGGAGGCCAAGCTTTTCCTGATTGCCTCTAGCAGAAGGCTGGATGAGTCCCGGTGGTTCAGGTTCCTGCCCACCACGCATCTGGCACAGCTGGATGACCTCACTGCTGCCCAAGCCTCCGTCAGGCACAGTCTCCAGCCAGGAGCCCGAGCAGTGCCTGGGATTGCCGCTGGCCTCGCATCCAGCATCATCCTCTTATCCCAAAATTCCTCTCCACCTCAGGCACCCCCCTGCATGGGTAACCCCTCTGCTCCAGCATCCCACCCTCACAGGGCTCTGGTGGCCACGCCAGGGCTGTGAAAGCCCCGGGAGCGTGTCCCGGAGGGGAGGTGTTCGCCGAGCCCAGCCTGCCCTCCTCTGGTGGCTGCGAGCGGAACACAGACCACAAGTGGGAGCAGAGCACCTGCAGAGCACTGCCACACTCCCCGGCCACGAAATACGGGCAAAGCCACGCTGTCTGAGGGCTGAGCCCCCCGGAGGGCTGTGGGGGTGATGTCTGATTTCCACCAGCTGCTCTGGTGAGTGTCCAGGGGACTGAAAAACTCAAATTAAAGCTTTCAGCTTAGAGATGCTGGAGAAGAGACCCATTTGAACATGTCCAAAGGTGAAGTTGGTATGTAAAGGATGCAAGTTTCCAACACTTTTCTGTGTTTCACCAGGCAACACACTTCACTCAGGCTCATGGAGCCAGCTTCTCCTGTCACCAGGCTGGATGCAGAAGGTCTAAAAGATGGTTCTGGCAGCAAGGGAAGTGGAATGGCTACCAAAAAAACTTGTCTGCAAGGGCAGAAATTAGCTGGGAAGTTCAGCATGGACAAACACAGAGAGAAACAGCAGGAAGAGAAAACAGAGAAGAGGACAGGTGTGGAAGAACCACATGTCCCAGGGTAAACAGGGAGAACTGGGCCAGAACAAATTGGGATGGCAATGCTGAGAACAGAACAAGGAAAAACAGGGTGTGGAGAGTTAGTGAAGGAAACTGGGGAGGGTCTGACCAACTTGTTGTGTTCACATAGTCATTAAACCCAGCAGCAAGGGGCTTGTTCCCCCTGCTGTAAGATGAGCCAAAATGTACACAGGGAGGTGATGCTCTGGAGTTGCAGTTCCCAAACCAGCACCATCACCTTCCCTCACAGAGCAGGACTGTACAAGGAAGAGGTAGGAAACACCAGCATAGGCCCATACTTGTGTTTAATTGTGAGACCAGGACGGACTGGGGCAGGCAGGTACGTTGGTGTGGAAGCACAGCTGGAAGAGCAGACACACCCTGCCCTCACAAAAGACAGATGTTGTTTTAAGGAGTAACCCTGCTAAAAGCATAAAAACAAATTATTAAAAAGAAAAAAACCAAAAAGCAACCCAACCCAGAGTTTTTCTCTGGAGGAGAAATTTCTGCTTGTTTTCTGAGGACTGGAATCGAACATCACAGAGGAGGCTGTTTCATGTCAGATACAACATGGGGAATTCACATAGCACAAGTCAGGTGTTTCACATGGACATTTCAGTTCAGGCCCTGCTCCGGTGCTGGAGACAGGGAGGGCTCTTTTGGGAAGGGATGCAGAGCACATGAAGTCAGGCTCTCACAGAGGCCACCCTCCAGAGGACGTTCTCTCCCCAGGCAAGTTACCTCCTGAGTACATCTAAGCAAAGGCAAACTGGGCCCTTCTTCCTGCTCTCCCACTTGCTTTCTGCAAGGAAGAAGATTCACAAAACAATGCTGCATCCACAAAAGATGGAAGTAAAAGACCCAGAGAAGTGTCCATAAGACGGTGGGATTTGCTCATGTCCTCCACCATGGAGCAAGGCCACAAGGACATTTACAGTTGCACCCATGCTGGAAGTGGAGAATCAGTCTTAGATGAGCATCCCACCTCCCTGTGAGAGAAAAGGATTCTCCAAGAGAGGACAGGTCTGGGCTATCCCTCCACCTACTGCACAAACCCGGGACACATTCAAAAGTACAGACAATAAATTAAGATTGAAAAAAAAAAAGTCAGCGTGTATTACATACATATATATATATATATATATATATACACACACACATATATATATATGTATAATATAATATAACATAATGTGCGTGTGATTGTGAGAAATAGAAATGTCATCCCCAGGAGAGAGAAAGGCATGGTAGAAACACACCCCTGTCCCCCTCCTGAGCCCAACACTACCCTGCTCCCCTGATTCACAGCAGACACACAACACCAGCAAGGCTGAGCAGAGGGAAGGGGTTGTGCCTGGCACCCACCTTCCCTCTGCCAGCTGGGTCCCAGTGCCAAGGAGGGGCTGGTGATAGAGGAGTGGGGAAGAGGCCAGCACTGGTCCCTTCATGGCCTTCACAAGGAAGGATTGCTGCAGGCAGGAAAAGGTAGGGAAAGACAGGAAAAGCAAAGTGGAATGGCAGGGCCCCATTCCTCCTCAACTGGCCAGGGCCCTGCCCCTCCCATGGCATGGGAGCACCACCACTGTACCAAACAGAAAATAAAGCCATAATGAATCAACGCTTTGGTATGTGACCATCCCCCTCCCCTCAATCCCCTCCGTGTTCCCCCAAAACCCTTATCTGTAAAATTTGTCAAATAAAATCTCTAGCATGCCTTTTATATCACTCCTTCCTTCCCCAGTGCCTGCCTTGCCCCCTTTCCCCAGCAGGATTTAGGAGGTGCCTTGTTTGAGCCCCACCAGTTACAGCTTCTGGGCTCCTGACTGGATTCTGCCGAACGCTTCCTGGTCCAGAGGCAGGTAACAGCCTTGCCTGGAGTCCAGAAAATACAACCTGTCCTTCACCAGTGAGGGGTCAAAGCCCTGCTTCCGCAGCTCCATCTTCTGGAACTTGTAAGTGCCTGGAATGGGGAGAGAAGAAGGATTAAGGGCTCACTAGCCACACACACTTCCATCCCCACCACAACCTGTGTTGCCCCAGACCCAGCCTTGTCCCCATGCCTCAAAATAACCTGAGTAATTTGCCATGGGTTCTGTGGGGCAGACAGGCTCCATCCCCACCCTACAGACTGATCTCTGTAACCAGGTTTTCCCCTCCCAGGCTCCCTCAGCTCCATGTCCAGTGTCTCACTTGTCTTGGAGACTTCGTGCAGGAACCGCAGAAAGACAGGACGTGCATACAGTGGCAGGGCCTTTTTCAGCTTGCTGGAAAAGTCTTCCAGGTCACAGGAGTTCTCTGGGTCAGCAATGGCTGCCATTCCTGCCCTCCCTTCAATCCCTAAGAGGCAGAGAACGAAGAGCACTCAGACACACTGTCCCTGTAGCACCATCTCCCCTCTGCCCTGCACCAGCAAGACCCTGCTTTGTACTGAAGCACTGTCACGTCCTGCTGTGTCATCACCCTGTGACCAGGGCTACCAATGACACCCTGCAGTCACAGTCATGGCCAGAGAAGACATAGAATCCTTACAAACCAGCCAGAATCAGATCAAAGCTTGAGAGAATGAGGAAACCCTCTGGTTCCTGCTAGCCACACCCCTTGTGGCCTCTTCCCAGCTCACCCGCAGGGAGCCTCAGTCCACCCTCTTGTCAAAGGACACATCAATCTGGACATGCAGGACATGTTCACACTGAAGTGTTGGAGGACTGCCTGCCTCTCCTGATTGTCCATTTCCCTCTCAGCTACCTGGGACCTCCACACCATAAACCACCACGTCTGTCAGGTTGAGGATGCGGCTCAGGGTTCCCTCCACCTCCGTGGTGGAGACGTTCTCCCCTTTCCACCGGAACGTGTCCCCGGTGCGGTCTCGGAAGTACATGTAGCCATACTTGTCCATCACCAGGACATCCCCTATTGGAAAGCAATGAATAGGCAAAAAAATGAGGAGCAACCCTGGAGCATCTCAGGGCAGTGATGCTACCCTGGAAGAGTCCCCACTCCCACACAGGTGCCTTTCTCCTCCACTCCCAGCAGACAGAGGGGTCCTGCTGGCCTCACCTGTGAGATAGGCAGCGTCCCCTTTTGTAAACACATCCCTGGCAATTTTCTTGTTGGTGGCTGACTGATTCAGGTAGCCATCAAAGTGCTGCAGGGGATTGCTCCTGACAATGCGACCCACCAGCTGCCCTGGCTCACCTGCAGTGAGAAGAGGAGATGAGGAGGGGAAACACCACCCCCTCAAGCAAAAAGGTGTCTAGTGGGGTCAGTGTGGTTTAACTGAGCAGAGATAAATCCAGGGAAATTATCCTGAGGTGTCATGAAGCACTCACACTCACACAGGGCTGAGGAGATTTCATCCCTGCAGCTGTCCTCACCTGGTTTGCAGCTGATACAGACACCATCCGGTCCCCGGATCAGCTCCATAGTGTCTTCATCCACCTTCACCAAACCAATGGGGTACACACCTGGTAGGATCCTGCTGTTGAAGCCACATGAGCCAACCTAGAACAGAAAGACCTCAGAGCTGTGGGTAGCAAGGACATTTGTCCCACCTGAACACACTGCTCACACACTCCCAGGACACCACAGAGGTGCCACCACACAACAGCCAAAACCCCTCTGGATGGATGGCAACCCGTGCCAAGGAGCAAACAGCCCATTTGGGTTTCCAACCCTGCCCAAGGCAGCTGTCACCTTTTAGGACATGAGGGAGGATTGTGGGGCCTTACGTTGCCATCAAAGTTTCCCAGGCTGCAGTTGCACTCGGTGGCCCCGTAGAACTCGGCCACCTGGGCGATGCCAAAGCGGGCCATGAACTCCCTCCAGATGGAGGCGCGCAGCCCATTGCCCAGGGCCATGCGCACCCGGTGCTGCCGCTCCGCGTCCTGGTACGGCTGGTTCAGCAGGTAGCGGCAGATCTCCCCGATGTACTGCACGATCTGGGAGCAACAGAGAGGAAAGACTCACTAGGACCCCTCTGCCAGGCCCTTGGTTTTCTGAGGTTTCTTCAGGACAGGAAGAAATAGCACAAGACACCCAAAAGTTTGCTAAAGAGGCCCCAGTATAAAAGAGAAGTTTTGCTAACTCATCCAGCCTGTCCTTCCCTGGTTAACCCACCTCTCCAGGCTGTGAAACCCATCCACTGTCTCCTGGCTAATGCTGGAACATGAGGGGGACACATGAAGCTACCAGCCCAGGTGGGAAGGACACAGCTCCACCACCCTGAAAGGCAGTTTGGACAGACAGAACCTGTCCAGGCGCACCCCAATTCCAGCAGCTGGGCTGTCCCCAGCATGGCACAGGCCCCAGGTTTCACTGCTCACTCCCCAATGTCCCCTTGCCTCATGGCCTCACCGTGCAGTTGTATTTCACACAGTCCTCCCAGAAGTGTGAGGCCGAGAACTTCTTGCGGATGACAACCGTCATGCCCTGCAGCAGGCACTGCCCAATCCCCACGATGTTCCCTGTAGAGAGGCAGCCAGGAAAGCCCTCAGTCTCCAAACACCTCCAGCCCAGCCCACTTGGGGAAAGAACTGGCAGGGCAAGGCAGAGGCCATGGATGGCTCACAGCAGTGAGGGGTTCACCCAGCCAAAGCCCCCAGGACCATGGGTACAAGGGAGGAGACACAGTGCAGTAAAATGTAGAGCAGCATTTCACACCTAAACATCCCAGCATGTCTCAGCCAGGCAGGCAGGCACTGCTTCCCCTTCCCCTAGACTTTGCCCCCTTACTTTCCACAGGGAGTAGCAATAAAGAACAGGTACTCCAAACCCAGGGTAGGATAACACTCTGCCCACACACTCCCTGCTCCAAAGGTCAACCACATCAATTCCTGGCTTCCAGGGAACAGGCAGAAAGTGCCTCAGTCACACACTGCAAGCAGCAGTCTCATCCTCTGTGACATTGAGATCACAGCCACACCAGCATCCCAAGAGCCCTGGGCTTGGCTGAGGGAAGAGTCAGTCCCAGGATGCCAGGCTCTGCACGGCACACGTTACCTGCAGCATGGTAGAGCGGGAGGCAGTCGTACATCACATCATCAGACCTCATCCGAAAACCGTAAAAAACTAAGCTGGACATGCGGAAGTACCTGAGGGGAGAGTGAAAAGGCATGTCAGGAGCAGGGTCAGGGGTGCTGTGCTAGGACAGGGCAGAGCTCAGCCCCATCCTCTCTGCGCCCCTGCCCACAGCCTTACCGGCAGTTCACCACAATGGCAGCCTTGGGCAGCCCTGTCGTGCCAGAGGTGTAGATGTAGAAGAGTTTATCTGGGGAACAATGAGGAGACAGGGTCACATTCCCAATCTAGGAGCTGTCCGAACCAGGAGAGGGAGACAAGCAAAATTTAAACACTCTACTCGTGCCAGCTGAGCCAAAACTCTCACGTAACACCTCCAAAAACATGCTGGGATCATCCTGGACAGATCAGATTTGTTGGACACATGGAGGGTATGACAGGATACTGCTCCACACAAGGCTGGCTTACAAAACTGGAGTAAGACCCATCCCAAACACCCCTTGCCATTGGCATCCCCAGCAGTCTTGCCAGAGTTGTAACCAGCTGACCAAAATCACCACATCTGGCCCCAAGAACTGACCACATACCAAGAAAGCCCTTATTAGGGGGAGCTGGCTGGTGTCGCTGGGCCATCTGCAGGAGAGGGTCCAGGTGTTTTGCACCAGGAAGCACGGATTTAGGATTTTCTTCCCCGGACCAGAAGAGATGGATGGATTTATCCAGGGAAGGCTGCACATCCTTCATTGCTGAGAAAGTAAAGAGGAGAGCTGGAGAAAAGTGGCAGGGTGGCTACAGCACAGAGACTTCCTGTCCTCCCAGTCTGAGGGACACCCTGCCCCAGGTAGCAGTACCACCACTGCGCTTGGCAGAGTCCCCAGCCAGATGTCGTTCCCATGATTAACAAATGCTGGGGCCACAGCCCAGACCTCTTCAGGGACCAGAAGATCCTGTTTTCCACCTTTCCCCATCCAAAGCCTCTTTGGTGCCAAGAGGTCTGTTGACACCATCAGCCTCAGAGGTGTGGGCTGAAACACACAAGGAACTGGAGCCAAGGTGCTGCAGGGATGTAGCAATAGCCATGGAGAGCAATGGGAGGCTCCTCCTGTGCAGTGGGGCAGGCATAGCCCAGCCCAGGTCTCCATGCTGGGAATGGACTTGAGAGACACAAGGAAGGATCCTCATTCCCAGGCTGACCTGCTTGAGAGGCAGACAGCACTGCACTCCAGATCGTGCCCAGTGTTCAAAGGAATCAACAAAAAAAACCCCCAAACAAAACAAAACCAAAACAAAACAAACAAACCCAAATCCAATTCCTGCATGATTCAACTGTCCACTCTCTTCCAGATCTCTGTTCTGTGTGGGCAGGAAAGGAACACTGAACCCACTGACTAGCCACACCTCCCTCCAGTCCAAAGCACTCCCAAAACATGCCAGCCCCTCACCTTCCATCATTTCCACCCCAAAAATCACAGCTTTGGAGTTGGAGATGGTGATGCAGTGCAGCAAGGCCTCCATGCGCAGGTGGGAATTCACGAGGGCCGTCTCCACGCCGATCTTGGCCAGGCCCAGCCACAGCCCCACGTACTGATTGCGGGACTCCATGAAAAGCGCCACCACGTCACCCGAGCGGAAGCCTTGGCCGTAGAAGAAATTGGCCACCTGGTTGGAGTACTCGTCCAGCTGACGGAAGGTCCAGCTCTCGCCTGTGCCTTGGAAGATCAGTGCTGTCTTCTCTGGGTACTTCCTCGCTGTCTTCTGGAAGATCTTGGCGATTGTGTTCTTCTCCTTCACGTGCCTCCATACCTGCCACTTCACCCGCAACAGGACCAGCCCCGTGCTGCCAAAGGAAAGGAGCAAGAGGGCAGCTGCTCATGACCCCTGCAAAACCACTTCCTGAAAAGCCAGCACAGCACAAGGACCTTCCGAGGAGCTGCAACAGCCCAGCACCTACACCAGACCCCACTCTAGGTCAGCAGCAGCTCTGCATGCTCCCCTGAGCAGTGTGCACATAGGCAGAACACATCTGCAAAGATGCTCACAGCCAGGGACTTATGGAGACCATGGAGAGATGTGTTTTGGAAGTCTGGAGACAGGGATGTATCCGATCAAAAGGGCATTTTTGAGCTTTGGTTGCTCTCCAAGGGGTACCATCACTCCCTCCACCACAAATCCTTGCCAGGAGCTGGCACAGCCTGATACCAATTCAGAATGGACCTTGCACAGGGGACTGGTGATAACACCAGAAGCTTCAGGGACAGGATGAAATACAAGGACAGTCAATAGACTTTGAGCTCAGCTGAAATCTATCCTTCTTGGGAAAAGTTTGCCCGAGACTTTGGAGTCACCCAGACATGGCAGAGGGAGATCTCCTTCCAGCCAGGCCAGGTGCCAGCAGAAACCCAGGCTGTGCAAGGAGTCAGGGCTGTGCTCACACATACACATACACCAAGGCAGAGGAGAGGGCCAGGGGTGGATGGCTGGGCCATCCCAGCCAGGACACTTACCTGACATCCCTTGGTACTGTCTTGAGGAATACGAGGAAGAAGTCCCATCCACCAGATGCCAGGTAGAAGATGAAGAGAGCAGGGATGGCCTGGACCCAGGACAGTCCCAGAGTGACCCTGAAGAACAGCAGCACAGCTGCAAAAGCAGCCAAACGCAGCATCGTGGCCTGCAGGGAGAGAGAAACCACGGCCATCAACCCACACACACTGGACCTGATGATAACAATCCCATGGGTGTGGGATACTTGAGCAGCCCCCAGTTTCCTGGATGAGGTCCCTGACTCATCAGTCCTCCTGGCAGTGAGGATGTAACCCAGCAGCCCAGAGCTCCCAGAGATGTAACTTTATCTGACCTTGGAGATGGCCTCCAATTGAGCCATCAGCACAGCATTGCTTGGTGCAAGCCCAGAGCCTGGTCATTCCCACCTGGGGAGCCACATCCTGTACACCAAACATGGCTCTGGCCACGCCCCAGCAACATGAGATGCAGGATAAAGTCACTTCCATGGATGTGTGAGTGAAGTCATGACAGGAGATTTTGTACAGATGATTGGAAGCGTCCACTCCACCTCAGAATCTCTGTCCTCAAAATCCAGAGTCTCCCAGGCCCCGAGCACGAGCCCTCCTGCATGCCTGGCTCCAGGACAGCCATCATAGCTGTTGGAAGAGCACAGCTTCATGTGCTCTGTGACATAGCTCAGACAGGATCAGGGACAGGAAACTCAGTTCTCTGAGCTCTGCTTGTGTTTGCAAACCCTCATGTTGGCAGGCAGTTTCCTTGCCTGGCTGGGCTGGAGACACTGCCAGAGCAGGTCAGGGATGAGGCCACTCTGGAGTGGGCACTGCTGCCAGGAGTGCCCAGGTCCCTGCCCCATTCCCTGGGGCCAGTGATTCTATCTCTGGTTCTTGTCCCTCCAAAACAACATCTCTGTCCCCATCCTAGACACATCCCAGAAGTGGCTCTGAGACTCAGAGACAGTGATCTAGCAATGGCTCTTTTCAGGCAACAGCACTGTAAGGAGGAAAACGACAGAGATGTGACCCTCACAGTTCCTAGATAAAACTGGTGCTTCCTGGCATGGACACAGGCCAAAGAGGAAGGAAACACTTGCATCATTTCCCTCCTGAAGATTGATTCATTGCTCTGAAGCTGGAATCCCTGCATGGGCTCTTCTACAATTGGTGGAGCTGGGAGCCACTTGTGGCTTTCTCCCTGCTCTGTGCAGTCCTCACAGATCCAAGGAGGTTCTGTGGATGTGATATCAGATGCTGGCAGGGTGGGAGCCAAGGCAGTGCCACATGGTCACTGTGCCCTGACATCTCATTCTTTGGCTGTCCCACCTCTGAGTCGTGCCACCAGCAGCAGGCTGGGATGCATCAGGGCACAAGATGCCACTGCCAGGTGGACACCTGGAGACATTTTCCCACCCATAGCCCTTACACTGAGATTCCCCCTGGTGCCAGTGACCTCTGAACACTCTCCACCAAACACCTGCCTCCCAGACGTGATTCCTCTGCCTTTTGGCAGGGCAGGACTCACCGTGTTTTTACCTGGGAACCTCTGTCTGCACTTAAACAGGGCAACTTTTAGATCACCATCAAAGTACCGTGCCTCAGCCGGGACCTGGGCCCTCCGTTCCAGCCTCACACCAGCCAGATGTGGAGAGGCAGCAGCGGGGGAGCCCCACTCTGTGTGGGCAGCAAAGTGCTTAATCTCCCGCTTGAAGGCAAGGCAGGCTCAGGCAAGCCCCTGTCATCCCCTGCTCATATCTCCACCTCACTCCGGCATCCCGGTGCCTCCTGCGGAGATAACCGGGGAGAGATTCCCGAGATACCCGGAGATACCCGGTGTGTCGCTGCCACAGACCTGCAGCTCTGCGTTACAGATTCAGGTCTTGTCCAGCTGCATCAGCACAGAGAAAACGAAGCCCTGCCTGTAGCTCACAGCCAGCAGGCACCGAGGCAAAGCGCGGGGATCCACCCGGGGAGCACCGAGCCCGAGGAGGGCCCGGGGAGCGGCTCACAGGGGGACAAGGGGCAGGTGGCCGGGCTGTGAGAAGCCCCAGCGCCAATGGCACAAGGGTGGCACCTGTCCCCCACCTGCCCTGGGCAGGGACCCCCGTGTCACCCTGCTGAGGACCCCAGCAGAGAGGTGGAGCAGCGCTGCCCCAGCCCCTCTACACGAGGCGGAAAGGCGGGAGGGCCCCGCGCCGGGATGCAGCCGGGCCCCGCCACCCAACCCCGGCCAGGCCCCGGAACCGCCCGGGCACAGCCGCTCCCGGCCCGCGCCGCGCTCCTGGGGACACCGGGCCACTCGGGGACCTCGGCGCTTGCCAGGGTGCCCCAGACGAGCCCCGGTACCTCATGCGGCGGAACGGAGGGACCCCGGTGCCGCCCGCAAGGCCGCGGCGCCTGATGGGGAGCCCGCGGGGCCGCCGGCGGGAAGGGAGCGCGGCCGCCGCGGCGGCGCCGGGAGCTGACGGAAGCGATGGGGACGATGGTGCCACGCTCTTACCGGACTCCGGGGCGTCCGCTGCGGCCCGGCCACCTGCACCGGCAGCGGGGCCCGCCCGACTCTGCGGCAGGGGCGGGGAGGGGCGGGCAGCGCGGGCCGCCGGGAGCTGTAGTCCCGCCCGGTGCACCGGCCCGGCCCCGCGGTGACGGACGCGGTGCCGGGGAACGGTGGCGCGGGCGGGGCGGGCGGGGCGCGGGGAAGAGGCGGTGAGGGCGGCGCGGCAGAGCGAGGGCTCTGTGGCGCAATGGATAGCGCATTGGACTTCTAGCGTGTGACGGGGAGTCATTCAAAGGTTGTGGGTTCGAGTCCCACCAGAGTCGCATTTTGCCGCCGGGCCGCGCCGATCGCTCCCGGGGCTCCGCGGCCGCATCGGACCGGGGGTCCCGCGGCCGCCCCCGGGCGCTGCCGCCGCGCAGGGTCCGCCCGGCTCCGGGAGAGCTCAGAGGGGGTGGGAGACCCGTTTTGGGAGCGGCCCGGGCACCGGGGAAAAACCCGGCCCTACCGGGGAGCGTATTCGGGCATCCGTCCCAGCATTTCAAGGGTTGCTGCTACCGCATCGCAGCACGGGCATGGTGGAGCTGCCACTTGCCCACAGCAGATATATCCTCTCCAAAAAAAGCATTTTCACATGGCTGGTGTCTGCCCTCCCCGAATCACCCTCCGCTCCCTCTGCCGCCTTCTTTCCGCAGGCTCCCCAAGCGATGGCTGCAGGAACAGGAGCCACAGAGACTGTTACTTGATCCGGCTGAGCAGATGCCGTTTAAAATTACATGATGTGCCATTTCTGTAGCGCTGGCACCAGCCCACTGAGTCATAGGTGGCTGCACGAAGGCGGCTCCACGAACACTGACAGCCCAGACACTTCACGGCCTCATTAAATAACCCAAAATGCAGCAAAACCCTCTCTCAAGGCCATCATTTCCCACGATTTCCTTGACTGCCGCTCACAGTTCCTGGAAGCAAATCTTTGCTGCCCTTTGGTTTATCCACCCCAAGGCTCTGACATTTCTGGGTCATTTTAGAGGCAAATGTTTCTTTAATCTCGACCACTGCACTAGGACAACCCCCACACTGTGTGTTTTACTGGCAGCTAAAGGATGTATTTATATGCTGTCTTTTAATATCTGTTTGAGATAATTCTGGGGGCCAAGGGAGGATTTGGAGAAAAACCCAAAGTCTGGCTCGTGGGGTGGCTGATGCAGGGAGAAGTTAGAAACAGGGAGTCTGGGGGGCAGGAAGAAAAGCTGCTGGAGCCAAAAAGGGTTTCACATCGATCTCCACCTCTGGAGGGGAGGTGGGGTTAAAGGACAGGGGTAATGAACTACAAGCCCCAATGTGGATTTTATTAAACAAGGAGGAATTCCAACAGCAAACACACATGAACAAAGAGGCCCTGGCCTCGTGGCTCTTTGCCATCACATCCAGCAACTCTGCTCCCTGGCTGCTGGTAGTCTGGAGCGCAGTTTAATTAACCCAGACAGCAATCAGCTCCCAGACACAGCACCAGCACCCGCTGTTTCTGCACTCACTGGATTCAATCCCATAATCCCAGCTGTGCCATTTTGTTGACCAAGGAAGGGATGATTCCTATGGAACAGCCGGCACAATCATTTTTGATGGGGACAAACTACAGGGAGACACAGCAGACTGGGATCAGCTCTCAAAACAGCCAATCCAGGAGGGAAAATACCCAAAGGTATTTCCCTGCCTGCCCCGTGGGCACACAGTCACACACTGTCTGGTCTCTGAGGCAGGAATGAGGCACATCCAATAGGACCCTACAGGAAACCAGTTAGGCACCAATACAAAATGGGATTTCACCACTGCCACACCAAACCTGCCCCTGCGCTCCTCTGGAAATTATGGGTTTAGTTCCAGTCCAGGGCAGCCCCAAGACTTGAAGCCTTGATCTTCCCAGGATGGGAAGGGTGGGATGAAGGATTTACCTGCACAGCCCCGGAGCTGCAGAGGGCCAAGGCATCAGTTTGCTGCAGTGTGCTCCCTCACCACCGCAGCATTTGGGAGCATCAGTACTGGAATCTGCTGCTGGGACACCTGAGCAGCCAGACCAGCTGGCAAAGGCACATCTGACCTTGACATCCCACAGCTAAGATCACAGACAGCAAAAAAAGGTCGAGTTTTTGTCACAGCACAGGGAGGTGCCAGTTGGCCCCTACCAACAGGCTGGTGCCAGCTTTTGGCAGGAGAAAACAGAGCCCTCAAGTCTGTGGTGGAGAGCACAGCCACGCTGTGGTCCTGGGCAGGGCAGGAGGATGTGCAGTGCGGCTGGGGCCAGCTGCTGGCTGCCAAGGGATGCCCTGGGCCCTTCCCGACACAGCTCTCACACTCGGACGGCCGGGGGAGGGAAGATGCCGAGCTCCTCCCGCAGGGACTCCACCGGCTGCTCCCAGCGCTGCTCGTAGTAGACGTTCAGGACACAGCTGGCGTTGAGCCCGCTCCGGATGGCCCAGGGAACCAGCTCGGTGGCCAGGACCTGCAGCTTTCTGGAACAAACCAAACAGGTGGTGGTAGTTTTGATATCCACATTTTGTTATTTTCCTTCCCTAAGTCACCACTGTAGGCTGATGCCAAGCCCATGTGTTCCATGTATCCCTCTGACTTTGTGGCATCCCCTCTGCTTAACTCACAGGGAAAACTGAGGCACAGAAGAGGATGGTGTGCCAGGAAGGTTACCTGCACCAAGCCAAGGCCAGAACTCAGGTTCTGCAACTGCTGGGCCATCAAAACAGATGTGCTGGGGCAGGGAACAGCTGTCAGTGTGATGAGGGTCCTGCTGGCCCTCAACACATGCCCATCCAATGCCTGGAAATTGCTCCTGCCTGGCACAGGGGAGCTGGCGTTGAATGCAGATTAAGCATCAGGTTCTGCTTCAGTGACAAGGCAAAGCTGTCACTGCTTCCTTAGTGTGGGGACAGCAGTAGGCTCAATGAGGAATCCACGACTGACTCCCCCTGCAAACCAGCAGTGTCCCCTTTGTCCCCAGGGAAAGGGCACAGGGCACAGACTGGGACCTACCGTGTACTGAGCCGGACAGGCCCAAACGCTGCTCCCAGGACACACATGGGCAGCCCCGTCTGGATGGCTTCAAACCACTTCACCACCACCTCACCTGGGAGGGAGCAGGGAGGCTGTGAGCACACAGAGCCAGCGTGGGTCCCCAGCACAGGCTGCACATCTGCCCTTCCCAAGGATGGCTACTTGGGAATCCTTCCTAAGCCTGGCCATGGCCCCATCCTGTGCCAGGATGGGCCTTGTCACACCAGTCACCCTCCCCAGAGGGATGGCATCCCACAAGCCCAGGGAGCTTGGGGATCACGTCCCAGGCAGACCAACTCCCTGCAGACCCTGGCAACGCGGTGCCAAGGCCGGATGCTCCATGTGGCTCTCCTGGCCTTTTAGCAGAGGCCCTTTACAAAACTGCCTGGCCTCAGGCACAGCCTGCATAGGAGACCAGTCATGCTGGTTCCATTGCACAAGTGCAAGGCTGCACTTGCTATTGAGTCAGACAAAAATGAGGGCAAAGGGCACAGAGACGTGCAGATAAGGTGCAACGAGAATTCCCTTCTGCTTTCACACAGAGCTTGCCAAACATCCCTCCCTCCATGCCACCCTCCCTGCCAGGCAGAAACCACCCATCCAGTGGTTGTGTGTGCCCAGGGCTTGGGCAGAGCATCTCCCAGCAGGGAAAAGGTGACATCTCATGGCCTCTCAGTCACCACAGAGCCAGTGATGTACGACAGTGATGATGCAAAATCCCCACACGCTGCCTTGGGCTGAGGATCAGAGAGTCCAGCCAGCCCAGCCTGCTCCATTTCTGGGAGGCAGCTGAGCACAGTCGGTGGGTTTGACAGTGCAGCCCCCTGAGCCCACTGCTGCTCACCCAGCATGTTGGTTGGCATGCCCAGGAGGGTGTGCATCAGGTCATGGACTTCCCGGTACCGCTGGATCACGTATGCCAGCTCTTCATCATCAACAAACTTGGGCGGCATCCGGGTGTCCGGAGAAACCTTCTGCAAGTCCAAAGAGGTCCAACTCAACTCTGTGGCTCCAATCTCACCTGTGCTCCGAGCACAGGGATCAGCCACAGAAATGTGCACCCCATGAAACCCCCCACTCACATTGTCCTCCAGGAACCGGACGTACTCCCTGCCCAGCGAGCCGTCCGGCAGCCCCTGCAGCCTGGCCATGTCCAGGGTGGAGAGACGGATGCGAGGCCGCTCCCTGGAAGTAAAACACAGGTCAGTGAGACTCCCAGTGAAATCCACAGCAGCAGAAAAAGGAGCCCTTGGAAACCCTCACCCCTGCCTCTGCCCATCCTTGCTATTTTCCCCATGTAGATCTTAACTGCTCACTGCAGAGACAGCACTGTCTGCACTTCTGCTGTGGAGGCTGGGACACAAATTGCTTAAAGGATCCACCTGAAGCCTCGGCAATTAAAGGGCCATTATCTTGTGCACTTTTAACAGCTCTGGTGGGAAAAACACTGGTGTCCTCTCCACTGAAACACTGCTGCTGTGTGGGCTGCCAGCCAGGCACAGCCCCCAGCAACAGCCAGCCCTGCAGAGCAGAGAAATTTAGTGCCCCAGTAAAGCAGCCAGAGCTTCAAAGGAGCAACCCCAAAGAGGAGGACTTTGTTCTAAACACAGGTTTAATTTTAATCCTGCTCAGGCTTTCACCACCAGCCACATGGCAGCCACACAGAGAAAGGTCTCCTCTACAGGTTGTTGGCAAACAGGTGCCTCATAGCCTTGAAAGTAAACAAAAGCTCTTTTATTTCCATTCACTGCATAAATTCTTCTTATGACAAAAGCCCTGCAGTGGATCCAGGAGCTGCTCAGCTCCTAGAGTGGAGGTGCCAGGAAGATAAGCAGCACTGGCATCAGTTTTACACTGGCTGCAGTTATTTCCTTTTGTATTTGCTATCAAAAGGACCTCAGCAGCTTGGGGGATAAAAACAAAAATACCTGTGTGCCCAATTCAGACCTCTGCAAATCCCTGCAATACCATAGGGCAAGGAGCAGGTGGGTATGTCCCTTCCCAGCCCTCTCGTGGGCAGTTCTGCTGGGATTCAGCCCCATTCCAGTACTCTGCATGTTTTACCAGGATGAGGCTGGCTCCACAAACACATGGCAAAAGGCAACTTTTCCAAAGCTCCTACGTGACACAAGCAGCAAATGTGACACATGACAGGGAACAGGGAGAAGGGAAGCAGATACACAGTGAGAGCTTGGTTAATAAGAGAAATCCCTCCTGGTCCTCAGCCTTGCTGCACTCAACAGACATAGAAGCAGAAGTGATGAAGTCTTAAAAAAGAAAACAAGAGTAGTGGCCTCATTTCAACTAGAGCCAGGAAAATAAATATGGAAGTGTCTAAGGAGGAGGCAGACCAGCAGAGACAAAGTCTCCAATGCACGAAAATGCCACAGCAGGCACAGGGAAGAAATCCATGGATGTAGCTCTCATCACTGCTCAGCATCCACATCCCTGCATTTCTCTCCTGTTGCTGCTGTATCTCGTGGTGTTGGCAGCTGCCAGTTCCAGCAGCGAAGCAGAACAGACAGACAAGTAGTGCCTGCCCTTAGATATGTCACAGGGCTCCTGTGAACATTAAAAATAAAGTTAGCCTGGAGGGTTAGGGCTAACAAAACACTTGTGCTGGTTCCAAGCTCTCCCTTCCCAGGGCCAAGGAACCTGCTTCGCCTCGTGTGTGCCTCCCCCACCACAAACCGTGGCGAGGTGGGAGGGACGGGGAGGGACGCACCGGAGGATGCGGTAACCTTCAGGGTGGTTTCTCATCTTGTCTCGCAGGTTTGGCAGGGCCAGGCAGCCTGTGGTCTCCCCAAGGACTGCCACCATGTCTGAAAAAGAGACCAGAGCGTGACCCAACAGCTGCTTTTGCAACACCCAGCTATCCTTGGTTGGCAGGTGAGGAAATAGGGCAATGAACCCATTAATCAGGAGCAGGCAGGAAGCCTGTGGCAAAGTGAAGATCCCATAAACCACAGATTTTCAGCTTCAGGGCTACTCTGCCCTCATGTCACCCACAAACCTTCCTGGGAATGGGAGGGAGGAGCAGGCATGAAGCCTGGGGAACTCTGGAGAAACAGAGCGGTCCGGGTGGCATCACAAGGGCTCACACTGGGCTGTGTCGGGTTTCCTCACTCCCTCTCTTTCACAGCCTCCTGTGCCAGGCTAGCTCTCAGCCCTGCGCTAGCCCCAAACTCTCCCGTGGAGCTTCCAGAGGCAGGGAGCGGCATTTTCTGGAGGCGGGTGGCAGGCGCTCCGCTCGCCGGCCTTACCGTGTCTGTAGGGGTCATAGAGGGCCATGACCGCGGAGCCGGCGGCCAGCAGCGCCTTCTGCAGCGGGCTGGTGGGGATGTGCCCGGGGTACAGCGGGTGCCACCCTTCCATCTCCTCCTCCTCCTCCTCCCCGCCGCGTCCATCCCGGCCCCGCGGCTCGCTGTGGCTCGGCCGGGCTGTGCCTGCGGGGAGCAGCGGGTAAGGGACCGGCCCGGCTGGCGGGGCTGGCCCGGACGCTCCAGGGGCTGCGGCGGGAGGCACTTGCCTGGGGAAGCGGGAGCGCCCCGCAGCAGCGGGACCCCCGCCCGCGCCGCCCGCAGCAGCAGCGGCCGCATCCCCGGCCCGGCCCCGGCGCTGCCCCGGAAGAGCCCGGCACGGGGCGGGGCGGCCCGAGCATGGCGGCGGCCGGGCTGGCCGGGCTGTTCGCCGTGTACAAGCCGGCGGGGGTGGCCTGGGGCCGCGTCCGGGACGCGGTGGAGACGCGGCTGCTGCGCGGTGAGCGCGGGATCCCCTTGCCCGTCCCATCGCCGGGGGCTGCCGGTGGGGCCCGTCCCGTCCCATCCCATCCCATCCCATCCCGTCCCGTCCCGTCCCGTCCCGTCCCCGGGGTTCGCCCGCCGCCCCTGACCCCCCTTGTCCCCCCGGTTCTCTTGCAGAGCTGAACGCGGCGCCGGGACGCGCCCCGCGGCAGCGAGTCCGCTTCCTACCGACCCCAGCCCCGGGCGGCGGCGGGGCCGTGGAGCTCGTGGCTACCAGGGTGCCAGTGCTGGCCGACCACCCCCTCGGTAAGGGCACAGCGGGGCCTTTCCCCCTTCCTGGGCCGGGGGATCCGGGGCCGGTGGGAGCCCCGGGCAGGGTCGCGGACCGGCTCCATCACTGTCTCCCTTGCAGTCCGAGGTCCGCGGTTCAAGAAGCTGAAGATCGGAGCAGGTCACCGGCTGGATGTGAAGGCCTCAGGAGTGTTCGGTGGGTCTGGTCCCAGAGCAGCAGCGTGTCCTACTGCCTGCGAGGTGATGGGTTTCCATGCAGGGAAGAAGGGTGGATGCACGGCCATTGCACTGCAGCATCCCTTGGATCTCACAGCCCCACTGGGAGTTTAAGTGCTAAAGCACAGAAGAAATGTCCCAGCAAGCCGCTGGCAAAGCTGGGAGAGACCCAGGCACGCTGGGTTTTGCTGGGGACACCAATCCCCACAACTGCTCTACCACTTGAATTGGCTTCGCTGTGGCTGGCACTGCCGAGCATTTGCCCTGAGTGCCCAGGTGGAAAGTTCTGGGGAAATCCAAGAGCTCTGGTTACACCCCTCTGGTTTTTAGACCAGACAATAATCTGGGGGTCTAATTGCACTGCTCAGACATGACTCCTAAGGAGATGGAGCCCTGTCCAGCGGACAAGAGCAGCATGAGTGTTCAGTGCTGTGTAAATGCACATCAGTGACTTTTTGTGAGGCTGAGTAACAGGCTCCCCATTTTCTGTGTTTCAGTGCTTGGCGTTGGCCATGGGAACAAGCTGCTCACTGACCTGTACAACTGCCACCTGACCAAGGTAGGTGCTGGCTCTGAACAGGCCACAGAGCCCCCGAGATCCATCACACACTTGATCCTGCCCCAGTGCCGCAGGCCAGCCTCGTGATGTTGATTCTGCACTTAAGTCTCAATCCTACCAATGCTTTTAAGAGCTTTTTGGGGTCCAGAGTTTCATGCTTCACATAAGGATCCACTTGTGGCCTTTCGAGCAGAGCTTTTTGTGCAAAACTCTCATAGCCTGCACTTCTAGCAGCTGCATGGTGCAATACTGCTGCTCAATTCCTTGTAGCATTTTTTTGATAAATTACACTCTTTGTCTTTTTTTCCAGGTTTATATTGTTGGTGGGCTTTTTGGTAAAGCCACTGATGACTTCTCAGACACAGGGAATTTAGTAGAGAAGACAACATTTGGTAAGAAACTGATTTGATGTGTTTTTATTTTTTTAACAGAACATCAAACAGCAGATTACCTCCAAAGCATTCAATCAGGCGAATTACACAATGACAAAAGCCACATCTTGCATGTCTTGTAGTCCTTTTTCTAAATCTAAAACTAAATCTAAACCCAAATCTAAATCTAACCACAATATGTACAAGGTAGTGGTCAGAATGATTGCTACTGAGTGGTCAGGACCCAGATCTCCCTGTGAATCTCATTTGGAGATAGCAGAGAAAGAGATTTCATTAAATGAAAACATATAATAAGGAAACTGGAGCATCAACATTTTGAAATCAGTTAAGTAAAATAACTCTTCCCTTCCCAGTCCAGCTCTGCGCTGCTCCATGGAGAGCCTGGGGAAGTGACTTTGCTAAGGCCACCCCTCAGCTCTCATCAGCCCTTTTGATGTGACTGCCTGCCCAAGGGACAGCAATACCTCAGTGGCACTTTTCAGACTTTCTGGTTCCTGGATGGATAATTGAGACTTTGTTTCTGCCTTAATATTTGCAGATCATATCACAAGGGAGAAGCTGGAGCGGATTCTCGCTGTCATTCAAGGGACAAATCAAAAGGCCCTGCTGATGTGCGTATCCGTGGGGGAAATGAGCTGGTCTGATCCCACTGCCATTTGCTGGTCTTCTAAACAAATGAGAGGATTTTGTTTCCCATAATTGAAGTTGGTAAAGGTTGGAGTGCTCGCAGGGGGCAGAGAGGAGTTACTCTGAGTGCTCTGTGCTCTGGTGAGAGGTTGTAGTTAAGTGTCCTTCTTGTATCCCAAAATCTCCAATCTGCTGGTTTAGGAGCAATCTGCTATATTAGGGCTGACAACAATAACTTGTAGACATGACCAAGTACCTCCCTCCCAAACTGTGCTACACTACTGACAGTGTATACAGCACTAAAATATATGCAAAAACTCACTGGATAGTTTTAAGAATAAAAATTCCATCTCTGTTTTACTGGGCGTGAAGATACTTTGAATCTCTTTGGAGAGAAGTTCTAAATGGCTCTGCTGCTCTCTTTTTTTTTTTTCCCTAGGTATTCTAACATTGATATGAAAACACAAGAGGCATATGAGCTGGCTGTCAAAGGGTTGATTCGCCCCATGGGAAAAAGCCCCCCAATAATCACAGCAGTCCGATGCCTCCAGTTTGCACTTCCAGAATTCCAGCTAGGTAGGACTGGCACAGAATGTACTGGAGAACTCTTGAGTATATATTATGGCAAATAAGTTGGTAAACTTAATTTTCTTACTCAAGATTTAATGCAAAATTGGTTGGGAATTTCTTACCAACTTGTCACTTCTCTGGTAAGTCCAGCCAGATCATGGCTTTTCACTTGCCAGTTCAGATCTAAGGCCAAGGCTGGAAAATTTGCATCATGTATTAGTATGGGGAAAATTTTTCTTAGCTCAGTGTTTCAGTGTAATGCATTTCAGTGCTGGGTTTTGGGGTCTTTTTATAATGCAGCATGTTTGCTTTCATGCTGACAGTCCCCTTTCCCTCAGAAATTGTCTTATTTAAAAAGGTGCCTTTTTATTCCCTTTGAAATACCTAAATTTTCACATTACTCTTCTGTATCTATAGGTTTGTTTTCTAAAGTATTCACTTTGGAAGGGTGTGGAACACCCTTCAGTGTTCCAGAAAATCATACCATGCTCTTAGTGTCTTCTGCCAAACCAATTCTTTTAGTGTTACAGCGAGTGATATCTGGGTTTACAATGTCAGAACTTGTGTCAAAGCTTTGCTTCTGAAGGAATGTCTCTGTCCTCCTAGAAATCCACTGCTTGCACGAGACTCAGCAGTACCTGCGGAAGATGGTTCACGAGATTGGGCTGGAGCTGAAATCATCTGCTGTGTGCACACAAGTGCGCAGAATACGCGACGGCGTTTTCACGGTGGACGATGCTCTCCCGAGGACTCAGTGGAACCTGCAGAGCATCCAGGAGGCAATTCAGAACTGTCAGCTCAAAGTGGAAACAGAGCTGGAGAAAACACTGGGACACGGGGAGAGCAGTCCTCTTCATCAGCTGGGTGGGACACAGCTGAGCATGCTCTGCAGGAGCGTCCCTGAACAATCCCACAGCACAGCACGCCAGGGATGGGATGGACAGCAGAAGGAAAGAGGTTAATTGCAGTTCACTTCCACCCTTTCTTTGAGATGACTTTTATCAGAGTTTTTTTTTTTCAGTGACAGGCTGTATAATTTTTTTTTAAAGCATCACAAACAATTCATTAACAGGAGGTAGTTGTGCCAAAATTCCTGTTGATTTTGAGAACAGTGGGTTGCCAAGGGATGTAAAACCCATTCCCGAATTGTTTAGCACCAGGAAGTAGTGTCTTAGAAAGCTGTATTCCTTTGACTGTACAGATTTGTTGCTTGCAACTGGCAACACAACTTATCTGCTGTGTGGATTTTATTTTCCCTGTGTTCTCCTGCAGTATTTTCTTTCCATTAGCCCTGCTCTCAGACACATGAGAGTTCAAAATTGGGCTAAATGAGGGATGCACAGCTTACCCAAAGCAGTGCAAGCAAATGGTTTTATCCAGAGTAGGCATGAGATGAAAAGTGGCTTATAATGGGGACTAATGCAAAGGATTCACAAAAAATAAAATGGAAAATGATCTAACAGGGAAGAGGTTGGTTCTTGGCTCAGTACTCATCCATGTACATTGATCCATAAAAAACCCAGCAAGTGCTACTTTATTTTACCCTTTTTTTTGTGTTCAGTGTGTCTGGTATCCTCTTCTGCAGCAGCTCCTTGCAGACTGCCCTTTGGTGAAACTGTAAACTCTGTGATACCATTCGGTCTCTGTTAGCTCATTATAGCTGGGTCTGACTTTGCAGAAACACACGTTCTAAATTTAAGTCTGGAATTACACTTACCATTATTGCACTCAACGGTTTTCCACTTATATACTTAAGTGAGTTTGGAAATTTATTTATAGAAAGCAGATTTGTTCTGTTCCTCTCCTGGACTTGGACAAAGGCCAGCATATTTCATCCTCCAGGTGACAGCGTAAAGGTACAGGAGTAACTCTGGGAGGGGCAGTCACAGGGGTCACGATGAAAACCTCAGTGGCAGCATGCAGTCCTGTCCTGTCCTGCAGCATCCCAGGAGTCCTTAATTTAGTCCCTGGAATCTTTCAGTTCTGGGTTCCTCTAGGCTGCACAGAGCATCAGAACAGCCGTGGAACACAGCTGCCACCACCTGGCAGAGCCACCCTGCCAGTAGCAGGATTCCCCAAGGACACCGTGCCCTGTCCTTGGATCTGTGGATGTTCTCGTCCCCCATGGACAAGGGATTGGGACCAGGGACCTTCCCTGGACACCTGCCCAGTGCTACCTGAAGTGTAAACCCATCCCTGCAGCTGCAGGTGCGACACTTGCACAGCTACAGCTGCAAGTTTTAACCCCAGGAAAGAAAACATGGGCTTCTTACTCCTTCAACAACCTTCACTTCACTAACTTTGGTAATGGACTGTACTTCATCCCCTCAGCTCACACAAACTGAAGAATTTCTGTACATAATTCCTGTTGCAAAAACAATTTCCAGTTTCATGTCTCACGGACAGGAACATTTTGGTTGGAACACTCCAGGCTGAACCAGTCCTTCTACTCAGGAAACACCAGCCAAAACAGCAACTTGTGCACACAGAGTGTGCATTTCCCAGTTTTTGCACCTTGTGGCTTTTTTCCTCCCCTTAAAACTACTCCAAAACACATGAGTGTTCCATACTTGGCAGAGGGGTATGTGGTAGGGAGGGGTGTGAACACCCCCCTGAGAGTCCACTCTGGTCTGGCCACAGGAAATATTCTGCACAGCTGCACATCAACAGAGACTTGCTTGGATGAATCATGGAATATACAGGCTCTTTCTGTCCCCCTGCTTGAGACCACTCCCCACAGCTTTTGAGGCAAAACAAGACACTTATTAGTGATGAGTCTGTGCCACATGCAGAGCCAGGAGTGCAAAAACAATTATCTGTTCTCAGCTGCAGCCTTGTGACTGGTTTCTGGCTTCCCATCACACTGAAGACAGATTAATTTGATTAAAATTTGGAAGTAACAAGCAGACTGCAGCATGGGCCTAACTGGAGACCACAGGGGAAACTTATTGGCCAGAAAGTCTTGGAAAGTGAAAATGAGCAGAAGGACATCAAGCCTGAGTGAAAAAGGGACAATAAATCTGCAGTCAGCAGAGCACTTCATCACTCCCAACCACCCAAAGCAGCCAAATTTAGTCTGTGCAGTCACCCTCAGCCCTAACACTGACATTGAAACACTCGTGTTCCCAACATCACCCACTGTCCAGGACAGTGCTCACTCCCACCATGACTCTGCACTTAGAGGAAAGTGATTCTGCACCTGCACATTCCTGGAGAAAACACTGGAATACCTCGTGTTACAGGTGTCTCAATACAGTTTTAGATTTTGTTCCCAGGTTCATGCAATGTTTTATAGGCTCTTAAAGCAAATTACTGACAGATGTGAAGGCTGCTTTATTCAGAGTGGACAGTTCAACAAAACTTTCTATTTTGCCATTTACTACAGAAATGATACAAAACCTCCAGATACCAGAGTAGGTAAATATAAGAATGCAGAACATCCAGACTCCTCTGGATTTGTTGATAAAACAAAATAAAACCCCCAAACCACCACAATTTCTGTCTTCTTCCCTCCCTTCTTCTTTTCCTTTCAAAGCAGCTATTACATTGCACATTTGTATGTCCTCACTTCCTCTATCCCCTGGATACTGCACGGATTCAAAGGCTCCATGGAGCTCAACATCAACCTGAACTACAGCTTTTCAAAAAAAATTTAAAAAAAATCATCCTGTTGATCAGGTAGTACATTAAATTATCTAAAATACTACATCTCTTTTCCAAAGGTTCCTTTTCCACCTTCTGTCTCTTCTAAACCAGCATGACACCAACTTGCCATGGCCCAGTGACAGTCACTTTTGCAGGACATGGCAGTCTCCAGGTTCAGGACTAGTCACTGAGCTCCAGGTCATACTCAGGATAGAGCTGTTTTGTGGTGACCCCTCGGATAACAGCTAGGAAATAAAGAAACAGCATTGGGATCTGTAACACAAGCTTTGCCTCCATGGCAGCAGCTTATTTCTGTGTCTGTATGAAAACACTGACTAAAAAGGTCTTGAACAGCTTTCCCTTCCTTACCCAGCTTGCCCAGGAGCATCTGCCCAGCATCTTTGATTTCATTGTACTCATGGAGCAGAGAGATGTGCTTGTCCAGTTCCTCCAGGCTGTAGCCCCTGTAAATTAACACCAGAATGGTCACAAATTACACAGAGGGAGTGGGGGTTCCTGCTGCTGTGGAGATACCCAAGCCTGGCACCTCAGAAGCAGAAACTGAATGCAGCAAAGAGCAGTTGCTGCAAGTTGTAAACATGAAAGCTCTACACAAGCTCAAGAAAGCAAATTCACCCAAGTTCTTAGAATCAACTAGAAACAAGAGTAGGCTGTGGTGAATTCCATTGGTATGTATCTCTTATCTATATACAGGGAAAAAATTAAGAATTGTAGAATTTTAATTTTTCCATCTTAGGATGGAAAAGACTTCCAAGATCATCAAGTCCAACCTCTGGCCAAGCACCACCATATTAACTAAACCAGAGCACTGAGTGCCATATGCAGTCATCTCTTCAACACCTTCAGGGACCATGACTCCATCACCTCCCTGGCCAGCCCATTCCAATGTTTGAATCACCCTTTCAGCAAAGAAATTCCTCATGCCCAACCTGAAGTTGCTCTGGCACAGCCTGAGGCCATTTCCTCTTGTCCTGTGGCTAGAAGGTTTGTTTACCCTTGAGGATAAATGGAAAAGTGTTCTGAAACAGCCTTTGTTGTTCTACCATTTCCATCCTATGCACTACACTTAACTGAGAAAACATCAGTCCTTCACAACAAAAACAAATGGCTAAAATTATCTGTTCCCAGTGAACACATAATTACCTCAGGAACACCCAGGCTAAAGCAAAAATCCTCTTATGCAAGCTCCTAGTAAAACGTGTTTTGCTTTACCACATAAAGTGGAAAGAATTCTCTCTTGTCTCTAACAAGTCCCATCACTTACAACAACGCTGTAACCAACATTGCACCATGCCAACAATGGCATCATAGAAGGTCAGCTCTCAGCTCCAATTCCTGGATCACATTTTGTTTTAAAAACAAAAATAATTAAGGCATCACAGTGAATACTGAGCTTGCCAAGGGCGTACTCGGACAATAGTTGAGCAATTTCCTGGTCTAGAGCAAGGTCTTTCTGTTTCAGCTCTTCGATTTCACACCGCAAGGCTTCTTCGCTGGCTCCATTAGGCTGGAAGGACTTTGGAGATGGGGTCTGTAAAACACAGAAGACACAGAGTAGGAACTCAGCTCTGGGTAAGACGCTACAATGCCAGAGCATTAATGGGAAAATAGTGTGTGTGCCACTGGATAAAACAGGAGAAAATAGAAAAGGAGAAAAATAATCCCGAGGGCAAGGAGGGGGGTTTCAAGTAAAATATGGATCAGAGTACGTAACATTAGCCTGCTCCGTGTAACATCCTACAGCACTTTCGAGAGTTATATGTAATGCAAAAATAAATAATTAAAAAATCACAATGTGCTTTCTAGGAGAAACTCCTAGTGCGACACAGCGCAAACTACGGTTTCGGCACTAACCCGGGATATCAACACCTTCACCCTAAAGGAAAAACACTCCCCAGTGAGCCGGGCCGGGCCGAGCTCCCGGGGCAGCCCCGCGCAGGACTCACCAGTGCCCTGAGCCCGGCCCCGCCGCTCCGCCGGCCGCCCGCCGAGACCCTGCCAAAGCAGAGAGCGCCGCGTCAGGGGCCGGTACCGCCGCCTCGGCGGGGACACGGCCCGGGAGGGGGGAGAGACCGCGGGGAACCGGCTCCTACCTCCTGGGCAGGGCCCGCGGCGGCGGGTGGCGGGGCGGGCTGCGGCCCGCGCTCGGCGGGACCCGCTCGGCCAGGGCTGAGGGCTCGCGGCTCCCGCCACACCGGGGAGTCGCTGTCCCGCCGCCGCAGAGCACGCCGGGAGTTGTAGTCCTGCCGCCGAGGGGCATGCCAGGAGTTGTAGTCCTACTGCCGGGAGGAGTGCTGGGAGTTGTAGTCCCCCGACCGTGGGGGGGGCTGCAGGTGACATCGGGTGTGGCAGGACACAATTGTCCCCCAATGGCCGCAGCTGAGATAGTTGCATTTAGTCCTTCAGAGACATCTCAGCACCGCGGCTCAGCTGGGACAGGGGCTCAGGGGATCTCCAGGTCACTCACACAGAATCACTGAATCAACCTGGTTCGAAAAGACCTCTGGTTCGAAAAATCACCGAGTCCAACTTGTGATCGAGCACCACCCTGTCAAACAGACCACGGCACTGGGTGCCAAGTCCAGTCTTTATCCTTAAGCACCTCCGCAGTGTTTTCGCAAGGTGAGCACTGCCCACGCCCCCGCTTGTTCCCGTGTCCCGCCGGGCCCGGCCCCTCGAGTCCTGCACAGAGGCTCGGACGGCGCTGGAGCCGCGTCCCGCCGCGCTCGGGCCCGGCTGGCGCAGGGAGCCGTGTCCCTGTGAGCGCCGTGTCTCAGAGCCGGGGCTGCCCGAGCCTCAGGTGCTGCCGAGATTGGAAGGTCAAAGCATTTGGGAGCACACACAGCGACCCCACCGCCCGCGCTGCCCGCGGGGTCAGTGCTCGGACACCACAGGGCAGAACGCGAGGCGGGTGTGCGGGACGCGCCCCGCAAAGGCGAGGGGAGCCGGGCTGGCCCCTCCCGGCATTTGCTCTGGGCTGTCGGGTCACTACAGCAGCTGGACAGCGCCGGGTGCCACTCGGGGTGTCCCGGGACGGGGCTGTCCCGGCGGGGCCAGGCGGTCCCGCCGTGTCACCCCGGGGTGTCCCGGGGCGGAGCGGGGCCGGCCGGGGGCGGAGCCGCCACCGCCCCCGCCGCTCCTGGCGGGCTGACGTGGCCCGGGCGCGGGGCGGACATGGCGGACGGCAGCAGGCAGAGCCGGTTGGCCGCGGCCAAGAAGAAGGTAAGGGGCTGGGGGCCCGGGCGGGACGGGACAGGGCACGACGGAGCTGGGGGCGGCTGCGAACCGCGAGCCCCGCGCGGGCCGGACCCCGGGCCGGGCCGAGCGCGGCCTCCCCCGAGGGGCGCGGGCCGGGCCGCCGCCGCCCCCTCGCTCCGGGCCCGGCCGCGGCGGGGCCCCGGGAGCCTGCGGGTGTCCGGAACTGCGGCCCGGCCTTCTCGGCGGGCGTGGGGGCGAGGCCGGGCCTGGGCGGCTGCGGTGCTGCGAGGGTTGCCCGGGCTGGTGTGTGCAGGTGTCGTGTCTCCCCCCCGCCCCGCTTCCTCTCCCCCTCCCCCTTTTTTCCCCTGTTTTTTCCCGTATTTTTTCCCTCGAGGCGGCCCGGCTGCCTTCGTCCCGGCGGGATGCGCTTCTGTGTCAAAGTCACAGGAACGGGAAAGTGTCCTGGAGCAGTTCAGGCTTCCATTTTGAAATCCTACCAATACTGGGGTCCTCGTCCGTCCTTCTCCATCCCCGCTCCCCGCCGTGCCCTGCCGGGGGTGCCGTTATTTGCATAAACAACTCCCGGGACCGGCCGCTCTGGGGCTCGGACGTGCAGGAATTGCTCAGAAATGCCGGCAGACCTGGCGGGATTCGAGTTACATCTTATCAGACCGGCACTTCCTGGGCGAGGTGGATGCGATTTAAAATAATTTGTAGATTGCTTCTCCCCTTAGTTCGCAGTTGTCTGCTGTGGGGATTGCAACTGTCCTTCATAAAATCTTTTGTGGAGTGGATGATTTTACTATCAGGCAGTGCTTTTTCATTTTGTGTGCAGGATTAATTGCTCTTGTGACCCTAAAAATCCCCCAAACTAGTGCTTTCAATGTCCTTTCAGTTGCACTATGGAGTATCAAATAATTTCTCAGGAACAGCATTGGCTGTAAACAAAAGCTGAATGTTTACAACTCTTGTCATAAACCCAACACTGTGGTTTTAGTTTAGCTTTCTCCAGGCTTATTTTGATTCATGTTTCCCCCCCAAACAGATGAATTCATGGAAGAGCATTTCTCTCGTCCTTGCATTTGATCTGTATTTTTACCAGTGCAGTTAGGTTATGAGGGTTTTTTGGAGTATTCTGTTTGGACTTCAGATTCTTCTTCTCTTCACAGCTGAAGGAATATCAGCAGAAGAACAGCCCTGGAGCAACTGCAGGAACTAAGAAAAAACGCAAAACTAAAGAAGGCAGCAGACCTGCGACTCCCACCACTGACGACCAGCAGCCTCCAGAGAATGTGAGTGTCTCATTCTTTTTCTCAAGTCATTTACCACCTCCCTCTTCTTTGGTTTGCTGGACAATCTGACTGGAGCTGGAAGCAGTTGTGCTGGGGTAAAAGCTGAGTGGTGCAGGTGCTGTATGAAGTGTGCTGCAGTAGTTGGCAGTGCCTGTTCTGGAAGGTGCAGCTGGCATCAGAGTCTGTCCGATGGGGCCCTGGGTGTGCCCAGAGCTGCTGGGCTGAGGTGTGTGGTCCTCACGAGCTGGTTGAGGCTGTTCCTTGGCTGCCTTGGATTGACATTTTCCCTCTGTCCTTCTCTGAGCCATTTCTCTTTCCCCTTTTCTTTCGCCTCCTGTAGATTCAGAACATTCTGAAGGTGCTGGTGTCAGACCTTAACCGCTCCAATGGGGTAGCCATACCCTCATTGGACAAGAGGAAGGTGAGGCAGTGCTTGTGTCCCTCGCAGTGACTCGCTCTCCCTCCTGCATGCTTCGGGTTCTGAGCTTCATCTCCGGGATGAGATCACTCATCACACATCCATTGTCAGTTGCTTCAGTTTTGTTGCTGTTTTTATTAACATGGAGCTCTTTGTTACCATTGCTTGTTTCATTCTGGTTTGTGTCAGTGTTAACATGTCAAAAAGTGAGCCTTGTCAAAAAGTCTTTATTGAGACAGCTGAGCTTGGGGGAAAATAGGAGTTTGGGGTGAGGCAATAAAGTCATTTAACAGCTGAGGAAAACTGCACTAGGAAGAGGTAGTGTTCTCTTATTCTGTATTTCTCCTGCTCTGAGTGTCATTGCTTTGTTTCCTGGAGCTTGGTTTCTGAAGGGCATCTCCAGGCAAGCAGCTGCACTGGCTGGTTATTCCAGCCATCCCATTTATGACAGGCGATGAAGCTGGCACAGGTGATGTACAGTCTGGCAAGCACCAGGGGTGTAAATATGCTTAGGCAGGAAGTCAGATACTTCAAAGCCAGGCATGTACAGGCTTTAGCGTCTTCACATTCCCAAGATCCTGAAGAGGAGAGGGCAGGAAGTATGCCAAGAAACAAGAGAAAGGTGTTCAGAAGCATGCATGAACAAACTGCCTTTTAAAAATATTTATTTTCAGACACTCAGTTTATTTAAAGTAAAGCCCAAATTGTGATAGGAACTCAGAAGTCAAACTTTGTGGCCCAGAATTTTGTTGTACCAAAGCTGTGCTTTTCATTTTTACTTGCATCATTTTGGTAGCTTATTTCCCTACCATTGTTTCAATGTAGTTGTCATAAAGTAGCTCACTATTATGTTTACTGCATATTCATGGGTCTCCAGCAATAAATATAACTATAGTAATCACATGGGGTACCTGACAGATGAAGTGAAACCTGCAAGGTGGAATGGAATTCGTTCTGAATTGCCTTTGTATCCTTTTTTTCTTTCATCTTCTCTTGTGTGATAGTACATCTGACACACAGAGTTCTACCAGCTGGACCTTGTGTAGGTTCTGTACCAGCAGATCGAGTGATGTGAAGACACACTGCCAGCTTTGGGATGCTGGGTGTGCCTCAGAAAACTTGTGTCTGAAATGTCACTGTTGTCCTGGGGACTGTGTTCAGTTTATACTTGTAAGCTCAGAGTAAGTTAAATATTGGAGAACAGGACTTGTTTCCCATTGGAGGGTGAGATGGAGATAGGTGGTCCAGTGCTGTTGCTGAAGTGACACTTAGCCTTGCACTCAAGGCCTACCTTTGTCTACAGCTTTAGTCGTGTTCTGCAAAGGGAGAATTTATTGCTGTAGTCATTCTTGTTTCCCCTTTTTTTCCTCTTTTCCTCAGAGATACAGTTTGATCTGATTGGCTATTATGGAATTTTTGGATTGTTGTGCCTGGGTTTTTAGGAATTATTTGAAAACTAATCATTAACTGCAGTATGTAAGGAAAGAACAATTTCTCATTCCAGTTGCTGTCTTGTAAAAAGCCTGAGTCAGGAAAATGCTGTTTAGAAACTTGACGCTAATAGGGCAGAAAAGCTGATCATTGGCAGCTGAGCTGCTGCTGCCATTGGTGTCTCATGTGAGGCAGAGCCCTCCCTTCTCTCTCACTTCAGCTTTCTTGGCTCTGAAACAGAGGAAAACCAGCAAAGTAGAAGCCTTTGTGTGAAAGCAAATGCATCCTACTACATGCTAAGCTGAGCAGAATTACTGACTTTTTATTCTGCATTATTGGAATGTCAGTGCATAATTTCTGTATAAGTTTTGCTTCTAATGCTTTCTGTCTCTAACAAATTTGATTGTTCAAATAGTTTTGGGGTTTTTGACAGTTTATTACAAAACTGCTCCTTGTGAAGAAAGAAGGAAGCTCTTGTGGTTAAGGAACATTACTGGTTTCTGCATCTTGGAAGTATTAGGCAGAATGTTCTGAAGAAATGATCATTTTGAGATGCATTGAGGAGTTAATACCTCCTTTCCCTCTGATGTTTATATTGGATTATATATGGATAATGGTGAACTAACCTTTAGCTGGAAGAAGTGAGGGAGTTCCTGACCTTCCTAATAGCATCTGTTGTCATTACCTAACATACATTGCTCCTTCAGAGCATCAGTACCTGACCTGCTAAAAAGAAATTCAGAAATTCTTGTTTTCCTTTTGTCTTCCAACTTACTGCCTTCATTAAATCTGTCTCCACTCTTGGTGTTTTAACTTTGCTGCTGGATTAGTGAGTGAATAGCTGAGCACAGGGAATGTCAAGAGAGAGAGATTTCTTGGTTCCTATGAAGTGCCAAGAAGGAAGTAACTGAATTAAGAGGGAACTCTTCCAGGTGGAATTGCAGGGAGCTGCAGTATTTTGGTGGGCCTGAATGCTGAAAGATCATCTCATTTATTTTGTTGTGTTTTTTAAGTGATGACTTACCAGAGCTGGATGATGAAACCATTCAAATTGCTATAAAACACAAGAGCACTGCTGGACCTTTATGGCTCTAGTACTGTGCAAGGAGATGAAATAATCCAGTGCAATGTGGCTTCATAGAGGGGGCTGCAGATGCCATTCATCCTCCCACAGAAGCTGGATGGGAACTTGCTGTCCAGAAATAGTTTTTTGGCGCTTCTCTTTTCTATTTAGATTCTTCTAGTCATGGGACCCATGGCTGCAGCAGGACCACAGGCACCTGCTCCCAGCTGCCCTCCCTCTGGCCTGTTCATAAATGTCCTGTTTCTAAACTGGTGGGTCATGGCATACCACAAATTTCACTGAGTTTTAGACAGAGCACTTGAGTCTGACTAACCCAATTTTCAAGTAGTCACTCCCCCGTTCTTTTCCATCTTCATTTGCATACAGTGATCTGTGTTTTCCCCAGGAATATCTCGAAGGTGGTGCTTTCCAAAGCACAGTGACATTTGGCTTTGCCCTTACTTGTTTTTTGGAATCTTGTGCAATGAATCTCATGTGTGAACTTAAGAGTTTGGGTGACGTTATTGCCCTGTGTTAAAAAAGGGAGTTGGATTGTGGGTCAGTGGTTCTTTATGAAAGGACACACCCTGGGACAGTGTTTGTCTGTGATTGATGCAGCCACCTCTGCTCTGGGGAGAACACAGGTTCCCTTCCACGTTTCTTAATGACATCTGTCTGGTCTTAATGACATCTTTCACATCTGTCTGGTTTTCACAGGCAGGCACAAGGTGATGTGTTGGTGTGTGTGTTTGTTCATTTTGCATGAAGGCTGTAATCCTGTGCTGTAATCCTGTGTTTTGTGACAGGCATACTTTGACAGTGATGTTGCCACTCGTAGTGCTGAACAGCTTGCTCCCGATGTCCCTGTGCTATCTAACAGCAACAGCCTCCCTAGCTGTGGCTCTGTTCTGCCTGCTCCTGAGAGCATGCAGCTGACACAGGTTTGTGACTTATCATCAATACTGCCATTGAAACATTCAGTATTGGTTAGTGATACCACATCAGTGTGGAGAAAGATGACCTTCATAAATATGACATGACTAGTTCAGGTTTTCTCCTCCACTCTCCATGCAGTCATCATCTGTCTGTGGGAGCAGAGAAAGTACTAGTACACACGTGTCCCTGCAGCTTCTGGAGCTGTTTTCCTTTCCCTTCTCTCCTATTTCATTAGCAGAAAGTACCCTTAATAACAAGTCTCCAGTCCAGTCAGTCTAATTAAAGATTCAGTTGTAGTTTTTCTCCAGCAAAGTGTTGATTATTCTGATAATAGGAACAGCAGACATAAAGCCTGATACACTTGAATTTCTCTGTTCCAGGAAACCCAGACTCACACCACTCAGAAATGATGTGTAAGTCAGGGCTGAGTTGGTGGTTTTGAGTTCACCTTCCTTTGGGAAGCAGTAATTACAGGAGCTGTGGAACTCGAGCCCAGGTGTAATCAAGTCTTAGTGACACATTCATAAGTGTGGCTCCCATCTTTTACAGGCTTGTAAGTTTTTATGTTTTAATCCACAGATGAATGAAGCTGAGGATCATAAAAATGCTTTGGATGAGAACAGGTGAGTGTCTGTGTTGGCTTTGCAACAGGATCCCAACAAATTAAGGTTTTATTCCTGCCCCAATGCTGGGCTGATTTGGGCAGCTCTCTGGGAGAGGTTTTCATTGGCATGTCTTTGTTCCCAGGTCGTTCTCGTCAACAGAGGGACTCCGTCAGTTGTCTGAACAGCTCAATGGCCTGGTTTCCCAGGTACTCCTTTTCATCCATTTGTCCCATTAATTCTCTTGCTGTTTGATGTAGAATTTTAGGCAGACAGCTCAAGGAAACACTCCTCAGTCTCAGAGATGTCTGCAACCACCCTACTAACCAATGTGATACTTAACTATTGAGGAGCAAAAAATCCTGGTTTAGGAATTTTAAGATTTCAGCAGTAGGAAGAAAAGCAGAGTGAGATGAATGAATTGTACATATTCATGCAAAGATGTACTCTTGATTTACTGGAAAAGAATATGAAGTCAGTCTGAATAATTCACATCAGCTTTTCACAGGGGCAGCCAGCATCTATCCTGAGCCAGAAAAGTGTTTTCTGTGCTTGTGTGTGGCCGTTTGAAGTGACAGGTGCTATAAGGAGTGTTACTGTTATAATGGGATCTTACCTAACAGTGATTTACCTTGAGGACTAAAACTGACTTACTTGATTTACTTCTAGTCTGCATCATATGTGAATGGAGAAAGTGCTGTTTCTTCCACAAATATTAAGGAAATGGAAGTAAGTTGTTCTCAGTCATGTTTTTAATTTTTCTTCTTATTTGCTGCTGTTGATCACTTGTTTGGATTACAATTTACAGCAGTGTTAGTGAGGCCTAACTGAATGCACAGGTCATATACATCACTGTGTAGTGTCAGCTGGGGCTGCAATTGGGTAGTTGTGATCACTACAGTCAGAGGCAGTTATTGGAGATGTTCCCAGTTTGGGGACTGGGATAATCTGGCTTCCATGCAACTGCAGTTCTTATTTCTGATTCACTTTTATGTCAAAATGAGGCCTCAGCAGAAACGGATAAAATAGGTTGACATCCCAGCTGCTTTTGTTCAAACCACAGATTTTGTTTTGTTTGGAGAATCTGATTATATCAAACTGTGATAATGATTTATTTTTCTGTCCTTTTTAATTATTGCTTTTTTCCTTCCCTCCACCTCTTCTGCTCCTTCCTTTTTCTCCTATATGCATGTGCCCGTCAGACACGTTACCAGGAGCTGGCAGTAGCCCTGGATTCCAGCAATCTAACTAACAAACAGCTCGTTACAAAGATAGAGGAATTGGTAAGAAACAATCCAACCAACCAGTTTGACATTGTCTTTGCTGCTGCTCCACGCTCTCTGGGTGTCTGCAAGGTTACGGGTTCCCTCGTAGTGCCACAAGGAAGGCTCCTTACACAGCACTTTGTATGGAACAAAATGGGCTGGATGGGAAACCTGTGAGAGGATCAAAGCCTAAGGCCTCTTGTGAGTGTGGTGGCTCATCTGAGGAAGCAGAAACAGAGTCAAGTTGTTTCTATTTAAGTGTGCTTTGTTAATCTCTTCACACTGTCCTTGGATGATAAACATCCTGATAAAACAGCTATTTCTGGTCTTGGTCTGAATCCTTGAAACACAGAGTTCTGGTGCTGGCAGCAGTGTGAAAACCTGCTTCTGCAGGTGATGATGCTGTTCTAAATATATCAGCAGAATAGGAGCAATAGGTCCAAGAGAGCCTGGGGCTGTTTTCTGATCATATTCTCAGCTTCTCTTGGCACAATGAATGAACTGCTTTGTCCTGTGGCCTGCATGGATTCCTGCTGCTGCTTTTCAGCCTTCAGCCTTAACACTGCAAGAAATGCAGCTAAGTGGATCTGTTCCAGGCTGAAAAGAGCCTTTCTTGTGTGAAATACTTTCCCCCATTTTGTTCTCCCTAAAACGACACTTTTCCCAAAGTTCAGCTTTTCCCAGTGTACCCCATGACCCCTCTTTTTGTTTCATTTTTGGTTTTGGGTTAATTTTGTTCTGTTATTTTTCTTTTTTGTATTTTAGTTGGGCTGCAGAGGTACAGTGCATTGCCCACCCAGGATTCTCATTGTTTGCCAGCTTTTCTGTTTGTCTGGAACTCTGTAGGGCCTTTGCTGCATTTGTGCTCTTGCCTTTGCTTATCCTGCTTATGTTGTGCGCTGGCATTGCTAAAATCAAAACATCACCTTTCCATCTGCAGTCATGTTTCAAAATGTACTGAGGTAGCAGTAGTAATAAAGAAGCATCTTGACCAATATTCATCATTTCGGAAGAGGAAAAAATATTAATTATGTAGTTACTTAAGAGGTATTTGTGAGAAAAGTGCCAGGGGGACAAGAGCAGCAAAGGGCAAACAGGGTTTGGTGGCAGCCTGGGCAGCCTTTGTCCCCTTCACACCTACAAATGCACTTTGTGCAGTCACAGCTCTCCAGTACTTCACCCATAAGACTGAAATTGGCTGGGACAGAATTATCCCTTTCCTTGCATCTGGCTTCAGCTCTGTCTCATACCACCTTGGTGGGAGCCTGCCAACCTACGTGCAGCTCTGCATGACTTGACCAGTTGTTAACTGGGATAGAGGTCCAAGGCATTACTTAAAGGAAAGGACTTTTGCTTTGGGATTTAGGTATTTATCTTTTATTGAAATAATTTTTGCTGATTTTCCTAACACACCAGTTTGACTATGATTAATTGCATAGATGTGAGATACTGCAAGTTTAAACTGAAGTTGCTGGATGCTCAGATAGGAACTTAGAGGGGTTTCAGCAGAGATAATGGAGAAGAACTGTGATAATGTACTGGACAATGAAAAACATATCACATGTATTAGGGAAGGGAGCCCCAAATCTCTTACTTTTAATAGCTAAGATGAACTTCTTAGTCTTCTACAGAAATGGAAATTCTCCTTACATAAACTGGGCATATATCCTACTTCATCAAAGTGAAAATGGGTCTCAGCAGTATGAGAATATTTTCTCTTAATATTGGTGCATCAATTTTCTTCCATAGAAACAGCAGAACCAAGAAGCAGTGAATCAGCTGGAGAAGGTAAAGTGTGTCCTATTTTTTGACAGCTACAGAAATAAGTGTCTGTTTCTCTGAGGAGTAGAAAACACAGTGGACAGTGGCACAAGTGTGCACGATCTTGTGTTAGATTCAGTTTTGTTTGTAGCATAAGCTTTAATATTTTGACTTCACTACTTGGGCCTCACAGGCAGCATTCATATTTTGACCAAAGCTAATATTTAAATGCTCAAGTTGGAGGAGTGCAGTGGGGGCAGGAGGTTACAGTTTAGGTCCTTGCCAGGAGCTCCCATTCCAGCACTGCCACGTGTGTGCTGCAATGATTGCACTGTGCTGTCGCTGCTGGTCTGGGATGGAAAAATTATTAAGTAGTTCAAATAATGGAAGATTAAATGTGTCTTTAAAAATACTGGCATCACTTAGATACTAGAAATAGTACCAGTTAATTCCTGCTTTTTTGGTTTGACATAAAACAAGGGTTAACTATCTGCACGTTTGTGCTAACCAAGCATTATTTGTTTCTACAGGAAAAGAAGGAGTTTGAACAGAAATTTTCTAAAGAGCAAGCAGCACTGAGGGAACAGTTACAGGTAAGGCAGAGCCTCCCTTACAGTAATATTACCTGACTTCTGCTGTTTTGTGGATTATTGAGCACTCATAGTCCTTATCCTGGAAGGCAGAAGTCCATTCCTTTAGTAAAACTGCAAGTGTCAGCCAGACTGTATTTAACTGCAAGAGCTCTTTACCGAATTGTCCTTTTGTGACAACAGTGATGTTGCTGTGGCAAGCAAAGAAGTTTTGTGCTGAGCTGATTTTCCTTTCCCAAAGGTTCATATCCAGACTATTGGAATTCTTGTTTCTGAGAAGTCTGAATTGCAGACAGCCCTTGGCCATACTCAGCAAGCTGCACGGCAGAAATCAGGTACGTGACTGTGTCTGCAGCTCAAGCTGCTGGTTGAACTGGGGATGTCAAGTCACAAGCAGGACAGTTGCTGGCAGCCAGCTCACAGCACTCCCTGAGCCCTTTGGCACTGGCACTGCTGCTGTCATCGTAGCTGCCCCCAGATGGGAGCATGTTGGTCTCGTGGCAGTTGAGGTTCTTTTGTGCATCACTAAAGCCTTGTCAGCCCTGGTGACTATCTCAGACCATTCCTTCGTAATTATTTTAAAGCTGCTTTTTTTTTTCTGCCCTGCCTCCCACACAGCTGTCATGTTAATCTTAGCTGCCTGTTATTCTGAACTACATTTGAGCAATTTATTCTAATAGAAAAAAACCCCAAACAACATACTATTGTTCTGCAAAGGAAGTTTCATCATCTCCCTCTAAGAGTGAGGCAGGTAGAGAGCTGTGCTCCCAGGGCTGTGAGTGAATCACCTGTAGAGCCAGGAGTGGAGCCAGCTCTGCTGACATACAAAGGTCTGTGCTGCCTGAAGAGCTTGTTGACGAAGTAGAAAGTGCTGTTCAGCCAGTTCCAAAATGCTCTTTGTGGTCCAGCCTCAACTGTCTGTGCTCTGACTTGTCCAGGAGAAGCTGAGAGCCTTGCTGCCCGTTTACATTCGTCTCGCCAGCGAGTCTCGGAGCTGGAGCGCACTTTGTCCTCCATCTCCATGCAGCAAAAGCAGTCAGAGAAGGTAAGAGTCACCTCTTTTTATGATTATGCATATACAGTGGCAATGTTTTTGCCTTTGGCTCTTTGCTTATTACTACACTGCTGCAAAGTTTGCTTCTCCCTGCTTGGAGAAGAGGCAGAAATTGGCCTTGTTAATTGTTAATTAACCTTTTAAAGCCCTGTATTCCCCACGATCAAGGCAAACTTCATTCACGTTTCTTTGACTAATCATATGCTCCAGTTGGTGTCTTCAGATCTGGCAGCTCCACACAAGAGAGACACCTTGTCCCAGAAATCTCCATCAAACACACATTTTGGTATTGTCTTTAAGTTTGCAGAAATATTTGTAGCATCACATTTGAAAAAGACTGAGCAGACTTATTCCTAGAAAATTCAGGAGGTTCTAAGCAAACCTCTCCTGATGTTTTTTGCTAAAGTTATGACCTTTTCTGTTTTAGCTGCTCTGTTAAGGGTTAAATTAAGTATTTTTAATACCTTATTTGTTTGGCTAAAGTCTATAGATGAATCAATAATTTCCTTTTTCTCCAGCATAATAAAGAGTTAGTGAAAGAGCGAGACAACCTGAAACTGGAACTGTACAAACGAAGGTAAGTCCCTTCTACTCATTACTGCAGAAGGGCCCCAAAACAAGTGGCAAAGACCACAGGGGTGACTTGGGAGGCTGGATTTCAATTAAAAAGGAAAGTAGTCACTTTATGTGATGTTTCTGTGATTCTAGTTACCAGGAAGCACTGGTTTGTAGATTTATGACCTGGACACCAGCAGACCCAGAGCCACTTTAATTTTTTGTTTGTTTTAGCAAAAACAGTGAGGAAATAAAACAGCAGAATTCAGAGCTGTCAGAGAAGGTTCACTCCCTGGTGTCTCAGAACTCAGCTATGAAGTTGGATGTGGAAGATTTGCAGAAGAAATTGGAAATGGCTGAACTGATGATTCAACAGGTGAGGGCAGAGGACACTGACACTGCCACACTTTCTTCTGAGACAGGGGCCAAGACTTAACTCTTGTCTTTCAAGGAAATCGTGAAATCTCATCAAGACATCCTCTTAGAAAAAAGCTTTCAGCAAGGCCTTAGGGGAACAGGAAGTTTGTATTCTCTAAGGTGTTGGAGCTGTCAATTGGTTGAAAAGCACACACTGATTGCAAAGCAATTAGTCTGCTAAAACTGCTGTGAGAGAGGGTGAAATGTGAAATACATTGACTTTTCTGATTGTGTCTGTTCAGGATTTTGGTTATTTAGTTGTGCAGTCTCACTGAGTAACCAGCTGAGTAGGGATGGTGTTTGTACCCACCAGTGGAAGGTGGTGAATTGGACAGTGGCAGCTTGAAGTCAGCTGGGGAAAGAATGCATGGAGCCAGCTGTTAGCAGGTCAGAGAGCAAGCTTGGTGTAACCCTGAGCCTGGGAGGGAAGAAAATGCTCTTTTTTTGATTCCTAGACTGTGTCTTAAGTTACCCTTGAAATTAAGCCAACTGCTGCTCTTCTGGGAAAAGTGCTGTGCCTCAGCTGAACCAGCCTTGCTGCTCAGTCTACTGACATGCTCCAGACACTGGCTTTAAATTCCTGACATGTCTGACAACTTTTAAAGTCACAGGCTTTTATACCATCTGATATGGCTGTATAGTGCAGACTCTGGAAATGCACAAAATTTCTGAGCCAAAGTTTGATTGAATCCTATTCTCTTAATTTAAAAAATAGTGAATGTAAAATTGATAGGAAGAAGCTGCCCAGTTCAGTCTGTTTTACAGGACTAAAATCTCAGCAAATCTTTTTGCTTTTAATCCCCCTATTTTTTTCACACTGAACTTCACTATGAGTTGGAGCACTTTAAAGAACTGTAGAAGGTGACAACATGTGGCAGGTTACTCTCAGGGGAAAGGCTGTGCAGGAATTGAGTATTAACATTTTGCCTTAGCTTTTTGATTTTTTAAACAGTTCTCAAGTCAGGGAGGGAGTCTGGATGCAAATCAGCAGCTGCAGATGGCTCTGGAGGAGAAGGCAAGCCTGGAAACCCAGCTAGCTCAGGTAAGAGGTTGTATGAAATATGATCCAGATCTTGATGTCTGTTAGAAAACTTGTGGGGCAGAAAAATGTAGTCTGAGCTTTGCACTAGCACTGGTTTCTTCAAATTTTATCCCTTAAACCAAATTTATTTAGCCAATATGTTGTTGTTTGATTTTGTTTTGAACAGCTCTCAGAGTCACTTCACCAGCTGCAGGCAGAAAGAGATCAGTACGTGGAGAAACTGAGGGAGGAGGGCAGCGTTTGGCAGCAGCGGGTGCAGCAGCTCTCTGAGCAGGTAACCCTGGGGGCAGCATCCCAGCCCTGGACAAACAAAGGCGGCAGGAAATGCTCCATGAACATTGTAACTCTCATTTGTATGGCCTTGCAGGTCCACACAATGGCAGAGGAGAAGGAGAAACACATGGCCAAAATTCAGGAGCTGGAAAACAATGTTACAGAGTTGTTAAGCACATCAGGTAGGGCTTCCAAAGTGGGGTTTCCCACTGCAGAGTGGAACTGGGTAATGCTGTCCTGCTGTGCAGATGCTTCTGCACAGGAGGTGCAAGCAGGTCTGATGCTGGGAAGGCAGATGGACACCAGGTGACCCTAAGAACCCTTTTGTCCTGGAAAACAACAAGTGAACTCCTGCAATGAATGGACCAGCAGCTTAATTATGTCCGTAGTATTGGCCTGACGACTGTACTGTCAGCTTCTCTGGCCCAGGAGTTTGGGAAGGCAGGATGCTCCTGATGCTCCTGCTAGGGCTGTGGGGGAGTCAGCAGCAGACAGCAGGATGCTGTACTTGGGTTTGGGGTAGGTTTGCTCCTTTTTCCTCTCAGTGCTGTGCACTGAGGACTGGATTCTGCAGCTGGTGATCCCTTCTGGGTCACAGAGCCCTATGGGCTGGGGTGTGCTTTGTGTATCCAGCAGGGATGTGTCTCACCCAGCCAATTTCCAGTGACTGAGCCCCTTCTGATTGCACTTCCTCAGCAGTGAAGCCCATGGATACCGAGCCTCCCTCACCGCCAGGGCCCACGGCAGCTGAGCTCAGCCTGCAGGAGGAGATCCAGCGGCTGCAGCAGGAGAAGGAGGAGCTGCATGGGCAGTTCCAGGCCCAGGTCCGTGACAACGAGCAGCTGAGCCACCTCAACCGGGAGCAGGAGGAGCGGCTGCTGGAGCTGGAAAAGACTGTGCAGCGCTACAATGAGGAGGCTGTGGACAGGCAGCAGATCCTGGAGGACATGCAAAGTGACAAGGCCACAATCAGTAGGGCACTGAGCCAGAACCGGGATCTGAAGGAGCAGCTGGCTGAGCTGCAGAATGGGTTTGTCAAGCTGGTAGGTCTCTTCCGTGCATCTTTTCTCACTGCTTCCCTCACTGGTGCAACCCTTTTGTAGCGCAGATGTGAAAAACTGGCAGCAGCATTATCCCTCTCTTACCCTCTGAGACTGGCTGCTCCATCCTTTAATACATAGTGCCATACCAGGTCCTTACTCCTTCAGGTGCTCTAGCAGATGAACCAGTAGCTTTGTCCAGTTTCCTTTTCCTTGTCATCCCTTGGCAGTCAGGTTGTTTCTGTCCCTCCTGCCCTTTTACCTGAAGGTACCCATTTCCTGTTCCCTTGTATTTACCCATGAGGAAGTTCTCAACAGGATTCTCTCCTGCTGCTGTCATTCTTACCCATCCTGGAGCTGAATCCTTACTCTTGCTTTGCTTCTTTCAATGTAACACCTTCCCCTCTGGAGCCCTAGCAGACTGACACATGGTCTAGCTGTTGCTTTTTTTTCTTCAGTCCTTTTTGAACTCCTTGTTTTTGAATGTCTGTGACTCTCTTTGGGATATTCATACAACCCATCTGCTTTGTAGCTGACAGGCTGCATGATGTGCCAGGCCTCTTCTTGGCACTGTCCCAGCACTGATTCCCTTGGGTTTTTCTTTGCTCTTCTCCCATCTTCTGAACATTTCTGTAAGTTATTTACTGTCCTAAACAGTCAACTTATGGCCCTCAGTTATAGTCCAGAAAAACACAAGGGGTGGCACCCTGTTGTGCTAGGAACTAACATGGTTTATTGAGAGCCTGTTTCATGGTGGCTGGAACAGTTTCCTTACACAGTCGTGTTTGTCTTGCAGACAAATGAAAACATGGAGGTTACAAGTGCCCTACAGTCAGAGCAACACGTAAAGAAAGAGCTGGCCAAGAAGCTTGGGCAACTGCAGGAAAACCTGGCAGATCTCAAAGAGACGGTGAGCACCAGTAGTGGGATGGCAGGGCTGGATTGTGCAAATTGCTGGCAACTTCCCAGACACTGATGGAAGGATGGAAATGGGGATTGTTAAGATCCAGCTGGGAGCCTTCCCCTATCATCTGCTTGCCTGATGTGGGGGACCAGCATGTGGGGGCAGATGGTGGCTGTGTGCCTGGTTAGTGGCTTTGGGGCAATGTTGACACTTCGGATCATGTCACATGGATCAGCTTTTCAGGCAGAAAGGGTTTGATGTGGTTTGATTTTGTTCTCTCAGCTGGAGCTGAAGACACAGGAGGCCCGTGGCCTGCAGGAGCAGCGGGACCAGTGCTACAGCCACCTGCAGCAGTACACCCTGGCCTTCCAGCAGCTCGCTGCCGAGAAGGACGAGCTGCACAAACAATTCCTGCTTCAGACACAGCTCATGGATCGCCTGCAGCATGAGGAGGTCCAGGGGAAAGTGACAGTGGAAATGCACCTGAAAGAGCTGCAGCAGACAAAGGTAACAGTAAAAAGGGACAAGTGGAAAGATGGAAGTAATCAGTAAGTGAGAGATTTGGCCAGTCCCTTCCACCCTGAGCTGTTCTGTGATGCTGTGCCCTACAGAGTGTCTGGAGCTAAAGTACTGCTTGTGTGTTTGTGTGTGTGGTGCTACTGTCTGAAGATGGAGTGACAGTTTGCAGTCTGGCTTGTGCAGGTGTTTATGACTCTCTGCTTCTCTCCTGCAGGAAAGTCTAGAAGCTGTAGCCAAGGAAAATAAAGAGCTACAGGCCCAGATCAGTCAGCTGGCAGCAGAAATGGATGGCAGAATTTTGCACCAACTGGAGGGTGAGTGGCTGCATCAGGGAGAAGGCAGAGCTGGGTTCTCTGCAGCATTACCTCCTTGTTCACTTTCCTTCTTTTACAGAAGGTGATGAAGAAATGACTGAAGAAAGCCAAAAACCTTCTCTTGTGATCCCAGAGAAGTTTGATAGCCATGAAGAAATGGTGAGTCTTAATGGGTAGACAAGCCTTTGGTTTTAGTTCTGAATGAACACCTAGAAAAGGAAGCTGGTTACATTGCAGAGAGGTTTATCAGCTGAGTGCAGTCATGAGGGAAATGCAACAGTTCTTCATGCATAGCAGCAAAGCCAAGACTTCTGCAGCATCCTTGCAAAACAGGCTGGAAGTCTGGCAGTGATTTCCTTGTGACGACAATTCAGCTGGTAGAGCAGCTCTTTAATGGGGCTTTGATGATGATGTTCTCTTTAGTTTGGAAGGCAGCTTGGAAATGGTGTCAAATATCTACAAGGTTTATCTGCTAGTACAGTCATAATACTGCAGTCAAACAGCTCTCAAGGGACCCAGTTTTTAACCTGCACTAATTGGGAATGAGAAGAGACAGTAGCTGCTGCCTGGCTTAGTTCCAGGGTAGTCACACAGTTCTTCAGTTTCACACCCATAAATAAAATAGGGTAAACTGTTTCTCTGTCCTGAGATGCACCATAGATCGTGCTGAACACAAGGGAAGCACTAATGTCCACACTCTGAAATTCTTCTTAGGTCACTTTCGTGACCTCTGCCATGTCCCAAGTGGAGCAGGAGCGAGAAGATCTGAGGAAGCAGCTGGCTGCTCAGAAGCAGCAGTGCAGAAATCTCCTGCAGCAAATCACATCTCTTAGGCAGGAGCAGCAACATCACGCCATGCTGGATGCAGGTAAAGTCTCGGCACAGTTGAGGACAGTGTGACCGTGAGGTGCTGGGCCAGCTGGCCATGGCTGCTCTGAGACAGACCTTTGGGTCTGTGAGTGCATCCTGCCCCAGGAGAAACTGTAAATTGCAAACATTCCTTCCAGGCTCTGTTATGGATACTGTTCCAGTGGAGGTTCACGAGGCTTTGAAAACTGCCATGGATAAGCTACAGGTAAGCAAAGCATCTTATGTTGTTTCAGCCTTATTACGCTTCTTAGCCAGACTAGGTTCCAGTGCCAGACAAACACAACACAAATAAGATTGTAGAGGAATAAGCAGTTGATGTTCCATAAAAAGATACTCCATCCTAAAAATCTTGCTCGCTGCTTGGCTGTAAAGAAGCAGGATTTGTTCTGCAGGCTCAGACCAGTGTCACAGGGGTGTTACCTTTAGCACAGGTGTTTTCTGTCTGTGAGCAGCCCAGGTGACTGACCCCACTTTGTGTGTGCAGTTGCGTTTCACAGAGCTGATGCATGAGAAGGCTGATCTGAAGGAGCGTCTGGAGGAGCTGGAGCACCGCTGCATCCAGCTGTCTGGAGAGACTGACACCATTGGTATGTTTAGGCAGCACAGCATAGGCTAGAGCTTGCTCAGTGCCTTATTTATGGGGGGAGCAGAAGGTCCCCAAACAGCTTTTGGAGCTGGAGCCCTCAAACTAACAAGCCCTCCCTGTCTCCTACTGCTGCCTGACTGGGCTAATCCACTCCAGGGCTGGATTTCCTGGGTCCTCATGCCTTGTACCTCACTACAGGGCTTGTACCCCAATCTTGCAGACACTCCTAAGGCTTCTCTTGTGTTCCAGGGGAGTATATTGCACTGTACCAGAGTCAAAGGGCTATCCTCAAACAGCGGCACCAGGAGAAAGAGGAGTACATCAGCAGGTTGGCTCAGGATAAGGAAGAGATGAAGGCAAGGACTCTTTTCTGTGTTACTGCTCCCAGCAGGGTGGGCCTGGGGAGTGCAAACCTTTGTGTGTTCATTTGCTAATTCTGTGACAGGAGTAGGACTGCAAACCACAGTGTTTGTGTGCATGTTTCATGGGCTTTCCTTTACTTTGGTACAGATGAAACTACTGGAACTGCAGGAGTTAGTGATGCGCCTGGTCAGGGAAAGGAATGAATGGTACAGCAAGTATGTAGCAGCTGCTCAGAACCCAGAGCTGCTGGCAAGCCAGAATGAAGGTGTGCTTCCAGCAGAGAGGCGCATTGAGCTGAATGCCACTGATGGAGCAGGTAAGCTGCAGCCAGGACAAACTCTGTGCAGGGGGAACAGCCCCTGCTCTCAGCCTTGGGTGTGGATGGGAGGAGTTACCTGCCTGCCTTGTCTGTGCTCCTTGCAGGGTTACGAGAGGTGAATCTGTCAGATGAAGCAGAACAAGAGGCTGCTGTTTATCAATCCAGTTTCCCCCCTGCTGACAGTAAAGCTGCTCAGCCAAACCAAGAGGACCCCACAGCAAAACAAATAATGCAGCTTCTCAGAGAAATCCAGAACCCTCAGGAGAGGCTGGGCTCCCTGCTGGAAAACCCGTGCATTCCCTTCTTCTACCGTGCTGATGAGAACGATGAGGTCAAAATCATGGTAGTTTAAGTGGTGCTATATCTTAATGACAGCAGCTTTCTGTGGGCCTGAAAGGACTTGATGGACTTGTATGTGCCCATACCTCTGCTCAGTGCCCTTGGTGAGAACAGATTCCTAAAGACATCAGTAAAGAGAGAGTGTATCAGATGGAACTCCAGCATCAGACCTCATCTTCTCTTTCTCTTTTCTCTGTTACTTGGTGTGCTTGGAGTACAGGCAGACTCTTAACTCGTCCTGGGAGGCAGCTGGTGCTGCCACATCACCTAGGCCAGGCCCAGACTGGGGGCCAAGGGAGTCCTTGACTTTTGGCAAAATGACTTAATCCCTTGTCCCAGACTCTGCTGCCCCAGGAGCTGCACACGGTTCTGATCCATCACTCATGCCTGTCATCAGCCCAGTTCCTTCCAGGGCTCCCAAAATAACTAACTGTTCTGGTAATGGACTCTTTGGACTCTCAAGAGGTTGGGTTGGTTTTCATACTACATATCTTAAACTCCCCCCTTCCTGCTGCAGCCCTGCCTCTTGCACCTGCATTTCAGAACAGGCCCAGCAAGCGGCTCCTGGGCAGCACAGCCCTGTCTGTTCTCACTGCAGGGGAAGGGACTGATGGGAGCCTTGAGGGGTCTTTTGGTTACTTGACAAAGCTTTATGTGATTCTTGGGAGTGGGGTGGAAATGTAACTGCACTTTGAAGGATGATGTGTTTCACTTGTATGTGTCTGAAGGTTTTATTTATTTTAAGAAATGGGAGAAATAAGTAAAAGGAAACCACTTAATAAACATGCTTCATTTTGAATTTTGGGACTTTAGGGGTTCTAGTTCTCCATCCCTGAACTTTCCTCTTCCATTTTGGTAAGGATTGCAGGAGATGAGTGGAAGCCAAGATCCCATGGCCCATGTTTAAGGTCCTGGGACATACAGCAACAAGTATGGTACTTGGCCCTACCATAGCTCGGATTCTAATGAGAAAATAGAACATGGAGGGAGGAGAGCACTCCCTGAAATGGCAGCAAAACAAATCTGGGTGGGGAAGTTTATGCCATGTGAACTACAGGTGGATATCCTGCAACTGCGTCTGGCTTCAGGCTAGAACTGCCTGTTCTTAGTGGTGCTGTCAACAGTAGAGTTTTGAGGGGAAACCACAGGGGAAGGTTAAAGGGACCTGATCATTGGAGCTGTGTGATCAAACACAGGAGCTTGGGCTGCAGCCTGAAGCACAATCAGCTGCCACCCTGGTACCTGCTGAGATACAAGCTGCAAGCACAGGAGCACAGATTTCTGTTCAACAGGAGAAAGGGTTCATTTCTTCATGTCCAAGTTGGTGAATCTTTACAGCAGCATAGCAGAGAGCTTTTCTTCTACTGCCAGAAGCAGATCATGTGTGGGTTGTTTTTTTTTTCAAATGGTTCAGATCTTGATATTTCCAAATACAAATGAAAAAAGGCACAACCAGCACAATCAGTGCTTTTCTGTGAGCCCCCAGGGGAAGCTGTTTTTTTAACTCATTTAAATGGCACGAGTGGTGTCAGTGTCTCCTCAGAACAACTGACTGGGCTCCCCAGAGCATGGGCTATGTACATTCTTTATCTCTGTAAAAGGGTGTGTATTCCTTGGAGAGAGACTAAGCTTGTTCAGGCTATTCATAAATCTGTACCATAACTAATAGGGGAAGGGCTGTGATTTAAGAGAGAGTATTATTATAGAGGGAATAAATAATTCTTGTGTGTTTAGAACTGTGAAGGAGACAAGACCAGTGAAGAAGGTCTGTTGCAGAGGTGACTTAACACTGTTACAAATTCACTTTCTGAATAAACTTATTCAGAGGGGCACGGACTAGAGGTATTTCTTCTGCATAGAGCACCTTGAAATTTGGCCAGAAAAAAAAAATAATTAATTCTTTATTGACAGCACCTGCCCTCACAATGATGCCGCTTTCACTGAGCTTTCATGAATGTCAGGTTGTCAGCTGACAAGCCTGAGCTGTGGCTCTTGCCTAAGCATTTCATATCCAGACCCCAGCTTCATATTCATTTTTTACCCTGACTCCTTTCAGGCCTGATTCCCAGACCTCACCTTTACTCAATGTCCACTCACAGTGCTCCACAAACACTAAGGCAAAAGTCCCTTTTAAGAAGCAATTTGGGTGCAGGCTCACACCTTCTGTCTGACCTATCTCTGCAGCACCTCTACAGCATTCCTTCTGCACAGGGATTTACCTTTCTGCACCTGAGAAGCTGTTTCACTCTACTGTAGCTCCTGGACACTCAGGGCTGATGCAGTTCTGCTCCACCTTCCCTATCAGTGACAGCCCCTGATGGCATATTCAGCTTGTTAACTCTATGGGATTAAAAGATCAGGTTATAATCAAACACAGCTTGAAAACCACCCAGAGAAAAAGCAAGAGAAAGAGAGATGGTTTTATTCTAGTCATAGACTCCTTCATTATACAGAAATGAGAGTTTATTTCATCCAATAAACAAGAGTGACAGGTAGATCACAAACTGCATCACAGCTACTACCAGCACTGAGACAGTTCACCCACAAGTCTGGGGTAATACAATAACCCAACTGCACACAGCAGAGAATTTAACAATCAGCTCAAAATTTCAACATTGGGATTTGGTTAACTTTTTTGGATGTGTGTGTGTATATATATATGTATATAGATATTCTTTTCCTACTTAAGTATTTCCTAAAATTCACATGGAAGCACAAATGGCTTTTAACACCTGGACATATATAGATTTTTCATCTTATATATATATTTATAGATATTTATAACAGTACAGATATGTTTCTCATTACTACAATATACTTGTTTAACTCCTTTAAGCAGCTGGGAAGAAAAAAAAAACAAAACAAAAAAAACAACCCAAACAAAAAAACCCCAAAAACAGTTTCACTACAATCACATCTGATATGTGTGTGTCACAAATTACAAACAAAACAAGCCATGTGTGAGATTCGAGTCAGACCATTCCAGGACAGAACAGCTAAGAGGCAGGCAAAGAGTCTCAGAGGGAGCAGGCCTACATGTCAAATGGTGGTTTTGGGCTCTCCGGGCGGGCGGGACTGGCCTTACCCGGCCGGCTGGAGGTTAAAGACAAGAAAAACAAAGAAAAGGGAAAGGGAAGGAGAAGGGGGAGAAGTAGTAAAACAATAGTTAAAATACAGAAAGGAACTGGCATCAGAACAATAGAGGATCCACAATTAAGAGTAATAGCACTGAAACAAGAGAACTGCAACAGGAATCAGGCTTGAAGGACAGCCTGCAACACAGGTGCTTCATTTAGCTCTGGTAGAGACATGACATCTGAGATGTATAGGGTTGATATATTTTTTAATTCTCAAGTATTTTTTTTTTATTTTTTAAATACATGTAGCATGAAAAGTAAAAACCAAACCTTAAGATGAGTTGTGATCAACAACAGTTACAAGTTTCCCCAAACACGTACCATCCACATGCAAGAAAAGGCTACGGAAGAAGTCACCACAGTACCCCAAAAACACTGAAAGATGTGCTTAGTTCAAAGCAGAAATATTTTCAACAAAACACCACACAGCAAACTCCCTGAAACATTTGGCTGTCCGTTTGCAAGGGGGGAGCAGCGTGTCTATTCCCCTCACCCTGCTGGGTTCAGGAAAGTCAGCCAAAAATGGTGATGCAAGACAACAGCTGGCAGGAGCCAGTGTGTCCCCAGTGGGAATGGCCCGGCTCCAGGAGCCGAGTGTGAGCAGGTCTGTGAGCGCCCTGCACGCTGAGGTGTGTGTGCTACCTCACACTTCACTCTGGCAGGACTGGGCTGATCCATTGATTCCCCCCTTTACTGATCTCCCTGCCTCACTTTTGATATGAAGTTGATTGCACTGTTCCCAACATGAAATTTTTGCACCTTAGAAGTCAAGCTAATACACAGGACATTTAATCTGTTCCTAAGGGGTGTCATGTGTTTTGACAGCATATTTTTGCTAAGCCACGCTTTTGTCTTAAACTACAAGGAAAGAAAACAGCTACAGCTCAGTCCTGGGTGCTACAGCTAACTGGTGCAGGCAGGACACTTATCCAGGCTAGATGGAATTACTGGACGGACAGCCAGCACTTGGACCTAAGGATGTCCCTGTGGCTGATCTCTCCAAGGAGCCTGTGTACTTCAGGGATCCGTGCCACTGAATGAAGGCTACTCTATGCTTACAAAGCAATACAGGACGCACGAGCGAAGACGAAGAGCTCAATCACTAGGCTAGAGTTTTACGACACATCGGGGAGGGGTGGGGGGAGGCAGGGATGTGGGATGGATGAGAGGAGTGACTGTGGCTGTGGAAGGGAGGGTGGAATGGGGAAGCCACCAGCACGGCACTCGTCGCCAGCTGTCTACAGCCTCAAGTTATAAATCTAAGAGGGACGGTTCAGCCGGTCGGATTATGGTAGGTCGAGTAGGTGAGGCGGGGCCCCTTCTGCTGTGAAAAAGCAGGAAACAAAAACAAGAGAACACACACTGTGGTTAGCACAGCAATTGCAGTCACAATCACTCATGCTTCTCCACTTCGCCTGAGCCAGTGAAAGAATCCAAGCTGAGGCACAAACCCCCAGAGTGCAGCTCCTCAAAGGAGACTCACAGGCTTCTACTCAGCCTCGCACTGGCCTTTCTGCACAGCACAGATCACCAGCAGAGCAATACCCTGGACGGCCAGTTTTGCTTCCCTCTGAAATTTGGAAGTGCAGAGAGTTACTGCCAGTAAGTGGTCGGGCTCTGGGATGAGTGGAGAAGCATGGACAACAGTGAGCTCCTGTATCAAGCACATGACAGTCACACAGCATGGATGGGGTCCTCTGAGACGCGCTGCTGCCAGAGGCTCGTGGCTGGTTTGGAGGAGCACCTTCTTCCCCTGCCCTCAGAGCTACTGCAAGCCTGGGATTCCCTATTCTGACATGAGACTGATCTTGGATGTCTGGGGCAAGCTTATGGCTTTCAGTTTTCCAATCCTGGAGCAGAGCAAACGCAGTCTCTATTTAATAAAAGGAACTCTGGCTACTCCTACTCCACTCTGTTCCAACTCTTTTGCTGATACTTCAGCTACATAAATGGGCAGCAACTTAAGTGTTTGCCCTCTACATGGATTAAGTGTTCTAGAATCTCCTTCCTGTAAGGGACTGGGGGGAAAAAAGCTGCAACAAAAACATATAAACAATACCCCTGACATGGCTCTCAGCTCATTACCTGAAATATCACTTGTCTCAGACTATAGGTCGTAAGAAAGCTATAAATAAAAATGTGTTCTGTAAGACTAAATCCAATCTGTGTTTTTCCTTTAAAGCATGCTCCCTGCAGTATCTGCAATCTCAACTGCATTTTGTTGATGTTTCATTCAATAAATTGTTCAGTATGAAGCCAGAGGTCCAAACTGCCTGAAATTCAAAGAGCAAAGCCAACAGCATGTAAACCAAATGGAGGGGAAGCCCTTGCACTGATCATACAGGACCAGGTGTCACAGAATTAATGCCTCAACAATTCCACAGTGACAAGATTTAGATTACAGAGAATCAAATCACTGCTAGAAATAAAGGCCCTCTCCTGACACAGGGGCTGAGGGAAGGAAGAGGGGCAGAGGAGGATATTTGTACCAATAGTCTATAATCACACTGTCACTAGAGGAGTTACACTCCTGTAGAAGTTCCCTCATTTAGCAAATAAACCAGAGCAACTTCCCAGTCCTGTTTATTAAACTTCAGCAGAATTTACTGCTCCAGATCTATTAAGCCTCAGAGCTTCACGACATGTGGGATTTGTGCATTACCTCTAAGGGTGCTCACAGTGTAAATGCAGCCACAGCAACCCTTTGGTGGCTCCTACTGTCACCTGAATTAAAACCTTACAGAACTTCAGCCCAACATTTGGTGAGATGCTGTTGCATCACCACATGATAGAAGGCATTTTTTGTGAAGGTTGAAGGACTGTTTGCATTTCAGGAGTTTGCACAGGTTGTGCTAAAAGCCTCTGAGGGTTCACATGAAAAAAATGCTTGAAGCCACTAGAGTATGTAAAGTATTCTGGCAGGAGTGGCCACTTGGCCCTAGTAGGACAAATAGGGCTGAAAGGAACATAAGTAATTCACAAGTAGATGGGCTACTTTTTTGTAATGTACTATAATTGATTTTTGCAGACTTATTCCTCTCAGCATTCAAAGCATTTTAGAGTATGGGGCTGTTACTTTTTAAACTTGTAGGCTCTTTCTGTTGGTTTTCTGGAGATGTTTGCAGAATCTGCCTGGTAAGGTTAGAAAAGGTTGAAAACTTTCCCAGCACTAAAAGGGACAGAAGTTTCTCAGGCAATATTTACCCCCAAAATACTGCTTCTGTCTGACTACATTGCTAGTCAAGCCTTTTTATATCACTGAAGAGTCAGGACAAGGAACAAAGTTTTGCTTACAGAGAAGCCTGTGGCTGTCTCCAGTACATGAGAAGGAAGACCTGAGTCCTGGCAGGAGCCCAGGGAGATGAGTTACTGTCACATCCTTTGAAGTTAGTCTTTCAGGCCATACCCCAAGAGCTAATCCTATCTAAGAACCACTGGACCAACAGGGAGTTCTGTTGATAAGGATCTGACAGAGGTGGGAAAATATTATGTTTGTTCCCTTGAACCACAAAAGGTTTTGGGTATAATTTTTTTGCATCACTTGGATTTATTTTGGTTTTAATTTTTATTTCCTTGGTGCTCTTTATGCCAGATTAAAAACAGAATGCCCCATAACAGCGAGTCCCAGAATGGGGTACAGACAATGACAAGGCTCCTTCCCAATGCTGTTCACATAGGATGCATGTTTCCAGGGCTGTCAGGGATGTCTGCAGTAGGCAGAATATTGGAGGAAACTGCTGATTGCTCCAACACCTCTGCAGTGTGTCATCAATGAGGAGGGTTGACGATGACGTCCTCAGAGATGTCAATCATGAGCAATCGCTGCAATGTGGCACCTCTCAGCTCTAACTGCAGTTCTGTGCAGCAGTAACAGACACCATCTACTGCAAGATGGGACTGACTGAGACCCCCCTGTCCCAGAACAGGGGCTTAAACCTCTGCCATTCCTACTGAAGTAGGATTTCAGCACGTGCTTCTCTCCCCCACATCTCTCTCACAACCAGCAGCAAGGGAAACTGCAGGAGCTGCTACTGCTGCTCCACTCCTCTGTCATGAAACAACATCCAAGAGAGAGGGAGAAGGGGCCCAAAAAATCCACACCTGCCCTGTTTTGCCCTCTGTACCTCTTTGTCAATAAGGGCTGGAGGTTCAGGAGAATTTGCTAATGTCCCTCTTCCCACCCCCACTGACATTAACAGGATGAGCAGTACACAACACAAACCCACACCCTGCTACATCACTGAACCACTACAATGCTGCAAAATGCAGGGAGAGAGAGGACAGGGAAATGGGCAGGAGCTCAGGGCAGAGTGCTTGAGGGACATAGATCACTACACTCTCTCCCTTGAAGGGCAGGAGGCAGAGGAGAGAAGGCAGTGTGAATGGAAGCAGGACAGTAACCTAGAAGGTAAAGGGTCAAGGGGAGAACAAACAAAGGGAGTTCACATCTATCTGATGATGAGACACAAGGATAAAAGGGAACATTCAATGTCAGAGTTACCCTGCACTCAGACATGGAAGTCCTGATATTAATGACCCATACTCCTTTTGACTTCCATGAGCAGTAGGGATACAGTGAGGATGGGAGCACTTCTCCAGCCAGACATTAGAATACAAGAAGAGGAGTCTGAACTATCAGCTCCCCAAGTCTCTGTCTTGATCCTAAGAGCTGATAGACCAAATCAAAGCAGACTTTATTCAGCTGATCTTACAGTTAGCGTGGATATAAGCCAAATGAAAGACACAAGAGTTTAGACCTTGTTGCCAGAGCTCATTCCCCCATCCCACCTTCTCTATTTAGAAGCAGAGAAAGGATCCTCCAGACCTTAAATCAGGTACTGAGGCTTTCCCAGCTCCTGCAGCTCAAGCAGCTGCTCTGCCTCTGATCAACCAGTTTTTCTGTTCAAGACTCCTCCCTTTATGAGATCCTGGCAGAGGTGGTTCATCAGACAAGGGACTCTGTTACTAACACAAGAACTGGGCAGCAGAGGAGAGCTGCAGAGCAATGCTGGAGGATGGGGACACAGTGACTCATGCATTGCAGCGAGAGTGCAAAACCTACCGTGGCTGCCAGTCCTCAGGGGTCACTGATAGTGATTCTGAAAGACAACACGAAATCAACATGGCAGTTCAGACAGTTCAAGGCAGAGGCCACACAGACGGTCAGGAAGGTGGAACAGATACACAGGCACTTGCACAGACACAGTCACACATCCCCCTCCAAACACAGCATGAATAGGGGGACTGCAAACACAGAAAACACTCACAGCCTCATCTCTGCACACATCCAGACCCTGCTGTGCACGGGGGTGCATCAAAACCCATCCATCTATCCACACATCTACTGGCTGTTGCTCACTCACCAAGTTCCTCACACATCCAGGCTGACGTTCACACCAGTGTCATACTCGGGTTTCAGCACCCACCAGCTGGGCACAGGCAGCTGGGTTTGCCTCACTGAGGATTCCTATCTTCTGACCATGTGAAATGTTGAAGAAAGAGCTCAGGAAAGAGGAAGATAACATGCAGTCCTGAGCACTACCCAAAATGGCACAAAGCAGGTGGAGGTTTTTCTGAAGGTCATAAATTATGAAATCAGCTACTCCAGCTTCCTGAATAATTCAGGTCATACAGCTGTGTGACTTTATCAGAGAATAGTTTGGCTTGGAAGGGACCTTAAAGATCATGTAGGTGCAACCCCTGGCCATGGGCACAGACAAACTGTGTGCCCAAGAACCCTTTGGGAGTTCCAGTGATGTATCCCCATTGTGCTGACCACCACACCAGCCAGTGAGAACCATTCCTGCCAGGACATAACCCCAGAACCTTGTGATACCAAAGAACAGAGAACCCATTAATGCCTTCAACTCATTTTCCCAATGGTTGAGTCATTTGCACTGAAATTTCCTAATTCTCCTTCAAGCTCTTCTACCTACAGTTTCTATCAAACCATTTTAAACTAATGAGCCTAAATACCTGGGGAAATACCTTCATAGATTTCTAAATGCAGTCCATTGCACACTGATAGGACTTTGGATGGTTTGTAACTTTCAGCTTCCAAAATTATGTATTCATCTATATGGACTTCCTCAATAAACTGAATAAATGCTAAGCACAGAAGATGGTAAATCTTGTTTTAAGTGTCCTTCATTATATGCAGGAAAATCTTTCTGTGCAAAAAAATGTACCATGTGGTGATTATATGTGAAAATGTGTTTATACACCAATGTTTATGAAAAAGGAGTAGTATGACACTTGTGTAAGTTCATCATTCACCAAATCAAATGCTCAAACCAGAGGCACAAAACTACCAAACTTCTACACAGGCATCAATGAGCACACAAAGTACACCCAGCCATCACCACACATTTGAGCTCACTCCACACCACCAACTGCTCCATCAAAACCCACTGCTGCTGAACACAAGAGCTTTGTTGCTCTCTCTCACACACACTACACAGCCCGGTTAGCAAGGGAAAGATGGGTATTAAAAAAGCAACAATGGAGATGGCATTCGTTCACCCATGGCAGAAGGACCCGAGTCCAAGTGCTAGCAGGGAACATTCTTATTCTATATACAGGAGAGGAAGAGAAAGAGTCCCTTGTCATTGGAAATTCTCCATTCATCAGTGAACTCAAATGACAAGCTGGTATCAGGATCCGGAGGAGTCTATGAACAACTGGAAGAATCAGAGAGGGGGATCAGAGAATGAGCATCACACTTCACAGCTTCTGGAATTACATTCTCAACTCCAGATCAGGGCAGTCAGTAGCATGCAATCCAACCTACCATCTCTCCTAAACCAAGGGGTTTGTTCAATCAAGCATGAAACTCTTTCCTCCTCTGCTCCAGTGCTGTTTTTCCTACCTTTCCCTAAACCCTTCTACTCATGCAAAAGGCAGAAAATCCATTAAGATAGGCTATAACAGATTTCTTAAAAAAAGGCCAATTCATTTCAGTCCTTTTGGGGAATCCTATCACGATGGCCAGGTATATAGAATATTTTTCATGAGTGAAGAAATGAAACTGAGTGAAAGGAGGAAGATGGAGACAGAAAGAAGCATAAGTATACTGAAAACAAAACCACAAAGTAACAGTATATGGAAAGGCAGGGTCACAAGAAGCAGGAGCCAAAATACACAGCAGAAGCATGCTGACATCCATAGGTGCCCCCACAGACTCTGGGGTAACACTGAGGTATGTGAGGACAAGTTACTCTGGGAGCTGCATCAAGGTGCATAGGAAGGACTGGGGCAAAGGCACCAAGAAAGTAAAACCATTTGCATATACCAGAGTCAGAAACTGGTCTACAAAGATGTCTGGATTCATCCACCTCTGGGCTGGCTGCAGCCCGGCAGAGAACACTTCCTGCCAAACAGGCAGCACCAAATATGAGCTGAGCACTATGGCAGGAGAAATACTGAATACACTCTGCCATACACCATCCCCAGCCATTGACAGGCTTGGTGCTTCCACAGAAAATGGCAAAGTTTCAGACCTGTGCCACCAGCACCCACTGGAGAGGTGTTTTCCACAAGGGAAGTGTTCCCTCTGGCATGTCACTGGGGAGCTTCTGGTTGTGTTTGTTCTTTACACTGCAATTACCTCCTCTTCCTCAAGGGAAACTAGGAACCCAACATAAAAGCATTCCTGGTTCCAGACTGCTTCCCAAGGCCTGTTCAGGAACATGTACTCAACTGTGCAGGGGATAATCCCTTATTACTATGTTGAAATGTGTCTGAAGTGACTGAACAGGAAAGGAAATGAGTTTCCTAATGGGAAAGTAAAGCTGTGTGATTTGAACCCTCTAGACTGGAAAATGCTGAAGTTGATTACACAAGTTGATTACAACAAAATTGCCTAAGAATTCATTTTCCTGCCAGTGATCTGCGATACTCTCCTAAGCCAAAAAGCAACTGAACAGCTTTGAAGGTCTTCCAACTCACCTTGAAGAACTCTGGGCCAAGAGAAAAGGGGCAACTTCAGACTTTGGGGAGCCCTACCCAGAAGGGAATCTCACCCCAGTCCTGTGATTTACCTGGTGACTACAGGCATTGGTACAATTGCTGTAAACCTTGGGTACAAGGTTTTCTCCCACATTCTTTATAGAGGTTTGTAGAGACAAACAGCTGCCCCTCTGCTTCTGAGAGCTGCCTTGGCACTCCCTCATCCATACAAGGAAATCTCAGAGGACAACGATGCTCCTGCCTCTGGATGCAATTCAAACATCCAAAGGCTGTACCCACATCAAGCACTCCACTCTGCTCCTATGGCCCAGGCAGGCCAAGCGCTGCCAAGGCTCCAAATCCAAAACAGAACAAACTCCACCTGCGTGGAGCAGTGCTTCAGGACTTACCTGGGAACACCAGGAGGAGCACGATTAGGCCGAGAAGGAACCTGAGGTGGGGGCCCGAAGGGATCAGGAGAGGCACCCGGCCTGGAGGGAACAGGGGGCGCGGACCCACCAGCAGGAGGTGGCCCAGGAGCTGGTCCGCGAGACCCAGGTCTGGCGGGGGGCACTGCAGGAGCTCTCCTCTGTGGCGTGGGGCTGGACGTGGGGGACCTGCCAAACAAACAAAGGCATTCAACTGCAGCAACAGCTCTGGGATCCCTCTGCCACCAAAGGCTGCTTTCAGTGTTTCTCTCTAGCTTCACATCACTTCACACACTACCCTTTGGCTTTCAAGGGCCACACCAGGCCCCAGGTTGCCTTCAAAGCTACGTCAGCCCCAGCCAACCCAAGGGTTTAGAAATCTCAACATCTCTGTAAAGATGTCCTAGGAGCCTGCCAGCAGAAATACCCAGGACTCTTCATCCACAGGAAGAAGAGGTGGACTCCCTGTGTCAGTGGGAGGCCCCAGCAAGGCACTGAAGAGGCATCAGGCAGGTCTGCGGGGCTCTCCCCCTGAGCCTCTGGTACCTGCGTCCGGACGGTACGCTCTGCACCTGCAGCCAAGAGTCGTCCACCGGTGGGGGCATGGGGGTGCTGATGGTGCTGGTGTTGATGTCCCCGATGATGTTGAGGGCCTCCTTCAGGGCGTGGTACATGCGCAGCATTTCATCGCGTCGCTGGGCCTGCTCCGCCGACTCCTCCATCAGCGTGTTCTGGTCACCACAGGAGTACAGGTTTGCCAGCAGCTCTGAATGGATGAAGTCCTTGGTCTGTAAGTGAGCAGAGAGAGGGAATCAGTTTTCACCATCTTTCCCCAAAACACTCCATTCTGTCCCCACCTCTTCCTTCCAAGCTGCCCTGCGTTTTTCCTCATTCTTTTCCTCCCTCCCTATTTTTCCCCTTTCTGCCACTCCCACCTCCATTGATCACAGTGTGATAAGTACATTGTTTATCATGAGGTGCATGATTGTCTTCGGCATGAGGTCTCTGATGGTTTTGTTGACAATTGCCATGTAGGAATCCACCAGGTTCCTGATCGTTTCCACTTGTCTCTCCAGCTGAGGATCCATGGAGTGCATGAAACTATCACCTCCGTTCTCCTCTGCTTCACTGGCCTGCAGAAAAAAGGAAAAAACAGATTGGTTCTTCAAATGTAACACAAAATCACTTTTTTGGCTTTCCATGAGAGCTAAGAGAAGAGTAGAAGGGAACAGGCAGGAAGCGCATGCAATAAATAAAATGTATTTAAACTTACATTTTGAGCTGTGATTGTCAACACACAACTCAGCTTATACAGACTTCTCCAGCTCAGATCTGAGAAATTTCAGCAATAAAGCTGCTCTCTTAGTAGAAAGTCATTAAGAAAAGGTGAAAGGTAACAGGGACTCCTGACCCATATTCAGAGGTTATGGCTCTGGCATATACTCAAAGCTGTATTATTACTTTTTAATGTTTACAGCTTCCTGAACGGTTCTTCATTTGAGCTGGGTTTTCCATGACCAGAGTCAGTTAAAACCAAGAATCATTCATCATGAATTAAGTCTCACAGGTTCTCTGCCATGCTACATCTTTGTCCTCATTATACATATGAGAAAACAGATACAGAGAAGTGAAATAACTGCTCCTCTCAGGCTTACCACAAGTAGATGGAATAAACTAGAAAACTTTCCTATCACTTCAGCTGCAACTCCTGTATCGTAAGTTTTAATTCTCTTTTCTTTCACACCAAGCAGATGAATCTCTTCCTGTTTCCTGAAGTACATTGTATATTCTGTAAGGTAAAACCTGGACTGTGCTGTTTGACAGCAAGCAATCTGCAAGGCTCCTCCATTTGGGATAAGTTTCAAAGCACTGAAGCATGAAAGAAGTGCTGCCTTCCTCAATGTTTATTTAAAAAAAAGTCCCGTGATTGTATAATGAAATATCTTTGTTTTAAACAGCCCTAGCCTGAACAATTTGCCATGTAGGAAATGGCTTCCCTTTTGTTTTGGGGAACAAATATATGAGAAAGGGCAAATTCTTCTGTTCGAGTTTTTGCTGAGAAGATCTTACATAATGAAGGAATGCAAGGTCTCAGTGTGAAACAAAGTAAAGGAAGTGGATGTCAAACAGGACAACTTAAAAAAGTGAGGGCAAAAAAAAAACCCCAAAAAAGCTTGCACCAAGATTCAGAAGTCATACAAAAAGAGAGGAATAAAAAGAAAAAAGGAAAACTCAAACCAAGAACAGAAACAGACAGCAGGAATCCAACAGAAGGTACAAAGAGGGAGAAGAAGCAAATGCCTCTCAGGAAATTGTGACAAAAGGAGAAAAAAAATGAGAGAGCTATCTGGTGAGAGCCCCAGGAGGCAACACAGGCAGAAGGGGTCAGACTTACTTTGTCCTTGTCCTGGCAGGCCAGTTTGAGCATACATGGAAAAAATTAAAACAAAAAGGGACAAAAAATAAAAAATGACTTTTAGTTGGTCTCAGAATTTGGAGAAGGTCCCATAATAGCACTGACAAGCAAAAGATCCATCCCACTAAAAATACATCAACACCTATTACCCTAGAAGAGGAACAAGTGAACTGTCTAGCTAAAATGAGAAGTGGGATGCTCTGCAAAGGAAACCATATTGTTAGCAACAAAGGACAACTTACTTACCTGCAAGGGCCACTGCCATTCCTTACAGAGGTTTGTTTTTAGACAGGGATCAGGAGTCCCATGTCAAACCCCTCCACTTGCACAGCAACAGGTGGTTACAGACACTGTGGTTAAGAGGCCCAGTCTGGTTCAAAGCTAATCTGAAGTCTTGTCACTGTTAAAACCCACTCCCTAACTTTCTTCTCAAAATCTCTTATCAGTCTGTTAGGAAATTCTTTAAGGCAAAACCAGCAATATTCAAGTGTAACAGGACAGATGAATGCAAGAAATCTATTAGAAGCAACAAATACAAACAGAAAAGCAATTACCACTTTTCTAATGGGAAAACTATTTATAGCAGCTTCCTTCCACAGAGAAACAGGAAAGGCTTTGAACAGAAACAAATACCTCAATTGTCTAGAGATACTTTCAAAGCAGAAAATAATGCTGACAATAAGTGCTATGGGACAAGGGAAAGGGAAGAGATAAGAGTTCTTGCTAAAGGAGCATATTACAGTATCTACCAAGTAAAAGAAAAATTAAAAAAACAGCCCTCCCTAATTAGTTGGAGGAAGAAGGGAGAATAACTGCTAAGCCAGGAAGTTCCTAATAAGGCTGTACAGAGTTACCAAAAAGGAATGGTGCCTTTGCTCAGTGGACACCATACCAGTTAGTAGCCACCATAGTTAAATGTCACCCTTATATTGTGAATTTCATGTCCACAAAACAAGATCACTAGAGGGATTTATCAAGGCAGTCTTTTCCTACTTTATCTTCCCTTTGAAGCTGCCAGTTACTTTATCTCAAGCTTCTCAAATGGAAGCAAGACATAACAAAAAAATTTTTGCTATGAAAGATACTCAGCGCTAGAAAGACAAAAAACCTTTACAGATTTATTTTTAACACAAGAAGATGGAGCTATCCTTCTCAAGACTATGCTGTGCTCCTCCTTATCCCATTATTATGGCTGTCACTTACCCCAACACGCTCTGGGTAGACTCCTGCACGAAGGAAGGAAGCTTTCCAGCTATCCACCTCCTCCTGCGTCTCACAGGCCAGCTCCAGCTGCCGGTAGTCCTTGTAAACATTCCTGAAAGGAAAATACATATTCTATTATTCTCTCTTGCAACTCAGAGATCTGCCCATATTTAAAAAAGGTATCAATTACTAGGGACTCCTTCTGTCATTTTAAGACAGAGACACTTGGCCCCTTGCTAGGAACCTCATGATGACCCTGCAAAATGAAATTTATTTTTTTTAATAAAGTTTGATTGCTCTCAAATCAGTTGTTTCAATAAGTTGTTCAACAAATCACCTGTTTCAACAAGGCCTGGAAAAGATTCCCTTTTCAATTCTGACTGCTGCTGGACTCCTCCACCCATCCCAGGTCCTATGGCTTTCCTTAATCCCTCACCAAGAACACTGTGGTTATAAATTGTCACAGGCAGACCAAGGTAACCACACCAAAAGGCTGAAGGGTTAAGGTCACACCACAAGCCACACACTGGCAAACAAAGGGAAAATTACACATATCTGTAAGATCAGAAGGAATGAAGTTAAATCCTCCCATCTCCTTCAAAAGTGGCTGTCCTGAAAGGACACTCACATCTTTCCTGAGCAGCTATCCTAACACACTCATCTCTACTCTCTTACATAAATCCTGTCCCTAGCTCCAGCAGCTTGGTGTGCTGAGATGGGAGCATACCTCTGTTCAGTGTTGAAGAGAGCAAAGATGTGCTTGCTGGACATGAATCCCTTCTCCACATCTCGCAGTTTCAGGTTATCCACTGGTAACATGTACTTCTTCTCCTTCTCCTGAAAAGGGAATGAGGAACAAGTCACTCACCAGCTCCAGGGGCACCCCTGCTCTGCCAGCATGGAGCGTGTTCCCATGTCAACAGAGACGCATTCTCACACCCAAGTCCTCTGTTTCCTTGAGTCTTGTTTCCAGATTGTCTGTGAGAAATCTGGAAAAAAAGAGTTTGTCCTTCCCAACTGCCTTTGTGATGTGGCCCAACAACCCTGTCCCATTAACTCCTCCAAGACCAGGCAGGCACCAGCACAGCAATGTTCAACTTCCCCAGGCTGTGCTCAGCACTGCAGTCCAACTCTTCTCTGCAAATGGGTCAATCCAGGTTCAGGAAAAGGAATCTAATAGAGAAGTTGGTTTGATACAGAAGTTGTCAATAAACCTTGATGTTAAATATGATGTTAAAGATCTGGTTTATATTTTTCTCTCTCAGATTTACCTCTTCAGAAAACTCTACTTACTGATTTTGTGACTTGCTCCTATCACTGTCTTAGTCATACATTCCATTAGTTACTGTGAACCCTTCACCTTCATAAAAAACAAAAACATCAAAATTTGATCTTAACTTGTACATTTGTATTCAGAAACTAAGACAGAAATGATAACCCCTGCTTAGTCTCAAATAAGGATCAAATTAACAGAACTGAATTTGGTTAAAGGCCCTCATTCAGAGCATCCTATTCCAGCTGGGAATTATACCCCAGCAAAACAAGAGAGGGAGCCCTCACACTGATCTCCAAAAGGCAGAACGCAGCTATACAAGACTAAACCAAAACCAGAGCATACTCCTATGTGCAAAGCAAGCATGTGTGACTGTCCCCTTGTGAGATCTCGTGTGTTTGTAGATCTTTCTTGGCTGGAAACGTGATCAGTCTTGGCAGAAACAGAATGGAGAACAAAGATGGTCAGCGAGGAGAGATCCTGAAGAGTTGACCAGGAAGGAAGGGCAGGGCAGAGGAGCAGGTACCAGTGACAAAGCTGCTGAGCTCAAACACCCAGACAATGGCAAGTCCAGCCTAACATCCTCTTAAGCTTCAGCAAAAGTCACTTGAGTTTGCTAGGGATACCAGCACCTCACAGTTCTAAGACAGCCCAAACTGTACCAGTTCATTACAAATCTCATGCAACAAGAATATTCCAAAAAAAACAGCACCTAGAAAACAGAAGAGATCACTTGGGTTGCTGCCAGACTGTCTCTCTAAGATGCCAGGTCATGAAAACAGGAGAATTCTTCCAAGCCAATTTCCCTGGACTTTCTAATAGTGTTGATCAGTTTTAATTAGATGTGGGCAGGCGTTTTTCTAATGGGATATTTGGCAGCCACATGCTGTTCTCAGAGCTACACAGTCTACCTCAGATCTGTGAGCCACAACTTGCAGTTTTCTATTACTCTGGGTTATTACTACATTGACTTAGGCTTAACTAGTGACCTAGAAGAGAACAACACCAATTGCTGAGTCCCTGGCTGAGTCAGACCATCCCCACTGCAGCCTTGCTTAACTGGAACTCCCTGCACCACTCCACAGTCCCTGGGCTAGTAAAAAAAAAATAAAATACCCACCAACCACCCCTTCTAAGCTGCCCCCTCCAAAAAAACCCACCAAAAATCCAAAAACACCAAAACAAAACAAAGAACAAAAACACAAACAAAAAAAAAAACCCCAGCCTCCAAACAAAATGGTGTCATTCTTCAGGAAAAAATGTCAAAAAGTAAGGGAATTCCATGTCCCTGATATGGAAACAACATGCTCTTTGCCAGAGTTTCAACTTTCACCCTTTCCAAGCTCTCGCTGCCACGTGATCAAGACAGCACTATCTTCACATGCTGATCTTGCCACAGACCACAGGGAAGACAAAATATCTGCCAGCACAACTTATCAGTCCTCGAGGTGGAGGTAGCAAGAGCAATCAAGTGGAGGACATGGGCACAAGACAAGAAGCCCCCAACCCAAGCAAGCTGCAATGAGCCCCTGCTGCTCCCCATCTCCCCACACCTCCCCCTTCCCAGTCCCCCACTTCAGCCTTTCCAGCTTCTCAGTTTTCAACCCAGCCTGTTTTATATCAACAATCTGACTTCATTTCCTGAATGCAGAGACAGGAAAGTGTGGAACGAGCTGCCAAGGGCTGAGCCTCTCAAAACTTTGGCTGAGCGCTCTGCCCATATGTTAGCAATCTGGCAGGGTGTGCTATGGCTGAGCAGCATCCTGGCCAAGAGGGGAAAAGGGCTTCTCTCTCTCCAGCTTTCCAGACTTGGGAGTCAGGAGGGAAGAGATGGAAGAGCCAGCACAATCGAAATGGGAAGGTAGTTTGTGAAATCCTATATTCAAAGTCCTCAGTGTGATCCCAAGAGGCTTATGTTGCTCATGTTGCCCTTCATCAATAAGAAGAAAAAATAAAATCAAGCAAAACTCTCCCTCAGCAGCAGACTGTGTTATATAAAATGTGTTCGTTGGCTGAGTTAATCCATAGAGCCATGAGGCCAAGGGGAGGTGCAGCAGTGGCAGAGGCCCCCAGACTGTATAAAACAGAACATGGTGCTCAGCACTGGCTTGAGAATATTATAGGCACAAGGCAACCACCCCTCATCACAGTTGCTGCTCTCACAGGAGTCTCAGCCTGCATGCAGACCTGCAGAAAGAGATGACTGCAAGCTCCTTGCAGAGGCAGGATAAGTGCCAGAGGATTATTCCCCCACCCCCAGCACAGTGCAGAATACAGCCATATGGCTCTGTACTTTCATCTACCAGGGAAAGAAAATACACATGGCCAGGAAGCCGACCAGGATCCACGAGCCATTCCAGTTGTGGGGTGGAAAGCACAATAACTGCAGGAAAAAAAGTGATGCTGCAGTTGCAGCCTGATATTCCATCCTCTGCTGTTGCTACACATCTCCTTAGGGTGGCTAAATCCCAGCAATGGGTTTTGGCCAGATATAGCAATAATCTGTACTATCACCTGAATTATTTGATGCTAACCTGTAGGTAATAACCTACAAGAAGTTCACAGAATTCAGTAGGCAGCAAGCCAGCCTGACTCCAAGCATTTTCTCCATTCACCTGGACTGCCTCAGCAGCAAAGTAAATTTTCCTGCTCTTGGATACATGCAAAATGAAGCTGACAGATGCATGTGTGGGCTCCCTAAGGTTGGAAATTGGCACTCACAGCACAAGAAAGTAATTGGCAGAATTATTAGGTCTCAGTTTGCATTTGGAGCATAAATAAACTAATTAAAGGTTTCCCTGTAGCTGTAATGACAAACACCTTCTTCTGCACAGAGACAAGGGTCTGGATATGGGAGAAGACATTGTCATTGTTTTAGTTGGGGGCCGAGTGAAATTAAGGAAAATTCATCTTGCTTACACCTCTTAATCTCCTTTCCCTCCTGTGAGATGTAAAGTATTATGGGTAAACAAACCTGCCCCAGAGATGCTGGAGTTTCAGTAAAATTGTTTCTGCTAAACACATGCATGGCATTTTGGGAACTCCAGTAATAAAACTCTACTCCAATGGAGAAATGTTAACATCATAATTTATAATAAACATGCTGCATGAATACATACACACTAAAAGATTACTAGGAAAAAGCCTCTGAAAAACAGTTTGGAATATTTGAAAGCAAGTGAGCTGAGATTTTCAAGCTGAACCAACCACTCCACTCCCCCAAACAAGATGTTACCAACAGCTTTCTGCTTCTTGTCTTAGCAAGTAGAAGAGCTCAATTTCTGAGATGTGATTCCTCCAGGAAGCCCTGGTCATCCCACTATATACACACATCTTGAGACCATCTTTCCCAGACACAGCCCACCTGCATCACTTTTCCCCTCAAAGCATAATTTATAGAATGATTCCTCCCCCACGCTGCAGAGCAGCTGTAATGGCTTGTTTACATCAGAAAGCTGCCTTGGTTTAATTTAACACATCCTAAGATTTTAAGCTACAGTAATTTCACGACTATAAGGCGCACCCTTTTGACTAAAATCTCCCCCCAAAACCGGAAGTGCGCCTTATAGTCCGGTGCGCCTTATCTGATCTACAAAGTTGCAACATTTGCCACCCCGGAAGTGAGAGCCCGTCGGCATCGGGGCCTCCCCCGTGCGGGGCGGGTCCGCCGGCTTCGGGGCCGCCCCCGCGTGGGGCGGACCCGCCGGCTTCGGGGCCTCCCCGCCGGCATCGGGGCCGCCCCCGCGCGGGGCGGACCCGCCGGCATCGGGGCCTCCCCGCCGGCATCGGGGCCGCCCCCGCGCGGGGTGGACCCGCCGGCATCGGGGCCGCCCCCGCGCGGGCCGTCCCGCCGGCATCGGGGCCTCCCCGCCGGCTTCGGGGCCGCCCCCGCGCAGGGCCGTCCCGCCGGCTTCGGGGCCGCCCCCGCCGGCATCGGGGCCGCCCCCGTGCGGGGCGGACCCGCCGGTATCGGGGCCGCCCCCGCCGGCTTCGGGGCCGCCCCCGCGTGGGGCCGGCCCGCCGACATTGGGACGGCTCCCTTGCGGGGGGTGTTAAAGCCGCAGGAATCGGATCGGCTGCTGCGCGGGGGGGGCGAAAGCCGCAGGGATCGGATCGGCTGCTGCGCGGGGGGGGCGAAAGCCGCAGGGATCGGATCGGCTGCTGCGCGGGCGGGGCGAAAGCCCCCGGAATCACGGCGGCCGCCGCGCGGGGGGGGGGGGCGAAAGCCCCCGGAAACACGGCGGCCGCCGCGCGGGGGGGGGCGAAAGCCCCCGGAAACACGGCGGTCGCCGCGCGGGTGGGGCGAAAACCCCCAGAAGCACGGCGGCCGCCGCGCGGGGGGGGCGAAAGCCCCCGGAATCACCGCGGCCGCCGCGCGGGGTGGGCGAAAGCCCCCGGAAACACGGCGGCCGCTGCGCGGGGGGGGCGAAAGCCCCCGGAATCACGGCGGTCGCCGCGCGGGGGGGGGGGGGGGGGCGAAAGCCCCCGGAATCACGGCGGTCGCCGCGCGGGGGGGGGGGGCGAAAGCCCCCGGAAGCACGGCGGCCGCTGCACGGGGGGGGCGAAAGCCCCCGGAATCACGGCGGTCGCCGCGCGGGTGGGGCGAAAACCCCCGGAATCACGGCGGCCGCTGCGCGGGGGGGGCGAAAGCCCCCGGAATCACGGCGGCCGCCGCGCGGGGGGGGCGAAAGCCGCCGGAAGCACCGCGGCCGCCGCGCGGGGGGGGCGAAAACCCCCAGAAGCACGGCGGCCGCCATGCGGAGAGGGGGAAAACCGCCAGAATCGGAGCGGCTGCCACGCGGGGAGGGGGCAAGCAGCTGGAATCGGGGCAGCGGCGGCACGGGGCAAGCCTGCCGGCATTGGGTCACCCGGAGCGCCAGGGAACTCCCGGAACAGCGGGATGCTGCACGGAGCGGCGGTGGGCATAGCCCGGCCCTGCCGGGTACAGGCAGGCCCGGGAGCCAATGGCTGCCGGATTGAGGCGGGGCCTCGGCCAGCAAGCGTGCGGGAGGAGCTGGGGGCGGAGCCTCGCTGCAAAAAAAAACCCGGTGCGCCTTATAGACCGGTGCGCCTTATCTGATCTACAAAGTTGCAAAATGTGCCGGCTCCCGGGGGGTGCGCCTTATAGTCCGGTGCGCCTTATGGTCGTGAAATTACTGTAATTTAGTTCAAAAGCTCTGTAGACACTAGACCTGGACTCATGTGATTAATCACAACCATTACTGTTGGCTTAGTAAACACAGCAATGGCAATTAACTCACCTGCACAAAAGTAAAGATTTTTATTCACATCAGCTGAAATAATGTGAAGACTTAAACTTCCAGCCAAGTGCAACCCTAGGAAGCCATCAGAGGGTTTGTGAGGAAGCCTGAGTTGCTTGAGAGAGACTATAGTGCCCAAAACTCAACTAGCAGGTCACAGCAGTGCCCACCAGCCTTCACAAAGGACAACCAGGTATTCTCCCTGCCCCTATCCTTGTGCCAGGGCAGGGATGAACCATCCCAGAGTATCTGGCTTGCTTTGCTAAGGTAAGGCACAATGCACACAGACACACACAAAGTGTTTCACAGCCCTGAGAGAGGGTGGGTTACACCTCTCCAGTGCATGGTTAACGCCACAATGGGAGTCCCAAGCGTTCACATTTTCAGTCACAAAACTGAACCATCCACACCAGGGAGACACGTGAATAAAGTCCTCTTTATCCCTGCAGCACAGGGAGAGGGAGCAAATCTTGTGGGCTGGGACTAACATCTGGAATCACTACATGAGAGCCAGGCGTCACAGAAAGCGACAGCATTCCTCAAGTTTCCATGCAGGGTAGGGAACCTTCCTTTCCCCCGCGCAACCCCATCCGTCAGCCGCTCACTTCCTGCCAAACTCTGCCTTCCCAGCAGCCAGCAAGCTCCTCCCTCGAGTCTAGTTAGCTTTCCACTGCCACGTCAAGTGAGGCAGAAGGACAGAAGGGAAGCAAGAAGGGAGGGAGCAAAAACCAGAAGAGGGAGGGAGGCTCAGCAATGCCAGGGCGTAGTGGGGGGAGAGAAAGAAGGGATGTGGATTGCTCCCTACAGCAGCCAGAGGTGAGCTGCAAGGGCAGCTGGCCAAGGTTGCCTTCTGCAACCCTGTCAAAGGACCTTCTGGAGGGCTTGGAAGCAAAGGCTGGTTCTGTCTGAACTTTGCTCTGGACCCGCTGATCTTCAGGACAGGAGATGAGGGTGCATGGGGCCTGAGGATCCTCCCACACAGCTCCATGGGGAAGAAGAGGAGTTGAATGAAGCACCTGGGTGACAGCCAAGACTTCACAGCATTTCCTCCTCAAACTAATCAATTTTTTTTTCCTCTTTCTATAAAGGTGCAGCACATCCCAGGTGGAATCCAGGTACCAGCCTGACACCAACACTGGAAGAGGAAGGCGCTTGGAAACTTGCTCCAAATTGGAAACACGCAGGGAGCAACATTTCTTCTCCCCCAGCTGCCAGAGGAGGATGTTTTTCCAATCAGGACTTGGACTTTCGTTCACCCCATCTCTGCCCCGCACAACCCCATCCCAAAAGCAGGGAGGGGAGAGGACTAATGAGCTGCTGATTGCCGGAGAGCAGATCGCAGAGGCTCCACTCCGTCTGCCCAGTGTTCAGACTACCTGTTCAGGACTACGAGATTGTACAGTAGTCTGCACATTGGTTAGGCTGTGCTGGGATACACCACACACTGCCAGTGCTGCACGGGGACGGCAACACCTGCACGGCAGAGGGACATGCTTGGAGAGGGTGGGCTCTGGGATGGCTGCATGCAGAGGTCACTCACCCCTCAGCCTGGGAGGGTCTAACCCTTTGGAGCCATGCCTGATCATCACTTTTACCTGCCTGTTCACCAGCCTACTCAAAACCCTCTTGTTTCTCTTGTCTCTCTCTCATTCCTTTCTTATTTCTTTCAGTTTCATGTGCTTGTCCCAGGGTAGCTGTGTTCAGGATGGCTTGTGTTTCACGTGCTAAGCTTTGCCATAAAATGCAGAAATAAACACATAGGCCTGTCAGAGTCACAACTGTGGTGTGCTTTGCTACCTGAGAAGGCAGGTTCAAGCACAGAAAGGTCTCTGGAGAAAGGGGAGTTCACAGAGTAGAGAATATTGGCCATAATACAAAGAAAAACCCAGAATGGATTCAAAGTTGGAGGTTTGGATGCTCTGGGTGTTGTGTTTGCTTTGATGTTTGTCTGCCAGAGAAAGAAGAGAAACTGAGTGAAAGCATAAATGAGGACCGATTAAAACTGAGTAAGATTATGAGAAAATATACACTTGTGAAAAAAAGATAAGTTCATGAATGAAAAAGCTCCACAGAGAATGCAAAGAAAATGAACATGTTCTAGAGGGCACCTGAGAGCAGCATGAAAGCAGGAGAGGAACCACCTCAGAGGAGACCTGCTCTTATGTTCTTTAAAACAAGCTGGATGCAAAAACTTCACTGCAGCAAACTTATCACAGCAAGTTTCTGATGACTGGAGGCATCTGAGTAAAGGAAAAGGATTTCTACCCGCTGATTTGGGCCTCAAGGACATAGAGCAGGGAGTAGAAAGGGCCAGAGAAGAGGGAAGTGCATGTGTGCAGTGGAGGGGGGGACTATTTCTATTGATCCATGTGTTTATTTGTAAACTAGAATGGGGTAAGAGATGCTGACAGGTGCAGAATACACAGCTATCTAGTGACTGCCAATAAAGTCACCTTCCCCAGGACAGAAATACATTTCAACCAAAAGAGAAGACATGAAGACAGAAGAAGCTCAAAAACAACTGATGCATCAGGAATCAAAATGATCTGTAAGGAATATGAAGTACCTCCATGCACCCCAAGCACCTAAAACTCTGCAGCCTTCCCTCCTGTACACACAGGTCTCAAAAGCAGTGACATTGCATGCAACACATGAATAGCCTCATACAAGCAAATAAGGTCATTCTTCTAATGTAGCCATCCATTCACACAAGACCCAAATTTCTAGTACATGATTTACCTGAGTAAGGACTAAAGGTTCCAGCTGTATTGCACATTCATACAAATTCCCAAAGGAAGCTGCAGACACATCCATCCACCCAGCTGTGCAAACACTCCAGCACACAGTGGCACACAGGCACTGCAGCAGGAGCAGTCACCCTGCAGAGCAGGGACTGAGCTTTACTGCAGGAACCACAGAGCACAGTGCTCATTCCATCCTTCCTACAAGGTCCCTGTCACCAGCAGCTCTCTCCAAGCTCACAGACCTCTTTTCCAGCAGGCAGGAAAGCCCTGCAGAGTCATAGGCACTGTGCATTTCATAAGGGATCTGGGCAGGAGGAGTAGTCAAATAAAATTCTTCTATCATGTCCACTGTGGTGTTTGCTGAGCAGCCAGTGTGCTCTGGTGCTGTGCTGCTGCTCCACTGGGATACTACAGCCTCCCTGAGCAAGGAAACCTCACTCTGTACTGCCAGCAGCCAGAGAAAGCTCCTCCCCACCTCTCCTTCCCACTGCTGGCCTGCAGCATGATCCCACAGGGTTCAGGAGATGCAGGTACCTCAGGAGGGTCACCAGGTCCTGGGAGGCCAAGCTTTCTGTGGGGCCACTCTCCATGGGGCCAGTGTTTGACTCATTGAAAGGAGACAGGAAGAAAAACAGAGAGCCCAGGAGCACACACACATGGTCTTGGCAGCAAGGCAGAGTGGGGAGCCAACTTTCCACCCCCGCCTGGTCCACTCTTTCCTTCCCCTCCCATTCCCCAGCACACTCCCTCAGGCCCCTCCAGAGCATCAACAGCCATAGATCCCTGCTAACATGTAATGCTGGGCCCTTTAAGACATTTTAAGCTTCAGTTCCTTTCTTCAGAGGCAGAGAAAAAAAACAAGCCAGTGCTGCGGAAAGACTGGTATTTCACTAATGGGGTCCAGATGTCTTCATTCCACAGACACTGGGTCCTGGCTTGTGAGACAGGGCAGGGAGAGGCAGTGTCCCCAATCCTCCTGGCCCCAGAGGTGCTGGCCTAGCCTTCACCCTCACCCCACCCCACCTCATTCTGATCCTTCCCCCCTCAGCACCCACAGTGCTGCTACCAGCGCTTCCATCCACAAAAGGCAGATTCAGCTTCCTCCTCATTCCCTCTGGAAAGCAGCCAGAGCACAGGGGAACTAGGACAAGAGAGCCCACAAAAGTGCAGGGTGGGGCAGACACAGCCTCCTCCTTCTGTCCAGAGCTGAAGCAAAGAAAGACCATGGTGTACAACCTTTAAAAACACATTTTTCAGGAGCTGAAGAGGACATGAGTTCTCTTGAACTGCTGAAGGAGGAGAGCTCTGTAAAACAGACACGCAAGAATCCCCTGTCTGACAGAGGACCATGCACTGTGAGCAGCTCCTGGGCATTGAGTCAGCTCCGTGTAGAACTGAAGTTTGGGATGGGAATGCCCACGCTCAAGGCTCTCCCAGCTGCCCATCAAATGCACCAACTTTTAGCCTGGCTCAATATTTGAGTCCAGGCAGACGTTGCTTCCTTTCTCCCTCACAACAGCCAGTGATCAAGGAGTTGGACTTGGGGAGGAAGCAAATAAAACACACACTTCCCTTTCCCCCCTGCTCCCACTCAGTTGAAAACAAAGACTCCTTTCTCAGAGGCAGCTCAGACCTCATCAGTGCTGGTTCTCTATGTTTAAGGGACAGGGGCTGGCAGGGAACTGTTTTCATTAGGCAGCTCTGCAGAGGGGAAATGGTGCAGACCTCCAGTTGCTATCAACCCCCAAGGCTGCCCTCCCTCAGGAGGGGAGGGAGGTCCAATCCCCATCCCAGGCAACTGGAATCTATCAACAGTTTATACATCCCCACTGCAGACCGCCCTCCCTCCCACTCCCTGGGGGAAGAACAGGGAATTCTGATCATCTCTGTAATACAGATGTAGCAGCTGGCTTTGATTAAACTACTTGATGTTTATAACCACTCGACCTGTATATGAAGCCCAGAAGAGAGGGAGACCTCCCCAGGACACTCTGAACACAAAGGGCAGGGGTCTTACAGCAGAGAGACAATGATTTAGCAAAAGCCATTTCAATTCCTTGTTCTTTAATTAGGAAATTGCTGCCTGCTCATCCACAGCACCACAGCAGCCATCTCCAATACAGAAAGCAATATTTAGAGGCTGATTCATCACTGTATTTGTCATCATTTCTACCTGCTGAGAAGAAAACAGGCCCACTGATAGCAACTAGACAAGAAGCCAGGCCTGGCTGCAGCTCCCAGACACAATACTGAGTGCCTCAGAACACCTGAGGGACACAAACCATAATAAGAGGCAGAGAAGTTTCTTCATTTGCAATCAGAAACTCTGATCAGCTCAGAGCTTATGACTGCATCATATCAGACATTTTTCATCTCCCAGCACACTGAAGGGACTAAACCTTTCAATCACATTCTTACCAGAACCATCCACCTATTATTTCTTTTTCCAAAGTAATCAAAAGGGACAATTATCTACCTTTTCTTGCACGGGAAGTAAAACACTATTGACAGCGACTTCAGCTGCAAAGATTTTGACTGCTTATAACAATTCCCACTGAAGCAGAAACACACCATAGCATGTTGCCAGAATTGCTAATATTCAAGATTATCAAGCAATTCTACAGAGTAGGTCAATGTTCTTATCAGTGATATTCCACACATCACTGTACTCTTGGTCAGCAGAACTCTGACCATTTACAACTCAAACAATTTTAAATACAATACATTAACACATGTTCAATATAGAATCAATAAAAAGTTATTCCTACTTCGCATGTCTAAGAGCTGGACCTGGGAGAGACTAAGTAATTTACTCCAAGTCAGAAGGAGCCAGCACCTGAGCTGGAGCTTCAGGTCCACAGCTCCTGTTGCTTTGCTCTGAGAGCACTTTTTTCTTGTGACCAGGAGATGCATGAAATCACTGCCACGCGCCTTCAGAAAAATCACTGCTGCCCCACAAATGCCTAGAAGTCCAAATCTTGGAACTAACCCATCATACCCTTGATGATCACAGCTGCCACAGCAAAATGAATAAAGGTCAAATTCATTCCAAGTGCCTGTCAACTTTCCACTGAGCCAGAACTTCAAGCATAAATATTACTCCTTGTGCGTCAAACAAGCCACATTCACATCAATTCAGAAATGCTCAGCAGAACTGAGGCCATGGGGAGCCTGGCCCATGGATAGTTTCAGCTTGTCACAAGCTGCAGACAGCACTGAGAAGATACGTCTGTAACTCCCAGTGATCTGAAGTGCCTGTACTCATCACATGCCTAAGACTCAAGCAGCAGAATTGAGCTACTCACCTCATCGTCCTTGTACCAGGAGAGGTTCTCCGCTGTCAGGACAAACCAATACTCCTTGGAGCCACCCTTCATGATCCCAATGTTGTTGATGGTGAGCCAGCCTTTCCGGATCACCTGAGGGGGTGGAAGCAGTGAGCATTAACAAGGACAATCATTCCTGGCCTTAGGTGACAGAGGAGGGATCCAAGGGTATCCCTACATACAGAGCAGTACGGAAAAACAAGGAACATGGTGCTCTCTGCTGCTGCCAGAAGAGCCCCCCATTCAACTGACCAGTGAAGGTCCTTGCCCCAAAAGGGACAGGAACAGCATAAAAAGGAGGCAGGAAGGAACCTGGCAGTGCTGTGCATTATACCCTCTGCCAAGAGGAAAGAGATACAGAAAGAACTACATCAGGAGTGCCTTGGACACTGGCACAACCTACAAGCACCAAATCACAGCAAAACACCCAGAAAAGGCCACACCTAGAGAAAACCAGGAAACCAGCACACCTTTCAGCACACTGTGGATGTGGAGTGCTTCACTCAACTTATAGTAGGGGGAACTAGGTCATGATATGGCCAAGTACCCCAGAAAGAATTGAGTTTAGTAAAAGAACTCACTAAGGATAACAGAACAAAATGGTGCATCTGGAATTAGTACCCTGGACTTCACCATACCCAGGTATTTGGGCAGTCATATCAATCGAGGGCAAGACAAGTCTCTAGAAGTTTAGTCTGTAAAGAAGCCAGGCTATTACTCTCCAGGGGGATTCCTATCCACCAAGTGCTAGTTTAGAACCTCACACGTGCCATAATCAAATGCAGGTATGCATCAGCTTAAAGGCACCAGCTTTTACTATTACTGTACTATTTACACCCAGAAACATCCGCATGCATTATTTGTATCTTGTGTGAATATGCCTGCTGAAAACTCCCTGGCATTGAAAAGCCATGAGACTGCACTGTGTATTAGCAGGTTGCACTGTGTGAGCAACCTACCCAGTTGGCATAACACCTGACTAGCTGCCCTGGAGGTACAGGATCATTTAACCGGCAATTTACTCTGTAAAGCCAAACATAGGAGCCTTGGATCCTCATCTCCTGCCTTCTATGCTTGATCTAGTCCTACTCTCCATGTGGACAGGAGGGGGCAGTGGAACAGAACTACACATCCTTGGATTGCTGCTTTTTTATCTCCACCCACTCGAAAGATGTACCCGCAGTTCTGAATTCTTCCTCAACGTGCTACCTTTCCACCTCGTTTCTGCTTCATCTGTGTCTAATGCCAGCTGCCTTCCTCTCCCCATTCGGCAGCAGAGGGAATAATGTGTTTAAGCCCTGGTTTTGCCTTCCCAGATGCAACATTAATGTTCATTAGCACACCCTGCTGAGTGGCCTTCTACTCACCAGGATCTCATCCTGCAAAGGGGAACCATAGCAACAGCAGCAGAGCAGAGAGCAGGAGAGGAGCAAAGAGAGGAGAGATTATTACCAGGAAAGCTGGAGCAGGAGAAGAGAGGCTCAAAAATAAAATAAAATAAATTGGAGGCTGGTACCAAATCTTTTACCCCAGGTGTTAACACAAGCAACCCCCATCCCAAAATAAATCTAACAGGAAAGCGAAAGCACTTTAAAGGTAGATCTGAGTCTGCCCTTTGCACTCTTCTACGCTCAGCTCTACTGTAAGGGACTGCAGAGGATGGGATTCCCTACAGCTGTTCCAAAATGGCTGGCTGGCCAGCCCAACCTGCTGAGAACACCTGCCTGCCAACAATCTGAAACATTCTGCAATGTCGTGTCCAGGGAGAGGTGGCCAAACATTCTGTTATGAAGAGGATGGATGTCAGGAGTGAATGTCTTTTTAAAAGACTAAGCAAAAAAATTTACTTGTGTTAGCTATGAACCTGTTTGTAAGGCTTTGTTTCCAAGATCTCCTAGCCAAGACAGCCTTGCCATGTCCCCAGCAAATCTGGGACAAGTGTCATTAGTCTCTTTTTAATTCCGTGTCCACTCCTTACAGTTCCTGGAGGATTAAGAGAAGTCCTTCCCTCCACTGCTGCCTTCCCCCATGGGTGTGTTCAGATACATACCCACTGCAACCATGGCTATCATCACCCTCTATCTCCCTGTACAGATTTATATATTTCCAATGAATTTTTTCAGAAAAAGAGTCCATTAACTCTCTTTGTATCTCTTTTCAGAAAGTAGATACCACTCATGGGAAAGACAACTAGAAAGGACAATTCTGTAACAGTTCAGACCTAGTGTTCTGTACCTCTCACCTTGGCAGGAGAGTTGGCACAGTTAGTGAAGGGGCTGAACAGAGAGGAGGTTACAGAAGAGTAATTAATAGGGATTTCTACCAGAAAAGCAAGACCAGAACCTGATTATCAAGCTGCCATTGCCTTCCATTGCTGCCAGATGCTCAGCTCTTCCTGACTGTGGGGAGCCTAAACCACTATCCTCCAATTATAAAATTCCATGAGTTTGGAAAAAAAAAGGCAACACAACAAAACAACTTAGAGCAGTGCTGCATCCAGCCCAGCACTTGTCCACCTGGTAGCTTCCAGGTAGCAAACACATCCTCCTTGCAGCAGTGAAGGAGATGGAACTTGGCCTACCTGGTTACCAGCTGCCTTCTTCTTGCTCATCTGGCTGCTCCTCTGCTGAGCACTGAAAACAACAGCAGAGACATTCAAAACTTCCAAGGCTCTTCTTGACCACCTGAATCCTCCCTTTGGACAGCTGCTACAGTGAGTTGAAGCCCCCCCACCACTAGTTTTCAAGTCTTAAATCTTTTGCTATCTGCTCTCTCAGCCTGGACTACTCTTCTCACTCCCACATGAATCTCATTTGGGTCACTAACCCTCCACAGCTGCTGAGTTTATTTTTTTTTGTTCTGACACAAACAAAACTGTAACAGCCCCTTCCATACATCTCTATTCTCCTCCCCAGCCTTGCAATCCAGAGCTACTGAAAAAAACAAGCAATACTGAGAGCTGCACCGTTCTTGGGACAATAGCATCTGCACCAGGGCATCTGCACCCCATTTACTGGAGCAGCTACAGGACAGAGCCACAGGAAATACGTGTAGAGAAGAGGAGGCAATAGGAGGTGGGTGCTTACTTGGCAAAGCCAATGAAATCCTCGTGGTTTGTGTTCATGTAAGCCAGCTCAATGTCTATTAGAAGCATGACCTGCCAAACAAGAGGCACAGAGCAAGAGGTTAGTGATTGACACTGCTAACAGGGTCACACAGAACTCTGACACTCTTCATCATCCCCTCTGCAGCCAGACACCCCATGGCTCAGGCCCACCTTAGACATCTTCAGAAGGTGTCCCCCACCTGATTTCCCCCGACACACACTCCTGATCCCCACCTGGTCCTTGGTCCTGCCTTCTCTCTCACGGATGTGGGTGGTGACAATCCTCTCCATCTCCTCACGCAGATGAGGGTACTGGCTGAGCTGCAGGAGAGGGGAAACACGTGCACATGGGAAAGGGAGGTAAAAAGGGGGCTGCAGCCCCCGACACGTACACATGCACACATACACCTTGCTACTAGATATTCTCAAGGGAAGTTCTAGAAAGCTGGACTTGCAGAAAGTCTTTTCCAAGTTCCTGGAGGTCTGTTGAGGGCTAAGTTAATTTCTACTTGCTCTGGGCTTTAGAGAAAAGCCTTTTTCAGTCTTGCAGCAACCCTTCTGTCTCATCAGAGACCTACTCCAAACTCACCACATTCTTCTTGCCATAAGGCTTTTGGCAAACACCAGATGTAAGTGCACTGCTTCTTGATTGTTGGGCTTTCCCCATTAAAGTGAGTAGTTTCTCTAGATGTTCAGCACCTCATTGTAGTGGGCTAAGCAGGTGAATGGCCTGTTCTTACAACCTTTTAAGTCCTCTAGGAAGTGAAGTGGATTCCAGTCCCTGTTTACTGAGGGACTAAGCAAAAGCATCTGTCTCTCTCCATCTGCAAGCAGAGACAGAGGATCTGACCAGCTCAAGGGTTCATGTCTCCAGGAAACACTGTGCTCCGGGTATCCAGCTGCTTCTACCTGTTTTCCACTGTGCTGAGGCAGGATTACATAGAGGATATCTATGTTCATATTGCATCTACAGCACATTTTTTACATTACTGAGGAGTGAGTCCTTTCCTGCTCACACTGAGAAGCAGAAGGACTCTGGTAGGGATTCAACGGAAGATGATCTACAGAGATCATACCTGAGCTACACTTCTAGAATCAGCACCTTTAAAGTCCTCTGGGTTTCACACAGCACCTGCCTTCTTGCCTAGAGTCATAAACCTCTAGTGATTCCTACAGCAGCCACTGCTGCATCTCAGGTCAAACCCAGCATAGTCAAATGAATCCAGCCCTTTCTTCCCTACTTCACCTATCCCCTGTGAAACTATTTTCCCTGGTTTTTTTTTTTTAATACTACCTCCAATTTGACTATGATGTCAAACAGTATTTCCCAATCAGTCTTTTATATCTGCTCAAGGAGGTATATAAAATCTCATTTGCCCAAGACATGTACTGCATTTGTTTTTGTTCCTCCAGTTTATGAAAGCAACTTCTTAAACTGGTTTGCCCTTTTGTTTTGAATACATAATTATAACATGCTACAAGGAACAGTTTCAAAATGTGCAGCATCATTTCTAGAAGCCAGAATCCACACTAACCACCACCAATATTCCTAACATGTGCCAACAAATAGTTTCAAATCCTTTGAGCCCCCTTGCAGTCAAGAAAGTTGCAATAGCCTAGAACTGGAATTTTGACTAGATTTGACACTATTTTAAAATGTGTGGTTTTTGAAGGCCACAAAGGCAGAAAAAAAGTGGAATTAGTGTTCCCCAGTACCACTTTGTCTTGAAAGCAAAAACTGGGTGTTCTCCATGATCTTTTGGTTCAGGCAGCTGGTTGCTTCAGAGACAGACAGGGAAAGCTTCCTGTTTCCTTTGGGGGATTGGCAAAGGATAGATGGGCAAGTTATGTCAAACAGAAAAACAGGAAGTTGGAAAACCTTTAAGCAAGTCTCAGCTTCTTTGCTTCAAATTAAAAAAAAAAAAAAAACAACAACAAACACAGTCAAACAAAAACCACACGAAACCTCCCCCCACCATCCCAGTCCCAACCAGTTCAAATGCACACAAAGTGCAAAACAAGTAGTGGTTTATTCAGAACCCAGCTCATCCAGCAACATCCATGTGCAAAAATAAATTGGCAGCATTGGTCCCCATGCAGGAGCTTCTGACCCCAAGCATGCACAGGAGCAGCAAGGGTGGGCAAGGAAAGAGGATAAATAAGCCACATGATGTCACACCACCAAGGAACATGCAACAGGGTATAGAGGGGCAAGAGTTATCACCAGCAGGACAAACAGCACCCAGAAATGCCATGACTCTGAAAGACAGGAGAGCAGGCGACCCTTCGAGGGGTAAAGTCTGTCAGCCTGGGATCATGTCCCAGCTCAGTGGGGTTTCGATCCTGCTTTAGCATCATTTTCCTGTTCAATCAAAATACAAGCCCTCTTTGAAAACCAATTTGTCCCAACGCTCCTTAGTTCCCTCTTTGCAGATGCTACGAGTCCTTGCCAGCACACCAGAGATCAACCTTCAGCTGAAGGGCTGCTGACTTGCAAGACTTTCCTGCACTTGTGAGACACTGCAGTGCAGTCTGGCACAGAAGGCTCCTGCTTTTGGAAAAACACTAGCTAGAATATTATCCTCCTAAATGTAAGGGAGCATGCTTACACCAGCTTTCTGTTGCTTTTGGAGCTACTCTCCAATAGCAAGAAGCTCAAAATCAAGCCAGTCACAGGACAGCTGTTAATGGCACTCTTCTTCACCCCTCAACTTTGTCTAATAGTCAAGAAATAATCAACTTTTCATACAGGAAAACTGTAGTGTGAACACAGATGGGTTTGTCACCTTCTGTGTTCTTTGACAGTCTCATAATATTCAATCCATATAGCTTTATCAACTGTACATACAATGATTTCTTCACCATCTGGGGTGAAATGAAATAATTGTGAGATAACATAAACAATAACACACAACAGTTCAGGACAGCAACAAACCAAGGCTACAGGACTGTTAAGCTAATTCAAGAGGTGTTAGCCCAAGCAGCCTTCTTTTCCAGAAGCCTTGCAGGACTCCTGGTGAATTTAAAGGTTTTTTGTCATCTTTTCAGATGCAGCATCAGTCCACAACACAGCAGGCTGGGTATTACCTTACAATTAGCATCAGTCCTAAAGTAGCCTTTTCCAGATGCTTCCCCTAATAGCACATGCTCTTGTCCATGTCAAGCAGTTAGAGCTATAACATGCAAAATAAATATTGCAAATTAACTAATGTCCCTGTGCTGTTACTACCTTATGCCATCAGAACCCATCTCAGTCCAGCTGCAATCCTTAAGTGGCCTTTTCTTTCTTTCTACTCTTTCAGAGGGAGGTACAGGCAAGATTAAGCTTCCCACTACATGCACACATTTAACTTAAAACATTACTAAAGTCTTCCTTTTTCTTCCAGTACTACTGCTACGTGTTTTCATTCAGGCAGTTATTTTACATCTAACATCTGCCTCCCTGGCCTCTCTGGCTTTAACCACAGCCACTAGTCTCCTGCAGTGTCACTATCACCTTCTTTACAGGATTACCCAGGTTGCATCACCTTGGAATATCCACACAGGGTCATCCACCAGATCATGGATTAAAAATCCACAGAGCAAGTGGGTATCCAACCACTCTAAGGACGTGGTCCAACAGAGAAACTAGAATTCAACACGCTTGGGATTTTTATCATCATCCTTCTCTCTCCCCACCCAAAGCAGACATCACCAGCTGGATACAGAACACAGTACAAGCAATCACACCCATCAAAATAAAAATTCCAATTAGAAATAGGCTGGGAAGGAGTTATGCTGCCTCACCACAGCAGACCACACAATATGGCAACAGCAGGATTCCTCAAGAAACAGACTGGGCAGAGCTTGGGGCATGTCAAAGACGTGTCCTTACAGCAGTGGCAATGAGCTCTGCATTCCTTAGTGAGCCAGAATTTATTAACTCATTTTTGCCCTCACTCTGAACTCACATCAGTTATCATCTTCCCTTCCTTCCCAACTTAGGGCTCACCAAAACGCTGGCGAGTCTCGCTGTCACCCTGGAAGAAGGAAATTGTAACTTCCAAGTCCTAAAATAGCCCATGAATCAGTCCTTTCCAATTCAGTTTCCAGAAACGCTTCTGTTGTGCCACATGTTTCTGGCCCCTCGCTGGTAAGTTTAACACCAATTGCCACATCTGCCTTTTTTTTAAAGGAGGCATGTGGTGCCCTCTCCTGGAGGGAACCAGCCCAGGAATCAAAGCCACTCCTGCCCCAGCCTCCAAGAAGGATTTGACACCTTCCCTGTCACTCTCCACCTGCTGCTGCTCTCAGGCTTCACCTCCTGCACTTCACAGCAAGCAAGGAAAAGCATCACACTACTTCCCCCTGAGCACAGTCCATGGAGTGAGAAATCAGCAGGAGAATGATGCAGAGGGTGTAATGCCTGGAAAAGCTCTTCTCAAAACCTTTTGGAACTCTGAATGTCTCTTGCAGAACATGTTGCACCTCAAACTTTTAATCAACCGCTGTTTTGCAGATGTGACAGCTCAATATGCACTGCAGACCACTCATGCTGTGAGGGTGGGAAGTCTTTTTCTGGCTTTTTATCTTTCTAAGGTACCTGGATTTAAGGGGGTCCCAGAAATAGCAACTAAGTAGTTCCAAGTGTACAGGCAATGGCACAGTAAACTGGTCTTACTAAAGGTTTAATCCACACTGAGCCAGACAGAGGAGAAGGTTATGCCAGAGTAACCCAGCTCACTGCTCAGCTAAAGTGCCCATCTGTTGTCATGCACTCCCCTTGGCCTGCCTTTAAACTGCTCCTGTACCTGCAGGTTGCTGCTCTCCTCTAGATGTACTGTTGTATCAATTTTCTCTCTCTAGATTTGCTGGAGTTCCTGGTGGGTGCATGTGTGTGTGGATAAACAGCGTGGAAGTGTGTGGGAAGGGGATGGGCATTGACCTTTCTTTGATTTTTTTTGTTTCTTTACCTTTTCGCTACACTTTCTGATGGTGGATGTGAGCTCACTCACTACCATATCCACACACTTCAGACTTGGCTCCTTCAACTTCTGCACCTGCTTTTTCACTATGGCTTCAAAAGCGAGGTCAGGCGTGAAGAGACCCGTTCTGCATGGCAGGGGAAGGGTGGGAGGAAGCAACGAGGAAGAAGAAAGCAAAGCAGAGAAAGAGCAGGAAGGAGCAAGAAAGAAGGAAGGAAGAGGGAGAAGAGAGAAAACACAAGGCAAAATGAGAAGTGAGATTTTGGTTCATTCCATTAGCTTACTGAACCAGGTGAGCATTGCTATGGGGCCTGTGCACTGCCAAGTATCAGGAGAGTCTACAGGCAAATGGAAGTGTCAAAGGGGGAATGAGGTAGGAGCAGCTGGGCCAGTGAAATGGTGAGCTGTCAAGAGCAAGATGAATGAATGGAGCCCCAGGGATCAAGTGATCACTTCCTGAAGGAAAGCTTCTTTGGATTTCAAGACAAAACTTCTCGCCAGTGAGCCACTGCCTCTTCTCCTAGAGGTTCACCATTTCTCTTGATGTCATTTCCCTTTCCTTCCCACCATATCCCCTTCCAAGTTTGCCTTATTCCAGCTGCAGGAAGCCTGAGCAGGCTAAGACCTGGAGAGCTCTGTCACTTGTATCTTGTTTTGGCAGAACCGAACTGGTGTCTCTCAGTTTCAGGGATCTGGGCAAACCATTCCACTTACAGAACACATTTCATTTCACCCACCTCCCCTGCAACATCAGCTTCCTCAGTAAGAATAGATGTACCCAGTATTTAGGAAAATGCAAATGTGCTACAGGACATCCACAGCTATACAAAGCATCCATTATACCTGCAGCATCAGACCCAACATAGGCCTACTGTGATTTATAAGGAACTATTAATTTCCACTGATATTTTGTGGTCTGTGTTTTCAATGGCTCCACTCAGGAAGAAGAGAAAATCCACACAAACTAAAGTTACTAAATAATAGCCAAGATCAATCCAATTCAAGACTACTGCACCCAAAAAAAGTTTTTCAGCACTTCTTTTAACACTTCAGAGCTTCTACTGGATGCTCTTTGTTACACAATCTGAGTAATTTGTCTTACCATGGGCCATTAGCACTTTGCCAATGCTTTCAGGGAATAACATCCCCTTGGCATGGGAAGGGGATATTGCTTTTCTAAAGCTGCAGTTTATAACCACACCTGGAGTGCCTGCAGCTAACACCAAATCCTGGGATAGCTATAAATAACCACCACTTCATGTAAATCACGTATTTACTCCTTCACCTCATCTTTCACATCTCTGTGGATAACACCTGCAAGTCCCCAAGCAACACCAGCATTAAAACACTCTTCAACACACATTAGGGAAAGTACAACCACTCTGTCTTTTAAGCATCAAAGAGCTGGAATATGCTACAGGATTTGGATCCACCCAAGGGTTTCTCTCCAGGTGCCAATAATGCTTTTTGAGCAAAGTAAGATCATTTCCAGAGTTCAGCTCATATCCTCTGACCCAGCAGAGGCTTCCTACAAACCCAGCAGCCAGCTAAGCTCAAGTTATGCTGCTTGCCCCACCAGACTTCAGGGGAAATCTGGTATTTCCTTTTTTAAATTAGTCCCTTACAATACCTGAGTATCACCTGAAGGACAGTATTTTGTTTCTTCATATACAAAATTGTAACCACGGCTACCAGAGCACACACACAGAACAAGCCAACCATGAACACCTTAGCAGTAGGATACAAGCTGAAATGGGATCCTTTATTCCTGAATCTGTGGCATTTCCCCTCCATCCATGTGGCCTCTTCTCCTCCCACATTTCCCACCCTGTTGTACCCACCACCTGATCACTTGAGGAACTGTTGCCTTCAGAACAGAGGGTTTTTTCTAAAATTGTCAGTCAAAAGAGGAATGAAAAAGAAACAATGAAGTAAGAAATAGGAAGTGAAGGAAAGGATGCAATGAGAAAGAACCAATGGGCAGTTTTGAATAGCAACTGATGGATGGAGAACAAATCAAAAGAAGCTTCAGAGGGCATGAAAAAGGAGGGCCCTTCTGATCCAGTTAGCAGGTGACTCAGGATACTTGGCAGCCCGAGGGCCTGTGCTTACCTGTCAACAGGCTCTAATGGCAATTTTCTGGGTGCTTCCCACAGTCACACACCCCAAGAGAGGACAGCAGGACAGAAAAGGAAGCTCCTCCAGCACTCTAGAAACCTGAGCAACCTCTCACTGCATCCACTTTGCTCTCCCAGTCTGTCCTGGGGGGCAAAGCACGCGCCTGCACACCTGAGCCCTTCTGCAGAGGCTCTTGGCCCTAAGAGCCAGGCACTTGTGCAAGGGATGGCAAGTGTCACCACTTGGGCACCTGTCCCCACCCTTGCCAAGAGGGGGTCAGACTCTGTGGAAACCTCCTGCAGTGCCCATTTACCTGCACCTGAATACCAGGGGTGATTCCAGTCTCCAGTGCCCACCTAAGCCTAACAGAGGTGCCTTTTCACCAGCACCCAGCCCTGCCTGAAGCAGCAAGTCATGGCTGAGAAGAATGGCACAAGACATCTTATCTCACTCTCCTTCAACCCCAATCTGAAATACAAAAGCTGCCACATCTAAAGGGCAGAATCAAGGAAGGTTCCCACCCTTGATCATAAAAAATACCAGTATGGATCCCAAAGGGCAAAGCCTGATGCCTTCACTCTTGAGAGAGAGTGCAGATGGACCCCAGCAGCTAACAAACATTTCTAACCTGCTTCTTCTCAGCCATGTGCTGCTATTCCAGATCAGGATATGGACCAAACCAGCCAGAAACCAAGCCAAACACCACAGGAACGTTTCCTTTAGCTACAACCCACAACTGTAAGTGCTGCAGCTCTAAATTTCAGCCCCATCTAACCCCCAATGGCAACTCTGGGTTTAATCCTCTTACTTCTACAAGAACAGAGGGCACAAAATTTAAATCCCAGTTTCTGGCTTGGAAAATAAACCGAGATAACAAATTTAAAGAAAAATGTAGCCATAGAGTTTTCAAAAGAACCAGGAGTCATACTACAAAGGAGTGGCCAGGACATCTCCAGCATGCCTCAGCTCTAAAAGATTCAGGGAGCAGGACCATAGCCCACATCCCACAGTGCTTCCTTTCTGTTTGGCTTGTTGGCTGGATCGCTCCAGGCTGGCTCTGCTCAGGTCTAGTCATGCTGAGGAGGTGGTGAAAACACCAAGTGTGGCTGCAGGCAAGTCCCTGCCCAGGTCAGGTCACGATGCTGCGCCACAGCCAGCGAGCAGGTGGAAGGTGCCAACTCCATGCTGCCTCTGGTTACCTTCTTGGTGCACTGTCTAACAGTATTGATTAACTCCGAAATGACCATGTCCACGCATTTCAGGCAAGGCTCTTTAATCTTCTTCACCTGCTTTTTCACAATGGTCTCAAAGGCCATGTCAGGTGTGAAGAGACCGGTTCTAAACACCCAGGGTGGGGACAAGACAAGGCAGGAAGGGGAGAAGGGGCAAGGAGAATGTCACAGCGTTACACACACATCTTGGAGCAGGCACCGCCATCACCAAAACCCGGGTCATTTGGGCTGGGAAGTATCACAACCCCTGGACAAGCCCTGACTGAAGTTCATGAAAAACAAGGGATGCTTGGCACTTGCAAGGAAGGGCAAAATGGACCTTAGCTAAACAGCCATAGCCAGGTCACCATTTTACCTCAGCCTAAGGGTGGCAAGGTCTGACCCCTCCACAATGTATTTGGTCTCAGAGTTGTGCAGGAGATGAGGCCTGCTCTTGAAGATTTTCTGAATGGTTAGGACACTGACACATCTGATACCCTTTATCAAGTTCAGTGGTAACTGGACAAAAGAAAGGAATGAAAATAAATCTAGGTCAGTGTTTGTTCACATCCCTGTGTGCAGAAGGGCTCCAACAGGCACCTTCCCAAGAGCAGCACAACTCAGGGTCTCAAGGCTGAATTTTCTGACAACTCACCTTCACACTGAAGGGAACACAAACCTGTAACTATGTGGGGCCAGTGGTAACTTGGTGATGGGCACACCAGTGCTCCCTCAGGTCTCTAGGGGACAAGGGGCTCTTTTTTGAACAACTAACTGCTGGTTAGTGTGAAAAATCAACATTTTAGTTTTAACTAAACAAAGGAGTCATATGGAGTTGCATCCATCTTCCTACCCTTTCATAGGTAAAAACCCAAGAAGGATGGAAAACATATCAAGTCACCCAGGCTTTTACCTTTTAGGCGTCTGTGATCCCACATGGGAAAAAAAAAAAAACCAAACTCGCTTGAATCAGTGTCCCTATTCTTAGATTCAAGCCAGAAGGTTTCCCTCCCTTTGGCTGACCTACCGTACCTCTGAAGTCTTCAACTCCATCTGGAAGGTCTAGAAGTATTTACAAGGCTTTTCAGCCAGAGCTCTGCCTAGTGTGTGATACGTGCCTGATACCGTGGATGTTCTTGATGGCGTAGCTGATCTCCCGCCGCAGCTCCTTCTCATCAAACTCCATCTGCACCAGGAGGGAATTCCATCAGAAACTTTCTGACACTGATCTGCACATCACAGGACACAGCAGCAGACTTTGCAGAGAAGAGGTCCCATGCCAGCATTACCATGTGACACGTGAGGTATTAGCTCAAGAGTTGGATACAGAGTCCAGCCACAAAACTGCTGCGGCCAAAGCCACCCTGGACATAGTAGCTTTGACATAACATGTCTGTGAGGGCATGCAGTCATTGATTTACCACTGGGTGTGTTGAAATGATCTTTCACACTCAATTTAGCATTTAGGAATCAAGCCCAAACAATATTAGCTCAGAGAAAGTTAAGTTCTGCCACAAGAACAGGGACAGAGGAGAAACTCAGCACTATGGGAAAGTCTCAATAAAGGAGACAAACAAGTGAAAAAAGGTTATAAGAAGGGAAAAATCATGGAACAAAGTAGCTGAAGACAAAGTCCACTGATGAAAGATACCAAGAGGAGTAAGGAGTCAGACAGAAGTAGTAACATACAACAGGAAACAAAAAGTGTATCCCAACAGCATGGGGAAGCAGTACCTTCACCAGTTCAAAGGGGAAACGCTCATGGAAGATGCGGTTGATCCGAGCTCCTCCCGACAGCTCATAGGTGTCAATTTGGTCTCCAGAACCTTCAATGCGTTTCTCAAAGTCCACAGCAAACTGCTGGACCATCCTGAAAGAAAACCAAGAGCATGAAGCAGAACTCATCACTGAGCAGTCCCTCCCAGGGAAGGCCACTTACTGAAGCAGAGCTTTGGTCTTGCGAGCGGGGTCATCAGGGCGGAAGTTCTTGTACTCCTCCACCTCCTTCTCAATGGAGAGGAGCTGGCTCTGGAGCTTGTTCCGCAGCCCTGGCAGCGTGTCACGGATGTGGTTGGTCAATTGCTGGACAAGAAGAAGGTTTAAAATGGCAATAAACTTCTAGGTTGTTACTGGGAAGAGTTTGCTGCCTCCACACTACAAAAAAGATGAAAGTTCCCCTCTGTGTTCAGTTGTGTGGTCCTAACAAGAGGTCTGTCCCAGGACAAATGCCCAGTTATGGTCTGAAGGTGTTCACTCTCCCTAACTCCTGCCTATTGCCCTCCTCTACTCCTGACCTTCAGTTTGCCCTCTAGTCTGGTGCAAAACTCTCCTCCACACAAACAGAACTGACTCAAACCCAAGAATAAACTCACATACAAGTGTTATCATTTGCTTTTTACACACATTAGCACACCATTGACACTCAGTGTTTTAGCAAAACCTTTTTTCCAAAAAAAGGGTGAAAAGGCAAGGTGGAAGGAGCCAAAACCCCTCATGAGGCTCTAATAAGAGGGTTTCCACAAAGCACACCTTTGTGGGAAACTCCAGTTCAAAGATGAATATTTGAATAAGGGGAAATAGGAAAGAGACTCTCTTCACTTCAGAGGGTATTTCAAGGGAGCAGAGAGGGAAGCAACAGTAAATTGCTGCTGTATGAAAAATAGAGATAAGACAGCCTCAGTAGATGGGAAATTACTATCAGTATCACATAAATACTGCTAGGTACAGAGATCACTAGAATTTAGAAGGTATCTTTTAACTTAGCCAGAAAGACCTTGCATCCTGAGTGTATATACCACAAACCAATTACTGAATTTGAAAGGATAAATCAGTGCTCTGCCTTTGGTGTGCCAGCTCCATTACTGGCCTCAGCGTGTTTCACAGCCAGTGACATCACGAGCACAGCTCTAGACTGTGGACAGTACCTGGTTCAGTACTTTCTGCAGGAAGGGGGTTCCCATGCGATCAGCCATGTGTCTGTAGGCTGGGTGGGAGAGAAAAAACTTCCTCTCTGCAGCCAAAGCTGCCTGAATGTCCTTCTTGCCATCTATGTCCTTCTGACTTCTGTTCACCACACCAATGTAACCTGCAAGAGTGGGGTTAGAGATCAGAGGGCTTCAAGGATGTAAATAAAACTCAGACTTGAGAAGGAAGTTACTCAGCCAGCAGCATTACACAAGGGGGATTCTAGCGGTAACACATTATTAGGGGCAATTGGAAGAGTTTAAAATTAGAATTTCCTTGAATGGTCCAGGTTCTGATATTTCAGTATACAGGACAAAAATGAGTATGGAATAGAGAAATAGCTTATTTATTACTGTTCCCCTAACACAAGCACACTACAGTCTCATTTATTTCAGACTCTTCTTATGAGTCCTTAGCACAGCAAGTACCATAGCCCAGAATTATTTAATCTCTTTACTATGGCAGCTTGCCTTAATGAAAGGAGGAAAGAGATAGTAAAAACAAGAGTATAAGGCTGTGTTTCTGCTAGGACTACACATCAAGGTATAAACACCTAAAAAGTTCCTGTTATGAGCATGACTGAGCCCTGTTCCCCAACTTTTCTCACTTCTAGGTTGGAACAGAGATGGTTTAACCACAAGTTGTAAGAGATGCTTTAGGAAGGGGATGCACTGGAGGAAGAGGATGAGGCCAGGACACCTCACACAGGGAAAACAGAGGAAGGAGATCATGGACAAAGCATGAGGAAACATACCCCTACGGAGGGGAAGCAATTTGTTTTCTAATACATCTCGTGCATCAGTTCCTTCATCCATAAGATCCAGCTTGGTAATGACCCCAATGGTGCGTTGGCCTACAGAAAAAAACCACAAACATACTTGATCAGCAAGTGTCTCATGTATTATTTTTCTCTCTTCACAGAACTTAGGTTAGCTACCCAAGGACTCTTAAAAGTCACATATTATAGCTCCCATCATGTACAAGAGGTCACAAGAGCAAAACAAACAAAAATCCAAGATCAGTTGTCAATTGTATCCTGCTGAATGCACAAGCTATGCCACAGCAGAAAAGGATTTTAGTGTGTATTCTCCTAGTTCTTTCTAGGCTAAATGCAAATGATTAAAGGAAAGGAAATCCTTTATGGGGCTTAGATAAATTAAGAAAAGGGGAGTAACAAAATTTCTACTACAGCAGCTGTTAACACTCACCTCTCAAAAGAATGTTTGTTGGTGAATATACATCCCAAGGTAACAGACAAGAGCCACAGCTACTGGGCTAATCACAACCAAACAAAAATCAGATCACTGATTTGATGCCAGGATAAATTAGGAGACATTTACCTTGAGGATCCACCTCCTTTGCAATCTTCAGGGCATCAGAATTGGCCAAATCAGAGTTGGCTGGGGATACTGCCAAGATGAGGCAGTTCTCTTTGGTGACAAACTGCATGAGCATGTCTCGGATCTGGAATTCAATGTCAGGAGGCTGATCCCCTACAGGGACTTTAGTCATACCTGGCAGGTCCACCAAGGTCAGGTTCAGGACTAGAAACAGGACACAAGAGTTAGCACAAGAGATTGTTAAGGCAGGAATGTTCTGATCTTTAAGTACCACCTGTAGTTAAAGTGACTCCAATATATCACAGGGATAAGAGATGCACAAACAAAAGCACACAAAGCTTTCTATTCCCTTCTTGTTAAGCATCAGTAAGAACTAGTTGTAAGTTGTTTCTACTGTGATTGTCTATGATCTCATCACCTTTCCTTCAAATCACTTGTTTTCATACTGATTAGGAAAACTGTGCCCTCAAAGTCCTTTCACACATGCTATACTGAACAGTAAGGGATGACAGTACTTTGTTTTCAGCTCACAATGGACTGCAGAGCCTTCTAGAAGAGTTGGTCCCTCTGCTCTAGGACTCACCATGGGGAGAGTAGACTCTGAGATTGATGGGCACAGGGGAAATCCCTTTGTTGGAGCCAGTAACACGATCTGTTTCAGCCTCGATTTCCAAACGGACCTCCTCAAAATCCGTGAATTTCTTTCCTTTGCAGTGTAGGAACTCGCCATATTCTATTTAAATAGAAGCAGAGTCAGAAATAGTCACCAAAATCAGAGAAACACTCAGAAGTGTGATGAAAGCATCACATCCTGAAGCACAACACAACAAAACACAAATGAAGGGATGAAGTCTGGCAAGGGCCTTTCCCAACAGAGTTTGCAGGTTGGAACAGTAGTTACTGCAGTCACATTTATGTGGTCATCTGAGATAATTCAATGCAGCCAAACATCTTTACCCCCTTAACTCACTACATTTTCAGCAGGGTTATCTGGCTTTTAAGCCTTACCCACTCCTGAGAGTCACAACTGCATAGTTAAAGGAAAATTATGATGTGTGTGCATGGAGCCTTGACTAATAAATTAAAATCAAAAACATACATTAAAAAGCATTTTGCTTCTGAACATTTAATGCATTAGATGTTAACAGGCAAAAAGGTTGCGGGTCATTTTTCCTCAGGAAAATTCTTATTTATTTTCTCCAGTGATCAAAAAAAGAACTTCCTGACTAAGACAGCAATCCAGCTGGACACACAGGGGAAGGGAGCTCACATACCCGTGCTGGCATTTACCAGCTGAAGGACCAGTGGGCGCCTGGTTACGATGCCAGATCCACGTGGCAGAAAGTCCCTGAAATGAAACAGGAAGTTTTGGATGAGTGAGTGATTGTTTCCTTCCCTTTTCAAAGCTTTTCTGTTTCTATAAGTGCACATGGATTCTAAGAGGGAGTCCCAGCTATGAGCACAAAAAAGTTTAAGACACAACAAAAGTCTAAACACAAAGTGCCTCTCCTTGAGAAAAGCAAGAGCTAGTTCTGAAGTAGCTTATACTCACAGCACAGTCCCTCTAATCATGTCTGTGACAGTACAGTTCCTTCAGCTGAAGTTCCAAGTTAACTAACAAGCCCATTTAACACAGCTGTCTGGTCTTTGGAAAAAAAAAAAAACCTTTCATCTTTCAGAAAGAAAAGAGAAGTTGACACAGAGCCAAAGAACTAGCGTGGCTTCTTTTGGCAAAAACAATTACACAAATTCACTCACACCCTGCACTTGGGACTTGAGAAGACACCACATTGTCCCAGCGTGCAAACACCACATGATACAACTGAGAAAACAACCAGCAGCCAAAAGCTTGTGTCCACACAAGGTCTCTCCTGGCTATAACTACTCAAGACATCAGTATTGGCAAGACAAAAGCAGAAATTTCTTTCTGTATTTATAAGAATCCTGAATTTTTGTGTACTTCAAGTAATTTCAAGGGAAAGCAGCCTTACACTAACATTCTCCAAATGCTGACTTAGCAGTCACAGCCCACCAGTTCTCCTTTGCTTTTCCTTTTTTTTCAGTCCAAAGCTAGGCGTGCCCACTGCATCTGCTGATGACCTTCCTAGTTTGTGGCCTGGTTTTCTAGTACTTGGCTGTTCATGTGGCTCTTCAAGAACCACTGAACAGTTCTGAAAATATAATCAATTGCTTCCTCACCTACTGGGAGAAGCATGCTGCAGCATGAACTTAGTTTTCTCTGTTAAAAGAAGCCCTGCCTACACTGGCAGGGTTGTGGTAGATAATCCTCCTTCCCTTCATAACTGTGGCAAGGAATAATTTTGCTGATTCAGGAGTAACTATTGACTCTGCTGAATGAGAAATCCAAGGCTCTCCACTTTGAGGTCTTCCATTTACTCCTGCATGAACTTAAGATGACAAAGTCCATGAAAATGTGACTGAGCTGAGACAGAGCTCCTGGTTTGGCCACTCATTTCCTGTGTAACCCTATGCAAGTTATTCTGCTTCTCTGTATTTCCATTTTCTCAGCTATAAAAGTAATTCCCCATCTGTGGGAATGTCAGAATAACTTGGTAATAAAAAACTGGAGACTAGGTTCAAGTGAAATGAATGTAAGGAGGCACTGTATATCCTCTAACACCTCAAATAAAAATATCACCTGTTAATTGCTAAGTCAGGAGTAATGGAACCTCTGGTACAACTCTACCAGTTAAAATTAGACTGAAACTCATTCTCATTATTTTAGACTTTCCAGAAGTATAAAGAGTTAACTGAGTATTGCCTTTCATTTGATTTTCAAATAAGAGAGCTCTAGTTTTTCCAGTCCAGTGGAATTAACCCTGGAATGTTTGAGACACTGTATCATGGTAACAGTTTTCTGCTCTCTCAGCTCCATTTCTGTAGATGTTTGTGGTCAATACGTGGAAAAGTCCCATCCTTGTATCAGTTAGCATAACAAATCCATCTGAGCTCCACTGAATTATTTTGAACTTATACCTGAGAAAAAGGAATCCTATTACTACAGATTCCCTTCCCAGCATACCAAGAGTCCTCTAGTTACTGGTTTCCAACTTGCAGTATCCAAATCTTGCTTTACTGTAGAAAAAGGACCACTTGCATTTACAAACATGAAACCAATAGGAAACAAGATCCTATTCATGTTGCGCTGTTTTTCTTCATCTTTTGGCTTTGGTTAAAATCCAGATTTCTCTGCTGTCCTTATCATAGCTACTAAGAAATAAAATCTCAAGACAAAGATAGACAGAAAACCTATGACACTGGGTTCCAGCATTAGTTAAAACAGACCCAATTTATTCCTTTAACTCAAGCAGCTCCCAGGCTATTCCAAGGAAAAACCACCAAGTCCTCTAGAGGACAAGGCAACAAATCCATAAGCCAAATTTTTTCACCTAAACCAACAACCTTTAGTGCTGTTCTAGTTGTAAGTGAAAAGACATGCAAATCTGATCCCTAATATCAGAAAATCAATGTGTGTTCTTACCCACAAACTACTGGGAGATACATGCAGCTCAACTTTCAAATCTTCCCTACTCTTGACTCCTATCAGGAATTACAGCCAAAAAGCTTTATTTTAAAAAACCTACAACTGATGCAGTATCATCCCATTGCATCCATATTTCCTATTCTTCATTCACTTTCTCTCTGCAGTGTGTTGGAAAAACCCTTCCTCCTCCTGCCTAAGCTAAGCCTTTTAAATCATAGAAACAAAAAAGTCAGGATTAGGAAATCTCTTGAGCTGGCTGAGTGCCAGGAGCAGGAGGAATGGAGAGCCCTGCCTCCCCTCTTGCAGGGGGTACAAACTGCTGCTGCAAATAAACTACAACCACAGAGCACGTGTGGCACAGACAACATGCCCAGCACAGTCTGAGTTCACCTCAGAGCCTGAAGGAAGAGCTACACACACACAGCTGTTGCTCCAGAAAGAGCAGCACAAAGTGATGGCAGCACAAAGTGATGGCACTGAGCTGGAATCAGGAAGAGAACACACCAGGTAAAAACCACCACATGCCAGGTGACCTAGCAGGCAAGAGCAGGGGGGTTGAACTGGCATATTCACTTCCAGCAGGGGAGATGTAAAAGAGCAAGGCTGAGGGAGGAAAAAGAAAGATGGAATAAGTCTTCAGAGACAAAATGTTATAAAGAGTGCTGAGACAAGGCAGCCTCTAGCATGACAGCAGAGCCTCATTATATACATCACTATACATGACTGTGCCTGAATTATGTTACTCACAATGAGAGCACCAACCCCGTTTTCCTCTTTCACTTTTTATCTTAAGAATTGGAAAGTCCTTTTACTATTGCTTTGTTTGTAAGACATAGAAGTGCACGACAACATTTGATTTCCTGTGCTTTAAAGGAGGAATACAAAACTCAGCCACTCCTCCAGGCTAGGCTTCATCTAGAAAATAAACAAAGTAGCAGCTAAAACAGACAGAACTGTATTCAGGGAATATAAATACTTAATTCGCTTCCAGCTTTCTTAGCTGTTGACTCAAAATTCTGAATCAAAATATTGAGGTACGAGTTCCAGCAATGCAATTCCAAGCATTTTATCAAGGTTGGAAGACTAGGTTCTGATAACTACATTTCCCAAAACATCTCTTATTGGAAGACTTATTTCTACATAGTTCATACTCATTTGTTATTAACAGCAGGCAGAGAGAGAATATTGACGTAGGTAAATTCTTGGTCTGATGAGATGGATCTCCTCTTCTAAACCAAGGCAACAAAAAGAACCAAGGATGCAAATCTTGACGGTCTCAGGCTGAAAGAGTTCAGGCAGGAAAGTGACCTGAAAAGGCATTTATTGTTGTATTTTGCATTGCTCAGTTCTGAAGTGCTTACACATGTTCTTGACTAGCTACCTCAGGGCAAGCACAGTCACAGCATCCCTTCCAGTCTTATTACTATTTTCATATGCAGAGCTGCATGAGAGTGCAGATTTGGGCTGAAAGCTGCATTAGTAATACAGTAAAAAAAATATTGAAGGGAAGGGAACCAATCTAGCAGTTACTGCAGAACAACACTGAAACAAAATCAAAATATCTTGAAAATACATTAAAGCAATCTTGATGTTGTGCAACAATACATTTATAATCAGGGCACTGGGAATTGGGGTTTCCTTAATTTTGTTAGTTTGAAGTTTTTAACTAAAGCCAGACACTATATACAAAAAGCCTTCTTGCATTAGGTAACTTAGAATCTTACAGAACAAAAAGGTTATTCATGACCAAAAAAAACCACCTCTGCTCTATAAACAAGTTTTAGAATTCATTTAATGACTTGCACAGTACAGAGGATCAAAGTTAAAAGTATCATCAACCAAAGACACTCTGTCCAGACTATTAGTAAAACAAAGGAGACTGACAAACTGTTTATAGAAATCAACATATATTATATGGAAAGGGAAGCAAAGATAGATGCAATCAAAAAAAGTAAAGACACACACCCACATGGAAAGCTTGGGATTACCCAAAGAGGCGCACACTGAAACTTTCAGACATGTTTCTTGTGTTTACTCACTACTGCTGCACTGAAGAAAATGTGACTGTCCATTGAAAGATGAGTGAGTTAGTTCCCTGCAGTAGGGTCACATTTGTGCCCACACACCACAGCTTGCTCAGACCAAAGAATATCTGTTTACTCCTTTGGTCAAACACTTGATCTAATGCTCTCCTGTTCAATGAGATACTGAGATCCCTGGAGGAGGAGCAAGTCTTTGAGCATCTCAGTGACTGTCAGGGGCGTGTTGTGCCTGGCTCACAAGCTTTGCTGGAATAAATGCTCTCAAATCCTGATAAGTGATTGCATGAGCCAGCCTGTCCCTTCATGTGCCAGCTCAGTGCTTTCGGTTTGTGCTCTAAGGCTTAGAGATTCCTTTAACATTTACAGTGCTGTTTCATTCCAGCAATCTGGTATTTGCAAACCTCTCTTTGACCCTGTAGCCATGATACCAGAAGTGATAACCACAGCTTCCTAACAGGGAAGAGCAAGAATGGTATTCCCATACATCAGCTCAGGCTGCAACTGCTTCTCCAAAGATTCTCTTCCACTGCAAATATGAGCATCATTTATTCCCTCTTTCCACCAAATCCAACCTTTGCACCTTCTCCATCCACCAGTAGTAAGTATTTCTGAACGGACTTTAAGTCAAAGCTTTTTCATGCATGCTTATTGTCTCCACTGAAGCTGCAGCAGAACTCTTCCGCAGTCAAAAGCAGAACAGAGCCCACGGTGCCATCTCTTGTTCCACATGGATCACAGACCAAATGCTTGCTTTCCCTGTCTCTGGAGAAGCTGGAAGGCTCAGAAAGTTCTTTGTAGAGGGCTTTGAAATACAAATCTAGGCCTAGTCTACACAAACCAACACAGCATCATCGCAGTCAGTTGTTTGCCAGACCTTTGAGATTCTTGAATTAGAATGCACTAGAGAAGTTAAAGCCTCAATTAAAGAGCCAAAGCAGCAGTTTATGAAGACATAAAAGTAGCTGCAAAGAACAGAAGGGAACACCAGCATCTGATCATTTAATTTCAATTTGATTTCTTATTAAACATATATAGAAAAATAGGGTATTAAGGGAAGCAATTAATCCCCAGTTTAGATTATATTAGTTTCAGAAAATTAAAATTCGCACAGCCACCATAATTGCACATGGCTGTTTGTATTTTAATTCAACTATTTGTAACTTCCTGTGTTCTGATGGTGCCTGGGGACAGCAATTCAATCAGAAATGCACTGCACAAAGCACTATGCCAATATACCACAAGAAATACAGTTCTGTCCCTATGGATTTTACTGTCTGGTTACACTGTTCAAACCTGCTCCTGCTTCAGCTTCAAACCATTTTCATCTGTCAAGGTTTATAATTTATCATTCATCATTCTCACACATCCAGATCAAGAATTCTTCCCTAGCTCATGATGGCACAGTGCCTTACAAAAATCCCAAGCCAATCTAGGGGTATTGGTACCTTTGACTTATGATTCTTTTGATCACTGTGCTCATCAACAACACTCACATCTTCATACAAGCTGCATTCTATGGACAGCTTATACATTTCTCTGAACAGCACTTCATCTCACAGCACTTGTATTTTCAAACATGTTCCTCAGCACATCAAAATGAATCCTTAACACACAGGCTGATACCTATGGGGCATTAACCTCACACTAAAAATATTTAGTATTAATCATATTGACTCCTAAAACAAACATCTCAAACAGCAGGAGCTTTGTATTTCTTGGTCACTAACTCCTGGTGCTCCTTCACAACAGACATCATATAAATCTACTCCAAGGAAGAAGGAGGCAGGACTGCCCTTGGAGCACCTTCCTGGTCTTAATCCTTCAAGCAACACACAAGTACATTCGTAAGCAACTCCATAACTCAGGTGTGGGGCAAGAACAAAGACAAATTTGCTCTTTCCCCTGCCACCCAGCAGGTTGCCAAGAGGGCTGCATCGCAGATTCAGTTTCCTGCTAACTTGGTTGGTTCTGTGAGCTCTTCTCTGGCCTGAGCCAAAGCATTTCTCAACTAATAAAAAGCCAGACAGGCCAACAGGAACAGCTAGCATTAAAAACAGGTGCATTATGACCAAAACCACCCATCAACCTGCTATTATTTATCCTCTGCCCTAAGTTTTCATATTCCTTTCATACTGCACCATGTGAGCTTGGACATACAGACTCATAATCATATCTAAGTCTTATTCCTAGTTAAGCCATGTTTTTTTCCATTAAGGTTAGCACCTTTAGATAACTTTAAGCCAGAGGATGTGTATTGTTTATCAGCCAATCTCCACACCACAAGTATGCCTAGTCCTGACCCACAGTGAACAAAAGCAATTCCATAAGCACTCAGTATAATGTAACTTCTTAGGATGGAATTGGTACTGGTCACACAATGGATACATATAGAAATAAAGATCTATTGTAAGTACACCATTTTCCAGTATAGTGGCAATATTATTGTGCACAATGATTCATTATTCAAGAAAACAATTGTGAAAAATAAAGACAGGCAATAGTTCATGAGTGTCATCATAATATACATGTTAGGAGAAACAAAAACATTAAAGAGAAGGGCTCCCACTGCCTTGTACCTTGAGATCCTATTTACAACAGTGCAGAGGGAGGTTAACACTATTGTGCTGGCTTGGAACACATACAATTGCTTTGCTAAATTGTTCTGACCTCAAACAGCCTCCCCAACACCTGGCCACTTCTCCCCAGCACAGCTCCCCAAATCAGCAAGCAAAAGGACCAAACAGCCTCTCAAGTGTGGGAGTTTGCTGTGCTTAAGGTGAGCTCCCAGAGACTGTCCTAGAAAATTCACAGGTGCTGCCCAAGCAGGGCAAAACACAAGTGCCAGTATAAATAACCTGGACACATATATAACATAATACTGGATAATCTGCAAACACAAGTCAGAGAGGGTAGAGAATGAAATAACTTCTGAAACTGGCACCTTGTCCCAGTCTGCCTCAAGTTGTTCTATTCCTTTGTGCAGAATTGCACCTGACACCAGCACAGGGCCCAGCAAGTCAGGGATGCTCTGCCCAAGGTTTTGTGCAGACTGAGGTGTTCAAACATGAATGGACAGTAACTATGCTAATTCAGTGTAATAACTAAGTGTAGCAATAGTAGTATTACATGTTCACACCACATCCTGCTCCAGACATGACACGATTCTCACCACAAGAATCACCTTTGCTGTGTTTCCTGCACCTCTTTCACTACTGACCAGGATATGTCATGCTCTGGAGCTCTCCTGTATCTTTTTGTCACACTGTGCTCTCACTTCATCCAAACAAGAAAAATACAGTGTATTTATAGAGTTAACATATAAACTCAATAAATCCACATCAGAAACCTACATTTATTGCAAAACACAACACTTAAAAAACCACAATGACCCCACACCATAGGCTCTGCTGAAAAGACAAGAAACCTTTCAGGAGACTGCCCCCTCCAAGAGAATCCACCTCCTTAGAAAGCTGCATGCCTGGCTGTTTGAAAGCCTACACAGTGAGTGTGGCAAATCAAATTCAGTTCCTCGTGGACAGGCATAATGGTGAGGTTTGTTCCACTGACATTTGGGGTAAATGATCTGCCATGGAGGGACAGAAGTTGAATTTCAAGCTTCCACCTCAGCCATTTTATCATCAGCTTGTCTCCTCGCCCTAGGACACAACACAATTACTGGTCACTGATTTACATATACAGAGGTGATAGTGTCCAGTACTGTTGTCTGGGTAATTTTGGGTAGTGCCTGGATCTTTCTTACAGGACAGGAAAAAGATTTGTTACTGGAAAGCACTGTCATATTCATGTGCTCTCATGTCTCTAGGAGCACCCACATGCCTTGAACATCAGAAGTGTTAATCAAAAATGTGTTTTTCCCACTCAGAACGTGCGTGTTGAGCCAAGTGTGGGCTGAGGGGGTTCAGACAATGAGAGAGGGAACACCCTGGGGCAATGTTCTCTCACATCACTGATACTTCAGTGCAGTGGCCATGTTCAGACTTCTGCCTGCAGCACCTTCCTTAACACTGCTGAAGCCAGAAGGAAAGCACACAACAATTTTTACATGAATGCTCACTTGGAAACAGCTCCACCCCTCCTCGAGCACACTAAATTCTGCTTTTCTGGTTTATCTCACTGCACAGGCTGGTTCCCAGGAGCCATCCACAGCAGTTGGTGCCTCTCCCATCCACTCTCTCATATCTCCTTTCTCTGCATCTCAACCCTCTCCTGTACATGCCTCTATGCAGGTTGCTGGAGGCAATAGGATAAGTTTTGCTATTGTTTATTTTCATTTGAATCCTTTGGGCTGATTTTTCTGTTTCACACTCCACTAGCTTCAGGATACATCAAAATCTGGAAGACAGCTGTGTGCATCATGCCAAGTCATGGCTGTGCTGGAGCTGCTGTGCACCACTTAATCAAATGCACAACTACAGAGCCCTCATAGCTGCCCTGCTTCCACAGGGCAAGAGACATCCAAGGAAGTCACAGGCATTCTTACATTTTTAGTCAAGACCCCGGGGGCCTGCCAGCACGCAGACTAAACTGGCATAGCCAAGAGGCTGCCCCAGGCATTTCTGCTGCTCTATGTCTACAGTAATTCCAAAGAAGCCAGCACACTCCAGCTTTATGCTTGGTAGACCTTACAAGCAGGATCTGGCCTGACTTTCGAGGTCTAAATATATATATATATATATAAAATTATATATTCTTAGATGACCTGAAAGTAAAGCAGAGATATTGCTGCATTCTTCTGATGCATCCCTGCAAATCCATAACCAGGATTATCCCATCCAATTGACTTAGTGGCTGTACTACAAAGCATAAAGCAAGAATTTCTGCTAGAAGCTGCCCTTCATCCCCAGTTCAGTTTACATAACAGGGAATATAGGAAGTCCCTATATACAATAAGGGGAGACAGAAGCTGAGCAACCAGAATTTATCCCCATTAGAGACAGTTACACAGCTCTGTCCCACACTTGTTGGGAACATGGGAGTACCTTGGGGAAAGGTTCAAACACACACAGGCATTACCCTTTCCACCAGTCTTCCATGGTCTGCCTTCTTTCTGTTTAGAAATACAAGCTGTCCCTCTCAGTCAATGCTAGAGCCTGGATAGGTCAGTGCCTTTAGGGTCTGAGAGCCTGAAATACAGAGGTGTTGGTTAACTCCTTCAGAAGGACCAGCACTGAGATCTTGCACAAGGACACCAGGCCTGTTTGAAGAGACTACTAAGAATATATAGGATTTAGTAAAAACTCTTCTTATTTGAACCTGTTCAAGGTCCATATTCATGCTTTGACACCTTCTGTGGTCTCATGAGGTTACCTTTCATTTTTGAAAAAAGGTCTCAAAATGATCACCCATAGCCACAGCACTTCAAATGCTGGGACTTTCTGAGAGCAGTACAACAAATTGGACTTTTAATAATTTCATTAGAAAGCATCACTTGAAAGTTCTGAAAGTTCTCAGCTTCCTCCAGACCTTATAGACATCAAATAGTTTTCAGCTCTTGCCTAAAAGGTGTGGTGAGGTACAAGCCCAGTTCATTCCCCCAGCCATTCCAGCTGAGGAGCCTGGGTGCAGCTGCCTGCACTGTATTGCAGCTCTCCTTTGGGGCTAAGAGCAACCACGGTAAAACTCTTTGTTTTAAGTGCCATGGAAGGCTGTGACCCTGGGAATCCCACAACGGGAGCAGATTGGAGCCACGTGCTTCTCTCCCTAATTGTGATCACCGGCTGATAGATAATCCCTTCATGGGCTGCTGCTCTACAATTGCTGTGCAGCAACCAATCCAATCTGAGAGGCAGAACCAGGCCCAGGGGGATAATTCCCCTCCTACTTCCCTAAAACAACTGAAATCTACTGTTTCCATAGAAACAAATCAGTTTGATGTCCACACAGCTCCTGCATCCCTCACTGGTGGGCATCAGCCCCAAGCTGCTGAGATTTTAAGCAAGTGTCTACAGTTCAAGAGTTTGGAGGAGAAACAAGAGGCACTCCCAGCATACAAGCCCAACCATCTCATCCAAAATGTCATTTGCTTCAGTTCATCTCTGCTGTGAGAGAATTAATCAGGAATATTCTTCCCCTCCTCCATTTTGAGGGTTGAGTTATCTGCCAGCTCCCTCCCTGCTATCTTCCTGCAGATGGGTTAGTCCAGAATACGTGAGGACGTAGAACACAGATGGGAAATCAAAACAGAACACGCCAGCACCTCACGTGCACTTGTGAGCCAATTTACTCAGTGTTTCTGCAGGTAAAAAACTGCAAAGGCATTTTCTTGTTTGGAGCTCTGCATTTTACTGTGGAGAATTATTTAGAGAGTGGTACAGCCTACAGTGCACTGCCTGATCTCAAAAAGTCACTGCCCGTTATAGCAAATGCCGCATTGACTCCAGGCTGCGGAGCTGGGGAAGCAGAGGCTGGAGAGGGGGGAAAACTGCAGCACTGCTGCTGTGCAGCTTCCTCGAGGATTTTCTGAGTAATAGAAAATGAAGTCCTGGATTTTGTTTGATGCCTTGGGATGTTCACAGTAAAGAATGATGTAAAAGTGATTCTGCGTAACAGCATTAGGAATTCAAGAGAATAAGCAGCCTGGTGTATCCTGAATGGATGTGGCAGTAAGGATTACACATTTGTGGAAAATGCAGTTTTGATTTCAAGAATTATAATCCCAGGAGAAAGGAAACAAGGCTGGTTTTACTCATGTGAAGAAAAAAAAGTAACACCAGAAATACTGCACTGCATGATGTATTCTCCACCCCAGAAACTGCAAACCAGACCTTTATATGTCTTGCTTTATTTTCACCATCACACCACAAAAGCAAGTTTTCCTTTTGCTACCTCAAAAGGAACTTCTGGCAAAAATCTCCCTGCAACTGCAGAATCTCCCTGTAACTTCCAGATAGTCCCCAAGAAGTCAATACCAAGCAGCAGTAACACCCCAGAGCATCAAATTAGTTCAGCCCCTATGACAGTAGTGATTTTTTAAGGCCACAAAGGTAAACTCATGACCCAGCAGATTTGTCTCTTTTTCAAGCCGCACTGATCTGTCATAACACTGCAGCAACACTGCTCTGTTTTGGCACAAACAAATCTACCAACAACCCCTGGCTCTGCTGTAACAGAAGGCTGCACCCTTGAAAAACATGACCTGTTCAGCACCTGCAACTTGAGCTGTGAGAAAACAAAAGGACAAGCTGTACACTAAAACTGTGGGACAGGAATGGCTGATGGGAAAGCACAGCCACAATAACACCCTAGGATTAAGGGATGCTAAGACTGACAAGCAGCAGGCTGACCTTGCTATTTCCCACCACCAGTGTCTTAATCTCTGGGGCCAGGCTGCAGCTGAGTACAGACTAAAGGCTGCCCAGCAGTAGGGGCTCTCCTGTGTTCAGGGACACCATTATACTGTGCAGTAGTAACTAATATTCACACTACTCATCACATGGAGGCTCTGGATAAAAAAGGGGGTTATCCTCCTTTTTGTCCTTCTCCCCTTCAGAGGAGGAAGCCAGGCACAATGACAAACTCAAAGATATCAAATACTTGTGCTAAGTATAATCTCACATTTCTTGTCAAAACCCCACCTCTGGAGTCCTGGCATTTGCTGCAAGACCCAAGAGAAGAACAAATGTAGCTGGAGGCACATTTCATCACTGCAGTATGACACTTCCTCCACTCCCAGACAGAACTGTGTGCTAGAAAAGGAGACAGGCTGCCCAGAGCCTGAATTCCTTAAAGGGTACAGACAACTGAAAGAGTTCATTGGGAAAGGCAAAGTCACTTTGATGAGCCACAGACAGAAACCCAAACGGAAGCTGCATGAGGAAGGATGGTACCTCAACAAGCCATGATGTGCTGATAGCTGCCACACAGTGGTGGTGGTTTATAAAGCTGAATGCATGTACCCCAATAGCTTATCTCAGGTCAGTGGTAAGAGGCAGAGTGTGCTGTGGATGGGGAGGTAGCCTGCTTCCCTTCCAACAGGCCAGGCAGGAAGGACAGAATTCCATGGGGTAGCAGAGTTATGCTGCATGCAGGCATCCTGACCAAACTGCCCACAGTGCACGGCCGTCCTGCACAGGGAATGTAAAATGCCAATTTACATCTCTGCTCTGCCTGGAGAAGTATGCAGGAGCAGAGCCAGGCTCCTTGCTATGCACTGCACCTCTGCAGCTCCAGATACAATTAGGATCAACCTGGGCTGGGAACATGGTGCAGAGGCACTGTCTCTTAAAGCCCTTGAACAAGACCCAGCAGAGTGATTGCAAACACCTCTAAGTGCAGAGCAAAGTCAGAAGCATTAAACTCTACTCTACAAGGTATCTCCATTTCACGCTTTACCAGAACAAAACTTGGATCAATAGTCCCAGAAGAAATGAGCTTCTGACCTCCTGTCTGGTTCCAATGTCCAGTGGAACAGTACTTCTCATGTCACAAGGCATATTTTGCTCCAGTCAAATTTGGGCAGTGACCAGGGGAGGTGACAAAAAGGCTGAGCTTAAATTCAACAACAACAACAGCAGCAAAAGATGATCAAAACAGGTTTTGCCTTATCAGTGATAAGCAAAATTGAGGCACAGTGACTTGGACAGATCATAGTCTTACAGCCTTCCATTCCTTTCCTTATTTTCCACAACTAAAGGGTTTAACTAAATTTCTCTCCCTTCTATCTCCACTCCACCAATACAGTGATTTATAAGACATCTGCTTTTGCCCCTCCAGGTGCCCAACATGAGTTCAACTTTTTCCAAGCAGAAGTTGGCAAAATATCAAGAGCCAATGCAGTACCTCACTTTTTGCAGTAAACATTCTTTAAATATCATTCCTTTAATAGCCTATAAAAATTCATTTAGGAAATTAATCTCTTTCTCCAAAATTAGTCTGGGGTGCCTGGTAGTTTGCAGGCCTCAGATAACAAACACATCTTCTACAAATAGGCATAAGCAGAGTAATTCTTAGGAATGAATCAAAGTAGCACAGCCCAGAGGGAAGAAGTTTATTGCTGGGATCTTTGCTGAGAGCTGCATGTTGTAGAAGAGGTGACCTGAGTTTCAGTGCTGGAGCTGCAGTATCAGCTCTGCAGTGTGACACATGTCATGCACCAATCCCTGAGGGTATTCTGCATTTTGGAACGTACCAACCTCCTCCTCACCCGTAGCTTTAACCCCACTGCAACAGATCTCCTCTCAAGGCCACCACCATGCTCAGGCAATTCCCAGCTATTCATAGAGGAGTTTCTATTAAAAGTAAAAGCACAATCAGCTTAAGAAGTAGCCAGAGATTACACAAGAGATCACAGCAGCCAGAAAGAGAGAAAACCAAACATGCATTAGAATCAAGGGGTCCCATCATGACCCAGAGCAGTGCAAGCTCCAAATAAATCATAAACAAGTCAGCATGGCTAAATATCAGCATAAAACCTGTGAGGGTTAGAGCTTTGTTGTTTATTGGTTTAATTCTGAACTAACAGGTCACCAGATATATTCCCCTGCTGACAGGGAATTGTTCCTGTGCTGGAAGGCAGGTGGCAAACAGACAGTCATTATAACCCAGATTTTTAGAGGCTTATAACTACTTGGATGAGGAAGAGCTCTCAGGGCTGAAACAGCCTGCTAATTTGTCAGAGTCCTGAGCCAGATCCTATGTAACTTACTCTGTCTTTACACATGTAAGAGTGGCAGGAAGACAAAGAGGAGGAACTGAACAAAGACCTCAAGATTTTTGCCTTTAGGTACCTCTTCCCTTGTTCTAAGAAATTCAGCACCGCCTCCCTCATCCCTGGATCTCCATTAAAAACCAGGGAAACACTGTAGTTTCTCTGAGTGCTCTCCAGGGTAAGTTAGCTGTGCTGTGAAAACATTCGCAGATGTTGAGAACCGACTGCTCAGCATCTCTGTAGACTTCTGCCTATTGATATGAGAAAGGGTCTGAATGCAGCTCAAAAACTACTCTGAAATACAGCTGCAATTTATGATCAGCTTTTATCCAGCATTACAGCAACACTGCCTGGCTTTGCAGCCAAAATCCACAACAGTATCAGTTTAACACTGGTTGTGTCCTCTCTTAGGCATCCCATATACTACACTGGCCCCTCTTGCAGCAAGAGTGTTTCCCAGCCCCAAAATGACAGTCTGAGCAGTCAGACAGGAGCCCAGCACTTCCCATGTCTGTTATGGTTGTATTAACTCTTCACCCTTCCACACGCCTGAAACAATGCAGCCTAAAGACATAAGAAACAGGAAAGGGAGAGTTAAAGGACACTGGTGAGGCAATACATTATTAAAATAGTATTTTCAGCCCCAGAGACTCCAGTTCAATTCCCATTTCCGTCACAAGTGAGGTACTGGGTTTATTCCAAACCTCATTTATTGTTCATTGCGACTGCAACACAAGTATTTTAGCAGAGCTTATAGTTTTAAGACTAAGCCCTGATTTTTAGGAAGGGAAGAGATGACAATGCAGGTCCTAGAAGTTTTGAGATTCTTTATACTTGTCTCCAGAAGCATTTAGGGAAACAGCATCTTTTAGAGAAAAAAAATACCCTCATATCTCCACGTTAGAAATTGCTGTTTTCAATACAAAAGCTACACTGCTCTTCTGTTCACTCAATTGCTGTGGCCAGGGCTCTAAGAAAAGCCACACAAGTCACAAGACTTGCAGAAAAATGGCAGAAGCTGGCAAGTTTGCTTCCAGTCAGCAAGACACAGCTTGAGGAGCTTGCATAACGTCTGCTTCCAAGAAGCTTCCAAAAGCATGTTATGCTGAATTGCAAGAAGCTACTAACCAGGGACCATCTCACTTCCATTTGGTCATGGCTGGGTCTGCCAAAACTTGCCATGTCAGATGCTCTGGAGAAAAGAGAGACACTGTTAGATTTCAGACTCAGGGCTCATTATTCCTGCACTGTGTCTTGAAGGAAAGTAAAGCAGTTATCTACTACAGTCAGCACCAGGCTCAGAGCTGTGACAAAGCTGAAGGTCACAAACGAAGCAAACATCAGCAATTTAATTGTCCTGTCTGCCCATCTGCATAAGACAGCTTAAGAAAACTGTGGAGCCACTTTATATTCAACTGTCACTAAAATATTCACTAATGGACTTTGAAAACAAAACTGGACCTAAGTGCAAAGTATCAATGAGTCACCTGGAGTAACTGTTTAAATACCTAACATTAAATTGTGGCCATCACAGTGTTTTGATGCAGTCGTGCCTGCTCGTCAGTAAATACTAAAAAGTGTTCTCAGCCCTCTCTTCATAGCTAACCCTATAGTGCTACCCACCCTTGCCCTAAAATGTTCAAAAATTCAAGTGCTACCAGGTCATCAAGGGCAGCCTCCCATCTCCCAGCGCTTTCTAAGAACACCCTCACCCCTCAAATCCTGCACCTGATCTATGCCAGCAGCCAAAGGTGGCTGCACCAGACCCCATCTCTGCAGAGCAGACCTAAGTAACCTGCAAAATACTGAACAAACCAGCCTGCATGAAGAACTAAAGTTCTTGGCACAAAACTTTTAGAGAGAAGGCAGGCCTTTGCAAGGGCTCAGACAGACATTGCAGTGCCATCTTTACAGTTTTCATTTATTGTTAAGAAAAGCAGTTTATCACTTTATGCTTAACCTTTTCCAGTGTTATTTCAAGTGTCCATTAATGACATACACCTACATGTCAGGGGAGACACCAAGAGCCTCTCCTTTAAGGATGCAGAAAAAGGTATAAAAATCTATTGCTAAGAATTTAGCTTCAGAGTAAAGAAAATAATTCTACCTCAAGGCTGAACATGCCCATTTGCCTCTAATAAGAGACAATATTCCCTAACCATGAAATTCCACTTTCTATCAGAATGTGCAAAACCAGGTCAGGGGCCAGGAAGAGAAAATTCCAAGTAGAATGAGAAACTGTCCCACTAGTAAGCTATTTTTCCCACCATGCATGACTAGACTTCTGGATTTGGGTTAGTTTTCTTTTTGGACCAGATTTGATTTCATCTCTCCTCCCAACTAGCAGTCCTCTGACTCATATAGTTACAGATCTGTGAGTCCAAGAAGGAAAAAAGTATTACACCCAAAGTTTTTGGAGTGGGTTTTTTTTCCAGTGGTATATCAAGGAAGTAGGTTTACCCTGCATATTATCAGTAAATCTCCTTTCATGGACACCACCTCAAAACCAATTTTACATTGGGCACATAGGCTGAGCACCATATGCTTCTGGATGACTGCCTGCCACCCCTTCACTAACTCTTCTGGTTCTGCTACTCATGCACTGCCTGAAACAAAAAAACTAACCATGGCTTGCATGGGTGGAGCACTCATGGGTTTGCTCTTGTCCAATAAATTCACTGCTCAAGGCATCATAATAAGTTTCACCCCAGTAGCTAGAACACAGCAAGAACTGTTTTCTTGATTAATTTATGCTAAGTTTTAAGCTGCTTCCATTTCTCCTCAAAAAGATCCATCTTAAAAAGAAAAAAACACCTTATTCAGAATTTTTACTCACACTTGTACAGACAGACTCAAACCTGAAGTACAAAGCAGGGACATTCAGGAATTCACCAGATCAGGAAGGGGATTAACTTCCTGTCTTAGAATAACATTTTCAGAAGCTGCCTCAGACAGGAGGTGTTGCAAACAGACTCCCATTCCTTCTGTTTAAGTCCAGCAGGGCTCTGCCTGCTCTGAGCATCTGGAAAAGTCAGGGTCAAGGACTTAGCTTGGTATTCCCAGAAAGGTATTGAATGGCTTCTGAAAACAATCACTATCCTCTAAAAACAGTAGGTCATCTTTGCTTTGCCTGGTTTTATTTAGGGTTTTTAATGTGTGATAAGCACACTAAGTTTTAAAAAACAGGAGCAGCTGACAGTAGCTTTTGGGAATTTTTGACTCCTTTCCCCAGTGGTTCTGTTCCCTCTTTACAGCCTTGTATCACTGCATCCTGTTTATTGAGGAAACACATAAAAAATTCCACATTTACTTATCTCAAGGTACAGAAAGGACTAATAAAAAACTCGAGATATTCTAAGACTCTCAGCTTGAGGATTATCAAGCTAACAAGGAAGAGTCCACACAAGGAAATGCAGCATCCCTGATCTGTCAGCTATCAGGTGATGAATTCCAGCAATGACAAGGCAACCTGTCATTTTCACACACCAGTAGATCCAAACACCAGCTTGCACAACACTGAGCACCAGCTTCCCCACTGGAAGCAGCTGGTTTCCTTTCCCTGGGTAAATTCTGATATGATTTGAGATATGCCATAAAGATCCCTTCTAGGGAATCTAAGGCTAGTGAGCAGTTACCAGAAGCACAAGATCATCACTAAAGAGTTAAGCTGAAAGATACAGCTAGCAAGATCTGCAGAGAGCATGTAACTGCTGCAGGAAATACAAAAAATATTAGACTTGTACTTATTTGAGCCAACCTCAATAGGATTAAAAGAAGTTGACAACAAACACAGCAGACACTGCTGCATCTACAAACACATTCACGGGTTTTTCCCTCACAGCCATCCATTTTATGTTATGTTTTCACTAAATTATGTATCTTCTAGCATTCCTCCTCCCACAAATGTTTGCTCAGAGATCTACAGATTTCTCTTAAGTGAAATTATTTTATCTTAGGGTCTGCTGTAACACATTACCCATTTCCCCCAGTGTTCCATAATTTTTTCCTTCCTCAATTAATCCAAGATGAAAATAGGTGTTTTCTTTACTGGAGAACAAAGACTGGCTGCCATTTGAATGACTTACCTGACCACAATTTATTTCTTTAAGCAGTAGAATCCTACTCCTGGCTCTTGCACCATCCACTGCAATCTTAAATAAGTCAGTTGACAAGCAGTGACTGTGTTTTTAAGCTGAAAATACACAACAGGATTTGACTGGCTCACAGATGTGTTTCTCATATAACAATTAAAGGCAATTTGCAATTAATCAGCTCTCTGCCAGCACACATCTCAAATCAGAACCCTCAAAAATTTAGCAGAATCACACCTAAGAACCTCTTTTGTGGTCAAAGTACATGTTGTGAATGCATCTTCTCATTTAAATTTAAATCTGCTCCTGAAGTACTGCAATGATGCTCTGCATTGCCCAGTACAATGGACATGCCCAATCTATACATAATATAGCTATGACTTCTACAAGATTTGAACACTCAGTTCTCAACACTCAAGCTCATAAAGCACATACTGCAGCAGAAGCTTGGGCAACTTAAAAGTACAAAGACCATAAAAAAAACAATTTTCCTGCAGGAAACAGGCCAAGTATCTGGATCTCTTTATCCATCCTCTTTAGGATCCTTCACTTCTGCATAGTTGCTAATACTGCTGCTGGTCTCTGAAGGTATTTTGCTGGGGAAGCTTTCCATAACAAAGCAAGTACGTGTTATCAAGGAAGGCATTTTCTCATCATATCTCAGGTGTGTATTTATCTCTAAACAGCTGTGGAAGGTATTAAGCTGCTCCTCAAAGTTACACCTGAAGCCAAACTAAACCCTGTGGCTTCAGGATCTAGCTTTGCATCACCAGTATGGGATATAGAAAGGCAAAGAGACACTTGCTGCCAGGCCCGTGCCTGATTTTGTCACGGCAATTACTGTAGCTATGCCTAATGAGCACTTAGCCTTTCCACTGCCACAGGCATTGCAGTGCTGCATTTTCCCATTTCTCTTTTACTCATCTGGAAATTTCAGTTTGTTAGGAGAGGCAAGGTTAGCCCAACATGGTTGAGTTGGCCCACACCTGTCTCCTGATTCCTTCCAGGCAACACACAAACATCAGGGAATTCAGCATACACCATCAGAGCCTGGTGACAAATTGCTAAGTACCCCTATTTTGGGTGCACAGCTTCCAAGAAGACGCTTGTGGGGTACCAGATTCCAGCTCAGGTCTGGGGTCAAGCAAACACTGATTCACTTCCCACAACTTTGGCACTGCTTGGGTCCCTTGATCATAAACAAGATGGTTTCATCTCCATTCAAGTCCTTCCACCCACTGTTCCCATCCCTTAGTCACTGCCTCCTCAGCAGCCCCCTGAAACCATCTGTTCTGGAGAAGTCAGAGGTGCCTTGTTTTCCCCATGAAGAGCAATGCAGCTGTCCCAGGACCCTGCTTTGGATCAGACACCACCACCACAGGGCACAGACATTCTGGGAACCAGCTGAACACAGCCCAGTGCTTTCTGTGCTCCTGTTTGTAAAGCACAGATAACAGTAATACCAGAAATCCAAGGATTTGTGTAACAGTGCTCTGAGATCACAGGATTTAAAGAAAACATATTTGTTATTTTCAAATGGTAAAGTAGGAGTGGCATGAACATGGATGATTATACAAACAGCCTTGTGGGCTGTCTCGTACAGCCTCCTCATCCATTTGGGCTCTCAAGTCAAATTAGCACATACCACAGGCTTTGTTCTTTTTATCAGACCAATTTTGCTCATACAGGTGCCTGCTCCTATTTATTTAGAAAAGGAGGCAGCAGGGAAGTAACAACACCTTAAGAATAGAATAAATGATCCCTGAGGTCCCTTCCAACCTGACTTATCCTACAAGCTTATAACCACACCAAGAGGAAATGCCTGGAGCTCACCCAATTAACCTTCCTTCCAGTTCTGGGGCCCAGGATAAACCAGTCTGTGTTCAGATGTATCACCTGTCTGGTTTCTACATGGCTTCTTGTTTCTTCAGCGATTTTATCACCACCAGCCGGCATCCGAGCCACCACGCTGAGACTCCAGCAGCAAAAGCACACACAGCAGCCACACTGACATCTGGTATTATAAATACAAGCTCTGCACTGTTGGATAATCTGTTAACAGCAGAGTAAGTGTCACTGAAAACGCAATTAGAAGCAACTAGTAAGCCACTGAATTCAGGAGGCAAAAAAATATTTGTTTGGTAAGACATGTAACTAAACATTGATTGCAGGCAATATCATTCCTCCCTGCCTGTAGGCTTCCACTGAGGGTGGGACTCAGGGCTACTACTGCTGCAGCAGCCCTGGACTGAAGCCCTGCACAGCCACAACACAGGGCTGTCCTGTTAGGGAAAAGGGACTTGATGACAATTTGAAAGGAGCCCCACAGGTCCTGAGCAGGGAAACCAGCCCTGGAGGGGCCTCCAGCCCCTCTGCTGGAGTGTCTGCATCATGTGCACCAGCCAGTACCAACCACATCAGCATTTGTTCTTGCACAGATTTCCATCCACTCAGAGAGAAACTCATCAGCACTCACATTCACTGTGCAGCAAGCAGCTGCTGAGCAATAGCTGCACCACCATCCTGGTATCAAGCTGGAGCAGTGACATATGTCATGTCCACACTACAGCAATAATTGTATTTGTGCATAGTATGTCTACACACAATTTCTTCTTACAAGTGTCAGACAAGAAAACAGCCCTATCACAATTACACTCAAGAGCCATGTTTATTCTGGGTACTATTTCCATAGCTCCTTATCATGGTTTCCAATACCACACAGAAAGAAAAGAGACTATACATTACAGCAGGGCCCCAACACTATTTTAACAGGATTGGGATTTGCAGCATATACACATACATTCTGTGGTAAGAGGTCTCAAGTTACCAAGTCTAAACTAGCCAGAACTCAGGGGTATCAAATGGAAAAAGACCTCTTCACACTGACATTTTCCATTTCCCCTCCAATTATTTCCTCTAAATGCTTTTCTACAGACAGCTCTCAGCTCCTACTCAGGGGACCCTTAATTATTTCATTTTCTAAAAGCCACAGCACTGTAACTTGCTGCTAGAGAGACAGCTGATGGGACACGGTGAGGTCATAAGCTCTCCTGTGACAGGAGTCATCAGAATGAGACAGAAGATAATTGAATTCATATACTTTCCACCAAGCAGATAAAATCCTCAGTTCTAAATTGGTGCCAGTGGAGATGCACCAAGGATTAGTAAATCCCCTTGTGTGGTCGGTGTAAAGGAGAAGGCACTGTACCCCAATACACCAACTGTCCTTCCTTCAACAAATCCTCTGGCCCAGCAGCCCTACATTATCTATGACACCACTGCAGCACTGCCTGCACAGATCCTCTAAAAAGGATTTATGAGGTTTGACTGCCAGTACCTAGAAAGTATGAAAACAGCAGAGCCAACAGGTGAACCCGTTTTCCTCAAAGATTTCAGAGGATCCATTTTCCCCTTCTTAGAAAGCTACAGACCAACAAGTTTTTCACTTGGGTGGCAGGAATTTTTAATTTTTTTTCTGTGACCATGGACAAACAAATGGATCCTGGACTATGACCTGAGGCTCAGTAAAATGTGCTTCTGCAATGTCCTGCCCTTGGCATCATCCCAGCATCTCTGGGTGATACTCTGCACGGACCTTTGGAAGTTAGCTAGAAAAGATGCCAAAGTCTTTAAATTTTATATTCTTATTTTTTCAATGGATCTATGGCAGAGAAGAAAATTTTTTATTTTGACCATGCTTTCTTTGTACCAGATACCACCCCTGTGCCTTCCTCCTAGTACACCCAGCACACTCTGCACTCACTGCTCAAAGATACCCTCGCACAGGTCCAGAATTTAAGGCTACTTGAAGCTAAACAAGCAGTTAATCCACACCACAGACCCTTCTGACAGTGGAAAAGCTCTATAAGCCATCCAACAGCAAACAGCTTAAAAGAAAAAGTGGGGGTGGGGGAACGAGATCCAATAGATGTTGTCACAAATGCAGTTTGCTGAAAGAGAAAAACCCACGCAAGCATCTGACCAGGTATCAGCAGTCACTGCTTTTAAGGCAGGTCACCAGAAACCTGCGTGCTCGTCATAGCATAAAAAACCACCTGGATAACTAAAACCCGTATATAACTTAATACAATTAATTAACAAGGCCAGGGAAAAGGTGAGGAACACCCCCCCCGCCCCAAGGTGTTGTGTGTCTGTACTGGAGCAGATACCCAAGCAGCGCGGTCTGCAATTTACTCAAGTTGCAGATGATGAATGCGAAGGTCACATGAAGGAAAGGCATCAGTATATAGCCTGTCACAAAATGGTAGCACCCGGGGATTTGAGCATATAGGAGAGTTACAACCCCGTCCTTCCTATAGCCTCCCGCAGCTCCTGACATGGCATCCGCTATGGAGGACAGCGAGCCTGGGCTGGGGGAGGGGGACGGAGCAGATTAAACTTAAACACCCTCCGCATCACCCCCCCGCAGCGACTACATCCATCTCGGAGCCCCGCACCGAGCCGGGGACGGATGGGCCCGGCCCCCACAGCCACTTCAGCCCCCTCCGTTATGTAACAGCAGGACAAGGGGGGGCTCCCACCGGCCGCCAAGGTGCGGCAGTGGCGGGGACCCCGCTGCGGAACGTCCCCGGGCGGGGAGCCCTCCCTTCCTCACCGTGTCCCTCCCGCGCCTCCCCGTACCCGGGCACCGCAGCGCCCGGGCGTCCTGCAGCGCTGCCCGCGCACCACACGCGCCGAGCCCCGGAGCGGCGAGCGGAGCGCTGTGCCCGCACCGCGTTCGGAGTGCCCGCACCGCGCTGCCCGTGCGGAGCCCCTGCCCGTGCGGAGCCTCGGTCCGCGCTGTCCCTGCGCCCGTCCCCGCACCGCGCTGCCCGAGCAGCGGCTCTGCCCGCGCTGCTCCCGCACCGCGCTGCCCGTGCGGAGCCTCTGCCCGTGCGGAGCCGCTGCCCGCGCTGCCCCCGCACCGCGCTGCCCATGCGGCAGCTCTGCCCGCGCCCCCGGGGACACCCCCCGCTCACCTCCCGACGAAATTCTCCAACACGGAGCTCTTGCCGGCGCTCTGCCCCCCCACCACGGCGATCTGCGGCAGGTCGAGGTTGGCGTTCTGCCCGATGGCGGCGAAGGCGTCCTGCAGCCGGTTGACCAGCGGGATGAGATCTTCCATCCCGCGGTTCCCCATGGTTGCGGCGCGGCTTCTCGCACAGGCGAGCTCGTACTAACGCTTCCCGCAGCCCTCCCCGGCTCTGGGGCCGGTGGGCAGCGGCTCCAGCCCGCGCCCCTCGCCCCGCTCGACGCCGCCTGGGCTCCGCTCGACGCCGCCTGGGCTCCGCTCGCCTCAGCCCGCCCGCCGCGCCTGTGGAGCGCCCCGTGCGGCCGCCAGGGGGCGTTAAAGGTACCGGCGCCGCGCTGCATCCTGGGAGATGTAGTCCGGCGGCTGCGAGGGGCCGAGGGGGCCGGGATCGGGATGGCACAGCACTGGTGTCTGTGCCCAGGGAACTGCGAACGGGGCTCGCTCCACAAAACCAGAGCCGTTCAGGTTGGCCCGGGGCTGCGTGGGGCGGTGTCTGTGTGCCGCAGGTTGACACACCTGTGTGGCCCAGCCGGTGTGGGTGTGCAGCCCGGTGAGCCCGCCCCGCAGTCTGTCACCGTGTACCTGCCTGTGAACCCGTACCGCCAGCACGGTACCACGATCCCTTTGGCATTCACAGGTACCACAGTCACTATGGCATTCACAGGTACCACGATCCCTGTGGCACTCACAGGTACCACGATCCCTGTGGCACTCACTGGCCCCAGTTTGCGACGCTGCCAGCCAACAGGTAAGATTTGGTCAGAGGACCTTGGTTAATACAGCTGCAATATTTGATCCTCTCAGCCACACCTGCCAGTGTGCCATGGTTTGGTCACAGTGTTTGGGAATGGGCTGGCGCCTGGATGGGAGGGCTTTGTGTGAACACAGCACTTGTGAAATCACCAGAATACAAGAAACACTTGAGATGATTCAGCTGGAGGTTCGCAAAAGTGATACCATTCTCTGAGTATCTGGTATAACCCATGGCAGAGGCTGGAATGTTTTTTAAGGTCCCTTCCAACCCATTCTATGATTCTGCTGCTTCATTCAATCACAGATGAAAAATGCATCCATTTCTGTTTATAGCTATAAAACAGTGGATGTGTTGCCAGGCTTGTTTTAGAGAAACACAAACAGGTGCTTCATTCTATGCTCCCAGATTTTGTTTTTAAAATGACTTGTCTGCAATAACGAGGGAACAGCTTGGTTTTAGGTTTTGAAAAGGAATGGGTTTTTAACAAGAATATAACATGAGGCCATATTTGATTTCAAAGTATAGCAATGAAAACAAGTGTTCAAAAAAGCATCTGATGGCTAGCAATGACTCAGAAGGATGGAGAACGTTGCATTTCAAACACCTCTCAGTTCGTGCTACCCAAGACTCCTATTCACAGCTCAGAGAGAGATGGGGGTGGAGGGGGAAACTAAATACAAAAAACTGCAACAGATTTTGAGCTGTCTGTTTTGTTTTAAACAGCAGCTTTTTAGTTAAAATAATTATAATGAATATTTCACAGATGTCCATCAAATTTAATCCATGCAAAAATACCTGTGTGGACATACAGAGAAACTGAGGCAACCACGGTGAGGGATGGATTTGCCTCATGCTCTAACACATCACCAATGTGCAGGTAAGAACACTGAAGGAAGGGAAGGGAGCTGCTCCATCTGTATGGGTAACACCATTGTAGGTCATACGTGGGCAGTTTTGGGGGCTGTCAATGCTATTTTTTCCTCTCAGCAAGTTACCCAGTAAATCTCAAGAAATAAGCTTAAGAAATTCAGTATAGATTGTGGACAAAAGCCTTTGAGCATCCCTGAAGCCATTCTGATAATTTATGTTGAAGGATTCTGGGAAAAAACCCGCTGTAGATAGCTGCTCCTTGTAAGAGGTCACCACAAAAAGAACAGTGAAGAGTATCAAAGGCTCAAATAATGATGTCACCTTCCTCCCTGGATCAGAGCTGAAGCTCAGGGAACTTTAGACCATGAGGATCTTTGAAGCTTTATTTGAGGAACCATGAGAAGAAAACCGTCGTTTTCCCAGAACTTGCTGTAACTTGAAGTTCACCAACTGCGATACAGAGAAAGAGTGCCCAGTGGCATCACCTCCATAACCTCACACGATTGACCAGCTGTACTAAAACCTCTCAGTGCCCATGACCAGCCTCACCTGGGGTTTTCCCCCCAAATCTGTACCTGTGAACTTTGATTAAGCTCAGTTCAGGGCCATCAGTCCCTGCTGAAATATGGAGATGCGATTGTCTCTGGTTCAGTTGCAGCCTGTGGAGTCTTTGGGTCTGGGATTCACTCAGAGGTTAACTCCTTAGCTTTGTCCCTGTGTACTCTGAGTAGGTATTTTGTTCTGGGTGAGTCAGCTCTAGAAATAACCATTCACCTTATACCATTCTTTTGGAAAAGCTAAAATGAAACTAATCCATTTGCTTTGCGAAGTATTTGTGAAAGACTGTTGAAAATACAGTATGTCAACAGCTGATCCTGAAGACTGAGGGGGAAAGTAGGTTTATGTTGCCAGTTAGAGTACAAAGGCTTGTGCATTACTTCTTTGCAGGTGTTCTTTCCTATGATATCTAGTTTTATTTTTCTGTGAAATTCATACTTATTTCTTAGGAAATTGGTCCTTTAGGGGATATATGGGAGGTTTTGGCCTTACTGAAGTCTTAAAGGGCAAAACTGTACGGGAGGGATGAGGGGAGCTAATAAGGTGCTCTCCAGAAAGGAATAAAGGAATGATGGAAGTGCTAAAACATGAAGAAATATTGGCAAACTTTACATGGATCAATATTAGTGTCAAACTGAGAGATGCACAGAATCTGCTCCAGCTTCTTTGTCCTGCAGAGATATTTGTGAACAAATGAGCTCCAGTGCCTGCCTGCAGCGTCACCCTAAACCACTCATTTACAGCGTGAAGTCTGAACGCTTCTGCAGCAACTGCAGCTGCTCAGCCCAGAGAGACTGACTCCAGCATCCGAGACACGGAGGCTCGGATTTTCTGCAGCTTTACAAACCTACACCGCCCGTTGATGAAAAAGCGAACTGCAGGCACTCAGAATCCTTCCTAGAGCCTTCCATTTTCTCTCCTGCCACAAACTGAGCTGCAAGGATGTTCTCAGCAAATGTACCTTTTGATTCTGCAATACCTCCTACCTGTGACTTAGGCAGCAGCATGTAGCAGACAGAGCAGGAAAAACAAAAGGAATTTTATAAACTGGAATAAATAGGAAAAATCTATTTCTTCCTATCTTAGTAGAAAAACTGAATATGTGAGACAAGAAAAACAAGGGGGGATGAAAGATTTCCTCCTCCCCCCTCCCCGTTGCTATAAATATTTCTGAATGTACTTTAACATGAATCCCTAAAATTGCATGTGGCTAAGCATATGTGTGTTTCTATGTATGGCTATCAACATAACGACAGTTGTGTATGCTGATTTTGTCACCTCATGCAAATAGGACTCCCAGTTTAGTTAGCATAATTAGAAATAGACGTTTGAGAGCTGGATTCTGTCCTTCATTCCTTGCCCTTGCAAAAATAACACATCTAGTCCTCAGAGGAAAAAAGAGGCAAAAATGTGAAATGCAATTAGCTTAGGAGACTCTAACTTACTTGCAAACTGTTTCTGCTTACTCCAGGTAGTGTGAATGTTTAGAATATTTCACTGTGGGTCTTGAAGTGGACAAGTCTGGCCTTTCAGGTTCCTAAAAATTGTTATAACACAGATGAGAATTTAAATTGAATGTTTAAAAGCAGAGGTTAAAAGCTCCAAAAATAAACAGGCCCAGGATTGTCATTGTCCATACTAATACTACATGATACAGCTGATCAATAGTTTAAAATATTAACTGAAATTATCCTCTTAAATTTCCATAACTATCTAAAGCTGTCTATACAGATAGAGAATGCTTAAATATCTATTTTATGGGTACTTAAATGCTATTATAGTAGCAATGGTATCATAGTAATATCATTGATCTCTTGTGGTATCAGTTGTTCAGAGAAAATAAATTGATTTCTAATGATCCTATTAATTGCAAAAGCTATTTGAAAGAAAAGCAGCCTTTAATTTTTTAGTTTTCAAATATAACACTTTTGTTTGTAGAATAATGTAATGAAATATTTCTTCATCTTTTGTACTTAAACTGAATTGGTGTGCAAATCCCCCAAAAAGAGGTAAAAGAAGTTTAATCTACTGTATAAGATACTAGGACAGTGTTATTGTTAGTGTGATTCCCCAGAAGCCAGAGTATATGTAAGGAAATAAATAAGCTGAATGTTATACTCCATTAAGAATGGGATCTGCGATGGATGTGAGTTTAAATTAATATTTTAAGAGCAACAGAGCTGAGTTCTCTGTGCTTTCTGCATCCAGTGAGATGTCACAAAATAGCTCCTGGTATATATTTTACCTTATGAGACTGAAAATCACTAATAGGAGTTGATTGACCATGTGGTAAAATGGATATAAAAACTATGTCTTTACCTCCTGTGGGGCTGTCCTGCCTAACAAGAAATATCAGGAATAGGTTTCCAGAACTATATTACAAAGAATGAGGGAAAACCTCCTTTAATGCACAGATCATTTTGGTTTGAAATGTTGTGTGAATCCAGTCACCCTCCAGATAAAACAGACATGGAAAACAGTGTTATTCCAGTAACCAATATCAGCTGTTGAGAGCATGTCTGGTGAAACTTGACCCATTATTTCCATAGACAGGCCCTCAAACCAGGAGAAGAAAGTACTTTAAAGCTCCATATGCTTTTTCTCCAAGAAGTTTGTGAGGTTTAAATACATTATGGTGAGAACTACTTATATCCTGGTGAAATGGATGAGTAATAACACCATCCTTGCAGATTGCAGAGGAAATTGTGGGCACCGCAGTATGTTGGTGCTGTCATAGGCACTGAGAAAACTTGCGTTTTCAAAAGCAATGTGGCTTCACTGAGGGTTGCATACCAAGTCTTTTTCAAAGCCAAAATTAAAATATAAAACTGCACAGTGCAGTCATATGGTGGAAGTTAGAAATCTCTGGTTATCTGCATGCCTGATCCAGTCCCTGGAAAAAAATTCATATAGCCCAGCAAAATCTTGCCTGTATAATACAATCCAGCTCCTGAATAAAAAGCATTCATATGTTCTGTCCTCTTATCTGCTAACAAATTTCATAACCCTAATCTAATCATACAGAGGTGTAGTGCAGGTTGCCATATAGTCATGATCCAACAACTCCACTGACTATGGTCTCTGCATTGCAGGATACTTTCTGGGTCATTCTCTCACCTTGAACTTCTAAATCTTACTCTGTTTCATTCACTCCCATTGCCGATGAGGCACTCCCAAGCCTAGGGGGTTGCTTTTTGAGTGATAATGTTGTAGTCTGCATTGTGGCCCTTTTTAAGGTACGAGCTGTATTTGCCACTGCACAATGAGTAGTGAGTTGCTTAATTATTGAAAGGGACATGTTCCTTGCAGGAAAAAACAACTGTCAGTGGATGGGAGGTCAAGGTCTGCATGCCAATGATCACTGGGCACTGACAGCACCTTTCAGCTGTCAGCCTGACACTCTTTTGTTGCTTGTAGTGGAAAAAAAAGGATCCTAACCCAATTTTCTGCAGTTCCCTTATATCTCTGTATGACTTTCAAACTAAATGGTGTGATTACCTGAATCTAGAGCTTTCTCTTCTGTATTCAATTAAGCCCTCTCTGGTAGGTGTGATGTTCACCTTTATGGACATATAGGTGTGTCTGAAATCAGTCTTTGGGTTGTAGGTTGATGGAGCAGCATGTCTTTCTTTGCTTCCTATGGCCCTAGGCCTGTCTTGTGCAGGCACAGGACTAAATCCATGTCCAGATTTGTGGTTCAAGGCAATAGACCTATGGAGTGTTTATAAATTTTTAAATGTTGTTTATTTATTGATTTGTATGTAGGATTTCAGAGAGGAAAGCCCAGTCTACGAGGGGAGCCTCCAGACTATATGAGAACATAAAATCTAACAGTGAAGAAACTTAGTTACTGGCATGTTTTGTTAGTATGGTGGTTTGCAGATTTCCAAATGTAACATACAAAGAATACTTACAAGACCTTTAGTTGTAAATTAAGGACAGAGGACATCAGTTTCAGATTTACATTTATCTATACAACCTGAATTCTGCCTTTCCTAGGTCTAGCTAATTTATTGTAGGATTAACCCTTACCCACACTGCTGCAAACCAGCCAGGCCAGTGGCTTCTCTAACAGCACAATTACAGGAGCAGAGGATGAACCATGCAAAATGATTTTTAAAAGACTCCATGCATGTTCTGTGCTCCATGTGTGTGTTCCCTAGGATGACATTTCAGTTTTCATGCTTAACAGGAAAGCATTTCCTCTGCATGCAGACAGCCATAAAGGACTCTGGACATGAACAGAGCCCATAATTGATTCATATGGATGGTCTTCCCCAAATTGATTATTGCAAAATCAAGATGGTATAAAAAGGCCCAAAGGAAAAATCAACATATGCTGCTGCATTGAAAATTATTAATTATAACTATATATCACCAGTAACGGTCTGTGTTCAGCTTACAATGCTTTCAGGTAAAAATCAATTCAAAGGACTTAAATGAATCAAGTAGTCTTTACTAGCATGGATAAAAAGACTATAAAGTAAATTATTTCAGGCTGGATTCTCTGGAATAGCAAGGAGCAGAAATGCATCTTTGTCCTTGTGAGGTTTAGCATAGGAAGAAATGATAGTCATAGTATATTTTCATAGAGAGCCTGTGTGTATTGAAAATGCTTAAAATTAATTTTGCCGTGGAAAACAGGCCCTGCAGGAAAGGTTTTGCTGCAAACCCACCACCTATTAAAAAAAAAAGAAAAAAAAGAAAAAAAAAACCAAAAAACCAAAACAAAACAAAAGGGGGAGGGGACTGACTTGCTAGAGAAGTCATTTCAGTTTACAGTAATATTGTAAAAGTCCCTGTTTGTTTTCTTCCAGGTTCTCATGATAGGCTTGCCAAGATGTGACCACAGCAAATGGCCAGAGGCTGCTTTGGGTTTTTTCCATCTTCTCGTGAGACGGTTACCAAAGATTCCCCTGGATTATTAAAAAAAAAACAAAAAACAAACAAACAAAAAACCCTCAACAACAACAAAAGAGCAACAAACCAACCACCACAAAATTAAAAAAAAAAAAAAAGGAAAGAAAAAAACCAAAAAACCAAAAAACAAAGAGCAGAAAGCCCACGCTGTTGGATGCCATCTGCTCCTCCTGTGCAGCAGTTTATTCCATTCCCTGCCCAGCCCTGGGCAGATGGTGTCCATTCCCTCCCAGCCCTCTCGAGGGACAAGGGACCTCCATGCCGCCTCTGCGGGGGGAAGGAGGGATGGAGGTGCTGAGGGCTGGGGCGACCTGAGAGGAGGCTCCGGGGTGATCCCCAGCCCCGCGGGGGCGGCCGTGTCCTGCAGCCCTGCCCAAGGAGCTGCCTCCCGCCTGCGCTGGGCCGGGCAGCGGGGCCGGGCAGGTGCTTGTGGTCCCCGGCGGGAAGATGGAGGCGGCGGGCGGGGAGCAGTGATCGCCGGGGGCTGCGCCGTGAGTGCCGGCGGGGCGAGCAGGCGAAGGGACGGGAAGCGGCTGCGGGTCCCGGCGCGGCCCCGCCGCGGGGAGCGGGCGCCGCGGGCAGGGGAGGGTGGGAGCAGGTTTTGGGAGGTGGGGTTTGGAAACCTCTTCCACAGGCTGCCGCTTGCGATGACCCCGGGGGGAAGGAGGAGGCGGCAGGGGGGGATCGGCTCAGTGAATGAATGGGCGGCAGCGGCGGCGGCTCCTCTGCTCAATGGCTGCTGGGCTGATACGCGCCAGCCCCGCAGCCGGTGCCTCCCTCGCCCTCCCGTATTTTGTCTCAGGCTCGCCTCGCTCGGGGCTCCCCAGACATGTTCAACCAGCAGCAGTTCCAGCAGCAGCTGCTGCAGCTCCAGCACCTCCTCCAGCAGCAGCAGCAGCACCATCACCACCACCCTCCAGCGCAGCAGGGAGGCCGGTAAGCGCCGCTACGCGAGGCCGGGGATCCGGGGCCTGTCCCGGGGGACCGCTCTCCTCCGCCTCTCTGCGCTCCGTCGCTCCTCGCCGCGGCGGGGCTGGTGCGGGGCTGCCCTCCCCTGGTGGGGAAGGCGACAAAGGGAGGCGGGCGGGGGCTGGGGGCCACGGGCCTCGATCGGGGCAGAGCCTGCAGGCACCGAGGGGGCCGGGGGCGCGGGAGGGAGGGCGGCGGCCCCTGTGGGGTCTTGCCGTGTCCTCTGAGCGCTCCGGAGATCCCTGTCCGCTGTCCGGGTCTGGAGTCCCCGAGAGCCCGTGGGTGACCCGGGCAGCCCGTGTAGGAACCGTGGGTGGGTGGATGCTCCGAGCGGAGCGTCGCCCCTCGGGGCGGGCAGGGCAGCCGGGGCTCGGGGAAAACGCCTTCTCCTGCAGAAACACAGCACTCAGCAGAGCCACCCTCGGCACACACGAGCACTTTATTGTTTCATTGTTGAACTTAAAGTGTTTATTTATTTGCTTTCTCTGGCTGGGTCTGCTGGTCAGGGTGCGATGATTGAACTTATTTCTGCAGTGGCACCAGCGCTTAGGCTGTGGCTGAGCACGGTGGGGCAGGGAGGGGATGGAGAAAATCGTGTTTTGTTTGTGAAAGGAGAAAGGACACTTGCCAGAAAATAACCACGATTTTCCTAAAAAATACAAGATGTGAAACAGTTTAGATAGGAGCAGTTGTCCCCGATGAGCTGAGACTTGTAGAATCAACACAAATTCTCCAAAATTATGAATTTATTTGCAGTTACTGTTAGCTTTAAAACCTTATTCTTTATAAATTCAAAGCAATGGGATGTGAATTTAGGAAGAAAGCTAATTTGGTATTTAAGAAATTATTGCATTACTTTATCCTTATAAGGCATTTATCTCTGAGATAAGCGTGGGAATTTTTCTGTTTTACTAGAAATATGAACCTGCAAATCTTTTTACCATTTTTATATGTTTTATGCTATAAAAAAAGCTGCACTTAAAATGCAAGTAAGGGGCTGTTGGCTAGATAGCATGGCTGCATCTTACACCTTTAAAAGTATGATTTTTGAGGTATAAATATCTCAGCTCAGAGACTGGAACAATCTAGAGCAGCAAATGTGAAGATGAGCTGCTGTGAATTCTGTTAGAGGGGTTGGGTTTTTTTGTCAGGGTGGATATTTCGATCCGTGTTTGTACCTCTCTTCAGCTCTGACAGATTTAGCTGTGTCAGCAGCGTGCATAGAGGTGGGCCTGACCTTGCAATCGCCTCAAGAAGTGCCTGCCAGTTCCCTCAGACTTTTCTCTCACGTCTGCTCCACCCTCCTTAGAACTGGAGAGTTCTTCCCTGCTGCTTCTTCCTCCTCGTGTTTTAAATATGAAGGCCGTGTTTTATTTTTCCATCTGGTTCTTGCAGTTAGGGGGCACCACTGACAGTTCTGACCTGTCTGGCTCCGTGTGGGAGGTGTTGATTTTGGGAAAATGAGCTTTAAGCTACTGTGAAAACTCCCTGTTTTTTAGAACTTTTTTGTTGTCGTGTTAAATGTAGCTGCTGATCTAGATCACTCATTTCTCCTGACGGGTGCTGCATAATTCTGTGGAACCGCAGTCAGCTCCTGGGCTTTTTTTATGCTGCTTGGGAGGCTCTATGTGGGCTTGGTGCTAAGGAGTTGTCTCTGACCTCAAATTCTTTGATAGACAATCTGTCAGCTTTGGAAATTCCAGGAGAGCGGGGACAGAGGATACAGTGCCAGTGCATGCTGTCTTTTCGTGCATGTATATCAGCCTTTCAGCTGTTTGCTCCTCTGTTTTGTGCTTGCTAGGGGCCTGAAATAGAAGGGTACAGTTTTTATTGGGTTCTCATGATTGATGCCTTCTTTTCCAGGGGTTTGCCGCCACCGCAGCAGCAACAGATGCTGAGCTTACGGGCAACAAATCAGCCATCGCTGCTCAATGCCAATCCCATGCTTCAGCGGGCCTTACTCATGCAGCAGATGCAAGGTACTGTCGTTATGGGAAACGCTTACTTACTGGAGTTATTTAATCATCCTCTTGGACTGAAACCATACCATGGCTATTTCCTGCTAAACCAGTGCAGTCCTTGTACTTGGCAGTTCTGTTTGTTGTCTTTTTTTTTTTTTTTTTAACTCTTCTCTTTAAATTAGTCCGTAGTCCTCAGAACAGAGGTTCTCCAGTTGTTGAAAATCACATGTGCCCAGCTGTTCACAACTGGGAATAGCACTAGGAGATGTCAGGTTAGATGCTAAATGCATACCTTCCCTTTTAGGCTTGATGGAGCAAATATTTTTTCATCAATATATTTAGATAAAATGCTGAGATTTGGATTTTTGTTTGTCTTTCTTGGTTACAGGGTTAAGGCCATTTATTTAATTATCTGCTATATACTCACTAACCTTGTTTGCAGTAGATATTTGTCTTTGCCCTAACTCAGTAAAGTACAAATACAGTATATTGAAGTACAAGATGGTTTGGGTGTCAATTGTATTGTGAAATTTTGATTCCCTGAAATTACTGTAATTTCTGTAGTGGGTATTATCTGTGTCTTTCCATTATTGTGTTTCCACTAGTGGATTTTCCTTTTTGTGTTTTCAAAACAAATTTATGAAGCTGCCTTCATAACAGCATTACTAATGTAAAGATAATAGGAATAAAGATGTGTTTTTATTTTTTGCTCATCTCTTAACCTGGCAGTTCTTTTCAACACAGAGAATCAGTACCTGGGATAGTTTTCAAGTGCCTGGTCTAGATTAATGCCTGCAATTTCTACCTTGCCTGTGAATCATGCCCAGATGTGAAGACAAAAGATTTATTCTGCATGTCGTTAACTCTCCTTTTGTTCTCTCTTACCCATTTAACGAGAGGGCTCTCTAGTGACTCCAGTGGCTCTCCACAGATCTCTCTCAGGTTGAAGGGAAAGTGACAGTGAGAAAGGACAAGCCATGCTCTGATGATTGGTGTACATATATTGTTGTCAGGAAAAATTGTGACTCCAGCCTTCAGTCAGCCATGCTCCTTCTAAATACCTTTGCAGTCAGCTGACGTTTTTCCTTGAATCTTTTATTGAGAAGTTGTATTTGAATAGTGTGCCGAGCACCTGGGGCTAATTAGATAGAGCAGGATAAGATATGTTAATGAGCACTTTACATGCACTTTGTCTTAGTGCTGCTCCTCTTCACCTCTTCATGAAGTTGTGACTTCTCTCAGTCACCTAGCTCAGGTAGCCATGGGTAACATGGAATATGGTTGCCAATGTCCACTATGGCCCTTTTTCATTATATTAATTTTTTGGCCATTCAGTTTTGGATTACATGTAAGAATATCTGATGCTGTGCCATTTCTGCCCCTGGGAAACATCAGCATAAATAATTCATTGGCTGTGTGTGGCTTCAGCAGTGGGAATAGGAAAAGATAAATACTTCAAATTGAAGCAGATATGTGGTTCTTTAAAGGTATCAAACCAAGAGCTGAAGATGATTTCTTGTGTTAGATTTTTTTTTTTATATTGCTATGCCCTTTTACAGTAAGGGATTATATATGGGAAATAATAATAGATTAGATTGCTTTTGAAGACAAACGTAGGGAGTTCTTCCTATTGTGTTGCAGGCTTTTAACACTGTAGCTTGGTTTTTCAGATGTTGGAGCCTATTTCCAAACTTTACTGCCCTGTTTTGACAGCTGCTAAAAGGCTGGAGTATGCACTAATTCCAGTGAGAGAGAAAAAATGGCAATATAAGTCCAGGTTCCCTGAATGATGGATGGTTTCTGAGGATATAGCTGAGGCATCTGGGCCCCTCCATTTCCTCACCCCTGAAATGGAGGTGACAAAGACTGTCTTCAGAAGGAATTTTTGATACTTGGTTAATAGTCTGTGGATGCTGAACTGTTCAGAAAGCAGAGCATTGTAATTGGAAATGGCAGAGTCTCAAGTGTCAGAGTTGGGGTTGACATGTTGAGCTTGCATGACAACCAGGTGGCAGAGAGGACTGTGGGATTTAAAAAAAAAAAGTTCAGTATTGTTTTAAATGAAATGCTGTTACTGGCTTGTGTTAAAGATCTCCTTGCCATGGTGTGGGCTGTCAGCTGCACAAATGTGGGGTGAATTTTCCTTTTTTTAAAGAGAGTTTTTGTAAAATGAGACCTTGTTTGTTGCAAACATGAGCACTAATGTGCTCAGATCAAATAATTGCTCTAATGATCTTTGCCTGGAGTGGCAATTATAATTAAATAGCTGATCCATAGTAATGGTTGCTATCACATCAAATCACTCTGTGTGCTGAAGAGGGTAGAGCACAGAGCACATATACAGTGCCCAGTAAAGGACAGGGTTTTGTGCAGAGGAGCACTTCCCCTCCACCTGCTGCTTGTTCGGGTGGGAGATTTTCAGGGTGGTGAAACGCTGTGTTTGCATTTGTAGGAAACCTGCGTGGATTTAACATGACAGCGCCAGCACTGCAGCAGTTCTTCCCTCAGGCTACAAGACATTCCCTCCTAGGACCACCACCTGTTGGGGTCTCCTTGAAGCCAGCTCGGTTGGGCTTCCCCAGCCTCCCATTCCAGCGGCAGAACCGGACCTTCCGCAAGGTGGGATTGTGGTTCCCAGCTGCTGGGGAGCTTTGTGCTCCTTTTACAGCAGCTCTTGAATGCATCGTAGGTGGAGTAGAGGGGAGAAGGGAGAGAGCCTTACAAAGAAAACAATGTTTTGTGCTGTGCCACTGGCACAGAAATGCAGAAATCATTCCATCCCAAAGGCTTTTGTGGTCCATATTTACATTTGCGATGCAAAGGTTTCTTGTCACTACTTGCCCAAGAGAGAATTCCCCATGACAGAACTGTTTAAACACAGTATCTAAAAGGATTCTTTAGAAGTATCAGCTTAAAAGTAATTGCAACAGAAAAAATCCTGGCTAAGTGCTTTGCTGTTCCGAAGCAGTTTGTTTTTCCCAAACAACTTGCTCCTGCTATGGACACTCTGCCTCTTTGGGCTGTTCTCCCACTTTTTAGCATCAGACTCATATTTGTCCTTGTGGATTTTGTAAAATCTACAATTCTTGTTTTGTCAAAACCTTTCTCAGCTTCCATCATTAAGACCTCTTTTGTATCCTGGAAATGGTTTTTGGGTTGACTGCTACTTGCCTCCTCTTAGATTGGGATGAAATAGGCCAAAGCTATTCTGTCAGAAAGATGTGGTGGATAAGGTAAACTTGCACTCTTGGACTGTCCTCCAGAGTCAAAAGAAGAGGGATTATTTTGGGCTATCCTTTTCCCTGCCTATGCACCTCTTGTCAGAGTTCCTCTAGCATGACCCTACCCTTTGCAAGCTGGATTTCCTACAGCTGCTGCTCAAAGCACTGGGGACATGTCCTGGATGCCTGTGGAACTGAAATGCCTTACTAGCCTTGTAGTCCATTGTAAACCTTTCCATTATCCCATGCTGGAATTGCCCCACTCTGATGCTTTAGGCAGTGTGTTAAGGACTACAAGCTAAGAGCTGGCAGTGACTCTCTGCCCATTGCAGGACTTCCAGAGGGTTCCTGACAGGAAGCGGGAACTAGATCCTGGTTCTTCATCTCAGACACAAGGTGATGAGAAAATGGAAATTCCAGAGGGAATGCAAGCAGGGTCAGAGCAGAACAATTCCTCACCATCCACAGGTAAGGGGGAGCCTGTAGTGAAACAGCTGCTTGCAAATATGATAAACTTCTCTTGACTAGTCTTGGAGCAAAAACTGGAGATGATTTTAGGCTTAATCAGTAATGTTTCTGTCTAATTGTAAATACTGAAACTGCTTGTGATAGCTCTCTGCTATGTGCTTCATGTACCAGTTTTACCTGAATATTTTTGATTTTTTTATAAGCCTGCTCCATTTCTCTTGCATGGAAGCCTCTTAGAAGTCCTTTTGACACTGAGCTCTGTTTAAGATGGGGGTGGGAAAAGAAAACTGGTCTGAAATGAAAGCTTCCACACTGCCTTACCCATGCTGCAGTCAACATCTCATACACATCAAGCAGAACCAGTTACAATCAGCATGCTAAGGAAAAGATGAGTTGGAAGTCCTGGTGCTCCAGTTGTCAAAACAGAAACTGCTGGCACTGAATATCTTAATGTCAGATACAGCACAGATGTGGGAATGTCATTTCTGACTGAAGAGTGCGTGATTTAAAACTGCTGGCTTTGATGAGGCTGTGACCAGGGAATATGCAATGGTGAAAACTGTCTTATTAACTGCTTGCTGTCAGATAGATGTGCCACCTTGGCTTATATCAATGTTGCCATGATTGTGGCTCTTGTCACTTAGGTACAGGACTGAGACCCACTTAGTAGATATGATCACAGATTTATTTTTTCACAGATTTTATTTTTTCAGTGACATTGCAATAAAACTCAAATATTTGAGGTCATAATCTAACCTAGTAAATATTTTGTATTATGTGCTCTAACAGAGCATCATTGCCATTCAGATATGGAGCATGCTTAAGGTGGCATGGTCTGTTTACTAAGGAAATCTTCTGTGTTCCTGCAGAGCCAAGAACTCCAACAGAGTCTGTGTTGAACACTGAGCCTGCAGCGAAAAGACTGAAGAGGTATTTATTGGATGGGGTATTGAGATAGTAACTAAGTTTAGAATTACTGTGTAATTTTATTTTATGATAATTAGGGCTGTATACTCTATTGGCCTGATGTCTAGCATGTAAGAGGTATTTCAGATGCTTGTGATGCAGTTCAGAAAATCTCAAAACGCTTGCTGAGATACTGGATATTGTGGGGTCTCTGGTAGGGGTGATCCAATCATGAGAATGAAAAATGAGAAATGCAGCTCATTTAAATGTGCTAAAAGCTGAGTTTGCTTGTGTGTTCTTCTGCTAGGATCCTTGTAAGAAGCATAGAGAGAGGTTCCTTTCTATTCTTGTGTATTTCTCTTAGGTTTCTTCCCTAAATGTCAAAAAAGTGAAATGAGCAGAAAGGGAAAGCCTTGGAATACATTAGGTTACAGAAGGTGTATGAGAGGTTTTTATTTTGAGAAATGATAAAGGAAATGGAAAGGGAATCAGTACACACTAGCATCCAACACTCTACCGATGGGCATTGAGTCCTGTATCCCTTCTGCAAAGATTGCCTTGCCAGTGTCTCTGTCTGTTGGGTAAAAATAGACAAAGGCAATCCTATTATCCCCCCGGGATGCGCGCAGGCTGGCCTTGGCAGGCCCATCCCGGCTCTCCCGGCCTCCCGAGGGTGCGGCAGGACAGGCAGGGCTGCATTGCCATCTAGTGGGAAGGCACCTCGCGGAGTTCCGCTGCCATCTGCACTGGGCTGCTCCTCTCCCAGAACTGTCACCCTTGGCTGGTGTGGAGGGAGGAGAGGAAGGAGTGAATGCAGATTTCTGTAGGCACTGACTTGAGAATTCTCCAGCATATGTTAACGACGATGAGTCAGGGCTCCTGGGTCCTCTTACCTTGGCTGTCAGGCATTCGCCGCCTGCTTTTGGACAAGTTTCCTCACCTCGCTGTTTCCCATCTGTAGATTACAGATTAATGGATAGCTTTAGGGGGAATATTCCAGGATTATATGATCAAGGTAATATCTGAACATCAAAGTAAAACATTAAAGAGTGATAAATATTGTGTGCTCAGGGACCATCGTGAGTTATGATTAGCAAGAAAGTGAATAAATTCAATTAAAGCTAGGTCGAATACATTTGAGTGCATGCTTTGTTAATCTGTTTGCCAAAGCTAATTTAATTTTAATTACATTAATATTTAGCAGGGTATTAATCAAAGTCCTGTTACATGCACTGAAAACAAGAATCAAGTCTGAGGAATGACAACTCTCACTGCAGCAAGCCAGCTATTAGGAAAATTCTTTCCTAAGCTGCAGTTAGGGACTGCCAGATTTGATGCATACATTATGGCTGGTATTTACCTAGAATAGATTATTCCTTAGCTTTTTTTTTTAAGTGCTTCTAGTATCTTCCAATGAACAGATGATGGATCTGTGAAAAAAACAGTTTACTGTTCTCATACTGCCCTTCACAGATGACAAGGGCATTCCCCCCATCTATGTCATAAACTTGTGTTTCATGCTTCATTGTTCCACTTCCCTTTAGCCAGGAATACCAGCCTCCTTCTTCATTTCAGGTTTTTCCCACTTCTGCCTTTGCTTCTATGTACCATCTGTACACCTGGAACAACATCCTCATTCCTGTGCAGAAAGCACTCATCATCTTCAAATCCTCCTTGAACACCCACTTCTAGCATGGCATGACAAGTATCCACAGAATACCATTTCCTCTTTAAATCATGCTCGTGGTGGCTTTTGCTCCCTTAGATTGCTCCTTAGGTTTGCAGTTCAGGCTGCAAACCCTCGCCCTGCGTGCTGGCACCATCTGTGTGTGGTACTGTTAGCGTTCAGCCTGCTGGCAGCACCTGACAAATAATGTTAATGCCAGTCACTCTTGTTTAATTCGTGTTTGCAGTGCCCAAACCCTGCTGCATATTTATAGCCGTGTAACCCAGTTCCATTATCACTTATCAATCTGATAAATTATGCGGTGTGCGTGTGTTCGGATAACGGGATGCGGTACCTGCGCTATCGGCTGTCCTGCTTGTGCAGAAGGTGCTGCTCCCTCTTGGCAGAAGGACACCAGCAGGTGGGAATTTGAGCCGCCCCCAGAGCAGACAGTCAAGTCATGGTGGAAAGTTAGTCCTGACAGAAAAACAGGGGATGGAGAAAGAGACTGCAGAGAACACTTTGTGCCCTCTGGAAGTCAGACATTTATTATCAGTAGTCCCCTCAGGAGCGATTTTCTCCTTAGCAGATCACCAGTACCAAATAAAACAAAGCAAGGCCCTTTTGATTTGCATCTTGTAGAGTTTCACTTCCCCCACAAGCAGAGCTGTAGGGACTCTGAAATGAAACACGACTGGTATGAATAGAACAGGCAGCTGTGGTGAAATCCCTGCAAAGGCACCATGGAGATCTCCTTCAGTTCTGATAGGTCTCTTCTCTCCTACACAGAGCAGCCAGGAGCACTGTTCAGGTGTTCCAGTTTCCCTACAGGTCACCAGTCATGACAGGAGAGAGCTCTCAGAGCTCTTACTAAGAATATTTCTTGTATGAACTTAATTCCCTTCAGGCTTCTTGCAGGAGAAGGCAGCTAACCAAAAAGTCAGTTGTAACCTCATCCAGATTATTTGGCTGCTGTTTCTGAATCCATTTTAGAACACCCACTCTACATTATTTTAATTTATTTCTGCTAAATTCTTGCCTGAAATACCACTTCCAGTAGCTTATTGATTTGGGAGTTCAGTGGATAGTGTGGTAGGTTAGACCCCAGCCTGTGCCTTGGTGTGCCTTTTGAAACTCTTGTCTGTAACATGGCAATTAAGGTACTTTTCTTGATATCCTTGAAGTGTGACTGGGGAGTCTGCGTTAGAGGATGCCACAGACAGCAAGAAAGCAGGAGTCTCATGCACCCATGTCCAAGCTGATGGTGAGTTGCTGAACCCTGTGATTTGAACTTTTAGGGCACTCCTTACTGGAAGTACACCTCTAGGTTCCATGGGTGTACAGAAATCTTCTTCCCCCAGTTGTACAGGATGGGGAAAGGAGGATGAAATCTAGGAACCAAATCCAAACTTTGTCCCCTCATATCTGTTATTGGCCAAAGGCAAATGATTGGATGTTTCCATCTTTATTAAGGATAAGGAGAAAGGTCTGTGAACTGGCTTATGGCCAGAAGTGCTGTGAGGAAAGCTCCCTGACTTCACTTACCTGCTGCTCTGTTTTTCCTGTCATTGCTGTTTTGATTTAAGGCTACTAAAAGGACTCTCCCTTCTCAGGTACAGACAATGCAAAGGAGTACACAGCTGAAGATCTCTCCAGAGAGAGGAAATTCTCTGAGGAACCGAAGGCTCCTGAGGTGAGCAGACACCGCTCCATGCAGGGGTGGTGCAGAACATACAACCTCCCCCTCCATCCTGGAGAAGCCCGTTGCCACTGGGAACCAGCTGGCACCCACGTCTGGAGCTCTGTCTCCTGCTGTAAGCTGTTGTCCCTGGCAATAAGGCATAATATGTCTGCAATTAGTGCGCAGTCTGCTCTGACTTGCTGCTTTTGTACCTCTGCTGGCCTGTTCCTTACCTACTGCTGCCTATGGATGGGGTGTTCATTAAGATTTTTGTATTCAGCTGGAATGATGGAAAGCTGCATTGAAAGAGTTACTTAAAAACTCCTCTATATATGGAGGGTCATAGCTAAATACATCTTTCATATTGATAAAGAGCAAGTGTAAAAAGATTCAGGTGGTGTTAAAAGATGCAGCCTGAGAGTCTTTTGTATGAAATGTGTGGCCCCCATGCTGGATGTTAAATCAGGACCTTAGGCTGTGTTAAGCTGTGAGCAGACAAAGATTTAACCTCAGGTGTGAATCAGACTTGACAGCCTTTCATAATTGGAGACATTTATTGATGTGATCAAATGTATCATCCTGCCCATGTCTGAGTTCCTGACTCCATCAGGTATTGTGCTGAATAGGCTTTAGTTTTGCTGTGGAGAAACATGAGCTGATTGTGTCCCTTACCAACAATTGTTTGTGGCTCCAGTCCCCAGAGACTGGATCATGCAGTGGCTGCAGAGGCTGCAGAAACAGCCATCCATGCTAATAGGGCTGGTGCTATGACACAGGGATCACTGATTAAGCAGCTTTGGGAGGAGTGTGTATGAGAGTCCTTCTGATCAGCCTCCTGTGGGTTCAAGCTTACGTGCATTTTCCTAAAGGGTAAAGAGCTTAGATGATGTACAAAAAGCAGGTGTAAGTTTTAGTCTTCTACTGAGGGATTGAACTTAAATTTGACTCTTTGTTTCGGCAGGTGTTGAGCTCTGGAGGTTCACTGAAAGTGACTATTCAGCAGAGCAGTGAGAGCAGAGCTATCAGTACAACAGCTCTGAAACCAGGGCACTGGGCCTGCGACGTGGGCACAGCTGATCCCAACCCAGAATCAGTCCTTAAATTCTACTGTTACATCTGCAAGACCAATTGCTGCAGTCAGCAGGTAAAAAGGCACAGGTCTGACAGGGATCCAGGTGGTCAGGAGATGGGAATTAGATGGCTGGCTGCCAAGGAGATTTGTTAGCAAGGGCTCATGCTTTAGGAACAAGGAACATAAGAAATGATGACAAGTATGCAGATAAAATAAACCTCTCCTGAGCGCTGGCAAGCAACCTGCTAGAGAGAGAATGTGGGTGGATCCACAGGCAACCATGCTCTTAAGCTTTTATATTTCATTGTTAAACAGCAGTCAAAAGAAAGGAAAGCATAGCTCGTACCTATTATTTTGTATGTTTTGGATATATTTAAAAGGATTTTTCTCCTAACCTCTCTTTCAGAATTTCCAGTCCCACATGGCTGGAATTCAGCACCAGCAGCGACTTGGGGAGATTCAGCACATGAGCAATGTTTGTTTTGTTTCACTGCTGCCCATGGTGAAACAGCAGAAGGTGCTAGCAGGAAAAGATGGGTAAGTGTTGGTCTGCAGCAGAAAATTGAATCTGAATGTGGCACTACATGGGTTCTACAATTTTTCACTGCACCAGGGTGCCTCTCAGTTTTAGGTAAGGTACAAACCCCCTCTGGTTTCAAGGGCCTTAATCTCCTTCAGGCAACTTTCTATCTTGTTGAATGATACCAGAGTTGACTTTGACCTGTGTGGTTTTTAATACAGTAGATTGAGTAGGAGGCCTGTTTTATCTGGTGCATTTCTGTCAGCACAAGCTAAAGCAACTTATATTTAGGTGAGAAAGAGAGAAGATAAATCTGAGTCTGTAAAGATAGGAATTGTTAAGAAAACAATGCCAGGGACAGATAGCTAACTGCAGTATTCCATGGAGAATGAAAAAGGTGTGACTTACAGCTCTCTGTGTTGTCGCTTCAGAGAGACCCAGCAGCGGTGGTGTAACACGTGTCAGGTGCATTTCACAGGAGACCTCATCAAACATCGCAGGACCCAGGAGCACAAGGTAACAGTCATAGTGTGGGCTTCATTTTGCACTGACCTTTTGTCTGGGGATTAAATGGAAGTGTGTAGCATCTCCTGCTCCCCAAGCAGCAAAGGAAAAGTGACTGGAGGAATACACATCAAGTTCTGACAGAACTCCCTCCCTAAGGGCACTGCAGTGCTACCTCCTGCCTCTGGCATTGTTGGAGCTTCCAGTTGCCATGATGTGTCAGTATGGCCTGAGGCACCTCTAGTGTGTAATTCTTGACTTTTCTTAAGAAATTTGGCTTATCATACCCACCTAATCAATTGAATGGAGGAATTGGTGGGCAGCCTCTTCAAGTTAAACTTCAGGCAGGCCAGCATATTTATTGATTTTAGGGAAGAAGTGTTAGAACACCTATTTTAAGACACACTTACTATTGTTCTGCATGTTTTTCATCTTTTTGGTGGATAAGAGTTAGGGAGTCCTTTCTGCTGAAATGACTATTTTCTTTGTGGTCTCCCAGGATGCGGGGCTGCTTTTGTTTCAAGATTCATCTGTATTCCTCCAAAGCAGGAGCAATTGTGACTTACGGAATTGTCCCTCTTTCCTTAGCTGGCCAAACGCTCGCTTCGTCCTTTCTGCACTGTCTGCAGCCGCCACTTCAAGACCCCTCGCAAGTTTGTGGAGCATATGAAGTCCCCTGAACACAAACAGAAAGCCAAAGAGGTGATGCTGCCTGGGAGGAGAGCTGTGCAGGTCTAGGGGCAGCTAAACTGTAGAGCAGGATAACTTTCTGCTTCCCTGACTACTGCAGGGCTAAAAGGAAGATGTGCAGTTCTTCCAACTCTGTTTTAATTTTCATCTTTTGCTTAACTTCAGTTGTTAGTGCTGAAAGAAGTTGAGTGAAAAAGGGAGGTGTTGGATCTGCTTAGAAGTGAGAGAGCTTTATGCCCCTCCTACAGTCCTTCCCCTCATCACATGCAATCTGTCCTGACTCTGGGCTCTTCCTTGGTTAAATGGCGAGTGCAGAGTTGATATGATCTTTCTTTTCTGTACCTTACAGGTTAGGCTAGGAGAGAAGGAACTGGGGAGCCCAGAAGATTCAGAGGAGTTGATCACTGTAGATGCTGTTGGCTGTTTTGAAGATGATGATGAGGAAGAGGATGAGGAGGAGGGAGGAGCTGGTGAGGAGGAAGACCGTGATGCAGTGCTGATAGAGAATGAGGATTCTGTTGCCAAGCAGGTATGCTGTGCAAAAGAGGAATGACCTATCTGAGAATCTGCTGTGGGATCTTGTGACTTAGTTGGTGTTAGCTGGTTGAGCTCAGGCTTTCAAGAGTCTGCTCAATCTTGTACAGCAGTAGGGTGGGACTCTAGGGTTCTTCCACAGCTCAGGGTGATGCAGAAGAGAATCAGGCACTATGTGTGGGATACGTGAAGGTGTTGCAGCTGTGCTGTACAACTTCTGCTGCCTTCAGACATTAACTTTGAGAAGCACAAAGCAGTATTGACATAGTCTCTCTGAACAGCCCAGCAGTAGCTGGGTTTCACAGCAAATGTGTAGAGGTTTATCTTGACAAATACATTCCCAGTAGAGAGCAGTTACCAAGAAGGGGGTACATGGCTAAGCTCCTTCGGGCTTGGAGTGCAAGGGGAGATTTTAACCCTTGTAATGAAGTGGTCTGCTGACATTGGGGTTTGCATCTGCCCCTGACCAGAGGCTGTGCAACTCTGTCTCTGGTATGTGAATCTTGTTTCACTCCCAAGCTTACCAGAAAAATGCAAGAGCCTGGCAATTGCCATAGATACAGTAGGCACTAATGTTCTTTCGGTTTCCAGACTGGGCTGAAGGAAGTGTCTTTGGAGGATTACGAAGGAAGTGAGAAGTATTGTCCAGACACAGCCTATGGTAAGCAAGCAGAGTTAAGCACAAAGGGCCACAGAGCCTTCTGTACATTCTGTATCTGTAGGAGAGGATGGTCTCTACCTACTGTGATAATGACTTCTTGAGCCGTGGTGCTCCAGCATCTGCATTGGACTGGTGCAGGTCATTGCTGCCTGGAGAAGAACCTGTCCTGAGAGCAGGATGTTTCTTTATTACTGTGTGATAAAACATAAGGATGTGATTGATGTTTGTCAACTGCGTTTTGCTTTGAAGAAGGGTGAGAGCCAGATACATTTCTAAGGTAGGACATGGAACAAACAGGGCAGGAGTACTGAAGAAAGTAGGTAGCAAATGAGGGATGCTCTGGAAAGATGGAGTCAGAAAGCATATTGATTGGAATGCTTTCCAACAGAAATGCAGCTTGCAGAGAGATACTGAGCATCACTGACAGTATCAAACTCTCTGCTAGACCCAAACTGTGCATGTTTCCTCCGCTTCAGAACCCCCACGCTGTAGCGAGCAGTTCCTCAGCCGTGCTGCTGGCCTGGTGGGCAGTGGTGCCTCCAGATGGCTGTGTCTGGTCCCCACCCTGTAAGCGACTGACTTCAAACCCCGAACGGCCACTCGTGTTTGAGGAGGGCAGCTCTGCAGAGGCTGTTTGTGCCCAAGGAGAGCTCTGTTTACACGAATCTTCCATATCGCTGTAACCTTCCACTATCGTGTGGCAGATGGAATAATGATTCATGCTGTGAATGTTCTCTGCGTGTTCCTCTTGCGCGCCTGCTGTCTTCTGCTTGGTTTGATCCCATTACATTAGATCACATGTTCTCTGTAGTTTTCCATTGTATTCTTTTCTCCCTTTTTACCCCCTTAACGCTCTGTGTAGTTTCTTTGCTCTGGCAGCCAGATTTCTCTCTGAATATCAACCACAGCCATTCCATGGTAAGACGAGATATTCAGCAAGTCATCTTGCAAATCCCTGATTAACAGAAGCAAAGCTTTCCACCTCTCCTTTCTTAATCCCATCCCTCTTCTCTTTTAACATGCTTTCATTATTTGAGTTCCATTCAATGTGATCTGTGATTTCCCTTCCCCTCCCGTTTCGCAGGCCTGGATTTTCTGGTCCCCGTCGCAGGTTACCTCTGCAGGCTGTGTCACAAATTCTACCATAGCGACTCCGCTGCCCGGCTCGCACACTGCAAGTCCCTGATGCATTTTGAGAACTTTCAGGTTAGACCCTTTGGCGATTGCATGGCCTGGCATTTGTTACCCCCGTGCGTGTCTCTCCATTGAATCCGCCACGTTAGCTGTCTTGTCTCCAGCTCATTTCCATCATCCTTGGTGTCCATTATGCCGTAGCTTTCTCCTGGTGTGCTCTGTCTCTGTCTCCCTTCGCCCTTGTAGATCTAAAACCAGTCAAGTCCTGCTTCCCAGCTACTGCTGCTGTCATCTTTTCGCCTGTTTCTGGCTGGGAATCTTCCTCAGAGTGTCCACTCTTTGCTGAACCTGTGGAGTCTGTCATTTAGTCTAGGCCTCTTCTCTGTTAGATTACAGGTTGGTCAAGGTGGGATTGAGCAGGAGAGAGAGGCTGTTCCTTGTAAAGAAAGCTGGTGCATGTGCATCTCCAGGTGTGATACTGCAAGAACAGCTCCTTTAGCCAAAAGTGTGTGTATGATTTGTCCAGGAAGAGGCCTTGTAAAATCAGATACCTTAGAAATCTGAAAATTTGACATTACAGACTCTTTATGTGATAGAATCTACAAGCTGGTGAGAGTCTATTTGTCCTCAGGGTCAGCCTGCAAGAGGAAGTCTGTCTGTCTGTCTGTCTCTGTCTGCTACCCTTTCCTAGAAACTCCTTAGCACAAAGCTCTGCAAACTGATGCTGTTCCTTTGCTTTTCTGGCTCCACCTAAAGAAACCATATTGCCCCTTGCTGCTTTTGTATCTAAAGCTTTTCTTACTGGGCTGGCCTGGAATCTGCCTCCATTGTTCTGTCCTTGTTGACTTGCCAGGGGATGAGGGGCCTGGATTAGTGCTTGTACAGAGTACGCAGTGCTTGCACTGTTTCTGCCCTATCCAGTGACCACTGCCTGGGCTCTCCTGTATGGGAGAGCACTATTTCCTGTCCTTAACAAGGAGGGAGGCTCCCACATCGACTTTGTCCTCTGCCTGCACCCACAATCTACTCCCAAAAACTACTGTGCTTCCCTACCACCTTTTTAAAGAGTGTTTTGAAAAAAACTCAAACACACATACACAGACACACACCCCTAACCTCCCAAAACTACAGGTTTTTTTCTAGTCTTCAGACAGAAGAAACTATTCCCAGTCAGCCATCACTGCCTCCAGGAAGGGGTGGAGTGCTTTAGAATTCTGCCAGCACTCAGAGCAGTGGATTTGGAATGGGAGGAGACCACAGCTGTTCCTTCATGGTTGCTCATCCTCTCCCACTCCTGCAGCTCATCATTTCAGGAATGAAGGAATTGGACTTGGTGTTTTTCTGGCTTGTTTTAGATCAGCATAGAGTGAAACTGCAGCAGCAGTCACTTATGTCACTCTTTTGGCCCACTTAGAGCTGAAATCAGATGCTCTTCAAATGCATGCTGGAGTGACCTGGGGAGTTCATGAGAACAGTGCAGGCTTACATATCTGCAGGCAGATAACTATTATTCCTGGGTGCCTTGGGGTTGTCACGGTTTGAATTAAATCACTGCCAGTTGCTGGGGTATTCTCAGCAGAGTAGCTCAGCAGAGGGTTTCAAAGCAGAGAATGGTGTGCTGTTGAGACAATTTACAGCATCACTCTGGACACCAATCTGCATGCCTGCACCTGCTTAGGTCTGGGTACAATATGATTCACCTGATCTAATTCCAATGTGGTATGATATTGTCCATATCCCACAATTTCAGGACAGAGGAGGAACAAGCCTGCAGTGATAAATGGAATTACAATGTAAAGCTGCCTGTCAGATGAGCTGTAATTCCACACTTCAGACTGGTGAAAGCCATTATGCTCAAAATTGTTTCCTTAAATTGTCAGGTATAATGGTAGTGCCAATTCAAGGAAGCCTTCAGCAGGCAGCTGAAAGGGAGTTGATTATGAACGGAACTGCTGTGGCAAAGAGGGAACTTGAGTTTGTTCCTTTAGGTCATGCTCTGTCTGGGCAGTGAAGACTGAGTTTCTGCTGTATGTTAGTTAGCTACAGTGAGTTGTTTTCCCGAAATCCAGTCTAGAACATGTGTAGTAGCCATTTTTATCTCTTTGCAGACCTCTACTGGTTCATCATGATAGTGAGTGCAAATGAGTCATTTTATTGGTGATATGTTTACCTTTACTCTGTGGAAAACCCCAGTGACTTGTAACGAGATATAACTGATATCATAGCCTTCCTGTCAACAGTTCCACTGACTGTGCAGATTGTATCAACAGAGTGAAGAAGCTTTCAGCTTAAGCCTTGCTTTGGCTGATAAACATTAAATCACACCAGTAGCTGAGGGCTCTGCAGAGCCTCACATGCTCAGGGCATGTGTCCTGGAAGTAGCTGAAGTAGGAGCTGTCACTTGTACTGTTACATCAACAGAGTCCTGAGTCTGACTGAGGTTAACAGTTGCCAGATTGTGATTTCTGTCTCAGGAGCCACAGGTCTGTCATGCACTCGCTCAGCATTAAGTAATGCGAGAGGGACTTCAGTTTTTAATATCACTTTTCCTCACAGGAGCTGACCCTTCTCTGTTGAGAGCCTCAGCAGCCAGGCCAGGAGCTGCTGAGATCACTTGTGGCCCTGCCACTCACCACTGTTTTCGTACAGGTGTTCCTGGACCAGCTGCTGCTTTGCTGCAGTGACAGGAGCTGAGCTGGGCTTCTCTCTCACATTGGTTTGTTTGTATTTGCAGAGATACAAGGCAGCAAGGCATCGTGCCACAACTGCCTATCCCGAGGCTCCTTTGCATTCCCAGGGCTCCAGCTCCCAATTGCTGGATGATCCAAAACAGCCTCTTGCTACAACATCACATGCCAGCAAGATGAATGATGATCGTGGGATAGATAAGGAGGGCACAGAGCTGTCAGCCCTGCAAGAACAAACCTCAAGGTCTCTGGAGGGTAAGGGTGAGCTGGCCACCTCTAGGCCAGAGGGCAAGAGCCTGGCCAGTGTGACTGATGATGTGTGTGATATCATGGTTGTAGAAGAAAGTCTACAGGAAGAGAACAAGTCCACTGCCACTAGTGCCGACTGCCCGTTCTCTGAGGAGAGCCACACCGTAGGGGAGTCACTGGGACGTGAGGAAGAAGCCAACACAGCCAGGCAGAGGGCAGGCACAGACGACCACCAGGATCCAGGGAGTGGAGGAGGCTTAGGACAGAAGGAGGCAGCAGACGCAGGCCAGGAGGCAGCAGCAGAGCCTTCCTCCCTCGCCAAAGGTGAGACAGCCGGTCTCACCTCTGCTGGGTGCAGACGCTCTTCCAGGCGCAAACCCAGATAGAGTGGCCTTAAAGGAGAGCCCTTTACATATGATATTTGCTGGAAATGTTTATTTTCTGAGTCTTTTAATAGAGCAAAACCTTCAACTTTACTGCTGTTTTTATTTTAAGAATAAATAAGCCTGGCTTTAGCGTGTCTAATACAGGATAGTGTTGCTTATTACTTGTTCAGTTGGGATACAGCAGTTATGTGGAAAGACTGAGACTTGGATTGTTGAACCTGAAAGAAGATGGTAATGGGATTTCCATAGGGGACAAACTTCATGGAATGATTGATGGAGACTTAAGAATTCTTTATAGTTCCTCTCATTTCCTTTCCAGGCAGAGAAAATGTTTGTCTCTTGGGAGACTCTGCCAAATTCTGCTTCTCAGAACACTTTCCTTTCTAAGACATACACTGTTGGACAAGCAGTCTTGGACAAGTCCTAAGCTAGGCAAGAACATGCACCTTGGTCCTTTGTTAATACTACAAGGCTTAATCTGTTCTTATAGTGGAGACTCTCAGGAACAAATTTTGTTTCAAACTGATTTTAATAAAACAGATTTCTTTTAAATAACCTCTTTAACTTTCAAAAAAACCTCCTTTAAATCTACATAAGTAGAACAGTAAGACTTGCTTTAAAAATGCTGGCTTTAGGACATACAAGACCATAAGGTACGGACCAAACCTCTTGTTACTTGTCAGAATGTACAGGGAGGGCTCTGCTCTCTCTGCTCTCTACTGCTGATGGCCATGGTGGGAGCTAACCAGGCAGCTCTGCCTCTCTCCACATCTCAGTCCTTAATGGCAGCTGAAGGAGTGGGGCAGCTCCCAGTTAAAATGGTCAGAAACATCACTCTGGTATCTTGTCTTATCTGCTTGGGATGGAATGGAAGTATCCAGTGATCTGGAACCATGTGCCAATATTTCGTTTATCACAGTTAATGTGACTAAGGGAGTAGCTGTAGCTTCAAGGCAGCAGCTGGCCTAGGCCCTCCATCTCCAGGGCTGTCACCAGAGTTACACTTAGGGACAAGCCTGGAGTCAGGACAGCCCCTGCCAGCTGTGCTTTCTGAGAGAAGGGGGTAGAGTTACTGTATGTGGTTCCCGAGCAGTGAAAGGCACAGTAACATGGCACTCTCTTACAAGAGCAAGAAAGAGCATTTATTCAAGGAAATCATAGGTTTAAATAGCATACATCGTGCAAAACAATTCAGAGAAACTTCTTTGGGCAGAGGAGCAAGACCCCCTTTTAGAAACACAGTCTGTGACTAGCATCTAGCAGGTAATTTAGCGTCTAGCATGTAATCTTTGTTTTGGGTTGTTGTCCTTAAGGAGCCTGACAGCAAAGCTCATCCAGCCTGGGAAAAATCCTGGCTGGATTTTCCTAGGCCTCAGACAGTTGCCCACAGGTAGAACCATAATACTCCTGTCTTGGATTTAAGGAAATGAGAGCAGAGATAATTTTTCCACTTGTGAAGAGAGCCTACCTGCAAACTACTCGCATGGCCTCAGGTTTCTTACAGCTAGCTTTACCCAAATGTGAGTGCCAGGCTCATGTTGGGGAGCAGAAAGAACCAGCTCTCCTACACCCTCCCTTGTGCTTCTGCACCTGTCTCACAGCTAAAGGAAAACAGAACATGGAGATGAATGGCAGGATACACAGAAAGGAACAAGTACCAGACATGAGGCACCTCTTCTATTCAAGTTTTACATTAAATTGGTGGCCAGCAATTGTCCCCTTAGCAACACCAGCTGAGAGTGTGTGGTCAGACTCCTCTAGGCAGGAGGCTGGGATCCCTGTACATCAGCTCCTGTGTTCAGCTGCTTGCTCTGCTGCTGGAACTCCAGCCGGGTCTGGCGGTTGGACTCCAGCAGTTCCTTCAAGCAGATGTGTAGGTAATCATTCTTCTCCTCCAGGTGATCCAAGCAGGAGTTGATCTGGTCCAGCATGGAATTTATTGCTGCATATTCTAAAAGCAAGGGAAATGAGAGACTGAACAATGTAATTACATTGTCACTGCAGTCAGAGCAGGCAGCAAGAGCTCTGGCAAATACATGCCCGCAGCATTCTGACTCTGCCTTATTTGCTCCCGGGTAGGTGAAATAAAATGCAACTGAATCCTGCATGTAATCTGTTCCCTGACCAAATTAGGCCAATGAGAAGCTGGAAAACTGGTAACAAGATCTAAGGCAAGGTAGCTGGGCAGTCTAAACCCATTGTGGGCACATCTGAGAGCTTCAGATCTTACACACAAACAGCCAACCACAGGCTGAGTGCTGACTGCAACAGTACCAGATAAATCCCAAAGACAAGTCAGCCTTTTTAGCTGCCTTTGGAATCATCTTTCCTGATAGTACAGGCATTTTGTCAGCATGTTGCAGGGTTTATTTTCTGTGATTATCTGGATAAGGCTTCCAGGCTGGGATGTGCTTCACTCAGGCCTGGCTGGAGTCAGGCTGCCCTAACAGTGGCTGTGGCAGGAGCAGGGGATGAGCCCAAAGGTGCTGGCAGTGGCACCATTATTTCCACAGGAAGGTAAGTGCTGGGCACTGAGTTCAGCCACAGGATTTTCATGTTCTATTAAGGCTTGGGGTACTTAAGATTAAACCCAGATTTACTGCAGATGATCCTGGCAGTTGGTTCTCTAGGTACAGTTTCTAATTCACAGCATTGTTTCAAGTGGAACAGTTTGCCTCAGTACAATGGCATTTCACAGTGGTGTGTGTTAGCACTGTTACTCAGCTGAAGAGTACTGTGCTACTGCATCAAATACTTGTTTTTGGATTGCTCCAAGCACTATTTCACACAATCCTGAAGAGTAACAAAAACCCAGACTGAAAAAACGGACAAGATAAACTGCTGAGGTTATTCAGGACCCCTGGGGGGCTGCAGGGGACCTCAGATGGAGCCAGTCCTGTTTTCCTTTCTGAAGCCACGCAGCTGGGGGAGTGCAGGGAGGCAGAGGTAGAGCTGTGACTTGTGGGCTGATGTTTGTGAGAATCATGGGCTGCAGGACAGGCAAGCATGCCTGTGTGGGTGGGACAAACTCACAGCTCAGGGGCTGGCTCCTCTCCACCCAGCTCCTCTGAGCCCAGTGTGGTACTCACAGTGCCTGGAATGCTGGGCTGAGCTGAAGGATGCGGAGAGAGGAGGGAGGATAGGGATGTGTTCTAGGCACCCTAGGAGGATCAGGCTGTGCTGAAATCCCCCAGATCAGCTCAGCCCCTCTCAGCTGCCCCAGCACACTGGGTCCAGGCACTGCCATTTCCAGCAGCTTTAAAAGAACTGTGAATATTTAAACATTGAAGTAATTTCCATTATTAATAACTAAGAAGTTTCATTATTAAAAACTAATTATCCTCCTTTTCTTATAACCACTTTGGAGCTGTTCAGAGTGTTGCAGCCTTTAATTCTTCGGAGAATTGTGTAATGTTGCATTTGAGCTCATTAATAAAAGTTTGGCCTTGCAGGTATACTCAGAGGTGGCATTACAAATGAGAGCACTGATGATGTTCTTGGATTTAAAAATCAATCCCACAAACACATGCTTTCCAAAGAGGTGGCATTATCAGTATTTTTCAAACTATCAGCATTTTTCAAGGTACGTGAGTTACAGCTCTTCAATGTGATACACCATATTCCACTGAAATGGTGAGCAATCCCAAGCAGACATGGTAACTACTTCTGGCAAGGGACATTCATCAGCTTGGCAAGAAGTCTATAATCACAGCAGAAGCTTAATTTTCTCAGTGCCTAAAACTCAGATGAAGGTTATATAATTTGTGCAGCTTTGAGAAATGAAAAAAATTTAACCATTTAAAAATAAGCTGTAAAAACCTTTTACTTGATTGTTTTCCATTAGTTGCAAGCTTGGTGGATTTTTGTGGAAACACAGCTACATCCCTATTGGAAACACAGGAGTGTGACATTTGCATAACTCCTCTACATTCTTACAAGAATAGTTGACAAAAATCAGGTTTCCTACTTGAGATGAAGGAAGAGATCAACAGCCTCAGCCCCACTAAACCAGGAAATAGCTGCAGCCCTTTATGACCAGCTACTGCACACAAAGCCCAGGTAATTACAAGATGAACAACCCAATTAGGTTAGGATGTAGATCCAATTTAGTGACTTTCTCCATCACATCTTAGCTCTTCAAAAAACGTGAAATACATATCACTGTGATGATGCAAAGCAGTGAATGTGCTTGGGGTGTTTCAGGGCAGAAAGTGTCCTGTCACTGCAACTATATCCCAGATACAACTCCTAAAATCACCTGTGTGGGTCACAGCTGGGAACACAATGTTCGGGGAAAGAGCAGAACCCGACTCCACCATTTTCAATAGAAGAGTAGCAAAGTGCTTACTCTGAAAGAATTCCAGTTTTAAGCGTGACCTCTATGTCAAATACCTGCTCTGATGTCGTCTCACTTCCTCCATGGTCTGGTTCTAACCGGACAGGGCAGTATCAGAAACTTCATACCCAGGCACTGCAGAAATGCCCCAAAGTGGAATTTGCCAAGCTACCTCTGAACATCCTCTTTCCTGATATCCGCACCCCGTACACCAGCAAAAGCACAAAATAAATTTTTTCACAAGAAGATAATCCACCCCAGGGCAACACGTAGGAGCTCGGTGCCCCATGGCTGGGTGGGAATCAGAGCCTGCAGCCTGTCAGCCCCACCGCCGTGCAGCGAGTGCATCGCTGGCCTTGGGCACCGCTCCCGGCAGAACATCTGGGCACACCTGAGCACATCTGGACACACCTGCGCTCTGCCACCCGCAGCCCAGGGACCCAGGCCAGGCCATCCTGCGCCACGGAATCCCCTCCGAGATGGCGGCCCCGCTCTCCCCCACGCACCTTCCTCCTCGAAGGTGTCGCCGCCGTCGTCGCTGTCGTCGCCGGTGCCGCCGCCCAGCACGTGCGGGTCTCCGTTGGGCCCCGACATCCCGCCGCGCCCGCCCGCGCCTCGGCGCCGCCCGCACGGCGCGCCCGCACACGCGCGGGGCCTGCAGCCAATGGGAGGGCAGAGCGCCGTGCGCGTCACGCGGGCGGGCGCTGCGGCCAACTCTGCGGTTAGCGCCGAGCTCGCGGGGCGCAGGCGCGCGGGCGGGTGGGTGCGGTGAGGGGCTCTGTGCGCGGTGCGGCCCCGGGGGTCAGCGCCACATTCCCTTTCTCTCAGGGATCTTTCCCGGCGCTACGCTGTGTCCTTGCCCTCCCCAAGTGTCCTCAAGTCCTCCCAGATTCTCCCGCTTAGGGGCTGCCATCAGCACTAAGCGCTTCTTTCCCAGCACAAGTGATGCTCCGTATGGATGAACCTGCATCCTGTCTGTGCGGGCCATCCCGTCCCAGCGAGGGCTTTGCTGCTGAGCCCCCAGCTCCAGCCCTGTCACCAGCTCTGCTTTGTCTGCTTAGCTCTGCTAAGCGGCTTGAATCAGCCTCAGGTCACCTTCACATTCTTCTTCCCAAAACAACAAACACGATTCACTTTGCCCTTCCCTGTCTTTGGCCTGGTATCAGCTGCACCTCAGTCACCTTGAGGAAATCTCATTGCCGTGTGGTGTTTTCATCCCCGGGAGAGAAGTCACTGGGATGAAAATAACCCACAATTAGAGCATCGATTCAAGCAGCACTCCTGATATCAAGGACTCCGTTATTGAGTGGGTATTTGGGACAAAGACAAAATAAAAGGTCATGTCCTCATTTAACATTTCAGCCATCTCTCCTTTCTGCAGGTAATAACCCTGCTGCACTGCAGAGTCAGGCTCATGTTGCACCCCAAACAGGGAAATTGGATATAAGTGTAATTAATGGATGTAACCACATGTAAATAAAACAGAAGATGACTTTCAGTGTGGAGATGTGCACTTACACTGTGGGTGCTGGTCAGAATTCACAGCCCCACAGGGCAGAGACCCACAGAACGTCAGAATGGGTCAGGTTCAAAGGATCACAGTGGCTCATCTGGTGTCACCTTCCTGCCCAAGCAGGGTCATCCCAGCACACATGGCACAGGATTGTGTCCTGACAGTTCTGGAGTATCTCCACAACCTCTCTGAGCAACCTGCTCAGGGCTTGGTCACTGCACAGGGAATATTTTCCTCATGTTCAGGTGGAACTTTCTGAGCATTAGTTCCTCTTGTTCTGTTGCTCGGCTCCATGGCCTGATCCACTGTCTGCCCTCTCACCGACAGACATCAATAAAGCCCTCTGTCAGCCGCCTTTTGTCGCCACTGAACAGGCCCAGCTCCCTCACCCTTTCAACTGCTTATTTTATTCCCAATTTACACTGTGGTGCGTTCTCAGATTACATAATTACAGGGCAGCCTTGTCGGGTGTCCCGTGGGAGGTGTCCATGCGGGGTGTCCCGTGAGGGATGTCCCGTGTGGGGTGTCCCGTGTGGGGTGTTCATGAGCGGTGTCCCGTGAGGGATGTCCCGTGTGGAGTGTCTGTGTGGAGTGTCCCGTGTGGGGTGTCCGTGTGGGATGTCCCGTGTGGGGTGTCCGTGTGGAGTGTCCCGTGTGGAGTGTCCATGAGGGGTGTCCCGTGAGGGATGTCCCGTGTGGGGTGTCCCGTGCGGGATGTCCCGTGTGGGGTGTCCCGTGAGGGATGTCCCGTTCGGGGCCTGCCCTCAGCGGGCGCGGTGCCGCCATGCCCGAGCGCCGGGCCGGGGCCGTGCCGGGGCGGTGCCGCCGTGCCCGGGGCGGAGCGGCCGCTCTCCGCCCGCCCTCAGCCGAAGATGGCGGGTGCCGGCCGAGTGTGGCGGGTCGGAGCGCTGCTGCTGCCGCCAGCCTGGCGGCTGCGGGCCCCAGGACGAGCTTTCGGTACCGCGGCGGGACGGGGAGGCAGCAGCGGCGGCGGCCGCCTGGTGCTGGGCGCTGCGTTCGCGCTGGGCGGCAGCGCCGGGCTGTGCCTGGCGGCGCGGCAGCGCCTGCGGGAGCACTCGGCCGCTGAGGTAACGCCGGGGGCGGCTCCCCCTGATCCCCGCCGTGCCCTCCCCGAGGCCTGCGGTGACCCCGCTGCGAGCCCCCGGGGACAGCGGTTCCCCAGGGACCCAGCGGCTCCTCCTGCCCCGGTTTGAGTGAGGGAAAAGCTTAAAATGGTCTGGGAGGCCCGTGGCAGAGCATTCCTTGAGCAGCTGTAAGGAAAGCCTGTCAGTGTGGGCTTCCTGCGGGTGTGGAGCCTTTTCTGTTGTTGCTTTTTTGCAGCACCCGCGCAGGGTTGTGTAACCCAGTAAATTGTAAATGAGAAACAAAGTGGGGTGGCTGCATTTGTTCTTTAATGTGTGAGGAATGATTGGCACGGCCTGTCAGGCTGCTGAGGTGTAGCAGCTTTGCGAAACGTCCCATAGCTGATGTCCCTGTGGCCCTGGGCTCTCCCTGCCCTGTCCCAGTTGTGCCCAGGTTGTTGATCCTAGGAGCGTGTACTTGGGCGCAGACACGTGCCTAAAATCAAATGCCAACTCTGCTCTCTCCACCTTGTGGCCTCAACAGAGGCTGATGTGGGGGAGGGATTGGCTTGTAAAGGCTTTACTTGTGTTTATTGTAATACTATTCAAATGGTTGTGTTTTTCTATAGAATTCTGTTTTACAGAATAGAAACTATAAAGGGGTAAACTGTCTGGATTTAACTTTTTTTTTTTCCTGGCTGTGGATAGGAGTTTCCAGCATATTAAATAGATGTTTAGAGAAACAGGTTGCTGGTCCCAGTGGGTGAATATTTAAATATTTGATGCCATTTAAAGAAAGCATCTGATAGCCAAGATATGCTCATGATCAGATGTTGACACTGAACATCGGTGACTATGACTTCGTGACAGAAATAAGGGTGGAAGGAAGGTAGTGTTTTATGTTTTAGCAGAAAGTTGAATTTTCTGTTCTCTTTCTTCCCCAGCTGCCTGTGGGGAGTCTGCAGCTCACTCTCTACCAGTATAAAACGTGTCCTTTCTGCAGTAAAGTCCGAGCTTTTCTTGATTATCATGGACTGCCCTATGAAATTGTGGAAGTAAACCCAATTATGAGGAAAGAGATCAAATTCTCTTCCTACAGAAAGGTGCCCATCCTCCTAGCTGATGCTGGGAGCCCTCTGGTAAGTCTTCCTGTCTTGGAGCCTCAGCATGCAGGGGAAAAGGTTTTGAAGAATTTCCTTTTCAATTTAACCTCCTTTTAAAAGGTTCTTTTAATCCTGTTTTTCAGCAATTGAACGACTCCTCGGTGATAATCAGTGCAATAAAGACCTATCTTATTTCCAGGTAAGAAAACAGAGTGATGAGAGAAGAGTTGAATGTGGAGGGCCCAGGTTAAGTAGAGATTTAGAAGACTCTGAGTGTGCTGTAAGTCCCTTGCTGACCTCAGGCTCTGAAGCTCTGGGTGACCTGAGCCTGGCTGTGATAATATGGGGGGTGGCTATATGTGTTGTGATGTGTGTGATGTAAAGCAAAACTTGTACCTTTCAAAAGTAAAGTCTCATCCGTGAGATTCTGTTTGCACAAAACCTACTTAAACACGGACCAATGTTAGTCCTGGAATTGAGCTTACAATTAGCCACTTGTAACATCTAGAATGAAATGGCATTGTTGTGCCTATGGCCTGTCCTTTAGGTCTACTTGAGAATGGTAGGAAGTTTTATGCCTGCAGAAATTTCTGTTCTGTCACAGACAAAGGTAGATGCGCTAATAATAGTTATTTGCAAGTAGCTGTTCCAGTCTGGCTTTTTTTTCCAAATAGAATCTGGAACATTGTGCACTTACTTTTAGAATAATACATTTTATAGTGTGTATCTTTCAATCTGTCCTTTGCTCTTGCTCCTTTTTTGTAGCAGCTAGATCTGTGCTAACTGTGTTTCTTTTCACAGGAGGAATAGCTTAGAAGAAATCGTGTCCTTTTATCCACCTATTAAAACGGTGACTGAGCAAGGCAAGGAGGTGCTTGAGTATGAGAATAAATACTGGCTCATGCTGGATGAGAAGGAGACAAAGAAAGTCTATCCTGTCAAAGAAGTGAGAGTGTAAGTGCTCTTCAGTTTCTGGGCTCTCCAAATAGGGTCACAGCCCCCTCCATATGTACTCAGGGTTAATGTAGATGTAAAATCCCACTAGGGCTGACAAGTCTTGTCACACCCCTGTTAGTGTTTCACGCGTCATTAGTTGGTTTGCTGTGTTTGTTAGATAATTCAAAACAAAGCTGTTAGACAGCCTAGTTACCACCACCATGGTCACGCAGGCCTTCAGCTGCCTCCAGTTTCCTTCTTGGCCACAGAGGAATGCTATTGAGGGAGAGTTTCCCTTCCTGCTTTATTTCTCATATTGGGCAGAGAACCTAATGCTCTATCTTAATCTTAAATTCAGTTTGAGATTGGAGGAGCCTTGCCAAGGATAACAATGCTGAGTGCATTTAAGGAAGGTCACCAGAATATCTGGGTAGGAGTGTTTGACCGTGGAAGGATCTCTGACTAAGGCTACTGTGATCCTGCCTCTTGTAACCCTTCTGTTGTACCTCATTCACTGAAAACTTCCTTTTGACTGCTTGCAGGGAAGAAATGAAGTGGAGAAAATGGGCAGATGATTGGCTTGTTCACCTCATCTCCCCCAATGTTTACCGCACCCCCAAAGAAGCCTTGGCATCTTTTGATTACATTGTCCGTGAGGGGAAGTTTGGCACCTTGGAAGGTCTCTTTGCCAAATACATGGGGGCTGTTGCCATGTTCTTTGTTAGCAAGAGGCTGAAGAAAAGGTTGGTATCACTAAGCACCAAGTACACAAGAGGAGAAATAGCTCCTCCTTAGCTGTGAACCACAGCTGTCAAAGGGCAGAACCTCAGAGTTTTAAACTGAACCATTTAATCCTGTATTTCTTCAGCTGGAGGTACTGAACCCCTCTACTCATCCACTGTTTAATTACTGACTGCCCCTTCACTCTGAAATACTGCCCTTACTTGCAAACCAAAACCAGCCCGTAAAGTGAGAAGTGATAGAATGTAAGGATAAAAACAAACTGATTCTTCCCTTTATCCAGACACCGGCTTCGAGATGATGTCCGAGAAGATTTGTATGAAGCAGTTAATGAATGGGTGAAAGCTGTTGGCAAAAATCGACTGTTCATGGGCGGGAACCAGCCAAACCTCGCTGACCTGGTAAGGGCTTCATCCCTGCAGTTATTGTCAGTGGTTCACAAATTATCCTGCTGCTCATCTCTGTGAAATGGTAAATACAAGTACAGGCAGAGAAGTTGAGCTATGTGAGTTATATTTTCCTTTGTGCAGTAATACATGGTGGGAATGTCCCCATAACTGCACATAGATTCTGATCCTTCTTTGCTGTTTCCTCATAGAAAAACATGCATAATCTTAATTACCTTTCTGCCATTCACTCTTGCTAATCAGAAGGATGGATCAGATAGCAGCACAGGGGAAGAGCCGTACTGGCTTGGCTGTTGAGACACTTATTGTACCCTAAACTATTCTCCACAGCTGTTTCAGTGTTGTTCTGACCTCTCTGCTCTGCACAGGCAGTGTACGGGGTGCTCCGGGTCATGGAAGGGCTGGAAGCCTTTGATGACATGATGGCTCACACCAATGTTCAACCTTGGTACCAGCGCATGGAAGAAGTCATTCAAAAAACTGGAGTTGCAATCTGATGCCAGCTGCACCTGCCTCCCTGAAGTAACTTGCATGGTGAAAACTTCAGAAGAAATGGTTCTTATTCTTAGAGTTGACTGGTCACGCCTAATGGACTGACACGTGAACATCAAATCGCTGTGAGAGAAAAGTCCAGTTGGGTGTTTGTAGAAGGACGGGGACAGGTAAAAGAAAGGGATCTTGGATTCTGCTGGAAAGGAGATGCTCTGAACTGAAGAATGCAGCAAAAAGGCTTCTTTCAGACAAGAGACATCCTCAGAGCAGGTTACTGTAATAGCAAGATGCTCTTGGCTGATGTTATGGCTGTGTCAGATGTGGTAGGCCTGACCAGCTTTTGCCTTAGGCTGTCTTCTGCTACTCATCCATGTCACCTGAAGTGTTTTTCTGACTGAAACACTGGATACTGGTTTTTAAGTGACAATATTTCCTGCAATAGAATCTTGTAAACCTAGTGCTAAGGGAACTGGAGGAATCTGCAGTGCTGGAGAAGGCACCCTTCCTCTGACAGCAGCGAGGCTGCGCTCTGCAGGGCATCTGCTTTCACTCTTCCATGTAAATGGTTCTCTCAGGACTTGATTCTGTACGGTCTGCAAGGATAAAGGCTGGCTTTGTTCTGTCCCTGGTGTGAGATCTGAGTCCTTACCTTACGCTTTACACCCAAAGAACATGGCCTACATTGAAATGACAAATGCAGAGCAGTTATCGGAAAGGCTTGTCTTGCATGAGATCTGTCTGGAATATCCTCGAAGATCAGTTTGTTCTTGTTTTAGAAAAAGGAGGATTAAGAGCCATCTGCATGGCCAGGGGATCTCTAGATGTTTCTGTCATGCAAGAGTAACAAAGGATTTGCTGATGTGGCAGTCAGATTAGGAGCTGTACCTGCAGCTAAGTCTTCTGAGCTGTGCTGGGTAGAATCATATAATGATTTGTATTGGAAGGAACCTTAAAAACCATCTTGTTCCAACCCCCTGCCATGGGCAGGGACACCTTCCATTAGACCAGGTTGCTTCAAGCCCTGTCCAACCTGACCTTCTAGGGATCCAGGGGCAGCCACAAGTTCTCTGGGCAAGCTGTGCCAGGGCCTGCTCATTCTCACAGGGAAGAATTTTTTTGTAATATCCCAGGTAACCCTGCTCTCTGTCAGTGGGAAGCCACTGCCCCTTGTCAAAGTGCCGCTCTAGCTGCAGAAACAGTATTTGTCATAGCAAGTGGCAATGCAGGTTCAAATTTGAGTAATATTCTGCACAGCCCAAGGCTTCAGAATCCTTAATTACCACCTTGATCAAGTTCTGTTTCCGTGGAAGAACACACAGTTTTCAGGCAATCTGATTTATTGTGGTATTTCAGGTGCAGTTGAAATTGGTCTATAATACAGCTGCTTGCCCAGTGTGTGTTCAGGGGGAGTACCTTTATTGGTTCTAAGAATGGTAGTGATAGAAATTTGGGTTTTTTTCTGAATGGAGGACTAGTTCCAAATTCAGTTATGATCTGACATTGAAGGAAGAAAGAAAATGTTTACAGTACAAATGGCTGTGTGGCTGCTCTGACTTGGATTTCTTTAAACTGTTCTGTACTGAAACTTGTGTTCCACACTATCAATAGGCAATGTTCTTTTAAACATTTATATTGAGCATGCATAAGCAGGAGGTTGAAGAAACCCTTGATGATAATTTGAGCATCCACCTCAAGAGGGAGGAAGAGATTCTCATGTTAAATGAGGATCTGAAGCACCAAGGACTCAGTGACTCCACTTCTCCTTGCTGTGCTGTGCTACATGAATCAGTCCTCTCAAAATGAATATCCGTAACACTAACATGCCATAATATTACATTAAATAAAGATTGTTTCAGGATTTTGTATCACCTTTTATAAAGTCTTAGAATGTTAAGAGATTGGAATGGACCTTAAAGATGATCTACCCCCAACCTTAGGGATGGCCATGGGCAGGGATACCTCCCACCAGACCTCTTATCCAGCCTGGCTTTGAGCACTGCCAGGGTTGGAGCATCCACAAACTCCCTGGGCAACCTGTGCCAGTGTATCAGCAGCCTCACAGGGAAGAATTTCTCCCTAATATCTAACCTAAATTGCCCCTCTTTCAATTTTCACCTCCTCCTATCACTAAAGGTCCTGATGAAGGGTCCCTCACTGGCTTTCCTGTAGCCCCCTTCAGATCCTGGAAGGTGCTGCAAGATTTCCTTATGACATTTCTCTTTTCCAGTCTGAACAGCCCCAACTCTCAGCCTGTGTTCTTAGGAAAGGTGCTCCAGTCCCCTTATCAACTTCTTTGTAGTCTCCAACAAGTCCATGTTTTTGTGTTGGGGACACCCAGAACTGCACACAATTCTGGTTAACAGTTCACAGTAAAACTGGCTGTGCACACACTTCAGCTATCACCTTTAAGACGCTAAACCTCATCTCAAAGGCAACGCCAATAAAATTCACTTAATAATCCAGCTATTCCACCCTCTCTTCAGCCCTCCCCATTTCAGCGCGGAGCAGCAGCCGTTCCGGAGGGCGCCGTTCTGCCGTGTGCGCGGCCGGGGAGTCCCGTGCCCCGGCGGGTCCCGTGCCCGGCTCGCGCCGGCCGCATGGAGCCGCGGGCGGTTACCGGGGGCGGTTACCGCCGCTCAGGATCGTTCGAATCGCCCAATGGTGGAGCCGCGGGCGGCGCGGCGGCGACGGCGGCCAGGTCCTTGCGGGCGGGCCTGTTGTCCTTGGTGTGGGAATCAGTCTCCGTGCCCAACTCATGCCCGCACCTGCACCGCCCGCCGCGCCGATGGGGAGCTGAAGTGGCTCCGGACCCCGCGCGGTACCAACTGGTGAGAGCGCCGAGCCCGCGGAGGGCGGGGCGGGGCGGCCTCGCCCTGGGGGGTGTTCCCTCACCGTGTGGGTGTCCGAGCCCCGGAAATTTTTCCTTGCTCCCTCCTTTTCGGGGCCCTTGGTGCTGCGCGGCCGGCGGAGCCGTCGGGCTGGGGGTAACGGCGCGGCGCGGGCGGGCGTTGGGAGTTGCCGGGCCCTGCTGGGTGAGGCCTGCCCTGCCCTCAGAGCTGCGGGCGCACACGGCCCCCAGCCCGCCTCTCTGCCAGCCCCAGGTGGCCACAGATTCCATGGAAAACCTCCAGAGACTGCAGGAGGAATTAAAATTTACGAGTGAGCCTTGTTGCTAAGGGAGGCGCGGTGACAGCGTTTGGTTGTCACTCGTGGTGATTCGAAAGCTTCTGTCAGTGCTGGGCCCGGGGAGACTTCAGCCCTTCCTTGGAAAAACGATGATTAAAACACCCAGCAGTGTTTGGAGTTGTTCATAGCTGGAAGGTGGGGAATCCTGTTCTTTCAGAAAGCTGTGTCTCCCTCTTCCTGAATTAAAGGAAGTACTGCTGTGTTCCTTAAAAGTTGCAGCTATAATTTGAAAGTTTCTAAGTGAATAGTGCCATCATGCTATTACACAAAACTTTTCCACTGTCTGAAACAATTGCCATTGTCAGTATCTTAGGAATTGCAGTCTCTGTCCTTCCCTCATCCCGTGTTTTACCGAGAAGCTAGTGCACACCAACTTTTGTTGTTTGGGTTCATGTACTTGATATGTTTGAGCCTTGGTGTTCAGAAGTTGGCACCTTTTCCTCTTAATAATTTTATTATTTCTCTATCAGGTGTATCTCATCCGTCAACGAAGAAGTTGCCTCTTCCCCCAAATCCGTGTCCAGGAAAGTCAAAAGCGTGAAAGTAGCTGTAAGTAACTTTACCTAGGCTGACAATATCCTTTCTGCCAGAATCAAATCAGCACTGCTGGAGGCTTTGTGTAAGATTTGCAATTCCATTATGCTGTTACATCAACTGAGGAGCATCAAGCTCCAAGATGAAGACTTGAACCTTGTGTCTCTAGGCTTTTCTGTGTTGTGTCAGGTTATGCTTATGTGTTTCTGTGGAGAATAAAGAAATGCTGTGATGCAATGGCTTTTAAGGATTTATGCTTAAAAAAGACACTCAAAGTTAAGCACATATGAAGGAGCATACAGGTTCAGGGTTCTAGGATGGAGTGGTCTGATGATTTCCTGATGGTGTTTCTTAACTGTTAAATTAATTCTCCTTCCTGTTTCAAATTTCTCTTTGTAATCAGATTTTGTTGGTTATAGGAACCCTTGATTTGCTCATTTGCTTTATGACTTTGAAATTCAATGATTCTTACAGATGTCTGCTATCAGTCCACCTGTGTTTGATCTTCAATAACCAGGTTAAAAGCAGAAAATACTGGAAGCAGAGGAATTGTTTGTGTTAGTCCTGCCTTTATAGAAGAATAGTGTGCAGTTCAAAATGGCAGATGCTACTGATAAAAAGCACAAATGTTAACCAAGGCTGGCCACTGTTCCTCTCTGAACACTGAAGAAAATGTTATTTCCAGTTTCCTTATTCACAGGTTTCCCTTCATTGTATTTCCCTTTCCCATTTGTGGGAGAAGAGCCATGAAGAACCGTTGCTCATCTCCCCCTTTGCACGTCCATGTGGATGAAAACACCCCCGTCCATGTCCATATTAAAAAGGGGCAGAAAACCACACCTACAAAATGCCAGGTACGAGTGTGCATCTGCTTGGTTGTAAGGGCTGCAGAGAGGAAGGTGAATGGCCCTAGAAACATCACAAAATCTTCCAGGTCTGTTCTACTGTTGTGTTAGAGCTGTGAGACTTCATATTTAGTGGTGAATTTGCAGTGACACATTTGCTATGTTGATTTGTTGAAAGATGATTTTACTTTTCATGTTCATGTGAGAAATGTTGCTTCCAATGTGATTTCATTTGGAGGATTTTTTCACTTTTATTTATTGGATTTGTGTCCTGATCATGTTTTCTATTTTGCTTCATATCTATTTTTGGAGGAAGGCTTTGAGGAGAGGTAGTACTTAGGCATTTCAAGTACCATCTTGTATTAAAATAAATGTGCTTAGAAAAAGAACCTTGATTCAAACCATCTTCTGGCATTAAAGACATTCTCTGTCCGCTGAGCTCTGCAGCAAAGAAGATCTCCTCCCAGCCTTAACCACAGGAGGCACAAGGCAAAACTGAAGTTGAGGTTGTAGCTATTCCATATCCTCTTTTGTTGCTGGATATTTATGGAAAATTGTCCTAAAAAGTTGATGGAAGTTGCGATCTCATTCTTCCTTATCTGCAGACATTCTGTTCCTAAGTCTTCCATTAATTCTGTGTTTGTTGCTAACGGCTAATTTCATAATGGGATGGAATGACAGTGAAAATAATGAGTCCTATTAATTAATTGCCAGTAGGGAGTGTTTACAGCATCTGATTTTTCTCTAAGGTTAGAATCGTGCAAAACCACTTTAACTCTCCTTCAGTTAGAGCAGCTCAAGTTCAATACAAATAAATATGGATCTTGTAGTTGACTGCAGAGTAGGGGAAACACTTCCAGAGCTTTCCAAAATCAATCACAGTGTCAGATGGTACAGCTGCTTTTTTGTGAGGTGAGTCTGGGATGGAGAAGGGATCTCCCAGAGATCTCTCAGGTCCTACCTCCAACCATCCTGAGTGTGCAATAGCCTTTCCTTCTGGCTGGTGTCAGCTTCCTTCAGTAGCTGCCTCATCTCACCTGATGCATCCTGCGAAACGCTACTGATGAATGATCTTTCATTTGGTTTTGCCGCACTAAAAATTGGAAATGGTTCTTTAAGGGTCTGTGATTTATTTTATTTTCTCTTTCTTCAGCAAAAGCAGAAACAGAAATCAAAAGGGGAAGGTGTGCGAGCTGTGCGGGTGAAAACTAAGGCCCCTTGGATCCCCCCAGGCAAAACAAGTACCCGTGACTCCATCTTGAAATGGGAGGTACAGCTGGTTTGGCTCTTTAAAGCAAACTTTGCGGCTTAGCCGAAATGGAAGAGAGCAGTTGAGTAGTGAGAGAGTTGGGCAGATCTGAAAGAAGCCTACTGTCACTTACCATCTATTTGAAGTGTCTTCTATAAATCTTTCTCACTTTTTAATATAGAAAAATGGAGAATTCATAAGCAGCCTCTGGCCATGCCTTTCTGTCTTCTCTAGAAGCCAGACACATTTGTTTGTTTCTTGTCATACAGTGCCCTTCAACATCTCATCTGGAGGCTCAGCGAGGGACTGCTGGTCTTAGTCTCTTCCGAAGCACGGAGCATTTGTGTACCATTGTGTCATATTTTCTTTCTCATGGGCTGATAGTTTTGCATGTTGTATTCCTGGCACTTCCTAGATGAGGATTTCAGCTTCGATTAGTTTTGCTTCTTCTTTGTGCTCTTTCTGCATTCTTGACCTTTCCCCGATGGAAATGGACAAGCCGTTTGTAAATGGTTTTTTTCTTTGCTAGCCTTGCTGCAGTGATGTGACCCAGTCTCAGTTTTTTGGCAATGTTAGCTTTGGAATACTATTTATAATGTTATACTAAAAAAGTTAAACCCTTTATTCTCTGGCAGGAATCAAGTGACCGTGTTGCAGCTATACCTAGAGAGTCAGGCAGGATGCAGTCGGTTCTGCAACTCAGCGACCTCTCCACAGAGGATGATGATCCCACTTGCTGCAGAATTAACAAATATGAAAGGAAGATCGATAACCTGATGAATATGGTGGGAACTCTGAAGAAAGAGGTGAGGAGACAGTGGAAAGACCTGCTGGGGCTTTGTAACTGTTCCTTTGACAGGATGAAGCTGGAGGCAGGTCTTGGTGCAATGGAAGGCTACCCAGGCTCTTGGTAGCTTGCTTAAAAAACAGTCTGAATTGTTTAGAAAAGCTGAACTATCCTGGTGAGAAATTCACTAAACCACACTATGAAACATTTCAAAATATTACTAGTTTAATAAGGTATTGCTGTACTTTAATTTCCAAATAATCTCTCTTGCTCAAGCCCAAAATCTGAAAACTGATGATTCCAGAAAGTGAAAAATACAATACATTGATATTTTATTGTCAAAAAATCCCCTTATTCAATGAGATTGTTTTTTCTGATACAGTTTGAAAAATGTGCAACCCAGTGATGTTGTGTTTTCCAGATAAACAGGCTCTTATGCAGTTGACACCACTTTAAAAATACGTGGGAGATGTTCCCAGGTTTCATAAGATGCAACATGGTGGGGGTAAACTGCATTTTTAACATCAAGTTAACACTCAGAGTAGCAAATCTTGTATTATTATTTTACTCAAAACTACATGGATGTCAAATCAGTGAACAAGAATAGGATTTGTGTCAAGTACATTCTTACATGAAGCATATTCTATTTTATTTATGCTACAAAGTTTGGTGGAATTACTTGCATGATTATAAAATAAAAATCAATTTTAGAACCACAGAGTTACTGAGAATTACAGAATGAGCTAGGTTGGAAAGACCATGGAAAGATCATCAAATCCAACCTGTGACCTAACATCTCCTCATCAATTAAACCGTGGCAATGAGTGCCATGTCCAGTGTTTTTTTAAACACATCCAAGGACAGTGACTCCACCACCTCCCTGGGCAGATGATTCCAGTGCCCAATCACTCTTTCAGTAAAGAATTTTTTCCTGATATCTAACCTAAACTTCCCCTGGAGCAGCTTAAGACTGTGTTCTCTAGTTCTGTCAGTGGTTGCCTAAGAGAAGAGACCAACTCCCACTTTCAGGGAGTTGTAGCAAGTGATGAGGTCTCCTTTGAGCCTCTTTTCCTCCAGGCTAGACAACCCCAGCTCCCTCAGCCATTTCTCATAGGGCTTGTGTTCCAGGCCCTTCACCAGCCTTGTGTGCTCTCCTTTGGACATGTTTGAGCATCTCTACATCCTTCCTAAACTGAAGGGTCCAGAACTGGACTCAGCACTCAAGGTGCAGCCTCACCAATGCTGAGTACAGGGAAAGAATGACCTCCCTGGTCCTGCTGGCCACACCATTCCTGATCCAGGCCAGGATGCCATGTGCCTTCTTGGCCACCAGGGCACACTGCTGGTTCATGTTCAGTCAGCCGTCAGCCAGTACCCCAGATCCCTTCCTTCACTGTGTCCAGCCACTCTGCCCCCAGCCCGTAGCACTGCAGGGGTTGTTGTGGCCAAAGTGAAGGACTTGGAACTTGGACTTGTTAAAGGTTGGAAAAGACCTTCAGGATCATCGAATCCAATCTTCGATCCATCAAATAAACTAGAGCACTGAGTACCATGTCCAGTTGTTCTTGAGCAGGGATGGTAACTCCACCACCTCCTTGGGCAGCCCATTCCAATACCTGACAACCCTTTCTATGAAGAAATTCCTCCTGATGTCCAACCTGAACATCCCCCGACGCAACTTGAGGTCATTTCCTCATGTTCTTTCACTTGTCACCTAGGAGGAGATACTTCATTTTTTAAAATACTTTCAATAAGTTTATTGACTCTGGCTGGTTCACTGATTTTTGGGATTTGGGTTCTGTGTATCACTTCCAAAACCCCTGGTTTAAGTTTTATTCCAATATCTTCAGGTCAAGATGCAGCAAATGGAGGAACAGGAGGAGATGACAAAGCGGCTCCTGGAGGAGCAGAAAGAAGAACTGCATGAGGTGACGCAAGAGCTGGCAGAAACAGAGAATGAGAACACGCGGCTGCGGCGCAACATCGAGCGCATAAAGGAGGAAAAGGACCTGACTGTGTAAGAAAGCTTCACTTCTCACTGTTCCTGCACTAGTGGTATCCACAGGCACCTCTCTCCTTTATTGCTGACGTGATTAGAGGTCGTAGCTGCTGCTGCAGCTGCACTGATACACTTGGATTTTTTGTCACCTTTTAGAAGGGGGACTCCAGATTGCAATAGCTGCAGAGAAGGGCTCTAGTATGATTTTTGGAATGGGAAAAAACCCCTACTTTGAGAGGAACCTGAGAGCAGTTGGTTTGTTTGGAGAGTCAGCCTAGCTCTGCAATTAGTATTTTGAAGTTAAGGGATTCTACTTGAATTGTAATGATATTGATAGAACAATAAATGAGCAAACACGGACATGAAAACTAGAGGAGAATTTTTGACCTTTATGAAAATCATACAGAGCCAGGAGTGACAGTCCCTGAGAGGACTGAACCATGGGCTTTTTTCTTACTGGTCCTGAAGGTCTGCAAGTCTGACATTTTTGCATCTGCTTTGTATCTAAAGAATTAGTGAAGTTTGTGTCTGCAGGGGGACATTAGTGTTTTAGGAGAGTTAGTTTTATTTTTGGGTTTAGCAATGTGTGCAGTTTTGGTATAAGCCTGATTTGTCCCCTCTAAATTTCATAGCTGTGATCTTAGCAAGCTCATGGTGTCTGCTTACTGCTTTTTCTCAAAACAACTTCCACACTGAAAGAGGGTAAATCTTAAGCAGTTTTTGTTTAGAGCTTTTATCCTCTGATTTGGGCTTTTTATGAATTTTAACCCAATCAACTGTATATCAATAGTGGCTGGTACAACTGCCAAAGCTTCTTGTTTCTCTGATGGCTGAATTCTCCTTGCAGGCTTCAGAAGGAGTGCTTGCAGCAGGAGAAGGAGTGTTTGATGACCAAGCTGAATGAAGCAGAAAGGGATGGAGCAGCAGCTGCCAGACAGATCAGTGCCCTGAAAAATACCATTGGGAGGCTCAATGTTGTAGGTGTCCCTTTTTGTTCTTACCTTTACTACATTACCCTGTTATATGGCTGTCTTAAAAAGTAATGTTATAGTTGCTAATCCAGCAATACCTCAGGAAAATTGAAGGGATTTAACATCTTTTAGGTGTTTGCTAGTTAGGTTTTAAAGTGGGATATTTACTTCCAGTTACCTTCTGCACACAAGTGTTTGTTTATATCGTGTAGGTTTTGTTTTGTTTGAGTTTGTTTTTCTCATATCTTTGTTTATTTTTTTTGTTTAATGTTTTTCTTTCAGGAGAAACACATGAGCAGCACAGATATAAATGCTCTAACAAGACAAAAAGAGCTTCTGCTCCAGAAATTGAGCACCTTTGAAGAAACCAACCGGACACTCCGAGAACTTCTTGCAGAGCAGCAATGCCGCGAGGTGAGAACTGCTGTGAATGGAACCTGGCTGATTACAGGAGGCTGTGTTGTCTCATGGGCTGGAAGGGATTTTGAAATCTTTCAACTCGTTTTTCCCAGCCCTGCAGTAGACCCTGTCAGCCCATAAATGTTGGATAGTTTTTGTTTAGGATTTTTTTCATCTGCCTAATTTGCAGAGTAAGACTCGCTTTTCTTCTCTGAGGATGGTAGAGCCTCTAAGTCTTTGACTGCTTTAAAAGGTTCAGGCACTGCTGTGTTGCCAGCTGTCTCCTCGGGATCTGGCTGTATCAGCTGATCCTGCTGGTCCCAAACACTGCTTCTGCACTTGGATTGCTGGAGTCTGAGGCCTTGATACAGCCTTAACTAATAGGAGCCTGTGGATATTCAGAACTTTGATTTTGTAGGCTCTGAGGGCAGCAACAGAGAAATTGAAAACAATTCTGTGCTGCATGTACAGAGCAATTCTCTATTGCTTGTAAGAGCAACAGAAAAATGAAATTTCTATTATTTTTGTAGTTTATATTCCATTTCAGCAAAAGCAAGGCTGATGGTAGCAGTTACCTCAGTCACCAGTGAGGCTGGATAAAAGGTCTTCCACATGACTTCCCCTGAGTAGTGGGAGAGTTCAGAATGATCTTACATTGCCATCATGCTTTTAATTTTAATCTTTGACTGGGAAGTGGAAAAACTTTCTGAGATGGATAATGGTATGTGAAATATTTAGCAAATGTGATGCTTCTCTATATCTAAGAATTGCTGCTGCAACTGGGAGGAAATACTTGATTTTCCCAGTTCCATTAAAGAGCCTGTATAAAATTGACTTTTTAGTTAACAATTTTTCTTATGCATTTATTTTGTAGAAAGATGCCCAGAAGGTTCTGGATCGTCAGGCATTTCTGCTGAAAAGGATGGCTGACACAGATGCAGAGAACATGGTAAGCAAACCCCAATCTCTCCTTTCTTTAATGAAAAAGCAGAAAGATCTAAAATGAAAAGACCTTCTTTGTCTTATATTCTGCTGTCAAATCTTACTCTAGTGCCTTTTAGATCAATTAAAAAATCATTTTCGCTTTTGTGGTAATCAGAGCCACCACATTGCTCCTCTGGTTAAAAACCTGCATTTCAAAGTGGGTAGATTTTCATTACCTTTGAAATATGGGGGCTTAGAATGGGGATATCTATATTTTGGACTCTGTTACTGAATGAGTTACTCTGTCCAGTTTTTGTTGATTTCCTTCTCTGTAAACTGAGACAAGAGTTTTTGCTTTGCCAGAAGTTGTAAAACTTGCTGTGAGACACAGGTAAATGCCCCTTTTAGTTTGTGGGGTATGTACGGTCCTGACTGGATATCCTGTGCCCTGTTGCACAAATGTATGTGTATCCCTTTTGCTTCCTGCTTGAGTAGGGTGCAGCCTGTTTTTCTGGGGATGAGGATGCTGTTGTTGTGGATAACAGACCATGCCACAGATCAGGGAGGCAGTTACACCCCTTGCCTGCTGTCCTAAATGTGTTACTGAACGTCTGTGTGGTGTTTGTTTTTCCAGCAACTTCAGATCAGGCTTCAGGGAAGAGAAAAAGAACTGGAAAACCTCACAGTTCAGATAGTGGCAGAAAAGGTAATATTGTTTTTCTGGTTTTCCCTCTCTTCTCTACTTTCCAATTCTGTAAAATCACAGGCTGTCCAAAAGATGGGGTTGTTTGCAGACCACTGTTTTGACATCAGATGACTGGCTGGCTTTAAAACTAGGCAGATACCAACTCCCACACCGTTGTGGGTTCCATATTCTGCTAATAAGACACCTATCATAAAGATGGATAGGGAGAATTCTCTTTGTTTGGACACTGAATTGTTCTGTTTAAGGTCCTGTTGGTTCCCAATGGCAAACTCCAATCTGTTCCTTAGTTTAGGAAGTAAAGGGGGAATGCAGTGGAAAAGATCAGATATGAAGGACATTTTGCCCTAGAACTTCAAGCCAGTCATTCACATGTGTTGTAAAATAAAAGGCTGCTCATTTGGTCCCTTTTTGTTGGACAAGAAGAGCTGTGAGGGTCCATCTGGAGGTGGCTGGAGATCATTCAGTGAAGAAATCTGAGATTACTACTGCATATTATACAGTGTTCTTTCTATTAGCTTGTTGAGTAAAAACACGTTTGTCTTGTTCCTGCTTATCTAGGAACAGGCAAAGAAAGCAATTGAACTCTCCAGAGCTATGGAGCAAATGAAAGCGCATTTACAAACCCAGCTGCGAAACAAAGACGCTGAGAACAACCGCCTGCTCACACAGCTGCGGGTATGTCTGCACTGCTCCCTGGGGATTTTCTCTTCCTTTGCTCCCATCGACTGAATTACTCACAAGGGGAGTAGCACAGGCTTTTTACAAAGCCTGGTTGACTGAAATATTGGCTGGTGATGTTTATACCATTAACACACAGCATGATTTTCAAATTAAGAGAAATCTTACTTTTGAGGCATGAGGCAAAATCTTAGCCTTAAGGTCTGTGTGCATTAATTAGATTTTCTTTTTCCTAAGTTAGTTACATGATAATTATTGAAAAGTTGGCTTTGGTTTAGTCAAGCATCAAGACAAACTGGAACTATTTAATTTGCTTTTTTTGAAAAATGCTGTGCCAGTTTGATCACCCTTGTTCATCTGTTGTACAGTAATAATGAGGAGGAGAAAGTTCCCCTGGTTTATTTTGATTAGAGTTTCATATTTAGAATATGTTGGGATGATGTTACAAGGAACATAAATGTATTAATAGTTTAAAGGCGCTTTAATCTGTTTTAGTAAGAGCTACATAAAGCAACATTATTATACACAAACATTTCATCAATAAAAAGAATTTTCTCAGGTAGATTGAAAGACTGTTAAAACAGTGTTATGGTCAGGAGAGAAATCAGTATTTTAGGAAGCAGCTTATGAAAGAAGAAAGCAAGACTCTTGGAAGAGGAGGAAGATGTCATGCTGCCATCTTTTTCAGCATTTAGACAGGATTGTGTAGGTGAAACTTGACTGCAAATAGCTTCAGGCTGAACACTGGAGATTTGTGCCTGGTTCTCACCATTTCTAGGAAATTAGTTGCTGCTTTGGGTTTGCAGGTGTAATAAGAGCATTGATCTATATGGTGGGTTTTGTTCCCCTGCAGAATGTGGAGATGAGTGAATCTCAGCTTAAGGAAGAACTGGAGCTTGCCATGGAACAGATGAACGACGTGAAAAACAAGATGGATGGTGATAAAGAGGCCCTGAAAAAAGCAGTCCGTGCACAGAAAGAGCGAGCGGAGCGGAGTGAGGAGTATGTGCAAAAACTGACTGCCCAGCTAGCAGAAAAGGTACCTGCTGGAACAGGAGAGGCCTAGTTTGAGGTCATGCTTTTAAATTTTTGACTTCTGGTAGCAGCCCTGGGGAGAGTCTCTTTCAACTAATGAAATTTATTTCTGTCTTGATGCCATGACCCATTTATGCCAAGTTTAGAACAAATCCAGTTTGCTCAGCTGTCACTGTATTCACTGCATGTCTTAAGTAAAGGGCATCTCTGTGTATTGTCTGCATATCTCACACCAGTGATGATTTTGTCTTCTCCCTTACTTTTTTCCTCTTGTATTTCCCCTGTCTGACAGGAGAACTGTCTTGCTGAGTGCCGGAACACTATTGAGAGCTGGAGGAATCGCTGCACCAAAGTAACAAAGGAGAAGGATGACCTTGAACTAGAAGTCGTTACACTGAACAGGTTAGAGTAAAATCAGTGCAGAGAAGGAAGCATGAGTGGGGATGAGTTCAAAGTTCAAGGATAATTTAATTGAATAATAGCATTGAAATGAATATTTTAATTGGATTGCTTGTAAATAACCAAGCAAAACCAGCACTGCCTAAGGGCTAGAGTAGAATTTGAAGAGGTGGAGAGAGACATGTGACTTCTGCTGCTGACTTGCCACAGCAAAGGCAGACTTTTTAAGGGTTGCTGACCCTTAAAACTGCTCCTTTGCCATTTTGTAATGCTTTGAATTAAGGTTATTTTTGTTTTGAAATCTTTTTGAATAGCCGGAATGGAAGATTAATTAAAGAGCTAAGTAGTATAGTTGATGGCAGTTTTATAATGAAGGGAAATAAACTTGTAGATATCACTGCAGTACAGTTGCTGCTGCAGGGAAAAGCAGGTAGCTATGAGTTGAGAGAGGCATATCTTTATCCTGTGCATCTTTGAGACAATTCATTTGAGCTCCAGGGTTAATTTCCAAGAGATATAAAAAGACTGAAGTAGTCAAACAGTGTAACAGAGAGGTGTGCGTGCATGGCTGGAGAAGAAAGATGAAAGGATAGAGAAAAGCCCTGTTCCTGTAGCTAGTTTTCAAAGGTTAGGAGCCTTACTCTTTTTTGTCACTTAAGGATTAATTTTCTTTCTGTGTGGCAGCCGTATTGCAGACTTGGTGGAACAACTGGCAAAGGTCCAGGAGAAGACACGGGATGAAAACGAAGCTTTGATGGATAGAGTGCACCAAATGAATGGAGAGAACGGTGCTTTAAGGAAAGATAACGAAAGACTAAAGGTCAGTGACTCTAAAGGTTTGAAGATTGAATGCTAGGAGGAAAAGAAGGCTGAATTATAGCCATTTGCTTGGCCACTGAAGACAAAGTCAAATTGCACCCATTGCTCCTATGCAGTTTCAAACAAGTTCATATAACCTGTCTGTGACAGGGCCAGTGTGCTGGGAGGAGACACAGGAAGTGTGTGTACCTACTTGGAAAACTGTGTTTCTTCCATGTTTTCGTTAGGAGTATCTCCAACTAGATACTAGATGTTTCATCTAGCTGGGATCTTAAATCTTGTCCTTTCACCTTCATGCTCCTGACCAGAGAACAAACAGCTGTTGTAGCTCATACGGAGAGAATGGTAATCTCCAGAACAAAAAAAAAAAAAAATTGCATATTTCTCCTGTTGTCCTTTACCATGAAGTGATCTTGTGGGTGACCTACGTCTTTTTTTCCAATACAAACCTCTGTGCTCTGCTGATGCAAATTTTGCAGACTACTGAAGTCTGGAAAGTTTTGGCAACTTATGTGGACAAAACTCTATTTTCTTAGGCTAGACAGCATTAGACAGCTCATGTGGCAGGTACTTCCAAGCACTCAATGAAAAATGTTTTCTTTTTTTCAGTCTGCTCTGAATGCAATGGAGGACAAGCTGAACCAAGCGCAGTTAGAATTGCAACAACTCCAGAACTCTGTCAGGAGCTATGAAGGGTTGATTGAAAACTACACAGCACAGGTGGGTCTCAGAACCTTCAGCCCTTGCCCAAAGGTGTTTTCTCCTTCCACTGTGGCTTATTCTGTCATGCCTTAGCTTTTGGCAACGGGAGCAGTTTCAGTTACTCCAAGGCATTGCACACACGTGTGTTGAAAACTGTACATAACAGATAAAGTCTGGGGTCTTTTTTTGAATATCCAGGCACAGAAGGCCCGAAAGGAAGCAGATGATCTGGCAGTAAGACTGGAGAAGTGTGAAAAAGAGAACAAGTCATTAAAGGAGGAAACTAATAAGAAGCTTGAAGAGGTAACTATGCTTCTAAAGATATGTTGTAGACATTCATGGATCTTTGTATTCTGAATCTAGTGAAAAACAGCTGTGAATAGGAAATCAAAGGTTTTCTTCACTCTGCCTTCTGCATAATTTTTTTCTCAGGACTTAATAAGTCTTGAAGAATGAGCATTTAGCAGCTTCTTTTTGACTGTATGGCATTCTTCAGAGATGTATAAATTATTTAGTCCTTTGCTGCAGAAATTGGTTTAGAACAGTGGATTAGGTAGGTTACACCATTATCTGATGTGGAACAGCTGACCTCAAAAACAGAGCTTGTACTTCTAGTGAAACTGTAGCCCACAATCCAGAATATTCATTCCTACACCATCCATAGGGAATGCCAGATCCTAAGTGAAAGGTTTTTGGAGTAGGAAAAGACCTTAGGCTTTGAACTCCAGCACTGGCCAAATATCCACACAGTGTTACCATGGTTGTGGACTAACAAAGCTTCATTGAAGTTGAGAAATGTTTTAGTCTTGATCTTATCAACGTTTGAAAGTTCCTCACCTTCTCTTCTTTGATTACAGGCTCATCAGAAGTTCCAGGACCAGCTTTCTGAACTGGAAAAGCTGCCTGAGATCTTGAAGTACACTGAGACACAGCTGGCAGAGTGCCATCAGCAACTGATGGGTTATGAGAAGAAGAACACGGACCTGTGTGTCATGATTTCAGATCTCCGTGAGCTGGTAAGGGACTGGCAGAAAGTACCCACGACAGTTGAAAGCTCTGATGAATGAAAACAGCATGAATTTCTAATCACAGCAAGGTTCAAACTTCGTCTCTGTTCTCGTCTCTTTTTGAAAAGATTAAACGTGCACTGCAAAATAAAGGTGTGTGGCATGTCTTTGTGCAAGAAGTTAGTGGCTTTGCTGGTAGCATTCCTTAATATTTGAAAGCTTTCTCATCCCTTGGTGCAGAATCTTTCTGGGACTTATTATCAGTTGTGCTAATGCCAGCACTCACTTCTGTTACCTCCATCCTCTTGTCAGCTTTCTGTCCTGTAGTTCTCTGCTAGTGGTGCTGGCCCAACCATTTTCTCACTCTGATTTCAGGTTTTTCCCAGTTTCTGTTTTTTGCCCAGAAAGACTGTGTAGGTATTGCAGAACAATTTCAGACAGGGATGACACCTACAGCTCTGCCTCAAGATAGCACATGATCTCTGTCTGACCGCTTTAGTCTGCTTGGTTTGGAATTATAACCCTCCCTGGTGTTTCAGACTGATGCTGTAGTGGGCTGCTGGCGTGTTTGTGGCTGCTGTTGTCGTGTGTGTGCTTGGCTTTCAGGTGCTGCTGTACCTTCAGGAATTTATGGGCCTGGCTTTTCTTTTGCAGTACAGATGAGTTTTCCTACACCTTCCCAGACTGTAACTGGAAGCATCAGCAAAATGGATGTTTAGTTCTTTTAAATCCACTGTTCCCTTTCTGAAGCTCTCCATACATTATGATTGGAACATATTTCCTTCTGAGAGCTGCATATGTTTTAGGTGGTTGGACATGTGTGTAGTGACTACTCTGTGAAATAATTAATTCCTGTAATTTTTAGATTGACCTCCAGGGGGACAAAATGGAGATGACAAGAGAGAGATATCAGTCTGCCCAAGAGGAGAAAAAGCAACTCACCTTGAAGGTGGAGGAGCTAGAAAGGTTAGAAATACTAGGCTCTCTTGCTTTTTTAACCTTCCATTTCCATTGTTTTTACAGGGGATTGAAACAGCTTCAGTCTTGTTCCTGTTCCCCACATGCCTCCAGGATTCTGTGCATTTGCTTGTGTCACAAGATTCTCTATTTAGGAGCTGTCCTCTGAAGGTTATATGCTTTTGCAGCAGCACCTGTTGTGAATGTTGTTAGACAGGATGGTGGCTTAGACAGCAGAGAAACCAGCTTCTTGTCCAATCTAGCCTGGCAATTCTGAGGTTACTAGATATTACAGTATTTTTACCTATGTTTATAAATTTCTTTTAGTGACAATGTCTCAGAAAATGCAGGTATATGGGTACTCTGTAGGTCCTTCAATCTCTGAAATTTTGATTTGAGGACTGGGGAACTGTTTCTTCAGGCTCTCACCTTTCAAAGGGGAATATAGTCTATTACCAGAGGAGTCAGGACCTGACAAAAGGCAGAATGAAACACACTCCATTTAAAATGAATAGGTTTCCTTCCCTTATTGTCTTAAACTAGAAAACTAGAGTCCACGAATGCCCAGAACATAGAATTCCTTCAGGTCATAGCAAAACGTGAGGAGTCGATCCACCAGTGTCAGCTGCGGCTGGAGGAGAAGAGCCGTGAGTGCAGCTCCCTGGCACGTCAGCTGGAGATGGCCATTGAGGATGCCAAAAGACAAGTGAGTAATTTCTCATGTTTGTGAATTCACCCAAAGCTACCCAGGCTGTGAAAGGGGAACAGTGACAATGCTGAAAATATCTTCTCAGCTTATGACCAAACCCATTAAAATCATCATGTTCAGTGAAATACAAGTAATGTGCTGGTGCTATTTGGCAGCACTGTTGAAGAGCTGAACTCGGTTTGCAACAGAGAAAAGCACTGGACTGAGCTGCTGCTTATGTATGAGAATGTGTCAGTTAAACTTTAGAGGGCTTTTCTGGGCAATGGGTAGGAAAAAAACATTCTTCCACAGACATCCCTTTAACAAAGTTGTTGTTCTGTGTAGGTGGAACAAGCTCGAGAACGAGCAGTCTCCAGAGAGAGGGCAGCCCAGTCCAAGGTGTTGGATTTGGAGACCCAGCTGAGCAGGAATAAAACAGAGCTGAACCAGTTGCATCGGAGCAAAGAGGATGTGAGTGGCTTATGGGGGATACTCTTGCTGTACTGGTGGTGTCCTGGCAACAATTGAATTCCATAAATCACACTGTGGATGTGCTGCTGAAGTCATGAAGGGCTGTGCCTGAATGTGATGTGCTGTTGTGTGTGTCCATGTGTGTGTGACATAGGACATGTCTGCTGTGTCACCAATTCAAGACTGTGTAGTAAGCTATAGGCAAGTCAGAGTACCATGATGTGAATGAGCCTGGTGTAAGGTTATGTGTAAGAAAAGAATCAGACTTTGCTTGTGTTCAAAGGAGATTTGCACCAGGTATCATGGACAGATTTCAGCTTCATTTTGCCTATGTCAGAGAGAGTGCAATTTCTTTTCTAGAGGAAATGATTTCTTCTAGAAGAAAGACTGGGAATCTTTTGTCATGTCCTATTTACCTTGCTTCCTTGCTTTAGCATTACGTGAAATTGTGTTAGCTGATGGATCAGGTCAAGTTGCTTTTCAGAACAGAGTGTGTTTCATTCCCTAGAACTACAGCTAATATATTTTAAAAGCCTGACTGATTAGCCACGTTGTCTCCTGCTTTTATCAGCGGGTTGCTGAATGGAGTTGGGAATGAGCAGAAATTATAAATATCACAGCACCATCTATGGTAATGTCATCTGCTGTGCTAATTCTGGCTCTCCCCAGCACTTTGGGGGAAGAGTTTAACATGAGGAGGATGGATGTTGCTGCCTTTCAGCCTGTTTTGTGCTCCCCTGTGCAGGCAGAGCGCCGATACGAAAGCCGCCTCCAGGACCTGCGCGATCGGCTGGAGCAGTCGGAGAGCACCAACCGCAGCATGCAGAACTACGTCCAGTTCCTCAAGTCTTCCTACGACAATGTTTTTAGGGAAAGTGCTTTTCTGGGCTCCCCCAGCCACACTCACTCTCTTCTCTGAGGGCAGTATTTCACTTGCACCTTTTTTAAGCACACAAAAGGAGCTTTGTTTCAAAAGCCTTATTGATATAGGAAACAACATTTCAGGGTCACTGTTGGGAGATTTTTTTATTGCAGAATGAGAAAATAAAATTATGTTGGTATCTGTTTAAAATGTGGGGTATCAGCAATACTGGTTTGGTGCTAAAGGTTGGTGTTACACCATGAACTGAACCCCAAAACCAAGTGGATTTGCGTATAATGGAAAAGATCCTTTTCCTCCTGTTAGGTCATGATGGTTTCAGCTCTTAAAACCTGCCAGAGGTTTGTTGAGTGTGTTGATTTTTGTAAGAACTCTCTTTGTGCTTCACTTCTCATTCAGTTTCTCTGTTGGGGAGATCATGTGGAAGCTTTTTACCTGTGGGATTTTTAAAATAATTTTTTATACTGTTGGTGTGATGCTGAAAATAACTGAGGTGCCTAGGCTCTGCCACTCACATGAGAGAATGTCCTGCACAACCACAGTGTTTGTAACAATTTTATACCAGAAATTGTGAGTTTGGTTTGGGTTTTTATACTTGATTCTTACATACTCCCTGATCCTTACCTTTATTTGTGAGTGTGATACTAATATTGCTTTTCTTCTCCTACCCTGATTTTCTCATCTTGAGTATACCCACCCAGGACTGAGCCAAAACAGTCTAAATTTGAAGGAAATCATTGTCACTTCATTTGGGATCTTGATGCAAATGCCATGTGAGTTCTGGGTGTCCATGAAATCCTGACTTTGTCTTAAGCCAACTAAGGAGAAGCTGCAGATATTCAACTTCTTCATCAAATTCCCTGCACCTTCTGGAAAATCAGGTCTTTTGTGTGTCAAGTCCCTAAAGTCCATGTGCTCTCTAGTGGCCTGTTGTTTCTACTAAATGGTTCTTAGGGGAACAAAAATAAACCTTGTTTTTATTTCTCTCTCTTTTGTATCCTATTTATATTCCTTGTGATGTGGTCATTGGCAGTGTAAGGTTTTTAAACAAATCAGGTTCCAAAAGATACGTAATTGCGCACATTTAGCACTTTAAAAATCCAAGATGTGCTGGGGAGAAACCAATAAACTACATTTTAATTGGTTATGGTGGGGAGGGATTTCCTCTTCAGGTGCTGTGTGTGTCTGAGTTTGGAAAAGTGAACACATCCCAGGGCTGTTGGTGCAGACAACTGAATTCAAACTATTTCTGTGGTTCACGGGTGGAGCTTCCCTCTGCTTCTGCGACCGGGGCTAAGCAGCGCAATGCGGCTCCAGCCCTCCCTCGGGAGAACACACAGAATAAATAAAAAATCGGGGAAGCTGCGGGTGTTTGTCGTTCTTAGCTCACAGCTGGCGGGGGCGGGACTCGAACCCGCGGCTCCGGGCCCGCCCCGCCCGTCCGCCAGGGGGCGGCCGCCGCTCCCGCCCGGCCGGAGGCGGATGCGGCCATTGCGGCCCGGAAGGGGCGGGATGGGACCGGCCCGGCCGTGAGGGACCGCGGCCGTGAGGGACCGCGGCGCTCCGTGCGGCTCTGTGCGCCGGGCCAGGGTCGCCATGGAGTCGTGGCAGCTCCGCTTCGACACTCTGGAGGCTCTGCGCCTCTCCAGCAAGGGCCAGCTGAGCTACTGCAGCCGCTGGCAGGAGGACGAGGTGAGGGCTCGCCCCGGGAGCCGGCCCTGCCCGCTGGGACACACCGAGCGCTCGTCTCGGTGACACTCAGGGCTTGAAATACCCCAGGGCTGGCCAGCGCGGGGTCAGGGAGCGGGGCTAAAGTAGGAGAGTTCGGAAAAAGTGTTGGAAAGACAGCAGAAAAAAGTGTTAAATGGGATACTGAGCTGCGATGCTAAAGCAGCTGCTGACTGCGCATTTGTGCTCATGGTGTGTTTGAGTTGTAATCAATGTTAAGGCTGTGCCGCATTCACGGAGGATGTTTTCTCTCAAGGCTGCCTTGGAAGGATGTGTGGCTCCCGTTGAGCTCTCCCCTTACTGCGGCTGGGTGCTGGACAGCCTCAGTGGGCAATTGGCCCAAGAAATCACACCCTCCGGGACTTCCACGCCCAAACAATCCACGCCACTCCCAAAACGGGCGGCTGCAGAGGGGATCCCGCCCGGCAGCCACCGGAGCTCGTCACCGCCTTCATCTACAGAGCCCAGTGAGACCAAGGTAGCTCTCTGATTACAATCCATATATTTATGGAGAAAAGAAAGTCCTAACTTGCTGCCACAAATTGTCAAATTAAGGCTGGTTTGTGTTCTGTTAATTTATGGGGCAAACGTCCTTAGTTTTAAGTTTTTGGAACATGAGCAGGTGATGATAAAAGAAGTATTAACAAGATTTTCACAGAAAAATATTTCACAGTAGACCCAAAGCAAACTCCATTTTTCACCGTAACTGGAGAAAATAGTTGGAGCTCCGTTGTGTTATATATTAGCAGCACAGGATTTGTCCATTTGGAGGGATAAGGTCACAGAGGAGGGTCAAGGCTGTTATAAAAGTCCATGAGTAACCACACCGAGTTTTCTGGAGTCTTTGAGTGACTTACATGTATTCTAATTCTGTTTTACAAGGCAGAAGGGTAGGAAGCTGGGCAATGAGCACTTGGGTTTTGGAAGTAATTAAGTTGATTAAATCATTTCATGATTTCCCTCTGGAAAGAGTAATGTCCATTGTTGTGTTCAGTGATGGCTTCACCACATGACAGTGATACTGAGCAGCAAAGTTTTGTATCATCCTGCCTCTAGTGAGACTTAAAAAATACATTTTGAGGAAAAGATATTAATGAAGCAGTAAGATGTGACAAACCTCGTAAGAGGGTCTCAAGACTCCTCCTGAAGATTGATTCAAAGTACTTGACTTGACTTCTTCCAGTGTAATATCTTCCCTGATTGTTCAGAGGACATGAGGGGTTGTCTGGGCTCTCCAGGTGTCATTTGGCCTTTGTCAATGTCCTTGAGACTCTTGGTATGTCTGCTCCCAGTTTTAGTAATTGGAAAAGTAATTATCCCAATCTCATAAATGTGCTGGAGGATATGCAAAATAGTGAGGTTGCACTGCTCTAGAAATTTGTATTTGTTGATTCCTTTGTCTGTTTCTTCACAAATGACAATTTAGGAGACTTGCTTTATCTGTTTTCCTCTGTGAGTTACTGATCCTGTGCTTAGTCACTGATTTTGTTTTGATTCTGACCATGCAGGAAAATGATCATCTTAGTCTCCTGGAAATAAATCAAGAAGTTGCTCCAGCAGTTCTGTCATCTAAAGTTGCAAAAGTTGAAGGCTGCATTCGCATGTACGAAGAGCTGCACAGACTGAAAGCAAAGGTAAGAAACAATGATTGAGGGGATGTCTGTGAATCCCAGGAGAGCTCCACAGTCAAACAGTGCAAGGACAGCAAGTTATAAATGTTAGGCAGTTTAGGTTTTGTTTTCTTCTGTCCAGACTGTTCAATGACTTCCTCTGGTGCCCCTCTGTAATGCAGGAGAGGCTGAGGCAGCGGCAGGAGGAGCAGGAGCAGATGGTGAGGGCAGCCTATGCTCAGGCCAGCGAGCAGCTGAAGCGCTTTGATGAACTGAGGGAACTAAAGCGGCATCAGGAATTCCAAGAGTTGCAAGAAGTAATGGAGAAAAGGTGAGGGTACCTCTGGTATCATTAGAATTTTATAGCATTTAATCAAAGTGAGGATTAATTCCTGACAATTCTGTGCTAGTCACTTGTGGTTGAAAATCTCACCTGCTGCTTGTCTTACCTTAACTATCCTGTTAGAGTTTGACCATCAGAGTAGATGTCTGGCTATTGTTGAGGTTTCAGTGGTTAGAAAAAGACAATATTTGTGATAGCTAAAGCTTGTTTTAAGAATAACTTCCTGTGTGTTGCTTTGTGTTTTTTCTCCTGAATGTCTTGAATACAGTTTTTTTGTCTTTATGTGTGTTGTAGCTCAAAGGAGGCTCAGGGGCAGCAAGAGAAGTTGAAGGAAGAACACCGACACAGAGCAAAGGTCTGAGAGTCTTAAGAATTCTTTCCTGACTGCTGGGTGGGAAGTGGAAAGACCAACTGATTTATTTGTATTTCCATGACACTCTGAAGTGAGGGTGGATTATCTGGTGCTATCCTGCTGCAGTGTGGAAATGCAGTAAAGGCACTTGTGTCATAGGAACAGGGAGGTCCTGTAAAGCTGGAGTCATCAGACCAGGAAGGAACTGTACAACCAGCGTTATTAAAGTATTTTATGACTGTTGTGTCTTTTTCTCCCCAGATATTGAACCTAAAATTGCGTGAGGCAGAGCAGCAGAGGCAGCGGCAGGAAGAGCTGGAACGTTTGCGCAAGGAAGAGGGCCAGGAGAGACTGCGTCGCCTTTATTCCATCCAGGAGGAACTGCTGCAGCTGAACCAGCAGATTGATCCCAACTACAGGCATAAAGACTTGCCCAGAATCGATCTGTCTGCGTACAGCAATCGTGGCAACCAGATCTGTGGGCTGGTGTCAGGGCTCATCCGCACCACGAGCGAGGTACAGGCTCTGGAGTTTTAACTTTGGCTGTCATTCCTTCATAAAGCTCCCTGTAGTTGTCTTCAAAGGCAGCTTGTCATGAGTCCCTTAAATAAGATGTCACAGCAATGATTTTAGATGTTCATCCTATAAAGCACCCAATTTCAAAGAGGAATTCTTTCCTCTGGCACTTCAGCTGTTCTTTTGAAAATGGCTTGTCAAAATGCATGAGAACTTCTGCAGGAGAAAGATTCAAATTAAATTGCTGCAAACTCTTAGTGCTGTAAAGTTCTCTCTGTGACAGTGGACTGGTTCATGAATTGTTAAATACTGAACATCTCACGGTTCTCCTCTGCTCATAAGCTTTCCTGCAGTAGCTGGCTTTCTCTTACATTTTCTCTTTCTAGGATGGGATACAAATCTTGAAAGACAAAACAATAATAAGGCTAATCCTGTGTTCCAGCTTGTCACAGCTGACAAGCACTGGAATTTACTTGCACTTGTCCAAGTGTATTCTTAATTTTTGTTATCCAAGATCTTACAAGATTTAGTCATTATTTTATTTACATTATTTACTTACATTATTTACAAATATTGTGACCAATGTTATGTGCAAATAAAGGAGATAGGGATAAAATACGTAGTTAGCTCCCAGATTATCTGAAGGCAAATGCTTCAAAGGCTCCTTACTCTTGCTGTTGGCCCTCTGACACTGGAAACAAAGGTTGATGTTGTGTTACCTCTCATGTTCCTTGGCAGAAAGGGTTCCCAACTCAAGCAGATGTGGCCAACACTGAACGAGCCCTGCAGGAGATGCGAGGGTTGATATCCAGCATGCAGCAGGAAATCACTGCAGCTCTAGAAGAAAAAAAGAGGAAAGATGAAGAGGAAAAGAAACAAAAGCAGAAAGAGTTAGAGGAAAAAGAGCAGATGAAGAGTCAGACTCCTGCCCCTGCACAGCAGTCAGGAGGAAAGCAGCAGAAGGAAGGTTGGTTAGGCTTTTTTAAAAATCTTTTTTATTCCTTTGCCTTGCATTTTTTAAAAATTAGTTTTCTCACTAGAGGTTTAGGTCTTTCTTAGTTATCATCTTTTTTTTTTAAATAACAGGACTTCAAGTTAAAACAGAAGAAAGTATCATGCAGTGGTACCAGCAGCTTCAGGATGTTGCTGAGCAGTGTGTTGCTGCTTTCAGTGAAATTGGAAACTGCAAAGGCAACACTGAGGTATGAACAAATTACTAATACTGTTGAAGAGAGATTATCTTAATTTCTATGGTAAATAGGATCACTTTGATTTAAAAAACATTTAAAACTCTATTTAGCAGCCTCTGTTACCACTCTACTCAAACTATTATAGATATTTACTTGTTTGGAAAGGATTTTAAAGTTGTTTGTTTGTTTTCCAGGTGAGGAAGATAAAAACAAACTTGCAGAAAGCAGCCACAATCCCTGTGAGCCAGATCTCTAGCATATCAGGTCAGGAAAACACCAAGAGCTCAATCCCACTGAAATTCTTTTTGCTTTAAAGATTTTATCAGGGCACAAGCATATGAAGTGTTCCTGTAATTATCCCTACAGCAGAAAGCTGACCTGCACACAGCCTGTCTGTGCAGCAGGGTTTGCTTGTGTTTTGAAGGCCTGTTGCTTCTCTCAGAGGCATTTTCTTCATCAGGGTTAAGTTTGGTTAATCACATGGAGCAAAGGTGCCCTTTGGGATGTGGGTCTGGTGTTGGTGAGCTTGATGTGGTGTGGGTAAGACTCGTCTGCTGTTCCCTTACCTTCTGTCTCCATACATTCCTTATGTATTTGCAGGCTCTAAGCTGAGAGAAGTGTTTGACAAGATCAATAACCTGCTGTCTGGGAAGGCTGTTCAGACTGAAGGGCAGTCGGTGTCCGTGACTCAGCATCCACAGGGGCTGGACTTCGTTTATTACAAACTTGCAGAGAAGTTTGTGGTGAGGAAATCTCTTCTTTGGGGTGGCACAGGTAGCCAGTGCTCTAGGAGATGCTTTTGGACACTGAGTTGTCTCCTCAGCTGTGAAGAACAATATTATTGGATGTTCAATTTGCCTGTATTAATGCAGTGAAAAATCTCAGTGTCTCTTTCCCTTCCAATCATTATTTTATTTTTTGTAGGAGGAAAAACTCTTTTAAATTTCCGGCTTACATCTTTTATATTTTGAACTAGGTAGATACAGTGTTGTGGAAAATAGTTTGATAGTTAATTTATGGTATATCACAAAACACCAAGGCTCAAACCTTATATCTTGGCAGAATTTGGGGGACAAAAATCCCCAACACTAAGGCTCAAAAGGCAAACTTCAGTCCATGCTTTGTTGTTAGCGCCTCTCAAAAAATTAAGTTGTTTTTTGAAGTTGGCAGTATTTTTCTCTTGTCTTTATTTGCAAAATTTGGGCTATTTGAGACTTTTATCCCTGCAGGAACAAATGCATACAAAAATCAGCCCATGGAGTAAAACTGTGACTGATTTGTAAAAGTTTGAAAGTGATTGTTTGGGTTGAGAATATCTGTGCAGCCTGCACTTTGAGCCTCTGTTTGCTAATCCCGTTTTTCTATCCCGAGCCAGAGTTTATTGTCATCCTCTGTGGGAGCTGAGGATATGCAGCTTCATCAGCTTTTCTATCCTTGGCTTCATAGCCATGGAAACGTTTGGATCCTTTACTGAAGGCTAACTACAAAAATGAGGATTTCTTACTTTTGCCTGAGAAACGACTTGAAGGAGTGGTGGCTGACTTTCCTTTTCCATCTTCCAGAAACATGGGGAAGGAGAGGTATCTTTCCACCATGATTCAGCTTTCCCAATTGCTGTGGTGCTCTCAGGAATCTGGGAATTACACCCTCGAGTCGGAGACATCTTTTTAGCTCACCTGCACAAAAAGTGCCCGTATTCTGTGCCATTTTACCCTGCTCGGAAAGAAGGGACTTCTATGGAAGAGTATCAGAGGTAAATGTATTACTGGACTTCTTCTGCATGAACCTTGCAAGGGTGAAGACTATTCTGAGTGAACTCCACTTCCCCCCAGTCCTGAGCACATGGGTATTGACTCTGGAGGTTCATTCACAAGTGTGTAGAAACCATCTTGTTCCCACCCCCTGCCATGGGAGCTTCCTCTAGCTCAGGTTGCTCAGAGCCCCATCCAACATGTCCTTGAACATTTCCTTGGATGGGGTAGCCACAGCTTCTTTGTGACCTCTTCCAGTGCCTTACCAAGCAGTGGAACATATGATGCAGAGGGTAATGAACAGCTTTTGCAATAATTCTTGCATGTTTTTGAAGAATCCCTATTCTCAGTGGAGTTAACTTCAAGCAAGCTGAGAGCTGCAGGGACTCAAGTGAATGTGTTTTGCTGTACTAAAACTAGAATGATTTCTCATACTAAGGATGCTTGGATATGAAGTTCGTGATTCTAAAGTGGAAGAACAAGATCATTTTCTCAAAAGGATGTCGGGAATGATTCGTCTCTATGCTGCCATCATTCAGCTCCGGTGGCCTTATGGAAACAAACAAGGGGTATGTGTGTGCCATTATATTTAGAACCTTGTTATTATCCCAGGAGTCTATTAAATGTATGAGAAACTTGTTTTGTTGTTGAGGTGTGCTGAATTTAAACTAGCTCAGGATGTATTTGAAGGAAAATGGCCGTAACCATTGTGAACAAAGCAATGTCAAGTAATTCATGGTGTGGACTTCACTTCCCTTATGTTTTCACAATGATCACGTTTTATGTCAATTTTTATAAAGAAGCAAGTCAATCAGAAAACTGTCTGATTTGATAATTGTATTTTAAAGTCATAAAGCAAGTGCTGAGTAGCTTCTTTGTTGCTTTGTAGGCACATCCTCACGGTCTGAGCTATGGATGGCGCTGGCTCGCGCAGATGTTGAATCTGGAGCCTCTGGCAGATGTGACAGCTATGCTGCTTTTGGATTTCCTGGAAGTAAGTGGTATGGATAACTGTTAGTAGTTAAATGTCTCCAGTTTAGATCCCTTTTGGGTCCTGAAGGGATTGCTGAGGTGAGATTCACAGCAGGTTTTTTAAACTTGTTCTTATTCCTTCAGAAAGGAAAGTGAAAATTTCCATGTTCTTGCAAATACAGCTTTGAAGCTGAATGAATTCAAAATTGAGATTTTTTAGAAATACAAATTATATTGTTCTGTGTGATTCTGTTTAAGGTTTCTGGTATTTTAAAAATAATTGTATGGTCTTACGTAAGATCTGTTCTAAGCACTTGGCAGTTCATACAGTGCAAGGAGGTCCTGTGGCTGTTCCAGCCAAATTAGTTCATAAAACAGGATAGATTTTTTTCTGGCTGAAAAGATCAGAGCCTGATGGATATCAATCCTATATCCTAAGATACAGGCCTGTGCTAAATAAGAGCCAAAGCTAAAGGCTGGAGTCAGGGAACACGAACACTGTTGAACTCAAGCAGCTTCTCTGCTCTTCAAATGCTTCTAAAGAGCTGTAAAAATACAGATGAGAAAGTGGGAAATTAAATACCCCATGGGAGATTCTGTTAGGGGTGGTGAAGTCAGAGGAACATTTGTCCTGTAAACTGTGTGGAGAAAGCTGATGAATCACTGCACACAGCAATAATCACAGTGGGGAAATGACCACAGTGTGCTCCAGCTAATGGTGTTAGGGAAGAGAACTATTTTTGGATGGAGGTTGGGGTGAAACAAAGGATAACAAGATTTGTATCAGTGGCCACCACAGTCAACAGGAAAAAAGGTGATTGTGGTAGCTGTAAGCACATTTTAGCATTTAGTGGATTTACTTGTTTTAGTAGGTGTATTTCTTTAAATGTCTGAATAAAGCATTTAGTCGTTGGTGTGGAACAGGTTCACTGCAGCTGTCATGCAAGTCTGAAACCCAATTCTGTAACCTGCACTTTGTGCCTTTCTGTATCCCAGGTGTGTGGCAATGCTCTGATGAAGCAGTATGGGGTTCAGTTCTGGAAAACTATGTTCTTCATCCAGAAATCCTATATCCCAAGGTATGATAGCTGGGGTTAGGAATGTCAATGTTTGCTCTGAAGTGACTCATCCATGTTTTCCAATCTCTGCCATCCACCCCCACACCCACTTGTGAATCAAACCCAAGTTTCTAAATAGATTTTGAAACGTGCTGTTGTTTCTGCAGAATCGAAGCTGTCACCAGCTCTGGCCAGATGGGCTGTTTGTCACGTTTGAAGAATTTCATGCAGGTAAAGCAGTTTTGGAGTTGTTTTTTTTAGTTAATTTTATTTTCAGGTGTTTTGGGTTTTTTCCCATCATTGAATATATACATCATTTGGATAATGAGGCTGGCACTGCTTGCCACACACCTTATAATTCAGACCTCTCTGTGATCTAACCCATCTCTTGTAACTTTTCAATTACTGAATTACCTTAGTGATAGTTATGACATCAAACATCTCGCTGCTTTCTTAGATCTAATTTTTATCAATGGAAATGTGTTTTGATCATAAAGGAAGATCAGTGAGAGGAGATGTACAGGTTGAGGAGGATTCTGCTGAGTCATTTCTGTCATGGCTATTTTTTATGAGTAGTTGCTTGTTTTTACCACCTGTCCTGACTAAATATATGGGAAAGTGACACCTTGAACTGCTCTCAGGAGTGTTTGTTTAGCATTGCATTCTGCATATTTTTTTAATAAAGCTTGCAAAATTGTAAAATACTTGATTGTTTAAGTTGTTCTGTGAATGTTGACTTAGATTATGATATTAAAATATGACACCTTTGAAATTGGACTTTCATTTAATAATAAATTCTCGTACATTTTACTAACAATGCTTTGAATGTATAGTAAGAGCCATCAGAATTCCTGAGAAGAGATGTCACATTAAGATCCATGTTTATTTATCTTTATTATTTGTCTTTCTCTCCATTAGAAATGTCTACAGGCAGAGGAAATTCCATTACCAAAGGGCATTCTGACACCTTCCTTTTGGAGAACATAAATCAGTCTGTATTTCCTTTCCCCTTTATGTTTAATTCAAGAAGATTTATTTGTTATACTTAGAAACTAATCTTTGCATTAGATCTTTATAAGTTTTTGTATAATAAATTACTGAACCTTCAAGACTTCTCCTTCATATGTTTAATCACATGGAAGATGCTTTAATTCCATTGTCCTGATGGCTCCAGAGGTTAAGGACTCTTGGACTGAAAAATTGCACAGTGCTGTTCAGCTCATGGAAATGGAAATACCTCACTCAGCTTTATGAACTCTTAACAGCCTAATCGATCTCAAACTTACTGCTAGAACTTTATTTTTGTATTTCTTACATCTTTTATAATTGAACTGTAATTATGCTGATGGACTTGTTTGTCTCAACATCATCTAAAGTCTACGGTGAGGCTGGTGAAGGTTGAGCAGTGCTGACATTTTTCTCCCTTGGATGTAACTTCACTCCAAAAGGCAGGACTCTGGTTGAAGGGAGGTAAACTCACTGCTCCAAAAGGTTTGTGGGGAAAAGAAGAGCTCCTGTAACAATTGAAATTCCATGTTTTTTTTCTATTGGAGAGGGACAGGCAAGAAAATCCTCAGCTCCTTGATGTATACAGGAGATGGGAAATCTGTTGGATTTACAGTGAGATGTCCTTGAACTGTTTGGTTTTTCTAAGATGATAAAATTTACTTCTGAATTCTACAAGGTAGTTAATTATTCTGGCAATATATTGCTGCAAGTTGAAAATGTTATTTTTACCAGACTGGGGTTATTTTTTCCTGGAGGCACTACGGTTTGAAGCTGCAGAACATGAATTTGAGGCCCTATGAGAATATGAATTTGGTTTTCTATATAATTCTTGAGATTTCTGAGAAAAGGTTGTAACATGCTTTGGAATTCAGGCCTGTAAAACCCTTAATGTTGTCTTTAAAATGGTCTAGTACCTAAGTTAAATTTGTATTTGGTTTATATATGTTGTAAACTGACTCTGGAATACTTCAGACTACTGTTACCTTGTGATTGTTCTGGGAAATTGGAAATATCCTCTCGGTGTCCTTTTTGCCAGATAACTCTGAAGCAATGCAATTTTTATTAGTATACTTGAAAATGTACAAAGTTTTTTAATACTAAGTGGAGATGTTTTAATTATGTATTGCATATCCATAATTATGGTGGAGATTCACTTTGCCAAGACAGTAATTGGTCCTGTCTGCTAGAAACAATTGTCTGCCTGTGCCAAACCCAAGGAAGAATTTGTTGCTGTACTTGTGAAATAAAATACCTCTTTTTTTTTTTTTTTTTTTCTGACAGCTACTTGGGGTTTCTAACATTTGTGGGGTAAATAAAAGTATATTTTTTTATAAAAAAATAAGATATCCTTTTCTGCCTCAGTAAAGAGCATCCACATATCTACTGTTTTAAAAATACTAATAAGATTTTCAAAATGAATAATGTGTGTGCTTCATGAGAATCAATATTTATTTTTAGATGTAGCTTGAGGTTTTATCTGCTGCTTGAGCTGAATGTTTAACTTGTTTTTGTCATTTTAGCAGGTTTGGATGTTAGCCAGTTGTTGTTGTGAAGATGCAGTGCAAATAAGGTCATATGCACACATCCCTGGTGGTTTTACATCTATATTTTATCAAACATGACCAAGGAGAGCATTGCAGATGTGGAAATACTGTGCCTTCAGGTCAAGATGCATCAGAATTGGTGTGAGTCAGACTCCTGCTTGGAGACAGTAGTTCCAGGCAGTCCCAGGGATGCAATGTCACCATAAGTGCTGTGCTTCCAATTAAGTACTTCACTCAAATAAAGTGTTATTAATTCACACAGCCATCAAACCCACTCACCACTTTGAGCCAATAACATTCTTGCTGCCTTCCAGCTCTCTCATCTCTAATTATTTAATTTTTTTTAGAGTAGAATGTGTCTATTTTAAACATTGATTTAATGCTAAAGGCTCATTTTCCTTTGAATTTATGCATCAGCTTTTCAGAAATAGCTTTCCCTTGACAGGCATTTGCCTTTTGATGCTGTGTCCTTGCCAGGCTGCTGGGTGACACTGCACGGTGCTTCAAGCAGCCCCTCTTACAGATACATCTTGATATACATTTTATAAATATGTATGTGTGTGTGTATTATACGTATATATAAATAGCTATATAATGTAAAACTAACGAAGCTGCACAAACGCCCTCCGCCCCTTGGTCCCCCACTCGGCTCTTTCCGGAACCGCTCGGTTCTTTCCGAAAACCCTCGATCCCCACTTCGCTTTTTTCCGAACACCTCAGTCTCTCCGGAACTGCTCGTGTCGTTCCGGCTTCACTCGGCTCTCTCTCGTTCATCGGCAGAGCTCGGGTGGGCGTGGCCTCCCCGCATTCTTTTGCCGATTTTTTCCGAAGTATTTCGGCTCTTTCCGCCGACAGGGCGGGGCCCGCTGCGGCGTGACGTCATCTCCGCAGCGAGGCTATAAAGGAGGGCGCCGGCAGCGCGCGCGGTCCGTGGCAGAGGGCGCGGAGCCGGCGGGAGGTCCCTGCGCACCCACAGACCCGGTGAGGGGATGGGGCGAAGGGCGGGCGGGGGGCGCCGCGGGGCCTTCACCGCGCCCCGCTCGGGCTCACCCAGCCCCGCACGCACAGCCGGGCACAGGTGTGCGGGTGAGCCGGGGGAGGGCTGAGGCTGGCCCTGCCTCCGCGGGCGTCCCGGCCGCTGCTCGCTCTCGTCCTCCGCGGCTCCGCCGGGCGGTTCTTTATGTGGGGCGCCGCAGAGCCGGGCCCGGGGTCTCCCCGCGGCCCTCGGCGAGCGGAGCGGAGCGGAGCGAAGGGCGGGGGCGCGGCGCGGTGAAGGACGGGCTGGCTGGGAGCGGCCGCAGCCGCCCTGGGCAGCGCGACCCGCGCCTGGAATCCCATTCAGCGCCCCGGGGAGGGACAAACAGGCGGAAAAAACCATCCCCGGCGGGTAACAGCCCCTGCCGTGCCCGCCCGTCCCTTCTGGGGTGCCACCCCGCCTTTCCCGGGGAGCATTCCCGGGGGATGGAGCCCCCGGCAATCATTGCACAGCAATGGCTCCCGCGGCTGCCCAGCCCTGTCCAAGGTCAGGAGATGCGGCGAGGAGCAGGAAGGAGCGATGGAGGGGCCGGGGCTGCGGGGTGAGCCCGTTCCGCAGGGCCCGGGGGTCTCGGCACGGGCGGACACGGGGGTGGCTCAGCAGAGCTGACAAGCAGGGAGGCATTCCAATCTCCCGACCTCTGTTCCTTTTATATGTGTTACTTTGTATGTAGGGCAAGGTCTGCTGCTTCCTTTGTAAAAGAATCAGGATTTGTTCTTGCCCTCGATTTTTTTTTTTGTAAATCCAAGTCAAGTGTTCCTCAATTTGTTGCCTGCATACACCTTGCCTGGTTATAACAATATAAATCTGCTTTACTGGGTCATAAATATGTGCTAATAGGGCAACCATTTTCCCTGGTATTTAAGGAAAACCAAGCAATTATCACTGTGTATTTTTTCAGCAGGTTCCTATTGGCTGTTCAGGATTTTTTTGTAGCTGTTTTCTCATAAACCAGGTTCGTGTTCCTGTCGAAAATGTACGTGACTCTTGAGCAGTCTTTCATACATATTTAAATAGGTTTTGAAGAGCAGTTGTCTGGAGATGGCGAATGAACATATCAGGGGAAAAAAATAAAAATAAAAACCAACCGAAAAAAAACCAACTCACCCTGAAATGGCTCTGTATCTTTCTGAAAAACAAATAATCCATTTTCTTTTGGCAGTTTTGCTTTCAGCAAAGTGCCAGAAGATTCCAATGACTGTGTTCAATGAAAGGCCTTAGTCAGGGATTCAGATTTGTTCAAAACAAATTTTAAATCCCAATGTGGGATTTTCGTGCATTTATATACAAGTAACAGAGAGTTCTTCCTTGAAATCTTAATTTGTCCTTATTTATGGACTGTGCAGAGAAAATAATGGACAAAAGGTTGAAAATTAGTTGCTTTTTGCTGCATTGTGTGCAGGATCTGTAACTGTAATAATGGAATTGCAAAACTGTGTAAAATACTTGAACCAAGATACCAGGTTACATTGTTCAAAATAAGTAATTTATTTCCGTTCTTGTTAAAATAAAAAGTCACAATATCCATATTGATCAGACTGAAATTTTATTCAAAGAAGCAGATTTGGATGTAATGCTTATCTGAGATCTGTAGTTCAGGAAGTTAAATATAATTCTGGTTGATTTTTTTAATAACAAAGATGGCAACAATAACAAAAAAGGTGGTTACACTGACACATTTTAAGCATTTTTTTGCACATTTTTCTCCTGCACAGCATTAGGGTAAGAGAGGCCTTGATTCTCTTGGTGGAGGGTGGTACCTCTTGGTGAGAAATTTGCATTTCTCAACTATGACATTTGCAACTAACGTTAGTAATTTAACACAAATAGCTTAGTATCTTCACTGCCTTTTTTGGCCCATTTAATGTATTTGTGGGGTTGTGGCTGTTTTAATCATAAATACATTGCTTTTTGGAGACAATTGATCACTTCCCTTTATCAGAGGAAATAATACAAATTCCTCCTCCCTTTTCTCCTCTGCCTGTTAGTGTAGTGTGGGAGTTTGTTTTTTCCATTTGTCCCTGGAGTGAGTGTGGGCAGCAGGAGAATGGGGTGGAGCAGACTGCAGATGCCGTGGATAGAGACCTCAGCCCGGGCTGTGCTCCTGGCTGGCCATGGATCCAGCACGGGGGAATGTGCTGGCTCCCTGCTGCAGCTGGCACAGGTGAATCTGTGCAAATGCCACAGAGACCTGCCGAGCCCCAGCAGGCACCGTGGCACACACACTGCTGCAGTTCTCCGTGCAGAGATTGCAGCGTGTCCATGGGGTTGGGCAAGGCAAAGAAATTTTCAGCTGACAATTCAGTGGATTGGACACTCTTAACAGCTACATCTCAAAAAATACCTTCAGTCACAACTGCTACTTACCTATCTTTTGTTGTGGCAGTTGAAAGTCAATATTTTTGTAGAAACTTACATTCCAAACCTTCTGATTGAATTTGTGTCTTCAAATTAAGCCGTCACGCCTGATTATGCTGTAGCAAGAACCGTCATTTGCCAAATCCAGATAACTTGCTTTACTTTCTGTTTTGACCTTCAGATTATGGTAGTTTCCTCGTTTGTTTTGAGCTAACTGGAAAGGTTAGTAGGTACTGATTTAACTGAGTTTTCCTGTTGATACTGTAACCTTCTTTTTGCATGAGGGGATCTGTAATTTTCAATAGCTCCGATAACACTAACACCGAATTGTTTTATGTGACAAAGAAGCAAAAGGAAAGTGATTAACAGGTACTGTGACAGAAAAAAAATCAGCCATATCCTTATGCTGGTCATTAGTTGAATGTTATCTTGATTTCCCCCTCCCTTTTAGACTCTACATTCTTCCATCATGTTGTCATCGTTTCGTAAAGTCAAAGTCCAGGTATTTTTCCGTAATGCATGAAGTGCCCTTGCCACACTTGCCTGCCTTTATTGCAGTGACCTGTTTGTAACAAAAGCCACTAGTTTGACTTTATTCTGTACAGCAGATGCTTTATTTGCACTTAGTGTGAGTCTGGTCTGCCTTTCCTTTAATACTTTTGAGTTGCCTAATTTCTGTCTGTCATGCATGATGTGTGAACATATTATAGGAGTTATAGTTCAATATAATCAGGTTTTGATACTGATTAATTTCCCAAAAGGTTTTTATTTTGAAACATACTTTAGCAAAATCTTTTTCTTTATAACAGCTGCAAATCAACCATGAGGAGAACATTGTGCATTCAGAGTTGGCTTTGGTTCCTGTTCATCCACTTGCACAAATTTATAATCCTTGAGTTGTTGTGGTGTAACTGTTTCTACAGTGATGCTTCTGTTTCAGTGGTGTTAAAATAAATAGGATGTATGGATCAGACTTCAGCTGGGGAACACAAGCAACTAGATTTCATTTGGAAATGGGAGTGATGTAAATGTTTATACTGCAATTAAAATGATAATGAAAAGATAACAAAGTGGGGATGAAAAACGCTGGGGTTAATTATATAATCTTACATTACCTGTAAACTCTGCATTTCTGCAATGCAGTCAAGGTAATTTGCTTTCTCAGGAGTCTCAGCAGAGTGCAGTCCTTGCCAGCCCTGCATAGTTTTATCAAAGGTCTCTGATGTTAAAGCAAAAACAAATTTTAAAAAACCCCCTTCTATGTAAAGACACCAAATTCAGATGGACAGATTCAACTGTTCTTGTTTAAATAGTGGAATTGAGATTTTAAGATTAAATGCCTAAAAATGAACAAGTCATTATCTGTCTTCATATTTCAAAAATGCATAGTCGAGGCAGTGCTCAAACCCTCTTGTCAGCCTAAATCAGCTTTGCAACCACTTTGGTTTAAACAATTTACATTTCTTTTTTCTTCTAATGCGACAGTTTCTGTGTCCCTGCAATACCTGCTTAAATTTTGGGGCTGGAATTTTACCTGCGCTGTGGTTACACTGTAGGAGTCTACAGCATCAAGCAGCAACTTCAGCACATCTTGGATTTTTATTATTTTGGTACTGCAGTACTTGACTGATTTTTCTGACTTAGAATTTGTGGAAGTTTGGGGCTGTTGGTGACCTTCCCTAATAGCATATTTGAGCAGTGTTCTGCTGCATGTAGTCTAACCTTTAAAATGTCTTTATTTTGTACAGTTAAATTCAAAAAACCAAAAGGCCAGGCATTCATTTTGCCCAATAGTGTTTTAAATCTCTAGGATAGGATATGGCATCCTTTAGTTTCTTCTCTGTAACACACCATGCTCAGGCTCCCTTTGCAGGAATCAGTGCTGTGCACGTTTCAGGAGCGTTCTCTTTGATTTTCCAGCAGTGCAAGTACTTATGGACTTCCCTAACCAGGCAGTCATGGTGATTTGGTTCTTCCCTGGTGTTTCCAGGGAGCTGTGAATGGGAGAAATGAAAACTGGGGAAAATGTGTGTGGGTTTTGGTTTTTTTTTCCCTCCGTCCTTTTGAAGGTTATTTTCACATCCATTTTTTTTGCTTAGAGAAGAAAGATCAGCAATCTGTTCCCGTTCCCTAGGAGGGAGTAGCTGATACCAGTTAAATCTTCTTTAGACAAGATTGACGATGTGTGATGTTGATGAACATAAAAAAAACACATTGAGCTGTTCATGTGGGCATACTTGGGAAGCAGGAATGTTTTTGTAGGGAAAATATTTCTGTTGCAGGCTACTGCTGAGGTCATGTATGCTGAATATATGAAACACATCAGGACTTTTCTTGAGAGACGATTATTTTACTACTTCTGAAGATCTTTATGTACTGATATCTGATTGTTTTTCAGGCAAAGGAGTTGAATTTTTTTAAGCTTCATGTGATTGCTTTTAAAAACACACTAAAATCTTCTGCCTAGCACTGTGTTTCACATTTGTGCTTTTAAATCCCTGAAAACATGTTTTGGTAAGGGAAATGCTGACAGCTCTGCTGTGTGCCCTGCTGTAATTCCTGTTGAACCCACCTCGATTCCGCTGCTCCCAAACTTGAATGGTGTTGCTGACATCATCGTTGTTGCACTGCAGTGTCTGTAAATACCTGCAGTTGTATATTTTAGTGTTCTGTTTTGTATAATTGGTATTGACTGGGGAAGGCATAGATGGAAGGATGAGGGTAATAAGTTTGTTTTGTTGTTTTGGGTTTTTTTCCCTTAATTTTCCTACTTCTTTTTGTTGGCTGGTTGGTTGGGTTTTTTCTTTTTAAATAATATCACCAAAACAGTGCAGTGTGAAGAAGCATTTCTGATTTTTTAAGACATAAGCCGACCTAATGTCAGTCTTACAACATGAAAGGAGGAATGAAATGTCACCAGGCCATTCCAGATCTGCTGTCTGGGGCCTGGAAAGTTCCCCCAGCCCCGTCCTTATCGCCCTGCACCGGCTGTGCCGGGCGGGGCCGCAGGGATGACGCTGGTTTATCTGGGGACACCCTGGCACAGTCACATCCCAGGGCTTTTCACCTTCAAAACAAAAAGCACAACTTTTACAAGTGCACAGGTGTATCCTGGGTGTCTTCAAAGGGTGTGGTTGAACCAAGAAGTTTTGGGAACGTCTTTGGAGGGGTGTTTGGTACTCCAGGGAGTGCTGCAGTTGGAGGTGATGCCATGGGAGGGAGGGAGGGAGGGAAGGAGACTGCATTGTTCTGCAGCATCCAGGACTTTTGAGTTCCCAGCTCCCTGGTGGCTCTGGCAGCACAGACACTGCTGACGTCGGCTGGGGCTGCAGGAAGAACAGTCCATTATTGCTACACTAAAGCACTTCTTTTACAATTGACTCGCTCCACTGTAGTTACAAAAGGAGCCTTTCTTTTAACCAATTCCAGCAAAAAGAGGAGCCAGATTGCCTGGCTTGTCTGGTGAGAGGCAAACCAGCTCCCAGGGTAAATTACAGAAGGTCTCCCATTTGGTTTTCAATATTGTAACAATGTTTGAAATGATAATTTAAGTAATTTAAATATTTCCCTAGATTAATAATGTAAATAATTAAATAATTTAAAATGTTTTCAAATTACTGTGCTGAGGTTATTTTTAATATTGAAATACAAGTTGAGTTGTACAGTGAGTGAGTGTACAGTGTTCTAGAGACTGACCAGGATTTAATTTTCTCCCAGCACTGCACAAAACCAGACCCAGCAGAGGGGCTCCAGCCATGCAGGACATTAGACCAGCTGCCACTGTGTTACTGCAGAACACAATGCAGTTTAAAAGAACTGTTGTTGGGATTCAAACACAGCATGACAGGACAGGAAAGGAAGTTTTTAGCAATAACTTCCTTTCCTGGAGGAAAAATGTTGTTTGAAAGAGTGCTGGAAAAAACAGCTGCTTTCTCAGGGAATCATATCTGTGCTTGAGCTCGAGTTATGTTCAGGGGTTTGAGCTTTTAATACTCAGATACACTAATCAAGTGGAGATTTTGGTAGCACTGCCAGGCAAAACCTGGACTTCGTTTATGTAACAGAGTCTGCACACACCAGGGTGGTTTTTTTCCTTGCCCTCTTTTGACAGTAATGAGTAGAAGAAAAAGCCAAGCTGAATTTCATTCCTTCCTGCAAGTGCCGCAGTGCAGTTGGGGCTCAGAGTTCATGGGAGCAGGGAGTGCTGCTGGCACGGCTGTCCTCTGCAGGGTGGGGACTTGGAAGGGTAGCTCAGGAATGTCTGGATTCGTCCCCATATGTTCCTTTCTATCAGATTGTCATTTTACAAATGCTTGGAAAACATGGCCCTGTAGATCACTTTCCAACCTGTGGAGTTTTCCATACAATTATGCAAGATACATGTCTAATTAAAGCATGCAGCTAACTAATGACTAAATAACAATTTAATATTTAATGACATATTTTAACTGATTCCCCATGCCTTTTAGTCTGTAGTTCTAGTCTGGATTTCTTCCCTGTGTGATAGGCTTGAGAAGTTCCTTTAGTTTGTAGAGTGCAGAATTAATGGTAGAAAAGCATTAAGTGAGTGACTTGTGTAAACACTTGTACACAAAGATATTAACTGCAAAATTGTTCAGGCACAGAGTTTTGAGTGTTGCAGCAACCTCTGGATATGCAGTTAGTTGTTAAATAAGTGGTTAAATATTCAAACTTCAATTATAATAATGGTTCCACTTTTAAAATTTGTGTTACAGTTCTATTCTAGCACTCAGATCTTTTGCTGAAAGTCAAGTTGCTTTTTGAAAGTTTAGGAACCGAAAATTAAAGGTTATTGTGATTTTAATACAAAAGAGAAGAAGCAGATCAGTAGTCAGGTCTTTGCTGCCTGTGGTACCAGTATTAGGTTTTAGTACATAAAGCAATGTGGAAGGATTTTCAGTCAGAGCAAGATCATTGGTTAAGCAAAACGCTCCTTGACTTACTTGTCTAAGGCCAGATCTGTGAAGCCTCTTACTGGTTCTTGAAAGGTTATGTAGAGAGTGGCAGGATGGATTTGTAACTTTTTTTAATTGAGAGAACAAAGAAGAGATGCATCAGACAGAGGTATTTTATTTTGTGTCTGTATCTACACATATTTGTGCACAAACCCACGTTTTTAGCTGGTGTATTGGACACTTGCATGCTACAGTTTGAGATGACACAGATTTTATATGACTGCAGCCATACTTGTCCAAACCAAAGAGGTGTTAAATGTCTTTGTAAATTTTCCTTCACCACTTTCTGCTAGAAGTGTGGTTTTATTTATATGTATGGTGCTTCTATTTTATACACATACCTGCACACACAGAGTAAGATTGTAAGTAAACCACGTGTGATTTTAAACAAACGGCTTCATTGCTGCATGGATCTCTTCCTGATCTACCAATGTTTTATAAGACAAACATAATGGGGTTTTAATTTTGCTTTCAGAAAATGGATCCAAGTGGTGTAAAAGTGTTGGAAACGGCAGAAGATATCCAAGAGAGGCGTCAGCAAGTGTTGGACCGTTACCACAGGTTCAAGGAACTCTCTTCTCTAAGGCGCCAAAAACTTGAAGATTCCTATCGATTCCAGTTCTTCCAGCGTGATGCAGACGAGCTTGAAAAATGGATCCAAGAGAAACTGCAGATTGCATCTGATGAAAATTACAAAGACCCAAGCAATTTGCAGGCAAGTCCTCCTGCCACTTTATATTTCCTGTACTGTTAATTTTAGGGCGTTACAAGTCAGCTAGGATAGAACAAACACAGAAATGAAACTTGAGCTGAGAGTGAAGAAAGATGGATGCAAATACCCATGACCTTGCAAAGTGCTCTTCAAAAGCCTGGCTTTTTTGCTGATGTAATTGAAATATTTCTAATAATGGATTAGATGCTACATCAGCATAGAAGAAGTTGCTCAGTGTAATGTAGTGTAAAACCAACTTTGTTTAATCCTAGAATTTGTTGGATGCCTTAACTCTGTGAATAAATGTGAATTATCACTTATTTTTTCACAAAAAATATATTTGTAGAAAATAAGCTTGTGTGGATAGAATTAGCTAACAGGTTCTCAGGAGTTTGAACAGTCATGTGCAAGAGCAAACACAAGGAAGAAATAACTAAAACTTGGATGTTTAAACCACCTGTTGATCCACTACATGATATGACTGATTTCAGCTCTGCAGTTTTATTACTTGTTTGCCAGTCCTGAATATGTATAAAATACACTTAAAATCTTGCTGCTGGGGAATGTGGAAGAGTCCCTGCACCAAATCTCAGTTGCATTCTTTGATGTTTTCCTCTCAGGGGAAGCTGCAGAAGCACCAAGCCTTTGAAGCTGAGGTGCAGGCCAATTCAGGAGCCATCATTAAACTGGATGAGACTGGAAATCAGATGATTAATGAAGGCCATTTTGCATCTGAAACCATAAGAGTGAGTTTTAAAGCTTTTTTCCCTCCCCCCCTCTTACAGGCCTTTCCTTAAGCACTTTGTTCAGATTGCACAGATAACTCTGTATTCAAAACCTCTCTTGAAAATTCGACAGATATTTGATTAGTGAAATCATAAGGAAATTTGTATTTGTACAGCTCAGAGGTGATTTTCTCTTTGCATGAACACCCAGCTCATAGCTTCTTTTGAATCTGGTTCTGAGGAGAACTGTTTAAAGATGAGATGTTTTTGTAGTGATTGTCAAATTTAATTGCTAAGTTCAGCATTTCATTCTAACGTGCCTTTACTGGTTCAGTCCTTCACGCCGTACCGGACTGCCCAGCGCCCGATAGTCACAGCCACCCAAGTGGGGTCCCACATACGAGTAGGTGAAGCTTGTGGCTCTGCAGTGCAACTTGTTTTTGCAATGTCTCCTTCCTTCCTTGGTTGACAGTTTGCACCATCCTTCTGGGCAGTGCTCAGAGCTCTTTCCTCCCTTGAAACCTCTTTAATTGAACTTTCTGAGTGGATCAAGTGGTATCCGCCCATGATGTTCAAAAGCTTCTCTTGAATGACTTTCAAGTTTCAGGTCTTGATGAGCAAAGTGTTATAGACAATGGGTGGAGCAGTTACTTTCCTGTTTTGCAAGTTGTATGCATGTGTGGGAGTGTGGTTTTACTTTTTGTTGTCTATAAAGTTTATAGTGGCTCTCAATAGTTTTGAAAGGCCAAGTGCAACCAGAGAAACTCAGTATTAAAACTTGTAATTGCTCCTAGTATGTCCATGTCACTTCACAATATTAGCTAAATGTATTAACTGCTTAGTGTTGAGAAGTGGTTAAAATAAAGTGAAATGGCATAAGTTTGACTTGAAACAAATGTTGCGTCTTAAGAATAAATTCCCAAAGGAAGATGCGATTCACTTACTGGTAGTTGGCTTTCATGTAAAAGACTGAACATTTGAAGGGGAGAGCAGCAAATTTTGCTATGACTTCATATTAGCATGGAATTTAAATCAAATTTTATCTCAAGATGTTTGGCTCGTAGTTATGTAAAGATAACTATTTTTTAGCTTCATTAATTAATAACAGCTGTCTAAATACTCAGTTCAGTAATTTCTAGTTTTGTGTTACAACACTTTACATAATTTGAAAACTATTTGCTGGAGGTGAAATCATGAGGTTTGTCCCTCACCCTTTGCCTAAAGTAAGATTTAGGAAAAATAAATAAATCTACTGTTAAGGACAGGAAGGGAATAAATCTCATCTTCTTTGCCAGGAGATTTTAATAACAACATCCTTTTGTTTCAGACTCGGCTGCAGGAACTGCACCGACTATGGGAATTACTGATGGAAAAGATGAGAGAGAAGGGAGTGAAATTATTGCAGGCACAGAAGTTGGTGCAATATTTACGGGAATGTGAAGATGTCTTGGACTGGATCAATGATAAGGTGTGTAATTACCTCCCTTTATTGTGTCCTTGATGGGAAAATTGATGTGTTTGTGTGAAAAATTTCTGTCAGCATAGAGTTGCTGGAGGTCAGGTAGTCTCAGAAAGCTTGTAAAGGCACTTGTACATTTTGTTTAGTTATTCACATTGCATCAGCAGTGTGTGTGCAAACTACTATTGTTCTTTTTCAGCCACAATAAAAGTTATTAGTCTAAGAGAAAGCCTGTGTGTTGGAGAGTACTTTTGGCATAATCAATTCATTCTTTGATTTGAGAAGACAAATTAAATTGAAGTTTCCTCTAAGGGAAATCTTAAATGTGTAAAAGCAAATATTTTTTTAATAAATATTTTCAATTATTTGTTTCAGAAAGGAGCCAGCCCAAGCAGCAAGCAGTGTGTAGATAGTTGCTAAATGATTGGAATATCTTTAGATGTGCATTGTGAGGGTATGAACTGCAGAATGACTGTTGGCTCTTGATTCTTTGAACTCTAAGGAAGCAGACCACAAACCACACTATCAAAAGGAAAACAAAGCCACAAAATAATCACATTGGTTTCTTTAAATGATGGTTTGCTGTTTTGGGTTCAAACTGTAAACCCTGTATAACTGTTACTGAACAGACAGTGCACTTTTTGTGCAGAAATCTTGCATCAGAAGTCTACAGCAAATGCCCATAAACAGTGTAAAAAGGAACAAATTCTAGTCACTCTGCGTGCTAAGAATTTGTACTTGAAAAATTAATATGACCAAGGACGATGACAAAGTAATCCCCTTAGTGATCTTGCATGTTTTCTGCAATAATGCATAGATGTTGGGGCAGGGAATGGAGTTTAATGAATAAACTTTGGAGTTTTAAGTCTGACCTTAAACACTGTGATTGTCTTTGACCTATTGAAAATTAGGACAGTTTACTTCCCGATTTTAAATAGTGATTTCCCATAGGATGTACTGAAATTAACTTTTTTTTTTCAATGTATTAGGAAGCAATAGTGACATCAGAAGAGCTTGGACAGGACTTAGAGCATGTTGAAGTTTTGCAAAAGAAGTTTGAAGAGTTCCAGACAGACCTTGCAGCTCATGAGGAAAGAGTAAATGAAGTGAACCAGTTTGCTGGCAAACTTATCCAGGTAAGCATTTATGGGTGTTGAAAATCTCTTGGCAAGTCAGTTATCACAGCAAACATTTGTCTGTAACTTCCCCTCTTTCCCCTGTGGTTTGGGGTCAGGATTTAATTCCCTTGTTCTTTTGCTGAACAGCCTGAATATCTGCCCCATCTGGGAATGTTCCTGAAAATATGGAGAATTGTCATTAGTAAGAGAAACTGTCATATTAGGTTTAAATTTATTTTCCTTGGACAAGGAGATTTAATATCTCTTCTAGTTTGTTATGTGGGGCCTGATCAAGGATGGAGACAGGGCAGGAAATGTTTCATTCCAGGGAAAAAGATGATACTATTTACAGCCCTCTTCCCATGGGCTAATTAGTATATAGGGAAAACACTACAAGAGTATTGAATGTTTGCACAGTGAAATTTCAGGGAAACTATTGAATTGGGTGATCATCTGGAAAGGGCAGTAATTATAAATTGATCTCTTGAAGACCAGCAGTGTTTTGTCAATGAATGTAAAACCAAAGAACATATGAAAATAGCATTATTCCTTTGCTTGCCAGGAAACACACCCTGAAGAGGATCTGATAAAGTCCAAACAAGATGAAGTAAATGCAAGCTGGCAGCGTCTTAAGGGACTTGCCCTTCAGAGGCAAGGAAAACTCTTTGGGGCAGCTGAAGTTCAGCGTTTCAACAGGTATGAACTTGGCTGGATCTGCTGAATGATGTAACCCTTGTGTGGGTGTTTAATGATGCATTCAGCTGCACACAGTAGTGTGAGAAGAGCTACTGTCTCCTGTGGCATTGCCTTGCTCTTCTGCATGACTTGCTGAATTAAGACCTCGTTGTTCTACAGTTACGTTAGAATGGTCATTCTGATGGAGCTTTTCAGAATTTGGCAGTTTTGTTAATTCCTGCTAATGGCAGTGTTGCTCTCCTTTCTTCTGAGGGCTTTTTTTCCCCAGTCCTGTCCTAGATGAGCCTTAAATGGGGTGTGCTTTTTTAATTGGATGGCAGCCTAATTGTTCTGAAGACTTTGAGCAATGTCTTTCTATTCTCATCTCCATTACAGCATTTTGAGATTTGCTGTAGTTAAGTTGGAGAAGGGTCCAGAGTGAGAAATGGATCCACTTCATGGCAGTACTCAGTGGTGCTGTAATTCCTGATTTGCATCTGGTGACAGTGGCCTGTTAAAATGCTTCAGAATTTCTTGGGAGGCAAAGAAAGTCTATTTATTTGTGTTCTAAAGGATGTTTGTAGTTGGCTGCAGTGTTTATATATATGGGTTTGTATGCCAGTACCTCTGACACATGTATGGGAATACATCCTGCTTCCTTCCTTCCTTTTTCCATACAAGACAAACTGCTTTCAATTTGTGCTTTGTTTTGAAGGGATGTGGATGAAACAATCAGCTGGATTAAGGAGAAAGGGCAGTTGATGGCCTCAGATGATTTTGGCAGAGACTTAGCCAGTGTGCAGGCATTGCTGCGCAAGCACGAAGGCCTGGAAAGAGACCTGGCAGCTCTGGAAGATAAGGTACCCTGTGAGATGTATTTACCTATAGTTTAAACGAGCTAACCAGCTTGTAAAAGGCTGGAAGCTCACTCCCAGTTTGTGCCTGGCTTTAGGTGAAGGCCCTGTGTGCAGAAGCTGACCGTTTGCAGCAGTCTCACCCGATAAACGCTTCCCAAATTCAAGTGAAGCGGGAGGAGCTCATTGCCAACTGGGAGCAGATCCGGACCCTGGCAGCAGAGAGGCACGCTCGCCTCAACGACTCCTACAGGTGGGTCACTGCAGCAGGACAGTGCTGCTTCCCTCCTTCTTCACATTTGACAGAGAGCTCTTGAAAGGAGAAGAAAGGAGTGCAGTTTACAAAATTTTGGAGTGATTCTGTTGTTTTTGGAGCAGTCTTGTTCACCAAATTCTATTTTACGATAACTTGTAGTGAAAGAAATATTTCTATGCTTGAAAAATTGTTGCAGCTTTTTGTCATTCTCTGGGTATGGGTCAACTATGAAAACAGACACAGTGATGTCCTAGGACATTTGCTATCATCTGAGTTGAGACATGCATTTTGAAGTATATTATCTGGCTATGTTTCAGTTTTGCTGAAAAGAAAAAGCTTTTTTAATACTTTTATTACAAATCTGTTCTCTAGTCTTTAAGAGTCTCTATGAAAATTGAAGTATGATGTGTTGTTTGATATATTGTCCCAGACCAAATGAGTTCCTTGTTTCTGTGGACTTTTTTTGCTGTGGAATTTTTCTTTATCCAGTCTTGTGTCTATACTAACCTGGTCTCTGAAACATAACCTGTTGGATCACTGTTGAGAAGCCATACTGAAAACAAACTAATCCTGATATGGTGGTTAGTTTATATCCTTTCTGGTTTTGTTTTTCTGCCCTTTGTTCCTTCCCACAATGTGGAGTTTTTGGCAGTGGAGACCCACACAAATAATCTTTTCCTTTACCTTCCCTACCACAGTCTCTTCAGAACAATTAACAGCAAATGTAAAAGGGAAACAGAAACTGATCACTTTTGCTGATAAGTGTTAAGCATATGCCAAAGGCAACAGCTGAAGGCATTCTGGAAGGAATTTGAGGATTTGTTTGCTTGTTTTAAGGCTGAGGCATGTGCAGTTGAAATTTTCTGTCAGTTCCCTCCCCCCCACACTGTTATAGCTGTGATGGAAGCAGCCCTGTGGATTATCTCAAGAACTGTATTTTGATTTCTCTTGTCCTCAGTGTGTGGTTAGGAATATTAATTTTACTTACTATATAAGTTCTATGTAAAATATATCTTTGAGACATTGTTTTAGAACTCAACATTTTCATAACTTCAAAAGACTTCTGTTTTGATTGAAAGCATATTTAGTTATTTAATATTCTGAGCACATTTTTGTGTTGTTTTATTTGTATCTGAGGAACAGCTTTTATGTTTGTAACCCTTTCTTTGGGGAAAGAGGAGAGAAACTCTGCAAATTAATGATTCCAAATAATTTTTTCCCTTTACTTACCTAAGGCTGCAGCGCTTTCTCGCGGACTTCCGGGACCTCACCAGCTGGGTGACTGAGATGAAGGCTCTGATAAATGCTGATGAACTTGCCAATGATGTGGCTGGGGCAGAAGCCCTTCTAGACAGACATCAGGAACATAAGGTAGAGTGGTTATACAGCCAAATCCAGTCAGCAGCCCTCTGATTTGTACGTCTAGCACAGTCTCTGAGTCAGTCTTGTAGCACTGGAATGCTTTGATATGGAACTAACTCAGTACTAGATTGCTGTCCTGATTTAATATTTTTAATTGTTTCTAGATGGCAGGTATATACTAATTACTGAGTATTTAAGAATGCTTATGATAATATTTTATTTAACAATAGCCTGATAGCAGCCAGTTGGACTAACAACTGTTTTAGAACTCCATCATGAGGAATTCCTGTAATTAAGTAGAAAGAATACATCTCAAACTTTTATTTTCATTTTAATGTAGGAATTTATACCTACGTTGTTTACATTGTAAGGTAATTCTGACACTCTATGCTAAGATAAATTTTGGTAACAGCTTTTTCACATCTCCTTCTCTAGGGAGAAATTGATGCCCATGAAGACAGCTTCAAATCTGCTGATGAGTCAGGCCAGGCTTTGCTCTCTGCTGGGCACTATGCTTCTGATGAAGTTAAAGAAAAGGTAAGTTGAGAGCAAGAATTCCTAGAAGAATTTTGTCTCTTTCTTCTGTGTCCCCTTAATTTAAAAGGATGGTCAATCACATCAGGAAGTGGAGATTTCATTGTTTACACAGAAGGTCATTTTCAATTCAGTGCTAACCACTTCTTTAGAGTCACAGTTTGATTTTACAGTGAGATGGAAATAATCTGGAATGTTAAATAAAATTTTTATGTATTTCTCTTCCCAAATGGTTAGCTGACCATCCTCTCAGATGAAAGGTCTGCCTTGCTGGAGCTGTGGGAGCTCCGCAGACAGCAGTATGAGCAGTGCATGGACCTGCAGCTGTTCTACAGAGACACTGAACAAGTTGACAACTGGATGAGCAAACAAGAAGTGAGTGCATGTCTTTGAATTCTCCAGATATGATGAACTTTAATTTCTGGGTAGTCCTCTGTAAGCTTAAGCAGTTGGTATTGCCTGCTGGCAGTGCCACAAACACCCACAAGTGAGTGGGTGCTGTGCAGAGTTATTTGTCTGACTGCCTGAAATGGTGCAATGGCTGTTTCCATCTAATGCTGAAACTATGAGCTGTGACAAGTGGGCTTGATGTGGCTTTTGTGTGTGTTAACTCTTGTAAAATACTGGTTGAATAAAAACCTAAAAAGAATTACTGGCTGTTAGAAGCATAAAGCAAACACCATGCCAGTATGCCATCTTACCTTTCAGTAATAACATATGGCAGGAAATATCCCTGACTGTGCTTGAGCTCACTTAGAGCAGCTGAGTATGGAAACATAATAATGTGTTTGTGTCCTTACTTCAGGCATTTCTGCTGAATGAAGACCTTGGTGATTCTCTGGACAGTGTGGAGGCTCTTCTAAAGAAGCATGAAGACTTTGAGAAATCCTTAAGTGCCCAAGAGGAGAAAATCACAGTAAGACATTGATATTAGGTTATCACTAAATGGACAAGAAGTGAAACAAGGGCATTTATTGACTGGGGAAGAGACACTGCTAGAGGGTGGAAAAGGATGGGGTTTGCTTTGCAGAATGATCTTCTGTTATGTGGGATGTATTAGCTCTAAATAACAGATATTTTCTCTAAAGTGAAAGATAGTGGAAAAGGTGTGGGATAGGGCTCAATTTCTGTCTCAGAGCCAGGTAACCTGGTGCTTCCTTATCATACCAGCACACAGGTGGATGAATATTTGTCAAAAACCTGTTCTCCTCCACATGGAGAGGATGGGGGTACAGAGAGAAAAAGGTGTAAGGATAGATCTGCTAATGGCATTATGCCAGTTTAACTGTGATAAACTTCAAGCAAATTTGCATGAGCAATTTCTATTACACCAAATAAATGGAAACTTGTTTTCCCTCTAGGCATTAGATGAGTTTGCTACTAAGTTGATTCAGAATAACCACTATGCCAAGGAAGATGTTGCTACACGCAGAGATGCTGTAAGTATCCAAAATGCATTTGGACTGTAGACTTTAAATCTTGCTCTGCTTCATTATTTTACATGGTTTGACTTCAATATAGGATAAGTCAGTGGAGTTGTCCCAAGAGGGGTACAGTGGTGGCTCTTATGAGCGTGAAGAATGTAAAAACCTTTTACTTTCTTTTTTTTTCAGCTGCTGAGCCGCCGAAATGCCCTCCATGAAAGAGCCATGTACCGCCGCGCTCAGCTGGCAGATTCTTTCCATCTGCAGCAGTTTTTCCGAGATTCTGATGAGCTCAAGAGTTGGGTTAATGAAAAGATGAAAACTGCAACTGATGAGGCCTACAAGGTAAACACAAAGATGAATGGTAGAATGCTTTTAAGGCAGTACTGGGCTTAATCAGTCTAATGATGCTGATAATGATGCATCAGCCAAAATGATGCCTACAGTCAGTAGTATTAATGGCAACAGAAGGAATTGTGTCATTTCTTCCTGACCCCAAGAGGCATTTTCCTATCATGCAGTAATCATGCCTATCCAATAGCTTAAGAATTCTGATTTAAGGCGTAATTTTGGCACCAGATCCTCTGATTACACCACAGCATGTCTATAAATGTAGTCCAATTTCAAAAATTCTTCAGAGACCTTTGGGTACTGATTTTGTATTGGAATATTCTATTTCTTTCTTCATCTGTAGGATCCATCAAACTTGCAAGGTAAAGTTCAGAAACACCAGGCTTTTGAAGCAGAGCTGTCTGCTAACCAGAGTCGAATTGATGCCCTGGAGAAAGCTGGCCAGAAGCTGATTGATGTCAAGCACTACGCATCCGATGAGGTGGCAACTCGCATGAATGAAGTCATCAGCTTGTGGAAGAAACTTCTGGAGGCCACTGAGCTCAAAGGTATGAATTGCTCAGAAGAAGATGGGCAAATTTCTAGAGAGTTTAGCTGGGAGAAGACAGAAAGTGAGTTAAGTTCAGTTTCCACTTGATTTACCTTGTCCTGTTGCGCATCTCTCAGGTATAAAACTGCGAGAAGCCAATCAGCAGCAGCAGTTTAATCGCAACGTGGAGGACATTGAGCTCTGGCTGTATGAAGTAGAAGGACACTTGGCTTCTGATGATTATGGAAAAGATCTTACTAATGTTCAGAATCTTCAGAAGAAACACGCGCTGTTAGAGGCAGATGTTGCTGCCCATCAGGTAAGGGAAATAATTGTTATTCCTGCCTTTTCAGATTTGTTCACTCAGAAGATGCTATTTTCAGATATGCTCAGTGAGATACCTTAGCAGGTCTGGTTTTTAATAATTTTTTTAGCTTTGGGTTTTATGGTTTAGTTATCAAAAATAATTTTCAACTGAAACATAACTTGTATGTGTCTAAAATAATAAATTTATAGCTTTAATAGAAATGAACTTCTCACTCACAGAAATTCTGACCTAATGCTGTTGCTGGATGAATTTTAGGATCGGATCGATGGCATTACCATCCAGGCACGGCAGTTCCAGGAGGCTGGCCACTTTGATGCTGACAATATCAAGAAGAAACAAGAAGCTTTGGTGGCTCGTTATGAAGCTCTGAAGGACCCCATGGTGGCTCGCAAGCAGAAACTCGCGGATTCTCTTCGCCTGCAGCAGCTTTTCCGTGACATTGAGGATGAAGAGACCTGGATTAGGGAAAAAGAACCTATTGCAGCTTCAACAAACAGAGGTTGGTCCATCCTGTTATCTCTAGGATTTAGATGTCAGAATTGCTCTGTTATAAATTGTATCTTTATAGAACATGCCTTGAAGGTTTCAAAGCTGTTTGGTGTAATTAATGTTGCCCAGAGTTACATATTTGCCTCTGAGTCTGTTATATAATTCCAGTATTTAATATAATATAAATATAGTTTCCATAGTGCTCTGTCTTCATTGTTAGAGTTCTCTGTGTGCAAGCTTGTCTGGCTGCAGCTGCCTTGAAATTTTTGTTTCATCTAATGACTGATTTAGCTGATTAATTATTTTGTATCTTTCAGGCAAGGACTTAATTGGTGTCCAGAACCTGCTCAAGAAGCACCAGGCTTTGCAGGCAGAAATTGCAGGCCATGAGCCTCGCATTAAAGCAGTCACACAGAAGGGAAATGCCATGGTGGAAGAAGGTATGTCTCAATATTTTTAAACTCTGGCACAGTCTTCTGTTCTCTGACCCAGCACAGTTACAAATTATTGCCTGATTTTATCCTGATAATAGGCAGGTACTTGCTAGCAGGATGAACTGGTCATCATTTCACCTGAAAATAAAAATAGGTTCCTAGATGGGAACCTGTCATAATTTTGACAGATCTCTGTCTACTCTTGATGAACACTTATTTAGCAATTTTGTGCCTATTTTATTTACTCTCTATAATTAAATCTGTTAAAGGGTTCTATCAGAGGTGCATAATCATGGTGTGGGAGAGGATTCTCTACAAAGACAGTAATTCTTGCTTCTAGATAAATAGGTATCTTTATTTCTGACTGGGTGTTTTTAACATGAAAATACCAAAAAAACAATTCTACAGGTCTGAAATAATATTTGTCTGATGCCAGAATTCTGGACAGAGATGACCTTTTCTGTTTCATCACAGAAATGTTATGATGTGTCTCATTTTATTCCTAATGATTAAGATATGCTAGTACAGCTGAATTGACAGGTTCAGTGTTTTCCAGTCTGAGGCAGAAGGACCAGCTGAGTTATGTTTTTATAATTCTAGCCTAAGTAGGCTTTAAATTGGTATAATTTTTGTGACTTTGAAGATTTACAAGTAATCTTTTAATGTCTGTTGGTTTTGTCTGCTGAAGTCCTTCAGTTCCCTCTACTCCTGTTCCATAGGACACTTTGCAGCTGAGGATGTGAAAATCAAACTGAACGAGCTAAACCAGAAGTGGGACTCTCTGAAAGCCAAAGCGTCTCAGCGTCGGCAGGACCTGGAGGATTCCCTGCAGGCTCAGCAGTACTTTGCTGATGCTAATGAGGCTGAATCCTGGATGAGGGAAAAGGAGCCCATTGTAGGCAGTACAGACTATGGGAAAGATGAAGACTCTGCTGAGGTATTTGAGATTTGCTTTTTAAATCAGTTTTGCATAAGTACAGTGAGGATTTGTCCACTGATAAAAAAATGAGCTATGATAATTTCAAGGTTCTTAACAAAGAGGGCAGATTCTTGCATCAAGCAAGATTTTGGCTCTTAGTCAAAAGATGACATATTTTCCTGTGTCTTAGTTGCTATTGCACATGAAATTCTGCTGCTCAGTATATTAAACCAACTATGAGGAAGCTTTACCTCTATTCATTCTTTTACAGGGTTTTGTTTGTTTAAGTATAATGAAAATAATATCAGCAAATTCCTCATGGGATGAGCATTTCAGTTTGAGTCTAGTTTTCAGCAGTTCATTAGTCTGGAAATAATTTTTTTTGTCTGGTTTTGTTTTATTGCTATGATTCTGCAGTCAAACACCATGTCCCAGGCAGTGCTGACTGACATTTTATCAACATGAAGTGCAGTTTAAAGGCACACTTTAAACTTACCCATATCACTCTGGAGACAGTTATTTCTGGTCAGAACAAAAGAATGTTGCTGAGATAAGGTGGAGGCAAAGCACCAGAAGCATTAGGACCACTATCTAGCCTGTGAATAAATAGAAGTGATTATTCCTGTGAGAGTCACAAGGCTGGCAGCTCGGAAAAACCCACGTTCCCTTTGTATGGAGTCAAAATTTATATTTTAAGCAGAGGCATATTTGTAAAATGGCAAGGTGTGCATGTTGGTATTTTCCACTTTCAGGCTCTTCTGAAGAAACATGAAGCTTTGATGTCTGATCTCTCTGCTTATGGCAGCAGCATCCAGGCATTGAGGGAACAGGCCCAGTCATGCAGGGTAAGGAAAGATGCTAATCATGTACCTAAAATTCATGGGTCAGCAAAAGGTAAAAACAAAGATCAATAATGGTTGTTGGTTTTGAGAAGTTATTGCAGACTGTGCTTGATTTTTCTTAAAAAAAAAAAAGCAGTCTGTTTTTATAATCATAAAACAACTGTATTGTTTTGAAATAAAACTATTTAATGTGGTGGTTCTCAGGGTTGGAGCCCAGACAGCACCTAAACTGACTCTACAGTAGCTTTAACTAAGGCTGAAGTATAACAACTAAAGCTGAAGGATAACAACACTGATTACAATAAATATGGAACATCTCATTTTTCCTGTGCTTTTTTTTTTTTTTTTTAGCAACAAGTTGCTCCCACAGATGATGAAACTGGAAAGGAGCTCGTTCTGGCACTCTATGATTACCAGGAGAAGAGTCCCCGGGAGGTGACAATGAAGAAAGGAGATATCCTCACCTTACTCAACAGCACCAACAAGGTGGGTTCTGGCCTCCTGCTTTGCTGCCCTGCTTGGCTCCCTCAGTGCTGTGTGTTTTGTTTGGTTTAGCCTGTGTCCCTGTTCCATAATTCTGCTGAACCTCTTCATTTCCATCACTCCTCTACAGCTGCCTGCTTTTCCAAGACTGGGCACATGTCTGTGAGAACTTTAATTCCCTGATGTGGAGGAATTTTGGGCCAAATACAAGGGGAGATATGGGAATAAGATCTCTGTCTTCAAAAGATGTTTTGTTTGAAGTGATCCCTATAACAAGAGCAAACCATTGAGAGCATCACTGGCTCCCTTGTGTTAACAGAAGTCTCTGATTTGCAGCATTCAGTTGCCCAGCGTTTTTATGCTTGATGATGGCTTCACAGTGGTTGCTTTGTGGTTCTTTTGCTTCCAGGACTGGTGGAAGGTGGAAGTCAATGACCGCCAGGGATTTGTGCCAGCTGCCTATGTGAAAAAACTGGATCCTGCCCAGTCTGCATCCCGAGAGAACCTCCTGGAGGAGCAGGGCAGCATCGCACTGCGGCAGGAGCAAATCGACAACCAGTAAGATCTAACTGATGAGATATGACACTGCCAGTATTAGCTGGCTTGGCCTTTGCTTCACAGATTGCCAGCAGCTTAGGTTAATGCTTCTTACACTAGGGAGTAATTAATTGGAGCAAAACAAGGGCCTCCTTTGCCAGAGGCACCAGATTCAGTTGTTTTATTCCTACTCTAGAATTTCTTGTTGCTTTTCCCATTCTTAACTGTTAAACTCATGACACTAGAGCTCAACTTACTGTCTGACTTGAGTATTGTATGTGTTCCTTTTGCTGTTGTACCTAACTACTTAAACTTGTTTGTGAGTTATATATGTCCTAAGCAACTCTTGTATATGTAGTTGTCACTTCTTAATGTGTGATTGTTTTTAAAAGCTTTCTAAAATTTGATTCCACGAAGTACAGTGTTCTCCCTATGTAGGGCTGCCTCTGGAGGTGCCCTCCTTATGAGCTGGGGCTACTTTGCTGCTAGCTCATCACTTTTTTTTCTGAAATGTGGTGCCAATATTTGTTGCCATTATGGGAGCTAAAGTGTGTCCCTCTCTTATTTTTTTTCAATTTTTATCGTCTTTTTTAAAAGAGCAGCATATCATTGCAAACAGAAAACTGCAAAGCCACTTGGTAATGGCCTTCTTAAAGCACATGGTGTCTGGAGATTAATTCAAGCAAGGGCTGGGGGTGATAGCTGTGAGTGCTGGCTCATCTTATCAAGCTGCTTGAAAGCCAAAGCTGAAAGTTTTCTGTGTACTCCCATCTGCACAGCTACACTGTTGTTCTGTGTGAGAATTTCCTCCCACTCAGTTGTGTTGAGTCATCAGTTATTACAGTGCCATGCAATAATTACTAGCCTTAGCTCTAGAATTAAAAAAATTAAAATCACACAAAAAAATCCCACCAATCCATAGTAAAAAACCTTTTTGCCAGCACAAAGAAAAAATGCTGGGAAATTGTGTCATATTGATCAGGATTTTAATAACAAAATTCCCTCCATGGGTTTTGCATGTGGCTTTTAGTAACTACAACATGGCACCTTATTTTGGAGCCAAGGAGAGGGGGCCACCTTTTAGTTTCCAATCCCATGGCACAATAATGAGGCAATGAGCAGCCCTTATAGAGAGAGCTCATCTGTACTGCTGAAGTTTCCTTACATGAATTGTACTCCTGGTCTGATTTGCTTTGTTTGCTTCTGAACAACACCTAATTTTCTCCATTTAAATGTGAACTCTTACCCATCTCCTACCACAGCCCAGCCACGGACGGAGCTGCTGCTTTCATTATTTTTGTTAATCTGACTAATTTTTCGCATGCATTTGCTGTGCTCCCTGTCTGTGCAGGACTCTCATTACTAAGGAGGTCGGCAGTGTATCTCTGCGTATGAAACAGGTCGAAGAACTGTGAGTAGGATTAGCCCTTTCCTAAACCATGCTGTCTCCACACTGTCACTGTTCATCCTCCCTTTGTTTCTTTCCTTGGGAAGGCTGCTCCAAAGACACATGAAGGAGGCCATTCCTGCCATGAGGATTAGTTTAGATGGATGTGGTGGTCTGTGTTTCCTCTGCTCCTCACAACCAACTGCTTATCTTGCTGGGCACCTCTGTGCTGCTAAATTGGTTCATGTTTATTCCATCACACTGGTTTTGCTTACCAAAGAGGCTTTAGGGCTTATCTAGTCTGCTTTTTCCTTAAAAAGCATCTCCTGCATTTTCTGAGATGCAGATATTAGAAATATTGGTTTATTTATATAGATATATGCAAAATACAACTACCAAGTATTGCATCACATCTGAATGTCTTAAGAGTTTGGGAAGGGTGGGGCTGTCATGGTTTATTAGATAAAGTAACACTCATGCTGGGTAGTGAAAAAACCTTATTTATATAGGATGGTTATTTCTTAATTTTACATTAACTAAATTTTGAAACCTTTTGTTCATATCTCCTGGAAAAGATATCAAGTTTGCATTATACTGGTGGAAGTTGCTGGGAAATCCAAAGCCACAGTGTTCTTTGGCTGGCCTGGCTTTTCACAGCAAATGTATTTCTAGAAAATTAAAAGTGAAACTGTTATGTAAATCTCTCAAGTGTTGCAAAGCAACTCTGAGGTTAGGTCTGCTTTTGAAACAGTTTTGCCCCAGATCCCATATGAGCTTTGCAGGTATTTAATACCTAATGTTTGCTGAGGCAAACAGCTGCAGTTAGGACAGGCTTCAAAACAGTGTTTTCAAGTCAGGGTAGAAAGTTTCTATTTAAACCCAATATGAAAGATTCTTTGTTCCTTTTTGCCCACTCTTAAACTACAGGAAGCTACAAAGTCTCTGCTTCCATGGAAGGAGAGCTGATTTATCAGTTTATAGACATTACAGCCCAGGATACTGAGGATTTTTTTCAGGAGACTTTGTCATCTCTGAGCTGTTGGTTAGGAAAATGCTGCAGCTCAGTATGGGCCCTTGTTCTTCGGGGTGGGAAATGTAAACATCCCCATCTGAGTCCCCTGCAGGTACCTCAGCAGTGTCTGACATTATTTGATTTAATACCATCAAAAGGAATATGCTTAATAATGAGAATCTATTGCTGCTGCTGATCATTGTGGTAGACTGATGTCCAAACAGATTCAGGACATAAAAAACCCTTCCAGATGCAGCTAAAATATCTCATCTTCTGGAACACTTAAAATAAAGTAAGAATGAGTATTAAGAGTGTTTTTTTTTCTGAATGCAGGTTTTTTAAAAACAGGCATCATGCATTGCTAGAGAGATTTTTTAATTCAGTGTCAGTGAATCCAAAACTGCTCTTGGATTTTTTCAGTAATAACTCGGGAAAAGTCTTGTAGGATCATCTGTGTCTAGTTGATTAAAAGGTGGTTTTAAATAACTGGCTCGTTTTAAGAAGTTTATTTGCCTGTGCAGACCAATTTAAACATTTTTGAGGTTTCGTTTTCTGTCTGTTCTAATGTAAAGGAGAAGTAATATCACTGATATTGAGAATTCCACAGATGTAAAAAGTGTACAGGAAATGAGTTTCATGGATTTCCCAGTTAAAGATGAACCCTTGACTTAAACATTCAGCAGACTTTGCACTGGAAAATGGCTAGTGAAGAAATTTATGTCCTAAAGCTGGGAGGCTGGTGGATTTTCATCATCTGATGGCAAACTTGATGTACTCTAGGAAATTATCTCTTGGCGAGTAAGAGCCTATGGAGTTATTCCTGCCCTGCAGTGATTATGTGGTTTAAGAGCCTACCCCAACCTAGGCTGAGATTTGGGTTTGCATTTACCCAGTGTGGTGTTGCATGTGAGAGTTCCCATTTTGGTGTGCAATCCATGTGGAGGAGAGACCTGGACAGTCTTCATTCCCAGCTACACGAGTAGCTCATCCTGTAACCCAACAGGCATAAGTTCAGGGATTCCCCATTTTTGGGGACCCCAGTACTTGGGAAATTCCTGTGACTGGACTCAGTTCCATCTGACTGTTCCCTGCTTTCCTTTCCTGCTTCTCCCAGATATCACTCTCTCCTGGAACTGGGAGAAAAACGTAAAGGCATGTTGGAAAAAAGCTGCAAGAAGTTCATGCTTTTCCGTGAAGCCAACGAGCTCCAGCAGTGGATCAATGAGAAGGAAGCAGCGCTCACCAGTGAGGAAGTGGGTGCTGATCTGGAGCAGGTGGAGGTTCTGCAGAAGAAATTTGATGATTTTCAGAAGGTATGTTGTGATGCTGCATAATGTGTGTGTTAATTCTGGCCTTTCCCTTCAGGCTTTCCAATCATGTATCCATGACAATTCTTCATAGCTGAGTAGGAAACATGGCTTTGATTGGAGACATAAAATAGAAGGTATATATAAATTTATTTCAATTTGTGAGGATAGAGAATCTCACATTCAAGTGTCTTCAGCTTGATTGCATTCCCCAGGTTGCTCCATGCTTCCCAGCTCTCTTTCAACACTTTGCAGCAGAGTCTGCCAAGCTTTGGAGGAGTTTCAGTTTGTGTAAAGCATAGCCTTCAGTTAAGGTATTCCTGTTGAAAGGAAAGATGCATTTGGTTTCCATCTGCAGAGTTATTTCCCCAAGATATAGGGGAAGAAAAAATCTGGCAGCTGGGATTCCCTGGCACAGGCTCTCTGGGAGCTCAGGGTCACTGTGTTTAATTCCTGCTGTTCACACCCTGGCACTCCTGGTGAGCCCCATTGTTCCACACGTTTTGCTTGGGTGAATTTTAATGCTGGGACATTTCCCTGTTCTGTGCAGGATCTCAAAGCCAACGAGTCACGCCTGAAGGATATAAACAAGGTTGCCAAGGACCTGGAGTCAGAAGGGCTGATGGCAGATGAAGTGCAAGCAGTACAGCAACAGGTGCTCATTTTTTCTGCCTTAATCTAATCTAAGAAGCGAAATATTTTCCTCCTTTCTTTTGTCTGTTGTCTTTGCCTGGCGTTGCAAGAGTCAGTGTTCTCTAGTGTGGCCATCCCAAGAAGACTTTTAGAATTATTTTTTTAAATAATGCTAGAGCAAATTACAGCATTTCTCTTTATAGGAATGCAAAGTCTTTACAGTAATATTAAAAGTCATGGAGAATCCATGCATTAACCTTGCTCCATATAAATTTGAAATTTAGCCTTTATTTATTTGCAGGAAAATGGGTGAGGAATGGTAGGGAAAAAGAGAAAATAGAGCACAATAGAGTGGAGCAGGTTTGTGGGTTTTCTCTTTTGGTTTGTGTTTTTTAGGGTTTTTTTCCAGCTTTTTATGTATTTGTGCTGTAAATAATTTTATCCTGTGCCAACTAAGTATGAAGCATGTTGGGAAAAACATTCTATCTGTTAGAAAATAACAAATTGTATGTCCTCTCTCCTTTGCAGGAAGTCTATGGGATGATGCCCAGGGTAAGTGTTAATTTCTGAGCTGGATGGAGTGGCAATTGTAACAGGTTTGGGATGTACAAGGAGAAGTTCAACCATAATTGTAGTTTATTTCCATGATGGAACTCACTAATGACTTTGAATGGACATTCAGAGATTATCTTATCTATGATCCCTTTATTTCCTGAGTGTCTTGCCCCACATCACAGATCTAAGCGAGCAGCATAACCCAAATTAATACAAATACTTGCATGAAAAAATGTATTTACTCTGTTAAGAACTGAACACAGAGATATTTTTAAGATTTTTTTACTGTATTCTGATAGTATTAGATTCTGCTTTGTATTTAAAGCTGCTTCTTCACTTTTTCAAACAGGATGAAACTGATTCTAAGACAGCCTCTCCTTGGAAGGTAGGTGTTATTAGTAGCACACAACAAGAAAACAAAAACTAGAGCACATCATCTTTTTGAGACCATTTGCTTCTCCTGTGCCACAGAAATTGTCAACAGCCTGGTTTTTACCTCTCTGCAACAAAACTGTTTAGAAACTGTATCCCACTGATCATCTCTAGCTCATTTACAATAGTTAGACATTCACTAGAGGCTTACATGGAAGAGCTATCACCTGCTAAAACACAAAAATATCTTAAATGTTTTTTGAATTGTCCAACATTTCATTCCCGTTGTTTTATGTCTTGCATCCACCCTGTTAGATTTAAAGCTGCTTGTACATCTTTTAAGCTGTGTGAATGTAGGGAAACCAGGTTAGTATGCAATATTCTGTCAGAAAATGCACCTGTGTTGCCAAAACTGGTGACTTTTTAAGTGTTTTTTGCAAATTATAAGCATGTACATCAAATTCTAAGAGTCTTATAGTAACTTAGCAAACTATGACTAAGATTTTGGGGGGTTTTAATTCATGTATTGAATGTTGCCTTTAAATTTCCTCTTCTTTGTCCTCATTAAGATTTGTTTGCTTCAGTTTACACTAACATGACAGTGCTCACTTGTGAATTCTGACTTCTTCCTCTGCTCTATAATACCTTAGGTATTATAACCAATTACTCTTAATTGCTTTTGTAATTTACTTACATTGTCTCTCTTACTGGTTTCTATTTGATTATTTTAAGGACTTTTCTTTCAGTCTGGTTTTGCTTTTGGTTAGAGTTGACTTCAATGCTGTATTTTTTATTTCTGCCTTTTCACACAGTCTGCACGTTTGATGGTACACACTGTGGCAACCTTCAACTCAATCAAGGTAATTCCACAACTTTCTATGACCTGATTTAGAAGTTGTGAACATTTTTACCATCATTTTCCATAGTCTTTGTCTTTCATTAGACTTTATAAACTCTTTTAAAAAATCAATTTATTGGAAAAAGCATTAGTATATACAGCATTTACTTCTCAAGTTACATCACTGTCTTATTATATACATAAAATAATTTGGTTTTACAGCTCAGGAGAAACCCTTCAAATTATTTTATTTAACTAAGCTATCTGAATCTATGCATTTTTCTGGAATTAAGCAGAATTTAGTAACCTTCAGCTGTAGTAAAAGGCCAGTCTTGACTTTTCATTTTCATCATCCAGGAGCTGAATGAACGCTGGAGATCCCTGCAGCAGCTGGCAGAGGAGAGGAGCCAATTATTGGGCAGTGCCCACGAGGTCCAGAGATTCCACAGGTGAGGGGTTTCTGCTTTGTCTGTCAAGAATTCTGAAATACAGCAGGACCTGTTCTAAAAAAATCACATTCAACCCCCAGCTTGTTCAATGGAGGGTGATCTTTTAACTCTCTTTTTGCCTTCCTTCAAATCAGAGATGCTGATGAAACCAAAGAATGGATAGAGGAGAAGAATCAAGCATTAAATACAGACAACTATGGGCATGATCTGGCCAGTGTTCAGGCTCTGCAGCGCAAACATGAAGGCTTTGAGAGAGATTTGGCAGCTCTGGGAGACAAGGTGAGATTCTGAGGAAGAAAACCCCAAAATTTTCTTTTTATCTGCCAGAAATTATTGAACTATAGCAGTTCTCTCTGTCTTCATTGTGTCCATTTCCCTTTCTGTAACCCTAGGTGAATTCTCTTGGTGAAACTGCCCAGCGTCTGATCCAGTCACATCCAGAATCTGCTGAAGATCTCCAAGAAAAATGCACTGAGTTGAATCAGGCTTGGAGCAGCCTGGGAAAACGTGCTGACCAGCGCAAAGAGAAGCTTGGAGATTCTCATGACCTGCAGCGTTTCCTCAGTGACTTCAGGTAGTGATGGATTCCCCCTCTCAATCTGTTTATTATTATGTGGCTTATTGTTCCACAGGAATATTTCAGTGAAGGGTTCAGGAAAGGACTCTTCTCCCTGTTGTAAGTTATTTCAGTGGAGGGAGGGAAAAATTCCCTTTTACTGTGTGTTCACAGGGACCTCATGTCTTGGATCAATGGGATCCGGGGCCTTGTCTCCTCAGATGAGCTTGCAAAGGATGTGACTGGAGCTGAAGCTTTATTGGAAAGGCACCAGGTATGTGAAAGATAAGTGTATCATAAACATCAAGAAATGGTTTTTTTCTGACTTTTTCCAATTAGAGATCTAAAAATAGGTCAGTTCCAGCTCTGATTATTGAGCAGCACATCTCTGCCACTTGCAGGAACACCGCACGGAAATAGATGCAAGAGCTGGCACTTTCCAGGCATTTGAGCAGTTTGGACAACAACTTCTAGCCCATGGACACTATGCCAGCCCAGAGATCAAGGAGAAGCTGGATATTCTGGACCAAGAACGGACAGACCTGGAGAAGGCCTGGGTACAGCGCAGAATGATGCTGGACCAGTGCCTGGAACTACAGGTACTCTGCTGCAGTTTGGATAAGAAAAATAATTCCTCTTTTCATTAAAAGTTTATCATTTCATGGTGATAACAGTGCTCTTGATGTGGCTTACTCATGCTTTGGGCTTTTTTCTCCCCAGCTGTTTCATCGGGACTGTGAACAAGCTGAAAACTGGATGGCTGCCCGGGAGGCTTTCCTAAATACAGAGGATAAAGGAGACTCCCTAGACAGTGTGGAGGCACTCATCAAGAAACATGAAGATTTTGATAAAGCAATCAATGTCCAGGTAAGAAGTGTAGCTGAAGTTAGGGGAAAATAGTTTCCTTTTTCTCATGTGAATTACTAGCCAAAGGAGTTCCTGCCATGTATGGCTTCTGAAGTTCAGTTCCAAATATTCAGCCATGTGGAATTTGGTGCAGAAGTTTAGAAGCAGCTTATACAGATCAGGCTGTATTTCATTTCCTACAGACAATGTAGAAATAGTGGCAAGTACTTGTGTAAATTTACTGATTGGAAATTACTTTTCCCCTTTATTTGTGGCAGAAATTTCCAGTAGCAGAAAGCTGCCTAGATTTATTTAGAGATCATACTGCTGAAGTTTTTAGCCCAAAAGGTCCCTTTTTTTCCTAAATGCCACAGGTGAAAAGTGTTCTAATTTGAACTCTGCAGTCCTGTAAAAGAGAGACTTCCTTCATAGCATCCCAGTAATGTAAATTTAAAGAAGATAAAAAGGCCTGTTCTGTTCCAAACACTGCTCATCATTTGACTTTAGAGAACCACAGTTCTAATTCATGGTTTCTGGTTTGAATAGGAAGAGAAAATTGCTGTGCTGCAGTCCTTTGCTGACCAGCTGATTGCTGCAGATCATTACGCCAAGGGAGTCATCGCCAACAGACGCAATGAGGTCCTGGACAGGTCAGTGCTGCCCTGGGAGGAGGAGATGACTGCAAATCCTCTTTAGGGGTGTTCTGCAGCTGTTGAAGGTGATGCCTCATGTGGCTCTAGTGTTTTGTTCATTGTATGTGTCAAATTACTGCAGGTGGCTTCGTCTGAAAGCTCAAATGATTGAGAAGAGATCGAAGCTGGGAGAGTCTCAGACCCTCCAGCAGTTCAGTCGTGATGTGGATGAAATAGAAGCCTGGATCAGTGAAAAGCTTCAGACTGCAAGTGATGAGTCCTATAAGGATCCCACAAATATCCAGGTGAATGTGGTTCTTGGTTTAAAAATCAGAATATCATTGTTAACTTTGCAAGGCATCCTCTGGTTTGAAAATCCACGCTCAGGAATTCTTGTTCAGAGATGACAGAATAGTGCATCAAGTTGGACATGTTCTCCTTTCAACAAGGAGAAAATGGAAGTTACATTATGCATGAGAGGAGACCCAAAATAGGACTTGGTTAGTAATTATTCATGCCTATAATTAATTATTCATGCATATAATTAATAAGATATGTGGTATCTGCAGCAGAAAGTTTCCTAAAGAAGCCCAAGTGGCTGTTCTGTCTCTCTCCCAGCATCTAGACAATAATAAAATAAGGAAATGGATTTCTTGGGTCTCAACTCTTTTGCATTATAAAATGTGAAATCTCATTTATTTTTCACTATTAAGGAATAAAGTTACCTCTTATGTTTTAATTCTGGTTAATGAAGTAGTATGAATGCACTGAACTACTTCTCTCAATCTGTTTTATAGCTTTCCAAACTGCTGGTAAGTAGTTTGGACTAGCCCTGGTATGTGAATTTATTTTCTCTGTATAAGCTTCTGTGTAAGCCCAAGCTCTGGTTGCTGCTCCATCCATCAGTTCATGCAATCTCTTTTTCTGTTAGTTCTTGACCTCCATCCAGGTACAGCTGTTGGTCCTCGTCCTATGGGTGTGGCTTTTTTGTTAATTCCTATTCAGCATCATTTATTTATGTATTTGTTTTGCAGGTGTTCTGCATGACCTGTTTAATTTATGCTGCATTAATGATGTAGTTTAGGCTTTTTTAGGAGTTAGCCCATAGGAAAATGGGGTTCTATCCCCTTTTTGAGAAATTTGGCTGTTTGATCATCACTTGTGGTGATTTAACACAGGGCATAATGCCAAAACCATGAGCTTGTTTGTAGAATCAAATGCTGAAGATGGAGGATTCAGTAAATGATAGGTCTTGATTGGCTTAGTTCTTGCAATAGCATAGAGGGGAATAAAACCGAAAGAACACTCCAGAAAGAGATGTACCAGATGGAAAGCTGACAGCACTTGTAGAATCCAAGTAGTGGAGTAAAATGAGGATATGTGGAGGGAGAAGATAGAACAAAGAAAGGGAAAGATAATGAGAAACAAATGAAAGAATAATTTTTCACTTCAGAGTGTGGTACTTTCAATTGCTACTTTTTAGTTGGAAAAAATGATAATTTTATATTAAAATAGAAAGGGTTGTCTGCAATTTGTTGTCATGGTAATTATATGGAGATAGGCAATTGGCACCTTTTAAATTGAATTTTCCAAGTTGGTGGATTTAGCTTTGAAGAATATGCTTTTATAATCTCAGGATTTGAGTTCCCAAAATGAAGCAGTTCATGCAGAATTTCTCATACCAGCACTACAGTATTTTTCCTTTTTTATTTTTGATCTAACATTTCCTTTCATTCCATTCTCTAGGATACTCTCTACCCATGTCCAATGTCACTAGCATTTCCAGTTTATACTTGCAAATTCTGTCTTGTCACTTCTGTGCTGTTGTCATATTCCTGGTGGGTGGATGGATCACGGATACATGAGAGCTACACACTCCTTCCCACACCAAGGCTCCTTTTGTTCTCATGGTGCTCTCAACTTGGCAGAGAAAAATTCTTACTTAATAATTAAGTTACGTTTTTATAGAAGTTTCTGGCTGTTCATTCAGTATTTATCTATATATTTATAATAGGGCTGTGTATGACTAATATCACAACTGTGCAGAAAGCAGATAAGCTGGAGCAGTGATTTCTGTTAATTACCTATAGATTAGGAAGGGAAGTAGGAATCTGTGCAATTACTGTAGCAGTAGAAAGGATGATCTGCTCTACTCAGGGTATGTGTAATTGCTTTCCAAAGGGGTGCATCTTTACTGCAGTAACAGCTCAGCTCAGCACAGAGAATTTTGCATTGGCAGCTGTGAAACACAGAACATGCTGCCAGAGTTCTGTGTATCAGCTCACCCACAGTTTAGCCAGACCAAAACTTGGTGGTTACTCAGGTAATGAGAGTAACCCCTGGAGTGAGCAGTGAATACCCTCCCCAGAGAGAACCTCTTCATCTCAGCCCGTACACAAAGCTGATGACAACCCAGCCCATGAGAACAACAGAGGAGCCCTTTGTGCAGTGCCTGATGGTGTTGGGTTTGTCCTTGCAGAGCAAACACCAGAAGCACCAGGCCTTTGAAGCTGAGCTCCACGCCAACGCCGACCGCATCCGCGGCGTCATCGACATGGGCAACTCCCTCATCGAGAGGGGCGCGTGTGCTGGCAGCGAGGACGCCGTCAAGGTGGGCACCTTCCAGTCTTGCTTGGCTTTGCTTTGAGCAGTGTTGGGGTAACTGAGGCAGGACAGTGTCCCTCTAGAACAAATCTTGCTTTTGTATTTCAACAGGACAGTGTAGATCAGGTGAATCATTCTGCTTAGGTCTCAAGGAGGATAAATTTTTTGATCCTCTGATTGAGGTGTAAATTATAGCTGGGCAACATGAAATAGTGACTCTAGCTTGCATATCTAGAATCAACAGCCAAACTTCCACCATGTTCTTGTTTTGCATTTATCAGAACTTTTTTCATGTTTCATTTGTGACATTTATCTTTCCCACTTTGTGACAGGCACGCCTGGCTGCCCTGGCTGATCAGTGGCAATTCCTGGTACAGAAATCAGCAGAGAAGAGTCAGAAACTGAAAGAAGCTAATAAGCAACAGAATTTCAATACTGGAATCAAGGACTTTGACTTTTGGCTTTCAGAGGTAATAAGATGGGAATTAATTACTTGAAAAGCATCTTTTTTTTTTTGTTTTTATTACCTTTGCTGATTTTAGATTTTGAGGAGCACTGTTTACCTTTGAGCAAGTCTAGGTTAATTTAAAAAAAAAAAACTTTGATTACTAGTAAAATTGTGTATGTGTTCATGTTATTATAAAAAATAAGGTGAGAAGAAGCAAATTTACATGGAACCTTTTAGGTACTAAATAGGTGACAAGGTAAAGGTTTAGTAGAAAATTGAGAAGTAATTTGCATGGTTTTAAACATTATAGCTTCAAGGAGTTTGTGAAACACAATTTGTTCTTCATTCCATGTTTCCTTCTCCATCCTCAGGTGGAGGCTTTGTTGGCATCTGAAGACTATGGGAAGGACTTGGCATCTGTTAACAACCTTCTGAAAAAACACCAGTTACTGGAAGCTGATATTTCTGCTCATGAGGTATTACTTTCCCTTTTAGTTTTGGAAGATGAATCACAGTCAATAAGCAAATTCTATAGGTACAGCTCCTGATACCTGCTGCAGTCACAGACTTGTTGAAATGTGGTTTTTAATGACACCTGTGACTGCGGGTCAGATTCTGATTTTCATCCTGATGTAATGAGCACAGAAACGAGCTCTGAGCAATCCCTGCTCTCTCCCCCTCATCTCCAGGACCGCCTGAAGGACCTGAACAGCCAGGCTGACAGTCTGATGACCAGCAGTGCCTTTGACACATCCCAAGTGAAGGACAAACGCGAGACCATCAACGGGCGCTTCCAGCGCATCAAGGGCATGGCCAGCGCCCGCCGCGCCAAGCTCAACGAGAGCCACCGCCTGCACCAGTTCTTCCGGGACATGGATGATGAGGAGTCCTGGATCAAGTGGGTGTTTGGGAAGTTCTGGGCTTGCCAATGACACTCATATCCTTTAGTGTGGCTTTAGAGCTGCTTTCCAACAACTGTGTGTCTATAGGAGATCATCTTTGCTGCCATTCCAGAAAAACTGTTTTGGGTGTGGTTTTCTTTGGTGAAATCTCAGTAAGCAGAAAAACACTGTTTAGGCTCAGACATTTCATTCTAGTCTTTTTGGGAAAGCTCCTACCAAAAATTCAAACCTTTTTCAAACCAAAATTCAAGTACTTTCTTGATTCTAGCCAGTTGTTGTAATTAATCAAATGGTCTTTCCACATTGGTATTAGTACCTCAGGAGGAGGAAGAGGCTGATAGAAATCATTCCAGTTAGAGCACTTCTTTTGTCATGCTTGTAAAACAAAAATTGGACAACTTTACAAAAGACATCTATATCTTCAAAAAGAAAACATTACAGAGGATTTCTGTTCTTCAAAGATAAATAATGAGCCCTCTGTCACCTTCCGTCCCTCACACAGGAATGTGCTGCCAGGAGCCACTTGCTGTTTGCTAATAACTCTTGTACACAACTTTTTACATCCAATATCTCTTCACATTTTATCTTTTTTCTCTGTTGAATTTAGAGAGAAGAAATTGTTGGTTAGCTCAGAGGACTATGGCAGAGACCTGACTGGTGTACAGAATCTGAGGAAGAAACACAAGCGCTTAGAAGCAGAATTAGCTGCCCACGAACCTGCTATCCAGGTAAATGCCTCTCCCCATAGCAAGTTTCTCTATAAGCAGCACCCTTCTTGATTGTGGAAGAGATGAAAACCAGCAGGAGTTCTGCTGGACCCCAAACAATGCACACGAGGAAGGCAGGTGATGTTCCAATAACTGTTTCTCTGCAGGGTGTTCTGGACACGGGCAAAAAGCTTTCAGATGACAACACAATTGGAAAGGAGGAGATACAGCAGAGGCTGGCTCAGTTTGTGGATCACTGGAAAGAGTTAAAACAGTTGGCAGCTGCTAGGTATGAATTTCTGTAAAATTCAGTATTAATGCCAAGTTACATGGACTCAGTGATCAGATTTAGAGAATTTCAGGGTATGGGTTATTGGGAATATGATGTAACAGCATCTATCACTGATCACAGACTCTGCAAGACAATTGGCAGTGTTCTTCAGAGGAAACATGAGCCTCTTTTTGAGGTGTGTGTTGTGTTTAGCCTTTTCTTGCACCAGTTGGAAACCACAGACTTGCAATCAGCTGGCTTTAGTCCACTGCCAGGAGATTTTTCCTGATTAGAAACTGTTGGGAGAGAGTTTTCTTCAGTCCTTTGGCAGCTGTAGGCTTTGTAGTCCAAGGAATTCCTGGAGCTCCAGCCATGGCTGTGGCTGGAGGAGTGAAGTGTGAATGAAGGGGTTCAGGCTCTGCACGTTGTTTTTATATCTCACATCTCAATGCCATAAAGAAACACTGACAAGTTTTACCTTCCCCACACAGGGGTCAGCGTCTGGAGGAGTCTCTGGAGTATCAGCAGTTTGTAGCAAATGTTGAGGAAGAAGAAGCCTGGATCAATGAGAAGATGACACTGGTAGCCAGTGAGGATTATGGGGACACACTTGCTGCTATCCAGGTATGGAGGAAGTTGTCAGCACTTTATTGTTGATTAAAGCATAACAAACCTTTTCTTTAACTGTATTTACAATTTAGAGGTCATTGGTGGCTCCTTTTGAAGGCCTACTTTGTAAAAAAATGTAAATTCACTTTATAAAAGCATCCCAATAATGTTATATCCTGTAGAAATCACTTGAGGTGTCATGTAGCTTTGCATCTCTTGACCTATGATTGGAAGTCAGTGGTCAGTTGCCTTTTATCCACAGAAAACCAGTAAGTTGTGCTAACCAGCAAAGATTAATTTTTGACAGAAAAACTTTATGCTAACTGATGATTTATAAAATTAATTACTTTTTAATAAATAGTGAGAAATAATTTTTAGAAGTGCCTATGTCTTGTATTTGCAGGGCTTGCTTAAGAAGCACGAGGCATTTGAGACTGATTTTACTGTCCACAAGGACAGAGTGAATGATGTCTGTGCTAATGGAGAGGATCTCATTAAAAAGGTGAGCATGACCTAGTAAAGAGAAACCTTCAAAGCCTCCCCAGAACATCTTCATGTTCAGTAGATTTGCTCTTCTCTGTCACGTCTTTGAAAAGAGCTCTTACTCATTTTTTGTGGCTGAATAAGTTGTCAGTGTTTTGCTTTCAAAGCTGTTTCTGAGACAGTATCTTTCAGCTGAAGTCCTTGCTCTGTCACCAATGTCCTGAATGCCTCAAATGACTTTAACATCATACAGGATGCCTCTTTTTTTTTTTTTTCCTCCCTGTCACATAGAACAATCACCATGAGGCGAACATTACTGCCAAGATGAAGGGGCTCAGAGGCAAGGTGTCAGATCTGGAGAAAGCAGCAGCTCAGAGGAAAGCCAAATTGGATGAGAACTCAGCCTTCCTCCAGTTCAACTGGAAAGCAGATGTGGTGGAGTCGTGGATAGGTATGTTCTGTGCTGGAGTGCAGCATTTGGTCACAAACAAACCTTAAACTCCTTCATTTCCAAAGGTCTCCAGTAGCTCCTCATGTGCTGTTGTAATAAGCAGAACTAAGCTCATAGTAATCAGCAGTGCTGTCCCTGCTTTGTTAGTAACCTGATCTGGAACAGAAGGAATGCTTGAGATGGAGAAATTACATTTTTGCAAATATTTGTTTCATTTTCCAGGGGAGAAAGAAAACAGTCTGAAGACAGATGATTATGGACGTGACCTCTCTTCAGTGCAAACCTTGCTCACCAAACAGGTCAGTGCTGATGCTGCTGCCACCCCTGAGGGAGGGACCAGCTGAACTCTTGTGAACACACAGGAGTCCATGTTTGAAATACATGCAGGGTATAGGAAAGGCTAAAGAAAAATACAATCTAAAATACCTTTTGTTCTTTTAATACTCCAGGAAACATTTGATGCTGGACTGCAGGCTTTCCAGCAGGAGGGAATTGCAAACATCACTGCTCTGAAAGACCAGCTGCTTGCAGCCAAGCACATCCAGTCCAAGGCCATCGAGGCCCGGCATGCTTCCTTGATGAAACGCTGGAATCAGCTACTGGCCAATTCTGCTACCAGGAAAAAGAAACTCTTGGAGGCTCAGGAGCATTTCAGAAAGGTGAGTGGTCAACAAAAATCTAATTGTGCACATGATAAAAAATACATACTTGCAGCTTCTGTAGCTTGTTCATGCTTTTGCAGCTAATGATTTTGGAGATCCTGGAGAATTAACATAAGAATTCCTGAGATGCTTGCAAAGCAAACTCTTGCATGATAATTCCAGATGAACTCACACAGAATATTTCCATTACTGAACAACTGTATTTTTTCTCTTTTCAAGGTTGAGGATCTCTTCCTGACTTTTGCAAAGAAGGCCTCTGCCTTCAACAGTTGGTTTGAGAATGCTGAGGAGGACCTGACGGATCCTGTGCGCTGTAACTCACTGGAGGAAATCAAAGCCCTGAGAGAAGCTCACGACGCTTTCCGTTCCTCCCTAAGCTCTGCCCAAGCTGATTTCAACCAGCTGGCAGAGCTTGATCGCCAGATCAAGAGCTTCCGTGTGGCCTCCAATCCCTACACTTGGTTCACTATGGAGGCTCTTGAAGAAACCTGGAGGAATCTGCAGAAAATTATCAAGGCAAGTCAGTGAGGGAAAGATTCTCTTACACAGCCTTTCAGTGGTCCTTGGAAATTGTTCTGTGAGATAATGGGTACAAGAGTTTGTCACCATAATACAGTCAAAATATCTCAAAATTCATGAGCAAAGAAAAATTGCTGTTAACTATAAACTTGTGCTATTGTCACTTGTTATCATGGTTTTCCATTTGTGGCTCTCCCAAAGGCAAACTACATCGGTCTCATTTCCTAACTGTAATAGAAATTTAACTTTTCTGCTATGCAGTGAAACAACTGCTGGTTCAATTCCAGTTCTCAGGACTTCAGTTCTGAATTACCACCTGAAAAGCATTTCTCTAGATACCCAGGTCACTGAGAGCTCAATCTTGTTTTGAGGCTTAAAACTGTGCTGGGATGCAGCTTTTAGTTTTTGCTTTCTGTTACAGGATGAGACCAACCCCTTTATTTCTCTGAAATTATTGTTGTTCATTTCTCAGGAACGTGAACTGGAGCTGCAGAAGGAACAGCGAAGGCAGGAGGAAAATGACAAACTGCGTCAGGAATTTGCTCAGCATGCCAATGCCTTCCATCAGTGGATTCAGGAGACCAGGTACAGTTTCTCTTTCCAGGACCTGCCCTTAGAGAATTCCTTAGGTAGTATTTGTATGCATCCTCCATCTCTTTGGACTGTCATCCTACTGAAAAACAGCTCATCAGGACTTGTCCATTCCCTGCAGTCAGGATTTGAGAGAAGCTCCATTAGCTACAGGGGAAAGGAAAGCCCTGAAACATCAGACTTCAAAAATGTTTCTATTTCTGAATTAATTTTCCTGCAGTAATTCCAGTTATCCAGGATTTCATTTTTCTCCAGTTATTCCTGAACTAGGCTGCAGCACAGCTGGGGAGGTGGAGCACAACTAGCTCCAAGCAGACTCTGAAGTGCCAGCAGTGTTTCTGTTAATGCCCCTTTTGTATTGAGTAGTGTATTGGGAATCTTACTGGAGTTTAAATAGAGAAAGAAGATGTGAAAAGAGCTTAAAACTTCATAATCGTTTCCCTGGGCTGGTGTCTAATAATAATGTTCTCTAAGGAGAGGGAGCAAAGATTTAACAACTGTGTTAGAAACAAAAAGTCTCAAGGTTGAGCATTGCAGGTGCCTGCGCTTAGTCAATGCTGTCAGCAGCTCTGACAGGTTCTGGTTGGGGGTCAGAGGAGGTGAGTTCTGTTCCATGTAACCCTGTGATTCTCTGTCTGTGTGTTTACAAACAGTTCTATATGTGTCTTCATGAAATAATGAAATATAAATATGATTTTTAACTTTTTGATGTTTGCTTCCCACCCGAATATCTATCCCTCTCTTACTGTCTTGTCTCTGTCCTGCTGCCTGATGTTTGGATCTTCACATTCTACAGGACTTACCTGCTAGATGGGTCAGTATTGAATTTTATATCTTTCAAATTTTGTGACGTGTTCTGCTCTGTGTGTTTTCTCCTGTCGTTACATTGCTTGTGAGAGCTGTGCTCAAACCCCTCTTATTTGAAAAGAGCAACCTTTTGCTGAGGTGCACAGACACAGGAAACAAGATTTTGGAGTAGTTAACTATAAACCAGTAGAAACATAAAAATTTCCTAGTCAAAAGCAGAATTACAACAGGTAACCACAGGCACACCATGGAATTCCTGCCTTTTGCTCTTGCTTTTTCTGAGGGCTTGCACAGGAAAAGACCCTTAATTTGAGAAGATATGTGAGAGTGTAGCTGCTTTGCAAAGGCAGGATATTCTGACATTTCTAGTTTTTCAGCTTAAGAGACTTGCTTAGTGAAATAAAACATTTGACCATAACTGTTCTGAGAATAACGAAATCTCCAAAGCATTGACTGGTTTTGATAAGAAGGGAAGATTCTTAAAACAACATTTTGCTGAAATTACGTATTTTAAAACCCTGTTGTTTGCAAATATGAACTGCCCATTTTTCATCTGCAGGACCATGGCCCACACAGATTTTAGCCTTGACAGGAGAAAACCAATCTTCCTACATGAATCCAAGAAGCTGTTGGAATTTGCCAGCAGTTTTAAGCCCACTCTGTGTCCACAGCAATGATTCCTGATGAGGATGTGTGCTGGTCATTTGTCTGGAAGTGGAAAGGAAATAATAAGATCTTTAAATGTTTTCAGACTACCAAGGCCTCTGCAAATGTGTCTGTCTGGCCAGTTAAATTCCTTCAGCAGGATGAGTCTCAGCACAGTGGAAGCTTTGTGATAAGATGTGATGTCAAATGCCAGCAGTGTCTGGGCCAGGGCAGAGGCTGTGTGTGAGCCTGTGCACAGGGCTGGAGGAGGCCAGGGCCTTGCTCCTGAAGCGTGGAATCTTCACAGATAATTCTGCTGCTTATTTGCCCTGTAATGATCACAGTCTCTTGTGTTCTGCCAGATAAAAATAGTTTGCCCTGGTTTTGTTGTACGGTTTAGTGGAACCAAGCAGATTTTCCTGGAATGGATGCTGAATTCCCTGCTCCTTTGTCAAGTAGTGTTGTAGATTAGTTCTGGTATCCAAGAATGAGTGAACAGAAAGGAGCCATTCACTGAAAGACGCAGGGTCAGAGTTAGAGATCCTCATGCCAGGCTCTTTTGTTGAACAAATTACCAGAGGGCTGCTGATACGCCAGGCAGAATTTGTCCCTAATTCTCTGTGAATAGATTAAAAACGTGGACTTAGTTCCAAGAGGCACTGGCTGTGCTTAGCTTGGCTTGGCTAGAGGGAAAGCAGAGTGTCAGGAGAAGAGCTGCTGTGCACACTCCTTGCTTTGCAGCTTGTGCGTGCCCAGCACTGCCTGGGAGGGGTGTCCTTTGGGGAAGGGCGTAAGAACAATTTGGAGTTTAAGAAGAAAAATTCTTTTAAACAATCTGTAGATGAGCTGACTGCAAAACTTCAGTTTGTCTCTTAGTGAGACTCACTTTTTTGTGACTTACATGAAAATAATAACAGTTTATTTTTGTGTATGTGCAACCAGCATTTAAATAATTTTCTCTCATTAAGTACTTGCTTGTGTTTGCTGCAAGGCAGTGCTGGCTTGGAGTGTGGCTCCACTGCAGTGGCCGTGTTTTGGTGTGTTCTTTCCTCTGTTCTTTCTTTTCTTCCTTTTTGGAATTTACTTGGTTTCTTTCCTTTGACTAGCATAGCATATCGTCGTGTCATTCGTGTCTATCAGTATGAAGTTGGGGATGATCTATCTGGAAGGTTTTTTCCTCTTATTTTCTTACCTCACTTTGGTTTTCAAACGCACTCGTTAATTCCAAGGCTCGCTTTCCTTCCAACTAACTTTCACGGCTTAGAGATGCTTGGAGGTTTGTTTTCCTGTTGGTTCTTTCCACGGTTGGTTCCCAGCTTCCTGCTCAAGGCTCTGGGCGTGCGCTTCATCTCTAGGCGGGCGTTGAGTCTGAGCCTTAACCCTGTGGTGAGAAACACCCAGATGTTTGGTGCATTTTCATTGCTACAGAGTGATTCAACACTTGAAATCCCCATTCTCAAGAAGCTCAAAAGCACATGGGAAGACAGAATCCAGTGGGGATGAAAACCTGGTTTTAGTGACTGAAATACCAGAGATTCAGGTTTTAGGAACTTTATTACCCCAGAGTCAGAGGACACCCCACCTGCACAGCAGCCAGGCTCAGTGTCCATGTGTGGGTCATCCAGAGCAAGCTCTCACCGTACGTGTTGGAAGGACAGAGATTCCCAAACACGGCTGCTTAGAGATTGCTTGGGATCTTGGGATGGGGGAAAAGCAGCATCCAGAGACTGTCCATAGCTAGTCTGTATGAAGGAGATCTTGGAGCCCCTGGCCACTGTGGGGATCTGCATGTAAAACTCAGGGTGGAAATCACTGGGCAGAGTGGCTGAAGCTCAGCTCCTCTGGGTGCAGCATGGAGAGGTGGGGTGGGAAAGGCACCTTTCCACCAGGCACTGCCAAGCAGCAGAGGTCTGTAGCTCTCTGCAAGAATTATGCCACATTAAGATTACTTCTCAACCAAACCAGTAGTTCTCACCATCTTTTTTACCCTCATTTTCCCCTTTGTAACACACCTTTGTAGAGCTCCTGTACCTGACTGCAAATCCAGCCCATCCCCAGTGACTCACCTGCAGTTGGTGTGTGTGGTGTGTGCTGGGCACGGGGCAGGGGGGTGGGACTGCACTAAGTTCTAATTCCATGAGGTCCAGTAAAGCGGGTGCTTTGAGTCTGGCATGAAGTGTGGCTGCTGATCACGTTGCCTTTCAAATGGGGCTAGAAATTAACTCTATACAGAAATAAGAATCAGACAAAATGTTACAGTGTCAGTCTGAAATAGGATGAGTCAGAATAAACAAATAACAAAACCAGTGTTTAAATATCTGAAAGGATTTTTCATTTCAAGGAAGGACTGTTAATTTCAAGCCCCACATGCCATTTTTTTTATGAGATAAGTGCCTTCTCTCACTGTTGTTCTCTGTTTAGGTCATGTATGGTGGAGGAATCAGGAACACTGGAGTCACAGCTGGAAGCTACTAAAGTAAGTGATGTGCACGTATGGCTAAAACTGCATTTCCAGCTGGCTTGGGAACATAGGGTGGGAAGGGAAATGCATGTAATTGTGTGGGAAAATCTTAATTGATTTTAGACATTTGGAATACTGAAGAGACCTCTGAGATTATCTGTTTACATATCTGATGTCTACTTATGTTGCAGGCCATGAAACAACACTGATGTGGTTTTCCTTTTTTTTTCCTTTTTCCTAAGGGAGGTGGGTAGGCAGAGAGGATACAATATTCTCAGCACAGTTCCTAGTAAGAGGTTTTTTAGTCTCCAGAGCTGTTTGTAAGCCCTGGATGATAGCAAGCATTAAGATGAACATTGCTCTGAATCTTACTTCACAAATCCCAGTATATGGACATAAAGTCCTAGGAGTAAAAAAGAGTATAACCCTTCTTCCCCTGCCAGCTTTTGTTCTAACTTTTTTTTTTGTGCTCCATTATTTATCTCCTCTTTTCTCCCTTCTCACAGCGCAAGCACCAAGAGATCCGAGCTATGAGGAGCCAGCTGAAGAAGATTGAGGACCTTGGAGCAGCTATGGAAGAAGCACTTATCTTGGACAACAAATACACAGAACACAGCACTGTGGGGCTGGCACAGCAGTGGGACCAGCTGGACCAGCTGGGGATGAGGATGCAACACAACCTGGAACAGCAGATCCAAGCCCGGTAGTGCCTGGCCCACGTGTGGTTTGAAGTGTCTGACTGGGGCTGGGGAGAAAGACAGGAGCCACAGCTGCCCATGCCTGTACCCAGCCTTGTGTGGTCTGTGCCAAGGAGTCTCCTGTGCTCAGACCAATGGATGCAGTGAGCTTGTACATCCCCACCACCTCCCTGTTCCCTTCAGAGGGATGAAGGGAGCAGTTTTGGAATACCTCCCATTGGCCATGAGCAGTGGTGGGGTCTTAGTGGAATGGTTTTATTCTGTGGAATAAGTGTGTACAAGTGTTTCCACATGGAATAGTTGTTTGCTCCCTTGTCCTCACCATGTGGTGCAGCTGTTGGACTTAGAGTACCACAGTTCAGGAACTGCTAATCAGCTTTGCTGCTTCCTTTTCAGGAACACCACTGGAGTCACCGAGGAGGCCCTGAAGGAGTTCAGCATGATGTTCAAGTGAGTTGCAGGGAACACATGCCAGAGGAAGGCCTGGGAGATATTTCTGGCACATGGATGGCTCCTGTTTGTAGGATCCATTTGTGGCTCCTTTGTTGTCTGCCCCACTCAATGGAGTGCTGAGCTGCTCCATTCTCTGCCAGAGGGCAAAAGCCTCCACCCCCTGCTGCTGGGAATACAGCTGGGTTTTTTTGGTGGGGAAGGGGTGATTTTTAAGCAAAGTTAAGAATTGGTCCATATTTTTCATGTATGCTGGATAGAACTATTTATTGATACAAACTCATTTGTACAGAATAGGGGCTGGTTATAACCTTGATCTAGTTTTCAGCACACTTTACAGCTCTCAGGATTCAGTAACTGACACATGTGGGTTCTGGTTTTGTTTTTAGGCACTTTGACAAGGACAAATCTGGACGACTCAATCACCAGGAGTTTAAGTCTTGCTTGCGCTCCCTCGGCTACGATCTGCCCATGGTTGAGGAAGGAGAGCCAGACCCTGAGTTTGAGTCTATTCTTGACACTGTAGATCCCAACAGGTACGTGAGTCAGACCTTTCTGTACTGCAAAATACATGGAGGTGTTGGCTGGGGAGTTGGCTGGAAGGTCTTTCACAGGCTGAGAGCTGTGGTTGTTTTCACAGTGACTCATGTGAAAGCCTTGAGGAAGGCAAGACTGACATATGTAAAGAAGAAATTCACTTTCAGAGAATGATCTGGTTTTGAGTCTACTCTCCTTCCAGAACAGTTCCAGCCTGTCTCTGGAGGGCCTGGCAGTGCTGTGCTCTGGGTGCTCACTCTGTGTTTTGCTGGCAGGGATGGACATGTCTCGCTGCAGGAGTACATGGCCTTCATGATCAGCCGGGAAACAGAGAATGTGAAATCCAGCGAGGAGATCGAGAGCGCTTTCCGCGCCCTCAGCTCCGAGGGGAAGCCCTATGTGACCAAGGAGGAGCTCTACCAGGTAAGTGCTGATTGTCAACCCCTGGGAGGAGCATACAAGACTTTTGTGCATAGATAAAGCCCGGCACTAATGACTTGGAGGCTCAGGTCACTGGGGCTGAGTCAGTTCTGACCCTGCCAGGAGATCCCCTGCAGCACACACAGAAATTGCTGTGAAAGTCCTACTCAGTTTCTTTCTTGGCTCTAGAGAGGAAAAGCTTTAGTTACCAAAGAACTGCTCAAATTGAATAAAACAAGCGCTACTCAAAGGCCTGGAAGAGAGTGCACTTCTTCAGAACTTCCCTTCCATCATTTGGGAAACTAGATGGGGGCTGTTTCTCCAGACAATAATTCAAAGGAAAAGCTTGAGCCTAAGTTTAGACAGCATGAACATCTCCTCCCTCTCACTGCCCTGCCAAGACAGCAAGTTTTTCCTGTCTGAATACCACCAGCTGGCAGGGAAATAAAGAGTTTGCAGTGCTTCCTTGTCCCAGTTACCTGTTCTGTCTTCTGCTCGGTGGGAAGACTCTGGTCAGGCCTTCCAACCCTTAACCAGATAGTGCCAACAGGCAGAGCATTTCCATGCTGGGCGTAGTTGTGCTGCTCTGGTTTGTGCCCCGGGGGATGGGAGGGCTGCCTGTCAATGCCTCTTGGCAGCCCCAGAGCCTCTCACCCCCACGCTGTCTCTCTTTCAGAACCTGACCCGGGAACAGGCCGATTATTGCATCTCTCACATGAAACCCTACATGGATGGCAAGGGCAGGGAACTGCCTTCTGCCTACGACTACATAGAATTCACACGTTCACTCTTTGTGAATTGATCTGAAACACTAGTACCAAAAGATGCAAAGGACATGCTCACGTTTGCTGACTGTAGCTCTGCATGTGTCTCTCTCTCTTTGTGCTCTACAATAATCAATGTTACTTTATGATGTAACCTTAAAGTGCTTAGCTTAAAACTCTTAGGGAAAAGAAACATGTTGCAGTGTGCTTCAATAAAAGTTACTGGTCGAACCACATAATCTTGTGTTTAATGGTTAAATTCAAATTTAACTGTCATGTGGAAGCTGCTGGTTCAACAACTCCAGCTGTTGGGTTACCTGTGTTTTCCAGGCCCACACTGGAACAGGTGAGTGGGGAACTGCTCCTGGAGTCAGGGCAGTTCCAAGCTTCACACAGCTGTTGTGCTGCTCCCTCAGTCCATGACCTCACTTGCCAGCTGCTCCAGGTGACTCATTTCCCTGGGTCCCTGCTCTGTGAAGTCGGAGCTCAGCTGCCAGACTTTGACTGTCCCAGCAGCATCCCCTGCTGCCAGGAGCCGCGTGTGCTTGGTGTTGAATTCCAAACAATACACAGGGCAGTCGCTCATGGACTGCTTCAGGGACACTGTGGGCTTCTGCTTGCTCCTTGCCAGGTCAAACAGGTGCACCTCTCCTGCAGACACAGACATTCATTGCAGCTTCATGGCAACAGACATTGTATCTAACAGCAGGTGAGTATCTGCTTAGTCTGGCACCGAGAGTTATTTTTAACCTGTTTCCCCACTGATGGGTGTCTAGGCTGTGACAGACAGCTGACATTACTGCAGGCAGCACAGATTTATTCTGCTGTCAGAAACCTGAAACCAACTTGCCAAATTCTATGAAATCTCCATTCTTTAACTCAAAAATGTTTGGGCAGTTTTCTAAGCAGAAAGTTCTGGAAGTAGATGTTAAAAACATCCTGGAAATAGATTTAGCCACAGTGATCTTGCTGTGCTGTATTCCTGTGAATGACTGTGGCAACAGATTTAAAGGTACCATAAGAAATGAAAAATAACTCTGCTGCTTCACCTTGCTACAGTTAAAAATTACTTCTTTGTACTAATTACACAGTGCAAACAATGGCCACTGCTCTGTGCTTGTGGGATCTGCTAATCAGTACAACTGACTTTACTAATTAATACCCAGCACTCTTAATTTTATGCTCAAGAGGAGACACCTGCAGTTACTTGCCTTCCCCAGATGCAGCTGCAAAAACCAGTGGTCGAACTGGAGACCAGCATACACAGAACAGGTATTTCTTTGATAACTGTAGAGCAAAGAGGGGCTGTGTCTGCAACATGGAGTGCAAGTGAACTTGTCCGTCGGTCCCACAGCTCAGAAAGAGGTTCCTGGGGGAGGAAGGAAGCAAGAAACAGCTCTTTTTGTTTTATTGCTAACGATAAAGAACAAAAATCAGTCAAGGAGCATGACCTCGGACAATATTCCTACTTTGTAAAGGTCTGTGTTTCCTAAAGCAGCAATTGCCAGGCTGTGCTGTGGGCTGTAGAGATGCAGCTTTGTTACTGCCCTCAATTAAGCTTAATGAGGGCTTGTATTGACCACTGAGGGGTTGTGGCCCAGGGCTGCCTGAGAACTGCTGATCTAGAGCTGGGCATTGTTCGAGCCGGGCTTGTCTCATGTAAATTAAATGCAAACCTGGGCTGTCAGCATGTTTCACAGAAACGGGGCTTGGGGCCTCCACGGATGGTGGGTGAATGCTGGCAGAGATGGGAGCTTCTCATTTAAATTCTGGCAGCTACTGATGTCAGAAAAATCTACAGTAAGATACTTAGTGATCTGCCCAAGTGAAGGACATTTTAATCTTCCTCGCTTTAAACTGAGTTTTAATTGTAACTAACAGGATGATCTAAGGCAGGTGCTAATGGTGCGTGTGCCCACATGCAGCACAGTCCAGCAGGCAGCTTCACCAGAGCCAGGGAATGCTTCTCCTACAACTGGGCAGTTCCTAATGTGCCCGGTGCCCCCAAGCAGTGACAGTGTCCCACATGCAGCACTTGCCTGTGGAAGGGCGAGCAGCTCACGGAGTACACGGGCCCAGCGTGAGGGGAGAAGGCGAATTGTGCCGGGGCCCTGAGGGGAACGGAGCCGCCCGGCCGCGGGAGAGCCGCAGCCTGCGCCAGGGCAGAGCACCGCAGGGAGTACCCGCCCTCCACACCCACCACGAACACATCGGCATCGAAGTGCGAGAAGGACAGCGAGGTCACCCCCACAGCTGCCTCTCCCCAGGCCACCTGGGGAAAGAGAGACACAGCTGGTGTGAGCTGGGGCTCCAGAGAGGCACACGTGGGCAGAGCCTGCTGGGGACTCCACACAGCTCCGTGTTTGTAGCACTGAATCCTTCCTACAAAGGGGTTCACATGAATTCACATTACAAGTTCTTCATCCCAGCAACTTCTCTTTAGAGCATGGCAAAACCTCAGCTGTTGTCAGTTTTCCAAGAATGTTTTCCATATGGCAAAGGAGTTGTGCATCGAGGGTGTGTATGTTCAGAAGGGGCTTCTGGCCCTTCTTGGGGCAGGGTGAGCTCTGACACTTGGGCTCCAAGGTTCAGAGTGTTTTTGTGGAAAGAGCATTCTTTGAGCTGCTGAACTCACCTTCTTCAGGTGAGTGCTGCGAGGGACCTGCTGAGCCACGATGGCAAATCCTTCAGCCAAGGCCAGCCGCCCATCCCGCTCCTCCCTCCACACCAGGATCTTCCCATCTGTGGCCACACTCAAGAGCCGGGCGTGGTTTCTGTGCTTGGTGTCAGGTAACCAGTTAACCTGTTCCAAAAGCCATAAGCTCAGGATAACGGGGACTGTCACTGCTGCCCAGCCCCTGCAGCCTGCAGTGACTGCATCCACCCAGCACAGGAGCAGAGCCAGGCACCAGCCCAGTACCAAACGAGCTTCTGCTGGGAGCTGGCACAGCCACAGACACAAGGAAAGAAATGCATCCAGTGTTTAGGGCTGAGTCTCAATTGCAGTTTCTGTGGTTCACCTGCCCTCAGTTTTGGGATAGCATTTATGGCACTTTCACCCAGCTGCAAACAACAGCATTTTCCTGAGTAGCACATGAGAAAAATACACAGAATGTCCAGAGTCGCAAGGCCCCAGAAAGGCAAAACCCTTAGGAAGCCAGACTGCATGACATGTTTGTAAATCCCCTTAAAGCATGTGGTTTAAGTTTCCAGGGATCAGTGACACTTTCCCATTTGTTTTTAAACCACTCCAAGTATCATTGGCTGTATCTCCTTTGATAAACAATTACAGTTTGGGAATAGGTCTGCTCTTCATTTATCCTGGACAGTGAGAAGTTATTTTTTTACAAGCTAAGTGTCTGTTCACAAGCTAAATTTGGGGAAAATAAAAAAACAATATAAAAGCCAAAAAATAATATAACTGCTGAAATACCTGTGAACTGCCTGGCTGTGGATGTGAACCAAAGGGATGACACAGAAGAGTGGCAACTCTCAGCTGCCCCAGCCCTGTCTGCTGTCAATGTTCTTTGTTACCTGATAGACTGGGTCAGTGTGGGTGTCATCTGTCATCCCTGTCCTCAGGATCACAGGGTCTTCTGTCCTGCTGGTGTCCCACACTACCAACTCCCCACTGAACAGGCCACCTGAAAAGACAAATATCTAAGGTCTGACAGCTCAGAACAAATGCACAAATGGAGCAATGGTGGAAACAGACCCACCAGCTTCAAAGGTTGGGCAGTTCTGGGCTGTGCAAGGCACAGCCAGTTCTGGTCTAAGAGAATATTGCTCTGCTGAAATAACTTTATTCCCTTACAGCCAGAGCTGGATTTCCTTCTGCCACCTCTCTCTGAGAAGGGGATGTAAAGGCAGGTGTCACTGAAGAGGCAGCAAGTCCCAGTTCAGATGCAACAGTGCACTTACTGTGTTTGAGGAGCTGCAATGCTGTACCTTTACAGGAAATCTGAGGCTGAACTCAGAGAAACCAAAGCATCCAGGTTGCAGGAAAAAGGGTATGTTTCAAGCATGGTTTGGGGTAAGAACACCCACCAGCTATCAGTGATGGCTGGGAGGGATGGAAAGCCAGACACATGACAGAACTGGGAACATCCACCACCAGGTCAGGGTGCTGTGGATTCAACCCTCTTCTATCCAGATTCCAGGTACAAACATAGGATCTTTCAGTGCTCCAGTCCCCATGGTCCAACCTGAAAAACAAAAAGCTGCATCTTGCTTTGTGTGCTCCAGAGGATTCCAGTCCAGCAGAGCTCTGAGATTTCTCACTGGTCACCTCAATGTGTCCCATCATGGAGGAATCACGAGGGGATGGAACTTCTCTGTGGGCTGGTTTATACAGGATGTGAAGGGCACATGTCTGTGCTTACAACAAAGTGGCAGCCAGTAAATTTTGGGTACAATTTCCCTATTCTAAGACCTACTCACCATTCAAATAATGGGAACAATCAAAAGGGTGCATATGGAAAGTTCATGGAAGGAATTCTGCTGAGGTTACCCACAGACACAGAAACCACATCCTCATCTGCAAACAGTTGTAGACTGGGAGAGCAGAAGGAGCAATTAACATACAGGTTTGCCCTGTTTTATGCATTCTCTCATGGATACCCTTTTTGCTGGGGCTTTTAATCTAAGGAAAAGGGGAACATTAAAAAAATAAAGGCAGCAGTAGGGCCAAGAAAGAGGGGGCTGCTACAGACATTACTGGATTAGATATATGATTTGTGAAACCCTGATTTCAGAAATCCTTAAATATGTGTTGTTACATGTCCATGGCACCAGGCACATGTGTGAACAGGTGCCAGCTTCATCCAGGGTGCTCAGAGATCACATGAAACATCATGATCTCAGAGAAGATAAAGTGCATTCTCCCAAACCTCACCTACAGATATTTGCAAGTGCATCTGCTCTTTACATTTTTCAAACAGAATCTGCCTAGAAACAAATCAGTGAGATCATGTATCCATTTTCAGGGCAGGGGGAAGGTAGAAGAAATAAAAGATGTAATTCAGGACTTGCCTGAGATTTTGTTACTTTGAAGATTAATTATTTAACTTGTATAAGGAGTATATGTAGATACTTATATATATATATATGTCAGTTTATTACTGCAGAGAAAGCAAATATATCTAGACCTCAGGTCAGCCTGAGACACCACATCAGCCTCAGCTGCACTCTCCAATCTATCCAGATACTCACCGGCCATAGGAACATGCAATGACAGATCCTGTGGCATTCCAGGAAACACTGGTGACCTGCAGGTTTTGATTCTGAGCCTCTGGGTATGACAATGTATGCAAACACAACACCTGGAAGAGATCAAATCCAAGCACTGGAGCAACAATCTCCAAACAGAGAGGAATGAGATCTGTGCCCACCCCTGATGTGATTGCAGCGTGGTTACAGTGTGGGTTTTCCTCAGTCCAAGAATTTATGTGAAAAGGTTGTTGAATTCCTGTTGGGAAATAAACCCACAACACAACTGTCACTCAAACACCACCTCTCAGAGAGTGCACAGCTCTGGAACGCTGTTGCTGAGAATTTACAGCAGCTGCCAGGTGTGAGTTTGGCACTCACTGAGCTCCACAAGTAACAGATTGAAAATGCCAGTCCCAACATGTACTGTCTGATACAGAATTGCTTCCATTCCTGAGCACCATGCACTAAACAAACATAATCTAAGCAGGCAGAGCTGCCAACTCACTGACTGCAACTGTTCCTAGATGCCTGCTAGGCTGGAGTGTTCTGAAGGGGCTGAAGAAAAGCCTACACCAACTGCAGACTTCCTCCTCTCACTGCTGCTACAGCTCAGCCACCAGCAGCAAGAACAGTTTTACCAAGCAAGGAGAAAAAAACCCCAAGGCAATCCAACTGGTAATGTTTAATTACTAGAACCTGGCAAGAACAATCACAGCAATAGGGACTAGAACTAACAACTTAGAGTAACTGCAACAGACCCTGCTTGGACAATGACCTGGATTCTGTCACTTACTCTTTCATCCTGATCTGTCCAGTTCACTTCAAAACCATCAAAGGCATGACTTTTCCAGTTTTTATTCAGCTCTTTGATAACAGCATCCTCCACTCTCTGAAGGAATGACAGAAGCCCAGTGTAATCTACTTGGACTTCTTGCTGGAAGTCTTGAACAGCATCTTTGCTCTGTTCTGTCTGCACTGCAGCATCTCGGGCTGTATGAGACTGTGCTGCAGCTTCTGTTGTTGAAATTTTCCCAGTCTGGCAAGTTTTCTAGTAAAAGAAGACAGGGAGTCTATAATCCAAGCAGAAAAACAAGTGTTGCACAACGCATTCAAAGCACCTCCCCATTCCAGCCCCTCTGCACAGCTCTGGTTCATGGTTAAACACAGGGAACCTCCGCACCTGCCCAGGTGTTGGTGATGCGCTTGTGACCTTCCCATAATCTGACTGGAGGCAGAGATGCCCGAATGGCAGTCAGATTCAGGCAGTGCTCTAAAGCACGGAATGGGAAGGACGGGAGAAGGTAAGGAGGCAGCGAGCTCCAGGGTAAGGAACGAGCAGCGCACACGGTGCCAGCGCAGCATTAGGAGTTCTCAAACCGCGGGGCAGCAGCCGCTCGGGTGGTTCTTTGCCAATTCGCACGCAGGGGCTAAATCAGCAAAACGCTGACGGGACAGGGCGGGCGGGCACACACAGGCCCCGCTGCACCGGCCCCGCACCAACAACCTGGGCGGGAGATCTCGGTCCCGGGCAGCGCTGGACCCGCGGGACCTGCGGGGCTCACGGACCAACAGGGAGGGGAAGTCGGGGCACGACCCCAGAAGGTCCGGGAAAGGCCCTGAGAGCCGGCCCCTGCCCGGCCCGTGGTGCAAGAGCCGCCCCGGGGGTCACTCACCGACTCGCAGCGCGCGCTCCGGGCGCTCCTCCACAGCGACTGCACGTCGGCACCGGGTGCCGTGCTGTCCGCGAACATGCCGGCACCGGAGAGGGCCCGGCGGGCCCGGGGGTCGCTGCCGGCGGTCGCGGCCCGTGGCTCTCCCACCGCTCGCGCCTCCGGTTCCCATGGAAACGGGCGCGCGGTGACGTCACCCGAGCGCCGAGCCCGCGGGCTGCGAGCGGTAAAGTGAGGCGGGCGGGGCCATGTTGGGGAAGGGCGCGGAGCGGCGGTGGCTCCTGCAGGAGAGGGGTGCGGGCTACCCCGGTACCTTCGCTAGAGCCGTGGCTCCGGCGGAGGTTGCTTCTTTCCCTTCGCTCGCTCCCGCCGCGCCGCCGGGGGCACGAGCGGCAGCGCAGGGAAGGGCGCGGGGCTGCCCGGAGTCAAGATGGCGGCGGGGAGGGGGCGACAAAGCGGAGCGCGGTGAGAGGGGGAGCTGGGCCGGTGTGAGGGAAGCGCCAGCTGGCCGTGACCGGGTGTTTGCCACAGAATGGGGCTGGCTCAATGATGGGGTCGGCTTAATGCACACTGAGTGGCCGGGGTGTGCTCAGCCTCACTGCTTTGCTCTCTGCCGCCGTTGGCTTTGATGGGGCAGTTACGGTAATTGGTGCCGAGGGTGAGTTTCTGTGTGGCCGAGCTGGCTGCAGCTCCCCGGGAGCCACCCCGGTTCGTGTCCCCTGCACCGGGATAACCTGTGCTGCTCCTGTCCGCAGGGACAGCGACTGGCGGTGTAGCCTCTTTTAAGTGATTATTCCTAACAGGTATGACTCTGCTTGGAGATTTTTTTCTAACTAACTCATTGGAACAACTTGATGATGAATGCACAGGCTAAATTTAGTGCTGGCATAAGCAGGCACAGATGCACCAACTTCAGTGGAGTTATTCCGGCTGTTGCTGGGAAGGAGTCTGCTCTGTGTGTAGGCATCACGACTGCAGGATACAGAGTAGGAGCTCAGCAGAACGGTCCCAGTGCTTTCACCTCTTGAGCACACGAGTCCATTTATATCACAGCTGAGTGCAATGGTTCTTCTGAGGAATTTAAAGTACTACACAATTAACAGTGAAGTAAGAGTCCCTAAAGTGCCTGGTAAAGAACTCCTATTGCCATTTTACAGACAGTGAAACTGGAGCAGAAAGAGGTTCAGCGGCACCCCTCTCGAAAGCAAAATGTCTCAATGGAACTGAATCCTTTAGAATTTCAAATCCTGGCTGGGTACCTGCTGTGACTGTTCTCCTGGCTGCTGTGCACCATCGAGGTACCCCATAGAAGAGCCAAGAACATAAAAGCATAAACACTCTTGGGCTGGACTGATGGCCCTTTTAGCCCTGTCACCTCTCTGATTAGCACAGGAGCTAATCTGAATTTCCAAAGTTCAAGCTTGGCATCTCCAGCAGAAGCTGGTTCATGTGGAAGCACAAGCAATGGCAGTCAGAGTCTGGGTGTAACTCTGAGCACTTTCCCAGCTCGCTTCTCCTGCAGGCAGGCTCCTGGCTTTGGGTCACTGCATGGAGCAGCTTTTCATGTGTTGGAAAACTGATACTAAATATTTAAACCCAATAGCAGCGTGGTTTTCTTAAGAGGGTCTTCACACTTAAGATTTATCCTCTAGAAATAGATCATCTTCAGTCATCATTAAATTATCTTTAATTTGTATTATTAGAACTGCCAAGCCATATTAGTCTTTAGTAGAGGAGTAAATATTATGAGTGTGAATTAATATATAGGCTGCATCATCATAAAAATGCTAAGCACAAACTGCAACTTAAAAATTTTAAATAACTTGTCTGGGGGAATTTAAGGAGAAAAGTTTGTGGGTTTTCGAGATGGTAAAGAGATAAGAAAACTGGAATTTAAGTATGTGAAACAGACTGAAATAAATCAATTTTTTTTAGCCAGTAGTATGCAAAGTTACTGCAAATGTAGAACATGTTCCCTGTATTGTGGTGCATGTCTGGGCTTTTTCTTCCCTGAGGATGAGAAAGGAGCAAACAGCTCCAGACACGGACTCTTCTAAGTAACTGCACTTTGATCCTTTATTCCAATTTCTCTGATTTGCTGGTGTTTCAATATATCAAAGGTATTTCAAGAAATCTTACGTTGCTTTTTTTTTTTCCCTGGCCTGGCAGTTTAAGATATATAGATGGTTTTGTCTTCACATCATCAGAAATAAGGCAAAATCAGGGATGAGTGGGGGAGGGCTGTTACTTGCCTGAGGCTACCCAGTCTCTTAAGTCGCTGCTTTTACAGGGCTGTTCTGTGCTTTTTCCTCCCTGCTTCATGAGACAAAGTGTAGGAAGTTTTCACTTTCACATAATGAAGCAAATCAGCATCAGAAAACAAGAGAAGGTTGAGGTAAAGAGAAAACAAAAACAAAAGCGAGGAGGAAAGTATCAGAAAAAAGACAGCTGTAACAAGAAGCTGCACGCTAGCGAGTGATCGCTGTGACCCGAGCAAAAGAAATACTCGGAGCTGCATCTCAGTAAAAATTCCCCCACTAGGGGTGCAGTCGCTGCCCTCGATTTGTGATAAACGCAACTATTCGGTTCTGTGAGGCTCCAGGCAGGCGAAACAGCAGATTGTACCCGAATATGGAGAGCTGTAACTGAGCCTTCTCCTTTTCCACCTTCCCCTCCATTCCTTTCTCCCCAAACAGATGCATGTATAGACAATAAAACAACGTGCACGGATCAATCCAGCCATGAGAAAGAGTTCTTGGACTCAGTCTGGCAGGGAGTGGCTCGACTGGGCATCGGCATGGAAGGTATTGCCTTTGGCAATTGATGACGCTGTTCAGAGGAACAGAACTTCATACATATTCTCCTTTATTCAAAGCAAACCACAGCCAACAAAACTCTTCAACAAACAGTGAGGTTTTGTTTCAAAGATTTATCACTCCAGAACCTACTTGCTTCTCCAGCTTCTGTAACCAGCAAGACCTAATGCTGTTCCCTCATTGTTCCCATCCTACCTGTGCACTGCTGAACAGGCCAAGGTGACAGATGTGGTCTGGCTGAGGCCTGGCTACTGAACTACTGCCTTTGCATCAACCAAAGGATGTAATCTGGAGTTTGAAGAGGCTTTAGCTGACATTTTGTGCTTGTTATTCAGGTATGGACAATATCTGATCAGTTACTCACATGTTTCTTTTTTGTTAGAAATTCATGATTTTAAAATTCACCAAACCTTGAGGGAAGTGAGGGCCCCACAGTTGTCAGTGTTGAACCCATGTCTGTGTACTCCACCAGGTGCTCAGAAGCTTGATGAGGGTTCAGGTCCTCCAGCTATTTCTTTTCCAGTGCCATCTGTAACAAGCTCATGCATTTTCTCTAATTTGTGACCTCCTTTTCCCTGTCCCCACTCCCAAATGTCCCTGCAAATGCTGTGCCCTTTTTGCTTTGAAAATCTATTTTTCCATCTTAGCAGAAAACGTCAGCTTGCTTCTGAAGTCCTGCACACCAAAAGACATGATACATTATCAAAAGAATCCATCTCCATTAAAATCATGATCTTCTGTGCTGTGCAGAATTAGTCGGGGGTTCATTATAAATATGGGTGCAGTTTCTTGCCCTGTCCAGGTATTGTTTATCCCCTATTCATTCCTTCATGATTAATAATAAGACAAAGATTTTAGTCAAGTGTAACCAGAGCAGGAAGGAGCAGGGGGGAAGCTCTGTGGCAGGTGGCAGCAAGTCACCGCCACAGGGGCACAAAGGCACTGCCGGCAGGGTTGGAATGGCAAGCAGAGCTGGCACGGGGCCCAGTGCCATGGACTGTCCAAAGAGGCATCTGTGAAAGGCTCAGGATCCTGAATCCTGGCTGCCATGGTGCTCTGAACTCGGTGGCAGCTGAGAGTCTCTGCCTTGGGCAGGGATTGCTGCTGTCAATGAGTGACTGGCAGTGTCGCTCTCCTTTTGGTCTCAGCAGCCTCTAGTTCCTGCTGAGTTCGTAGCAGCACGTCCAGCATCTCATCTCAGAAATAAAGGTACAATCTGCTGTGCCACTCCTCAAAGGTACCTGACCCTTTGCAGTGCTGACAGCATGAAAGAAAACAGAGATCCCTTAAATTAATCCCATATTCAGTAACCATGCATGACTAAAAATTAGTTATCTGTTCTGTACATCACTTCATCAACTCAGATTGTGTCTGTAGTATGTCAAACAGTTGTTGGAATTTGAACTGCTATGTTTAAAGCCAGTGGCTATATTAAAAAGCAATGTGGACAGATATTAATCCTCTAAACAGAACTGTCTCTCCTTTGCAAAATGGTTTCAAAAAAGGACATTCAGAAACAAGTTGTTACGTTCCACCTGGTACCATCAGATTTGTGCTTGTGTAAAGCAAGCAGGCAGAATTTGCATGATAGTTCTGGATGGCTCTTCAGAAATCTCTGTATTTAATTTCTAGTATGCCACTTTCATTTCTGAGACATTATTTCTATGAACACCGAATATTCAATAAATACATCTTAGTTTTATTGGGGTATGGATATGTAATTTAAGAATAACGTTCCTACCACGTTAGCTAATGCAGCAAAGACAGATTTGCAAGGACTCATTTTACTGATACAAATTTTGCCTCCATTTAGAGAGTTTGCATATTGCCAGGTTAGCTAAAGAGCCAGCCAAAGCACTTACTGTGAAAGCCACTTCTTAAATGGCAAATAAAAATACCTCATTTCATTTTTCTTTTCACCCAAGTGAAACAGAGATTACAAAGAATCCTGGAACGTATTATACAAGCACAGAGAGATAACTTTACAAACTTATGCACGGCAGAAAGATTATCACCTTCTCAAAAGCACATGGAAGATGAAGGGAAGCAGAGTAGCTTGTATAGACAAATTGGATATGTCAGTGCAAGTGTTTTAACTGCTCACAGAAAATGCCAAGTGATTTGTAATGATCACTTTCTTTTTATCGCCTCCCTTTATCTTGTAGCAGAGTGACAGTCTGGTACTGAGAAATAACAGAATGAACCACCCATACAGCCCCTTTCTGTAACTTCTTTCTTTCTTCACTATATATGTAGGGTTCCCAGCACAAGTACTGATCCCAGTCCAGCTGGGGAAAAAAAAAAGGGAAAACATGACAAAACAGGGCTTAAGCAGCATGAATGTGGCTCTCTCTGGAGAAGTGTAAAAGACAATTGCACCAATTACATGCTGGTTTTGGAACTCCATGTAGCCTAAGCCTATTGAAATATATATTTGTGAGCTGGAGTGGAGGGGAAGGAGGATGCTCTGGAATGAGGCCTGGAGCTGGAATGCTGTCGTAAAGGCAGCAGTAGGAGGCAGAGCTATAAACTGGCTGCAATCCTCAAATTTAAAAAAAGGTCCGGAAACATTTAAATGCCAAATTATGTGACACCTTTCATTCCTGTTTTTTCTTTTGTCCTTAGTTTTCCATTTAATTGACTGAAACTTTTCCTATTTATGCCACCAACTGTGTAAGCTGGGCTGACTAAAGGCATTTTTATTTTTCTCTACTCTAGCCTGACAAACTGCTTATGCAACAGCTTACACCTTTAATAACACCAATAAAACTGCATCAGAACTTTAGAAACCCTCCAGATTTCTTAACATCAAGGCCTGAGAGAACTTGCAGTGCTGGCATGTGACAGGAGGCAATTTATAAGGAATTAACTCTGACAGTCACTTTATACAGCTGATTTTCAAAGATCTAGGCACTAAAGATGTGTTAATGAGGGTACTGAGGCTTCATAATTAATTATATTAGCATCTCTTTGTTACTCTCTACAACAGCAGTGGCTGGTTGACATTTCAATGGGAGTCTGGTGGTATTCTTTGTGATTATTGTCCAGGAGTACAGTTATACCTTAGCTCCCAGAGGGAAACGTTGCATGTAAATGCCGCTGTGAATTGCAGGGGCCTTTGGAGCTCAGTAAAAGCCCTTGAAGGAGACCCCGCTGGAAAATGAATGGATGTCAGTAAAATTTCTCTAGTCTGGAGTCTCTCTTCAGATATGGACTCTCCTCCCCCTTCCTTTCCCTCCCCCCTTCCTTCCACTGAGCTGGTCCTTCTCACAAGGCTTAAGAACAGCAACATCGAGCCCTTGCTGAATGTCGAGTTCCAGACCCCTAAAGGAAGGAATACTGATCTGAACAAGGCAGTGAACAAAGTAAACCTGAAAATAGGGAATATTTTCACAGGCTTGAATTTTCAGTGCAATAAAACCTGAGCTGCCAGAAGGAGTCCCAGAAGTGGTGAGTCAGATAATAGATGTACGGCTGTGGTGGGAGGGAAATGGTCTCTACTTTGTTTCATACCACCCCACCCCCCCTTTACAAAGGCAGATGAAATTATTTTCCAGTCATACCACTGCAAAAACAAACATGGAGTTTAAAGGTTATTTCCTTTGTGTGTTTCTGAGAGACATTAGTTTCGACTCCAAAGGGGAAAGGAAGATGTTTTGTCAATGACCTCAATTTCTACTCCGAAAGTTTTTACAGTATCACCTGAGGTGGCAGAGCTGCTCTTTTGTTTACTGACATATTCCACTTGTTTGTGTTAATTTTAAAAATTTTACAAAAACAAATTGCTGTTTTCTTCACACCAGTTGCAGTTAGAACTTTGTCGTGGTTGGGCTGAGTTAAGGGCACAGTTTGACAACACCTCTGCTAAGTGAAACTTGTGCAATGTGCTCCTCACTCTTTCATTCCTGTCTTCATGAGACACTTTTATAACACTGTTCCTGCATCTGCACCAGGGAACCAGATGAGTACTAGTCTGAGTTTAAAAAAAAAGGGGTTGTGGGGACTATTTTTAATTGAAATCAGATTCAGATTCAATTTAACACACAGAGAAAAAAAATCACTGGCACAATGCAGGAACAGTGTAAAGGGGAAGAGGGGAGGAATGTGTGGTGGGGAATGCATAAGTAGGAACTTTTACCAAAAAATAGTTTGTCAAACCATGTTCTGAAAGAATTTCCATTTTTCCAAGCCAGAGCCACTCTTTGCTGTGTGTGCAGGTAGAACCTTGCATGCAGGGATTACAGTTGCAGGACTCTCAGAGCTATTGTAATACCAAAAAATAATAACTGTTCCTACAGACTGACACAATTAACCAAATTCCACTCACAGAGCATTGTTGGCAACTCATGCAGTATTTTATGTAGCTCAAATTGGAGACCAGTTCTATTCCTGAGTTCCATCTCCAGCTCTAATGAGCAATAACTCTCAATAACTCTGGTATTCACTTCACCTACCAGTAAAAGAATTACTTTCCTCACAGAGCTTTTTACATTTAACCAGATTTTTAAAATGAGCTTTGACATTCTCAGATGACAAGAATAATGTGCACAATGTATTATTATAGCAAAAACTGTCTATGACAGATTCCTACATGTTTTCCTGTCTTTTGTCTCACCTTTCCTGTCACCATACTCCTACACCTGACTCAATACACACCACAAATGTTTGAGTAACACCAACTTCAAACTAATGAATTGTAATGAATGTACTTGTTCTGTGCTGAGCAATGTTGTGTGTGTTTATTTTTATCTGCTACTTTTTGGATGAAGACAGAGGTTACTCCCCCTGAGAGTTCAAATATCAATAGTTCTCTACATCACAAGGGAAGTTTTTAATGATACCCACAAAAACCGCTGCCACTTGTCTTGGTAACAAGACAATGGATAAAATAGACAGAGTGTAAAATTTTTGCCTCTAGTGCTGTTCCCAAGGGACCAAATGTAGAAGTGATAGTCAACTTTTCTAGGATTCAACAAGAGTTTTCCTGCTGTAGGACTGAGGAAGATAAATAAGAATTTTAAGAATTGCCCAGAATTAAAATCCTGGAAAGCAAAAATTTATAAATTGACTCTGCAGAAATGCTGTCTCCCTCATTTAATTTCCCTGTGAGTAGAGAAGATGGAGAGGATCTTCTGTATCTCTTCTTGCAGAAGCACAAGGTAGAGTTTATCTAGTCCTCAACATGTCTGAAAAGCTTATGCCTCATATTCAGAAACGTCTAAAGTTTTGTTGACTTTCAATTTAATATTTTTAAGAGTATTTTGACTGCCTCTTTGCCTCTAGTATCTGGGAACAAGCACAGGTGTTATGTAACCATACATCTCTTCATGGATTACAAGCAGGTGCTCTGGTAAGTTAGAGATGGTGTAGAAAAAAATAAGTCAGGTTTTGCAACGATGTCTAATGGAAATTTAATAAAAATATTAATAATAATAAAAAAACTAATACAAATAGGGTCAGTGGATTTATGCAGTGACATATTGTTAGTCACTGCCTGTTGTCTGTGCTATTGAACTGCTGTCCTGCTTCAAGGCAATTACCAGCCCCGAAATATTTTCATCCGAAGGTTTAAACTGCAACAACTGTGAGGACATGTGGAAGATTCTTCTGTCATTATCTCACCCTTCAATTCTAACATGAATGCTTGACTGGGAAGGCTGTGACTAGTGGAGATGAATAAACAGTTGTGCTGGTATTTGACTGGTTAATGTGAGTGCCAAGCTGTGTGTGTAGTGGGGAGGCTCAGCAGTTCCTGGGGGCTGTCAGGCTGATCACACACAGCAAACCCTGCCCTGTGCTCTGCCTGTGGCTCCCTGTAAGCCCTGATGTGCCAGTCAGGCTTTGCTATCAAGTACAAGCTTGTGTCTTCTTGAAATGTGCCTTCAGCTCACAGGTGTACTCAGTAACTTGAAAGCTTTCATATACTCGAAAAATTTGTCTTGCACTCCAAGGGGGAATCTTTGTTCTTAATACACAGCCCAAGCCTGCAAGTTCTTTATGGAAAACCCAGGCTCCCAGCATAGATGTACAATTGGTTTGCATTTCAGCAATGGTAAAATGATCCTTTTTTTGTATTTCTCTACAAAAATTTCCATTTCTTTGGGATGGAAGGCTGTGAAACTATGAGTTGCTATTAATTATATTGACTGGATTACTTGCATGATTGTATATAGGCCCATTTTGCCTTGCAGAAATACTTAGGGGGAGATGTACTTTTCTTTTTTTCACACATCACTGCATTGTATTGGAGAGGATTTTAGCAGATTTTCTGATTTCATTTACCAAATTGGGGGTTCAAGTTTAAAATTTACTGCTAACTTGACATTCCAGAAAGTAACCATGATTACCAATCATGTCTCTGTCTTGTAGTAACATACCTAACCAAGGAAAGAAACACTGGAGACCTGAATTTTAACTTCAAGGAGCAAACATGAGATTTCCTTTACAAAGAAAGGATATGGACTCTGTTTAGTCAATTCTTGAGGTAAATGTGCAGTTATAACTGTACATTTATACCCTCAACAGTTATTCAAGGACTAAAACTGCCTTAAAGTTTAGTTGCAGGTTGTGAAAACAGAAAGATTTGAAGGGAGGTAACAGAATATTTATCAATAAACACTCTACAATTTTGGGGGTTCTTTTGTTAATCTCAGGGATATTAAACTCATAAAACTCATGCTTTTACTATTTACATGTATTTATATTATTTTAATATTTATATATAATCAATATACCCTTCTTTGTTGATAATAGCTAGTTTTAGGGTAGTAAAAACAGGTCTTGGAAATATTTTTTAACAGTACAACAGTTAAAATTCATGATTACTTGTTTTTACATAATCAGTGTATCACTGTAATCCTGTACTTCAGGAATACCTTTTATAGACTAAACAAGGGGTCCTAGCAGGGAAGTGACAGGTCCCAATTGTTCCTGCTTGGAATTAGCTTTCAAACTTGCCACCTGTATTTCAAATTACAGACCTTCAAAGACTAATCTAGAGAAAGACAATATAGTAAAACACAGGTGAGAAGAGAGGAAAAAAAACCCAGATACAACTGCATAAAGAGACCCAAATTAAACAGGAGAAAACCAAGCTGCACACGTGAGGAAAACCAAGCTGCACACACGAGTTTACCTTGTCTGAATTGGAAAATATCCATATTAATCAATCTTGGGAGATGCAGACAGAATAAGGAAAGAGTCATCTTCACTTCAGGAAGGCCTTGAGACATCTGCCTCTTGGGAAGGATTTCATAATCCTGCATTTATAAAGTTGTGATGCTTTGCTTACCTTTTATGCCCAGCGGTTACAATTGCTGTGTGTGAAACCAGAGAAGGAAGGGGTGGCAGCTCCTCTGTGCTGCTGTTTGCACAGGGAAGCACAATACAAACCCTGCACATGCCACAGCCCTTGAGGGTGGCAGTGAAAGCGAGGACATTGCTGGTGGGAAGTGACAGCTGGCAATACAAAAGAAAAAACAATGGGGATTTGGAAGCAACAGGTGGGAGCAGCATTCAGAAAAGTATAGTCAAGACTTCTGGGGGGACAGGAACTAACCCTCATTGAGTAGGTCCAGTAGAAAAGCAACTTGAAGAGGCAAAACAGGAAACAAGCAGGAAGACTATGCTGATGTTGTATGACTGGGGAAGGAAATACAGACAGCAAATTCCTACTTCATCAAAACTGTACTTGTTCCCTAGCCTAGTCTGCATCCTAACACTCATCTGTGAATGACATGCTGCTGCTTTTGATAGGAAACAGTGACTTGGCTATTCCTTTAAGAGCAAACACGGCGAGCTGTATCTGTGGAGCTGCACTGAGCTCCCCCATGACAGGTGGACAGGAAAGGGACAAAAAGGGTTATTTAAAGTCTGCCTGCAGTGGCAGGTGTGCTGGCAGGCAGCTCTGTGACCTTCTGGAGTCGAGCTCCCCAGTAACTGGATGTGACTGACAGGGCTCTGTGCCCTCAACACAGAATGTCCCAAGTTATTTATACGGGTTTGTTAAGTCTTGAGGAGGCTGAAGGGGCACTCATGGTTCTCACACCCACCTGAAAGGAAGGGTGGAGGCCAGTCCCGTCTGCCTTGCCTGCAGTGAGACCAAAAATGAGACGGCCTTAAGCTGAGATGGGAGATTCTAATAAGATATATTTGAGAGAGATTTTTCCCTGCTAAGATGGCCACGCATTGGAACAGGTAGAGTCACCATCCCTGGAGGTGTCTGGATCTGGCACTCTGTGGTGCGCTTTAATGGTTTGGGGCTTTACAGTGGCAGTACTGAGTGAACATTGGACAGTATGTTCTTAGAGGTCTCTTCCAATCATGGCGATTCCATGATTGCTTTGTGCCATGGCCCAGCTAAGGGTGGGAGACGTGGATGCCACATCCTCAGAGCACGGCAGGCTGGAAACGCGACTTCACTCCCGGCAGGGAAGCGCTGAGCCAAGTCCCGGGGCAACGCCTCAGGCAGCGGCACCGCAGCCTTGTGAGACCCGTTTGGGGATCGAGGATCCAGAAATCCATTCCTGCCCCTCGATATCCCCCCGTCGGAGGAGGGGCCGGCGCACTACGGCGTCGGTGCCTCCACGGGCCGTGAGGGGACGGGGGGAGCGGGGATAACTCACGGGGCCTCGCGCGCGCCGCCACAGCGATGGCGCGATGGCGCGAGGGCGCGCGGGCACGTGCAGCGCGCGCATGCGCGGCCCCTTCTCCTACACACCCCGCGCGCGCCCCCGCCGTCCCGCGCGCGCCGTCCTCTGTGTCTCCGCGCCGCGGCCACGCCCCCCCAGCGCTCCCCGACCAATGAGCGCCCGGCTTAGGGCGGTCGGGGGGCGCGGCCTCCCGGCGGCTGCGCACGCGGGGCCTCCCCGGCGTGTGTGTGTGTGCGCAGTGCAGTGCGCCTGCGCATCGCACCGCCCGCGGCACAGCGCGCCCGGGGCGGGGGGCTCGGTGCGCAGGCGCGGTGTGAGCGCCGTGGCCCGGCCGGGCGGGGGGGGCCGCGCATGCGCGCCGCGTGCCCGCCCCTCGCCAGCAGCAGAGGAGGAGGCGGCGGTGGCGGCTCTGGGCGAGGGAGCGCGAGGGGAGTGAGAGGCGCCGTTGCCGCCCCGGTATCCGGCAGGACCGCGCGGAGGAGGCGGGAGCGCCCCGGCGGCGGAGGGACCTGAGTGGCGGCGGCAGCAGCAGCAGCAGCAGGAGGAGTCAGTGCCCGGCCCCCCCCCCGCGCAGCCCCGTTGCAGCCCCCCCCTCCCTCCCGCCCTCCGCGCTCCGCAGCCACCAACATGTCGGCGCCGGCGGCCAAAGTCAGTAAGAAGGAGCTGAACTCCAACCACGATGGGGCCGACGAGACCTCAGGTGAGGCCGCGCCGGGGGCGGGACGGGAATGGCGGCAGCCGGCGCGGCCTCCGCCTCGCGCCGACCGCCATTTTCCCCCGCCGCACGGGCCGCGGCCGCGCCGGGGGCGGGCGGAGCGCGGGCCCGGCCGGGCGGATGTGCAGGCCCGCCGGCGGCGGGAGGAGGCCATGTTAGCGCCCTTTTGTCTGCGCTGCCGGCCCGGCTTCCCTCTCCGCGGGGCCGGGCGGGGGGCGCTGCGGCTCGGCGGAGGAGCGGGACCCCCCCGCCGCCCCTCCCGGAGCAGCATCCGCGGAGCCTCATTGTGCTCCGCCGCCGCCGCCATGATGCGCCGCCGCCTCCCGCGCCGGCTGCGGCCGCGTGGTGCTGCCGGGCCGCGCGGGGATGGAGCGGCGGAGACACGCGGTGCTGGGGCCGCCCGCGCCGGCTCCACGTGCGATCTCGGCTTCTAAAGGTCGGAGTTGCCCCCGGCCGCAGCGCCTTCCCCACGTGCGTCCCCCGCGCCCGCGAGGGGAGGGCAGAGCTGTCCCCCAGCGCGGGCCGTGCCGTGCGGGACGCGCACCGGGCGCTGCTCCGCTCCAGCCGCTTCCCGCTGCCGCTCATTCATCTCCCGCGCGGTGGGTAAACAGCGCTCCGTGACCCCGGCCTCGGCCAAACGCGGTCCAGGGGAAGTGCCCATTAGAAAATATCCGCCAAACGGCGGCTTTCGCGTCTCTTTCATTTATAACTGGCTTTCCGAACGTTCTTTTCGGTTTTTGGAAGGTGGCATGTGCCCAGATAAGCTGTTTCTATTGATATTCCTGTGCTCTGTAAATTACGTTTCTTCAAATGTGTCGGTCGTAGCAAATGTGGCTTACAACTTTTTAATTAATTTTTTTTTTACTTATAACTTAAGTTGGCTTGTAAAACAGCGTAGCGGGATGTGAGCTGTGGTTTCTAGGGGTGAACTCACTTTAAGGGCTGTTTAGTCAAACTTTGCTGCACTTCAGCTGCAGCACACCCTGTAGAGCTGGTGCTCTGAGGCCTTGTAACTCTTGTGACATTTAAGAGAAATAGCTGAGAACTTCTGCTGTAGATCACTAGAGAATGTTCAAAGAGAAAGCCCAGGTGATTTGTCAGGCTTATGAATGAAGGAATATTGACACGTTTTAATTTGTTTTCCAGAAAAAGAGCAACAGGAAGCAATTGAACACATTGATGAAGTACAGAACGAAATAGACAGGTAAACATTATTTAACTTCTAAAATGTTTTACCAGAAATTGAAATACAACTGACAAAAGTGAAAGTGTTTAGTAAAGTGAGTACTCAGTAGTACTCACTATCTGAACTCTGCCAAGACATACCTGTGTTCTGACTTGATTAGAGACATTAAAATAACAAAGAAGTGTCCTGGTTTCTTGCTTAATTGTGTATAATTAAAGAGGTAGAACTTGAGTTTAAAATTTTAAATTAATTGTGGTATTTTTGATAATAGAAATGTATTTTGCACTGGCTTCTCAAGTTAATATGTAAGCTATTTGGCTAAAATATTTTCCTCTTAGCAGGCAGAACCAAACACTTGGCTGAACAGTCAGCTTTTATTATACATTTTTATTATAATATTCATATGCTTGTGCAATAATACACAGAAAATGTCTCTGAGATGTTAATTTTGTATGCCAAAGCTCTTGGGGCTGTGGGTTCTGTGTCAGTCCCTGCCTGCATGTTCTCTCCATGCTCAGTGTCCTACAAGGACTGCAGGTGTCTGTTGGGGCTGTGAATGTGTGAAGCTGTTGCAGCATCAGGGCTTTGCCTTTTTACAGCAGTTCAGTTTTAAGTCTTTAGATTTTACTTGCTGCAGAATTGCTTTGCTGTAGCTTCCTTGCCTGCCTAAAAGTTATAGAGGGCAGGTGATAGGGCTGTGTTACCCAGCTGCAGGTTTTATGCAGACAAAATGTTCAAGAGGTGAAACTTTGCTTTGCATAAATAAAAGTCCACCTCTGCAGAACATTCAAGGTACGCAGAAGGTTCCATTCAGACCAGTGAGATTGCTTCTGGCAAGTGGCTTTTAACAGCTCTGAGCTTCTGGGGTTTTTGGGACACTTCATCTTGAGAATGTGGCAGACTGGTCTTAACAAACCCTTTCAGCTTTTAGTTAACTGCTCTGATGTGTCCTTAAATCCCAGTTCTCTCCCTGTGATTAACATGGCTCTTTCTATTGCAGACTGAATGAACAAGCCAGTGAGGAAATTTTGAAAGTAGAACAGAAATACAACAAACTCCGCCAACCATTCTTCCAGAAGAGGTCAGAATTGATCGCCAAAATCCCGAATTTCTGGGTAACAACATTTGTCAACCACCCACAAGGTACGTTCTTAATAGCTCTCTTTTTTTCCCTGTAAATTCAGTGTTTTCTTGCTTGTTATATGAGTGTCTTAAAGCTGTGAGGGTCTTGTGGAGTTGTTACTAAGCATACAAAACACTTTCTGTCCTAGATTGCATTTTTTAAGCTTTTTCTTTCTTGCATTTGTTGGCCAAAGGAACATCTTGTTTACTAAAATACTTAAATCCTAACATTTCATTCTGCATTTTTAATTGCAAGTTTCTCACTTCATTCAGATTGTTGGGGACTTAGAGCGAAAAAAGCAAACAAAAAAGTTATTCTAGATTGTTTGGGTGTTTTTTACTTGGAAGTGAGCTCCTTGGGACTCTTGACAATAAACTTTCTACAAAACAAGTTTGTAGACTGCTTAGATTGGGCAAATTACATGCATGAAAATCTGTTTCAGAGGGAGGGGTGGGTATGTGTGGGTAGGCTGTTGGCTGGTAACTTGAAAAGGAAGAGCCATGAGAAGTTGGCTCGGACAGATGTGTTGCTTTTTAGATCTTCCTGACTATCAGTTTCTTGTGTTTTGCCTGCTGGTTTCATGGCTTTGTTAATGTGGGATTCCTCCTTCTCTCTCAGTATCTGCACTGCTGGGAGAAGAAGATGAGGAAGCACTGCATTACTTGACCAGAGTTGAGGTGACAGAATTTGAAGACATCAAATCAGGTTACAGAATAGATTTTGTAAGTACTTTAAATGGTTCATTCACTTCACTTGTGATTTTGCTGGTTCTAATTAATTGCATCTTGGGTTGTCATTTATAACTCAAATCTCTGCAATCACCTATTTAATGCCAGGTGTGACTTAGTATGTGTGTTTCTATTCTGTGGGTTCTAACTCTTTTGCTTTCCGCTCTGCAGTATTTTGATGAGAATCCCTACTTTGAAAATAAAGTTCTCTCCAAAGAGTTTCACCTCAATGAAAGTGGAGACCCATCTTCAAAATCGACTGAGATCAAATGGAAATCTGGAAAGGTAGGTATTGCATCTGGGAGAGCACAAGTGTGACCAAGGAAAACATTCCCAAGTGCATTAGCTTGTCTCTTCCTTGGCCAGGATCTAGACTGTGTTGTGTTGTTTACTTAAAATAGCTATTAAATGAAGAATTCCAAGGACAGCAGGTTTAGAAGGATAAGATAGCAGTGTGTAGTCTTGTTTTATATTTTTCTGTATTTCCTCAACTTCATTTCCAGATGCTACATCTTTTGTAGAGTTTGCAGCCACAATAATGTTGGCATACCTGTCACCCAGGCAGTGTTCAAGCATCATTAATTTGCTGCACTTCATTTCTGTAGAAGTTAGAAGTGTTTCAGTGTTATCCTGAAGATTTTGAATTGAGTTTTTAGAAGTAGAGCTGAGGGTTGCAGTTAAATTGCCACTTGTTTTGTCACTCTCAGACCAAGGAGGAAATTTAATGTTTTTCATATTGAGAGATGGAACTTCTCCTCTTGTACCAGAAATTGCTTTCCTGTACAGATCAGTTGAGTGATCTTTACAGTACACCACAAAAGCAGTGTGAATTCTGCCATTGTTCTGCCTTAGACAGTCTAAACCTATAAATGTTGTCATTCTGTCAGAAGAAAAAAATACTTAAAGTACGGTGTAATCATATGGTCAAATAAATTATTTAATTTCAGACTTAACAAAAACATTGTTGCAAACTTACTATACTTCTTTTCTAGGGTAAGGTGATAGATACAGACCCTGCATGTGTTCTTGTGACCGTGTGTTTTAGCAGTTTTTGTGGGGCTTTTTTTGCTCTTACTGCAGAGAGTGGCCTGAAGACTTCAGAGTGGAAAATCTTAGGCCAAAAGGCCTAGGCAGGTTTTCATCTCCAAATGAATACAGAGCTCAGAGGTGTAGAAACTTTCTTAAACTGGGTATATGTAGTAGTTGCTGCAATTACAACTACTCTGAGTAGTGTTGGCATTGTGAGACCTTGTAAGTTCAGTGTGTCATTAAACACTTGTCATACTTGTGTTGCCCTGAGATAGGGAAACATCAATCAAATGTGAGATTGTGTGAATTTTCAGTGTTCCAGTGGAGGCCATTGAAAGAAACAAAGTGGGTTTACTGTTCTCATGTTCATGAGAAATGCAGCATCTTCTGTCAGTTATTTAGGTTTCAGATGTTTTACAGACTTACCCTCAAAGAGGGAGGGGAAAGTGATTTCTTAGGATTGTTTAAACAAGTGAATTTTAAAATGGTGTTTATAGGGAAAAAATGCCATAGAAAGATGCTTTAGGGAACTTCTTAACTTTGTTTTCAGGACCTGACAAAACGTTCAAGCCAGACACAGAACAAAGCCAGTAGGAAGAGGCAGCATGAAGAGCCAGAAAGCTTCTTCACCTGGTTCACTGATCACTCTGATGCAGGGGCTGATGAATTAGGAGAAGTCATCAAGGATGACATTTGGCCAAATCCCCTACAGTACTACTTGGTAGGTACAGCCCTGGGCAGGGCATCTGCACCCACAACAGCTTGATGGAAGAGTGAATTTGATCACTGTAGTTGATGTTGCAAATGTGTCTTTAAAAGGTTCCTGATATGGATGATGAAGAAGGGGAGGGAGAAGAGGATGATGATGATGATGAAGAGGAGGAAGGATTAGAGGATATTGATGAAGAAGGAGATGAAGATGAGGGGGAGGAAGATGAAGATGATGATGAGGGAGAGGAAGGAGAGGTGAGTAATCTTGCCCTTCATGCCATTCAAGTGGTGTTTGAGACGGATCTTGTAAGAAGACAAAGCCATAGTGACAAAGGTGAACTGGTTCTTTTCTGCACCCTAAGGTGTGAGAATTGTGACTGCATTAACTTGAGTGGTTTCAGGTAGTGATAAGTATGTTTGTGTGTTTGAGAGATAGTGTAAGTATGTAGTTTCAGTAAATTTGTAAGGGAAGTGCTCCAGGAGAACCAGGATGTTAATGTGACAAAGTTCTTACTCCATTACTGAGCATTCTAGCAATGCTTTACATATAAATGGCTTTTGTTGATGCATCCAGTCATCCTTCCCACTTGTTGGTTTATTTCTGCTTATGACCAGCCTAGCTAAGGTTTTCTGTTGGCTTCAGGAGTTAGAAATTTGCTTAGTAGTAAGTGGGATTCCAAGGTCAGCATCCAGGGTGTTGGGAATGTAGTTTAGAATGTCTTAGTTTCTCTGAACTCTGACTTCAGGCAGCACAAACTATGTGCAGTGAAAGGAGGGCTGCTCTAGGCTCTGTTTTATAACCTAGAATTTGACTTGTGAAAGGTGAAGCATTTGGTTCTTCAGAGTTTTAAATGAGGGGGAAAAGATGACCCCTTCACTTTCCACTTCTTAAATCGTGTCAGTGCTTGTAGTGATTCTAAGTCAGGGTTTCTCAAACCTCTGATGTGTTTGCCTTGGGACACCCAGGCAGTGAGTGATTTCTGTGTGATCAGTGGCTGGGCACCCAGGGCAAGTGTTACCATCCTTTAATGAGGGAAGAGATGATCATACAGCACCATGAGTCGCACTGTAAAAAGTTCTGGTCACTGCATTTGCTATCTGAAGTTTAGTGATTAGATTTATTTAATTGTTGCTTATCTTTCAACAGGAGGATGAAGGAGAAGATGACTAATTGAACACTGATGGATTCCAAACCCCCTTTTTACCTTTTTAATTTTTCTCCAGTCCCTGGGAGCAAGTTGCTGTCTTTTTTTTCTTGTGCTCAGTCGCCTTGTTCTCTTGAGGTCTCTTTTTCTCTCCTCTACACCATGGTTCACGATTTATTTTGGGGAAATATCTTGAGCAGAATACAGTGGAAAAAAGAATCTACCAGTTTCTGTTTCAAGTTCATTTTTATCCCTTTCTCTCTCAAAACAAAAACTGTTTATGAATCCAACACACCATGTTCTGTGGGAAAAAAGAAAACCTTCTGCTCCCTTCACTCTGCTGGAAGCTGAAGAGTGCTAGGCCCCTGTGTAGTAGTGCATAGAATCTAGCTTTTTTCCTTCTTTCTCTGTATATTGGGCTCAGAGATTACACTGTGTCTCTATGTGAATATGGACAGTTAGCATTTACCAACATGTATCTGTCTACTTTCTCTTGTTTAAAAAAAAAGAAAAAAACAAAAAAAAAAAAAATAAAAATGGGGTTATAGAAGGTCAGCCGGGGTGGGTTTCAGAAGTTTGGGTGGGTTAAGTGGGCATTTTGACAACATGGCTTCTTCTCCTTTGGCATGTTTAATTGTGATGTTTAACAAACATCCTTGCAGTTTAAGATGACACTTTTAAAATAAAATCTTCTCCTAATGATGACTTTGAGCCCTGCCACTTGATGGAGAATCAGCAGAACCTGTAGGATCTTATTTGGAATTGACATTCTCTATTGTAATTTTGTTCTTGTTTATTTTGAAATTCTTTTTTTTTTTTGTTTTTTTGGTGTTTTTTTTCTTCTTTTTTTGGTTTTTTTTTTGTTTCACTGGAAAGGAAAGAAAGATGCTCAGTTTTAAACGTTAAAGTGTACAAGTTGCTTTGTTACAATAAAACTAAATGTGTACACAAAGGGACTGGTTGGTCTTCACTGAAAGAAACAGTTTTTATATCCTATTTAGAACTTGTAGTTTCTTGGCATTTTTGGGGGCATTTTGTCAGTATTTCTGTAGTGCAATGCAGCCTTGTGGTTGTGTGGACTGAACCAGTTCATGTAGTTTCCACTCTTTCAGTACCTGTCAAGTGTTTCCTTTGGTAGTTCCTGCTGCACACTGACTCTCGAGTTCCCTGCAGGGTCATGTGCTGTGTGTGAAGACACAGGTGTATATTCATGTTTTGCAAAAAGGAAAGCCACTTGGTTTGTAGAATTTGTAGTAATTTGTTGTACTGTATCTCCAGTACATCAGCTTGTATGAAAATACCATGCAAGCTCAGAATAAAAAGACCAAGGGGTGGTCTTAAAATATTTGGGTGGTTTTGTAAGTCTTTTCAGTTAAAAGCAGATCTTAATTGCAGGCTGATTTGGGGGCTATTTCAAAGAGCAAGATTCGTAGTAAAGTTCATGTATAAAAAGTTGCTACTTCACTGCTTTTTTTCCTTGGTAGCAGCATGTATATGTGCTTTAGATACACTGTACTCTCATTTTAAGAGACTGCATTTGAGAAACTTGTAACAATTTCACATAAGGGTGTTGGAACTGGTATTCCACAAAATGTAATGGAAGTTGTTTTAACATGCTTTGCTTTTGAAATATTTAAAAAAATGTTCTATCAGCTCATCTGAAATTCAAACAGCTCTTTGGATGTGTAGAAAAGACTGTCTTCTGGGAAGACTTGTTATATTCTCTGATTCCTTTTCCTCACAGAATTTGCTGTAGTCAAATTCAGCTTTTTTTGATGCTTAAGAATACACTTGGCAGAACAAGATCAATGTCTGGTGCACAAATAACATGTGTGAGGGAAAACATTCTGTAAGTGTGTGGTCCAGCTTGGATTCAATCCAGTTATCAGAGACAATGCAACGTCCAGTCTCGTGTGATCAATGCAAAAATGAGACAACCATGTACTTTATTCCATCTCAACAAAAGCTTCTGCCCTCATCCTGCTTTGCAGAGCCAAGTACAACGTTGATCAGTAATGGTTTCTTACCATCTAGAGAGAGGAGGAACAAAACCCCATGAAGTCCTATAAATTCTAGTGTTTTTTAATTTGATTCCTTTTTGTTGTAAGATTGAAAATAGCTTCCTGTTGTGGTAGAGGGTCGATGTGCTGTTACTTGCCATGATGCCTCATTACTTAATTTTTATGTAGTCCTAATTGTAGTTCCTCAAGGAAAATAATCTTTTGCTAGTCTTGGATGCTTTAGGAAAAATATTGTGCCATTGTTGTTCCATCCCTGTTGGTTACTAGCAGAAAACTTATAAAAACTGTTTTGAAAGTAATCAAAGCTTCAGGCTCTGTAAAGTCAAATACCAGGAATAAGAAATGAGAAGTCTGGATAATTAAATGCTACTTAAGAGATTTTTCATGCGCATTCTTTAGGATTTTACAGGGTGCCAAAATACTCTTGCTACTGTACTGATAATTCTAAATTTGCTGTGAAACTTGAGGGTTTACTCCTGGCAATGGTTAAAGAGTAAACTGACATGGTAAAAAAATAAACCATATTAGTTAAGTGTTACTTTAATTATTTTTTTTCTAGCATGGAAATGATTAGGGATTAACACATTTCTCTGCAATGCTGAAGAAATACTACAGCTGGCATTCGTGTGCTCTGACTGTTCACTTAATGTCTAATTTGGCTGAATATATGTAATGGGTGTCCATTTTTTTACTGGATTTATTTTATATGTGTATAAAGAGCTTTTAGAAAGACATCCACCTTGGATAATAATGAGAGATTCGTTGTTATTAAATATCTATCATTAATTCCCCACTGCTTGAGCTCTTCACATCCAGTTAATCTCACCATGTGAAATTTGTCACAGGTGGTACCTGACTTGAGGTTTTTTTGCCTGAATTTCCAGGGTTAGAATATAGAGTTGGCAGCAATTTAATAAAGGTGAAGCTGCTGTGCTGGGGCTATATGGCCTAACTAGCTCAAAGGTTATTTTTAAGTTTAAAGTTTAATTGCTATAAAATGGGATCTTCTGTCTGTAATTTCTAGTGCCAAAGGAAACAAATACATCTGAGTGTGTAAATACAGTTAGAAAGGTTTGGGGTTTTAAAAGAGATTATCTGTGTACTTATTCATACTTGTCAACATAGTTTCTGTCCCTGTAAACAAGCATTATCTGAATCGATTGCTCAGTCATTTATGATATTCATTTGAATCTGTAAGCTCTTTGTACCACACTAAACCAGGTGCATAAGGATAGTACTTTGTTTATTGGATACTGTTCCTGAATTTCGAAGCCATGTTGTTTTTTGTTTTGGTTTGGTTTTTTTGTTTTTGAAAGAGAATGAAATCAATTAAATAATTTCTCTGCTGTACCTTCAAGCTATCCTTCTGTTTGAAGGAATTAAAATACATTTAACTGTTACTTGCTGTTACCATTTCTAAGAGTCTTTTTCACAAGAATCAGTTTTTTAGTCCCAAACTCGGCACAATCTTTCACGGGTGAGGTGGACAGCGTTTGCTTCTCCTTTATGGGGAAGAGTGAGTGACTGATACACGACACTTGCTTCCTGCGAGAAACAGATTTACGATTAATATTCTCCCTCCCTCTCCTGGATTAAAAATTGAAACTTTTCAGACTTTTTCTTGATCATCATCTCCACATGCATGTGCTCTTTGGGGTACAATAGAGGATAGGGGCTGCCGGTTCAAGGTCGGGACGCTCCTTTAGACCCACCCTGCTGTGGGAACCCCCCAAGAGCCCGCACAGCTCCTGGGGAAACGCCCAAAGAGCCCGCACAGCTCCTGGGCAGGATCAGTGCATGGTGCCCTGCGGGATCCCGGAGGGGCACATCGTGCTCCCGGTTATGGCACTTACCTTTCCGGGGACAAGGGCTTGCTGAATGGGCAGGAGCTGCTGCTCCCACCTACCGGCAGGATTTGCGGGACACAGCTGAACCACGCCTGGGGACTGGGGATGGGATGCTGGGCAGTCAGGGACACGGCCTCTGAGCCAGCCCTTTTCCTCCAGGCTGGGGAACTCCAGCTCCCCAGCAGCCCTGAACTGCCCCTGCCCTTCCTCTGCCTGCCCTGCAGGGTCTGACACCTGAAGGAAAGGGGGAGCTGCTCTATAAACCCCAAGGGACCCCTGGAGAGCCAGAGCCCCCCAAGCACATCCCCAGTGCCAGCCAAACACAGCCCTTACCCCCCGACTGCTGGGACAGATCTGCTGGAGGTGCCCCTACTCCTCAGGAACTCAGGCTACACTTCCTAGTTTGATTTTCCCCTCTCCAGTATTTCCACTGAATGAATAGTCAAAATAATTGCTTAAACAATAAACAGAGCCTGGACCATGTTCTAAATAGCATCAGGTTTCTGAAGGGATTATATTAATCAAATGCGCTTGCTTTAATAACAGCAGGGGCATATTCAAAGGTTTTGTATTAGTTTAAGGCTTTATTAATTCGAGTCAGTTAAATAGGTCCAAATTTTTAATTTAATGATGAGTTCCTTTTATTAATTACTCAGTTGCAAATCACAAAATATTTAGGCTTGAAAAACTGTTCTAATTAAGTAAAAGGAACACACATCTGTTTATTAGTGTATTTCTAAATTTGTATGTGGGAATACTATCACTTCCAAATGCCTTCTGATTCACAGTTGTGCACTGCTCCAGGATTGAAAAGCTTTTTAGCAGGGTAGCAACATTATGTAATACTGCTGAAGAGTGTCATTAAACACCTGAAAGCAACAAGTCTCTTTTTAATTTGTTTTCATCTGTTTTAAGCACTGACACTCTGATGCTGTGGCAGTACCGCAGCACGGTGTTTTTTCACTACAATAGCTGGGGGATTGCTGCAGCCTCGCCAATGCATGCGGGACGTTTTTTCACTCAAATATTCTGCAGAAACCTCAGATCCTGCGTGTGAAGGGGCAGTTCTGCAGGGGGAAACTTCCCCGGAGCCCAGCACTGTGAAGGCATCTCCCCGTGGCAGGGATGGGAGCCGGGGATCCCTCGCAAGGAGAGCTGCACTCCGCTGGTTCCGCTGGGAACAAGCGCCGGTCACGAGCCATGGGAGAACCGAAACAGGGAAGCACCGATGGCCCCAGCACAACGGGCCCGGCCGCGGCCACCCGCGGGCGTTTCTGCTCAGGGCTTCCAGAGGGACGGATCCGCCACCGTGCCTCCCGTCCCCTCCCCTGGGCACGGCCCCGCAGCCTCTGTGGCACTGACCCTTCACCGCTCCTTCCCCGGGCGCTGTCCGGTACCTCCGCTCGCTCCTTCCCGCCGCCTCACGGGAGCCTCGCTCTCCCCTCAGGGCGGGCGGAGGCGGCACCACCTCAGCCGGGGGCTGGAGCGGCGGCTGCCCCGGGGCCGTGTGGGGAAGGGCGGCTCCCGCTCCTTGTCCCGCTCCCGAGGGCCGCCCGCCGGCGGCTCCCCCGGGCCGCCCCCGCGAGAGGGCGCTGGCGGCGCCCCCGGGACCGCCGAGTTTGAAAAGTGCCGGTCCGGGCGGAGCAATGGCGGCAATGGCGACCCCGCAGGTGAGCGCTGAGGGCTCGGGGGTGGTAGCCGGGCGAGCAGTGCCTTGGTGGGGGGGCTGTTCCCGCGCCTTTTGGGGTTCCCTGTGCCCTTTGGGGTCCCTCCATCCATGCCCCGCCGGGGGAGCACCGCACCCCGCCCCGCCCTTCGGGGCTCCTTCACGGGGCAAGCACGGCTCCGCCCTTCGGAGGTCCCTCCATCCATGTCCCCGTCGGGAAAGCAGTGCGGCCCTGCGCTCTCTGGGAGTCCCTGTGCCCTCCGGGGGTCCCTCCATCCATCCCCCCGCCGGGAAAATCCTGTGTCCCACCCCGCCGGAGCCCCGCAGAGGCGGCTGTGGTGAGGGGCTTCAGCCGCTCCCCCTCCGCTCGCATGGCCGCGCCCCAAGGAGGTGGGAGAAGGTGCGGGAAGCTGGTGGGATCCCCTAAAAATGTCCCTCTTCGCCTCAGGGAAATGGGGTTGGGGCCAAGTTGGTGCCTGCCGAGGAAATCTCTCGGCGTCGAGGAGGTGTTGGAGGCGAGGCAGGGCTGGCGCGGGGCCGGAGGGCAGGCAGGCTCCGTGCTGGGAAAATATTCTTGTCTGGAACAAACTCCCCGGAGAGGGGGAGATGTCCTTCCTCCTTCCCTTGAGACGAAAGTTTCAAGCCTAATCTGGGAAAGAAGGGACAGAGAGACCGACACAAAGAGCGCTGGCTGCCGCCCGACCGGGTTCTTCCCATCCCGGCGCTTCCTGGGCTCGCTGCTTCCCACCCTCGGCTTTGGAGTTGGGAAAGCTCCAGGCAGCACCACAAGCGACTTTTTCCTAAATTAGCCGCTAAGTTAGTGACTTTTGTGACTAAGTTAGTCACTAAGTTAGTGACTTTTTCTTGTAACACTTGAATGAGGCTCCCCGATGTGGGCCTCATCCCTACGGCACAAAGTTGCTGTGAAAGATGGGATTTAAGATGTCCTGGGAATGTTTGGGCTGCAGGGAGGATGGCAGCCTCACCACTGGCTTATTAAATGAAATTATAAATCAATTTCTGTGTTAGTGGTGAAAGTGTAAAGGCCAGGTCTGCTCTGAGCTTTGTGCAGGTGAAACTCATTTCCAAGCTGGGCATACTTGATGGGATGTGATCTCCCTGGCTGCAATCCAGAGGATTAAGTGTAACTCATACTGCTGAAATCTTTGCTAGTTAGACTTGTGTATGACACGAGCCTGGCAGAAGCCCTGGGTGAGCTCCAGCATCCCCACTACAAATGCCAAAAGCAAGCCAATTTCAGCTGCTTTGGGTATTTCTCTGCAAGCTGCAAATGCATTTCAGGATTGTGTTGGAGACTGACCTTCCCAAGGAACCCAAGAACAGCTGCAGCACAGGCTGTGCCAGTGTCCTGACACCCCACTGAAAGTCCTGAGCCAGAAGGCAAAATGGCTCAACCCACATGCAAATTTGTCTTTCCCGTGCTTCTCAAAAATGGAGTATTTTATCTTCCTGGTGCAAACAGTGTTGATGTTATGGCACCCTCTGATCCACAGAGGGGAAGATGGGGAAGTGAAACGTTACATTCTAAATATATTAAGAAATTTAGTGTGGTGCGTTAACTGATATTCAGATTAGCTTTTGACAGAGACTGATGTGGAGGAAAATTGACCTGAGAACTGCAGAGACTACCTGTTGTCTGAATCAATACCCAGAGCTTCATATTCAGCACCTTTTATTGGTATTACTCTTGTACCACTCTTTGCTCTGAATGGATCCAGGGGGGGAAATTCTTACACCCATTTGCATAGTTTGGATAGAAGATGAATCTATGTGCTTTTATTAGTTGTTTAAATGAGAATTGTAACCATCAAGCTCCTTTTAGTAACTTGCTGCAGGCTGGATAAAGAGCTTTTTGATTTTCCAACTTAGGGCTGGTAAAGGTTGCCTGTGACTCAGGAACTCCATGATTCAAGTTCTTCCTCACAAAACTTTGGATGTCTTTCAAAGCTCTGGCTTAATTCCTGGCTTTACTAATTGGGCGAGAACTTCCTGGAATCAGGATGTTAGTCTGAACCTTTTTGTTTCGTTACCAATCTGAACAACTCCTATTTTGGCTATTGTGGCCAGATCTTGGATTTAGGCCAACTTTTAAAATGGATTTTCCCCCCTTTTCCTTTGTGCTGTTGGACTGAAATTGTAGCAAAAACTGATCAAGGATGTTGAGTTGAGTCTTCGATTAAATAATTGTTCCTGGAGGAGGCTTTGGAGGCACTACACACTCTGGAAGTATATTAATGTACATGAGTAACACAAAGCCAACGTGGTTTGTTGTTGGAAATGTGGTCAACCAGTGACAGAGTGTGAAAACAAGTCGGGATTCCCGAGTGCTGTCTTTAGGCCCTGACGTGCTCTGTGATGTTAAGCCAGTTAGTGTAACAGTGCTTGATCATTTCTTTTGAGTTTAAGCCATGGGTGTGAGTCATTAATGCGAGGTTATGAATGCATTCATTGCTTTGGATGCCTTAAAGCTGCTCTTCTTGTTGAAGAGAGAAGCACAGGCTCTTGCTGGGATGTGTTCTGGTGTTGGGTAGCACCCTTAGGGATGCTTTGCAGCTCCTGTCAGAATCCAGTGTTTATTTGGGCAGTGAGATAAACCTCTGCTCTGCCCAAACTGGGCATGTCCAGAGTCTGTGACAGAGCAGCTCTGTCCAGAGCTGTTCCTGAGCCATACATCACTAGAACAAGTAGTATTGTAAATGTTGTAAAACAAAGCCCAGGACAAGTGTGAATGTCACTAATGCTACTCAAAATATTCGGTGTTCAACGTGGCCTTTAGAGAACAGAGATTGAGACAGCAGTCTGCTCACCTTTTCAGACACAGCAGACAGTCAAACTTTTGCTTGATAATTTGTAGGAACAGCTGTAGGGTTGTGTTCTTCTTCTTCAGGGACAACAGCTGAGAGTTAACACATGCTTGTGGCATTCCTAAAAGCTCTAACAGATTAGCTGAGATGTGTCTTTGAGCAGCATGAAGGCACAGTCAGATAAAAATCTATATCTAAAACATCATACTGGTAAAAGTTAGTCTTGGTCAGAAGAAGAGCAAATATTGGCTGAACTTTGATTCTTGAAGAACAAAGATGTGTGTAGACATTAAATAACAAGGGGATGAGTAAGATGAGGGGTTTTCTCCATTATAATTTAAATTAAGGCATGTTAAGATCAAAGTTGTGTTCTGTCCTCTGTAATTGAAATGTAAGTTGTCCTCTTGAAAAATTGGTGAAAGATTGACTTCAGAATTTCTGAGTGAATTGAAGGAGTGGAATATTATGAGGGTATTGCTGCAGTGTCATAAAAATGGTTGGCCTGTGTTGTCTCTGAAATCTTCTTGCTCAGTGCTCTTGGGCTGCAGGGCAGCTCTCTCTTGCAGCTGGGCAATGGTGTGAACTTAATGGATCCAAGCTTCCAGCAGAAACTGGAGGGTGAGAAGGAGCTGCTTCGCCGGGCTATCCAGAAAGAACTGAAAATCAAAGAGGGAGCAGAAAACCTGCGCAAAGCAACAACAGACAGGAAGAATCTCGTTCACATCGAGCACGTGCTGAAATCTTCCAACCGAAAACTGGAGCAGCTGCACTGGGAACTTCAGGAGCTCAATGCAAGGATTGTGATAACAGACAAAGAGGAGAGTACCACAGGTAGGTCTTGGGTCATGATTGACTGGAACATTCTGACAGAGTGCTTCAATCTCTAGAGATATTGAATTGTTACAGTCCATAGCAGAGGGCTCATGAGTAGTGGGAGCTTCTTGGTGTTTAGCTGATGAAATTAATTATCTGTGGTATAAAAAGTTCAGAATGATGCTATGAAGGTGAAAGGAGGTGTAGGGAGAAAACCAGCTGGGAGTGCCAGGCATGAACAATATTCAGGAATAGGTTGTAGGTGGAAGAGATATGAATAGAGTTTGGGCATTTGAATATCCAAGTATTTTATAGGATGAATGTGTATAAAATTGGATGAGTGCTTGTTAGGACAGGTTCATTGAGAAATTAAGAAATATTTACAGAAATGAGCTTGAACTTCATTTGGAAGTGTTTCCCAGTCAGTTTTGTAGACAAGACCTTTTTGTACCTTATTTTACAGCCAACTTTCCTTTGCAGAATCACCCATCTACAACCCAGTGAAATGAAATGAGACAAGATGACTAATGGTATTGATTGTGTTGTTTGTGCAGATGGATCTGTATCTCCAGATCCCTGTCTCTGGGAAAGAAACCCAGACCCCATGGCAAGGAAGGTTGAAGCTTTGAAAAAGCAGCTGCACGTTGAAATGAAAGTGAAGCAAGGAGCTGAGAACATGATCCAAATGTATTCAACATCCAAGGTAAGCAGGAATAAAGAGCCATTTGGGAGCATGGATTAGTGGATCAAAATTTGTCTTTTAAGTCCATACACAAATCTCTCTCTGATAATTGATGTGGGAGAGAAATTAATTTGCAAAGCTTGTTTGCCTGAATCCTAGCTCTTTGAGTCTCAGCATATTGACAGCACATAAGGGTGGTATAAGAGGTACATTAAGTCACTGATGAGAAAAGAAAGCTAAGAAAGCATTGGTGTTGTAACTGAGTTAGTTGGTGATGTTTTGATATCACTGAGTTGTTTAGGATAAAGCACAGTATGTGGTATCTCTTTATGTGAGAAAAATTTTCAGAGGTTTACTGGATTCATATTTGTATCATTTTTTGAGTTTGGCATAATCGTATTTAAAAGTCAAAAGATAATGTAAAACATTTCAAATCCAAGCTTATTATGAAGCTTTATTCAATAAGACCAGCAGTGTAAGAGTTCTGTGATATTTTTGTTTGTTCAAAACCTCTGCTCATGGAACACTGTAAGCACAGTTAACCAGGGAACAACAAGTCACAGTGACTGCAGGATTTGGTATTAACTGGGCACATCCTTGACCTGTCCTTTCCCTCTGCAAATGGAGATCGTGATCTCAGAGTCCTTGATCCTCAGTGGTGCCTCCTTTACATAACCACTCGTGTATTCCATTCCAGAGTCAGTTATGACTTTGTGCAAGTACCGCTTCACCCTTGTATGTGAGCACATCAGCATCACCCATTTTTAGTGATCATGGTTCTCTGCACCTGATTCCTTTCGATAGGAGCGGAAGCTGTTGGCTACAGCTCAGCAGATGCTTCAGGACAGCAAGACAAAGATTGAAATAATCCGCATGCACATTGTCAAAGTATCTCAGTCAGCAGGAGGGATGGAAGATACAGTGGATCCAGCAGGTAACATGCTTTAAGTAACTAACTGATACAGATGTAGACAGAGCCCTAAGATCCACAGCACTTGGCTGATTTTCATCCTTGCCATGTTTTACCTCCCAAATGGCCAGTGAGGATGGGGACCACCATCAGTGCTTTGGAGCTGCGCATCGAGGAGCTGAGGCATCACCTGCGCATTGAAGCTGCTGTAGCAGAGGGGGCGAAAAATGTGCTGAAGATTCTGGGGGGGAGTCGGGTACAGGATCGCAAATTTTTGGCTGAGGTAAGCAGACATTGCTCAGGCCTTCTTGAGAGGGTGGTTTCATGCCCCCACATTAGTGATTTATCATGAGTGATCAGGGTTAACCGAGTTACTAATTTAGGAATTTCCTGTCTCTGTCGAGACAGACTGGTATCACTTTCCCTTCTAGAGATAGCGTTCCTTGCTTTGGTGAAATTTCTCAGAAACGTCAGAAATGATACAAGTGGGGGTTCAAGCTTTATGGGAAAATATTTTATCTTTGTCCTGTATTAGCAAGATGTTGTCTTGTTGGATTTTTTCTCAGCTTACTGTAATTCATAATACCTGGCCTGAGGCTCTACATGGAAAAATTTTACCTGCTTTCTGTTCACACTCTTTCTCTTCACACTGGTAGGCTCAGGGTCGTTTGCAAGAGTCCTCTCAGAAGATTGATCTGCTGCGCTTCTCCCTGGAACGTCAGCTCAGTGAGCTTTCTCCTGATCACCCAAAAAGAGCACTCATTAAACAGGAACTAGTAAACACTTCCTCCCTGGGAGCCCGGCGTGGCAACATCCAACCCACTTCAGTCATCAAACCTACAGCCCTTACAGGTAAAGGGATCCTGCATGACATGTGAGGAGGACAGAGAGGAAAATGAATTCTATTTCTTCTCATTGTTGTTATATGGACATTGGATTTTCTAAGGGCTGGACTTCTGTCTTCTAGGTCAGGCAGAGCTTTCTGAGCATACAGATTTGCAGTCTGTTAATATGGAGTCAATTTAAACTATTACTCAAGAAATCATGAATCTGAGAAATTCTGGGACCTCTTTGAGGCCAGACTGACTGGAATCACTTTATCTTTTACAAAATAATATTCCTCATTCTCCTAAAATCCTCAGGAACACTGGAAGTGAGACTGATGGGGTGTCAGGATCTATTGGAAAATGTTCCAGGACGTTCCCGAATGACAAGTTCTTCTCCCATCTGTGGCAGCCCAAGCGATTTGAGGTCCCTTTCCCGGACACGAGTTGGCCTGGGCATCCATGGCCGTGGTGTTGCAGGAAAATACCGGAATGAAGAGCCATGTAGTGAGTACAGGGTTCCCTGCTGACCTGCTGGTGGCACATCAGAGCAAGGGGGCTTCTCACTGGGTCAGCCTGGTACGAGTGTTGTTATAAGAAACCTGATTTCTGCAAAACTAAGAGAGAGAATAAATTGCATTATGCCTGCTCCTCCTAGGACTCTCCTGGAAATTGGTTGGGATGTCCACCCTCAGCATGAGAGATTTTCTTTGGTGAAACATTATAATCCATGTTTCCTCCTTTGTCCAGATGAGGTCCTTGCTGTGCTCAAAGTCGACAATAAAGTGGTTGGCCAAACAAACTGGGGACCAGTTAATAACCAGGCGTGGGACCAGAGCTTTGCCATTGAGCTGGACAGGGTAAGTCTGCCTCAGATTCATGTGGTGTTTGCTTTTCCTTTTAACCTTACCTGATTTGCTTGTTTAGCTGCCATTCCACTTAGCTCAACCCTGTATTGCTGCTGTCCCCATGTCCTTTGGTTTGCCAGTTAGCTCGGCCTTCCCCTGGAGGCAGAGCATCTCTGCCAGAGAATCAGATAGAGCAGCATCTGCTGTCCTTCTCTCCTTATCTGAGCAGTTTTATTTCATCTTATCAGCAAAGCAGCTTTTAAGGATTTATAAAGGGGAGCCAAGACAGCAACCTCCAAGCGGGTCCATAGCTAAGAAGATCTAAAGACATCAGAAGCAGGGAACAAAAGCACTAAAGAAGTTTTTTATGTATACTCTTTAGTTTACTGATTTTTTTTTAAACAAATACATGTGCCATTTCCAGAGCATGGAGCAGTATGTAATTATTCTGCCTTTGTTTTCTCTCCCACCATTCACCCGTCTCACCAGTCTCGTGAGCTAGAAATTGCAATTTATTGGAGAGATTGGAGAGAACTCTGTGCAGTGAAGTTTTTACGTTTGGATGATTTTCTTGATAATGAGCGTCATGGGATGTGCCTCTCACTGGAGCCCCAAGGAATGCTTTTTGCAGAGGTATAAATGTAAGCTTTGTTTCTTTTTCAGGGAATTCTGTCTGTTTAGGGTGTCTGCCCTGAAAGCAGTCGTTCAACCCAGAATACAAGGAATGGAAGGAGCAATAATCTAGAAGGGTAGAATGGTACCTGAAACCCTCTTGCATCAATAACCCATATAAGAATAAGGAACAACATGATAGAATAGATGTGCACATGCCATAGCCTGGAGTGACTCTTAGCTGCTCCACTGTAATTATGTGTGTGTGTTCTGTGAAAATCCGTTCGTTTTTATTTGCTTTCATTGTGAGTCACTTTAATTAAACATATGGCTTAATGGTCAGGATTGAATCACAGAGACTGTAGAATCAGAGATCCAAACTCCCTCTGGCTATGCTTATTTTATCATCTTTCTGAGGCTAATAATAGTTTGAAGTACCATCAATGCAGAGATCATCTCGATAATCCCTTAAAAGCCTCAGTATTTTCTCCTTTGTATTGTGATGAAAGTTCCTGTGGTTATCATTCCAAAGTAGGATCTGAACCTCATGTACCAAAATTTCTCCCTACCTTCTTGTTTTTTGTGGTTGGCTTGTGGCATTTGGTTTTGTTTTTACTTCTGTGCCATGAACTACTGTGTCTGTTGCCCTGCAAATGGGCGTGTTCTTTATACATGGCTTCACAAACTAGATAGAGTTTTTGGGAAATACAAATTGGTCTTAATTCTGGGGGTGTTTTTAATTTCAGGTAGCAGATAATTGCAGTCTCTAAACCCACAACTGAAGTAGAAACTGATTAGAGTGAATGTGGAATAACCAAGTCTGGAGTATGGGAGTGACTTGAATCTTGCCAAACAGATAGGAAGGGAGATTTTGATGAGAAGACAGGCATGTGTGAAAATCTGGGTTTACAGTTTAAATGGAGAATCCTGACAAATCCCTTTTGCTTCTCTGACAGGTGATGTTCTGTAATCCTGTCATTGAGAGGAAGCCAAAACTGCAGCGTCAGAAGCGCATTTTCCCCAAACAGAAAGGTGAGGCACTGGAGAAGTGACTGTCCAGGGTGAGAGCAGGGGTTTGCACAAGCAGGTTCTGCTGTCCTACTCAATCTGAGAGATGTTAAAACTCTTGCTAATTACTGTGTTTGTGGAAGTTTGTTCATTACATGAAGTGCAGGCAGGCTGGGTGCAGCACCATCTGTAATGTAGCAGTGTCGTGGTGCTGTTACTCACAATTAACATTGCTAGGAGGATTTAATTGCTAATTATTTAACAGACTACTTAGCTTTGGGGCCTCCAGCATAAGAAGGACATGAACTTCTTGGAGCAGGGAGGGCCACCAAGATGCTCAGAGGGGTGGAGCCCCTCTGCTCTAGACACTGGCTGAGGGAATTGGGGCTGCTCAGCTCAGAGAAAGCTCTCAGGAGACCTTGGAGCCCCTCCCAGTGCCTTAAAGAGGCTCCAAGAAAGCTGGAGAGGGACTCTGGACAAGGGTCTGGAGTTACAGGACAAAGGGAGAATGACTTCCCACTGATAGGGCAGGATTAGATGGGATATGGGGAAGAAATTGTTCCCTGTGAAGGTGGTGAGGCACAGGTTGCCCAGAGAAGCTGTGGCTGCTGCATTCCTGGAAGTGCCCAAGGCCGGGTTGGATGGGGCTTGGAGCAAGCTGGGATAGTGGAAGGTGTCCCTGCCCGTGGCAGGGGATTTGAGTTAGGTGGTCATTAAGGTCCCTTCCAACCCAAACCATTCCATGATTCTCTGAGAAGATCCAGGACTCCAACTGTGCTAATTTAACCAGCCATGCTGTTACTGATGAACAGATACTGGAATGTTTTCTGAAAAACTCTGAATTACAGAACTGTAGCGTGAACAGGCTATTGACTATCTACCAATTCTCTAGAGCTAGCATCTCAGATTTATGAGATTTGTGTACCGGAATTGCTTGCATACTTTCTTATTTCTCTGCAAATTCTTTCTTGTGAAGCTGAATAAGGCAAAACTTTACACACTGAGCTTTTGTGGCAGTGAGGATAAATGAGATTTTATATTTATATTCTTCAGGAAGTAATAAAAATAATAAAAATATCCCAAATGTTTTACTCTTTTTAACACATTTTCAGAAACTTCCTGTTAACATACTGTGTAATTTAAATGTAGTGTTGAAAGAGAAGAAAACCTGACTTGAAGTAAAATCAATTTTTAATGTTCTATTCAATTTCAACTTGAAGATCATTATGGTATTGCATGGAGCTGAACTTAGGTGAAATAGCAGATCTGTTTTATCATCATCATTAATCTTTATTCCCTGAAGAAAACTTCATTCTCCCAAGGGTGAGCTACCCTTTTGGGGTAACCCACAAGTGTTTGGTTGAAAACTAGAGTTTAACACTAGGTGAGACTGTAATTTGTGTGCTGTAATCTTACTGGTGGTTTGACTCTGACTCCTCCAGGGAAGGAATTTCTCCGAGCTCCTCAGATGAACATGAATGTTGCAGCTTGGGGCCGCCTGATGATGAGTTTCCTCCCTCCCTGTAGTACCATCAGCACTCTAAGTCCCCCACTTGATGATCCCAATCACACAGATTTTCCTCCAGTTTCCCCACAAAGTCATGGTGATTCAGTGTCCAAAGGGAGTAGGTAAGTGATGTCCTGAGTGTTGTGTAACACTCTGAAATGGGTGTAGGGTAGATCTTAAAATTCTGTTGCACCTTACTGAGATGAAGACACTAATGAGAAAAATTTATCTGTCTAAAAATGAGATGTGCAGTTTCTGTGCTCAAAAGGAAATTCCATTCATTAAATGTCTTCACCAGTACAGTAACTGATCTATGCAAGGTCACCATGTGATTGGTATGATAAAAGTGAACTCTGCTTTCATGAGTAATGTAGCACTCAGAAGGGACATATTTGAGATTTTCAATGTGCTATTGAAGAAATTTTCCCCAAAAATAATTTTTTAAAACGGACTCAGTTATTCTCTAAAGAGTATTCCCACTGATGCACAGGACCTAGGAAAGAAAAAAAAAAAATTCCGTTTCTGTGTTGCTATTAAAATCAAGATTTCTTTAAATTCTTGACTTATTTCTACATACCTGTGTTTCATTAATTTTATAGCATCAGTGAGCCAGTGTTAGAATGTGAGTCTAACCATCTTTTAATTAATTTAGAAGAGCATATATCCTGTTGGTACTTCACAGACTGATGGTGGGAATCAGGGAGCCCTGTTGTACAGTGATTTGGACTGAACTAGCACAGCAGAGGTGATGCAAAGGTGTCTGTGCACAGTGCTCTACTCTAAGGCAAAATTTCCTTCAATTCTGTCTTACAAATACAGTGACTGCCCTGTGGCTAAGCTTGCATCTGCTGATGAAGCACCACCCAAGCCTCCACGCCTTTTTCTGGTGGCCAACTCCAAGGAATCAACACCATCTCCTGCAGATTCTCCAGTAACTGTCTGGGCTAATTGGGAACGTTGTCTTTGCTGCTTGGTGTTCTTTCAATTTGTTTATTACTGAAGAAATTTGCTATACTTTAGGGAGGTACCTCATTAGCTGGCTGATCTCCAGGAATTCAGAATCCAGTGAATTGTTTTGGCATGGAGTCTTCAAAAAGAGTTGCACTTCTACTTTTTTTAACACCTCTTTTTAAAAAATTGTAACTTGCTTTTCTTGGAGAAGCAAAATGTGAGGTGAGCATTGGGAGTTCAGGTCAAGAGTACAGAACATACTGCACAGAGGAAGCAGGGAAGGAGGGTCAGCAGGCTTTCAGGAGTAAATGAGGTTCTTTGTCATTAAAGAAACTGGGCAAAACCAAGAGCAGTTCTACTTTTCTGTCAGGAAGGAGCAGGAAATTTGCTTTGAGTGGTAAAATTATCTATTCTACCACATTTTACCCTTGCTCATTTGGCTTTTGTGATAGAGGAAACTGCATTCTTTGATCATTGTGACTCTTGACATGAGATGCCATTTTCTAGGAAGTAAATGTTCTATCCTAGACTTTTAAAAGTGTTTATTTTAAAAGATTTGACCCTATAAAAATTATTGTACATGGGAATAATTTTGTATATTCATAGATAATCTGTTTTTATGCTACTTACCTCCAAGCAGAGGCAATGACCATCTGCAAAAACATGTCTGTGGTCATGCTGGATCCTGACAGAGGACAAAAGTTGCATGTGGGTGTTCAGGTTAGACTTGATGATTTCGAGGAATGACCCACTGTGTTTTTCTTTCTCCTCCTAGTGCCTGAAGAGGCTCCATGTTGAGGAGAAGTCTTGCAGCTCTCCTGTAACAGGATTTCCAATCCCAGCGTCTCCAAGGTAACTGTGGATACCTTGGGCTGTCTCAGGTCACAGATTAAAGAGTCACTGGGCTCAAATTTTTGAGCATGAAGTCTAAAATTCTGCTCAAGGTGTGCTTTGGTTTCTCAGCAGCAAATTCTTAATGCTGGGTGGGGACAATACAATGAAAAATCTGCTTTGAACTTCACTTGTCTAAATGTCTGCTGTGTCTGTTCATTAACCCAAATATGAGCCTATTGGTAGGCTGTGCACTGCAGTGTAAGAGGTGATTTAGTGGAAAGTAGAGTCATTTAGCTGTCTTCAAGGGCTTCCTTGTGTTTGAAGTGCTGTGGTGTAGTGTATTTAGGTGTGTCTGTGTGCTAAGTAATACATTCCAGAACTACTTTTGGCACCCCTCACGCTCTTCTATTTCTATTGATTTACAGTATATTGTCTCTCATTATGATGGGAGGCATAAAGCAGGAAGTTGATTATAGTCTGTGGCTTATACAGACACATTTTGTATCTAACAGGGATACACAGCAGTAAATATACCCAAGACAAGGAAAAAATCAGTTTACTGTTGTTGAACAAAGACTGACTTAACAAGCAGAAATAGCGAAATCTTCATGGAGAGATACTCAGCTCTTCATTTCACTTTACTGGAGGAGTATGGAGTATGTCTGTTGCCTTTTAAAAATGATCCTGGACTAAAACATTTAGGATGTAGGTTGTTTTGGGTTTTTTTTACTTATTTGCTAGCAATTTTTTAGCCTGAGTTGCCTTGATAACACCTCATGGGTGACATTACCTTCTATGGCATCTCTTTATTCAGCTGTTTTCTTCCAACAACATGTTACTGTCCCAGTGTGTTTAATTTCCAGTTCCTGCTTGAGAACTTCTATTCTTCTTACACCCTTGTCCTCCTAGCACTGTAGGCATGTTTATGTCTGATTATAATTGCTGCTGAGCCTGCTTAAAGGAGCGTAGCTGAAATGGAGTTTTACTGCCCAGAGGATGGGGGTGGAGAGGAACTAATCCTGTTACTGAAAGTAACTGAGGGAACAAGCCTAGAAGAGTCAGAATTGTTGCTCCTGTAATTGTTGTCAGTACAGGTGGAAGTCAGACTGCTGCCGATTTCCTTACATCAGGGTTTCCTTCTTTCTTTATTGGCAGAACAGCAGCTCAAGCTTTAGTTGTCAGGATTAGGTGAGGGGTGGTTGGCACAGCTGTTTGCTTTCCTTTTCGCTATACAGAGTTCTTCCCTTGACACAAACACACAATCCTTTGTTATCTGCTCATGCATCTCTCGGGTGCTGTCTCTTCTCTGTTTTTCTTCAGGAAAAGGACAGTGCAGCTCGAGGATTTTCACTGCATCGCTATGTTGGGCCGTGGCCACTTTGGGAAGGTAGTAGAGAAGTACACTGTGAAGGGGGGCAGTGGTTGTGGCAGTGGGGCTCTGTCTGGGGTCTGAATAGGAACATTGCAGTACAAGAGAGATCTGTTGCAGTGCAGATACAGAACAACATACCCAGCCCAGCAGCTGGTAACTGTTGCTAACAGTCAGAATTCCTGAGGATTTGTGACTTCAAAGCCTGGAGAAAGCTGTCCTGAGTGTGCTAAATCAAATCACACCGTTGCCATTCCTTTCATGAGGATCACTAGTGGAAGAGCTCTATTCCCAAAACTGTGCATAGCTCCCTCTGTGAGAACTCTGAGGTGCTCCTGAAGCACTGGGCCAGCTGTGATAGCATTGTTTGGGAGAAGGACATAACTTACACTGACATCCTTCTGCAGCACAAGGAGCAAAACAGAAGTGCTCTGTTTTTCAAGTTCCTTGAGTTTGGTTTCGAGGATTACTGTCTGGAGTGGATGGAAATAGTTGGTGTCAATTTGAGTTAAAGTAATCTGATAAGGAAATATGAGATTGTTTGAAGTACAGCTTTTCTGTTGTCTTTCAGGTACTGCTAGCCCAATACAAGGCAACTGGGAAGCTGTATGCCATCAAAGCCTTGAAGAAAAAAGACATTATTAGGAGAGATGAAATTGATAGGTGAGCTTTGTTTAGAGATGGTACTATTGCCACCACTAGTGTAATCAAATGCTAGCAGGTATGGTGTGTACTGGCCATGGTATTCTTAAGTTAAATGTGACATTAAGACTTGGCTAAGTAAAATCAGAAATAAAGAAACTTAGAATGGTGTCTAACTTTTGTTAGAATAACACCGGAGGAACACTCTAAAACTCAAGGTTTGGAAGTATATAAGATAAATATTATATTAGCCCTCACTTTTTATTTCTCTAACTTAAGATGTAAAGGTTTTCTTATTCATCCTCTCTTTCTCAGAACAGGCTTTTCTGCTGAGTCTGTTTAACGCTGACATTTTCATTCTTTGAATCCTGGCAGCTTGAACTGCGAGAAGCGAATCTTTGAGGTGGTCAATTCTTCTGATCATCCATTCCTTGTGAACATGTTTGCATGTTTCCAGACCCCTCATCATGCCTGTTTTGTGATGGAATACACTCCAGGGGGGGATCTGATGATGCGCATACACGAAGATGTCTTTTCGGAGCATACGGCACAGTGAGTGACAATTAGTCTTGTCTCCAGGCACTATAAATTTTTAACTTGAATCTCATATATTGTCTGATAACTATTTCTGTCTTTTAGGTTTTATACAGCCTGTGTGGTCTTGGGGCTCCAGTTCTTGCATGAGAAGAAAATTGTTTATAGGTAATGCAGCAGAGACTCAAGACAGTTCAGCAACTTGAAGGTTGATTTTTCCTGTAGCAGTGTCTTGAGCTCACTCTCTTGCTGGGGTTTCTAATCTTTCTGCCTGTCTTTATTTTCCCTGCCGCTATCAGCATGTTCATCGTGCTCACAGTAGAGAAAGTCATCTAGAAGCTATTCATCTGGCATGTTGCAGGTGATTAATCCTCTGTGACATGTCAATACATTCTGGGGGGCACCTGTAAGTGCTTTCTTTTTTACTGGGATAGTCAGGTAATTTGTCATGCTGATGTGGGAGCTCTTTTCCAGATGAATAAGCTCCACCCAGCTCCAAGCTGCTTTGTGAGCCTTTCTTGTAGGGGAAAATATCAATCAATTAAGGGAAATCTTCAAAATAATGCATGATTAAACCAAATGTAGACTTTACTCAATCTAGATTTTATTCTCTTTATTAACATCTACCTTCTGTCTCTTGCAAAAAAACCATATTGGGTGGCAATCCTCAGTCTTCATCCACTGTTTTCTTTCATCTCCTTTGCCTGCAGGGACCTGAAATTGGATAATCTCCTTTTAGATGCTGAAGGATTTGTGAAGATTGCTGATTTTGGATTGTGTAAGGAAGGTGAGTAACTGAAGAAGCTGAAATTGAGCCATCAGGATCAGTTTGGGATCTGGGCTTTAGTAGGTGTTTGTGTGTAACTTGTATTAATCCCCATTTAAAAAAATTAAAATCAAAAAAGCAAACAACAAAAACCCCCTCACCTATCTCTCCATGATGAATTTCGAAATAATACCTTGTTATGTAATCTTCAAGAGACTTATGAAAGCATTTAAAATGTGCCTGTTTACTCAAAGGAACCAGAATGTAGGATAATATAAAACATGTAGATGGGTAAATGAGCAGTGGAACATGCAGGAAGTTCCCTTGAGTTTGCTGTTTATTTAAGCACTGTCTGTATATTTCTTATTTGGAGTTGTTGGGGGCCTCAGGTTTCACACTTCTCACTGGTAATTCCCCTTGCCCAGGTAACAACATCAGGTGACAAACTATAGCTTTCAGGAGGTGAGGCTGCATCAGATCCATTCAGTAACTTGTGCTGGATTTTACCAAAGTGTTCTTTTCCTACAGGAATAGGTTTTGGGGACCGGACAAACACCTTCTGTGGCACCCCTGAGTTTCTGGCCCCAGAAGTGCTGACAGACATCTCGTACACACGGGCAGTGGACTGGTGGGGCCTGGGTGTGCTCATTTATGAGATGCTTGTTGGTGAGGTAAGGGCAGCTTCCCTCAGGGCTTCTCACTATCAAGCCTTGGGGAACTGACCACCCCAAGTAAAATTTTGCTAAATGTAGCCAACTATGTATTAGTTCTTCAGTTACATTTTTCTCATTCATAGTGCTTGTCAAACAGTAATTAATCCATACACCTCCCTGCTGTTCTCATGCTCATTTAATAGTGAGGAATGGGTGCTATGTGGATTGAATAACAGAATGTTTCACCTGCAGTCACCATTCCCTGGAGATGATGAGGAGGAAGTCTTTGACAGCATTGTCAATGATGAAGTCCGGTATCCACGATTCCTTTCAACTGAAGCACTTTCCATAATCCGTAAGGTAAAGGGCTGATGGGTCTCTGGGCCCCTGAGGAATTTGCATTTACTGTGTAAGTAGATCCAGAGGGACTTGATTAGGATTGTATAGCATTTGTGTGTATAATCTGGAGGTGCTATATAGGCTAAGGAAATATTTAAAATTTGCACATATTTTCTCTTCCTTCTCTTTACATAAATGCAATTCTTCCATGTAAGGATGACTAAGCAGGCTGCTTACTGTTCCTGCTAAGTCTGGCACAGAGAAGTGTTGATTCAAGGACAGGAATGTCAGGGCCATTCAGTGGAGATTCAGTTTTTGAATGTGACCCCATAGTCACAGGTGCACAATTAAGCTGAGATGCTCCATGCAGTTTATGGTAGGTATCTTATTGCTGTTGGCAAATTGTTTACAAGGAACTAGGTCTGAGTTATTCCTGGCACATGATGACCTTGGTGCAAAGTGAGAATGAGGAAACACTGAGGGATCAATCCACCTCCTTTCTTTTGTTTTTCTCTCTGGAACATTATTTCTGTCCATGCTTGTTCCCATTGTTTAATTTTGAACTGATATTTCTGCAGCTGCTTCGGAAATGTCCGGAGCGTAGACTGGGAGCAGGGGAAAAAGATGCAGAAGAGATTAAAATTCAGCCCTTTTTTAAGGTAGGAACTTGGTTTATACCTCTCTTTTATTTCTTGTGTTTGAGCAGAGAGTGATTTGCTGTCTGTTGGTACTTAGGCTTATTTCCCTTTGTTATCAGGGAGATCTTAGTGATAGTTTCAGTTGCACCTCACTGCTCCATTCAGGAATATGTTTCAAGTCTTGTTTGAAATGACATTCCCAAAGTCTGTTTTCTGGGATCTTTATGCTTCCAGAGACAGTTTATTTCTGATTATGCTGTTTCTATGTATAAATATACTTAACTTGAGAGACATGAACAAATATTCCTTTTAAAATCAAACTGCAGCATCAAAGATGTTACCTAGTGATGACAGTGATTGTCAGTCAGTCTATTTGATCACCTGCATTTGCAGGATACACACGACTCTTAAGAGAAATGGAGGTTAAATTGCTTTGTGTCAGGGGTATGTGTCTGTTCCAGGCAAATGTTGCCATCCCTCCTAATTATTACTTATCTGCTCAAAAGTTTTTAGCCTTATAGCCCTTGGCTTTTGCACTGGAGCAAGAAAAGAACTTGGATGTCAGCAGAAATTGCTGGGATCTACAGATTCACCTGGTCATGGCTGAGCTATTGTTTTGTTCCTCCTATATACAGTTGTAAAATACACTGCATGGAATCTCTGCACCACCACCTGTGCTGTTTGCTTTGGGCCTTTTTTCAGTTCCCTCTTTTTTTTTTTTCTAATTAGTAGAAATAAGGCATGCAAATGATCCATAAGGGAGGCTGCAGTTCTCCCTCTGACTTCCACATTTCATAAATAATCTTTGTGTCAATCTGGCCTGTTTCCTCCCTTTTCTTACAGGGAATGGATTGGGATGCCTTGTTTGCCAGGAGGCTGAAGCCCCCCTTTGTGCCCACATTAAGAGATCCAACTGACATCAGCAACTTTGATGAAGAGTTCACTTCCCAAAAGCCAATCCTTACTCCTCCTGAGGAGGTTGCTCTCCTAACCCGTAAGGAGCAGACTGTCTTCAAGGACTTTGACTTTGTCTCCAAACACCTTTTAGGTGTGTGATTCCTGGGCTATAAAAACATGAAGAGATTGTTACCACCTTAAGAGGACAGAGACTTTGCATGGCCAGTGGAAAAGCCAACAGGATTTATAGTACAGGTAGTGCTGATGGCTCCAGGATGAGGTGCCCTGCAAGCTGAATTAACCTGCTGTGGGTTTTCCAGCCTCATTTGTTGGAAGGATCCTGGATGTGTATTACCTTTAAGAAATAATTAACATTTCACTGGGTATATCTTCTTCTGTCACTGAATGTATATGAAATTTGGAATTTAAGCTGGACTTGATGAAATCAAATCATCTCTGCAACCCAGGTTACTCTTTGCAAAAAGCCTAAGTAACTAGTGTGACTTTTTAAAGTTGTAGCATAGCAGGGGAATGGCCACATCTCACTGATTTTCTAGAGCTGCAGCATTCCCTCCTGGTAATGGTTTTATGCCATTTCCCATTCATAATTATGTGTGTGCCAGACAAGGAATGGATTTTAACATTACCAAGACAATAGTGTTTGATAATGATCCAAGTGATTTATCAGAAGGAAGATTAATCTTTCTACTTAAGCTATTGATTTTAATGATATCAAACTCCACAGCTTTGCACATTTTTTTTTCTTTTTTGAAAATAAAGTTACCTTTCCCTATAATAAATATTCAGCTTTTCATCTCCTTTGTGTCAGCTGAATGTTTCAGATCAGGGCTAACCAAAATACTTAACATGAAGGAATTTAGTTTTCTCCATAAATGCCAGTAGTAATATTTTCTTTCTTTCCTCCTTCTCACTCAGGTTGTCTGTGTACATATTGCATGGTGTCATCAGCTGTCAGATACCAGTGGCTGCAGTCAGGTTATCTCTGCACAGATTTTATCAGTGTGTACATCCTGTATCATTTTTGGGGACAGCTAAGTAATTACAGTCAGTCCTGGAAAAGCAGTGAGTTAAAGGTGATTTCATTGCCTTGTAATCTGTCTTGTAATTATACTTGACAAGATACATTTTCATGTCTTAAATTCATAATGTTAGTTCGTTGGGTAAAATGGGAGGAGTTTTTAGAGATGAGGCATCTGATGCAAACAAGGACACAATCATTGCTCTTTCAGTTTGTCTTCACCAGACGGAGACAGGAGTGGGACTGAGGCAGCTCTGCTGTAGCTGGAGACAAGGATCTAGGGAATTGTTAAGCCAAGTGCTTCAGGATTCAGTGAGGTAAGAGCTCTGTTGTAAAAACCAGGGATATCTCACACTCAACCTCGATTTCCTGTTTTCAGAGCCAAGTATAGCTGCTTCTGAAAATTCCCGTTACAAAGATCCTTTCAACCTCCTGCTCAGCCTGGCAGTGCACTGGCCTGTTAGGGCAGGGTACACATTTTCCTCACTCTTGTCTGAGTGGCAGTTGGTGTTGGCCCCTGTGGTGTGTTTTGTGGCTTTAGTTCAAGGCCACTGTGCAGTGGATTGTTAGCACAGGTGAAACCTAGCGCTTGAATTCATAGAGAGTCATAGAGAATTTAAAAATGCATATTTAATATTTTATTTTATAATTTATGGTTGAGTAAAAAACAAAAACAAAAAAAGGTAAATTAACACCCAGGTGTATTTTAAAGAAATACCAAACAGAGCAAAACCGCTTTGAGCTGTTGAACCTGCTGATAAACTTTCATTTGACTGATACTTGAAGAACCAGGAATTGCAATGTGACACGACCCACATTTTAGCAGGTACCACAGCAACACAAGCAAACTGCAGAATCCTTCTGAATGGTGTAGCAGCTTTTCAAAAACAATCCTTAGTGTTTTGAAATTCCTCTGATAAAGCTTCTACCCTGAACAAACCAGACTGTACACAGATTATAAACTCTGGAGCTGGTTACAAAAGGATCTTTTGCTGCATTTAAATTGCTTTTGAACTGTCATGCTGTGTTAGTAACTACACAGTCTTTTCATGAGTGCTCATCAACTTTAAACCCTGAGTGCTTCTGAGCTGGTGTTAATTCCTGAGGCAAGACAATTAAGGCACAAGATAATTTTAACTAACATTTTGTTGTGGTGGTTTTTCTTGTTTTGTTTGTTTTAACAGAAAAGGGTCAGAACTAAAATTCTCACCACAGCCTTTTTTGTTTTAAAGCTAAGATTGGTCATGCCAAATTTCCTTTTAGTTCCCCATGGAAATCTGAAGTATGACCTTTTATTTCAGTGGAAAACAGATCCTGTTGCTGCTGTCCTGAAAGCTGTCAGCATCTCTCATCTCTGTTAATCAACCAGGACCTGGCAGCTTTTGTCTTGCATTGAAATTGTATTTTATTAACATGTCCCTAGTGAGTTGAGGTAGTAGTAGTGTTACCAACAGTGTTACTGGAGTTAGGCACGAGGTACCCACCTCTGCTCCTGCTTCCATCCCAAGCTACAGCAAAGGCCTGAGCACAGTGTTATCTACAGAAGTAACTCAGTAGCCAAGGATTACCTTTCTGTTCAAAGAAAAGTTAAGGTATCATTCTTCACTGACTTGATTCAAAACAGTGAATTGTTTTGCAGCATCATCAACTTAAAAAGCCATGAGGAAGCTGCTCAGGGCATCAAAAAATACAGGTTAATTATCTTGTAAGATTAATTGCATGTCTTACAGCTCTTTCTCATGCACATTAACAGTATTAAGCCTTAAGTCTTTGTGGAAAGCATTAAGCTGAGGCATGTGGACAAAATAAAATTTGCTTTTGACTCTTTAAATATTTACTCAAGTATTTCTCTTACATGCCTGATGCTACTGCCAAAAGGCACTGCAGTTCTCACAGTCAGAACTTGGCTGAAAAAAGCCACAGGAATTACACTGATCCTGGCTGGTTTTATCTGTAATTGCTGCTGTTCCCTAGCAGCAAAAGGGAGAGAGACCTTGGAGAAGTGAACATGAATAGTAACACTAATCTTGTATTTCTCCTGGAGAGATGTGGATGCACTAAACAAAAGGAAATAAATTTAGAGAAATACTTTGCTCAGTCTAGAAATCAGCTCTGCTGGCTTTTCCCTTTCCAGAACGGAATTCTTGCCTTTAACAGTGCTATTTATATATAAAAAATAACCCAGACTATCCCTGAAATGTAATTTGAAGATTAACAGGTTCTGGAGCAGATTGCACAGTCCCTGTTGCATTAAAGTTCAGTGCAAGGAAACAACATCCCTTGCATTAGCAAAGCTTTACCCAGCAGCCTGCCAGGTGTGTTGGCACACTGGGACTAGACAAGCTCACTGTTCATGTGAACATAGATGTTCTCCCATGCAGTGAGGTGGCGTGAACAGAAGAATGTCCAGAGATTGAGGATTATCCCTTGGTCAAAGGGGTTCTCCAGCTCGGAGTGGCGCAGGTAGGAGATGCGGTGGTGAGACATGAACTCCCAGGTTGTGGTGTTGCATGAGATCAGGTACAGCTGGGAGACAAGCAGCAGCAGGACCACAATGGTGAATATGAGTATCAGGAGGAAGGACACAAGCAGGAAAATGTTGTGTTTCAGCCACTCCCAGGATTGTTCAAAGTAGAGGCCTGACCTTTCAATTCAAACAAATAAATCTGCAGTTAAAGAAGCAGAACTAGTTTCATAAACTAAGCAAACTTGATGACACATTTAAATTTGATTCATAACTAATGAGCTGCTGATAATCCTTGACAACAGAGAGTTAATATACTATGAAGAGACTGCACCATAGGGATTGGAATCTAAGTTTAGAAGATGCTGCTTCCCCTAACAGCTGTGAGAGACAATCACCCTGAGTTAACTCCTCTCCTGAACAGCTGGAACCCTGTTGGAGTTGCCAGCACTTGAATGTGTAAACAAAGATTGTGTTACAGTGACTGAAGCAAAATGAACAATGAAACTTAAATTATCAGATTCTGCTCCAGGATGCAAAAGAGGGTGAAGATCCAAAGCCAGTCCAGCCACTGCTATGTTCTATGGCAGCCTGAGGAGCACCACAGCTTTCAGCAGTCTAAGAGGTCCAAATGCCATCTCCCAGCCTTACCAAGCAACACGGCCTCCCCACAGCAGAACCACAAGCTGCACACTCAGGTAGACTATGAAGAGGGGGTGATTCCTTTCTCCTACACAGTTCTCAAGCCAGGGGCAGTGATGGTCGTAGCGCCGCACGCAGTGCTGGCACAGCTGGCAGTGCCTGGCTCGCATGGGTTGCTGCAAAACACAATCAGAAAAAGAAAAAACCCACTGGCTACAGTTCATGGCTGTCCCACTCCTGTTTGGTAGAAGAGAACATCATGCAAATCTGTCTTTCTCCACAATATTGTCCCTAAAACACTCACTTATGAGACAACAGCACATCAACGTTGCTAAGGTAAATCAAAGGGATTGTGATTCTCCTGGTCAAGTCTCAAATGGGTGGCATTTAAATCAAATTATTCTCCCACACTCCTGTCCACACATTCTCATTATTATCTACTCACTGTATGAAGTCCAGCATGCCAAGGAGGGAGACAAAGCCAATCAGTGTGGCCAGGAAAGCATAAGCCAGGGTACTGAGGTGAAAAACCAGGACCACTACTATCAAATAGAGCTGGCAGGGATGCAATGCTTTTTGGGAATGCACAGAGAGGTGCCTCCATATGAGTACAAGACACTTGCACAGAAAACAGCTCAATTACCAGGCACAGAGAAGGTGAAAGACCTTCTGAGAAAAGTAGTGCTTCCTAGGATTTGTCCCCTGCAGTGTATAAAAGCTTTGCCAGCTTTTCCTCTTGCAATAAGCACATTCCTCCTGGTTGATACTCTTCAGGAATTTATGGGAGCTAGGGTAATGCTTAATTTCATTAAGCTGATAAGGATCACTCTGAAAACAAGCCTTTTTAGGCTGACTGTTTTAAGAGCTAATTTCATTGCTGTAATTTCTCCTTCATGCTGTCTTTTACTATTCAGGCCAGTGTTTTGTTGTTTTAAGGCCTCTGAACAAGTTCACAACAATGAGCAGTTCTCACATGTCACACTCAACTGCCTTTCTGAGTATCAAGATATTTTCAAAATAACTTCTCTGACAGTACTGCAAGGTCTGGTTGACATGGCAGTAAGAATGCAGAATACAATTTTCTCATGGCAACAAAACATTCTTGTTTCTATAAACCAGCAGGGAATTGTTCCAGCCTTGGAAAACTGGCCTGTGTGCCAGTGTCCATCACTACTACTTGTGTAGCTAACAGTCTGCCCAGCCTCCTCTGAGCAGCAGTTAGAGACCACCAACACCAGCTGAAGAACAATAAAAGCTTTCAAATCACTCATCCCTTCTTCTTCCAGCACATCCTGGATGCCCACCTTCACCAGGCAGTAACCACAGCGCCGCAGCTTAACATCACCTGGAATCTGAGGGATCACCGCCCCTTGTCCTTCCTACAAAAAAAGAGAAAGGGAGGGACTGAAGAAGGTTCTTGGACTGCTGTCTAGGCATTACTGAGCTGTCTTGCTGCATCCTTTTGCTTAACAGTTACACAGTGCTTGTTATGTCTATCATTAGGAGCAAAGTAATTCCTTAGAATTCCTACAGAAGCTGCAGACAGTTATGGTAGAGTGAGAGAACAGGTTACTGTAACCCTGCAAGGAATGTTTGCACAGAGGCAGAAATAACTGTGGACAAAATATACTCTGGGACAAAAACAAAGTTAGACTTCACTTATAAACACAGTAACAATATCTTTTCAGTATGAGCAGTGCTAATTAGTCATAGACAGCCAACACTGGCATTAATGATTGATAATGCTTTTATCCTACTATAAGGCTGTTAACCTTGAGCAGACTAGCAGTTACTGAAACTTTGCATCACCATTTATTTCACTGTAACTTGTTTGTGGATGTGTCCTCTGAGAGGGTAACAAATCCATAAAGAGTTCAATAAATAGAGCTGCAGAGAGCACTGTCTGCCAAGGCTGCCTTTCAGTTCGGGACTTTTTTTGCATTTATACCACTTATCAGTTATTGTAAAATAGGTCATATATACACTGCACAGGCCACTGCAGCCTCTGCTCTAGGAGAGGACTTGGGCTCAAATGGCACAGTTATGTACAAGAGCACTGTGGAGTTAAAGGCACATTTAAAGCCTGTAAACCCTATTGCTGTCACGAAATACCAGTGTGAGACAATCTGTGCCCATCTCCAAATGGTCTGTGCACGTGTTGTTCATGCCAGCACGACAGAAACTGTTTCAGATTGTTCTTACCTACCAGAGTGGAAAAAGTAGAAAAGCCTATAGACTTTACAGCTACTCCACTTTGTTCTATTCATGAAGGGATTTACCTTCACTTCCTCTTCAGGCTTAACAAAACCCGGATCCATGAGAGACACCTTGAAGTACAGCAGGATCGAGCATAACACCAGCAAAACGAAGATCAGCGGCTGAAGCAGCTCCCCGCGCTCCTCTTGCTTTTGCAGATCTGAAAGGTACCCAAAAAACACAGAGCAGCAGCTCCTTGTGAAGCGTCCGGGATTTTTCTTTTTGGGCTCAGCAAAGGGGTCCCGAATCTATGAAGATACAGAGAGACAGGCTCTCTCTGAAGGAGAGAGGAGAGGCTGAGAAGGGGCTCCCCAGGATCGCCCCTCCCTCGGGGCACCCCCGGGCCGCGGCCGGGCGACCACGGCCCGTGTCCCGGCCCGGCCCGGCCGCCATCCCCGCCCTCCCTCCGCCGGCCCCCGGGGGCGGAGCGGCCCCGGCCCGGCCCGGCCCCGGCCACCCCCTCCCCGCGGCCCGGCCGGGCACCGCCTCACCCGTGCGGTGCAGGAGGAGTCCGAGCGCCAGGGCTGTGCTCAGGGCCGGGTGTGCGGCCCGCACCCAGCGCCCGCCCGGGCCCATGGCCCCCCGGCTGCAGCGGCTCCGCCGGCCCGGAAGGCCTCGGGGCAGCGCCGGGCGGGACACGGGCAGGGCACCGCCCCGAGGCGGGGCCAGGCCGGCCCTGCCCTTGCGGGGGAGGCTCCGCTGGGATGTTCGGCTCCTTCCACGGCCCCCACGTTGTGCCTTGCGGGGTTTTTCCTCGAGGAATGTGTTGTCCCTGAGCCCTGTCCTGCCGCCCTCACGCCGGGCTCTGGAGCGCAGGGCTGGGCAGACTGTGCAGAGCCTTCTCCACAGCGGGGCAGGCACTGCTGGATGCACAGAGCTGTGATGGTCGGGCTGCAGGTGCCATTCAAAGGCTCCTCGAGGTGGTTCCCGAGGTGCTGCACCGCGTTAACCCTGCTCTCGCCAAGCTGGTTATTCCATGTGTTGGTTTCCAGCCCCCGGGAAGGAGCGCAGAGAGGCTGGAAGCAGCTCCACGGCTCCATTAACCAAACAGAGCCTGGAGAATGCCTGACATAACTCGAGGAGGGATTTGATCTGCTTGAGAAGTCTGCAGTGAAGAGGCTCCTGGCTGGGTGAGGTCACTGAACTCCCCCGAGGGAAGCAGATGTGTATAGATAGACTCTTTCTCCGCTGGAACAGACACCTAAAAGCAATTGAATTGCACCTGGGATGTGTTTCTGTCTCTTGCCAACAATAAATAAATCGAGGTGACTACAGCACATATATATTTACACTTTGAGTGTCTAAGGGAGATAAATGTCATCACAGATCTGTAAAAGTTCCAAAATCAGTGCTTTCTCTTTAAACTATTTTCAGTTTTAACATAGCTATACCTTGCTGCTTTTGTTACCTTCTTTCCCAATAACAGTTTGGAAATACCATATTTATAAATTTATCTGGCAGCACCTGACAAATAGTGAGTTCCACAAATTAATTATGTTAGTCTCTTCACATGAGTCAGTGGCCACCTGCTGATGCCAGGAAAGCACCTGGTTGTGTGGGTCACTTGAATGGTTTACCTGAGACAGCTGGGTTGAAATGTTAATAAGAATTGTCGACTGCGTTTCCAGCAATCATTCAAACCTTTTTTTTTTTTTTTTTTTTTTTAATTCTAGGTAAATGCAAAGCCTACAACTCTCTTCCCTCAAACACCTCAGGCTGTAGTGCTTGGAAAATGGTGAGTAGTGTCTTTCCTTCTTCACAGAAAGGTGTGAATTTTAAAGCTTAATGAAAGAAATTTGAGTAGTAATATTATCCCCTTGAAAGTAGAAACATTTTGATGTTCTAGAATAATCTGTCCTAAGGAATGTATTCTCACTCACTTTATGATTGAAATAATTTGGTGCCTGTTACTCTTTTTATCTTCTCCTTCAGCTTTGAAACCTGTCTTGAGATCCCTTGTCTCAAGGGTTTCAGACCTCAGTGACTGGTTGAAATTAGGCTCAGAAAGTTTCTACTATTAAGTTTCTGAGTGGAGAATCTTGGTTCCTATGGCATTCCAGCTTGGAATTCCATGCTGCTGGAAGGCTGAGGTATCTGTCTGTACTCTTACAACATGGCATGTTTTCAGAGGCAGCTCAGTTTCATACAAAAACTCCTCCTAGCCTGTTCACCTTGCTCCTTTACAGACTCCACAGTGACCACTGAATTAACTGAGCCCTTTCAGGACCAGCTCTGGAGAAGAAAGTCAGGCTGGCCTTAAAGCAGATTGGCTTTTTTTAAGTGCTCAGATCCTGTCCCTTACAAAGCCCAGGCTGTGGAGTGTGAGCTCCATATACCTTACAGAGTTCAGAGCAATCTGGACACTCAAATATTGTCCTGTTTTTTTCTCCTCTCACACAACTTCCTGACAATGCTCTTGTCCTCCACGGCTTTCTTCTGTTGACAAGCAGAATTGTGTCTTTTGGAGTGATGAAAAGGCATCATCAACACGTGGCAGTTCCTTTCATTTTTAATTAAATATATGACAGCCAATGGACCAGTAATATACCTAAATAAACCATTCATAGAACAAAGGAAGAAGACACTCTTGAGCACTAGGTTTAATACACAGCGGGTATCCAACGGATACAACAGAAAAGTTAATTCACTCAGAATTGTAAGGAAGCAACGGTTGTGCATTTTGATATTTTTGCTCAGGTTCACCAGGTACAAACATTTGAACCAAGCCTCAGCATCAGGCAGGTCCATGGACAGAGTAAAAGGAGACGCTTGCTCATTATAACTGGGGGTATTTTCATTGCAAAACAAGGAAATACATATTTAGTTAGCTTAAAAACTTTTTTTTTAAAACAATAAAAGAGTTACAGAGAGAATCAGTGACAATTATATGAAATCAAAACAGTCTGTTAAAGCAGAAGTGTTTCAGTTCAGCAAAGTACCTCCCTCAATCCTCAAGTGCTCTCTTCTCCTTCAGCCCCCATGTTGCTTTTCATCCATTCCTGATGACAGTTGCCCTCTGTGTTTCATACACATACATGGTTGTCGTGGAGACCAGCTGTTTCCCTACTTTTAATTCTCTTTTTCCAGCACAAGCTGTCCTCTAACACCTGAGCTGTGGCAGACTCCTCCCTAAACAGTCTCAAGGAAATATCTTTTCTATGGATAGTGCCTGACTGCAGTGCCCTCTAGCTCTTGCCCTGCTGGTAATTAATTGCCTTCTTCAGGTAATGAGAGGGAATTGACTCACAGCTCCAAGACTTTTCTTCCCACTCATCTTTTGCAGAGACCAGAATGACAGCAGCAGGAGCCCAGCCAAGGTGACAAGCTGGGTAGGATTCAGTGCTGAAGAGAATCATTTCAGTAGGAAGGTGCAGGGAAACAGCAGCCATGGTGCAGATTAATTATCTGCAGTGTTCTGATTGCCTCAAATATCAGTGCTAAACTTTCTTGGCTTGGTCTAGATGAGAAAGTCTGGTGCTTCTGGGTGTTAAACATCATCCAAGTAGATGACAATCCTTATGAGCAATTCCTCCCACAGATCTTGTAAAATGGAAGCACTGGTGGGAAGCTGCTCACCAATTTGCTGTTATCTGCTCCAGAGAACATGGACACCTGACACTGCTGGGTCACTGACAAGGCCACTGGAGGACAGGGCATCCTCCAGCCAGGAAGGAAACACACAGTTCAGGTAGAGGGTTCCTTTGTTGGCACAGTCTCTGCAGGGAGCTACTGAGTCGTGTTCGTGCTCTGCTTGCCAAGCTTTGGAATCTTAAAGGAGATGTAGTAGTGAAAACATGAAGAGGCTGACTGGGCCAACAGCTACTGAGCACAAGGAGCCCTCTCCAATATCCTTCCACGCTATGAACTTCTCTCCAGCTGGTTTTTCTTTTGAAGACTAGAACCCCATTCTGGTTTTCTGAGCAGGGTTGGTCACTGGCTGTATAATTTTGTGTGAAGCTAAGTTTCATGGCTTGTTCCTTTGATCCAGCAAAGCTGGATGGCCTGAGAGGCATCCCTGGACCAGTCAAGCATTTCAGGGTATCCAACTTCCCCTTTTACATTAAACCTTTATAAAAAAATCTGCCACCTTGCCCTCCCTTCCTTTGCAGAACACTGATGTGATGTCTGCAGGCAACTCTCCTGTTCTGTCCTCAGCTCTGGCACCAGTTAAATCCTTGCCACCAAAAAACATTTTCAGGTCATGCATTATGCCTGTTGTTTCAGTTAGGGAAACTGAGACCCAAACTAGTTTCAGATTTCCAATTGCAGGAATTGTTGGATTGTGCTCTGAGGATATTTTTCCCTCTTTGCTTCTTACTGAAGGGAAAATGTTTTCAGCTCACAGAATCTTGAAGACACTAAATCATGTAGGCAAAGCTGATGTTACCCTAACAGGAGTGTTATTCCTTTTAATGTGCTGCCTAAGGCATTTACCTTGCTGGTGGCCTGACTGAAAATCTTACATGAGGCTTTCTGCAACAGCCCAGTTAGAGTTCCCTCTTTCCCCTGGGACTGCTGACAGATTTCAGCAAGCTGAGCTTTTCTGACAGCCTGGCCTGGTTCCATTCATCTCCTTATTGCTGGGGAATTGAAATCTTTGAGGTACAGCTTGCTGAGGGTCTGTGAGCAGTGAGGACAGAGGTTACCTTTACAGTGTGAAAAAGCTTTGGTGCAGTCTGGATCTTGTTAGTTTGGGATGCTGCAGTAAATGCTCAACTTGTGGAAGCACTGGTTTGGAAAACCCAAACCATTGGGGTCTCAAGGCAGATAAAACCAAGCCATTGGTTGTTATTAGCCTTGATTGAGTTGTGCCAAAATCTCAGAGTAGAGCCCAACTGCTTGGCTTGGATTGCAGTGAGAGGCTGGGATCTGCTCCAGCTGCGATGGGAGTTCCTCAGCTCCACTGTCTCCCCAATGTGGCAGCTGCTTTCTGGGGACAAGGCTTTTGATACCTCCCATCTGTCATGTGGCCCTTTCTGCTCTACTCCCACCTTGCCAACACAGTCAGAATCCTGAGTGCTTTTTTTTCAGTTGACTCAAGATTTTAGTGGCAGCTTTTACTACTTGGGCACTGGAAAGGAAGCAGATGTGGTGGGTGGCACTGCCATGTGAAACAACTTCCCAAGGACAGCAGCACTAAATGGGGAATTAAAGAACAAAGCCTGACTCTGCTAACAACCAAGGCTGTATTTGCAGCCCCTCTTAGTTTCGCATCTAGAAGGAAGATTAGCAAATGTTACACAGAAAACAGATCTTGAAATAAGTTTCCCCATCTCAAAGCTCATAGGGACACAAATTCTTGGGAAACAGGAATAAGAGAAAAATACATTTCAAACTATTGCAAAAAAAGTATAATTTGTCAAGTTTTGCAAATCTTATGAAAACAATTTAAAAGTGACACAAAAATATATATAAGTTTGAAAAATACTTAAAAGAAAAAAAAGTACAGATCTCACAATACCAAAACAAATGACGTATGGTTAAAAAGAAAAAATAAAAGACATTGAATAACACCGTATTGGCAGTAAAAGTAAACCTCTCCAGGCAGTTGTGTTCTGTCAGTTAAAGTGTCAGTTTGTAGATCAAGGATCTGTCTCTAACGTGCTCACAAGGACAACATGAACTCGGAGCATTAGCAGAACCTCATAGCAGCGACTCAAATCCAAGAGCAAAGTGTACAAGGGAAGAGAGCAGCGAGTTACTGTGCTCTGAGGCCTGAAATGTCCCAGCCTGCATGGCCATGGGCTCATCTTCCTTCTACCAAGCACAACATCTTTTCTGAATCCCTTCTAAGGGAAGATTTGTGAATTGTCAAAGAACTGTGATGGAGCAGTGGGCTGTGATATGGACAGCAGTGCTGTTGAGTGTCTGGCTGTGAGGCAAACCTTGGCCTTCAGCTTCTTAAGCCATTACAGGTCTGGAGTGTTACAGGTGAAGACCAGCTCAGTGGGACTCTCCTCTCAGCTGTCACACAGACTGGAGAAATGCTGCTGATGGGACTAGGACTGCACTGGTAAGTGCTTCTGGGAGTCAGAGAGGCATAGGGCCTTCTGCTTCTGAGAAAAGGGGGAAGATGTTGGGGTGGAACAAAAGGTGCTATGTCCTGGGATTGCCCTTCAGAGGGTGCCTGGAGACTCCCCACCTCCAATTTCAGCAGTTGTGTTGCAGTGAGCTTCCTGAAGGGAGATTATGATGCTACTGAGCACAGCTTGTGATGACACAGACTGAGGGAGGGCAGAACAGCTCCAGTCCCTTCTTGGGACTTGCATGAGGGGGGTACAGCTGCTCTGGACTAGGGACTAGCAGAGTATACTATGCAGAGGGAAATACTCTGTTTAGCTTTGTAGCCCTTCCTACAAAACAACACAACTAAAAAAAGGTAGTGAAGGACTGGAATAAAGATGTGTAGCCCTTTGTGAACAAACCTTGTGCCTTGTTGCACAGGTTCCCTTTGAGAGAGCAGCTCTGTGTAGCCAAGAATATAACTAGTTCTGCTGGTCATCCCTGACCTCCTGAGGCTGGGTGGGCTGACAAATCCTATTGTAGTGCCAATGGGGACAAAACAGACCTCTTGACTTCATTGGGAATGTCTTACTTCCACCAAATGACCCACACAGACTTAGTGCTTCCATTGTGAGTCTTCTGTTAAAAAGCCCTTAAGGGAGTGAAATAGCTTGAAAGGTTTTTTCTAGTTTCTCCATTTAAAAGTCTCACTAAAACATCAGTTCTTTTGGTCTATCTCTCTGGTATTGTGTCCCTCAACCTCTCTAACCAAACACATAATTCATCATTGCCTGTTGCCCCACTGAGCAGCCAGTGCTGATTCAGAACTGGTGTTCTTGCAGACATCACAGGACCTCATGCAGTACAGCAAAAGGGAATTGTCTAAAAAGTGGGAAATAAACATGTCACACTAGTGATCACACAACTAGGTCTTCAAGCTCATAGTCATTTGAGGCTGTCTGTGTGGTCTAAAATAAAAAGGTTAAAAGATACATAATGTAATTGTCTTTGTTTTTTGTTTTCTTTTTATACAGAAATCATACACACAGAACTTCAACCTGAAACTTCATAACAAAAAAAGTCCACTAAGTTAAGGAAAGCATTTTGTTGTGCAAAAAGTCCCTCCCCCCTCCCCTATTCACCTTCATCTACTGAGGGTCTCACACACACACATAAAGTTTCCTTCCAACGGGCAAGTTGGTAAGAAAGAGTCCTCCCTATGTACAGTGAGTTAGAGAGAAGCTGGATACAGTGCTGGCAGGAGGCATTGAGTGATTGCCTCTATCTGGAAGTGTCCATGTTCTCCTCCTTAAAGTTACTGCAGTGCTCTATAACTTTCCTATGGATAAAACAAGGACAAGGAGAGAGGGTTTAGTTTAAAGCTTATTGCACCTCAGCTGTGGGACAGTAAGGTAAGAACTGTCCCAGAACTGATTTCTGTGTGACTGAGTCCAGTTTGTATCCGAGACAAACTGTGTCAAAACAAGTAAACTCCACAAAAGCAGCTCCCAACTTGGAATGTCAAGTTATGGTAGTGCATATCCAGATCCAGTTGTGACCATTCATTCATTACCCCCATACCCAAAACCTCAGATGCCTTTAAATCCCACCAGGAAATACAAATGTTTGTCCTTCACTGTGCTGTCACCTGTCCCATCCCACACTGTGTGTAACTGTGACTGTCTCCTGCAGGCTTCAGTCCCCTCCAGCATTTAGCAACCCTTCAGCTGTGGAAATACCTGCTGCCCACTCACCAGGTATGTACTCCCAGATCTCCACCTCTCTCTTCTACTCACCCTGCAGGTATGAAATTACAGCTCTCACTTTGCCAATGAAGAGAAAAGAAGGGTGTCATGCAAGGGTGATGGACTCTACTTTCTGAAAAATGCTCTCATTTCAACTGTGCAGTTGGCAGTGCAGTGACAGGCCAATATGATTCTGAAGACAGGTAGCCCACCCAATTACAGGGAAAAGTGATAACTGGAGACTACTGGCCTAAGGCCTGCCATTAGCCATGTGGCTCCCTTGCTCAACAAACCAATCTACAACCCAATGTACTGTGATGCAATGATCCTTGCGTACTTCCCACCTATAAACATCTCTAGTCTTCTGTTTTCATCTTTTCCCTCTGCTTCTGTGTTCAATCCACACCTCTCTCACACATCACTACAGACCTTGCTTTAGTGGCCTCACTTTAAGTGGAAGAATTAAGAACTAAGCTAAGGCTAAACTGAGAGTTTGTGATGGTGCACTGGTGTCCTACCGGGCCATCTCCTTGGTCTCTTGTCGTGCTGAGGCCATTTTAATCATGTCCTTCAGGAGAGGAATCCCACCTTCTTTGATCAGCAGTGGGCAGTACTTGTCAGCTGCAGAGAAAAGAATAAATCAGGTCTTTGTGAACCCTCACAACAGCAGTCAAAAAGGTATCAGGAAGGGAAGGAGAGGAAGGAATTTCCTACACACCAAGTCTAGCTTTATTTGGCTGTGCTGCCTGGACATTCCTGCATCACTCAAAGAAAGTTTTCTGTACATACAAAGTTTATCTCAGAAGACTTTTTCTGCTGACAGCCTCAGGTCCACCCCCTCAACTTCTACAGTGCAGGGAATATGATTTCAAAAAGAGAACTTACGGTAGACAGAGACCAGGTTATAGAGTGCCCAGGTGGCCCAGTGCTGGCTGACTGGGGAGATCCCTTGTGGAAGAAGTCGTAGGATTGGTTCAAATGACCTGCACAGAAATATTACAGAAGTTGTTAAAAATCCAAGAGCTACTTCTTTCAGCACTTTTGCCACTGACAGCAATACAAACTCTGCTCATAGACACCACAGCAGTAAATCCATTGGCATGTCAAAGATTCTGGCACCAAGGCTAAGTCAGTCCAGGGCAGTACTGACAGGATTACAGGCCACACCACTTCAGCCCAGAGAAATAGCTGCAATGAAGGCAACTGGGCCCAGGAACTGATTTCCATCCTTCATTAGGCACTTCCTCACAAGAGTTGAAATCCAGCAGCACTGATCAGTTTGAGCAGGGACAAAGCCAAACTATACCCAGGTAAAGCTGGTTGCACACGTGCAAGGGTTGTGTGTTTCTTCTGACAATACTGTACTGTCCATACTTAAACAGGAACTGGAATGTCAGTTCTGGATCCCTTCCAAGCAGTAAGGGAATTCTGAGTGCCTGATACCCTCTTACAGGAAGGGGTTTAGAGGATTCCAGCAGTTGTATTAACCTTTGAAGGGATTTCTGGTAACTGTATCTAAATATGCCCCAGAGAAGAGTGAAAGCATGAGACTTTGAGAAGCAAACAGACTTAAAAGACAGACTGCAAAGGACAGCAGTATCAGAGGAAAATGCTTAGGCAGTCCCAGACCATGGTTTTCCTGAATTACTCAATTTTAGCAGAAACATGCAGGAGAAATTCTGCTGGGCTGCCAGACTTCTCCCATAGGAATTGTCAGCATCTAATTTTAGCATCTTATGTAACATGTTTCAAAGGAAGATGTAAAACCCTCACTAAAGAATATGCCCCTGAGGATGTTTCTCCTTCACTCTGAACAGAGCCTCCATGCTAGGCTCCCTCTCTTCCTTTCTCTCTGTTGGTGTTTACTTCCTGTGACAATCCTGGCTCCTGTGTCAGTGGGCCAATCTTGTCCATTCCTCACCTGTAATTGATATTTCTCCTGGAATTGATATCCCAGCTCTGGATGGCTGCCCACATCCTCTTCACAACTTCCTCCCTGTGAGGCTCACAGATCCCCCAGGCCTCTGGACCATCAAACATGATATGGGAGAGCACTCCACAGGCATTGTATGACACCTCAATCCCATCAGCTTTGCTCTCCAGCAGGTTGCTGCCAAGAGAAAAGAGATCACTTAGAGCTGCTGATGCAGTAAAGGCTCACAAGTCTCCAGGTGGTTCAGAAGAGATCAGAGCCCAGCTGGTCACCAGCCAGACACTCACCTGAACACACTGATGAACTGGGAGGTCATGAGCTGCGGGCGGAGCTCCTTCACTTCTGCCACGTTGCCCAGGAGGCCCAGCATGTTGCGGTGCAGCTCCTGTTTCTCTGGGAACTCCTGGCCAGGTAAGGGACAGCATTATAAACTTGTAGGGCTCTGGTGATGCTGAGAACAAGCAATTCTGGGAAGAGGCTGTACAGCACATCCAGAAAAGCTCAATATTTTTGGGTAGTCAGTAATGGCCCTTTGGCAGGTGCCACAGGATAAAGGTTGTGTGAAAAGGGAGGATCAAAACCAGGCCCACTATTCACTGCTGCTCTGCTTGAGAGAGCTGAGCAAAGATGGGCAAAGGGGAAGATGTGTTCACTCTGAGTTTCTCTGTTCTACTGGCTGGGTGGAATGATGTGAGAAAAAAGAACTTACACAAGCTTTTACTTTCCTGTTTGGAGGAGCAGAGCCAGGTATCCTGCCCAGGCACCTGCATCTCCACTGCTCCTGTCAGCATCTCTCCACAGACAACCAGACACTTACTTTCAAGCACTCCAAGAACAGTTTCATGCCACTGTAGTTAAGGAACATCTCGCAGTTATCTGGGGTCTCATCAGTGATGTTCCAGAGGGCGCTCCAGGAGAACTCCATCACCTGATCACACTACAGGCAAAGGGACAGAATCAGAGCTTTGCTAATGCAGGAGCCTGATACAAACCAATCACCTGTTGGCTCTCTGGCATCAACCTAGATGACTTCAGAGGTAAGAAAACCTTGTTGTTCACTTTCAACTTGTTAGTAAGTTGAATTTTTGTTTAATATTTTTGCCTCCCTGTCACATTCCCCTGCCCTCACCCTGGGACAGGAAATTCTGCAGTGTTAGCTGAGATATCTTGTGTTTATGTTAGAGAAGCTGAGCTGGCACTCTGGGCTGATCTCCATGCCTAAGTCTGAAGTCTAAGACTGGAGAGCAAATATTCTACGTGTATGCTTTTGGTTTTTTTTTTAAACACTCACCGTTTTATCAGCCAACTTCTTCTGAATCAACTTTAGCATTGTCTGTGGGCAAAGACAGGGGAAGAGTGAGAAACAGTTCCAGAATCATCGAGCTAAATCTTAACCAGCCCTGCATTATCACAGCAGTTATGGCCAATTTTGATCTTTTGCAGAGAACCTACTTGATCTTTCTCTAAACTAGTGGGACTGGGTCATGTTCCAAGTGTTCACAGAGTTGAACTATGCCCAGTCCCTGAGCTGTTGAGTTTGCAGTTGAGTCAGTTTTGAGCTATATGACAAGGTCTGGGATGTGGCATAACTGTGCCAAAGCAACAGCCTTTGCAGTTCTTGGAAAAGGTGGGGATATGGTCTGAGTTGGGAAATTGATGCAAACTTGGGGAGAAGCAGAAGGAGACAGTCACAAGGTGCTACCAGATCTGGAAATAACCCAATGTGGTGAGGCCACGTGTTAGGTTACAGTGCCTTCCTGCCCTCACACCAGCCTGTCTCTGAGATCATAACTTCCAGTGCTGGTAAGCAGGTAAAGGGGGTGGGTTCCAGGAGAGGTCAGCATTGCTGGGACACTGATTCCCTCCTGTGATACTGCGAGGTTGGATCATGGCTGGAGGCATTTGATGGACAGCTGTAAGGGAATTGTCCTAGCCTGGGTTATGGATAAGTAGACACTTTAGGATCATACCAACCATGACAAACCCCATCTTGCCCACAGCTTCTTTGTGGTCATTGTCCACCTGGCAGACCAGGGCATTGCAGAGGTGCACAGCGATGCGCTGGATGGACTCGTCCTGCCGGCTCTGGTTGAGAATGTTCAGCAGCAGCTCGTTCACGCGGCGGTACTGGAACTCCAGCTCCTCAGGAATGCTGAAGTTACACAGTGTCAGGCAGCAGTTCCGCTGTACCTGGGTCAAAAGGAATGAACACTGGGCCAAGTGGCTACAAAAACACAGACCTCACCATCTCATAGTTCCTTGCTGCTTGGTACTGACTACAACCACTGAGATTTCTGTTAACCTCTGATGGAGGCTCCATGACTTTCACTCCAGTCTCACAAAGCCATCCAATTATCCAGGGCCCATTGCTTTCCAAGCCAGTTCCTCACTGCCCATTGGCTCTCTACTTTCAGTAAGGAGATCTGAGATGTTTCTTTCCATTGACTCAACATCTCCTCTACCCACAGCCATTTCATCCCACAGTCAGTGCTGGGTATCTGTGTGTCACATACATCCTTGGACCATTGTTCATGGACAAAAAGGAGCACCCTGCATGTAATCCCCACTGCTGAGTGGCCACCAGGAGCAGACCTGGCCAGTAACTTCTCTGCCTTGTTTAACTCCCTGCAGGTAGAGGAAACCCAAATGCTGACACCAGGCTAAAGAACTGATACAGGGAAAGAGAACTGTGGCACCAGAAAGGTGCCTGGGCTGCTCTTACTGTGACCTCCTGGTAGGACTCCATCCCGTTGAGCACCACCTGGATGACCTGGCGCCGCAGCTTCACGCTCTGCTCCATGCGGTACTCGGAGTTGGTCAGGTAGAACAGCGCAGCGCTGCCCGTCACCTGGATGTTTTTGTCATCCTTGTGGCACTTGAGGGCTGTGATCACCAGCTGTAGAGAAGCAACGTGGAGCTTCAGTGCCACAGATTTGATGCTAATTCTTAGAGTGACTCTTAGAAGGCTACAAGGAATGTGTGACCCAGGCATTGCAGGAATGTGCTGAGGAAATGAAGGTACCCAGTTCCACTGTGCTACTGGAATGGAATGGCCTGATACAGTGTCCCAGGGTGGAAAAAAAGACTGGGAGTGCAAAATTCCCCTTGTCAGGGTGAGGCCAAGGCTTACCTGGAGGGCTCTCAGCAGCTGGCTGCAGCGCTCGATGCGGGCAATGTCGAAGAGCAGGTTGATGGCCCGGGAGGTGATTTCTGGCCGGTGCTCGGTGTAAGCCTCGATGGCATTCAGGACTTGCTCTTCATTCTTGTCTCCACTCACCTGGTGTGGAAGAGCAAAAGGAGTCAGGGGAGAGATTATGAAGGAGGAAAACCAACATGAGAAGGAAATTCTGAAAGGTTAAAGGGTATACCTGCCCTCTGCCATGAGAGTAGATTCAGCCCAGGATGAGATAGGGGTTGAGTCACTTTTCAGTCCAGAGGGCTGAGAAAGGGCACCTTTGGGGCAGGAGGATGCTATTCAAAAGTAGGACTCCTACTGTCTTAAATATTTTTCTGTAGTCACAGACAGGATAATTTCTCCATGCTTTTCTCCAAGGGGCATGTTTTTCAATCCCTGTGCGGGGTACAGGTCTTGCTTTCTGGCAGTTTTCTTGCATTATGAAGTAGTTATTGAAAGGCCAGAACTCAGTTGTCACACCCAAGACCCAAACAACTCCACTCTACTGGCAGCCAGTGTTCTCATGTTCTTTCAGCTCCTAACAAGTTCCTACTGCCAATATTCCTGCAGCCTCCTTACCTTGTAGGCTGGAATATGGGTCAGGCGACAGAGGGATGTTTCAAAAAGGCCCAAGAACTGCAGTGGTCGTTTCAGACCCCGGAAGGGAGCAATGCTGCTCTTTGCTGGCTCAATGCTGGGGTGGAAAAACAAGAGATTGCTCATGTTGGTGCCATGTTCCTTCAGGTGTCCCCTGGCTGTCAGCCCTCCATTCACTCTGACTGTACTGCTTCATACCCAGAGTGGTAACTGCACTTCATTTTATACCAGGCAGCTGCTTATGAATAGAACTCTAAATATTCATCCAGGTGATCCTGAATGAAAGGCAGACATGCTGAGTGGAACCAGCAGTAAGAATTACTGTAGACAGAATGCAGCTTTCCCAGGTAAAATTTGTCCTGGAAATTCACTAGTTGGGGTGAAAATTTCCTCTTAAAGGGCTGTGGATTTCACTCATCCAATGTATTTGTAATGCACTAGACATACTAAGTCTGCTTCTGTGAGCATGCAAGAAGACTGTTTTTGCTGCCGTGTTCCTTACTGACCAAGAGCCAGTGCATTTTCACCAGCTCTGGTGGAAAGGAGCCAGTACTGTCTCACTTCTCTGCTTCTGTTCAGCAAGTGTTTAATAGGAGGGCAGAGCTCTTGGCTGGTGTGGAAAACCAGACCTCTAGGTATGCCTCTACTGAAGAGCACCAGGATTTCCAAGGCTTCATCTGCCCAGTATCCAGGTCAAATCTGAAAATGGGCCTTTAGATTCCAAGCTCCTAAAACACTCAGCCTTCCTATGAATGCTGATGTATTAACTCAGTGTATAAATGTTCTGTCAGAAGAGCCTGGATTTCCAGAAGATAAGAGTATTCTGTGTAGGAAATCTGTAAAGGGGCTTTGGAGCCCTTTCAGAAAAAAATCGTGTAGGAGATCACTGGAAGAATCTGTGTGGAAAAGAACTGAAATACTTCACATATACATGGCAGGCAGATGGGATGAATTCTGTATTACTCTTACAAGTCCTTACATGTGTTGCATACAGCAATTGCAGCTGATTCTCATACCAGTCTCTACTGTCAGGGGAACCTGGCAAGAGTTGTATCCTGCTTTTTAGTACTGACTAGACCTACACAATTTGGGAACTCAGAAGAGGGAACTATTCTTAATCCATCTTTGACAGACCTATCCATCCAAGCAGACCTCAGTAATTGCTGTTCCCTTACCTTGTCTGGCCCATCTTCTCCTCCATGCTGGGGATAGTGCAGTTCTCCAGCATGGTGTGCCCTGAGATGTCGAGTGAAGTGAGGTTCACCAGGTTTTCCACAAACAAGTTCAGAACCCGCCGCGTCAGCTTGAACTTGTAATAACTGGACAGATGGTCTCGGGAGATATCCAAGTGCCTGCAAGTGATAGAGAGCATCTCACAGCCTGGAAAGCATTAGCTGGGCTTCTGCCTCCTTACCAGAGCCAAGTGTGATTATTATTTATCATTGTTTCCTTCCCAAGATAAAGGAATGTGGTTCTGTAGGCTCTGGCAGCAGCAGCTGCCCCTGTGTCTAACCAAAGCACACAGGTGTCAGGTAGAGGGCTATTTGGAATGGACCACAGTGAATCATCTAGCCACACATCACAAAGGAAATTGCTCCAGGCTCAGAAACTGCCTTTTCCAGACTTCATCAGCCCCCTGTGCATTTCTACCTGGAGATTAAGATGCACCAGAAGATCTGTGCATCCCTAGATGTATCTTGCCTCATCCCACAAATTAAGTTACACAGGTTTTTGTCTGCTTCCCCAATCTTATAATTTTTCCACCCCAGGCTATTACATTATCCTGATTTCTTTCAGGTATTTAAATGTTTAAGCTTTGAGGAAATCTTGCTGCTAAGGGAGTGGTGGGACAAACTGACCAGCCATTGTGTGCAGGTGGGGTTCCTTACAGGACAGAGAGACTCTGCTGGCTCCTACCTAAGACTGGAGCCAACATCCCACTCACAAAAGTGTCTTGTACCTGTTGCACACCAGTTGGGGTTGATGGGGTCACATTTGTGATTGTTTTTGTTTTTTTCCAATGGGAAGTTTCTGCTAAGTGGTGTTCTTCTTACAAGCAAAATTTAGGGCTGGCTTTAGACATGTCAGATATGTACAGTGATGAGCAGGTATGTACAATGAGTGAGCCTGTTCACAGGAAGGTTTATAAGCTGAACCCAGCAGTAGGTGCCTCTCTGATAGCAGGCAAGAAGACCTTTCCCTATCACCTGGAGAAGGATAAAGAGGGAAGAACAGATCTGCTGACCTGAGCTTGCGAAGCTGCGCGATCACTTGGATGTGCTCCTCTGAAAGGTCCATGTTGTAAAGCACTAAGGAAACCAGACTGTCCTTCCACTGGGTCAGGAATCCCACATCATTCAGCTGGATCCCAGAAAGGTCAAGAGCTGCAAGGGAGGCCAAGGGCCGCAGCAGTGTCTCCACGTTCACCCCCTCGATCAGGCGGCCCAGGTTCAGGATGCGCAGGCGGCTGAAGCCTTCAAAAGTAAAGTCCTTGACCAAGACCTGGCGAGTGGGGTTCACCAGGCAGTCGTCCTCACAGCCCCCGGGGTTCTCCTCCTCGTAGAAGATATTGCAGCAGCCAAAGAGGCTCAAGGAGATCAGTGTGTGGCTGAAGCTTACCAAGGTTTGCAGGCTTTTGGCTGTCAGCTTCTCACAGTTAGTCAGGTAGAGCTCAATAAGATCCTGAAAAAAGGGAAATCGAGGTTAAAGATATTTCACAGGCAAAGTGCCCACCCTGTTTGCCTCACACCTCCTACTGGGACAGCCTGAAACCATGTATCACCCAACTTGACCAGTGCTCTATGCCATTCCCCAACAGTGGCTTTGGGAGCTGAGAAGAGAGAAGCTGAGGTTAGTCCAAAGAAAGCTTAGGCAGCAAAGGATGGAGCCTCAGGAATCTCTGGGTGTCTGGAATTCTAGCTGGTGCCCATGCTGCAATGCTGCTATGTGATGTGGCAGCTGTCAGTGCAACCCCACCTGCTTCCTGATGGCCTCCAGGTCCTGGTCCTGCACAATGTGTTCCCTCAGGTGGATCCGAGCCAGCCTGGTGCTCCGTGGGTCTGAGAAGAGGGTGAAGAAGCTTTCATGGGGTTCAAAGATGCTGTCTGTCTTCACCAGCTCCACATACCTGTGTGAGGCAATGGTGTTAGCACAGCACAGGCTCACTCACAGCTCTGGCACCTGCACTGGTGACAAGTGTGACAGAGTTGTGAGCACACACAATGCCCTCCACACCCACCCCCCATATCACCCAGATCAGCCTTTGGGGCAAAGGAGCTCACCCACCTCTTCTGGCCCAGAACCAACGATCCCATGGAAAATTTTGGGTAAAGATTTGTGCAAGACTTTGTGCGTGTGTAAGCAAACTGGATTCTGGAAAGCACACACTCCAGGAATTTTTTCCTAGCTGTTTAAACATAGTAATTTGATTTTTTTTTATTTTTCATAAAATTAGCTGGCCAAATTCTCTACCAGACTTTGTGAGCACAAGTTCAGCCAAGAGAGACTGTGGCAGCCAAATTACATAAATCCCTGGAAACAGGTTGCTTTATAAAGCCATTGGAGCAGCAGCCTTAAAATTTAACATCTGTTAGCACTTTGCACTCTTATTTCTCTGTTTGGACAGAGTGCTGTAATGCCTCAGTGATAGGAAATGGGAAGGCTTCCTTGCTACTCACTGACATTCTAGGAAGAAGCAGTGACTGTTTCACTCTGGGTTTACTCTTTTCATTTCCCTTTTTACACTTAGAGCTCGTTGAGCTCTAACTTGGAAAGGGTGATTACCACAGAAATTAGAATGATAGCAGTACAAAAGGGAACCCTTCCTTCTGAAATTCATGCAAACCCTTATTTGCAAATATGATCAACTGGAAAAACACAGCCCTACGGATTCTTTCCCGTAATTCTTTTTGGAGAACTATACTCTCCCTTCTCTGAGCTCCCAGCTCCTTCCCAAAGCAGGCCTGGAACGTACTCGTTGACGAGTTTGTCACAGATCTCGCTTGGCAGGAAGATGTCGGGATGGAGCCGCAGCGTCTCGTTGTCCAGGAGGTAGCACAGGGTCCCCTCCAGGTTGCGAAGGCAGTAATCGGTGCACAAGGTCATCAGCGACTCAGGACTGTCAGATGCCATCTTGAGGGAAATTGTGGGAAGGGGAAGAGCAGAAGGAAGCTTTTGATGCAGATCCTTCCCTCAGATGAAGTCCTGGGATGAATTTACGGGGCTATCAGGATAGCTATAAGCAGAGAAAGACAAAAAGATGCATTGAGAAACTGCAAGTGTCCCACAGAGCTGTCACACCAGCAGCATGCTTGTTGTATTTACAGCCCATCACTTGCTGACCTCAAAAGGACCCACAGCAGTTTGGCCTTTCTGGCAGTGTGCCCTTAATTGCTTGCTGTTCCAAGGGGATACTGTGGGAGCCAGTTAGTGTGATGTGCTTGGAAATGAGCACACACAAAATGTTTCCTCATTGCAGGGTTATCTGGCTGACAAAGGCCCTCGGAAGGGGAAGTGGTAGAAGCCACGTTGCGTGGTTTCCTTCAGGGTGGGTTGGATAAACCAGTGAACATTTACTGTCAGCATAATCCTCTGTATGGCACCAGTGGGATCTGTAGCCCCACATCTCCTGCCTGTCATTCTCTCTGCCAACATTCTAAGTCAAGTTTCATTTTCGAGCTCTCTGCAGTTTCTCTGCAATGCCAAGCCAGAAGCTTCATGCAAGTCCTTGAATTAGAGCATGAAGTGGATCAGAAGTCAGAGGGAAACACACAGACTGGCCTGGATCCCTCTGAGTACAGTGTAAAAGCAAGGATTGTGATTGTGCCTGACACCTCTACATCCAGCTCACCCTCACCATCCCAGATCTCTCACAAAGAGTGACTAAACTGGAAAAAGGCAAGGTGCTTTTGCCCTTCTTCATTTTTGGAATAGGATAAAGGAGGCTGAGGCAGACAACTGGGGGAAGCTATCCCTGTCTGTTTTCTGATTTGAAACTACTTGACTGCTCTGATATAAAGACTTGCTCACTGGGGCCTTGAGGGGCTTATCAAAAGGTTATCTTGAAGACCAACAGTGACATTTCACTTTCAAAGGGTCAAATGACATTATAAGCAAACCTAAACTTTTCTAAATATTTGCACAGACGAAGAAAATTGTGTTGAAATGTTTATTTTTTATATAAAACCTATGTCTTATTGGTAAGTCTGTCCCTGCTGGCCCTGAGAGCACTGATGCTGTGGAGGTAGTTGTTATTCTCTGCACCATAGCTGAGCAGCCTCTGCTGGAGAAGTTGTTGCAAAATGTCCTTAACCATATTCCGTTTCTGATCTTTATCCTGCAGCTGCAAATAGCAGGACACTTGTGTGTCACCAGCTCTCTGCTTCTCTAAAGCCTCTGCTGCTTTCTCTTCCCTTCATTCCTATAGTATCAGAAGACAGAAGAGTTTAACTCCCATTCCTCAGCTTACTCACTCTAAAAGGTAAAAATCCCCAAAACCTCAGCAACCATAAGAATTATACTTTAAACTCTCTCCAATCATGGTGTTAAGGGTGGAACTCGCTCTTTTGGTCACAAGAACATAAAACTGTGACTTCTCAATAGTGCCACAATAGCTCCATTGAGGTGCATGTGGTCCAATCAACAAAAATGGAGGGTTTTCAACTTTAATAAAGGAGGAGCTCCACAATCTGCAGTTCTCACCTTTGGAGTTGAGTAAGGTGAGAAGACAAGGCTGAAATGGGCCGCTGAGTGCAGAGTATTGTCTCCCTGGCTGGGAGGTCCTGACAAAGGGAATGCAGGTGGGAGGAAGCTGTCCTGTGTCTGCTTTGGAGATGAATCAGCCTCACCTTCAGAACAAGTCCCTCTTGCAGATTTTGCCTGAAGCTTGCTGGAGAGAATCTTTCCAGAAAGGCAAGATCAACAGGAAGATCTGAACCAGCTGGGAAGCATGTTCTGCTGTTCCTACCAGTTCCCCTGTGCCATCACACAGGAGGTCCCTGCAGCCAGTGTTCTTCCACTGTTTACTACCGAGGGCCAGAGAACTCGAAAACAAATTCCCATTGACAATCTATTGTCACGTGCAGCTGGAAACGGCCAGTGCTTGGGACTTGTCCAAGCAGCTCAGAGCACCAGAGGGCAAGGACTGCCTTCCTGTGGCTCTGACAAGCCTCTGTTCCCTCTCTGCTGAGACCAGCACAATGCAGCTGGTTGATCTCAGCCCTGAAGGAATCAACTGCCCTTTAACTTCTGAGCTCCCCGTGATCCACCAACACAATCCCATGCAGAAATTTAATATCAAGAATGGTTAAACTGTCCCAGTGAAATAAGACCAAAGAAAAGCTTTCATCCTCCAGATTTATTACAGTTATCTGAGCAGCTGCTGTGACCTTTTGCCCAGGACACAACACAAGCTGGCCTCTCCCTCCTTAGACTGAAGACACCTCAGCAGCAGACAGGGAAGTAAAAGTGTCAATAGCTGCCTGATCAATACTGTCTGTAGTTATAACCTCAATGTGTGACAAGAAGAACTGGAGAGGATGAAAAATCATTAACATTTGTCTAATTGTTCTCCTCAGGAAGCTTCACACAAGATGAAGCTGCCTAGTGACTGCCACCAGTGCTTTTCCAGCAATGAGCTGCCTGGTGCCATGTGGGTTTTGGCAGAGTTAAAGACAGATACATGAAAGATACTGAAAATTCAAGAGCAAGAACTGAAAAGCGACCAGAACTTCAGCTGCCAGTATTTTTTCCAGTTTATTTCTCTGACAGATTTGCTTGCATCTTAGTGCACCAAAGAACTGAGTTCTCAGAGCCTCAGGAGCAAGCACACAAAGCCCCTTCCATGGGCACACAGCCCTCTCTGTGCAGTAACAGCACCCTCCTGCTATCCATGAACCCAAAATCAGGTGCAGTACGGGCAGCTCTACTCACCCCATCCCCAGCATCCAGGACCCAGCAGCTTCTTTACAAGTACTGCTTATTTCCAGGCTGCACTGCACACGAGGCACGGGAGCTCTCCTGGGGCTGCCAGTGCCTATATCCTCTTGGACTTTAGACCCATCATCTCTCCCAGCCTCTCTCCAGGCAGTGCCCAGAGCCAAGCCTGACTCACCCTGGCTCCACGCCAAGCACACAACATTTACACTGTTGCTACAAAAATGATTGGCAAAGCTGACTGTTCCAGCATCAGGGACTCGTCCAAGGAGAGGGCAAATAAAATGCACTGACATGAGCTGATTACAGCGACTTCAGCATTACAAATGTAATCTAAATGCAGAGTTTGGCACAGGTTATGCTCTGAAGGGAAACTGCACTGTCACTTTAGCTGGCATCTTGCAGCTGCAAATCACTGTGATTTTATTAATTGATGGGTCATCTCTGCTTTTATGGGGAAACACTATCCCTTGTTACACTAGGGAAAGTGAAGTAGGAGGAGATGAATCTATCCTCTGCCCCAGCAAAGCCTGCAACTCCCGAACTTGTCAGCCAGCCAGACTGACATTGTAAATGAAACAGCTCGCACTAGCCTGGGAATGTGCTGATCTTTGTACCTGCCTGCAGTAAAGATGTTTCTTCAGCTCACTGAATTACATCACAGATTTTCATTCTATAGGTCACAGCTCTCTGGGCGCTGGGGTTCCATCAGCCCGCAATAGTTTCCATCAGCCCCGCGGGCAGCGCTGGCCCCGGACTCGAGCCTCGTCCCCCAGGCACTCAGAGGTCACCTCGCCGGGCAGCGCCGGAGCTGCTGCCGCGGGCCGGAGCCCTGCCCGACGGAGCCCGGCTGTCCCAGAGAGGGGATGGGGACTGCGCCGGGGGCACCGTCCGGCACTGCCGGGGGCGGCGGTTCCTCCCCCCGACCGGGCGGACAGGCCCGGTGCCCCCGGATCGGGCTGGGGACGGGAGCACCGGTACTCACCTGGCGCCATGGGGGACTGGTCCCGGCTGGTCCCGGCTCCCCGGGGCGGGCCGGGGTCCGCGTCCTGCTCGGGCCCGCTCCCCCCGCCGCAGCCTCCGCTGTCAACAAACCGACCGTCACTTCCTCCGCCCGCGCCGGAAGCGCCACCGAGTCCTCCCCCGGAAACACCGGCCTGGCCGGAACGCTCGGTCAGCGGGGACCCGGCGGGGACGGGGACGTTCAGTGACGTCACTAGGCCGTGACGCCACGCGGCGGAGGCACTGACGTCACCGCGCGGGGCAGAGCTTGTTCGCGGCGTCGCGGCAGGGCCTCCCCGGCACGGGTCGGCGCAGCCCGGCCCGTCCCTCTCTCCCGCCGCAGAGCCAGGGTCCCACCGCGCCCCCTCACTGCGGGGGGCGATTTCCGCGAGCCCCGCTCATTGTCGCCATTGGCATGCGCTGGAGCATGCCCGGGACCGCGCGACCACGTTCTCAGTGCTTAGGGGACCGCCTGCTCCAGCCCGCGGGCTTTCTCCTGGCGCTTAGTGCCTGGGGAGGGCCCCACGCCGTGTCCCGCAGGCCGAGGGGCGCGGGGAGCCGAGGCAGGGCATGCACGGACTGGGCCCCCGCGGCTGCGGGAGAGCCCCGAGGCGGGCAGGGGGCGGGGCTTACCGGGCAGGGGCGGGGCTTGTCGACCCGTGAGTGCAGCGGGGCGGGGCACAGCGCGCGGGGCGGGGGCGGGGCCAAACGCACGGGAGAGGCGCCCTGGGGCGGCGGGGGCGGGGCTTAGGGCAGGGAAGGGTCCGCGCGGAGCGGCGGGTTCGCCACGCCCCCGGAGGGCGGGGCCATCGCGGCGGGCGGGGCCCGTCCCGCATCCCCCTCCCCGGGCAGCGTTTCCAGCCGGAGCGTTTATGCGGCGCGCGGGGAAGGGGCGCCGGGGCCGCCATGTCGCGGCTGCACCAGAGCAGGTCGGTGTTGGGGTTTGTGTAGGGACGGGCGTCTTTCCCCTCCCCACCCTGCCGAGGCTGCGCTGCGCGGGGTGGGGGCTCTTGAGAACCGACGGCTCTGAGGGGTTGGAGGCTCTGGGGGGGTCTCGGGTTGCTGTACCAACCCTGATGACGCCCGCGGCTTCGCTCCCCTCAGGATCGCGGATTTCCAGGAGGTGCTCGGCGAACCCACCGTGGCTCTGAGCAAGCTCCGCGAGCTGTGCTTCAGCGGTGAGTGCCGCGGGTCCGGCCCCGGGCTGGGGAGGGGCTGCCCCGGGCTGGTGCCGCCTGGCACGGGCTGGCCCTGTGGGAGACACTGTGGGTAACCCCAGCAGCGGCCCTGGGGAAACTTCATGCCCCTCGGGGAGGTAAAAGTGTTGCCAGGCCTGTTTGTGAGGTGACATCAGCAACCCGCGGTGAGAGATGGGCTAACGTGGTAATTTCTCTGCCTGGTGTTCCACAGGAATTCCCTTTGATGGTGGGCTGCGCTGCCTGTGCTGGAAGGTGGGTTTTGCTTGGGGCGCTTTTCTTTCTTGCAAGTGGTGCTTTGGGTTGATTGAGTACACGTAGCACTTTTTTGGCGGTTAAAGTTGTAAACAAACAATAAATCCAGAGCTTAAAAGCCACTAGAAGTCAGCAGTAATTTGTGGAGATCAGCACTTTGCATGTGAACAGCCTCCGTTTTAAGCTAGCAGTGCATTTCGGTCAGGTTAGCTATTGATCAGTCCTACAAATAGTTCTGTGGGGAAAGCCAGTCCCTGAAATATTCCTGACTGTTGCTTGGCAAAGTACTCTGCTTTCTGGAGAGAACTCCCAGTATTTTCCAAGAGCCAGTTTCAGCCACTGTGTTTGCATTGCTCATCTTGCAGGTGTAACAGCTCCTTGAGTACTAATTTCTGTTCACCTGTTTCCTGTGCAGATACTCCTGAACTACCTCCCTGTAGAGAAAGCCTTATGGAGCTCTTTGCTGAAGAAACAGAGGTGAGGATGTTGGTACTTGTCTCTTTATTTCCAAAGAGATCTGCAGAGAAGGAGAATAGTCTTTAAATAATTAAGTACTTTCATAAAACAAATGGTTCTTGTGTGTAATGTACTGTTCTCCCAGCTGCCTGCTGGACTGACCCCTTCAATTACACTGAAGAGAAAATGAGATACTGTCTGGCTGAGCAGGGTGGGACAGACATCTGTTTTAACTCTGTGCTCACCTTGACCTTATCTTCCTCGTTGCAAGTTCCTCTTTTTTTCTTTAAGGGATCTGTATTCCCAGTTCCTAAAAGAAATGATTATCCAGCCTGGGATTGCCAAGGCCAACCTGGGTGTTTCAAGGGAAGATGTGACCTTAGAAGATCACGTAAGTGTTGTTAAGCCTTTGTGCTACAGAAAATTCCTTGGGGTTTTTTTTGGTCCCCTGGGCTGCTCCTGGCTCTGTTCCCTCCTCTTCTGCCCTGCCAGAGGGAGGGATGGCTCCCAGCTGGCAGCCTTGAGTGTGAATTATTAGTACAGCACCAGTAGCTCTGTAGAGAGCTGTTTCCAGCTGTGCTTTTCCCTCCTACTGCCCTCTGGGGCTGCCTTCCTAGGCTGTGGGTCTCCTAGGTGAAGGGAGAGGCACACAAGAGGTTCCTGGAGCCATGAGATGTTCCCCTGGGAAGTTGTTCCATGAATGGATTCGGAGCAGAGGATAGAAAAGAAGCAGGAGAGTCAGGCTGGACTGTGGTGTGGAAGGCAGGAGAGTTGATTGTGTCTAGTAATGCTGCTGGGCTGTTGTTTTTTTTTAACAGACTATTTCCTGCATGCCTTGACTTTCTCCTTTTCTGAAAGTGCTGTTAGGAGTGTGTGTGTGGGAGGAGTGAGTGAAGTAACTGATCAGAAGAAACTGTAAAATGATACAGCTGCTCCCATGACCACTCTGAGCGTTGACTCCCCTGCAGTCACCCGCCCCACTGTGATCTCTGGAGCCTTGGTGGTGTAAAACTGGCATGTCTGTAAAACCACACAGACAGGTCACAGTGATCTTTGAATCCCTTGGAATGTAGCTTGGTTCTTTTCTTGGTTAGTTGTTAACTTTGTGTGGAGCTTGGTGTGGGGAGAAGAACCACAACATCAAAGTACTGGTGGGTGGATAACTCTTACCCAAGTCCAAATACCATCTCCATGGTACAGGTTTGGAGCTGCAATCAGGAATCTTGTTAACAGAGAGAAAAAAAACCAAACTGATTTGGGAACAAACTCTTGAAGAGGCAAGTGAAAAGGGATTGAAAATGTGAGAGAAAAAACGACCCTGATGTGCTCAGAATGTGCTGATGGCAGAGTGACAGCAGAAATGTTAAATCACTGTATGTTTACTGAGGATTTTGATATGTGTGAAACACGCTTTTTCTGTTTCTGTTGTTTCTCTCTTTAGCCCCTCAATCCAAACCCAGACAGTCGATGGAACACTTATTTCAAGGATAACGAAGTGCTCCTCCAGATAGACAAAGATGTCAGGTGTGTGAGATACAACCAGTCACATTTCTGAACCCGAGAAGTGTGGCCAACAAATTGTACTTTGAAAACAGAGTTTAATATTAAACCCAGGCTCCTATTCAACATGGGGCACTTCCTTCTTGTCCCTGATTTCCTTCTGTGTCCATCCTAGGAGGCTGTACCCTGACATGGCGTTTTTCCAGCGCCCCACAGATTATCCCTGCCTGCTGATCCTGGACCCCCAGAACGAGTTTGAGACGCTGCGCAGGCGGGTGGAGCAGACCACGCTCAAGTCGCAGACGGTGGCACGAAACCGCAGTGGGGTGACAAATGTGAGCTCTGGGCTGGGGCTGTCCTTGTCACAGGGCAAGGTCTCAGGCTGGGAAGAGGAAGGGTGATTCTTGGGCTGTTCTTTGTTTCTCTTTCTGCTTGTGCAATGGAATTCAGGAAACACCCCAGCAGATATTGAGCTTTCTGGAGCTGGACGTTGCAGAACCAACTGGAGTTCCTGATAGCCTGTAGGGAATTCTAGGTGTATTTAATTTAAGGATTGTTTTTACCTGACTTCTGGTAGAATTTGGAGTCACAATTTATTTTATGCCTGACATACGCCTTCCTTTATGGCAACAAAACCACTAAAGAGTTAATTTACTATGAATTTATTACAAATTTCCATAGTCCTCCAGAACTGAATCTCAAACCTGGAATTAGGAGAAGAGCTGAGTATCTGTTAAAATATGTCATTTCTTTCCCCTTTCATGAGTGCTACAGCACACGTGCTGTTGGGGAAGGTGGCTTCTCCCACAACCATCAATACCCTTCCCTCATACTACTAACAAAGAGAAGTGGAACTGCTGTGGTTTTTACTGTGTGACATCATGTGGTGCAATGATTCAGAGGAAACTGTGTGCTGCTGCTCAGACTTTGTTGTTCAGGGACAGCCAGCATCAGGACTTCTCTGCCTGTGTGCTCCCAGAGTTGCTTGTCTTGGTTTATGTGGTATAAACAGCCCAAATTTTTTGGGAGGTCTCTGTGTGTTAAAAGCCAAGCTTGGCACAGGTGCTGAAGGATCTGTGCTAGTTGGTTGTCCTGATTCAGCCTTGCTCTCCAGGTGAGCTCCCCTCTGAAGACCACCCCCAGCTCTCTGAGCGAGTACGAAGTTCTGCCCAACGGCTGCGAAGCTCACTGGGAAGTGGTGGAGAGGATCCTGTTCATCTATGCCAAGCTGAACCCTGGCATAGCCTATGTCCAGGGCATGAATGAAATCGTGGGGCCTCTTTACTACACCTTTGCTACAGACCCTAACAGTGAGTGGAAAGGTGAGGAAGCCTTTTGACTGCTTAGCAGTGGCTGTGGTGCTGCGACTTCTCTGCATGGCATGAGGAGTTTTGGGGAACTGTAGGAGCTGAATGGGCTGGGAGTGGTGAGGACGTGGGAAGTGAGGATTTTTGAGCAATTTTTGTTTGTTTGTTGAACTCAAAATGCCTTTAGAAGCTCTTGTTTCCTTGTACTATATATAGATGGTAAGGAAAAAAATGGAAAGGGAGGGCTTTGCCTGTTGCTTCTGCATCACAGGAGCTCTGAGGGTGTGTGCTGGTAGCAGATTATGTTCTTGGGCATAGATAACTTTTTTGTGACCTCATGTCATGAAGACCTTGTGTTGGACACAGGGTTAGTATCTGCAGTGGCTCTGTAGACGTTTCTACTTAAAAAAAAAAAGGGTTGTCTAACCTTGACCCAGACCAAGCAAGCCAAGATGTGGTGGAATCTACTCCTTAAGTCCAATGCAGCAACCAGATTATGGAGCAAGGACAATTTTACAGCCCTGTACCTCTCTCAGTAAGGCTTCCTCTATTCTCCCATGTTCTTATTTCCCCAGAACATGCTGAAGCAGACACGTTTTTCTGCTTTACCAATCTTATGGCTGAAATTCGGGACAACTTCATTAAGAGCCTGGATGATTCTCAGTGTGGTATTACCTACAAAATGGAGAAGGTCTACTCCACCCTGAAGGAAAAAGATGTGGAGCTATATTTGAAACTGGTGAGGAGCCAGGTGTTTCTCTGGGTCTTGGGTGGGATGCAAGGAGTGGCTTAACAGTGCACATGAATGTCAGTTCTGTTAAACTGTGCTGGAGCAGAGCACAGAATGTCTGCAGGGCTTTGCCTGTGGGGCAGAGACTCTTATCTGTGAGCTGAAACACAAGGAGAGGCTTCCTCCCCTGCCTGTCTCTGAAAGCAAACTGTGGTTGTTGCACAGCTGCCAGCTGGAGTCTGAAGGGACTTGGCCATGGTCACCTGCATAGCTGGAGTCTTTATTCTCTTGTAGAGATCAGTCAAAACATGGGTTTTGCTGTGGAGCTTTTCAGCATTCCAGATTACAGAAATTGTTTTTGCTTTTCAGAGCAAAACAAAAAATGCCCCCCACACTGCACACATGCACTTCTATTGCCACTGGCTGCCCTGACTTAAACTCCATGGAGTGCATTCCAAAGGAGGAGTGAAATCCAGTGAGCTGGATGATCCCACCAGCCAAATAATACTGTTCTCCTTCATCCAAATGTTTTCAAGTGCTTTGGGTTTGTGTGAGTTTTGTAGAACATGTAGAAGGCAGATTTCATTACAAACATCTCTTATAGTCCATTTGGTGTGAAAGTCCAAGGAGACTTTGGAAGGGAAAGCTATTCTTACTGTAATCTTGACCAAACTTTTTCCATCTAGAAAAGTCAGGATGTGTTTCTTTTGTAATCCAGAAGACAGTTTGTCAGCACAGTGACACAGCCCACAGTGTTGGCTGGTTCAGTGGGGAGAAAAACTGCTTAATGTTTGGCTGGCAGGAAATGGTCTTGGCCATGCAGCAGCTGGTCCTTAAGAATATCAGCAGAATCCTCAACTTGTTTGACCTTGATTAAACTTATGGAACCTTGGATTTAACATCAGAAAACAGGAAAGCTTCAGGCTAAAGGTGCTTACAGCATGTTTTACTGACCATCAGTGTGAACTCTGTTCCATCTTTGTTTCTCTTTATCAAAAGGTTTACTATTCACAAATACAAGGGTTCTGGAAAGGAGAGGAAATCCTGACAAACAGTGCCTGTGCTAGCAGGGGAGGGCTGCAGCTTTGCAGATAAAATGCTGTTGAAATGGGAACTTTAAAATGACTTGGCAGGTTTAACAGAACATAAATAGCGCCTTTAGGGAGAAAAGCTTCCTTTACTCCATGTTATGGACAGAGGAGCATTTTCTGGCTTGGCTGTAGGTGTGGAGTGTGGCTGATGTGAAATCTCTCAGTCAGGGTTGAATGGGACAATCTCCAAAGGATGCAGAGGTTTTCCTGCTGCTGCAGGAAGAGCTGGGAGCTTAGAGCAGCACTGGGGAGGAGATGGGGATGGAAACATGGGGTGATCTCTTGCCTGTAGGGAACTGGCCAGGAGCACATATTCATTGTTTGCCTGGTGCCTGTCTGACAGCAAGAACAGAACATCAAACCCCAGTTCTTTGCCTTCCGCTGGCTGACGTTGCTCTTGTCCCAAGAGTTCCTGCTGCCAGATGTCATCCGCATCTGGGACTCCCTGTTTGCTGACGACAAGCGCTTCGACTTCCTCCTGCTCGTCTGCTGTGCCATGCTGACGTAAGTACACACACAGCCTTCCTCTGCTTCTTTGCCACAGATCCAGGAGTCTTCTGTAGGCATCTGGTGAAGAGGTTATAGGTTTTAAAGTTTCTTTGTAAAGAGTCAAAAGTAGCTGGAATAATTTCTGTCTTTCAGACTCATCCGGGATCAGTTGCTGGAAGGGGACTTCACTCTGAACATGAGGCTGCTACAGGTAGGAATTAAATAGAGTGGGTGCAGAGAGAAATTGGAAAAGTCTTGAAATAGTACTGGGAGAGAGGATGACAGTATGTGAGAGGGTGGGAGGGTATGCCTGGTTCAACACAAGTGCCATATTGGTGATGTCTGCATGCAGGAAAATCTGCAGGGATCTTACAGCACTCTCACTACTGGAACTGGGAATCTTTAGCACATGCACCATTTCAGTCTTACAGAGAAATTATCATAGATTGGAGGTTTTTAATTTTCCTTTAGTGTACAAAAAAAAAAATTCAACAAAAGATGTGAAACCTTATGTAACACTGCTAAGTTTTTTGGCCAGAGGTATAAATTCAGAGATCTGTGAGAGCCTTAGGTTGGAAACGCCTGCACTGCACAGTTGGATATCTTACATTGTGCCAGTTCCTGCTTTGGGCTGTGCAAGATACTGGCTTTGATAAGGCTCTCTGGCATGAGAAAGGGCCCTGTGGCAGGCCAGGTTACTGTGCCCTTGCAGGACAAAGTGAAAAAAAAACAACAAGCCTTCTGGAAGGGTATTGAGGTTTGATCCGTTACAAAACAGGAAACTGTAGCTGTTAAAGGAGTAACTGAATATGGCATTGTGTTATAATAGGCCAAGAACTTTGTTGTCAAGATTTGTCTCACTTAAGCAAAACAATCTGTGTCAAGAATGCTGGGAAGTCACTGAAATCTGTTTGTTTCTTTGCCTTAGGATTATCCTATCTCTGATGTTCATCTGATTTTGAAGAAGGCAAAGGAACTTCAAGATTCCAAATAGTCCATGAGCCTAACAAAAGGTGTCAGAGAACTGTGTGGCAGTGGGTCCTGGGACATGGCCCCTTGAAGTGTGGTGCACTAAAGCTCCTACTGGTCTCTGCAAGACTTCAGGTTTTGTTGGGGCTACTACCTTGAAGACTTCCTTCTACTCTATTTATTAGGTCAAGGACTGATTACTTCCCCATCTACTTGGGTCCTGCACTCCAGATTTTTCCACATCTCAAATGCCTCTTTGCTGCCAAAAGCAGTTCTTTATATCTTTTTTTAAATGACTTTGAGTTTGGGGAGAAAGAAACCTTCTGTCTGCATATCCCTGAAGGGATGGACTCCTGTATCATGGAAATAACACAAGGAGTAACTTCTGATGGGGAAAAGACAGATTTAAGTCCAGTGAATTTTGGTGGGTGAGGACAGAAGGATCTTCCTCCTGTGAACAGAATGTATTCCAGTGAAGTCTCACATTCTGCCATTCAAGTAGATTCTGGATTCTCCTTCCTCATGTCTGCACTTGGCCATCCCTGAGGCATGTGAAGAAGATTGCATCACTTTCTGGTGAAGGTTGCCTGGCAGTTTGCACTCCTTTGACTGGGAAAGAGACTTGGGAAGCTGAGGTAGGAGGACACAGTGACAGCTGGTGGCTTTGTGCACTCAAACTGCCTGAATCCAGACCTGCCTTATCAACGAGGTCTCCTTGAGAGCAGGACTGTGGTGGTTTCAATCCCCTGGTGAAGTGTAGTTCCAAGTCAAGCCTTACTACGCACAGCCTTAGAGCAGGATTGTTGCTGCAGGGAGGCCTCATGCTGCTCTGAACTGGAGCATATCCAGCTACAATCAGGATCCTGAAACACAAGAAATGGACACCTAATCATGTGCAATGAAGACAGATGTATTTAGGGGCTTATACAGGCACAGAACTGGAGTTTTCTGCCTCAGTGGCTTAAATAATACTATTTGCATTAAGGTCTGGTCACAGTAACCTTGCTGTTGTCTCACAGTTCTTCTTGCCAGGAAGAGACAGTTCTGATCTGCACTAAGAGTCCTTCTCCAGCACAATCCAGCAGGCATACAAGCATCTGTCATGAGCTGCCTGCTGGGGCTGATCCACTGTTCTGTCCTGGTCCTGTTGGAGTCACAGTCCTGAGCTGGACTTTTGTTCTCCCTGAGGAAAACTGCTGCACTTCAGATATGGTGGAGTGGGCTCAGGAGAACAGGGACTGAGACAAACCACAGGGAGAACTGCTGACCTGCCACAGTGTCAAGCTGAGCAGAAACCTTAATCCTCAGAGAGAGAAACTGCCAGCACCCAGGTGCTTGTGTGGTGCAGAAGCTCTTGAGTGAACACTAATCCAACATGCTTTTCCCTTTCTGTGCTGTGCTGGCTCACCTCTGCTGTTGGACACTGCAGTTTTTGGTATTTATGGGTGTTGATTTGTTAAAGGTCAGTCAGTCTTTGTAACAGACTTGCTTAAGCTGCTGCTGGCCTAGACTTGCCCTAGCAGGAGGGATGCTGGCAGCCTTCAGCTTTTTTTTTTTTACTGGTGTTATTTCCTTCACTGAAGGCCTTCACAGGCTGCTGTAATTCTCACCAAGGTGCAGGACAGGTTGGTGCACGTACCCACGTTCTTACTGGCAATCCCAAGCAATCTCTGTCTCTTGAGAAGATGCTGGAGTACCACTTGTGCAGCCATGTGTTGCTGCTGTGTTGCAAGAACAATTTAAGGTTTAAAGCAATCTGTAATTAACACCTGTGGCAACAGTATCCCTCTCTGCTGCAATCTTTTCTTGAGGGTATAGTTTCCCTCCAAGAAAAATGGAACAGGTAGACCAGGGCAGCAGTGTGATGAAGCATCCTGGCTGTCTAACCCCTGGATGGGTGTTCTTTCTGAGCTGTTGCAGGTGGTGTTATGTCTCAGCTCTTGGGTACCTGCTGGCTGTTGGCCAGACCTCCTGTGGTCAAAGAGCCACCTGGGAGGTTCTCTACAAGTGTAGAACCAGAGGGTCCCACTCTTAGGCAGAGTTGTACCTGCTTCAAACACTTCTGCCTCAGAACTGCTATAAATACTGCTGTAGCTTTCCCATTCCATGCACAAACTCTGCTCTCATCTCCCTGAATACCTGTGCTGGGCTCTTCATTCTGGGTTCCCCTGGCACATGCAGGGTTTCCTCATGCTGGAATTTCTCACTGGCAGCAGGACCATCCATGTGTTTCTGCTCTGAGCAGCTGGAAGTCTCCTTAAAGTAACCTGAGGAGGCAGCAGCAAACCAGGATGAAAGCATTACTTGGAGATAACTTCTGCCTGTTCTCAGCATAGCTTTGGGTGACCATCCCTCTTTGACAGTGAATGCTTTTGAAAGGAGTTTGCAGTGGTTTAAAGGGATGTGATGAGAGATTTGGCTGCTGGAAAGGATCTCTGGGATAAATTCTGTAGCCTTATCCAAACTATGGCTGCCAAACCTATTGAGTTCTTTGGGGAGAGCTTGCAACAACCTTGAAACATCCAGACAGGCTGTTCCATACATAAAAAGCTGTTTTATATTCCTGTTTATTTCCTTCCTATGTGGTAGAACTTCTGTCCTGCTGTTGAAAGGAGTGGTACTTTTCATTGTCTTGGGACATCTATTTCTTTATTCCAGGACTATCTCCTTTCTTTAAGAGCAAAACCAGATTTTCTGAGGAGACAAAAAAAGTCTTAACCTTTTACCAGCTTTTGGATCTCCTCATGTTTCCCTTGGCTTCATTCCTCAGAGTTTTTTGGTGATTTATTTTTGTTGTTTTTGAAGTGAGATGATACTAAACTGGTGTTTCCTTGCTTGTGTGGCCAAGCAACACCTGCTCCAGCCTTGAGATGTTCCTGCTTCTGGTTTCTTACAATCCTGACCTGCTGAAAGAGCTGATCTTTGGGATGGGAGGTGTTAGTCTGGGTGCCTTGGGAACCCATTATCTCAAAGGGACTTGAAAAGAGGATGTTTAAATAGCTTTTACCATGTATTCCTCACAGGCAGGGCTGCTGCCAGACAGGGGAAAGGGAAATCACCTTCAGCTGGGAGGGAAAACAGGACACTCCTGGGTGTGGGATGAGCCTTCCCTGGGCAGGAGAGGTCTGCTTTACCTGCACCTCTCTGGAGTTTAAGCTTGTAGAGCTTTGTGGCTTTGCCAGTGAGGTAGATCAAGTTGCTGGTGGTGGTCACTCAGGAGACTGATTTTGAATTTTGTGACCTGACCTAGAATTATTTGCACTTTGGCACTGAGCAGAATGAAGGCCAGAAGTTGTTCTGGGGAAGTCTGGGGTGTTTGGGAATGAGAGGCTTTTTCCTTAAGGAATGTCATGTTTTAGCTGTTTGGAGCAGTCTTGTAAAATGCCCTTTCCCCAAAGAAAGGAACAGATTACACTTTTTTTTCCTCCACTTTGGTTGGGAAGAACTGCCAGAAAAGGGTGTAGTGAACATTTCATCACTCTAAACCTCTTTGTTTTATGCTTCTTTTTTCTAACACTATTTTTATAACGTTTCCTTTAACTAAACGGATGTCTGTGCAAACCTCTTCTGTTGGTGTGAGTCGGGCTTGGGGCTGCTCGGGGTTCCACTGCGGTGTCCATAGGTGTGAGAGCAGCCCTGGCCAGCCAGCCTGGCTCCTGCAGCGGGAGAGCTTTACCTTCCCCAGCGATGGCTGGCCCTGGTGTCACCGCAGCTCGGTGTCGCTGGGAGCGGCCGTGTCCCCGGCCCGCTGTGTCCTTGTGCCCGTGTCCCCAGGCGCGCTCCCGCGCCGCCCTGCCCCAGGAGCGCGCTCCCGGCATCGCCGCTCGCCCTGTGCGCGCTCCCCTTAAAGCGGCGATGCCGCCGCAGCAGCGCGGCCTCCTGGGGCTCCGCCGCGGCCACTTTAAGGCCGGTCCGGGCCCACGGCGGAGCGGCCATGCTGCGGGCCCGGTGGGTGCTGCCGCTGGCGGTGGGCGCGGGGCTGGGCGCGGCCTTTGCCCGCCGGCCGCACCGGGACGATGAGGCCGAGGGGCTGCTGGCCCGCCTGCCCGTGCTGCCTGCCGTGGCAGCGGCCAGCCTGCCCGCACCGCCGGGCTCGGGGCGCACCGAGCTCAGCAAGTACGGGCTGCCCGGGCTGGCGCAGCTGCGGAGCCGCGAGTCCTACGTGCTGTGCTACGACCCGCGGAGCCGCAGCGCGCTCTGGGTCATCGAGCAGCTCAACCGGGACACGCTCAGCGGCGCCTCGGACCGCGCCGCCTGCGACTTCCAGGAGGACGACTCGGTGCACGAGTATCACCGCGCCACCAACGCCGACTACCGCGGCAGCGGCTTCGACCGCGGGCACCTGGCCGCCGCCGCCAACCACAGGTGGAGCCAGAAGGCCATGCGGGACACGTTCTACCTGAGCAACATCGCCCCGCAGGTACGGCCCGAGCTGCCCGGGTTCAAGGGCAGACGCTGCTCCCTGCCGGAGGTCCCCCGAAGTCACTCGGAGGTGCTTTATTTCCTGCCAAATTTACAGCAGGATCCTGCAAATTCACCTGCCTGTTTGTGCCTTTCAAGCTATGAAAGACAGATCCCGTTCAGTGCAGCTCCTGTCAGGAGCAGAATTAAACAGGGAGATGAACACTTGTAAAAAATTGGTGCCTTAGGCAGTGGGTTCTGTCCCTGGCGTGCAAACCAAGCTGTCACAGCTCCCAGGGCAGAGGTGGTAGTGGAGATCTCTTTGGAAAGTGCTTGGGGCTCTGTGAGATGTGTTACAGGTGATGTTACTCTGAACAGTGAGGAAATACCCCAGCAAATGACTACTGGTTGTGTTTCTAGAATCCTCATTTAAACCAGAACGCCTGGAATAACCTTGAGAAGTACTGCAGAAGCTTGGCAAAAAACAACAGGAATGTCTACGTCTGCACAGGACCCCTCTTCTTGCCCAGGTAAACCCGAGGGCTGAGCTGCACTGGCACCCAACAGATGTATTGTGCTGGCAAATGAAAACAGGCTGAGGGACCACACAGGAGGGATCTGCTAAGGGCCCTCTCAGTAGGTGAGACCAGCTGTGCACAGAGGTTCTGTGGAAAGGTACCTTCTTAGGATTAATTTATGTATTTCCCATCCGGATTATTATTTCATGAATCAAGTAGGATTCTTGAGCTGCAGTATAACCAGCTGGTTTTTGTTTGCAGTCCTTAACAATTTAGTAAGTTAGGTGATTACCAATTAGACTGCAGACCCCATCCCTGCAGAATAAAGCTTTCAGGTTCTATGTCAGGGACTACTTCTCCACTAAGGACATGACTTTATTTTCAAAGATCTCCATGTGGCACCAAAGAGCAGGTGTCTCATGTTGAGATCTCTTCAGCAGCAGGAAATAGCTTGGAAAGCCTGTTAAAGAGAGCCAGCAGGGAGGGGATTTGGGAGCAGCCCCAATGCACAGCTCACCCTCACCATGTCACGTAGCCTCTGCCCCAGCCATGTTTTACAGCCCTGTTGCAGGAGCAGAGCTGCTGCCTGCTGTGGGTGGGGGGTGTTAGAGGACTGAGGGGGTGGAATGACACCAAGCTAGGGGATAACCTGGCATGTTGCTGTTGGTGCAGGATGGAGGCTGATGGGAAGATGTATGTGAAGTACCAGGTGATTGGGAAGAACAACGTGGCTGTCCCCACACACTTCTTCAAGGTGCTCATCTTGGAAAAGGAGAGCGGGGAGATTGAGTTGCGCTCCTACGTGATGCCCAACAGCCCTGTGGATGATAAAATCCCCCTGGAACGGTTCCTCGTGCCCATTGAGAGCATTGAGCGAGCCTCAGGGCTCCTCTTTGTCCCAAACATTCTCAGGAGAACAAATAACTTGAAAGCCATCACAGCTGGAAAGCACTGAACCCTGACTGGAACAAACCCAGGTAACCCCTGGCAAGGGACTGGCAGTCAGCTGCAGAATCAGTTTCTTGTGCAGTTGTAGATGTGGGAATTCAGATTCAAACTTGTGCTTCTCTCTACCCTTCCCCTGTGTCTGACTGAAACACAGACACACAACTGGGCTCCAGAGTGGTCTGCAGGAGTCTCAGGGCACCTGATACGGTACTAGGTCTCCACTGCTCCCTTGGAGGTGTGAGGCTCATTCAGGCACAAAGGGAAGTCACAAACTGTTGCTGTTTAGCAGGGAAGGAGGGGGGAGTAAGGGAGAAGTTCCTGCTTTCCTGTGGCCAAAGACTGTACAATTGTTTTCTTTCAGAAGATGATTTTAGCAGTAAAGCTTTGAACACTCATGGTATTGGTTGTTTCTTATCTGCTCTTACCAAAGCTCTGAATATCTCAGCAGGAGGAGGGGAGGATGGAGCCAACTCTTCCAGCTGCTTTCCTGTCTGAGCTCACTAGGCAGAGCTTAAGGCATCACAGATGTAGCCAGACTGTAAGGAGATGATGATGTGTTTTTAGAGCTGAGCCTCAATTGAAGCTCCAGCCCTTCCTGCTGTTGGGAAGGATGAAGCCTTGAAGGGGGCTGGGGGAAGTAGGAACAGCTTCTTGCCATAAGTTCTGAGTTTGTTTCAGTCTGAAGCCACATTGTTCCAGAGGCACTGAGTGTGCCTACACCAAGACACACCTGGATTGCACAGCAACAGAGGTTCCATACTGCTTTATTCCCACTCCAGCTGTCTGAGTTGCTGAGACCAAGCCCGCTGCCCAGCCCATGCCAGCTGCTGGAAAGCAGCAACCAGCCCTTGGCTGGGCCATGCAGGCAGGAGGGCACAGACCTGCTGCTCCCAGCAGCAGTGAGTGCCTGGCTGGGCAGTGCTGCCAGCTCCAGTCACACACTGTGCTTTGGTCCTGCCAGGCTCCTGGAGTGATGCCCAGTACTCCACATTTGAAGAGCTGCCTCCCCAAGGGCAAGGTCAGTGGTTTCCCTTCCCTCAGCTGTCTTTGGGTGTCTTCACAGCTTCCTCAAGGTGTGGTCTCAGTGCAGACAGGGAGATCAGCAGTGCTTCCTGCAGCAGAGCCAGCCCAGTCAGAGCACACCTGGGCCATGTGTGTCACTGTCACAGGCCACCACCCAGCACTGCTGGGCACACCCAGTGCCATCAACCCTACCTCAGTCCGGATGGTTCTGCTGCCCTGGCTGGGACACGTGTTCGCGTAGAAGTCAAACAAGACACTTGGGTCGGTGACCTTCAGGTTTGGGTCCACATCAACCCCAGCTTCCAAGCCCTCAAGGCCTCCAAATACGACAAGGGCATGCCTGGGGAGAGCACAAGGTCAGGGTGGGAGGGCAGAGTGTCCAGGTGTGTGTCCAAGCTCCTGTGTGCTGCTGGAACAGGGAGCTCTGTTGCTGCTGCCTCCCCACCAAAGCCCCATGGAATCTGGCTAATGTGACAGTCCCTGCTACCAACTCCAGAGAAACAGGGAAAGAACTGGCCTTGTCCTGGGGTATTTCCCCTGCTCTACTGCCAACACCAGCCTCACTGGGAGCTCTGAGTGGGGGAAGCAGGTAGGACACAAACCTGAAGGAGGGCAGAGTGACCTGGTCCACAGTGCTGCCCCGCTCTGAGGTTCCAATAGAGAGATCATAGCCTTCCTTGAATGGGCACTCAGAAAAGACAGCACCTGGAAAAGAGTTTGGGGTTCCTGCTGCCATGTCCTCACCCATGTGCCTTCTGGACAGGCTAAAACACTCCATGGTTGAGTGGCAGCAGGAGTTGCTTTCAGTGCCAAAAGTGTATCTGGAGACAGAATGACTCCTCTTTCCTACATCATTCCCTTGCTGCAAGAGTCTCCTCTATCCTTTTCCTCAAAGCTCAAGACAGGTGCCAGCAACCACCCCCTAACAGCTTACAGTCTTCCTACAAGGTCCAATCAACCAGAAGACAGGAGAAGAATATTCAAGGGTTCTTTAACTCCAATTCCAGGGCTGGCTCTGATGTGAATGATAGGATGTCATTATCACAGAAATAGAAAAGGGCACCAACTCATCTCTTGCTGTTTTGCAGCCATCTGGAGGTTACAGGGCAGTCCTGGAGGGCGACTGGGATGGTTCATGCCTCGTTTCACCCTAAAACTTAACTGCCCCATGGCTGCTGCCTACATGTGTAAGCTAAAAGTCTCCTTCAGACAAGGAGATTTCTAGCAAAGAGATGCATGCAGCCAGTAGTCCTGAGCCTGGTGTGGAAGCCCAGGCAGAGAATCTCTGTGGATACTCACTCAAGCAGGAGGCCAGGCGGACGCTGTAACCCCAGTACAAGCCTGAGGCTTCCCGGGGATGCTGCGAGGACACCACGGTGCCTTTCCGCACTTTGGCTTCTGAAAGAAAGCAAAGAGGTTTAACAGCCCCTGTGATCTGGTGAGATTTGGCCAGCCACAGCCAGCGGTTTCTCCTAGAGCAAGGCACTGACTGGGTGTGCAACATCACCCTCTCTTTTTTTGGAAATTTGGTGAGTTCCTGTGAGTGTGTTTGGGCTGTTTATTGCTGAGCAAAGAGCTGACAGTTTCCATTTATCAAGGGATGTATGGTAAGAGTGTTATGAAATTTGTGTATGGAGTGAAGGAAACACACAGAACTGTTGGTTCCCTTCAAACCTGTCATATGGAAGCAGCAGCTCCTGAAGTTTGCAGGTGCTGCTGGAGCCATGGGTTACCTGGATTCTGGGGCTTCTCCAGGCGCACGGTGACTCGCAGACCAGGGTTCAGCTGTTTGTCAATCCGCACCTCCTGCAGGGACAGCCACCATCAGCACCAGACACGCTGGAAGGACTGGGGAAGGTGGGGAAGAAAAGGAATCCTTTGAGGAAGTGGGGGTCTGTTCTGGCCTGGAGCTGGAATGAGGAGCTCTGTGTGTGGCTTAGGGGCTTGGTTATCAGTCTGAAGCTTGTTTTGCTGCTCAAAGATTCAGCTGCAGCAGTAAAGCAATGATCTGCTGGAATGTGTGGGGCCTGCTGGGGCTTGGCAAGCCACAAACATTGCAAAGTTCAGAAGGGACAAGACAGCAACAGCCTTAAACCCCCCCAACCAGCCCACTGCAGTCTTCAGAAACCCAGCAGCGCCCACCCTGCCTGCTTCAAATCTGCCAGAGAGACAAGGGAAGTTGTTTTGGCATTTGTGGGTAACAGACACACCTTCCTCATCCCACAGTTAACTAAGGAGCCTTTGCCTGGCTTTGCTGGCCGGTCCAGCACGATGCCCTCCCGGTACTCCGACTCCTCGTCCATCCGCATGTGGTGGGGGCTGTCCAGGGGGTTGAGCAGCCCTAGAACACAGAGCAGAGAGGTGCTGGGGGGAAATCACAGCTGCAGGTGCTGGTGTTCCCCTGCTCCTTCCCTCTCAGGACCAGCACTAAAGTGGGGAAAGGTCCTGGCTGTCCCACACGCAGTGAGCCAGAGCTCAGGAAGGAGAGAGACAACTGCCCCTCACCTGCAAACTGCAGATCCTCATGCTTTGGAAAAAAGGATTTCCTCAAGTACCTGGCACCAGAGAAAGGTGAAATGTGAAAAGGTATTTTTATGGAATCTGGATCTCAATTGTAGCCTTGTTCTTACTCAAAGGAGATGAGCATAAAGAAAAGCAAACTTACTGAGGGCACTCCAAGTACTGCAGGATCCGAGCCAGCTGCACACAAGCCTTGCCTTTCCTCCCAATTCCTTCAAAATCCCCCTCCACGGTCCTGAAAGTGAAAGCAAGCAGCTTGTTAACTTGGCTTGAGATTGGTCAGGTCTCCAGAAGACCAAGCCTTGCTTCTTAATCTGACAATAGCAGCACATCCCTCCCTTCTAACCCTTGTAAAAGAGCTGCTCCAGAGGCAGTCTGTTAACAAACCATTCTTGGAACTCTCCATAAGCCAACTATCTTCCTCAGTTTTGTTTTTTGATCTTTATGTATTAATGTGATGTGGCAGTTGGATGCTCCAGGATTGCATGGCTTGGCCAGTTAACTCAGGTACAGGTCCAAGTGAAAAACTGAAGGATAGCAAAGCATCTTCTATAAGGATACAGGCCCTGTCCTGTCCCTCCACAGCAAGGTTTAAGGGTGCACGAGAACTCAGCCTCCTATTGCTTTGTCAATCTCATGTTGGGATAAATTATCTGAGCTGCCAGGGCAGTTCAGTCAACGTCGTTTTCCCTGGGGTTTAGCATGCACTGGGGAGAGGTACATGCAGTTCCCTCGTGCCTTAGCTTAATAAAAGAGTGAAGAACAGAAAACTAAGAGGAAATACTGTGCAGAACAAGATGGCTCTTCCTTCAGAGAATCACAGAATGATCTGGGTTGGAAGGGAACTTAAAAGATCATCTTTCCACCTCCTGCCATGAGCAGGGACACCTTCCACTATCCCAGCTGCTCCAAGCCTTGTCCAACCTGGCCTTGGAAATTCTAGGGACGGTACAGCCCCAGCCTCTCTAGGACAGCTAAAAGCAGTGTTTGCCTCACCTGACGTCCTCTCCAGTCTCGTCGAACACCACGATCTCATCCACGCAGAAGATGGCGCAGGCCCGGCCGATCTGCCCCGCCAGGTACGTGCGCAGCTCCAGGGACTGCGCGTTGTTGAGGATGGAGCCGGGCAGGGCCACGCTCAGCGTGTGCCGGCGGCCTGGGGAGCACAGACACGGCACAGCCACCTTTATTGCTGCTCTTGTGGTGGGGGAAAGGCAACTTCTGTCTTTTTAGATTTAATCGTAGGTTTTCTCATAAGAAAGATCTCTAGTGCAGTGGTTGCTGCACAGTGTTTGTGCCTGTTTGGGCATGTGGGCTGATCCACTCGGGATCTATGAAGTAACACCTTTCCTATCGACAGGTAACATTTACTGCCTTTTAACAGCCAGGTTTTATAGCACTTTCCACCCAGGTCTCCCCACCGGATCACAGCGGCATCACCTCTGTCTTCCTTCTGCTCCTCCTGCGTCTGGGCTTGTTGTTCCTCCAGTTCTCGCATCCGCTGTTTCTCCAGTTTCTTCAGCAATTTCAATTCCTTCCATTTCTTCTTCTCTGCTTTCCCTGGGGCGGAGAACAGCACCTGGCGTTAAACTCCGCTCCGAGCGGCCCCAGCCCCCGCGTGTGCCCGGCCCTCCTTACTCTCCTGCCTCCAGCGCCGCCAGTCCACCTTCCTGTCCTCAACCTACGGGGCACAGCACGCGTTACCGCCGGGCTCCCCTCAGAGCCGGGCCCAGGGCACGCCCCGGGCTCCCCTCAGGGCCGCGGGCTGACCCCAGGGTCCCCCAGCCCACCTGTGAAACCTTAGGGCGCTTCGCCACGCTGCTCCCGGAGTCCGCCATCTTCCCGCGCTGCCGGCCACGCCCCCCGCTGCTGATTGGTCGGGGAACGCAGGCCCCGCCCCGGCAGGGAGGAGCCCGGGAGTCACGTGGGCGATGTTTAACCGGCCCGCGCGGCAGCGAAGCTAAGCAGGGTCGGTCGCGTTCCGCGGGTGGATGGGAGACCTCGGACACAGCGGGGCGCGGGGTGCAGCCCGGGGCGCCGAGGAGGATCACAATTCCCGTGTGTGTGTATGTGTATTTGTGTGTGAGCAAAATCTGGGTACTCGCGTCTCCGTGTCCTTGCACAAGCCCTCCGTGCGTTCTGGACGATAGGTAGATGCACCCTGCCCTTTGCAGGTTGTGTCATGGCCTAGGGAAGAGCCCACACACGTGGGGGTGTTGCAATTAATCTTCATGTTAATAAGCTAATTGCACGGTTCTTTCTCTGTTTCAGCGATTGCTGATTTTCTCCTCGTGTTTGGCACGTATATTGGCACAAAAGAGCTTTCAGCAGCACCCTGACCCACCCAGCTGAGCAAGGTGAGATGGGCCACCAGGAAAGGCAGGTGGCTTTTTGCCTCCTTCCCTCTCACCCTCCCTCCTGCTGCCTTGCAGCTCTGCCTCCAAGGGCATTGGTATCACCAACTGCAGCCCAATCTGTAAAACCCACTGAACTCTCCCCACCAGCCTGAGAGGGAGGAGCAGCCACCATCACAGGACCCAAGGCAGATGAGGCAGCTCTCAAGGAGAGTTCCATCAGCCCTGCAGTCTTTACAGAGACATTTACTCTTCCATGATTGCGGTAATTCCACTTTAATAATTTAACTGCTACAAACACTCATCGCACAGTCTGTTTCACACAGCTCCTGTGGTTGATGATGATGTTTTACACTCTTATCTGGGCTGAAATCGATGCTGATGCAAGAATTACCTCTCCAGAATTGTTCATGTTGCCCCATCTCTCTAGGTAGGAGGTTGTGGTGGCCACCAGCAGTAGGAGCAGCCAAGGCCATGATGCCCATCCTCCCCTGCCACTGTGTGCACTTGTCAAAGCCCAGAAAAGGTTTTGTTCCGCAGCGTGGACGATGCTGCCAAGCCCTGAGAAAGTGCCAGAAGTAATTTGGAAGGCCTGACAATAGCCAGACTACTGGTTTTCCTGTGGGGAAACCAACTGTGGGGTCATCTTCCCCAGAGATACACAGAAAAAAAATAGTGGGGAAAATAGTTTATGATGGGAAATGTTATTTCATTGGGTTTAAAAATTTGCAGGATCATAGGAGTCACCTTACTGATGGCTGGTGATACTGGCTAGTCCTGTGGGAACGTGAGTGCCAGAGGAAACGCTGCCCTGAGTGGGGATGTGGAGCCACACAAACTCTGCAGCATGGCCTTGAAGGTAGGTCCTGAAACACCTTCTCAGAATTTGATGGTGAGAGAGAATCCCAGGAGCCATCCTCACCTTGTGTGTTGCTGCATGCATCTCAGAACTGATTAGCAAAGTTTTTATATGCAAGAAACATCAAATACTGTCAGTGCACACAAAGTCTCACTTCTTGAGATCATTTCACAGTGTCTGAAAACATCCCCCAGGCCCTGGGCCTGGAAAAACGTAACCATTTGTCTGACAGAAAATGTTATTGAAAGCACTGAAGTAAGAACAGATCAAAGCTTGCAGACAGGTGAAGAAGAGCAGTTGGGGCAGATGAGCACCAAGGAGAGCCTGGTTCTCTCTCAGTGTATTCAGGAGCTGGTTTTCTCCTGTTTCCATTTTTGCAATATGTCATTTGCTGCCTTCAGTGTAGCTTCCTCCTAAAAAATACCACAGGTTTGGTCAGTGGGTAGCCAAATCCTATTCCCCCTCACTGCTGCCACTGTTGATACAAAAATCCTGTTCTCATTTTGGAGCATTGCAGGTTCAGTATGAGACAGGCACAGCCATCTGTGGGACACACACAGCCACTGGGCAGCTGAAGGGCCACCTAGAGAGTCCCTTCCTTGGCCAAGAAATTTAGGATGCTGATGGGACAAGGTTTAGGATGGCCCTGGCACATCTGCTGCCCCAGCTCAGCCCATGTTGTTCCAGCTGGGATGCCATGGTGGGCTCCAATCCTGCATTTCTTCTTGGCATTTCTCTCATTAAACCAGCCCTGATTGCTACTCCCAACCTTGCCTTCCTTAGTGCTGTCCCCTATCTCACCTTTGCAAAGCAGAACCGGATGAAATTGGTGTAGTTGTTCTTGTGGGCCTCGCTGTAGAAAGCGGAGAGGGGGATGGCAGCAAGGCCCTGGGAGAAGGAAGCACGTGGAGCTGAGGTTCCTGCTCTGGGGCTGGCCTGCAGCCTGCTGTGCCCCAGTGTGGGTGAACTCCAGGCCCCAGCCATGAGCTTGGGTGAGCACAGGGGGCACAAACCCACCCAGGGCAGCGGAAAGGCCCAGACCCATTTACCTTGTTCTTGACCATCCACTTTGTGAATCTGTAGTCGTAGGGCTCATCTGAGTCGGGCGCATCAGGGACATCAGATTCTGGAGAAGCACAGCAGGACAGAGCTGGGGCAGCTGCCAGGTGCCTCAGCCAAGCCCCAAGCCTTGCAGGTTGGATGGAGAACATGCAGTCCATCCCTGCTTTGATGATGGCTTATCCAGGTTCCTGCCCCTGCCAGTAGTAACCACCCCCCAGACCCAGCCCACCTGGGCAGGACTGCAGGTGACTCACTGAACGGGGAGATGTCTGCCACCAGGAAGTAGGTGCCCTCAGGGATGATGGGTTTCATCCCCAAATCGTCCAGGCTCTGAACCAGCCAGTCTCTCTTTTGCTGCAGCTCCTTGGGCAGCTGGACAAAGTAACTCTCTGGTTTTCCATAGAGTGTGAGCTCCCTCTGGAAGCCCTGGGCCACGGCCTCCTGTAAGGAGAGGAGCCAGTGCCCAGTGGGAAGATGGTCAGGGCTTTCTTGGGAACTGAAGTTCCTGCAATTCACAGGTGATGAGGGAGCTCTCTGCCTCCAGCCCCTCTGAACTGCCCCTTAGATTTGTCAATGCAAGATAAGGAATATACCCCAGGCAAGCTGGACTCTCCCCTTTCTCCCAGACATGTAGCAACTGTAGGGAGAGAAGGAGGAGCCTCTCCAGGGCACCACAAATCATTTGTGTGTGCCTTTCAGGTCAGCTGTGGGCACGAGGACCATCTCCTACCCCTGCTCCGGGGGTTGGGAATTGCAGGGCCAGGTGCAGGGAGCTGCCTTACCTGGGCAATTGTGGCACAGTGGTACACTGAGTTCTGGTGCACGGTACGGAGGTGCTGCAGCAGCCTGTCAGGGCCCACAACCCAGCCCACCTGCAGCCAGGAGAGGAGGAGGAAGATGATGAATCTCTGGGTACCTGCTCAGGCTCCCCTTTCTGTGCCTGTGCTGGTTTCACTGTGTTTTCTAGACAGAACTTTCATGAAGCAGCTCTGGTACTTTCAGACCCTGAGGCTCAAAGCTGAGCGTGGCTGCAGTGTCCCCAGCGCTGTGCTATGGCAAAGGGACAGGGATGGGGACAGGGACACAATGAGGTGCCACATGGGATATTCACCTTCCATCCAGTGGCACTGAAGGTCTTCCCAGCACTGCCGACGATCACCGTGCGGTCCCACATCCCTTGCAAGCTGGCTGGCAATGAAAGGAGAGAAACCTCCATGGTAGAGCTCAGCATGCTCCTTTCTGGCACCTGGGAGCTCTCTGTCCACCATAATCCACAGTGATCTCTTGTGTTCACAGCACATCTTTCACCTGGATGAGCCTCAAAGCACATCCCAAACAGGCAGCCAGGTTTCTCAAGAGCATCTCCTTTTAATTAAGCATTTTCAGGCATGCACCCAGCCCCTGGGGCTCTCAGGGATGCCAAGCACCATCACCCTGCATCAAGGTGATGGCATGTTACTCCAACTGGAAGAACAGGCTGAAATCGTGTTGAAATGGATTTCCTGAAACTAGAGACTCAGAAAACTGTGCCTTTACACAGCATGGGACAAGAAACAGTTTCACTGGGGCCAAGGGGCTTTTTGTTCTAGATCTCCCCTCTAACTGGCTATGAAGTCAGAGCTTCTATTTAGGACTTGGTTTGGAGGCTGAGATTGAGGTGCAGCAAAATACCTCCAGTGGGGGATTCCTGCCTAGTACAGCTGGCAGCTCCTGGCACTCAGGGGCCGGCAGTGAATGCCCTTTCCCCGCCCTGAGCAGCCCCAGCCCCGCCCGTACCGATGCGGATGTGCTGCTTCCCGTCGTACACCAGCCACTCGTACACCTCGTCGCTGATGCACAGCACGTCGTGCTTCACACACAGCTCTGCAATCAGCCCCAGCTCCTCTCGGCTGAACACCTGCAGCAGGCACAGAGGGCAGCAGAAATGCAGCAGCAGCGTTTCTGAGCCCCTGCCTGTCCCTGAAGGTTGTGTGTATCCTCCTGGCACCATCTCCCATGCCAGGAGGGGCAGGAGTTGGTCTAAAAAAACACCAGGAGCCTGAGCACAGCCTGTGGTGCCCCCACAGCACCCACTTCCCTCGTGTGCAAGGCAGGTTGAGTCACTGCTGACTGCAAATGTGCAGCTTCCAGCATGGCCAGCAGTGTTACCTTGCCCAGAGGGTTGTTGGGTGAGTTCAGGACGATGGCTTTTGTCCGTTCATTGAATTTAGAAGCCAGTTCAGCTGGGTCCAGCTGCCAGTCTGCACTAGACATCAATTTTCCATCTTTTGGAGGATTCTGGAGAGAACACAGGAATGTTGGCTTGCTTTGCTACCTCTGCACTTTGTTTATCACTCACCTCTTTGCTGACTGCTGTGACTCTGCCCTTCTCCACCCACTCACCGGTCTCAGAGGGACAAACACAGGTGTCCCACCAGCCATTTTCACCATGGGCTCATAGCAGTCAAAGAAGGGTTCAATGATTATCACCTGGAAGAAAGGGACATGTCAGCATCCTCCTGGTCCTGCTCAGACCTTCCCTGAGTGTGCAGAGAGCAATGGGAGGGACAGGACATTTTAATCCCTTAATTGTTTAATGGAGAACCTGCATTGCCTGTGGGGAATGTCAAGAAGGACACCACCACTCATAACCAAAAGGATTATTTTGCTGTATCAGAAATGAGGCAGTGCCCTGCAGCAGATAATTTCTTCCTTTGGAAGCTCAAGTACTGCAGAATGGGGATAAAACTGGTTTTGCTTTGGAAAAGGACAATGCAAACCAGCCTGCAGGTCCCCTGGGGGAAGGCTGCCAGTGCAACAAGCCCTAATCTTGGGTTACCTCATCACCTTCATCCACTAAAGCCTGGAAGCAGCAGAACAGGGCCTGGTATGCCCCCACAGTCACCATCACATTGGTCATGGGATCCAGGTCTCGTCCAAGCAGCTTCTCGAAAAACTGGGCTAGGACCTTCACCAGAGCTGGGTGGCCCTGTGGGGTGAGAGGAGGGTAGGAATTGAGTTGCAGAAGACTCCTAAACCAAGGATGAACCCTTGGAAGGGGACTGAGAAGCCAAGAGCCCTGTGAGATCTTCCAGCCTGGCTGCTTCAAACATCCCAGTAAAGCAGGGAGTTACTGGGAACAGTGGGCATGGGTCGAGGCTGGATGTAGGTTTTGCCTCATGTTTTTTCCTGTTTATTGCTGAGCTCTGAAGCAGCCAGGGCTGGTGAGGAGTGAGGGGTGGTGCTGGGAGGGAGGTCTGTCCACTCACAAAGGCTCGGGTGTACTGGTGCAGCATGTGGTTCCCCCCGCCGAGGGCTCTCGTCAGTGCCTCTGTCAGAAAGTCTGGTGCAGGGAAGTCAGGGAAGCCCTGGCCCAGGTTCACCTTGGAGTAGGTAGCAGCCAGTTTTACAAACTCCACCCTGGAGAGAAGGAAACAAAAGCATTTTCAGCAGGTCTGAGCAGTGTGCGTCCCTTTGGAAGGGAGTGGGGTTGGTGTCCCTCCTGCAGGGTCATCCTGTTGCTCACAGGCAGGCAGGACCAAGCACAGCTCAGCTCAGACCTGTTGCAACTAAAGCAAGGATGATGAGCTATTGCACTGGGGGAATGGTTTTAATTTATTCTCCAAGGAAACAGCTCCTCTGCTCAGTGTGTGGTCCCAGCTGAAAGCCTGTGGTGTTTCTGATCACACTGGACTGGGCAGGAGGGGACTTGGAGGTTTTCAAGCTCACACCAGCTCTGCACAATTCAGCAACCAGACACTGTGAAGGCCTCTGCAGAGGGCAGGTGGGCTGAACTCACTGCTCATCTCAAATCAAACAAGAACCAGCTCACTGGCAGTTTGTGGCTTGAACCCAGGCACAGCAGGGCCTTGGGGAAAGACCATTTCAATCTCTTCTTCCAGCATGAAACTTTCCCAGTGCCACATTGTGCCTGGCAGGATGGGAATGGCATTTGCAGCAGCCCTTCACCTGCCTCTCACCTTGCCCCAAGGTGAGCTTGGAGCAGGTGGCAGGCTGCAGCAAACACTTGGCTGAGGTTTGGATGCCACTGGGATCATTTGGGTGGATGGGTCAGAGGGAGGGCAATGCTTCTGCCTGCCCGGTGGTGCAAAACACCTGATACAGAACCTGAGGTTCTGCAGGTACAGAACTGGCTCACAGTAAAGTCCTCTGGGACAAACTTGCTCTGATGTGCTTCCTGCATACAGGCAAAGCAGTTGAGGGAAACTTCTGCTCTGTGCTGTGTGGCTACTGTGGTTCCAATCTGGTTTTAGGATGCCTAAAACCACATTTACCACCTGGGTAAACCAGATATTCTTTTAACTTACCAGATATTTTTATCTATTCCTTCCAGCCTCCGAGCTTGCAGTGGCCTTGACATTTTTGCCTGCAGAGAGGGAGAAATAAAGTGCGTTTGAGGCTTTTAAATGAAGCCACAAAGGGGCCTCCCCAGAAAGTTTTTCCCAACAGAAGGTGTGCCCTTTAGTATTGCTTCATGGGCTGTTCCTGACTGACCTTGGAGCAGTAATACTGTTGCAGTGGTTTCTGCTTTCACTTACAAGTTTCAACAAGATTTGGGAAAATAGATGAACAAGAGAAGCTTTTGTACACTCCCTGGGGAGGTGGCAGTGCTTAAACCTCATTACCTGTTGGGATTAGTCATGGGGTCAAGCTCAGCCAGGCTGTAACAGCCAGGCCAAGGACCCCACACCTCAGGCTTTTATCTTCCATAATCTCTCCATCTCACTCTGCAAGCCATGAAATACCCCCTTTTCCAAGAAGAACAAACTATTTTATTCCATGCTGCTCTCTGAAGTAGCAGAAGCAGATACTCTTCTGTCCTGAAGTACTTGGTGAGGGGGCTTGCTCTAGATCCTATAAAATGTGCAGAGTTTTCTATTTAAAGTTCATGTCAAACCCAAGCAGTAACTCAGTACAGGCAAGAGAGAGCAGAGCACAGAGGTCAGTGTGATGTAAGAGACAGAGTCACCATGCTGTGACTGATTTGTAATTTCCATGTACATCATGGCTCAGGGGAGTGGAAAGAAAGACAGCAGGAAACACTGAAAGCAAAACCCTCCTTCCAGTTGGACAAGCACAGTGGGAGAAAGTTGGATGTGCTTTATGGGGAATTCATCATGAGAATGATGAAAAGTGGCAGAGACAGAACTTAATAACTCAGCAGGGCAGGGAAAAGGTACCCAGACAGGGAAGGGGATGGAAACTGGAGACAAATGATGCTCAGTGCACCAGAAAGAGCCAGTGTGGGGGCATGAGAAGGGCAGCCCTGAAGCAATGAGTCAAGAAAACCACTGTCACCACAGCAAATAAAATACATTTGAACTGGAACGAGGAAGGCATGTGAAAGCAGCTGAGGTGAGATGCAGAGCTGGGATGTGCAGGGGTCTGTGCTATGCTGTGGCAGGATGGTGGGGAATACCAGGTCAGCCTCCTCCCAGCTGCAGCAGGACTTACCTGCTCCCCTCTGCTGCTCCCACAGCACTGCACCAGAATTTGGGTAGTGCCCCAAGGAGATTTTGTGCTGAGGTCCTTAGATTTTTATACAGCTTCAGCCCTTACCGGAGGTCTCTGCAAACACTCTGCAGAGGAGCCCTGTGTTTCAGAGGGCACCAGGTGGACTCTGCTCCACCTTGGTGCCAGGCAGGCAGCCAATGACAAGCAGAAGTCACTGGCTCTGGGGCAGCCTCTCCTCTCCCTCTCCCTCTCCCTCTCCCTCTCCCTCTCCCTCTCCCTCTCCCTCTCCCTCAGCTCTTTCTGCACAATTCTGCACTATTACAGTCACAAGACCCAGTGCCTGAGCTGATTTGGGTGGGAGCAGAAGGATTTACGGCTTAGGAAGTAAAAGATAGCTGGATGTAAAATATTAACAGCTCCAGTGCTATTCTTGCAAGGTGGGGTTGCTACAGGTCAGAGAATTTAATAGATGACCAAGTGTGATGGGGATCAATGGGAAGAAGGTGCCTTAAGCCTTGAAATTCCCAGTTCTTCAGGAACAGAAATAACAAATACTACTTTTTTCTGATTTCCCCTCCATCCCATCCTATTCCCAGCCTGTGTGTGATGGAGAGCAACACAGGCTCAGGACCATGCAGCCCTCAAATGTGTTTCAGCCTGTTCTGGTTCCCAGACAGAAGGTGCAGTTTGCCAGGCAGCCACACAGGAGAGCTGAGTGCCAACAGGACCTGGCACCCATGAACTTCCACCAGTGACTGCTGTGTGTGACTGCCTCACTCTGCTTGTTGGGATCTCTGAGTGGGATGCTGGTATTTTCCAAGTACTTTGCAAAGCCAAGAGGTTCTAGTAGAGACCATCAGATGTAGCAACCCCACAAACAAGGAGCCTTTTCTATGAAGGATATCCCCTTATTATGAGAATCCTTTAAAAACGCTCCCTGGAAATAAGCAGGCACAGAGGAAGTTGTACCAAAGTGGCTTTTCCTGATGTGCTCTGTCTGCTCTTGCTGCCAAGGTGAGCTCCCTGGGCAGGCTGCCAGCCAGGAACAGTCCCACTGGGCATTCCATACCTCTCTGGAGCAGGAGCTAAGCCCAGCACCGCTGTTCCTCTCCAGCAAGAAGTGACGCAGGGACGGTCCCGCTCTCCTGAGCATGCCACAGCTCCTGCTGCCTGGCTCCTACAGGCACAGACCTGCAATTCCCAGAGACAAAGACAGGCCTGAGAGCTGCTCCACAGGGCTAAAACAAACGTACCTGGGATGGGGCAGACCCAAAGCAGAGGCTGTTCTGCCACAGAGAGGAAAAGGCAAAACAAGCTGCTTTGTGTGTTGTCACTGCAGTGTCCAGCAGTGCTGGGGCTGTACTTTGTGCCCATGACACACAGAATCAGGATCACAAAGGCAACCATGACTTCTGCCCCCTCTCTCCCAGGCTTCCCACACTTTGCACCCATGGGAGTGGCATGGACACCAGTGAGGGCATCCTCTGGGAATTTGGTACTCAACATCAGCTCCCTATCCAGTGTCAGAGCTCAGGTAATTCTTGTCTCTGCCCTTCCTCCCTTGCACCACCTTCACCTTCCTGGCCCATACAGAGAATCTCTGGCCTCTCAGCTGCTGCAGCTCTGTTTTTTTATTCAAATAACCTTCTAAAGTTATTTTGGTGATTATCTTTCCTTCAAAGCCCCAAACAAATTTATTTCTGTGTCTAAAATGCAGCCTGTTCCTTCACCTCAGGTTCCTTCTATTATTCTACAGTATTACTTAAACATGCAGTATTTAAAGTAAAATAAGTTAATGTTTTCTTAGGTACTTGGCATAAAAGCAGTGAGGCTGGAGGATGCATGCACCTTTATTATAACCAGCCATGCATTAATTTACCCATCTGCCAAAAAAGTAATTAAAACAGGTTTGAAGCTGACCAGCCCACAGGTAAGCTCTCAATACTCCTAAGAGCACTTTCCATCCTTACATGCAGGATCTGAGTCCCCAGTATTCTACATTTTTATTTCTTAAAAAAGTGCAAAGCAGCTGCCAGCCAAGACCAGTAGGGGACACTGCTTTGGGGTGCAAAGCAAAAGAGTCCTGGAATGAGGGGACCAACCCTGCAGGAGACAGAATCCAAGTGAAAGTGGCAGTAAAAAAGGCTTTATCAGATGGCAGCAAATCACAGCGCTGTGCAAGGGCTGGGGAGCAGCACCAGGGAGCAGCCGCTCGCTCTGGAAGGGGACACCGGACTGAGCAGAGGATTTCGGAGGTGACAGCCCGAAGGTCACCTCGGGGACTGCTCACTCGCCACCTCCAGCCCTGGGGTGCAGCCGGAAGGCTCTGGGGACACGGCTGTCCCTGGATGTGCCCTGGGAGGAGAGCAGGGAGGCTCTGGGGACACGGCTGTCCCTGGATGTGCCCCGAGACAGCACAGGGAGGCTCTGGGGACACGGCTGTCCCTGGATGTGCCCCGGGATAGCAGGGAGGCTCTGGGGACACGGCTGTCCCTGGATGTGCCCCGGGATAGCAGGGAGGCTCTGGGGACACGGCTGTCCCTGGATGTGCCCCGGGACAGCAGCAGGAGCAGGGCGGGTGCAGGAGCTGGCACTGGGGACAGAGCAGCTGCCGGAGGGACAGCGGGGACAAATCCAACTTACAGGGAGCTGGCCGAGCTGCTTTAGGCTGCCGAGGCTGGCAGAGCCGCCCGGGCTGCCCGGGCACACATCCCGCTGTCCCGGCCCCACGGCTTCGGCGGCGGCCGCACTTCCTGGGAGGAGCCGGAGCTGCAGCCCCGCTGGGGAAAATCCGGCCGGGAAAAGGCTCCGACGGGTTTGGCTGTCTGGGAAAATACCCCGATGGCATTACCATAGTGGCGTATTTTTTGTGGTTTGGGTGTAAATACTTTAGCGTGGCTGGGAATTTCCCTTGGAGTGAAACCTTTTTGAAAAATGAATTTTTAAGTCAAAATTCTCTCCAAAATTTCATCCTGCAGGCTTAATGTTATTAGAGAAGGGATAAGGTCCTCCTGCCATGACACAGGCTGTGGAATCCCTGGACACAGATCCTGGCTGAATCCCTGTGGCCAGGCAGGGACAGCAGCGATTTCAGGGATGCAGGAGCTGAACTCCCCATCCGTGTTTGGGAGCTCACAGGTGCCGCAGTCAGGGATTGACAGAAAACTGCCCTCTCTTCCTTCTGTGACACGGCTTGACCTTGATGATGAGTCAGGTCTCCTGAATGATTTGTGTCTCCCTTTCACAGCAGGAAAAAGTGAGCCATGGGGGAAGGAAGCGGCTGCATCCGCTGTGCCAAAGGTTCCCAATCCCAACCTGACATCCCACAGGCATCTGTGATTAAGCAGGAGGGAATGTCCGGAGGGAGAGGAAAACTCTGTTTTCTAAATTTCTGTTTAACTCAAGCACTGAAACAAACAGATGGGAGGAAAGCTTGGTTCTGTAGGAATGTTCACGTCGCATCCGGAGCTATCAAATGGCTCCGTGGCCTTTTACCCTCTGCTTTCTTTGTCCTGTCCTCCACCAGCCTTGTGCCTTCCCTAGTTGTTGTCTGGCCCTGAACTGAGCTAATTTGATTAGGTATATTAGCAAAAAGCCAGTTTGGGAGAAAAGTGGCCAATTTTCTGTCAGGTCCTTGAGTTGAACCTGGGTCAGGTTGGATGTGAGGGCAAAAGGTCCTGAAAGGAAAAAGAGATGTGGGAAGGGAGGGTTGGGAGAAAAAGGGATGGACACAAGCCCTCGCCTTCTCTGTCAGGATTTAGGTTTTATATTGGTCCAAGAGTATCATGAAACTTCGCCTTAATGCCTTCTTGAAATTCAGCAGAAATTTCTGGATGAGGTCAGTGAATTAAAGGACACATCTGACCTTGTACTTTTTACTGTGAAACTCAAGGAAAGTTATGACCCTCTTTTTCTTCAGGTAATTTTAATTTAACAGATGCGTCTGGACAAGAACAATTCTTAATTAGCTTTGAGTTAAAAAAAAAAAGGCTATTTGCACTGAGCTGGTAAGAGTTTACAGCACTGTCACTGGGATCCCAGCTCCTCTGATATAGGTCCTGTGCCTGTGGCTAAAGGAAGCCACCAAGATTTATAATATTCCTAGAAAGCCATAGATAAACTTATTTTATTGTTAAATATATCACTGGTGTATACAAGTTAAAAGTGACTGCACTTAACCACTCAGAACCGCCTTCTGTACAGTAATAAAATTACAACGAATGCCTTTGAACCATCCTTTATGAATTTAAAAAGAAATTATGCTGCACAGCGTCCTCCATTGCGTCAGACAAGTAAAAATAACTACGATTAATCACTTTTTTCGGGCACCACAAACTCCACAGCAGCTGGAGGCCCTCAGGGCCGGCTGGAACTGCGGCGGCTCCTTTAAGGGCGGCGCCATTTTGAGCGCTGCCCGGCACCAAGATGGCGTCGCCGCCCTCACTCCCCCCCCGCTCTTCCCGCCCACCCCGCTATGGAGTTCGCCCTGCACAAAGATGGCGGAACGGGGCGATGGCGGCAGTGCCTGAGGTGAGGTCAGATCCGGGGCGGGGCCTCTGCGGGGAGGGCGGACAAAAGGCGCCGGAGCGGCGTGAGGGAGGGTGGGTGTCGCGGGCAGGTGGGTGCGGTGGGTTCCCCTCACGGCCGTGGCGGGCAGGTGGGTGTGCCGCGCTCCCCTCACGCCACGGGCGTGCTGTGGGGACGTGTTCCCCTGTGGGGCGGTGTCCCGGAGGGGATGGGGTGGGACGCCGGGTCGGTGGGGCGCGGCTGAGGGGCTCGGAAGCGGCGAGCAGGGCGGATTTGCTGAGTAATTCGGCAGCGATTCGGTTCCCCCGTGTCCCGCCGTCCCTGCTCTCACTCCGCCCGGGGCGGGGGGGTCCCGGCCCCGTCTGTGGGGCGAGGCAGGGCCGGGCTGTGCGCAGCGTTCCCCCAGCCAGGGCAGGACGCCGCTGTTGGTTACCTGCGGACGGAAGCGCGGTGGGATTTATTTATATCTCCCAGAGGCTGTCTCCTTCTGTCCGGGAAGCCGCGGTGGAGTGGCGGGGCTGGTGCCGAGGTGTGCGGGGTTCAGGCTGGTGCCCATTGCCTGGAGCGGGGGAAGGTCAGAGAGTCCTCTCCTCCTGGTGCTGCCTTTGCGGCACTGTGCTACGGCTAAAATGCAACAGCTTTGGTTTCCTGGGTGTTGCTTCAAAATCTGTCAGCCCGAATGGTAACTGAGGGGTCAAGAGGAATTAATCTTCTGTATTATGAGGTTGGACTTTCTCGCACTGATCTCGGTTCTTTTTAATTTCTCCCTGTTGTTGACACAATGCTCTCCGAGGTTCTGCAGTCCTCTCCTACATGGCTGGGAGGCTGGATGCTCGAGAGATCCCTCTGAGGATCTGCTCCCTTGCCTGTTTTCCCATGCCCTGTGCTGACACGCAGGAAACAAGGAAAAAAAACCCAGTTGTGTTGTAATTTTTGTTGATGGTGCTAAACTGCTTCCAGTTCGTGAAGATCTGTTTTGTGAGGGAAGGGGGAAGTTGCTTGAATCTGGTGTGGTTAGGAGTGTGATCTGTGCTTTCTGATACTCTTGATAGTGTCATTTAAAGTGGATCAGGCTTATCAGACTAGAAAATAGGCAGCAAAGTCATCCCTTTCCCCGTCTGACAATGATTTGTTATTTTGTCTCTCCTTCTGTAGGCTTAGTTGTGATACTGATATTCAGCCTTTCTTTTGACTATGTCTGCAACACCTGTTTTTTGGTAACTTCTGTTAAAATAACAGATGCTGGAAATTCCTTCCTGCTAAGAGCTTTACTTGGCTTCTAGTGTTCTTGCCATATTTCTAGATATCAGCCAGTCTCTTTCTGGCTCCCAGTGACCCTCTGAGTTGTTTGCTGCTTCTTAGATACTGTTTGCTGAGCTTTTACACGTCCCTGTGTGAACTCGATTCCCTCTTTTTTGCTGATAATCTGTGTTTCATTTCAGGGAAACTGTTCCCATGGCTTGTGGGGAGTGCAGCGCTTCAGCACTTGCTCGGGATCCAGCACGTAGGAATATCAGCCACTTCCAGCACAGAGAACTGACGTGCAGATAGCAGAACCCTGCTGCAAGGTGAGGGCTCTGGGCCAGCTCTGAGTGGTCAAGCCAAAAAAAACCCAAAAAAAAAAAGAAAAAGACCAGGGACCTGCTGGAACATAGATGCAAAACACAGTGCATGGGATAATCGATGTGGAGGGAAGGTGGTTGGTCAGATGGTGGTGAGCAGAGTGGTGGTATTTAATTGTGGTAGTGTTAATTAAATTCTGGGAGCCCTCAGCCAGCTTGGAGGTGACAAAGGAACTGAGCCTTGTCTGAAGTAGAATATAACGGTACAGAGTCACCCATAAAACTAACTCCTGGCCACGTAAACACTAACTTCATTGCACTTAACAGTAAATATAGAGGCTGCCCACCAAAACTAAATGTTCTGGTGACTGCTGCCTGAGAGGAATGCAGCTGAGAAATAGAAAGAGCTCTTTGGTTTGGTGGGTGCCCTTCCATTTCCCGTGGGGTGATGTTTGTCCTCCTGTGTAGGCGTCTCCAGGCGGCTTTTCCCAGTCACCTGTGTGGGTGGCAGTTGGGCAATGGCAGAAACTAGTTGCAGGAATCTCCCAGCTTCCTTGGTTCTGCACTGGGACAATTATTAAAGGGATTGCAGAATTGTGTCCCTCTTCAAGATGGGAAATTCTGTCCAGCATGACCGTGTTCTGAGCAGGGATGTGCAGTGTGTTGATTCCAGAATAGAAGAAACCCCTAAGGCTTGTTTGGTGTTCTGGCAGTTCACTGACTTTTTTTTTTTTTTTTTCCTTGTCGTGGTATTTGAAAAGTCTCTTAATTCTTGTAGGTCAAAGACAACATGCATAAATATTTCCTTAAAGTGTGCCAGAAGCCATGTGTTAAAAGCTAATGTTTGCATGCTTGAAATGTGAGTGCCTGAAGCCTTCCAGTGGTGATTTTTGGAAGCTGGTTACATTGTAGTAACTGCTGCAGGCAGTCAGGGAGATGGTTTTTGCTTTAGGGGTCCCTGATGCTATTTAAAAAAAAATTAAAGAATCAGTGGAAGTCATGTGTATCAAATTATTGCTGTGTGATTACAGCAGGCTTTTTAGAATCCTTCATGTACTTCTTCCACATACTAAAGAAGGTTTTTGTTCAGTAGAGTACTTCAGAAGCAAGTCTTTTTGTGTTCAATTGAGCTTAACTGATATCTCAGAAAATAGAGGGGCACTATCTCACTCTGCTGAATGGTGCTGGAGAAGAGTTTATCAGAATGTTTGTGTGGGGCTCGTTAAAGTGAGGAGGGGTGTGCACAGCTATTGTTTTGCTAATGGTTAAAATTCAGAGTGTTCAGCTGCAGTGTGGTGAGTCTGCCTTTATGCATTTTTGCAAGTGTTTTCAAGCCCAGCCTCAGTTTAGGACATGCACACTAATACTGTACAGGCATTCAGCAGTCTGCATGCTTTGGAGAGTGTATCTTGAATGCTTCCAAGCAGCGTTTTTCTTAAACAGCTAATGTCTTAAACAGCATGTGTCTTGTATTGCAACTAGACATCCAGGTCCTATAGCTGGGTTATATCTGCCCTTCCTGCTGCTGTGAAACTGCTTTTGAAACTAAAAGCTATTCAGTCCTGACCCCCCTGCTGAAGTAACAATGCTGCCCTCACCTTGTGTACCAGACATTGTTAACATCTGCTATAAAATTACCTTGGCCATTCACAAACCTCCTTTGCTGACTGTGCCGTCTGTATCTTCAGCCTACTTCTGTGCACAGTAAAGATGTGTGCTGGACTGGTTAACAGCTTCTCCTTTAGAGTTGTGGTTTTATCAGGCTTTGATGCAGGGTGAGGTGGTCTGTTCTTTATTAACTAATACAGTCAGAAAATGTTCTGAGCTGGAAGTTACCTGGTGGTGCTGAGGGCAAGCCCTGTAGGGAAGATATGAAGAGGTACTTGCTCCTCTTTGCTCAGACTGGGGCTAATATTAATGTGCTGATAGTTGATGTCTTAATTGCCTTGCATTGCTCTTGTCTGTGTCATCTTTCATTCTGACTGGCTCATCTCATGGAGCCTGAAAATAGCTGTGGTAACACCCATGGATTTGTGCATGTTGTGACAGTCTGTCAACAATTAATTAAGTTATCCTTGCTTTTACTCACTTTGAATTTTGTGTTGATTTCTTATCTGTTGTTAGTTATGCCAAAGCTCTGCTCTGTCTACCTTTCCCACAAAGAACTGAGAGCAACTGGTTCTTCCATCTCTCAGTGCTGGAGTTAAGTGCTGAAGAGCCCTCTCCTGCATCTGGTGAGGTGCATGGAACTGTTCTGGTTTTGAGTAGTTACTAACAGAATTAATTCAAACACTTGTATTAGGCTTCATTGTGTCCTGTTGGAAGAAACCAGTAGTACTTTTCCAAGACAGCTTCAGTGCCCTGTCCTTGAAGCATTTTTGTTATGGCAAAGAGAAAATTAATTTTGGATAGGAAGCCTGTGGCCATGTACATTCATAATTTATAAGCTGACACAGCCATTTTGCTCTGGTTGACATCAGTGTTGCAAGTCATCTGATGGGACTTAAATTTACAACACCAGCACCATCCCTGTCAATGATGCTGGTAACTGCAGGCTGTGCTCAGTTCTGTGCAGCTGGGGCAAAACACTGTCAGGAGGCAGAAAATGAGGCAGGCCAAGCCAAGTCCAGCATGGATTGTTCTGGTGGTGCAGCTGTTCTTCCCTGTGCGTGTCAGGACACGTGTGGCTGTGTGATGGCAAGCAGGAGCTGTTCCACTAGATCTAAGACTGACAGTCTTGCATCTGACAGAAAGAGTCAACTAATGGGTAGCTGTAAAGATGATAAAATACTATCCCTATTATTGTCAGTGGATTTTTCTTTTTAACAAACTTCAGGAAGGACATTGTGACGCAGTGGATTCACTCCATCTCGCTGTGTCTTGTGGCTTGGGTGGGGCTGAGTGTTGTGAAAACCACCTTACCCTGCTCTCAGCGTTGGGTTCACTGCCACTGAGGAGTGTAAGTTCTGGCAGCTGCTGTTCCACCACCTTCCTTGTCTAAATGGTAAATGACCCTTTTAACTTGACACAGAATCATGGAGTGGTTTGGGTTGGAAAGGACCTTTAAAGATCATTTAGTGATCACGTTCACTTCTCTTCCTTGGAAGATGTTTTGTCCCACAGGAGGGATTTATCTTTTTAAAGCAGAAGGGGCCTGATGCAGTGATAATGGTTATTTAGGGCTTTGACATCTGGCTACATTGCTGTTTTGTTTTAGGCACAGGCCAAAACAACTTGAGCTGTTCCATCTCGTGTCTTGGGCTTTTCCAGTTGATCACGTGGCTGTCCTTGAGCTTGGGAGGTTTTCTGAGGGGTGCCTGAAAGCAGCTCTGTTTTCAGCCTCCCTTTTTTTTTTTTTCCCCTCTTAATTCTGGACCTAATAAACATGGGGGAGGAGAAACATAAATTCCCAGTCCCATTTCTGCCCAGTAAGCTCTTGCATTTCCTGATTTTTGAACAAAGAGCTCTGTGTCATGCCCTTCTTTAGGATTTCAGGTGGCAGCTTGCTGAGGAGGGAAGCTCTGCTCTGTTGAAAACTTACTGTAACGTGTTGTAGCTCGTTAATGATCAGACTGTATTCTGAAAACATCAAGGCTTTTATTTCCTTTATCCACCTCTGATGCTGTCAGCACCTGAACAATTACCTCTTTCTCTGGGCTTCTGAGAGGTAAGAAATTCTTTCAGCAGGGTTTGACTTGTGCTTTGCAGTCCACAATCTTAAAATGAAATCAACTGGTAATTAAAAATGCATAGATGAAACTAAAGGGTTGCAAGATTCAACATAAAACTCATCCATGTCTACTTACCCAGAACTGTTTTGAGAGTTGCATGTGACTAAAGGTGAGGATTTTCTTCCCATCATGGAGTTTTGTGCATTCTTGTTTGTCCTGAGGTTGAGCATCTAAATGCTTTTTGGCCACTAGCTTTGTTAGTAACAGAATGGCCAACAGAGAAGAGGAGGAAAGAGAAGGCTGAATCAAGTATTTAGCAATGATGAGTCAAACTGACAAACTGGCCAGTGCCACAGAGCAGTGATGTTGTTTCTGTTCACTCTGTCTGGAGCTGGATGTGCTGGGCCGCAGTTGCAGGCAGGAATTTGAAACACTGTTCAGCTAGGTGTCTGTTGACAATAGGTCAGTCTTCAGTTCTTGAAATTAAATGGTTTGGGATAGAGGAATTGTCCAAATCAGATAATAGTTACTCTGTTAATACCTGTGGTTTGTGGGAAGCATTCATGCTCTCAGCTCTGTCAGCTTTTAAGAAGGTACTTGCTGCTTTTATGATGTCTGTGAGCTAGATGGGTTTAATTTTGTTTCTGACTGGTTTTACTGTGTAGGTGTGGTTTGTTCAGAATGTCCCTGTCATTCCAGCAGTGATTATCTTTCTCCTCCAGGTGTGTTTGGTAAAACATAGGATTAGTACTTGGTGATGCTTATGGTTGGCTGAAGGCTGGGTAGGTTTGGCAGGCTGGTTATGTAAGTCTGGAACTGCTGTTCCTTCACTTGGATCAGCGTGTTCAGCATTCGTGGGGAGGCTGTGGGTTTGTGCCCAGCAGGCTGAGGCAGGGATGGTCCCTGCTGGGATGCAAGTCTGGATCCAGGTGAATTTGCAGGCCCTGAAGAGGTATGTAGTAGCCAAACATGGAATGTGTAAATATTTCAGGAACATATTTATCTTGGATTGATCCTGTTATATGACAATGAGGCTTTATCATACAGATTTTTACTGAACAATTTCAGATGTTGCTGCTCTAAAGTGTCCTGAGGTAGTTCTATATTGGATATAGAAAAGCTCAAAGTATTGTTGCTTGATGTAGCTGAAACCCTCCAATGTAAAGTTATTTCTGAGGGGACAGGGAATGAGGAGCTGCTCGAGGACTGTGTGGTAGCAAGGAGAGATCTGTGGAATGCAAAACTTGAAACATCTTTGGGACAGCCAATTGTGAGATTTCCCCCTTTTCAGCCCCTCCCAAAGCCAGTCTATTTAATGATACCCTAGGAAAACTGACTTTGTGATGTGTCTGATAAGTTAACAGGAGTTTAGACAGAAGTTTTGATTTATCAGCTTAGGCAAGTTTAGTGAAGTCAACTTGTCCTTAAACTGAAACACTCTTTCACAGTCTCAGTATTGATGACTTTTCTGTGGCAGAGGTAACTACACTGCAAATACATTGTCTGTTGCTGAACTCCAACTGGAAGGTTCTGCTATTTGAGGTATGTACAAAGGAGCTTGGATCCTTCTTTACCAACACTGCTCTGACTCTGAACTTCCTATTCCATAGCTGCTCCTGTTAGAGAGCTGGCAATCTGTCACTCAGTTCAGGTGTTCTGTGCTCAGCCCTTGGTGAGGCTCTGTGATAGAAGTGATTTGGCAAATAAAGCTTCTTCCCAGTAAATATTCTGCTGCTGACAAAGCATTCTGGAATCCAACTCTTAAAAAGAGCAGAAGCTTGAAATCTCCAGTATGCTGGTCCTGGGGAGCTTGGTCTGCTCTTGGTCACAAGGGAGGTAACTTTATTTCTGGCCAGCTTTCCTCATCTAAGGAGTGCTCCCAGTCCTATGCCAGAATAATCCCCTCCATGTAAATCCCTCTGTTCTACTGCCATGTTGGGAGAGTTGGTGTTCCAGCTACCTGCATGTTTTCTTCCTGTAGAGTAGTGGAAATCCCAGTCTTTGTGGGAAGAATCCTTCTGTACATGGGAGAATCAAGTGACAGAGATGACCCCTGAGAATTTGACTTTTAGTCTGCTGTTGTCATCCACCTCAGCAGCAAAACTCTTCTAATCCAGCCTGGACAACATGGCAACAAGAATCATATTCTGAAAATGTTACAAGATGGAGTTCACTAAATGAAGATAACATTTGATGACAGGATACATCTCCTGATGTAGAACCATCAGGAATTAGAATTGGATTGCATGCACAGGGAGTCTGGGTGAGGGGGGATGTGACTTTCCTTATCTACTTTTTCAAGTCTTTACTGGCTAGTTTTCCCTTTTACTGCAGATGCTGGGAAGAAGGTTAGATAAGATTTAGCGAATTGCATCTCCTGTAAAGGTGGCCCCAAGTCTTATTGTTCCTCCTTGGGACTTGAATGGAATCTCCACTGCTGTCAGAAGTGGGAATTTACTGTCAATGTTCCTTTCTTCCTCTAGTGCCCCTGTCATTGTTCCTGGAAGGCAGGAGATTTCCTGCTCCACCCTTTTAATTGCTGACACTGAACTGTGAAAGGTTCTCAAGGGATGCTCAAGATTTTTTTTTAGCTGTCTTGTAAGTGCACGGTGTAAAGGGGGATTTCCTACCCGGTGCAACTGGTAAGCAGAATTAGGGAGCCAGCTGTGCTAATTTCTTTTTGGTTTCCTTCCTACGTATCCTGAGCTACAAATGAAAGTGAGTAGAAAGTTCATTTCTTGTGAGAAAGAATTAGGCATTTTCTAGATTGAGCAAAATAAAGTTAGTAAACCCAGCACTAAAATTCATTTTGCAGATGTCATGAGATCCTAGTTTCTGAAGAGAGATCATCCCAGTTTTGTAATCCTACCATGAAGGGTCTGATATTTCTTAAAAGTTTCTCTACCAAGAGGGATGAAGTAGGAACCAAGAAGGATCTTTGAGAAGTGGTATCAAGGCAAGAGGAAAGAGATAAAACATATTTTTTTCCCTTGATATGGAGTAGAAGGAGTCATGGATTGCTGTTTAACTGCTGGATTGATTTCACGTGTTCTGGTGTGTACACAGAGCTTCTGTACCCTTCTTTATCCTGCAATTATTTCTGTACTATGCACAAACAGATTTTCCTAAATCTGCCTTGCACCTGGGCTGTCCCCTCCCTGAGGCAGATGTATTCTGAGGAGGAAGCTGAAATGCCTTGGCTAGGGCTTGCAGCACAGTGGTCACAGGGCTGGGAGGGAGGCTTTGAACACCTTGTCACTCCTCTGGCTGCTCAGGTGCTGTCCAGAAGAGGCTCAGCTTTGTCTGCTCCCTCCCCTATGGATGCACAGCTCTCCTGCCCTGTTTAGTGCAGTTGTTTCTGCAGAGGTGTGTCAGCCACTTCTCAGGGGCTCTGCAGTCCTACAGGGCATTTTTTTCCTCTGACAGGGCTCTAGATGACTGTTTTCATCCCTTGTTTGTGACTTTACCGGTTGATCATTAATAGATTTCCTTGCTTTTCTGAATTTCTAGAACATGTCTCAAAATAACCCACTCGGGAGAAAAAAAAAAAAAGGCATTTCTTCAGTCAGTGTTTTGTGATGGACTAATGTGGTGTTGGACCTGGATGGGCAGAAGGAGAAACGTTACTTTAGGAATGGTTTTCATCTATCAATTTACCACCTGTAGTTCTTGGAACCTTCCTAAGCAGCACTGAGCCAAAGCTGTCATTGGACCATTTATTGTTGCAAACAGTAAACCAAAGAACAGAGTTCTGTATTTAGTGTCTCTAGGGAATGTGGTGCTTTTTGAGTTCATGTTAGGAATGGCTTTCTTTGCTGTTCAGTGATGGAAGTTAATTTTATTTAAAAACTTGAATCCTAGCAAAGCAGGTGGTGTGGGCACCCCCCTTGTCACAAAGGCTTTGTCCCAACCAGTGATACTGAGCTTTCAGCCCTCCCAGGACTTGTTGGACTGTCTGCACAAATGAAATCTTATGGCTTGGGGTAACATGATTGAATTTTTTTATTTTCTTTTCTACTTGAATTGTGTGAGTTGTCTTGTTCCTGTATTTGGCTAGAAGGATGCTGTGATATTACTGCTTTTTCACCATCATTGGAATGAGTTACAGTGACTCCATGTTCTTCTGTCAAATGGGGGAATTTTGTGAGCTCTGTTATCCATGGATCAGTCAGTCTTTGGGGCTTTCTATGGCTTGTTGAAGAGCATGCTTAAAGTTTCATCTGCAAGTCTCAAGACTGGAACAAGCACTGCCATCAGGCCTGTGCTTCGCAGAACATTTTGATTTCCTTTGTGACACGTAAATCCCAGCTGAGATGAATTGTAGGTGGGAGTGGTTGGTCAGAGAAGCAAATTCTTCAAAGTATGTTTCCCGCTTTCTCTGCTTCTGAAGTAAGGCAAAAACCCAGCTGCTGCAGCATTTCAGTACTGAATTTATCAGAAGGCAAGTGGCTAATCTTTCCTTGGAGAGTTAACACAAGGGAAGGAAGCCAGAATTACTTACTTGGTAAAGTCATTATATTGAGCAATGTTTATTCTCTTTTCCAGCTTGCTTTATGAATGTCATAATGAGTTGCATCAGGGAAGTGGTTACAGGAAACATAACTGTGTTGTATGTAGATCTTTTTCCTTGCCCCTTCAATCTGAGAACCAGCCATATGCACAATTTAATGTAGAAGCAGTAACAAAGCCATGATAAATATGCTCTGTGTGTAGATTTTATCACTTCTAACAGTGCTGACAGTTTTCTTCAACCTTGAAATAAAATCCTGAAATAGGTAAAACAATAAATCTCCAAATACTGGTATGGGCAAGGGTGTTAAGTCTTCCCTGTGAGCTTTCTTTTAGTGTGTCTTACCCCACAGACTATAACAATAAGTACCAGTTCTGATGTTTTGTGACAATTTCTCTGTCAGGGAAGGCTGAACAAACTTCACAGCCTGGGCTGTAGTGAATGACTCACAGGCAGCCTCGTTCATTTGTCTCACAGTTACTTGAAATTGCATCTCTGCTAATCCCAGTTTTGCTATGCCAGCACTTAACATGTGTTTTCTCATGCCCTCTTGAAAAGCAGAACAAAACCCTTTAAGCTGTTTCTGGTTTGCTTCCAGGTGAATCATGATTCCAGTCACTGAGCTGCGCTACTTCGCTGATACTCAGCCAGCCTACCGCATCCTGAAGCCGTGGTGGGACGTCTTCACCGACTACATCTCCATAGTCATGCTGATGATCGCAGTGTTCGGAGGGACGCTCCAGGTCACCCAGGACAAAATGATTTGTTTGCCCTGTAAATGGGTTACCAAAGACTCTTGCAATGACTCTGTCAGGGGATGGACAGCAGCAGCCCCGGAGCGTACCTACTACAACACTAGTCTTGTTCGCTCTGCTGACTCGGGGCCTACAGGGATCCGATACGATCTGGACCGGCACCAGTACAACTATGTGGATGCTGTGTGTTATGAGAACCGTCTTCACTGGTTTGCCAAGTATTTTCCTTACCTAGTGCTGCTACATACCCTCATCTTTCTGGCTTGTAGCAACTTCTGGTTCAAGTTCCCAAGGACCAGCTCCAAGCTGGAGCATTTTGTGTCTATTTTGCTTAAGTGTTTTGACTCTCCATGGACAACGAGAGCATTGTCTGAGACAGTGGTGGAAGAGAGTGATACCAAACCAGCATTTGGGAAAATGAATGGCTCCATGGACAAGAAATCCTCCACAGTCAGTGAGGATGTGGAAGCCACTGTTCCCATGCTGCAAAGAACAAAGTCTCGAATTGAGCAAGGGATCGTGGACAGGTCTGAGACTGGCGTCTTAGACAAAAAGGAAGGTGAGCAAGCCAAAGCACTCTTTGAGAAAGTGAAAAAGTTCCGTACTCATGTGGAAGAGGGAGACATAGTTTATCGCCTGTACATGAGACAGACCATAATCAAAGTAATCAAGTTCATTCTGATCATTTGCTATACTGTGTACTATGTCAACAACATAACGTTTGATGTAGACTGTAAAGTGGACATTGAGAGCTTGACTGGCTACAGGATGTACCGCTGTGCTCATCCTTTGGCCACTCTCTTCAAAATCTTGGCTTCTTTCTACATCAGCCTGGTGATTTTCTACGGTTTGATCTGCATGTACACGCTGTGGTGGATGTTGAGGCGGTCGCTCAAGAAATACTCCTTTGAGTCCATCCGGGAGGAGAGCAGTTACAGTGACATTCCTGATGTGAAAAATGACTTTGCTTTTATGCTCCATCTGATTGATCAGTATGACCCCCTCTACTCCAAGCGCTTTGCTGTCTTTCTGTCAGAGGTGAGTGAGAACAAACTGCGGCAGCTGAACCTTAACAATGAGTGGACTTTGGAGAAACTGCGCCAGAGGATCACCAAAAACTCTCAGGATAAGCTGGAATTGCATCTTTTCATGTTGAGTGGCATTCCTGACACGGTCTTTGACCTCATTGAGTTGGAGGTCTTGAAGCTGGAGCTTATCCCTGATGTCACTATTCCCCCCAGCATTGCTCAGCTCACCAGCCTTAAGGAACTGTGGCTTTACCACACAGCTGCCAAAATTGAGGCCCCAGCTCTTGCCTTTTTGAGGGAGAATTTGAAGTCTCTCCACATCAAGTTCACAGACATTAAGGAGATTCCTCTTTGGATCTATAGCCTGAAGACACTAGAGGAGCTTCACCTGACAGGGAATTTGAGTGCTGAAAACAACCGGTACATTGTGATAGATGGATTGAGGGAGCTGAAGAGGCTGAAGGTGTTGAGGATGAAGAGTAATCTCACCAAGCTGCCACAGGTGGTGACAGATGTTGGTGTGCATCTTCAGAAGCTTTCCATCAACAATGAGGGCACCAAGCTCATTGTCCTCAACAGCCTTAAGAAGATGGTCAACCTGACGGAGCTTGAGCTGATCCGGTGTGACTTGGAACGCATTCCTCACTCCATCTTTAGCCTCCACAATCTGCAGGAAATAGACCTGAAGGACAACAACCTCAAGACCATTGAGGAAATCATCAGCTTCCAGCACTTACATCGTCTCACTTGCCTTAAATTGTGGTACAACCACATTGCCTACATCCCCATGCAGATAGGCAACCTGACCAACTTAGAGCGCCTTTACCTGAACCGTAACAAGATAGAAAAGATCCCCACCCAGCTCTTCTATTGCCGCAAACTTCGGTACTTGGATCTCAGCCACAACAACTTAACTTTCATACCACCAGATGTTGGGCTTCTTCAAAACCTGCAGAATCTGGCTGTGACAGCCAACAGGGTAAGTGAGCAAAGAGCTGAGTTGCTGTGCGAGGAAATGGTGCTGGCACTTCTGTTATCTGTGTGATTAAACATGCTACAATGGTCTGGCACTGCGTTTGTATCTCTCTGAGGGGTTTATCTAAGGCCAAACATTACAGATAGCTCCAGGGCAAGCCTGTCTTCCAAGAGTCCTTGTTCTGTTGCATTTCCTCTCTTAACAGTGAGTGCTTCCAAGTGCCAGTTGGAGGCTGTTTAGAAACCCTGCAAGTCAGTTGTTTCTCTGCAGTTGGAAGCATGTAGCCTCTCGATTGACACCAGTTTTGGGCTTAAAATGGATATCTGAGAAACTGTAGTCTTAGGTTTAAGCACACAGTTTTAGATTGTCTGCTTCAGACATGTACATACACTATGGGAGCAGCCATGCAGGGAATGCATGTCTGGCTTACAGCTTTCTTTAGAGTACTTTGCATTTGCAGGGAGTACTCCATAGTTTGGTCTTGTAAATGTGTGCATTTTGTTTCAGTCTAAGTGCAAGGCAGATTACAGAGGATGAACAAGTGTGCTCTGCTGCCTGATTACTATAAATTGTTTTTTTGTCCTGTGTTGGAGGGTGTTTATTTGCTTAAAGCAAAACTATACCCATGTCTAGTTTTTTGTGCCTTTTTTTAAGACTAAGGAGACTTCATTTACCATGTCTGACAAAGCTGAAGCTTTCATTCATTCTGTCAGCAAATTCCTGGGAGACTTTTTCCCTTTGAGTTTATTCTCACCTAAAGTTGAAAGAGCCTCTAATAAATCCAAATTGTAGACAGACATAATTAGGTGCTTCTGGTTTTTTCTGTGACCAAGCAGACTTGTCTTGGAGCAGTGCTAGTTTTCACTGTCATACATCAAGGTCCTTTCTACTATTGGCAAGATCTGTTCCTGGCTGAACACTGCCAGATTGCTTGTGAGAGTCACAGAACAGCTTGAGTGTGGTTTGGCTTTTCACAGGAGTGCTCTCAAATCAAGTATTTAATTACTAATATATTTCAGTATTAGATAGGGTTTCTAAAACTCCAGCCATGTTTTGAGGTTAGTGTCTGAAAGCTTGTGCCTCTGCAGAACAGGGGCAGACATTCAGCATTTCCAGCTGAACAGCTGCTCACTGGGGCTTCCTGGCACTGGAAACCTGTGCAGCTGTTTGTGTGGGTGGCTGAAGCTCTGGTAAACTTTGTGGTGTGTTACTGTTCAGAACTCAGATAATTCTGCATCATTTGCCTTCCTAGCACAGCTTCCCAAGGGTTAATCTGCAGTGTATCCTCTGCAGTTTTGGGGTGGAGCCTTTCTTGGATGAAAGGAGCTAGAGGCAGCTCCATTTCCTGCAGCACAGTGTGGTACCACCCATTTCTCTCTGGGAAGAAAACACAGCAGGAAGGCTGGAGCAGCCTTTGCTCTGATGTGTTCAGAAACATAAGGTGGTGAGGACCCCATGGACCTTCCAACCTGTCCCAGGTACCTGGGCAAGCCAGCATTGCTGGGGCTCTGACAGCCTGTAAATGACAGCCAGTAAATGGTGACAACAAGAGACACAAGGACTGGCAGACAGGCACTTCCCAAGGCCAGGAATTATCTCAAATGTCCTCTCCTGGCAGTCTTAGTAAATAGAGACTTGTGGAGTTGGCTGGCACTAGTGTCCTGTTCTGGAAAGCAGGCTGTTATAACACATTGCTTCCTTCCTAAACCAATACTCGTCCCTCAAATAACTCTATTATTTTCAAGAGTCTGTGATCATATGTTGCTGTTTGCAAAACATTCCAGTACCAGTAACAATGACTGCATTGAATTGTCTCTCAATTCTGGTCTGGTTTCATCTTAGCTTTTCCTTAGACGACGCCTTGTTCACAATGGATTGCAGGCTAATTTTGCCATGAATGATATGATACATAATTTGAGTTTTAGAAAAGTCATGTTTGCTTTTGAAGGCAAATTATGGTTTCCAAGCTGAGACTTTGTATTAAGGGGAGACTCTTGAGTTGCTGCATTTAGTTTCTAGCCTAGTGTTTGCTAAACCTTAGTCATAGAAAGAAATTCTTTGGAAGGACTGGACTATTAGAAGGATTTACTAGAAATAAGCCTTATTAAATTAGTGATTCATCCTGAAGGTGGTGCTGGGAAAGCTAACAGCTGGTGGCTTTGCTGTTGTATTTTGGCACTGTAAAAAGCCCCTGTGACTTGGAGAAAGTCTTTGCAATGTTTCACAGCCCTACAGAAATGTGGAAGAAGATTCCCAGTTCTCAGAGCCAGGAGGTTGGACCCATGTAGCTTCTGCTCACCTTACAACCCAAGCAGAAGTTTGGATTAAATCCAGTCTTTGTTCAGTGTAATGACAATTGTAGAATGGTTTCTTAAAGGAAAGGAACTAAGATCCAGTGACAGAATAAAGGATTTGAGATGGAAAGAAGCTGATACAGATGACAGCATGTGCCAGTATAGGCCAGCTGGGAGCAGGTTTATGGTCCTCTAATCCTGGCCTTGGAGACAATATCTGCTTTAGCCACCATCACTGGTGGTCTCTTGTAAATAGTGCAGTGTCTGAAGGAGGAATTCATACAATGAAAGTGCTGCAAGCACCCAAAGCAGGAAGCTCAGAAAGCAGGAATTCACTCAAGGGAGAAGTGGATGATTGAGAACAATGACTCTGTAAACCCTGGAGCTTCAAATTGGCGTGTTGGTCACTTGTGAAGGCATGTCCATGTCTGCTGGTGACTTTGCCTATGATTGGTTTCTCTTTTTCAGATTGAGAGTCTCCCGCCAGAGCTATTCCAGTGCAGGAAGCTGAGAACCTTGAACCTGGGAAACAATGTGCTGCAGTCGCTGCCCTCGCGGGTGGGAGAGCTGACCAATCTGTCACAGATCGAGCTGCGAGGGAACCGCCTGGAGTGCTTGCCTGTGGAGCTGGGGGAGTGCCCCATGCTGAAACGCAGCGGGCTCGTGGTGGAGGAGGACCTGTTCAACACCCTGCCCTTGGAAGTCAAAGAGCGCCTCTGGAGGGCAGACAAAGAGCAAGCTTGAACCCCCGAGAAAAGGGAAAAGCCTCTGATCAACTAGAAGGAAGCAAAAGGCCATTTCAGTCCCCTTTCACCCAGATGCTCCCCTTTCTCCACTCCAATCACTATCAAACTGGCCAAGGAGTCCTTGACAAACATGACTCTGAATGAGTCAGCTCTTGCCTCAGATGCAGGATGGGGGAGGCTTGGGATCAGGATGAAGATCAAGACAGATTAATTGGCCTCTGAGCAGGGCCCAGGGGGAATTAGAGGTGTTGCTGTTCTTCTGGACAGGAATTGGAGTGAGGTGGATGGTGCTGATGAGATGAAATGACCTTTGAATGGAGGAGGAAATGAATGTGGGTATTGCTCCTAGTAGGGCTTATGTGTGTCAGGGACCGAGGGAGTCCAGTGTCCTGCAAGCAAAGATCAAGAGACAAGGAAACCTTCTGAACCTCCATCTCTGTGACAGCTGCTCCCCTCTGACTCAGATTCAGTCAGTGAGGCCCCAGATTGGGGTGGGATAGGACACAGACAGCTGATTTTTATCTAGATGCTGGCATTAGGATTTGGGAGATAAATATCTTGCAGCTGCTTGAAGGCAGAATTTTTTTTTTAAACTAATTTTGTTTTCCCTTTGCACACTCCCCACCTTCTCCTTTGCCCCTGGAGAAGGAACCAAACTATTTACTCCTTTAAGATTGCACTACTGTAATGGTTTCAAGTCACTTGTGCGGGTGAGTAGATCACAGCATCCTTCTCCAGCTGATGTCCTGGAGGCACTAACTGACACAATTCCAGAGCTTTAGCCTGTTCTGAAATGGATGGTTATAGTGCAAGTGGGAGATCTGGATAAAAAGCAGTTGGACTGTCTAATCTACTCTCTCAGAAGCATCGAGTTGCTTCTGGCTTTTAGTTCCAAGTTACTTTTTAACTGCTGGTATTTTGTTGCATATCAGGTAGAAATGTACAACTGGCCAGTATGTCAGGGGCTCTCATGGGGTTGGAGAGGAAATTTGGATTTCCTCTGCACCTCTGGTCCCCCACTCTGCCTTCCCCCACAATTAAGTTGTTAAAGTAAGTTGTTCAATGCTCTGCCAGTGTTTTTCATGGATGCAGTCTAGAGAGCTGCTTGATTGTTCTCTTCTGTTGTTCCCCTCACTTTAACTGCTGTCAGTTCCTGTTACACCTCTTGACCTAAATAAGAGGCTAATGCTGATTGAACCTGGTGCTGGAAAAGAAACCTTGTCCTCCTGTTTCTTCCTTCCCTTTTCATTCCCTCAGTGTTAAGGAGGAGAATGAGAATCCTCTGTGGACTGAGCTCTTCTGGCTTCCTGGAACAGAGCAGCCTTTACTGAAACAAGTTTGACCTGTTTAGTGGTATTTGACAAAAAACCCTCAACCTTCTGGGCTGGCAGAGGTAGATGATGTGTAACAGTTACTGATTTTCATGTCCTTAAGGTGAGGTGGTTAAGATGCCTCCAGGACACAAAGGTCTTCATTTTTCCATCAGAAGGAGGAGGAGGTTGTAACATTCTTCATCAGACCAACAGGTCAGCTCCAAGGTGCAGTGCTGCAAGCTGGGCCATGAGAAGTTTGGAGGCCTCCCGTGTGTACAAAGGGGGAAGCTCCATCCAGCTCCAGAGGGATTCCTGACAAGCTGCCAGCAAGTGCCCTGGCTCATCACCTGGCTTGTGGTGATCCCGTGGATGTTGGGGCAATAAGGCACAGTGTGGCTCTCCATCAGATGTAAGATATGAAATATATATATACTAAATATACTGAAACCATGAACAATGTTGACTGGACTCTGGATTTATTGATGTTCAGATGCTTAAATAAAGCTATATTACAATCAGGAGATCTGTTTATAAAACTGCTTTTAAGAAAAATGTAAGTCTTGCTTCCCTTAGTCCATTCATTATGAAACGTCTAAACAGTCCTGGGGATAATATAATTAAATCTCCATCTGGGAGGCAAGGTACTGTAAAAGCTTTTCTGGCTTCTAATAGGGTTAGTGTCTTAAAATTGTGTTAAAGCTGGGGCCACAGCTGAAAAGATGGGGAAGGACTGGTGCTGATTGGATTGTCTTTGTATTTGCCCAAGCATTTTGTATCACAGAACAGAAATTGCTAGGTGGGCTTTGCTTCTTGAGTAAAGCAGGCATGGCTTTTGGCTTAGCTACAGAAATGCTGTTTTCCAGTCAGTTCCCTGTGGTGGATGTGGGGGCTGTTTGCATGGTGAAGGAAACTTTTTTCCTTAGTCTATGCTAAAAGATAGCACTGGAGAGTAATGACCTCTGAATGGAGACGTGGACTCTGCTATTCAAGGCCACTGGGTTTTATTACACATGTATTTTAGACCAGGCAGGGCTGAAAGGGCAAAGCACCCCCTTAGAGTTTCACCTGGCTCAAAGGAACAGTGAGATTTCTCCAGGAAATCGCTTGATCTCCAGTATCTAGATTGGAGATGAGTGCTTTGACTCTTGTTTCCAGGTGTGGTCTTAGTTATACAACCTAAACTTTGCACAGCTGGGTTAGTTTCTGTAAGCAGCTCCTGGAAGTGTGCTGCAGTGCTTCTAGAAGCTTGCAAGCTCCTGAACAGCTCTGTATCCCAGCAGGATGGTGAACAAGAGGCTGTTCTGCCAGAAGGGAGGGACTGCCTCCATCTCCTGCCCAAGTCACAGTGCTGTGCTCCTGCTGCTTGCTGAGTAGAGACTGCCCTGGGCCTGAGGTGTGCAAAGCAATTGTAAGGCTGGTATTGATCATGCATGAAAACACACCAGCTTTGTGCTGCTTTTGCAATAGTCCAAGCTTAACTCTGGGTTATGGCTGCTGGGGCTTGGGAGCTCCCAGTGTAGCAAAGTGGGGATGAGCAGTCTGGGAAGGTTTTGTACTGGAACCACAAATACATTGTCACTCTGAAAGCCAGCCATATGTTTTACTTATTTCTGATATGTGCTGCTTGGTCTCCCTTTTGATTCTAGAGTGTCAGTCTTGTATGATGAGATGGAAAAAGCTTTAGAACTTCCAAGGATAGGCTTGAGACCATGAGTCCTGAACATGTTTGAGGACTGCTGCAAAACTCAACCCACAGCAGAGTGAGCCACGTCCCAGACTTTTCTGGATTGCTCAGTCTGTGGGGGATGTCCTTACATCAACAATCCATCCTTGTTGCAAGTATTCAACTCATGAATATTCTGTGTTTTCCTTTGAATGTCAGCAGATTGGAGCTTAGGGGGTTTATTTCTGACTCAGATCTATGCATTCACAAAAAGCATTCAGTTTAAGCAGACAGTCACTGCCCTGGTCAGTGTCTTGTTCTCCTGACAAGCTTTTCAAAACAGTAGCAAACCAGATTTATTAGCTGCTAAACCATACAGCAACTTGAATTAAACCCACCTGTTTCCTTAATAGCACTTCTGAGCTGAACAAGTTGTTGGAGATCACAAGGACGCTCATCCCTTGTTAGGATTGAAGGTTAGTGACATGCACTTTACCTTTCCTGCTAAATACCCCAAAAAGTGATAAGTTGCAATTATTTTGAACCAGCTGAAAGGCAAGGAATACCAATTAAATGTGTAAAATTGTGCTGTACTCTGACACTATGCACTGAAATGTTAGCTGAAGTTGTTCTGTGTTTCAGATTTCTTTCTGATTTTATTATTTGATCCCCAGTTAATTCAGCAGCTGGAAGTAATTTACTGTCAGTCTGAGTGGTTAAATTGCTGTTACAGGTATCTTTCATAATGTGCTGTTCTTTCATATTAATTGTCACTTCTTTTTAATATCCTACCTCATTTTTTATTTTTTCATATTACCATTTATACACTCCATTTAGCTCACTCCATTTTAATTAAAGTTCTTGGTGTTCATTACCATAAATAGTATTAAGTGGCTTTCTGTTGCTGAACCACATGAAGTCCTCTTCTTTTTTTCCCCCCCTCTTTAACAATTGATTCTAGGAATTCTGAGAACAATAACACATCCTTTACAGAGGATGAGTTGTCTGGAAAAAAGTTTCAAATTGTATTGATTCCTAGGCTGTGACACTGTTTCCTTTCCTTACCTCTTTTCCCCCTTTAGAGTGGAACTCGAATGGTTTGAGTTCTTTGGATTTTTAAACTTTTTTTTCAGTCCTCCTTCAGGATAGGAGTAACTTTTTTTCCCCCTCATCAATAGCTGTGCCTTCTGTAGAGGTCTGTTAATGCAACATCTCCCCAGAGGCACTTCCTCCCTGGAGTGTATTTGTAGCAGTGTCTGCTGAAGCCAGCTCATCCCTTGGATTCTTTTTCTTTCAACCATGGAGAGATTTCCTAACTTCTGGGGTGACTTCTCACTGCCAGACAATATTGTCATACTGTAAGAGTCACCTGCTCTAAAAGTCACCTAAGGTAAGGCTGACAAGTGACTTGTGCTGACAAGTAAAACTATTGCTTTAAACTCCACTTTTTAAATTTTTCCTCTATTTTAACCCCCCTGTTTCACCACAGTGGATAATGTACTTTTATCAAGCATGTGCCAAAACTGAGTTTTCTCTCCTACCTCATTCTAACAGTGTACAAAGCACAACTGGAATGGGGCAGGATTATTAAAGTTTGATTCAGACCCTTCTCCCTCCAGCTGTGGCAGTGGGTTAATATTAATCTGCTTTGGGAGTATGAAATCCTCCAGAAATCTCATATCCAAAATCCAGTTCAAAAGTAGCAGCACTTGAATTGCTGGACCCCACTGGCAAAGGTCAACTTTGTGTGAGTTCACACAAAGGGTTAATTTAGGATTCCTGGAATTTTCCATCTCTTCCTCCATTTCCTTTAAAGGAATTTTACTGGACAATGGAAGAGTTTTTCTGGAGGAGACTTAATGAGAAGGGGGCTACAGAGCCTGAGTCATGGTTACAGCTGACAAATGTGTCCATTTCAATAAGTCACTACTCATGGCTTAAACACGGTTCACTCCCATTGTGTAAATGCACAGGCAGGGCTGTGGTTTGGCATCTGGGACCTGCAACTCGGTGTAACATTTCAGAGTCGTGACATTCACTTTGTACATGGGATTGTTTGGGCAGCTGAGCAACAGCACCTTCCCCTTGAGCACCCAAGGCTGCTCTTGTTTGCTCTGAAAGACTTGTACAACTGGGCACTTCACCAGAATAAAAGTTTTAATTTACATTTTCTTTCTGTGTCTGCTTTCTTTGGTGTTTCCTGTGTACGAAGGCATTCAGTCACTCTTCAAAAGACAGATGTTAATAATTCCAGCTATTGTGCAGGATTATAGAGTTCTTCTACTCATTAATCTTTATGGAATATGACAATCCTTTATGAATGGAGTAGATGTACAGAGAAAGGGGTGCTGCTCTGTGACAAGCTGGGGCTGTGTAACTGATTTCACTGTCACTTCAATAAGTGTTTGAAACAGTTTCTGTTGCTGAATTTAAGGCTGTTGCCAAAGGAATTGTCTTCAGACTGGTAAAATGATTTCAGTACCTGCCTTCCCCATGGGCTCCTTAACTGGAAATGTTGGCAGACTGTTTTTCCTAATTCATGTGTTATAGATAATCAGCCTGTGACTTGCAAAGGAAATCTGAGTTTCTGTGCAGCTCTTTTATTGTGTAGAAAGGTGTTTCTTTTGTATTTTGCCTTCCCTCACTTCCTTTGTCTGTGACTTCTTGACCACAGTGCCATTGACCCCATTCAGACAGGGAATGTAAGTAGGCTTTGAAACGGGAATGGGAGTTTATAATGCTGCTTATTGATGAGATTTAATGAAATGCAGGACTGAACCAAGAAAGGAGAGGATAAAATGTCCCTTGTCATCTAAGGCTCTCCTCAACTCCATTTGGCTGGCTTGCCTTTTGGAGGATTTACCTGGTCTTTGAGGAACTAAGGAAATCACACTTCCTTTGCTCCTTGTTTCTCATTTTAAATATTCTGTCACTTGTTGCTGATCATACCAAAGACTTCAGGAGCAGTGAGGTGGTCCAGTGGAAATTTTTCGTCCTCAGTAACCCTGGCAGCTCCACAGTAGCAGTTTTGGTGTGAGTGCTGAGCTGCTTGAGCTGGGTAGACTCCAGATGGATTGAACAGGAACCCCTATTGGGATAATTGTGCCATTTAATTTGAAATAATTGATCTGCACCTTTCCTACAGACGTGGGATGGGCTTTGGCAGCCTCCAATGGAGTTTGCCAGGAGTTTTCTTGCAGAGCTGGCAAGAAAAAATGTTGAGTCTGCAAAAAGAGCTCTTGGAGGGGGAGGAAGACAAGGAAAAGGAACCATTTCCCAGTTTTGTCTAATTACTGTCAACCTTTCTGTGTAAACTTACTGGGAGAGAAGGCTTTACAACAGTGGCATCCTTCTCTTTGACTTTTTTTGGGTATTGTGTGGCCAAAGTGGTTTTCATGCTGGAAAGATCTTTCTGAGCCTCAAGTGAAGTGGCAAAGAACAGGAGGACTCTGAAGGACAAACATGGGAAGCTCCTGGAACCAGGATGGATTTTATCTCCTGGTAGCTTCTGCCTTGTTTGCTGTGATCAAAACATTCCATGGAACAGGAAAACTGTGGTTTGCTGCTGTGGCACGAACCAAAACAGCCTCTGGAGTCATCGTGTGTGTGTAGAGTGGGGAGTGGAGACGGTGACATCATAAATTGCTGGAAAAAAAACCACCGTGTGTGGGCATGAGAAGGACGTGACACGGCAGTGACGGAGAGGGACTGAGGAGTGGCACGGGAGTGTTTCCAGGAGTGTTTCTCCAGGATTGCTGCCTCCCAGGGAGGGGTGAGGTGGGTCACACCATCAGCTTACACCCAACAGCCTACAGCTGGTTTTTTTCCCACTAGTCATGTATTTTCCTTAAAAACTTTTCCACTGCATCAGTTAAGAGGAAGGAGGAACTACAGGAATATTTATAAACTGATTTTCTTTCCCCAACTCCAGGTTTGTAGCCCAATGATTAAAGTCTCTGGCAGAACTTAGGTTTTTAAACTGCTGAATTTATATCCTCCTGTCTACAGGAAAAAGCCTGAAAAAAAGCTAATTTCCTCTTTATTTAAAAAGAATTTAAAAAGAGAAAGTTTTAGTAAGGTGTGGAGGGGTTTTATCCACAATTCACTTACAGAACAGAAAACTTAAATTTTTCAAACAACTTCTCTTTAAATGGATTTTCAGTTGCTAGATGTAAACACGTTTGTGAGCATTTTGCATTCTTTCCTTTTGCTGGGTTTTCCTTTGGCAGGGTGAGCGATGCAAGAACCCGCCCCCATGGTGTTATTTTTGTGAAGTGCTGCTGCAAGGGTGTTTTCGGTGTTTCCTGTAGGAACCAAACACGTTTTCTTTTAGAGAGAAACCTTCCCCAGGGATTCCCGGTGGGAGGGATGTGTTGGCTGGGAGCGCCACCGCTGGGCTGGCAGCTGTTCCTCTCTGCCTTTCAGAGCCACTTTTTGCTCTCTGGTTTGAACTTCGGGTGGATTTGGCTTTACTCATTTGTAAATATTACATGGACTTCTGGACCTGCAGGGGAGTGAACACAGCAAGTGAAGGCATAAATTAGTAAAAAGCAGCTGTGAATGAAAATAGCAGAAGTATTCTCTGTGGGTTTTACCAAACCCTCAGTGAAAGCTCTTTACCACCCTCCAGTCTGTTTGTTTTCTCCTGGGCTGAGGAGCTCTTTCAGGGGATTTGCCCAAGTGCTGGCAGGACTCACTGACTAAGCAAAAAGGGCTCTCTAAGACCCTGAATCAGTACTTTGAATTTGTTCTAAGACATCTTCATCTTTTCTTCACACTTGAATCCTGTTTTAACACCTCCCCCTTATCTTGCTTACCCCTGCAATTACCAGTTTAACTGCCCTATTTTTAAATCTGGGTTATTAATTAAAAGTGATTCCTCCTTGGAGCTCAAATGTTCATTCAAGTTTGTGATTGCACTTGAATGGAAAATTTTTTGTTACCACCAAGAGCCAAAGCAATACCGTGCAGTCCTGAATGTCCCTGCCAGGAACAAAAAACTGGCGATGGGGACAAAAATCTCCGGAGCTGTGCAAGAGTCCAACTGCCCAGCGCTGGCTTTTATCACATGCTGGGACAAGGATCACGTGCAGAGGCGGGGAGTCAGCCCTGCAGAGCCCGGGTCACATCGTGCTGCTGCTGCTGGGGTCTGGGGAGCTTCTGCCCCGATGGCATCCGTGACCCAGCATCAGATCCAGCAGGTAAGGAGCTGCTCTAGGGGAGGGAGCGTGTCCAGAGAGCAGGCAGCTGCACTGAGTGTGAGGTACAGCCACTGCAGTTCACCTGGCAGCAGGTCCAGCAAAGATCTGCTTTACCAGCACTTTATATTATCCTCAGCTTCCTGTATGATGTAAATTTTAGTGTGTGAGTGTCATGGCTACAAACTCTTCCAGGGGCAGTTTGTCCCACAGAGCTCTTGGAGGGATTTCTCCTGTGCCCCTTCTGTCTGTGCTGCTCGGCTCTCATCCCTGAACTCGAAATCTTCCTGGCAAAGGATAATCTCCAGGGTATTCTATATAAAGAAACTGAGTTCACTGCCAGGAGTTCGTTTTGTAAAGGATTGTGTAGTAAACTGTGAGAAATCACCCAGGGATTTTTTTCCTTAGAGAGAACAAAGCTTTCCAGCTTGTAAAGGAATCTCATTCTGATTTGGCACACAGGTATGGCTGCCCTGTTTGTGTTAGTGGGCTTGGTAGTGTGATTAATAGCTGCTGGTTACAGGTGTTAGATAAAATATCCTTGAAGCACAAACGGCTCTAGTGGTGAAATCTCTGTTTTGTGTGGACTGAGGGATTGAAATAGATTGCTCTTAACTGTTTGGAATTTCAGCCTCTTATTGAATCTTTTGCAACAGAAGCCCCTCGTGTAATTAAAAATGAAGAAATGCTGCCTGGCTGCAGAGCTGGAGCTGGGATGCTTCTCACCCTGTGTTCTCTTGCTTTGTGCTGCTTCCCCGGAGGACTCTGGGGAAGAGCAGTCACCCCGTCTCTTCCAGTTCCACAAGGATGGCTTCCTTGTCCTGGAGCGGTTTTTTAGCGCAGAGGAGTGTGACAGCATGAGGAGGCAGATCCAGAGAATCGTGGCGGAGATGGAGGTGCCCCCGCACTGCCGCACCGCCTTCTCCACCAGGGAGGAGGAGCAGCTCCAGGAGCAGGTACCGAGCAGGGCAGGGCTGCCCCTTTCGGAGAGCTGGAGAGAGGAAGGGAAAAGGCAAATTGCTGATCAGGGTTCACTTGGGGGAGCATGACTCTTCCTTCTAACCGAACATAACACCCGGAGAGGAATTTGCTCTCCAGCTTCCTGCAAATCTTTGCTGGGGTCTTATCAAGAGTCAGCAGTGTGTGGCTCTGCTGCACTTTCAAACTACCAAAAGCAGCTCTCACAGATCAGTTTGTACATGTTTGCAGGCACAAAACTGGTTATTTTCCAGGCAGCCAGCAAAAGGAAAGCAAGGGTCACCTCTGTGTGAGAGGTTCTGTAAACCCTGATCAGCACTAAGATAGGTAGTGTTGTGGAAAGCCTTTTTATGAGTGATTTTCCACTGTGTTTTGTTTATGCTGCGGCTTGGTGGGAAAAGATGCAGGTGAGTGTTTAATGCTTTGATTGAAGGCTCATTTATGTTTTTACAAGGATGCTATCTTTATTGGGCTCTTATCCCTGGCAGGGTAGCTCGGATTATTTCCTAACCAGTGGAGACAAGATTAGATTCTTCTTTGAGAAAGGTGTTTTGGATGAGAAAGGTAAGCCCTGGCCTGAGTTAGCCACACAGAGGGGATGGGAAAAGGCTGAGTGAGGGATCAGGGGCTGGTTTGCATCTCAAGCAATGATTCCTGCTTTTCAAACAATGTTAAATTACAGTTTTGTTTTGTAGGTAACTTTCTAGTTCCAAAGGAGAAGTCTGTCAGCAAGATTGGCCATGGTATGTTTAAAAGATGGGGTTTGGAGGGGGATGGACAAAAGAGATGTGGTTCTCAGACATGAGGATTTCTCCAGACACTGTACATAACTGTCTCTGCAATTCCATCCATGCTGCCCCTCACTCTTTGCTCTCAGAGGACTGTATCTTCTGTTCCAATCCTTTTCAAAAACCCCTTCTCAGAGGTTTTTCAGCAATGAATAGCTCAGAGTCACTGACATGCAAAAGCTTGGACTTCAGCCCTTGGCTCTTTTATGTAAGAGATTTGCTCCAAAGATCTATCACCTGAGACTGGTGACATTCAGTACAGCCCAAACTCTCTCCTGTGTCCTGTGCCCTGCTGGGTTGCTGATATTGAAGCTGCCCTCCATCCTGTGGTGCCACCAACACCTTTTCTGTACCCTTGCCAGTCTGTTTGACCTATTTCTTCTCTCCCAGTTTCTGGACTTGCATTTTCACCCCTTTTGTTTTCAAACAATACATAGAAAATGAGAGCAGGATTCCCTGCAAACGTGAACTTTGTTCAGACTAAACTTCACTTCAGTTGGAAATCCAGTACTAAGAGTTCTTGTTCTTTGTTTTTCTCAGAGCAACACTCTTTTCTTCCCAGGCCTGCTGCTATTCTGTCACACTTCAGCTTTTCTCAGGGGAAGTGAAAACAACTGTAGATTCCTGCTGACCCAGCAACTTAACAGTTCAAAGGCTTTCTCTAGTCTTATTTTCTGTAATTACTCATTTTGGTCAAGTCTCATCCCTTGCCTGAGAGCAGCTCCTGCTGGACTTGGGCATGTGTCCTCATGGCAAATCTGGTCAGGATGAGCTGGAGGCACAACTCTGAGTCTTTGCTTTGTGGATTTGTCAGAGCTGAGTTGCAGCAAGAGTCTACAAAAACACTCTGACCTGCTGGCTGGGGCTCTGAAGGGCACCAAAGATCAACTCTAGCTCCTTTTTGCAGTCTTTTCACTTTTCCAGTAACTCTTAAGGGGTGTGTTTTTAAAGGATAAATTCAGCCATATGCCTCAGGATCATGTGTAATGGTTGTCACTTGTGTAATATAAGTCTGAATCACATAATACTCCATTTTGTTCACTCTGTTGCACACTGGCTTTTATGTGTTTGCAATTTGTGGCCAGGGAGTGATTATATTTAAGGTCTTTCATGATGATTGTACAATCTGTAAATGTTGTATCACCTTAGGTGTGATAAGTCACATTTATCCATCTTGGGAGGAATGAAAGATTCTGGCTGCAATTTATCCTTCTTGGCTGTGGTGTCTGCAGCTCATCACTGAAGAGCTGCCACGTTCCCTTCTCTTCCTGAAATCTGTCTGAGCTTTTTCTTTCCCCTTAGCTCTACATGCTTATGATCCTGTCTTCAAGCAAATCACCCACTCCCCCAAGGTGCAGGTGAGCTTTTATTGCTTCCTAGAATGGTCTTGGGGAAAAAAAATAAATTGCAGAGTAGTTGATTTTTCTACACTCCTGGTGGAGTAATTTTGTCAGTGAAAGGAAATTTAAATATTTTCAAACAATAATGCTAAATAGTATGCAGAAAACTTAAATAATGGAGAATTTTCTTGCAGGAACTGGGAAGAAAACTAGGCCTTGAGAAACCAGTAGTTGTGCAGAGCATGTATATCTTCAAGGTACAGTAATTCAAGTTGTCTTGTCACTCAAGAAATAAGACCCTCTTAAGTGAGAAGCTGTGAAGCTCTTCACACATCACTTTATTTTCTTTGCAGCAACCTGGCATTGGTGGTGAAGGTGAGATTTGTGTTATCTCCATATCACACTGCAGATAATGCTCCTTTAGGAAAGGAATGTTACAAAGGAAAAGGCTCAGAATCAGACTTAAACCTGTGAGTTTGGCAGTCCAAACCTTCTTAAAATAATCTTTGGAATCCGCATTTTTTCAGAGAAGTTTCTACATGATATGCAGCTCGAACAAAGAGCTGTTTTTACACTTGCAGCGGGCTAAAAGGTGTTATTTTTATTAAAATTTAATTGGATGGATGGATGGGTGGGCAGGAGAGGGCTCTGAGTCAGGGAGATGCAACCCTGAAGTCCTTCTGGAGGAACTGAATCCCATAAAGACCCCAATGACAATCTCTTCTTGCAGTGACACCACACCAGGACGCCACCTTCCTGCACACAGAGCCTCTGGGCAGGATCCTGGGGTTCTGGATCGCCCTGGAAGATGCCACACAGGAGAATGGCTGTTTGTGGTTCATCCCTGGCTCTCACACCAGTAAGAGCCTGTGTGTGACCACTGCTGGTCACCAGCACAGTTCTGCTTTTCCCCACCTCTAGAGCACACAGGGCAGCTTTAAACCTCTGCTCACCTAAAGATTCAGTGAGTGTAATCATAGTGCTCTTCAAATTTTAAGCTACTCATTCCTCAAATCCTGGAGCCAGCTGTATTCATATCATGCTTTATGCTCCTACAGAAAGCACAAGTGGACCCAAGGTTGCCTTTGCATAAGTGTGTGATTATTTGTGTTCCTAAGGGTCTGTTGCAATGCACAGAAGGGGCCAAAAAGGCAATCAAAAGGCAGCTGTTTCATCTGTTTCTGCCACAGCTGGAAAATCCTAAATCGCTACTTAAGGAAAAAGACCCCACCTAAATAATAATAATAATAATAATAATAAAGTTCCTGTCATTGCCAGGAGAAATCACTGATACTGTTCCTTTGCTGTGCAGAATGTAGCCAGGTATTTAATTTTTGTGTGTTTGGCTTATTCTGTGCATTTGCAGATGGAATTGCCCGGAGGATGGTCCGTACAGCTCCAGGTGCCTCAACATGTGTGGAGTTTGTAGGCTCAGAGCCAGCCTATGATGACAAGCAGTTCATACCTCTGCCTATAAGTAAAGGTACAAACACCCCGAGCGTGGCGCTTCGCTGCTCAGGAAAACACAAGGGAGCTAAAATCGTATTTTAACCCTGCACCTTCCCTTCCACTGGAAAGCCAGAGCTCATCTTTTGGAAAACAGCAGTCCAGGTGATTCTTTCCCACAGGTGGACTCATCCTCATCCATGGTGAGGTTGTCCATAAGAGTGAACTCAACAGCTCGGAGTCTTCTCGCCACGCGTTCACCTTCCATGTGATGGAAGCCAAAGGCACCACCTGGAGCAAAGAGAACTGGTAAGGCTGTGATCCTCACAAGCTGAGGAAATTGAAGCCTTTCCAATGCAATAGTTAGGATAACTGTACAGTTTGGTAGTGCCTCAGCTGCCATTGATTTCATACCTGCAGAAGTGGAAGACTCTGAAGTTTTGTTTTATCTCTTCACTCCCTAGGCTCCAGCCAACTCCTGAACTGCCTTTTCCTTCGCTCTACACTTGAAGTTGGTGACTGGCTTGTGGAGTCAATAGCTGATCAGTATTCCTTTCTGATTGTTCATTCATGGTCTCAAAAAACAACCTTCACTAGATCAGCTCTCAATGTTCATTTATCCTCCTCCTCAAACCAGGAGCATTATCACAGCCCAAAACCTGCAGCTGACAGAAGCTTCTACTGCAGCAGGAGCCCTGCCAATATGAGAGTAGTCACCCAGTCCTTTTGGTAAGGAAACACCTTCAGTCTTGAAAACAAACCAGTGAATACCACTGCACTCCGACTGGGACCACTTACTAAGTATTTCTCCTTGCAGATACTCAGTGTTTTCTTGTGTTTAAGAGCTGAAGTGCATTTCTTGGCTGGTTGACTCCAGCAGTGCAGGTGAACATGTTGTGGGGAGAAGTTTTTCACCCCTAGGTTTCTGTCTTATTGTTGGAATAACACTGATTTAAAACAGTCTTGAAATGAAGCAGGAGGTCTGCTTTTTATAGTCAATCTTCTAAATACTCCTGGCAGACAGTAGCTGAGTGTTTTATCTCTGGGTGTGATTAAAAGTGACAATTTTTAAAGATTCATGTTGAAATGATGGAAACAAAGAACCTCAATCAAACTCTTAACACTTAAATAAAAAGATAGAAATTCTCCTTTTCATCTCCATCATCTTTTCTTTGAGGAAGACATGATGTGAACCTTCTCCCAATCAAGGGGGACAGTGCTGAATTGTCTGGTGAGCAGCTGGAACTCTCAATATGCACAAGAACAATTCCTATCCCCAAAACCTCACCAAACCCAAACCAACTTATAGCAAGGAATGTTTGGAAATGCAAGCTCCAGTCTGTAACCTGAACAGAACAGAAGCTGTGTAGGTGTGATTTCACCAGCACTGGTGCAGGGGCAAGCCTGAGACAGGAGCCCAGTGTCACCAATGCAGGAATTACACCAGAGTAACCCTAAGGCTGCTGAGGGCCAGGGCAGAGTGGACCCAAATCTTTTTGACTCATTTCTTTCAAAAGTAAATTGGAGAGCTGGGTCATGGCAACAGCAGGAACACTGAATGCAAAGTTTGTGCATTCAAAAACTACCTTTGCTAGAGTTGTTTGAAAGTTGGAAGCAGGGTGAAAGGAAAACAAATTTCTCTACCTCTGGTGCAATTTATAACAGCAGTGGTAAAGGCTGTGGCTTGTGACAGAAGCAACTCAAATTTTATCTGTACCTTTCCATGAGAGGAGTTAATAATTTAGAATTCTGCTGAGGAGGGATAATTTGTTCTGACTTGCACCTCTACCTGCAGTGTGCAGAAACATCTGCAAGTGCATAAATAAAATAAAAAAGCTGAATTGTTTGGCTGGATTTCCCTGTTAAATGTGAAGGAAACAACCAGCAGTTACTGAGTTTGGTTTCTAGCAGAGTATCTGACAATCTACTGTGTTAGTAACCAGCTCTGGCCATTCTGGCATCCTCAGGAAAAGCAGCAGCAAAACCCAGGAGCCTTCCCAGGCAGGGGAATGAATTGGGCAATGCTGCTTCTCAGCCATTCCAGTCCTGGCTTGTTGCAGGGACACATAATATTGGATTCTTGTTGTGTAAGGTATTTTGGACTTTCCCCAAACTGTTCCCAAAAGTGAAGTAAAAAAGGGTCAGAAGTGAACTTCATGATGCAAACTAGAATCCTGGAATGGCAATCTTCTGCTTAGACACATCCCTGGAGACAAGAAGGACATTTGTGTCTTGTTCTAGTGGCCACTGGGCAAACCAGTGAGAAGAGACTGTTAATACAGAAGGATTTCATACATACAAATGAAGTGGGTTTTTTTTTTAGGCCATAAAATGGTAATTGTAATTTTAATTAAATTGATGGAATTCAGTAGCTTTAGTCATTTTGTTGATAAAAATATTTTTATAAATTATTTGATTAAACATCTGGCTGAAAAAATGTGAAAAGTAGGAAAGTGTAATAGTAGAAAATTTTATTGACTTCAACAGATTTTTCTGCTTTCAGGATTAAGGTGTAATTAGTTTTAGCTGTGACTTTGCATAATTTCCCTCCCATATTAATTCCAAATTAATTGAGAGATTAAATCTTGAGAAAGATAAAACATTTTTCTTGCTGAAGCAAACTTCAGGGCTAAAGATTCACTGTTCTTATTAGTGTGGTCAGGAATGAGCAGTGTCTGACATTCCCAAACCCTCACCCCCCACCCTGGATAACTCAGCTGATTTTGGAGTTGTGTTTGTGCACCATGGTGTGGTTCTGGCTCTTGCTGATGAGGCTGGACACTTGTACCTGGTTCCTGTGCCCACCCTGGTTATCAAACATGCTTTACATCATGCTTATACAGAAATCAGAGTTCACACATCAAACACAAGACGCAGGACTCAGTACAGAAAACAAGGTACGGTACAGAGGTAGCAACATCTGAGAGATTTGCTTGTTTATTTTTTTCCCCTCTAATTGACTTACCTCTTCTTCCTCTGCTTCCCTTGGTACCCAGAAGGAATTAATATTGGTTTATTAAACACAAGTGCTGTTTTCATCAGTGATGTTTGTTGCTGTTAGAACATAAATCTGGCTATTTTTCACAGGGGTAAAAACAAGACCAAATCAAAACCTTTACTTCAAATAGGTTTTTTTCATTTCTATTCTCAACACTTTTCTCTGCTGTACCAAAAGATCAGCTCTGAGCTTTCACTACAGTGCATTTTCTAGTACCTTTTTCTAGGAAAGGAGAAAACTCTGTTCCTGGAAGTGCTTCTATGCCATGAGCATGATCTGGAGGTAGAGAGGCAACAGCAGATTATCAATTTGAGTAGTGTAAGCTTCCAAAAGAGAAACCAAACTCACAGATGCCAGAATCCAGGCATAGCTGGAGTTCAGATTCACACTGCTGTCAAAGATCAGAATGAGAGCCACAGCAATGATCTGTGCAAAAATAGCTGTCATTGTCCCTTCAAAGGTCTTCTTTGTTCCTGGCCATTTGATTTCCCCCATTGTACTGCCAAAAACAGAGGCAATGGTGTCTCCTACCCCTACTGCCAACACCCCAGAGTAGGGGACCAGTGCTCCTGCCCCGGGCAAGGTGCCTTTAGGAGCACAAGATCTGGGAAACAACCACACTGGGAGGGACATGCCAAGCAGGAGATAAATATGAGTCAAGATTAGAGGTCCACTGTCTCTTTCATCCAAGAAGAGAGAGAGCAGATGCCTCAGGGTTTGTCCAAAAGGTTTGATCCTGAAGTACCGAACGTACTCTAAGAAGATAAACACTGCCAGGCACAGCACTGCAGCAACGTAGAGGAGCTGGCGGTCATAGATTAGTCCAGGAACATAAGTAGCAACAACAATGAAATGGAAATATTTCCTGGTTATAGTCGAGGCCTGGTGTTTTTTAGATTCAGATGATCTCTTGGCGTTCTGGTAGAAAACCACACCACATGCTGAGGCAGCCAAGAAAGTCCAATACACAAGAAGGTAAAGTCTTGTCTGTGTCTGAAACAGAAAGTGGAGCAGCCAGAACAAAGGGTTCCTCTGGATCAGTCGGTACAGCCAAGGCATGATGACCCCTAAGCCTAACACTGCTGTCATCATGTGGAAAAACATGGAGGAGATCCACGTGCCCGAATCCATGAAAATGAAGAGCACAGTGAAAAAAAGACCAAGAAGAACAACTCCAACAACTGCTACCAGAAGGAAGAAGTCAATGGGATCCCCTCTGCCCTCGATTACATTCAGTGAGCGTTTAATGAGCTGATTGAGAACAAAACTTACACCTCCAAGAACCAGCAGCGCTTCCCCGGGAGTAAAACATCGAGGCAGCAAGTACAGCAAGATCATACTGAGGTAGACAAAAATGAGCAGCACTTCTAGAACCTCTATCACTTCTGAGACAGTCAAGGAATGTTTCATGGTGTAGATAATTATGCTGCCAGCAATCCCAGTGAGGATGCAAGTGTTGGTTGGCACAGGTTTGGTGATGCCAACTGCTAAGACGGACAGGAAGAGAGCGAGCAGCATTCCCGTGGAAGCCACGACGATGCCAAAGCGCTCGAAGTACACGATGCCGGCAGCCCTGCACCTCTCCTTCATCACCACCCCCAGCAGGGGCATGACCATGCTGGCAGGCAGGAGGCCGCTGTTGGCTGCCCCCCGGAACTGGAACACAGCCCCCCCCAGCTGCAGCAGCCGGTCCCATTTGAACTGCACGTAGAACGCCTGGATGGCCAAAGCCACGGCGCACCAGGAGAACCTGTCCCACACCATGGCGTGCACCAGCAGCACCACGGTGAACACCAGCAGAGACTCCACCAGCACTGCTTTGTTCAACATGATTCCAGCCCAACCTGCCTCAGCTTGCAGGATCTCACGAGTCCCAATGTGCTCAGTTGTCCATTAGGAAGAATTCCTTTCCATGCTACTGCAATTCCTACAAAAAACAAACAAATAATTAAAGCAACTATTAGGACAGCTAAAATGTTTGCACAGCTATTTTGCTCTTAAACTCAATTTAAACAGATAGTTATGTGCCAATTGCTAATGTCAACACACAGATGATTGAAAAAAAATAAAACCAGTGAGGTGAGCCAATCATGCACTTCATCTTCTCTAAGTGAAGGCTCACAGCCCACTGACAGCTGCCCTGCAAACCAAACTTTCCTTTAAACTTTTGGGCTGGAAGATAAGCAGTTGAGATAATCAGCAACAGGCATATTTATTGTGATAGGTTAAATCTCATCTTATCTTCTTCAAAGAATTGTGGGCATTGCCAACATTGTGCAATTCTCACCAGCATTTATTGCCTTCTGGCAACCTTGATTTCTCTGTGGGTACATAATTTGATGATCAGCCCTATGTAAACCTCTGCCATTACACTGGCACCTCTTCTGGGGTCTTTGAAGGTCTCAGCTTCTTTACTTCTGTTGGAAATACTATGGTTGATCAAGTTGTGAAACAAGGGGATTACTTTATATTTTCTGGCCCACTCTTAAGCTGATTAGCAGCAAAGTCTCATTGCCAATATCTACACCAGCTCCCTCATGGAAGGCCAGCAGTTTATTTAAGGTTCTCTTTTGGGTTTTCAGCCAGTACTAAATGGTGATACCAGATTACAAAGCTGACAAAGTAACAGCAATATTGCTGAGGAACTATTACAGTTTGTACTGTCAAACTTTCTTAGTGTGTCTGCAGTGTTTAGATATTTATGACTTTTTACTGAAAACTTAATTATTGATAGATTGCTTTTTGGCATCCTTATTCATATAGCCTGAAATACTTGATTGCCAAACAGCTTCATTACATGCACTGTTGCTACACAGCTGCATCAGGCCAAGTGCAGTCTTTTGTCATTGCAATTAATTTTTAAACAGGAGAAGAATTAATCATACAGTCAATAAGCAGAACTGGTCTGGGTAATATCTACCTCCCACCAATGATGGCTTTGGAGTTCTACTCCCTGCTGTTTCTGAGGACTGGGGAGGAGGGAGAAGCCTAAGACTTATTTGAGAAGAAGCAGAGCAAATGTCACCTGCCAACCAAAGACCGAGTCCTCCCACTCAGTCTTGCAATCTTTAAGATTGCACCCCAGCTCCCGTGTCAGTGGCCCGTGACAGCTTCCCCGCCAGGCTGCCAGACTGGGCAGAATTTCACCCTGGCTGAGGTGTCTGATGCAGCAGCTCTGAATGTTTAGACCTGACACTGCAACGCGATGTATTTCACTGCTGAGCTATTTCGTTTTCTTGTGCCTGCCGCAATCCCCTCCTCCACACCTTCTTTCGGGTACTGTGAAGTTCCTCGGCACTGCGGCTCTCACCACCGAGCGGGACCCATCCATCACCCTGCGGTTCAAGCCAGACCGAGCCTTTTCTGCCCGTGTCGCGATCCGCATCCCGGCTGCTCAGGGCAGAGAAGCTCCTCACTGACGCGCTGTCAAACATTCGGTAGCCCTAGCCTGGCTGCAGCCCCTGTGTGCTCCTTCTCCTCCCCACGCTCCCGCAACGCCGTGGACTCCCCTCAACCCGCAGGCTGCCCGCGCCCTGTCCTTCCAAGCTGCTCGCCGCCGCCTCTTGCCCCTCTCAGCCGCGACACCCCAAACCAGCCTCCGCTACTGGGAACGACAACCACCCGCGGGAGGTACCGCAGGCGCTCCCGGGTGATTCCCGGTTCCAGCGCGAAGCTGCGGCCCCGCCCCCGGGAGCCCAAGGCGCACCCACCTCGCAGGACGCCGCCATCTTGCCGCGCTGCCTGTCACATGACCCAGCCGTGAGGGCGGCCCGGGGGCGTGGCTTAACCAGCACCACGTGACACCGGCGTGCTGGAGGGAGGCGAGCGCTGGGTCACGTGACAACGGAGCGAAGATGGCGGCGGGCGGGCTGAGCGCGAGGTGCGGGGCCGCGGCCGCTCGGGCGGAGGGAACGCGGGGGCAGCGTGGGGGAAGCTCCGGTTCTCGCTGCGGGCGGACCCCGCTCCGCGGGACCGGGGGCTGAGAGGGGCTGGCGGGGAGGGGGCGCAGCGCGGGCCGGGAGGTTTTAACTGCGGCGGGGCGCGCGCCGGGCTGGCCCCGCCCCCTCCTCGCGCGCGCGGTGAGGCCCCGCCCCCCGGCTGAGGGACGCTCGGGGACCCCCGGCCTCACAGAGCGGAGTGAGGAGCGGGGATTTTGTGATTATTTAGTTCTGTCCTGCGGGATCAGAGACTGGGCAGGACTCCGTGGCTTTGGCGGGGCCGGGGGCTCGATCCGCGCTCCCTTCGCGGGGTGCCCGACAGGCTCAGCTCTTCCCTGAGGCGGCGGGAGCGCCAGGCCCGGCTGCGCCTCCCGCGCGGCTCCTGCGGACGTGCGAGTCACAAAACACACGTGGAGATGTGCAGCGGAAGCGATTCAGTGAATCCCTCAATGATCACCTTAGCTCGGTGGTTTCCTTTCTCCAGAGCACGCGTTTCGTCATTTATTATATAACGCTTTTATGTTCTGGAGTTTCCCTAGTGTCTGATTTTTATTAAATTAATGACAGGGAGATTCCCTTCCTTAGCTGTCTTGGAGCTTTATTAATGAGGGGATAACAAACCATGATCTGTTTTATTCACAGAAGAGGTTGTGAGGGAGTGAAAAGTAGGTGGGTTGTCTTTGCTGGGCTGGGGCTCAGATTTGGCAATAAGTGAAAGAAACTGTGCTCAAGACAAATTAAGGCACCGTTGTGACATGATCACTGAACCTGGGATTCATTGAATTGCTTCTTTTGCATTGCTGTTCGATTCTCGGTAAAATTCTGGGCCTTTGGGTGCTCTGTGTGGGCTGGAGAGGTTCATGTCAGAGAAGTGCACCCAGCTATCAAGGAGTGAGCAGGGAGGAATTGTGTTGATGGGTGTGCTGGAAATAACAGGTGTTGTCATTCATTAAGTGTCACCACATGTCAGAAGTTGCAGATGACTTTCACTGCCACAGTGAGTTATTTGAATAATGTTATTCTAAAAATAAGGCAATGAGTGTTCTTGTGTAGACAGTCTTTGCGTGGGGAGGTGGGGTGTTTAAATCCTCATTTGCAATACGTTGCTAACAAATCCTCTGTGTCTAAATCAAGTACTCCTTTTGGCCAATATTTTTTCCTCTGGGATATTTTAGGGAGACTTTTTTCAAGTGCATGTGCCAGGGTCAGGATGTGATCTGTAATGCCTTGTAGTGCAGGTTGGCTTTTCTGCAGAGTTCTCACTAAGAAATGAGAAGCTGGGTGTAAATGTTCTGGTGTCTCTGTAAAGACAGTGCAGTTTTTCACTTCATCCAGTTTATGCTCTGCTTAGAGTGGAGGATGAAACTGATGGAAGAATTTGTTTAAAGGAGAGCATTGAATGTAAATGCTATAAATAAAATACTGCTCTATGCTTTCATTAAGTTTCTTCTTAGGAGCCTTAAATGTTAAATAGCAAATTGTGCTGGTAACCTGATATCAGTCTGAAGTTTTGATATGAATTCACAGGTCTTGCTGTGTCAGTTATCACCCTCTCTGGGTTTTTCCTTGTTTTTTCTACAACATCTAAAAGCTAATGTTCCTTAAATAATTTTTCTTGCATTGCACTGTCATTTGCTGCAAGGTAATTGCAGATTTGAAAAGTGTAAGCTAAAAGAAAGCCTGGAATAACATTCATCATTAAAATGCTCTCCACCTTTTCCTTGTGTTTGCAGGAGCAGCAGAGAATTATGGACAATTCTGCTGGGCAGATCAGCTTTAAGAGAACCAGTAAGTTCATGCCCTGGTGAGCAGGTTTGGCCATCACTTATTTGGCTCCGTGGCCAAATACATTATTTGTACATCACTTTGAATATGAGTGAAAATATTTTTTGCTGCTCTTCCTTCTTTCTCAGCATGTTTTTTGTTCCCATACCTTTGCTATTTGTTTATTCTACTTGTTTACAACTACATGAACTACCTGGAAGGGTGTGTGGAAAAGGTGGTTCCTTTTCTGGAGTGGGCACAGATGCTGCTGCCTGGATTGCCCTGGGGTGTTCATGTGTGGTACAACTGCTGTCTTATTTCGAGGGCTGGAGCCTGTGCTTTCATGAATTTGCCCAGAGGTTGGGAATCCAAATGTTTCTAAACCCAGTGCATTGCCTCCCTTTTCCCCACCCTCCCTAGGAACAGGGAGTGCAGCTCAGTGCCCTGTTCAGTTCTGCATCTGGAATCACTGTGAGCCACAGACACCTGTCTTGTGTTGTTCCTGCCTCTTTGTGGTGGTGGAATTTCTTTGCTTTGCTGAAGTTTAACAGATCTAATATTTGGTAATGCACTTCGAGGAGTCTGTTCAGTCTGTTTGGTTCTGTTTTAGGCCCAGATTGCTGCAGAGTTGAACAAGCACTGGCAGAGGCTGTTAGAGGGACTCTCATACTACAAACCACCAAGGTACAGTCACTACTTGATTTTAGAAATGAATCTCTAATGGGGAGTTTCCTAGTAAGTAAAGAAAGGTTACAGAATATTGTTGTATGAAATTTTGAAAGGTCACTGAGGAAAAAGCAAATGTTCTGTGTAAACTGATACAATGGAGAACTTTGAAATTATGCCTACTTAATTTTTTCCTTGAGATTGCTGAATTTTTAATGACTAAAATTTCTTTTCACTTTAGTGCGACTTCAGCAGAAAAAGTTAAAGCTGATAAAGATGTAGCTGCTCCACTAAAAGAGTTGGGTCTGAGGGTCAGCAAGTTTTTGGTGAGTGAAGCTGCTCTTGGATTAGTTTTAATCCCTGGAATTAATTGTTACTAGATTCTCATACTGAAGTAACCCTTGTGATGTTGAGTAGAGAGAAACTTAATGTCCTTTCAGTTCAAAATAATGTAAAAGATGTTGAAGTGCATGTTGAGGCTCTAGGCTCACACTTCCAAAGTGATGAGTAACTTTGAGATACTGTGATTTTCCTGGTCCTTTCCAGCAGCAACCACCTGCCATTGGTCTGAGTTAGATTCTTCCATGGTAACTGCTCAGCTAAGAAGCTGATGTCCCTTAAATCAGTTCCTTGTTTGACATCCTCTCAGTTTACCTGCAAGGTTCTGTTTTTTAGAGTTCAGAGGCTGGTGGTACCTTTATTTAAATGACTGATGCTCCTTTAGCTGAAGTTAAACTGCAGCTCAGTGGCATTAAACCTTGTGTATTTGACTTTTAAAGAAGTGTTGATTAAAGCATCTGCCTGGTGCAAAAATATTCTTTTGGCATGTTACTTGTTTTGAAGAGCTGCCTGAGTGTTTGGAGAGAATCTTAATCTTTAATGAATTCAGTTGCCTTTTATTAATTTCACATAATTTCTCTTTCTTTTGTTCAGGGTCTGGATGAAGAGCAGAGTGTGCAGTTGTTACAATCTTATCTTCAAGAGGATTACAGAGGAACAAGAGACTCCCTGAAGGTCCATAGCTCCCATTTATGTTGTATTTACTCCACGTCTTTCCTTAATAACAGTTGTTTTTTGATGCAAATGTGAGTCCTAGTACTAATTGGGAAATGGCTTTGTAGCTTTTCTTCTCTGGAGCTGCATCCAGGCTTATTTCTTCCTTCTTGGATCTCTGCAGGAACTCAGCTCCTCTCTCTGTCACAGGAATACAGGAAAGTTACAGATCTGGGAATGAGAGTTGAACTGAGAAATAAATATGTCGTTAGAAATGAGTGTTTTGGCTTTGTGCTTTTGGAATCTGTCTTTCCAAATGATCTGGAAAGAAAAATTGTCTTTTATTTGTGTCAGTCATTTTGTGAACATGTGTTCTGTCAGTAGGTATTTCTCCAGTAGCTATTTATTTTGTTGTATTTTGTTTGCAGACAGTTCTTCAGGATGAAAGGCAGAGTCAGGCTCTGATGCTGAAGGTTAGTAATTTCCATTTCTTTTCTGTGGAAAAGATCTGTTGGCAGCAAACCTACTTTATTTCTGTGGAAAATCTTGAAATAATTGAAGCATTCCTTCACATAAAGGATGGATTTTAGAAGGTGCTTCTGAAATTGAGGGATGCACATGTAGATTTGAAGAGTGTTAGTAGATGCTACAGAAATGACATTTTAGCCTTGATATTAGGGAATTTAGCTGGGTAGATGTACACTGCCTTACTTTCCAAAGCTTGTAGGCTTGTGTGTCACTGTCTGACGTGTCAAAATTGATGATCATTTCTGGCAGACAGTAATAGGGATGTCTTTTTGCCTTTCTTTTCTGTGTTTTCTCACTTAACAGTGTAATTACAGACCTGTCATTATGGCAATGCTAGACTGAGTTCTGTAACATTAATTAAGTGTTGTTTTTTTCCCCCCAAGTTCAGAACTGCTCAGTTGAAATTCAGTTTGTAGTAACTCTGTATTCCTGTGGTGAAGGCCTTGGCAGTGGTTGGGAGAGGGAGCTGGCTGGGAGTTGGACACTGTGCCAGGTTGGTATTGATGGCATTTCACATTCACAGCTGGCTGACTACTACTACGAGGAGAGGATCTGCATCCTGCGCTGCGTCCTCCACCTGCTCACCTATTTCCAGGATGAGAGACACCCTTACACAGTGAGTACAGGATGTGATGTCATTGCAACAGGCTAAATATGGAAACTGTGGGGTAGTTCCCTTCTTGTGTAAAATCCCACAAATGTGCTGTAAGAAGTTCATGGACTTGTTTGTTTTTTTTAAGGCTCAGTACTTCCAGTGCATTGAAAAGTTGGACAAGGAGCTTGTTCCGAATTACCGCAAACAGTTTGAAGCGCTGTACAAAGCAGAGGCTCCTACATGGGAAACACATGGAAATCTCATGGTATTTTGTTTCTTACTGTTGTGTAGTGTATTGGAAAATACATCTGTACAGATGTAGTTAAACAGGACATTTCTCCTGGTCATAACATAAAATTTGTTTCCTCTGTAACAGAACACACTTTTGCTCAGAGTTTCATGAAACCTGTTGTTACTTGTAATAAATCCATGATCTCTCTGGACTTAAAGTGGCTTCCCTTGCCATTGACACAGTTGCTGGCTGTTGAAATGCCTGCACACTTCTCAGGTTCTGCCTGCTTTGGGTGCCCCGTGAGCTTTGATGTGTGATGGTGGAACTTTGCTTTGTGCAGACAGAACGCCAGGTCTCCCGCTGGTTTGTGCAATGCCTTCGGGAGCAGTCCATGCTCCTGGAAGTCATCTTCCTCTACTATGCATACTTTGAAATGTCACCTGAGGAGCTCCTGGCCTTTGCAAAGATGTTCAAAGAGCAGGGATTTGGCACCAGACAGACCAACAGACATTTGGTAGATGAGAGCATGGATCACCTCGTGGATCGTATTGGGTAAGTGTTGTGTGTATTTGTGAAGTGGGTAGGGAGCAAAACAATTGTTTGTGCATTTATAATTATGTATTCATTCTGTGTGGGCCATGACTCAAAGGGGGAATGAGAATCCTGCCATACATCCTGATGGCAGAGAGCTGTAAAGGTGGAAAAGCTATCTTCAAATTTCAGTGATACCTTTTTGTCTGTTCAGCCAGAAAAGGTAGTTCTGAAGGTTGTAATTTGTCCTGTACCAGCATTCCAAGACAAAATTTGGGTTAGGTACTGTTCATTTCTTGTAATTTCTTATTGCTTCAAAGAAAGCTGAACAAAGCAAACTAAAGGTTGCTTTTTGACCTCTTATAGTTTAAAAAAGCCTCACCTGAATTCTCAAATAAAGTTTCTGACCTACTTGTTTTTATTCTTCTACTGCCTGTAGCTACTTTAGTGCTCTTATTCTGGTGGAAGGCATGGAAATCGATTCTCTCCATGAGCGTGCTTTGGATGACAGGACAGAGGAGCACAAGTTGGCCAACAATCAGCACATCCACCAGGTAAAACACTGGCAGAGCAACCACCCCCTCCTCCAGCCTAACAATACAGAACTGTGATTACCCAGGCACTGCTGTGTCTGTAAACTTCTGGTCCTTGGGCTTGTTGGCCAATTGTAGAAACTAGCATCCACATACCGTGAGAAGGACGCAATCAGCTATGTGTTTAAGTATGAATTACTTTCAGATCTCAGTTATTTTGCTTTTGGTTTGTCTCTGGGCAGGAGATGGACAATCAGCTGCTGCAGTTAGGGGATGTCTCACATCACGCTCCGGTGCTTTTGGCCTGGGCTCTGCTCCGTCACACCATAAACCCAGAGGAGTCCACAAACATCATCAGGAGGATGGGCAGCACTGCTATCCAGCTAAATGTCTTCCAGTACCTGACAAAGCTGCTGCGATCCCTCAGCAGTGGGGGCAAGAATGTGAGTTTCTTCAGTTGTACTTAAAAGCTTTTAAAGGTCTGACTGCTCCTGATGTACAGCTGTGGTGGGAGGCAGATGACTGAACCAGTGTTCTTTTCAAAGATGCAGTAAAGCATGTTCTGTCATCTTAATCTTCTTCCAGTGAGGATCAGAAATCAAGTGGGAACAAAACAGATTGTTATGTCTAGAGAATTAAGAAAAGCTTTGTAAAGCAAGGAACTACATCTCTCTTGAGCAGAATAGACTCCAGTTAATCAAATTTTTTTTATTTGCCTCTATAAGTGTATTTGCCATTGAGGATCTTGAGTATTGTATGATTTAACTGCACTAGTCTCTGTATGGGGTTTCATTAGACAGCATGGTGTATTAGGGTAAACTGCTTTGTAGACAGAAGCCAGTGTAAGCAAATCCTTTTGATTCCTAGAAATGTTGAGTGCTTCTTTTTTTTTTTTTATTTTGATGCCTGCAAGGCATTTCTAGTGATAGTGGTAATGGCAAGACTTCTTTCAGAAATATTTCATGTTAATGTGGAGCTTAACTAATGAGTGCTCCCTGTTCTGCTGATAAATAAAAAGGCAGTTACTTGGTGTGTAAAGCAGACTGAGTAGAGTTACAACATGTTGGTTATTTGTAGTCTTTCCCATAACAGTCTTGTGTACTCTTTCTTTGCAGTGTACTGCCAGCACAGCTTGTATGTGTATTTATGGCCTTCTTTCCTTTGTCCTGACATCATTGGAATTACATACATTGGGCAATCAGCAGGTAAGCATGCAAGACACTTTGCATTTGTTACATTATTGAAAATAACCTGCCATAACTGATGCTAATTGCCTATTAAGTTGTAATTCACACTGCAAACTTTATATGGCTTGGGTAGACCCAAATGACTGATTTGCTGGTTTTCCTACTTCATTTGCACCATGCAAATCTAGTAAACACCTCTACGGACTGGCAGATTAGTAATGAAAGAGCACATAGTGCATTTCAAGTCCTATGGATAGAAAACTCATTGATCTGTTTCTCCTAAAACTATGGAAATAATCAAACTCAATTTCTGAGTTGGACTGGACATTTTACAGCCTTCTGCAGATACTGTGGACGTATTTGTTGTTCATTCATGATGAGGAGCATGGCTTTAGGTTGTGGTCTGGGGTGGGTGTGTTGGCTGTGTTTTGGCTTCAGGAAGTATTCACATCTTGGTAGGTAAACACAGAAACTTCAATTCCCAGGATGTGGCAGAACCTGGTTGGGACAAAATCCTCCTGTATAAAGTAGGTTTGATTTTTTCCATCCCATCTTCCTTTGTAGGATATAATTGATGCTGCATGTGAAGTTCTGGCAGCTTCCAGCATTCCTCAGCTCTTCTGGAAGACGGTGAGTGTGTTTGCAACTTGTTTGACCTACCTTGATTATAAGTAAGACCTGATACAAGATTCCCTTTTAGGAAAGGAACAGGCTAGTTGTATTTAGTGAGTTGGTTTCTAGGAGGGCCTGAGGAGCAAATGTTCATTTACCTCTATCTTTGATTTACTTTTGCCCTTTCCTGCTTTTTAGGTACAGCCTTGGCTTTACACTTGAAAAGGATACTGGAACGAGTTTTAATATAGGTGATAGTTGATAGCAGGGCTGGGGCTGCAAGGATTGAACTAACTGCTGGCAAAAGCATTGTGCTTATTTTTGTTGTCACAGAATCAGGATGATATGTAATGCCTTACAGTCTTACTTCTTGCCTTATACTTGCAGACTGCCTCATGCTTTAGTCTGTGCAAGTGTGATCTCCAGTCACTGGAGTGATACTTTTGTGCATGATTAATGTTAAATGTACAGCTTAAAAAGGAACTGTAACCTTGTGCTAAACTGAGACCTTTTTAGCTCTTCTTTTTAGTAATAAAACATGTGTTTTCTGTTTGCACCACCAGGAACCTACTGCAGGTCTGGGTATTATCCTCGACAGTGTCTGTGGGATGTTCCCCCATCTTCTCACTCCTCTCCTTCAGCTGCTCCAAGCCCTTGTGTCTGATAAATCTACAGCAAAAAAGGTACAGGATCTCTGTTGGTGTTTGGGAGATGATTTATTTCAAGTCAGGGATGATATGATCTGTGATTCTTCCTTTCCATCATGTGTACTTATCTCAGTTACAGTCTTAGGTAACAGACATAAATTTTTGTCTAAGAATAGTGGACACGGCTCCTTCAGACTTGTGTGCTGTTGCAGGATGCTGTTTTCTGGCTTTTAGAAAACTTTCCAACTTTAATGGTTGAAGATTAAGATGCTGATTTTTTAGGTGGCACCTACCTGATTAATTAGATGAGACTTGTCTGAACATGAGGTGTGTTTAATAATGTTTTGGTAGGGTTGATGTATTAAATGCTGTACTGTATGTAGGTTGATGTATTGATTTTGTATTACTTGTACAGGCAAGTAAACCTGCCTGTTCCTGCAAATGACCTGGTTGCTAAATTTTTAAGAAGCTCTGGCTCTTTGGCTGTGTTGTTGAAGCTCTCTCTGATGCAGGTATACAGTTTCCTGGATAAAATGTCCTTCTATATTGAGCTGTACAAGCACAAACCCCCAGATGTGATCTCCCATGAGGACGGCACACTGTGGCGAAGACAGGCTCCAAAGCTCCTCTATCCTCTTGGTAAGGAAACTGCTGAAATGCTTTGGGGAATTTAGCTCTTTCTTTACCTAGCTTCTAACTCATGGGTAAATTTGTGACTTTGTTTCACCTGCTTCTTCAATCTTTAGGACTAGGTCAAACAAATCTCCGGATACCTCAGGGAACAGTGGGCCAAGTGATGCTGGATGATCGGGCTTACTTGGTACGCTGGGAGTATTCCTACAGCAGCTGGACTCTGTTCACCTGTGAGATTGAGATGCTGCTCCATGTTGTGTCAACAGCAGGTGAGACAGGCTGGGAGTGTAAAAGAGAATAAATAATTATTAATTGGTGTCAATTTGAGGTTAGTAATAGTACTGAGCAGCTCTGAGTACTTTTGAAAGAGCATGGGATATTTTCTCAGAAGCATTATGATGATTATTATTCTATAAAATGCACTGCAGAAGGCCAAGAACATGTAGTCAAATGAGATACATTTTAGATGAGGAAAAAGTTGGAATAGATAACCAAATGTTTTTTTAATATGGGGATGGATGGTTTTGAATCATCTAGATATGTGGTAAGATAAATGGGCATTGTTCATGTGCTGAAGTACTATTTTGCATTCTGATGTTTGGTTTTCTTTACCCAGATGTGATTCAGCATTGCCAGCGGGTCAAGCCCATAATTGATCTGGTTCATAAAGTCATCAGCACTGATGTATCAATAGCAGATTGTCTTCTGCCAATCACATCACGAATCTACATGCTCCTGCAGAGGTGAGTCACTGACAGCAGATAGAGTGACCTAGAAGGAGAGCTGATTGCTTATTTTGCCAAGAGCTTTACAAGATGTGTGTCCCCAAGATGTGTGTCAATGCTTGAACTCCCCAAGACTGTTGTTCAGCTCTCAGAACTGTTCTGGTTACACAGAAGTTAATGCTTTAATGCAGCAGAATGGCCCCTCTTCTGCTTCTTTCCTGAAAGGTGTGCAATTTTATCCCTTTAAAGTCAGATTTGATTAGTAGCTGTATTTCCATAAAAGGGGGATAAAACATAGCATTAGAGCAGTAACTCACATGTTTTAAAACAGTTGTACTTATTAACTCCTCCCAGAGTTAACTGCCTGGGAATTGATATTCAGCTGTATAATTATTGTTTGCTGTGACAACCTGCTGTCTTGCCAGCCTTGCTCTGGCAGTAAATTGATCTGACTCAGGTGTGAGGGGGAGGTGGCAAGTCTAGACTGAAAGTGCAGGCTCTGGTGTCTGTATTTATCTACTTAAATTTTATGTATATGTGCTTCAGTGAGAGGGAAAGAAGCTTTTTGGTTAAAAAGCCAGACTAGACCACAGGTGGCAGTGCTTTTTTTCATGCATGCTGTTTCTCTTTTGTAGGCTAACAACTGTAATCTCTCCCCCTGTGGATGTTATTGCTTCTTGTGTCAACTGTTTGACAGTCCTGGCTGCTCGGATGCCAGCCAAGGTGAGGAAAGGACCTGCTAGTGAGAATAGAACATTTACATGTAAATGAGGAGGAGTATCTGTACCTCTTCTCTTGCAGGTTTGGACTGACCTTCACCACACAGGGTTCTTGCCATTTGTTGCCAATCCACTGTCCAGTATGAATCACATGATTAGGTATTTATGTTCCCCAACCCATTTTTTTTTTTTGCCTAACCAATTCATGAAATACAATAAGAACTTTTTGCCAGTGTGACATCTCTCACTCATGTCAGAATCCTGCTATTCATGTGATGACCTCTCTTGCTCATTCCACAGTGCAGAGGGAATGAATGCTGGGGGCTATGGAAACCTATTGATGAGCATGGAACAGCCCCAAGGCGAGTACAGTGTTACCATCTCCTTCCTGAACCTGGTAACAACTCTGGTCCGGGTGAGTGGAGTGCTCTGATGTGACACCAGCTCTGAGCTGTTCTGGTTGAGAAGTAAAAGTGATCTCAGCCATGTCTGAGATCAGTCTCTGTGCAGCAGGGCTCTCTCAGTAATCTTTGCTTTACTCTCCCTTCTGCACTGCTGTTTGTGCTTTCTCTGATCTGATTCTTACAAAAAACCATTTTGACTCATCTCAAATGACTACAACAGACTAGAAATTGCTTGTAAATCTATGTTCCTGTGTTCCATGGTTTTCACACACTTCAAAGACAATAAGGAAAATCTTCCTGCAAAAGTCCCCCTCCTGGTTAAATAATGTTTCTGTTTCTCCTAGGGACAACTTGGTAGCACCCAGAGCCAAGGCCTGGTGCCCTGCATCGTGTTTGTTCTGAAGGAAATGTTACCAAATTACCACAAATGGAGATACAACTCTCATGGAGTGAGAGAGAAAATTGGTAAGGGTGTTAAAAGGGGGAGTAGAAGGGGAAGGGCCTTTTTTTTTTTTTTTTTTTCCTAGCAGCCATGTGGGACTTGCACTGTCCATTTCGTGATATTGTTAGATACTGTGATTCGTTTGGAAATCCTAGGAACAAGGCAAAAGTTTTCAGAAATTAAGTAGTCCATTTCATCTGTGTTTTAGGGTGCCTAATTCTGCAGCTGATCCATGCTATCCTGAACTTATGCCCTGAAATGGATCCTCGCAGCAGGTAAGACAGGTGAGAGGTGTCACACCTGCACCAGCCTGGCTTTTTGCAGCAATCACTGTCATTTTGTTTCAGTTTTTGAATTCAAATGACTGGGAGGGAGCTGGCATAGCTGTGTAGTGCTGGTTTCAGCTCTGCTGCATTACTGAGTGCAGGAAGGGTGCAAAAGATTAGGGACAGAGCAAATCACATTGGTTTCTAGAACTTGTGGTAAAAAAGGAAAAGATACATAGATTTCCTGGGACAGACTGCCATCCACTTTCCTATTCAGTGTGCTCTGAAAGTAGAGGGGAGAGTAGTAAAGGAAGGATCAGTGGGGGTGTAGAAATGAGGTTTCTTTGTTGTAGTTTTCTAAGTACAGTGTGGCAAAATGCCACAAGTGTTCTGGTGACACTGTCCTGTGTTTGTGTCACAGCAATGCCCCCAGCCTGCAGTCCTTGTGCATCTTCAGCCTGGCCAACACAGAGGCAGGGCAAGCTGTCATTAACATCATGGGAATTGGGGTGGACACCATTGACATGGTGATGGCCTCCCAGTGCAGCAGGTGAGTGGGGTGTGGCTGTTTGGGCAGCTCCTGTGCTGGCTCTGAGTGAAAATGTCTTGTAACTGATGGAGTTATGCTGGTTGTGAGCACAGTTCCTTACTTTGGTTTCTCTTTGGAAGCAGTGATGAGTCCCAAGGCCAGGGGCAGCTGCTGATCCAGACAGTCAAGCTGGCGTTCTCCGTTACCAACAACGTCATCCGGCTGAAGCCCCCCAGCAGCGTGGTGTCTCCCCTGGAGCAGGCCCTCACTCAGCATGGTGGGTGCTGCTCCCCGGGCCAGCCTGGCAGCTCTGCTTCTGCCTCATCTGCAAATGGCACTGTGTGTCTCATCACAAGCACTAGTTAAGGTTTCTAGGTTACAAAAAGTGGTTGCTACCGATGGGAGAAGGCCTCTTCTCCCTCCTCTAAGGCATTCTTCCCCTTGGGACGGCTTTTAAAGGATTAATCAAACATGGCTTATTGTTTGCTGCTTTGTAATGAGATTACTGTAATTACAAAATATACTAAATCAGCTGCTGTTAATGCCTCTGGCTGGACCCATACCATGCTCTTTTGGGAGGCCAACTTAGTTCTCATCTTCTGCTATACCAATCATTATTTGGTAAATAGGTACATTTGTTTTTTCTTTTCTTTAATTTTATTTGTATTCTCTCCAGGTGCTCATGGAAACAACCTTATTGCTGTCTTGGCCAAATACATCTACCACAAGCATGACCCTGCCCTTCCACGCCTGGCCATCCAGCTGCTCAAACGACTGGCTACAGTAAGACAGGACACACACCAGTGCTCCTTTGCTTCTCCCCTTGTGACTGTTCCTCCACTGAAGTTTTTGCAAATAATTTCCTCAGGCTTTTTTGTATCAGGGAGCTTAGTGCAAGTCAGTTAAAGCAGGGTGGACTGACAGCTGTAAGTTAGGGCACATGAAAAATGATCAAAAGAATCCTTTAGTTTTTGATTGTGATCTTCAGAAGTCACTCAGCACTCACTGGGGGTAGCCCATGAATGAAGTTTTTCTCTTCAAAATATTTGTTCTCTTCTCAATTTTTGAGCAATTTCTCAAGTCACACTGTTAAATACAATTCCTAGACCTTCCTACCTGGAATTTTACCATCTTACTGAGAAGAGTATCCTATTTAAGTTTTTATTGGGACCTTTCAACTTTTAGACTTCTGGATTGGTAAAAGTAGACTTTAGATTTATGAAGTGTTTTGCACTTACTCTTTTTGTCTGCTAAATGTCTGAATATTTGTAGCTTTCTTAAAGCATATAAATCCAGATATGGGCTTATTTATTTTAAGAAATATAATTCCAAAACTGGTTTTTTTTTTTTTCTATTTCTTTTGTAACCTTTGATAAATAGGTGAGGATAGAGTAGAATTGCTCAAGAGGAAAATTTGGATCACTTGTCACATTTCTTACTCCTTAATGACAACTTACTTTGATAGGTTCATAGATTCAATATGAAATATTTCTGAGTTTCAATACAACCACACTTTATGCAGAATGAAGCATTCTGTACATGTTTATTTTTCCCTCTGATGTTTGTTTCAGGTTGCTCCCATGTCTGTGTATGCCTGCCTGGGCAGTGATGCTGCTGCCATCCGCGACGCCTTCCTCACCCACCTGCAGAGCAGGATCGAGGACATGCGCATCAAGGTCATGATCCTGGAGTTCCTCACAGTTGCAGTGGAGACACAGCCTGGGCTCATTGAGCTGTTCCTGAACTTGGAAGTAAAGGATGGCAGTGATGGGTCGAAGGTACAGTAGCAGATACTTGCTTGAGGATTCACTGGATGCTAAAATCTGATAATTCTTACTTGTAACCTGAGGTGCTTGATGTAAAGATAAGTGCAGGTTGTACTTGTATTTAATGGATATGGTGCCATCCCAGTTTCCCTTTTCCCTGTAACCAAAGGGAAACTTTCCCCAATATTTCAAGGCAGATACTGAGTTAGCAACAAAACATCTACTAAGACCAAGGGTGCCTGTGACCTGCTCTCTTCACTCCGTGTACTGTTCTTTAAGTGACCTTAAAACACCCCTTCATGACACTCTGGCAGTGAGAAAACTAAAGATTTGGCTACAGTGGACAATATAATTCTCCAGCATTATAACCTCTTGTAACCTCTTCTCTCTTTTTGCTTTAGGAATTCAGCTTGGGGGAGTGGAGTTGCCTCCAAGTGGTGTTAGAGCTGATTGACTCCAAGCAGCAGGAGAGGTACTGGTGCCCTCCCCTCCTGCACCGCGCTGCCATCGCCTTCCTGCACGCGCTGTGGCAGGACCGTCGTGACAGCGCCATGCTGGTGCTGAGGACAAAGTGAGTTGCTGCTCCTCGACAAGGCATTTTCCTTCCTCTTCTCCAAAACACTCTTTCTGTGGTTTATCAGACCTTTCAGGGACATTTGCATCGTTGTCAGTGTGTGGTGAGGGTATGCAGTGTGTGGGCTTTAAGTGTGAAAGATGAGAGGCCTCAGTGTGTCAGAAGCAAATATATTTTGGTTTCTTTTATACAAAGCTAAATAAACTAATATTTACCAAAGTGTATTTTCTACAAAGTTTGGAACACTCAAAATGCTGCTAGGCATGTGGCATGAGGGAGATAACTGATAATACTTTTGTTTATGTCTTCTAGGCCAAAGTTTTGGGAAAATTTAACTAATCCCCTCTTTGGGACCCTTCCTCCACCTTCTGAATCATCAGAGGTGAGTTACATCCAAACAAAATGAAGAGATTTATTTATGTGCTCTCATAAAAGGTTTCTAAGGGATTTGTATGGCTGTTCCTTCTGCTTGCAGCTTCCTAAAGGGAGCTGTGACCAAGTGGGTTAAACATGGGCAGGAGATGAAGTCAGTGCTGTGTGGCTTTTCAGAGACTGGGCAGCCATGAACTCTCTTTTGAAATTCTCTGCTATTTATTCACATGTGGAACAAAAATAGCTGTGTGGCAGCTGTGGTAACACTGTAGAAGATGTGCTGTCTGAAGTGCATCCATGTTGTGGGCTCAGGCTGACTGGGATCATGGAGGAATTGATTAGGTTCTTGTTCTTCCTTTCTGTGCAAGTTTTTCCCTTCATTCTGAAAGCCCTGTGCTCTCACTCAAGAGTTTGAACTCTGAGCACAGTATTCTGTCCTTATTGTCACCAGTCTGTGGTCACAATGACATAAGTATTGCAATTGTGGGAGAAATAAGTCTCCTGCAGAACTGGAGTGTCAGCCATTCCTAGTGGATGGGTAGGGATAAATCAGAACTTCACTTACCCTGTGGAGCTCAGATTTTTATTTATTTATTTATTTATTTATTTATTTATTTTCTTTCTTTCTTTTTCTTTTTGGTTGCCTGGGTTTTCTTTGTCTTCATAGCTCAGTGTCTTGGATACCTGTGCCTTAATAATGAAAATCATCTGCTTGGAGATCTACTATGTTGTCAAGTGAGTCTTTGGTAGTCTTTCCTTCATCCCTGTATTTTTTAGTTACCTAAACTGTGTGTGTTAACTCTTGATACACCCTATGGGCTTTGATGGGCAAAGCACATGTAATCCTGTGAAAACCTGGGAGTAATTCATGAACACATTGCATTCATTTGAGATTCTTGCAATCACTAATTGCAGAAAAATATTAAAATTCTTCTGCAGCCTTTAGGTGAGAATGTATCAATATTTTCCTAGTATCCTGAAATAAGAATATACAGTATTTATTAAAACGAATTGTCAACTAAGCCAAGTAGACCTGTAGTGATTGAATCACATTTAGTAGTTTTATCCCACTTGATTTATTTTCCTGAAAGTAACAGCTGTTTCATATGTTAAAAAGTCAGGATTAATTAAAATCTCTGCTTTTAAAAAAAAAAAAATTTCTTCAGGGATCATGTTTTTCCTTCTCATTTGATGCAAAAAGTGGGATTCCCTGCACAGGTCAAATATGTGGAATAACCTTCACTTGCAAGCTGTGTCCTTGGCTTTCCTTCCTGACTCTCAGAAGAAGTATATTTACTGACCCAAGAATAAATGAAGATAACTTCTCCTCTTGATTTGGTCAGGGGCTCTCTGGATCAGTCCCTGAAAGACACTCTGAAGAATTTCTCCACCAAGAAGCGCTTTGCCTACTGGTCAGAGTACGTGAAGTCCCTGGCACAGCACGTGGCAGAGACCGAGGGCACCAGCTGTGCCTCTGTCACCGAGTACCAAATGCTCATCTCAGCCTGGAGGATGCTGCTCATCATCTCCACAAGCCATGTAAGGGCTGCCTCTTATCTTGCATGAGAGTCTGAAATGAACATTTTGAATAATACAATGTCAGCAGCTTCCTAGGGCCACCTGAGCAGAATTCACTGCTTTTTTAATTTCAGTTTTGTGGTGTGTGTGAGCACAGTACAGGTTGGCATGAGCATGGTGCAAGAGGTTAGAGTGGGTGATGTTTTCTGTTTGATCAAAATGAGCATATTGTCCTCTCAGGAGAGGAGGGAGGTAGTAAATAATTTTTAGAGGGTTTCTAAGTAATTTTGTAATCCTGACAAGCTTTTCCTGTGTCAAGTGAGGCCGGGATGCTCAGTTAAGCAATTAGTCATTGCCAACTTCTTTTCAATGTTAATGTAGGACTAAAGTGATTTCTGTAAAATTCAGCAGCTATAATATTGATGGAATCCTAAAGTAAATTAAAACAGCAAACTGATTTTAAGCTGCTTAGAAGATGCAACTTTTGTTGTTCTGACTGTTCTTTATCTTTGTTGATTTAGGCTGATATCATGCATCTGAGTGATTCTGCAGTTCATCAGCAGTTGTTTCTGGATGTGCTAAATGGCACCAAGGTTTTGGTAGGTGTTGCTTCCTATCAGTTCTTTCATTTCCTAAGTGCTTATCTTCTTTGCACTATTTCTGCAGATGCTTTGTCATCATAGGGGTTTTTAGATGGGCTGAAACAGTCTCTCTCCATGAACTGATGAGCTGCTTAAATCTTTATTTTGTATGTGTCATTCTTGTAATCACTAAATGACCTTGTGAAGGTCCTGGCTCTGGTCCCCTCAGTTCTGCTGAGGAACAAACCTGGTGGTGGTGCTTGGATTGAGCATTTCTGAAGTGTTTCTACATGTGACTGTTCCAGCTGTAACTCTTACAGTATTTCTCCTTAGCTCCAAGTTCCCATGTCAGTGCCCTGTCTGCAGCTGGGGTCTATGCTGTGCACCCTCCTTCTGATCCTGCTCAAGCAGTGGAAAAGGTGGGTATTTTGTTTGGATAATTATTAGTCACTGCTAGAAATAAAAACTTGGGAGATCATGTTTAAATAAAAATTTGGGAGATTATGTTGAAGTGTTTTGCTCTAGTGAGAATCCCTTAGTGATCTGGGGAGAAAACTGAAACTTTATCATTGAATTCTGTTTTGGGATGTCAAATGTCTCTTGGTTGTTTTGGTTGTTGCTGAAATTGTGGGAAATCTCTGGTAGCAATGCAATTTATTTGGTCTTGTACTTGCTGGTCAAAAGTAGCAAAAGAGTGCAGGGATTTGGTTTTTGTGATAGTTAGTCCTGCTTTCTCACTCTGATTCTCACAAGGCAGGGAAAATGCATTCTCTCATTCTGTGAAATGTCTTTAGTGAGATCCAGGTGGTGACTTAAAGTTTACTTTGAAGAGCTGCTTTTATTTTTGGGGTCATGTAACTTATGATCCACACAGCTCATTCAAGCCAATATATTTATTGAGGGATCTTGTCTAATCTGAAGAGCTCTCCCTTTTTGTTGTCAGCGAGTTGAGTTCTGTGGATAAAATCATAAACTCCTTGACGCAGATTCTGGAGGGAGTACTACAGGCAGATCAGCAGATGATGGAGAAAACCAAAGCCAAAGTGTTCTCAGCTCTTATCACTGTTCTACAAATGAAGGAAATGAAAGGTGAGGTGGTGCATGTGCAGGTGTCAAGGTGCCAGGGCTGAATATGCCTTACAGCCAACATGTGCAAGGTGAACTCATGGTGCTGTAGTAGTGCAGGGTGCTGAGTGTAGTCACCAGCCTGTGGGACTTCTTTTATTATTTTTCTTTTCTTTAGCTAGTTTTGGAAAGAGGTGAGGTTCATCATTCATTCACTCTGTGTCCATTTCTTCCCTTCTCTTGTCTTTCCCTGACAATAACCTGTGTTTGATCAGTTTGGTTCCTGTATGTTTTTGGAAACAGCTCAGTGGATGTGTAAGTCAGGCTCTCTGAGTGACTGTAGAGCTTAGATTCTGACATGGATTTCTACTTGGAGGTAACAAAAGACCCAAGCACAAGAAAGGGTACATTTTGTTACAAACCATAGAAACCAGTCTGGTCATTACTCCTGTCCCTCGTGGGGCATCTGGCATTGCAGTAGCACTTGAAGACCCTCAGTGGAATCTGGGCAGCATTTCTCTGTGCAACATATACAAAGGCAACTGTGATTAAAAGTGTGTCAGGTTACTTGCCTGTGTTCCTTGTTCCACTGCTTTGGCTCTGCAAACCTGTATGTTCTGAAAAATAAATAGGAAGTGGAGAGTTGGTTTGATTTTAATTGTTTTCTTTGCTGTTGAATTTCTAGTCATACTGGTAAAAGGTGGGGCAATTTATTATAATGATTTTGACAAGAATGTAGTATTTATATGGACTCACAGACTGCACCCAATCTGCATAGGCTGGTACCAGCAGTCTGGAGCACTGGGTGGGAGTTGCTATGGTGGAATAATCTGTCCATAGGAGTGCTTGATTTGTGTTTTGACATGTCATGAGTTTATATGACTTTGTATGACAAAAACTGCATGCTTTTGTTATCAAGATGAATATAATCCCTTAATATATCCTCCTAGACATAAACATCTAACTCAGTCACAGCTCCTCACGTTGTTTTGTAGGTTTTGAATGAGAACAGAATTAATGCTAATTCCAAGAATTGTGGCTCAGTGATGTTACCAGTTAAACTGGGAAGCTGAGTACAAGGACTGTGTGTTAACTGGTGTCTGTTGTGTGTGTCACAGTGAATGACATCCCCCAGTACCCCCAGCTGGTGCTCAGTGTGTGTGAGACTCTCCAGGATGAGGTCATTGCGCTTTTGGACCAGACACGGCACAGCCTGACCTTGGGAGATGCTGCAGATGACAAGGACAGCATGGAGACTGATGATGCCTCCCGAGTAAAGCACAAGGACCAGCGAGATGGGGTAAAGGACCTGTTCATCTGCTCTGCAGTCTTGTCTCTTCTCTCCAGACAAAAGTTTCATGATGCTTGGAAAGACTTTTCCTTGTAGCCTGCTGCCATCAAAGGAAGTTTCAGCAGTTTCTATTCCAGAGTTACTCGATGTTTTCTTGGCTCACATCACTCTGGGAGTTGGCTGTTGCTGCCTCTTCTTCAGATGTGTCCTAAAAAACATTGTCAGGAGTGCTAATGCAGCCAGGAGATGAACAGATGGTGTGAGGGATACCAGGAACCATCATTTGAGATTCTGAAAATGACTGAACTTCAGGTTGTGCTGGTAAATGCTTTTGAGATTTGTCTTGGTACAACTCTGTACCTACCTACCTTTCCTTGTCACTGCAGGTGTGTGTTCTGGGTCTGCACCTGGCTAAGGAGCTCTGTGAAGTGGATGAAGATGGGGACTACTGGCTGCAGATTACTAGGAAAGTCCCTGTGCTTCCTACCATCTTTGCTGCACTGGAGATCAGCCTGAGAGTTAAACAAAACCTTCACTTCACAGAGGCCTCGTTACATTTGCTGCTGACCTTAGCAAGGACTCAGCAGGTGAGAGATGCAGAGAAATGAGAGCACACAGCTGTACACTTTAAATAAGAAAAGTCTACCTCATTTTTTACCTCATTATCCTGTCTGTGATGCAGCTGAATGATGAGGTGTAGATAAAGGGGTATTTTTGGAGGCTGGCAAACAGCAGATCCTGTATGTACATGTGCTTAGTTTCCTTATTCTCCATAGTGGGATGTGTGGGAGGAGCTGAGCCAGCCAGGCAGACCTGTCATTTAGAGCAGGCACTTTCACTGAGTGGATTCTGCAATGCAAATACCCCCTTGTTAAACAAGCATTGACTGTTGGAACCTGCTTCTTCATTAGTTTTAATAAAGTGTTTTTATCTATTACAAGTTCAACTTGTGTGGGGCTTTAATTCAAAACAAGGTTGTTCCAAAGCCCTTTGCAAAGATAATGTACATACCAGAGCAGGTGATAAATGCAATTCTGAATACAGTTATACAGGTTCGATTTTGCTTTTCTTCATGTTGAACTTTTAACAGAGAGAGATGACAGAGATGTGTGTAGATGACAGTTCTGTAAAAGGGTGGTGACAGTGCAAAGGACAGAAATATCTACTGCAACACAAGTCTCTTCAGTGTCAGAGAGCAGAGGCACAGATTCCAACAGCAGTGTGTTCTTGTAGGGAGCTGCAGCAATGGCTGGAGCTGGTGTCACCCAGAGCGTCTGCCTGCCCCTCCTGAGCGTGTACCAGCTCAGCACCAATGGAGCCATTCAGGTGGGTGCTGCTTCCTTCATTCCAGCTGGGAGTGCACCCAGGGAGCTTCCCATGCCCTCACGGGCTGTGGCTGGAAACTGCCAGAATGGTGTGGAGGGAAAAAAAGTCACTTATTTTTGTGTGTGATTTGTTCAGACATCTGCTTCATCCCGGAAGTCCCTGGATGCCCCCTCCTGGCCCGGGGTCTATCGCCTCTCCATGTCCCTGATGGAACGTCTCCTCAAAACACTGAGATACAACTTCCTGACAGAGGCACTGGACTTTGTGGGTGTCCATCAAGAGAGGATCCTTCAGGTGTGCCACAAGCTGCCTCTGTGCTCTACTTGGTTCCTCTGACTCTAAATGAGTCAGAAAGGGCAGAAACACTGAAAAGTCACTCCTGCCTCAGGAAGGGTTACAGAGGAAATAACTCAGAGGAGGATGAGATATTATCCCATCTGTCCCTTATCACAGCCCTGATTTACTTCTCTCTCCTTCCCAGTGCCTGAATGCAGTACGGACTGTGCAGAGCTTGGCCTGTCTGGAAGAGGCTGATCACACTGTTGGTTTCATTCTTCAGCTCTCAAATTTCACCAAGGAGTGGCATTTCCACCTGCCACAGCTTATGAGGGACATGCAGGTAGGAATCAGGATATTGCTGTGGGTAATACATTGCCTTGGAGTGCAGGGATTTGGTTGTTTTAAGAGAAAATGGCACTGTATCACTTTATTATTACCACTCCTTTAGTGGAATTCAGCTTAGGTTATTTAACTGCCCATTCTGTCAGTTCCTTGTCTCGAGTGAGGAGATGTAACTGTTGGGAGAGAGAGAAGTGGTAACTTGGAAAAGTAAATTGGGGAATTCAGTGACCTACTTTCAGTTCTTAGTGCCAGGTGATTTCAAAGAAATACTGGGAAATTAGGGGACTGTGTGGATCCTTTATGATCACAGTGCTGTCTGGATTTTCTAGCTTCTAGCAGTGGCAGTGAATAGATGGACTTTGAGCTTTTCTGGGATTTCTCCCTGACTTTATTTCTTTCAGGTAAATCTGTGTTACCTGTGCCAGGCCTGTACCTCCCTCCTGCACAGCCGTAAAATGCTCCAGCACTACCTGCAGGTGAGGATCCTACACAAATCTTTAGGTTAATTGTTGCATGAGCCTCTTTGAAGGGAGCATTGTTCATTATAAATGGTCTTAGATATTGAATGGATTATTAATAATCCTTGTGGTGGTTATTGACATCCATCAACAGTTAGGATTTGCATTTTTTCACAGCAAAAACAAAATGTGCAGAAAGTGGTCTGAGCTCTGAAAACCTTTGGACTGTGTAAAGCCAGTCCTGGATAACCAGCAGCCTGTGCTGAATGATCTGTTGTCATAAGGAGGCTGCATTGCTGTAGGACTCTGGAGTGCCATTAATTGAGCCACTGTTGACCTGGTGTCCTTGATTTGATTTAATTTGTTCAAGGGAGATAGTTCTTGTTCTTGGGACATCTTTAAATGCACGAAGTGGAGATGATGCATTGCTGCTGTAGTGTTCCTTCAGCATGGCTCAGGCTTGGAGTGTTGATCATTCTTTTTCCTGAGTGTGGAACCTAAACAGCCTCTGCAGCTGCCTGCCTGCAATGCAGTGTCTCCCCAGCCCACACCAACTGTAGATTCTCAGCAAGTGACAGACTTTGGGTGCCTTATTTCCTCATTCTCTTTGTTCACAGCCTATTTTTTTCCTCAAAACATTTGTCTTAGTGCAGAATAATCACATCTGTATTCCAGACTTCCTCTCTTCTTTCTCCACAGACAAAAAACGGCGATTCCCTTCCATCCAGTGTGACTCCCCGAGTGCAGCGGAATCCTCAGGCCTCCTCCAAACACCCCAGCCCCGAGTCAGAGGCAGCAGAGCAGAAGGCCCTGCTCACAGTGCAGTACAGCCTCCTCAAAATCCTCAGCAAATCTCTTGCTGCCCTGCGTCATTTCACTCCTGATGTCTGCCAGATCCTCCTTGACCAGGTGGGTTCTCCAAAGGGGGGAGTTCCCAGCATTTCCAGGGATATTCTGGGTCTGTGTGTCCTGCTTGGTACAGTGACCCCACTGTCTGCTATTCTGCACAGAGCAGAAAGGCAGGAGACAAGGAATTTGCCTTGGGAGTCAGGCACTGCACAGTGTGAAGGGAAGACTTGGCTGAACTTTTGTGTGATCTACACAAGGCTGTGTATGTGTGGCCTTACTGGAGCAGACAATAACTCGGTTGGTTTGTACCTCCAGTATATCACTCTTCAGGAAAAATCCTCTTGTCACCGTCCCATGGTGCTGTGACCCAGTACCTGGTCTCCAGGTTCAGAAAAGGAAGGTTTAATCCTTGATTCTGGCAGTGTCCTGCTGCTAACTGTTGGGTAGGCAATGTCCTGTGCCTCTGGGAGCAGCTAGTACCTTGGTGTGTCAGTGATGGCAGCTGTGTGAGAAGAGCCATGGAGTCTGGTTGTACAGTGCTGTACAGGACACTTTACTGCTCCAGCTGTACACCTGAGACTTGGGAAATGATCATAGTGCTTCTCTTTCTCCATATAAAAAGTGTGATAAGGGACTGGGTATTCCTTTTCCTATGGTAACACCATACTCATGGCCTCCAGGGTCTCACTCCTCTTTCTGTTCCTCCATAGTCGCTGGACCTTGCTGAGTACAACGTGCTCTTTGTCTTGAGTTTCACCACACCAGCCTTTGATTCGGACGTTGCACCTTCCTTTGGGACCCTCCTTGCCACAGTCAACGTGGCCCTGAACATGCTGGGAGAGGTACTGGCCCTTTGTGTGACTGGGAGCACGGCAGTGACCCCAGAGTGCTCACTGAACTGGAACCCTGAGGAGCATGAGTAGTTCTTTTTTATCTCCTGTCTCTAATGCCTGTCTTTTTTTCCCTCGAAGATGGATAAGAAGAAAGAACCTTTCCCTCAGGCTGCAGGGCTGAATATGCAAGAGGGAACCAAAACCCTCAAGTAAGTTTCCAGTTACTTGATGTAGTTACAGCCAAGCAGCAGTCTGAGCTCCTCAGATCAGAACTGAAGTTTAGAGGAATTTGTGTTTCTTCATACATCCCTTGTCCATAAAGTCTCCCAATAACTATTTGACCCTGAAATCAGAGTGTGCTGACCTTTTTGGCTTCTACTGATGTGTGTTCCTTTGCACAGGTCCCTGCTCATGTTTACAATGGAGAACTGTTTCTACCTGCTGATCTCGCAGGCTGTGCGGTACCTGCGGGACCCGGCTGTGCACCCCCGGGACAAGCAGCGCATGAAGCAGGAGCTCAGCTCGGAGCTGGTGAGCACCTCGTGCTGTCCTCTCACTGTTCAGTGTGTCTTGTCTGTGGCTGCCCATTTCCCAGCATGACTGAACAGCCTTGGGCTGCTCATTCTGGCACATTGCTGTGCCACAGCACCCTGCTGTGGTGGAAGGAAGTTGATTTGTTACAAACTCTAATTTCAGAGTACGCTGCTCTCCAGCCTGTCCCGTTACTTCCGCCGGGGTGGTCCCTCTTCACCTGCCAGCGGGGTCCTTCCCTCTCCCCAAGGAAAGTCTGCCTCCAAGCTGGGTCCAGAGGGGCAGGAGCCCTTGTTTCAGCTCGTGCAGGCCTTTGTCCGGCACGTGCAGAGATAGATGCTGTCCTGGCCCCGCCTCCCTTGTCAGGACTTGCAGCAGAACAATTCACGTCCACCACAGAAGGCATCACCTTTGGCAGAGCTGTAATGAGGACTGGGAAGGGAGGGAGGCCAGGTGTGGGCAGTGCTGTCACCTGAGCAGTGAGATCCCATGGAACTCTTGCCACCCAGGAGCAGAGTGAATGTAAGGAGAGCCCGGCTGGCTCTCCACTGACCAGCCCACGTGCACAGTCTGCTCGCTCTGCCTGCCAGAGCACCCTGGCTGGGTACAAGCACTGAACAGTCAAAACCTTTATTTTTATAGCTTGTACCTCAGCTGGGGAAGCTGTGGCTGGATGGAGAGAGGAGATGCTTTCTGCTGGGTATTAACTCTGCTCCTAACACAAGGTGCAGTCTGAGTCTCCTGTGTGGAGTCCAGCTAAGGCACACCCAAGGGATCAGCCAGCAATTCAGAGACCATCTTTCTACTGCTATTTTTGTACTGAATGGTTCAAGGCACGATGGTGTATGTGTGCTCATGCCTTCCCTTCACCCTGCAGTCTGTGTGTTGTGTGTGTTTCTGAAGAGCAAGGCCTCACTTAAGGTTTTTATGTCAAAATTCCATTGCTCCAGTCTTGCAGTTTTTTGTAACTGTGCCCTATTTATACTGATATTAAAACCTTTATAGACAGCAGCTGTGTTCATGGGTTTGTGTTGGACATAGCAGCACCAGTTCTGCAGTGTCTGGATGTAGTTCTGCTGAGCTGAAATCCCAGCTAATGCTGTGACTTCTGAGTGACAATCCAGAGGCTGTCTGACATGGCTGTAATTAAAGGCTGATTCCCTGGGTTCCCCACACCCACTCCCTTTCTCTTACTCTCCTGCTGAGGAACCCGTGGGAGGTTTGAAGTGAGCAGCACTATAAAATACTCCTCAGGGATGATTCCCTGCACATGGTGGTGAGGGCCCTGCACAGGAATCACTGTCTGCAGTGAGGGTGCATCATGTGCTGTAGCTCTAGATCAACAAACTCTTTTAAGGTTCTGAGGCTCAGTGTATAGTAAGGACAGTAAGAGAAAGTCAGTGATTATTGCTTAAATTACAGCCTGAAATCTAGACTGACTTAGGTAAGAAACCAAATTTCAGTGTAGCTGTGAGCTATTAACCTACCAGTTCTTTCCTACATAGACACTTGATTGCCTTACCAGCCAGAACCTTTTTAATTTCAATGGTTTTAAGAGACTAGAGCTAGAAAATGAGATTATCTTGCTTTGAGGTTGTTTAGGCTTTTTTACCTTGTAAGCTTAAGTGCTGGCAATATCCTGGCACATTTGTTTGCTCTAGTGTCATGTGCCCTGAGGGCTTTGGAGGGATTTGAACTGGCTGAAGTAAAGTCTAAAAGTAGAAGGGAGAGGGGCTTGTGAGGTGGTGTGACAGTCCTAAACCCAATGCTGTTTTGATGGGGCAGCCTGTAACCAGAAACACTTTGTGCTATGGGGAACTGGGTGTGACCATGGAGAGCTGAAGGTGAAAACCTGTGCAGAAACAGCAAATGGATGAGGGCTGCCAAGGGGAGGGGAAGCAAAGCTGGAATCTGGTCCATCTAAGCAAGTTCAGTTATTGCAGAGGCTGTTACTTGACAGCTGTGCTCGGGATCTTTGCTTTTTGTTACAGCTTTGGAAGTTGCAGTGTGCTCATCACTGTATTGCTGTTCAACAAGAATGGATTCTTCTAGATGTTTATTCAAGCACCAGAGTGAGTTGGTGGTGCTTGGCAGGAGCCCTTGGTGCCAGACAGCAAAAGCAGTGGATGCTGTTGGTTACTTGTGTTTTAGAGCTGCAGCAGCATTTCAGTCCTGAGTCATCCCTGTCCCTCAGCACAGAGAGGATCCAGCCAAGGGGGGCTCCCCTGATGTCCTAGGGTGAGGGTGACTGTCACCCTAGGACACCTGACATCTGCAAAGAAGCAGCACAACTGTCACCTTCCTGTATAGAGTCAGCAGTAACAATAGATGTTCCATGTTTTTTTTTTTTTTTTTTTCTACTGCAGAGGGAACAGAGTGCTGGTGCCAGCAAGAGAATTCCTTCTGGCTGCTCTGAGGGAAGAGACCATTTTCTGCTTCATTAAGCTGCTGTTGCTTTAATGTACCAAGGAGAGCAGTAACAGGGGAACAGGGATGTCACTGGCCTGAGGGAAAATATACATGCTGGAAGGGAAATAGGCAGGGGTAGATCTCTAATAGATCAAGACTATGAGAGTGGTAGTCCTGGCAGTTTTAAACTAACCAGAACAGCAACATCATTTGATTTCCCTGTTCTCTTTAATTAGAACAGCCAAGCATTATTGCTGCATTACAACAGCTGCTTTTCCCAGGAGTTCCTTCCAAGCTGGGTGTTAGGGACAAGAGTTTAGGATTTTAGATTAGCAGCAGATCTAGTTTCCATAACAACTAAAAAGTCTGTTAGATCTAGAATAGCACTTGGGTCTCTCAGCAGCTGAAGTCATCCTACTCTACTCTATTTTTGCTTCAGGTGCAGGAGGAGCTGTTGTTTCTCAGAGCCCCTGAAGCTGTAGTACAACTGAGATGTGTCAGCTGGGAAGGGAACCACAAGGCTGGCAATGTGTTGGGAGTGTCAGGTGGGACAGGAAGGATGAGCAGCTTTGTTTTCCTGTTAACCCCAGCTTCCAAGCCTGGGGTAGCAGGAGGGCACTGCTTTCATCTGAGCTGCTCCCTTTGTCTCCCTGCTTGTCCCCACAGGACAGCCCTGAGCCCACAGAAGATGCTGAGGCAGGAGGTCAGGCAGTTTGTTTATTGGCAAATAAGTGCTGAAACCCATGAGCCCCACAAACACAGGTGCTCAGTGCCCTGTTACATTAGAATGGTCACGATACCTTTGGGGAAAGTGCAAAAGATCAATAAACAAGCAAAGTTAGTTCTGACATACCCAGGGGAAGGGTGTGAACAGAGCTTGGTGCAGGTGAGTTTCTCTTCCATCCAGCTTGAGTGGAAAACTTGTGACACATCAAGTGGAAGTCCTTTAGGTGAGCTCTAGCTAAGAGTTCATTCCAGAATGAGCAGGCATACACACACACCTGAGCTAAACTGTCCCATCCCTCCAGGACAGCCTGGGTCATGGTGTGTGTGTGGCCAAGAACAGCTCCTTGGGGGGTCACAGCAGGTGGGACTGTCCCTTTCTGCGCTGGGATGCACCAAATCTGTTCACTGCTGACATGGGAGGGGAGACATTCATTAAATCAGTGATTCAGGGTGGAAATAAAATCAGGCTAAAACATGCCTGGACAGACACACTGAAAGAAAAGCTGGGACAATAACACAGGGAGCAAAGCTTGTAAAAAGGCTTGTAAACTTTGCAGTCCAAGAGCAACTTCCCAGAGGAAATGCAAGCGAGATGCATGGTCCCTTGCACGGAGCTTTGGGGTTAGGCCCTGGGGTAGCAGGTTGGTCTTCACAAAGAAATCTTCCAGCTTCAGGGGACAGGGGTAGGTGGGAGCCTCCAGCCCCCAGGACAGTGACTGTGGCTCTTGGCCAGCCGTGCACTGCTGGTCTCCCATGGGTGAGCAGGGTGGGTGGGTTTAACAGGCTCCTAAATTTTAACTGCAGCCTCCTTGCCTTACATGGCAGGACATGTCAGAGGGGCTGTGTGGGACACTTCCCTACTGGAATGCTCAGTGGACTTGGGCAATTCTAGTGCTGGAGAAGAGAGGAGGGGCAGGCAGGCATTAACCCACACCAGACAGGAGGGAAGTGTAACTGTGAGCAGCTGCTGAGGGACACAGGCTCACTCACCCCAGGAAAGCCACTGGGAGGAACAAGACCAGGGCAGGGAAGGGAAAAAGTAATCAAGGAATCTTGTGCCATCAGGACTAACCTCAAAGCAGGCTGCACTGGTAGGTAACAAATTCAGTCTTAGGTGCCATCAGCCCTTTCCCAAAACCTCACCATAACAGTTTTCCCACTTCTTCCCCACAATTCTCATGTTAGCAATGGAGTGTCGACCCTGAAGAGAGCAATGGTCTCAGATGAGGAAATCCACGTTAGAAGTGCCAGATGAGGGGTGCATTCTGCTTGTACATTCTTCATCCTTAACATTTAACTTAACAGTTCCAAGTAAGTGACAGGAACTTTCCCTTTCTGGTTCCCTCTTTCCCCTATGAGCCAGTCTGGATCCATGCCTGGCAGGCTGTACACAGTGATCATCTGGGGAGAGAAGACAGCACATTAGACAGGACCTTACTCTGCAGACAGAGCCAAGAAGTTCAGTCAGATGGGGACTGAAAGAACAATAATTCCTGAAGTTCATTTAGCAGGCATCTGTGCCCTTTCCCTGGAGCTATCTGCAGCTTTGACACAAGATCTATGGAAAACTGCCCAGTGGTGTTCCTGTTCTTTTTCATTCTCCAGAGTGACCCAAGGTACTTTTACATGTTGCTATGTCATAGAAGTTCAGTCTGGAGAACAGAAAAGTTTCCAACTTCATGATTTATCTTTTTTTTTTCTCCTTTTTTTTTTTCTTTTTTTTTTTAGCATGATTAGAGCAGGCCTCCAGCCAACAGCTTATCCCATGGCTCTGGATAAGGCAGCTGTATTTGAGGGTCACAGTGAAGATTGTATTGAGTATTGGAGTATTTTATTTTAGGTACAGTTGGGCTTCAACAGGAGGAGTTATTTGGGTGATGCTAAATAGTAAATGGCCGTGAGCACAAGCTCATATTGCAATTCAGCAGATGTGGGTATTCAGGTAAAAACTCTATTCATTTCATAAAGCAGGTTTTAGGGGCAGGAAAAGGAACCAAAGTCCTTGTTGGGCACACCAAGGGCTGCTGGGCAGTTATAGCCAAATCCCAGTCAGGAAAGCCACCAACCTCATCTGCAAGGAGTGCCAGCTCGGTGCTGTCAGCGGCTTCGTAGTCGTACAGGACTCTGGCTCTGCGTGTCCCACTGGCAGGAGGCTTGACTTCATTGGGGTTCAGCACACCCTCTGCCACGGTGTTGGGCACCCCAACAATTGTGGGCACCACTGGAATTGTAGGCACAGCAGGGAGTGTGGCAGCAGCAACAGCTGGAGGAGAGGTAGCGGCTGCGGGAGATGCAGATTCTGCGTTGCCTACGAATGTGCCTGAAAATCTTACACAGGAGAGAAAAAGCACAGCTCAGTGAGGCTCCTGAGGAGCCACAAGGAGCTCTTCCTTTAAGCAGTTGCCTGCAGAGATGATCTCAAGAGCTGCAGCCTACATAGCCAGCTGTAACATACCCACACTGCCCTTCATGTGGGAAACCCCCTCAGTTCTCAGGAGCTGAGACTGCAGCAGGTGACACTTTGCCTTTTCTGACTCCAGTGTTCTGTTTCACCAACCTGCAGAGTACCAGACTGATGTGTGGCACTGCAGAGGGGCTGGGCAGGTGCTGCTCTCAGCTCTGTTTGACTGGGTCCATTGTGCTGTGTCCTTGCCCTGCTCTCTCACAGTCTCTGTTACCTGTTCTGCCTGCTAATTCTCCTGGAAAGGGGTGGCTATTGCTGCTGTTGAACTGGATGTCACAGCTGGAGGCTCCCAGGCTTTGCAGGCTCTCTAAAGAGAGAAAGCAATGGAGCTCAGGCTCAGTTATCTAAGGGGGTATAGCTCTGGCCCTGGCAGTGATCACACAGAAATCCAGGAGTCACTGAGGGGAGGAGAGTCCTCAGAGCTCATCCTGGCCAATATTATACTTACATTTCTCCTTTGGAGCTGCAGGCATGGAAAAAAGAATGGAACAGGAATGTGAGTGAGCATGTAGAGGCAACAGCCCCTCCTGGGTCAGGCCTGTGCTGGTGTGACAGTACCAGACAGAACATCCCAGCCCACCCCATGGGATGTGCAGCCAGCAGCAAGGAATATGGAATCTGGGATTTGCTGTAGCAGAGCATGCTCAGGCTCATTGCCTGGCAACAGGAATTTGAGTCCTGTGTGATTTAACTAATTTAGAGGAAGAATGTTCAAATTCCCATGGCTATCATACTTTGAGAGAAATGTAAAAATCCAATGGCAAAGCGTGCTCCAAATGCACCACCACCAGCAGGACTGGTCACCACTCTAAAATCAGAAGCTGTCAGAGCTGTGAGGGCACTTTATAACTTCTGCCCAACATGATGTGGGAGGGGGAGAGCCCTGAGCTGAGGGTAAGGAGATCAGTAACCCTCTGAGAAGTAAAAGCAGTCTCCTGTCTTACCTGCCCAGTTGCTTCTGTAGATCCAGCATGAACTGGTAGCACTGAGCATAGTAGTTGGTCTGAGACTCCACAAACTCGTGGAGACAGCGAAGATGATTCACCTGGAGGGAGAAGGAGCATCAGCTTGACTGACTTTGGCTGCCAGGCACAGAAACTCTTGCTGCAGCTACTGCTCCCCTGAGGTACCCCAAATCTACCCCCTCTTCCACCTGTATTCCACATGCAGGACTCCATGCCCCTTCTGGGAGGAGCCAGGAGTCTCTGCAGTGCCTGTCACGCCCGGGTGCCCAGGAGGACTCACGTGAGTGCTGCTGATCCCCTCCAGCAGCAGTCGGGTCACCTCTGCCTGCCGGTCGAACTCGGTCTGTGTGAGCCTCAGCTCGTGCTCCGCCTGCAAACAGGATGGGGCTCAGGCAGCACAAGGCAGGAGCTCTGTGCTGTCTCTGCAGCCCCCACCTCCAAACCCCCCCTTTGGCAGCAAGACACGGTGCTGCAGGATCCATGTGCAGCTGTGACATGGAGCAGCAGGCACAAAGAGAGCCTGGGTTGGATCCCAGAGACCTCTGGCTGTATTCCAGCTTGATTCCTTCTTAATCCTGCACTGGATCACTGCAGGTGATGGAATGGCAGCTCAAAACTGATGCATCAAGCAGGGAAGCTCCTACTCCCTCAAGACTAGAACATGAAGATGGGGAGGCTTTGTTAATCCTGAGGTATGTGGGAAGTCAGTCCCATGCCAGCTCTGGTCCCTTTAATCCCCTGTTTCTGCACCTGCAGGCACAGGAATGTCAGAGCTCCCCAGGCTTCCCTCTGGAAGTGCAGTGATTTTGTTTTTATCACTGCAGAACAAAGGCTGAGGCCAGGCAGCATTTACCAAACTGCTGCTAATTAAATCTGCAATGGAGATGAACATCCCAATCCAACTTCTACCCAAGGGTCTCCTTTGGGGCTAGTTACTGATTCTGAGCTAGGAGGAATTAAACACTGGTGAATAGCAGGCAGCTCCACAGCAGGCTTTGGGAATTCAGAGACAGACTCACACTCCCCCCACCAAACACTGCATTTACACTGGGGCACTTTTGCAGCACCAGAATACCCAGGTGGATCCTGGCAAGGAGATCTGCAGAAGAGCTGGAGCAGCCAAGTGCTCTCCCCTCCTGCTGATGGAAAGGGCTGACAAGCATCCTCTCCTGTTCTCTCCAGCATGCAGTATTCCTTACACCAGTGCTGGTGTCCTCTTGGGATGTGCTGTGGCTGGTCACAGAAGAGTGACACCCACTCAGCTCCAGCTCACTGGAAAGAGAACCCTTTCCCCTCCTCCAGGAGTGTGCAGCCATCAGAGAGCAGCCCTGGTTCCTTTTGCTGCTTTGGGAATGCCCTGGCCATTCTGGCACAGGACTGACATGGCTGGAATTGAGCCCAGAGGGCTGATCCAGCCAGGCTGAGAGTCTCAGAGCAGAGACCACATCACTGGTGACCCCAGAGGAGACCCAGTGTTCCCAGCAGGACAAGCTGGAGGTGCTTCTGGGGCCAGCACAGCTCTCATCTGGTACCAGCATTACCAGTGTAGGGCCAGGCTACAACAAAGAAGTGCTTTGACTGTCTTTTAATCAGATTTATCTATTTTAAGCTGCAACTCAACAGATCTATTTCCTTGCATCCTCTGTATCAAGGGGATTATTTAAAGGAGAAGGGGGCATGTAACAGGAAATACCAGTGCAATGTCTTCAAAACACTGATTCTTGCTCCTGTGAGCTGAGACTCCAGTAGTCAGAGCTATTTAAACTTGTGCCAGGCAGACCCAGCTCCATTTGGTGCTGCCTGGGATTTGCCTCTCCCTGCCAGCTCTGAGCAGTTGCAGGATGTAATTTCCTATAAAGCCAGAGCTGGATGGTGACCTGGGAGGCCCCTTCCAGTCTTGTGCTTCTCCAAGACATGGAAAACTTCAGCATTTACTTATATACTTTGGTCTATCCAAGCAGAATAGCCCAAAGAGAGAGGACAGAGGAACAGATCCTTGCATGCTCACAGCTGACTGCAGCCAGCTTGTTTGGTGAGGGACCAAAGGATTTAAAGAACAGGAAGAGCTGGGTCAGGAACAGCCAGTCCATTCTGCAGATGCCTTTGGAATAACAGCAACAGGCTGCTAACATGCACAGCACACAGGAACTTCTGCCACCCTGCACTCCAGGCTTCACAGCTCTGCCTGCTGGGGGTGTTCGAGGTGGGAAAAGGAACAGGATCCCAGAAGGAGTCTCTGGGAGTTCCACGCTGTGCTGGAGCTTCACACAGAGCTCACCTTGGTCTCAGCCCTCCATCCACCTTCATGGACAAGTCACACTTCCCTTCCAGAGCCTTCATAGATCAGAAGGGTAAATGCAGCTCACCCAGAGAGAATCAACCCCATAAGGGTTCAAACCTCCCCCTGACTGAGCTGTTCCCTGCAGCAGCTGGGGCTGTGCACAGGAAATGCTCTGTGTGGATCCAGCTGCATGGATTAGGCCAGGGACTACCAGAGGCACATGGAACATCAGAGCCTTGGCCACAGGAGCAGAACTGGGTCACATCTCTGCTGCTGTCACACAGGGCAGGGTTCTCAGCCTCCTTTTACCACACAGACACACACCTGGATGCCAGGGAAGTGTGTCCCACCAGGGACAGCCCATGGCTCATCCCACACAGAGGGATCAGGGCTGGGACACAACAGCAGTGGCCCCTGATCCTCCCTGCCTGTGAGGAGGAAGGGTTCCACAGCACCCCCATCCTCTGAACACCCCCAGAAGGTTTGAGCACAATTCCAGCTGGGTACTTACCTTTTCCACCTCGTCGTTCCAAAGCTGCAGGGGCCACAGAGCAACAGGAAAGGAGATCAGTGTTGGAGACGTCGTGAGGCACTCGGCATTAACACCAACAGGCAAGGACCTCCATGGACAGCAGGCCAGCTCCAGGGACAGCCCTTCACCCAGCAGCAGCTGCCAGATCCATGCCCCTTCCCCTCATTCCTGCACCCTTGAGTTCAGTTTCACAACGAGAGAACAAGTCCCTGCCACCAGAGCCAGCAGCACGCCAGCTCTGCTCCCTGCCAGGGCTGCTGCAGCCACTGCATTCCAGGGGCTCCAGGGAAAAAAGGGTTAACAGCAGAGCCCTCTGCACTGCAAGGCTCACTCTGCTGAAGCTGCAGAGGTTGTGTTGAAGGACAGCCCTTCTTTAGATTTGTGAGCTCAGGCCACACAGAGGCCAGTGCTCCTCACCCACAGTCCAGAGAAATGGGATAATCCACCCACCCTGCACTGGCCATAGCAAGGAGGAATTAGGGCTGGATGCTGCCTCTGAGCCAGGCAAAACATCACACAACTCCCTCCTATTCTCCTTCCTACTCTCCTCATCCACAGGGGCACACTTGAGGCAGCAGAACACTGGACACCTCCAGCTGCTTGTGGGATCTGGCTTCAGGACATGGAACAGTGAACAGAAGTCACACACAGCAATGGCAGAGGGAGAAAGGAGGCAGAAAAACACATTGATCCTTCCCAGAGGTCCTTGGCTTGGCCCTGCCTCAGCAGCCAACTACTGCCATGTGAAATCCCTCTGGATCCCAGAGCACAGCAGCCTGCCTGCAACACCCACACCAGGGATGGATCCCTGTGCAGCTCAGCTTCACCTCTGCACGGGGGAAGGACACAGCTGAATTTGCACTGGGGCCACCTGTGCTGGACATGAGTGACAAGGGAGAGCAGGCTCTGCTTGGGCCAGGCTCTCCCAGCTGAGCTTTGCTCACCAACTGTCCTCAGGTGGGCTGTGGGAGCCTCAGGTGCAGAAAGCCTTCAGCAGCCAATATAAGGAGCACCTTTAGGACCCTCCCCCCTATACTGGGGAGAGGCTGAAGCAGGAAGGTTCTGCCAGGCTCCTGGGATTGCTTCCTGCTCCATGGTATGTAGCCTGACTGGCATCTCTTACTTTAGTAGAATTATTGTACTGGTCTGGGTGCTGAGGTGGGTGTTTTCTTTGACTTTTATGGGGCTGTTTTGTTATTGCAAATCCAGAAGTGGTTTGATAAGGCCTGACCAATTTCAGCCATGTGTGGGGACATGAGTCCCTTCCCCTTCTAAGAGCCTCTGCTCTGGAAGGAGGTGGTGGGAGCATGCTGTAGGAAGCTGAGAAACAGATCCTGGACTGCTTCTCTAGCACAAGGCCTTTGCCAGCACATCCCCTTGGTTTTGGAGCAAGGTTCCCCCCTAATCCCAGGCCTTCCTTGTCAGACACTGTGGACAGCATTTAAGCTATGGCAGCCCCATTTAATCAGTGCAGCACCCACTGAATTTATAGCCAGATTTGTTTCTCTTCTGTTGCCTTTGCTGTGCCACCTCCAGCCCTGACCCTGGGGTGTTCTGGGACAGTCCAGCTTTGCCCAGCTCTATCCCTGGGCTAAGTTTCTGTGGGGCTCCTTTTTGGACAGCTCAGAGAGCAGAAAAGGCCATGATCTGCTATTGTCTTCCTGCAGCCCAGCTCAAGCCAGAGGAGTCCTCTGGAAGGTACTCAATATGTTTTTCTTGGAATTGTTCCTAGGAGTACAGCACATGGCAGGGTCTGAAAGGGGCATTTAGGCTTGCACAGCTCATGTACACCTTCTTACACAAAAACAAAAGGTCAGTGTGGGGGAGAGGAGAAATGGCTCCTCAGCCTCCAACTCGTACAAAACAAGGGAGGTGCTTTTTTTCTTGGATTTAATTCCATCTGAACCCTCCTGTTGTGGAAGGGGAAAAAAAATAAAAGCACCATGTTATCCACCTCTCCAAAAAACCAACAATGTAACTTTAGAATTCAAATCAGAGCCCAGCTGAGGGCATGTGGTCCAGGAGAGAGCTGACCTGTTTGCTCACCTGTAAGACAAAGCTGTTACCTTGGGCACAACCAACCCCTCCCTCCAAAAGGAGCCGAGCTCAAGAGCCAGGAGAGCAGCAGCCACTGCTCTGCACTGTCAGTGCACACTAAGAGGTAGCACAAGGACTCTGGCCTGGAAGAAAAGCAGAGCAACAGGATGAAGAGCTCCTACCTTGCTGCAGTGCCTGACCCCTTGGGATGAATGCTGGGATTTGAGAGCAGCCCTGCCTGTACAGAGCCAGGGGGCAGCCTGGGCTCAGCCTGTGGTTTGCTAATTAGAGATGCAAACTGTGATTCAGGTCACCCCTGCCAGTGCAGCTGGACCTTAGGTGGCCCTACACCCATCCACTGCAGGCTCTGAAAGAGGTTTGGAAGCCACAAGGCCTGACAGTGGTCAGGCCAGCACATTTCCCTCAGGCACTCCTGGTAGGAGGCCCTGCTGTGCAATCATCCAAGCTGATCAGGTCAGTGCTGGCTGCTCTCCCAGAGCCCTGCTCTCACTGCCCAGTGCCACCAGCACTAGCAGAGTCTGATGAGGGAGCACTGAACTAGGCACAGATGACTCAGGGTAGACACTTGTTGGCTGAAAACCTCACAAAATCTGTTCTCCTGTTATGTTCTTCTGTGTGGTACCTGCTCCCCAGAGCAGGTTTGCAATAGAGCAGAAGCAGATCAAGGTACTTTTTGGTGAGGGCTGGACATGTCCAACTGAGTGTCTGGCACTCCATGAGATGCCAATGCACATTGTACAAATGCTTTTCAGCTGTGCTTTAGCCCTGGTCTGTTCAGAGGCAGGGAAAGCCCAGTTTCTCTCCTCTGGGTCTCCCAGAGCTTAACTGCAGTCCCTTGGAACAGACCTTCCCAAGGGAAAAGCCAGAGCCACAAGCTGGCTCTGAGCTGCACTAGGAGACAGGAGAACTGAGCAGATGCTGCAGCATCACCAGGATCAGCTTCTTATGCAGAACTCTCATCACTGAGCCTGGGACCGATGGAAATTGTTTTCTAGATGTTGTGCAAAGCTGTTTCTGATCCCAGCATCGCTCTCCAAGAAGGTCAGGGCAGATCCCCCTAGGAACTAACACTGATGCTGTCAGCTCAGACACACCTCTGTCTGCAAATGGGATGGGTTTCCCATTAACCAAATCCAGCTTGTTTCTCCAGTGGTTTTTGTTTCTGAGGAGGCTGGACTGTCCTTTTTCATATCTACAGATCCCACTCCCAGATTATTCTGTTAGCAGGCATCAGTGTTGTTCTGAATGCTAGTTAGGAAGCAAGATGATCAGTTTTCAACATTTTAACGAGAAATGTGACATTGTTCAGTGGGGAGCCATGAACACAGCATGGGAAGTCAATTGCTTGGCCACATCCCCTGAGTGCAACAGAGTGCAGACACAACAGGCTGTTCACACACCCCAGGCACATCTGGCTGTGGAACAGCTGCCAACACAATGAAACAGGAAAAAAATGACCTCTGTTTGTAAAACACACAAATCTCCACTGTTACTGACACTGGTGGCAGAGAGATTCCTCCACCTTTGCTTTCTTGACCAGCTTCAAAGCCTCTGACATCATGGTACAGATCAAGCAGTGACATGTGTGATACTGCCACTGTACAGCTGGAACCATCCAGAAAGGCCACTCTTGGAGATTGCTCCTCTCAGTTGCTCCCCTAGCAATAAAAATCCAGCAGATCTCCACCAGAAATGTGGAAGAGGGCTGGCAGGGAAGCTGGTTTGGAAAGCAAACCCAGCTGCAAAGGTGACCCTGAGCAGGCAGCCCCACAGGGTGATGTGAATCCTGGAGGCTGAGTCAGAGGAACCAGTCCATGTCACATTAAAATGTTGAAAACAGCAGAGCACTAGGCCTGAGTTTAAACCAGGTAGAGAGAGGGGCAGGAAGAGGTTGGAGAGGCAGTATCCAGGGGGAGGCAGGAGCCAGGAGCAGGTGATCTTACCGCTGATGCGCTGGCCGAGAGCACGTAATTACGAGGTCTGGTTTCCTGAAAGTCAGGCACAGCCTGGGGGGGAATAGAGTGTCATGTACAAGGCACCAGAGGAGTCAACAGGAGGCACTGGGTGATGGGTGGAACAAGAGACCAGTGGCTTTTTTCCTGCCTGTGCTGGGAGCTTTGCTGGGATTTTGATGAGAGGCAGGAGGGAGGGCTCCTGGTATCTCAGCAGTGGTGTGTGGAGGCCAGGCTTGTGCAGCCACACCTGGGACTTGAACAGCAGACACTCCTGCTGTCAGGAACTCTGCCTGTACCTGCAGCTATCAGCTCATACAGCACGATCCCAAAGGCATTTCCAGTGCCTTGCAGCCAGCAGGTTGCTCTTGTTGCATTAGCTCAGTGCTGTGGGCAGGATCTCCCTTCCCCTTGTCTCCTGCCTACAGTCACTGTACAGGGCCTTGCCCTTATAGCAGGAGTGTTTACCAGCACCTTCCACTGTGATTTCTACTGCTCTCACTCTCTCCAAGCCACCTTTCCTCCTAACAGAGCCAGATCTGCTGTTTTCAGGAAGGCACATGGCTTAGCCAAGCCAGGTCTAGCCAAAGGCAGTGTAGGAGTTTTTATCCCAGAGGTCAGGAAGCCTCCAAACCGCCTCCTCCATAGCTAAACTTCTGCCCTGGGGCATGAAGCACTCTGGAGATTTCCTCACTGGAAGTGTAATGGATCCAGTCCACCCCCACACAGTTATGGGCTCAATAACCACCACAGAACGTGGTGCTTTTATTCAGTTCAGACCAGCTCCCCTCCTGGGATGGCCTTTGGCTCTAGCACTACCTAAAGAGACAAACCAAGGAGCTGCCTGACACCAGGAATCCTCCTGGGCAGCCCTTGCTGCCCATGGCAGCTGTGTAGGTGCTGCTGGGTCCCAGCTCTGGCATTAATCCCCTCAGCCCCTTGTTCTCTCTCCCAGGTTAATCTCTGCAGTCACCCAGATCCACTTATACACACTGACCCACTTTGCTGGGCCCCAAGCAGCTGGCTGGAATGAGTGACCAGTGTGTGAAAGAGCAGTCAGGCAGTCCCAACCATTTTTTTTTGTTTTCATACCATTTAGGAGTTTTAGGGATGGCTGGAGGAAGGAATAAGGAGGAGCAACTCCTATTGCAAGTTAAACCTGAATATAGGGAGAAAAATGCACCAGTGAGGTTTGAGGCCAGCATAGCAAGTAGGCTGGACTCCTCCCTGTGGGGAGAAAGGATGTTTCACAGAAATAGCTGCTTATGCTTTTTGCTTTTTGAAGATCAAGAGCAACTGAAGAAACCTCTCCTCCCATTCCCTGGTCTCCAGGGAGTCCCAAAACTAGTCACAGCACATGGGATGAAGGAGGCAAGCTTCTCTTGTACTTCTGTGCATGGAGAAGTTGTATTTGCAAGCAGTGGTCAAAAGGGACCCATCTCCATCCCCCTTCCACTCTGGTATTGGGGAGAAGGGGCAGAACAGCAGCACAACCAGATCATCCTGCCTGTCATTGTCTCTGGGCTGCCCTTCCAGAGAGGGTCTGGCCACCCAGCCCCACCTGCTCCTGCCTGCAGCTGGAGGAGCCCGAGGGGTCTTCAGGGGAGCCCCTGCCTCTCTTGAGCACTGCTTGCAGGCAATGTGGATGGACCCAAGGGATGCTCCAGAGGGGCTGCAGGCAGGTCTCTGACACCCCCATCCTTCTGGAGCACCTTCCCCAGGCAGCCACAGCCCTGATCACACTCAGAACATGCTGCAGGGCCAGTCCCAATGGGACAAAGGAGATATGAATTTTCTTTTCAAAAATGGGAAAGAGACAATGAGAGGTGTTAAAGGAAAAAAAAAAAATCACAGCACTGTTAGCACAGTCAATACTCACATCTCCCTCACACTGAGCAAATTACAAAGAAACAAAACAAAAAGGTTAGTAAACAAAACAGCATCAACAGGAAGGACAAAGCACAGAGTCTGTGGGAAATGCACAAGCCCAGGTGCTCCACAGCAGCTCACAGGTCTGGGCAGCAGCACTCCAGGGCATCAGGAGACAGAAGCTGTGGGAACACGAATTTGCACTACAGAGGGGAAGAGCAGCAAGAGAGAGGTGAGCTGGGAGAGCTGGGGTACTTCAGCTTGGATGGGGAGGTGTGACACAGGACTCCAGGCACGTTACAGGGAATGCTGTGATCTAGATGAGGTGTTCAGAGCAGAGGAGCAGCTCTCCCCAGTGCTAGGAGCTTCCTCCTTGTCATCCAGCAGTCAGGGGGGCACCCAGAGCCCAGGCACTCCAGCTGTAAGCTGAGCTGGGTGAGAGATGGGTCCTGAATTTGCTCTGCTGCTTGGTGTTTCAGCCACTTGAGGCTTGGCTTGGGGAGGACACCCTGGGAAGGCTCGATTGGCTCTGCACCTGCCTGGGGCACCCCAAAAGTTCCAGTGGGAAACAAAGTTTTTCTTTTCCAGCTGCAGGGGAGTCCCTAAACCAGGGGTGTGTGTGTAGGTGAGAGGCCTTGGATCACCTCCTGCAGAAAGCAAGGTAAAGGTGGAAAGGGAGGAAGCACAGGGAGGTATCTGAATTCCTGCTCTGATCTGAGCTTAAAGCAATGGCCACCAATTCTCCCTGAGCCTGGGGGCTCTGTCTCCTCCAGAAGGAGAATGGGGGATTCCTGAAGTTACTTTCAGAGAATCTGGGGGACCTGACTGAGTAGAGGCTTTTTTAGAGGGCAGCTACTACTTCTGTTCACAGCTGTCCTGTGAACAGTCTGAGCACTCTGACAGACTTGCTGATGGAGGCTGCTGAGCTTAGCACAGCTTCCCCATCTGCCATGGATATAACTGGAGCTGCAGGAAAGGGAAAACACCTGGGAACTGGCTACCCAGGGAGAGACAAGGCCAGAGGCCTATGGCAGATGGTTAGAAATGGGCTCATAGCAGGGCTGCTGGGTTGGTATCCCAGGGACTGACTGACAAGGACAGTCTGATTCTGACTTGCTCACATTTGCCAGTTGAGCTCCTGGCCCCAGGGCAAAAGCAGAGCTTGGCAGGTCCTTGTGCCAGCAGCCAGAGCTCTACAGGATGACAACCAGCTCCAACCAGGCCCTCCAGGGAACCCATCAGTTCCAGTGTGATGAATTCCCCAAAGCCAGAGGGCAAGCCTGTAAACCAGAGCACCATGAAGTGAGCAGAGAGGCTCAGGGACAGACCTTGTAGCCAGTCTGATCCTGGTCACCCACAGCACTCCTGCCTGGGAGCTGGCAGAATCCTAACTAGTCTGACAGGCTGGGACTGCTGCAGAGCTCCAGCCTTTCCCTTGTGCACCTCCCAACTCAGCTCTCTCTCGGCTTGGTTTTAGATCCCCTGTGAAAATTAGCAAGTCCTCAGAAGATGCAGCCTTTTAGTGACCAGCATAACTCATCCAGCAGCCCTCATCAGGCAGGAGCCTGGGTCAAGTGCAAGTTTCCAGACTCCAGAAGCTCAAATTGTTTGCTTCAATAATTCTCAGAAACAGGCACAGGGCTCCTGCTCCTGCTTCCCTTCCATCCTAGAGGAGGAATTCCCCCACCCATGCCTGCCAGACACAGCACACAGCAGGGTAACCTAATTTTTGACCATGTGAGCCACGCCCTGGGGCCAGAAGGACAGGGAGGGACATGAGGGGAGGAGTTACCGCTGCTTTTGCCTCGGCAGCTTTGGCCTTCTTCAGCCTGGCTTTGCAGGCATCCAGATCCAGGCGTCGGTTCTGCAGGATCCTCCGCTCTTTCTGCAAGGACAGGACATGGCTCAGAGCACAGGGCTGAGAAGCAGGGTTGAGGAGGGGATGTGATATTACCTAGGAATCAAATCTATTTTTTTATTAAAACACGCCAGGGAGACAGAACCAGTTGCTATGCTCATCTCCTTAGCAAGAGTTTTGGGGCTGGTTGCCAGGGATACAGGATAACCTGGAAACAGGGCAGCCTGTGATGGGTGGGATGAGTTACTTTCTTCATGTGTATCAGCTGGCAACCCTTCCCTATCAGAGAGGGAACCTGAGCAGATCCAGGGCTGGCACTCCCTCATCCCTGCACTCTTCAAGGGGAGAGGTATGGAGTTATCCCATATCACAGGTAAAGGAGAGGGGCTCTCTTAGCACTGTTTCCCTCTCCCCCACCCTCCTTGTCCCCAGGGATGCGACAAGCCTCCCCTTCCCTGCTGCCACACTTACAGAGATGGTTCTCCAATCCCCTTCCAGGAAGTTGCGCAGTGGGGTCAGGAAGTTGATGGAGGCAGAGCGGATGAATTCCCGCTCTGCTGCGCCCAAGCGCCTCTGAGTCTCTCCAACTTTTATCAAAGTCTTTCCTGCAACAACAGGAACCTTCAGCTCCAGAGAAACCAATTAACTTGTGTTGGCTTCAGCCAACTCACCCAGAGCTTCACACTGCCATGCTGGGGGCACAGGCACAGCTGGACTGGCCTGGGCAAGGTGACTGTGCCTGTCCCACACCAGCTCCAGCCCTGCCCACTCTGCTGGTGGCCTGAGGCGTCTTTTCACTTCTCCCAGGGCAGCTCTGATCTTATCTATCTGCTGAGGCATTTATGCCACTGATATATTTTACTGCTCTACCTGCTTGCACAGACTGATCCTTCTTTGCCTCATAAAACAGAGGCACAGGAACAGAGCAGCAAATTAAAAAGCACCAGAGCAGAAAACATGAGTTGATGAGGCAGTGTTGGCTGTAGATGCAGTTCCAGCTGCTCTGGCTGTAACAGGACTCACTATTGAACAAGTATTGATTTGGAGAGCAGGAACAAAGCTCATGGCAGGGGCAAGGACAGCTGGAAGTGAAGGCTGTGTCTCTGCTGCTTAAAGAAGCCCAGAATTCCCCCAGGATGGGACAACTGTGAGGATTTGAGAGCAGAAAGAAGCTCTGTGTGGTCAGGAGGGAGCCTGTTGCACACATCTCAGTATTAGGGGTATTCTCTTGGGAAGGGATGGATTCCCAGGACATCTCCATGAGACTGGCTGACTTACCATAAGGTGTCCCTGGCCCAAAGTCATTGGCTGCCTCTGTCATGTACTGAGCCAGCAGCTCCCCGTTGGTCACCCGCGAAGGCACCTTCCGGTCAAGCTTCTCATACAGGAATTCTTCTACTCTGGCACCTGGAGTGGGGACACCAGGGAGGTGGAAAGAGGGTCCCTGAACTGGGATTCATGACAGGCCACCCCATGCAGTCCTCAGTGATGCACTGGACAGCAGTGGCAGGAGCAGGTGGCTCTGCCCCAGCCCCAGGCTGTGAGGGGCTCTCAGCTGCACAGGGAAGGACAGGCTGCAAAGACACATTTCTCCCAAACTCCACAAACTCTGTAGGGCTCTCTGCCAGAGGCCACATCCTTCAGCACTGAGCTACAAGTGACATTTGTCCTTCAAGCCTTAGGAGAAGCTGGACTTACTCGGGTTTGGCTGTAGCAGAACCTCAGTCTGACGCAAGATCTTCTCTGTCCAGTTCTTTGTGCAGTCTGCCCTGGCCAGAAGGTTTTCAAAGTGGGCATCAAGTTCAGTCTTCTCAGCCTGGCCCAGCTTTTCTTCAGTAAACTGCAGGAAGAAGACAGTCATTAGGTTTGTTCTTCCAAGGCAAATTTACAGTGTTAGAGAGCTAATAAGGGACAGTGAAGCTGCTTTGTCTTGTGTTTTTACCTAGAATAGAGCTAAAACCCTTCAAGGTGTCACTCTTTTTTTACCAGGCATCTTTCAGGTGAAGAGGGCAAATTTTTTGCCCAAGAGTAGAACAAGCATTGGGCTAAAAATAGGTTTGAGAGGTGTTCCAGAATAAGTAACTTTTAATAAGGTCTGGTACAAAAATGTTCCAGCTGTGAGGGATCTATTTAAATATGCACATGGTTTCCACTGCTTCATGCAGGAGAGCAACAGACATCCTTCACATGAGGGAAGCTGCTAAATCCCTTCATCTCCTGCTGACCAACTCTGTGTCCTGCAAACCCAAGGGGTCAGGAATGCCACTACCACCTGAAATCAGGAGACTCATACTCAGGATTTAGATAAAACCACTTCCAGCAAGTGACTCTGCTTCTGGGACACACACTGAAGCAGGGAATTGAAACATAACACTGTCCAACCTTCTCAGCACTCAGGTTTGTACTGGCAATGGACAATCCCTCCCTCTGCAACTCCTGTGCAAGCCTCCAGTGTTTTCATACTGGGCAGTGACATCTGACCAGGTTTGTCAGTTTGGAGATGCAGCCTCAGATGGCCTGGACACCCTCTATTCCTTGAGGGATTTCTGAGAGAAGAACCCATTCCCTCTCCTCCCATCCCCATTTCCCACTTGCTCCTTTCTGTGAAGTTGACCAATTTCAGTTTACTTTTAGGAACAATTCCCTGCTCTTGGCAGAACCAGCATCTTGCTGGATCATGCTAAGAGACCCTTTGGACAGCTGTGCCATCTGGGATCCTACAGAGGCTCCAGCTGTCCCTTAACCCTTGTTAATGGTCTCTGATGCCATTTCTGAGTCATCAGGATGTGGCACTGTGCAATACTGGCACAGTCAGGTGCCAAAGATGAAAGCCTGGCTAAAGCTCTCAGATGAAATGCAGCTCCTGTCTGATCCACCACTGGTACCTTCTCCTCTGCTTCCCTTCACCAGGGCTCAGCTCTAGATGGGCCAAGATGTCCCTTCCATGGGGTCCTGATCTGGTGTCTGCTCCCTTCCTGAAAGGCTTCCTGGGCAGTTCTTTCCTTCCCCATCCAGGTCAATGCTGGGACCAAAGTGAGAGAGGGCGAGCCCAGAGCAGGGGCAAACAGCCCCTGGAGTCCAGTTACAGATGGCTGAGATATACAGGCCCTGCAGGTATGTTTACACTGTGACCTGTTTGGCAGGGTTCGAGCCCCGGGGTGCTTTGCCAGATGTGGGTGGTGACAGAGCCTCAGCTGCAGGGACAGGGATCGTGTTGCTGCTCTCTCCTCTGCACCAGCAGCCCCTGGTTACTGTAATTTTACCTAGGTCTTGCCATGGTCCCCTGGCCATTGCTGGGCACTGGTAAAAGCATATTCAAGGTGAGAGGGTGTTTGTGTTGTTTTGGTCTGTCATTTCCTTCGGGCTCACACATGGCTCTCAGGGGCTGGGGCTGCTTTCCTCTGTCACTGCTGGGAGCCCAGGGCTGTTTTCAGACTCTGCCAGGCTGGGCTGAGTCACTGCCATGCAGCAAACTGGGACTTCCCAGGTATTTGGCACAAATTCTTGAGTCATCTGTTTAAGATCTTTCCTAAACAAGCCAAGACTCTTTGATGCAAAGATAAGTCTCTCTCGCCCCCCTTTCCCACACAGCATTTTGAGACCTCAGCTCCCTTTCAAGTCCAGCTCTTTTTCCTGCAGTTTAGGTTTATCCTGCACCAGCATCTGCCCTGGAGCTGTCAAACCTAAACCCAATTTCTTATCTGCTGAATTGAGTCAGCTCCTTACAGCATTGCTGCAGTGCCAGATCACTGCTGAAGCCCTCCAGCATCTCCACAGTGCCACTGCCACTGTCCTGAACCACTGCAGCTCTGGGGCCCTTTACTTTATTAGCAAGTGGCATCTTTGGCATCACTGTCCTCTGTTTTGTGTAACTCAGTGCAGGGGTCACAGCTCAGCACTTGCCAGACTCAGAAACTCAATTCTTATCTCAAGTCAGGCACTAAAGCTGTTTGTCTTGCAACAAAGCTGAGGGCAGCACCAGCACCAGGGCAAGCCTGGGGGCAATGCCAGAAGGGGAGGATGGGCCGGAACTCAGCACAGCCCCTGGTTCCAAAGGGTCAGGCCAGAAAACAATCTTTTATTCAGGCTTTCTCTCAGGGTTGGGAAGGAGGGCATGAAGCAAGTGCAAGGCATGGCAGGCTGTGACTCCACTGATGCTGAATTCCCTCAGTGTCTCTCTGACCCCTTGCCCAAGAATTGCATGTGCTGAACCCAGCCTGGGTGGTTGGTGCTGCCCTGGTGCTATCCCTGCCCAGTGCTACCTCCTCCTCCCTGTGCAGAGCTGACCCAGCTCAATTTGACCTCTGATGTGACTTTCTGGACCTGTCAGAGAACCCACCCGACCTCACAGCATAGTGGGGATGTGGCATGAAGGGCAAGGAGAGCAGGAGCAGCCTGCCATGAGATCAGATGAAGCTCTCCTGGAAGCACAGCCAGCACAGGGGATCACAGGTAAGTTACACTGATCTAGGAGCTGGCTTCTGTTTTTGTCTGGTGCAAGCGGAAATCTGAGATTTTAGGTGGTAACAGGTCTCAGCTGCTGGTCCCTTCTTCCCTGGCTGCCCAGTGAAAAGAAGGGTAGAAGAACAGCAGTTTATGTAATTTGGCTACTCAAGCATTCAGTAAGAACCCCCCTGTAAAGGATTTCTATTCCTGAGAATCTGTTTTCATAACACAGAAATTTGATTGAAAAGATTTCACTGTGACACCAAGAGATGCAGGAGAAATGAACTGATCATACCCTCAAGCCTCCTGACTGTAAAAAGACAAATTTTTATATCTTGCTGCTCCCAGACTAGAAGCATTGCTGTGTTTTACAACAGATTGCCACAAATGGGAGCAATACTTGGTTTTGTCAAGTTGATTTACAGGCTTGGAGCAGATCCCCAGGGAGAGAGACAGGGCTGGCACAGCACAGGCAATTGCAGTGCTGAGAACCTCCAGCTCCTCCATCCTGCTGTGGCAGAACTACCCCCACTGGTTTTCTAGAACCTGAGGACTGGGTCAATAGCCCCTGAACCAATTCCCAGATCTGCATCCTGGGATCATGAGCCAGTGCTGAGAGGCTCTGCAGGAAACATCCTTGCAGCTGACCCACAGCAGGTGCTTAATAATGCAGGGCAGCCTTTTGTCAGTGCCACTCTCACTCTCCAGGAAGAGCAGAGCTGTGCTGCATTCCAGGACATCAATAATTCAGCCAAAGGTTGGGTTTCCTCTGAGAGGCTTGGCTGGCCAGCAGGAACAAGAGATGCTTTATCAGGTAGGCAAACAGGGTGACCCAGCAGGAGAGCAGCACTTGGGCCACAGGCCCAAAGGAGCATGGACATGCTGGGCTGCAGTTAGGGCAGCTGCCCTCAGCATTCACAGCTTGGGGAAAAGCCCCTTTGCCCAGGAGAGCTGGCAGAGACTTGTATGGGATGTCAGGAGGGTCAGTAAACAGTGCTGAGATGGAGGGGCCCCTCTGCACCACAGGTACACAGACCAGACAGGCTGCTCTGTGACTAAAGGACATCAGAGTGAAGCTTTAAAACAGCTCATGCTGGAAGCATCAGCACCTTCCTCTCCTTTAAAGTCAGGGAAATAAAATCCCAGTATAATAAAGGCCCAGGCCTGTATGCTGTGATCTCTGACAGGGCAGCTGCAGCTCCCTTGCAGAGGATCTGTGGCAGAGTTCAGGCCCTTGTGCTATTTTCAGAGTCCCCATTTTATCCAATTGGACATTATTTATGACTTTCCACTTTAAACTACAAAGATCAAACCAGGGCCAGGAGATTTAAACCAGGAATAGTCTCCTGTACCTGCCAGTCAATTCAGACTGCTGGGTTTTTCAAAGCCTCCAAATAGTTCAAAATACCCAAAACACAGTAACATTTGCTCTTTTGGTGATGAAAAGCACAACACAGTCCAATTGAGCAAATCTGGTTCCCTCTTTGCACAGAGCTGCAGTAGGAAAGAAGGCACAGCCACTCAGCATCTGAAAAACTACCTGATTTTCAGCAGCTCTGGACCAGATAGAGTCTGCTCCAAGTATTTGGTCACCAGGAGTCAGGAAAGCCAGGCTGGGAGCCAAGTGAAACTGTGCTAGAGGACAGAAGGAAGCCATTTACAGGGACAGCTTGGTTAACTCATGAGCACGGCATTTAGGAGAGGAAAAACATTGTGGTGGTGGATTGACCTTGGCTGGACATGAGGTGCCACCAAGTCTATAATTTCCCTCTTCAGCAGAACAGGGGGGTGAAAATAAGATGGAAAAAACCTCATAGCTCAAGATAAAGGCAGTTTAATGAAGAAAAAGTTGTGTATGGAAGCAAAGGAAACCAAAAGATTTTATTGTCTTCTTCCCATCTGCAAGTGATGTGTGACTCCTTCCTGGGAAGCTGGGCCTCAGTACATGTCATGGTTACTCCAAAATACAAATGTGCTCCATAATAATGTCCCACCTCCTCCTCTCTCTTAGGTTTCATTGCTGAACAATGTCCTGTGCTATGGAATATCCCTTTGGGTAGCTTGGGTCAGCTGCTCTGGCAGGGTCCCTACCAAGACCTTGTCCTTTCCTTGGGTCACCTTCTGCCCTCTCAACCTTTAAAGTATGAACACTAATAAGGTCAGCAAGCAGAGGGTTAATTTTATCTACTAATGATAAAAGTCTATTTTATCACCAGAGTTCAGGGAGCTGGAGGAGTCTGTCTGTCTGCAGGGGCTTCAGGACAGACTAAGTCAGCCTGTAGCTGTTTTAGTAATGACATTAGGGGAGGATAAGCACCCAAAAGCTGTACTCACCCTTGGGCATTTTCACCCAGACCTTTTTACATCACAACTGACAAAAGACAGACACCTACAGTTATTTCCAGACCTCCCTGACAGAGCCTGGCTTGCAGCCTATCTACAACAGAGACATCCAATGTGTGGCTACACAGCTTCCACTGGCCAAGGTTTGGGATCAAACCCACCGACTGATAACTGGAAGGTGAATCTGGTCAAACAGAAAGGCCTTTCTTCAAGTGAAGATGAAGTGTGACCTGTTGGAGTCTGCCTGCAGGTGCTGCATCCCCTCAGAGAGTACTGATCTGATCTGATGGCTGCAACTGGCAGTGCAAGTGTCAGTACAGGTGAGTGCTGCATCCTGCTTGACACCCTTGCAGTGCCCAAGTCTAGCAGCTCGTTCCCCACTCAGGGTAGCAGAGCTGTCCACTGCTTTCCCACCCCAACTTTACTGTCTGCTCTGCTTTTCTGGAGGAGTCCTGTGACTGAAGCCAGGGCAAGGGAGAGCCATGCAAAGGAAGCAGTGGGTTTGAGCTATTTCTATTGTTTTTTTTTTGTCATGAGCAGTCCAAAATCATTCTTCCAGCACCTATGTTGGGTTGTATCTGACAGGTTTCAAAGCAGCTCCTGCCCTGAGCCAGCCCAGGGGTGTTATGCTGCCCATGCCCTGTCTCCTTTCCCCCTGGCTGAGCCCTAGCTCCAGTTCAAGTCCAGCTCCTCTGTGTTGGTCAGACAGCTCTGCCAGACAGCAGGAGCTGATGCTGTCTGAGTGGAACAGCACATAATGGCCAGTCCATTTATCTCCCAGTCGCTGCAGTTCCAGTAAAACAGCACTTTGTTAAATGCCTGGAGCTGGAAGAAACATCTCCAAATGCTACAGAAAACAGCTTTTTCTAGACAGCTTATTCCCATCCTAGAAGATCTGCAGTGCTAAAAGAGCCACAAACCCAGCCCTTACTGCCCACAGCAGACCTCAGCTGTCAGTGGTGGCTCTGGGGGAAGATGGGGCAGGGCTCACCCACACCAGGGCTGTGCAGGCACCCAAAAAGGCTCAATTCCCCCAGCAGTGACCCCTCATGGGGTGGTTTTAAGCCTCAGAGATCTCTTTCCCCCTGCTTACACACCTGCTCGCTGTCCACAAGTGCCAGCGCTCACTTGGTTTCAATAAATTACTACTGTAATCAGGCATATGAATATTCATGTACGAGACAGTGGAGTAGGTGTAGCAGGCAGAAGCCACGATTTATAAACGCCTCCTTGCTCTGGAATCACTGTGTGCAGACACTGTTCCCAGGCCTGTCTCCTTCCCACGCCTTGGAGCTAAAAAACACTTATCAGAGACTTACAACAAGGCTTCTAAACAGAAGATTTCTTTCCAGCATTTCTTCTCCATCCAAGGTCATTTGCATGAGAACGGCATCTTTAGGCTTCCCATCTGCTCCTTATTTTGCACCTGTAGTTAATATTTCCCTTTTTCATAACATATGACTCACTGGCAGAGTTACAGGAGGTGATATCTGCTTACAGGAGACCAGTCCTCAGCAGAGCCAGAATTACTCCACTGCACAGAAGGTCTGGAAGGAGGCAGCTCTGCTGTTTGTTTACCAGCCCCCACACAATAGGCAGAGCAAGAAGCCCAGTCCCGGAGTCACCAGCTGGACCTCACCTCCCAGGCAAGATCCCAACCAGCTCTGACCTGCCTCTCTCCTCTCCTGGCCAAACAAGAGCAGTTTTTCAGACTTTATTCCCAAGGAATGAATACAGTCAGCAGCCCCATCTCACCACCTGCTGCACCTCTGCTGCTCACGTGCACCCAAAATTCTTCACAGCTCCAGGGGGGGTTATTTCATCCCCAGAAGCTCCTGACCTCAAGTCTGTGAGTATCAGAGTATTTTGAGTTGGAAGACCCACAAGGATGATTGAAGCACAACTCCTGGCCTTGCACAGAAACAGCCCCAGGATTCCCCCCGTGCCTGAGAGCGTTGTCCAGACCTGGAGCTCTACAGGCCTTGGGACATGGGGAGCCTGTTCAGAGCCCATCACCTCTGGGGCAGAACCTTTTCCTATTTCCAGCCTAAATCCCCAGCTCGGCTCCTATTTCCTCGCGTGGTGCTGATGCCTCAGCAGTCCTGCGAGGCCCGATCTCCTTCCCATCCCCAAAAATCCCCCAGGTCTGGGATCTCCCGCTCCTCCCCAGGGGCTGAGGTGCAGAGCAGGCGCACCCCCAGTCCCCAGCGACAGGAACCACCCCAGAGAATCCCAGAAGGATTGGGGTTGGAAGGGATCTCTGGAGATGATCCCTGCCAGGGCAGGGTCACCCGGAGCAGGTGACAGGAACACACCCAGGCGGGTTTGGAATGTCCCCAGAGGGGGACACTCCAGAGCTCCGCACCCCTTCCCAGGGGTCTGGGCAGGACAAAGCAGCCAGATCACACAGCTTTGATTCCTTAAGGTCAACAAAGCCCAGGCACGAATGTCCCCGCACTGCCCTCCCCATCCCCGGGCTCTTCCCTCGAGGTGATGCTCCGGGGGCTGCGGCCCGCACAGACGGGCCCGCCCGGCTCCGATCTCCCTCTGCAGCCTCGGGGGGCCGAGCAAACCCCCCCTGGCTCCACCGGGGCCTGGACCCGCGCATCCCCCGCACCGGCGCCGCTGCCGTGGCGACCCGCCCCGCCTCACCTGCATGGCACGGGAGAAGAAGACCCCCGCGTCCGACGCCAGTTTCTTCACGTTGAACTCCATGGCGGCCCCAGAGCCGACCGGGCCGTGCCGCGCCCCCGCTGTCACCGCGCCCGCCGCGCCGCCGCCTTTTATAGCGCCGGGTGACGCCCGCTCCGCGCGTCTTAAAAGGGCCGCGATTCACTACAGGGCCCGCGCGCCCCGGCAGCGCCTCGGCGGGCGGGGCGCGGGCGGCGGGCGCGGCCCCTTTAAGCGCGGCGGCGGCGGCGGGGGAGCTGTCAGCGCCCGCCAATAGGAGCTCGCGCCGCGCTCCCCGCCCCTTCCCTTCCCGCTCCGCCGCGCTCGCCGCCGCATCCCCGAGCCGGGCACGTTCCGATTGGCGCGGCGGCGGGCGCATCTCCGCTCTGATTGGTTGAAATGGGAGAAGGGCGGGGTCTCGGCGTGGCCCCGCCCCCGGCGGGGTGGGCTGCGGCGCGGGGGAAGGAGACGCTGCCCTTCCGCGGCCATGGCGCGCGGCGCGGGGACAGGGCGCCGAGCGGGGCCGCGCGCCCCCCCCGCCGCGGTGAGTGGTGCCGCCCGCGCCCGCTCGCGGGGGCCGGGCCCGCCGGGCCGCACCATCTCTGGGTGGGGGGGTGAAGCGAAGGGGAGCGCCGAGCCGGGGACCCCCAGCTGAAGCCGGTCATGGGGGCGGGAGGCGCCGAGGGTGCGGGGGCGGCGGGGATGCCCCGGGGGTGAATGAAGGCAGGGGCCCGCGGATGGAGCAGGGGTGCGAGGCAGCCGAGGGCGCTGGGGGGATGTCGGGGGTGCGGGGATGCTGCGGGGGTGCGGGAGCCTCTCCTGCCGGGCCCAGCTGCTGCAGTGCAGGTGCGGGGGTCCCGTGGGTCGAACCCCCGGTGGGCGCCGGGCCCCACGGCGGGCAGGGCTGGGGGGAGATGGATACTCTGGTGCCTGTTCTCCCTGTCCCGGTACGGTAACCCCACGCTGCTTTCTGTGCCCGGAATTCCCTGCACTTCGCTCTTCGCATCTCTGCTGCGGCCGGGCCGTTGTGTTTAACCTTGCGGGGAGAGCCCGTGCCCGGTGCCCGGTCCCTGCGGGCTCCGGAGAACATTCCATGGGTGCTGCGGGGCAGGGCTGTGTCACACAGCAGGGTCACACAGCAGGGTCACACAGGGTCGCTCTGTCCTTGAAGTGAACACATCCCCCAGCACTGAATCCTCCTGGGCAAACCCCCTTTGGTTGGTGCTTCTTGAGCAGGGCTGTGATGCGCAGAAAACTGTGTGAAAGCAGAGTTTTGGCAACGAAAGCGTGTGTATAGTCATTTGGGATAACTGGGACTTTTTTTTGTATGGGGATTGCAAACAAAATCCCTCCAGCCATGTGCAGCCAGGTCTGGTATATGTAGAAATCTCTGGGAGCTGTCAAATCCCAGGGTGCTGCTGCTGTGGAGCAGTTTGGGAATCTGTCCCCGTGGCTGGTAGGACAAGCAAAGGAAAGGCTGCTGCTGGTGAGGAGATATTTTATATTCGCTGCTCCAAGTGAGCTGGTGTGTGTTTTGTGAAGGGCAGGGAGGAGCAGGACGTGTGCTCCCCTCACTCACCTGATTTCCCCCCTCTTCCCACAGGAGGAGGATTGTTGGATGAAGGCCAGCTCCAGGACTCTGAGCCAGATGCCAGGGAAAAGTCGGATTCTTTTGTGAGCAGCTCACACAGCATCCACAAGTGCCCTTCCCCGTGGTGGCTCCTGGAGGCGCCGAGGTGCTCGAGCAGACATGGCATTTCGAAGGACAGAGGGAATGTCCATCATGCAGGCCTTGGCAATGACCGTGGCAGAGATCCCCGTGTTCGTTTACACCACCTTTGGGCAGGTACAGGAGTGGGAAAGGTTGTCTGTGTGAGATGGAGGCACGATGGGGTGGTGCTGGGGGATTGGAGGATTGCAGGGGGAGTTTGGGGTGGTTAAGAGAGTTGTTCTGAGTGGGCTTAGAGAGGAGAGAAAAGTGCTTCCCACATCCCTCCCTAGGAGAACACCCAGGTTCAATCTTTCTCTTCATCAAAGGTGCTAAAAAAAGACTTGTCTTTTCAAGGAGAGTAATATGTTAATAATATGTTCCCTGCTTGTACTGATGCAGCACTTCAGCAGTTTTAGCTCAGCTTCACACCAGGGTTTCAGAGCTGAATTTGGGTAACCTGGATTGCATCTGTCCCAGGCTGTGTGCAGATTTTGCAGTGTGTTTTGGCAATGAGAATTGAGACCAGATTCTCCAGGTCCTGTCAGAATGATGCTCCACAGTCTCTTTGATGCTGTGTCTTAGCTGCGTAGCAGGGGCGTGTTTTACGGGTGGGAGGGTAAAGCCAAGGTGTTTAATGTTTTACACTGCTTTTAAATTTAATTTTTTTTAATAAATTGATTTTTCATTGTTGCTCTTCCATTTCTTTTGTGTTTAAAGTCTGTCTTCTCTCAGCTGCGGCTCTCTCCAGGCCTGCGCAAGGTGCTGTTTGCCACGGCCCTGGGGACGGTGGCCTTGGCTCTGGCAGCTCACCAGCTGAAGCGGCGGCGCCGCCGGAAGAAGCAGATTGCTCCGGACAAGTGTGGCTTCAAGCCAGGAGGGATCACAGTGCCCATCCTGCCAACCAGGAGGGTCTCCTCTGTGAAGAAAGGTTGGCCCCACAAAAAGGGGAAAATCCTCAAGGAGGTCGTGCAGGGAGTGTGGGAAGGTGTGGGGAGAGGAAGGCAAAGCCATTTGTGGAGTGCTGTGGTGAGGAATGAAGTGGGAATTCTGAGGGGCAGTGCTGTGAGCTCCCCACAGGGTTTGGGGAGCAAAGGGAGACTCTGAGCTCGCAGTCCTCGTGAACAAAAGGTGTCCTGATGTTTTCCCTGAGGTTTGCATTCCCATCCTCTTCCCTGTAGGCAGCCTGTGGACATTACCAGGCTGCCCCAATAACAACCCAGGCATGCAGTGACCTGGTTGTGCATTGATCTCATGATGTCAGTGCTCAGCTGAGGGGAGGGGAGGGTGGCCTGAGCCAGGCTGGGCAGCTGGGAGTGTCCATCCAGCTCTGTGGTGACTCCCAAACCTGAGCAGCTTCCTCACTGATTTTAGGGGTGAGACTGACCCAGGCCCTCGGCAAAGCACTTTAGGGATTAAGCATTTGTTTGGTGAAACATGAAAATCAAGGGAGCAGTGTCCATGTTCTGCCTGTCCTGAGGGAAGGTGGAGGAGTTTTTGCTTGATTGTTTCCACTTGCTGTCCATAAGCAGTGAATCCATTCCTCAGCCTCAGGTCCCCAAGGACACCAGTCTCAGAGCAAAGCAGAGCAGACAGGAGATCTGTGCTTTATTCTAGGTATTGGATACTGCTTTGCCCATTCATTGTTACACTGGACAAGGTGATGTCCTTCCCCCCATTCCCTGCTGTAGTTACCTGGATCTAAAATCCTGTTTTTGTGTGACCTTCCCAACTGCAGGATACTCCAGCAGGAGAGTCCAGAGCCCTGGCAGCAAGAGCAATGACACACTCAGCGGGATTTCCTCCATTGAGCCCAGCAAACATTCCAGTTCCTCCCACAGCCTGGCCTCGGTAAGGACCTGTCAGCAGGGCTGGGAGATGTCAGTGCACACACCTGTCACAAGATCACTGAGTCCTTGGGCTGGCCTGTGGAGCAGAACAGATTGCAGTGTAATTGTAGGGTGGGTTCTGATGTTTACCTTGCACTGAGTGTCTGGAATTCCCTGTGAGCAGCAATTTTTTGTGGCCAGGAGCTCCAGGGTTCCTTGGCCAGTTTTTGGCCAAGGAGGAGTCACACTAAGGATTTCCTGTGGGACATGGCCAGGATTCTTTGGAGCTCTCTGTGGTCTCCTCAGGGAGTTAGGCAGGGTTATTTCTGGGTTTCACAGCTGTGGGGAGCAATGGGAAGCTTTGCTTCCCTCTATGGTGGGGGTTTGGGTGGCCCAGCAGCCCCTCCCTTCTGTGCTGGGGCTGCTCAAAGCTTGCTTTGTTCTTAAAACCAAATTAACTACCAAAATCTGATAGCTGTGTTCAGGAAACAGCACAGGGTGAGAGCACAGCCTAGTCATTCTGCCTCCTCCAGAGCCTAAAAGCACCCTGTGAGTGCAGGTAATTCAGGCTTAACCAGGTGGAGAAGCCATCAGTGCTTATATCCACCTTTTGTGAGACCAAAACTGGGAACATTTGTGTCTTCAGGACCTTTTTGACATCCCCATTGCTCAGAGCTAACATCCTGTTGGAGCAGGGGGACACAGATGAACCTCTGTGAGTTGTGCAAAACTTTTCCTTGTCATCACCCAGGCTCAGAAACTGCTTGGCAATGCTGGGGCAGGGAGAGGGAAAATCACCTCTTTGAAAGGAGCTGTGGGTGCCAGCACTGCTCAGCTCGTGCTGGTGTTGCTGTTTTTAGTACAGCTAAAGCAGCAGGAGTTGCCGAAATCGGTGCTGGCCGAGGTGTGTCTCCAGCAGGCGGCAGTGCCGGGCAGGCTCAGCATTCCCGGGAGCTGGGCTGTCCTGGGATGTGTCCTGAGCACCAACCTGTGTCCAGCTCTGGCCTCCTTCCCCTCCACAGGGTCTCACATCCATGTCATTCCCCCTTGGCTGCTCAGTTCACACAGGTGCTGTCCAGATTTTGTATCACAGAAATTCTATTTCTCTTTAAATAAAAAGCAATCCATAAATACCTTTTTCCACTGCTGGTGCCTGGGAGGGGAATTCCCCCCAGAGAGGCACCTGTTTCTGTGCAGATGAGCTGACCCTGTACTCACAGTTTTTATATTTCTTGGTGGAAGAACAGCTCATGCTTTGCACAGCTGCAGGTTTTGCCAGGTTTTATGCTCCTCTTTGCCATCCAGTAAGTAAATTGGCAGCAGTGAACTGATGATTTGCAGTTCAGGATCTCAAGGTGATTTATTAACACTCCACAGGGATTGATCAATGGAGGCAGGGTAGAAATTCATCTGTCAGCTGATTATTGTAGCTTTTTTTTAGTACCAGGCTCATGTTTGGACATCCTTCTGTAAGCCACAGGCAAACACTGGTCTGATAGTGTTGAATCCAGCACTTTATTGGGTCAGACTTTAGCAGACATCGATGTCCTGGTGTGAAATTGGAGGAAGCTGAACTGACCCTGCTGTGTGGATTGTCAAGCTCAGCCCTGCCAGGAGAGAGTCTGGTTACAAAGAGGAGAGTGGGGATTCCCCTTGCCCTCTGGGAAACCTCAGCTGTATTTTTTCTGGGAAACTGTTTCTTTTGTTTGGACTGTGCTTGCTACATTGCTGCCTCCAGTGGTTTTTGTACAGGCAGCTGGGGCTGACATGAGCTTTCCATCAGAATCCTGCTGCCTTTCTAGGGATTGCTTTGGAGCTTTCCTGGGCTGTTTCCTCCATCAGCGCTCTCCTTTTAGTGCTCATCAATACAGGGGAACACAAGGGCAAACATGGGGAGGGAAAATGCCTTTTTGCTGAAGGCTGGTGGTGTTTGTTTGTTCTTACCTGAAGAGAATTCAAAAGGCATTTAGTGCCCTCTGCTCCTTTCCTGCAGATGGTGGCAGTCAATTCCTCCAGTCCAGTACCCCCAGGGATGTGGGAGGCCCAGGCAATGGGAGATGCTGGAGCCATTGGTGATTCCAGTGCAGAAAGCCTCTATGTTCAAGGTAAGCAGGGTAACATTGCTCTGGGGGTTGTTATCACTGTGAGAGCAAGAAGGGGATGAGAATTGACACAGAGCATCAGCAGCTCAATGTAGAGCTCCAACAGAAAGTTCCCTTCCCTTCTCAGCTTAAGTTTGAATAAAAATCCCATTTGCTCTTAAAAAAAAAACAAACTTTTTGTTGTCAGTGAATAATTTACTTCCAAAATACTGTTCTTGAGCAACAGACTCATCTTGTGCAGAGAACACTATTTTGGCAGTAACAGGGATGATGCTTTAGCCAGTTTGGGGATGTTCTCCTTCTAATCCAAAAAAACCCATATTTAAACAGGAAAGAAATAGGATATGTTCATTTTTTCTGTTGGGGAGGGATTTCCCTCTTTTCTGGCTTGTCTGAGTGAGCAGAGACTCATCCTGTATCTCTTTGTTCCTGTGTGCCCTGGGACTCTCACAGCCAGTGTTTGGTTGGGTTTCCAGGCATGGAGCTGTTTGAGGAGGCCCTGCAGAAATGGGAACAGGCACTGAGCATCAGGCAGAGGGACAGTGCTTGTACCAGCACCCCTGTGCCCTGGGACAGCAGGAAACAGCAGGAGAGCATGTCTGAGAACATTTCAGAGGTAGGTCCCACATGCTGGAAGGCCAGCCTGGAAGCAGTAAACAGTGGGAGGTTAAAAGGAGAGCAAATTAAGGGCAGAGTCAGGCCAGACTCTGTTTAAGAGCTGTCTGTATCTGCAGCTTCCTTATGCAATGGGAGTGGGTGTTTTTAATTTCTTTCTCTTTTTAATACGTCTCGCCCCCTCATTCCCCAGCGTTTCCATCCACCTTCCAGCCTTGTGTCACTCACTGTCACACATCCTCCTGTGGCACAGAGGAGAGGCTCTGATGAATGCAGCACTGCTTTGGCTGCCAGTGTTGTCTCTGTAACTTTTTAATGCATTTAAAATGGAGATCTTGGTGGTCACTGAACACTTCTGGGAGCTGGGTGGAGAGCAGAGCCCAGCTCTGTGTGTGGTAATTTGGTAGGAGCTGGTATGGCCCCGGTTCCTGCAGGAGATGTGTACCTCACTCAGCCTCTGCAGCTACAGAAAACAGGATTTTAGGACAGCCCCTTGCTGTCTGGGACTTGAGGACTATGCAGGGAAGAGCTGTGTTAAAGGAGATCTAAACTAGAATGGCTCAGTGACAGCCATAAAGCTAAAAAATGTGCTGTAACTCAGGGCTGTGAAAGGAGCTGAACTCCCAACTTTCCAGGAGTTCTCACTGGGAAAAAAAAGTGTTCCCAGCCTTTTGTAAACAGAGTCTGGTGTAGTAAGTATGTGGGACATTTGTCTTTTGTGCTGGATAATATTTATCCAAGTCAAATCTGGATTCTGTTGTTGTTGGCTCTCCTTGAAGGGTCCTGGAGTGTTTCTAAAACTGCCTTAAAGCTGGTTGATTCATTATGAAAATAGATTTTGTACTTCTTGTTAATGCTTCTGTCTTCTGGGTGAGATACTCATGCAAACATAAGGGCATGAAGGCAGGATGCTTTTTAAGTCTTGTTTTCCCCACACCTTTTTGTTTTTCTTCCTCCTGTGTTGCTTACAGCAAACTTTGCTTATGCCCAGCACCTTAATCTAAATATTCTGTTACCCAGTTCTGGATATCCTGTTATATTCAGCACAGGTTTCCTGATGTGATTTCTCCTGGAAGTCAGGCTAAAAGTCAAAAGGCAGGAGATTTAAGTGGTGTGTAACTTATTAAAATACCTGTTTTTCTGGGTGGCAGGTTAAACTTCTTTAGTTCTTTCTTCTTTTTTTAACAGGAAAACAAAATTGTGAAGCTCAAAAGCCAGAGGGTTTGAGTAGGCTCTGTAGAAGCTTCCTTCCCCGTGCATTATTAGCTGCATTGTAGGATTAATGACTCCTCTCTCTTTTTATTTTTAATCATTTAATCTGCAGACTGCAAATCCCATTTTTACTGAAAATTTCCTGCCGTATTTGTGCTGTCCAATCTGTCTGTGCCCAGCTGACCAACTAAGGGTGACATTTATGTGTGTTCCAGGAGGAGTCCCAGAAAAGGGAGTTTGCTGAGAAGCTGGAGTCCCTCTTGCACCGAGCCTACCACCTCCAGGAGGAGTTTGGCTCCTCTCTCCCGTCGGACAGCGTGCTGCTGGATCTGGGTAGGGCTGCAGTAAAATGCCAATTTTCTGCCTGGTTTTGTGTCTTTTCTGTAAGCCAGGCAAAGGAGGAGTGCAAAGTGGGAGTGGAAGAGTCCATGAATTCCAACACATGTGGCTTCTTTCTGTCCTCCAGAGAAGACTTTGATGCTCCCGCTGGCGGATGGGTCCCTGCGGCTGCGCACGGATGACGAGGACAGCTCAGCTTCAGAGGATTCCTTCTTCTCTGCAGCAGAGGTGACTGAAGTGGCAGCTCTGTGTCACAGCCCAGTGGCTTGGAGGGAAAGCACAAAGGCAGCAGAGCCAAACACATCTTGGGAGAGGAAGATGATCAAACACAGAGTAACAGCCCCAGGCTGGGAGGTTCATGATGGATGAAATCTTTTCTTTTTTGGAAAAGATTTTAATGAGGGGGATGGTGCAGGTGTTTCCAACCAGTACTTCTTACCTACTGCAGAAAACATGCCATAACAGCTAGGAAAGTGCTGTTATCTAATGTAAAATGGCTTGGTGGTGTAACTTTTATGGAATATTGAGCAGTGTCAGAGCTGAGATAGCTTTTGGTGAAAAAAGAAATATCTCTGCATGAAACCATTGTCACTGACAAACTTTGAAGGAGGCCCACCTTGGTTGTGTGCAGTCACTTGTGTATTTGCAAATACTTAATGAGCTCATTTTGTTCTTCCCACATCTCTTGTTACCTCTGCAGCTCTTTGACTGTCTCCCCTTTGAGAAAATGCCATTCCACCTCTCCAAGCCAGTGGCAGCATACGAAGAAGCTCTGCAGTTGGTGAAAGAAGGGAAGGTGGCGTGCCGGACGCTGAGGTGAAGAGGGGGCTGTGGGACCTTGTGTCCCTGGGGCTCTGTGAACACATCTTCTGCCTTAGAGCACCCCCATAACCAGAGTAACCCTTTGGGGTTGTAAAATCACAGCATCCTTCCTGCTGGTTTGGTATTGCTATGGAATTATCCCCAGATTTTAGGGACTCATGTTAAGAAAGAGTAATTGTCTCAGGAGGTTAGTGATAGGAAGTGTGACTGTTCTGGGAGCTGGGGTAGTCCTGTACCCACCTGGCAGAGGTGCTCTGTTCCCCCAGGGAGCTGGATAAAGGGAATGTGACTGTTGTTTTCTCCTGTGCACAGACTGGGAATTCAGTTTTTTGTTTTTACAGGATCATAGTTGTAGGAACACCAATATCAGAACTGGAATTTACACAATTCTTCCCCTTTCCATCTAGGACAGAGCTCCTTGGCTGCTACAGTGACGAGGATTTCCTGGCAAAGCTGCACTGTGTCAGGCAGGCATTCCAGGTGAGAACGGCTCCAGGCTCCTGGGTTTCCCTGGCACATGGCAGCATGTTCCTGGAGAGGGCAGTTTAGTTTCCTAGATTCCAGCATATTAAAGTTTAATGACACTGGTGTGTGCAGCACTGCACTGCTTCATGTCCTGCCCTTTTTATTTTCTACCAACTCAGAATTTGAGGGTGTGTATCTGCTCACAGGAGACATCTGTGTTCCCTTTGCAGGAGCTGCTGGAGGATGAAAGCAATCAGCTGTTTTTTGGGGAGGTTGGGAAGCAGATGGTGATAGGACTGATGACAAAAGCTGAAAAGGTAGGAAGTTTGTGTAACAGCTAAGCCATGTCTTGAGCACAGGGATATTTGTTCCTCCATCCCAACTCAGAGTTTGTCCAGTGTGTTGGAAGAAGAAAACTTCATCTGCATGCTGCTGACTACTGTGATGTGCATGTCAGCTCATATCCAAGTAGTTGAACTTGTGTTTTGTTTGTCTGCTCTCCCAGAATCCCAAAGCTTTCCTGGAAAGCTACGAGGAGATGCTGCGTTATGCCTTGAAGCAAGAGACCTGGCCCACCACTCAGCAGGAGCTCGAGGGAAGAGGGGTTGGTAAAGACATTATCTTTACAGAGTCACAGAGGAGTTGGAGGATAATCCTTGCCCAGGGAGGTTTTAGAATTCCCATCCCTGAAAGTGCTCAAGGCCGGGCTGGATGGGGCTTGAAGCAATCTGGTTTAATGGAAGGTGTCCCTGCCCATGGCAGGGGGTGGAACTGGATGGTTTTAAAGTCCCTTACAAGCCAAGCCACTGTGATTGTATTGTAATGCATATGTGGGAATGGCCAGGAGTGACAGACCTGCTGTGGAAATACAATTCCATTGACTTCAGCTTGTTACATCTTGCTTCAAACCAAAGGAGCTGGTCTCTCTTTATAGAACCTGCTCCAAAGAGAACCTGCTCCCTTTACTGACTGTTCTGCTCCCTGACAGGTGGTGTGCATGAGCTTCTTTGACATTGTGCTGGACTTCATCCTCATGGATGCTTTTGAGGATCTGGAGAACCCTCCCTCCTCGGTGCTGGCTGTGCTGCGCAACCGCTGGCTGTCGGACAGCTTCAAGGAGACGGTGCGTGAGATGGGAGGGCTGCTGTGGGTGGGACATCAGTGCCAAGGCCAGAAAAGAGCATAACCTCATCTTTCCCAGCTGAGCTGAATCCTCTCTTTATTAATGCCACGCTTTCCTGAAGCTCTAAACAACAGTCTTCTTGTGCACAGAAATTGTTTATGGGAAAGCTTTCCTTATTTTGGAAGGGTCTGGTTGGCAACCAGACTCATGGCTCTAGGGGCCTTTATCAGTGATGCCATGGAGATGTTAAAAGATGACAGCACCTATTTTTATGAAAATTAAAAAAAAATTATGAGAATAAAAGGGCCAAAATGCAGGGAGAAATATGTGGATTTTAGTATGTGGCCATTCATTGTGGCAGTACCTCAGCAGATCCTGAAGCTCAAATTGCAAAGCTTTCCTTTAGTTCTGTCCCCCAGCTGTATTTTTAAGACTGATTGGTTTGATAGATTGAGAGTAAAATGACACTTTATAACAGCTGTCTGCTTACAGGGGATCCTGGGCTGTTGGGCAGCTATGTCAGATCATATTAACCATCTTCAAAAACCCTTTGGCTTCTCTGGAATGGATCTGAAGTGGCTAAATCTGCTTCTAGTTTGCTTCAATTTTGTCATTTTAGAGTTGTTGGCACAAAAGAGTGACAGCTTTGATGACAATGTGTAGGTAAACTTTGGGTTTTTTAAATAATTCCAGTAACTAATGGGCTGTCTCTGTTAATTGTAGGCTCTAGCAACTGCTTGCTGGTCAGTTCTGAAAGCAAAAAGGAGGCTTCTGATGGTAAGCAAAATTAATCCAAAGGGGAAGAATCTAATGTATTTGAGGTTGAAAAGAGAACACATAGATCTTGACAAAGTGCAAAATCTTAAGTGGTAGAAGACTGAACAGAGTCACATTCTTTGTGATGCTTTAGAGCCCTGGGGTCCTGCAGTCACTGCTCCAGTGCTGTGTCAGTATTTTACTGAACCAGTCTGAGTTTATTCTCCCTTTTTCTTAATGTGAGGATTCAAATGACAGTGTTGCCTGTCTGGTATTCCCTCTCCCTGCTCACAATACTGTAGGAATGGCCACAGACCCCAAGCAACAAGGGACTGCTCCTGAGTTGTGCTTTCCTTGCTGGCAGCAAAAGGAATGGTTCAGGCACTGCTCCACTCCCCAGTGCTGATGCTAATTAGCCATTCCTAGATGAGTTTCACTTAAATCTGTGACTTCCTAAAGTATCACAGCAGACCAGTTTCTGGAGCAGGGGAACAGGAAGCCACAACTTCACAACCCTGGTTTTGCCACAGGGTCTGTGGCCCCTGGCAGGTTTTCAGCTCGATCCCACAGCCAGCTGGTGTGACAGGGTTTGGCTCCTGAGATGGCACAGAGAGAAATGAGAGCACTGGAAGCTCCACTGGTGCTGTCATGCAGTAGCTCTGCCTTGGATATTTGCATGTCCTTTCCTGGCTTGGTCAGCAAATTATAAATAGAGGCTATAAAGGCTGGCTGGTGATTGCTTTTCATTTTCTTCTGTTCATTTTCCTCTTGAAATAGCAGTTAGAAACATGAAGATAAAGAGCTCTAGTCATCCTTCAAGGGAGCTGAAAGATAAATGTAGTTTTGCAGGAAGAGATGTTCCAAATAGCTCTTAACTTCAGTTACTGAAGCTTTCTGGCAGGGAAGTTGGTGGCTAATATGGAATAAGATGCTAATTCTGTCTGAGAATGAAGACCAACTAATTATGTCCTTCCCTGTGACAGGTACCAGATGGTTTTATCTCTCATTTCTACTCCGTATCGGAGCATGTCAGTCCTGTTCTAGCCTTTGGTTTTCTGGGGCCCAAGCAGCAGCTATCTGAAGTCTGCAGTTTCTTCAAGGTGAGGTGGTTTTTCTGTACCTCATGTGTGTGGGACTCCTTACAGCTGCTGCTGTGTGCCCTTGGTGGGTGGTAGCAGCAGGTGGAGAGGTCTGACTGCAAACCTTCCTTGTCTTGCAGCACCAGATCGTGCAGTACCTGAAGGACATGTTTGACTTTGACATCGTGAGGTACACCACAGTGCAGCTGCTGGCAGAGGACATCCTGCAGCTGTCGCGGCGGCGCAGCGAGATCCTGCTGGGATACCTGGGCACCGAGACTTCCCCCGAGATGAACGGCACGCTTCCTGGGGAAACAGAGCTGCTGAAGGACGAGCTCATCTGATGGCAGTGGAGGGAAACACTTTTGTACAAGGACCTTTTCCTCCCAGAGATGGTTAAAACTACCTGCAAAGCGCAGCGGTGGCAGCGAGACTATGTGAACACTCAGCAGTCTGGCGGGACCTTCTGCTTTTTGTAGCCAGTAGTGTTTGCTGGGATGGATCCAGGACCACTTGCCAACTTATGGTTTGACTTTCTTCTTTGTTCCACCTTCCTGTCATTATTATTACTTTCAATGTTTCCTATATACATTGTGTCCTGAACTTCCTGGGCCCAGATTTTTGCCCCATTCTCTTGAGCAGGGCAATGCTTGTACCTGTTTTGCCTTTGTGTTTTCTGGGAGGTGAATCCCTGACGTTTACGATGTGTGGGAACAGGAAAATCACTGGTAAATTCTCCACTTGACCATTAGCTTCTCAAGGAGGCTTTGCTTGCTTTGGGATTTTTATTACTGTTCTTCTCTGTTGTGTTCCAACAGACATTAATTACTGCTGATTTTTACCTTAAGTGTGATAACATACTCAATGTGACTAGCAAAGATTTATTTCCTGGGGGGGAAGAAATAGTTCTGTAAAGCACTGAAGTAAAATGCAGACTTCTGTAAGCAGTCTGAAGCTCTAGGGAAATGGGTCTGTTCCCTTGGTATTGCTGCTCTTTGCAGACCAGATGACAAGCTCTGTGTCCTGGTCATCCTTGCTTAGGAGGTTGCTGAGGTCTGTGTTGGCCCCTAAGGCAGGTTAGTGTGAGAGGAGGGGATTTGCATTCTGCCTGTGCTTGCACAAAGTCTTTGACATCCATCAAAGTGCCTTGCTGGATTTCAGAATGAGCCAGCAGCAGCTTTTGCAGGGTAGGAGGTGTGGAGTGTGTACAAACAGGGGGAAAGGGTAATAAAGTGGTGCCTATTGCTGTTGTGCACAGGGTAGTGAGAGGTGTAGATGCTGGATGTGAGGTTATGTGTGCAGATAGTTGAAGAGCTGGGATCAAGCTTCTAGAGAGGAAATGGCTCTTTAAAGTCTGTCAGTTCTAAGAAATACAGCATAATCTTGGGTAATGATCAAATGTGTGTGTGTATGGTTGTGCTTCTCAAATGCTGTGATCCTGACAGCCAGCACCTGGAATCTGGCTGCCTTGGGATGTGAGCTGAGTTGGATACTCGTGTAGGAGAGCAGCAGTGGAGAGTGCTGCACTTAGTGAATCATAAAGATCACAGAATAACAGAATATGCTGAGTTGGAAGGGACACATCAGGATTGAGTCCAACTTGTGTCTCTGTACAGGACACCCCAACATTCCCACCACGTGCTGAGGGAGTTGTGCAAACTTCTTGAACTCTGTCAGGCTTGGTGCTGTGACTGCTTCCCTGAAGAGCCTGTTCAGTGTCCAACTACCCTCTGGGTAGAAAACCTTTTCCTGATATCCATCCTAACCTCTCCCGAGGTTCTAACCTCTCTCAGCTTCACGCCATTGACTTGAGGCAGTCCTGGCTTTTGTGTGAGGTTTGCAATGATTTGCTGAGTCTTCTGTGTGTGCAACACCACAGATAAAAGTAGAGATCCAGCCTATGCCTTCTGTTTCAGTCCACATATTAGGTCCAAGTCCAACCCTCGGAATGAGGAGGTCTTCAGGATTTCCACAAAAACATAAGGCTCACTGTTTTTGTTCCAGGCTGATTAGTTACCCCTTGTGCCTGTTCTGGGTGAAAGACACAAGGCTTACCCGGACTATTTTTGCAAGTGGAAAAAATATGTAAGAATCTGGAATTTCCATATGAGTGGAAAGTCAGTGCGTGGGCTTGGAGAATACAAATGCTTTCTTCCTCTTCAGATATCTAATGTGGATTCTGCTGGTAAAAGCAGGAAGGAAGTAAACAGAGAAAAAAAGTAAACAGGAGGACGTAAAAGGAGCAGAGAAATGTGCTGTGCCATGTGTTCTAGGGACACCCTCCCTGAGCAGGGAGGTGGGACCAGATTGACCCACTGTGGTTCCTTCCAACCTGACCCATTCTGTGGTTCTGTGATTCCTTGAAATGTTCTGATGTTTGCAGGGGGGTGCGTGTAGAGCGCAGTAACATCTGGTGCTCTGTAAGCACATCAGACTGATGTGGCTTATCCTGGAAACCAGATTAATGCAATAAACAGGACAATGCTGAGGCAGAAATTAGGAGCAGCTGCCCAAATGAGGCTGCGTGGAATAAACTGTTATGAGGATTTAAGGGACAGCGGTTGAAAATAGGAAAGGTCTCTGAGGTGTCTTGCTCCTGGCAGTGAGAAGGAAGAGAAGAAATGGAGGATGTTGTATTAGCGTGACACACCTGCTACATGTAAACTGTGATTTGAAAGTATGGTATATTCTGAAAGCAAGTTACTTTGCCAAAAAAATGATGTTGATAGTGCTTTGTGCTCTTATAGGGCTGGTTTAGAAGAAAGTAACTTCAGCAGCTTTTGTATGGTGGTTAAAAAGATGCTAAAATGTGAAGATTAATATAATGAGATGGACTGTAATTCTAAACGATTAGTGCTGTTAAATTCTCATTTTTAGTGTTGTTTTATGTGTATTTATTTACTATTTTGAGTGTCTTTGGCCTCAGTGCTTGGGCAGCCTGCCTGTTTTGTGAACAGACAAGAACACTGGTGGCTGACTTTGGGCTCTTGCATCCTTGCAGGAGAGGATACTGAAACAGGGTCCCCCTGAAGCAAACACTAACTTGCACTGCGGCTTTTTAAGCTGAGAAATTGTAAATTCCTAATCAATCAAATGAAGAAAGATTGTTTTATTACAGCTTGATGCTTTTCCTTAGCCTTTATTTCAAGTAGGTTAGACAGCCCTCCCAGTGAAGGTAAAGAGGAATCTGCCTCAGGAACATCCAGAGCTTCTTGAAGGTCGAGTTCTCCGCCTTTTCCCACCAGCAGTGACTTGGTCCTGCACCAGCTGAGGATGTTTGCTGAGACAAACTGGTTTTATCTTTACTGGGATGGATGTTTAGCTTCTCTGCACCTCCCCCTCACTCATCGCTGCTTTTTGTCCCTCCCCAGTCCCAGTGTAGCTTGGGAGGAAAGGCAGAAAGGTGTCTGCAGCCTCTGAAGGGAACTTCAAGGATCAGTGGGTTGGCAGGAGCTGTTCCTGTGCAAGAAGTGTTCCCTGGCTGAGCAGTGGTGTCAGGGACTTGCTGTGTTCAAATCCTTTGGATTTCCACTGATCCCACCCAGAGCAGGGCCCAGCCCAACAGGTGACTCTCGTGCTCACCTGTATTGCAGGGTAGAGTTAAAGGGTTTGGTGGAACACCTGCCTGCCCTCTGGCTTCCTGAGATTCCCTAGAAAATCCCTTCCCCAGCATATTGTGTTTAGCAACAGAAATTCTTCAGTATTAGTAGCAGCTGCATATTTGGGTAGAATCCCTTGAGATGAGACATTCACCTTTTTTATGATGAACTCTTATTCTCAAGGGGTTAAATCATGCTGGGCTGACACTTGCAAGATTTTAGCACTGATGGGGATTTAAGGTGGCTTAGCAGCTATGAAATAAAATCCCTCAGTAGTGTCTGATGCTTAAACAGAATTTAAAATATGCATGCCTTTCATTTTTTATGTGGAGGTTGTAACAAGATTCACCAGAGGTTAAAGTACATCCTGGGTATTTTAGTAAGTATGTAGAGACAATGCCAAATGGCTCTAGAAGGGTCTTTATGATCTTTAAAGCACATTAATAAAAAAATTATGAGGAAAAATCTGCCTGTATCTACAAGATCAGTGTGGCTTTGAAGAGCATGATTTGTGTTGTCTCATACAGGGAGGTGGGAAAGCAGGATTTTTCTTTATCCCTCTTCAGTAGAACATTCCTCTGCCATATCTGAAACTAATGAATGTAAACTTGTGCCTATTTTTTTCTTGATTTCCTAAAGGTGTAAAAATCTGTTCTTGTTTTGCTTCTATCCTTTTCTTTGCAGCTAATTTTTAAAAGATACCTTTAATCTTAGGATGTGGGCATTACAAGTAAAATAAAACTTTCCTTCATGATTGTGGTTTTTTTTCCTAAATTTCCTGGTGAAACATGCTAGAAAGTCAGTCTTTGGTTTCTGATTTAGGTGACAGTTGTGGTGGCACATCTGCTGCTAGTGATGGTATCAAACAAAGCTTGCTGTTCCTAGGACTAAAATGAGGGACTTGAAAGGTTTAAATGTAAATTTAATGGGTTTGATTGCATGGGGGAATCTTCCTGGGTCTACTGACAAGTCCACAGATGAAGTGGGCTATAAAGTAAACAAAATAACTCCTTGTCCTTTGAGCTGTGGTTGGAAACTGTGGGGTTTCATTTTTCAGATTTTTCTGTCGTGGTTTGGCTGTGTTGGGGTGTGGGGTGAGCTCGCTGTGATGAAGAGATAACAGAAATCCCAGTGAGGAGCAGAACCTCCTAAACATTGTCCAAGTTCCTGTAGCATTTACCAGCTTCCCAAACTCTGTGAAACCCAGACTAAAGCCTGTGGGTTGGTATCAGAGCTGCCTATCTGCTGAACAAGGCAAGAAAATCATCTTCTGAAAAAACTACATGGATTTAAATACTTTCATTTTCAAACAATAGAGAAACCAGACTCAATCAGATCAGCTGTTTCTTCCACACAGTGATTAAAATTTCATCCCTACACTTAAAAATTTAAAAAGTCTAAATGAGTCTCTGTTAGCGTTAATGCAAACCTGTCATGAGCTCGGAAATATGCAAATAAAGTGTTCACAGATAGGAAAATTTTTGTCTCACGCCACACCCTGATCATTATTTGAGAGAGTTAAAAGGAGTTTATCTCAGTTTCCATGGAGTCAGACTCCACAGTCATTACAGCTCCAGAGCAGCTTTGTGCTTTCTTGTGCTGAGGCACAGAGCAAAGGCTGCTCCGTGTATTGACACTTTTTTCTCCTCTTCAGGAAGGAGTGGGTGAATACAGCAATGAAGCCCACAATTTTCAGTACTTGTCATGGTACATAGATCAAATGTAATCCACTCTGCCAGCATAACTCTACATTCAATAGCTCGGAAAGGAGGAGATTTATTTAACCTGAATAATGAAAGGAGTAAATCACTCATGCTCCTTCATAGCAGTCTTCTGCAGTGAACTGAGCTCCTGCAGTAAATATTTTCTCTTTCTTTCCAAATAATAAGACTATTTTACTTCTTGAAATGCCAGGGAGAATGTCAGCTAGGAAGAGCTTGTTGAAATTAATGGGACATAATCATAATTGAAGTGGGTATATTACAACTGCAGAAAAATGAATTTTCTACCCTGTTTGAAATCTTAATTAACGGGATAGAAATCCTGGTCCATGTGCTTCCCTGACGCAAATTAAAGGCAACCCCATGCCTGTGTTATCACTTATTGCAGGCCTCTTGCATTTTTATTTTTCTGTACATTTATTTTGTGTTGAATTAACTTTGGTCATTTGGTCTGGAGGTGGATTTGCCTTTTGAAAGCTTTTCTGTCCAAAGCTGCTCCATGTTCTGCTTTTCCTCTGGCTCTTCAGGTAAGTCTTTATTTCTGGTGTCATATATGGGAACATTCCTTTGGCTTGGTCTTCAAAGTGGTCATTTCAGTAGCTAAAGGACTTTGGGGGTAAAAAAAAAACAAACCCTGGCCAGGTGTTTGCCTGGCCTTTGCAGAATCTTTAAAGGATTTTCTACCAGGACTTAGGAATAAATTGTTCCCTGGCAGGGTGGGCAGGCCCTGGCACAGGTTCCCAGAGCAGCTGTGGCTGTCCCGGGATCCCTGGAAGTTCAAGGCCAGGCTGGCCAGGGCTGGAGCAGCTGGGACAGTGGGAGCTGTCCCTGCCATGGCTGGGATGGGCTTTGAGGTGCGGCTCAAACAAACCATTCTCAGATTCTATGACTTTATTCCAGGCTTTTATGTTTCATGTGTGCAAATCCAGATGGGAGCTGCTCGCCCTTTACAGAGCTAGATGTGGTTCCTAAGTGTTATTTAAAAAATCCAAATATGCATTTTCAACATTTCCGACGGCGCTTGGGCGTTATCAGTGAAGCACTCCTGTGGGGGCAAAGAGAAATGTGCCCAGGGTAGGGCAGTGATGCTGTGATGTAGTAATACCCTTTTGAAATGAACGATTCTCATTTAAGTCCACATATATTTTTTGTATTACGGAGGTTGTTTTTTTGTTTGTTTTAAACAGCAACTGGGGCGGCTGCAGTGGGGTGTGAGGGCAGACCGGGCGGCACCAGAACCCGCGGGCTGTCACCAGCGAGGTGTGAGGGAAGCCCGGGCTGTTCCCACCGGGTGTGAGGGGAACCCGGATCGGGTCGCGCCGAGGTGCAGGGATGTGAGGGAAGCCCGGGCTGTTCCCGCCGGGGTGTGAGGGGAACCCGGAGCGGGTCGCGCCGAGGTGCAGGGATGTGAGGGAAGCCCGGGCTGTTCCCGCCGGGGTGTGAGGGGAACCCGGAGCGGGTCGCGCCGAGGTGCAGGGATGTGAGGGGAGCTCGGGCTGTTCTCGACGGGGTCTGAGGGGAGCCCAGCCCGGCCATTTTCCCGCCGAGCCCCCGCCTCAGCGCCCCGCGCCCGCCGCGGTAGCGCCTCCGCTGATTGGCTGAGAACTGGCGCCAGGGCAAGCTGCTGATTGGCCCATCCGCACGGCACCTCTAGCCAATGACGGAACACTGTGCCGCCCGCCTTTCCTCTGATTGGCTGTGCCGCTCCCTGCGCCCGCCCACTGCCGGGCCGCGGTGCCGGCAGCTGATTGGCTGAGGTACTCCCCGGGCTGGATGTTTAATTGGGCGGGGTTGGGCTGCCCGGCGCCTCACCTGCCGCGCGCCGCCATTGGCCCGCCGCTCCCCGCGCCCCCGCCCATTGGCCGCACCGCCCCTCAAGAGCGTCCCCATTGGCCGTAGCGGCCCGGCCCGGTATCCGGGTAAGATGGCCGCAGTCGGGGAGTGCTCGCTGCCCGCGCCGTGGCGGCCGGTCTCCCTCACTCACGTCGAGTATCCCGCAGGTAACGCTCCGTTTCGCCGCCGCCGGGCCTTCCCACCTCGCCTCCGGGCGCGGCGGGCCCCTTCCCGCCGCCCCACGGCACCGCCGAGGGCCGCGCTGGTGGCTGCCAAATAGTGAGCCATTGAGCAGCAGCGCTGAGGCGGCAGGGCGCGCGTGCGCGTTGGGGGCGGCGAGGCGCTCTGCCAGATTGGGAGCCGCGGCGGGAGCGGCGGTGCGCATGCGCGGTGGGGGCTCCGGGCTGGGGGCTGCGGGGGGGACGGGAAGGGACCGGACCGGGCTGTGGGGTCGGCTCCGTCCCGGGGATCCTGGAGCCGCCCGGCCCTCCACTGCCGCCCTGCCCGCTCCACACCGCCGCCTCGCTGTCCCTGCAGCCTTCTGGCCATGTGTGGTGTTCCCGGCTTCGAGGCGAGGGTCCCACCCACGGTCTGCGGCTCCCCGCTGGTGCCGGTGTCTCCTCCCTGCTCGGTGTGCTGGGGTCTGGCTCGGTGTGTCACCCCCAGCGTGGCCTGTCCCGGGCTGGGCTCGGCTGCCAGGGCAGTTTGGTGGCTGTGAGGGAGGCGGGGTGGCAGGGTGTCCCTGTCCCAGGTGGAGCTGGTGTTTTTTTCTGTGACACTTTGGCCAGCGCTGAGGGAAGTGCCCCGAGGACTTGAGGCACAGGAGGTTTCGTGGCTCAGCTCTTGGCAAGGTGGGTTTGGGTGCTGGCAGCGCTGAGGAGCAGTAGGTGAGTGCAGGATGGGCTGTTCCAGCTGGGACAGCTGTGATCCACAAAGGTCCTGCACGCCAGCAGCCCGACCCAGGTGGAATCAATTCCTGATGTGCCAAATGTGCCTGTGTTCGGCTATCGTGTGTCTAAACTGTGCCATCAGTCCTTTGAGCTCCTGCTTTGTGCTGTACTGGGTTTGGGTGATTGTTATAATCACAGTTAATAGAAAAATGAAGTGTCAGAGTTACAGTGTTAACCGTTTGCTCAAAATCCATTATCTATACACTATTCTCAGTATTTCCAGTTGTAGTGAGCCCCCAGCTTGCTGAGAAATGTTGCTGTATGTCCTGTTTCAATAGCTGGATTTTAGTTCCTGATGAAAGCTCCTCTCAGTAGTGCAATTCCTAAAGCTTTTAAAGTGCTTAGGGATCTTCTGGGTTGAAAGTGCCCATTTAGCTAGGAGACTTGAAATGTGACAACACTGAAAAAATATCTGGCACTGGAGATGCATTATTTCTTGGCCCTGCCCCTTATGGCTGTTTCATAGTTTTCTGTGATGCTTTATATGAAATACTGGCATTTCCTTTTCTGTCTTGCATTTTCCTCCACACTGTAAGCTTCTCTGCCATCCCCCTTCTAAAATATATTAATGTGTCAGTTTGGGAGAGATGGGAAATAATCTTGCCAGTAGTAGTGATATATTCATCTTTGTATCTTATCTCCTTATCTGAACCTGGCAGTATACACAGAGCGTCCTGTGCTCCATTTGTTGGATTGGTTTGGGAAATGAAGGTGGTGGAAATCACAGCACAAGGGTTATCTGTCAGATCTTGAACAGTGTGACATAACCTGATTATTTTCTCTCTGCGTTGAGAGCTCTTAAACGGGCAAAGGGAGGAGATGATTGTGTGGAGGCGTAAATCACCACCCAGGTTAGGGTTGTGTGTGGAGGGGATGGGCACTGTGTTTTCCTTGGATAAAACCTGTATTTATGAAAGCCTATAAAGTGGGGACAAAGGACTAAAACAATAAAACAGCTGGAGGTATAAAAGTTTGTTAATTTATTTTCATAGAATCATGGAAGTTGGAGAAGTCCCTGAGATCAGAGTCCAGCTGTTCCCCCAGCACTGCCAAGGCCACCACTAAACCATGTCCACATTTACATAGCTCTTAAATCCCTCCAGGCATGTGGAGTCCATCGCTGCCCTGGGCTGGACAACACTTTGTGTGCAGAAGCTTTTCCTAATATCCAAGTTAGACCTCCTATGGTGCAACTTTTGGCCATTCCCTCTCCTCCTGTCCCTGTTCTGGAGCAGAGCCCGACCCCTCCCTCACTGCCCCTCCTGTCAGGGAGTTGTGCAGAGCCACAAGGCCCCCCTGAGACCCCTTTTCTCCAGACTGAGCCCCTTTCCTGGCTCCCTCAGCTGCTTCTGGTGCTCCAGACCCTTCCCCAGCTCTGTTCCCTTCTCTGGACATGCTCCAGCCCCTCAAAGTCTTTCTTGTTGTGAGGGGCACAAAACTGACCCCAGGATCTGAGGGGGTGCCTTAGCAGTGTCCAGCACAGGGAGACTTGGTGCCCTGAACTGTCTGAGAGTGCATCCATCTCCTCGTCCAGGTCATTAATAAAGACTTGAAACAGAACCTGCCTGAGAACTGAGCCCAGCCCCTGCTGGATTTAGCTCCATTCCCCACCAATCTGGACCTGGACAGGTTTTTGACCTGAAAACAGACCACCCATCCAAGCTGAGGATGTTCTCCAGGAGAATGCTGTGGAAAGCAGTGTCAAAGGCTTTACTAATTCAAGGCAGACAACATTTTGGTCTAAAATGATGACTTGCAGTAGCTGGTAGGTCTGATGCTTTTACCTGGATGTGGGGAAAGTGCTCTTAACTTTATTTAGAAAGCTGTTTACGTTCAGCCTGGGCACATCTAAAGTCCAGGTCCATAAAGCATCTAGATAATGTATATTTATAAAGGAGTGATGTTGGCAGCCTGCTCAGCACAGTGGAGTTAATGTAGCCTTGTGCTGCTGAGAGGGGTGGGAATGAGAAATAGATCCTGCTTTTACCAACATCAATTATTAAACTGTCTTGGCATGCCATGCACTGCTCTGTGGCAAACAGCTTCAGCTCTTGGCTGATCCCAGAGGCTGCTGAACCTCTGGAAGTCTCACATTTTTAAAGATTTCCAGTGCAGAATCTCAGCTTTTATCTGCTAAGGGTGATGGTCCTGTTCTTGGGACTGGGTTAAAAAGCTGTCACTGCTGATTTCTGCCTGGCAAATGAAGCCTGGATTTGGGATTCTGCTTCTAATTGTGAAGGGGAGAGGTGTCTCCAGAAAGGTGCTCCCTGTTCTGATCTAATGTTTCCTTATCAAGAGTGATATATCAAATCCATCCTCAGCTGCTCCTGTGGCTGCACAGCTCTCCAGGGGTTTCTGTGATGTCCACTTTGAGCAAAATAAATGAGAAACAGCAGATGAATGCTGTGGTAATCAACTGCAGACTCGTCTGAGGAATGGAATCTTGGATTCCTGACTGAAATACTGCCCATAGGGAATGTTAGGATTAAACAGGGAGAAAAAAATCAGCCATGGCAGTGCTGCCTGGGTGTGCTGAAGCACGCTGCTGCAGAGGACAGCCTGTAAAAATATCGTCCTGATGCTGCTTTCAGAATTTTTTGATCCTAGAGCATTTCATATTAGCAGCTCTGCTTTGGTGAGACCAAGGGATGATCTGGCACAGTGTCAGGTTGCTGGCAGGTAGGCAGGAATAATCCTTCTTCCTTATGTCCTTCCAGTAATGAGCTGGTGATTGCATCAGGACTGTTAAGTCCTTTGATGGATATATAAAAGCTGTATCTCTAATTGTTCTTTGAGTCCATTTCCGCTTTGGAGCTCACGGTATCTTTGGCACAGAGCTTTGTAGCTTAATGTGGTTGTTGTTTCTTTTCTGTTTTTAAGTCCACTGCTCAGTAATTTCATCAAACACTCGTGTAGTGAGAGGCAGCAATTGTTTGCTGTCAATTTCTCCATATAATTCATGACTTTATAAAACTGTTGTATCATGCATTTTCCTTTTTCAGCTGAAAATCTGATTTTTTTTTATGATTTCTGAATGGCTGCTGTCGCATACTTATCTTTGTCCCCATTCTATTTGCCTTTTCTGTGTGTACTCTCCCTTTTTAGCTGGTGACACCAGAATTGCATAATAAATTTTTGTAGTGCTGTAACAGTAACTTCTGTTGTGCTCTTAAAAATCTTCTTCTTGCCTTTCTGACTGCTGCAGAGCACTGGATGTTATTCTGGAGGTATTGGCACACACTGAGTGTGAGGGTTTTTGTTTGATAACAACTGAACTAAATCCTGTCATGTCAGGGGTATAATTAGGGTTGTTTTTTCCCGTATGCATTGCTCTGCATGGGATGACTTTGCGCTGCAGACTTAAAACTCATCTTCAGGGACTTCCTGCCTGTAGGGTGAGTTTCACTGGAGAAACATTGAGTTCCTGGTTTGTTTGGGTTTTTTATTATTTGGAGAAAAGAAAGAAAACTTCCTCTCTTCAGTGCAGCTGGGATTCTTAGAGCTCTGGGACATTCTGGACCTCCTCACACCGGACGAATTCTTTAAGGAGAGAAACCTGGTGTGCCAAACCTTTCCTCTGCAGAATGACAGAATATTCCCATTTCCCCAGTTTCTCCAGGCAGAATTGGAGGGGCAGGTATGCACAATCAGTCAGGGGGTGAAAAGGCTCAAAGGTGCTCGTGCTGTGGCTGTACTTTGGCTCAGCAGTTCTTGTTGCTGTTCAGTATCAGCACATGCAGCTCCTATAGGAATGTTTGTTCTGATAACCCTCCTGTGATTCTGTGCTGGGTGGGAGCTCACAAGTCAGGGCTCATTCCATAGCTAAGCTGTATCTCTGGGAAGAAGCAGATCCCACTCTTGTTTGGCTGCTTTAATGCAGGGTTTATGTTTAATCTCCCTGCAGAAGTTATGTCTGATTCCTGCCTTTATGCCATAATATAAAGCCTCCTGCACATATTTTTGCTCATGTTATGGGGATATGCACAAGCAGAGGAAATGACTCTTTTATATAATAATATTTAGGGATGTAAATGCATGTTGTCTGTGCAACTTGCACATATGCACCCAGCCAAGAACATACAACCAGTGGCAGTGCCACAAATAGATCCTTCAATAGGAAGTGGCAGTGGCAAAACTCAGTCTTGTGGTAGGATGTGGTTGGGGGCTGTTGATTCACATTTTTACATCCTATACAGGTTAAGTAGATGTGGTGAAGCTCAGCTATTTCCACCGACAGGATGCTGGGTAAAATGTTGAATTGGAGCAGAAGCAGATGCTGAATGAAAGATGGGGAAAAAGAGTGTATCTGAGCTATGTATAGTGCTGCACGCACTTATCTCTTGGCTGCCCAAAAATTGAGGTAGTTGAATCCTTTATTTTTGCCTTTTGAGCTCCAAATAATGTCCAGGGAAAGCTGGACTTTAAAAAAGCAGAATTTAAAACTATATTAAGTAGATTTGCCTTTTCCATTTTTGCAGTGATTTTGTCTCTGTTCCTGCCAATTGGAGAAATCTAAAGTTTAGTAAATTAAAGGAAAATTAATTTTTATAAAAAAAGGCAGAGGTACTGCTTGCTAGATCTGGTTGGACTTTAAACTGTGGCTCTCCTGCACGTCTCCTTTCCCTGGGAATAAGTCTGGGAGCGCAGTGGAGCGTGAGAGGAGGCAGGAGTGACAGAAGCAATCACGCTCCAGGGCCCCTGGAGCTCTGAGTGCTGAGCAGCGCTGCCCTTTCTCTCAGAGCTCACTTTGCCTCCTCCACTGGGGATTTCCAGTCCTTTCCAAGCTGCTTTAGTCACTGAAGCTCTGCCTTGAGCTGCTGGTCCAGTCTGTGATGGCATCAGTGTGTTCCTGGGATAGCTCCAGTGCAGCCTTCACTTAGTGCCCAGCTGTTTATTTTCCTCCTCTGTAGAAAAAGTGGCTTCAGAATGTGACTGTGTGTAATTGCCATTAGCCACAGGAACATGAAGTATTATTAGTGATGTCTGCTCTGTTTTAAATGGACTGCTGAAATGTTTGAGGAGCTTTTGTGTTCAGGTTGAGTAAAGGACTTGGTGCCTGTAGGCACATCTGGGAGTGGTGATTCCCCTCTCAGGTGTGGTTTTTTTGCCTGTGAGGTCTGGGTGATTTGATTTATTGGGAATGTTATCATGTAACATAACAGAGGATTTTGAGTTCACTGCTGCTGATCCTATTTAAAGGAAAGGACTACTTGCTTAAGTACCTTTCCACCATCTGCACAAGAAATAGAACCCCCTGAGAAGATAAATAATCTGGTTTGGTTTCTACTTGACGAAATTATGGCTTTTAGTGTGGAAGTGCTAAGCCTTTATGTACTGTGGATTAACAGAGTGAATGATCTGAAACACAGTGATCTCTTTGATGATGAACTCTGTTTATTTGGTAATGCTGGGATTGGGAGTGTTGGAAAGTATTCCTAAGGCTTTCAGGGCAGTTTAATTGTCTCTTGACAAGGTGTCTTCTCTGGTGAATTCCCTCATCATTGATGGCAGAACTGATTTTTTTGAGAGTTTGTGATTTATGTAAAACCATAAGGGTCTTGATCCTCTCTTGCCAGATAACTGGTACTGTCACTTACATCCCTTTGTGTTACCATAGTCCATTGCTTTGGGAGCATTGGGAATGCACCTGATGCAAGACAAACCTCCCATATGGAGCAAGAAAAGTTTCAAATTCACTGTCTTCCAACACTTTTCAGGTTAAAACCAAAGTAGAACCTCATTTCAGTGGAAACTCAGTGTACTTGAGGGTTTGTCCTCCAAATCTTCCTCCTTTCACCCTACTCCTGCCAATAATCCTTGCTGCTGGCTCCCAGATTTAACCCAGAGTCTGGAATTCCAGAGGCTTCCATGCACTATACCTGCTGTAACCACAACTATGTGGCAATAACATCAGCAGTGTGAACTTTGTTGTAAAGGAGCAAATAACTCTTGTTTTTTGAGTTCCAGCAGTCAGAGGCTGGGGGTAAAGTCCTTTTCACCAAGTGCTGCTTTGCAATGTGGGTGTGTAGGCTGGGGAGACTCTGCACTGGTGTCTTGCAGTGGAATTGATCCAGGAATGAGTCCAATGCTCAGCCTTGCAGAGGCATCCTGTTTCCTTTTGAGAGGAGGGAAAAAGGACAAATTTATGAGGGGGCTGAGCCTTTTGTGTTCAGTAATGGGATGGAGAGGATCTTCTCTGTGAGAACCAATACACAAAGTACCCATCTCTGCTCACAGTGAGTTTGGGATGAGTTCTGTGTTTGAAGATTGAGTCTCTGGCAAAGAGTTCTCACTCTTCTAATAGGAATTGCTGATCTTGGAGCAAAATTGCTCTGATAATTTTTTGTTTCCTTGGAATTTGTGCTGACATCTTTTCTCCAAACACTTCAGTGTGTGTCCCTTTTTGGGGAAGAGAGGCAAGAGAAACTTGTATCAAAATGCACAGCTGCTCCTTGCTGTTGCTGCCCACTTCAGTTCTGTTATAGCTCAGAAGAAAGGTTTTGAGGGACCTTATGACCTCTGTGAGGTCCCATTGCTGCTCCCTGGTTCTCCCTGGGGGATAGCTGGACTGTTAATTATTTGGGTTGGAGGCCCAAATTCCCTTCTGTGTGGTACAAGTGGGCTGCTGGTTAAAAAGGCAGTGTCTCCTTTATTTCCCTGACATCTCCTGCTATGTTTAGCTATTTATTTCCTTCCCATTTTGCTAATGCTAGTGTTCGTGCAGACACATGGTGAGACAGATTAGGAAGCTGATCCAGCTGAAAACTAACCCATTTTAGTCAGGGAGTGGGAAAGGATTTGTCTGGGGACTGTTTGCTGGCGCAGAGAAGAAATAGGAATGAGGGGAAGGGAAAGGTGCTGCCTCTTTTGCAGCAGCCTGGGCTCATGTTGGATTAAAGTGGCTCTGGGCCCACACCCATGGTTATTGTTGTAAATTGGGGGGCAGTAATCTCTGCTGAATGATTCCAGGCTTCTTTCTGCCCTGATTTTGAACCTGCATGGAAGCACTGCTGTCTCCCTGCTTCAGCTCCTCTGTCATCTGTCAGGGACTGAGTTTGCCCCTGTGCTCTGTGCTGCAGGGCTCTGACTTACCCGTGCTGCAGCGGCAGGCAAGTACCTGTGAAGTTCAAACTGATTTGTTTCTCTTGTTTGTTTTCCCCAGGTGATTTCTCTGGCCAGCTTTTAGCTTATTTGAGTCTTGGTCCAATATTCATTATTGTTGGTTTTGTAACACTCATCATATTCAAGAGAGAGCTTCACACGGTGAGTCCTCCTCTCCCTTCCCAGCCTCTCCTTATGACTAAAGTCTTTTCCTTTGTCACCTGGGGCTCCTGTATTCACACTTCTTTTTCTCTCTGTAAGGAGCAAGCTGAGGAAAGCCATCTTCCTGTCAGGGAGCAGCAGGAGACACTTAGCACCCATGCCAGGTTAAAAGGCTGCTCAGCCTTTGATGACTTCTCTGTTACTCTGGTGTGTTTTGGACATTATCTGTCCAGAGCCATCGAGGGAGATGTCTGAGGAAGTACAGAATGCTGTTGCAGAGTGGGAACTCTCCCAAGATCCAGTAGGATCATAGCACTGGGCAGCATATGCAGGAAATGGTGTGTGTAACTCAGGGGGATGCACTTTCTTTGAACTACTGAGGCAGAATAGGGGATAAAAATAAAAGCTACAGCTTTCCAAGGGAGTGGATCTATCTTTAAGGGCTGCTGAATACCAGGGGCAGAAGAGACTTGTTTCAGTCCAAATTTTTACAATTCTTCTATCTGTTCTGCCAGGTAGCTGGGCATCAGTGTCATGGATAAACTCCCTCTAGGACATATAAACCTCTTGTAGCATTTGTCCTTAGTAAACAGATAAAACAGGGGCCACTGAAAGGATTTTGACAGCACATTTTGAATGTAGGGCCACAGTGTCATGGGAACCAGTGGCCCAAGGGACCTGGTAATAGGACCTTCAACTAGGGAAGGCAGCTGTTCAGTTTTGGCACCTCAAAGGTTTTGTTAGCCCAAAAGAGAGAAGCCAGAGTAACTATTGCACAGATTTATAGGCTTCTCAATACAGGAATTTGTTTGGTGTTGGTAACAAGATAAGTGTTCAGGTTGATTCTCAGTTCTTCATGTGGGAAGTCACCACTGGGCTGGAGAGAGACACTGGCTGACTTGGAGCAGCCTGATCTGTGGCTCAGGATGTGGAGTGAAAAATTGCTTCATCATGTGGAATGGGAGTGAGTGCTAAGGAGGCAGAGTGTCATCACCAGCTGGGAATTTGATCACAGCAGCAGGGCTAATTTAGGGGAGGTGTATGATCTGTGAAGTTAAAGAGTAAAAATAAATGCTACCAGGTCTGGCTTAGCTCAGAATATGAAGTCATCTTAGACTGAAGACAGCAGCTTCAAGATGAAAATATGCATAGAGAGAAAAGCCAGAAAGCCTGAAAAGTCACCTTTGTTTTAAGCTATTTACCCAAATAACAGTGTCTGCACTCCCCCTGTTGGTCGTTGGGAAAAGCCAGTTCCCAAAAAACTGCCCTATTAAAAAGGTCACTTTCTGCACTTGCTGGTGCAGAAGTGCCCTGCTGTGTCATTTTTGTCTTTCTGTGTATCAGCTGCTGAAAAGCTGCATGTACACAATGTGCTGCCAGATAGAAAGTGAGCTGAAAATAAATTCTCTTCTTCCTCAGTTATAGGATTTGGAAGCCATTGGTTTTAACTCTAGAAGTCAAAAAAGAAAATTAGAAACATAATTTTTGGGGTTTTGTCAACAGAGAGCACCTGTTGAAGGATCTCTCAGAGGGGATGACACAGCTGTCTTGCCTTCACAGATCTCTTTCTTGGGAGGGCTGGTGTTCAACGAGGGAGTGAACTGGTTAATAAAAAATGTAATCCGGGAGCCTCGGCCGTGTGAAGGTAGGGTGTGGCCCATGAGTGTGGGGTGTCAGGGCAGTTTTGGGTATGGCCCATGAGTGTGGGGGTGGCAGGGCAGTTTTGGGTATGGCCCATGAGTGTGGTGGTGCCAGGGCAGTTTTGGGTATGGACCATGAGTGGGGGGGTGTCAGGGCAGTTTTGGGTATGGCCCATGAGTGTGGGGGTGTCAGGGCAGTTTTGGGTGTGGACCATGAGTGGGGGGGTGGCAGGGCAGTTTTGGTTGGAATGCTGACTGGGGGGGTTAGAAGCTTTTCTCCCCTTGCCTCACGTTGGCTGTGGATGTTTGGGTGTAAAAAGGCTGACAGAGCCACCTGAGCAGGGGCATGTCCTGTGAACTTTGTGCATGCTCCAGCAGCAGGGTCTGGCTTCATATCTGGAGTGTTCCAGCTGCTGACCATCCCTTGACCATACTCTTTTTTTTTCTTCTCTTCCCAGAAGCCCATTCAACAGTGACCACAAAATATGGGATGCCATCCAGCCACTCCCAATTCATGTGGTTTTTCTCTGTCTATTCCTTTCTGTTCCTTTATTTAAGGTAAAAATTCCAGGTCAGGTTTTGGCTGTATGTTGAAACACCTGAAATGGGTGGCTTCTTTGCTGGGTGCCCCTTGAGTGGGATAATGGAATTAAATCTGAGGACCTGCAGAATTTATTGTGGCTTGGGTGGGATTGGAGCATGCCTGTCTCAATCTGAATGTAGGGCCAAAGTTACCATGGCTGAAAACTGGAGGATGTCAGGGTAAAGGTCTCCCAGTTTTCTAAGCTGTGATGGTACCCCAGTGTGAAGGAAGAGGTGGGGGATAGGGAGGAGAAATGAAGAGCTGCTTTCTCATTTTGTCTCAGTTTTAGTGGGGTTAATACCAGCTGTTCTCTTGCATCACTTTTTAGTTGATTTCCCTTACCAAGTACTGGGTTTACCTGTGCTTTAACAAAATTCTTGCTGGGGCATGGCTCTGTCTTGTGGCTCTGTGTGGAGGAAGACAAAACTCACAGTTCCTCCTGGCTCTGTGGGTGATGGAGGAGCTCTGTCTTGGCTCCCTGTTGCATGTGCTCAGCACGTGCCTCTCCCATCAGTGTGAGCATCCTGCCTTCCTTCACAGCAGTCCCTGTGCACAGTTGGAGAGAAACACGTGTGGCTTCTTGGCTGCACTTTAACTGCTGCCTGTGGGACAGATTGCTGCTGGGATGGGATTGAGCTGCCCATGACCCCAATGGAGAAAAGCTTTCCTAGGGTTTCAGAGGGAGGGAGGCCAGGCCTGCTCAGCTCCCTGCCCTGTGCTAATGGCTCTCCATCTCTTTCAGAATGCACCAAACAAACAATGCGAGGTTTCTGGATTTACTATGGCGACATGTGCTGTCCATCTGCCTCGTCACAGTGGCTTTGCTAGTCTCATATAGTAGGTATGGAGCAACTGTTTGTCTTCTGCTCTCATACAGCCTCGTGGCCTGTCCCAGCCAGCAGCCCTGGCATTCCTCACCCTGCCTTTCCCACCTAATTCTCCACTGTGCTGTGCAATCAGAGCTTTGTAGAAGTGTTGCCATGAGACCGAATAAACAAAGGTGCTATGTGTGTGGTGCTTCACAGGAGCATTTACAAAACCCCAAATCAGCTGAGCCTTGTGCCAATTCCCCATGGGCTGCAGTGCCATGCTCCATCCAGCCTTGCTGCCTTGCCCTGTTCCCAGCACTGAGTGTGGAAGCATTGCCCCATGCCTTGGCACAGCAGCATCTGCAGCATGTGGCTCGCTACAGTTGATCAATCCCATTGTTTTGCTTGAGCATTAGTTAATCAAAACACTTACAGCTGTTGGCTTGCAAGATTTGGTTGTATTAAGATGGATTAAGAAAATGCAACTGTGATTGTGATTTTTTTCCCCTTTAGTAGATTAAATATAAAGTGAGCTCCAGTGATTGGAAAAGCAGACAAATTCAAGCTAGAAATAGGGTCACATTTTCCACAGGAAAGTAATTACCTGTTGGCACAGTTGACTATGCACTACAGCTGATTACTTACTACTAATTATTTTAAAATCCTGACAGGACAAATTTGTCAGAGGTGTATGGTCTGATTACAACAAAATTAGAGGAAATCAGGTGGTCAGATAAAATGATCATAATGATATATAGGCAAAAAGAATTCTGAATGTAGCTTGTGCACACATGTAACAGGCCAACAGTGCAGCTGTGAGTGGCTGCAGTCACAGTGAGCACATTGGTCATGCAGCCTCTGTCTCTGTCACATTGGAGAGCAGCAAAATCACAACAAAAAATGCTGTCCATGTTCTTAAAAGCCTTTAAGCCCCAGCTTTGGTGGCCTGGAGGAGACTTATCCTTTGGAAAAGTCTCTTGTGGGAACTAACAGTATTAGTTCTTCAGCTGATCCAAAGATGGATGGAGAAGAATGGGGAGAGTTATTGAGTTAAGCTCAAGCTAGAAGTGCTCCAAGCTGAAACTGCTGTAGCAGGGAAGAATTTTCCCCCCCACTATTTTTGCCAGCTTTTTACTGAGAAAAGACACCCACTTTTAACATCTGCAGGATACTTGCACCCACATCTATAGGTCCAGTGACCCCTCAGCTCCTGAAGACTTTTGTTTTAAAGCCTGTCTGGTGACTCTTCCCTTCCACTGCAGGGTTTATTTGCTTTACCACACCTGGAGCCAAGTGCTATATGGAGGTGTGGCAGGAAGCATCATGGCCATAGCCTGGTTTGCCTTCACACAGGAGATCCTAACTCCCCTCTTCCCGAGGATAGCTGCGTGGTGAGTCTCTCTATTCTGTGGAGGTTTGTTATGGATGTTAGAAATGAGAATTCCTGGGCTCTGTCCCAGTTTTGCCTGCTGGCTGTTATGTAACCTACTTTGTTCCTCCATGTTTTCTTGTGTATGCATATATACAAAGGATCATGTGTCCTTGATAAGGATGAGGGAATTCAATCAACTGCTACGTTTTGTAGAGCCCTACTAAAGCTGTGAGGTGTGGCAGAGGGCTGGAGGAGCTTTGCAAGAGCAACAGCAGACCTTTCCTAATGAATGTCTAATGACATAGTCAAATTGCAGAGCTATTTGCATGTAATATAGTCTGGAAATATTATGTAAGGAAAGAAAAAAATGTTTTAAATGTAACAAACAATCCTTTTCACAGCCTGAAGTTGACAGAACAGTACTGTTAACTAGAGCAGGTGTTGTGCTTCTTTTAAAATCAAAATTGTACTGGAGAAAGTCTAATTTTCCACCACATTTTCTTTTTTCAGGCCAATTTCAGAATTCTTTTTAATCCGAGATACCAGCCTCATTCCTAACATCCTGTGGTTTGAATACACAGTCACGAGAGCAGAAGCAAGGTAAGTTCTGTTGGGAGTGGAGGAGCTGTTGCTGCTCTGACCATTCAGATGCAGTTATTAATTTTCTGATATGTAGTTGATAATTTTCAGCTGCTGTGGGTAGAATAGCTCAAAGTAAAGAATATCAAGTTGTGGGTTAACAATTGTATCAGAAAGGTGAGTCTGGAGAGGGTGTGATTCAAGAATTTAATCTCATTTAAGTAGCATTTCAGCTCCCTGGCTCATGGTTTTTGCAAGCAGCTTTTTATGATCTTCATCCATATGTGAGCCTGTGCACACTGAAGATGGGGTGATGTTCTGGGAGCATGGGGAGTGGGAAGGGCTGATCAGTATGGCAGGGGCGCTTTTGTTTAGTGCAGAGCTAAGCAGAGGTGTCCTTTAATCCTCCTGTATTTCCCTCTGGTTTGTTGGGGTCCTCTGTGTCCCCTGTGTCACGTGTGCCTGTGCTGCCTTGCAGGAACAGACAGCGCAAGCTGGGTACGAAGCTCCAGTGACGGCAGTGAGGGGACCAGGGCGCGTTTAACGGAGACAGACAAGAGCAGAGACCTGGGAGCAGCAAGGAGCCTTTAAACAGACGGACCAAAGGAACAGGCAGGGACCATACCCAAAACCTGAAAGCCTTTGCTCTGCTTTAGCAGCTAAGCTGGATGCTCCCTGATGCATGTGGGACCGTGCAGGAGTAGAAACTCATTTTGAACACAGATGCACATGGTTGGATGTACCATCGTGTCTACGTCAGGGGAGGGGGGAGAAAATGCCTGGTGTCGTGTTCGGGGGAGGGAAAACCAAAAATGAATCCTTTCTGTGACTTTTTTTTTCAGCATGAAATATACACACTATTTATTTATTTTTTTAAATGGAACTATTGTTTATGGGGTGGGTGAGGTGTTGATTGTGTGTTTTGCTTTTTATTTTTTTTTTTTTGGAAGAAGATGACAAAACTAATCTCAAGTTGATCATGTTTGATTAGGGCTTTTAATTCTTACATGCTTCTTAGGAGGGAGGGGATCTAGGAGGGATGACCTAGACAGAAGGGAGAGGAAGACTTTCCTTTCTGCAGTCAGTTTGGGAGATCAAAATCAATTCCAACTGTACTTTGTACAGACAGAAAGACCATACAGATCTGATTTTAACACTAGTGACAGTTCTGCAGGGAAGCCTGCACGGATACCAATTAAGGGGAGTGTGTGTGTAAAACAAAGGAAAAACACAAATATACTGACTCTTATTTTTTTCCACTGCTGCTCCTGTTGTGTAATTAGCAAGAGTGTCCTTTTCAGAATCTCTTCTAGGTGGCAAGATTATCATACATATCTCACATTTATTCCATCTCTTCCTTTATACTTTGATTATCTCAGGGTTGCTGTGATCTGTACAGCTTTTGTTGTACTGAGTGTGCTGTGGGCACTGGGAAGCCCCTTGGTTATAAGCAGTGCTGTGCTCCAGTAAGAGTCAGCCCAAAGCCTTACAAAATTCAGTTGCTGGTCTCTGTCTTAAGCACTGGATTTTTTTTTTTTTTTCTGTTAAAGCTTAAGGGAGGGATTTTTAAGAACGAACACAGTGACAACCACAAATGAACAACAAGGCAATTGATTAATAACTAGCTCAGCTGCTCTCTGAATATTCCTTGAAGAGTCCATCCATTAACTCCAAGCAGGGAACTTGTCCTAGCAGAGGCTCCTGCCAGTTGTCACAGTAGCTTGGTCGGGGTTCTGCAGCTGTAACCTTGAATGCTGAACTCCTACAAGCAAGTTTTGCTTTCCATCCTTCTTCCATTGCAATTCCCCATGTGGGCAGTGATGCTGTGTCTCTGTGGGAGTGTGCCTGCCATCTCTGTGTGCTGGTGATGCCTCCGACCTCCGTGACCCATGAGTTGACCTGCCAAGGGCTATACTCAAAGTGCTTCAGGGCTGTGCATGGACACTTTCTGTATTTCTGATATATAATGCAGCAGTTCAAGTGTAACTACAGAGAAGTATTTATTCAAAGCACAATTGACTTGAACTTTCACAGATAAAGGACAGCTTCTGAACTGGCTCAAAGGTCATCGGTGTGCCTTCGATGCAGTCATGAGCAGAGGTAAAATGACTGTCACATCTCAGTCTTGCTGCCTGTTTTACTATCTCCACTTTAATCAGACTCCTGCATTATAAAGCTGCTTGAAGTGAGATTTTTTTTTTTTCTGTTCATCCTGGTTATTTTTTCTTTGTAAGTTTTCATCTGTGCCTGTTGCTATAGGAGTTTGTGTTTGTGTGGAGTGGGAGCTGCTGTTGGACACCCAGAGTGTTAACTGTAGAAAGTGATCCTGATTCAAGAGATCAGGAATGAAGGCTGTTTAAATTTGTGTTTAAATAGCTATGGGTAGTAAATTAACTGTTTCCAGTTGGTACAGCAAGTATATACATACATTTTAAAGAACTGTTTAGTACTTGCATAACATAAGCAATCCTGTAACATCCAAAGGAGCACTGGATCTGCTTTGAAGGTGCTTCATAATAAAGAGGCAGTTTGCAGCTTTCACAAGGACATTTGATCTGCCTTAGACCAGCTCTGTTGGGATGAGACAGGACATCAGATAGGTCCCATATGGTGGTGCCATATGTTTCAGTTTGAACACTGGTACTTATGTCTTGCAAAACCATTCATTTTCTCTTTATATCTCTTGTAAGTGAACTTACAAAGCCAGAACAGAGATCACACCTCTCTTCCCCAAGGCTGCTGAAGGAGTGGATTGTTTCAGGAGTGGCTTAGCATTTCCCCAAGCCTCTCAAGCTGTTATGACAGACTGCTGGAAAAAATAAATATGGAAACACCTATTGAGCATAGGGAAGAGGGTTCATCTCCTCACAGAGAGCAGTGCAGTGTAAAAAGCTGTTCCACTTCAAGTTGCCTTCAAACCCGAGCTTCCTATAATCATTCTTAGGAGTGAGGGAGAGGAAGAAGAGCTCTTTTAAAACACTGTAATAAACTCTCCTCTGTTCTCTGTGAGTTGTTTGTAATCTGCATCTTCTGCCTACTTTTGCTGTACCTTTTCAGAAATCTTTGCAATACTTGATATACAGTAGAGATTCCTTAGTGATTCCATGGATTTTCTTAACTAAATGGTGCTGTGCAGGAAAAAGATTTGAGCTCTGCCTTATTATCCTACACTTGTATGCAGTCTCCTGCCACTAGTTTTCTGAAATTGAATATTTTCTTTGGAATGTGTGGCTTTGCAAGCAGATGCTTTCTTTTCCTCCCCTGTACTCAAGGGGGCTGGATGGAGATATGACAATAAAAGGAAGGTGACAGAATGCTGTGGTTCACTGTTCTTGCTATCCCCACACAAACACTGTCCCATTAAGGGCAGTTATAACTTCTGCAGTGTTTAAGGAGATTTAAGCCTTTTTGTAGCATTTATCTATTTATTGTGTCCCAGTTTATTCACAGAACATTTCCAAACTTTGCATGACATGGATCCCACTACCCAAGAGTATTTTACACAGCTAACCAGCAAAACATGCAACACTACCAGGCTGTGTTAAAAATTGCACTCATAGATCAAGAGTTAACTGAATATTTTCAGTCTATGAATTTCTGAAATAATTTGTCCCAAATTAGTCTTTTTCAGGAGCTTTAGTTTCATCTACTTATTGTGCCTTTAAGACAATGGACATCTCTTGATAAAACAATCAGAAACAGGGAGAACAGTATTCAGTAAGTCAACACTGAAAAAATCTAGATATGAACCAGGACATCACATTTTAGAACTTGGACCATAAGAAAAGACTTTTTAAAGGAAAAACCTTGTAATGATTTTAGTGTCTTTTAAAAATCAGCCTCATTCATCTGAACTTCAGGTCTGTATCAGTAAAGATGCCTTAGGTGGTTTATGAATCTTGTGTCTCTTTGTCTGCTGTACTCTAGTACAGTATCCCACAGCTGAAGCTAGTGGGATCCTCAGATTTAGATCCAGAATAGATCAATCCCATCTTCTGAGGTACAGCCTTCAGCAGCACATGCTTATGCTCAGGCTTTAACAGGCACTTTGCTTTGAGAGCCTTCCCCTTTTGAGGCAGAAGTGGAAAAGGACCAGTCTCAAATACTTCAGTGGCACTAGTTGTGCTTGAAGGCATTGCAGCCATGGAAAAATAATTCATCCCCTGGCAACAGAGGCTGATTCAGTATGGGGGGAGGATTACTTGGGCAAAAGGAATATTTTTTTTCCATGTAAAAAGCTCCATAAATCCAAATGTTATTCCAGTAAGGTTTGTTCTTGTCTGTAATATTTACACAGTCACTTAGAGTTCAATAATACTGAGTGTCCTCTTGCAGTTTTCAGTCTGATTGATACTGAGGAGTCACCAGAGCAGGAGTTTGTGCTTGCAGGTCTGTAGTGCTCCTATTCATGTTTTTAGGCTGTCTCACTCCATTCAGGATTTTCTAAAAGATCAACTAAATCCATGTAGATGATGTGAAAGTGGCAGTTCAATCAAGTTCAATACAATCACTGGCTGTGCAGGTGAGTTTCAATTAAATTTTCCTCTTTTAAGGTTTGTTATCTTATTAGGTATAAGATAAAAGCTTTAAAATAACATCCTTTCAAGAAAATAAAAAGCCAAAGCATTGGCTTGTATCTTTTCAGAAGCAAATTAGAATTATTTTTTCTTCTTTACTTTAAAAAGCTTTAGTGCAAATTTCTTCATACATGTTCATCAAGGCACTTTGATCATGTCCCTTGCAATTATTTCCCTGTTAACAAAACAGGCCATCACACTCCTAATGCTTCTTGTTTATGGTGACATCCCAGCAGACACATCTTGAAGAGTGTGCAATTTAAATACAGAATTCCTACTGCAGAAATAGCACTAGAATTCTTTACTACCATATGGTTTTACTAAATAAAAGCATAGTCAGGAGCTTGGGTTCTGGCAGATTGGTTGGAAGTAATTCCTATGCTACCATTGTATGTTGATGTTTATATATAAACTTTTACTGTCTCAAGTTTGTCAACTGAACATAAAAACAATATCATATTAGATCACTCACAGAATAAAGCTGGCACAAACTGCAGTAATATCTCAGTTAGAAATAACTCCCTGGAGTGGTAGAAAAGGTGCTGTCCTGTTACTGCAGGAACAGTGGCTGCCACAGTGCAGAAAGTAATCTACAAGTCCATGTGTACCCCATTTTCTTCCTGTTTTTGAAGATTTTCTGCCTTGTTACAGCAGAGTGATGTGAAAGAAGGGTTTCTGCAGCTGTTTTTCCTTTGGCCTGTAACAGATTTCAACTCTGTGGGCCAGGGATGGAAGTATGTTCTGGAGTTCCTTATTTGTCCACAGCTCAGGCATAACACTGTGCACAAAATGCTGTTTCTGAAAGCAAGGTGTGAAACCACATTAGGTTAATGTGTGTGTCCTGAAGGACATCAGGCACGTGGCTTGTTAGCAAACAGAGTCAGCATCTTTTTCTTTTCCTCAGCTCCAAAGGAAAGTACAACAGAGCAAGGGTCCTGCTAAATGCATAGGCAATCCCTTCTCATCTCTGCAGATGTGGAGGTACATAAAGCCAAAGCTGGAAAAACTTACATGAGGAGAGTGGAAAAAGCTTTAGGCTGAGCTGGAAGATCAATGGTAAGACCATGGCAGGAAGCTTCACAAAAAGCCCAGAGCAAGAACAACAAAAATAACCTGAAACAGTCACCTTAATTTCTATTGAGTCATGTTCTGTTGTTAAGAGGGTCAGTGTCAGAGGAATGAGATCCCAGTGTCCTGAACAAGGGGAAGGGAACATTCCTGTAAAGCCTGTACTGGTTGGAGTGTCTGGGATAAGTAGTGCAGTGTTCTCTTCATGAGACTGCGTCTGCTCTGGCTTAACTTCCTTCTCCCCTTGCTGAAGTTGAATGATGAAGTTTTGCTGGAGCAGTAGAAACATCTTCAGTCAAGATGGGAAGATGCTCTTCAGAAGATGAAACCAGGAAAAATACTTGGTCTTAGAATAGTTCTATTATACAAGAAGCATTCCCTGCTTTTCATGGACAAGAACTACCTTCCTCACCACATGGATTTAGATACTGGTAAGGACTGTGCTTTCTGTATTCCCTTACAGTAGTTTTTATAAAAATCATATTTGAGTCCTCTTTGAGGACAGGAAGGTGCATTTTGCATTGATGGGAGAAGCCCTGTCAGTTCTGCTTTGGTTTGAGACAGTGTTTCCTCTCACTACAGAGTCTGATAGCTGCAGGTGGCTCTTCTGTAACATTTTGCTGAAAACAAATGGTCGAGATCTTCATAGGTTCCAGGGCAGGCTGTTCTCTGAATGGTTTTCTGAGGAACTGGGAGCTTCAGTGCATCAGGGATAGCCCATTTCACTGGGGGTTTCCCTCTTACAGTTTGGATTTGGGAGCAGCCTGGAGCAAGATCCTCATGTCTAGCAGTGCTTTCTCAAGATAATGTGCCATGCGGGCTGCGTTTGTGTCAGCGCAGCTATTGAAGGCTGAGATTGCAAAGTTGATGTGTTCCTCCATAGGGTTGTAACAGACTCCATAGCCATCTGGAACCACGGGACCAAAACACATCACACAATCTGTCTTGGCTGGGACCTGTGGAGACAATGTGATTAAAACCTTCTGACCAGGCAGAGAAAAATGAAACCATCAAATGCAAACAGCTCTGTCAACAGAGGAAACTCAATAAATCATTAAACTGCTCTTGAAGGGTCTTTGGTCAAGCTCACCTCCCACCACACAAGTGCTGGATCCTAGCATTTAGCAGCAATGTGTTTTCCTCTACATTTGCACAGGACTGCTTCCCCCCAGGGTAAGCTTGCAATAAGTCACAAGTAGAACTATTCAGTAAGAATCAGAGCACAGCACTTAACACTAAGCTGTACTGGCTGCTGACTGCATTGATCTGACTTGGATTTAGACACCAGACGCTCTTGGTGATCCTGGCTTTGGTTATGTTAATGTTTTAAATGTCTGTGAGGGACTGTGGCAGCTGTATGATCAGATCTGTAGCTTTATGGGATTGGCAGCCAGCTTAGAAATTTCTGACCCAATACAGATGAGTTTCTAACAGAAAGGAACTGAAGAGAAACATGGAGAAGGAAAAGCATGAAAAGGAACACAGAGTGCTTCTGGCCCAGATGAGTTGTACCTGGCTGGTTGAGAGATTGAAGTGCATTGCAACAGCATAGGCTGTGTCCATGAAGAGCTCAGGAATGCTCACCAGGTCCTCGATTGCCTGGAGCTTCAGCCCCAGGAGGTGCCGGTCTATGGCATTGCCCCGAATGGCCTGGAGGAAAGCAAGCATCACTGATGAAAGCCAGGCCAGCAGCAAGTGAGCAAAACTATTTCTTTGGGTTAAAGAACACTTCTAAGAAGTCTCTAAATGTTTAAAGTTAGAAGGAAGTTATATCTTGCTTTTCAGACCAATAATCCTGTCTGTAAGGACTGTGAAATTAAATACATGTGTGGAAACAACCTTACAGTTCTTGCCCATGGACTCCCTCTGGTTTAAGGGCTCCTTGTGCAACTCTGACATTTATTAGCAACGGTGACGGTAAGAAATGAAGCTATTGTAAAATTTGATTCTCTCCTTTAGGCCAGTCACAAGGGACACTTAACACACCAGCTAGAGAGGATTTAGTCTGTGGCCATAGGGAACTGTCAGATCAGAGTCAGACCTTTGCAACACTAACAGCCACACTGCTGTGCTCAGGTCTTGTCTTTCCCCAGAGCTCTTTTGTGTGCTGGGTAAACCCCCAAGCTTGGCTGCACAGAGGACACTCACCATGTCTGTGTATTCCCTGTGGGCCTGTGTGGCTCTCCTCAGCAGCTCTGCTTTCTCCTGGTCCTGAGAACACACAGATCTGTTTAAGTTTTCTGCAGAACAGAGAACCTTGTTTTGGCTGTTTTCTAGGATGGAGGACATTTTTACTTTGTGTGTCTATATGAAACTCATTTATATTTACTAGATTTAACTTTTACATCCTTTTCATTCTGAATAGAGTTAATCCACCAGTAGCAGAAATTAGTTTGAGTAGCTGAACAGTCTTACAAAGGACTTTTTGGTGGGCTCAGAAACATCCACATGATGTTTCCCAAGCTTTCAGTATGTGTGATAGAAAAGTAAATCAAACCCCTGATGGGTAAAGATACTGCAAGCTATGGTTTAGCTCAATATGGGGCACAGCCCTCCTTTGATGAAACCAGGGTTAGCCAAATAAGCAGCTTTTCTCTTTTCTGGATTCCTCTTACTCCACTTCTTTGAGATCCTCACCGATTTGTCAGGGCTGTCCATGGATTGCACAAACTTGAGGGAGGCCACGGAGGTGGAGCGGATGGTGTCGGTGCGGCCCAGGCGGAACATCCTCAGCGACGCGCTCTCGTACGTGGCACAGGCGTGGCCGTACATCCTGCAACAGGGAGGACAAAGCCACTCAGGGGAGGCTGCCCTGGGAGAGCCTTGTCTGTGCCACCTTTATCAAGCTCATGTGTTTGAGTCTGTCAGTGAGGAGGCTGAGGAATGACCTGTGGGAGGTCTTACCTGTAGTATGCCAGCTGCAAAGCCAGCTGGATAAAAGCATCAGGGCTTATCTTCTCTGACTTGGGGAACCCTTTCCCAAATTGATGGAAGACCATGACTTTGATATCCAGATCTTCAACCATTCTAAGAAAGGAAAGAAAGAGGAACTGTTGCTTTGTTTTTTGCTCATTCTTGTAACACAGAGGAATGGATTTGCTTTCACAAGACTCAGAGGAAACAGGCCATCTGGATCTGACCTGTGCAGGGACAGAGAGCTCCAGCACACACAAATCTCTTTGGGCAGCACCACAGAGGTAAGAATTTTTGGCCACTGCTGAAAATCTTCACCAGGTTAGATGGTTGTGTGTGTTTATATTCCAGTACTCTTAGCTGGATCCAGTAAAGTTTTGCTCTTTGATGAATCAGTAATAACCCCTTTCCAGCACCTCTGACTTTATTCCTGGCAGTGCTTTCCAGCCCAGCAGTCACTGGGAAAACTCCCTGGCTGCAGTGGGGAAAGCCTCATTCAAACCACTGACAGGCTCCAAAGGGAGACATGAATTACTCCCTCAGTCACCCACCCACTTCTCCACTGCTTCATACTCACATGTTGAGGTTTTGCTTTGCCTGCTCTATGTCATTCTTGATTTCTGGGGTGATGTTAAACCGCAGCTTTTTGGGCATTGGCAGAGGAACTGTGGATGATTTGCCCACCTCGGGTTTCTTCCTGCACAGAGAAATGGTTCTGTTTGAGCAGACCTTTGGCATGAGGCTCAGCTAGGAATGCCAGAGCCTGGATAGAAATGCACAGGAGATCTTCCCTAACACCTTATGACACTGCTCACAGCCTGACAGACCCCTCACAGTGCCAACAAGGGATCTCCAGTGCTGAGGAAAAGCAGGGGCAGGACTCACGTGAACTCCACGATGTGATCCAGAAGAGCAACGATGGGTGGGCCTTCAGAGGGAGCATGCTCATATACCAGACCACAGGAGCCATCTTCAGCAATGATGAACTGGCAGAGAAGCACGAGAGGACAGTGTTAAAGACAGGCAGTGTGTGAGGCAGAAGATACCCAGAGTGTTCAGTGGTTCTGATTTACTGAGATGCACCCACAGTACAGGAACATTGCCACATGCTGGCTTACCCTTACTTTTCAATCAAGCTGGAACATCTCAGCTTTATCCCCTTGGCGAAGAGTTCCAAATGGGAACAAAACAGCTGAAAACTCTATGAAGAGTTCAGCAGGTGTGAGAAGAGTCCTCTAAAGCACCATTGCTGCAATCCACAAGCCAGGATATACCAACTAGGAAAAGCTCCAACAGCAGCTGCTGCTGTTGAAGGATCTTGAGAAGACTGAATGGAGAAAGATCAGAGGGATGCTGTGGGATGGCAGTGCATGTTTCAAAAAACAAAATGCCATTGGGCAGCTTCTGGCAGAACCAGGAAAAGTGACAAGCCTGGAGGAGATGCAAGGAACAGACCTCCCATCATTTGGGCTGCCTACGAGCAGACGAGGCATTGTTCACCGCAGGCAGAAAATTGATTTATGAGGAACACAAAGACCTGCTGCACTGAATAAACGTGGGCAGAGGCAGAAAAGAAACAAATCCCTGAGGCAGCAACGAGTGCTGGTGACTTCAGGGGGAACCGCAGGATTTCACACCGTCAGCCACCACTCCTAGTCTTATTTTTCCACTCTCAACATGAGAGTGCAAAAATTTCCTGGGATTTTTTAAACTTTTGTAGTCTCAGCAAACACCTCCAGAGCAATTCTTAGGCGCTTTTAGAGCAGCAGCTGTTACCTGCAGGGTTTTGTCAAACCAGCGGTTGCCGCTGTTGAGGCGGCTGCCGCCGCCGTGCAGCATCTGCGCGGCCACGCGGCTCTTGTAGATGTCCTCGGACACGCGGGGCATGGGGGCGTCCAGGCACACGGTGCAGATGCTCTTCTCAATCGCACGCACGGATTCCTTGTTGGTCTTGTCTGGGAGAGAAATGAACCGTGAGTAAGAGGGAGTTGTGTTACTGGAAGATGGAAATTTGAGAGTGGATTTTAAGGATGCGGTGTTGGGTTCCCATTGTACCTCAGTAGGGGGGTACACAGCTGTGAAAATTGCAGCTGGGTTGTTAGAGGTGTGAACATGCTGCATTCACCCTTTTTTCATTTTTCTTACATCCTACCCATTTGCAAAGCAACAAACTCTGGGATTTCACTAAACTTCACACTTTGAATCTGTAGCTTCTAACCCAAAAATTACAACAGATTGCAATGATTGCTTTTTTAAGGTGGAAAGCTCATTTATCTGTCCAAAACAAGCTTCCAAAGAAAGAACTGAGCAGAGCATAGTGGGGAGGTTTGTTATTCAAGGACCTGCAATGTTAGTTAGCACTTGTGTGTTAGGGGCTCTACAGACCTTTCAGGAGGTTGTTGTAGGCTTTTGCCCAGCTGTTTCGGTGGTTGGTGGTGAGGATCCCAATAGGTTCTTTGTTTGTTTGGAGGGAGGTGTTCCAAATCTTCTCCAGCTGAATGAAGAGCTGGTCAGCAGTAAGGGGAGATCCATCACTGTTGTAAACATCCAGCTCAAAGAACTGAAGGTGAGAAGAGTGGACAAGGATAGAGACAAAACGTGAGAGAAGATAATTATTGTCCAGCCCCAGGAACTGGGAACACCTACTTTGAAAGGGTAAGACCTGGCTGTAGAACTCAGTTTGCAAGACCTTTGAAGGATGCTCAGAATTGAGAGACCCAAGCCCAGCTTCCCTTGCAGGGCATAAATACAGTCCTGGTTTTATGAAGCCATAGTAACAAGGACCAATGGGGAATTCCTGCTTCTGAGACTAAGCTGCAGTGGGAGGACTTGCTATCCAATTTCCACTTTCAGTTTCCAGTTGCAGAGGTGGTGTCTGGGCTTTGAGAGACAGGAATTACAGGGACAAGAAGCAGAGGAAGACAGTATTTTTTCTCTACTCTGTTGCTTACACATGGCAATTCTGCAACTGGCCAAAGGGGATACAGGGAGCAAGAACAAATCCCTGGTGAAGGAAACCTTGTGGGCAGAGACTTTGCTATTCCCTTTCCTCTGGATAACAGCTAGCAAAAGGCACACCTGCACCTAAAAAACCTTGAAAGCCCCAGCAGTTGCCCTACCTGGAAGTTGTGAACGACTGTGATGTGTCTGGACTGCTTTTTGCCTTTGGCATAGTTGACAATGGAGTCCCGCTTGGGGCCGGGAATGCGGCAGGATGAGAGGATCTGGTAGTACTGGTTCATACAGAGAGGCTTCCCACCCATGTACTCCACTGGAAGGGTCTCACTGGAGACACAGCAAGGTAAGGAGGAAGGAGAGAACAAATCAGTGTGAGCAGGGCTGTGCTCCCCACACAGATCACAGGCTCAGCCCTGCACCTGTACTCACTCACTCACTCACTCACTCACTCACTCACTCACTCCAGCAAAACCTAAAGGTGTTGGTGGCATAAAAAAGGGGCTGTCCTTCCCCATTCCTAACAGCTTTCTTAGTACAGGCTACAAAAAATGTCTCTTTGCTGGCCCTTCATTTGGGAAGGGGGAAAAACAGTCCTTTCTGTGACACCAGAGAATCAGATCTCTGATCTACTCCATGGCTGTAGTTCTGAGTGATGAGTGTCTGATGAGCTGATATGATTCATGAACTAGGCAGGGTTTCAATCACTCCCTTCTGCAGTCATATTCCAACTACCCTGAACTTTGACTGTGTATGTTGGTAAACATATTTTTTTTTGGACCTTAAATAGGGCATGTCCAGCAGAGATTTGCTGATGACCGAAAGAGAAAAGATAAGGGAGGAACAAATTTCTCTAGAGCTTGTCCCATCTAGCTGGGAGATGAGAAATACCAGGAACCCAAAATTAGAGATTCAGATTCCTGCTGCCTGAGTGGTAGCTTGGCCTGTGAGCAAACAGAAGTGCAAAGCTCCATGGGACTGTCAGTTGTGCTTGCTCCCTCCAAGCACGTTCCCATGCCAATGAAAGCAGTAAGGTAAACAAAGAACATGAAGACAGAAGAGTTAAGTTTGCTTTTCCACTGGAGGGGACTGTGGCAGTGAGCAGTGCTGGAGATTACAGTATGTCTTTTCAAATATGTACTGTCATCTCCTGCCTTTCTTCGTGGGAGATTTATGGACTCAGCCTCTCTGACATTAAGGAAGGTGTGAGCTCTCAGGAGGGTCAGTAACTCACTTGTCAATCATGGTCTTGAAATCCAGGATACCCTCGATCAGCTTGGCAGCAAACCTGGAAAAATACCAAATGTAACAAGCTGAGATCAAGCAGAGACTGTCTGGGGCTGAGGGACAAGTTGAGGAGGATTAGCAGAGCTGTTCTCTGCTCCTTGAAAGCTCAGCATTTCTGCCAAGCCCCTGTTGTGCCCATCTCTGATTCACTGACACAGCCACTCTGGGCTGTGATTTGAGATTGCTGGATAGTCCTACCATGTGGCACTTTCTTTTTTTTATGTGTATTACTATACAGCCAAGGAACTCTGGACAGCTTTCAAGAAAGCAGGATTCAGTCATGCAGTAATGACCCTCTAACAGCAGTGTCTGCTACTGATGTGTTATGATTTTATCACATCTGAGTTCTGATTCTCAGCATTAAAACAGCACCAAGAGAAGGGAATTTCTGCCCTTCCCTGGCTAGGGCCACCTTGGAGTGTGATGCCAAGATGCAGCTGTTCCTCCCTTGCATCCAAGACACCACTGCTGAGCTCCTACCCCAGGGAACATCCTGCTGCTAACACAACTCCGGAGAACCTTCCTCTGGCATCCAGGGCTTGGAAACAAAGCAGATGTACTGCATGTGGACACTGAGGTGCTGTGTTTACCAAGATCCACATAAACACTGCCAGTGCCAGCTGCCAGCAAGGCTGTGACAAGCCACATCAAGCTGCTTAGCTGGAAGTGACAGACTGGCCTTCTCTGCCATGCCAGCTCCCACCTGTCCCTGGAGGAAAGAGGCAGGAGGTCACTGGGACAGGAGGCTGTGTTGCCTGAGTGAGGTGGTGCCAACATTTGGCATTTGCAGGCAGTATCCTTGAAATTGGCCCAGCCTGCCCATTCCTGGGAGAGATCAAAGGACACAACTCCAAGAACCTTAGGGTTCTGTGAAATTAGACATTCTGCGAAGTAGTTTTCAATGAAAATTTCTCAGTCTTATTGCAAAACATGAGGGAAATGCCAGTGGGAGAGTCTGTGTTCCCTTCCAGAGAATGAACAGCCTGGAAACAGAGTTTGGGTCAAGGAGATGGGAGAGGTTGGTTGACTTGTATTCAGCCAGGAGTTTTGCCAGATTGAGGAGTAAAACACCACCACTTTACAAATTTGCCTTCTGCTTTTGGAAGCTTTAGTTTGAAGCGCACAGTCAAACTTCTTTGTGCAGCCACAAACTACCCAAAACCATATTTAGATTGTATTTTACACAGGAGCCCACCTTCTTATGCAGCTGCTGAATTCCACTGGTTGGGCACTTGCAGTTCTCCAGATTATTTGGAAAACTTGAAAGCTCTCTGTCATATTATTCACTCTTAAGACATTTGTGTACTCTTGCACTGTTGTAAGGCTAATCCTCTGCTCAGGTGTATCGTGGGGTGGGAGGGAGGATTTGTTCCCAGCCTCACTGATCCCCTGGCTGGTACTTTTGGTCTGCCAGGGCAGTGCTGACTGGTAACTGTGGTAAAGGTAACTGTGTAAAGGTCGGTGCTAAAGTTTTGCAGTTGGATTCAAAACACTCTCCTAGAGGTGGTTAAAAATTAAAGGGAGCCCACGAGGAAGGGAGGGCATGGCAGGGTCTGATTGCAAACAAAAGCTTGGAGTGGAAAGGTTGGTCAGTGTGAAGTTTCCCAAACTATGAATCATAAATAAGGGACAGTCCCTGTCAGGCTCTCCCATCCCTATAAACTAGCAAACTCCAGAGGCATTTCTGGGTGATCTCCTTTACATGCCTGGGCTGTTTTTTATGCCTCCTCTAACTGTACACACAATCACAGTGCCTCCAGTACATCCTCACAATGTCTCCAGCCAGTGATGGAACCATTTGCACAGAAGATCTGTGCTTGAGCAAAGAGTTAAATGTAGTTTCTCTGTCCCTGTTTAATACCTGAACCACTAGACTCTTTGGTTTTCTCCCATGATTAAATATTTAGTGTGGTGCAACCAGGAGTTTCCTTACAGCCTGGCAGCCTTGCCCTTACAGCACAGACTGGGGGACCACACTGTAATTACTCGTTCCCAAACTGCCTTAATACCCTCATCCCTGTGAGCACAGAAAGTTCATCCCACCTCTAACCTAAGGGAAGGTAGAAAAGGATTTTACCTGAGCTGACCTTGTCGATCCAGAAAATCCTGCTTAGGTAAAACCACACCTGGGCTGGAGTGGACCACAACCGGCAGGCGATATTCCAGGTAAGCTGTCTTCAGCCACCAGTCTGAGAGCTGGCATGGAGAAAGAAAACATGCAGAGAGCTGCTGCTGTCCAAGCCAAGCCTGGCTGATGGGTCTCAGCATTCTGCCCCCAGTTCTGTCCCACATTTTGCAAAGTGTTTGGGGTTTGTACTATGCAGGTAGAAGGGGAAAGGAGGATTTGAGCAAGGCATGGGCAGTTTTTGGTAGAGGGCTTGAGCAGAGGGTTTCCTTCAGCTTTTTGGGGCAGGTGTGTGATGCTGACAGATTGAAGCCTTCAGCAGCCAGAGGAAGGGTCAGTGACTCCCTGTTCTGCTCACTCCAGCCCTGGTGAGGAGTTTGCACAGCTTGGGGAGATCAGCAGCAAACTGCTCAGGAAGGTGATGCCATTAAAACACAGGTGCCAGTGCATGCAGCCAGGACAGGGAAAAGATGCACATCAGCCCTCCACCCTCCCTAATCAGAGCTGGGGCCAGAGCCCTGACCTACCCAGTTCTCTGTTTTCTTGGCTCTTCTCTCCAGGCCTTTCTGCAGCCTCTCCCCGACGCCTCCCGGCTTGCGGAACTCAGCCACCAGCTTCTGTGTGTGGCTCAGCTCCTCGGGGCTCACGATGGGCTGCAGGGCCAGCAGGTACCGATCCAGGGTCTGCTGGAGTGGTGGCACAGGCAGGTAGGGCAGTGCTTCCTGGTGCAGCTGGAATCTGCCTGGGATCTTGTTCAGAGCTGTCTGCTTCAGCAGGCCACAGGGCCTGGCCTGCAAAGCACAGAGCAAATGTCGAGACAAAACTTCCCCTGAGGTAGCAAAGAACCTGGATCTAGGAGGCTCCATGCCAGCCTCTCTGTGGGCACATGGATGTCCCAGCCTGGGAGCAGAGCATGGTTGTGTGCTGGAGATCCAGGACATCCAGGAAAGCTGTGGAAGAGAAACTCCATCTCCCAAGACACTATTCTCAGCTCCTCAGAGAAAATGCTGCTGGGATGATGACACATCTCCCCACTCTCTGGACACTTTCCAGCTGAGAGTCTCCATGTGATGGACAAAGTCAAACCCTTCCATCCCATGGTAAGTGGGAAGAAAGTTGTGAAAAAAATAATCATCTTATGTACTATCAGAAATTTTCATTATTTTTTACAAAAGTGAAGGCAAAAAAGCAGAACCCTTGTGCCAAACCAAACTACCCTTTTGGCTTTGAGCAGGCAGAATTTAGGTAAGTTTGGGGCAGGATTAAAATGCCTCTTCTCTGTCTATTCAGGAAACTGTGGGTGATGCCAAAAGGCTCCTGCCATCCAATTGGGTCATGTGGGAGCAAAAGCCTTAGAAAGCACCAGCCACTTCCCTGGCTGGAGAAATGTAACAGAGCAAACCCAAGAGTTCACCAGGAAATCAACTCACCAGTTTTCCCCAAAAAGAATAACAACATCCTTTCGGATGAACAGGCTTGGACATTCTTCACCTTGAAGATGTTTCAATAATACTGTCAAGGTTTCCAGTTCCCTCTGCACCTCCCTCTCCCATGATCTACTGAATCAGACACTCCTGCAGGACTCTGGACTTTGCATTGTCAGTGTACTGAGAATGTAAAGCCACAGAGAATATTCCTTTTGACTTCCAAAGCAGTGAGAAAATAACTGTCCCCACACTTCCTCCCAGCAATTAAGCACAGAGAAGAAAGAACTAAATCTACAAGATGACAAAGCCCTCCCACAAACTGCCCTGGTTTTGGGCAGTTAGGTCTTTGTGGGACCTGGGAAGAGCTGTGAGATTGAGGTTTGGAGAAGGAATGAGAAAAACAACAGGAGGAGGAATGACTGAAGCATAAAAGAAGAGTGGGACTGGTAGGAAAAGAAAGGTGTTGATGGCAGCAGCTTGGGCATACTGTACCTTCTCTGCTTGCTTCTGCTTCCTATCCATGGCTGGTAGGACAGAAAAGCCCGTAAAGCTCTCCCTCGGTCTGTGTGGGTCTCCTCTTCCACCTGACAATGTGCTGCCCGTGCAGGGCGTCACCTCATTAGCCAACTGCCACATGACTGCTCCGATGAGAGGGCTCAAAGGACTGGCACAGCCCCGGCAGAGGACAGGAATTATCAGACCATTGGTTGCGACAACTGCCCTGAAGGTGCCGCTCTGGGCAGCTGATCGATACCTGGCTAGAGCCTCTCTCTGCCCTGAGCTGTGCTCCAGCTACCGCAGAAGTGGGGATGTTGTTCCTTCAGCCTTTGCCTGGACACAAAACTACTGTGGCTGTTGGGAGAGACACCTGGACATAAGGCAGGACAGAGCCCGGTTTGTGTCCTGGAGGTGGCACCGTGGGCAGTACCTTAACTGCCCTCACTCCCCGTGCATGTGTGGTAATTACTGCAAGCTGAGACTTTGGGCAGTTCTGGGTTGTCAACGCTTAAAAAAAAAAAAACCCAAAACAACCAAAAAGTATCTCCACAGCAGGGCAGTGAGGATGCCATGCAGTCACAAGGAGTATCAGTCCCTCCTTTGTGTCTGTCTAATGAATTGAGGGGCAGACAAGCACAGTCTGCACAGCTTGAATAGAGTATGATGATTCCAAACAAACAGCTGCAGATTTTCCATGTGGTAACAATGAAAATCCCAAAACAAACCCATGGAAGCCACTGAATGTTAAAATGTGGAATACATTTCTTTCTTCCTCTTCTCTGTCCCCTGCTTGTTTGGTTTGGGGTTAAACTCAAGGATTTGATGGGAGCATCAACAGTGATCAGAGCTGAGGAGCCAGCTGGCAGCAAACAGAGGGGACAGCCCAACCCTCCCCACAAGCAGCAGGAAAACGAACACCAGTGGAGCAGGGTGTACAGACAGGGCCAGCCTGTGGGCTGGCATCGCTGCCAAGCCACGTTCCAACACAGCACAGAACCTTCTCCAGAGCCTGCAAAGCTGGTGGGAAAGGAAATCCACCTGCTGGGGGCAGAGGGAGTTTCATAGCTGACTCTTAGCACGGCCACAGCATTGAGTGTCAGGATATCAGAGGTTTGCCTTTTATTTTTAAATCAGCCCCAAGTGGACATCTCAGTACAAGAAATATAAGGCACTGCTGGAGAGGGTCCAGAGGAGGACATAAAGATAATTAAGGGACTTGAGTATCTCTCGTATGAGGAGAGTGAGAGGCTGTGTGAGTTCGTCCGGTTTAATCCTGTTTAAGAGAGGAGACTGACGGGGAATCTCAACAATCCATCTAAATATCATCGAGGTGGGCGTCAAGAGGGTGGTGCCAGACTCTATCCGTGGTGTGCAGTGACAGGAGAGGGAGCAGTGGCCATAAACTAAAACACAAGAAGCCTGCCCTCAACCTGAGGAATAAGTTTTTTACATGAAGGATGGCAGAGCGCTGTGCCCAGTGCCCAGGGGTGTGTCCCTCTCTGCAGACATTCCAAACCCACCTGGACAGTTCCTGTGTCACCTGCCCCAGGTGACCCTGCGATGGCAGGGGGGTTGGACAGGGCGATCTCCAGAGATCCGCGCCTTCCAACCCTGACAGTTCTGGGATTGTCGTTTCCATCCCGGACAGCTCCACCAGGCACGGGAAGGACCCGGCGAGTGTGGGGCACTGACTGGGGCAGGCTCCGTGCCCCGCTCCCGGGACAGGTGGCACCGAGCCCATCCGAACCCGCCCGGCCCTGACCGGGGACCGGGCTTGTGCTGCGGGCTGGGGCGCGGGGCCGGACCGGCGTCTGCCCTGCCCCGGCTAAAGGCCCCGCACGGACCGGGCTCGCCGCCCGTCCACCCCGTACCCTGCCCGGTGCAGAGACCCTCGACCCGCCCTGCCGCCACCTCACATCCCGTCCCCGACCGGTCCTGGCGGCGCTGCCCCTCCCGGTGTCGCTCTTACCGCAGCCCTGGCCACCAAGGCGAGCATGGTCCCGCGCCCCGAGCCCCGGGCCCGCCGCAAGGACACCCCGGCCGCCGCCGCTCCGCCGCCCCGGGGCGGGGCTCCTCCGCCGCCATCTTGGAGTGGGGCGAATCCCGCGCTGCCATCTTTGAGAAGGGCAGAGTGATGCTTAGACCGGAGGGAGCGCCGAGACCGGTGTCGGAGCCGTGTTGCGGCCCCTCTCTCCGCTGCCTCCTCCCGGAGATGGTGGGGAGGATCTCCTGTCTCGACCCTCCACGCCTCCTCTGCCCTTCGCGCACACCCATCCTTCCCCGGTGTGGGCAGGGAGGGCGCGCCCTGCACAAACATGGCGGCGGGAGCAGGACGGTGGCCGGCAGGGGCCGCTGCGCCGTGTGACAGCGCCGGGAACGACAGCGCCGGCCGGCGTGCCCTGCTCAAAGATGGCCGCCGGCGGCTTCGGCGTGCGCGGAGGTGGGAGGTGAGGGGCGGCCGGGCCGGCCTGCGGGAAGATGGCAGAGAGCGAGCGGCGGGCAGGTGAGGAGCGGCCGGGGAGCTCTGGGGACCAGCGGGCTGGGGGCTGCACTCGGGCCCTCTCAGGGGCGTGCTCAGGGCTGGGGAGCGCCGGTACAGGGCGCTCCGGGGGTGCTGGGCCGAGGGCGCCGGGCCCGGGTTGCGGGAGGCGGTGGCAGCAGCACCCGGCCCGGGGAGGGGAAGGAAGAGCGGGAGGATTTGCTGAGGGTGTGAAGGACCTGGGGCCCCCAATTCTTGACAGCACCCCAGTGCGAAGTGGGAGTGAGGCTCTGGATCGGGGATCCCTGTGACCCCCAGCCCGGTTTGACTCCCCCTCCTCACACCGTGACACAAGGCTGACGGTGCCTCCTCTGTCCAAACTGCTGCTCGCCATAAAGCTGGCACACCGCCCTCGTCTCCACCGCACCAGCAGGCTTGGAGTCCTATGTGCTCATCCCAGAATGCTGTAACCCCCGCAGCCCTCTCTTGTTCCCTTCCTTCAGTATTCCCTCCGCCAAGAGTGGGGCAGAAGCAGGGATGGCTGAGAAACAAACGCAAAGAGGTGAAAGGAGTTCTGTTAATGGCAAACACCCAGATCGGGAAAATGCCCTGGCATTTATGTGTCACCTGCACTGATGGACACACCAGTGTTTGGCTTTTCACATCGCTGCTCAGGAGTTTTTCATTGTTTTCATGTTATAAACTCTTAAAAGCAGAGCTCCAGTCGCTGTGAGTTGTACGCTGAATTTTCAGAAGAGAGACACACGTGTCTTTAATTTAAATTCATCACGTGCTGTTCCTCTCATCCTCGTACCTGGAAATTATGCTGTAACTTCTGCAGGAATGAACTGTATATTGCAACGTTCAGGGCAGGAGATGAGGCTGGATTTATTCTGTGCGTGGGGAATGTGAAAGGCAGAGAAGTCAAATGACTGTCAAAGGTTGTATGACAAATCTATAGCAGACTTTGTGTGGTTCCTGGGACTTTGGATTCCCTTTAATCTGCTCTGCCTGCTAGAGAGCACTGTGGAAAAGGTGCTGCTGATGCTTCTGTATGGTGTTTTCCATGTAAATGCAGCTGATGATATTTTAAGGAGTTGGAGTTTCATGGTATTTGTTAGGGAGACAGAGCCTGAACTGTCTGGGTTGTGGACAGCAGTTGCTGGAGTGTGTCAGGGCAGCTGGTGCTGCACAAGTGCCTGGGATTAAAATGGTGAACTGAGTGGCTCTGACAGAATTCATAAATTGACATTAGTGCCTGGGTTCCTTGACAGTGCTCTCTACACTGCCTCTTGCTATTAAAAGTTGCATTTACACAAATCAATTTAAACCTCCAGGAACTTTTCTGGTTCTGCAGGTTGGGCCCTGGGTTCGGATGCTGGGGAAAAGAGCCCCTCCAATTCATTAGCAACTCACATTTGCATGAAATATCACATGCTAAACTCTGAGACAGCTTTGAAATTAAACCATCTTCACAGCTTCCACCTGGAAGAGGCTGTGTCCTGTCATCCCCCATCTGCCTGGACCAGAGCTGTGGCTCTGGGCTGCGTTTATTGTGCTGCTCCAGCTTGTCCATGCAGGAGTTATCCTTTCTGGAGGAATGAAAGTCAGGCTTAACTCTTGAAAACAAGGCAAAGTTGGTTTGTAGGAGAGCTCAGTGCTTCAGCATGACCTGAGGCTTGGCTACACTAGACAGAAATAATTAAACTGACTGATGTTGCCTTTGTTATCTCCTGCACTAGTCTGTCTGAATGGGAAATGCATCTTTAGTGATGAAAACAGACATAATGCTTCTGTCTAAAGGCTTGCAGTGTCCTTAGGAAGAAGATTTCTCCTTCTCCAGTGCCTCTGTTTTACCTTTTTTTTTTTTTTTTTTTGTATCTCCCAGGCGCCTCTGAGGAGGTGGCTCCTCCTGTCCAGCAATGCTTCATGGTGCCCAAAAAGGAGATAAATGTGGTTTCCGACATGGCCAAGTGGAAGCGATCTCAGGTATGGCTCTGGGGACAGGGAAGGCTGGGAAATGCTGCTGATCTTTTGGTGGCAGTCAGGTCTGGTCTGGGAACAGCCAGGAAATAAAGGAGGTTTGGGCAGAGAATGGGAAATAATTAAATTTGTGTTTTAAAGCAGAAGAATTGGTGCTTGTTTGTAGGAAAATTACTTGGCAGTAATGATTAAATGATTACTGCTCCCTCCCAACAAACTGGGTGAGGAGCTGGTACTGTTTCATCCTATCTGACCTGCACTTTATAACCAAACTGGATTTCCCCAGCCCTGTTTAACATGGTTCTGCTGCCTGGATTGGTTGCTTCCCACTGTGCTGTTCTGGAAAGGACTCTAGAGCTGAGCCCTTCAATTTCTTGGATAATTTTTGTTTACAGCCTGTGTGGAGCTGGTACAACAAGCAGGTTCTCCCCTCTCTGCCCTTGAGGAATTGGGGTGTTGGCCCAGACTTGTTCCACCTCTTAGGAGCAAATTCTTGCCTGATGACTGACATGAGATGTCTTGAGAGAAGCTGAGGTTACAGCCAGGTGTCAAGCAAACCTCTGGGTGCAGCTTCCAATTTACGTCTCCTGGTTTTAAGGACTTGCTCCTGGTCAGGATTTTGATGGAGGGAGGGAGAAATGGCAGTGTGCTGTGGATCTGCACTGGAGATGCTTCCAAAGCAGCAAATTTAAAGAGAGGAGGAATGAGGAGCTTGGGCTGTCTCACCCATTTCCCTATTGTGAGCACGGGGGAAGAGTCCAAGGGGAAAAGCACAGATCTGGGAGAAGCAGTGCAGAGCAGGGGGCTGGGCACAGCTGAGACTCTGCAGAACTGAGGAGTTAAAATTTGACCTGCTGGGAGCTGAGGGAATGATTTTGGGGTCACTGTGAGCATTTTTAGGATCCTCGTTTCTGTAATTTTTGCAGCGATGCAATCGCCACCTGCCTTCTGCTGCCAGGGCTGCCACAAAGGGCAGTAATTTCACAGCAGCCCCAGGTGTCTCCAGGGAAGCAGTGTTGTGTGTTGGGAAAGGTTCCCTTGGGGTGCAGGGTGCTGCTCTGCTGTGTTTTGTGCTCAGACAGACCCTGGGCTCTCCCTAAAGCTCTGGCCTCTCGGTGTGTTTGCAGGCATATGCAGACTACATGGGCTTCATCCTCACTCTGAATGAAGGCGTCAGGGGCAAGAAGCTGACCTGTGAATACAAAGTTTCAGAGGTAGGAGAAGAGTTTGGATCCCCTTGTTACTTCTTTCCTGCCTTTATTCACCTTTTTTTACTCTACAGTGAGTATTTCCTGGCTGAGGAATGAATTGGTAGCTTATCTGGGAGCCAAGGGTGAAAGAATGTGGTTGTGCATGCAAATGCCAGGGTGCCATCCTCCCCTCAGGATGCAGAGATTCTGGATGTGCTTGGTGGGTGAGAAATTGAGCAAGTGGGCAGAAGCTGGTGTGGAATCAGTGGTGCTTTGAAGATGTGATATTCCCTCCTGGTTGCAGGCAAAAGGCTGGGATGTCTGTACCATTCCTGTTCCCCAAGTGGTTTTTCTGTAGGAAAATCTGCTGGCAAACCACTTCTCTGTACCACTTCTCACCTGTCCCTTCTCCTTGCTCAGACTGTGCTAATTGCACCAATCTCCCCAGCCCAGGCTGTAGCTAAGTTGTGCAAGCTCTGGTTTGACAGTTGTGACCTCAAGGTGTGTCCCTGGCTGCACCTGCCTTGCCCAGGGTTGTGCTGAAGGTCACAGGGCCTGCAGAGCTCACAGGGATGCTGGGTTGGGCTGGGGGGATGAACCTGTCGGGCAGGATTGCCCCTTCCAAGGTGTTCAGCAGAAAGCACCTGGTTTTCCCCTTGCATGAAGGTGGCTGTCACTTGTGTCTGCCTGCTGCCATAGCCAATTGTAATGGCTGTTCACCTTTTCAGGGCATAGTGGAGCCAGAGGGAAAGGACAGACACCCTCAGTGGTGTCACTGCTGCCCTGAGGGCTCTCTGGGTGCTGCCAATCCACAGAGCACACATTGGCAGCCCGGTTTGCTTCTTTGTTCTGCAATGAGGAGATTCTTGGATACATTTTTACTGGTCACTTTTCACTGATCATTTTTCTGTGCAAGAAAACTGAGAGTGATGTATAAAAGGCAAAATGGTGAGCAGGCTGGGCCCTGTGTTTATAGCTTCATTCTGGTGTGGGAAGGCAGCTGATGATGGTGTTTAATCCAGTCTTCCTGTTTGAAGTACTGTGTTGAGTCCAGCCTTCCCTTCTAGGAGCCAGTGTGTGAATGAGAAACTCCCCTGTAGTTCATGGAGGGGATCAGGGATAATGAGACTCTCCCTAACAGGCTTTGTGCACCCGTTTTGTTCCTTCAATTCAGTAGAAACTGCTGTCAAATGCTGCTCCTGCTTTCTGCTGTTTGCATTTCACCTTTGAGTTTTGTCTTTGTCATGATCTCGCCTGTTCCCAACCATTCACAGAGCACTTCTAGGGAAACAAAGCATTAAAAATGAACAAAACAAAGAAGGGGGGAAAAACCCAACCCTCTTCAACAAGCCCTTTGAGCTGTCAGGAAAAGCTGTACCAAGGCTGTGTCTGCAGAAGAGCCCTCTTGGAGTGAATGCTTTCCATCCATGGTCCTAGTCCAAGTAACAAACAGGAGACACAGTCCCAACTGCTTGGGAAGTGTCAGGGAAAAAATCTCATTCCCTGCACACTGAGGAGAGCAGAAGCCTGTGACTTGAGGCACAGGTGGAGCCTCCCCAGGGTTGTCTTGTTGATGAGGTTGCTTGTTCACACAGACTCCTTTGTAGATCAAACTGCTTATCTGTGCTTTTAAAGGCTCAGCCCCTCGTGGCCTCTTCTTGCATCTCTGCTCGGCTTTCTTCTCTTTTGCTGTATCTGCTACCAGTGTGCTTTTGTGCCATCCCATCTTCCTCCCTGATCAAATGCCAGGGACACCTTCCTTTGGCAAATGACCTCCTGAAATCCTTTCTGCTGAATGCATATCCTCTCTATGACTTACTGGTATTGCTTTGCCACGGAATAAAAAATGGAAGTATGGTCTGCACTGCTTTGAAAGAGGCAGCTTAGTGGTTTCCAGAGAGTGTGTGTGGATACCAACCTTTCTGCTGGATCCTGTGGGGGCTGAGTCCCCTCAGAGACTCGCTGAGCCTGCTCTGCTCCTACTGACACGTTGTGTGGAGCTGTCCAGGGTTTGCTGCAGGCATCTGACAGGCACTGATAGCAGACTCTGGCACAGACGCTGTGTCTGGCACAAGGTTGTGTGAGTGATAGGCTGTGACCTGCCTTCCCCTCCTGGAGGGAGTGTTTTCCATGTGGGGATCCATCAGCCACTTGCTGGGGCTGCAGCCTGGAGCAGTGACTGGGATCAGAGGAGCAGTGCAGTGAGGAGGACAAGGTTAATTTTTGCCATGCAAGGAGCAGACCTTTCCTTCAAACAGCCCAATGCACTGGGGGAAACTGGTCAGTCTTATGGCTTGCTCTGCTTCCAGGAAGGAAGTGGGGGAAGCAGCAAATGCTCTGTTTTTAGCATCTCCCCATTCTGACAGGGCCTGAGAAGCCCAGAGGGGGAGAGTTGGTCTCCATGGGCAGCTTTGGCTGCCGTGATGCCTCCTCAGCACCTCTGTCTGCCTGGCCCCTGCTCTTGAGAGCTGCTGACAGGTCTGTGCTCTGTAGGAAGCCCTGTGGTTTGCCTTTGGGACCGGTGGCAGACTCAGGGTCAAGGAGATGCAAAATCAGCACAACGAGAAGAGCAAGGAGAGCAGGGGGGAGGCTGCCCTTGCTTTGATCACTGGAAAGGTAAAGCAAAAATAGAGCTTAAAAACCCAGCCAGGCAAAACAGGCTGCAGTGGTGCTGATGGCTGTGTTCCCATAAGCTCCTTTCTCCCCCACAGGGGTCAGCCCTGGATGTACAGGCTTCCTCTGCTGGACAATGGGAAGCTGCTTCTTTTAGTTACCCCCTTTTCAAAGGGCCTTGAGCCCAAAATGAGCTGCAGCTCTTTAATTATTTATTGATGTGGCTGAGCCGGCAGCTGGGTCCTGCTCTCCCGTGTTCAGTGGGGCTGGGCTTTTAATCCCTTTAAAGCCAGCGAGTGGGGAAGGGGAGGTTGGACTCTCTGCTCCCCAGGGAAGGAGCTGGTCCATGCCAGCCGTTTATCCAGGCAGCACCGAGTGCTCGTGGAGAGGTTTGAAATACGGTGGCTGTTCATAATGAGCTGCTGGTGCCGGCGGATAAATCACCAGCACCATTTAATTATTTAATGCAACCCAGTGCTGGGGATGCTGTTGCTTAATTGGAGGGGAATGAAATAGCCAGGAAGGAGTAGGGCTGAGTCCAAATGTGGGCCCAGTGCAATGGGAATGTGTTTGATTCTTACAGTGTTTTGGGAGCAGGGAGCTGAAGCAGAAGGGGCTGTGCTGCTTTGGTGCACACATATCTGGGGCACTGGCGTGTTAGTGCCTCCAGGGCCACCCAGGGCTTTAGGCTGTCTTGTCCCTTTTTTTGTGTTCTCTGTGTGCTCAGGCCTTGTCCTAATCTCTGTTCTGGTTCAGTGGCCAAATGTCGAGGTCCTGGGCTGGGAGGATTCCTGTCCTGCTTGTTCCCACTGGCTGATTCCCCCATGTCCTTGGGCTGGCACCTCAGGAGTCACTGTGTGTGGGAGGCTGTGTCTGCCACCAGACCCTTCCTCCCAGGAGCAACCTGCAGCTGATTCAGTGGCAGCACAGCTCTGCCATGCCTGGCTCTGCCCACCCCCTTCAAGTGGCACTTCAAGGGCTGGAAACTTGCTGGGCTCTGCTGTTTCCTTGTCCTCCCGACAGCAGCGTGAAGAATTGAACCGCAACCCAGGAGACCAGCCGGCTTCACACGGTCGATGCCTCCAGCAAAGTCAAACCAGCCGCTTCTGCTGTCCTCTTTGTCCCCTTGAAGGAGGAATCCCCTCTCGAGACAGAGGAGCCTACATTGCCTGGGGCCTGGCCAGCTGCTGTGGCAGCTGATGGCTCTCCAGCTGCTTGGAGTCAGGCAGGGAGAATCCCAGAGCCTCTCCAGGCTTGACCAGTTATCAGCAGAGCCTCCTGAAACCGTCTGGAGTGTGTGCTAAAAGTGCTGCCTGTGGTGTTGCCTCTTGGTATGGGGAGTGTAGCTGTTCTCCAGCCATTTGGGCCAGCAGGGAGATGGTGTGCAGTGGCCAGCTCTGGTCTGACAGCACAGCTGGAGACATTGTGCTGTGTCACCTGCTGTACCTCTTTTCCTTCATGTCCACTCCCATACATCCTACATGGGTCCCTCACTTCCTGTGCTGGATGTGAGAAACATGGCTGTGGTCTTGCTGTTGTAGCTTTGTGTTTGAATTGAGACATTTCTCTGAGAGCTGAGAGCTTCTCATTCCTGTTCTGATGAGAGCACTGGTGGGCTAACCAGGCTGCCTCTTCCCCTGGATGGGTTGTATTTTGCCACATGCAGTGGGTGTCCCTGGGCTGGAGCTGCCTGCTGGTCTGGCTGGTAGGAGTTTGAAGTGACAGGAATCATACTGAGAAGGTTGACTTGCTGTACAAATGTGTTGAGGTTTAACAGCATCAACTGCTAATCCTGGCTCCTAAGAGACACTTCAGGACAATTATTAGAGCCTTGAGAAGGGCCTTTAAATCACATCATCAGCCACTGGTGAGGATGCATAGCACTGTATACGTGCTATTCTTTATCCTGTGGGAAATGCAGGACCCTTAAGATGGTGAGCCTGAGTTATGGGTTGGAGGTCCCTGAATTGTGTAGCACTTCCCTGCCTCTCAGTCCTGTGAGGGTTGTTCTACAGCTGGGAGCTTGCTATAGCTCTTCTCCAAGAGATTTTGGAACACAGTGCTGTTAGAGCTCATGAAAGATTGTGTGGGCAACTGGGGAGTCTGCCTCAGGCTGGGCTTTGTACTGGACTGCTTTCCTGCAGGGAAGAATATTTTTTCTGTCCTCTCTGCATTTTGAGAAGGATTGGCACAGCCCATTTCCACATGCCTCTCTTGGGAAGAATGGTGTGGGCTTTAATGACTCCCATCAAGGGGAGAGATGTCAGAGACTGAGGGTCTGCTCTGTTTTATGTCACTGTGACCCCTCACCCTCTTGCTCTCTGTAGCCCATTGAAAAGCTGGTGGCTCTGCTGAACACCCTCGACAGATGGATCGATGAAACCCCGCCGGTGGATCAACCTTCTCGCTTTGGGAACAAAGCCTTCAGGACCTGGTATGCCAAACTAGACCAGGTGAGCATGTCTGTGCTGTGTGGTGTTACCTGCAGCTCCCACAGAAGGGCAGTGTGCCCAGCAGGGGTGGGAGAATGGCTCTGTCACTGTGTGGCAGCCAAGCAGCTCACAGAGGATTTGCTCAGATAAGCCTTGAAGGATCCCCTCTTGATACACATCATTTACCCCTGACTTGGTGCTGTCTTCTCCTCTTATGAGAGCATATGGGCCATGTAAATGCTCTTGGCTGGGTCTCCAAGTTCTGGATGAGTCACAAGGGCTGTCCAAGCTCAAGGAATTCTTTTGCTTTGTAACTGCCCACTGTGTCACAAAATGAGAAGAAGACTGGGGGACACTGCTCGAGTTCCTTCAGCTCAGAGCACGTGCCCTACTCCAAGCTCTGGAGGTGGCACAGCCCCAGTCCCAGCAGCAGGGACCTTGCAGCTGCTCTGCTGCTCTAGTGATGCTTTTGTCCTGGAGATGGCTCAGTGGGTAACTGGTTCAATGTACTTGGGTGATGAGGCTTTTCTGTCCTACACGATATGTGTGGCCTGAATAGGTCTCAGCACAAGCTTTCCCTGACTTGTTCCATCTCTGGAGATGGCTTCTCCAACAGGAGAATTTGCTCCTGTCTCATGCTGCCTCCAGGCATTGCAGAGCACCATTGCAGCCCTCACACTGACAGCATCTGAGCACAGGGTGCCTTGTCCCTGGGGTCTGTGACAGATCTGTGCTCACCCAGGGGAGTCTTTCATGTCTTTCAGGAGGCAGAAAAGTTGGTGTCAGCAGTGATTCCCAAGCATTTGGCTGATGCTGCCCCAGAAGTGGCTGTGTACCTGAAGGAATCTGTGGGGAACTCCACCCGCATTGACTATGGCACAGGTACCTGGGCTTGCACACTGGCCAGGGCTGGAAGGGACCCTTGGGAGTTGGGTGCTGTATTTATTTAAATCTATCATTGCCACTATTTTTAGGGCCAGCTTGAAATGAACACCTTCCTTTTAGGGCCCCCTCTGCCCTGTGGGGGCTGGGAGCTGTGCTAGAGCTGTGACACCCTTTACATCTCGCCCAAGGAAATGGGAACCAAGCTGTTCTGGGATGAGCTGTAGGACCTGCAGCAGGCAATTTAAAGGGATAAAATTCACTGGCTTGAATTGGAACCAGAGTGAGAACCATGTTCATGTTCAGTGGGAGGTGTGCCTAGAGGGACATCATGATGGTCTGGTGGTCTCAAGAAGGGAGTGACTGCTTACAGAGGGATTTTGAAATCTGAAGGTAGAAGCACTGAATTGCAGGTGAGGTAACCACACAGATATCAGTGAGAACTAAATACAGAATTGTCTGCATGCTCTGCTCCTCTCTGGAGGATAGCTGTGTCCTCACCAAAAGGCAGGAGAGCAGGATGCTGTGAGTGCAAGGAGATGTGACTTTGAATTTGAGCAGGGAGAGGAAGAGGAGACTGTGGGAAAAGGCTGAAGGATTGGAGGCTGTGCAGTGCTGGCTGCGGCTCACTGGCACCAGGGGGAGATGTTGTCCTTGGAAAGGCTGGATGGGGTTTGGTCAGCTCAGAGAAGGAAATTCAACCTCTCCTCCCATCCCGTGTGTCCCAGGCCAGGGGCCCTGTCCCAGCTCACGGTGTCCAGACTAGGGGTGCATTTTGGGAGCTGCACCTGTCCATAGTGCGGAGCTGCTGACCTTGTACTCTCCTCTCTTCCGTGTTCCTTCCCACTAAAAGACATTTCTGGGTTTGCTGGTTGCTTCTTTTCCTTGCTGTTAGCTGGAGGGCCAAGCTTAGGCTTAGCCAAGCTGAGGCTTACCCTGAGATCCCAGTACCTTGTGGGACAGACTGTTCCTGGTGGTGTCATGGGATCTGCATCCTTCCAACACAGAGATATTTTTGTAGCAGGAGGAAATCTATTTGCTTGCAGATGTGAGGTTGTCTTGCATCCCCCAAGCAGATGACTCTGCAGTACTCCACTTCCCTTGCTGTGCCAAGCTCCTGGGAAAGTCCCTGCCTTGCTCCCAGCATGCCCAGTTGGAGCTGTTTTTCCTTAAGAACTTTTTTTTCCTAAGTTAATGATCACCTTATGAATGTCTAGAAGGTATTATTTGGGTGGGTGCTGCAGGGGGATGAAATGTTGTCAGCTCATGGCATTAACAGTGACAACAGGGTTGAGAGGGGACTGTGCTGTGATTTCTGAAGAGCTGTTGTGGTGCTCACAGAAAGGTTGTCCTGGGGGGCCAGAGACACCTGTGTCATGTCTCTTCATGTCTTTTAACTCCAGGACATGAAGCTGCATTTGCAGCCTTTCTCTGCTGCCTCTGCAAAATTGGTGTGCTCAGAGTGGATGACCAGATGGCCATTGTCTTCAAAGTGTTTAACAGGTGAGGTAATGGGAGGAGGAGGGCTGGAAGTACTGGGCTGTTTTGGGGGAAGGGCAGAATGGGAAAGCTAAAGACAATTTTAAGCAAAATTAGGAGCATATGTACTTTTTAGTGGACTGTATTCTGACCCATTATAACTATCTCAAGAAGAGGTGATGGCCCCTTGTCTTCAGAGACAGAGTGTTCTTCTGGAAAGTTACTTTAGTGGAGCACAAGTTATTGAGCTCTGTGGGTGAGGCTCTGTGCTTTGTGATTGACAGGAATATCTGATCAGGGGATCTAACATCTCTTCAGGCATCAAAAATAAAAAAAATCTATGCAACTAGCAGGCCTCCACTGTTCCTCTAGATGTGTTTCCAGCCCAGGAAACACAGGAGGTAGAGTTGATAGTGGTGAAACTGGTGGAATGGGTGTTTAGAGTCCAGAGATCTCATCCCAGCTATATCACTGTTTGGTGGTATGGAAACAATTTCCCTCAATAGTACTTCCAGATTAAATTTTCCAGTAGTGATTGCTGTAAGGCAGAAGTAATGATTGCTGTAAGGTAGAAAACTCTGTGCTCTTTTGGAAGTTGGTGAAGGGATGTGAAGTGTCAATGTTTTCAAGTAACAGTAGGGATGAGGGAAGATCTGCATGATCATAAAACATTACAGATAAAACAAACCCCTGCCACTGTGTTTCTCTGTGCATTTGGTGTAAGGTACCATCAGGCTGTTTTCTGTGGCAAAGGAGCTGAATATGTATTGTGTAAACTGTGCTATATGTGGGGGTCCTGCTTACAAGTGATAAATTGTGTCCTTTCCCCAACTGGTTGCTCTTGTCCTCACAAAAGTCAGAGACAGGAGAAGGCCTTGCCTTAATCCTTCCTGTTGTCTTTGGCCTCAGGTACCTGGAAGTGATGCGAAAACTGCAGAAAACCTACAGGATGGAACCTGCTGGCAGCCAGGGCGTGTGGGGCTTGGATGATTTCCAATTCCTGCCTTTCATATGGGGCAGTTCCCAGCTGATAGGTACTAATAAAAATCTTTTTGTGTCCCAGGTTGCCCTCTGGCCCATTTGTCTAGATTGTAAAGATGATAGGGCTTGGGGCTGACTTTTAAATTCAAATATGTCAGATTTATGTGTAATACAGCAGGAGAGTTTGGGACTTGGATTATTTTTTTTTTTACCTCAGCTTTCCAAATAAAGCTCATTGGGAGATGGAAAGCTTCCTTGTATAGTACTTCTGTCTTTAATGCAATGACTGCAATGAAGCTTTTTAAAAGGAGAGTCTTGGTGCTAAAGAATGCAATTTCTGCTCTGGGGAGTTTTGTCCCTGCAGAGGCACTGGAGTGGGAGATGAGAGAAGGGAGCAGCTCTGTGCTGCCTTTCAAAGAGCTCTGATGGGAGGGTTGTGCTTCTGGGTGAGGGGCAGTACACCACCTGGTTGAACTTGGTCTCAGGAGGGGATTGCCATACAGGTTAACTTCCTGTTGTCTCTTTCTTTAGACCATCCAAGTCTGGAGCCTCGGCACTTTGTCGATGAGAAGGTGGTAAATGAAAACCATAAGGACTTCATGTTCCTGGAGTGCATCCTCTTCATTACAGAGGTGAGGAATGCAAGGTTTGTCCCACAGGGACATTCTCTTGACATTAGATACTTGGCTCTGGCAGTGGTTTTCTCTTCCTCCTTTGCCTGTTTGTTTGCTCTCGTGGAACTGTGCAGATGAACCATTGTTGCATGGCTGAGGTGTTCTCCTTGAATGAGCTGAGACAGGGGTGTTGGGAAGAAAGTGTAATTAAGCTGGATGGGCTGTGGATTGTAGCTGAAGGGAGCTGTAACAAGTGCAAACAAATAACTTTGGATCATCACTTGGATCAGTCAGTGGCAGCTTGGATGGAGAAAACTGGTTCCTGTAGATACACTAGGAAGATGAAGTAGGAGCTGTGAAATGACTGGGCTTGCCAAGACAACCTCCCTTCCCTCCAGCCCTTGGGTGCTGCCTGACAGCCCTGGGCCTCCCCTTGCTCGGGGCAGCTCCCAAACCTCTGTGCTGCTCTGTCTCCAGATTCCACCAAAAGAGTTGCCCATTAAATGCAGCTGACCTAGAGCAGAGATAGTGCTGAGATTCCCTGGCTGGCAGCACTCTCAGGGCTGTTTCTGCTTGGGCACTGCAGGACCCTTTGGAGAGGGATGGGTGATCCTCAGCTTGTTGGCAGCCATGGGCTGTTTCTCAGTGAGGGAGCTCATGGCTTGCTGCCTGCAGCATCAGTGGAGGATTTGGCTGTGTTTCTCCCAGTTCCCTCACTGCACAGTCTGGACAGGGAGAGCAAGAACTACCCGCTCTGTTGTGGTGAGGGATTTCTTGTCTCTGGCAAGAGGAAGTTGATGGGATTAATTTTGAAGGACAGAGTGCAGTTCTTCCCCTTTGTTCTGCTCACTTTCCCCCTTCCTCGCCTCTCTAATTTAGTGATTAGATGAGAAGGGAGGTTACAGACTATTGAACTTAGCCTTTCATCTAGGAAATCTTCATAGGAGCCTTTGGCCCAAACCCCAGGAGGTGCTGTGTCAAGTCCTGCTAATTCTGGTAGGGTTTGTTGGTACTCAGCACCTCACAGGGTTTAACCCTTAATGCCAAGATAAATCATACCATGGGTAATAAAGAGGTGCTGGTGGAAGAGATCAAGATGAGGACAGGAAATCAGGAGCCAAGATGGTCAAAGATTTATTTTAGTTTAGGCCTCTGTAATATCCAGACAGTGCACTGACCTGTTAAAAAACATACATCTCTTGAAATGTGTGTAGAAGATTCTGCAGCACCCAGTTGACAGGTGAGGTTTAAAATACCCAGCACCATCCTGCTGCTTCAGGTCACTCTGCTTCTGCCTGCAGAAAATCAGCTTTTTAGTAGGCTTTTCAAATAAGTGATTTGAGTTCCTTTTCTGCACATTTGTTGTGAATCATGGAATTCAGGGTTTCTCCGAGTTCCCCAGTGCCACCTGGTGGCAAGGAGCCCTCTTGGCCCTCCTGCCGTGAGCTGAAAGGGACGGCAGCAACCTGCATTACCAAATCCATGCTATATTCAATGCATCTCCATGCGGGTACTGCTTCATTTTTATAAATATTTTCCTTTTGAAACTTGGGTTTTTTCCCTCCCAAGCGCCCGGGAAGGCCGTGACTGCCACTAGGGGGGGCGAGGCAGCCTCTGTGCCCTCCAAATGCTTTCTCTCCAAAATCAACAACAAAACAAAATAGCAGGGAAAAAGATAGATTAAAGACTTTAATAGATGAACGATAGGATTTTATTCTGAGCTTGTCATCTGGAAAGAGTTCTCCTTTAGAGGTGTTAAACATGTAACAAACACCACAACAGTTCCCATAATGGGTCTGGTACATCTTGCCAACATGAGAGCAGGTTTTGTTTCAGACTACAACTGAGGAAGGTTGTTTTCTGTCAACTGAGAGAATATTCTCTTGAGCAGATACTGTTCTCAGCCCCAGGTGATGTTTCAGGACTATGAATATAAGCTGTATTGAAGCCTCAGGCTTTTAAAGCAGCCACAAGGTGATGTCCAGACTGAACCCACCACGGCTTCCTCCTTAGAGGAGCACCCAGGCACGGCACTGAATCTTGCATGAGCTGATCTGACGTTGGGAAATCTGCAGGGTGGGTTTGGACCTGAACACGTGGTTCTGGAACAGGGTGAGGTTTGCAGAGCTGGCTGGGACTCAAGCTGTTCCCCTGCTGCTGCCAAAGGCGTGTGTGTGGTACCTGGAGGTGTGAGGATGAGGAGGGTTTGGGAGCATCCCTGCTGCACAGGGGCTGTGGAGGACAGTGATGTAGGGCTGCCTGTGTGTGTGCAGAAGAGGGGAGCTGGGCACACCCCAGCTGCTGTGGGGGATCAGTGCACTTGCCCAGATGCTCCTCTGAGAGCTCAGGGCAGGCAGCAGGAATTTCAGCTTCAATCTGGCTTCTAAATTTGGGAAGGGAGGGCTCGGGTTTCTGCTGGAAGGGAAGGAGCTGACAGGAAAGCACGGCCTCAGCTGTCCCCCTCCCCCCTGCACTGACAGAGGAACCATTTACAAAAGGCCGATTCTCTTGGGAACCGAGAGGCAGGAACGCCACGTCTGTGAGTAATTTCCTGCTCAATATGGCTGCTCTGACTCACTCCGTTCCCCTGGGGTCACTGCGGGACTGCAGCGCGCTCGCCGCTTCTCGCTCTCCCCCCAGCTCTCCCTCTTTGCCCTTTGTGGCTGGAAGGAGATGATTTTTTATTTTTTTTTTTTGTTCCCCTTCTCATCCCTCTTATTTTTGCCGCCCCAGCTTGAAACCATAGCTAAGTCATCCCTCACTGGGCGTCCTGGGTGAGGAGGGCCAGAGGCATGAGCTGAGCGTGGGACTGGCCAGCTGTGCCCGCCTCCTTGGCGCTCTCTGGCTGGGGAAGGGGAGAAGAGCTCAGTGGTGGCTGATGCCAGCTGTGCCCCTGTCAAGGGGAAGGTTTGGCCTCAAAACTCAGGCGGCCAAAGCTCCGGTGTGGGGAGGGGAGGCTCTGCTGGAGCCGCCTGGCGCGGAGCTCCCTGGCAGCCGCTGCTCCGGGTGCCCATCGGTGCCAAATCCTGGTGCTGGGTAACGCTGCCGGGAGCGCCGTGCTTTGTGTGTGTGCACGTTTCATCTCATACCCACGAGGGAAGCGTGTGGTGGAGGGGACAGGAGAGGCTCATCTGTCATCCCCCAGCTCACAGGAGCCTCTGAGGGGAAGGGCAGATGCACCCGCGCTCTCCCGGCACCGAGCAGAGCTGCAGACCCCTTCCCCTGCTGCTCCAGCCCCAGGGCCAGCGGGTTTGGAGCACATCACTCTCCTAGCAGTGGGGTTTTTGGGTCCTCCCACCCTCTCCCTCTTCCTTTTTTCTCTGCTGCAGGCTGGTGTCACACAGGCATTGCAGAAAGGCAGCAGCATTTTCCCAAAGCACATGGATTGGCCTTGCTGCCTGTTTTAGTGAGCAGAGGGGCTGTTTCGGAGGCTTTTCCCACCCTCTCCCCAGGCCTGTGCGTGCACGGAGGGAAGGGGTTAGTTGTTGGAGCCCCAGGTCGGGAATGAGAGTCCAAGAGATTCCTGTCTCCCCACGCTCCTCTTTAGCGTGAGCTTCAGCCTTGTGGTTTCTGATGTCATGGGAACTTCGCTCAGTCAGAGTGGCTGTGTTGTATTTCTTTTTCTCCCTGAGGGTCTGTTTTTGTTCATGGAGGAGAAGGAGAGACAACTACCCAGGGAATCTACATGCAACTGCCCCTGATTGCAGCTTCCCTCCTGCCCTCCCTCCTCCAAACCCTTCGCCCTGGGAGGAGAAACAGTGGAGTATAAAAAAAAAAGAAAAAAATTTAAAGCATCTGCTGCAAGCCAGCAGCTCGCAGCTCTGGAGCTAGTTTGGAGAGCATGTCTCCTCTGCTCCTGCTTCCCCTAGAGCCCTCCTCAGCTAGAGGCAGGTGTGGAGTGGGCTGTGGACACAGAGCTGTTGCCAACCTGCACTGCCCTCTGTATTCAGGGAAGGCAGCATGGTTGTCGCTGCTGCTTGTTGTTGATCTGAATGGGGAATGAGTCATTTTCTTGGAAAGCCCAGCAGTGCTGCACTGGGAGGTTTCTGGGTAGAATAGGAACAGTGTTGAGCCAAGCTCTACTGGGGGGGAGAATGGGACTTATGTGGGGCTTTTTTAATACAATCATTAAAAGGGAGGTGTGCAGAGGGAGGTCTGATTAGGAAAGCGTGGCAGGAAAAGGCTTAATTTTATCAGGGGAGGAGGGGAACTGGATTGCCACGGCTTCATGTGATGTGGCCACAGCGGGAGGGAGCAAGAGGGAGGGAGGGGAGACGCAGTGAGGTGGCTGGTGCGTGGGTCACTGGGCTTGGTGGGAATGTTTGCTTGGAGAGAGTGTGAGCATGAGTCACTGCTGGTGCACGAGCTTCCTGGCTGGCCCAGCTCCCTCAGCCCTGTGCTTGGGTCTCTTGCAGATGAAGACAGGCCCTTTTGCTGAGCACTCCAACCAGCTCTGGAACATCAGTGCCGTGCCCTCCTGGTCCAAGGTCAACCAGGGCCTGATCCGCATGTACAAGGCAGAGGTGAGTGCTGTGGGCAGGGGGAGGCTGCTGAGCTGCACAGCTGCTCTCTTCCACAGCACCATGGGAAGCTTGTGCTGCTCCAGGAATGGGGACCCCATCACAGCCATTTATTACTCCTTGCTGTCTGTGGCTTGGGAGCCTGTGGCCATTCAGGTGCTGCTGGCTTGAAGGAAGCTCCTGCCTCATGTTTGCCCCAAAACCAGTCCCAAAGTGGCCATTCTTTGCAAACATGACTTTTGCTGTGTCTTGTCTTACCATAGTGCAAGTGCAGATCTCCAAATTAGGGCCAGTGTCTTGACCTGCTTGTTCTTCTGCTCCACCACTATTTTGCCAGCCAGAGGAGACTTATTTTAAATTACCATCCCATGTTTCAAGAGCCCCAGAGGAGGCTGAATGCTTCCTATTGATTTACCCTTTCTACAGGCCCATCCATGCCATGTGCCAGCCCAGTGAGACCACAGCCACCTCTCTGGTTTGGCCCCCCTCAGTCCACCAGCTCTGCTGGCATTGCCCCAGGCCTTCCTGGTGAACCCTGACCTGGAGAACTGGGCAGTTTTGGCCGTCCCTTATCTTCCTTCCTGCTCAAGCTAACCCTGAGCTTGAGGAAGCAGGACAGGAACTTCCACATCTGGGCTCTGGAGGGAATAGTGTTGGCTCTGCAGGACACACTGGCTGCACTAAAGCACTGGAGGAGCAGGGATGGTGCAACTCCCTGCTGGGACTGGTGGTGCCTGAAAGAGTTAATCCCACACCCTGCAGTGCTGCTGGTGTCAGCCACACTCCTGTTGGGAGCTGGGACAGCTCCTGTTGCTGGGACACACAGCTCTGCGGGCAGCTGTGCTCAGGCCCAGCGCACAAAGGGGTTAACTGTGCCGAACGGCCGCTCCCTCCCCCAGCCCTTCCTCTGCACTGCACATCCTGTGTTTAGGTTCCAGGCCACATACCTCTCTAATCTGTGAGGTGTCACTCCCAGGCCCGCTGGCTCCTTCCGCCCCCAGCTCAGTTTTCCTCCCAGCCTCCAAAGAGGAGAAGTGGGGCTGGGGGCCGACCCCCTCGCCTGGCTGCTCCTGGGAGGGGTGCCCTGGGCTGCTCCTTGGAGAGGGGGCTGTTTCTGGGCTGCAGCTTTGTCACAGGGGCTGGAGACACTGCCTGCTGGAAAACCCTGAGCTGGAGGCTAAGCTGTGAGAGCTGAAGGGTCTGAAGTGAAGACCACAGCACTGTGAGTGCCTTTAAAGTGAAACATGAGTCTCCTAAAACCTAGAGCTTCAGTGTGGTCTGCTGCTACCTCAACAGCCCTGCTGTGGTCCTTCCTTTCCTTTGGATCAGTTCCTTCACAAGCTGGGTGCTCCCCTGGCATCCCACATTCCCCAGGATGTTCAGGTGCTCCTGCCTGGTACCCCACATGCACACGGGGTACAGCTTGGCAGTGATGAGCCCACAGTGCAGTGCACACATTCACTGATGTCTTGGGGCCACCATGTGCTGGCAGATCTACCTGTCCCCTGGCTTGAGAGAGCACAGCTCAGGGATTTTTAGAGACTGGGAGATTCCTTGGGTCTTCTATGTGCACCCAAGATATGGTCTTTTTCTGAAGGCCTTAGTCTGTTTTGAGTAGCAGGTGACCTTCTGTGTGAAAATGGTGGATCCAGTACTGGTAGGTTTCTAGAAATATCTGAGATGTATTAAGGGGAGAATGCAAAAACTGCTAGGAAGGGTAATGATACTAATCTAGGCTAAAGTGTAAAAAATATTAATTCAACCAAAGAACTTTAAATTTAGGTTTTTTTCTTCAAATAACGTTTGTAGGTCTTAAAGGACTAATCCTAAAAACATGATCCTTGTGCTGTTTTGTCCTTTCTTGTCATGGCATGGAAGCTGTGTTCACCTGGATAGGCAGAGGAGAGGGGTCACTCCTGCTCAGGGGTCCTCAGGGTTCTTTACAATAGATACATTATCTCTTTATATATAATCTGTTCTGGGGAGTTTTCTACCCTGATGCTGGCTCAGCCAGTTCCTGCCTGGCTTGGGAGATGATCCACAGGGGTGTGGATGTGGACATGGCAACGTGGCTGGGGACAGCTTTCAGTTGTGGTGTGCCTGGCCCTGCAGGTTATACCATTTGCAACCAGAGGATCTCTTAGACTGATTTTCTGGGAATGACACAAGGTTAGGAGTCACTTAACCTTCATCCTTTGCAAACTGAATCCATCTGGGTGGCTCAGGCCAGGCACAAAGTCACTGCTGGAGATCTTGTCTCTTTGCTGGCTCCCAGTGTATTTCTGCTCTCTCTGCCTTCACCAGTGCACTCTTTCTGCAGTTAGCCATGGCCACCATGAGCAGAAGAGGTCAGCCCCTCAAGTGCTGACATGAGTCTTTGTCCAGCTCAAGGCAGGCAGCTTCTGTGGCAGAGCCTGGGGCATGTGGTGGCAAAGAGAGGGAAGGTTTGGGGTTGTGGTGTCATTTTGTCTAACTGGCAAAGCAAGAGCAAGATTTCAGGTTTTATTTGTTTACCCCTCCTTTCTCCCTGCCCCTCTGATCACCCATTGCAATTAGATCAGGTGAAATCAGACACTCAGCTGGAGGCTCATGCTCTGTAACACACCTGGGGTGGCTGAGAAGCCCTGGGTGTTGGATGGTGCTGACCAGGACCAGCACTGAGTGAAGGCAGCAGCAGAGGATGGGGTCACTTGCTGGAAACAGACCAGGAGAAATCCCACTTGGTGGGAGTGGGGCAGCCCCCAGACCTAATTCATCTAAAAAGCACTCCAAAGGCTTCATCTCTTTTCTGTCTCCTCTATGGGATGGCTTTAAACAGCCAGCAGAAAGCTCAGGTGTGTCTGTGTGTCCAGGAGCTGTGGTCTGGATCCAGGCACTCCAGGGTGGATGAGCAGTAGACTGAAGACATTGTGTCTTCAACTCTGTGTGTTTATGAAATCCCAGATGTGTCTATTTATAATATAATGGGTGAAGATGTGATCGCTTGTAAAGTCCACGGGCTTTTCTTATTCTCTCCATCAAAGGCAAGAGAAGAAGTCGACAGAATAGAGTGTGGTTAAAGCAGCAGCCTTGATGTTTTTCCCCTGAGCCTGCTTTTGAGTCTCCTGACCTTTCCTTCTCTGCAGTCAGTCAGGAAATACTTTCCATTGTAACTAATCTAGTCCCAGTTCCATCTTTAAAGGCTGGACTTGGTGCATGAATCTGCTCCCCAGTTGAGTCCCAAGCAAACCTTCAGTGTGATCAAGATGGTGGCAAGAATAAATAAGCCTGAAATTGAGGTAATGTTGGGTACAGTTCATCCACAGCTGATGCAAAGAAGGCCCTGTTGCTTGGTACATCTGGTAATCCAGTAAATCTGTGCTAGTCCTTCTGGACAGAGGAGAAGAAATTTTCTCTGCTTGTCTCCTCTTGAACTGGCGATGTGTTACATGGAATGGACACCCCTTCTTTCCACTGGTGGTAAAGTCTCTTCATCTGGAGCCCAAATCAGTCTGGTCTTCCATGGGACTCTTTGGAGCTAATTGGGCTGGCATTTCTAGCTGTCAGCATCTCCAGTGTTCATTTCTCTCTTCTCTCCCCTGATGTCCATGTTTCCCAGCCCTGCTTCCTCTGAGACTTTGTCTAAGTGGTTGTGTGGAGAGACAGCAGCAGCTCTGAGCATTAGGAAGCTTTGAAGGTGACATGCCCTGATGCTCACAGGAGTTACTTCTCTTTGGTGCCTTGCCATTGAGATTTGCGGTTTTCTGCCTGGCTGTTGTTCCCCAGGAGTGGATACAGCCATGCTGTACTTTCACTGCCTCCAAACTTGTTTGGCTCCAGTGTGCTTATGCTTGGAGCCAGAGCCTGACCTCTGGCTCCAAAGGGATGACTGTAGGCCTGGGCTTCTGAGCAGAAATCCTTCTGCTTGCCTGTGATGACAGGATGAGGGCAGGGTGCCTGTGCCCAAGTCCTGCCTTGGGGTGAGAGCTGTCTGCAGCACACAGCTTCCTCCCAGCCCCAGAGTCTCCCCTGCTGCAGCAAGTCAACTTTGGCCCTATGGAGAGCACAAGACTCCTTCCTATGGAGAATTGTAATCACATCATGGCTGGTGAGCACATACTGCTGAGCTCTGTGTGATGGAGTTGAGCCTGCTCTGTGACCTGCATGACTTTTGGGCAGTCTGGGTCTGCAGTGACTCAAAAACCAGAGCTCTGAGTGGCTCTGCCTGGCAAGTGCTGGCAAACTCTGACGTGTTTTTTGACCATAGTCCATGACCTTCCTGCCATTGGGCTGGTGAGTGGAAGGGGCTGTGCCCTTGCAGCTCCACTCACCCTATGGAGAGCCTGGATGTAGCTGCAGGAAGCAGCTCTGAGCTAATCTGCGTTGTAGTGGATCTATGTGACTGACCTGTCATCCATTACTCTTCAGTGGGAGGTGGGAGTTTCAGGGGTGAGGGGTTGTCAGAAATAGGATCGGATCTTAAACTATGGCTGCAAAATCGCTGGTGCTTGTCCATCAAAGACCTGAGAGTCTGGAATGCAGTTTGGGCAGTGCCTTGCAGCTGCAGAATGGTGCCTCAAACCCAGAGTGTGGGCACTGGCCTGGGGAGGGAGAGTCTCTCTGCCCCGGGGGGATTCTGCAGTTCTCAGTGTTTGGAGGGTGAAGCTCTTCAAAGACATCAGCTCGAGCAAGGAGAGTGGTGAGGGGAAAAGCTGCTGACACAGACATGCTGCTTCTGCTCATGCTCCAGGCCTCCCCATACTGAATTTCAGTAAGAAAAAGACTCTGGCTGAAGGGAAGGGAATGGGGTTATGAAGTGCTACTGGCCTGAGAAGCCTGATTGGAATGTGGGGGGGGAAACAAGGGGCTGATCTCTGCCTTTGTCTGAGCTGATGGCCCCGAGCTCGTTGCCTCCCGACCCTGCGGGCAGGATGTGGCTCAGGCTGTGTGTACGAGGTGGAAATGTCTCCTGAATTCACCTCTCTTTATCTCTCCTCCTGCAGTGCCTGGAGAAGTTTCCTGTGATCCAACACTTTAAGTTCGGCAGCCTGCTCCCCATCCAGCCTGTGACATCTTAAGGAGAGCGCGGGAGGAGCTGAGGCAGCGGAGGCACAGCACAGCGCTCTCCTCCTCCCCTCACCCCTCCTCAGCACCCAGCCCATCCATTCCCGCACATCCTCATCAGCAACCACACACCCAAAGCACTCGCCGGCCTGGCACTGGAGATGGGACCTGGAGCAGCTCCTCCTGCACGTCCTCACCCCGGGGACGCCTCGCTGGTTGCTCCGCCGTGCCACACCCGCGGCTGCCGGGAACGGGAACGGGGATGGGTTTGGGCAGGGGCTGCCCTGCAGCGAAGGCCCTCTGCTTCACTTCCCAAGAGAAGGGGGTGTGGAGAGGAGGAAGGCACCTGTGTATGTGTTGGGCAGTGGTAACTGAAATTTCCCTTTTGAATTTCATTGGAGTTTCCTGTTGCTGTTTGCTTTGGGAAACCACTGCGCAGGGCGAGGTGTGAGCCTGCGCCTGTCTGTGTCAGCCAGCTCTGCCTGCACCGGAGGTCTGAAACGGGAAAAGGGAGTTGTAGAGAGTGTCTGTGGGTTGTGGAAGCCCAGAGTACCATCTCTCCCTTTTTCTGGGTAAGGAAAGCGCCATCCCTCCACCTCTTCTTCAAGATTTCCTGGGCCTTCGTTTCCCACTAGCACCTCTTCTCTCGGGTGAAGCTGGGAACCTTCTGGGCTGTGGGAGTCTGAGCTGGCTCTGGAGCTGGAGACAGGGTCCCTGGAGGGACCCAGCTCTGTGGGAACAGCTATGCAAAGACACTGCTCAGGCACCCTCTTCACTGGCACAAACCCTGACACATTTACACACATCCATAACTGGGTCCAACCTGCCCTCTGCACTCCCTGTGCTTTGGTGCCCTGGGGCTGGCCTGGCCTCGGTGGCACAAGGTGACCGTGGTTGCTCCTGCTTGGTCATAAACTGTAGTGACACCCCCATAGCAAAGGGATTTCCCCACGAAGCAGCACAATCCCCAGCTCTTTGAGGGGGACATCCCTGGAGCACAGGCAGCATGAGGCAGCAGCATGCAGCTTCTCATGCATTTCTCTGCTTGCTCTGGAAACAAAAAGCATAAATAGCCCAGGAGAGCAGTTTATACCTGGAGAAAGCTCTTTCCCTATGTCCTTCCCTGCTGGTGTTGCTGTGCTGGACCTCAAGCAGGGGGGCCACTTGCAGTGCCACCAGCAGCAGTGTGTTGAAGGCAGGTGGTCTGGATCACACCAGCAGCATCACTGGAAGGCAGAAGGAGCTGGTTCTGTTTTTGGGATGAGCTGTCTCTCCACAGGTTGTGACCAAGATGGTGCACAGCTTTGCAGCTGCGGTGAGGATGTTTCTTCTTGGGGTTCCCAGGCTGGGTGTGGCAGGGACAGAGGTCTGGACTGGTGCTTGCTGGGGATCAGGGAGAGCAGGAATCCTTCCTCTGGCATTCCTGCAGATCATGAAGGGGCTGCCCCCAGCCAGGCTGATCAGCTTTTGCTGCTGCACTGCTTTACTGCTGGGGTGGGAGGAGGAAACCTGGTTGTGATTTTTTCTTTTCTTTTTTTTTTAATTTTTTCATTATTTTTAACAGACCTACTCACTTCCTCTTGTAAAGGTTCTTGCAGGCACTCAGGAGAAGGAGAGTAAGAAAAGAAGCTAAATTAAGAGGTGGTGAAATGTCCCCAGAGCTGAAGCAGAGCTTTCTGGCACTGTTGTTGTCCTGTCTGCTCTTGGCTTGGCCCTGGGCAGTGGGTTGGGGAACAAGGAGATTTTGACCTGAAACAACTCTGTACACTTGTATTTTAAATGAAAATGGAAGGCTGGGGTTAAGTCTTGTTTTACTCCTAAATGGGATGTGTTTTGTCTTGGCTTTCCAAACGGATCCACTCCTGGAATGTTGCTAGAGATCTGTGTGCTTGCTGGGACTTGATGAGTCCATCTCCAGTGGAGCAGCCTGTGCCTGGAGCAGAGACTCACGGTGTCTCCACCTGTGTCCCCTCACCCTGCTGTGTCCTTTGGCAGGTGTGCCCATACTTTAAATGACTCTGCAGCATCTGGCCAGCAATGGCTGAGCAAAAGCCTCTGGTTTTCTTTATGTGCCCAAGGGTTGGGAAGACATCTCTCCAGGTCGTCTTGTGGAAATGAGGCTTCCATGCAAAAGGATGGGTGGAAATTCTGACATTGATACATGGGAGGGACTCCAGGAATGTGGAATACAGCACCAAGAAAGGGTGGAGAGGTGCTTCCTTCCCCTGCAGCTGCAGCATTGCTCCCTGGGACCGTGTCCCTGTGCTTGGGACCTGCGGAGGCGGTGGGAGGAGGCTCACGCACAGCTCTGTGTTTGTTGCTTGCCCGAGTGCACATCTGTCCTGCTGGGGATTTTGGGATGTCAAGCAGCTAATTCTTGTTTGAATCTTATCAGCCTGCTTGGGATGTGCCCCCATCACGTGGCAGCCACTTGCTTTGCCTCCTGCTGCTGGCAGTGACATCCCCCGCGGGCTCGGCTCCTCTGCCCACGCGCGGCAGCCCTTCCTTCCTGCTCCGCGTCCGAAGCAGCACTTCCCACCTCCCCCCGTGTTGTAGGTTTAATTAAAGTTTCTGTGTTTTGCACTGGTGACTGTGTTGGTCTCTCTCAGACTGGGTTTGCTCCTGCTTTGGGAGCAGAGCCAGCAAAGCCAATGGCTGGAGCCTTGGGCACAGGGAAAGGCCTTGTGGATGCACTTGCCATGTCGGTGGTTGACCTCGTGCTCGCACTAAAATTGATTCATTATGTAACTGCATGATCAAGTACTACATCTGGTCTGTCTGTGTCCTTCCAAGGTGTCTTTCTGTTGTATTGTATGGTTTATTTATTAACTTTTTTGTTGTGTCCACCCCCCATCCCATCTGGCATTTGACAGGTAGGTGATGTGCAAAGCCTGATCCCAGGCCAGCAAATACCTCTTGAAGATCAGAGACTCTCATAACCAAAGGATGTTTGAGCCTTGTTTCTGAGGCAGGGTGAGAACTGAAATCTTTTTCTTCAGATGTTTTTCCTGTCCTGCTGTAGGAGCTGACTCAGGACTTCCAGCATCAGTGTAGTTCAGCAGCTTTGTTGGACTTATAATAGACCTGGATTAAATTAAACCTGGACCTTCTCACGAGTGGTTGGAGGTAGCGTAGCCGTGCTTAGCAAATGCTCCTTTTCTTGTCTCTGGGTTACACCTTCTCCATCAACACAGGCCAACTGTGAGTGCATGTCGCTAAAAGCGGCAGCAGTGTGGAGGGTGAGCAGAAATGTCATCTTGGATCACAGATGTTTTCTTTGAAATTCGTCTTGAATGTGTCCCGTGGCGAACATGACGGGCAGTGAAGGGGAAGCAGTCGTAGCGTGGGTTTCTGCCCATCTTTCCCCTCAGCACAGTGACCAAGCCATTTTTTTGTAAATTCAGTTTTCAGAGCTGGATCTGTGGGGTTGCCATACGTAGGCCAGTTCGTGTTGCTGTTTAACAGTTGTCGCCTTTGCGTGGGGTGCGTGTCGTGGATCGCCGTCAGCCTTGCCCTGCCTTTTCCTTCACAGCCCTCCTTTATAAATGATCGCTCATGGCAGCCAGTGGTGAAGTAAGAGTTGAGTGAAGCAGCCTTGTGTGGAGATAGAAGTAACAGAATAAAAAAATACTGCTTGATGTCATTGTTGCTGTATTAGCTTGTCCCTGGTGTGGGGCTCAGTTCCACCGTGCAGTGCTGGGATCCTGCGAGTGGATGAACAAAGCAGCCCCCACAGCAGGACCTAAAATTTCTGACCGGCCCTTGCCAAGATGAAGATGCACTTTGTACCCCAAGGACCTGGTGCTGAACCACACAAGAGCCCTGGACTCTGCACTGTGTCCCTGCAGCTGCACTGGCTTCCTGAGAGAGGGAAGGAGGCAGGAATGGGATGGAGGAGGTGAAACTGGTTGTTAATGATAACTGCTAAGGAAACCCGAACTCTCTCACTGCCAGCTTGCTGGTGGAAACCTTGTACAGTGGAGAAGCTCACAAGAATCTTCTTGCTGCTTCAACAAGGACTCTCCTGGCTCAGATGTAGAATTTAACAGGGCTTTTGGAGGTCATTTCATGCTCTAATAGCCAAGAGGAGATATCTTCATCCTTTAACTTTGCTTCCCTTTCGGTGGATGAGCACTCTTGCCATTGACATTGGAGAAACTCCTTGAACATCCTGGGGACACACAGGATCTTGTAAAATTGTGCCAAACTTCAAACTAGGATGAGCCAAATTGAAAAAGGGCTGTCTCCACATCAGATTCAGCGAGGGCTGAACCGTGACGGGCATCATAAGCTTGGAGCTGGGCTTGTTCTGAGGAGCACAAGGCTGGAAGCAGGTTTTGGAGGTTAGAAAAGGCCTCTCAGGGGGTGGAGTGGTTGCTTCTGCTTGCTATAAAAAGCCTGGGCTTGGGAATGTCTACATGGGCCGGCTCTACGCAGGGCATTAATGCAGTTGTCGCTAAAATTGGAACGAGTCCCTCCCCATGTTCCCAGTTGCAACTGTAACACAGATAATAAATAACATCGAAATCCTGCATTAGAATTTGGGCTCCTTAATGCTCGGTTCGGTCACACCCATGGAAACAAAAGATCCCCAGGGCAGGGATCCTGTAGGAGTGGTGCTGACCCAAGGGGCACTGAGGTGTGGGGTTATGTCCTCCTGAGCACATTTTCCTTCATTTTGGAAAGTAAATTAAGGTTTTGCTGACCCTATAAATGGAGGGAGGAGAGAAAGCAGAGGATCAGTTCTTTATTGCTTCTCTTGTGTTTTAAGGCGCCTGGGAGAGATAAACCCAAACAGACTGTGCTGCACAAGTCAAGGTACCCAGATTTTCCTTTTGGGCATGAACTCCTCCCAGTTTTGTGTGTGAAAATGGGGGGGGGGGTTTGAGATGGTGAAGTATGTGATGCTGGACCCCAGCTGTTGGGTGGACACAGCACTTTGAGGTTCAAGTGCTGATGCTGCTAAAGGATATCTGTGTTGTACTATGGCAAAAAGAGCAAAGCATGACAATATTCCCAAGAGTTTGTGTGTCCTGTGATGATACAAACTATAGAGAAATGACTGGTGTGGTTAGAAATTCCAGGTAGATTGCAAGATACAAGAGTATATTCTTTTATCAAGTACTTGCTGATCACTGGAAGTGACTGCTCTGCAAAGTCTTACTTTTCCATATTTACAGCATATACCTTTAAAATTATTGGTTTAGGTATTACATACCCCCTTTGAAAAAAATTCCCTTGTAGGCGAGAATAAAACTTACAAAAAGGCTGTTACAGAGATCATCAACTCTCTATTAGATAGCTTGGAATATGCTCCACTAGCACCAGAGTTTAGTCTTCTCCAAATTACTGTAGAGGATTTGACTGTATCTTGCTGATCCATCCACATTTTAATTTCCTCTGCACGGATACATATTGCAGGATGCTGGAAATCCCCAAGCCCACTGGAGCTGCAAGACTGGATGTTTCATCCTGTAACACCAATAAAATGTTAATGCATACTAATAGCAACAGCAAAGGGGTTTATGGAGCGAGCTTGGAAGTATTTTATAATTGGTAGGGTATCTGTGTCACAGAGAATTTGGGGTTAGAGTCATCAAGTATTGCACTTTGTCAACACAGGAAAAGAAAAACCCTCAAATATACCTCAAACCTACTAATTTTTATAATTAAAGGGGAAAGATGGGAGATGAATCCCTGGGGAGAGAGTCAAACATAAATTTCATATACATGAGAGAGCTGCCAGTGGTCGGGATGGATTCAGGATCTGTGTGTTCTGTTGCCTGCTCTACCTGGAGCCCTGCTGCAACCTTACCTGAGAACACTACCTCCCTTTCCCACCTGGAAACCAAGGATGAAAACAGCACCCTGCTGTGCAAACCCAGTGAATCTGGGCATGGGGTGACAAAAGTACATCGGTAAAATGAAATCCAGGGAGCTGAGCATGAGTTGGCTTCCAGCAGCTCATTGTGTGTCCTCTCTGCCCAGCCTGGTGCTGTGATCCTATTTACTGAAACCTGAGGTACCAAAACCAAGGAAAATTTGAAACTGGGGTCAAAGGGACCAGGTTTCCTCCTCTTGCATGGTTTCCATCTGTGAGTCTTTGGTTGCACTCCTTATCCTGCCTATTCCAAACACCTGTCTGGGTCTCTGGTCACTGTCTGCTGTGGTGAGGACCATGGGACAAAGAAAGGAGATCCCACCTTATCCAAAGCACCATGTGGGAATCACTGATCCACCCTGGCTGGCACTTTGCTCCCCTTCTCTTCCCACCAGATTGAAGCACAAGGTCTCCATGGTCCATGGGCAGAAGGGGAAGAGCCTGGATGGGCTCAGTGCTGCTTGTTTGAGGATTTTCCCAAGTTAACAGATCCCAAGCCCAGGAATAAACCAGAGGCACTGCCTGACCCTGCAGTGCAGTGGGTTGAGCTCTGGATGTAAGTGCTCCTGAAACAACCTAAGGCTGAGTTAATGCAGTGGTAACTCCAGGGGGAGAAACTGGAGGCTCAATCCTCCCCCTCATCTCTCGTGTGACTGAGCTGAGGGCTCAGCACCACGGAGCCTGGGGTTTGCATGTCCTGGTTCTGGGGTTTGCATGTCCTGGTTCTGGGGTTTGCATGTCCTGGTTCTGGGGTTTACAAGTCCTGGTTCTGGGGTTTGCAAGTCCTGGTTCTGGGGTTTTCATGTCCTGGTTCTGGGGTTTGCATGTCCTGGTTCTGAGGTTTTCATGTCCTGGTTCTGGGGTTTGCATGTCCTGGTTCTGGGGTTTGCAAGTCCTGGTTCTGGGGTTTTCATGTCCTGGTTCTGGGGTTTTCATGTCCTGGTTCTGGGGCTTTTCAGCCTGGCCTTGCCCTCTGGTGTGTATGGAAGGACAGGATGCTTACGGTGCTGTGGGGACAACAAACTGGGGAGGGATGGGTGATGGAAAAGAGCAGACACAGAGCCTGGGTGTGGGGGTTCTCCTCTAGCCCTGAGCATTCCCCAGACACCCTGGGTGCTGCTTTACTGCCGTGCAGGGTCATCCCACATCCCAGCCTGCTGGAATCTGCCTGCAGAGCTTTCACACCAGCTCTGGTGAGAGTGAAGCCTGTGCCTTCCAACGTATTTGGGGCTGGTGTTTGCTCTCCAGCACCAAAGCAAACAGAAGGGTGAATGCTGGAATGCCCTTCCCTGAGCTGTGCACCCGAGCAGCCCTGGCTCTCTGCTAGGGGGGGTTCAGGGGAATATCCCCGGATCCTGAGCGGGCAGCACCGGGCTGCGCTGGCAGCCGGGAGAGGAGGAGAAGGAGGAGGAGGAGGAGGAGGAGGAGGAGGAGTGGGCATGGGCAATGGTTGGTGTTTTGTTCATCCTCACCAGGGAGAAGAGGAGAAACAAAAGCAGGAGCAGCACGGGGCACCGGGCTGGCTGGGTGAGGAGGAGACAAAAATAATGTGCAGAATTTCATCGGGGAGCTTGAAAAAGGGCCATTTTGTGAGCAAACAGTCACCTCCCAGCACAGAACTTCCCAGTCTCCAATTTCAAAATTCCATTCACATCAACATCCACTTTCATGTTGCAAAACCTGGGGAAAAAGGGAGGGAAAAAAAATGCAGCTTCACACATTTCAATGCAAAAGTCTCATTTTGGTGAGGAAAAGAGGGAGAAAGGGCTGCTTTGGGGGGTCTGTATTAGAAATCGAGCTCCCAGAATGGAAGTGTGGAATTAATCAGGGACCTGAGGCAGGTGGGGTTGCCCCAAAGCTGCTCCTGTCGATTGGGGCTGAGCCCAGTGGGGCCATGAAGTGGCTGCTGGAGCTCCCCACGTGGGAAAGGTGGGAGCAGAGCACAGTGCAGATTCTGTGCTCTGGCACGTAGGAGTCCTCCTGAGTTTGGGACAACATGTATGGGGGGAAAACACGTGGATCAGCCTGATAGGGGACCTGCCAGCCAGGCAAGAAGGGGCAGCTTCAGTCCCAGGAAAGGGAGGAGGATGCCAGGAGGCAGGAATGCTCCACAGCAGCGTCATGGATGTGGGGATTTCCCTGGGAAAACCCTTTCCCCTCCTCTGGGCAGCAGCACAAACGGGGTTAATGCTCTGTCTTGTTCCCTGCAGGTGTGGGACAGGTGATTCTGCTCAGCTGGACCAGTCATGGGGCAGGAGTGAGGATAAGAGCAGGCTCTGGTGGGGGCTTCTCCCCTCTGTGCTCCTGTATCTATAAAACATGGAGTCAGTGAGTGGTTTTTTTTCCCTGAGGAAGAGGAACCAGGGCAGCTCTGCCTGGGCTCTGCCTCTGGGCTTGGCTGTCCCCTTTGCTCCATGCCAACCTCCCTGTGCTGTTTGGCATTGGCCAAGATCTTGGATGAAGCTCCTGCTTGTCTGGCGTAGAAATCCCAGAGAGTGGCTGCTGGAAATGTCTTTTGCCCTGAGGAGCAGCTGGAGAAGCCCTGAGCCTCCAAGGGTCTGGGTCAACAGTGCTGCAAAGCAGCCTCGGGTCCCTCTGCAGGCGACCAGGATCATCAGTGGCAACACAGCCCCCTCACCCAGGACCAGCAGTGACACCAGAGGAGCCAGTGACAGGAGAGCAGGTGAGCACACCACTGGATTATGGATTTTGCTTGGCTGAGCTATGTAAGCCCCAATGTGGAGAAGTTAGCAGCTGGTTTTCCCCATTTCCCAGCTAATGGGAACAGCAGTTCCTTCTCTGCAGACCCCTCTTGTGTTTCTCTGATGGAAAGGTGGCTGAGAGGGTCTGTGCACCCCAACTTTTCTGCAGAGCTCTGCCCAGCTTGTGTCTCTGGGGTGCCAGTAACCCCCTGAATCATTTGGCATCAGTGTCTTCTGAATGCTGAGGGAGGATTTTTGCTTTTCCTGCTGTACAGCCAAGCTCCTTGTGCGTCGATGGTGGTGGCAGAGTGTTGCTGAGATGGCTGCTCTGTGCTTAGCGGCTGCTGCTTCTGTGAAAAGTGCTTTTTACTCTGGTTTTTCTATTGTGCTGTTTTTGCTGTTCGATGTGAGGGACAGCAGCTTCTGCCACACAACAGCCTCCTCCTAACTTTCCCACTGTGTGCTGGTAAATCCAGGGCAGGCTTACCTCAAGGAGGAACATTAATCATCAAATCCATAAGCAGGATATAGAAAGGCCAAGTGTGAATAATTACTGCTCAGGTGCTAATTACCCAGGCCCAGACCAAACCCAACATATTAAACAGACCTCTAACAGCAGTGGCCTCTCGACCACGTTGCTGGGTCCCCCATTGCTATCCTACTGCTCTCTCTGCAGGGGACTCCTACAAACATCTGCTAACATGTGCAGATCCCAAAATATTCCTCTGCTCATTCATGTTTAAGCTGGGGAGATGAGATGGGAGGGATCTGACTCAAAATCAACAGATGGAAGGAAGGACAGATAGATCCTCCACTGGGTTCTGCAGAGCACAAAGTTGCTCTTCTGAGGATGGGCTGCTGGCACTGGATATGGGATTGTTCTTGGCACTTGTGGTTTAGAAGGACATGGAGCGGCTCCAGCTGTGGTTAGCACCTGGGAATTGGTGCTTGGCTCATGGTGTGAGAATGGGTTTTCCTCTGGTGGGTGCCCAACCTCCCCCTGGGAGCTGGGGGTGAGCTGGGCTGGCAGCCTGGGAGATGGGAGGGTCGTTTCTGCGTTGCTGTGTCCATCCTTGTCCTTCCTGTGGGATGTGCAGTGACATCCTCGCCAAGCTGAGCTGCTTCAGTGGTGCAAGGGCTTGGCTGAACCGCTGGCTTTGGCACTGGGCGTGATCTGTGACTCCCTCACGGCAGACCTGAGCCCTCCAAGCACCAGAGGGGTATTGGGGGTGCAGGGCAGAGCTCTGTGACCGGGAGGTGTTGGGTTTGTGCTGACCCTCTGCTGTTGGTGAGCCCGGCAGCCACCTCTGCTATTGCCTCTGGGTCAGGGAAATGAAGCGAGATCTGGACTGTCCTGGGCTCCAGGCAGCTGCCAGGTCCTTCTGCCCTTCCTGCCCTCTCTGCTGAGGGCGGCTCACGGGAAAAGCGGGCTGGGCTCAGGCGCTGCTGCAGGCTCGGGTTGGATTTCTGCCTCTGTTAGCGGAGGCAGCGTGTCTGCTCAGGGCAGGAGACTCCTGCCCCAGACCGAGGGGGTTCAGTGTGGTGGCACTGAGGACACCACAAACAGCGGATCTGCTTGTGGAGAGCATTTTGCTCCGGGAAGGGAAAGGCACAGCTGTCTCGCAGCTGGCAGAGCGAGCGGTGTGTGCACAGAGCCGGCTCCCTCTGCCTTGGCACGGTGCAGGACTCCCCTGGCTCCCCTCACTCTCCCCTTCTCCCACCTCCTGCGCTTCTGTGCCAGCCGCACTCCACCTGTCCCTTCCAGAGGAGCCCTCTGTGCCTTATTCCCGCTCCAGGCTGCGGGCAGGGAATGCTGGCGATGCCAGCTCATCCCCAGCCGGGAGAGCACTAAGGGGAGAGAGGACATGGAAGGATTTTTAGGGTGCAACTCTTTAGCATCAGCTAAAGGTCGGGCAGAGCTGGCGAGGGGACAGGCGCTGACACGGGAGCAGAGCTCACGGCTGGGCTGGGGGGCGCAGCGGTGGCAGCTGAGCTCCCTCAGATTTTGGGTCCTCCACCCTGCTCCAACCCATCTGTTCTGCATCTCTCACCGGAGCCAGAGACAAGAGGGGTGGGGGGCGCGTTGGGGGGGCACAGCCCCCTTCCCTGCAGCACCCAAGGGGTTCAGCCGACTTGTGAAGGGATCAAAACATTTTGTGCCTGGAAGACGAGGAGCGTGTGCGAGAATGAGGATGGGCTTGTGTTGGGGGGTGCAACCTTCCCCTGTCACCTCCCTTCTAGCCTGAATGCTTCTGCCATCATGATTAATTTATCAGGTACTTATGAATATGCAGATGAGACTCTGGTTTCCAGGCTCTGCTTTCAGGAGAGGCTGTGATGGGTTTTCTGCTGCTGCCGCCTTCGTAAGAAGAAAAATGTCATGTACCAGCGTTTAAAATAAATAAATAACTGCGCCACCGAGAGCGTGTGAGTCTTCGCGGCTCCGCGGAGCTGTGGGATCTCCTCGTTCGTCAGTGACAGGGATTTTTGAGTGTCCCTGTGGCATATGCACCCCGACTCCCCCTCCCCGTGTGTGCACCGGTGATGCGGAGGCGTCTTTGCCAATTCCAGCCTTTGAAACCTTGTCTGAAGCCCCAGAAACTTCCACTACGAAGGCGGGCGAGAGCTGGCTCCCCCCGGGGAGGGGAGATTTGGAGGGATAGGTGCGCCTGGGGTGGTGAACTCCTGCAGGAACGGGAGCTTCTCCTGCTGATGGCTCCTTATCACTGGAAACCCCGAGGTGTGGGAGATGGGGAGCGCTTTGGAAGGGTGATGGATGCGTGTCTGTGGCTGTCGGGCTAAAGCGATCCCTGACCCTGTCTGGCTGGGCTGCCCGGAGCACGGGCTGTAGGAGAAGGATTTGGGTTTAAGATTCAGCAGCCGGCTGCGCTGACCTGTGGGCGTCTGCAGAAACACCTGGGTTTTAAAACTTCCCCCAAATACCGTGGCAGCAGCCAAGGCTATGGATGCAGGAGCTGCTGCTTCTCCTAATCCCTCGTGCCGGGGAGCCTCGAATCCCGGGACAAGGGAGCGGGATGGGGACGGGGGAGGCCCCGGGGGTCCCGGCCCAAGAGGCAGGGGAGAGGGGGTTTCTCCATGACCCCATGGGTGAATTTTCTGTGGTCAAAGCATCCAGCTCTGGTTTCTCCGGTGCGTTCAGCAGTGCTCCCGCAGTGCCTCCGCGCCTGGGCAGAGGGTTACAGGGCTTATATTTTCAATTGTAATTTTTTTTTTGAGGGGAGGCTATTTGGAGGATCAGCAGGGGAGGGGAGCGGCGCTCAGCCCCGCGGTGTCCTGAGCGGGACAGGGCTGCCCGGGGGCAGCAGCACCGGGGGTTGGGGACAACGCGGCCGCTCCTGCCCCTTCCTCTGCCCCACGGGGGGGTCGGGGCCGCCCCCTCTTTCCCCCTCTCCCTCTTTCCCCCGCTCCCTCCGCGCTCCCCCGGCCCCGCGCGGCGCTGCGGGTCCCGCTGCGGGCGCCAGGGGGCGCTGCGGGCGCGGAGCGGGCGCGGAGCGGGGGCGCAGCCGGGCCGGGGGCTCTGGACCCCCCAAACCCGCCCGCAACCCCGCGGCTTCGCTCTCGGCCCGCGAGAAGGGAGGGCGGCGCTCCCACGGTGATGCGCTGGGATGGAACGGGGGGTTTTGTCCGTGTGTTGGTTTGGGGGAGGGTCCCGGCGATGCTGGGGGTGCGGGGGCAGAGGGACGGCTCCGTCTGCGGGATTTGCGCTGCGTGCTGGAAACTGCGCCTTATGCACAGGGCTAAAAGAAATAATAATTCTCCTCTCCTCAGGTGGCTGAGGGGTGTTGAAGGGGTGCGGAGCGGCCCCGGCTCGTTCCTGTGGGGTAAAGGAGGGGAGGAGAGAAATACATGCACAAAAAGGGGGAGAAAAGGAAAACCCGCCCGCACCACCCAGCGGCCCCGCGCGGGGATAACAAACTCCAACTCAAAAAAAACTTCCCGAGCGCGTCGGGGGGCGCGGAGGCGGCGGCGCTGCCCAGGTGCGGGTCCAGGCAGGGCCGGGGGGTCCCGGCTGCTCCCCTCGCCCGGGGAGGGGACCCGAGCTGCGGCCCCTTCCCCACCGGCCCCTTCCCCACCTGGGACTCGCTTTGCGCGGCACAGCCAGACCCGAGGGGGGGCTTTTGTTGCATCCTGGCAGCCGGGGGGGGCTGCGGGTGTGTGTGCGGGGAGAGGGTGAATCTGGATGGTGCTGGGGAGGAGACAAAGGGGTTTTTCCGAGGCCGGGGGGTACATAAGGAGGGGGGGGCGGGGGTCGGAGTTTCGGCAAAGGCTCCCCGGTGCAGAGGGGAAGCAGTGGCTCAGGAGAGGGGCTTCAGCGGGCTGCGGGGTGAAGGAAAGCGAGGGCACAGCAACTTTATAATCGACTTTTTATTAAGATTATAAATTTAAACAAATCTGAACAGTTTTACCCGGTGATATACAATTCCATATGCACAAAAATACAGGCTTACAAACAAAGAAAAAGGAGCAGGAAAAAAAAGAAGACCCCAACAGACCGTTTGGCAAAGCATCCTCAGTTACACACAGTGCTGATACCGTGAAGTTGGGAGTGGGCAAAAGAAAGAGGAGGGGACGACGACCAGAAAACCCACCTTTTTACAACAAAAGGTTTTTCTTTAAAAAAATAATGTAAAAAAAAATCAAGAGACTCTACAGGAGACAATCTCTTCACAAGACCAAACAATGCTGGTTTTATGATTTGGAAGGCTGAAACCAGAACAGTTAAAACTTAAGGGGAAAAAAAAAAAAAAAGGAGAGGGGGTGAAAAGAAAAAAAAAGGGTCAGACCCGACACACACATTGGAGACGTGAGTCGTGTTACACGGTTACCTGCGGCATCACAAGCACACACCGAGGCGGAGGCTCCGGGCTGCCGGGGGTGCCTCGCCCCCTCCCCGGCGTGGCGGGGCGCAGCCCGGAGGGGACCCCCGGTCCCTGTTTTTCCCCTTCCCACCCTCCCCACTTTCAGCTCTCAGAACCCTCCAGCGCTCCCTTGGCACAAGCGGTGGGAAGAAGTCACATCGCACACGTTTCTTGTGGAAGGAAAGTTGAAATGTTTTCATTTCTGCCTTTTTTGTTGTTGTTGTTCTTTTAGATATATAAAGAAACGCACAAAAGCGACGGGGCAGCAGCGGCTTTCCCCTGTCCGCACCCTGAAAGGCAGCGAGCCGGGGGCGGCGGGAGCCGCGGGGCGGGGAGCGGGGCCGGGGGCGCTCCCGCCGCGGGGTCCCGGGGCCGGTCCCGGCTCTCACGTGGCGCTACCGGCCGCCAGCACCGGCCCCGGGAAACCCGCCGCGAAGAGAATCCGAGCGGACACAAAGAGGATTATTTAAATAGGTGCTTCGTTGTTGATTTTTTTTTTTGTTGTTGTTGTTTGTTTTGTTTTCGTTTGTTTGCTTGTTTTTGTTGTTTTTTTTTTTTTCTCTCATCTCTGCAAAAATAAAGTCCCAAGATCTTAGATTTTTTTTTCTTTATTGTACAATTTATAAAACACTAGCGCGGCTCTGCCCTCCCGCCTCCCCTGCGCACCCCTCGGCACCCCCTCCCTCCCCTCTCCCCAACCCCCCTCCCTGCCTTTGTTTCAGGGTCCCCCCTCCGGAGCCGCCGTCCCTCGGATCGCACCCCCGTTTTGTCAACACCCCCCACAGCCCGTCTGCTCCCCCACTTCTCTCTAAAACGCGACGATGGCCCGAGTCCAGGCTCCCAGGCTCGCCAGCGCCTGCTTGCTGCACAGCTGCCCGTTGAGGGGCTGCTCCGAGTCCGCCTGCTGCCGGCTCACCAGCCCCGTGAAACCGGAGCCGAAGATGGAGATCAAGTTGGAGATGTTGGAAGAGTCCTGGGGGTGCTCGGCGCTGTACTCCTCGAAGCGGGCGCGTTTGGTGCACGGGGCGAAGGGGGGGCCGCCCGCCACCCCGCCTCCCCCCGGCTCCCCTTCCTCCACCCCCTCCTCTTCCTCCTCCTGCCCCGGGTAATACTTGCGCTTGGTGCCGGGCGCGGGCGGCGGGGAGGCGAGCCCCGGTGCCGGCTGGCAGCAGCAGGGGCACTGCGAGCAGCAGTCCTGGTGCAAGTACCCGTTCTCCACCGTGGTCACGACGTGAGTGTCCAAATCCAGCACCGTGGTGCGGCTGCTACAGTGCGGGGCCCCGCCGCTCCCGAAGTCACAGCCGGCGGCGTAGAGCAGCCCCGGGGCCGCGCTGCCGCCGCCACCGGGACCGGCGCTGCCGGCGGCCCGGTAGAAGCCCGGGGACGAGTCTCTGCAGGGCGCTCGCTGCAGCTCCGGGGGCACCGCGCACACCGGCACCTCCAGCAGCTCCGCGCCGCCCCGCGCAGCCCCGCAGCTCCGCGCCTCGCGGTCCTGCGTGTCGGCGGGCAGCGGGAGCGCCGCCAGCTCCGGCGGGGCGGCGGCGGCGGGCGGCGGGCAGGCGGGCATGGCGAGGAGCGGGGCGCCGTCGGGGTAGTGCTGCTGGCGGCGGTAGAGCTCGGCGTAGCGCTCGCTCAGGTAGAGCTGCCGGGCGTTGCGGAGCACATAGGAGACGAGCAGGTTCTTGTGGAGCTTGATGCCGCCTCGCTGCGTGCGGGAGCTGTGGATCTTCCGCAGGGAAATACTGATCAAACTCTGCGCATCGAGGGTGCACTCCATCCTCCTCCGGCCCCTCAGCATCGGCTCTCGCCGCCCGCGCAGCCAGGCACCCCGGCCCGCATCCACACGGCAGCCGGGCGGGTGCGGAGGGTCGTAAGGAAGGAGGATAAAGAGGCGGGGGGGGAGGGAATAAAGGGGAGGGGGGAAGGGGAAAAGGGGGGACAGAGCCTGAGGTCGCTGGAGAAGGGGGGCAAATAGAGAGGGGTGTCTTCAGGGGGCGGCCAGCGGCGGGAGCAGCGCGGGCATCGCCGGGGGCTCCCGCTGCTGCCGCCGCCGCCGCGCTCCGAGCACGGACGGCGCGGGCGGGCAGCGCCACCAGCGCCGCGCGCGCCCCCGCCCCGCCCTCCCGCGCGGCACCGCCCCCCGCCCGCCCCTCCGCGCGCTCCCGCCCGCCCCGCCCACCCGCGCGCGGGCCCCCCCGCGCCCGCCCGTACCTGTCGCGCAGAGACACTGAGCGCCCGCCCGCCCGGCCCCCGCCTTTTATACCGCTGCGCCGGCCCCCGGGCCCCGCCCCTCGACGCCGGCGGTACCAATGGAAAGGCGGCTGGGGGCTTGACGGGCGGGCAGCGCGGCCAATAGGAGTGAGGCGGGCGCCTCGCGCCGTTCAAATGGTGCCAGGCGCGGCGCGGCCCGTGAGGGCGGCGGGGGCTCGGCCGGGCCGGGTGAGGGGCACTGGGGGCACCGGGGGCCCGCCCGAGCGGCGGCGGGGCCGGGGCGCCGCCTCCCTGCGCCGCTCCCCTCGCACAGGTGAGCGGGGGGCGGTGCCCGCCCCGGTGGGCGGCCCCGAGCAGCCGCGGGGGCGGAGGCGCCGCGCCCCGCCCCGTCCCGCCCTGTGACACCCCTGAGGCACCGCGTATCCTCAGCGGGAGCCTCGGTGCTACCGGCACCCTCTGTGAATCCCATCCCCGGGGCTGCGGGATGCCCCGCTCCGCTTTGGGCTGTCCCAGCCCCGGGAGTTCCCGGTTCAGGTGCTGGCCGGGTCCCCTCGCACCCCGACAGCCCCGGCGGGGACAGCTCCTGTCCTGCTGCGGAGCTCCGGCCATCCCCCGCGCTCGGAGCGCAGTCCGGGCTCTCCCCCGCCGTGGGGGCAGGACCGTGCATCAGTCACTCCTCACAACGTGCCCCAATCACACCTGGTTCTCCCCCAAAGTGAGAGCAGGACCGCGCTCCGGTTAATTACGGGCTAATTAAAGCCTTCCGTCCCGCCTTGGGGCACACAGCAGTGTTGGCTCCGCAGGGCAGCGCAGCCCCTGCTCTCCCTCACATGGAGGGTGTAAGGGAAGGGGTCTGGGCTGGTCCCTGCGGGGTTAGGGACTGTAGAGGCTCGGGGATGGATTTAGGGGATGCAGAGACTCAGGAGTGTCCCCACGTTTGTTGCTTGAAAGCCTCAGTCACCGAGAGAGGCACCCACCGTGCCCGGGGAGCAGCAGCACCCACCGGAGCTGGTGGCACCGAGAGCAGCAGCCCCTGTCCGCTTGGTAAGAGCGGGGCTCAGGGCAGGAGGCTGCAGGGTCTGGGTGGCAGAAAGGGGGTGAGATGGGTAGCCAGGAAGGGGCTGCACTGCCAGGGCAACGGGACCTGCTTCTGAAACGTCATCTTGTGCAGAAAGCAGAAGGTAAGGGAGAGAGGAGGGGGTTTCCCCATGGACTGCAGAGGTTCTCCGGGCTGAGTGCTTGCCTTGGGGTCACTCTGGCATCCGTACCTTAGCTGCTATGGGCAGCCTTATGTCTGTGTGTGGTGGGGAAACCAATGGAAAGGAAACCTGTGAAGCCCTTGTTCCTGCCGTGCAGCCCAAACTCCAAACCACAGAGGCAGTGACACAAGGTGATCACCAGGGTCATCAGTTCATTGTGCACAACCTGGGCTCCATGGTTTTTGAGGGGGATGCTTGGAGGGCTTTTCTTGTTTCCTGGCATGGCTGTGTTCTGTTGGCTCAGCTTTACCATGTCCTCCACTGAAGGGAATGGGAGCAGACCCAGCACCTCAGAGGACTTTGTTCCTGGGGAAGGGTGGTTGGGGCAGCTCGTTGCTCCCTGAGGGGCATCTGGCTAAGTCCTGCATGCTCATGGAGCAACCCTCTCCACAATCTGCCTTCAGCCATGCAAGCTGGGGTGGATGATACTCTGAGCATTCCCAGGCTCTTGCAGGATGCTCTTGTTCCTTGTTCATGACTTAAAAAGTGATCACAACCATATCCAAAGGGCTGGTTTGTAGCTCAGTGGGTACAGACAGCACTGGAAATGAGGGGTTATGCTGTGTCTGCCCTCTCCTCCACCTCTCCCTTGCAGCTCCCCCTGGCTGAAAGTTGGCTTTTCCAGGGCTGTGGCTGCACAGCAGCTGGAGATCCAGGAGGTGATAACTGGAGCAGATACTACAGGGTGCAGCAGGATTAGGTTTGGGCACATTGCATAGGTCAGTGCTGAGCTTTGGGTGTTTTGGTGGCTTGAGCCAGGTCTTGCTGCTGCTCAGAGTGATCAAAGGCTCTGCCATCATGGGCTGTTGGGGTTGGTGCTTGTGGACTGAGCCCCAGCTGCAGCTCTGCAGCATTTTCTCTGTCCTCATGGGCACTAGGGAACCAGGGCAGCAAGCACTCCTGCTGCCAACCTGTGCCATATCCTCCACCCAGCCAGCACAGGCAGTGTTTTCTTCTCCTGCTCAGCTGGCATTTGCTGCTCTCTGGCCCATCTCCAGCTGTAAAACCCCAGCCTAGGTGGTTCAGGCTAAGAGCTTGAATTGCCCACTGGCTGACTGTGAAGGGGTGGCTTGGGCAGCACAGATGGGGCCAGGCACAAAGCACAATCTGCCTCGAAGTTCTGCTCACCTTCCCACTACAACTTGAGCGTGGGCTCAGGACACTGCCCAGTGCTGGCCCTCTGCTTTTTCATCATTGAGGGGCCCAGCTGGCCTCGAGTTGTAGATTTCAGTGAAGGGTCAGGTTTTGCAGAGCTCTGCTTGCAGCAGTGCTGGATTTATGGAGCTGTAGAGGGTGGTGCATCCTCGGGGCTGGTCGGGCACCACGGGGTAGCCCTGGCTGCAGGAGCTGCTGCTGTCTCTGGCTGTCAGAGAAGTGCCCTCTGCTGTAACTGCCTGAGAAGCTTCGTGGCACCAGGAAAACCCGAGAGCACAGCAGGAGCCTCGAGGAGATGAAGACGGAATTAAAACTTTAATCTTATTTAGACTCTGGGTAATTAATATAAAGGCTATAAAATGTGGGTCTGATGCTGGTGCTGAGTGCTGGGCACCGTGCTGTGGCCGGCAGGGCTGCAGCAGCTGCAGGCTGGCTCTCCTCCCCGGCTGGATCTCCTGGCAGGTGCCAATGTTTTGTTTGCAGACACGGTGGCTTTAATCCTGAAGCTGGGATGGGCTGTGCACTGTGAGAGCCATGCTGCTTCAGTTTGGCCTGTGGACTCCAAAATCTCCCAGAGACAGGAATCTGGCTGATACCTGTCTTGGCACACAATTGCAAGCTCTGCTTTTCTAAAGAGGATAACGAGTCCTGTCCATTTTCTGGCTCTGCAGCAGCAAGATGGGGCAGGATGGGTTTGGTGCTTGCCTTTCTCAGGAAAACCAGTGTGTCCTGTCCAGCATCCCTATTCCCTGGTGTTGGGGTTTGGGTGCCCTTTCCTTGGGCAAGACCCCTAAGGACCCTACTGTTGTAGTGGACAGTTCATGTAAAAACCATTTTGGTTAAATGTAATTCCAGCTTTTACCTGGCCTTTATATGGTGAGGACCATTATTTCCCCAAAGGAGAAGAGGATGGGCCCAGGATTTGCTCTCTGGAGCGCTGAGCTACACATTTTCTGGTGTAGATGATGCTGGTCCTGGGGACTGCCTGTGATGTGGGCACTGTGGGGCTGCTCCCGGGCTGGGGATGGTGCAGCTGTGCCACATCTGGTCCAGCCCTGCTCGTGTCCTGGTGCCAGGGCTGGTTTTGCAGCCGTCGATCCTGCAGCAGGATCCAGCAGCAAAACCTGGCGGTCTGCTGCTCTCAGCTGCAGAGTAAACAAGCTGGCAAGAGAAACCATTTTGCTTCAGTTAGTAGGAGAAACCCTTTTTAGGTAGCACTTCCAACTGGCAATGCTCTCCTTCATTAACCCCCTCCTTCCCTTTCCAATGAAACGTGAATTTGTAGCGATTGGAGATCAGGCACTTGCCAGTGCAGCTTTGCCACCCAGAGCAACGAACACAGACGTGAATTTACTGCTTGATCTCATAATTTCAGTGCAATTAGACTGGCTGCTATAAAGCAATTTCCCCTTGAGCCTCAGAGTCCTGGGCCTGGGCACTACCCAGCTTTTCTCAGGCAAGGAAACGGAGGCCTTTGGGTATTGGCTGAAACACGAGGTTTTTTGGGTGCACCTGGAACTTGACTCCCTGGAGATGTGTCTGTGAGCTGGAGCTGCGGGTGCCTGGCATGTCTGAAAAGGAGCCTGCTTTTCAGGCTTACTTATTACAAGTCAGGCACCCAAAGCTAGTGGGAAAACAAGCCAGAACAAGGTTTTCAGGCTGAGCTCTTGGAGCAGGGCTGGCTTCTGCCACCTTCTCCTCTGTGCTGGGCAAGCTTAATGTTGCCTGGCTCCCCAGGCTGCTCCCCATCTTGGGGGGACTTGTAGGGCAGCCCCCCAGGTTGTGCTGCAGGGTGTGTGAATGGGGCATGTCGGCTCCCAAAGGCAGCAGCCCTTGGAGAGGCGTATCCATTGATTGATCGAGCGGGCTGTGGGAAGGGCTGTCACCTCGTTGTTGTAGCTGTTAGCTCTTTCTCACAGCTTTCTTATCACAGTCAAATACTTTGTATACAATCCTGGAGAAAAAGGGATTGAAACCATATTGGAAAAGCATTCATTTCGTTATCTTTTCTCCATGCTTTTGGGTGGGGAGCTGTGTAATGCCTCCCAAGCACCACCATGGCACTGGGCATGGATGATGTGCTCAGTATTTTGATTTGGTCTGCTCCTACCTAAATTCACCAACTCATTTCCTGTGTTCCTGGGAGCTGCTGTGCAGGGTATGGGTGCTTCTGTAAGATTCCCTTCATGGCCCTTCTCTGCTGTGTGGCCAAGCACCTGTACCCCACAGGGTGCTTACAAACTCTCCTGGTGCCTTCTATGCTCCTTGGATGGGAATTGCAAGATTCTTCTTTTGACTTATCCTGAAAGGGTGGAATTGAACAAGTTATTGCTACCAGGGTCCTACTATTGATCCTCTCCTGAATGGCCTCTGTTATCCTGCTGCAAGAGGGATAATGCTGGCTGTGCTGGCCAGCAGGTGATGTGACCCAAAGGAGAAGGGGGTTTCTGTCTGTACTGGTGTATTTTAACCCTTTGATGGCTTGCTGTGCCCACAGGTCAATCTGCAGTAGCAGATCTGTTCCTCGTTAGAGCTGAGGAGGGGAATGAGCTGTGATGGTGTGAGCAGAGCTGTGGGTGTTCATGGAGAGGCTGCAGTGTCCCAGTTGGTCTTGGTGTGAGTTTTGTGGCTCATCTTGTGCCCAGAGCTGCTTGTGTGATGCTCTCCAGGGGCAGCATTGTAAAGCTCCTGGCACAGGCACTTCCCCATGTCTCTAACAAACCTGTCCAGCTGTGCTGGTTGCTGTTGGTGCCTTGTTTCCTTGTTTCTGGCATTTGAAGGCCATTGATTTCCTGCAAAACCATTGCAGCATGCTAAAGCTCAAGAAAATGTTGTGTGGCAAGCTTGGGAACTGCCGTTTTGGGAAGAGGGGATGAAGTTGGGGTCTACTCCTTCCAGTGATGATTTCACACCTAGGACTAGGTGCTGCCCTGGGCCTGCCAGCCGAGGAGCTCATTAAACCTCCCTGACAGGCATGGTGCTCACTCTTTTTCTGGGGTTGTGTGGGGTCCTGGGAGTTTCTCTGACACTGTGCAAGAGAAAGCAAATGTGTGCCAGGGGACTCTCTTGGCAGCTGGTGGCTCTCTGAGCTGCTGTGGAGTCTTGCTGCTGCTGCCCCAAAGCATCACTTCCAGGAGCCATGAGGTGCCCTGGGCAACCAGAGCTGTTTGCTGGGCTGTGGTATCAGATAGAGACCTTATTTTAATTGCTAGGTCAGATATCCTGCAGTCTGTATTGCTCTGTAGCCAAAAGTTGATCCCTGGACTTGGTCTGACCCCGAGTTACAGCTGTAAATGAGGCTGTGCTGGAGCACAGTCCTTACCCAAGCTGGAAAGTCTCTCTCCAGCACCAGCATGAATGAGGGATCTTACCTGCAATTCCTGTTCCTGTCTGTCCTGGGTGGAGCAGGACAGGACTTGCTGGGTACTGAGTGGGATTTGTAATCGTGCTCCCTGCTGGCGATGGGAGCAGCAGGCTCGGAGGAGGCTACAGGGCTCTGGGAGGGGTGGAGACCAGCACCTGTGATCTAGGGCTGATCCTGCCTCTGTTTCCCCTCCCATCTCCCCTGTCCCGTGGTTTTCAGATAATCATCGGAGCAGGGCAGGGCACTGTCTTACCACACAGTGTCTGGTGCAGGGGACCCTCGGGTGACTCCTTGCTCATCTCCAGTGACACCACAGGTCCAGGGCTGCGGGTGCCAGGCGACGCTTGGCATTGAGGACAACCGAACCAAACTCTCTGTTCCTGCCAAATTTGTAGGGAGGGAAGTTGGGGTAAAAACTGTAGTAAAGTCTGGGGTGCTGAATGGGAATTTGGGCACGGTGAGGTCCCGGTGGGGATCCCCTTCCCTGCTGGAAGTGACTCCAGGAGTGCTCCGAAAGGGTTAATAGCTGCTCGTCTGTCATGGAACCTCCAGCCCTTCCCGAGCAGAGCCCTCCGGCCGGGAGCAGCGTGGCCTCACGGTGCCCCGCGGATGGACGGCGGCAGAACTACAATCCCCGGCAGGGAGCAAACCCCCGGGGTGTGCCGGGACTGGTAGTCCGGGGCCTGGCGTGGGGGTCCCCGCTGCCACTCGTGGCTGGGGCGGGGGGACCCGGAGGGAATGTGCCGGCTCGGGGAGGAGCCAGCGTGTTCACCCACTTTGTTGTTCTATACCTTAAAGGAGCAGTGGCTGTGCCCGAGCGAGCTCCCTAGCGGAGCCGCGCAACCCGGGCTGTGGGCTTTTTAAAGATAAAAATCACTCGCGTGGCCTCCCTTATTAACGACATCTCCCGCTCTCAGTAACTCCTTCGGCGCCTGGGCATGGCCAGCCGGGCGGTGCTGCTGCGCTGCGCTGGACCGCTCTGGTCCTGCATCCCCGCCAGAGCATCCTCCTCCCGGAGCTCTGTCCCTGGGAGCCCGGAGCTGCCGGGGTGTGAGTGCCGAAACCCCCAGCGCCCTTCATGCCACGGAAAATCTATTTTATTGCAGGGGAGATATCCCCGCTCGTGGTCGCCGCAGATAAAGGGCTGTGGAGAGAAGTGTGGAGTAGCGACGACGTGAGCAGCGCGACAGATTTCTCATGCCACTGTGGCACAGCCGTGACCTGGAGATTTCTTCCTCCCTCCGGCATAATTCAGTCTAGCACCCGGTGCCTCCAGCTAAACACCCTGGCCCGGCCCTGGCATGTGCCCAGCAGACACCCACATCAAAGCCACCGCGGCTTGCCTGGCCCCGCGCCAGCAGCTACCTCTAGACAGCTTGTGCAAACCTGGAGGGAGATGACTGCGGAGCATCCAGCCCTCAGCAGCTCCTGCCTGCTGTGGGGCAGCCGGGGCTGCCTGGGGTGTGTGGTGGGAGCCACAGCTGGGTGGGTGACCCCGTGCTGGGATCATGGTGGGGGAGTCTGTGAAACATCTGTCCCAGTGATGCTGGGCAGCTGCAGCCTGGCACTGGCTGCTTTCAGCTGCTTTGTCCCTGTTTCCCTGCGTTGCTGGTCATTGCCTCCATGTCCCTCTGAGTCTCGGAACAGAGGATGAAATCTCTCTGGCCGGTGAATGTGCTGGAGAGAGGCTGGTGGAGTGCAGCACGGACTGGAAAAGCAGGAATAACCACCCAAACCCAACTGGTGTGGGGGGGCTGTGGTGCTGCAGGGAGCTGGCAGCTGAGCTGGCTGATGCTGGGTGATGCTCTGGGGCAGGTGGCCCAGGCCTGCCTTTGCTTCCCAGGGTCACACACTGCGGTTCACATGTGGGTTGTCACCAGCATGAAGGCAAGGAGAGGGCTTGGGTGGCAGAGAGGAGCCCAGCACTCTTGGCTGAGCCTTTTCCTCCTGGGCTTTTGGGTGCAGCTCAGCCTCCTCACAGCCTGAGTGTTTGCCTGCTGAGGAGCTGTACTTGATCCTTTTCCCTTTATGAGTGTGGGTGTTGGAAAGAGCATTGGGAGCACATGCTCCTGTCTGGAACTGGGCTCTGACTGGTCTGTGCTATGAGTTCAGGATAGTGTCCAAAGTGCTGCCAGCCTAGTGCCTGGTCGGGCATGGCTGGCAGTGGGCAGAGCTGCTGGTCTTGTTTGGTTTTGGAGTTGTCTGGATGAAATTTGTACCCAGAGCAGAAGAACTCTTCCCTGGGGTGCAGAAGGCTCCTGGTGCATGAGTGATGTGGCAGGAGCAGAAGGGCTGAAGCCCATCAGGGCTTGTATCTGGAGAGCCTTGCTGTGCCCAGCCCTGCTGCCCTGTGTGCAGGGACTTATGTGGTTGGGTGCTGGAGCACAACCCATGCAGCTGTGACCTCTTGGACACACTGAAGGCAGCAGGAAGACTTTTCTGCTGAAGCAGAGTCTGTATCACATCCTTTTCTGTACAAAAAGAAACAGTGGAGTGGGGAGGCTTCCTGTGGTGAGCTGCTGGCTGCTGCATCCCTCAAGGAACCTGGGCTGCAGAGAGCCCAGGATGCTGCTGTGCTGTGGATGCAGCCAGCCTGCTGCCTCAGGGATGCTGAGACATGGAGCCTGAAGGGGTCCTGCTAGTTCAGCAGTCTATGGAAGCACCAGTGCAACCTATAGTGAACTATGAACAATGGGGATCCTATGGGATGCAGGGAAGATGGTAGGGGCTCAGTCTAACACCTCGTGCTGTGCCTGGCTGTTCTCCAGAGTCTGTTCAGGGGCGAGGTGAGGTGGTGGGTGCTGTGTTCTGGGCTGAACCTTGGTCCAGTCACTCCCTGTGCTCCATGGTGCTGCTATGCTGGCAAGCTGCTGTCTTGCAAACAGTTCCTGTACATTTGTGTGCTGTGCCTGGCCCAGCAGAGACCTGTTTACAGGGCTGTGTGAACCCTGATACAGCATTTGGGGGAAAATGTTGGACTCCACAGAGACCTGGTGAAGCTCTCTAGTGGAGAAGGGCACAGGAAAACTCTCCTACAGGCCTGTCTTAGCTCTGTTGCTTATTCCTTTTTGCTTTTCATCGCTTGCTGCCATTTGGGAGCCTCATAGCAGCAGCCTTGCAGCTGCCTAACACATTGTGATGGTTGTGTTGCAGCAGGAGCCCTGCACTGAGGCTGCTGAGGTGTGCACCCCTCCACACCCCCAGAGCTCATTGCTTCTGACACTGTCCTGCTCAGACTAAGGCTGAGCCTGGACCCTTCCTGTCTGATGTTGGAGCAGGAACCCCAAAGGGTGAAATGCAGCTGCTGGAGAAGGCAGCAAGAACTGTGGGCTGGGGGTCTTGGAGGTGAAGCTGTTTGCAAACAGCTCCTGGGTGCAGTGGCACTTTTTACACTGTGTGACTTTCCCATGTGCACAGGCATCCCCAAGGCTGAAGGGAACTTTGACTCTGGCAAGGGTGGAAATGAAACGTGGATAACATTGCTAGGCTAGCGTTGCTAGAGGAATTAAGAACCAAGCAACTGCATCCATAGGAACCTCAGTTCTTCCCTTATCCCCCTGCACATCGAAGTTAATTGCATTTCCAACTGACACATCAAGCTGTCCTGCCACGGTTGTCTGCGGCAAAGTCAGCGCATCGTGGTTGCTCTGGGATATAAACCTCACCTCTGGTGTCTCGCTCTCTTGGGGGATAATGTCTTTCCCAGGGCTGTTTGTGGTATGGTCAGGTCTTAGGAGCCCAGGGCTCAAGCTGAGTTGTCTTGTCAGGTCTTTACGGGTATCTCTTGAAGGTGAGACTTGTCAGGCTTAAGCAATGGATGAAATTTTTTTAATGGGTGTTCAGCAGCCACTGTGGAGATGCTTAAGGGCATAAATTTTTTAAGAGCATAATGGATGTTAAGCTCTCAAAAATAAATCCTAAGTCTCTCTAGCCTGTGTTTCCCAAGGTATTGGCGGCTAGCTTAAAATGAGAGAGCAAGCAAAATGAAATAAAAGGCTTTTAGATGGTGCAGATCACCAGTGTGGAGCTTGTGCTTTCTTTGTGTGTCTGAGTTAGCACTTTGGGATGATGAGGGTCTTAATCCCTGGTCAGTGCCTAGGGGACTCAGATTGGAAAGCAGAGTTAAAGGGTTTTCCCCACAGCAGGAAGATTGGTAGGGCAGAGTGGGCAATGCTGGGTGCTAAACCCTTTGGCCCAGAAGACTTAGTGATGGCAACCACAGAGTCTGGTCCAAAACTGCATGGAAGTTTTCCTGATGAAGCAGAGCCAACAAAGTCTGTGTGTGGGAGATGGGCTGGTACCTTCCTCCTTCGAGCAAGAGGCAGGAAGATCTGGATAGAACAGCTCTACACAAACAGTTCCAGGGAGATGACAATGAAGATGTGAGGTGCCAGGGCTTCCTCTTCCACCCTGACCAGATGAGCTTTTCTCCTGTGCAGGAGTTTTACCTGGTCATTGTTGCACCAGGAGCTGGGACAGAGGAAGGAGGTGCTCCCTGCTGACTGCTGCAGTGCCCCAGAGCTGGGGAATGGAGAGGAACTGGCTTCATCCTTCCTCAGCCACTGTTAATCCCAAGCTGGGAATCAGAGCTGCTCATTCTCTCTCCACAGTGATGGGAAGGAGGTGGAAGAACGCTGTGCTGGCCTGGGCAGCGCTGCTGAGGGTGCCAGGGAGCGACAGCCCAAAACTTGTTTGATGTTGTTTTCTTCTCCCACCACTGGAGAAGGGAGGACTGCAGCTCCAGGAGCATGGAGCTCATGCTTGTCTCCTCCTGCCCAGAGGGGCTGGCTCAGAAAAAATGGGAGCAGCCCTGATCCCGTGCACAGCCTTGGGAGGTGGCACGAATGCAAACGCTGGCATCCTGCAGCACTGCACCTTTGTGCTGTTCATGCCAGCTTCCCTCCCAAATCTGCTTGGAAACGTTCCTGCATTCCCCATGAGGTCAGCTCTGCTGTGGCTCTGCTGCTGAGGTCAGCTTGTACCTGCTGAGGGCTTGGCCCCATTTTACAGAGCTTTTCCATGAGGTGTGCCCTGGGAATGCCCTCCCCTGGGCTGTGGTAACAGTGCCTGAAGATGAGCAGTGCTGGTGCCTTCAGGAGGCTGAGGAAGTTGAGGTGCTGGGTGATTTGCACCTGGAGTTTCTGTTCCTTTCTGCTCCTTGCTGGGGTTTGGAGGTAGGTGCTGACCCACTCGGAGGTGACAGGTTCAGAAATATCAAGTTGTGACTGCCTTGGTGGCAGGAAGAAGTAAGAAAAAGTAGAAGATTTCGAAATGACCAGGGAAAAAATATTCCTTGAAATATGGATTGATGCAGAAATGTTACCTGCTGTTTTTCTACTTCAGCCTAGCCCTCAGTTCTGGTAGTGATTGGTGTGTAATAATGGGAATAGGAAAAACGTGTATTTTTGATGTGCACTGGGTCTGCTCAAAGGGCTGTTGTTTATAAAGCCTGACTGCCTTCCTTCATCACAAAGGCACCTCTGGATTCTCTGTCCCATCACAGCTAAGCCAAGGGACAAAAGGCTCTATCTTCCCCTTTTCTGACACTGTGAGGATCCCTGGCTGCTCCTCGAAAACACAAGGTGTGTCTGCACCAAGAGCCTCTGGCAGAGGCTGGCATGGGATGTTCCTCCTTGCTCTGTTTGGCACATTCAGATTTTCTTTCCTGCTTCTCCAGCCCTCTCCAAGCACTGCTCACCCCTGCTCAGGCTGGGAGAGGATTTCTGGGTGATTGCTGCTGGAGTGATTGAAGGTGGGAGAACACCCTCCTACCCTGCACGAGTTTCCAAGTTCTCTGGGCTCCCAGCTGCTCTGGCTGCTGCTGCCTCTTGGGGGAGGACAGGAGGGGCTGAGCAGGGGGTCTCTTCTCCTTGGCACAGCTGCACTGGGGCTCTCTGTCACTCCCAGGAACCAGGCATGGCAGCTTGTCCCCAGATGGAGGACAGGACCCTGGGGGTATTGACCGTCTGCTGCTTTGCTGCCCCAAAAAAGCCTGAAGGCTCTTTAGTGCTGCTGTTCTGCTGTTCCACACTGAATTGCACCAAACCCCATGCTCCCCTCTGTTATCCCTGAAGATGGATGCAGATGACTCCCCTCCTGACATGTGTATGATCTGTATGTGCTTGGCTCTCCTCTCTTCCTGGGCAGCTGGCAGGTTATTTTTGGTTCTGGAGTGGCCCAGATCTGGTTTCTTCTGGGGTGAGTCCCTGCCCAGCGCACCTCTTGCATCCCCTGGGCTTGTGGGAGGTGAGGAGCAGTCTTCCCTCACCCACGTCAGCTGGAGCTGGCAGGGATGCTCCAGCTGTCCCCTGCTGAAGGGCTTGTCTGGCATCTCTGTGGAATGGCTGAGAGAAGAGGACATTGGCCAGGTCTATGGGGACTCACCTGGATGTGGCAGCTCAGGAAACCTGATCTGTGGGCCTCTTTGGGAGGAAAGGGATGGGCAGGAGCAGCTGGTGCTCTCTCAGGGCTTGGAAATCCAAGCCAACACCTCGTCACGTGCATCCCTCTTGGCTCACAGGCTGGAGGAACAGCATCCCCCTTCCCTTGGCTCCTGGCCTCCTGCCAGTGTCCTGCAGTGAAAGCCCCTTCAGAAAGGCATTGCAGGGGCTGAAGGGTTTTCTGGGGACAGCCCTGGGGAGATGCTGGGGACCTCCTGCCCTTCTCTCCTTGGGAAGTCCTCACTGGCAAGGCTGTTCCTTCTCTTAAGCTTCCCTGAAACTTCAATACTTTCTTAAAATCAACGTTTATCCCAGCACTCCTGGAGCAAAGCTTTATTCCATTGCAACAGAGTACTGCTAAAGCATCCTCTCCACGTCTGCATGGTAGGATTTTCGGAGGTCCCTGCTTACCTGGAGGGGGACAGAGGGTAAATGCAATCAAAGAAATGTTTTTCACATGTTAGACACAGGTTGAATATTTGCTGGGCAGTGTGGGAAAGTGAGGCTGCTTGTTTCTCTGTGCCCAGCTGTCTCTGTACGCTGGTGGAGCTGAGCACCTTGCTGGAGGTGAACATCTTGGTGGAACTGAGCCTGCAGGAGATATTTTGAGAGCAGGTATCTACAGTGGATGTGTGTCCCCAACTGCACTGCTGGCACTGTCTATAGAATTCACTATTCAAGGCTTTTAGTGGCTGGTGTCCTGTTTATTCCAGTGTTTGGTCCTATGCTCTGTGTGGGTGCTCAAGAGCCTGTGTGCCCAGCAGTGGAGGAGGGGAAGGAGCCCCTCCCCAGGCTGTCATGACTGAGGACACTGCATCCAAACAGAGCTGAGGAGAGTGGGGCTAAAATTATGGTGCATACACTTGAAAGGTGGTGGCTGGCAGAGGTGGGCTGCCAGGGATTCTGCAGGTCAACCTGGCTGTCAGAGCTGCCCTGATACATCCTGGTCACTGGGAGAGGCTGCAGCACTCCCTGTCCAGTGCTTCCCATCCTCAATGGCACAGCTTTTTCTCACTGAAAACTGTGTCCTTTTCTCTGGGGAGGGAGCATCAACACATCCTCCCACGCTCCTGCTCATCCCCTTCCAACAAAATGTTGCTCTGACGTTTCTCTCTGCTCCTGGCAGGGAGTGAAGCTGTTTCCAGTCCCTGTCTGGGGCTCGTGGTGTAAGCACACAGGTCTGGGCTCTTGTGCTCTGAGCATCCTCCTTTTCTGCTCTGTGTTGGGTTTCTGAGTCACCTCTCAGGACCTGAGAGCCTGGCTCCTAACTCTGCAAGACTGGCTCCTGCCAGCTCTTCTGTGGGAGAGCTCATACCCCATGAGCTGAGGGTCTCATGCTACTGAAAACAGACCCAAATCAGTGTGAATAGGCTTTAACTTACTATTCAGGAGTACAATAGGAAATCAAAGAGATGCTGCATCTCCTTTGACTGTCTGTGTGCTTGGTTTCCTTTGTTGCAGGTGACTGAAAGAAAGAAAACAGGTTTGTTATGAAAGCACCAGGTCCGAACTGCCCTGCTCTGGCAATCTGGAAACCAGATGTAGAGGTGCTGGCTTGTGTGGACCAGAGCTTCTGTGGGTGGGAGCAACACAAGATTGAGGCTGATGGCTCTGTTGCCCCAAGCTGGCTCTGCAGGGTGCAAAGAGCACCTGAGCTCTGCACAGCACAGCAGGGTTGGTGTGGGGGGCTTTGTCCAGTCTTCATCCCTGCCCAAGCCCTTGTAGAGGACAAGCTGCCTCCTGGTGCTTCCTGCTTTTTGGCTGTACAACATGGAACACATCTTCTGCCCTGTGCTTCTGCTCTGTGATCTGTTTTTTCCTTGGTCTGGCAACTCTGTGGTGGGCGCAGCCTTTGGCAAAAGTTAACTAGCCCAAGAGCAAAACTCAAATGCACAAAGCAAAATATTTTCTGTGAGGAATCCTAGGGCTGTTCTGTGCCACCAAGATGTCTCATGGGATGTGTGGCAGGGCCACAAAGCTATGGTCAGGGCTGTGGTGCTGAGCAGGGAGAAGGTAAGGGGTCCTTCCTACAGAGATGAATTCCAAGCACGCTGCTTTCGGGATGGGCTTGTTGGCAGGGGCTTGAGTCCCAGCCCTGAGATTCCCCTGAGCAGTGCTCCACATCCAAACCCTCCTCTGATCTCTGCCTTAGCTGGTGCACAAGCCGTGGACAGCCAGACAGACGTGCCCTGCTGTGCTGGGAGGGTCGCACCCCTGCGATGCCGGAGTCCTGAGCTCTGGCAGCCCCGGGTGTGGGTGCGGGCAGCAGCCTGAGCTCCGGCAGCGCGTTGGACCTGAATGCGATGTGAACTCAGGCTTCCCTTTTGAAGTTTGACACCCGGGATTTTCCCCACCCACCAGGAGGACTGAAGACAAAAAAGAGCAGAGAAGAAAAAGGGGGTGGAGGGGGAAACCCTCTTTAAACTGCTGGTGAGGGCATGTCAAGGAGGCTGGAGCTGGAGGGGCTGTGGGGGAGGGCTTGGTGCGTGTCTCTCTGACCGGCCAGCTCTGACTCACCAACATGTGCAGGTACAGCCCTGCTGCAGCCGGGTTTTGGGCTGAGCCTCGCTCACCCGGCGATGCCGAGAAGGGTTTGCAGAGGCAGGAGGGAAGCAGAAGAAATGGAAGAGCCATTGCACCTTGGCAGTGTGGGATGGCCTGAACTGTGTCCCCTCTCTTGGCCCTTGCAGTCATCTCCCCTTCCCAGCTGCATCCCAGCCTTGGAGGAATCAAGAGGGGTCCATCCCACCTTGGGAGAATCAAGAGAGCTGGGATCTGGCCCCACTGATGTAAGGGTTGCAGGATTAAGTTGCCTTAGACAACAAAGGCCTCGCTCCGCCTGTCAGACAGATACCCCAGGGGCAGACTGGAAGGGTGTGGGGTGGAGGCTCCTCTTTGCAGAGGTAGGATGGGAATGTTTTCTGGTCCTACCTGTCTGGTTTAACACTCCCAGCTGGGGCTTGGGTGATCCAAAAGGGAGCTTGATCTGAGATGCAAGGCTACGACTTATTATTATTTAAAACTTCTAAAGCCTGAAGCTGCAGAGCTGCGACTTGGGCACAGATTCACCTGATAGACTCGATCTGCCAGGGCTAGAGTTGTGGACAAAGGCTGGGTATGATGTCTGTTTGTGGAAGGTTGTGCTGGTGCAGCTCCAAGTGAGACCTGCAAAAGCAGCATCAGGATCCCACCCCATCCCTCATCCCCACCCAGCTGTATGCCTCAGCTTTTGGTTTGAAGTCAAAGCTTTAGGAGGTTGATGTGGCTGCCTTTGGCATCCCCAAACCCAGGCTTGACTCACATGGTGTGTGCTCATCTCTCTGGAGAGAAATGGATGTTTTGTGAGTCTGAGTGTGACCAGATGGGTCCTGCAGGATCTGCTGGACCTCACTGGAGCCCTGAACAATGCCTGCACCTGTGCAAAGTGACATTCAGTCCAGTTTGTACTTCAGCACCATGTAATTCCAGTCCCCAACACCATCGTTTGCCTGATCCTGTGAGTTGAGAGAGGAAGGTGCTCTTGCCAGAGCTGCTTTCATCAGAAATGACCCCATGGCAGCAGCAAGTGGAAGAGGGGGTTTATGACCAGATGGTGTGACATGTCCCAGTGGGAGCTCGCAGCAGCTCAGAACAGCCACCCTTTTTGTGACTCCCTCATAAAGTTAAACTCGAGATGTTTCACGGGAAATACTTCCAGCTCCTAGAACTGCAAGGAGCTGCTAATGTTATTCTATGCTTCAGAAGGACAAACAGCTGGGGTGTTGCTTGTGACAAGGATGTGAGGACCATGCCAGGCTTTGTATGAGGTCTCCATATGATGAGGTGAGCCCACCCATCCATGGCAGGAGGAAAAGTGCTTTGTAGTCTTGAGGCAGCCGGGGCTTGGCTGTACTGTCACCCCAAAAGCTTGGGTCCCATCTTCCCTTCTTCCTGGCCCATGCCCTCTTGTTGCAGACTGTGGGGTTTAGCCTAATGATTTTAACCCACCAAATGTCATGATCCACTTCTCCTCAGGGAACTTACAACCTGCTGCAAACAGAACAACTGCCTGGCTCTGGAGATGTCCTGCGCCTGGTGCCACAGCCATGCCAGATGCTGAAGTCTGGAGAGCAGCACTGAAATCACTATTTCAGCAGGAGGTACTTGCTCCTACTCTTGTGGGAGGGATGCCATGGACCAGTTGCTGGCTGCAAGAGCCGTGTGAGCAGAGCCAGAGGAGAGAGCTGGGATGCCCACTAATGGGAGCAGCAATTCCCCTCTCAGTTCTGGGTCTGTGAACCACACAGTGAGGGAGGGAGGTGGCCATTCCACCAAAAGGTTAAAATAAATGTGCCAGGATCCTGCTGCCTTCTGTAGCTGGGGTAGGGGAGGAAGCCGTTTGTGCAGTTGTTCATAAAAATCAAATGTGAAAGGAGTGGGAATGCTGCGGCACAGCAGAGGGCATCTTGGAGGGGAACCTGTGAGCCACCTGCACGAGGTCCATCAGCCTCCTCCTAGTTCAAATGCTGAGCTCAGCACTGCTGAGACACAGGGAATGGTGTCTCTTGAAACCCTCTCCCTCTCCCCACACAGTGTGGCTGAGGGTTTGCAGCAAAACCAAAAAATGCCTCGTCCTAGAACTGCGCCTTCTGCCAACTTCCCTTATCAGACCCTGTGCGCTCGCCTAAAGCCAGGCACTGCAGGGCTGGGGAACAGCCTGCTCTTACACTGCTCTCTTGCCTGCAGCCTGTTTGCATTCATGATTGCATCCGTGCATTAAAGTGCTTTGAGCTGCTCGTTACCAAAGTGCAGAGTCTGAGTTTTAACGAGGCACCCGTGGGAGCTGGGACTGGGAGAGACGAGCCGCCGTCCTGCTGAACCGCGGCAGAGCTTGACAACAGGCACCGCTGCCTGGAAACGGTGGGCAAAGGCTTTATTGACCACTGGAGGTCACTTTTTCAATAATGCAGTACAATCCAACTTTATTTTGTCAGTACCTTTCATGCAGGCTGCTTCTAAGCTGCTCAGCAGATGCAGTGCAAAGGCAGGGAGAGGAAAAGCTTCTGGAGCTGGGGAGGTGGAGGCTGCTCAGGAGCACGGGGTGCAGAAAAGGCTCTCATGCCTCAGCCAAGAGCCAGAGGAGGAGGAGGAGAACTGAAAATGAAGCAGCCTGAATGCTGCTTTCCTGAGCTGTAGATGCACCTCCAGGCTCTTCATAAGTGAAGGAGTGTGTTTGGTGCTGGGGAGCTGGAGGAGGGGTGGGCATTGCAGAAGGGTGCTGGGGGAAGGCAGGTCAGGGCAGGTGGGGCCGGGTGCTGTGCAGGGAAGGTCACCCAGCATTTCTCAGCCTGAGACAGGCAGTTGTTGGGAAATGAAGGCCCTTCAGCAGCATGGTCAGGAATCCAGCTTGCTGCAGCTGTTTGCTCTCCTAGAGTGAAGGAGCTTCAGAAACCCTGTGATTTCAGCTTACAAAAGAGGCTGGACGTGGGCAGGCTCAGGCCAATTCTGAGCCAGAAATTATGCCTGAATCGTGTTCCTTTGCTCCCTGCATGGTGCTGAGCTGTTCCTGGGAAGGGACTGTGATGTCCTGCCTTCACTGCCTGCTCCAGGCATAGAGGCAACATTTCTGTCCAGGCTGAAACCCCACAGGGGCTTGATCAGACACCTGCTCCCAGCCCTGGATGCTGTCCTTGGACAGGAAGAGCTGTGAGGGACTCTGAGAGACTGCCTTTGGTCACCCCAAAATCCCATGCAGGAGTTAGAAAGGACATCCTGGGAGTCTCTGATACTGGCAGCTGCTGCTTTTCTGAAAGCACTGGGAGGATCTCTACACTGGGAGGAGCAGAGTCCATGAACACAGAAAGGGATGGACACTGGGGGTGGAAAACCCAGCCAAAAGCCTTTGCTAAGGAGTCATGTTTCTTTCAGCCCTGTAGAAAGTTGTTTGGGAAGCTGGTTGTGCCAGATCTGCCATGTGGGAACCACTTTTCCCTGCTGCTCTTTGGTGTTCAGGCTCACCCAGGGCCAGGAGTGGCTGGAGATGGCCTGGAGAGTCTTTGTGTCCAGGCTGAAGACCCCTATTGATGCCTCTTATGATGATGATTGCTCAGTTTGCCACCCCTCTTTATTCTTGACTAGCTGGTTTAGAAGGTGATGTTTCCACAGTCACCAAAATGAGCAGACCTGGGGATTTTGGCTAACTTGATGTTATCATTTCTCTTTGAGAGGTGGGAAAGGAGTAACTGGTTTCCACATCTGTTTCTTTTACAGCTCAGGTAGGAAAGGGCTGGGTTTGCATGGAAATGTTGTGTTTGGAGATCCTGGGTCTGGACTGGGAATTGGTGCTGTCCCTCTCCCCAAATTGCTGCAGGACCTGGACACATGTGAGGACTGTGAGCATTTAATCACCACAGCAGATGGGACTCAAGACACCTCAGAGCAAATATTTTAAGATCCATTTTTATAAAGCCACTTTTTGGCCTATAAACCACCCTCCCCACAGCTCCCAGTGCTCATTGCTGTGAACTCCACTGCTCACTGCTCCTGCTGCCTAGCCCTGCTGCCAACTGGCAGGGCCCAGAAATGTGCTGTCTTGGTTTAGCACTGGATTTTTCTCCTTTCCCCCATACTCAGGATTTTATTTTATTTGTTTGTTTGTTTTATTTGTGGAAGGGATTTTCCTGCTCTTGGCAGAGTGGAACAGGAAGTGATTGTTCTAATGAGGGAGGGTGTATCCTGCTTGCTGCCCAGCCCCAGCCCTCTCTCCCTGTTCGTGCAGCAATTTTTACTGTCTTGGCTGTTGCTGGAGCAGCACATGGTGAATCTCTTGTGCTGGAGGCTGGAGCACTCCTTCCTGAGCTGTTTCCCAGCCCCTGTTCTAGGACATTTTAGAAGATGGGAACAGGGTAATGTTGTTGGAGGGGAGTTCTGAGTATCTCTTTTCTACTCTGTTACCACCTTTTGGGGTTTCTGAGATCAGACAGACTCCGAGGCTCAGTGACACGTAGCCAGATACAGGTGGATGTCCTCCTGCTGCCTCAAATTTGTTTTGCAAAAGGCTGAACTGAGGAACATGTCTCCAGAGGGTGGCAAGGCTGGGACCTTGTGTCCCCTTTTGCTCCATAAGACATCAGGTACAGGTGCCAGACTCCCAGACATGATCCCTGACTTGTTTACACAGTGTGGAGCACTTTCCACTTTGCTCTTCCCTTTGCTGCTTTGTCTTTTAGCCTGGGCCCTGTGGAGCCAAGAACTGCTGTGGCTGCTAACATGGGCAGCTCTGCTTCTGAATGAGCAAAAGAAAAATAAATAGCATCTCAAATTGCAGCTTGTGTGCAACGGGCCAGGTTCCTGCTCTCTTCCCAGCCCTGTGACTTGGGGTAGTTCTGACTTGCTTCTGCTGTGAAAGTGATGGCAACTGAGCCCAGGGACATTTTGGGATAGAACCAATTTAATCTCCCAGTGTTTCCATTTCTGCCTTGTATTAAAAGCTGCTCAAACTCTCCTAGGAGAGCTGCTAACATAACTCACTGGTGTCTCTGCAGTGCTTGGAGATCCTCAGATGTGAGTGGTTAAGGGTTGGACTTGATGATCTTACAGGTCTTTTCCAACCTAAATGATTCTATGATTCTATGGTTACAGAAGCTTTTAATAGCACTTAACTCCTCTGGAACGAAGTCCAAAGCAAGGGGAAATTCACAGCTGATAAGAAAAGCCATGTTGGTGCACTGGGTTAAACCCAGCATTGTGCCCTCTAATTATGCAGCAGTGGCCTGGGCTTCTGGAGTAACTGGGGAAGACAGGATGGCTGTGCTCGGCTGGAGGGAGCCAGGGCTTGATTTAGTGCCTGTTGAGATCAAGGGGCCTTTGATTTCAATGGGTATTGAATCAGGCACTGCAATATCAAATAGGCTAATCAGATAATAACTTCAGATCGTCTGACATAGATTGCTGTCCCTGAGCTGGGGCAGGCAGAGTAAATTGGGCAGGCAGCTGGACAAGGCTGTGAGCTGATCCCTAATGAACAGGATGTCCAGTATGGGACTGGTGGCAAAGGGACTGGTACCTGGGATGGGACATGGGCCAGGCATCATCCCTCCAGATCCAGCACAGGGCTGTGGCCCCCTCCCACCTCACTCCTGGGTGGGAGTTAATGCAGGCCTGGCATGCAGGGTAATGGCTACAGAGGGAGAGAAATTTGGGGTGATTTTGCATTGTTAAGCCCACATTTCCAGCTTCTGGAAATGCTTCCTGCAAGAAAGGATTTGTTTTTTGCAGTCCTTGGTGTATCAGGGGCACCTGGAACCGTTTCTGCTCTAAGTGGGGAGACTGGGCACAGGAAGAGGTGGGATGTAACGGGATGCTGATGCTTGTGGTGGGTTGACCCTGTCTGGCTGCCAGGTGTCTACCAAAGCCACTCTGTCACTCCCATCCTCATCAGCTGGACAGTGTGGAGAAAATACAACTTAAGGCTCATGGGGTGAGATAAGGGCAGGGAGACATCACTCCCCAGTTACTGTCATGGGTAAAACAGACCCAACTTGGGGAAATTAGTTTAATTTATTGACAATCAAATCAGGGGAGGATAATGGGAAATAAAAACTAAATCTTAAAACACTTTCTCCCCACCCCTCCCTTTTCCCTGGGCTTAACTTCACTCCCAATTTGTTTACCTCTTCCCCCCAGCAGTGTAGGGGGACAGGGAAAGGGGACTGTAGTCAGTGCATCACAAGCTGTCTCTGCCTGTTTCCTCCCCAGAGGGGAACTCCTTGCACTTTTCCCCTGCTCAGGTGTGGAGTCCTCCCACAGGAGACATCTCTCCATGAACTCCTCCAATGCAAGTCCTCCCTCTGGGGCTGCAGTTCTTCATGAACTGCTGCATTGTGAGTCCCTTGCATGGGGTCACAACCCTGCCATCAAATCTGCTCCCACACAGGCTCCTCTCTCCATGGAGCCACAGGTCCTGCCTGGAGCCTGCTCCAGCATGGACTTCCCATGGGGTCACAGCCTCCTTCAGGCATCTCCCTGCCCTGGCAGGGGGCTCTCCATGGGCTGCAGGTGGATCTCTGAACCCCTGTGGACCTTCATGAGTTTCAGAGGCACAGCTGCCTCACCATGGTCTGTACCACAGGCTGCAGAGGAATCTCAGCTCTGGTGTCTGAAACATCTCCTCCTGTTTCTTCCCTGACCTTGGAGTCTGCAGAGCTGTTTCTCTCACATATTCTCATTATTCTCTTTGGCAGCAGTTGCTCTGTGTGTTTTGTTGGATTTTCCCCCCATTTCTGGTATGTTATCCCAGAGGTGCTGCTTTGTTGGAGACAGGTGAAGCTTCCAGCAGCTTCTCAGAGAAGCAGCTCCTCACCATGCAAACCCAATACAGTGCTCCTCAGGGATGTTAAATCCCAGGGATGCTGGTTTGTGGGGTGGTTGTCCTGAGACTTGAGCTTTTTCATGCTGAACCTGCCTGTGCTGGCAGAAGACCTGTTCTGTAGCATGGGCTACAGTCCCTTTCCCAGGTGCCCAGGGATTGTGCCCTGCTCTTGCAGGAACATGAGATGTTTGCAACATCCCTGATCTCTCCTGTGCTGCACCTGTGATTCCTTTACTGGGGTTTCTTGGTTTTTCTTTTGGTAGGTGCTGGAGAGGTGTGTGGTGGGGAACAGGACAGGGCTGAGGTGCTCTGGGTGTGGGGTATGTGTCTACAGTGATTGCAGCATCATCTCTGCTACCAGTGCACAGCTGCTCTGCTGGGAGAGGGGTGGCTACTGCGATGTGGCTGCCTCAGAAACTGCCCCTCCAGCTGTCACCTGAGGCCTGGGGTCTCACCTCCCATGAAAGCTTTGGATGTGCTGCTTTGCAGGCCTTGGAGTCTGCGCATCCCAATCCCTCTGGCTTCATCTAGCAGTTGGGTTTTAAATCACAAGGTCTGATTCTGAAGCCTGTTCTGTTACCCTGTGGTTGGGGACAAAAAACCTGTTGTGTCCCACTCTGTGTGTGTTATGTGATGTCTGAGTTTGAGCCCCAGCCCATTCCACTATTGCTCTCTGTGGCTGCAGGAATGTTATCTCTGAGGTCTGCACCTGCCCTGATAGACTTGGCTGGAAGTGGGTCAGTAGGTTTAAAAGTTCTGGGAAGATATGTTGTGATCATATCAGCGTCACACCATAAAAGAAACAGGCTTGAAGTCAAATTCAAGGCAACAATGAAAACTTGGAGAGGAACGGAGAGAAGAGGCAGCGGATCAGCAGATGCACAAATCCCTCTGGGTCCTATCAAGTGTTTTGCCAGTGTTAAATGCTGAGTAAAATATAGTCTGAGAGATCAGATCACTGGGTATTCCCTCCGGATGGGGAGATCCCGGCTTGAATATCTCTTTGGTGAATCATCCTCTGGAGCTGTCAGAGCAGAGATCTGGCATGGGGTTATCGCTGGGTCCAACTGGCTGCTGGAGGTGATGTTGCTTCCAGGCTATTTGGGCAATCCTACTTGAAGAAGACACATAAATAGCATCATCTTGCTCTCTGCCACTAAAGCTCTGTTTCCTGAATGCTTGGATTCAGCAACAGCAAATGAAACCCTTCTGGGGTGGCCTGAGAGGGCATTTACAGGGGAAGGGACAACCAGAGGAGTTTTGGCAGCAGTGTGCTGTGCTGGCTTTGTCTCCAGTAAGGCTTAAGGAGGGACAGCCCAGAAAATTTCTTTAACAGAAACATCTTGGGAATTTGCAAGACCCATTGAAGGGCTCTTTTGGGTCTTCAGCAGCTTCTGGCAGTTTTGCTAGATCTTCCTCTGTGAGCTGAGGTGGGTTACTGGCAGAGAGATCAATACAGGGGAAAGAAGCAATTGCTAAATGACCTTGAGGAAAGATGCTGATGGGCCTGTGTGGCACAAGGAGCTATCAGGCCAATGTGAGAGAAATCATGCAAGGAAAGCCTGTGAAAGACATGGTTAGATTTTTTGCTTGGCTTTTTCTTTTAATCCCTCACTGTGACTCTTACAAAGAGGAATTTTGGATGTGAAAAGATTGTCTTATGTTGCACGAAGAACGTGGTGGGAGGGAGAGGACTGTGCAGCCTTCATGGTGCCATGGAGATGGGTTTTCTTCTCCAAGTCTGGTGTGGGGACATGCTGTGAGGAATCGTTACCTACTGCCTTTCTCCCTTGTTTTGGGGAGCCAGGTGTCAGCTGTAGCTGGTCTACATTCTTCATCTAGGATCCTTTGAGGCAGGATGAGAGTTGCAGATACTTCATTTGAAAAGCTGTGGAATTACTGGGAGAGGGAGTGGATAAATCAGCACGGGCTGGGACTCCCTGACCCCACCAGGGCATGTGTGTGGGGGAGAATCCTGATCCCCCTCTGCTTTACTAGTCCCTGCTCTGGTCTGCCCAGCCTTGCACCAGGACAGCCGCTCTCTGAGCACCAGGGGTGGTGGCTGAAGCAGTCAGCAAGGCTGGGCTGCTCTGAGTACAGACAGCAAGCTGTTCCTGCGCGTGGGCTACCGGGGCTGCCAGGAAAGCTATTCTCATTCAGGAGAGAGAAATGAGCTGTGCAAAAAGAAGGCACGTCTTGTATCGATAGGCATCACCTGCCAGTTCAACCAGTACGTGATGGTACTGCTCCCTGGAGCTGGCTCAGGAGGTTTCACAGGGATGTGTGGGATGCAGGAGACCCTTTGGGCTGGGCAGGTATCGATAAAGGATCCTCCTGGCTCCTGTGGTTAAATTGGTGTGGCTCACCCTGGGTGGGATTCTGCAGGGGTTCCTTGCAACAGTGACAGAGGTGACAGAGTGACACGCTATGATGTGACACAGTGGAGGACACAGTCCCTTGTGTGTCGTGTGGGTGTTAAAAGTGATGTCCCACTGCTGCTCCCAAGGCATTTTCATCCCTTCTGACCCAGAAAAAACATGGGTGTAGAAATGCCTTGGGCTGCTTTTTGGGCTTCTGTAGTCTTTAACATTTTTCCTTGTGTGGTGTTTGAAGCTTGCTGAGGATGCTGCCTTCACGCTGCACAAGGAAGGTTTTATTTCAGCCCTTTGCTTGCATCTTTCAGGAGGAAACTGCTGCGAGTTTTAAGAGAAATATCGACACAATCCTTCCTTTTGGAAAATTTCAGCTCCTGATGGAGGTGTCTGTGTGTGGAGCAGAGTCCTCGAACGGCTGGGTGGAGGGTGCTGGAGCCACTCCACGCTGTAGCCCGAGGGCTCTGATTTTGGGCAGAGCCAGGCTGGCAGGGCGCCGAGCTGCGGGAGGCTCTGTGAGCGCTGGTATCTCCTGCAGATCTGGGATCTGCTCAAGTGTGTCTGCCCGACGCCAGCCCCTGCTCCAATGGTTTGTGTGTGCCTGCCCTGGGATCCCTTGGCCTGTTTGGGAGGTGGAAGCTGCCTGTGAGATTGCTTCCACCCCAGTTTGACATGGGGGAGTAAGATGAAGGGAACTGGGCAGAGATTTCAAGCCATGCCTCTGGGGCAGAAGAGGAAAGCTCAACTTCTGTGTGTCTCATTACATCACATTTCCCTCCTCTTCTCCCAGAAAAAGCCCCAAAAGCTGTGCCAGGAAGTGGGAGATGTCTCACCCTGTAAGCTCCCCATGACAGCCTGTGAGAGGGAAGAGACCTCAACTCATCTCTGCCTTACCAGGACACAACCCCTTCTCCCTCCACTTTTTGGGGGGCTGTGGGGCTCCTCAGCCAGGGGCTGGCATCCCCCCCAGCCACGCTGGAGGCCCCTGGCCCACCATGGGCCGGATGTCAGGGAGCCAGACGGGCTGCCCTGGCCATGGCAGCTGAGCTCCAGCCCTGAACAATGGGGCCATTGAGGGGCTGGGGCTGGGGCTGGGGGTGAGGCCGGGCTGGCCCGGCTGTGGGCTGCGGACAGCGAGGACAGCTGAGCCCGCTTGTTCCACCCCAGCCGAGTTACAGCCCAAAATAGGCACCTGGTGGCCATTCAGAGGCTGGGCCTCTTTGTCTGGAGGCCACAGCTTGTTTGCATGTGAGGATTTTGTGGAGTATTTATGGCTGGGAGAGGGGGAAGGAAGGAGGGAAGCTGGCAGTTGTGTGACCTTATTTTTATTTGTTTTTTGGTGTTAAAAAGGCAGGACTGACGGTATTTTTGTCCCCACCCCACATCTTCCCGTAGGTGCTTATGCTTCCTTGCAAGCCAGGCAGTTCTGTCCTGGTACAAGAGCAAGATGTGATGGCTGCTATGATGGCTGGGCTATGGGGCCAAGGAGTAGAGACAAGAAAAGCCCCATGGTGAGGTTGTGGTGCTCCCAAAAGCCATTGACTGTGGTCAGTGAGAGGGTTGAGATGTCAACATCTAGTGAAGCCACTGCCCTGTCCCCAGGGCAGTGTTGGCCATCTCCATCTGCCATCCTGGTTGCTATCCTGGGTTCCTGTGTGGCTGCCACCGCCACCTCCCCATGGGGTGCACGTGGGTATCTGCAGACATTGCTTCCCTGTCCTCCTTCACCAGACCCCTCTGATCTGCTTTCGTGAGACTGAAATGGATTCTGTCTGGCTCTGATAGACACTGAGCATCTGCTGTGCCCAGCAACTCCGAAAATCGCGCCTCTCTGTAGCCGTGCATGGATTTAAGGACTCGACGTGAGGTGTCTGAAGGGGTGGTTGTGGCTTGAGCCCACTTTGAGTTCTGCTGCTAAAAGCAGGGGTTATGTCTGCGTTGGGAAGGGTGTAAAATTAATGCAATGTTTGGATCAGCTCATTAACTAACTGTGCTGGTCCAAATCTTGCCCTTGGAGGCATGTGTGTTGCTGCCAGAGCCATCAACATAAAGCCTCTCTGCAGCACAGCCGGGGATAGGATTTGGCCTGTTTATATTCACGGTGCAAAAAGGACCGAAGGATTAATGACTGATTACTTCTCGGGCCAGCAGGAGCCTTGGGTACCCATCCAGTCTGCAGATAAAAATGCAGGGCAGACCAAGACAAAGCTTTGCAACAGAATCCTCCCAATTACCTCACCGATCTCCCCGCGCGCCGTAAAATGCACCGTCAGCTCTGCAGCCGGCTCTCAGCCCGGGGACCAAACACCTCCCGACACTGCTCCGAGCCACTCTGCCGGGCTTCAGGGGGAAAAGCCTCACTCTCCCTCCTCCTCGCCCCTCTCCCTGACCTGGGCATCATTTGGAGGCGGTTTGGTGAAGCCTTGGCTGGTCCCTACCTGTCTGTGCATGTGTCTGAGCATCCTATCGGCCCCCCCAGCAGAGCCTGCGCGTTGGATGCAGTTTCTATGGTTACTGCAGCTCCCGGGCCCGGGAAGAGCAGTTGGATGCTGGAGCTGGCAGGACCGACGTCTCCCTCTGGATCAGCCAGAAACTTGACAGGGAGTGTGCAGGAGTGACAAAGAGGAGGAGAGAGGGAACCCAGGAACAAACCCTGTGCCTGCTGGGTACAGGGGTTGCCCCCAACAGGCTGTCCTCTGAACAGGCTCCAACACAGAGAGGGGGAGGGAAAAAATAAAAAGGATGATGAGAAAATTGCAGTTCTGGTGCTCACATGAAGGTGACATTTGTTGTAGCATCTCTAACCATCGATTCGGGAATCTAAACACATGGAAGTTTTAACTGCTGCCAGAGCCTGACTATTCTACCCATATTTGTTTTCTCCCAGCCCTTCTTTCCTCTTATTTAATTCTTTAAGGGTTTTTATCTTGATATTTTCCTTCCCACACACACAAGTTTCCTCCCTGTGTCTATATATTCCTCTCCTGTTGGTTAGGCTAAAAGTTCAAGGCATGTTTAGCCCTCACCACATGTGGTGTTGATGGCACTTGGGAATAATTGGGAGTTTTTTGGCAGCCTTGCTGCTTTGGCCACCCCGGTGTCCTGCTGATGGATGTGAGCATTGGTGTGCAAGGATGCAAACCTGGTTGTGTTTTCATATCTGCAATCAGGGACTCTTCCCCATCATTTCATCTACCCTGCCCCAAATACTCATTGTGCTCACCAAATTGGGTTCTACCTCATAGGCTGCACTTGCAAAGCCCTTTCTTTCTGGCTTGGCCACTTTGCCTCCTCGGAGCAGCCGTCAGACAGGGCAGTGCCTCCGAAACACGCGTGCTGTAATAGGCATCTCCATCCCCGCTCTTATGGGCAGGGTGTGGGGACAGGAATGAAAATAATTAAGCCAAAGGCTTGGGCAATGAAGGGCTCTCGCCCTGACCTGCTTGGGAGGTAACTGGGAGCACAGGTCTCCCTGTGCTTCCCAGGTGAGGAAGGCTGCTCGCCCAGGGAGCTCTCGGTGAGCCCTGAGCCAGTCAGACTGGCTCTCCCATCTCCCCGGGGCAGCTCTGAGCACTGCAGCTCTGTCAGGAGAGGGGTTGCAATGGGTTATGGCTGTCCCTGAGTCAGAGAGCAGAGGGCAGGCAGGCAAGGGAAGGATTTGCAGAGTTCTGGCTGTTTCCAAGTCTGGTAAGCTGAAAAAAAATCCCTGTAATGGCAGGAAACTGCAGCCTGCCTTGTGCACCAGGGCGTCTCGTGGGTAGAGAGAGGATGGAATATGAGTTGAGTGACTCTCCTGGATTTGCACTGGGGACTTCTGCTATGCCCAAATCAAACTGTCTGGCCCTGCCCACCTTGTGAGTGGGCCCCAGTGGCTCCTTGGACTGCAGGGGTGGCAAGTCTCCTCCTCATACTGGGCCAGCCCAAATCCTTGCAGAGAGGAGAGGCAGCAGTGCCTGGGGAGATGTTACATGACTTCTTCTGAGCTGTGGCCTAGTTTTAAGGGAGCCACTGCCCTCAAAACTGTCCAGCCCTGTCCCTTCACCTGCTCCATGTACTCACACCCCCACTCACATTCCTGACCTACACTGGGGCTCCTTGCTGGGCTGACAACTCATTCACCCAGGCAGAATATTCTGGACTGACTGGGCAGATTCCTTGGTCCCAGGCAAGGTTGGGAATGCTTCTTCAGTGGGGTGGTTGCAGTTGGAAAGGCTCCTTCCTCTTTGTCTCTGCAGCTGGATGAGGACCAATACCCAATATCCTGAGCCCTTCTGTCTGAGGTTGTGCAAAGCCTGGGCTGGATGCAGAAGGGGTCAGCTCAAACTTGGGTGTTTCCACAGGAGCAACACCATGGGTGTTTCCCAGGGGAACATCACAGCGTCTGCAGCAGCACTGGACACTCTGCTGTTGTAGGACCTACCCATGCTCTCTTGCTTCTCTTGGGTCCTTTGGGAGGTGGTGAGGCAGAGCAAGAAGCAGCAATTTACCCCAGACCCTGTAGCTCAGCCTCCCTGTCCTGACTTTGCTGGATGGACTCTGCAGCCCTGGCAGCCAGCACATTCCTACCAGCAATTCCCAGGCTGCTGCCACCACCAGAGATGTCGGTGGGAGGCAGAGAACAGGGTGTCTGCAGGCCCCCAGCTCTCTGAATCACCTGCTGAGCCCTTGGTTGCTGGGACTTGCAGCTGCTTAAGCCGTGTTTACCCTTCCCCAGTCCCTTTTCTCCCTTTTCCCCAGGCAGACCGAAGCCAGACAAGAAAGGGCAGATGCGTCTCCCCCTCGACAAGTCTCTGCAGGTGAGCTGGGAGCTGCTTGGCACGCACACCTGAGCCACCTGGCCCTCCTGCTGTGTTAACCATTTTGTGCAGGCAGGCAGGAGCAGTGCTGCACAGGGCTGGGCAGCTCGCCAGGGAATGCGTGGGAGCAGGGGCCGGGGGATGCTCCGGGGAGAGGGAACGGCCCCGCTGAGGATCCTCTTCCTCTGGCTGCAGGCGTCGAGTCGGGCCACTCCCAGTCTGGATCGGTGGCTCACGGTGGCCTCTGGAAATGGAACATCAGGCCTGTAGTTTTCATATTTTCCCTCCTCCTGCCTTGCTCCTTGCAGAAGGGAGCCCCTGGAGAACCAGGTCCATCTGGGAGCAGGGGGTAGAAGGCAGAGCTGGGCAGTGGGAGCTGGGTGAGATGGGTGAGGTTCACTCCTAGGCCAGCACGTTGGATGGCTCCTGCCTCCTCAGCTGAGCTGGAGCCACGCTGGTCCCTGTTAGAGGTGTGTCCTGGTTTGACGTCACACCTGGACTCCCTGGAGGGCATCGTGTTCCTGAATGGGATCACACCTGCAGTGCTGTCCATGTGCTTTCCTTGGGGTTCAGTGCACCTGCCTGGCTGGCAGTGAGAACACTCTCTTGGAACTGGGTGTGGGTATCCATCTTCAGGAAAGCTGCCTAGAAAGTAGCCTGGCTTTCTGAAAGAGCAAAAGCTTGACTGAAAGTAGGACTTTCCCTCCAATCTACTTTCCTTGTCGTGAAGGAGCCATGGTGACTTCTTGTTGAAGGAAATGAAACCCAGTTTTAGTTCCATGTTCTTAGAAATGTTTGAAATACAATGGAGAATGTCTCTGTATTGGTTTTCAGCCCAGGCAAAGGGCAAAAGTTCTTGATTGATTTATATTTCAAACCTCTCTTACCTCACTTGTCTCCCTGGAGTTCCAAACCTCAAAGTGCCCAGCTCCAAGACAGTATTTGCACATGGGCTCATTTGGGTTAAATTCAAGGCTGTTTTTATCTGCTTCAGGCAAGTGTCATTGTGATCCCTTTGGTGTCACTTTGCTGTTCCCAAGTAGGTTCCTGGAGAACAGTAGGAAGCTGAACATGTACATACATCTCCGAAGCACTCGGGTATTTCCAAATGATGCAACCTCAGATTCCTTCTCCACCTCCCCCCACTCCCCTTTGCTTTAGCATTTTTTTTTCGTCTCAAAGATCAGCTTGGGTTTGGGTTTTTTTTGTACTATTTTAGACTTCCTGAGGCAGAGGCTTGCTGGGGGGTGGAGATGGGCAGCCCAGAGTGAGGGTGGTACAGGCAGGATGGCAGGGGAGATGCTGACCCTTTGGGGATACCTTGTTCCAGCCTGTAGGGCCACTCTGGCCTGACTGTGAAACCCTCCCATAGCCAGGGCACAGCATCAGGGGAGAAATAACATCAGCTATTGGCATGCAGGGTAAGCCCATGGATCAGGCTGAGGAACGTGCTGTTTCATGTTGCCTTTCCACCAGGAGAACCAATTTCTGTATCAAAACAACAGTTTAAGTTTGGATGCTGTTTGGATGCTCCATAAAAACATGGATTTTGGCCATTGGTGGCCATTGCTTGCTGGAAGATCCCAGGTTTCTACCAAGCCAGCCTTTCCAATTGTGTGTGTCAGTGTCACAGTGCTTTGTGACTTCTCTCAGCCCAGTGTGGGAATGCTCTGGTGAGGGGTTTTGCTGTTGATGCTTTCACACAGGCTGTTCTCCCCAAAACCTGCCCTGTCGCTGAACATGTGCCAGTGAACCAGCCCAGGGAGGGACTGTTCCAGTTTCACTCATCCTCCAGACCTGTAACCAGCTGGCAGCAATGTCAAACATGACTTGTCCCTGTAGACAAAGTCATGCTCGACATCACTGTAATTAATCCGATTCCTCGAGGTCGTGGTTCGAACATAACCTAATTGTCTTGGGGAGGCAACACCCTCTGCATCACATGGTGTCTCCTCTCAGGTGCAGGCACTCTGTGAAACCTGGGAAGCAGCTGAGCTCAGAGGGGTCTCCTGACCCTGAGTTCTGCCCCCAGTGCTGGGGACTCCCAGTGAGGGGTTGGGAACTGCAGTGGAGCTGTGGTTTCATGTGAAGACCTGCCTTTCTGCTGCCCACCTGCCTATGCAGCTCAGTCTCCCTAGGAAAGAAAAATGGATTGAAAATTTGTTTGCTGCTGGAAAAAGAGGCAAGCAGGAAGTTTGTGTTGTCTGCTGGGATGTGGGACTGGAATAGTGAGCCCAGAGAGGGGAAGGAGAAATGTTTTCCCATCTACAAAAATCTTAAAAGAATAAAATCCTGCCCTCCTACTGCATTGGAGAAACCCTTGCCAGAAATTTCCAGCAGGGCTCAGGCTTTCTGAGCTATCCTCTGGAATAACCAGTGATGGCATCTGTAGCCCTTGTGTGGGCTGGGGTGACCTGGGTTTATCTTGGTGCTCCATGGGGGACTGGCATGGTTTGTTTGCCCTGAAGGCTCCACCCTCCCCAGGACAGACCTGGTGGACATTCCCTTGTGTCATGCTGCTCCCCACAAAATCTCTTGTGTTCTTAGTGCTGTAACAAGGCACCTGGGGGTGTGTTCCCACCAGCTCTGCCCTGTGAAGGGACACACATGGTGGAAGAGATGGGGAACTCCAGTGCCTCGGTTCTCTATTTCCTCTGCTTGGGTTTTATTTCCTGAGTGGCTGCAGTTCATTGCATGAGCAGTGCCCTGCGCTTGAGCCTTTGCACTGATTTTGTACGTGAGGGTAGGGCCCCAATCTCAGAGTTTGTCTTGCTGCCACTCTCCTAAAACCCATGGGGGAAGGAGTTTGGGCTCCCTATTTGCAGGGAACAAGAGTCCCGGTGGTGAGGCTGGGATGTGAAACAAGCCAAGCGTTTTGTTTTGTAGCTCTGTACATGGCAGCGTGGCTAAACGCGGAGGCAGATTTCAAGGCACGGTCGTTTAACTACACTGGGAACGTCTGATTCCAGGCATGCTTATTTCACAGATTTTAGTTGCACATTTCCTGGGCAACAGTTTTGCAAATGTAATTCTGCAGGTAGGCTTTGGGGGCTGAGGGTGCAGCTGGGTGAGTGCTCGCTAGCAAGGGAACGTGAAACCCTCTTCCCCCTGTGCCTTGTGGGTTTGGTGTTGTTTTGTTTTCCCTCTTCAAATGAAGAATTGGAAAACATCTGAGACCAATACTGGGACAGAGTGGGAGGAAGGGAAGATTTTTAAAGTCCTGGTCAAAATAATGGGAACAGTTTCCTTTACAGATTATGAATTTGCTTTCATAGCTTGGCTCTAGTTTGTTTGCAGGGAACATGGTTTGGCTCCCGCTGTCTTCAGCAAAGCTGGACCAAAGTGGCCTCAGTGCAAGACAGACTCAGAATTTGGCTTTATCTTTTAAGGGGCCCATTCTGTTGCTTGTTAGTGGGTCAAATTTTGGAGCTCTGACTCAGGCTGAACTTTCAGTGGCTTTTGCACCTGGAGATTTAAATATCTGTCTGCAGGGGAGGTGAACACCAAACGGCATCCCTAGCTGCAACTCCTTAAGACATTACCTCCCCCTTCATCCCCTCCAGCTGTTTATTATTTCCCTCCTGCTGCTGCTTACCACCTCCACGGTGTGTCAGAAGAATGGGACACGAATGCTCCCACCTCAGCCGTTTCAGCACAAAGTCTGGCAGCGGCTTCCTTCCAGCTGCTGGGGAAAGGGGCTTTGGGCAGAGCTGCCAGCCTTTGCCCAGGAGCCTCGGAGAGCGAGAGCTGTTCCACCGGCGCTGCGCCGGCAGCGGGAGCCTCCGGCACAAGGGAGCAGATGAGCGAGCTGCCGGGGGTGGCAGCGGTGCTGACAACATCTGGACCCACCCGAGCGCAGCGCATCTCCCGATGCTGCAAGCGCAGGGCTGGGACCTTTCGCTGCTGAGCTGCCCCCGCTCCCACTGAGTTCAGCAAGAGTTCGGGGTGCTCAGCCTCTCGCAGGTGCGTTGGGTTTGATAGGAGCCACACCTGAAGGAGCGCGCTGGGACCGCTGCCTGCCGGGCTGGGCGAGTCCCTTTGGGACGGCTCCTGCCAAATCCCCAGGTACAGCCTCGCCAGGGCAAGAGGGAGCCCACTGGAGCCAGCTGTTGAGCTGCAAAGCTCTTCCTGGCGTGAGGAGTGGCTAAAGAGCCACAAATAACCTTTAGAAGAGAGTTGCTGTGGAAGCCAGGGAGTCCCAGAGGAGCTGGAGCTGCCCCCACCTCCCTTTGCTGGCTGCCGGGGGGCTGCGAGCGGAGCATTTCCATCGCTCCGTGCGGGGAGACACAGATCCTGCCTTGCTGCAGCCAGGCAGGCATCGCTGCTCTGCCAGCTCCCTCTTCCCTCCCTTTCATCTTTTTTTCCTCCTCCCGAGTCCCCCCCAGCCTCAATCCCACTTGAAAATCTCGAGGCAAATCCTGCTAAATAGGGAGATTTCGCCCGGCTGCGTCCCTGCCCTCCCTGCTCTCTCGCTCCCTTTGCCGTTTCTGGCCTGCTGGGTTTTGTGTTTCAGTTGTTATAAATAAAGCTCCAGGCACTGATTTGGGTATACAATGACACCTTGTGTTATTAGACAGCACAGGACAGACTTTGCAAGGGGAGCCTGCTCGCCCGCCCTCCCTCTCCTGCGCTGCCTGCGGTGTGCGGGCAGGCTCGGGGGTGGCTGGCAGCAGGTGCTTCTGCCTCCCCGAGCTGCCCAAAATCCCAGCCCTCAGACAGAAAACCCACCCCAGAGCATCTCAGCCCCTGCTTTCACTGGGCTGGGTTTACATAAAGGTGCTGGTGGGAATTTTTGCCCTTAAAGAAGGGAGGCGGAGGGTGATGGGAAAAGTCTGGACTCCCCCTGTTTTGTGCAAAAAAAAAGTGGGTGGGGAGGATTTGCAGGGATGTCGTTGTCACCCATCACCTCAGCCCTGCTGGGAGTGACCTCAGCTTACCCCCGGTCACCCAATGCTGTGGAGCTGGGCAGGATTTCATCCTGTAGCTGTGTCACCTGGATCCTTCCCTGCCTGGCTGCTGTGCACCTGGCAGGGGTGGGATCTGAGCATCCTTTCCCCTCAGGTTGTCACGCTGCATTTTCACCCCAGGAAGAGTTTTGTGTGGTGAAAACACCTCACACCAGCCACCCAGGGGATGAGCACTGGCTGGACTGGGGGGAAACTGAGGCAGATGTTGAGCTACCTGTGCTTGGTTTTGGCTCTTGGCATTTCCTGCCTCACCTCAACACTGAGATTTGGGGACAGGACCCTGGGGCAGCTTTTTTGAGTTATCTCCTGTGTTTCACTGGTCATTTCTCTGCAGGGAACTGGAGCAAGTCTCTGAGCGTTCAAATTGTGGAGAATTCGAAGCAGCAATTTAAAGGCAGGGAAGTAAAAGTGCAGCCTGCAGAGGGAAGGTGGCCTCTCATTGGGGCTGAGTTGACTTATCCAGAGTATTTTAATTCTTTCATAGACTTAAGTTTTGGGGCACTTTTCTAAGTAATTCTGGTTATAACAATATTACTGAGAGTTTAAGGCATTGTTTGAATTGCGTTTTGAGAAGTCAGTGAAAATATAAAGTATTAAAATTCTCCCTTGGAAATTTTTTTTTGCTTTTAGGTATTAGTTGTTTGATTTTCTCTTTCCCTTCTATCCTGTCACCTGTGCATTTGGGCTGTGAGGATGGGGTACCCCAAAACCTCTTTTGAGCTGGATGAAGGGTGCTTCACACCTGCTGGCTGTGTCACCATGGCCAGAAAAACAGACTGGGATTGCTGTTTGCAAATCACCTGTCCAATTTCCTCCTGAGGAACAACATGCAATGGATAAGTGCTGGTGTCCCCTTTCCCCCTCCCTCCCCACCTCTCATGAAAGGAAGGACGTGTAGCACATGGGGTTTTGTTTTTGTGGTCTTGTGTTCACTTAGCTTGTGGAGATGCAGACTTAAGAAGGTACTAACCACCCTCTTTTCATGGTTTGTGATGCCCATGTTACTTTATAAGGTAAATAACCCAAACCACCCAATAAAATTCCACCACTGTGCATTAATAGAGTAATGGAGATATTTAACGTATGCAGTAAAGCTGCTATTGCAGAGCCCTAGGCCTGCTTTAGTAGCTATAACAGGAGTGAATAAGATCTTTTCCTGCTTTTATTTATACACATATAATATCAAATATTACTGAGTTGTTGCTTGTTAATGTTAGCCAAAGGGGTTAAGAGAAATAAAAAGGGATTTTGCAACCATATCAGGGGAGAAAGAGCAAAAGTAGGCCCATTAATAAATGAGGGAGCAGAATCCAGCAATGATATTGAAGTGACTAAGTTACTGAGCTCCTTTTAAAATCAGTCTCTAGTAAAATCAGTGGAGACAATTAGGAGACCTTGTCAGATACAATCATGGGCTCCCAAATAGAAGAGCAGCCCATGAGGAAATAGAGAGGCCATGAGGAATAAGGGAATGAAGCCAGCAGCTGTTGAAGTCAGAGGAAAGACTCATGTTGAATCCATGTAGCTGTCACTGGGATGTTGTGCTGGCAGGTCAGAGATGTCCCTGATGTGGGATGGGTGCTTGTGTCTCACCTGGGACACAGGAGAAATGTGGGGTGGGGTGGGAAAGCCTGAGGAAAGGGGGGTGGAGGTAGAAAAATAGGCTGAGCTGGGCAATTTCCATCTGTCCACATGGCAGAAAGAGTGGGGCTGGCATGGGGGGAGAAGTGCTGTCTCACACTCCCAGCAATGCTCCTGAAGTTATAAATTTGCTCCTGTGTTGTCTGAGCTGTTGGAGGTGGCAGGACTGTGGGAAGAAGCAGGGCATGGCACATGGAAATGCTTGCTGGGGATCAGAGCAGCCCAAGGGAACTTCATGGACACAATATTCCAGTTCTGCCCCGTGCCTCTGGGCATCTCACTGGAGATACACGGCCAAGGAATGAAAGCTGTGAGTTCCTGTAAATGAAATGTGGGTGAACAGGGGGAGGCTGAGCGGTGGGAGCACCCAGCACCCATCCAAGGGTCACATTCTCCATCGTGGGCTTTTCCTCAGGATGATCAATGTCACTGTTTACATCCCACATCATCATGAATGTTTTCATTAGGTGCACAAAGACAGTGAAGTCAAAGAGGAAAGAACTGCAGAGAAAGCCTGGGAAGATTTGCTGTTAGAGGGCAGAAATAACCATGCCACAAGGAAAATGCCAAGTGGATGTAATTGCAACAGAGATCCAGAGGAAAAGAGCTTCTTGCAGAACAGCTGAAGAACTGGAAGACTTGGAATAAATGTCACCGCAGGAATGGAGAGCACTGGTCTAAATGGTGTTGTTGGGGACCCATCTCTTAAGCTAAAACCTTCTGTTGTGGGCATCTTGTGTAAGGGCAAGATCTGCCATTTGATATTTTTGGGGCAACAGATGCTGAGGCCACGTGTCAGACAGCCCTGGAGACACTACCCCGGCTCCTTCTCTCTTGCTCGTGCTCACAGCACTTTTCCAGTGCTCAAGTCTGGGCACTGCAATGACAGTTGAGTGTAAACCCACTGGGAAGGGATTTGGAGTAAAGTACTGCAGTGACATGGAGCCTGATGGATAAGTGCAGGAAGAAAAGTTAAAGGAGTTAACGCCTTGGGTTCTGCTGGTTGCTTTGCAGGGATGTCCAGGATGCAAGAGACCAGCTGCAGTCCCTGGTGAAATGATGTGTGGCAGAGACTGTCACTGTTGTCTAGAAAAGAAGGGTGTAAATACAAAGAAAGGGATTTGGAGGTATTCAACCTTTAAAGTTTCAAGTGAAGGTGGGAGCAGTAGGACTGAATCACACAAAGGAAAATGGAGACTGAATAATTGTTAAAAATCCCAGCGAACGAGCCAGCAGCAAGACAGTGACTCCCCAATGACAGGCTGGCAGTGCCAGCTTTGAGTTGTTTTAAACACAATTATTCAAAGATCACAGATTAAAAGGTGCTTTGCAGGAATATGGTAAAGGGATAGGTTTGCTTCAGCCTTTTTCTCTTTGCTTGCCCTGAATTCCTTTGGCTAAACTTGTTGTTTTTAGAGGAATTGGTTCTTGCGGAGCTCAGCCAGGGCTTGCAGCTGTGCAGAGGGTGGGAAAGCTCCCTTGGAGTTCCCCAGCTCCTCCTCGATGGGAGGCAGGTTGGCTGGTTGGTTTATTTGTTTATTTTGGTGCAGAAAGATAGGATTTTGGAATCTGAGTTTGATTCCTAGCTTGTGGGCTGTTCAGTGAATAACAAGATCTCTGTTCCTTGGCTATCGTTCTGTAACAGGGCTAAGGAACCTTTCCCTCCCCACTCCCTGCTTTGGCATCCCTGTCACTTGCTGGGATAGCTCCTGATCCCCTGGTTCTGTGTTAGCTTGGCCTTCATGTTGGGAGCTGTGGGAGGGGAAAACTGGGACAGTGTGGCTCAGATCTCTATAAAAGCCCTGCTCCTACTAAATGCCCCAAAACTCCTGTTGAAAATGCTTGAAGAATGTTGGTTAAACAGCTTTGTGTGCTTTATTTGTTACAAAATTTGAAGGAGGAAAACTGCTCATGAGGTTTGAAGAGATTCCCTTGGAAGTGTAAAACCATGTAGGGATAATTTCTTGATTATTATTTTTTAATGACATTTGGATTAGGAGGATCCTTGGAAGAATAACAAGACAAGCAATCTTTTCTCTGCAGGTAGGAGGGACAATTCTGATTCCCATGTGGCTGAGGCAGGGATGAGCACTGGACAAGTGTCCATAGTGTTGGGGGATACATCAGCTCCAGCTCTGTTGGTTTTACTGGAGTCTCACACAGGTTGGCACTTCCTTCTACTTAATCCCATTCCTTCTCCTCTTTTCTCTTTTACTTCAGCTATTTAATCTAGAAAAATTCCTAATACATTTTTAATGTGGCTTCCCTGCATGCAGGTTTTCTTTCTCTTCTCTGTGCAGACACTTTTCACCCCCTTACTGTCCCCGAGCTGCCCCCTGTGGCCCACAGAGGAGGTTGGCCATGGTGGGTTTGCCCTGTGTGCCCAGTGCTTTCCTCATGTCACTTCTGATGCTCAGTGCCTTTCCCCCCCACCTTCTCATGACTAAAGTTTGTACAAATCTGTTCTGGTTTAAATTTATGTTATGTATTTAAGAGAGAGAGGGTGGGAGAGAGCCATGCAGACCTCACCCTGAAAACCCAATCCATCCCCATTCCTAGACTCCTTCCAAAAGGGAAGGCAAAAAAGGAATGACCAGATCTTTTCTTCCAAGTCTCATGATTTACAATCAGCCTCTGCCCCACAGAGATAAAATTCTGGAGGATATTGATTTCTAGTGGTTTGCACACCTTGCCTCTTCCCCAGAGCCACAGGTGCCACTCATGAAGAACAGCACAGTGGCCTCAGTGACACTAGATCCGTTTAATCTCATGTGTGCCCATTTTGGGGGCTGGAAATGTCAGCCCAGCTTTGTCTTTGTGTGTCTGACCTGCCTCCAGTGTCTGCCCTCCTGGCATTGCCTCCTCTTTCTGGGTAGCCCCAAGGGGGTGGCTGATGGGTGAAGCCACCCACCTCTGAGAGATGATAAATCCTGTATTTGCAGAGCCACAGGCACATGGGCTGAATTTTGCCAGATTTGACCCTTTTTCTCTCAGCTAGATATGTGAGGCCTGGAGATGTCCCCAAGCATCCAGCTCCCCTGCAAAGGACTGTTTATGTCTCACTTCAGTTTCCTATTTAAACACTCCTTGCTGCTGGAGGTGACAAATTCCCTGGGTGACCCCCACCGTGGTGGGGACCCGTGCAGGACAGCCAGCAGGAGCCCTGCGCCTGCCCAGCCTGCAGCCCTGGGCTGCTCCCTGCTCCAGCCCGGCTGAGCCGGGAGCTGCCTGGTGAGCCAGGGAAAAAAGAGGCTGCAGCAAAAGATGGAACAAACAGAATTTTTTTTTGCATCTAGAGGGGGAAGCACAGAGCTAAAAATAAAACGGGAAGATCAGTATCTGTCAGGCTGACGGCGGATTGGCTCTGTGGAAATGCATGTAATTACCAGGCTGTAGGTAGACATTTGCATGGAGCGAATAGCAAGCTACTGAGACAAGGTTACGCTTTAACCTTTAAGTCCTGAATCTGCTGGAAAACTAAGACAGAACTGCAGGAAATTAACTTAAATTAATAGAGTTGCTGTGACTGAGCCACATGTTACTTGGATGTGTGTCACTCCACGGCACAGAGTGTCTTGCTGCCCCTGTGCCCTGGCTCCTGGAGGAGGGAGATGCTTTGGAAACAAGTTTGGTGTGTGTGGATCTCCTTCCTTGCTTGGGGATTCAACTTCATTGGGGAGAGGAGCTGTGGCTTTTTGTGGTCCATATTCCTCCTTTCTCAGCATCCTTTGAGTTGCCAGTCTCCAAAGGCATTGAAGGAATTTGGGGAAAGGGACCCCCAGCCTGGGGGATGCTGTGCCTGGGGTGGTGGGTGTGGGTGAAATCCAGGTGTGCTGCTCCATGGAGGGGATGTGGCTGGGGAACGGATGTTTTGTTGAGTGTCTAGAGCTTGAGCTCTGTGTGCAGAACTCTGCAGGCACTATTTAGTGCTGGAATTGAACAGATTACAGTAAAGATGGTTCCTTTGTGCATAAGAACTGCTCCGGTGAAAAACACACAGAGGAACGAGATCATGCCAAAACAAAACTGTGTGCTCCCACTCTGGGCTCCTGTTGATGTTCCTGGTGCTCTTGGTTACATGTTGCCTGCTTCCCCCTCTTGCTGCTGCCCATCATCCTCTGGTCAGGCAGCACTGGGTGATGGGAAGAGAGGGACTCCCCACCAGGAGGGGAGATGGAAATGCCATGGGCACATTTGTCATTCCCAACTGGCACAACCACTAGAGCTGCTGCTGCTGTGGGATGCAGGGATGAGCAGCTTAGTTCAGCTGAGGATGGAGGGCAAGCAGGCTGGAAAACATGAGGCTTTGAAGTCTGCAGTGATGTTTTGCTGTCTGTTGTCACCATGCTGCCTTGAACTGTGGGTGTGGTTTAGAGAACCCCAATTTTTCCAGTTTCTTTGCTAGTAGCCATGTTGGCCAGGCAATGCCCATTTCCAAAATTACTGCCTTCTTCCCTCCAGCATGGGGACAATCTTGTTTGCTGTATTGAAGCCACGGCTTGGCTCAAGCTGGCTGTGCAGTGCAGCAGAAGTTGAAAGTAGAAACAGTGTGGTGGGACCAGGTGGTCAGAGCGCGACCGCTCACCTCCCCAGAGGGCTGGGCCACCGGGAGCTCAAACTGCTCCATTGGCTCCCCATCAGCTTTGGAATCCAGTTTAAGGCTCTGGCCCTAATCTTCAAAGCAACTAATGGAGGAAGTGCCAATGGCATCAAAGACTGAATTTTGTTCTGTCAGCAGCAGAGGCTCCTCTGAGGCAGTCCAGAGCATGAAGGCTGGGATGAAACCTGGGAGAGCAACTGCAGCTGGCCAGGATGTGGCAAAGGTGCACAGTGGTCAGGGCTTCTGACCCAGATTCTGGGATTTTTGCTCTGTGTGACACTGGACCCAGGTTCAGGTGCCTGAACACCATGAAATCCTCAAACCTGGTGCTTTGAGGAGTTTATGTAGAGGGAAGCTGAGGCTTTGTCTCTCTGCCTCTAGTGATCCATCTGTGAAAGCCAGATAAGTGCTGCCTCATTTCTTGGGACAGCCAGAGGACAAGCACCTTAGAGACTGTGAGACCTGAGAACTGGAGACATCCCAGGATGTGCTTTAGGCATGAGAGGGACCAAAGTCTGGGCAAATCTACACTGTGCTTATCATTAGGGAACAACTCATTCTCTTCTGCTCTTTCATCAAACAAAGGGACCTTCATCTCCCCAGCCAGGCATTAGACCCAGCAGGCATTTGGTCCCCAAAGGCAGCACTGCTGGAGACTGCACAAAGCCTGGAGGATGCTGTAACATCAGATGTGGAAGGCACTTCCATGTTCCTGCAGTGACCTGGGATGGAGCATTCCTGCCTGGCTGTTGGGAGGTGAAGGATCAAATTGTGGTGATCAAGGTGCAAAGTTTGGCTTTCCATGTGTTGAGTCCCTTTCTTGCTGACAAAAAATAAGAGTTAAAATAGTCATGCATTACCTCAGGGGATGATTTGCTTTGTGATTTTTCACAAGGACAGTGTGGTATAAAAGGGACGTGAGGTTCAGATCTCCCATTGTGCTTAGTTCTGTAATCCACCCTGCCTCCCTGGATCCATGTTTGAGGAGTGGAGGCTGAGGCAGCTTCACACATGGAGGATATCATTGTCTTGAGGTGATCCTGGAGTCAGACCCTGGAAAACTTTCTCTTCCCAAAGAACACCAACCTCTTTGGAAATCTTGCTTTGATGGTTTCTTCCCCACCTTTTCGGAAATCCCCCTCCTGGATGCCTTTCTGTTTGAACTCATTGCTTTTTTCTATCCCTTCAGCCAGTGCAGCCTAGGAACAAAAACTGGAACACCCTGTTTTAACTCCAGGCTTCTCCTGCCTGCAACACAGCCAGACTTTAAAGCAAGCCAGTTGTGCCCAAAATTCAGGCTGTTGTTTTTCCAGCTCTGTCAGCTGGCCTGATAAAAGCTATGGCCTCTCCCTTCTCCCTCTCTCTGCCTTCGATCCATGCTCTTTTTTTTTTTTTTGGATGTTGGTTCCTCATCAGTAAGCAGCAAGCAAGAGCCCTCCCTCGTTAGAGCAGCGCAAGGCAGAATTTAAGGCAGTTGGATCTTCTGCAGGAAGAGAAGTCTGAAATAGTTGTTGGAGAGGGAGGTGCTGACAGTGGGGACGACCACCAGCTTTCCAGCAGGCCTTTGTTGAGTGTGCATGAGGAAAGGTTTGTCCCTGTCACTTGTCCCTCTGTCACAACAGGCTGCTTGTTCCCACAGGCTTTGCCATCATTTTCTCACCTCCTTCCTGGGTCCCTGCTTTTGTCGATTGTTTGTGAAATCCTGAGGGGATTGAATTGTCCTTGGAGCCACAAGACAGTGCCCCAGGGCATGGAGGGACAGTGGAGGAGCTCCTGCTCTGCTCTGCTCTGCTCTGCTCTGCCTGTGGCTGCTGACACACAGAGGGATGCGCTGCTCATGATGCAGCTCTGGGAACACCACCTTCCACAGCCTGCTGGTTTGAGGGGAATTCCAGTCGAATGCCACATTGTAAACTTGGTGTGGGCAAGCCCTGTGGTCTGGTGTGCCCATATCTACCTGAAACTAGCTTTAAATTAGTCTTGGTAGCAGGGCATAAAGGACTTGGTGTCTTGGATAAGACCAGGTCTACCAAACTCTCTCTCTACCCATCATTAGGTGTACCCATCATTTGATCAAGCTAATTACCAGGATCAAATACCAGTGCTGTAAACCCACACCCTGATGAGCCTGGGAAAGCTGGAGTGCTGTGCAAGTGCAGCTGCCTTGGTCTGAAGCACCCAGTGCTCGGTTCAGTCTCGTGTTGGGTGTCCTTGCAGCTTTGACGTAACGATACATTTTTGTTTTTGTGGAAACGAACCAAAAGAATGGGGGGAAGTGCTTACAAACTCGTTTTTAATGAAGATCCTGACATGGAGACTGATCCTTTGTCCAGATATGAATGTATTTATGCCAGTGGCACCTTGCCATTCATACAGCAGCTTACACACTGTGTAATGTGATAGCAGTGTGTACAAGTGAGGCTGGAGCACAAAACATTGAGAGATCAGGGTTTGGTTTTTCCTTCCCCTGTTCTTTGTGGGGTTACACTGGCTGATACCAGCTGAGGAGAGAGTAGTTTTTTTCTCCTAACTTGTTTTAGAGGAACACTAAGCTCCAGTATTTGGTGTTGGTTGTACATCCATGGTACTGTTGTGTTAGGGATGCCTGGTGTGATGAAACCCTGAGCTTCAGTGCAGTTGAGATGCTGGAAAGAGGGTGAAAATCCCAGCTTTCATCTTTTGTATCTGAAGGAATTTGTACTATTTTTACTGTTTGTTTTTGTTTCTCCCCTCCCCTTTTAACTATGCACCTTAGCATTTTCTGTGGGCCCTGTCACTGGGATGGCTCCATTTGGACTTTGAAACCGATGACTCAGCGTCATGGTTGTTTAGAATAGTTTTAAGTTATTTTTGCTATCCAGCCCCATTTTCTATCATCATGCTGCAATTACTGAAGTTCCAGCTCTGCAGGGGAACACTTGCTTCTTTTAAACAAATGGTTTCCTTTGGAATTAGAAAACTTAGTTTATGGAAACAATTCTGTGGGCCTTTGATTATTAATCTATCATGAAGGATCTAATTCTATTTTATTTAAAAATATTAAATCTTAATTTTAGCAAACCTAAATTTGGAAGCAGGTTTTGAACCAAGGCAATTCCTTTAACATGAACTTTGGCGTGTGTGCTTCTTTTTACAAGGTAAATCTGCCCTTTGCTGGCTCTGTGATATGTGGTTAATCCTGTTGAGCCTGATCTGATGGGACTGGGGCTGGAGGGAGCCGAGCAGGGCTGAGTATCGGTGTGGGAGATCTGATCTCCTCTGGGAGGGCAGCCTGGACTGGGGCTGGCTGACACCCCCTGCCCCTGAGCCTCTGTTCTCTCTGCCTGCCAAAGCCATGGGCTCAGCCCTGGGTTTCAGTGATCCTACCTCTACTGGGAAGGGCTTTGTTTGGTTTTGTTTGGTTTTTCCCTTAGTCCAAAGAAGAAAAAAAAAATAAAGGAAAGTGTTTGCTGTTGTATTGGATCCATAAATGGGATTTTTAAGCTGTTGCAGCTGTCTGGAGACTGCTCAGGCCAAGCTGATTTCCAAGTGGGGTGGCACAGGCATTTTTTAGTCCATTCACATGGGTTGATGTAACACCTGGTTGCTGTTTTTTCAGAGGTGAGATGTGCTGGTACCAGCTCTGGAGGTACTGTGCCACCTTCTCCTGCCCTGGCTCTCAGGGACTGATTTGTGTGGGAGAGCAGAGCCCAGATCTCTGGGGGATCAGGAGATCAAGAGGACATGGGAATGGGCTTCCTCTGGGCACTCAAGGTTGTTGCTGGCTCCTGATGGGTGCGAGCACCCGTGTGCTGAATCCTGCCCCTGAGTCCAGGGGAATTCACTCTGACACCTCGGAGCCAAACCTCACCCTGAGAGATTTCTCCCCAGCGCCATGATTTTAAATGGTGTGAATGGAAGGACTCAACATTTCCCTTCTCTGGGGTGCACAGTAAGCCTTGCCAGGCTGTGGCTGTCCCCAGGTCCCCACAGGACCCTGCTGAGGCCATGGTCCAGGACATGGGGCTGTGAATGGCGGGGGACATCGGGCTGTGTGGTGCCTGGGGCTGTGCTGGCTGCTCTGATGGCTTTTGGCCAGGGCTGAGGATGGTCCCCTGCCTCTCACCAAGCCATGGGAAGGGGAAGAGGAGGGCTGCATTCCCAGGGATTTTTTAGGGTTTTGCTGGGGGTTTTTTTTGGAGAGGGAGTGGTGCTGCATTTAGATACTCGGTCTTAGGGTGGATTCCTCTCTCCCACTGTCTCTGGACGCTTGAGAAGCCTCTTCCACAGCAGGGAAGGGGTTAAGGCTTCCTCGCCGGCCTGGGAGCTGCTGCTGGCTGCCTGTTGCCCTTCCGGGGCTGCCGGGCTGAGGTTTGCTGGTATGTGTGCAATGCGGAGCCGGCCGGCCAAGAGCACCCAGCCCTCGCCCCAGCGCTGCGAAATTCCCGGCACAGCCTCCCCTGGCTCGCTCCTTCCGTGCTGAGTGATGGGGCTGGGGATCAGGGACCTGCTGGGAGAGCAAAGCCAGGAGCTGCAGGGCTCCACTTGGAAAAGAGTCGAGCTGCAAGGGAGTAACCTGGGCTCCACTGAGACGTTCTTGCACAGGGGAGAGTCCCTGGACACCTCTTTGTGCTGGCCCAAGGTTTCGTGTCTGTGCTCGTGTCCTCACCTTCACGATGCCACAGGCAGGGAATGGGAGGGTGGCAAAGTGCTTTGGCTGGTGCTATGGGATTACACCTGATGGGGAACTGGGTTTCGAGCAGGCTCTTGCTTCCTGAGGCAGGGGAGAGGGTTTAGTGCAGACACAGGCAAGAGCTGGAAAACTGCAGCAGCAGCAGCAGCAGCATTTGAGCCGAAACATAGTGAGAAGCTTTAGAGGGAGATGCAGGCTTTGAGGGAGATGCAGATTGCCTGGAGTTCTCTCTGCAAGAAAAATTTATGTCCCTTATATAACTGGGGAAAACCAAACAAAGAAACTTGTCTCCAAGTGGGAACGTGGTGTCACTGGGAGAAATCCCACAGCAAGAGCGAGGCCTCCGCTTCGCTCTCAGGGCTGTTAACTCTTTGGCAGAAGGACAATGCTTTTAGTGCTGATTTTCTAGATAAGTCTCTTGAATATTCCAGAAGAACTGGAGTTGCCTGATTTAAGCAAATGGCAGGAATGATTTTTCACTCTGGTGCTTTCTGGGGTTTTCTGGGGTTTCTTCTGCCCAGGGAAGGGATTGCTGCTGGCTTTGCTGAGCTCCCCCCATGTTCTCCCACCAGCCAAAACGTTTGCTGTTGCTGAAGGACTGTGCTTTGGCTTTGATCTTCTACAGCACCGCCATTGACATTGGCAGGAACAGTCCTGCAGACCAAGGCTGTTATATGGTGCTAATTTTGTAGTCTCAGATAACAGAGCCTCTCTAAAAATGTCATTTGGGGCCATTTGCGGGGTGAGTTTGACATCGCTGACTGCTGCTGGGATGCGTGTCCTGCGGGAGGACCTGGCACATGTGGGAGGTGCCACTCAGTGGCACTGGGGAGGCTCGTGGACAAATTTTTTAGCAACACAATTTTCATTTTTCTACTGTCTCTTAAATTTTTCCAAACGGACAAATAAAGCCTTTGGTTCCTCCAGGCTCTCAGGCCAGTGCCAAAATAAGATCAGTCAAAAAAGGAATAAAATGGGGGGTGTGATTTTAGGTTATGGTTACACCATAACTTTCCTATTTACTCAAGTTAAAATGGAAATTGATTTAACCAAGGGAGGAGTTTCGGATGCCAGTGGCAATATACTTGATTGTGTTTTTTTTCTTTCTCTGCACAGGTAATTATCAAATTAATCACCTTTGATATGAGCTTAATATTGACACAATCACTGATTATTTATACTTGTCCAGTGACAGCTGTTCATTAAGTTGTTTTTCTGTTGTTTTGTCAAACACCACTTTCTTTTGCCTTCATGTTTCTCTGGCAAGGCAGGGGGACAATTTCTGGGTGGAAATCCCCGAGTTCCCTCTGTGAAATTCTCACCCACTACCCTTTCACAGGGGCATCGCTATTACAAAAAAAAAAAAAAAAAAATTCAACCCGAATATAATTAACAGCCGAAAATGTTTCCAAATTGTGACTTGCTGTTGGGAGGGGAGCTGGTGTTTGTGCAGGGAGCTGCAGAAACCCCCGTGTACAGATGAACCAACCCTTCCCAGATTGTTTGTGCCTGTAAATCCCCAGCAGCTGAGGAGGAGGGGTGGGACTGTGCAGCACACAAGCAAGTCAACAGCTCAGCTGGTGCACGTTGCCACTGTCGTCTTACTTTGTTGGTTTTTTTTTTCCCTTTTTTTTCCCCTTTCTTTGAGGGAATAGGGCCTCTGTGATCCAGCCTGTGCATGTGTGCATACGTGTCTCTCCTTTTCTCTCTCTCCATTTGTTCCTGCCTCCCCCTGTTTTTTACCCAGCGACGAGTTCCAATTACATTTGGCTGAAGGAAAGAGCTCTTGTGTGGCTCCCACAAGCCTTGAGAAAATGGGTGGGTGGGTAACGAGAGAGCTGAGCGCTCCATAGCTGCATGGGAACTCAACCCTTACAAGACACCAGAGAATCCACACTGGAAAGGCCACTGGGAAGCCTGTTTTGTTTGCCTTCCCACCCCAAAACTGCCTGGTTTAGAGGAGCTGGAGGGTGGTAGGAAGCAGAAGACAGCTGAGCACTGCTTGGCTATCCTGGACCTGGCAAAAGGGATGTTCTGGAGGCTGAAAGATGGGGAAGATCTGGCAGCACGTTCCCCTGCGTGTCCTTTGGGCTGTAGGTGCAAAGGCAGGTGAGGGTGAGTCAGCCACGAAGAAGCAGGTGGTTAGATTAGATCTGGCCATAGCAGGGGATAGCTGGTCAGGGGAGGAGAAGGCAGACTCCAGACAGCATTTCCCACAGGAGCAGAGGGGCCAAACCCTGCAGGACAGTGAGATGTGGTGGGCAGGTATGTCCAGCTGTCTGTCTGCAGCCTTGGGATCTTCAGGGATGGACAGCTGAACTTTGCAAGCTCCTGGTTTTCCAGAAGGGACCCTTGCAGGAAGAAGCTGAGAGACTGTGATGCAAAGCAGCAGCTGCTGATACACCATAGCATGCTTCCCTGCAGAACATTTACACTTTGGGTGTTCACACTGGACCCCCTTCTTGCCATTCCTGCTCCTGGACCTCCACTCTCCATGTGCACCTGGTGGGTTTTAGCACTGTGGCTGGGGAGTGAAACCTGACACAAGTAAATACCTTGACAGCCTGTTTTCAGCCGGCAGGGAATGTAAATTATCTCATTTGAACAAGGCTAATGCAGAATCAAGCCGTTGGTCCCAAATATCCCTTATAAGTGCAGATGAGAAATATTCATGGCATCTTCACTCCCAGAATATTGCTTTTATCTTTGTGGTTCCTTGAGTGGCAATATAAAAGTTACTGATTTTGCACTTTTTATGCATCTGAACCTGCAGACTTTGAAATCAGTAGGTTTGCCTGCGTGATTTGCCTCGTTAGATCCATATCCTTGCAGACACTTTGGAATGATCTGCTACGTAAGCTCCACTGTACTTGTTGTCTTGGGTGTAACATCCTGTCTTGGGAACATCCTTAACCAGGGCATTGGGACAAGTGAAGGTGAGGTTGGGTTGGGTCATTCCAGGGCAAGGTAGAGCCTGACCAAGGGAGGAGCTCGTGTGTGCAGTGCTGTTGCTGCAGCTCCTGTGGGTCAGAGAAGCAGCAGTGGTGCATGTGAAGATCTGTGGAGCCAGCAAAGAGATACCAAAAAACTTTGGACCAGAACCATTTTGGGGAGTGATGTCCTCCAGGCTGGCCTTGACCTGGAGCTTGGCTTTTCTTTCTGGAGCTACCCATGACTGGGATCACCCAGAGCTAAAGAGGGATGTGCACTCAGCACTGACTGTTCAGTCAGGGGATGTACTGGGATGCAGAGCTTGGACTTCTTCAGTACATCCAGGCACTGCTTATTTCTTCCATGGAGCCCAGCTCAGGCTGTTTCAGGGATGTTTCTGTGCTGCCCTCACCTGAGGGCTTGATTACTGCCAGAATATCTCGCTTCAGCTCAAACACAAGGCTGGCATTGGGGTCTCACCAGCTCTCCTCCCACTGGTGATGATGGGAAGAGAACCAAAGGCACCAGTCTGGAACCATGGCAGGGGCAGCAGCTGGACATTTCTGGGATCTCAGCCTCCTTCACACCAGCCTTTGCAGGGCTGTGAAGGTCAGCTTGTCCCAAAACCCTGACAAGTGTTTGCGGGCGGGTGTCTCTGGGCTTTGCCTTTCTCTCTAACAGGTTTTTCCCTTTAAGAACGCACAAGATTGATTCCCTTGCAGGGCGCATCGCCGAGCCGAGCCATGTCCAAATGGTTTGCACGTCTGCATTTTTTACTGCTCTCGTTTAATATGTATGCAAATGCAGTCTCTCCTGTCCTCACTCTCTGTGTGGGTTTGCACAGTCAGGAGCACATTCCCATTACTGCTGCCCATCTCCTGCTCTGCTCGGCATTCGAGGAGACTGCCTTTGAAACGCTGATAGATGGAGGTGCAAGGGGGAAAGAGAGAAATGACGGATTTTTGTAATTTCTTTGCTGGGGAGGGTGGGGGAGTCGGGCAACCAGAGAAAGGAGGTTTAAATATATGCAAAATTGTTTATTGGGAGAAAGGGGGGGCGGGCTCCAACTCTGAGAGTCAGGGAGTGTATTTCGTATGCCATTCCATTTTCAAAGGATTTTAGCTGGAGGTTAGGGAAAAAAATCTAAGCGCTGGCAATTATCTTGTGATAGTGGAAATATTCCGCTTTTCTCCTGATAAATAGACACATGTCATAACTGAATCAGTGTTTCAGGCCTGAAAAGCAATGTTGGGTTGTTTTGGGTTTTTTTAATTTTAATAAATAAGGAGTAAGATGTCCAGGGTAGTTGCCTACAAGGGTGGTAGTGTATGGCTGCTACTACTTTGTTTTCCTTCCTATTTTAATAGCTGTATTTTTCCAAAGCCCTTCAAAACCAGCACCTGTGAACCTTGGACACTTGTACACCAAGAGCTACATTTTTATTAGTGAAACGGAAAACTGCACTCCAGCTATGGCCAAAATGTGGGAAGCAACTTCAGAAAGGTGGCCAGAAGTGGGGAGTTTTCCTACCCTCATTGATAATAGCTTCTTTTTAATTAGGCTGTTTGAAGTTGCAGATCTCCAGTTTTGCATCTGCTTGGAGGTAACTGTGAAGGCTGAGGAGGTCCTTGCTCTTGCTGTGGAAAGCAGGGGATGACACATCCCTTCATTTCCAGATGACTCTGGAGGGGAAATGGAAGCTCCTGCTGCTTCCCACCTCCTGCAGTGAAACTTTAAATCTGGCCAAAGAGCCAGATTTTCAGGTGTGTTTTAGGCACTTTAAGACTTTCACTGTTTTAATCTTTAAACACAAAACACCTTTAAAACCTGGCTAGTTTTGAAGCCCATTATGGAGTGCCAAAGCCTGACCAAGCTGCCCTGGCTGGTTGGGGGTGTGGAGCAGGAAGGCTGCCCAGAGCTGGGGGCCACAAACCCCAGGGCAGGGGTAGCCATGGGCAGTCTCCTGCTGCCTGTGCCCTCCACAAGCCTGGCTCTCTCCATGGAGCATGGATAATTTGGTTGAAGGCAGATCTTTCTCAACCTCTTCCAGTAGTTCATAGACAAAGTTTTGCTTCAAGAAGCCAAAGGGCTTTCTTTGCGTGCTGGGAAACCTCTGCTGCCGCAGGACTTGTCAGATCTGTTGACTTTTGCATCTCCAAGTTGTGTAAGAGTGCTCTGTATCTCTTGTGCTCCATGTTGTGAAACTCCTCTCCATGCAGTAGCACGGAAAAGTCCCTTTGTGGGGGAGCCCAGCACTATACTGACCCTGTGCGGGAGCTTTGGCTTGTGGAGCTCAGATCTTGTCCTTGCTTTTGGCAATGAGGAACCAAGGGCCAATGTTTAAGAGGCATCCTGGTGTTTGGAGGTGCTCAGCTGCTGTGGTGATATGCAGGAGTGGGTTCATGCAACAGGCATGAGAATTCTTGCTGTTTAAAGATGAGCTCCACAAGCTGCCTGCTCCTGCCCTTACCTCCTGGAGAATCTGGGAAAAGCCTGTCTTTGGCATTGTTGAGACACACCATAGCTGCCAGCCCAGGAGGGATCTCAGCCTCCCCTTCTCTCTGGATCCACAGCTCGCATTCAGGGCTATCTCTGACACAAAGAGCTGCTCTTTCTGCTTCTTTTCTTTCCATCACACTTGGGAAGTTTATCCTGTCCCTTATCAACAGCCATGCTCTTGTAGAGCACAAGCACAGCTCCTGCCCTGCTGCTCCTGGCTGTCCCTCAGTTCCTCTTCCAGAGTGGCTGCTGTGAAGTGTCTCGTGCCACTGTGTGCTCACTCTGGTGGGTTTGTGCTTGTGATCACAGGCTCCAAACTTCCCCTATTACTGCTGCTCTTTGAACAGTGCCTTTTTATTGGCGAGTGGATTCGTGGAGCCTTTCTACTTCCTTCATCTGTAAATTGTCCTCTACATAACGAAGGAACCATTCTGACTATGTTTTGATGTGTGTGTCGCCCAACAGATGTCTGGGTGGTTAAAGTGCCCCCTGAGTACAAATATCCTGTGTTTGTGAGCTCTTTGATAGTTGGTTCAGGAATCTTTTTGTTCTTTCTTTCTCTCCTCCAGTCCTGGGGGTCTGTAGCAGATGCCTGCTGAAGCCTGTCCTTTGTTTTCTGCTCCTGATATCTGTGCCCACAGTGTCATTCCTCTACCCTCTCCCTTATCAAATTAGATTATCTCCTTCTCCTAAGTACTTTTGACACGTGCAGCCGTGTAGAGGCATGATAAGCATATTGGAACACACTGTTGTGTGTCTGTTCATCATGTCTCTTGTCCTCTTTGCATCTTAGGGCCGAGCTGGCACATTACCTGCCATTCATCCTGGTACCATCATAAGTGAGTCAAGCTGGCCCCTCTCCTGCTTGCAGCCAAGTCCTAACACCCCTTTCAGGCACTGCCACATCACCCTGCATGGGGATCCCAGGCCCATTTTGTCCAGGTGTGTTCTCACTTTTCCTCTCTGCTGTCTCTAGCATCTCCCTTTGTGTTCTGGGCTTGGCTGGTGGCACTGAAGATCCTTCAGGGTGTTACAGGCTTCTCCTTGCTCATTCCTTGGCTCCCTGCCTTTCCTGGTTTCTATGTGTGATCCAGAAAAACCTCTTTGTTATTCTGTCCTTCCTCCCCGTCACAAAACCTGTGTTTCTGTTCCATCTTTCATGAAAAGGTCTAAGACTGAAGGTGAAATGTGATAACAGCCTTCAAAAATATGTCAGTGGCTGCTGCAAACAGGATAGGAATAAATGATTCTCCATGTCTTATGGTGGGTAGGACAAGAAATTATGGGCTTAAAAAACAGTACAAGAGAGATTTAGGTTTCATGTTCAGATATCCTGGGGGTGTAGCACCAGAGGAAGCTGCTGGGGAGTCACTGGAGGGGGAGGTGAGATGAGCAGCCACCAGGAGAGGCTGGGAGTCAAGGGATAGTGAGGTGATCCAGAAGATAATTTTTCATCCTCTTCACCCCTCTTACCTCCCCTTCCATGTGCTGGAAACCTCCAGCTAGGCAAGGGGCTTTCTGTGGCTTGCTCAACCAGGCTCATGCCTTTCTCTATCCTTTTTGTCTCTTTTGCAGCAATTCTGGCAAATGCAATTGCAGCGAGCCCGGAAATAGTCAGGACCAGGCTCTCCTCCCCAAACCTTTCCTTGGATCTTGGTGGCTCTTTCAAACCCCATGCACTGGTGGAGGCAATGGCAGCTGCCATCAGAGCACTGGGGCGTGCAGAAGTGGTCAGAACAATTTGGTACACGCAGAAGGGCCAAGGGGGCAGGCTCAGAGGTGCTGTGAGAGTGTGGCCACGAGGGATGGGAGCTGTAGCACTGCCAGCAGGTGTGTGCCCACCCTCAGTGGGACACCAGGACGTGCAGGAAGCCGGGGATTTGGGGGAGTCAGGGAAGCAGGACTCCTTGCAGAGCTCCCCATCCCCACTTCCTCAGCAGGACACTGCAGGGCATCAGCCAAACTGCTCTCTTTGCCAAAATGAAAATTAGGGAGCCCAAAACTCACAGAGGGCTCCATCCAAAACAAGTGCATGAGCAGCCACGCTGTTTCTGACACTGCTGGCTGGGAGGTCACTGAGTCCCCTGGGCACCTTCAGCTGCCTGCTCCTGACACTCACCTCTCCTCACCCTTCCCCATCTGGCACTGCCATGATTGTGTCAGGGTCCAGCCACATCTGTGCTGTCCCTGCTTCCCTCCCCAAACCTCCCTGCCTCCTCTCCCTGGGGTGCTGGAGAGGTCCAGGGTCCTGGTCAGCCGCGACCCCCTTCACTCACCCTGCAACATCAACCCCTTGCACAGCTCCCTACAATGAGAGGCGGGCAGGGAGAAACAGGCAGATGAATAATTTATTATAACGATGCAAAATAGGGTTTTAAAACTCTGCCCATATAAATATTTATTTTTGTCTCGTTAGCACCACAGCTGCCTCCATGCCCCCCAACCCTTCTCCTTTCAGAAGACTCCCCAGCCTTTGGGCTATCGTGGCTGGTTCTCCTGGTTCATCTGTCCATCCATCTACCCTGATCTTGCTTTTCACATGATCTGAGCCCCGGTGCCAAATGCTTCCCAGGAAAGAGGAAAAAACCCAACTCTTTCTTGCGTACACGCACACAAAAAACAACGAGGGGAGGGGGGAGATGGAGCAGCACACACAGGCACACGCACAAAACCCTTTGAAGCCTGTGCAGGGTGAGGGTTGTTTCTGTGGTAACGGCGCGGGGATTGGCGGCGGTCGGCAGGGCCTCCATCCCGCCGTGGTGCCGAGTGATTAATGAGCCATTGCTGGGCTCCACGGGAGCGCCTGGGCCGGGCCGGCCACCACGGGGCTGCTCCGGCACCGCCGCGCTCCGGACGCGGCTTCGGCCTCCTCTGCTCGCCCCCAGGCAGCTCCTACAGCAGCACCCCACATCTCCTTGTGGGATGTCAGCCCCTGAGCGATGGAGCAGGCTTGGGACATCCCTTTGTCCCCTGCCCTGATGGTTCCAGACCATGCTTGGGGCTGTGGCCTTCATCCCGACACCAGGCCTTGCTCCTCTGCGCTGTTGTTGATCCTGGAGCAGGTTCAGCATCTCTTCTGGTGCACAGATGGAGCAGAGCTGTGGGGGTACAGGGTGGCATCAGCAGGGCCACAGGGCAGTGCCATTTGGGGATGCAGGTGAGCCCACACTATTTTGGGGAGTGTCACTCACAGCCTCACCTCAACACCCTCCCTTGGCCTCATTGCTCCTGCAGCTGCCTGTCTCCCTCCCACCCTGCAGCTTCCCAAGGCTGAAATGGCTTATGGCTGAGCAGTGACAAGAGCTGTGCTCTCCTGGTCCCCTGACCAGCCTCGTTTTGTGGCACTACCCATTGATGCAGGTGTCACTGGGGTGCTTGTACCATCTCCCAGCGAGAGCTGCAGTTCCCAGAGAACCTTACTCCTCTGTGTGCTTTGAAACTCACCTCGTTTTGCTTTCCACTTTGAAAAGGCAAAGGAGAAACAGGCATCATTCGCATCTCTTGGGTGAACAATAATAATGAGCGAGTTTCAAATCTCTTTCCCCCAAAATAGCCAAACCAGAACACGCACAGCCTTCCCGAGCCGCTGTCTGAAACAGATGTGCTGCCAGTGAGCAGCTATTTATAATGTGCAGCATTCCCTTTTCAGCCGCAGCGACTCCAGCCCTCGGCTCTCGCGCTCGGCAGCTCCTTTTGAAGCCTGTAGCTCTAATCCGGGGACTGTTCCTGGTGCTGCTAAAAATCTCCTCGTAAACCCGTCGGGGTGCCAGTGAGCTGGAGCCCTGCCTGCTCTCTGCCTCCAAAGGGGGTTTATCATCCCCAGAGCCCGTGGGTGGGACAGTCCCGAGCAGGATGGAACAGCACTGGCATCTGCTTGGGTGCTGTGTCCCAGATATCCTCACAGCTGCAGGCTCTGCTGAGCACTGATCCCCTCTGCCTCAGGGCTGGGGCTGAAACACTTTCCCAACCCCTAATTTGAGAGGACAGAGGACAAGGGAGGGTCAGGACAGCGTTGGTATCGGGGGAGAGGTTGGTATGGGTTTGAAGTGGTCCTCAATGAAGGATGGCACGATGGCCTGGAGGGATGCAGACAGTGTGGGATGAGGAAAACTGGGGATCCAATTAAAATGAGATTCGAGGGGTTTTGCCAGCACTGACACCCACACTTACACTGAGTGTTTGGGGTCCTAGAGCACCACTGGAGCTGTGGCACAGCCGTGGGATGGGCACCTCGGGCTACCCACAGCCCCAGGGGCTGCAGGGGTCTCAGGACCCTGTCCCAGGAGGGGATGAATAAGTGTGCTGGTGTGCTGGGCTGAGGGCTCAGCCTGCACGAGCATGTGGAAGCTGTTTATTGCCAGGGCTGCTGCAGGCCCTGCTGTGCCTCCCCCAACCAGCCAGGCCGGTGTGGCCGCCCTGCGTGGGGCCAGTGGGGCCCCAGCCCGGGGTGGGAGACAGGGCTGGGTGGGCTGAGGGCTTTGCTTTTATCACATCCCCTCTCTTCTGCTCCTTTCTCTCCTGAGCAGGGTGTTTGGAGGCGTGGAGATCACTCAAACCAAATCCTAGGTTTTGGGGACAGCTTGAAACCTTGTCCCCAGCCTGCACAGCATGGTTATTCGAGCAGCTGGGAGCTGGGTGATCTGTAAGGAGCTCTTTGGAAAGGGAGATCTTGGAAAGCACACCCACAGAGTGGCCTAAAATGTGCTGCTCTGGCTTTGCCCACTTGCTGTTTTGGAGGTGCCAGGGGATGGGGTTCTTCACCAGCAGGCAGAGACCACCCACAACCCCCAAACTCTGTCCTTTGACCTCCAAATCCCATCTTGAGGGAGAGTATTAGCTTGCCCACCTGAGCACGCACCAGGTCAGCCTTGAAAAGATTGTGGAGAGTTCAAAATAGCCCAGTGGGTTGTCTCTAACACAGGGTGGAATTTTGGGAAGGAGCAGAGGATGGGCTGCCTTGGCAGGGCTCTGTCACCTCAGCTCTGGCAGCGTGATGGATCAGCTCAGCCCAGTGGGGACACAGAATCAGGTTCCCATGAGGACAGCATCCCTGGCTGAGACTGGAGCCTTCCTGGTTTCCAGTGGTAACAGACAAACCTTTGCTCCTGAAAGAGGGACTGTAACACAGGCCATGGCAGTGAAGCCTCTTAAAAGCTGGTCTCATTGCAGTTGTGTTAATTATTAATAGGATATGGGGAAGAAAACACTGGAAAACCCCAACTGTTTAAGGCAAGCTGCTACTTCATCTGTGTCCAGTGGTGTGGATCTGGCTTTCCCCTGATCCAAGGGGAGATTTATGGGTGTTTTCTTCAGTGACTGCTGTTGGCAAGTACAAATGAAGGGGCTTGACCACCTCTCTGAAAACCACGGCGATCCTAAACTGAGGAGCTAAATGGGTCTTAGTTTGGTCTTTAGCAAAGATTTGCACCCCAAGGGATAAAGTCCTTTTTGGCAGCAGCTCTGCCCAGCAAGATGCTGGAATTCCAGGGTCTGCTGGCACAGGGGCACTAGGGATCCTGTCTCAGCCTGGGGCACCCTGCAGAGCTGTGTGGGCAGGATGGGACCCAAAGATGGTTCTTGAACTGCACCCACATAGTGAGTCAGAGCTAGGGAATCTCAGCAGGCAATTTTAAGGAAAAAACAAAGTAATGGGTGTTTTCATCCCAAAGGCTTGTGGACTTTGAGGGTTTCTTCTGACTGTGGGTACCAGATACTCCATCTGGGTGACTGGGAGGGGTTTCCATGGAAACCAGCAATGTTGCTGCAGGGGGGACCCCATGGCACAGATTTGGGTCCTTCATCAGTGCTGCAGGGGCAGTGCTTGGCATGGAGAGGCACCAGCCTGATGGAGGCTCTTGGCACAGCCATGCCCTGGCTCCATGCTGTGCAGCTGGGAGAAGCTTTGCATTGCCCATGGTCCTCATGTGGGGAGGAGATCCCAAACCTCAGGTGCAGGAGATAGCCTAGGTGCTGCCAGCCCTTCCAGCAGCCCCTGCTTCCCACAGCACCCTCCTCTCTCCCCTCTCCCTTCTCTTCCTTTCCATCCCTCATTCCCTTTCTCTCCCTTTCTTCCCCTTGCTCCACCCCCCTCCAGACTCCTCTGTGGGCCATTGATTTTTCCATCCATCAGTGAAACGCTTGAGGAAAATGAAAGAGCATCTTCGTGATCGATCAGGAGAACTCTTCAGCCTGGGGTCAGGAAGGGTTTGAATCAGCTGCTCCCCTGGCATATAATTACCCCCTCTCTCCCAGGCTGGGGCTTTTCACACGCCTGCAGGAGCAGCCACCCCACTCTGGGGCTAGAGCATCGCTCTGGACAACACTTCCATGGGTGCATCCATGCTGGGAGAAAGTGCCTGTGGATGTGCTGGGTTTTGGGGCTGCCAGAGCTCGGTGCTGGGCTGGGTCTGTGCGCTCACACTCGCTCTGTGCTGAGCAGGGTGTGTCAAGCGGGTGCTGCTCCCAAGCCGGAATCGACCGCTCTGTGTCGAGCTAATTCTGTGCAGAGCTTGGTGAGGGTGGGGAGCTCTGAGGCTGCGAGTTTAGAGAAGCTGAAGGAGAACTAAATCTGATAGGAACCGGGTGCCCTGCTCCCTTCTCTGTTTTGAACATCTCGTTTGCACGGAGCATCGTCTGGGGTGTGCTGCACATACGGACCGCATTGGTAGCAGCCTGGAGATGCCTGTGGAAATGCCAGAGTTTGCCATCTGGTACCACACTGGCCCTTGAGGTCCCACTGCTTGCTGCCCTCCCCCAGAGAGCCAGCAAATAGCTGAGGGAGCTTTTCATTCCACCGTGGGGTGGCTGCATGCAAATGTTGACTTCTTCATGGCAACCGGCGTGAGTCACGCTGGGAGCCGGAGGGGGACTCGGTGCCTGTAGCTCTCCTCTCTCTGCTCGTGGACTGCTGCCTGCTTGCATGGAGGTGTTGGCACAGCCTTCCTGCAGCTCTTGCTGCAGCTCCATCTCTGCTTTTCTTGTGAGAGGTTCCCAGTGCTCCTGTGTGCACTGGTGGGGTTCAGCAGTCAGAGCGTGTCGTGCATGGGGGCTGTTGCCTTGAGTCTTGTAACGCAGCAGAGAAAATTTATCCTTTGGATTTGTCCTAAGGAAAGACTTTCTGAGCTTGCATTTCCATCAGAATGGAGGGATATCAATCCCAGAGCCAGCCCCAGACATTCCAGCACATCCCAGAACTGATAGGTTCAGCATTGCCAGTCTCCACTGACCCTTAGGCTCCCCACTCACACCTTCCCCTTATTTTCCACAGGTATTGGTCAACACATTTCCTGAGCTAAATGAAGGGGTTTCAGACCTAGGGGTGAACAACACCTGACTGGTTGGAGCTTGCTGGACTAGAGCTGGAACACAGCATCTTCCTGTGGTGGGTTGTGCATCTCCATCTAATATCTCTCACTGGGCAGACGCAGCATGAAATCCTTGTCCTGAGGGAGATGAGGCACAGTGAGAGAGCAAGGGGGAAACGCATTAACCATGGGGTTGCTGTCCCATGTTGTGCCACTTTCACCTGGGAGCTCAAAGCTCAAATTCTCCTTGTGTTTCCATGCAGGTCTGGGAATGAATATGCACGGAAAGAGATGAAGACAGAAAAGCAGGGTGAAAAACCAAAGCTGAAAGCTCCTGCTCCCAGCACAGCCAGTTCTGACCAGCCAGACCAGAGCTCCACTGGAGAAGGACAATGCAAAAACTTTGGCTTTCTCCCTTCAAACCAGCAGGCATGAGGCTGCTCCAGCATGGATGTGTTGCAGATGTGCTGATAGCAGTGAGCTGAGTGCTGACACTGCTGTGGAGGGGCTGTAGGTAAGGCAGAAGTGGGTTTATCTGCACCACAGATAATGTCTTCTGCTGAAAGCGGCTGAAACAGCTGCATCCTGGCTTTGTGGCACAGTTTATTTTACAACAGGTAGTAAGAGCTTGTCCCATGTCCCTGGTAAAACCTTGACATAAAGCTCCATCTGATCAGGGTCTTTTCCCTGGTAGGATTTGGCATCAGACAGATAGTTGGAGAAACTTCACTTAACCTGTGAGTGTTGCATCCTAACAGAAATGTGGGTCTAACTCAGTTTTCTTGAATCTGCATCACTCCATTGATAACAATGGAGAGGGGCTGATTTATGTAAGTGGGAATGGGATCATCCTTGCAAACAGAGGGCTTTGGTGAGCTTTTTTTGAGGGCTTTTGGCTTCACCAGGTACTGTCACTGCTGGGTTCAGTGCAAATAATGGGGATGGAGGAACTCATAGCATCTCTCCATTGCTCTGCTGACCATCTTGCTGCCTACCCTTGGTCATATTCCTTGGTCTTCCTGCTGTGTCCTTGCTCCCAGGTCTGTAAAGATAAAGTAATCTGACTTGCTGAGGAGCTTGCAGCCCAATTAAGAAGCGCACACTAATTAAAGTGAGCTCCTCCATTCCTGTTGATATCCCATAGCCATCAGTGGGGCGCTGGAAAGCTCTGGGATGTGGGAGTGTGAGGTTGCGACAGAGACAAAACAATACGCTCTCAGACTGCTGAACAGAAAGTGGATCCATGTGTTAATCTGGGAAAAGAAGTGTGAAAATAGCTGCAAATCCTTCACGACTTTGTTGTAATTTCTCCCAGATAGGATACAGCCTGCTCCACACTCCAGCCTCCCTGGCTCCCAGGTCATTACTGAGCTGAACCTGAGGCTGATGCAAGAGGGATCCCTGTCCTGGGCTTTGTGCAAGACTGCTGGAAATTTAGGGGGAAAGGGTTAATGATTGCATTGTTTGGGGGCAGCTGGAGTCCCAGTGGCTTGAGGATCAGCCAGGTCTGCTCCCTGGTGTGTCTGGGGCAGGTTCCTGGCTGGCTCAGCCGGGCTGACAGAGGAGCCCAGGCAGGTAGAACTGAGTGGTGCCTCTGACAGCAGCACGCTCACATCGGGTGGGTGACCGTGGGGTGCGGAAAGCCGGCCCCTCCCAGCTGCCCAGCTGCCTTTCTGCTAATGCTCATCTAATTAAACAGCAGCCTGGAGTGGCTGAAACCAGGGCAGCGGGAGAGCTGAGGTTTGCATTCAATAGGTTCCCGTCTCCAGCTCAGGAACCAGAAGAAAAACCCATTTCATAGAGTCAGATCAATACACAGGTGGCGTTCCCCCTCCTCTTCCCTCACCTTCTCCAGCTCTCCTTTCCTCTCCCGGGCCGGGGAAGCTTTTTAAAACTGGAGCTGGGCTGGGATTGCTAGCTGGTGGTTTTTGCACCTCATCCCCCATCCTGGATGCCGTGCATGCCACACGTGCTGGACAGCTGAGAGGTGCCGGGAAGGTGATTGCTGGGACCGTGTTCTCAGCAGGTAGCTGGGGAAGCGAGTCTTGGCTTCAACCGGGGGCATGGTCCCTCCTTCAGGGAGGATTTTCAGTCACTAAGGTCTCCAAAGAGCCATTGTGTGTTTGCTGAGCCAATTCACTCAACTCCAGGACTGTGAATGTGGGTAGAATTTGACCAGCAACTTTTGTCCTGCTTGCTCAGGTACAGGCAAGAGTTAACAAGAAGCAACATTTTATTTTGCTGCATCTTTGGCTTTCTGGAAGGAGATGCTCTTCCTGGTGCTTCTGCTATTGTAAATGCATTCTTCTTCCCAAGGTGTCTTCTGGAAATGTTGTCAGTGGTGGAGAGATGATTATGGAGAAGCAGCTGTCCGTCCCCTCCTGCCAGCTCCCGGCGAGGCAGCGGGAGGGGTGGTGGCAGCTCCTCTGGGTGCTGGCTGCTGGCAGCAGATTTTGCAGTGCCTGATCCAGGCTCTGGTGTAAGTAAGCAGCTTCAGGCTGTGGCCTTTTCCACCTCCTCGCAGTGCACCGGGGCAAGCAGTGCCCAGCTCTGTGCAACCTCCAACCGTGGGGGTTTTTTCACAGTAAGAAAGTTGTACAAATCTTCCCCAAACGTCAGCCTGCTCAGGCAGCCTGCAAGGGGTCGGCTTCAGCTCCTGTATTGTTTCTCTCTGCAGGAGAGAAATTACTGTCCTAATTCTTCATGCAAAAATGAGGGATTGGAAACAGGCTGAAGGGGAGAGGAGCTGGATGGGTGCCCCAGTGACCTCACCAGCTCAGAGGATGGCAGCCCTGTCTGAGGTTCCCATCTCTCTGCCCCTTCCCTGGTCCCTCTGTCATTAATGCTGAGCTGGATTTATTCAGTTTATTATCCGTGCTCCTGCGAGGATTCAAACACTGCCCAGCAGCGTCTGAGCCATGCTGGATCACAAACCATCTCGGGATGCTCCAGCCAAGAGGGAAGTGAGTTCCACACCTGCTAGCAGGGCAGGGCTGTCGCAGCCAGATGCAAGCTCTTCCCCGGTATCTCCGCCTCTTCCCCTTGCCCTAGCCTCAGGCCAAGCAGGAAAAATCCTTCAGCAGACCCCAGCTGGGGCTGCTGGCTGCCGGCTTTCCATGGCAACGGTCCATCAGGGGGTCGGAGTCGACAGCAAAAAATGCTGCCCCCCCTCCTTCCCCCGCCTGGGCTGCCGGTCGCTATTTTGATTGCATTCCTGGAGCTGGGCTGCAGATGTGGTCGCCTTATCTCGGGAAGGTCTGAGTCAGTTTTTCCCTGTGTGACAGAGCAGGCAGCTGAGGGCTGGAGGGAGGAATAAATAACTCCTGAGGTATGCCAGGGACATCTGTCCCTGGGGACAGGGTGCTGGGCCAGGACACTTCCACCACCCCAGTCCTGGAGTCACAGCACCCATGTGTCACAGCACATAGGGGACAAGGGAGATGTCTTCTCTGACATCTTCATACATCCTTGACATCTCAACCATGGGAAAATAGGGGTTGTCCAGGAGCATTTGTGCTGTGGGCTGGATCGTGCCCCCAGGAAGACCTGACAAACCCATCACCCCACAGCACAGGTCCTTGATGTGTGTGCTCGACCCTCCCTGGTGTGTCAGCTCAGGAACTGAGTCTGCAGCTGCACAGGGGTGACTGAGAGCAGGATCCAGCCCCACACGGGCTGTCCCCCATCCTGGTCTGCAGCCAGGGGCTGTGAGCAGAGCTCGGTGTGCACCACCCATGATGGTGCAGCTGCTGTGAAGGAGGTGGGACAGCCACTCTGGATCCTGAGCTGCTGTGCTTCCTTCCCTTCCTCAGGGAGATGATGTCCTCTGATTGCTTTTCTGCTGAAGAAGCTCACTCCTGGATGCTTCACCATGGAGATGTGGTGTCTCCGTTCCCAGCAAAGCTGTTGGTGCAGCCCTGGTGGTCGGTGCAGGTTTCATGCTGTAAGCTGAGCTCCTTCTGTAAAGCAGAGACCTGAGGAACTGCCTGCTCAGAGCTGAGGGAGGGTTTTATGTAAGGTGTTGTTATCTAGCCAAAGCATTAACCCCTCCAGAGGGCATGCACTGAATAATTAGCAGTCCAACTTAAGAAAAAACAGATCTACATTAAGTGTTAAACACATTACAAGTTTTCCTTCTGTTGATGGGATCCTCATCTTGGGTTTTTCAGCATTTTCCCAAAGTCTGGCAGCTCAGGGAGCAATTCTGCTTTGTTTTCATCTTTATCTTCATTTCTCCAAAGTGAGAGTGGGGTTTGTCACACAGCCCCTGGCTCCAAGGGCTGCTGGTTAAAGGCTTTCGGGAAGGGTGGCAGGCAAAGAAGACCCTTCAGTGATGGAGGGTGGGAAATGCAGAGCCTGGGGGATGCCAGGACACCAGGGGCTGGCTGGTGGTTGTGGTGGCCACCACGTGCTCCCAACTGCAGTGGGACCTGGGTTCAGCCCATGTGGGACCAGCTGGACACCATGGATGTACCAGTGGCACCAGGACTGGGGTCCGAGCTGGCTTCCAGCCTCTCATCTTGGAGCAGCAGCCAGAGCCAGGGCTCAGGAGAGGGTTTCTATAGCAACAGCTGCCACTCACTCCCCATCTTGGATGTAAATTAGGATTTTATTAGTGTGCAGAATTTCAAGAGGCCGGAGCTGGCAAAGAGGCCTGACAAATTCGGGACAGAAATGTTCAGGGGGAGCATCTGCAGGAGTTTGGGACAGGCAGGGTATGGGGTTTCTGAATTGTGGGAATGCCTGATTCTGCACCCCAGGGACAGCAGGCACATCTGAAATGGCTCTGGGGTTTGCACACCTCAGGCAGGAGGTGGGATATGGAGCACCTGCTGTCAGGGCCTGGGTGGGCAGCTCTGTGTTTCCAGGTGGAATTTCAACACCTCTTTACCTCCGTTTTGCAAAGAGGTTCCTCAAAAGGGCTGAAGTGTGAGACCATCTCAAGTGACCACAGCTGGTGCAGCTGCCTCTGGAGGGTTTTCAGTCAACAGCTTGATGAAGAAGCTGCCTGATGGGTCAGCAGCAGGGTTGGTGTGTACCAGTGACCTTTTGGGCCAAAGGGATGAGGAACTGGGGCTTTTTGAGAGCCATGGGCGGGGCTGCAGTCTTTGTTAGGGGGTCTGCATGTCTGACATCCCTGGGCCATGGGGCTCCTTGCTAGGGGGAGCATGTCTGGTTCATGGATATCTCCATGGACATCTGGATTTTTGCTGGATCTGATTCTGCTTGGAGAAGTGCTCCTGGTTGGTAGTGCTGCTCTGCTGGGAACTACCCTCTTTGTATGCTCAAATGTAAGCAAATAAGGAGCATGATTGTAATGCTGTTTGTTGCCTCCAGATCAGAAATCTACTATAAAACTTGTGTGAAAAATTCTGATTTCTATGTGCCTTCCCTTTCCTGTGTGGTTAGGAGCTGTATTTTCAGAACTCATATTTTCAAGTCTTTGCCTCTAACCATGAGGAGTGAAGATTTTCCTGTTTAATGAAAGAAGGGATTTGGTTTTTCCTTTTTTAAAATTTTTCTTCTATAACTTCATGGCTCTGGGAGCAGGGGCTTTCTGGAAGTCAAAAGGTGCAACACCTTGTGATGGTGCTGTGATATTTGCCAACACTGGGTTATAGCTGGATGGTGATGTGTAAGGTTTCTAAATCTAGTGTGGAGATAATATGAATGTGCTTGTGTGCAGCAAAAAAAGAGGGCTGGAAGCACCCTTGAAATACAAGAAGTGTGGGGCTGGGTTGTCTGGTTGGCAAGTGTCTACTTGATTTGGAAGTGGGATGGGGGGTAAAGCCAGATTTTTTTGGTTTAGGAGTTTGTCATGCTGCAAAACGACTTACAGAGGAGTGGCTGACGCTCAGCTGGGATGGGTTGTGGAGTTTTCCTGCCCCATCCTGTGCGAGTGGGGCTGGTTGCAGACAGACCCAGCTGCAGTCAGTGCTTGGGGGGACCCTCTTGGCCTCATCCATGAATACTGACGTTATAATTACTGTAACAACCTGCTCTTCTCTTCCTGCATGGCGTTCATTCCCTGGCCTTAGGTAACGCTTTTTTCTTGTTGATTTGCTCCCTCCTTCACCTCCCCCTCTTTTTAATTCCTCAACACTCTGTGGAAACATCAATTAATTAATCAAAATAATAGTTATTATTCAAGAACCAATTTGCTATCATGGCTTGCAGTGGTGTGGTGCAAATAACCCATCCAGGTGATGAGAAATTTGGGTTATTGGAGCTGGGGCAGTTCCTTCTCTGGGTGTGTGCCCCAATACAGGGCATGGTCAGTGCTGTTGGGTTTAGCAGGACTCTCTGCCCTGCCCAAGGTGCTGCCTGCTGGAAAGGGCAGCCCCTAAGGCAGGATTTGCTTTCAAAATAAATTGGCCTTTTGTAGGGGACCATGTCCTAAGCATGATGAAAATGCTAAATGTGCTGATAATGCAACTTGAAACAGATCCACAGAGACTTTGCACTGGTGTCCTGAATGTGACTGTGAGTAGAAAAGGAATTGGGTGATGTGTAGGGTAATTGAGCTGTGAACTCTGCAGGTGTGGAACTGGAACAGGGGTGCTGATCAATGCTCCCCCTGATCCTGGAGAAGATTTGATTCCTATGAGGAAGTCAGTGCAGACTGTGTTAGCCAGGGCAGCAGGGCTCTGGAAACTCCTTCTGGTGCTCCAAGGTCAAGTCTGGGCTCTGGGTTTGGGGTGAAGTGACCCTGAGATGGTCATGTCTGTTCCACTCACAGGACTGAGCAGAGCGTGCACAGAACACGAGAGAAGAATTCTGTCCTTGAGCTGAGGGAGGCTATCTGAGTCCCCACTGTCCTGATGGTTTCCAAAATTAGACCAAGCCCTTCCAGGGCAGCAGTGCTGGGGCCTCTGGACAGGCAGCTGCTCCCCTGGATGGGATGGGAACCACACAAAGCTGGTGCAGGGAGAGTGAAGGCTGCTCCATCCCGGTGTTAATCAGCACTTTGGAGCATGGCTGTCCCCAGGAGCAGTGAGCTTTGCACTTACAGGAGGAGATGTGACAGCTTGGGAACACCCAGGTGCCTTCCCCAGGTTGGGGTGGGGGCCCTGAGCCAGCCCCAGTTCAGAGAGCTGACCTTGGTGGAGGCAGCTAATGTGGTGCAAACCCTTGAGCTCATCCTTCAGCTCCATTGAAGGAAAGACTTCAGGTGCATGCTTGGATTTGAGTGCAAGGTTAAGCCTCAGATAGGGCAAAGATGGCTGCATAAATCAGGAGATGGTGTGACAACACAGCCACGAGCTCACTCCCATCTCACACAAGGCCGACTTTGGGGATTAGCACTGGGCTGCTTGTTTTGCAGCCCCGGAGTTGGGGCTCTGGAGCTGTCCCGCCTCTTTGTCATCTCCTGAAGCCTCTCTGCATCCTCCTCCTCATCACAGGCTCCATCCTTCCCCCTCTCTGGCGTCAGCCGCTCTCCCCAAGGCTGCTCCATCCCTCCACTGCCATCCCTCTGCCTGCAGAGCAGAAATCGTGTGGCCCAGATATTTTACTTCACATCAGCACAAACCCAACCCAGATCTTTGTCCGAGATGGCTCAGCCGGGCACTGCGTGAGCAGAGCCTGCCCTGCAGCCGGTGCTGGGGGAGCCCCTGGGGTGCCCCTGCCCCTCTCTGGGGCTGCAGTTCCCTGTCCCTGGCCGTGCATCTGGCTGCTCTGGGCTGCCCGGGAAGCTGGAGCCTGCCATCAGCTCGGAAGGCAGCAACAGCAGCCTCTGCTTTTCCACACATCGGTATTTTTAGCTCTGCTGTGCATTAGCGTGCAGGAGCTCAAACTGCGAATCCTGGCTGAGGTTTTATCTGTTGTGACAGCCCTTAGGGCTGTAGTCAGACACTCTCTCGCTTGCTCGCTCCCTCTCTCCTTTTTTTTTCTTTTTCCTTTTTTTTCTTTTCTTTTTTTTTTTTTTTTTTTTTTTAAAGTTTGGAGCTTGAATCTGCTCTCTCCCTACGGAGACACTGTGCAGCTGTCAAGACAAGGGACCAAGGGTGGGGAATAGGGTCCAAAACGTGGTTTGAGCCCCTTTACAAGGGAGCTCTTTTCAGCTGCTTTCTGTATTTTTCCATTCCTCCTTGCTGCTGCTGTCAGAGCTGGAGTGGTCAGAGCTGATGCTGCAGGATTAGGTACTGGCTCGCCCCTGCTGCCCTGCCCCAAAGGGTCCCCAAAAAGCTGTGCTGGGTGACAGCTACACGACTTCTGGGGACAACAAAGCAGAGAGGAAAGGCCAGCCCCATCCAGCATGCTGGGTTTGGCAGATCTTGTGCTCTGTCTGCTGCTGCTTTTCCAATTTCCCCTCTCCAAACAGAACAAATGTTGTTCCTTTTGGGGCTGCTTTGGGGTTCTGGCAGCCCAGAGCATTGGGCAGAATCAAAGTCCCTTGTGGGGGATTTGCTTCAACACAGAAGGTTTTCACTGTGCTTAAACAGTGAAATAGTCTGATCTCCCCCAAGAGAACATGACCCATGACTTCACCCCCACCCTGGCTCCATACAAGCACCCAACACTTTGGTTTGGTTTCTTTAAGTAGGATTTTCTTTATTGCTTCTTCTCTTCCTGGACTCCTTCCCCCCATACACCCAGGACATTTTCTCAGCCCTAGAGAGCTGCCCAAATTTGAACTATCTTTTTGCCACCCCAGTACATCTGAAATGTCAGCTGGAAGTGGGGTGGCAGAAAAGGCAGCGTTGGTGATGCCCTTTGGAAGGGTGAGGAACCACAGTGCTGAATGGATTTTGGCTCTCCAGCCCTCTCAGTGACCTGCCGTGCCAGGCTCTGCCCCCTCTGTGAGCTTGAAGGGAACAGAAGTTGCCTGAAAATCTGGTGCCTCTGGAATTTGTTCAAGGTCATGAGGGAAGTTGGGGATAGAATGGGATCTGGGTTCCTGTCCCACATGTCCAGCCTTTCTCTCTAACCCTTAGCACATGCCTGCCTCACATCCTTCTACCTGGAGCTTCCTGCACCCAGGTCTTGGGATGTCCAAGCCAACTCTGATGTCTCTTGGAAGAGAGAACAGACCCAATGCAGGGAGGGTTGGTTCATCCTGCTTTTCCTTCTTGGGAAGGGCTTCTTTAGGGTACTTAACCAGAGACTGTTGAGGAAAATCTATATTTAGGTAATAAATGGTGATTTGGTATTTTTAAGGCTTTTAATGCCTGAGGAGATCACAGCAGCACTCCAGTGGTCCCAAGGTGGGCCAGGACTGTGTGTCCCCAGGAGCTCAGTGTGCGTGGATGCTGAGGGGGTTGAAGGGAAGCAGAGAGATGTTTGTGATGGGTCACAGCTCCTTTACACAAGTCTGCCCACACCACATTTCCTCCTGGAGCTGCATTGTTTGTGCAGCAGGTTCAGCTCCCACATTTTTGTCCGAGACAGTGCTGGCAAAAACTGAAAGGCTGCAGTGATGGGTCAGAGGGTTCCAGGAGCACCAGGGGCTAGCCTTGGCATCCAGTTATCTGGGACAAATCCAATGGGGAGCCTCGGGTATCTCCCAGGGTCCGCCTGCTTCATTTGCATTGATAAGGCGTGGAGGGACATCGCAAAGTTTGTCTGGCAAGTCCACAAATCGGGCAGCTTTTCTAATTAACTGTCCCTCTGCTGTGATTCCTCTGTTCTCCCCCCAGTTCCTCCCTCTCTTGCTGGCAGCAGCCAATGCTGTGAACCACAGAGACAAACTGCACAGTGCTGCCAGCTCGACCTGCAGCAGGGATTGCTGGAAATATCTGGTGCCTTTGCCCTTTTGCGGGGAGTGCCCAGGGATGAGGATTTTGCAGCTCTGTGGTGCTTTGCTCCAGTGGTGTTTTCTTTGTGCAGGTTGTTTGTGCCATGTGTGTCCTTGGGAGCAGCCAGAGCATGGCAGGTATTTTTGCACAGAGCTTTGGCATCTCCAAAACAGCCCCTGAGCTTCTCTGGGAGGGTGGGCTGTCAGCTTCTCTCCCCCAGCCTCCTGGAGAAACCCACTGATGGCTGCAGGGGACAGATGCAGAGACTCTACATCACTGAAAACCCAGAACAACAGCTCGGGTATGGAGCTGCTTCACCCTCTCTGGGCTCTTCCTCTTGCCAAGGGAAGCTGCTAACAGCAGCTGGAGCTGTTTCCTGGTGTGCACAGGGTCCTCTGTCATTGCAGTGTGGGGTCAGGAATGTCGTCCTTTCTTCCTTCCTCCAGGGGCTGTGACACCTGAGTAGCTCGATGAGGTCTAAAGGAATTTAAACATTTCTGGGTTTATTTCCGGATGTTAAACTGGGAGATTAAGGAGGGGTGAGTGGGGATGGGGATAGAGGAAGTTAGTACTTTAGGAGTTTTTAAACTTTAAAAACATCTTGTGGCACCCATGTTAATGCATCTTCTTGCATTAACAGTGTCCTTACACAATTCCAAACACCCTAAGAAATGGTGATTAAACTGCTGGCTGATGTCCTTGTGGATGACAACAAAGACTCAAAGGATGATGTGTGCCACGGGGCACTTTCCTCCTTGAGCCAGCTGAGCTGTCCCCATGCCATCAGACCCTTGGGCACACGAACTCTCCGTGCCCTGTGTATATCCATAGGCAGGTCTGAGTGGGGGCTCTGGGTGACTCCAGGTGCTCATGGTGCTGTAAATCAGACTCTTCCCTGCTGCCTGATATCCTGAGCTTCCCAGACTGCAAGCAGCTCCTGTGCTTATCCCCAAACCCACCCACTTTTTCCTCATCCCACTCCTGTGCCTCCTTGCTCTGGAGCTCTCAGCGTGGCCGATGCTTGGGCGCTGCCAGGAGTTTGATCTCCAACTGCTTCCCAGCCCCCTCCTGCATGTGGGCACCGGGAGGAGCTGAGAAAGTGGGGAAGAGATGAACAGCAGGAGAAGAATTCTTAAGTGAGGGGATGGGGGAAGGATGAGGAAAGCAAGGAGGGGGGAGAAAAAGTGAGAACAGGGAGGAGGAGGAGGGTTGAAGGATGCTGCCTTGTCCTTGGATTTATACTGGTTGAGTTGCACTGGATTAGCTAAAAGTGGTGCAGAGCTGCCTTCCCCTCCCTTTTCCTCCAGGCACACACTCCTGTTTGGAGCTGAATGCCTTAATTCACTTCAGCTTCAACCTGCTCCTAATTGACTTAAACCACATGGAAAGAAACTCTGCTTCCCCAGCAAGTGGCTGCAAAATTGCACCTTCAGTGAAGTCAGTGTGATTCTGCATTTAAAGAAACCCAGAGTCTGGCAGGGATGTGTGCAGGGATGTTGGTGCCAGGGGGCTGTGCTCAGCTATCTGGAGCCCCACTGGGCTGCTCCTCTCCAGAGGGGTTTTGGTCTCACTCTGAGCAAGTTGGGATTTGGGGGTGATGGGAGGCTTTGAGTCATGGGGATTTGGCTGTTAGAAGAATTGCTGTTTCTTCTCATTCCTCTCTCCTCTATCCCTCTTCTCCTGCTGCAGATGTCTGCTATAAAAAAAGAGAAGAAGGGGGGGAAAAACCCCACCCTCCCCAAATGTCATGATAATGCTCACTGGAGGGCTGTTTCTGCTGCACATCTGATATGTGTGACAGGGTCAGATTAACCGAGCCTCTGATTTCCAACCACAGCTATTCTGAAGGCACCAAAACCAATGCAAAACACCCCAAAGGGACTCCTCTGTGCTGAAGAGGAGCTGGCCAGGCAGGATGAGCTCATGGTGCTCTGGGGATGTGCCAGCCCAGTGCTCGGCAGGACCAAATGCTAGGCAAGAGAGGAGAGCACGCTTTGGAGATGGATCTGATCTCCTCAAACTCAGCCTTTCAGGGAGGCAGAGATTTTCCTTTGTATTTAAGGTTGGGGATTTCAAAGACAGAAGGGGAGCAGTGCTGGTAACGACAAGAAGGTATCTGATGTCAGGGGATGTTCTGAAAACTCCTCTTCCTTGTCAAGGGCTCCTGTCACACCTGGACACGCCATCTGAATGGAAGGCAGGAAAGCCTTTTTATTCCTTCCTCCAATTCCCTCCTCTTCCGACCTCTCTGCATCTTCTGTCACCAGTTTTGGCTCTGCTACATTTCTCTCTCTCTGTTTAATTCTAAACTCGAGGAGTTACCCAAGGTTTTGGCTCAGCTGTTGTTTTTTTTAATGAGACATTTAGCCATTTTGAGCCCTGAAAACCAGGCTGGAAGTGACCTGTGGAGACTGACAGATCCTGGTGGCAGGAGTTATACCCAGACTGTGTTTAAGTTTTCCCAGCAGTGAGCCCACCACCCTGCACAGACCTTCTTCCCAGCTTTCCCTGGGTGATGTCCATGTCCCAGAGCAGCACTGCTCCAAAAACATCAACACCCGCTCCTTGCAGTGGGAGCTGCTTGGAGGCACTGGGGCTGGAGATGATAAAGGACAAAACATTTACCAGGGCAGGATAGGGAAAGTGAGAGGTGTGGGGGGCACAGGGCTTTGCCCCAGAGCCGGTTCTGTGCCTCACTGGGTGGGTACCATCAGTGCTGGGTACCATCGGTGCTGGGTCCTGCCAGTGCAAGGGACACCTCATGGGCACCCTCTGGTCACCACTGGCTGAGAGTCTCCCTGGGATGGAGCAGGAAATCAAGATGAGAAGAAGGGGTGGGAAAAAAAAGCCCCAAAAATCCCCACGGAGCGGGAAGCGGAGTCGGGAGCGGAGCCGCTCAGCTGATGGGGTTGCCATGGCGACGCGGCGGAGAGGAAAAGGAAAAGGCAGAAAATAGCCCGATGCCGGGCTGAGACCTGCGGGAGCCTGGCCCGGCAGGCTCCTCCATCCCCGGCCCTATTTCTGTCCTCCTCCCTTTCTCTCTTTGCTCTCCTCCCCTCGGACTGTTTGATCTCCAGGCAGAAACGCCCCTCTCGAGGAGCCAGCGAGGGGGGACGGGGGGTTCCTTCTCTGCACTGCTGGGGTGGGGGTGAAGGGAAAGCAGGAAGGGTCCTGTTCTGTAGGGCTGGATGTGGTCAGGTCCATTCCTTCGGGGCAGAAGGTTTGGAGGCAGTCAAGTCACACACAGAACCAAAATTGCTCCAGGGTTTGGGCAGTGTTGTTGGTGAGGGTCTGGGATGGCAGCTGGAGAGCCCAGGGACCAGCACAGGTTTGGTGGAAATACACTGCAAGCCAAATTTTGTTTCTCAGATCGTGTGGGTCAGGCTGGGCTGTCTCCTGTTGTCTCCTGACAGGTGAGGCCCAGTTTTAAGGATGGTCAGAGGTTCTGTTTCATGTGCTGGATTGTTTTCCTCTCCGGGAAAGTGATGCTTCATAACCACAGCGAGTCATTTCCTCTCTCTGAGTCACACTGGGGCTTCTTGCATGGTATATATTGGGGCTGATCATTGAACCCAGGCTCACTGAAAAGGAACAGAAACCCAGAAGAAAAGAAAGTGTCGTTGTGCCAAACCCCAGGGGATTTGCCCCACAAAACGGAGACACCAACCCAGGCTTTTTGCTTTATCATAAATGCTTACTTAAAAGTTAAGGTTACAGAGTCTGGTGGCCAGGAGGAGATCTTACTTTTCAGTAAAAAAACAGAGGTAATGTTTCTACCTTCTGGGGCCACAGCAAAAAGCAATAAAGGTAAATGTGACCTCACAAAGTGTCAAAAAGCAGAAGATACACCAGAACCACCCAACTGAGCACTCTTCAGACACAAACTCTTACAGACCCCCCTCCTAATTTTGTTGGGGCTTGGCAATGACAGATGGATACTGAAGCTGCTTCTTCTTCCTCCTCCTCCCTCCACCTCTCTTTTGTGCCTCTGCAGCAGATGCAGGGCTGTGCCCGGGTGTGAGCACCTGGACTGTGTTTGTGTTGCTGTCCCTGAGCTCAGTGTGCTTTTCCCTTTTTCCTTTCCCTTGCTGGGGTTCTGCTCCAGCAGAAACCTTCCTGGAGCTCCCACCTTCTTCCTGCATGGGAAGAAGCCATTGCAGTTTCTCCCATTTCTCCCTGCCCTTGTGCTTGCACCACATTGTTCTGTGGTCTCTGATATTTGTGCTGATGCTTGGGCTGCAGATGGCCCAGCTGATGGGGATGGAGCAGTAAATCTCCATTACTGGGGCCAGTTTTGCTGTCCCTCACTGTGGCCCTGACCCTCACCTGGCCCAGGCTCTCACCCCTGGGAGGCCAGAGGGGAACAGGAATTCCTCCTGATGTCAGTGATGTTCCTGGCACACAGGAAGGTGTTGGATCCTCCTGCTCTCTCATCAGCTGTTGTTTTGGAGGCTGGCTTCTCTTGCAGGGTTTGTTCTTCCCTTCCCTCTAATTCCCAGGGTGTTCTGCTGACACCCCAGCTCTTCCTCCCAAAGGAGGTGTGTGAGCAGCTTTATCTGGGGGTCTCACACCTCTGTGTGAACCACCCCCCACAAACTGTCCCTGCACTCCCTTTTCCCTAAGCACAGGGGCAGGAAGCATGCATGGAGAGGTTTCCAGGTATTGGGGTTTTTAGTGGGAATACATCACACTGAGGAAGCAGAAAACTGCCTGGAACTGAAAAATGGCCCCAGAACTGTGGCACATGGTGCACAATCAACCCTTTCTGTTGGCTTCCACACCACAGCCTGGATGTATTTTGAACATGTGCATTTCTTTGTGCAGTCTAAATATTAAGCACAGCTCGACTAAGAGTTCACTTAAACCAGAGATGGACAAATATCTGAAGGTCATAAACACACAGCTGAGTAATTATTTAGAGTGGTCTAAGGGATACAACTATGGGTAATGGGATGAATGGAGGAAAGGAAAATGCAGCTGCAGTTGTCAGAAAATTCTCCTCAGGTCCCTGCTTAGTGCTGCAGAGGGAAAGATGTAGGTCCTTGATAAACCTGGAGGGATGATTTATGGATTGATACATGAAATGATGGCAAAATCCCCAGGGAGAAGCAGTGAATGGCCCATCTCCTGAGACTCTGCAAACTCAGCTTTGCAAATCTAGTAGATGAGGGGCCACGGAGCACCAGGGCAGGAGAGGAGCTGTTTCACTGACAGATATTGTTGGCTGATGACCAAATTACTAGAAAATGCCCACAAATAAGATAAGGCTGAAAGTGAGGACCTGGTTTCTGGTGAAGGAAGGGATGAGACTCTGCTAGACCTGCTAGAACAGGTGAAAAAGCTGGTGGGTCTGGAGATGGAGCAGCTCATATTTGGGGCAGAGCTGGTTCTGTGACCCAGGTAATGAACGTGGCAGCCCCCAGGCTGTCCTGAATTCCTGTGTGATGCACTCTCTGAGGCCAGGTCCATCCTCATGTCTCTACTGCTACTCTGCCAATAATAATCAGAGCTCAGAGAGAGCAGCAATCTTCCCTGGCAAACATCTAGACATTCCCCAGTGCATCTGGAGAGCTTCTTTAACTTCAGTGGATGATGCATCTTGTAACACTAAGGGCTTGTGTCTGTATCTTGTGAAAACATACCTAAAAAATGTGCTGGAATTGGTTTGAGGGATGTGCTGAGTTACCCTTAATGTTTCTATCTCAGCATCAGTTGTCTTGGAGATGGCTGTATCCTCTACCAGGGTGAGATGGGTACCAAGAACAAAAAAGGGCTCTTCTCATTCAATCTCCCTTTCTTCAGAGTAACTACAAGAAAAATTAAAACATGGTGCTGTTTCTAGAAAGCCCTTTGCACAGCTGAGTGTGGTGTTTCCAGAGGATCCTCCCTCTCCTGCCATGTCCCACTCCCAGCACAGGATGGGAGTTTGCTCTCCTGGGACTTTCTCCTCTCCACATGGATGGTTGAAAGGTGTCCTGAAAGGAGCTGGGGAGATCAGGGGCTGTGAGTGTGAGGAGTGAGACCAGGGGCTGGCATGGTCGTTTTTGGTGTCCTGTTCCCCATATTGTCCCTCAAGTAGATGTGAGGGAGAATGGAGGCTGAGGCTGCTCATGTTCCCACACCCCTGCCCCACAGGAGGACAAACGGCCTGGGACAGACTGTGAGGAGTGAGGGACTTTGGGAGCTGCTTTGTGAGGTTTTGGTGTGCCCTGAGCATCCCCTGTGTTGCCTTCCTGGAGCTGGGCCCAGAGCATGGCCATGCTCATCTTCCTCCATCCTGGCATGGCATTATCCATCTCCTCCTGCCCTGGTTTGTGCCACTTCACTGCTTCCTGCTCCCCAGCACTATTTCACATCTTGCCCAGTAATGCTAGGTTTTCTTAATAGCGTCTCATGTGGGATTTTTTTTTTCAAAGGCTTTAGGACAATCCCAATAAATTATATCTACTGATTTCCCTTTATCCATAGTTTTGTTGATTCCATCAGAAATCCTCTCCCAGAGAGGATGGGCAGGCTTTGCCTTTAGAAGCCAGCCAGGCTTGTTCCATTTCTATCTGAGCCATTTCACGTTTCAATTAATTTTGAAACATTGAATTATAGTTCTCAGTAGCCCTTGGAAAGAACAATCTGAGGAACACTGGTTTGTGCTGCACCTTGCACCTGCACATAGCAGTCACAGCTCCTGGTCAGGAGGGGATGATTTTGGTGGGATGTTTGCAGAAGTGGTGCTCGTGTTGAGGCACTTTCAGGATTTTCCCAGCAGCAAGGGGATGCATCTGAAATAATCAGCACTCCAAAAACGCCCAGCTCACCTCGGAGCACAAACACAGGAGGCTGCTCGTCCCTGCGATGTCAGCTGGCCACTGAGTGGCTCCGGCTTTGTCCTTGAAACCCAAAGACTGGGAGTTCTCCGCCAGAGAGAGGGGAGGAGGCGGCGAAACCGGCCCGCCAAGGGTTAATAATTTCCATTGCAATTGTGTCATCTCTTTGGGGACCTCTCGCTCATTTCGCGAGCGGGCGCTGAAAGCCGAGGCACGGGGGCTCGTTCTTATTCAGCTGCACGCAGCTCCAGCAGCAGCGGAGCCGCGCAGCTGGGCTCGGCCAGCCCGGCCCTGCAGATGGATGGGGAGAAAGGATTTGTGTGCCTGCGTGTGCTCTGCTTGGGTGTGTGTGTGTGTGTGTGTGTCTGAAACCTAATTGTCTGCTGTCTAATCCGTCAGCCGGGGGGACAGCTTGCACAAGCCCCTTCCAGGCAGGCTGATAAATGCAGCGCTGCCAGGCCCCTGCGCGAGGCACTTGGGTTTAATTGGGATTGCTACGTGCGCGGACTTGGCGCGCGTGGAAGGGATGCTGTGCGCAGGGAAATGCGTGGCCAGGCTCCCAAGGGATGGCCCCCGTGTCCTGCCGGGCTCCCGGTGGGATTCTGGGTGTTTAATGAAGAGGTGTGAGCAGCCCAGTGCTGGGTGGGTGAGGTTAAGGGTGGTTCCGTGTACAGTAATAGTGGCACCGTGTGGTCCCACTCTTACAGATTTTGTACCTTGGGGCAGTTCAGTTCCCCCAAGGCTGGGCTGTAAATGCACCTGGTGGGACCTGGAGATCACCCAGAGTGGGACACAGAACCTAGGGACATCAGTGTGCTGGCTCAGAGATGTCACCTGCCCTCCTCAGCGCAGCACAAGGAGCTGTGCAGGGCTGTCCCTGCTCCAGCTGTCCCCTGCCCATCCCCTCATTGACCAGCACCTATGAATCTCTCGAGCATCTCCCAGCCCTGAGCACGTGGCAGCTCAGGGACTCCCCAGGCTGAAGTGGCATTTCATCTTTAATACCTCTCAATGGATTTCCCATGAATTTGTCTAGTTGATTTTTGTAAACACGTAAGTTTTAATCATCCCCAGAGAGCTGTGGCAAGGACTTCACTGCTTAACCATGCACCGTGTGGGGAACCGTCTCCTCTTGTTTCTTTTGAACCTGCTGCCTCTTAATGTTATTGGATATCTCCTAATTCTTTTATTGGGAGACGCAGCAAGCAATCAATCTTGGTTCACCCTCTTGAGGCCACAAGTGTGCCTCTCTGGCTGCTGCTTTTCCAGGCTGAGATCTTCCTCCTTTGGACTAATTTTTTTTTTTAATCATCCTGCTCCAGATCTTTTTCTAGCTCTGCTGGTGATGTCAGGAGTCCGTATGTGGCGACATCCTCATCCGCTGTGTAATTAAAGGTGATGTCATGATTATAGCAGATGGTATTTGCATCAGCTTTGGTTGCTTAGTGCTTGCTGATGTCAGGGGATCCTTGTGTCCTGCCCAGTCACGAGAACTTCTCACAGGCTGCTGATCCAAAGCCTGAGGGTTTTGTAATAATATTTGTCTGCAAGAGGCAGGGCCAGGTATTATTTATCAGGAATCACTCAGTGTGCTTTGCAAGACATTCCTGACTTAAAGGAGTGACATATTCATGTCATTTCATCCCCCAGATGCAGTCACCTCCAGACTGATACCCACCAATTCTTCAATCACCAATGTACACCAGGTTTCAGGACAGGTGATTTGAAGGCATCCTGCTTGCAGGTGAGGGATTTGAGGATGCCAGACTGGCCATTGTGTAGGCACCTCCCTCCTGGCTGAAAAATAACAGTGTGAAAAATAACAGTGTGGTGCTGCTTTATCCCAGACCCCAGCAGGGTCCCAGACTTGCTGCCGGGTTTGGAAGCCAAGGCAGGAGCAGGGTGCCCAAGTCCAGGGTTGCCGTGGCCCAGACTGGGTCATGGTGACACCTCCACCCTGTTCATCCTGTGCTCCCCTCCCGTGGCCTGAATGTGCCCAGTTACCAACAGCCCCCTGTGCAGTACCCTGCCCTCCTGCTGCTCTCTGCTTCCCATCCCTCCTCCTCCCTCTCCTTTTCTCCCTTTACCCTCTCTTTGCTTCTCTTTCTCTCTCCACCTGCTCCTCTCCTTCCCTCCCCTTTTCTCCTTCCTCCTCCTCCCCTTGCTTCTCCCTCTATCCTCTTATCTCATCCCCTTGTTTTTCTCCTCTCTGCCTGTCCGGCTGATTTACATGCACGCTGCGTTGGAGCAGCTCAGCTGGATCTAATGCCTCCTGCCGCGAGGAGCGGAGCCGTCTCCGGACTCGGTGCACGGCGTCCCTGGGCAAGGGCTGCCAGGTCCCCTGTGCACCCCACTGCCCTGGCCCATGCTTTGGCCCTTTCTGCATCACCTTCTGCTCTTCATCCTCTCTCTTTCCTTTCTGCATCCTTCAGCTGATGCTGCTGTCCTTGCTGGTGTCTTCTCAATTTCTCCCATCAGGCCCCCAGCCTGTGTGCCCACTCCATCCTCGCTCCTGGGTGCTTGAGGATGGACCAAAGCCCTGCTGCCTGCCTGGGGGATGGTTTATTATGACTGGTGCCATTCCTGTGGCCTTGGCACCAGTGATGACCTGAAAACCTGATGTTTAATATTCCCAGATGGAGCCTGTGGGTGCCCCCTTCCCCCACCTGAGTTCTGACGTGCCTGGGGCAGCTCTCCTGTGCTCTCTTGGCCCTTGCTCCTCCTGGAGCTGGGATCGATGTGTCTGTGTTATTCTCTGGCTCTAATCACTCCTGTTTCCATTCTGCTGATTTGCATTTCCACGAGAGGAAGATGCCCTGATTAATATCCCCTCAGAAGAGCTTTATTGCTATGGCTCCTGCCTCTCTAATTGGAAAGTGGTCTTAACCTTTCATGGCAGTGGCTGGGACACTCCCTGACTGCCAGAAATTCCATCAAGGGTCTTGCTTGTCCTGAATTCCAGGAGAATGGGAGGTTTGGAGGATCCAACTCTGCCTCCAAAGTGGGGCAGGGATCCCTCTGCCCAAGCAGGACTCTCCTGGGCGTCATTCCTCTGATACCAGGGGTGGGATCATCCCCAGCACAGTGGGTTGTCTAAACAGGAGTTCAAAGAAAGGGATTGTAGCAGGTGGATGTGCTGGGCTGATCCAAAACCAGGGAGCACCCAGCCAGCCCTGAGCAAGCAGCTTGATGCTCCCCAGCTCACATCCACGAGCCAGTGAAGGGCCCATTGAGGAGAATGCTCATGTGGTGTTGATAGAGCTGTTGCCTTTTACTTTCCTGTGGCTGGGAGGCAGGATCTGACCTGGCAGCTGGGATTCTACAGCTCTTGCTCCCTGGGGAGTCCCAGGCCCACCACTAACCTGCACTGGCAGCTTGAAAGCCTGCCTTGCACTTAGCTGCTTTCTGATCTTCAAAGGCTCTGAATGCCCAAGGAAATCAGACCTCGTGCCTTTTCTTCCCATGCAGTTCCCAGATCCAGACTCTCATGCAATTTATTATCCCTGACACGTGCCACTCCCTCCCTGGCTGTGCATGGGGAGGGAGCATCACTCTGCCACCCTTCCCTGGGTACTGGAGCTGGCCACCCTGGCCATGGTGCGAAGCTGCTGCTCCTTGGTGTGCTCCCCATCCCATGAAACTCAAGACAGGGCCAGGGAAATGTGGTGGCATTGGTACTGCCAGCTTCATCCTGGCTTCCCAGTGATGTGCCCTCTGGCTGAGGCAGCTGCCTGCTCCAGGCAGGTCCTGGAGTCTCCTGCCAGCAGGTTTTGCTGCTGCATCCCTCCAGCCAAGGTTGGCCATCCCCACAGTGCCAGCTACAGAGCCTGTTCTGCCTGTGCCTATGGCTATTTTATTAAGACCCTGATTCATCTCCCAGGTGCTTTTACCTCCCCTTCCCCAATCCCTCTCCTTCTGAGGTTACAGAAAAGATTTTGGGTTTATTTTTAATTATTTTTTAATTTCGGTATTTAAGCTGGTTTAGCGGCTGCAGCAGTGAGTGTTCCTGATAAACAGCCCGGGAGATCCAGAGAATAATCTCTCTGCTTGGTGACGGCACAGGCGCCTATCGCAGCTGCTGGCAGCACGTTAAAAAGCTGTCCTCATCTGCTGCCTGCTCTATCAGCCCAGGGAGGGAGAAATTGCCTCCATCCTTAATCACAGAATTCGAAATCCCAGCTAGTCTGCGCCTTTTATTCTTCAGGTTCACAGTGTTTTGCAGTGTGGGCAGGGGGAGAAATGTGCAGCCCTTAGATGGAAGCAGGAGTTGCAGAAGGGACTGGGAAGAGGTGGGTGAGCAGCAGCTCTTTTCCCTTTGCCAGGTATGTCTGGGACTTGCCACCCCATGATGATTTCTCTCTTCAGGGAGGTGGGTTAAGGCTGTATTTTTAACAGAGTTGCAGAACATCATACTCGGGGGCTCTTGTGTGCTCTGAGGGTTTGTGTAACACCACTGTGGCTGGAGAGAGTGTATGCACTGACAGCCACATGTTCTGGAGCCCCAGTGCCAGGGCAGCTCACCATGACATGTCAGGGAAATGTGGTAAAAAGGGCAGATGAAAGGATAGAAAAACACAAGGAAGAGTTGAGACGCGTTGTTATATCCTCACCAAAGAGAAAGATGCTCAAGCTTGCCCCTTGTCATAGACCAGGTCTAGTAAAGCAACTGGGTTTTGTGGCATAGGAGGGCCCATAAATGGCTGGTGCATGATGCAAGGTCCCCAGCCACACAGGTAAAGAGCCCTGTGCTAAAGCCATAACATCTGTCAGGGGGTGGTTCTGGAGTGCAGGAACACCCCTCAACACCCCACAGCGAGTGCAGAGCAGTGAGGGGCTGGAAGGTGCCTCTGCTCCATGCTCAGTGCCCCTGAGTGACAGTGTGGCACCCGTGGGCTGTCACTGCTGACAGTTGCTCAGCCCAACACTGGGAACACAAGCGCCCGCCATGGCAGAGACTGGCGGCGGAGTCGCTGGAGATTGCCTTTAATGAGACAGATAAAGCAAAATGAAAAGCAAATTAGGATGCAGGGCTGTGGGAGCTGTCTTGAATGCAGCGCTGTGAGTTTGCTGGGGGAAGCTGGGGTTGCAAATGATGGTGGGGGATCCAATGTAGGAGATGGTCATGTTGGATGGGCTCAAAGTAGAGAGCCCTTGAATCCTTCCCAGTGCCTTGTGCAGGTACCCTGCTCCTCCAGAGCCCACTGTGAGATGTGAAACAGCCCTTGTGTTGCACCTTTGGTCTCAAAGTGCACCAATAGTGGTGGCTCATTCCTGTCCTTACCCCATCTCCAGTGGCTGGAGAGGGTTTGGGAAACCCTGCAGTTGCAGGAAACAACTTTTCAACCATGTCCCAATGATGCTGGCTCCCTGCAGCAGGGCTGCTGTGGTCCAGGGCTGTCTGGGATGTTGGCAGTCCATCCTAAACTTTCCATTGAGCTCAGAGCATCTGGGCTATTTCTGTAAAAATCCCGTGCTGGGTCAGGAGGCAGGAAAGGGGCTTCTGCTACAGCCAGGTCTGTTCTTAAGCAGAGAGTGTTTAACACAAAAATCCCTTCTGTTTCTCAGCAAAAAAAATGCTCAGGCATTGACTATCAACGTGAGCAGCATTGCTCAGGCAAATGGTGTTTACACCCCGAAGCCTTCAGACTTTCTGGATTTTACCTGCTTCCCTGCAGAAACCCCTTGAGAAAATGTTACTGAACAAGGCAATACTTGGGTGGATAAATTGCCTGGAACAAACGAGCTGGAATTTGTACGATCCCATTCTTCATGTAAGAAAGATGTCACTCCTTAAGCAGTCCCTGGGGGAAGTGCCCACCCCGGGGAGCATCACCCTGGGCTGCCTGTGCTGCCCATCCCCTGGTCTGGACTGAGCTGCCTGGGTTTCCACGCACTGCAGTGCTTTTTGCCATCCCTTCCCAGGAATCATGAGTGGAATCACAAACAGGAGCAAAGCAAGTTCTCATTTCCCTCCACCCCCCTCCCCACTCCAGCTGCTGAGGTGGGGTGTTGAGAGGGAGGTTTGGTGCTGCGTTTTGCTGCTTCTGTGGGAGCTGATCCCATGGCCAAAGGCATTTGGGGACACATCCCCTCCAGTCGTCATTGCTTATCCCTCTCCTGGTGCAGCTATTTCTGCCTCAACTTCCCAGGAAGCTGCCTCCAACATTCCCCAGCCTAAAACCACGCTGGTTTAGAGAGCCAATTTCATGCCTGCTCCCATGTCTCATTTGCATATATTTGCATAGCACACAGGTTTATGGGAGGGGAGGAGGCGCTGGAGAGGCACATCCTTTATTCCTCTTGTTTTCTTTTTTCTTCTCCCCTTTCAGCAGAATTGTATTTATTTATTTAAAGCCGGTGCTGCTCTGAGGGGCTCACTCCCAGCTGGGTCCCACAGGTGACTCGGTGGTGGGTGACCTAATGCAAGCTGGGAGTCAACTTACAGAATTTTCACTCACTAGAGGTGATTGTGTGGGTCTGGCTCTTGTCCTTCTTCCCCCAGCATCTTCTCTGGCAGGCTCTGGTGCTGCCTGGCCTGGGAAGGGGGTAAATATTTCCTCACCCCAGCTCTCAACTTGTGATAGCCTTGTGGAAGGGAAAAAAACACCTCAGTTTTCCCCAGAGTTTGCTGCGTTTTCCCTCCCCTCTCCGTCCATCTCTAGGTTTTGGTACTTCCCTGACACTCCTAAAGGGCTATTCAGTCTGAGATCCAGTAGAATTTGATATTTCTTTTGGTAAATAGCAAATCCTTTCCCTTGGGATGGGTTTCATGAACCCCAGAAATGGCCCTTCTGCTCCTGAGAAAGATACCTTATCTCCCTCCTGCTGTAGCCTCCCCTCACCTCAGGATGCTGGGAATGTGGACAGCTGGGATAATAAATGCTCAGGGGGATGTGATGACCCCAAAAAAGCTCCATCCCTGTGAGCAGCCAGGAACTGGGCAAACGAGGTGGTGCATCTGGGTGTTTTGGTTCTCGTTTGCTGGTGGAACCAGAGAGATTTGGGAGCTGTGGGCTCATCCTAATCATCCCAACACTTCTGGGGTACAGCTAATATTGCTTGTCATAAAAAATGTTTAAACAGATCGACCCAAACAACTCCTCTGCCTGATCCTCTGTCCTCCTTGGCCTTGGACACATCCCTTTGCATCTCTGCTGCAATGTCCTTTGCTCTAAGATGGGTCAGATCAATGAACTCTTTTCCAGCTTACTGAGGGAGAAGGGCAGATCAGCAGGACAACATCATGTTGGGGTGTTGGTCTGCCACCAGCAGGGCTGTGCAGACACTGGGGTCCCTTCAGCTGGGTTTCTTCCTACCCCAGGGCACGAGGAGAAGGAGAGACCAGGCTGGGGACACCAGAACGGGGCAGGGGAGATTGGCCATTGGCACACAGGGTGAGGGGAGCTAATTTCCTGGAGCAGTGAGGTGCAGGGTACTGGGATGTTGTGAACCAGCCCTGGGCACGTGGAGCCGTCTGGAACATCTCATGTTTGGCTGGGGTTTCATTTCTTCTGCGCAATCCTGTTTGCAGCGAGCGCGGTGCTGTGGCTCCTGCTATTGCTGGGTGTGCTGAGAGCCGGCTCTGGCTGGGCAAGGGGAGAGCTGGCTGGCTGTGACCAGCATGGCACAGCACAGCTCACTCTGCCATCCCCCTGCACCACAGAGACACCTGGGCAGGGCAGTGTGGCCACTGGGGACTCGGCTGTCACCGGCCACAGCTGGGCTGTGCAAGATCCGGGCTGGCAGCACAGCAGAGCGCCGTGCTGGAGAACATCTCCTTTAAGACCAGAAAAATCTAGAGCATCCCCTGGAGTGAGGGTCACAAAGGGCCCAGCCTGGGCAGGCAGAGGGCTCAGGACACAGGCTGCTCCTGGCTGCAGTGCCCTGTTTCTCCAGGAGCTTTCCAAGCTGCCCGGCTCGGAGGTTGTTTGTCTCCAGCTTGACCGCCTCCCCCGCCTGTCTACTCCGCTTCCTCATTCTCGCTGCTGGGTTGAGCAAGAGCAGAGCGGAGCCTCCTCGGGATCAGGGTGAGGCCAGGGGGGCCTCCAAGTTCCTTTTTTGTTGTTGTTGGGTTTTTTTCCCCCTCTATTTTTTTCCCCTCCTTCTTTGCTCTGCACACAAAGCTGGGCTATGATGAAACTCCAGCTCTGCCTTGCTCACAGCATTCATGCACGGCACATGCTGGAAATAATTGTCCTTGGTGGAGCTCTGCAAACTGCAGAGCCGTTTAACTGAAAAGAGGTGGAAAGGAGTTTTATTTCTACACATGGTGTTTGAGGCTCACTGCAGCCCCAGGTTCACCTACAAGGGGGGTGGGAGGCAGGCGTGGGCTCAGGCTGGATCTGCAAGCCCTGTGACTGTGGCCATGTAGAACCAAACCTCAGTTAATATCTTTTGCCATTCAGCAGCACTTTTTACACCGAGCTTGACATGGCTTTGGTCTTCTTAGCCTCAAGCTGTGGCTGCCTGCAGTGCCCCATGTAGTGCAAGCACTGCAATGGGCTCAGTACCGACCCTCCTGTTGGTTTCTCTAAGTTTGGGATCAGATTCTGCAGTGGGAATTTCTGTGGGTGCCAAGTCATGCTGATAAGGGAAATATGTTGGGTGCTCACTGAGTGTGGAGTGTTCCTCACAGCCTGGCCTCTCTTTACATGCCTTGAGCCACAGGTGATTTTGTGAATCTTGCTTTCCTATTTTAAGTGTACAAGCTAGCTGGGGACCACCTGTATTGTCCATTGCATTATTTTGATGGGCAGAGGGAAGTGTAAGCTGAAAGAGGAGGATTGGCTCCAGGACCTTTTGGAGGTGTTTGGAGCAAGGATTTTGTCTGATCTACTTTAAGGAAAGGATCCATCTTTACAGGGCAAAGATGTTGAAGCCCCAGCCACCATAAAACCTCTTGGAATGAGATTTTGTCTTGCCTAACAAGAACTCCCTGTCCTGGACCAGCAGAAGTTTTGTGTGCAGAGTGTGTTCTCAGCACCATTCAGGATATAACTCATTCTTTGGTTTTTTCATTATTCATACCATGCCCTCCTTCTCCAGTTCACACCACAGAACTGCAGTTTGTCAGGATGTGTTGTGGAATTTCTGTCCACAAAACTAATTTTTCTTCAAACTTCCCATTCTTTCCAATAGCCAACCCATTTTCCTGTGACACTGCTCTTGGTCACTGTTGCTCATCTCAGCTGGCTTAGTGCTTTGCAGCTGGTCAGGGTCAGATGTGACTGTTTTCTGATCCCACTGGGATAAAGACAATTTTTGCTTTTCCTTTTGCTGTGAAAACTTGGAGCACAACCATCCACCCCTTGGTGAGGAGGACCTTGCCACTGCTTTTTTGGTTTCCCCAACTTCTATTCTCTTCTCCTCTGGCATGAGGAACAATGCACAACCTCTAAACTGTTTTCTCCTACCAGCTCAGGAAGATGTGACCTCACATGTTCTTCTCAGAGCTCTGCAGAAAGAGGCTTTTGCATTATTTACTCTGCTTTGGAGCTGGAGCCAGACCTGACTCTGGGCTTGTTCAGCTCAAGGCAATAGAGGTGGGAGTGAAGCCCTCCCAGTAACACCATCAGAGCCACTGGAGCTGGGCTCAGGTTTCTTCCCCGGCTGGTTCTCCTGGCTCAGCAGAGTCCAGCCCTGTTCCCTGCTGCTGTAACGCTGACACGGGAGTTTTTAGCTCAGTTCAGCTCTGGTGTGGCTTCCCCAGCCGCCACCCACCAGTCAGGCTTTGTGTTTGGGGTGCTCCATCCCAGCTGACCTGGGGCCAACCAGCCCTTTGCAGGCACTTGGTGCTGAGGCAGAGCCAAATTCTTGACTTCTGGCCCTTCAGCACGGCCAGGGTCGGTGTGGGGTGGGGAGGAGGAGGAGGAGGAGGAGGGCTGCAATGTCAGCCCCGGCTGGAGTGCCCCCACCCCCGCGCCCGGGGAGGAGATGCCAGCGAGGTTCTTTGCCCGCTGGCAGCCGGCTTTGCCCCCATCCATCCATCCATCCACCCTTTCTGAGTGCGGGATCCATCCAACACCTGCTTTCCTCTCCCCCTCCTGCCGCCCTCATCCCCCTAATTCCCCCTCCCAAAAAAATCTTGCATCATCTAAAAAAACCCCACATTCTCTCTGGCTGCTTTTTCTTGCTAACCTCCGCTCGCTTTGCCTCTCCTCCCCTCCCTCCCTCCTCTCCATCTCCCTCCCTCCCTCTCTCTGGGGGGAAAAAAGGTCATTGCGCAAATGATTAGTCAGAGCTCAGTTGCTGTAGCAACCGGCTGCTGGAACTGGGACAGGCGTGCAGCGAGGACAACGGAGAGGTCGAGCATCAGCCGGGCTGGGGGAGCCCAGCCTTTGTATGTGTGCCCAGAGCCGGGAGTGCCGAGCCCCAGCTCCACGCCACGCGTGGGGCTCCTGCACCGCCAGCCCGACCTCGGCATCGCCACGGAGCGCTGCGGCCCCGTGATTTTCCCCGGTGATTTTCCCCGGTGCTTTTCCCCGGTGTCTCTCGGCGTGGTGGCTCCGTCCCTGGCCGGGAGGGAGGGTCCTGCTCCCGGCCGAGCGGGGCACGTCGTGGGTTCCTCCCAGGGAACGCATGCCGCTGGGGTTCAGGGCTCCTCGTCCTCTTGCAACATCCCACACATGAAATATGAAGCCAAGTTCCTCCTGATCCTTCAGGAGGAACCAGGCGTTAACTGTGTCCTGCCCAATTCCAGTTCCAGAGTGCTGCAGTCCCTCTGCCTTCAGTCCCCGAGCAGCTTCACGCAGAGGCTTTTCCAAATCTTCCTTCTTTTCTCCCTGCCTTAAACTTGAGGACAGCAGCCAGGCATGCAGCATCCATGGGCTGCTTGGCCTTGGAGTACAGAGCAGCGCTGGGTGGTTTTCATGGCTGTGGTCATGATCTCCCCGGGGTGTTCTGCTGGGGACCTGGCAGTGCTGGCTCAGCCTGTCCCAGCCAAGCCCCAGCCCGGGCAGTGGGGCAGAGGAGGGTCAGCAGCACAGCCAGAGACAGAGCAGGCACAGACCCCTCCAGATGCCTGGTGGGATCCTGTGCTGTGTGCAGAACTGGGGAGGATGGAGGGGGGACCCCACCTCAGTTCTTGCTCTTGGCGCTGCAGCAGCTCAGCTCTCACCTTCAACCTCCAAAGTGCTGCTGCTTGGGCCCTTCAGGGAACCTCCATGGGTGAATAAGGAGCTGTTCCCATCACCAGCTCCCTACTGTGGAGAAAACATCAGTTCTAAATTGTGTGGGGTGAGAGAACCTTGACACTGGACTGTCTCCATCCCTGCTGTTCCCCTTACACACCAGTCCTGCAGGGGCTGAAGACCAGTTTATTTTCCAGTGTGCACCACCTGGGTATTTGAGTAAGCTGCTCCTCACTCTTTGTGTGTTGAGCAGCGATTTGGGGTCTTGCTTCCATCTGGGATGTGTGTGGAGTGTGAATGGGATTGAGGTTGCAGGGTCTTTGAGACACCCAAAGGGAAATACTGGGGTGGAGTGATGCAATGGGGCATCTGGAAGTTGGTGCAAGTGCTGCTGGGGAGGGGAGGTAAAACCTCTGCTTTGGACTCTGGGCAGGATTTTGGGAATGTCTTTGGTCTCTTGCTGAAGGTTGAGCTCTGTGCATCCATCTAGAAAGCTGTGGGCTGGCGTCCTCAAGCCTAGGAAATTATTTTAGTCTGACTTTGTGGGAAACAGCAGGAAAGGGCTATTTATGCAGAAAATGGCTTCCAATAAACACGCTTCCTTTGGGAGTGGAGAGAAATTGCTGAGATGTGCTGGAAGTGTTTTCCCTTTCCTGGGACTGTCCTTATTGCCAAGAGCGAGCCAGCCCCGCACGGCCACGCTGGCGCTCGGCGACGTTCAGTGCCCTGCTCCAAACCCTGTCCCCAGCTCTGCATCACCCTGGGGGTGCAAAGGAGCTTTCAAGGCCACCTCTCACTCTGCCTAGCCCACTGATGCTCTTCTTGCTCCTGTGAATGGTCCTCCAAACCTTTTGAGATTTCCCTTGGATCCCAGAATTTCCTTCTTTCCTCCGTTTTCTGGAGCTGGGTGATTGCAGAGCACTGGCAGAGGGGTTGCTGGTTTAAGGGTTTCTTACCCCATGGTTGCAGGGAAAGCTTAGCAGAGTGATGTCAGAGTGGCCTACAGGCTGGAAAGCCAACAGGGAAATAAAAGCAAGGCAACTGGTCCTCTGCTCCTCTTTCTTTTCCCTTTTTTTTTTTTTTTTTTTTTGCCTTGCAAATCTCATTATTTTAAAGGCTCTTCCCTGATTTTTCCAGTGTCTGGAAATCTTCAGGAGCTCTAAACGCTTGGGGTTTACCATGCTGTTCTGCTATTTTTCAGTCCTTTTTTCCCCTTTGGAGGTGGTTAGTAAACCCTGCAGATTCAGCCCAGTTCACTAATATTTCAGATTATTGAAAATAACAAAAGAAAGGAAGAGTGAATGAATCTGAAGCCTCCAGGAGAGGGCCAAAAAATCCCTGTGACTCACTCAAACACTATTTCTGAGCTTGAAACACAAAATGGTGCCTGTTTCTTGCTGCCCCTTGCAATGGGCCAGGAGACCATAACCATCCAGAACATGGTTTGGGTTGCAGGGCTGCCAGGTTCACATTTCCTTCCACAGATTTTGCGTCTCAAACCCCTCCTCTTTCCTTAAGGCTCAGGCTAGAAATGGTTGTGCAATGTTTGAAGGCATCAACCCTGTCCTGAACATCCATGAGCTGGAAGAAGAGTGGAGAAAGCACTGAGGGTTTTTCCTTTATGGTTGATATCCAATTAAGGCTTCAAGTAATGAGCACTGTCTATGATGATTTGGAGCACATCCACGACTGTATGAGAGCTTTCTGCATGGAAAGGACAGAAGAGGGAACATTGTAGTGACAGAGGTGATGCAATGCAAGGGGATGGGGAAGCTTTAAAGCCATTTGGCAAAGCAAGTGTTTGCAGTTTCACCCACAGCCCTGCAGCACCACCCTTCATTGGGAGCCACCTGCAGAGCAGGATGTGATCCCTGGCTGCAGAGAATCCCTCAAGTGGGGTGGGATGTGACCTGGGCTGGCTGAGCCTCTCCTGGCAGGAGCAGCAGGGAAGGAGAGCTCAGGGGAGAAGGTGTGGAGCCCTTCCCTCAGCTCTCTCGTCTCTGTGAGTGTGTGCTCCTCCAAAGAAATGTACTTGTGAGCATTTGTCAGTGATTGCCTTCAAGGGAAGCAAAAATCTATAACCTGGGGTCAGGCCTTTCTTGCAGCCTCTCATGTCATGAGATTCTCTCCACCTCCTCCCTCAAACCCCCTCTGCGCTGTCTCATCTCGCTGACACGGCTTGGCTGTAGCCCGTGTCCAGGAGGTCGCCGGCAGACGTTGGCTGTCGCTGGAAAATAGCTGGAGTGGTGTCCTGGGGATGGCAGGGGAGCAGGCAGCTCCAAGTGACCCCGTCACTGCAGCTGCCCTGGTGGGTGAGCGCCACGTGCTGCCAGCGCTGCCAGCCCGGCCCTGCCGCGCCGGGGTGGGCGACGCTCCTCGCCGGGGTCTGTCAAGGGAAATCCAGCACGGAGTTAATGTGTGCTCTGCTTCCAGCCCTCCTTTGTTAAGGGGTTTGGCCCGGTGCCACGCGGGGAGCGCAGCAGGCAGTGCTGGGGGCCAGCAGGGACAGCTTTTGTTCAACATTGTGGCTCCTCCATGGAAAGGACGGTTGGCCAAAATGGGGCGCGTGCGAGCCACTCCGCCTGGGGAGGAGCCCAGCTGCTCTCTCTTCGGCATTGAATTCCCTGGGGCTTTGTGGGAGCACGAGGAAGCTGTTTGCTCCCAAGCCCCGCTGGGGATTTTGCTCATGCTGTGGCAGAGTGCTGCTCCCCGTGTCAGCTGAGTGGGTGCCTGGGTATCCCATCTGTAACGCCCAGGAGAGATCGCCTCGATCTTCCCTCGATTCGCTGGCATTGGGGCAGTGGGTGGCCGTGACATGACACAGCTCTGCCCGTCCTGGGACAGGGCCAGGTCCTGCTCAGCTTTGGTTAAGCTGAACACAGCTAGCAAACCGCCAGATTTGGCCATCTCCATCTGGAAACACTCCCTGTTTTGCCCAGCCTTTGTTTCCTCCCAGCTCCTCGTTATTTTTCATGGCGTTTTCCCTTCTGACTCTTGCGCTGCTCGAGGCTGTTGGTGCAAGCTCAGCATTTGGACTCGTGCTTGTTCAGCTGAACACGGATCTGTGCGAGCTGGGTTATTTCTTGTGCTCCCCCAGCACAAGGGGTTCCAAAGAGCGAGGCTCAGCCCCACCTTGGCTCTTTAACAACAGCAGGGAACAGCACGTCCACGTGAACCCGAGCCCCAAACCAGCCCAGGGGAATGACGCAGCGAAGGTGAAATTTCAAAGGGAGACGGGAAGTGCATGGCAAGAGCAGGGGAAACAGGGGAGAGAATAGCCGGAGCTGACCTCAGCAGGGAGGGGAGCCCGGCTGCATGCATGGAAGGGAAATGGGAAAAGGATACAGCTGGGACCGGCCGTGACACCCGTGTGCTCTGCCCCAGCAGTGTCCTGCTTCCCGCTCTTCCCCCAGGATGGGCTGGGGCGATGGGCAGGGCAGGGCTGGCTCCCAGCACACCAGGGCTCCTGGAAACATCCATCGGGAATTGCCTCAAATGAACCCACTGGGGTGACTCTTGGAGCTCGGCCACCGGCAACCAGGGATGCTCTTGGGCATCTGCATCCCCCTGTGCCAGGAGCTGGCGGTCAGGAAACAGCCCTGATCTGGTGACCATCAGCTCTGGCTCCCTGGGTGTGCTCAGATCCCGTCCTTCCACCTGCCCCAGCACGGAGCGGGGCCCGGCGGTGTCACCGCCATCAGAGCCACCGTCGAGAAGTGGCACAAGCCGTCCCAGGGTAGCTGCTGTCCCTTCCAGCTGTCTTGGTTTTGTCCAGGGACGGATCACGTTTTTTTTTTTTTTTTTTTTAAACATGTGGAGTTTTATTTTTAGCTGGAAAAAACCCCAGCCTTTAAAAAACAAACACACACAAAGTTTTTGTGAAAAATACTCAACATAATGGGGTTTTTTTTTCTTCTTCTTCACGAAACTGACTGTGACATTTCTAAATGTAGGGTTCCTCCTGTCCTCCTGCTTTTCCCCCCTCAATCATCAGTGAAATTTCTCCTTTCCCTAACCCCCCATTTTTCTCCTCAGGATATGCTCTTTCAGCAGGAGACACAGCAACTATAAAGGCTGTTTTTTCTGGAATTTTTTTTCCAAAATAGTAGAAAATTTATTAAAGCATCCCTTCTGAACCTGTTACAATGGAATGAAATTAATTTTGTTTTTTTCCCCCCTTCTTCCAACTAGTTCTCATCTGTTCTTAGTCTTCAGTGTGGGAGAACTGGGATAATAAATGGCAGAAAGCGGATCCTACTCTTTCTTTACTCAAGGGGAAGATTTTTCCATTTCAGTTGAACTCTTCCTTTGGGGCTGGAGGGCACCCAAAAGCCAACATCTGGAGGGGTTCGTGCTTCTGACCTTCTTTTCTCTCCAGCAGAGGGATGTGCAGGCACTGGGGGGCTGTGGGAGGGCTGGGATTGTCCAAGGGGCTGATCCAGGGTTGGTCAGGGTGGATGTGAGGACTTGGGAGCTGGACAGCAGAAACCTCAGGTCCTGGGTTCTGTTCTGGGCTCTCCAGCAGCATTTCCCAGGTGACCTTGGGGAAGTCACTTCGTCACTCCTCACATTCATTTCCCTACCTTGAGAAGAGAACTTTCTTTGCACCTGTGGGCTTAGGCAGGCATCTGATACCTTTTGATCACTGAGTTGCCACAGGAATTTGATCAGCCCCCATTGACTCGGTTGGAGCAGAGGACAGTAGTTTTCCTTCCAGGCTGGAAGTACATTGGCTGCTTTTCAAGAGCAGCTACTGGTTTCTCAGAGCTGAAGGCACTGGAGGTGGGGATGCTTCTATCCTTAGACAACACAGCTCTCTGCACCCTCTTGGCACCCAGGAACATCCAAACCAGCATCCGCATTGCAGAAATTTGTGCTCCCTGGTGAGCTGAGGGTCTCTCCTGACCCCACCCAGGAGCCTTCACACGGCTTGGCTGGGGTGTGGGGACATGGGGCAGAACTCTTGGGCATCAGAAGAAAACCCTTGAGACCAAAACAGGCTGAGGTCACACCTTCCAATGCAAAGGTCTGGGCTCAGGGAGCCTAATTCAGCCACTCAGATAGAGGTCATGTCACAGAGATCCTGTCAGAGTGGATGATGCTCCTCTGCCTTGAACACACCGCCCATCACTTGGAGGGGACATGACAAGGAGCACTCAGGACTGGGCTGGTGCTTGTGTGCAAGGGAGCCTCTTTTCTCAAACTTAGGGGGAAATATCAGGCTCATGCTGCAGCCCATGTGGGAGCCTTGGAACCCCCGGAGCAGAGAAGGGGAGCAAAGCAAACAGGATTTGTCCAGGCTATTTATTTTGTGCTGGGGTAAGGGCTTTTTTCTCATTTCAGACATGCAATGAGTGTGTTACTCAGCCATGACTCGAGAACTTGTGAGCAATAAAGTCATCCTGAAGTCTGCCAAAAAAAATCTTCTTAGCACACCCACCTCATCACACGTTCCCACTGTAGCTACTTTGGTGCGATCTGCCGCGGAAAGGCGGCTACCTCGCGGGAGGCTGCGGTAGCCATCTGTGAGCTTGCGGCAGTGGCCCATGGATGAACCCGTGCCCGTCGGCCCAGTGCCATGGGTGTCACCTGCCTGGTGACTGGGACCCTTCACAAGCATTGCCACAAAGATGGTGGGCTGGAGCACGCTCCAAAATCCAAGAGAAAACAGAGCTGGAAGGGGCTGCGTAGGCTGGTGTAATTTTCCTTCTGCAGCAAGGGCTGGGTTTTGGGTTTGGAATGTTGGTTTTGACCTTTTGGGGTCAAGAGTGACCTGAGACCTCCATGAGGAGAAGAATCCTGGACACATTCCTCTTCCTGCCCTAAACCAAAGCAGCTCCATCAGGGGTGGCTGGATTGAGGATGACTTGAGGCTCCAGAGCCCTGCACCAGCCACCTCTGCAGTCTGGGAGTGGTGATGAGCAGAGCGATGCATCCTCCAGACTGCAGGAGAAGAGACATGCACTGGCAAACCAGGAGAGTGCTGTTGGAAATGCCTGAGAAAATGTACATTGATGCTAAAATGTGCATTTTTGGGAGTTGGCTGGTGCCTTGGATAACGAGTCAAGGTCCAGGGTCCCCATGAGTGAACTCTCACTCTCCAGCTGGTCACTCTGCCCGTGGGGTAGTGCAGCCCTCCACCTGGGCACCAGGGCTCTGGAACTGGGGTGCTCCTGGAGCTGGATATCACAGCTTGCTGTGAGGGGAAACCCTGCTCTGCTGAAGGCAGGATGGATCAGGGATAGAAACAACCCCATGTCAGTGGGGTGGGAGGCAAGGGATGGTATTCCAGACATCCCAGCACCAGTGGGGAGGTGGGACCATGCAGAACCCCTTCACCTGAGCTACCAGGATAAGAACTGCCTCTTCCATGCCCTCCTCTCCCCACCCCTTCCCTGCACCGAGGCTCTAAATAATTGATAACACTGATAAATAATAGATCTTGTATTTGCTCCTTCGCTGTCTCTGGCAGGGCGTGTGCGCTCGCAGCCTGGCGCTGCTGCATTAGGGTTACGGGGATGGGGAGCGCGGCTGTTGGGCCGGGGTAGGGAGCTCTGCAGCGGGGAGAGCATTCCGGGGAGATAAAGGGCTGGTTTGATGTGTGTTCATGTGGCGGGGCTGTTTTGCCTTGCATGCCTTTCTCTTTTGCTTTATTTTTTTCCTGGAGTGAAGCCTGGCGCCAGCAGTCTGGAACCAGCCTGACAAGCTTTTGAGTTATGGAAAGGGGGAGGAAGGGGGGAGGAGAGAGAAAGAGGGAGCGAGAGAGGCAGGGAGGAGGAGGGCGAAGGCAGAGGGAGGCAGCTGGGATGTGGATTATTAGGGGAGAACAAGAATACACACAAGAGGCTGGTGGGGTGAGGGCTGGGGGCTACCGGGGCTTGCGGGGAGGGGATGGAGCTGGCTTCGAGCAAACCTTTCAAAGGAGAATTTTCTTTTTTTTTTTTTTTTTTTTTTTTTTTTTTTTTTGCATGGAGGGGAGAGGGGGAATTGAGTCATTTTGGGCATGAAACGCAAACCTCGCCGCGTCAAGGAACAAGGAAGTTTTTTAAAGCGCCAATTAAAGGGCTCGGAGAGGTCCGGGGCTTTTAAACAGCCTTGGGAAGGAGGGGGGGTCCTGGCCGGCGTTCAGGCTGCCGTCCCATCAGGACATTCCTTTCTGCTGAACGCTGCTGCTCCCGGCCCTCTTCTCCTCCTTTTCCAAGCTGCCGTCGAATCCTTTCCAACTCCCTCGTCCGAACCCAGGGAACTTTGCTCCGTTTCATCTCTCGCCGCCTGCCTCCCCCCGCCCGGCCTGTGCTCGGCGCTTTGATCACGGAGCTGCCGGCACAGCGAGCCCCGAACCCCGCACTCAGCACCCCCGGGACGCAGGCGCCAGCAGCCCCTCCAGGGGCTGGCATGGCCAAAAAATCCCCCCCAGCTCGATGGAGACCCCCGTCTGCCATCACATCCTCGCTCGGGGAAGGCAGCTGCTGCAGGGAATTGGTGGCTGCAGGGCTGGGGGGAGGAGGGCTCGGTGCTCAACCGCTGGTCCCGCAAAATGGGAGAGGGCGAGTCCCGTAGGGCTGGGAAGCGTGTTTGGAAAGGTCCCGTCAGGGTGCCCACCCTGGGAAAGCCATGTGGTGCCCATGAGGGCTCCTCCTGAGCTGCTGCGGGGGGGGCACGGCGCTGGCAGCAGCAAAGCCAGAGTCTGGAGCAAATTCACTGGAGCTGGGGATGGCAGGCAGAGGCTGGAGCAGCTCCATGGCTGTTTTCCACTCTGAGACCCCCTCATCATTCCCGTGGGTGTCCAGCAGCAAGAAGCAGGGGAGGGACCCCAGCCTTGCTGCTTCAGCCCTTCAGCCCACCTTCGGGAGCGGGGAGAGAGCCGTGGCACACCAAGGAGAGCCGTGCCTGCGCTCCGGGGGAAATCCAGAGCGCTGGCCAGGGGACGGGGATTTGGAGCTGCTTTGCAGGGGCTTTGTTTGGTTTGGTTTCAGCGCAGCCTATTTAACTCCAACAACTGGTGAAGGCTGGGGAGAAAAGAGCTCTTTGTTACAGGCTGAACAGCCCCAGGTCTTTAACTCAGCTTGTGGGAAGAGCTCTGAGAAGTTGAGATAGCCCAGGGACGGGCTGATTTTGGGATGGGCACATTTTCTATCACTCACACCTCTAAAGTGAAGAATGAGAGTGAGGGTTTGAATACCCAGCTCCCAAAAAAAGCCCAGCACAAGCCCTGCGAAGCACCACCACCATCTGCCAAGTCTTTGTCTTTGCAGAGGAGGTGGAAGGGGGAACACCCAGTTTTCTGAAATCTCCATTACAGGTTGCCTCTGAGCTGCAGCTCTTCATAAAAAAATACTTCTTTCTCTGGGTTTCCAGGAAGCAAAATGTTGCCCTCCGCTGTTTGCAGCATAGCTGGAACAGAGAACTCGCTGCGTCCGAGCCCGTCCGGCGCTTTACTCCAGTGTCACATCCCTGGCAGTGGGCAGGGGATTTGGAGAGAGACAACTCCCACGCAGCCCATAGATGCTGCAAAGACCTGCAAAAGGTCCCATCATCTTCCCTGGGCCACCAGGAATGACGGCCTCCCACTCTCAGGGTGAGCTGCTCCTGCCCTGGCACCTCGGCACAGGACTGAGATGTGGGGGGTGACCATGAGTTCAGCTCAAACTGAGGTGGGCCAACCAGGACCGACCTCCTCACACATCGTGTTTCACAAGAAAACAATGCAAAGCAGCTCAGCTGTGCATCCTTGGTCCAAATTCCTCATTTTTCCTTTCTCTTTTTTCCTTGGTGACTCTTCAAGCTCCTTCTGGTAACTTTAGAACTATGCTGGCAAAATTGTCCCCCAGCTCCTCCTTGCTAGAGATGCAACACAGATGGATTCATGCCTGTTGTCTTTTATAGACCTTCAACATCTGAGTGTTGGGAGTCTTAAACCAGTAAGGGGAGGGACTGACTACTTTTATTTTGTAGGTGTGGAAACTGAGGCATAGGCTACTTATCCAGGTGAAAAGAAGTCAGATTTTAGGGTCAAGGGACACAATTTCACTTGGAAACCTTTACTGCATCAGCTTCCCTGGCATCTCTTGAGATGTTTCCATGAGGGAGGAGACCCTTTCTTCCTTCTTGCCCAGAAAGGATTAGAAGTTGGGGACAGAGCTGACAGTGTGGCCCATCCCCAACCCATGACCTCCCCACTTGCCCAAGGGCCACCAGGCAGAAATAAAACACAATTCAGGGCTGGCAGAGCTGGGGGAGTTGGGGAAGAGCAAGATGAGTCTTGGTGGGGAGACCATCCTCACCTTTCATATTCTAATGCCTTGCCTTTCCCTGATTTGTGAGCTCCTGGGAGTCCTGCTGGGAATTCGCTGGAACGGAGGCACACGCTGCCGTCCCTCGGTAAATTACACAGAGATATAATGAAGGAGGAGAAATCAGTTACTCTGTGACTGTGGCTCCCCAGGGGACCTTAATTCAAATATTTGTGGAGCTGAGCAAGTGGGGCGTTGGGGAGCCGCCGAGTTGGAGTGTCTCTCGACAGGTTGCTGCAGGTGGTTGGTGATGGGGAGGCAGCACTCTGGGATCCAGGATGCATCCCCAAAGAGCCTTCAGGTTCTTGACAGGGTTAAGGTTAGCATTAGATGGAAGAAGAAGATACTGGAAGAAGGTGGGACTGGTCTGGCTGCAGCTGCCTGAAAAAGGGAGGTGAGCTCCAGGCTGCAGCTGGTGGCTGCTGGGATGGGGCAGCCCCGTGTTTCCCTTTGCCAAAGGCTTTGAACTGTGTGAGGTGATGGGGGCACCTGCCCATCGCCTGTGGCTGGGCTCTGCATCATCTCCTGGGGAGGGACAGGGACAGTGACCTGAGAGGAACTGGGTTTGCAAAGCCAGGACAGTTTTCTGCTGCCCACGTGGCCTCTGTTTTCGGTACTGGAGGTAGAAAGGTTTAAATGCTGCATGGCAACAAGGAGAGGGCAAAACCCACATTGCTCAATTTAGGAATGAGAAATCGATTTACCTCCAGCTCCATTCCCTCTGTGTGCCCTTAACCCAGGCTTCCTGCCCCTCTCCCCCAGGGCATGCAGACCTGAGACAACAAATGGGATCCAATTTGCCCAGCCAGCAACCTGCACCAGCAACCGGGGCACTGCTGAGGGGGGCAGCTCCTTGCTGGATGCATGCAAGACCCCTTAGGTCCCACTTCACCTTGATGGCCAAGGCTGTGGCTCCATCAAGGACACGATGGTTCCGTGGCTGTGCTGTGCTGCTTCAGCAGTGGGTGATTTTGCATGAGCGTGGGGAGCTGGGTGCAGGGGGAGCTGGGGTGCAGGGTGCTCAGTCCCCAAGGAGAGGTGATGGTGTGGGGGCTGAGGGCAGCTGTGTTCATTCTGCACGGCCCCATCCTTCTCTTGGAGGTCCTACAACATCGCCCCAGCACTCAGAAGTGTCGCTGCCACCAGGAGTTGTGTGTGTGTACGTGAACACACTTCCCCCGTGCGCCAGCTCTCCCTCGGGTGCCAGCATCGTGCCCCCAGTGGGGGCAGTTTTGCCTGCGGCTGCCGGGGCTGCCGAGCGTGGCAGGGGCAACCCCACACCCACCCGTGTTCCCAGCCCTGCCACCAGCCAGCACAGGCTGTCTCCCCACGCCCCGGCCCCTCGCACGCTCCGCGCCTTCGGGGCTGCGCGCACACGCGGATCCGCAGCACGCCAACTGTTGGGAAGGGGAAGGGAAAAAAAAAACCCCACCGACTCAGCCGAGAGAGGTTGGGGGGGGAAGAGAGAGAAAGAGAGAGAGAATGACAGACTGCAATCCCCCTTGAGTGCCTAGCCTCATGAATATTAATAAGGTGGTAATTAAAATGCAGGGACACAGCAGGACGGATGCAGGCGCTGCCTTCGGAGCGCTGGGAACGGGGGGAGCGCGTCTTTCCAGGCAGGTTTTGATTCCGTTCTCTGATGAAAAGAAGAAAACGGAGCCTTCAACTTTAATCAGTTTAGAGTTTTTTTGACACGACATATCTTTAATTGCTGATATTTCTGCTCTTCTCAAACCCGGCTCCACCGACTCCAGTCTAAGCGGAGATAACGAACCACGCTGAAGTGCCGTGGATTCGTGCTGTATTTACGCCTCGACTTGTTTGCTACTTTCTTGGGGTTTCACTTCTCTGCCTGGGGTTGGAATGTACAGCCCTGCTGCCGCTTGCCTCTGCAGCCGGGTGTGAGGCTGGAAACGCAGCTCGGCACCTCTGTCTAACACCCCTCCCCACCTGCTCCACTGCATCCGTAGGGAATTTTTTTTTTTTTTTTAATTTTTTTGGTAGTAAATCCCTCTTCTTGGGGCCGTGGCTGTGTGGTGAGATTGAAGTTGGACATGATGCCACCTGGTCTGAGTGGCAGGGTTGGGCAGATTGGGGGCATGGGTGGTGGACACGAGAAGGATGGGTTGGGCTGAGTTAAATCAGGTTGGGTTGGGTTGGAAATCAGTTCTCCTGAGAAGAGACTCTGTTCCCCTCTCCAGAGGAGGATCCTTCAGTGTAAGAGCAGAGGTAGAGCTCTGTTGGGCTGCTGAGTTATTGTTAAGGAGGCTTAAAGGCAGTCCAGGCTGGGTGAGGGTCCTGTGAAGATGCACAGGGCAGGTTCCGAGGTCTGTGAGGAAGGAGAGCCGAGGTGTTCGTTCATCCTTCTCAGAGAAGGGAGGTACTGCAGTGGGAGTGGCCCACTGATGGAGAACCATGTTCTGGAAAAATCAATGGAAAGTGTTGCTTGGTGCCCAAATGGAATGCCTTGGGTGTGGGAGCTGGGCCATGCCAACCCAGAACAAGGATTTAGTGAGCAGTTTCTGGTAAAATAGAAAAGAAAAGAAACCACAGAGTATCCCAAGCAATTGTTTTAGGTAAAGCCAGGATGTTTAGTTTAGCCTGGAATGTTTTTGTTTTGTTCTGTTTTGTTCGGGGTTTGCCTAATTTACTTAGATCTCTTCTTTCACATTGAGAAAAAATTTTTAATTGAAAAAACAGATCTCTTTTTTTTTTTTAATTAAGAAATCAAGAAGATTCTTTAAAAAAACACTTGAATACAACAGACCATCAGGTGACCAATGGGAGAAGGTGGTTTTACATCTTCAAAGATGTGTCCTTCGCACAACACTGGTATTTATTTCTTTTCATTCCAAACAATTTTTCAATTTCACCCTGCATTTCAGGATGATTCAGCCTTTTTGAATCTTCCAATTGTTTTTGAATTTACTATTCCCTCAAAACCAAACAAAGAAAATCCCCCTCAGCTCCTAGAAAGGTGACAGTGACCAAGAGAGTAGAGCACAGTGCAATTCCCATCACAGCCTCCCAGCTGGTGCCTCTGCCAGGGTTGGAGCTGCCATGGGAAGACAATGGGGACACTCCTGGATCATGGATGGATGATAAAGGTTTTGCCCCACCTTGGAGACACTGTGTTACCCAGAGAGCAGCTGTGTTTCAGGGAGTTGCTGGGATGTGTTGGCTTGTTCCTGCATCCTCCTGAGTCCAGAGGTGTGTCCCAGGAGGATATCCTGGCCTCCAGGCATAACTGCACTCCTGCAGTGCCATTTCTCCATCCCAAGCTCTGGAATTTTCTCTCCCCTGGGAACATGTCCTTGTGCCCTGCCTAGGTGGGAGAGATGGAAAAGAAGAGCTCAAATATCTTGGACCACCTGAGATTTTGTTGTCCAGTGTTGGAGCTGTTTGTGCAGGGTCTTTTCCATGTTTTTTTCTGTAAGAATATGGGATGACCTTATCTACCAGGGGCTTGGGTGTCCTGGGCTATGCCCCGTGGCAGCTGGCATCTCCCTGTTGTCCTCCCCCACAGCAAGGAAGGAGCTGAAGCAGAAGAAGCTTTGGGTTTTACTGGATTCAACAGCTGGATCTATCCCCTTTTGTTCTGGTTTTCCTCATCTGAGGTAAATAATTTCCCATGTGAAGGGAAGGCTGGTGAGCCTGAATGCAGGTAGGGGTTGGGAATTGAGCTGAACTCCTCGGCTGGAAGGGCAGGTGATTGTGCAGGATTGCCAGCTGAGTTGGCTTTCCTTAGCTGTGCTGGAGCTGTGAAATGTGAGGATGAGCTGGAGATCCCATCAGGGATCACGGCACACAGGGGCAGGTGAGGAGCAGGAGATGGGAGCTACAGAACTGACAGCACCCATGGAAGGGCACCTTGGATGAACAAAGCTTTGGGTGTTTAGTAGAGGGAAGAAATATTTTTCCTGTGTTATTTTTTTTCTTCTCTGCTTCTCCTCCTTCATCCTCTCCTTTCTCCTTTCCTGCAGCGCTACAACAGCTGGTTTGAGGCAGGACAAGGGGAAAGTCTGGCCAGTGTCTGAGCTCCCTTTCGGCCTGAACCTCCCACTGCTGCCATCCAGTCTGTGCTGAAAAAACCTTGGGAAGTATCAGGTGTGCCCTGCAGATGGGTGAGGGGCTGGGGCACTGTGGTGACAGGGACAGCCCGGGGTAGAGGGGACAGCCCTGGGCAACAGCCTCGGGCAGGTTGGGAGTGCAAAAGCTTGGGCTGGATAGAGGGAGAAGATGTCACCGTGCTGTTAACAGAGGGTTTGGGTGGTGAAACACAAATGGGACCTGTGTGGGGAACAGAGGCTGGGTTAGGCTCAGCTGTGAGGAGTGAGAGGGAGGGTACAGGATGGCCCCGAGGTGCTGATTCCTGGTGACACCCCTCCGGCAGTCCCAGTCACCCCCGAGTCACATCCTGCTTGTGCTGGCTCACGTCTCATCCTGCTGCCTGCAATTTCTCAATCCCTTTCACTCCTGCCAGCATTTCCTGGCTGCTGAGGTTGCTGCAGGGCTTGTGGGGCAGGCAGTGCTGGAGGGAGCTCCCAAGGCACCAGGGAATTCGGGATGGGAGTGTTTCTGCTCACCCAGGGATGGTCAGAACCTTTCCCTGGCTGTGTTCTGCCATCACTTCCTTCATGCCCTGACTGTCGGCTGTGTGGGGTCACAGGGGCTCTGGCCATGCATCTCCTGGTGCCCAGCAAAGGCTCACAGGGCCCCCACACACCCACCCTGGTGCCTCCAGCCCCAGCTGGAGGGCAGGCAGCTAAGTTAGGAGTGAACTGGATGCTTATTCCCCTCCTGTCTCCTGCCCTGAGCCCTGCACCGAGCTCTGGCTCTGCAGGGATGGTTGGGAGAGCAGAGCCGGGGCTGCAGATCGTGCTCCTGCCGGTGAGGAGCCAGCCTGGCTCACAGTCCCAGCCTGAGCCACGCTTGGGTCCTGCAGAGAAAACAAACACTGAGCTCCATCCTACCCTGTTTTACAGCACAACTGCCATTTAAGGCAGGATTTGGAGAGAAGACATCTTCTTCTTTCAGACCCCTTTTGCAATGCTGGACCTCTCTCTACAGAGCATCCTCTGGCAGCAGCTTTTCTGTGCTCTCCGGGTCCCTGCCTTGTGCCCAGTGCCCTCTCCTCCTTCCCAGCCCCATCTCCGGAGGGGCTGTGCTTCCAGCTCTCGCTGCAGTGTCCGGGAAGGGCCGTGTCCTCCCCCGGGACGGTCTGTGCCCTGGCACTGGCGCGGCGGGGCTGAGCCAGCGCGGGGGTGAGCGGCGGCAGAGCCGCTGCCTCTTGGCTCCGCTCAGCCCCGGGGTGCTGAGCTTAGGATTTCTGCCCTCGGAGCCCTTCTGCATTGGCCAGGAGATTTCAAGGGGAGTTTTTGGCTGAGCAGGGAGATGCTGCAATACACCAGCAAGCTGGAGCCTCGGGGTGGCAGGGGGGGGTCAGTTCTTAGCTCTGCCACAGACTCCCTGGGATAACCTTGGTCAGGGCTTTGTGCTGTGCCTGCCCTGCTGTGAAGCAGTGCCCAGTCTCCCACTCCTGTGCTGGGAAATCTGCTTGTGCTCAGAGCCTGGCTGGCAGGGAGGGAGAGCGGAGGGAATCTGCACAAACACCAGTGTTGTAGCACCCGGATTTAACCTCGGAGGAGCTTTCCCCCTTGGTGGTTTTTACCCAGGTGTGACCCTGCCTCCTGCTCCGTGTGCTGAAGGAGAAGCCGAGTCCCGGCAGCCGGGGGAGGGCTGCCAGCTCCTGCCAGAGCTGCAGTGCAGCAGGGCCGAGCCTCGGATCCCGGGGATCGCTCCCTGCAGACCCCACAGCTCGGGGCTGGGGCTGCTGGTGCCGCTGTGACCCCTGAGCAGCTCATGGTGGGATGCAGGCAGGGATGTGGGTGCCCAGGGAGCACCTGTGGCTGGATCAGGAGCTCCCACGGGCCGAGCCACGGGGACCAGGGCACTGGGGGTGCCACATTCTGCCTACAGGAGGGCAGGACAGTGTAAGTTTGGGGCTGAGACCACCGCTCACCACGGAGTGCCAGCACCGTGCATCCCTTCTCCTCCATCACCCTCTGGGCAGCACCCAAGGGAGCAGAGCGGGCAGGGACCACACCAGGGGTCCCGGGGAGCCGAGAGGGGTCTGGGCTCTCCGCTCCTTCCCTCCAGGCCACGCAATGGTTAAATTCCTTTCCAGCTGAGCTGGCAAGCAGAGCCCAAGCATATTAGTCAGATCCCTGTAGGGGGTGGGGAGGAGGAAGGAGAGAGCAGCGAGGAGGGGCCGGAGCGAGCCGAGCCGAGCTATTCTCCGGGGCGCGAGTGCAGGGAGGCAGGCGCAGCAGGGCTGCTGCTTCCCAGAAACTTGATTATTTTTAACCCAGGAAGAAGAAAGGAAGGAAGGGGGGGGTGGGGGGGGAGGAGGAGGGGGTAAATCTGGAGGAACTGGAAAACAGGCAGTTGGCATTTTGCAGGCGGCTTTGCAGAGGGGAGGGATGAGGAGCGGGAAGGCGAGCGGGGTCGTGGTGTGGCACGGGAGAGCCAGGGCTGCCCTCCCTGCAGGTCCCGGGCCTGGCACGAGGCTCAGGACAGCACAGACAGGATGCAGAGCCGTGCCAAGCCCGGCTCATGGTGTCCCTGCTGTGGCCAGAGAGCTCCGGCTGCCCTGTGCCTCTCCCTCCGGCCTCTGCCGGCCCTGCCGTGCCTGGGGCCGGCCTGGGCAGCAGGAGAGGCCGGGTCCCCTCCCAGCCGGCACCGCACGGCACGGCACGGCACGGCACGGCTGGGCACTGCAGGGCACAGCACAGCACACACAGCATGGCACAGCACAGCACAGCTCGGCACGGCACGGCACGGCTGGGCACTGCAGGGCACAGCACAGCACACACAGCACGGCACAGCTCAGCACAGCACGGCACAGCTCAGCACAGCTCAGCACAGCACTGCACAACACAACACAGCACACACAGCATGGCACAGCACACACAGCATGGCACAGCACAGCACAGCTCAGCACAGCACGGCACAGCTCAGCACAGCATGGCACAGCTCAGCACGGCACGGCACAGCTCAGCACAGCATTGCACAACACAACACAGCTCAGCACTGCATGGCACAGCTCAGCTCAGCACAGCACAGCACAGCACGGCACAGCTCAGCTCAGCACAGCTCAGCACAGCACAGCACAGCTCAGCACAGCACACACAGCACAGCTCAGCACACACAGCACAGCTCAGCACAGCTCAGCTCAGCACAGCACAGCACAGTGCACAGCATGGCACAGCACAGCACAGCCCAGCTCAGCACAGCACAGCTCAGCACACACAGCACAGCTCAGCACAGCACAGCCCAGCACAGCATGGCACAGCACAGCTCAGCTCAGCACAGCACAGCACAGCACAGCACGGCACAGCTCAGCTCAGCACGGCACAGCTCAGCACAGCACAGCTCAGCTCAGCACGGCACAGCACAGCACAGCTCAGCACAGCACGGCACAGCACAGCACAGCTCAGCTCAGCACGGCACAGCACAGCACAGCACAGCTCAGCACGGCACAGCACAGCACGGCACGGCACAGCTCAGCTCAGCTCAGCTCAGCACGGCACAGCACAGCACAGCACAGCTCAGCACGGCACAGCACAGCACGGCACAGCACAGCTCAGCACGGCACAGCTCAGCTCAGCTCAGCTCAGCACAGCACAGCTCAGCACACACAGCACAGCTCAGCACAGCTCAGCACGGCACAGCACAGCACAGCACAGCACAGCACAGCACAGCATGGCACAGCACAGCACAGCACAGCTCAGCACAGCTCAGTACAGCACAGCTCAGCACAGTGCACTGCATGGCACAGCACAGCTCAGCCCCGCACGTACACCCGCGGCTGTGGCTTCCCGGATCCCTCCTGTCCCTGCTGCCGGGAACTGTGGCCATTTCAGAGAGCTGGGGACACACGGGGACCCTGTGGGGCCCTGGCTGTGGCCACGCGTTGGTGGCTGCTGCTGGGACCCTGCATCTCTCTGCAGTCCTGTGGGGCTCTGCAGGGAGCTGGGGCTGCCCAAGTTGTTCTGGAAGGCTCTGCCTGCCCGAGGGAGGGTCCCTGGAAGTATCACGGAGGAGAAGGACAGACCTTTTTCCTTGCATTGCTCTCCTAGGCTCCAGTGCAAGTCTGGCATCAGAGAGGCCTCAGTGGCAGCTCAGTGACAGTCCTTGGTCATTTCATGGCTGTGTCTATCCCCAATACTTCTGAAGTCCTGCAGCTTCCAGGTCTTTGGGAAAACACTCCCACAAGTCAGTCACAGGTCTGGGCTCCTCATGCTCCAGCTCAGGGTCAGGGTGAGCTGCCAAAAGCTCCTTGTGAAGGTCAAACAAAGCCCAAGCTTTCAAGGAGAAGACCTGCCCTGCTCATATCACATATTTATTTCACTGCAGCACCCACATGTGTTGGAAGCTCAGTGTCCTCCGTGGCTGGAGCATCACCAGCCCTGGCTGTGGAGCTTTGCTGGGGTGGACACCCCATCCCTGAGATGCAGAATCCCATCAAGGAGCTGTGCTGGGAGCTGAGGGCACCACTGCCATGGGACATGTGAGCAATGGGCAGAGCTGGCCTTCCCCTCCTCTGACCCTCTCCTGGGGATCCCTGCACTGGGAAATGGCATCATCTCCACAGACACACCATGGCTAGCCAAGGGAACGAGGGGACAAGTCCCTCCCCAGTGGGTTTTGCCATCCTGGCCCTTTGTGGAACTTGTGCTGTCATCTCCTCTGATCTGCCACAGCAGCCAGATCCTGAACAAGGCTGAATTTATCCACACAGCAACATCAGTGCCATGTACCCAGGGGAGAAAAAGTCCTTGATTTAGCAGACATGACCAGACCTGGCCAGAAAATGGATGTTGTTCCTCAAAGGCAGAGAGGGACAAGGACAAACAGCTGAGCTGAGCCAGTTTGGGGTCAGGCATTGCTCACAGTACAACCCACACTGGCAGAGCATGCTGACTGCTGGGGTTTGCTACAAAAATACCTTCTGACAAAGGTGTCCCTGCACTGAGGGACCCAAGTGGGGCTCACCAAGGATATTCACCATGGTTTAGGTCCCAGGGCAAAGTCACTCCATCCCAGCTGAGCAAGCTGAAGCTGGGGAGCTTCTCTGTCACCAGGCTGGATTGCTAGTGAGGAAATCATGTCCAACCTGCTGGGTATTCCCTGGCGCCTCCTTTCCAAGCATTAGAAGTGCTAATTAAACCAGAGCTGTGCTCCAGTATCTGGAGGGATCAGCTGCCTTTCCCAGCAGATGAGCCATGAGCCTCTGCAGGGACAGTCCCCGGTGCCATCCAGCAGTGGAGAAGGTCACTTAGCCATGATGATCAGTGCACCCAAATTTAGGAGATGGGTGGCACAACCCTGGAGCTTGGGATGCTTCCAAAGGGGCTCATCTGCAGGGCAGCCCCATGGAGAGCTGAGTGGGACCATCAGCACCCCCAAACCCATGGAAGTGATTGAGACAGGGCACTCAAATTCTCCTGCTCACCTCTTCCCCTCTGAGGTATTTGGAGCTGGCTGTCACCACAGAGCTGGGGGGGCACGTGGAGGGTGTTTCCAGCAGGAGGCAGGAATTCCTGACTCACAGCCAGTTCTGGGTGTTAATTCCCTCCTGGGAGTCTCAGCCACATCCCAGACCTGCAGACAGCACAAAAGCCCCTCAGAGGGCAAAGGGCTCGAGAGGGGAAAGGGTAACTCCTCTATTGATGGGTGGGGAGGCAGGATGGAGGAGAGGACAGGAGGGAGGATTTTTGTTCCTGTGAATTTGCATGAGTGACCTCCTGTGATTTCCTGAGACCCAAGGGAGCTGAGGAGCTGCAGGAGCAGTGTACATTGGGGTGCCCAGCTCTGGGATTCCCATCCCCACTGACTGGAGGAGGTGTGTGCATCCCTGGGCTGTGGGGTGAGGCTGAGGTGTCCCCCTGGCTGTCTGCTCTCGGTCTGGGGAGCAGCTCCATGGCCCTCACAGAAAATGCTGCCTGCTGGGGAGCTGCCCCTCCGCTGGGACACCCCAATGTACACAGGGGTACATCGGGTCCTTCCCCCCCACCCTACCTGCCATGCCCCCAGCCCTGTAACCTGGGCTTGCAGGGAGAGCTGAACCCAACAGCTGCACCCCAAACCCAGCCAGAGATGCAGCTCAGGAATTGTCTGCCCCGTGTCCTCCCGCACAGCCGCTGCTGTCGGGGCACCTGGGGCTGCAGGACCCTCCGAAGAGCCCCTTGTGCTGGAGGGAGCCCAGCTAACCGCCGGCAGGGTATTTTTTTTCTCCCTCGCTCTTTGTTAAGCTCCCTTTCAGCTGAAATGGCAATGCCTGGGTGTTCTGAGCTGACAATAATTGCTGCAGTCTAGACACTGTCTGGTATGAGGCACGGGGAATCAAAGAGGCCCCTTCTCTCACTGCGACTTTCACACATGCTCCCTCGCTCCGGCTCCTTCCTTCTCCCTCTCCCATGTTCCCTTGGTCTTTGCCTTCTTTTTTCCCCCCCTTGTTCCCCTCTATCTGCCTTCTTGCCGAGATGGAGGAGAAGCGTCAGCATCTTCCCCCCCACGCTCTCCCTCTCTGCCGTCTGTTCCTCTCTCCCGCTCCCCCTCTCCCTCGCTCCTTCTCTCATCTGTCTCCTCTCTCCTTCCTCCACTCTTACCTTTATGCTATTCCCTTCCTCCCAAAGTTAGCAGAGAAGCAGGAGGGAGGGCTGGCAGTGCCGGGGGTTTAACTCTTTCCTCACCCTCTCGCAGGTTCTCCTCCCCATCCCAGCCCCTTGCGGGGGTCCAGGGTGTCCCTGCAGTTTTGGGGTGCTGGGCTCCTCTCTGGGGCTGTGCCAGGGGTTGGGGAGGTGCTGACAGGGCTGCTCTGGGTCAGGTGAGGTCAGGGCAAAGGGGGCTGGACCTGGATCCCAGGGGATCACCTTCACTCTCTTTTTGCCTGCCCCACACCACAGGTGTCTCTGCCTGCAAGGGGACATCACTGGGGACACAGGTTCTTCCTTCAAGTGCTCTAGCAAGCCAAAGGAAGTTTTCCCACCCACTCCAGACCTCAGCAGAGCTTGCTGAGCTGCTGGAAGGGGAGACTGAGCCCAGCTCACACATGGCTCACAGCAATGCTCCTGCCTCAGGCTGAGCTCAGCTGCCCCGTGCCCACTGCAGGCTCGGGCTGGGCCACATCCCTCTGACATTCCCATGGGATTCTGTGTGCTCACTTCCAGCCATGCTCAGGAATTCTGTATTAACAGAATCTGGACTTCTATTAACCTCTGCTCCCGGTGCAAAAGGGATCCATTTTCTACAAAGTCCAACAAAGCTTGTTGAGTTTTAGTTCGTGTGAGATCTTATTGCAGAGAAGGGACCAAAAGTGGGGAAACTGAGGCAAGAGACAAGAACAAATTGGGTCAGTCTGCTGAGGTCAGATCTGTCACAGGGCCACACAATTCCCTTCTGTGGGACCCAAATTTGTCCATCCATGGACACAAGTGAGCAGCTCTCTGCGACCTCCACCATCTCACCTCCAGCCGTGCTGCTGCTTACCACGGAAAAGTCACATTAGGAAAGTATGTGATGTATTTTTAACTGTCTATAATGCAATTTAACAGCTGGAAAGGAGGAAGAACGCCAGCCCCGTGCAATCCGCCAGATCTCTGCTGTCCACAAGTGAGGGCTCTGTGGATTCAAGGGTTTTTGGTATGGTTGGGGACCTTTTTTGGGAAAAACAACCTCATCCTGGAGATGGGCTCTGACTCATGAAAGGCAACGTGTGCAGGATGGAGGTGAGAGCACTCAGCAGCTCCAAGGGTGACACACTTGTCCCCAGAAGCCACCGTGCTGAGTGCTGTGGCCAGATTCGATTCCCCAGAGAGCTCAGTCTCTTGGCTGTGCTTTGGCATTGGGATTCTTCACATGCTCTGGCAGCAGGGCCTGGGATCCCCTCTGCACTGGAGATATTTAACACAGGACTTCTTTTCCCTGCCATTCCCAGTCCCAGGTCCCTGCAGGATCCCAGTGCTGTGGTGCTGCCAGAGTCACCATCACCCTCCTCCCCCAGGATGGGAGGGGAGTGCTCCCCATGCTGCTCTCCCAGCCAACCCCAACACCTTCTGTGCAGGGAGGGAGCCCAGCAGGGCTGTGCTGTGAGCAGGATGCTGTGCCCAGGATCTGATGCATCACCTCCTGCCTTCCCTGCCCTTGTCCCTCTGCCTCCAGCACTGAGATCCTGCCAGTGAGGGTAGGATGAAGAGCTCCTGCTGCCAGTAGTGGGTCTCCCATGGGGCTGAGCTGTAATGGGGGATCCTCTGTGGTGTGGTGGCTCTTTGGGCAAGCACAACAGGGCTTATCTGGGGTGGTGGGGTTGGTTTGCTGCCTCCAGGCAGTTGGGTGCTAAAAGGGAGTGAGTTTGTTGCCAGCACTGGTGTTACTCCCCCATGCTCTCCTTGAAGGATTTCTCCCCCACAATGGTCCCCAATGCTAAGAGGAAGGGAGTGAGACCCATCTTCAGCCTTATCCCAGGGGACACCCCAGGGCAAGGCTCCTGTGAGGTGCTGATTTTCCCCAGGGCAGTGTTTGGGGGCTGGAAGCTGCTGGCAGCTGGCTCCTGTACTCAGGCCTTTGCACACACACTGGAAAAATGAGCAATGGGATGGCCCAGTGGGGAGGGGGCTCAGTGAGGGGCGTCTCTGGTGAGCACTTGGAGGATGTAGGACCCAGGGATGCTCAGAGCTGCTGCCATTTGCTCACTTTTTTGGGGGATGTTGTCAATTCAGTCTCCCTTGGCTGGGGCAGAGCATTGCTGGGCTTAGGAAGGGCTGAGAGAGGGAGAGCAAGCGGAAACACAGGCACAGGGAAGGGAAACAATTTGCTGAGGGTCATCCCCGGGCCAGTGGCAGAACCAGGAATAAAATCCAGGTGTGCTGAATTGGTCCTTGGGTTGTGTTCATCATGTGGTTGCATTAACTCTGCAACAGGGGCCAGTACTAGAAATAGTTTCCCAAAGCCCTCCAGAGAGCCACAGTGCAGGCTGTGGGGCTGGAGAAGGAGAGGTCTGCATGTCTGGGGTCCCTTTTCCCTTAGAGAGTCTTCCAAGGCTCACAGTGTGGATGGGGAATGCTGTTGGATGCCGGCTGATAAGGCAGAGTGGTTAAAAACACTGCCTTTATTTGGAAGCTTATCTCCAAATCCTAATGAAAACACAGAGGGAAGCCGGGGACAGCGGAGGGGGAGGACTCACACCCCGGTGGGGACCCGGCTGGGCCGTGCTGAGCGGGGCCACCTGGTGGGGCTTGGAGTCTGGGGGTTTAAAAGCTTTGGGACACAAAACCCAAGGAGCCAGGGCACCACCACGGGTCCCACACCCAAGGAGGGAGAGCCTGCAGGGCCCCGCTCTGAGAACCCTCAATTTGGGATTCCTCCAGAGTTGTTGTTATTTTTTTTAATTTTTTTTTTTAATTAAGGGCTCAATGAGGAAGAGAAAGCTTGAAACCAAGGAAACAAGGGAGACAGAAAGGAAAATGCCGGCACATGCAAGACAGAGCGAGCTGGCTCCAGCACCCTGGGGTGAGGGTGGGTGCTGCCCCTGCTGCCCCGGCCGCTCCTCCGTGGCTGCAGGGCGAAAAAGTGACCAAGCTGAGACACAATGAAGAAATGAGAGTGTGAAAGGAAGTCTTGTGCAGGGAGGGACGGAAGGGCTTTGCCCTGGAGGGTGCTGAGCTACTCGGCAGAATTTGTTTTGGTGCAAGAGGGATGATGGAGGAGGTGAGCAGTTTTTTAGGGTGTGCTGTAGAGCAGACAGCAGCTATGGTGGGCTCAGTCATCTGAGCTGGACTTCCCAGACACCAAAATCATATTCCCAGACCAAAAGTCATGGGTAGAAGGGCTGGGAAACCTGGGGATGAGACATGAGCGTGTGTGTGTGTGGATGTAGCCGTGGCTGTGCCAAGCCCCATAAATCACAGCAGCGCGGCCTGAGCCTCCATCGGAGGAAATTCTTCCTTGCCAGGTTCGAACATTTCCCCTCAACAGCCCCAGCTTTCCCCACCGAGCAGCAGAGCCGAGACATCCTGCTGATGGCAAGGTGGGGAGCAGCCCGAGGGATGCGGGGCTCGGTGTCCCACAGGGCAGAGCCTCTCCTGCCCCCCTCGGGGCCGAGCCAGAGCAGCTCTGGGGGTGCTCCCCACACCGCCCCATCCCGTGCTCTCGTTCCCCCATCCGGGCCCAGCTTTTCTGCGCTGGGGGAGCGTAAGTTGATATTTTCCTGCGCGTCCCCAGAGGGTTTTTTCCATTACACAGGCAGAGCGGAGCTGCCTGCTCGCCCGGCTCCCCCGCCTGCAACCTCTGGCACCGCTTTTCCAGCGGCACATTGTGCAAATGTAACCTTTCAGCGAGCCACTCCTACGGCAGGAAGCCGGGGGGCTCCGCTGCTGCCAGGAACGCAGCCGGCGCGGAGCTGGAAGGCAGCCCGTTAATCAGAGCCGGCTGACAGCGGAGCGCACAGCCTGGCCAACAGATTTCTGCTCCCTCTCCCTCGTTCGCTGCCTCGCCTTCCCGCTCCCGCTCGCTGCCGCTCGGCTACACGGTCTGCCCTGCCATCCCGCCTGCCTCCCCATCCTCATCCTCCTCCTCCTCCGCTTCCTGCCCTTCCTCATCCTCTGCTTCCTCCCCATCCTCATCCTCCTCCTCCGCTTCCTGCCCTTCCTCATCCTCTGCTTCCTCCCCATCCTCATCCTCCGCTTCCTGCCCTTCCTCATCCTCCTCTTCCTCTCCATCCTCCTCCTCCACTTCCTCCCCATCCTCATCCTCTGCTTCCTCTCCATCCTCCTCCTCCACTTCCTGCCCTTCCTCATCCTCCTCCTCCGCTTCCTCTCCATCCTCATCCTCCACTTCCTGCCCTTCCTCATCCTCCTCTTCCTCTTCATCCTCACTCTCCACTTCCTCCCCATCCTCATCCTCCTCCTCCACTTCCTGCCCTTTCTCATCCTCCCCTTCCTCATCCTCTGCTTCCTCTCCATCCTCATCCTCCTCTTCCTCATCCTCCCCATCCTCCTCCTCTGCTTCCTCTCCATCCTCATCCTCCCCTTCCTCATCCTCCTCTTCCTCTCCATCCTCCTCCTCCACTTCCTCCCCTTCCTCATCCTCTGCTTCCTCTCCTTCTCATCCTCCTCCTCCACTTCCTCTCCATCCTCATCCTCCTCTTCCTCATCCTTCACTTCCTCTCCATCCTCATCCTCCTCTTCCTCATCCTCCCCTTCCTCATCCTTCTCTTCCTCCCTTCCTTACCCTCCTCATCCTCCCCTTCCTCATCCCGCAGTTTCCCAGGGTGCCAGCTGGGCTCCTGCCCCCCGGCACTCACTTTCCCTTCCCGTGCTGAGCAGGAGCTGCCCGTGCCTTTGGGATGCAGGTGGGGACGGGTCCCGGCAGCCCCGGTGAGGAGGGGACAGGCTGTGACAGCACTGCCAGGCCGAGGTGAGGCACACACCGCAGTGCCCAGGGGTGCTGTGCTGGAGGGTGGGACCCCTGTGTGGCTGCAGTGCCCCTGGGTCACTGTCATTTTTCTCTCTCTTTGAGGCAGACCCTCGCCCACCTCCTGCCTGCCCCAAATAAATGTGAGTTTTATCTCTTGTGTTGGCAGCAAAGACATCAGGGGGCTCTGCCCTGCACCCACACCCCAGCACACCCACACTGGCACTGGCAGCTGCCACCCCTCAGGAGGTTTTATCCCCAGCTCATTTTCCCTGCCTTGTGGCAGCACCATGGCTCCAGTGCAGGATGTGCAGGGCCAGGAGCCTCTCCCTGGGAAGAGGGGCTGCCTGGTGGGTCAGGGTGTCCCATCCAACCCCGTGGGCTGGGGTGGGCTGAGGAGGTTGCAATGCCTGGTGGTGCCAGCCTGGTGGTGTTCCCCAGGTGCCAAACACACCTTCATGCCCAGGTAAAGTCCAGGGAGGAGGAAAAAGAAGAAATCCCATCATCACCTGTGCAACAGGCTCCCTTTGGTGCAGGGGAATGCAGGGCAGTGTTAATGCTGGGCACTTGTGCACCGTCACTTTGGGCTTGCCAGGAGTCAAAGGGCACCAAAAGTGGTCACATCTTGCCCTGTTCTTCCTGAGTTCCTCCTGGCCCTGTGAGACCAAACACTGAGTGTTTTTCTCCCCCAGTGAGGTTCTTTTGGAAGCACCAGGGATCCCTTCAGACAGTGCTGCACAGTGCTGTGACTTGGGGCAAAGACTCATCCCTCAGCTAATTGCATTAAAAACATCAGTGTAAATATTGAGTGGGCTCTGGGCTCGCAGGCATGGCCGAGCAGAGGTGCAGGGGACATCTTTATCTCCTCCTGGAAATGGGTTTGCTTTGCTGAGGATGAAAGGTTTGAGTTTTGGAGCTGTTGAGCCTGGCATGGGCTGGGCTGTGGGTTCAAGGGCTCTTCCAAGTGCCCTCAGCCTCACTGCCAGCCCAGCCACTGCAACCCCCTGCATTTATTTTTCACGTCTGATTTCTTCCAGTGTTTGAAACACGAAATGTGCTGCATTGTAGCATCTGTTTTTGTGGTATTTCCAGCCCAGCTGGAAGCAGGAGGCACTCAAAATTCAGAGATGGAGGGAAAAAAAAAAAAGGATCTGGTGAGATTTTGTCTTCCTGCCAAACTCACCAAACCCGCGATGCCAGGAGAGCCCCGCTGTGGGCGCAACATCCCGGCACCTCAACTCTTCCGTCCTTCCCTGGTTGCCTGCTCTTTGCTCATCCCAAACCATCCTCTCATTCCCAAATCACTTTCAGGACGCTGCACAAAGCCTGACCCTGCTGTCGGAGCCGCGCACGGGCGGATAATACACTCGCTGAATTTATTTCACCTTTTCCTCTGGTTGCGAATTGTCCGGGAGCAGATGGCGATTTTCTCAAGTGTATCCGTTATTCGAAGTCACTCACTGAGACAGCGATGGCTCAAACAAATCCCAGGCCCCCTGCAAAGCCATCATTTGGTCTTTCCATCTGCCCAGCCGCCGCTGTCGGCGTGGGCTCGGCTTGCGAGGGGAGCGGGGAGCCTGGAGAGCCCATGGATGTGGTCAGCCCAGTGTCTGCACCTCTCTCCCACTCCATCTCTATGGAATGCTAAGCTCTGGAGTGGCTGGGATCCACGTCCCACCTTTGCTGGGGTTTGGGAGGTTTGGGGCCGCGCTGTCTCACGGTGACAGAGTGAGGGGAGCTCACTGGGACAGAACCCAGCTGCGAACTGGGAAGCTGCTTCTCAGGAGATGCCAGAGGCTGTTTCTGCTGCACCTCCCTTCCTGGCCCTGGAGGAGATGGATGTTTTAGGGTGGTGAAACTCCTAAACAGCGCCAGGAAACCTGAGATGTGTGCGGTGTCTCTGCGGCACAGGCTGGGGATGCTGAGGGTTTGGGTGTGCAGGGATGTGCCCAGCTTTGGGTGATGGATTGGAGAGGGGACCTGCAAAAGCAGCCTGAGGACCACTGTAGGTGAGCAGAGCCCTCCCGGTGTTGGTGGCACCTCGTTGGAGAAGCCAGGGCAGGGCTGCGAGGGATGGGCTTGGCTGGTGGCTTCTGCCAAGCTCCTCGAGTAGCTCCAAGGAGATCTGAGTGCCCGGGGCTCTGCTCTGGGTGTTGGGAGATTGGGAAGGGGCCAGGCGCAGGCTTTGATCCATCCCCAGGATAAACCCCACCCCAAAATCCCAACAGCGTTATTGTGAAAATGAAGACAACTGGGGAGAAACACATGAATTCTCAAGCTCACTCTCAGCCCAGCAGTCAGTCCCTGGAGCTGGGGCTCCAACTTCCCCACCCAGGGAAGGGCTGAGCCAGAGAAATGCTCCCGCAGCGATCTGCTCCCTCCTCCTGGCTGCATTTTCTTTTTTTTTTTTTTTTTTTTTTTTTTTTTTTTTTTTTGGTAAACTTTCTACATGTTCTTTCTTATTCCCTCCCCAGCAGAGGCGAGGAGGTGGCCGGAGGGGACTCGGTGTCCTCTCACAGTGACACCAGGGCCATGCAGAGGACACTTGGGGGGGCTGTGAAGGGTTTTCAAAGGGTGAAACGCTTTGAAATGCAGTTTCCTCTCCCCTCTTCACCTCCCCCCGGGCTAAACAAATACCCCCCGGCCGGGAGATGCCTCCCGCATCCCGCAGGCTTTTGTTCCCAGGCTTTTGTCTGGGGCTGGGAAAGGGGCCAGGATCCCTCAGCCTCCCCAGGGACACACACACAGACAGGGTCTTGCCTGCTTGGGATGTTGAGAGGGAGGCAGGAGGTGGGAGCTGCCTGTGCCCGCAGCCACAGGGCTTGGGGACATCCCCTGAGCCATCCTGGTGTCTTTTAGTGGCTTCCAGCCTTTGTCCCGTCTCATCACTGGCACTTTCTGCTCATCCCTGGGAGCTGCTCAGGTCCATCCTGTCCCTGCTGTGTCCCCTCTTGGCATCCTGCACTCCCTGCAGGCTCCGTGGGTGGCCAGTGCCACCAGCTCATGCCCTCATGGACACCCCCAGGTGCCAATTTACACCCACAGCCCATGGCACCTTCCAGCAGAGAGCTGCCAGCTGCATCCCCATCACAGGGATGCCCAAGCACAAATTATGTGGGTTTTAGTGACCTCTGGCCCTCAGGAACCCATCACCTGGCTTTTCAATTACATCCCAAAAGCCGCTGTAATTACACCTCGGGGAGGGATCACTTCAGGGAGTTTTTTGGGGCAAAATGTTGATGGAAAAAAATCCTATGAACAGTCAAACAACCCTGAAGGGACCGAGGGGACTCGAGAGACAGCCTCAAGCCTGTCCCTGTCAGTGACAAGAAACACCTTGATGAACTCCAGGCAAAGGTGAGACTCCAAACAAACCTTCTGCAACCAAACCCTCTGGAAACCAAACCCCATCTTTGCCCCGGGGCGAAGTGTTTCTCCGGTGACTACGTTTGGAAGAAAACAGGATTGTTTGAAATGTCCCCTGTTGTTTCTGCCTCCCGCCAGGAATTACAAAAAAGAAAATAAATACCCGATTTTTGTTATAGAAACTGTGAAAGTTCCCCTGGGAAGAGCAGGCACGGTTTGGCCCAGCCCAGTCCCTCCGTGTCCCTGTCCCTGAGGGGCTGGTCCAGCCTCTCCGGCCAGCTGCAGCCAGAGATGTGCAGAGCCTTCCCAGACAACAAAAGCTCTCTGGCTGCCTGATTTCCCTCTGCCTTATCTCCCTCCGCGATAGCCAGGTTATCGGGAAATGGAAAAGGGCTCAGGACAGCCTGACCCCAATCCCTGGAGATGGAGGGGGTGGGGGAGCAAAGCTTTGGTGGGCAGGGGGCTGTCAGCGCTCAGGGGTCCCATCCTGCGTGGGGCAGAGCCCTTTTTTTCTCACTCACATCTTCCTTGGGTGCAGTGGGGTGAGCAAACCCTCCTTGGGGAGCATCTTTGGGCACGGTGAGCGCTGAGGTCCCCGGTTCCCTCCCGGGCACCCGGCGGGGCGGGCGGAGGAGCTGCGGGGCCGGGCGGTGGGAGAGCAGCCCCAGCACCGCGCTTGTCACCCAGACAAGAGATCAATAACTAATTTCACTGCAGCAGCAGCGCCGGGTTTTTTCCAATAATTGTGAGCCGGCGGTGGGGAATGAGGCTCTCAGCACCGCTCCACACCAGCCTGCACCCGATCAATCGCCACACCGCTGGGGCAGCAGGAAAACTCATTTTTCTCCTTTTCTTCCCTCTCCTTCCTGCTCTCCTTCCTTATCCCGCTCCATTCCCTCCTCCTCCTGCTGTGGCGCTGCCTGAGCTGAGGGTTGTGTCCCCAAACTGGGCTTGGGCTCTCCCACGGGGCTGGGGACACAGGCTGAGCCTCCTGTGCTGCCTCAACAGCCCTGAGCACTCTGGTCCCTGTCACCCACGGGCTGGACCCGGCTCCTTGTGCAGAGCACCATCCCAGCAGCTTGGGTGAAGGTGGCAGAGCTGAGATTTCTCCTGTCCTTGTGGGATAAGGGGCTCCCAAGGGTGCCTTGGCTACTGTGTTGTGACTTTTGGGGGCCTGTTGGTGCCTTTGTGTGACTCTTACATCTCATGACCTTCTTTTTCCTGGGTTTTCATTCCCTGAGCAATTGGTCTGCTCCAGATCAAGGATCCTACTGAGTTTCACCTGTAACTGTCCTTTATCCCTTCTGTTTTTGCAGCCCTGCTGTGCCTCAGTTTCCCTCTTTGTATCTACAATAGAGGAGGCTGAGAACATCCCCTCCTGCTCCTTCCTGTGCCACCATGAGCCACCAAGGGCTCCATGTCCAAGGCAGAAGGTGTTGCTGGCTCCCAGCTCACAGGGTACTGCTTGGTTTTGGGGTGCCCAGGACCACAGAGTCCCATGGTCCCTGTACCTGTGAGGTGTTGGAGAGGGGTGCTGGGAGCTCCCTGGGATTCAGAGATGCTCCAAGGTAGAGTCTGGAGGCACCTTTGGATCTCTTCAGCACCTCCAGTGGGTTGTGTATGAGGTGCTTGGGTGGGGCAGGGAGGAAGGCTCAGCTGTGGTTTGTCACTGCAGCTCTTTCCAAGCCCATCCTGTACTCCCCATGAAGGTGGCAGCAGTGCAGCCCCTTGCTCTTTTCCCATACTTAAGAGTCCTCTCACTGGTTCCCCAGGAGCATCCCCCTGAATTAAAAACTGCCTTTGCTGCGGAGCACTGAGAGCTGCCTGCATAATTTCAAAGTTTTATGACTTGCCTTGAAGGCTCCTATTGATTGGGGTCCTCTCTGGCTGATGGAGCTTTTAGTATGGCCTGGACTGGGCAAGCAAGGATGGAATTTCAGCCTGTCCAGCTTAGCTAAATCATGGCTTAAAACCTCTGTGGCATGAGCACCAGAACACTGCTGCTCCTGAGAGAGTATCCACATGCATGCCCACACCACAGTTGTTTGCAATTTGAGGTGCTGTTTGGCTTCTGTCTCAGTCCAAGAGCTGAGACTCCCCATGGTGCCATGTCACATCCCACATGGGGATTAACCTGGAGAATCACTTTCCTGGGTGGGTTTGGGAGTTGGAGTGAGGGAATTTTGGGGGTTTCTGTCCTGCTGAGACTCCAGGCACTGCTCACTGCTCACTGGGGCAGAGGGATGCTCATGGGATTTGGAGTTTCTTTGCAGCACACACTGCTGGGTGCAAGCAGCAGCTTCCCCACGAGTCACCCTGAGCTGGCACAGACACACCTGGGCCAGCAAGGAGAGCAGGAGCATCTTTTTACAGCTGTCATCTGCCCCATGGCTTGGCTTTGGAGAGGAGCTGATGTCACCGTCACTTTTGAGCTCTCCTGCTACAGCTGGAGGCTGTGGGGCTTCAAGGGCCACAGCACAGCCAGGGAGGACCCTCCTGGGTGCTGAGAGGTGGGTGCACCCCCCAGCCCCAGCACCCCCACACCTCCCATGCCACCAGTCTCTCTCAGTCCTCCCCATGCACAGAGCTGGGGCTGGTGGCCAGAACCCCTTCCCAGTGGCTGTTTGAGCTCAGAGAACGTGCAGGAGTTGGTTGCCAGTGTGGCCAAGCTATGACTCTGTGGCCACAGAATTGGCTACTTCCACCCTCTCCCAGTTTTTGTGTCCTTGGTGGGGCCCTGCTGTCACTCCCTGCTCCCCCCAAGCCCAGGGGGGCTGTGCATGGCTGGGCTGGAGTTGGGGACAGCAGGAGGGAGGTGGTGGGGGTCCCCTGGCTCCTTTAAGAAACCCACAACCGGCTCCAGAAACCAGCTCAAGGTCACAGCGGGAACCTGCGGACTTGGCAGCAGCCAGCAAGGGAGGAGGGATGGAGGGAGGGAGGGAGGGAAGCAGCCCGAGATCAAAATGAAATCACAGCCAGGGAGAGGGGCTGGCTGCTGGTGCAGAGCAGGCAGGAGGGAAGGTGGGGGCAGCTGAGCAGGGCATGCAGGGGAACTCCACCCATGGGTGTCCCCTCTGGGATTGCTGCAGCCCCCACCCCAGCTCCCCTGTGCCCCCCCAGCTCAGAGCCTTCCCTGTGCCCTCTGCAGCTCCAGCCAATGGGCCTTGGGTGATTCAAGCCAAGGAAAGTCCCTTTGTGCCTCTGGAGCCACCCTGGGAATGCTGGAGTCACTTCCCTCCCACAGGACTTCCTGGGCTCCACAGGAGGTTTTCCAGCTCCAAGAGGAGCAGGGCAGGAGGAAGCTGCTGGCTGGGAGGGTTGTATCCTGCAGCTCATGGCATGGTCCACTCCCAAACTTTTACCTTATTGTCTTTTCAAAGCAGCAACTCCCCGAGCCCTCTGATCACTGCTGTCTGCCTTCATTTTGGGCCAGGAGGAACTTCGGAGCCACCCTCACCAGACACCACAGTGGACAAAACCAAGTCTTTAAAGGCTCCTGAAAGTTAATACAAATTAATTAAAAGCTCACAACATTTCATTTTTAAATTTTTGGTATTGAAATGAAACTCACACTCTGGGTGCTCCAACTTGCCCTCTGGGTAAGTAAAGTTGGGGGAAGTGAAGGCACCAGGGATGAAGATAAATGCTGTTGGAGGGGGGATGCTCAGAGCTGGATTAGCACATCCTTTCATAGCCTTGGAACCTGGTCCTGTCCCAGGGCCATGCAGGGAACCCCTGGCTGAACCCAGTGGGGGCTCAGGCAGACCCGACCCAGGCTGAGGTTGAGCTGTGGCTCCAAAGCTGCTCATTTTGGGTTTGGTTTCAGCAATGCCCAATTTTAATTTTCATCAGCAGAATTAATCTGTGGAGTTATTTCCCCTTCCCCCCCTCCCCTTCCTCTCCTACCCGCTTTATTCAAAGAATTTGATCATTTCTCCCAGGAGCTCGGCACCATTAACATTCCCTCCCAACGCGTGCGAGCTGTGCTGCATCCCCAAGTGCTGCTCCTGCAGCCCTGGTACCCAACCAGGCTCAGGGGAAACCTGGCCATCAGCTTCTCCTTCCAACATCCTGGGCTGGGAGAGCCCCTCCATTCCCTAAATCCACACCTGGACCCCCCAAATCCACACCTGGACCCCCCAAATCCACACCTGGTACCCCCCAAATCCACAGCACAGCAAAGGAGGATGGTATCCTGAACTCCAGCTTTGCTCTGCTGGAGCCTGGGCTTCTCCAGCAAATTAAAACCAAGGGGCTCTGGGAAGAACACCCCAGGCAGAGGAATGGCCAAGAGTTACAAGGTTTGGTGGTTTAAGTCAAGCAGATTGGTGTCCTGAGGTTTCCTGAAGTGGCATAAATTTGCAGGCTTGTTTTTCATTAATAAGGGTTAACTAACAAATCACTGTTGTTATTATTACTATTATTACTGTTGTTATCATTAATGTTATTAAATATTGCAGTAGCACTGAGGAGCTGTGGCTGGCACAGCCTCATCCATGCAGCTCTGAGTGCTCCACAGGTCTGTGCTGTGGATCTGTGTGTAATCTATAGAATCTATATGGGAAGGTGTTTGGTCTGAGAGTTTGCTTTCTCTGCTCAGTTGAGGGGTCTGGAGGGACTCCAAGAGCTTGGGAAATTGGGAACAGAGGAAACATGGAGCCTGGTAGGTTTAATGGTTGGATAGATTGTGGTGGGGAGCACCATGACCTGTGCCCAACCTCAGTTGGGTTTCTCCCCTGAGCTCCTCCAAAAGCTTTTCTGACCCCACTTCAGGCCCTTTCTTCCTCCACAGCTGCCCCAGCAGCAGCACTAACCTGCATGTGCAGCCACCTGCTTGGCATCCAAAGAGATGCTGATGGGCAGTACCAGTCCCAGGCAGGAAAAAGGGACTTTTGCAGCATCTGCTGCCTGTTGGAAGCTCTTGGAGGCAGCACCTGCCTGTGTGCAGGCACTGAGCTCACCTGTGCCCACCACCAGGAACCATTTCCTTCCTGAATATGAGCCCTACCGGGATGTCCTGCCTGGGAAATGAAATCAGCTCTGAGTGGGAAGTGCAACCAAGCTGGCCCAGCCCAGGAAGAAAAAGAGCAGCAAAAGAAAAAAAAAATCAGAGGCTGGCAGAAAAAAATAAAAAAAGTTGAATGCTGTGTGCGCTGCTGTCCCTGTCACTCCCCCATGCCCACAGTCGGGAAGGTGGTGCAGAAAAGGGTGATTTTTCCTTTAGCAGGATTCCTGATTCAACACAGCCCTTTTCTTCCAGTTCTGGCTCTGGAGAAGGGAGCAGCTGGGTGCTGAGCCCAGCACAGCCCAGCCGTGCTGCCGGGCGAGGGCAAAGAGGCGTTAGCTGAGACGGGGAGCCGAGCGCTTTATTTTTAGTCTTGGTTTAACAAGTATTAATTAATAAGAGTGCAAATGCTAATGCCGAGATGACACAAACTGCGTTGCCTGAAATGAACGTTTGGGGCTTGTCTGTGCCAGGATTTACAGCCGGGTGGGTTCACAGGGGCGAAATCATTGCTCAAACTGCAAGGATAAGCTGAGCCGGCTTCTTCCCAAGCGAGAGCGGCATCGGCCGTGCCGCAATGGGATGTGCCGGGGGCTCCGGGGCCGCGCCGGGGGCTCGGGCTGGGCTCGGGGCTGGGCTCGGGGCTGGGCTCGGGCTGGGCTCGGGGCTGGGCTCGGGGCTGGCTCCGCAGCAGCGCCTTGTGGTGCCACACCAGCTCATCCCTGCCTGCTGAAATGTCCCTGCAAGTTTTGCGAAGTGTGGGTTATTTTAGTCTCTGCCCGTTGGAGGTGTAGGGTCATGCCTTGCAGGATTCTTTCACCTAGTGAAGATTTCAGTCTTTGGAGGAAAAGATTTTCTTTCCCCTGGTCGAATCCTTCTGTCCTGCTCATTCCCTGCCCAAATCTTCTTGCCCTGAGAGCTGGGCTTGGCTGGAGGGTTAACAGGAGGCTCAGGAGAATGAGGAGGAAAGAAATACCCCATGGCAGTAAGACTTGAAGAGTTTTTCCATCAGCACCAGCATTCTGTCTGGTTTTGCTGGCATCACAGAAATTATGAACTTGAAGCTCCATATCTCTTGAGGCTGTTTTTAGGATATCTGTAGGTTTCCAGTGAGGTGCTGTGAGACCTGGTGATGATGGCTTGGGGTCCTGTGGGTCATCCAGCCACTTAAACCTCTCCAGTGGGGTTCTTGAATCAGAGAGGAAAGAGCTCAGTCAGGCCAGATCCAGGCCAGGTTTTCCTCCTTCTTTCTCCTCTCAACTGCAGGCAGGAGGGAGCTGCTACCTGCCTGACACAGCTGCTGCTGCTGCTTTCGAAGCCCAGCCGCCTCCAGCAAGCCCTGCTCACCTGGGATGGTGGGATGGCAGAGAGCTGGAGGCCAGCGGTGTGGCCAGTGCAAGCCAGGCATGTGCCATGCACTGGGAGCCAGGGACACTGCCTGGTGTCCACACTGCATCCTCCTGCTGCATCCTCCTGCTGCATCCTCCCAGGGCACACCTCATCCTCCCCAGAGTGCTCACAGCATCCTCCAGCCCCTGAGCTGGAGCTGGGGCAGAGATAGGAGCTGGCAGGACTCCCACAGGTGGACTGGATCCCTCAGCCTTCCCATGCCAGGGGTCTCCCCATCACCTGAGGGGGCTCAGATACCATCTTGGGAAAGCCAAGAGGGGCTGAGTTGTTTTTTTCTTCAATGGGCAGGAAAGATGTAGAGCTGAGAGTGTGCAGGGAGGTGTCACCAGGGTGATGTGGTGGTTCAGGGTGAGGGGGGCACAGGGTGGGATTGTGGGGTGCTGCACTGGGGCTCAGCAGTGCCAGAAAACCCCTGCTCTGGGGTTTGGGTGGTAGACTGGAGCCACTGGGTCACTGGAACAGGTTTCTTGGTTAGATCTTAGAAATTAAAGCCATTTAGCCCTGCCTCAACCAAGCCAGCAAACTGCCTCACACTGGGGTTGGGGGTGAGGATGCTCTGAAGTGGCCCCTCACAGCTCCTCCCAACCCCACAGGGACTCAACCAGAGCACTGGGGACCACGCAAGAAATCCTCACCCATGGCCTCACAAACCCACCCACCTCCCCCTGGGCTGGATGATGCTGTGGCTGGGTTTTCCAGGGAGGGATGCTCGGGCAGGATTGCGTGGCCGTGGCCCAGGGCTGGCTCCCCAGACAGCGCTGCCACGCTGCTCTTCAGCGGCTCTGCTCTATCATCGAATTTTAATTTAGTTAGTTGAGTTCTTTAAACAGTGTGAACTTGCTAAGTGCTTTGCATATTTTATACTCATGAGTAACATTTATCAAACAGAAAGTACAATTAATCAAAGAGGGGAGCGTTTGTAACTTGGAGCGGTTTGTATTCTCTCTTTTCCTCCCTTGCTGCACCTTTCCTCTGTGTCTCCCTCCTCTTCCTCTTCACTGCCCTGCACTGGCCAGGGAGCCAGGACAGCTTGTGATTTACACACGTGCACACACACATACATACTCCCTCTGTCTCCCTCTTTCCCATCACCAAAACTTGTACACCACACAAAAAAATAAAAATGTTTTTTATATGTATGTATTTATATATATGTTATTTATATGTATGTGTGTATGCATGTATGTAAAGCTATATCTATATCTATATCTATATCTATATCTATATCTATATCTATATCTATATCTAATCTATATCTATATCATCTATCTATATATCTGTGTACCTATGTGTACATGCATATACCTGTATCTATCTGCTCTCTGGTATACAAATAAATGTGTATATATGAATGGTGTATATGGTATGCTGTTTATATAATGTATGTAGGAATAAATGGTCCATTTACACTATATATGTGTCTAAATACACATATGTGCACAGTTATATTTACAACATTATGCACACATTGTATTTATATATATATGTATAGTATTTGTATTAGTGTTTATATATATATTCACTATACCCATTAGCTGCAGTTTATAGTGTATCACATCTATTATACTATATATAATAAATAAGTTTTGTACATTTTGGGCTGCTGGGGGGCTCAGCAGTGTTGGTGGTGCTGCAGCCTCCTGATGAGCCAGCAGCTGAGGGAATGAGGTGGGATGGGCAGTCCCAGCCCTGAGCCCTGCTGGGTGCACATCTGGTCACAGAAGTGCCTGACCAGCTGCAGACTGTTTGGGGACAGTGGCTGGGACAGGGACATGGGGAGCAGCCCTGATAAGGGCAAGAGTGTGGCTGCAGCCTCCCAGCCCATGTCCCCTCTCTTTGGTGGGCACTTGGGATGAGGTGCAGACCAGGAGCTGCTTCTGGAACAAACAGCAAAGGGACAATGACCTCTGTCCCCAAGACATCTGTTTTTAAGGGGAGAATCACCCAAACCATATCAGCTTTTGGCTACAAAGGCCCTTGGGCAACACAGGTGAAGTCCCTGCTGGTACCTGGAGAAGAACTGGCACCAGTGCTGGAAGTTGAGAGGTGACAAAGGGACCTGTGTCCCTGCTGTGTCTCTGAGCGCCTTGGTGGCTCTTGACAGAGCATGAAGAAGCCCTGACCTAATTTATTCTGACTTCCCAAGCCTTGGCCATGGCACAGCAGAGGTGGCTGAAGGAGCTGGGCAAACATGGACGTGGGGGGCAGGTCTGCCCATGGTTGAACCCTGCTGCTGAGGTGGAGCAGAGGAAAGGGGAACATCCCATGTGATTCCCAGGAAAGTACCTCAGGGCTCTTCCCATGGCCTTGGAGGTTTCAGTGCTCTTGTAATTGCCATTAATGGCAGCAAACGGGGCAGGAGGTGCCCACCTGGACCTGGGTTAAACAGCACCGAGGGAAGGGCTGTGCTGGCACTGCAGGACCTGCCTTGCAAATCACCTGCAACAACATGTGCCGTCCTGGTCACCTCTTCTCAAAAATGATAGTGCAAAATTAATTAGAATTAATTAATCAGAACAGGGTAATAAGGGTGATTAGGCACCTGGGGAAAAGAAAAAAAAAATATTCCTGAAGAGCAATCGCAGCACCATGATTGCCTTGGAAGGTGGGAAGTGAGTGGGAGCAGGAGGGAGGGTGTGCAGGGAAACAAATGGGCTGGAGAGAGGGGTCTGGGGGGTGTTTTCTGTCTCGTCACACAAGGAATTACTGAGTGACAAGATTGAAACCCGTCAGAGGAAAAGCATTTCCCAGCAGCAGTGACCACGGGGAGGCAGCTGAGCCCAGGAAGGCAGGGGCGGCTCTGCAGTGTGGCTGGAGCTGTGGCTGCTGCTGCCACTCTTTTTTGCAGATTTGGCTTTGCACAAACTGGCCCCAAGGCTGGACCTGCCTCAACAGGGACTCAGCAGGGAGTGCTCAATGCTGGGACCCTCATCCCTAGCTGGGGTCAGACACACGGCGAGCTCAGGGACACTCACTTCAGTTTTCTTTTAATTTTCAGCCACATTCTGTTACCTTAGTGAAATTCATAACAATAATGATAGAAAATCAAAGGAAACATTTGCAAACAAGATCTGTGCCTAAGCTAAGGTAACTGCTGCAGGTTTCACTGTAACCTGAGGGGCCAAAGCAGAGCCCCAGCCCCTGGAAGGGATGGGAGCACTGTTCCCTTCCTGCAATCGTGAAGGGTTTTGGCAATAGGGACGGATGGAGGAGGCAACGGGGGCTTAATGGAAAGAGTCTTCAGGAGCCCCAGTGCAGATTAGTGAAATTAAGGATAAAAGTGCCTTTTGTTGGCAAATACTGTTGGCACCATGGAAGATTCGTGGCGTGGAGGGGATGCAGGTGCCCATTGCCTGCTTGAAAACACAGGTGACAACTGGAGCGATGCAACGGCTGCTGGCAGCTTTGGTGAGGGGAAAACTGGTGGGTTTGGGTCATTCAGGCGCCTGTGCTTGGGGACACTCACCCCCAGTCACCTCCCAAACACCCCTCCTGCCTGTGAGCAGCGAGGTGCCACCACCCTGTGCTCAGTGTCCCCTTCCTGGTGACAGAGCACCTTGTTTCTTTAAAACCTGAAAAACAAAGCGGGGTGCAAGCAGTGCTTTTTGTGCATTGAGATGCTCTTACTGTGTTCCCTGCTCTGCAGTTGGCCAAACACACACTGCTGGTCTCAGCACTCAGCCTCAGTTCAGGTCACTGCTGTCCCCAGCACACTCAGGTCTTTTCACAGGGACTCAGGGGACCTGGGGGCCCAACAGCTGTCCCAGGCCAGTGTTTGCTTGGCCAGAGGTGGGGACTCCCTTCCTGGATATGCCCCATGGAAGGATGGCAAGGGGCTCTATCCCTGAGCCACATCCTGGTTGTGCCATGGATTTCTGGATGGCCGTGGGGTGAGCAGCTCTGTTTTGGGGACAGCAGGACCTTGTTAGGGTCACTAGGATATTTCGGGAAAGGTGGGTGCTGGGAATGGGCCCTGCTCCCCCTGTGCCTACACAGCATTGCCCCTCCAGCCACTGCCCTCTGACAGCTTTGGGGGATTTCAAGATTTTGTCCCTATAGGTTTTGTGAAACTTGGTTTCTGGGGAAGGTGAGGGAAGGACTGAGGTGGTATTAGACAGCAGAGAACCCACACCAGCCTCCATTCTCCAGACATGACTGTAGCCAGCCCGGCATTGCCACTGCCACTGTCCCCACAGCAATCCTGTTCCGGAGCCCTTGGACACCCCCGGGACGGTAACCCTGTCCTGCTGGGGTGGGACGAGACCCCGAAAGGGGACACGGCTGTGAGGAGCCCCAGGACTCAGCTCTGCGTGCTGGCCCGGCAGGAGCTGGCAGGGGCGGGAGAGTTGGGGACACCGGGAGCCGTGGGACCAGGTACGGGAGGGGCCAGCGTGGGTGTCAGTCGGTACCGGGTTCTGTGGGAACCAGGTTCTGTCGGTGTCGGGGGTGTCAGTCGGTACCGGGCTCTGTCAGTGCCGGGCTCTGTCAGTACCGGGTGTGTCGGTACTAGGCTCTGTTGGTACCGGGCTCTGTCGGTGCCGGGCTCTGTCGGTGCCGGGCTCTGTCGGTACCCGGCTCTGTCGATGCCGCGCTCTGTCGGTACCGGGCTCTGTCGGTACCGGGCTCTGCCGGTACCGGGCTCTGTCGATGCCGCGCTCTGTCGGTACCGGGCTCTGTCGGTACCGGGCTCTGTCAGTACCCGGTTCTGTCGGTACCCGGTTCTGTCGGTACCCGGTTCTGTCGGTGCCAGGCTCTGTACCCGGCTCTGTCGGTACCCGGCTCTGTCGATGCCGCGCTCTGTCGGTACCGGGCTCTGTCGGTACCGGGCTCTGTCGGTACCGGGCTCTGCCGGTACCGGGCTCTGTCGGTACCCGGCTCTGTCGATGCCGCGCTCTGTCGGTACTGGGCTCTGTCGGTGCCAGGCTCTGTCGGTACCCGGCTCTGTCGGTACCCGGTTCTGCCGGTGCCAGGCTCTGTACCCGGCTCTGCCGGTGCCGGGCACACGCGGTCCCGCTCCCCCTCAGGACTCACCGAAGTTCCCTCGGCGGCGGCGGCGCAACGGCGGGACAACAGCGCCCCCTGGCGACCCCGACGGGACACGGCGGGAGCGACCGGGAGGGGAACGGGACAAGGACAACGGCAGGACAGGGCCGGTGCAGGAGCAGGAGCAGGAGCCGGGACGGGGACACACGGGCAGCCCGGCCAGGGCATCCCCGCGGCTGCTTGTTCTGGCGAACCGGGGTCCCGCCACCCCGGTGCCAGCCGGCCAGCCCTCATGGCAGCCTGCCCCTCAAGAAGCGCGCGGTACCCGCGGGCTCCCCTTGGGCTGCCCGGTCCGTCCCAGTCCATCCTGGTCCGCCCCAGTCTGTCCCAATACATCCCAGTCCATCCCGCTCCGTCCCGCTCCGTCCCACCGCTGACCGCCCCCGGCCCCCCGTCCCGGAGCGCCCCCGCGCGGGCAGCAGCGGCAGAGCGGGGCAGGGGCCGTCCGTGACGTCACAATGACGTCACCGCCACGCCGCCGCCTGGTTGGTCCCCGCGGCCGCCCGTCCCGGGGGGGCAGCGCGCGGCCGCCGCCGGAGGTAACGGAGGGGCCCGGGGGTCGCGGCCGCGGCCTGAGGGAGCGGCGGCACCGGGCACTCCCCGGCACCGCCCGGCACGCCTTCCCCCGGGCCGCGGCTGCGGAGGGGGCCGGGCGGGGCCGGCGGAGCTGCCCGGGCCGGATCCGGGGTAGGGCTGCACCCGGCGGGCCGCGGGGTCCCTCAGCGCCGCGGGCCTGGAGCACGGGGGGGGGTTCAGCCCCGGTGAGCGGGAGGAGAAAGGGCCGGGTCGGGCCTTGCCCCGGGGCCGCCCCTCGCACCGCATGGAGGTGCTGTAACTCCGCCGGGCCCGGCATGGGCCCCCCGTGCCGGCACAGCCACAGCCCCTCGGCCTGGGGAGCCCCTGCCCCTGCCGCTCCCCGGCCTGCGAGGGGCCCCAGGCTCGGGCCGAGGGCCCCACACTGCGGGGAACCCCCCACGCCGTGTGACCTCCGTGGGGCGAGTCCTGGCCTTCACCTGCCCGCACTTCCGCGGGCACCGGCCGCGTTTGAGGGGCTCCTGGGGCAGCAGGAAGCGTTCGGGTTCGGGTTTAGGTTTAGGTTCGGGTTTAGGTTCGGGTTAAGGGGGCTGGGTGCTCTCTGCCTGTGACACCCTGTAAAATGAGTCACCAGGGACTCGCCAAGCCAGATGTAGGCCAAGGAATGGGGGCACTGCCGGGAGGGTGAGCCCGTGAGATCAGACAGGAGCACTGCTCAAAGTGGAGCCAGACTCCTCCGTGTGCTGGTTACACTCACGGCTCAGCCTCTGAGCTAAGGGGCAGCAGCAGCTCCTGTCCCCCAGCCTCCCTGGGAGCGCCTGTGGGGCTGGAGCATCTCTTACCTGCGGTTTCCTGGGGCCACAGTCACACTGACAGGACTAGAGGGATGATTTGGCACTTAAAGCCCATCTTCTCTGCTCCTAGATCACAGCGCACACCAGCTCCTGGCACCACTGAGCCAAACTGGATTTCCACCGGTGACCTGTAAGTTGCCATGTCCCCCTTTCCTATCCCTAGGCTGTTCGAGGCCATGTGTGGCCACCAAACCTGGCTGAGCTGCCATAGAAAAGGTTTTGTGTCTAATGGGGTATTTGCCAGCAAATTCAAGCCACGAACTCTATATATTTCTTTATTTGTGAAGGTGTTTGAAGTCCTTGAATTTACCCTTTGGCCACCTTAAATCTAGTTTCTAATCCCCAGTGCAGTTAATCAAATCCACAGTGGTTTGAATTATGAGATGCCTGGGGGTGGATTTATAGCTTGTATTGCTGATTATACCTTGACTTTATTATATTGCAAATATCTAACTTGTGGTCACGGCTGGGATTTACAATCCTCAGGTAGGTGCTCAGGATAACTTTTAGCAACTCCAGATGTAATTGGAGGTGACTGATGGGGTTGTTGCCACACTTAAACATGTAATCTGTTAAAAAATGTTAAGGCAGGGAAAGGAGAAGCAGAATAGGTGAAAAGGGTGGGTCAGCCTTAAAAAGTAATGATATAATTGGGTGTATTGCTGAGCAAGGCTCTGCCATGCCCATTCTGGCTGAGGCATCTGGCCCAGGAGGGGTTTTGGGCTTGCTGGTCTCCAGAAAACACCAGGATTTTGATCTTTGTTCCTTCCCTTCTCAGCTGAAGGGTTTTGGAGTTTGCAGTAGCCCTGGGGAGAGGGAAGGGGTGATAGACAGATGTGGGGCACTGGCAGAGCTGACATTCCTCACTGGTTTGGGGTTGTGCCATCCCAGGGGAGCAGTGAGTGCCCTCGGCCAGCATGACCAGCGAGGTGGTGGAGAATGAGTGTGAGTTTTACTCCAAGGCAGAGAAGTACTGGAAGGATGTGCCTGCCACAGTGGATGGCATGTTGGGGGGCTATGGCCACATCTCCAGCATCGACATCAACAGCTCCAGGAAATTCCTGCAGAGGTTTCTGCGGGTAGGTGACACAGTTTGTCCTGCTCCTAAAACCTCTCCCTTCTCCCAGCATGGAGCTGGGCTTTTCCCTCTGAACTAATTGCTCCATGGGATCTTCTGTTGCATTGCCATGCAGTGGGTTCCCTATAGCCCAGTCCTGCCCTGTGTGGCTGTCCCATCTCCCCTCTGTGGGTGCCTCACAGTGGATTCACCCCTCACGGTGGTTGTTGCAGGATGGCCCCAACCGGACGGGGACAACCCGCGCTCTGGACTGCGGGGCTGGCATTGGCCGGATCACCAAGCGGCTGCTGCTGCCCCTCTTCAAGACAGTGGACATGGTGGATGTGACAGAGGACTTCCTCACCAAGGCCAAGAGCTACCTGGGCGAGGAGGGCAGGCGGGTACGCAACTACTACTGCTGTGGCCTCCAGGACTTCAGCCCTGAGCCAAACTCCTATGATGTCATCTGGATCCAGTGGGTCATCGGTGAGGGTCACTGCTTGTGGGGTCTTTCCAGCCTGTCCCGTTCCCTTGAGGGGCAGGTGCTCTATGCACTGGGGAGAGCAGCCTGAGGTCTGCAGAGAGAATGAGCATCACAGCCTGGGTGGGGACCTGGGATGGGCATGGAGACACCCTGTACTTTTTCCCCCCAAGAGTCTTTTCCCCCACGCCCCCAGAGGCCAGACCAGAGGTGTGGGTTGGATGGAGCTGAGTCGTGAGACACAAGTTGGACGCTCCCAAGCTAAAGCTTTCCCTGCAAATATCTCAAGTATTTAGCCACTTGGATCAGGAGGGATCCCAAATGCAGCTTCTGAATTTCCTCCCCTTGGTCACCCTCTGCCCTCTAACCCCTGCTCTGTCCCTCCAGGACATCTCACTGACAACCACCTCTCCGACTTCCTGAAGCGCTGCCGTGCTGGCCTGCGGCCCAACGGCATCGTGGTCATCAAGGACAACATGGCTCAGGAGGGTGTGATCATGGACGATGTGGACAGCAGCGTCTGCCGGGACCTGGACGTGGTCCATAAGATCATCCGCAGAGCTGGGCTGCACCTCCTGGCTGAGGAGCGCCAGGAAAACTTCCCTGATGAGATCTACCACGTCTACACCTTTGCCATGAGATGAGGGCGGTGGGAGAAGGTCTCTCCCGTGTCGTGACTCCCCTTCCAGGGGCTGGTGACAAGGACGGGACTTTGTCTTCCAAGTTGCTGCTGTTTGTGAAGTGTTTGCCAAATACATTTTCCTGCTGTTGCACTTCTGCACGTGAGGTTTGTCGGATGCTTGTTGGCTCTGCCACCCTCAGGGACTCTGGACAGGAGCAAGAGGGTGTCCCATGCACGAGCTGATCCGTGGGCAGCAGCAGTTGCTGACTGCAGTGCACAGGGCTCCTGCTCATCAACAGGAGCTTGGGGCACCTCTGAGATGGATGGGCTCCATTCCTTGCTTGGGTGTTTGACCCCTTCCTGCTGCTCAGCAATGCTGGGTAAGGCAAAGGGGAGAAACCTCCCTGCAGTGGTGTGGGGAGGCAACACTGAGGGGGCCTCACCTTTAAAGCCCTGAGCAGGTCTGCATGGGCAGCAAAAAGGGAGGTGTGTGTGTAACCCTGAGTCCCCCACATCCTCCTCCAGGGATAGGGGTATCCCAGACACAGCCTTGCAACACTGGGAATGCACTGAGCTGATCCCAGACCCCTCCAGCTCCATTGCTGTGACACTGCAGCTGCTCCCCCAGCACCCCACACCATCACCTGGCTTTGAACACTCCCATCTCTTTAGCCATATTCCCTTCATTTACCCAAGTCTGGCCACGGACTCAAGGTGGCACCAGCACTGGCACAGCACCACACCAAGGGTGAGCCCAGCTGCAGTCTGCTGCATCTCAACCCTCCAGCCATCCCCCCATTCCTGTCCTGCACCCCATCTCACCTAAGGAAAAACAAGCCTCTGTTATAGAAGGCCTCATTTAATAGTTCAGTTCCCATTCCAGACACCAGGGCAGAATTTGATCACATTACTGGATTTTTTAAGCACCAGTTCATCAGGACACACAGTTCCAGTTCCAACTGCCAGTGAATCCCAGATCCACCTGATACAAACTGTTTTTAGTCAGAACAGGTTTTTCCTCTTCATCTTCTGCATCTGTCCCCCATGAAAAACAATGCAAACCAACAAAACTGTGTGGGGCTCAGTTCTGTGGCCAGTCTTTGGCACATCACGAGCAAGCAGGTGCCTAGAAAGGGGAGCCAGGCAGCTGTGGCAAGGCTGGAACATGAGCCCTCCAGGGGCACCAATTTCTTGTTCCTGGGAAGGAGGCATTGGAGAATAAGATCCTGGGAGCAGTCACCAAGGGAATGAGCCAAGGAATGGGGAGACAGGCACAAGGCACTCAGCTGCTGACTGCCCATTCCTCATCCTTGCACAGGGAATGCACCATGAAGTTAGGAAACATCTCTTTGTGTTTTGGAGCCCAGTAACTCTGAGATGTCCTTGGTGGATGGTTTCAGTGCCAGGAAGGGGTGCAGAAACTCAAAGGGCACAGAGCAGTCAGGTACTGCTGCCAGCCCTGTTTCCCTTCACTCCCTTCCCACACTGAGCAAGGAAGGCATCCACAGCCACAGGATGATGCCAGACCTGCTTCCACCACCAGGACCAGAGGCAGGAAAACCAGAACACCTCTTCCTTCTCCCAGCACCCCAAGGCATCTCTCAACTCCACTGGACACCTAAGGCACTGCAGGGCTGGGGGAGAGGGGACAGCCTGCCTGCCCAGTCACAGCCTCCAACCCACAGATCCTGTCCCCAGCCCTTTGCTTCATCTCCCTCCAACCCAGCCCCAGTATCCAGCTCCCCCAAGAGCTCTGCCTGTCTCCCCATGATGTGCCCCACAACGAGACCTTCACAAACACATGGGTGACGTTGTGCCCAAGAAAACACCCCCAGAATGCCACAGAGAGGGACTCCATGGGCAGCACCTCTTGCTGCAGAGAAAACTGTCTCAGAGCAGACAGAGGTGGCAGTAGGCACAGCAGGGCTGTGGAGGGAGCAGACAGAGGCACTGTCAGGCTCACAGGTCCTCGTGCCCAGCAGCAGTGTGGTCGATGAGGAGGTACCACTTCAGCCGGTCTGGGAGAGGCAGAGCCTTGATTTTGTCATCCACTGGCCACGGTTTCAGGCGCTGCCGGATGAACACCCTGCAGAGGTGTTTCAGTGCCTGTGGCGAGCGCTCCAGCTGCTTCAGAGAGCAGAACAGAGTCCGGACCTTCTCCCCATGGAACCTACAGCTGCTGGTGTTGACCTCAAAATTTCTGGGCAGCTGGATGGCTTGTGAACTGGCCATCATGAGCTCCAGCAGAGTCTGGCCTTTCTGGATGAGGTCTGAGGAATAGGTTTCATCATCAAAGCGACTGAGGTGCCAGCAGAGGTGCTCAAAGGCGATGTGGAAGCCGGACCAGCACGAGGGACCATGGAGGGAGCAGTTGTAGGCAGCACCTGACTCCAGCAAGAACCTCAGCAGTGGGAAATAGTCTTTGAAGCTTTTTAAGCAGAAGTGCGTGAGGGACTCTGAGGCTGGGCACTCACTGGGGTTGGCACCGTGGGCCAGCAGCAGCTGCGTGACACGGAAGCAGAAGCGCTCGATGTCCTCGGCCTCCTCCTCGGTGTAGCTGTATGCCATCTCTCCCAGCAGGTAGATCACATAGGTGAAGACAGTGTCACCATCTTTGGTGGCAGCCCTGACATCTGCGCCTGCAGGAAGGGACAGAGAACATAACTGACACTGCAGAGTGAAGGCCAGGCCAGCACCAACTCCAGCAGCCCTGGGCTTTACTCTGAGCCAGTGGGAACATAAAGGAGTCAAAAGGGCAGTGCTAGGTGCTGCAAGAAAAATCAGCCAGCCCAGAAAGGGGAGAAGGTTTTCTTTACCTCCTTCCAGCAGGAGACGGATGCTGTCGGTGTTGTGGATCTGGCCACTGTCACTGCTGGCCAGGGCATGCAGCAGAGCTGTCTTCCCTGCAATAAGAGCAGTCAGTCACAGGACAACAGGGTGACACCCCAAAAGACAGGAAGAAAAACAATCCACCCCACCCACCAGACAGCCAAACACAGGGAGTGACAACCGTTCTTCTGGCAGAGGATTCCAGCTGTGGGGACAGTCACAGGTCACACATGCAGGGCTGGTGGTGGCCTCAGTGGGTGTATGTGCCACAGCAGAGTGAGTTTGAGTAAGTGGGCACCACAGGACAAGAGAGGCACAGCCCCATCCCACCTCCCCTGCACTGCACAGAGCTAGCTTAAGCCCTTTTCACGCAGCCAGCACACCAGGAGAAGATACCAAGCACAGGCAGGTTCCACCAGCTTCCTCCCAACTCCCAAACCCATCTGTAAGCAGGGAATGGCCCCAGCCCTGTGCCCTGCCTCAGCCCACCCTCAGCTGGGGGAGCTGGGTGGGGTGCACACACCATTCTTGTCAGCAGCATTGACATCGGCCCCCAGCTGCAGCAGACGCCGCAGGCACGGCAACCGCTCGGGCTCCTCGCTGGCCAGGTCCAGGGGACTGCTCTCATGGATCTGCAAAACAGTTAAAGAACACTGGTAGATAGTGGAGACTGTGAGTGTCTGCAGGCAGTCACTGTCGTGGCTTTATCTCAGCCACAGTAACAGCGTCTCTCCAGCCTCCTCCCACACATTGCTCAGCGAAAGGCAACTTGACCTCCTGCCACAGCAGCACTACAGACAGCGGGCACAGGGATGAGCCAAGGGGAGGGAAGGGATGAGGCCCGGGAGGAGGGAAGCAGGAGGGCTGTCCCCACACAGCAGAGCAGCTCAGGCCTGGGGGGCTCAGCCTGGGGTGCCCAGGTGGCGGTGCCGTACCCGGTCTCTGCGGTTGATGTCGGCGCCGTGCTGCACCAGCAGCTCCACCACGTCCGCCTGGTTGCGCAGCACCGCCATGTGCAGGGGCGTGTAGTAGGTGACTGGGTCTGAGGATGAAAACAGTCAGAGAGAACAAAGGGCTTCCCCAAAATGGCCCCCAGTGCTGCCAAGAGTGGAAGGGGACAGCTGGGGAGGGCCCTGGGAGCACAGTGATGCCTGTGGAAACAGGGCTGTCACAGGCACCGCGGGTCCTGCTGCTCCAGTGGCTCCATCCTGCCAAAATCCCCCAAGTCTCTGGCATCCCTCAGTCCATCCACGCTACTCCAGCAAGGAGCAGGAGTGGTCTGAGCTGGTAGCACCCCCTCTTTCTGCCCCAGCTATCCCCACCTCCCAGGGCAGCTTCTCATCTGCTGGTTCCTCCTGGCCCAGCCCCCTTCCCACCAGCCTTACCTTCAAAGCTGAGGTCAGCACCGAATTCCAGGAGGATTTCTGCAGCAGGGACGAGCCCCAGCTCCGTGACCTTCAGCAGGGCATAGCTCACACCTTCCTGATAAAATGGGGAGTGGGTCTCCCTCTCCAGGACTCTTCTCACAGCTGAGAGCTGGCTCCTGTCACTGTCCAGGCAGGCAGGGCTTGAGACACAAAAAAACCCCAGCAGTTACTCAGTGAGCATAGCTCAGGTGTGCAAAGGTCAAAGTGGCACCAGGGAAGAAGGAAAATTCCCTCTGGTCCTGTACCCAGTGGGTCTCCAGCCAGCCAGCTGTGGGGTTACACAGCACCTTCAGGACCTCAGCTGAGCCCGTTTAGGTTTTGCTGCCATGGGATGAGCTGCTCCCCAGGACTGGGGGCTGTCCCAAACCAACACTGTCCAACCTCAGCCACATCCCTGAGCTCCAACCATCCCCCAAAACCACCCTGGGGTGTTCACCCTGCTGTTACCTCTCCAGGGAGCTCTGCCTTTCCGTGTCAGGCGTGGCCAGCAGCCCCAGCAGCTCATCCACCAGGGGCTGGTACTCCAGGACGATCCTGCGGAAGCCGTGCAGGAACGGCATCGTGCTCTGCCCCTGCACACCCTCCAGCACCCAGGCCCCTCTCTGCAGGGCTTCTCCCTCCTTTCAAAACAAGCAAGGCTTTCAGCAGGTTTGAACCAGAACAAAACACAGCCTCCCCCCTCCTTATATAAGGCAGCCCAGCCCAGCGCAGGGATCTCCTCCCACACACCAATTTGGTGTCCCCAAATTATCTCCTGCAGGCAGAGCTGCACACTGCGGTTATCTGGGCACAGGGGGAAACACTCCAGGCACAGCCCAGGATGGGCACAGAGCCCCTGTGCAGAGGGGGTTCCTGCAGGCTGGGGTGCTCTGAGTGCCCTGAAACAGCAAAGCCCTGCCTGGATTTTATGGGGGAGGGGGCTCAGGGACCCCCGAGTGCAAGAACCCCAGGAATCCCCTCAATCTCCTCGCAGGAGGAAAGGCCAGGAGCCCCCAGCCCTGCAGGAGGAGTAACAAGACCCTCCCTAGAGATCGCCACACAAAAGATCCATAAAACGTACATTTTAATTTCCTTATCATTCTTAAGTTAAATAGTCAAATTAAAATAAGCTAATAAAAAATAAAACTAATTTGTTTTTCTGTTTGTTTTATAATGCTTTAAAGTCGGAATGTTTTTGTTATTATCAGCACGTACGTGTAAATAAATAAATAAATAAATGAATACGGGTATGCACCACTCCTGACAGCTTGAGTGGGTTGGGTTGCAGACAGGTATTTTTAGATACATTAAACACGCTCACCGCTTCTTCCTCTGAGGAGGCAGATCAGGCTATAGCGGGAGGGAAAAAACCCCAAACGAGTCCATAAACCCCAGTTAGTTTTCACAAATAAACACAAATTCCAATGCAGCCCCCTCCGAGCAACACGGGGAGGGAAGGGAAGCCCCAGCACCGCCCTCCCCTCACGGTTCACCCCCGGTCCTGCCGCCCCTCACCTGCCTGGGCACCGCAACCGGAACCGGAACCGGAATGGGAACCGGAACCGGAAACCGCCGGGAGGGGGGACGGGGCGGAACGGGGGGCGGGGCCTCGTCAGGAGGGTGTGGTCTCGGTTATGGGGTGTGGTCCGTGTTGGGGCGGGGCCTAACAGGGGGGCGTGGCCTCACTTGAGGTGCGGCCTCATGCAGCTGCTGGTCTGATGTGGGCGTGGTCTCCGTGGGCGTGGCCGTGACGGGCGCGGCCGGCAGGGGGCAGCACGCGGCTGTAGTGGTGGGGGGGGGAACGGCCCCGGCATCCCCGGTGTACCCCCCTCTGTCCCCCGGCACCCCCCGAATGTCCCCCCGATTCATCAGTGTCCCCCTCCATGTGTGTCCCCCATCCCTTGGGTGTCCCTCATCCCTTGGTGTCCCCTCCCTTGGGTGTCCCCCATCCATGTGTGTCCCCCATCTCTGGGTATCCCCCATCCCTGGGTGTTCCCCATCTCCGGCTGTCCCCCCGTGTCCCCCTTTTCCCCGATGTCCCCCCTCCCTCTGGAGGACCCACCCAGGCCGGGCTGGGTTTGCCGGGGGTGGCACTCAGTGGCCGCTGCCTCCCCGGGGCTGGGGGTGACTCCGGTGCTGGTGCCCACAGCGCCCGGACCCTCCCCTGCTGAAAGTGCTGCCAGGGGAGGCATTACCCCAGGATTTATTGGTACTATTATCATAATCATCATTATTTTTATTATTATTCTGGTGGAATCTGCCAGCGCGGGGAGCTCTGGAGAGCGGCAATAACCGAAGCCGCCTTGGGTTTCCTATTTACGTATTTATTTTATTCCGGTGGAGCGCTTCCAGATTGCAGCAGGCGGCCGTGGCCGCGGGGCAGAGGGGGCGAGGAGGCCACGCCGGCTGGGCATTTTTCTGACATGCTGTCACGGTCCCCCCCTGTTTCCCACCCTTCCCTTCCCCTCACAGACTGGGCTGCCGGGGTGGGGGACCCCAGTGCTTGCAGCCCCTGGACCCCACGCCCACCTTCAGGGCAGAGCAGGGTGGCTGGTGGCTCTGGTGCCACCAGGACTTGGTGCTGTGCAGTGGCACCTGGATGGACAGCTGGCCTGCACCCCCTGGGTGGGGTTTGGGGGTGTCACCCCCGTGTTTGCCTGAGCAGGGGTGGAAATGAGCCCATCCAGACCTGGGCAGGGAGTGGAGAGGAAAGCGAGGGGCAGTGGGGATTTGTCCCTCTGCACAGAGCAGCTGGGGACCCCACTTTGGGTGGGCTGGGTAGCTGAGACCCTCATTCCAGTCCCAGAGCCTCCTGCTGCCACCAGGTAACACCAGATCCTGGGCTCTCTGCATTCCCAAGAAAACCCCGGGCCCTCCACAACTTCAGTGGCAGCCCCAGACACAAACCCCATCCCTGGCTCTGTGGCACCGTGCAGGGTCCAGCCCTCCACAGACACCATTCTGGGGAGAAATCAGTGCTCCATTCCTGCTGTTGGCTGGGAAAGGAGGGCTGGCAGGGCAGGGTCACCCCAGTGCCCTCTCTGACCCCAGCTGTGCTGTCCCTGAGGATGGGGGGACATCAGCCTGCCCCAAATTTGCCTTTTCAGGAGCCCCAGGAGGCTTTGTCTCCTCCCTGGTAACCCCCAGCTCGAAAGGAGGCTTTGGGGATGCAGTGTGGGACCAAAGCTGGCTCCAGAGCAGCCCTGGGAGGTGACAAAGCAGGACACCCATGGGCTGAGCCCTTCCCTTGCCACCAGCACGGTGAGTCCATACACACAGGAGCTCCTCCCTGGAGTATCCCTGGAGTATCCCTGCCATGAGCACACCACGAGACACAGACCCCAGGGAGATGACTCTGCATCCCCACATTTCCTGGGAGCAGGAATTTGGCATTTCTGGCCCCATGGTTGGATGGGTGTTTGAGTGCCTGGCTGGAATAACAGCTCTGCCCCTTCCTCCCCATGGCCTTGGCGGGGCGGGCTGGGAAGAATGCGAGTTGGCCATCCATCAGGGAGACACAGCAACAGCCAGCCGAAGAAAGAGGGGCATTTTAGGAGGAAAGCCAGGGAAATTTGATCATTAAGAAATCCTCCTGGCTGTCTGGGGGAATTTAATTAAATTGCTGGAAAGGGCTGTAAGCACATCTGGATCCAATATGTGCCGCTTTGATTTTTTTCTTTCTTTCTTTCTCTTTTTTTTCTCTCTCTTTTTTCTTTTTTTTTTCCTTTTTTTTTTTTTTTAGTTCACTCTTTTCCCATCTCGCTGTTGAAGGAGGGGGGGAATAAAAGGGAAATAGCAGAGCCACAGAGTATTGGTTCATCTGGGACTGACTGGGATTCCTGGCAGGGAGAGAAAGAAAGAGCAAAAGAGAGGCAGAAGGAGAGGGAATGGGAAAGCTGGGAGAAAAAGCTTCACCAAGGGGCTGGCTGGGGTGTTTTATAATGCCACCAACCACAGAGACAGGGAGCTGGGAGGCAATGGGGGAGTTGTGAGGGCTGGAGGGGAGAGGAGGAGGAGAGGAGCCAGCACAGGGCATGCTGCACTTTTGGGGTCTGGTGGGGATGGAGGGAGAAGGAGGAGCTGCTCAGTAAATACAGAAATGCCATTCCTGCTGGGAAGGGCAGGGCTGGGCACGGGGGCTCCTCCAGCAGCCACCCCTGGCTGTCACCCCTGTCACCCACTGCCCTGGGCCCTGCTCTGATCCCCAGCCTGGGCAGGACATGGCTGGGCACTGCCCTCCCCACCACCCCAAACTTCTGGTCCTGGCCAGGCACTGCCAAGCCCCAACCATCCCCCACACTCTGCTCCTTCCCACCTCCTTACTCCAAACATCCTCCTCGGTGCAGCAGAGGTGCAGCTCCATAGTCAGAACAAACCTCCAGCTATGGATGAGCCAGCCCAGCTTCTCTGGAACATCCACAGGGGGAGATTTTGGGAATGCTAGGGTACCACAGGGAGCAGCAGCACCCCAGGCAGTGCTCCCAGGAGGCTGCAGTGCCCCAGCCCACGGTTTTGGGGTGAGGAGGGGGCTGGGGCTGGCAGAACACATCCAGATCTGTGCCATGCTGAGCACATGGGAGCACAGTGTGAGAGAAATATCAGGAAACCCTTAGGAAACACAGAGTGAGATTACCAAAAAATAGAATATTTTAAATCTTTTTTTTGTTTGGGTTTTTTTCTGAGAGGAAGATGAAAAGATGAAGAACTGGCAAACAGAAACACGTTCATCCCAAGGACTGCAAACCTGGCAGGCTCTGGCCAGGCAGATCCTCAGTTCAGAGCCTCTGGTTGATCAGCCCAGCAGCTCTGGCCCAGCAAAGCCAGGCTCAGAGCTCACACCCAGCTCAGTAAAACCCAGGTGCCCAGTGTCAGGTAAAGCAAACCTGCTCAGCTTTGTCTCTGCACCACCCACGTTTTGCCCAAAGCCAAGGGTCACCGTGCCAGCTTCGAAGTCCATTTTAAATCACAATTTTTAGCAAAAAAATAAATGAGAAGAGCTCGTACAAGTGGGTTAGGGAGCACCAGGAGTGTGTTTCAAACAACCAGGTCTTGCTTCAGATGCCTCGTGTGGATGCTGGCGTTAAAAAAAAACCGATGCTGAGGAAAAAAAAGGGCAAATCCTACAGCTAAAAAGGAAATTGCATTAATACAGATTGTTTTATTTAAAAAAAGCAAACCCTGACCTCTACTTCAAAAAAGTCATTAGACATTCTCCTTCTGAAAGGCCGACAGGGGATATTACTGAAAGGCCAGTTAATTTCTCAATGACTTACTGTTCTTGCTCTGCTCATGGAAATGTGTAAAGAGTTGGAGGGTAATTTAAGGCACCCTGCAGAAAGGTGTGTAAATCTTTGCGTGTCTAAAGAAACTTTACCAGACCGCTAGGACTGGGGAAAAAAGAAAATGCTTGCCCTCCTTTTTTTTTTTCTTTTTCTTTTCTTTTTTTTTTTTAAACTTTCCTTTGGAACTCTGATCCCCTTTGATCATAAAAAAGGTCGTATTTCAACCAAAAAAATATCAGCAATCACAGGGCCCGAGGAAGTGCGAACCCAAGGGGGTTTCACCGACGATTATTCCCTCCATTTAATTATTTAATGCCACGCACTGAGGGAAAGCTGTCTCCCCTGGAAAAGCCAGACAGTTCAAGAATAAGGTCTGGCCCTGAACAAGGAGGAGGAAGAAGGTTATAAACGGGGATGGGGCTGCTCCATCCCCCGCTCCTGCCCTCGCCCCCAGAATAATCACAGCAAGATGCTGCCAGCTCTGGAGCCAAGAGGGGGATGCTGGGGGGGACCCCCAGGCCAAGCAGTGCCCAGCGCTGATGGGGTCACCCCCATCCTGGGAAGGGTCTGTGGTGGGGAAAAGCAGGATCAAGCAGGGCAAAGAAGGGGACACGAAGCTGTGCTGGGACCCCAGAGCCTGGTGGTCCCAGGGGTGACAGAACCATCACCTCCCTGAGAGCGTGGAGCAGCCAGGAGGGCTGGTGGCAATTTATTTGTGTTCTAAAACACACAGAATGCACAACTGCGAGCACAGCACTGTCCCGGCACGGGGGGACAGGGACGAGTCCAGCTGGGCTCTGGGAGCATCCCCCAGGGGAGCAGGAGCAGAGCAGTGCGACACCAGCCCGGGGCTGACACAGCGAGGGGACAGAACCTGACACCAGAACTGACTCCCAGCCAGCAAACCGGACCGACAGAACCAATAAATGAACCCCCCCCCAAAAAAAGAGGGGGAAGGGAGGTTGGGCTGGCTTGTTTGCACACTGGAGGAGCCCCCTGCAGAGCTGGAGAGAGCCAAAATCTGCCTTCAGCTACACCCCTTGCAAGCTGGAGAGCTCTGGGAAGCCGCTTCCCCGTCAGGAAGATCAGATTTGGCAGCACTGGCTGGCTTAAAAATCCGCACGCCTCCGACTTGAAGGGGAAGGGAGCGCAAGAAAAGCTTTCGACAAATGTTAAAATAACTCAGCCAGGGGTTTGCCTCCCTCGGCCGTGCTGGAGCAGGGATTTCTGAGCTCGGAGCCGGCCGGTCTGCCTTGGAGGTTTCGCGTGGAACCCTGAGCGGCTGGAATCGAGGGGAAGGAATAATTGTTGAACCTCTTCGATTTGTGCTGATCGCCCCGAGCCCAGCCCTCTCCGGACAGCAGCAGCCAGCCCCGGCTCTGCCCCTCTCCCTCCCACTGCCTCCGCCCCGCATATCTGTGTGCATGTGTGTATATATATAAATATATATAATTTTAAAGAGGAAAAACTCCTTTTTCCCGGTGGCTGGTTTTCATTAGGGAGGTTTCTTTCTAACCCCAAGGGAAGCAGCCTATGAGTTTTTAACTGTGGTGCAGGACGTAATTATCTCATTAAGGCGAGAGAGCCAGGCTTTTCCCAGGAGAGGTGACCTTGCTCCGGGGTTGATGGGGACCGGAGGAGGGGGGTGGCTGGAGGTGGAGGGGGGCCGTGTCCCCCGCTAACCTGCGGGTCACCTCTCCCTCCAGCCCCTCTCCCAGCCCACCCCGTCCCTCCCCACGGAGCGCAGCCACTTACACTTGTTGATAGAAGCACTTAAAGCGGGGCTGGGGGTGTGCTGCGGATGGGATAACGGGGGGGAGGGAAGGAGGGGGGACAAGCGGGTCTCCCCCCTGTGTGCCCCCCCTTTCCGCGGCTTGGCTGCCGGCGGGGCTCGGTCCCTGGCAGGGGGGCAGCTCGCAGGGCCGGGGGGGCGAGGGGCCGCCCCGCTCGGCTCAGAGCAGGGGCGTTTGTTTGAACAGCTCCAGAGCAAAGAGCAGGGGAAGAAAGTTTGGGCTGGGAGCGTGGTTTTTTTCCCCAGACGTCAGCACAAGGCGGAACAGGGGCTGGGGAGGGAGCCGGACTCAGGGCAGCCGTGATTTTTTTTTTCCCCCCTATTTAAGAAAAAAAAAATTTATAATAATTTATTTTTTTTTTCTCCTTTTTTTTTGGGGGGGAGGGTGGGTGGGGAAGGGGAAGGGGGCCGGGGAGCGGCCCGGCACCTCGGGGTGGGCTGCGGGCTGGGGGTGGGAGCCATGGACTCGGCGCCAGCCTTTGCCATGGACAAGCCGTTCGCCCCCGGCGCCGTGCGCGGCCCGGAGCCGCCCGAAAACGCTCAAAGCCGGAAAAACTTCAGCGTGAGCCACCTCCTCGACCTGGAGGAGGTGGCGGCCGGGATGAACGGGACCCCCGCGGCCGGTCCCCCGCCCGCCGGGAGCGGCAAGGCCATCCCGGAGCCGTCGGGAGGCAGCAGCGGCAGCGAGGCAGCGCCCCAGGACGGTGAGTCCCGCCGGGCCGGGAGGGATCCCCGGGGAGGGACAGCTCTGGGCATGGCGTGTCCCCGCCGTGTCCCCTCTGATACCCCGAGCACCCCGGACAAAGGGGGTCGGTGTGGGGAGAGCTGGGGGAGCGGGTGGAGGTGAGGAGGGAGCCCCGTCGGGGAGAGCTGCGAGGGTGCGACCCCCGACAGCTGGGACAGAGGGACCGGCACCGTGAGAGAGGGACCCCGCACCCGGGACAGGGGGCACAGGGACCCCGCACCGTGAGAGAGGGACCCTGCACCCGGGACAGGGGGCACAGGGACCCCGCTCCGGCCGCCCCCTCGCCGGTACCGGAGGTGTCGGGTCCCGGACGCTCCCGGTCCGAGCCGGGTTTGCGTGGCCTGCGGGGTCCCCATTCCCCCCGGGGCTCCCGGTCTCGGTTTCCGGGCCGGCCCCGCGGGACCAGCGGGTCCCGTCCCAGCGGCCGCGGCTGCGCGTGTGCGGCATCACCGGGGACAGAAGCGGGGACAGAAGCGGGGCTGGGAGAGCAGAACGGGACCGGCCCGGGACGCGGCTCCATGGCGCTCGGTCCTGGCCGCAGGCGCGTTTTTAACGGGACAATCCCGCTCGCATCTCTCCCTCCGCGCCGCTCCCGCGCATCCCGCTCCGGTCCCGGGGCAGGGAGGGTTCGCCCAGTTCTTGGGGCAAAGCTCAGATCCCCCAGAGCCCCCCGGAGCCGGGTGTCCCCTCGGGACACAGAGGTGACACAGAGGAGGCAGACCGTGGGGTGGGGGTGGCATTCCCCAAAACTCTCTCCCGGCTGGGCTCTGCTTGTTTTCTGCAGCCCTGGGGCACTGACAGCCCTGCCGAGGGTCTGACCCGCCTCTGGCCAGGATGCACAGCCCAGCCGGGAATCTGTGCTGCTGAAGGGGGCTCAGTCCCTTCAGTCCCCCCCGGGTGCTCTCTCTGTCCCCTCCCGTGGTTCCTACACTGGGTGCAAGTCTGTGTCCAAACAATTCATTCCCTGCACAAGCTCCTTCCTTCATGGAGCCCCGCTGAGCCCCCGGCTCTGCCCGTGCTGCTGAGGGCTGGCTGAGGCTGGGCGCTGGTTTTTGGGATGGTATCTGGTATTTGCAGTGTTATTTTCCACCCTCCCTCCCTTTCCCTTGGGTTTTGTTTGTACTTCTGGCGGTGGCTTTGTGGCTGTGGGGAGGGTTTCTGTAGGGGGGACAGTATTCCATGTGGGATCGGCGCAGCTTTTGGAAACCCAGCCTGCAGCAGTCTCACAGGGCTGTTTGCAGAACAGCAGAGAAACTGCCACCCTGCTGGGCTCCTAATGCACCCAAAGATCTCAGTGTGGACCCAGCGTGGTGCAAAAAACAGAGTGAGAGGCTGCACGATCACCACAAGTCTGCTCTTCACCCCAAAATCCCATTGCTCCTGGGGCAGGGACCCTGGGGTTTGGTCTGCAGCTCCCAGCAGTGCTGGCCCATGTGAGTTATTTCCCATTAGCACCTGTTCTGGCAAGCTTGCATGGATGGAGACACCATCAGCATCTGGAATGCTCTGACCAGCAGTTGAAGCATTTCTGATGTTGAAAAATACCTGAGAGTTGAGAGCAGTGTGCAAGAAGAGAACAAGGAAACAGAGACAAGAACCTGTGCGCTTGCAGAGCTGGACCTTTGAGACCTTTACCTGCAGCCACTGCCTTAACTGGGATGCAGTTTCCTAAATTGAGATGGGGAGACTCGAAATACCAGGCAGATGTTCTGCCTTTGTGAGCATCAGCCTTTGCTCCAGATCTGTGATGCTTTCGGCATCGGCGCGATGACAGCAGAGGAACTTTTACTGCTAACCTTATCTTTTACTGGCATCCTGAAATAAAACAGCCTCTCAGCGTTTTCTCTCATCTTCCTCCTCACCATCGTGGGGGTTTTCTGGCAGATGCAGGTTTGGAGCCCTGCAGTTGGTGGCAGTGGGTTTGCTATGAGCACAAGTGGGCACTGCCCCAGCATCTCTGCAGGATGTGGCTCTGAGCTCCAGCCTGGAGCCTTTGGGGTCGTTGTGCTGGTGGGATGGAGGAAGAGCAGCCCTGAGCCTGTGGAGCTGCTGGTTCCCCTGCACCAGGCAGGGTTTGCTGTGGGCTGGGGGGCTGTGTTGGCAGAGCTGGCACAAGGATGCTTTAGGCAGCCCCAGGCTGTGCCCAGCAGGCTGAGACCCCAACAAACCCCCTCAGGGAAGCTGCAGTGAGAGGTTTCCCTTCCAGAAGGTGGCACAGCCAGAGGAAACTCAGGGCAGGGGTTTATTCTCTGCAGAAGGGGATTCAACCCTTCTGACCTCACCCACCCCACAGCCCTGCCTGCTGGAGAGGGTGGCTGGGGGCAGCCCCATGTCTGGGCCCTTGGCACACCAGGGCCATGCTCAGCTCCCTCTCCAGCCAAGGGGCTGCTCAGCCCCTGCCTTGGCCACAGCCCCAAACTGGCCCTGAGCGTCCCCAGTGCATCCTCCTGGGATGGTGAATACAAATATCTGTGGAACACATTGCTCTCATGACACCCAAAAATCAGAAATCCCACAAGAGCAACGAAAAGGTGCAACAGGGTGGCAAGAGCTCATTCACATCCTCATCTTCATCTTCCTTCTCCCCTGGAGTGGTGCAACAGCCTCCCGTGGAAAACCTTCGGCACAACTTCTGAGGTCTTGAAAGCTTGTTCACCTCCTTTCATTAGACTAACAAATAATGTGTAACGCGAAACATCTGTTAACAACAGCCCTTAATGTTCTCAAGATGATAAAGCAGGAGGGTAATTTTAGCCAGCAAGCCTTGACTGATGGCTTTTCAAACAATGAACTTACTTTTGGTGCCGCCTGGGGATGGGAGAGGGAGTCGTGCACTGGCTCCGGCAGCCGCTTTGGGGCTGAAAACTCAGGAAGAGTCACTTTTGTCACAGCTGAGCTGTGGCCCCTCCAAGGGGATTTTTTGGCGTGGGGCAGGCATGCATTGACCATTTATTTGGCTACAGCCACTGGGACCTGGCAGTGGGATGGGGAGGTGGGGTGGTCCCTGGACATCCCATTTCAGAACAGTGCCTGGAGCCTCTTCCTCATCCCCTGGGACCCTCTGACCCGTTCTGTGAGGATGCTGAGCAGAGCAGGGATGAAGAAGGAGAGAAGAAGCAGTACCCAAAGGGGCAGGGAGGATTAAGGTTATGTTACAACAAATTGGCTTTAACTGTGTAAACCAGAGTACCTGAAAAGGGAGAAGTGAGGCAGGGAGGGACAAGGACCTGGTATCAGAGGGTAAAAGGGACTTGGTCCTGGAGCTAAAGTGGTGGCTGATTGCCCCAGGTAGCCCCAGACTCCTGCCTTGAGGCAGAGCCATCCCAGCTGATGTCCCTGTGGTGTCCCAGTCCCGGGACTGTGCTGGTCCTGGCTCACAGGATGAAATTTGGCTGTGCTGCTCTTCCTTCCCAAACAACACCTGTCCCCATCAGAGGTGGGCACAGCTCAGGGACACCTTGGCCTCTCTCACTGCACTGGCAGGAGGCAGCTCTGAGGCTGGGATGTGCTTTTGGGATCTGCCTTCCCTGATCTGTGCTCATCAGCCACAGTGAAGCCCAGTGCAGTGTCATTAACTCACGGCTGATCCTCTGAGCCTGGCTCAGCCAGATTGGGCCATGGGCACAGGGACCCAGCTGAGCCCTGGAACCCCAGACCCATCAGACCTCTCTCTCCTGCACCCATCTGCTTTTTACATCCTCCAGACTGCTCTGCTGGGAGGCTTTCCATGGTTCCTGGATGCCTGACCAGGGACAGACAGTGGTGTAGGGACCCCAGCACAGTCCCTGTGGAGGGGAAGAGGCTTTGAGAATTGTCTGATAGGTGTGGTTCAGCTCTCCAAGGAGAGATTTTGCTCCCTACAGGAGGGGCCCTGCTGCTCAGGGTGGCACACCGTGCTTGCCATGGCACGTGGGATGAGGTTGGGATACACTGGAGTGGGGCAGCAGCGTTTACAGCTCACCCATCACCCTCACTGCTCCCCAAAACAGCCCCAGCTGAGGGTGCCTGGCTGCCCTCCCAGCCTGGCACATCTGCAGGGCACAGTGGGGACAGTCCCTGGGGGCAGAGCTGGGAACGGTGGCATCTGAAGCAGAGGGAGGTGAATCGTGTCTGTCCTTGTAAGGCCAGCCCAGCTGGGTGGGTGGCACCGGGACAGGAGCCATCCCTGCTCTCAGTGACCAGACATCACCTCCCTGTCCCCAGCCTGCCTGGGGACACCTCTGCTGAGGGCTCTGAGCGCTGCAGACCTCAGCACAAGGGGTTTTCCCCGTGTGCCCTTGGGGCTGCTGAACGGGGGAGGGGACAGTGTTTGCTCAGTGCCTGATGCTGGCAGGTCCCCAGTGCAGCATCCATCAGCAATTAGTCAGTAAGTGCTAATTAATTCACACGGGAGCTCCCCACCCCGGCCACCTCCCAGCCCTCCACGTTTGTGTGTGCTTGGAGACAAGCAGGGATGCATGGATGGATGGATAGGTGGGTGGATGGATGGATGGATGGATGGATAGATGGGGAGCCTGACAGGTCCCAGCTCACCCAGAAGATTTCCAGCCACTCACAGGGAGCCCAGCATATCCCAGTCAGGGAAAAAAGGGGCTGTGGGGAGGGAGGGGCCCATGCTGTACCCCCCAGGCTGATTTAGGGGACAGAATCGTGTTCCTGCAGCCCCCTCCCTAGCTGGGGACAGCCTCCACTGTGGTTTTTATCCCGTGTTCTCTGCCACAGAACCACTGTCCTGCACAGGGCTCCCTGCCCTGGACCAGAGGAAACTGGTCCCTCAGATCTCACCTACCCAAAAACTCTGTGGGGTGGGAGTGCTGCCTCCCCTTGGCAGGATAAAGGGCTGAATTAGGTCTGGCAGAACCAGCCAGAGCAGCACAAATCACTGCCAGGCACGGGCAGGAATGGGGGGCACAGCTGGAAGAGACCCCGGGTCTCGTGGAGCTTCTGGCATGGGGTTCACCCTGGTACCACCTCTCTGTGCCACGCACTCCCCATCCCACTCCTCCCCCGTGACATCCCCTCACCCTCCTGCTCCTCCCGTGGTGACACTGGGTCACCATCCCGCTCCTCCCCGTGCCCTGGGCTCTGCCAGCCTCTTACTGATAACACCAGGGCTCTGATTTGGGGAAGATTTGCCCCCAGATGAGCCGAACACCCCCACCTGGTCTCCAGCTCCACCTCAGCCCCAGCTCGGGGGGCTCTGGGCTGGAGCAGGGGCCCCAGGAAGTTTCCCTGCCCACGCTGAGCCCTCCCCAGGGCACAGGGAAACACATACCAGCACGTTCCTGCAGCGCCTGCAGGGCTCTGCGGGGTCCCCACACGTGCTCACTTCTGTGCTGGGAGCCAGAGGGTAAAAGGAAAAAATCCTGGGCCTGGGGAGATGGGATCCCTCTGGCTGGGGGAGCCCAGGAGCTGGAGCAGCCTTGGCTGGGCCAGGAGGGCAGGAAAATCACTTTTCTCTCTGACTTCTCATTGCTGGGATTTTTCTCTGCTCAGCACCCCCGGTGAGCCGGGTTTTGGCAGGCATTGCTGTGGGGGATGCTCCTTCTGAAACCACTTTCCAGCAGGGAGAATCGAGGTGTGACAGCGTCCAGAGGGGACAGTGGCGGGGTCCTGCATGTTGTGGGGACACCAGGCTTTGCCCCACTTCCCTGGCAGCACCCAGTGATGTGTTTTAGTCCCCAGCAGAACCCTCTGACACAGCCCAGGAGGGTGCTGGGGTGCAGGGACACCTTGCCTGTCCCCCCCCAAGGCTGTTATGTCTCACTCGACCAGCAACAGCTCAGTGCAAGACTATTTCCCCTCTCCTTTTGGGCTGTTATTTCAGGGAATGGGGCTGATTCACAGGAAAAATATGAAATTTCGACTCTGTGCAGCCAAGATGGGTGAATTTCAACGAATCAGCATTTTAAGAGAGCCTGGGCGTGTGTCTGTAGCTGGGAGGCTGATGAAATGATTTGGGGCTTTGAGGCTGCCTCGTTAGAAACCCTCCTCTCTCCCAGGGAGTGGGGCTGATCACCCCTTCACCCACAGCAGATTTCCTCCAGCCACGGGGAATTATCTCCCCAGAGCTGAAAAACTGAGCTGAAGGGATGAGCAGGATGGCACCCGAGTGCTTTGGGATTGGTGTCCCCACACTGCTGTCTTATTCCCTCCCTGCAGCACGAGCAGAAGGAATTTTCTTTCAGGATGGGATCCCTGAGCCAGGGAGCGGGGTCAGAGCATCCTTTAAAACGCTGGGGCAGTGCGTTATGGCTGGGCTGAGTGGGACTGAGCGAGGATTTAGAGCAGGGTTAGTGCAGATCAGCTTTTCCTGGCTGGAAAAAGCAACTGGGAGCAGAGTGGAAGTGTGGTGGGCAGAGGCAGCCACCCCCTGCCTGGTCTTGGTGATGCCCAGAAGGGTCAGGGAGGATGGGAACAGCAAAGCTTTGGGGGAGAAAAGCCTGATTTGGGGTTTCAAGGCGGTTTTCCGGTGCCTGTTCTCCAGGACTACCTCAAAACTGCCAAAACTACTTGTTGTTCACTGGACAGCCCTAAACTTCCGAGAATTAATACAAAAAATTCCTACCCTCGCCCTTGAGGCATTCCCGATGTTTGCCTTTGCCCGAGGGACACATGACCGCGGGCGATGTTTTCCAGCCTTCCCACGGCGAAAATGCCGTGTCCGTGCTCAGCATCCCTCCCCGGATCCTTCCCTGCCCTGGGAGAAGCAGCCCCAGCGCTCGGAGCTGCCGGGGGACACGGGGGACACGGGGCAGATCCTCACCCCCGACAGCTCCGGCTCGGGGAATTGCGGGGAAAATGGGATGCTGATGTTGCAGGAGCTGGGGGAAATCGCTCCAGCTCGTCGGGAGTGAATCCGTGCTGGGGACATTTTGGGGACAGGCGGGGTCCCCTTGGGCATCTCGTCCCCTGCAGCCCCAGCGCGGTGCGGGTGCAAACGGCAGCTTGGAGGGTGTTAATTGAGCAGGACAGATAATGAGGCTGCGGTGCTGCTCTTTTCTGCGGGTTTAGGGGGGAAACAGCCCCTGTGAGGCTGGGCAGGGCTGGGGGGACAGCTCAGGTCCCGGGGGATGCCGGGCGGGCTGGGAGCCTTCAGAGAGCGGCAGCGCCAGCCGCCAGCCCCCTCCCCTTCCCTCCTCATCCCCCTTTGAGTGCTTATAATAAAGCAGCTTTTCAGCTGCGGCTGCAGTGATAGATCAGGAAGAATTGTATGAGTCTATTAAAGTCTGTGTGTCTCTGAATGGAGACTGTGGCTAAGCCAGGCGCCAGGCTCGCGCATTGAACCAGATGTGGAGAGGCGCCATCCTTTCCAGCCACTGAATCCGAGAGGCTGCAGGCTTCACACGCAAGGAAACTGGAGTGCACATGGCAGGGGAGCCGGGGGAGCGGCGGGGAGCACATGGCAGCGGGGTGCTGGGGAGGGGGCACAGCCCAGGCACCGCAGCGCAGCCGGGAGCAGCGCTGGGAATGGGGGCTCGGCTGCACCCCGAGTCCTGCAGGGCATCGGTGGGGGGGTTGTGTTGAGTCTTGGGCTGTTCGGGGCACTGCAGTGAGTGTGTGGAGGGGTTGGTTTGCACCCCAAGGTGTACAGGGGGTCGGCATTGTAGCAGGTCGTGGAAGGCATTGCTGGGGTGGGGTGAGGATTTTGCTGCACCCCGGGGTGTACAGGGCAGTGTAAGGTGTGTGTGTGGGTTACAGAGCACCCCAAGCTGTACAGGGCAGTGTAAGGTGTGTTTGTGTGGTTACACAGCATCCCAAGCTGTACAGGGCAGTGTAAGGTGTGTTTGTGTTACAGCACCCCAAGGTGTACAAGGCAGTGTAGGGTGTGTGTGTTTGTGTTACACAGCACTCCAAGGTGTACAGGGTGTTGCAGGGGGTGCCTGGGGCACTGAGCCGTTCAGGGCAATCACTCTGTACCCAGTTCAGGGCAATCACACTGTACCCCAGTTCAGGGCAATCACTCTGTACCCCAGTTCAGGGCAATAACACTGTACTCAGTTCAGGGCAATCACACTGTACCCCAGTTCAGGGCAATCACGCTGTACCCAGTTCAGGGAATCACTCTGTACCCCAGTTCAGGGAATCACTCTGTACCCCAGTTCAGGGAATCACACTGTACCCCAGTTCAGGGCAATCACGCTGTACTCCAGTTCAGGGCAATCACTCTATACCCAGTTCAGGGAATCACTCTGTACCCAGTTCAGGGAATCACGCTGTACCCCAGGTCCTGCAGGGCATTGCTGAGTGAGGGGGGGCTGTGTTGCACCGCAGGATGCACAGGACACTGCCAGCGCTGTCAGGGGTGACTTGGGGGTGGCAGTAGCAGTGATGGTGCAGGGGAGCACCGCTTAGGAACCCCAGACACAGCACTGGGGTGCAGAGCCTGGTCTGGCAGCAGCACAATCAGGAGGGCACAGGATGGCTCATGGGCAGCTCCTGTCCCCAAAGCCACTGTGCTCCAGAGAGAAGACAAGAATGTTCGTACAGAAGGAAGGCAGGAAAGACAGAAAGATGCCATCCTGCTGGGGACAGCTGTGGCATCCCATGGATCCTGTGTCCCCAGCAAAGGTGTGAAGCAGAGTCTGTGCAGGGGACACGGGTGACATGGGGACGGCCACTGCAGGGCTGTGCTGGGGCAGCTGCCACGCTCCTTCCTCACCAATTTCACTTTCTCATCTGGGCTGGCCACATGGCTGTAATTTGGGGCTTGTAAATACCTCAAGGGAATTTTTTAAATTTAAAAAAAACTGTTTTCATTTAAATTAAAAGACACTCCAGCATTTCTATTAGTATTAGAGGTTTATAAAACTTAAAACAAATGTTGAAACTAAACTACCAGGCAGTGTCCACTTTGGGAATCTCTCTGCATGTTTGATGTGACCCAGTTGGGCAGTAAATTTTCATTTTAGGTGACAGAGTCAGGGTACCAAGTGTGACAGGAGGGTGCTTGGTCTCCCTGGGGACATGGAGGGGATGAAGGCTTGCAGTGATGAGGGTGAGGGTCTCAGCTCTGCTGACCTTGGTAGAAACTGGACCCTGATGTTCCTGTCATCCCCTGGTGTCCTCCCCAAGGCTGGCACCTGCCCCCAGCAGCCTGACTGTGGTCCTGTCCCCACTGTCCCCACTGTCCCCACTGCCATCCCCACCGTGCATGGCTCTGCTTTAACCTGGAAACAGTTAACCAGGCTGGGTTTAAAAAAAAAAAAAAAAAAAAGATACGAGCCACTTATTAAAATGAATGTTTTACAATAAATTTGGCGAGAGGCCACCGACCTCAAATGAAAACCAGACTGGAGGACAGCGATGCTGCTCGCTGGCAGGGGCTTCCAGGACGTCTGTGCATGCAGGGTCCTCCTTGGGCTGGGAGGGGATGGGGTCCCAGGGGGGCTCACACCCATCCCACACCCAGACATGCTGCTGTCCACACTTGGTGGGGGTGGAAAGGGCTCTCAGCAGGTGCTGGTGCTCACTGATCAGATGGGTGCTCAGTGATTTGCTGGCCTGCCTGTGAAAAACACTCTTTTGGCCTCAGAAATGAAAAGGGACTGGGGCAGTGGCAGGAAGGGACATCATCATGGGAATTCTCATCATTCCCCCCATCCCTGCCCACTTCCTCCCCCCTTGGCAATGACCCTGATGCAGTGGGGTCTCTGCTTTAACCTCGAGGGGCTGGTGTTGGGTTTCAGTGCCAGATGCCACTGGGGCTGCCTTACTTGGGCTTTTGCCTATTAAATTTCAAAAAACCACCTTTTTGGGGGGGCTGGGATGGAGAGGAAGGCTGGGATGGAGAGGAAGGCTGGGATCACCGTGCCAGGGGTCCCTGGCTGGGAGCCAGCCCTCCACACAACGTTCCTGCTATGCAGCCCCGGCTGATTTAGTTTTATTTTTCAAACACTGAGCAAAAGTCCCAGTGAGCTCTCAACACCGTGATGGCCTGAGGCACCCCCATCCCCTTCCCAGCCCCCAGGAAAACTCACTTTGCAGTTAAATCCAGGATTCTGGTGGTCTTTTGCAAGCACAGGCTACTTCTGGGCCAGTCTCATTAGTGTTAATTAATGACACGTCTGTGCCCTGCTGGAAAACCAGGTGACCTGTGACATCAGGTGGCAGCATGTGAGCAATGTTGGCATCATGGATGCACCAAATGGTGCCTAAAATGTGTGCAGGATGGGAAGGGAAGCAGCGTCTGCCGTGCCCTGATGTAGGGCAGCAGGGTCTGTGCTGGCACCATCCATCATCTGTCCCACCGAGGCTGTTCCTCACTGCGGTGCCTGGGGCTGACCCCAATCCCAGCATTTTGGCCACAGGCTCTGGGCTGGCTGTTTCCCCGAGCCACAGAGGCTCATTCACACATCTCTGAGCCACCACGGGGCTGCCGCTCTCCACACCGCCGTTTTGATGAGCTGGCAAAGTGGGGAGGCTGCATCTCCATGGGGCACTGGGGGCTGCATCCCCAGGAGCATCCCAGGGTGCTGCAGTGTGAGAGGTGCAGAACAGCCCCAGCACTGCTCTCATCCCACCCCAAGGAGCTCTCCTGGCTGGGAGATAAAAGCAGGCTCTGCAGTGAATGTCTCCTTGCCGGGAAGGCTCCTGGCTGGTGGTGGCTGGGGGAGAGCCAGCGCCTTTTGTTGGTCCCTGGGCCTCCACCGTGGGGGTTGGCAAATTCACAGGAGAACAAAATGAAAATTCCTGCTCTCCTGTTGGTCGGTGCTGCTCGGAACTTGGCTTGGAGCAGCCAAACCCACCACGCTGTCTTTTCCTGAGGCTCTTGGCTGTGCTGGGAGGGCTTCAGCTCCTGCTACCCCCAGCCCTGCAGCCACAAACATCCACACAAGGAGCCCTTTGGTCTGACACAGCCTCTCAGAGCATCCCTGCATGAAACCAGGAGCTCCCATCCTGGGATCTGTCCTGATTCCCCCTCTCCCTCCTTGGCACTTGCAGGGGACATCCAGACAGGCACCACTGTGGATGAGATTTTGGAGGCTCTGTGTGACCCAGCTAAGAAAAGAGGGACCCCAGAGGGATGTGAACCCCTTTGAATTGCATGTTCCCGTGCCATGAGCAGGGAAGATGCCAGACCTTGTCAGATCCTGACCTCTCAAAGCCACTGTACCCAGCAAATCCGTGCAGACAGTGGATTTTCCCAGGAGCCTTTCCTCCTCACCATGCCATTCCTTGTGGGGCAAACTGGGAACTCATTGTGGAGCCTTGCCCCAGCTCTGCCCCAGCTCTGCCCCAGCTCAGTCCCAGCTCGGCTCCGTCCCCGTGGAGCGCTGACACAATGGAGGCAGTGGTGGCTCTGGAGCGGGGACAGCCCATTGTGTGGGGCTGCAGCCACAGCCTCCTGTGAGCACACGGATACTCCTGGCAGCTCCTGAATGCCAGGCTGGGGTCACCCTGTGCTGGCACAGCCCTGGGAGGGAACATTTTCCCTGCAGCCACCGAGCCCAAGGGATGCTCTTGGCGCTCTGGGTCCGGGCTGGCTGCCCTGGGTCTGTGCCACCACCAGCGGGTGCAGCCAGGCAGTCTGAGCCCCACGGCCCCACAAAGGCCCCACAAAGGCCCCACAATGGCTCTGGCTCCCTGGGTGCAGGAGCCAGGCGGGTGGGAAAGCACAGAGGCCTTGGCGGGTGCCGCGCTGGGCGCCAGCGCTGTGCAGCTTTCCAGGCTGTTCGTGGAGCAGCCGTGTCAGGGGGTGCTGATGGTGCCAGGCTCTGTGCTCTGTGCAGGGTTGGGGCTGGGTACAGGGTGCTGGAGTGCATCCCAAGTGAGCCCAGTGCAGGATGTGGCTTTGTCACCTTCTCCAGAGGTCTGTCCCCAGGCAGTTCCCAGCCCAGGTAAAAGGAGGGTGATGGCACCATCGATCCCAGATCCCTGGAAGAGTGGACAGGAATTTCTTGTGCTGCTCAGCCTACTCCCCTTATTCCCACCAGAGCTTTGTGGCCAAAGATGTTCCCCAGCCCCTTCCTGAGGCTTGACAGCATCCCACCAACCCTGCCTCCTCCTTCAGGGAATGTGGCTGCAATTAATTCATTAAATGCTTCCGCTGACGCAGGAGCTGGCTGTGCCAAAACACCATTCCTGGGGCCTGGCCTCAGCTGGGTGAGTGCTGTGCTGGGCTCTGCAGGAGCCTCTGGCCCAGGCAGTAGCTTCTGGCATGGTGGGAAATGCTGGGAATGTTCAGGGACTCCTGAGCACATCAGACCCTCAGGGCTTTGCCTGCAGCCCCGTGGATTTCAGCAGCTTCCAACTTTCAGGGCATCCTCTCTAAATCACAGCACAAGACTCTGGCTGGTTCCTCACCCAGCACCTCCAGCATTTGCTTCCCTTCATTCTTTTCATTATCTTCCTCTTTCCTCGCTGTGACTTCCTGATGTTCTCCCTCTGTGCACCTGGGTTTTGCAGCAGGGCTCTGGAGCCAACTGGAGAGCCAGCCCTGAATCCACCCACAACTCTCAGCAGTGAATTTGGTGGATAATTCTGGGCTGGAAGCATCCCTAAAGGAAGCAGTGTCTCCTGACAGGGAGATCTTCCTTTTCACATCCTTTATGTTCCATCTGTACCCATCTAAAGCACCATGTTCCCAATGCATTTGCTGCACTAATGAGTTTTAAAAAGGCTTCAGTGCCACCACTGGGTACCAGCACAGGCTGGACACATCCCCACGGGGATGCAGGGATGCTGCTGGCTCAGCCAGAACCTTCCTGGTTCTGCTGGACTCGCTGTGATGGGTGCTCAGACACCCACACCATCCCAGGGTGTGCAAGGGGAAAACCTCCTGGGCTCTGGGGTGCAGGCTGTGCACGCAGCATCCCTGGGGCTGCAGCTCTGCTGGGCAGGAGCATCCCAAAAATTGGATGTCTGTGTGGCTGGGGGTAGCAAAGTGTGGTGCTGGGTGGTTTCTGGCTGGTGCAGAGGCAGCTCTATAACCATAAAACAGGCTGCTGCTGCCTGTCAGTGAGCACAGCCTAAGGCCCCCCCGGGACAGCTTTGGCCTCTTTCTTGGTCCAGACTTTTGCTGCTCCTTTTTAACAGAGACACTTTTCCCCCAGCAAAACTGGCAGCCTGTAAAAACGTGTCAGCGTTTCAGTTTTTTCACAATTAATGAGGTGAAACATCCTCGGAAACATTTCGCTGTAATGTTTCTCCAGTAGCTGGGACTTGCCCCTCTCTTAAATTTTTCATGTACACCACTTGAGCTGAGAAAGTTTCCTTCGGACTCAGCACATTTGGACCCCCCCAGCTTCAACCTCCCCCCAGAGCCTTCAGCATTCCCGGGGTCTTTGTGGGGCTGGGCTGGGCTGGAGGGAGTGGCAGTGGGTTGGGATGAGGAGGTGGGAGAGGTGGGAACCTTCTCCGGCAGTGGGAGCCTGGGGAGGGACTGACAGCCCTTGTTCCCCAGGGACACCCTGTCCCCCATGTCCATGGTTGTTCCCAGGATGGGTTTGGACCTCACAGCATCGTGCAAAGCAAAGCTGGGGCTGGCAGCCCCAAAGGCTTCTCCCCTGGGTATTGGGGTGAAACAGTGCAGAAAATGGGAGTTTCACTGATGTGGTTTTGCTCCCAAGCTGGTGCTGTGTTGGTCCTGTGCAGCCAGGCTGGATAGATGCAGGAAAGGCACCACACCTGGGTGACAGCACATGTGGAGGGGCAGGTTCCTGGGTGCTCCTCAGCCCCCCAGGCTCTCCAAGATGATTTGGAGAGGATAAAGACCTGCTGTGGTTTAGGCACCTTCCACCATCCCTACTGCAACAAACCCTGTCCTTCCTGTGCCCATGAGCAGGGAGCGGTGCCCAGCTTCCCTTTGGAGCATCCCTCCTGCTCTCCCTCCTCCCTGCAAAGCCCCAGTATGGGCCAGTAAACCTTCCCAGGCTCCCAGGCTGTTCCCAGCTGCATCCCAAGGCAGGGTGGTGTTGGAAGTGGCTGCTGGAAAGAGGGGTCACCTGCACTTGGCAGCCCACACACCCCCAAATCACACCTTGGCTTCAGCTGTCTCAGCTGAAGGTTGTGGAATAAAAAGGGGCTGGAGTGGGCACACACCATGGACAGGCAATTCCCAAACCCCAGAGCTTTGCTCCAGCTCGCTGCAGTCTGAGGGGAAACGCTTCCTCCCCATCGCATGATTTAGAGGAACAAGTTAAACAATTGCACATGAAACTTTGGCAGACGTCATCGCCGGAGCTCTCCCCGTTCCCCCGGGTGTGTAAAGGGATGAAGGGAGTGCACATGTTTACCGAGAGAGACCATGGGAGAAACGAAAGACATTGTTTTTCCAAAGGATTTCTTGGCTGTAAAAGACCTCCACCACCCTGCGGCTTCCCTGATGAAGGCCCAGCGTTAATTTGTTAAATCCACATCAAGTGCCCAGAGAACCCGTTGTTTATTTTTGCTAATTCAGCCGGCCGAGATCAAATTGGGGTTTTATTTGTTAAGGATAAACCTTAATTAATAAAAGCTATTTATTTGGCTAGAGCTGGCCGCAGCCTGAGGGTCAGATATGCCACGATCATTATTTCAAGTAAAACAAACCCAAAATGTCTCTCAACAGTTTGAAAAACGTAGAAACTTAGAGGGCTGAATTTATTTGTCTTAGGAAGAATTTACAGCTAATTCCCTCCAGGCTATTTCAACCCTTAAATTATACCCAAGAAGAAAAAAGGAGGAAAAAAATGCCATTCCAGGCGTAGCAGGGAAGTAAATGGTACAGCAGATTTGATCATTTTGGCTGGGGGGGGTGTGAAAAATTTAAAGCTTAAATGGTCTTTGGCAAACTGCTCACAAATAAATGGAACGTGTGAAATAATTTAATGACAGAAAACTGTTCAGGGCCGTGGGGGCTGCGGTGCAATGGAAAATGAAACACGTTGGAGGAGATGTAGCCTGGGCTCTTTGCGTGAGAGGGCTGAACTCGCTGCCTTCTGACCTGAAAAATGGGGGTAGCTGCACCCCAAAGCCAAGTGGTAGAGCTGGACTCGGGAAATCTTGGCTGAGGATGTGGTGGTGCCCATAGGGAGAGGGGTTTGCAGCATCACCTGGGGAAAGGCAGGCTGGCAGCTGGCTGAATGACCATCTGGGGTAGCAGGGATGGTGCTGGGCAGACACCGCGCTCTGGATGAGCAGTTTGTAAAGAAATCCCCAAACTGGGTGTGCAGAGGGGAGACAGCGTGGCTGGCAATGAAACCCATCCCTGAAGGACATCCCAAGGGAGGGTCCCTGAGTGTTTCTGGGGCTCAGGGGAATGAGCTGCTGGGGTTTTGTCAGTGCTGGTTGAGCTGGATTGCAGCTGCTCTGAGGCCCTTTACTGTGCACTGATGGAGCCTGTAAGGCAGAACCAAAGCCTTGGTGGAAATGAGTGAAAATTGCCTCTTTGCAGTGCTCAACAGCAGCTGTGGGAGCTTGGGGGCCCTGCCAGTGTAAGAGCCCCCCTTGGCAAGCCCAGCACCAAGGCTGAGACCTGCTGGGTCCTTCCTATGGAAAACTAATGGAAGCACAGAGGGAAAAGCAAGAGTTGGAGAAGGGGGCTTGGTTGGTATCCAGCTGAACCAGCGTGGCTGTGACCCAGGGGTGGAGTTGCCTTTGCAAATGGGGCAGGACTTGTCACTCCCAGGTTCTCAGAGTGGCACAGTCCAGGCTTGCCAGCATTGGTGCTCCCACAGGAGAAGGGTTTTGGGGTGACTCCCTGCACCCCGTAGCATCCGAGGGCACAGTGCTGCTCCCAGGCTTCTGCAGCTCTCAGGCAGCACTGCCCGAGGCAGGACAGCCCAGAGAGGAGGCTGGAGGTTACCCAGACCACATCCAACACCCCAAAACTCATCCACATCACGGGTGAAAAGTCTCCTGTCGTTCCTAACACTCTGGTGCAATTTAAGGCTTTTTTTTGTGATGCATGTTGGGCCCATCCTGCTCTGTGCAAAGCCCCTGCGCCTCCCTCTCCCCATCCTCCCCCGCACGTCATCTTTCGTTATTCAGTAATGTTATCCCCCCTATTTTCCCCCTTTCCCTGCATTTCTTTTCCTTTCAGCGGAAATTGTAATCAGTGGAAGATAAATACAGGGAAGGTGGCTGGGGGGAAGGCTCAGGAGCCCCTCTGACCTCAGGGTTGGCCAACCAAACTGGTCCCTCCAGCCCAAATGAACCCCCAAATTATACCTAACAAAGGCAAGGGTTTGGCTTTCTCCATAAACTCCCCAAGCACTGCTTTGGGACAGAACAATGATGGGAATGGTGGGAAGCTGGTTTTAACTTTGTGCAATTATAAACTCTTTTTCCTGGAAGCCCATCAGGCTAGAGAACTGGTTTCCAATTCCTCCATCAAGGTGTCAGCAGGTCTGGTTAAATCCAAGTCCTGCTGATGGCAGTGAGAGGACAGGGCATCCTCAGGGACCCAACTCATCCCCTTCTATTCCTTTCCTGGTGCCACAGAGGACTTAGCCATGCTCATTTTTGGGAAGCTGATTTGGGGTTGGTAAAGCATCTCTGATAGAAGAGATCCAGCCTGACTGCATTGTAAACCTGTCAGACACTCACCACCAGCAAGGAGGGTGGCATTTGTCTGGTCCCACAAGCCTGCAGTGCCTGAGCTAACGAGGGAAAGATGTTGATGCATTATTAATGCTGATCCCTAAGCAGAGCAGAGGATCCAGGCAGGCTCTCCATGCGTGGAGCTGCCTCCCTGCCCTACAGACATGGCCTGGAAAAGGTCTGGAAGGTGCTTCCATTAAAAGCAGCAATAGGGGATGAACAGAATGTCCCAAAGCCAGCATGGCCCAGGGTTTGCAGGGCTCCAAAAATTCAGGAACCACTTGTGCTCAGAAACATCGGGATCCAAGTCCAGTCATAACCCTCGATCACATCACAGCTGCCAGCCCCGTATGGGAAGCACTCAGCACCACTTATCTCCTGTGGCTGTTTAGCTCTTCCTTCTGTGGGTTTGGGGAGATAAAGACCAGCCAGAAATGTGGCCAGATCCTACAGAACTGGATTGAGAATTAATTTAAAAAAACTTTCCTCCTCCTTTCTGTCAGCCAAATTAGAGTGGGTGGGACAAATCATCACTATGGAAAAGTCCAATAGCCAGGTTTAAATTGAGGAAGAAGCCAAAGGGGGTTTATAACTTTTATTTATACATTTCCCAGGGTTCTGTTGAAATCATTGCTAGTTTGGTGAGGGGCAGTGGGCGCCTTGTGACTAGACCTTTTGAACCAAACCCTGATCTACCATTTTCACAGAAGCCCTGTGGCATGGTCATAAACCCACAAGGAAACCTCTCACCCTGTTACATCCTGTAGCTCTTTCCCAGCCTGATGGTTCCCATTTCAGTCCCAAGCTCCCAGAAAACTCAGGGACAGCCATGGCTGGACTTCATGTATTTTAATCCAGCAGCTCGTTAGCTCGCTGAAGGAAAACAGGACCAAAAAAGGAGTTTAACTAAAAGGGGCAACTGGAAAGGAGAGACTGGCAGGACATTTGAAGCTGCAGGAACAAGTGCTGGAGGGAATTCTGAGAATTTTATTTGTGAGCCTTTAAACAGGATTGGTGGTGAAGGGCAGCCTGTGGTTTCCTGGCTGGGGAAGGGGTCTTAAACCCACACATATTTCAGGCACTGTCCATTGTGTCTTCACCCAACCATGAAGGCCATGCCCAAAATACAAGATTGCAGACTGTTGATGGTTAACCAAGGCCAGGTTGCACCTACAGCACAATAAAGGACCCAGAGAAATGTCTGTGGCTACAGACAGGCTTTGGAAGAATGGCATAATTGGGCACACAGGAGTCCTAGGGACTGATGAAGAACTTACTGTTGGGCATTTAATGGCTTGAATTATTCTGAGTTTAAGTGCAAGAAGGTTTTTCTGGCCTTAAAGATCTTGGAAGTTTCCTCCTGCTCAAGAGCTTGATGGTGTCTTGAAACAGCAGAGTTAATATTCCTTCCAGTAGATTTTGTTTTAATGCTGCACTTATTAAATAAGTATCACAATTAATATAATTAGCAAGTATTTAATTTGTGAGCATACTCAGGGAGTGATGAGTTCTGCCAGCCTGGCCTCTGCAATGATATAGAGCAGAAAGCCCCAGCATACCCCTGCCATGAATCAGAATGTCATAAAATTATTAACATTTCAAATAATTCCAAAATGCTTTCCCACCAGTAGGTACAGATTGGATCCAGATGCTTTATTAACAGAAAGAATCATTAACCAGTACCTCCACAAGGGAGAACGGCAGCGAGTCGTGCTCCCCACGAAGCCTTTGCAGGCAGCTGACTGGGTGTCTCGGAAAAAGCCTTCATAAACTTGCCCAAACCTTATGATATTAGTGACAAAGAGGAGATTAATCTCAGCCTGGCTGACAGCCCAAGATCAATACTGAGAAACCAAGCTACACCCTCAGCTTCATGTTTCCATGAGCCAGCAAAGCCAGAAATAAACACTGCGGAGGCTGAGCCCTGCGAGACGCGGTGCCGCTCGCTCTGAGCTCTGAAGACCAGGGCTGGAGGAGCAGATGCTTGGCTGCAGTCCTGTGTCACCTTGGGGACATGCCACAGCTGGGGCCTCAGGGGGTGCTGGAGGAAAGCTGAGACATACATCTTGGTGTTTTGGTGCTGAATTTTCATCACCGTTCATGAAGGCTTGACTTAAAGTCTTAGCAAGAGCTGAGCCCCAGTTTGGATCAAGTGCAACTCCAGAATAACTGAGACTGGTATTCAAAATCACGTCCACATGGTTTTAGCCAGATGTGAAACCACCACAGGTCTTGGTAAATTTTGGGGTTAACCCTAAGCTCCAGCAGGTCCCAAAATAGGTTTTCATTCTCATGGACATCACAGGGTAGCACACATGCAGCTCCCCAAAGTCCCAGGTGCCTGGAGGGAGCGTGGCTGGCACAGAGCAGGACACTGCAGACCCCCAGCAGGGCTTGAGCTTGGCTGGGTCACGGTGTCTCACATGGGTCTGGCTCTCATGTGGCTTCTGTTCTTTCCCCACAGGTGAGAGCCTGAGCCCAAGCTGTGGGGCAGCCAAGAGGAAGAAGAAGCAGAGGAGGAACCGCACCACCTTCAACAGCAGCCAGCTGCAGGCTCTGGAGAGGGTCTTTGAGAGGACGCACTACCCCGACGCCTTTGTGCGGGAGGAGCTGGCCAGGAGGGTCAACCTCAGCGAGGCCAGAGTCCAGGTGAGCACAGGTTTGTGAGGGAGAAAACAGCACCCTGTGCCTTGTTCCCAGGCAGGAGCAGGGACTGTCCCCTCCCTTGTTTCACCCTGCACATCACCATGACCCGTAGGACAGATGCTTGGGACATCCCTGCTCGCACTGACACCTTTCCCCCTCACAGGTGTGGTTTCAGAACCGGAGGGCCAAGTTCCGCCGCAATGAGAGGGCGATGCTGGCCAACAGATCGGCATCTCTGCTCAAATCCTACAGCCAAGAAGCAGCCATTGAGCAGCCCATGGCACCACGACCCACTGCACTGACCCCGGAGTATCTCTCCTGGACCAGCACCTCCCCGTACAGGTAGGTGGAGACTCTGGAGGAGCTGGGGAGGAGGTGGCCATGGGGCAGGGCTGCCTAGAGACCACTCCACTGCCACAGGAATGCAGCCCTGGGCCACTGCTGGGGATTTGGGGAGCTCTGTGAGGCCGAAAGGAGCTCGTCTGACTTGGCTTTGGGAACCATTTCAACTCTGCCTGAGCACCCGCTGCCCAACGCTGAGCAGGCTTCCCTGTCTCCTTGTATTCTGGGGCTGGAGCAGGCGCCCTGGTCCTCGCAAGGGATTTGCTTGGCCTCGTGCTGACCCTTCCCACATCTCGGCACAGGAGGTGGCATGGGTCCCTTCTGGTTCCCAGCTGTTCCTGTTCAGCCATCACGTCCAAAAGCACAAAGCAGGGCCTCCTGGTGCATAGTTTGAGGGGTTCCCACATCCATCCAAGCCATAAAAATGCTGAAGCCTTGGCTGTTCTTGTGAGAGATCTCCAAGAGGGAACAGCCAGCCTGGCCTGGGAAGCCAGCAGGACCGCAAAGGGCATGGGGACTTCTCCATGGGCCATTGCCTCATTCCTCCCTGCTCCCTCCCCGCAGCACTGTGCCCTCCTACAGCTCCAGCGGGACTGCAGCGCCCACCCAAGGGGTGAACATGGCCAACAGCATCGCCAGCCTGCGCCTCAAAGCCAAAGAGTTCAGCCTCCATCAGAACCAGGTGCCCACCGTGAACTGAGCAGGGCAAACCCCATCCCATGGCCTCCTCCAGGATACAGCGTGGAGCTCCTGTGCCGGTCCAGGACAAATCCGCTGCCTGCCCAGCACACATGCCACTCATCCAATGCCTCAGCATCTTCTCTCCTCTTCCCTTCCCTTCTGAAGGTAGAGTCAGTCCCAGGCCGAAGTGGCACATAATTATAGCCACATATGGAGCGAACTCGGTTAGAAACTTGCTTTTCCGCACACCCTTATAATAACGGCTATATATACACACATACCCCCCACACGCTCTTTGAGGACAAACAGACTTGCCAAGGGAACAAGAATTTGCTTCCAAACATGGAAGGATCTTGGACTATTGGATTTGACCAATTTGGGTATCTTGCCCAGAGAGCCAAAGAGTTATTGGGTCTTCTCCTCCCGCAGGGACAGTGTGGGAGGATCACGAGCTCCCCTTTCCACCAGGCTGTGACTTGCGGCGCTCAACTGTGTGTGCCAAAGCTGATCCATGTCTTCGTTTCTTTGTACAACCCCAGCCACACTGTGGGGTTTGGGACGTCCCAAGGTTTGGGACTTTGGGAAGCTGATGGCTTGCCCATGCCATGGCCAGTTTTGGCCAGCCCTCCTGCATTTAGGAGCTGCCTATGCTGATGGCATCAGGCTTTGTCCCTTCCCAGAGGGCCAAGCAGAGCTGCAGCACCTCAACAGACCCTCCTGGAGCCTGTGAGCTCTCCCATGAGCTGGGGATGCATCGCCAATCTCCAAGCAGGCACCGCTGCCCTGCCTCGGCGGATTTGCCAGCGATTCTGCAAAGCCCCAGGTCATTGAACCGTCCCAGGGAACGAGAAAATTGGAAAAAGCTGTTGGGTTTCAGATGAGTAGGCGGCTCCCAGCGCTTCGTGCCAACGAAGGCTTTGCCTTCCGGAGGCACAGCCTCCCTGTCGGCAGTGCCGCAGATGTGCTCGGGGGTCTGGGGCCGGCAGCTCCGTGGGGGGAGGCTTTCTTGGTTTTGCAGAAAGGAAATGGTTTCCCCCTCATCCCACCCTGCTGCGCAGCCTAACGAGGTTTCCAAGGTGGGACGTGCAGGGGGATGGACGTGGGGTGGGCAACCTGGCCCTAATCCATGGGACTGAGCTGCAGAAAGACACAGCCCCCACGTTCCCCTGCCGATTCCACAGCCAGAGGGGTGGGGGTGTGGTGTTCCTGTGGACAAAGCCCACTGAAAACCAGATCACCCTTTCCTTACCCACTGGAAAGAGCCACCAGCCAAGCATGGGGACATCACCAGCTCAGAGGGGTGGCCTGGACAGAGAAGACACCAGCTCTGCTTCCCTAGAAGGGAAGGTTTGAGGGCTGCAGCAGTAGATCTGAGGACAAATAGAACAATTTCCCCCAGCTAAACATCCTCTGGTTGGTGACACCAGACTGAAAGTGCCACAGCTACAAAGTGCCCACCTGAGTCCCCACAGCTCCCAGGAGCATCCTCTCCCATTCCCACTGGGGCTCTCACTGCAGCTGCATGTGGGACCCAATGGCTGTGACACCAGGCAGTGCCAGCATGGGGGAGTCACCCAGCACCCAGAGCTGGAGACCTGGTGGGAGAAGCATCTCCTCTGCCTGGGGGTGAACTCACAGCCCCTCCATCCTGCCTGCAGCCCCTGCCTTCTCTGCAGCCCAGTTGGGAACAGGCACCTTCTCCTCCTCAAGCTTGGCAGGCAGGGAGAGGTCACAGCCTGACTGACACTGCCCACCTCATCTAGGGAGCAGTGTCACCCTAAATACCCACCCTCTTCCCCCATCCATATTTCCAGGGCTGGTATCCCTCCCATGTGTCATGCCAGAAGAAGAGCATGCAGCTCCCCACACTGCACAGAGCCCTGCCAAGCCAGGGGGAAGAGGGATCCACTGTGGATCAAAACATCCACCCTGAGAAACACCACTTGGGGCAGGAGGAGGGCCTGGGGGTGCTATTCCCATGGAAAGCACAGGGCTCTTTTTTGGGTTATACAAGATGAAACCACAGGGATATAAATGTCGCTGCCTCTTTGAGAACATTAATGAAAATAAACCCATTTAATAGTTTGCAGATGCTGTTTCTGTAAACCTAAAAAAAGCAGGGAATAAATATTTCTTCACTAAATATCTATATGTATATATATATTTGAAAACATTTGCTCCTAATCTTAGGGCCCCTCCTTTGCTGTGCTTTTGGCAGTTTATCACAGCTTGTCAGTCAACGCTGAACTCACCAAGAAGAGATACAAATTGCACCCATGGAGGGGTAGCAGGACCGAGGGATTATTGTAATCTAAGCTCTCTCTCGCCCTTTCTATTTGTACATTTCAATTACTTGTAACAAGATCCATGGTGGATTTGGTTTTTTTCTTCTGCATGTCTGTGTTTTGGAAATTTTTATAAGGTTTTTGTAAAAACAACTCTTGTGAAATAATGGAGGAATAAATATTTTACTGAGTAGAGACGTGTCAGTGCATGTGATCGGGACCTGAGTCTCCCATCACCAGCCAATGTGGTTTCCCCACCTGCCCTGGACAAGCAGCCTGGGCAGAAATTGAATTAAGAGGCAGCAAGGAAGGTCAGATTCCGCACAGAAATTGGGCTGAAAGAAACCAAAGGGTAGAGATAAAGCATCAGATTGTAGAGCACTTTCCAGGGAGCAAAGGCCCAAAGGTGCAGAGCAGGCATTGAGCACCCAAAACAGGAGGGATTGGTCAGGTGAAGGCAATACCAAATAGTTGAGGCAGCCAAAGTGAAACAGGGCTCCAGGAGCTCACAATGCTGAGCTATCAAGCAGCAGATTTAATGCAATGTGGAGGGGTGTGAAGATTGCCATGGGGAAGCTGCCCAGCACATGCTCAGGCTGAAAGGCAGTGAGTAAAGTGGCAGGAATTGCTAGAAAAGGATTTGAGAGCAAGGCAGAAAATATCCTCACTGCACAAATAAAGCTGGAAGTCCATTGCCCCAAGACACTGTGGAGATCAATGCTATGGTGTGTTCAAAGAGGGTGAGAAAGTTAATTAGCAGTGGGTGTGTGTTGGTGCTACCTGGCAGGGATTCAATTGCCTGTGCAGAAAACTGCTGCCCTGCCGACTTCAGGAGCCAGGAGGGCTGGGAGGAGAAGGGACACCTGGGTTTCCCTTGTTTCCTTTACTTGCCTTCACCTGCTGAATTGCAGCAGCCTCATGTCAGGCCAGCTCACATGGTGTCACTTAGGAGATGTCTCTGTCACCTCCTCCTCCTCCCCAGGCCATCCTCAATCCCCACACAGCCTGGGACACACAGAGCTATCCCATGTACCCAGAGAGGCTCAGCTCCATGAGAGCCACAGCATCAGCTCCTTCCCAGCAGCAATCTTGGTCCCTCCCATCACTGGTGGCTGTGGGGACACGTGGGTCCTGTGGACTGCAAGGTTGAGGAAGGAAGGACCCCTAAACAATCATTCCAGCTTTCCCTAGAGGGGAAAAAGCCTCATCCCATATCATCCCTGCAGCACCCAGCTGTCCCCCTATTGGAATTACCCCAGGCCCATCACAGTCCCATACACTTGACCTCCCTGCCAAACTGCTCTGCTGCTTTGTAACCACTTATTTATTCATTCAGTAAGTGGCTTGTAGATCATTAAGGCAAATTGTCCAATCTCCTGCATAAAGAATATTACCCAAGCAGCATCATCATGTCCTCAGCACGTGGTCAGTGCAGAGTGTCCCTTTGGAGAGCATCCAGCCCTGAGTCAAAAGACCCTTGGAATTGATGAACTTACACATCCCAGGGCAGATTCCTCCAGTGACTCATTACTGTTGACTGCTGGAAATATGTCACTTATTTCCTGCTTGAACTGTCCCAACTTGAGTTCACCTCCCACTAAAGCAGAAGGTCTCAACCCATGGTCAGTCAGCTCCATGGACATCTGAGGGGTCTCAAACCAGGAGACAGACAAGTGTGGAGAGCTGCAGCTCACCTGGCAGGGTCTGTACTCCACAGGAGAGGGAGATATTGCACCAATGAAGAGGAGCTCAAAGGTTGTGCAACCTCTCCTCTTCCAGGACAGGGACATTTTTCCTCCCAGGAATGGCACATCCTTCACCAGTACTAATTTCAGCAGCAGAGCTGTCTCCATCCATGCACTGCAACTTTGGGAGTGGGGGAAAGTTACAAAGACATTTGCAAACTGTCTTTTCTCAAAGCAGTTGGTTTTCAACCAGATGATTCCAAAAGGGTGGGTCTCAGGTGATGGGAGGATCTTTCTGGGCCCCCTTTCCTTGTTTCTGACCCCACAGCCCAACGCTTGGGCATGACTTGCTGACTGATGAAAAGTTGAAGTTTGCCCCTAGAATGTTTTAATGAGAACAATTTTGTGTTGTCATCAGCACTGGCTGCTACAGCAGCAAGACAAAACAGAGCTCACATTTTCCAGCTCACAGGGACACCCGCCTGGTTGTCCCCATCCAGAATGAATTACAGACACATCCCAGTTACAGCATCCTCCTTTCCCATTATCCTTGTGCTGCTGAGCCCTTCTCCCTCTGGTGGCAACAGCAAGGTCTGTAGACCCTCTGAGTCCTGCTGGCACTGTGCACAAACTGCACAAACACATGTTCCTGTGACAGCAACGTGTCGCCTCCCAGCAGCCAAGCCTCTCCTGCCCTTTGGAGCGATGCTCATCCCAAACTCCACATTCCGTGTGGAAGGAGCATCTCCTCCCTGCAGCAGATGTTTTGCTCTCTGCTGCTTCTTTCCTACCCCACAGAGAAGCAACCTAAGGCAGCAGAGATAGTAGCTATGCACAGGGGGTGTGATGCTTTATAAATACTTGGGAAGAAGGGAGGAAGCAAAGGTTCATTTTGTAGCTGGTGTCACAAAGCCCAGGAAAAGTTATCACCTATGAGAAAGAACTATCGCATGGAGATGCACAGCACTGCATCCATACACAACTGCAGAATCAGGGGAAGTCTGCAAGGACATCTGCAAATTGTGTCCTTCCTCAAACCAGCCTGTTTTCAACCAGGTGACTCGGAAAGGGCAAGTCTGAGGTGATGGGAAGAACTGCCTGGAACCGGCACCGCATCTGCCCGATAGACACTGGAGCAGATACCACCCTCCTCCCCTCAGCCGAGGGATGGCCACCCTCCCTCCATCCCAAACACCTCCACGCGCACCCCCAGCTCTCTGGCCAGCAGATGGGGGCAGAGAATCGCGGGTGCGGTCCCGGGCAGGGTCCCCGTGTCCCCCCGCAGGCCCCGCAGCCACACGAGGGTGCTGCAGCCCCGCGCAGCGCTCGGAACCGGCCGGGGCGGGGGAGCCCCCAGGGCGCTGCTCTGCTCCACACCCGCCGGCTCCCGAGCCCCCACCAGTCCAACAGGGGATGTCTGACAGCTCAGCCCCACAGCCGGGTTAGAACACCCCCGCTGGGAAGAGTTTTCCCGGTACCAAGTTCATCTTTTGTGCCCAAGCAGCAGGGAAGCACGGGTATCTTCTCCAGGGGCTCATTTCTGAATGGCCATGCCCGCAGAGCTGGCTCCTCTCATTCTCTCTGCGAGTCACAGGAATCTCAGTTCCTCAAGAGGAATGAGGGGATTTGTGTATCAAAATCTCACCTGCTAGAGGGAATTTTGGGAGGGCAGAAAAGGAAGAGTGATGTGTGTTAAAGGAGAGCTGCCCAAGGAGGAATCTTGGTGCAGATCCCAAAGGGGAAGGTCTGGATAAAGAGAGACCCAGGAGTGGGGCAGGCACGTAAGGAAGAGGCGTGTGCAGTGCTCAGGGGGAGGAGGGATCCTGGGGCTTGAACCACCTGAAAGTGTGGGAGGGAGCTGGGTCTCTACTTGCTTTTCTCCCAGCTCCAGACACCTTGAGGGAAGACACGTACTGGTTGTGTGAGTCACATTCACACATTTAACCACAGAAGGGAGCGGAATCGACCGTAAAGATCATCTCCTCCCAACCCATCCTGCCGTGGGCACGGACAGCTTAGGAAAATTGCTCAAGGTCTCATCCAACCTGGCTGTGAACTCTGCCAGGGCTGGGGCATCCACAGCCTCCGTGGGCAGCCCGGACCAGTGTCTCACTGCCCACACAGAAAAAAAAAAAAAAAATCTTCCTAATGTCTAACCTTAATGTGTCCTCTTTCAATTTGTACCCATTTAAGCACCAAACTGTTCTGCAGTCCCGGATGGGTTTCACAGCGTTGCCATTTCCTGTTTCAGTCAGGTGTGAAAAACAAATTGTTGGACACATAAAGCACACACCAAACCCCAGAGACTGGTGGGTGCAACTGTCCTTCCTCTCTTGGAGGAGACACTGGGCACATCCTTTGCCTACATTAATGCCAGAGCAAGGATTTGGGAGCTCTGGGCTTTAGATATTAATTGGGGAAAGGCAGAGATGCCTCCCACATGCAGCAAACACTGGCAGTGTCCAGTGGCTCTGATCAGGAGAGCCCTGATGGGACTGGTGCTGCCCAAGCAACCGAGGCCAGCTTGGTCCTGCTTCCCCCAAACTCCCACAACACTTCAAAATAAGTGCAATGCTTGGGCCTCTCTCAAGTTTGCCTTGTAGGCTTTTTCTGTTTGTTTTTTCTTTGAGCCAGGAGAATTCACATTCCCAAGCTTTTCCCTGCAGCCAGTAAGCAGTTTATTTTGTTTTCAATAAAAAAGAAGAAAGCAGAGCTTTGCATGTAACCTCAGCTTCCCTGAGCAGGGCATCAGCCTCAGGCACTGGATAGGCAGCAGAGAAGGGGCTGAGGCAGCTGGCAGATCTGGGGGTTGGAAGGGGGTTCTGTAGCCTCCCTTCTTCCTTCCCATGCCAAAATTCCCATCCCAGCCACATCTCCAATCACAGCAACATGTACTGGAGAGAGTCCATTTTATAAAACCACTGCCTTTCTCATTTGAAAACAAACAGGAAAAGAAAACAACCAAGTGGAGCCATTTTATGAAACTAAAACACACAGAGACTGGGCAGCAGCACCTCCCAGCCACTAACAACTTAAGAAAATACAGAAAAAACAGAGAAATGAAGCATTTGTTGCCCAGCAACCTAGTCCAAAAAAAAATGAGGGCTACTTATCTTGGAAAATACAAGCAGCTCCTTTATGAGTCCTAAGAACAGAAAGAAGAGCAACCACATCTTACCTGAGCTTCTCCAGCCCTCCAGGATTTTTGGGTGAACACCAAGCTTTGTAACAACTTTCTACTCAGGAAAGGAAAAGTGAGCAGAGCTGCTTGTAATTCCCAGCTCTGCTGAATTTAAAGGCTCAGCACAAATAATGCACACCTGGACAAGAGCTTCCTCTGCAGGGCAGGTGAGTGCAGAGGAAAGGGATTCTCTTTAGAAATCCCAGGGCACTCCAGGCTCTACAGTGGGGTTTAACATCCTGCTGAGGATCCATCCTGCTGAGGATCCATCCTGCTGGGGCTGACCCAGCTGCTGCCCAGCTGCATCTGCTGCTCCCGAAGGAAGGATGTATCAGAGTACAATGATTTGTTTTTATTGGGAATATTTGCTTCCTGCCACCAGGATGCATGTGCAGCAGCAGAGAAACATACAGGAGTTCAAGGCCTCGTGCACCATGTGAGGCAGAAAAGACTTGTGAAGAGGGGTCTGTGTTACCCAAGCATCTGTGGGAAGGAGAAGTGGCCAAGAGTGAACTGCTGAACCTGCAATCCAATTTCCCCACCTTCCTTGAAGTGGGAGAGCAAAGAATTCCACTCCAAACTTCACCACACAGCTCAGCCTGAGGCCACAACTGCAATGGCATCGAGTTACTGGTACAGAAACTACCAGAGCTGAGCAAAGGCTGAACATCAGTCTGAGCAGGGCTGAACATCAGTCTGAGCAGGTGTGCCCCAGTGAGGTCTCAGCAGGAGCATCTCTGAGGAGAGCAGAGTCAAGGGAACAGCCTTAGTGCACAGGACAGGTGGAAAGGGAATTTATTTTCTACTCATTCTGGCTTGCACCATGATGTTATTCAAATTCTGTGTTGCCCTCAGAGGAGGGAGGAGGCACTGAGAGCAGAGATTTCCTCCTGCCTTCTCCTCCAGAGGGATGCTCCATTGCTGCTGCTGCTGCTGGGAGCAGCCCCTGGCACCTGGGGACAGCTGTGTGCCAGAGGAGCTCATGGGCCCTTGTCACCAAGCAATACCCTGGTCCCCGCCTCTCCTCTCTTTGGGTGACACTGCAGAGCAGCAATGCTCCCTTCAAAGCCCCTCTGCTCATTTCCAGAGCTTTTTGCAAACACCAGCTGCTCCAGGCTGTGAATGGCGTGGCAGCAGTGGACAGCAGGAAACAGCTGAAAGAAAACACCCCTAAGGAGATCACATTTCCCAAATAACAACAATAACTTTCTCTGCAGCCAGAGAAAGGTTGGAGGGGGAAGAAACTCAGTCTGATGCCCTGGGGGCATTTTCAGGTATTAGTGGCATGTGGACTAGACTGCCCTTTGGGAGAAAACTCTGTCTGCAAACCCCCTGTTTTGTGCCAGCATTTTAGACTTTCCAGAAGTCCCAGAACTGTGTCCAACAAATGTATTCAGGCTCTGTGTCCAGGGTAAAGGATTCCTGCTGGCCTCTCCAGGCACGTACTCTGCATCTTGCTGTGGTGAGGCTGAGATGGAAAAGCCACAGCTGCTGCTGGCTGGGAGCTCCAGGAGCTAGCAGGGTCCTGCCTGCAGGGAGGCTCCTGGCAGGGAGCTGTGTCCCATGGTGTGAGATGAGGTGGCACTGGGAGCACTGAACACTTCAATGGCTTCACAGCATCACGCCCGGGATTTTGGCTTCCCTGTTAGGCTGCCTGGAAGGCACCAGCCTGCTGTCCTCCTTGGAGGAGAGGGAACCTAAGGGACTCACATTCCCACAGATGCACAGGGCTGGGCAGGAGAGGGGTGGCTGCTTTATGACCTCTGCTACCAACCACATCTGCTGACTAAGAGACTTTGTGGGATCCTCATGATTTCTCCCGCCTTCATGAGCAAGAGGAAAAGCCACATCTTCCCTGTCACAGCTCCAAACACAGAAAACCTTTCCTTCAATGACCCCTTCCTCTAGGGTATCCACGTGCTTTCCACCTCTCATGCTCAGCAGGAGAGAGAGAAACCTTCCCCCACATCCCTTCCCTGCATGTCCCATCTCTCTGGTGACTTTTATGACAAATTCTGATGGTGGAATTTCATCAAGGCTGCACTGAACATCCTCAGGGTGCAGGGACCTCCCTGGTGACATCCCTCTCTCACACACACACACACAGACACACTCCCACTTGCAGGGGGGACCAGCAGAGTCAGGAGGAGGGGGTTTGGGTCCAGTCTCTCTGGCTGTTACCAGTATGGGGTGGTGGCCAGGAGGATCTGCAGGGCCATGGAGAAGCAGGGCAGCTGGGCCACGCTGTAGGCCAGGGAGCGCGTGGGTGCCCTGAGGCGCAGCAGGTAGGCAATGGTGTGGATGATCCGCCCCACACAGAAGATGAGGAAGTGGATCCTGGCCACTGTGGGACTGGGATCCAGCAGGGAGTAGATGGCTCCAAGGAAGAGGAAGGGAAATATGTTCTCCATGTCATTGCGGTGGGCCCTGAAAAGCGAGATAAGGTTGTTCCTTCCCACTGGAATTCCCTGTTTTCTCTCATTCCTTCTAGCCAGGGTACCCATCCCTACATGCTGCTGGGTGTCTCCCCCAGTGGGTGGGGCAGACACAGCCCCAAAAGCCTCAGTTCTCCCTTACACATAGAGCAGGAGAATTTCACACCCTGTGTCTCTCCCTTGGGACACCGAGCTCCTGAAACTTTCTCTCTGTGACTGGGACGCCTTTGCCACGGCAGATGACAGCTCGAGGGCTGGAACTTTCAAATAAACAGAGCAAAACACAGACCCTGTGAAGCTGTGAAAAGCTCAAAACTGGTCTGGTGCCAGCACGGCATGGCCCCAGATGTGGCCATGCTACACAACAAAAGGCAGCTCCAGACCACAGCTTCTCCAGTGGAGAAACTCCCAGGATGAGAGGGTTTGTGCTTTCACTGCTCTCCATAAACACATCCAAAGGGGAGGAGGGGCCCAGTGACCCCCACACTGTGCCTACAGCACCTGGATAACAGTGCCACAGCATGGCTGGAGGGGACACTGTGGCCATGTGGTGTCACATCAGCACTGATGGGGCCAAACCCTGTGCTCCAGCTGAACACGAACCTGCCTGGGTGTCACAGCAGCACTGCCACCACCCACAGCACCACCAAAACAGGATCTGCTTGTGCCATGAGTGTGGCTGTGTCCCTCCTCCCCCAGGCACATCCTCTGAACAAACCCCAAGGACTTGGGGGTTCAGCAGGGCTGGAAGGACAAATAGAAAAAGAAGGAAGAGAAAGGAGAGAGCTGAGAGGCAGTCAAGGATTTTTAAAAGGCAGGGGGTAAATGTCCTGCCTTGCTCTGTCCCTGCCCTGCAGAGATCCCTGGCTCTGCTCCCCTCCAGATACAGTCTGAGATAAAAAGCTGACATTGCCCTTGCTCTGGGGAAACACCTTGGATTGAATGTGTCTTCTCCAGGGCTGCAAATAGATCACCAAGGAAGGACTCTGAGAGCTTTAGCTGCCAAAGTCAGATCCCAGGCTGCCCCAGGTTTTTGCTGCAGCTCCAGTTATTTATTTTTGTGGAAGTTTTTTTATTCTGAGTAATCCAAAGAAGATTATTATCATTATTTCTGCTATTATTTTCTTTTTGCTAGGAAGGAAACGGCTCATTTTCCATCCCTCTCCTCCCTCTGGCAGCCTGGCAATTAGGTGACACTGGATGTTTTCTAAAGCAAATGCTGGAGGCAGTGGGACATCAGCAATGAGGTCCCCAGATGCAGCCCAGGGCTCAAGGACAGCAGGGCACAGCTCCAGTCCCTTTCCTGTACATCACCTGCAATCCAGCTTAGCACTTGGAGCACCCCCTTCAGTAAGGGGAACAGCAAATCAAGCCCAGGGCTGAATAACCCCATGTTTTACCTGTGAGAAACTGTGATTCTCACAGAAGAGGTGTAACATTCAGAGTTTGTCCAAGCAGAAAGGCAAAAGTTATTGCTGTCCTGTTCAGCCTCTTCCCAAACCCCAAAAAGGGCAGTTGCCTACAGCACTGGGACCAGTCACTGTTGCCTGTCCAAGCTGTGCAGGGATCTGGGGTTCTATCAGAGCAGAACACTGTGTGGGTATGGGATGAGACATTGGGAGCCTGTGGGACTTTAAGCACCTAGAAGAGAATTATTCAGAGTTGGATGTTGAACACAAACCCAGATCCTTCTCTTGCTCCAGCGCACACCGTGCTGCTGTTAAAGATTAGCTCTAGGGTGCCACAGCAGAATATTATTTGATTAATGAGCCCTTCAGCTTCCCACTTCTCTGGCAGCAGCTGGTGCAGAGGGAATTGTGGCACCAGGAATGGTGGCACCAAAGGGAATGGTGGCACTGCTCACCTGAGGCACCGCTCCACGTCAGGGTCCTGGCGGCAGAACTGCAGCCCCCCATTGCGCACGGCGTCCTCTGGGTTTGCAAATGCCTGCAAGAGAGAGTCCCCACCTGCTTCCAGCCTTCAGGAACCTCACAGGTAGAAGCTTTGCCCCTAATCTGGAAGTTCTGTTGGGGTTTTTACCTGCCCTGATTTGCTACCACTGTTTATAAAAACAAGGGTCACTGCAGTTCTGTGCACACAGTCCTGGGGGTTAAACCCTGCACATCCCCAGGAGTTTTCCTTGTCCTCCAAAAACCCAATGCTGCCTGCTGAGCAGATCCCAAATTTAAGGTTTCAAGGGCTCTCTCACCTCACCCACTTCTTCCCATGAAACCCATTTAGAGACTTTGCCAGCCAGCAAGATCAGTGCTGGCAGAGAGCTTGCAGACACAACGCAGCATCCAAAAGATAACCAGGACTGATAGATTAGAGAATATTCCCTGGCTGATTTTTTGGCAGTGGCACCATGTGGCTTTCCCGTGGGAAAATAGGATCCTACACTAATAACGTTTAAAATGAAAATGATTTGTGCAAGCTCCCCACCTAAGCTCAGAAGCTGTTCCTCAGAGACCTGGCTACATCTGACAGCTTCATTGTGCAGCCTGGAAAGGGCCCTGGTGCTTTCTTTAATTGTGTTACAAGCCCAAACTGTCCCAGGGCTGGAGCATCATTTAGAATCACAAGGGGAGAAGACAATTTATCAGTGCACAAGGCATTTGTATCCTATTTGAGAGCAGAAATGTCCCTTCCTGCTCTACTGACGCAGTCAGAAACTCCTCAAATACTTTAAAACAAATTTTACAGAAACCTGGGTTTTCCCAGGAATTGGGGTGAGGGAATAGAAGTCCAGTTGGCCCCAGCACCTGATGGCAGCTGGGCCCCCCCTGATCGAGAACCATTTCCTCCTGCTATTGTTTTATTCCCCACGACTTGCTGCTCTCCTGGAGCAATCCCACAGCCAGCCTGCAAAAGCTCAAAAGCTTTCTGCAACATCACAAGAAAAAAGACCATTACAATGATTTCTTCTTAAACCTTTTTTTTTCCCCTTCTTTTTTTCTTCCAGACCCTGCAAATTAACTGTAAACACACTCTTTCTAGAAGCACCTCACCTGCTTGGCATTTTAGAACTGATTATTATTTAGATTAGGTTTCCAAAATTATAAACATCAAGCTACAGATGGTAGACACAAACAAAAAGGGTCAAAGAGAAGTGAGATATTTATCTGCTGCAGCTATGAAACAAGTTTTGCTTTCAACTGAAGTCAAAGAAAACTCAGCTTGCTTCAGGAAAATTTTGTTGAACTTTAGAGGAATAAAACAAGAAAGAAAAAACCACAGAAACCTAAGGAAAGGGCCAGAAAGGGAGGAGAAGGAAAACGAAACTGGGTCTTACCTTCTTTCTGAGTCTCACTTGCCCTGTAATGATGGCAACGACATACATTTTTAAAATCAAAATCGTGCTGTAGAACGTGAATGACAGGAACACTTTATTTTCCATCATTTTGGCAGAAAGTTCTGCTCAGTCTCTTCAGCACCCAAAGCCAGGGGAGATCTCGGGCTGTGAGAGAGCCCCGCAGGAGGGAGCAGGAACAGCTGCGTTAAAACACAAAATAAATCCTCTCATTTTCTGGTGAAAATGCGCACTCCCTGCACCTCCGCCAGGCTGCCAGGACAGCAAGGAACCCCAGCCCGCACATGGGACAGTTCCAATTCTCCTCACACCCAGCAGACACCGCCCTGGGGCTCAGCTTCACGTCCCACCTCTCCTTAAAGCACCCAGCCCGAGCCCCGTGCCGGCTCCCCGCGTGTGCCCGGAGCAGCTCGGAGCATCCCTGCCCGCCCGGGCACCGCTCACCGCTCACCGCTCACCGCGCACCGAGCGCTTCCTCCGCCGCACGAAGAGTCAGAACAAGGTGACCGCCTGTCCCAGCCGCCTCCAGCCCTGTGCTGGAGCCCACTCCTCCGTGACCACGCTTCCCGTCCCGCCCAGTGCTGAGCACTCATTCCCATGGCACAGACAGCCAGCCCTTTCCTGCACATCCACCTGCTGTGGATGTCCCTTGCTGTCCCTTGCTGTCACCTGGTCCATCCCTGCCCACCACCCGGCTGGGAGGGGACCCCCGGGAATGACCAGCCTGGAGCCTGGAGCCCAAGCAGGCATCGCAAAGCCCCAAAACTGCAAGGAGTGAAGAGCTGCCTGCCCGCCCCAAAGTCAGCTCGTCCTGGTTTTCTCCAAGAGGATGAACCAAGGCAGCCGAATGGAATTTGGTCCTCGGTTTAGAAAGTGCCATGTGAATGTGGAGCTGGTTTTTCCTCAGCTATCAAACATTGTGGAATAAAGAGTCTCTGCAGGCAGCTGGGCTGCTATGTAATGCAAATTTAACTCCTTCTCCCCCAGTGCTAGCAGCAGCAAACCTTAGGGAGCCAGAGGTGTGGGAGCTGACAGGAGCTCTCCAAGTTTATTACAGTGGAAGGGCTGGATTAGGTGTTCATTTCCTTAACACAGAAAAAATAAAAGAAGAAAAATACTTAAATACTTATTTCAGGAAAATAGAAAATTCTTTGTATTTGCTTCTGAATCTTTCTCATGGCCATTCTGCTGGTGCTGCAAACCCAGAGACACCCCACTGATCCATGCAATGCTCTGGCTCAGCCCCACCACACTGAGTGTGCAGGTGGAAGCACAAAGCAGAGAAGAAAACACAAAGCCAGATGCAGTGAGAGCATAGAAACTGGATGTAGCTCCTGTGGTTTGTGTTGCCGTGTGGAGGCCATGTGGTCTAGTTTTTCTACCTGATACCCAGAAAAGTTTTGACAAACCAAAACCTTCTACCAAGAAATATTTTGTACAACAGCCCACAAATAACGGAAGATTTAATCACAGTTTGCACTTTGCTATAGTGATTAAAAATGTGTAAAAGGCCCCCAGTTTCATATCTAACCAATAGACAAGAATTTTACTTGAAGTTCCAGGAACAGTTTGACAGATTTGTCCTCCTCTCCTGCCCCACAAGGGTCATCTTTTGGTAAGTCTTGTGTCCTCACATATGCTGAGTATAAATCTGGGAAATTAAGATTGTGATTGCCATTGTATTGTTAAAGCTCTGTAAAGCCACTCTGCAGTTCAGGCATTTATCATGGGCAATCAAAAAGAACCATATATGTTCCATTCAATAAATTGTGCTATTCCTGAACCCAGCTGGCTCTTTTGAACGTGACCAGACCTATAGTTCACAGACCATTTGTGCATCTGGCACGGAACCTTATAGTTTGGTTTCCTCAGCAGTGCAGAGAGCCTTTGAAAACCCCAAGCACTTGGTTTTAAGGGAGAGGTACTTGCAGCTGGTCACCACCACCCTGGCGTCAGGGAGGCTGCAGAACAAGTTGGGAACAGCCCAGTGTGGAGCTCTGCAGCCTTGGGCAGGCTGCTCCCTGGGGGTGGGAGTGGGGACACCAGCACAGACAGCAGCCATGTGGATTCACTCTGTGGTAAGAGCTGGGGTGTTCACCAGCAAACTAACCACCCACGAATCCCTGGAGCTCAGCACGGTATTATAAACACCATAATGCCAAGGATAAGTAGACAGTGGCAAAACCACATCCCAAAAACTGCTCCCTCCCACCCCTCTTCTCCACAGCTGATGATAGGGATCAACCCATAGAGGAAATCCTGGTGCCCAGGGACTGGGGTTAGGCAGGGCCAGACCAGCCCCACAGCATGGATGAGATTCTCCAGCAGCTCCTTCTCCCAGGAGCAGGGAGAGGGCAGGCAGCCAGACCCTCCACAGCACATCACACCCTCCATCCAGCAGCTCCAGTTTTTACCAGCTGATGATCCAGTCCAGGGTGTCTCCAGCAGTGGGACCTTTTTCTGTCATGCACCTTCTTCCCCTGCCAAGGCACCCAACACCTCGGTGAGCAGCAGGAATATGCACCTGCAGACAAGCCAGGACTCCTCCTGCCAGCCAGCCAAACTTCTCCTTGGCATTGTTCAAACATTGGCAAGGAGCCGTGGACAATTTGCACAAGCAACTGGCACTAATTTACATTAAATTGAGAGATCAGAAAGCACACCTTGTTTAGGGATAAGTCCTCTGGGCAAACTCAGGTGTGGATGGGTTAATTTTTAATTTTTTTTTTTCAGTGTGTTTATGCATTTCAAACCCCTTTCACAGAGTGGAACCCCAGAGGGGAGGGTTATGATGGGGATGAGGAGCAAAGGCAGGTGTAAATGCTCCTGGGATCCCAGCTCCTTTCCAGCTTACCAGGTTCAGGGTTCTCATGCTGGGTTGAACACATCCACACTTGCACCTTCCTGGCTTTCGAGACCCCAGGCAGTGCAGCTGCCGGAAGCGCGTTCAACCATCCCATTAAGCCATACGGAAGCAGGCTGTTAATGTGAATGATTTTATCCTCCTCCAGAGATCACATCCTGCCAGGACACAGCCCTTGCCTGAAGGAGGCCAGGTCCTAATGGTAGTATGTCTTTAAACTACAAGTCAAGCCTTAAAACCTTGAGCATCAGAGGTCTCAATCCAGAATAAGATCTACCTAAACCCAACACTGCTAGCCTAAAACACTGCTTTTTTTTTTTTCTGAGAAATTATTAATAAAAATCCATGTGAGACTTTGAAAGATTAGGTTGTCAGATCAGACTCACCCCAGGAGCTGTAGGGAAAAAATGCAGCATTTTTCAAGATCAGGAGGAGGAACTGAACTGTAGGAAGCAGAAAGAATGGAAAATTCATGGGAGGTGCTCGAGAAAAGTACTTAAAAATAGAAACCTGTAAAAGCAATTCTGCTTTGGCAAGATTATGGAATAAAAATCACACGTAATTCCCACACAGGTTATTTATTTGACCAACTGAATTATGCTATGTGTTGTAACATTTTTCCACTCCTGTTTACCTTGGGGAATTTCCGGGTGGCAGCAAAAGGAAAGGAGTGGCTCAGTGGAGCACGTCTGCTGGGGTGGCACTCTGGGCTCCACCCTGATCCCAAAGGGAAGCCGACACTGGAGCAATTACAGCTCAGATTCTCCAGAATTTTCCCTAACAAGCAATTACGTCCCACACCTGGGGCGAAGCAAAGAGCCTGCTCCAGGCTGGAGAAGACAGGCAGAACTTTTCCAGGTGGAGAAGGTGCACACCCAGCTGGGATTGTGTTTTTCCTGGGCCCAGGAGCTGAGCTACATTCTCAGCTTGTTCCAGTGCTACCGTGGACACTGGGGTCCTCCTTCCCTGCCATTTCTTCCTGCTGCTCCCAGCACAAAACCTGCACACCCCAGTGATCACCTGCACCCATCCTGGGAAACTCAGCTGCCAAGGGAGGCTGTGCTCTGCTGGCTCATCAAACACCATGACTTTTCAAGTAAAGGCATGAGAGATTTTGCTTTTTATTAGTGAGAAGGGTGCTCCACCTGCGTTCCCTCCTCAGTCTGCATGAAAACTCCCAGTACCATGACACACCTTCCATGGGTCTGTGAAATCCTCTTGCTTCACCTGCAGCTCCCAATCCCCAGACTCCTGGGCTCCTCATGCTTGTTTCAGCGAGCAGGACACAGAAGATACTGCAAAGTCAGTAAGCAGTGGAACCACCAGCACATTCAGCCTCCAGCATTAGCATCTGTTGTGGTTTCATGCTGGCCAAAACTCCAGGCACCCAGGAAAGTCACTCACTCACCCTCCCCTGCCACAGCTAAGCAGAGAGAAAATTAATGAAGGCTTCATGAGTTGAGATAGACTGGGAGAAAAGATTCCAAGGGCAAAATAAGCTTGGCTTAGAGGTAAAAAGTGAATTTACTCCTAACAAAATCAGAAGAGGACATGAGAAGTAAAATAAGCCTTTAAAAGCACTTTTTTCTTCCCTCAATCCCACTCTCCTTCCCACTGACATGCAGGGAGACAGGGCATGGGAGTTTTGGTCAGTTCATCATCCAAGATTTTCTTCTGCTGCTTAGGGAGAGGAGTTGTTCCCCTGTCAGACCATGGAGTCCCTCCCATGGGAGACAGTTCTCTGTGAACTTCTCCAGTGTGTGCCCACTCTCATGAGCAGCAGTCCCCCCAAAACTGCTATGATGTGGGTCACTCTTCCTCGGGGTGCAGTCCTGCCAGGACAGGCTGCTCCAGCCTGGGAAAACTGGACCACAGCTCCTCCAGGCATCCACCTGCTCTGGCATGGGCACCTCCCCACGGGCTGTGGGTGGATCTCTTCATCCCCATGGATCCCCATGGGCTGTGGTGGATCTCTGCATCCCCATGGATCCCCATGGGCTGTGGGTGGATCTCTTCATCCCCATGGATCCCCATGGGCTGTGGTGGATCTCTGCATCCCCATGGATCCCCATGGGCTGTGGGTGGATCTCTGCATCCCCATGGGCTGTGGGTGGATCTCTGCATCCCCATGGATCCCCACGGGCTGTGGGTGGATCTCTGCATCCCCCATGGATCCCCATGGGCTGCAGGGGCACAGCTGCTTCACCATGCTCCTCCCCACTGGCTGCAGTGGAATCTCTGCTCTGGAACCTGGAGCACCTCCTACCCTTCCTTCTCCACTGACCTCAGTGTCTCCATGTTGTTTTCCTCACATGTCTCACCTCCTCCTCTTCTCTAGCTGAAAAAAAATGCATCACTCACTGTGCTTTGATCTCCTTAAATGTGTTATCACAGAGGTGTTACCATCATCTCTGATTGGCCCAGCCTTGGCCAGCAGCATGTCCATCCTCAGAGCCATTAGGGATTGGGTCAGAGCCAGCAGGGGAAACTTCTGGCACTTTCTCACAGAAGCCACCTCTGTGACTGCCCCTTCTCTCCCACTACCAAAAATCAGGCAGAGGAAAACCAACACAGCATCTCAGGAAGCAACTGGGATGCTTCAGCCTTCAGCAAACTCAGGCAGATTTTGTCTGGTTTGCATTTTAAAGTGACAGTACTGGCTGCAGCTATCTGAGAGGCCTCAGGCATGAGGAATGTACGATCAGACTCTCCCAAATTGTCCTTCACACTCAGAAGAGCAGATGCTTGCAGCAGGAGAGAGCCATCAGGAGAGGAGGCCAGGGAAGGGGCAGGCATGTGGTGGCTCTGAGCAGAGGAAGCTGCAGCTCCCCAGCCAGGCCCAGAGCCAAGTGAGAGGCAGTGGCACGTCCTCCTGCCTTTTCCCTCCAGCTCCATCCATCATCCTTCCCTGCCTGCTCCTGGGCTGCTCCCAGCCTCTCTCCTGCCCCAAACTGTCATACCCACCTTGGCTGCAGGGGAGTCACTGTGTCCTCTGCTGCTGTGGCACTGCAGAGGTGCCAGAAGAGGCCATCAGGCTGTGGGTGTGTGGGAAGTAGATTGTTTTCTCTTATTCTGAGCCTCACATGGATTCATGCCTGGGCTTTCTCTTACAGGAAAGAATTCCTTGGCTATGCTGCTCTGTGCCTTCAGGAATGAAAACCCGCTGGGAGAGGAGCTGGGGGAAGTTATTTCTGCTCTGTCCTGTTCTCTCCCTCTGTCCCTGCTGGTTTAAGTGCTGGCTTTAGGCAGAGCTACACCTGCCACTGCTGACACCAGGTAAAGGTGGGAGATGGGGGTCAGGGCTTGGGGGGTGGGGAAGCTGTGTCTCTCTCTCTCTCACTCAGCCACACCTCAGCATCTCGTGATGTGTTTTGCTTCCCAAGAACCAGATCCCATCAGCTGTAAACAACAGGCAAAAACCACTTGTGTTACTGCCTGAAAAAAAGGGAGTTTCCCTGCCAGACTGGGAGAGTAGAAGAACAAATTACTGCCAAAAATGTCAGAATTTGGGAACATTTCCTAGACTTCAAGCAGTTGGAAAACTACAATGTAGATGAAGATTCCCTGGTGGGGTGCTCTTAAAGAAGAGCAAAGGTAAAGGATGCAGCAAGGTCCAGCCTCCACAAGCTGTGCTATGGAGAGATGGGAATCAGGGCATGGGAATCACAGCATGAAGAGCCCTGGCTCACTAACAGGGCTTGGGGAGGAAGCAACTGTGGTCCCTGATTCCAGCTTCAAGGTGAAAAGTAGAAAATAAACCTCTTATTTCCTGGGCTGTTAACCCTGCCTTGTAACCCAGCAAGAACAGGTTCCAGAGTTTGTGAATTTTCAAGTATTTTAAGCATTGTTTTCACCAGACAGTAATTTTCAAGTTCTCACAGGACAAGAGGGAATGGAAAGGTCAGCACATCATTTCCTGTCCCTGACCCAAGCTGAGAGTGACTACACCATCCTGGTGAGACCAGCCCCAAGGAGAGCCTTTGTTCATGGCTTTGCCATAGACATTCATCCACCACAAAGCTTTCCAAAACACAGAGCTTATTTTTAAACCCCCCAAGTTCTCTGTGTGCCCTCCATCACCCCAAATTAAACAGCAGCATTTTTTCCCACTCTCTAGTATAGGTCATGCTGTCTAGATCTCTTTAGCACACACACTGATCACTTTGCAATGACCTGGAGACCAACTGGGCTTCCTAGAGCAGATCAGGAGCTCATTTCTGCAAGACCTGACTCAGGCAGGAGTCACAGATGCCTTGGTAATTTTGAGGTTTTATGAGTCATTGTGTCATTGGCCCAGACACATCCTAAAACTTTCTCTTTTTTCTGCACTGAGTCCTGAACAACATTTCTTTTGGGCTTGCTTTTAGGCCAAAAGGTGGTCTGGGTTTCAATTCTGATGTTGTTAATAAACATCCCCCACTAGCAATGCTAAAACACACTCCCTACAATCAGCCTGGAAACCAGGGACTAATTTAGCTGTTATTTGCAGCCACCTTGCCTGGAAGCTTTTTATTGTGCTCTGGTCTCAGCTGGCCTCTTGCTCACAGCAGTGGGAGCACTGACACAACATGACCCTGACTTTATCCAGAGCAGAATTTGGATTGAATGATGCAAAGAAGTAGAAAAACCTCTCTACTGCAGGCAGTGATGCTTGGGCTAACCATCCTAAATTTTCTTCTCTGCCTGAATGATCCATCAGCAGGACTCCAGGAGCCTGCCCAGGTCCCATGTGTTGATTACTGGTTTACAGCCTACATCCTCATGTCCTCAATGTTCCCAGAAATCTGCTCCACCCTGTGTTTATGCAACCCTGAAGCTCTCCATGGGGGAATACGTGCTTTTTGCAATGTTTTACAGAGCAGCAGAATGCATCTCTCTAGCCCAGCACGTTTGTTAATAGTGCCACTGACTCAGGCAAGAACGAACAAGTTCCCCCATTAGCAGGAGGGAAGATGGATCCCAGCTGTGGAAAGGCTGTAGGGACAGGAGGCTGTGGGATGTGGGCTAGGGGTGTCCCACAAGGAGAGCTGGACAGCAGGAAGGGGCAAGGAGCTGTGCTGCACCATTATTGCAGAGGGGGAAGTTGGTGTGAAGGCTCTGTGGTGGGAGGAGCTGCTGCTCTTCACCAGCAATGAGGTCCTGGCAGGGCTGGATCAGCCCTGGACACGCTGTGGTTTCAAGGCAGGACGTGCCCCTGTGGGAGACAGCAATGGATTGAGGCCCTCTGCTCCTGTTCACCACAATTCATCCAATCTTCAGGAGTCAGAGATTAACTTAAGCTCTGACTCACAAGGCTCAATTCTCTTTCTTGTAAATTTGTTGTCATACATGATGGTAATGTTTGATAATTACATGCGTCAAGTCACTGTCCAAACTGTTAAAATTCAATTACTTCTCGAGACAATTCAGTTCCATAATGAAACACAATTTAAATTGAGATGATGATGACAATAAAAATAATAATAATATTTTTATGGGCTCTCCTTCCCCTCTTGTTCATGTCACAGACAGACACACAGGGGAATTAAGAAGAACAGTTCTTGCTCAGCTTTGCCTGGCATTCTCCTCCTTTGAAACATGTCTGTGAAAGCACCTCTTACTCAGCTTTACTACAGTCCCACTCGCTTTCATCTCTCTTCAAAGGAGATTTCTCCATGCTTTTGATTATCCCAGTCATACTTTCATATTTCCCTCTATGCTGAGGCAAGCAGCTGACCAGCACATGACTGCCAACTCCTTCACCCCTTGCACTCCAAATGTCCTTCAACCTCCTAAAAGCTCATTTTTCTTTTAAATGCCACAAATCCTCACTGAGGGGTCTAGGATGACTCCACACCAAGTTACTCCCAAACTGTAGGAATTCCAGCAATGTTCTATAGAAGACAGCCCTGGGACACTTCACAGCTATTGAGCATTAGATCTGGCTGCTCATCCCTCTTCCTTGGGGGCCTCTCTGTATCCTCCAGCCAATCTCTTTTTCTGTGCTGTTAGCATGGACCTAACATTGTTCTTTGCAGAGAATGTTCCCTTCTTATCAACTCATTCCAGCTCCCTGTTGGCCACAGGGTTCCCAGCTCACATTTTAACAATTGCTGGAAACTGGAGTCCTGCAGGGAACCTTTTGTTTTGGCAGAGTACATTTTTCTTCCAGTTAGATGAAATATCTCCTGGATAAAGAACCTAACAGTTTCAGATCCCTTCCTTTATTTAATATAGAGGAATCTGTATGGAGATGGTACTTTACAGGTCATTCAGAGTAAGATTTGAGGCATAAATTAACATATCCTCAGGTTTCCCTACAATGACATTCTGATGTCCAAACAGAGAAAGACAGACCTGGTGAAATTTCCAGCAAGCCTCACTGGTCTCCACAGAAATCACCAAATCCCTTCTTGCTCAGGAGGCTGCTGGTGCCTGCAGTTCCTGATTATGTACATGAGGCTCTCCAGCCTGTGCTGCCCTTTGGCCTTGGCTGGCACACTGCCCGCTGCTCTTCCTTGGCCCTGGGAAGTACCAGCCTTGCTCCATAACTTCCTCAGCACTTCAAGTAGTCCAGACCCACCCTCTCTGAACAAATGAGGAAGCTATTACAGCAACAGTCACTTTCTCCTCATGAACCTACTTGATCCTCAGTGTCAACTGCTACAGCTGATTAAAACCAGGCAGAGTTCTTGGGCATGAACTGAAGACAGAGCAGGGAAGGCAGAGGCACCAGGCAGAATAGCTGCCTTGCAAGACTAATTTTAGTGAGCTGTGTTTATGGTTCCTCCACAGGAGATGGGTGTTAGAGCAGGGTGTTAGCTTTGCTAAACCCCAAGCCAAACATTGCCTCCGACTCTGGTCCAACCCAAAACCTTTCAAATCCCCTTTCACCTAAGGGTCCAAAACCATTGGATGTGGCTGTCTGCTTAATAACACCATGACCTTTGTGCTGTGGATGGGATACAAGCCCCTCACCACATCAGAGCCCATGACTGGAGTGAGGACACATTACTCATGCCCTACTCTTCCTGTAGAACCCTCCCACACCATGTGAACACAGTGTCTTCTCATTTCATCCAAGTGAAGTTTCATCTCTTTCACACCGTTTTTATCCCTAAATTATTATTTACAACAGAATTCTATTTAAGATAGAATATGGGCTAAAGTTTCCCTATTATCTCTTGTTCGTTCAGTGTGAGCTATTGCTACACAAGCAAACAGGCTCACATGAGACCTGCTCTGCTCCAAGCCAGCCTGGAAAACAAAACCAGAAATTCCTGAAGACAAGCCAAACAGGAACACTGCTATTTCAGATTCTGAGCTCAATTTTAAAAACAAGGGTAAAAACCAAAGGCAGGATCAAGGCAGGTGAAGTTTAACTCTCACAGTATCCTCATCTTGCCAGTGAGCACCTACAGCACGAGGTTTAATTCTCTTTCTTGTGGATGTGTTGTCATAAATGGTGGGAACATTCAATATTTACATGCTAAGTTCACCATCCACACCATTCAAACTAAACTGTATCCTTGGAGAATAAGTCCCAAAATGAAAGAAAATCTGAATTGAGATGATGATGATGGTGATGATAATAATGATGATTATGATCATTATATATTTATGGGATCTCCTCCCTCTCTTGTTCATGTCATGGAGAGACAAGCAGAGGATTAGGAACAGATGATGTGACAAAGCCAGTGTTCCTGGAGCTGGGTGAGAGCACCTTGACCTGACCCCAAGATCTAATCACTAAACCACAGAGGATGTGTGCACCAGGAATGTTTAGTTTACAAGTCAAAACAGAGCCTAACTGCCAGCATCGATAGCCCATCCACTGGGTCTATTGCTACCATTTCATACATTATTCATCTCGATCTTGCACGACACAGGCTTTGAAATCAGAGCCTGGAGGCCAGAAGGGGTGAAAAGGCAAAGCTGGTGAACGGTAAAGCAACATCCACACCCTGCTTTGCTCTGCTGAGTTCCAGCCCTGAGGATGCCTCTCTCAGCTGCCAGCCCAGGTGGATTTGCATGGTCCAGTGGAGACTGCTGTTTATCTGCACCTGGCTTTGGGTGGTGCCATCATCGTGGAATCAGAACCATCCAGGTTGGAAAAAAACTCTAGGATCAGAGCTCACTTCCCCAAGTGCCACATCCACATGACTTTCAAAGAATTCCAGCTGTTGTGCCTTCCTGTCCAACAGCAGACACCCAAAGCAGCCCATAAAATACCCACCTGAGCCCCAGTCTCAGCTCTGGTAGTTAACAGCAGTTAACCAGTAGTTAAACTCTTAACAGCAATTTTCTCCAAGCTATTCCTTAACTTCTTTATTCTGAGCACCAAAATATGAGACTGGAGAATGTCCAGGATGTAAAAGTCCGTTTGAGAAATGGACACCTGCTAAGATCACTCAAGTAGAGATTTAAAAACTCTTCTCTTCAAAGCCTGTGGCAGTCCTGGCAACTCCTGTTCATATGAACCTAAAGCTCTGATTCTGTCCAAAGCTACATGGCTGCCTCCCTCCATCCCTTCTGCCTGTGGAGGGGGAACAGAGCTGTTTTGGCTGCCAGGCACTTCAATAATTCCCTTGTGCTTGTTCTCAGAAACACCATCTCCATCCATCATTGCTTGATGGAGTTGATACGTGTGAAAGATCAAGCAGGTTGCAGCACCAGGACTCAGTCCAGAAAAAAGCAGTGAAGTGTCCTGCCAGCATTGTCACCTTGTGCTTATCTACAAAACATTCAATTTCCAGCAAGTTCCCACGGGAGGCAAGAAATGTGAGACGGCAACTTCCCTCAGCCACCAGTGGAGCACAGCTTAAACAGGTTCCCTCCCCTCCTCTCACTCCCATCCCTACCAGGTAACACAACTTCTGTAGCTCCACCTGCTGCAAACCCCTCGGGATCAGATTAAAAATCCCATTTTTCTCCCTCTGCAGAGCTGTCAGCATTCACCATGGCCAAAAGGCACCGGCAGCACTGACAGCACTGGCAGCACTGACAGCCCTGCTCGGTGCCAGCTGCTCTGGGGAGGAGCTGTGCCGGTGCAGACCAGGGACAGCTCTGGCCTGATGCACCTCAGCATCCCAGCTCTGGTTGGTCCTCAGGGCTGGTTGGTCCTCAGGGCTGGGACAGCATGGGGACACTCTGCACTAGGCTCAAGGTAAAGGGCTTTGAGATTTGGCATCCAGGTAGGAAACAATTTTTCTTGTTGTAGGGAAGAACATCTCAATGGAATTTTTCAGAGACACCAACCAGAACAAAATCCAACCCTTCCTGTTCCTCAGAATTTCACAGGGGTTCAGATGTGATCAAAGGAGTTATTTCCCAAGTATATAATGTTCTATTTCACTCAGATATCTTTCCCTGTTGGACTGTCCCTCTTCACACAGCTCAGCACCACACACTGACTCAATGATTTTGTACCCTGATAAGGATTTTGAAGCCTGTCCAAGCTGAATCACGGTTCAAGCTCTTGAGTAAATATTTTAGTGACAAAACAGAATTGTTAAACCCTTTGCTATGAACTACCATGTTAAAAAAAGCCCCTCATCATCTGCAAACCTCAATTTTCCTACCTGCAAGAGAAGGATGACAGGCTCTTGACTCCCTGGGTGTTTCTAGGATTAGACAATGTCTGCTCAATTTACATTAATGTAGATTTTGGTATTTTGTGTTACCGTTCCTGTCACATTACAGAAAGGTCAATGAACATTCCATGAGTCAGAGCATTTCCACAGCATTAGTGTAGCCCTCAGAGCTTAGCTAGACTTTGTATTTGGATAAATCCCACCACAATACCACTTTTTAAAGATCCCAACGTACGTCAGAGGGGCAGCCCTTTCCTGTCACTGCCTCATCTCTGTGTTTAGGATAAGCAGCACTTGGAGGATGATGCTGAAATTAAAGCAAGGAAAAAAACCAAAGCAAAACCACACATACAGGGAAGGGGGAGGGATGGTGTAAAAGGATAAAAATAAAGGAAAATCTTCCCAGAAAAACTCAGGCCATTAGAGAGTGTCCAGCCACAGTCAGAAGGCAGGTAGAGATTATGTAGAAATTAATGTAGGGAAAAGTGACTCTCCCAGCTCTTTTTCTGCAGATAGAAACCTTCAGCAGGAACCTCTTGCCAGCCAGCACCTCATGTAAAACAGCACATTTCCAAACCTCTTTCATAAAGCATGTGGAAATATTGAGGAGCTAATATATCCTCCAACAAAAACACAGAGTTTTTCTGGGGAAAGCAATGATTCATTGATCCTGCAATTCTTACCTGGAAAACTCTTTCACTCCATGAACTGAAGATAGGGCTGCAGCCCTGATTCCCAGCACCCTGTCCCCTGGAGACATTTTCCTTGGCTCACCAGCCAGCTGGAAGGTCTGCTGCCTTATGATGGAAGAGCCCTGCTAACCAGCCAGATTCCAGATTCTCTGAGCTCGTTGCCACAGAGCTCAAAGCCAGCCAGCCCAAAGTCCTGCAAATGCTGACTTTAAACCAATCAAACTGCAGGTGGCAGGAAATTGCAGCACACCGGAAGCAGGGTCAGGCCAGGCAAAAATCTCATCTGAGACATTTCTCTCTCCTCACCCTTGGCCTTGAGTACTCCCTCTCTGCATCTCTTATCTCTTGCTTTGCAACACAGATGCCCCATCTCCATTTCCTCCTCTACTACAGCAGCTTTAGCACCCCAAATTACCCACTGCAAACACCCCATATCCTCCAGCTCCCACCACTGATCCCCAAATTCTTACAGCTCTTCCTGTACTCTCTGCAATGTCCTGTCCTCTTCCACACCCTCTCCTTTTTACCACACCACTTTCACTGCTGATCAACATCCCAAATCACAGACACCCCAAGCCCATTGCACACTGAACACCCAGCCAAAGCTCTTCTCTGCTGCAGATTTTCAGTACTTTCAGCTTGTGGCAGATGACTCACTGCTGGCCAACCACCCCACCCCTGTGCTGGTCAGGAGGGCAACATCAAGGCATGACAGGATGCCAGTTTTGTGTCTAGGGCACAGGAGGGTGTTGAGGTGAAAGAGCAACATGCTCAACACAACAGGCACAAATCATTGCACTGTGGACTGTGTGTTGCAGGGTCTGTGCTCCACTTGGAGCTTCCAGACTGCTGTTCAAGGAAATTGCCATCAATGTCAGGCTCACCACCACTATTAGACATCTCATCCATGTCCAGGCCCAGCTTGAACCCATTTAACTTGTAAAGGATAATGAGATAACAGCATGACATGCAGCAGCTGAAGATTATTTAAACACCCATCTGGTACCTGTTATGCAGCATACGTCCTATTGTTGTATAGGAAATATATGCCACCTCCCTCCCACATGGAAAGGAGAAGATCTATAGATCTATCTCCTGCTACCCCTTCTTTTTGCACAGATGAGGTAATTCTCCTTCTCTGTGCTGTTTCTAGCACATCACTTTGCATTTCCCATCTGTGTTTTGGGAGATGCAGTCCTTTCCAAGCTGTTGAGACCTTGTGAAAATACACAAGAGCACAACGAAAAATTTGCTCAAGACATCTCACCCCCTTCACACATCAGTCAGAAAAGACTGCCGTGAAATCAATTCACCCTTTGGTACAATGTGGCACTAGCCTTTATCCCAGAGATTCAGGGGTGACAGTCCATGTCTATGTTTGTTGGACCACACTGATTCTACAGAGGAATGGTGAAATACCTGCTGAAGCCTGCAATCTGCTCCCACTCTGATTCAGACAGACAGATGAGAATCTGCAGATCCCAGCTGAACAGCCTGATTTCTTTATCCAAACTCCCCACGTTCCTTTGCAGGATGACTTTGGCTGTTTTGAAATGGCCCTCATAGCTCTGGCTCTCTGGGATCTCTCAGCAGCCGTGGGCCGGGATGTTGTGTATCCCAAGAAATCACGTTTCACAACACAAGCTGTCAGCTCTGCAGATGGGAGTCCACACTCCGCTGTTTTTCTCAAGCATGACTCAGTCCTCTGCAAAAACTGTTCTCCCATGTAAATCCTGGAGCAAACCCTGTGTCTGACGCTCCATCTAGTGTTCAGCACGGACAGATGCAGAGGGAAGCGGTGACTGGAGAATTCCCAGCATTTTCAGCGTATTAAACCACCTTTATAAAACTTATTTGTCTCTAAAACAGCTCAGAGAGCCCAGGCGATATGGATTCCTGCATATCCCTGCCAGTTCCTTCTTCTTTGCAGACTCTGGGTGTCAAAGTGGAGACAGGAGCTGAAAAGCCCTGGAAAACCCAACTCCTTCTGTGCTTGGCTGCCCACCCCGGGGCTTGGAGGACACCTGGGCAAACCCAGGAATGAAATTCTTTTCAGCCTTGGAGTCGATGCAGCTGACAGCCTGGACTCTCTCAAGCAGGGAACAGCAGCAATTCCTGGCTGCTCGGCAGTCGGCAGCACTGGGCGCTCTTACCAAGACAGCTATCACATCTTGAGCAGGTATTTTGAATACTAAATAACGCCGCTTAGTGTCTTTCCAATGATATTCTTAAAATAAAATGGGAAATACTGAAAAGTGCGTTTGCTGAGAAAAACCCTTTTCTGCTGTCTGCTCTTCATTGCAAACACGCTTTTTTTTTTTTTGCTGGTGGGGAGATAGTGAAGTTGTCACGACAAAATAATCTGCTCTGAGGAGTTGGTTTTGATACAGCAGCCTCCTGACACTTTCAGTGCTGCGAATTGCAGAGCCCCAGGCACTGCTACGGAAATTCTCGGGCTGTGTAACGTTGTGTGTGCACAACCACTCGCAATTTAGCCCAAAACAAGCATCTCCGTGTTCTCCGTTAATCACCAGCCCCATTAGCACCTTGGTTAAGACACTGAGAGGTTCCAGTCCTCCTCCCATCAGAGCTGGAATTGTTCTAGTGAAACTCTCACTCTGCCTATGCAGTGCTTTGTTCCCAGCACTTTCAGTTCTCCTGGAGCAGCGTGATAAGTCTGTTAACTCATTAACACCTCCAGCTTACAGGAGACTTGGCTCCCAGCCCTTTCCAGCCCCAGGCTCCACGCTCCAGGAAGTTTTTCTGCAGTTTCTGTTTTGGTTTCTTTTCCTGCTGAGTTAGGCTGGCAGTCGGCTCCCACCATGAAGCTACTGAAGGCTGCTGTAATCTTTGTTGTCGTGCCCACTCTGACGCCGGCTTTTGACCCTCTCAGCGTTTCTCTCGTTGCGGGAGGCGCTGCCATGGCTTGGCATCTCTACTCGTCCGACTCCTGGCTCAAGTGCCGCTTCCAGGAGTGCTGCGAGAAGGAAAACACTCTGAACTTCAGAGGTGAGGCAGTGCCAAGGGCAGTGGGGCCGAGCCTGGCAGGGTGGTGGGAGCTTGCTTTGCTGGGGTTGTGGGAGCGTTTTCCTCGCTGCTTTCTTGGTTTATATTGCAGAAATGGGCTGTGCTGGTTTGTGGCACCGTCAGGGTGGTAAATGCCATTGATAGACCACATCAATGTGTATAAATGTGTATAAATACCTAAAGCAGCGGTGCCACGAAGGTGGAGCGGGCTCTTCAGGTGCTGTCAAGGTCTCGAATCAACAGGCAGGAAAAACAGCCTGGGAGAATTACTGAAAATTTACATTTTGATAAACTTACTCTGCTATGCCTCAATGAATAAAGCCTGAGAGAAAAATATGTATTGTTGATGCTGGGATGTAGAAATTATGTAGAATGTAGAAATTATGGACCACAAAGACATTTTGTAGAAACCATTTACTCGGACACTAGCATAAGTTGCTTCATTGCAAAGTCCCTATCAGAGGAAAAAAAAATCTAAAAATATTAAAATTATAAACTAATTACCATAAGAAGCGAGAAATCAATAACCAATAGAGGGTATAATAGTAACTAATTAAAAAATGTAATTTAGAACCGATGAGCAATGATTCCTTTGTTTGTTATAAAGGTATAAGTGAAAAACTTTGTGTCTATGTGGAGGCCACAATTTGATCAGAATAAAGTAACGCCTTCCTCGCTAGCACTAAAAAGCCGGTGCTGGAGGGTTTAATTTAATTTCCCCGGCGGATTTGGTGAGCAGGTGACGCACACCGCTCCTTTCCGTCTCTGCCCGCCACAAAGATGGCGGCGGCGGCGGCGCCTCACGGGGCGGGCGCTGGCGGGGGCGCGCAGGCGCGCGGGGCTTGGCGCGCGCTCGCGGCCGCCATGGCGCGGTCGCTGCCGCTGCTGTGGGTGCTGCTGCCGGGGCTGGCGGCGCTGGAGCCGCTCAGCGTGGGGCTGGCGCTCGGCGTGGCCTCGGCGCTCACCGGATACCTGTCCCACCCCAGGTTCTACTGCAGCTACGTGGAGTGCTGCCCCCGCGCAGGGCAGCGCCTCAACGCCAGCGGTACGGCGGGGGCGGGGGGCGGCCGGGCTGCCCCCGAGCTCGGCCGGTCACGGCAGCGCGGCGCGGGGCGTGCGCGGTGACCGGCGGTGCTGAGCTCTGAGCTGTCCCTCTCCCCGCAGCGCTGAAGGCGCAGCTGGACAACAGGCTCTTCGGGCAGCACCTGGCCAAGGACGTGGTGCTGAAGGCGGTGCTGGGCTTCAGCAACAACCCCAGCCCCAAGAAGCCGCTGATGCTGTCGCTGCACGGCTGGGCTGGCACCGGCAAGAACTTCCTCAGCCAGATCCTGGCGGAGCAGGTCCACCCCGCCGGCCTGCGCAGCAAGTTCGTCCATCTCTTCCTGGCCACCCTGCACTTCCCCCACCACGACCAGGTCAAGCTCTACAAGGTGAGGAGGGGCAGGAGGTTCCCCCCAGTCGGTCCCTGAACCCTCTGCTGCTTAGGGGTGTCCTGCACATCTCCCGCATTTCCCTCTGGGACGGACCCAGTTAATGATGCTGATAATGCCAAGGCTGTGACTTTGATCCTTTTGTGGGCCATTCACTTAAAAGTTGGACTCGATGATCCTTGTGGGTGCCTTCCAACTCAGAATATTCTGATACATATTCCAGCTGGAGGTGTGCAGCTGGGTATTCCAAAGTTGATGCGTAGGAGAGACATAAGGGGAAGTTCATGCATAAAGTAAAAGTCACCAAAAAGCCGAGGTAGTTTCCATTTCCTAGCTCTGCCCTCTCACTGATGCCATCTGCTGACTCTCGTGCTCGCTACAAGAATTTGTCCTTCCAGCTGCATCATCCTGGCACTCCGGGATGGAAGGAACTTTCTCCACAGCCCCTGCGGGGCCGTGTTTTGCCTTTATGGCTGAAACAGGGTTGATGATGCTGAGAACACAGTGGTGTTTTGGGTGTTACAATAGTGCTTGAAGAGCTTTAAATCTTGCTGGTTTTTCCCATGCCTATAGAGCAGGCTGGCGTGGGCAAGAGATGGGGAGGGGGCACAGCCTGGACAGCTGATCCTCGTTGGCCAGAAGGATATTCCATACCACATGCTGTCATGCTCAGCCATAGAAACAGGGGTTGAAAAAGGAAAAAATGGGGGGGGGATTGGTTTCTAATGTGGTTCTTATTCTCACTCTGGCTGGACATTGGTCTGTGCGTGTTGGGTGATTCCATTTTCTTGGTTCTTTTCCTCTTTCATTCACTAGCTGGTGAGTGTGGGATAGTGAGATTTGACACTGTGTCCCCAGAATATGTCACATACAAGAATCTTGCAGTACCTCCAGAAAAGACCTTGTTTTTCAGTGGCTTTCCAACCTCTTGTTCCAGGAACAGCTGCAGAACTGGATTCGAGGCAATGTCAGTGCCTGTCCCTCCTCTGTCTTCATTTTTGATGAGATGGACAAAATGCATCCAGGTGTCATTGATGCCATCAAGCCCTTCTTAGACTACTACGAGGAGGTTGATGGGGTGTCCTACAGGAAAGCCATCTTCATCTTCCTCAGGTCTGTGCCACCAATTTCTGTCATTTGGAGATACTGAATGTTTATTTATGATGACAATGATGCTTCTTGGGGACCTCATTCAGAGAACAGCAAAAAAATGCTCTGGGGGGAAGATTCTCTGTGCATAGACAGTGGGGAGCACTCTGAGCTTGTGCCTGTAGTGGAGCAGGACTGATGCTGTGCATGGCCATGCAGAGCTGAGCTCATGAAGCTGGCCCAGAGCACAGGACATGAGAGAGTTCACATTTTGGGATGGGTGCACCAAGTACTGGACCTTGCTGGCATGGAGTTAACTGTCTTCAGAGCAGCTGTTCTGGATTTGTGGCTGTGAGTGTTGAAAACACACCACTGTTTTGCCCATTTCTGGATGATGTTTGCAGAGCTTCAAGGCTTTTCCCACAGTAGGCTGGGGTGAGCAGGTGGATGGGAGGGACACAGCTGGGACAGCTGATCTGAACTGCCCAGGAGGATATTTAATACTGTGGCATGCCATGCTCAGCAATAAAAACAGGGGTGGAGAAAAAAGTGGGATTTCAGTATTTGCTTGGGCATTGGTCTGATTGTGGGGGTGACATGTGATTCCCTCAGTCTTCCTTGGTTTTTTTTCCTTCTCTTCTTTCTCCTCCTATTAAACTATCTTTATCTTGACCAGTAAGTCTTCAGACTTCTGTCCTTCCTATTTTCTCCTTCCATCTCACTGAGGCAGAAGGAGTAAGCAAGTAGCTGTGTAGGTGCTTAGCTGCTGGCTGGGGGCAACCCACCACACACTGATGGCTACTTAAAGAACTGGAGAATTTCCCTAAATTGTGGCTTATAGGATTCTTTGTGTTGATGTATTTGATATCAGGGAGATCAGCAATATGTGTAACTGGCTGCAAAAGAAATTCTGGTTCAGTTGTGTCTGTATTTCACCACTGTACATTTTTTCTTTTATGATCAGCAATGCAGGTGGTGATTTAATTAACAAAGCAGCTCTTGACTTCTGGACAAGTGGAAAGCGCAGGGAAGATATTCAGCTGAAAGACCTGGAGCCCTTGCTCTCTGTAGGAGTCTTCAACAACAAGAATAGTAAGTCACTTTTCCCCAGAAATGGGAAATTCATTCCTCAGTGGCTGAAACAAACTGCTCTGTGAGTTCAGCCTGGCCTGTCATATGCAGGATCAAGTTTAGAGAAACTTCTCCTTATGATTTTTTTTTTTCCCCCCAAATTATCCAGGTGGGCTGTGGCGCAGCAGCATCATTGACAGGAACCTTGTTGACTACTTTGTCCCTTTCCTGCCCCTGGAGCAAAGGCATGTGAAGATGTGTGTGAGGGCTGAAATGACAGCCCGTGGCTATGCTGTGGATGAGAAGATTGTTCAGGCAGTGGCTGATGAGATGACTTACTTCCCCAAGGAGGAGAAGATCTACTCTGATAAAGGCTGCAAGACTGTACAGGCCAAGCTGGATATTCACGAAGACCTTGTGATGAGGGAGATGAAAGCCAGGGGTTGATTTCCACTTTGAGTCTCCAAAGCACTCTGAGAGTGCTTTGGAAATCTGTGTATTTGCACTTACACTTTTTTTTACTGTTGCAGGGAGTATGGTGAAAATACCAGAGTGAGCTGTATGGGCTTTGTAGCTTGTGTGTTTGGTTATGTTGATTTTTTTTTTAACTTAACATAGAATTGGGACTTAAGAGATCATCTAGTGCCATCCTCTGCCATGGGTGGAGACAGTTTCTACTCGATCAGGTCACCCAGCCTGGCTTTTAAGCACTGTTCATCTTTGAACTGGCTGGTACCCCAGTGTTTGCCCCCTTTAGTTTTCTTTTAATCTACAGAGAATTTTTAGTGTGACAGACAGCACTGGATACAGCTTCTCCTGCTTTATTCCTCCAAGTGCTGGGATTATCAAGTATTAATTGCTCTTTCCACATGAACTAGGTTAGAACAAAGGAAATCAGAGGAATTTTTCCAGATAGTCATATTCCCTTCCATGTACACATTCATAATGAAATGGAGGGATGCGTGCTGTATTCTGAACTGTGATCATGGCTGCAAAGGTGAACTCCTTGGTGCATTGCAGTAAGAAGATGATATGGTAGAAATCTTCCTGTGCTTTGGCTAGGTATCATCCTACATCTCCTAGTACAGTAATATGGGAAGTCATTATGAGCTCCCAGAAATCTGCTACTAAATAATAGAGAGAGAGCAGGGGAAGAGGAAGTAAGAGCTCGCCTGGTGTTTCTTTGGGGAAAAAGAAATTTTTAAGGGGGCTGGGTAAATTTGTAACTCCAGGTCTTCCTAAACTGAGGGACCCATCTGAGAGATCTGTTAAAACACACTAAGCCTGTCTTCTGTACCTAAGCAGAAAACTCTCTCATGAGAATTTGACTGTTGCAGGTTGTCAGGTTAATGTATGTGGGCTTCTGGGCCTGAAGTCTGTAAGGTCTTTAGTAGTCCCTCCCCACTGCTCCAAATAGTCAAGGTGTGGATAATGCTGCTCTCACCTTGCTTGGAAGACACTTGAATGGAAGAAATTATTTTTAAAAGTGTATTTTTATGCTGAAGTATAAGCAACAATCCTATACCTCAGGACTTAGGTATGTTATAGAGTAGCTTTTAACATTAAAGAATGCCTGTGTGAAAGGTTGAGTTAGGAGTTAAGAGGCTGGGAAAGATCAATTTAACCTTCACCCAGTAGGGAGACTGGGTTTTAAACACTGTTGCAAGCTTTAACTCTTAGTCTCCCATCACTTGTGTACCGAATGTTGTAATGCAAGACAGAAGTGCCTTTCACTTTGTTGATTGTACTGTGGTTTTAAATTGGTACAAGGGATGGGGCTGTTTTTGTGCTGCATCATCTGTTCCCTCATTTGTTCTTCAACTTCCTTTGAGAGGTGATGCTAAATGATAGGTCTCATTACAATTATGCTAATTCAGATTACAACAGAGTTTAGTGCTCGTGTTAAACTCTGAATTAAAAGTGTTGATTGCCTTTTACAGCTCCACTACAGTTTGTCAAACGTTGGCAAACTGTTGACACTGATGCAACCTCCAGAGCCAAACACTAGCAATCTGTTAACCTTGGGACATTGGACTGTCACTTTTCAGTGTGATGTTTTGCCTATTAACTCATTTGTTTGTAGTTGTATATGCTGCATCCAGTTTCACTTACTCCAAAAAGAAAATATTTGTGCTGTTTCAAAACACTAAATACTACCATACTGCAGTTGGAATAAATCCTGAGTAACTTCTTCTCTCTTGGTTAATCATTTTCATATATAGGAAAGTACTAATTTGTGCAGTTTGCAACCAGCTGCATTGCATGTTTGTTACACTCCTGTAAGTGTGGGCAGCTGTTGGCAGCAGCTCACACCTCACTGAAGATCAGTTGTGGAGCACCTGTTGTGCTCTAAGGATGCACCAGGAGATGTCAGGGAGCTGCCTGGGAAGCACAGGCTCTGCTGTTCGCTTGGATTTCACACTCATGGGACAGCTGAGCTGCTGCTCCCTCCCTGGGCACACCAGGCTGCCTCTGGCTGGCAGGACAGCAGCACTTCCTATTTCACTGAATTTAAACCACAGCACAGTGTGAGACCTCAGAACACTGCCTGCAGAAAGTTGAACTAAAGCAGCAGCTGCTTGTCCTGGCCTCTGGTAAAAACAGAATTCACTCTTGGGACTGCTCAGCTCCTCTCTCCTAGCCAAAGGACTGTTTCTGTGGGCAGCAGACCCATGGCATTTTCCTTTGGCCTATTAAATAGAATAATGGCCAAAGTTACCCAGTCATAGCAAGAAAGAGAGGACCTTAGCTCTGAAACCATACAGGAGAGGAATAAACAGGATCAGAAGGATCCAGTCTGGGAGTGATTTCAGGCACAGCTCTATCTTTTACCCAGAGGGAGCTGCTCTTGGCCAGGTGTGCAGAGCAGAAGAGAGATTAAACAGAGGCAGTCTCTCCCCTTTCCACATCATTCCTGCTCTCCAGAGGAAGCTTCCATCTACCCTGGGCCCTTCAGGGCTGTGATGCACTGAAATACTGGCCACCAATATATATCAAATGCTTGTATTGATGCTGCACTGGCACACAAAGCAGAACTCAGACAGTTCTGGAAGAGCCACAAGACACCTTGGTTGTACTGGCTCTCTTGGTACCAGACTGTAGTAATACAAATTTATCATCATTACATCTGCTTTTTCCCATTAGCCAGTTATTTGCTATAATCAGGAAGTCAAAGAAACAGATAAATACCTGCATTCAAAGCACTCATTTGCTGACAACAGCAGGATTGATAATTTGCATATCACACACCTTCAGAGCCAGTGGACACTTGGAGCCTCACTGGCCCTTTTTTTTCCCCTTTATGAAAAAACTCCAAGATGCTGCCACTGAAAACGTGGGTGGCTTCAAACAGAGCCTGCAGTGTTCAGGCAGTGGTAGCACAGTGGGAGGGGATGAGCAGCAGGGTTTTAACTGATCTCTACAGGAAAAGTTCATCCTTATTGAGCACACATGCAGTGAGGAAGTGTGCCTCTACAAAAACCATACAGCTGTAATTAGAATAAACAGTAATTAGTATAAACAGCCCAGAAGTGCAGTTTCCACTCCAAGCTTGATTTGTTTCACCAGACAGCAAAGTCACATCTCCTATCTCCCTGCCCTTTGAACTGCAGAAGGGACATACCTGTACTCAAGCACAGCCTGAACAGCCAGGAATGCAGTGTGCTCTTCCTCAACATGGAGTACATTTGTGCAAGATTAATATCAAATCACTGAATGCAAAGAACACCAGAAGGTAGCTAAGAAAGAAATTTCTGATGAGAAAAGTTTATTTTGAACAGAAACTGGAATGAAAAAAGCCTCTGCAGTGCTCACATTCAGAAACAAGTCTGACACCTTCACAGTAACTTGAGTGGACACATTTTATGGGCTTTTTTTTTTTTTTCCAATGCCTTTAGATCTGCCTCCATCCCTGCCTCAAAGGCACACAGTATGGTGAGAAGATGAAAAAGGGACACCCCTGCAAGCTGACCCCTGAATTCAACGTGTAAGTGAAGAAAAGAAACCTCTTTTCAATTTCCATGGTGTAAAATTGAATCTGTACACTTTTCCCATGACGTTGCAGCCTTTCCATGAAGCTGACTCACCACTCCCAGAGCAGAGTTCTCCTCTCCTGGGAGAGCCTTCTCTGGGCAACTTTATACATAAAGACTAACCTAAAACAGGAACTAAGTACACCAGTGTGGCATTTAAGGATTTTAACTCACTTCCTGGTAATATTAAGTCTGCTCTCTGAACACTATTCACACAACAAAGAGTTTTAGATTCTTGGTTTGACACATTGAAGACTAAATTATACCTTGGTGTTGAAAAAAACAATGGCACTGTGAGATGTTGGATAGAAGAACCCAGATTTTTAAATTCCAGAATCCCCCCTTATCTTTACTGGGCCCAAGATGCTGAAGGCAAAAATATTCTATTTTTAATGCATATTCCCACACAGGACCAATGAAGGCTTTCAGAAACACAAGAACTTTGATTAAAACTCTCAATATTGTCTAGAGATCATCAACATAAGGGCAAAACAATTAAAATTAAGTCATAGTCCTTCTATACCTGTCAGGAGTCTGCAAGAAGGTTCTGATGATCAACACATGATTCAAGGAGTCTTGAGCCTTGCCAGATCCAGGAATTCCCAAAGCAGTTCTTTCTTACCTTCACAGCACAAGGCTGAAGCACTCTGGAGCCATGACTGGTGACAAAAATGCAGAGGCACTGCTGCTTATTTACACACCAGTTAAAAAATAGTGTTCCTTTCTTTAAAAAGTACTTAAAAATGAAATGTCTCAGGTCCCCCACTTGGTAATTAAGTTAAATTTGCTTCTTTGCAGGTTGTAGCCACAAAGCATTAGAAGTCATAATAATAATCCAGCTTTGCATCCACAGTTTTGCATCCTTTATCTGAATAGATCCTCTCCTCTCTGGGGAAGTAGGTCATTTCATCAGCTATCCTGCTCACTATGTCTTCATCCACAGTGTAGCCACGTGACTCAATCTCAACCCTGACACACATTTTCACATGTCTGTATTCCAGAGGCAGGAAAGGAATAAAGTAGTCAATGAGGTTTCTGTCAATCAAGGTGCTGTGCCAAAATCCACCTGAGAAGGGAAAGAGGTTTGTTAGTATTTCTCTAGTTAAACACTACCAGGGGTTGAATGAGAGCAAGGGGCAGATCACAGCTAAGAATTCACCTGGGATTTTAGGGCACTGTAATGCACAGGCCAATACAAGCCCCTTCTCACATTACTTTGTGCATAAAATTTTGGGCAGACATAGAAATGTGATCCTTTAGGCTGAATGAATGAATTTTGGCTGTGCTTAAGCCTTGCTCTCCAGGTGCTGGTCTCATACCTTTCCCTCTCTCACCAAGAGAGGAACAGATTTTCTTCCTCTCTCTTATTAGCTCTCCCAGACCAGTTTTCTTATCCCTTTTCTTTGGAGCTTGTATCTAAACTTTTAAAGAAGTACAATGAGTTTGCTAAATTTAGAGCATAATTATGTTAAAACTCCTTTTCACTAAAAGTCTTGTGTGAAAAAACCTATGAGGCACTTCCCCCAAAATGTGCAGTCCAACAGGCTGGTGGCAAAGGTGCACACTGAGCTCCTCAATCTTCACTCATCTTGGGAGCCAACTGCAGGCCCCAGAACTGCATTTTTGCTCCTCACAAGCCAAAGCCAGGAGGCCACATCAAGAAGAAACCATAGTTTGTAAAAATGCAGCCCATCCATTTTGTGTAACTTTTATCACCTCAAAAGCAATCCCAGTGTTACTCACTATTTTTGTTGTTGAAGACAGACACAGACAGTGCATTTTGGATATCTGTGAGCTGGATATCTTCCCTTGTCCTCCCATTTCTCCAGAAATCTAGTGCTACCTCTGTTATCTTTTCAGCTCCTGCATTGCTAAAAGAGAAAACAGAGACTGTAGCTGGGGGTAGTTTTAAAAGTTGAAGTTATGAAGCAAAAAGCATGGAGTGTATAGAACAGCAATCCTGAGAACCCACTTTACCTGAGGAAGATGAAGATGGCTTGCCTGTAGGACACCCCATCCAGCAGCTCATAGTAGTCCAGGAAGGGCTTGATTGAGTCAATGAGTCCTGCGTGCATTTTATCCATTTCATCAAATATAAACAGTGACCGGGGACAGATGCTCACATTGCCCCGAATCCACGACTGCAACTGGTCCTGAGTGAAAAGTGACAGATGCTGAAAGAGTTTGTGTTGGAAAGACAGGAAAAACAGCACTTTCTGTTTGTGGAACCTTGTCCTGAAGGAGTTGTTTCAGTGGTGTCATTTTAATAGCTCTGCCTTCTTGACTAAAACATAGTTACAAGCTGTAAATGAAACCTCAACAAAACCTCATGCTGGTTCTGAAAAAATTAAAAGACAGGATGGGATAAACATAAATTCTCCTAAGATATTCCTATAAAAAGCAAAAATGAAAGTGCAAGTAGGACAAAAAATGGGTCCCATCAAGGAACAGCCACACAAAGCCAAGCTCTGACAAGTCAGATGATGACTCCTGGCAGCACTTTGGTCTAAAAACCCCTAAAACAAGCAATATTAAATTTGCTACCTGGCAGCAGCAGTGAGAAATTACACCTGCAGTCACTGGCAGAAGCAGAAACAAAATTTAACTCTCTGTGTTTTAATCAATCAGAAGTTAAATGAAGACAATTACAAGTCCTTCTTAAAACAGTTGTCCAGAAAGGCTTTACTGCACTGAAAGTATCTCACTTAAGCATTGCATTTTCATGTTGAGTATCACATTCAAGATCAATAATGCATTAATTGGGAGGAAAGAGTTGATGAGCTGGTAGAGGAATAAGAAATAACTGTTCTGACTACTTTCAGTGATTCATCACTTCTGTATTTATGTTACTCAGTCCCTGAACTGCAGGTGCATTGGGGATATGCAGCAACACTTCCTCTGCCTTGGGCAGCAAATTTCCCAAGTGCATTCACCTCAAAACAAATGCAGAAAAAGCATAATTTTATTTCAAAATAGCAGTTAAAAGAAGGAGGAAAATAAGTTGTAAAAGAGGAAGTGTCTCCATTTAGAAATCAGGTTTATAGACCACCCTGTTCCCATTTTTAACACACAAACTGAATATCAACATATAGTACTACAAGACAGTGGTACTCATTCAAACTGTGCAGTGAACAAAATTAGAACAACAACAAAAAAAATTGGAGCTACTGCTCCATGGTATCTCCCTGCCTACAGAACTGACACAATTCCAAACACATTTACCTGTACCTTTCTGACAGCAGAATATTTGTGATTTTGCTTTACAGTTTGGCAATGGATCTATAGAAAACTAAATAACCTGCTCAGTATTCACTAGAGTAGACAGTGATGCCTCAGAGGGCCAGTGTGAGCTTGCCATGGTACCTGACAAACCTGGGGGGCACCGGATTGTCTCATAGAGTCATGAACGATTTGGTTTTTTGCAGTGCCCACCAACACATCACCTAACCAGGAATCATGTTTATCCTTAAGTCAGTCCCATCTCTAAGCAAAGTGCAGAACAGAAATTAAACCATATCACTCCTCCCTAAAGACAGGCTCAAAACACATGCCAAAAACTTTACATTCACAGGAAAACCAGTCCTGATGGATGTTAGGATCTACACAGTTCTGTACAGAGGATTGCAAAACTGGCATAGCATACATGTTACTGCATAAAACAGCATCTAGGCCTGATGTACTGATCATGCCATGGCATTTATAACTCATTGCAGCACAGCTCATTCTTACCTTGTAGAGATTGATGCTGTGAGCGTGAGGGAAGTGTAAAGTCGCCACGAACTGATGGACATATTTACTCTGGAGACCTCTTTTATAAATGCTTTCAGCGACGATCTTACTGACAAAGTTTTTGCCTGTTCCAGTCCACCCGTGCAAGGAAAGCGCGAGAGGCTTTTTGGCGTTGGTATTGTTCAAGAAGCCCCTCACGGCTTTTACAACCACCTTGCTCACCAAGTGCTGCCCGAACAGCTTCTCGTCCAAGCTCTCCTGCAGAGCTGCATGGAGAGAGCACAGTGTGAGCGGCGGGGAGCGGAACGGCCGCGGTGTCCCCAGCCCCGGGCAGGGCCAAAGGGCCGGCCAGGAGCGGCGGCCACGGCCAGGCCCCGCGGGCTCCTCCCGGCTCCCGGCGCCGCCGCTGCCCCGCCGCGCTGCCGCCCCCTCCCTCAGCCCAGCCCGGTCCCGCACCGGCGGCGGCGCGCCGGTCGTGCCGGTGCAAGCAGCACTCCCTGAAGTAGCAGTAGAGCCGCGGGTAGGAGATGATGCCCGTGAGGGCCGAGGCAGCGGCGCCCGCGATGGCGAGTCCCAGGCTGATGGGCTCTACGGCGCCGGCCGGCGTGAGGAGCGGCAGCAGCACCAACGCCAGGGTCGCCCGCAGCGCGCCCCGCCGCAGCTTCATCGCCCGCCCGGCCGCGCCGCCCGGCCGCCGCTTCCGCCCCTCGGCGCCGCTTCCGCCGCCGCCATCGCGGTGCTGGGAGAGGCGGGGCCAGCGCTGAGGGGCGGCCGCCATGTTTGGGCGGGGCCAGCGCTGAGGGCTGAGGGGCGGCCGCCATGTTTGCGTGGGCACCTGCTGCTGTGGGAGCGGAAAGGCCTCGCGCACTGGAGTTATTAAATATTCTATGTTTGTGTCGCCGCGTGTTAGAATGGAGGAGTCAAAGAATTATCATGGTTAGAAGAAACCTTTAACGTCATCATGTCTAACAGTCCATCCAGCACTGCCATTGTAACCTCATACCAATAAAATTCACACCATCCAGTGCCACATCCTGACAGCTCTTTAACACCTCCAGGAATGGTGCCCTACCATGTCCCTGGGTGGCCTATCCCAAAGCCTGATCACCCGAACAGCAAAATATTTTGTTTCTAATATCTAATCTAAATCTCCACTGTCTCAGTTTAAGGCCACCTGTTCAAGGGATTCTCTGCTGACCTGTACAAGGCACAAGCTCAGGGGCAAACTCGCACAGAAATTCTTCCCCTTTTCTGAGAAAAAGTGAAATATGAGGTTGCCCTTCCCCACCCTGGAGTTGTCACTTCTGAGCAATGGGATAACCTGGCCATCAGCACCACCAAAACCCACAAACCAGGAAAAACCCATCAGCATGAATTCCAGAAGAAAAAAAATACTATTATAACTTAAAAAACACTTTTACTGTTTTCAAAGTACAAATCTTCACTACAAGTACCCACACTGCACTTCTGGAGAAGACATGTGGACAAGAAGACAAACTCCCAAGGGCTTTACAAAGCAAACAGCATTGCTGCTTTTAAAGGACCTCTTTTTTTAGTATCAAGATGGTGAAAAGAAAAATCTATAAAAGCCAATTTGTTTTCTCATTAAAAAATGCCAACCATGAAAGCTCATTTTCCATTATAAAACTTAATTAAAAGAACATATTTATATACAAAGTTACACCAACCAAAAAGTTCACAATCACCTGCAAACTGATTCACTACAAGATCACACAGGAAAAGCTTCGCAGGTAACATCAGCATCTGAAGGTGGTGACTCTTCCCAACCTCCATCGCAGGCCACTGACACAAAGTCCTTTATTGGTGGAAAACAGGAACAACTTCAAAGCCTTCAGTCCATATTCATCAGTATCGTCTGTTCATCTTCTTGAACTTCTCATAGTGATAATCATCCGTGGCTTTTTCATTGAGGGGGCGTTTGCGATTTGGAGGAGACCCTTCAAAAGAAAAAAGAAGGAAATTTTATATCGCTGTTCTTTCACAGGAAATATTTCCTGAACTCTGCCACCTCCTTAGACAGCTCCTCACTATGTGAGGTTATTCCTTACATCCTTTGCTATTCCACCAAACCCTTGTCAGACAGCTTTGGCAACACTTCAGCCGTGACCCTCATCACTCCACCCCTGAGCATCTCTCCATCCAGAGTTTCAGGTGTGATCTAGCTGGCTCCCTTGGACTTGAATTGTTCCACTCCTCAGAGCACTCAGAGGAGGCAACCACAGCCAGATTGCTCCTCTGTACAAGACCCCTGAGGAGTTTCAGTGTCTCCTTACAACCATTCAGATTTGGAACTCACGCTCAGGTTCTGGCCTCTCTGTGTCCCCCACTCTCAGTGGTCGGGGCTTTGGCTCCTCCTTGTTCCTTCGCACTGGTGCATTCAGCTCCTCATGATAAACTGCCAGAAGGAAAACATCACATAAGGAATGTTATCTGGAGCACTCTTATCCAGATGGATCGATTTCTATGGCCTTTGTTATAAATGACCTTTACCAGAAACAACAGAAACTCAGAACCACCCTTCTTAGAATTAATTTCTATGGATAATTAGGCAAGATGGGGGAGAGCAACTGGGTCAGGAGAGCCAAAACTTACATCTGTTGTGCTGGACATAATTAACAGCCATGTTGGTGGGAACAAAGGAAGTTTCACTGTCTTTCTTTTTGTTCTGCTGTTCTGCCAGCAGCTTGGCCTTGGCCTCTTCAGTTGAGATGATGTTTTTTATTTTTGCACTAGAAGGAAAAAAAAAAACTCAGTCATAGAAAGGGTAGCAGGCACAGAAGTGCTAAGTGCATGGATTTGGAGACAGTAATAGCACTGCTGTGACATCTGATGCAGTTTTTGAGAGAGGAGGCAGTGCTATAGAAACAGACACTTTTGTTTCAAAGGCAAAATAGAAGCTCCTATCTTTGTGCATCACTTCAGTGCAGGACACAAAAGGATCCTGCAGAAAGCTGTGGGGTCAGGTCACAGAAGAGCCTTTTCCCAGAAGTCACAGGATGGAGCTGCACCTAGCCCTGAGGCTGTGGAGGATACACTGTGCTAATTACCACACCAATCCAGAACAAGGCTCAATCCCACCCCATCCCAAACTGGGGCTGGGTAATCCAGGCATAGTGCTGCTCTGCCAGCCAACAGCTGCTCATCCTGTCAATCCTGCCAGCTCCCACAGATCTGTGAACACATACTCGATTCCCAGGTCCACTTCAGGAATGCCACTCAGCATCTGGTTGGACAACATCTCCTCAGTCTTCTTGGCAGAGGAGACACGGATGTTCTCTGGCAGCTCATACAGGGAGTCCTCAGCATTCTTGAGCTTCACTTTCTGCTCCTCATTCTCCACAATTCCCTTTCTCTTCTTCAGCTCAGTCTCAATGTACTTCATCCTAAACAGCAGCACACAAGGGACAGAGCATTTAATTAGTTCCTGTACTCTGTTCCAGCACTGCTGCATCCCTGTCCTGACAGTTGGGAGTGAGGAAAGAATCATCTCTCCAAAAGCACTCAGCTAATACTAGTAGCAAGAATTAATTGCCCAAGAAACAATCAGATCCTCCAAGGTCTTTAACAGCCAGCAGGGAAGGCTCTCACTGGAATTCAGTGCCAAGCTGGCTGGTTGGCACCTCCCAGCTTTGTCCATGAAAAAGACTTCTCAATTCCAGCAGGCAGGAAGTGAAAGGGCAAGGGAAGATTTCAGTGAGAACTGGAAAGATGTCCTGGGACTACTCAGAATCCACAAAAAATAATAAATGGTGAAGGGCCACCCAGCCTGATTCAACACCAGAGACACAACACAGCATGACTCACATGTCAGCATCTTCATCCCGCCTGTTGGTTTCTGCTGAGAAGGAAGTTCCCAAGTTCAGATCTTCCTCTTCATTAATCCTAAGTGGAAACCACAATGTTTACAGTGGGTTTTTTTGTTGGCTGTTTGGGTTTTTTGGGAGAGGTGTGTGTGGTGAGGTTTTTAAAAGTAATTTAACAAGTTAGAGCAAAAATAACTGGCCAGACTGCATTACATGAAACTCCTCAAAATGACACAACCTCTGGTTAATTAATTACCAGTTGTCATTAAATACTAGTTGAGGGAGAGATTTTCAGAGCTCACATGCACTTACCTGTCTTTGCCTCTTTCTTTCAGCTTCTTCATGTCCACCATTCCCCCAGATTTTATCTTAAATGGGTCATCCTGTGAAACAAGAAATAACAAAAACCCCTGAAACTTCCCTCTACTTTAATGCTAGTCTTCAAAATCTGGATAAAACCACAGGAAACATTTGGGAATTGAGCGGTGACGTCAGTCCTGCCCCAGGCCAGACTCACAGAGTGCTCTCACACCATCACATCTGAGCCCTGAGGTGATGGAATTGTCCAGCACTTACCACAAGCGTGGCTTCTTCCTGCAACTTCTCTCCCACCAGCAGAGCTACAGCACTGGTCAGGCACAAAAAGAAAGAAAATAAAATTCAGCAGAAGGTAACACAGTACCAACACTGCTGCACTGCTTTATCCTTCTGTAAGTCTCCCTGTCTTTTTCATCCTCATGCTTTAACACAGAAACTCCTCTGTCAGGAACTAATTTTGGTTTGTACTGCAAGGAGGCAGATGACAGGAGAGAAATTGACTGTCACATCACACCCCAAAACACAGTTTCCCCTCCCCAGTGCCACATCCCTTACCTCACCCCATTGGGCCGCTTTCTGAGACTCTGAACTTCTTTGGCTTCCTCAAGTTTTAACCTAAAGAAAAAAATGCATTAGACTTAGTACTTGATACTTTGGTTTTAATTAATTAATTAATTATATTTTGTACAGTTAACACAGAACCTTCTATTCCTCTTTGCCCTAAACCTCTGCGTATCAGCATCCACTTTTCAGGTTCCAAATTAAATATGTATTTTCTATTTATTTAAACAATTCCACGCATTTGAGCAATCAGAAAAAACCCTAAAAAACAGAATATCTAAAAACAGCAATCAGAAAAAAAACCTAAAAACAGAACAAAAAAAATAAAAAGGATTTGTTCCTTTCTGATCCTTCCCTCAGCTGAGGAAGGCAGCACCAAACAGTGAAAGGCTTGAAGAAGAAGCCAATTTGGGAAGGACGAGCCAAAATACATCCAGGCATGAGCGACTCAAGAAAGCTGATGGCGAACTGAAATCTCAAGTGTTTCTCTCTAAAGTGAATCTGTAATTTCTGGGATCATGCACCGCTGTGACGCAGGCTGTGACGTCACGCCACCACACGGTGGTTCAGCACGGCAGTGTGACGTGACGTCACCGCTCCCGATGTCACGACACGGTGTCGCGCCGCCCGCACACTGCACTGCTGGACTAAACACACCCGCGGTCCCGTCCCGTCCCTCGACCGCCGCTGCGTTTCCAGCTGGGCCCGGACCGGTTCCCCGCCGGCGCCCGACCCACCTGACCTCCTCGGCGAGCTGCTCGTCCTCCTCCTCCTCCTCGTCGTCCTCCCTGCGCCGGCGGAAGGACTTCGGGCCCGGCATGGCTCCGGCTGCTGCCGCGCCGCGGCCGCCACTCCGCCGCTTCCCTCCTGCCGCGCCGGCGCGCCGCGATGACGTCACAGCCCCGCGACGAAGCCGCGCGGCACCGCCCCTGTGCCCGCACCTCGGCCGGGCAAGAGCCGCGGAGCGCTCCGTGCCCTCCCGGACAGGGCTGGGCTGGGAGCTCTCCCCTCCCCGGGTCACGCACTGTCTGTTCTCAGAAGAACCTCGTGTACGTTACGAGGGTGGTTCCATATCTCGCAATCCCGGCAGTGCAGCCCCCGCCGGTGGCCGGTGCCTGTCAGGGACGCCGTGGAGAGAAGGCGCCGTGGGGAGCGTCGGTCCCACGGCCGGGTTTACAGCCCAGCCCTCGGAGCGGGACGTGGCTCCTTCACCCGAGCCGCACCGCTGGTTCCCCGGCTGAATAAGCCGGGGCTCGCCCCTGCAGCACCCGCCGTGGGGGCTGAGCCCCGACTGCTCCGGAGAGCGCTGGGGCCCGGCCCCGGGACCCCGCGGGGTCAGCGCCGCCACCGCCTCCTCCGCTCGGAGCCTCCCCGCCCCGCCCCGCCGGGCCCGGCCCCCGCTCCTCCCCCGGCCTGCTCGGCACCGGCCGCTCCTCCGCCGCTTCCCTCGCTGCTCGGGGCCCGCGGCCCTTCCCGGCGGCCCGGCCTGGGGCGGGGGCGGTGACGGCCCGGGCATCCCGCAGGTGAGCGAGGGCCGGGGCGGCGGGGCCGCGGCCGGGGCTGTGCGGAGGGAGGGCGGCCGGGCCGCGCCGGGGATGATGCAGCAGCAGCGGCGGCCGCGGGGACTCCGGCCCGGACCCTGCCCTGCACCCCCAGGGCTGCTGCCCACCCCGGAGCGGGACCTTGCGGCTTTGGGCTGCTGCTGCTCAGCCTCGCTCGTGTCCGGCAGCTGTAGCACTTGTCAGGAGAGGACTTGTGTTTTGGGGTCTGCTGCGCTTGAGCAGCGACATAGCGGGCAAGGGGGGATTTCCCGTAGGTGTTTTTTACCTGAAAGCTAAATCTCTAGGTGAGTCGTTGTGTCGTGACCTCCCATAATAAATCAGCGTTCAGAGCTGCTCTCCTTTGCGTGTTGCACATAAACCTCCTCCTTTTCCCTGAACTGATGCAGCTGCGAGCCAGGAGCACCTGCTTTCTGCTTCTGCCTTGTCAGTAGGGCAGTTCAGTAAATATTTCTTTCTTCAGTATTAAAAGTATAAAATGTCTCGGAGCACAAGTGCAGATAATTCTTTCTCCTGGTAGGTTATGCAAGACCAGACCTGGTAGTTGTGTTGTGGATGAGCAGTGCAAAGATTTCTTTTATTTGTGCAGCTGCTCCGAAGAATGTCAGCTTGCATGGTTGTGAAACTCTTGACAGCTGGCTCTAGCTTTGCTACAAAAACACACAGCTGTTTTAGGAAAAACAACCAACAGAAACCTAGAAACGTGTTCCTGTAGAAGGCAGAGTCGCTGGGTTTGGCAGCAGCTGAAGCGACTGAAAGTAGGTTGCAGTTACAGAGGAATTGTTCTGACATGCTTGGGTGCTGTTCTCCCTCAGCGGTGCTCGACAAAGACAAGCTGAAGGACTTGTTTTAGGGTAACTTCTTTTCCCATCATACCCAGTACGTTTTGACAAGCACAGTTCAGCTCTGTGGCAGTGCTTTTCTGAAATTCCTGGTTTTCTGAGCAGAGTTAGAGCTGTGTGTGCCAGCTGTAGCTCTTAGGGCAGAGTCATGGGAAGGCAGAAAACAGAGGTTGAATATTTCCTTCTGAACAGTCATGAACCTTTTTCTGGTGTGTGTGGTCAGGGCTGAGAGGCAAAAATGAGATTTTCCTTGTGTTGCTCAGAAAGGCAAGCCCTGTGTGGGAAGATCAGCACCCCAGTGCTGCAAAGTCTAAAGACATGGTTTTAATTTTGTGGAGAGAGGTGGTCCCACAGAATGCACTGAAAACATCCACATCCAGAATACTCTAGTTAACAAAGTGTGCTGCAAAAACAGTTCTCAGTTAACTTAAGCTGGTGAAGATATGGGGTCTGGAATTAATTTTAATACAGTATTTTCTTTATTAGATTTTCTGGAGAGAGATAAGAAATTGGGGATGGTGAAATAGCAAATGTAGCATTGATACTTTTTAATTGGACCAGCTGATGGATTTGGGGAAAGGGATCTGTTTTGGTGAAGGGACTCAGAGCCAGAAATGTCCCAGTTTTATGTGTTAGTCCAAGCTACTGTGCTCTTGTCATTTGTCTTTTAAATCAACATCTGTTACGTGATGCTGTGTTCCTTCTCTGTGAAGTTGCATGAAATTGCTCTGTAATCTCTGAAATTCTCTTCACAGGTTACTGAGATCCAGGTCAGCACCCCTGTTGTGTTTGCTACCATGAACATATGATTTCTTCTCCCTTTGCTCCTCCCATCAGTTATTCAGTTCTAAAGAGTGCTGGGAAAACATTATAAAATTATCCTTGAGGTTTATCTTCTGCCAAGACAAGGTGCTAGGCAAGCTTTTCCACTCCCAAGATAAGTGTTACTTACATGGCCTACTAATATATAATTTTTTTTCTTTTGTCCCTACTGTCAGTGATTCAGACCAGATAACACTGGGAACTGTTTCAAATGTCTTCAAAATGTGAAAAAAGCAGAGTGTAGCAGCCATGCTGCTGCTGGAGTCATTAACATCAAGTTCATCAGATTTTTCCATTTCTTTGTTGCAGTGATGTGGGCTCTTCACATCTGCTTCATTTCCAGCCAACTGTAATATTTTGGATCCTTGTCTGTGCTATTAATATCACTTATCTTCTTTTCTTTTTTTTTTTAACAGCCATGAGCAAGGTTATTTGAACTGTGCTTAAGGAACACAGACTTTTTTTTTTATAGCTGCATGTTACTGAGACATGTTTAAAGGCTTTTACATATCTATGGACCACCATAAAAGTGTTTATTGTGTTCATAAGCTGTGAAATCATCTGTTCTTGTGGTTCTTGGATGTATGAGCTGGGTGGAACAGTATGTTGTTATGTTTTACACAGACTTTGAGTTATGTGGCTCATACTGTTGAAAATCTACCCATGAAATGGTAAATTCCTCAGAGACTGAAGCCTGCTTATCAGTGTTACAGTTCATTTAAGTCTATTTCCCTCTTGGCCAGCTTCATTTAGAACTAATCATATTTTTAATGTTTGATGAAGTAATGTAACATTGAAATGTTAGATTCAGATCAGCACAGTTGGGTGCATGAAGCTCACAGACACCACAGCCTAAGTATTGGTGTCACAGGCTGCAGCATCTTTCACTTTTCATCAGTTTCATGCAAATGAGCTAATTAGATTTATATCTTTGCAGCTGAAGCTGTGCCTGTGTGCCCAGCATTTCTGACAGCACATTCCATGATATGGATTATTAGCTTTATTAGTTTCTCTCTCCTCCCCATGGCTTTGCTCCTTCCCTGCAATATCTCAGTGCAGCCACTCAGCAGTGGGGCCAGACTGTGCCAGCCTGTGGGGCTCCAGGTTTGCTTTTGTTTCAATCTCTGAACTTTAAAGATAGATATGGAACTCTAATATGCAAAACATGCCCGGGTATCTTCTTACAATCACGAGAGCAAATCTGACATGTAGTGAAAGGAACCATCCTTTTTTGTCCTAGGAAACCCTCCTCCCATGAGTGTTGGTGAAAATGGGGGACACAAGGGACATCTGTCCTCACCTGGATTCCATAGGAGAAGTGACCAGGGATGATCTTCTGCTCAAATCCAAGGTACAGGGTTGTGGCTCTCAGTCCTTTCCCTCTCAGCTGTTGTGCATGGATTTGCATGTTTGCTTTTTGAAGAAAATGCTGCCTTATCTCCAGAGAGAAACTCTCCTTCCCCCACTGATCTACTCACATGTCCCATAGAATTACCCTTTGTGACCCCACAAATTTCTCATTCTCATTTTATCCTGATTGAATTTGTCACTTAGCTGAAGTGATGCAATTGTGTATTTGATTGGAAGTGTGGTGTTAAGGAATGAAATGCTATGAGCTGATGGTTGGGCTGTTTTATAGAGAAGTTTCTCACTCTACAAGGACTTGGTTACTTGAAAACCAACCAAGCAAACAAACCTTCTTTTTCTTATGAATGTGCAGGGAACTTGCCAGTCTTGTGGAGCTGTGGGACCAAACCTCTGGGCTTGTCTTCAGGTAAAAATGGCTTGTTTGTGTGCATGATGTGGTGGGACTTCACTTTACACTGAAAAAAAGAGTGGGGAGCAAAGAAGGGTTCACAGTAGAACTGTTCCCTGTTTTTTGATGGATTCCAAGGAGGAGACTCTCTAGGTGAAGGGCTAACACTGTCACAGTCTGACAAGATGTAACAGTTCACTCCTTGTGGGAGATTGTCCTTGCTGTGTCCCCTAGGAATGAATCCATTCCCCAGTGTTGGTTGTTGGCTGGGGTTGCCTGTGGAGGTGCTGCAGGGTGACACCTTAGAAGTGTCAGTGAGGAGGAGGGAATACCATGGGACATGCAGGCAGGCAGGGACTGTTCATTTTTACACTGGAATGCCCAGGCTTGGGACTGCTCAGATGGAGCAAAGGCCTTGGAACAGAGACTCTGCCTGGGTGCAAACCTGGCTCCAGGTTTTCTTTCTTAAATCACTTCTAAATTTCCATCAATTCTAAATTTCCATATTGTTCTGGGCCCTGAATAAAAAACAGTTTAGAAAACTGGCAAGATCATTGTGAAGTTGCTGCTGCTGCTGGGACTGGAGTTGCAGACTGTTTTCTGAAGTCTAACTTGATGTGCCCATTGTGCTTTGGCTCTTTCCCCTCTCTAGATTGGTTGTCCTTACGTTGGTTGTGGGGAGTCCTTTGCTGACCACAGCACACTTCATGCACAGGTGAGCTTTTCTCAGTTCCCCACATTTAAACAGAATTGGATTTTCCCTGTTCCATCTTCTGCTAGTCCTGTGCTCCAGCACAGGCCATCTGTGGAGGAGATGTGTTGTTTCATTTTGCATTTACAGGCCAAGAAGCACAACCTGACAGTGAACCTGACCACGTTCCGTGTGTGGTGCTATGCCTGTGAGAAGGAGGTGTTCCTGGAGCAGCGCCTGGCCGCTCACCCGCCCTCACCCCCCATCAAGTTCCCTGAGCAGGTGGGTCTGTGGCACACAGTGCTGAGTGCTTGGCAAGGTTTGGTTTGCCTGTGTAAATGTTGCAGTGTTTGCTGTGATGGGGAAATCTTCACTGGAAGTGGCTGCCTGTAGCCAGAGGACCACTAGTCCTGACTTACAGGATCTCCCAGCAAAAAGACAGATGGCTTAGGGGTGGGAACTAGATCACCTTTGCAGTCCCTTCCAACTCAAACCATTCCATGATGCTATGATTCCATGACTTAAATATCCATTCTGACTTAATTTTTAACCTTTCTAGTGGGGTATCTACATGGGAGAAGAACCTGTTTGTCACATTTTCATTTCCAATGCGTGGCCCGTGGAAATTTCAGCAGTCAGACCAGAAACACCATGTACTTGTGACACTGCTTATCATTCCTGATATTTCTTATCATGTGTACTGGAAGCAGTAATGACACTATTTCCACTCCCTGCTGCCTCAGAGAGAAGGGTAGACAGTGCAACCTGTTCTTTCTTCTTCTACTTTTCTTGAAGGCTGGCTTGATTTATATCAGAGATAATATCTCTCACAGCTCATCTTTCAAAGCAGGCCTGTGACTGATACTTATTTCTCTGTCTTTAATCTAGGATTCTCCTTTGCCTGCTCACCCTCTGAAAGCTGTTCCGATTGCAGTGGCTGATGAAGGCGAATCTGAATCAGAGGATGATGATTTGAAACCAAGAGGTAACTTTGCATTGAGTTGATGAAAGAGCTGGCAGGGCAACTCTGCAGTCTGTAGGACCTGCACTGAGAGGGTTGCTGGCAGCAGAATGTGGAGACTGCCTAGAAAGGGCTGGATTCCCTCTCCTTGGGGAGGAATATAGAAAGCAGCACATCTGGAAAGTGATTCATCCCTCTCTTGTTTGTGCTGTAGGCCTTACTGGAATGAAAAATCTTGGGAACTCCTGCTACATGAATGCAGCACTTCAGGCTCTCTCAAACTGGTAGGTATTAGGGCTTTCAGTATTAAATGCTGTATATATTTCAGTATTAAATACTGTAGATTTCAGTATTATTTCTCCTGCTGTGGAGAGTCTTAACTGACTTCCCTGAATACCAAAAGTGTCACCTCTGATCTGAAACCTTCATGAGTCTTGCAAAGAGAGATTAGCCAGGCTGGGACAGAAAAAAATAGTTTTTTATATGGGCAACAAAAGTGTTACAGTAGGAAATTGAGGGAGCAGCCAGCTCATGGCTATCTACAAGACTCATGTTTAGATGAATGCTTGAAATAAAATTTCATTTCTGTTGCAACAGAAATCATTTATCCCAGAGGAAGCCATGTCACATCTCTTTGTTCTCCCCACTGATGTCATTCTAATAACCTATATCCTAAAATATTCTCTATCCATCTTGCTGAAAACCAATTCCAGGATCTTTTCTGTGCTGAGAACAGGTTCAGATCAGCCTTTTTCTCTTGATCCAAGTGAGGAGTCACATCCGCATCTGGAATCACTTCTTCCCTTGGTTTCAAATCAGTACCTTAAGCATGCTTTTGATAAGGCCTGCATGAAGTTTTGATAAATAAATAGAAGCAGAGGAGAAATTTCTGTGGGCTGAATTGTTCTCTTTTTCCTTCTCTTGTAGCCCACCTCTGACACAGTTTTTCCTGGAATGTGGTGGACTGGTCCGTACGGATAAGAAACCTGCCCTGTGCAAGAGTTACCAGAAGTTGGTGTCTGAGGTTTGGCACAAGAAACGGTGCGTGGTGACCCCTGATCTAACCTGGCCAGGGTGCAGAGGTGTGTTAGTTCTGAGGTCTGGCATCAGCAGAGAGGAAACCTGATCCTCAGGGACGAGTGCATTGTGTGAGGCAGTGATTTCTCCCCCTGTGTGGATGGGGATGTGAGGATTCCCTGGGATCCAGGAGATCCCAAGTCCTGCTGCTGGTGATGAAATGGGCACATTCTTAATATTACAATTTTTAAAAGGAAGAGTTTTTTAAAAATACAGTTCCCCTGTTGGCAATGAAGAAAAAATGATGGAGTAAGGGAATACTTGGGGCTATCTCCAAGTATTTTACATAGACTTCAGTGGCCAGCACTTAATTGCACTGCTCTTGATTAGCAGAGGAATTGATGATTTGGATGGAAAAAATGATACAGAGATTTTTAGTGAATAGAGTGGAAAATGCAGGTGACATTTTAGGAAATGTTTGCTATCAGTTCAAATTCTAGACCAGTTCAAAGGACACTGCAAAATTACATAATTCTGTATAAATCTTAAGATGTCTGTGCAATAAATTAATCCCCATTAAAACAGGAATTTAAATGGCATTGCATGTTGCCTCAGGTTCATTATTAACAAGGAATAAGTAAGCTGTGGAACAAGGTGAGCTGTGGAGGCTTTGAAGCAGTAGCATGACATTTTAACATTGATTGGATTTACCTCATTCACTGGGTGGTCAGCCTGCCCAGCTTTTGAGACAGACATGATGCTGGAAAATCAAACAGAGTAACTAATTGCTAAACTCTGCTCTAGAAAGAGTCACTTTCCACACTCAGAGTGTGACAGAGCTGTAAGTGAAATGTGTTTTGGGGCAGGGTCTCTCTGGAAAGACAGACTGAAATGTCTGCAAGGTGTTTTCTGTCTCTTGGTGTGTTTGTCACTCAGCTCATGCAGAAATCTCTGCCCGGGCTTTGCAGATGCATAATTATCATAACTGCACACCACACCCTCTGTTATGGCCTGTTAGGCAAACTGGCTCCAGGCCTGATAAGCAAACTGACTTCTTTTTTCTTTTTCCATGTGTAACCAGCCCGAGTTATGTTGTTCCAAGCAGTCTATCCCATGGAATCAAGCTTGTCAATCCCATGTTCCGAGGCTATGCACAGCAGGTGGGGCCTGAAAAAACCCGTGCCATTATTCCAGAGATGGTGGGAATTTAATCCTTGCAGTGATGATGCTGTTTTCAGAAGGAAAAGCTTGAGCTCAGGGGTGGTGTCCTTTGTGTATCAATACCAGTGATCTGGTAGAGCACTTGGGTGGGATTTGGATGTGGTTTCTTTCCCAGGCTTGCCTCTGCCTTGTTGGTACCAAATGGATTCATTTTCTCGTGTCAGCTTGCTCACCTCTGAAATTATGGCGGTCAAATCCTTTATAAACAGCTTTGAGATCTATTGATATCTCCTCTATAAGAGTTTGATATTATTTGTTCATGTCAGAGCTGAGGAACCTGGATAAATCTGCACGAAAAAGTCAAAGACATGAATGTTCTATATTCTTTTTCTGGGGAATTACAGCAAAACTAAGTCTTATTTAAAGGTAGTATCCATTTTTTCCCTTTGAAGTCCATCAGCATAGCTCTTCTGTTTGTTCTTTATAAAAAAAGGTAAGCAACGAACTATGATTAGAAAATTTACTAGAGAAGTGACAGTGCATCAAAACTGTGATAGTGACAAGAAATCAAAACAAAGAATAAAAATAACGATTAATGAAAGAACTTCTATATTTGTCTTTGATGTGAATACGTTGGATTGAAAAACTCTGATCTGAAGAGATAAATTTGAAAGGTAGGCAGGGCAGGCTAAAAGCCAAACTTCATAAAACAACTGAAACCTCGTAATTAACTTTCTTGCAGTTGTCAAAATACCAGCTTGCTTTCCAGCAGCTCCTTTGAAGCCAATGTATCAGCTCTTTTTCCATGTATTATGAATGTAGGAGCTTGCACCTAGACTGTGTAGCTTTGGGTTTCTGTTTATTAAAGATTTTAATCTGCCTTCTCTAAGAGGTGTCTTGCCATGAGCAGAAGTCAGTGTTCCTAGGATGTGTTTGTGGGTAGGGTCTGTTCTCCAGGGCTGCTGTTTTCATCAGGTTCCTCCTTGCTTTTTCCATATTACCTGTGGCACCCCCCTGATAAATGCACTCCTGGTTTGCCTTCTGCAGCTGCTCTCTGGCTTTTCAAAGTCTTTCAGCTGAAGATACTCAGATTAAAAAAATTTGGCCTTTAATTATTTAGGAGTTAAAGCATTTGTGTAACAGGCAGGCCCTTTGGTGCATGGCCCTGTTTTAGCTGGGTCTGTGTGCTGCAGGCTCGCCTTTGTGGGCACTCTTGGAATTGGCTGTGAGTGGAGCCATCTCCTCTTTTTGCCCCATTTCTGGCTGGATACTGACATGGAATCTTGGTTTCCAGGACACCCAGGAGTTCCTGCGGTGCCTGATGGATCAGCTCCATGAAGAACTGAAGGAACCAGTGGTTGCAGAGACGAGGGATTTGGACACCAGTGACCAGGAGGACAAGCGCGAGGGCGACCGAAGCCCTTCGGAGGACGAGTTCCTGTCCTGTGACTCCAGCAGTGACAGGGGTGAAGGGGAGAGCCAGAGTCGGACCTCAGGGAGCATGGGCAGCAGCTCCCTGGCAGAGACAGAGCTGCTGATCCAGGATGAAGCAGGGAGAGGGATCTCAGAGAAGGAGAGGATGAAGGACAGAAAGTTCTCCTGCGGCCATCGGCGCAGCAACTCGGAGCAGGTGGATGAGGATGCAGATGTTGACACTACAATGATGCCAGTCGATGGCAGAGCCTCACCTGAGATGCTGCCAGCTCCCTGTCCTGCCAGCCCATGTAGGACACCAGGTATACCCTTTTCCAGTCAGGATATTTCCAGGAGGATGTGTTACCATCCCTCACAGGCTCTGTGGTGCAGTGCAGTGGCAAACACATAATGTGATTGTTCCTTCTTTTTGGTTCAAAAGATTTTGCATCTAAGGTTCTCCTCAGTCCCTACCTTTGTGTACAATTGCTTCTGTAAGGAAGTGTACTTGGTGAGCCAGAGAAGTGCTTAGCCAGGCTGTGAGCTGAGTAAAGGCACAGCAGTGAGAGCTGCCTCTGCCAAGCCTGCAAACTCTGTATTGATGCCTTTTAAGAAAAAAGGTTTGGTAGGTGTATGTCTCCTGATTTGATAGGCTGAGGAAATGTTAGCTGTGGAAAAGGCATGGCAGAAGGTATTTGTTAATGTTGGACTGTGGACCTTGGGGAGAGAAAAGGGAGAGGCATGGTTTGAGCATTTCTGTGTCTCAGGGAGAAGAAAAGAGCAGCAGTGTGGAGTCACCTCAAGCTGAACATATCCGATCTTTCAACGCTTCTTTATGTAAGAGTCTTACTCTGCCAGCTGGCACTGAAGGCAGCAATGCTGTCTGTGTGGTTTAGGGCTACAAGAGCAAGCTGCAAAAACTAATTAGTCATAAGTGTGAAAAAATGGCAGGTTGTTTCTTGGGGTTTTTTAGTGTGTCATTATTAGCTGTTAGGTACAGCTCCATATGCACTGTGTGACTGAGGGAGCTGTGCCAGCCTGTGCAAGCAGGACAGTTAATGGGCACTGAGCTGCACCTTTGGGAAAGATTCTGTGCTGGAACACAGAGCTAGGCTGACACAGATTGCAGTGGAGTTGCCTTTCATAACAGGTTTTCACCAGTGTCCTTTTCCCTCCCCATTTTCCCAAACAGAACCTGACAATGATGCCTATGTGCGCTGCTCCTCACGCCCCTGCAGTCCAGTCCATCATGAAATGCACTCCAAGCTCTCCAGCAGCCCTCCCCGCTCCAGTCCTGCCAGGCTTGGACCTTCCTACGTGCTCAAGAAAGGTACTGCAAGGATGGGTTGCTGGGGGGAAAAGGAGGGAGGGGAGAGAAGGAATCCGTCATGATTTTTGATTAACAGATGTAAGAAGTGCTGGTTCCCCTGGACATCAGAGCATTCTAAAATAGTATCTGGCAAAGACTAAACCTGCAGATAAAGTCAAGCTCTGGGAGCAGTGATGTTCCAGTGTGTTCTTATACTGGAGCCTGAAATGATCCATCTGTGTGCTGTGTTTGTCATTAATAAAAAGGCTCTGAAGTTCCAGGCACAAGCTCTGTCCCTTTAGGGGTGTGTGGATACATAAACATTTGTCTGCCAGACTTGAATTTCATGGCATGTGGGCAGAGAACTGTAAGATGCTGTTACTGACAGAGCTTCCTGCCTCTTGGACATCTTGGGCTCACAGGAATGGAATTAGAGCTGCAGATGTCCCTGCAGTCAGGCTGCAGAATGGAACCTGGCTTGTGTTGTAATCAAACTGGTCCCTTCATCCCAGAACAAATTGAAAATCAAAATCCCTTAACGCTGCATAGTCTGCAAACACAATGGCTTGTGCTTGTACCACTGTCCCTCCAGCTGCTCCATGAGGACATTCTTTCTTCAGCCCCTTGGCTGAGGTCAGCACAGCTGCAGATGTTCTGGCTGCATGAAAACTGCTCTGTCTGCCTGCACGTGTGTGTGGGGACGTGGTTTGTTGTTGAACAAAACCTTGCATTTGGCCAGTCCTGCTGTGGAGAGTTCCCTCCAGTGCAGGACACTTGGGGAACACGTGGTAAATGTCAGAGGGGAAAAAAATAGGACAAAGTACAGAGGCAGGTGAGGGGGAGAGGAAGTGAAGTGCAAATCTTGGAGCAAAATGTCACAAGACCTCAGAAAACCAGGGACTGTGTGGCAGGGCCAGGCTTCTAAACATGTAAAAGGCTGGAAACAGGAATTCCAGTGCAACAATTTCTGCCTCCTGAGAGCTGGCTGGTGTTGATTCAGTTGGCTGCTTCTCCCTCATACCACACACAGCAGTAGAGTCCTCTCTTCACAACTTGCCTCACCATGTCCCTGGAATGGGGTCTGAACATCAGGACAATGCTTGTTCCGTGTTCTTATGTGGTTGTGTGACTCTGGAGATGTGAGACTGAGAGGGCCATTCCTTGTTTCCCAGCCCAGATGCAGGCTTCTGGGAAAAAGAAGAAGGAGCTCCGTTACCGCAGTGTGATTTCCGACATCTTCGACGGCTCCATCCTCAGCCTGGTGCAGTGCCTCACCTGCGACAGAGTGAGTGTCCTGGGCCCTCCCAGTCACCCAGCACGTGGATCTCTTCCTAGGGAATGGTGCTGCTCTTTCCAAGCCCTGTGGGATGCAGCACCTGCTAAGGTGGTGATAGGTGATGGCAGGGGAGTGTGAGAAGCTGCCATGCCAAGGAGATGTGTTTGTGTGTTTGCTGATCTGTGTTACTGAGTTCACCCAGCAGTATCACATTCACATTGGAAAACTGAGTCCAGTGCTACAAAACCCATGGCAGAAGTCAGTGCTGACAGCAAGGAAGAATAATTAGCCACAGAGAGTTGCTCCTGCTGCCAGCTCTGGTTTCTAGCCTAGGCTGAATCCAAGCAGTATAAAAGGTGATGAAGGTCAGGTGCCAGCTCCATTACACACATGGGAAACCCAGACCTCTTCCTCTTGGTTATTTCCAGGTTTCTACAACAGTGGAGACGTTCCAGGACCTGTCACTCCCAATCCCAGGGAAAGAGGACTTGGCCAAGCTGCACTCTGCCATCTACCAAAACGTGCCAGCCAAGACAGGGGCATGTGGGGACAATTATGCCTCCCAGGGCTGGATTGCTTTCATCATGGAGTATATCCGGAGGTGTGTTCCTTTGCAGGACCTCTGTTTTCTGGCATGTGCCCTGCAGTGCTGGGAGGCAGCTGTCCCTAACCAGTGGTGATAACATTGGGATGTCAGTTGGAACCATTCCTTGGAGTATGTGGTACCTCACAGGGCTTTGAGCTTTTTCCTGTGGACCAGTTGTTACTGCTCCTCTAGATCTCTCACACACCTTGTGCAGCTGATCAGCCCTCACTGCTGCCTCACACTTGCCCTACAGAGCAAATTAATTCCTGGTGTAGTTTTCCAAATCATTTCCAGTTTGAGTAGAAACAGCTGAGAGCAGTTTTGCTTTCCCTGCTCCTCTGGGATGTGGGATGAGCTTAGGATCTACAGCTAGAAGGAAATTTATCATCCACTTGGGGTTTTGTGTGCCAAAGCATTCAGCTATTTTATTTATAACTCTTAATCCCTTCTCCTCTGCAGATTTGTGGTGTCCTGTATCCCTAGCTGGTTTTGGGGTCCTGTGGTGACACTGGAGGATTGCCTTGCTGCCTTTTTTGCAGCAGATGAATTGAAGGGTGAGTTTTTTTTCTGTGGTATCTGACAGCATGGAGGAACATTCCATTTGCACTTTGAAGGCAGATTAAATCTCCTAGAAATCCTGCCTTGGTGTGTCATTAGAGACTGGCAGTGCCAAAAGTTGGCAGCTCAACATGTCAGTTCAGGAGGGAACTTTTCTACCTGCTCAGGGATGGGAAATCTGGGTGAGAGTGTCCTCAGTGGGAAGCAGGCAGAGCTGTTGGTTGGTTTAGTGCTGTGGCTCCTCAGTTTCTTCACTTTCTCATCCTTCCTGTTCATTGGCTGCATCCCTTTCTTGCCTACACTTATTGAGAGGAGTTTTGATCTCATCCTGGCCTGCCCAAAAGGTTCTTAATCTGCTTTCTCTGCACTGTCTGGAAAGGTAGCTGTGTCAACCTTGTATACTCTGAGCAGCTGCATAATGTCTCTGTCTCTCTCTGCAGGGGACAACATGTACAGCTGTGAACGGTGTAAGAAGTAAGTTGGCAATATCTGTCTTGTGTTGCATTTCTGGAGTTTTTATTTCTGGAGTTTTATTTCTGGAGTTTTATTTCTCTGTACTGCTGTCAGATATTTTGCTGTGTCCTCTGCCTGGACAATTCTGCTGGAATTCAGGATTTGTCTTGGATTCCAAAGTGAGCAGGACCCAGCTATGCCTTTGCTGTAGAGAGTCCTCACAGCTCATTTCTTTTCCTCCCTCAGGCTACGGAATGGAGTAAAGTACTGCAAAGTCCTCCGGCTCCCAGAGGTGGGTAAAAGCACCTTGTTCACTAATTCTCTTCTAGCAGCCACTGAGGAGGTCAGGAGGCCAGAGGTAGAATAGAACCAGCAGGTTTTTAGAACCAGCAGATTTTTTGGTGGCAAAGTCTTGTGTTTAGATCAGAAGAGACTTTGTCAGTCTAAGCTGATGAGCCAGCAGGATTCACAAGGAACAGGCAGATCAGACACACAGAGAAGTGCTGTGCTCCCAGAGCTCCCATGTCAAAACTGCCCTTTGGTGTCCTCTGTCCTTGACCTTTTAGATCCTCTGCATCCACTTGAAGCGCTTCCGGCACGAGGTGATGTATTCCTTCAAGATCAACAGCCACGTGTCCTTCCCCTTGGAGGGGCTGGATCTGAGGCCCTTCCTGGCCAAGGAGTGTGTGTCCCAGATCACCACCTACGACCTGCTGTCAGTCATCTGTCACCACGGCACGGCTGGCAGTAAGTCCCCCTCTGCATGGCAGGAGGTGGGTGGGGCAGGGTGTGCTCAGGAGTAGCCAAACCTCTGCTGGGCTGAGGGGCAGCCTGAGCCCCCCTCCCTTCTCAGCCTGAGCAGCCTCTGCCCTTTGGAAAATGAGCTGAGCAGCTGCTGACAGATCCCCTGCAGCTCTTTCAGCCTCCCCACAGGCTTGGCTCAAACCCTTTCCCACTGTTCAGTCTTGCTGAGAGGCTTTTCCAAGGAAGGCAAATCAGGGTGACAGTGCCAGGCTCTGCTGCTCTAGCAAAGCTTGCCTCAACAGGAATTATCCTTTTTTTTTTTTGTCTCTCTCTCTGTTCCGTGCCAGCAGCTAATCCTGTTTGTGCTGCTGACATTATCCCAGGCCTGCCTTCTGTCTGCACTGCAGATCCCAGCAGTGCTGTGCTTTCTGTTCCAGGTGGCCACTACATTGCCTACTGCCAGAACGTGATCAATGGCCAGTGGTACGAGTTCGATGACCAGTACGTCACCGAGGTGCACGAGACCGTGGTGCAGAATGCAGAAGCCTATGTGCTGTTCTACAGGTGAGCTGTGCCCTCAGCCCCTCAGCTACAGAACACCTGGAAATGCATTTCACAGCTGGAGTTGTCCTTTCCCTGCTGCAGGAAGAGCAGTGAGGAGGCTGTGCGGGAGCGTCAGAAGGTCGTGTCCCTGGCCAGCATGAAGGAGCACAGTTTGCTCCAGTTCTACATCTCTCGAGAATGGCTCAATAAATTCAACACCTTTGCTGAGCCTGGGCCCATCACCAACCACACCTTTCTGTGCTCCCATGGAGGTAAGGCTGCTGGACCTGGGAGCAGCACCTTTGATGCTTCCTGGTGCATTAACAAATGCAGGAAAAAGCTCCAGCTGCTGTCCTGATATGGGAAAGCTGCACTGGGATCCTCTTTGGCAGAAACTCCAGCCTGCTCAGGGAGGGATGAGACAATGACCCATTGTGCTGCTGGCTGGAGGCCTGGAGGGATGTTTAGTGCTGGGAAACAACACTTTTCAGTTCTGTGTTTGAAAACAAACCTGTAGAAAGCAGATAGGGCAGGGTTTATCTGTGTTACCCTGTCAGCAGGGCTGGCCCTCGGGGTTTGTTTGGAGAAGGGAGCTGATAGCACATCTGACTGTGCTGCTGGTTCATCAGCTGTGCACTGATGCAGGGGAGCACTCAGTGGTTGCAAATCTCTCTTCTAAATTGCAAATGAAGCACTTGATTAGAAATTGGCTCCATGGGTTGAGAAACCTCCACAGTTAATGAACTTACGACTGTCTTCCATTAGCAAAGGATGCAGATTCTGGAATCAGAGTTCTCTGAAAGGAAAATCTGCCTTTGTATTTGTATCTGTTGTACACAGCAGTAATGAGATCCCTGATTAACTCTTCCACTTGCCTTTCCTCCACAGGGATCCCTCCAAATAAATACCACTACATTGATGACCTGGTTGTGATTCTGCCCCAAAACGTGTGGGAATATCTCTACAACAGGTGAATATCACCATTCCATTCTTTCTGCCAGCATTTGTAGAGTGATCTAAGCCAGGATGAGCTGTATCAGTGCCTGTCCCAAAAGGACAGCAAGAGATAAGCCAGAAGAGCAAAAGTGTGGCTGAGTAAAGGCAGCCACAAAAAAAAAAAAATCTATGCACCTCCCTCACCTGGGAGTGTCTGGAGTGGTATAAAAATGCCTGTCTATAGGATGCAGGGCTGGGAAGTTTCCTCCCTGGTGCAGTTCTCCATTGCCCTGCTCTCCCTGTGGCCAGGTTTGGGGGTGGCCCTGCTGTGAACCATCTGTACGTGTGCTCCATTTGCCAAGTGGAGATCGAGGCGCTCGCCAAGCGCAGGAGGATCGAGATCGACACCTTCATCAAGGTTGGCATGGGAAGAGCTGGGAGCAAGGCAGGGGGCAGGCTGGGAAAGGGAGACCTGGAAAACTCCTGCCTGTTCTCCAGAATGTGAGCTACAGCATGGGCTGAGAGTTCCCCAGTGCAGAGGGGCAGCAGGAGCAGGGTGTGAGGAGGGGATTCTGCTGGAGAGGGGCAAGGCTGCCTTACAGTTAATGGAAGGGGTCCCCCAAGATCTCAGCAGTGACTAAATCCTTCCTGTATCTCTGTTGCTGCTCTCCCAGCTGAACAAGGCTTTCCAGGCAGAGGAGTCTCCAAGTGTCATCTACTGTATCAGCATGCAGTGGTTCCGGGAGTGGGAGGCCTTTGTCAAGGGCAAGGATAACGGTAAGGAGCAGACATGGGGGCTGGCAGGGGCACAGCAGGAATGAAATCGAGTCCATTGCTGGGTTCTGACTGAGCACTGCCCCTGGCTGGGGTGACATGGCTGGGCAGGGTTCAAACACCAGCCATGGGACTGCCTGCAGGTCCCCAGGGCAGGACAGAGATGACCAGGAGAAGAAGTTAGGAAAGAATCTGGAAGCAGCGAGGAAATCAGATGGGTTTTGACATGTTTGTTCTCCTGCAGAGCCCCCTGGACCAATTGACAACACCAAGATTGCCCTCACAAAACCAGGAGGCCACGTGCAAGTCAAGCAGGGTAAGGCTGGTGCTTGCTGCCTGTGGTGCTCCTAAAAGGCAAAGGAGACTGTTCCACAGGATCTGGGTGTGCACAGTGAAGTCACAGAGCAAGATGGTGTTGCAGAGAATGACAGTTCTCTACCCAGTGAGCAGTGGCAGCTCCTGCATGACCAGCCTGCTGCTGTGTTGGTTCTGCAGCCCCTCAGCTCCTGCCTTGCTGCTCCCCAGGCCCCTTCCACCATTCCCCTTTGTGCTGGAGCTTTGATCTTGTGTTGCTTTTGATGTGGTCTTCACTCGCCATCTGTTGTGGTCCAGCTTCCAAAGTTACAACGTTATGCCTGGCAGGGTTTAGATTGGATATTGGGAAACATTTTTATATGGAAAAGGCTGTCAGGGTTTGGAACAGGCTGCCCAGGGCAGTGCTGGAGGGATTTAAAAGATGTGTAGATGGGGTGCTTGTGGACATGGATTAATGGAGAACACACTGGTGCTTCCAGCAGGAGGTGGCACTGCAGGGGCTTTGTGGAAGGACCACCAGGGCCTCTCCTCCTGATGGGCCATGGGGGGAGGTGTTTGGAGGGGAAATCCTGGCGCTGTGGTGCCCTGACCTTTCCCTGCTGTTGCCCCTTGCAGGTGCTGACTACGGGCAGATCTCCGAGGAGACCTGGGTTTATTTAAGCACCCTGTATGGAGGGGGGCCCGAGATTGCCATCAGACAGAACGTGGCCCAGGTGCAGGAGCTGGAAAACCTCCACGGGGAGCAGAAGATTGAAGCAGAGACACGAGCAGTGTGATCTGTGCAGCTGGGGCAGGGCAGGGATGGCACAGGTACCTCTGTGGGGACGGGAGGCTGGGAACCCTCCACTGTCTGGGACTCGAGGTGGTGCAGCTCCCCCAGCCCTCTGGGGCAGGCAGCCTTCCTCCTCCTCCTTTCATGTGGCTCTGAGCACGGGGTGGTGCTGGGAGAGACTGGACAAAGCTCTGCACCTCAGCTGTGGTGTGAGGCTGCAGCCACAGTCACAGGCTTGTCCTGACCTGAGCTCTCTCCCTTTCCTTTGCTTCCACCAAACCAGCACTCCCAGCTTGGCCCCTCTGCACTGAGCTCTGCTCCTTTGCAGGTTTTGCTTTTGGCACTTCTCTTTTTAATTCAAACATGTAAAGATAATGAGAGATTATTTATGTTTCCAGCGGGCAGTGGTGCAACCAGAGAAACTTGTTTTTGAGTCTGAGCAAAGCCATGAGGTCTCCCTGTGGTTTTGTGTTTCCTAGTTTTGCTCTTTACAAAATTCTTGCAAATTCAGTTGCAATCAACTAAGAAATTTGGAAAGAAGCTATTCCCTTCTCCTTTCAGTCCCAAACCCACACCTTCATGGTCCTGCAGAATTTTATTTTCTCCTTGTGTCTGATCTCCTGTGTTCAGCCCATTTTTGGACAACAAAGCTGGAAGGTGAGTCCTCCTTCCCAAAGTCTTCCTCAGACTGCCCCTGCCATGAGCCTGTGTCTGTCTGCCCTCAGCTGGGAAGGAGCTGGAGCTGAGGAGGGGCCCCTTTGTTCCCACCTGGGGCTGAGCAGGGCCCAGGCTGGTGAAGCAGCTTTTTAGGAACGAGCTCTTTCTGCAAACAAGCCCCCACCTGTGTGCTGAGGTCATTCCAGATGTCCTTTGTGTGTACAGTGGCTCATTTAATGGATTTGCTCCCAGATCTACTGCCAGCCATGCAGTAGAGACAGCAATGAGGGCAAAAAAGGCCAAACTCCACTTTTCTCAGCAGGGCTATTCGTACCATGCTTTTTGTTCATCTTGCAGCAAGGCAGGAGTTCAAATCTTTGAAAGCCTTTGAGTGCAGTTTAATGGAGGCAGAGCTGCCTCCCAGGGCCACAGAGCCAAACTGGGTGGGTGATGCCACAGTGCCATGGAGCTGGGACCTCCTGAGCTCCTCACTGAAAATGGGGAGGGAGGGAAAGGCTGCTCCTTGACTTAGAGGAGAAGGGGGTGTAGAAGAATTTGAGAACAAAAATGTGGTTTTCATGTTTTTCTTTTTTTTCTTTTTAGTTCAAATGTTTGTTGCATAAAGCAACTTCTTTAAAATTGTCTATAATTGATTCAGCATGTTAATTTTACAATCCTGTTCACTGGATGCTTGTTTAGGGCCAGCCAGACCCTAGGGGAGGTCAGAGAATGAGCCACTGTTGAGATTCTCATTGTTCCAAGCTGTCTCTTCCCCAGTGCAGCAGCCCTGGGCCCTGCTGCAGAGCCTGCAGGGCTGCATGTCCCCATGTGTTGTCTGTGTTCAGAGGGTGCTGTACAGACTGTAATGACACTCCTGTGCTTCAGTGTTAGACCTTGTGCTGAAAGTGGTACAATAAATCCATGTGCATTCAACAAGGCCTGTCTTGCCTGGTCAGAGGGGCTGACAGCTCCAGGGAGCAGGGTGGGGAAAGAAGAAAAATTTAAAAAATTAAATATAAAATAAAATCCAAACTTCCTGCTGACCAGAGGTGTGTGGGGACAGATCCTGGGCAGCAGCAAGAGGAGCCTGAGGCCACTAAACCATCAGAGGGTACCTGCCCTTCCATTAACTCCATGTCACCTGAGTGTGCCTCAGAAAGCCTGGGGGGGGCTGGATGTGCTGCTCAGTGACAGTTTAAGGAGTTGAAGTTTCACTGAGCTGTTCCAGGATTCTACAGGAGTTTCCTGTCACTGTTGTGTGGCCAAATACCCCTGCTGCTCCATTGCCCTCCCTTGGTAACACACTCAGCAGCCTGTTCCCCAGGGAACAGCAGGCTCTGGGCACTGGGAATTTACAGAGTTTCTAAAGCAGCCTGAGGGGCTGGAGCAGCAGGAATTCCCTGCCCAAGTGAGTGAGCTGGAGCCTGATATGTTTGAAGAAGCAGAGCTGGAGCTGGGTAAGAGCATGCAGAACATGCTGGAGCAGCTTGAAGTCAAATGTCCAAACTTGGATCTTACGAACAAATCTCTCACCTGAGTCCAGACAAAGAGCTCCAGGGCTGTGGCAGAGCTCTGACTCTGCTCTGGGTTCCCCTCTGCCTGGTCAAGCACTGCAGGGTTGGTTCTGCATCCTGATTTCATCAGCTCCAGCTGCAGCCTTGCTTTCCTCCAGCTCCACTGGAGGCAGCCGTGGCATTGCTGAGCACACCTCAGACACACTCTGGGAGCCAAGGCTGAACTCAAATCTGTTCTCTTTTATCAGGTCCCTTTGCCAATTGCAAAAAAGGGGAGCTGAAAGAGCTGTGCATGCCCTGGGGACTGATGGAGCAAACCTCAGTATTGGAGCTCCTGCTCCCTCCCCTCAGTTCTGTTCTCCTGGAGCTGAGTTCCTGTGTGCTGCTCCTGTGCCACTGCTCTGTGTAACTGTGACACAAACCCTCCATACAAAAACCTGATTTCATTTTTTTCTGTTCAGCTCTACACCCCCAGCTCTCCCTCACCCCTTTGGCTGTGCCGTTTCTATTTAAAGTCTGCAGTGCTGATTCTGTGAAAGATAAATCCAAGGCAGAGCCAGGGGAACTCCCCCTCCTATTCATTATTGCCCAAAAGCAAAGCCCAGCAGCCTGTCACAAACAGCCCTGATCTGTCCTGAACTGACAGGGATGTTAATTAGTGCTGGCAAAGAACAACTGCAATCCTGTTGAAGAAATGTAGCAGCTTGACTGTATTAAACAAAAATATTCTCTAGATTATTTGTCAGATGAAAGAACCACCAGGTGTCACCTACTGAGTGGGAAAACTGCAAATCTTCTTGGCTCTTGGATGGGCTCTCTGCAGTGACCTGGACCAAGAGGGGATGGAGAAGTGGCCAAGAGCTGGGGCTTTTCTCTCAGCTAGAGACACTCACACATTATTCACAGCCCTGCACCCCAGAATGGAATTGCACATCTCAGCCAGAGTTACAGAAATGTGCCTGGTTTTTGGGTTATTTGGTGAAGGGAGGCATTGCTGGGTTGGACACTCCACACATCCCTGCCCAAATCATTCCTTACCAGGCTTGCAACAGCCTGAGTTTTATATAAAACCAATCAGCATCAGAAACATCTGCCAAGGCTGAACCAGAGCACTCACCACAGGCATGGCACAACTCTCTCTTGAGATGAAATCTTTCCTCCAGTTTCCAGTTCTCACAGGCTCCAACTGAAAAAGCACAAACCACCTGCCCTTCCCACCCAACTCCAGCCACAACAGCCCATTTTTCTTTCTCCTCACATGACCAAATTAAAAAGAAACAAATAAACAACCCAACCACTTCATTCTCTCTTCAGCACCAGCTGGAAAGGTCAAAGTTTGATAAAATCAAATCTCAGAGTGACCTGATGGGACCCAGCTGTGTGGGACAGAGGTTCAGACAGAGCCAAATTATTACTCCTGAAAATCCCTGCAGGAAATAATAGAAAATAAAAAACAAAACCAAAGCCAACAAGTATCACAAGTGAAAATGCCCTCACTTTTCTGAAGAGAGAACCAGGAACTGCACCACACTGGAATGTGTTGATCCACTTGTTCCATGTACATTTTACAGCTGGAAGCAAAACCCAAATCCACTGCCTGGTCAGGAAGAATAATGAGGAGTAAGAGAGCAGCTCTGGGGAGTTTTAGTCTGAAGCAGCAGCCACAGCCAAATTCAAATTCCCGCTCTCCACTGGACACATCTGTGGGAAGCAGCAGCTCAACAGAGCCCCAGCAAAGAGGCACCAAATTTCTGTTGGGAAGAAAAGCAACAAATCCATTTTTCTTCCTGAATTGCTGATCAAAAGGGCCCAGTGAAACAGCATTTCTGGAATTAAATGTTTATTTAAATATGCAGATGACTTTGTTTCATTGCTACAAGGTCAATATTCGCTTTCAAATGGAAGCACTTTATTTGGTTGAATTCTGTCTCCAGAAATGAATGGGCAACACCAGAACCTTTTACATTGGCAATGAAATCACAACACTGAGATGCCACCGAGATCAGTGCTCAAACACACATACACACACATATACAAATAAAAAAGTGCTCAACATCATCATGTTAAAATAGAATTTGGCTTCTTTTAGGTCTTCTGACATTTCAGGCAGGAAAACAAAAAAAACCCAAAGAACAATATGCATCAAACTAAATGAACTTCTGAAAAATACTCAGCATTAAACACAACTTTGAGTATCAGTAAATATGTTTCTTCTCTATTTACAGGTGTTAAGAAAGGGCATTAGAGACTTTTGCTGGGGATCATGAAATTTCATAGGAGGTACAGTCCAGGCTGCTGGGCAAGATTAGTAAATCCAAGCAGAGTTTTTATAAACCAGTCACATATTTAGTTCTTCAGCGTTTGCCAAAGGTAAATTCTACAAAAATTATTCATTACCCTGAATAATGGCAGCAGAATAAACGTGTGCAGACTATGAGATATGACTGTCACTATTTCTTAAATCAGTTTTAAGATCCAGGCTTTTGGGAACTACTTGCCAAGTTTATAAAAACTCCATACATGGTCTTGTAAAAAAACTTGAGGAATCAATCAGTCAGCTAAAGCTAATGCTCCTTCTACAGCACAATTTAGAAACACAGACATTGCAATTGTTCCAATGTTCCACAGAGGCTGACAATAATATACTGTCCACCCAGATTAAATATAGAAAAGCAAACTTTGATCTAATTTTTACATAGATGGCACAACAAGAGGTGAAAATGAATTCTTAGCTGCTGATTCAACAGTGCATTGGACACGAGAATAAAAATACTGCAGCTAAAAATATTGTAAGGATATTTTTGCACACCTGTTAATTGTTCAACCCTTTAGATCCCCTGGCAGGTGGAGAGCACAAAGCCACAGGTGCCAACCATGGGGATCCCATCCTGCTCCTGATCGGAACAGCTCAGTGCCCATAGCAGCAGCAGTGGTAAGGCAGTGATTTATGGATTCTGACCCTCCAGGGCTGCAGCAGAGCAGCCCCAGCATTGGTGCTGCCTGTGCTCAGCACATTTAGGGTGGGTTTAAATCACAAACCTTCTGCTGGTTCATCCTGGCAACTCTTAAGCACCAATCACAACAGCTACAGGATGAACTGTAGCACCAAGGGACTTTGTAAAAACAAGACTTGGCATCTTAACTGGAGAGAAAGGGACAGAAATATGAACACCACACATAACCCAGCTCAAAAATCACTTCATCCCACATGGAGAGTCTGAGATTCTGGGATGTGTTTTGATGTGCTGACCCTGCAGGACAGCCCAGCAGGCAGCAAAACAACACTCACCTGCCTGCAAACAAACCCTGAGAGGTTTCAGTTTGGGGTCACTGCCCATAGTGGCTTCCATATAAAATTTCTTAACTTGCAGGAATTGTACAGAGAACGCTGGAGTTGCACTAGAGCCAGGAGATTCCCACAGACAAGGTGTGGATCCATGAATAAATTTGGCCCTCAGGAGCTATCAAGTGGCAACTGACTCTTGCAGGGCTCAAACATGTCCATGACTGTAAAACCCAAACAATGGTAACAATTCAGGGGAAACCAAGTGAGAAGAGAGAAGTTTGTAGAAGTTTAGAGGGACGTTGACCCTTTATTAGGCAGTTGAAGTCCAGATCATGTGAATTTTGGAGATAGTGTAGCTCTCTTACCACTGTATGTCATGATAAAGTGCAGAATCACTTATCCTACTTCTGCTTCAAACCAAACCATGTGAGAACAGGGTGGTCACAATTCCTGTCTGGCTGCTGGGTCCAGGTCCAGTCCACGACAAGATGGGAGAAGGAAACAGTGCGGTTTCTTTTTTTTTTTTTTCCTTTCCTCTTTTATTTATCTAGAAAAACTCCGTTATTCCAACATGAACCGATGACAACGCACAGGAGGTCATGCAAAAAGAAGAAGGCAGGTCTGAAATGCTGAAAAACAAACCAACCAAAAAGAAAAACTGCAGAGAGATTAAACCACGAGCCACAAAATAACGTGACCCTGAGGAAGGTGGGCGCAGGCAAGGCAACAGGGCGAGCATGCAGGCTGGAACCAGAGCCAAACGGGGCCTGTGAGCAGCAGCAAGGGCTGCCAACCAAAATGCCACTGTCTGTGTCTGTGTGTGTGTCTGTGTGTGTGTGAGGAACAGCAGGGACACAGGAGGGGGCAGAGAGAACAAGCAGGAAAACAAGTACATACGTGAGCTTCAAGGGTTTCAGGAAACAGCAGGGTCAGAGGGGTTTAATACTTGGAATGAGCATCAGCCTGGATTTGAAAAAAGAGAAATAAAGGCTGACAAGTATTAGTGACCTTTTGGGGAAGGCAGAATGTTGAATAATGCATGTGGATCAGGTTTAATATTGACAAATTGAGAGCCCAGTCCAGCTGCTGCACCACTGGTCCAGGGGAGGTTTTCTCCTCCTTTCCCCGCTCCAGAGAGGAGCTGCAGGCTCAGCACTAAAGGCACCGTGTGAAATGCTGCTGGACCAGGGTGTACACCCAGATGGACTGAGGGACAGGGGGACAGAAAACAGACCAGAACATGCTTGGGACTCTCTGGCTACCCCCTGCATCCAAGGGCAGGCAGCAGTTCTCTGACAGAAGGGATTGGGCTGGGAGAAGTGTGTGTTGTGTTTGACAGGGGGGCTGTGCCAGGCTGGCAGCAGAGTGGGAGAGGCTGATAAGGAAATCCAAGTCACAAGTAGCATGCCATGGAAAAGAGCAAGCATCTGAATGGCACTGGGATGGAATTTAGCTCTGAATTTTTCAAGTGGGAACTCCAGACAAGACTGGGAGTCTGGCTTTCCATGGGTGTGTTTTAACTGCCTGCAGGGTAAACAGACCATTGTGTTTCTCCTTCTGTGACAAGCTCGCCCCGAGGTTCTTGCACCAGCACAAACACCTTTAGGAATCTAAAACATAAGAAAGACAAAAAGAAAGAGACTGGATTAGAAAGAGGCTGGGGGAAATGGGGTCCCTTAAGAGCAGCTCTGCCTGCAGGAGGTTAAAGGAAATAAAGCAGTGAAGCATCTACTGGGTTACAGGGCTCAGGAAGGCTCCTGACTCAGACACAGACCCTGCACCCTCAGCCCTTCCCTCCAGCCTGGGACGAGCATCACTGGGGCTCTGCTGTGCTCTGGGAGTAAAGCACAGGAGCAGGACCCTGCCAGCACCTGCTTTGTGCTACTGAGAACACAAACAGCTTTTTCATTTTCTGTCTGCAAAGCAGCATCTGCTCCAGTGACAGCTCCAGAGACCATCCATGACACTGAACAACAACAGGAAATTAAATCAAAGAATTTGCAGAGGAATCCAGAGCTTTCCTTTCCACCACAGGCTGCAGAGGCCTTTCCTTCTGCAGGGAAGCCAGGAATATGCAGGTCAGTGAACCAGCCCAAGCCTCCAAACCCCTGCTCTGGCCATCCCTGTTCCCACAGACTGAGGGCTGTCCAGTTTGTCCTTTGGCCAAGTGAATCTACAATCCAGGAGCATGATTTGGCCCCAAGTGCTGTATCCAAGGGAATACAGGCTCAGTCCAAACTTCCTTTGCATTTGAGAGACCAGGGGAACCTTCTCACCTCCTCTGCACCCACTTCCATCAAATTCTTCCAAATGACAGCACAAAGAAGTTTTCAGAGCCACAGCAAAATATTTTTCTTGAGAAGAATTGTTTTTGTGCTTAGAGTGAGAAGCAGCTCTGGGCCATTTGCTGTTCCTTAGGAAAGTTAAATTCCACTATTTTTTGCTACTCATTATTGTCATCTACTAGTTACTGTCATTAAAAAAAACTCAAAAACCAAAACCTCACAGGAATGAGAAAATATAATGTTTATTAGAAGACACCATGGTACATCAAGCTATAAAGAGATTCCTGACAGATGATGATTCTTTAAAAAATAAGAATAGAAACAAGACAACCACACTGGCCAGGTTGAACAAACCTTAACACACAACAGCAGTTCCTATGCAAGTCCAGGTGCAGGCAGCTGAGTAACCAAAAACACTTCTCAACATCAGAGGGACTGAGTAGTTACCAAAACAGCTGGGTTAAGCAGAACAGCCTATAAAACCATTTATATTGATACACATATAAAAGGATAAAAACAATTCAAGTAACTTTAGTCTTTAAGTTATGTTATATACATTTTTTTTATACTGGGAGAACTAAGGGCATGTATTTAACAAAAGGATTTTAAAAAGCCACAGTCCAGTTCATAATTACCAACTCCTAAATAATTTGGCAAGCATTAAATAATCAGATATATCCTAGATAAAAAGTGCATCAGCATGGTTAACTTTTACCTATTTATTTATATAAGTCAAGGCTCTGCATGATGGTTACAGCAAAGAGCAGAGCTGCAGCCCTGGGAGTGCCAGAGCTGCCCAGAAGGAATTACTGATATCAGAGGTGAGGGGGAACAGACCCACAGCGCCAAAGGAGCCAAAATGCTCATCAGCCCAGGCTCCAAAAGAGTTTAATCAAGAAGTTTAACCTCCCAAACCAGCCTCTACTGCTGCATGTCACCCAAACAAACACCCAGCCTTTCTGCTGGAAGGGAATGTGGGATTTCTGCTGGGTGCAATGCAGGGTTTGCACAGAGCTGGTTACTCCACGCAGCTTCTGTTGTGTCACACATTTCACAACATCCCTCAGTGAAAGAGTTTTGTTCCCAAGCAGATGATGAGGTACCAGAGTCAGTAACACAGGCTGGTCAGTCTCTGAGCTAGTTCTGTGTTTGAGAGTTCTCAGCACCAGACAGGAAGAGAAAAGCCCTGCAAGATGCTACACCCAGGTGTGCACAGAGGAGCTTCCTGCAGGAATCTCAGTGGGAGCAGAGCCTGCAGCTCTCATTTCTATTCAGGACAACAGTGCTGTCTGCACTGAATGGACACAGGCTGTGACATTTCAGAGCCGACCTGGTACCTAACAAAGTCTTTCAGTGATGGAGATGGGACATTCATCTCTTCTAAAGAAAACCTTCTCAAAGAGAGCTCTTAAAACAACCGTAGCAGCAAACCAGGAGAATAAAGGGTGGACAGGCCTATGCAAACCTACTCAGAGATTTTCTGAAGTGGTTTGTGCACATCTGGAAAAAAAAAAAAAAGGCAAAACAAGATAGGCATTACTGTTCTTTTTGTGGCAGGGTTTGCCAACACCCTCTGACCAGAGGCACCCCTGTAAATGCCATCAGGAGCCCTCACACAGGGGCTGGCAGGGCACAGACCCAGCTTGGTTCCTCTAAAGATCAGGAGGGCACTTGCAGACAACTTACCTGTCCTGCTCAGCTCAGTTCTGCAGCAGAGCCCTGACAACACAGGCTCCAGCTGAGTGAGAAAGCAGCTTCTCACAGAGCACTGAGCAGTGGCACTGAGCTGCCCCTGGCTCGTGGCACCGCCACAGCCTGGCCAGGCAGGTAAAGCTGAGCCAGGACTGGCTCTGCTGCCTGGGACAGTCCCAGGGGCTGCTGTGAGCTCCCACCCTCCTGCCCTTCATGGTGCCAGCTGCTCAATCTTCTTTCCAAAAAGAGGAAAGGATTGTTAAAGTTTGCAAAGGCTTTAGTATTTACAGTATTATCTACAGGAATGTCATCACTTCTGTTTCAAGGACTGAATCAAGTCATTTCTACCAAGACCTTCCAAATCAATCTGCAGCTTCCAACAAAGTTCACCTTTTAAATACAGCAGCATTTCCTCCAAACCTCTATGCTGCATTCTATGAAAAGTTATCTTTTAAACCAGAGACTTGAGAAATAAAATAAGTAAACATTATCGTTCCTATACATCAGATATTCATAGATAACATTTGATTTTGTTCCTGAAATGCAGCAAAATTAATGGAAAAAACTTTAAATTATCTGTAAAACCTCCATTGTGGGTACAGAAATGGCTGCAGCTGTATCAGCCTTCACCCCTAGTACAATTTGCATTTTCACTTGGATGGAAAGGGTCCCTGCCTGTGGCAGAGGGTTGGAATGAGAGGGTCCCTTCCAACCAAACCAGTCTGTGATTCCATGAATTCTAATCCTTCAGCCTTGTTCTGGATATAAATGGGAATGGATGATCCATGTTCCTCTTTCAAAGGTTAATAAAAATCAACAGAGGGGGCTGAATATTTTGTACTCTTTTGCATCTCAACTGAGCATGTATTTGCCAACAGGAACATAAAACCACTGCATTATGGCAAAATAAAACAAGGCCCAGATTTTCAGCAGCAGACAAGGCACTGCACTGATTAACACTGCACTGCTCAAGTTTCAGTGCTGGTTTATGGACACAGCCCTGCCTTCTGTCTTCCTGCTGCCTATAAACCCCAAAGAAAATGGTTCAGTTTGCTTTTGACTTGGATGAGGCTGCTTGGTTCACACCAAGAACTCTCAAGTCTAGGAAACACAACAATCTGAAGGATTAAGTGATTGAATAAGCACAATTATTTAATAGTGGAATTCTAACATATCCTGATTTGAAACAGGTCCAAAATATTTTGATTTCTCAGTGTATCCCATTATCAAGTGTTCAGCACTGGCATTTACTCCAGCCTGGTCTGCCCTGCAGCACTGCTTCCTTTCACAAAACATTGGGGAGGAATTAAAAGCAACAAACAGCAGCTTATGGAGCCCAAACTCTGAATGTCTCCATTGATCTCATGTAAGCCAAAGATTAAACCATTAGTTCTGGTCATCTGAAACAGCAAATACATCTGAAATGTAGCAAGGTGGGGAAGAACAGAGGAGCTTTCTGAATGTGTTACCCATTTATCAAGGACCACAGTGCTCTGTAGAGGGGTTTTGGTAAGAGCTCTCCTTCCCCTTCCACACACACTAAACTAAATTACCACCAGTTTTCAATCCAAGAACACAACAGGCTCTGAAAAGCTCCCACACAGACACAAACCAGCAGTCTGAATATTCCCTCCATGAAGTCCCACTGAGTGACTTTGGGACAGAGTTGACTTGTGGGTGTGTCTGAGATGCCACCTGTGTGTCTGAGGAGAGCCTGAAGGATCCCAAAGGGCTTTGTGCCTCCTGCACTAAGCTGGGTGTGCAATGGCTATGACAGTTGAGCAAACACTGTCCAGGAAAGGCTGCATTTCCCCTCTGCTTTCACAGTCTCCCACACCACCCTTCTCTGAGCAAGAAAAGCACATTTTGCAGTACAACAAGCCATGATTAGTCCACGTACGGAATAATGCACTTGGTGGCATTGTACAGACTCTTAAAAGGCTCTATCTGCAGCACAGAGCAGCTTCAGGGCTGGATTATCTCTGTGAAAGCAAATAAAACAATAATAATAGCATTAAATATAGGTCATAGCACCTTTGGCATTTTTGTCCAAATAGACTTCAACATAGGAGGTGGGGACATAGCCCTCCTCATCTTCGTTCCTCCGGATCCGCGTCCACCCGTCACCCTTGTCCTCTTCTATTACATAGAGCATCTCTCCTTCTGCTACAGAGATTGTTCCTTCATTCTGACCTGAAACACAGCAACAGCAATCAGGAACTCAGACCATGGGTGGACACAGCTTTGTGCATCACTGGCAGCAGGAACAGGAGTTTGTGGTTCAGGAGTCAGCAGTGTGTGCATAAAGAGTCAGACAAATGTGACCCCGAGAGCAGAGTTTTGGTTCTTTCTCTTGTAGAGTTCCTGAGCAACAGGAGCCACATCCCTGTCTTGGTGCCTTTCTACAGAATCACACCAGAGCCTCACTTGGCTACTTCAGGTTTAATGAAGGTTTCCCTTGGCATATGAACATAAAAAAACCCAGTCAGTGAAATGAGGGAAAAGTTGGAGTGATACCTTCAAATGTATAGAGAGCTTTACATGTTCCTATGGTGGGTAGTGGTTCTTCATCATCAAACTCATCATCAAAGTCTGTTGCAGGGATTTTCATCTCAGTCTCCTGGCTTTGCTCTTCTGTGTAACTGCCATCGGGGCTGCTCAAGAGAGGAAAAACACAGCAACTATAGCAACCCACCCCAGCAGCACAGAGAGCCACTCTGCCACCAGGCTGGGGCAAGGGGAAAACCCAGCTGGAGCAGCTCAGTGATTCCAGAGCTGCCTTGGAATCCACAGCTAGCTTGGGCTGTGACTACAGAGAAGTGAGACCCCTCATTTTGAACCATTAAAAGCTGTAAAAACGCTCTGGCTCGCTCGCCTGTCACACAGAACATCAGAGTCAGGAATGCAGGTTTTTGAGGTGGGATAGGGCAGGTCAGGGTGTGTGCAGCCCCAGCCTGCACAGATACTGTACCTCTCTCTGTCCTGGGCACAGCTGTTCACTGCTGCCGGGTTCTGTGCCTCGTACACCCCGCTCTGGCGCCGGGGCTGCTCCGTCCGCGCCGGCAGCCGCCCCTCCACCTCGGCCAGCCAGCCCTGCCAGACAGAAACACACACACAGCTCACCCTGCTGGGACACTCCTCACACCCAGGCCACACAGCAAACCTGCTCATGGCTTTTCAGTTGCTCAGATTCTGGACTGTCTTGCTCAAAGACACACTTATTAAAACGTAACCATTTTCTGAAAACAGCCTGACAGAGAAGCAGCCAGCAGATGATGCTGCTCTAGTCACAACCAAGTAAAATGATGTGTGGCTGCTTAGAGTAGTCTGAGTAACACCAGAAACTCAGCAACTGCTGAATGCACAAGAACAAAAGCTGGGGAGAATGAAAGAGCCACTGATTTCAACCGGGTAGGAAAGCAATGGATAGTAAAACCACATCTGAAATTAATGGGCTGGATCTGTTTATGTTCAAAGCATAATGCAGAAAGTGAAGTCTTTTCTCAGCTGTCTAATCCTTCTCATGTAATTATAATGGGCTTCATCTATTCCAAACACTCCCCTTCTGTTCTGGAGATTTTATATCACCAAGCAGCTTCCTGTCCATGGCAGACTATTCCTTAAACAATATTTCATCTGATGGTTTCTGTCTTGCTGTTAGTCTCTAAATGGTGCTTTGCATTTATGTCACTCTGACTTTCCACAGATGTCTGTAACATGATGCTTCAATTTATTTAATTAATTAAATCAGCATCTGAAGCCCTCTGGGCAGTCCAGAGAACACTGCATTTCCTCTTCACCTCCACTTAATACAATTTGTTTTCTGTGGCAAATTTAACAGTGGGCTGGCAGCCCCAGGAGATGGTGACTGTTTATGTGACACAAATCAGCTCCAAGACCCCAATTAATGCAAAAGTGCTCATGGAGGCCCTGCCCTCACACCCCAAAGTGCACCAATACATCTGGAAAAGTCAGGAAGGCCCTGCTCAGACCTGAGCAGGTTTTTACTGAGATGTTTCCTCCCATACCTCGAATTTCTGAACTTCTAACCGCAGCTTTTCAATGTTCTGCCCCAGCTCTGCCAGTCTGAGGTCCACACTCGCTGCATCTCCCATCTGGGGGTTCTTGATGTACACATCTTTCATCTTTGTTAAGGCATCTCTGAGGGGCAGAACAAAAATAAAACACATTTAAGTGCAGCTGGGGGTAAATGCCTTGAATAAACTGTCTCTTCTTCACTCTGAGTTCAACCTAAGCTGTTACAAAGGGAACTGAGAACACCCAGATGAGGCTTTTGCCCTGTATAGAACCAGCCATTGAAAAAGAACAATAAAATTATTTGCCAGTAGAGAATTTACACTGTCAGAGATGAAGAACAGTGAGTTACCCACAACATGAGAAAATACTTGATATTGATTTTTAGCTTGACATGATTTTTTATGTAGTACAACAGTACCTACTTGCTGCCCTGGGGAAAACAACAATAATAATAAATCTCACACCATTGCAATCTATGACAGCTCCAGCTTTCTAGACTATTATCTTCCCAGTTTTCAGGGCATAGACAAACAGCTGAATCATTATCATCCATCATGGGCTGACCTCCAGTTGAGAAAGTGAAACAAAGATATATCAATAACAGAAACGGAGGGCAAACCAGAAATTCTCACCCAGCCTGTTGCAGCTTGCCTTTAGCAACCAAAATAATCTGAAAGATATTTATTTGTTTCACACTGCTCAAAAGGAAGCTGGCTCCAGATGGTTTGTGTTTGTCACAGCACAGGGACAGACAAACTTGAGGCTACAAAATGTGACCCAGCTGAGTCCCAGGACAGCTTCACTGGGCTGCTGATGGAGATTGCAGAGCTGGAAATGGAATTCTGGGCTGGTTTTAGGCACAACTATTCAGATTTTCTCCAGGCATTAACTGGTGGGAGAGAGGTTAATGAGAGTCCCACGATTCAAGTTAACACTCTTTATACTTTAGAGTTTCCCACCAAACTCTTGACAATTGCAATCCTGTGCCTTTGCCCTGTGTGTATGGAAAGTGGGAAAAAGTGTGGGTGGCAAGGAAGTGGGACTGCTCTGTGCCTGAAGCCCTAAGGGACAATGTTGCAAACATATGAGTCACAATTATTACTGTTTAACTCTTATTTAACTGTTGGTGCTATTTTCTCCTTCATAAACTTTCTTCCTTTAAACTTCACTCTGCTGCAGTTCCATATCTGATTTAAATGTTGGGTTACCTCACAATCAATATGAACAGAAAGAAAAACCTGCACAGAGGAAAACCTAAGTTACCACAGAGGGAAAAATAAAGCAATGACAAATCATATAACCACATTTTCTTATCCATGATAAAGGAGAAATTCTGGGTTAGTAGGCAAAAGAGGCAGGTTCTTGAATGTAGGTTGAACACAAAATGTAGGCAGAACACAAAATGTAGGCACACATGTACAAATGCAAAGCAGTTTTTTAGGGAAAGACCAGTCTCAAAATCCTTCAGGGAAGAAAAGTTGTGTGTCTCACAAACAGAACACACTGAATCTTTAATGCAACTCCAGAATGTGAACAAACACAAAGCACAAACACAGGCTGCCAGAATCAATTAAAGTGTGTAGCTAAAATAGCCTTATTCTCAACCACAATGATAAATGCAGCCTTGTACAAAAAGCATTCACAAAAGCACAGGAGTCATTATCTTCCTGCTTCCAGGAAATCTAAGCTGCAGATCAGAGAGACTTTGGATGATGCCATCATGCCATAAAACCTCTCCTGCTGGGATTTACCCAGGTCCATCACACAGGGGCTCTGCCCAGTGCAATTTCACTTCTCATTGGAGTGGTTTGACTCACCTTGAATCCATCTCTTTCTGAATGTCCCTGTTTAGTTCATCCACCTTTTGCTGAAGTTTCTTTCTTCTTTGCTCAGGTGGGAGATTGCTGAAGTCTTCTGGGCCTGCTCCCTGCACAGAGTGGAATGGAGGGTGGGGGGATAAGGAAAAAAAATTAATAATCCAAGTCTGAAAGAATGCTTTGGGATTGCATTTAGAAAACAGCTTACAAAAACCTGGGCAGAATCAGTGGTCTGAAGCACTGCTATTATTTGTAGTGTTATCAGTGAGGAACTGGATGCTCTCAAAATGATCCCAGGAACACATCCTGCTTCCCTAACAGTGGCTGATCAGCTGGAGAATTCCAGAATTCAACAGCAAAGCTGAGAAATAATTTCTATCTATATTTTTATCACCAATATTTTTTCTAACAGAGCTCCCTTCTCATGGAGAGCTGATCCTTCCTGCCTTCTTTCACTCTGCTACAAACAGCATTCCCATAAAACAGTTCCTGGCTTTTATTCCCATGTCACAGCTGCACTTCTCCTGTGCACTGAGTGCTGGTCCAACACAGTTCATTGATGTCAGGGCTCTCCTGAACACACCAAGCTAACAGAAGCACTCCCCACTGGACTCTGCAATTTAAAAAACATGCTGCTTACTTTCCAGGGTGCACCTTCCACGCCAAAGTCTCTCAGCTTTTCCTCTCTCACTTGTACTCACACAAAAACCAGAAGTTATATCAAAGCCATAGAATCAGTCAGTTCAAAATCATAACCAAAGGAAAAAAAAATGTGAATACCACAGTGGTTACCTTTGTGTGATTCTGCTTGAAAACCCCTTTTCTGCCTTCTGCTATGTCTCCTCTTGATTGCCTCAATTTGATATAGCAGATAGATGACACATAAAATACATCCACACTCTTTTCTTCACAGTAACACCTATTTTTGCCTTGCCAGAAGGCAATGGAGGCAGATTGGGTGTGCTCTACTGAACACACATCAATACTGATTAGTTGCACCATAAGGGAGTGAGATTCTTGTGCATAGCTGGAATTTGGGCAGGTTTTGCTTGTTTTGCCTTCTGCTCATTTCCTGTCCCATTTCTAAGGGGGATATGGGAGAAAGGAAGGTAAAAGCACAGAGCTGAGTAACCAAATTCAGTTCACCAGCTCACTGAGAGCCTGGGAGCAGGGCTGGGCCATCAGTCTTGCTAAAACACCAAATTTCTCTCTGAGGAGAGTGATTTAGAGGAGACACTGCCACAAAAGCTGCTCATTAGATCCATGGCTCTGTACTGAATGTGCTGGGACACTGTGACTTTCTCCTGCAGCTGCAGAACAAGCTGTGCAAAGCCACTCTGGGGGTGTCAGACAGCTGGAGGACAAGCACAAACAGGTCACCTTCTCCTCTGCACTGGCCATTCCAAAGCCACAGAGTTGAGGAAATTGCTGCTGTACTGATTGCCAGTCAAAGATGGCATGTGCTGCTAGGGAAGCCTTGAGTATCTGTGCAATAATACACTTAAAATTCCATTTGTGAGACAATGAGAAAGCAAATTTCAGACAAATTACTAAGAAAGTTATTCTGATTCTGAAACTTTACCCACAGAGTCCTTCCAGTGCTTACATTGTTTGATGTGCCTGGTAGAGCAGAGATCTATTTTAATTTACTCTTTAACATTCAGATTGTGCTCGACAGTAACTCCCACATCACAACAGACATGAGAGTGATTCAATCTATTTCATGGATAATCTACACTAAAGCCATACACATCTTTTTAAGGCAAAGCATCTGGAGGCAGCTTTGTAAACAAACAAGCAGTTACAGGAAAGTCTAGATCACATTTTCTGACATATCCTCCTCACTTCTAAGCAGAAGAGACAGGCTTGAAAACATCCCAGTTGTACAGCAGTAGACTGCAACAGAGTAAAATTTGGAAAAGCATCTTTTTGGAATCTTATTTTTGATTCTTCAACTTCATTCAAGAGTTCTAAGCTGGACCAAACCCAGCAGCTTGGCTCACAATGCTTCAGACCAAAGCAGGAGCTGCACACCCACGGCTGGGAGGGGACCTCACCCCAACTTTAATCTGTGCTCAGGAATTTCCTATCAGGAGCTGAAGCCCCTGCTCCAAAAAGGAGAGTCAAGGAGCAGTTTTTACACACTTCATGCTCTCAAGCACAAACACACCTGGGCTACCTCTCAAGTCCTGGACATGTTCTATGTTTTTAGAAATGCTGCAGCAGTGAGGAGAGGGGGAAGCTGTGCTATTTCTGATGTGCTGCTCACAAGGTCTCCTTGCAGAAAGACAATGAGATTTAGGATTCAAATTGTCCCAAGATGAAGGACTGGGAAAGCAGAGGCTGTGCTAGGACTGGTTTCTGGGCTGGAGCTGCATGTGAGGAGAACATCAGCTTTTTCAGCCTCAGTTTTGGCTCTTGCATAGTGAGATATCCAAGATGAGATTACAAAAAGCTGCTTTTCTCCATCTGAGGTGGAAGTGGGTCTCAGCCCTCCCTGCACATCTTTCCAATTTCTGCAATTCCCAGGGAAAGGCCATGTCAGCCATTTTTGGAGGATTTATTCCTACAAACAAAGGCTTAACTCAGCTCCACAGCACACTAGCACTGTGACCAAGAAAATGAGTGGAAATCTGGTATAAATGCATTGGACTCCCAATGGCTTGGTTATAGCCAAAAGAAACTCTGCATGGATTCCAGGCACTCCCACCATTCCTCAGACCTGCCACAGGTCTTCAGTGAGAAGCAACCTTGCTAAAGGAGCCCAAGAAAGTCACTGTGCAGCCAGAGCAGCTGCAGGACCCAGAGCTGCTCCAGGCAGATCTGGTGCCCCACACCTTTCTCTGGATGAGCTGCCATGAGCAGGAGAGCCCCACAATGATGTGTCCAAGCACAAGATTTATGTAGAATCACAGAACAATTTGTGTTGGAGGGAATCTTAAAGCTCATCTTGTTCCAACCCCTGCCATGGGCAGGGACAACTTCCACTGTCCCAGGCTGCTCCAAGCCCCATCCAGCCTGGCCTTGGACACTTCCAGGGATGGGGCAGCCACAGCTCCTCTGGGAACCTGTGCCAGGGCCTCAGCAGGGAAAGGAAAGCACCCAAACTGGTGAGGAATAAGAGAAGTTGGAAGCTAACACAGTTTAGGTGTCCCTGTGGATCCTGTGAGGTCCCCAAATGCCATCCCTGGCTGTGGCTCTGGTGTGTTTGCACAAGGTGGGGCAGCACACCAGGCACATTCTCCTGCTGAGGGGCTCTCAGGGCCAGAGGAATGTGGACAAGGTGTGGAGTGTCTCAAGTAGAACAGCACCTTGTGCATGGAGCTCAGCATGCAATCTGCTTCCCCAGGTCTGCTCACCCCTCCCCTTCCCAGCTCAGTAACATCTTTATCTTACCACAGTTCAAGAAACCTTCCCAGCTGCATCCAAGATGGATTTAGGATTCACACATATACATACTCTCAATTTGCAAATTCAAATCAGATTGAGTTAACCTTGTTGGTTAAGGTTTACAGAATTTTAATTAATGTCATTATTGGTTATTCTGAAGGACTACATAGGGCTGTAAAATGTAGGCAATAATGATACAGATTTCCAGAAATTCTGGACATGGAAAGCAAACTTTGCAGCTACTTTATACAGAAAGACATGCATGGCTCTCTGGAAAAAGTCCAGCAAGCACAGAAACCTTTAATTTTTTCCCTTCTTTTAATGTTTTAATATATACTTACACAGTAGCAGCATTACTCAATGCTGCTTTTCTACATTTTCATAGCCCTAGATTATAAAAGTGAAAACTAAACTATATATTAGAGTTAATTTTTTAGCAGCTTATTAGAAGACTGAATTCTGATCACCTCTATTAGACTCCAGACCTGTGTATTCAGATTTATCTGATAAATGTCAAAAAAAGCAAACACAAAGAAGAAACAAATTTAACAGTTAATTTCAGTGTCATGTCACATGTGGCACAGTGCACATTAAAACACACACAGGAAACTGTGATTAAAACACAGGACAGGCATGCTGTAAATGTGCTTACCAGCTTGAGAGAAAGCTTCATGTAAAATTGGAGAGATACAGGGTTGGGGGAGAGAGAGAAAAAACAACAGTGCATCAGTAGAAGAGGAACTTTTTCAGGCTGATGTTACAATAAAATGACACAATCCCCTTGCTGTTGGAAGGCAAAATGGGTCACACTAAGAGATCTGTGCAAAAGTTCACAAGATGGGCTTGGGCAGCTGCCATGGCCTGGCCAGCAATGGGAATGGGAAGTGCTGGACCTGGGCACAGGTGAAATTGGGTCTGGACTGACTGACAGCAGCACAACAACAACACTGGGAGCTCTCACCACAGCAACAGCACTGAGCTGGGAAAAACTCACAGCTTGCAAATGTATGGGTGTCACTGTAGATCAAAAATGTGCTGAAATGCATCAGGCACTTCAGGGAAGGGTTTGGGGGTAAGCCCTGAGCCAAAGCTCGGGGGAGAGGTGAGGAGCAGCTCCAGCAGCACCCAGCACCATGGCACCTCCAGGGAATGCCTGCTTCTCTGGCTGCAGCCAAGGACAGCAGCCCTGGACTGTCCCTGTGGGCTGCACAGTGCTGCCCAGGCAGGCACAGAAAGCCATTCCACATTCCTGAACAACTCAGAAACAAATACTCAGACTCAAACGTACTTTGGCCATAGTCAGAGAAGGTCAGGCCCAAGGAGGAGGAAACAAATATCTATTCCCTTGACACCAAATTGGTTCTATGACAGTGTGGTAAGACATTATTCAACCTCCTTAAAAGATATACATGATCTAATTCTTCAGAAGTTACCACATTTCCTCGGACAGAGCCCAAACATTATCTTTTAGTTATTCTGGGAAAGCAAGACTGAAAGCAAGACTGGAGCAGCTCTGCCCTGCCTCACCTGCACACACAGCCCTGGGCAGGTGACCAAGAAATCCCAGGTGAACAGCTGTGCCTGGGCACCCAACCACCAAAATTCCCAAAGTCACTTCCAGCACTGCAAAATGACAAAACTGCTGCAGTTCAGAGGGGTTTCCAAGAGACAGGGAGACTAAAGGGCTCAGCCTGTGCCAAGCACAAGGGAGCTGCTGCTCCAGACCTAAAGCCAGATAGAAAGGGAGAATTCAGACTGCCCCCAGCCTCCTCCTCCAGCAAAGGGCACTGAGCTTGCCCTGCCAGCTCTCAGGGGCAGCAGTTGTGAAACGCTCCAACCACCCCACAAACCTGAGGTGAATAAAAGCACATGCTCAATGTTAACAACAGCTGAAAGGTAAAGGTTGGAAATGCCTCTCTCCAGGCAAGGATTTGTGCTGCCAGACTTGGGAACATCTTTTCATTCAAGTTCTCTGTCACTACCAACAATGGTGTTCTCAAACAGATGCTCCATTTTTAGCAAAAACACAGTTCATTAGGGCTGGATTTAAAATAAAGCCTCCACACCTCTTGTGGGCAGTTGATTTAAGAAATACACTTTTTTTCCCCCCCAAAAATAACAATTCCCATTAGTTACCAGGATTTGTACAGCAACACATGCCAGCCATTCAAGGAAAATAAATGGCCTTGAAATAATAGTGAAATGCTGCATGTGAACTGATCCTTCAGTGCCAAGGCAGCAGTGACACTTCCCTCTGCAGTCCAGTCCATTAGGGAACAAACACATGATAATAATCACAGTGCCACAAAGAAATTCACCCTCTGAGCTAAAGAGGTCATTAAAAAAATAAAGCAAACAAAACCAATCCATTGGAGAGAGTGATCACAGAAGGAGAAAGAATGGTCTGAAGAAATTCAGCGTAGGCAGCTTGTGTTTGCATCATTGCTTTAGCACTCCTGTGAACTTTAGCATAGACATGATCAGCACAAATTGAGATTCTTGTACATAGATACGGACAAGACTCATGGTGCAGAATAAATATTTACCTATGAAGCACTCTAGGAAGGCACAGATGTATGCTACATGCTCTAGTGGCTAAACACTACTCACTAAAGGCACTAAATACTGCGGAGAATCATCTGCATCAGGGCTACTCTTGTGCTGCAAATTCAGCAAATTTGAAAGGGATTACAGACACTGTATGCCCAATTCTTTTGCTGTTAAGTATGACAAAAATAGAGAACTTATTAATAGCATTTCCAAATAGTACATCAAGGATTGTTATAACCAGTATAAATAAAGCAGTTCATAGGCTGGAAACAATGAAATGCTGAAATAAGTCATATTCACAGTTTTCCATTTCTGAAATTTATTGGTAATTTTATGTGACAGTGATTCAGTTTCTATAAACAAATATAAGCAGATTGAAAATAAATCTGCATTAAACACTACATAACTACTTTTGCCCATTCTGTTGGGTTTTTCACAGCTAGAAACTTGCTCACAGCTCCTGGGAGAACAAAGGCATTTCCCCCCGAATGATCAAATAAATTACATTTCCTTCAAATGAGCAAATATGTTTCAAGCTGTCAATTTAAACCATGCCTAGTTTAGTCTAGCAGGGAAAAAATGAAGAGTCTAAGAGCCACAAGCTTCAATAACACATGAGGGAGCATGAAAGCCAGCAGGTCCATGTGTTATTGGACAGTCACGGCCACCAACCTCACTTACAGAAAACAGGCTTGAAATAAATCACTGGACTTCCATACATACAACCAAGAGGTAATTTTCTTTTCTTTTCTTTCTTTTTTGTGGCCCTGTAACCATCTCCCCATACTCTGCTTTGTCCAAGTAGCAGATTTAGAGGTCACATATCTTGATTCCATGAACTGCCATCATTACAGACAGCTCACAGGAGCTTCCCAAGGCTCTAGGGAACACTCCACAACCAAGGCACAGAACTTTTGTGATGCTCAAGACTGCATTGATTAAATAATTTAAAAATAAATGTGCAGAACCCGTTTACAACACTTTGAATTTCACAGGTCCAGCTACTTCAATTGTGCCAATTTCAGCATTTCCAGGACTAGCAGACATGACCTTTCCTGCACATCACACCATAAGCTGCCACTTGCCTCCCACCAAATTGTCCTTGGCTCTTTGCCAAAGCACATTGCCACAGCACACTGCTTGTAAGTGGGGTTAGCGACTGTGCAGCAACAGTATGGGCTGATCACACCATACTCAGACTTACAACATATTCCCTAGCCTCAATGGCACACGTGGGTGTCCCTAAAGTCCTCTTCATGAGTTCTTTGTGAATATACAAAGACTGTGTCTGCTGGTGAGTCAGCAAGAGAAAACACACATTGGTTACACCGGGATGAGCACAGCACCTCTGTGTTCACTGCTCTACAGCAAAAGAAAGCTGGGTGTTTAATTCCCCTCAAAGTGCAGAGTGGGAACCTCCTGGCAAGCAGGTGCAGGGCAGAAGTTCAGCATGCTCAGAGAGATCAGAACATCTGGTATTTTTAAATGCTTGTTTAAATACCAAGGTGAGAAGACATCTCTTGGTGCTAGAACAAACCAGGGATTTAATGACCCCACCCACCAAAAAGCCCCAGTGTTGGCACAGAGGGAGCTTGGGTTGGAACAACAAATGTTCCCAGGGCAGGTGGAGAGGGGTGGTTTGCTTGCTGCCTCTGCATGCTCACACAACAAAGAACTGAGCAGTGGGGCAGATTCAGAGCTCAGTGTGGAGGGACAGGAGTGCACAGAGTGTCAGAGATGGGCGGGGAGGGACAACAGCAACAGTGCAATGGAAATAAAATCACATTGTAATGAAGTCAACAACTTCCACTAGAAAGGAAACCACAAAATTTCCTCCGTGTGCTTTATGGAACTTGGATGGTGGCAGTAATGTCTGCCCCAGCTCCCATCCTCCCTGCTCAGTCATTTCCCAGGCTCTGGGGAGAGGGAGGAAAGCCAAGTCCACACAGATCACACAGAGTCAAAAGGTGTAAGTTCTACCCCTGGATGTTGCTAGTTTGGAGGATTGCTCTTTGAAAAAAAACAAATGGTGCTGATGTTACTGCCACTGCAGCAATAAAACTAAAGAACACAAAATTAATACCAACCAGCAGAATACCGAGTTTCCTTTGTCCTCAAAATGGAATTAGAAAAAGCAGAGCAAGCATAAATGAAATTATAAGTTATGTAACTGGTTCCTCATTCTTTGTGCTCTTCTGGCTTCAACTTCCCTAAAGAGATGAAGCTGATTTGAAGGGTTGCACTAATTTTATGGTGTCTTTTAAAGCAGCTATTAGAAAAAACACTCCCAAAAAATGTATGACAGTTTTTTCCCCTTCTCCTAGTTCTGATCCATAATAAGTGCTCTAACAGTTTTATGGTATTCTCTATAATGGACATTTCTGCTGGGGTTTTGTATTTTGAATAAAATACAAAAATGTGATTAGAAAACCATAGACACTGACAAAAGTCAGCACCTAAATTTTTTTTGTTGTTATTTTTTTTAAACAGACTAGGATTTCATACTGGCAGTGACCACTGATACTGGTTTTGGTGCCTCCACATTAACCTTGTATCTGTTGTGAATTATTCAGGCATCTGCTTCCTCCCATGAAAACAAGATTCATTAGATTTTTGGTTTGGAAGCAAAATTAAAACCAGTCTGGGCACAGAACATATCACAGCTTATTATATAATTTGTTTTAACAGTCACCAGTGATTTTGCCAAATGCAACCTTAGATGCTAAACTAAAATTTTAAAAGGAAATTGCTAAAACACACTCCCCTCTCCAGACAGGCTCTGATCTCTCAGATTTCATGGAGGAGTTGTATGGGAATCCATTCACATGTTCTGTTTCAGGGATCAGTTACAACCTGCAATTCCTGCTGCTGGAATTTATCCTGCCATGGTCTCAGGACTTGCTTGTGTCAAATAGTTACTTTTCCTTATTCCTTAAGGCAGTGCAAAAATAGAGTGTGATCCCATTTTTTCTGAAGAAAACTTAGTTCCCTGGCTTTGTAGGATTTGAAAGCTCAGGTTATCAAGAAATCCAGGAAGCACCTGCTTGGCAGTTTGGCAGAATACTCCAAAATAAGACTTGAAGAGCCTTTGGGCACCTTCACTGAAGGTGTCTGGAGTGGAATTCTGCCAAGGAACAAACCCAGCAGTGCAGAGACAATTCAGAGCAAATGAAATGATCCAAACTCCTGTTACACTGTGCTGCCCTGCTGGTCCCTGCATGACCTTGCTAAAAGTTGCTTCCCTGATGTACAAATCAAATGTTTTTCTGTGCAGAGGAGATTTCCACCCTACATCCTCCTCATTCCTCTGGGAACACCACAATCCAGTATTCCTGACATTAATGCTCATGGTCCTGAGCAAAATTAAGATGTTTTGGGATTTTATTTAATTATTTTCTATTCTCCTGTAAAAGAAATCTTACTAAACTTAGTAAGATTAAAGCAGAATTAACAGTACTGTCCAGTTGTAACTAACATAACAAGGGTCATATCAACTGAAAGAAATATCAAGCACTCATTTTTCACCTGATAAATTTAAAGGGACTTGTGGGTGGTTCTCGATTTTCTTTTTGCCTGGTTAGATTGATTTTATTTCTGAAGGTCATACAGCACTTTGATGATCCCTTAATCTGATCATTTGTAAAAAAATATCACTAAGGACCCATAAAATGTGAATTTGACAAGTGTCCAAATGAGACAGAGCAAGCTGCCAGAGATTTGCAGCCTCTCCTCCTCCTCATATCTCTGGATGATCCAAGGGGCCTGAATTCATCCCTCTGGGATAAGAGATGATGATCTGAACACTGGACTCCAAATCCTGAGGATGAGTCAGGCAGGAAAAGTATTTACATACAAACATCCTGGTAGCTGACAGGGGAAGGAAATGAAATAGCAAAAAAACACAGTGAAAGGTTTAAATGAAGATTTAGCAACAGCCCTTCCCTGCACATTCTCAATGAATGTGTCAGCAGAAACTTGAGGGATTCCAGAGAAGACTACAGGACATTGTTCTCATTATTTTGCCTTTCACACAAAGCACTTAAAACAATATGGCATGCAGAATTCTTAAGGTGTGCTTGGATTTCTTAGATAATACATTAAATAATGGTCTTCCTTCAGGAACTATTTAAAGCAATCAGTTATATTTGTTTATATGGCCAAGCAATCAGTGAATAGGCATCTGTAGATTTGAAATACAAACTGAAGTGCCCTTGAAACTACAAACCAGTGTTTTCAGTCAAGTAGGAAATACTCAGAACTATTTTCAACACTTTGAATGCCACTATGGAGCATCAGACTGCAGCACATCCCCTGACCTGCAGCAGTGCCCCCAGCACTGCCAGGACCAGGAGGGCTCCAGGTGCCACCCCTGCAGTGGTGCCACCTCCCAGCACATCCTCAGCTCTGCTGCTGCACAAGCAGAACTGAAAGTCTGTCTGTACCTGGCAAAACCACGGAGAGAAGACGCTCTGAGCCAAACTGCAACTGAGGGAAGGAGGGACCTGTACAGAACCTGCCTCTGGACAGCTCAGAAACTTCCCACTTCCCCAGTGAAACTGGGATGGGAAGAAATGGGATTTTTTTTGTGTTCTGAGTATCCCATTAAATGGTAATTTCTTAGCAAAGAACTGAAACTGTTTAAAACATCTTTATTTTTAACTGTTCTGTTTGCAACCAGGCGAGACAGTGCATTGTTTACAGCGCTGTTCTCAGTTCTTTGTAACCAACCACTGAAGTTCCCCATGGAAAACATCTCTGCTTTTATACAGCTCCAATCCTCAGTCCTAAATGAGTGCCTGGAGGAGAATTTGGGCTTTTTAAAGTAGTCACTTCCTCACTGTTACTGTCTGCTCTAAAAAGCTTTTAAAATACTGAACAGTTTTGTCTCCTTCCTGCAATCTTTACAGGAGAAAATAATTCTAAGGACTTTCACCTAGGAGGCAAAGCAAATTTTCAGTGGAACCATGTCATGTATGAGTTTCTGGGAAGATGAAATCTTATTTTAGTTTGAAAAATGGCAAATTTTATCTCAGGAACCTGACATTTTATTTACTGCTTATGAAGACCACCAATGAGAGGATTTAATTCCACATGAACACTTCAACATTGGTTTATGAATAGAACCACAGATGCTGTCAGCAACAGGAACAGCAGCTGACCTGGAAACCCTCAGGCCATATTTCCTTCTTTATCAGCAGCAAAGGAGGCAGGGACACTGAGCATGGAACAGGGGTGGTGTGGCACAAAGTGTTGGTCCAGTGTGACCTAAACCCAGATGAATCCCCAAATCAGCCAGGGAGGTTTTCAGCATCTTTCCAACATACAAAGTTTAAACCAGCACTAGCACACTGCTGCTGGCAGGGGAATCCCAAATCCTGCTCCCTCAGAACCTCTCCTCTGTCATTTGGAGCTTGCAATAAGGTTTTTGTACAGAATATAATTTTAAACTGTACATCAAGGCACTGAGAACTGTGTGTGACCTGGCAGCCCTGGCTTAAAGCACACATGAGCATGGAAAGGCTTTGTTACCACCCAGAATCAGTTCACCTTCCTCATCTCACCTGTTTCTCATGGATACTCAGAGTTCCTACACAAACTAAGCACCTGCACCAGAACAGAAGTCCCCACTGCTCCAGTGTCACAATGTCACACCATTCCAGACTGAACTTTTACCAGCTGAAATCACAACTATTATCTGCTGGAATCCCTACTAATCCTCTCCTTCTGACACAGACATTGAGCTGAACCCACCCTGCAGAGAGAAAAACTAAAGATTTGACTTCTTGCATGAGCATTACTCAATGTCCAGCTCCTCCTTCCGGATTTTATTCAAACCCCTCTTCCCCCAAGACACCCAGATGATTTCCACCAGCAACTGCACTTTTTGTGGTTTCACTGTGGGGGTTTTGACTACAAATGCCTTTGCAGGTTGGGAACCCTTGGCTTTGTCTGCATGTTGTGATAAAACACAATGTTCACAAAACAAAAGTTTGTACATAACAGAACGTGCAATAAAAGCGCAAGAAAGAAAAGAAAGAGAGAGAGAGAGAGAGGTATCCAGAGGAGAACTTACCCCGCGCTTTAGGCTCCTGAAGCAGTGGATTTTGGGTTTGGAGGTCATGAACTCGTTGAAGCGATGGGAGAGGGGTTCCTTTTGCTGCTTGGGAGACTGGGGGCCGTTGGGAACAGCAGAGGGTGAGGCAGAGGCAGGGGGAGGAGGAGGGGGCTGATGGGGGGATGTTAAAAGGGACATAAGCTACGTATAAGAGATGGAGAAGTGACAGAATAAAAACCAAAAAATAAAAAGATAAAACACAAAACGAAAATAAGCATCAAAACCAATATTTGAAATCCAGAGAAAAAAACCAATTAAATAATTAAATATTAAAGGCCATGGTTCAAAAGAGGGGAGAAAGCAGAGGTTAAGAGTCGTGTTAAATGAAGAGTTGTGATAAATGAAAGTATTAGTAAGTGATGCAACAGAAGAGTAACACAAAAGTATTTTGAAGGAAGCTCATGCAGACTCTTCCATGCAGCACTGTCCCCATCAATTGCCCTGTTCTGCTCTGTGGACAGCTCGGAATAATGCATATGGATAGAGCTTTCAAATACCTGAATTTAAATGGATCAGATAAGGAAGGTACCTTAGTGCCCAGTAGCGTTTCTATTATCTGGAAAACAACAAACCACATTCCTTCCTGCTTCCAGATCACACCTCAGCATCACACTTGTACAGATCATTCTAGGAATTTGCTCAGGAGTTAGTCCTGCTTGTGATTTTATTCTGGCTACACTGATGCAAGCACCAGACAACAGCAAGTCCTCTCTCACACCAGCACTACAGCAATGACCCCTTGAGAACAGGGAGATTTTTAAAACTCAAATTTAAGTGGTTGGGTAAATGATCAGAGCAAGAGTGAGGTCAAAAAACTGAAGCTATTCTGGGCTTCCATCAGTGTTAGTGACACCTGATTGAGTCCAGTCCCCCTGACACGTCCTGGTGACCCCAGATAAATGCTGCCATGCATTATGGTGTAAAGTATGACAGTGGAATGAAAAAGGTTTAATGGGTACATAAGTTAATGTGGTCTTCTAAACAGTCAACTGCTCAGTTAGTCAGGCTCCATTAGTTGTGATTCAGAGTGAATCCCAGCAATTCCCTGTTCCCAGCCACCCACCTGCTGAGCCCAGTGCACAGACTGGAAAGACAACACAAATGGAAAGGCAAGGAGAGTTTGAGGAGTGTCACAACAGTGACACCACAGTGAAGCTTCCCACAGGTAACAATGTTAGTTGGCACACATGGCACTAGGTAAGTGGTTTAAAACTCCCTCTGAGTTAGGAACAGAAATGGACCATGGCAGAGACGTGACAACTCAAGTTAAATTAATTCTAAAATTGCAACATAATTAATGAAATTATACAACAAAAAAATTAAAGTTATAAAGAAACTTAAGTAACCAAAGACTACAACAAAACATCATATTAAGACATCAGTTATTAACTTTCTGAATCTAAAGTTCTCTTTACAAAAACTGAACTTGCCAAGATTACTAGACAAGACACATACTTGTTATTGACAGAACACATACTAGCACCAAGCTCAAGTCTGCAAACCAGTACCTTATTTTTCTTGATGAATGGCCATAACTTGCCCTTGGATTTGCTACCAAACTTGGGCTCTGACTTGCCATCCCCTCTGGAGTTGGAAAGGCTGGATTCAGACACTGTCCTCTTCATGGGCTGCGTGAAATCCTCAAAGTCGACGTCTCCAGGAGGCTCAAACCCTGATTTAAAGGCTTCTATTACCATCTGGGAATCCTGGAATGGGACAGATCCAACAAAGTGTAAACATAATGGCACATTAAAGCAGAACAGGAAAGTTTGTGTGTGTGGGACCAACCCTGAGAGTGACCAGGCTCATTCCTGGGAATGAATTCCCTTCCAGAGCCCAGGGTCAGTGCAAGTCTCTGCACCTTCTGCTGAAAAGGAGTAAGAGCTTATGGACTTTACTGACTAGAAAAGCAAATCACACTTCAGTCAGTGACTCACAACCAAGATTTAAGGTACAGATTTGCTGGCAATACAGCTGTTAACATATCAGAGGAAAATCCCAGTAAATACTCCCATAAAACAGAGTTCTTGTGTGATCACTCTGCCACAAGTCAAAAAGTTGGGTTGTGAATTTAGTGCCAGTAAATGGCTGTAAATGTTTGATGAGCTTTATCCAACATCCAGGCAGTCCAAGGTCACACCAGCAGCCCCATGCCCTGCTGTGGGAGCCACTGAAGCCACATTCCCTTTTGGCACTGCTAGGAAGGATCTAAGTCAGCCACAAACCGGCACAATGGCTTTGCTCTTTTGTTTTGGACAGAGAGAAAAGAAAAAAAAAGAACCCAAACAAATCAAAGCCAAACTAATCCATAGCATTTTTCCTACTCAAGTCTACAAACAAAATTAATTATACATAAGATCAAATTCAGACCTCAGCTTGCCAAATGCATTTAAACCTAATGGACTTGGAAAAAAAAAATCCTAATAGACTTCTTATCTGCTTGTTTTCTTGGGAAGAGAGATTATGTTATACTCTAACAGCTGTATTCCCAGATCCCTAGAGATGCTGTGCCTTGGCACACAAATATCTTATTCTCTAGAGAAGAGCATCACTGCCCTGTTACATAAAAAGAACTTGTTGCTTTGAAGGCATTTCACAGGTTCTGTGAATGGCTGTAGGTAAAATGCTGTGTAGAAGAAATCTACTGGGATATGAACATATCCAGAGGCCAGGTTCCATTGAGCAAAACAGGTACAGCAAAAGCTTTGCAAAAGTCTCCATGGGATTGTGAAGATCCACATGGATTTAAAATCCTCAGTTTATCAGGTGGCACCATGAAGTTCCTACATGAGTTTTAGGGAGGCAGAATAACACTTTCCCATCCTTGTTTGACATTAAAACTTCCTGAGATCTAAACTTGAAGATATTTTTCATGATAGGCATGAAAGCAAGATGAAGAAGGATTAGAAAAGAGGGGGGAAAAGTTGAGAGAATTGGGATTGTTCAGCCTGGAAAAAAGAAAGCTTTGGGGTGATTCAACTGCTGCCTTCTAGTACCTAAGGGGAGCCTACAGCAAAGATGGACAGAGATTATTTACAATATTCACAGAAGTCTGGAGTTTGTGGGTGCCCCATCCTTGGGAGTGTTCCAGGCCAGGTTGGACAGGGTTTGGAGCAGCCTGGGACAGTGGGAGGTGACCCTGCCATGGCAGGGGTGGAACTGGATGGGCTTTAAGGTCCCTTCCCACCCAAACCCTTCTCTGATTCTAAGAGATTACACCAGGTTATATTAAATACTCCACTGGTATTTTACCCTATGCATGGAGATTTTCACTTTTCCCCTCTGAATTTTAATGTTCCTTCCATTCATTCAAAACATCATTCTGCTACAATGGAACTAAAAATAACCAGCATGCTCCATATATCAGAGATAATGTCATAACAGGAACTCCAAGCCCATAACAAATTAATTTTATCTGCTGCTAGAGCCCTCTGAATCAAGTTCTGCACAGGTTCACCTGGCAGTCACCACAGCTCACACTTACCACACAACCTTTGTGTTGTTCAAGTGGTTAGAAAGAGGAAATGGAAAAAAACCATACATAAAACACAGTGACAGTGAAGCAGTAGTCCCTGCTAAGTCCAGGCAGTTTCTGTTGGCATTACCAGGAATTCTGTGCAGTGCAGTGAGGGAACAAAGCAATCCTATTTCCACAAGTGCATGTTTAGTAACTAATCCAGCACTGTCATTATAATCAACACAGTTAGAAATTACTGCTCCAGAGATGAGAAAATCCTTGATAATATTTAAGGAAAAAGAACTCTTTATAAACATGACTGTTTCCAGATAGAGCACACTAAACCCTTAGTAGCTGCTCAGATATAACTGTTTTGGTTAAATAAAATTTTGGCAGCACAGTGTTTATAGGAAATCCTGGTAAATTCAGTATCAATGCTCAAAGTCATCATTTTCCAATGATACATTTCCAATGTATGAGCCATCATGGACTTATTTGTGAGCAAGAGAATATAAAATTCACCCTGATTCAAAAACTCAGCTTAAGTTTCATGTGTATTTTTCTAAGAAGACTTGGACAGAATGTAGGTTGAGATTTGAACCTCCCCAGTATGATTTCACCATGCAGCACCAAAAGCTGTACCTCAAGCAGGGGATTTTGTTCTAATGTGGGAGTCACTGCCCCAATTCCCCCTTTTCCCACTCAGAGTGGTTTCCAGATTCCTGAGTTTGCTATGCTGCTCTCTGTGAGAGCAATTGTTGAACACAGAGTAGAGGATTAATTTCCAAACTTCAGCCTGGGGCTTATGCTGCCAGTTCATGGCTCCAGGCAGTGAAGAGCTCTGAAAAAGATTCCAGTGAAAAACATGTATGGGAAATTCAAGCAGGCAGCAAGACACACACTGTCAGTGTTTGAAGCACTAATGTGATCCATGAGAAAGGCTGGAAGAACAGAGGGTTCATGTAGGAAGGGAGCAGATCATTCTGCAAACAAAACAGAAAACATATTTGCCCTTGTGGTTACTGTACATCAGGAAGTTCAACTGAAATCTTTTATCAGCCTTTCCATCAGACAGCTTTCTTTGCATCCTGTGAAGGAAAATGTTACTCAGAAACCAAGATTTGCTCATTTACACATTGCCAGCAAACCTCAAACCTGCAAAGAAATATTTTACAGAAAGATTTTGCAATAGTTAATGCAGTCAATACTTTAAATATTGTCACTATTATAAAGCTAACTGGAATTAAGACACTTCTGAAACATTCAGGTTTGTGACTACAGAAACCACCTTTATAAGAACTGGTGATTAAGTATCTGAAATCACGTCCAACATCACACACTGATGCCTACTTTTAAATTGCAGTATTACAAAAAGCAATTATCCTAATAAAATGAGAGTATTCCTTAATAAAAACCAAAAAGTACTGGCATTTCTAGGTGTTAAGTAGATTTGGGAAATAATCTGAGCACATCCTGCCTCAGACAAAGCAGCTTGGGACAAGAAGCTGCTCTTTGGTTTAGTTCTGTGACTGCAAAGCTCTCGTGCTGAGCCTGGCCCCAGCATTTCAGTCTCCACAAATTTGAGACCAATACTAAAGATGACAATCAGCAAAGCAACACTCACATTCTTGTGATCCACTGATTCTGCAGCCTTTGTTATCTCATCCAGACACTTGCCAATGATGGGGATCACCTGGCGGTCGACTTCGGCGAAGGTTTTCATGGATTCACCTATCCTCACGATTCTCCTTTCCTCCATCTCTTGGATTTTCTAAAATATTACATTTCATTCAGGTCAAACAACAATATTAACTTCACAGTCTCACCCAATTTTCCTCTCCATCTTACATTAACTACTTTAAAACTTAGAGATTAAATATTTTTAAGAAAAACTAGGACAGATATTCTCAGGCAGGCACCAAGTGATACTGCTCCCTCAAATATCAAAATGTCATTCTAAAAGTAATCTCTTTTACTATTACTGGAAATTTTTCAATTAACTTTTTATGCAAAAAATGCTGATTTGTCAAACCACAGCTTTAGACTTTTGTAAGGATGGTTCCTAAGGCTTTTTAAATAATTTCCTGTGCATGTTAGGAACAATCTTATTTTCACTCCACTGTAGAATCCAAAGAAAGCAAGATCTTGATGTCTCCCCTTCTTTTCCCTAGAAGGCAATTTTTGGTGTTTAGGGAGTCTTACAGTACATATATAAGATGTGTTCATGTACAACAAAAACACCACATGTTGTTCACAGCACAGCTCCTCACTGCTCAGTGGATTCAGCTCCAGCATCTCCAGCATCTCTTCCAGGGGTCTCTTCTTTACCACAGAGGGAAACTGACTGTGGCACAATTCACAATTCTATTATTCCAAATTATATAATGAACAGGAGCAGCCTGTGTCACACTGGAGCAATCAACTTAAAAATCCCCTTTTTGCCTTGATCCACAAGCAACATCAATTCTTCACAAAACAATTTATTTCAACATGTAACAGAAAGCCCTGGAGCTCACTGGTGCACTGGCAGGGAAGAGGGCACATCTGCAGGACTTCAACATGCCCACTTACAGACCAGAGTGCTCATCAGCTCCAGGATTTGCTGGATTCCAAGAACAGTTTATCTCAAGGCATTGGTTTGAAACACCATGAGGCAAAAGAGGAGGAGTTCAGCCCACAGGTTTCAGCAGTGGGTAAGAAAGTGCGTGTTTGCCACGCTAATATCAGCTACTTCTCGTCTGATGACGAGCATGTGACATGTCCTCCCTTGAAAAACTTCATTTTCCACTTCTGATGCTCATGACCCATTACAATGGAACAGTCATTTAGAAGTTCTGTTCTACTACATTAACCTCAATTCATTCATTCAAGCACAAACTCACATCTTCACTCAGAATGAATCTGATGGTTTTTTTATTCTTCCTCTGCAGCCTGTCCTTAGGCACCCTAAGACAAAATCAGCAGCTTGCTTAAAACCCTTTGGATTCACTGTTGCAGAATTACTGTGGTTCACATTTAAATATCTGAGCACAGGTTATAAAGGGCTGCTGGACTTTAGAGATGCAACAATGCCCAGCTGCCTCCTGCCCCAACAATACCAGTGATGCTCTCCCTCATCCCCAGCTGCACAGACACAGGAGCTGAACAGAGAAAGATTGAGAGGATTCCAAATCTGTCCTCATCTGTCACGACACTTCAACGTCACCTTCCTTGTGTATCATTGATGCCTTTATATCTAATTTAAGAAAAAGGGGTAATTTATCCTCCCACCTCTCAGGGTGGCAGATTGCATGTAAAATTTGCTAAGAATGACCAAAAAAAAAAAAAAAATCAGCAAAAATTAAAAGTCATGGTCACAGAACTGAGGTGATGTGCAATGCTCTTGTGAGAGGATTATGGGTTGCTCTAGAGCCCTGCCTGACCCTTACCTGGAAGATGTTTGGTATGTGTGTGTAGTAATGCTCATGCTGTTCACTGTTGAACTTCTGTAGGGTGGAAGAATATTCAGCTTTGCTGTCTTCTGCCATCTGATGTCTCAGCTGGGCTTGCTGCCTTGCCTGAGGAAATACCAAAAGGAATTTGGTAAATTATAAATTTAGGCTATATGGAAAGCAATTGCATTGTGGTAATCCTTATTTTACTACCCAGGAACACTGTGAGACTGAACACCAGTTTTTGGGTTACTCCTGTTCTGTGAAACATTTCAGCTGCAGTGTGGACAGTGCTGCTGCCCCTTCCTGGGGTTACAATGTGCTATTTCCATGAACCATTCTGCATTTCATGAACAGCCTCTGTCTGAGCTGCACATCAAATACCAAAACAAGTTGGCCCCTCCACCTGCCCAGGGGACAGGCACCTTCCCAGTGCATCCAAGGGCACACTTCTTGCTCCCCCTGTGCCCTGGGGGATGGCACCTGCTCCCCTCTAAGGAGCTGCTTCCCTCTTGGCAAGCAGAGTTTTCTGGGGAAAGGGAAGTGAAGAAAACCCCAACAATTTTGTCTCATTTTAGCCAACACATTCATGACAAACCTCTTGGCTGTGTGTGCCCTGCAGAGCCCTTTCTCCCTCCTCACACAGCCCTGGCATGAAGCACACAAGGAAAGGGGAGCCTGAGCAGCAGCTGAGATGCCTCCCTTCCTATTTTTACCCACACAGATGATTTACTTTACTACCCAACATAGCAGAGCAGGGCAATTAATCTCACTTCTTTCCCTAGAATAATCTGTCCCCAAGTGACCCCTTCATGTTGTCAGATTCCTCCCCTTACAGTTCTGTTCCCAAGGCCTTCTGTTATCTGTTTCACTGCCCAATATTCTTCCCTTGCTGCCTCTCCCATCTGTTTGGTTTAGATGCCTTTTCCTTCCCTGCCTTTGGCCTTCATACAGCAGCTCTTCCTTCTCTTCCCTTCCAACATTCCCTTTGCCTTTCCCTCATTGAAGTTCCCCCTCCCTGACTGGAACTCTGCTGCTGAAATTCTCAATTATTCCTTAAGACAAGGCAGAAAAATGCTGCTTTAAAAACCAGTTTCAGGGGACACAACACAGCAAAGAATTTCAGCATATTTTAAGTGGGCTCCCATTAAAACCAGTTCAGAACAGGGTTATTTCTTTGAACTGTTCCAAGCAGACAATTGTTTCCTGACAATAAACCCATGGAATACTAAATCATGGAACGTTTTTGTAATCATAACTGGAAGGTAACAAATTCTGCCAGGAGGTTTCAAATCTCAATTTGTAAAGAAATAGCCTTCCCCTGCATTTGTCAAGTTTGCACATCTCACCTAATAATTTATTTCACCTCAATTCAGATATTGCTTCTGCAGTTGATTGTAGGAATTTCACAGATCCCCTTCACATTCTTTCTACAGAAATAATTCAAGCAGAATAAGGAGATACTGGGCACTAAATGCATCACAGGAGATGAAACAGTATCATCAAATGGAGGAGAATGTGACTATAACCAAATAAGTGAATCCAATAAAAGACTTTTTCAGCTTTGCTTGTTCCCAGGAGTTTTAGCTGTCCACTAACTCCTGCAAAGGATGAATGCCTAATTCCAGAAAATTCATCTCCTGCAATCAAATTCCAAGAAGTCACATCAATCATTTCCTTACCCAAGTGCTCTAAAGTTTATTAAACTTTACCATCCACACACTCACAGACAGCTACATTAAATACAAGTGGAAGACAATATATCCTTGTGCCATAGACACAAATTTAGCAGGAAAACAAAGTCAGCCATGGAAAGGCAGGCAGTTGTAAGAGTGCTTCACACTCATCTCCCAACCCCTTCCTCACATCCCAACTGCTGCAGATCAATATCCATTTGTGAGCTCCATTCTCCACATCCACCTAAGAGGAACCCATTGTCTGAGCTGACTTTACACCAGCCTCACTCCCACTCATCCAGCTTTCTCTCTTTTTCAAAAAAATAATTTTAAATAATGCAACTCAGGAATTTGTCCCTTGACTCTATCGCTGAAGCAGAAAAACAAGAAATCCATTATTACATTTTTCCAGGCAGACCCAGCAAGTATTAAAGCCATCAGAGTTCATCTTCATGAGCAAACTCATTGGCTGGATATGACAAAGCCACTCTGAGCTAAATGTACACAAGAGTAGACACTCAGTTTCCAAAATGATCTTAACTGGCCCCAAATCAGAGGGGGCAGCAGATGAGTAAACAAAATTGGGTGAATTCCAAACCCAAAACTTTTAATGTGAGAGCCCTAGTGATGTTTTGTTTCTCTTGGCCACTTAATGCATTTGGCAAGCTTCAAACTGTTTAAATATCTTTCCAATGAGGTATTTGGATCTTTAAAGAAAAAAATCTAGATTTTTTTTTATTACTTCATTTCAGTATGTCACTTCCTCTAACATCATCACTTCTAGTATTATCAGAATTGTACCTGATAGTGAGACTCCTGCACTCTGCAGAAGCACAGAATGATAAAAACAAGTCAATGATGTCAAGTTTCTCATTCAGAGTAATGGATGCACTAGTCCAGAACTGCAGAGAGTCACAGAAGCTATTTCAGGAGTAATTTATAGCTGGGCTTTACAGAAAATGAAGTTTTGCTTCTTTACTGCTCACTTGGGCATGCAAACAGTTTCAGAGAAGGTTTTTTGGGAGCTTCTCAGAGTTAATGTTAGAGGATTTGCTCTGAACAGTATTTCCAGGAGGAAAGGCTTTGGAATAATTGGGGTCTGGAAAACCAGACAATGACTTCAGAGGTAGGAGAACAATGCTGGGATGCAGCTTTCAGTCAACACATTCTCTCCTTTAACTGGGCAGGGCTGAGCGAGCAAGAGCTCAGCTTCCAGCCCCATGTGTGAAACACAACCCACCCCTACAGGCTGACAGATTGCTCAGCTGTAAGAGATGGACTCAGTGCAGCACAAACTCCCCTCTTCAAAGGGAGAAAGAATGAGGTCACCTTTCAGCACTGTAGAAAAGCAAAAAGGGTATGAACACCTGGGGGGGTTGTGGGGAGAACATCAGCATTTTGTTTCCAAATGCCTGGCACTGCAGAAGATGCACAGATTTCACACATCTCCCACCCCAAACATACCTCTGTAACAGATTTTTGCCCCAAAATAAATGTGCAGAGTGGGCAGTAGCTAACTGCAGCAAGTATTAACTTGCAAAGTGTTGCTCCCTGTGGCTGTTTTCAGTACTTGAAAAATAATTTTTAAAAATCAGACCTCAGCAGCACATCCAGCCTAAGTGAAACACAACACTAAATCCAATGGCAGTATGAGCTGGCAACACACACTGTGGCATCTCTCTCAAGGCAGCAGGAAGAGCACAAACATTGATTTCTCAAGATGATTTTAACTACATTTCCTGTAGATTTTCTTCTTAATATCTGAGTTGCAAAAACCAGACTCTCAAATAACAAGTTAGTTTAGACAAATGACTCTGCCAGGAGATGCCAGGGTAGGACACTGATGCACTGAAATCTGACTTGACTGAAGTATTCATGGGGGTATTCCTTTCTCTTTTGAAATAAGAAATTGGAAGAAAGTTAACCCTGCAAACCTTTGAAATAACCCATATTAGACAGATATATTTAGTGTGAACCTTCTTTTCATCTGCTTGAAACCACCTGCAGTTTATCAATATGATCAGCAATCAGTGCAGAGAACAAAATCAAAGAATTACAGACAAGGGAACTTATCATAATCCTTGCAAACATGCAGCACTAATAAAGCTTTATATATTGATCTGAATTAAATCAGTCCTAATACTTTATGCCTTTGAACAGGAAGATTTAACAGAGAAAGGAATATGGACACTTTATGATGGGCACTGTCAACCCTGAAAGTGTAAGAAAACTTTTGCAAACTGCTACACTTCACATAAAGGTTCTTAGAGAATTAAATTAATTCATAATTTTCCATTTACCTGCTCCCCCAAGTCTTCTTTGATAGGAAATGCAACTTGTGGTGAAGTATAGGAGAGATTTTTAAAAATCAAGTACATTTTCTGCCATTTTGGTCTCCAATGGAAGAAAAGAATGGGAATACTTTGCTGAGAACAATTTTCTGAGACACATTCCAGAAACAGCAAAAGGGTCAATAGACACACTGTCTTCTGGGTTTACACAGACAAAAAATGCAGCTCCTCAGGGCTGTTATGGTGGGAGTGATATGAATAGCTGAAAAGGGCAGAAAAAAACTTTGGCTGCTATTCAGCTGGTCCACACGAAGCTGAACAGTTCAACTCCTCAGCAGTTGCTGTTGTCCAGAATGGCAGAGTTTCCAGTCAAAACTTTGGTGTCACTTTGTTTCTTCTTTCTTTTCTCCCATTCTGCACCCCCTCTTTTCTTTCAGACTCAGACAGCATGTGAGATGCATCACTGCCAGGCCACTGCCTGCCAAAACAGATCTTTGGCAAATCCAAGATCAGACTAAAATGCAAACACACCAAAAAATCACCCCTGCCCCCTCCCCTCTCAACTACCCAATCCCTTCAAAATAGCTTAATGATAAAGGCAGACTCAAACACTTCACCAATTTCAGGAATGCTTTCTATTGCTCCCAGGTTTTTCAGCTCCAGGCTCTGTCCCTGTGAGCACCGGGCACTGGGAGCTGCAGCACTGGCAGCGTGTGCAGGATCATTAATAGCAGTGGGCATCCTGCCACAGACTTCAAAACAGGGCCAGGGCTCCAGGCTTGGATTTACATAGCCTCTTTACTATTCTACAATAACCAGTTGGGTCTCTCTGAACTGGCAAGCACAGAAAGGATTTGAAATTTGCTTTCCCGAAAACAAAAAAAGCAGAATGGGGGGTACAAAATAATAGCAGCGAAAGAAACAAAAAGAAAAATCCTTTCTTTTAATATTTGAAGAGGTGGAGGAAAAATCTGAGACTCTGTGGGTCCCTGAAATCCTTTGGCTGAATATAATATACAAATGAGCAAACCACTGACAGAGGATGGAAAATCTTCCTCACCACATCTCAGGAATTGTTATCTAGTGCACACAATTCTGCCAGAATTCAGAAACTCGCACTAACAAAAGATATCCCCAAACAACACAGCCCTGCTGAAGCTCTAACAGAGATAGATAAATTAATTAAGAAGAGCAGCACCTCTCAGCACACTGCTCCAAGGCCCTGGGGAGTAACTGTGCCTCAGCCCCAAAAGTTTGTGTCCTTGCACTGCCATTCTCATGCCATGAATATTAAATAACCAAACTCTCTGGATGACTGAACTGTGAATCCCTGCAAACACTCAGGAGTTTTCCACACTGCTCAGAGAAATGCAGTTCTGTGAGGATATCTGGCAAGTCTAATTCATTATAAAAGAAGGATAATCTCTGTGGATGGAAGGTTATGTGGATTTGATGGAGGAGGTAACAAGAAAAGATGTATTTGGGGCTCTGTTTAAATGATTTCTGGAGTTTAGTTGTACCACATAAGCAATTAAACCCTGCCATGTATAAATCTGACTATTGAATATAAATAATGGAAATTATTTCTTGAATATAAATAATGGAAATTTCAGGACTGGGTAACAGATTGCTTAGCTCATACTTGAAATACTGGGCACAGTTCTAGTGCTCTCCCTCCAAGAAAGAATTTACAAACACAGCCAAGGCGTTGAAAAAGTTACCAGGACAAATTCTGTAGCCTTGAAGACCAACTGTGTGGGTAAAATGCACAATTTGTCTCTCAGTGAGGTGAATTACCCTGAGTGACCAGGGTGATGGCTGAGGGTTTCCCAGCAGAGACAAAGGCATTGTCCCCATTTGTCAGGCTGTACCTGGAATATTGTCTTCAGTGGTCCCCACTACACAAGAAGAACACCTGGACAGGCTGGAGAAGGGCCAGAAAGGCCACAGAGATGATCCAGCACAGGGAAGCTGTCATGTGAGGAAAGGCTGAGGGACCAGGGTTAGGTGAGCCTTGAGAAGGAAGGTTTGGGGTGCTTGGCACTGGGCCCCAGGGTTGGGAGGGTGGCTACAGAGGAGATGGAGACTCTGCAAGGAGTCACATGGAAAAGACAAGGGGAAATGGGGACAAATTACCCCTGGGGAGAGCCCAACTGGACACCAGGGGACAATGGTTCACAGTGAGAACAATGAGCCATTGGAACAATCTCCCCAGGGAATGGTGGAGCCCCCAACATGGGGCAGAACTCGGGTGAAAAGGGTTCTGGGCCATCTTGTCTAGACTGAGCTTTGGCCAAGGAGCACTGGGCCAGACAATCCTTCAGTTCCCTTCCAGCCTGGTATTCCGTGATTCACTGAAACTGAGCAGCTTACAACCTAAATTAGCCAAATTGAGGCCTTACTTCCCAAGCAGGTGAAAAGATTTGTTCTAATGTTTTGACAGAAAGATAATAACTGTAAAGAAGCTTTGCAACTCTACAGCATGGAAATAATTGCTTTGCATTACTTTAGAACACCAGTTCTATTGCACTGGTGATTCAAACTGCAGTTTAATTCAGGAGATAATCTTAAGCCTCTCCTTCCCCTCTTTTTAGCAACCACCTCCCAAAAGAGTTGTATTGTTACAAAATTCAGTCAAATCTCCACATGGAGCACTGCTGCAGGGGAGCACTGCTTAAAGGAAATTTAAGTTCAATTGGATTTCCTTTCCTTACACTAAAACTGGCTGATGATCTGCTCTTTGATCTCTTATCACCAAGCACAGGGAATGTATAGGGTACATATGGAGATTTATGAAGTTCCCCAGACACTCCTGCTGGAGTCATTAACTCTCTATTGAGTAGAAATCGACCCTCTTAAATTAGTCATGATTCCAAAAGGGAAACAGCTGCTCTGCACAGAGTGGCAGGGATGGCAGGTTGTAAACAAGGCTTACTCTTCCAGAAATGCAAATTGCTCTCCTGAGGGACTCCCTGAATTCACACACTGCATCATCCTTTAGGAAGGAAGCAGTTCAGGAAGGAGATTGGGGTCTGCATAATCCAGAAATAACATTAAATCACATTACCCAGCGTTTGAGTTGGTGAGAAATCTGACACACATAAGCAAAGACACAGAAATTTAGCCAGTTCCATTTGTGGAGCAAAAGAGAAGCAGCTGCCTACTCAACATACAAAAAACTCACCACCACACAGTGAAAAACCTTCTGCAGTGTCAAATCTCCAACAAGAAATGCAGAGGCCAGGCCCTCCTGCACCATGCTCAGGACTGGGCCTGGCACACCTCACCTGCACATTTCACCTTGATGCTGCTGCTGCATCTTCATAAATTCCCAGAAAAGAGAAGGCTCTGGAAACACTCACTGCAATATTAATAACACCAGCACTATAAGTCTTCTCCACCTTGCAAAAACCACCTTGGCACATTTTCTACAGTGCTGGTACACCCATGGTGCCAGTGGGTGCCCTGATGTGGACAGGAGAGGGAAGGGATACAAGTGCCACCACCACAGAGCAGAGGACTTGGCACCTCCTGAAAAATCAGGTCTGCAGAAGGCAGATACCCACAACCTGGGGTTATGGGGAATTTTCCTGCTGACACTTTGCTGACTGAAGCTCAGGGGGATGTGGCAACAGCAGAGCCCTGAGCTGCAGATGTTCCTCCAGGTTAGTCTGGGGAGTGCCAGTGACTCGACTGTCACGGTGACTCAGCTGCTGAAACACCCTGAGATGTCTCCAGAGCCCAAACCAGCTTCTCACACCCCTCACTGTAAGGATGTGTAAGCTCCCAGTGAAGGGATTTGTGTCCCACAGCCCAGAGGCTGGAGCAGCAGTTTCCAGCTGACAGCACTGCTGAGCACACAGGAAGATCAGTTAATCCCAGGTTCTAATTAGCAGGATTTCTACACCTACATTCTGTCAGACTTTGCTGTGATTCAGCTCATGGCTCCCCCAAGCCATGCCGAGTAGGTAAAGAGGTGGATAGACACTCTGCTTTGTACAGAAATTCAGGTAATGTGGCACAAGAAAACAGAAAATGAAACCTCAAACATGAAACCTGTTATACCCTACAGTTATATTTACAGACTAGCAAACTACTATCATGGTGATACTGTATTTTAAAGCTTTATGCAAATCTTAAGATATTCTGAGTCTCCAAAACATCTTGGATATTGCAGACATAATCAGAAAATTGCAGAGCATAGGTGAGAGCTCCTAGATATTCAGTAAACTGGAGATCACTCCCATTTCCCTCAGTTTGTCCACTTCAAAACCAAAGGCAAATATATCTAAAGTTCCTAAGGTCAACATTTGACTGTGTTCCTCTTCAGCCAAGGGACAGATCCTGCCTGACACCAAGTGCTTCAAACCACTCTCCTCACCACAACTGCTGAGCAAATCAAGAGGCAAACCCTTCCCATGGTTGGCCTCGGCCACTTCCTCTTTAAAATCCAACTCTGAAATGCCTACCTGGAAAAGAAACCCTTCAAAAAGCCAGTTGATTTTTTAATTTTATTATAAGAAGTCTGCAAAGGCACCACTGGGTACCACATCATCCCATAAAGATGTCAGTTTTTTAGTGATTGCAGCTCTGAGGAGAAGGCAGAAACAATAGAGCTCTGCCTTATATGTACAGTGGCTCCGTGCTGGCGACAGAGACCATTTCCCCAAATGGTCAAAAAATTGAAGCAGCCTCTCTGTGGTTTTTGAAAGAGAAGTGCTTTAAAGCACACAGCCCACTGTGATCCAAATGAAATAAAGCTTTCAGTGATACCTACAAGGCTGCCTGGAAGCAGCATCAGCATATTGCGGCATTTATTTCGTTTATAAGGATATTTTCACAGACAGGGAGCTTCCTGCCCTGACTTTGCTACACTGCATTTTGTGTTGACACAAACACTTCTGCAAGCTTTGGCTGGTGGTTTAGAGGCTCAGTGCAAACAGGGAAGGGAGCTCAGGTGCCCTGCTCCACTCTCCCTCTATTCCTGCACACTGTGATCATTGCAGAGACTGAACACAGCTTCTGCTCCATGCTCCTACCACCAAAAAAGGAGCTGAGAGGAAGCAAAGCCAATCCCTCCTCCCTCCAAGATCAGCTACCAGGCTGCTGCCTGGCAAGGTGATGGAGCCCACCCTGGCCACAGAAGGGGCAGAGAAGGGATGTGCCCTCCATATATCTGGTCCTACAGAAGGAATGTGGACCTTAGAACATGATACCCAGGCTCCACATCCAGCCCTGCCAAGCAGTCCTGGAGAAATAAGGAGTACAGTGACTCTTATTCTTCTTCTCTGCCACTTTTCCAGTTACTTAATGCTCCCAAATGGTAATACCTTGGGCAAGGGGTAAGTGCTGGTAGATGGCAGCTCTGGCACAGAATTCCTGCTGCAGTTGTCAAAGGCTACAAAGACTTGAAAGATAAAGAGATGTGAGCATTTCAGAACCTCACACAGCTTAGCATTAGGAAGCTGCAGCTGTATTCTCTTCTGACTGTGTCATTGTGATCACTGCAGAATTTTAATTCCATTAATGCCATCCACTCTATCATGTGTGATGCAAAAAATAGCTCCTGTGTCTGCTCATATTGGCAGGTACAAGCTGAGGCAGCCAAGGTGTCAATCTCAAGCCAAAGAAATGAGGGCAACCAGCCCCACCTGCTTGAGGAGCACCTTGTTCTGCCAAAGACAAGGGCTCTGACACAGCCAAACTGCTCATTCTCCTGGCCAGGTGGATTTCTGAGAGCTTTTGGGGGTACAGCAGCCAAGCCATAAGGGATAAGAGGAACCAGAACTGCTGCAGCAGAAGCAGGAGGTTGAAGTCATCCCACACTTCCCTTGGAGCTGAGCAGTTCCTGCATCCCCCTGGAGTGAGCTGGGGAGAGCAGCAGAGCTGCTGGAACAATATCCCATTCTGCACTGGGAGTTATGCAAGAGCCTCCCAGTCACACGGGCAGGGGGAGCAAAGAAAGGCCATTATTCACAGCCTGACATGGATGAACCCAGTTTAACACATGCACTTGGAAAACACTGTTCTCTCTGTTCAGTAATATTATTTCACATTCCACTCATTTTGATAACCTTTTCCTTCTCCCATCTACTCTGTTGACTGCCTGGAAAGTGGAGTAATGCTTTCTCCTGAGAGCTGCCAACATGCATAACTAACAGATTTTTTTCTTTCAAGATGCCACTGAGCCTCATTTTGCAATAAATAATTTACAAATTCGTACAATAAAAAGCTGGAGGAATTTAAAAGGGAAGCCTCTCTGCTTCACTTGACAAGGAAAGAGCACCAAGAAAGGAAATTGCTTCCCAGAATTTACTTAAAACACTTAGATTGCTAAATCACCTTTTACTCTGACCAGAACAGGCCAGCCTTGGGAAGGGATGTAGAAATAAGGAGTTTCAGTCCCCTACTTCAAACAGTAAGTCATGTCTTTGTATCCCTTTGACATGACCTCAGCTTTGGGAAAAAATCTAGGGCAAGCCCTAATTTTATCTAGGAAATAATTCTAAAATCACTTGATACAGATAAAGCAGAGCTGATCCCTCTCTGTTAGAAAAACCCACATGTGGTGCCACGTCTTTAACAATCTGTACATGCACTCATCTCTCAAGTGCCCTGGCAAATCCACAAGGCAACAAAGGATCAAATCTACATGGTGAATTTGCAACTAAGAGCCAAGCAAATTACAAGACCACAGAGGTATTTTGTCCTTTGATATGCAATAGCACTTGGGGGAAATTTTCTGAGCTTGTTTATGATTTACTGTCCTCATTTCCAAGAGCATCCTTGATGCTCTCTGCCACACAACGTTCTGATGCTCAGCATGCCAGAAACACGAGATCCCACAGATGTAAAGGGAAATTTATATTTCATTTCTTCACAGGACTGAAGGAACTGAGAATAGAATGAAGCAGAGCTCTTGAGAAGCAAAACCTACATTTTACAAGGAGACCTCAGACTAGAAAGATTTCTTACCTATAATTCACTTTCCTTTCCTGTCCCTGCAACAAAACAGTAGGCATATTTTAAGCCTCAGCTTTTACTTTTTTTTTCTTTCTCTTTGGGTTGCCTTGTTTTTTTTCTTTCAAGAAACAATAATTTTCAAATGTTCTGGCTATTTTGTGCCTGTCTGACTCAAACTCAAAGAGGATAAAACTGTCCTTGCACATTGTAATGTGGTGCTTCTGATCCACATTAGTGCATCTTCTCAGCAAATGTGGAACTCCAAAACCAGAAGCTATTTAAAACATTTTCTTCCTCTTCATTGCTTCCTTCAGTTACAGGTATTGGACTTGGACCAGTAAAATTTAAACTTGAAGCATCCTTTCACACATCTAATTTTGAATCAAACTAAAGAGAGAAAGTATTTCCAGACATATGGGCTGAAACAGGACTGGAAGTTTAAAATTAAGCATTAGTTCAAAACCTTCACTGAGTGGGGATCACTGTAAAAAAACCACAAATGAGTCTGCAACCAGCCAGCAACTGAGAAATGAAAATAAAAGCCTTGTGCCATCTGTGACAAGCATGGATTCCAGGACTCTGCACCACATGGAAAGCTGTCCTGCTCTAAATCTACACCTATAAAAGAATTCCGATAATTCTAATGACATTGGGAAATCTCTGAAGAGTTGTTCAAAGGGCAGAAAGTTTGGTTCTGCCTGGATCAAAATATGTGGAAACTGCAAGCAGCCCTCAGAGAACCCTCACAATCCTGACTGTCACAGAACCTGGGCTGTTAGTCAAAATTAAGTTTGCATAAACTCCTTTAGAGCCATATCAGCTCTGTTAAACTCAGATATCACCCACTAAAAAGAAAACTTGACTGTATCTGTTTAGAGTTTTTGTATAAGTAAAGATTTCCACAGAGATCTCCCTGGTTTTAATTAACCTACAGACTGACTCAAGTGAGGCATTAAGCCTCAGAGGGTTTATCCTACCAGGAAGATTAGGAATAAACCTATCACATCCATGTTTACAGTCAGTCTCCACCCTCCAGCTCACCTTTTCAACATCTGCTTTTGTCACGTTGATGTCAGCATCCATTTTCTCAAAATACTGCTGTGCTCGATCAGCTTCTTTGCAATCACGCTCAAACCGCCTTTTACTCTGCAAAGAAAAAGAACCAGAAACCTTCATTATGGGAAGCTAAAGGTACCAAAATCTACCTAAAATTCATGCCTGTAACTAAAACAATCTGTTGTAACAACTGCAGGATTTTAGGGCTCTTGTTTACACAGGAATACATTTCCATATTAACAAACTTGAAAAAATGGAGTTACCAGAGGCACATTTTTGGTTTCATTATGCAGGCTGTTTGTATTTCAGTATTTTTTCTTTTCAGCATCACTTCCAGTCTTGCAGATGAAATCATTCTCTTCCAACACTTAACCCCTTCATTTTTGTAAATGAATGAGGGAGTTACTAAGGTCAATAAATTTGCAAGGACTTTTGGTCACTGAGCCCCTTTCCATCCTCTCCTGTACCTACAGCCCCACTTCTCATCCATCACATGAATGACAATTCCAATGAATTAACTTTTGGGAAGCAGCACATGACTCAGGAGATGTTCCTGTACAGTTTATGCACACATTATGAAGCTGTTCAACTTTCAGAGGAATATCTGAACAGGACCCTTAGGGACTCTGCAGTTTCAGCAATGCTTAGCACATTTCTCAAATCATATCAAATGAAATCCTGTTTGTGATAGACAAAGAGCCCACAGAAGCCAAGTGTTCTGTTAAAACAGACTTCTTGAGAACCGCAAGTGTATTTAAGACAGCAGATTTTTAAAAATCACTTTTCTACAACTTTTATCCATATACCTTTATTTTTCCAAATAAAACATCTCTAAAAACTTAAATGTCACATCTGAGGAATTTGCCACTTACTGCTTCAAGTTGTTTCCAGCAAGTTTCAATGTGTTGTTGTGCCTTTCTGCCATCATGGAAGTGCTGTTTAGAAACAGAAAAGCAAAAGAAAACATTTTGAACAACAAAAGAACAAACAGTCAAGTATGCTCAAGAAAAAGCCCAAGCAGAAATCACTCTGACAGCTGTGTTCTGCAAGGCTGGTGAATTGAGCAGGTGTGTGATGACTATCCAATGTCTCAGCAGGCTGCAGATGGATATTTGCATCAATTATAGTGGTTAGTTCGACTAAGGCTAATTAATCCCTTTAGCAATTCTACCTTGTATTGTTCACTGTATCTCATAATTATTGGTTTCCCATATCATGGGATCTGAAGCACTTTTATCTGACAAGTATTTCTTTGGTGACAGACTGAACACTAGCTCTAAATTAAAATTTCTCTCTACATGAATTTACCGAGATGCACTTGATTGGCACATTCTAACAACTGATGTTTGTCCTGATTTTCATTCAGAACTCAACAAAAAAACCCTTTTCTTCCTAGTTACTAGCTGTGTGTGCAAGGCCAGCTGCTCCTTCCTCTCAAGAGGTTTTTGGTGCAGTGGGTCCCTCCAGAATCTCTCCTCTCCCACACACTGGGAGTGAGTGTGTGTTGACAGAGAGAGGTGTAAAACAAGTTATAAATTGAGATGTCAGCCAAACAACAAGGAATTCCTTTCCTGACATGCTTTTGGAACAAGGCTCTTAATTGCAGCTGGTTTAAGTAACAGTTCTTAGCCCTTACACAATGCACTTTATCAAAGTATCTAATCTGTATTAGAGTTTGTCCCTCTGTGGAATCACAGAATTATTGGGGTGGGAAGGGACCCCAAAGAAGATTTTGTTCCAATTCCCTGTCCAACTCAGCTTGAACACTTCCAGGGATGGAGCAGCCACAGCTTCTCTGTTCTTCCATATCCCTCAAGATAAGCAATTCATTCCTGGTCATTGTTTAAATCAATGACCCAGCTTTAAACAGGAATGTGAATGCAGACCCAGCTGACTGCTACAACAGGTTACCCCCCCCACTAGAAATCACCCTGTAAAATAAATAATGAAGCAAACTGAAACAGGAAGAGAGAGAGAGGCTTTTCTTCTGTATTATTTACTGGCAATTAGTTTTACTCAAATGGTAAACTTGAAAAATAAAGGTCAGATATTGCCAGATCATTCCACTAGAATTCATGTGCTCTCACGCCCAAGTGCAATCAGATTTTAAATAAATCTTCAGGAACCTGATACCTATGGTTTGTTGGGTTAAAAAAAGTTCACACTCCAGATCATTAACCTGCTAGAAAATGCCACAGTTAGGAAAATATGCCTGCAAGCACTTCACAATTGGCAGCTCCTCGGTTTCCTACATCTTCCACTACAGCAACTGGTATTTTCCTGTGTCAGGGGAGTGAGGGACATTTCAGAGCTGCCATTCTGGCTCCATCAGACATGACAGCAAAAAGCCCTAAAACTACAATTCTCTATCATGCCATATCCAACACGCTCATTGAGCCTTAAAAATCACAGCAATGTTCAACAAGTCTGCAAGAACAGAACACCAGGGTGCTGTGGATGCTGCCACCTGCAATCCCAAACACTGTCTGCTAAGGAGGGATGCTCACCTAGAACTGAGCACAGGGACATTCTATTTATGTGTCTGGATGGTGCTTATCTCCACATGAAAACTCTTAAAGCAGACAAGAGAGGCTCAGTGTCAGGAGTGCTCTCCATCCTGGCACGTGCCACGCTCAGCTCTGGCTCCGCTCCTGCCCTCCAAGGAGGGAGTGTGTGCGGCCACTGGGCCATGCAAGGGGGAGCAGTGACAGCCTGGCACTGCTGGGACAGCAGAGCCCTTCTCCAAACACTGCCTCACCACACTGTGACATTAAAAAACCCCTGACATCACTGTAGAGCTGCTGGGTGGCAGGGAAAGGCTCCAAGCTGATTTCGGTTCCTTTTGTGGATCCCCGCGTCCTTTCAACTCTGCGTGTGACAGATGCTCCTCTTCCCTGCCAGGGGCTCCTCCTTTCAGCCTTTTGTAATCAGAGTTTAGGAAAACAGTCCCAAAGAACAACTGTAATTTAACACTACATTTTTGTTAATGAGCTTGAAATTCATGGAAGCCTTGACAGTGAAGCTGGAAGTAAAACGACTCTGATGTGTTGGTGTTGCCTTCCCTGCTCCACCAGCCCCCGTGTGTGTGCTCCCCACTTGGCTTGTTCACTCTTGGCCAGGGTGGGAAAGGACCTGAGTGGGGAGCAGCTGGGCTGTGTGAAACCCAATACTGTCAATGACCCATAAACCTTAGGAAAACAAGGCTCATTTAACAGAAAACAACTGCAGAGAGGAGCTGAAGGATGAACTTGGAAACAAAAGCCTATCAGATAACAGGACTGCCCTCGGCGTGTGTTTTTAAACCTTTGTAGTTGAATAATGTAATTTTAACAAGCCATCCCTGTTACTCCCAAATTTGCCTTCTCTGTAAAACAAACTGCACAAGCTTCTGGAAATACATGTGAGAAGCACTGAGCCTGAGCAGTAAGATTGCATCTAGTTCACATTTTGCTGCATTTTGATTGCTTTTGGTTTTTTTTTAAGAAACTCTTCTGCACAAATGGGACACTGAGATGCAAAATGGGCAGTGCTGAAGATGATTAAATAGTGATAAATACAGGTGCATCACATCTTGAAGAGTTCAGTGAAATACTGCCTTTTTTAGTTCAACCAATTTCTAAATGTACTAATAACCCTTAATTCTTGTTGTATTGTCCCATATATAACCTTGTTGTGAGCTAAGGCACCTCTCTTTTGCAAAAACTTTTGCCCTCAAATAGAAATTTCTACCTTCCAAAAATTCATTTTTATATAGTAATTAAGTGGGACCTTCCAACTATCTATATTTCTTCACTGGTCCAATTTTATGGGTAAGTAAAATCAAGGCACTATGGTCAAGTCATCTGCCTAAAGTCATACAGGAAGCCTCCAGTTTCCTCAAACCATGCACTATCTTCAACTTCTGCAAACTCATTTCCTTTACAATCCTCTGAAACAGCAAATGCCCTTTACCTTCACCTCCTCCCCCCTCCAAAACCCCAGCAAAAACAACTCTAAGCTTAACCATTCCTTGATAAAGTTTCAAGATACAACACTTAATTTAAATAAATTTCTTTGAACAAATTAAATAATTGGTTATTCTACACCTGAACATTTAGCAAATGGAAACATGACAAACTGTTCAGTAAAACCTGTGGAAAACTACCATAGTCACGTGCATTTCAGCAGCACACAGTGATGAATTTAGAATAATTGGTACAATATTGCTTTCCACCCTTTAAACATAATGCCCCCTATCAGGCTTCTTAAAAAAACCAAAATATGAGCAAGATAGTCAATTAATAAATCACACCTGAAGTGTGCCAGTGAGACATTAGCAGCAGTGCTGGTGGCCCACATGCCATGATTTCCTCCAGACTTTTCACCCATATCCACAGAATTCTAAAAGCACATTAGAAACACAGCAAAGTGAAAAGTCTGGGGTTATCAATGCTCATTAAGTCAACCCTGCTAATTCAGCTTGAAGTCTATAGTTTGCAATTTCTGGCTGGCAAACACCTGCCAACTTGGAGATTTCCCTGAACAATATTTCATTGAAATATTAAACTAAATGGTGTAAAACACAGCAGCATTGCCCAAACTCAAACCACACATGACCACAACTGTCCTTTTCCCTGTGTTAAAGCCCACTGTGTCCCAGCCTGCTCTGAACAATCCACAATGGCCACGTTTAGACAGGACAACCCCATCCACTCCAGCTCACAGGATAAACACAATAATGCAGGTTTAAGTGATCTCATGAGAGTTCACAGAATCATTTTGGAAAAGATTCCCAAGACTGAGTTCAACTCATGACCAACCTCCAAGTGTCCCAGGGTGCTCCAAGCCCTGTCCAACCCAGCTTGAACATTTCCAGCTGAGTGCCACGTGCAGCCTTTCCTTAAACATTTCCAAGGATGGTGACTCCACCACCTCCCTGGGCAGCCCAATCCAAACCTGTCCATGTAGAAATTCTGGAATTCCAAAATTCAGTTGTTAAGATCTGAGACACTTTTATCAGAGTATTAAGTTGCTCATGTGAGGATTGTGGATTAACTCAACTTTTTAAAAAGTTTTTATTATATTCAAAAAGCTCGGGGCTCAAGGAATGAGCTTTCCCTTTTGCAAATCCAACCATTGGGATTGGTGTGCTGTCCTCATTAGGATGCTGCCTGTGTCTGGAACAGCTGGGGAGCAATCCTGGCTGCTGTGCAATCAAAGACAAACCTCTCATTGACTTTTGTTGGGCTCAGATTTCACCCGTGTTGATCAAAACCCCGGGAGCAGCGAGCGAGGGACCCACAATGCAGAGCCTGTTCCTGCCAGCACTGCCACAATCAGGAGCAGCAGGATATTTTTGCAAAACTTCCTTGGTATGCACGAGGGTTTACACAGCCCCAGAGCTCACCCAGCAGACAACAACAGCTTGTTAGAAGATGCATCTTATCTTTTTTTTTCCTGACCTTTTGAGAGGAGCGGGAGAAAAGATGTTGCTAAAAGATTCTAACGAAGGACAACACATTGCAGTGTTTTTGTTGAGGAGTTTCTGGGCAGTTTTAAATGAAAGAATTGACTGAAACATGCAGATTAGCAGCATGAGCTGATCCTGTGAAACCTTTTAAAAAAGGCTGTAATTCAACAGCCTTGTTTTTATTAAACAAACAGGAGTTGATTACATGGTTAAAATTAAGACTTGTACATCTATAGAATGTATGTATTAGAAATAATCATAAAAACAGTCTTAATTTATAAGCATAGCATATGGTTCATTTGACAACATCCTTTAAGAATTTTCAAAAAATATATCTAAGGCAAGGGTGCTTCATTCTCTCTTCTATTTCCATATGAGAATATAACAGACTGACAAAAGTTACCTTTGGCTTCTGTAACAAGTACTCCCAGCTCACTCTGCCAATAAACATAAATACAGTACTTCATCCTCCAATTCAAACTCTTATCTCCATTTTTGTTACAAGTGATTTCTAAAATAATGGGCAGTGATTAAAGCACACCAGAGACGGAAATAAGAGAACACTATTTTTTCCTCAATTTTCTCAGCAACATTTGCAAAAAGCCTTGTCAAATGTTTTTCTTTTCCTGGCTGCAAAGACAGGAAACAGTCTCTTCCAAAGAAATCTTTGTTTCCAAAAATAGCAACATATTCTTGAGGTCTTATCTCTCCCAGTTGTAGTAAGAGGAGCATAAGACAGTCCTGTGAATGCTGACATGAAATTCATGACCATTTTAACACATATCCATCAGCTATTAATTTTGGTGCATAACCCTGTTCTCCTTTACAATATCCATACAATCATTATTCTTAACATGTTCTTATCCACTTGGTCAAGCCTGGAGCAAGTTACACAAATATCTGCTCAAGGTAGAACTTAATTTGATGGAAGTAGCTGCTCCTGGAGAGGTGCATTCCAAAAAATTCCATTTAATAAGCACTATAGACCACCAAAGCTTCCCAGGCTTCAAATTCCAGACCAGCTGCACACAACAACCTGAAGTAGCTGCCCCTGCTGTTACTGAGCTCTAACAACAGAATGATGGATGGGGTTTGGAGCTACCTGGACCAGGTGTTGGAATGGGATCATCTTTAAGGTCCCTTCCAAACCAAACCATTCTGGGACTCCCTGGTGATTGGCACAAACCTCAAAGACTGTGGCAGTAACATTTATGGTAACTGGTCATTTCCATGCTACATATGAGAGATAAAGTCCTTATAGTGGAAATTGGAACTCAGAACTTCTCAGGCACAGAGACAATCCTGCAGCTTCCAGTACAAGCCCAAGGCAGCAGGGCTCAGGGATCCTCAGGGGCACTCTGCAGCTCTTGGAGAGGTCCTGGAATCAGTGAGCACATAGGTGTGACAGGTTCTTTGGAGATCATGCACCTTCCTCCAACCCATCCCTAGGGACTAATCTTGTCCTTAAAAGCTCACCTGTGACCAAATGCTCCACAAAAGCAAACCTAGGGCTTTCCATAATGGATATTCATCATTACCACTGAAAACTAAGGTGTGAAAAGTTGTTTGTGCTTTTATATCCTTCAATGAAATTAGAGGAACATGCTGCTCTAGCTTCCACCTCTTCTCATTCCCAGCCTAGTCACCAAGCTCTCCTTCCACTGATCCACAATTAAAAGATGTCATTTGAAATGGTCTGTGACATTCCTGTGTAACACTTCCACTATAAAAACTAGAAGATGTACAAGTTAATGCCTCAATATGCAAGGAAATACTTTTAGCTGTTTCCCTACACCCTTCATGCACACACTCACCTACATGAAGTATCAAGACCTGCATCAGATATATAAAATATGAAATGTCAGCTAAAATGCAGCTGAACATGCCCACATGTGCCACAGGCTTGGATGAACACCACTCTCCACAGCTCACATATGCACCACTCCTCTGGCTTTATTGCTGCTCTTTCTTTTCAGGCCAATCTCTGTGGCTGTACAGGCAGACACAAAGGGAAAAACACATCCATGGCCAATGCTCACCCCCTCAGCCTCAGGCATCTCTCAGTCATGCACTGAGCAGGAAATGTTCATAGAAGGCATCTCTCATCTTGTCCCTCTAAAGGCTCTTGCTGTGCAGAGCAATAGTCAGGCTAATTCACAGAAAATGGAACTGCATTTGTTAGCAAACAGATTTTGTTTTCTCAATCTGGTTCCTTCATGTGGTAAACAGAAGCCTATTTATGTATTTGGACTGTCATTTCATAGTTCAGTGTACCCATTCAAAACTGGGAAGAGCAGGAGATGAAGTTCAGTGGTCTCAACTTTGAATCCTGCTAAATCCAAAGGTCATATTACACCTTTCAATTGGAAGGGTACCAGCATTTTTTTTCTCCCACACAAAATGCTTTGGAAACTTCCATGATATGCACTTGCTTTTCTCCCTCATGGAGCAGTTCTTCACAGCACAATTCCACGATAACACACCAATATTTAACACTCTTCATTGCATTTATGATCCATAATTTGGTGAAAACCAACAAATACTCCATAAGAACACAGAGAATTTATTATGATCTTTCCTAAATAATTTTCTGCCTTTAAAAATTTTTTTTGTAATTACCACTTAACACTCTACTGGTACAACTCAGCTTAATAACAGCTGAAATACCTCACAAGAAGGAGAAAGAAAATTTCAAGGACTGTTGTGCAGTGTATTTATCAAGCACAACATAATCTCCCATTAATACCTTTATATATAGATTAAAATTAAGACCTTCATTCATAGGGTAATGAGCTGAAAGTGGGTTATTCCCAAAACAAGAGCTTGGTTTAAATTGCATCAATCTGAAGTTTAAAGTTTAGCAAATCACTTCCTTTCACTGTCACTTTTCCTTTTCCCACCCCTCACTTGGCCACTGGTTTGTCACTTCTGGGAGGCAGCAATGTGTCCCTGCAGCACAAAGCACAGCTGTGCTCCACACACACACAGACCTTGAGGCACATCCAAAATGCAACATGGAAAAATCCATTGTGCTCCTGACAGGGCTGTGTGCTGCCATCCTGCCTCACACCAGGAGAAACCCTCTGGAAAACCACAGCACTATTTGCAGAACAGGGCACTATTCAGCACGAGTGAACGTGACAGAATTCCCCCAATTATTTACTTTTCATCAACACCTGAGAACCTACAAGAAACAGAAAGTCCTCAGACAGGCACCCCCTGGATGAATGCACACAAGGAGGGTGCACATGTGCCCCACCATAAAGAACCAGACCTGTTCTGCCCCCATGGTACCCATAAGGATTCATTCATTCCCTGTTCCCCTTCTATCCCCATGCAAAATGGAATGTATTGACATCAGGTAAATTCTCTCCCAACCACAGAATGCCAGTGCTGCACCAGTTCAGTCTGCAGCAAAGCCCTTGGCTTCTGCTTGACTTTCATGCTCGATTGTGTGGAGCCAGAGCAGCCCCAAGGGGAGGTGGAGGCAGAGGTGAGGGCAGCAGCAGTAAGAAGGGGGATAGTTCACGACTCCCAAATACATTTTTAGCAAAGCTGCTATGAGCAATGGCTACACAGAGCAGCAGCTGCCAGAGGAGGCTGTGAGTCAAACCTAGTTTGGGACCAGAGATCTAAATCAGAATGGCCTCAGGAAATAATTCTTAAATTTCTATCCAAATTACAGAATTGAAGAGTTTCCTCAGCCACAGTTGGATTTATAAATCAAGCTATGTCCTCTGAAGTGTTAAGGGGAATAAATAAGCCAAAACAGAAATTCTCAATGACTGGCTCAGTACATTTCCAGCCTAGAAGTGTATTACATGTCAGTGCTTGTGAAGCAAAGTCCAAACATTCCTCTTGACATGACAGGATCACCACCTTTTCTTTTGTCAAAGATGGACAAGATTAAAACTCACTTTTGTAATACTGCAGGTCCTCTAGCTCAAACTTGACACCTCTGAGAGCTACCCCAAAGTAAGGCTTTGGTGCCTTTGGGGTGACAGGGAGCATGACTGCAGAAACAAGTTCTTCCCCTGCAGCACTCAGAGGTGATTCCCACCTCATTCGTGTGACTTGGTGACATCTTCCAGCAGCAAAGGGGAATTCACTCACAGGCACCCAACCTCAATAACCTCAAGAGAAAGATGGATGGGGCATGCCCTTCAACAAACAGAACTGAAACTTGAGCTTTTAAGCAGCTAACAAGGACCCTGGGGATAAGAATTTCTCCTGGGAGAGCATGGACACAGCAAGATCAAGAGAATACAAGAAGTTCAAGTGAGGAACTGCACTATAAAGAGTTTCTTCTTTCAGGGAGAACTGAAACAACACCAGGAGTTCTCTCCTTGACTGTGTGAAAAGCAGGCAGGGTGTGTACCTGACTTCAGTGACTGTGAGGGCAAAACAACTCATTTGGTACAGTGACAACATTGAGAGTAATCCTATGGAAGAGGAATGTGTAATAAGATAAAGTCCTTGATTTGCCTTTCTGGCTGAAGATATTGGAGTTGCTCACAAGAAGTCTTTGCCTGATTTTTTGTAACCACTTTATGAGCGTCAAAAGCCATCATGCAACAAAGCACAGGATCTGAAAAAATGTAAAGGTAACCCAGGACTCTCCAAAACTCTGAATCAGATCAGAGGAAAAAGGAGGTATTTGTCTTTTGAACAACAGCACCAAACCACTGACCTTGCCATCATCCCACTTGTCCAACTTGCACACATCTGCCTGGTTTCAATCAGTTGCTTCTTTCCTTATTTTCACTAGCAACTATCTTTTATAGAACAAACACGACAGACAGCCATCAAGTACACCTTTTAGAGAGCCAAACAAACCCAACATATGTACAATTTGCATGCCAAATGAATTTGAAAATTTCCAGCATAAAACCAATGCAAGGCATGATTACAGTATCAGTTCTGCACTGCTTACAGGCCAGGGGCTTGCACTTGTCAAGGAAAACCCAAGAAGTGATTTATTACTCTGTGATCCCAGTCATCTGCTGGTGTAATTCCAGTTGAATCAATAGAGCTAAATGAGCATGAAAACAGCAGAGCAGGCACCAGCCCCACGTGTTCAAACATCACCAGCCACACTCACTGCCCATGACTCCAGCAAACACTCTGGAGCATCAAAGGGGTTTCCTTTGGAAACAGGAGCTGTATTTAGAGATGTTTGAAAAAATTCTTCCCTGTGAGGGTCCTGAGGCCCCAGCACAGGTTACCCAGAGAAGCTGGGGCTGCCCCCATCCCTGGGAATGTTCAAGGCCAGGTTGGGCAGGGCTTGGTGCAGGCTGGTGAAGTTCTGGTTTCACTGGGCATTGAAGGAACCTGGAGGCTCCTTCAAGGGGATTGGACTTTCATCATCATCCCCAGCAGTCTGGCTACAGCAACTGCCAGGCCAGGGGCTCTGCCTCCAGCCAGGCAGAGACTGGAAAAAACAGCGTTTATTGGCCTGTGTGGATTTGTCAGCCTGGCACATCTGAACCACAAAAATGAGGCCTTGGCTGACACTGGCTCACAGTGCACATCAATCCCATGGAGATGTGTGGGGCAGAACCTGTTTCTATCACTGGTGTGACAGGGGGATCTCAGGATTTTACTTTGGTGGAAGCTGAGGTGATCCTGACTGGAAATGGATGGAAGAAACACTCTATTGTGACTGGCCCAGAGGCCCCTCACATTTTGGGCACAGACTTCCTCCAGGGCTTCGGAGGTTTTCCCCAAATTTGCCCTAAACCAGGACACCAAGTCATTCATTGAGTGATATCATAAAAGGTTCTGGCTGAGCTGCAGCTCTGTGATATTTACACAACAACCACCCTCCCCTCCTGCAGATCTCAGCAGGATCAATGCTTTTACAGGATGAAGTGAGAGGTTGTGTATGAAAAATGCCTGAGAGCAGGAACAGTTTCCTTTTCAACACTGTTTTCTCATAAATGAGAAATCTACAGGAACCAGACAAGGATTCCTAATTCATATAAGCCTCTATTTATGTTTCAAGAACAAAACAAGCATGACTGACAACTGTTTTCTGTTAAAGGCCAATAATTATCAGCAACAGCAGGTAAATACACTCAGTTGCTTTGTGCTGTTCCCATGTTCTTATCACTAAGCCAATATTAAACTAATTTCCCTGTCATTCACCCATTACTTATATGAGCCATACTTACTAGAAAAGTTTACAAACAAAACAAGAAACCAATAGTTACTGCTCAAATTCTTTACAAGAAATATTGCCAGCCCTCTTCCATGGTACCTAGAATGTCTAACAGATATTCCAATCAACTTATATGCCCATGTAATTGAAAAAATAGGTAAAAACATTAGAGTCACACTAGAAGGCTGATTTTTTTCTTTTTTTCTCCTTTTTGCAATGATCCACACTGGATGCAAGGTCACAGAGGGGCTGAGAAAACATTCTCATCACAGCTATATGTAAAACACCCTCCCATGCTGACCCTGAAAGATTACACAGCATTCTGCAGATTAAAGCTATGTCTATATATTCTTTTCCTCTGCTGACAGAATTATCATTCTAATGCTATACTTAGGAAAAGGTGGTGATTTCCAGGGCTCTGGTCCCACACAGCACCTCAACACATGCTTAGTGTTTAGTGGGACTATTTATAAGTGTATAAGTTCTGCAGGAGTATTTTTACACTTTCCAAAATAGACCAACAGTTTGGAAATGAAATATAATGCCCTGATGCTCCATTTGTACTTTGCTTAGTCATTTTATATCTGTTCTGTGAGTATTTGTAGTGCTTAGAATCCTCCTTCTCTGCTCACACATCCAGGAGATAAAAGGGTTCAAAGTAAGGAAGAAAATCACATTTCAACTACCCATTTTTCAGAGCTGCTGATGTGCAAATTAAGCAGCTTTGAATATTCACATACCTCCCTGAAGTACCAGCTGAAATTGAGCACTAACACAAAGCTATTAATTCTACCAGTCTTGAAGGACAACAGGTTGAAAACCACATTCCCCACCTTCACAGGACAAACAAGACAAACATCCTATTTTTTATTAATTTTTTTTACAGAGTCCTTTGACCAGATCTGGTTGAGAAGCACAAAAATGTGAATCAAAATCCAGATAATTGTCTCAACTGTAGTTCCTCTCTTTACTTCAGGCTTTACACAGTGCTGCTGGACTCTTCCCTAAGCAAGCTCTTGGCCACCAGAGCCTTAAGCACAGATGGGCCTCTGACCTTATTTAGCAGGGATTCTCCTGCAGGCACTGCTGTCTGATTTTTATAACATTTGATTCAAACGGTTCAGCAACTTGGTCAGGGCACATAACCCACTTCTTTAAACCTTGGTTCATCAGCATAGCTCATCTTTATTAACCACAAATAAATCTCACTTTAACACTGAACTCCACTAGCACTAATTAGCTGTCTTAAATAGCAATTCCTTGTGAATAATAAATAAAAAAGGATGGGTTACCGATTTCCTCTCCTGTTTCAGCTCCTGCACGTAGCGCGTTAACTCCGCGGTGATCAGAGAGGTCATGTTCTCTGAAATGACCTCGTGCTGGCCAGCATAGTCATTCATCTCATTTAAAGTGGCTAGGAAGGCTCTAGTTGATGTGTACCTGCAAAGGACAGAAAGGCATTTGGTTTTTAGGCTCTCTTTTCAGACAAACACTGCAAGGGGAGGTGGGATCCTCCTGAAGCACCTAGCATTGCTATGAATTAGCACAGATTCACTGGGAGGAATTCCTCCAAAGGAAGCCTGTCCCACACACTGACAGTTGTCTGATAAATCTATCTCAATTTAGACAGTTTGACACTGGCTCTTAAAATATCACCACTTTAGAGTGCCAGGTTCTTTATCAGCATAGCTCTGGGGCTTCAGTTTTCTAATCTCTACTCACCAAACATTTCTAGTTGTTCTCTCTTAAGTCCTACAGTTCAGTGCACAGAGTCATCAGTGTATCCTACCTGGCAAAATCCTGTCTAAGCAAGCAAAATTTTGGCCAGCATAGCCTAGAAAAGAAAGTTGTTCATAGTGTAAATTTAAATCAGATATAGTTTAGAAAGTTTTCAAGTAAGTATAGAGTTTACCAACCAGGTGTTCATTGTCAACCCGTATTTTTTTAGTGCCATCCATCACAAGGTTTATTTTTCATATGAAATAATCTCCCATACAGCATTCCATGTATTATTGAGAGGAAAAAACATCTGTGCACAGCAATTTTGAAAGAGCAGATTATGTCACTGGTATATTCAGCCCAGTGCCAACAGAGCTGCATTTAAATACCCCAGCTGGCTGTGCTGGGCAGCTGGAAACCAGCAGCAAGACACTACTATACACTAGAAAAACTGTTATTATTAGTGTTGTTATTATTATTCTAAATTGTATAATTTAGAACTGTAGCATTCTAAAAATAGTAGTGGCCTGATAATATCACAAAGGTGAAAATTCAAAACAAAGAGGGAAATATTTAGAGGAAATAAAATGGAGTGGTACAAGTAGGTACATGTATCAGATGAAAATAAAAACAGGACAAAATTTAAAAGGGGACTAAAACCATAATCCATTACAAGCAGAAACATCCCCAGTCAAGATGTGAAATGAAAGAAATCCCAGCTGCAAAAAAACCCCAAGGTCCAAAAGGCACAGAACTAGAGACTGACAATGAGCTTGAAAAAGCTGATTTTTAGCCAGGTTGTCTCCAAGCAGCATCTGAGGCCCCCAAAGGTCAATGACAAATCCCCAGAGATTGTTTGGAGACATGAGGTAACTCCACTGAGGTGAACACTGTATTTATAAAGGGCAAAGGATACACAGGATCTTCTGTGCCACATCACATAGAATCACTGCACTCCAATATCCTTTTTCAGCAATGAAAAATGTGTCAAAACCCACTGTAGTAAACTCAAACCACCCATTTATGGTGGAGCTATCCAAAGGCAGATTTATTCCTAATCCTGGGTACAGACCAAAGCAGCCTCTGTGCTGGTAACATAATCTTCCTTGTGTAAATACCAATATCTCAGGAAATAAAGGCATAAAGAACTGATTCCCAAACAATGTTACTAAAAATACATTAAAAAGCAAGCAAAAAAGCTGTTATCTCTGTTATACAAACCACTGGAGTAGCTGTATGGAGCAGCTTGGGGGGCTGACCCAAAAATCTGTATTAATACAATCATCCAATTGGACCCATATCCAAACACATCAAATTTCAAGGTCAAGGGTTTGAGGCTGCTGCTGGGCTCTCCAGAGGAACAGCAGGCTGAGGGTCAGCCCCTGCCATGCCTTCCTTCAGAGCATTACAAAACTGTGATGTTGAGAAACTCCAGGGTCATGGTGCTCCAAGGGGAAAGGTTCTCACTCTGCTTCAGTCTGTTGGGAAGCTCATCTTCTAGAAAGCTCTCCTTAAAGAATATCTTTATTCTCCCCAAGGGCAGGAGTGCCCTGCTCATCACCAGGACCTTGCTGCTTGGAGAAGGAGCTGAGCTCTGCTGCTGCCTGCAAGCACAACATCATCCCCTGCCTTGGGACACAGCTGAACCAAAAGCAGCCAGGTGAGGCTGTGCCACATCCTTCAACAGCAGCCAGCCCCAGGATCCTGGGAGTACAAATTCATCCTCCACCCTGCTCTGCAGGAGCCACTGTGGTGTTAGAATTTAACCCCTTTTCTAAGTTACTAATCTGTGTTGTCAGCCTGTTTGAGTAATTTAATACTTGCACAGAGTGCTTGAGTTTCATGCTAAAATTAACAACTGCTTGTGCTCCTGCTGGAAGCAGATATGAATTTGGTCGTTCACTTCAAAGAGCCAGGATGATCAGTCTGGCTGGAAGGTTTTAAGGTACATTAAAAAATAAATGAAACAAAAACCCCAACCCAGGCATCCAGAAACTGCAACATAAGGGAACTGAGTAGTTACAGATCCACTTTCACAAATCCACACTTTTACAAGTGTAAAAGTTACAGTTAACTGAAAGATCCACAGTTACAAATCCACTCCTTAGTATCAACCACATGAGCCTGTTTCTGCATCTGTGACATCTATGTTCTTACACTTGACTTTAAAATCTTGGGTTTACAAGCCAAATCCTAGGTGATGACCCAAACTTGACCATTCCTCCATCAATGTGTGCTCACCCAGCAGGGGATGGTGAACATACCTGTATTCTTCCTCCTCTTTGGAGTTCTTCTTGGGTTGGTATTTCTTTGAAAGATTCCTAAAATTAAAAATACAGATATATAAAAATAAAATTTTAAAATATCATTTGAAGTTCACTGATGATCTTTAGGTGCACACACATTCTGTGAGGCTGGAGTTTTTATCTGCAGTGAGCAGACACCTTTCCTGAAGCATGACTGTAATCAGGCTTTGATTGTGCTCTGGTAACACTCCAACAATGGGGCTGCACAGTGCTCCAGTCTGTAACTACAATGAAATAGCAGATTCTGAATAGCCAAGAAGTTGCTAAATTAAGGTCATGAAGTCAATACACCTGGGCTGTGATTCTGCTGATGCACAGATCTCCTTCACCTGATCCAGAGGAGAGGTTTTTAGAACAGGAGTCATCCCAGCAAAGGGAGATCTGAAGCAGCAGATGACATTCTTGGCCAGGCAGGTTTGCATAATTAAAGGCAAAAAAAAAAACTTCATAAAGCTGTGGGAAGCTGCACTGAGATAGCAAAAGGGGGATCATTTTGTGATTATCAACTAATGCTGGGGGAAGTGTGACATTTGATTATCCTAATTAGCACAGATGATTGCATCTCATTATCCCCCAGCCAACTACTGATTTAATTTTAAAACACCAATATGCTCCTGGCATGATTGTATCTTAAATAAGAAACCTGAACCTTGCTGTGAGCACATCTGACAGTAATTGTATGGTTTTCATTGTCCCAGGAGCCTCTCACCAGCAGCAAATCCAGGGATTTGTGAAGGTTGTGCTGCCCACCTGCCCCTCATGCACCTTGCAGGTATCAGCAGCACAGCACAGGGCACAGCACAGAGTCACTGAGCAAATTTTAAAGGCTTTTCTGTTCTCCTCTGCCCTAAACTGAGCCCTGTTGCTCTGTTCCCTCTGGCAGCCTCTCACCCTGTTGTGAAAGGGAAGCCATTTGGTTCAGTTTTACAAGGTTGTTTCAGCGATGAAGAACAGCACACAAGGAGTATTGATGGAATCATTGTCCAAACGAGGACTGAGTTTTATCAACTCTTTGGAGGAGTCCCAGAATACATCAAGTTGTAAAGAAGAAACTGCTTTTTCAGAGGTGTAACCCATTCCCTGCTGATGCTGGTTTTACTGCTGGCTTGGAGACAGCATGGCCTCCCATCTCACATTTCTTATTCCTTTTGTTCTCCTTGAGGAATTAAGGAGCATCTGCCCCAACAGAGGAGTAGCCAGAACGCTGGCAGATTTGCACAGACAAACATGTGTTCCTCAAAATTTAAGTAACTTGACTGGAAGGGATCCAAATGAGTATTCCCCTCTCAGTCTGTGCCTTCTCTCCAAGAATATGCTCCGAAAAAAATGAACTTCTCTAGTTCTGCAGCTTCCAAATACCAACATGGGAAGGGCTCTGCAAACTGTTCTGCATGATGAAAATAAATTTTACAGCACCCTTTGTAGGCCATGGGAATGCCTCCTTCCTTCCACCTTGAAGGGGAAAGGAAAATGCACAAGAAAACAAGCAGAGAAGGCTACAGTAATAAGGCATTTTCACACAGTCAAAACTGCATCTCCCAGCACTGTCACACTGCCCAATTAATTCTGACACACACAGCAACTGGCTTCCTGTGAATCTTTGAAGGTGCAGAAATGTTAACAGAGCTGAGGCAAAAAAAATAAGAAAAATCCACAGTCTGTTTTCACAGACAAAAACCACTTATACCACGGATTAGCATCTGGGTTAAACACTTCATTATCTTCTACACAATTTACACACAAATTGAGTCTATATATTTAAATTCACTTTTTTTTTTCTTTTCTAAAATCAGATGGAGGGGTTTAACCAGGTACACACAAAACCCCCCCAGGTGACAGTGAATCCAGCAGTGGGGCTGGAGTTCAGCCTGTCCTGGTGCAGTGTCACACCAGCACTGCCCAGGTTCAGCCTCAGGAGGCAGGGACAGTGACACCTTCACCCCCAATAAAATCCAGCAGTGAAACATCAGCTCAGAGAGTCTGTGCTACCCTGAGCACCCATCTCCACCAGTGTTCCTATTTGCCTTTCACTCTGCATCATTTTTTCTGCCTTTCCAGCTTGTTTTCTCTGCTCCTGTATTTCAATTTGGGTGACAAATGTGAGAGAAAGATGTCAGACATCAGGGGTTCTGATTCTCAGATTATCCTGACACCTGAAGCTTTTTTCCCAGCACATTTTTCTCGAGGCTATCTATCCATCATCACATTAGGCAAGGGTTTGACACCCTTTGTGATGCTCTGAGTGCATGTGTGAGGGAAGTGACAAGGACACATCATCTCAGCACTGGGAGCACAGCATCCAGCACATCAGTGTCCCATGGAAATTAAAATACTTCAAATAAGCATTCTACCAATTTTTACATCCCTTCCCTCCCAGCCTAGCTTAATGATTCAATAATATAATGCAAAACAATTAAGAAAATAACCATGTCAGTTCCAAAGTGGACTCCCAAACCAGGTTAACTGAAAATGGTATGTAGGTCTAACTTAAAATTTTAAACATACATTTGCAGAATTATAAATAAACAGGAAGAAAATAAATGTTTTTCAATAGAAGAAAATTATAATTCAGATATATGACCAGGCTGAGATGCAGATAGTCAGAGAAGAGAAACAGCTAGTTAGGGAACCCAGGGCTGGAACAGAAAATACAAGTTTCACAGAAGGAAATAAATTTCAGCAGCTTTACTTACACTGCAAACAAAATTGAGTTACATCTACAGGAGTACCTGGAGTTAACCTGGCTCTTTTTAATAGTATTTTCTGCATGTTATGACATGCAGTGATGTGGTGCAGCCCTTTTACACCAAATGGATGTGGTACAAAAAAGGTTTGCACCAGGCTTAAGGATACTCATTTAATAAAAGCAGATGCATGATTTATTTTTCTTTTTTAGTGTCCAGCACTGTTTTACCTCAACACTTGACAAGTCTACATTTTTGTTTTTTTCTTTTATACTCCTAACTTCTCAGATGCCTGCAAGCAGCCCTGAGTTTAAGAGCTCCTTGGGGACAGATGTATTTGTCCTCAAACCATAAAAATACAGAGGCAAGTAACAAATCGACCATGTTTTTTGGGAAGTCTAGGACAGAAGAAATAAAGCTCAGGAATTCATAGTTTCTACATGGTCACAGGTAAAACAATCTCTCACTTTTGTTTACATGCTGTTTGTGTGTTTATTTTAATTATTAATCTCTTTACACCTGGAGTTTGTCATCCTGAATACTCCAGTGAGTCTAGTGCAGGACTGTTCCTAACACAGGCCAGCTCACCCAGAAACTCTGCTGGGCTTTCCCAGTCTTAGTCACATTCTCTTTGTTCCAGCTCATTTTGCCTCTGTAATTCAATCTCTGCTCCTCTCCATAGGATGTGAGCAATTTGTTCCTGCAGGAGTCATTTTCTATTTCCTGCTTGTCTGAAGCAGAAACCCTGGGGAACCCTCCTGGCATTCCCCTGGGAGAGCACACAACCATCAGGGCAGGGATTTATCTACAACCAGCTCCTCATAAATCACAGGCCATTGTGCATCTCAAACCCACACAAGCAAATTCTGGGTGATTTTGTTTTTAATAGGTGCTGTGTCATATACACAGATCAACTGAAACCTCAGATCCTGTCTCTTTAAAACCCAAGAAGATAGAAGGAGTTCAAGATTTATTAACACCATGCAAATAAATGAGTTACTAGAGGGGTTAGGAATAATTATTCCTGATCTCCCCCTCCCAGTTAACTCCAGCACTTGCAGTTTAGCACTGGTCACTAGTGGCTGCCAACAATGCTGTCCCACAGGCAGCAGCAGGACCCCTGTGTGCTTTACTCCCTTCTAACCCTGATCATTTCTCATTTTTCCTTCCTTCCTGGGAATAGCAAGGTGATATCTGCTCCTGAGGGAGGGTTCTTAGCACCCCTTGCCCTGGACCTGACCTCAAGGAAGCATTTTCTGTGTCTGGTTCACACATACTCGTCTCTGTCTACAATCAAAGCAGACATGGACATGTAGGAAGTACCCAGCAGGAATTATTTGAGATTAATTCACAAAGATCTCTGCTCTGATCAGGAGATACCTCAAAAGATTATAAAACTGTAATTCAAACATCAGGCTGTAACCTTCTTAACTACATAGGAAAAATTACCAAGGGCTGGGGCTGACTTTCTGACCTGCAGCTCCTCCCCATGCATGTTCAAAGGGGGCCTGTCTTAGTAAAAGGAAACCTAAACTTCTCCTAACAAATGATCATTATTCTGTTGAATTCTTAAACCCTTCAGCATTTCTGCACAGCAGCCCCAATTTCATGGAAAACATTACAGTGCTGTCCTGAAAGCCTGAGCCATTAATCATGCATAAACCATGAGTAAGCCCTAGTGTGCTGCTGAGCCACCTCAATAATCTCTTTTTGCAAAATATATGATTACTAGCAGATATAATACAACAGGATCTTAATTTAACTTTTACTTTCCAATCTCTAAATTAAAGCTATTTTCTAAAAGCCATTATTATAAACAAAATCACCACTGACACAGCAAACTTAAAGTTGATTACAGGCTCTGAAGAGATGCAACTCCAAGTGCAGAATTTTACATATTGACTTACCTAAGCTGCTTTGCATAGCTGAGTTCAATCTCTGTCCTTTCTTTTACAAACTTGATGTACTTTTCCAGAACATCAATACCCCACTGAGTGTGTTTTTCTAAGTTGTCAAACTGGTCCTGCAATGAATCAGAAAAAAAAAGTTTAGTCTCATTGAATACAGAGACAACTAAAATTAATTTATCAAGGGAGTATTGCCATACAGAAAGTGTTGTTAATATTTCCCATTACCAGTTAGATACTTTCATAGTGAGACAGGCTTTTAATCAACAGAAATCTGTATTTTACCATGAGCCCAATTCAGTAACATTCTTCATTACTCACTTCTGAATCAGTTTCATTCCAGAAATACTGGCAATTCTATTAAATACCATCTTCTAGTAAAAAACATTCTTATATAGGGTAAGAAATAGCTACTCTTGACAGCATTTTGTTTTACTCTGAAGAACTAATAGAGGTTCCATGAATTTGGGATCTACTCCTAATTAATAATTCTGATTTTCATATGAAAATTGTAGATTTAAACTCCAGCATTGTCCATGCCATGAATTTAAAATGTTAATCTTTTTACAGAGCAGACTGCAATTCCTCTGTAGCATGTTTTGTTCTACAACACATGACACAATGCCCCCCAAAATGCCATAAGCTATGCTTTCTGAAAGTTTTCTTGTGCACCTCCATTTATACACAGATACTACTTTGTTCTTCAAATATTGTTGCCCTCAAAAACCAGTCACACATGTTTTCAATAAAATCAAGAACATTCCACAAGTCAGTTTGGGATTTGCAAACGCCAAGAGAAATTAAGCAACACTAAATCCAAATTAATTATCCAAGCCAGTTTATTATTATCTGCAGATTTCAACTATAATCACCTTATTTTTCAAAATTTGGTTACTCAAATTCCACAGTCCATTCCACACAGCCTTGGAGAAGTTACTCTTTCTATAATACTTGAAATATAATTTTTAAACTATAATACATTGAATACTTATTCTGACAAATAAACAAGGGCTTTAATATCAGCCTAACTTATTTGGCACCAGGTTTAAAACAAAAACAGAGTAAATGTGTATAATCTGCAAATTAGATTGACCATGTTTTCAGAAAAACCACACACAGTACTAGATTTGGGTGGGATGCTGAGCTGCTGCTACCAAAGATTCTGACACAAGTGATGCTTCTCTGCAAAAGATTTGGCCCTGTGACTCAGTTTGCAGAGCTTTCACTGAGTTACAAAAGCCAGACAAGCCCACTCCCTTTAGACACAGAGCAGAAAAAATAACAAAGCTCCAACAAAGCCTGGTTTGTGAATATGTTGCTTTTATCAAATACCACTTTCTGCTCTGCAGCATATCTGGCTGTGACAGAGTTACACTGGTGGCAGGAGGGACTCTGCCAGCATCCAATACAGTCAGGCACACAGGAGCTAATAAAGAAAATAAACCTGCTAATAAAACTGCTTAACTGTAATTTGAAGGGGAGAAATAGGAACCATATTAAAAAAGACAAAATTTGCACAACACCATCAAGAAGTGAGTTAAACCAGCAGGCAAGACACATGGAATAGGACACAGAGTTTATGCAATAGGGCACAGAGTTTGTGCTCTGTGTGTTTGCTCTGCTTTAGCATCAGGGACTGTTTCAAACCAAGTCACCCAAACCAGACCAGGTTTCAACTTCAGTTATGTCAGTTCTAGTCCATTAAGGAGGCACTGGGGGCAGAACAGCAGAAAGCTAATAGCATAAAGTTACAAAAATAGTAAACAGCTTCTAAGTGCTCCAGAAACTACAAGAAAGTGTTTAAGGGTAGCTGAAGTAAAGAAATTCAAAGTACACAGAATAAAAACCTTACTTCCAGCAATATAAATCACCCTTGAACCAGTATAGCATCAGTCACTCAGAAAGAGGATGTGTGTATTCTGCAGAAAAGGAATACACAGACTGAAAGTGTACATGTTTGCTTATATACAAATCTCAATTTGGGACAGTTTCACAGCTGGGGAAAAGGCAAAAATCAGGGCTGGTAATGTCCTCCTCCTGCCAGAGGGCTCAGCTCAGCCTGGGGTCTGATGCCAGCACAGAGAAGCACCTTCTGCTCTGCTTCAAATACACCTCTCCATCTCTGCATTATGCTGGAGTTAGGAGAGTCATGCAAACATGGCCTTTTTAAGGTTTCTGATAAAGAGGTCTTGTAAGCTCTCCCACACCCTGCTCTTCCACAATTTACATTATTTAACATAAACACATGCATATAAAAGAAATACCCCATAGGGAAGTCCATTAGTCACAAGTTGACTTGGATTCACACACTCCTGATTTAGAGAAGGGAAATGTCAGGCAGGGAAATTCACTCTGTAATCCCTGTAAGCAAATTTAACCACCTTGATCAGATAGATCATATTTGTACCAAGAAACAAGCTTACTATCCTATTGTGACCCCATCCAAAGAGGAAAGGTCAAGGTTTCCCAGAGGAAAGAATGTCTTTCAAGGAAATCCTGCCCTTCAAGGGAATCCAGATTGAGCAGGTTCACCCTGAAAAGGCAACTCTGGTGGTGGCTTGTCCAAACCTCCCACCACCATCCCACCCTGAATCGATTCTCAGAGCATCATTTGGATCAGAGTTTGAATAAAAACCCAGAAATGGCTCCAGGTAGCTGCCTCAGTGTGGGCTGGCATCCCACAGAGGGACCTGCTGGACTGTTTCTCTGTTTCTAAGGGCTCACTAGGCCAAGTTGGGTGAAATAAAACTCCCTGAGGAGCAGTGTAAGAGGAGCACATGGTGGTGCAGCTGTCAGACAGATCAACCAGGGGAAGATGCTGAATTTCTATTTATAAAGTGAGATGAGGCACTTGCCCTGTGCCAAGCCCTGGGCAGAACCACCTCAGAAGTACAAGTATGACCTCCACTTTGGAGAAGAGAAGCAAGGGGAAGTTTAACTCTGCAGATTTGCTAAAGAGAAGAGTTTCTGTTCTTTTCTGGGCATGGCACAGTGCTGGCCCAAGTGCCATTTCACTGAGCAGCCAACGCCCCACAGCAGTGTGTTACTCTGGGGTCATGCATTCCATTGTCCCTTCCCTTTGCTGAGTGCCTTGAGGATGAAAAAAAGGCAGTAAAATTGGCAACACCATCACTGCCTGAGCATGGGATTCCAAAGGAAGGGCAGTGCAGCCAGTGGGACACAGACTGTCCTCATTCCATGCAGCTGGAAGGACACTGAAGGTAGGCAAGGGCTGAGTTAAAGTTAATGAATCATAGGGAAGACAAAGGACACAAAATGTGTTGATGACACAGCATAACCTTCAATTCATGGAATCCCAGAGCCCAGGGATACATGTAATCAAGGCAAAATAGGGCTTCTGAAAAAGAGATTGTTGAGAGCAGTTAACAGTATCATGCCTTCAAATAGTTAATATTGAAAATACTTCTTAGAAATTTATTTACTTTTCTCAAAGTTCATTACAAAAATCAGTAGGAATTTAGAGTTGAAAAAAAAACCCTCAATTATTCTGGAGTCTAATGAGAACACCACCTGTTTTCAGCACAAAGTGCACCAGCCCTGGTAGAGATGTTTAGCAGGTGAACTGTGCCACTGCAGCTCTGCAGGGTCAGCCATCAGCTGCAAGAGACTCAGGTGCCCCAGGAGCTGCTGTTTCAGCTTTCAGTTTCAATACACAGACTCCCCTCTGTTCGTTTTTGCAGCATCCTCACCCTTCCAGTCAGGGAGAACATTAGGAAACAATGAACTCCACAGGGCTTTAGCATTCAAGAAAACAAGGCAAGAAATCTGATGCAATGTTCAGTAAGAATGCTCCCACTTGACCACAGCGAGGGAGAAACAAAAGGTCACACCACACCTGTTTTCTCCGAAAAAGAATCACCAAAACATTTTCTAGAAGAATTCACTGTTTTCCTCTGGCTCAGAGTCTGCTTCACACCTAAGAACATTCTTTGAGCAGAAATACTGCACTGACAGAGTTGTCTATCACAGTAGGCTCTCACCACAGCCTTCATGTTACTCTCTCCTTCCAGCCTGCCAAATCTCATCTTCTCCTTTGTTTATTGTGGTATCAGCTTACTAAAAAGAGACTTCTGACTGTCACAATGTCCATGTATTTAAACTGCTTGTGTCACTGTAACTTACCCCCTTCACCAGATTCCACCACTTCCCAAAGCCAGCACCAGGCACTGCAAACACCTCCCCAGGTGATGGAGGAGCTGACCCACCCCACACAGCCCTGCTGCTTAAAACAAACTATTCACACATTAAACACGTTCTTGAGCATGCACACCAAAAACTGAAGCTCAAAAGAGGGAAATAGAACTTCACTCATGAACTTGAACAGGAATTTGACATCCAAGTCCCCCAGAACGCTTTGAATATTTTAACCCTAAGGCAAAGTGTGCTTCTAAAGTCATTTTCTAACTTCATTTCTGTTTCCATTAATTCTCTCCTGGTGCTTTTACTGCTGCCCAAATAACCTCCCATCCATGCATTCTTTCTGAATTTTGGTTTCATGCTTGTTACCCTGACAATGCTTAAAATGGAAATAGTGCTGCCCATTTGCTTTGCTTCATTTGAGCAGTTACTTTAAGCTGTCAAATCCCCTTCACTTCTCAACTGCCCTCCTGAAGTCACATTCCCCAGCTATGTGAAGTATTTTGGGAAGAGGAAAGTTAGCCATTAGGGAAAAAAACAAAACAAAAAACCCAAAAGAAAAACCTTCTTCCCATTTCTCGGCCATATAACATGGAGTACAACCAATTATTGAGCAATAAAGTGTTATTCATGAGGTCTTTGAAGATCAGCTCAGTGAGATATTCCTTCCTCTTTCTACAAGGCTTCCATCTATTGTGAAATAGTTCAACACAGGGTGTTCAGACCCAGTGATGGACCTTCACTTCCAAGAGGCTTCTCCAGCCTTAACAGTGACTGAAATAAAGGGGATGTTCTCACTTTTCTCTTGAGCTGCAGCCTCAGTCTCCCTGCAGCCAGCCAGACTCACCCTGCCCAGTTCCAACACACAGCCAGGCCAGAAGGACTGGGGTTTCTACTTGGTTTCAACTGTGAACAAAACATGAGATTCTAGGAGAATTTACCGATTAATTCTGCAATTTAAATCCTCCTGCCAAACCTGCCCAGAGCAGACTGAGCTGGCAGCATTCACTGTACCAGGCTAAACTGTCACTGCCACCCTTTCTGCTGCTTTCACAGGTGACAAACCAGAAGTGTGAAATTAAGAATGCTTACACAGAGATATAATAATGAAGAAAGACTGTGCTGAAAATTCAGATGCTAATAGCACCTTTATATTTAGCATACACCTCCTGTAATTCTAATGCAGCAACACGATAAAAGACCCAGGATTCTTGAACGTTCAGAATATTTGAAGATTTTTTCTAGTATCTCATTCCCCCAGTGAGTTTGACTCTGTTTCCTCACAAGATTACTTGTTTACATACTGTCATTAATAACAAAAATAGTAATAGGGGAATTAATAGCTAATTTTTACCTCTGATCATACCTTCTCCTCCCATATCCATTTATTTTTAAACACTCTCATTCACTTTCATAAGCAAAATGGAATTAAAGTGAAGATCAAGAATACATTACAGTGATCAATTCCTAAATTACTTTTTTAGATTCCATGGTTTAACAACTTCAAATTATAAAAATAATTAACGAGATGATGAGCCCTTCACAGGCTCAGCTGAGTCCCATATGGCACTACAGTGCTGGCAGAATACACGGGAATTCAGATCACAGATCCTCAGAGACCTACAATAAAGCTACATGCAAATGTTAACAGTCTCCAGGCAAATTAATAATGAAAGAAAATGCATAAAATACAGGCTACCACTGCAAGAGCCTTCCAGAAAATAAAGATGAGTAGAAAATACCAAAGCAATTCAGCATCTGTTGACTCAGCCACTACTGATGAGAATCAACTTCCCACACAAAACTTGTCAGCAGCAGTCAGTGAAACCCTCAGTTAATGACACTAAACAAACATCCCTGATGATATATGGAACACAGGACACCAACCTTTCCCTTCCTGCAGCAGAGACAAGGAGCACTCACAGCACCATGGAGCACAGAGGGATGGGGCAGGGACACCATCTCTGCCTGCCTGATGCTCAGATGATGCTGTGGCTTCTCTGGCTGCTCTGAGTGAGCCCTTCCATTCCCCCACACATCCGGTTCTTGTTAACAAAGCTATTTGTGATCACATGCATTTGTCATGCAGATCACCTCTTCAACCACACAGGCTTAATTTCATTTTACCCTTTGAGTATTAAAGAAATTCCTCCCAACCTTTCACCAGGATGCCTAAATATGCATGATTTCTGCTTGAGCTGAATAATAAATAGCCCAGAGAAAAAAAGCCATTTTACTTGCCCATCTCCATCTTCCTTTCATTGCCATCTCCTAAACACATTCTTCCACAAAGCCCTCAAGGTTAACTACTCTATCTCTTCCAGTCACCTGGGAACTTGATCTAGCTAGGAGATCACAAAAAGGAACATTAGATTCTCAGCTGCATCATTAGGAAACTGAATGTATTTCAAACTTTTGTGAAAGGGAACTGACATAAAGCAAGAGTGGAAACAAACTATGTTTTAGGTTTAAATACTTTTTATGTTGCTAGATAAACTCAACTATATTGTCCTATTTCAAGAGACATTATGAATAAAGCAGTTTCTGGGCCATATTTCAGCCTTGAAATGCTTACCCTCTTCAGCATTTTGCTGAAGCTGGAAAGCAAAATAAGACCTAATATTGATGCCAGTTTTAATTTGGATAGAAAATAACATTGCCCCAGTGTAATAGCAAGGCCCTTTGCACAGCCTTGTAATTGCTTCTGAGACCAACCACACTCATCCCCACCCCAAAAACCACCTCCCACAAACTCCAGAGTGACCCCTCCTGCTAATTAATCCGGGGTGCTGTCCCACAGGCAGGTTTTGGCCGTGCCTTAACCCCACCTGGATAAAAACCTGATTTAATTCAAGCAAGAAGCACTCCTGAGAAAAGCCATGAGCAGCTGGCACAAAGGCCAGCACCCGGAGAGCAACATGAATATTCCAGCTGCTCTGGGGCATGGCCAGCCCTGGGAGCACAACCAGATCATCAGGGCTGACAGGGAACCAATTTCATTGCAACATCTCACTAAAAAATCCACCTACAGCAGAGCTGCACAGGAACATCCCCCACTAATGAAAGGGGTGAGTTTTGTGCTGGTGAAGGTTAAACCTTGTGGGAAAGGTGATCAACACCAGAGTGACACACAGCACTTAGAGAAGAGCAAAGCCAACACCAAGCTCCAGAGCTGGGCTGGGAGGGAGGGTGGCTCCCTGGGCAGCAGCACAGAGAACAGGTCAGCAAGAGGCCACCAGAGCCTGCTGGAGGTCACTGGGGCACAGCCAGGCTCCCACCTTGCTGACCCACTCTGACACCGCTGTGAAGCCTTGAAAAACCCACAACCAATGGCACCCACTGCCATTCACACTCACACACACTCTCAGTGCTTAACTTCTCTCTGCTGACAGCTTCAGCTGTGAAGTGAAACTGCTCCTTCTGCAGCAGCCAGAGCCCACAGAAGCAGTGCAGCTCCAGGAGCAGGAGATCCTGCACAAAACCTCCTCCAGCCACCAAGGGCTGCTCTCAAAACTGCAGCCAAGAGCCCAAACCCTCCACCTCTGCCATCCTGCTGTCAAACCAAGCCTCCTCCTCCACCCCCAACCCCTGCTGTGTCCTGCAAAGGATGTGGTAAAGCAGAACTGGTAGTCCCTCCATGGCAACAGGGGCAGTAACTGTGCTAACACAGCAGCCAGGAAGGAAGGTGAGAGAGGGGATGTTCCATACAGAGAGGATGTGGTTGTTGGTACTGCAGCAGCTCAGAACGATGCTGAAAGAGGTAAGAGATAAGAGAGGAGTAATTAGTTCTGAGGAGTGGGAAGGCAGGAGATGTGATCAGCTCAGCTGCAGCAGGACAGAGCTGATGAGCAACAGGTGATTAAGAGAAACAACAACTGAGCCAAATACTTGATAGTGAGAGGCAAATATGAGTATCCTTTGTTTTCTTGGAACAAGGGAATTTTTGATGGTAAGTTATGTAGGTTACCTGTCCTGGACAGCAGTACATCCAGCATGGAGCATGGTGCTATTTTGGTTTTATTCAAACAGGTACCTGACAAGGCCATACTGAGGCATCTCCTGCTGTTATCAGTGGGAGATCCTTCTAAAGATAGTGTTGTATCTCTTGAAAAAGGAAACGTGCTTCTTAGAGATGTCACAGTTTCATGCTCTTGAAAATGAACTTCATAGCTCTCTTCAAATAAGGAAAAGGCAAAGCTCAAAAATTACCATTTGCAATGTCCAACGACACTTTTCATAGATGGCCACGATGCAGCAGCGACTCATTTCTTTCAAATAAATTTATGCACTTTGAGGTTTGAGGCACTTTGCCACAATGAGAACCATCTGTCACGAGCAGCCCATTCAGAAAGGAACACTTCTTTTCAAACCTACAATTCTGCTTATAAAACACACTCTAGAAACCCCAGAACAAGACACAGTTTTGTTTCAAAATACATTATAATGTGCAAATTACAACCCAGGATATAAGAAAGCTCTTAAAGAACAAGATAATAAGAGAGAAACTTCCACTAATGCCAGATGTTAAGTCAGACTCTTTTTGTTGAAGGATTGGGTGCATTTCAACCTTTTTATGCACTTGCTCAGTTATTTAAATTGGAGACAAACATGCACATGCTGCTTCTTTTGGTGATTCTAACAATTGAACTGATTTAAATGAATCTATTTGTAGCAGGTATGAAGATAAACAGCAGAATTTAGACTTTAAAATCCAGACTCATTAGCTAAGCAAAGGCTCATAACTACTAAAATCTACTGGGGCCAAAGAGATGATGCATCTCTACCATTAGCATTAATTATGCCCACAAAACTCATTAAAAAAAAACAAAAAACAAAGAAACAAAACATAGCAATGCTAACCCTCCTCCTTCTGCTCATCCTGGGGGAACAAGAATGGGATAAAGATTTGGTTTTTGCTGACAGTATCCAGAGCTGCAGCCTGAAAGCTGCAAGGACCCACAGGGATTCACTGTTCCGTGCATTATAAACAAGAGCTTTGAAAATGAGCAGATCCTGCTGGTTCGTGGGGCTCTGCTGCTAGGACAGGATAAATCATGAGCTGCTGCACAGCTCCAGCCCCGAGCTGCCTCCCCCAGGACTTGCAGCATGGTAACAATGCTAAATATACGCTGCTGCTGTTCCAGGAAGGTTTTTCAGTTGACAAATGTTGCAACTTTTCACTGTTCCCACTTCCCTGATTTAATACACACCCATTCGTTTCTTCTGAAATTATTTGAACAAATGCAATTTTAGAACTAATTCCCAGTCAATCTTTTGCTGTCTGGCCACATCTTGGATTAAATGTTGACTGATTTTCATCCTCTTTTTTTTTTTTTCCCCCCCCCCAGTCTGTGAAGCTCTTCCTTAATAATACCAGCTGTTAAAACAAAGATCAACAAGAGCTCTTGCCCACGATTTCCCCTTTGGGCAGCTGTGTACTGATTATTAAAAATGAGCCAGAGTGTTCCTGCTTATTGCATGGCATGGATAACTACAATAGAAATCCAAACAAGCCTTCTGATCCATTTAAAAGAACACACAAAAAAGGCAATTCTGCCCTCTTCCCCAAAACCATACTGAATCACAACAGCAGAATCTTATCCACAAGAACAATACTTCCAACTGCAGCAGGCTGTGGGAATGTTTTTTGGGGAAATTAGCATTTTGCCTAATTTCACCACAAACCAATGCCATTCTGGTTTCATCATGTAGAATACCCAAGTTGTTTTATGCATCCTCAAGGTCAAAATTCCTTCATTAGTATCAAACCTTTTTGAATATGATTCAGCTCTAAGCACACAGTTGGAGTTTAGCAAAGGGGGTTGGGGGGATTAATTTGATTTTTTTTTTTAAAATATCACCACTTCAAAACAATCAGTGATGTTGTCACACTTTGCAAATAAGAGTCCTTGGCCTCCCCCTATCAAAATTAGTCCAAAAAGATAACAGTTTAAAAAATCAGCCAAGATCTCACCAGGTATGCCTGGTATTCTCAACAGCAAAACTTCTCCCCTGTGAAGCCAGAACTGACCAAAGCCCAGTGCAGGCACCTTATCCTGCCAGGATATTAATGCAGACACTCAGAAAAGCAAAATGTTGTAAAAAAAAAAATCACTAATTCTGCTTAGCTTGAGGCTGACTCCTGGAATCACTGGAGCAATGGCAATAACTAGGGTTAAAAAAATAAGCCCACTCACTTCAGAGTGTTCCAAACCTTTCCCTAAAGTTCAAAAGAAAAGATCTGAACTGTTCCCTCCTCTCATTTCCAAATTAAATGGAACAAACTGCTGAAAAAGTTCTTTGTAGATGGAGTTCAAAAAGCATTTAATACCTTAAATACCATGACATGACAAATACAATCCTAGATTTTTCAAGAGCCACTTCACACACAAGACCAAATAAGATTACTGCTGTGCCTGAAGTATTTCTATCTGCCACTGCATTCCATTTTTAACCCAGAAATTAGATTAGGTGCTTCCACTCAGATGCAAGAAATAGTGAAGTTTCCAGAACAGGAAGAGTATCAGAGATACACAACTCTGAAATCTAATGCAATGGATAGAACAGTGTCAAAGTGCATAACATTTAAAATGTCTGCAAACAACAAAGTTGGTCACGTCAAAAATTGTTAACAAACTCTGTTCAAAGTGTATTTCATAATTCAGAATTATCTATTCATACAGCCCACTCTGTGGAGTAGAGTCAAGCTACACTGGCAAAAAATGGATAAATTCTGGAACTAGGCCAGAAATAAAAGCACAGAGCCAAAAGACAGCTGTAGAGAGACTCTATGCCTTCAATCCATGTATTAGGGTTTCTCACACAGCTTTATTACAAAGAGACCTGGCCCCTCCTGTAGCTGTAAAAATGGGAACTAAGACAGTCCTCTAACATCCTGTCACGTATTTTTCTTTAACCCAATACCTTTCTCCTCTCAGTTTTTCACTGATGAACATTTAGGGGCGTGCTTAACCCCAGCTGCATCTGCACTCTGCAAGCTCCTAGAGTCAGGCCATTTATCTCAATTTTGACAAAATTGTTATTTCAGTCTGATCCTACTTGCATAAATTTTTCAGATTTTAAGCTGATCCTTGCCATGCTTCTGCTCTACACAAGGCACCATCGCCTGTACCACAGAATCACCAAGCTAAAATATGGTCACCAAAACTAACGTGGCAACTCTACCACTGACACACTTGGCTAAGGATCAGAAACATCCACCTGTGCACCAAAGCACTAATTGCTGTCGATAATAACTCTTCAATTACTCCAGTGTCTTCTTTGGAGGAAGAGAACATCTCTTCCTATTCTCACATGCTCACTTCTGTGACATTTCTATCAAGTCCACCTTCAGATAACTCCCACTAATTTTAGTGGGAACTTCTGTTACATCAAAGTCTAAATCTGAAGAAAAGTAATCACATTTTCTCTTAACCAAATAATCACTGTGCAAAGCTCTCAAACTCCACTGGGTCTCCATCTCCTCCCAACAGAAGCCTCTCTCAGCTCTCAGACTGCAGCAAAACTAAATGAATGCATCAAAGTAGGTGGAATAAGAAGGGGGAAACATTGTGCAAAATGCTGACCCACCAGAGGCACACAAAGCATTTGTTCAGTGGTGACAATGAATAATTTCATCTGAGGCAAATTACCAAACAAACATCAATTAAATTACATGCTAGACTACAAGAGAAAGTTGTCCCACACACATTTCAGGTCTGCAGAGTCAATAGAGCAGCACAAAGCACCCAGGATTGTGAGGAGTCATCGGGGCTGCTCACTCAGGAGCACTTGACATTCTCCAAGGGACATATGACAATTGCAGGAATCCAAAGAGAAAGAGGTAAATCTAACTCCATCACACTAAACAAATATTCATACAAGAAGAGAGACCATGTGGCACCAGCCTTGTAAAATGCAAGAAATCAGAGTCCCCTACCCCATAAATGGCACTTAGGCAATACACAGAACTAGAGTTTATAGCACAATTATCCCTGCCATATCTCAGTTTAAAGTGCCTGGGCACCTGATCAGAGAGCATTTAAAGCAAGTTGTAGCAGCAGCAAAGGCTCCCCAGCCTAACAGCAGCCTCCTTGTGCTGAGTGCTGCCTTTGCTCCAGCAGACCCAGACCTGGGCCCAGCTGTCAGAATTCAGAGCCACAAATGGAAGCACGGCGTGCTGAGCGAGGCTCGGTGGTTTGCTGCCTGCGCCACAGCGATGCTGCAGGACAGCCACACTCTGACCCCCAGCACACAAAGCCCAAGTTCACTGTGCTGACCATACTGTGCCAGCCAACACAACCTAAAATTACAGTTTCTAGAAAGTAGGGCAGCTAGAGACTGTCCAAACCTTTTGGTCTGGCTCCCTACACAGCCTCTGGCCTTTCAAAGAAAAACAGTCAGACCATTTAATGGAAATAAATCAGCAATTACAGTTTCTTTTGACCAATATGGTTTGGAAACCTAAGCATTAGGAATAAATGACATTTTGCCATCCTGAGCTAGAAGAGCAACATCCTTTGATCCTTTAAGTAAGGACTGCTTCCCTCAGCGAGGATATTCTGCTCCTAAGCTGGATAGGCAAGTCTAGCTGAGCAAAAGAGGTAATCCAGTTTTCTTGTGACAACAATCTCATTTCCTTAGGTTCCAAAAACACATATGAATGTTTTATAACTCGTGCTATAACAATGATGATACCATGATACAGATTTTAAGCCTTCACTGCACTTGAAGAAATATCTTTACTGATGTAATTTCCATTAGTATTGTAAACAGCCCCCTGTTAATACAGTTTTCAAATAAAGTTGTGAAGAAAATCACTACCCAATTCTAAAGCAGTGGTTATTTAAGCCAAGATTAAAAGTCACACTTGGGTCACACCAGTCTGACCACTAACCTCTGATCAGCCCATCTAGAACTATGTATTTGACCAAATCCAGGAACAATGAAACAAGGGTCAGCATGAAACACTGGATTTTTTAGTTTTCACTAAAATATTTGGGTTCATCCTCTAAATAAAATCATCTACTTAAAGATCCTGAAATTTTACTTCTAAAGTTTTAAACTTTTTGTAGTTTGTGACAACACTTCATATCCCTCTCCAGCTGCCAGACAGAATATTGGTTTTGAGGGAGGAGGATGTTGGCACACCAGACAAAGACATAAAAGGAGAAATGGTTTAATGTCTTATCAGTTCTACTCTGGCATTTAAATATTAACTTAAAATGAAACCGAAAATATACATAAAATCAGGCTGAGGCTGCATCCAGCCTCATTAAAGCCACATTATATTAGTTTACCTAACTGCAAAGGCAAATATTTTTTCAGCATAAATCCCATGCATAAAACCATGCAATAAACGTATCCATTAACATCCAGATAAAGGCACTAATAGGAGATGTACAGTAAAACCTAGAGCACAAATGAGTTCCAAGACAATTAATACTACCAGGAAAAGCTCTTACTAACTAAGCCCAGGATGCACAACCTTTCTGAAATGCAGATCTCCAAATTCTTTTATAAAGCTGGTAAGGCTACGGCAAGCAGACAAGAATTTAAAACTCTCTTTTAAGGAGTTTAGAGCCAACAAAGCTCCTGGTATTTCAGTGCCATGGCAGGCTCAGTAACACTGCAGGCATTTAGAAGCACCAGCAAATTAATATGCTGCACCAACTCATTTGGTGAACAATCTCATTCAGATCTTAAGCTGCTTGTCCGGGGCTCTGAATGTGTGAGCAGGCTGAAAAAATCTGAGGCGCCGCAGATATTTCCTGAAAGGGTGCTACAGTTTTTCAAGTGTAAAGCTGCTTGCTGTACTTTGGACTGGTTACTGGGACAGCAATAAAAAGCATTCTTGTGTCTTGAGGGCAAACAAAACCAAGACCACCACACCACATACATCATGATGTGCTTAGTCAAAGGACTAACACAAACCATGGTTAAATGTTATTAAAATCTTCATGGGGAGCTGCTGGTTAAGTTTGGGTCAGTGTGACAGCACAGTGTGTGTTACAGGAATATTTCTTAATTAATTGGTTTATTAGGACTTGGTAATGGCAAAGTGTGCTGCTCACAGAGCACATGGGGTGGAACTTTGTGACTAAAGCTACAGATATGTCATCCTGATTTCCACTCTTCTCACGTTCCTGGAAGATCAAGTGGAAGGCTACCACAACACCACCAACAAATAAACACAGGGAATGCTTACACTACAACCTGCTCCTTGTGTTTTCCTATCACAGCAATAACAAACCATGGAGCATCAAAAGGGGATGGCAGGCACAGCACTGCTCTTTTGTGTCACTGCTGTGGGAGGAAGTCTAACAAATTCTTGTCATTTCCAGAAAGTAATGGATTCCCCAACTCTGGCATAAACAGTGCCCACAAATTGCACACAAATCTGTCACAAATTCACTTCTTCACAAGACAAATGATTCTCCATTTACCATCAGCAGCTGATAACACAGCACTAACATCAAACACAGGCAGCTCACAGATGAAAGTACTGCAAACAGCTTAAGAGCAGACTGACATCTCACCAGAGAAGCAGAAATTTAGGTCAGCTCATTGCTGTGCTGCTCAACAGAGGAACATGAAATAATGTGATGTGCACAGTAAGATATTGGTCACTTGGGCTCACTGTTTCCTGCAGCAAGAGGAAAACTGCACCCACTTTCAGTGCAACTTCTGCAAAACTGCTGCAAATGGACAGACCTGGAAGGTGGAGATCAGGTCACTCCATCCAGGAAACAAAATCTCCCTTTCTGCTAACAGCACAGGATACACAGTGCAACAGCCTCCAAAGACAGAGGAACCTGTTTCCTACATCATTTTTGCACAGGACCATGTAGGGCACCTCACAATCACATCTTGAAGGATTAATTCTTTCCTCAAATGAAAAGAAAACACAAACATTCCATCCTCCCTTTATGAAGAATGTGTGAATGCCACCCCCACACAACTTCAGAAGTCTAGATTGGGAGGGTTTTAAGCAGATGCCATTAAATATTGATGTTGTATTTCAAAATAAATAGTCATGCAAAAAAATCGAGAGAATTAATTAGTACAGTGAAAAATCTCTTTGAAATGTGGCTGTCAGATGTACACAATTTCTGTAACATCCAGTGGAACACTGCAATGCCTAAAATAAATTGTACTATCAGCTTGCTAGATTTCTTTTCAACACCAGAAGATACAATAAAATACATACCCTCTATTTTACTTTCAGGTTTGCCCCAGACTCAGTAACTATTCAGTTATTACAATTTCACAGCACAGAACTTTCCTTACAAACATGGGCACAAGAGGAATTTTTTATCCCAGACCAGAAGAGTCATGAAGAGATGGGAGAGGTTGAGGATTTTCACATCCTTGAGTGTCTTGTGCTCCATCCTTCCAATCTTTTTTGTCTTTAATTCATGTCATATAATTTGCAAGACTGAGACCATCAGTGCCTGAATTGCCCAGTGCCCATCCAGCACAAGAGAATGGGACCTCCAGCAAAAAATGCTGCCAACAAACCCAAGTTCATGAAACAAATACATATTAAAATGAAAAAAAAAACCCCAAAACAAAGTACTTCTGGAATAGTACAATACTTTAAGCACTGCACTTAACAAAAGCAAAACCCAAGCATTACAAGGATTGACATCCTAAAAATGACACTGGGCCATTCCTCAAATCTTGTTAGATGGACTTCCAAATAATTTTTTTACTGAAATAAGCCTGTTAACCATTTACTCAAAAGTGGAAGATATTAAAGGGCAAGCTCTTATTTATCTGGAGGAGAGACAGTTTTGGATATCACAGTTCATTGGAGCAAATGAAAACTCATCACCTCAAAACACTCCTTAAATTTCCAAGCATCTTGGTGTTTTATTACAGTGCCAAGTCACTATCAGCAGGTCTCTCTCCACTGCTCTGGGTCTCCCAAATTAAGTTTTTTGCTGTTCCTTGCTGCATTCAGCTGACCTACAGGAGCCTTGCTAAATGTGACATTTCTGACAGGGTGCTCAAGCCTGTGAGAGGTTATCACACTGCACTTCAGGCAACATCTTTGGAAACAAACGTTGCAAATGCTAAAGTACACGATGATAAGATAAATCTTCTGACTAATGCAAGAAAGGCAAAACAAACTGGTTTTGAGAATAAATAATCTACTCATGGGAAGGAAGATGCAGGGGGGGAGACATGGGAAAATAATGGGATATTAAAAAGAGGAACCTGCCCTGCTGTGGAACATCAGAAAAGTAAATTTTCTCTTTAGCAGAGGTCACGACTAAGGTGTAAAGCACCTGCACAACAATGCCAGCCTTCCTCCTCCTCCCCTTTCCCTCTTCCTCATATCTACACTCTGCTAACTGCAGCTTCCATCCATTCTAAGGCTGCAGCTCTGCCTGCTGGATTAAAGAGCTCTCAAACACACAAGAAATGCTTTTGTTTGAAGAACAAACAGGAACCTCCTGTCCAAGCTTTGACTTCAATGAGCCTGAGCTACTGATGCACACAGCAACTGGAGCTCCTGGGCTCAGCTCCCTGACTGTCCCATGACTCCCCAACTATTTTCTAACAGGGATAGACCAGTTGCTTGATGAGCAGTTGAATCATCTAAAAAATATGAAAGAGGATATTGACTTGAATCTACAAGCTGCTTTATCTGCCAAGCAGGGAAAGCAAGTTTGGCCTCTGAACCAGACTGATTCAGAGAGGAAGAGGAAAACAAATGTGTGTTTACCTACCTACAAAGAAGGCAGGGAAAGAAAGAAAATTTCTCACAAACTGACAAGAACATCCCCTCCCACAGAAAGGACAATGAGGTCACTCAGGGCTCTACAGTTGTTCCAATGACATTACCTTCCACTTAAAATACTTCTTGGAAGCTACAGCTCTGGTCCAAAGGTTGCCAAGGAAGTGAAAATAAAGGGTTTGTTTTTCACAAAGCCTGAAGTTCAAATCCATCTCTCCAAATTTTTGGCTGCTAATTCATGGCCCAAACTGGTGGGGCAAGAATCACTTGGACCAGTGAGTTTATGTTATGAGAGAAGACTTGGGCAGAGCATCTCTGAAGCCAGAGGCTCAAGATGACAGCACCTGCCAGTTTCCATCAGGGACATTCAGAACTCACAGATGTTTCTGACAAGAGCCACCCTAAAACATTCCAGCTTTCATGAAGTCCTCAAGTCTTATGGATATATTTTTAAAGGATTCCAATATTCTGGAAAAATAAAATTACTGCTTAGCTTGCTTGGTCTGCAGAGTGAGATGGACCAAAACAAAGTGATTGAGAACTAAGAACAAGACAGGACAGCTGTCATGTGGGCTCCTCACTTCTATTTTTTTGAGTACTTTTGTTCATGAATGACATCCATAATGATCAGTAAGCACATCTAACAAGGCTACTGGCACTTTGTAGTTAGCTCTTGCTTATGAGCACTTAATGTACAGACTACAGCTCAGTGATCATGTTTCACTCCTCCTCCATGTCAAAATAGAAGTAAAAATCCAAATAAAGCTGAATGCAACCAGGACCTTTTTATCTTTATGAAATCCATGCAGATTATGGATTCTGCAAAAGCACACAAGCAAACAATCTTGTAAAATAAAGATGGAACACAATATGCTTGAGACCCCACATTTCCTCTGTAGTGATTGTAGTTTTAAAAATGCATTTCCTGGCTTTAAAATGCCTAATTCTACTAATTTGGTATTTGTGACCATATCTATTTTTGGAACAGCTATGGAACACATACACAAAGGATAGAACACAAGTTCCAAATGCAGTGCCATGAATAGAGCTGTACATTCATGCATCTTTTCTTCCCTAAGAGAATCTGAGCATTAAGAACTGCACCACACAAAGAAAATGTATTCTGGTCCCCTTTTTAAGGGTGATTTGTGCCTGTGGCTTTTTTCTCTTACTTTTGGGTTCATCTTCTGATTATTTTCAAAATTCTCCTGTCCACAAAAGCCTCTTGAAGTGCATTAGGGCTTACACACTCGTCCCAGACTGTTTAATTTAGCCCTAATACCTTGAGGAAGCTTCAGGATGGATTGTTGCTGTTCTGATTAAAGAATCAGTCCCACCCCCTGCCAGGAAGGTTGGATGGATGCCTTGCCCCCAGAGGGAACTCAACAGTGACCAGCACCTCCCAAACACCACATGTGTCAATATATCATGAATAAACTCCCCAAACACTTCATTCTTACATTTTATCTTTAAGAATGGAGTCTAAATTTCCATTATTTTGACATTTTTCACTTGTTCAACTCTCCTAGTGTGGATTCTGGCTTTTGATTCCTCTGTCACTATTCCATTTATTTTTGTTCCCAGAGATTAACCCACAAAAAAACCACAGAAGAACCACACCAAGCCAACAGCAGATTCAAATCAATACCAATGTCTACAATTGTGTGCATGAAACCCATAAATATCATGTAAAATGTCTTCTGACCTCTGGGTGAATGGAGCACACCACTCTGCCATGCTGTTCCCAACCATCAAGTACTTCAACTCAACTGCTAATAGCCAAGTGAAATATTTATATTTGTATTGTTTAGCTCAGCCAAGGTTTTTGTAAGTGGAACAATTCAACACACTCCCTCAACCATTACATGTTGGCACTGTGATACCTTTCTGTTCAAGACTTAAGTATTTTCCAAGAGTGACAACTCTGCAGACCCAGTTTCCAACAGTGCCTGAATTAGGTGTATGTGTTTCAAAACAGCACATTTTCTAGCAAAATTTGTCATTTTCCAACAATTCCAGCTTTCCTATTTCAAGATCATTTCGTGTCAATCACACTGAACCTCTGGAAAAGGAGATTTCAGCAATTTTATAGATAATACTGATACAAGGATGATGCAGGCAAGAATCAGAACAGGAACCACAATGCAAAAATGAAACCAGCCCACAGTGATGCAGGAAGAGGTGCTGGGGAGATGCTCACACACACCAGGAATGGATGCAAGCTCCTACCCCCTTCCAGGGTGGTCTCCTGGGCTACTCCAATGCATCTCAGAAGGACACATGCAGCCAGAGACACTTGATTTTATCTTTAAATAGAGCTGGAACCTAGCTACCCTCTCTTCCAAAAATAAGGTTGTAAATGCCCAGGGCACTGATTTAAATAGGCAGCAAGTCACACATGTCATGTGAGATGCATCCTCACTACCTACAGGGCTGGCTGGTGCCATTTGGGGTTTCAGGTGAAGCATGCAGCCCTCATCTGGGGTGGGTCCCTCCACCCTGGTGGTCAGGCTGGCAGTGCCTTGGGAGGATGGAGCCTCTCAGATCACTGATGGTGTCCTTGAGCAAAGCAGCAAAGGAGCCCCTAACCAACATGTCCATCACTGAAATATTTGCTGCTTAACTGCAGCAAAGCTGTGCAGTTTTTCAGTTTTTGCATGTGAACTTACAAACACGTGCCAAAAACATCCTGTGCAAAACCCAGATGTTTCACAGCTCCAAAGACTTGTAAGGAAATAAAGCCTCTTGACCAGCACATAGAACCCTTTCCTCTCACCCTTTATTTTTAGGTTTTTCCAGTGATTACACATCAGCAAAAGGATCTCAGACTGTTATACTTGGGAGAGAGAGCCAGGATGGGTGAAAAAATATTTATGTAGTGGTCTATTGCAGCTCTCCCTGTTCACCCACTGCCAGTTTTTCTTTTACTACAGCAAAACCTGAGTTACACACTCTTAATGAATGCCACTCCTGTAAGACCCACATTTGACAGATCAACAGCCCTCAAGAGGGCAAGAAATATTTCTCTTCCTCATTTAACTTTTGTTTGAGAAAACACACTTCCATTCACTCCCTGCTCCATGCCTATCATTCTTTTCTTTTTTGTAAATACAAGATAAAAGTGCTAAAGCATTTCTCTTTGCCTAAGAGAGTATAATGCAAAGTGAAATATATTATCTAAACACATTTTGAACTTATTTGCTAAAAGATTCCTTCAGGCTTTCTGCACAGAATGAGTGAATGAAAAACAGCAGTGCACACAATTCTGGATAAATCTTTTCTTTGGGGATGTTGTCAAATATTCTTCCACAGTGAGTAAGGATGCAAAGCACAACCACAGAAATCAATGTATATAAATCCTAACCAGTATGTCAACTCCACTTAAACATGACATGGAAAAAGCCACATAAAACAGCAATACTACAAAGCCAAAAGAGGACTGTTAGGTCTCTGCACTACTTTTCTGCTTTACTTCTTATCTAATCTTCATCCTTTGCTCCATGCTTATTCCTTCCCCCTGTGCACCCACTGTACTTTCTCCTGATCCCATCAAACTCTTGACTTGCTGTTCCTAATGCACTAATCCCATTGCACACCCAGTCTGACAGCAAGTCACAATCCCACCTATCCTGCCCAGAGCCCAGCCCTGCTCTGTGTGCTTTTATCCAAGCTGTTTCCCTGTTACTGACTGGTTCCTTGTTTTCTTTGCTTAAATTCATTTTCTCCTCCTGAGCTCACCGAGCTCATTTCTGCTGTTTGCTTCGCCCTACCAGTCCTTCACTCAGTGTCAGAAGTGCCAATTTGAATTATCTCTCCTCAAATGACCCTCTCCATCCTTCCTGGCACTTCCATCACAGCAACAGTTCCTAGACAAGCAGACCCAACTGTCTGTAACCAGATCCTGGTGTGATCTCTGGTCCTTCTCCACATTCAGCCCCTTGAATCAGGCTGTTTCCTCTCTGACCACACACCCACTCACCCTCAGGTGAGTGTAACAAGAACCAGTCCATGACAACAGAAGAACCAGTTTGCTGCTCTTAACAAAGAATAAGAGTGGTCAGAGGGATTTTTAGCCTGACTTGGAGCAGCCATGCCTTCCATCCCCCTCTCCCTCTGCTCACTCTGCCACAGCACAGCCCAGACCCCACTCATCAGAGCTGTCCTCCAGCCAGCTTCTCCCTCTGTGCCACTGGGTGCCAACAAAGGAGCCTGGGAGCAGAGCAGAGTGCCCAGCTCCACCCTGGCCCTGAGCAGCCATGGCATGGGAAGTCTGGCTGCTCTCCTGAAGGACCAGACTGAGCCTTCTTCAATTATTCTCTGGGTGACCTCATCTTACCCCACGAAAATCCCTCCAAGGCCAAAAGGCAGCCAGCACCCAGGAAGATTTGGTCAATAACATCTTTCCTGAGTACAGGCAAAGGGGTATTTTTCCAAGGACTTACAGGTTTGCCTAATTGAGGAATATTTTCTCAACAGCAGCAAGCACATCCCTGTTCAACAGCTTCTGTCTGCCAAATTTCAAAACCTTGCTCCAATGAATGGGAGAACTACAACTTTCCAAAACCAGAGGCACCGTGTTCAGCATATGCAATACACTGCCCTGGTAACAACTGGATCATCCTGACTGCTCTGAAACACAAAAAGCAAGAGGCAGGCACAGAAAGAGGGAAATTGCAGCCTGAGCATTCTAACATGGGAAAAAAATTAAACAGCAGAAAATAGATGATTTCAACAAATGTTAAACACATCCTCAATAAGAGGGGCTCCCAGCTCAGTCTAGAATAGAGTCTGAGACAGAAAACTGTTCAAGGCACCAAATAAGCAATTTCTTGGAGCAAAATCTCCAGGAGTGGAGCTAGGAATAAGGAATATGCTCAGAATCCTTGCAAGATGATCCTTCTCCTGCCATATAGGTAGCACTCCATTATCTGCACAGCCACAGAGCAATAAAATTAAATTTTCTCAACTATAAAATGAATAATTTATGAGAGAAATTGTACCTGCTATTCTCAGAGGAGTAAATCTAAACATTACAAACTACCCTTCCTCTTCAGGGAATGAATGGTACCAGCAGCACTTACACCAGCCCCACTGACAGGGCAGAACTGAAGGTTTTACTTTATAAAAACACTTCAGGTACCAAACAGCAGCACTTGAAAAACACTAAACAAGCAATGGCCAAGTGACACATTTAATGGAAGAAAGCTTTATTATTCCAGCTACAAGAGGACTAATCCACTCTGGGATTTCCTCAGGATTAAGGACTATCTGGGTGACTTGGTAGCTCATTGGGGACCATCCTTCTAAACCAGACATTAATTCCCAAGTGACTCCTTTCAAGTTTTATTGCTTTACAGGGTTTCTGGGGGATTGATGTTGTTCTTTTGATTGTTTTGCCAATTAGGCTGACTCTTCCTCAAATAAATTAAGGCCAACATTGCAATAGAACTGCTTCTTTATATGGTTTACAACATGATCTGCTTCAGTGGTCAGCAATGAGCACCAGGCAGACAATATTTCATTCTTGCACTCTCCTTACAGAAAAGTTAATCTAGAAGCCCTTCTACAGTTTTTTTCCATTTTTAGATGCAAACAGAAACATTTTATTTGATTATACCAACAAGCCATTCTTAATAAACTGAGCCAAAAGAAATTATTGACCAGGTTAATAAGGTTGTCTCCAAACAACATGGAAACAGTGATCATGTTAAATTCCAAACCACCACACCTGCTTGAGAAGAAAGACTACAAGAACCACATCCTGTGCATACTCACGATATATATACACACTGCTTTTGCACTGTTTTATATTTAAGAGCCAAAGCCATTGATTGAAAAGAATGGCAAAGACTACAATACACCAAAAGACAACAGTGTTTTACAAATTTAACCAGTTTGTTTTCAGAAGAAAATAAATAAATAGAAAAGCAGAGTTTCTAGAGGTGAAAGGAAGAAGAGAAGTTTCATCTGAAGCGTACAACTACACTGAAGGGGGAAGCTGTTTTAAAATATTTACATGAATGCTAAGGAAACTCAACAAACCATTGGATTTTGACAGCTGGACTGGATTCAATGTATAATCAATCTCAGCAGCAGTATTTCAAACAGGATGAAAGTGAATTTCCAAAAATTCATTAGCAGGTTACCTGTCCAGCAATCAAAGGCAATAATGTAAAGCAGGTTATTAATTTACCCTGTCACAGGGCAACAGTGGCTCCTGCTCTTCATGTGGAGCTTAGCTTTTGAAATTCTGCTTTAAAAGTCTTTTACAGCTTTTGAAATTCTGCTGTAAAGGAATGTTTCACAACATGAGTAACACTAATGAGCTGCAAAGAGTCCAGAAAAACATCGGCTCGTGTTGGACTGCCTTCCCCATATGGCTCAAGGAAGCGGGGGATCTTGAGCAGCCACAAAACGGCTGCAAGGGAAAACACTGAATTCTGCACTCACTCTGAAAGACCTAAACCCCCATTCTCTAATCAACAGGTAGGAAACACGAGAATAGGCAGTTTGACAGTGTTATAGAAATCATCTTTCTTAAAGCACACCAGAATTGTAAACCAAATTACTCAGACATTCAAACATTGAAGTCCCAGCAGCTCTTCAGGCACAGAATGGAATTTCTGCTCCTGGTGCCTGCAGGTACCAAGGGCTGTAACAGGGACTTGCACATCACCCCATTCTCCTCCCAAGCATCCTGCAGGGCAGCCCCCACACATCACCATAAAGGTTAAAAATGTCTCTTTTTAAGACTCATGGCACTAATTGACAATGCACAGAGGCTGCAGCAGCCCCGAATCCCACCCTGAGCTGGGCACACACACAGAGGTGTCAGCTGCACAATGCAGATTCTCTGTAATGACTCAGCTTCTACAAACTATTTCTCATCCCTCATCTGCATGTAGAACCTGGCCACTTAAAACAGCGAGTGAAATAAGGGGATATTAATGTCAGACAATTTTGCTACCTCAAAACTGGCCAAATAACTATGCAGAATAGTAAACTAATACTGCTTAACTCATAAAAAGTGTTTTGCTTTGAAGTGCCCATCTTAAGCACTGTGTACAACTTTTACTAAGAGCTTTAGAATAACCAAACAAAAGTTATAAATATGATGCATTCATTACTGACCTCAGCCTTTCACTGTATTTGCTATTAGGGTGCTTTTATACTATATATTTGTGGGTGAGACTCCAGACTCCTTTAAATACACAAAAGTTTTAACATATTACTGAACAGGAACCAAGTTTCTACAAAACAGACACACACAAAAAAAAGGTGCAAAGATACCCAGATGTGCCTCTGGGAGTTGTCTGAAGAACATTAAGTAAGTTTCACAGCAAATTTAGAATAAAATACACGTTTCAGAAGAGCATTTGCCATCACCACGGGATAAGATTGTCTAAGCTGCCAACAATTCACCCACCCACCTGTGAAGGTTAGACCCATCATGGAAACTCTCAGCTCATCAGTTAACCCATGACTTATCATGCAAGACTAATTACTTGTGTCCTTTTCCCATCACACACCATCTCCTTTTCTTTCAAGTCTTGGAAAACAACATTTAACACCCAACCACAAAGAGCTGGGGAGTGAGGGCTGTAAGGAGGTGTGAGAATGGGATGGGTGGGATGACACACAATTTCTATTGTCTGCAATCAGCTACAGCGCTGCATACAATAAAACTGGATGTTGGCTCAATGATCAATAGAACAAACCTAGATCCAGCCCTGCAGATGCTCTTAAAGCAGAGGAAAGCTTGGTTTTCATTTGAGATCACATTTGACTCCCGTGCCATTACACACACTGTGCAATGCCACCAAGGTCAAAACCAGCCAGGTACTCCAGATGGTTTCCAAATGTGAGTCACCACCACATGCAACACCCATACATTGCAAATACTTCTGAAGAACAATGCTGCATTCAAGCAAATTGCAGAAATGCAAGATTACAGCTGTTTAAACACAAATTTTGCTGGTGAAACAGAGGCACGAGTGCTGAAAGAGGAAACGATTTAGCAGTTAACAAATAGCAAGGGGGCCTTCAAGTTCTCAGAGTTGCATCTATGTGGAATGAACTTTGAAAGGAAAAAAAAAACCATATCCACAAACCATGTGTTTTCCTAGTGAAGCATACTGGAACTCCCTAGAAACAAAAGGTGTGGTCCCCAAAGTATTGCTTCCGTCAGGAGTTGGCCCACAGAGCCTGGTGCATTCAGGCAGCAAATTAAGACCCGTGCAAATACTGAATATCCACCTTGTCACAGGCTGAAAGGACAGTGACAGCTGTTAGCAGCCACCCAGCTTTCACAAAGGTCAAGGAAAAGCTTGATTAAATCACCTCCCTCCACAGGCTTTTTTAAAAAATTTTACGCTGAATGTGGGAAAACACCCCGCAGCAACAAATCCACAGTCTGCCCTTCTGAAACATTCATAACAAAAAGATAAAACTTTCCATATCCAACCACTTGGCCACCAGCACCTGATGAGATGTGACAGTGCTCTGAAAAGGCAGTTTTTCCTGGATCACCTAACCACAAATTTACACCTAACTCCCCCAAACTACATCCAGTACCAAATGTCAAAATTAGACAAAAAGAAAGTTGATTCATTTCGATACAGCAGCCACGGCGTTTCCTCCCCTGAAGACAAGTGCAGAGGTTTCAGCTCAGTTTGCAATGTAATCCCACTTGTTTCAAGGGCCTCATACCACACAAAGGACACTGGTGGGAAGTGTGGCACACACTTAGGATTTTAGCCACTAAAGTGCCCTTCAGAAGAGCTGTGGGTGCCATGCTCCATGTTCTTTCCCATTAGCCAGGAGAGGAAGGAGGTGAAGGAGATCCAAGTGTGCTTTTCCAGCCCATTGTCCCCAAAGTGCAGCACTGAGGATACAAGTCGGGTCTGCACCCCTACATAACCTTTACTTATCACTTCCACTTGTTAAGTATTTAGAAAACACTCCCAGTTTCAAGAATCAGACGCAAAAAATAAATATGTACTACACCCTCCTACCTGTCAGCCCTTCATGCACTCTTGAACTCAGGTGAAAAACATTTTGTTTTGGTGCTTTGCTTGCACTTTGTCCTTAACCCACTGCCTCTTCCTCAGCTCCTGAATGTTTGGAGTATGAGAGGCAGAAGGAATTCTGCAGGGTGGACAGAAGCTGCACTCAGAGTTCCAGGAGACCTCCAGGTTTTGTTCTGCCACACCAGATTGCTGGGAGGCTCCAGAGGATCTCACTGCCCCCAGGATTTCACCCCATACAAGATAAAAATGCTGTATTAGGACATTGAATAATTCTGCTGGTTCTGGATCCATTTACACTCACAGGGACAATCTTGAGATGGTACTCAAAGTCCAGAATCAAGTGAAATGTCGGTAGGAACTTGGCAATGGGATTTGCAACCCAAGGCACAGGATACACTCACATCACAGCGCTAAAAGCCTGTTTTGGGAATAACTCCCATGTTGCCAAAGGGATTTTATTGCTTCTGAAGAATGAGGTTTTCTGCTACCAAGCCTTTTTCTCCCCCAAGGAATGAACAGAAATTCTACATAACTTCAAGCACATTAACATTCTATGAGCTCCAAAAAGCAAGCTCCATTTTACTTCTTTGCTATATTTAAAGGAGTGAATCATGAACACACATGCAGCCTGGTAGAGCTGAGATACAAGGTGCAAGTCAAGTCTGATAAAACACTTCTGATTTTTCTAACAAATTTCTGAACTACAGTTAAATACACTTGCTTTTGCTTCAACTTTCAGCCCTTCAAACCACATATGAGTCACATGCAGAACAGTCATTTGCTGCTTACCACACCTGCTCCTGAAAACCCATTAAAAAAGAAAAAGACAACTAAGTTCTAAGATAAATGGAAATTTAATTTTGTTTAAAAAAGAAATGCCATGATCAACAAAAGAAGTTGGCATATATTAAATACAGGTTGTTTGTGTGGTTTTCTTTCCAGTGAAAGGGAGAGCACAGAGTGAGAAATCACTGTTTTGGCCTAAATACCCAGAGCACTGGAAACCGATGTGTTTTCAGAGCCTGCCCAAATCAAAATGGAACAACTCCTGCCAAATCTGTATCTAGACTCATTTATTCTCTCGATCCAACCCTTTCCCTCAGTAACCTGCTGCCCATCTCAAAATGCTATACTGAGAATGTGAAACAATGATACTTTGATGCTGCTGAAGACAACTGCAGAAACAAAATTTGCTGATTAAAACAAGTTACAAAAGCAATTTGTAACTCTTGCAGAAGACGTATATGGCTGCACACACCCCTACAAATATTACATAAAAGAAGAACTATTTATAGGCACTACTCTCTACTACCATTCTGGTTCAGGAACACCTCGGTATTGCTTGCAGTTTTAGGAGTGGGGAAAAAAAAAAAGAAGAGCAGCTACTTTTTTGAGAATTCAGAATTTATTTTCCAGTGTCAAAGTTGTCAAATTATACTGCCTCTTACTTTAATTCCATGCTAACTATTCAGTCTCCTGCCAAAGCATGCGAGATGCAGAAAAGGGAGGCAACTGCAGGTTCTCCCAGAAACATTCCCATGCAGCAGAGCTGTTTATGTACTGATGAATCAATATAGCATCACTCCACTATTTCACCAGCATTTATCACCTTTCTTTCTATGGCATATAAAAACATTCCAAAATAACCTCTCCCAGCCAGCAGAAACTCCCTGATTTACTGCAGAGTTCTGACCAGCTCTGGCTACAACATGACTCCAATGTCACAGCAAAGCGGGATGCTGGAGCGCCTGCCAGAGCAGCCCAGCACTGCACCCAGAAAGGACAGCAATCAGCACATCCAAAATAACCATTCCTACAAGGGGCAGCTCAAAAGCTCGGATACATTCCCATCACAGCTCGCACCGGTTACCAGCCACGAACACATGACCACAGGAGAGTCCTGCAGTGCTTTACAGCCAGATGACCCTCTGCCACTCCATTCTTGATTTCTCCGTTCAGAGCACGGTTTCCGTGTCCCCCTGGTCCCCAGCACGGGTTTGTCCCGAGGTGTTCGGTGCCCCCGGGGCCGGGCAGAGCCGCCCGCAGCTCCTGCCCGCGGTCCCAGCAGGTTGGCTCCATGCTCACCATCAAACATGGCTGCACCATGTCCTCTTTGTGATTGAATATGTGGAACAGCTCTTCTGCCTTCCCACACTCCTTTTATCTCCCTTCCCTTATTTCGTCTCGTTAGCAAGGGACCATTTCACATCGCTATTGCCCACTTCTCGTTCCCTTTAGCAGCCCGATATTTTCCATTACCGTTCCATCATAAACCAAATGCATTTACACTTTCCAGGTTCTCCTCAAAAGCATCAAGGACCTTCACACATTGAAACCCTCTGCACCATGAAAACCTGCTTTATTTACACACAACACAAAACTCTTCTCGTAAAAACCTCCGTCCTTCAAATCCAGCGTGGAGAGAAGCCCCTTAACAGCAGCGACAGGAAATTTTATCATCTGGCTTTTCTTCCCTGCAGCTCCCTCTCCTGAAACCGGACCCCCTGTCCACAGATCACACACAAATCCCACCCCGGGCTCCGCTGCGAGCCTCCCTCCGCTCCCCAGCCGCCGCCGCTCTTTTCCGTGCTATGGAGCTGCTTTTTAATTTAATTCCTTCAGCCAAATTAAATCAAACTCCTGAACCTCCGCTGGGATTTCCCTGCGGAGGCTGCACACGAAACTTTGCCGAGCAGGGAGGACCCCCGAGCCGGGCTGGGCTGTGCCGGGGTGCGGGCACGGAGCGGAGCCGGCTCCGCACCGGCCCCGGACCGTTATGCCCCGGTGCGGCTCCGCTGCCCCCGCGCCCTCACTCACCCACAGCTCCGTGCCCCAGCTCATGGCTCCGCCGACGCGCGGGGGGCGCTGGGGGTGTCGCTGTCCCCTGGCTGTGCCTGCTCGCCCTCGGGAGGGCCGTGCCCGGCGGTGCGAGCGGAGCGGGCGGGACAGGCGCTGCTCACCGCCGCTCCCGCCTCATCGCGCCGCAAAATGGCCCGGGCGGCGCGGGGCGGGGCGGGGGGGGCGACTGACAGCTCCGCGCTGCGCACGCGCACAGCCAACGCCGCCGGGGCCGAGCGCAGGCGCGGCCCGGGCGGACACGGGAGAGCGGGGCGGCCCGCGGGGAGTGCGGGGTCTGTCGGGGAGGGGACAGGGGGGAAAAGGGGGACAGTGGGGAAAAGGGGGATAGTGGGGAGGAGGGGGGACAATGGGGAAAAGGGGTCAGTGGGGAGCGGGGGGACAGTGGGGAAAAGGGGTCAGTGGGGAGCGGCAGTCTCTGAGGAACGATGGCAATGAGGGAGCAATGGGGAACGGGGTCAGTGGGGAACAGGCGTCAATGGGGAGCGGGCATCAATGAGGAATGCGGGTCCCTGGGAAGTGGGCATCGGTGTAGGAGCAGAGGTCAGTGAGCAGTGAACATCAGTGTAGGAGCAGAGGTAAGTGAGGAATTAATTCAGTGGAGAAGCAGGGGTCAGTGGGGAATGAACATCAGTAGAGGAGCAGGGGTCAATGGGGAACAGAGATCCCAGGGGAATGGGCATCAGTGGAAGAGCAGGGGTCAATGAGAAATGTGAATCTCTGGGGAATGAGTATCAATGGAGGAGCAGGGGTCAATGAGAAATGTGGGTCTCTGGGGAATGAACATAAATATAGAAGCAGGGGTCAATGGGGAATAAACATCAGTAGAGGAACAGGGCTCAGTGAGGAATGCAGGTCTCTGGGGAATGGGGATCAATGGAGGAACAGGGGTCAGTTGAAAGAGGAGGTCGCTAAGGAATGGGTGTCACAGCAGGGAAAGAGGCTCTCCCTGCCCTGGTCACAGAACTGTCAGCACTGGCACAGGGTGCCCAGAGAAGTGGTGGGTGCTCCATGCCTGGAAACACTCAAGGCCAGCTTGGTGATGGGGTGTGGTTGAAGAGGTCCCTTCTCATTGCAGGGGGTTGGACTTGATGGCCTTTAGAGGTCCCTTCCAACCCTGACTAAGGTGTGATTCTGTGCTTTCTAAAACTTACACAAATTTTAGAAGTCCCTTCACTGGATACACTCCAGCACCTCCATGTCCCTTTTCAAGCAGAGGACCTAAAACTGAAAGCAGTGTTAGAGGTGCCTCACCTGTGCTGAGTACAGAGTGGTGATCCCAGCCCCACCCACCCTTACCACCCTCCCCTCGAGGCAGGTGAGGCTGGTTTTGAGGCAAATGTTGCTGTTTTGGTCATTTATAAAGGAGGAGAGGGCCCTAGAAAGGAAGAGAACTCACAGCCTTAAAACCCTTGAAGATGTGTCATGTGTGGTTGGACAGTGGGAGGAATTTCTTCATAGAAAGGGTGATTAAATATTGTTATGGACTGCCCAGGGAGGTGGTGGAGTCACCATCCCTGGAGGTGTTCAAGAAAAGCTGGATGTGGCACTCACTGCCATGGACTGGCTGACAGGGTGGGGATTGGTCACAGGTTGGACTCAGTGACCTCAGAGCACTTCTTCCAACTGAATTAATTCTGTGAACTCACTGCAAGGGCTGACTTCTAACTCAGCTAAGCAGTGTATACATCCCTCACCCCCAAAATAACCCAAATCCAGGAATATTAAATCCACCATCTGTCACTAAAATGCTCAACAAGCAAGCAAGAAAATAACCAAATTATCTGCATAAATGTGGGTTATTGTAGCAATTACACAGGCCTTGCAGAAAATGGCTTGTTTTCTTGCCAGAAAAAAATATTTTTTTTGTGATCCTCTTCCTCTGTGTCATTTATTTGAGCTGTGTCACTTAATCTCATTTTGCATCTCTGCTTTTCAGCTACAACAAATGTAAAAAGAGCTTTAGACTGATATATTTACTGCTGTGTCTATTCATGAGAGCTTTTTGTGGGGGGGAATAAAAAAGGGAAGCATATTAATTCACCTGAGGTAAAAGGCTTCTGCTCATAAAGGGTGGGGATGCTTTTGATGTGAGAAGATAAAAATTGACCAGCTGCTACAACAAGCATTATCTCCCCTAGATTAATGCACTTCTACCACTGATGCTTGGCTCTTACCCTACATGAGTAAGAAAAACACATTAAGCAATTCCAACATTTTGAGCAACAATGAAGACAAATGTTATGTTAATAACAGAACTGCATTTATTTTTATCCAAGTTCCATTGATTTGAACATGAGAGGAGAGTGCTGCTCCTCACACAGCTGTCTTTGAAGAGACACATAACAGGCAGTGCTTTTGGACATCATTAAAAGTTATTACTTTAAAGGGCTGGCTTCACAACAACCAAGAGCCACCCTGTTCAGCTCATTTTAGAATAGTTCTTCCTTCTACTGCCAACATATTTGAATATCCAAGCCTGCCCTGCTGCCTGAAGCACAACCACAGTCTTTCAAGGGCCTGTACTTCCAGAGGCTCCCAGACCACCATCTTTAGCCCTACACCCACCCAGGACACACTGCAAAATGAGACAGCACAGCTGCATCAGGACTGTTTGAGAGCTTCACCCATAAATACTGGCAGAAAAAGAACGTACAGAAACAGAAAGCAGCACTGGTATCATCTGAGCTAAGTTTGTGTGGAATTTCCTTTTGCACAAAGAGCTGGGAGGGGAACAGGGCAAACCTGTTACACCAGCATGGGCAGGGAAACCTGTCCACACTGAGAGATAGAAATGCTCCACCAGTTCCAGGGAGATAAAGGCCAGAAATACAAGTTTTGTATTATGATGGTACATTAGAATAAACCATGCCAAAAACTATCACAAGTTATCAAAATTTCTGTGGCAGAGGCTCAAGACAAAAAGCTAAAAAGAAAAATTAATTTTTGATGTTTCAAGGAGAGGATTTTCCCCTATTTTTGACTGCATTTCTTTATTAGACTCTGCAAGGCAGGGACTGCCACTTACACTATTACTTTCAGTTGTGCAGTGCCCAAAACAACAGGGCCTGCAGCTTGGCTGGTCCCTAATTACTAATGTAATTAGCAATGACAGGAGCATTAAGGGCCCTTCATGCTGAAGTTGATACTGGAAAGCTCAATAGGTTCCAGTCCCAAAAAATCACTCAAAATTACACTTAGAAGCTGCATTATCTAACACTTCTCCACTGAGTTTGCACAATCCACATCTGAGCAACAGAAGCTGGGTAGGAATTTTCCCTCAGCCAGGCTCAGAACAAGACCATGCAGATCTGTTATCCAGATATGGGCCTATTCCTGTAAATTCTCTGTTTATCTCCCCTGTTGTTATGATTCAGAACACTCCCAGATTCAGCTCCAAAACCCAGCTAGAAGCAACTCCATTTTTAGAAAGCCAGGACTTTGTTTAGGAAACCCCAATCCCCCTTGTAAACAGCCAGATTCACTGCTAAATGATTGAGAAATCATACAAAATAGATAGAATAAATCCCTAAACTACAGCTCAATCAAAACCTTTTTACTCTGTGTTTGTTTACTTATGCAAAGCAAGAAAAATCTCAACTCTGATAGCTTGGACAAGCACTTCCAGCTTCCAGGATATAGCAGGAAGGGGATGTACCTTTCCCCCCTGAGTTATCACCCTTACAGCTGCTTCCCTTTGATTTTACAACTCTACCCAAATTATCCACGTCCAAGATAAGGAACATGGACATTGCTTGTAACCTCTCATACACTGGGACTGAAACAGCATCAGGAAAGGGACACACCTTTCCTAGAGGCCATCATCATCATCACAGCTGTTTCCTCTCTGCTGTTCCAACACTACACAGATCACTCAGACACACAACAAGGGACCTCGGTGCTCTTTAATGCCCCATCAAGGCCCACATCAAAACCTGATAAACACCTGATAAACCCTAATGGCCTGGCCAGCCTCACCTGCCCACGGATCCAGGGGATTCATTGAAGCTCTGGCCTGAAAGCCCAGTTGCTTTGCCCCGTGTTTTAAGGGGGTTTCAGCTCCAGTTCAGGCTGTGCCTGGCTGTAGATCCTGTTGATATGCAGCTCACATCTGACCTGATCTTAGTCTGCCGTGGACCTGTCCAGCCATCATCAGACCATGACTGACCTTGGTTACCATCACCCAAACTGCAGATTGCCTTCCCAACTCAGCCTTGCCCCTGTCTCATTGCTGTGAACTCAGCAGATCACCTCGATTTTGGCTGCTTCCAGCTCTGCCCCCTGGGCCTGCCCTTCTCTTTCCGCAGAGACTGTGGGACTGGATCCTGAGTGGCTCCTGCCCTGGGACTGTGTTATCTTACTCACCTTCCCTTCCATACCTGTATCCTGGCTCACAAAACATGTTAATAAAATGGCAGCCTGGTTCGTTCTGTGCTGAGCTGTACCTGCAGACTGTTCCTCCATCGTGATTTTCTGGCACTGCTGATCCCTTCCATCCAACCTCCACAGCTGTCCATGAGACACTTAAAAAAAACAAAACACAACAAAAAAAACCCCAAACCAGTCTGTGAAGAGTTGTAATTATATGTTAATTACAATTAAGGAGTAAAGAAAAAAGATATTCAGGCTAAGAATAACTGCATATAGTGGGAACAGCAGATTTACAGCAAAATGATTCTGTGTGGAAGCTACAATGAAACAAATGGATGTCACAATGAAAGTTATTGTTATTAACTTATGTTATATTATAACTTATAGCTTATTAACACAGCCACAAGCTGCTTTGTATCTTGACAGATGTGGAAATTTCACTACAGACATCTTTGAACATACAAATTCTTAGAAAAATGCATAGCCAAAGAAAATAAACATGTTATAAATTCTATTTTTTGTTCATTTTGTATAGGTAATTGGGGAACTTACAGTTACTACAATATAATAATAGTTGTTGAAGAAACATTGAAAAAAAAATAAAGATCTTCAGAAAATTTCCATTCTGTTGCATAAAAATCCCCGACTGCTAAAATCATCCTCAGGCTAAGGATGATTCTTCTGAAGAAAGCATCCTCAGACAAAAAAGGCTCTGCAGCTGAACCAAATCCAAGAATTATAGGAGAATTTCTTGACCACTCAAGCAGTCAAAGTGTGCCTGATACCGATTAGGGGAGAAAGGCACAACAGCCACATCTGTGGTTGCAAGCAGCTGTTTGTCAGGAGTCAAAACTCCCCAGCTTTCCCAGGTGGTCTGTGCACAGGGATTATAATAATTACAATCTTAAAAATAAAACAACAAAAACCCCCAGCAACACCCCCCCCATCCCCCGACTAATTCCAAGAAAATATCTAACCGGAGTTTTTCAGAATAAATCATCCGATGTTTGTAGGTCCGTGGGTTTTTTTGCAAGCTGCGTTGTAGCTCTGATGCTGCCAGGACATCTAGTGGCACAAATACGTACTGCCCAGAGAAAGAACATTACTAGAAAAACAGATTTTTTTTTTTTTTTTCATGCTTCCAGATATTTCCTGGTACCAGTCCAGGTTTCTTTGGCTCTTGGTGAGATTTCTCTGTTTGTTTTTTTACCTAAGAATATACAAGAGGGAAATGAAGCTGTGAGAAAAAATGTACAGGAACATCTGAATCATCTCTCTAAATAAAGATGGGACATACTACACAATCTTGATAAAATAAAGGTCAAGGCCATTGATTTTTCTCTCCCTTTTCACCCTCACTTGCCTGGTCCAGTCCAGTTGTTTATCTGTCCTTAGACAATGGAACTTGCTGTTATTCCACACACTAAAAGGGGAAATCAGAATATGACTTTTGGGAGCTGAAAGCACAAGGCTCCTCAATGAAAATTAGATTTATTGATGCTGATGGCTTCCCATTGCATAGCCTTTCAAAATTTATTTTTTTTTACCAATGTGTCAAACAAAAAGCCATTTTAATTGTCCCTATTCATGCTCACTTTGCTTCTTGCTCTCATTTTGAGCAACAAGTCATGGAAACCAGGCCTAATGTTTTTTGTTTTACTTGTAAATGTGACTACAACCACTAGTTAAAATAGGTGCAAAATAGTTTAAATAGGTGCAAAACTAATCCTGTAAAGAAGCAGAAACCCCTTTGTTTCTTACATATTTTTCTGGCCATATTCAAAACCAATACTTTAACCCTGGCTTTAAATAGAAAAGCAATTTTCCTGTTGTTTGGACTACCTGATGTTCAGACGTCTGCTGTTGCCATAGCTCCCAGGAAGAAGCTGGAACTTGCTGGTACATCCACGGCTGAGCTGGAAACAACCACTTCACCCCTCCCTGTAAACAACCATCCCACATCTCCCTGTGGACGATGCTGCAGGGCTGAGGTAGGGAAGAGCTTCAATCTTTTTTTTTTGGGTTTTTTTTTGGTGTCACCCCACAGAGGCCGGTCTGGGGGAGGCTCAAGGGGTTCCTTTTGGCCAGTGTCCCCTCTCTGAGCCCCACGGCCATGGGGGGACCCACAACCCAGGGGGGTCCCCACAGCCAAGGGGGTCCCAGGGCTGAGGAGGGACCCAGGACGGGGCCTGGCTGCTGCCATGGGGGCCCCATCCAAGCCGGGGGGCATGGTGGGGAGCAGCCTGTGGGCAGGGGCAGCCCCGCAGAGCCCACACGGGCCTCGGGGGCAGAGGAAAGGGCGGGAAGCGCCTTCCCCACAGGGAGAGGCTGAGGGAGCCGGGGCTGCCCAGCCTGGAGAAGGGTCTGTGGACACATCGCAGCACCTGCCAGGGGACGACGGGCTACGAAAGCTGAAGAGCGATTCTTCGGCAGGAATTGTAGTGACAGGACAAGGGGGAGCGGGTTCAAATTGAAAGAGGGAAAAATTCAGGCTGAATATCGGGAGGAAATTCCTCCCCTGGGAGGATGGCGAGGCTGTGGCACAGATCGCTCAGAGAAGGTGTGGCTGCTCCCCGGGAAGCGCTACGGCCGGGTTAGACGGGTTTTTGGGGCACCTTGGTGTAGCGGGAGGTGTCCCTGCCCGGGCAGGGGGTGGCACTGGAGCAGCCCTGAGCGTCCCCCATCCCCAACCCCTCCATGACTCCCTGACAGGACCCGGCCCCGCCCACCGCGGTCACGTGACGCGCCCCGCCCGACACGTGACTCGCCTGACCCGGAAGTGGCGCGCGGGGGACGCTGACGCTGGAACAAAGATGGCGGCCCGCGGCGCTGGGGCCGTGCTGGGGCTGCTGCTGCTGCTGCTGCTCCGCGCGGGCCCGGCCCGCGCCCGCGTCCATCACCTCACCCTCAAAGTAAGGTCTGCGCCGCCCCCGGCCCCGCTGGCTCGGCCCCCGGGTGCCCTGAGGGGAGCGGTGAGGCCGACCCGGCTCTGCGCACCTCCCGCGGGCCGGGATTGCTCTCCCCATGTCTCTCTCTTCCTTCTGCTGCGTTCCCCGACCCTTCTTTCTCTTCGCTTTTCTCTGAGCTCTCCCCCTGCGCCTCAGCCCGCCCGGGCCCCGCCGTGCTGTGCTTTTGCCGTTCTCTCCCGCTCCCTCTGACCGCATCCCCGTAGTCCCGTCCCGCTTTCTCTGGCCGCCCGTTCCTCGGTCGCGGCTAACGCGTGTGGAGGGGCCGCGGCTCTGCCGTGGTTTGAAGGTGCGATTGCTTCACGTTGTGCTAAAAGCGATGTGATGGAAGAGGGCTGAACGTGAGCTGAGGGAGAGGTTTCTGAAAGTGGATTTTGGTTGAGTTTCTTTCTAGCTGTGTTCTGCAGTGGCTTTCCTGTCCTGGTCTCTCCGAAGGATGTTTGGCTGCAGCTTCGCAATAACCAAGCAATTAGCGTAGGCTGAGGAAACTGGTGCTGGCAGCTTTCTGTTTTGGTTCCGTAGACTTTGGGTGTGCTGTGAAGGAATGTCGTGTCATCCTGTGACTATATTTGAGGAAAACTCGTTATTCAGGGTTGCTGCTGGGAAGTGCTGGAGGTGAAGTGAGGATGTGCTGCTGCCTGTCGCTCTGTGTGAGCTCTGCACGGCTGTGTGAGACAGGGGAACTCTGCACTGAGGGTGATGCCTTTCAAAGGCTTCTGTGGAGCTCGTGGAAAGCTCTGTAAATCTGCAGAATTTAAATTTTGTTTTGCTCGTCAACAACGTGCAATATTCTGCTAGTGGAAGAGATAATAAAGTGGTAAATAACTGGGACCTGCATTACTGTGCTGTTGTAGCAGTTTAGGGAGAATCCAGGATTTCCACCTCAGGTTTTGGGATATAGTGACTGATGGAGGTGTTTGTGTCTTGTAGGAAATTCTCTAGACTGTGTAGTTGTTTAAAGTGCAACCATATGAATATTGTTGTACTTCAGGAGAAGTAAACTTTATCCTGAAGCACTAAATCAGGAGGCTTGTGCTGGTTACATCATTGTTTTGAGGAATTTGTGACAAAAAGTTGAGTGCCAAGGGATTTCTTCTAGGGGGATTCTTTACCTTTAAGTAGAAAACTGCTTGCCTCAAGCAAATGTTCTCAGCAGCAAACATCCTGGCCTTTAGTCCCTATTGGGGACTGCCTGGATGAATTACTAAATCCTGTTTGCTGTTTTTCCCCATCAGAGTGGGGTGTGGGTTTGGTTTTGTGCAAGTTGCAGCCCTGGCTGACCGAGGGCTGTGAGAAGTAGCAGTGAGTTAATTCCTCTGCCCACCTGCTGTGTATGAGCTTTATTGTTAGAGCAGTTTCTCCCTTCCTCCTTCATCCCTGCTTTACAGCCTTTATGTAAACACCAGGCTCCAACAACTGAGTCCTTTCACAAAGAAAGCTCCTTTCTGCTGTTCCTGCCAGTGGCTCCTGCTTTGCTTGCAAGTGTGCCTTGACACTGAGCCAAGCTAAAGGCCACGGATTCGTGGGAGTGTTTGATATTAAATTTCCTCAAACAAGCTGTTATTGCTTAATTCAGAATAGCTTCATTCTTGTATCTTCATAATTGCTGTGCCAATGTGAAGCTTTTTTTTGTTGTCAGAAAAACAAGCTACAGTCTGAGCAGTTTCCAGTTCTAAAAATATAATTTTGTCTTTAAAAAAGTATACAAAATAGTTCAATTTTTTTGCAGTAGAGAAAGGATTTGCTTGAATTTTGCTGTTAGACTGACCTAGCCAGAGAAGCTCCTCCTTAGTAGCAATTATTATCAGCTTCATTAGTTTAATGAGATATGTAGAAGAACCCAAAACACCTCAACTAACAAAACCTACCCCCTGCAGAAGAAACCCTACAAAAATTGGACATTATCAAAGATCAACAGAAACAATGTTCAGAAAATTCTGGAAGTAGCTGTAGTTGAAATGTTTCTCTTGAGCAAAGAGAAGACCTTTGTCAGACATGGAATTATAGAGAGAGAAGGTTTTCAATGGTTGCTTATAAATACCTGTGGCCTTTAAATGTTGATGGGTTTCAGATTTCAGTAGCCCAGGTTGAAAATACCTTTCACAATAATTCACTGAGTCTCACACAAATTATAAGCCTTGTTATTGGTCTCACACATACATTAAGATTCTTTTCAGGAAAGAGTAAATACTCTAGTGGAACTTTCACTGCACTGACAGTGTGATCTCAATTAGATTTAGGGTGAAAAGGTAGAATATGTGTCTGCTCGTCCTGAGCTACAGGATCATGGATTCCACTTCCTTGTAACCTTAGTCAAATATTGCATGGTCACTTTTTATCCTACAAGAGTAGAAGAACTGGGGAAGATTTTTATGGACACAAACTTTGGATATTGGTTTGGCTGTAAGCTGTTAGTGATGAGTACCAGATCATCCTTTCTCAGTAGGGCAGGCTTAATTTTAAATGCATCCTATGTCAATTAAATTAACGTGTGTGTTAACAACTTGGATGCTGAAGTTTTCATTTGTGTGGGTTCACACCTTTGTTGTAAAGTTAAATATTTCTGAAGTCAGTAATTGAGTGATTATAAACAAAAGCTGAGTTCTTTCAACCCCATTAGTAAGCCAGTGTCTTTAGGCTGTCAATATGTGGAGCAATCGATGCTCTTGCTGTTGCTTGCTGGTAACTGGTGACAGTGTGTGTGTGGGATCATGTAAAGCTGAAGGATTTGTGAACTAAATCTGTAAACTCTAAGCACTCAAAGCTGAGATAAACCAGGGAGGAAAGTGGTGTGTTGTATATTAATTATCTGCTGGTGGTGGGGAGCATGTCAGTAAATGTGCAGAGTAAATCTCAGTTGAACTGGAGAGCTCTCGCAATGCTCTGAATTGAGCAGCTGCCTCTGGTCACATCTGCAAGGTACAAAACCCTGTGGCTGGATGGCACTGATTCACCCAAATTCTTCCCTGTCCAGATGGGGTTAAATACATCTGATGAGCCCCACAAAGAACCAGAATGAGTTCTCTGTACTGTCTGGGAAGTGACATGAAATGCAGTGTTAGGGGAACCAGATGGGCTCTTCCCCAGAACCCAAAGACAGCAGAGCTTTAATACTCTGTTAAACAAAGCATCTGCTGCAAGCCCTGTGTCATTTATCTTTTTTTTCCTCTTCTGACCATTAAGGGAACCATCTGGTTATTTGCCAGGTTAACTTGATTCTATTAGAGTGATCTTATTATGGCTGGATTACAGGTTAGCTGTGTCAGGATTAGTGTCCTGCTATTACAGTGATTATATTTATGAGTCAGGGACGTTTTGTGCAGAGACGTCAAAATCAATACTGGCTAGAGGGAGAGAAAGAACCTTTTGTACTTGTACAATTTGTAGCTCAGTTTTCCAGGACACTCTCAGAACAGTTTGCCTTTAGCAGCTCACTTCTCTATTTAGTGTTCTGCAAAATGATTATCTTTTCCTAGAAGAAGCAGGAGGAGGAAACATTTAGGTGTTTTTTTTAGTGCCAACTGGTCGAATCTTTTAAGTTCACTTTAAATGTGCTTTTTGATTTCTTTTGCCTTGTTTCTGGTTTTCTTCCATTTAATGACCCAGTAGGTTTGAGGGACCAGCTGTAGATGTTGGATGTGACCTTTTGTCATCTGATGTGGCAGCTGTGTGTGACATCAGCTACTTTTCATGTGAGGTCCTTCGTGACCTCCTTATTTAAAAAAAAAATTAAAGCTCACTGTACTTGAACCTTTGTCAGCTGAACAGGGCTGAGAAGAGACCAACTGCTATGGTTTCCTTGCCAGACTGAGAGGAAGGAAATTATTGTGCAGCTAAACTGGGAGTAGAGGAGGGAATTAGAATTTTCCTGCTGGAGAAACTAACCCAAGTAATTCTGGTTTTGATATTATTTTATGTCAAAAATCATTTGGAGGTATGGGACTATGTACAAAACTTTATTTTCACATGTAGTTCTCCATTGTCTTAATGTTTGCCTGTCCAAACAGTGACCCTGCCTAACACAGACGATCTGAGGGGATGGCAATGCATTTGGTAAACTCTTTGCCAAACCCCAGCTCTTGGTTAGGTAAGATCCCCAAAATCTATTTCCTCTTCATTCTGTGGCAGTGACAGTAGCCAGCATTCAAACAAGAGCTGCCTTGATGTATCTACAGTCACTTTGGGGGATTTTGCAGTATGTTGTTAAGTCAGTGAGGCCAGATATTGAAATTCTTCCAGAATTTTGCTTACATATTTCCCAGTAGAATGGTCACCCAATTAGCAGAAACATGTCTGTTTAAAGTTCTTGCTGTTCAGGTGGTTGGTCCATTCCAGTGGAATAGTTGGTTACATCTGAAGGTATCCTAAAGAAATTTGCTGTTTGAATAATTAGATCTATTTTGCATGAATATTCAAGTGTCAGTCACTCACCCTGCTCCCCCTTTGCTGCAGCAGATGACTCTGCATGTGTTTGTAAACTTGTTTTCCTTTCTGACAGGATGATGTGAGGCAGAAAGTGCACCTGAATACCTTTGGCTTCTTCAAGGATGGTTTCATGAGAGTCAATGTCAGCAACCTCTCCCTGAATCCAGCAGCGAGGCCTGAAGACAAGGATCGTTTATCAGTGAGTTCCTTCCTGTGGAGCCTCCTGTGACATTGCCCTCTGCTTGCCTGAGCTGTCACATCCAAACTCATGGTGCTGTTGGCTTTGCTTCCCAGCATGAGCCAGTCATGAGATCTGTGTATTGAGATTTATCCCTGAGCACTCTTTGCTTTCAGGATAAACCTTTAACTTAATGGATCCTCTGCTGAACTCAGTGCATGAATCTAGAACTTACATTGAACATAATTTCCTAGCAGTCTTCTGATGAGGCTTCTTTCTCACTGTGTCCTGTTGCATTGACATTCAACTTGTGTCAGTAGATTTCCAGAGCAGTGACAATTTTACTTTTAGGAGAACTCTAATATTACATGTTAATGTAGCATGTCATGTTAGGGGTTTAATTGAGATACTGGATTAGATAACAGACCTGGGTTCTTACTCTGCTGCACAGTTCCTCCTCTTCATTGTTATAAAAGTATTAAATGTTTTTGTTGAGCAAAAGCATGTGGAATAATATTGAAATAAGTTAAAATGTTCAGAGACAGAAGGTATAGCAGATTTAGTTTGGGTTTGAATAATATGTTTTTTTCTTGGTGAATATGGATGAGTTTGTTACATTTGAATGTATTTTTCTGCCAAATTACTTGATGAGAAAAATACCTGGATTCTGCCTTAAATGTAGGTTAATTCTTTAGAAAGCAGTATCTTTGACTCTTTCAGTAGTGGTTTGGCTTCAATTTGACAGATTTGTCTCAATTTCTTACAGGTGGGATTCAGTTTGGATCGAACAAGGAATGATGGTTTCTCCACTTACTTGGTAAGAGAAATGCACTTGCTTTTCTAAGATGGCACATCTCATTACCTAACTCTGGAAAGAAATTTAAAAAAAAAAAAGGAGGGGGGAATTTCAGACACGGGAGGATGTGAAGGATAATTTGGATTTACAGCTTGCTGGACTAAGGATGGTGGCCTCTACCTGGAGGTGAACATGTGCAGAGGGCACTTCAGAGATGTTTTGTTCATGTTACCAGGATGAAGAAGTGGATTACTGTATCTTGAAGAAGACACCAGCACCAGATGTCTCTGTTGTAATCTTACTTCTGGACTTCTGGACTGGAGTGTGAGTCAAGAGTGTACAAGACATTTTAAAGTTACTTCTTTAGTTTGAAGATAATGTAACACTTGAGGTTTTTTATGAGGGCTTGGAAAGCTGCTGTGCATGTAGGTTGGTTTGTTTTTTTGGGGGGGGAGGTAAGTGTAAAAGTAAAACATTTGCATTCATAAAATGAATTCTTTCTGCATATTGTAGGGATAAAGGGACAGCAGGCAAAAGCAACCTACCTTAATTGTGCTGAATTAGCTTAATGAGCTTTGATGTCTTGGGTCACTTTTGCACTCAATATGCAATTTTAATGTTTGTCTTGAATTATCTTTTTTTAATGGAAGTACCTTCAAGTCTGCTTTGCTTTCTGTTGCAAGAGGTCATGTGTAGTAACAGTTTCTAGTGAGACTCTGCTTACCAAGGCTGAAGAAACTTAATTTTCTTCATCTGCTCTGGTATTTCATGTAGAATGTAACACAATGATCAGTTTGCTGTAAGTCAGGATCTGGTTCTTGCCAGTTCTTTGTGGTACAAAAAGCAAGTCAAGACATGTTGATTTTCCTTTATTGGGTATATGGCTGTGCCTCTTTAAAAATCTTGGTTTACTTTCATTTTGTAATAAACCTCTTTGTTTCTGTAGTGTGAGAGTACGGTTCTCTTCACAAGCTGCTTCTTTGTTACCTAAAATTTTATTTGTATCTGAGGAAAACGGTACTGCCCTAAATACCAAGGTGCTAAAAACTTCTGAACCAAGCAATGATTCTGCTAGAAATCCTCCAAAGACCAACGAAAATCCAGATGGCAAAGGTAAGCCAGCTAAACCTGACCTGTGTGTGCTCTCACTGCTGATTTCTCATTGCTGTGCATCCACTGAGTTGTGGTCACATTCTGGGGTCCCCTGGGGCTAGAACTTGATGTACATCCTGTGAAAACCTGTGCACAGAGCTGCCCCTGGAGCTGGAGACTCCTGCTCAGTGATTTGTATTCACCAAATCTGTTGATCTGTCAGAGAGACAATGAGTGCTGGAGACCTTCAGTGCCTCTGAGGAGGGGTTAACAATTTGGTTGTCTGTTGTCTGGCAAAAAGAAGACTGAAGGGGGAATTTTATGGCCAGCAACAACTAGTTGAGGGAAGGTTAGAAGGACAATTTCAAGCAATTTTTAACAGGCACACAATGTCTGTTTCCTTTTATTAAATCTTGGATGTCTGGGATGGGATGTTAGAACAGAAAATAAGTAAAATAAATAAGATATCTTTCCTAAATAGGTATCCCAGTATTGTAGCAGATGATTTGTGCAATTCAGTCTCTGTATTTTGAGGTTTTAAATGATACAGTTGACACCACGTGTGCTTTGAGTCAGAAGTTGGATTTGTCTTCACAAATCCTTTCCAACCAACATTTGTGTAAGTCTGCATCTGGAGAGTTGAACTCCTATCACTTAGAAATTTTGGGGAGGGAGGAGTAGCAGTACCAGTAATCTTTCTAGGAGGCACAAACCTTTGTCTGGCTTCCAGACCAGCAGACAAAACAATTTTATAATCTCAGCTCTAATGGGATTAACTCATGTTATCCCTTCCTGGTAGAGTTTAGACTTGATCAGACTTCTGAGCAGTCTGATCTGGAGCAGTCTGAGTCTGTCTTGGCCTGTCACGTTCACAAGGCTTTGAAACCATTCAAAAGCTTGAGCAGCTGTTGTAATGAGTCAAGAACCAAGGCTGGATGGCACTGGAGATAATGATCTGACAGCTATAGTTTTGCTTTCTCTGGTGTAAAAAGTGTAGCATGAGTGTGCACCGTGCACTGAGGTGTGGGAGCCAAAAGCAAAGCTCAAGACTTGAACTTCTGCATCCTGGTAGAAAGGGATGGCCTTATGTTTGAAAAGCTTCTTATAGAAATAGAGTCAAACTGTGAACTTGGCATGCTGCTCTACTGAAGGCTCCTGTCACCTCAAGTTCAGAGGAAATGCTGACCTTGCAGGTCACCTCTACTTCTGTGTTTTGGTTGTTTGTATTTTTACTGGGAGCTGTGAATTTATTCCTTCCTCATGGTTAATTAGGATTTCCATATGTTTGTCAAGCCATGTATTAATGCTCAGATTGAGGTTTATCAGTGAGATGAACAGTACTCAGTCATAACATAAAAAGATCTGTAGCTTGCATCTGGTTTAGGTCACCTGCCTGTGGTCCCCCTCACCAGAGGGGCTGGAAGGATTTCTGGGGTTTTGTAGGAGTTATAAAAGCAGAGAATCATATTTGCATTTGAGGATGCATTCAGAATGAATACTGGCTGTGGGAAGAGTCCTCTGAGAGTAAGGAGAGACTGGGGAAGAATCGCTGTTAATGATTAGCTGGGAAACTGCCACGCAGACAAGTGTAGGAAGATGTGAGTAAGGTATTGACAACGTGGTGGTTTCTGGGGATGTCTCAATGCAAACACTGAATGTACCATTACTGCTTTTATCTCTAGGTAAGAAGTCCAAACGAAGTACAACATCCTCCCAGGTAAGAAACTATCTGGAGTTCTCTTTCAGAAAGAACCTGGGGGGATATTCCAGTATAATCATAGCAGAAAAGTGGGGACTATTTGCTGTTGCTCTCAGCCTCCACTGTAAATATATAGAATGCAAAGTTGATTGATTGATGTAGCCAAATGTTTTATTTACCTGCTTAAGAAAATCCAAAGGTCTCTTTTCCTTTTCCCAGACCGTGTTAGAACAAGAACATCCTGTTCACAATGACGGAGGAACTTTTTCATTTCAGGTAGGGTGTCTGTCAGTGCCTAAACACAGCTCCTTCACTGTCCTACTTTGGAAAAGTAAAAGACTGGAATATAGATGTTTCTCTGATAGCAGGAGTTTGCATGAAAATTTATTGAGCTAAGCATCAATGATGGAAATGTTTCTTTATAAGTTGTGGGAGCTGCTTTTAAATTGGCTTTGTTGTGATTCTGTTCTAAATATCATAGTCTATGAGCCTCAGAATATTCAAGTTTACTGTGATGCCTGTAGTGCAGATTGCTGCTAACAAATATCTGTGACCTGACTGATGACTTAAGGGAAAGATCCTCTGTATGAAACCAGGTCAATGCTTTGTTTGAACACTCTGGTTCGCTTGTGCTGGTTGGTTACTATAAAACAAACACGTTTTAAATTCTGTTATCTGACACAGATCTCATTCCCAGAGCTATCACAATTTGCATAGTTGAGGGAGGAACAGAAAAGCTGCAGGGCAAGTATAATAAAAATGTTATGCTTCACCATGTCAAATATATGATAACTGTGGTTACCTTTTCTCTGTGGTGAACCAAGTTAAGCACTGCTGCTTAACAGGCTTGAATTACCAGAGTGCATAATCCTAGATAGGTGCAATGATTTTGCATCTGGAATTCTGTTGAAACTTCCAGATGTGCTGCTATCCTCAGAGCAGTCTGTTTGCTGAAAGCAACCAACTGACCTCAAGTGTCTGGCTTCTTTCATGCTTCAGTAGAGATGACTTCCTACCAGGGCAACCCTGTTGTGAATGAGAAGAATGCTGACTTTTCTATTCCTTATTTTCAGTTCTCTTTTAACATCAGCTCAGATAAACAAGAAGGTCTCTACAGCCTGTATTTCCACAAGTGTGTTGTCGAGAAAGGGGCAGCTAACGATCAGCAGCTGTTTAGTCTTGATGTGAGTATGGCTTCTAAAGGATAATTGACTTGTTAACTTGGACTGCAGCATCCAGCTTCCAGCTCCAGCTTGTAGCCAAGCACACACTGCACACCAGTGCACATATGGGGTGGGAAGTGATTCAGAGCTGTGTGCCAGTCTCTGCAGTGGCATTTCTGAAAGAAGTGATTACTGTAAAAATAATTAAAATACTGGGTTTGCAGAAATGCATGAAAATCTGAAGGCTGAATGTGAGCTGTGTTCAGTCTACACAGTTGTGGCCTGATGTTGTAACAAAATGGGAGCTACAGCAGCTGTTTGTGTTCTGCTGCATTCAGATGTCACTTTTCTCTTTACATGATTGCAGATATGAAGGCTGTTGCTGCAATGTAAATTGTTGGTATTTGAATTCAGTGTTTTTGCTTATTCTGTCCTAATTAAAGATGTGTTTTTATGGTGTTAGATACACATCCTAAAGGCAATATGTTCTAGCAAATGTTTCTTCTCTTTTGATGTACAAGGGTTTGGTCCTATGTGGTTTTGGTTGTTATCAGAGCTTGGGCTTTCCCTTTTTTCCTTTCCTATGCTCATGCTGGTGTATCATGAGCTGGTCTGCTCTGAATCCTCTCACTGACCAGGGTACTTCAGCCACATCAGCCCCTGAACTGCTTTTTACATGTTTGTGTTAAAGCTGCTGCAAGGGAACATGGAGGTGATAAAACTTAGCAGCCCTAACTTGACTCAGACTACTTCAAATCTGCTTCTGAAGTTGTATGTTTAGAGGACCAGCTTTCCTGAATTGCTGTGTGTCACCATGACCCACTGAAGAAATTGGAAAGGGAAGAAAAGCTGGATGATTGATCTGCTGGGGTGTACTTAACCCAGCTAAGGACAGCTTCTGTACTCAATGCATTATTTTATTGAAGTCCTAGCACATATGACTAAGCCACTTAGGGGTATAAATAGGATGCTAAATAATACTTGTTTTCCCAGTCCCAGGAAAACAGGCTGGCAGCCCATTGTACATATTGTTTCTGAATCAAAGGTGGGCAAATTGTGACGTTTGGTAGAGAGAACAAGTATTATTTGGGAAAATTACTTTGCCTTTCTCAATTATGTTGCATAACCGAAGCATTGTTTTCCAAGGGGTTTATTATTGTGAGAATAGTTTTGCAAAATGTTTTGAGATTCTTGAGGATGAAGAGTAGGTTTGGAGTTTTTTTCTGTGAAACTCATAAGTCACCACTTCAGAGAAGCTCGTGTTAAATGAGTGACTCTGATTGCGCAGTGGAATTGGTAACTCAATGCTTAAACAAAATGAGTTTTATTCCAGCCTTACACGTAACACACCTTTAATATTCAGATAGATATTACGGAAAAGAATCCTGAAAGCTACCTCTCAGCAGGTGAAATCCCACTGCCAAAGCTTTACATTTCCATGGCCATCTTCTTTTTCCTGTCTGGAACTGTATGGATCCACATCCTTCGTAAGCGCAGGTAAGTTCAGTGTGTGTGACAGGTAGGGCCTACCTTGTTTGGTTTTTATTTTTCATTCCTCTTCTTGTAATGCCCAATTCACAGTCAGATTTGATGACTTAAAACTCCAAATCTGGCTCAGATTTGTCTGCTTAATATACAGTTTATATTTCAAAACTGCTTCAGTCAGTATTGTTGTTGCAGAGTAGTTACCAAATCTTACATTGAAATTTCTTCAGGTAATGTACATATTGTGGCAAAAAATAGACAGGAGCTTCCTATAGTTGATGTCAAAAGGAGATGACTTTGAAAATAAATAACAAGAAAAAAATCACTTTTCTTAATTTGGGAAATGACAACTTATGGCAGTAGAGAGCCATAAATATTTTGATTGTGGTATGAATTATGTATAGCAGATTTTCTAACAATTAAGATAGATAGATATATATGTGCAGGATATTCTTATTAGTTAATAATTTCAATTATGCCAAGCAGTAAAAATCAGAGGTTTAGAACATGAAGTTGAAATATTGCTCAGGATATTGCAGAAACTTGGACTGCAGTATTAAGGGGAATCTTTTTACAATGATAGTCAGCTCAGCCTGGGAGTGACTGCTTGACACAGGTTTTAAAGAAATATCCTTAGAAACTGAAATTTTTACTGCTTGTTTCTAAGTTATGCTCTTCTTTTTTTTTTTTTCTTGCCAGAAATGATGTCTTTAAGATCCACTGGCTCATGGCAGCCCTTCCTTTCACCAAATCATTGTCCTTAGTCTTCCACGCGGTGCGTACAACATCTGTGCCTGAAGTTGTTCAGCTAGGAGGCAGAAATATGGAATCCAGGAGATGCTGTTAGGGAAATCTGCTTTGGAGAGAGGACAGTGGGAGGCAGAACTGCTCTTAATACTGGAGCATTAGAAGTGAACTGCAGCTTTTTGGTGGAAGTGTTTGTTTTCATCAGCAAATTCTGACTTAAATGCAATTGAGATCATGGCCTGAAGTGTTGAAGCAGCAAGGGTTGGGGGGGTGAATGAGTTCTACAAATTTTAATGTTTTGGCCATCTGCAGCAGGCCTAAAAGCTTGGGCTGTGCTGCTGCTTCAGCTACAGGGCTTGCGGTAAATATGAATAAATGAAAACTTGATGAATGTTTATAAAATTCAAGGGCAAAGAAGTGTTATGGTGTGTGGTGACAGACCTCACCTTATCAGCTCTGAGACTTTCCACAAATAACCTCTCTGAATTATATTGACTTTCCCTTTCCACTGGAAATGTGTCATGAGCAAAGGTAATGGCAAGCATTTAATCCTTCAGTATTTGTGCCAACCATGATCTTCACCTTCATGCCCATGGTGTTATACCTGCTACAAATATTTTGGAGTCTAATGAAGTGAATCTTCCTTCTAGTGAAAATAAAACTATCAAGCCTCTAGTCACCTAATGCAGCTGAAACTAAGAAATGAATGAATAAATAGGTTCCCATTGCAGTTGTTTCACTGTAGCTAAGCAGGGGAGTTGTGTGGGAAGGATGTAGATTGTACAAGATACATCCACTAGCACTTAGGAAACAGAGCAAATGGAAATGATCTCATTGTTGCTAAACAAAAGTAGAATGTGTTGGGAGGAAGTGCTCTCTGAATGTGACAGAGCTGGGTTTGTACACACTGACTGGAAAGAAACTGGCAGTGGATGTGAGCAGACCTGGTTTGAGAGGGAGGGGTGTCCAAGAGCAGCTGTGAAGTGCTGTATTTTCTGCTTCCAGATCGACTATCACTACATCTCTTCTCAGGGATTCCCCATCGAGGGCTGGGCTGTTGTTTATTACATCACTCACCTGTAAGTATGTCACAAGATTGATGGGATAGATTCAAATTGTTTCTGGAGCTGTCTCCCTCCTGAACAAAGTGGGAAATAGTTGAGTTCTCATGCAGACCTCAGTACCAAAGACTCAGCAATCAGCCCTGTGTGAAGGGGAGAGCTCCACTAACAGAGGGCAGCTGCAGAGAATTGGCACTTCTGTGGGTGGAGGAGTAAAAGGATAACAAATGCTTTATTTTTCTTTGTTCACACTAATATTCAAGTATCTAATTTGCTGCTGGTGTGAATGGTAAGTGGGTACAGCTGCCAGTGTTTGCTGCTGTTCACAATGGTGAATGGATGGCTCCCCCAGGAAAAGATTGCATATATTGTGAATGAAGCCTAATATTGCTCTGTGATACACAGTTGTAGCAATGCATCTGCTCCACTATTGTGGGATGGATAAGTGCTTGCCAAAATTATGGATAGGGAAGCATTTGTTTGGGTTTGTGGCTTTATTGGCAGTGGGAGAAACCTGGGCAGAAGAGGAAGTGTGATAAAATAAAATCAAATCTATGACTGCAGTGTCTGTTTCTCTTCCAGACTGAAGGGAGCTCTTCTGTTCATCACTATTGCCCTCATTGGCACAGGCTGGGCTTTCATTAAACACATCCTGTCAGATAAAGACAAAAAAATCTTCATGATTGTCATCCCACTTCAGGTGAGGACTGAGCTGTGCTGATGCTTCCTGTCTTGTGGGAGAGCTGCTTATACAAACTGAAAAAAACTGAAAGCTTCACACAATACCACGTGGTTCTTGTTGTATGACTTTATCAGCTATTTCCTAGTCCAGAAGTTACTGTAGTTCTCCCAGTTTTTCTCCCATATTGAGCATGAGATAATAGTGATCAAATAGTTTCAGCAAATGAAAACTGGAAGCAAGGAGTGGGACAGAACTTGAGCTGGAAAATAGTGCCAAACAACTAAGTAGAGGAATTAAAAGTTGTCACTGCTGAAAGTCTTAATGAAATAAAAAATGGGAAAAACAAGACTTGTAGGTCTGTAGGGTCTGAGGGAAACATTCCCAGTGATTCAGAGTGGTCAGTGCTGGTCTCCTACTTGAGGAACTGAAGTACATAAGAGAACAGCACTTTCATTTGTTGCATATAGAAGAGATTTTCTGCCTTTCCAGATGCAAGCCCTTAGCAGAAGTATGTATAATCAGTGTTTGAGACTCTTACAGAGCTCAGGTGTGGAGTACAAAAGATGGTCAATGACCAGCCTGAATTACTGGCTTAATTTAGAATTGCATGTTTTTGGCTGTATGTGCCACACAGTCCTGTCTGTTTCAATAAATAAATTTTGCTCCTTTTTATCTCAGCTGATACAGTAGATTCAGCACACAATGTAACCAAAGAACTGCTTTCTGAATATCAGCAGGAATAAGTTCCCATCAGTTTTATTTCTGTAAATCTTATGAGGAATGCTGCTGAACATGTGACTTTTGGATGTAGAGCTGCAGAACAATTCCTGATGTTACTGGCTGGGCTTTTCTGCATTGGCAGCCCATCTGTAGTGGCTCCTTGGGCAGTTTCCAAACCATAACCATGTCTTGTTGTGTAGGTACTGGCAAATGTGGCCTACATCATCATAGAGTCAACAGAGGAGGGGACAACTGAGTATGGACTGTGGAAAGAAATCCTTTTCCTGGTGGACTTGCTGTGCTGTGGAGCCATCCTGTTCCCAGTGGTATGGTGAGTTGCTGTATGTGAAAAACATGTGAGCTGATGGGCATCAACAGCTCTGCCAAAGCAACAGAACTCTGTGCTCCTGGGGAGTCAAGCATTCTGTTGACTTTTATAGACCCCATTAGCCTTAACATTTCAGTCTAGTGCTGTGGAAGATGTCATTTTAGGGATGTTAGTGTTGCCCGACAGAGAGACACGAAACAACTAGGTTGTTTAGTGCGGTGCTTTATTGAGGGCCCTGGGGTCTGAGGACTAGTGTCCAAAGTCAGAGCCCATCTTACCCCTTTTTCGACAGGTTTTTATATCCTTTACAAAGTGATTTACATACAATAGTACAATAGTACATATTCTTCAAGACAATACAGTTACGTAAATCTCATAGATATTATTTCTATAAAGTCATAAATTCTACACGCTTGTCTACTCAAAACTATAGGTTACCCCCCTTTATTCCCCCTTGCTTGTCATCCCACCACCAGAACCCTTTATCATTGATTATACATTAACCTTTATCATTTATTTATTTTACTGTGTTCTGCATGCCCTACTAGATCCTTTAATTATTTATTTTGCTGTGTTCTGCATGCCCTACTAGATTCTTTAATTATCAGTTTGTGGTTCTTAGTACATTCCCAGGGCCTGCTTGTGAACTGCTGCTTTCTAAGCCTTAGCATAACTACTGCTATTGCTATATCTACATTAGCTCTTTTCTTGTTATTTTCGGTATCAACTCCCCCCTTTTGAGCATTCTTCAGATTTTCTGCAAGGATGCTCAATTCTTCAAGTAATGGTTTCTAAGTAGGATGGTGGGTCTTCTCTTTGACTTGGTAGGATTACTTCTTTCCGGGTTAGTGCTCTCATGACACGTCGAGTATGAGTTCCTTCTCTAGCAATCATTCCTAAAAGACAACTATACATAATCATGCAGACTACAATAATCAATACAATCATTATTACATATTGTACAATTGATGATATCCAACCAGAGACCTGGATTCCTAGGGAGCTAAATAGTGCTCCTACCCAATTATGTTCAGCTTCTTCCTGGACTTCATGCACTTTTATTTCAATTTGTTCCAATTGACTTATGTCCTTTTCTACTTCTTCTGTGACATTTGGGATATGTACACAGCAATGATCAACCTTTCCTTGGAGGTATCCACAGACTCCGTGTTCTTTTAATAAGAGCAAATCTAATGCCATTCTATTTTGGACTGTCATTCTTGTTGTTGCTTGCAACTGTAAGTTTAGATCTCTAAATCCTTTCTTTGTAACTGTGGCTAACCTCTCAGTTTGTCCCAATAATTTGTACAGCATCTCCCGGTTTCTATATGTAGAAATTTGTGCAAACAGGGATTCCAGTACCCATCCAAATTTAACTCCTGATGAGGGTTCATGCCACTCATCTTCATCTCCCAATCCTAGTTCTTCTGCCACCTCATTTGTTTCTCTCTTTGTTCGTGACTGTATCTCTCTTTGTGTTAATTTAGACTGTTTCCAGAGAGGGCAGAGCGTAGGGACCCCTAACGTAATCTGTGTGACTGGGCCGTTAATGGGCATATGGGTAGCCCATTGTCCGTGCCCCATTACCCACACTGAATGCCCTGGACTCCTGACGGTAGTCGCCTGACAATCTTTCCAAGCCCCCTTTATTTCACCTGTTATTGTATGATTATATCTTTGACATTCACAGCCCCATTTTAGTAGTATCCGGACTGGCACTAAACCAATTTGGGATTCAGGGGTATCACATGTGATGATTTTGCTACAATTCCAGCTAGGTGTGGGGGTCATTCTATCCCGTCTTACTGCTTCGGTCCCTAGCATTCTTAAATGTTTTTGTTCCCTTTGGCCTGACCATTCGATACACCAATGTACTGGTCCTATGTAGCTATAAGATTCTAACAAGCTGGGACCCCAAATCGTTTTCCACTGTTCCCATTCTTCCTTCCCTTCTTGACATACTATCTCATAAGAATATTCAGTGACTGGTTTTTGTCTTTTTTTCTTTATGTCATAAGAACACCATCCTACATCCTTGAACCGCCCAATTTTTGAAAAAACTGCATTTGGTAATTTTTGGCATTCACTCCTTTGTCCTGGTGATGACCATTGCCCTCGAACTGTATAGGTTTCCTCTACCATCTTAGTATGGTTCTGCATTACTTTATTACATCTTTTTATCCCATTTATGGTTTCTGGAGGCATTTCCCCAACGGGAATGATGCCCCATGGTATTGGATCTCCCGCTGCTTTAGGTAAAGGTAAACATGCAGTGATGGACGTAGTATTTTGTACTTGCCCAAAATCTCTAACTAATCCCACTATTAAATTTTCTTGTCCCAATTCTTGTTGTGTTTTTCCAACTTCTGTCACCTGTCGTACTCTCCTATTCTTTTTTTGAATATCTACATTTATTTCTCCGTAGTTAAAGCTTTCTCTAATCCACACAACACATGAGAATTGTCCTACCTGATCAGCTTGCATATGATATCATCAATGTGGTGCTACCTCTTTGCTGTTTCATATCCCAAAGTGTCACGATCCCTTCTGTAAATACTTCGTCTGTGGTGACTTGTCTCCAAGCTGTATTTACTTCTTTTAATCCAGCTCTCTGGTTGCTAGAAAACAGACAGGTTAAATTTACTCCCGCACCTTCCGGCACTATTACATCTGGCTCTGGAACTATGATTTTAACAAACGCTTCTCCCACCTGCATTATACAGACTAATGTTAAAAGAACTAAGGCCTTGCCCTGAACACCATTTTTGTTGCTGACAGAGGCTGTACTTCCCATCTTGGCTGGACCTTCTTGATTCGAGTGTAGTGAATCCAATTTTCGATCCCTTGGACTTTCACTGCCGTGTAGGTGGTCATGATCACCTGGTGAGGACCGCCCCATACTTCTCTCAAGGGTTCCGTATTCCAGTTCTTCACATATACTTGATCTCCTGGCTGGATGTCATGGACAGGATTTTCCAAGGGCAGAGGCCGGTTCCACTGCAATGCTCCTCGCAGTGCTGTAAGGACTTTATTTAGAGACAAAACATAACTTAGCAATACTTGATCTCCTACTAAGTGAGGGTCCCCTTTGTAGGTTGCAGCATGATATGGCTTGCCATACAAAATTTCGTATGGACTTACTCCTATCCTTTCTCTGGGTTTAATCCTGATTCTTAGCAAGGCTAGAGGTAGTGCCTGAGGCCACTGTATCTTCGCTTTCTGACAAATTTTCTTAATCTGCCCTTTTAATGCCTGATTCATCCATTCTACCTGGCCGCTAGATTGTGGTCTCCAGGGCGTATGGAGATCCCAAGCTATCCCTAATACTCTGGCTACCTCTTGGACTACTCCAGCTACAAAGTGAGGTCCCCTATCTGAGGACATTCCTAATGGGATCCCAAATCTAGGAATAATCTCTTGTAGTAAGGTTTTAATTACTTCCTTTGCCTGGTTAGTCCTGCATGGGAAAGCTTCCGGCCATCCTGAAAAGGTACACACATACACCAGTAAATAACGGTACCCTTGTGCTTTTGGTAGCTCTGAGAAATCTATTTGCCAATAGTCTCCCGGTTGCGGCCCAACTCGTAGCTTTCCTAATTGTATTTGCCTTCGTGTCACTGGATTGTTTTTAATACAGACTGGACACGTGGCATTAATCCGTTTTGCCATTGTTAACATCTGGTTGGAAATCACCTCATGTTTTAAGAATTGTACTAATGCGTCTGCCCCCCAATGGCACTTGTTATGTTCGATTTCTAAAATTGTTTTCATTACCTTTGTTGGCAACACAACTTGACCTACAGCTGTGACATACCATCCTTTTTCATTCTTCTGGGCCTGGAGAAATTGAGCAAGTTTCTCATCTTCATGTGTGTAGCATGGTTTCTGCTCAAGAAAGGAAGTGGCAGGGTTAAATCGTGCTGGTAATAAAGCTAATTGTGTCCATACCTCTCGGGCAACCTGTTTGGCAACTCTGTCAGCCAACTGATTTCCTTGGAACGCTTTTCCTTCTTCGTTTTGATGTCCTCTTACATGCATCACTGCTACTGCCTGAGGTTTATGCACTGCTTCCAATAGTGCTAATATTTGTTCTTTGTGCTTAATTTCTGATCCTTGAGAATTTAACAGTCCTCTTTCTTTCCACAGAGCTCCATGTACATGTATTACTCCAAAGGCATATTTTGAATCAGTCCAAATATTTACTCTTTTCCCTTGGCTCAATTCTAAGGCTCTTACCAGAGCTTGTATCTCGGCCTTCTGGGCTGAAGTTCCCGGGGTTAAGGCTCGAGCTTCTATTATTTGTGTCAAAGTCACTACTGCGTATCCCGCATACCTGGTTCACGTTTTCCACAAAGCTGGATCCATCTGTAAACAGTTCCCATTCCGGATTTTCCAAAGGCTCATCTTTCAGGTCTTTCCGGCTGGCATACACCTGTTCAATGATTTCCACGCAATCACGCGTCAATTCGCCTCCTTCTTCCTGGCTGCTGCTCCTAAGAAATTCTGCTGGATTAAGATGATTAGTTGTTTTTAATTCAATGTCATCCTGTTCTCGGAGAAGTGCCTGGTATTGTAACATGCGGCTTGACGAGAGCCAATGCCCCCCTTTTTGTTCCAAAACTGCAATGACCATGTGGGGAACAAATACTTCCATCCTTTTTCCCAGGGTCAATTTTCTGGCTTCCCGAATCAGGAGCACTGTTGCTGCCACAGCTCTAAGACAACCCGGCCATCCGGCGCTTACAGTGTCTAGCTGTTTTGAGAAGTACCCTACCGGGCGTTTCCACGAGCCCAGTTTTTGGGTGAGAACCCCTATTGCCAGTCTCTGTCTCTCATTCACATATAGTTGAAAAGGTTTTGTAAGATCTGGCAATCCTAGTGCTGGGGCTTCCTTTAAGGCTTGTTTCAAACTCTGAAATGCCTTTTCTTGCGTTTGTCCCCACTGAAACACAGGGCTTTTGGCTGCCTTATACAGGGGTTTTGCTTTTAGTCCAAATTCCGGGATCCACAAGCGGCACCACCCCACCATGCCCAAAAAGGATCTTAACTCTTGCGGATTTCGTGGTGTGGGTATGGTGCAAATTGCTTGTATTCGATTAACTCCTAACTTTCGCACCCCTTGTGAAATTTCGCAGCCTAGGTAAATCACCTGGGTCCTTACCAGCTGAGCTTTTTCTTTCGATACTCGGTATCCAGCTTGTCCCAGCATATTAAGTAATCCAATAGTGAGTCTGAGGCAAACATCCTTTTCTGTGGAAGCTATAAAGATGTCATCAACATATTGTATGAGAGCAAATAAGAAAGGTGATTCTTTTACCTGAGTCGTCTTCCATTCTTCTAACTCTCGAGCCAATTGATTTCCAAAAATAGTTGGTGAGTTTTTGAATCCCTGTGGTAGACGCGTCCAGGTGAGCTGCTTCTTGCGTCCTGTGTCTGGGCTCTCCCACTCAAAGGCAAAGTATTTCCTACTTTCAAGTGCCAAAGGGATACAGAAAAATGCATCTTTCAAATCAATCACTGTGAACCACTTAAACTTTTCCGACACAGCTGTCAACAATGTATACGGATTAGCTACAACTGGGTGTATATCTTTAGTGATGTTATTAATTGCTCTTAAATCTTGAACTAATCTATACTTACCATTTGGCTTTCTGACTGGGAATATCGGAGTATTGAATTCTGACTCACATTCCTGTAAAATTCCCAAGCTAAGAAATTGTTCAATCATGGGTGCTATTCCTATTCGTGCTTCCAATTTCAAAGGATATTGTCTGACCCTTACTGGGGAGGCTCCTTCCTTTAGTTCTATTACAACCGGTTGTGCCGCTTTTGATTTTCCAGGTACTCCTGTTTCCCATACCCATGGTACTACAGCTTGCTCTATTTCCTGTGGTATTTCTGCTGCCTCAACTTCTTTTATTACAAACAACTTAGCAATATTCTCCTCAGGAAATTCTAATCTTACTCTACTTTTTTCAAATATTATTTTTGCCTGTAACATTCACAATAGATCCCTCCCGAATAGCGATTCTGGGCTATTTGGCATATATAAAAATTGATGGTCAAATTCTTTCCCCCCAAATTTTATATCTAATGGACGCAAAAATGTTCGTTCCTCAACTTGTCCCGTAACCCCCACTACTTGGATAGTAGAATCACTCAAGGGTCCTAGCTTAGTGTTAACAGCTGAGTATGATGCCCCCGTATCTACTCTAAATTCTAACGGTTCCCCATCTACTTCCATTACTACTTTCAGGTCCTCATCTAGTCAACTTGAATTTTGATAATTCCCCATCATAAAGGCTTGGGCAACACCTTGTGGATTTCCCAGGAAAGCACCTGTATTATTCATCATTCCCTGATTTCCACCCCCACTAGCTATAATTCCTCCCCCAGAATTCATTCCTTGGTTGAGAGGACACTCATTTTTCCAGTGCCCTCTGTTTTTACATATAGCACATTGATCTATCCCCAGCTGCATTCTTCCTCTTCCCATGTTCAATTGACCCATAAGTCCTCCCGTACCCATCAGCCTCCCCCCCCTTGCCATCCCTCTTCCCCCTCTTAGTCCACGTCCTCGGCTCCCTCCTCTCGTATTGTTTCCAGCCACTTGCTGTAACGCTGCTAACATAGTAGCCTGCTGTTTCCTAGCCGTTTCTTTTTCCCTATTATTATATACCTTCCACGCAACTTCCAATAGCTTATCTAAATTCCGAGTATCCTCTCCCTCCAATTTTTGTAGTTTCTTTCTAATATCTTCCTGAGACTGCCCCATAAAAATTAATGCTAGCTGTAATTTTCCCGACTCTCCTTCAACTTCTAAATTGGTGTATCTACGAGCTGTCTCCTTAAGCCGCTCTAAAAAGGTTGACGGAGACTCATTCTTTTCCTGCCTGACCGAATACAACTTAGACCAATTCAAAGTTTTTGGTATTCCATTCCGTATCCCTTCCGTTAACAATTCCTGATAAGCTTTAAGTCTCCGAGACCCGCTCGTCGAGTTGGGATCCCACTCCGGATCTTCCCTAGGTACTAAATCATTTACTGTACCATCCACAAGCCGTAACCTAATCATTTCTCGTGCTTTCTCTGTCATAGCTTTAAACACCATTTCCTTTTCAGTAGAATCCATTATTGTGTCTAACAAAACTTGTAAATCATTCCAGTCTGGGTTCTGAGTCTTAATTACCATCTTTACCACCCGCGCAGTCCGTTCAGGGTCCTCCCGATACGCCCCCGCTGATTGTTTCCAGATTAGCAAATCATTCGGAGAAAAGGGAACTTTCACTATGACTCGTTCCCCCTGCGGCCCGACTGCTTCACGCAGTGGGACCATTAAATGAGCACCCTCCTCCTTTTTCTTTCTTTCTACCTCCCACCGCCCTCTCCGAGTTCTTTCACTTAAGGGGGTTCGTGGTATATCTGCGGTTTCTACTTTTGCTTCCCGATCCTCCCTTTCTACTTCTGGCATGCTTTCTCCAAAGTCACGTTCCTCCATTGGAGGGGCACTAGGGGCTACCAACAAAGAAACATCCTCCTCAGGTTCCGAAAACCTAACCGAGCATTCCTTCTCTTTTTGCCATCCCTTACATCCATCACAATTCACCTTTAATGTTTTCAAAACCATGATTCTGCACTCCTTTTGCCACTCTGGTTTGTCTTTCAAATAATAGAAGAGGTCTAAATACGGTATTTCATCCCATTTTTCATTACTTTGTAGGAAATGCATCAAAGGTGTAATAATGTCAGGATTCAGTGTACCATTTCTAGACCATTGCATACCATCGGGTTCATATAAAGGCCACACATTATTACAGAAATCAATCAATTTCCTTTTACTTAGTTCTTGACCAAAATTCCCCGCATTCCAATGTTGTAATAAGCAGCCCAAAGGCGAATCGTCTGGGATTTCTATCCCGGAACTTGCTAGAGTTTTAAACGTTTTCAAAGGCATCATTCCTAAACAGAATAGACAGGAAAAGAAAGAAAATCTATACAGATAGAAGGATAGACCAACCAACCAACCAACTTGTCACCCTCCGACGCCGCGGGGGAACAAGTGCCGGACCAGCGCAGCTTTCGCCGCGTCTTACAGCCGGCGCCTAGGCTTTACCCAATTACCCAAGACGTCTTTAGCCCAACCCAGCGGAGCCGATGCTTCGTCTTACAGGCAGGCACCCAATACCACAAAAAAATAAAGCACCTTCGGGCTTACCTCCTGCAGTTGTCCGACAGGCGCGGGGGGGTCGGGCACGAACTGATGACTCCCCGAGAATCACTCGGTGCCGGCGTGGAGTAGATCAGGACGCGAACCGCCCCAGCAGCCCTCGGAGTCCTGCCGCGGTCGCCAGAAAACTGTTGCCCGACAGAGAGACACGAAACAACTAGGTTGTTTAGTGCGGTGCTTTATTGAGGGCCCTGGGGTCTGAGGACTAGTGTCCAAAGTCAGAGCCCATCTTACCCCTTTTTCGACAGGTTTTTATATCCTTTACAAAGTGATTTACATACAATAGTACAATAGTACATATTCTTCAAGACAATACAGTTACGTAAATCTCATAGATATTATTTCTATAAAGTCATAAATTCTACACGCTTGTCTACTCAAAACTATAGGTTACCCCCCTTTAATCCCCCTTGCTTGTCATCCCACCACCAGAACCCTTTATCATTGATTATACATTAACCTTTATCATTTATTTATTTTACTGTGTTCTGCATGCCCTACTAGATCCTTTAATTATTTATTTTGCTGTGTTCTGCATGCCCTACTAGATTCTTTAATTATCAGTTTGTGGTTCTTAGTACATTCCCAGGGCCTGCTTGTGAACTGCTGCTTTCTAAGCCTTAGCATAACTACTGCTATTGCTATATCTACATTAGCTCTTTTCTTGTTATTTTCGGTATCATTAGAGTGGGGATAAGGGAGGGTGGGTGGCAGTTTAAATGTGACCAGGACTGTGCAGGCTGTAGGTGCTCTTGAAACTTGAGATTTTCCAGAAGTGTTGACTCTCTAAATTGAAAAATGGGATTTGGCTTCACTGACTGAGATTAGATACTTGACTGCTAAATTTCAAAACAGTAGTGTTGTCTAAGATCAGGGCTGCCTTTGAGCAGAGTAGCTGCATGTTTATTTGACTGTTTATAAGAAATAATCCCACAGGGAGCATTTCCCCGCCCTTCCTTCCACTCTACTTGGCAGGGAATAATGTTGGTTATATAAAACTCGACCAAAACACAGATAATTCAGATAAACACTACTGTTGCTGCTTGCCAGTTTGCCAGAACATTTATCTTCTAAATGCATTTTGTCTTAATTGGATAAACAGCTGGGTTTAAAGGAAGATATCAAGGAGCTTCTGGCTCCTTGGTTATTAAACAAAGAATATTCCACTTTCTCTCCAGTATCTCCATTATTTTTTTCTAAAACACAGATTATATAAATGTCTGATAGCATGTCATCACTCTAGAGTGTAACTCTTGAGTGTTTCAGAGAAAAGTGTCACCCAGTAGATGGAAATAAGCTTCAGCTTGACTTGTGGAGGTGGGTTTCAACTGTCCTCCTCTTCCCCTGCACACTCCTGGTGGCCTTCTGCCAAGGCTGGGAAATGTCTTCCAAGAAATTTGCACTACCCACTTGTCCTTCCCCTTGCTCCAGTCAAAAATGCTTCAGCTCTGAGGTTGAGAGCATTTGGCAATGGTAAATAGAAGCTCAGGGATATTAACTTCAATTGCAGAGGGACTCAGTCTCCTGTGATAAAGGTGATTCTGCAGTCACAGTTCTTGCTACCTAATGCTGGGATCTGTGTGTCCAACCCACTGAGGTGTTGGTACAAAACTTACTTTCCATAAAAGAAATTGTATCTGAAGAACAAATGTGAGCTGTCTTGTGACTGCTTATGGTGTGCAGTGTTCCTGCATTGCCATGGTGCCAACATAAACTGACAGTGAAGCCCCTGACAGAAAATCCTGCCCCTTTTTCCTCTGGATAGTGTCACTGCAGCTGGTGGGATGACTCATGTGAGCAAGGTGACTAAGACTTGGCCCCTGAATTTACATTCCTGCAGGGTAGTTTCTGTTACATAAGTTGCCTATGTAGATATGTAAGCTGTAATCAACTATTTAAATGAAAAGAGCTTAAAAGAGCAGTAAGATGCCAAATGCTTGGCAGTACTTTGAAGAGTAGCTCAGCTTAATTGTACAAGTGGAAAGCGTTATGCTGGAAAATGCCCCAGTTTCTCACTCTGCTCCCTCCCTCCCACAAAACCTTCTGTAGGCTGAAGTAGGTTTTAGCAATCTGCTTTCTTAATCCTGAGGAAATAAAGATACTTGAGCTGACTGCCTGAGCTGGGGGCAGGAGGGTGAAGCTAAGCACAGTTAATTATGAGCACACTCCAGTCATAAAAATCTAACAAAACTTGTCAGTGATCTAGAGGACTACTGTGAAAAGGGAGTGTAAAACTTATAATTAATCTATTCTTTATAATTTTTCAGGTCAATAAGACATTTGCAAGAGGCATCAGCAACAGATGGGAAAGGCAAGTAATTTGTGTTTTCTCTTTTCTGCTACATGTTATAATGCCAGAATTTCAAACATGTGATGCTGATATAAAAACCAAACTAAGACTATATCTCTACACTGTACTACTGCCACTCTGCCTTTCCTCAGTGGGGCTCATGGGATTAACTTTTGGAAAAAGACCTTTTTCTTGTATCAGTTTAATTATCAGAACTGCAGTGTATAACCCATTCTCTGCTGCTTGCTCAGCTCTCAGTGCTCGAGCTAGACATGACATCTAGAGCAAATCATCTTGACAGATCTGCCATTTTTTCCTCACTTGAGTGTTCAGAAACAGAACTAGAAATGAATTCCAGAATTGCTGACTATTAGCCCAAATAGACCCACTTATTTCAATTTCTTCAGAAATCTGTTCCTGACAGAATAGAGGGAAATAAACCTCACTGTGAAACAAAACATAACTTGGCATTAAATATAGCACAGTTCCTGACTTGTCCATGTTTGTACAGCAGCTCCAAGGGCTGCCTGTGGAAAGTGGAGTTATGTTTATTGTAGCACTGAAAAGGAGCTGATGGATGGAAAGGCAAAATGTGCACACTGCTGCAGTGTGTGCTTTTCCTGCCTTATCTGCTCATTTCTGCTGGATTAGTTCCTTGGATACAGGCTGTAGAGCACAGCACTGACTTCCTTGGAAGCAGGCAGCCTTTTCCATCTTCTGTCATTTGGTGCTTTACCCTTCAAAGCTTCCTTTGTAGAAGGTCATTTGTTGGCAACAACCTTTTAACTTAGACCCATCCTTCAATTCTTGTCTCTCCTTTCTGGATTTCTGTAGCCAGATCTGGATGCTTTTTCCAGCCTTTCCCTTGGCTTTCACAGGCACTTTTGCATTTCACTGCTGATTGTAGGGGAAATGTAAGGCTGGGTACTGAACTTAGCTCTGTGCAGACCACAGATTAGTTCATTCTTGCCATCTGTTAAATTTAAACAATACTTATGATGAGCCTAGCACACTTTTTTGATGTTCCAGGCTGTTAAAAAAGCCACCAAACAACAACCCTACAAGTTAAAAAAAAAACAAACCCAAGCAAGCCTAGTGGTGGAAAATTACTAATTTCTAATGGAAACAAATGTTTGAAAGGTCAATTACCAAAGGGTAATATAAATGTTATTGGTAGCTTTCCTTATCAGTGTGTTCACTTAGGTTCAGTGACATTTACTGATGGATCTTTTTTTTACCTTGTCCACTTAGCATATGTTCTGGAGTATTTATGCTCTTAACTTTAAAAAGTCTGATAAGTTCAGATTTCCTTGAAGCAATCTTTCTTCTGAGCCAAGAACTTCACACATGTCAGGACTGGTCCTTAGCTGGGTGGCAATGGATCTGACAGTCCTGGTGGTGAGCACAAAGCAATTAATGCACGTAATTAAGACACAAAACACAGATCTGTTGGCCCCAGGTGATCTCCCTGCACCTACTTTGGTTCTTATCACAAGATGGTGCTGTGGAGTTTGATAAACCTCAGATATTCTGAGAAGGAGAGAAGTGAGGTGGCCAACAGCAGGGATATTCAGTATAAAGGCTCAACCAATGCACTGCCCTTCTGGATGAAATCCAGATCTGAGTAAATCCAGGCAGTTCTACAGGATGCACTGTGGTGTGTACAAAATGTGAATATAAAAAAATGGTAATTTGAGAGGAGCTGGCTGTGTCTTTACAGCTAGTCAGTGCTATGCAGAGTAGTGCTTGAGGTCTGGTTTACTCCTGTGTTTTGTGTTGTTCTCCATGGCTGATGATGTTCTTTGTCATGGATGTTGCTTGTGATTCACCTACTACTGTTGCCAGCTTTACCTATGGTGTTGCCATCTGGTTGTGCAGATCCTGCAGGTTCAGTAACTGTGTATTCAGGGAGACTTAGCAACTGTGTTATGCTACACTGATAATAAAAGAATAGCTAAGGAATAGATTTTCAAGGAAAACATTGCACAGGCTGAGAGCAGATTGTGGCTGCAGTGCTGGGACTCACTTGTGAAACACAATCTGCTTGGGCTATTTAGAGGCTGTTGATGGGAGCCCACGGGGAGCAAGTGAAGATGCCAGAACAGAATGCTACCTACTGCTGTCATGCTGCTAGGTGTTTGGTTGAGAAAAGCAAAAGTAATTTGGTTGCACTCTAAAAAGATGAAATCATTCTTATTAGGCTTATCAATGAATTCTCTTTACTAGAGCCACATGCTCTGTAAGCTTCCCTTGGAGGCCCTGTTCTTCAGAGGTGCTGCTTGATGTCAGCTTTTCATGAGAATAAAAAATAGAACCAGTGCTTACTGTTAAATCATGAGCATTTTTCCCCCTGCAGTTAAAGGTAGTTTTCTCTGGAAGTAGTAAAAGTTACTTGATGTTCTCAATATGCAGTTTAACTGTCCCATGGTTAGAGCTGGCTGATCATGTGCAGACACTACTGGCTGGGCTGCCCCATGCCTGCTGGGATTTATTGTCCAGTCAAAGGCTGCTTTCCCTCTTCTCTCACACAGACTTCATTAGCTTATAGGATGTATTGGGGAATTGCATACTACACATTCAATAGCTGTTTTTCCTGGCACTGAGTCTTCTGGTGATGTCCTTGCTGGTGAGAAAGACCTAAGGAAAATTAGTTTTGCTTCCTTGCATCTGTTAGGACTAACAACTCTAGGACTTTATGGCTCAGTATCCTGGTGGTGTTTCCTGACTGTCATGCTCTCTTCCAGCTGCTTCTCCACCTATTTATTAGGTAGCAGTCCCCTGGGTCAAGTGACAGCCATGACTGGAGTGTGACTGGATTAGGAATGAAGCAGATTTGGATTTACCAGACCTTTAGTCTGGGCTTGTCATAGACCTTTGTTTTAGCAATGTGCAATTAATAAAAAAGCCCCTTATAAGTAGCACTGATTTGGAGTCACTAGCTAATAGTCATTTAAACTTGATTAGGTATTTTAAAAGAAAAGTGGGAAAGCTGGAGAAATGACTCTAAAGCCATAATTATCCAGGGAGACCGTACATACCCAGATGCTGTGGATTGCTGGTGAAGAGTAGGCAGGGCACAGTGCTGTGGCAGAGTTTGAGCTGCCTGGTTGTTTGCTTTTTTCCCTTGAAGGTGATCTTTAAAGCAGTATATCTGACCTACACAGGCTTCTTATCTTGCACAGCAGTGGGCGTAAACATCCCATTTTTAGACTCTTTTTTTCCTCCCCTTTTAAAATCGCCACCTTCAGATTTAGGCAAGTGCTTAGCTATACCTCTTTGATCTGTCACTATATCTTCCTTCAGGTGGGAGCCTTTGCTCTCTGTCCATTTGTAGGATCTGCATTGCAAATGTCTTGCAGATTTAAGGAAATCAACCTTGCAAACTGACCTAGAATTGTTCAGCCTGCAAAGCTGCTCCACTGCCACCTCCTTGTTTACAGGCATCTCAGGAGAAGAGAGGGAGTGTATATATATAATTTATACATCATTTTTGTTTGAAACTCCAGGTTTTTGGTCACTGGACCTCTCAAGTCTCATAGCACACCCTTGTGATCACATCCTTTGAAGGAGGGATGGGGTTGGGAAACATTGCTGCAGTTTGTTCTGCTGGTCCCTGTGTGTTTGTGATGAGAGATGTGACATGGCACAGTCACATCATGGCTTGCTGTTTTCCTTGAGCACTGCAGCATGTTCCAGTTGGCAGCAGAATTAGGGGAAATTCATTGCAGCTTGTCACTCCCAGGCATCATTCATTCCCTGTGTTGTGCAGTGGGCAAATGATGATTAATGCTTTCGTGCTTGCCCCCATGTCAGGAAAAACCATTTGCAGTATTCAGTGTCTCCCTGCTGCTGTGCCATGAAAATGCTGTGAACAAAGAGCCTCCTCCTGTGTGGTGCAGAACAACCTGTGCTTGGCTGGGCTCAGCACCACTTCCAGGTGCCCCAGAGAGCTGTCCAGGGTTGATGTGGCAACTCTGTGCTGGAGATACAATGCTTATCCCATGCTTGGGACTTTAATCTGCCCCTGGTGGAGCAGTTCTGTGCCAAATGGCTGATGGGTTCAGGACATTCAAGATTAACAAGTCTGTGCCACCTTCTTCCACAGTATCTGTCTGACCTCTTCTTTCTAGTACAGGAATGCTTTTAAGCAGAGAGCTCAGGCTGTTGAGCCACACTTCCCAGAGCTGCTTTTTCAAGGGGTAGATCCACATGTGCTGCACTGGGGAGAGCAGAGAGCTTCCATTTACAGCCTGATAATGGCAGAGATCACATCTCAAATGCACCAGTGTGAGTAGGACAAGCAAAGCACTGCAGAAATACTCTCAGCTGTACCTTGAGCACGCTCACTGGCTGCATTCTGGTTTTTCTTTATGGACTGGAATGTCTGGGCTCGAGCTCCCTGCACCCTCAGCTGCAATCCTGTGATTGTTATTACATACATACACTGAAAAGGTCAGATTTATTCATCAAAAGGCTACTGTGTGGTGTGCAAGTGAATGGTCCAGCTTCTTTTTCCATCTTACAGACAGCCTCAACACTGGAAATTAGCATGGGGACAATCTCAGCAAGAGACTGTTTATGGAAATATTGGGGTGTGCTGTTTTGGTCGATGCAGATCAGGCTATTGCAGACACAAGCTGTTAAAATAAATGATGATAGAGAGAAAACTGGGGGAAGCAAGGTATAGATGTTCTAAGTCTTTCTTGGATGATGGCTTTTATCTTTTTAATTATTGTCTGAAAGAGCATGAATTAATTTCTAAAACCTTTAGTGGAAGGTCTCTTTTAATTTTTTTTTCCTTCTCTGCAGTTAAGTACTGTCCTTTGCAGAGTAGTTATCATACTCGAAATATAAATGTACCCAGCCTTTACTGCATGCTGTGATTGCTGCTGTGTTATCACAGCCTTACAGGTTCAGGTTGCACGTGATTCAAGTTGTAAGTGACAGCTGCTGGCTGAGCCTTGCTCCTTGTAAATGCTGCTGTCACTGTCCAGGCTGCCAGGCTGAGGTGAACAGAAATCTTGGACTGTCCATGATAGAAAGACTCAAATAATACTGCTTGGAGCACATTCAGCCTGTGCAGAAGCAATTCACAAGCTGCTGATGCCAAACAATGATGATTTTAGATTTTTCTCCAGAACATCGTGTCCTGTAACTTCGAGTTGTTTAAAAAAAACTGGCAGAGTTTTGTAGACATGCATTAATGCTGACTTACGTATCTGATAGTGGAGAGAAATATTGCTGTGGTTGAGGAGAGCAAGTCAGCTTCCACAGGTGGCTCCTTAGCCTTTCTCCTTGGTGGTAGTTGTCTTTTTTTTTCCTCTCTTTGCCCTTCTTTCCCATGCTCAGACATTGTGGGTATGTGAATATACCAATTTATGACTCTTTGCTATTGATTATCATGGTGAATAGCTGAGATGTTGAGCTATGACACTTCATTTGGCAGTCAGATCTTTGGCTTTGCTGTCCTCTCATCCTATGCATGAATCCACCAGAAATGACTCCCAGCTCCCTGGTGTTGACTGTAAAGCACTGATAGACTGGCAGTTTGAATCACAGCTGTTGAGTTGGTGTTCCTTCACCTACAAAGCCTGGTAATTCTCCTGGCCTGTCATTGCACCAACTGGTGGCAGATCTTGAAGTTGGACATGTTGAGTTCAAAATAGATCCTTCTGTGTGCAAACCAGTGTGTGGGCAATCACAAGATCTTCATGGTCACACTTCATGCAGTTCTTCTTTAAATAGGACAATACTGCTTCCCTGTTTCACAATTCAGTGCACTTATCATGCATATTTACATGTTTTAATCTTCTACCAGCTCTGTTAGGAACAGCTTTTTGCTTGAGATCATCAGTCAGTTCATGCCTTGTGTTGGTCAGGTTGCTGCTCTTGGAGTGTGTGTGCTGAAGGAGGGTTTGTATCTGGCTGGAGGTGTCTGTAGCTTTCAGCAGTAGCTCAGGAACTCTGAAGGTAAACTGGAAAGGGACTTTTGATCTCTAAATTATAAAAGTAGTTTTATAACAGAATGTTGTCTGCCTTCACTGTAGTTTCTGTAGTGGGAACCTACAGGAATTTATTTGCAGTGGTGCATTTGACATTTCGTTTGCATAAGAAAAGTGGTTTTGTTTTTGTCAGAGGAGGTGAAGCATTTGTTTGGGAGCTATTAGCTCTCCTCTCCCTCATCTGAAATATTGTATTTTGCTGTCTTGTGAACCTGGATGACCTTACATGCAAATACATGCAGCCTTTTATAAATCATCACAGTGGGTGAGTTCTGTGAGGGGGTGCAGGTGTACTTCAGCTCGATGTATTGTACTTGCACATCTGATAAATCCATTATGAGGACTTGGAGGGAATGCCAGTAAATATGTGGCAGTATTTTTTAACTGGCAGCTCATGTTCATTGACTCTGAAGTGCATCTCTGTATGCTGTCAACATATCTTGGACTCTTTGCCTCTTGTGTTGTCACAAAAGCATCAGTGGCCTGTGTGTGTAATCCTGCTGCACACGTAAGAGCTGACTCTGACCAGAGCTGACAGCTGCTCCATCTGTTGTTGACCTCAGCTGGTTGACATGAATGTTCTGAGCTGCTCCAGCTGATGTGATCTGTGCAATCTGTGCAGGTTTGCCTGGGGCCTGGACTTAAACAGTGTTGGGGAGCTGCTCAGGATGATTTCCTTGTTTCACTTGGGAGCTGTGGCTGAGCCATGAATGACAGAGGTCCCTGCCTGGCTATTGAAGTGCTTGGGCTGCTGTTCAGCAAGGTGCAGTGGTTCCCTGAGCTGTGATTACCTGCAAGTTGCTCAGGTGCAGGCATGGAGCAGGTCAGGGAGGGCTCTAGAAAAGACAGGAATTTTCTAGGAGGCAGTGTCAGGTGGTGTGGCCTGTCTGGCAGGACAGAGGTGACAGGATGTCATTGGCTGGGTAGAGGTAGAGGAAGGTTCTGTGCATATAAAATTTAGTGCAAAAGCAATCTCAGTTTTTAAGAGTGCATCACCCCAGCCTGGGGATTAGCCTGCATGTGGACATGCCAGACTTGCACTCCTCAGTACAAATCCTTCCAGCCTGGGATTGCCCCAGTCCTGGTTTTGACCACTTGCCTACCCTGCAGACAGGCATCAAAAGAAATTATCTCATGTTAACAGTGTTCTGATGGACTTTTGTGTTCTCTTGATAGCTGCCATTAACCTAGCAAAGCTGAAGCTCTTCAGACATTACTATGTCATGGTAAGTGAAACACCTGCACACATGCATGTGGGGAACTTGGAAACTGTTCAAAGCTTTTGTTGGAATACTTATTGGAAATTACTGCAGCTGGTGGATGTGGTAGAGGCTCTTAGCACTGCTGTGCTTTGGCATCTTGGTCAACTGGCTTACAATCCTAAAAGCAACTTCCTTTTTGCTCCTAATGGTTATATCCTTCTGTCTCTCTTTAAATTCCAGCTATTTGTAATGCTTCCTGATTTCCTCTGGAGACAGCTTGAGCTGCCAGTTGAATTGATGGGCTTGAATAACATACTGTAAACTTGCTAAAAATTAAACTTGGGACCAAATGGTGCCTGGAGATGCATGTGTGCAGTTCCTGATTAAGTCAGTGGGAGCCATGAGTACATTTCCCAGGAGAACACAGGCTTCTTAATGATTTCCAACAGCCTCATTTCAGGCTCTTCTAAGTGGCAAGAGTAATAAATTACAATTGTGATTCTTGAAATTCTATGAAATAGTAATACTTAAAGCATTTCCTGCTGTAACTTGAGTATGTTACCAATAGCTGGAGTTGTTGGATGTTCAACAAGCAGTAGAGCCCTCAGCCTGTATCTTCCATGTTTATTGGGGAGCATAATAAGGCTAGTCTGACATAATGAGTTGTCTGGGAATTGCTTGAACTATTTCTCTGGGGTAAGAAGGTTCTGTAAGGATGGTGCTGTTGTTCTCATGCTTTCTCCTTTTCCTTCCCAGATTGTGTGTTACATTTACTTCACACGGATCATTGCAATTCTCATAAAGATTGCTGTTCCATTCCAGTGGAAATGGCTGTACCAGGTATTTGCCAGCAAAGGAAAATGCATCCATTCCTTGATATTTTTCTCTACTATTCTTTAAATATAACTGCACAACAAAATTCCATAGAATGTTCCTCATGTTATAGTAAAACATCTCAAAGCACAGTGCTGCACCCTGCCTCCTCTTGATTTTATCACTGGTTTGCTTAAGGTGAAAAAAACTAAGAATATATTCTATGTTTGTCCAGCAAGGCTGCTGGATTATACATGAGATGTCTGAAAGTAATTGCATTATTGATTTTCAGTCTTTCAATTTAAAAATGTCTGAAGGAAATTAATCAAGAACATACAAAGGAGAAAAAGATTAGTCAGGTTTGCTCTATGTAATTGAAGCCTGAGGGAGCCAGGGAAATAGGCTTTTGCTCTTCCATCTACAGGCTTCTTTTGCCTATGGACTTCTAAATACTTGGTTTCTTAACACATAATCCAAGGAACTGTGCAGGGAGTCCTTGGAATACATTAATTGTTGAAAATGCCAAGCAATGTAGGGGTGACTCCTCCCCCTCTCATTTAAAAGCCAAGCCTTGCTGTAGTTCTTTGCAAGCTCTGGAGAGATGGATAGAACTGTAACTGTATTTAAGGTGACAGGGAAAACTGAAAGAACCAAGGGTTTGACAGCCTTTATCCTGGGATTAATGACAACCAGACAGGAATTATTTTATTTCTGCTGTGGCCCAGATCTCTTGGCCATTAAACCTTGGACCTTATGAATGAGGAGCAATGTTTCATGACCACAGAGCATAGCAGGACTGAACTTCAATCTCATGTTTTCACTTACAGCTGCTGGATGAAATGGCCACACTGGTTTTCTTTGTCCTTACTGGGTACAAATTCCGTCCAGCATCAGACAACCCCTACCTACAGCTCTCTCAAGATGATGAGGATGACTTGGAGATGGAAGCTGTGTAAGAACCCCTCTCCCCTTTTATTCACCTCTTCACTTTTTGAAGAGAAGAGTAGTGTTTAAAACCAGTTTACTTTAATCTCTCTGAATCCTTCTGTGGCAAAGATGAGGATCTGCCCACGTTGAAAGATGAGGTGTCTGTTTTGGTGTGTAAAGACATTTGTGGTGTGCACAGGAGCCTCTGACCTGGATACTGTATAGTGTGGAAAAAGCTTTGCATGGGGCAAAAAGATGCCCATGAAAATGTCAAGTAAGAAAGCTTCTAATTTTAATTTAGATCATGGAACATGAAGTGATTTTTACAGTTTATCATTAAGTGAACAACAAAAATGACCCATCAGTCTGCAGAACAGAAATAATACAATGATTAAATGAACAGGGTGTAAAGTCCCTTCTGCCTTGGTGTTCAGCATATAGCTTTGCACAAAGTTATTTTAAGCAGCACTGAGCCAAGGAGATGGATTTTTATCAATACTCTTCCCTGGTTTATTCCCTGCTGTGAAACCACAAGGCACCACAAATGCTTCAGGACCTGAGCTAGTCTGGAAAAATTACATAGCAGGGCTCAGGCTAAGTCCCTGTCATTTTCTTTGCAGTGATTTTCTGAGGACTTAAAAATGAGTGGCATTTTTGAATGTGTAATTAAAAATACCCTAAGAAATTCAGCCTACCAGGGGTGTTGGATACAGCTTTTATGTAGCCTAGAGTCTGCTGCCTTAATAGGAGCAGAGCTAAACTAATCCTTTGGTAGTTATAGGTTTGATGCATAATTGCAATTCATGTACAGGCTCAGAAACCTGTTCCTAAGAGGTTTTTTTCCAGTTTGGCAAATCTCCTTTACCTGAGTGAAATAAATCAACACTGTTTTTATTACAGAGGCAAAAAAAAGTCCAAATGTGTTTGCTGTCATAGTTAGTTCAGAAAGAAATGAATCTTATTGGAAAACTGCTACAAGGAGGTTTGAATCATAAAATCCAGACTGAAATGTCATGTAAGGAGTTGAACTTCTCAGAAATATGACTAGTAACAAAGATCTTTTAAAATGCTTAGCTATTTTTGCTTTGGGTCTAGAAAAATCTGTCATTTTTGCAAGTGGAATCCAACTAGTGGGTAGTGACCTTAAAATCACTATCACTTACATGTGTTTAAATGGTTTATGTAAGAAACTGGTCTCAGTTTGGAAGCTGTTTGGTAAAAAAGCATTCACATCAGGAAGTCACTGTCTGAACTGGCAGGATTTGTGATTGTACCAAAACAAGCTTTCTTCCTTTTTGCCTGTTAGAGTGAATTTCAACTTTGCATTACAAGCTTAATGAATTTTTGCTTGTGGGGGTTCTGCTAGGACTAATAATAGGACACCTTTCAAATACAGTGATTTTACTCAATTGAGAAGTTGCTAAATTTAGGAGAATGAGCTGGAGGAAGTTTAATTAAGTAATTCAGTGATTTACATCTCATCATGAGATAGACATTGCTAAAACTCAAGGGTTAGAATTCCTTGTGAGTCTTTTCCTAGTAAGGCATTTTGCACTTTGCTTTGGGAGTTTCCATTGTTGTGCCTTGTGGGTTGTTCCCCTTAGCTTTGCTTGAATTTTTCTGATCTGATTCACCAGAAGTTTTATTCCATTTGGGCAGTTGGCAGGGTATAATCTGTGTCTGGTTCTCCCTTCCCCAGCTCCATCAGGAAGGTTACATTTGTAGATATTTGAAAAACAGAGTTTATACACATTCTGTGACAGGTGAAGCACTGCAATGGAAGTGTATTACATTTCTCATTGATTTGGTCTTTCTGGTCCTATTTTTGTCTTCATAAATATTAAGTGTGTGTCTGTGGGGGGGGAAAAAATACCTGGGTTTATTTGAGCAGATGACTAAGTGTCTGACAGTGTCCTGACTAACCACTGCTTGAGTGTTTTGTCTTTCATGTGATAAATACCCACTTGTCTTCACAGGCTATGGCAGAAACTAAAAACCTGCAAACTTCATGGTGTTCTGCTATGTCAGTTTTATTGTTATTTTCCTCTCCCAGAGGGTTTTATTTAAAATCAGATTCTCTAAAACAGAAGCATTCAGTTCCTTTAGACTCAACATTTCTATGAGCCAACAGAGGGGAAAGCTGTGAGGTTATCAAACCTCTTTTTCCAGGCTTACTTGTCTTCCATAAAAAAAAATAAGACATTTTAAGTGCAACTCTCTAGTTTGAGTCTGTTTTCATGCATTGCAAATGATACAAATCTTGATCTGGCAGTAAATGCAAATAATGTTAAGGACAGTGGAAATCTGGAAAGTTTCAAGAAAAATCTGCAAATAAGGTGTCTGTACAGAAGCAGCACAAGGCACAGATCCTCTCTCTGTAAGTCCTTGTAACTCTAAGGAATAAAATACAAATCAAGAATAGCAAAAGTAACTCTGGCTTGGAGCACGGATCCACAGACTTTACAGGAATCTCTTCAGTTATTCCAGGCTCCACAGAAGTTGTCCTGGCAGGGAGGAGAGTGTGACTAAAGCTGAGCTAAGGACCTGTCTGTCCTTTTTCAAGCAGGTTCAATAGCCATTCATCATCAGCAAAGTGGCTTTCTGTGTATTCTGTGCTGGGCAGCCTCTTGAGTTCTGTCAGTACGTGGGCTCGTCGCTGACAGTTTGTTAGATTAAAGTTCCCTGCTTGAAAAGGTGCAACCACACTTGGCAGAGAGAGCTGTCAGGCTTCCAGTCCTAATGCCATTTCTGGGGCATGAGCACAAAAATATGAACAGGAGATGAGGTGGGGGAAAGGAAGAATTTTTGGTTGTTTTGGATTGTTTGTTTTTTTAAAATTTCATTAATTCAGTAAGCTGACTTTAGATGCTGGATATCAAAGTGCTCTTTAACAGGATTTGGTTGAGAATGATGTTCATGCATACATGGAAGGTTAAGGATATTTCCACTGGAGGAGGAATTGCAGGAGAAGAAACCATTAATGGTTTTGTTCTCAAGCTGGTAAATCCATCTTACTCAGTGTGTGGAGACTTTGCTTCTCCTTAGCACCCAAAACAGCCTCAACACAGGGAGCTGTTGTGGTAACACTGATCTTTGCTTATGCCTTGGGATCTGGAGTTTGTCTCTGTGTCACGAGGCAGCTTATTCTGTGCTGAGATTTGAAGTCCTGCTTGGTTGCTTTTCTCTGCTTTCTCTCAGGTTGTGCTTCATGGCAGAATGATTCATGGTGCTCTCCATTTGCAATTTGTGATTTTCTTCACCTAACACATCTTTAGCTTGCAGAGATCAGCTTTTTTGCTCTATGGCTGATCAGTTTTCACTCCAGTCTGCAATAGCTTGTAAGGGCTGACTGCTGCCAGTATTGCAGTGTTTCTTGTTGGGCTATAAAACAAATAAACAGGAAAAAAGACAGCTGAGATCCAGCACTGTGGAGAGCAGGAGGTGCTTCTGAATGTTTAGCCATTCCTTGAGACCTTGGATACAATGCAGGAGAAAAATAAACCCCATGAAATCTCTGCAACACACAGCACTGTGATGGAGTGCTTGGGGAGCTCCTTCTCTGCCTCATTTGTGATGGATATTCCTCTGGCAGGCACAGAAATGCTCTCTGGAGAGGAATGGTGTAGTGAGAAGGATTTGTTGCATTTTAACTGCTGCTGATTTGTGGACTGGAAATGCAGTTCAGCAGACTGCAGGTGAGGAACATTTCCCTGCTGTATTGCAGGTCAGAGCTGAAGTGCTGAGACTGTTCTGAGGACAATGAGGATTTCAGTGTGCTTGATCTTAGTGCTGCTACCCTTATTTTATTGGGCATTAAAATGTGATGACTGATTTGAGAGTGAGAGGAATTGCCTGTTGTACCTCAGCAATCTGAGAAAAGGAGGGACTTGAGAGCTGCTTTATGCACTTGTCACAGACAAGAACAGTCTCCAGCTCTTCAGATGGGCTTTAACATTCACTGTTGGAGAATCCACACAGGAATCTCTCCCAGTTATTTGCTGTTACTGAGGGGGGACACAGTAAATGGCCTCTCTGGTAGCAAAGGATGTGACTTGATCTGCCTGCCCTTTCAGTAACAGTCCCATAAACATGGGAAGAGGATCATCCCCTCCTGGTGGCAACCTCTCATTACTTCTGTCACACCTTGGTGTGCAGTGGCTCTCTAATGGCATTATTAGAGTGCAGTGCTGGAGTCTAGGCTGTGTGCCAGGTGGGATTTTCACAGCTGTGACTCAAGTGTTGGGACTACTTTGGTGTCATGCATGTGTGAAACACCTCTTTATCTATGCCAGTGTCTCTGCTGCTGCATTGCTGTGTGAGATGCTCATTTGTGATTTGTAGTTCATGGCAATCTTCAGCTCTTCCCTGAGGAATGGATACTCCTCATTCTGTAATTACAGAGTTGATTGTTTCTGAAGAGTAAACTTGGTAGCTGTCTTGCTGCATCCTCTTGTACTTTTCAGACTATTATTTCGATTTGCCTGAACCTTTCTGCATTCCAGTCTTGTTCTCCAGTGTGTAGCTCTTAGTGTCTTGTGCAGATTTAATAAGCAAGTTCTCTATTCCATTACCCAGGCAATTACTGAAAATACTGAGTAGAAGTGAACCCAGGACAGGCCTCTCTGGAACCACACTCAATGTTCTTACATTTTTGACAGGAAACCATTAAGTACATCTCAATGCATACTTTTCCAATTAGTTATCCATCTACTTTGGTTTTATCTAGCTTATGTTTCCCCAGACTTTTTCCTATCTGAATGTGGGAAACCTTTGTCAACAGGGAGAACTTAAAAGGTCCATGTCTCTGTACTGATTAGTTTGGTCTCTTTTAGGAAATATTTATTGTTTACTAGTTCCATCTTTCTGTTTTAAGCAACCTGCTTACTTTGCTCTGTATTTTTATTTTTTATTTTAGTAGGGGAAAAAAATGATTTGATCTGTACTCTTGTGACCCTTTCCTATTAAGCCCAAGCTCATCTAGGCCTGCTCTAAAGTGAGAACCAGTGATGGTCCCAGTATGGCCACTGCTGGACTATCACTGAACACAGCAGGCTGAGTAAATGATTTTTACAGTACATGATCAGAAGCTGGGATCTAACATGGAACTAAGGAAGAAAAATGTTATCTGAAGATAACTTCTCCTCTTGGGGTGATGCTGTGGAGATGTTGTTAGCAGCTCTGATCACATAAAGCACTCTGACATGCTAAACAGCAGGTGAAAGCACTCAGACCAACAGGGGCAGTTTTGAACAGGACAGGTCTGACTGTGCTTCCAGGCATCCCTTGGGAGTGCATTGAGCTATTGGCACTCTTACCTTCAGCATCCAAAATAACCTTTGTAGCATGTTTGTGGGGAGAAAAAAAATACCTGTGTACAATGAGAATCACACTGTGCAAAAGAATAAAGGAAATGTGTTGTGCATTCAAATTGCCTGTTTGGTGTAGCAGCAAAGCAAAGCTGCTGAGCTGCTGGAGAGCCAAGGCAGCTCCAAGAGGAATGGTGCTGTTCTGCCTGGATAAACACTTCAGTCTCCCTGGTATTGAATGGTATTGTGAGGCTTTGTAGTTCAATGGTCAGATTGCCATGACAAATCCAGACTTGGATGGTGTAAACAGGATAACTTTTCACTTCTTTTGTTGCTGCTCAGTTTGCTTTTAAGAGGAGCTGATGTGCATTAAGCTAATAAGGTTCATCTGGGGCACTGTCCAGTATTTGTGAAATATGTTAATTATTAAAATTAATGCAGAAGAAAGTCACAGAAATAAGAGTGGTCAGCTAAACATAGTAAAAGGGTTTTTTTTAAGTGAACTGTTCAAATTTAGCAAATAAACACCTGGTTTAACTGTTTTACCACCTCTGTTACCTTTGTTGAAGTATGAACCAGTATTACTTGTTGCTTTAATGATGGATGGGAAGGGCCTTGAGGTGCTCAAGGACAGTGGGTGTGCTTCCAGTGCCCATCTGTGCTGTGTGAGGGTGATACAGAGATCAAACATGGAAACTGCTCAGTGTGGGTAAAGAGATGTGAGAAATGTTGTTTGATGGGTGTGAGCTGTTGCTGAAATGGATTTTGCAGTTCAAGGTCTGATGGCTGATGCTTCTCCCTTCTCTTCTAGGGTGACAACTTCAGGAGTAATGGAGGGCATGAAGAAAGTCAAGAAAGTGGTGAATGGTTCAGCAGAGCCCCAGGGCGAATGGGAAAGCATGGCATGATGGACTGGACTAAGGCAGCACTTTCAGAGAAACTTTTTTAATTTATTAATATTACTCTCAGTGGAAAGGGAGCAACTTGCACTCCCCACCACTGAAACTGCAGAGTGGGGTGTGTCTAGGGAGAGCAAAGCAGTGCAGAAATATAACTATTCCTTTGATCATAAGAAAATGGGATCTCTTGGTACCTGCAAGGAGTGTGAAGCTTTCCTAGGGATTTGGGGTAGCTTTTTTTCCCCCCCCCTTTCTGGATCGGTTCTTTTTTCTGAATTGTTGTGTTCTTCAGAATGTGTAATACTAATGTGAAGAGGGATCTTCAGTGTGTATGTAAAGAATATATTTTATATAATGCTCATATATCTACACACACACACACACTTGCTATGTAACATGAATGCTGGGACTTGCAAAGCCTGTCAGAAGGTGGAAAAAGAAGATAAAGACATGTAAGTATTTTTTTTCTTTTTATAAACTCTCCTTGTGGCATGGACGAAACATTGCAAAACAAATGGATAGGAACAACTGCAGTTATTTGAGAGACTGAAGGGATGTTGGATCAGATGACTTCTGCCACTGCTCATGCAAGTGTGAAAGGTGATAAGTATCTTCTTGTCTTATCCCTGCAGGTGTCCACCTGAATGTGTCAGGTTTTCAGATGTGTTGCTATACAGGAAATGAGTGACTGTTCTCCATTAAAGCACTAAGCCCATAGTGCAGTAAACATTTATGTACATTCTCCAGTGTCCTTGGAGTTGCTCTTGACTCAGCCCCACCTGACAAGAAGTACACAAGAGGTGTAAGACTGATGCTTGCTTTTTAGGGGTCTGCCTAAATGTTTACTTTCAAGCTGTGACCCAGAGCACTTTGGTTTGCTTTGTAAAATATTTTCAAGGTTTTTCAAAAGTCACTCCTTTCTGGCACAGTATAAACAGTACCAGACTCTCCAGTGGAAATCTGTCTAGCCATTTTACTGCAGCATAAATCTCTGGTTCACAGTTACCCTGAATTACTGGGCCTCTCTGAATGGCTACTTGTACCTCTCTGGCTGTGTGGGATTAATGACACTGCTGTTGAGATGAGCTGAACTGGTCAAAGTGGTATTGCCATCAAAAACAGACAGCTGTAACTCACAGTCCTAAATGTTGGGGTTTTCTTTTGTCAGGAGAGGAGAAGATTATGACCAGAACCTTGATGCAGGGGAAAATGCAGTCCTTGACTGTTAACTGCAGACTTGCAGTGGAGTCTTTACAGACATGTTCCAAAATGCCCACATGTGTTTTCTCTGTAGTCCCTGGGGTTGGTGTAGGGCACTTGGTGTCCAGAGCTGTGGCAGTGAAAATGAGCATTCATTTGGGGGAGGATGGAAGTGGCTCACTGGTGCAATGAGGATTAGCTTTAACAAAAATAAATCAGCTCTAAGTCACTGACCCACTGAAGCCTTAATATTGATGCAGAGGCCCTGCACAGAGTGGTGCCTCTGCCAGGGTGTCAGGGAGAGGCTTCATCAGAGCCCTGGATGTGCCAGCATCGCTTACAGACTCATCCAGGAACTGCTTTTTTGGAGGGACTACATTTCTGGGGCACAGCTGATGAGGAGCCACTGGTGTATTTTATTCTCCAATCTGAGAAGGAGGATTTCCTCAAGAATCTTGAACCACTTCCTCACTCCTGAGCAGGGATTGTGGAGCTCCTGGTGAGCTGTCTGTACCAGGACTTGCTGTTTGAGGAGCAGCACCACTTTCCCCCATTGCTGCTTCTTTTCCCAGCTGTTGGTTCTATGCACCATGGAAACAAATCTACCTGCTTTGATACCTGGAACTGCTTTCTCTTCAGATAAAGCACAAGAAGAAGAGCATTTGTCTCTGGCTACAGGTTTCTCTTCTGTTTTCCTCCTGAGCTGTAACTTCACAGTAATCACAGCAGTGATAGTTTGACTTTGCTGTCATTGCCTTGCAGTGAGACAGTTTTAGTGAGAAGAGATCCTATACCAGTGGAAAGGCTGCTTGGTGACCTATGGGCCTTTTAGGCCTTCTGGAGGAAGAAATCTGCATATTTAGCTGAAGTGTGAGAAATTGGACCATAAACAAACAGGCAGTCCCAGCTCATCATACACTTAAATGCAATATCTGGAAAATTCATCCTCTGCAGTTATTCTGTCCCTTGTCACTCCCTGCATCCAAAGGGTGCTTGAACAGGCTCTGAAGTTTGCTCAGAGAAGCCCACTGAAGACTTGGAGTGTGTTGGCACTGAGGTATGTAAGGGATAAGGATGTGCTGCCAGGAACAAAGTGCATCTGGACAATGCTGTTCTAGAGCCTGTTAATCCTTTTGTGAGTGAGATGTGACACTGTCATAGGTGTGGCATTTCACCCAGAACCACCAGGGCTGTGCTGTGATCCCAGGGAATGCTGAGCTGGTTCCAAACAGCTGCCTGTTCCATATGTCAGCATCAGTGGAGCTGACAATTTGGCAAGTGCTGTTTCCTTAGTCTCAGGTTTCTTTTTTTTTTTTTTAATAATATGCACTTTTTAAACTGAAGTTGCATATGGTGTAGGTTTATCTGCCAAGTCCCTGGCTCACCAGTCAGAGGCCAAAAAAATGGGTCATTTCTTTTTGTCTTGGCATGGAAAACCACAGCAGTATTCAGGAAGTCCTTTTTTTACAAGAGCTTTTTCCAAGTTCAGCCCTGAGCTTCAGCAGTCAGCTCTGCAACCAGCTTCAGCTGCTGCTTTACACGGGATGACAAGCAGCAGGAAATGGTCAGACCTGAGCATTAGCAAGGAAAATCAAAGTCATGGACAAGTCAAAACCCAAAGGGTTCTTATTGTGGCCATTTCCAAAATGAACTTTCTCTGGTGCAATTCCTTGGATCAGGACAAAAAGTCTGTGTTGATGGATGGGATGGTGGAGGGGATGGCTGCAGTTGTGCCTTTCTCCAGCACAGTGAGTGCTGCACTGCAATCATCAAAGACAGGAGTGCTCCTCCCCTCCTTCCCAGGCAAACCCACATGGCTGGCATGGCATGACTCCAGGGCTAGGGGAGTGCAGAGCTTGGAGCTTCAGGCAGGATCATCAGTGCTTGCCTTTCACAGGCTGCTGGTAGGAAGCTCTGCCTCTCGGGGAGGGAAGCTGGAGGAGCTGTTGTAGGTTACAGATCATTTAGGGATATGCAGCTTTGCCTCCCTGTCACTGCTTTTACTGAAGCAATCACCAGCAGTACCCAGCAGCAGTGACAGGAGTCCTGGAACAGCAGCTCTGCTGCAATGGCAATAAATGGTTTGAATGCTTTCCCATCTGCTGCTGCAGCAGAGCACTCATTCCCCTCTGCAGACAAAAATGAGATTGGTTCAGGCTTTGCTTGTAATGCAGGTTATGCCCCAATAAATCCCAGTGGATGCTGACATGCACATGGCACTGCTGCACTCCTCCTTCCTGCCGTGGCTGCTCAGCAGGCTGTCTTCCAGAGGAAACCTCCTTGCAGTGCAACTGCCAGACTCCTTCATTCTTCGGGCTGGAAAATGTTTTCCTTGATGGTTCATCAAGAGAGGTACTGAAAGAAAGCAAGACATAATGGGGTCATCTGGAGCAGTGCTGCTGCCTGCTCAGAGTGGAGCAGTTGGAGTTGAAGGAGCCACATGCTGTCCTATTAAGATGCTCTTTCATGCTGTCATCTCGCTGGGCGTGTTGTGATGTGTGCCGTGCATTGTTCAGTGTTTCCCTCCAGCTGAGTGCCCTGCTCCTGGATTCCCATGCTGCCATACCCTAGGAGAGCATGTTGTAAAAATTTGCTGCATTGCAGCATTTTGTCTGGAGCTCGTAGTGTGGAAGATGTGGGTTTTTTTCTAAGCTAAGTGGACTCACTCTAGCATGAGTGTGCATCCACCATGTATCCTTGAGCACTGTAACATTCCTTCTGGCCATGACAGGGCATGTCCTGACCACTCCAGTGTGCACATCTGGTGCAAGTCCTGGAGAAGATTTTTAGTGTTAAGTCTTTTTTCCTTACTGTGTGTTCCTTTTAGAGAAAAGCAGTTGAGCCATGGACAATCAAATTGATGAGAAGGGAGGGGATTTTGTTGTTGATTTGAAAAGTGCCCAATTTTAAGCAAATACTGGGTATTGTAGGCTCTGTTGAGCTCTGAGAGCTGGAGTTCCCTAGCTATTAAGGAGAGGGAAGGAAATCTTTCTTCCTTTAGCCTACTTGGTTTGTCTCCTTCAATTTGACCTGTCAGCTAGCTAACAGATTGCTGTCACTTCAAAGAAGATGTTTTATAGCTCCTGTGTTATGATCTCTATTTCGCTCATAGAGCACATCCCCATTTTTCACCTGTGTACAAAGAGTGAGGAGCTGTGGTCTGCAGGAGTGGGAGATGCAGTGAGGTTTGAACACAGTGGGACTCACACTGAAACTGGGACCTTGTGTGTAGTATCAGTAGCCCCCATGTTTCATAAAAGCTGAGGTGGTGCTGCCCAGAGACACTTGACCAATATTTCTTTGTGTTCCCTGGGGTTAATTTGCTATAAAACGTTGTTCTAATTGAATTAATTTGGCTTCTTTTTTGTAGCTGCTGGATACAACACTTTTGGGCTGATTAATCACTTTTCCTTAGCAATATTGGGAAGCTGTGCATTTTCCCTTTGTAGTGTCTTGCCTGGATATAGCAATGATCCACTGAGAGCTGCACATGATCTGTGCTCCCAAGTGGCTGGAACAGGATGTAAGAAAATACTGATACTCGGGTTTTGAGTGGTGTAGGAAGAAAGTGGCTGAGAAAAGAGTCACTCCATATAGGCTGACTGGCTCAAGAAGGCATTTATGTTTTGAGTGCAGCAATCCTCTAGAAAGGACAATTCTTAATAATTATTTCCCTGTGGGATTTCACTCAGTGTTCTGCTCTCTGTGAACTGAAGTAGAGTACGACCTCCACATCATCAGAAGCACTTCATCCTGCAGCCAGTGGAGCTGGTACCTGCTCTGTTAAAACAGAATATGGGTCTAAATAGCTTCCTTTGCCCTTTAGGAACTATCAATAATTAATTCTAGATCCTCTTGTGTCATTAAGCAGCTTTAGGGCACCTTGTACAATGTAGCTTTGAATTCATTCAGTAAGTGACCTCTAGAAGAACTAAAAAAGACTTTTCTGTGTACAGCAAGGTCCAGTTCCTGGGGTTTTGGTGACCTGTAAATATCTTATTCCTCAGTTCCTGTTCAGATGTAAAAATGGAAATTTTTTTCAGTATTTTTTTAAACTTTATTAAAAGAACAGCAAACAGTATTTGAAGAGAAGCAAGGTAGAGACAAGTCAGGACAGTCTGTGTAACTTGGTTTCCCTGCTGTGATGCAAATGTGTAAAATAAAGATTGACCAGAAAGTTGTTTTTAATGCATCTCATTTTCTCCTTCTGAACTGCCAGTAGCCAAGCTGACCCTTGATCCCACAGTCTGCATTTCCCTCTGCTCAACTTCTGTTTCCAGCCATCAACATCTGCATCATGGATCCAGGGCCAAATCACAAAACTTACATGGAAAACTTCTTTTGAAGGGAAAAGCTTTCCTGCCAGTGACCCAGTGAGGTTCACTGAGGTGCCTCTTCTTGAGCTCCACGTACTGGAGCTGTGCTTGGATGTGCCCAGCTGTTCTTCTAGGTTTGTGAGCTGAACTTAGGCAGTGGTTTGTGGACTGAGTCTCGAACAAAAGTGTTTTTCCCAGCCCTGTGTCTCCTGCAGTCTCAGGCAGGAATGCAGGAGCATCTGGGCTTGTTGCTACTCTCCAGCCCTGTAGTCTGTGTTCTCTGGTGTCAGCTTGCCAGGCAAGGGCAGACAAAGAGCTGATACTCTGAACCTCGGTATCCAGATACAAATTAAGGATAGAAACTTACTTTTACAGTAATATCTTTGGATCTGGCCACACTATCTCAGGGGGGCAAGTTCTTGACCTGTTCTAGGTTAGACTGATGGTGATTTGGGATGTCTGTAGCTGTGTTCTTGCTGGGGTTGGGATCTAACCTTGCATTTCAATTCTGCAAACTGATTGGGTTGGCAGGGACAAGGAGGGCACTATTCCTATGAAGTGTTCTTCCTGATAATCCCCCATCCTCAAAAGCATATGTCCTTCAGCACGAAATTCCAGTCTTCAAGATGTTTCTTACAGTTCAGCCTATGGTTCTCATCCTACCACCCAGGGGTAATGCCAGAAATAGCCTGTCTTCTCCACCCTGCACCTCCCCAGCAGCCAGCTCTGCACTGCCTCCAGCCTCTGGTGGGTGGTGTTTTACCAGGAAGCTCAACTATAAAAAGTATTTGGAATTTGGCTTTCCTAATACCTCACTGTAGGTTAGAACAAACTTTCCTCCTGCAGGTGGTTGCTGGTTGTTGCACTGGAGTAGCCTAAATCTCTTTACTGCAGGTTTCTCCAAACTGAACATCCTCTGCATGTTTTGTCTGTTGTGTATTTGGCCTTTCCACTGTCACATTCTCTGTCAGCAGTTCTGAGACTCATCCCAAGAGTTTCCTGCACTGAGCCAAACATCCCTCAGCCATAAGGAAAGGTGAAATGTTAAGGGTGGAGTGGGTGAAGTGGGACTAAATTGTGGGAACACTCACTTGAGAAGGAGACCAAATGAAGTTATCAGTGGAAAAAATGATTCCTGACCATTTTCTCCAAGGAGACACAAAGAAGAGCTCCCAGTGTTTGAGGTCTACTGCAAGCAGAGGTCATCTGGCAGACTTACACAGGGAACAGGGAGAAACAAAACCAGAGCTAACAAAACTTTCCTCAGTGTTCTGTGCTTGGATGTAATTTTGCAGGTGTTTTCCTGCCCAGGGGAGGTAAATTGTTCTACCTGCACTAAGGTTTTTCTTCCAGTGTCTGAGATTCCAAGCTGTCTGATCATTTGCAGCTCTTCATTGCAGTCCTGGCTGCCTGCTGTCAATGCTTTTGCAAGGTTATCTTCAAGACTGCAAAGAGCTGCCTTTTTAAAATGTGCTTTTACCTTCCTTTGCTTTCTGACTGACAGGCTCTAATGAGGGGAGAGTGTTGTAGTGCCCAGTATAGCGAGTGGTCAATAAAAACCAAATTGCTTTATACAGCAGAGGTAATAACACAGCTTGTTATTGCACAGCTGATCCTGATACTGGGGCCTTCCTTAGGAGACAAGGGCTTTCTTCTGTCTTAAGTAGTAAAAAGTGCATGTCATCCATTCCTTTTCTCCCCTCTCATCCATGGAGAATGGTAATTGGGGGTGACACTGCTTTGTTGTGGCTCTTCTCCCCCATGGGATATTTTCTGTGGGGTGGCTGAGACACTGTGCATGAGATGGCTCTGGTATTCCTGATAAATAAACAGGCAGGTGAGGTGAAGTTGTTACAGGGGTGGCAGGTGGAATAGGTGAGAATTTAAATGGAAGAGGCAGTGTGAAATTCCTTCTACTGCTCCCTCTTGGGATGATTGTGCTGAGCTTGGCAAGAGCACCCTTGATGAAAGGAGCAGTTAAAACATGGGGCACTGTAAGTGTAGCAATATGTTTGGGGGGTTGTTGTCCCTGGGGACGTTGTTCTGGGGTGCAGATCTTCTGTACACCTTCAGTCCTGAGTCATTTGGGTGAGGTGTCACAATCTCTCCCTGATGTCCCATCACCAGCTGCTCCCTGAGACTGCAGCACTGCTTACTGTGGGTGTGAAGAGTCACTGAGTGCTCCAGCTGCCTCTTCCCTGAACTGCTCAGCATCTTTGTTCTGCAGGAGCTCTGTGAAGCTGGAAGGAATCCTCCACCCAGCACAGCTGTGAAGGTATTGATCTGCCTCTCCCAGGAGAAGCCAAACTTGTTCATTTTGGAGAGATCTCATACCAGGAGGCAGTAGCCAAATTGGAGGGGCTACAAAGAACAGCTGCAGTGACTGAGATGAAGGAATTGGGCAATGGCAGAAGATGACAAGAATTAAAACTGTAAGCCTGACTAAGTGATGATTCAAGAAAGCCAAGAAGATGTAGCTCAGTACAAAATGGCTGCATGGGGGTAACCCACAGAAATGGGTTTGGAATTTGTGTGGCTGAAGGCTGAGCTGTGGAGAGGTGAGATGGAACAAAAGCAGAAGAAAACAAGATGTTAAGAGAAACCTTTTGCCAATGAGTTTGGCTGCAAACAATCTCCCTGGAGAAATGGAGGCAGTTCTGTGTTGTTTTAGATAATCAGCACTAGGCTGGACAAATCACTGCTAAATACACTGCAGGGAATGACCCCTCGTTGGCTGTGAGCTGGATGAAATGCCTGGCTCAGCCATTTTCCATTTGCTTATCTCAGTGGGAAATATATTGCATGCATAATTCCTGGTTTGGGGGGGTCATTTTAGTTTTACTGTTAAACCTCACAGATTGAGTGAGCCTGGCTGCTCCATAGGAGGAACACGTTGAAATGAAGCTGGTTGGTGTGTGCCCTAATCTGTATTCTGAGTCAGGCAGGGTTTTAACTGTTGCTGCAAAATCTGAGAGGAAATTTCTGCTGGGATTTAACAAGCACACAATGCCTGAGTGTTGCCATGAATCAGAGCAGCCTTATGGGAGGCAACAATTCCAACTCTTAAACAGCAACAAAATTTGAAGAATAGGAGTAGGTCAATCAGGTCGATTTTGTGTGTTTGAATGTTTTTGGGCATTGTTGTGGTTTTGTTTGGTTTTAACGATTGCAGGGTAGGGTTTGGGTGGGCAGACATCACTGCTGACTGCACAGTTTGCTTACAAAGCTTGCTCAAGGGACTTGTGTCTTGTCTTAAAACCAGAGCAGGTCAGCACCAGCTGCCCCAGCCTCCAAATGTCCTCAGCAGCCAGACCCCGGGCACCGAGGGGCTGATGAGCCAATGTAGCATTCATGACTAATCAAGAGGCTGATTTCTGTCTGGTTTGTGGTGTGAAACCCAGCAGGACACCCATTCCTGTGCCCTCTGCATGCTCAGAGCTCAGCACAGGACACCGAGCTGCATTTGGAGCAAACATCTGGGCAGGATCACAGGAGAGCTGCAAGCCACGTGACTTCCCTTTATTTTGAAGGTTCTTATAAATATGTATATTTTTGAAAAAGCTCTGTTCTGCTCCAAATCTCAGTGTTTCAGATTTAAGGACGCTTCTCTCACGGATGTGGGGTTTGTTATTAAAACCCCTGCTGAAGCTTGGCAGCAGACCTGCTCAAGTCACCTGCAGTGGGTGGAGAGCCATGTGGAGAACAGCTTCTCCAACCCCTTTTCCAGCCCTCAGCGTGCCGGTGGATGCTGCCAGGAGTCTTTGCTGCAAAATTCTGCTGCTGCCTCTGTGACTGTGATCTTATCTCACCCAGAAAAAGTGCACAGCGCTCCTTGGTTGTCCTCACGAGGAGCGTTTTCTTTTCAGTCTGTCTGGAATCAAGCCCTGGCTCAAGGTGGCTGGGCTGAGCTCTGCAGGACGAGGAGGGCAGGAGCAGAACAAGGATGATTCCCCACTTGCCAGCCGGGATTTGTGATGTGCCGTGAAGGAAGATGGAAGGAAGATCCACAAAACCTCCTCCTGCTTGGCTTTGTCTCAGCCCAGGGCTGCCTGCAAACTGCAGGGCGAGCAGCTGATGAGTTCACCACAGCCACCCTTGCCGGCTTCCTAAATTAGCATAACAATTACAGCCCCAGGGGCTGTAAAGAGAATACAGGCTTTAAAAAATAAACTAGAATTTAACAGAGAAATTAATAGCGTGGCAAATCGTAACGCTCAGCGCGCCGGCTGCGTGTCAGTCTCGAGCGACAGCTGTACGTGCAGCCTTGAACAGTTTGATTTCCAGACCTTCCACTGCATTTGGCCATCATTTCAATATCCACACTTCCATTTCCTGGGAAAGAGCCTGCAGGGCACCGTTCCTGCTGCCGCTTTCCCCAAAAACCTGGAATGTTTGGTGTTTGTTGCGTTTCTCTGCAGCCGTGTGATGTGCTGGCATTAAAATGCTGTGCTATATAAATTAATTTATGGCAGTGATAGCCAATAGAGCTGCTGGAGTCTGAGTATTGGAGTGTTTTGGGTTATAAATCTCGATTTTTTTAGAGGGCTTTCTTATTTACTCATCTATAGCTCAGCTATCAAAGCAGTTGGTAAATGCCAGCGCTGGGCGCTTGCTGTGACCTGCAGCGATACCAGGGGCGAAGCAAGAGCAGCTCGCTCGCATCTTGTCGAGCATAAAAGAGCTTCAGGAACATCCTGGCTGCTGAGCTGGGAGCTGTGCAGTCCCGCTGAACGCTGCTCCCAGTCTGGAGATGGTAGAAACGTAAAATGGTTGTAATCTGAGATGAGGGTGATGCCTGGAAGCCGAGGGTGTCCCCAGGATGAGCTGATGCATTCCTGTGCTTGTGGTTGTTGCATCAGGATGTTGAACTCATTCTAATGGCATCTTTTAAAAATCCTCTGGAAAAGCAGCTATTTTGGGGGCTCTCTGTGCCAGCGGTGACCATGGCTTGTCTGGGGGAGCAGTCAGCGCTGATGCCAATAATTCCTTTGGCTCTTTTTCTGACTGAGTCAGATCACTCAAGCATTAACCTTAAAATAGCAACTATTTCTGTAGTTGATATAATTAATCTCCTCTGTGTGTATGTTCCTTCCCTATTCCAGGCTCTGATGCTTCACTACTCCCCTGCTGACCCACTCCTGCTTTGGCACGAGAAAACTCTGACCAAATTTTGGCTTTTCCACAAAAAAAACCCACCAACTCCAGGCTGTGTGTGCTCTGCTCCGTGAGTTCACTGCCAGGCTGATGTCTCCAGTCACAGATTCCTCGCTCATGTGGTCTGTTGGTTTTGGAGCATCTTCTCGAGCTGCTTTTGGGTGGGTGGATGTGGAAGGGGGGATGTTCACAAGCTGACAGGACTGGGGGGTGACACTGGCCACAAAGACAGCTGTGATGGACGGGTGGGTGGGAGGATGTGTGGGTTTCGTGATGCAGTAGGAAAAAGCGCTTTGGAGAAGCCTGAAGCCCGAGCGGACCCGGGTGGTGCCTCGTCCAGCCCTGGGAAGGGGAGGAGCGAGGAAGGGGATGGGATGGGCTTTCCAGAGTCCATCCCCTGCCTCTCTTCTCCTTTTCCTGGGGCAGCTCCTGCGCCAAGGCACATCTAAGAGTGTAAGTGTGCAATACTGGATCCTACCTCATCCCAAATTCCCGCCCCACAAACAGCTCCAGCCGTGGCCAAGGTGGGATTCAGTGAGTGCTGTGCTTGGGCTGTGTGACACCACTGGTTTTTTAGGTCTGAGCACATCAGTGAGGAGGATGAAGAAGGGGAAAAGAAAACATCATTTGTGATGATGCACAGAGTGAGCACACGCGATCGGGGCAGGCTGCACCTCGCTGCTTGCATGCAGTGCTATTCCCACGAGGCAGCTGCAATCCTGGCAGTTAAATCAGGAAGGATGCGTTGGGGAAAACCCCCGTGATGGCGTCTGAGGATGCTGATTAAATGTGCACAGCCTGGTGAGCCCACGTGGAACAAAAGGCTGCGTGGCTGAGCCTGACAGACTTGCTGTGTCCTGGGGAAAAAGAACTCCGAGGTTTTATTAAACACTTTCAAGTAGCTACCCGAGGAAGGAAAAGCTTTCTGCAGACACACACTCGGCTGTGCAGCCCACACACCTCCCAGCTTTTCCAGTCAGAACGTGGAGACTCGGATCCATCCCAACCTCTAGCGCTGGTGTGGCAAGAGGGGTAAGCTCAAAGCTTCCCTTTGAGCAGGAACCTGCTGTGACCACAGCAGCAACAGCAAATATTGCCCAGGGAATGATCATTTCCATGGCTGCACTCTGGGGATCAGACAGCAGAAGCCCTGCAAGCGGCACACGCTGCTTCATCAAAAAGCCAGCCCGGGTCAGGCTGGGCTGGCTCTGAGCTTGTCCTGCAATTGCTGATGGTGGGAGATGTGAGCAATGCCTGAGGTCTGTCTTGGAGGAGAGAGCCAAGGGGATTTATAAAGCAAAACTACTCTCAAGGAAGGACTGGCCTGCAGTGGATTTTCCTCTGAGCAAACAACCCAGCTCCTTTCTGGGCACACTGACCACATTCAGCTGGGCATGTTTGTTTTCTGTTCCAGTTGCTGTTCAGATCTCAATCCTGTCAGCCCCAGGAGTCTTTCCACACTTTGCCTGTGTTGCTCTGCCTGTAGAAATGTCACTTCATCCTAGAAAATGTCACCAGGGTTGTTATTTAAACAGTAATAGGGTTAAAGCTAATAATTGGGAAGTGAAAGTGACTGCCTTGCATAGTTTCCGATTACTTCTCTCGGTTGTGTGATTTGAGTTCTCAGTGCTTCACGTGGTGGAGGCAGGGTAGAGTTTTAAATAGAATTAAATCCTTTCAACATCAGTTCTGCAGCAGCAGAGCCTGTGCTAGAATGCCTGTGCTGTGCAGGGAAGGTTTGGGACCTGGCTGGAACCCCAGCTGGGCACTGCCAGGTCATGCTCTGCACACAAAAGGACACCCCTGCTGCAGTGTGGTTACAGGCACAGATTAAGGGAAACACTGCAAAAATTGGAGTTTGGCTGATGGGCAGCAAGAAAGGAGCTGCACAGGATGTTTTGCAGCACATTTGGGGACTAGACTGGAATCTGATGAGACCTGTGTTGGAGTTGTAGGCAGGCCTTTGTCCCTAAAAGCCATGCAGATGCTGGAAGTGACTGGGAGGGATGCTGGAGGGGAGACGCTGCCTCACAGAGCTCTCTCTGCCACGTGCTGCCAATCCCCTGTCGCTCAGTGCCATCCCTCCAGCTCATCCCCCAGGCTGTGCCGCTGCTGGGACATGCTGATGGTGTTTTTATCCTCTTCTGCCTTAATGAGCTCGTTTGTGTGAGGCTGGGAAATGGAGGACGAGGCATTTTAGAAACATCCACTTGGGGAATGTATCCCTGGAGAAGTGAGTGTCAGGACACGTTTGGCTGGTTAAAAACAATAAAGGTGCAAAGAGCAGTGCTGTGTCAGCTGTGCTCCTCTGTGTCCTCTGCAAACACCCCGTGTGTGTTGTGCTGGGCCCTCCACAGCCTCACAGACAGGTTTTGCTGTATCCAGGCACAGATTTTCCCCCCTTTGGCTGCTACCATGGGAGTCCAGGCATGCCCAGGCAGCTCCAGCAGGGCCCTCATTGCAACACAGGCGGGAAGAAAACTGGATTTATCATGTGCATCGGTACAGCTAATGACTGCACACAGACACTGAGCTGTTGTGGAGGCACAAAGCCCTGTATGGGTTTGAGGTGGGGAAAAGCTGGGTGCTGCTGCTTTTAACACTTGTATGGTTTGCTGGCTGCACCACAAACCTGTAGATTGAATCTGTGGGGCTTTTGAAGTGATTGAACTTCATCTCTCCATGTACACATTGCAGAGAGTGAGTGAAGGCTTGGTGGAGCCCTGGTGTGAGAGAATGGCAGAATCACAGAAGGGTTTGAGTTGGAAGGGACCTTAAAGATCATTTATTTAGTCCAACCCTCTTTCCAGGAAGGGACACCTTCCACTAAACCAGATTTGTTCAGAGCCCCATCCATCCTGGCCTTGGACACTTCCAGGGATGGGGAAGCCACAGCTTCTTTGGGAAACCTGTGCGAGGGCCTCACCACCCTCAGAGACAAGAATTTCTTCCTGATATGTAATCTAAACCCTGCCCTCTGTCAGTGTGAAGCCATTCCCCCTCATCCTGGCCCTTCATGACCTTGTCCAAAGTCTCTCTGCAGCTCTCCTGGAGCCCCTTTAGCCACTGGAAGGGCTCTAAGGTATGCACAGATCCTTCTCTTCCCTAGGTTGAACAACCCCAGTTCTCAGCCTGAACATCCTGAGTAGAAAGGGACCCACACGGACCCAACTCCTCTACGTGGGGAACAGACCCCTCTTCATGTGGGGAACCCAGGGGCTGGAAAATGCTTCTGCAGCTGGAGGTGCTGATGTCGCGCCAAGGTCACCCCCGGACTCGGAGCTCAGCCTTGCTCCGGGCTCTGCCTTCCCACCGCCCATCAGAACCCCGCTTCCCGACATTTCCCTCCGAGTGTTCCCGCTGATCCCTGCGGGGCGGCTCGGGGGGTTCCCAGCGGCGGGGGCCGCTCTGGAATCCCCCTCCCCAGCGGGTCCTCCCTCCGCTGGGAGCGGCGGGGCCGCGCGGAGCCCCCTCCCCATCCCCATGCCCATGCCCATGCCCATGCCGCTCCCGCAGCGCGGGGCGGGGCGCGCCGCCCCCCCGCCCCTCCGCGCCCCCGCTCCGCTCCGCTCCGCGCCCGGCGGCGCAGGGCGGGGAGGGCGCGTGGAGCCGGGGACACGCACACGGACACGAGCGCGGCCCCGCAGCGCGGCTCTGCGGCCAAACCCCGCCAACAAAGACCCCTCCGCCCCCCTCGCCGCCGCCCCCCGCGGGATGTAGCCGGGCCGGGAGCCCCAGCGAGGCAGCGGCCCCGCCGCTCCGTGCCCCGCAGCGAGGCCGGGAGGCGGCGGGCTCAGCGGCGCTGCCGCCACCATGGGCAAATCCAACAGCAAGTTGAAGCCTGAAGTTGTGGAAGAGCTGACCAGGAAAACGTACTGTGAGTGTCCGGGGGGCTGCCGGGGCGGTGCCGGGGTGCGATGGGATCCGCGCTGCCGCCCGGCCCCGCCGCTCCCCCGGCTCGGTGCCGCGGCTCCTGCGGGGCCGCTCCCGGGGAGGGCGCAGGCTCGGCCGGGCTTTGTTGGAAGAATTCAGGGATTGGCCTGGGAGGAGGAAAAAACCCATAAGGCAGCAGAGACACGGAGAGGGGCAGCGAGCCAGGGGAACGCGCTGTTTTTGTACAAAAACCATCCTCCGTGGCCTATTTCTGAGCCTCCGGGAACGGCGGGGCCAGGGCCGCATCCTGCCCACCGGAGCATCGCGTCCCCCCCATCCCATCCCCCTGCCCCGAGCATCCTTCCCCCGGGCTGCCCGGTACCCAGGGCCCGCCCGGGGATTGGGGATCGCCCTCCCGGAGCCCGGCAGCGGCTCCCGGAGCAGGGTGCCGAGCGTCTGGGTGGCTTCCAAAGTTTGGGTGCGTTAGTTGGAGGGGTTCCCTTTGTTATTGCGCTCTGAAGTGGAGAGAAGAGCCCGACACCGGCGAGTTCGATATTTTTCTGAGTGTCTCAGTATCGGTTTAATAACCTAATTTTCTGAGCGAGTGGCTTTCCCGTCTGGACCTCCACCGTAATATAATTAACGTGGCTGGTGCCTCAGCCATCCAGTTTTAGCAAAATCATTTTTTTTCCTGAAGGATGCACAAAGGAAACAAAGGCTTTGGTGGCTCAAGTTTGCCTCCCCGCTTGCAGGTCGCAGACATTGCCCAAACGTGCAGCAGACCTACGAGCTCTCCCCTCTGTCATTGCTGCAGTCCCACGGCAGCGCTTACCCAAAAAGGCAATAGATTAGGATGCAGCAAGTTCTCCCATATGGAGAAGAGGCAATTCTGGTGCATTGCACAACCCTACACGCGGGGCTGCTCGGTGCCGTGGCACAGCAGGCGGGAGGAGGGCAGGTGCTGGGGGCATGTCCGCATCGCCGAGCCGGGTGTGATGCTGGGAGAGGTTGGGGTACCCCGGCCGGGCTTCCTCAAAGTGCCCAGGGGGAGGAGGTAGTGAGAAGGGGGCAGTGCCAGGTGGGCACTGAGCTGAGCTGGGTTTTGGTGTCCTCACTGCAGCTGTCACCCACGGCGAGTGCAGCGGCGCTGGGCCGGTACCGCTGGTGCTGTGCTGCAATCGCCCGCTCGCTTCGCAGCCGCTGTGCCCACCTGATCTGTGATGGACAGGAATCTGGGAACTGCCAGCCCCAGCACAGCCTTGTCTGGTGATCTCCTGTGTGTTTGGCTTTCTGCATGCCTGGGGTGTCTCCTCTGCCCAGGAAGGTGCCAACAGCAGTGGGGCTCACACAGGCAGTGGTGCCCCATGTTTTATTTGCAGCTGAAGCCAGCCAAACACAGCGCTGGTAAAACCAATGTCTTTGGGCACAGGGATGTCTCTTTGCTGGATAAGGTCAGCAGGTCATTGCTTTTTTGAATCACTTCATCCCCAACTTTCTGCTCCTCTCTTTTTGGTGTCCTCCCCTTTCTGCTGCACCCTTTCTAGGAAAGATTGTGGTTCTCTGATCCCTCCCTCAACGAGTTTCCAGTCTGTCTGGAGCTTTGCCTGCCTGCTCTGGACCTCTTGCTGCCTCTTTTTAGAGACCCCTGTACCTGTGCAGGTGAGGCAGCAGCACTGAGCAGCACGTGGCCTTTGCGTGGCAGGAGTCTGGTGCAGCATCCCAACGTGCCCCAGCAGCATGTGGCTGCTGGTGTGGTGCCTGTCAGGGAGAGCTGTCGCTAATTCCAGGATCTGTTTGTTGAGCTCTGCTCATTCCACCTCTCATCTCTGGGATTAATTACTTTTGCTGAGCGCTTCTGCCCCTTTTCTGCAGCTGTCAAGGCGAGCGTGCATTCCCTTGTCTGGTGAAGCGCTTCTCAGAGCCCTCCCAGGCACGGCTGAGAGCCTCTGATTTATCTTCAGACCATGGGAGATTGGAAAGACACCGATTTCCTTCTGTGTTTTGGGGAAGCCAGGCAGAGGAGAGGCAGGTGGGAGGTCAGGGCTGTGCTGAGTCCAGTGGGAGGAACTGATCCAGACCCCTGTGCCGTGACTGGTAGAGCAGCTGGGTACAGTCATACACACAAATCCATGGCCTGAACAAGAATTTCTGAGGGCCTGCTTGGAAAAGGTTTTTTTCCCACAGCATGTTGATATTTAGGCAAGTTTCTGGTAGACACAAGAGCATCCCTGGCCTGTGCTGCCTGTCCCATGTCCTGACTGCCACGTTACCAACCAAGTGCTGTCCCTGCCTTGTGTGTGGTGCTGTTTCTGCTGTTTGTACAGCACATCTGGGCAGATGTCTCCAGCAGCCCAAACTGATGGGAACCTGCATTTGTCCCTGGGAGGTTCCTGTGGCAACATGGTACTTGAAGGGCTTCTCCCACTCTGGGATTTCCTTCCATTGCATCATTTTCTGTTTGTATGAATTTCCACACAAAACAAAGCAAGTACCAAAAAGGCCCCTCTCAGCTCTGCAGGATCAGAGGATCTCTGTTTCCCCTAAACGCTCTTCAGTGCTTGGCTTCTTGTGTCCCTTGTCCTCTCTGAGCTCTCCATCTCTGTTTGTGGTGTTCCTCTGGCCATGCCTCAGTTGCAGCAATCCTGGGACAGGCAGAAGATGGGAGCAGCCAGGAGAGAAGCATGGAAGGCTCAGGTGCAGGGCAGTTGTGGACAGGGCAGTTGAGCTGAGGATGCTGCAGGGCTGCCATCCATGTCCTCTGTGAGCTGTGAGAAATATTTCCCTGCATTCAGAGCAGGCTGTCCCAGGCCCTGCTGGGAACTGGACATGGAAAGGCAGGAGCCTGCAAACCTCATTTCTTGGCTCCCCTCCCCACTCTGCTCCTGATTTACAGTGCTGGGGGCCAGATTTTAATGGCACTTGGACGCCTAAAGGCGCAGAAGGGCTTCTATGAAGGTTTGGCTGCCCAAGTCCTGTTGGTTTGGACCCATCTCCCTGTGCCTTTCTGTGTCTCTGGGCACCTGAGTGCCCAGGAAAACCTGGCAATGCCAAGCTCTGCTGTCTGCCAGGTGCTGGAATAGTGCTGGTGGGGACAGCCAGGCTGCAGGGCTGTTTATCCCTCCTTGGAGACCAGGCTGGTGCCACACAGGAACCTGCAGGAGAAGTCAATGCTGAATTATATTAATACTCAATAATAAATTATGTAATTCTTCGTACTTTCATAGATCCTTTCATTGAAAAGCCCTCAAAATGCTTTATGATAATTAATTCAATAATCCTCCTGATGCTTCCTTGGGGTAGCTCAGAGGTGCAGTTTGGTGGTGTGTCCCAGGAGGAGGTGACTCCTGAGGCTTGAAGGAACCACCATCCTCCCTGGATCATCCTCTCCCATGGGGATTTAAACCTGAGCTTAACTTGGGCCAGGTGCTCACAGCTTTGGGCCACAGTGGGATTTGGGATTGTGTTTGAGAGCCTTGTGGGGCCACAGTGGGATTTGGGATTGTGTTTGAGAACCTTGTGGGGCCACAGTCAGAGGGTTCTGCTTAGCTGGAGATTTATGAAGGTCCTGAGGTGTCACTGCAGCCTGAATGAAGAGTGTGACCTGCAGTTGCGGGTGCACAATAAATGTCCTGGGTGGAAATGACTTGGTGTGGATTCCTGGGAGAGAAATGGTGAGAGAAATACAGCTCTGAATGTCCCTACTCACAGCAGCACTCCCAGGCCAGTAACCCTTAAAACCATGAAGCAGTTTAAAAAATGTGCACTTGTTTCAGAAGAGCACATTTTAGCTCCTTTTTTTTTTTTCCCAGTAATTTTGGGGAGGATTGGCTGTCAGGGTTCCCTTTTCACAGCTGTTGCCCGTGTCCAGAGCTAGCAGTGTGTTATTTTTGAGGCTGCAATAGCTGAGCAATCAGGCATGCTCAGAGCTGTGCCGGTGCAGCAGCATCGCTCCGGGCCAGGCTGGGGTCAGGAGGGTTGGGGATGGTGATCCTGGTGCTCCTGAGGCCACAGAGGGGCCCAGGTGAAGGTGTGGGAGCCACAGCAAGGATGCCAAAATGACACCCAGGCTGCAGAGTGGGTGAGAGGAAGATGCTCTTTTCCCAAGAACCGCATCCCACCCACTGTGATCTATTTTGTGGATTTTAAACTCGCTCCAGCATCATCATTTTCTGCTCTTTCACAATAAGCTGCAAAATTGGCTCCGTTGCTAGACAGTAATGCAGGGAATTAATGGGCATTAGTTTAAGAGCAAACTATAAACATATTGATTTGTAGTTACAGGGGTACGTGGTGGCAGGTGGAACTCTGTGGGAAAGGAAAGGAAATTCTACAATTGCAGCAGTTTTCAGCCAGGAAAATGGATTGGCTCCTTGCTGGCTGAGCCAGGCTGGGGCTTTGCTCCACTGTGCCACCCCAGTGCTGAAATGTGCTGGCTGGGGCAGTGGGCAGGAGCAGAGGGACCTTGGTAGCTCCCCTGCTGCTGCTGGTTTATTTTTAGCCTCCAAAGTGTTTGGCCCCAGGCACTGGGTTTCTCTGCCAGGTTGGTTTGTGTTGAAATCCCTCCTGTTGCTCATCCAGCAGAGCCCGGGGTGAGCTGGCCCCGTGGCTACCCTGTTATCCCTCAGTGGCAAGTGCTGGCTGAAATTGTCAGTGTGGGTGACTTTTAACAGGGCTTGGAGTGGCAGGACAAGCGGGAATGGCTCCAAACTGACAGAGAGAGGGGTTGTATAGGATATCAGGAAGAAATTCTTCCCTGTGAGGGTGCTGAGGCCCTGGCACAGGTTTCCAGAGAAGCTGTGGCTGCCCCATCCCTGGAAGTGTCCAAGGCCAGGCTGGTTTGGGGCTCTGGGGCAGGACAATGGGCAGGAGGTGCCAGAGGGATGCCCAGGGGCTGGAGTTTGTTTGGGGCCTGTTTTTGCTGCAGCCACGTGTCACCAGAGCTGTGAAGGGGGTTGCTGTGGTACAGGTTCACTGCAAGGTCAGTGTGGACCTGCTGTGCTGCCTCTGGAGGGCTGTGCTGGTCTGGAGGCATCTCCCTCCTTCTCCAAGGCCACCCCACCCTGCTCCCAGTGAATCCAACCCAGGGCGTCCTGCACACACACAGACCTGGAGCTCCATAGGTGGATGCAAGCAAAACAAGATGTGGGGTTTCAGAAACAAGTTCTGAGGAGTCCCTGCAGTGTCTGGGAGGTTCTTGCAGTGCCAGGGTGGGAAGGGGGAGACATGACCGGCACCCTGAGGGTTCCCTCTGCGGCACAGCGGAGCTGCCGTCCACCACCAGCGCCGCTGCTGCTCCAGCATCACAAGAATCACATTTCATTTATCCCCTGACATGTTAATGGATCTGCTTAACCACTCTCCTGACCTTTGCTGCTGCCGCTATAATTAAGGTTGTGAAACAAGAAGCTCTGAAGGCATCAAAGGAAGCGGCTGCTTCAGGGAGGAGCCTGCGGGCACGCTCGCTCTGTTATCGGGGTGACATTTGTGGGGTCGCTTTGTTCCTCCTTCCCCTCCTTGTTCTCCTGGATCTTCCAGGCAGCTGGATGCCAAGGGAAGCCAGGGTTTGTGTCCTGAGCAGGGGTGGCCATGGGGGGCTCAGCCCCAGGGCATGATCTGTGTCACTTCCATCACCATTGCTCCCATGGGTTCCCCATGGGAAGCACAGGGCTCCCTCCCCACACCTCCTGCTGGAAGGAGGGCAGCCTGTGCCTCATCCACCTGTTTCTCCAGCATCTTCTGATCAATGGCTGGAGCTGGTGGAGCTGCTCTGGGTCTCTGTGTCACCCCTCAGTGCAGTGATCCCTGCAGGACAGACCAGGAGGGCAGCAGAGGTGGCCCTGCTGCCAGCAAGGCTTGGCTTTGAGCATCCTCCTGACCTTCCCACGGCTCCAGGGAGTGATGGCTGAGCCAAAGGCACTTCCTTTCCTACTGCTCATGCTGGTTTAAAGGGGAGTTTTCTCCTCTGCCCAGGGCAGGAATTGCTCCTCAGGTTGGGGATGGTGCCTTAGAATGCCAGATCACACTGAAATCCCTGTGGCCAAGGGATGGATTTAAGCAGGTGGCAGGACACAGCTGCCCCCTGGATGGCCAGGCAAGGGGACTGCTCCATCCCTGCTCCCAGCAGCACTGGGAATCCTCTGCCCCTTCAGGCATTGCTGTGTTGGCTCGTGGGGAAGCTGGGATTCAATCCTGGGACAGAGCTGCTGCAGGCACCAGCTCCTGCTACGGGGATGCTTCAGCCTGATTCAGTAATTTGAAGGCACTGTCCTTTGCCCTTCCTGTCCTGCCTTTGCTTCAAAGAACAACTGCTGCTTTTTCCCTAAACCCAATTTCCAAAGCCTAATGTCGGGCCCTTAAATATTTAATAAAGTCTAAAAAGGATTTCAGCTGCATATTGGCTTTGCTGTTGGTACCGGCCCCGGGGGAGACGAGAGCTGCTCATGGACCCGTTTATCCAGCCTGGGAGCAAGGCAGACCACGAATGGCAACTACTGGGGAGGAGAGTGCCAAGCACCCCAGCACTGCTCTGAGGGTTGCTCCGTGTCTCAGAGTAACAAATGACACCAATAACACTCCTGGGCTCGAGCTCTGATCGTCTCGGAGGCTCCCGGACCTGCCGTGGTGCTGCTGATGTCTGTGTGTGATGGGCAGAGAAGCAAAATGGGAAAGCTGGGATGGGGATGTCTCACTGTGACAGGCAGGCAGCTCTGGCTGTGTTGGTGCCTGCACAGCTGGGGTTGCTCCCAAATCCCTTGGGGATGTTGCAGGGATGTGCTCCCACACAGGGACACCCCAGAGTGTGGGAGATGTGGTTGGGAGCAGGGATGGGCACAGGGCTGTGCTGGGGGAACAGTGTTTGGGGCAAGCTGGGAGCAAAGGAAATGACATCAGACATATTCCAGAAGCATTGTTTGCATGGGTGACCCTGTTGTGTTTTACTGCCTCTTCCCCAGCTTGGGATGGGCTGGAGACCCCAGAGCTGGCACAGAGCTCAGCACTGGGACATCATTAAGGAGTTCAACCTGGATTTTAATGAGACCACATCATCAGGACCAAACTACCCAAATTTTCCAAGTGCTGATGTGTGGTGGATCCTAAAAGTTACCCTCATCAAACAGGGACCTGGGTGAGCTCTGAGTGCCCCAGGATGGGCTGATGGACAGTCCCAGGGGAGGACTGAGTCCATGGCAGCCTGCAGGATTTCATCCCCTCCCTCCACCACCGTGCAGCTCCCGTGGGCTCTGGGCTCTGTGCTGGGGTTGGTGCTGGAGCTGAGGCAGAGCACTGGCAAGAACCTCGTGCCAATGCTCCAGCTGTCCCTGCAGTAACTCCCCCTGACCCCCCCAAACTGCACAAAGGCACCTGAGAGCCCAGGCTGCCAGGGGTGACCCAGCCAGCCCTGGCACACAGGGCATCTTCCTCTCTCTGCAGGGAGGGGCCCATTCTGCTCCAGACAAGTGCCCAGCACCTGTTTGGGGGCTGGATGAAGCCCACAGCTACTGCACCACCTGCAACAGCTGCTGCCGTGCTCTTGGCTGAGTGTTTTGTGGGGACAAGGCCTGGAATTGGCAATGGCCACTCGGGCTGTGTTTAACTCACTCTGCAGAGCCAGGGGCTGGCACCGGGTCCCCCATGCAAACCGACGGGACCTGGCTGTGTCCGTGCTTGCAGGCGTGAAGCCTGCACCGAGTACCTGCCGCAGCGACCCGGTGGTCTCTCTGAGGACCAGAGGCGAATTCTGCAGGGGCTGCTCAGACTGTGATGCTGACACTGTGATCCCAGGGCTGGAGTGAAGCCGGAGCGAGCACGCACACGCTGCCGAGCCGGGCGGGAGGGAGGGAGCGGGGAGCTGGTAATTGGTCAATATTAACATTGTGATGATGCTGAGAGTGGAGTTTGTATCAGATTTACGTTCAGAAAATTCTTAAATATGTGTTTGGCCGAGACGAGGGGCGGAGTGTGTTTGGCATAAATTGCAGGGTGTGCGGGGCTCTCCCCGCAGCACCCGGGTGTTTTACGCATGAGCACCCCGGGCTCTTCCACATCGGCGCCCAATTAGCTCACGCATGAGCACCCAATTAACACAAACATGAGCGCACAGTTAATTTACATATGAGCACCCAGCTGGATTTTTTATGCATGGCTGCCCAGTGAATTCCCGGTGGATCGCACGCTGCTGCTCTGTGCATGAGCGCCCTGGTGGTTGATGCATGAGTGCCCAATTAATCGGCGCACGTGCCTGCAATTAGCTCATGCCTGAGTGTCCAATTAATTCATGCACGAGCACCTGATGCATTCACACCTGAGTGCCCAATTAGTACGTGCACAAGTGTGTTATCTCCTAATTACACTAATTTACACATGAGTGCCCAGTTAGCTCACGCAGGAGTGCCCAGCGAATGGGCGCGTGATTGCTCAATTAATCCGTGCATGAGCGCCCCGTGAATTCACGGATGCCCAAAAAAATGGATGCATGAGCCCCCAGCTGGTTCGTGCATGAGCGGCCCTTCCACTCTCGCCGCAGCACCCGGGCAGCTCATGCATGAGCACCCAATTAGTTCACCTAGAAACACCCACGTAATTGATGCACGAGTGCCCAATTAGTGCACGCATCATCTCCCGGGCTGTTTTTGCATGAGTGCCCCTCTGGCTCGGGCAGGGGTGCCCAGTTAGTGAGTGCATAAATGCCCCATTCCCTCACGCCTGAGTGCCCACTGTGGGTACCTAATTTCCCCCAGCCCGGGCGCTGCTCTGTACATGCACAGCAGGTTCAGGCAGCCCCAAACCCGATGGGAGCCCCATCTCGGGGTGATGTGCTGGCTCCCCCAGCCTGGGATGCTCGGGGACCCTGTGAAGGAGCCACAGCAGATTCCTGAGGGACATAAATGCAGGATTGCCCCTGCCATGACCCAGCGTGTGGTGCTGGACCAGTTGCCCGTGGGTTGGCACAGCCCATGAGCCGCATGGTTGGAGTGCCCTGTGGAGGTGAGGGAAACCACTTTGTACCTGGAAATCATTAACCGGTTTGCCCGATAAGGCTGCGGTGCCCACGGGATCAAGTGCTGGGGCAAAGGGGGACGTGTGGGGGGCTCGGTGGAGATTCCTCACTGCTGCTGCGTGGGGACAGCGCTTGCTGAGCCTTTGGGGACCCAAACCCGCATAAGGACAGAGCCGTGCCGTGGTTTTGGCGCACCTGGGCTGAGCTGAGCTGCGCAGTCCTGCTCAGGCTCCAGCCCTGCAGCCGCGGCCAATCCCCTGCCCTTGCACACAGGGGAAGGGATGTCAGCACAAAACAAACCCCTGTGGGGCTGAAGCATCGCGTCACCTCCTGCACCCCACCGTGCCCAGGGGTCCCTGAACCATCCCCATGCTCCTGCCACCCCGTCCCCTGCGAGCTCGGGCCGATTGGGATTTGCAGTCCCGGGTCTCTCCTCTCCTCTCTGCCTGGAAAACACAAATTAACAGCCTGGAGCACTGATTAACCAGAGCTGATTCTTGCTGCAGTGGCAGCTGGGTGGTGGGAGGAGAGGGGGCACGCGAAGGGCGGGTGGTGACGGAGCTGTCACTGCTCGCCTGTGCCACCGGGATTGATGGAGCGCTGGGGGGAGAGGGCTGGGGGGAGTCAGGTACCGGCAGTGCGGGGAGGGGGCTGGGGGCTCCCTCCGTGAGAGACGTGAGACGCCAAAACCTCCCTCCCAGCTGAGGTGCGAGCGGGCACGGACAGCGAAGAGAGAGCGGCCTTGGATGCGGTTCGGCCGTGAGGGGCAGCTCCTGAGCTGCTCTGGGTGCCTGTCCCTGTCCCCGCTGCCTGTCCTGGCCGTGCTGGGGGTGCCGTGCTCGGCGATTCCCGGTTCTCTGCCGTTCCCCGTTCTCCGCACGCTGAGCGCACGGCCGGCGCCTGCGGGCACCGCTGGGGCTCCCGGCTCGGCAGTGCCGCTTCCAGCGCTGCGGTTCGTAACAAATGCTAATACTCTGCCTTTATTTAGCGCCTTTCATCCCCGAGGAAGCCGGGGCACGCTGCTACTAACAAGCTGCTACGTGCACTATTTATAACCCTCCCCAGCGCGGCTGCGGGAGCGGCGCTCCCTGGAGCCCGGCACCGGCTGAGCCCGGCTCGGGGACCCGGCTCTGCCCCGCTGGGATGCTCTGTGGGGCTGCCGTGGCTCATCCCCTTCTTCTGGGGCGTCGGGGGCGTACCTGGCCGATGTTTATATCGCTGCAAATCGCTCTGGAATCGATGCTGCGGGAGGGAAATGCAGCAGTGCACAGGTGCTGTCTGTGAGCACTGCCTGCCTGCCGGGACATGCGGAGCGCAGGGACAGCCCTGTCCCCGCCCTGTGTCCTCTGTCCCCAGCCTCAGGTGGCTCAGTAGCGTGTCCCCAAGGTTTCTGTGGCTGCAAGCCGGGCGTTAGCATTTCTAATTGGTGCCACTCGGAGTGTCAGCGCCCAGCAGGGTCGGAGCGGCTGGGAAGTGGCAGCCAGGGAGTCCTCACCTGTCCTGGATCCGGCACAGGAGGTCAGGGAGGCAGAACAGCTCAGTCCCCACACTGGAGGGGTTCCCTGCCCTGGGAACGCTCTGCCCCTGGGCAGAGGGGACATTTAGTGGCAATGGATGGGAGGTTTTCCAAGGGCAGGGAGATAAGGCCACGCTCCCACCTCAGGATAAACCCCCCAGATTCCCCAGCACCCAAGGCTGAGGACAGGCAGCGGTGCCTGGAGGAGGGATGGGGCTCCGTGTGGCTCCGTGCCAGGACGCACATTAACAGATCCCTGACTGGGAGCCCTGTGCTGATTTCCAGCCTGGCTCCTGAATGGTTCCCTCCGTCGGAAAAGCCTCTCCTGGGAGCATCACACATCTCTCCTGCGGCACGAGGGGAGCTGGCTCCGTCCCTGCCTCCCGCCTCAGCCCGAGCGTGTCATTACCAGCATTTCTCCCGTACTAAAAAAAGCACAAATTTCTTAATTGTTTCCTGCTGGAGTTGAAAGGCAGCTCCCGGGCCCAAAATAGCACGTTGGGGGAAAAGCAGTCGAAGAAGAGAGAGCAGAAGGCGATTTGCCTGGAGGGGCTGAGCCGAGCTCTGCCTGCAGCCCCGGCTGCTGCTGTGTCCATTTTGCCTGCCCCGAGGGCTCACCCTCATCCTCCTCCTTCCACCTGCCCTCCTCGGTGCTCAGGGGTGCCTGGGGCATCCTCAGGGTGGAGGTCACATGCCGGTGTGTGCAGGGAAGCCTGTTGCTGTTGGAGATGTCACTCAGCATCTCTCTTTTGGAAGAATGATGCTTCTGTGCAACCCTTTTTTTTTTGGGATGGGGAAATCCTTTGGAATTGCTATGACTGGTGTTTTAGCCCACCCAGCTCAGCTGCTGGATGCAGTGTGCCCTTCCTGGCTCCCTCCTGCCAAGAGACCACTGTCTGCCCAAAACGAACAGCCCTCCAAATCCCTCCTGTGACACTGCCAAAGCTCTCAGTGCTCTTCATCCCAGATGCTGAGCATCCCTGTGCCTCATCCCCTCTCCTGGGGAGCTGCTGTTGGGACACCCCGTGGGTGCTGCTTTTGCTGAATCCCAGGGAAAGTGGGGGAATTGAAGGCTCTGTCCCTCCAGCAACCCCTGCTCTGGGATGGAGGGGCCCTCCAGTGCATGGAGACAGCCTTGGGCACAGAAATTCCTGCTGACAGGGGTGCTGGAACAGAATCCAGCTGGTGTGAGGTGGGGGCTGTTGTGTCCCCTCCTGGCTGCCCCAGCCTTCACCTCTGAGCTCGGTGCCTTCAGCCAGGCACGTTACAAATCTTCCTGATGGAAAATTGCTTTCTCTTTTTTTCTTGCCATCCAAAGTAATTGGCATCTGTTGGTGTGTCTTTGGTCTCTATTTTTATCAGCCGTTTGCACATTGACATCTCCACTCGCCTCATTATCCCCGCGCCTTTCAGGCCTGTGGCTTTTCTATCATTATTTAGAAATGACAAATGAGGCCGTTCCCCCCTGTGCCCACCTGCTGGCACCTGGCTCCCTGCTGTGGGGAGGCACAGGCACAGCTCCTGCAGTGGGACAGGCAGTGACAAGTGCCAGCCCCTGCCCAGCATCCTGCATCCCTCAGAGCCTTTCCTCTGCTGAGGACGTTTTTCATCTCAGCAGCTGTCCCTTGGCTGGGGACACTTGGGGTTGCCACTTCTGTCTGTTTTCTAGTTTGTCCTGTTTTGGGATTTTTTTTTCCAGAGCCCAGTGAGGCTCTCCAGGATGCTGGGATGGGTTTGGTGATGTTTCCATAGGTGATGTTACCAGAGGCAGCTGGTACCAGGGGGATGCCAGCCCTGGGGCTGTGCCTGTGCCCACATTCAGTGTGTCACTGTCAGGGCCAGGCAAGTCCCTTCCCTGAGCCGCCTCCAGGCAGATGTTTTGGCAGAAGTTTTCAGGGTTGTTTTAGCTCTGGGAAGATGAGACAGCAGGGCCAGATCCTCCAGCTTGTTCCCTTCATGGCCCTGAGCACAACACAAAACATCTTGGGAGTCTCCCTGATTTTGGGGGTCCCAAGTACCTGCAGCCCTGGCCCCATGGACCACTTGGGCTGGCCCAGGCTGTGCCTCAACAGCAGTTTCTGCCACATGGGGAACACTTGGCAGGTGATGCAGTGAGTGAGCCCTGGGGCATCCCCCAGAGAAGTCATTGCTGGGAGCCCCAGGGCATTCCTCAGGGAATTCACTGATGTGCAGTGAAACAGCTGTCGCTGCAAAAGCACTAAATTTCTGTCTCTTTTTTTCTCTTTTCTCCTGTTTTCTCTTGCAGTCACGGAGAAGGAGGTGCAGCAGTGGTGAGTGCCTGCCGTGGTGGTGAGCTGGGGCGTGGGGCTGTGGGCAGGGCACAGGAGCTGGTGGCACTCAGCCACCCCTCTGGCCAGGCAGAGCAGGGACAGGAGCTGTGGCAGGTGCTGGGGTGCAGGTGCTGCCTCGCAGAGGGGAGACCAGAGAATGGAAATGGAGGGGTTTTCCTTGCACACCCTGGGGCTGGGTTCTGGTGGCTCTTCCCTCCCCACACGAGCAGCCAAAGGGTGTGGGGACATGGGGACTGTCCAGCTGTGACCTGCTGCAGGAGGCTGGTGCTGTCCCAGCACATTCCCTTCGGCAGCAGGGCCTGCAGGGGCTCTCAGGGGTAGGATCCAGGATTTCTTCCCCTCCACCCCACTGAGCACAGCGCCCTAGAAAAGCCACTGCTTCCCTTTCATCTCCCAATCCCACCAGTCAAGGTTTGCTTTCTTTATGTCTTTCTCTCATCCTTCCCCCCCACCCGATGAGTCAGAGCTGCAGCATCGTGAAGAGATGTCACCGGCACTTCGCTTTCCCACCTCGCCACCCCCTTCCCCTCCTCCTCCAGCCCTGGTCCCGCTGCAGCGGGCGCCTGACAGATTTGGGCGATGTGTTGCATAATGTTCACGTACCCCACGTGGTCCTTGTGGGGTCCCACATGCTCCCCTCATGCTCCCTGCGTGGTGCCCACCCCCACGGAGCCTGTGAGCCCCTTCCCTGCACCCTGAGGTGTGGCTGCACTTCCCAGCACCCAGGTCCAGCCTGCAGCTGGCACCGAGGGCTTTTTGGGGTGTTTAGGCATTGATGGGTTCTGGAAATGAGCTGGGCTGTGCCACTTGAGGACACAGGAACCCACTGTGCCCCCCAGCTCCTCTGAGCAATTTTCATTTGGGTTTGTGCAGGGATTATCATGGGATATCCTGACTTGGGAGGGACCCACAAGCATCATAATAATTCCAACTCCTGGCCTTGCACATCCCAAGAATCCCATGTGACTGCAAGTGTTATCCAAACAGTTCTTGACCTCTGGCAGTGGTGGCATCACCACTTCCCTGGGGAGCCTGTTCCAGTGTCCAACCACCCCCACAGAACTCAGTTTTTGTTTTTTTGCCAGGGCATGGCTGCAGCATGGCATCACTGTCAGTCCTGGCTGGGCAGTGGGTCCCTGTCACCTCCCCTCTCCCAGAGTGTTCAACACAAGCCTGGCTGTGGCCCTGTTGCCAGCTGAGGACTGGCAGCAGGTTGGAGCAGTGCAGTGGGCACCACTCGGTGTCACTGGTGCTGCTTGTCCCTGCTGTGGTGCCCACAAGGACCTCATCCACAGGGCTGGGATGCTGTGTTTGGGTGATGGGAGCCACACAGGGAGCACCTGGGGACCTTCCTAGCCCCAGCCCACTGCAGCACTGGGGAAAGCCTCCCATCTCAGTGGGGAGAGCCTCATGGGCCCACGCTCTGCCCTCCATTCACAGGTACAAGGGCTTTATCAAGGACTGTCCCAGCGGGCAGCTCGATGCTGCTGGCTTCCAGAAGATCTACAAGCAGTTCTTCCCCTTTGGTGACCCAACCAAATTTGCCACCTTTGTTTTCAATGTCTTCGATGAGAACAAAGTGAGTCTGGGATCAGAGGTGTGGGGCAGGGCGGTTTGGGTTTGGGATGGGTTTGGGATGTGGCTGCCTGGCGCTGGAGGAGCAAAATATTTCAGTGCTTCCTGGGGCGTGAAATTGGTGGGGAGAGCCCCCACATTTATTTGAGGAGAGTCACGTGGGGAAGGGCAATGAAGAGGCAAAGCAGGGAAGGAGAAGTGCCTGTGGTGCTTTGGTGCTGCTGACAGAAGCTGTCCATGTGTTCCTGAGCCGCTCCTGCCGGGATATTCGGGATATTCACTGCTGGGCTGGGCACCAGCAGCTGGATCACAGTGCTCCCTCCCTGCTGCCTTTTTGGATGTGCTCCCTCAGAGGGGATACACGGGCAGGGAGGACTTTGCTGGACAGGGATGGTGGCAGAACCCTGACCCCTCCTTTCCTCCCCCAGGATGGGAGGATCGAGTTCTCGGAGTTCATCCAGGCACTGTCGGTCACCTCCCGGGGAACGCTGGACGAGAAGCTGAGGTGTAAGTGCTGCCTGTGGGCTCAGCCCCACGAGGGGGCTGGGGTGTGCCCAGGGTGAGGGTCACAGTCCCAGCCCTTGCTGTTGTTCTGTCCTGCAGGGGCGTTTAAGCTGTACGACTTGGACAACGACGGATACATCACGAGGAACGAGATGCTGGACATTGTGGATGCGATTTATCAGATGGTGGTAAGAGGGGCAAGTGGGGCACGGGGAGAGCAGCCCCTGGGGATCCCTGCTGGGGAATGCTGAAACACCCCCATTCCTTCTTTTGTAGGGGGGGATTGTGGCCATCATGGCCAGGGCAATGTCTGGATCTGGTTGCTGAGGGTGGTTCTAGTGCCAGCACTGTCCCCTTGCACCCTGTCCTGATGTGGGGTGTGGGGGGACAATCCTTGCCTGGGGACACCCTCCGGGCAGGGCACAGGTGGGTGTGTGACCTGGTCCTGTCCTGCTGCTGCAGGGAAACACAGTGGAGCTTCCCGAGGAGGAGAACACACCAGAGAAGAGGGTGGATCGGATTTTTGCCATGATGGACAAGGTGAGGATGTTTTTTCCCTGTGGCCAAGGGATTTAGGAGGTGCTGTGGGTCCCTCTGCTGCATCTTGGCTCCTGCAGGTGCCTCCTTTCCCCACCAACAGAAGGTCTCAGCTGCTGCTGAGATCCCTGTGGGATACCCACATCCCTCTGGGATCCCTGTATCCATTCCAGGGTCCCCAAGGTGCCAAGGCTGAGCAGTGGAGTGGGGAGGGTGGGGCAGAGCAGTAACAGGAGTGTTTTTGCAGAATGCTGATGGGAAGCTGACGCTGCAGGAATTTCAGGAGGGCTCCAAGGCCGACCCCTCCATCGTGCAGGCGCTCTCCCTCTACGATGGGCTCGTATAGTCCCGGGGCCGAGCGGCGGTGAGTGCTCACCGGGGGCTGCAGGGGCCCCATCTCCCCCTGCCTCACGCCATTCCCACCTCCTCTGGGCACAGGCAGCACATTCTCCTCTGCTGAAGCACTGAAATGTGGATTTCCCCCATTCTGATTCTCCCTGCCTGTATCACAGAGCCCCGTCAGACCTCACCCCGTGGAGATGGAAATGTTTGCCTGTGGCACAGCTCACGCCCTCACCAGCAGATGTGGCTGCACAGGAGGCAGGGAGGCAGCTGGTGTGCTGGGGGCATGGGGACGCTCCAGAGACAGATTATATTAAATGTTTTATTTATCTTAAATCTTATTATATTACACCCTGGAGCTGGGTTTGGCACGGCAGTGTCAGGGACACTGATTCACAGCATCACACAGGTGCTGGGCTGAGCACCACGTGGTCCTTGCTGTGCCCTGTGCAGAGTCCCTTGGAGTGTTTTTGGTCATCACATCCAGGCAGCATCCTGGGGTGTTTTTTAACCCTGCTGCAGTTTTGAGATTTTCAATATCTATTCCGTTTCTGTGCTGGTGTCACAGGGATTTCTGTCCGTCCTCCTCACCCTCCTCCCCTTCTCCCCACCTGTCCTGCAGATGCCTGGGGGAAGATGCTCTCTGTGCCATCCGACCACCGCCGCGCGAAGCTTGCCTGTCCCTCCCGGCCTTCCTTTCCGTTCCACGAGCCAGGGATGCCCTCGAAGCGCGAGCTCAGTCCCCTCTCCGCACTCTGAACCAGCCGCTGCCATTTGCCAACTTCTGCTTGTCCCAAAACTCCCCGCGCCAGACCCCGGTCTGAGCGGCAGCGAACGCCCGAGACTCGGGGGCCGGGGGAACGGGTCGAGCATCGCCGCAGGCAGAGCCCCCTCCTCGCCCCCTTTGCTCCCCTTTTCCTACGTTTTCGGATGGGACTGAGGATGTGCCGGCGGGGTTCTCTCTTGGGAGCCAGCCAGAGATGGAGCCCAAAGCTCTGCCCGTGTGGGGTGGCCGTGGAGCCGAGGCACCGACGGCGATTGGGAACAGAGTCCTGGCGTCACCCGCGATGCCGCTGGCAGCCCGGCTCGGCTCACTAGGGACATATATTATATTATTATTTTATTTTTTTTGGTGAGAGAGTATTGTGCTTTTTGGTTTGGTTTTATTTTGTTGTTTTTTTTTTTTTTCCTTTGGTGGAAAAAAGTGAGGCTTTTTTTTTATATGCCTATCTCGACGATCGATATCCTTATTTATTTGTTGTAAATGTTGCTGCTGTGTTTCGTCTCTCGTGTGTGTGTCCACCCACCCAGGTGAGGATTTGTAAGGTTTACATGCTCGTACACTATTGCGGGGACCCGGGAGCCTGCAATAACAATGAAGCCAAAAATCTGCCTTCCCCCCTCTCCTCCCACCCCCTGTATCCCAAGCTCTGTGGGCTGGCTGCTGTTTGGAGGGGATGCTGTAGCTTCTTTTGCTCTTCCTGTTCCCGTGTTCCCTGCATTTTTCTGTTCACTCTTCCCTTTGGGAGCTCAGTGGGGCTCACTCAGCCCAGACTCTGAGCAGACCAAGCTCCATCCCTCAGTCAGGCAGGGTGAGGAATCTCCCATCCCCATTTCCTTCATTTTATTCATTTTCTCACTGCATGAAAAAGTATTAATGGAGCCCAGAGCTGGGTTTTGCTTTCAAGCAGATTCCTTTGCTATGTTCTGCTTTGCAAGCGGTGGGAAGGTGTTTGGTGGTGGCTGTGAATCATCCTTGAAGGGGAGCCTTGCTCTGTCTTGCTCCATTCCCCCATCCACGCTGGGACAAGGTGCCAGGGAGTGCCAGGCTGGGCTGTGCACAGCTCAGGGTGTCTCCTTCCCCCCTCACTCCCACAGGACATGGGAGGTTTTGCTGTGAACCCAGGGCAGAGCCACTTTGCCCACCTTGGAGGAGGCAAAGGGCTGGGAATGCACACCTGGGCACCCTGGACTGCAGCTGCCCCATCATGAGCAGGGCCTGCATGGCCTCCCCAAACTCCATCACCACCCAGCATCCCTCTGGGATGTGCCCCCAGCTCAGCCCCACCATGGGACACAGCTGGATCTCTGCTGGAGGATCAGCAGTGCATGGGTGGTGCCTCAGCTCTGGGAAAGGAGAGATGTGCATTCCCTCAGGGGCAGAGTGCAAGAAGCCATTGGGACCCCTAAAGCCACCCTTCTATCTCTGCTCCAGCTGATGGCAGCAGCATCTTTCCACCCATCTCCCAGCTCCTGTGGCTGAGGACTGTCCCCATGGCAGTGGGAGGTGACATCTGGATGTGGAGGGCAGTCTGGCAGGTGTCTCATGATGCAGGAGACAAGGCAGTGCCTCAGTGTCCCTGATCCTCCCAGCATGGCAGTGACATGCCCCAGCCAAGAGATGCTGGTTCTTCATCGTGCAGCCCCACTCCCCAGTTTTGGGTTTTTGTGCTTGTGGTACTTCTTGATGCCCATAAAAAACCCCCTTTCCCCATCCCCAAGGAGACTGACCTCACATCCAGTGCAATATTTCTGCCTCTTCTGCAGTTCCTGCCCCTGACAATGCCCGTGTTTCATTGTGGGGGTGCTTCTGGAGGGTGTCCCTCACTCCCATGGAAACCTCCTTTTCCTTAGTGCTCTGTGGCCAAAATGCAACTCTCTGGGGTAGGTTTTTGCAGTGCCTGCAACTTGTTGAAAGCTCATCTGCCAGACTGGTCCCCTCCTGGTGCCAATCGATGTTCCCAATGAATGTGACACTGCTGTAATCACCTCTGCTGATGAATGATGGGCCCTGCCACGTTTGACACAGTTCCTGGGCAAAGGCAAACCTCATTTGCCCTGACACCTTTTCCCCTGGAAAGCTTTTAATTTTTGGAGGAGCTGTCATGGGTTGAGCTCCATCAGTGCTCACAGATGTGTCCCCAGGGAGTCAGCCCTGCCAGGGCTCTTGGCACTCTGATTGTCCCTGAGCAAAGCATTTTGGCCCCAGTGTTCCCCCTGGCTGTAGATTTGGGACCCTGGCTTGGATGCTTCTATTCTCCCTTTTGGGGAGCACCAAGGGCCCCTGATTCCTCCTGAGCACCACCAGGATCTGCAGGGTCTTGCTATCACTGAAAATAAGGCTTGGAGCGTCTCGTGCTTGGAAATGTTGGCCTTAACCTCCTCGTGCCTCAGTTTCCCCATCAGTGCAGTGGCTGGGGTGAGCCATGCCCCTCTGGAGAGCACTTTGGTGTCTGTGCCCTGCCCAGGACTGTGGGCACAGGGCTTGGCAGGACCCACCGAGCATCAGAACACCGGGAATGGTGTGTGAAACTGGGGTGGAATTCACATCAGCGAGTCTTCAATTCCAGCCTGTGTTTCACACCTGGTGAAATGGCCCTGGTTTGTCTCTGCTCATACTGGGGTTCCTGGTGCCTGTCCAAAACAGAGCCCTGGCCATGGGAAGGGGGCCCAAAGCACAGCCAGGCAGAGGGGAGGGTCCAGCCCCGGGGACTGTGGCATGTGCCCCCCTCTCATTTGTCCCTGTCGGTGTTGCCCCATTAAATGCCATGTCTGTACTTTCCTTTCTTTTCACTTTTCTGTCTCTGTGCTGACTGTTGCTGCTTTGTATCCGTCTTTCCTTGAGCTCTGGGGCTGGGCTGGGCTGAGCTGTTTCCCCCGGGAGCAGGAATGTGGGAGAGGGCTCTGGGGGCAGATTCCACCCTGCCCTCTGCTCACAGCGCAAACCAGGACCCACGGGAGAGAGAAGTGAAGGGTTTTTCCTCTGGAGCAGGCTGTTAATTAATGCAAATTGTAATGAGACCAGGCTGGTCCCAGGAGTTGGGTTGGTGGAGGGGGGTGTTTGCTTATGGGGGACCCCAGACCCTGCTTGTGCCAGGTTCCAGCTGCATCTCACCCTCCTCCACAGGAGCAGAAGCCTGTTGGTTCTTCCCCTGCCATCAGGACACCATTCCTGTTGGAGGGGGGGCTGAGGCTGTGGGAATGCCAGCCCAGGTCGCTGCTCCTCAGTGGGCAGGGATGCAGCTGCCCAGAGGTGGAATTGTCTTGGAGTGTTGGGATCTGGGTTTGGAGCAGGGCTGGCTTTGAAGCAGGGCCAAGCATGGTGTGGGGGCGGCTGAAATCACTGGCAGAGCTGCCCCCTTGCCATTATTTAGGGTCGGGGGTTCATTTGGGATGGGTGAGTGAGCTCAGCCAGCTCACTGTCCCCCATCCAAGGAGGAGATTTGGGGCATTTAGTGAGAACATCTGTCACCTGTCCTTCCCGAGAGATGGGAGGGTCTGACTGGGACAGAAGCGAGGCCTGAGGACAAAGGAGCGAGCTGATGGCCCCAGACTCAGTGCACAGTTTGGGGTGCAGCAGTTTTGGGGTCTCAGCCACACATATCAGCCCTGCCTATTCCAGCAGCGCTGCAGTAAAGCCATCCTTCCCTTCTCTCTCTGCTCCCGTGGCCACCAGCCCGGGCTGGGTGCCCTGCCCCAGGTGTGCCCCGTGCCCAGGGGGTGGCCAAGCCCCGGGCTGAGAAGCAGCAGCTCCAGCAAAGAGCCTTGTTTGTGAAGATGAAGCCTGTGTGTGCGTCCGTGCCGGTGTCTCGGCTTGCATGCCCCGCTGCCTTGTCTTGAGATGAATTCAAGAGCAAACCAAGCAAATGAAACAGTTTAATAACAGAACAAAACAAAAACCCAGGAACTTTGTGACAGTGGAAATAAAAGCTTAATGACAGTAATGAGGTGACAGTGGTCTGTGATGGGCTGTGGGGTGGGGGGATTGGGGGCTCCCAAAGCTGCCCTGGCACCCAGCAGGGCTGGGGGGTGTCACTGTCCCATGGCCCAAGTGCAGGAGTAAATAAAGATGCTCTGGGCTCTGTGGGCACACCTGTGATGAGTTATCAGGCACCCCCTAACACTGCTGTTCCCACCTCCTTTTTCCCAGACACAGCTTTCCCTCTGCTGGCTCCATCCTGACACAATGGAGACACAGCCCTGTGCCCATGGGCACTGTCCCTGTCCCCTCTGAGCCCCCTCATCAGTGCAGCAGGCTGAGAGCCATTGGGTCACTTTTGGCACACAGTGGCTGCAGAGGAATCTTGATACGAATATTCTATAATTGTGCCCAGACAAGGGGTGTCCCTTGGCAGCCCCCCAGCCCCTGGCAGGGCTCACAGAGGGGCTCACAGCCTGCACTGGGTTTTTCCCGTGCAGCAGGGTCGTGTTGGCCATTCTGTGCTGCCAACTCTTCTGGAAACGAGCACTGTGAGACCTCCCTGCCAGCCCATGTCCGTTGTGTTTGCTCCCCTAACGAGGCTGACTAATTATTTTCAGGAGGCCAGAGGAGATGCCCTAATGGTCCGAACAAGGAGGCTGTGTTTGTGTGGGGGGTTTTGTCCAGAGGTGCTTTGTGCCAGCACATGGTGGGAGCTCCCAGGGATTTCTCCCCTGTGCCATGGAGTGGGCAAGGACAGGCACAGGCTCCAAACCACGGTGGTTCCCCAGAGGCTGTGCCTTAACCCCCAGCAGGGAAGGGGTTAAAGCCCAGCTGGCATAGGTGCTCCTGGGCCTGGGAGCACTGGTGAGCGTGGGAGGGGCTGGCTGGGATTATTTTGGTGATGAGGAGAAGCTGTTGGGGTTTCTTTGTGCCAGCAGTGCTGGTGCTCCCTGCCAGGGTGCAGGATGGAGCTGGGATGCAGGTTGGTGGCTGGGGATGTTCCAAGGTAGGTTTTGTGGCACTGTGGGGTGGGGCACTCCCCTCAGATCTATGGGGCTGGGAGTGCAAACCCTGGCTGTGGGACTGGAGTGGGACAGGCCACTGGCACAACCCCAGGGGCAGAAATATCATTGCCCTGCTGTAGGGGGATGTCCTTGTCACTCTGAGGTTGGGCTAGGCTGAGCCTAGGCTGGTAGGGATAAAGGAACGCACAGGATGGTCCCACTGTCCTGTGCGTGGGCCATGAGCTGGGGGATGTCCAAGGTCCCCCAGCTCCTGTGTCTGGGAGGAGCAGGGCTGGTGCTGGGGGTGCAGCTTCACCTGGAGCCGGCTTTTGGCCGTGGCTGCTCCCTGGGTCTCGCTGCGGGGGAGTTGAGCAAGAGCAGAGCATCCCTGCGGAGCAGCCATGAGCTCAGCACTCGGCTCCGAGGGCAGCCAGGAGAGCCCCGCAGCCCCAGGCAGCGCTCCCGGCCAAGGGCTGCCTGTCCCGGCCAAGCTCCCAGCCCGTGTCCTGGCCCGGCTCTGGCTGTGCTCTGTGCGCCTCTTTGCTCCCTGCTCGTGGGGTGCCTGAGCCCACCCGAGCCCCCCATTGCAGCCCCCTTTGCCCAGCACAGGGGGAATTTGCTTCCTTGGGGTTCCTGTGCAGCTGTCTCTGTCCCCGCTGGGGTTTGGCAGGGTTTCCTCCCAGGTGTGACCCCCGTGTCCTCCCCTAACCCCCTGCTCCCCCCAGCAGAGCAGGGGCTGTCCGAGCCAGCGATCGGGCTGGGGAGGGGGTCTGGGCGGTGTTTCAGACAATCCGTGGGCTGTAGGATCTGCTTCCCAATCGCAGGATCTCCATCCCGACTGCTCCAGCTCCCACCCCCCTCCCTGCCGCGTCGCTGGCTCCCAAAGTCCGGTTTTTCCTCCCGCCCTGCCTCCTCCCTCCCAGAAGTTGGACGCTGGAGGAGCAGGTCCGCAGCTGCCGAGGGCTGGGCGTTCCCTGCCCGGGTCCCCTCTCCGTCCCCGCCGCGTGTGGCCCCTGTCCCTGTCCCTCCGCGCTTGGGGACCCTCCCCAGGGGCAAGGACAGGGACACGAGGGGTGCTCCTGACACCTGAGCGTCTCCCCCGCCATGCCACCCCACGGAGGGGTGTTTGTGGGTCTGTGGGTGCTGCTGGCCCTCGGACTGGCCGAGAGCCCCCCGGGCTGGGCCACTCTCGCCTTTGTCTTCGATGTCACCGGCTCCATGTACGACGACCTGGTGCAGGTGATGGACGGGGCCTCGCGCATCCTGGAGAGGACGCTCAGCAGGAGCACAAAACCCATCAGCAACTATGCTCTGGTGCCCTTCCATGACCCAGGTACGCCCGGGACAGGGTGAGGGGGTGTCCTGCCAGGGCTGGGGCTGTGGGGAGCTGGGCTGTGCTTCTGGCTGGGTCTGGGTGTGAAACGCGCACTTCACAAGTACTTGTATTGTCGCTTCTCTCTGTTTTTAATGCCCTGGTGACTGCTGTGGTGGGGATGGCAGCTCAGCTGCTGGGAGCTGGGCTGGGACTGCTGTCACCGAGCCACCCTGGGGGCTGTTTCCACCCTGTTTCCACCGCATTAATCCCAGGGGTGCTGACACTTTGTTGTGCGTGGATCTTCCCCATCCATCCTGCTCTAAACTCCCCAGACTAATCATGGGTGGGTATTTCTGTCCAACGTGCTTCCAGGTCACCTCAATAAAAACTCCACTTGCTTTGAGGCTTTGGTAACTGCTGGGATACCAGAATAACTTCCTCTGCCCCTGATTTTGTCTTCTCTTTGTGCACACCCACGAAAGGGCAGCTGTTCCCCAAAAGAGCCCTGGCCTCTTACAAGGAGAGTGGGACCCAAGCTTTATTTTCAGCAGAAGCACTGAATTGAGTGAAAACCATTGAAGCCAGGGAAGGAGACAGAGACAGTGAATTGATTCCTGCATTGCTTTGCTGGGAGCCTCCCCCAGTAGAAAAGGGCACTGGGTTTGCAGCTCAGCCTGGCTGGGACCACCCAGCGTGTCGGGAGGAATTCCTGGGCATAGGAATAGTTTGCTGAAGTGGTCACAGCGTGGGCACAGGGGCTGGTCTGCCCAAACCCACTTCTCTCCTGGTGCCAAACCAGGGTAGATGCTGGACCCTGAGTGCCACAGGTGTTTGAGCCAGGGCAGGTGCCAGGGGCACAGACAGCGTGAGTGGCATTGGGAGGAGCTGGGGCTGAGGTGGTGTCCCTGTGCTTGCAGAGGTGGGACCTGTCACCCTCACCTCGGATCCCCAGCTCTTCCAGCAGCGCCTGCGGGAGCTCCATGTCCAGGTAGGCACCCTCAGCCCCACGCTGCTCTGCCAGGCCTGGCTTGCTGCCTGCCTGTGGCACTGGGGGTAGCCTGGCACTGCAGGGTGGTGGGTTCTGGGAACAATCCCTGCATCCCCCACAAGTGTGATGGGGGTTCAGGCTGAGCCAGACTGGTTGGGGGCTGCACACTGGGTGGGAGTGGAAGGGATGGGTAGTGCTGATGCTGTCCCCCAGAGTCCTGCACAGGGCAGAGAATTCCCATTCCACAGCACTTGTCCCTGATGGAGATGATGTTCCCAGGACAGTTTGTACAGACTCTCCATGGAACCAAAAATCTCCTCTTCTAGAACCACTGCTTGATAATTGAGTTTTTAATTTCTGGCCTTTTAAATTTTTTTAAAAATTTATTTCATCTGTTTTGTACCAGCTGAAATGTTCCCTGGGAGCTTAATCCTGCTTTATCCATCCCCACTCTTGCCCTGCCTCCCATGAATTGCTAAATCCCTGTGGCGTTTCCCTTTGGATGCAGCTGTTTTGGCAGGAGGTGTAACGCTGAGGCTGCACATGGTTTCCCAGCCCTTCGGGGTGCCAAGCCCTGGGAAAGTGGGAGCTGGTCCTCTCTGTGCCAGGAGGCTTCCCTGGGGTGGCTGCCTCTGCAGCACAGGGCAGGCACGAATGTGCTCACTAAAGGTGTCTGTGGGAAAGCAGTGGCTTCTGTGAGCATGGATCCCCAAATTATCATCACTAATGAGACAGGGTCGGGTCTGTGCGATCCTGAGCGTCCCTGCAGTTCCACCCCGCTGATTCCAGAAAAACGGGGCAGTTCCTCCCTGTGAGCAGGGTGGGATCCTGCGGGAGCTGAGCACCAGGTGCTGAGCTCGGTGCCTGTGCCACGTCCCTGCTGTGTCCCCCAGGGCGGGGGGGACTGCCCGGAGATGAGCGTGGGAGCCATCAGGACTGCCGTGGAGATCTCCCATCCCGGCTCCTTCATTTACGTCTTCTCGGATGCTCGGGCCAAGGACTACGAGCAGCAGGAGGAGCTGCTGCGGCTGCTGCAGCACAAGCAGAGCCAGGTGAGCAGCCCCACACCAGTGAGACAGCGATAAAACCCCTGGGATGGGGGGAATTTTGCACCCCCAGGCCAATTCGATGTGCTGGGGTGCTGGTGGATGCCAGCTGTGCCCCTGCCGTGGGGATCTGGGATGTCACAGGGCCCTTGCTGTGGCAGGTGGTGTTTGTGCTGACGGGGGACTGCGGGGACAGGAGCCACCCCGGGTACCGCGTGTACGAGCGCATCGCTGCCACCAGCTCCGGGCAGATCTTCCACCTGGACAAGCAGCAGGTGACAGAGGTGAGTGGGGACACCTGGCCCAGTGCCTGTCGGTGAGGGGAGACCCAGGTTTAATCCTTTAATCCTCCCCTGCCTGCCTCCAGGTGCTGAAGTGGGTGGAAGAGGCCATCCAGGCTTCCAAGGTCCACCTTCTGTCCACGGACCACGAGGAGGGTGGGGAGAACACATGGCAGCTCCCCTTTGATCCCAGCCTGAAGGAGGTCACCATCTCCCTGAGCGGCCCTGCCCCAGGGATCAAGGTCTGGGATCCAACAGGTAGGAGCCCAGAGGAGAGGGACAAAAAAGGGTGGGGGGGGGATGATGCTTTGTGTCCCAAAACCTCCTCAGGTGAGGACAAACAGGAAGGGGTTCACCAAACCCTGCCCTAAAATTAAAAGGTGGTGAGCTACAAAACCCTCAGTAAACATCAGCACATTTCCCTGCTCCACTCCCAGGCTGGCTTTGAGGGTTTTCTCTGCTGCCCTGGCTGTGAGCTGTGATGGGCTCTGCATTGCCCTGAGCCCTGAGGGAGGTGACTCCTGGCTGCTGCAGGAACCAGGGGATGGACCTGGATTCCCATCTGAGCCATTCACTTACTGTCACAGGAAAGGTCCTGGAGAAAGGCCGAGGTCTGAAGGAATTGCTCAGCATCCCCAACTCAGCCTTGGTGGTGGCCCTGGAGCCCTACGAGCCAGGGATGTGGCTGATCACGGTAGGCTGCTGGCAGACCTGCACATCCTCTGCCTTTCCCTGGTGGATATTTATCTTGCCAGGCTTTTCCAGGTGTGGGCTTTGTCCATCCCTCTCCCTTGTGACGTGTGAGCAGGCTGCAACCTCTCCCTTCCCACCTCCCCTCCCTTCCTACCCTCAGCCCTTGGCTCTCAATCTGCTTCCAGACCCGCAGCAGTGGCCGCCACTCGCTGAGGATCACGGGCATCAGCAACGTGAATTTTCAAGCCAGCTTCTCCAGCCAGCCGGAATTCGACACGAGCCAGCCCGGAGAGCGGCCGGTGCAGGGTGAGGGTGCTGCTGCCCGGGGGCTGGATGCTCCATCTGGGTGTTTTGCAGCCGGGAATGTGGTTATTGTTTTTTTTCCCTCCCTGCTTTCCAGGCCTGCCCATCTCTGTGCTGGTGAACTGCTCCGGTCTGAGGCCGCCTGGGCGCCTGCAGGAGATCGAGCTCTTCAACACCTCGGGGCACGTCCTCATCTCCCTACCTGCTCAGCCCCTCCTCAACTCCTCCTCCGGCTCCACCGTGCAGCTCTGGGTGGCTTCGCCGCTCTGGGTGCCCCCGGGTGACTTTCTGCTGAAGGTGAAGGGTGAAGATGCCCAGGGCCACCCCCTGCACCGCCTCTCTGGGGTCACCTACACCAGCGTGGTCCCCGGTGAGTGCAACCCGCGGGTGCAGAGCAGGAACCAGAGTTCTGGCACTGCCTCTGCTTTGGTTTCTCCTTGGTCATCCTGCTTCACACTGAGCTTCCAAGGGTGCTCTACATCTGCACGTCCCCAACCCCTCCCAGGTCTACCCAGAGTGAACATCTCCAGCAATATCCAGGCTTACAACCGTGAGCCTCAGCTCATCTCCTGCTCGGCGTGGAGCGAGATCCCTTTCCGCCTGCAGCTCAGCCGTGGCAGGGTGAAGCTCAGGGAAGGGCAGCTCTTCAGGTGAGCCTCTGGTATGGCCCAGTGAACCTCAGGAGGGACCTGTGTGGGTCTCTGAGCTGTGCCAGCTGAGGGGGTGCTGTGTGCTGGTGGCCTTCAGGTTCTGAGCATCCCAAGGGGAAAATTCCAAGGGACAGGTCTGCCTGACTCAGGCGAAATAAAAGTCCCAGGGAGCAGGACTAGGAGGTGGCATGGCAGTCCCAAGGTGGGAGTGATCCATATTTTCATCTCTCCCTTTTTGTAGGATTTCAGGGAACGTCAGCTGGTTGATCCCTGCAGTGTCCAAGAGTGATGAAGGCTTTTACGAGTGCACGGCCACGAGCAAGGTCGGAGTGACCCGGGCTCGTGCCTACGTCTCTGTCTCAGGTGGGGGCTGCTTGTGCCAAGCCCGAGAGCCCTTCCCATGCCTGTGGCTGGGCACAGGCTCCTTTCACCCAGGCATCCCGTGTTTGTAGAGCCCCCACCGCGTCTCATCATCCCGGGCAACATCACAGCCTCACCGGGCGAGGACGTGGTCATGTCCTGCGTGGTTCTGGGGGATGTGCCCTACAACCTGACCTGGAGCTGGGATGGGAAGGCAGCACAGCCAGGGGATGGCCGGACCCGGCTGCTGCAGAACCATTCTCTGGAGATCAGCTCTGTGCAGCCAGGGGACGGGGGCCTGTACGAGTGTGTGGCACAGAGCGCCCGTGGCACTGCCACTGCCTCCCTGTGGCTCTTCATCCAGGGTGGGTTCTTCATCTTTTCTCCTGGGGGATATTTTGCTGGCCTGATGAGTGGTGCCCAAGGGCTGAGTCCTGCTCCAACCCCTGCAGAGGCACCGTGGGTGAAGGTGGACCCCAGTCCCCAGCGTTTCAGCAGGGGCCAGGAGCTGCGGCTGAACTGCACGGCCGGGGGCCACCCCCAGCCCCACAGCACCTGGAAACGCTGGGGCTGGGCACTGCAGCAGGATGAGAGGTAACCCCTGGGGACCCCTGAGCCTCCATCCCTGTCCCACAGGGATGTACAAGTTGAGGGAGGGAGGCTTGGGGCTACCATAGCTCTGGAAAGAGGGAGGAGGCATTGCAGTATCCCAGCCCATGCTCCTGGGATGCTTGCCATGCTGCTAGCCTTAATTTCCTACGTTTATTTTTAAGCTGTCCTGCATTATCCAGGTCACCATCCCCACTCTGCACACCTGGTGTGAGCTCCAGTCTCAAAATACTCTTTGTACTTCCCCTTAATTTCTTCTGCTTTTTGCCTTTCAACTCTTGCCCGTGTCAGGCTGTGAGTGCCAGAGTTGACTTTGGGGAAGGCTTTTGGACTTTTGAGATGAAAAAGCCCAATTCTCAGTGCTTTTCCCTGGTTCAAAGAAAAGTCCTTCCCTGCAGCAGCTGGCTCTAAGTGCTGACCCACATCCACCACATGCCCAGCATGGCCTGAAACCTGCTCATTTTTATCCACACATTTTCCATCATCCCTGATTGCTCAGGGCTCATTTCTCCCTTTCTCTCCCATTTGCTGCAGGGTTTTCAGTGATGCTGAGGGTACCCTGCACATCAGGTCTGCTGTCCCAGAGGATGCAGGGAATTACAGCTGCTATGCCAGCAGCACTTTGGGATGGGATGAGCAAGGGATCACCCTGGAGTTCACAGGTACCTGCTCACTGGGAATGGGGCTGTGTGTGATGGAGGGAGCTGGGTCAGCACACTGGGGCTGTGTGTGATGGAGGATGTTGGGTCAGCACAGTGGGGCTGTGTGTGATGGAGGGTGCTGGGTCAGCACACTGGGGCTGTGTGTGATGGAGGGTGTTGGGTCAGCACACTGGGGCTGTGTGTGATGGAGGGTGTTGGGTCAGCTCACTGGGGCTGTGTGTGATGGAGGGTGTTGGGTCAGCACACTGGGGCTGTGTGTGATGGAGGGTGTTGGGTCAGCACAGTGGGGCTGTGTGTGATGGAGGGTGTTGGGTCAGCACTGGAATGGGGCTGTGTGTGCTGGAGGGTGCTGGGTCAGCACACTGGGGCTGTGTGTGATTAAGGGTTGGGGAACAACTCCCAGCTCTCTGGGGTCCCCTCGGGCTGGTTGGCACCACACCCAGCACAGCAGAGTGACCAAAGACGTCTCTCCCCATGGCACAGAACCTCCTGCCATCCTGGCAGTGACGCCCAGCCTGAAGGTGCTGGTGGGAGAGGATGTGACCCTGGAGTGCTGGGTTTCGGGGGCACCCCCGCCGCACGTCGTGTGGTACAAAGGTGAGACCGGGAGCGCGCCCTGCAGGGCTGTCACACGGGGTGTGACATCAGGAGGGACCCCCAGAGACCCGTGGGGTGCTGATGTGGTGTCTGGGCAGGGGAGCAGGCGGTGGCCACGTTCCCGGCGGGCACGCAGCGCGCGGTGCTGCGGCTGCAGGCGGCGCGGGAGGAGGACGCGGGGCACTACGGCTGCCAGGCCCTGGGCCAGGCTGGCACTGCCTTCGACAGCACCGTGCTGCACGTGGGCTGTAAGTCCTGCTGCATCCCACCCCGTGCTTTTCCACTGCTCTCCTTCCTGGATCAGCTCCCCTCGGCTGCTTTCTGAGCCTCCCGGGTTTCCCAGATGGGAGGTGTCGGTGCTTGGTACACAGGAGGAAGCCTGGTGGGATTTCCCAGCTTTGGTGCAGGAGGCTCAACAAGTGGAGAAAGACAAGGCAGTTTTTATTGCATGGGGGCATGGCGCTTGGGATGCAGCTGGGGATGCAGAGTTCATTCATTGGGATTAGGCAGAGGAGGGAGCTGACTTTTGTGTGTCTGAAAATCCAGGTGAAAGACTTTTGCTGGAGGCAGAAGAGATGGAGGAGCATGAGGAGGAGGGAAGGCTCTGTGTTGAGGACAGCAGGGTTTAAAGCAGTTAAAGATGGAAAAGTGCAAGTTATCTTGTTGTGCCAGGGGTCGATGAGTGTGACTGGAAGAGGTGGAAACTGCAACAGTTCTGACAGCTTTGGAAAAACACCAAATGCTTTAAGTCAGTCTTGTAACTCATCAGGGAACCTGGCTCGTTGTTTTGCAGCCCCATCCCTTCTCCAGGCTCAGCTGTGGGGAAGCTGAACCTGCCTGAGCCCTTTCTCTGCTGCTCTCTCCTCCAGCTGCTCCTCACTTTCCTGAGCCCCTGGGCGACGTGGAGGTGAAGGTTGGGGACAGTGTGAGCCTGCTGTGCCATGTGGAGGGATCTCCCCTGCCACGGGTCACCTGGTCCAGGCAGGACGGGAAGCCCGTGGTGGGCTGGCAGGGACCTCGGGGTGTTTCCAGCCAGCTGGAGGCTGCCCAGCTCCTCATTGACAGTAAGAGCTGAGTGTGCACCCGTTTATTTGTATTTTTAACTTGTGAAAGCTTAGCTGTGCAGTAACAGCCTGCAAGCCTCCAGCTCTGAGGGGTTTGTCCCCACTGGAGATGGGGTCGGGCAGGGGAGGGTGATCCCCACCCTGGAGCTTGCTCTGGGCTGTCCAGCCCCACCAGGCTGAGGCTTCTCCCCCCTGTGCTCCAGGTGCCTCTCTGGATGACCAAGCCATCTACATCTGTGAAGCCCAGAATGAGTTTGGGAAAATCCAGGCCGAGGTCAAGCTCACAGTCACAGGACAGGGTTTGTTTTTCTGTGCTTTGGTCGGGGAATCGATCCCAGCTGTGCTGGCACTGAGTGAGTGGCAGACCAGAGCAGTTGTCTCTGGTCCTGAGCTGGCCACTGTGAATGCTCAGCAAGCCCAGGGCAGGGTTTGGGCAATGGCTTTCCAAGCCCTCTTTGGCATCATATGCTGACATGGACCAAAATGCAGCAAATATCCCCAAATTCCTGGGGGAGTGGAATCGGAGCTGGCTTATGCCAGACCTTGGAAGAAAAGTGATCTAGATCCATTCTCCTGAGCGTTCCTGGCCAGTTTATCACTGATTAATACTGATTGCCTTTCCCCTCTTTCAAGCAGCCCCAGAAATAGCTCTTGCATCCCCCGTGGTCCGTGTGCTCCCAGGCCAGCCCGTGTCCCTGCCCTGTGTGATCCTGGCTGGGAGCCCCTTCCCAGCACGCCGCTGGCTGAAGGATGGGCAGATGGTGAGAATTCCATGCTGCTGGGATGGTGGGTGGGGGGATGGACACCTCCCCTCTGGTGGGGCTTCACTGCAGGATGGGTGCCCCAATTTTTGGGGTGAAAGCTGCTGGGGAAAGAATCCAGTGGATCATTTGTGTTGGGAAGGTGATGTGGGTTTATCTCCACATCGGGATGTTGCTCAAAGATTCATTTCTGGATGTGCCCCAAAGATGCAGGGATGTGTTGGTTTTTGACCCTGCCATCTGTCCTGCTTTCTACTCTGTGCCCCTGTCCAGGTAGCCCCAGGTGACCACTATTCCATCCGGGCTGATGGGAGCCTGCACGTGCACCAGGCATCGCAGGGGGACGCAGGGACCTTCACCTGTGAGGTGACCAACGCCCTCGGCTCGCACAGGCAGGACGTGTCCCTGGTCATCCACGGTGAGTGACAGGGAGCTGGGTGTCCCTGCCCTGCAGTGACACGGGACAGGTGCTCTCCCTGTGCCCTGCTCTCTCTCCCTGTGCCCTGCTCTCTCTCCCTGTGCCCTGCTCTCTTTGTGCTGGATGTGGCCCTGGCCATGCAGGATGAGCCCTGGCCATGCTTCTCTTCCTCCCAGTTCCTCCCAGCATCGAGCCTGGCCCTGTTCTCGTCACTGCTACCGAGGGAGCAGCTGTCATCCTGAGGTGCAATGCCACTGGTGTGCCCCCCCCTGCTGTCACCTGGGCCAAGGTAGGTGACAGGGACAGGGCTGCTGTGCCCCTGGCAGGCTGGGGCTGCCCTGGGGTTCAGGGTGATGTGTTTGAAGGGGATGTAGCTCTCCAGTGTGGCTGTGGCTGCCTGGGGAGGTGGCAAAAAGTGCCCTGGGAAGCTGAGACCAGGGCATGGCTTGTTCTGATGTGTTCAGCACTCTCTTCTTGCCTTTGGGATGTTCAGCTCTTGGGAGAATCCCTGCCTTCCTCCCTTCCCTTTCCTCTGTAGGGCACAGAGCCCATTCCACTGAGCCCACACTACCAACTCGCCCCCGATGGGACCCTCCTGATCCCTTCATCATCCCCTGGGGATGCTGGCACCTATTTCTGCACAGCCACCAATGCAGCAGGGTTCTCCAGCCGGGAGATGCAGCTCTCCATCAGCAGTGAGTGCTCAGGACAGCTCCAGAGGGGGCTGGCCGGGAGAGAGTGACCTGGGAACACTCCTGGCTTCCTTGGAGCACCAATCCAGGTGCCAGATGGGTTTGCAGGATGGGAAGAGAAGTGGGATGAAGGTTGTGGGGCACCTGAAGTGCCCCTGCCCAGCTGTGCTCCCTCTCTATCCAGCAAAGCCCAGGATCAGCGTGAATGGATCACAGGCATCAGACCCTGTCCCTGTCCTGGCTGTGCTGGGGCAGGAAACCACCCTGCCCTGCGAGGTCCAAGGGTCTCCCCCTCCCCTGGTGCTGTGGAGCCGGGAGCCCCAGCCCCTGCCTCTCACCACCACGAGGTAAGGAGGGTTGTGGGTGCTGGGGGCCACGATCTCCTGGGATTTTGTCTGTTCAGAGGGAGGCCAGGTCCATGAAAAGGACTCAGCTGCTTGGCAGGGTGTCCTAGTTTGGAGGGCAGGAACCTCTCTTTGAAATGGAGAATGTAAACCCCCTTCCTCCAAATTATTATAATTTTGAAATCAAGGGGCTCTCAGGCAAAGATATGGGAATTAGGAATAACAGTTCTTTTCTAGGGAAATTAAAATAGAAATACAGCACTACAAAGAAACAAACCCCAAACCCTGACACAGTCAGAGTACAACCTGACACCCGTCAGGCAGGGTGTTGGCAGCAGTCCCATTCCATGGTGGCTGCATCCTCCTGCAGTGACAGATGTGGCTCAGTTGGAGCAGTGCTCCTGTACAAGGTGCAGTTTCCCTCTGGAGCTCCAGTGCTGATGTGGAGAAATCCGGTTTTCCTCTGGAGTCCAGTGGAGAAAGGGGCTCCCTTAGTGTCCCAAAACCTCTGTTTTTATCTTGGTAAGAAATGTTGGGCTCTTCCCCCTGGCTGGAGCAACTCCCAATGGGATGCAGTAATTTTATCAGTGCCACAGTGGGACTCAATGGCCATGAGCAGAAAATGACTGGCTGGAGGAAGGATGGGTTGTGAAAAGATAAAGAACACTGCCCTGCCTGGTTTCAATGGATGGGTCATTGGCAGAATATCTGCCGTTGAGATAAGGATCACTGCCCCCACCCTCAACAGATGGTGATAGAATAGGTACATTTATCACACCCTGTATTGTAACCCAAGACACAGGGAGGTGTGAAGGACACCCCTGGCATCTTGTGACCAATGCTCAGTGCAGGAGCTGAGGCAGCTGAGCAGTGCTGCGTTAGCTCTGCTCTCCTTGGAGAGCACCAGGATTTTTTTCCATCTTCCAAACATCTGCTGGGGCCAAGCAGCTGCTTCCAATCGTTCATGTGCCTACCCTGGACACAGGGCTGGGGTTGGGAAGGAAAGACAACTCCAGTGCAGCTCCTCACCCTGCTGTCTGTCTGCCTTTGTGCACATTCCTGCCTTGTGCTGTCACAAGGTCAAGGATGTGCCTGGGGATGGTGGATCCCCAGCTGGGACCAGGGCTTGATGCTTCTTGGGACGAGGTTTGGCACACAGTTTTTAGCCCAGCAGTGGCTTTGTCTGCACTGGGATGTGGGGTTTTAGGCCAGTTTTGATTCAATGAGTGACTCTCAGAGGGACAAATCAATTTGTTGATGGTGTTGAAGCTGATGACAACTGTAAGACAGTCATTTAATGTGATTTAATGGGGGAGGGTAAACACACATCCAACCATTCTCCAGGTTTTCTGGTGTCTTGGTCTTCCAATGTTTTCTCCATATGTTAGCACCATGTTGGAAGGGACACCCTAAAGTCACAGCCCCAGTCTTGGGGCTAAACCCTTCTTTCCATATACCTGAGGATTACTGTGACCTGGGGAAACAGGAGCATCTTGGTTTTGCTCTTCTTGGGGGATGTATTGCCTTGCTGTTTGTGTCTGATTTGCCATGGTTGTTGCTGGCTGACCTGTGCTGCTCCCCACATTCAGCTGGCTTGTCCCTGCTGGGTGATTTATGGGAGCACACGAGGAGGAATCTGCAGCCGTGGGCTGAGATGATGTTATGTCTGTGGAGCACATGAGGCTGGGAATGAGAGCATGGCCAGCTCCAGCTGCGGGGACTGTGCTCTGGGGGGACCCTTGTCCTCCTTCATCCCCCTGGGCTCACGTGCTGCCTCGTGCTGAGCTCATACAGGGGCTGAGCAAAGGGGATTTGCCCCCATGAGTGGCTGTGCCACCCTCTTTGAATGGGGACTGGCCATGGTGACCTTCTCTAGGTGATGGTGAGCTCTCAGCCCTTAGCTCCTGCCCAGGGTTGGGTGTTTCTCCCATCCAGCTTTTCTGTTCCTCCTCCCCCAAGGTACAGTGTCCTCCCTTCAGGATCCCTCCACCTGGCAGAGCCCCAGGTGACAGACACCGGCCTCTACACCTGCACGGCCACCAACGCTGCAGGGAATGCCTCTCTCAGCTACAGCCTGCACGTCCAAGGTTCAAGCACCCTCCCTGGGCTCCCTGGGAGCTGCACCCTCCAAACCCTTGGCTGCTCTCACATCCCTGTGCCAGGGTCTGAGGGTGGTGCCAGGCTGAGATCCCCTCTCCCCTCAGCTCCCCCCCAGCTGTGGATTGGAGATGGGGAAAGACACCTGGCAGCTGTTGCCAACACCTCCCTGAGGATTCACTGCCACGCCATGGGCATCCCCCCACCCCAGATCCAGTGAGTGCTGCAGAGTGCTGGGTGCTCCAGGGTGGGTGGTAGGGGCCCTCAGTGGGGAGGCATCCATTCCTTCTCCTTGTCCCTGGTGTCCTCTGCTGGCACTGCCAGCCCCATTCCAGGTGACAAGGGGACAGTCCTTGCTGCCAGCACTGCACTGTTCATCCTGTTGGTGTGCAGAGCAGGGTGTGGGTGGTGGCAGGACAGACCAAGGACTCACTGCCTGTCCCCTTCCTCACAGGTGGCTGAAGGACGGGCACCCTCTGGATGGGCAGGAGGGTGTGGTGCTGTCCGAGGATGGTGGCACTCTGCTGGTCACCCGAGTGGGGCTGGGTCACCAAGGGCTCTACATGTGCCAGGGCAGCAACTGGGCAGGGCTGGCCCAGGCAGAGGTGCAGGTTTCAGTGCATGGTGAGTGCAGCATCTGGGGTGAGACCTTTTATCCATCCTCTGCATTGGGGAGAACGTGGCTGCCCAAAGGGAGGTGGGAGTTCTTGGCCCAGATTTTTGGTAGGTGCAGGGTCACTGGCTCGATCCCTTGGGATCTTGCTCTTGGTCAATGAAGCTGAGAGCTGATGGCCATGGCACCACAGTGAATCCTTGACCGGTGTTCCTGCTGGAGGGTCCTCCCCAGCCCCATTTCCCCTCCACCAGCAGGATGTGACCCTGAAGGTGCCAGGTGAGAAACCAGGCAGGGAATGGAGATCCCTACCTGGGAAGGATGAATGTCTCATTGGGACAGGGACCAAACCTGCAGGGTGCCTTGGGGAGCAGTGCTGGTGCCATGGGGTGATGTGGGGACCGAGCTGTGGATCCTGGCTGTGTGCCCAGAGCCATCCATGAGCCTGGCTGTGCCCAGGGCCCTGGGGCTGCAGACAGCCTGGGTCACACAGAGCCATTGCAGTGCCCCCAAACATCGAACCCAGCGCGGTGGATCTGGCCATCCCTGAGAACAGCACGGCATCCCTGGAATGCCTGGCCTCGGGGCTCCCTGCTCCCGGTGAGTCTGTCCTGTCCTTCAGCTCTTGCTCCCGAATCCTTGTGGTTTTCCCTGGCTGAGGGGGCAGCAGCATCGCTCCTGTCAGCTCAGCTCAGCTCTCTGCCTCCCTCCAGACATCACCTGGTACAAGGGGCAGGAGCAGCTCGGGGCTGGAGCAGGACTGAGCCTGTCCAGGGATGGGAAGCGCCTGGAGATCCCCCGTGCCCGGCTCTCCGATGCCGGCAGCTATCGCTGTGTGGCCTCCAACGGGGCCGGCGTGGCTGAGCTCTGGTACAGCCTGCAGGTCACTGGTGAGTGCAGCTGGGCTTTGCTGACAGATGGAGGCTTCCCCCCTGGATACAGCCCTGGAAGAGGGCTCTATCAGACCCCTGTCCTCTGCTTCATTTGCAATTCCAGTCATGCAATCCATGATTGTGTTCATCCCAAATGATGTCCTGGAAAGCCATGGCCCTATGGATGGGTATTGCCAGGTCCCCATTATGGGGTCACCTACACACCCTGTCTCTTTTGCACCCTGTGTCCTGGTGACATTTCTGTCCCCCTGGACTCAGTGGTGACTCCTGGGCTGCTGCCAAGACAGGCACTGGATGCTTTTCCTCGCTTGATCCGAGCATCCCTGCAGCTTCCCAAACCACTCAGCATGTCCACAGCGCCGGGGGCTGAGCCAGGCTCTGGCTTTTCTCTAGGCCAGTTGGTGGAAGTCCTGCAGGCAGGTGGCCAGGGAGTGGAGAAGATCCAGTTCTCCTGCTCTGGGCTTGTTCCTGCAGTCTCTTCCCAGGGAAATGTTTGCACGTCTGCCGTCCTGGCTCGGGTGGATTGTTTGGGTTCTGCTGTTTTTGTTTTTCAAGGGTTTCTGGGTGTTGGAGCTTTTCTTCTCCAAACTGATATCCCTCATGGGAAGGAGTTACCATTTTCTAGCCAGCTGTATTTATGAGCAGCTGAGAATATCATCTGATAATGGAAAGAGTTGGGTAACCTTCAGTGAGCAGGGCTGCCTAATAAGGCTGTGTCTGGCCAGGCTGACCTTGGCCTGCTTGTGGGATGCTTGGTCATCCTCTGCTGTTGGCCACGTGCAATTAAAAGCATCCCTCGCTTGGCTGGAGAGACAACATTATTGTTTCCACATGAAGCCAGGGCAGGGGAATGTCACTGGGCTTTTTGTGGCACCCAGCAGGGCTGTAGGGAGTGTGTATCCAGCAGGATGGAGCTCCAGAGAGGAGCTGCCCTTCTGCTCTTGTCCAGTGCTATCAGTGAGCTGCTCCTCTCATCCCTGCAGTGCCTCCGTCCTTCTCCTCACCGGAGCCTGAGGCCGTGTCCGTGCTGGAGGGACAATCTGTCCAGCTGGCCTGCGAGTGCCATGGGATCCCCCTGCCCTCCCTGAGCTGGTGGAAGGACGGTAGGGCCCTGTTCCTCAGCCTCACCTCTCCCCACATGGGCTGACCCAGCTGTTGGTCTCCTTGGAGCAAGGAGCGCTTTTTGTTGAGCAGTATCCAGCTCTGGCTGGAATTTGTCCTGCTGGGAGCCTGAGGGAAAGCTGCTGTCCCTTCCCTGGGCAGGTGAGCCCCTCTCCATGCAGGCAGGGAGCCCAAAGCTGGTGTCCCCAGGAGGGAACATGGTGTACATGGAGAAGGTCGAGCTGCTGGACCAGGGGACGTACGTGTGCGAGTGCAGGAACGCTGCTGGCAGCAGCAGCAAGGAGCATCACCTGGAGGTGCACGGTGAGCATGGGGACCAGAGACCTGCAGGGTGGGTGGAGGAGCTGTGACTTCTCTCCATGCAAGGTCCAGCTGGACCCAAAAGCCATTGCCTGGTGCCTTGGATATTTTGGAAGGGATGCTGGCACCTGGGTCAGCTTTACCCCTCCACACGTGCACGGCTGAGGGAGTTGCTGCACATCCCCTCCACCCTGTGTCCCTCTGCCTGCAGCACTGCCAAGGGTCCAGGGCAGCAGCAACACCCTGAGGAGGGTTTCTGTCATCGAGGGGGGCGAGACAGTCCTGGAGTGCGAGGCCAAGGGGACACCAGCACCGTGGGTGACGTGGCTGAAGGACGGGCAGCCCGTGGCTGCTGGGGACAGGCTCCTGCTGACAGAGCAGGGGAGGCGGCTGCACATCCCCAGGGCAGAGGTGGCCCATGCAGGACACTACACTTGCCTGGTCAGCAGCACAGAGGGGCAGGAGCAGAGGGAGTTTGATGTTGTGGTGCATGGTAAGGATGTGGGATGGGGTGGGGTGGATGCAGGCAGGATGGGGAGGGTGGTGATGTGGAGTAGATTCGGACAATCCAGCATGTAGCAGGGTTATGTTTCAGGAATGGCTGTAGAACTGTGTCCATCAGGCAGGAGTTTCTTTCCAGAGCCATCCCAGCAGATCATCTCTCATAAAGTCCTCTACTACCCAGGGACTTGGGGAAACCTCACGGGACAAGGTCATTGAGTTATTAAAGGTCTGAGGTGGCTCAGGCTGTGTGGCCATCCCAGTGTGACACCTGTAAGCCTCAGGTGTGCAGGTAAGTGTCACATCCTTGCTGTGGGTCACCTGTCCCATAGCACCTTTAAAGTCACCATCAGGTGATGCTAAGGGTCCTTCTGGGTTCGTGTCCTAAAACTGTGCAAAGCAAGGTGGGAAAAACCAGCTTCACTCCGTTCTCCCCTCTGTTTCTCTCCTTTGATGTCCTGTCTGCTTTGCAAATGGATATCCATCTTTTTCTGCATCCCCAGTTCCTCCTGAGTTCATTCAAGGATCAGGATTGACAACCAATGTCAGCGTTTCCCTGCAAGGATCCCTGACCCTGACCTGTGAGGCCACAGGCATTCCCCAGCCCACCATCACCTGGTTCTGGGGTGGCTCTCCTGTCATCCCCAGCGAGCACACACACTTGCTTTCAGGTCAGCTGAGTGCTGAGAGAGATGAGTGCTTTGGGAATGTGTTTTGCCCCAACGCTGATGAGTTCAAACTCATGGTGGAGCTCCAGCCCCACAGGAGCAGAGCTGGGATTTGCTGGTCTCTGGATCAGGGCCCTGAGACCTCTCTGCTCTGTGCTTCCAGGGGGCTGGCTGCTGAGGCTCACCCGTGCACGAGCCCAGGACGGTGGTCACTATTCCTGCCTGGCCAGCAATGCAGCTGGGGAGGCCAGGAGGCATTTCTACGTGGAGGTCCTAGGTGAGGAGGAGTTTTCTGTCTGCTGCAGGATTCCTGGTGGGGTTTGAGAGCTCCACCCTTGCAGGAACAGACATGAGTTAAGACTGGACATGCTGGGTGTGCTGGAGTCCTTGGGATGTGAGCTCAGAGGCCAAGCTGGCCAGCTGCTGAAGTCTCTGGGGGCTTGTGTTCCCAGTTCCTCCCCACATTGAGAATGCAGATGAAGAACACACCTTCAGAGTGCCCAAGGGTCACCCTGTCACCTGGTCCTGCCTGGCTTCAGGTGAGCATCAGGTGGGAGATGGGCTCAGGGATAGACCTGAGTCTCACTTTGGGGTGTGGATGGCTCCATTCAGAGATGTGGAAACAGCTGAAATGGGCTGCAGAGCTCTCTTGGGATGGTTCCTGGCTTTGCAGTTGTGCTGTCCGGGAAGCGCTGGGGAGGGGACGCCCACATGGGGATCCTGTTCCACAATGTAAGCTCCAATCTTTCCCAAATGGAGCTAAAATTCCTCTAATCTCATTTTTCCTTTAGTGATGGGAATAATTAATCACCTCCCACTCAGGACAGTTCTCTTTCTTCTTGCTGGCTCATCCAGCAGCCTCTAAAATCCTGATCCAGATCATGATAATTCTGATTTGGGATGATGTCCCTGCTTTCCAGAAAAGCTCTGACAGTGACCCCAGCCAGGCTGTGCTCACACATGGAAAAACTTCACACAAAGACCAAAACCTGCTTTCCATCCCTCACAGGCAACCCACAACCTAGGATCACCTGGCTGAAAGACAACCAGCCTCTCCCTGGCACCTTCTCCATCTCCCCCGATGGCTCCTTGTTCCACATCCCCCAGGCCTCCCTGGCCCATGCTGGTCGCTATTCCTGCTTAGCCTCCAGCTCTGTGGGAAATCAGACCAGGCACTACCTGCTGGATGTTTTGGGTATGAGATGCCTTTGGATGGAGGCTTAGTGGGTTTTAATGGCCTGCCCCAGGTAGGTGGGGAGGATCCCTTTTCCTGCAGCCAAAGCGTGGCATGGAGCTGTCCCAAACCCTTGTGAGACCTCTTGGAGGAGCAGAAAGCTCCTGTTTAGTGCAGGATCTGTCTCTGATGGTGGCTTGTGGGAAGGAGGGATGTGTCTTCTGGATCTCTGTATTTTTGGAGGGCAGCAAGACAGGGCAGAGTCTGAAGTCGGCACACACTGTGTCAAGTCCAACTCCCTGAACCTGGACCATGCTGTCTGGTGGGGGCTGGAGCACTGTGAAGCCTCAGTGTGTGCTGGTGCTGATCTAACACACAACCACGTCTCTGCAGCCAGCCCCACCTTTGCTCGAGACGATGCTGCTGCAGAGGAAGTGACAGTGATCATCAACAACCCCATCTCCCTGCTCTGCGAGGCTCTGCCACACCCATCTCCCAACATCACCTGGCTCAAGGACAAGGTTCCTCTCAAAGCATCCAGGAATGTCCTCCTGCTCCCTGGTACCATGCTGCTCTGCCTGTCTGGGGTGGCCCCTTGCTGTGTATGCCTTGGGGAGGGGAGCAGGGCCTTTTCTTGGTCTGGATGGGCGGTGAGTGAGTGGGATGGTGAGAAGTCATCATCCTGCAGGACCTGAGGGCTCAAGGAATCAGCTGGTTTAGGGCTCTTCCAGCCAGGCTTGCAGGTGCTCAGCAGGTCCCTTGAGATGCCTTCAGGTGCTGCATGGGGGGACAGAGCTGAGGCTGTGAGCTCCCTCTCAGGAGACCCCCTTTGCCCAGGTGGCCACGGGCTGCAGATCCTGAATGCCCAGGAGGAGGACACGGGCACCTACAGCTGCGTCGTGGCCAGCGAGGACGGGGAGGCTGTCAAGAGCTATGCTGTGAAGGTCCTGGGTGAGGAGCTCCCCGTGTCCCTCCTGATTCCTGCAGTGACCCCACCACTGTAACCAGGCCAGCGCTGCTTCCTTTGGCTTCCCTTTGTCTTTTCCCCGCTAGTTCCTCCTTGGATTGCCAGAGAGGATCCTTTGGGGGAATTTGCTGTGAAAGAGGTGAAAACCAAGGTGAACAGCACAGTGGTGCTGGAGTGTGAGACCTGGGCTGTGCCCGAGCCAACCATCCGCTGGTACAAGGACAAGCAGGTGAGGTCCCAGAGCTGCTGGGTTTGGGGACTGCCCCAGGCACATGGAGTGGGGTTCTGCCTCACTCCTGGGTGTGTAATCCTCCTCCCACCCTTCTCTTTCTTCCTACAGCTTCTGGCAAGCTCTGAACGCCTCCAGATCCTCAGTGAGGGGCAGGTGCTCCAGATCCAGCCAGCTGGGGTCTCAGATTCGGGGCACTACACCTGCGTGGCCACCAATGCTGTGGGTGAAGATGACAGGGACTTCATCGTGCATGTCCAGGGTGAGCCCTGGGCACAGAGCCAGCACCCAGAGCAGGGGGGTCTCAGCAAGAGCAGAGGTCCTCAGGGGTCCCTTGTGGGAGCACAGAAGGGTGAGCAGGAAAGAAATTTAAGCCTGCTGGAAAACAACATCTCCTCATCTCCAGTGAGGGCAGATGCTGTGGATGCAGCTGGGGGTCGATGTCTCTGCTCCCCACAGCTGACCACAGCCTGTCCCCGCAGTGCCCCCCATCTTCCAGCAGCAAACAAGCCCCAAAGAAGCCCTTGAGATATTCTATCGGGAGGAAGATCAGGATGGGGAGGTGACAGAGCACCGCCAGGCTGTCCTTGGCCAGCCCACCGCCCTCTACTGCGACACCAGTGCCATCCCACCCCCCCAGCTCACCTGGTACAAGGATGGGGAGCCCCTCTCCCCTGGCCTGGGGGTGCTGATGCTGCAAGGTACTGGGTAGTGGGTGTGAACCCCACTGTGGGCTTTGTTGGGAGCATCCATAGCATGGAGGAGGTTGGATCCTGTCCCCTTCCTCTTGCCAACACACACAGCACCCATGGGACCTCTGAGTCACTGGGGCTGTGCAGGGCTCTGTGCAGGACTGGGGGATATCCCACAGACCCTTCCCTGTGCCCTGCCCCATGTCCCGTGTCACAGGGGGCCGGGTGCTGCAGCTGCAGGCGGTGCAGGAGGGGGACAGGGGCAGGTACACCTGCGAGGCGGCCAACGCTGCGGGACGGGACCGGCTGCACTACGAGCTGGAGGTGCTGAGTGAGTACAGGGACAGGGGACACTGGGGACACTGGATTGAGTCATGGTGGCAGCCCCATAACCACCTGCTTCCAGTTGCCCCTGCCATCCATGGTGGCACAGAGGACCTGGTGGAGGAGGTGACGGCCACCATCAATGGCACTGTCCGCTTTGAGTGTGAAGCTACTGGGCACCCAGAGCCCGCAGTGTCCTGGCTCTGGAATGATCTCCCCATCGAGGCTGGCCCACGGCACCAGCTCCTGGAGGGTGGCACAGTCCTGCAGGTTGGTGTTGCTCTAAGCAGGTGAGAGACACAGGAGACAGCAGATGGAGGGGATGGGGCATCCTTTCCCCCCCAAAAGGACGCTACCCTGGTCTCACCAAGATCCCCATGGGAGCCCCAGCATCTCCCCAGCTCAGGGCAGCCCTCAGTGGTGCTCTCCCTGTGCAGGTGGCAATGGTGGAGGCAGGTGACACCGGGAGATACACGTGCATGGCTGAGAACCCGGCCGGGTCAGCCGAGAAGCACTTTGCCCTCGCTGTGCAGGGTAAGGCATCGCCCCTGCCCTGGTCACTGATTGACTCCCCTCCTCCTCTTCCTCCACCAACTGGAGTTTGTGGCTCTGGAGCTACATGACTGCCTCTGTCCCCCAGTGCTGGTCACAGCTCTGTCCCCCTGTGCTGGTCACACTCTCCCTGTGTCAGGGGGCTGAGGTGTCACACGCTCTGAGCAGGCGAGAGCCTTGGTGCATGTTTCCTCCTGGGGAGGCATCAACCTCCACACTGATGGCTCCCCTTTGGTGCTGTTTTTTGGGTGCACTGCAGGAGAAGCTCCCTGGAGTGTGGGTACAGACCCCGAAAACGTTGATGGCATTGTCAATGGCAGCGTCTCACTGGTGTGTGACATCCAGTCCCACCCGGCTGCAGACATCGCCTGGTACAAGGATGGGCACGTCCTGCAGCCCAGTGAGGAGGTGGCTGTCACCCGAGGTATGTTGGGATGAGCCAGGATGATTACCTGTGCCCTGGATCCCCCTTTTTGGATGCCACATGTGGGTCTGGAGCTCAGCCTTTGGGTTGTATGACACACTGATGACACACTGCTGAGTGATCTCCTCTGGAGATGACCAAGGGCTGCATCCTGCAGAACTCCATGCTGCTGCTTCCTGGCAGCTCATGTCCTTTCCTGTGGGGCACAGCAAGGCTTTGGACCTCAAAGATGAGACTTCCATGGCCAGTCTCCTTTTGGATGGAGCTTGGCTGGGTGCTGGGGGATCAGTCAACTTGCAGGCGTGGTGGCCCAGAGCTGGTCCTGCTCCAGGCTGTCCTGATTCCCTGTTCTCCTCTCCTTCCAGGCTCTCAGGTGCTGCATCTCCCTCACCTGCAGCTTTCCAACTCAGGCACATACATGTGCATGGCCCTGAATGTGGCCAGCCAGGATGAGAAGAGCTTCATCCTCACTGTCCATGGTAAGTGGTGAGGGCTCAGCAGGGAGCTCTGAGCACACACCGAGGAGCTGACAGTGAACCTGTCTGTCTCACACCCCTGTCCCTCCTCATCCTCCTCAGAACCCCCAGGCATCCAGGACCCACAGCAGGAGACCCTTGAAGCTGACATGGGGACAGTTCTGGTCCTGACCTGCCAAGTCACTGGTGTGGCCGTGCCCACTGTCACCTGGCTGAAGGACGGGCGCCCGCTGGGTGTGTGTGCAGGGGAGCACCGTGCCAGGCTGCCACCCCAGCCTCGCTGCTGATCCCCTCCAAGCACTCCTGCCTCAGTTTCACAACTTCTAATCCTGCTGCAAGAGACCCTCAGGGCAGCACAGGGAGGGGACAGAGCATGAAGGGGCTGGCCTTTTTCCTGGATGCTTTTAGGAAACCTCAGGGTCATTCCTGAGGCTCGAAGCAACGGGATGTGGGCACAAGATGTGATGGAGGGATACATAGGGGTGAGCTGGGACAGGGGTTTGCCTCCAAACCAGTGGCTCTTTTCTCGTGTAAAGCTCCAGCAGTGAACTGTGCAAAAACCCTGCTTTGCTTTAACAGTGCTCCCAAACCTGGGTCCTGGCAGGGAAGGGGGAAGCACAGCAGTGAGCTCAATGGAGGAGCACTGCTCAGCCCCCTTCTGTCTCCTTGCAGAGATGAGCCCAGAGCAGGGTCTGGTGTCTGGGGGGGCCCAGCTCCAGCTCAGCCCCCTCCAGCCCTTCCACCAGGGCCAATACACCTGCCTGGCACAGGGCCCAGGGGGCGAGACACGCCAGGACTTCGTGGTGCTGGTTCGAGGTAGGGCTTCCCCGAGCAGCCTGCTCCCTGTGGGCTCTGCCTCAGAGGTGAGCCTTCCTCCCGCTCCTCCTCCTCAGCCTCCCTCTCTCCTCGGTGCAGTGTCCCCCCAGATCAGCAGCTCAGGGCACCCCAGTGAGCACAGCGTGCTGGAGGGCAGCAGGGTGAGGCTGGAGTGCCGGGCAGAGGGGCAGCCCACCCCCCACATCTCCTGGCTGAAGGACGGGCAGCCCCTGGGACTGCAACCCCCCTCAAATGCCCGGTGAGTCTGGGGGGGACACCCCAGGGGCTCAGGGTCCCCATGGCCAAAATTGCTGGGCAAGACTGGTTGAGCTGTGCTGCTTCTTGCTGGTGCTTGGTCTGGGATGCGCTGATCCTGGCTCTTTGCTTAGGGAATATTATCCTGGGATAAACCTTGGGGTCCTGGTTGATGCCCTGACCTTGCAATGTGCCCCAGAACCCTGACCCTTGGCTGTAAACTGAGCACAGAGCACTTCTGCCCTAGGGGCGCGTTCAGGATGAGCACACAGCTCACTGTCCCCTCGTCCCCACAGGGTGTCCCCGGATGGCAGCACCCTGCTCCTCGAGGGGCTGCGAGCTGCCGACTCCGGAGCTTACACGTGCCTGGCCCGGAACAGCCTGGGCGAGGACACGCGGCTGCACTCGCTGAACGTGCTGGGTGAGCAGGGCTGGGACCCTCGGGGCAGCGCCGGGGCCACCCCCACCCCCGGCAGCCCCAGCAGCCCCTCTGTCCCTCTGTCCCCTCGCCCAGTCCCTCCCACCATCGAGAGAGGCGCGGATGACTCGGAGATGGTCCGTGGTGTCCTGTCCTCCTTGGTGACACTGCAGTGCTGGGCACGGGGGTCCCCTCCTCTGCACGTGAGCTGGCTGAAGGACGGGCTGCCCCTCCGGCTGTCCCCTCGTGTCACCCTGCTCTCGGCTGGGCGCATCCTCCGGTGAGAAGTGACCCTGGAGCAATGGTCAGCCGCAGGTTTGGGGCTGGTACCCGGGTTTGCATGAGGGCACTGCTGCTCCCTGATGTGGCCCAGTGTCACCTCGGGAAGCAGGGGGTGACCCCGAGCTGACACCTCCTCCCCCTCCCCGTGTCCCATCCCATGGATCAGGATCTCCCAGGCACAGCTCTCCGATGCCGGGCGCTACACCTGCGTTGTCTCCAGCCGGGCGGGAGTGGCCGATCGCAGCTTCGTCCTGCAGATACAGGGTACAGGGCAGGGGGCTGGGGAGGGCAGAGGGGGGCACCCAGACACTGCTTTTGTTGGCAGAGCACGCGTTGTGCATTGCAGCCCATTCCCAAGCAGGGTCCTGAGCCATTCCTCGATTGCTGGGGAGGGTTGGAAGGGATGGAGCAAAGCAGGACCAATCTCAGAGCATCCTGCGGGAGGGCTGAGCCACCTCTGGCTGCTCGCAGGGAGTGGCCAAACCCACCCCGTGTCTGGGGACCCGACTTTTCTCCCCAGTTCCCCCTGTCCTGGAGAGCCCCGAGGGCAGTGAGGAGCAGATGGTGGCTGAGGGCTCCGATGTCACTTTGACCTGCGAGGCCAGTGGGTCCCCAGCGCCGTCAGTGACCTGGCTGAAGAACGGAGAGCCCCTGGGGCAGCAGGGTGCCCGGGTGCCTGGTGGCCCACAGCTGAGCCTGGTGGCCGTGGCCCCGGGTGATGCAGGCATTTACTCGTGCCTGGTGGTGAATGAAGTGGGAGAGGTCAGCAAAGCCTTCCGCCTCGTGGTGATGGGTGCGTGTCATCCCTCTGGGATTTGGGAAGGGCAGCTTAGCCCATTTTTTGGGAGCAATGAGGAGATGAGCCCTCCTGTGCTGCTGTGTGCCTTGCAGAGCCACCCCGTGTTGAGGGTGCATCCCATCCCACTGAGATATCCCTCACTGTGGGCACCCCTCTGGAGCTGACCTGTGTGGTGATGGGTGTCCCCATGCCCACTGTCACCTGGGAGAAGGATGGACTGCTGCTGGCAGGGCCCTCGCTCGTGTCAGGGAATGAGAGCACCCTCCACATTGAGAGCACTGAGGTAGGAACTCCACTTTTTTCTCCCTATCTGGGTTTTCTTTTTGTGCCTCAATTTTTCCCTCTTCTGGCTGTGCAGGTGGCTGATGCTGGCTTGTACACCTGCCTGGCCACTAGCCCTGCAGGGGAGGACAGCAGGAGCTTCCATGTCAGCATCCAAGGTAGTGTGACCCCAGCAGTGCAGGAGGAGGGGGCTAGCAGCGGGGGCTGCAGGATGGTCCAAGCCTTGGGGACCCAGAGAGATGGAATATCCTTTTTTGGGGTTGGTGTGGGCTCCAAAAGAGAGATCTGGAGCACAGTGATGGTCCTGCATGACTTTTAGGCACAGGGGTGGGGGTGTCCAACCCACGTGGCACCCCCTGACCCCCCTGGGCCATGTCCCACAGCTCCCCCCAGCACTGGCAGCAGCGGGGAGATCCCCATCATCACGGCTGTGGCAGGGGGGCAGCTCCTGCTGGAGTGCCCGGAGGCTGCTGAACCCCACCCCAACATCGAGTGGCACTGGGAGGGCTCCCTGCTGCAGGTACCTGTGACGGGGCCAGGGGGTCAGGGACAGGGATGCACCAGCACCATCCTCCTGCTGATGGGTCCGGGGGTTTTAGGAGGATGCCCGCAGGCAGGTCCTGGCCCAGGGGCGTTTCCTGCAGCTCCGGGCGGTGGCTGCGGAGGATGGTGGCGAGTACAGCTGCAGGGCCACCAGCCCCTCCGGGGACACCGGCCCGCGCGTCCGGGTGCAGCTTCACGGTGAGTGCTGCCCTGCCCTGAGTGCCGGCTCCTTCCCGGTTAAATCCAGGATGTGGGATATTGCAGGGTGTTACGGTCGGGTGATGGGATTGCAGGGCTGGACTCTGCCCAGCCCACTGTGCTGCTCTGGGCTGGCGTCCCCCATCCCTGAGCTTTATCCCACACTCTCGGTGTGGCTCTGGGTGCTGCTGCAGTGGCCCCGGAGATCCAGGCGGGCCCCGAGGAGGTGAAGGTGCTGCTGAACAGCTCGGCCGTGCTGCCGTGCCGGGCAGAGGGGTGGCCCGTGCCCCGGGTGACGTGGAGGAAGGATGGCCGGCTCCTGCCCCTGCCTGGGAGCGACAGGTATGAGGCTCTGCGGGTTGGAGGCACCAAGAGTGGTGCTCAGATCATGCCATCCTTCACAGCAACAGGTGACTTAGTGTGCCAGTCACCCTGTGGACAGCTGTGCTCTGTCCTCACACCAGCTCAGTGGGCAAGAGCTGCATGTGGCTGCAGTGGCACTCGTCACCTTCCCAACCCCTGCTCCCTGTGAGATGCAGCTTGGCCATGCAGAGCCCCCACAGGGTTCTCTTGCTCTCCCTCTTCAGGCTGCAGCTCCTGCCTGGAGGCTCCCTGCAAATTGACCCTGTCCAGGTCCAGGATTTGGGCCATTACCTCTGCATGGCGTCCAGCCCTGCTGGCTCTGACCGGCGGGGCCTGGACCTCCATGTCCTGGGTAAGTGGGAGAGCTGGATGGATCCCTCCTGCAACCCACCACTGCTGGGCTGCTCTCAACCATGCAATGGTGTGCTGCTGTCCTCTGCTCATCGCTGCCATGCCCCTCCACAGTCCCTCCTGCCATCACACCTGGGCCCTCCAACCTCACCCTGCTGGCTCAGCAGCCAGCCACGCTGGGCTGTGATGCCTGGGGGTCCCCTGAGCCCCACATCAGGTGGGAGAAGGATGGTCACCCCCTGAACCCACACCTCTCACCTGGCACCTACAGGTACCTGCAGCACCCTCTGCCTTGTGCACCCAAGGGTTCCCCTGCAGGGTGGGGTTTGCCCTTCCCACTGCTTCCTGTGGGACAGGGCTGATCCTGATGTGTCTCTCCCTGCACAGTTTGCAGTCCTTAGGGTCACTGCTCATCTCCAGCCCTGGGCCCCGGGACGAGGGGAGGTTTGAGTGCATCGCCACCAACGCTGCTGGAGAGGCACGGAAGCTCTTCCTCGTGTCTGTCCATGGTGAGCTCCTGGGGCTGGGGTCTTGCTGAGAGTGACTTTCCCAGGATCTGTCACCACCTGGGTGTGATGTGGATGTGCTCCAGCCCCACATAGGGTTGGGTCTCCACTCAAAAACTGGGCTTGGGAATGGACAAGAGGGGAAAAGAAATTAATACTCTTGCCCATATGAACAGGGACAGAATCCTCTTCAACATCTGCCATACAGCCCTGCTCACCTCTCTCCCTCCTTTCTCCAGTGCCCCCCACCATCGCTGATGACCTCACAGATGTGGTTGTCACCCGGCTGTCCCCTGCAATCCTCACCTGCTACGCCTCGGGCGTGCCCCCACCCGCGGTGTCGTGGAGCAAGGAGGGGGCTCAGCTGGGCAGCAGAGGAGGGGGCTACCGTGTCCTGCCCAGAGGTACAGCACAGGGCAGCACAGCCCAAGCAGGGACAGGGGTCCCTGCCAGCCCTCCTGCCTGCACCCCTGCTCTGCCTGCTGTTTTGCAGGAGCCCTGGAGATCAGGCAGGCACTGCCCGCTCACAGCGGCCGCTACACCTGCACAGCTCGGAGCACCGCGGGCACAGCGAGGAAACACATCTGGCTCACTGTGCATGGTACACACACGGCTCCAGGCTCCTGCTGCTGGGGGTTCTGCACCCTCTTCCCATAGTAGCACTTCCCTGCTCTTCACAGAGCCTCCTGCCTTGAAGCCCCTGCCTGGCATGGTGATGGTGATGGTCAACACCAGCGCGGTGCTGAACTGTGAGGCCACAGGCGTCCCCCGGCCGGAGGTCACCTGGCAAAAGGATGGTGTTGGCATCACTGGAGGTGAGCAGGAGGGTGCTAGGGGCTGGCAGAGCCCACATTACCTGCCAGCCTTTACCTAGGGGGAGATTTAGGTGCCAGGGGTTTGTAGCCATCCTGGCAGGTGTGTTGTGTCACTGTGCATGGGTCCTCCTGGCTCCCTGCTGCTGTCCTAGCTGGGTGTGGTGGCCACTGGAGCTGTTCCATGGAGACTCCTTGGGAAGAGGCACTGCTGTGGGGAAAGCAGTTCCTGCTCATCATCCCTCTGTGCCTTGGCTCAGCTGTACTGTCCCATCCTGTCCTTCATTTCTGCCAGGCTCTGGGCTGAAGGTGCTCCCCAACGGGCAGCTCCGTCTCCTCCGAGCAGCCCCAGAGGACGCAGGCACCTACCTGTGCATGGCTCACAACCCCTCGGGCACCGCTGCAGGGAGGACCAGGCTCGTTGTGCAAGGTACAGCAGGGACCAGAGCCCCAGTGCTCACCCCTCTGCTCAGCCCCCTCCCCAGCAGCACCTCGCAGCAAAACGTGGCTGCCAAGCTGCGAGCAAGTCCCTGCCCTTCTGCCCCATGCAGTGCCCCCCATCATTGCTGCCGGCCCTCTGGAGCTGGTGGTCCTGGAGGGGCTGGAGGTGCTGCTGCCCTGTGCCGCCCGTGGTGTCCCCGAGCCCCGCGTGTCCTGGAGCCGGGAGGGAGCCCTGCTGCGGGGTGGGAAGGCCACAGTGCTGCCCTCCGGGGAGCTGCTGCTCCGGGATGTGCAGGTGAGCGCTGTCCCCTGGGGCCGCTGGGAGGTTGGAGTGCTGAGGAACACGTGTCTGCTGCTGCTGAAGAGCGTTTGGGTGGTTGTGAATATATCTGGCAGAGTGAGAGCCCTGTGCAGTCCTTGCCACAGGCTGGAGGGTTGGGCCAGAGTGAGATTGCTAACGTGGGCTGGAAAAAGTGGCTCTGTCCAAACAGTGACTTTTTAGGTGCACAAGAACCAGCAGAGCTGTAGCTCAGCGAGCCAGGGCTGCAGCTGGAGCCCAGACTCGGGATGACTGATGACCTCTCATCCTCGTACAGGAAGGGGATGCTGGAAGCTACTCCTGCACGGCGGTGAACTCTGCTGGGAGGGCCGTTCGCCGGCTCTCCCTCTCCATCCTCACCCTGCCCACCTTCACCCAGCTGCCCACAGACATCACGCTGAGCCGGGGCGAGAGGCTGGAGCTGGTGTGTGCCGCAGCGGGCACCCCCCAGCCCCGTGTCTCCTGGATGGCCAACGGGCAGCTCCTCACTGGTACCGGGGCAGGGGATGCTGAACCTGGGGGAGAATGCGATCCTTGTCCCACCTTTCAGGGTCCCTGGGGTGCCAGCACGTCTGGCTGTGGGGGTTGTACCCAGCTGATCGCCAACCAGCGTTTTTTGGGGTTTGCACCCTGCAGATGATGCAGCAGGGCACAGCATCCTGCGGAGGGAGGCAGCCGCACCCACGGACAGCGGGACCTACGTGTGCCACGCTGAGAACAGCGCCGGGGCCGTCAGGGCCACTGTCTTGGTGTCTGTCAGAGGTAGGTGCTGGCACAGATGCTGGGGTGCCCGGCCAGCCCCGCTCCTCTGCCACCCCTTTCCTTTCCCCAGAGGCGCCCGTCATACAGGGGGACCCCAGCATCTACCAGGTGGAGCGCTCTGGAGGTGATGCCCTCCTCGACTGCCATGCCCAGGGTCACCCTGAGCCCCTCATCCGCTGGAGCAAGGACGGGGTGCCGGTGGTGGCCCATGGGCGCCTGCACCAGCTGCAGAACGGCTCCCTGGCCATCCGTGCCGTGGGGGTGAGCAGGGCCTGGGGGTTGCTGCCACATTTTGGGGTGCTTTCCTGGCAAAGCAAAGCGCTGTGCTGATGCTGTTGGTCCTGCTAGAGCACCGATGTGGGGCAGTACCAGTGTGTGGCGGAGAATGATGCGGGCACAGCAGCAAAAGTTGTCACCCTGGTTCTGCAGAGTGAGTGCTGACCCCCTCTGCACCCTTCTTTTAAGGGACTGCAAACCTATCCCCTCTCAGCCCCTCCAACTACCCCTGATCCTGGGGAATGCTGCATCACTGCCTGGATCCCTTTCCCTGCCCAGGTGCCCCTGTGGTGACAGTGACACCAGCAGAGGTGAAGGTCCCTGCTGGGCAGCCGGTGCAGCTGCACTGTGTCGTGTCCGGGGAGCCCACCCCCTCCGTGGAGTGGCAGCAGGATGGGGAGCCACTGCCCGAGGGTCCCCACGCTCGTGTCCTGCCCAATGCCACCCTGTTCCTGCCCTCTGTCACCCACCGTGACGCCGGCAGCTATTCCTGCCTCGCCCGCAATGCCCTGGGCTCTGCTGTCGCCCACAGCGCCCTGGATGTCCAAGGTGGGTGTCTGCCCTGGCCCTGGGGAGCTTTGCCTGGCTTGGGGGGGCTGGGGCTGCCTGCAGTGCTGGGCTAAGACCTCCAGCATGGTGGCTTGCAGTGATATTGCCTTGCTTGTTCAAACCCCGTGGTTCATACCCCGCTTTGTCCTCTCCTCTCGCACTGCTCAGCTGAAGGCCTGAGCCCAAACAGAGCAGCGTGCCAGCCTGCACTTGCCTCCCCTCAGCCTTCCTGCCTTAGCTGCCCATGATTAAATTCCCATCTCCCAGGGGCTCTGCTAAATGCACAGACACATCCTTTCCTGCAGCCCCTCGGGAGCAGAGAGCCAGGCTGGAGGAAGTGCCAGGTGCCCTATGTGCCCTTGTGTGGCTGGTGGCATTTCTCTGCCAGGCACACTGGAGAAGCAAATAAAAGTTTGGGGCTATGCCAGGACCTTGAGGCTGATACAGAGCAGGGTTTGGGGGTGTCAGTGCCTGTTGGTGTGACGAGGCACAGGGCCACACTCACAGCATCCCTTGTCAGCATGGCACTGTGCCTGGAGCCGTGGGGTCTCTGGGGACTGTGCTGCAGCCAGGCAGGGACACTGCCTACCTTGCTCTGGCTGCCTTCAGCTTCAGAAAACGAGATTTTTTTGACATGCAAATTAGTGAGAGGGGAGTCAGGCAAGCACCCTGCTCTCCCATGGGAGTGCAGTCCCAGTGTTGCTGCCTGACCCCATCCCACCTGCCCCAGGGGAGCCGCGCCAGGTGCGGGGCAGCCTGGTCGGTGTCATCAATGGCCACGAGCTCGGTGTCTCCACCCTGGATGCCAGCGTGCTGGGTGACTCCCAGTCCAGCACCGCCGCCCTCCGGAGCACCATTGGGAGCATTCCACCTGCCATAGGTGGGTGGGCATTTCTACCCTCACCTTGTGAGAGTTTTGATCTCTGTCAGATGGAAATCTTGGGGGAAAAGCTTTTCTTTATTTTTTCCCCCAAAAGCAAACCTTTTTTCCTGAAACCTTCCACTGTGGGCAAGGAGGGATGGGACAGCTTGGGTGCCATCCATGCTGGCTCCATGGTGACACCTTTCTTTCCCCTTGCCAGGGCCGCTGATGCGGGTGCTGGTGACCATCATCGCCCCCATTTACTGGTCCTTGGCACACGCCAGCGGGGCAGCCCGGAGCGGCTTCCTGCTCACACAGGGCACCTTCCAGCACGAGTCACTGCTGCAGTTTGCCACAGGTGAGGGGTCTGTGATGGAGAGCCTGGTCAGCTCCTGGGGAAGCTCAGACTGCATCTCCCCCATGCACCAGCCCTGATCTGGGAATGGAGCTGTGTGTAGGGTGCTGTGGGGTGCTGCTCACCATTCCCGTGGTTGTGGGGTGCTGCTCACCGTTCCCCTCTGGTTGTGGGGTGCTGTTCACTGTTCCCCCCTGGTTGTGGGGTGCTGCTCACCGTTCCCCCTGGCAGGGGAGCTCCTGCGGGTCACCCACGTCGCCCGGGGCGCGGATGGCGCTGGTGCTCTGCGGCTGGACAGCGTCATCAGTGGCTCCGTGCCAGAGAGCTTTGGCGATGCTGTGGTGCTGCTAAAGGTGCTGGCACTGCTCATTATCCCCATGGGGCCACAGCTCCTGCGCTGGGAGCACGGGGGGTCCATGTCCTGACCCCCCCTCCCCACCTCTCCCCAGGACTTCAGTGAGCGCTACGTGCGCACGGGTGTGGGGCAGCTCTCCGGGGGCTCGGTGCAGAGCTTCCTGTGGGATGGACACCTCATCCACGCCCACTGCAATCACACCATCGTGTTTGACCCCCCCGTGGGGCCACAGCCCCCCCGGGTGCAGCACCTCCGGGCCAGAGCCCTCACAGCCTCCTATGACCCAGCCAAACAGCAGCTCCACTTCCAGCTCCGTGCCTCGCTCGATGCAGGTAACCAGGGGAGTCCCCAGGATGGGGATGGAGGTCTGTTGTCAGCTCTGGGTGTCTGTGAGGGTCCCTGCAGTGACATGTCACATCTTATTCTCTCTGCTCAATCCACAGGGGCTGACAGAGACCAGTGCCCACTGGGATTCATCCCAGACCCTGGCCAGCTGTACTGCATTGGTACGGACCTTCCTGAGGGGGCATGAGGATGGCAAGAGGAAAGTGGTGCCACCTCCCTGTGCCCCTAACCCTGTCCTCTCCCTGCTCCCCAGATGTGGATGAATGCACTGAGGGGTCCCATGCCTGTCGCTACAACCAGATTTGCCAGAACGCCGCCGGGTCCTACCGCTGCTCCTGCCCTCCCGGCTACCGCACGCTGGGCACCGGCTGGCCGTGCTTGGGTACGAGCTGGGCTCTCATGGTCACCCCCCTGCGCTGTCCCAGCCTCAGTTTCCCCTATCCAGCTGCAGCTCCCCACTTCTTTCCTCCCCCAGATGTCAATGAGTGCCTGCATTTCCCCCCTCCGTGTGCCTTCGAGTGCCGCAACCTGCGGGGCTCCTACGAGTGCCTGTGCCCTGCTGGCAAGACCCTGCTGCCAGGCGGACAGTGTGGGATGGAGGGAGGGGACACCACGAGCAGCGTGCCCCGGGACGCTCCCCTGCGCTGGCAGGGGCCCAGCAGTCGCCCACGGGGCCGATCCTTCTACACCCAGCTGGCCCTGCGCCGCGTGGCCAAGGCTGCAGGGATGGGTGCCCGGGGCCCGCCCTGCCCCACGGGTTACACCAGGAGGAATGGCACCTGCACGGGTGAGTGTGCACCGGGGAAGGGTGTTGGAGGCAGTTCAGAGACTACTTTGTCCCCAAAAAGGTACCTCGTGTCCTTCTTGCTGCCGTGTGCACCACTTTGTGTGGTCTTTGCTGTGCTGGGGAGAGGGGGTGAGAGCCAGCCTGGCCCAAGGCAGTAACACCAAAGGGGACAGATCCTTCCCCTCTTGCCTTCACCCCTCTTGTCCCGCAGATCTCGACGAGTGTCAGACCCTGAACCAGTGCCAGCACGAGTGCAGGAACAGCCTGGGCAGCTACAGCTGCCTCTGCCCCACTGGCTATCGGCTGCTCTCCAACGGGAAGACCTGCCACGGTCAGTGCAGGGGTGCTGGGGGGTGCCCCCTCCCCATGGTGGCCTAGGTGTCATCTTTTTGGGGCTGCAAGTCTTTCTCCTTTCTTGGGGCTGTTATTCCCAGACTCGGCACTCCACAGTCTGAGTGCTCGTGTCTCACTGCCTCAGTGTCCAGGCAGATGTGCGAGCTGGGGATTGAACCCTCATCTCATCCCAGCACCCTCAGACCTGTCCCTGCTCTCCCTGCAGATGTGGATGAGTGTGCAGAGGGCACAATGCAGTGTGGCTCGAGCCAGATGTGCTTCAACACCCGGGGAAGTGCCCGGTGCATGGATGTGCCGTGCCCAGCTGGGTACCGGAGAGGCTCCAGCCCAGGGTGAGTCCTGCTGTGGGGCTGAGAGTCCCATCCCGTTCTCCTCATGATCCCCAGTGTCCTGTCTGCTCTCTGGCACCCACCACATCCCCCATCTCTCATGCAGGCTGTGCGTGGGTCGCTGCCCCCCGTTCTGCAGCCCGACCGGCCCCCCCACGCTGCAGTACCGGGTGCTCCCCCTGCCCCTCGGCATCGCTGCCCGCCGGGACGTGGTGCACCTCACCCCGGCCACCTCCCTGCGCCACCGGCCCGTCTTCAGGCTGCTGGAGCAGGACCCCGACAGCCCCTTCGCCCTCCGCAGCGAGCAGGGCCAGGGCATCATCTCCACCCTGCGGCCGCTGCGGGAGCCGGGCACGCACCGGCTCAAGGTGCAGGCGCTGCTCCCAGACGGGCAGCGAGCACCCAGCATCTTCCTCCTCCTCATCTCCGTCTCCCCCTACCCTTACTGACACAGCCCAGGGACAGGAGGGGGCGCAGGGTCATTTCTCCTCCTGTCCCTCCCCACCCCATCGGTGGGGCACGTGGCTCAGGGAGCGCTGAGCTTGTACCTCTTCTGTCCCTCCTGACACCCCCTTGCCTCTCAGCTGTGTTCCTTTCACCCAGAGCCAGGCCCTGACTCAGCAGGAGAGTCAGGATCCTGGGGGGGATTAGATGTCCCTCCAACCTCTTGCAATCAGGTCCCAAATCCCAGAACAAACACAGCTTTGGATGGCCTTGGCCCCTATCAGCCCCCAAATTGGGGGGTGGGAAGATGAACTGGGTGACAGTGGCCAGCGAGGGTCCCACCAGGGAGGGATTCCCTGGGCTGGGGAGGGTATGGGGCACCCCAGCATTAACCATGTATTAAATTGAAATAGTATTTTTGTTTGTTTTTTTAAAAATCCACTTGGTTTCTGTGCACTCTTATTGATTTATGAAGGTGTTTTGTGGCTAAATATTAGCTGTGCCTGAAGAAGGCAGCTTCCTTCAGTGTGTGGGAGAATTCCCAGGGCTTTGGACACCTCCCTGCCTGGCCTTGGACCATAACAGGGAGGTTATCTGGATGTAGCAATGCCAGAAGGCCAATGTCCAGCCCTGCAGATCCAATCCTCCCTGGTGTCAAGTCCCTCAAGCAGCAAGAGCAGGATGTGGCCTCTCTGCACATGGTGAAGATGGAGGCTGTTCCCAAAATGTTGTTTCAGTCCTGTGGATGGTGTGGGATGGGGTGTGAGACACGAGCCCACAGTCACCAGGGCTGGGCCATAGAGCTGATGGTGGCCATGCACCTTCTGTGGTCAGATCCTGTCATTGGGGCTGTCCTGAGAGTCCCCTAAAAATCTCTGTCCTTTGGGATGGAGCTTTCCTGTCCTGCAGAGCCAGGTCTGCTGCGGGTCTGGGCTGCCCTGGGCGTGTGTGAGGGGGAAAGGTGAGTTTGGCCCCATGGACAGCCCTCTGCCCTGTCCCCTCCTTCCCACCCTGGCTCCTGTATTGCCTCCTGATGGAGGTTCAGATAAATCCGACCTTCTTCTGGGTCTGGGGAGGAAAGTCGGGTGCTGCAGAGCACCATCTCTCCTGTGCCTCCATTTCCCCACTCCTCGGGGACAGGTGACCCCGTGGAGTCCCCCGGGGGGGATGACACCAAACTGGGTGTTCTGGAGGTTGCTGAGGAGGAGGTCAGGAGTGGGGGGACAGCTGTGGCAGCAGCCAGAGTGGCCATACAGGGAATGGGGCCGGTTCCCGGGGGCAGCTTCTCCCCTGTTCCGCCGGGCACCCGCGGGCAGGAGGAGCGCAGGGACGGTGCCCAAGGGGGGACTGTCCTGCGGCGGCTCCGCCTGCCCACGCCCGCTCATAAAGGAGGAGGAGGAGGGGGAGGATGCTCCAGGCACCGGACCAGAGCACCGAGGGCAGCCGGACACCGGGACTGCGTGAGTGTGGGCGTGAGGGGGGAGAGGGGAAAGGGGAATTTTTGCCTTGGGGGATGTCCCCTCATTCTTTCTGTCCCTTTTTCACCCAGCCATGAGTGTCCTCCACCCCTGGGTGCTGGAGCAGGGCAGTGGGGTGCCAGCCCCTTCCCAGACTGCAGTCAAGCCCTTCCTCGCTCACTTTGGGATGGGCAGGGGGTTTCCAAGTGAGTCCCATTTCCTTGAGGGTCCCTTGGCCACCCTCAGGGACAGGAACTGAAATCTCAGCTGGTGCCACTTCATGCTCTCTCCTCTCTGCTCTGGGGATTTTGGGGGGTAGGATGGGACCTCCACGACCTGGAGGAGTGATGCTGAAGTAAACCCCAGCACCAGTGAGCACATGCCTCTGCTGGAAAAGCTGCTGCTGTCCCTCCTGCCTGCCTTTGCCCCTGTCCTTGCCCCTCCTGCCTGCTCCATCCCAGCCCGGCTGGCCAAGACAGCTCCTCTCTTTACCAAAGTTTCAGCCTTTTTATTCTCCTCCCTCTTCATATTTATTTCTTTTAGTTTAAAACCGAAAGCGTGGTTTCCCTTTGGCAGCCCCAGTCTCTCCAGTAAAATCCCTGCTCCAACTCACACGGAAATTGCCACGGAATAATAATAAGGGCTGAGAAAGTCCCGCCGCGTTCCCCTTCACCGAGCTTTGTTTGCTCTGATTTATTGCCACCGAGCGTTGGAACGTCGGGGCTCTCCCTTCCTGGGCAGGCGGTTTTGGCACGAGCCTTGTTTCCCGAGCTGGGAATGTCCCCACCCCCTTTCTGGGATGCAGGATGCGTCTCCAGGACAAGGTGCCCCCAGGCCCCTCGGGCATTGCGACATCGGGACGTGTCCGAGCAGGCAAAGGTTGGAGCATTTCCCTATCGCCCTGCCGGGCCACTTGTAGGGCGAGTATGCCCGGTCTCGGAGGTGCTTACTCAGGCTGGCAACCACTGCAGCGATGCTGGTGGCCACAGCGGGGATGAATTTGGGACTAAAGGAGGGAAGTTCTCAAAAGGAGCCGCAGCGTCGGGGCTGGGCTGGGCCGTTTTGGGAACTGCGATTGCCTTCCTGTAAATGCCCCGGTGAGGAAGGGACGGCTGGACCTCGCTGGGCAGGGACCCAGCTTGGCACAGCCCCACCAGCAGGGAAATGCTGCTTGCACAAGCCTGGGCACCGGGTGCTGCCTGCGTGGCAGCCCGACGGGCAGGGGCAGGCTCGGAGGGCAGGGTAGGGGCTGCCAGACCCCTTTGTTCCTCAAAAGAACCCAGCAGGAGCAGGGCAGAGCCTGCCCCTGGCTGGCTCCAAGCCTTACCCTGTGGGATGCTGGCAGGACCGGGATGCTGGGGCACACCCCGGTGTAACCACAGCCATAACCTGCCGGGAGAGGTGCTGGGTGGGCCAGCCTGGAGCACCCAGCTCGGCGCCTTCCCGGCCTGCAGGAGCAGGGCTGTGCTGGCTTGGCAGCACCAGTGTGGAAGTTGTTCAGGACAGGGTTTGGCCGGCTCTGCATCCGCCTCCCCCGGCCAAGGGTCAGCTGGCATCGCCTCTTCGTGGGGCCCTGGGATTCACAGCCTGGCCCAGGGACAGCAGGGACAGTCCAGAGCCCCTTCTTGCCCAACCCTCCCCTGAGATCCAGGCTGCTGTGTCCTTCACCATCTCCTGTTGTTGGCTGAAGTCCTGTATCCTAGTCTGATACCCTTGGCTGGAGGGTGAGGGGTGCTGAATCCCCACGTAGGTGTTGTGTGCTGGCAGAAAACACGTGCAGCACAATTAGAACCAATGCCCTGCAAGCATTAATTACACTTGGAGTTGGGCTGGGCTCTGGGGGATGCTGCCAAGCCCCCCCAGCCTTTGCTGTCCTCATGGGCCCTGGGAGCTGAGCCTGTGGCAGCTCTGCAGAGGGCCAGGACATGCTGGGTCGTGCCAGAGCAGTGCTGGGTCGTGCCAGAGCCGGGCATTGAGCTCTGCTTCTGCCACAGCAGGGCGCCTGCGCCTGAGCCCCGGCTCCCCAGCAGGGCAGGGCACGTGCAGAGCGTGGGGCAGGCTGTGCTGGGGCTGCCGGCACTGAGAAAAGGTAAGAGCAAAACTGCCTTTTCTCCAAAACTGCCTCCTCTGTTGTCCAGCCACCACCAGGTGCACAGGTTAGTGCACAGGCAGGGTGTCCTCCCTGGCTGAGAGCCCCAGCCTGGCCATGGTCACAGACTTGTGGCTTTTCTTTTTGCCCCCAGCCCTGGCCTGGCTCCCTGCAGCCTGGGAGGGCTCTTGCTTCAGCTGATCCTTCCTGATGCCGTGGCTGGTGGCATCATGACCTCCTTTTCCTTTGCTTTGGCAGCACCATGGCTCAGTCCAAGGGCACAGTGGTCCTTGCCTACAGCGGGGGGCTCGACACCTCCTGCATCCTGGTGTGGCTGAAGGAGCAGGGCTACGACGTTGTCGCCTACCTGGTGAGCTCTGCCCTGAGCCCTGCCCCAGGAACTGGGCCTGGGGGGATGGGGGGTGCAGGGCCATTGGGCTGGGGGGGCTTGGGTGAGCACTGGGGGGTCCTGGTGTGTGTGTGGCTGTGGTGGTGACCCTGCTCACACTGGTTAGCCATGGCCCAGCTCACTGCTGCTCTGCTGGGCTGCCAGCCCTGTGTGGCACAGCCTGTCCCTGCCAGCTAATGACCCTCTGCTAATGAAGGCAGGGAATCAGGGCAGAGCCAAGGGGCCTGGCAAAGGGGGGCATGGCCCTGAGATATCCACCTCACGGGGTAGAACTCCCCTCCTGCCCATCCTGGGTGTCCTCAAGCCCAGCCACCATGGCTCTGTCACACCTTGCACGAAGTCCTGTGCCAAACTGGGCTTGCACTGGGTTTTGTGGTCTGGTTTCACACTTATTTTTCCTGCTTTCCAGGCCAACATCGGGCAGAAGGAAGATTTTGAGGCAGCACGAAAGAAAGCTCTGGCACTGGGGGCCAAGAAGGTACCAATGTCCCTCCCCTTGCTGCCCACCATGGGGGTGAGCCCTGGGGTCTCACACACAGCCATGCCAATGGGAACTCCCTTCTCCAGAGGTTTTGCCCCAAAACCTTTAAGCAGCATTTAGGAAAAGCGAGACAGTCTTTTCACTGCACTGTCCCTAAAACTCCAGAGGAGTGCATTCCCCCGTAGCAACCCTTCCATCAGGATCGTCCCTCTGCTGGCAGGTTTACATCGAGGACGTGAGCAGGGAGTTCGTGGAGAAGTTCATCTGGCCGGCAGTTCAGGCCAACGCCCTGTACGAGGATCGGTACCTGCTGGGCACAGCCCTGGCACGGCCCTGCATCGCCCACAAGCTCGTGGAGATCGCCCAGAGAGAGGGAGCCCAGTTTGTCGCCCACGGCGCCACGGGCAAGGTGAGGGGGGACACGGGGCAGGGCGGTTTGTGGGTGCTTTGTGGGGACTGTGCAAACCTCAACCGTGTTTCAACACTTCCTTCTCGCTTCTGGGATTTCTGTGCCCGATTTCGGTTCCGTCTCGCTGTTGGGAAGGTTGGAGTCACAGCTGAACCCTCTGTTCCTGGCAGCAATTTCAAAATGCTGAGGCTGGGCTAGGGCTGTGACCGAGCCAGCACAACCCAGCATGGTTAGGGGCGTCCTGGAATAGGTGCGACTGTCCCAGATTCTGTCCCTGCACTGAGCCCTCACCTGTCCCCATCCCTGGTGGCTGTCCGCGCTCCTGTCCCTGTCACGGCTGTGCCAGTCCCTACCCGGGTTGTTCAGTCCCTGTCCCCACTCCTGTCCCTATCCCGGCTGTGCCAGTCCCTACCCGGGCTGTTCGGTCCCTGTCCCCACTCCTGTCCCTGTCACGGCTGTGCCAGTCCCTGCCCGGGCTGTTCGGTCCCTGTCCCCATTCCTGTCCCCATCCCGGTTGTTCTGGTCCCGCTGTCCCCTCTGGCCGCAGGGAGGACACTTTGCCGCTAGAGGCAGCCAGAGACCGTGGAAAAGGGATGCTCGGGGCCAGCCCCTCCTGGAAAGGGGGAATCCCCCCTCGGGATCGTGGTGGGACAGGCGAGACGTGACCGTGGGTGACCCCCGGCTCCTCCAGCAGCTGCCCAGTCCAGGAGGGAACACCGGGGGCAGGTGAGGGCTCAGTGGGTGAACCCAGGACCTGAGGGTGCCTCCTTCTCCTCCTCCCACAGCCCGTGCCTTGGGGTCAGGCGGGGTCACTCCCTGGGGGGGTCACAAAGGGTTTGGGGGTCCCCACGGTGGGGACTCTGATGGAAAGGAGATGATAAATGCAGCCAGGAGGCTGCCAGCACCCAGGGGATGGGACAGAGGGGCAGCTGGGGGGGGCTGCATGATTGAAATAACTCTGTCCCTCCTGCTGCACCCCTTTCTGTCCCTCTTATCCATCCCTAACGGGCTTTTCTTGAAAGCTCCAGCTCAAAGGTGCCCTGCATTAACACACCCCAATGGGATGGTGTCCCCTGTGCTCCCGGGTGCCACCAGCCGTCCCGGCTGGCAGGGCCACCCTCGGTGCCTGCACTCCCCAAGCCATTACCCCGCGGGCACAGGCAGGGACCGACTGCGGGTAACTCGAGCCGGCTGCGGAGCCTTAAGTGGGACCATCTGGGTGTCCCCGCTGCCGGAGCAGATGGAAGTTCTGGGGCTGCGAGGGAAATGAGTGCTCTGCTGGATGTACTCGCCTGTGTGTAATAGTCCCTCGGGAATTCCCAGCCCGGGTGTAAATGTATCCTCCAGGATGATGGAGGGGAGTGGGGGTCCTAACGCCCCTTGGTGAGGGTGCAAAATGGGTTTCAGTGAGAGTTATTCCCTTGGAAGTGCTCGTAATTCCCATCCTTCCTACTGCTCCTTGCCCCTCCCCAGCTACCTGGACTCATTAGTGGGACCTAATCAGCTAGGGCTGATTTATTATGCTTTTATTTTATTCTTATTTCATGATTTTATTATGCTGCATCCCTCTGCTCACTGTGGTCTTACCCCCACCTTGCCCTCTTCGTTTTTGTCCTTTGATGTCTTTGGGGAAAAAAAATACCCAAATTTGGTTTGAACACACAGCTAACAGGAGCTACAGAAACGTGGGTTGGGGTCTAAACCAGCTGTGGAGAGGGACCAGGAATGATCCTGTGGGACAGAGATTTGGGAGCTGTGACTGGAGCCCAGCAGCTCCTCAGGGGCTGAACGTGTGTATTGTCACACCCTGGGCTGGGGTGACCCCTCAGCACCTCCCATTCGTGTTTCAGGGCAATGACCAGGTCCGGTTCGAGCTCAGCTGCTATGCCCTGTGTCCCAAGATCAAGGTAAGGCACCCAAACCCTCCCCTGCCTCCCCACTGCCGGGCTCCTGCTGGGAATTCTGTTTTAACACCGATGCAAACGGCCCTGCCTCACTTTAACAAGCCACCAGCTGCACGCAGCGACGTTTTGGCATTTCAGGGGGCTGTAATGATCCTTAATTGACCTATTTTTTACCCCAAACACCATGAGGCCACAGAGGAGCCAGTACCAAGGCAGCTGCTGGATAATCGATGCTGCCTGTTTCCCTTTTGCATCCAGTGCCTGGTTAGGGTCGGGGTTTGGTTTACTCCCACCTTGTGCTGGGAGATTGAATTTCAGCTGGGGGACAAACACCCTGTGGGTCTTGGCTCCCTTGGCTCGCAGGGGCAGAGGGGCCCAGGGGCTACAAGGGGTTTCTCATCTCCTGTCCCTGCCCTCCTGCCAGGTTGTGGCGCCGTGGAGGCTGCCCGCGTTTTACCAGCGCTTCCCTGGACGCCGTGAGCTGATGGATTATGCCAAGGTAGGAGCTGGTGTGGGGTAGCCACAAGATGCCCAGGGCAGCAGAAGGTGCTCAGAGTGGCTGTGAAAGCTCAGGGTAGCCATGGGATTCTTGGAGTGGCCGTGGGATGCTCGGGGTCACCACAGGATGGTCACCATGAGTGGTGGGTGACAGCAGCACACCCTGCACAACACCCCTGCAGCACCACTTAGGAGCCTCCTGGTCAGGGTTTTCCCCCCACCCCCTTTCTCTATTTTTTTTTTCTCCTTCCTTTCTAAAAGCCCCATAATTACCTGGCTGTTAATTGTAACCCACTTTCCAAGGAAACAGGTCCCAGCTCCCTGACTTGTGTAACAGACAAAGCAAACACAATCACCTTTGTTGTCCCTTCCTTTTTGAAGTACAAGTTACAATAAAACATGCTAGAAGTTTTGCATCAGGTTTTTATGTGCCCACCAGGGTACCTTTCTTTTTTAGCGACTTCATGGAAATGCTTGACAACTCGGCTCAATCAATCAAAAGGGAAAAGTCAGCTCTGTGCATAAACCAGAAAATTGCTGCAGTTTTTAAATAGCTGCCTGGGTAATCTCTGGGAAGGCAAGACGTGGAGCTGGAGGGATGTGGCGTGGGGTGAGGAGCCCTCTGAGCCCATTAGGGTCGCTGGGAGAGAGTGGCGTGTTGAGGATTGTGTTTGCCATCTGCCGTTGTATTATGAAGGGGAGAGTTTACGAGAGCTTTCCATATGTTGCCAAACAAATTGTCAAATAGGGGAGTTATTAAGAGCACCGTGGTTTTATTATATGGAAAATGGAACATGTGTTTTGGGTTTGGGGGGTTTTGTTTGGTTGTGGGGATTGTTTTGTTTGTTTGGAAGGGGGGAGAAAGGGAAATGAAATGGATTGGGGCCCCATTCCAAGAGCAAAATGTTGTGGGGTGAGGGTTTAAGTACTTCTCGGTCTTTGGTTATCTGTTACAAAAAAAAGGTGGTTTCCCTTCTTTTTCATCCTTAGGAGAGGGAGATGCATGGCCAGGTCCTTTGAGCACATACATGTGCTCACCTTGGTGCCGAGGGAATCAGAAAATTATAATGTTTAATTAGAAAATGATGATATTTGGGGCTCCATTGGTTCCAGGGAAAGTGAGGATCTGTTTCACTGTGGCACAGCTCTGTCCATGAATTTGCTGCCCAGGGGCTGAAGCCAGCCTTGCTCTGGCAGCAAATCTGTGCCAGTGGCTGCTCCCTTCTCACCTTAATGAGAATGGCCAGGCTGTCCTGGATGTTGCTCCAGAATTAGCCTCACCACAGGTGGGTCTGAAGCTGAGAACAAAATCCCTTTTTGTTCCTGGCATCTTTGGTTCAGCAAAGACTGCCTAGGCTCTGTAGATATTGGGTCTGGAGGATTCTCTTTGAGATGGGCTGGGAGCACTGTCTTCCCCAGCTGCCAGGAGGAGGCAGAGAGAGGAGAGGGCAGGCTGAGGGCACAGTCAGCTCAAGATCACTGGGTGTTCAGGTCTGGAAGATGGGTTTGTACACCCCAGGTGAGATGGGTGTGCCAAGGGTGGGTCTCTTCTCACAAATGCAAGATAGAATGAGAGGAAATGGCCTTAAGTTGTGCCAGGGGAGGTCTAGACTGGATACTGGGTGGTCCTAGCTGGCCCTATGCTGGAATTATGGTGAGGAACCAGCAGAACAGAACCCATGAGCCTGAGGCCATGTCACCCCAGGAGCAGGGCTGAGTCAGCCCCCCTGCAGCATTAGGAGATCTCAGAACCTTGTTCCCATCTCAGGTGATGATTTGAGGGCTGTGACGCAACAACCACAAGCATTTCCTTGCCCTGTTCCTGACAAACAAGAAATGCACACTCAGCCCCTTCTCCTCTGTCCCCAGCTGAGCCCTTGACTGCTGTCCCTGCTGTGGTGACACTGAAATTCCAGAGCTGCCCAGCAGTGCATGGGCTGTACAGACACATCAAGGCTCAGTGGGAGCCTGTCTTGCCATGGCCACCCCACAGCTGGCACATTGTGGCCCTGTGTCCTGGCACGGAGGTCACCACTGGCTCCAGCAGTTTTCAGCATGCTGCCATCACCTCTCCTGCTAATTCCCCCACGTATTCACCTCCTCTTCACAGGCAATTTCCCCCATTGAAGTGTCAGTGGATAAATGAGCACGCTGGTGACCTTGTTAGGGAGCTGGGCTCGGTGCTGCACGCTGTGCTGGGGAGGCAGCTGGTGTGAGGCCACACATCCCTGGGCACGGCATGCTCGAGGTGCCCAGGCTCAGAGGGACACTGCCACCTGCTTGGGGTGTGTCTGCTTCCCCATGTGTTTGCACGAGGCTGTGAGGATGTGCTGCTGTCCCCCATGACAGAGCATTACTCCTCTTTAGGCTGTAGAGCATCCTGTGGATTTGGGAACTCAGATCCCGGTGTCACCTCCCCTTGCTGAGAAACCTGGCTGGGGGAGTCATAGAATTGTGGGACATCTTGAGTTGGAAGGGACCCACAGGGTCATCAAGTTCAGCTCCTGGCCCTGCAGAGAGCACCCCACCAACTCCACCACCACCTGAGAGCATTGCACCATCCTGGCCCTGGGCCTAGGGAAAGCAGGCAGCCTCTCTGCTGGTGTCCCCATCTCTGGGGTTCAGGGGGTGCTCTGGGGCCCCTTCTCAGCCTGTGGCAGGGCTGGGATGGCCATTGTCCCACAGCCACACTGTGTCCCTGGTGGCCCTGTTGAGGTGGGAGCTGATGTGTGTCAGGGTGCCCACCTTGCTCTGTGCTGCCCTGCTGGTGGCCATGGGTTGTGCCTTTGAGTTTTTAGGGCTGATCCTGCATGAACCAGCACCGATGAGGGCTGGCTTTGCCTGCAGGCTGCCTTACCCCCACTCCCTTTCCTGGCAGAAACATGGGATCCCCGTGCCTGTGACACCTCAGACGCCCTGGAGCATGGATGAGAACCTAATGCACATCAGGTGAGGAGCTGGGCAGGTGGGGAACTCGTATGAGGTGAGGAGCTGGGATCTGCAACCCCAGTCCCCTCCAAGCTACATGTCCAGAACAGCCTTTTGCACACCTATTGTCCCAGCTGACCATGGGTGACACCAAACCCTCCATCCTCCCTTTTTTATCTAGCTGTCCACATTCCAAGTGGCAGCACTCATCTCCTGCACCCTCCTAAGCCTGGCTCTCCTTTCAGAGCTGCTGCTAAAATGCTCTGGGAATCCATAACGCGTCCCTATGTCCATCCTCATGGGGTGGGTGGGATCGGGGGTCTCCTCCCGGCGGGTTTTGGGGGTTGCAAGTTGCAGATGCTGCAGTGACTTCTCTCTCCTTCCCTGCCTGCTGCAGCTACGAAGCCGGGATCCTGGAGAACCCCAAGGTAATCGATCACGGCAGCCACGGGCTGGGGGCGTCTCGAGTCTTTGCAGCCTAATTGGGAATTTCACGGCGGGGCCGCCCGAGTGTGCGGGGAGGCTCCGCCGCCTCCCCCGGCGCGTTAATTGAATGGGGAAGGGACCGTTCCAGGGTGACACCGGAGGGGACAATGTCGCGGGGCGGCAATAAAGGAGCAATTAGACAGGCGCGGTGCTGGTGGGACGGACAGAGCTGCTGGCGGCGGGCAGAGCTCGGGGCGTCCCCTGCAGCTCGCCCAGCCCTCCTTGCCTTCCCACCCCTCTATCCCTGGGGTAAAACCTCCCGTTGGATGGGCGGTGTTGGAGACCCTGTGGGCACCTATGGGGCCACCAACTCTGGCTACCAACAGGGATTTGGGGCCAGGCGCTGGCGGTGACAGCGCCACATCCCCGGGCCCGCTCCGAGCCCATCCCCGGGCCCATCCCCGGGCCCGCTCCGAGCCCATCCCCGGGCCCGCTCCGAGCCCATCCCCGGGCCCGCTCCGAGCCCATCCCCGGGCCCGCTCCGAGCCCATCCCCGGGCCCGCTCCGAGCCCATCCCCGGGCCCGCTCCGAGCCGTGCTCGTGGTCCTGCTGGCCCTGCCTGCGCTGTTCGTGCTCCAGCGGGTCACCGCTGTTCAAACTATCCATCAGCCCTAATTAGACAGCCCAGGAGAGGAGGGGAAGGCAGGCGGGGACGAGCGGGGCCGCTGGAGCTCCTCTCCCGCAGCCGCTCCCGCAGCGGGGCTGACGCGTGCCTGCGGCGGGGCCAGAGGAGGAGGAAGGTGGGGAGGGGGTCCCGCTGCTCCTCTGGTGCCCTCCGGAGGGGTGGCTGTGGGCCAGGCTTTGCAGAGCCGGGTCTGCTCCTGACGGAGAGTGGTTGGCACAGGGATGGGTGCTCATTTCTTCAGATAGCACGGGACTGACCCGCGCCCAGCCTGACTATTCCTTCTCCCATTCCTTCTCCCATTCCTTCTCCCATTCCTTCTCCCATTCCTTCTCCCATTCCTTCTCCCATTCCTTCTCCCATTCCTTCTCCCATTCCTTCTCCCATTCCTTCTCCCATTCCTTCTCCCATTCCTTCTCCCATTCCTTCTCCCATTCCTTCTCCCATTCCTTCTCCCATTCCTTCTCCCATTCCTTCTCCCATTCCTTCTCCCATTCCTTCTCCCATTCCTTCTCCCATTCCTTCTCCCATTCCTTCTCCCATTCCTTCTCCCATTCCTTCTCCCATTCCTTCTCCCATTCCTTCTCCCATTCCTTCTCCCATTCCTTCTCCCATTCCTTCTCCCATTCCTTCTCCCATTCCTTCTCCCATTCCTTCTCCCATTCCTTCTCCCATTCCTTCTCCCATTCCTTCTCCCATTCCTTCTCCCATTCCTTCTCCCATTCCTTCTCCCATTCCTTCTCCCATTCCTTCTCCCATTCCTTCTCCCATTCCTTCTCCCATTCCTTCTCCCATTCCTTCTCCCATTCCTTCTCCCATTCCTTCTCCCATTCCTTCTCCCATTCCTTCTCCCATTCCTTCTCCCATTCCTTCTCCCATTCCTTCTCCCATTCCTTCTCCCATTCCTTCTCCCATTCCTTCTCCCATTCCTTCTCCTTCTCCCGTTCCTTTCCCAAACCCAGCCTGGAAAATGGGGCTGACCCCATCCCCGAGCATCCTCTGCCCCTCTCGCTATGCCAGTGCTAGGAGGTGGCTCCCTGGAGCGCGGTGTCACTGCTGTCACCGCTGTCACCGTCGCTGCTGTCCCCTCCCGGCTCGGGAAGCGGTGCTGGGCACAAGGTGGCCGTGGCAAGATCCGGGGTGCCAGGCACGGCGGGCTCCCCTCCCCAAACCCCCGGGACCTGCCAAACGCAGGGATTTGAAAGCAGATGGTTGAGCTATTTTCTGCCTCTGTGAGGCCCGATTGAAGGGCAATGAGGCAGCTAATGTGGAGAAAGATAGAAATTTACTTGCTTTAACTTCATATGGCACTCTGAAAGAGTTCATTCAGTCCCGGGCACAACAATATCAGCCGGATGAATAAACCATTTGCGGCATCGATAGCTCTGCATCATGGTTTACTTCATGGACCATTTGCTTCCAATTTCTTCTCTTCTTGCCCCGTTTTTCTTGCTTCTTTCTTCCCCCCTCCCTCTCTCACTTTCCACACACTCTTCCCTTTTTTTTTTTTTTCCCCTTTCCCCCCCCCCGTTTTTTTTCCCTCTCTCCCCTTTAAAGATGACATTGCAGGACTAGCCCCCCTGCGGGGAGGGATAAATAGAAGGCATTGATACACTGCAACAAACTATTTGTCATTTGAACTGTGCTTTTAGGAGAGAGAATAAAAAGAGGACAGACTCACACCGTAATGATGGAATGCAAGCCAAATGTCACTTTTATTTCTATTTAGTTATTTTATTTAATAGGGGTTTTCATAGTTGGCTCGGAAAATTGGAAACTACCTGACTTTGACTTCCAATGTTTAGTAAAGAGTTTTTAATACTTTCCGGTATTTTTTCTCCCACCCCCTTCCACCTTTTCCTTTTGAACTCAAAGTTTTTCATCATCTCTCACAGGTTCATCTAGTTAATAAGTGTGATCAGGGCTAGGAAAGGCCAGACGATGTAAAATTGAAATCCACAGCCCGTGTAATCTGTGCGTGGGGGCACGGGGGAGATGTGCCTGCCTACCTTAAAACGAGGGAAAGGGGCAAAAATGACATGAAATGGGAACTGAGGAGGGGTTTGCTGCGGTGAGTGCTTGGGTAGCTATGCCTGTATTCCCAGGATGTGGCTGTGGTTGGTGTTGGGATTGCACCCCGAGGTTTGGGGTGAGGCGAGAGGTCCCCCCAAGTGTGGAGGGGGGGATGGGGGTGCTTGAAGCTGTGTGGGGATCCCTCAGGTGCTGGCAGTGATCCAGCAAATGTAAATACATTTGGACCAAAAAAAATTGAAGTTTTCGCTAAAATTCTTACTGCCTGTCTGGAAAAAAACTAGATGAAAACTTCTAGAAATTAACTTTCCCTTTAAAAGGCTTAAATTTCTTTGTTTGTTTTTTAGAGCAATCACTTTTGGTTGGATTATTATGGGACTTTTTCCCCTAACTCGCTTTATGTTATCATTATTTTCCTTGCTGGAAAGCAAGATAAGGGGGGAAAAGGGACATTTAAAGGTCCCTTCCACCCCAAACTCTTCCATGATTTGATGAAGAGAGCAGAAGAACTGTGCTCTGAAAGGGAAAATAGGAACAGGGAGAGTGTGGGCCAGGCACTGGGTGGGTGGATGCAGGCAGGGACCCCCTGCCCAGAGTTCCCCAGAGCTCCAGCTCTGTCCAGCTGGGTTGAGTGGGGAAATACCAGTTTGGCACCTTTAAAAGTCTGCTTGACTCTCCCTGGTGCTGCACCTGCCCTGGGCGCTCTGTGCCTCCATTCCCCCTCCCGGAGCTGTGGCTGGGTGGGGAGTCCCTCTGGAGGCAGGAGTTTACAAACACAGCTCTGAAAGTATTTTGGGGTCAGCCTGTGCCGTCGCATCATGGGTGAGTGCTGAGGGGCCATGTGAAATTGCAAAGCATTTGCTCTCCGGGACGGAAAGCTTTTTTATATTACATTTCCCGCCCCCCTCTTTCCCCCTCCCCGCTTCTTCTGGCACGCACTTCAATTGCAGCAATTCACCATCGGCACCCGAGCCTCTGCTGGCCTGGCTCTGATGGAGATAAGATGCTTCTTCCCTATAAATCTCAGGGAAAAAAAAATATATATACATAAAGGTTGATGTGCTCTGAAATGGGTTTTTGCTTTGCTGCTCTATTTTCCCCCGTGTGTATTAACCCCGGGGACACCATGAAAGAGCCGGTGTGCCGGGAGCACCTGCTGGGGTCAGCCTTCCTCATTAGTTTTTTCGGTCAGTGCCGAATGAGCCGGGCTCGGTGCGGGGATGTGCGGGCACCCGCCCGCCCCGCTGCCAGCGTCCTGCTTTTCCCTGCCTGACTTGCTTCTCCGCAGCCAGCCCGCCTCCAGCTGTGGGGGCGTTGGAGGAAAAGATGAGATCAAGTTGAGGGGAAAAATTGGCTGATTCTGCCAACCCCTTTGTTCCCAGGGCCCCCGGTAAGCGTCGGTGCTGCGCCGTGCTGGTCCTGCCTTTTGGGATGGGGGATGGACCCCTGGCAGGGGATGTGCTTTGGGATGGGGGATGGACACCTTTTTAGGATGAAGGATGCACTCCTGGCAGGGGAATGTGCTTTGGGATGGGGGATGGAGCCCTGGCAGGGGGACGTGCTTTTTAGGATGAAGGATGCACTCCTGGCAGGGGGATGTGCTTTTTAGGATGAAGGGTGCACTCCTGGCAGGGAGATGTGCTTTTTAGGATGGAGGATGCACTCCTGGCAGGGGGATGTGCTTTTTGAGATGGAGGATGCACACCTGGCAGGGGAATGTGCTTTTTAGGATGAAGGATGCACTCCTGGCAGGGGGATGTGCTTTTTAGGATGAAGGGTGCACTCCTGGCAGGGGGATGTGCTTTTTAGGATGGAGGATGCACTCCTGGCAGGGGGATGTGCTTTGGGATGGAGGATGCACTCCTGGCATGGGAATGTGCTTTTTGGGATGGGGGATTCAGTCTGGGGTTGGGGCTGCCAGCAGTGTTGGCCATGACAATGCCACTGACTGTCCCTCTTCTCTCCCTCTCCCTGCAGAACCAGGCTCCTCCCGGGCTCTACACCAAGACCTGTGATCCGGCCAAATCTCCCGACACCCCAGACGTGCTGGAGATCAAGTTTGAGCGGGGTAAGAACCTCCTTGCTGCCAGACCCTTGTCCCTGGGCCCCCGAGACAAGCCCCACTTCCCAGCTGGGACTGGGCTTCTCTGGCAGCTGGGGGCAGATGGGCGAGTCCTGACTCCTGACATCGGGGCTGGGGGTGGTGCTTGCAGCACCCCAGGGCTCTTTGAGGTGTGCAGGGGCTCTGGTTAAATCTCAGGGGCTTTCTGGAACCTCCCTGAGAGTGGAAAGGGGTTTGAGCACCCTCACCTGCCATCAGGGTGCAGTGGGCACAGGGGACCCTCTCCTGCAGGTGGCTCTGAGGGCATGCAGGGGATGCTGGCCAAGGTAGCAGCTGGGGAGACACTCAGCAGGGTTTGGCTAGAGATGCTATCATGGAGACAGGACACTGAGCAGGATTTGGCTGGTGGTGCTGTCATGAAGGGAACAGAACACTCAGCAGGGTTTGGCTGGTGATGCTATCATGGAGACAGGACACTCAGCAGAATTTGGCTGGTGGTGCTACCATGAAGGGAACAGGACACTCAGCAGGGTTTGGCTGGTGGTGCTATCATGAAGGGAACAGGACACTGAGCAGGGTTTGGCTGGTGATGCTATCATGGAGACAGGACACTCAGCAGAATTTGGCTGGTGGTGCTGTCATGAAGGAGACAGCGATGCTCCCGTACATCCCTGGGGACACACGGCAGGGCCCAGCCTCAGAGCCAGCACTGAGGAGAGGACCCTGGGCAGCATCTCCACCTCCACAGCCATCCCCGTGCCACCCTCCATCCTGGCAGCAGTGGCGAGCCCAGCACAGGCTGGGGGGAGACCCTGCTGGGAGGGGACAGCCCCTCCCCACCGCCAGCCTCCCTGCTCCATTCTAATGATCCCCCTGCGAGGAGCAGCCCCCCTCCCGGCGGCCCATTCAGCCCCTAGTTAATTTATTTGAAGTTTTAATCTAATTATTAACTATTTCAAAGGCTAAGCAGCTTTCAGCAACAACAGCCCCGACAACGTCGGCTCTTCGCCGAGCGGACCCCGGCCAATATCCCGGTGGAGGATGCGGAGAGAAAGAGCCAGGGCGAGGGGAGGGCGCGGGGTGGGGGGGCCCACGCCGAGAAGCAGCTTAAGGTTCATTATTGCCGCGAGTTTACATTTAATAGCAATTTACAACTGAGTTTATAAACCCCAGGAAAATAGGGGGTTTAAGGGGGGGGCGGTGGGGGGGAGCTGACAGCCCCCATCACCAGCCAGGGCTCTTGCGGGCGCCTATATAATAAAGACTAGAAAGGGAGGCATTGAGGCTGATTGGCAACTGATAGTGCGTTAAATGGTAATGAGGAGGGCAGATGGAGGGGGGATTAGCCTCCAACTCCGCACCGCTTTTCTTTGTGGGCCCCGCAGCCCCCTTGTCAGCTTCCTAATACATTTATTGCTCATTTCACACCGCTAAAGAAAAATGCCTCTTTCTATTCAGCATCCCCCCCCACCACCACCACCCCGCTCTGCTTTGCTCCTGCCCGGTGCCCCTTTAAAAAAAAAATAAAAAATTAAGGGGGGATAAAGAAAGAAAAGGTGCAATAATTAATTCATGGCGGGGAGCTCCCCGCCGCGGGGTGCGTGTGCGTGCGTGTGCAAGCAGGAGAGCCCCGGTGTGGGGGTTCCCCCCAGACACCCCCGTGCTGGCCAGGGGAGAAGGGTGGGGGGGCACACATTTGTCACTCTGTCCCCCCTCCCCATCAAGGGCTGGTGGGACAGAAGGTGCTGCGCTGTAAGACAATTGCGGAGCGTGAAATTCAATTAGTTAAGGGCCTGGTTGCAATTTCACAGGCCCTAAAAAAAAAGAGAGGGTGGAGAGAGAGGAAAAGGGGGGGTGACGTTTTTATGGCCTTTTTTATTTATTTATTTCACTCCTTCTCCCGAGGTGGGTCCCCCTCCCCTCGCCTCCCCCTCGCACCAGCTTGGATATGCCTTTTTAAGAAGTTATTTAGAGTTCATATCTGTCACATCTATTTAACGCCCACGGGATGATGTTCCAGGGGGATCCTGACACTGGCTGATCCTGCCCATCCTCTCTCCCCGCCTCTGCAGGTGTCCCAGTGAAGGTCACCAACATTGGGGATGGAGCCACTCGTTCCTCAGCCCTGGAGCTCTTTGTGTACCTGAACGACATCGCGTGAGTGCCACCCTGGCTGGCTGGCAGAGGGGACAAGGGCAGCACCCCCAGGGTGGGGTGGAGGCAGGATGCTCACAGTAGACACGTCCTGATGAGCCCAGGGATGGTGGTCAGTGATGGGATGGCCCCAGCTGGTCCCAGTTGTACCATAAATGTCAGCAAGCAGAGCTAGGCAGCAAGGCCAGGAGCACGAGGGTATAAATAGCCCAGGGTTTTGCTCACAAGTCCTCTGAACATTCTCAGGGCTGCCTGTGTGCCCCAGCTGCCTCACCCACTGCAGGGCACCCTTTCCTTCCTGTCCCAGCTCAGTCCTGTCCTTGTCCCCCTGCTTTGACATCTTACCTGTCTCTCCAAGAGGGCTCAGTGTCCTTTTTGTGTGGAGAGTTGACTTTTTTGGGGCATGGGGACCAGCTGGCCAGGTTCATTGCTCTTTTCTATTCCTGTCTGCACAGCAGCAGCTGCTTTGGGGTTTTCTTTCCTGTGCCACCCCATGCTCAGTTCCTGCTGCTGCTGGCACAGAACCATTCTCAATTTTCCCAAAAATGCTGCAGCACCCGTGAGGGGACCCACTTCTCCCAAGTGCCACCCAGTCCCTGGCCATCCTCCTCTGTGCCTCTGCCTTTATTCTCCTGGTGGTGAATGGGAATGAACTTTTCCACTTAGTTCACTTTTTTAATGGTTAATAAGTAGTTTTCAAACTTTGGGAATACTTCTGTGGCATGTGCTGTGGCATGTCCTGTCTCCTTGCCCAGTTTATTTTCCAGTGGCCTAAGTGACACGGCTGCCTGCAGCACTGCTGGCCTCAGTGACATGTGAGAGACTGGTGGAGAGAAAAATCCATTTCTTTATCACCTGTTTTCCCTGGGGTCCCTGCTCATGGTCAGCAGTGCTGCTCAGGGGCTGGCCTGCTGTTATTTGGGGTTTGTGCACCCCTCTGACCCACCTGGGACTGCTGCAGCCTCCCTTCTCCTCACAGGGGCAAGCATGGGGTTGGGCGCATTGACATCGTGGAGAATCGCTTCGTTGGCATGAAGTCCAGAGGTGAGCCTGCCCTGCCCTGCCCTGAAAAAACCCAAAAATGGGAAATCTGTGGTGGGATATGGTGGGTGCTCAGTAATCCTGAGGTGCTTTGGGTCAGGTCACACCAACAGCACTCAGCCTTTCCCTCCCCATCAGCTTTTGGCAGAGATTTCCCCGTGACAGGGACTCCTTGGTGCTCTCTAATGACAGCAGCTGCCCCCCAGTGCCACTGCTGGCACCAGCCCGGGGGTCCCAGCACCTCCAGGTGAGACCTGTCCCTACAGGAATCACACCTGGCTGGGGGCTTGTGTGGGGATGTGCCCCTGGATGGTGCCAGACTCTCCAATACCTGTACAAACTGCAGGAAGCTGATGCAAGTTACTGGTTTTTTGTGTTTTGTTTTTTTTTTTTTTTTAAAGCAAATATTTGATTTATCTACACATCTTTGAGTCCATGTCTCCAAATATTGATCTTCCATCGGGATCAATTCCGTTGGAAACCTCTGGAGGCAGTGAGCAGCCCTGTGCAAAACTAAGGAGGTGGCTCAATATCGTTTCCCAACTCCTTGCTCCAACTCTTCTGTTTTAAATCTCATTAATACTTAATTAGATGCTTCCTGTCTTTAAACTTGCCCTCTGTGCAGGACAACAGTAAATATTTTGGTAAGACTAAGCCTGCAGTGTTCCTCCCAGCCATAAGGTAAGAAACAAAACCCCAAATCATTTGATCTGAATTTGAATAATCAAATTAAAACCAAAAGAAGGAAGAAAAAACCTCAACCCTGACCCACACACTCCAGCCTGCGCATTTGCATGCAGGATGCTGAGTAATTTGTCAAAATCTATTTTATTTTTTTAAGAGGCACTGACACGCTCTAGTGACCCTTCCAGCATTTAATAATTTCTCTAAAGCCCATTTAACTGTCACGTCTGTCTCCTGCGTGACATCGCCGAGCGATCGCTGCCGTGTTTGTGTGCCAGGGGGGTCTGGGGACAGCGCTGCGGGGATCAGACCTTGGGGTGGCTCCCCCCTTGCTTTGAGCAGGATCCTGGCCCTGGTTGGCTTCTTGGGATGAAGGGAAACCTCCCAGAAATCTGCTCTGCGAGGTGATGGGAGCAGGAGGGTGCTGTGGGTACCTGCTCTCTCCCAGGGTTTTGGGGTGCAGAGCAGCTCAGGGTGACCCCAGCACTGCCTGGAGCATTTTGGACCCCCCAAATGGATTTAGGATCGATGGTGCAGGAGATGGGAGCTGGACTTGGAGGAGACAATCCTTTAAACCCCAGTAGTGTGCAGATTTGGGGTTCTGTAGGGGAAACTGAGGCACGGGCAGCAGCATGGTCAGAGCTTTCCTTGTGATGGAGGTGACAGCGAAGGTGCCTCCTCTCCCTCATCCCCCAGTCCCAGCAAGTCAGAGAAGAGGAAAAATTCGTTTGCATTGATTTTTACTAAGCTCCTAATTGTACTTCGTTAAGGCTTTAATGGGCGAGGGGCGCACGGGACGCACCGGCAGCAGCCTTTCAAACCCTATTAACTCGGTTTTGCCCTATTTGTTTTAGTGGGAGGGGGTGGCTAATGACAGGGTGCCAGGAGAGCCGCTCGGGGGGCACGGCTGGGCCGGGGGCTGCAGCGGGGCACGGCCCGGCCGCCCCCTCCCTCTACATCCTCATTATCAAATTATCTTTTTAACTCCGAAGGGGGGCTAACTAAGTGAAGTAAATGAAATCAGTGGGGAGGAAGAGGGAAGGAGGGGGACGGCCGCTGCTAAAAGCTGAGCGCCGCTGTCGGCTGGGGCTTCTCCTCCCCTTGGCTCTTTCCTTTTTCCCTTTCCTCCTCTGGATGCGTTGAGCTGATGGAGGAGGAAAGTGGAAAACTTCCCTGCAAGGGAGCCAAACTCGCCTCCAGGCTCAGCCTCAGCCCTGGAGCAGGGGTGGAAATTTGGGCATCGCTTTCTCATGGGCACGGCACCGCATCCCTCCCCGTCCCGCCGGTGACGTCGGGAGTGACAGCCTGCACTCTGCGCAGCAAAATTGCTCGGATGGAGGTGAAGTGACAGCCGAGGTTACAAATTAGAAAATTTTAAGTAGCGGCAGCTGTCTCCTTGGCTGCCTCCCTCCATGTCCCCCCTTCCTCAGCAGTAATTATGGGGTGATTGAAGCATCGTTGGGCTGCAGTGCTGACACCTCTGTCTTTTTCCTGTAAACATGGGGAGATGAAAATAGACACTTGGAGATGCTGCGGGTGTCACTTTGAAGGTGTCTCTTGTCTCCTCGGCAGTGGTGAGGCTGGAGAGTGGCTGTCAGCTGCCCTCCCCTCTGCCCAGCTGACACGCTCTGGTCCTGCCTCCCAGCACCCACAGAGGGGCAGGAGCTGGGGGTCAAGGCACGTACCCAAATCTTCAGCCCAAACTGGCTTTAACATCTCCTAAGGGGAAGGAGAGGGAATATTAATTGTGTTAGTGATGGGCTCAGCTCCACAGTCAGGGGCTGGAGGGGGCAAAGAGCAGCTCCCTGTGCCCCTGTGTCACTGCTCAGCTCCCTGTGCCCCTGTGTCACTGCTCAGCTCCCTGTGCCCCTGTGTCACTGCTGTGCCCATGGGGACAGCTGGGGTTTGGTGTTAACTTGGCTGTCTGCTCCCACAGTCCCGAGGGAATGGGTGTTTGGTGAGCACCTGAGCTGCACCATCGCTGGGGTGGCTGGAGAGGAGGGGCTGGCTCTGCTCTGGGACAGTCAGACCTGTGCCTGTAGGGTACTGAAGTCATGGACACTGCTTGGGATGAGGTGTGATGGATGGAGGAGGCTTGGAGGCTTGGGCTGCTGCACTTGTGGCTGCTGTGGTACCTGTGGGACTGTGGCCACACTGCTGAGCCTGTGCCGCTCTCCAGGGCACTGAGAGCAGAGCCTGGTGAAGTTCTGAGCCCTGTGGGCTCCCCTCAGCCTCTCTTGGGGCTGGGGCTGGTTTGGGGACACATCTCCTTCAGCGGGCACAATTTCCTACGGGGTTCCTTTGTGCCCTTTGCCATTCCCATGACTGTGCCATAGCAGATGCCCAGCACTGGGGAGGGACCATCCCCAGGGGACAGGAATGTGCTGGTGGAGCAGCCCTGGCTGTGGACAGGTTACAGCCTTCCCCATCGTGTATTCACTGCCAGATCAGCTCAGCACTTCCCCACAACATTTCAACACGGACAGGAGAACTGCCTGGCCATACTTGTATTTAAACACCGAACAGCCACACGCACAAACAACATCCTGCACAAAACAAGCCCTGAACGGCTGGAACAAAGGAGCAGCTTGCCGAAATAATTAAGCATCCTCCATCTCCAATTGTGCAATTGGAGGGGGGGGCAGCAGGAAGGGGCTGGGGGGGCCCTGCCAACCCCAAAGGAGGTTGCCCTCCCAGCCCCCAGGTAGCCTCATTGCTTCCCAGCGGATGCTCGGGGCCCTTTCTCGGCAGCCGAGGGGAGAGGAGGGAATTTCAGGCCCTGCGCTCCCCATGCCTGTGCCCCGCTCGTTCTGTTAATTACAGGTTTTCAGCCGCAGACCGTTGGGCACGGATGGGTGGGGGGATCGGTTCCCAAACCCTGTCATTTAGCCTCGTCAGAGTGCCTCTTCAAAGAGGGGAATCTAGAAATTTTCTCCGCAAGGTGCGGAGTGGACTGTCTCGGCCCCAGCATGAATATAATGACAGATGCATTTTACAGCGAGCTGAGACTGAATGCGCTCGACCACGGCTCCTTCTGTCAGCCAAGTCATTATTTTTTGTCATTTGCTGACAGTTTTGGTCTCATTCGTTTCTCTCTCTTTTTCTGCTTTTCCCCCTGCCTGGAAAAATGGCTAGGTATCTATGAGACCCCAGCAGGAACGATCCTATACCACGCGCATTTAGATATCGAGGCCTTCACCATGGACCGGGAAGTGCGGAAAATCAAGCAGGGACTCTCCCTGAAATTCTCAGAGCTGGTGTACAACGGTAGGTACAGTCCAGTCCTGCCACAGCAGCATCCTCCTCATCCTCCCTCATTGCTGCTGGAGGTGCAGGTCCCACTGGTTGTAAAATTGAGGTGTGGGTTTTCTCCTGGGGAGAAGGGTGGGTTTGGGCTGATAAAACCCCACACTGTGCCTGCTTTCCTGCCAAGGGAGTTCCTGCCTGCCTTTGGAGGCAATGCCACATTCCATGAGCACCTCTCCCAGCCCAGTGCCACCACTTCACCCCAAGCAGCACATTCAGGTGTAATCCACCATCCTTTTGCCTCTCTCATGTCACCTTTCCCCAGCTCTCACCCCCAACCCCTTCCACCTCTGCCTTCTCCTCATGCACACTGGGATGTAGAGCATTCAAACTTCAAACCCTGCCAGGGCATGTGCAGCTGGAGGGCTGTCCCTGTGCCCTGGCAGTGTGGCACAGGAGGGATGGAGGGTCCTGGCTGTGCTATGTGGTGCACAGCCCACACAGGGGCACTGCGGCTTGGGGCTCCGCTCTGGGACAGGACAGCACAGCCTGGAGAGGGCTGGGAGCCGTAAGGAATGAGCTGGCTCACCCCTGTCCTTCCTCCTGTGGAGCAGCCACAGCACCAGATCCAGGGCTGGGTTTGAGGGGTCACAGCTCAGTGTTCCCCTTGTGCCACAGGGAGCAGCTCCCTGGCCTGGCACCCTGGCAGGAGAACCAGCACTGCCCTGGGGTGGATCCACCCCAGCCTGGTCCCTGGTGCTAAACTGAAGGAATTAGGATTAGCCCAAAACTCCCTGAATGGGCTCAAAACCCACTAGCCAGAGCTGTCATCCCTGGAGACCCCACTGCCCCATGGCCAGACATTTGTCATTTGCAGGCCCTGATTTCTCAGCCTCCCAGCTCCTCTTCCCATCACTTTTCAGGTGTTTCTAACCACAAGGGCTGGGATGATTCCTGTGGTATGCGAATATACCCTGGAAATAACCTGACCCAGGTTATATTTATAATCCAGTAGGACTGGCTCAGGCTTTTCTCCCATGCAGTTTCTGGTGCCAGTGCTTGTCACCCTCTATTCCAAGGACATTTCCTCTTGCATCTTCCTCAGCAACTCATATTTAATGCCTGAGCCCCTTTGTGGCTTAAATCATATTTTAGGGCCCTGTCAGGGTCTGCAGAAGCCTTTTTCACCTTCCTCTTGGATCACAGCCCCTCATTCATTCTCTGGTGCCACTCTTGCCTCTGGCCATTTTTATTAGACTTTGACCTGGGCTGCCTTTCTTTTGACTATTTTTTTTTTTTTAGTTCAGCATAGACCTGTTTGTTTGTTTATTCTTACCCACTCGCTTGTTGTGCAGCCACCAGGTTAAATCACGATTTAAATTCTCCCTCCCCACATCTGCAAGGCAGAGGCTGCTGTTTCTCTGGCTCCACGTGTGGAATCCCCAGGGATTTCCAGCTTGGTCCTAAACTTCCCTGCCAGCCAATCCCGAATCCAAGGAACAGCCCCAACAGGGTGCAATAAGCACCCGTGGGTCCCGTGCCCGAGGCCAGGCTTTCCAGCTCACCTTCCTTTAACACCTCATTATTGCAGCCAGCCCAGTTTTAAGGAGAATTAGTGTTTATCTTCCCCCTGTTCCTATTGATCCCATTGTGGAGGGGTGGCTTTGAAGCCCGTTCCGTCCTTTCCAGGTGCGGAAATGCCATTGTCCCCCTGCCTGCGCCGTGATTAGGGCAGGATGGTGGGAAGGTCATTAAGGGGGATCGCTTCCAGAGTCTGCAGTGGGGGGTGGGAGGGGGAGAGGCTTCCTCCCACCTGGAGCTGTCAGAGTCAGGATTTAAGCAGCTGGTTATTATTTTAATGTGCCCGGGGTTTATTTTTACAGGGTTTTTTTACATCTGCCCTGCTACTTGAAGAGTTGTGCTTGGAGGGTGGGGACCAAGAAAAGGAGTTAGCCTGGAGCTGTGGTTCCTACTGGTGCTGATTTTAGGGAAGGGGTCCCCAAGCCCCCCCTGGGGTGGAGCAGCTGAGGGGGGTCAGTTCAGGGAGCTGTGTTTGGTGAGAGGGGCTGCAGGGCCATGGTGCTGTGCCTTAGAGCAGGGCCACACAGACCTGGGGACAGGGCTGCAGGATACAGCCCTGCTCAGGGGCTGCCGAGGCCAAACAACAAAAGAAATTGTTTGTTTCTTTAATGGCCTCGGCCCCAGAGCCCAGCTGGGAAGGGAAAGGTGAGAGGGCACCGGTGTGAGATGGGAGAGATAAAACCGGGGATGCCCGAGGGCGGTGAATGGTCTCTTTCTTTCCCCACCTCTATCTCCTTCTGCATCTCCCAGGCTTTATTCCAGGTCTCCGAGGACTCTCTGGCTAATAACCCTACTTAGGGACAGGAGGGGTGTGGGGGTGGCAGGCAGGGCCACAGCTCCTCCATGCACCTGCAGTGCTGCTCCCCCAGGATGTGTTTGGGGGGCCACACGTCACCCCAGCATCCAGCCTGGGCTTCTTCTGGGCATGTTTGGGCTACCAGGGGCTGCTGTCCCCACTGGAGCCAGGGCTGGAGTTTTGGAAGGAGATTTCTGGGGTACCAGCACTGGTTCCTTGTGTCCCATCAGCTCCTCAGGGACAAGCTGAACCTTTCTGACTTTGGGGGGGCTGGGAAGGTGGAGAGCCCACTTGGGGCTGCTGAGACACCTGTGCCCCAAAGCACAGCCCAGTGCAGCCCCAGAGTCACTCCAGCTGTGTGATCTGGGGGAGCACTCTGCTCTGCATCCCTCTGGGATGGGGAATGGGAACTCCTGGGGTGACTGCCCCACTGGGACCCCCATTGCTGAGGGGGTTTCCCTTCCCAGAGCTGCTGGGGGTGAAGTATTCCTGTGGGGATACAGTCCACAGGCTGGGGTTGGCCCTTTGGAGCAGACCTTACTCTGCCTGTCCTAGGGGAGAATGGCTCATCCCCTTCTTGGGGGGCTGGGAGGTGATCCCTCCCCATTTCTGCATCCATCTCTCTGTCTCCACCTGGCCCTCCCAAGATGCTGGGCTTTGAGTAGCACTCTCATACCTACTTAACAAATTTGTTTGCATGATCGCCCCTGCCCAGCAGAGCTGGAACTAGGACGGCCCCATGGCCTGTTTCTGGTTTGTTCCATCCTCTTCTCCCAGTGGGTTCCTGAAGGCCACCAGGAGAAGGGAAACACGTGAGGTCTCCACCCCTCATGGTTCAACCTGCATGTCCCAGCATCTCACTTCCTCTCCCAGCCCTGCAATTGCATCCCTTCCCCTGGGAATTACCCAGGCTCTGCCTTGTAAGACCTAACCTGGGGACAACTCTAGGGTGCCCAGGCCCCTCTGGCCTTCCCCAAACCCCTTGCTGATCCCATCTCCTGTCCTCAGGCTTCTGGCACAGCCCTGAGTGCGAGTTCGTGCGGGAGTGCATCGGGCGCTCGCAGGAGCCGGTGGTGGGCACCGTGCGCCTCTCCGTCTTCAAGGGCCAGGTCTACATCCTGGGCAGGGAGTCCCCACGGTCACTGTACAACGAGGAGCTGGTCAGGTGAGTGGGGCTGGGGGTCAGGGTGGGCAGGAGTAGTGACAGAGGGCATCCCATCGCATCCCATCCCATCCCATGGATCCCATCGCATCCCATCCCATGGATCCCATCCCATCCCATCCCATTCCATGGATCCAATCCCATGGATTCCATCCCATCCCATGGATCCCATCCCATCCCATCCCATCCCATCCCATGGATCCCATCCCATCCCATCCCATCCCCAGTGACACCACAGGCCCAGCCCCGCACCCAGCCGAAGCACGAGCCATGTTTTCAAGTCAATATTGGTTTTTTCCCCTCTGACTTTTCCCTTTTCCTTCGTGTTGTTTTCTCGCTTGCTCGCTCCCCCCTCAGCCCTCCCTCAACTCCTTTCAATCTCTGTAAACACTTTATAAGCCATAAATACACCCGAATGAGTTTAGATCAGTCGGAGTCAAATTATCTTCTCTCTTTCTCTTCTCTGGCTTTTTTTCCTCCCTTCCCTCCCCCTCAAAATCAACAGCTCCTAATAATCCGTCCCAACCCTTCATTATGCTTCGCTCTCTCACTTGGAGAGATTAAATGAATAAAGTATTAAAAAAAAAAAAGAAAAAAAAAAGAGGGAAGAAAAAAAAGGAGGATAGAGGGGGGTGGGACGGAGGAAAAAGAGAGAGGGAGAGAAAAGCAGGGGCACTTATTCTCCCTGCGTCTCCAACCATTTTCCTTTTCTTTTTGATTTCTACATCGCTGGTTTGAAAGCCTTTGAGTGACGGCGTCACAGGAACCCGAGAGAAAGCTGTGAGAGGCAGAGCTGTGTGGAAATGCCTCTGCACAGTAGGTAGAAAGTAACGTAATTATAGAGCAGGTCAGAACCACTCGAATGAGCAAAAATAAAAGCACAGAGGTTTTTCTGTAGCCCGTCAGGGGAGGTAAAATCGTTGTAAACTCTTTTTTTTCTTTTCTTTTTTTTTTTTTCTTCTTTATTTCCCTCCACTTCCTCCTTCAAGGTTTGTGGTTTCTGGGAAATGAGCCGTGTGTTTTGGGGATGTAGGAAACTGTTGGAGTTGGGATTCAGTGGGTGGGTGCTGCCTTGGGAAAGGGGATGTGCTCAGTGTTGCACTGAGGAATGGGCTGCCAGCTCCATGAACCCCCACACCAGGGTGGGGATGTCCCTGCTGGAGTCCTGCTCATGCCAGGGCAGTGTCTGCTGCCCAGGATCACATCCCTTTCCTGGAGCCTGCCATGGCACAGCCACACCTGTGGGATTACTCTGGAACAGGGGGAGTGCCAGAGCAGTGCCAGAGCATGGGGAGGAAGGGTGATGATGATGATGGGACCAAGGAGGGAAATTTGGGGCTGTGTCTGTGGCAGGGCCTGTGGAGCCTGGGGAGGAAGGGTGATGATGATGATGATGGGACCAAGGAGGGAAATTTGGGGCTGTGTCTGTGGCAGGGGCAGACAGGGACCAGGCAGGGACCCTGACCTGAGCCCCCACAGCCAGCAGCAATGAGGGGGCTGCAGCAGCTGGGAGCACACAGCTCTGGGGTCCCCCACATCCTCTCCCTTCCCGAGGGCAGCCCCAGTTCCCTGCAGGAATCCTGCAGCAGTGACAGTGCCTTTCTCCCCGCAGCATGAACGTGCAAGGGGACTACGAGCCCGCCGACGCCACCGGCTTCATCAACATCAACTCGCTCAGGTCTGTGGGGTCAGGGGACCCTCCCCAGCACCCCGGGGCTCTTCCCTTTCCTCCCTCAGCCTCTGGGGGTGAACCAAGCTCCCCCTGAGCACTGGGGTGCCACCACCCCCCCAGTACCAGCCCTGTTTAATTGCAGCCTTCCCCAGCACCGCCAGCCTCGTTATTTTACTTATTTCTCAGACCCCTCCCAGCTCCAGGGCTGGAAAACACGCTGCATTTACATAATGGGCTCTTAATTTTTCCGTTGCCTGTTAACTGCTTTGTTCTCCCCGATCCTCCGTGTCCCCCCGACTCCTCTAAGATTAATTACATTATCTCGTGGAGGAAAAAAAAAAATAATTAAACTGTACAGGCCTTAACAAACGCCTGCTCTTCACGCCCCCTCATTCTGCTTAAATTAATTGAAAGGAAATGTGTGTTCTTACTGTTAATTTACAATTAATTTATTTTTTTTTTTAAATCCCGGTTTCCAGGCTGAAGGAATATCATCGTCTCCAGAGCAAGGTCACCGTAAAGCAGGATGAATAGCAATCAATCGCACGCGAGCCTGCCGCTCCCCTTTCTAATTTCTCTAAGAAGTAGCGCTAATTGTGGTGGCAATTTGTAATTGTAACTCGTCTCCCTGGAGCGGAGTGGCGGCGGAGGTGACGGCTTTGTTACGGGGCTGCAAGTGAAATGCAATCGGGGGGGAAAAAAAAAAAAATAGGTTTGTCCATCGGAAGAGAAGTGGGGAAAGAAATAAACCCCCAGCCACGCGCGGGGTCCGGCATTGAGAGCCGAGCTTTATTCCTGCCTCGTTTGTTTGCTCCCCAGCCCGGCTTTGTGAAGTTGGGAAGGGATTCAGTGGCTGCGAAGGACGTGGGGGGTTGGTGGTACCTTGTGGGGAAGGTGAGGAGCATCGTCACAGGGATGGGGAGTGAGCCGGGTGCTTAAGGGTTAACGGGGTTTGAGCCTTTCTGCTGCGTTTTGGTGAGTTTTACAGAGCAGAAAGGCAGAAATGCGGGAAATATCCCATGCTGGTGCTGCAGGAGGTGAGGAGGAAAGGAGTGCAGTCCCTGTGCTCCCGATGCTCCGGCTGCACACCTGGGATGGCTCAGCCGGGGAAACCTGGAGCTCTGCTGGAAGCAGAGGGAGAGGAAAGAGGAAAGGACTGGATTTCCTGAGCGTGCAAACACTCAGGGTGTGCTGGTGCTCAGCGCTGCAGAGACTGGGACAGGACATGGTTTGGGATGTCCCCACATTGCAGGACAGGAGCAGAGATGCTCCCTGGAGCTGGGCTGCACCAACCACTCTCTTTCCTGTGATGTGCTGGGCAGCCCCATCCCAGCAGCAGGAATGTGCTGTTCCCAACGTGTTTGGGGAGCAAAAGCAGAGCTGCCACCAAAAAGGGACACGTTTTAGCAGTCCCTATGGGACAGTCAAGCCAAGTAGCCATTTGGGGCAGTCCAGGCGTGCCCTGCCCACCCTGCTGCCAAGCCAGCGAGTGTGACAAGCTCTGACATCACAACTGGGAAAATAACATGTTATTTTCCCAGCTTGGATGTGAATGTCCCTGCTATTACTGGCAGCGACCATCTTGGGAGGAGAAAGCAGCAGAGGGCTGTCAGGAGAGGGGAGAGAAATGGTTTTCTGTGCTGGTGGAGCCTGTCCAACCCCTGTGGGCTATGGGGAGATGGGGATGCTCTGCAGGGTCACCCCATTCCCTGAATCCCACTGCTTTCAGCAGCAAGTCCATGCTGCACTGGGGTCCTGCCAGAGCCCCCAGTGGGGCTGGTGGTCAGCAGGCTGTGCTGACCAGCCACCCTGGAGGGGGTGCCCAGTGTTGAGCCAGCCCTACTCATCTCACAGCAGCCCATTCTCAGGTGGGGAGAAGGGTTTGGAGCCTCATCAGGAGCCTTCTCCTGGGGAATCATCCACAAAACGATGGGAACAGAGCTGCTTCCCTTCCACACACCAAGGATGGATGCTGTGCTGGCCCAGGGGATGAGTAGCCCTGGAAACTTGGAGAGCTCCCTCCCATGTCCATCCTTGACTATGGTAGAGCTCTCCGTTGGAAAAGTGGAGTTTGAACCAACTTGATGCAATGAGGAGCTGATGTCTTCTATTTGGGGGGGAACCCAAACAAAACAACAACAAAACAAAGTGTCTCAGCAGAAGCTTCTTGAGAAATACTGGAAAAGCTCTGTGAGGGCTCGTTGGGCCAGCCAGGCCACCTAGGTGCTTAAATCATCACCTGATAAAACGCATTTAACTCCCAGACCTGGAATGTCCCCCAGCACTCACACTGCAGCCCAGATCCGAGGGAATCCTGCCTGCCCCTGTCTCTGCTCCCACTGGAGTGTCCAGTGAGGTTTTGGCTCAGGTTAGAGGTTGCTCTACCTTGAGGTGACTCCAGCTCTTCAGGAAGCACAGGGTGCTCTCAGAGGCAGTGATGGATGTGACACACCAACCTTGGAGGAGCAGCACGTGTCAGCTTCCAGCTGCGGCTTCCAGCTGGGCTGCAAGTGGATTGTGCTGGTAAGGCAGAGCTCAGTGTGTACAAAAAGCCAAGCCAAACCCAGTGTGACTCTTGGAGAAGGAAAAAAGCCTCTCAGAAATTGTGGGTTCAAAGGATAGAGAACACCCAGCAAAGTGCCTGCACTTCCTGTTGGGGCTGCAGTGATAGGATGCTGTGAGACAGACACCACATGTTTAATTACTTTGTTAATTGCCATCAGCCCTTCCAGTTCCCAAGATTTGGTGGTTTCTCAGTTTCCCAGTGTCCTTCCACCCCGTTGTGTCTCAGGGAGGAATTTCAGGGGCTGGGACTGCCAGGAGGGAAAAGCAGGGGGCGAGGAGCACTCTGTGAGCGCTCCCCAGCAGAGATGTTTTGGGGGAATGTTTTGGCCTTTCAAGGTGAAAAGCTTGTTTCTGCAGCACCCACCTGGCTGAGTGAGCACAGACTGGGGACTCCCCATTCCCAGGGCAGAACTGCACTGGAAAGAGCCCAGAGGAACCCAGGGCAGGGACCTGGATCACTGCTGGGCTATGAAACCCTTCTGTGCATCCCCCCACAGCATCACCCATCCCTCCAGCTCTGAGGCAGCCCCTCAGGTCCCTGGGGATCCCTTTGGGAAGCTGCACCCCCTCTTTGCACCACGGGTTCTGCCATGGGGCTGCTCTGCCACCCTCCCAGGCTCTGGTGAAGGGCTTGTCCAGGGTCACTGCAATCGATATCTCATCTGCAGGCTCTCCTAGCGGAAGTGATGGTATATTGGAACATGGTAATGGGTCTTGTCTAGTGGAAAAGGCTAATCTTCCCCAGCTGTACAGGATCTCTGCAGGTGTCCTCAGGCTCTCCCCGCTGCCACCAGCCCTGCCAAGGAGCAGACACACTTCTTTAAAGCTGTAGCACTCCAATTCACTGCTGTCCTGGGGAGGGAGGGCTGCCTCCAGCCTGGCTCCATGGGGCACAGAGCTGTGTCTGGGGCTCCCTATCAAAGAACTGGCCCTGCTGGTGTCACCACACAGCACAGGCAGCCACCTATTTGCTGGGTGAAAGAAGAGAAGGTGATGTGTTCTCCAGAGGTGGGAGAAGAGGAAGATGTGGGGATGATGCCAGGAGAGATGTGGACCCCCAAAGTGCCACCTGCACACGTGGGAGGGAGGCAGGAAAAGGCAAGGGTGGCAGCTTCTTGCTGTTAATTTGGCTTCTTTGGCATCACACTTGCTGCTTGGTGGGACTCCCCACCTGGAACTTGTCCTGTTTTGCCCATCCCTCAGGATTGCTGCAGAGCCAGGTCTTCCCTTCCCATTGTGCATCACACCCAGATGGGCTCTGGGCCCAGGGGCTCCTGTTTTTTTAACCTGACCAGCCATCCCTGGCTACCACATCCTGCTGCATTCCGGTGGCATAATCCATTTTCCCGTTTCTCTGGAGGCAGAGGTAATTACCAGGTGTAAGTTTTAATGTGCATGTGGATTTTAGCATGAGCTGCCAAGAACAGCTCAGAACAATGCACAGGTGTGGGCAGCACATCCCAGGGCTCAGACATGGCCATGGTGTGGAGCCCCCAGATGTGGGCTGTAAAATGGGGACCCCCAGTGCTTGGTGGGGAACCCATCAGAGGCTGAATGACCACCAGATTCTACAAAAGTAGAAGTTGTGGCTAACCTTGCTGGGGAAGGGATTTTTCCTCCAAATGACAGTGAGGATAGATGGATTTTAAGAGAAAATTTCTGGAGAGATAATGCAGCTGTGGGGCTGCTGGGTTTTTGCTTAAACTTTATTTTGTTGGGCAAAAAAAATGCATCTCTGGATCCATGCAAGGAAAAAACATGATGTTTTGCAGGAGGGAAGCTCTTGTGTGGTTGTGCTCTGTAGGACTGGGTTCATATCCCATCCCTTCCTGGGGCTCCATCTCCCATCTGTGGGGTGTGTAGGAGGGACAGAAAATCCTCCCATGCTACCCAGTGTGACATCATTTTGTGCAGATGATTGAAGATGTCCCTGGATGATGTCTCCTCAGCAGGGACACTGGTGGCAATGGTGTCCTCTGAGGAAAACCTCAGGATTCCCCACGATGGGGAATTTTTCTTTGGAGACGTGGCTTTGAGCTGTTGGTGGGAGCACAGAAGGCACCCTGGGCTCTGCACACAGCTCACAGGGCTGCAGCACAGCACGGCTGTCACACGTTCCCATCTTTCCAAGGGAAAGCCATCCCCCCGGTGAGGTTGGGAGTCGCTGATCTTGAGCTTCCCAGGCAAGGGGGATGCTGGTGGCCTTTGTAAACCCCTTAACAAGGTGGCTTTGTCTCCCCGTTTAACAAGGAGCTCCCTTGCTTCTTCCCCGGGAGTTTCCCAACGCCGGCTCCCTGAAAGCCAGCTTTATGCTCCTGCAGGGGACAGCGGGGATCAGAGGGACACAGGGGCCCTTCTGCACGGCCCTGACAAAGGCTGCCCCGGGGGGACAGAGCGTCAAAGCTCAGCCGGCTCGGGGAGGGACAAGGGACCCACAGAGGAGGCTGCGGTGTGAGCCCAGTGTCCATCTGGTCACTCGATCGGGGCAGGCAATGACCCAGCGATGCTCGGGGAGGGCCAGGGGGGTCCTTCTGCTCTGTCCCCCCGGACAGGGGGGCAGGGGGAGTGGCTGGGAAGGGACAGGTAGGTTTTGTTGGCCGCAGGTAACAGGATCCGCAGCCGTTGGTGGCTCCGTGCCCTCTGCTCTGGCTTTGGTGGGGGGTGAGAGATGGGAGGTGGGAGTGAGGAGATGAGGGCTGGAAACTGAGATCCCCATTCAGCAGGGATGCTTCACCTCATCTGGAAACGGCTTTGGAGCAAGCCTGGAGGTGGCCTGGCTCCAGCACCCCACGGCCCCCTGGTCTGGAGCAGGCAGGTGCAGCAGGAAGGGACCATTGGGAGCAATCCTTGGCTGTGAGGGGCACCCTGGTCATGGCAGAGCCATCACCCATCCCTGTGCCAGCATCCAAGCTGCCCTCTCCCACCTCCTCTTCCTTCCCTGGGGGCTTTGCAGGGCTCTGCTCAGTTTGGGAGCTCTAGCCCTTGCCTTGTCCCACCAGTCAGAGCCCTTCTCACCTCCCCCCTCCAGCCATCTGCCTCTGAGCCCCCCGCCCAGATTTTCTGTCACGCGTTAAAACCGCGGCTCAGCGCCAGGGTCAGCGTGTCACAGCGGCTCCTCATCGATTTGTTTTACCTCCCCTTGGCTAAAGCACTTTGGCCCTGGCCCCTTCCATGGCATAAGGGGCTTCCCAAGGCCCTCAGCTCTCCCCTTGCCCATCCTGGTCCTGCATAGCTGGACCTCGTGGGCAGCAGGGGCCCAGCTGAGCTGCTGATCTCCTGACCCTCCCCGGGGCACCTAATGTGTCTCCCTGGTTTATCTGGATCAATATTTCTGCAAGAGCAAGGAAGATGCCTCCAGGGAAAGGAGGGGATTGGGGAGATCCTGCTTGTTTGCACAGCCCCATGGCTGGTTTAATGCTTAGCTGGGTTGGGTCATTTCTGGGGATTTGGGAAGGGAGGAAGATCCTAAATCAGCTCATACCAGAGATGTTTGGGGTCTCCTCCTTCCAGTTTGTGAGTCTCATGCTCTGCACTGGAGCACAGTGTTGGGATATCTGTGTTCAAAACCCAAGGAGCTGGGATGGCTTGAGCCTTCAAGGTGTGGGGCTGCTTTGGAGGATCTGCTTCTTGCTCATGGTGTTTGGGCCTGGATAAGGGATTTTTGAACTGCTCCATTTGGTGCTGGGAGTGTTTTTATAGGAGCCTGGAAGTGATGGTAAAGGATGAACATCAGCCTAATGAGCTCAAGCAGTGAGAGACCTGGGTGGGACAAGAGCCTCCAGCCCTTCCTACTGCACACTGGGGGATGCCCAAGGCACGAGGGCTCTTGCTCAGGGAACCAAGGCAAAGAACACATGGACAACACTCCAACACCGCCCCTCAGGCTCCATCACCCCTACTGCAGGCACCATATCTCCAAAACCCCTCCTGTCCCACAGAATCACCCCCAGCACCTCCATGGCCGTGCCCACAGGTCCCTGGGGCCGATGCCCAGCAGCTTGGGCAGCCCGAGGAGAGAGCAGGGGGCTCTTGGCAACTCTGCCTTTTGCTTTCAGCCTCGCCCTCTCGCTATTTATTGGTGACTTTTGTCCTTGGCCAGCTTAGCGGCTGAAAGGGGCTGTATTATATCACATGTAGGCAGCTCCTGGGGGGAGAGGGCCGCGCTTTCTGCGGGAACAAAGCGCGGGTTGGCTAATTCCCCTTTCCTCCCGCGGCACCCGGGTCCCATCTGGTTGACACAGTTTGCTCCAGTGTCTCCTGCTATTAAGCCCCCACTTGCCTGCTTGAATCACTGGCGCTCCCCCCTCCCCTGTACCCTCGGCCCCTTTTTCTTGCTTTATTTTTCATTTTCCCTAAAGCCAGGCAGAACTTGCTCCGTGGAGTGATGTCAGATGTGTGCGAAGCAGACCAATAAAACCTAATGCATCCCCCTCTTTGTCTGCTGGCCTCTCCAGCGCCTCACATTTTCCACTCAGAAAGCCACTTAAAACACATCAGCAACAATCCCTCACAAAACAGCCACTTGTTGGCTAATTGTGCCGAGGACCCGCGCGCCGCATTGCGCTTTCCTGCCAAGGAGGGTCCGGTGCTGCCAGGGACCACGGCTCCCCAACAACCCCAGCGTGATGGGAGCCCTCAGCATCCACCAGGATGGGCCCTGGGGTCTCAGCTGCTCTGCAGGGTGTGGTGGGGCAGGGATTTGGGATTGGGATGTTTCTATTCTCCACAGCCTTGCTGGAGAGGATGGTCACAGAGCAGGAGTGGGGCTCTGCTCAGCCCTCACTCTGCAGGAGGATGGATGAGCAGATGGACGCTGCAGAGCTCCCTGGACTCTGTCCTACCTGCTAATTCCTTCCTGGGAAGGAAAGTAGGCAGGAAGGCAGCAGGCAGCTGCAGTGGAGTGGGAGCTCTGGGGTGAGTGAGATGGGTGCCACCCTGCCAGACTGGTGGCTTTTAGCTCAGTGGCTGTGATCCTGGGCTGGAAGAGCTGGCTGCCCCATGCTGATGGAGAGAGCTTTGTTGCAGCTTAGAGCGATGCCAGTGGGTGTCTCTGGAGGGGATGGAGATCCAGGTGCCTGATGGAGGGCAGAGGGGGCACAAATGAGAGATGCTTCAATGCTGGAAGGGACACAGAGAGGCTTGGACCTTCGCCTAATGGGGAAGCATCCAAAAATCCCTCCCGAGGAATCCTTTGGGATATGGGAAACAGATCAGAGGGTGGTTAATCTCCCCCTCTGCAACCAGGGGACCCAGCTTTCCCCACCAGCAAACAGACAAGTGTGTGCAGTAGCTGCGTTTATTTTTCTGCAGAAAAACTTGGAGAGCTCCTGCTGCCACCCCCGGCATCCCGGGGAGCAGGACAGGAGCAGCGAGCACTCACTGCCGCCTGCTCTGGGGGCGGGGGGAGCCGTCACACCTTTTCTCTTAAAACCACCCAATCACACCCTGCTTTGGGGCTAATTTGATGCAGGCGAGGAGGTTCAGAAGCAGTGCCAGATGCCACAGAAGGCTCCCTGTGGGCGCTGTGCTGGGCAGGCAGCCCAGAGCTCTTCGTGCGGGCACTGAGCTCACCTGCCCGTGCTCACCTGCGCAGTTCATTGGCACAGGGCAGAGTCCGAGTGACCCGCAGGGAGTGACCAGGCTGAGCCTCTGCCACAGCCAAGGGATGAGGTGGGAGATGCAGACAGCTGCCTGCCATTCCCATTTCCATTCCCATTTCCATTCCCATTTCCATTCCCATTTCCATTCCCATTCCCAATTTCCTTTCCCTCGCTTTCTGCCAGACCCAGACACCACCACGGGCTATGGGGGATCCTGTGGCTGGTGTTACCCCACAGCAACCCCACACCTGGCAGAGCACGGGTGCTGGGGAAGGAAGGGGTTAAGCGGAGCCAGCGGCCGCAGGAATCAGAGGATTACAGGTTTGTCGCCGGGACTGTCCCATCTGTCACCAGCACAAAGACGAGCCCTGTGTCGGGCTGGGCTGTCAGCGAAGAGCCCACCACTACATTAGGACTCCATTAGGGGAGACTGGTGGTGGGAAATGGCAGCTGTCAGGGCACTATCATTTCCCCTGTAATTCCTCCTGTTCCTTTCTCAACTGCACTTAAATAGCAGGTCTACCCACTGGGCCAATTTTGCATTTTCTTCCTCCCGCTGCTCCTCTTCTTTCTTTAAAGCTGCAGCTCCCTGGTCCCCTTCCCTGCAGCCTGTGGTGCCAGTGCCAGCCTGCCTGTGCCTGGCCATGGCATCTCCACGAGGAGAAGGGCTCAGGAGCATGGGCAGATCCTCAGTGTGGAGCCACAGCGATGCCAGCCTGGGCTGCAGTGGCACCACTGCTGTGGGATTCAGCAGCTCCTGAGCTCGGCACAGGGAGGAGAGGAGGTGGGTCACAATCTCCAGGGATGGCAGTGTCCTTCCCATCTCCCACCTCCCATCAGCTGGGGCTATCTGAGCTGGAGAATGTTTGCCCTTGGCTGCTGATGGAGGGCTGGCCCTGCTCTCTGAGGTGGGACAGGGGTGGTGGGGGACCTTGTGCAGAGGTGTGGGCTGTGTCAGAACAGAGTTTCTTCTTCCAAGAAGAATCTGTCCAGTCTTTCAGCGTTTGGCAGACTTTGGTCACACTGCCTGTACAGTCATGGCCACCTTGGGGAGGGATGATTCCCAGAGATAAAACCACGGACACACACATTTCCTGATGGCACAGGATCACCTGGAAACTCACAGAACCTGCAGAAAGGCAGCTCAGCATGGTGGGGGTCTCTGCTCACAGCTTTCCTGGGAATCCCTGGGCCTGCTCTCACCGCATCTCCCACCGGACCCGGCGCTGCCACGGCGCCGTTGCTCCCTGTGGAGCCTCCTTTTCCAGTGGGGGATCAAAACAAACACTTGTGTGGGGAAGTGCATTGCAGTGGTGCTCGAAATAAATAACTAATTTCTCCCTACATGATCTCAAGGAGCAGGAGAGGCGTGAATAGCAGGGCCCGGTGTCGGGCTGACTGGACTCCCCGGTGCGGTAATTCAGAGGATGACAAACATAAGCCAAAGAAAAATGTTGAAAAATGGGCACTTCCCGCAGCCCTGAGCAAAGGAGCTATTGCAGGGTTTGGAAATAACGAAGGCAAAGAGAGGGAGAGAGGGGAATTTTCTCATTGAGACCAAGTGAAGTGCCAAACAAGCTGCTATTATGGTGGCTTTGAGAGGCACAGGGAGGGGGTGGTGGGGAGGAGAGTAGTGGGAAGGAGAGGAGGGAGGTGAGGGAGAAGAGAGGGAGAGAGGGCTGGAGGAAGGGAGAAGAGTGGGGGCTGTGGGGAGGAAGGGGATGCGAGGAGCCAAAGGTGGGAGGTGACACAGGTGAGATGGAGAGAGGACCAAGGTGTGTGGTGGTGGTTGGGCCACATGTGCCAGCCCCCCACTTCTCACCCTGGGTCCCCCACATCTCCCCATCCCCATTCCCAGCCACCTTCTACCCCCCACAACCACCACCACCAAGGGAGAGGGGAAAAAAAATAAAAAGGAGGAAAAAAAAGAGATGGAAAGAAGGAAAACAAAATATCTACAGTTGTCGAGACAAGGGGAGAAAAATAGAGGCAAACATCCATAATTTTCTCTGTGGGGCTTTGCAGTAATTGAGCCATTTGGATAAAAATAAAGGCAGCAGGCCCTTTAGGTAAGAGGAGCTTTTGCAATCCAAGAAGCCTGAATTATGCGTCTTGTATCACTTGAAACCCCCCAGCACATCACCCCCCTCTGCCTCCCCCGTGCGACACCAAACCACTTTCCCTTTTCTTCTTCTTCTTCTCCCTTTTTTTTTTTTTTTTCCTCCTTCCCTCCTCCTTTTTTAAGTACCCTGTCAAACAGCATCCGATGAGTGGAGAATTTCAGCTGTCACAACTAATTTCAGCGCGTGTGTGTGCAAAGGTGTGTGTGTGCCTCGGGCGGGGGGAGCCAGGGGATGGAGGCGTAGAATCACTCCCTTCCCTTTTTTTTTTTTTTTTTAATACCTCAAAAGGAAGATTTACATCAGAAATTTGTTTCTGGAAGTGTTTAAGGCCTGTAATTTCCCTCTTTTTCAATCGCTGCCTGATGTCTTCTTCTTGCCAGCTGCAGTGCTGAGGCTGGCTGTCACCCTCCCAGCTGCCTGATCCCTCAGCTGCTCCTGCCCACTGCCAAGGAGGCTTTTCCATCTCTTACCAGGGCTTGAGGCTTCCAAAATTCAGCTCCCACAGCCCTGATCCCCCACCCAGGTTGTGCCTGGGGAAAGGGGCTGGTGCTGGTTAGGAGGGGAAAATTCCCTGAATCCAAAGTCTCTGGGCTGTTTCCAAGAGAGGGAGAAGCAAAGCCCTGGGCATGGCTGGAGATGCTGCCTCCATCATGCTCAGAAGATGATGGGATGGCTGTGCTGGTACAGATATCTCAGCTGATGAGGTGCTCCAGGCCAGGCTGGATGGAGCTCTGAACAACCTGGTCTAAAGGAAAGTGTCCCTGCCCAACGCAGGGAGGTGGAACCAGCAGAGCTTAAGTCCTCCCAACACAAACCAGTCTGTGATTCTGTGGTTAAATCCTTCCCCCATGGGCTGGGTCCCTTTTTCTAAAATAAATGGACTTCTTGCTTAAGAAAATGATCCCAGCTTCTGAAAGGAGGGAAGGCTGGGGATCAGCCAGCCCACTGGAGTAACAGAGGTGAGCAGCAGCAGCAGACTCTGCACCCCAGTGAGGAGGGTGTTCCCTGCTCTTGGAAAGCCACCCGACAATTCCAACAGCTCAGCAATTCCTGCCTACTCATGTAGGCACAAATGAGATGCACAGAACTGGAAAGAGCAAGAGCCAGCCGAGGAGGAGCACAGAGCTACATGGGGCATCACTCAGGTTTTGAATTTCATGCTCAGGGCTTTGGGAAACAGGCTGTGGGATCAGTGAACCTTGGACCACTCCAGGCTCAGTGTGCAAACCCAGCCAGGCCAGGAGCTGTGTGCAGGCTGCATTTTGGGAGGTATCACCCAAAAATGACACTAACAGAAAGCAGCAGGTAGGGCTGTGTAGGGTCCTGCTCAAGGAACAAGCTTTGCATATTCTTTGCATTAATCCTTGACTAACTGGTCCTTGCATCATCTCAGAGGCTCCTGCTGCTCCACTGTGGCAGGAACGATGTGACTGGGGGCTGGACCAGACCTGGGGGCACCTCCAGAGCTCCAGTTCTTGGCAGAGCTCCCCAGAGCACTCCACACCCAGATGCTTTGAGAAAACTGTCACCAACACCATGGCAATGTCCAACCATGGCCATGTGAGTCAGGAACATGGTCCTCAAACACATGGACCAAACCAGGCAGGAAACAGGGACTGTGGGAGGTGTGTTCCAGGAAGGGGTTAAGAGAGGGTTCTGGTAGGACAGCACGGTAGGCATGGAGGGGATGGCACAGCCTGGCATGGGATGGCACAGATGGGACTGCATGAGCAGGTGGAAGATGGCCACAGGTAGGGATGGAATGGCACAGGCGGGGATGGGACAGAACAGGCAAGAATGGGATGGAATAGGTGGGGATGAGATGGAATAGCTGTGGATGGGATGGCACGGTCAGGAATGGGATGGAACAGAAAAGGTGAGGATGGGATGGCACGGTCAGGAATGGGATGAAACAAGTGAGGCTGGGATGGCACGGTCAGGAATGGGATGGAACAGGTGAGGATGGGATGGCACGGTCAGGAATGGGATGTCACAGTCGGGGAGGGGATGGCAGGGGCACAGCAGGGTCCGGGACAGCGGCACTCCCGCTCCCGGCCGTGTCCCCGCCGTGTCCCCAAACCCGTCCCGGGGGCGGGCGCGGGGTCCCTGTGGGCGTGGCCTGCCCTGACCCCGCCCCTCGCCCCCATCCCCACCCCAGGGCGCGCGAGCGGCCCCGCCCCGCGGCGCGAGCCCCCCCAGCCCCGCCCCTCCCGGGCACTTCCGGCGGAAGCGGGGGGCTCCTTCCCTTTCCGGGCGCGGGCCCCGGGCGGAGCGGCGGGACGGGCGCGGGCCATGGCGGAGCTGGCGCAGGGGCAGAGCCAGAACGCGGCGCCCGTGGGAATCAAGCCCGAGGGTTTCGTGGACGCTCTGCACCGGGCCCGGCAGGTGAGGTGCCGGCTGGCGGGCCGGGGGCGGGAGGGAGGAGGCCGCGGGGCGCCGCTAGGCCTCGGAGCGGAGGCGGGGCAGTGCCGCGGCCCCGCTGCCCCTCTGCCGGGAGAGCGGAGCCCCGGGTCTGTGCCATGAGGAGGCGGCGGGGCTCTGACAGTCGCGGCCGTGGTTGGTGACAGGGCAGCAGCGCTGCTGTGCGGGAGGGGGCGGCCCGCAGCCGTCTGGCCCTGGGCACTGGGTGGGTGTGAGCTGGTGCTGGTTGGTGTTTCAGACGGGCCTTGTGCGTGGGCTGAGCCACAGATCGGCAGCGAAGCTGGGGAAGGGTCTGGTGTGTGTGTCCTGTGAAGAGCTGCTCACTCAGCCTGGAGAAGAGGAGGCTCAGGAAAGACTTTATCACAATGTATGAGTACCTGAAAGGAGGTTGTAGCCAGGTGGGGATCGGACTCATCTCCCAGGCAACCAGCGACAGGACAAGAGCACTCAGTCTTAAGCTGTGTTAGGGGAGGTTTAGGTGGGACATTGCGAGAAGTTTCTTTAAAGAACAGGTGATTAGACATTGGAATGGACTGCCCAGGGAGGTGGTGGAGTCCTCATCCCCGGAGGTGTTTAAGGGAACGCTGAACATGGCACTCAGTGCCATCCTCTGGTTGACAAGGTGGTGATCAGTCACAGGTTGGACTCGATGGCCTCAGAGATCTTTTCCAAGCTGATTGATTCTGTGAATACAAGCCTTGTCAGAGCAGGAGCTTGGCATTCCCTCCAGGCAGGGAGGGAAGGGGGAGCGAGGTGCTTCCCACAGGAATCAATGAACTTACAGAACGCTGAAATGGCAAGTTTCAGTGAAAATGCCCAGACCTGCAGGAATCAACACCCTCACCTTCACTACAGGATGTTCCAGGTGTTTGTCTGCTCCTGTTTGTGGAAAGTGGCTGCAGAAGAAGAAGCTGCTGCTCACAGCACAGATGCTGTGGCTGTTCACATTGCCTGTTCCACATCTGTCACAGGTGTTTGTTTCATGTCTGAACAGGTTGCACTTGTGCTTAGTAACTGCACATTAAGGAGCTGTGACCCAGCTGAGTGCCAGGACCAGAGCCCAGGGTGCTCAAGGACCCTGACTTTATCCTCTCCAGTTTTACAGGCCAGGTGGGAGAATTCCCCTTCTGTTGCCCAGACTTTGTCATCTCACTGACAGACTTCTGAGGAAACTGAGCTGGACTCTAACACCTCTCAGGTGCTCTGTGTAATGGAACTGAGGTGCTCTCCTTCCCTCTCAGCTCACCTGGAATCAGTGTGGCAGCCAGTCCATGCTCTGGCTGGAGTGACCTGCACAGAGGCACCTGGGGGTGCAGATCCACACCCTGCACCTCCCAGGACACCAGGAGCTGCTCTGGGCCCATTGATTTCCTTCTCAGCATGGATTGGTGGGGTGTGAGCTGCCCCAGGGTGAGCCAGGCTTTGCATTTTCAGTGTCCTTGCAATGTGATGTCTGAGCACCCAGCCAGGGTTCTGTGCTTGATGCAGTTAAATTGAGAGTTGCTGCAGCTGTGTTTGTCTTGACATGGTTAGATGTTACTGAAGGCCTCTCATTGCAAAAACATCTTATTTGACTATCTGATAGTGCTACCACCTGTTAGCAGTTGAATGACACATTTATGTAAAATAAAATTATTATCTGCTGTTGAGGTACAGCTTGTTGGAATTATTTTGTGGGTGTTTCAAGTCCCGAAGAGGCCATGAAGTTGTTCAGGGGTCTGGAGCACCTGCCCTGTGGAGCCAGACTGAGAGAGCTGGGGCTGTTCAGCCTGGAGAAGAGAAGGTGGAATGGGGACATCACAGCATCTTCTGGGATCTGAAGGGGCTGCAGAGAAGCTGGAGAGGGACTGGACTCTTCATCAGGAACTGTAGTGACAAGGCAAGGGAGAATGGGCTCAAACTGAAAGAGGAGACATTTAGGGTAGATACTAAGAAAAAATTCTTCCCTGTGAGGGTGGTGAGGCCCTGGCTCAGGGTGCCCAGAGAAGCTGTGGCTGCCCCTGTATCCCTAGAAGTGTCTAAAGCCAGGCTGGATGAGGCTTGGAGCAACCTGGGACACTGGAAGGTGACCCTGCCCATGGCAGGGGGTGGAACTGGATGGTCTTTGAGGCCCCTTCCACCCCAAACCCTTCTGTGTTGAAGGTGCAGCTGTGTGTACCACTCATGATCAGGAAGAGGTTAAATTGTGATGCCTCAGAGGATCTTGGGCTCAAACACAGCACTGAGAGCAAATGGATCTGAACTGGAGCTGCCTGAATGCTGTCATCATGTTTGCAGGGGGAATCTGTGAGGTCTCAGCCCATGCATGAGGGAGATGGAATAATAAATAATAAATAAATCTGGGCTGTGGTCATTTACTTGATTTTGTTGTTCTTAAGTTCATTATGCTTGCTGCAATTATTCTGTACATGCTGGATTTCTGTGAGCTGAAACTTGAGTTATTCTGAGCTGGAAGATTCCAGCAGGAACCTTCTGGCTGTCTCTCACCCTGGAAACAAGTGCATTGGGAAATGTGGGCTCTGCACGTGTTTGTGGGAGAACAGTGTCCTACATTTTTGTGCAGTGACTTGTCTGCTGCCTGTTGAATATTATTTTTTCCATTAGCATTTGTGGGATGAAAAGAGCTGTTGGAGGGCTAAAATATTTCCTTCCCCTGTGAAAGTACAAGAACTAATCAAGTTCTGTAGGGGCTGGGTAAGAGAGCAGGTGGTCTTCTCTTGCACAGAACTAAATTGTCACTAAATTGCCAAATGTCACTGAAAATGCTCTTCATTGCTCAGGTGATGGATATTTGCCTCACCATCCAAGCAATCTGTGGTGGAACTTCCTGGCTGAGAATCAGGGGAAAGTGAAAAGGCAGCTACACCTAATATTTCTGTGGAGGTGATAGCAGAGCTGTCACCAAGGGTGTTTGGTGTTGTATTTTGTTGTATTTGCCTGAGCTGTACTGATCTGGTACAACTTTTATTCTGGTTTTAGTCTTTTTGGAGTATTCCTTTTGTTCTACAGGAATGAGAGAGCAGAGGAAAAAAAAATTCAGCCATAGCTCTTACTTTATGGGTTGGTCATCCCTGGCTTGACATATTAATCTTTCAAGGTTTTGTGTCACATATAAAGACCAGTAATCAAATTTACTAAATTCAGTTTTCAGGAGAGCTGTAACATTACAATCAGGCTGTGGAATACAGTGCTTGGTTCTCAATATCTAAACAAGGACATGACTTCAGGACAAGGAAGACTTCCCTGAGTAAAGGGAAGTAGCCACATTCCTCAGAGGCACTGGGGTGTGAGATGATTATAGGAATATCAAATAGAAACCTGGAATATATTTGAAAGAAATTACTTCACACTGCTTTCAGCATTTGTGCTGGACTTGCCTGGATTTTTTGTGCACTCTGAAATATTTGGGATTTATGAATAATTACTTTTTCAAGGCAGTGCTGGGACTTTGAGGTGCTCTGTCCTGCATCTTCTCAAGTGGATTGGTGGCTCTTAGGTGGGGACTGATCTGTCCAACTGCTCCCAAGTGGGGTGGCTTTTCTAAGACAGAGAGAAAGAGAAGGATGTTTGCTCCCCTTTTTGAATAGTGGGATCAGAAAATAAGCAGAGTTGCTTGTACTTTGGATTAAAATGAATTTCTTTCAGACTGTCCCTAAATTTTGTTTAAATTGATCAAACAGTGCCTTGCTGAGTGTTCTGGGAATGCTCTGGAGGGGAAATGCTGAGGCTTGGTGAGCCTGTGATGTGCCATCCTGGTACCTCAAAAATGGGGAATATCCAGAGACTCACTGAGTCAGCAGGCTGAGTGTTTGAAATCCTTCTCTAGATCAAGCTCTAACTTCTAATTTCTGTGGTGATGGAGGCATCATGGGCAAACTTTTCTTTACCCCCCCTTGCAGAATCCTTTTTCAGGTCATCCTCAAATAGATTTAGGCTTTGCCAATTACTTTGGTATTTAGGAAAACCACTTGTGACATGAAGCTTAAATGACTGTGGATGGAGAAATAAATGTCTGTCACCCCAACTCAAGTGTTCTGTTGAGTGAATGGGAGGAGCAGCACAAGGACCAGAATAGTCTGAAGGGTCAGATGACAGTGCCTTGGTTTTTTTTATCCTGCTAATACCTAGAATTGGTGATTTTATCTGTTGCTGTTCTTTGCAGGGCACCATGGAGAGGTTTTTCCTAGAAGCTGTGCCTGTTCTTTTGAAAGCTGAATTCTGCAGCTATTGGTATTTGAGTGTGCCTAGGAAAGAAACTTCATGTTTGTATTACTCTGTGTTTGTATTGTCATTTTTCTGGTAGTTAAATATGTAGGAGAACAGAAGTGTAAGGTGTAGGAAGACTTGTATCTCTCACACAACTTCGTGGATTAATTTCTTTACCAGTGCAATTGTAGCTGGGGCTTGTGTTGTGTTCTTTGAAGTCTTTGTTGGAGAGCTTTATTTTGGGGAATTTAGGTGCAGAAACAGTGATACTTTTTCCCCAGTGTATTTCAGAGCTTGATGAAATGGATGCATTGGGTTAAGGGAGGGAAAAAAGGAGAAAAAAGCCTAAGGTTGACCTAGAGCAGGACAAAAGCAGTGGCTAACAGCAGTACATTTCTCAAGGTCATTGGGGCAGATAAGGGCTAGGTCTGCTTGTTTTGCCATGTCCTAATTTTTGTGCTTCCCTCCCTGCTGAACCTGTCATGAAAACTGAGCTTCCCATTTTAAGTTGAAGATGAGGTGTTAAAATGTATTTTAACTGCTACATGTACTTTGAAAGCTCAGCTCTTCGTTTTTCAGGGTGAATTTTCCTGCTGGGGTGAGGTGGCACCGTTGTCTGCCTGTAATCCAGTGGGAGCCTTTAGAGATAAGGGTACAAGTTTAAATAAAGGAGAGGGGGGATGGAAAATATCCTAAAAGCTGATAATGTAAAAATTGCTTTAACACTCTTGCTTTGCCCTTTATTTGAAGATTCTGTGCCAGGGTGATCACTGTGTGCTCAGTATGAGCAGGGGGTCACAAAGCTCCCCTTTGGTGCCAGTAAAGCTGCCTTCCTTCCCTCAGCCAGCTTCTGCTATCCTCAGACTGGTTTTTTTTCTTTTTCTGGAGTTTGTGGTGAGTGATTTCACCTCTAAAGGATCATCCAGAACTTGTAAGTCATGGTAAATAACTACTGACAGAAACAGAGCTCTTGAAAGGGGTGTTAAAATCAGATATGTCAGGGTGTGTTATACCTGACACTGTTCCTTTTGGTCATTTGTAAGTTACTGTATGAAAACTGTTAACACATTGCTGTAAAATATGTTCTAAAATTTGTATTTTGGCATTGAAGTAGTGAGAAAACATCTCTGGTCTTTTTATTTCATTAAAATTCTCTTCATCCCAAACATAGAGAGAAAGGACAAAGGGCTGATGCAGTACAACACTTAGAAAAGAAAAGCATCACCTGGTCCTCCCTCCTAGAGAGGACAAGGTGTGTTAATGCTTTCAGAATCAGCTTTCTGGAGACTTATTGGAGATGTGCAAAATGCTTGTCATGAAAGCTTCACTACAGGATTGCAGCTGGTCCCAGAGGAAGATTTTATTCTCTAGCTCTGATATTTCTGACACAGCAGAGTTACTGACTTTCCAAAAGGAGACAGGACAGAATGGACTATAAGGAGAAAATGGTCCAAAGTTGGAGCCCTTTTCATGGAAGGCACTGAACAGAATGTTTCCTATGCTTTCTAAAAGCAGTGCCCTCAGTCTTTCAGGATTATTTCAAATAGCTTTTCTCCAGTACCCTGTGTTTCTGCATCTTGGGCAGTTGTTTGTTCCACTGCATCAGAAGATAGTGTCAACAACCAGAGTTACTGTAGATGTCTTTCTGTTGCAAATTTTAGAAATCTTAAGATATATTGGTAATTTAAAACATATCTGAGTAAAATGCTCTTTCTTCTGTTCCTGTTGCTTTTTCTCTGGTGAAATCCAGTTATAATAGTGAGATCAGTCTCTCAGTAAAGATTTGATTCAATGATTTTCTTTTTGCTGGGAAAGGCAGGGAATGCTTTAGCATACACTTCATATTTGTTCTGTAACTATTTTGTTCTGTGCTTGCTTATGACAGCAGAATACTTTCAGTAGGCAAGGGGAGCTGTGAGACTGCAGTTTGCCTGTCCCTGGGAGGGTGCAGCACCCAGAGAATGCACCTGGGTGATTCTAGGGTGGGTTTCCACCAGTTACCTCAGAGAGCAGCTGGAAGAGCTCATATTGTCAGCACCACCTGTACAGCTGTCCCCCAAAGAGACAGAGATCAGCTTAACTCTTCACTTGTATTTAGTTATGTTTAAGTGTGTGTCTCAGTTTATTTGCTTACCTTAGACCCCTTACTGTGATACCTGGCTGTCTCCTCCTTTCTGTGAATAAACTCCTTGTGTCCTGGCTGGGCAGGGAATTGCAGTTTCCCCTCTGGAAGGGCTGGAAGCAGAGGCATAGGCAGCATTAGTTGTGTTTGTGCTGTACTGATCACTGCAGGAAATGGAAACTAGTTCTGGACTGATAGTTTGCCCACTGGCTTGTTCTTCACACAGCAAACAGGAGTGATCCAGTCCCTGACAGGGAGTTCCCAAACATGTCCTTGTGCTGTGTGTTTCCACTCTCTGCCTTGCTCCCCCACAGATGTGTGAGTGTGCATTTCTGTGTGTCTGGCTCTGCAGGGATGCAGGAGGAAGCACATGTCCTCCCACACAGCTCTGGTGCTGGCAGCCTCTCCAGGACAAAGTTGGTGGGTTAGCTTGAACCCTCCTCCTAGCAAGATTTAGCTTGTCAGCTATCCATTGAGCAAATAATCCTGAATATAATGTTCCAGGGAGTAGATGTCTGCTTATGATCAGGAAGAGGAACTGGGTGAATATGATCTTAATTAAGCAAATATTAAAAGCAAGCAGATAATTGTTTGCTTTACAAATGAAACACCTTGTTACAAATCCACCTATATAGTAAATACCTGAGAGAAGATTGGCCTGGGGTCAATGCTTTATTGGGAGAAAGTGTTTAGTTGTGGTGGCTGGAACTTGAGCTGTGCTGATAGTGCTTTTATCCCATTTTTATAGATTGCTGCTAAAATTGGAGATATTCCTCACTTGAATAATTCTACAACACTTGTGGACCCGTCAGTCTACGGTTATGGAGTGCAGAAACGGCCCCTGGATGATGGAGGTAAGCTGGCTGTGGTCAATCAGTCTTGTGGATGCAGCTCCTGAAATTCATCTGTTTTAAGGATGGAAAATGCAGCTTTCATTTTATACAAGATGCCCTGTGTTAGACTGCACTGTATTCTTAGGTATTAGTATTAATGTGTTGCAATTCTTTGTTAGTTCATGACCTTTGGGAATTAGCAAACAAACTGTGTAATTTCAGTCTTGGTCTGTGGTAGTTGAGGGAGGAGGATTTGCATACTGGGCCTGTGCTGGAGTCCATGTGTAGAGCACCAGGTGTACACAGTGCATGTTCTGTTCTGAGAGCAGGTGATGTGTGGGGACAGCATTGCACGTGTTCCTTTGCATCTGTGGCAATGTCACAGCCCAGGAGCTGAGTTGCTGTCAAGTTCTGGTTGCTTTGGACACAAATTCTAAGGAGAAAAGGTATTTATGTAAGATGATGCAAGCTGGAGCGAAACCTTCTTTATTAGCCTAGCTTTCTCCATTGTTATTTGAGAATTCTAAAATCTCTGAAGAATTTAAAATTGACCCCAGCCAAAGGGAAGTTTATTGCATGGACCATAACTGGTAACTGTCATAAGTCAATATTGTATGAATTGTTAAAATTTTAAAATCAGCTACCAGCTTCTTATCTTTGGTGAGAACAACAGAAATGTTAGAACAAGAGTTTTTTAGGTTTTATAAATCTAATTATATACATTGTTACGAGTGTTTAAACTGTATTATCTGCTGCTGTGTAGATGCAAAGAGTTCACCTTTGTGAAGAAATAAAAAGCATGGCTATGTCTTCCTTTTTGCTATTTCTTCTGGTGTATTTCCTGACACTAGCCCTGCAGAGTGATTCTCTCCCCCATGGATGTGTTCAGGAGGAGATAAGCCAAGCTGCTGCCTAGCACTTCATTTTGAAAAGAATTTTTTTTCTGTCTGATACAAAGGCTGAAAATAACTGCACGTCTGCTCCTCAGTGTGAAAAACCATGCTGCAGTATGGGGAGAAGTTTCTGTCATGTAGAACCTCTGGCTTGCTAGCATTGCTGTTTTCTGAACACATGCCACCACCCACTGCTGTTCTCTGCTCTTGGCTCTGTTTGAGCAACAGGTTGCTGCTGCTCCCTTGGTTTGGGCTTTCAGGAGAGAATGGATTTATCTGGATGAGCCCTCACATTTTGTATCTTGGACTGGAGCATCCTTTTGTTGAGAAGCTAGAGGTGTGGCAGTGCTGGTGTGTGCTGGTTTCTGCTGGGCTGTCACAGGCTGGCAGTGTTGGGGAATGCAGAACAGCTCTGAGCTTGGGCTGAGTAGCTTAGGGACGTGGCTGTGTGTGAAAAGGAATAAAAATAGCCTTCTGGGAAGCAGTCATTCACAACATTGGCCCTGCCTGTGTTTTTCATTGATTCATCAGCCTGAACTCAAGCTCTGACCTCTTGACAAATGGGTTTTAGGAACTTGTAACACGTGAATGGTCACAGTGCTTTAGTGACAGGTTGGACTTTGTCCTTCAGCTCGTTCTGACGAGCCCTAGAACTTGGTGAGCCTTGTTTGTGTTGACACAGACCGTGTCAATACAGTAGCAGTCTGGGTTATAAAAGTGCATTGCTGCTGGTTTCTTGTGCTGTGTAGATAACTCCATGGAGTGGGTATTGCTCCTGGGAGAGCCTCCTGACTCCTGGATCAGCAGTTCTCTGCCCACCCTGTCCTCAGACCTTGTCTGTAGCTGTTTAAAGATCTCCAATGCTTTGTTTGCCCTTGGGCTGTTCCTATACATCTGTACATAACTTTGTCCAACTCCCCTCCCAAAAATCTGGTCTGTGACATCTTTGAGGAGAAGAGAAATGACAGAAGTAATATTTTAAAGGGCTGGAATGGGACAAAGAAGCAGGAATTGTCAGAGCAGGGTTAAGGGTTGTAGCACTTTTCATCTTGAGTCACTTGGGTTTTACTTCTAATGGTATTAGCATATCCTGTACTGACATGCAGCCCTGTGATGAGTTCCCCCATACATGTGGGATCCTCCTGTGCTGTTCTTCACCTGCAGCCTGGCAAGGCAGCTCCTGAAGCTGTGGGTGCTCCCTGCTCTTTATCTCTCTGTGCTGTGATCCATATCTTAGTCTTGGGCTACCTGCTCTTGCTGCTGTGTAATTAAATGTCTGTAATGCAGCTTTAGCTTTAAACATCTGGAAGATGGAAGTTGCTTTTAATAGGACACTTAAATTAGGAAAGCACTTCCTATTTGGATGATTATTTTAGTTCTCTGTAGCTGTAAACAAGGGGTGTTCAGATTCCATGCACACACTTTTCTGTTTTCTGCTTGTCTGTGAACTGCAGTTTGGAGATGCTGTTGTCAAGAAGTGATTATGTTGATACACATGCTCCAGAAATATTATAGTACATTTTATAGTGGATTTGGATACATTCTGCTGCTCTGGATGGGTTGGAAACAAATCTGGTGGGAAATTTCCCCCTATATACTGCATGCTCACAGCTGGGTGCAGGTATCACTGCTTCCTTATCCCCATGCAGCTCTTGGGAAATTAATGCTGTTCCTAATACTGCTGAAATAGTTTCTCCAGAGGAAGTATTTAAGGTGACAGGAGAAGTGTCTGTCCTTTAGGCCCAATCTAATTCTTCCCATCTGTTTCTGTAAACAGCTGCTGTGAGGCTGCCTGATGCCAGCTGAGGAAGTGGTCTTAAGACAGGTGTCACTGCATTGATCAAAAAAAGTTCAGCTGCTTTTAAAGCTTTTCCAGGAAAAACAGATTTGTTGTAGTTTGGAAACCAGGATGTGTGAGTGGTTTTTGCACTTCCCTTAACATAACCTCATCTGAACTGAGGAGCAGCAGGATCAGCCCTGGTAACCTGGCTCAATGGTGTTAGATGGAGCTTGAGACTGATTATTTCTCTTTTCACTGCTTTCTTTTTTTCCCCTTTCTGGAAACAATTTGAAAGTAATCCTGCAAACAGCTGTAGTGCAGGGAAGAGATCAGGTTTATTTGTACTGCTCCTGGGAAGTCACAGCTGGCATTTCTGTGGCCACTTGCAGAGGTTAATGTTTCTCAGTGAAGGGGAGCACAAGGGACAGGTGAGACTGAAGTGCAGAGAGACCTGGTGGCTGCTGCTGAGGACAGACCCCCAACCCTCCTGTTCAGGGCCAACTGCTGCCCCTGGCCTCCATTCTAATTAAAAGGTCCCTCTAATTATCAGCACAGATTAATAAGTTTGTTAAATGCTAAGTAACCTTTAAAGAAGCAGCCTCCTTTTGTTCAAAGGAAGCAGGGATCTAGTCTGCTGCAAAGAGAGACTGATGGACAGAACATTACCCTTTGTTTGCCCAGCTCTAAAGGAGTGTCCTGTGAGATCCATAGGATTAAGCAGCAGCATTACAGCTGAAGGCTGGGGCATCCTTTGAGTCTGGAAAACAAAGGTGAGAGACCTTGGAGAAGCCTCACACCCCCCACTCCTCTCTTCTCCTCTCCTCTCTCCTCCCCAGGCTCCTGTGGTACTTCCAGATCTGAAGATGACCTGTTCTGGTGTAATAAAACTTGATTGTAGTAGAACCAAGGGCTCAAACATGACAGGATCCTGCTGTACAGAATACTTTATTCTTTTCCTCTGGTGTGTTTTCAGTGAAAGTAGTGGTGGGCAGAAGGGAATTTTATCCCTGTCTTACTGTGGTGAAAGTCAGTACTGATGCTCTTTGACACATCTGCAGCAGCAGTAGGACCAGGGCAAAAGTCCAGCTCTCTTGGCAAAAGATTTCATTTAATACACAAAATGCCACTGTTCTTCAAAACTGTAACTTTACAGATGGCCACTTCTTTAAATAAGGCAGTTTAAGGGAGGGGAAGAAAACCTCTAAAGATTTGCAGTGAAGTCACACACAGAAATTATTAGGGTTTGACTATTTAATTCAAGAAAAACCTATCAATATTTAATGATGGAGAATTAGGAAAACTGTCTTTGTAGCTTTCTAAAATCTATCCCATTTTGACTCTAAAATATGAAAAGCAGCCCTGTTCCACTTCTCAAGGAGATGAGTTGCTCTGATTTTATTCTAGCCATGAAGATATTCCTGAAGAGATTGTATATTCCCATCATGCACATTAATTTAGTGGGAGGCACTGCTCTGTTTTATGGGGTGGAAGAAAAATCCACATTTGTTTTGAGTGTCTGTTAGGTAGAATTCAGTTAAGGTGAAGCGTAAAGCAGAATGAAGAGTTATCAACCAGCAGGTGCCATTAATAGGAAATTGTGCTGATTTTATTCAGTATTTTTCCTTATTTGCAGTAAAATGACTGCAGTTACAGTTAAATTGTACTGAATAGATGTAAAAGAGGGAAATGTGTATGAGGCTTGTCAGAGTTCAGCCCCCTCCTTGGTGTGAAGGGGGGCAGTGGAATGGTGCATCAGCTCTCAGTATTGTGGCTACCCCAGCCCTGCCTCTCTATTAGTCCCTGTTTTTCAGAGGAAAATGGGTTTGTTGGAGCAGGGATGGACCTTTAGGTTGTTGGAACTGGGAGCCACATCATTTTTCCCCCCCAAAACAGAGAGAAATCATAACTGACTTGAAGTAAATTATTTCCATTTCTCTCCATTTGCCTTCAATCTCAGCTTTTTGAGAAGTTACCTGTGGATAGGAATGATCTCTCACATAAGTTATTGTAGAATAATTTTTCCATTCTAATTTGAACAATAAACATCCATTAAGGCAGATATCTCCCTGTGGGGGTGGGTGGCTTACTCTGTTTGGATAGTACCCAAAATGGGTTGGAGAGACATTGTTACCAAGGATTAATTCCCTGACTGATTTAACTTCCTGTGCTCATGCAGGTTTCTCCTCAGAAGTTGTCTTTTCCAGGTGTAGGATTGTGTTACAGAACGAAGCTCTTCCTTGCATGAACTTGGGCAGTTGATTATAGGATGTGTATCTGGCTCATAATTTGTGGGCAGCAGAGCAGATTGCTAAAGAGAGCTGTTCTGGTGGATTGAAATGCAAAGTGAGATTTAAATACAGCCTTTGCAGAGTTAAAGCCACTCTTCCTGGCATCTTGCTAATGAGTGGCCTTGGCTGTGGCAGCCCCACACACCAGCACCACCAGACCTACTGTGTGGGGTTGAAATATTCTGAGTGCTGCTCAGAGCAAGATCCTGAGTTTGGTTGTATTTGCTCAGCTCTGTGGTAGGAGCTTATCAGCCAGAGCAAATATACCCCATTACATCACCCACCTTTTTCAGCTGCAGTATTCATAGTTAGCAAATTAGAGCTTTTCGTATGCAGGGTGAGAATATGCAAAGACAAATCTAAGAGAGTCAATTAACACAGCAGTTGTCTTATTGCTGTGCTGGGGAGAGTAATAAAATAGATACACTGTCGATATTTTGGTCCTGAACTATCACAGAGGTATTGACACACAGCAGAAATACACTATTGACTCTCTTTGTCTATTTTCTTTGAGTAAAATGTTTGGCCACAAACTTGATGCATTTTTCTACCAGATTTAGAGAGTGTGGGATGCATCCACTTTCTATCCCTGCCAGCTGATTGCCAATTTATTTCAGGTCAAAGAATGTGCAGCTTGCTGCAAGGTAGTTTGAAACAGCATCTTTATTATCACAGCTCACATGTTAGCCAGTTTCATTTGTTTTGTTCTGTGCCCTCCAGGCATGCAATATAATCTTTCAACTGGTTCTTAGCACCAAATGGTCTGGTTTTTAGCTGGTTTGCTGCAGGCAAAGTCCAGTAGGAAGCCCAGCAGGGCTCATGTTCCCACTTTGCAAGAGTTAGTCTAATGATATTTTCCCTATTAACATTTGGAAGAAAGATCTAATCTGTTGGGGCTGGGGGGAGAAGTCTGTCTCAGGGTTGTCAGTAGGGAGATAATTGCTAATCATAGATGGACCACCAGCTAACATGGCAGAAATGCCTGGAATGTGTTCAGGAACATGTGTTTTGTTGGGTTGAAACAGTGTTTGGGTGCCACGAGGTTACTGAACAGCCCTATTCCTTTAACAGGTCTCCGTGTAAGTGGGCTCCATGGAGCACAGATCAGAGACACAGAGAGAAGTATGTGCCTACTGCTTGGACTGAGGGAATCTCTGAGGCTGCTTGGCTTTTATGCTTGTTTTTTAATGCACACCAGTCTCCTTCCAATTTCACTCCCTCTTCTTCCCTCCCCCCTTTTCCCTTTTTTTACTACTTTGGGCTTAATTTGGGAAGGGGGGAGGTTAGTTACAGGGATTTGGATTTGGGCAGGCAGGATTTTCTCCCATGACTCTCAGCATGGGGAGATGCAGATCAATTCCCTATCCTGTGTTCAGCTGGACACTGGGCTATGGTGTGTGTTGATCAAGAAATCCCCTCCTGTTTTGTACCACATAACGCATTCATTTCAGCCACTGAACCTAAATTACTGTTTTGCTTTTCTTTCTTTTTTGATGAAACGGTAAGAACTCTTTTTCTATAGGGATGAAGTTAGTTTATCCGTGCTAATGCTTTGATTTTTTTCCCTTTTTTCTCTCTCTACCACAGTAGGTAACCAGTTAGGGGCCCTGGTACATCAAAGGTAAGCAGTGGGTTATGTTTTATTATTTATTGATCAATTCTAATTGTTTATTGATCCACCATCTGTAGTAGTGTTAGGAAGTCAGAGGTTGAGAATGTGGAAAAACTGTCAGCTTGGGTTTTCTCCAGCCTGGGTTGTTTGTTCTGATGAAAAAAAAAAAGTAGTTGATGTGAAACTTGGATTTGGTCTCTGCAAATCTGCAGGACCAAAAAAAAAAAATTCTCTCTCCTTTTCCTTCACCTACCCTGGCAGGGGACAAGAAAGAAAAAGTGAAAAAAGGTCTGGCATTTTGACAAAAGGTGGAAGTATCAAACAGACATGTTACTGTTCTTGTTGATGTTATTGTTTAGTTTTTTTATGTAATATGACCTGGGATGACTCCTTTGTCAAAGATGGTTTGAGAAGACTGAAGCAAGTATGAGTTGTCATCCAGCATGTCTCAGCATCCAATAAAAATGTAAAATTAATTCTCAGTTTTTTCTCAAATCCTGCTCTTGAGGAGTTTTTCTGTGTTGTTTTGAAGGGATGAACATTTCTAAAGCTGGATTAGCCTGAAGGTGAATAGTAGTGCATTTCCATCCTAACCAGCTGTCTGGGGCCTCAGCAGAAGGGACAAACAATGTGCATGAGGGCTGTAGAACCTTAAATTTTTAATGGTTAACTTAAAGCTAATTTCCTACTAGCCCATCCTAGAAAGGAGTAGGCAGTGTTGGTGTTTTATCTGCAACTTAGCTAATCAAGTCTAGTGTGTATTTTATACTTTTCCTAACTGATCTAAAGCTAAAAATGGGAAGATTTTAATATCTCTCCCCACAAAACCTGCATTTACTGTGCAGGTATCTTACTGCTTTTGAGGTTTCTGAACAAATTCTATAATAGTGCATATTTGCAAGTTCCATATAAACAAAAAAACAATCCAAGCTTTAATTCCTTTCTACTTGACTATGGCCAGGTCTTAGGAAGCTACTTTGAGTGATCTGTTCTGAAGCAGAAACATTAAAAATGTCCAAAGAGCAGTAGATATGGAAGATATTGAGATAGTAAAAATTCAGAGGATAATTGAAGGCAATTTTTATTAATTCCAAGGAAAAGAATGATAAGGACAAGCAGGTGAAAAAAAAGAGTCCTGAGACACCAAACCTGTGAATATCAGAAGGGGATTTCATGTCAGGACTGGCTTTGGTTGGTGTGTCCTGGGAAGAGAATATCAGAAGCACTGGGCAGACACTGCTGCTTGGAAGGTCCAGGCTCAGTATAAGGAAACTTTACACTTTTTAAATTTAATCTATCTGGAGCAAGAATGACAAAAAGAGCTTCTTCCATCAGCTCCATTCAAGATACTGCAGATAGACTGGAAATGGATCCAGCATAGCAGGAATTGTGTATCCATGAGAGGTCCCTTCCAAAACAAATTATTTTGACAGTGATGTGCTTTTCCTTGTGTGTGCAGAATCCCTGTGCTGAGCCCTGGCTCCATGGCAGGGGTGTAGTTTCTTCCAAATTGTTCTTTGTAATGACTTTGATGGGGTTTTCTTCCTTTTTTTTTTTCTTTTTTTTTTTTTTTTTTAGGGCTGTAATAACAGAAGAGTTCAAAGTGCCTGATAAAATGGTTGGATTTAGTAAGTACCTTGGATGCTTTTGATGCTTCTTGATGTGCTTCCTGTGCAGGAATGCTGTTGATTCTGACACAAGTTTTTGTGCTTATTAGCTTTGGATAAGCCTTGCTTAATGCTATCTTCATGGGGAACAGAGGATTTGTGTTTTAAGTTCAGATGCAAACTTCATGGACAAGCTTGGTGTCCCAGTAATAAAAACAAGAATGTTTGGTAGAAGTTACTGGGCATTTAGTGATTTTTTTCTTTTAAATTCCCATTAGCATAGTACATAAACAAGTCAAAAGTGATTTTATTTCCCTTCATTGCATCATTTTACTTTGAGTATGCAAAACTGTGAGAGCTGAGGAAGGAAAACAACATTTAAATGTTAAAATATGAGTTGACTAATGGCAAGTTAAATAGAATTTTAAATTTCTCACACATTTGCTGCAGGGAAACACGACCAGATGAGAGTTTTTCCTAGATTTGCATTCCTGATACTGTTCTCTTTCAAGCTTGATCCTAATTTCACTCTTCCTCTTAATGATCATTACTCTGGCTTTCAATGGCACCTCCTGCTGATGTGTTACTGCAGTGATTGCATAGATTCTTCCACTGCTGGGTCTCTGTGTATCCCTTCCAATTTGATATATGGCAAGTAAAGAGGAAAATAACAGGCCGTGGTAATTACCCCATAGCGCGCCAAGTTTTGTCCCGACTCTAAAGACACTCGAAGACTGCAACTCAAATTCCTGCAAAGGAAAAGCTCCCTCCTCTCCTGCCAGACCTCTTCATTTACCACTCCTGGTGCTGCACGTGGAGGATGTTGGCCCTGGCAGAGAGGAGCTTAAAGTCATCATCTCTGTGATGAAACCCCACAGCTGAGATGATGCTTTGGGAGTGCCTGAGCCAGGAGGAGCTGGGTGACTCGAGAGCTTTGCTGTTTTTTGCAGTCTGGGAAGGGTAGCAATGGTGATTGGCACAGTCTGAGTGTCTGGTTGTGAAACAGCAATGTGTCAGCTCTGAGAGTTAAGGGAGATGGGTATTTGTGTTCCCTGGAGGTTGGTAGAGCATCTCAGGTTCTGTCTGAGTGCAGACAGCCAGATAGAGTGGCCATTCAAAAAATGACAGGAATTAGAAAGAAAAGAATTATAAAGAAACAAGTGCTTGCCTTTTTTAGTACCCCAAATAACTGGCTTATTGGTTCAGGCTGAACAAGATGTACTTAAATTACTCTCCTAGCGTCACCCAGACTAGTGCCTTATTTCTTTCATACTTATTTCTTTCCATTCCTGTGTAAGGCAGGCCTTTATGTTTTGTTTTTCCAAGCAAATAGAATAATGTTCAGCAGTATTTTCATGTTTTTCTGCTATGATAAATTTGGTCATGCTGTGGATGCCTCTTCTGCAATCCTGGAATCAAACTGTTCCTTTATAGACAGCTGCAGTGGAGTAAAAGGGGGAAGGTGCTCTGCAGTTTCCAGGAAAAACAGTTTGTTCTGATGCTTGTTGAACTCATTTCAGTAATCGGCAGGGGAGGAGAGCAGATCTCACGGATTCAGCTAGAGTCTGGCTGCAAAATTCAAATTGCTCCAGGTAAGCCCCTCTTTGTGTGGTGGGTGAGGATGTTATAATGTCAAAGGGTGTTCAGGCACTTCCCGTGCTCACAGTGTGTTATCACCATTTACATGGATACAGCCAGCCATGGGAGAGCTGTTGTGGGGTGGGACCCACCTCCCAAGCAGGGTAGAAAACAGGTTTGTCAGGTGGTTTGGGGAATGAAACACTGAGGGAGCTGGCTTTCACCAGCAGATGGTTGCAGAGCAAATGAACATTCTGTGTTGTGCTTGGACCTGAAGCTGTTGAGTTTTCTCATTTTACTCAGCTCTGTGGTTTGCCTCTGGCTGGTCTGGTCAGCTCTAGCTCCTGGCAGAAGGCATTTCAGGAGGGTTGGTAGCAGCCCTCCATACAGTTGGCTTTGCATGACAAAAATGAGCCCGTTTGTCCAAATGGGATCATTTGGTGCCAGTGTGCTTTGGGGAAGACTGTACTGCAGTGCTGAACAGGGAACTGTTGATCAATGTTATCTGAGTTTTTACCCCTCCTTTTGATTGATGGGGAAGGCTTTAAAAGAATGCAGACAGCCAGTAAATAATTCAAAATATGTTGATCCTGGATGTCTTTGAATTCTTTAGCATGCTATGTGTGCAGGTGGGTGGTGCTTCCTTTGGTGCTTCATGGTCACTGAGATAGCTGCCACATTTTTAATTGCATGTATCACAAGTTTTCTCCTTGTTTCCTCTGCAGACAGTGGTGGGATGCCCGAGAGGCCCTGTGTACTCACTGGGACACCAGAGAGCATTGAGTGAGTTCTGATTTCATTCCTCTCCTTTTTCCTTCTTTCTCTTCTCCCTAATGCTGTGCTCTGTCAGTGGTGCTACTTGGTTATTAGCCACACCAGCAAATGTTGGCCTAGAGAAACGTGAGGGTCTCTGGAGCATAGAACCTCTTGGTCTGATGCTTTAAACTGTGCACCTCAAAGGCATTTTTTCCACTTGCAGTTTGAATCCTCTGCAGAAATTTCCTTGGAATTCCCCTCCGCAGGGTGAGGTTGCTCTTAGGGCACCTAGGATGCAGTTCTGTAACTGCAGCTTTCCAGGATACTGAGCTGAGCTCTTGAAGGGCACTTCTCTTCTCCCCTTCGCTTCCCCACTCCTATTGAGATGAGCATCCTTCCAGCTGAACAAGGGCTGCATGAGGCCTCTAAAGCCTGTGGGTGCCACTCCAGGATACCCTGGAGGTGTTGGTGATGTTGCAGAGCAGCATGAGGCCCACTGGGTGCTTGTCTCTGCATTGCTGCCAACAAGAAGCAAAGGACTGAACCCAAGTCTTGATTTTGCTCTTTGCATGGTAGAGACACGTGGCCAGCCAGCAGGGATTTCTATCTTTAGACCTATAGAAACTTTAGGGACAGTGTTTCCTCCCTCCCCCTTCCCAGGAGCTGAGTTTGAGACTCTCACAAACCAGTTGAGGACCTCCTGCTGGAACTGGATCCAGGATCCTCAGGCTTACAGGAACACACTTAACATATGGAGCTGCTCTTTCTCTCCCCAGCCTTTGGGTAGGTGGGTTTTTTAAAATCCATCTGGAAATCTTTGAGTTGCGTTTGAAAATACATTGGTGCAAAGACTGTCTCTCTAAAGAGAAGACACTCATCATTCTTCCATTCCTAAAGAGATCTAAGGGCACTTAAATCTCCTTATTCTACCATAATACTGCAAGCAGTGAGCCAGAATAAATATAATTGGCAAACTCATATTACAGGGCAGGCAGTGTATTCTTGCTGATATTGAAGTGGTTTTCCCCCTTTAGCAAAGGATATTTAAGAACAAGAGCAAAATAGTAAAAAGCTGGGATGCCTCATGAGATGCAGTTGGGGGAAAATGGGGAAGAGGTGTAGTTAAAACTTCATGGTTCTGAAATAAGCAGTTAAATGTACTCGTGTCCAAGGCTGTCTTTAAATAAAATATGAGTAGATTTTAAAAGTGAGACTATTAAATTTGTGAAACAGAACATGGACATGGAATTAAGTGAAATTTAATTTACTTCTGTGGTAAAATTCTTGACAAATTGGTTGTTTCTAGTGTTTTTTCAGGCTACTTGTAGAAAAAGAAAATTATATAAGGAAACCAATTCTAGGTATCGGACTTCTCTGAGAAGGGTTTTGTGAGGAATGTTTTCATTAGTTATATCCAGTGACAAACTAAGAGTTAATTTCCAAGTGACCCCTCTCATCTGAAGTACATTGTGCATTAACTGTTGTGGTCTCTGTATTGTCACTAAAACAACTTTACACAAGATATGAAGGCAAATTAATAAAACCTCCTAAGACTTTTCCAGAATATTTGAAATGAGCTTCCAGAAATTCCCTTTTCCCTTTTGTTGTGAGAGAGTCAAGGGCAAGCAGTGCTGTGCTCTGAGTGCAGCCCCAGAGCACCCCCTCCTGAGCTGCCTTGGGGGAATGTCTGCTTGAAGGGATGACTTTGTACTGTTCTTCACATCTCCAGAGAGAAGTCAGTTGTCCTTAGGGTACCTGATATGGCTTGGTGTGAAGTGCAGAGAGGGGAAGATGCTGCATTAGGCTCTACAGGGAACCAGTGAATTTCTTCTGCTTCCAGAAGGGTTGTGGGACAAGGGCAGGAATGGGATATGCTGGTATAGGAGTCTTCAAGATGAAGGGAAACCCTGTCAGTTACCTCTGACATGCTAAAGATTTTAGAGAAGGGATCTTTAATCTCCCAAATGCTTCTTTGTGTGTCTCTTCTCACCAGGAGTAGAAGAACCCATTCTTTCACTGGTGGCTGCTGCAGTATCCCTGCCTCGCTTCGCGGTGTAGCTTCAGCACCTACTGCTTGGAGCAGAGGCTGTGTTAGGACAGTGTTCTGGTGCTGCTGGTAAGAGCAGGTAGAGAAGAGCAAAGCAGTTGCCTGTGACTGATCAGAGAATGGTTAATCCATGGCCTGTGGTAGTATCAGAGCAGTGTGTGTCTTTTTGTCTTGACCGAGAAGGAGAACAGAGCTTGAGTTTCGTTATTGTGTATGTGTTAGCAAAGTTAAAACCCAGAGCATCTTCATTTGAAGTAAGCACCCCAAATGGTGTAGTTCAACTATTGTCCTTAACTTCCTAAGAGGTCAGAGCATGCTGCTGCTCTTCCTTTTCTCTTCCCCTTCAAAAACCAAACTGCTTATAAGTAATCATGATAGGGGGAAATAGACATCAAAGAGTTTAATTTAAAAAAAAAAAAAAAAAAGGCAAACATTGTGCTGACTATGGTTTCCTCCATCTTTCCACTTCTCCTCTCCATTCCGATGGTTCCTGGTCTCTTGGGCACATGGAGCAATGTTGTCTAATGGTTGTTTCCCTCGATTCTTTTCCAAAGACAAGCAAAGCGGCTACTGGGGCAGATTGTAGATCGCTGTCGGAACGGACCTGGTTTTCACAACGATGTTGATGGCAACAGTACCATTCAGGAGATTTTGATCCCGGCATCCAAAGTGGGTCTAGTCATCGGCAAAGGAGGTGAAACAATAAAACAGTTGCAGGTGCGCAAGATGCATTTCCTTTAGGGCTCTCTTCCCTACTGCAGCTTCTCTAGAGCCACTGGAACAGGCTGAAATGGAGAGCCTTGAATGCTCTAACCTTCTCCAGCAGGGACTACTCTTCTCCTTCAGAGATTGGACTCAAATCCAGTCTGGTGTTACAAAATCAGTGTGGACTCAGCTACACAAGTAGAGTTTTGCCAGAATTGTGACAGAATCCCGTGTGCTGTAGATAGCACTTGGTGTGTGCTGTTTAGGAGGGATCCCTGTAGCCAAGGAAGGGCCATGTCTGCTCTGCTCTGCAGTATTTTTAATGCCAGCCATGCTCTTGTAGAGTGCTCTGCTTCTCTTTTGTTGCTGATCTGTGGTAAAGCTGCCATATGTCATCTTTTTTTCTCATCCCACCCCTTTCTAATTAAGTGTTGTGTTATGTATAAACTGTGTTCCTGGACATTCTTTATTCCTCCATCTGGTACAAGTTTTTAAAGAATAGATGGTTATAGCAAAACATCTAGGGTTAAAAATGGAGGGGTTTTGAGTGCCCTGATTAGACCTCTGTCATATAGTTTGGAGGCTGGTCACTTAATAACTGTTACATGCAGACAGTTTCAGAGTTTGGAGAGGGCTGGAAAGTCAGCAGTCAAGGTAGAGGGGGTTCTTCTTGCAAGGATTTCAGCTGTTTGAGAACCACAGGAGAGCAGCACAATTTCTGCAATTTCTAGGACTGTTCCTGAATTTGTGCATTCTGTAACGGTGCTGGTTTGACCTTCATAATTTCAGTAACCAAAATCTAGTCCCTTGTTTTAGGGACTCTGCTTAGAAAATTGCTCTGTGCTTTTTCTTCAGGAGCGAACAGGTGTGAAAATGATTATGATCCAAGATGGTCCTTTGCCCACTGGAGCAGATAAACCTCTCCGTATTACTGGAGATGCATTTAAAGTACAGGTATGTAACAAAAGCAAACTGATTGCCCAGGAGAACTGAGGAGAGATTTAAACCTGAGTGTATTTGTGAGCATCTAATGGAGTCAAATCCAACTGTAAATGTAATAATATTTTCCTGGTTTTGTTTGTTCTGTAAGGCTGAGTAGAGCAAGTTAAAGCACCAGAGTAGTTTGGTTTACAGCATGACTTAGGAACTGTCACTTACCTAAAAACTGCACAGGGCTAGGAGTAGAGATGAGGAGGAGGGTTTGGAGAAGGTTTTGAAATGCTTTCCAGTCTGTGTGACAAAAACTGAGAGCTCTGTGTCACTCAAGCAAATGGGTTCTTAGTGACTGAGTCACACATTTGAGACAGAACCTTTCACAAAACTACCTCAGACAGCCAATCGACGCAGGCAATTAAAAACCAATCCCACAACAACTCCTGAAACCAAGGGGTTTGCTTAATACTGGTGCCTCAGTCTGCTTGTGTCAGGGTTCTGCAGATGTGGATGTACCTGCATTTCAGAGAAAAGCCCCCCATCAACTGGGGACTGGGGATTGCAGCATGAAGGGAGTGCCTGAATTGGAGCATTGAGGTTTAGCCACAGCACGTTCCACTTCCCAGCAAGTGCCTTTCATACCTTGCTAAGTACTTAAATCTAGCTTAGCATTCCTGTCTCCAATAGAAGTAGTTCTGTTTCATAGGATCTCCCTAATCATAAATTGCTGCAGCAGTTGATGTTGCTCAGGCATAGTGTTTGGGTAGTATTTTTCAAAGCTCTTATTGCAAGTGCTAGAATTAATTTTTTTTTTCCCCTCCTGAAATTTTTGGTGTGGAGGTATAGCTGTGTCAAAGGAGTTTAGAGACAACTACTTTTAACCAAATCATATTCTGTGCTGCCACTTCCCAGGTGGCTTCTCCTTTGCAAGATTTGCTGTTGTCACATCTTCCATTCAAGGAAACATGCACAGGCTGGAAGATCTTTGAGGCACTTAAAGCTGAGCACACTTAGGAAGTGTTTAAGAAGTGTGATGAATTTGGGTTTGGTGGGATTCTGTGGATGCTGCTGCAGTGTTTCTTAACTCCCTCAAATCCATATGAAATCTCTCCATCACCCCTATTTCTGTCTTGGCATCTCTGAAATGTCTTTGAGTTGTTTCTTTCTGTTAGAAGTACCTTGAGGACATGGAAAATATGTAAAAATGAAAGGAGAGAGATTCACCAATGTCCTCAAGCTAGGAAATAGAACCAAGATGTCAAAAGCTTGACTGGTAGTAGAGAGAAACAAATGCTTGGATTTGACATAGGATTTTTTTATTTTGTTGGTGACTACTGGTTGCTGATTTCCAGGGTACGCTTTCACTAGCTGAGCTACATGCAGGCTTGTGAATGGCCTTGAGTGCTGCCTGTAGGTAGGAAAAATATTCATTTGTCTCAGAAAATGTCTTGCTGGATTGCTACAGACTTGGACTTAGCTTCTCAGAGTCAGTAAGCTCAGTGCTGCCCAGCAGCCTCCTTGTAGCTTTTAATGGGTATGATCTCGGCCATGCTACCAGCAGCTTCTACCTTACTGTACTGGTTTCAGTTCTGTCAGTAGGAAAGGGCCTTCACATCCTTAAATTTAAAAAAAAAACAAAACAAAAAAGTCAAAGATATTTTTAAAGTTAAAGGGCCTTTTTGAAAGACTGGAGGAAGCAATCACACCCAAGAAACTGCCACCTTGTGCACCTGGCAGGCTTTGTCAGACATAGAAGGTGCCATCAAGAACAAACTGTGGTAAAAGGATTCCTAAATCAGATGTCCCCATTCAGCAGATGGACATCCCTCTGCCTGAAGCCTGACCATTCCCCACTGTTGAGGCCCTAACACCAGGAGGGCAAGCAGAACCATTTGAAGCTAACTGTAACTTCTTTCCCCATGTAGCAAGCGAGGGAAATGGTACTGGAGATCATCCGAGAGAAAGATCAGGCAGACTTCCGAGGCGTGCGCAGTGATTTCAGTGCTAGGATGGGAGGAGGCAGCATAGAGGTACGTTTCCTTCTCAGCACCCTGCTAACCTCCCTGTGGGATGGGTAGTGGGGGGACTCATCCAACTGCTCTTGTAACCTGTAAGCTTTTTTTTTTAATTTTTTTTAAAATGTGTTGTGTTTTTTTGCCAGAAGAATTGAGTCTGGCTCTGCAAACAGGAGGAGTTCTCATGGACTCCCAGATGGCACTTTATAATTGTCTTTTTTTTTTTCTTTTTTTTTTTTTTAAGCTGCATTCTTGAAGTGCAGAGTTCATTTAGTGGGGAAGGAATTTGTGGCCACGTGTGTTTTCTCAAGTGGTGCAGTTCTGTAGCCTGGAGCTACCTAACATGGCCCATCCTCAAAGTTAAGAGCATCTCCTTGTAAAATCAGAGTCATTCAGTCTAGTTCTCTGCACTTTCATACTCCTTTGCCTTTCCCATCAGGTCTCTGTGCCCAGGTATGCTGTTGGAATTGTGATAGGAAGAAATGGAGAAATGATCAAAAAGATTCAGAATGATGCTGGAGTTAGGATTCAATTTAAACCAGGTTTGTGTGAGGATGGAGAGCCGTTGCTTTCTGATCAGTGTTCCACTTTTGGGTTCCAGCAGCCAGGCTTTCCTCATTTACAGGTGCATTGTGTCTCTTTCTGAAACCCATTTAAATATGATGTGCTGCCTCCTCATGCACTTCCTGGTTTTCAGAGAGTAAGATTACATACAGCTCACTTGCAAACATTAGATGTCACAACAGTCATGTCTCGAGTGGTAATTACACAGATAAATAAAATAACAAAAATCTTTTATTTCCTGTTAAAGAATTCTCCTTCAGGACATTAAAGCCTTTGGGGATCAGGAGTTGATTAATTCTGAGTAACTTTCTCTGGGTCCTTGGCTGTCTGATCACCTATCAAAGCTGCCTTTTTCCTCTTAAAATTATATCAGTCTCTTTCATGGCTTTTTGACATTTGAAAGTATTTTCTTTTGAGTGTTGTTCCCTCTGCAGTTGGGCTGGGTTTTATCTTCTTTCAGTCCAGGGAAGAGGGGCTGAAGGTGGAGGGAAGCAGTAGCTCCTGGGATAGTTCTGTGGTGTGAAAATGCTTCCAGCAGTGCTGGTGCTAGAAGGAAGCTTTTGTTGGCCAGTGGATGTTTTCTGCTTTTAATTTAGTCTTTGCCACCTCTCTCCACAGATGATGGGATTAGCAGTGAAAGAGTCGCGCAGGTCATGGGGCTCCCCGATCGGTGTCAGCACGCAGCACACATCATCAGTGAGCTCATCCTCACAGCACAGGTGGGTTCTGCAATTGCTTTTTGGCAATGTAGGAGGGATGGAGGCCATCTGAAAAGCAGCAATGGTCAGTTTTCCCCTGGTAGGCCACACCTGCTGCTGCCCAGAGCTGCTGGATTTGAGTTGGTTTGTATATGGTGGAAGTTCTAATGTGATGTGGGCTGTGGGAAGGACTTCCATTCCCATGCCTATGAGGCATCATCACAGTTCCACATCTATCTCCTGTTTAGTTGTTGTTAAGTTTGGAAACAGTGAGCTGGTGGAGTGGAGTCCATCAGCATCAGGCAGTGACTGGAGGCTCTGCTGCAGAGCCTTGCCAGTGCTCAGTGGTGCCTCACCTTCAGCCCTTTGGTGTGGTGGAGGCACAGGAAGGTGCTGAGGGCTCAGGTCTGTGTCACTGTGCTCTAAGGCACACCAATACATTGCATTACACAGAGGCAACAAGTACAAAGGTGGGTGAAGTACTTGGGCAGACTCTTGAAGGAGGCTGTAGATTCCCTTTGTATTATGAGGAACAGAAAATTTCAGAACATAATTTGTCCAACAAGGACCGTAATTTGTCCATCTTTATCTCTTCTAGCCCCAATACCTGGTTTGAGTATTTGATTTCATAATTTGACTTAAATGTTGGGGTCTGTCATGATGGCCTCTGACTGCCCATGGCATTTACTTTTGGAAAAATCACTTACCCAAAATAGCTATGTCCTTTAAATGTGTTTTAACTTAAAAGCTTCCTTTGGAAGTTTTGGAAAATGTGCATTTCTGCTGAGTAATTCCAGCAGGCTGACACTTGAAAGGGTTTAAAAGCAACTTTTGTGTGTGCCAGTGCCACTCTAAAGAGACCCCCCCCCCCAATCACAAATTGAAAGTCCTTTAGTAGTTGATGCTTGTTTATAGGTTTATTTCAGCAGATGTGAAAGCATGCATTTAAAAATAAAAATATGATTCAGGAAGGCAACTGTAACCTACATAACTTGGCATTTTTCTAAAGTGCTCCAAAACCTTGAATGTGAAACTGAGGTCCAGGAATATCTCAATTCAATGCCTTTGATTGTGAGGCAGTTTAACTTACCTGGCTTTATTTTGTTTTTAATGTACATTGGAGCCAACATAAAAACACTGATACACATGTTTTGCCTTCTAAGGAACGAGATGGCTTTGGAACCTTGGCTGTTGCCCGAGGAAGAGGTCGTGGCCGTGGGGACTGGAGTGTTGGAACACCTGGGGGCATGCAGGAAATCACCTACACTGTTCCAGCTGATAAGTGTGGCCTTGTTATAGGCAAAGGTGGGTTTGGTGACTCCAAATGCCACAGCTTGCAATCCTTCTCTCAGGATGGTCATGTTCTTGCTGCCTGACAGTGAAGCTCTGGGGTTTCTGTGATTGTAGGTGTTTAGTGCCTGGTGAATGCAGCATAGGAATAAGCTGTGAGCACTTGTGGTTGTTTTCTTTGTGGTGTTCTCACCCATAATTGTATTCTCCAGGCCCTTGTTCACAAGCTGTAAGAGAGGCTCTTCATGCAGAGCTGTCAAATAAGCTTGATGTAACAAGCAGCTGGCTGAGAAAAGGCAGGTTCATTTGTGGATTCTTTTTACAGAGAATTCGTTTGAAGGACAGTTTATCAGGGACAAGAGCAGTCATTTCATCGTGCTGGATTTCTGTGAGTGCTGTGTGAGGAAATGGAAGGTCTCTGAGTGTGGTAATAACAGTAGCTGCTTACAACCCTGTACCTGAAGGGTATGAGGAGTGAAGTAGGAGGATTTCTCAGCCTCTGTGCTGGTGCCTGACCTGGCACAGAAGCCTGGTCCACCTTGTGCCACTTGACTGAGTGTGTTCATGCCATGGAGCTGCTTGGCCAGTGGATCTCTCCATGCTAAGGAGATGGATGAGGAGTCATCCTCTCAACCTGGACAGCAGAGCAGGAGCTGTTGTCACATCTGCACGTGGGGCAGTGGCAGGACTTAGGGTAGAGCCAGGAGCAGACAAGCTCTCCAACTCTGAACTGCTGTGATGTGTCTGAGCTCGTGCACTGACCTATCCAAGGCAGGGCTTCATTTTTCTATCTGCTTATTTCAGAAAGAATGACATATGCCTGAAGTAGTATTTCAGTAATCACAGCTGGCTTTTTGCCTCAGCAGAGAACAGCACAGGAATAGATAAGCTGCAGCAGAAAAGGAGGCAGAGACTTGAGGGCATTGGGCCAAGTTTCAGTGGCTTTGAGTGTTCCTGGCAGGAGGGAACTTGTGGTGAGACTTGTTGTGGCTTCTTTCCCTCCTGCACGTCCCTGCTGTTCCCTGCCGTGGGCCTGGCCCCACAGCACCCTGAGCTCCTGCCCTGTTGGATGATCAGGGACACAGGTAGGTCAGCCCTGTAGCTGCAGTTGTTTTCAGATGTTGTTTTTTGCCACAAGCCTGTTCACAAACTTGAAAACTTTTCAGTATGGAAAACCACCTGCTTTCCCCATTATGCAGAAATTGCAGTGATTATGCTTGTCCTCACTGAACCAGTTGGCCAAAAGATCAAGCAAAGTAAATTTTAAGCCCATGAGTGAGTCTTACATGTACAGAAAAATCAAATTATAATGAAACTTTATTGCTGTATCCATTAGTCATCTTTAATAAAGGATCAGAAAAGGTCACTTGTTGTTCAGCAGTGCACTGAAGTGGAGCATTTGTGACTACAGAGAGCACTGTGTGCTGAAAAGATAAATGCAGGTAGTGGAGTGAATGTCCCAGCATTCAAGTGCAAGGCCTGGCACAGCCTCACTGGGGGGTGAAGGGTGGCTTTTTACCTTTGTTTCCACAACAGCAAAATAGGGATTCTTACTTGGCCAGATCAGAAGCTTTCTGGAGTGACTAATTACTAGTTGTATGGTGATTTGAGTGCTGGTAGCATTGTAATACCACCTTGTAATCGGTGTTCTCACAGTGCCTGTGCTCTTAGGCTGTTGCAGCCTTCACTTTTGTCAAGTGAGTGATGGCTGTAGCGTTGCCTTTTGGGGTCTGGACCAGCATGGATGTGCTACACTCTCCACACATTGATGTAAGATGGGGAGGAAATAACAACAATTGCCTGTGGGGCAGTGCAGGGCAGAGGGGATTTAGTGGGGTTTTCTTAACAGTGACCAATTACAAAACCTTTGTGCTCCCTGACAGTTTCTGGGCAGTTTCCAGCTGTTGGGTGTTTTTCCTTGCTGTGATACAGGATGGGGCTGTTGGCCCTCTCTGTAAAATCTGGCTGAGGGCTCTGGGCCTGATCTTGAGATCAGCACCCAGGCAAAGGCTGCAGCCACATGCCCAGGTGTGCTGTGTGTGATCTGACCTGGTATCTGCTCCCGTTCTCCCAGCTCCATGTGACCTCTGGAGAAGCAGGAAAAAAGAGGGAGGCTGGGAAGTTTCTCAGCTCCATTTGTTCAGCACACATGACAGAAGATCAGGTGCCTATTTCTTGTGGACATCTCAGTTTGGGAGCGTGATCTTTTAGGAGCTGGCTTGGCTCCCCGCAGATCCTGCACGTGGCTTTTTCCCCTGGAGGCTGGGTAGGTGCAGCTTTTCTTTCCCAAAGGCTCTGAGGAAGGGTGGAGGCGAGCACCATACACATGTCAAAGTCTGTCTGTGTTTGGTGGTGCCTGGAAACAGCCACCTCCTCCCTGGGCCCCCCTGGATTTCCATGATAAATACGGCAATGCTGACAGATACCGCGCCCGGCCTGGCTCTTGTCAGCTCGCCCTTTGAGCACGTTTGATTAATTGCTTTAGGATTTCACATCCAGCCGGGAGGCCGCTCCTGGATCACTCCTGCCCCCCATCAGGTGGAAGAATGGAGGGGGATGAATGCTCTATAGACAACCACCATGTGCCGAGCGGGTCACCTCGCCGTGGGGAGCACAGCTCCTTCCGGCACCGGCGCCTGCGTCACGGCATTTGCATGCTCTGGAGGCTGCCCTGGGGTAGGAGGGAGCACTTTGACATGTACCAGGCTGCAGGGTGAAGAGGACAAGGGCACAGAGTCCTTCTGGTTCCTCTCTCCAAACCTGGAGAGGCAGCAACTTAATTCTGTGTGGTGTAGGAGGGAGCTGCTGTAGAAACAGCCCCAACAGCCACAGGCTTGGTGCTGAATGCTAAATGGGGCAATGATTTGAAATCTGTATTCTCCTTGCTTCCAGTTTGAGAATGCTTCGATTTTTAATCCTCTTTTGGAAGGAGAAACTAGTCTGCAGTGCAAGTAGCAACCTCTGGTTGTGCCTCTGTCACCCAGTAAAAGAAGTTGTGCCACTCCTTCAAATTGTGTTGCCTGAAAGGGTCCTCTGTTTTCACTAAGCAGATGAAATGGCTGTTGATTCAGATCTCACCTCGATATGTAAAAACCCAGAGCTTCAAACAAATCTGCATCAGACAAAAGCATGACACAAAAAAAAAAAAAAAACCTTCTTGGTTTTGAAACTTCATCTTACTCCTTTCCCATGCTTGACTGAAAGTAAGTGGGTTGGCTTTTGGCTGCACAGTACAATCCCTGTTGTCTGCCCAGGGATGTGACATGATTATCTTTTGTTAAATGCATCTTCAAAAATTCATTTAGAAAGAGTTAATTGCCCTTTGGCAACTTTTCCTCCTCCCTTCCCCAAGAAGGCTTTAAAATGTTAAAAAGGTCACGAGTCCATTACAATGAAATGAACAAGTGTCTGCAACATCCACAGTTTGTTTTGAAGTTGTGCTGGATGTATAGAGATGGAAATGTGAGCAAAATTGAGGCATTTATTTTTGGAGATTCTTTTTAATGAAAGCCAAACAAAAATCTGTGGTTGGTTTCCTTTGCTCTTTGTTCTTCTTGCTGTCTATCCTTTGAGCTGGTGATTTTTTTGGTTTGTGATTTGAAAGTTGTAAAACTCCTTCCTTCCCCACACCCTTTAATTTCTCCAGTTGAGTGGAGCTGGTCTGTAAGTTGTGTGAGCTTCCAAAAGAAGAATTGAAGCATTGTAACATTGGCTGAGGCTTTTGTTAAGCAAATTTCATGAAGAGACCAAGACCTAGCAGGTCTTGAGGAAATCAGATCCACTTTGACTGGCTCTGCTGCATCCTGCTGGAAGCACTCCTGTGCTCTTGTGCATCCAGATGGCAAACGAGCCAGACATGCTCACTGCATGCACAGCTAACTCTGAAATAGCAGGAGACAGCCTGGAATCGTGTGCTGCCATGGCTCTGGAGGGATGTGTGGCTGCAGGGTGAATGGGAAACCTCCTCAGCAGAGGCTGCTTTAAGGCAATGACCTATCAAACAGCTCATGTTTGGGAGAAGGCTCAGACTTTGTTATGTGGCTTGTGGCTTTTTCCCTTAGTGATGGAAATAAAAAAAGAAGAAAAAGCAGCATGTTTAGATTGCAGGTGACCTTCATTTCCTAGAGGATTTGAGCAGCTGTGCAAAAACAATGGAATTCAGTCAGTGCAGGTTTGGCATCTGTTTTCTCCAAGAGTATCCCAGTCGTGCTGCATCTTATTGGGAACTTGGCAGTGGGCATTTAGCAGGGCTTGTGTGTTCTTTAAGGAGCAGGATCTGTGAGCCCAAAAGCTGTTACAGTAGCTCAAGGTTTCAGGTTATGTTTGTGAGGTAGCAACATGAGCTCAGGTGCTGCAGTTTCTTTTCTGTTGCCACCCTCAGCCCACCTCTCCTGAATCACACAGAAGGTGTCTGAAACTGTAATCCATTCCCAGAATCTGATATGAATCCATTCCCAGAACCTGACTTTGATAGGATTTTATGGAAAGAGATGCTGAATATCCCTCCTTACAGCTTGGCTTTCTTCTCTTCAGGTGGTGAGAACATCAAGAGCATAAATCAGCAGTCGGGAGCACACGTGGAGCTGCAGAGAAACCCACCCCCAAACACAGACCCTGGGGTCAGAATATTCACAATCAGAGGGGTCCCCCAGCAAATCGAGCTCGCTAGACATCTCATAGATGAGAAAGTTGGTGTAAGTTCCATCTCTGCTCTCTTGCTCTGTCCCTTTCAGACCTGCTGTTGTATGTGTAGGCCTGGACTCACAGGATGGCACGGGATGCACATGCTTGCCTTATTCAGCTTCAAAACCATTTGCCTCTTAGCAGCTGGCTTGAACTTGATGGCCCTCCAGCATCCATTTGGTTAATTTTTGCTGTGGTCCCAGAAGGATTTGACTGTTGACATAATCCTGGGTAGTACATACAGCTATATGAGAGGGAAGAACAGCAATAATAAGGTATGAAAAGCTGTCAAAGGAGACTTTTGAAAGGAAGGCTGTGTGAGAATGACACAGTCCTGGCAGCATTGTCCTGAAAGTAAAACACTCAACTCCTTGCTCAGTAAGTTCAGGATGACTTTTCTTACACTTAATGCAGTGCTGTGGTATTGAAGCTTAATAAAGTCAGGCTGCAGTACTACAGAATGGGGGACTTTGGTAAAAAAGTATGGAAAACACTGAACTGGGGCATGGCAAAGCTGAAAAGCTTCCTTCATACTGAATTGCTTGAGAGGAGAAGGCTTGACACCAACCTCAGGATCCAGGCTATCTTCTCTCCTTTCTTACTACTCATGGTACCACCCTGTACTTGGAGCTGGCATTAAATATTTGTGGATTCTGTGACAGGGTACCAGCATGGGTGGACCTGGAGGATTTGGTCAAAATCCGTTCAGCCAAGCACCTGCTACACCTCATCAAAAGTAAGCTGCTGCATCTCCTCACCCATGGGCTGGGGGAATGGCTGGGAGCTAGAAAGTGCTGGGAGAAGGGTGGAGGACCCTGAAGGGGTGGGGTTGAGTGGAGCCTTTTAAAGATTGAGCATTCAGAAGCAAAAGCAAGTGAGCTCAATCCTTTTAAGCTTGACTGCAGGAAAGATTTCATCTATTAAATGATATACCAGGTAGGTATTGGCATCTCCAAAATTCCTATCTCTAGTGCAGTGAGAGCATGGGAAGAAGCCTGAACTGCACAGAGCACAAGGAATGCTGTTCAGAGTGATGTATCTTCACCTTGGCCTCAGGAACAGGCTGATACCAAGGCAGGACATAGCAGTTCACACCTGCACAGCTTTCCTTTTGCTCCCATGTTGACCTGTTTGCTCAGCAGCTGCTGGCTATAAGTGACAGCTTCTCTTCTTGTGGGCAGCTTCATGTCTGTGGCCTGGTAAGTATTTTATTGTCTACTTGAGCATGGCTTTTTGTCCTCTGCAGTGGTCCTCAGGCGTTCATGACGCAGGGCTGGGGCAGCACCTACCAGACGTGGCAGCAGCCTGGACAGCAAGTCCCAAGTAAGTGCCAGGAGCTGGGCTGGAGAAGGGTTGGTGTTCCCTTTGCAGTCTCTGCTCTGTGCCTGCACAAGGCACGTTCAGCCATGAGACCACGTGTGTGGAAACTGCAGGATGATTTCCTGAGCAGAAAGGTGTGTGGAGGCACGTGGTGGTGCTTGAGCTCAGAGCAAGCTGAAAGCTGTGGAAAGATTTTGCTTTCTGTGTGCTTCACTGCTTATTGCCTCTTTATTTTCTTTGGGTGAAAACCTGGTTTTCTAACAAACACATTTCTGCCTCTGGCTCTCTCTTCCCAGGATTCTCCAGGCAAGCACTTGTCAACCACATTTCCCCCTAACAGTCACACTGTTAGTGCTGAGCCTTCCCATCTCTTTGTTCTTGACCTTAAAATTTCTTGGTATTTTCTTATTTAATTATTCCTTATAAGCTTTTTTCACTGTTCATATTTCTGACTGATGGAATGAGAGGGGAGAGGGATGCAGGAAATGGAAGGAAGGTTAAGCAGGGCTCCTGTACTGATCATTTTCCCTGAAAACCTGTTGAGTCAAAATTGAGCAATTTGAAATGGGGAGTCACCTTTCCAGAAAAATTCAAGTAGTCAGTGCTGGTGGTGATGCTGTAGCTGCATCATCCAACATCTGGCTGTGTCTCCAGCAGCCAGGGGAATGGTTTGCCCTGAACAGAGCAGATTCATGTCTGCTTGGTCATCTCAGAGCTCATGTGATCTGGTAATGTCCAAAGGACCCTTGCTGTCACAATTTTTTAAGAAATAAGAGTTTTTTAATCATCTGGTCTCATTAAACTAAAACTAAGCAACAAAAGGTGTGTGTGGGGAGGGTAATTTTAAAGGTGTTTAATGGCAGATGATTTTCACTGCTAAGGCTCATTTAGCAGTGAAGTAGATTATGAACTTTGATATAAATTCCTACCATTTGAGGTGCCTGAGGTAGAGGAATCATGGGAGGGACAATGCCTGCAATCATGCTTGTGATTCCCTGTAACACTGATCACCTTTGGGTGTTTGTCATTGTGAATTTGTGAAATTTGAAAATCTTAGTGCTGCTTTGTTAACTTGGTGCACTTCTGAAATGTGTGCTGTGGTGGCACATGGTAGTGCTGCATGGAAAGTGTGTGTTAAACTCTGTATGAGTCTCCCTCTTAGCAATTACAGTCTAAAAATGATGACTTTCCCTTTGAGCTCTAGGGTCTTGGAGAAGGTCAGCAGTTGTTCTGGTTTCAGCACATTAAAATGCCATGGTGGGCTTCTGTGGACTTTTCTTCTGTACAGGAGTGAAATAGTGTGCTACTGAAGAAGAGTTATTTTCTCACTAACTTGTTTTACAGGAAAAATTGTTATTCTGCTCCTTTGCTTTGCATCCCCAAGGGCTCTGAACTTCCCTGAGCTTTGGGAAGCAGAGCAGTCAGTGCAACAGGGAAAACTCCACAAATAAAATTAACTTTTATCTTCCTTAGAGCCTTGGAATAAATGCTTATAAAACTGCATTGCTCTTTGCCTTGCAAGATGGCTTTAGAAACTCACCTTGGTAATTTAACTTCTTCCTCACCTTCCTGAAACATCCCCTCATGCTGCCCCCCAGTCCCTGGGGAAAGAAGAACCTCCCTTCCTGCAGCAGATAATCGTGTCTCAGGCTCACCCCTCCTGGCTTTGGAGCCTGGTGTAGGAAGCACAAGCCCCCTTGAGCCCCCTGATGACCAATAATGCAACTCATTATTGTCATCACAGTGGTGACAGTTTTACACTGTCAGGTTTCAGGTGGCTCCCAAAACCCCTGAAGCTTCCTGCCTTGCCACTGCCCTTCCCCTGTGTGGGTTTAGTCCCACACTGCTATCTTTGGGAGGCAGATATTTTATTTCTGCTGTTGAGCCTGATGAAAAATGTTGGCTCCCTAGTTCCATGTGTGCTGAGGATGCTCCCTGCTCCTGTTTGTGGCCAGGCACACTGAATGAAGGCAGGCGGGGTGAGGAGAGAGGACACACACACATAATGCTTTAAGAACCTCCACCACTCCTCTGCTGCAGCAGTGCTCAGGTGGAGCTCACCAAGGTGTAGGAGGATTGTTGTAAGAAATAGGTACATACCTGCTTTTGCACTTTTGAATTTGCCATCAGCCTTGTGCAGGGTCCCTTCCCTGGCTGAGTGCTGCAGCCTGTGTGTCACAGCTCTGTCAGCCCTGTCACAGCGCCGGCGTCCTGGGGACAGCCTCAAGTGCCCTCCTTGTGGGAGGAGGGGCAGACCCCCACCCCCTACACATGTATTTAGATTTTAATTACTTCCCCCATCTTAAATAAATTAACTGGCTGGGGAAACATTTTGCTGTGAAATGCATTTAGCTGCGTGTCCTTTCAGCCTGCTGTGGACTGTAATTCTCCGAGAAGAAAAGGCATTGAAGGAGGTCCTTTGTTGGCATTAGCAGGTGGACAGTTGAGGCAGCCTTGACCTCTGCCAGAAAAGGTCCTGACTTGTAGCGTTGGTCAAGTCTTTTAACCCGCTTTTATGCCCCTGGACAGGACACTGCTGCCCTGTTCCCTCCACCCACTTCACACTTGCAGTGTATTATTTTCCCCCTTCCCCCCACTTCAAAGCCCCCCTTGGGCTGGTGTCAGGGCTGGGCTGCACATGGAGCTGGGATGGGATGAGCTCTGCTCACACATGTCCTCTGTCCTTGCCTGCTCTCCTTGTCCCCAGTGGCTCGTGCTCCCCACTCCTGCTGTGCATCTCTGCAGCTCCCTGTTTGCTGCTTGTTTGTCCTGTGTGTCACTGAGGGCTCTGTGCTCCCACTGGGATCCAGGGAAGTGTGGCAAGGGCAGGTATCCTTCCTCTGTCCCAGCTGGCTGGGCTCTCCCTGCTGTAACACTTGGATGTGCTGGGCTGAAGGTGTCTCATGCTCAAAGACAGGGAGTCTGTGCTGGGTGGAGCCCAAGGTTTGGAATCTGTGAGGAGACACTGGCACTGCTTCCCTTGGAGCAGTGCAGGAGCCTGGAGATGGCACCATGAGCCAGCTGTGGCTGTTCAGGGATGTCATGGCTGCCTCTCCAGTGCTGCCTGGGCTGTGCCCTGTGTGCAGGGGAGCTGTGCCCTGTGTGCAGTGATGCCTGGACTGTGCCCCTGGGCAGTGATGCCTGGGCTGTGCCCTGTGTGCAGGGGAGCTGGCTATGCCTCTGGGCAGTGGTGCCTGGGCTGTACCCCTGGGCAGTGACCTGTGCAGGGCTCATGGCACCTCAAGGAGCCAGGAGCTGCATGGCTGCCCCAGAGCTGTGCAGGTTGTGCACTGAAGGCTCGTGTGTGTGCAGGGTGTATGGAGGGGCATTGCCCACAGGGGTCCCTCAGCTCTGCTGCACTGAGAAGAGCAGGGGTGAAGGATGCAGCCCCTGAGAAACAAGTGAGGTGACTCAAAACACAGCCATGCCCTTGGCAGCTCTGTGGAGGTGACAGGTCTCAGCTGTCTCAGCTCTCCTGCACTGAGTGCAAGCAGACTGGGAGCCCAGGGTGGCTGATTGCAGACTGGGCAGCTCCCAGCCACGTGCTTTGGCTTGAGAAGGTCCCAGCAGGGTGACATTTGGCTTTATGCCCTTCATCAGATGAAATGAGATCAGGAACTCGAGCTTTTCCTCAGCTTCCCCTGAACTGAAGATGCCCAGCACTGTAGAGAAGTGGAAGCTGAAGTGTCAAGTCTGGGCAACTGAGGTAGACCCAGGGCCTGTCTGGTGGAGAGGAGATGTCACTGGCTGGAAACTGTCACCTGTTCCATACTGACGTGCCCCTTGTTGTCATCTTTGCACAGGCCAACAGAGCCAGCAGCAGAACAGCCATCCCGATTACAGCAAAGCATGGGAGGAGTATTTCAAAAAACAGAGTGAGTGCAAGAGGCTTACTGGAGATGAATCAGCTCTTGTTGCAAGGAGTTAACTCTAATCTGATGACTTGCATCTCCATCCCTGCCATTTTTAGCTTCCAGTCCTTTGCAGATGCCCCTTGGTCCTGTGCTGTTGGTGATGGTGCATGTAGTGCTCCCACAGAAAGCTCTCGGTTGTGCTGTCGCATCTCGGGGGAGCTGCTCCCACTGAGCCCCAGCCCCTTCGTGCCCGTGCTTGTAGCCAGCCTGCCTGGAGAAACACAGAGCATGCAGGAACTGATGCTGGCAAAATGCAGAAAGCTGGAGCTGGGTTGTGAGAGGGTAGGAGAGCTCGTGGAAGGTCAGAGGCCTGGCTCTCTCCACCGCGTTACGAGTGCATGATCCCGACCTCTGGACTTGCTTTGACGTGGAGCTGCTGGAGGCTTTGTGCCTCTGAGGATGAGGGTGTGCAGGCTGCCAGCCTGTCCCTGCAGCTGCAGGAATGCTCTGGGTGCTTTCTGCTGCTCTTGGCTTGTCCCTCACAGTCCAGCTTGGAGCCCATCCTGCCATCCCACGCAGCAGAGCCGGTGTCGCTCTGTCAGGTGTCTGCAGCAGCTGGAATGGGACTGGCTCTTCTTGAAGCTTGGCAAAAGGAGACCCTGAACCTGGGCTTGGACTTCTGGAATTGCTTATCTCTCCCTTTTTTCTTCTTTCTCTCCAGGTCATGCTGCCAGTGCTGCTTCTCAGGCAAGTTCCCAGCCGGACTACACAATGGCTTGGGCAGAGTATTACCGACAGCAGGCTGCCTACTACGGGCAGACACTAGGGCAGGCTCAGGCCCACAGCCAGGTCTGTATTCACCTTCCCCAAACCCCTCTGCTCCTTCTCTTGGGCAATTGGCTCTGTTGGACTTGCCCTGGTGTAGGGACTCTCCTTCAGGCTCACATGGGGAAGCAGAGATGTTTTGTGGTTGAGGAAGTGATCACAGAAGCGTTGCCTCAACATCAGAGTCTTATTTTCCTGTACAGGGTGGGTGAGGGATTTTTTTTTTGGAGAGGATTGGGATGTTATTTGTTCCTCCTGAGAACCTTTCCTGATAGTCCCCAGGCAGTTGTTTGACCTTGGGAAATTAAAATAAGTGCATGTTGAAGCCAGGCTGGTGAGGCAGTGCAGTACTGACACATCCCAGAACTGAGTGCAGGCACTGCCTTTTCTCCTACTGGGACAGGAACTGTGTGCTCTCCAACTCCCTGTCCCAAAAGAGACCAAAACTGCTGAAAACAATTTGTATTAACCTGCTTCCAAGTAAAATCTCCCCTGAGCTGTCACTCAGCCCACTGGAGAGTTGTGTGAGATTTATCCAGATCACACTCGGTGCTTTCCGGAGCTTCACGGAGCAAACAAAGCAGCAAAAAGTTTGTGCAAAGCACAGGGGGCACCTTGCTGTGGTCTGACACTCGTCCCCACGGCTCCACATTTAGCTCTGGCTCTGGGAGCAGAGGCTGCTGTGGATGCTGGCCCCAGCAGCTGCTCTGCCCTGCTCTCCCCGGCGAGGTGGAGCCGGTGCCGGCGCTCGCCGCGGGCGCTGGCCAAGTGTGACCTGGACGCGGTGATAAAAGGGCTTCTCTCCCTTCCTCCCCGAGCCTGCCCTGCTAGAAAGAGAGATCTTGTTTGGTGAGGGGCAGGAGAGCTCTGGGCCAGCGTTAGGGCAGAGGGCTGTGCTGGCAGCTCGCAGCATCCTTTGAGCTCTGGCTCAGCTGCGGGGACAGACCTGTGCCGGGGGAGGAGGGCTCGGCAGCTTTGATAATTTGCTGCTGCTCGGTAACTTTTCCTTCTCTCCCCTCTCTCTTTCTTTGCAGGAGCAGTAGAACAAGGTCCTCGTGGCAATTTTTTTTCCTTGGAATCGTTGTGGAAGAAAACCTTTTTATAACAGAGGTTTCTAGATTTGCAACATTTTGATGAAGACTTTTCTGTTTGTGAAACACTAGCTGTAGGATAATCTATACTGAACTTTTCTAAGAATCAGGAGCAATTAGTGATTTACTAAACGTATGGACATGCTGGTAATTTTGTTTCCAAATTTATATTAAAACAAACCTCCGGGATTCTTTTTGGATAGAAGCCAGAGAATTTGCAGGCACCAAAAGGCGCCCCAGAGCTGTGACATTTCAACATGTGGGTTTTTTTGTGTGGTTTTTTTTTTTCCTTTTAATTTTCGATCTTTTCTGTTGGAACAGAAAGAGTGGCTTGGAAGTCTTAGGTGGTATGTAACAAATCTTAAAAAGAAAAAAAAAATTAAACAGTATTTAAATATTCTTAAATATGTAAATTCATTAAATGTTTTACTTCTAATTTCTTGTATCTTGGCTGTCTTTGATTTTATTGCATTTTTAAAAAACTGAACTATGATATGTATTGTAATTAATGATATGATTTCTGTATTTGAAACAGTTACTGTTTGCAAGTTCGGGGGGGGGCATTTTGTAGGGTTTGTATAATTTCTAGAGTCTAAAGGGGTAATATAAAAACGTGTTAATTTTTTTAGCAATACATGTTTTCATGTCTCCATTGCTAGTTGCATTTATGTATCTAAGACCTCCAAGCTTGTTAAAAAAAGAAAAAACAAAAAAAAAAGAAAAGAAAAAAAACTTCTTCTATGCTCTCAGAAATATAAATACTGTTATTTTTAATATTAAAATGAATCTGCTATTAGTACCTTTAACAAACACTGTGGAACATAAAACCGTATAAAAGCTAGTAACTATTTTTTAATTCCAAGGTGTTTTCTGCTTTTTCGTTTCTTTTAAATATTTTCTTATCTAATATTTGTCAAATTACCTAGAGAAATAAATGAATCTAGTATTAACCACAGTATGCGCTAAATAATTTTGATTTAATAAAAGGGATAATATGATTTCTGATGTTTACTGTAGTGTTTCTTGTACAGATAACAGTGTATTTTTAAAGGAAAAACGGAATTGAAGCTATTTTTTCTTGCATTTTTAATTGCCCTGCGGGACATTCCGTTTTTAAATGTACTGAATTTACTGTTCTTGGGTTCTTTCCTTATTTTTCCTTATGCTTGAAATGTCTAACTATAAAGAACCGCGATTGGATAATGTTGAGCATGGTGTTAAAAAAAAAAAAGTGTTCTTTTTATTTGACTGACAGTTGCATTTTACACTCTATATAATAAAATTTCCACAAGGTGTCTTGTGGGTGAAGTATTTCCCGTCTGTTGGACTCTGTTGTTCCCTCTCTGCAGATCCTGGGGAGTTTGGGGTGGTCACTGAAGGCAGCACCGGTGTTAATTCTGGACAAACTTTGTCACTGCTGTGGCACCCAGGATTCCTGTGGAAGTTTCTGTGATGGGGATCCCACATGGATCTGTGTTAACACCTGGAGGTTTCCTCTGCAGCCCTGTCAAGGTTTTAGTGCTGAGAAATTGGCAGCCTGGTTTTAATGCTCTGGACTTGTTGCTCTTCCCCAGTTTTGGGATTGAATCCGTGCAGGATCCATCCCTGCACAGGTGGGAGAGGGATGGGAGGGACCATTATTGGATTGTATTGTGCCCAGGCCAAGTTTGGCAATAACTGCAGCCCCTTCAGGGATCCCTTTCCTGTAAAATGTGAGTTTTGAGCTCCTCCACCCTGAGGCAGCCCCATCCCTGCTCAGCAGCCGTGGGGGTTTGTGACGGGGGCAGGGAGGAAAGAAGATCCCATCTGCAAAGCCGGGAGCGGGAGGCACGCTGAGAGCCGGAAGAAAAGGAGATGTAGCATCTCTAAATATACCTCCAGAGAATCAAGAGAGACAGTGAAAGATGGGATAGTAAAAGCCACTTGGAAAGAGGGGAGAGGGGGGAAAAAATGGCTAGAGGAGGGCATAAAGGCTGCTGATGGGAATTGGGAGTGGGCATTACCGAGAAGACTTCCTTCTAATTCATCTTCCAAGCTCTGTGCCAAAACAGCATTTGGCATGGTTCACAGGGAGCAATTGTGTGATAATGAACCCTAAGGTGTCCCTTAATTGAAGACTGAGGATTACAGATTGTGCCAATAGTCGTAAATGGTGCAGGATTGTGGGAGGATGCATTTTCTTAAATGTATCTGTAAGTACAGATGAGTGAGTCTCCCCAGTGAAATGCCCATACTATAAATTATGGAAATATCTCTTTCTGATGCAACCTTTTATTGAGGGGGTGGGGCAGCAGCACAAGAAATAGTTTGCAAGCCTTTGAAATTTGGCCTGTCATTAAGATGGTGCCTGCAAAGCTGGGGTTTCATCAGCAGTCTGGTGTCCTGGAAGGATGGAGTGCTTGAAACGTTCCCAAGTTCACCAATTTGTTTTCCATTATTGCTGCCTGCTCTGGGCGGAGAGGCCATGGATGTTGAGCTGTTGTGAGCCCACGATGGGCTGGGTTTGAGGCAGAGATGCCTCAGCACTTCATGAGGAGCTGTGGCTCTGGGCTCCTCCATGCCCTGCTCCAGCCCTGCTGCTTTGCTGGTCCCTGTCCATCCGGGGGGCCTGGGGCTGGTCTGAGGGTCACTCCCACCCCAGGGCTGGACAGGCCCCTCACCTTCCACCCTGGGGTCTGCAGCCACCACCTCCTCCTGTCCCCTGGCTCAGGTGTGGTGCAGCCCAGGAGTTGCTGTGGTGCCTTTGAAGCCAAGTCTTGGTGCCCAGAAAGAACCAAATCTGCTCAGCTCTGGGCAAATTTAACCCCCAGTAATGTGGATTAGGCTGGCAAATGGGACACATTTGGGACTTTGGGATCCATGAACGGTGATGGGGATGGTGCAGCCTTTTCCTCCTCTGAGGGAACCAGATCCCAGCACAGGACCAGGCCAGAACAGTGTCCTGAGGGGCAGTGAGGTGATCCCATGAGAAGATCTTCAGTTTGGGGAAGGCTTGGCCTCCAGAGTGTGGCTTTTGGGAACAGCAGGACTGAGTCAATGACCCTGGCAGGAGATGCCCAGCCCCTGTTCTTTCCTGCCTTTGACAAAAATGCTCCTTCCCTCAATCCCTTTCCAGAGTCCTTGGCTCAGGCACAGGAGGGCTCTGCTCCCCCCAGAATGAATCCATCTCACTCTACCCAGCAGACAGCTTTGCTGGGTGTGTGTGGGTGTCTGGACCGTGTCCCCCAGGACCCCCCAGGCTGGCAGTCCCCACCCCACCCTGCAGGCAGAGCCCGAATTCTGAGCAGAAATTAATTCTGGTCTTTCTGCAAACCCTTTCTGAGCAACAACCCTAAAATCCTCATCACTAAAGCATCTCATGAGCCCAGGATGACCCTGATGCTCTCCTGTGCTCGATATTCAGCGAGCCTGAACAGGAACAGCTCTTTTAGGAGTGGGAGGCTTTGAGATAGTCTGAAATACTTTCTTTAATTTTGCATGATTTGAGAACAAATAACATTTAGGCCGTTGCAAGTTAGACTGAAATGACTGTTGAAAGACACAAGATGTGGGACCTTTTTTCCCCCTTCTCCAAGTATTAAATATTTAATTGCATTAAAGGAACGCTGTATTTACAGTAATGGGCAGCGTGGTCAGAGCAAGAGCTCCTGGTGTTTAACATGGAGCTTCCCACTGGATGTGGATGTCCACAAGCTCCCACCTGCACTGCTGCTTCTCCCCTAAACCCACCTGGTTCCTCCCACTCTCAGGGGGATTTTCAGGTCTGTTCTTGTTGGCAGGACTGTGGCACAGGGCGAGGAATTTGGATTTTCAGTGTCAGTGTATCCTGTCAAGCAGCACGTGGGTGTTCACTCCATGCAGGGAGCTGTTTATCCTTTATTTGGCTGGTTTGGAGGTTTCTTCACTGGATTTGTTGTGGGTAGCGAACGAGTGCCCATGGTAGGCAGTGTTTCTCTGCTCTCATAAGGCTAGAAAAGACACAAAATAATCTTTCCAGAATTTTAATGATGGAAATGAGCAGAAATTGGTGTTATGTGATGTGAAGATGAGCTGAAAGAGCCACAGCTCCCGGGTCTGCTGGCAGGAGGAGCCAAGGGCAGTGGGAGGGCAGCGAGCAGCGAGCCCCATCTGTGTCTGGGCAGCTCTGGGGGTGGAGGAAGATGGCAGAGGGGAACCAGCCATCCCCAGGATGAAGATCTGGAGCAGTGGGTGCCCAGACCTGCCCTGCCACTTCCCTCCAGGTCTGGGGCACCACGTCCAAGGCAGGTGACCCAAAAGAGCATCTCTGGGGGCAATGTTGGGGCAGGTGCCAACAGCCCCCCCGATTATCTTCCCACCCTGCCCCTTATCACTTGAGGAAATCCTATTTCAAGGCCGCTCTAATGAAGCCTCTGATCTTTGCAGAGCCCGGCTTGCTCCCCTTTAATCCGGGCCGGGCCGGGGTGCAGGTGCCGCGGTCCCGGGGATTAGACGGTCCCTGCCCTTTGTGGGAGCCGTCACTCAGCGCTGCCTCCTTGTTCGGACCACTCGCCAGGGAATATCAAACTTTGCTGCACGGGGAGGCTGGAGCTGCTGCGCTGTTTGTTTTGGGGGAAACAGGGCTGGTGAAGGGCAGGAGCTGCCAGAGGAGCCCTCAGCCCACGCCGGGGTCACCTCTCTGCGGGCAGCCCTGTCCCTGTCACCCATCCTGTCCCCATCACCCACCCTGTCCCCATCACCAGCCCTGTCCCCATCACCCAGCCCTGTCCCCGTCACCCAGCCCTGTCCCCATCACCAGCCCTGTCCCCGTCACCCACCCTGTCCCTGTCACCCAGCCCTGTCCCCATCACCCAGCCCTGTCCCCCAGGGAAGCTGGGGTTGGGTGTTCAGGTCCTGGTCCTGCCCAGCTCCGTCTCCCACAGGCTGCTCCTGCAGTTCCCTGGTGCAGCCGGCCGTGGGTTTGGCAGTGCTGGAGAGGCTCGGCCCTGGCTGTGGAAGCAGAGCAGGGCAGGGCAGGGCAGGGCAGCAGAGGGGCTCAGGGACAGCCCCACACCCTCCCTCGGTCACCTCTCCCTCTGCTGTCCCAGCGCGGGTCGCAGCTGGGCTGGAGCTGATGCTGCAGGAGGGACGGGATGTGCGACAGCCGCCGGTGGGATGCGGGAGAGACATAGGTGGGATGCGACTGCCCCATCCCCAGATCACTGCCGGGAGGGAGGGAAAGGGGCAGAGATTTTCCTGACTTTGCAATCCCCATCCCCGCTCTGTCCCCGCTGCCGAGCCCCGGTGGTGGCCGTGCAGTCGCCACCGCGATTCGCCACCACCGTGTTCCCTGGGAAGGTGATTTTCTTCCTCTCGCTCCTGCGTGCCGTGACACCCTCGCCGAAACAATCGTGGAAATAATACTTAAAAGAAAGGAAGGGAGGAAAGCAAGGCGAGGAAGCGAGCGAGAGCGGAGGGGAGAGCACTCAGCATCTCTGCTCGGCTCCGCGGCCTCCCGCAGAGTGAAATGGAGGCAAATAATGCCCTAAAGCTCCTTCCCCGAGCAGCGCAATCAGCCCGCGGCTCCCAGGCGCTGCCGTGCCCTGTGCTGGAGCTTCACCGCCCCAAACGCTCCGTGCCCGGAGCCGCCGGGCACCGCCGGGTTCCAGCGCTGCTCGGGGGCACCCGAGCCCTCCCCGCCCCTCGGAGGGCAGCAGGGGCAGGGGACAGTGCCCGGTTTGGAGGGACACAAGGGGCCATTCAGTTCTGCTCACCTTGGGGACTGTCACTGTTTTACAGCTCATCCTCCTCACCACGCACCTGCGTGTGCCCAGAGCTGGCGCTGGGATGGGGATGCCGGGGGCTGCTCTGAAGCGAGGGGTGCACTCATGGGGACCCCTCCTCGCTGTCCCAGCCCAGCCACGGCCCCTCTGGCCCGAGATGAAGCTCCCCGAGCGATGATGCTGCGTGGGGTGGGCGAAGGCACAGGTGGGAAGTCCCATCCTGCAGAGGGAACATGCGGAGGATCCACGGGCCCCCCTCAGCCCAGGCTCGCCCTGGGCATCGCCTTGTCCTCCCGCACCCCCTGCTCCGCCGGGGGAGCGTTCCCGGGCGCAGGTAACATTTGGGCACATTCCCATAACCGAGTGTCACCAACTGCTGCGGCGGCAGGGCCGGAGCCCCTCTCCAGAGCTGCTGTTTGCTTTGCAGCCTCCTTAGCCCCCATTGAGGCTTTTCAGCTCCAGCCCCTTCAGGGGGTTTAAGTAGGTAAAACCTGAGGAAGAGGCTATTTTCCTCCCTCCCTTTTGAGCCCTGCCTTGTGCCCAAAAGGCCCCCTTGTTTCACGCGTGCCAGTCACCTGGCTGGGCCCCCAGCCCCTTTCTCTCCCAGCCTCCCTTTTCTTTCTCCTTTCTCTCTTTTGACTTTTCCAGGAGCCCTCGCTCTCCAAACGAGCTTCAGATTGGATCCAGATTGAGGTCCCTTTGTCTTTCAAGGGTTGTACTAAGCTAATTAAATGTGATCCCAACAAATAAACGCAGATCTCCCCATTACATTCAGGCCTGCCTTTCAGGCAGCACCGGGCGGCCCCTCGCCCCCGCCCGCTCCGCGCAGGGTCCCCCTCATTGAGTCCTGGCCATTGAAAGCACTGCCAGGATTTCTTTTGTGCCGGGGGTCTCCGAGCCCTTTTTCCATCAGAAAAGACCCCCAAACAGCAGCTCGGCCTTTGTGAGTTTGCAAGCAAACGCCAAAGAAAAGCCCCCTGAATGCTTTAATAAATGACACATTTAGCAACTTCGGAGGCGCCTGGCTCCTGCGGCAGCCGCAGGGGTGCGATGATCCCTCCTGCCCCGGCTCCCCCGGCTCCCGCAGGGGTGCGATGATCCCTCCTGCCCCCCTTCCCTCCCTCTCCCGGGGCATTTGCAGCCCGCGGAGGCGCGGAGGTTGCGGCCGGAGCAGCTGACCGCCTCGGCTCCCAGCCCGGCTCTCCGCCCTCCGTCCCCATTTCCCGGAGCTCGGGGGGCGCTCGGAGCAGGTGATGGGGTCGGCAGAGCCGCCCTGCGCCGGCACCGGGCACAGGGACACGGGCACAGAGCACCGGGACACCGAGCACCGGGCACCGGGACACGGGCAGAGAGCACCGGGCACCGGGCAGGGCACGGCGGGGCCGCCGGGGCCAGGGGGATTCTGAACTCAGACCCCGCGGTCCCTTCACCTCGTATTAGTGCTGGCAAATCCCAAATCGTTTTTAATGACACATACCACCCCCCTCCCAGCCCACCCTGGATCGGGGGCTGCGCTGGACTTTTCTCAGCTCAACTAATATCTTTTTAATGACTTTGGGAGGGGGCAGAGCCCGGCTCTGCCCTAGAGCCTGGATTGCTCCAAACAGATGTTGGGGCAGAGGGAGGGGGATGCTCTTCCCTGCCAGGGACTTTCTTCTAAAGTTCAAACGAGAGGGGAGCTTTCAATCACCGCTAAAAATGTATTTCTCCCCATTGAACAATGGGCTCCTTTCTGCGCCCGAGGGGACTCGGCTGCGATCGCGTTTCTGCTGCCGGAGAGGAGAAACCTCCCGTTTTAGGGCAAGAAAAACTCAGCTTCGAGAAGGGCTCTTCCCTGCGCCGGTTATTTTCGCAGCTCTGCATCCCTCCTGCGTTCACCTTCTACGGAAAAAAAAAATTAAAATTTAAAAATTACAAAACTGTACTAACGAAGCACTAATCCTCCCTCCGCGCTGCAGCCCTTCCCCGCCGCACGGGAGCCGCGCGGATCTTCGCGGTGAAGCCGGGCAGTGAATGCGGGGTTTGAGGAGAGAATCGCGGCTGCTCCGGCCCGGGGCAGCGGCGGCTCCATCCCCGCATCCCTGCTCCGTCCCCGGCGGCCCCACAAGAGTTAAATTTTAAAGCAAATCAAATTCCCATTGGCCACTGTATATTATCTCAGCAGTCTTCATTTGATACCTCTTTAATACAGAAAGGAGCTTTTCAAACCCCTTTTCTCTCTTTTCTCCCCGCCACTCTTTAAGAGCAATAAATGTTCAACTGCAATAACTATAAATCAATCTCCGCTCTGTTCAAATCCTATTCATGCGAAGGGCTGGAAGAGGGGAGAGAGCTCCCCCCTCCCCCCCGCCCCCCAAAAAGCAGCTGCTGGGCTCTAATCTCCTTTCTTGCACTGTCATTCACCCTCATTTTTCCTCCATCACCCCATCCCTGCAATCTTTTCTTGTTTTGCTTTTCTTTTCTCTCTTTGCTGCATTATGATCCCATGTCTCCCCTCATCAGACCCCAACCTTGTCCAGATCCTGACCATCCCCTTGTAGGCTGTGAAAGAAAAGAAGAGTCCATGGATGTCAAATTGGTCTCAAAAAGACCATGAAAGATTGATTTGCTCCACTTTTCTTCTGCCTGACATTATTTCTGAGGGTCCTGAATGGGAAACCAGAAAGTCTGGGACTGGAATAAAGATGTTCTCTCTGTAAGGGGGAGACGGGGGGGAAAAATGCCCATTTACTCCTGGCCCATCAACCCTGCAAAACAGAGCAAAAGAAAAGAGGACTGTGGCTATTCAGAGTCAGACCAATATGTACACCTCCCAACAATATGCCAATATACTGAGGGCTTCTCTATTAACACCCATGAATATTAAAGTGCTCACTAAACGCTCAGAAGGAACTTTGGGAATATACACATGAAAATACAAGCAGCATTGTGCGGGGCTCAGAACAATGGGGCGGCGATAATGGCCCTTCTCTATTAACAGCCATGAATATTAAACTTGTTTCCTCTTAAATGTTAAAAAGGAGGGATAGCTGCGATATTAAAAAAGAGAAATGAGTAGGGGGTGGTGGGGTGGGGGGGGAACACACAGCAAAGCACCTTCCTAGGACCGGGAGGAAGCTTTGGGAAACAGCTGGGGATATTTAAAACCACGCAGAAGAATTTTTTTTTCCCACCTTTTTCCATCACTCCCTCCCGCACCGCCGAGCCCCCGCAGCCGGGAGCGGGGTTCAGACCAGCCCGCACCGGAGCCGCAGGGGGTTCAAGAGCACCTATTTTTTTTTTTTTTTTTAATTTTTGTCCCGGGATAACTTGAAGGCTGAAGGGTTTTCCTGGGGAAAAGGGAAAAAAAAAAAAAAAAGAAAGCAATCCGATGGCTTGTCTCGGCGGCTTGAGGGAGCCGGTGTTGGGAACCTTTCCACCTGATGCGTTGTGTTTAGCAAGGCTGAAATATTCTGACGGCTTCTCTACTCTAGCCAAAGTCCAGCAAAACAAAATAAACTTAATTTTTACGCTTATTAAACCCCAAACCAATTCCTGACAGGTTGTTAACCTCCCCTTTTCAGGACAGCGCTGCCTCTCGCCGGGCGAAAACCCGAAAGAAAGCGCAGGTTTGGGTGGGTTCCTGCTATCTGCGTTGCTTTTTGATTGGATTAATAGCAATAATTGCACATGGGTTGTATGCAGCATAATTTCACCCAGGCCAGAAGACACTCCACAGCTTCACCCGGGGTCGGGCTGGGGGTTCGGGCTGTGTTTGGCTGCCTGGGCACGGTGGGACCCGCCGGGGCTTCCCGGGACTCCGGGCTGCGGGACCCGGCCTCTGAGCTCCTGAGGATCTCGGGGGCCCAGCCCTCTCCCCGCAGCCCTTTGCAGCCCCTCGTCCCCATGAAAATCAAAAGAACAAGGCTAAGGAGAGGGCTCTAAGCTCCGACACAGCAGGACTGGGTTTAAATCCGGGAAAGATTAACCCTTTGCTGAGCCGGCAAAGCTCGGGCCCGGAGGGGAGCGCTGGGTTTGGGGGCACCGCTCTGATGTCACCTTGCTGGGGATCAGAGGTGGCTGCGGAGCTCCTGGGCTCGGCAGGGTGGGGATGGGAGCCGTGGCTGGCCGGGGAATGCCTTCGGCTGCGGGGACGGCAGCGATGAGGCAGAGCCCGGAGATGCTGCAGCCTCCCCGGGGTCGGGTCCGGCCCTGGGGGGACACGGCAGGGCATGGTTGCCATTGCAGGGAGACGGGGGATGCAGGAGCGGTCCCCGATCCACACCTGGGCACAATTCCCACGGGGATGTGGGGCTGGGGACTGGCCGAGCTGGTGAGCCCTGCCTTGGGGTCAAACGGGGATCGGCCCCGGGAGCGCATCCCACCCAGCCCGTGCTTGGGGACCCTCTCCTGGCTTTTGGGGGAGCAGCGCCGGAGCCTCCCGGAGCTGCCGGGGATGCGGGGGGCAGCGGGGAGCCGAGCACGATCGGGGCCAACTGCGGGAGCTAAGCCCGTTTCCCCGGGGCTGCGAGGGCCAAACGCCGCAGAGCCCCGAGAGTTGTCGGGCTCGGGGCCGCCGATTTCGTTGTGATGTTTAATGGCCCCAAAGCGCAGCGTTTCAGTCCCAAAACGAGCGCGGGGGCCCGGTGGGGAGCGGGACCGTGTCCGAGGTGCGGCCCGTCCGTGGGACACCGGCGGGGACATTTCTGCTGCTGTTGTGCCGTGCCCGGGGACAGGTGCCCGGGTTTGGGTTTGCCCGGGCCGGGAGGTGCGGGGGGCCGAGCCGGTGAGTGTGTGTGTATCCGTGTGTGTGTATGTGTGTGTGTACTGTGTGTGTTTATGTGTGTGTGTGTGTGTGTGTGCTCGCCGTGTCCCTCCCTCCCTCCAGCCACCCCACCCCCGGGAGGGGAGGGAAGGAGGAGATGGGAGGGGGGGGCTCCGACGGCTCGCCTCGCTCCGGCAGCCCCAGTCTCTCCGCCAACGTCAGGGAGGTCATTAATAACCAATTAGGAGGGTCAATGAAGCTCATATATAGCCGGGCGGGAGCCGCCGAGCCGAACGGAGCCCAGCCCGCCGCCCACCGCCCGTCGCGCCCGGCCCCATCGCGCTCGGCCCCGCCGCCTCGCCCCCATGATGGGCTCGGTGCTGCCCGCCGAGGCCCTGGTCCTCAAGCCTGGGCTGAAGCCGCAGGGGCTCTCGCTGGCCGAGGTGATCACCTCCGACATCCTGCACAGCTTCCTCTACGGCCGCTGGAGAAACGTCCTGGGCGAGCAGCTCTTCGAGGAGAAGAGCAGCCCCAAGACCGCCTTCACGGCCGAAGTCCTGGCTCAGTCGTTCTCCGGAGGTGAGTGACACCCCCGGACCCCCCCGGACCGGCCCCGATCCCCCCGGTTCTCCCCACCGGCCCCGGGCCGGCTCCCGGTGCCCGGCGGCGGGATGCGGTCCCGGCGCCCCGCTCTCCGCAGGCGTGGGACTGGGGAAAAAGGGCTTTAAATTCATTTGGTTAACTTGGGCTTGACCTGAGAAAGTTCCCACTTAAACCGCGGGCTGGGGGGGCCGGGGCCGTCCCGCATTCAGCCGCCCGGGACAATATCTTTTCTCTCGCCCCGGCATCGCCGGGGCGTCCCAGCTCCCTTTTCCCCCTCTCGGATTTCTGTTCCTCTCTTAATTTACCATGAAGGCTAATTCCATTTCCATTCACGATATGTCAACCATCTCATCTCCCCATTTTGTAAGAGGAATTCCTGGGCCCTTTTAAACAAGCCCTCGCGCCATTCAGGCACAATGTACCGCTACAGCATTCCTAAAGGACTAATGAATTTAGAATTAGCAATTTCTTTCTAGTTGAGTTTAATGAATGCAGATCACTTTAACAGCATGACAAATTGCTGGATGGGCCGAAATAGACACCATTTAACCTCCTTTCCCAGCCCCGCTCCCTCGCCCAGCCCGGGATGCTTTTCCCAGGTACCTCCTCAATGCCCCGGGGGAACCTTGTACCGCTTTGTGGGAGCCCGGTTGGGCGTTTAAAAGGCTCAGCCCCGGGGTCCGGGCTGGGGCCGGGGTTGGGCGGGGTCCCCGCCGCCCCTGCTCTCCCCCCTCTCCCCCACCGCTGTCCCTTTCTGAGCCATCTCCCCCCTCGCAGAGGTGCAGAAGCTCTCCAGCCTGGTGCTGCCGTCGGAAGTGATAATCGCCCAGAGCTCCATCCCCGGCGAAGGGCTCGGCATCTTCTCCAAGACTTGGATCAAGGCTGGCACCGAGATGGGGCCGTTCACGGGCAGGGTCATCTCCCCCGAACATGTGGACCTGTGCAAGAACAACAACCTCATGTGGGAGGTAACGACCCCCCCGAACCCCGAGCCTGGACTGGTCTGGGGAGAAGCAGGGTCGGGGTGCTGGGGCTCTGTCCCGTGCTTGGGCACCATCCTTGTGCCTCAGTTTCCCCATTAATGCAAATATCTGGGCAGGTGGGTTTAGGAACCCTTTGTAGGAGAAGGATGAGGTTTCCTCAGCCCTCGGGGTGCAGCCAGCCCACAGAGGAGCCCCAAAATGCTGTTGCTTATGTCTCGAGCAGCTGGATCACACCCAGGGCAGTGGGGAACACCCAGCTGGCTGCTGCCTGCATTGGCCACAGTGGACAAAAACAGCTCTGCCCTGTCCCCTGCTTTGCCCCAGCCCTGGTGAGGTTAATCCTGAATGAATTTGGTGGAGATCTGAGATGCCAGGACATTGTGCACTAATGCATGGCCAATAGAGAAGTTTTTTCTATTTTTCTATTTGTTTGACTCAGACTTGCACTTCCTAGTTATTGTTAATTATTATCATAATTTTATGCCTAGCAGAAACTTGCCTCATCTTTCCTGGCACCCTGCCAAGCATCTTTCCAGGCCTGGCATGCACCTTCCCCCTCCACCCAGGGATTCTCCCACTCCCATGACAGCTGCAGGATGCTGAACAGCCCCTTCCTCTGGGGCTGAGCTGCTGGTGGGGCTCTGATGAGCAGGGAGATTGAGGAAGGGAGCTGGGTTATCCAGGGAAATAGGGGCTGGCAGAACCAGCCATGCCAGTGAGAGCAGGGCACGTTTCTCAGTCCAGCACCTCGAGCAGGAAGGGTTTGACATCTCCCAGCTGCTGTCAGGATCTCAGCCAGGCTGTGCTGGCTTTGAGCAGGACGTGCAGGGGTTTTATCCCAGAGGCAGGAGGTGGACGGGCTCATCCCACCGTGAGCAGCATTGTTACCGAGTGCTCTGTGCTCTCACAGGTCTTCAACGAGGACGGCACAGTGCGGTACTTCATCGACGCCAGCCAGGAGGATCACCGCAGCTGGATGACCTACATCAAATGTGCACGGAACGAGCAGGAGCAGAACCTCGAGGTGGTCCAGATCGGGAACAGCATCTTCTACAAGGCCATTGAGGTAAGTGGGGCTGAAGGGAAATCGGGTATCTGCAATAGAGGAGTAGGGTGGTGGGATCCCCCGTCCTACAGACTTTCCCTCCTTGTTCTTTGGGTTGTTGGTGGGGTATCTGTGGAAGGACACAGCAGCTTTTCCATCCTTGGTGCTCAGATCCACCAGCTGAGATAGAAACCACAGGGAAGGGACATTATATGCGCTTCAGGGAGTACTAAAGGTCCCTTCTCCTCTCTGCCCTCTTTCTGTGGGCTCATGGAGTGATGTGTGTTGAACAGAAGGAGAACAGATCCTTGTTTGGGGTGTAAAGCGTGTAAAGAGCTGCAATTCTGGCCCAGATGGGGCTTTGGGCAAGGACAGGGCTTGGATGCTCTATTGAAGAAGGGGGATTTTGTGCAGAACCTGCTTCTTTATAGCAGGGTAAGGTTTGTGGGGCTCTGTGATCCCAGGTGCCGAGCACAGGCTGTGCCTGACTCTGCCCTGCTTTGCCTGGGCATCACCCTCAGCTGTGCAGGGAGCCATGCAGTGGGCAGGGAGTGGTGCTGGGGCAGTTGTGCCTTGGGCTTTACCCTGCAGGGAAGGGACTCTTCCTGCCCCATCACCCCCGTGCTGCTGTATGAAGTGCTGGTCTGTGCTGGTGTGGCACAGGAGCAGGGTCCCAGGGTGGCACAGCCTGCCATGCAGTGAGGGCTGCAGGGTGCCCACAGTTCGTTACAGGAGACTCTGGGGTGGAGGTGGGTGTCTGGCTCCCTGGCACTATTGATGACACATGCACACAAATCACAGGGTGATGGTGGGGACCAGCCCTGCTCATGTGCAGTGTCCCCATAACCCAACACCACTGCAGGTGGAGAAAGATGGCAGCTTGGGGAGATGGCCCTGTGCAGCAGCTTTGGCTCAAAGAGTCACAAGAGGGACAATCCCAGATTGTCCCCCTCCAGTACTGGGATCAGAGTCTCACCTGAGGAGTGTTTGCAGCTGGGAGAGGTCTCAGTGGGAATGACCATGAGTGCCTGCTGGTTCCCTGGGCAAGGGCAGCTCTCTGGATTTATGCAGGCTCCCGGCTCACAGAGGAGCACAAACTCAAATGCTCCATGGCACAGGAGCACATCCCAACCCTGCCTGAGCAAGCAGCAGGGCTGGGTTAGGGATTGCTGCCGTGGGGTGGCAAAGGAGGATGGGTGGGTAGGAAGAGAATCAGATATTCTCTCCTGCTGCAGGAGAGTCCCATGTGCCCCTTGGGTTCTGCCACCTCTCCCAAGAGCTCCAAGCTCTTCCCTGCTGTTCTCGTGCTGGATATCCCTCCACAGGCTTCAGGTGTTCCTAGCTGTAAGACCTGATATTCCTGTGGGCAGCTGTGCCTGTTGTGACAGCACCTTAAGTGCTTTTTACTACTGTTCCTAAATCACGCAAATAAGTAAAATAATTCCAGGTAGCCATAGCGCAGTTAGTAACTGTGGTTTTTGCAACTTGTGCAGGCACCGACAAGGTAGGGGGTGAGCAAATATTTGGGTACAGCCGTGACCCAGCTGTGGGCTTGTTCCTGGGGCTGAAGCAGTGAGCAGTGGAGCAGGATGAGTTTAATTCCCTTGGCACAAGCAGTGAATCTGAGATGCTGAGAGTGCTGAACCCCAAGTGATGTGTGGGAGGAGCTGGCGTGAAGGGTCCCTGCTGTCACACTGCTCCCCAAGCTCGGCAGGGCACGCACACACCGACCCAAACTTGAGCACTGCCCTGCTCAGCACCACCGTGTCCATGTGTAGCTGTTGTCACCCTCCCGCCCTGGTGGCTTCCCCACCTCCTGACCCCTGCACAGCCTCCTGCCCATCCCTGCTGTGCCCCTGTGGCAGTGGCATGGTGAGCTGCCCAGTCCCTATTGCTCTGCACCCACCTCTGCTGCCCCAGGGCTCCAAAAGCATCTCTCTGGATGCCTTTCTCACCTTCATGAAAAAAAATCTGATTTATTTGGTGCTTTTTTTCTCTATGTGTTTTGCCTATTCCTGCCCTTATTTGCTGATTTGTTTTTCCCATCCTCTTTCTCGGCAATACCAAGTTGCTGCTGGTGGAAAAATAAAGTGAGGGCAGAAAGTTTTGGCCTTCAATCTAAAGGCCACAAGATTCCTGGGGGGCAATTTGAATTTGCTTTGGGGTGTATGGGTGCTCACTCACTGCTGGCGTGGCTGCAGCAGCATCAGCAGAATCAAACACACACCTGTGTATGCACCCATGCAGATTGTTTTATCCTTTCAGCAATATTTTATTTGCTTGTATTAAAAATGACTATTTCTGTTAAGAGTAAATAATGCCAAGGAACAGTGTCATCAATTTGGGATGCAAAAGGTATCGGCTTCCTCTGCCTCCCAAATTCCTCCTCTGCAGCCCAGTGAGGTCTTTATGCAGATGGACAAAAACATGAAGTCAAATCCCTATTGATTTCAGATGCTTAAAATTCAACATATTTTCAGTGTTGAGGTGATTGAACTTAGGATCTGTGTTTGATGTGGATGATGCTTTACCTGGATCTAACATGCTCAGTGTACAGAAAACCGTCCTCCAAAACGCAGGACGTTCCTATTTCTAAATTAGGTTCTTAACAGTAGGGACTGCTAGGGAAAATACGCATTTTTTAATGAAGTGATGTTGTTATTAGTATTGTTTGAACTGGTCTGAGAGGATCCATCTTTCCAGCCAGGGATGGTGCATGAGGGGAGCCTTGAGCAGCATTTCCACCCAGCCATGCGGGAACAGGACAGGAACAGCAGGGACAGGAGGAGTGAAATGGGAGCATGGATGATGCAAAAACCCCTGCCCTGGTCCTGTAGCTGTCCTCGGGCTGTTGCAGGCACTGCAGCTTTGGTGGGGGATATAAGCAGCGTTTCACACCTGAGCCTGATCTCTTACAGCAGCCCTGAGCTCTCCTCTGCTCTGCAGGCTGATGAGCCCTTTGCTGGCAGATCTGCGTTTCCACCTTCTAAAATCAGCCCTGGCAGGGGTGGGTGGGACAGGCTGCCAGTGCCCTGCAGCTGGACGGTGCTGATGGCTCTGTCCAAAGACAAAATGCTCTGCTGGAGCCCTGAGCTGGGGCTCTGTGTCCCAGCTCTCTGCTTTGGTCTCTGTCATGCTGGTTGTGGCTCCACCAATGGTTTATTCTCCATGTCTCTGTTTTCCACCCCATCCTGGTCTCCCTGAGCTGCTGGGACCTCTGGGTCCTGCACTCTGGAGACTCCAGATCTGTCCCTGTGCTCTGTAGCTGCAGATTTGCCCATAACCCCATTTGTGCCCCAGCTTGGGGGAGAACCTGGAGTGGGTTTGTGCTGGTGCTGAGCTGTGCCATCACCTCCAGTGCCGCATCCTGGACTGTTCCGTGCCTGCCTGTGGGTGTTGGGGACCGATGGCAGGTCCCAGGTGGCAGCAGGGTCTCACAGGAATGGGGCACAGCCAGGGTAGGTCCGAATGGACCAGCACATGGTTGGATGTTCATTGTCCCTCCCAACAATCCTTTATCTCTCTTTCTCTTTCTAGATGATTCCTCCAGACCAAGAGCTGCTGGTCTGGTACGGGAACTCTCACAACACCTTCCTGGGCATCCCAGGTGTGCCAGGGCTGGAAGAGGAGCAGAAAAAGAACAAACATGGTAGGTAACATCAGAAAGAGCCAAGGGTGCAACATCCCTGCCTGTTCATCCTGTGCCCAGCTCTGAGGCCCTGGGGTGGGCACAAGGCAGGGACATCCCAGGGGCATGCCAGATATCCCAGATCTCTGTGGACAAGCACAGGGACTGTGAAATGATCCATCCAGCTTGAGGGACTCCTCAGTAATTCAGGGCGATGCCTCCAGGCCAGTTTGCCCACGGCTGTTGCTGGTGGGTGTCTGGCAGTGCAGGGTGTGAGTGCAAGGCAGCCCCAACACTCCGTGAAACACCAAGTGGATGCAGCCTCTACATCCCCACTCTGCATTTAAGGGATCTTAATCACCAGCACAGGAGGCTTTTCTCTCCTTGGGCTTTCACTCTCCACTTGTCTCAGAGGCTCCCCAAGGTGCTTCTCTGTGGCACAGCAGAGCTCAGGCTGTGTTTGGAGCCACTTCTGTGCTCCCTGACTCTGCTCCCCACTCTGAGAGAGCAGTGTCTGAGCCCAGCAGAGCGAGGGGAGAAGCTGGGACCAGGGCAGGGGTTGGAGAGCATGGTTGGGGGTTCCTGAGAGTTCCTGCACCCACTCCCTGAAGCTCTGCTGTAGCCCAGGGAGGAGAAAATTGGTTTAGTGTCCATCTATAAGAGAATAATTCAGTTCAGCTTGAATGTTCCCCTTACCTAAATCTGGCTGAGCCCATCCCCAGCACTGGCTGCATCCTAAGAGCCAGCCTGGTTGCTGGTCTGCCCAGGATAGGTGACCTCAGCAGCAGAGAGCCAGCGAGAGGGCACTGGGGCTTTCCAGGCACCCAGCACCCTGGGGACTTGGGGTGGGGTGAGCTGCTGTGCTGGAGAGCAGCGCCTGACGATCTCCTGTCATCCCCAGAGGATTTCCACACGGTGGAGACAGGGGCCAGCACGACGGGCCGCATGCGCTGCGTCATCTGCCACCGCGGCTTCAACTCCCGCAGCAACCTGCGCTCCCACATGCGCATCCACACCCTGGACAAGCCCTTCGTGTGCCGCTTCTGCAACCGCCGCTTCAGCCAGTCCTCCACCCTCCGCAACCACGTCCGCTTGCACACGGGCGAGCGGCCCTACAAGTGCCAGGTTTGCCAAAGTGCCTATTCCCAGCTCGCGGGGCTGCGGGCGCACCAGAAGAGCGCTCGCCACCGGCCCCCCAACGCCTCCCTGCAGGCCCACTCGCCCGCCCTGCCCGTGCCCCATCCCGCCTCGCTGGCCCATCACATCCCCACCATGGTGCTGTGAAGCCTCAGTGCGGCAGAGGGATTTGGGACAGCAAAGACTGATGCTGAGACACGCAATGAACCGGGGGGGTGGCCCTTGGCTGAGCTGCTTTGTGTCTCGGAGGAGTGCTGGGTTGTTTTTGGGCATTGCTGGCTGCAGGGCTTTGGAAGGAGGGGAGACCCCAGCTCTGCAGCTGAGTTGTGTGGGATCATCCCCAGGGAGAGGTGGCACAGGGTGGGCTGGTGACCCCTGGGGTTGGCAGGGGAGAAGGGATGCAGTGGGACGTCCTGTGTGGGTTTGCCATGCACTGGGGGAGGCCAAAAAGCTGGGCCTGGATGAGTCATGCCTGGGTTTTACAGATGATTTGGTAGAAAGAAAAATTCCTCTTATCCATCCTCCTCCATTGAAAGGTTGGCACAGCCCTGGTGTGGCCACCCCAGTCATGTCTGTTTGCCCTGGGAGTGGCTCCTTCCAAGGGACACCTTTCCCTCCTTGGGAGCCCGGAGTTAGTGAATGTTTGCATTTTCCCACACCCAAGCCCCCTTTGCCTGCCCTGCTCCAGCCCTGTACTGGGGTTTGTCACCGCTCCAAGCGATGCTGTGGGCACAGGGGACAGGCCAGGTGCCATGGGGACACCGTGCCAGCTGGGAATGCCCATCCACACGCAGGGTTTGAGCTCTGCCGGGCTGTGCCTGTTCCAGCCCTGGCAGCTCTTCTCCCCATCCCTTTCCCAGCTGTGAAGGAATATTTGGTTGGAACTGCTACTGCCCTCTGGGGACAGAGAAAACCTGTCCCCGGAGCAGCTCTGTCCCCAAGGACAACTCTAAGCGCCCTCTGGAGTCCCCACACTGCGGAGGAGGGCTGTGTATCATAAATCCTAAGAGAAGGTATTCTAATATTAATTATAAGTCTAAGATGTATAAAGTTCTCACAAACCGTGTTTCACTTCCAGAAGAAAATAAAAACAAAAGAAAAAAAACCCCAAACAACTGTCACTTTAACTTTGTAAATATTTATGTAAACATTATTTACAAGACTTTGATATTATATATTATTTGATTGTATATGCACACAGTGTAAATACATTTGTACCTCTCTTGTATTCTAAATAAAAATTACTTGGAACATTTATCATTTAGAAGAGGGATAGCATGGAGAGCTTTATTTTATGTGCCGGGGGAAGGATGTGGGTACTGGGATGAGTGAAGGTCTAAACTAACACAACAGTCTTTGAGTGGGGAGATGTGGTGTCACCTGTTGGACCAATAAGTGTATCTGGGAGGGGAAAACCTCCGGGTTTTGACTAAAGAAGCCCTTTTTCAGGTCTGGAAGCTGGGGTAAACACTCTGGAACGGGTTTTATCTACTGATTCAGCCAGTCCCTATCCTTGTGAACTTGTACAGTCCCTCTTTGAAGACAAAAATACTGATATCCTTGGATACATCCCACGAATTAGTGCCCATATTTTGGCTGTGATGGATACAGGTGCAAACTGCTGGAAGGAAGCGATATATTCTATGAGGTCACTGCTTTTCCCGTGGCATTTCCTTCGCAGCTCTGAGGGCCAAACCGGTGTTTGAGTGGATTAAACTTTTCCACGGCCGCATCAGCTCCTCTGGCACAGCTCGGCCGAGGGGAAGGGTCAGTCCCGAGTCCTGTGGGGATGTTTAACCCAAACACAGCCGGGGAAGGCAGCAGAGGATTGCCCTCAGGGGACACCTCGTGTGAGGGACACCCAAGCTGGGGGTGCTGCTCTCGGGCTCGACCCGCAGCACCGCAGCCCCGCAGCCCTGGGGCCCGGTGAGGCCCAGCGGAGACCCGTGGAGTCCCCACGGTTTGCCGAGCGGGTTCTGGGCTACGGGATCACTGCCGGGGGCTGACCGAAGAGCAGCGCACACTGCCCACACTAAAGATGGCAGCGGTTCCCATTGGGCGCCGCTGGGACGAAGCCCAAGAGTCCCTTCGCTGCCAGGAACAAACATGGCTACCCCGTCACCGCCCCCGCTGCCCTCACTCAAGATGGCGGCGCCCGCGCCCTCAGGCGCGCTCTCGCCAGCAGCCAACATGGCGGGCGGAAGGCGCGTGCGGCGGGGCGAAGATGGCGGCGGTCACCATGAGGCTGCCGGCGGTCCGCGCTCCCCTGGATTCCAGCGCGCGCCGGGGCGCCGAGAAACACCTGGTGGCACCGGGGGACACGATCACCACGGACACGGGATACATGAGGTGCGGGCAGCGGCGGAAGAGAGGCGGCGGCGGCGGGGTGGCGCGGCTTCGGGCTGTCTTCAGGTAGCCGCTCTCTCTCCTCAGGGGCCACGGTACTTATGTGGAGGACGAGAAGCTGATCGCCTCGGTGGCCGGCGTGGTGGAGAGGGTGAACAAGCTGGTGTGTGTGAGGGCGCTGAAGGCCAGGTGAGGCGGCCGTGGCGGTGCGGGCCGCGGCGGGCCCGGCTCGGCGCAGTGAGGTGAGTGACCCCGCTCTCTGTGCAGGTACAACGGCGAGATCGGCGACATCGTGGTCGGAAGGATTACAGAGGTAAAGCCCCGTGTTTGCCGTGGTGCCGAGGAGGAGGAGGAGGGTGGTTGTGGTTCAGTTCGGTTCTAAGCGCTTCCCGGGATCTTAAAGCACTGATACACATCAGGGTGCCTGCGCAGGGTGTTGGGAACATGAGGATTTTAGCCGGGATGAGGCTGGAAGAAGCCAGCAGAGCTGTCCCCTCCTGCAGCTTGGTGAGCTGTGGCTCCCATTCAGTTTTTGAGTGGGTATCCATAGGTTTGGGTGTTTTTTCTCCCCTTAGGTTCAGCAGAAGCGATGGAAAGTGGAAACAAATTCCAGGCTGGATTCGGTCCTGTTGCTTTCATCTATAAATTTACCTGGTGGGGAGTTGGTGAGTGTAGCTTGGCTGTGTTTTGTGTGGCATCCTAAGGTCCCCCACAATGAGCTGTTGATTGATGGTTTCTCATTCTGGGCTAAGTGTAACTTTACTTGTGTTGTTTCAGAGAAGGAAATCAGCAGAAGATGAGCTTGCAATGAGGGACTACCTGCAGGAAGGGGATCTCATCAGTGTATCCTTCTGCTGCTTCCATTGACAGAAGAGTCAAAGGGAAGAACAGGGAGAGCTTGGCTGGCCTGGCTGGGGGTGAGAGCTCTGCTGGGGTGGCACTGGGCAGCCTTAGGGACCCTGTTTCCTTAAGTGGCACTGACAGGCAGAGGTCCAATCTATATTTTCTGATGGGGCTGTATCACTGCACACCCGGAGCCTGAAGTACGGGAAGGTGAGTTATTCTAAAGCCCTTGATCCTGGGTTAATTCTGCACCAGCTGACTTGCAGGAGGCCTTTTGGAGGGTTTTTAAAGAAAAGAGCTCACAGCATGTTGTTATAACCCATTCCTGCAGGACATGAAGACTCAGCTCCTACATGGGAGTACCAAGCAGAGTTTCCCCAAAGCAGAGGAGGTGTCCTTGAGTTGCCCTTTGATCCACTGCTCTCCCTGTCTGCATTTCAGCCTGTTAGTTCTGTTTCCCCCACTAGCCATTTGGGAATTAAATCCTGGGGAGAGATCTCTCCTCACTCCTCTTCTGCTGGCTGTTGCCCCTGTGAGTTGTTCCTCTCCCCAGGGCTCTATTTTAGGCTTTAGCAATTGGCATTTATCTCTGGTTTTGTGCATTGAAATAAGCCAAGGGGCCATTGGAGCGTAGGCTGCAGTTTGGGATTACCAGACCAAGGGTATTAGCACTTAAAAGATGAAAGGGAAGTGTGCTTATTGCACAAAGGGTGAAGGACAGTGATTGGATTACCAGGGAAAGTGTTCTGCTAAATTGGGTCTCTGACTCCTCATTTTTCTGCAGGGATGGTTGATGTGTAGTTACGATCAAGATATTATTAACATTTGTGCTAAGCACTTAGAGTATTCTTCATCTTCAAAGGGCTGCACAGGCATTAGCTAATCCTCCCAGTGCTCCCAGAGGCAGGCAGGTTTTATATTCACTGTTTCACAGGAAAAGGTGTTAGAACAGAGTTGTTCCTAGGCCAGGAATGGAGTGAGTGTGTGTCAGTGTCTTGGTGTTATTTGTGGTGGCTCATGATGTCTCACACTGAGCCTCATGCTCTGCTCTCCAGCTTGCCCAGGGTGTGCTGGTTCAGGTGTCTCCCTCCCTTGTGAAACGCCAGAAGACTCATTTCCACGACCTGCCCTGCGGTGCCTCCGTGATCCTTGGCAACAATGGCTTCATCTGGATCTACCCAACTCCGGAGCAGAAGGATGATGAGGCTGGAGGCTACACCACCAACTTGGAGGTGAGTGTTCAGGGAAGATGTTTTTTTCTGGATCTTATGCTAGGTTCACAGCAAGGCTTTTCTACTTGCATTATTTCCCTGTGCATTTATCCCTTTTCCTCTGTCCCTCCTCAGCCAGTTCCCTTGTCTGACCGGGAGGTGATCTCACGGCTCCGAAACTGCATCATGGCTCTGGTTAATCACAAGATGATGCTCTTTGACACCAGCATCCTGTATTGCTATGAAGCATCCCTTCCTCATCAGGTACAGGAACCAGTAGTGTTTATTCCACACTGAGGGGAGGGAACAGAAAGGCTGCATCAGTTGCTGCTGAAGTCAGAGTTTCTTTTCATCTCACCAAAGCATCCTGTAATAAGTGACAGTATGAACTCTCCCTTCTGCATAACATAAGTTGCCTTGCACAGTTTCAGGGATAGTTTGGAAGGTCCTGCCTCTGGAAAAGTCTAACTATTCCTAAAGAGAGATCAGTCCCTTTTTTGATAGATGTTGTGTGTCCCTCACTGGGATTATAGACCCTGTGGAAGCAGTGTTAAATTTGGCATTGTATGAAGGTACAGTGCATTTTATGAAGCAATGAAAAAGTAAATGTCATATATTGTACAGAGAGCAGTCTCATGTCTGTATCCACATCCTGCACTGCTGGAAGGCTGCCTCCATTTGACCTCTTGCTGTACAGCATTTCAGTGTGATTCCTGCCAGCACAATCATGGGCAATTCTCTTCCCATAAAGAAATGAGATCTGAATTGTCTTCTGCTCTCATTCCCAATGAGGTGTTCTTTTGAAATATAACTGTGTTTAAGTCATCTCTGCCCTTCCCAAATAGAGTGTGTGTCCTTCAGGGAAGATGAGGAGGGTTAGTAGGTTCTTCTTTGATTTTCTCTAAGAAAAGAAATTCCCAACTGGCAAAGTTAATTTTGCCTTGGACCCTCACCACAACCCTCTAAACTCCCTTGCTGGTCACTGCCATGAATCAGGGATCTCTGTCTCCCCACCGAGTGCAAAAGCAGTAGTTGATTCCTGGTGCTCATATTGCTCTTCTTTCCACTGCAGATCAAGGACATTCTCAAACCTGAGGTGACAGAGGAGATCGTTCTGGAAGCTCGACAGAGGTTGCTGGATTTGGAGGGATAGGGCACACGGCCAGAAGCAGTCATTTGAAATCCCAGCATGGCAGCTTTGATTCTCAGTATTACATGTTTTTTCAGTGTTCTAGTCCCCAACATGCATTCCAGCCTTCAGAAACCACCAAAATTCCTCACTCTTAGGATATCTCCTGTGTCCTTTTAGTACAAAGTACTACTTAACTACAATAGCCTTTTAGTGCAACGGCCTGAAAAATTGATGTCTGACCTTTATAAAGATGCAGGTGCAACTGGGACATGTCTCCTAGCACCTGTTGCTGTGTCTAGTGCCCCAGAACTTTGTGCAGAATGACAGAGAGGAAGGGATATGTTTTGTGATGTTTCTCTCTTCCCAGAAGATGATTTGGATTTTAATTTACTTGTGATACGGATCTGCCAGTTGGTCCCCTGACTGAGAGCCCTTGTTTTTAAGAATATAAATCCAGGCACGTGTGTTTAGAGAACAGGAGTATCCACACCCTTGCTAACCACAGTTTGGGTCTGGCTGTTCATGTCTTGAATGTCTCAGGGGTATGAGATGGGATGTGGCTGTCACTGTCCATATGAGCCAGGAGCTGTGGACAAGCAGTGTCCTGGTTTGTGTATATCCTGCTGGTCTTTTTATTTTTTATGCCTGAGATGTGAGCTCCTCTTCTGAGGAGGCACCACTATGGTTTTGTATTAAGTATTTTGCATTTCAATAAATTTTTTGAAACAAATCAGTCCTTTAGCAGTGTGTGCATTGGCTTGTTTTTAGTTTAGCTTGAGAGCTGTGGTTGGCTCAAGTTTCCTTGTGCCAGGATACTTGGAATGGTTACACTCTCTTATCTCCCCTTCAGCTGCTGCCCTTCATTCCAGCAGGGCTTGACCTTCCTCTTCAGCCCTTACAGGGTTCCTCTGTAAGGATTGCCTGGTGTTCACAGTGGCTTTCCAAGCATTGCCTCCCTGCAGGATCCCATGGAGAGGTGAGTCCAGCAGGGGTGACTGGGGCATGACAGGGAGCCCAGTATGACACTGGTGAAAATCTTCAGGCTGGTGGATAGAGGTGGAAATGTTGAGCCAGGTATTGGTAGGCAGTCAGTCAGGTTCTCTGTGCAGAATGTGATGCTTTCCCCAGGGAGTCCTCTCAGCTCCAGGTGCAATATTAGAGCTATTTTATTATATATGTGTTCTATCTTTTTGTATTGCAAATATACCCTTGCACCACAGCACTGTAATTTTTAAAAAGGATGATAAAACACCTGCCCCAATTGTCCCTGAATCCAAATCTGCACTTTTGCCTCAGGCACAAGGGGGAATTCTTAGCTCAGTGTTTTCCTGGGAAGTGGAAATTCCCTTTGCTGTCCCTCCAGCTCAGGCTGCTTTCCCTGTGGTCCCGAGCAGGCACTAGATGGCACCTTAGGATCGTGTTTGTGGCACTTCCCTTGGCAAGCAGCTCCGCCTCGCTGCCCTGCCAAACAGCAGGGCCTGGATGGCTGCCACCAGCGCTGCTGCCCAAATCCTAAAGCATAATGGGGCTAAGGACAAGCAAGGACATGGCTAATCCGTTCTGCTGCTGCACAACTGCCTGTGCTGCCTCTGAAAATAGTTCTGAACTTGTTGGGGGTATTGCTGGAATGCTCCACACAAGACGTGGGAATTGTTATTTTTCAGTTTTAAGAGGATTGCCTAATAAGTGTTGTAACAATCACATCCTCAAGATGACTGGGGAAATTTGAAAACCAAGGCTTGATGGTGACACTTGCAGGTCTCCATGAGGCTGCTGGCAGTCACATAACACACCTGCATGGACAAGACTGGCTCAAAAAGGCTTTAGCAGTCTGCATCTTTTACTTAGAAAAAGATTTGCTGTAGTTCAACAGCTGTTTATCTTTTTACCTCAGGGGGAGATCCAGGGATTTCTGCTAAAAAACAACTCAAGATCTGGACTGCTTCAACTCTGAACTTTCTGATTCCATCTACTTGCTGTGGGATTCCTGATCTTTTGGCATTAATGATGTGTTAAATGGAGGAGGCACAGGACTCATCAGTTCCCTTATTCCTCAATACCTGGCATTTTTGTTTTTAAACCCAAGGAGAACACCAGCTGGTGAGGTTTGGTTGTGGATCTTTCCTGATGGGAGGGAACCAAAGGTCTCAGTATTTTCCCCTGTGACCATGAGGGTAATTATTGATCTCTCCACATTCAGCCAGTGCAGTGCCAAGACCTAAATTCTGTGACAAGGCTTCAGCAAGGTCATTGCTGGCAGCTCCTGCAACCCCTTCCAGCACAGCTCTGCAAACCAGCAGGTAACAACAAGCCAGCTGCAGCAGTGTCCCCTTAAATTCTTGAAATAGTCTGTGGGATTTTGCTGGACAACTTCTAAGCAGGAAGGGTGAAAAGGTAGAAACTATGGCTTCTGTGGTTTAAGAAAAAAAACAAAAACAACATAGTTGAAAGCAGGGTGGTAAAAACCTAGTAAGTGTTCATTTTTATAGAGGGAATTAAAGGCCCATGCAGGCATTAAAACAGCTCAGACCAACCTGATTTCTTTGTTCACCAGTGTCTGACAGTGTTTGTAAAGCAGCTGTAGCACCTCCTGTGCTGCTTACTCCAGGGTTAATACATGGTGCAGTTGTGCTCAGAAGTGCAGCTGGCAGCTAGTTCCCTTGCTGGTGTGTGTTGCCTGTAGGAATGAGAACACAACATCATTCATCTGCAGGAAGAATTTACTTGTTACTTGGTGCCAGTGTTCATGTACTAATAGGAAGAATTCCTTTACTCCTAGGAATAACCACTGAGATTTAAAATTTGTGCTAATGGGTTATTAATCCAATTACTGCTGCTTATTGCATTACTTCTCTACCAGCCGTGCACAGTTGTGCTGTTCAGCTGAGAGTGGTACAAATAAAAAGCTTTGTGTGGACCTGAGAAGAGACTAAAATCCCACTGAGATTAGAAGCATCTTAAAATGTTTCTCTCAGGTTTCTGAGGACTGTTAATTAACATGCTAAGTTTTACTATTTGGTGAAGAGGTTGAAGCTTTTAAGATATTGTTATGGAGAAAACATCACTGCAGCTGTTGGATGAGAACCTACACTTAATGGGAGATAAACAGAAAAAGTACTGAAGTATCTCTTAGGAAAAAAAAAAGGTAGGATGTACACGGGCTTGATTGAAAAAACATTCTGTAGCTTTTTGGGTTTTTTTAACTTCTGCTGTATTCACACAACTTTTCTGTCTCTGTCTTCTCTAACAATTTCTGAATCTACCGGGTAACTTCAAAGTTTAACATGAGAGTCATGTTTACAAAAAGTGGCAGCAGGGTTGGGGACAGAAAATGTAATAGCCTTCAGGAAGGGGAAGAAGTCAGGTATCTGGCAGTGACATTTTTGAGAGACCAGCTGACTCATCTGCCTGTGTATTGTCCCACATTAACTTCAGCAGTGCTCTGGGAAACAGGAAATGCTTTTGGAGAAACTGCTGAGTGGAGAGAGGCTGGGAACTGCTGGCAAAGAACCTGCCCCACTTTGCTGCTTATGATTGCACAGCATCAGAAGGGGTAACTGCCTGTTGGCCTGAATGGTAAACTCACCTGGTCTGTTAAATAGTAGGAGAGATTATCCAGGATGCTCCAGTCAGACCCAGAAGGGAGTAACTTTTTCAGTGAAGAATGGCTGGTACTGGGTTTTGTAACAAATTTCTCTTGGGCTGCTTGGCCTGTGCTGACAGCTTAATTTCCTCACTTTCCTTCCATCCATGGGAGCCAAGCTGGGGTTATATCACCTTGGTGAGAAGCTGATCTCCATTACTGAGACAAACCTGGAGAAATTCTGCAGAGTTCAAGAGATGTGACCCTGGATTTGTCTCAGCACAATGTACCTGAATTTCTCTCTCCTGTGTGGGTGTGTGTGCAGCACAACCAGCCTCAGTACCTGAAAACTGAGCCATTGATGGAGAAATCCAATAGAAATTATTTGAACTTAGTCTCCTGACTAAGAATTAGTGATGTAGGAGCAGCCTGGCACAGCAGAGATGGAGGATCCTGCAGGGGTATGTGAAGTGCTGCATTTTGGATGCTATTGTTAGAAGATGAAAAATACAGGTCTGCCAGAGACCTTGAATATGGTGTAGGAGATGTGGAGTGTTTGGATTTGTCACAAGGGAGGAGTCAGTATAAACAAGCTGCTCTGTGTCCAGATGGTTGCCCTGAGCAGGAGGCTACAGCACAGAATTGCAATTGTGTGTTCTCCTGTTGTTGAGTGGGAGCAACCACAGACCTTTGACCAAAACAGCCTGACCTCAAGCTGCTGCCTTGACCTTCTTCTATTCCCAAGGTGAACTGCAGAATGTATGAAAAACTAAATATCTTCAGCACGACAGGGTTCAACTCCATCTTTATACCAAATAGTACACAAAACTAGATTAATAAAATATTTTTTTCAATTGTCACTGGCCTCTGTGGCTGGGTTGGGTATCAAGTTCTGCATATGCTGAGAGCATTCATAAGAAAGTGAAGTCCTTTGTGCAAGCAGGGTGACAGATTCCTGGCTGTGCACACAGCTGATCCCGTAAAGATCTCTTCTTCCCTGTCCATCTCTGCAAGCATCCATGGTCCAGAGCTGGCCAGAGGCTCTCAGACCCCTGCAGAGTCAGATCTGTGGGAAAACAACTTGGGTGGCCCTTCTAAAGAGGTAAAGGATTTCACATGAGTTTTTTTGGGGCCTTTTCACAGGTTTTTTTTCACAGAATCACAGATTAGTTGAGGTTGGAAGGGATCTCTGGAGATCCTCCTGTCCAACCTCCCTGCCAGGGCAGGGACACCTGGAGCAGGTGACACAGGAATGTGCCCAGGTGGGTTTGGAATGTCTCCAGAGAAGGAGACTCCACGCCCTCCCTGGGCACCTGTTCAGAGCTCTGCACCCTCAGTGTAAAGAAATTCTTCCTCATGTTGAGGGGAAACTTTTTGTGCTTTAGCTAATGGCCATTGCTCCTCATCCTGTCACTGGGCACCACTGAAGAGAGTCTGGCACTGAGCTGACACCTCTTGGAGATATTTTACACAGATTGCTGAGATCCCCTCAGCGCCTTCCCTTCTCCAGACTAACCCGGCCCAGCTCCCGCAGTGTCTCCTCCTCAGAGAGATGCTCCAGCCCCGAATCCTCTCGGTGCTCTCCACACGCCCCTCTCCAGCCCCGAATCCCCCCGGTGCTCTCCACAGGCCCCTCTCCATCCCCGAATCCCCTCGGTGCTCTCCACAGGACCCTCTCCAGCCCCGAATCCCCTCGGTGCTCTCCACACGCCCCTCTCCAGCCCCGAATCCCCTCGGTGCTCTCCACAGGCCCCTCTCCAGCCCCGAATCCCCTCGGTGCTCTCCACAGGACCCTCTCCAGCCCCGAGTCCCCTCGGTGCTCTCCACAGGCCCCTCTCCATCCCTGAATCCCCTCGGTGCTCTCCACAGGACCCTCTCCAGCCCCGAGTCCCCTCGGTGCTCTCCACAGGACCCTCTCCAGCCGCCCCTTGTCCATCCCATCCTGAGGAGCCCAGCACTGGGCACAGCACTCCAGATGTTCCTCACCAGGGCAGGATCCCCTCCCTCGCCCTGCCGGCCCCGCTCCTCAGACCCTTCTCCCCGGCCCCCCCGCTGTCCTTCCCCGCCCGGCCGGTCCCTGCAGCCCGAGCGGGGCCGGGATCGGGCAGCGCCGGGCGGGAGGCGGGGGCGGCGGAGGAGGAGGGGCCGGAAGGGGATGTGACCGCCCGCCCGCCGGCCCGGGGGTTCCGGGATCTCCCTCGCCGCCTCCGCCGCCCCCCGGCAGTCCCGCAGCCCCGGGGTACCCGCGGCCCCTCGCCCCGCTCCGCCCGCCCGGCCCCGCTCCCGCCGGGCCCCGCTCCCGCCCTCCCGGGGATGCGGCCGGCGCGGCGCCCCCCGCCTGCCCTGGCCCGGCTGCTGGGCAGGACCCGGCCTCCCGGAGCTCCCCGGCCTCGCAACCCCGCACCCGGCTCCGCCTGAGGCAGCGGGCACGGGGGCGCCGGCCCGGCCGCCCCAGCGCTGCTCCGACGCCGCCATGGCCCCGCCGGGCCCCGCGGCCCCGAGGTAGCGGCGGTGGAAGGAGCCGAAGCCCGGTGAGCGAGGAGCTCCCCGTGCCATCCCCGCAGCCCAGCGAGCGTGCGGAGCCCACCCGGAGCTGCTGCTGCTTGGCCCGGAGAGCTGCCATGGTTCCAGCGCACCTGACCCTGCTGCACTTCTGCGATACTTGAAGCCAAATTCGTGGCTCTTTTGGCCTTTGCTAACTCAATGCTATGCAAAGGAAAAGGAGGAAAAAAAAAAAGAAACCTTGACACTAGTGGTGGGAATGGCTGTTTCCTGCCCTGGGTGAGCCCATGTGTGGTTTCTTGCTTGTGAGATGAACTAATTCTCCTTTTCCCGGTGGAAGACGCACTACATGTGGCAACCTGAAACTCTGGTAATGCTTGGTCATTGCTGAGCAGTTGGAACTTTTACTCGATTGATTTTGACTTCTTTTTTTTCTCATAAAGCCACCTAAGGAGCCTTGTTGCTGTCTTCAGGAGCATTGGAGGAATTTTGTCTTAATTCTTCACCTCAAGTGACTTTATCCCACTGTGAGTGCAGCCAGTGCACCCACCTAAATACCTTCTCCTTCAAAACTCCTTCCCAGCCTGGAAGATCAGGGATCACAGACTTCTTCAAAAACTTCTCGTCCTGGGAAAGGCTGCCCATAGTTACTTTATGGGGCAGCAGCCTGGAAAAGTTCTTGGGGACCAAAGGAGGCCAAGTCTGCCTGCCCTGCACTTCATCAAAGGAGCAGGGAAGAAGGAGTCATCAAGGCATGCAGGCCCACACTGCAACGTCTTCGTGGAACATGGTGAGAAGTTTCTATTGCTACTTGGTTTAATTTTGGTTTGCTGAGATAGGTACAATATGGATTTATTCAAGACCACGAAGCAGATTACAGACATGTGCTTTATGGAAGTCTTGTTTTCTTTCCCTTTCTGCTTAAAACAAATCTTCTGGGATTGTTTATTAAGAAAATACTTGGGTCAGAATGCTTGAAACCTGGGGAGGGGTTATTGTACAGCTAAAGGTGAAATGCAAGGAAGTAACTTTTTAACATTGTATGAGTTTCTCATTTCTGCCTTGGTTATGTTCTGGTTTGCAGTCTGGAAAAGTGTTTGATCCTTTTTGAGTTGTCTGTGTCATAGTACAGTGGTGATGCTGTGGTCAGTGACAGGTGTTCTTTAATTATCTTTACCGAAGAGACTTTGCTACTTGGAATGGAAAGAAAACCCTTATTTTGGAAAGTTTGTGCTGTTGTAGAAATAGTTTCTTGGTGCATTTGGAACATCTTTGCTTAGTGGTTTCTCATAGCTGGTTAAACCTTCATCCTGTGCTGTGATGGATTGAAGTGCTGGAGGCCAAAAGTTTGGGGTAGAGCAGCCCTGTCCCATGCTGGCATTCTGCAAAGCATGGGGGGAGTTCAGAATCTCAGGAAAGAAACCAAATGGAAAACTCAGTAGCACTCAGAGGTGGATGTGGTGCATCAAATTCTTCCTTAAACAACAAAAAACTACCAACTAATTAAAAAAAAAACCAACCCAAACCCATAGAAGCTGTAAACTGAGGGCATCTCTGCACAAGTGAGGTGCAGAAATGCATAATTTTGCTTAAAATCTTTGGAGTAATCCTTGCCTTTTGCACACCACTTTTAAAATTCTGGTGTTCTTTGAGATGACTGCTGCTGGTTGCTGTCTTTGGCTGGAGAATGTGATTTTGACAAAGTTTCTGCAATAGTTTTGTCCTGTAGAGAAGTTTATCTGTGAACAAAGCAAAACTGCATCTGTAATTTTCATATAACTAAAAATTGAAACACTTGCTGTGTCTGAGGACACAGTCTAGTTAGAGAAAAGTTTTGATTTGTTTTTACTTTTTAAGGGCTTTCGAACTTTTTCTCATTCTGTGTTTCTAGAAGGGCCCAAGAAATTCTCTGCAGTGTTCAACAAAGACACAGAGATCCCGTGTTTATACTGCTCTGCTGAAATACTGTTTTGAGTTACTTCAGTGTTTTATTTTACCATACAATGTTTGTGCACTGAAGAAACTTGAATTAAGGGAAGGTTAGAAAATATCAGGGCTCACTTGGCCCTCTGATGTTAAACCTGCTGCTGGATTTTTCCTTGCTTTCAGTCCAGTGATATACCCACTCCTCCACCCCCAGTTTGGTTCTTTGCTTTTACTACTTTGGACAGAGTTTCAAGGTCAGATGAGATACAGGCAGAGCACTTGCTGCAAGCAATACAATACTCTTAGTCCCTTTGGTGTTTTACTGTAGCAGAAAAGCCAGAAACGTTATTTTTTTGATCATCTAACAGCAATAGGCAGATGGTAACTTCTTGCCGGTGTGACCTGAGGTCAGCAGATCCCAGCACATTCATGAGGAAAAATGGCATCTCTAATGTCCATGTGCCATATGTACACAAGAGACCTTGGTGTCTTGATTTAGAAAGGAATAAACTTGAAAGAGGACATCAGGGCTAGGACATCTGTTAAGAGAACTGCAAAAGATCAGCCTTGCTTATACACATGAGGAAAAGTTTCTTCCTTTGAGTGGATGAAAAGGTTCTTCCAAGTCCTGGCAGTAGAAGGCAGTACCACCGTTGTTTATTCAGCTCTCTTCTGAGTTTGGGCTACTCCTGTCCTGAAAAATGCCATGTTAAAAATCTGGACAAATTGAGAGGGAATTAAGTTCTTCCTTTTCCTTTCAGTAATTTGCCTTAGAAATACATAGATTGACATAATTAATAATTAATGAACTGGTCAGTATTTAATGCTTTCAGTCCTATTCACTTATTGTACTGTGGGCTGTAGTTCATAAAAATAATATTGGTGTTTTTCTCAGGGCTTAAATGTTTGCATGTTTCCCTTTCAGTACAGTCGTTACATAGTTTCTTCTAAATACCAAACACTGTATCTGATTTCTCTGTCACACTGTGGGAACTAGTTTGTCCCAGGAAAATCTGTTTCTGACTTTTCACAACTAAGAAATGCTTAAGGAGAAATTCCATGGTGGGCCACTTAACCCCCTAGAGACAGGTGGATTCTTAAATGTACTTGTCTGAAGTTCCTGTGTATTAAAGCCCATGATAAAACAAACAGTAGAGGTAGAACTTTTGGTAGCAGAGCTCTCCTTTTAGTCTTGTGTTTTTATAAAGGTATTCATGATCCTGTTTTGGTGGCACCATTACCTGCAAAGTTCTACTGAGGCTCATTCAGCAGGCACTTAGTGGAAGATCTGGATTGCTTCGGATTTTGGCTGAAAGGGTTGGTGAATATTATCAGATACTAACAGTGTAAGGTAAAATAACTTTCAGGAAAGAAACTCCATTTCTCGGTCATCGAACTCTCTGTAGCACCCAAAGCAACACATCCAGAGGCTCCTGAAAAGCCAAGGAGGCAGCTGGCCAGAAATCAGCTCTGCTGGTGCTCAAATGTTCTGTGAGAATAATGCAGAAAGGCTCTAAATTTTGTCATGAGCTGACAACTGAGGAGTGCCTTAAGGGGAAAGAGGTAATCTATGGGCAAGTTTTGGGCTTGTCTCTTTGTGCTGTGGCTTTCCCCACGGAGGGTGTTTTACAAGCTGGAGTTCATGCTCGTGTCGTTACCCTGGGCAGCAGAGTAGCCCTTGCTGGGATTTTACAAATTTCACCCTGATGCAGATTACTTCAGCTCACAGTTTGTTTGCAAGCTTGAACTTGAGAGGAATTATAAAGGCAAAGTTTGCTTCTTTCTCTCTGCTTTTCTTGGTGAGAAATGAGTCTGTAGTCGCTGCTTTTTGGGGATATCCAGCTGAGAAAAAAGTGTGGTCAGGGAAAGACTCTGTCAGTGCACCTTGAAATTTGCTCTCTAGTGTACCTTGTGCCTTTCCAGAATATTAATTTTGACAAAACTCAGACTTTTGTAAAGAAAGGTGTGTTCTCAGAGGGCTCAGCTCTGATCCCAGGGTTGGCAGGAGCTGACTGGCAAACACCACACCTTCTCTGACTGTCTCAGGGAGGTGTTGCTGTGCTGAATGACGAGCACAGCCCCTGAAGCATGTTGGTAGGACACCATCTCCAAGCAAAAGCAGCACTTGAAGGCTGAAAAAATGAACTCTAATCATTACATACATGATGCTGAGATGAGGAAGAGATGGATAAAGGATTCAGACAAAAATGGCCTTTTCATAGTCTTTAATAGTGATAAAATGTGGTGTTAGAGTTTCTCTTCCAGTAGGTGAGTGATAGGGAAGCTTAAATGAGCTGTTTACCTCACTGTAAAGAGAGATAAACTGCAGAACTGCATCCACTTTTCTTATACATTTAGTGCTGAATATAGCTGAACTCAGCCAACTACAGTCTCTGTCATATTAGATCTGAATTCTTTTTCTTACAAGGGTGCTGAAAGTTTTACTGCTTTAATTAGGAAGCAATTGTGCAAAATGGATCTATAGCACCAGCTTGCCACAGCTGCCAGTTGGAGATGTGCCCTGTACAGTTCACTGTGAGGAAAAACCCCAACAATTAAAAGTACCATTTCCCACATTATTGATTAAAAATAAATTTTAAGGGTCCTTGTGTTTTAATAATCTGTCTTGTTCTATATAATGAAGTTTCATGTTTCAAGTACTTGAATTGTGAAAATGAATAAATTACATTATAATCTAGTTCTAAGCACATCCTGGGCTCATCCCACAGTGTGGGCAGCAGGGTAAGGGGGGAGATTCTCCCCCCTCTACTCCACTGTGCTGAGACCCCATCTGCAGTGCTGTCTCCAGCATGGGAAGGACATGGAGCTCTTGGAAAGGGTCCAGAGAAGGCCATGGAGATGCTCCAAGGGCTGGAGCCCTCTGCTCTGGAGACAGCTGGGAGAGCTGGGGGTGTTCAGCTCAGAGAAAGCTCCAGGGAGAGCTCAGAGCTCCTTTCAGTGCCTAAACGGGCTCCAAGAGAGCTGGAGAAGGACTCTGGACAAGGGTCTGGAGTGACAGGACACAGAGAATGGCTTCAAACTGACTGAGGGTAGATTAGATATACAGAAGAAATTCTTCCCTGTGAGGGTGGGGAGGCCCTGGCACAGGTTCCCAGAGAAGCTGTGGCTGCCCCATCTCTGGAAGTGTCCAAGGCCAGGCTGGATGGGGCTTGGAGCAGCCTGGGACAGTGGAAGGTGTCCCTGCCCATGGCAGGGTTTTGGAGCAGGATTATCTTCAAGGTCTGATTTTTGTTCTCATTATCCTTTATCCTGCAGGTGAGGTCAATATATCTTCCTTATATGCAATATACATTTATTAGATAGTCAATTGCCCATACATGGAAATGATTTAAATGAGACTCCTTCCATATTAGAACTGTTTCTTCAAACCCATGTACTTAAAACCCCTGCATTTATCTCTTTCCATTGTACCTCAGGGCATTTTTATACTCTGTCTCTGCTTCACCAACTGCAAAACCTGAAACTTCAAAGAAACTGCTTTACTACTCCTGACTCCACTTTAGACCATTCACCTGAAATTGGATCATTAGCACTGGCCTAATTGGAATCCATTTTTTAGATTCTGCCTTCAGTATTTCAGGTATTCATTCTGAACTGACAAAACTTTCTTTGTTGTTAGCCTTGAGATTTAGCAGTTCCCAAATTTCCATTTCCATCTCTATTAGGAAAAACTTATCCCCAGCTTTTGGGATCATTGCTTGTGTATCCAACTTCACTGTGCCTCAGTATTAGCTTGGTTAATGCTGGCATCTGCTGCATGCTGAATGCAGATTTGTTTACTGCCTCTGACTGTATCCCTTTTCATCATAAAAATCACTTGCTGCATTTTTTTCCTGCTCCAATTATCAAATACCACTAGGTTTTGCTAAGAAGCTCTTCCACAAATCTTGATCTGTGGTTGGAATATGTTTGGAAGGAGACCTAAGACTTTCTAAACTGCTTTTCCACAGGCTGAGGTGGATGATGATGATGATGATGGGGAAAGGCTAATCCCTTTCCTGGGCAAAAGCAGTTCTTTTTTGTGCACTAATCTTTGATAACTTACCATATTTAAGCAGCTGATCTCTTTCATGACAAACAGGTAGTGGCTGCTCATATGCCAGACTTCTATTAACAGATTATGCTAGTTCTGCATTCTTATTTACAAATTTTAATAGGAAGGCTATGGTAGGAAATCAGGACAGGGAGGCAAGAGGAAACTTCAGGGTATTAGCACAGAAATCTTTCCTTATAGGCGATCATCTCTTTGAGCACACTTCAACATTTACCACCAAACTTGCAGTATTTTACATTGGAAAGTTTAAATCTTAAGCTTGAAAATGAGAAGTTGACACAGTCCTGTTGCTGAGAGTCGAGAGTCCTGAGTTTCATCCCTGGTGCTCTCAGTGTCAGGCTCTGTGGCATGTGGCAAATCACGAGGTGCAGAAAGGTGAAAATGGAAAGTCTTGGCCTGGCTCACTCCAGGGTGGGGGTGCTGTTGGGTTGTGCCTTGGAACAACAGGGATGTGTTTATAGCTGTGCTTGTAGGAACCGTGACAAAGCAGGCAAGAAATACACAGTAATTTCACCATTATAAGCCGCACCATTTTGACTAAAATTTTGGTCTGAACCCAGAATGCGGCTTATAATCAGGTGCGGCTTAAATATGGACAAAGAATGAAAAGTTGCTGTTTTAGTTTGGAGGACAGGTGTCTGCTGAGAAAGGCAGGAGCCTCTCTTTGAAATGGAGAATGTAAACCCCCTCCCTCCAAATTATTATAATTTTGAAATTAAGGGGCTTTCAGGCAAAGATATGGGAATTAGGAATAACAGTTCTTTACTAGGGAAATTAAAATAGAAATACAGTACTACAAAGAACAAACCCCAAACCCTGACAGTCAGAGTACAGCCTGACACCCGTCAGGCAGGGTGTTGGCAGCAGTCCCATTCCATGGTGGCTGCATCCTCCTGCAGTGACAGATGTGGCTCAGTTGGAGCAGTGCTCCTGTACAAGGTGCAGTTTCCCTCCGGAGCTCCAGTGGGGATGTGGAGAAATCCGGTTTTCCTCTGGAGTCCAGTGGAGAAAGGGGCTCCCTTAGTGTCCCAAAACCTCTGTTTTTATTTTGGTAAGAAATGTTGGGCTCTTCCCCCTGGCTAGAGCAACTCCCAAAGGGATGCAGTAATTTTATCAGTCCCACAGTGGGACTCAATGGGCATGAGCAGAAAATGACTGGCTGGAGGAAGGATGGGTTGTGAAAAGATAAAGAACAATGCCCTGCCTGGTTTCAATGGATGGGTCATTGGCAGAATATCTGCCGTTGAGATAAGGATCACTGCCCCCACCCTCAACAGATGGTGATAGAACAGATACCTTTGATCACACTCTGTATTGTAACGTGCGGCTTATACTCAGTGCGGCTTATAATCGTGAAGTTACTGTAATTAGGAGAGTGTTTTGATAGGCCAGTGCCTTGGCAGAAATGCTCTTAGCTGACAGCAGGCAGTGGGGATGCAGAGCTGCAGGAGTTAGGTCCAGCTCAACACCCAGCTGACACCAATGCTGTGTTCAGTAAAGGTTCACCCTGCCGTGAGTTTTGGGCCCTGTCTGGAGTGTTCCAGCACTGCCAGGACATTCCTGCAGCTCCATCACTGTACTTGATCCACCCTGTGAACTTTAAAACCTGGATGGCTGTGCTGCTGTGTGGGTGGACATTGTTTGCAGGTGACATCTCTTTTCGTTCTGATTTGCATCTACAAAGACTGGAGGAAGTGTTTGAAACACTGTGACCTTCTGGGGTATTTTTGCAGGTGGACTTTGCTTTCCTTTTTCTTTTGGCTGCCTTCTCTCTGCAGTGTCTGTAAAGAGCTGTGTGAGGAGCACAAGTGTCTGCACCCAGCAGCATTCTGTCATTCTGTCAGATCAGCCATGCTGTGACATTCTTGGGAGAAGCAGTCTCCTTGTAAAAGGTCTGTTGTGAATCCCAGAAGTCCTTTGCTGTAGGAACATCCAGAGCAGTTCCAGCAGAAGTGAGAGGGACTCTTGCTTCTTTGCTTCCCTGACTCTCTTGTCAGTCAGCTCTTACTCTGCTTTATGTTGATTGAAGATCAATCTAAACAATCTGTAGAGGTTATTAATCTGCTTCCCAGAGTGTCCATTTAATTGGTTTAAGGAGGATTCTTGGGCAAAAAGGTAATAAACATTCAATTTGAGTGAGTAAAGCTGCCTAAGGCAATGCCTTTCCTTAGTTCTTAACTAAATTAGTTCTTACTTAGTCCTTTGGTCTTTCTTTAAACTTCTGTGTTTAATGCTTGTGTTGCTCTTAGATATCAAGCACAAATTTTGTGAGATGGCTGGAAGTTTCATCATGCTTGTGGCAAAATTTGATAATTCTGCTAGAAGGGTGTGTTGTGCTCAGAAGGGAATCTTTCTACACATCTCCTTGTAGTGCCAAGGCAAGTGTGTCCTGAATATCAGCTTGCTTCAGTTTTTGCTTAAGTACTTTCTGAAATTAGTGTTGAAATTAGATTTAGGGAGTTTTTTGGTGTGTGCTTCCTTTCTCCCCAGCATTTTTTCCTGGCTGTTACCAGCTGGGTTGTGAAAAGCAGGAGCTTGCTTTTATGCAGAGTGATTGCTGCTAATTTACATGGATGCAAGCAAGCTCATCATTCTTTCATGAGTGAGGAGACTGCCTGATTTATGTTGTGTCATCTCTGAGCACTGTTTTTACCTAATGAATAGAGTTTCACAACAGATTATTAATCATTAAGACTTTGGTTTCAGCGTGTGTATTAAAGAATCAATATTGGTACATGTTGCCTGCCTTGAGAAGCTGCTTATCCATTAGTGCCGCTTTTCTAAGGCATTCTGGTGCATTTATCATTTTGGCTGACTTCAGTTCCTACCTTATTCCTGCCACGTTTTCCCAGGGCCTGAGCTGTGTCCAGTCTGCCTCTCTGTAGATTCCTCCTTTGAAGTGCTGTCTGAGCTGTAGCAAAGGTTGTTGGGTCCAGTGTCTCCTTAGAGCTCATGAAATAGTAAAAAGCTGAACCTTCCTCTGCTGTGGTTTGCACTTCACATTTGCATCAGAGGGAGTGATGGCCTCAGAAGCTGGGAATAATGTGTGATGAAGACTATATTGAATTACATGCTCTGCTGCCTGTTAAATGCCTGAGTTTTGGATGGCTTGCTGGAGGACAGGATTCCCCAGCTCTCTGCCCTGCTGTTTGTTCCCTGTCCAATGTCCATCTCTGCTGGAAGTGCAGAGTGACCTGGCCATGTTCCCTGTGTTTCCTGTAGAGGAGGAAATTTCACTTGCTCTGCACATCCAGAATCTCCCACAACACACTCAACATGAGCTCTGTCAGGCTTTGTAGTGACCCCAGTGAGCTGATCTGCACACCTGGGGGGGACTCATGGCTGTTTCATGGCCTTTTTTGTGTGTGTGTGTGTGTTCCCAGAATAAACAAGGTTGTTTGTCCAGAGGCTGAATGTGTGAGTGGTGGTGGGATAAGGACATGGAAACTTTAAATAGGAAATGCCTTGGGCTTTCAGGAAATGTTTGCTCTGTCATTCATGTTCAAGTTACCCAAATTCAAAGGCTGCTTGTTAGGTTCTGCCTCATTTAACGTACCTGGTGCAGGGCTGGTCCCAAGTTCTCAGTTCCTGGCCTGACCACAGAGGGTTGTCACAGGGCTGTTATGCAGGAAACACAACTGTTTTCATTGGGTTTTTGTGAATAAAATTATTGAATTAATTTAAAGTGTTTTAAATTATTTACTTAATTAAAATTTAAGCACTATTACTATTATGAAATTGTCATTTGGGGCACTGGCCACCAGATGTCTTCTGTGACTCTTCACTGACTTGCTGTGATTAAAACAATCCCTGCAGTGAGAATAGTCTTGGAAATGAGCAAAAGTTTAATGGTGAGAACCAGGGTCAGAAGTGACAACTGTGAATTTCAGAAATAGTGGCTGTCAGGTCTTTTTAGATACTATTAGAACCTGCAATCTTTGTGTGCTTGCTTGCTGATGAAAAAAAAGGTTGGTAGGTGATGTTTGCTTTCACTGTTAATGGGAAAATCTTGCTCCCTCATTTCCTCAAGCTCTACTTCAACCCATTCTTTGTTTAAAAAATAAAAGAAATTGTTCTCAGTTCTGCATTCCTTTTCACTTATTGATGTCTTCTGCATTTGCTCTAATTCCCCTACTTCTTTTGTTATGCTGCACTGACTTAAAAAAAAGAAAACTTTCCTAATATTTATATTAATTATTAGATGCCTCTCAGTATAGAAATTGATTTGGCAAATCCTCTTGCAGCACTGAGTTCAACATTTGTGAACATGAGCTTTTTATGGCAAGGATGCTCAGGGAGTATCTGGAAACAAATTCAGCCTGTGAGACTTATTTACACAGTTGGTCTTGTCTGAGTGTCAGAATTACTCTCACAGAGCTAATTGTGGAGTTAAATTGTTATGAAGTCATAACACTGCTTACAGAAGCAAAGCTGTAATCTAGTAATACTCTGTTTTACTCAAATCTCTTTTGGGTGGGAGAATTTTATAATAACAAAGATTTAGTGTATCTAGCAAAATAGTTTAAGCTATAAATATGTATGTGTAAATGGAGTTTTATTTTTATTATTTTTTATTGGCTCTAAGTTCTTTTCATTCCTGATAAGTCTCACAACACATAATGTTAATTTAAAGACTACATCCCATTTTAGCCTGAATAACTGGAACAGCTATTAGAGCTATTGTTGTCTGGCTACACCTCATGTTTGCAAATAACTTAGGAAAGCTCAAATGAAGAGTTTTGAATAAATGCCAAGCTGTTATTTCTTCTTTAATATGTTTAGCTGGATGGATAAGAAGCTGCATTTAAAAATCCCTGCAATCAAACTGTTACTTCTTACAAGATTTATTGATGGATTGCACTAAATGTGTTTGCTGTGTACATTTTTTTCCCCCTCAATCTGCAGCTATTAAATAGAAAATAGATGTCCTTTACAGGAAATGAACTGGAGGGAAGACAAAGCTCTTCCCATCATTTGATACTGTTGATGTTCATATAGAAGCTGTAATTTCCCTGGGCTCTGCAGACTGTCTGTTATGTCTAAATAGTGCCTCCCACACAGAGGTTTGCATGTCAAGGTGCTATCATGTTTCAGGTATTAAGTAGTAATTATTGTTATGAGGTGATCACATAAGTGTGAGTGTTGTTCAACCTTTCAAATTCCATGTCATTAAGAAAAAAAAAATGTGTTGGGGAAACTTCAGTCTGATTTAGCCCTCACAGTGAGAACTGCTGGTGGTTTTTACCTTGCTCTTGCAGAAAAGCAGGATAAAAAAAGCTTTCTGACCACAGGTACACCACTAGGTGTGGTGTGGGTTGTTGTGCTTGTGAAATACAACTTGGAGACATAATCTGGGATTAATTCTGGACTTGCTGCAGCAGTGGGTGTGGAGAGGGCCAAATCCTGAAGGCTGTGGCTGGTTAGCAAAATGTACTGAGCTACCTCTTAAGTAGGTAATATTATGAGCCAAGCAATGGGAAGAATTAGAATAATAAAGGTTGGATATTTGGAGGCAAATGCTCGCTTGAAATGCTAATATAATCATCTTGGTGACTGCAGTTTTGCCTCTGCAAAGCAAAGGCAGTGCATGACATTTCATTGAAGGCCTGCTGCAATGTTGATAAGCCGACCTCTCCTGAGAGGAATCATGAACTTCAGTGAGCAGCAGCGTGGCTTTGTAATTGTGGTTAAAAAACACAGGATTTGAAAAACATTAAATGAAAATAGATCAGTGCTGCATTTATTATCAGGTAGGGATTCAAAGAACTGTGCAATGTTAACTTGAAATATTTGCATTCCACTCTTAGGAATAAGTAGCACAAATCCAGTGAGGTGTTTTTGCTTTAATTTGTTAACTTGGGCTACTTTTCCCCAGAAAAGTGAATATTGCATGGTCACATCATTTAGTCCTGCCTAACTACAGAGGCATTAAAATCATGGAGGTGAAAGTCAGACACCAACAAAGCTTTGCAGCTCAGACATCTGTGTCATCTGCAGTGTTCCCCAGCTAGGAAGTGGGGAGGTTTCAGCAGGGCTGGGGAGTGGAATTGGAGTGTCCTGGAATGAGACACATTCCACGGGCAACCTGGAATCACCCTGGAATTGATGCACCCCAGTGCCCTGAGTCACAGCAGTGGCAGAACTTTGTCTACCAGGAGATAAAGGGTGGATGTTGTGGCTGAAATGGGACATCACCAGTGAGCCACTTCTGAAATAACTCCACTGTGTGGTAGCCAAAGTGCTTGGTTGGGCTGAAATATCTACCTTTAAATTGCTCCATGGGTGTCACAGTTTTTTAAATTCCAGGTTTAGAAGGAAGGTGGCTCTTCTGTGGTTATGAGGCTTTCATCTGCTGAAGTTGTATTTCAGAAAGTTGATGTGCTGCTTGTGAAATGCTCCCCTAAGGCAAACAAGGCCTTTGGGGAGGGGGACTGAGGGCTGGAGTGAATCAAACAGGCATTTTACATTTCAATTATTAATACAGTACTTTTTATGATTCTCAAATTGGAATTGCTAGCAGCTGAATTTTAAAAATGCACAAACTTCTAAAATTTTTAGGAGTAAAAGTAACCCTTTGCAAGTAAGGGTGCTGTCTTTTACTCCAAGACCTCTTTACTACAGTCTTGCACAATCACATTTGGCTTTGAGTTCTCTTTATCTTGCTGCAGTGTGTTCTGTTTGCATCCATGGTCAGGTGTTCATAAGGGATGAGTCCAGGGGAGCTCTGCAGCCTCCTCTGGAGAATAAGGTCTTACCTGAGAGGACTCACACTCAAAAGGTAATTGCAGGCTGCATTCCTGACTTGTAATCAAATTCTGATTTATTTGAATTGGATCCAAATGAGCAGTGCTATTAAAAAATATTATCACAAGGATGCTGAATGCAAAGCTGTACAAATGGATTCCTTTAGACTACAACAAATTGGATTAGAATAAGTTGGATATTTCCTCTTGTGCTTCTCTCCCCATCAAAAAAGGTATGTAAAGAACCAGTCTGAGTGCAAGACTTTAGGCAAAAAAAGGGTGGAGGAGGAGGTCTGTGAGAGAACTTTGAGAAGTTCTGTCTGCACCTCCACCTTGACTCCCATGTTGTGGTGGGGCTGAGCTGTGTGAATGCACCCCCTGCCCAAACAAAGCCCACAGGAGCCAGGGATGTTGGAATTCACCTCCTTGTGCCATGCAGCACTTGTGACTCCTCTGGAGTACAAATCCCCCAGCCTGACTCCTCATTTCCGAGGCTGACACGTCAGTCTGAGCATCCAAGGTTTGTGGCTGTGGTGGGGGAATTGCTTTTAGCCTGGATCATACCTGGGATGTTTGATGAAGCTGTGGCTTGAGGAGCTGGCCTTGCCAGGGGTTGGCCTGGGGGTGTTTTATGAGAGGCACAAGTAAAAGCAGATAACAGGCTTGGGGGAGGAGAGCCATGGAAATGTTCAGGGCTTCTCCAGGGCTCTTGTGCTGCTTCCTGCTGCGGGGGCGGCTGCGAGCCAGCCTGGGTGACAGAGCTCCTGTTACTGTGAGGCTGCAGATAAACCACAACAGGGGCTGTGCATCCTGCTTTTCCTTGTGCCACCTCCACTTCTCCTCCCACAACTGGCCCTTGCACACAGCAGTGATGTGCTACCAAAAGCAGACCCAATAATACAGAAAGAAAAGCAGATTTTTCTTTGTGCCTGACATCAGTGTTATGTTGCAAAGAATAACTGAGATTTTTTTTTTTCTTCAATCATTTCTCCTTCATGCTGGGGCTGTCCTTGGATAAATAAAATGTATATTTTCAGGCTGGGTAATTGAGGTTTGTGTAGGCAATGATTCCAGGATGCACAGGTGCTGAGGCAGATGAAGTCCTGTGTTATTCCCTGTAGCAGGGAACAGCATCACAGGTAGTTAACAACTACCTGCTTGGATTGTTCCTAAGTCAAAACCAGATCCTTTGTGTTCTTTATCATCATAAAGCTGCAACTTCTTGCTCTATAACCCATATAAATCAGTAATAAGATTTCTTCATAAGAGGGTTGAAAGCATGGAAGTGCTTGAAGGTCCTCAGAGATGGAATAGTTTCTTTGCTGGTTTAAATTGGAAACTCTGCCTTTTGTACAGCTATTGATGCCAACATGGAATGCTCTGCACATTTATTTGGCTTTGATTTATTCATTGGAGTGGGGGAAGATTAAACTCTTCTTGGATAACACCTCTAGTGATGCCTATCTTACAGCCACCCAAATTTGATGCTTTTTGATCCTTTGAAAATCTGTGTTGTATATTCCTGATATTTTACTCTCATCTTGTAACTGCTTGCCTTTTGTCTTCCAGTGTGCTGAAGCTGTTTATTTTAATTTGTTTTGATTATTTTGGGGTTGTTTGTTGTTGGCTTTCTATGTCTCTATCAAATTGTCGCTTTTTCTCTTGGAGAAACAACTGTCCATTTTCAAATTGGATGCTCTTGCAGGTTGAGTGATTGCTTTGTATTTTTTAAGACTATGAAATCCTGCTGTTGAGCTGAAGCAACTGAAATCTTTGTTTAGAAAGGAAGTAATAATTTCTTACTGCCTGCTTGAAAAGCTGTTGGCCTGTTCCTGCAGGTGACCTGCCAAGGATTTAAGAAAGAAAAATTGGATTTTATCCTCTTTTTTCCTGGTTTTAAGATAGTCAAAGCTAGCATGAAAAATGGTGGTTTTCAGAGAGGGGCTTTGTCTGCCCAAAGCAGCAAAAAAGAGCAAACCTAATCTTATTTTTCTTCTCAGGTCAGCTTTTAAGTTCTTGGCTATATTAGCTTGCTATTGAAAATAGTATTTCTCTCTTTCTGCCCCATTAAGTAAAGGGTGATGGCTGCTTTCCCCACTCAAATGGATAGTTTGACATCTTTCTATACTTGTTCCTTCTTTCTGCATTATGGGAAGATGGTCCTTAGAGATTGGCAGTGTCTTTTTTGGGGCAGCTGGACATGAAAGGCTGGTGGCATTTGGATAAGGCGACCTCCAGACATCCCTGACATCCCTGCCCTCCTCTCCCACCACAGCCTGTGACCCTTGAGCTATTGATCACTGCTTCTGTAATTAAACATAAAAGTTGGAGTAGCTCCTGAACAGCCTGATGGGGGAGGATACTTTTGCAGTCTCTAAGGTACAAAATACCACCTGGAACAGCTCAGTGGAGCCAGAAAATCAGACTTGTTCTATCAGACTTGTTCTTGGGAAACTTGCTTTTTAGCTTTCTTGATGAGATGGATCAAAGCTTTTAGCCAAACTCATCTGTATGACTGGATCATACTGTCTGAAGGAAGCCTGAAGGATTATGTGGACAGGAGGCTGTTGTGAGTTATAACAAGGAGCTGTGTTTTGAAAACCTGTTTTTTTTCCCTACATTGCAATTCCAGGGGATGGGGCTTAGATTTCCACTTTGTTCTCACCAGTTGTTGAGGCCTGACCTGAAGCTTGCTGGAAGGTTGGTGATGTGATTGGAGCACTTTGGAGCAGGACAGACACTTGGGACTTCCAGTTCAGACACTTTTTCTCCTCCAGCCTGCAGATTTTTATCCCTTTTAACAGTCACAGAAATTGTAGAAACAATGCACAGGTTCATGTCTCGGCAATTTCTCTTCTTCCATGAACCCTGACCAATGCAGTGATGGGAAAGAAGGAACATAATTGTAGAAAAATGTTATGTGTGTCTCCTTCATTCTGCAAAGCCTGTATTTTAGGGAAGATTGTATTGCTGGACTCAATAGTCCAGAAACATTCTCATTCTACATTGTCTCTTTCCCACAAATATTATTTTCATAAGATGCAGTCTGAATTAATGCCTTTTATATATATACATGTCTTTTCTGTGTCATAAAATAACCATTCCAGCTGGGATCAAGTTCATCCTTCAGCATCCATATTCAAAGGAAAAGTCCTAAGGATTATCAGAAAGCTAAAGCTGGAGGAGACCATCTTGCCTCCATGATCCTTCAGGCTTTGAGATTTTGGTTCGGAGCATTTGGTATTTTTTTTTACCTCATGTCTGGGGACATTTTATCATCCTCCTCTTTCCTGTTCCAAGCAATTACCATTTATTTTATCTTCAAGCAGCAGCCTGTGGCAATAAATTTTAGGAAATTCCTTCCCGCCCTTTATTAAGCCCTACATAATAGCTTCCGCCACTCACTCATACGTTCATTAGGAAGAATTAAACGAGTGCTGGCGCCCATTAGCAGAGCGTTTAATAACCTCTCCAAGGGAAGGTGCAGCAGATTGGAATAAATGAACAGGAGCAAAAACAAATGAAATAACTTCATAGAATATGCTCAGCTAATTCGTTCTTAGAAAAACTACTTATTTACATGAACGTAGCACTTCAGAAGGTGTCAGTTTGAAACCCCTGGCTGAGGAGTCCCTGAAGATCTACAGTGACAGTGAGAGGGTGGCTGGGGAAGAGTTCTGGCCATTTTAGGGAGAAAAAAAGGCATCTTAGTGTGTCCTGCCCACTTGCCCAGCTGCTGATGCTGTCAGCAAGGCTGATGGCTGTGCTTGTGGGCTGCAGGGAGGACATCTGTCCTGTAGGAGCTGGGCCATAACTAATAGCTCATCTCACCTGGCAGCAGCCACACCACACTGCTGTGATGGCTGATCCCTGCCAGGATGGGCTGTGGGGAGAACACAGACCTGGTACCAGTAAGGGAATTACCCCTCCTCCATTGGTTCTTAGCTGTTGTTTTAAAGAAGATTCACACTCAGCTGACATAGGAGAGATCAGAGTGTGAACACCCCTAATAAAGATAATATTGTTGGAGGCATTGCTGTAGGGGATTTCCTTACTAAATTTCAACTTGTAAAGCGCTGGGACTACAGACAAACCTGGAGTTGCACGTTACAGGAAGAGTTTTGCCACTAGGTCTGGTACTTTCCATTGTTTGACAGTATTTTAATTTTTATGTGTATGGTTTGATCCACACAGATGAAGGAAAGTTGCTGGGACTCATGTGGATCCAAGTGTTCTTTTGCTGGATATGCATTTCCTCTTGTCTTGGTGGAAAACAAGCAGAGCTTTAAGATCTTCTCCTGTGTGTAACTCCTGCTAGCTCTGTACCCTGATGTAAAACAAACTCTGTACCCACGGTGGGCTTGCAGTGTCACAGTGAGTGTCTCTCAGCCAGGCTCAGCAGCCTTTCCTCCTCCAGGATCAGATACTGACACGTTGTTTTCACACGCTTCAAAGCTTCAGACTGATTCTCTCTTGAGAAAATAAAGCCAAATTCTAGTAAATAAAGCAAATGAAAACTCTACAGTAGGCAGTTTTTATGGCTAGCATTTCATAATGGCAGTGCTGACAACCTTATTTTCATTTTGCTGTTACCTGTTTTGGAGACAAAAATGTCATTGTTCAAATGTAATTCAGGTCTTGTGGATGACAGGTTTTTTTGAGATTTTGTGTTGTAGGGTTTTTTTCTGTAGTCATTTCTGATTTCATTTGAGGAGCTCAACGACTTGAGAACAGTGACACAATAATTGCTGTTATTGAACCAGAGATGCAGTTTAAGACTTTTACCTGGATCACTACATTTGATTGATATTTTAATTTGGTTTTCTGGCAGATGAAAGATAATGAAAATCAATTTGCAGTTGGAAATATTTGCACTGGAGAATTCCTAATTTTTTTTTAATTACTGCTTTTTCCCTGCTTATAGTACATATGCAAGTTTCCTGTTTGAAACCCCTCATTATATTTCAAGCATCAACAGTGTCTGAATGGAAGGAATCTACACAAATCATTTCAATATGCTGCTAATACACTCAGAATATCTTTTTCTAGTCTCAGTGCTGGATAATAGCTCGGATAACAGCTTTCAGACACGTAAATAACATTGCAAAGACTTGGTGCAGACTCCTTAATGGATAGAGGTATTTATGAACCTGGTTATTTGCATTGCTTTTTAAATGCCCTGGTCACCCTTCATCTGAGGGAAGAAGTAACTGGGGCAGATTTTGAGGAGATTGGTTTTGTGCTGTGTTGGGTGGACAATGGAGTGACTTTGAGCAGGACTGAACCTGCAGAAGAGCAGGGTGAAATGCTGCTGAGAAGCTGATTTATTCCTACGGGGTCACTCCCCTGCTAATAAATAGCAGCATTGGTAATTCTTGCTATTTTCTTGCAAGTTTGCAGTGTTTCCTAGTTGAGCCCTGGCTGCTGGATAGAGGCAGTAAAAGATGTGATCACTGATCACAACCCTCCAGCTTTTCCTTCTCCCCCACTGCTGGTGGTACTGGAGATCTCTTTCCATTTTAATTACCCTGGAAGCTTTTGTCCCGAATTTGAGAAACTTGCTTAAAGGCACAACATAGATTGCAAATGGTCACCCTCATGCTAATATAAGCTAAAAATTGTAATAATATCTTTATCACCCTGGAACAATTCCCTGCTCCTTCCATCCTCTGGAGCAGCAGAAGCCATTCAGAGCTGTGACATTTGATCAGGAGCTCAGGCGGAGCAGCAGCTTGCTAATGGATTTCTGATTGTTCTCCTGGTCCATTCTCCTGATGAATGGTGCTCTGGCAGTCTGGGGAGCCGATAGAAAAGCTCTGCCATCATGTCATTACCTTTCTCTGGGAGAGAACAGGAGCAGCTTTCCTCTCCTGTCCTCACGGCTTGCTCTCCTGCTCAATTAGAGAGATAGAGAGGAGCCGGCTCGCTGTTTGAAGCTGAAATTAGTTTTACACCTTATATTTGCTATTTCCTGGGCATTTGGTGGAGTCCCTCTTTGCTCAAGCCTCCCCAGAACAAACTTTGCTATGACTCTTTCACTCTGTGAATGCCTTAAAGCTCAGCTCTTACAGGGCAGTTTGTGGGAGGTGTGTTTTGGGTGGGGGGGTTTCTCTGCCTCCTGGACAAAACACCTTTTTATGCCAGAGCTCTCCATTTCAGGCCAGGGAATCCACATCTGCCTGGGGTCAGCATGCAGGGTCCCCCTGCAGACCTGCCTTCAATAGGGCTTTTATGCCAGGAGTTCTTAAATGTGCTGTGACTGTTGGTTTAATAAGTCAGGGTGTGTGGTTTGGGATATCCACCTGAGGGCTTGTGGTCTAGTGGGAAAACTCATGGTGATCTCTTTATTTCAGTTATTGAGGGCAGCAAACATCTTTAAAATAAAATAACATTGTAGAAAGAAATTTTTTTTCTTAGGAATGATTAATTAGAATGTTTTTATTGATTTAAAATCAGCATTTGTGGCTCCTTTACCATCTCCAAGAACATGAACCATTCCTTTCTCTTAAAGGATTGATTCCCTTCCAACAACTCCCCAGAGAGCCACAAAAGTGAATTCTGGGCTTTGTAATTAAGATGTCTTGAGGTATTTCTGATTTGTCAACATGACTGATGAAAGGGGTTATGCATTTCTTTTCCTTGCACGTGGAGACATTGTGGAGGCTTTGTGGGTGCCAGTCTGCAGAGTGCCAGGCTGCACCCTTCACTGCTTCCCCTGCCTGGGGAGATCCCCTTCAGGCTGTGCACCCATGTGCTTTTTGTTTGCTGGAAAACTCCAGGCTAATTCAGCCTGGGGTGTTGAACCTGTTGAAGATAGCTGGTGATAAATGGTGTTGTAACAGACCTACATAATAAACATTAATAATACCTTGCAGGATGTTTTATTCCCATGCATCTGAGGAGTACCTGCTGAGTGATCTAGCTCACATTTCAGTAGATATGCATTGCCCCCTCACTGAGTTTTAGAAAAAGTAACTAATGAATTGTTGGCTTAGCTAAATTTTGTGGCTTAGAATTTCAGGCTGTGCATTTCTTTCCATCACAATCTTATTATATCCCACAGCTGCCTCGGGCCTAGTTCAGATAAACAGTATTAACTTGTATTTAACCCCAAACCCTGTGTGCATAGGCTGTGCTGCCTTTTCCTTGCACAGGTGATTTGAGCCAAGGTAAATCCTTTCCCTGCAGGCAGCTGTCCCTAGGGAGAGCTGATGGGGAGCACAGGAGTGCCCCATGATCCGTGGGTTTTTGGGAGCAATTTTTGATTGGATTCATCTTCTTGTGAGGAGACCATAATTTTCTCAGGACGTGCTGTCTTTTGCCATAGTTCTATGAAGCTTTTCACCAAGATCTTCCTGCTCCTCTAGGAAGCACAAAGCCAGTTTATCCTCCTCTCTTTCTATTACTCACTTGTTTTGACTGGTATTATCACTCTTCCTGGTTTTTTTTTTTTCTGTTTCCATGATCTTTCTGTGTCTTTGATTTCCTGCAAACCTTGCAGAGCTTATGGCTCAGTTTCAAAGCCATCCAACAGGGACCTCCTGGGCTCCTCACAGGAGGGCAATGTTCAGGCCACAATACCTGGTGGTGTCACATTGCCAGCCCTGTCCCTGCTGAGATGTGCAGCTGGAGCTCCCCTCTCTGCCCTTTTGTTTGACTCCTCCATAAAAGCAAGTTGATTATTTCAGCTTGTAATAGTTATACCCGTGTCCTGTGGACAGGCTGACACCAGGTATCTGTACAGACTTCCATTATCTCTTCATTCATAGTGCAGAGAATGTGAAGAAAGGTGTTGGGATTTTTTTCCTGTCAGTCTGTAGTAAAGCTTTGCTTTAGTAACTGGTCTGGGGCCTTGTTTGCTGTTTGAACAACTCCATTTGGGTTTTTAGTGTTTTTTGAAAGCATGCCATCAGGACAGTGTAGTCAAGTGTTTCCAAACTTTCCCAATTACATAGAGAACAATCACTGTGCAGAACCACCAGGAATCTTTCTTGTCATACATGTTTTTTTTCCCCTTTGATTACAGTCTTGCTGAAAGACAGTGTTTAGGCAAACATTCCTCTTTGTGTTCCCTGGGATGGGCTGTCATTTTGTGAGGCTTCCAGCAGTCCTGTTTATTCACGTGTGCCTTTGGAAGAGTTGCGACACAGCAGGCCCATTCTGCCTTTGTTCACTGCTAAACAATTAGAAAATAATTTATGGCTTTGCTTTTGAATCTCCTAAAAAATGATGGCATATCCTTACCTCAAGAGCTACAGCACTGAGCCCTTTGCATCAGAGAGAAGCTGTTCCTCATCTGTGTTGGCACAGCATTGGGGCACTCTGCTGATGATTGGGCCATTTGGCTGTTACTTAGAATTAAATGAATAATGAATTTTCCCATTCATCCAGAACCGGGTAAGTGTTAGAAGTGATGTATGTGTTAGATCCCTGCCTGGGAGCAGCAGTGTGACTGAGGAATTGAATGCAGCTCAGGCAGGCTGGAGTATCCATGAGTGTGTGGGATCATTAGTACTTTAGGGTCCATCTGCCCCCCACTAGCAGGCAGTTGCTGTGTCTAACAAGCAACTGAGGTTTTATCCTAACCCAGGAAAACATTTGTGTGTATGGAATTGGCACCTAGGTTTATTGATCATCTACTAGCATTGTCTTGGGCTGTTTAACTGGTTGAAGGTTAATTTAAAAAAGGAATGGCCAGTGCAGGGACCTGGTTGTTAATCCAAGTATGACTGTGCAGAAGTAAGTTCTTTATGCACTGAAATTGGTTTATAAGCCTTTTCTAGATTGCTTTCCCTCCGCCCCCTGCTCTGTGCCTGGCATTTTTTTCCCAGCTTGACATAAATATTTGGCTAAGGCTAAAGGGATGAACAGAATTACATACTATCAGCAGAATTAGAGGGGGAAAAAAGGTTATTCTGCCAATCACATCATACACTGGGTATAGCAAAGACTTGCCTTAATGCATCTTATTGTATTTGGCATATGCTAAGCAGGATGAGGATCCAGTGGGTGCAGGTCATCGCCCACTGCCAGTTTCCCAGGCTTTGGGAGAGCCTCCATCCAGGAGCTGGAGCGAGCTGCGGGCTGGAACGAGCGGCATGTGTCGGTACCCGCTCTGCAATGTGACCTCTGCTGCATTCCCCAGCCTCATTCCTGGCATAACTTGGCTTCTCCATCCCCACCCCCTGTCCTGGCTGGTTCATGGTGAGGCTGGAGAACCGTGGTAACCCCAAAGCCAGACCTGAGGGCTGCTTAACTGTGTGCCTGGAGCTCAGAGAGCGGCTCAGGGTCTGAGCCCACCAGGGCACAGCAGGAATGCTGTGACAGGAGGGGATGGCACCTAGAAAAGGCTCATCCTGTGCCTGGTGGGTTACACCAGGCAGCCAGCACTGCTGTCCCAGCAGCACAGCTTGCCAAGCTTTAGACACATGCAATCTTCACCATCTTAACCTTGTTAAGGGTAGGGTAACCTCTTCCAAAGTAATTGAAACAGAAAAAGAAATCTGTAATGCTGGAGTAAGTGTAAATTGCTGGGTTATGTGTCTATGAGTGTGACCTTTGGATTATAGCAAAGTGTCTAACAGGAAAGACCTTTTGCTTTGGGTTTTCTTCTAGAGTATGCTCATCAGCCTGAGAACAGCTGCTGGTATGAGATATAATTAAGGTTTAATTGGAGATGTCCATTAGGAGAATAGAGTGAGGAACACTGGGAGAAAATAAAGAGAATAAACTGTGAAGGTTGAAAAGAAGAAGAAAGTTTAAAGAATACTAAGCTGAGAAATGGGAGCTGATGCAATATTGGTGCAGTGGAGGAGAAAAGAAAGGGCTGAGAAGCCACACTGGAGCCAGAGGGCATTAGAACAGCTGAGCTGGCAGAGCAGATCTCAGGAGTACAATTGTCTGAATTATTCTGGGATGGAAGAGGAGAGGAGTTGAGGAACATCAGGGCATGAATTTGAGGAGCTTGGAAGTGAAAATAAGTGGGTTTTAGATGGTAGAAGTATAAATGTTGAAGGGCAGGAGACCTCTTGGGGTGAAAGGATGAAGTGAAAGGTCTTTGGCTGCAGGCCTTGCAGTTCTTGGAGAATGGATTGTAATGATTTTAACCCAATGGATGAGAGTGGGTGTTGAATTACTAGCAAAATGCCTTTTCTTCAAAATATCATTGTTAATCTCTCTTAGTGTCAGTGCTGTGTTCAAACAGGAGTTTACAGCCCTTGCTTTTGTCTTGTCAGTGTTTCAGAGGGGGTTGTTTGTGTCAAGCACATTGGCAGTGGCACAAGAGAGGTGAATTGCTCTTCCACTGGTTGTTGTCCCTGGTGCTGCTCTGGGACAACACCAGCAAACATCACAAATCCAAAGCTCTGCAGCCAATCCAATGCTCCAGAGCCCTGCACAGCAGAGCACTTTACCCTGCTGGAATAGTAGGGATGAGAAGAACTCGGGGTGTACTTCCCACCTTCCATGTGGCTCTGCAGGATCAGAGACATCAGGGAATGCATTGGATTGTCCTTGGCTGTGCAGGGAGTCCAGACTGGGATGAATTAAAGGCTGATGGCCATTATGGATTGCCTGGGATGTTTCACCCTATAAATTCGTGCCAAAATCAAAATAATTCCTTTAAACAAAATATTTAGGCAGGCTCTATTTAAACATCCCCTGCAGTTTCCTTTCTTTTATATTGCTTGCCTAAGTAAGTTTGAAATTCTGCTGTTGAAAATGGAAAACTCCACATTGGCACTTTCCACTGAATTTTCTAATTGTGAGCATGTGCACTTAGTGCCTTCAGATTTTCATCATGCCCTTTAGCAGGGTTGCCTCAAACTCTTTATGGAGGGAAGTGCCTTTTCCTAAGAACCAGGGAATGTTTGAAATGTTGAGAACAGATTTAGTATCTTTTGATGAGAAGGTTAGCCTGGTGCTTAGAGCAAAGTCCTGGGAGCTGTAAAAGTGCAGGGCTATTACGCCAGCGGAGCCAACTGACTTTCCTCTCTGTATGACCTCCAGCAAGTCCTCAGACCTCTTTGCATATCATTCAACCCAGCTGGAAAACCTAAGTAAACAGCAGGAACCTTGCTTCAAGCCAGAAGCCTCAACTGACTGAGTTATTCTGGGGAAATGGAATAAGTCGTGAATTAGAATCAGGTAAACACCATGGAGATTGGATTGCTTTAAAGAGAAAATAATTTTGTAAATGTCCAAAACCACTTTAATTTGGCTTAGTTTGAATGGGTGGAGTGATTGCTTTGTCCTACTTTACAGTAAAGGGGAAAAAAAAATCTACTTGCAGTTTCTGTTTTCATTAGACTGTTTACAGAGTCTGTAGAAATCGAGTTAATCAATATTTCTTTTAGACACATCTTTGGGCCCTCTGCCACATGCACACATTTTTAAACCCTTCAATCTTGTATCATTTATGGAGACGGTATTGTCAGAAATAGTACTGTAAATAATTTATTCTGCTGCTAGTGCTTTTCTAAAGGTCTCTAGGCATGAGGCAAGATTTCCTCCAGGAGCTGTAAAGCTTCCAGATCAGTTTGCTATGGCAGGAGGATTTATTTTTTTGAGAGAGACAAGAAGAATGGTGGAAATGATGGGTTATTTCAGGGAGTGGCTGGCGGCTGTTTCTTTTGCATCACTTTTGGGATCTAGAGTAGAGCAATTAGTAAAGCATAATCATTGTTTTGTGGGCTCTGGGGGATGAGTTGGGTTCCTTGGTGCTCCCAACCTCCTGAATATGCAGAGATATCCCTGTGTGTGTCAGAGTGTGGATCTGATGGGTTCCCTGTGGCTGTGCCAGCCAGCTCTGGTGCTGGCAGCAGCCAAGGGGCAGCTCCATCAGCTCTTTTCAGCCCTGGCATGAAGGTGTGCTGTCTGTAACAAATGCAGCCTGGCAGACTGTGGTTTTCTCTGCATTGCACAGCTACAGCAGAAGCACAGGGACTCACTCCAGTTTGCAGATTTGATGTTTTCCTCTCTCAGGTGGTGCTGTTTTTAACTACACTGCCAGCTGCAGAGGAAATGTGGCACTGTCTTCTCTTTGTGCTGTTCAGAGCATTCCTTCGTGGGTGAATCCAGGCCCAATGCTGGGCCTGCCAGCCTGGAACAGAAGATGGAAATCTGTCAAACTTCTGTAACTTCTGAGAGACAGGAAACTTTGTTGATTGAAGAGAAAACCCCATAGCAGGCCTAAATAAACATCAGCTGTGTGCTGGGAGTCTTGCAATAGAGTCACTATCTCCAATTTACTCTTGAAAATCTTTAACACTGTTTTGGATTTCTGGGTAATGAATAGAGACTGCAAAGAAAATTCCATGTAAACTCACTTGGTTTACTCCCCAAATAAACTTGAAGGCAAGTTTCTAACAGGGAAGCAGGCACAGGTAGCCTAAATTATCTCCAGCTTCAGGGCTTGATGACCCTTATGGGTCTCTTCCAATTCAGAATATTCTGTGATTCAGTGATTTACTGCCAGTTTAGACCCAGAGAGCTGACATAAGTTTAATGATGGTGCATCAAAGCTCTTTCTAAAGCACTGACAGCAGTTGTCAAGAGACTACTTGGGTACCACGTGCTCCATCATTGTGCTCTGATGGGCTCTGCTCTGTGGATATAATCTGTATATAAGCAGTAACCCACAAAGATTGGTTGTTGTTGATGTAAATCTTGGTGGTTTCTGGCAATGCCCTTCCCTGTCTTTACTCACCTTCAGTTACATGTAGAGAAATCAACATCTCCAAATGAATTAATATTATTAGCAATTTAAAAGAGAAACGGTGGCATTTTGCTTGGAGGGGTAACAAAAAGAACAGCCTGGCTAGTGTTGTAGTGCAGATGGCTACTTAGAGATAGGGGATGAAACAAATCGATCCTGTGCTTCCTGTATGGATCACAGTGTGCCTGAAGCAGCTGAGGAGTCTCCCATCCCTGTGGGTGCAATGCTAATGCAGTTTGCTAACAGCTTCAGCAGCCAGGCTCCAGCTTGATTAATAGATGAATCCTCAAATGCCTGCTTTGCGTAGATGTATGCACTCTTAAAAATTGCCTTTTTGTAGTGCTTTGGGAAAACACTAAGTATAATAGTTAAAAATAACTTGTATCACTTCATGTCAGGTATAAAACATTGTATTTTGACTCAAACTGCAGATTAAAGTGGGAGGCTGTGTCTTTCCTTCTTTTTGTTTTACAGCCCCCAAGGTGGCTGTTTCACATGAAATACTCTCATCAGGCTTTGTTGTCACTGATTTTTGTGCTTCAAAGCAAAGGATCAGAAACTGAATCTACCAGTTTTTATACTGACAGAACAAACCTTGCAGTATTTGAAGTTTCCTTCCGAGACAATTCTTTTTCCCCGTGACTTATTTTGGTTTAGTTGCAGGATCTCTCCTGACATTTCCCTCGGTGTGCTGTCGTGGGACAGTGGATTTTTGGTTGTCTTGCTCCAGCTGATGGTGTGTTTGCAGCTCTGCTGACCTCGTGCAGCCATTCAGAGCTCTGCCACTTGGTGACAGCATTTTAAAATAAAATCCACTAAAGGGAAGGTTTGAGCTCAACTGACCAGTATGTGTTTCTCAGAGTAAAGAAGGCTGGGCCACAGGGATTTATTTGCATGTGAAGCAGAGTGCAGGGATTCAGCTCCTCAATTCCAGTTTGCTCTAAATGCCAGGTTATCACTCCTCACTGAATCACTCCCTGCAACATCATGTGCTGGTAGGACTTTTTTGTGGAGCAGTCAAACACAGTAAATGGCAGATCTCCATCACTGCCATGTGTCCCAGGTTGTCACCAGGGGTGACACATATCCGCGTGTTCACACCTTGTGAGCAGCCTCTTAAAGGCTGTTCAGGCCATGCTGCTCATCTTTCCGTGGAAAGGCACAATCCTGGTGCTGGTGAGGTTTTTGCTAATTTATTCTAGACAGTGAATCTCTTAGCTGGACTTTTTTCAAGAAAATATATTTCAGGCAGGTTTCCTGCGTAGTGTCTGTGTGGTAGCTGGTCCATGCCTAATAACTTACAGCCAAATTTAATTCAGGAATAGAGGGAGAAGCAAGGAAAGCTTATCTGTCAATCTTCCTGCACAGCAGAAGCTGGTCAGATGAGCATTTATGTTGTACTGGACTAACCACAGAATATCTTCATTAAATCATTCCTCTTTACCTTGTCTTTCCATTCAAATCTGGCAAAATTCTCCTTGAAAGTCAGAGCAGTAGAATAAAATAAAAAATTAAGTTTGCTCTTTTGGTGCAACTTTGCCTGTTGAAACATTCATGAGCCCATCTAGTATTAAGCTGTTTTAGTGGATTTTATGCTGTTGGTGCCAGGAGAACCTTTCTAGTAGCTATAGTCCTGATGCAAATCAGTAATCTCATGAATTTGGGATCAATTTTCTTGGGTTCTGAATCTGGTGTGCTGCAAAGTGAGATAATTTGTGTTGTGTTCAATTCAGTGCAGAATTGTGGAGGTACCTAGTAAAGTCCAAGCACTAGTGCTTTTCACAGAATCCTGGAATTGTTGAGGTTGGAAAAGTTGGAAAAGCCCTCCAAGATCAAGTGTGACTGTTAACCCTGCACTGCCAAGGCCACAACTACACCCTGTCCCTTTTAGTGGTTCTTCTATTAATTTGCAGCTACATCCCAGGATTATAAAACAGACAGAAGGAAAACCTGGTCAAGACCAATTTCCTCTAGAATAAACCCACTTAATGGGGTTGCAGAAGGCAACAGAGAGATTTTGACATTGGGCCTGCTCCTCACCTAAGGCAAACTTTGATTAAAACATTACAGTGTTTCGATTAAACATTACAGTGGAAATTTTCTTGTTGTATTTTGCTTGTTTCTTAAAAACCCAGGGTGGTAACACTGGTGTTACAGAGAATGATTTTCCATTTTCAGCATCATGGTGCCACAGAGCTGTTTCTGAGCTGTGTGACTGCAGGTACTTGTGCAACACTGCCTGGGTCAGCGGGATTTCCCTTAGCTGAGGGCAGGTGAGCAGGAGAAATCCAGCTTTTGGAATCCCTTATGTTTCCATCTTGCTCAGTTCCAGACAAAAAGTCATCCCCAAGACAAACTCTGAGGGATGCTTGTTTTTTTGTGCAGCCTGAGCTGCAGCAGCGTGTCTGGGTGGTGTGTGTGTCTGCTGTCTGTCTCTGACCCAGGACAGCAGTCTCTCCAAGCCGTCTTTCTGTCTCCAGCAGCACTGGATCCTCTGTCTGGGCAGAGGATCCTGTCTGCAGTGATGCCTCAGCTGCTGCTTTCAGACAGCGTCAGCTCTCGCCTTCTGGTTCTTAATGGTCTGGAGAGGATGGAAGTGGGAGGAGGGGGCAGAAATATTTGCAATTTTGACACAGCAGCAGTGGTAGAGCTTGGTTTTTATGCTCTGTGTTTAAGGCAGGCCATGGTTCCCTTCTGTAAATTCTCTCATGCAAAGAGAAACACTCAGAAAACACATCTTTCTTACTGCAAGTGCAAGATGCTTTAGGGTTACCTTGTTAAGCTCTGAGTTTCCAGCACAATACAGTGTGTTTCTGAGAGCACCAAGGCTCTGACTCTCTTTCAGTAGGCTGGTACCTCGTTTTGGATTGAGCAAGTAATTAGTTTGGGGCACATGGCACAGAACCATAGCCAGAGGACAATATACTGGATTATTTAGCTAGCTTGATGTGCCAGGGGGATGAATTTTGACTCCATTCTTTTTAATCTCACTCTGGATGAGCAGGGGAGCAGCTTCAGCAGCTCAAAGCTGGCCTGCTCCTGCTGCCCCAGAAGAGCTCTTGGTTGTATCAACCCTGGAGACTCAACTCTCTTGGAACCCAGGTGATGAAGGATAGCATGAGGCCGTTTTTTCTGAGTTCTTTCCCTTTTCTGCAATTCCTGAAATATTAATCAGCCTTTTTGAAATGACTGCCATGGTTTTCCAGCCAGGGGTGTCTGTGAGGCAGCGCTCCATCGCTGGCCACGGTGACACCGCTTGGCACAAGCGGCTGCCAGGTGAGTGAAAGTTAATCTGGAGCTGTGGAACGAGTGGAAATAATGTGGCCCAGGACATGTGTATGCAATTTGTGCAGATGATTCAAGGGAGAGCCATGGCAACTGAGATAAACAGAGGGAAAGATACTGGAAAACCAGCAGTGGCTTGGTTTTAATAGCACAGCCTTGATTCCAGACAGCTCAGATGTTTACTAGGAGAGCTCCATCTTCCTGCATCTCTTCCTCCCCACCACCCCCATTGCTCTGCATGCACTTAGTCATGAGATCAGATGGCTGCTTGGATGAAGCACTGCAGGCCAAATTCCACTGCTCCTACTTGAGCAAAAAAAGCCATTGCCTGTCTTCAAATATGGGCTGCAGAATCTCTCTCCCTGTTTGCACACCCGTTATTCAAAGCACCCTCATAAAAAACCCGTCTTGAGCTTCTCATGGAACAAAATGCACTTTCTGAAAGTGTTGTGGATTATTTCGCCTAGTGCTGAGCTTGAGATGTGCTTTTGCTAGAGGTAAAAAACTATTGGGCAAGCTCAAATCCTGTGCTGTCTAAAGGTAATGTGTAGAGTGGAAAGAGTGGAGTGGAGCACACCAGGATTGAAGCACAGCGCTGCTCTTCCCGTGTGAAATCAGAGTGAAGCTGGCTGATCTGAGCCTGTTGAATAACAAACAGCTCTTGAGAAGATCAAGTCCAACTCCCATGCCAGGGCTCCATCGCGTGCTTGGCAGCAGGGCCGTGCTGGTGTGTGGGCTTTGGGCAGGAGAGAGCTCAGGCTGCAAGTGGAAACAACCCAGCAAGAGCAGCAGGCGCCTGGTGCTGCTCCGCCGGGAGAGGATTGGGAACGAGGACCTGAGTTCTGTCTCCAAGTAAACGATCCTGAGATTGCTGCCCAGGGTTGTGTAATCTGGCACAGGGCTGCACTTTGGGGATGCTTATCCCAAATCCACCCCCCCCAGGGGAGCTGCTGGTGATTCACCTCTCTGAATCATAATTCCTGACGCTTTTCTAATCGCTGTCCTTAGTGCGTCCTTGGTTCACGGGCTGCCAGTCCAGTCTGATGGGAAGAAAAGAGCTTTCAAGCAGTTCAAAAGTTTGCCAGTTTCCTACACTAATGCATTAATCCTGCGTCAAGGCTTCATGGCTCATTTCTCTGTTGCTTTAAGAGTGAACCAGAAGACACAAAAAAATTAGAAAGAGAAATGTAGCTAGCTGCAGAAAAGTGATAAATTACCAGTAATTTGATTGTGAGCAAAAGAATTCCTTGTATGCAGTTTTCAGTTCACAGACTGTAAAACAGAGTGTGTGTGTCTGTTTAGAAAATCTGCTCTTTTTGTTAATATCTGGCAGGATCCTCAATCCTCTGTCTTTCCAAGACAGTGCAAATACTAATTAAAAGATCTATATCTAAATAAAGTTGTTTGCATATATTAACACTAGATATCTTTTTCACATATGGCTCAGCATAGAACTCCCAATTCTGTACAGAGAATGTGAAACTTTGTATGCCTTTTTTATTTTATTTTTTTTTAAATGAATGACTGAAAGTAAGGATTAAAGCAAGTTTTGCAGGTACCCTCCAAGTCCTTGTTTTGCAGTAGGAATGGAGTCAGGGCACTGATTTCTGAGCTCTTGGCCCATGTGAAGCCATCCTGCACTTCTTAGCACCTACATGCTCCAGTCCTGCTCTTCTCCTGGTGGCTCCAAGGTCCTTATGTGCTCCATGTTCTTGGTCTCAGATATTGCAGTGTTTATGATAACATGTGTGAGGAAATGAATGTTAGGTACTCCCTGTGAGGCAGGAATCAGGAGCCCTCTGCTAGCTAAAGGGTTTTGCCTTTCTGCTCTAGAGAGTGAAGTGTGAACAGGTTTGTCTTAGAAATTTATCTTCCTTAACTTGGCTTGAATGGGATGAGCAGGCTCTCCAGCAAGGAGCCCTTTTCCCCAAGATGTGTGTTCCCAATGTTAGTGGAGATGATCAAACAAGACACTCATCTTTCTCTCTGCATTTGTTCTCCACTTCATTATTCAGTTTTATATTTTTATGTCACTTCCAGTTCCCTTATCATGAGGAAATCTTTCAGAGTGGATAAAAGCTGAAGGCTACAAGCAGAAACCAGAATTTTTCAGCTGCCTTTGCTATCAAGCTGCAAACATCAGTCAGAAGCCCAGTGTTTATTTTGCTTTTGTTACCATTCCTGTATGAAAAAAATGTACATAAAAGGGCTGTTTGCTGACTTGCAGTAATTGGGAGAACACAAAGAGCTGAGTGAAGGAATTCAGAAGGAAGAGAAACAGAGTTCAGTCTTGAGTCACTTTTCTCAATCCGGTGTTTTTTGCATGCATCTCTCCCCATGGTGGTTTCAGGTCTCTTCACTGAGTCCACCCACGAGCACGTGTGCTTAACCTGTTGGAATGTTCCTTAAACATTCCCTCCTGGAATAGATTTTCTCTTCTTTTACCTGCCTGCCCTTGCTGGGAAGATAGAACTGAGAAAATGGGAATCAGCTTGGAAAATTTAGTGTGATTTGGGGTTTTCAGGGAGCTTTGAAAAGGGTGCAGCTTGAGAGCAAAGATTTGCACTCAATAATGGAGCTGGAGCTACAATCCCATGGGAGAAGGGGCAGAGCTGGATGGCTCAGAGGAAGTGGTGGACCAGTGCTCGTAGGTGTTCTGTCAGGACTAAAATATTTTCCACAGGATTCACAGTGGAAGCTTCAGCTTTCCTAGAAGTACTCTCAGGGAGAAGTGATACCAGTGATTAATCTGCTTGCAATAAGGATAGGAGCTGAAGTTTGCCCCCAGCTTCATGGGGTGATGCCTGCTAAGGGAGAACACCTAATTTCCATGGTTTTTTGGTGGCCACTTTCTGCCTGGAAATGTTTGGAGCCTGTTTTGAAGCTGTGCAGAAGAGCATGCTTGCGTCATCCAGAAAATGCAGTGAGTCAGTGGAGTCCTGAGGGAGCTGTAACGGCTCAAACAGAAACTTGGAAAATGAAATGGGGATGGATTTAAAGATACAGCATTTGTGGCTGCTGCTCTGTTTGGAGATGGTCTGCACTCATTGGTGAGGAAGGGGTTCAGGAAGAAATTTGCTGCTGTAAAATACAAGGGGAGCTTTATGAGTGATCCACCCGGGACAGGGTGTGGAACTGGAAGAGGGTGTTAAGCAAGTTCTCCTTGTCATTATACTCAGTAATTTGGTATTCAGGGAATCTCCATGAATTCCTCATTGATATGTGTATTTTGGTATGTTAATGAATAACTTATGGGGATGGACAGGAAGGAAGGTGGGGGCAGCCTCTTGGTTTGGCCCCCACTCCTCTTTTTCCTTAACGTTCTCAACCGCCTTCAGATTGGGATGGTTTCCACAGCATTACAAGCCGTGTGTTGCTGCAGTGCAGCTGTGCTGGGATTGCTCCTGGCCCAGCTCATCCGGACAGGAGATGCCCCAGGTCCTGTCAGGAACCCTGTGTGATTTGTAAGGACGTGCCCAGGTCCTTGCCGGGCTGTGTCACCACCATGGGGAGGTTTGATGTCAGTGCGCTCTGCTCTTTGTGTCCACCCACAGCCAAAGTGAGTGTGGGATCCCTCCTCAAAGCCAGCAGTGATCCACAGCAGGACATTTCAGAGATCAGGTGCACTCTCCCAGAAATTCTTTTGGTTCTTGTTGCAGATGAAATAGCCAAGGTCTATCGTGATACTGCTGGTGTGTTGGTTGCTTTATTTGAAAGCTTTTGGGGTGTGAACCACTGGAGTGTTTGGGTGCCTCAAACCCACAGATGAATTCATCTTTGTGGTCTATTCCTGGAGGGAAAAAGTACAAAGAAAAGAGGGAAAGTGACCTAGCAGTGAAGTCAGTGTCTTGTGCTTATATATTTCCATTGGTTCTGCTTCCAGTAGGAAGTTGGAATTGAGAATCGAGAGCCCATTTTCCTCATTTACCAGACCAGCAGAACAAGGCTGTTCCTCCCAGCAGGGGTAATAGAACACAGCAAAAAATCCTGAAAAATCTCCCCTCCAGGTAGGCTCTTTCCCTGCTGGGACAGAGTAACTTGAGGTGCTGAACTTGGTTTATCTGAGCAGGACAGGGTAAGAAACATCAAATCAAGCTGGCCCTTTACAGGTAAGATGACCCTCCAGAGTGACTTTTCTGTAAATAAAATAGCAAATTTCTGGAGAGTCAAGAATGAAGAAAAATGAGAAAACCTGGCTTTTCCCATTCATTTGGATTTTCTTTGAGAAGGGGCAGCCCAGTCCCTGGGCTCCCTCAGATCTATTCTGACACTTTATTATCAAGATCTTAAAAGCATTTTGTGACTGTGATGTGTATGCACCTCAGCACTACGGTTTGGCTGTTTTATTCAGACCAGGAAAACTTCATTAGTTCATGTTGCTTGAAGAGTGATATGGTCCCGAGCCATCCTAATGCAAATTGATGACTCATTCATATCTTTAGAGTTGCATTTAAATTTCTATAAAATTCTAGAATTGGGCAAGTAATTGCATTACAGTTTTGTGGCTTCTGTGAAAAATCTTTTTTTTTTTTTTTTTACACCTAAGGCCACATTTCAAACCTGTGACCTCATTCCCATAAAGCAAAGCTATTTCATTACATCATAGCTGTGCAATTTGCCTTCTGATAACTAGCATGTACATTTATGTTGGATCCATTAAATACTTGTCCACTTAAAAAGCTGAAAGGCGTTAACATGTTAGCATGTAAATATTAATTTTTTTAAAAAATTAGAAATTGGTATTCTTTTGGCCTTCTTGCTGGCAGTTTTGTTGAAAACAAATGAATTGTAGTTTTCCCTTCCATCGTCATCCTTCTTGGTTTCCAGAAAAAATGATTAATGGGCTTCAGCCTTTGCAGCTGCAACATTTGATTGCAGTCTGACTTCACTAGTGATGAGTAGGGAAATATTTCTGCAGTTAATTGGATGTTATCAAATCCACAGCAGGTGATTAAGACCATACTCAGATGTAGCTGTTGCAATGAGCAGGATCTTTGAGGGCAGATTTCCTTCCATGGCATTTTACCCCTTTGAATAGTGATACCAGTTCACACTTTCTATTAAATAAATACTTGAGGAGTTTACTGTCCCAGATTTGCCCTGTTCCCTTTGCTTTGAGGCACTGAGCTTCCCCTGCTGCTCTGATTAAAGTTAAGTTTGAGGTGAGTTGGATGGATTTAGGGTGGGAAGGGATCAACATGTATTTGAAACAGTACAATGTGTCAGTCTCATACAAGATGCTCATTTATAGGCTCCACATAAATGTCAAATATTTTAGCTTAGTATTTCTCTTTAGCAATGGTCAACCATCCTTGAATCCCCCTGAGTTCCAGCACTAGTGCTCTGTGCTGAAATGACTTAAAACACATCTTTCATGGCTCTGCAGCTTTAAATTGCCTTTTTTTTTTTTTTCCCTTCTGTGAGGCTCTTCTGTCACCTCTGTTTTGCCAGCAAGTCTTGTGAAAGCAGCATCCCTTGTGATTCAGATCAAATGACTGTCTGGCAGCAGGACGAGGACCCTCCTGTGGGGAGCAATCCAAGGCCAGACTCCCCCCTGGACCCCTCACTGCTTGGGGAGAGGATGCTCTGTACATGGCATTGAGCAAATCTTCCTCCCAGCACACTGGGAAAGGGTACCACCAAGGTTAACAGAAATATTTTCTTGGCACCATCAGCTTAGGAGCTGCAGAGTTAAATTCCTTCCTCCAGCTTTGCCCCCTTAGTAACACCTCCAACACACTGATTATTCATGTTAAAAACAAAAACAACAAAGGGATAATTTTGTAAAATGGCTATTTCTGCACATTCAGCCTCAGATGGCGTTTGACCCTTAATACAGATGGTTTCACTTAATGTATTTTGTTTAAACAATCCCTGTTCCTGGAAGTGGTTTCAGAATAGGCTGTTCCTCATTGCTGTTCATGTTTGCTTTTTCTTATGATATTATAAGAAGCTTGAAGAGAGTGGATTCAGAAAAGGGCAGTAATCAGTGTTCACAGGCATTTGTGGAAGCCTTTGTATTTTCCAATTAATACGATGTTGACTCCTCAAGCTTTCAAGACTGAAGTGGTTTGGAGCACTTCTGTCCTCAGGCTGTCAAGCTCCCTGTGCTTGTTATTCCTCTGTCTGTGCTGAGAGACATCAGGGAGTCCCAGCACATTTCTGTGTAAAAACTTTTCATCTGAGATATCTCATTTTCCTCCCAGGATAGGCTTCTTGGTGCTCCAACACATGAAAACCTTTCTCTTGGATGCAAACAAAGTGTTTCTGTGCAAGGGTAAAAAAAAAAATTGTCTGTTGTGCTTGGAACTATCTGCTTTTCAGGTCTGTTAGAATTTCTGCAGGTGGTGCAGGGTGTGTTGGTGGTACTGAGCACACCCTGAGTGAGCTGTGAAAAGCCTCCCTCAAATTCTGGAGTCTTAAAATCCTGCCCTGTGCCACAGCCATGAGAGGCTTTCCTGATGGAAAGAATGTGAGTGCCCTTGAAGTACATGAGAAGTGTGGTTTCTAAGCTGGAAGTTGGTGTGTTGGGTGTGTTACTGAATGTTTCACATTCATGTAGTACCTTCTAGCAGTGGGTCTTTAGGCTGGGATCTGATTTATAGTTTGAAGGTTTGTAGTAGTTACATTTGGGGAAAAAATGGTGCTAAGTCAGGGTAGTTGTTTATCCACAGTGATGGGAGAAATCTAAAGAAGAGTTGGAAATAAAATTATGTCATGTCTGTTCATATGATGAAGCAGAATAGTTAATTTTCCCTTATTTTATTTCTTTATTTTTCCTAATTTTTTTTTCTTAAAATCTGCTTGAAGGGTTGACAGTGTAGGCAGAAGTGACCTAATCTATCATCAGGTCCTTCCAAAACAATAACCTGCTAATCCTCCCAGTGACCTTCTGATGTCTTTTATGAACACTTCAAGTAGAATTAAAAAATGAGAAATCACATGGTCTCTGGGGTTTTTTCAATTTTATAATTGGTATGTTACATGGCTTAAAATCTTTTTGTGTCACCTCCTCAATATCCTCTGTTGTCCATGCAGTGTCCTTGCTTCATTCCCCTTGACTCCAGAGCTGCTCAAGATTTCTAGTCCTGATTCTTTCTATGAATGTTCCTCTACTTTGAGATTAATTTTAAAATAGGTTCTCCTGGCACCCTGACTGCTGTACGTGTGGGAGGGAGGGATTAGAGGAACACAGCAACTCTTTCACCATCTGAAAATCCTCTGGTCATGCTGGACTTGCAAAGGCTGAGCTGAACCAAGGAAGGGAGAAAATCAGGTTGTGCGGCCTAACAAAAACCAGTTTGCTGATTTTTGCTCTGGTATTCCCACCTGGTGTCAGCTCAAGCCAGAGCCTTCCTTCTCTGATATTCCAGGCTGCTTTTGTTAGTTCACTATTTTTTAGTCTTTATTATTGTAGTAACTCAATATAACATCTCTAACTTGGCTGGGCAGGCAGAGGAACTTTTATATCACTGGCAGGAGAACTCAATATGGACTGGCAACCAATGAGAAATAGGAAAAGCTGGGAGTTAAATGACAGAGTTGTGGTATCTTCTGTCTAGAACTTCATAGAACAGCCCCAGAATCAGGAGAGGTTTAGAGTGGAGCTGCAGAGGAACTTCTTACTCCAGAAGGTTTCTCACCAAGCTGTGTTTTCAGTGTTCAGTTACAGGGACTGCTGTGTGTATTGCAGCACTGCTGCATATCTGGGTATCTGTCAGCTCTCTAGGAATTTGAGGCATTGCATTCCCTAGATCCAGACTGGAGTGCAGCCAGTTCCTGGATGAAGTACTTCCATTTCAGGTGGAAGCAGTCTCCCAGCACTGAATAACTGTGGTCTGTTTGAGGGTCTTTGAATGATTGATGAAATCCATCTATAGCTGGTCCAGTTCTATATTCTCATTTATTTCTTTGGGATTTGTTTTCAGCTCTCTCAGTAGGAAAGGTTGGTAAGATTAAGCTGTTTACACAACCTGTCAATACAGATGGTTTACTCAGTATTTTGAATTAAGGAACAGCTTTGCTGGCCCCCTCATGATGCCAGCACTGTTATTTGTGTGAACTTACACTGATGAGACTTCACATTCTTGAACTGGGTCACCACATGGCTGTGTGAGCACCAGTGCCTGCAAGAAGGACAAGATGGGAAAGGTGGGACCGAGGTACTGTGTTTACATGGGGTTAATTTATTAAAGACCCTCACTCTGTGGCAGCAGGATTTCTTCCCAGCTCATCTCAGTGTTTGTCTGTAGCACTTTCCTGCTTCCTGCCCTGCTGCTCCATTGTGCAAGTTTTCAGAGCAGTCACAGGTATTTTGGTTTTGTGTTTGTTTGTTTGTTTAAATATTTATGCACATCATCAAGATCCTCTTCTCTCCCTGAACAGTGAAGTGACTCAGCTGAGCCTGACATGAAAGAAGTGTCTCACTCACCCTTTGGAGCAGGGATGGCTTGGAGGGTGCCAGTGGTGGTTATTCCTTGATACTTGGTACTTCTCCCTATTTTCTGTCTGGTATGTAGGCAGAAAAAATCAGATGGAAACCTCAGACCACATGTAACAAATCTGCTCTGGGAATGGCTCTGATTAATGATGGGCAGGTAAAGAGGGAGTGAATAGAAAGGAACTTTTGGGTTACTGGAGATCAGTGGCACTGATTCCTTTTTTACACCTTCCCTTATCTTTCCACTTCTGCCTGGAAAGGCAGAAAACATGCAGAAGTATTGCAGAGTCTCGTGCCATTTTCTCAATCTATATTCAGATATGACAAGCATGATTAAGCATACAAAAAAAATCAACCTGAAAGAGCTTAGCTTAATAACTTTTGCCCCTTATGAATTCAGCATCAGTCTTTTGCTTTGTCTTAATGGTGCAACCTAGGGAAAATGTTCCCTAGCTTTTAAAAACAAAAAAATCCAAATGAAAATGCTTCCTTCAATGTGTTTTCATGTTTAGAAATTGGAGAAGAGTGGTCAACCTTTGTGAGAGTTTAGCACTTGAACTGCATCTGTCTATGCTCAGCAGTGCGTGAGTAAATTAGAAACCCTTTTCCTGCATCCCTACTCCAGCTGGATCAGGACAGAGGTGTATATATACACTTTGCTTTTGCCTTTCCTCATGGTGAAGTAACTTATTTCTGTCTGAAGTTTCTTCCTATCGACCCCAGCCTTCACAGGAAAAAATACTAGTCCTGCCTTTACATCCTAGTCCCAGCAGGACCCTTAAAACTTCTTATATTGTGTCCTGACAACAAAATAAAATGCTGAACTGTTTGGAGGGAACCATTGCTGCAGGCAGTTCTAATTAACTGGGAAGCTTTTCCTTTCTGGGAGCATATATTTACTTTCTTAGACTGGGAATAATAAGCAATTAGTGCTATGGAGCACTAGGCACTAACCTGCACATCTGAGGGAGGCTGAGAGTAGATCCTGAGGGTGGATAAGTAGAATAATTCAAATCAAGTGACTGTAGATGGCTTTATATAGTGGCTTTTATGCTTATATGGTTGCTTTTTTATTTCTATAGTCACAAAGGGCTTCTACTGCTTTCTCAAAATAATGTGTATTCCCCTGTGGATGAATTAGTGACGTCTGGAATTCCTGAGCAGAAGGCACTGGGGTTTGGGGCTTTGGGTTGGATTTTTGAGGGTTTTTCCCTTGGTTTAAAAAAAAAAAAAAAATTAAAGTAAGAGAAAAATTCACAGTCTTTGCAGTGTCATAATATCTGTATGTTGTAAAGGTTTCTGCCCATTGATATTGATAGTGTTCAAAGGCACTAATTGTCTAGGATGAGATCCCTAGAGAAAAATGATCTCTGCAATCGAATTTATCCTATTCTCCTGTGGCTGTGTGCGTGTGTTACTCGAAATTTTCTACACTTCAGTAAATTAGGATAATCTTTGCTGAAAAAGCTTAGGTGAGTGAGTACAGAAATGATGTGTGGCTGGGAAGGGAACCTTCACCTGCCCTGGAATGGCTGTGAAAATGTTAATACTGCTGTGAGACCTCCTCTGTGTGATCAACTGCAGGGCAAAGGAGTTGAATTGCTGCTCGGTTTGATGGAATGTTTGTTTATTTGTGCATCATTATTTGCTCTGCGTGGCTTTTATCCATTTGCTTTTCCAGTCCTTTGGTGATTCCCACACCTGTGGCAGCAGCAGGACCCGTCCATAGATCCATCCCCCAGCCCAAACTCCATCTGGGAGAGAAAAAAGCAGCACAAGCACTTGAGAGCCAGGAGCTCCAGCTGGTCCCATCACTGGAATTCCAGAGCTGATGCTCAGGAGGTTTTCTGCACGTTGTCCAAGGCTCAGGGGCTCAGGACAGCTCGGTGTTCCCGCAGTGGGATGGGCTGGATCAGCCGTGTGTTTACAGCCAGCGCTGGATAAACCTCTCCTCCTCCATGTTCCTGCTAATCCCTGCTGGGTCTCGCTGCTTCAGTAATACTTGTTTTCTTTTCTTCTTCTCCCCTTCCACCCCCTCCTCATGTGTAATTTGATCTCCGAGGCCTGCTCTTCTGCTTTGGCAGATTTTTCAGCTCTTGAATGGAAGAAGTTAACCACTTAGTTACTGCCAGGACTAACCCAGCTCGCTGCTCCTTCTGGCTCTTGCTGCACATGTGCTCGGATTTACACAAGAAAAGCCCCCAGAGTCATCAGCTCTGAGCTCCCCGTTTTAACCTCTTCTCTTACCTTGGCTTTTTCATCTGCATTTCTTTGCCTTCTCATTTAAAAGAAATACGGAAACACTCCCACTCTAAGATCTGAGTCAGTATTTGGCAAAGATATTTCTCTAAAATTTGTTTGCTGATCCTTTCCAAGCATGTATGTTTTCTGATTGCATGCTGGGTGTCTGTGATTCCTCCCTTCCCTGGGCTGGCAGAAAATACTGAACTTCAGCAGGATCCTTAAACTATTGGAATTTTACCTAATGCACAGGAACTTCCAGTCTCTGCTCCCTCTTTCGCAACCTTAATAAACTGCCTGGACAATGGAAGTTCAGTCATTAATAGTCAGTAGGAATTTATGTGATTTTTGTGTCTTTAAGGTACAAGGCTATTTTTTTTTTTCCTCCAGCTCTGAAAAGTGCAAGAAGCTTCTCTTTTTTTGTGTGGTTTTTTTTTGGTTGGTTTTTTTTTTTTTTCCTTTGCCTGCAGATGTTTCAAAAAACATTCAGTGGAAGAGGTCCAAAACTTTTTCAGTGATGGGTGATGAGCCCCTTTGGACTTGAATTTAACCTTGCAGGCTTCAAATGCTAATACTCCAGGCAATTCCCTGTGGAGCTCATGACCTGTCTTGTGTTTTCACATGAGTGCAGTGAATACATATCACCATTGCAGGAATTCAGTAGTTTATAAAGACATATCACCATTGAAGGAATTTAGTAGTACCTTCTACCTTGTTACTACCTTAAACAAAAAAGGATTCTGCTCTGTTGCTTGAAAGGAATTTCAAATAGTTGAACATTCCATCTCTGAAATCCCACCACTTCCCAGCCACCTCCTTCACTCATGAAAATTGCAAATAACAAACATCTGTTAAATCAAGGAGAAAAACCAACAAATGCACATGCTTTATTGCAAAATCCTTGGCTTTTCTGTTGATGTGTACAGTGGAGTTTTTGTAACCTGGCTTTTCTTGTTTTTTTGAAGTTTCTACCAATGAGAGTGGGACTTAGTAAGTCCAAGTGTGTAATATCTCCCTGTACGTGCAGATACCTCTGTGTGCTCTTGCAAGGCTATTCCAGCTGTGCTGGATGGTGACTGAAGGAAGAAAAACACTCTTTGCCTTCAGGTGTTAACTTCCCTTTGTTTATGGGGTTTTTTATCTTATTTACAATAATACCTATTTTAGAATGGTCAGAGTAGTAGCAAGAAGCTTTTGTTTTTAACATGCTCTTTTAACTAGCTGCTGTAAACATGTCAGCTGGATCTTCAGAAGAGCTCAAACAGGAGGGTTTCAGTGGTCTCTAAAAATGTTTTGTGTGTGAGTTGGAAAAGGAGAGACAGAGGTTTCTACATAAAAAGCTGGAAGAGAGACACTGGCAGCAGTGGTGGAGTGGTTCTGAATTAGGGCAGAGGTGTAGAAAGGCTGGCATTTACACACATCTCTGGCACAAAAGTTCATCTGGGCAGAGTGGCAGAACCACTTGAGCCCTGTTATCTGGGTGTGCATTCCTGATGCCAGAGGTATTATGGATTCCTAGAGCTCACCAGATAAATGGCAGTTGAAGATTCCTCTGTGTCCAGCTTGCTTGGGCTTTCTCCTGTGGTGTGTGAACACACTTGGAGATTTCACCAGGCTGATGTAGAGCACATTCTGTGTGAGAACACCAGCAAATTGCATTGCAAATACTACAAATAATCCCCAAATGTCATTGCCTTCTTGTGTAGTGCTGTCATAGCTGGGGAAGTGAAGAACCTTGGAGTATCCTGGAAGACTTGTTGTCACTTGTCCTTTGGAGCAGCTCCAAGGTGTCTGAACAATCTCCTGAGAATAAGAGGTGATCTGCTCATGAGACTGTTGTTTAAATCTGAGGTGGCTGGCTGGGTGTGGGATCCCTCTCACACTCACCTCTAACCCTGCCAACCTTGGGCTCACCTTCTGCTGTGCTTTCTTTGGCAGAAGGAATTTCTCTACCATGAAAAACTCTCATGACTCAACATGCTCGACTCACTGAAGTTGTATCCATTGCAAACAGCACTGCAAGGCTCCACCAGAGATTTTGTGCTGCACATGGCAAGAAGGTAGAGTTGAGTAGCCAGGATTTGAAAGCTGCTAGTCCTCTCTGTCTGATAGATTTGCTATCTTCCCAAACGTTTGGTGCTTTGTGGCTAATAGTGGATGAAATTGTTTAAAGGTGGAGGATCTGAAAATCCAGAGGAAAACTGGAACCTGTCAGACAAAGCAAGACTAACCCCCAGGAAAACAGGCAATGCTGCATTTGCTGTCTGATCAAAGCCCAGCTTTGTTACAGCTGCATCTGTAGCACGTGCTGTGGTCATTCATGGATTTCAACATAGGCTTCTTTGATTATTTGCCTATACACACATACACACATTTTTTTATCAGGTAATGGTGTTAGGATGTGTTATTCCACTATCTGAAAAATGCCATCAGAAGAGTGTAGCATGGGAGTGTTCTGTGGCGTGGATGTATTTTTAATCCTAAAGACAGTGACCTATGAATGCCTCAAATTGCATGTTATCTTACCACTTACTAAGAAAAATGCATCTCATAAATTATGAGATTCTACATTTTGTTGCTCCAGAGACAAAAAAGCTGTTTTACAGCTGGCACTTAATTAGTCTTTATCACCAGTGGAGAAATTCTCAACTGCATTTATAGAAGAGAAAGATAAGGCACAGGTAAATTTAAATGTAAGCAATAATTTGCTTTTTCTGGCATGCTTCTTTGCTCCTTCGCTTTAACTACTAGTTTGTGATACTTCTATTGCAAGTAACTTTTTTCCATCCCAAATCAGCTGAATGTGCCTATCAAAAAATGCCCAGACTTTGGGACTTGAAGCTCTGTTAACTTTCCATGTTTCAGAAGAGGATTTTAAAACAAAATTAAGCTCAGATTTTAAATGAGTGACAAACACTCAAGCTGTTTTTAACAGTATCGCAACAAAATCCACTCCAGCTGCTAACATGTGAGATCATGCCAAAACTCACTTTCTGTTCATGGGGTCCAGTCCTTTTGCTGCTGCTGGTGTGTGTGTGATCATTCTCTTTTGGATGAAAATCTGTCCTCAAATTCTGGGTAGCATTAAGAACCTAAAGAATAAATATCTGTCTGCTAGAAGCAGCACAAACACAAAGGCCGTTGGCTAAATAGGTTTATGCTCTTGTAGGAGCATGAACAATAAAGGCTAATGGATACTGGATTGCATTAATGAGAGCAGAGCCAGCAGGTCGAGGGAAGTGATTATTTCCCTCTTTTTGGCTCTTGTGAAGCCACATCTGGAGCTCCTTCCCCTGCAGCAGATGCCGAGGCCCTGGAGGGAGCCTGGCGGGGGCTGGAGCCGGCGCTGCCCCCCGGGGCCGAGGGAGGGAGGGATGGAAGGGGTCCCAGAGCTTTCATAACCACCCAGCTGGTGGCTGGAAAGACTCTTCTCAGAGGTGAACAGCAAAAGGAGAAGCAACACTTAGAACTTGCAACAAGGCAAAGCTGTGTTGGTATGAGAAGATAAAAAGTGTTTAAGGTTAAAGTTTAGCTGCATAGAGCCTGGAAAATCCTGATGTAGGGAGATATAGCCTCCCTCTGAGCAGGAGCTGGAACTGGAGGTCTTCTGAGCCTGCTCCCAAATCGTTTTGCAATTCTGCAGCAGAGAACCTGAGTTGAAGGTTGCATCAGTCACTGTGCTCCAGGAATCTGCACACATTTCATGACTGATCATGTTCTAAGATGTATATATGACAAAATGTGAGAGGGATTAGTGGCTGTAAGAGTGGCAGAGGTTGTGTGATGCTGCCAGTTTGGCTTTTTTTCCTGCATCACCAGTTAATTTCATGGCATTCAGGAATGGCAGAGGGTATTTGCTCAAAGTATTTACAGCCCAGTTTGCCATGACACAAAAGAGGAAACATTGAAGGATGATGTTTGTAGCACAGGGACCACACAAGCATGTCTGCCTGGAAGCATAAAGGGAATTAATTTGTTTATCTACAGAGGAAGTTATCCCGGATAGCTCTTTGTGTTTAACTCCCCAAGTGGATGTGTTTCTCCTGCAGTGAGGTTCTTCTGCAAGCGGGTTAATTTAATTTGAGATGAGGCATTCTTCTTCAGGAATAAGAACCCCAGGAGTTCATCACAAGTGTAATCCGCATTAATTCTGCTGACACTCATTGTATTAACCTTAATTGTAATGGCTGGGTGGTGTTCATGGGGGGCAGCCTTTGTACTGCAGGGGATGCTTTGGGGATTCTGTTCCTACAGCTGCAGCAGAGGCAGGATAGGGATGGGGATGCTCATCTCATGGAAAAGAAGTTGCATTCAGGATGCTTGGTCTGCTCATTACACCTCATTTTATCCCAGTTCCCTAAACATGACACTGGGCTGAAACATGTGAGGATTGAGCCCTCCTGTGATTTATGTAACCTTTCTCCTCCAAATATGTGTTTAACTACTCTTTACTTTTCTGGTTTTGTTTCTCCCAGTGCAGTTGCACACAAGTTCCCTGTTAGGCAGGCAAGGAACAAGTAGATAGGTGTTGGTTTCTCTTAAAACTCTGGTGCTTCCATAAAATAGAAATTCTCCAAAAGTGGAGAGAGAATGGGATAGAGTGGGGAGAGCTGTATTGTTGTTTTCCCAATATCCATGCAGGCTGCCAGCAGTGGGGATGGGAGCCTCAGCTCTTTGCTGAATTGTCTGAATTGAGGAAATGTTGAAGTTCTCTACTTGCTTTCTGATGTATTAAATGGGAATTTCCATGTTCATATTTTCTGAGAAAAAGGTGAAAGTGCTTTGAACATTGTGATGTCCTTACTGTTATTTCTTTGTTAGAAATGTGACTTGTGGTATTTAAAAAACAAAAAAGCAAATGCTTTTGTTGCAGTTCAGTATGGGTTGAGAGATCGAGGATTTTTTTTTTTTTTCCCCAGCTGTCTTTCATGTTTTAACCCCATGCATCAGAAGACTGAGGCAAAGTGATGCTGTAAAATAATGTTTAAAGAGCCTGAGCAATGTTTGCTGTTTCAGAGGCACAGACCTCAGATGCTGGAAACATGCAGCTTCCCCTAAAGTATTCAATGTTTGAAAACGTTGGAGGGCAAAAGAGCACTAACACTAGTCAGAAACCTTGCCAAAATAAACTGTCAGATGTGAAGGCAAGTTTTCAGGGACAAAAAGGAAGATTTGCTGCTCTGTTGACTCTGTGTGTGACACACCAAGGGCTCCACACGTTGTGACGTGGTTTGTGCTGGGATCAGCTTCCCAGGACGTTTTCCCCAAGCTCTGTTTTGCATCCCTGAATGGACTCTGCACCCTTGGGCACCTCTTGCTCCAAGCAGCAAAAGCACTGCGAGCTTTGGGAGGTGAAAGGGGATTTTTGAGTGGTGCAGTTGTATACATACCCAATATGCTATCACCTCTAGAGAGAGATGGGTAGGTAGGTAGATAATATATCTATAACAAAATGCTTGTTTAAATAGAACACACACAATAATGCCAGAAAACAATGTATAACATATACATAAGCAAAGAGCATTAATTGGTGTGTAGCCTTGAGAAACAAGCAGGGAAAAAGAACAGTGGGTAGTGGGAGAATGAAAAGTTTGTGTCCTTGTCCAGAGGAGCATTAGCCGAACCCCGGATCCCTGTGCTTACAATTAGCGCAGGGATGCTAAGGCAGGCTCGCAGGGCTCGCAGCTCCCCCGTGTTTCTGTGCCGGGTCACACACGGGCTCCGCTCCGGGGCTGCCTCTGCGGGCGCTGTGCGAGCAGCCCCTCGGTGCAGCCTCTGCCATCGTCCCGCCTGCATCCCGCCCTCCCAGCCGGGCTGGTTTTCCTCCTCCCAGGCAGGAGGAGGTTAAGGAGCGAGGGCGTTGCTGCTGCCTGATGTCACGGAGGCCGAGCCGGGGGCCCTTTGTTGGCAGCCGAGCCCCAGCAGCGCCCGGCGGCTGCCGCGCACGGCCGGCACCGCTCGCTCTGCCCCGCTTGCTTGGCTTCGCTGCTTTTTTTTTTTTTTTTTTCCCTTCTTACCGCTTTTATTATTTTTTTTTTTTTCTTTTATTCCCCTCCTCCCTTCCTCTCTCTCCCGCCAAAAGAGTTGGGAAGGAGGGAAGATGGCTGGAGTGAACTCCCCGGGAGAGGAGGTGCGGGGCCCCTGGATTTTCCGCCTCTCGGGCTCGCCCTTGTAAATGCTTTTCGGAGCGTTGGATTTCGTCGAATTTTCCTGGATATTTTGTTTAGGCTTCTCCTGGATGTGTTGTTTTAGACTTCTGGACTTTTTTTAGACTTTTACCGGATCTTTTTAGACTTTTTTCTTTAAGACTTCTAACGGATAATTCCACATAGAAGAAGCTGAAGGAGGGGGGGAAGGGAAAACAGACAGCCGAAGCCAACACTCTAACAAATGAAAATGTTGGAGATTTGCTTGAAATTGGTGGGTTGCAAATCGAAGAAGGGGCTTTCCTCCTCCTCCAGCTGCTACCTGGAAGGTGAGTACCCACAGGGGCCGGGGTGGGGATGTGATCCCGGGGGAGAACAAGCCGATCCCATCGCCACCATCCCGGACACGAGTTTATCCCTGGGCTGCAGCTTGGGGCCAGCTTTGGGGGGTGTTTGGAGCCGGGTTTTCCCAGGCGGGGCTGGAGGAGCGAGCGGTGTCGGCAGCGTGCGGCCCCAGGTGCCTTTCATTAATGCAGTTACAGCGGCAGCGCGGCTCTACCATTTATGGTTGTAAAATGTCAAGTGATCTTACTGCCGAGCCCATAAACAAATCCTTATCTTCAGACCTCCGCTTTATTTTTTTTTTTTTTTCCCGTGGGGGGCGGGAAGAAATCTTCCTTATTTTGGACGTGAAAAAACCCAACTCCATACTCCAGAAGAAAATTTGGATGAGTCCGTCGGTAAAATATTTTCAGCGTGTGTTAATATGTAATGTGTTGGTACATTTTGGTTATCCCCCTTCTTAGTGTGCTTTCCACAGGCATTCGTTTAACTGAATTCTCTGGCATGCTGGCTTTTAAAAAGTGATTTTTGAGTCACACCCGTGGTTACTTGTAGACAGTGGGATGTTAAACATATGGACTCAACTGGTTTGGATGGAAAGTTTGGGCGACAGAGGTTGGGCGGGGGGGATTTTGGGCTGAGGTCTTGCTTGGCGTGACCTCAAGCAGGATTTTCACCCTGACGTGGCTTCACACCCTGCCCGTGGATCATTGCTGTGGTCCCGTTCTGCCTCTTCACTGCACTCCCAGGGCTGTGTCCATCCCACAGGTCCAGGCTCCTTCAACTTCTTTTGTGTTGCTGGATGTTGTTTCAGTAAAAATAATCCTCCTGCCAGGAGGACCGTGCTAACTCATCAAATCAGAGGCACGAAAGGCAGCAGCTGATTTCCAGGGGCCTATCGCAAGTCGCTGTTGCTCAACTCGCAAATATTCAGTGCAGAAACGGCCCTTGGAAATTCATGGGTTAGGAATCTCAAAATCTACAAATGGCTGCTCGTGGCAAACTCACTTGAAGAAGTTTTGGATCAGGAGTCTGTGTTTATTGGATACATTCAGTGACTCTGAGGAATTTTCTGTTCTCTAAAATCAAAGAACAGTTTCCAGAGGACTTTTTTTGCTTATTTAAAGTTCCAGAAACCAAATGGTGGGCAGATGCATGAATAATTTTGATGTTTTTATGTGACTGAATTCTTCTGCGATCTTTTAAGTATACAAACCCTCTGTCTGTGTCCCCTGCCTCTGGTATTGCTCAGGGTGTGTGTGGAGAAGGAGCCCCAAGCTGTGCTGGGCCTCCTGTCTGTGCCTCTGGATCTTTCAACACAGCCCTGGGAGAGCAGGCAGAGCATCTGGGGCCTCGTTTCCCTCTGCAGAAATGAATGCTGAAGGATGATGTTACAAGGGTGTTGCCCTCACTCTTTTTTGCAAGTTTTCTCTTTTGTGTTCATTACAACCACTCCCCCCGCTCCCCAATTTGCAATGCAGTTTCATAATAGGATTAGAGCATAGTTGGACTTGGCTGTATAGGCAGTATGAGTTAAGAACGTTGGACACAATTAATATTTAAATATTTCTACCTTCTGCTTCCCTGAGACTGTGGTTACATATTTGTTTTTTCTGGTGAAATGACAAATGCACATTGTAATGACTTTTACTTGAGGTGTCTCAGTTCCTCAGCTCAGCATGGGGCAGACCCAGAGCCAGTGTCAGAGTGGATGCTAAAGGTGTACAGATGTGGCAGTCGGGTCATAGGCAGCCCAGAACCCCCATAATTGATTGGGGAACTCCTGGGGAGCAGGGTGAGCTACTCATCTGAGGAAAAAGAAGTTTAAAAAAGCAGGATTTTCTGTTACTCCTTTCTAAGGCTGAATATATTCCTGGGCAGCTTTCTTATAAACATTACTACGAGGTTGAAGTCATTGTTGAGGATTCCTCCAAAAGAATGGTGGTGGCTTGTCCCAAGCTCCTGAATTCCAGGAGCACAAGTGAAATCCATTTGCTTGTGTTGGCCTTAAGAATGTAACAAGTTTTTACATATGGATTTGTTATCTTAAGCTTGGCAGATCATGAGGAGGGGGCAGGGTTGTGTCAAGGGTCAGAAACTCGGGATCATTGCTCCTGGATCCCTGTGAGCAGCCTGTGATGGCCAGTCCATTCCCATGCACACCCCTCAGCCTCTGAGAGGCTTCTGAAAGAATTAATGAGATGTTAGAGATATCATTGGAGGATTTAACTCTGCTGTTGTTATTTGAGTTGCATGGAAAGCTGAAAGTTTCTTTACCATAGTAGATCAGGAAACCATAAACATAACTGCTTAAAGGTCCATTAGGTGCTTGGAAAACCAGTTGCAGTCAGGAGGATAGATGAAATTTTACTTAATTCCTTATTTTTGTATTAACAGAAATAATTCAGTTCTTGACTGATGAATAGCATGGGATGTAACAAAATCAATTCTCTTTGTTGTATTTTTAAACACACTTTTCAATAATACTGTGCTGAGTCAGGATTTGGTGTAAGGCTGATTTGGTGTCAGGCACATGTGTAGGTGTGCATGTACTTTGACCAAGTAATCAGAAATGCAGTTTTCATGGTGGTCCCTTTTGAAAGGCTTTTATGCTCTGTTGGTTTGCAGGAACGAGGGTTGTTTGGAGATGCTCTGTGTGTGGTGTGGAGGGCTGGCAGGTGCTGTGGCCCATGGCCACGTGCTGCTGTCCTGCTCCCTGAAAAAGCTGAAATCTTCTCTTAACTTGATCAAAAATAAGTTCAAATTGCTTCTAACAATGGCTGGGTTTTCATATTGATGTTTGAGCTGGGCATTTCTTTGGCCTTGTTTCTATTCCCACTAGTAAATATTATTTTAAAATGTGACAGATTTGAATTTCTGTCATCTGCTTTCTCCTTTCTGCCTTTGCCAAAGTGAGTAATTCCTCACCCACTTCACACCAAGAAAGGGTAAAGAGTAGAAGGGAAGAGACACAGTGAGTACTGCTGCCAATCTGATCAGGAAAACAGAACGTGTCCATGTCCCAAATAGGGACTGAAATAGTCTTGCTGCCTTTTTGGGCTTGGCTCTACCACTGAAAGGCAAAAGCCTTGTTTAAAACCTGTCAGTGTTCTCTGTGAAGCTTAAAAAAGGCATTTTGGAGACACTAGTAAAGTCCTTTTGTTTTCTAACTGAAAAGACTCCTGCCCTGCCAGCTGACAGGCTTTTATTTTTTTTTTTTATTTTTTTTTTTTCTAATTTATTTTAGCGTCTTGTTACAGCTAGAGTAGACAAGCCTGGGGAGGAGTGGCAGCCTGTACCATTGCCCTGTTCCTGGAGAGGGCTTTTTGTAAAGCATTTGGGCACGTATTAAGCCAGACCTAAATTGGCAGCACAGATTCTCACTTGCCCCAGTGTCACTGGGATCAGCAGGCAGGGCTTTGGTCACCCTGTTAGGGAGAGCAAATGCATTAACCTGTAGTCACTGCCTCCTTTCTATTTGTTTCCTCTCTTCCTTGGTTATTTTCTGCTCCTCACCTCATGGCCTCTCATTTACCAGCACTCAGAGTTCTTGCTGTTATCCACATTTCTGGCTTTGTAGTGGTTTCTTTGTTCTGTACTTGTTGCAGTCGTTCTTATTTGTCCCGTCGTTGTTAAAAAATCTGGTTGGTGGTGCTTGTTACAGTTTCCCATAGGAAGTGGTGAGGAAAAAGATTATCATTTCACAGGAAAAGTTGTAACTGTTCTCAGACCTAAACCAGGTCATCCACAGATATGTCAGTCCTTTCCTGAGCAGTCTGTGGGGCTACTTAGTGAAACAAGGAAATGTAACAGTAAATCTTGGTGGTTCTTGCTTGATGCTTTCCCTGCCCAGGGCTCAGAATCAGACAAACTTCCCTGCTTCTGCTCATTCAGAAGGAAACAAAACCAAAAGCTCTAAGTACAGTTGTTAGAAATACTGAAGTGTTATTGAAGTTCACTTGAACCTAATTGCTCTTCCCCCTTCCTCTCCCAGAGGTTATTGCCGAAGGTCAGGCAGAACTTAGTGGCAGATTTGGGAGTAAAGTTCAAATTTCTGCCTCAGTTCCATTCCATCCTTCTACAGCTGTCTTTAGCTGGCTGGAGAAAGATGATGTTTGCCATGTCACTAAGGGGCTGTAAATGGAATAAACTCTGTGAATGAGTCAGGTAGCACCTACGGGTCTGTGTAAGAGTGAACTTGAGGAAAAACCCAGCAAAACAACCTACAAACAAACCAACAAAGAACAACAGTAAAAGTCTTGCAGTTATGGAATCATCTCTTGGAAGAGTGGGAGATGCTGCATCACCAGGGATGCTCAGACAAAATCCAACACTGCAGTTGACTGTGAGAATCTGTTTGAGCCTGGACAATGCAGCAGGAGCCATGAGTGCCCTTGTTCTCATGCTGGCATTCAGCAGTCTTGGTGTTGAGTATTTGGAGCACTGGAGATTCCTACTGTCCATGTGGAGGGAGCAGGAGAAAGGTGCTGGGAGGGGAAATAGGGCAGCACAGCTGGAGAGATTTGCCCAGCTCAGGGGAATGGGACTGGTTCAGTCTCTGCACTGCTTCATCTCTGTGTGTAAGTGTCTAAAAAGTGGTATTTATCCTCATGCTGGCTCTAAGAAGGTGGACTTTCCAAATATCAGCCAAACCAGCAATTGCCATTGGTGCAGCAGGGTCTGTGGCCTGGGCTGTGCAGGGGTAGTGGGAGAGGCTGAACCTGATCTCACTACAGGGATGAGTCTGAAATAAGACATGAATCCTTCATTCTTTTTGGAAAGATCTGGTTTACAGGTTCTTTAATTTTGTATTTAAATCCATATTCCATCAGGCATAGGGAATCTGTGAGGGCCACTCAGGAAAAATACTGAAACAGAGACAACTGCTCCATGGTATGTGCTCAGAGTGGGAAACATTTGGAAGTATTAAATTGCTGTTCTGCCATTTATCATAATTTCTTCCAGGGGAAAATAAGAGTTGAGGGAATGTAGGGAAAGGAGAAGGCTTGGGTGGCATGTGCTGTGCCTCCAAGGAGATTACTAGATGTGTTCTGCACTCCCTGCTCTACAAACCTTGTGGAAAAAATGCCAGCACAGTTTGTAAACCCACAGGATGTTTGTTTTGTAGGGAGACAGGAGGTCTCCTCCTTCCCTCGGGACTGCCTCGCAGCCAGCTTGGAGGAGCCAAGTGTAATTCTGTGCTCCTGCCTGTTTTCCAACCCTTCCCTTACATTGTGAAGGAAATTTGCTTGCGTTGATCCAGACCAGAATTGTTCATATCTGAGACGTTCTCACACAACCTCTAACAATGATTCATAAGCAGTAATGAGCAGGAGATAGCTACACTTATGAAACCTTTTAGTGTACAAGCATAAATACCTTCTGTTAAAAACTTAATTGGGGGGGAAATGATGACATTCTTATGGCTAATACCTCAAAATGCAAACTGCTGTTGTCTTGTTTCAAAGTCTGAACTACTTCAATTAAGAGTCATCATTTACTTGATGCTAGTGGAGAACTGAATTACAGTGCTGCTTTAGGACTGCTATCAGGAACCCAGGTGTTACCCAGAGCACGGAATGATCAGAGTAATAAATTGCAGCCTTACTGGGATGCAGAACAAGACAAAGTGCATGTGTGGAAGGAAAGACAGCGCGGCGATAACAGATTGAATTACGCTCGCTTCCTGCCCCATCACCGTGCCAGGATGGCCTCCTGTAGGTACAGCAGCCAGGCTGATTTATTAGGAGGAATCTGGCCCACTGAAGATCTCAGCAGTGCTGTAAAATTGTAGTTAAAACCAGCAGTAGGAGGTGAAGAAGCTGTGTGTTGAAAAAGACCCTCAATATGTAGGAACAGCAACGTCTGATTCCCGCTCTGAAGGACTGGGATGTCTGGGCAGATTTGCTGGAGAATCGCTCGGAGGGATAAACGCTGCTGACAGCCGGCTGTGCGTGGCTCCCAGATGGACATGTCCTGTCTGCTTCTCTCGCTTCATGGTTTTGTGTCCTCAGTCTGCTGACAGTCTCCTCTTGGGGCCCAGACCTTTAAAAGTGTGTTTTGTCACGGTCTATCAAGCTTCTGCTACACTTGGGTCACCACAGCTCGGCTCTTTCCTTTACGCTTTTCTCTGTGTTGACTCAGGGCCTCATCCTCCCTTTCTGGACACTCCTTAAGCTTCATTCACCACCTTCCCCACCCCAGTTCTTAACTTGGGGTTCCTGCCTTCTGGAAAAACCAGCCCCACTCAGCCCAAGAGTTGTGTCAGGCATCTCCCCATCGTGCTTTTCCTGCACAACACGTTCACACACAGCCTGCACCCCTGTTGGGGCACCTGTGGCTGCACAGGAGGGTCAGACAGGGAGAGGCAGAGGGTATGAGCATCCTCTGATTTCACTGGGACACCAGTGTGGTTTTCCAGCTTAGCAAACTGGTGTGTGTGTATTTAACAGCCCCTGCTCTTGCTGGTCCTTGGTTTTGCAGGCGTTATCTCTGAGTCAGTGTCTGTGGGGATGTCATGGAGCACAAGCAGCCTTCCCCGACTGCCGTGGGCGTTGCTGGCGGCTGGCACGGTGTTGTCTCACAGCTGAATCGGAGCACATACCTTGGCACCCGTGTGAAATGAGTCAGTCCCAGCCTCCACGGCCTGGGCACGAGGGAGGGATTCTTGTGGAGCGCTTGGCTTTGCTCCCACATCCCCATCCCTGTCTGTGCCTGCGCCATTCTCTGCCGGGCTGCGATCGTGCTGGGGTTGGAGAGGAGCCTGCCTTGGATTTCCTGCCTTCCTGTCCAAAGTGCCCCGTGTGGGAGGCATTTTCCTTCCTTACAGAGGTTATGGTCCATCCCACAGAGCAGCAAGTGCTGGTTTGTCCAGTGTTTGAGGAGAGCATCACAGCATTGCTGCTTGCTGAGGTTGTGTGTCTGCCACTTGTTCCAGGTGTTCAGTGATGGTTTAACTCCTTGGAGTATCTCCCATCACTGCAGCGCCCTGTGTTTGATAAGGGAGCTTAATGGGCGTGACAGGATCAAAGTATTGTCATGGTAAAAGGATGATAGCTTCATTTCTGAAAGTGGATTTTCTGTTTCTTTTCTCATCCTCACTCCTGAGCGAAACCCAGGCTATTAAAATGTATTCTCCTGCAGGACACAGGAAGAAGAAGCCAGGATGTCAAGGTGCTTTAAAATAACCACACAATACACTACCACTTTTTCTGACTGTAGAATCATTTAGAAAGTGTACAGTAGTTTCACGAATACAAGCCGCACGGATTATAAGCCGCACTTCCGGTGCCTCGACAATGTTGCTGTCTTTGTCAATAGATAAGCCGCACCCCGAATATTAGCCGCACTTTCGTTCGTCGCGAGAATCCGGGCGCAGCTTTCACAAATTGGCCAATTAGTAACAGGATCGCGGCATAGCGGGCTTTACTGGCTCGGGGCGGGGCCAGGAAGGCTCGGCCCGCTCATGGTTGCCGACGGGGCCGGGTAGCCCAGCTCAGCGCCACGGCTCGGCGGGGCTGGCCGGGTGGTGCTGCCGCCGGGCTCGCTGGCCCCCCTCTCCCGTCAGCACCGCCCCGCTGCCGCGTTCCCTAGCCCTGCCGGCGGCCTGCCGCCGCCCGGCTCGCTGGCCGCCGCCGCGTTCCCCAGCCCTGTCGGCGGCCGGCCGCCGCCGCGTTCCCCAGCCCTGTCGGCGGCCGGCCGCCGCCGCGTTCCCTAGCCCTGTCGGCGGCCTGCCGCCGCCCGGCTCGCTGGCCGCCGCCGCGTTCCCTAGCCCTGTCGGCGGCCGGCCGCCGCCGCGTTCCCTAGCCCTGACGGCGGCCGGCCGCCGCCGCGTTCCCTAGCCCTGTCGGCGGCCGGCCGCCGCCGCGTTCCCTAGCCCTGTCGGCGGCCTGCCGCCGCCCGGCTCGCTGGCCGCCGCCGCGTTCCCTAGCCCTGTCGGCGGCCGGCCGCCGCCGCGTTCCCTAGCCCTGTCGGCGGCCGGCCGCCGCCGCGTTCCCTAGCCCTGTCGGCGGCCGGCCGCCGCCGCGTTCCCTAGCCCTGTCGGCGGCCGGCCGCCGCCGCGTTCCCTAGCCCTGTCGGCGGCCTGCCGCCGCCCGGCTCGCTGGCCGCCGCCGCGTTCCCCAGCCCTGTCGGCGGCCGGCCGCCGCCGCGTTCCCCAGCCCTGTCGGCGGCCGGCCGCCGCCGCGTTCCCCAGCCCTGTCGGCGGCCGGCCGCCGCCGCGTTCCCCAGCCCTGTCGGCGGCCGGCCGCCGCCGCGCTCCCCAGCCCTGTCGGCGGCCGGCCGCCGCCGCGTTCCCCAGCCCTGTCGGCGGCCGGCCGCCGCCGCGTTCCCCAGCCCTGTCGGCGGCCGGCCGCCGCCGCGTTCCCCAGCCCTGTCGGCGGCCGGCCGCCGCCGCGTTCCCCAGCCCTGTCGGCGGCCGGCCGCCGCCGCGCTCCCCAGCCCTGTCGGCGGCCGGCCGCCGCCGCGTTCCCCAGCCCTGTCGGCGGCCGGCCGCCGCCGCGTTCCCCAGCCCTGTCGGCGGCCGGCCGCCGCCGCGTTCCCTAGCCCTGTCGGCGGCCGGCCGCCGCCGCGTTCCCTAGCCCTGTCGGCGGCCGGCCGCCGCCGCGTTCCCTAGCCCTGTCGGCGGCCGGCCGCCGCCGCGTTCCCTAGCCCTGTCGGCGGCCGGCCGCCGCCGCGTTCCCTAGCCCTGTCGGCGGCCGGCCGCCGCCGCGTTCCCTAGCCCTGTCGGCGGCCGGCCGCCGCCGCGTTCCCTAGCCCTGTCGGCGGCCTGCCGCCGCCCGGCTCGCTGGCCGCCGCCGCGTTCCCTAGCCCTGTCGGCGGCCGGCCGCCGCCGCGTTCCCTAGCCCTGTCGGCGGCCGGCCGCCGCCGCGTTCCCTAGCCCTGTCGGCGGCCTGCCGCCGCCCGGCTCGCTGGCCGCCGCCGCGTTCCCTAGCCCTGTCGGCGGCCGGCCGCCGCCGCGTTCCCTAGCCCTGTCGGCGGCCGGCCGCCGCCGCGTTCCCTAGCCCTGTCGGCGGCCGGCCGCCGCCGCGTTCCCTAGCCCTGTCGGCGGCCGGCCGCCGCCGCGTTCCCTAGCCCTGCCGGCGGTCTGCCGCCGCCCGGCTCGCTGGCCGCCGCCGCGTTCCCTAGCCCTGTCGGCGGCCTGCCGCCGCCCGGCTCGCTGGCCGCGCCGCGTTCCCTAGCCCTGCCGGCGGGCTGCCGCCGCCGCCGCTGGCAGGCATGCCAGCCGCCTCGCTGCTGCGTTCACGTACTCGCCGTGCCGGCGGGCTAGCCGCTGCCGCCCCTGCCAGGCTCGCTGGCCGCCCCCTCCCGTCTGCACCGCCGCCGCGTTTCCTCGCCCTGGCCGGCACTGCAGGCCCCCGCACCGCCGGGCTCCCCCACGCTGCTGGCCCCGATTCTGCTGGGCTTCCCCCGCTGCCAGGCAGCCCCACCCGCCGGCCTTCCTGCTTCTGCCATGCTCCCCTGCACTGCTAGCCCCAGTTCTCCCGGGCTCCCCCGCCCTGCTGGCCCGGGCTCTGCCACCCCCCCCTGCCCCGCCCTGCTGGCTCAGGCTCTGCCGCCCGCCCCCCACACTGCTGGCCCCGCCTCTGCCAGGCTTTCCCACCTCTGCCGGGGCCGGCCGGGCTCCAGCTTGGCTTGGGGCTGCCGCGGGCTGTCACTTCCGTGTTGGCAGCTTTTAGAATTTTGTTAATAGATTAGCCGCCCCGGAATATTAGCCGCACTTCCGGGTTTCCACCAAAATTTTGGTCAAATTGGTGCGGCTTGTATTCGTGAAATTACTGTAATTATTTATCTGCTGTGATTCACTATGGAAATATATCTCCCTGCAGTCACAGTTTGGCTAGGAAAACAGCCCAGCAGTGTCTGTATTTGCTATTTTGCTCACATACATCATATACATTTTCCAAGGAATACAGTAGTATTCATGTACACAGTAGTACTCATGTACATAAATAACCACCCAGAGAGTCTTTACCATTAGGGATGCCAGATTGTCTTTGGGTAAGTAGTGGCCACCACTACTACTTGCACTTCCACTATCAAAGATAATGTTAGAAAATAATGTGTGTTGTTAGGATTCCTGGGGTTGAATTTTGGGGGGTTGGTGAGGATTTTTGTTTTAGCATTTCTCCACTGGGAACATATTTTGGACATATACCAATCCACACTAAACTTCCATTTTCTGGTGTCAGTTGCATCAGTTCCTCACTGGTTTACTGGCACATCTTACACTGAATTTCCAGGCCAGACAAATGGTAGTGTTAAAACCATGTTTTGACAGGATTGCATTTGTATAACAACACAATGCTACTGAGTATTGCGGGTATAAAACCAGCGTGTGCTCCCAGGTGAGCTGACAGTCTAGGAAACCCTTGGCTTGGGATTTCCCTGTCCAAAACCCTGTGTGTGCAGAGGAGGGGTTCAGCAGGCAGGGGCTGATGCTGTGTGAGGGAGGGCAGTTCCATGGTGCAAGGGGCTGCTATGACAGTGTCATGTTTCCTGTCCCCAGAGCAGCACTGACGCAATGCTTTGTGTGCAACGCTGTGACCTCGCTCAACAAACTCATCCAGATGGAGAATGACCCTTCAAAATAGAAGAGTTTCACAATTTATTGTCCTGGCTCTGTGCCAGTACAGTCAGGCATGGTGCTGCCAGCACATCTGGGGGTAGCATGTTAAAGAGTGAGGGGGCATTTCTGCAGTCATGCTCCAAAGTGAAGAACTTGCAGGAACAACTGCAATAAAATCCCCTGATGTATTGGGACTTGCCTGGTGCTTACTGAATATTACATGCCTAATGTGCTGTGGTGTACAAAAAACTTGGGAGGTTAGTTTTTACTCACCTGTAAAGCTCAGTTTTGAAGAATCTCTGTCTTTGGATGTGTCTCAGGATTCATGAAAATGTAGAAGAATGCCCAACACTGCTCTGGTTTGAGAGTGATAGGCAGGAGAGAGGGCAACAAAAAAGACACTGCCTTGTCCCCAAACAAGAAGAGAAATTATTAAAACTACTGTGAAGAACAGAAAGACCTAACTCCTTCTTAAATTCCATGTCTTATAAATCTCACCCTGCTTGGCTCCATTTGCTGCACATTCTGGCCATTTCATTTACAAGATAATTAAGGGATTTACCTTTTAAAGGTCCTGGGTTTGTTTTCAAATCTAGCCATTCCAGCAGTTAGGTATGAGCCAAAGGATTTACAGGCAGCAAACAGCCTACGTGAGCTGCATTTATTGGAGGCATGGAGAGGGGCTTTCCCTTTCCTGCATTTCCTGAGAGGCAGGAGCTGGGGACAGCTCTGGGAAGAGCTCTGGAACAGCAGTGTCCTGCCTATGTGGCAGGAGATTTGCATTAAGGCACTGTCCATATCTGTCCTGTGACGCACGAGGAGCACACGTGTCAAACAATGCAACTTTGAAAGTCAGAGTGTGTGGCCAGATGGCTTTTATCAACCAAAATGAACCTGTTTTTTCCTTTTTCTCCCTCTTTCTCCTGCAGAAGCCCTTCAGAGACCGGTAGTGTCAGACTTTGAGCCACAGGGTCTGAGTGAAGCAGCTCGCTGGAACTCCAAGGAAAACCTTCTGTCCTGCCCCAGTGAAAATGATCCCCATCTCTTTGTTGCACTGTATGATTTTGTGGCGAGTGGGGACAACACTCTCAGCATAACTAAAGGTAAGGTCACTGGCCAGAAATCCACTGGGAGTGTGGGAAAAGGTGCAGGAAGGAAAGTCACTGTGAGATAATTAATTTTGCACCAAACCCTGTGGAGTTTTTTTTACTGTGGGAAATCATCTTAAACAAATACAAATATTTCAGAAAGTCATGACCTTTTTAAAGGTTATAACTGTCTTTTTTTATTGCATTGGGCAAGAAACTGTTTGTCAAAACTAAAGCCTGCATTAGGAGCAAGAATTTGAACTGAGAAATTAAACTAAGCTGATTTTGGAGGCTGGCCTCTTATTTTCACAGTTCTCCAAACACAGTCCCTGTATGAAAAATGACTGTACAGATATAAGGACCAGAAGGATTGAGTAAGAAAACACTGCATGTACTCCAAGTCACATCTACTTTCCTTCCTAATTGAAATTATTTTTTTATTGTTTATCCACTTCAGTTCTTTCCTAGCTCCAGCAAGCCAACTCAGTTCAAATAAAATTTGCTGGATTCATTTTTTAAACTCGAGCAGTATTGGAGCTGGTGCAGAGCTGCAGGAGAGCCTAAAAATCTGAAGCATGTGACTTTATTTGGCTTGGAGAGGTCCACTCAAGCTTGAAGAGAAACACATGCTCCCTGCTGAGTCAGATACCTATTCTTATAAGAGATTATTTAGTGATCTGTTAAGCAGAAAGAACTTATCTTTGTCCTCAGCTCCCGGGCTCACCGTGTCTAAACACATTTTCTTCTCCCCAAGGTGAAAAGCTCCGTGTGCTGGGCTACAACCACAATGGGGAGTGGTGCGAGGCGCAGACCAAGAACGGGCAGGGCTGGGTCCCCAGCAATTACATCACCCCAGTGAACAGCTTGGAGAAGCACTCGTGGTACCACGGGCCGGTGTCGCGGAACGCCGCCGAGTACCTGCTGAGCAGCGGCATCAACGGCAGCTTCCTGGTGCGCGAGAGCGAGAGCAGCCCCGGGCAGAGATCCATCTCCCTGCGCTACGAGGGCAGGGTCTACCACTACAGGATCAACACTGCCTCTGATGGCAAGGTAGGCTCCAGGCTGGGCAAAACCTCGCTCTGCATGAGGTCAAGCACAACTGAGCAGTTCTGAGCTCTGGGCACAGGGCTTGCCATCTGTAGTTACAGTAAACTGTGAGATTCTGGCATGGCTGGGACAAAATTGTTTTATTCCTTTAGCAAACTGTAATACAGATCAACAGTGAAACACTGTAAGGGAGGAAATAGAGTTAGAGCAGAATCTAATAGATCTGTAATAAGAGATCCTGAGAATTCTTGTCCGTTGTGTTAGATCCTGAGAATTCTTGTCCCTTGCGTTCAAAAGATAATCTCTGACTGTCAAATCAGAAAAGTCAGCACCTGTTGCTAATAACCCTGTAAATATTAGGGACAGAATGCTTTCTGAGGTGTTTTTAACTACTCTTTTGATTTCTCTACAGTATTTCAGCGTGATCATTGGAGACGGGTAGGCACTTTCACTTTTATATGGGCTTTGTCCCCAGTTCCTTCATTTTTTCCCTAGATTGTTGTGTGCTGTAGCAGTGTTGCAATGCTGTGCTTTGTGGATGCTGCAGAGAAATGTTAGCATAAAAGTGTAGTTTTCCACAGTAAATTGTTTTAATTTCATGGAAACGTTTCTGCTGGCATTGGATTTTGGAAAATGTTGTTTTTTAACAAATCTATTTTAAGCAGTGTCTCTTTAGATCCTGTGCAGAAGTTGAAGTGTGGGTCTGGAGCATGGCTGCTGAGGCTCTTCTTGCCAGCATCTAATAGATGACAGATTCTTTGCCATTACATTTCTTCAAAAGAAAAAATGAAAGTAATCAAGTATAGTAACAGCCCACTGTGCCCAATTTTCCTTTGTCCTATGAGAGCTTTACTCTTCTTACAGCAATGCTGACAGCAAAATCTTTAGTATGAAAATACTGGGAGCAGTACACTGTGTCTCCTATTTATCAGACTCAGCACTCTAAAACCTCCAGTAAGATAACCAGATTTTATTCAGTGATGAAATACTTTTTTGTCTGCTTTAGCAAATGGGTTGTAATTGAGACAATTCTGACTGTGTTATTTAAGGCAGCACATTTCCAACTTACAGCATTTTGATTCTTCCCTTCTCCCTCCCATGCAGACACTCTCTGTGGTCAGCATCAACTCTGTGAAGTGCTGACATGCAGCATACTTGAAGGACTGCATGGCAATGTGGAATATTATTCCACCTCCTGTCTCTGTAGTGGATATTCCTTCTATTCCCATGGATGCTGGCAGATGAGCAGTGCTCACATGTGAAGGTTTTGAACCGAAGGCTCCTTGGGTTGGTGTAAATAAGCGTGTGTCTGTGAGGAGATAGCACATGTTCTCCATTTGGGCTGTAATAGAGTTTGGCATATGAAGGCTTTCATCCCAGCAGAGCTGTTTTTATCCCAGAAAAACAGTTCTGCAGAACTCCAGTAATCCATTCAGGTCTGTGTTAGCCAGGTTAACTGTTCCTTTTCCACAAAGTTGCTTGCATTGGTGTTTTCAAGAAAAAGCACAGGTTGGAACAATTCACTAAAGCAGATCTGCAGCTCAGGGTAGCTGGAAATGCAAAATTCTGCAGCAGCAATGACCATGAACTGTGGCTTTTGGGTGTTGTAGGATCAAGCAGAGAGTCCTCTTGATGCTGTGCCAAGTGCCAGCATCCCTGCAGAAGGGGCAGTTTGCCATGTCCATGCATCATGAGCTGCAGTTCTCAGCCTGGCGTGTTGAACCTCATCGGTTTCAATTTGCGTTAACGAGCCGGGCAGTGAATTGCGACATCTTAGCGGCAGATGTGCTGCTGAGCTGGGGACACTGTGCTCTTCCAGCACCCTGTCCCTGGCTGTCAAAGCTGAGGAGCTGGGAAGAGAAACACCAATATCCCTGTTTGTCCCTCTGTGGAATGGAGGCTGCTGGAGCAGGTCCTGCTCTGGGCTGCTCATGTCACACTCCATTTATTACCGGCTTCACAGCAGATCATGGCTGTGCTGGAGGAAAGCTCTTACCTTCACTGCCCTGAGCACCTGGGGCCCTCCCAACCTGCTGGATCATTAGTCAGCCTGTCCAGGGAATTTAATATCTCCCAGTGCTGCAGTAAGGATGAATGGCTTTGGTGGGATCATATCCTGTGCCTGACAGAACATGCTTCAGGAGGAGGTATTAGAGGAACATGTGGAGCAGCTGCTGCTCAGCACAGTGCTGTGTCCTGCATTGCAAAGCCTTGCCCAGACTTTTTTCTGGGGGAAGATTGAAGGGACTAGAGAGATCAGAGGTTGGTACAGCTTAATTTTAGTACAAATTATATCGAATGCATTGGCATTCAAAAACTGAAAAAATTCCTCTGGGAATTTTTTCTTTATTTCCCACTTTAATGGGTCATATTTTTCTGGACCACCCTCTAATGTTTGGTTTTGTTGGTTGGTGTTTTTTAAAGGAAGGTATTAAAAGTGACCTTTCTTGATTTGACTGGCACAGTGCAGCCAGTCATCTGGTAAACCACTTCCGTGGTACAGAGGACTTGGTTTTCCTGACTTGATAGTACTTGAGGGAAAGCCTCCTATTGAGTAACCCAACTGAATAAACAGCCTTGTCCAGCCAGTTCTTCAAATCCTGCTGTCCTCAGCAGGAAGGAAGCAGGACTGGGGTCCTGCTTGAGTCTCTTGCATCCTCCAGTAGAAGAATTGGATGCAGACTTGAATCTTCATGGATTTTTTTGTGTGGATGTTCAGTTTTGTCTGCTGAGTGGGGAGTGGGAGTGCCATTGGATTCAGGATGTGCTGAGGTTAGCATGGGCCAGTTTAACCACCTGTATAGAACATCCCAACCAGGAAAAAGAGATGTAGTCTGGTGGCAGAAGTGCAGATGAGCAGCCCATTTGTGCAAGCAGAACCCCTTGGAACAGGACTGGTGTTTATGGTTTGTTTGATACACAGAAATGGACCAAATAATGTCTCAGTAACATAGCCAGGAAGCAGACTTGAGTTCCTAAAAAACTCAGGTGCTGGGTCTCTCACCTCTCTGAGAGTACAAGTCAGCAGCACCACATGGTTTTCTTGTTGGGTGTCACCAGCGAGAGGTTAAAAAAACCTGCCTACAGAATAAACACGTTTACTAGTGGAAGTTTATCTTAATGTAAATGGAAAACTTCATGAGTGTTAAAACATGGAGTGTCATTTTTGTGGCCTGTTCTGTCCTCATCCTGCTACAAGTTTCCTCTGAAATCTTTGGCCATTTATTTAGCTTCTTTCTGTAACAGGATCATAGAATCTGTCACACTGAATACACATATCTCTAATTTTCATGAGATATAAGTTGTCACAAAACCATGGGGGAGCTTCCTTCTCCATGCCTAATACTTCCAAGTAATCCTGGAGTTCAGCTTTTTCTACATCCATATTTTTAGATTTTAATTCTCAGTGTAACATGGGAGCTGTTCATACCACTGCAAAGTCATTCCCAAAGAGGCATGGCTTGTTTTAAACTGTGGTTGTACTGGCTAATGCTTGGTCACTCACACCAAGCAGTTGTAACAGCCTCTTATGTTGTCACTTTTCTGTTCTGAGAACATCTGGTTTTAAGGTGATTTCACCTGTTTGATCATGAAAAGTGTTGTAGGGTTTTTTTATCCATGGTGTTGAAATGAAATTTGACCCAGTTACTTTACCAAAGAATATCTGATTCATTTTGGTAGAGGGTTGTGAATGTGTTCCCCAGAAGGTTGCCATTATTTTCCAGTCTCCATTAAAAAGACTTTAATCAAGTTTGAGGGTGGTTTTGTTCCTTCCTGCAAACACCTTTTTCTCATGCAAATGCTTTTTTTGTTGGTGATATTCTCTTGTTGCTGGAGCTTCACAGATGCATTTCCTTTTCCATCCAAAAATTCTGTCTAGGTGGAAGAAGCAGAATTTTACCCTAAGTCTGGGATTTTTGGATGCCTGGCAACCCCATCAACTTCCCAACCTCCTGAAATCCCAAACAGATGGCCACTGCACATGCAGAAACTGTTGAGTGTACATCCAGTGTGTCAGAAACATTTGGGAAGTCTGATCATGGCTGTTGGCATGTGATGTGAGCAGTAGGACTAGTGTGTGGACTGGACAGGAATTTGGGTGGCCAAACGTGGTGTTGTTCTTCCTGCAAGCTTGTCCCTTGCCAGACTTTGGTCCTTTGTGAGAAATTGAGCTCTTCCATCTTCTGTGCTGCAGGCTAGTCTATGATGCAAAATGCACATTAGATGCAAAGATTTCTCCCTGTCCTTCAGGTGTAACCAGAACTTTTCCAATAATTAAATTCCTAGCTATTTTCACCTTGCCTGGCAGAAGACTGGGCTTGAGGATGAAAACTGGAAACGCACAGCTCTGGTGGGAGGGAGTCAGTTGGCCGTTATCTTTAGCAGGATTTTAGGCTTAAAATGGATCTTCTGTATAAATGTTAAGAAGGTAACAAATATGGGTTATCATGCCTCGCAGCAGGTTTTCATTCAGTGGTAATGATTTTCCTTCTGTGCTATCGATCAGTGCCCATCACAGGGATGGAGCAGACCAGCTCCTGATGCTAAACCTCTGCAGAAGCTCAGGCCTAAAGCAGGGACAGGTCTGGTTTGCCAGTGGCACTTCAAGGAGAGTTTAGGCAGGTAAAAATGTCATAACCCAAATAGTAATAGTGAAGTCAAGACACTCCCATACTCTACAGGAAATGTCCCACTGACCAACCTTTTTGAAAAAAAAAAACATCTCAAGCAACAGCATGCCAGTCTAGTGCTATTTGCAACCCTTTCTGCCCCGTTGTTTTGGCAAAGTGCATGTATTTTCTCCTGAATCCATGCCTTTCCCATGTAAGCATTGATTGTTTCAGGCTCTGGAGCTGGTTACAGAGCTCGTGGAGCTCACAGTTCCGTGGCTCGAGTAGAAACAACGCCGCACTTTGCTTTCACAATTTCGTGGTGCAGTTCCTGCGTACAAGCTCCTTGAAGGGCACCACCTGAACGAGCTTTTCCCTTCCCCTTTGGTTCCCAGCTCTATGTGTCTTCAGAGAGCCGCTTCAACACCTTGGCAGAGCTGGTCCATCACCACTCCACCGTGGCAGATGGGCTCATCACCACGCTGCACTACCCGGCGCCCAAGCGCAACAAGCCCACCATCTACGGCGTGTCCCCCAACTACGACAAGTGGGAGATCGAGCGCACCGACATCACCATGAAGCACAAGCTGGGTGGAGGCCAGTATGGAGAGGTGTATGAAGGAGTCTGGAAGAAGTACAACCTCACAGTGGCTGTGAAAACTCTTAAGGTAGGACTCGGAGCACTGCGAGTTCAGGCTGGCTGCCTGCTCTCGGTTCTGGTTAGGTATTTGTTGTGATGGCAGCCCTCCCTTTGAGTGCTGTAGGCTGGATATGGAATATCTTTAAAGAGCTTGATCCTCTTATGGTTTATGTGATACCTGTAGCACTTGTATCTAAACAAAGGAGGATGTTAACAGCACAGTTTTTACTGGAGAATGGATGAAACCTTAGAAAAGTAAATAGTGGCGCAGTGTCTCACGTTCAGGGTGTGGTAAAGGTGAGCTGTTCATGGATGAACACACCAGCACAAGCTGGTGTATTAAGGAAAATTGTGGATTGTGAGTCAGTCAACATAAAATTCAAAGGCTGTGCTTCAGGGAGGCTTTAGATGTTTTGATTTTCTGTCTTATGTGGCGTCTTTCTCAAAAGACAAACTCCCTGTGTACCTGGAAGTCTTAAGCAACTGTTCACAGCTGCTTCTTATCAAAAGACACAAGAGGAGGAAAAATGGTATGCAAGCTAAGGTATATTAAAATTCATAAGTGACTTTAATGAAGAACTGGATAATCAGTTCTGTTTCTGGCTCTGCTCCCTGCTTTCTGCATCTTGGTTTCCTTGTCTCTTGAAATGCAAATAGTGCTCTGTGAGTTCATAAGGTCATTACTTAATTCATCTATGTTTATAAAACTGTCTTGAGATCTTCTGGCACCATCTGCACACATTGCATTTGATTGCTTAATAGGAGTTTATGCGAACTTGACACCATGTTCTCTCCCCTCGAATGGGGACGTGGTTTGGTCTTGCAGAAACAAACAGAACCGAGGGTTTCATTTGTTTCTTTTTGGTTTTTTTGCAATGGAAATTTTGAAGTGGAGAGAGCTGTGTAGACGCCTCAGTGTCAGGGGAAGAACCTTTCCTTGATTTGGAGAAAATATTTCTTCCTTGCTCTCGGAGCAGCGGCTGCCTCAGTACTTCTGGGTTGCCATGGCTGCAGAAAGTATTTTCATTTTGGCCTTTTCTGTACTCTGGAGGTTCCTGCTGCTGCTCCCAGTGGGGGAGTCCAAGTGCTGCTTGCACAGGGAGCGAGTGACATCTAGTGTTGTGACATCTAGCGCTGTCCCTGCTCGGGATGGCTCGGAGTGGTGCAGGTGAGCTGGGATGTGCCCAGTTCAGCAAAACACCTGAGGAGAGCTCAGCTCTTCCCTGGAGCACAGCCTGCAGTAACATCTTCCTGCTGCTGCCTGCACTGGGAGGATTCCTGATGCTTTCAGACTTGCTCCAAAACTGAAGTTGTTGCTTTCATTCTCTTCTCCCTGAAACCCATCAACAAAGAGGAATTGCATGTTATCCCATCAAATCTGTTTGTGCAGAGGAGAAACCTTAATACAGATCATGGCTGTTTCAAATAAATAAATATTTAATGAAACACGACTAAAAGTGGTTCATAATGTGGTATGGAGCAGCGTGTTCCACTGGGGAGTGTAAGACAACCAAGAAGAGAGTTGAGAAACACTTCAACCTGCAATTATGCATGCTAAAACCATCCTTAAAAGCAAATTTATAATCCACTTTCTTTAAATCCATTAGCCTACTGCCTGACAGGTGGGATTATAGCTTTCTTCAAAGTTTTGGGAAACATTTTAAAATCACATTTATATCCTAGTTCTGCTGGGAAAAACAAGCCTTTTGCAGCTTCTGCCCAAATCTTTGGATGACTCATTTTATTTTTCTTTGAGAGAATGTTTTTCAAAACTTTGTATGATTCTTCTTTCTCCTTCCCCATCTACCTCAGATATCTCTATAAGAAAGATAAAGGAGAGCGAAGACTAAAAGAGAGAGGAGGAGAAAAGTCCTTGCAGCATCTTTTTGAATAATGATGCTTGTGAACACTCATTTGTTGTTCAGTTTTCTATCAAGTGTCTAAAGATAGCTCATGGCTGGCACAGAGCTGGAGAAGTGATCGAAGCAGCACATGCTGTTCCTCAGTGTTTAACTGGAGAGGGCAAAACCATGTTCAGGTTATGTTGCCTTTTAAAATCCATCCCTGGCAGCTCTTTGTGTTGCACTGGACACAGTATTTATCAGGGGTTATTATAACAGGGCACACTCTAAATTTGTGTTTTTACCCCCAGATTGGACAGGAGCACAAGGCAGTGTCTGTGGGGACAGGGAGCTCTGTGCCCTGCATGGGACCAAGTGCAGCCTGTCATGACTCTGGCCACAGCTGGTTCTCCTGAGAGCCTTTTAATGGCTGAGCTGCTGTGAGCTGGTCAGCTCAGCACATTTCTTACTGCTCACCTCGGCTCTGCTGCCCCTAGGACTGCCTCTGCTTTTCCTTTTAGCTTTTTTTTTTTTTTTTCCTTTTTTTTTCCCCCAGCAGAGAAGCCTGTGTTTTAAATTAGGCAACATGTAACCTTGGTGTCCCTTAATGCCATGGCATGGCCCTGTGCTGTGCTGGGAAAATGCTGGACAGCATTTTGCTGTTGTATCTCTGCCGTGGTTTAGTATTGTGGGAACTGGAAGCCAGTTAAAGCTTGGTCCTTTCCACACAAGATCAGGTTTTCAGAGAGGTCATTGCTGTAGTGGTTCTCTGTATGTGTCCTTCCTATTAATATGGTCACTGAGAGGTAAGAAATTTCAAACTGTGGAGCAGCTATGCAAAGCACAAACCTTCCAAGTTTTGTGTAGCATGAATAAGACAAAGGTGTATTTAGGATAATTTTGCAACCTGGACTATTAACCCAGTTTCCTTTGCCAAAGAGAACAGTTTAAGGTTCTGCTCAGAAGGACCTTTGGACTATTAGTTTTGACAGTGTGTTGAGCAAATCGCAGCTGTCAATCCAGCTAATTGGCAATGAATAGTAAATGATTGAATGGAAGTGTTGGAAAAATGTTCTCAGTGCTAAGTGCAGAGCAGGGAGCTGGCTGGATCTGACCGTGGCAGCCCACTGTTATCGTTCTCACCAGCAGCACTAAATCCTTTCCAATCCTTCCCTAAAACACTTTGTCCATGTAGCCTGTCACCATTAATCCATCACTGAAAAAAAAATATGGATATAGAAAGAAACATTGCTTTAGGAATAGATCTGTATTTTTGCGCCACTTTGAAATGACCTTCCGGCCATTTGGGGCCTATCTGCTTCAGAAAAAAATGTCTTTTGAGCAAGATTGTATCTTCCTTGGTTTTGTGCTGTGCCAAGTAACTTTATGGCACCCAGCAAATTGGTAGTGACACGTCTGCCCAGGATGGATACGTCATGGGTCAGGCTCTGAATGCCAGAAATGAATTTTGGAACCTTAGGCTTTCAGTCACACAGCGGCTGCCATCAGTCCTTGGCTCCCTGACTGAGAGAGGGGATTTCTTATTCCTGCCCACTGAACCCAAGGGCCTGCCTTTCAGCAGCCTCTCAAGCATTTGATTGTGGTGTATCCTTTCTTTTATGTTCGTTCTTGTTCCTTTTCTGTACTTTTTATTTCATGTTATCTTTTTTTTTCTTTCTGTTAGGAAAGAACAAGCTTGTTTTTCCTTTTCAGCTCCTGAGCATTCTGTGAGAGACCCTTCACAAAAGGGATATGGATTTTCTTGCCCCAGAAAGCTCAGCTAGTATGAAAATGACAAAAATACATATTTTTAAAATCATACAATAAATAAATGTTTGTAACTCCTTGGCTTTGTGTTGCGGCTACAGGAAAAAATTACTATGTGCGAACTGTGGCTTATGTTGTCAGTTTGCAGCTCTTTTTGTGTCCTAATATAAAAATCTGATTCTCCTTTGTGTACACTGCCTTTGCCAAAGCTTTGCAATTGTTCTGCAGGAGGATACCATGGAGGTGGAAGAGTTCTTGAAAGAAGCCGCAGTAATGAAGGAGATCAAGCATCCGAACTTGGTGCAATTATTAGGTAAGTGATAAATACCAAGCTGAGGGATTTGAACTAAACCCTTGTGCAGTGATATGGATGTTAAGGAGCAGATAAGCTGCTTACCATACCAAGGCTTTAAATACAGACACTTATTGTCTGGAAAAATTCACAATTTGTACCACTAATACATGATTTTTAATGATCTCGTCTCCCTAATGTTTAATTTGCCAGAGCCTGAAGCAGAAAATTAAACCCCTCTATTAACCACTTCCAAGCAGAATCCATTCTTTGCACAAGCCCCATTTTTCTGCCTTCTGGAGGTACAAATTGCCTTTGAAGATGCAACATGAAGATTCACTGATATTCTCCAACAGTCATTGTCAACTTTATGTTGTTCCCCAGGGGTGTGCACACGGGAACCTCCTTTCTACATCATCACAGAGTTCATGACATATGGGAACCTGCTGGATTATCTGAGGGAGTGCAACAGGCAGGAGGTGAATGCTGTGGTGCTGCTGTACATGGCAACTCAGATCTCCTCAGCCATGGAGTACCTGGAGAAGAAAAACTTCATCCACAGGTAGGAAGGACAGTGAACACCCTTGAATCTCCAGCACAGAACAATCCTTGATGGATTTTCCTCCCTTTCAGGCTATCACAGCATTGATTGGTGTCATATATTTAACACACTGGTGCAAATCTGGCACAGTCTATTAACCTGTCCAAAGGATGGGTTTTCTCTCAGTGCTCTTCTCTTGACTTTGAAGTAGATGTAGGTGAAAGACACATCAGTACTTACACATTTTGGGCAAGGCCTTAAATGTGAATTTAAGCCCAAAGTAATGGACTTTTCATGGACCAGATAAACCACTTCCTTGTTTCTAGCAGCCTTTCAAAGCAGCTGCAGTTGGTGATGCTGGATTTGTGCAGGTCCCCACATCAGAACCACCCTCCGAGCGCCGCCTCAGCCCCTGCTCTTTCTTATTTGCTTCACTTTGTTTTCCACTGCAGGGATTGTTCCATGCTATTGTCCAGATTGTGTATTCACTTTAATAAGCATCACTGCTGTCTTTAAAGTCGCAGGGACTCTGACCTTTAAAGTGTGCTGCAATTATGGCTGGAGCTTTGCGTTCCTTGTCTGCAGAGCTGGGCTCCTGGCAATGTAATGACACATCCTGCACCAGGGCTCCAGAGTGCCTGAGCTTTGTACAAGATGCTCTCGGTGTCGTGGCGTGACCTTTCCTGCCCAATTAACTGGAATATGGAATTAGCACGTGTTTTGTTCATAGAGACAAATATGAAGATGGTGTGTAAAGTTCTAGGTGCTCTTCTAAGCTACGAATTGCCTTTGCTGCTTGAAAGGCCTGGTTAAATGTTGCTATTAGTCAATAAATTGAACAGTGATGCTGCCAATTAAAATTTCCAGCCTTTGATTTGCTCTGTTGAAAGGATTTTTGTCGCTTCAGCCTGCAGGAAGTAAACTTTAAAAACTCCTTTGTGTGGATCTCATTTGTCTTCTCTGCCATTCATTTCATTTCCTCTTACTTCTGATGACCCATTTATCTACAATAAATAGTAGCATTTTTCCTTATCAGCCACCCCCATAACCACCTACCCAATTATTTGAAGAGTGTTGTCACAATTCACATCCATGGATTCAAATGCAGTGCTCTGACCTCATTTAATGAATCAGGAAGGAGGAGGAATTTGATTATGGAGAGGAGCTTTTATTTAGATACACATTGTAGTAATCAACATTGATAAGAAGGTACATTCAAAAACACTGTGAAATTTAAATGGGCATCTACTAAGATGTACTTTTTCTGTTTTTTAATTTATTCTGATTGAGCAGAACAAGCAACAGAAACAGCAGTGTCTGCCTCATATCTGAAGATCTCACAGGAGCTTCCTGGTACAATCAATTTTTAGTTTAATGTGACATAATCTGGAGAAGTGTTTTTAACAAAACCTAATATTAGGAGAAATGTACTTCTGTGCTTTATATTTTTATCCTCCTGAAGCATTTCCAAGGATGCAAACACCATGTACAAGCCAGGGAAGTGGCAAATGCAACATGCACATCCCTCACCTGCCAGGGTGGGGCCAGTGGTGGAAAAAAACGTGGAGAAAAAGTTAAATCTGCTTGTTGCCCAGTCCTTTGAAAATGCCAGCACTGATAGCAGGGGCTCCAGCAGGTTTGCAAAGGCCAAATGCTGGTTGTGAACAAGTTGTGTTGTAAAAGGTGGTACACTGGGAGGAAAAGCAGGGCTGGGAGCTCATCCTGGTGCTTAAGCAAGGGCTGGAAAAGGAGCTCTGGAGAATGACTGGTGTTGGCTGGGGTGACTGAGGTGCTACAAAGGTGGGCAAGAAGTGAGGAATAGAAACTCAGTTTATTCAGTGCTCATCCCCAGCTATTGATAACTTGAGCACTGACATTTCTTTGGAATATTTTTATCCTGAGGGTGGCAGCTTTTATTGAAAGTGAGGGGGCTTCTTGAAGCTCTCACTTCAAATTAGAAGGGAAAAAAAAAAAAGTTGGGATGACAGTCTTATGAAGACGGAATGGAAAATAACTTTCCCTCTTGTGTGTGTGCGTGTAACTCCAGAATTTCTGTGTAATATTTGGATCAAAATAATCACACAGGCCCAGGTTTCTTCGGGAACAGCAGGCTTCCTTGCTATCTCTAAAAGTGAGATGCTAAGGACTTCTCATTGCCTATTTTTGGTCTTCTTTTTAGGGACCTTGCTGCCAGGAACTGCCTTGTAGGGGAGAACCACTTGGTGAAGGTGGCAGACTTTGGCCTGAGCAGGTTAATGACGGGTGACACCTACACAGCCCACGCTGGAGCAAAATTCCCCATCAAGTGGACTGCACCAGAAAGCCTGGCCTACAACAAGTTCTCCATTAAATCCGACGTCTGGGGTAAGAATTTGCATGGACTCATGAATGCAGATGATAATCTTCTTGTGCAGGGCTGTGAAATGAGGCTGCTGTGGAACATTTCAGGAGGTTCCCTGGTTTGAGCCACGTTGTTCTGTGAGCTTGAGTGCAGGAATTAATCTCTGCTTGGCAGCCTCAGAGCAGAGCACAGAGAGTGCCCACCTGATTTTATGTATTTGAGTTGTTGGGAAGTATGAAAAGATGCTGTAGTGTTTATAGAAATGTATGAAATGGGGCACCAGTGCTGCTGTCTTGGTGGAGTTCTGGCACAGGACTGTGAAGTGAGACATTATTATATAGCCAAAAACTTTCTAACTAATTCAAGGAGCAAAGAATCTGGTTCGTTTTATGTTTTAAAAAAATAATTATGTGTGTGTCTGTCTAGTGATAGCTCCAAGCTTGTCTTTCTGCATTTTAAAAGAATAATCTTTGGAATGAGATGAGGAGAAACAGAGGGAAAATTTGATGACAAATGGTTATTGAAGAGCCCTGAAGTGCTGGTGATAACAGTAGGCTTAGCTAAATGGAGCTGTATTGTATCAAATCTGACCACAGAAAATCTCATTGTACTTTTATCAGCCTTTCTTTGGGTTTTATATCTCTGCCATAGCTGTTGGTCAAATTCTCAAAAGTGCCCAGTGGCATGAGATAGAAGTTGGTGGAATGTGGTCCCAAAGGCACTTGAAAAATGATATCCTGAGCATCTTCTGTGTATAAACCAACAGATAGTAGTGGAGCAGAGATGAAGCTTTCTGCAGTTTGGGGGAAAATGTGCAGAGAAAGGTTTTATGTTGAAGAAACTTTTAGGTAGATGGCTGATGTAAAATGTTTTGTAAATGGAGGAGGAAAAGCCAAAACAGCCTCCCAAGGAGCGTGTGATTGCTCACCAGGGTGTTTCTGCTGCTTTGGGTTTGCATGTGGTGTTGGCTGCTGAGTATCTGCCACAGTCTTAGGATGTTGCTGTACTGCTGTGGTGCAGAGTACTCTAGGGAGGAAAGATCCCCAAGGAATGTGGGGTATCTTTAGTTAGGGCTAATGTAGCCTCAGGAAGCAGAGTTGGGGCAGTGGACTTTGGGATCTCATCTGAGATCAGCTGTCCCCGCAGGCCAGGGCTGCTGCTGGGCACGCCAGGGTTTAGATGTTTTCACCTCACTGCCTCAAGACAGCAATCAAAGAAAATTGTGCACAGAAATGTCTAATGTAAATTGCCCTTGGTGGCGTTGCCATGTAATGTGATGTGATTTCCTTACTTATGCAGAATTGTAATCGCTTTCTCTTCAGGTTAAGAGCAGAATAGGGTGACTGAACTAATTACATGCAGGTTGTTGAACTGGTGTTGGTTTATTCTGTGTGCCTGACTCCTGGGTTAGCTGCCTGACCCCACTGCTGACCTGCATCCCCACTGACTGCTGCCACTTGAATGCCTGCTCCAAGACCCTTTTTGTGCTCTCCCTTTTCCAATTCAGCTTTCCCTGTGACCAAAATGTCTCACCCTCACCATATCTCATTGGTAGCAACTGCTGAAACTTTCCTCTCACTGCTGCCTCCCAGATTTCCCTTCCAGACCACACTGCAGCTAAACAAGGGCACCCCAAAAACACTGAGCTATTAAAATGTGCGAGTCCTCCAGGGAGAGGTTGCAAATGAGAGGAGCTGCCACACTGAGAGAGCGACTGCAGTGCAGCAGTGAAGCAGTTTCAGCTAATCCACTGTGAAGTCTCTTAATTGTGCCTCTAATAGGACTTGAAGGATCTCAAGGCGTTCAGGTTTGAGACAACTGATACATTGAAAATTAGTCTAATTCTACCCTGTCATATCGCAGGAGACTTGTCTGTGCTGACGGAGAGCCTTGTTACGCCTCTTTAACATTTAAGCTGCTGCTGAGCATGGGATCTGAGCCACCCAGGGCTGGTCTGAGTGTGCAGCACTATTTAGTGACTACTCCTGCTAAACAGCCTCTCAAATTCAAGATGAAAACAAAGCTTATTGATTTTTTTTTTTCCTCCTTTTTTTTTTTTCTTTCTTCCCTCTTGTTCTCTACTGCAGCCTTTGGTGTTCTGCTGTGGGAAATTGCAACCTATGGTATGTCCCCTTACCCTGGGATTGACCTGTCTCAAGTCTATGAGCTGTTGGAGAAGGATTATCGTATGGAGCGTCCTGAAGGCTGTCCTGAGAAAGTTTATGAGCTCATGAGAGCATGTAAGTGTTTTTTAGCCCTGCAGATGCTGCTTTTTAGCTCTGCAAGGGTGCAATAAAAGTGCAGGAGTCTGGCTATGTACTGCAAAGCGTGAGAATCCCCTACCAGTTGCAGGGAAGGTGCAATGCTGGGTGGAAGTGTTTGGGTAAAAGTGATTTCTCTAGAGGATGAACATGTTATGAAACCAGCTGTTCATCTGTACTGGGAGCCCACAGGCCTAGAGAGATTTGTTGTGGATCTCAATGCCTCCTTTGCCTCCTTTTTCCTGACAACTTAAAAGAAAAGCTTGTGCTCCGAGGATGAAGCAGGAGCTTCAATTGGCTTCTTGCAGGACTGACTGTGACTCTTCACTGTGGCCTTTTGGAACATGACTCAGTGCCCTGCACTTTCTCCCAGCAGTGCTCAGCACCTACTGTCACACACTGACACCAAAACCTGATTTAGGGAGTGCTGGGTGTCTGCAGCTGTCACTGAACCAAAGTGGTTGCAGACACTCAGCATCCTGTAAATCAGATTTTCACGTCAGTATTTTATCTCAGTGTATTGGAAGGGAGCTGTGATTTCTGGCTCCTCCTGGTGCAGGGTACTGAGTGTCTGCTGCTGGAGGGAAGTTTTGAGTGGTGGTGTGCTTTTTTTTCAGGCTGGCAGTGGAGTCCTTCTGATAGACCCTCCTTTGCTGAGATCCATCAGGCCTTTGAAACGATGTTTCAGGAATCCAGCATCTCGGATGGTAGGTCCAGCAATTCCAGGGGTGTGGAAAGGGCTGACTGCATCCTTAACTCTGCCTGTTATAGACTGCTTGGCAGTGAAACTCAGTCCTGTGTTATGCTACCTGGTGTAAATGGTGTAGAAATCAGTTATTTGTTCACATGTGGGTATTTTTTTCTGAGCAAACATCTCATTTTAAAGGTCCAAATGGCTGAACAACCCCAAGGATCCTCTGTTTTGTGTTGCTTGCTTTTATTTTGTGCTATTAATTCCAAACAGAGCAATAGTTTTTTTATCTTCAATTGATTGCAGTGATTGTCTTTTTTCTGTGCATTGCAGAGGTGGAGAAGGAATTGGGAAAGAAGGGCATGAGGAGTGTAGTGAGCAATTTCCTCCAAGCCCCAGAGTTGCCAACCAAAACGCGAACATCGAGGAGAACTGCCGAAAGCAAAGATGCCAACGAGGGCTTGGAGACTGCACATGCTCGAGGCCAGGGGGAATGTGGTAGGTTTAATTAAAGTCATTATTCCTTCAGGAAATACAGGGGGAAACAAAATGCACATCTAGCTGCAGGCCCTCACGTAGGCAGAGCTGTGCCTAATAACAGGTGCCATCTCTCTGTACCAACGCTGTGTTTCTGGGTGACAGGCTGCTGAGTTTGCTGTCCTGGGTCCAGAACTCCTTTTATTAGTTTTTGCAAAGGTAGGTTGTTAATTCTGGAGCCAGATACACACAGCAGCTGGGAGTGTGAATCCTTAACTGGCTGAGGGACTGGTGATCTCCCTGCTGTTGCTTAGAGAAGCCCTTGGAGTTCTTTTAACTTAATGGCTGTTGCCTGCAGCTCCCTAAAGACCAGAGCCTGAGCACAGAGCTCTCTGATCATATCCTCTTCCCATTCCCTGGCAGGAGCTATCAGTGGGATCTCCCACTGCATCTGAGTGCTGGGTAATCTGCTGTGTTCAAGCCACTTTACACTACCACACTGCATAATTTAAAGCAGGGGTGATAGCTCGGGTTTAGCAAGCCCCATAAGGGAGGTTTCTTCACTGTTCCATCCTACCAGATTTGTGCTTGCAGCACGGAAGGATATTACTCTTGGCAGGCACCAAATATCATTTCAGTGAGGGACAAAAAGGTATTTACAGAGTCTTCCATAAAATTAAACTTCCAATCAGTTTTTTCAGGCACTTACCTTCCATTCTGAGGTAATAAAAGCAGTGGTAAAAGGCTGAGTGAGCAGAGATTTGTATGTAGCTCTGTGTTTGAAAAACAAGAATGTAAAATGAAATGGCAGTGGGGTTTTTTCCAGCTCCTGTTGAGGCTTCCTCTTCTGACCATTCATGTGACTGACCTCTTTTGTGTAGTGTCAGATCACCCACTGGTGCATGTTTCAGTAACCAATGTACATCTGGGCAGAGGAGGGGGGAAAAGAGGGGATTTAAAATGTCAGTAGAAGAAAGTATCAGTGACTCAGGAAGGAAGGTTATTTACCATGTATAGGAAGTATAATTGCCTATTATTACAAGCTTTTGAAGTTAAAATAATTTCATTTAAATACTTGAGAGCTTTGAGAAATTCAAGTACAGCAGGCATAATATGATTTTAACATTATGCTGGGAATCATTTCATTCTTTACTGTGGAAGAAATTTTTTCACAATAAAGTTTTATTGTAGTTTCCCTTCCAATTGTCAGTGTTTCCATGGCAAGTCCAGCAGCTGATTCTCAGTGCTAGCTGCTGGTTTTCTCTGAATTTCTGCACCTCTCCTGTGGCACTAAGGCCATGGTCTGGTTCTTCTGGCTGTCCAGGTCCCCCTGAGTCCTGTGGGAATGGTAGAACTGCAGTGTTCCTGTGCAAACATGTTGTCCTCACAAAGTGCACAATTTTTATTTTTTTTTCAAATTGTCTCTCCTTCACCAAAATCCATTCCTCAGCCAAAATCCTACCCATAGCATGATGATCACCAATTTGTGACTAAGAAGCATCCTTCCTTATGACTCTGCTTCATCTCCCTTCTTGCTGCCTAGTCAAGCTGTAAATGTATATGCTGCCCTGCAGGCATTCCTCCTTTGGATTAGAATGCCACTGGAGTGCCTGGCCTGGGAACGAGCCCCTCTGTCAGTCAAACACAGAGACCTTCAGGACTCTGTATGAATTTATTATAAACCATTATTCATTTTTAAGTACAGCTTGTAAGTGGAGAGAGGGTCAGCCCATGGCTTCCCTCTGCAGCAGTGCTGCTGGAGGAGGCTGGCTCTGCCCCTTCTCTCTGTTACTCTACAAAGCTGAGCTTCTTCACAGTGGTATGACCTGCAATGTCATGTATAGATCTGGATTTCTGCTCATGAAACAGTTACTTCCATTCCCCACAAAGGATGGCATCAGGAAAATGAGCGGGGAGCCTGGGGATGGAGGTGGGTTACAGTGGTGCCTTATTAATTGAGGGTCAGCAACTCAAAAGACAGCAATGGCTCAGGGTCTAAAGCAGAGGCCTCTTTGTATTTATCTTCTTCACAGTGTGAAGTTTAGACAAGTCTCCAGATGTGAGGAGGGGGATCTGAGCACAAACATGTAGTGTTTGTATGTCCCTCTTCCAGTCAGAAACCCACAGGGAAAGTAGTTTGGCAGCCACCTCAGGAATGAATGGATCATGGACCACGTTCAGTCCAGGCTTGAGTGTGGCTGCACTAATTTTTAATTTCTGCTCAACATTGTGTCTGTTTAGAGAAACCTGCACCTTTGGAGGATTGATCCTGTAAGAAAATGGGTTATTCTGGCTCTTTGAGCACTGCTCAGTAAACTTCCCTTTTCCCTTGCAGATGCCCTGGATCATGAACCTGCTGTTTCTCCCTTGCTCCCACGGAAGGAGAGAGTGGCTCTGGAGAGCAGTTTGAATGAAGATGAGCGGCTGCTTCCAAAAGACAAAAAGCACAACCTCTTCAGTGCCCTGATCAAGAAGAAGAAGAAAACTGCCCCTACCCCTCCGAAACGGAGCAGCTCCTTCCGGGAGATGGACGGACACTCGGAGCGCAGGGCGGGCGCGGAGGAGGAGTGCAGGGATGCTGGCAACGGAGCTTTCATTGCCCCCCCTGCAGACACAGCTGACCCCTCCAAGTTCCAGAGCCCGAGCAATGGGGCTGGTGTCACCAATGGGATCGTGACAGGGAACTCTGGGTTCTTATCTCCCCACTTACGGAAGAAATCCAGCACGATGAGCAGCAGCCGAGGGGTGGCTGGTGAGGAGGAGAGCAGCTCCAACTCCAGCAAGCGTTTCCTGAGGTCCTGCTCAGCCTCCTGTGTGCCCCATGGAGCGAAGGACACGGAGTGGAAATCTGTGACCCTGCCTCGGGATTTGCAGTCCACGGGACGCCAGTTTGATTCCTCCACTTTCGGGGGGCACAGAAGTGAGAAGCCAGCACTGCCTCGGAAGCGGGCGAACGAGGCCAAGGCTGACGTGTCTGTCAGGGGAACGGTGACCCCTCCTCCACGGCTACTTAAGAAGAATGAAGAGACTGCTGATGATGTGTTCAAAGATGTAGAGTCGAGCCCTGGTTCCAGCCCTCCCACCCTGACGCCAAAACTTGGCCGTAGGCAACCTGCTGCCCCTCCTTCCTCCAGCGGGCTCCACAAGGATGATGGAGTCAAATCCAGTGCCTTAGGTACCACTGTGATGATGGACCAAGGTTCTGCTGCCAAACCCAACCCTGCTGGGTTCGTGGGGGCCAGCAAAGCTTCCTCTGAGGAGCCACGCCTGAGGAGGCTCAAGCAGAGCTCGGAGTCGGCAGGGAAGGACAAAGGGAAGTTATCGAAGCTGAAACCAGCCCCTCCACTCCCACTGTCTTCATCCTCCATTGCCAAGCCTGGGAAGGTTTCTCACAGCCCCAGCCATGAAGCAACAGCAGATGTGGTGTCTGGGCCGAAATCCAAACAGTTGACTCAGGTTGGAGAGGCTGCAGGCAGTGATGCTGTCAAGCCAAACCAGTCAGGGGAAGGTGTGAAAAAGCTGGGGATCCCCTCTGTACCAAAGCCACAGTCCTCTACAAAGCTGCTGCTGAGCACAGCAACCCCAGCTGCCTCTTCCTCATCCGTACCCTCTGCCCCAGGCGGGGACCAGACATCATCCACAGCCTTCATCCCCCTCATATCCACCAGGGTGTCGCTGCGGAAGACCCGGCAGCCCCCAGAGAGGATTGCCAGCGGCACCATCACCAAAGGGGTGGTGCTGGAGAGCACCGAGGCTCTGCGGCTCGCCATCAGCAAGAACTCTGAGCAGATGGCCAGCCACAGCGCCGTCCTGGAGGCTGGCAAGAACCTCTACACCTTCTGTGTGAGCTACGTGGACTCCATTCAGCAGATGAGGAACAAATTTGCCTTTCGGGAGGCCATCAATAAGCTGGAGAACAACCTGCGGGAGCTTCAGATCTGCCCGGCCACCGCCGGCAGCGGCCCCGCGGCCACCCAGGACTTTAGCAAACTGCTCAGTTCCGTGAAGGAAATCAGCGACATTGTTCAGAGGTAGCAAGAAACCAGGCTGAAAAACAAAAAAGTGAATCAGTCAATCACAATGGGCCAAAGCCAGCTGTGGAGGGAGTAAGGTGTGGACTGACAAGGCTGTGGGCTGTGCCAAGGACGCAGACTGTGAATGGACGCCCCAGCCCCGAAGGGCAGGGCTGTGTTCAGGAGGCACTCCCCACCCTCTGAACTCAGATTCCCTGTGTTTCATATTCTTGTAATCGTCTTATCTGTGGAGTTCTTGCCTTGTGGACTACAAGACTAAATGCTGATGTCACACCATGCCTTTTTATTAATATTTTATTGTTCTGGACAGACCAGTAAGACTGAAGCCAGACTGGTGGACACTGAGATGCCATCCTCCTCAGGAGGACTTTGTACCATTTTTATTCCCTCCCTCTGCCCCTCTGTACATGAGGATGAGTGTCTGGATAGCAATATACCCACTGCATTTCTTGGGAGAGTTTGCCCAGCACATGGCCCTGGCCCAAGTCTGACATTTACCTGACACTAATGCAACAGATTTGGTGCTTGGGAGGGAAGGGGGAAAATTATTAATGTATGGTTTTTTTAATGACACAGTGCTACAAGTGATGATTGCCCAAATCCTTCCTCTGATTCCACCTGCCACCCTTCATTTCTGTGTTCTCAGTAGTTTCTCAGTGTTGCTGAGCTCCAGTGAATTGCTTGGGCTCGCAGTGTTGGAGGCACCTGCTGAAGTCACAGCCCAGGAGCCTGTTTGTGGCTCTCCCTGGCAGCAGAGCAGGCCTGGAGAAGGTGTGGAGGAGGATGTGCTGTGGTGATGTCTGACACTAATTGGGCTGGTGTTTGGGGTGGGTGTCACAGAGCGGCTGGGAGGGTGGCAGTGGGAAGAGATGGCTCAGGGTGAGTTCTGAGACACTGCCGTGCCTCCAGCAGCTGCTCTGGCTGAGCCTGCACCGCACAGTGCGTGAGAGCTGCTGTGTCTCCAGTCCAATTTCCAGCTTTTTGTTTTGTGAAGGGAGGTGGAGCCTGGCCCCTGCCCTCCTGCAGAGCCCTGTGCTTTGATGGGCTGTGGTGCCTGCCTTTCTGTGCCACTGGAACCCCTGGGAGGAGCTCCAGTGCCAGTTCTCTGGGTTAAAAACATTCCCACCTTCATGCCAGCGTGGTTCCATCCAGCATCAAACAAGGATCTGTGGAGACTGCAGACACTTCTCTGGGGTTCACCTCCCCAGGGAACTGCCACAACATGCTGACAGCAAGAGTCCTGGCCTGCCTTGCCAAGGTCCTGTGACCTTCCCAATTAATGCTGGGAACTAACTGTGACTCGTGACCATAGTGAAAGAACAAGGTTTAGGGCTATTAACAGTGCAATTTAACTCCTCTTAACAGTTCCAAACATGAGAAAAACACATTTCCCGTTTTCTGGTCCCCTGTAACTCGTGACCCCTCTTGTGTATCTTAAACACTAATTGCCTTCAATTGTATTTTATGCTGTTCTCTTTGGAACTGTTTGTTTTGTATCTGATTTCTAGTAGTTCACTCGTGTGTGTTCATGCCACTTCTCACCCTCACAAACAGCCATGACTTAACACATGACAAATGTTCAAAAGAAAATACACACTTCTGCCACAGGCTGCCTTTAAAAATGTAAGAAAAAACCCAACCCTTGAATTGTCTCTTTCCTCGAGGTACTGTTTTTACTTTGATAACATATTGTGCCACTATATTATACATTTGTATCTCGTTATTACACACTTTTGTAGACTTGTCTTTTTTACAGTGTGTAAATAGCTCTGTCCTTCATCTCTGTGATACTTAAGGGGGTCATTTCCCCTTTAATTTAGTTCAGTACAGATTGTTTCTGTACATGACTTTCAATTCTTCTCTTTCTCTATTTCCATTTTTTTGATTTGTTTTTTTATTCCAGTCTCTCTTGCGTAGTATATTTAAAAATAAATCAATGTTGAGGAAAACTTGTTTGTCTGTTGGTGAGGCTTTTCCAAGCAGTTAAGTCCCCTTAGACTCCTCATCCAAAACCAGGAGTTCCCTGTTTGGGTTCACTGTGACCCTTCAGCACAGTGGGATGGTCAGAGCCAGGCCAGCAGCCCTTTCCCTGTTCTTTTGATCTGCTTCTGGAAAGTCAGGAGAGAAAAGAGATGCACAGAGTAAGACTGTGTCATCACCTCTCCTGAATCAAAGACTTTGCTGTTGTATTCAAGGAGATTTATATCAGAGATTTGACTGCATTTCTCCTCTGTTAATGGTTTGTATTCTGTAATTCAGCTGCTGTTGTGTTTTCCTCCTCCTCTGCTGTGAAATGACCCATGAGTTTCTCTCCTCATACAGTTCCCTCCTTCAGTTTTGGTTGCCCATTCTTATTTTTTGTTTCCCTTCTAGTAAACCTTGAGGGAGGGACATTTCCAGGTACTGAGCAGCCACTGCTTTGATTAATGAAGATACTGAAGACTAAAACAACAACGAGAAGGAAACAAGAGCAGGTGACAGTGTGTGGTGTGTCTGAGGTGCCACAGTTCCACAGTGATGTTTTAGGGTTGTAACCCAGTTCTCTGCATTTCTAATCCCCTCTGTAAATCCCTGGTGAAATTTGTGGGTCCTGGCAGCAGGATCTGCTCACTCCTGGGCTGGGGGGACAAAGCTCATGGGAAACCTTGGTCTGCTGTGACAGCAGCTGCATTGAGCTGCAGGTGAGGATGAAGAAGGTGAAGGAAAAGGAGGAGGATGCACTGGTGAATATAAACAACATTAATGGTCTGCACTTGGCAAAGCACAGGCACAGCAAAGGGATGAGCTGCAGTGAGCAGCACTCTGGGAGTTCTGGGTGGGATTGTGACCAACACCCTGGCAAAGGTCAGTGTCCAAACCTGGGTGTGATGAATAGCTGTGGGTGAGGGAAGATGGAGAAGCTTCACCTGCCTCTAAATGCAATCACTCCTGGTGATTCCCATCTCTGCTGCCTTAAGGGACCAGTCCATGGTGTCGTGGGAAGGCAGAGGCCACTGACCTGGCTGGGGAAAGCCCCCAGATCTGCAGGGCTGGGAGTGAGAGAGGGGATTAAAGGCTAAATTTAGCTGAGTACAGTAGGAGTTGATTTAACAGATCGATGCATTTAACAGTTTGATTGCTCCAATTTTCAAGGCTATTGAGCTTGAAAGTGAGAGTGCTCTGGGGGAAAAATAGCTGTGTTTGTGGTTTTGTTTTGGTTTTCGTGTCTTTGAAATTACAATGTTCACTCTTTTAAGTTTTCCTTTAATGTCATCTTGCTTTTTATTGAGAAGTTGCTTGTCACAAGATGTAAAATATGGTCAGTGTTTTATGCTCACTCTTTTTCTTACAAATCCCATGTTTTTATGGTCAGGCTGGCTGTGTTTTCAGATGTGCCAGACCCCTGCCTGTCCCCCAGGATGGTCAGGGACAGCCCACAGCCTCTCCCTTGGCTGACATTCATTGAAAAGAGAGGAAAATACACCTAAGCAGTGTCACCTCTGAGGAGAGGGTTCCATCATCCTCTGTGCCTCTAAAAGCTGTCTGAGCAGAGTGGGACACTCCTTGTCCAAGGTGAGACATGGCCTTGGTGATGCTCCTGCGTCAATTCCTGATGCCTTGACAGTGCCAATGTCCCTAAAGCTGTGGGTGGGGGACAGCCCTCGGTAATTCAGTGTTGAGGCTGGGCTCAGGGCTGTCCTGCCTGGCAGTGCCAATGTCCCTAAAGCTGTGGGTGAGGGACAGCCCTCGGTAATTCAGTGTTGAGGCTGGGCTCAGGGCTGTCCTGCCTGGCAGTGCTGCTCCGTGGCAGATCCAGCTCAGCAGAAAGCTGACCTGCAAACCAGGCTGTGCTGAGTGTTTTCCCAGCCATCACCCCCTGCTGAGGGTTCTGTGTTTGTCCTACCATCAATTCTGCTGGTAAAGGTCCCACCTGTGCTCCTGCAGCCTGCATGACCCAGTTATGACACACTGAGCCTCTCCATGGGTCCCTCGGACACAATTAAACCAGGCTCTTCCTCTGCAGAGGATCCTTGGGGTTTCTGGGGTTTGCTGTTCCTGTTGTGTGTGTTTGTCGTGCTGCAGGTCTGCCTGGGGTGGAGGAACAGAGAGGGGCAGCTGCAGAGTGCAGCAGATGAGCAGAGGCCAGGGCAGAGCCAAGGGTTGTGCCTGGGCAGGGAAGGTTTTTGGGTGTTTGATGGAGAGTGCCAGCAGTGATGGCAATCCCAGCAGTGATGGCAGTGCCTGCATTGCTCTCCACTGACCGTGTGTGGAGGAACCCAGGACCTGTTTGATCTTTATGGATTGATGGGTGGGTTCTGAGCTCTCCACCTCTCCAAGATGTTCTGGGTCTGGGTGTCCCCTCGGGAGCTGCTCTCCCCATCAGGAGCAGAGGAACTGGGAAGGTGTGTTGCTCCCTCTGGGAGCTGGGTGGGAGATGCCATGTCCAGTGTGCAGGGTTGGACTTTCCATCCCCTCAGGGGCCGTTCTTGGCATGTTCCCCCCTTTTTCCTCCCAGCCACACCCCCAGGCTCCAGGCAATTATCTTCCATTCACTTTTACCTCCCCTTCCCAGCGCTAATCACCAAGGAGAGGCAATCAAGAGCCTGGAATGCTGCCCCTTCCCAGGCACCCTGAGGGGAGTTCAGGGATGCCATGCCCCCCCTGCCCCCTGTCACAGCCTGGCAGGAGCCTCTTTCCTGGGGTGATGGCACTGCCCTGGTGGCACCAAGCTGCACACCGAGGAGCCCTGAGGCGTGGGGGCTGAGCCCAGCTCTGTCCCACCCGCCAGGTAAGTGCTCCAATTTTCAGCCAGTTCCACAGAGGTTATTGCACATCAATCAAAGCCTCGTTATGTGTGAGCTTTTATGAGGCTGTTCAGAGCCTGTTCCTCTCCGGGACTTGAGTGCAGGAGCCCAGGCATCCCCGCAGCCACAGCAGTGCCCAGCAGGTTTCCTTTCCCTTTCCGCAGCAGTCAGTGCCACTTTCCCCTGCAATGATCCATCACAGCGAAGCCAGGGATTTACCAGCCTCACTGACCCAGAGTTACTCCAAAACTCTTCCCCCTTCCTCCCTTCCATCCCTCCCCCCGAGTCCAGCGCAGGGTAAAATTGATCAGTGCGTGTTTATTGATGGTTTGAACACTCAAAAGAAAGGGGTGGGGGGAAGTCGTTGCCATAGAAACATCGATAAAGCTCCGTCTCTGTGCGATGCGAGCGCGGCGCCTGCGTCCCGATCCAAACAGGGAATTGAGAGGGATGGAGATGGGTTTGGGGGTGCCTGGGGTGGGGACCTGCGTGGGCTCAGCCACCCTGAGTCTCTGCTGTGCTCCCCGGTGTGCGATGGTCAGGGCTGCAGGGATGCAGGGCAGGGAAAAGCCCTTCCTCACCTTTACTGCCATCGCTCCAGGGCCAAATCCTGGCACTGTCTGTGTCCCTGCAAACCTGGAGACCCTCCCGGGATGAGCCTGGTCCTTGCCTCCATCACCCCCTACACCTGCTGCTTTCCCCTGGGTTCCAGCTCCTCCACTCAGCCTCAGCCCCTGCTGCTGCTGCCAGAACGACTCACGCAGCACTGCATTAAGTGGTCTGTCTGCTTGATGGATATTACAATGCACCTCTTGCAGCCTGATTTAGGGTTTTTTTAAATCTTTTTACTCCCCCAACCAAGTCCTGCCACGGTCTCTGATTTTTGAGGGTGCAATTTAGCGCTTGCAAATCATCTCCCGGCTCATTTTTGTGCCTGCAATGAAGTATCAGCAGTGGCTCGGTGTGCAAGTTGCTGTTAGTGCCTGCAGCAGGTAGTTAGAGCTCTGATTGCTGGTACCTCTGGCAGGCACAGGGAAAACTGGGACTGGCAGAGCTAAATCTGCCCGAAAATGGGGAAAGCAGTGGTTGGGCTGTGGGGCTTTTCCCGTGCTGGCTTTTGGGGTTAATGGTTCCCAAAGCTGCACCACCGGTGACTGCAGCACCAGTGACACTGAGCACCTCTCAGTGGTCCTGGAAGGTGCAGGAGTTCTCATTCAGTCCTTCTGCACCCAAAATTCTGGGATGCAGCTGGGATTATAGGAGGTGATGAGGCCAGGAAGGCGTTGGAAGGGCCAGGCTGTCAGGCAGGAGCTGGGGTGGTGTGACAAGGACATTGAAGGTCAGGCATGGCTGTCTCACCCTGGGGAGGAGTTTGGGGATCAGGGCAGCAGCAGGGTGCTGGGGCTGTGACAGGGCTGGTGGTGCAGGGCAGATTTCCAGGCTCAGTAAGGACAAGATTTTCTTGAACCCTGCTGCTCTGCCCTGGTTTTGCAGGCAGGAGCTGCCTCGTGTAAGAGGCATCTTGACACTAAGCAGAATTTGCTGCCGGAGGGACTTTTCCTTAATAGGCAGGAGAGCAGCAACTCGGTGGAGAGCTCTGAGGGACCCTCTCCTCCCTGACGGCTGGCCCTGGACTACAGGCAGTCCCTGGGGACTGTCAGCACCAGAATTATCCTGCTGTAAGCCTCCAGCCTTGCTGCCTGGCCTGCCACCCCTGCCCACGCCCTTGTGCCATCCCTGCTCTCTGCCAGCCCTGCAGCACCAGGCCCTTTCCCTGTGCCCCAGCAAAAGCTCTGTGTGATCAGGGAAGGGATTTGGTTATTCCTCCTTAAGGCACCCTCCTCTTCTTCCATCGAATCTGTCGGGAGCAGGGATGGGAGATCTCGAGCAGAGCTGGGAGTGGAGCAAACGCAGCGTCCCCCCTCCCCAAGGCAACCCCGGCAGCAAAACCCCCCAGTACCCTTCTGTCCAAGCAAACCCAGGTGAGACGGGAGGGAAGGACGGGACGGGGTGACCCGCAGGATGGAGGGAACCAAGTCCAGGCTCTCATCTCCCAAAGCGGAAGGTGAAGCCCCCTTTTTTCCTGTTGTAGCCAGTGAGCTCCTCCGCCAGGTTGCCCAGGGTGCCGCTGCGCTTCTCCCCTCCGCCGGGCAGCAGCTCGGGGCCCCCCCGCCTGCCCGGCCGCTGCCCGGCCCCGGCCGTGCCGTATCCCCGCAGCTCCCGGGCGATGCTCAGCAGCGCATCCAGCTCCTCGCTTCTCCTCCGCTGTGCCCCTGCCCTCCAGCCGGGACCCCGGCCCTCCGCCGCCGTCTGCCAGCCGGGAGCGAGCACAGCCCCTTCCCCCGGCGGGCCCGGCTCCCACCGCTCGCCCGGGGGGAAGCAGGCTCCCAGGCTCAGGAGGAACAGGCAGGACAGCGAGTAGGGTGCTCTCATCTGGGGGAAGCACAGGAAAGGGGGAGGAATATCAGTGAAGCTCCGAGCATCCTCGGGCAGCGGCTGAGGCAGTTCCCCATCCCAAACCAGCCCCAAGCACCCACTGCTCCTTCTGCAGCCTCCACAGCAGCACCAGCACCAGCGGGGCTGGGAGTCTGAGCCTCCCCCTGCCCCCTGAGTGCTCACAAATCCCAGCCTTGCAGGGTTCAGCGCTGGGCTGTGCTGGGCTGGGGCTCCAGAGCTGCCCCGCTCCTCTTGGAGCATCACCCTGATCGTGCCCACGAGCGGGTCCTGCCGCTGTGCCTGGGTGACACAGGGGCACAGGAAGGTGTTTGGGCTCCCTCTGCCTTTATGAGGCTCGGGGCTGCCCCGGCAGAGGGGTCTGAGCAGAGAGAAGGGAGTGAAATCCTGGCGTGACCTTCAGCAGCGTCAGGGCTGCTCTGCCTCCCTTCCTGCTCCCACAAACGCTCAGAAAGAGGAAACGGGTTGTATTATTATTATTATTATTATTATTATTATTATTATTATTATTACTATTTGGGATATTGCCTTAAGAGCTGCTGCAGGTGCTGGGGGCCTGGCTGGCTGCTCCATGTTTGCCTAAGGTGGATTTTTCTCACTCCTGCACCAGTCCCTGCCTGCCCTTCCCAACACCCTCAGCCCGGAGGCTTCACTTTGGGCTTCACCCCTGCCTTTCTCACACCTCGCCTCTGTTCTGCTCTCTCCCTTTTAGCACCCTTTGCCCGTCATGGAGCCAAATTGCTGAGTCCTGTCCTGGGGTCTGGGGGTGCTGGTGGGTCCCCAGCTGCTTCCCACCAGCCTTTGACCCTCCCTGGCTGTGCTGCCCATCGAGGGATGCAGGGACAGACAGACAGCAGTCACACACTTACCTCTGCACCTCGGTGCTGCCCAGTGCTGCCACCCTGGCACCTCTCTGCCCGCCCAGTGTCCGGATGAGCGGCCAGCCCGCCCTGGGCCATTAAATAGCCACGAGCCCTGATTGCCATGTCACCCCTTGGGCGTGTGGCCACAGGGAGGAGAGGGTGGGACCCTCGGGGAGGGAGCTGAAGGGGGGATGGAGGGACAGGGGTTGGTGGAGCTGCCACAATGGGAACGCAGCAACACCGCTCATTAACGCGCCGCCTTCGTTTGCTGCCTCATTTGGAGGAGCAGCTGGGAGCTGCCCTTGCGTCCCTCCCTGGCAGTTGTCAGGGATGCTGCTGGGATGGAGGGTCTCATCTGGGGGCCCAAGTGTGTCCCTCTCACCCAGCTGGTGTGTCCTTGTGTGCAGCTGTTGGGGGTCCCACACAAACATTGGTGAGCACAGACACCCCTGGAGCCCCCTGCACCCCCAAACCCGCCCAGGGCCTGGCTCCACAGGGACATCTCCAAGAGCTCCCACCCTCCCTGGTCAACACACACAGCCACCAGTGGTGGAACATCGTCCCCAAGGCACCCTGCTGCCCCTCCAGGTCTGTCCTGGGCTGTGGCAGTGCAATGGGAGGTGGCAGCAGGGAGGGACTGGGGGCATCGCTCGGTGCTCTGTCCATCAGAACAGGGAGCAGGTCCCCTTGGCACAGACACCTGCCACCCTGCCAGCCCCAGGGCCACCCCACGGTCCTGCAGGGAGCCCTGGGAAGCCTCCTCAGCCCCTTGGGTCTCCCCAGTTTTTGTTTTGCAGGGTGGTTTCAGTGTGGTGGGCAAGTTCCCAAGGATGCTGTGCCGTGAGCCTGGCACGGGGAAGGAGCCATCCCCCAGCAGTGAGGAGCTGCACTGATCCAGTGTCACTCCCTTTGCTGTCACCACCTCTGGCTGTGTCCCCACAGGCTGTCACAGCTGTCACACGGTGAGTAACGATGAGATCCTTTTATTAAGGAGTTTAGAAAGTCCACATGTACAGCATTGGACACACTCACACACGACCTAGACTTCACAGCACTGCTACACACCACGGCCTGGCCCAGGGCTTCTCTGGGGAGTTCATGGCACATCCCAGAGCCCCAGCCACCCCTGCCCACCCCTTCCCAGGGAGGTGTCACCACGGAGGGGTTTAACCTAATCCGGGGCCATGGAGCAGTGCGTGAGCTCTTGGGAATAATCCTGGGAAATCCTGCTCTTGGCATGGATTAAATACCCCTCGTGCAAGTCAAAACAAAGTCTCTGGGGCTCCTGGGTGACACAAGGGTGTGCTACCAACAAATCAACGTACAATGTTCCCTCCCCAGCACGGCAGAACGCCGCTGGAGGGGCCTGGGGGGGATGAGCCTTCCCACCTGGCACATGGGTCCATTCCTGCCCAAAGCATCAGAAAACCCAGCTACAGCTAATCCACCAAGATAACTGATCGAAAAATAAAGATGGGTGCAGGCAGGACCCTTTCCAGAAAGGTCCAGTGGAATACAAGAAGCTCCCTGGAATCGGTCAGGGCTCCTGCAATTGTGCTGAGAAATTCCACTGCTGAGTTCCCCCAGTTCCCATTGTTCCAGAAAGCTGCTCTGGGCATGGATGGAGTGCGTGGAGCTGAGTGCCCTTCACCCAGAGCTCATCCTCACCTGAGGGCTCTGAAGAATCTCTCTGGCAGAGTAAAAAGCTGTGGTGATCCCCATGCAGCATTTGTCCACTTCTCTGTCAGGGCAGACAGACAGGGACTCACCCAGTAGGTGAGAGAGCTTGTCCAGCAGCACAAGATCTGAGGTGGGGAAGGCTTAAAAAAAAGAAGAATCACAGAGGGAAGTACAAACCTGGCACAGTTGGGAAGCTGAGCCTTTGATCTCCCCGTGCTTTAAGCTCCCCTGGAAATGGAGACTGCAGAAGTTTTCCTCCCTCCTCAGTCCATCCTTATGTCTGATGGTGTTTCCTGGGGCCAGGGCTCTGCTGCAGCACAGGCAGAAAATGATGAAAAGGGTGACAGGGCTCCGTCTGTTTCCTCCTCTCCTGGTCCAGAGTCTGCTCACATTTGGTTCTTGGCTTTTTTTGGACAAAATCCCTCATTTGAGTCCTTCCAGGGAGCCAGCAGGAGACACCAGTCCCACACCCCATGGCAGCTCCTGCCTGGGCCGGCTGCTGCTGCTGCTGCTGCCCGGTTATCAGAGCCCTGCAGATGCTAAGCCCCACTCGGGGCTTCTTTTTTGCAAAACCTTAACGGGATTTGAGGAAATGAAAGGCTTTGGATATCTGCAGGTGCAGAGCCAGTGCCGCAGCTCAGCCGGGGTGGAAATGGATGCGGTGCCCAGGCCAGCAGTGAGCAGAGGGGGCTCACGGGGAGGTGTGGCTGAGCTGCCCGAAGGGTTTGGGGAAAGGTCACGGCTCTTGGATGGTGACAGTCCCATGTGAATCCCACTGGGTCTGGTTGGGAGGGAGGGGCTGTGAGATGCAGGCAGAGCTGTGCTGGGGAGTGAGCCTTCCTCGCCTCCTCCTCTTCCTTGTTGTGCTCCCTGTTTGCCCAGCACTGCCAAAACAGCTCCGTGCCGTGCTCAGTTCGGGGTGTGTGTCCTTGCAGCGCTGTTCTGGCTCACTTTGGACTGTCCTGACCTGCTGGGAGGCCCCAGGAGTCAGGACAGGGACAATGGGGACTAAGGAGCTGGTGGTGGTCCCTCCCCAGCTGCGCTGCTCTTGCAGAGGCAGAGGAGAGCGTTCTGCAGTCCGGAGAAGGAATTGCTGGCACGGTCAGGCTGACCCAGCTGAGCCCTCCCCGTCACCAGTAGCACCATGGGGGGAGCTGGAGCTGTGGAGCAGCAGCCTCATCCCAGTCCTGGGGTTTGGGGGGCCTGGGGTTCCCCATGACAAGTGCCCCCAGTCCCTTGGGGCAAGTCCCCCCTCCAGCTTGGCAAGCCCACTGCCAGGTGTCAGTGCCAGAGCAGAGGTGACCAGAGGTGCTCAGCCTGCCTGGGCTGCTGCCTCCCTGCAGGCAGCCCCTTTCCTTCCTTGCAGGACCCTGCTGGACATCTCTGCCCAAACACCTGCATCCTCTCTGCCCCAGCCACGAGCACAGCTGTGGGTCACGCTCTGGACACTTGTTCTGGCTGCAGGGAGCCATGGCAGTGGGAATCAAAGGTGTGGCAATGTCTGTGGGTGCCAGCGAGCCAAAATCACCCTCACTGGCAGCAGGTGCTCCCCAGGGGCCCCTGAGAGGTGGGCACACCCTCAGAGAGGATGGGGAGGATGGCAGCTGAGGGAATGGGTCTGCAGGGCGGTGGGGAAGGGCAGGGGAGTGGGGAGGGGGCGGTGCTCATGCCATCAGCTAATTCTCCTCCCGGATGGGCCGGATCTTCATCTCGGTGAACTTGAGGGAGTACTGCCAGCCGGTCCAGGAGGACCACTCGATGCCGTCGGCGTAGGAGCTGTGGTGGCCGCGCAGGTACTGCCCATTGAGGTTGGACGTGTGGCAGTTGCGGTACCACCAGGCGCCGTGGTAGAACGCGGCGCAGTTGTTCTCCGAGTGGTCGTTGTCCAGGTCCTTGGTGGTGAACTTCATCCCGTTGTGCTTCAGGAAGGAGTCACCTGTCCCAGGGGAAGGAGTGCCGATGATCCCTGCCCTGTGGGGCTCCTCCAGCCCAACCTCACCCCAGCTCCAGCTCCCTGAGGCCGCAGGGACGCAGCCACTGGACTCTGGAGCAGCCCAGCAAGGGGGTTTGGGGTGTGTGGGTTCCCCCTGCCCTACCTGCTGTCCCTGAGTAGTCGGCGATGGTGATGGGGTACCCGTCCTCCTCGGGGTCCACAGAGAACAGCCCCACCCCGAAGCTGCCGTAGTGGGCGAAGGCGGTGCCGTTGTCAAAGTCCTCCAGGTCGATGCGGAGCTCGTAGCTGCCCTGCACCGTCAGCAGGTGGATCCTCTTCAGCCCTGCAGAGAGAAAGGGGTGAGTGTGGGGATGCCAGGGGCCCAGCCCATCACTCCCAGGACGTGGGTGCTGTCCTGAGGGTCTCTGTGTCCCCCCCATCACAAAGGAAACCCCAAACCTCCCCAGGGAGTGCAGGCTTCGAGCCCTGCCAGCCCCACACACCTAGCCAGTGCTCTCCTGTCAGCTTCCCAAAGCCATCCCGGTAGGCTTCCCAGCCGCGGAAAAAGTTCACAGAGCCGTCCTCCCGCCGCTGGAACACCTGGGGAGACACCAAGAGCATCAGCTGTGGGGCTGCTCCCAGCCTGTGTGCCCCAGGCAACCCCTGGGTTCAGGTAAAACCTTCTCAGGATCCCTGTCTGGAAATGTGAGCAGAGCTCGGGAAACCATCGGGTGTCCCTGGAGCAGTGGAATCCTGCTGCTGCCAAACAGCCGGGATTTGGTACTGCCCATGGGAGCAGAGACACGGGCAGCATCACCCGAGGTCTGTCCTGCAGCAGGTGCTGCCCAGGCCACTGGGGCTCTCCTGCCAGCAGTGGGTGCTCAGAGCTGTGCAAAAACCCAGCAGCTGTTTGCTCCTCCTGGATCTCCTTGCTCTCCTGGGCAGGCACCCCATTATAAAGCAACATCTCTGTGACAGCCTCATAAATCTCCCAGAGAAATTAAGAATGGGGCACTGACTGCTGTGACCCCTGCAGATCCCAGCCAGATCCCAGGGCTCAATGCAGCTTTTCTGCTCGGAGCCTTTCCCTTTTCCTCTCCCATCTGCTCATCAGCGTGTATGCCCTGTGTGTTTCATCCCCTTTTATCCACAGTTTTGGGTTTGATTTATTGACAGCGATCCAGAAAATGCTGCTTCATGCCCGACCATTTGAACTTAATTAAGCCTCCAGCTCTGGAATAATTGCATTAAAGTTGGCTGAGCAAGCCTGCCCCACTCCCACCGAGCTCTGTGTCCCCAAGGCCGTGGTGGGGATGGTGGGGACAGCTGGGGCACTTGGTGGTTTAGGCAGAGCCCTCCCAGGCTCTGGCAGCCCAGGGGACAGAGGACCCCATCCTCAGAGCTGGGCTGTGTTGCTGAGCTGAGCTTCCAGCATTCCAGGACTGGGGAATGTTGAGCCCTGAAATCAGCTGGGAAGCCACCACTTTGCTCCCCCTTGCTGCTTCTGCCCTCCTGCACAGGGTTTCACCCCGGCATGTGAAGCAGAACCACCTTGTGAAGCTCTCCCTGGCTTGCCCTTCCTCAGACGGGCATTTTTGGGGCTGTGTGTGCTGGCTGAGGCTCCGGCACACTCCTGGGCACGGCACAGCTCTGATCCTGCTGTACTTACCTTCTAGAATTAGAGCCTTAATTTTTATCCCTGCCTTGAGCACTTGAGAAGCTGTGGTTAAGCCCATTTAAAGGGGCTTTCTTCAGGCTTGCTGGGAAAGGGGGACAGCGTGGCTGGACAGGGGCCTGGAGCTGATTTTCCCCAGCCAGCAGCGGCTCCGTCGCTGGCGCGTGGGGAAGGCGGCGGATGCAGCACCAGAGCTGCCTCTTAATCGGCTTTGACCCACGGTTGTAAATAGGCCAATTGCCTGGGTGCTGCCCAGGGAAGGGTGTGGGACAGGGCTCCCCTGCCTGAGCCTTGACACAGCTCAGGAATCACCCCAGGAGGAGCCTTCAGTGCCCTGCTGCCCACCAGGCTGAGCTCCAAGGAGGCTTGAAAATCCTGAGTGTCCGGCTCCGTCCTCATCATCTCACATGCACTGTCCCTCCTGTGCCTCTTTTGTGCACCCAGCATGTGCAGGCAGGGCTGTGGGAGCTCCTGAGCCCCCTCTGAGAGAGCTGGGAGTGCTGGATGACCCGCAGGCTCATCGTGCTCCCGGCCCTGCCTCGCTGCTCTTTTCCTCCTCATCAAATATGCATCACCCCCTCTTAAGCAAAAAGGATTTCCCTCCCTTCTTTAAAGGCAAGGCTGAAATATTTATCTCCCTCATTCTCTGCCTCCCCCAGTCGCCCTTGTGGGGCAGGGACAGGTTCCTGCAAAGCCACAAACCCAGAAAAATGGGTTAAAAGCAGAGAAAAGTTGGAGCACCAACCTGTGCCTGCTGTACATGGAGGTGATGCTGAGGCACACACAGCACTGTTGCTTATGGAACTGGGATGTGGATCCCAGGGGATTTTGCCCCAGACGAGGAGAAGTGGAGGCCCAGGGACAGTTGGAGAAGTGTGGGACATTTGCAAAGACATTCTGAAGACAACATCAGATGAAAAGGCAACTTTTGGAGCCCTGCTGGGATGCTGAGCCTCTCTTGACCCATTATTATTTTAAGAAAGTGCCAGAGGTGAGTGCCAAGGGGGAACTGGGCTGGGCAGTCACAGGGCAGTCACTGCAACCAAAATCAGAGCTGGGCACAGGATTTGGATGCTCCCATCACTGACCCAGACCCACAACAGCCGTGCCTTGCTCAGCATTCCCAAGATCAGGGACAGGGAGCAAGCAGGACCCTGCCCCTGAGGATCGTGCTGCGGGCACAGTGAGGTCCTGGGCTCTTCCCGTGGCCTCGGAGCTGTCCAGGCAGGCGAAAGCTGAGCTCAGCAGCTCCCGAGCTCCCCAGTCAAAATTGATTCAGCTGCTGCCATCGCTTCCACCCACCCACCCACATGCAAATAAACCCAAATGTCAGGAGTAATCCAGAGAGGAGGAGGGAAGGGGAAGGGAAAAGGGAAGGGAAAAAGGAAGGGAAAAGAGAAGGGAGGAAATTTCCCAGGCTCTGCACCATGGCACCCAGCCGTGCCAGGCTTACCTGCAGCCTGGATCAGTCAGTGCCCCCAGCCCTGGGAGATGGCTGAGACAATCCCTGCACCCAAGGGACTGGAGGCACCTTTGGGACCCTCTACTGCACAGCAACCCCAAGAAACAGGAGCCCGGGGTGTGCACCCTCATCCCAGCTCTGGCTGTCTCTGCAGCACTGGGATCCAGCCCCTGGTTTGGCTCCTCGCCCCACCAGGGCAGGGCAGAGCCCAGGTGTCTGTGCCACTCCACTCCCAGGGCTTAGAATCACACGCTGTGCCCCCTCCCCAGCCCGAGCCCTCCCTCCTGCAGCAGCTTTCAATAAGCCTCTGAGTGCCTTGCTAATCACCTTGGGCTGCTCTTCAGGCTTGGCTGGGGCTGGTGGAGGCAGAGCAGACTGTGCACGGGGTTTGGAAGGACCCTCCACACCCTGAGCAGCCAGAAGGGTCCCCCTCTCCCCTCTGCAAGCCCCTAAGAGCTGAGGTTCCTGGGCTGTGCTGTGCCTCAGTTTCCCCACTGGAGCTGCTGGTCCCATCCCGGTTCCTGCTGCCCAGGGTGGGCTCTCGGAGGTGGAAGGCTCATCAGCCCCCGAGGGCAGGGGGGCTAAGCTCCCTCCTGGCCCTGCTCAAAGCTGCTTAGGGGAATCATCAGCTCGTGGGGATTTGTTTCCTAGAGCGCCCAGCTGGAGGGGTGCTGGCCAGCTCGGCTCACCCAGCATGTCCTCAGGGCAGAGGCTGCCAGCTCACCCCTCCTGCTGGGACCCACCACCTCCTGGGACCCCAGGTGATGCCCTCCAGGGCAGGGGGAGCTGTTTACACCCAGCTGGTGGCTGGGACAGGGGCTCCAGGCTGGGCAGGCAGTGCTGTGTGCCCCCATCCCCCTGCTCCCTGCCCCCACCGCTGTGATTGCGGGGCCATCGCAGCTGCCGTGACCAAGTGAATCGGACAGGGAGTGAATCAGCACAGCACCCGAGGTGCCCCAGGCACCCCTGCCTTGGATGAGGCCAAACACCCGGGTTTGGGGTCTGCCCTGAGCCCCAGCACTGCCTCACTGGGTCCATAAGGCAAAGCACAGCCACACGCCCCATGGCACAGCCACACTGTGCCCCAACCACATCCTGGTCCTGCTAAGAAGGACAAATTCCAGTGGTGGCATCCAACTCCCTGCCTGAATCTCCCTCCAGCTCCAGCCAAGCTCCCCAGAGCAGGGCAGGCCCTGGGCTCCAGCTCAGGGTTCTGGCTGGCACCACCGGGAAGCTCTGGGTGCACAGCCAGGCCCCCTTGCCATTTATTTCCCGTGTTGATGACACATCCAAGTGTCCAAAGTGACATTTCCCACCCCCAGCAGCCCAGCACAGGGCCGGCAGTGCCATCCCCCAGTGTCCCCAGCATGGTGGCAGCTCACCGTCCAGCCGCCCCCATCCGTTGTCATGTCACAGTAGACCTGGAAGCCATCAGGGAAGTGTGTGGGGAAGATGGAGTAAATCCCGTCCTCCTGCTGTCCGCTCACATAGATGTCAAAGCAGTCTCGGGGCCGGGAGCCTGCAGCACGGCATTGGGATGGGGTGGGATGAGGGGAAAGCTGGTTAATTAATGATCTAATTTAACTGCTTGCCATTTCTTCCAGGCTCCCAACTTTGCTTCCAGCTCTGGTTGCCAGCTTGGTGCTGCTTTGCTCTTTTCCTCCCTTCTCCTCTGACGCTCAGCAGTGCCGAGGGGGATGCCACCACCATGGGGACTACTCAGCAGCTGGTAGGGATTGACCCCATGTCCCTGTGTGATGGCAAGGGCAAGATGGGGACAAGGGAGAGCCGCTGAATGCCCTGGGAGGCTGTGGGCATGGACTCCCAGCTCCAGGACAGACTTGCTCAGCTGCATCCCAACCCAGCGCTGAGGACTGTGACTGTGCTGAGCCCCTGCAGGGCCACCCTCCACACCTGATGGAGGTGAATGCTCTGCCTGTGCCCCTGCTATGCTCTGTGGGGTGCAGAGGGGTTGGCAGGGGTGTGAAGGGGCTCTTGGGCTGGTTTATGAACAACTGGGAGTTGCACGGTGAGAACTCCCCTTCCAGGACCCACCCTTCCACCTCCCTCCTTCTCCACCTCCTTGCCACTGTATAAATCCCTTCTCCAGGATGGTTTGCCCCATGCTGGGTGGTTTTCTCCCTCCCAGCACACCCCTCTCCCCAGGGGCTGGCAGGGATGGGGCTCACCGTTGGAGCAGCCCCGGGGCCGTGCTCCCCTGGCCGGGGCTCGCTGCAGGTCAGCCTTGAGCCGGGGCCGGGCGCCGCCGCGCTCCTTCTGCAGCGTGTCCAGGACGTCACTGACAGAGCTCACCAGCCGAGCCATGTTGGTCTGGCTCTCCGAGAGCAGCTGTGGGCAGGGGACACACGGGGGGAACACGGAATTGTGGTTAAATGGTTAAATCCCTTCCACATCCCAGCCCCTTGAACACTCTGCCTGCTCCCACTGCTCAGCAATGCCAGGGTATGGGCTGGTGGGGACATAAATCACATAAAACATCTCTGTCGCATTTTGGCAGGGGTCAGGGTCCAGAGAAGCATCTATTACCAGCAGGGAGGAGAAATCCCCAAACCTGGGTGCATTGGTGCTGCCACCCCATGGGATAAAGAGCATCTGTGGGCCAAGGACAGGATGACGGAGGCGGCAGGAATAGCCGTGTCCTGAGGCAGCCGCCAGCTCTTCATCGTTCCCCGAGGTGACCCAGGCTGGGACAGTGACACAGGGTGGCCGTGGCAGAGCAGCAGCATGGGGAGTGAAGTGAAGCAGCAAGGAACAAGCAGCTCTGGACACGGGGACTTAAGTACCAGGAGGGTCAGGCATGGAGCATCCAGCCATGCCCTGGATCTTGCTATGACACCTGGCAGACCCTTCAGGTAAGCATTTCAACATTGGCTGGGAAATTTAGGAGACTGTAAAGAGGGGGGGCTGATTGTTGCATGAACTGCCCTTGAGAAGGCTCTGTGTTGAGCTTGGCTCTAGACCTGGAGCTGGGGCACCCACAAGACGGGAGGCTGCACACCTGGCTCGGTGGCACTGGGGCGGTTTGGCAGGGAGACACTTCCCGATTTCCAATTCCCAAGCACTTGCTTTCAACCTCAGCTCCTTCTCCTGGAGCTCTCCCCTGGCTGCTGTGGGCAGGGGCTGCAGGCAGCCATACCCCCAGGGACATTGGGACAGGGATTTCTATCCCCAGGGAGCCCTGCCTGGCTGACCTGGATGAGCCTGCCCTGCTCTCCCTGCAGGGCGCTGAGCTCCTGCCCCATGGCGCTGTGCCCCTTCTTGAGCCCGTCGCAGTCGGCGCGCAGCTGCACGGCGTGGGTCAGCAGCTTGGCCACCTCATCCGCCACGGTGACCAGCAGGGCCTTCTGCTGGCTCTTGGTGGCCTTGGCCTCGGCGTCGTGGTCGGTGACGGCGCGCAGCAGGGAGGTCTGCAGCCCCTCCACGCGGCCCAGGGTGCCGGCGGCGCTGGGGCAGTTGGGGTCGATGAAGATGTTGATGCGGGAGCTGTCGGCCTTCTCGATGGTCACCAGCGCGTTGGCTTCCTCGGGGTTGGTGCTGATGACGGGGGGCGACTCGGTGACGGGCGTGTGGTAGTGGTTCATGAAGAGGATGGCCCCTGTCACTGTCACCGCCAGGAGCACGGCCACCGAGAGCAGCACGGTGCACAGGATGTACCCACAGCTCATCCTCTGTGGGCAGAGACACGGACACGCCATCAGCACCCTCTGGCAGCCCCATCCCACACCCCTCCATCCCACAGGTAGGCTCAGCCCCACACGGGTTTTGGGGTCTGGCAGTGACATTGGCCATGGGGGTGGTGGTGGCACCCCAGGGAGCCCTGCGGCTGTGCCAGGGACGTGGAGGCCACGGGCGAACACGGAGTGAGCAGAGCAGCTAAACCCGCCTGGGAGCGGGGTATGAAATAATAACGAGAGCCAAGGCACGGCAGCCGCGGCTCCCGCTGCATGTTTTATTTACAGCGGTGATCCTCGGCTGGAGCAGCCCTGGCTCCCCTGGAGATGCTTGTGGGGCTGCCCTGGGCACAAATGTGGGGAGAAAAAGGGAAAACTCCTCGTGTCCCTCACGGCAGGGACCACAGGGTGGGTCAGTGCTGGGGTCACATTGCCCTGAGTGGCAGCATATCTCCCTTGTCACCTCATTCCCCGCTGGAGGGGGGCAGAGCTGCTCCCAAAGCCTTTGGATCAGTCCCAGAGCCTCCTGGCAAGGGAGAATTGCTGTGGGGATGGTCTCTGACCCCCAGCCCCTCTGGCAGCTCTGCTGCTGTTCAGACCCATCAGCTCAGCCTGTGGAACCTGCTCCGTGCCCACCAAGAGCCTTTTTTTCCCTGCAGAGCCTGAGGTGCCAGCACAGGCAGTGCAGAGGGAGTGAGCAGCCACCCGATCCCATCAGCTGCCGTCCCCCTCCACCTCCCCTGCTCGTTACACCTGCAGGACAGAGGCTGTGATTTTCCCCTGACCCTGGCCGCGGCTGTCACAAGGAATTGCAGGGCTGGCAGCAAACTGCAGATTCAGAGAGACAAAGACTACTTTCCCCAGAAACGAGGGGAAAATTGCTGCATCTGCAAAGATTTCCCAGGCCCTGTCCCCTCCCGTGCACATCTATCTGGAGTGACACCTTCCTTCAAGCACCCTTCATTTCATCCCCGCTCACGCAAACATTTGCATTAAGGTGACCCCAGCTGCAGCGGGGCTGGCTGGGGGAGCAGGGATGTCCCACCAGCCCCAGGGCATGCTCTGGGTTTCTCCCCCTCGCCTGGAGTGAGGCTGCAGATGCAAACAGCACTGGACTGAAGGGGAAGCCACCTGCAGGAACCGCTGTGAGGAGACAGCCCCAGGCTCAGCCCCTCAGCGCAGGTTAAAGGAGATGTCAAAGGCAATGAGGGAAACTCTGGGCAAGCAGGGGTTTGAGGAGTTGGCCTGGTGTGTGTAGACACGGACTCGTGGCTTGGGGGCACAGGGGACACCCAGGAGCAGCAGGATGTGGCAGACAGAGGTGGCAGATGTCCATTTTTCAGATCCCTATGTGGACACCCAGGACCTGGGCTCAGCTGGGCCCCTCAGCACCCTGCAAGCACAGAAGTGACAGGAGGGGTGGCTGCTGACCAGAGACCAGTGTCAGGTGGTTTGGGATCTACAGAGTGAGCAGGGACCCTGTCCCCGTGGTTGTCCTGGCTGTGACAGCACCCTCATCTCCAGGACTTTGTGCCCTCCCATCCTGCTGCTGCTGCTGCTGCCCACAGTGCTGACATGCCCGGCTCGAGGGGCACATGGAAGAGCTGCAGAGGCTCCTTACTGCTCCTCTGAGCTGTAAGAGCTCCCAGAACAGAGCCATGAACTGATGATGCTCTGCTTCCCACAGCCACACAAATCCCAACTGGGCTGTAACACCAAAATCCCACAGCTCTGCCTGGCTGTACCACCACATCAGGAGCTGTATCCAGCTGTTTTCCAGCTGTTTTCCAGCCTTCAAGCCCCAGAATCACTGCCCTCCCACCAGCAACAGGAACTGGGGGCCAATCCCCTTCCAAAATTATCCCCTCTGCTTGTGACTGCGAGATCCTGAGTGGCGGCAGCTTCATGAGTCCCACGGTATTTTGCTGGCAGGTTGTGTTACCTGGCAACCTGCAGTGGGGAGAGGAGGGAAACTCAGCCAGTGGCACCAACAGCACTCCAAACTGGGGTGGGGGTCCCCCCAAGCCCCTCCAGTGAAGCAAAACTGCAGCAGCATGCCCAGCTGCTGGCATGGGACCCTGCAGGTACCCCCTGCCACACACTCCTGCCTCACCATGACCACAGCTCTCATGATCCCTAGGGTTCCTGCTGTCTGTTCCATGGCCTCAGGGTCCTGGAATGCTTGTGAAGACTCTTGGACAGTTGTAGGACATCCCCCTGCCCTGGGGACAGTTATTGATGTTCCCCTGGGGACATCCATTGGGCTGGAGGTCCCAGTGTCTTCAGATCACTCCTTCCTAAGGAGAGCAGAAGCTGTGAGACTGTGGTGCTTGGGATGAGCAAATCTTCACTTGCAAACCTGCTCTGGAGCCCGGGAGGGAGCCCGAGGCAGGATCTAAGGGATGGTTGTGTCCCTGGTGCAAAGCTGAGTCGGGCTCTCCGTGCCCTGCACTGGCACAGGCCCATGGGGGCTGGGTCCTTGGTGACCCAGCCACACTTCATGAGCAGCTCTGGACCCCATCAGGCCCCTCAAAACAGCCCCCAGCCCACTGAGCCAGCCAGGCTGGCTGTGCTGGGGATGGAGACAAGCAGCTCCAGCCCTTGCAGCCTGTGGGAAGGGAAGGACACGAGCCAGTTTGTCCCCAGGGCACCCAGAGGTGGCTGGTCCCTGGACACCATGGGGGGAGAGTGGTGGCAGGAGAGGCTGAGCTCTGCCCTGGGAGATGCTCTAAGATGAGGAGGTTCCCTTTGCTCCTGCCAAAATCCCTGCTCCTCTCCAGCTCCCCAGAAAGCGCAGCTGTGGGATGGCAGGCAGCGATCCTGCAGCCTGGCTGCTCTGCCCCTGGGCTGTGCCTCAGCCAGGTACGAACCAGAACCTGTGTTCAGCTTCCAAGGCAAGGGGACACTGTGGTTTGCATGGCCCAGACTCAGCTGCTGGTGCAAACTTTAGTCCAGGTACCCCCACGTTCCTGCCGGGGCTCACCCAGGTGCCCCAGAGCAGCGAGGGTCGGTCCTAACCCCGAGCCTATCGCTCATTCACAGCTCCCTGAGCAGCTCAGTTCGCATCCTTGCTCTGCTCCGTCCCTCTCCACCCTCCGTGCCCATCCCGCCCTGCTCCGGGCTGCATCCCCGGCCCGGGGCTCTGTCCCAGCCGCTCCCGGAGCCAGCGCCGCGCTCCGCCGGCTCCCCGCGGGCACGGAGCAGCCGAACTGAATCCCCCTCCCGTTTTCCTGCTCTCCTCAGTCACCCAGAGCCTGCCTGCCACCACTCCCACGGCACGCCACGCTCTGCGGATCGGAAGAGGAGAGGAGAGGACGGAAGGACGGGATTGCACCGGAGCCGGCTCTGGGTGAGCACACACGGGCTGGGCTGGGATTCCACCGGAGCTTGCGGGAGCTGGGATCGCAGCACCGGCTGCACGGCAAACTCTGTGCATCCTTTGAAACGCACCGTGAGCCATCCAGCCCCGCGCTGAGTTATCCAGACCCACAGGGGTGGTGGTGGGGCTGGATCCATCCTGCCCGGCTCGCCCTCGGGGCCACAAGAGCGGGGGGATGGCAGCTCCGAACGGATGGCACTGCTCGAATCCCTGCGTGCAGGGGCTGCGCACAGGGAGGGAGCTCTGCCAGGGAGGGGAGGGCAGGCTGGTTTCTCTCTCGGGGGTCAGGGGTCCCCGGGGTGCGCAGCCCCGCTCCAGCGAGTCACGGGAGCTGCTCGGCATGGAGGGGCTGAAGAGGAGAAGAGGGCGCGGGGAAGGATGCCCAGGAGGGAGAAGTCGGGCAGAAACCCCTCTCTTGCCTCGCTGCAGGTGTCAGGGGACAGGCAGGTGGCGGATCTGGGGTCGAGCGTGTCTCACGGCTGCTCCCCCCATCCTTGCCCAGCTCCTGGGTGCCGAGGAAGGGCAGCACTGCCAGCTCTTGGCTCCTTCCCTTCACTCACAGGCTCGCTAGAGATTTGCTGACCTCCAGCTCTTCCCAGACACGTTTGCCCGTACTCCGACTCCTTCCCACCCTGCCTGCACCCAGCGTGCATCCATGCCTGTGCCTATCCCTAGAAGTGTCTAGGGCCAGGCTGGAGGGGCATTTGACCAACCTGATCTAGTGGAAGGTGTCCCTGCCCGTGGCAGAGGGGTTGGAACCGGGAAATCTTTAATGTCCCTTCCAAGCCGAGCCACCCTGGGCTTTTCGGGCTCCCTACCTGCTCGGCCGTGCTCGGTGCTGGCGGCCGGCCACGCCGGGCTGGCGGAGCTGGCACACGTGCAGCGGGATGTGCAAACAGGCTCCGGCACGTGCCGGATCCCCGCGTGTCACCGCAGGCTCTGCCGCCGCTCCTCCGCACCCCGCCGCAACGCCGGGCTCCCCCCAAAACCCAGCCGGGCTCCTGCAGCTTCACAGCGGGTCCAGCGGCCGGGAGCCCCCGGACCGGGAGGGATGACTCCGGCTGCAGCGCGGAGCTGAGATGCCAAATCCCCTTTAAAGGGTTATTTAAGCAGTTTAGAGCGTGTAGCGCTTCAGCAGAGGCGTGTGGCAGCCCCGGAGCATCGCTCGCTGCCCGGTCGGGGCAGCCCCGGGGCTGGGTGGGAACCCTGGCTGCAGGGTAATAAACACATTGATTTTGGGGGGGGTGAGGGGGTGCAGCCCGCGGGGCTGAGCACGAGGGGGACTGGGGAGAAGCTCTCCACTCTGGGGTGCGCCGGGACAAAAGCTCGCTGGGGACACTGGGGGTTGGCTGGGACCCCCGGGCTGGCTGGACCCCCCCGCCCCCCGCCGCCCCCCGCCCCGTACCTGTGATTTCTCCTGCTGCCCATCCTCAAGTTGCGAGGCTCCTCCCACGGTTTTCCAACGCTCGTTCCCCATCGCGCCGCCAACTTCCAGCCCAAGTAAGTGCCCGGACCCCCCCAAACCCCCCCAAACCTCCTCCCCGGCGGCGCAGCCCCCGGCCCGCCCGCGCTGCCCGGCTGGCCGCGGCGGAGGACGGGCGGCGGCGGCGGCGGCGGCGGCGGAGGAGGAGGAGGAGGAGGAGGAGGGAGGGAGGAAGAGGAGGGAGGGAGGACACGGGCACGGACACGGGGGTGGATCTTCCCTCCCCGCCCGCCCCGATCCCCCCCGGGGCTCCCCCGGCCCCGCTCCGGGCACCCCGCCCGGTGATGCCCCGGGGGATCTCCCCGCCCCCCCCAGCACCGCCCGCAGCCCCCCGGGCGCCCCAATCATTCCGGACCCGGACCCGAACCCCTCCCTCCAGCCCCGGGCTCCGCAGCTGCCCAGATGTGGCAGCACAGCTGGAGGAGCGGCAGCAGGTAAGGCGGGGGCTGGTACCGGCGGGATCGGGGGTGCTGCAGGGGGCCGGGGAAGAGCGGGAGATGCCCCCGGAACCCGCTCACCCCCTTCCCGAAGATACGCCCCTACATCCTCCAGAGCAACACCCCGAGCTGGTGGGGCTCAGTCCCATCGGTGGGCAGGGATGGGCAGGGTGCTGGGCGGGGGGCGCGGAGGGGGTGGCATTGTCATCGCCACCCCCCCAAAACCTTTGTGCCCGAGGGTAGCCAAAGTGCTGGGAGGCTCTCTGAGCAAATCCCAGCGCACTGTGGGAAGCTGGTGCTGGCGGGGAGAGGCGACAGCCGCCCCCACCCCCTCCAGGGTCAGAGCGATGCCCAAAGCCCAGCGTTCCCAGCCCAAAGCCGAGGTGCTGGCCCTGCGTGCCAGGGCTCCCTCCCGGCCTGATGTGCCGCCGCTCCCGTGTGGATGTGGTTTTCCTTCCCATAGCTTTGCCGCACCTCCCGTAAATCTTTTATTTGCCACTTGTCTGACCTGCGGGCAGGAGCGTTGCTGAGAGGTTCAGAGGAGCATCGTGAGAGCAGCGATGGCTCAGCGCTGCTTCAATCCGGCTGGGGGGAGGCTGAGTTCTCTCTCCAGGCTGAGAATCCCCTGCAAACCTCCTGGGCAGCCCTTAAGCCCCTTGTCCTGCAGTATGAGGTTGTCCCCTGGGTTTGGTTGTTTCTCCAAACCCCCCTGGGTCTCTGTTTCTGGAGATCAGCCCCAGTCGGGACCTCCCAGCAGCTCCCGTGTGGCTTCACTGGGGTGGAGGCTGCCTCCCTGTGGGGCAGGTGTGGCACAGGGGTGGCAGGTTGCGTGTGTGGGGAACGAGGGTTCAAGCAGCTTCTCTCCTGGGCACACACCCTATTTTGGGAAGAGCTGGATGCGTGCAAATATTCCCAAAGAGCTCTCTGGGGCGGGGAGGGGAGCACAGGCATTGCCTCAAGCCGTGTGTGTGTGCGGGGTGTGTGCATTGTCTCCCGGCCAGGTGCAAATCCTGCCTTTGGCTGCAGAGATGTTTTGTGTGGATTTACCGGGCGATGCTCGTGGCTGGCAGCCCAGCTCCTTCCCCATGGACGCTTTTCAAGGACTTCCCTTTTCAGCTGAGACCGGCCAGCTCGTGCCCCCGGTGCTCGGTGTGCCCGCACCAGCCGGGCTCTGCTCCCCGCTCCACTAGCCCGTGCTGGAAGCAGGAGGCGCTGGCCCCCGGGAAGCTGTTTAAGCTGAACTCTAAACAATAAAAACTTATCATTAAAAAGAAATGCATCTTGGCTTCGTGTGGCCTGGCAGCGCGGGGAGGAGTGATTCAGTGGCTTGTCAGCCCTGGGCGTTAGGCACGCCGAGCTGCACAACTGGACACTCTCCAAGTCCAGCAACTCATTTTCTGCAGATGGAGCCGGGACCGTGCAGCGAGCTGACGGTTAATTTGCAATCCAACATACCTTGACATAACCCACAGCCGAATCGCGGAGGTGGTGCAGGATGGGATGCTTGGGAGCCTGCTGGCCGGGCTGTGCAGCAGGGCTGGTCCCTCGCAGCCCTGCCGTGTGTGGGGTGTCCCCACTGCACCCTGACACCGGGTCCAGGGCAGGGTCCGGCTCGTCCCGACCCCAGTGCTGCTCTGAGCGGGATGGAGGTTGCCTCCCTAGCAGAGATGTTTTTGGGAGATTGAGTGATACTCAAGGTGGGCCCTGCCCTGGCCAAGGGACCAGCGGGGACACTGGCCTGGCTCATCACTGACTTAGGTGTCATCTCCTGCCGCAGGGTCCGGCTGTAGCTGTGGAATTGGGGACATGGGTAGGGCATTCATGGCCAGTGAGACCCGCGGCCCCACAGCCCTGGGCCCGTCTCCACAGGCTGTGCCGGGAGGGACTGGGGGCTCAGGGCACCTTGGGCACCGATGGGCACGGGCCCTCCCGGGGCTGACAGGGGAGGGGTGAGGAGGGGTTCTGCCAGCAGCCCAGCCCGGATCGATAGGCACCGGAGAGGATGATTCATGTCTCAGGCTGTGGCCCGAGGGCAAAAACGGGGAGAGGTTTGATGTGAGGCTGCCGGGAGGCTGCGGGTCCTGCTGGGAGTTGCGGCTCCTGGCAGCGTTTCCCTCCCGAAGCCGGCTCTGCCCGCACTGCCCCGGGGTCCAGCTTGGCCTGGGGGAAGAAAACACTGAAGCAAGGCAGGATCAGACCCAAGTGCTAAACAGAGTCTTTTAAAAACCTTTCAGACGGTGTTTTCTACGCTGTGGTCCAGGACAGCGGGTAGAGTTGCAGTGGGGGTGTCGGGGAGAGGTTGGGCTGGGGTCAGCTCTGTGTCCCCCATGGGGACAGGACACTCCAGAGAGCGGGACACCGCAAGACAGAACTCGGTGACACTTTACCCTCCTTGGTGTGTTCAGCCACGCTTGGTGTGCATCTCCAGGGTGCCAGGGGCCAGAGTGGTGCGAGCCCCGATGGGTCCAGCCCAGAGAGGGACAGAAGGACTGTCCGAGCTGGAGGGGGACACCGAGCCCTCCCCCAGGAACAGCGTGTGCTTTCCTTGGCAGGGAGCCACGGGAGGCAGAGCCGTCGCTGCACACGCGCGGCGTCAGACATCATCACCATATTAATAATGAAAGGGCAGCTCCTTCAAAGCTCTCCGTCCCCGCGCCGGCGAGAGCGCAGAATGCAGAGGAGGTGCGTGAGCCTCATCCCAAGCAGCCGTGGGGAGAGCGCTGCGGTGCCCGGATGGTCCTTGCTGGTCCTTCACCAGGCCACTGACCCGCAGTGACAAAAGCCAGCCCGGGTCCCCGCTGGGTGCTCTCCCCGCTGGGAGTTTGGTGCTGTGGGGGTCCCTGCACAGGAGCAGGGCAGCCCATGGTGTCCCCAGCTCCTGTTCCCAGCGCTGCCCTGTGCAGGCTGCCCTGTCCCCCTGGTTCGGCAGGAAAGGCTGCTTTGGCTGCCAGGGAAGGAGCTGAGGGCTCTGTCCATCGCTGAGTGACACGGCAGGACACCGCTCGCCTGTGTCAGGGGCTTTTTCTTCCACGGGAGGAATCGATGGCTCAGACAATGAGGCAAACCACCCACAAAGAGGGCTCGGGCTGCAGCCCGCACGGGGTCAGTGGCATCACTTCTGCTCCTCTTCCTGCAGGATATTTGGGTTTCCACAAACCCTCCTTTAACACCCCCGTTTTAGAGCATCCCCAAGCCTGGTTGTACTTTGTGAGGGTGTCAGCAGGACCCAGCCAGGGCTGAGCATCTTTTCTCCTCTCTCCCCTCTGCCAAACCCTCTCCTTCACTTTTGCCCTCCTGAGGGGACAGACCTGGAAGGGATGCCGTGGTCTGGGGAGGAAAGGATAGAACCCTCTGTGCCAGGCGGAGATGGAGCACCCCACACCCACACTGCACCCATCCCATCCCCATCCCATCCCATCCCCATCCCATCCCCACCCCATCCCCATCCCATCCCCACCCCATGCCCACCCCATCCCCATCCCATCCCCATCCCATCCCCACCCCATGCCCACCCCATGCCCACACGCTCTCCCAGGCACCCTGAGTGTTTCAGAGAGTCCCACCCTGCAGCAGTGTCCCAGAGGGGTGAATGCTGCCCTGTCCCCCACAGCTTTTCCTTCCCAGCCCTTTCTCAAGCTTTTTTTCCCCTCCTCCCTCCAAATACAACAAAAGCCCCAAATCCCCCGCAAATGAGAAACCTCTTTTTGTTCGTCTTTTCCCTTTGCTTTCTGCCACGGCAGAGTATTGATTGGAGCTGATGTGCTGTAATCCGCTGTTTCTGTGAAAAGTTGGCATCTCAGAATCCCTGGGGGGGCCGGATCCTGCCCTGCTGTGAGTCTTGCTCTTCTGCCAGGCTTGTGGATAGCAGGAAAACTGCATCCATCCCCATCCCATCCCATCCCATCCCATCCCATCCCATCCCATCCCATCCCATCCCATCCCATCCCATTCCATCTCTGCAGATCCAGGGGCTGCACACTTGCTGGGAGGGTCATTGTGAGCAGCTGATGGGTGGGAACAGGCTCTGCTTTGGAGCAAAGCCAGGTCAGATCCCACTGGGATGGATATCCAGAGTGCTGGGCTTCTGAAGGAGCCCTCCTGTCCATTTGGCAGAGCAGGGGATGGTGAGAAGGGGGTGCTGGTGAGATGGGGGCAGCAGGGATCTCCAGAAAGGAACAATCCAGTTTCCCAACAGCCAAGGAGAGACAGGGCTGACCCCAGCCTGAGAGGGGCTCACTCTGGGGTGCACAGCTGCCTCTGTGGGTCTGGGCCCTGGCTGGAGACCCCCCTGTGCCCACCCACCCAACTCCACCACGCTGCCACTCCATCTACACTTAGTGATGGCAAATGGGCTGGAGAGCTGGAAAGTGAGGGGAAAGAAACCCAGCCAAAAATGGCCAAAAAACACAGGGAAGATTTTAATTTAAAACCTTTTCCCACATGGAGAGCAGCAGCCTGGGCCATCTGGAGGAGCATATGCAGGTGAGGGGGGGCAGTGGTGCCTCCTCCAGCTCCCTCACCCTCAGCAGCCTCCAGAAAGGGTTTTGGGCTGGTGAAAATTAACCCTGGGGGGGACCCTGGGTACCCCAATCCCAAACATCAGCCTGGGGGAGCCCAGCTTTGTCTCCTGAGCTACCAAGAGCTCTCTGTTTAATTGCTGTATTTGCTGCAAAAGTGATGATGAATCCCAAAGCAAACTACAATAGCAGCTGAGTTTATTGCGAGAGATTAATTCAGCGGTTTAATTGAAACCACAGGAGCAGGATGGGAAAGCATCAGTGTGGGGCTGGGAGGAGGGGGTCAGGGTCAGCTCTGCTCAGCACCCACATCCACCCCTAGCCCCGGCAGTCAACGATGCCCGAATTAGCAGGTTTACTCCTCAGAGGGCTCCTCCATTGGCTGAGCATCACATCCAGCATCCCAAAGCCCCAAGTCTCCTAGCAACTCCCCAGCACTGCCTGTGCCCACCCATTAACCCCTTCCCAAGCCCCCCCACGCTGTGTGGAACACCCGGTGCTTTGAAGGCGTCGCTGCCACTCTGGGTGGGAGCGGGGATTTATGCAGCAAATAAATCTGCAGGATGCTGGAAGGAAGCTCAGGATGGGAGAACCGAGCTGGGCTGGTTAGCCAAGACTCAGAATGTTTGATTCCAGGTGGCACAGGGAAAACCTCAGGTTTGTGTATTGGTGGTTTGGTTTCTAAATGTCACATCAGTTTTGAAGGTTTTATCCTCCTGGGTGGTGGAGATGCTGGGAAAAGGTCAGGGAACCCCAAATCCTGGCCAGCCCATGCAGCTCTCAGGAGAGGCTGAGCACGAGCCAGCCTCTTCCTCCAGTTTCAACAGTAAATCAATGACACAGTTTCTTTGAGGATAGGATGGAAGGGAAATTTTCAAGGAAAATGGCCTTGAAAGTGTAAAATCACAGCAGGACATGGTGTGATGGCCAGGCCTGGGATGAAGGAAGTGGGGCTGCTCCATGATGGTTTTTTCAGATGGGATGTCCAATGCTTCCCTGCTTTGCCTTTAGAGATTAGCAAGCAGGAGATCAGGGTTGGAAAAAATAGTGGGGTTTATGATTGAAAAATAACAGCTGACATGGAAAAAAGCCCAAACAAGTTTGTTTGGGTTTTTTTTTTTAAACTGTCTTAATATATATAGACTGGGAAATGTGTCCAAAGATCATGAGCCATTGAAAAGGATAAATCACTTCTCTCACTTTAATGTGCTTTGTTGGGTTTTATCAGAAACATTGTCATAAAATTACCAAATTGAAATTTTATATGGGGGGAGAGAGGGGATATCTCGAGGGTTTGTTCTTGCTTCTCTCTTCTTATTGCCAAATAAAATACAATTAAAGCAACATTTTCTATGCCAGCCAGCATAGCTAACATCGCTTTTCTGACGGCACTTTTTCCTGTCAGCCAATGAAAATAAATGGTGCAGGATTACCAGGGAGCATCCAGCCTCCGTGGCTGGAGGGGGATGCGGAGCAGCAGGCATTCCAGTTTGAAACAGAGGGGTTTTATTCCCGCGGGAAGTGGAAATCTCCAGGGATGTTTCCCACAGAGCTCGCCTGGAGCGAGGCTTCTCCTTCCCTTTGCTCTCCCAGTTCCCACCAGTGCTTCCCAGTCTAACCCAGTCCTTGGCACAGCCGCTATCTGGGAGCGCCACATTAACTCCTGCAGCACTTTTGGGGTGACTCCAGTGAGGTCACCGTGGGGCCGGTCCCCCGTGGGGCTCATTCCTGTGCCGGGGGCTCATTCCTGTGCCGGGGGCTACCGGCGGCTCAGCTGCTGCCTGCGCCGAAATCCCCGTGGTAATTGGATGAGGGCACCGGTTTCCATGAGAATATTAAATCAGAGCCCCAGCCCCGATCTGGGGCGACACGCTTGGGAATATAAAGACACGGTAGATCACGTTACAGAGGAGTTATTTCTCCTACTTTAAAGTCAAAGGTATTGCAACAACTTATATTTGTCACAGAGCGTGTTGGGGCATCTGTGATTGATGGGAGTGGGAGGGAGGGGGAGGCAGCCCCCGGCAGAGGGGCTGAGCACTCAGCACTCATCACAGCCATGGGCTCTGGGGGGCTGTGGAAAAGCAGGCTCAGAAAGTTCTTAAGTGCTTTCCAAGCCAGATTTTCCAAAGCCCCCTGAGAAACCATCTCTGTGCTGAGGTGTGAGTGCTCAGCCACTCTCAGGGGACAACCCAGGCTGTCACTGTGGCCACAAATCTTTGTGGCAGTGCCAGTGCAGGTGTTCCAGTGCTGCAAAGGTCCTGGAAGCTTTGCGGGCAGCAGCTCAGTGCCACCATCCCAAGCTCCCTCCCCTTGGGACCAGCACAGAGGGTCATTTAGCAAATGAGGGGCTCCAGTGTCCTCCCAGTTACGGATTTAGCTGGGTCTCTCCTTGTGGTGACCATCTGGTGGCATCTGCTGCTGCTCAGCTGTCACCCACCCTGCTGGGGAAGGGGAAATCCAGGCACCTCACGGATGGGGTAGGCAGGGGACACGTCCAGGGATCCAGCAGAGGGTTGGGGGATCCATGGCAGGAACATCCCATGGCTCCTGCCACGGTGGGGAGGGATGGATGGATGGATGGATGGATGGATGGATGGATGGATGGATGGATGGATGGATGGATGAGCAGATGGACATCTCCCCACCCACAGCACAGAGGCACAGGGGAACAGAGATGCCTTGTTAGCCAATGGGGTGGCCTCAGGTGATGTTGACAAGCCCATTAAAGGGGTTTATCAGGGGGACTGGGGCTGGCAGGAGGCTGCTGGTTTTATCTGAGATGCTGCTTTTGGGCTGGGAGGACCTAAGCCTCTGCTCGTTAATTAGAAAGGCTTTGAGGAGGTTTGTACTGGTTGGCCTCACTTGTGAGCAGCCGTAATATGATGAGCGATTAGGGACTCTGAAGCTTTTTAGCCAGTGTCATTAAGCTGCTGATGAGCTCAGGCGAGAAAAGGTCCTTTTTGGCTGTGCCTGAAACCGCCTGGTCCTGCTCTGACCTGGTGCCTCCTCCTGCTGTGGTCCCCCAGCCCCTGAGCCCAATGCAATGGGTGAAATGTGTGTCCTGGGGACAGTGATGGCTTGGCTGTCACCCTGTGTCCTTGAGTGGGGTCAGATCTGGAGTAGCTCAGCTCATCAGTGAGATGATGAGCTTGTGGTCATGCACGAGTGAAGCTGAGATGTTCCTATTTTCACTGTCTGCCAGGTATTGAGAGAATTTGGGGATGATTATCTCTGAAAAGGTGACTTTAGACCATTTGTGCATCAGGGAAGAGGACGGTGATGTGTGTCCTGACAGCTGCTTTGGGAGAGAGCTCCTGTCCCCATTGTGGGGTTTCCCCACTCGTCTGGTGAAGCCTTTTTGCTCAGGGGACATCCTGACAGTGCCATGTCCCATCCTCCCCTTGCCCCTTGAGGCTGTGGCAGAGCAGGGAGCAAAATCTCCTGGATTTTCTCTGCCCTCCCTCATCTCCTCCCATCTGCCTTGGCAAAACTTCCCTCGGCTCAGCAGCCCCGTGCCCCGCCGCGCTCTGCCTGGCGTCTCCAGCGCTGTATTTACGGCAGTGTTAATTAAATACTTTCCGCAATCAGCGCCACGCATGACCCCGCTCCCCGAGCTGTAATGTGCCATCATCGAGCGAGAACATGACTGCTGCCGTCCCAGGGAATTTCTAATAGAGATTTACTCATCCCAGGCCTCTCATTTCTCCATTTTGTGACATTTTGCAAAGTTCAGGTTTACAAAATAAGCCAGTGCACACGAGAGATGCTCCAGCCATTATTTACACTGCATGATCACTTTCTCACTACACTGAGGATGGTTCAGCAGAGCTGGGGGGGTGCTAGCAGATATCCTTTCCTGCTCTCTGCCCAAGGGGCTGCTCTTCATGACAAGGAGCACCCCAGGTGTCCCCCCTGGCAGGGCTGTGTGTGCTGGGAGAGCAGCAGAGCACTGTCTGTGCTCATTGAAATGCTCGTGGCATCCTGCAGCTCAACCTGCTCCAACCCTGCTCCAGTCCCAGGGCGAGGGATGGAGCAGAGAGGGAACTGGCCACCGTGTCAGGGAGAGCCAGGTAGGGCTGCTGTGGTTTTGGGCTGTAATTTGGGATGCTCAAGTGCTCTGCTTTTAAAAATAAGCCTGTGCTGAAAGCTGGAGGAGAGCATGGAAGCAGCAGGCTGCCAGCAGAATCCTGTTACTGTGCCACGGCCTCCAGGACTCAGCTATGGGCAGAAAAGCCGTTTTTGGCAAATCACTGGTGGAAGGAGCTGCCTGCTCCAGGAAGGTGAGGCAGTGTGTGTGCTGAAACACAGGAGGTGTCCATCCCAGAGGCTCGTTCCTCAATGGCACAAGGTGATGTTCTCTGCTTTTCTGACCCTCTGCTGTGGCCAGCTCCTGTGGGTGGTGGGGCCTGGACCAAACCAGCAAGCTGGGTAACTAAACCTTCTCCTGCTCTTCCTCAGGGTGGAGCTAGCCATCTTGTCTTCTCCTTCCTCCAGCAAGGTCAGCTCATCCCTTCAGGGGAAGATCCTGCTGGAAACTAAGGGGTGTCCATCCAGCAGTGACCCAGCTCTCACCCCGGCTCCAGGGCATGGATGGGGCCACCCTCAGCCTCATGGGTGCTGGAGGCAGGTAAGTGGCACCCAGTGCCACACACCCTGTCAAAACCTGGCCGTGCTGGCAGCCTGGGGCTGGGCTGTGGGGCACGAGGGGCTGTGGGATCTGGCACACCTCGCTGCTGCCCCGCGCCTGCCTTGTCAGGTCTGATCAGGAGGAGGATCAGTTGGCCCTGTTCCTGCTCTCCAGATTTAATTAACGGGCCTTTCATCTCTACCCTGAAGGAATCAGCTATCTTCTGTCTTCTTAATTAACGTTCATTAAGCAAATCAGAAGAACATTTTCTTCTCTCCGCCTCCACGGCTTTTAACACTTGCAGGGTTCCAGGTCTGTGTTGGGGCAGAAGAAAGCTCCTGGACAGGTTGGTGTCATCACAACCTTGGTGACCACATCCCTGAACTGCTTGGACCAAAGTCCTGGAAATCCTCTCATGGATGTGTGCTGCATCCCAGGGAGGGGGAGGCAAACCTATGACAAAAGATGTGGTTAGAGCATGGTGTTAATAGTGCCAAGGTCATGGGTTCAATCACCCATATGGGTCATTCACTTAAGAGTTGGGCTCAAAGATCCTTTTGGGTCCCTTCCAACTCAGAGTATTTTATGATTCTATCTCCTGTCGGGAGATCACAACCTCAGCACCATGGGAAAAGCAAAACACCTGGAAAACCTCATCTCTGCAGGATGCAAATCCCCTTAAAACTGGTGGTGGAAATGCATGGGGCACTTATTGAGCTGAAAACCCTTCTCTTCCTCCCTGGAGGTTGACAGTGGGTTTGCCACTGGCCGCCCACTCGCAGGCAGCTGCTGCACAGCTCCTCGGTGCTGGGAAATTCACCCTTCCCAGAGGAGCTGGCTCTGGCTGTCAGAGCCTGGGTCAATATATGATAATGGGGCTTGGAGACGGCGCTGCTGCGGGAGCCGCTGCCCAGGACTCTGATTCACAGCTCCCCTCTGGTGCTTTCTCCCGCAGTGTGTATGGGCAGGGAGAATAAAATAAATAAGAGTAGAAGGGAAGGGAAGGAAGGGAGCTTAAATTATAAATGAGTACTAAGTTTCCAGAGCCCTTGTGGGTAGCTCAGTGAAGGGGTGTGGGGGTCAGAGGCAGAGCTCCCCTGTGCATCCCACTTCTGCAAATACAGCCCCACGGGGTGTGGGTCAGGGTTTGCCCAGGGGCATGGCACCATGCCAGGCTGCCTCTCCCCCTGTTTGCTGTCCCCCTCCTGCCCCCAGGGGTCAAATCTGGAGGGTGCCATGGTCTCCAGAGGGATTCCCCTGGCACAGACTATAATTAGCACTAGCTGAGAGCTGCTAATGAGGTCTGGTGATGATTGGTTTTGCCACCCCATGGAGATGGCTCCACAGGAATGTGGTCCAGGGGACTGGGCTGGCTCATGGCCACAGGCAGGAATGGGACCCACACTCGAGGGTGCTGGTGTGGAGGCATTGGGGTGTCACAGACCCACAACCCAGGCAGGCTGGTGCAAATGGGAGAGCAGTCAGTGCCCCGTAAATCAGTGTGGGGAGAAGAAGGTGCTGAATCTGTTTCAAAGCCTCTCCCTAATCCCGTCTTGATTTTGGGGCTGCAAGAAAAGTGGCGACCCCCACCAATTGAAGGAAAAATCCTGATGTGAGGTATGTACCACCACAAGCTCATTCCCAGGGCTGAGAAATGGAGGAGCTCAGCTGTACCCACGCAGCTGAAGATGCAAATCCCCAGTCCAAAAGCAAAGGAGATGTTTTGGGGATGGAGCACTGGATGGTCCCATCCCCACGGCCTGGGCACTAGGATGCCCTGCGGGGATCCCAAACTGCACAGCTCTGCCTCGCGTACGAATATTTGGACATTCCCAGCAGCTTCCACAAGATGGACCTCGGAGCGAGAGGAGGTGCCGGGTAGGGGGACCCGTCCCGTCCCATCCCACCCCGTCCCATCCCATCCCATCCCGTCCCGCCTGTTCCCTCCCTGCCATGCAGAGGAGGCTCAGCAGAGCCGCGGCATGGCACGGCCTCCCGGGCTCTGCCTGCTGGCCCTGCTGGCGCTGGGGCTGGGGGGCTCGTCCCCCTGCTGGGACCCTCGGGGGCAGCCCCGCCGCTGCATGCCCGACTTCGAGAACGCCGCCTTCGGCCGGGCCGTCCGGGCCACCAACACGTGCGGGTCTCCCCCGGAGGATTATTGCCTGCACATGGGCGCCCACCACGCCAGCGCCCTGTGCCACCGCTGCGACGCCAGCGACCCCCGGCGCCACCACAACGCCTCGCTCCTCACCGACTTCCACAGCCAGGAGGAGAGCACCTGGTGGCAGAGCCAGTCCATGGCCTTCGGCATCCAGTACCCCAACTCCGTCAACATCACCCTGCACCTGGGTAAGTGCCAGCAGGAGCCAGAGGGCAGCGAGATCAGGGTGCAGAGCTGGGGGTGGATGCTGCTGAGCCCTGGAGCTCTTGCTGCCGGTGCCGGGTTAAGGACAGGACCCTCCCCAGGGCTTTTTAGCGGGTATGGAGGGAGCTGCCCTCTGCAAACACTGAAAGGATTCGGGGAGGGTCTGCCCTGTCCATCAGCCGAGCCCCAGCGTGCCAGGAGCTGTTTCTGTCTGTGCTGCTTCCCAGCCTGCCATACCCGGAGTGCCTGCTCTCCCCTTCACCCCAGGCTGCTTTTTACTGATTACGGAAGCCTGCGGAGCAGGAGGCAGATGGTTCCTATCCTGGGAGAGCCTTGCCCGGGGACGGTGACTACCATGGGTGCCAAGCCCCTCCCGTTTCACCCCCGTGCGTTGCTCAGGGTGCCCGGTATGTCTCGGGCTGCCGAGCTCCAGACACACGGTGCAACCCCAGTGGGTTTCCCCAGCTGGCATCCGACCCTCTGTGTTTTAAATATCGAACAAGCCGCCCACTCGGAGGGTACTTAAACCCAAGGGGCATGCCTGGCATTTTAAAAAGGTTTTATAACATTTTCCTGCCATCTAAACTCTGCTGGCTGTTGGCCAGCGCTGTAAAATCTTCATTCTCTGCAGTCTCCTGCCATCTGCATGCCGAAGGCGGGTAGTGGAGGGACTGCGGATGGAGCTGGTGAGGGGACAGCTGAGTGTCGGTGTGGCACTGAGCTGTGCTGGTGGGACCCAGCGGGGTCGGGGTGACGGTGGAGGGTCCGTGCCTGCCCCGGCGGTGTCCAGGAGCTGCTCAGCCGGGTGGAGGTCGCTGCTTTCCCAGCCCCCTGCGAGCGGGCGGACATCTGGTCCTGTCCCAGGGCTGAGCTCCCCGCCGGGCACGACGAGAACTCTGCCATCCTCACCCCCTGCTCCTGCCAGCCCTGACACAGGGGATTTGCCAGTCTCTTGTCCACCTAAGGCGGGCTGTCAGATTGTCCCACATCCGTTCGTGGGTGACCCAGGGCACAGACCACCCGAACGCAGCCTGTGTGGCTGAGCCAGCCGCCGCCGGGCGACTTTGTGGCCACCAGTCCCAGCTCGGCACAGCGACATGTGCGGGCTCTGCAAGCCCCGGGGCTTCCTTCCCATTCTGTCCTTCTTCCAGCTCTTCCTTGGCTCCTCTGTGGTCCTTCTTGGACCCCACACCAGAGTTTTCTGTGGAGTCCAACCCCTGTGGCTGCCCTGCTGTCTGTCTCTGTTAACACAGCCAAGGCTAAAGCATTGCACCAAGCTCATCTTCCATCCTGTCCCTACAGCCCTTCGTGAGCTGGAGCATCCTCTGCAATTGTACCTCTCTTTCTGCATGGCTCCTGGATCTTGCCATGCTAAAAAGTGCCATTTTGGTGCTTGGCACATCATTGCCTGACCTTTCCCACAGTTGTTGGGCCCTGTTCTTGTCCCAGCCATAGACATTTTTATGGTTGCCTTAATGTTTTCATTTGGGTTAAGCAGGAAAAGCCCAACTGGCCCCTGCAGTCCCCTGGAATGCAGCCTGGGCTGAGTCCTTGCTCCTGAGCTCCAGTAATTGGGTGTTTCATGCCATGCAGTGTGTCCCCCCAGCCTGCCTGTCTGCCTCAGTCACACCTCTTGTATGTTCTCCAGCACAGTTACCTGGGGACCTTGTTAAATAAGACATGGGATGACTTGGACAAGACCCGTGTTTACCTGCATGTTGTTGATTGGCATTAATTAGATTATGCTCCTTTGAATCTCTCCTCCCCGTGAGGTTCCAGCCATGCTGTTCTGGTGCACTGGGCTTGCAGCTGGTCGATCATCCCAAATGTCCACAGCTCTCGCATTTGCCCTGTCAGACGTCAGGAAGGAACCCAAAATATCCACGGCTTGCAAAGGCAACAGACACCAGGGCTCCTCAGGAAACAATCTGAATGCCAATGGCTCATTTTGGAGTGTCTAGATCAGGCACTATCTGTGCCTGTGACTCTGAATTTCCTGTGGGATGAGAGCCCGGAGCAGAGGTTTGGCAGGGACATGTAGGTGACATGACTGTCCCACATTCTCCTTTCCTCCTCTCCAGAATTCTCTTCCTGGAGCCCCAGAGCAGTTCAAGCTGCAGTTTGGGCTCAGGGGGATGCAGGTGCACGCTTTGTCCAGGTCACAGCAATTTTAGGAGAGCACCCAGGGGTCCTAGTGCTGCCTGTGCACCCTTCCCAGCATCTCTGTCTGGCAGCACATCTGGCTTTGGCACATGTCACACCTGAGCAGCAAAGGGGCGACAACCAGCCTGGGTTATTTTCTGGATCTTCTTTTTTTCCCCCTAAGTAGAAATTGGCTCTTTAAAAAGCCTGCCTGGGAAAAGCACATGCTCTCTCATGAAAATTCCTCAGAAAAGTGAATCTCCTCCACCGCAGCTGGAGGCACCAAAATGGGGCTCTCCCAGCGTGTCCATCCCCTCCCCTCGCGCGGGGCCGCTTGGGGCAGGGATGGTTTATTGACACAGCACTGCGTTCCCTTCCTCTCCCAGAGGAAACTGCTCCGGGAGGTGACGGCCCCGACCTCGCTGTTTTGGTAGACACCCCCCTTGGGACCGCGCTGTCTGGGAACCGGCGCCTGCCAGGCGTCCCCCCTGCGCGGGGTGCGGGACAGGGGCACCCCCGCTGCCACCAGCCCGGAGCGGTCCCCGAGCGAGGGGAGGAGCACAAAACGAGGATGGGACAGCCCGGCTGCACCCCCTTCTTGGCCCTCGTCACCTCCGGGTGGGCTGGCAGTGGGTCTGTCCCCCTCTCCAGGCGTTCTGCCGGGCGCTCCCCGCATCCCTGATGGGATGCAGCTGCTTTTCCCAGCGCTGGTAGCCGGCTGCCTCGGCTTCCCCCGCAGCAAAGTCGCAGCACATACGCGACAGTATTCATATGGGCCCAATTAAAGGCTTGTTTTCCTAGTCCCGGAATAACCCCTCAAACATTCCCAACTCATTATCTTTTCAAATAAAGCCAAAACCTTGCAGCTAATTGTTTTGTGCTGTCAGGAGTGGTGCTGTTATGGAGCAATCCGGGCTTTGAGCTGGTCCTTCATCTCTGGCAATTAAGTGGGTCTGATGTTCACTTTGGTGTTTTCTCTTTTCCTTTCTGCTAATTCTTTCAAGCTCTTTCAGAGCTCGCCGGATGCCCCAGGGACTGGTGGCCTCTCTTTGTCTTCATCCCAGCAAAGATGGAAGCGATGCTGGGTCCTGGCATGCAGCTCCCTGGGAAGGGATTGGCCTTGACCCTTTCCAGCTCTCCATCCTAAAGCATTGCTGCCCTGGGGATGCTTTCAATGATGTGGGCCTAACTCTCCCCTGGATAGAGCCTGGATTTGGAGCTGGTCTGTGCCCATGCAACCCACCCAGTGCACCCACACAAGAGGTGGGCACTGCATTGGGGTGAGAGCCAGCTTGGGTCTGGACAGGGCTTGTGCTGCACCAAGGAGAAGCTGGCTAAGGGCGGCTGGGTGGTGATTTGTCCATTTTTAGCTGTGCTGGGTGCTGCAGGATGCTGTTGGGATAATTCAGGTTGCAGTGCCCGTCGGGTGGCCAGCAGAGGGTCGCAGCATTGCGGGTCTGTCCCCAGGCAAAGCCTACGAGATCACCTACGTGCGGCTCAAGTTCCACACCAGCCGCCCCGAGAGCTTCGCCATCTACAAGCGCAGCCGCGCCGAGGGGCCCTGGGTGCCCTTCCAGTTCTACAGCGCCTCCTGCCAAAAGACCTACGGGAAGCAGCCCCGGCAGTACCTGCGGCCGGGCGAGGACGAGCAGGTGGCCTTCTGCAGCGACGAGTTCAGCGACATCTCCCCGCTCAGCGGGGGCAACGTGGCCTTCTCCACCCTGGAGGGACGGCCCAGCGCCTACAACTTCGATGGAAGCCCCGCGCTGCAGGTGCCACCGGGGTGGGAGGGGGTGTGCTGGGGATGTGTTGCATCCCTGCTTGAAAAGCTGCAGGATGTGTCCTGGTTGGGGTGGGAGCTGGTGGTCGACCTCTCCCCCAAGGCGCCTTCCCCATGTCCTCTGCAGGAGTGGGTGACAGTCACTGACCTGCTCATCTCCTTGAACCGGCTCAACACATTTGGTGACGACATCTTCAAGGACCCCAAGGTGCTGCAGTCATACTACTATGCCATATCTGACTTCTCCGTTGGTGGCAGGTGAGGGCCAGCCAGGCACTATTATGGGGACCTTCTTGGGGCTGTGGGACTGGGGCAGCTGCTCCCCACCTCAGTCATGTCTGAATTGTGACTTTTGGGGCAAACTGCTCCACGCCAAAACTGGAACTGGAAGTGCAGAGATGGGTGATGAAACCTGGAGACCTCCCAGCTGTGCAGAAAGGTTGTCTTTTCCCCACTAGCCACTCCATGTGCCACCAGCTGTATTTGCTTTGTTCCCTCCCAGCCCAATGGTTTTTAATGACACTGGGGCTCGTGTTGCTCCTCCTGTGACCCTGCTGGTCCTGGAGCACGGCAAAAGAGGAGTCCTGGGGTTCTAGTGGACAGATGACCTGAAGCTGCAGAGGCTGCTGGAGGAACTTGGAGTCAGCATGGCCACAGGCAGAGAAGCTGGAACAGCTGCCAGCAGGAAAGGGGAGCAGATGTGGGATAGAGATGCAGGTGGCACCCACTTGGTGCCCTTGGGCTGTGCTCCCCAGCAGGGAGAAGTGGAAAATTTCCCCATCCCTGAGAGCAGGCACAAGGCAGCGGGGCTGGGACAGCTCCTGTAGCTGCTGTCCCACCTCCAGGGTCAGCAGCTGGAGTTGTTTAGCACAGGCCACCCTCAGCGTGTGACCTCCCGAGGTCTGGGAGAGCCTCGGGGACACAACGGGCAGCCTCAAGGCCAGCACAGCCTGGGCTGCTCTCACCCCAGAGCCGGTCCAGTAGCGGGGTCACACACTGGGCACCATCCCACTGCTGCTGCCCACACCGGCTCTCAGAGCGGCTCCCCCATGCTGGGGTCTTGCTGCAGGTGCAAATGCAATGGCCACGCCAGCGAGTGCGCTCCAGACGAGGCCGGGCAGCTGGTCTGTGTGTGCCAGCACCACACGGCCGGCGCCGACTGCGAGCGCTGCCAGCCCTTCTACCAGGACCGGCCCTGGGCGCGCGGCACGGCCGAGGCTGCCCACGAGTGCCTCCGTGAGTATCCCTGATGGGCTGGGCTGCTGCTGCACCAGCTCACCTGGCATCTCCTGCCCTTCCTGCACCTGCTCTGTTTTGGGATGGAGGGAGGGTTTGTACCCCGGGTATTCCCATTCCCTTTATCCCATGGTTGCAGCCATCTGCTCTGTGCATGGCACTGCACCCACTCTGCTTCCAAGGGCAGAGGCACCGCTGAAAGCTCTCTCTGCTGAGCCAAGGGGTCCCTCTGGCTCATCCGAGCCCACAGGAGGTTGCCGTAACCTCCAGTGCCCGCCAGGTGCTCACCCATCCTCCCGCCTGTCCCCCAGCCTGTAACTGCAGCGGCCGCTCCGAGGAGTGTTTCTACGACCGGGAGCTGTTCCGGAGCAGCGGGCACGGGGGACACTGCCGCAACTGCCGCGACAACACGGCCGGGCCGCACTGCGAGAGCTGCAGGCAGAACTATTACCGCTGGGAGCCGCAGGGAGCCTGCCAGCCCTGCCACTGCCACCCCGCAGGTGCGCGGGGCTGTGCCCAGCCGGGCTCCGGCTGCCAAATTGCCGTCCCAGCTGGAGTTTGCTGGGAGGGATGGGTTTGGTGGATTCTCTCTTGCTCGGGATTTCCCCATCTTGCCCGGCTGGGGTTGAGCCTCGGGGTCCCCACAGGCTCCCTGAAGCCCCAGTGCGACAATTCGGGGACCTGCGTCTGCAAAGCCAACGTGACGGGCTGGAAGTGTGAGCGCTGCAAGGACGGCTACCACAGCCTCAGCGAAGGGGGCTGCAGGTGAGCAGGAGCCCGGCCCTGGGCAGGAGCAGCAGGATGGGAGCGGGAATCACCTCCTGCCTTCATCTCACCCCATCCAGACCCTGCACCTGCGACCCCGCGGGCAGCGTGGGCACCTGCGACCCCAACACGGGGCACTGCACCTGCAAGGAGAGGGTGGAGGGGCACTTGTGCAACAGGTAAGCACCGTGGCCTTGGCATGGGGACAGGAACATTGTCCCTTCCCAGTCTTGGACTTGGTGGCAAGGCTGAAGGGCTGCATTGCTCTGGACTCACAGGGAGCTGTCACCAGCGTCCCACTGCTGTGCTTCCCTGCCTGCCCTGTGCCACACACTCCCGTTTCCTCCCTGTGCCCAGGTGCCAGCCGGGCTGGTTTAACCTGCAGCCCCACAACCCCATCGGCTGCACCAGCTGCTTCTGTTACGGCCACTCCAGCGCCTGCAGGGCGGCAGATGGCTACGAGGAGATTCACATCCGCTCCGACTTCAGCCACGGTAACGACCCCCGACCCCCGGGTGAAACGGAGGGCACTGCTCTGCCAGATTCAGCCAAAAATATTTGGGAAATAAAAATATTTTGGGCTGAGCATCTCCTTTTGGAGCTAGCTAGTGGTGATGGGTGGAGAGGATTTTCTCTGGCTTGCGCTTGTTTTATTCCTTCCGTGACTCCCCGTGGCATCCCTCGATGCTCCTGGAGCTGGGCACGGCTCAGGGAGGGCTGTGGGGCCAGGCATGGACATTCCACCACACCAGGGGAATGCAGGAGCGCTAAAAATTAGAAAGATAAAAAATAATAGGATGGAACTTGCTGGGAATTTTCCCGATTATTCCCTTCTCTCCCCATGCTCGGCTGGGATGTGGCAGCGTGGCTGGGCGGGCAGGAGGGGGTGCTTTTGCCCGGCTGCTGGCAGGGCTGGATGCGAGCGGGATGCTCGGGGAAACCCTGCCATCTGCCGCGCATCCCGGCGTGTGCAGCCCCGCTGCGGGGACACCGCAGGGACGGGCACCCACGGCAGGCACCCCGCTCCGCCTCGCCTGTTCCCAGATGGATGCGAGCGCGCCAGACACGGGTGGATCTTAATTGCCTTTAAACCGCGCTGCCAATTGTTGTGCTGCTGGAATGTCTTCTGCGGCCTTGAAACCGAGCCAGGCTTTAAACCGAGTGTTTTTTCCACCATTCACACAGCCAATTTGGGGCTGCTCCTTTGGGGACTGGTTTGGCAATCTCCGAGCTGAGATGCAACCACAGCACCCTCCCAAAGCCCTGCTCCCCAAAACGCTCCCCAGTCCACAGCAGAGGGGGATCAGATGGAATTTTCATATACTGGGTGAAAGAGTCCAAACTGGAGATGATTTGATAACAGAGTACAGCCCTTGAGAGATTTCCAAGTGTTTGTCCTGCAAGGCTGGAAGAAATAACTAACCCTGTGGAGCAGGGGGGAGTTTAACTGGTTTCTTAAGGAAACCAACTTAATGCAACTACACCCCACCTCTTCTGGGCTTCTGCTGCATTTCTCCTCAGGCTTCCTGTGCTGGCCAGCCCTCAGCAATGTTAGAATGGCAGCACAGGCAAAGGGGCAAAAGTTTAAAGATAATAATTTCCTCCAAATCTAAGAAAATAAATAGATGAGGGGCGGTTAAGGCCACCCTCCAGTCCATGACAGCACAGAGCCTGAGTGGAGCAGGGTGTTACAAAGTGCTGGCCAAGACTTGAGACAGTGTTGGGAAGAGGGACAGAGCCCCTGAAAGCAGCACCCCACTGGTACTGTGCTGGTGGGGACTCACTGTGCACTGTCATTGTGTCCTGTCACACAGGGCCAGAGGGCTGGGCTGCCACAGCTGCAGGCACCACAGACCTGCCTCTGCACTGGGCTGGCCGGGAGATCTTCACCGAGTGGGATGGAGAGCAGCCAGTGGATTTTCTTGCCCCAGGTATTGTGTGTGCTGGGTCCCTGGGAGCTGCTCTGCTGTGAGGACACCGTGGGGTTCTCATCCCACTGCTGTGTTGGTGCAGGAGGCACTGGGCTCCATTCCAGAGCTGAGCATGTTTCTCTAGCAGAAGACACTTGGAGGGTATTGGAACAGTGCACCAGGAGGGCAGGAGGCTCCAGGCTGGAGCTGGCACCACTCTGGGAGGGTGGCTGTGGCTCCTGGTGATGGTGGTGGGAATAGGATTGCACTGGCAATCCTGGCAGAGCTGGTGCCTCCATGTCCTGCAGACTTTTCTCCTCTCTTCCCACACAGAGAAGTTTCTGCAGAACCAGCGCCTCAGTTACAGGCAGCTCCTGTTCCTGCTGCTGGGAGTGGAGAACGGGACAAGAACAGAAACCGGGGTGCCCCTGCTCCAGGTCCAGCTGCTGCTGGAGGGTGAGGGGATGGAGATCACCATGTCCAGCAGCAAGAGCCAGCCCCAGCATGGAAAGCAGGCTGTCACCTTCAGGTACCCATCATGGCATTTTGGGGAGCCTCAGTGGGGTTTAGGACTGAGCGCCTGGTTTGTCTGGGGGTCAGCCCCACTCTCTACCCACCTTGGTGATTTAACTGTGCTGTCCCCGGGTTCCAGCCAGGAGCCAAGCTGTCCTGCAGCACCTGGCTCAGGCTGGCCCTGTCCTGCCTCCCACACTCCCTCTCCAACAGGCTGCACGAGGCACAGGAGGGAGCAGAGCCTTTGCTGTCGGCCTTCAGCTTCCAGCGCCTGCTCTCCAACCTGACCTCCCTCCGCCTCCGCGTGAGCCCCGGCCCCGTCAGAGGTGGGTGGCTCCAGAAAACATCCATGGGACCAAACTGGGGTGGGACTGGAGACATCCAGCAGCATCAGGCTCTTGAGGATGAGAGGGATTGTAGGGGATGTTCCTCTCTGTGAACACCCCTGGGATCTTCAGGAGGTGTTTTTGGGTCTCCTATGCCTGCCTGGAGCATTTCAGAGCAGAGCAGGGGATGCACCATCCCATTCCCACACTGCTCTCCCCTCTCACAGGCAGGTTGTCCCTGAGCGAGGTCCAGCTCACTTCTGCTCGCCCCGGGCCAGGCCCACGGGCCGGCTGGGTGGAGGAGTGCACGTGTCCCATGGGATACACCGGGCAGTTCTGCCAGTCCTGCGCTCCTGGATTCAAGAGGGAGATCCCATTCGGCAGCCCCTTCATCAGCTGCGTGCCCTGCACCTGCAACCAGCACGGGGACTGCCACCCCCTCACAGGTGTGCCCCCTCCACTCACCTGTCTCCGTGTGTGGGTGACAAATCCATGCCTTTGCTTCTTCTGAGGGAAGCTGGAAACCGTCGGTGAGGTTGTGGTTGCCAAAATTTGCAAGTTCAATTGCTTGGTTGGGTTCATAGCTGCAAAGATAGAGATAATTAATGAAGTGTAATAATGGTGGTAATTTATAATTAGAGGAGCATTTTTCATGATACTTTATGACCTTTAAGGAGGGGAAGGGAAGGGTGCTGGTCCTCAGAGGAATGGAGGAGCAGAGGTCAGGGCAGAGAGAGGTTTTGCTAGGCTGGGTCTCACATGGAGCATCATCCCCGGTGAGAAGAGCAGGACTGGGCACAGCTCTGGAATCTGCAAACTGAAGGTTAACCTGAGCAGAGAAACAAGGAAAAAAGCAGGAAAAAACAGAGGTGCCAGACTTGAGAGAAGACACCAGAAGAGCCAGCTCTTGGAGAGGGCTGGAGGAGGCAGAGTGCTCGGCGAATGCCCCTTCCGAGCCCACGAAAGCATCCCGGCATCTCTGCAAACCCGCCCTCATCCCGCAGAGCCGGGGCTGGCGCCGCCGACTGCACAATCCCAGCGGTGGGGCCAGGCTTTGATGTTCCTGCCCGGGCGCTGCCAGCCCGCGCACTTCCTTTGGTTTATTTTTCCACTTCTTCCTGCCACCCGCTTTTTCTTTCTTTTCCATCGTCTGGCTCTGCCTGGATGTGGGGAAAATGGAATAACACCCCCCTCCTGCGCAGCCTTCCGGGTATGACCCGACCTCACAAAACTTGGGGAAAATCCTCCCCCTGACTCCCGTCTCTCCAGTGAAGCAGAGCATCTGCCTGGAGGTGGGGGGTTCCTGGAGCACTCCTCTTCCTCGCTCTCCTCCTCACAGCCCGTTTCGGAAGGCTGACTCACCGGCTCGGCTCGCTCTGGAGGAGATGCTCCCCGGTGGGTGCCGGGCCGGCTGCTTGTGTTTTCCAAGGCAGGCTGGAAAGGACGCGCCTCGACGCTGAGAAATAAATGTGTTGTGGATTACGGCAGGCGCCGGCAGCCTCCGCACACATCGATGGTGCTGTCTGTGCCAGCGCTGCCTCCTCCCTGCGTCCCTGCTGCGGCCTCCGTGTCCTCTCCAGAACCTCCAGCAAAGACAGGGCAATGAGGAAAAACGTCCCGAGTTCTGGTTGAAGATGTGCAACCCCTCGGTTGGAGCTGCACATCCCTCTTGCCGTGCTCAGCGCTCTCTGTCCCTCCCGCAGCCCCTGCTGTTATTCGAGGCTGGGTTTTCGACCCTCAGCTGCATTTTTTCCCCGCAGGGCACTGCCAGTGCTTGCACAACACCGAGGGTCCCTCCTGCGAGCGCTGCAGCCCCGGCTTTTACGGCAACCCCTTCGTCGGGCGCTCCGATGACTGCAAGCCCTGCCCCTGCCCCGGCCGCTCGCCCTGCACCGAGGTGCCCAGCAGTGGGGAGGTGGTCTGCACCCACTGCCCCCCGGGACAGAGAGGTCAGCCCGGGGGTGGCTGGGCACAGGGGCTGTGGGCAGCGTCGGGATCCTCCCCACCTTTCCACCTTCCCCAGGAAAACGCTGCCAGCTCTGTGATGACGGCTTTTTCGGGGACCCGCTGGGGCAGAGAGGTCCCGTGCACCCCTGTGAACCCTGCCAGTGCCATGGGAACGTGGATCTCAACGCCGTGGGGAACTGCGACCCCGTGTCGGGCCGGTGCCTGCGCTGCCTGCACAACACGATGGGCGAGCACTGCGAGAGGTGCCGGCCCGGCTTCTACGGGGATGCGCTGGCTCCCAGCCCTGCTGGGAAGTGTGCACGTACGTACAGCCCCCGGGCACAGCTCACTCGCGGCCAAAATCCTCCCAGCCGTGAAGGCAGAGGGTGGAAGGGGATGCCCAGCAGGTTTAGGGGCTGATGGATGGTCCAGGTTACCCCCACATGTTCCAGACTGTCCTTTGCCCTCTTGCTCCACTGCCATCCTTCCCCAGAGGTACTGTGGCCTGCAGGGGCTCCTTCTTTCTCTTGGAGCCCTGGTTGATGGGGAATGTGGCTCTCCACGTTGTCAGTGCCCCATTCCTGCAGTCCTATCCACCAGCCCCATGCTGGGATTTAAGACCTATTTTGTCTCCCATAGCTTGTGATTGCAACCCCATGGGCTCAGACCCAAGGCTGGAGGGCTGTGATCCTGTCACAGGCCAGTGCCACTGCCTCCCACATGTGACAGGCAGAGCTTGTGGGCAGTGCCAGCCTGGCTACTACGGCCTGGAGCCCACCGTGGGCTGCAAGAGGTATGTGGGGCACAGCACGGGGCTGCCAGGGGTCATCACGGCTCCATGCTCCCAGCCCTGATTTCTGACTGCTCCACTTCTCATGCCAGCTGTGAGTGCCACCCAACAGGCTCTCGGGAGAGCGGGTGCCACGCGCTGACGGGGCAGTGCTCCTGCCAGCCAGGTGTCACAGGGAAGAGATGTGATCGATGCCAGCACGGCTTCTTTGGCTTCTCTGCCAGGGGCTGCCGAGGTAACAGGAATGGGGACTGCGTCTTTGTCCCTAGAGCAGGGCTGGCAGCCACAGTGTGACACCTTTCTGCCACCACTGCAGCCTGCAACTGCTCCCCGCTGGGCTCCATCACCCCGCAGTGCCACGAGAACAGCACCTGCCTCTGCCACCTTGGCTTTGTGGGCTACAAGTGTGACCAGTGCCAGGCCAACTTCTTCCTTGACCCACTGAGCTCCCGCTGCCAGCAGTGTCCTGCCTGCTATGGGCTGGTGAAGGACAAGGTACAGCCTGTGCACTGCTGAGGAAGGCACAGCACCCCTGCTCTGCCTCACTGTCCCCCTGTTTCCCACAGGCTGACCAGCTGAAGGCCAGGCTGCAGGAGATGGAGGAATGGCTGCAGAAACCAGGCTGTGACTCCCACCCAGGCCAGTCTGCCATGCTGGGAGATGCACCCCGTGGAGATGGGCTGCCCAGCCCACACCTCCTGAGAGGTACAGGGGACTCTCCTTCCTTCCACCCATTTCCCCCTCTGCTCCCTCAGGGTGCTGTGACAATCTGGGTGGGGTGCAAGGAGGTCCCAGGTGAGCACTGGGCTCAGTGTGGGGTGACCTGGGGGGAGGGCAGTGGAGGGGACACGCCTTTTTGGGAGGATAGAGCACAGCAGGGATGCTCACACCCCTGAAGTCTCAGAGCAGGCAGTGATGAGCATTATTGGGGGCTGAGCACCAACACGTGGGTACCCTCCTGAGCCCCCAGAGGGACTGTATTTCCCTTTCATTAGTAGGTGTGAGGCAGGGGCTGGAAGCAGGGAACCCTGAACAACCCCAATGGGCAACAAACTGTTTGTGCTGCCCACAGGTGCCTGGGCCACCCTCTTGGTACAGGTGGGGCAGCTGGCAGGGGCGCTGAACACTGCACAAGGCCGTCTCACCAACGCCAGCCGGGCCAGCAGCTGCTCTGACCACGGACCCCCCAAGACCTGCACCCTGCTGTCGGAGATCGGGGCCGTGCTGCAGTCAGCACAGCAGGAGATCCTGCACGCTGCAGACACCCTGGCTACCATGGTGGGGGCTCTCAGTGGCCCTGGGCTCCTGGGGGGGCTGGTGGCAATCCTGGGGGGTGCTGGGATGTGACTCCCAGGACTGTTGGGGTGGGATGTGACCAGGAGAGCCTGGGGTCCATGTGGGTATAGCCCTCCCTGCAGCTGAGTCAAGAGGAGATATTTGGGATAAATCTTCCCTTTGGGAGGTTCTTGGTGGTGCTGGGCTGGCAGGGTCCAGGGGTGCCTGCTCCCTGCCAGGGTCTCAGTGCTGCTGTTTGTGTTTCAAGGAGATTCCTCAGGAAATCCCACAGCATCCCACAAACTGGAGCCACTGGGCACTGGAGGCTCAGGCTCTGTCCAAGAGGTAACATTTGAACAGGCAGAGGAAGCTGGGGGTGCAGGGGGCCCAGTCCTTTGCCAGGAGGCCAATCCTGATACCCTCTCTGGGTGTCCTTGTCCCTGCAGCCACAAGGACTCCATGGCACAGGTGGAGGCAGTGGTCAGGAGAGCAGTGCGTGCCTCCAACGCCAGCTCCGAGCTCCTGCGGAACCTGCTGGAGGGGAATGCGGCATGGGATGTGCAGAGAGAGCTGGAGAATGGGTGAGGGGCTGCAGCAAGGAGGGCTGGCAGGGCACCATGGCCCCTTTCCCCTGGCCAGGTCCCTGTTACAGGGCTTGGTCACGGTGATTTGGCACCTACCCAATGGGTACCTTCAAACTCAGTGCACTGCAGTGCTGTGAAGCAGAGGGGCAGGCTGCTGTGTGCTGGGGGGTTCCAGGAAAAGCCCCTAGAATTTCCTGTTACATCCAAGGCCAGATCTAAAGCTGTCCTCTTCATCCTTCATGGGACAGAGGGCCCTGGCTGACAGCAGTGTCCTGTCCATGCAGGTATGAGGAAATCCAGCAGGCACAGGAGGAGCTGGGTGCTGGCATGGCAGAGGTGGCAGTGGAGGCCAGGAGAGCTTTGACAGCTGTGGAACAGGCACATGCTGACCTGGCTGAGAGACTTTTGCAGGTGGCTGCTCTGGGGCAGGTGAGCAGCACCCAAACTACATCTCCTGCTGGCATCCCCACCTCCTGCTTTACCAGTGCTGCCTCCCGAGCTGGGAGATGATCTCATGGATCTTTGGCACTCCTGATCCTGCAGCAGGTGCTGCCAATGCAGGCTGGAGACCTGGCACAGGACGTGGCAGTGCTGGAGCAGGCAGCAGCAGCCCAGGAGCTGTTGGCTCAGCAGGCTGTGGAGGCATCCCACACACTGGCAGCTGGATTGAGCCTGGAGCTGCAAAGGACTCATGCCTTCAAGCAGGTAATTGCTGCTCACATGAATGGGGAGACCCATCCCTGCTGCTCCAGCAATGGGGGGACCATGGCTGCAGCCAGGGAGCTGGCAGAGGATGTTTTGGGAGATATCTTCCCTTGGGCTCCCAGATGGCCCTAGGAGTCTGCTGAATGTGAGCAGGCTGAATCCCACATTCCCCAGCTGGGTGCAGCTCTTCACCCACTCCCCAGCCTCATTCCTCCTCTCCTCTCCCAGCTGCAGGACCAGGCTGGCTCTGCCCATGACACAGCCAGCACGGCTGTCTCCCAAGGAAAAGCTGTGCTCTCCGATGCCAAGTCTCTCCTGGCCAGCTTGGAAGGTAAAATGCACCAGTCAGAGCATCTCCAGCCACAACTTGGCTCTCACCAGGTGACCAGGGGACAAATGGACAGTTTGGTGATGGCCAGGTTGCTCCCACAGGCATGAAGAAGGTGCTGGGGCATCGGAAGAGTCAGGCTGCCCTGAGGAGGAGGATGGCCACTGTGCGGGACAGAGTGATGGTGGATGCTCAGAGGAAGATTAAACAGGCACAGAAGACGCTGGGAAACTCCCTGTCCATCTCCACCACAGCCCAGAGGACAGCTGGGGAGGCTGAGCAAGTCTCTGAGGAGAGTGCCAAGGTCTGAAATGAGGGGTGTGGGGTGGAGCTGCTGGGCATGGCCAAGCTGGTAGCCATTCCCTGCAGAGCCCAGGCAGGGCTGAGTGTCCCCAGGTGACTGTTCCCATCCCTGTCCCTTTGCAGAGGGCACGGGCTGTGCTGCAGGGGAGCAAGCAAACCCTCAAACACGCCAGCCAGCTCGCCATGCATGCCAATGAGACCCAGCAAGAACTCTCCCGGCAGGAGCACATGGCTGAGAAGCTCAGGGGAGATCTGGAGGAAGCACAGCAGGTCAGCTGGGTTCCCTTGGGCAGGCTGTGTCCTCCAGAGCATGGGAGCAGCTTTGCCCACAGCCCAAAGCACAGGGAACAACCCGGCTTGGGAGCTCCACTGTAGGAACAATGCCTTGGGGATGTTCCTGGGATCTCCTCTGCCATCCAGCCAAGGATCAATAGTGTCCCTGACCTGGGTGTCTGTCTCTCTTGGAAGGTGGGGTCAGAGGTGAGTGAGATGGCAAAAAGTCTCCAGGAAGCCCGGGGCTCGCTCATGTCAGACATTGAGACCCTGAATGATCTGCTGAACAGACTAGGTGAGACCTGGGGGGAAATGGGGTTCAGCTTCCAGGGAAAAGGCTGGGCTCCCGGGGGCCAGGGCTCTCCTGCTCACTGGTATTCCTGCTTGAGGCCATCCAGGCTGAGCTGGGTGCTCTTTGTCTGAGATCATCCATGGTCTCAGCAAAGCTTCTTTAAGGCTCGTGTTTTGAGCAAAACCCTCACGAAGAATGAATTAGGGCTTGCTGAATGTGTGTGCTCATGTCTGCTCTGGGTGCACTGATCTCCCTTGGGATCCTCAGGGGAGCTGGGCTGGCAAAGTCCCTTTGGAACTGAGGGCTGTGCTAGACTGGGTTTGCTCTTTGTTGCTGGTTGGTCATGCTCCAACTCCTCCTGTTTTTATCACGTGGGTATAATTTCTGAGCATTCCAGGACTTTCATATCCAAGAAATTTTGCATGAGAGTGGAAACCATGACCCATTTGTAAGAGATAGAGAAGCGCCCAGGCCCTGCCTGGAGCCACAGCTCTGTTTGCTTATCTGTGATTAGTGAGAAGCTGCAAAGCCTCCATGCCCTGCTGCACCCACTCCCTATAGTTTGCCTGATGCCATGAACATCCAGAACATCTGTCCAGCTCTCTGCTCTCAGCCATGTCCTCTCCTCCTTGCCCAGGTAACCTGGAGCAGGACATGGAGGTGGATGCAGTGCTGAGTGCTGGGAAGCTGCAGCTGGAGCAGCTGTGGCAGCGCCTGGCCACACCGGGACCCCTGGCTGGCCAGCTCAGCCGGCTGCAGCAGGAGGCAGCACGGCAGCAGGAGAAGATCCAAGCATTTGAGAGCGACTTGGCTGAGATCCGGGCCGACAAGCAGAACTTGGAGGACATTTTGCGGAGCCTCCCTGAGAGCTGCTCGAAGTGACAGGTCGCTGGCTGCTGTCACACGCCCTCTGTGCCCACCCTGCACAGGGAACGGCAGAGGGAAGGACACTCTGCACTCACCAGTACCAATCCCTCCCACTGCTCCTCACACTGCCCTCCGTACAGTATCACACCCCAGGTCCTTTTCCACACCCGAGCACTCTGCAGCACGACTCCAGCCACCACCTCTGCCCTTGGGATGGGGGGACACCACCTACCAGGGACCACTGATGTTTGTGTGCAGGATATGGAGCCATTCCAGGGTTGGTCTCTCACTGCAGAGTGAACAAAGAATCCTCACAGCTCTCCTCCATCCCTCCTTTCCCATCGCAGCACTGGGCAGGGACAGCTTACCAAGTATGTAATGTACCCAAGCTGTACTGCCTGGCACTCCCTCCTGCCCCAGGAGAAGAGAGAGGCTCTCACACACGTGCTGGAAGCTGGTCCTGCTGCACAGCACCCTGCAGTGTGTTATGCTCATGGGCTGTGGTCACAGAGGTGCAGAGAGGAATCCTGGTGAAGCCAGGCAGAGAGCTGCTCGCCGGAGGGCACACAGCTTGCCTGCTTCCCAAGGGAAGGGAGTTCACAGCAGGGAGGGCTAAATTAATGAGCAGAAACAAAGCAGAGGCAAAGATGGATCCTCACCCAGCTCCTGGAAGGCAAGTGGGACATCCTCAGCCTGTTTCAGCATGAGAGGAGCTCAAGTCTTGCTGTTCCAGGGTAACACCAGGCCAGAGCCAGCTCTGTCACCAGGCATGGCCATAAACAGCCAATTGCCACCAGTCCCAGGGCTGGGTGCCAGAGATGCAGGCAAGGGAGGTGTCAGAGCAGCAGCACCCACAGCCCCACATTAGCACCTGTGCTCTCTGGAGAGGATCTGGCTGGTGGCAGCAGGCTGTGCAGCCAGTGAGGACTGGACGGGGAACAGCTGGACACCCGCTCCTGCCTGTGTCACTCCCACGGGGTGGCAGAACTCAGTGGCTGTTTTGCCTTTAAAGGAAAGGCATTTATGTTCCTCTGTGCTCCCATGTGGGCTGGGCTGCAGGACAAGCCAGGTCCTGGCTCAGCCCACCTTGTGCTGGCTGTGCCGTGGCTCCAGGTAGCTGAAGTCATTCCCATAAGACCAGAAACAAGTCCCCAGGCTGGAGTTTGCTTCATTTTTTAACTGGTTTTACCTATGTTTTTCTGCTCACAGTGCTGCAAAGCAGGTTTGCTGAAGTCTTGTGTAATTTATGTAAAATTGCTGCCATCGATGTCGAATTCCCCCAGCAACATCTCTGGTGGGTCCAGTGGCCTGGAAGGAACACGGGATTTTCCTACTGAGAACAAAGCTATCGCCCTTCTAATTCTGCACAAAAGCTGCCCAAGGAGTGGGGTGCCAGAGCTGCAGTGCTGTGGGGGTGTGATGGCAGGAGCTCCCCTGCTGCTGCCCAAGGACAGCTCTGGGAAAGCAAAACCATGGAACAGTGAGAGCACAGCGTGATCCGGCTTGGCCAGAGGCAGGGAGCCACGGCCACTTACCGGCTCTCTGGGAGGACGATTATACATCTCCAGTGAGCACACAAATTTGCTGCTCTTACAGAAATGTCAAGCCTCTGCTGTGTGCCTGCTGCTGAAGATGTGGCTCACGCTGCCTCCTGCCCTCCCTGGAACTCTGTGGTTTTAGCTGGTGCCACCTGCCTAGAGCTGTATCCATTAAAAATTCTTAATATAACACACAGCTGTCCACCCAGGGTGTGCGGCAGCAGGAGAGCACACCGCACCTGAATTTGCTGCTTTTAAAGAGCAGGGCTTGAAATGCAGCTGCACTTGGGGCGGTGAGGGGAGAATGTCTGAAAATTCCCACCGAGCTCCACGTTAGTACATAATTTTAACAGAAGGTGTCAAGCGGACACCGCGGGGGCGTGCGAACCTGGCGGGGACACGAATGGCCGGGACACGAATGGATGGGACACGCATGGATGGGACACGCATGGATGGGACATGAATGGATGGGACACGCATGGATGGGACACGAATGGATGGGACATGAATGGACGGGACACAAATGGATGGGACACGCATGGATGGGACACGAATGGATGGGACACGAATGGACGGGACACGCACGGCTGTGGCTGTCCCTCGGGCCATCCCTTTTCCCGCTGCTCGCCTTCCAGGGTTTATCCAGCCTGGAAGTGGCTGTCCCATCCCATCCCGCCCGTGTCCCTCTGCCGCCGGTACCGGGGCAGCTCCGGAGCGATCCCCGGTGTCCCGGTCCCGTCGCTCCTGCGGGAAGCGCAGAGGCACCGGTGCCTCCCCCGGTGCTCGGGCACCCCGAGCCCACCCCGGTACCACGCTGCTGTCCCCCGGTGGAGACGCACGGAGGGATGCGGGCCCCGCCACCCGCCCGCTGGCGGCGCCGGGCGGGGAATGCGTTCAGGGCGGGGGGCGGAGGGCCCGGCCCGGCCCTGCCCGCCCCTATTTAAGGCGGCGGCGGGCTCGGGGTGGCTCGGTGCGATGGCGGCTCCGCGCCGGCCGAGCGGCGGGGGGCTGCGCAGGGCCCCGCAGGACGGGCGGCTGGACGAGATCAACAAGGTGGGGCTGGGGCCGCCTGCCGAGCCGAGCCCCTGCGGAGTGGGGAGGGGGCTGCGGAGGGGGCGGGCGGGGCGAGAGGGAGAGGAGGGGGGCGGTGGGTGCAGGAGGAGCTGTCGACCCCTCTGCCCAGACCCTTCTGCCCAAACCCTTCTGCCCAAAACCCTTTGGAGAGGGGATCCTGCCGGAGGAGGAAGCGGGCTTTTTACGGGGATCGCTCTCCATTCCCTCCGCTCCCGGTCTTGCCCTCTCAGGCGGTTCTTTCCATCGCACATCGGCGGCTCTGAGCGGGGCTGGTGGGCGCCCGGGGGGTGGCTGCTGTGAAATTCCCTTTGGGAACGTGCTCCAGCAAGAATGGGGGCTATTGTTCTCCTGGAGGATTTCAATCTCCCCTCTGCTGTATCGAGCACTTCAACTTTTTCTTCCCGGAATGAGAAGTTTAGAGCTGATTCCAGCCCTCCTCGCTTTTCGTTACAGCGGGTGAAAGTGTTACCAGGATGGTTGGACGTCCCGCAAGCCTTGGGCAGGGGGAACAGCAGCGCCTGGTTTAGTGCAAAGTGCACTGGGCTTCGTGCCCTTCATGCCAGGGTCAGGCAAGGTCCTCTCCCCCGAGCTTCAGGCTTACCCTTGGCATGGTTGTGGGGGCAGTTCTGTTGGCATCCCTCCCAGCTAAGAGCAGTTCTGAGGGTGAAAAGAAGGTTTTAACCTTGAAGCAAACTGTGCTGGGATTTCTAGCACTTCTAGATGCTCTTTTAGTCAGTGGCACCTTGGTGTTACAAGTGCAGAAATCAAATTGCTGTACAAGATGAGAGCCCGGAGGAGATGGGCTCACCTTGTCCTCACACTGACCAAGCTATGAAAAGTGGCAATATGCTCCACCAGACAGCATGTGAGACCAGTGAGACAGTAGAGGTGAAGTTTAGGTCATTGGAGAGGGAATTAAGTCGTTAGAAATGACTCAATTAATTAGAAATTAGGATGTGCTGTGGAAAAAGAGGTGTCATGGCATGAGGTGTAGAATAAGAGCACCTTGTCAAAAAGGAGCCTTTGTAAGCTGCTGCTGGAAGCAGCCACAGCACACCCTGCACCAAGGTGTGTAGCTGGGTCTAACATCTCCCCTAGCCAAGGTGGAGCTGGCCCTTAGGCTGAGGATGCAGGGACTGTGTTGTACCTAGTGCTGCAGTTTCTGCTTCTCCAGCACCACACAGGCACAGCCCTGTACGGATACCCGGTCCTTAAGCTGGTAGGAGCTGTGGGACAGTCTGGGAAGCTGTGCTTCCTGGGATGCTGCTGCTGTGCCACTGCTGTGTCCCAGGGCTGTTCCCACGCAGGGGACAGGTTCCTCTTTCTCCCCTAAGCTGCCATCACTTTTGGCCTTTTCTTTGGCTGAGGTTTGGATGACAAAAATGAAACAAGCTTCGTGACTTCCCGCTGGCAGAGCTGCTTGCGTGCATCCTCGCTGCCCTGCGTGCTGGCTCAGCGCTCTGAGATGGGGTTTGAGCAGCTCAAAACCAAGCTGCAGATAGCACGGGTGGCAGATGCCCATGGATCCTCAGAAGCCATCGTGCTCAGGGCAGCAACCCCCACGCTGCTGTGCTTTGCCAGCTCTGTGTGGCCATGGGGGAGTGCAGCAAACAGCCTCACACCTCCCTGACAAACAGCTGACACAGAAACTCGGGCTGATACTGTGGCTGGAGCCAGGGAGGGGGTTTCCCCAGCGCTGAAGAGCCCTAAGGCTGTAAAACAGTCAAGTGCTCCTAATAAAAGCTATCAGGCCAAATTCCTATCAGGTTTAATCTCATTGTCTCATCGTAACGCTTAGCTCCCTCCAGCCCTGTTTTCCTGGCTGGTTTCTACCCCAGAGCTCTCGCTGGGATTCGGGTCTGGCTCAGTACACTGAGTGCACATGTGCTGCTGAAGGATAGCTGAGTTCTAGTGCTGACTTCTCTCTTCCAGCCTGAAACACTCTCCTGGGCTCCCCTCTTGGTTGTTCCCCTCTTTTCGGGCAATGCAATCACATTGTCCAGCCTCGTGCATCAAGGTGGCAGGTCTAATCCAGCACAGATTAGTTCCAACCTTGTTTTACCCTCTAATGCGCTGGGCTGCAGGGAAGGAATTCAGCCTGTTAGAGAGCAGGTGCCTGCTTCTGCCATCCAGGGCAGGCACCAGCATCCCTCAGCCCCTGCAGGCAGGGTGGCTGGCATTCAGCACTTAGACATCCCAGTGAGAGCTTGGCCCACCAGTTGGAGTCACCTTTTTGGGGAGCAAGGATGGATCTGCTTTGCTCAGGTTGTCTTGCAGGTAGCTGGGACTTGTCTGGCTGAGTTTATTGGCTTAGAAAAGTCTCTCAACAGCTCAAGAAAGGCTGTTCAGGGCAGGAGGGGGGAGAGGCTTTTAAAGCAGTTCTTATTAATAGAACAACATGACCCTTAAAATGGGAACTTTAGCAAAGGGCTCTAGGAGGAACTTCAGCCACTCTGAGTTTGAGTCACAGGCCCTGGGGACTGAATTCCTGTGTGCCATTGTGAGTGTTTTCCTTATCGCAGTCACAGGCAGCTCACACACAATGTGGAGAGTGCAATACCTTTCAAGTGCAGCCCTTTGTTGCTTCCTTGCACCTGTAGCAGAGCTGTGGTGCTGGTGTGCTCTCCAGCTGGAACACAAGGGAGCTGAGCCCTAATCCTGTGTGCAGTGTCACCTGTGCTGTTTGTGTCACACTGCCAGGGCTCCTGGGTGTGTGTCCCTCAGCCATCATGTATGGATGCATTCCCTTCAGGCTTCACCATTTCTGTGCTGCTGCTTGCTCCCAGAGAGATGCTGTGCTCTGCCCTCACATCCCCTGCCCTGCAGGGAGGTGAAGCTGCTTGCTGCTCCTGCAGGGCAGGAATGAAGCTGTGACCTGGTGGCCAGGAGGTGTTTTGGGCTGTTTTGGTTTTCAGTGATGTTTGCCTTCTCAGGGATGCTGGCAGCAGGTAACACTGCTCTGGTCTCTGGTGACTCCTGCTGCTGCCTGAGCCCAGGTCTCGAAGCTGAATTGGGCCCTTTGTGTTGGGCTGGGAAATGATACCCCTGGGTAGAAATAACTGAGCTAAATGAAACTGAGTTGGCAAAGGAGAGCAAAAGAAGGAACTAGGAATGTTGCCTTTCACCACAGCTTTCAATTTGAGTTAAGTCAGTGTCACATTGGTTTGGTGACTGTGGTCTCTGGTGTCCCCTCTGGAGTTTCTGGGGTGGAAGGAGGGGGTGGCAGTCACTTCTGTCCTAGTGAGCTTCCTACAAAACCCTAAAATCAGCTGCAGGTAGAAGCCTTGCCAGAGCAGTGCATAACTGGCAGTGAAGTTTTGAGAGCTCCCTGAGCAGTCCAAGCTCCCCTGTCCCAGTGAGGAAGGAGGGAGCAGCTCCAGGTGTGTGGGACCCAGAGCACAGGAGCAGAATTAGGATGACAGCAGTGATCAGCACACAGGGCTCTTGGTGACCCATGAGCAGTGGTGAGGAACACATTCCCAGAGCAGGGAGCAGCCTCAGCCCTCCATGCACTAACCCCTCGAGGGGTTTGTCCTGGACAGGCCATGCATAAGCTGTGCAGATGTTAATGATTTCTACGCTGAAGAATGTGGTGTTGTTGCTGAACACAGATCGAGTCATTAAGCTGTGCTGGGCTGGAGCTGGGCGGTGTGGGAGGGCAGGGACAGGAGCAGGACCCTGCTGCTCACAGCTGTGGGAGTGTTGCTGGCAGGGCACAGCAGAAGAGCTGGCTGTGCAAGCTGTGGTCTGTTCTTTTGCGTGTCTGAAGGTTTTTGAGGTGGGACTAGGGACAAGTGACCAAAAATGATCTAGGATTTCCTCTCCAGCCTTGAGCAGTAGAGGGAGAAAATGGGTATTTGGTATGAGAGAGCTCCTAAACCCAAAATACTCTTGGGCATATGACATTCTGCAAACCTTGCCTGCTCTATTTGCAAGCCCTCTGAGTTTATCTAAGAGTTTGAAATCTGAGATAAGAGGGCTTCTTGCAAGGACTAGGAGCCCTTGCTGGAAATAAGTGCCCAATCCTCATGCTAAGTGTGCTCAAGCAGAGATGTGAGGAGCTGAAACCTTGGGTGAGCAAGAACAGGGGGTTTCATGCAGTTATTCCAAAGGCAGGTGGGGTCCAGCCCTCCTTTAAACTGGAAAATTTGAGACATCAGAGGAATTCCCCTTGCACTGGAATGTTAATGACAAGGTGTGGAGGGATTGAGCCCGTTTTCAAGTCTCCTGGTGCTGTTGCTCAGCTGTGCCTTTGGGAATTGTGTGAGTCTTCTGGCTAATGCTGCCTTTGGAGGTGCCCTTTAGGGAGTTTTCCTTTGCATTTTTAACCTTGAGGATATTTCTTTTTCTGTTTTAGGAGTTTCTCTGTGACCCAAAGTTCAGTAATGAAAAAGACCTGGAGGAGAAGTTGGCAGTGTTCAAAGGTGAGGACTGGAGGGTTTCCCTGTCCTTTGAGCCTAACTCAGATTATTTTCCTCAGCTCTTGGATCTCACCAGCCTGAGATTCTCTGCCAAATACAAGTGACTGAGCTGAGATGGATGCCTTCCTCCTTGCTTGTGGGACTTGGTGAAACTCTCTGGAGAGGTGTTTTCCACACAAGCCTTTGTGCTTCTCCCACTTGCAGGGCAGGGGCATGTCACCCTGCAGACATCCTGCCTGGCAGCTGCTGTTACTGCAAAACCTGCTGTGTGGCAAAACCCTGGGGAGCAGCAAAGGAGGATGGTTTCTGACTAGTTACCCAGCAAGCTAACTGGCATAATGGACTGTGCAATAGTGGGATTCTTTTTCTTTTTTTTTTTTTTTTTTAAATAAGTAGGAGGGCCTCATTCCACAAAGCAGAAGTGTCAACTGCTTTCTGGAGGAGTTGGGGACTTTCTGCCTCCAAAAGTTTCTGTAGTCCTTTCCCAGCCCCTCGACACCAGAGGGAACAGCACTGATATGTCTAGTTCTGGCCAAAGCCTGACTCCAGTGGGTCAGCAGATCTAGGGCTTAGGTTTGGGCCTTTTGCTGGGACAGGGGATAGAGAAACAGCTCAAAAGCCTGCAGTCCTCTGGAGCTTGTCCCCAGACTGGTTACAGGACAAGATCTGGCAGGGTTATTCTGGTGTACCCACTTTTTTTCCAAGCAGTGGCTGAAGGCAGTTGAGAAAACACGCCTGCGTCACACTGCCTCGAGGCTTGTGCTCAGCCTGGCTCTAACCAAATAAAACCTGACCTTGCTTCCATTTCAGACATTGTCTGCTATTTCCCTTTGAATTTTGGCTTTGCAGTCCAGCAAGGAAGAAGCTGGCTGGTGTTTTGTGATCCCTTACACTGCTGGGCACAGAGGAGCCTCCTGTGCTCTTCCATCTCTTTGTGTTGCCTTTTGTGTAGCTTTGGCTTTTGGCTGCAGCCCCACATTATTTTTTCCCATCACAATTGGGGCTCTTCAAACATTGCAACTGTAGGTCACAGGCACAGAATTCCCTGTAACGAGAGCCTTTGGCATCTCTTCCTGCTGCCTCGTGAGTTTGTCTCCGTGGCCTGTCCCTCTCTCCAAGGCCTCCTCCAGCTCCCCCAACAATCAGCTCATTGTGTGATGATGGGGGAATATTTCTTCTCTGCTGTCCTTCCCACATCCCTCCTCCCCCTCCAGCCTGGGGGAGGCAAAGATGGAGCCCCCATGCAGTGTTTGTGTAAATGTATTTGTGAGGGAGGGACCATGCATGGTTTTTGCCCCACTATATCCCTGCTGCTGGGGTGGGAGGGAAACATGAGTGTGTGAGCTGAGGCTGCTGTAAAGCTGCCTCTGTTCTCTGTGCTGTTGGCTAAATGTCAGCACAGAAGAAAAGAAAACATGGGCATGGACCTGGCAGAGCAGGGTTTGTGCCCCAGGCATGTGCAGGGGTGCCTGACCCTGGTGAGGGAGGTGGCAGTTCAAATGCACAAGGTCATTCTGGTGAGGCAGAGTGTGGGGAGAGGCAGTCCCACATCAAGCATCACTCTGACCCCTAAACATGTGTTACAGCCCTGAATTCTTCTAGGACTGGTTTCTTGATGCTTGAAGTGAGACTTTTACTCCTGCCTGAAGCATGAACAGCTTTGGTTTGTACACATGATTTCCACAGGTCAGCTCATGGCAGCAGAAATCCATGGGCTGAGACCCAGGTGAAGATATGCCAAGCCACTCCTTTGCCTCCTGCCCATCAGTCCAGTTAACCCAACATTTTCCTTTGGAAGCACAAGTCCTGGGAAGAATGATGAGTGAACTAACCACTTTTCCCTTCAGCTCCTTAAATTAGCCTGCCATTTCTCTGTTCATACTCATATACTTGCTGGTGTCCCTGCAGCAGAGCCAAAAGCTCTTTTCCATTTTCCTTCCTGGGGCAAAGGAGCAGCCTGGAAGGGTTTGGTTAATTTGTGCTGTTGTGGAGTGAGTGCTCACTGCAGGGTGATTTCTCCAGCTCAGCATGGATGGATGGTGCCAGCAGGCATCTTGCTCTTTCCATTTAGTAGAGCTGAGGTGATGGGGGGCCCCTTGCGGTGCTGGGAGCAGTATGGTCTGTAAGACAGACAAATCCTTGCCTGAAGAGCTTAAAGTCTAAATGGGGAACAGCTAGCAAGGGGTGGGGGGTGTGTGGGAAGCTCAGGTGTGCCATTTCAAAGGACAGAAACTGCACAGGACTCAATTCCTGAATTTTCTAACTCAAATCAGTGCTCTGCCTGTTACAGCATGTGAGTTTTTGTCCTGCAAAGCTAAGCAGACCTTCTGGAGCAGGCTCTGCCTCTCTCTGACAATGCTGGAGTTGCTCAAGTCAGCAGTGTCTGACAGCAGGCTGGAAGGGCAAAAAACCTGCTCCAGCATCACTGTGCCCAGGCATGTTCTTGGCTTTGCCCTCTTGATGTGGTGCTTGAGCATCTCTGCTGGCAGGTGCTGCTCTGGATGGGAGCACTGTGGAGTCTGCCCCTCGTTGTTGCAGGCAACTGCGTCATTTAATTCCCCTCCTAATCCGATCAAGCTTCATCTCAGCAGTGCTCGGGGGTTTGTTTTCCTTGCTACTCCTTCTGGGAGCCTGTTCCAGAGCTTTGTTTTTCTGGCTGAAAAGCTTTTAACGCTGTTCATAGCCAGCTGATACCTTGTTCTCATGCCAGTGTTTTCCTTCAGCTTAAATGAAAAGCAGCCACAATTACAGAGCACTTAATTCTAGAGCCCTAGAGTTGAGATAAGGGTGCTAAAACCAGGCCTTGAGATGGTCTCCCCCTCTGAACTTTGCATTCAGCAGTATATCAATCTTATCCCCAAATGCTTTTTATTTCAGTGCTGTAAGCAGGCAGTGCTCCAAAGCCATGCACACCGTCCTGTGCTGTAGAGTCCTGCTAACCTAATTCTGTGTCTCTTCCAGAGAAATACATGGAGTTTGACCTGAACAACCAAGGCGAGATTGGTGAGTGATTCTGAGGGATGCTGGGCTGGAAGAGCCACAGCCTGTCTGCTGCTTCCCTTGGCATTTATGGTGTTGAGCAGGAAAACTTGTTTTTTTCTCTGTCCAGCCTTGCTTGGATCTTAATTGCCAGCCAGGGGCTTCCTTGGCTCTCCAGCCCCTGCCTCTCAGCTTTCTCAGTCTCTCCTTGCCTATTTCAAGATCTAAGCTCAGTGCTGTTCTCCTGAAGTTCTGTTTATCTCCTCCACTTCTTTCTGCTCAAAATGCTTTTTTTTCTTCTCCCTTTTTCTCCACTGAGGCCTTCTTCTCAATCCTCTGCTACAAAGCTGGGAAGCTGCAGGACTTGGACAATCCTAGGGCTTGAGACAGGAGCTGTATAAACCCACGAGCACTTCTGGTGCAGAGAAACTCTCTGCTTTGCAAGGAGGGGAGCAGAGGGAAGCAAACAACTTGGGTGTGAGTCTGGCTCAGCTGAGCAGCCCTGCTTTGGGTCCAGAAAGCAGCAGTAACTGAAGTGCAATCACTTGAGCTCTCTGTCCCCTTCCAGGCTGCCTCATCCCCTCCTCCACAAGTCTTCCAGCTGAAGTGAAGCCTGTGGGGAGCTGGAAGAGGCCTGACTCAGGGCTTCCGGAGGGAAGGGGCCCGCAGGTCTCAGCAGGCAGCAGTGCAATGGGAGGAAATGCCCTGTGGCGATGGGCAGGGGCGTCTGCTCCCCACAGCTTGTTTGTCTCCAGCTTTAACCCCGGTGTTGCTTCCCTCCTCCCCATCCTTGTGATTTTTGGCACTGCAATCCGAGCTGTAGAGCACCGTCCCCACGTGTCTCTGGGGCACCTGGAGACTTGTTCCTCTTCTCTGAATGTGTGGTGCTTTTATCTTGAGCTGCTTTGGGAAGTGATGCTTTGTACTGGGCAGAGTGGCAGTGAGCTGTACTGGAAGGTTTCTTGTGGCTTTTGGTAACAGCTTAATGCTGTCAGCCACAGAGCCCACGTGTGAGGTGGTCTCAGGTGGCTCTGTCCCTTGGGTTGGTCTGTGCTCAGTGGGGTCACCCCTTGACAGCAGTGATTGCCTTGCTCTTGTAGATTTGATGTCTGTGAAAAGGATGATGGAGAAGCTGGGGGCTCCAAAGACCCACCTAGAACTGAAGAAGATGATCTCTGAGGTGACTGGAGGGGTCAGCGACACCATCTCGTACCAGGACTTTGTCAACGTGATGCTCGGGAAACGCTCTGCTGTGCTGAAACTGTGAGTGCCCTGGGATGGAGCTGGGGAGAGCAGCAGCACCTGAGCTGCTCTGTTGGGAGGCTGGGAAGCACAAGCTGTTCTGTCTGAGCTGGAGCTGTGCACACTCATGTTCACGGAGGGAGATGAGGGTCCTGGTGCAGGGCAGTCTGCAGGGTGTAGGAGCCCATGTCGAGGGTGAGCAGTGGTGAGTGCTCCCAGCAGAGCTGCCTGCTGTGTGTTAGCACAGCTTCCTCCCACGTCCTCCAAGGGAGCAATCCCCCTCCTTCCCGAGGGTGTGCAGGCATTCAGCACTGCAGGACTCCTTCCTGTCTCTTCCCTGAGGATCCTGCTGGCTTTGGGGACAGACTTCCCCTGTGGATGGTGGCAGGACTTGAGTGAATGATGATCCTGCCAGCACCTGTAGGCTGGCTCCTGTTTCCCACAGCATGTTCCATCCCTGCCTGATCTTGGAGGGACAGGCAGTAGATGAAGATGGGACACATGCTTAGAACAGCTGGCTTGTGCTGGGAGAGGTTTTCGGTGGTACAGGCTGCCAGCACCAGCCTCCCACGGCCCCCTCTGCCCTCTCAACAGGGCTCTGAAAGTGCTGCTCTAACAAATGGCTTCTAAACACTTGCTTGGCTCCATCTCCATCCCATTGAAGCCTGGCATTTCCTTTCACAGCTCACAGGCTGGCCCTGCTTTCGTATCTGAAACTGCCATGAATAGGAGCTGATCCTCTGCATCCTCCTTGCCCCTTTTTGAAGGCAGCTTTAGAAACACAGCCAGCTTCCAGGCAGGTTGGGAGGAAGGATCCTGCACCCACCTCTCTTGTTTCTCTAAGCTGGGACATGCTTGCAGGCAGATTCTCCCCACTGTGTGCTGTGTCTCTGTCGTGATGCTCCTCTTCCAAGCAGACCCAGACTTCTGCCATCCCTGCTCCTCCTTTTTCTCCACAGACCCAGACTGAGCCTGCAGCCTGTCCCATATCTCCCATCCCTCCTCCCAGCTGCAGCAGCTTTCACAAACAGGTCCCTTCTCTTGCTAACAGGCACCCCATTGTCTGTTGGACCCTGTAGAGCAGGAGCAGAAATGTAAAACTCGTCCTAAGAGCAGTACAGCCCTTTGATCCATCGAGGCAGCTGGCATTCCCAGCGTAGCTGCAGCCCTCAGGGAGGAAGACAGTGCTAGTGGTTGCAAAATGCTTGAGATTCCTGCAGCCAGTGCCTTGCTCCTTGTTTTTGCTCTCTCCCCTGGCTGTAATTGCTGTTGCTTGCTCGGTGTTGGCTTCTGAATGTTCTGCTGTGTGGTTGTGTGCAAGGTGGGCCAGGAGTGATATTTGCTTTTATGCATCAGGAACACTTGGCATGCAGTGTGTGCCCAAGGGATTTCGGAAGTGGCTGTCTAAATAAAATGTGCTAATCCTCTGGGCTCTGAGAGGAAAACTGGCAGAGACTTTGGGAACCCACTCCTGGTAGCTGCTGGAAAAGCCAGCCTGGCAGCACTGCCCTCTGTTGGCTTTCCCTGCTTTGTTAATTATCGAGTGCTCTTTGTAGGAAAGCCAGATGCTCTTTTTCAGCAGAGAATGCCACCCCCAATGATGGATAAATATGTGTTTGCTTTTTAAAAAATTGTCAATATCTGTTGTGTTTTGCAGGGTCATGATGTTTGAAGGAAAAGCCAATGAAAGCAACCCAAAACCTTCTGGTCCACCTCCAGAGAGAGACATAGCCAGCCTCCCTTGAAGAGAACAGGCTGTAAAATGGGCACTGTTTGCTTTGCTGGTCTGTAACAGAGGTTACCTGTGCTTTGTTACTCTTTACTGTGGACAGTCCTAGTTTTCAACTAACCTGCCTTAGAGGAACAGCAAGGGAAGCTGGAGACCTCCAGCTCGTGTCTTTCTGCTGCACCCCTTAGCCAACTTGATCTGTTAGACAGAAGTCGTAGCACCAAGTGTAATGTGAGACCAAAAAGAACAAAAAATATCCTATGATTTTACTCTTTCCTCTGCCCTTCCTGCATTTCTCAGACGAGGAGCTACTTTGTTCCCAGCATATGGATTCAGAGCTGTGCTTGTCACGACAGGTTCCTTACGGTCCTTGCTGCCAGATATGGACAAAGCCCCTGAAAGTGGCTTCATGGGTGCAAAGAAATAAGTGCCTTCTCTGCTCCATCCTCCTCTTCCTACTGTGGACTTAGTTCTTCCCCTCCTGACCTCCCCAAAATGTAAATCAGACTCCCACATCTGTCTGACTATAGGGGGAATGTGCTTGGACACAGATCTGCCTGCACAGCCTATTGGAGTGGGCACAGCTGTCTGCAGGGACAGCTCCTGGCTGCTCTGGGGCTCATCCTGCAGGCAGATCCTGGGGTCCAACACCAGCCACTGCAAGTCAGGAGGGTTAAAGCCACCTTGGGGACCCCCTTCCTGGTAAATCACAGCTTGGGTCTGACCAGGAGTGTAACCTCTGGACAGGTGATTGTCTGTCCCATCCATGGAGTCCAGAAACAAGCTGTGATGCCTTTGCAGCCCCACAGGATGCTGGGGGCAAGTGAAACCTCCAGGTGAAAGGAAGCTGAGTGACCAAACTGAGCCTGGCCAGACCAGCTGCACATGAGGATCTGTCCTCAGGTAGCTGCTCTGTCCCTCTGATTTTTGCAGACCTCCCTGTGTGTGTTTCAGCCTGGTGCCCTGGGACTATCCATTTCCCTGATGGATAAGCCTTCAAATCTGCAAAATAACAAGGGCTTTAAGTATGGAATATGAGCTGGGACTGTGCTATCCATGCTCTGGGTACTGTGGTTATTCTTGTTCCATACATAATTTCTGGAATCCAGGTGTTTGCTCTTTGCCCTTTCCCTACTCTTCTCTTAAATGTTCTTGACAGCTTTTAACTTTTTTAAAATCATGGTTTAGTAAGTACATTTTTTAAAGGAAATACAGATGATTAACTCTACTAGGCTGATTGTTCCTGCCAAAGGCTGCACTTTTAAGTAATTAAAAAAAGCAACAAAAACATTCTCACTACTGTTTGTGTTAAAACCAAAACTGTAATGGACAGAAAAATTATGAGCAAAAGCAGCACCAGTCTACTTCAAGGACTGAAAATAAATCTTTTGAAGCTACACAGTGTATCAGTGTTTATTGTTATCTCTGCTGAAGCTTGGTCTGCATGATTGCTTGCAGATTAAGGGAGCTGGTTTCCAAGTCTGTTAATATAAACCATTAAACAGATCCTGGAGATAGGTTTGGACTGTTGATCTGATCTTTATCTGTAATAACTGACTGAAAGCTGTGGAGTTGGTGTGATGAAATGCAGAGGCTACCTCCTGAAAGTTGGTGCTTTTTTCTGACTTACTGAAAAAGAGAAGGTGCCAGTGCCTGTTTTAAGGAATAACTTGTTTATTGAGAACAGACACTTGCAATGCTTCTCTTGAGGGAGAGGTGGGGGTTTTTTTAAATTATTCTTTCTGTTCTTGAAGCAATTGCCCAAGGTTCTTGTCTGATGTGAATTATCAAAAGGGGAGACCAGGTTTCCTGGGGTAAGAGTGGGTGCACTTTTTCCATGTGTTTCTCAAAAGGACAGAATTTCCCTGATATCACAGCCCCATGTCTGCTCTTTGCTGCCTGGTAGCCTCTGGGAATGCACCTGCTTTTCTTGGCTGTGTGTTGAAGCTGTTGTTCAGTTAGAAAAATAAAGGAAGCATATTACACAAGGGAAACTTGGATGTGGTTTGCCACAGGTCAGGTCACTGCCCAAAGCCATCATTTCTTGTCTCTGTGGAGATCCTTGTCCTTTTTGGTCCTGGAAAAGAGAATGACCTGCTAGAGCTGAAAACAGCCCTTCTCAAAGTGTCCCCAGAGGGTTGAGTGCTGGCATTCTGACTGTGTGGGAGCTGAACCCCTCAAAACTTGAACAAGTAAAGAAATGGAGGACCTGGTGTGATCGAGGCCCCGCATTCTGCTTTTGTGTGGTTCTGGAGCACAATAAGGCTGTTCCAGTTCACAGAGCTTCTGTGTTGGCAGCTCAGCCACCCCACACTGGAGCTGTACAGGGGCTGACCCAGAGCATCCCTGTGCTCCCGAAGGAGCAGGAATTTATCTGAGGGAAAGGCATGAAACTGTGTCTGGGGAAGTTTGGTCTGGAATTAGGAAAAGGTTCTTCTCCCAGAGGGTGCTGGGCACTGCCCAGGCTCCCCAGGGAGCTCCCCGAGGGTGCCAGAGCTCCAGGAGTGTTTGGATATGGCCATCAGGGTATGGTGGGACTCTTGGGTTGTCCTGTGCATGGTCAGGAGCTCAATTTAAGGATCCTTGAGCATCCCGTGCAACTTGGGAGTTTCTGTGATCCCCGAGACCTGAAGCAACACTGGATCTCTGATACGGGAAAGCATCAAAGCTCCTCACCAAGGAGTGGTGGCCAAGGTGGAGCAGCCACCTGCCACACTCCACCATGGCTTGGCAGGGACAGACAGAGCCATTCCCAGGGTCTGTCTGTCCATCTTTGGGGTCTGTCCATCCCTGAGGTCTGTCTGTCCATCCCTGGGGGCTGTCTGTCCATCCCTGGCTCTGTCCCCTCCGGGGCTGCTCCGCCAGGCTGGGTCCCCTCAGGACGGAGCACTGCGGCTGCCAGCGCCTCAGAACTTGTGGAAAAATCCGGGCGAGAGCACCCAGCCTTAAGCTGGACCAGGGGAGGTTCGGGTTGGACATTGCGAGGAATTTCTTCACAGAAAAAGTGATTAGACATCAGAACGGGCTGCCCGGGGCGGGGTGGTGGCGTCACCGCACCTGGGGGTGTTCAAGGAACGACACTCAGTGCTGTGGGCTGGGTGACAGCGTGGTGTGCGGTCACAGATTGAGTTCAGAGATATTTTCCAATCTGACTCTGCGCAAAGAGGGCTCATTAGGCACAGCCGGTCAGGGGAGGCCCCGCTGGGAGGCCCCGCTGGGAGGACCCCGGAGCAGCGAGAGGCGCGGCCAGAGCGGCCCCGCCGGAAGCGGAAGCGGCGCGCGGCTCTCCCGGCGGGGCGCGGGCGGCGGGACCGCGGCCGCGGGGCCGCCATGGGGGACGACATGGACGTGATCCCCGAGCGGGAGATGAAGGTGAGGCACGGGAGAGCGGGGCTGTGAGGGGCAGTGCGACGGGGGGAAGGGTTAACAGGCTGTTTGGCTCGGGTCGGGGGGCTTTGGCTTGGAGAAGGCTCGGCCTGGGCTGCGAGAGCTGGAGGGTTCTGGGGCGGGCTTGTTTGGGACCGTGGCGGTGACAAACCGAGGGGTTCGGCTCGGGGTACGGCAGGGCTTTTTGAGACATCCTTGCAGTGTTTGAGAAGCAGAATCCTAGGATGGGTCAGGCTGGAAGGGACCACGGTGGGTTATTTGGACAAACTTCCCTGCTCAGACTGGTTGGTCCCAGAGCACATGGCACAGGATTGCGTCCAGACGGGTCTGGAATCTCCAGTGAGCGACACTCCACACCTTTTCTGGGCAATCCTGAGGACTTTCAAGTGCCTGAGAACTTTACTGCATAGTGTGGTGCAAGCTTGGGGAGTGGAAAAGGGAAGGCTGGCCTGGCTTTGGTGTAGAGGGGTGTTTAATGTCTGGGGAGAGAATCACAGAATGGTTTGGTTGGAAGGAACCATAAAGCTCATCTCATTCCACTGCCACGGACAGGGACACCTTCCACCAGACCAGGCTGCTCCAAACCTCATCCAACCTGGCCTCTAGCAGTTTCAGGGTCGAAGGAGAGTTGGAGGAACTTTGTTTTGGAAGAAGAGTGATATGTTTCTAAGTTATCCTGCCAGTATGCCTTGTGCTGGGAATCTCCTGATTTGGAGATGTGTGGCTGTGGGGCAGTGTGAGCTGAAGTCTTGCTGTATGTGCCAGCCTAGCCCATCCTGTGTCACCCAGTGTTACTGTGGGGCTGGGTAAGAAGGGACATGGAGGAACAGATTCCTGGAGCGGTTATGAGTCTTTGGACAGCTGCCTTCTACCCTCAAAAACAGGGTGGTTGGGCTGTTTGTTTTGCAGAAATTTCCTACATCCTCCTCAGATTGTAGGAATGTATTTATTTAGTGGCTGTTATTTGGGAATAACTCAGGTGCTTGACTGGAGTTACTGGCACATAGGTTGGCAAATGCCTGCCTTGTAGCAAGTTTTGTTCAGTCCTGTCCCATCTTTTCTTTATTCCTTTCTCTTTTCCTCTCTATCCCTTGGGTGGTTTTGGTGTGTTCCTGAGGAGGTCAGATGTCCCAGGCAGATTTTATGAACACAGGCACTGGATACAAGTGAGATTTAACCAATGGAAAAAGAAACATGGTGTGATATCAGACTTTCATGGATGAGACAGAAAATGTGATGGAGTGGCCAGAGGCTGCCTGGGTGTGTGGCAGGGATTTGCAGCTCATGGAGAGACTCCTGCACTTACTGTGTTAGAGAAGCCAAAACAAGCTGTTCCTCTTGGGCAGCATGTGAACAGCTACTTCCCAACTCTCTCAAACAGGATTTTCAGTTCAGAGCACTGAAGAAGGTTCGAATCTTCGATACTCCTGATGATCTTCCCAAAGAGCGCTCCAGCCTCCTCGCAGTGTCCAACAAATACGGGCTGGTCTTTGCTGGTGGAGGGACCAGCCTGCAGATCTTCCACACCAGAGATCTCATCATGCAGAAACAGCTGGGAGAAGATCCCAATAAAATTGGTGAGGCACTCTTAAATCTCATGGGTTTGGCAGAGTTTATATGGGATTTATGGCGTGGAGCTCTTGGCTGCTGATACATGTTTCAGTCCTTGCCATGCTCAGTCAGGCATTTGAATTTCCACATTTTCTTGTGTGGGAAGGCAGGAACAATGGTTAGTAGCCATTCTTTGAGCTGTGAGCCTGTGAGTGGAGGGACACACTGAGGGAGTTCTCACACTGAGTTACCTACTCTGACTGAGTGACCAGGAGAGGGGAAGCAACCCCTGTTTCACCACCTGGGTGCAAAATGGTTTTCATTCTCCTTAGTTACTGTTCCATTCTGTGCATGCATAGGTACAGCAAAAAAATCTTTCCACTTATTATTACTCAGGGTACTGAGGAAGTAAAGTGGTGTTTTCACAGAAATTTGGCAAGTCCTAAGATTGTATGGATAGAGAAGAAGGGATTTGCTTTCATTCAGTTTTTCTATGTATTAACTTGGATAGCTGCTGTTACTGGGACTGAGGATTATTGCATCCATTTGTTATATTGTTTTACAAGAACAACTCTTGCTATTTAATCTATCCTCTTCATTCCATCTTCCTTTCCTTTTGTGTTTTAAGTGGAGAATATTCAGGGTACTGTGGTTCCCATGAAGTTTCCTATGCAGCACCTGGCTCTGAGCTGTGACAATCTCACCCTGTCTGTCTGCATGATGTCCAGTGAGATGGGGTCCTTCATCAGCTTTTTCGATGTCCGTACATTCCTGAATCAGGTACAGCATGTGCCAAATGTGTTTGGGGTTTTTTTTCAGAATACAGCAGAGGAGAGGTATAGCTGGGGTGGGATTTTCTATCTCTGTGAGGGTTGTCTTGTAAAGGAGTTGCTCAGTAATCTCAAAATCTGCTTGTTTTTACCAGACATTAATTTATAGGCAGATCAACACTGCTTTGAACTATGACTTCAGGAGAGTTTGGTTTTGTGCTCCACTTTGACTGTCTTGTGTATTTGTCTTTCCTAAAAGGCAAAACAGCAGAAACAGGCATTTGCTTGTCACAAACTGGCCAAGGACTCAGGGAGTGCAGCCATGGTCAATGACCTGAAGTGGAACCCTGCCAATCCCAGCATGGTGGCCGTGTGCCTGTCCGATGGCAGCATCTCTGTCCTGCAGGTCACAGACTCTGTGAAGGTCTCTGCCACACTCCCATCCTCTGCTGCTGTCACATCTGGTGAGTGGCAGCCTGGGAGGGCACTCAGAATGTTGGACATTGAAGAGCAGACACTGATTGAGAGGTGTATAAACACAGGTTGCTTGTCTCAGGAGGAGGCTTCTTAAAATTCTTCACGAAAGGGAAGAATTTAAACACTGAAGACTCAGAAAATGTGTCAGAGTGGAATTACTCTTTCCTAGTTGATTGCAGTGAGTTATCAAATATGCCCACCTGTGGTTTGTGCTGTCTCAGGCTTGACTCATTTCCAGGAAAACATGCAAATAAACATCATCACCTGTTGGGTTTTGACTTGTGTAGTCAGCTTGCCTTCTTCGTGACTGGATGACTCCTTGTTTGATTCAGATTCATGATTTTTTTTCAGTGGAAAAAAAAAAAAAACATACTTAATTTATTGGTCCTGTTTTTGTAGGGCTTTGTAATTCTCCAGTTCCTTAGTGCTAATGAAATTCTCTTTTTTTTTTTGCCTAGTGTGTTGGAGCCCAAAGGGAAAACAACTGGCTGCAGGGAGACAGAATGGCACTGTGGTGCAGTATCTGCATGTAAGTATTGGTGGTGTTAAGGCTTTATGACTTTTCAGGAGTTTGAAATGTGATGTTTTGTTGATTTGGGTTGTTGGGGGTTTTTTTGATTGGTTTTTGTATCACAAACTACAGAATCTGGTTAGGTTGCACATGGTGTGAGCCATATACCCAAGTTCTTCAGTAATATTCAAGTGTCTTAGGCCAATATTTGGTTTTGTTTAAGGTTTGCACTGGTCACTGAAATCATGATTTCAGAGTGGCCCATGATGAGTGTTAAAGAATGGGTAAATTGCTCTAAACCAGTTCTCTGGGCTTTCTGCAAAACTTGCAATTGGATTTGTTCATTGCCTTTTCTGTGCATTTAAGAGTTGTTTTATTTACAGAATCTGCAGGAGAAGAAAGTAATTCCTTGTCCTCCCTTTTATGACTCGGACAATCCTGTTAAAGGTACATCTTTTTATTATTTTTTAACTTGCTTTCCCTTTAAAAGTATTTTACTCATTCTTCCCCCATTTTCTTTAGTTATAGCAGCTGTATAGCACTGTTTATGAAATTACAAATGTGATTTTCTGTGATTCTTAAGCTTGGTCATTTAGGAGTAGTTGCCATTTGTCATTTCTTTTTGTGTGCTGTGCACAGTTAAAATCAACAAGAAAACCTTATTATAAAATGTTTCTGGCTGAGGTATTTGCTTTCTCTTTCAGTTTTGGATGTGCTTTGGATTGGCACATATGTCTTTGCCATCGTGTATGCAGAGGCTGATGGGACACTGGAAATGTCTCCACAAGTGGTCATTGCCATATTGCCTGTAAGTGCCAGCAGTCACAACCACACAAGTGTCTGTGGCTTGCTCTGACTTGTTCATGGCATTGGCACCATACAGAATTTGAGTTTGGTACTGCTGTAAATCATGGGATTGAGGTGGGAGGGTTTAAATAGAGGAAGTAGGATCCACCTGAAAATCAATCAATCTGTTCTCTGCTGAGATCCAATTATGTTTTTGATGTGCCCTGATACTGTCAAATTTAAGGGAGATTGCTTTGTTTGTGGATTGAAAGCTAAATTACCAATGTTGATTTTACAGAAAAAGGAAGAAAAGAGACCAGAGAAGTTTGTGAATTTTATGGAGCCATGCTACACGAGCTGCACTGAGAGACAACATCATTATTTCCTCAGCTTTGTTGAGGAATGGTGAGTGGCAGGAATCATGGCAAGCTCCTTCCCTTGGAGTGCATATCTGAGCAGTCAGTGCTTCCCCATAGATTGTATTCCTCCTTCTTGTAGACCTTGCAGTGGACTGTCATGTTAATTTTTGTGTCCATGCTTACAGGGATCTGGTTCTGGCAGCTTCAGCAGCTTCCACAGAAGTTGGCATTCTTGCCAGGCAGGGGGATCAGGTAATATTTTTATTCTATTTGTGGATTATATTTTGTGTTGTATCTGTGCAAATGTACATTTTCTTTCCCTAAATATATATATAAATACATATAAATATGTAAGACCTAGAATACAATGAGATTATGATTTCTTAAGTCATCCCAAAACTGAACAAGCTTCTAAATTGTACAGAATGTCAAGTCTTAGAAGAACAAGAGGTGTGTGTTGTGAACCAAGTTCCAGAAGTCTGTTTTTCATTATTTTACTTGGCAGTCTCAAAATTTGGTCAAACTCAATATAATAAGGTGATTGATGTGAGGTCATCAGTTGGAATTAAGCATTAAAGTTTGTGACTTGACATGCACTGATACGTGAGAAGTCACAAATCTGTGAAAGACCCTGATCTTCCTGGCATTCGCTAATCTGACAAATTTAAGCAGATAGTCTCTAGCTGGTGTTTCAGCTGTTGTAGGCTGGAGTGCTGAAGAAGACTGGTCACAGGAAAGCAGTAGTTGATAGAACAATAATTTTACTTTTTGCAGAACTGGGAGTCGTGGGTTTTGGAGGACTCGAGCAGAGCAGAGCTTCCTGTGACAGATAAAAGTGATGACACTCTACCTGTTGGTGTTGCTGTGGACTACACCAGTAACATGCCCATTGTGATCAGTAAGTCTTCTTTGTCTTTCTTGTGGAGTAGTAAAAAAATCTCAGTATATTTGATATTTTTGAGGGGCAGCTTTGTGCTCAGAGTTCTGGAAGATCATTCTGAAAGGCAGACCGACACACCTGCTGTTTTTATACCAAACCACAGCACGTGGCTTTACTTCTGTCTAAGGTTTCAATGGTAAAGTGTTAAATACAGTTCTTTCCTGGAGCTTTGAGCATCCTGGGATATGACACCAACAGACATGGCAAACAAAGCTCCTGAGTTATGTCAGCGTTCCCCAGAACTGGGATTTTAGTGAGTTTAAAGGAGTCGTGTTCTAACACCAGGGATTTCAGGCTGCCCATGAGGTGTTCTTTATTCTTGTCACTTATGTCCTTCAGCAGAACTGTTTTGTATCAAGTACATTTGCACAGATCTAAAGGAAAAGTGGGTTGGTTTCAAAGCCAGAAACAGCAAAGATTGCTGAGGTGAATGTGTAGGTTTTAATTCTGCATTAAAGCACGGGGTCTGTGCTGCTTAAGCCCTGCTGTGCTCTTTATCTCAGCTGCATTATTGCTGTACCTTCTGTGCTGCCTGAAGGTGCTTCAAAGTACCTTGTCAAAGTCTGAAGCTACATCTGAGCTATTGTGTTGTATCTCAGTGAATTCTGAGGAGGCCAGAGACAGATGGAAATAGAGATGCCTCAAGGCAGAGTGGAAGGTTCTGCAGTCAGGAGTTCCTGAAGAGCACAGGAGGGTGCCAGTTAACTGAGACCTTTACCTGAAAGAAAACCTACAGTAGGGAATTGAGGTCAAATGCTCTACTTGAATGCCAAATTGAATTTGAAGCCTTTTCTCTGTTAATCTGTACAGTTAGTGGATTAAGAAATCTGTCAGGACAGATTTTTTAAAGCCTGTGTTGTGCTGCCTCAGAGTTTTTTAAAAGGATTTTGGAGAAGGGTTTTTACTAACACATTCTCTGTGTTCTGACACAAGAGTTTGGCTGCACATTAATTGGCTTTGCAGTTCACAGCAAGTTTAGACTGCAGAGAAACCTGATTTGTCCTGGAGCTTGTTCCCAAGTGGAAGTGCCCTTCCCTAGCATGCTTTTCCTGCAGAACCAATAGTAAAGAAAAATGGCCATCCTGCACTGCCTGACAAACAAAGCACCATTACTATAGCAGGTTTTTCCTGTATTCTAGATGTGTTGGGTTTGGGTTTTTGTGTTTAATTAAGCACACTTAAACCATTACAGAATTTTAGAAATACAGAGTGTTCTGGGGCCTTTAACTGTTCTGAGAATTTTTTTTATTGAAGCAGACTCACAAAGCAGCTGCATAAAACACAAGTGTTTTATATTACTAGTTCAGATTATGAGGATATTTGTTTGATGTTGACTTTCTTTAAAGTTAAAAAGCTTCCTATGTAGCAATTCCATTTTGTAGTTTATGCATATGAATGTTAATGAGGTGACAGAACCTAATGTGGGGATTGCTGAAAGGAATTGAGGGAGCAGAGTGTCAGTGAGGAAAAATGACTGCTTCAAAATCTGAAAAAACTTGGCACAGGAATTGATGGGTGAAAGTTGGGCTTTGTCATTCAGGAGATGACATTCAATTGTCAAAATAACCCTTTTAAGAAACGTGAAGTCAGGAACAGAAGGGAATACAAAAGGATAAAGAGAGAGAGCTGAGCACTGACAGAGAAGCAAGGGAACGAAGATGCAAATGAAAGCAAGAAGGGAGAAATTTAAGAAATGCTGTGTGAATAAAGTCACAAGAAGGTGGCAATTCCAGCTGGAACAGAGTAGGAAGCTTTGCCTGCAGGACTTACATGTGTGCTCTCTGGCAGGTGATGAGAAGATCCTTCCTCCAGCCCCAGTTCTGATCCTGCTCTCTACAGATGGTGTGCTTTGCCCATTTTACATGATCAACCAAAACCCAGGAGTCAGGTCACTTATTGTGACCCCAGAGCCACTGCAGCTGGCAGGGGAGAGAGTTCCAAAGGCAGCAGGTAAGTGCTCCAAGGTCTATGGGGAACACTTGAATTTGTGCATCTTTGTCATACTGTCAGTTCAGTAGTCAGACACACATGTGGTCACAGAAAACATATTTTTTTTCTTTATAATGATAATGGGGAGCAGTTCTTGAGTGTTTTGAGCTCCCAAGACTCTTCTGTCTTTTGTGTATCAGTGTGAAATTACCTAGTCCTGTTCACCAAGTCATTTAGTTTGGAAAAGACCTCCAAGAGTCCAACCTTCAAATCTGTTTGCTTGTGGATCTCAAGCACTTTATAGGCTGTGCATTTAGACTTTCCTGTGCAATCAGCCTTTGGAGAATAGGACCAAAACAGTTTTAGGAGGCTCTTTGCCCAGCTTTGAGCATGGCCTCACACTTCAGAGAGGGGATGATTTTCCTCCTTAGTCTTGCCACAGGAGGTCATGATATGAACTAAGGTGTTTGACTGCAGCAAAATCCTATTTAAACAAAATTCTATATAAATCCTATTTAAAGCTTTCCTTAGCACTGTGAGAATTGTGTCAGCAGGTGAAGATGTGTAGTTTTGTTTTGAGTTATAGATGTGTTGTCCTGTAGTGTGATGTAGGCAGGTAAGATGATTGTTTTGCTTGTTTGCATTCATGGAGAAATAATTTCAAATGCACCATTTTCTTCCCTGTGCCCAAATTTGCTTCTCCTTTCCCAGCCAGAATGCTGTTGTTTGGCAGCCTGCCTTCCTGCAGTGCTGGCTAACTTGTGTGCTGACTGCTTATTTTATTTGAGATGGCAGGAGCCTCATCAAAATCAATGGAGGAAGGTGAAGCTTTTTCACAGGAAACTGCAGACAACATTAATCTGAACAGATTGTTGTAGTGATGGGACTTTGTAGGCTTTCTGTATCATTTCCTGAGATTGGGGGCTGCAAGCCCAGCTCTGCCATCTCTCTTCCTCACTGTCCAGTGAGAGAAGCAGTGCTGAGCTGTCCCTGTCACATAGATTTGGCCTTGCAATACCTTCTGCCATTAGTCAGTGCAGCCAAATGAGCCTCCTCCTTTCCCATTTGTCTTTCTGCAGGGAGTACTGCCACGAGTCCAACCACTCCTTCTACTTCTCTAAAGCCTGACACAGCACCAGCTGTTGCTCCCACTGTGCCCACCTCAGGTCAGCCTCCAGCAGGAAGTGGAGCAGCTGTTTTTTCCTTCGTGCCCTCAGCTGTGAAGACTCCTGGCTCCACAGGCAGCGATCCCCCACCGTATTCCTTTGCCACAGATGCCTCCAAGCAAGCCCAGACTCCTGCTCTGACTGGAGCAGCAACATTCTCCTTCTCCTCTCCTTCTTCCAAAGCATCCATAACTCCTGCTTCTGTAGGCAGCACTACAACAGCTCCTGCCACCTCCTTTCCTTTTGGGTCCATGAACTTTAAACCAGCTGCAGACAGCTCCTCCGGGCCATCGCTCTCCACGGCACCTGCTGCACAGAAATCATCCTTTACACCTTCAGCTTCTTCAGTCAAAGTGAACCTCAATGAGAAGTAAATAGATTCAGCAGTGAATGCAGGGGCTGGATGCTTGTTAGATTGCTGCAGGCATGGATAATGTGTGGTAGTTCTGAAGGTGGTGTCTGGCTTTTTGCCCTGACAGCAGTTCCCCACGGTCCCAAGAAAGCACTGAGGAAGCCCCTCTTTATCCAAGAGTGATGTGGCTGTGGAAACCTTCAGTGCTGCCCATGCCAGAGGTTTTGGTCATGGCATGGTGCTAGTCAAGGGACAGTGCCAAAAATTAAGACTGATAAATTGCCGGAGATTTTAGGGGGATTTTTTATATCTTTGTTTCATAGGCATCAAACAATGATTCTGTGCTTTGGTTTGATGCAAGTCATGGCTAAGGACTGTTGGGAAATCCCTTTTGCTTGGGGCTGCTTTAGGGGGGTGGTGATAGCACAAGTTTCTCTGACAGTTTATTGAAAGTTCCTTACCCCCAACCTGAGCCTCAGTTGATGGATTACTTTGCCACTCTTTGTTCAGAGAAGGGGTCAGATCTTTTGATTCTGTTCTTAAATGGGCACAGGATCTGGAATCTTCAAAGCTTGTTGACACAAAAAAACTAATATTGATTAGAAACTATGCAAAAGGGGTTTGAGTGAGTGTTCTCAGATATCATATACTCACTCTTCCCTCCAACTCCTGAGACTTGCTCTTTATTTTTAGACAAAGTGGTTTAAAACACAGCTATGTGAATTGGAACTGCTTTTTAAGGAGAAGAACTTTAATGTAAATGCATCATAAGAAATTTCTGTTGGTTCAAATGATTATTTTCAAATTAGAAAAATCTTTACTACACCAGAATCTGATGGGAGCTCTTAGGGCTTTTTATATTTTGTATATAAAGCAAATGATACACCAGTGAATTGGCTGAATATTTAAATTGGCTGCCTTGAGAAGCTGAGTTTGCAAATGAATAGAAATTCATATTTTCTTTCAGAATTTCTGTTTGAGCCTTACTCTGAAGATGACACTGAAGGGCAGCTCAGATCTGCTGTATAGTTGGAACAAAATGATGAGGTGCATTTGGAGCAGGGTAGTATTTTTTGCTTGCATTTAGCTTTTGCTCATGGGAGGATCTAAGATAGAAGTCTTTGTGGTTCCATGTATTCAGAAATTATCCTGAATGGCTTCTTCCCACTATCTCCAGAAGCTACACTCGTGATTTTGTATCTGGAGCTTGAGTTGTTGCTGATCCCAGGGGATGCTCATTCATTTATTCATTCATTCACTCATTCATTTGTTCATTCATTCATTCTGTTGCAGGTTTGGTGCTGTAGACACCCCTTCTCCCACGAGCAGCAGTGGTCAATGCACTTCCACCATGTTTTCCTTCTCAACCAGTTCCAAAACTGCTCCTGGAGGTTCTCTGAGCCAGTCCACACCTGTTGCAGCCCCTCCTACCACACCACTGAAGACTTCATCCCCTGTCCCTGCCTCAGGTAGGGGTCTGATCACTGTTGTTGGGAATAATGCATTATAAACACAGGGAGCTCAATTTGGCTTCTTTCTTGTTTTTCCTGCTGCTTTTCCTGCTCCAGTGGCCTTCCTGATTGGCACACCATCATGATATGAATCACTTTGTCTTGAAACTGAGCAGTTTTTCCATTTGTGCTCTATTTCTTGAGTGCCATATGTGAAATAATTATATTCAGCTGCTTAAGTTCACCCAGAAGTTCTGGCATTTTCAGTGCTCTGATTATGAATGTTTCTGGGCAGCCACACAAATCAGTCCTTTCTATCTGCATTGACTAGAGTTCAAAGTAGTCACACAGAAGTTGGGTGGAAGTGAAAAGATACTTGAGGAAGGTGTGTTCTTGCATTGGGGTATAGCACTACTGTTTTTGGATTTGATAGTGGTGATTGTTTCTGATCACAGCCTGTTCCCTCAAACCTTCTGTAAGTTCATCAATTACTGTTGTTCTTTTTAAATTCCAGTGGCACGTCCTTCTCAAAACACTCCTTCAGCTTCCTTGGTACAGAAGACACCCAAAATCACCCCATCAGCAGCAAAGCCAGGCTCTGCTCAGGTAACAGGAACTGGGCTGGGTTCTTTGGAGGATGAATGTTTTTCATGGCTCATGAATTGCTTAGAATTCCTTGAACTGAGCTAGTGTTCTTAGGTCAAAGAATTAACTAACTTCTGATTTTTGAAGTAGTAGCAAATCTGTGTTTCTAAACAATGTTCTCTGCATGTCTTTAGAGAGCTGTGTTTGACCTGTGTAATAATCAGAGAGTCTGGTGTCTGAATGGAGTTTCTAACACCAAGCCTTCTTTGGTATTCTAAGCTCCCTGTTGCAATGGATATATCCTTAATTTTGCTTTTGTCTTTTTTTTTCTCCTCCCCAGGGCAAATCAGCACTCCCCAGCACAGCTTTAGAGAAACAGACCCACCAATGGAAGGAATCAGACCCTGTCATAGCAGGAATCAGGGAGGAGGTGAGATTTTCAAGCAGTTTTCTTTATAATGCCACACAAACACTTCAGTTCAGTTGTGTTCTGATGGTGTCTGTAAGTAGTTTAGGAATCAGAATGGAAATTTCTCCTGAGATGATCAGCCTGGTTTGTAGTTATTTCTGTGTCCTTTTCAGTCATCTGCAGTCACTGTTGAGAAGATGGAGTATTCTTTCCTGTAAATGTTCAAGAAGAATTTCCTGCTTTGGCTGCAAAGTGACCAGTGTTTATGGTGTAGTTGAGGCATGATCCAAGAGCTGACACATTTGTTCCAGTCCCTGCTGTGTTTTCAGTGGCTGCCCTTTCTTGTGTTTGGCTTTGCAGATTGCACATTTTCAAAAGGAGATGGAGGAGCTGAAGGCCCGGACTTCCAAAGCCTGTTTCCAGGTTGGGACTCCAGAGGAAATGAAGGTGTTGCGAACTGAGTCAGATGATCTTCACACCTTCCTCTTGGAAATTAAAGAGACAACAGAGGTGGGCAGAATATCTTCAAGCTGTGAACCAGCAGTGACTCTTCCTCACCTGATGTTCCTCCTTAGCCTGCTGCAGCTGAGCTGTAGATGGAACATCTGACTCTGCTGTTAATGAGGGGGTGGCATTTGCCCTTGTGCTTTCAGGCAGATGCTTGCAGAAGCCCTTGTGCTAGAAATGGCAGTGGAAAACGTTATTTTGAACCTTGTCCCATCTGTTCTATTTCACTTTGCAGTCACTTCATGGAGATATCAGTATTCTGAAGACAACCCTGCTGGAGGGGTTTGCAGGGGTAGAAGAGGCTAAAGAACAGAACGAGCAGAATCGTAGCTCGGGGTATTTACACTTGCTCTATAAGAAACCTTTGGATCCCAAGAGTGAAGCACAGCTTCAGGTATGAATCATATCAACCAACTTCTGATAGAGAGCTTTGAATAAAATAAAACTTAGGCTTGTGTGTGCAAGTGCCCAGCATTGTTGTTCTGCCCAAAGTATTTGCTGTTTCATTAAATACTCTAGTAAATGTGTGGTGAGGAGTTTGCAAGAGATGCTGGAAATCCTCTCCATCCTGTGGTGATTCAAAACTCCTTCTGAAGGGATGTAGTTCACCTGAGATCCAAGTCTGTTCTAATCTTAGAATGTGGCTCTTGACATCCTGTTCCTTCTCAGCCTGTAGTGTTTGCTCAGAGATTTCAGTTAAAAGGATGTTGGGTTTTTTCCTACACTTTATAGAAGAGTTCTTGGAATTATTTTTATCTTCAGCAAGTGCCTTATGGAACAATTTGATGATTTATTATGACTTACAGAATTGTGTGGTTAATTTCATGGATGGTGGAGCATAAAGCTTAATGATATTCTAAAAGCTGGGGCACAAAGGAAAATAACCAGCAGTACATAAAGAGGCTTTCAAAGACAAGAAGAAAGTAGGGGTGAAGCACTTTTTGTTACAGCTCTGGTGATGAAGGCTATTTAACCCAAAGCAAAATAGAGTGAATGTGCTGTACAAATAATACTTGGTCTTTTATACACTGATAAGTTCCCCTCAAGAGGTTTGACTGGCAGGTTGAAGGCATAATTGAATGTCATCTTTGTGGCAGTAGGTATCAAGATCATGCATGCAGTTATTAGAAATCAGCTGGCACAAAATAATTTCTTTTAGGTCCAATCTCTAATCTTCACCTGGATTCTGCTGATTAATTCACAATCTTAATTGCATGCCTGCTCTGATGTCCAGTCTCTGCGACATTTAAAGCTTATGCTTATGACTTCAGAGAGATGATAATCTTGAAATAGGTGTTTCACTGTGTAGAGGAAGGACCATGAGGAAAGAATAACACAATAGGAGAGAGGAGGAAGTGGATTGGAATGGAAGGAGAGAGCTTTTGGGTCAACTTTGTGAAAGTTGGCTTTGACAAAGTGCTGTGCTGACTCTGAAATTCTGCTCAGTCTGCATCATCCCCATTTCCTGGGTGAGAAAAGCTCCCTCAGGCAGCTTTGTGTCTTAGTTTTCAGTGAAGTTTTCAAGACCCTGAGACTTCTCTGATGTCCAGCTGGATCAATTTGTTGTCCAGAGAGTTGCTGTCATGTAGGTGCTGGAGAAAGGAAACCTGGGCTTGGCAGTGTTTAACACTAAGCCCACAGCAGGACTGGATTTGCTTTCAGGCTGGAGATATCCCATTATAATTTCTGCTGTATCTTGAAAGTGTTTGCAGTGGAATTCTTCCCAAGCTGAGTTCCTTGGCTGCTTCATTATATTTAGGTGAACATTCTGTTGAGATGAGCTGAAACCAACTGCAGTTCCCATTTCCATTTTGCAAGGTTGCAGTTCAAGCCATGGATAAGTCACTTTACTCTCTGTCCTTGCTTTTTATTTATTTTTGTTTTCTTACCTATAGAAGTCAAATTAATTCCTTGCCTTAATGTGGGGGTGTGAGCATTTGTGAGTGCTTTCATGAATCATAGTCTGTGAATGCTGATATTCTAGAGCTGTGTGAGTAGCCTGCAAAGCTTTGATCACTTTTAATTGTTAGAAGTTTCAGTGTTGTAAGGTGGGAGCAAATGACTCATCTTCTGGAAGTGGCGTTTCAAATAAGGATTGTTTTGTATAATGCCTGGTGTAAAATCCTTTCTCTAGAGACCTGGCAGTGTTTTGCAGATATTAGGGACAGTATTGCTCTTAGTTGAGAGCTGAGGTGAAATGTCCAGGCCAAACCCTGTGTGTACCCCATTGATTGTTTTGTGAATTTTCACTATGTTGAGTTCTGTTGTGCTGGTGAAATGTTCCAGGCAGAAATATGGGCAAATGCTCTAGGGCTTGGAGTGAATAAACCCAGATTCTTCATCTCCTTCAACTGAAACTGAGATTTCTGACGTGAATTTAAAACTGACTTTGTTTTGCATGGCAGGAAATCCGGCGCTTGCACCAGTACGTGAAGTTTGCTGTTCAGGATGTGAACGACGTTCTGGATTTGGAGTGGGATCGGCACCTGGAGCAGAAGAGAAAGCAGAAGTAAGTCATTGAAACTGGAGTACAGCACTACATCAGTGAATTGGGAAGTAGTCTATAATCAACAGAGACCTTGTTCTGTTTAGCAGGGTCTGAGAGCAAAGCTTGGCTCAGACACCTGATGGGAACCATGGGTTCAGACTCTCTGGCTTCATGCATGTTACAAACTTGTGTCTGTGTGTACAGAGCAAACAGTGCTTATAGAAAAAAACTGAAAGCTTTGCAGAAATTCATTGGTGGCAGCTAATGAAACCTTTGTAATAAATAAAACATCTTGAAGCAAATGAACTGAATAAATGAACTGGCAGCATATTCAAGGGAGAAATCTGTATTAGAGCTTAACTGAACTGCTTTGGTGATTTGACCTCCTTGAGTTTCAATAGCCAGAACCACTAAATTGGTGTTTGCTTGCCTGCCTGTGCCCCAGGTGCACAGAATGCCCTTATCCCTGTTCTTGATCTGATCTCTGCAGGCGTCTGATAGTCCCTGAGCGAGAGACTTTGTTCAACACCCTGGCAAATAACCGGGAAATCATCAACCAGCAGAGGAAGAGGCTGAACCACCTGGTGAACAGCCTGCAGCAGCTCCGCCTCTACAACCAGACATCTCAGTGGAGTGTTCCCAGTGATACATCTCTAAACAGTGCTCAGAGGTATGTGGGGCATGAATTCCTCCTCCTCTCTTGCCCTGCAGAGAATGGTGTTTTGTGGGCATGGTATGGGAGGACAGGACCTCCTGAAGATTGCACTAAGCCATGAGAATACAGATAATACAGAAGCTCACTGGTTGTATTCTGGGACACTGTTTAATGTTTAGCAAAAATTTCCCCTCAAAGTTTAAGGAGTTTTATAGTAGATGGGATTATAGAGCCTCCAGGCTGAGATACTGCTGGTTGTGTGTCTGCCTTCAGGGGAAGGAGTGAATGGCTCTTGAAGTTTCTGAAATAGTTAAAGGTGCATCACACAATGTCTAGAGGAGCCAACTGTTCTTCCAGATGTGCCAGTGGTTCTAGTAGCTACTTTGGCCTGATTTTGTTCCTGCTTTGGTTGGTTTCTTTTTGCTGCTGCTGCTTTTTCACTGCTCTGCCTTGTCCCAGTTTTGACAGTGACCTTGAAAGCCTGCGCAACGATTTGATGAAAACTACTCTGAAATCACATGCCAAGCCTCTGCCCAAAGCACCTGGTAATTTATTCTTTCTTCCTGGCATTCACACCATAAATGTGAATTACCTTTTTTTTTAATTGCAGTTTGACTGTAGACTAATAACTGTCTTCCATTTTCCAGCTAAGTTATCCCCAGTGAAGCAGGCACAGCTGAGGAATTTTCTAGCCAAGAGGAAAACTCCACCAATTAGGTCTACAGCTCCAGGTAAACTTTAGCTACCACAGAATTCTGAAATGCTTTCCAGGAGGATGACTTACCTGCTGTGGGACTGAAACCTGAAATTAGCTTTTGACTTCTTAAACCCCTACTTTTCCTGTCCTGTTCTCCCATCTGCTCTCAGGAGGACTTGCTTACAGTTGCTGTGTGGTTGAAGGCTGCCTTTCCAGGCAGTTCAGAAGTCAAATCCTATCAATGCCAAGAGTAAAACAAGGAGACTGTCCTAAAATAGGGTGCATTTGTCATGGCTGTTACACTGGATGGTTCCCTCAACTTAACGCTGAATTTTGTTTTTGATGTTGCAGCAAGTTTGTCCCGATCTGCCTTCTTGTCCACGAGATATTATGAAGATTTGGATGAAGTCAGCTCAACATCCTCAGTTTCCCAGTCACTGGAGAATGATGATTCCCAAGCAGTGGACCAGGAAGAAGAGGCTGTCCCAGTCCAAGTCCCTCGTCATGCTCCTGTGGTCCGAACTCCCTCAATCCAGCCTGGTTTGATGGCTCAGTCTCCGTCCTTTGGAAAACAGCACCCCTCCCTGGGTACTTTGTGTGAGTTATGTTTCTCTTCTCAGTGTGGTCTTGTGGGTAGCTTTAACTACCATGTTATCCACTGGCAGTGCTTCAGGCCCTGGAGAAATGAGATTGCTGGATGCTGATTTACATTGCCAGCTTCCCAGGAGAAGTAACAGAGTGGCTTTGTAACCTCATGAACCTGAGCTAAAAGCACTAAAGCACCTTGACTCACTGATTGTGTTTTTGTGATAGCCTGGTTCTTTCAGATTGCAGTGACTTAAAATATTGCCCAAAGACTAAGAAACTGGAGTACTACTGCATTTGGTTGATGTGGCCAAGGTTAGGAGTTCTGAGCCCAGCAAGTCTCAGTAAGAACTGTGTTTACATACACTCAGTTTTCATTGAGCAAGAGAGGTTTCTTTAATCTCTGCAGCCAGAGAGAAAAATAAGGTGTCAGCAGAAGTGTCTGTTACAGCAGATTGAAAGTCCTCTAATGCATTGAAATAACATCTACTGAGACTTAGTAAATTCCTTGGGAAATACCAGAATCTGCCAGGGACAGATTGTGTTGATTGTTTGAATGGCCTGCACAGCACTTCTGTCAGAAGGAAGCTGTGTACTTAGAGGAACTGCAGTTCAGCAAAGGCTTTCAAAGACTCCCTGATTTATAGAGAAACATTTAACTAATATTTTTGTTAATTTGTTGTGGTATTTTTTTTTTTTTAGTGCCTGCATCTTCAAACAGAATCATCCCCCACGGGGCAGACAGTACAATGCTTGCAACAAAGACTGTGAAACACGGGGCCCCTGCTCCCACTGTCACTGTTCCAGCACCACAAGCAGCTGCTGCTGCAGCTCTGCAGAGGCAGATGGCTGCTAACCAGTCCCCAGGTAAAAGAATGGCTAATTGCACAAGTGACCTCTGAGCAGCTGAATGGGGCTTTCACAGGGATTTAGTGCTCTCAAAGGAGGAGATCATCAAACAAAATGTGGTGCACATCTGTAGTTGTTGCATCTCTGAGCTATCCAGTGTTCCTTTGTCTTCCTTTTTCCTGTAAGCTGCTAGTGCAAAATAGCTGAGAAACTCCCATTTCAGTTAATAGAAGATGTTACAATGTTGGTAAGAGAGAGTTCATAATAATTAGATTTGGTCAGCAAATAACAAAAAATGTACCAACTATATAGATTGCTGTGACTTCTTTTGTCCTTGTCCTCAATGAAGTCTGAGGTTCCAGATGTTTCAGGCCAGCCAGGTACATTATATATGTTCTAGAATCTTCAGTGGATTTTTTTGGAATTATTCAGGTCATGTTGAATGAAATGAAATGCTTAATATGGAGTTTGTCTTTACATTTTTTCCCCTCCATTTTTTTCTGTTCCTTAAAGCTGTGAGCACCTCCTTGACTGAATCCACTCTGAAGAATGTTCCTCAGGTGGTGAATGTCCGGGAACTCAAGCCTGGTGCACTGACTCCAGCAGTCTCTACAGTAATAGGGTGAGTGGCTGCTGCCCTTCTTTCTGCTGGCCTTTGGGAGCATTTGCACTGGAGCACATCTGCCAGTGGGGAGCAGTAGCAGTGTTTTACTGAGCCTGGCTGTGTGAGACCTGAAGTGGATGCATTTAGACAAGAGTATTGGGTTTGTGGATAGAAAGAAAGAATTAAAAAAGAAAGAATTAAGAAAGAAAGATCTTTCCAGGTCATTCAAGGATTTGCTAATGGCTTGTCTTGAACAAATGATGAGACCAGTATTAACCTCCTTCTCCATTTGTCTGTGAAATGCGTTTATGTGCATCCTCTCCTTTTGGGATTCAGTGGTTTTACTGCTAATATGAAATTTGGCCCTGCTATCTCTCCAATCACTAGTTCTGTTGTACCTCTTTCAGTGAGGGAATTGCAACCCTCAGTCACTGAGTGTGGTCTGTGACTTCAGCCTGTCCAGAACTTTGTCATCCTTTGCAGAGAGAACCTTCTCTGGAGTTGCTTCTCTTCTGTCTGTTCCCTCTGAAGGGAAGGAGAACTGTGCTCTGGCTTTTCTGGAAACTTGTTTCAAATGTTTTGACATCAGAATTTTGACTGAAGGGTTGGGTGTCACTAGGGGTCAGTCACTTTGGGGACATCATCGAGGTGCAAGGCTCTTCCTCCTGACTAAACTATGAACTTTGACTTGTGGTATTTAACCTTGAATTTGTTACCATTTCTTGTGAGTTAGCTGTAACACTTGGCTTCCCTACCCTGCTTCCTGCAGACAACAGCCAGCTTAGCTCATTCCAGAGATTGCTGCCTTATCACCAGGCTGTCATCAGCCTAGGACTAGGCTTTTTCTGTGTCATTCTATGACCTTGAAACTGTGTTTTTTTCAACTTCCTGCTGTCATTTAAGACCAGGGCAGTGCATGGCCAGTTCTGGGCTGGGGAGGCAAGGGCACTATTGAGAAGTCTGTGCAAACTGCATGAAGAGGGATAAATTCACTACATATGGAGTTGCAAATGCTTTATCCATATACCTGTGAGCTGTACGTGCAGCTCCTGGAACAATTACTGTTGTTGCATCACCACTGGCTTTCACACATTTGTGTGTGCTCTTCACTGTCAAAGAAAAAAGGTGAAATTCCTTTGATTCAGCTTTTCAAAAAGGGAACAGTGGTGGTTCTCAGCTGCTGACCTTGACATTTACTTCATGGTTTCTTTTGTGTTTTAATTGAGAAACAGCTTGGGCACTTTTTGCTATTTTATTTCTTCTAAAAATGATAAACTGGAACGGGGAGGGCAATTGCTACATCTTTTGAAAGTCAGATTTGCAGGCAGCTCTGCTTGGGAATTTTTTGACTAAAAGTGATATTGTGACCAGGAAGAGTTTTCTACCCTCTTGTTTCATCAGAACTATGATGAAAAAGGTAGAAAGTACTGGCTGTGCATGGAGAAAGTTGTGAGTGAGCAATATGTAATGAGATTGGTTTTCACTTGAACTGTAGTTAAAGACCTGTCTTACTTTGAAGTAGTTTTAGACTGGCAATATTGATTGATCTCTCTAATTTATAAAACACCAGCTAGCTTGATATCTTGGAGGCTTTCTACAGTCTTACTTTATAGCTGACCTCATAAAAATGTACTTTCTAAAAATTCTCCCCAAATGAGCCATGCTTGCCAGTCAGATTCAGCACTGAAATGAAGAGCATTCACCCAGCAAAGTTAATTTACCAGTTTTTGCTACTTCAGACATCCTGGCTTCCTTTTGCTGCCACAACACTCTTTGGTTGTTAAGCAGGAATGATTTTTCATTTGTTATCAGTTGTTCAGTGGCCTGTGACTCAGTGTGTTGGTGGTCCCAGTCCAGTTACTAATACACAGTTTTCAGTACAAAAAAAAAAATCCTTTCTCCACAACTGAAGTCAAACCCAGCATTTTCACAGCATTTTCAGGTCTTGAGATCAAGTCCTACCTTCTAATGAATTTCAGACTTTATGTTGTTCTCTTCTTTCTTCTGTATAAGTTTGAAATCTACAGCTCCACCATCCCACCACCAACTTTTTCCAGTGTTAATTTTAAAGTTTTCATTGTTTGCTGTACTTCTGCTGTGGGCAAAGGGGAAATCCAGGCCTTGCAATGTAGAGAGAGAGAGTAGTGATTGCTGGAAGGAGGGAAGGTGTTCCTGGTAAAGCAAAGCTGTTTAAGGCACAAAACCATGTCCAAGACCAAATGGCCATGCAAAATGTTTCATGTATGTGTCATCTTCCTTTGGAATAAGGTAGAAAATTCCTGTAAATTGGTCTGCAGCTGACCAAACAGTAAATGCAGTTTGAGAATCCTCATGCTTTAGCAGACAGACAACTTTGGATGCCTAGATTTGCTCACTGTTTGGGATTTGCAGCCTCAGCCAGAGATTGGTTTATGCCTTAGGGAACTTCTGGTCCAAGTCAAGGTGGAGAGAACCTGCCTGGGTAAGAAAGCTGGACTTTGCCACCAAGAGAGGGCAATCATGATTGAATTTAGGCTTCTGAAATCTGGTACTGGCCAGTGAAACTCCTGAACCTGGTGGGCCACAGACTTGAGATGCTAAAACTGGTTGGCTGTTCCCAAGTCACAGTGATTTGATGTTTGTGCCCCACAGTGCCAAGGTCAGATGCTGCCCCCCATGAGATGCTGCCATTCTGCAGCAATTGTCTGAGGGGTTTTATTTCAGTCAAAAATACCAAATCTACAATGCAGAATACAGGTTAATTTTATCATGGGGCTTGCCATGACTTTGTCAATGTTTATAATACACTTCAAAGACAGGAAATGCTCCCTCCACCCCCTCCCAACTTTGTCTCCTTACTCAGCATTTCTGAGCATTGCGTGTACGTGTCTGGACTCCACATTGTGAAGGAAGCTGCTTAAATTTGTTATCCACTAGGCATAAAATTGTAATCCCCTTACCTGCTGATTTTTCATCATCTGCCTGTGAAATAGAAAACCCTGACTCTGTTCAGAGACAAGAGTGTCTGGAGAAGACTTGATCATTTAAGTCTAGAGGTTCAAACACATTTACAGATTTCCTTTGTTAAATGTGGCTGATTCATTTAAGAGGTTTATTCTCTAATCAGATTTATTAGTTTGGAGTTGTGTGTGGAATATTTAACAGCAGCTGTTGTTCAAGGCTTCTGGGAGCTGTGCTTTTTGAGAGGAGAGACAATCCTCTTTCAGACTAGTTATTCATATAATTGTTTAATTTTTTTTTTTAAGATCATCTGTACCTCACTCTGCAGCCCAGGCAGTCCATCAAGTTTTGGCAACTGTTGCTACAAATCAAGCTAAACAGGTATTTTGATATGGAACCCTTTCCCTGTGGAATACTTACCTGGGCATGCTCAGCAGAGTTAGGGGGTTTAATTTTCATAGCTTGCCCTGCATTCTTGACAAACCCTTTCTGTATCTGTGACCTCAACCGTGCATATCTATGTTATGTCTTGCCTTCTCTCACTTCTGAAGACACGCAGCTTTCTAATGGCCCTACCCTTGCTGCAGTGAGGGTTGTGGCTAACAGCAAAGGAACCTTTGTTAGGTAGATACAACTAAATTTCACACAAAAAAGAAGAAAGTTGCAGGCAATCAAGGGAGAGAGTTCTTCATTATTCTGTTATTCTGCTGAAAATATTGCTTAATGGTTGACAAGCTGCTGGGTTTTATATCTATACATAAAAAAAACCCAGTGCAGCAGTCTTTGTCCTCTGGAGTCATTGAGCTGCTGCCTGTGGAGGCTTGCTGAATTGTTGAAAAGGTTGAGGACTGACCCTGTATTTGAGTGTCAAGGCATAATGGGCCCAAGATTGCAGAGCTCATCTAAGTGCTTCCACCACCCACCTCTATTTTATTCTTAAGTCACTGCATGACACTGATAATGCCAAACCAATGTCAGAAGGATCTTTGTTAATGGACAGACTGCACTGACCTGAAGTGGTGCTGTGTTTTTAGACACCTCTGGCAAGCTCCTTGAAGGGCCAGACTCCACCTTCCTCTGTGTGTGCACCCTCTCCTATGGCATCCACAGCTGCTCCAACATCATCTGGCAACAAGATCTCAGGTAAGTTGTCTTTAGTGGAGGTGGAAATAAGGCCTGGATGTCTCTTGCAACATGTCAGGGTGCACAGTCCAGAGAATGAGGACACTGAGGAGAAAAGATTTGTCTCTACTGAGAGGTTGCTGTGCCAGCCTTGAGGGGGAGAATTTGTAAAGCAAAGGTTCAGAAGTACAGGAGAGTGGTTTTCTGTACTCCCTGTGTTTTGTCTGTTCCTGCATCTAGAATTCAGTGACACAATTCCTTGTTCATAGTGCACCCAGGACTTGTAACTCTTATCAGGAAATGCTGAGAGCACATCTTCCACAAGGCTACTGTGGTTTGACAGCAAATTAAAAGCAGCTCTTTTGTTTTTAAAACATTAAAATCCTGCTGATTTTAAACATTTTAAATGTGACACACAGCATTATAGGAGTACCTGAACAAGCTTGATCTAAATCCTGTGGAGGATCTATTGAGCTTTGTGCTATAGGACCAACTTCATATCCAGTTCAGACCAGGGATCAGTCTCAGAGTTGGGAAGCTTCTAAAGAAAGAAATGCTCAGTTTACAACTGAACAGGGAAAGAGGAAACATTATGAGAAGGAAGCAATAGATTTTTAATGTGAGGTAGATAATGATGCTTGCATTGGACATGGTTTTTAAACCTCTTGCATAAATGTCTGAAATCCATCTCTGTTGGTCTTTTGCCTTTAATCCGTGGATGTAGGTTGCCTCTTTGCCAGGGGTAAGAAGCAGTAAAAATAGCTAGGAATCATATTTGACTTGGCAAATGCTTCTTAAATTTTGGTTTATTGAAAATGTCAGCTCCTGAATATGATAGGACTTCCTTTTTATTTGAAATTTATTAAATTGCAGACTGTGTGTGCAAGCTAATTCCTCTTTTCTGATAGATGGATGACAGGGTGCTTTGTTTATTTTTAAATTTGTAAATATATTTTAAAAGTATATCTATTTATTTGTTGTTCTTGTAATTTACAGGACAAGGGACAGTAAAAACAGTTACAGCTGTTTCTTCTACTGTGACATCAGTACAAACAACAACTTCACAGCTTAACAAGACATTCTCCTTTACTTCTACAGGGTCTGTATGAGCATTACATTTCTTGGTAGTGACATTAAATATGAGTGTTGGCTGTTACAGCAGGTGTTGCCTACAAGCTGTGCAGTACTCTAAATTACCACCTGCAGATGTTAGACTTGGAGGGCAGGGGCTGTACCAGAGTCTTCAAAGGACTTTTTTGTGGAAACCTGAGTGAGGTCTGAAGGTCTTGTGAGGCTGGGACACAGTATAATGTTGCTTTGGGATTTTTCAGTGTATAACTAATCAAGAGTAAAGGATGACTGGCTTGCTTCTGGGGTTTATCTGCAATGGACTGTTGAACAAGTTCCCAGTTAGGACTTGAAATCTGTACTGATGGTCACACTCACTGAATTGCTTATTTATCTTTACAAAGCAGAACAAATTTTGTGTTTTGGCTTGAAAAGTAATCAGTTCATGAAGGTGACAAGAGAGGCCCCAAGCCATCTGGTGATATCTGTTACATAACAATAACACAAAGCAAGGCACATGTTTTGAACATACAGTTACTCTGAAATCTCTCTTTTGGAATGTTATTTCAGGGATGGCAAAAATCTTTATTTTATTATATCTTATGTTTAAGGGGAGAGGGCTAATTCCTGAGGAATGATTATTTGAAATTCTGCATGTTTGCTCATCTAACACTCAAGGGAATTTCTCTGTTAAGGGGGCAACATTAAGTATTTCAGGATACACACAAATTTAAATGCTGGTTTCTTTCAGTCTTACCCATTTCTCTGCATGTTTTTTAAGTGGATGCTACCCAGCTACCCAAATGCTTTGCTGGGCTCTTCAGAGGGCTAAAAGAGTCCTTTTGAGTGATGGAAATTCAGATTCAAAAAGCAAACAACCCTGCCTTTGTCCCATGTGCAGTGCCTCAGTGTGTAAACCATATGCTAAATACAGTGCTGTTGTCAGTGATGTCTGAGTCCCATGGCCTGACTTCTGTATCAGCAGCTGGTCTTTGAGAATCAGAGAAAGCTTCAAAATCCTCAGGGAGTGAAAATCTCTGCAAGACTCATTATGAAAGATCACAGCATTTTTGCAAGACAAAACATTTTCAGTGTAGAATAGTCATGATAACTTTTCATTTCTGTCTTGCTATGAGTGATCTTTCTGATGGATGGTTTATCCAGTTATTCCCTTCTGCTCATGCACTGACTCTTCCCTTTTAGCTCTTTTAAGCTCTAGTTGCCCCTGTGGTTTTTCCTCTTACCAGTCTCCTCAAATCCATCAGGTTTTGGTGCATGGGGGAGAAATACATAGCAGAAAGGGAAGAATGTGGGAGGATGAGGGGTGGTCAAAAGAACTTTGAACCTGACTCTCTTTAATCCTCTAGAAGCCTTTTTAGAGAGGGAAACACAGTGTGTGTGTGTGTGCTTCTCCCTGTTTAGTCCTTGGGAAACTGCTCCTGTGTGCCTGACTTTGTGCAAGTCTGTACTGGAAATCTGAGTCTGAGTGGTGCTCATCATATGGTTGGGAATTTCAGCACTTGGAGCTAAGTCATTCTTTCCCTTTCTCCTCTCTCCTAGGTCTGTATTTAATTTTGGTGGTGTCACATCAGCTGCTGCATCACAGACCCTGCCCAGCCTCGCTCAAGGTCAGTTTGGGACAGAGTGCAAACAGCACCTCTTCCCTCTTAACAGAGTTTACTCTTCCTAATTCATGTGGTTCTTGTTCTGTGGTGCAGTTCTATTACTAAAATTGCAATAACATTTCATACATACTCTGGGTTCTCCCTGTAATACACAGAGATCTGGGCCACCCACGTATCAATGAAGCAAAATATTTGTTGCCAAGAATATTTAGGAGGCACTAGTAGATGAAAAGGGTAACATCTGTAGTAATTTCCTCTGCTGTCTTTAATCTGTAGAGTTAAAGTTGCTGAGGTGGACTGACATAGAGCTGTTGTCCAGTGAACATTTAATAATCAATGGGAAATAGTTGGAATGGCTTTGTGGTCCTTCTAAAATTGAAGTGACAATACACAGACTGCCTTTCCATCTCAGGTAGACCCTACTTGCCCATTCTCATAGAAGGGAACTGATAAAATCTGTTTTGTAATATTTTTGAAGCTTTCTTCCTTTAATTTCAGTCTTGCAAATGAGATCAGCCAGGCAAAGATTTTGCTCCAAGTGTTATTGGTTCCTCTGATAAAAAAAATCACCTCTTCTTACAAACAATGGCTTATTTCTATCCTTAGACCATCCCAGCTACAGTAATGCTACTGATACTCTTGATGTTAAGCAGAGGGAATGAACTGGGCTTAAAACTGGAAGATTAACATAAAAGCTTAGGTAAATAACAGAGATAAAGCAGGAGTGGGAGGTACAGGAGACAGACTTGTAAACCACAGCATTGTGTGGGGCAGGTACTTCACTCTGTGGACTGGTAGGAGCCCCTTTGTCTCTGAAATTGATAATGGAAGAGCTACAGAATGTAATTTCAGGGCCTCAGGAGGAAAAAAAAAAGCTACATTATTGAGTGTCAATTACTTAAATACACTTAACAGGGGGGAAAACACAAGGATAATACCAGATCTGCTAAGAAGCTTTTGCTCTTTGTTGTTTGATCTCCATGCAGATTTCCTGTACTTTGTCCAAACACCAATGCAGTGTTTTCAGGTCAGAATTTGTTTGGTGCTCAGAAATAAAATGATAGTACATTAAATAAAACTTGCCCAGTCTCCCTTAAAACTGCAGCAGTTTCACACTGTTGGACAGCAGTTTGTTACATTTGAGAGTTTGTCTCTAGTTTCTCAAAGCTGAAAACAGGCTGTATAGAAACTGCTTGGTTTATAAATAGCTGAATCTGAAAAGAAAGATTTGATTCTGTAGAAGACTCTTCAAGAGTCAGAAAGTATTTTTATGACCTTAATTGTTCTGAGCTATTGGTTTAAAAAGAAAGTGCTGCAGTAAATGTCAGGTATTTTTTACCTGAACCAAGTAAGAAGGGGTGAAATGGTGTCAGTAGAAAATTATCTGTAATAACCAGGTCTTTTATGTTTTTTATCAAACTGCTGAAAAAGAAATAGGAGCCAGAGGCTGGAGTTGTCTGTACTTAAAGAGAAGGATAAGTGGAGGCTATGATGTGACAGTAACAGTGTTTGTCACTGCCACCTTGGCCATAAAGGCTTCAGGTGTCACTGCTGTGTCCTGAATGGATGTGAAGGCTGCAGTTACCTGATGGACAGAGCCTTTATGGTTCTGAGGCAAGAGCACTGACAGTCTGTGAAGCACTGAGATGGATTGCAGGAATGATAAATGAGCTTTGCATACCCTAACTCGATTTTTTACCTCTGTCTCTCTCCCTGACAGCCCCTGCAAAAGAATCTGCCCAGCCAGATTCGTTTTTGTTTGCTGGCAGTTCCAAACTTGGAGCAATTCCTGAGGCCCCCTTTGCTTTTGGGTCCCACAAATCAGCAAGTGCTCCAGGAGGTGTAGTAGGAGGTAGTTCCTCAGCAGATGGCACCCAGTCAAACAAAGCTGCTGCAACATCATCTTCTGCTCCCCCCACAACCTCTGGCAAGTTGGATATTGCTCCATCCAAACCAGGAGATCATTTGTTTCAGGGCAGTCTAGCTGGAGAAACTCTTGGGAGCTTCTCAGGACTAAGGGTTGGTCAAGTAGATGATAATGCCAAGAGCACCAGTAAAGCACCAACCACCAGTGCTGCAGGAACACAGTCAGCTAAAGTGTCTACAGTACCTTCTGGCTTTAATTTTGCTGCTCCCCTGACATTAGGAAAAGCAGGAGAAGCTTCTTCAACATCAGTCTCGTCAGCTGGCACAGCATCCCTGTCCATCAGCACTAGTGCCACAGGCAGTCTCTTTGGCAATGTCCAGTTAACCAGCACAGGGTCTTCTGCGATGTTCAGTCTTGGAGGCTCTGGTGGCAGCAAGCCCACCTTCTCATTTGGTATTCAGCAAACAAACAGTATGAGCACATCCACCTCTGCCCCTTCTACTCTCCCTGTTTCAACATCCCTCTCCTTTGGAGGTTTCTCAAGTTCATCACAAACTGCTGTCCCTGCTGCAGCTCCCAGTAAGTCTGCAGGGGATGCCAAAATACCACCTGGCTCAGAAAAACCACCTGAAAATGAAGCTGTAGCAGCTGGGTCTACACCTCCAGTGCCACAGCCCCAGGCACAGCTCTCAGAGCCGCTGAAAGAACCCACCTTACCCCAGGCCACAGCTGGGGACACCGTCCCCGAGGGCTCTGGGACCACAGTGGCACCACCTCCCCCTGACCCCGTGGCTGCTGCCACCTCCACCAGCGACCTGAAGGCCCCAGTGCCTCCTGCTGTCTCTGCAGCTGCCCCACCAGATCAGAATGTCTCAGCAACAACCTCCACAGCAAGTGTTGCCTCTCCTGCAGAAGCCACAGGTGCTGTGGCTGCTACCTCTGATGTTACTACAGGTGTGCAGAGTCCAGCTGTTGGTGCCTCTGTGTTTGCCCCCACTTCTGCAGGCTCCTCAGTGTTCTCTCAGCCACCGAGTTCCAGCTCTTCTGGCTCAGCATTCACCCAGCCTGCTGGGGAAGCAGCTGCCACTCCTTCCACACCACCTGTTTTTGGACAGCTCCCAGCAGGTACCACAGCATCCTCTCCATTTGGGCAGCTCACCACCAGCACTCTGTCCACAGCCACTGCCACCACCCAGGCTGCCACCTCAGGCTTTGGTTCTTCAGCTTTTGGCACCACCACCACAGGGGGCTTTGGCCAGCCAGCCTTTGGGCAAGCACCAGTCTTTGGACAACCTGCAAGCAGTTCTTCAAGTGGCTTTACCTTCAGCCAGTCTGGCTTTGGGACAATGCCAGCCTTTGGCCAGCCAGCAGCTTCCACAGCAGCCTCGAGCAGTGGGAATGTTTTTGGAGCCCCAGCCAGCACCAACAGTGGCAGCTCCTTCTCCTTTGGCCAGCCAGCCAGCACTGGGGGGGTGCTCTTTGGGCAGAGCAGCCCCCCTGTGTTTGGGCAGAGCACTGGCTTTGGGCAGGGGGGATCTGTGTTTGGTGGCACTGCTGCTGTCACCACCACCACGTCCTCTGCTGGCTTCAGCTTCTGCCAGGCCTCAGGTAAGAGCCAAGCACTGTCCCAGTGGCACTGTCAGGATTGGAGTGTAGCACTGGGGAAAGCAGGATGGCATTGATGCCTTTTCTTCCCCTGTGGTACCTGATGAGTTTCATTTTTTTGGTTTGGTTTTGTTTTGTTTTTGATTAGTAAGAACAGGAGCTGCAGTGTATGTGAGCAGCAGACTAATGCCGGAGACAAAAGCAGCTTTTGCTGTGCTTCACTATTCATCAGCAGGCCTCTGAAAGCAGCCTTGTCATCCAATCCTGCCTTCATTTTATGCTTACAAGTCTACCTTGATTTAATTTTCAATTACATATTGTCCTGCTTGCTGCACAATAACTGGAAGTGTTGTAAATGGTTGCACCAAAGGGGCAGAGCAGCTGTGAGACCATAACCAAGGCAATGAATAAAAACAGATGCAGCACTTCCTCCAGTGTCCTGCATGCAGCAGGGGATGTACAGCCAGGTGTAATGTTGTGTCATCAGCTTGAATGGCCAAAAAAATTTAAGCCCTCAATGTGATGAGTTTGCAGGGAAAAATCTGTTAAATCCACTTTTGCATTTGGAAACATCTCAAAATTAAATACAGCAGTAACATGAGCATCATGTACCTGTCCACACAGTTAAATTGGATTCTTGCACAAACCAAACCTCCTTGGTCAGTCCCTTTTTGTTCTTCACACACTCAGTGTATTGTTGGGGCTTTTCCAAAGGTTTGTCTGTACAATCTTCAGAGAGCTCCCAGGAAAAAGTGGCAAGTGCATAGTAATAATAGAGAGCATGTATTTCCAAGGAAGAAAAACTAATTAGGTTCATTTAATTAAAAATGATGGCACTGCAGGCAACTGCTTGTTCATTTTAACTACAGTAGCAGAGAATAGTTAAATTGTGGGAAGTGAGCTCTGCTCGAGAAAGGTGTTCCTAATTATAGAAATGCAAGTTTTATTACAAAAGGCACATTTAAGTGAACTGGGAAATGGAAAGGGGAGTTCTTTTTTTAATCAAAACATTTCATTATCTTTAGCAGGAGTCTTCAAGTAACAAAGCTCAGATCCTCTTTACACAAGGGCAATCAGAATGCTCCAGTGCTTGTGCACGACTTGCAGTATTACTGTAGCCATGTTAACAGAAATCCAATTCTCTTAGTGTTAGCAACAATCCCACAAGTGAAAAGGCCTTCTGTTGTCTGGTTTTAAATTGGCCAGAGAGAGAATGAGAATGAATTTCATATAAACTTCCAATGTAATTTATTATTTGTGTGTTGGCACATGCTTTGTCTTTGTCCAGCCTAGATATGTTTGGTAACATCATTTGTGTCCCTGAGTTTTGGTATGGAAGACCTGTCCTGGTCCAGAGTCACCCCCCTGAATGTTTTACACTCTGGTCATAGTTCTGGTGGTTAATTTTTCTTTTTTTTTTCTCTTAGGTTTTGGTTCTAGTAACACAGGTTCTGTGTTTGGGCAAGCAGCAAATACTGGAGGGACTGTCTTTGGCCAGGCAAGTATTTATGGCTTTTTGTAGAAACATGTCTGGTCAGGGTTCCCTATTTCTGATATATCTTTTAAAAATACAGTTTGATGTGTTTAATAGAATGTGTCCCAGTCTGTACTGGAGATATTTGCCTTTGTGGTAAGCCCCAAAGCAGCATCTGTATGAATACTGCAGGGGGTGTGGAGACACAAACATTTTATCATGTGCAAGATAAGATAGATGCAGAAAGTCTCCTGCCTTTATTCCATGATAAGTGGAAAGTAGGGCAAGTGTAGGGCAAGTCTCAAAGGCATTTTTCTGTGCTGTAGACAAGATTTAAGACAGACTTAGATAAAATTTCATGGCCTTCCATTTTGGAAGGTGATTGCTGGCTGATTTGTCAGCCCCTTCAGACATCCAGAGAAAAGGCCCAGGTAGAGCAGCCTGGGGAGGGACACTGCTTTGACTTTGCTTAAATCCCTTTTTTGTCCTCTTTGTGTTCTAGCAGCCATCTTCTTCCACTGGAAGCTTGTTTGGAGCTGGAAGTGGTGGGAGAGGTGGAGGCTTCTTCAGTGGTTTGGGAGGAAAGCCAAGCCAGGATGCAGCCAATAAGAATCCCTTCAGTTCCTCCAGTGGAGGATTTGGATCTGCAGCTTCCCAGAGTAAGTGAACAAAACAAGAATGCAAAATGTGCTGTGATTTCCATCTGCTTTTGTGAACCCATCTGCTTTTCTGCTGCTAATTGTTTTTGAGTAAATTTTGTGTGAATGTGAAAGGCTTTGAGGGAGTAACTGGATGTCTAATCCAGAATTTTTCTTCTAGGTTTATGGAAAACAAGTAGGGAAGCCATTGAAACAAACAAGCAGATGCAAGAAGTGTGAATAATATCTATATTCTGTAGAGAATTCTTGGCCAAATCTTTCCTAAAATTAAGTACTCTAAATTCTTGTCACTGAATTTCTGCCTCCAGCTTGGTTGGAAGTTAGAAAGCTTTGATCATCTCTCATCGCCCTAAGATTGTAAAAATTGCAAAGAATCAATATGTGAGGGATAGAATTTTTGTTAACCTCTGCTTAAAAATTAACATCATTATGCAGCACATGCAAGGTACTTTATCAAAAATTGCTATGACATATGGATAGGCAGATAGAAAGCACAAAGAAGGGGAAGCAGTGGCTAAACATGAAAATTAGGAAACAAAAGAAAGCTGTAAAATTAGTGCTGTCAGTGGTTACAAGTAGCACTTCAAGCCTTAAGAGAGAAAATCCATTTATTTTATTACATCTTTAATGATCCATTGGGATTAATGGTTGAGGTCAGTTTTCTAACCTTGCTAATTTAATCATTTAATGCAGTTCTGGGTTTTATGATGAAACAAAACAGATGGTTCAGCAGAGAAGAGCTTTGGTTGTTCTGTGTCCTGCCTCTAGATGCAAAAAAAATGAGTAATTTCTCAGTAAGGCTGGAAAAGTTTGGCTCCTACTTTAAGGTCCTGTTAGATAATCTTGTGTAGAAATACTGAGCATTGCCAAAACAGCTGAGAACCTTTAATTTGTGGTTTGCTGTTATCTGTGTTGTCTGGAGAGACTGATTGTGGCTGCTGGGATTTCTCACTTGAGGAATTGTCATTTACTGACTGAGGCACAGGATGCATCTAAACAAATCATCCCTCCTGGTGATTTACTAGATTGCAGCAATAAAGGGTTGTTAGTGGCCCATCAGATCCAGAATGGATCTTGGCGGAACTGCAGAGTCCTGTAAGAAGAATAAAGGAAATTTTGGCTTCTCCCTGTTTTGATTTCACTGTGATGTTCATTGTGTGCTTGGGGGTTGGGGAAAGAAAAGTAATTTTCCTTTCTCCTGCTTCAGCTAATGAAGTGCAGTGTAGAATATTGTCTGCTATGAATATTGGCTGTTTATAAATATTCCTCATCTCCCCAGATTCTTCAAGCTTATTTGGAAACAGCGGAGCAAAGACTTTTGGCTTTGGCAGCTCCTCCTTTGGAGAGCAGAAGCCTACAGGCACTTTCAGCTCTGGTGGAGGAAGTGTGGCCTCCCAAGGCTTTGGATTCTCCAGTCCAAACAAAACAGGTACTTTGGGAATGCACCCACTAGGACAACCCTCACTGTCTGGGAGATGTTTACTGTTCTACCACCTAGCTGTCCACAGCCTGGACTCATGGGCAGGAATTGTCTCTGAACAAAAAATAAAAAATAACTAATGGCTGAGTGAATGGAACTCTAACTGGTGGGTCCAAGGTAGAATTTTACTCTCTTATACAGCATCCAGTAAGCCACATCCTCAGGTGTTCATTCCAAAAATTCCCACTGCAATTTCAGAGCTGAGAGCTGTGTCATTTAGTTCTGGTCTTATGTTCTGTACAGAATATGGAACTGAATAAATTTTTCCCATTTTAGATACTTCCTTGGAATATTATCCTAAAAACTTTGCTCTGGGTTTTGTAACCTCTTTTATCCCTGTTTCACTACTTAAAATAGTGGAAAAAGGAAAGTGAAACATGTTAATATGCTTTGCTAAGGAGAGTGTTTACTGACCAAAGCTTCAGCCCCTGGGATAAATGCTCTTAACTTTCTAGAGATAGAGGTAACAAAATATCTGATCTGTGTTTAAATAATTCAGGCCTAGCATTTATTTTTTTCCAGACCTTTTGTGTTTACAGCCAAACAGTATCCATTACCTTGGCATGGACTGGAATTTCACCCTGGGTATTAAAATGTGCAGTGGTATCCCATCCTCATCCCTGGTCAAATAAAAGAGCAGGTGTCCTTCATGTTCCACAGTGAAACAGGCCAATAATATCAACAGATGAACATAGAATGAAATAATCTGGTAGAAATCCATTCAGAGCTGCAAGAGGCAGCTAAACCCTGAACAGAAATTGCCAAGAGCAGAGATAAGTTCTTGATTCCCTGCAGGCAGTTCCACTGACCTGGCATTTAATCCTTCCATTTTAGTTTCCACACTTAAACCAGGATTAGCTCATCCCTACCTCCTGAATCTTAGCACCACTGGAGCACTAAAACCCAGGTTTGCATCTCCTCTCTGATCTTAGGAGATGGGGGAGACTTGCCAGTTGCAGTTTTCTTTCATGCATTCAGGCACTTCTTTTACCCATATCTTTTGCAACAAAGCACCTTGCAGATTGGAATTAGTTCTCTAAATGCTTTGGTGTCCACAAGACAGGATGACCACCCCATTATCTGCTTGCAAAGCTGCTCTTTGTTTTCTCTCTCTGTTATTGTTTATGTGATACTCTTTTCTGCCCTTTTTTTTTGCCTCTGTTTTGCTCAGGTGGCTTCGGTGCTGCTCCAATGTTTGGCAGCCCTCCCACTTTTGGGGGATCCCCTGGGTTTGGAGGGGTGCCAGCATTCGGTTCAGCCCCAACCTTTTCAAGCCCTCTGGGCTCAACGGGAGGCAAAGTGTTCGGCGAGGGGACGGCAGCAGCCAGCGCTGGAGGATTTGGGTAAGCCAGGGAAAACAACCTTCCTGCATGACAAGATTGTGCTTGGTTACCTCTGCTTGTACATGAGGAAGATATTCTGTCACTGATTGGTAAGCTCAAAGTGTCCTTGGTTGGTTTGTTTAAAAGACAAGTAAGGTATAAATCTAAAAGTTGCACTGCAAAGGAAAGGATGTGCGTGATCATTTTAATGCTGGTAAGTCCTGTGTTGAATCCTTAGCTTTAGAGATGTCAGCTTGCAGCTGTGTGAGGAAATTCAGGGGTATTTTCTCTTAATGAGTGCAAATCTAGGACAACAAAGTATGCCTAGCAAAGAAAATAACAATTATTGTTATCTGTTAGTCTGTCCAGACACTTTATCCCCTGGTTAGATTTGGGCTAGAGATGCTAATGAGAATTCATTCTGTTCTCTCACCTGTGGGATGAGGCACTTGTAACAGTCTGTGCTCCCAGAGTGCTTTATATTTATCCTTCACTGATTGTTTTTACCTGTTCCTGTACCCCTAAGCCTGTGCTTGGCACCAGAGCAGACAGCACATCATTCCTTGCTTTGTGCAGCAAATACAAAATTCCAAACCTTGCCAAGCAGCTTCTGCAAGAGGCAGCAAATGCAGTTCTTCAGCATTGTGCTACCAGCCAGCAACACTCCTTCATGTCCTGCAGTTACAGCCAGCCTGAACAGAGCCAATTAAAAAGAGAAAAACTTCCAGTGAGGAGAGGAAACAGGATGTCTCCCCAGTCTTGGTGTTTATATATTTCACAAGTGTTGTCTCTTTGTCTGGTTTCAGGAGGAACTGCCTTTATGGAAGGCACAGGGGGACATCCAGAAGTGTGACTTGTTGATTCCCTGTGAGGTGTGGGCAGGTACCCCTGAGCTGGGGGAGGTTTCCTGAAGGAAACCTAAAGTTTCCATGTGCTCCTGCTGTCCAGAATGTGCAGCAGGTTGAGGAGTCCCTTTGGAAAGGGTGAAAATACAAGCAGCTTAATTAAATCTCCACAAAGAAGGATGTGTTTGTAGGGATGACTTAACTTAAATCAACTGGCAGTTTGTTCAGTTCAAACATCAGCCATTGTGCTGCAGGATTTTGTGCTGAGACTGGATGTGCTCAGTGACAACATGGAGAGCTTAAAGATAAAATGGGATTCAGAACAAGCAGCTTGTTGATGGAAAAAAAGAAGTCTTGCATAAGCAGTCTGCAGACTCAAGAAAGATAATTCTTAACTTGTGGGAAGTTTTGACAATTTTTTTCTCTACTAGAAAGGTACAGACTCAGTCTGACATTTTCAGAGTTCCTTAAGGATGTTGATTTTTTAAACTTTTCTAAAGACTGTGCAAAATTCCCAGGCAGCTTTACAAAAATCCAAATCTCACCACAAAATGTTGAGCAATAGTTTAATTCTGCAGTATAATGTAGCATCTGTGCAGGATTTCCTTTCTGCCTTTCTCTTTAAGTGAAACTTTAAAAATCCCAGTTCTGAAGAAGTTACTTGCAAGTACATGGTGTTGTATTAGCTCCAAGTACTTGAGAATACTCTGCAGACTTAAATAAATGTGATTCATACTGCTTCAATTCTGAAAAATCTGCACCACTCAATAAATGATGGGGGTGTCAGAAGGAGAAACCACTACTCTTCTTCAGAGGCTGCAGTTTAATTGTTGGTGGGCAAATAATGTTTTGCTTTTATAAACTAACCTCAAGTTGTCTTTTGCACAGCAGCTTTAGAAAAGACCTAAAAATCTGAGAAAGATACATTGGATTAAATTGTTACCAGGAAATGTCTGCATTTCATGTCTTTTGTGTATCTGTAAATCTGTCCATATTAAGCTATTTCTTAGTTACACTGTGTGCAGCCTTTCCAACAGGCCTCTTCTGATTGCAGCTGAAGGGAGCAGTTTGAACCACAAGTTTTCTTGTCACTATTTTCACCTCCTCTACCTCACACAAGATAGACAGGATTTGTGTTGTAGAAGAGGAAGCACTCCAAAACCTCTTATTCTAAACACATAATCCAGTCTTGCTTCTTTTTTAAAAAAACTAAAAAATCAGTTCTGCTTTTCCTGAGAAAAGCACATTTGTGGTTCTGAGAGCTGCCTGCATGTGCAGAGGTGAGGAACCAGAGATGCAAAGTCCCTGAGCTGCCCCTGGTAGCTGCTGCTGTCTGTGGAAGCAGTGTGCACACTTGGCAGTGTCTGGGAGGGGAGAGGGATGTCCTTTGCCAGGTGAATTGCTTGTCACATTGCTGCAAGGGCTGTCTTTTATCTGCACAGACAGCTTTCAGTGTGGCTCCGTGTTTTGGGTTTTTTAAAGTCTCCTAGATGTGGATGGCTGGAGAGGTGGGTTAACGTGCTGTCAGGTTGTGTTTTAAGTGAGAAGTGACAGGAGCTTTTGTGAGGCACAGCCTTGCAGAGCTGGCACACTGTGACATGTCCAGCTCTGCTCAGGCTGCTGCTGGGTTTTAGCATTGTTATGCACTGCAGAGTTTGTCATTTGGAAATCTTGTGTCTCTGTTTTGCCCAGTTAAACTTGAAGGTCGTGCTTTGAGAATATTTCTTATATTCAGAATGGAAAGAAGGGCAGAGAACCATAGTGCATGTCATGGTCTCATTAGTGTGTCATACTGAGAGCTTTGTGCTGCCTGCTTGGACAGAGTGGGTGGAGAAAGACATTTCCATGTATGAAGTGTTTCTCATTTCAGTCCCCAAAAGCAATTAGAGAAGTGATTAGTTAGAGGTGGTGGGGAGAAGTGCCAGCTTGGTACAGATCTTCAGGGAAGCACTGTGGTTCAAAGTGGGCTGGGGAGAGAAAGGAATTGAGAAATCTGCAGATTTCTCTGGGCAGTGAGGAAGGTACCCTCTGAAATTTGGGAATCTGGGTTCTGTATCTGTGCTCTGCTTTGTACTCTGGCTCTGAGCAGCTCACACCAATTCTGTGTTTGCTGCCCTGTTTGTGAAGCAAATGCTGTAACAAAACCATGCTGTACTTCTGGTGAAAACCACACACAGGGTTGAATTAAAATATTCCATTTGATGGCTGGAGTTGGTATTTCCAAGCACTTGAAAACATACCTTGTGTAAGCATGAACATATTTGCCTTCAAGAATGGGAGCTGAACAGACCTTTCTATGTATAGTCTCTCCCAAACCAGGAAGTCTTTCCAAAATGAACAATTACTCATTGATATAAACGGGCTCACCTTTTGATGTATCCTTATTTAAGGAGTGCACTGTTACAACAGGTATGAGGACAAACTTCCAATGTTTGCAAACTCAGATTTTCTCTTTAAAATCTGCAGGTTTGGTGGCACCAGTAACAACACGGCGTCGTTTGGCACCTTGGCAAACCAAAACACACCCACATTTGGCTCCCTGTCCCAGCAGGGCACAGGCTTTGGCACACAGAGCAGTGGATTCTCAGCTTTTGGGACAGGTGGAGGAGGTAGGAGAAGCTAAAATCACCCTAACAGCTCCCATGTCTGGTTTTGCCTGGAAATTGGGTGGGAATCCAGCTCCCTGCCAAAGATGTGCCTGGTCCTGGTGGTGCTGTAGGGAGAGCTGAGGTGCAGGGTGGGGTGCAGCCCCTTCCCAGCCTCCAGCTCCTGATTCCATCACTGATCTGCTGTGTGCAGTGTCAGCACATCACATCTGCACACCTCATCTGATTGATTATTGCTTTTCATTCCTTTTTGTGGAGGTGCTCAAAGGAAAATACTGAGAAATAAGGAATATTTCTTCAGTACCACGTGCTTGGGTATAGCTGTGCTGTGAGTACTTAGTGTCAGAGGAATATGCACTGAAAAATTGAGCTGGAGCACCAACAGCCAAATGCTTCTGTGCTGCAGTTCAGTGAAGCCACAGTGATTTAGGCAGGGCTCAGAGCAGAGCCACGTTCCCTGGTGGCTGCCTGACACCAGGGACCTGCATTAAGCACAAACCACCTCCAGAAAGAGCTCAGAGAGAGAGAGAGGAGCAAACCAGGCACATTGTCTGCAGGGCTGCTAATGAATGACCTGCCTGATGAGCAGAGAAAGCCAAGCCCACTTAGGAGCCAGGCAAGTCACTTCTCTTGTAGATGGAGATTTGACTTTCATTGTTTGCCCATGCTTTTTTTTCTGGCCTAAGGCAGGAAAGAAATATTTTTCAATCTGTGTGTGGGAGGGGACATTTACTACAAATCCTACGCATTCATTTTGCCTTTTACCAACTCTTTTTCTTATCTTGTTTTTCTTTCAGGGTTTGGTTTTGGATCACCTAACACGTAAGTACCATTTTGTGTCTTAACTCTTCCTTAAAAATACAAATTGAATCAGAAAAAAAAGAGTGGAATGCTTTACAGGAGCAAACTCTGAAAATAGCATTTAAATACTAGTTCTGATTTCCATTTTGGTGATGCTGCAGAGCTCAAAGTCCAGGATGTGAGCTTTCCAGTGAGGTTTACCTGTCTCTTAAGAGAAAATTTCCACTTGGCTCATGCTCCTCTCCACCTCTCAAGGACATGATGTGTGTGCTCAAGCTGTGTGTGTGAATCAGGAGTCTGCTCCATTTATCAGATTGAAACAAGGAATGAAATAAATTGGTACTTTTGTGGCTGAAGTGAGATGATGATTTACAGTTAAAGGTTAACTCTGTCATCTGCTCTGCCTCTGCCTGGCTGGATCCCTTCCAGCAAGTTTTACACTTTGTTTCCCTATCAGATAGAGAGAACAGGGTTCTCTGCAGATTGCAGGCTCTAGAATAAGCACAATTACATCCAGTCAGTGTGTGTTGCTGCAGGCTCAGGTAAAGGAGGCTGGAAATACTTGTGTGTTCTCATAAAAAGCTCCTGGTACTAGGGAGACTGGAGGTTTGATTGAGAGATCTGCTGAATTAATGCTGCCTGAGGGAGGCTCTAGCACTCACTTGTGTGGTTTTCTTCTTATCTTGCTCCACAGATCTTCCTCTGGATTTAGTGGATGGAGAAGCTAGGAACATCCTGAACTCTTCCTGTAGCTCCTGCATTCATGAGTCACCCACATGATCAATGCCCAACCAGCTTTTCTTCTGAATACGAGTTCTCAGACTTTTTTTTTAAGGAAAAGATTTTGCTTATTTTTATGCAATACTTGTTCTTGCTCTATATTAAACTATTTTATCTGGCTTGATGTTTTTGTGGTGGAAGGGTTTCTGATCTCCCTGCATCAGGAGGAGATGGATGTGTGCTGGGCTCAGCTTTCTCTTGTCCATCCCTTGCCTACACAAGGGAGTAGCTCCAGTTGGTTCCTGACATAAACCAGCACATTTTTTCATTAATAGAATGCCTGATTATCCCAGGCTCTGAAGAAGGGGCTGAGATTGCCCTGCTAATTTTAAGTCTAGGATGGGGCACATGCTTATCTCAGTGAAGTGCTGAAACTGAGTCATGTGTGAGCCAGAGGCTTAGTGGAGAAATAGGAAATTATCTGGGAAGGAGCTGGCAGCGTGCAGAGCACGTTCCCATGGCAGTAACATTCAGCAAAGAGGTGGGAAGTAAAAGCTCTCCTATTTTTACCTTTCTGTAAATCTTACAGAACTCAAAAAATGGAACTCAGGTTCTGGGGAAAACTTCTGGCCCTGGAAGCAGACATGTGACCTCCATCAGAGGCATTAGTGATTTTGCTTTTTTTGGCTTTGGCTGTTGGATTCTCCTGTTGGATACTTTTTTTTTTTCTAACAGGGATGAGATTGTGCTTTTTCCCTGTAGCTTTTGGCTTTAGTTGATGTCATTTGTGAAATTCTCATGTGTTTATACTTGAACATACTAAACAAATGTTTTAAAGAATGCCCTGAAGGCTTCTGGCTGAGCATTTTTTCTTTTTGATGCATCTGACCTCCATGAAACCTCCAAATGATGCAATCAGGTTTTGTTGCTCTGTGGATAACACATTTGGATTATCAGCTCCTGTGTTAGCTGAGTACTGGATGGGGTTTTCCTCCTGGTCCTATTAGGATGCTTTGAGGAGTTTTGCATTTTCTGTTTTCAGCAGAAACATTCTAATGTTTCTTTTTCTCTTTTTTTTTTTACTGTCACATGGTCTGATGACAGGTAACATTTTCTGGTTTGGTGGGCATGTGATCATTTTTGAGAGTTGCAAATAATTTATAACTTCTTGTTTTCATATCTGTTATAAACTACTTATATTTGTCAGCAGTTCCTGAAGAAATTGTTTTTTTCAAATCAGCCTAAAAATGTTTTCCTAACTGCTGTCCTTGCTGAGCCAGATGTCCTTCCTGTCTCTGCACCTGGGAATGATGTTAGACAGGTTTCCTTCAAAAATGAAGAAATGTGGGAAATTCAGTGTACAAGGAGGGCTTGTTGTTAGCTGTGGAGAGGTTTTGCAATGTCATGGGCTCCAAGGCTTTTCCCTGTGCTCTGGATTTCTGCACCCTGGTGTGCCATGGCTCATGTTAGACACAGCACTTTTGGGATTTGGTGTAACCTCCCAGTCCCTTCAGGGGAAGAGGGAGAGTTCTGGTGCTCCAGGGACCACAGCACTGGACAGAGAGAATGCTCCCAGGCTGGCTGGTCTGGAGGTGAAGGAAAGCTGCAGATGGACTGAAGTGTGCCACTCCCAGTGTGTTCTTGACAAGACATTTCTTAAGGCCTGGAGGTGACACTGCTGTTGTGCCTTCCTTCCTCTTTATAAATAGAGCTTGCCCAAACCACTGACCTGAAATTCTTTGCATTAATCTCCCCTCACTGTGGCATGTGACACCTCCTCAGGGGCCATATCAGCTGTGCTCCCCCAGATAGCTCAGAAGCCTCTGGCCATGGAGAAGATTGGCTTGGTAAGAATGTGGTGGTGGCACGCTGAGCCATTTCAAGTTTCCCTTTTGGAATGATGGGAGCAGTTGGGGGTGTCCCTGCTCTGCTGCTTGGTACCTGTTTTAACTCCTGGCAAGTGCAGTGCCTTTAGAATTACCCCAACCTGTCTGAACATGCATTTTCTTGCAGTTGTCCCCAAATCCTGGCTGAAACAGCCCAACCCCCTGAACTATCTGCCCTTGAGAACCAGGTGCTGCTCCCTGTTTCCATAGTAGCTGCTGGAGGAGCTGAGCAACTCAGAGAGGCTGATCGTGACCACAAGCCCACAGGAATATGCACAAAACCCAGCAGAGTCTGCTCTGGGAAATCTGCATTTTCATTAGATGACTCAAGGAGTCAGCAAGTGTGTGTGGCAGAGGCTGCCAGGGGCTGTCAGGGCTGTGTCACCTGGGCTAAGTGGCCTCTGATCATGAGGCCTCTGTCCAGTGCTCTGTGGGTGGACATCCAGCAAGGAGTAAAGCTGCTAATGCAAAAATCCCAGTCTTGGTAATCCTGGGGGAGGAATTCAAGGACTAACCAGGCTTGGAGTGCTGGTTAATCCTTGGGTAACCAACAGCCCTCACTCCACTGTCCTGGGGGAGCTTTGCCTCTCTTCCTGCTCTTTCAGTATGAGCAGAAATCTTCCAAGGCAAAGTCTTAATTATTTCTAATGAAAGCACATTCTTATTTTCACCTCCCCTGAGACCACGCTGTGGCCTCAAGGCAGGGGGAAGCCAAGTGCTGGCAGTGCTCTGCTGTGACAGAGCACAGGGATGGTGTCACTGTGGTGGGCAGGGGGGAGCCTCAGGCACAAAAAGGATCTCCCCAAACCCTTTGGGAGACCAGAACTGGGATTTCTGCTTCCTTGAAGGCTAAAAGAGCAACAGAAGGTTTGATTTTTTTCTGGAAAAATAAGGCAAAACCATAGCTTTGTCACAGAGGTAGGAAAATAATTACTTAAATCTCATGTTTGAAAGGCTTTTGCCTTTGAGGTTGGAAAAGTGCTGCAGAGCATTCCCTTGCTCCAGATGCTGGGAGCAGGGAGTGAGGCTGGGAAAGGTGAAGGCAGGGGTGGCACTGTCCCTCCTGCCACCCCTTTGCCCAGGAATCAGGGCACCCTGCAGGAATCAGAGCTCCCTCCTCCCCTCAGCCATGTACATGTCCAGGCTGGGAGGCTGAAATGACATTTTATTTATCCCTTCTTAGTTTTCATGTGTCCCTCGTGCATTGCTTCCAGCATTGCTTACAAGGAAAAATAATCCTGCATGAGGCTTTGGCATGAGTGAGCCTGGGAGTGCCAGGGAAGGTTTTGTTCCTAGATAAATGTCACGTGGAGCCCCAGGGGCTGGGAAGAGGCAGCTGTGGCTGGCAGGGATGAGCAGCCCTGGGTCAGCACTGAGTCCATCCCTGTCCCCCCTGTCACAGCTGTGAGGCTCTGGGGTCCTGCACCATGGAGAGCAGGCATTCAGTGCTTTGCTTTAATTGACGTGGGGATATGTGGTGGTTTGTAAAGGTTTCCTGAAAGTTTTTGTCAAAGGTTGGACTCCATCACCTTGGAGGTGTTTTCCAACATTTGGGACTCCATGACTCTCCCAGGGATGAGCTTGGATGTGTGAACACATCCTCCAGCTGTGCACCCCTGTGTGTGTCTGTGGGCTCAGTGTCCCAGGGGCTCTGTGGTCACACTCAGCATATTCCTCACCTCCCCCCATCCCCACCTCCTTTCCTGCAGCTCCCAGTAGGTCCCAAAGCTCCTCCTCTGCCCCTGAGTGTCTGTCCCTGCTGCAGAGCCAGGACTTCCCCTGCCCGCCCTTATCTCATTCAGGCTCTGCTGCCAGTGCCTCTGTCAGGACTTGTGTGTTCCCTGCACAGGAGATAAGTGCTGGGGCTCCAGTGCTGCTGCTCCAGCCTGGGCTGCAGTTCTGCCTCCTCACAGCCCCATCCCAGCACGGACAGAAGCTGAGCCCCTGTCAGAGCAGGGAGCTGCAGCCACTGACACTCACAGAACCTCTCTGCAGGTGCAGAGGTGAAAGGGAAGTGTGGGACAGCCCCAAAGTCATTAATTGGTTCAGTCAGTCCTGACTCTCCAGTGCTGCTCTCCCCTGTTTGGGTTCTTCATAGAAACACAGAATGATTTGGGGGGAAAGAACCCTAAAGCCCATCTCATTCCACCCCCTTCCACACCTCCCACTATCCCAGGCTGCTCCAAGCCCCATCCAACCTCGCCTTGGGCACTTCCAGGGATGGGGCAGCCACAGCTTCTCTGGGAACCTGTGCCAGGGCCTCCCCACCCTCACAGGGAAATCCCTTTTTCCAGGATTCTATAACCAAAAGCTTTGTGGGGACCAATTCACAAAATTTACTCAAGGCAGCCATGAGAATCTCTGCAGGCTGTTTCAGGAGCTGTTAAAATCATCTGTCAATTCACTGTATTTTTATATTATTTTTAATAAGTGCTTCAAGGTTCTTCAGGACATTGCTAAAAATGTTTTGCTTTAAAACTTGAAAACATGAAGGAATTAAAGGAGTATTTGCAGGTGCTGTGCGTGAACAGTTTAGGGAGATGTGAGAGAAAAGAAATAGGGAACAAAACCTGATTTGCATCAGCACAGGAAAGTCCCTGCAGAGTTTCAAGGAGGAACTATCAAGAGGTCAGAGAGTTTCTTTAAATGAAGGAACTGCCTCAGCCTGCTTAAAACTGAGGCTAGAAAATCCCAAAGCCAAGGGACAAAACTTGTAGAAAGGTGAAGTTTGAGACGTGCTGCAGTCAAGGATTGGTGTTACCTGAAGCTCCAGAACAGGGCTCAGCACTCAGGACCTTCCCTCTGCCCTCCTGTTCCCTCCCAGGGGCTTTTCCCGTGTCCCTGGGCAGGAGAAGTGACCGGCAGCTTTTGGCTTTTCCAGGATCTCACCAAAGCAGCTGTGAGCTGGCTGGTGTCCCCTCCCCACCCCTCCCTCCCTCCAAAACTGGGACATCTAAATTTAACCTGCTATCAACAGATGAGGCTGGAGTGTTTCCACTGTGGAAAGGAATCCCACTCAGAATCTGTCCTCTCCCCTGCTCGAGCTCCATCCCTGCACATTCCTCTTCTCGAGCTGGGAGTTTCCTTCCTCCTCCTCCCCTCCTGCACTTGTCACTGCCACAGCACTGATAACACCGCAGACTGAGCAGGTCTTTGCTCTGGTGCTTTTTTGGAGAAACTTTGCTGGCTGGATCACTGACCAGAAAACTTCTCAAAGACCAAAAAAAAAAAATGTAAAAAGGAGAAAATGTGTCTCGCTTGGGCAGAGCCGGTGGGACAGGAGGATGCAGGGCTGTGGCAGGAGGAGCTGGACACAGCTGGAAAGGCCAGTGGGGCTCTGTGGATTTAAGGACCAGCAGTGGAGCTGTGCTGACCTCTTGGCCAGGCACCCCCTGCTCTGCAGAACTTGTCAGCATTTCTCTTTACAGGAAAGCGAACAAAACCTGAATGAGAAAATTTTCTTGGGTGGGCAGGGAATACCAGAATGAATACGGGCGATGTTTGAAAACCAGTCACGGACTGCAGCAGCTCTCCCCGAGGCTCTGCACTGCTGCCTCTCTCCAGATGTGATATTTTCAGCCAACATCTGACCTGGCTTTTGCTAAATAAGCAGACGGTGTCAGGAAACCAAAGCGTGCGGAAGTTCAGCGCCCAGCCCGGCTCCGGCCGCCCCGAGATGCGCGGCAGCCTGGTGATGAAAAGCGCAGGATGTTGGCTGGTGTTTTTCACCAAAAACCTCCTGGCTCTGTGTGCTGCAGCCCAAGAGCTGCCACGGAGAGAGAACTGGTGGTAAATTGGGTATTTATCTCTGCCTCGAAACGTGAGTACAGAGCCACTTGTTCAAAAACAGCCACCGCCCAAACGACTCCAGGCAGACGCGTTTGAAAATTTCACTTTATTTCTCTGTCTGTTATAAAAGCAGGGTTTTGTTTTTTTTACATCTCTGTAAGTGTCCAGACTCGATACATCTTGGTTTTGTTTTCACAGTATCTCTGCAAGACCAAGGACGATTCTTATTGCTGCGCCGGGAGCCAGGGCAGGAGGGAAGCGCCTCGCCTTCCCCCGGCTGGACCCAGCCTGGGCCCGGCTCCACAGGTCTCTACCCCTCCCCAAGGCTGCTGAGGCTCTGTTCTCACTCCCCGAGGGGCTGCCCCTCTCTTCCCACGCTCATCTCGGTGTTCAAGGGTAGGGAAGGAGAACCAAAAGGTCCCACTCGGTGCCTTGGCCGTGCCCGGCAGCCCCTGCCCAGCCCTGGGTGCAGCGAGGGTCTGGGCCAGGACTGCTGCCCAGCCTGGACCACGATGGGGCTGGGACAGGGAGGGCCAGGCTGCACTCAGAGCCCCTGTGGGGATTTGGGTCTATAAAGAGCTGAGAGCATCACTGATGGGAAGGGTGAGGCAGAGACACGTTCACCCGTGTATCCCGTGTCGGTGCCCCAGCACCTTCCCAGTGTATCCTTTGTGTATTCCTGGTTCTGCAAAAAAGCTGCCAGAGAAGGAGCTTGATTCACCTCTGCTCATTTACCACTTTGCCCTGGTTCCCCAGACATTGAAGTCCCCACTGGAACCCTGTATCAATCCCTGTTCTAACCACATGGCTTTAACCAGCCATAGCAGTGTGGTGCCTTAGAGCCCCTGTTACTTCCAGCCATCCTTCCTGTTACAATCTGCCCCCATCAGTTTGGTAATGAAGCAGCATTGGAAAAACATCACTTTTAATCACAACGCATGAAATCTCAGAAGAGGCAGCATCACTCTCTTTGCCATGTCTGGTGATGCAGATGGAGGTGAAGGGGCACGTTTCGACCTAGGCACGGGATAAAGGCATTCTTTGGGAAGGGAGAAATCCATGCAAAGCCGACCCCAACATGAAATTTGAATTTTGTGTTTACTGCTTAGCTGGGTCCGTTCAGTGCAACGGGACAGATTAGCCAGGAGGTTGCTATCAAATTGCATGGATGTATCCAGTCCACCAGGTAGAGGGAAAAGGAGGAACCAGATTTACTTAATGCACTGGGAGACTAAGTCCAACACAAAGCTAAGTGGAAAAGGACGTAGGTGTTCCCTGAATGTGGTTTTTGGTGACTGAGAAGAAATCTTTCCTTGGAATTCCTTCGTGCAGCTAATTAAGACAACTGGGTCCAATTCCTTCGACCCAGGCTGACATCAGTGAGAACTGTAAATACTCAGCACCTGGAGACAAAGTGAATACCAGACACAAATCCCCCTCCTGCTCCCACCCATGGGACTCAGCAGCAGCCAGGATGCGTGAGAGCACGATCAGCTATTCACCCACAGCCCACAGTTTGTCCTCTTCTGCATGTATTGCCTCGGAGAAAATACAGACAAGTCCCAAAGGGCTGTGCCAGTGGAGCTATAGTTGGATCTGAATCCAGGTAAGAAAACGGAGTTTAATACAGAGAATGACTGTGCAAGTCCAAGTCTCCCTAGCTTCATCCTTTATAGTCCCAAAGCCGAGATTTAGGCACCCTTTGGCTTGTGGATTTGGGTTTGATCCAGTCCAGTTGTTTGCAAGCCGGACTTCCCTCAGCTTTGTGGCTGAGCATCTCTGAAAGCCAGTGGATGGAGGAGGGTGGGCTCCTCTGGACACAGGGGAATGGCTGCAGGGCCCCAGGATCCTTGTTTGCTGGTTTGAGGCTGTCTTGGTGGGGGACACAACTTCTGGGCACGCGTTCCCCAGGCAGGAGTGATGTTGAACCTGTTGCCAAAGGAGGTGGTGTGGCTGTGCAGAAGTGAGGAAGGAGAATTTCTTGCTGGTAACGTCCCATGTGGAAGATGAGGATAGGGATAGCAGCTGATTGGTGCCTCTCCGAGGGGAGAGCCTTTTGAGCAGCGTGTGTGGGGTGGTGAGACCTGTTCAGACCAGCTCAGCAGGGCCAGGCTTGTACCTGGCATGCAGAGTTCTCCTTAGTCCCAGCTCTCCAGGCAAGTTGTTAATAGGAGGAAGAAATATTTTCAGGGGGAAGGAGCTGCAGAGGGAAGTGATCTGCCCTGGGCCATGCTGGGCAGAGCAGATCCTCCACTCCCCAACCTGTGCCCTGGCCTCCAGATGCCACCTCCACTACAGAGCTGCCTTCAAACCCATCCCTCCCATTCAAAAGGCTCTTCTGCCTCATCCTCCTCTGCAGAAGAGCATCTGGTTATCTCAGCAGCCATCTGGTCCTTATTAAAACCTACAGGTTTCACCTCCTCCTCCAAATGCTCCTTCCTCACTGGGGATCCACACCCCAGGCTCAGGTGTTGCCCTGCCTGCCCCTTCTCGTGTGTTACCCGTTGCTACAGTGGGTGTTCGTGCCATGAGAGACAGGGATGGTGTCGTGGTCCTGTCTGCACCTCCTTGCTGACAGTCAGGTAGATCGTGAGGTCATTGGGAAGAAAATGATCTGTTAATCCCAATGTGATTTGTTACCACAGAAGGGAGAGTTTTCCTGTTGCTGCTGTGTTTGCCAGGAGTGGATCCCTGTTATTTCAGACGTGGCTGCTCCTGAACTGCAGACTTTGCTGGGAAGACTGAGTGGGTCAGATCTGCCCTTGCTGACACCTGTGGGTCTCCAGTGACTTCAGCAGGATCCTTTTAATATCCCACTCTTTGTGCAGCACCGTCATGGGGATTTCAGGGGCAAACAGAGCTTCACCAACAGCAGCAGGCGCACGAGCCCTTGGCTCTTATCCACGGGAAGGTGAGGCTGTGGGCTGGCTGGGAAAACATCTGTGTGTCCTAAAGACAAACCCAGTGGGACTTTCCCCCCCTGATTGGTGTTGATTCCCAGGGCCACAATTCCAGCTGTGAGGTTATTCCATATCAAACTGCTGACAGGAGGCTGAGGTCACCATGGGTGAGCAGCACGAGGAGCCTCCAAGCCCTCCTGCAAAGCAGGGAGGTGGCCTGGGAGCTCCCCCTCGAGAGCCATCCAACAGCAGGTTTGTTATTTGCATTGCTTTGAAACTGAGATTATTTCCGTGCTTCCTTGTTCCAGGTTTTAAAAAGAGGAAGATTTTCTTGCTTCTTCCAATTTCATGCCCTTTTCATCCATCAGCCTGTGCCATGCTGACAATCTATTCCTTGTTCCAAAACTTTTTCTCCAGAATTCTGTAGAAAGGACATTCTGCCTGGTGGTGTTTTTGTTGGTTTTTTGTTTATTTTTTTTTCAAACATAGCTTTAAGGCAAAAGTTTGGCAATGCAAAGCAAAGTCTACATAAGGCCGCATGACTTGGATTTGCAACTCAGAACCTTACAGCTTAAAAAAAAATACCTTATCTTAAATAGTCAACTTTTTGCTCCAGGAACTTGTTTCGTTCTCAACCAAAAAGAAAAAAAATAATTCTTAAAATCCCAAATAAAATGTTCTTATTGTTCTGGGCAGTTCTGGACAAGCTAATGAGGCTGAAGTTCAAACGGGAACTAAAGTAGGGAAGAAAAAAAAAAGTTCTAGGGTAGACATCAGTGTTAATTTCTTCCCTTAGGAATCCAGTGATGAGACAGACCCAGTCCCAGGTCTCCTCTTTAGCTTTAGCACAGTGAAATCCGTCCCAATGGGAGAAGGTAGAATGGTTGCATTTGTTGAATGAATAAAAAGTGCATTTTGATTTTGCTCAGATTATACGTGTGTCTCCTAATACCTAAGTGATTGTTTTGCTTCGGGTTTCGTTTTCTCCCTTTCGGTGCCGGGACGCCAGGCGTGTATTATCGATGTTTTGGGGGTATCACCACGAGTGGTGGTCCATCCTTTGGCCTCCACATGAGTACCTGAGCATCATTGGCATTGGGTTTGACAAGGGCACTGGGTGGTATTGGCTCATTCTTGCTGAGGACCTGGGGCTGCTCTTGAGCAGAGGGCTCCTGCAGCTTGGCACGCTGCCCCAGGGGCCTGCTGGGGTTCACCTCGATGCCCAGCCTCATGCGCCATTTGATAGTCTGCAGGGTCACCATCTCGTTGGTGGCCGTGTTGGTGGCCACCAGCCAGGTGGTGAAGCTCTGATCCCGGTGGATGCTCGTGAGCTTGGCCACGTTGCTGTCGCTGACGGGCACCGCCCACGTCACGCTCGGGTAGAAGTTGTCGTTCATGCTGATGTTGAACTTGGACTCCTTCTTGGTGGGACCCACGATGGTGCAGGTTTCTGTGGTGTTCCCATACCAGGGATAGTTCACTCCGTCTGAGTCACTGATGGCCTGGATTTTACCGTCCAGTAGATCTGGAAGCTCCCAGCTTGACCTGCCATAATCAACAGCAAATTATGGATAATGTATTAATTAATTAGTGTAGAAACATGCTGGACTTTAGAAAGGAGAGGGAAGAGCTGAGGATGCATTGCCTCTCCAGCTTTTACTGGAATTTGTGCCCTTTGTGCCACCCTGCTCAATGATCTCATCCCTGCCATCCTTCTCATCAGGGCAGCTCTCAATCCGTTCATCCCCTAAATTTCTCTCTGGATGAGCCACTGTCCCTCCCCGCTGTCTGCTCGGTGCTGGAAGTGTAACCCACCCTCCTCCAGCCCTTGGAAGGACCCAGCTCGAGGGCTGCACACCAGGCTTGGGCTGGAGATGGTGTTACAGTAATCAGAGAGCCCGAGGTCGAGCTTTGTAAAACTGCCCGCGCTGCTCACCTGTGAGAGGGACAGAGAGGTCAGTGCTTCCAGCAGGAACGTGAGTGAAAACAGTCCCCTGCCATCTTGTACTGCCCATGCACAACTGGGAGTGGGTTATTTTATTAACTTGCAATTTAATTTTTAAGATTGGATTTGCCAATAGAAGCGAACTGCTGTAAATGTCTCAGAAGGAGGGCTGGGTGTTTGCTCTGGGCTGGCACAACCACAGATCACTTGCTCGGTGCACAGCAGCTGTTTTAAGGACAGTCTTTTAAAAACCAGGCTGGCAGAGGTTGCTCTCCCTCCTGCTCATGAATCAGCACTCCCCACCACCCAGGGATGATGTCCCAGCCATCGAGGTGGCAGAAGGGACTGGGTGGCAGCAGCAGCAGCTTTTGTACCTGACCCTGCCACAGGACTGGCTGTGCTCCAGCCCCCCAAGCCTTGTGGCTCCCTGCTGCAGGCTGGGACGTGGGAAATGATTTATCTTGGAGAGACACAGAGGGGACGCCCTGAGGCTCCTCAGGGTCAGGGTGACTGTCCAAGCCTTTCATAAGTCTGGTGCTGCAGCTTAAAATAGTGCCTTGATTGCAGAGGAGGCTGTGGCTGGGGGTTCTCATGGGCCTGGCTGGTTCTTTCACAGCTTTGGGATGAGCTGCTCTGGCCAGGCCTGATGTCACTGTCTCATAAGGCTGTTTTGACTGTTAATTAGTTAATGACCGTGAAGTGCCTCCATGTTTGTACTCACTGGATCGTTCAGCACTTAGCTGTGTCTGGCTCTGGCTAGAGGATACCACGGGGGATTTAAAGGTCTCATTTATCTTTTTTTCATGTGAGCAGGGGGTCCTGGCAAACACCTCCCAGCGGGAGATGAAGTGTGAGACAGGACATGGGATGAAGGGAGGGAGCAGCAGGACCAGGGGATGCTCTGAGCATCAGCCCTGGGGGATGCAGGGATGCTCTGAGCCGCAGGACCAGGGGTTATGCAAGCACAACATCTCCCTGCACAGATTTACTGGCTGCTGTCAGCTACGGCACCGCAGCTGCAGCAATCCCTTCCTCCCGAGCCCATCGCCAGCAGGCAGAGGGAGTCCTTTCCCTGGAAGAAAATCTTTAGTGAAGGCAGCCAAAAGGAGATCCCTGAGCAGTCCTGCCAGGACCCTTGTGCACTGCAGAGATGTTTATACGCTCTGCCCTGCAAACCAGAGTCATCCTGGCTCACCAACCCTCACGCCCTTCAGCAGAGATGAGCAGGGGAAGGCTCTGGGGAGGCTCTGGTGATGCTCTGGGGATGCTCTGGGGATGCTCTGGAAGGCTCTGGGGAGGCTCTGGGGAGGCTCTGGGGAGGCTCTGGGGAGGCTCTGGGGATGCTCTGGGGAGGCTCTGAGGATGCTAAGCGCCCCAGCCCTCACAGATGGATGAGTGGAGGTCGTGCTCTGCAGCCCCCACCCCTCCCTGCTGCACAGCCCAGCTCTGAAACCCCATCTGGGGGCTCTTCTCTCCCTTTCAGCTGCTGGTTTAGGATTACTTTCCATTCAGACAGTGGCTGGTACTCAGCTTGGCTGTCACCCAGGGATGTGACAGTGTCCTGAGGCTGGCTCTGAGGTGACAGGCGTGGTGCAGCCACAGCATCTCTGCAGGTACAGAGGTGCCAGCCAGGAGCTGAGATGCCACAGAGGGTGATGATCCCCCTGGGCTGCTGCAGCCTGCTCAGACCAGAGCTGGTGGGTGAATGGCAGGAGAAGCTGGTACAGTGTGCTCAGCAAATGCAGGTCCTCCAAGATCTGCTGGTCCCCATCTTCATCCCCAGGTCAGTATGGAATTGCAGCAGCTTCTCAGGATGTGCCCAGGATTTGAACAAGAGCACAGAGGTGGAGCTGTGTCAGGGACTGAGCAGGATGGTGCCTGCAGAGCCTGCAGCACCCCAGGACAAAGCTGAGCTCAGGGTGGCCCAGGAGGGCACCCAGCTTGAGGAAAGGCGTGGGCAGGAATGGGGAAGGAGAAACCAGCCTGTGTTTCTTCACAGAGCACGCTGTGCCTAATTCTAGCCAGTGTGGTTAACCCCAGGGTTTCAAAACCATCATGCTTCATCTGCACAGCTTGGAATGAGCATAAAAACGAGGCCTCATGATGATCCCATGACTGGAGCAGAGCAGGGGCTGCACAGTGGCTGCTGCTGGTGGTTGCACCTTGCCTGGTGCTACAGCAAAGCCTCTGTGCCAGCCAGGCTGGCAGGCCCTGCTTGCAGAGCGTGTCCATGTCAAATAATATGCCAACAACTGGATGATTTTGGAAAGAATGCTGTGGAATGATCTTTGGCTGCATCAGCATCTTTCTCTGGTAGTGTCGAGCCAAGGAGAGACCAGAAAGTGCCCAGTAAACACTTTGCTGACAATAGCAGGAAGGAGGCATGAAAAGAAACCAAGCTATCTGGTTTCGTGGGCTCACTGATCAGCTCCAAGATCAGTAGGTTCTGCCTTGTAACACTGACAGGCCTGTTTCTGCCTCTTCTGAAACCTTCAGAGTCAGTGTGGGCATCACCAGAGACTGGAGCTGCCAAGAAACCTCTCTGAACAAATGTCTTCTTGCTACCAGAAGGAACTTGGAGCTATTTCTTGTGGTACAACCAGAGCCCTGCTGCTGACAGCCAAGCAGCTTTATGTAGGTTTTATCTTCCCATCCCTCATTCAGACACTTTTTTCTTGTTCTGTCACACAGAACGAATCCCCCAGCTTATCCTGAGCTCCCAGATCTGTCCCACAGCACCCACCAGGGCAGGGACAGCAAACCCAGCAGAGCAGCCTCCAGCCCTGGGCATCCAGTGTGGAAACATCCAGGTAACCTTTCCAGACAGGCACTATTGCATCCTCAGCTCTAATTGCTTAAAGCCAGCTCCTAATTAGTCACAGGCCAGATGGACTTGCACAACCTTGTGCTTTCCAACACCTTCCTCTCTGAGCTCCCTAAATAAGAGCAGCCCCTCTGGGACACAGCCCCTGCTTGCTGCATGGACCAGAGCCATGTGTGGGTGTAGTGAAACTGTCTCAGGCATTTCACATCCCTGCTCCTGCCTCCCTCCACCACTGGCCTGCACTGGGGACTCGCTGAGAGAAAGAAAACCTGATAGCCAGAGCTGCTTAATTTTAAATTCTCCTTTACAGTGCCTCTCTCACCTACTCCAGCACGTCAGGCAAGTCAAGGCAGGGTTAGAGTGAAGAACAGGAAGGAAATTTAAGATGTTGTTCCCTGGCTGACAGAGCTGTGCTGCTGTGGTCCCTCTTCCTCCCACCCTCCAGCTGTGTGCTCCTGCCTCCAGCAGCAGTGTTTGACAGCTGGCTCAGGGACTGAAACTAGCACAAAACTGGCATCAGGAAAAAGGGAACAATTTCTGCTGGATGAGGGGAGCAGACTCAAGCCCAGCTGGACAACCCCTGTAACTGGGCTAAGGTGGGTGCCCACAGCACAGGTGAGATCCAGGGGCCATTGCAGGGCAGCCAAGACTTTTCCTCTCAATCCCTGGAGGGGTGAATTCCCACAGTGCACTGACCTCCCTTCACTTTGTTTGGAAAAGATACCCTTGTGGTTTTTTTGATTGTATCCTCCCTCCTGCAGACTGGGGGTTTATTCTCTTGACAAGGTGAGTTCATTATGTCCCTGCTGCAGGGCATGGAAGATTTAATCTCACCAGGGAGAGATGCCTGGGAAGATGAAGTGATGATGTAAGGATGCAAGTGGCCCATGAGGTCTTCCAGGGGGAGAAACATCCACATGAAACTTCTCCAGATTCTTGGCTGATCATATCCCAACTCCAATTTATTTCTCTCTCTATTTTGCATATCTCCATCTGCACAGCTTCTTGCATATCTCCATGGAGATGGAGGAGGCTGGATAATGCCATTCCTGCATGGCCCAGGTTCCAGCAGGTGCAGAAACCAGCACCCACCCCAGCAGGGACCTGGTCCAGCTGCTCCTGCACAGGTCACAGCTCTGGCCTGATCCTGATGTCTCCTCTGCACAGCAGCATCATCCCTAAGGACAGGGGTAAAATCCTGCATGGGAGGAACAGCACTACCAGCCATGGGGTGAACAGGAGTTTGCCCCAGTCCTGCACAGAGAGGGGGCAGAGAGCACATCCACATCCTCAGGCTGGGGGTTTTCATGTTCCCTGCAGCATCTCCTGACTCACATGTAAAGCAATGCCAGCACTTATGTGTTAGCTGAGCCTTAATTCTCTTCCTTTAAATTTAAAAATGCTGCATTTAGCCCCTAGATTGTCAGTGCCACTTTAAACGTGCGTGTCTAAATTATCCCCTCTGTAGCTCCCATCCCTATAGCAGCATTATGCACAGCTCCATCTGCTCCAGTATTTCTCAGCTGTTTCCATCCTCAATGTAATGGCCAGCTTATGCACAGCTAACAACTTCCCAGCAGAGAAGTGAAAAATTAATCCAAAGCCTGCTGTAAGTATTGGTGCTTCGGTTGGATCACTGATTTTTGACTGTTTGGGGTTTTTTGTTTGCTGGTCACCACAGGGGTTAAAGACATGGATGTGGCAGTAGCCTCTCCCTGTGATGGAAAGTTGGGAGTCTGTTGGCATCTGCAGCTCTGTGGAGGTCAGTGGGATTACACCGCGTTACACCAGCCAAACCTTGGCCCACCCTTCCCTAAGGTTTGTGTCCTGTCTCTGTCTGCAAAGGTCTTCCAAGCCCACGTTTCAATGGCACTGAAGAGGCCTTTCCTCCTAAATGCCTTTATTTATAGCCTTCAGATGGCAGTGAGTCTATAGAGAGAGTGCAGGAACAGAGCAATTCCTGCTTGTGTTCAGGTAACTTTTTTTTTATTTTTTATATCAGTTAAATGTCAATGAACCTCCTAGGGAAAAATCTGAGTTTCCATGATTTTCTAGCTAAAAGCTCTCAGTGTTTAATTCTACCTGTTTACAGTAGCAGCTACTATTCTTTTCTCTTTTTCTTTTTTTTCCTTTTTTTTTGTCCCAAAACATTCCAGCAAGGGCAGGCTGTACCAAATCCTCATTTTAAACACAGGGCAACTCAGGTGCAGGGAAATAAAAGGCCACGCTGAGGTTTGCAGCTCAGAGCAGCACTGGCAGCATCACTCTGTGCCCAGTCCTCTCTATTTCAGTGCATCTGGGCTGTATTTATATAAAGTGGACTTTTCTATTTTCCTTTGCAGCTGGTCGCTAAAGACAGGATTCCTAAACGAGCCTGAGAATTACACATGCAAATCCCAAAGGCCTGGAATTGGGAACATCTGAGCAACAAATTGTCCTTGCTAAAGATGCTGTTGGAGCCAAAAACCCTACAGATTTCGGGCCTGCTGTAAATACTTTTAAAAATCAAGATCAGCCCGTCTGCACTGCTGGTGTGTGCCAGGTGCTGGTTTGCTGCTCAAGAAACTTTCTTTTCTGCTCGAGCAGAGAGGGGACAAGGGGACAGGAGGTGGACAGCCTGGGGCTGCTCCTGCTATGCCCTTTCCTCCAGAGCACATCTCTGGGTGATGCTGAGCCCGTGTCCCTGGGAGGGAAGGAGGAAGGAGGGAAGGAGGGCCAGGCTGTGCGTGCAGATGTTCAGGAAGGCGCTGCATTAAGTCAGCCTTGTCCCCCTCCTCCCTCCTCACTCCTCATTCAGGGGTTTTTTAAGCTGCCCAGGCTGACCCTCAGGGGCTGAGCCAGCATCTCCCTGACTCGAGGCACTGGGGATGAGCAGGGAGAGGATTGCTCGGACCTGACCTTGCCGTCCTTCCTCCCTCAGCCCCGGGGACTGGGCAGCATCAGCTCCTCAGGCACTGACCCAGCTGCCAGCGCTGGCTCTGCGCTCAGGCTCTGTCCCCGTGGCTGGACAGACACATTTCTGCTGCACCAGGAGGTTGCACCTGGTGCTGCCCAGCACTGTGAGTTGCAGAATTGCTGCTCTGTGCAGGCATTTGGGGATCAGGTGCTGGGACTGATTTAGCTGTGGGCCAAAGCCTGCAACGTTTGGAGAACAAGCTGGTGGGGGACTGGGGAGAGATGACTTTTCTCAGCAGGGAAGTGACATTCTGATTTGACTCATTCCTGTCTCACTATGACTATCTGACCAGTAATACAGGGATTCTTGGTGTGCAAACAGCCCCTGGATTCCTCCCACCTCACATATATACCTATACATTCCCTTTCACATTACCCATAAAGGAGGGTAACGTGAAATGTGCACCCTGCTCCAAGGTGATGCAGATGGTTCAACTACCAAGGGGTTAAATCCAGCTTGTGCTTTCCCGTGGGCTGCCTGCTGCTGTGGGCAAAGCAGGCAGGATTCCTCCTGTGACGTTAAATGTGCTCCCAAAGCTGGTGGGCTACCGAGCTCTGAGCCATGGCTCACTGCAGCAGCAGCAGCAGCAGCAGAGCACACCAGGGACGGCTCCGAGCCACAAGTGTCAGCCCTCAGCCCTCCCTGGGGCTCCCCAATGCGCAGATTTGGGATGGGAGGGATGCAGGCAAGAGGAGCTGGAGGTCAGGAGATCCACTCGTGTCAAACATGTATCACAGCAGGGCTGCCTCTCCTGGCAGGGCTGCTGCCAGGGTTTCAGGATCTCCTGTGCAGATCTGTTGGGAAATAGTGCTGCTTTTGGGTTCCTACCAGAACAAGTGGGGCTTGGTTGGGGCTTGGGTAAATTCTCATTCAAAGAGAAGAACACCCACTGCTTTAAAAGGGCAGGGACAAGCTCTCCTGTATTTTAAACACATGGGAAAGTCCTGTTAAGTTCCAGAGTGGTTGGGTTTTTAAATATGGATTACAATTTTTGGTTTAACCTGCTACTTCCCGACCAGGCCACGGTCCTCCCGCTCCCTCTTCCCACTGGGCAAACGCACCCGCACGCGCTCTTGGAAATACTTACATTCCCTGCTCCCCGTAGTGATTGTAAAATTCCATGTGGCTGCAAGCCTGGATCCAGCCCACGATCCAGGTCTCCTTCTTGGGAAGAGGGGGCACCAACACCTGCGCAGAGGCTCGGAAATGAGGGGTCCGGTAGCGCAGGACCACGCTGGAGGACTCGTCAATGCTGGTGGGAATGGGATCAATGGAGGCTTTGACTTCAATCACTGAAATACTTTCCCGGAAAACTTTGGATTTGCAGCTAATACTCTGAATACAGCCCATGGCATACCCCGAGTACAGTCCGACGCAGCTCCTAGGGTACTCCAGCAATCCTGGGGAATATTAGGCATTGAAATTATCTGGTGCTAGATCAATTACAGATCTTCTTGGTTTGTAATTTCAAAACTGATATCCATAGGATAGAAAATTCATCATGTAAAGCCTTAATTCGAGTATCTGTCTTACAAGTACTGCTTCTATTTTTGAGGTTAGCTGCGTTTCAGAAGCAAAAGGGCCTTTAAAAATTTTCCCCCCTTTTAATGACCCATTAAATCTCTCGCTCAAACAGTCTTTGGGTTAAAAAAAAAAAAGTCTCTTGAGTTCAATAAATAAAGATGGTGTTCTTAGCTGATATATTTAGTCCTTCCTTTGCTCAGATGCGGTCTGTCATTCACCATCAAACATAGGACTAGCCGGTATTTCCCTTTATTCTTTGGATGAAAAGCAGAATGTTGATAGACACATCTATATAAATAATGAAATAGTTTTTAGCCCCAGCTTGTCACAACCGGTGTGGATTTCCACTTCCTGACTTGCAGTTGTTCATAACTTCCTTTCGCACAAAATTACAATAATAACAGAACGAAGCGACGGCTGGAAAATGCAAAAAGTCGCCAAATCTCCGATTCTGGAGGCTCCTCCGCCAGCGATGTCTTGCGCTTTGGGGATTAATATATTTTTTTTTTCTCTTTCCCTTAGAAATAGCCGGACGCAGCGAGAAGCCAGCGCGGTGCCGGTGGGGCCGGCGGCTCCGGGAGCGCAGCGGGGCAGCGGCGATGGAGCCTCCCCCGCGCCCGCCGGGGCCGCGCCGCTCCGCGCCCGCTCAGCGCCGCGGAACCGCCGCCCGTGACATCCCCCGCCACGCACCGGCCCGGGGGGCGCCGGCCCCGCCGCTCCCCTTCCTCCTCCTCCTCCTTCTCCTCCTCGCCGAGCGGCTCTCCGCAGGGGTGTCCGACCTTCCTCCTCCTCCTCCTCCTCCTCTTGCTGCCGCTGCCGGGCGAGCCGGCTGTGGCTCAGCCTGCGGGGCTCATGGGCGGGCTCGGCGGGGCTGCCCCGCACACGCGTGGGCCCCGCAGGGCGTCACAGCATCCCGGGGAGCCGCGGCGAGCCCCGGCCGCGCCGCCGAGCCCCGGCTCCTGCGCTGCGGGGGCGAGCAGCGGCGCGGGGCGGGGGGGAGGCTCCTTCTCTCGATGGGTTTTTTTTTTTTTTCTTTTAGGTTTTTTTTTTTCCTCCCCTTCGCCTCTTAGCTGGCTGCCCGGGGAGGTGAGCGGAGCAGGATCGGTGCCTCCGCCTCCCGGCTGCCGCAGGCTTCCTCTCCCGCAATACATTCATGCACCCGGGGCCGGCTCTGAGCCTCGCCGGGGGAGCGCGGGGGCGCGGGGGGGCTCCGGCTCCGCTCGCCGCCGCAGCATCAGAAAGGCAACGGGGTCAAACTTTGCCGAAACTCGCCCGCAGCCCCTGGGTGCCCCCGGGCGTGCCCGGCCGGCTGCCCGGGCTGGCAGCGCCGCATGCCCGTGGCTAGCGCGGCTCGCAGCGGCACCGGCTGCGGGTCCGGGCCCCCCCGCAGCCCTGTCCTCCCTCCTTCGCCCAGTCCCATCCCTCCCCCTGTATTTCGCTTTTAAACTGCAGCTGTTCAGGCTAAACCTCCTTTGCAAAAAAAACCAGCATTTCCTCCCACATGTCCGTGAATTGTGGGTAATGTAGTTTTTTTTGTTATTTTAGAAACGCCTATTTTTTTCTCTCTTTATTATTGTTATCTTTTAATTTTACCGCTGTGTGCTTTTTCTTGGGTTTGCTGATTAAGTTTTTCCTCCCCCAGCTGGAGCCTGCTGGGTGGGTTTGGTGCCAACCAAAGGGCACCAGAGGGGATGGTTTCCTTATTTGCAGACCCCTTAGCCCTAGGTTGGATGGGCTGTGATTCCAGCAAGGACTAATGTAAAGCTCTCCACAGCAGCAGTGGGACTCGGGAGCAGCTGGAACAGGGAGTGACAAGTGTCTGAGGCAGCAGTGGCCGGTGGGAAAGTTGTAAACTTCTATTACAGGCAGTTTGGGGAGTAATGCTGCCAGCTGGTCCTGCTCTGGCTGAGGGTCTGAGCACCAGGGGAGGTGAAATTATCTGGCTTTTCAGCAATAGCTGAAGGACATCAGGCATTGGGTGAGTGTGTCCTCTGTCACTTGTTTCTAAATAGGAAATCTGGAGAAATAAGAGGTAAAAATCTCTTTGGTGGTGTGGTGTGCTTGTACAGCACAGAGCTGCTGTAAATGTGTTTTAGTCCTTCCCACCCTGCACTCTCAGCAGGCTGGGTTAGCCCCTAGCAGGTAGGAGAGACCAGAGCTACCAGGTGATCCTAACAAGTGAATGCCACAGGATGAGGGGAGGCAGATTTGCTCCTCTCCACCCACAGCAAGTGGAAAAAAACAGTTTATTGTCATCTTTTTCCTCCTCACGTGTTTCTCGAAGCATTGAGAAGTATTTATTTTAAACTTCCCAGTTGCTGTGGAAGGCACAATTTAGTCACTAGTCCTGTGACAGAAACACTAAGAACTCACTCAAGTTACAAGCCACTTACTATCATGTAGTACAAGGAAGAATGAAATTAGCATCTTCCGAATGAAATATCCAGCAGCCTCCAGAAGGTGCTGAAATCCTTTGACATTTCCAAGGCTCTTTCACACTTTTCAAACAAGCTTGTCACAGTTTCCCAGAGCATCATGAGTCTGGTGAAACTGCATATTCTGCGACTCCAGTTTCACTGAAGCTTCAGCCAGGTCTTGCTTCAACTTGGCTGTCTCTGGTGCTCTGGTCAACTAGGAAATTGCATTATCTCATTCTAATGAAATCAGCTTTTCATCTTCAGCTGGAGTTTTCCTTGGGTTTTGGTCGTGCTTGCGTCCATCACGCTGCTGTGAGTGATTAAGGCATTAACACATCCCAGTTTCTTGTTTGTCCCCAGAAGAATCCCATGCAGGGTTTGCTGGATTCACTTTGCAAGCGCTGCTTCTTTGGCCAGCTGCTGACAGAGGTTGGGATGCATCAACTCTGCCAGTGAATTGCAGAGAAAGGGGATGGGGCTCTCACTGCTGTCCCACCCACATTCCAGTGTGATTTCCCTGGCCGTGCTGGCCACTGACAGGGAATTGTGGCCACAATTGGGGCCAGCAGCGCTGCAGGCGGGGTGGGCAGGACAGCAGGGAGCACAGCCAGGGCTGAGCAGGCTGGGCACAGGGAGCATGCTGGATTTGTCTGCCTGGGCGTTCTCCCAGGTGCTGGATGACCCCTGTGGATCATGTGTCAGGACTGGAATAGCCCCTGGAGCAGGGAGCCTGTCTGCAGGGATATTTATAAACCCCTGGGTTAGTGGCTGTTTTGCACGATGGGGCTTGTCACGGCCTCAGTGGGATCAGGGATTTTTCCCTCCCGAGCTCAGTTTCTCCAGCTGGGACTGTCAGTGACAGCCCACCTGGCTGCAGCAGAGATCAGACAGTTTTCCTTTCCCACTCCACCACTGACAGGGGTTTTGCTGGCACTGCCCTTCCTCCTCCAGCCCCTTCCTGCTCAGGACTGAGGAGCAGGTCAGGGAGGCTGGGGCAGGGAAATTCCCTCATATCAGTCAGCAGAAGAGGCAGGCACCAGATTAAATTCACTCCCAGGGCTTTCAAGGTATTTTTTAACCCATGAGGAAAATGTTAAGTTGTAGCTCAGCATGCCCAGCACCAGACTGGGCAGGAGTCTCCCTGTTTCTGACCACCAGTGCCTTTATTTGATATTTGCAGAGCCCCACAGAGCAGCAGCCTTGCACAGAGTGGGAAAATCCAGGAGCCCATGCACTTGGCTACAAGGGGAAGCAGTGCTGATGCTTCTCTGCCTGGCCAGTGTCAGGTAGGCTGGGATTTTCCATACTCTGGGCAGTGGGAGGAGGGCAGGCAGGCAGGGATGGGGTCCTGACTGCCCTGCTAGTGGCAGCAAGTCAGGGATCAGGCAGGAGCTGGTGGGTGTTGGTGATGTGGCAGCTCCTGTGTGATTTCAGGGCTGCCACAGCCCCATGTGGTACCTGAGCCAGGACAGGTCGTGTTTTAAGGGTGCCTGAGAAGGGAACAAGCTCTTCCTCCAGCTGGGATCATAGAATCACATGGTTTGGGTTGGAAGGGACCTTTAAAGGTCATTTAGTCCAACCCCCCAGCCATTGGCAGAGACAGCTTCCACTGTCCCAGGCTGCTCCAAGCCTTGTCCAACCTTGCCCTTGAAAAATTCCAGGGATGGGGCAGCCACAGTTTCTCTGGGGATCTGTGCCAGGGCTTCCCCACCTCACTGGACAAATTGTACCATCCAACCCTGCTCTCTGTCAGTGTGAAGCCAGTCCTGTCACTCCATTTCCAACTCTCCTGGAGCCCCTTCAGGCACTGGCAGGGGCTCTGAGGTGTCCCTGGAGCCTTCTCTTCTCCAGGTGAACACCCCCAGCTGTCCCAGCCTGGCTCCAGAGCAGAGTTACTGCAGCCCCTGGAGCATCTCCATGGCCTCCTGTGGACTCATTCCAAGGTCCATGTCCTTCCTGTGCTGGGGATCCCAGAGTTGCATGCAGTGCTCCAGGTGGGGCCTCACCAGAGCACAGCAGAGGGGCAGAATCACCTCCCTTATCCAGGGATAAGTTCCAGGAGGGTATGAATCAGAAATAAATTCATGTGTATTATTTTCCCTTGAGGGAGGAAAATGTGAACAAAGCCCAGGAGCGAGGGCTCCTCAGGACCTCAGACATTTGCTTGTCCAAGCACTGCTGCCACCTGGATGGCCTGGCACAGCCTGGATGCACAGCTCTCTGAGGAAATTTTGAGAGCTATGTATAAAAATGCAAAGAAAATGTAAAATTTGTGTTATTATCTTTGGAAGCCAAAGAACCACATTTCATTTAGCACTTAAACTCCCCAGTGCAGTTTGGACAGAACCTTTAAAGACACCTGGGTGCCCAATTCCCAGGATTACCTGTGCAGCCACTGACCTCTGCATCTGGACAGTTGTGTAGACAAATGTCACCAAGAGATGTGGCTGTTCTGCTCCTCAGTGTAATATCCATCTTTTCCAATTCTCCATCCACAGGGGATTTCCAGCCTGTTTGCACAGGAATAACCCTGTTCCTGGAGCCTGTGGGTGGTGAGGAGAGCCCAGGGTGCAGGGAAGGTGATGGCAGTGCAGGTGAGCTGGCTCAGGGTGCTCGGCTGGGCTGTCACCAGCTGAGATGGATGGTGTCTCCAGGGGTGCTGGAGGCTCAGATCCACCCAGCTGCTGCTCAGGGACTGTGCTGATGGATCAGACAGCGAGCTGGAGCTGCAGGCTCCCATGGATGCTCCCAGGGGATGCTCGGAGATGTCTCAGGGGTCGGTCCCAGCTGCAGCGAGGTGACAGCGATGAAGCACAGGTGGGTGACAGGAGGGACAGCAGGTACTCCCTGTCCTCCTCAGGGCCTGGCACAGCTTTCCTTCTGTCCCTGCCTCTGTGCCAGTGGCTGTGCTGCTTTCAGGGGACACAGCAGTGCCTGTCCCTGCTTCCAGCCCGGGCTGTGCCGTGCTGGGGGACACGGCAGCGACACGTGCGCTATCGAGGCCACGCACAGCGCCGGGGCAGGAGGATGGGAATTCATCAGCAGCTCCTTCCCGGCTGAGCAGCAGGCAGGTGATGCTTCTCCTTCATCCAGGGACAGGCAGGTGATGCTTCTCCTTCATCCAGGAACGGGGTGAGTGATGGAAGGAGCTCCAGGGGTGCATCCTGAGCGGGCAGGGAGGATGGGGTTAGTGGGGATTGAAAGGTGTCCGTGCCCCAGGGAGGAGGGGGGTGCCCAGGCTGGGGGGAGAGGTTGAAGAACAGATTAATCAGGAAGATTTGGGGGAGAGCCCCTTGGGGGGAAGTGCCTGAGCAACACCTGGTCCTGGTGCTGCAGAGCCAGGCAGCACAGCCCCTCACAGGGTGCCCTGAGGAGGGGGATGCCAGCTCTGGCTCTGGTACTGAAATGAGAATTGCAGCACAAAAAGAACTACATTTCCCAGTTTCCCTTGCAGCCCAGGGGAATAAGCAATTGGAAGATTTAAATAGACCAGGCCAGAAGCAACCAACCTTTGGCACAATGTTTTTCCCTCCTCTTCTTCGTATCTATTGGCTGTCCAACCTTCTTCCCTGGCACTGGAGTGGCTGCCAAGCCTGGCATTAATTTTCCTTCCAAGCTTGCTAGGCCCATGAAGTAAACAGCCATGTGCATTCCTTACTCTATATTTAACAGCTGCAGTCTGTGCTGGGGGCAACTGCAACAGAGGGGAACCTTTGTAGCTTCCCAAATTCACAGCTTGTGAGGGTGGGAGTGGGGGAAGCTTCCTGCAGGGACAAGAGGGATTTCTCTCCTTGCCGGTATTTGCAAAGCAGGTTGCGTTAAAGAGAGACTGCAATGCCAGCATCCCAGCCACGGTCCAGGGCCAGAGACAGGAACAATGTCCTCAACAGGGCTGAGTTCCTGTCCCTGAACCAGCCCTTGAAGGGGAACCAGGAGGGCAGGAGCTCCAGCAGGAAGCAGAGTGGCCAGGCCGGGCCGGCCGGTGGCCCGAGCGCCGGCCCCAAGGAGCGGAGGCAGTCGCAGCAGCTGCCCGAGGAGGATTGCATGCAGCTCAACCCCTCCTTCAAGGGAATCGCCTTCAACTCGCTGCTGGCCATCGATATCTGCATGTCCAAGAGGCTGGGGGTGTGTGCCAACAGAGCCTCCTCCTGGGGAGGGGCGCGCTCCATGATCAACCTGCTGGGGATAACGGGGCACGGCATCCCCTGGATCGCAGGCACGCTCATCTGCCTGGTGAAGAGCAGCACGCTGGCGGGCCAGGAGGTCCTCATGAACCTGCTGCTAGGTGAGTGCCAAACCTCCCTGCCCGCCCTGACAGGCCAGCCCTCGTCACAAGGGACAGCAGCGCTGGGACTCCTCCTCTGGCTGCTCCCAGGTGGTCGGGATGCAGGGAGTGACCTTTAGGGTGAAGGCTGCACTGGTTGGCCCTCTTAGTCCCAGGTGCTGTGGGTGATGGGTGTCTCAAGAAGGTGTCTAAGAGGGATGGAGCTGGGGACAGCCATGGAGCAGGGGCAGGCCCCTGGTCCTGCATGGGGCAGGGCTGTCCAGAGGGAGTGTCCGTGGTGGGAGGGTGGATACCAGCAGTGATGTATTTTATTTAATCTGCCTTGGTGTTTGATAGGTGGGGAAAACGTAAATAATACCTGTATCAATTCCTGAGGATGTTATTTCCATCCCCTTGCCACCTTCTTGACCAGACCCTGCTCCAGTCCTGTCACCTTCCCTGCTGCAGTTTGCTCTCACATCCTCCTTCCCTTGGGTGCCTTTCTCGCTGCTGTCCCCGTTTCCATGTGCTAATTTGACCCAGAGGCTGTGTAGACAGGCTGGGATGCCTCTGGCTCTCCTGCTGGTTCTCCCTGGCATGGTGGTGGTCAGTGTCCCTGTTTCTGGAGATTGGGATGTGCTGAAGGGTTTGGCTTCTCCGCTGTGCAGGGCCCATCCCACCCTGATGTCCCACCAGTGACCAGGATGAGCTCTGGCTGTGACTTGCCTTAGATCCTGGCCCCAGCTTGCCCAGGCCATGAATACCTGAGGACCTTGCTCTTCTTGCTCCTCTGCCTTTGGCACAGGGTCCAGTTATCCTATTTTTCCTTGTGACTAATTACCCTCTCCTCTGGCTGTGACCCACTCCCTAAAACCTCAGTAATCCCACTTTTGATTGGTAGAAGTAACTGAAAACATTGGATTTAGACACTTTCTTCTCAGGGAGCATTTTGAGAGGCAGCAGGGACACTTTATTTCACAGGCACCACAGGAAAGGGACGTCCTGTCCACAGGGGCTGACCGTGACGTGATAGCTCAGCAACGTGGCCCCGGGTTCTGGGGGTTATTTTACACAAGTCCATCCTTCAGAGAGCGTGAGGACTGAGCTGGACTGGTTTGAAAAGCACAGTGGTAGCTGCCTTTTCTCCCCTGTGCCTTTGGAGGAGCCTGTCCTCGTGCTGTGACATCTCCTGGGGGGAGGCTGTGGTGGGGAAGGAGCCAGAATAGCAGCAGCGTGATGCGGAGCCCGCCAGCGTCAGCAGTTCCTGCAGGGGCTCCTGGGCACGGGGTCAGCCCCTCGCTGGGAAGAGAGGATCCATTTGAAAGGGCACGAGGATGAAATAGGAGGTGACTAACAGCAAGGCACAGTTTCCAGATGTCTCTTGACCCAAGAGCCTCTGATGGGGTTGGAGCCTGGAAACCGAGCGCTTTGACTGCAAAATATTTGAGGTTCTTGCAAAGAGATAATGCCCCCTTTGGCTTAAAAACAAGGAAGGTTTTCTCACCCTTCTGTTGCCGTATGAGGAAGCCAGATGCAAAGCCACCTTGGGGTCATGCTCTAACTTTGTGCAGTGGTGGCTGACAGAGCTCATCCCTGCATCACTCCCCACATCTCCAGGTCCCCTGAGCTCCAGCGTGGTGCCCAGGGACAAACTGGGGGTTCTGGAGTCTTGCATCCTTGCCTAGACACACTAGTGCCACCCTTCCTCTCCCCCTGACAAGAAAGGAGATGGTTAATTGGTGAGAAGGACCAGTTCCATAGGTCTGGCAGCCTCTGAAAAGGCAGCACTGGCTGGTGGGACTGGTCAAGGTGCCCTCAGAGCTGCTGCAGCAGGACTTGTGTCACCCCACAGAGCACATCTCTGCTGTGAGTGGCCTTGGGCTGATATTTAAGATTGCAGTCAGAAACTGTGAGTATCTGAGTAGCTTCTGCCGTGATATCTGCACTGCTGGTGGAGAAGGAGCCTGCAGGGAGCCTGGGGCTGCTGGACCTCAACAGGTCCCAAGAAAAGTGGGGTCTTGTGTAGACAGGAAGGTCATGGCACCACTGCTGCATCTGGCATCCCTCTTGCTGCTGCTTTCCTGTGCTTAAATCCACCAGGATGTGATGAAAAGCCCTCCTGGACAGGCACAGGTCAAAGGGAAGGGAAGCTCCTGGTGTTTCCCTGCTGGAAGAGGGAAGCTGGGAAGTTGGGGCTGTGTGTGGCACCCCTTCCAAACCTCCCCAGGCTCTCCTCCCTTCCCCCGGCTTGCTGAGGGTTTGGTACATCAAGCAGAATTTCTGATGCAGTCTCTGGGCAGGGAGCCAGCCCATCACAGAGCACTTGTTTAGGATTTGCAATCAGGCTTCCAAGGCGAGGAGACTGCTGAAATGGGACTGGGGACCTGGCAGGAGCACCACTGCAGATGGAGGAGGAGCTCTCACCAGGGCTTTGCCAGCACATGTGGGAGCATTTCAGGTCAGGGGGTCTGACCCTGGGATGCTCCATCCATCCCCTCTGCAGATGCTGATTAGCAACCCCAAGCAATGTTTTCCCTCCGTGTCTGTCATCTGTGATGGAATTTATTGATTCCCCTTCTCACAGTAATCTTTCCCAGCAAATGCCAAACAGCCAGAGAAGCACACACAGCCTGTTACTGAAAAGATGGGAGAAACCAGATATCTGTGCCCACTGTAAAAATCCCTCTGCCAGGACATGCTTTCAGGAAAACTGTCTCAGCATCATCAGCTCTGGCTGAGCAAAAGTCAGGGAGAAGGTCCACAACCCCTGGGGTAAATTGAGAAAATCATAACTCAGGATATCCCCCAGTTATAAAGTTAATTTTATTTGTCTGCCAGGACCATGCATGCAGTTTTAAAGTTAATTTTATTTGTCTTTTAGGACCATGCAAGCTTTTCTGTGCAATCACAAGGGTTTAATGAAAACTAAGGTGCTTAGACAATAATTTAAACTTTGCAATTGGGCTTGCAGGGGGAAAGAGTTATAAAACTTTCAGTAAAATGCCCAGATCTTCTTCAGAACCAGACACAAATTCCATTAAACCCTGGGGGCAGTGGTACCTCAGTTTCTGGTTCTGATCCATCTGGTGGATCCAAATTTAGTGATTCATTGACTGGAAAGCCAGCAAAGAACATTTGGATCATCGATCTAACCCACGGCAAAATACAGGCTGTAGCACATCCCTTAATTTATCCTGTTCAATTTGTTAAGGGAAAAAAACCCAAACACTCAATCTGATGTGCAGTTACAAGTGAGGGTGAACTTGTCAGAGCCATTTCTGTATTATTGCAGTGGTTGGGATTCTCACAAGTGCTTTTAGCTGGACTCTTCCCTTCATTGCATCTCCATACCCTTCTCTCTCCAGCTGAACAGCTCTTTCAGCCAGCACCTCTCCTGCCTTTCAGTATTTTGGATAGTGCTCAAGTAATTTCCTCACCTCCTATTTATTAAGCTAAACAGATTGATCTCGTTAAGCTGATGGTCCTTGCAGATCCTTCTCACTGCAGTGAGATGGAATGTGGTCACTGGGGATGGAATATGGTTGCCCACCCAAAGTGAGGCCCCTCTTTTGTGTTTACAGCCAAACCTCTGCTGTGTTTGGTTATTTGCCATCCAGCTGGGCGCCTTTGCTGTTGGGAGGCACCTGCTTGGGTCATCCTTGCACATGAAATTGTGTTTGAAGTAGCAGTAGCTGGTCCTGCTGTGGTCATGGCTCTCTGGAAAAGGGAGAAGGGGAAGCTCTTGTGCTGTCTTTGCTGCTGTCCCTGACACTGCTGGCAGTGCTCAGCCATCTCCAGCTGGCTCTGCATCCCGCTCAGGGGGCAGGATGGCTCTTTGGTGCTGTCACTAAGCATTTATCCCATTAAGTACAGCACTGCCTCGGGGCGTGGATGTGTCATCGAGCAGTGTCAGGCTGGGGATGGGTGAATGCCACAGGAGGAGGAAAGGAGGGAGCCCAGGGCTGCTTCTCCACTCCTGGAGGTCAGCAAGGAGGAAGTTCTTGCTGTGTCCAGCCTTCAAAATTACTCTGACCAGGATCCAAGCCATGATATTCTGAAGGACACTCCCTGCAGACCCCCTAAGAAAGAAAATTACAAATACATATATATGGTCAGAACTCTGTGCTCCCATCCTGGCAGCTTCCAGGCAGAACCAGATTTGCAAGAAATTGGTGGATTAGGAAGGAAGGAGAGGAAGAAAAGCCTTCACCAAGCCCCTGGAGACCCCAGTGACCCTGTTCTAACAATACAGATGTGCTTCAGGTATTGTCGTGCTTCTCTTTGGAGCTGTGTGATGGAAATCCAGACAGTACAGCCCCTTGCTGGTAAAGGTCACGGGGTAGATGAAATGCCCAGGCAGTGCAGACAGCGATCCTGTCAGCCTCAGGGCAGCCCAGACCCAGCAGAGAGGCCGGGGAGCTGCCTGGCAGATGGATCAGTCTGTAAGCAGCACAGCTTGCTCAGCACAGAGCCCCAGAGATGGTTTGGGGCCAGATGTGTCTGTTTTTTCCCCTTTCATTCTTCCACTGTGAGAGCTGTGATTTTCTGAGCCAGGCAGGGCCTGGATATTCCATCAGGGATGGGTAGAGCAGTTTGGGAGCTGGTTCCCTGCAGAACCATCCCTCCTTGGACAGCCTGGCACATGGAGGGGGCTCAGCCACTGTCCCACTCCCCTCCCAGCCCACCAAGGTCTCACTGAGCCAGCAGCACGTCTGCCCAGTGAGGTGGAAACATTTAAATGCAAAATAACCCAGCATGAGTGACCCATGGAAGGTGCCAGGCAGAGGGAACAATGCAGATGCCCACTCCTGCATGCAGCAGGTCCAGCCTGGCATTGAACACTCCTCTTCATCGCTCCAGGCTGCTCATATGCCTCTGTTCTGCCCAGATACAGCAGCTCAAGTCCGTGATCCTTTGGTGGGTGCCGTGCTCAGCCTTCATCCCTTCCCAGCTGATGAGTTCAGGCATCTCTGAGCAGCCAGCAATGCCCAGCTCCCCCTGCCCCCCTTCCTCCTGCTTCCTCCACAGGAACGTGTCCTGCTCCCTGCAGGCTGGCCAGCTGCAGTGTCCCCTTGGATAAAGGACAGTGGTGACAGGCTGGGGCTCCTCTGGGCAGGCACTGGGGCATTTCCACGGTGTGTCCAGGTCTGACCAGCCCCTCTGTGCCAGGCAGCACCGATTTGCTCAGGTCCTGGCCGGCTGCTGGGGATGCTGAGCCCTGCAATCATCATGAGCAGCCCTTGGGGAGTGTGCAGCGAGCTGGAATCCAGCCCTCGCAGAGCCAACAGCGAAACCTTCCCAGCCTGAATGCAGAGCGAGGGAGAAAAGAAGTGCGAGGGCTGTGAATGGGAAGAGGGGGAATAAACATGGGAAATGAGTCATCCTTGTGTCTGTCACTCCGGGAACAACTTCCCATTGCCCCTGCCTGCGGCTCAGAGGGGACAGTGGCTGTTGGAGCAGAGCTGCAGGAGCAGAGCCAGGCTCTGCCCGGAGGGACAGCCCAGCACACGGTGAGTGTGGCTGCCTCTAACACGCCTTGACAGGAGCAGCGGCTGGGAAGAGGAAGGTGGGGACTGAGGTGAGCTGTTGGGAGGAGCAGCAGGCAGGGAGAGCCCCTAGGGTCTGGAGGATGGGGTGGGAGAGTGAAATCAGGTGAAATCTCCTTTTTTCCTCCACTCTGAGGAAACCTCCATGTTTTAGCCTGGAACAGAGAACCATCAGAACAATTTCCATCCATGCAGGAATGCTGGCAGATGTACCTGGGTCCACACTGTGAGGGGTGATGGTTGGGCACCCTCTGAGCATCACAGAACCAGACCCTTTTTTTTTTAATTTTATTTTTGTTTTTTCCATTTTGCCTCTTTGGAAGCAGTGGGGACTCCAAGCCCAAACAGCGCTGAGGCCAAGCAAGGAGCCCAACCTTTGTGGGGACCTGCTGGTCCTCAGCCCAAGGCACTTTTCTTCCCCCAGCTCATCCCATACAGTGCTGCTGGTGCTGTGTGTGTGGTTCTGGGCTGTGCTGATGGTACCTGTGCTGCTGCCATGGGGTACAGGAGCATTTCAAGCTGTCACAGCCCTTCTGGGATGCAGATGATCCTTGGGGCTGCTTTCCCCCAGCAGCACGAGCCCTTTTCACTGTGCTGCCCCTCTTGCCTGCATCTCCCCCCAGTGAAGCAGCCCTGCTCAGTGTTTGATGCTGAGTACAAATTTCCCAGCTGCCAGGGCACAGTGTTTCCAAGGGGAGAACTCCAGGCAGCCTGTGTTTGCACTCAGGGCTGCTTCTAATCATCTAGAATATAGCAAAGCTATTTTTAGTTGCTGTGGGTTTTTATTTTAATTAATTGCACAGTTCTGCTTTCCACCATTTTATCACCTCCCCATGACCACTTACCCCACGCTGATGCTTGTTCAGCCAAAAAATATCCCCCCCCAAACACCAGAATGCCTGATTCATTGGCTCTTCAGTGTGTCATGCCATCTGTGCTTTTTGTCAGCTCTTCCACCCTATAGTGCCACATTTGGGGAACAAAATGGAATGGAGGGGTTCATTCCCAGAGTGGCCCTCTTCCAGCTGCCACTGACTCCACTGGAGAGAGGGTGAAGATCCTTTTGAAACCTGCATCTTTCATTAATGTCAACGAGATGAGGCTGCAAACAGCTCATTTTCCAGGTCAGGGAGCCTAATGCCTCCAGGAGATTTGGGAAGTTCAGAAGGAGTAGGAGGGGGCACATAAGTAAAAAGAAAAAAAGGGGAAAAAATAATGAATTCTAGTTATAGAGCTAAAGAAACTCTTTCCTGGGACTGGTGGCATTTGTCCAGAGTTCACTGCAGATGAGGCCAAGGGCTCTTTTGGCTTTCTCCTCTTTTCCTCCCCCCCTGCCCCTAGAACTGCACCCAGGTTGTTTTTCAGCTGTGGTTTTGATATCATGTTTATATAAACATCCCAGCTGGAATCTGCCCCCGTCCCTGGAGACACTGCCTGGCTCCAACCTGGAGCAGACCGTGTCCCCAAGGGTGCTCACACCATCCTCAGCCTCTTCCAGCCACCTCAGGGACAGGAAGGATCTCATGGTGGCAGGAGACATCCAAATGTGTTGATTGTATTAAATACAAGCTTTGGGGTTTGGTTTGGTTCTGCTGACAATGGTTCAGGTTTGTCCTTGTGCCCTGCCTGCACAGGGCTCCTCTCTGCTCCTAATGGGCTCCTAAATTGTGGTGGTAGCAGCAAGGCAGATAATTGTTTTCCTTTGCTTATTAATAGATAAAAAATGCCTGCCCAGGGGGCTCACTTTCAGCTCATCTGATGCCAGATGTTGGCTTTTTACAGTGCCAAGGTGATCTCTGATGCTAAAATTGTCACAGGCAAGACAAGACTTGCTCTTTGGTTTTGTGTTTTAGGGAGGTTTTAGATGTTAATGTAGGATTTGGGAATTGGATGGTTTTGCATTGGAAATCTGAAGGATTGTTTCCCTTAACACCAGGTCAACAGGGAAATTCCTGATCTTTTTCATAAAAATGTGAAAGGAGCAAGAATGGGCCAGAGCTAATCCTTCTTTTGCTCTTAAATTCAGCACTACCTTGATTTTACATCCAGTGATGCCTCTGGTTTAAATCCAATGCTACCTGGCTCTGGGGGAAGGAAGCACGATGAAAAACAAGCTTCATATTAAAATTTCTCGATCCTCTCATCTCAGCCTCAGTCAGATGGCACTCTGCCATCCCTGCTGTGCTTTTGACAGCCCCGAGGGTCCCCAGAGAGCAGCCAGTGCAGGCTGGTGCAGCAGCTGCAGGCTCCTTTCCGTGGGCTCTCCTGGGGCTGTGCTTGCTCCAGCCCCCAGTCGGGTCAGCCTGCAGGATTTGCAGGCTCTGTACCAGGGAAGGTCAGAGCCAAGGTGGTGCTGCTGATTTGCAGGTGCAAAGCTCAGGGGCTTGGGGTTCAACAGCAGGAGCAGTCCCCAGTGCAGAGACACCCACCTGCAGCTGGGGCACCGAGGGGACCTGGGGTAAAATTAACCCCTTACCTGCTGGTGCTGTGCCCACCTGAGGAGGGAGGGGTTGATGTGCATTGAGGGGAGGAAGGAAGCGAGCCAAGGTCCAAGGAGGTGTGTAGGTCATGGCATGGCAAGGGAATAGGGCTGGGCAGGGGGCTGCTGGGCAGTGGCACTGTGTGTCTGTTCCTGGAGGATGGGCAGTGGCACTGTGTCTCTGTTCCTGGAGGATGGGCAGTGGCACTTTCTGTACCTGTTCCTGGAGGATGGGCAGTGCCACTGTGTCTCTGTTCCTGGAGGATGGGCAGTGGCACTTTCTGTATCTGTTCCTGGAGGATGGGCCCTTGGCAGCACCAGTGGCAGCAGTGCTGATTCACCCTGCCAGAGGGAAGGGGAACAGCAGACCCAGAGATGGGAGAGGGCAGTGGGACCCCCCATGCCTCAGGGGGGCTTCTGGGGCTGTTTGATAAAGAAATCTCCATGAAAGGAATGGAAAGTGCAAGGGGAAGTGGCAGAAGAAGCACCAGACAGGGGGATCTTTGCTGGTTTTTTTCCTTTTAACAGTAAATTAACCCCTGTTTTTAATGCTGTCATGCCTTCTGATCTTGAAATGTGGGCAAACGAGGCTTTTTGCTTTCTGTGCATCATTTGACGAAAATCAAAGCTAGCAGTACTGAAGGCCCATTTTATTCATCTTCTGAATGGAAGGATTATTAGAACTGCTCTTTGGCTTGTTCTCCATGCCCTGAACACCTCCATGCACACAGGCCTGCATCCCTCAAGTTGCCCTGACATCACCTTTGACCGTGAAAATATATTGCCAGTGCAAAATCCTGACAGGCAAGGGTGAACACCATGCATTGCTGAAGCACATGGCACTTGTGCTACTGATCTGTGCTACTGATCCATGGGCAGGTTTGGTGGGGAATGAGCTCTAGGGAATTTTTTGAACACTGTGGAGGAGACACTGGGATTTGTTGGGGTGCCCAGACTGTTCTGGAGCCCTGGCTGGGCTTCTCAGCAATGCAATAGGTGCTGACTTCAGCAGAGCAGCTTGGGCCAGAGTCTTCTCTTGGCAGCTCTGGTGCATCATCTCTCTGATGCTTCTGGGTTCCCGAGAATTTGATGAGTCTGGGTTCCCAAGAGAGCATCGTGGAGCTTCAGTTTCACACAGTTCTTGTCCAGGGTCAGATGGGGCTGGTGGGAAATGCAGCTGATGAGCTCTGAAAATCATCTCCTGAAGCACTTTGCTGGATCAGGCTGTGGGGGGGTCACTTAGTGGGGTGAGGAGTTGGGCTGGGGGTGATTTAGGAAGCCCAGCATGAGCAGAGCCCTGAACAGCAAGGCAGCCAGGCCTGGGCTGGCAACATTTGACCTTAACAGGGAGCCAGGGTGAGTGGGTGCTCCAGGGCTCCACAGCCTGTGTCTGAAATCCCTCCCTCCCTTTCTCCCCCATGGCTGGCCTGTCAAAAAAAAAAAAAAAAAAAAATCAGCAAATTGCAGACAACCACTGTGCTGAGTGGGGGGATCCTGGTGGGCTGCTGACCTCTTCCTGGCCTCTCCCTGCCTGCCAGTCACATCCAGCAGGAGCTGGGCAGTCCCTGGTTGTTCTTGTCCTCCTAAACCCAGTGGTGTGACCAGCCTCCTTGCAACCCCTTGCCACATGCACCTTTGTTCAGGTGCCACTCAGGAAGCTTTGCTCTGTGTCAATCTCCTGCTTTCTGTGTCCAGCCTGGATTCCTGCTCCTGTCCATGCCAGGGAGGAGCTGGTACCCAGATCTTTTCCTCTGCTCCATCTGCCCTCCCCAGCTCTGAGACCTGTCCAGGGAGGTCCTGCTGTCCCACTTCCCCATGCCAGCTGCCCTGCAGATGAGGGAGAAAAGCAGTCTCCCATAAGGAGAGGGTTTGGCCAGGATAAATACCAGCCCCTTCCCCAAGCAGTGCTGGGGCTGGGGGTGGCACACAGGGAAGGTGGGTGAGCAGAGCTGCTGTGACAGCTCCTCACTTCCCAGCTCCTGCAGGTGCTGAGCAGGCAGGTGGAGCTGCCTCCCGTGTGCTGTCTCATTTCCCATCCCCACCACTCTCCCATCCATGCTCCTGAAGCCCTGTCAGCTCTCAAGGAATGTCTTTACCAGGGCTGGGAACCAAACAGCTGGCCCCTGGCATTCCTGCCAGGGGAGCAGGCTGTGCTCATGATGGCAGATATGTCCTTGTCATTGCTGCAGGGAGCTGAAATCAGCGCTCTGACTAATTAGGAGGGTTGGGGAAAAGCAGATGAGGGGATTAAAGAGGAATAAAATTGATGCTAGGAAATAGAAATGACAGTACCTGTCGGCTGGGACGAAGCAGGTGGGCTGAAGAGGAGGCTGATGTAGGTGAGTGCTGATGGGTTTCACTCCTGAAGCTGTTAAAGAGAAAAGGAGCTTTGGTGTAGGGAGCTGCAGCTGCAGGTTTTGCCATCACAAGCCTGGGTTTGCTGGGGCTGGGAGGTGTGGTACCCCCAGCACAGAGAAGGGGCTGTGTGGGGTGACTTGCAGGGAGAAAGTCACAGGGAGCAAGAGGTGAGCAGAAACAAATGGCTCGTGGGTGTTTGATGCTTTGGCAAAGGAAGAAGGATGGGTGGGGGACACCTAGGAGGATGTCACAACACACCGTGGTGCTGTTTCTAACACAGGAGCCCATTTTTCTTTTTTTCTTGTGTGGCTTTCCCCTTGACTCACTGGCTCCTGGTGCTCCTTTCTCAGTGAAACCTGTCAGCATGGTGTGAAATGTGTCAGCATGGCGAGATCCCCTGGCTGCTCTGGGCAGGAGGAGGTGGTGGGCTTGGGAGAGGACAAGGGACAACATTAGAAAGTGCTGTGGGGCACTTTCCTCCAGCAGCCAGCTCACTGCAGCCTGCTCACCCTGGCACAGACCCCAGGCTGCATGAGGTTTCTGAAGCACGAGGTGGAGGCAGCAGCAGGAGCAGCTAGTGCTGGTTTGAGGGCCAAAAGAGTTTCAATTTGAGCTTTGCCAGTTGCTCTCTTCCTCCCCAGGTGGGTCGTTCACATCCGCGGTTTGGGGCTCTCCTCTGCCACATGCTGACAGTGGTGTTCGCCTCCTCTGTGGGCAAACTGGGAGGGTTAATCAACTTCTGGGTGGTGACCTGAGGGTGGGGGAGTTGTGTGCAGCAGCACCGTGGACATCTGGCCGGAACCAAACCCAAATTTTTTATTTAACGACAATGACAACCCTTTAATGTCACACCTTGAAAATTACCCTCAGCTCTTCTTCTGTCTCTCTGTGTCTCCTGTTGTGCAGCCCTGCTCCTGGATATCATGATTGTGGCAGGTTTGCAGAAGCTGGCCAAGCGGAAGGGCCCGTACGACATCAACCCCGGCCTCTTGGACTACCTGACCATGGACACCTACGCCTTTCCCGCCGGCCACGCCAGCAGGGTGGCCATGCTCTCCAAGTTCTTCCTCAACCACCTGGTGCTGGCCATCCCCCTGCGCATCCTGCTGGTGCTCTGGGCGCTCTGCGTGGGCTTCTCGCGCGTCATGATCGGACGGCACCACATCACGGATGTTCTCTCGGGCTTTGTTTTCGGCTACCTGCAGTTCAGGCTGGTGGAGTTGATATGGATGTCATCCAACACGTGTCAGATGTTGATATCCATCTGGTGAACGTGGAGGACTTGGAAACTAGAAGATACTTTGAGAGTTCCGCCCCCGCTCCTCCCAGTATTTTCTACGTGTTGTTTGTTGGAAGCAGTTGTAACTTCCATGAGTAGTGGTGTTTTTTAATGTCGCTTCCCCACCTTTAAAAAAAAATAATTCTTGTAATGGATTGGGTTTTAGCAATCAAGGCCATACCTGTGTTTTGGCCATATTCTCAAGCTGTGTTTGGACAGCAGCCTAATTAAGCTTTACAGGTGAGAGAAATGAGCTCCATGTCTGCCTTCTTTAGGTGGTTCGCACTGGCACCTTGATATGTCCTCAGGATGGGCAGTGCCTGAGAGCTTCCTGAGAGCACATTCGGGAACTTTTTAGAGGATAAATTATTTTGGCCACAGTGCTTTTTTTTTTTTTTTTTCTTTTTGTAAGCCCAGCAGTTGTGTCTTGTACAGAGTCAGGACACTGCTGGTGCTTTACAGATAATAAATAATCGTGAAAATCCTGCCCTGTTTGGTTCTTATCATGAGGGAGGGGAGAAGACAAGCCCAGTGTGGCTGAGATATGGATTCAGGATGGAGCAGGTCCTGCAGTGGTGCTGCCCAAGGGGATGCAAACTTTTGCTTTGGGTGGGGTCGACCTAGATGGGTGCTCAGGACACTGAAGGAAAACCTGTTCTGTGAGGGTGTGTGAGGAGTTTTTGGTCTGGTAGGGGACACGTGATGCCCTGTCGTGGTGCTGTTTCTTCCCATTATTGACAAGTGGCCTCCTTGAAGCCTGGAACAGAATGTGCCAGTTCTCTGAGGTTTAGCTGTCTCTAGAAGACAGTTTGATGTCTGGCAGGTGATGGATACTATCAGACATAGCACCTTCCCTGGCTGGATGAACCCTGCAGAATGGAGGGATCCTGTCATCCCTGTCCTCCTCTGGATCCCGAGTGAGCAAAATAAACCTGGGCTTGCAAGGCCAGGGAGGAGTGAGCTGAGTCCTGTGCTGTCATCTCTCCCTGCCTGTTCGGAAGCCTCTTCCTACAGGGGCTGGTGAGAAGAAGACATTCAGCTAATGACTGTTGCAAGCTGCTGACATTTGTTGCTCTTTGATGATTAATATAAAAAGAAGCTAAACAGAAAATCTATCCCTGGCGCGCGTCTCCAGCTGGGATGTCAGCGCAGAGCCCTGGGAGCTGCTGGCTTGCCGTGCTGCCAGGGTAAGGAGGGCATCCATGGCCCTCAAACACGAGCCTCCCACGGAGCTCACAGATGAGCTGTCCCCTGGGAAGGGCTGTCACTGAGCGTGCTGAGCAAAGGGGAGAGCTCAGGGCAGTCCCTGCAGGCTGGTGCAGCAGCAGAGTGAGGGTGGCGGGTGCTGTCCTGCTTCCCTCCTGCTGCTGTGTGTGGGAGCAGGGATGTGCTACCCCACCCCCCATCAGGGTTTTCCTCTGCCAGCCTCCTTCTCCTGCAAAGATTTCTGTGAATAAGTGAGCTGTGGTGCTTTTTCTTCCTTCCAGGCATTATTACACGTGGCAGAGCTGATCCTCATCCCTAGCAAGGATGGCAGCACGTTCTGAGCTCTGACTGTGGGTGATGCACCAGTGTTAGCTGGAGATGACAGGTTCCTGAAGGGACAGGGAGCAGGGAGCTTTCCTCCCAAGGCTTTGTGGGAAACTCTCACTTTGTAGCTCCAGAATTCACTGAACCTCTACAAATAGATTGGATGATTCTACAGCTGTGTCACCAGGTCCAGGTTTCCTTGCACTTGTGCTGTCCTCTCTTGGTACATGCAGGGTGGCAGAATGGCTTTGTAGGAGTTGCTCCTGATCTTTGCTGGTGTAATCAGGAGAGCATGGCCTGAAGAAGCTGCCAGGATGGGTTAGATCAGCTGAGCTGTTCTCATCCCAGCAAAACAAGGCAGGAGAGCAGGGGGAGGTGAGCTGGGGCAGTTCCCAGGGGTAAGTGGGGATTCACAGGCTGGGCCTTTTTCCCACACAGAGTTTCTCCAGGGAATTTTGCTCCTCAGCCCCCTGCCAGCCTGTGCCCCTTCCTTCCCACAGCACTTCAGTGCCCTGAGCAGCAGAAGGGAAGGTTTTGGGAGACACCCCCACAAGATGAGTGTGGATTTGGGCACAGGGGCACCAGGAAAGGTTTGGCAGAACCAAGACATCCCTGATCCCTCTCCCCCTGCCTGCCACGCTGCAGGTACCGCTCAGAAACAGCCAGCATCGCTGGGAGAAAAGCAGCTTCTGTCTCTATAGCAACAGCAAGGGATGGTGGGTGCTGTGTCCCCTGTCCCTGGCAGCTGGAGCAGGACACTGGGGCTGCTCTGTGCTGATGTGGAGAGACAAAATGCCAAGTGGTTTGAGCTCCTCAAGGATTGTCCAGGTGTGTTTTGCCTGAACCTTCAGCTCCCCAAATTCAGCCACACAGGGCTCAGCCTGATGGGGAGGAGGAGTGGTGCTTCCAAGCCAAGACCTGTCCAACCAGAAGGAATGAAGAAGTCCTGACCATGGCATCTTCTGCCTTTCAGTTCTTCTACCTCATTAATTAAGAAAATGGCCAGGAGGAGACAAGTGCAGTGTGTGGGTTGGGGACTGCTGCCATCAGCACTCCGTGGTGCCACTGGGGGAGTCCCAGGCTGCTGTAGTGGTGATTTCTGTGTGATCCTGCAGGGGACAGTGAAAGGCCCCTCCTCCCCGCACCCTAATGCTGATTATGCTCAGCAGCAAAAAGAGATTTTAATTTATTAAAAAAAAAAAAAAAAGGGTGCCAGGGCCAGGGCAAGTAGCAAATCAGGATTATGTCTTTGGGCATATGTGGCAATCACGCCTGGGGTGTTCAGTTCTCCTCTCCTCAGCCTAAGCTGGTGTTTTTTTTCCTGACAAGCTGTTTTGTACATTTGTGGCTGGGGCTGTGCTGAAAGGAAGGCAGGACAAATCCTTTCCCACATCAGTGCTGCCCTCCCTGCCATGGCAGGTCCCCTCTGTCCCCCATGGGTGACTCCCTGTCCCTGTCCTTCCCAGGATGAGGCAGCTGGCAGGGAGGGACCTGCAGGAGGTGGTGCAGGGTGGGTTGGCAGATTTGAGGATTGAGGGGACAATTAGAAAGGCTGGCACACAAGGTCTCCCAGCAGTAGCACAGGTGTGGCTCTAGTTCACCCCAGGCTGGGTTTTCCTGGGCAAACACACTCCTTTTCTTCAGTCAGGTTGTTTCTGAGGGGGGTGAAAAGACACAGGGTTTGTCTGAGCTCAGTGCAGCAGCCCCAGCCCTTGTCACAGCTCTGACACTGCTCCCTGCAGCACCAAGCCACACAGGACAGCCCTGGCAGCCACAAACTCACTTCTGAAGGTTTCATTCCAGTCAGGGGGAATCATCTGCATGGTTTTCAGTTAATATTTTTAACTGAAGTGATAATTGACCCTGTAATTTCCAGGCTAAAAGTTTATTAAATTGGGCAAAGCTTAAGGAAATTGAATGGTGTCTCCCCTTCAAATGAATATATTCCAGAGGGTGCTGCAATAGATACATGAACACATATGATATCTTTTATGTGGCTTTGGTCACCTGAGTTAGAGATGTGGCCAGTTCTTGCCTCAGCACACCAAATTCAGGCAGAGACAGGGACATGGAGGCTGCAGGAGGGGAACACCTGACCAAAAATGTGTTTTTCTCTGGTGTTGACCCAAGTACTGATGTGCCTGTGTCTGCATACAGTGCTTGATTTAGGGGTGATGCTGGGGCTGTGCCCCCCAGGCAGGCAGGGATGGGGTTGTTTCATTCCGTGCCTCGCTGGGACTCGGAGCAGCAAAGATCTCTGTGCTCGTTCATTCCCCAGGACACAGGAGTCAAAGCGGATTAAAGGTCCCTCGGCTGATCACATTTATTTCATTATTTGAGTGAAATCCCTTGTAAATACCGCCTCCCTCCCTTTTCTTTTTATAAAAATAGAAGGCACGAAAGAATTGGAGATTTAGGGAAAGTTAATCACAGGAGTCGCTTGAAATCCATTAACCTCACACAGCCTGAGCGAGGCTGATCCGTGCTGGAGCCCTGCTGCAGAAAGGAGATGCTGAATGGTCTGGGGGCCCCCAGCCCTGCCAAAGAAGAGCTTTCCCTGGAAAATACCTGGTTCTTAGCAGGTTGGGTGGTATTACAGCCTTTGTTCACAGTCTGGCCATGATGAAGCGCTAATTGCAGTGTTGGAACAAATTGGCTGGAGCTCCCAGGAGGCTCCAGAGCTCTGGGGAGTGGTGTGGGAATCCTGCAGCAGATGCTGCTGCCCAGCCTATGGGCTCAGAGCCATTAGAAATGCCAGTGCTCTTCCCTTTATTACCCTGTGGATCCTCTGAGCTTCTCTGGAGGATGGGAGTTGGCTTTGCACAGGGATCTAGCCCAGTTTTTCTAACAAATTCCAAACAGGTGCAGCTGGTTTTCATTCCCCAGAAACTGCCCTGAGTCTCCATCCCTCCAATATCCCCAAGCCCTTGGGACTCCCTCTCTTCTCCCAGCTCCAGCAGTTTTGTGCAAGACCATCAGTGCTGGTAAGCCAGACCTGCAGAAATTAATTAAACGAAAAGCAATGGGAACAGAATCTGAGAGCTCAAATGATGGATGCTCATGATGGATGCCCAAAGTGCTCTGGGCATTCGGTGATGTTTGCTTCCAGCCAAGGAGCTGTGCAATAGCTAAACACACTCAATGCAGTGGTGATTAAGGAATCAGCCTCTGGTGTCTGGGTGTGGTGCCCTCCCTCCATTGCAATTTGCACCTTGGAGCTGCCAGCACTGGTTTGTCGTGGATTGCTTCTCCTGGCTGTGTGTGGGGGGGTTTATTTGCTTTAAATCCTAAACCTTGACTTGTGCATTAATAGCACGGTAATGCGTCGCTTTTGTGTCCAGCACAAGCCAGGGGTTATATAAAACACAGATTAATGGGAATCAGCAAAACACAGGAGCATGTGGAGGGATGCCATGAGGATGCCTTGGAAGGGGAGGCAGGAGGGAGGTGGCAGGTCCAGAGGGTAGAGGCTGAGTGGGTTCAGAGCACTTCCTGGCAGGATTTGCTCCAGTAATTGTTCTGCAGCCCCCAGTTCAGGCCATTTCCTGAACCAGCATGTCTGTGATCAGGGGTCTTTTGTCCCTGGGTGATAACAAGAAGAATGGGGGGCTGGGAATTTGAGTGGAAATAGCTGCTTTTCGCATTTTTTGTTTGGTTGGTTGGTTTTTTCCCTAGCTGATATGCATCATTTCTGCAACTGCAAAAAAGCAGACATAGTAGGGGCAGGAAGATGAATGAACAAGCAGTCATCCAAAAGAAAGGCACATCTTTAGGGGTAAATGAACCTCCATTCACATCATGGCTCGTTTCTCCTCTCCCATCACAAGAAACAAGGTGAATCTTGGGTTAAGAAAGGCTGAGAATCCTCAGAAGCTCCTTTCTGCTCTTGCAGTGGTGAGTGGAGATCGGTGCTGGTTTCCAGGGACCCATACACAACCCAGAACAGCAGTTCCTCAGTTTTGGGAAGAAAAGCTCCCTCTTGCAGACTCAGCCCAGAAACATTCAAGATGTGCTGAAGGCTCAGCAGGGACACTGATCCAAACCCCTTCTGCTGCCATTCCTCAGAGCAGGGGCAGGCCAGGAGAGAAGGAAAGCAACAGGTTTTTGGGCACCTGCCTCTGATGTGACCTTCCCTGGGAGAGCATGACCTCGGCAGCTCTGCTCTCCCCACGGGAAGATGCCTCCCACCCCGGGAGGAAGGCACAGCTGGACTCCAACCATCAATCACCTTCCTCCGGGAAGGGCTTGTATGGCCTGTGGGATTCCTGGTGGGGTGACTTTTATTTTTTTTCAAAGCCTCCTGCAATAACAGCAACTGTTGCTCAGCTTCCTTTCTAGATAACCTTTTTCCTGCTGCCCAACATGCTTATCTGCTGCAGACAGGCTGGCAAGATGAACCGGAAAGCTGATACCTTATCTCTGCCTCTCAAGGAGCCTATTTAAGTGCTGGAATGTGTTGAGATGGTTAATGATTGTTAAAATCCAAGTGAGGAACATGGCCCTAAGGACAGGTCCTGCTGGGAGGGAGCAGTTAGTCAAAAAGGATGGACTACAGCCTTTCCAGGCTATTCTATCTTTTATCTGCCAAAAGATGCACCACCTAAAATGTAAAATATTCATTAGAATCCAGACTGGATTTCTGGCTAATCTGGGGGTTACCACTTCAGGCTGCCCCCATCTCAGTGAGGTTTGCTGTGTCCCTTGGATATGGTTTTATCTGTGTCTCAGTTTACTCACTGCAGGAAACACATTGCTGTGGGTCTGCCCTGCAAGGGATGCAGCGTGTGATTCCTCTCTCACCCTTTAATCTGACTGCTGTGGGAAGCAGCAAGATGCTCACACATTCATAAAGGTAAATAGGATTGGAGAGCTATCGGGCTAATTGAAATGAACGGGGCTCAGCAGCTCAGAGAGCCTGATAGAATGAAATGAGACCTCTCCAGGGACACAGAGTCAAGCACAGCTTCAGCACTTCACTTATTTCGGCCACTGCAAGTGGCAGCTACAGCAACAGCAATTGCAGGTGCCGGGATTTGAGCTCTGTGACAGGAGAGGGGCCAGGGAACACCAGCGTGGCTGGGGTGATGTCTGTAACAGCTGCTGGGGATGGGTGAGACAGGCTTATTTTGGTCCTGACCTGGGTGAAAAAATAGCTGTTGGAGATGTTGCCAGCCTGAAACACTCTGCCAGCAAGAGCCAGAGTGCTTTCCTTCCTGATAGGCAAGTGTGTTCCAGCACAGCCAGGGGGTAGGATGGGGAAAGGGGAGCAGGGACAGCAAACATCAGTGGGTTGTGTGGCCCTGAGGAGCTCTGGGAGTGCCCAGATCCCAGCACACAGAGCAGCAAGTGATGTGTGTGCAAGGGGGCCCTGCACTCCTGCCCTGACAGCACCCCTGAGGGCCAGGCTCAGACCTGGGGATGGTTCTTTGCCACTCCATCTGCTCTTGGATTGTGTTTGCGAGAGAAACTGTTCAGCTGCAATGCTACCATGGGCTGCTGCATCTGAAAGTTAATCTGTTCCACATCACCGACTACTTTTCCATAGCGGTGCATGAGGAATCACCCCAGAGCAGAGCTCAGCCTGTCTCAGCCAAGAGCTTCAGCACAAGCACAGGTGGTCCTGTGGCAGCCAGGCTGGGACAATGTGCATTCTGGAGGTCTGATCCCATCCCAAGCCTGCTAGAGCTGCCCTATCCCCTGAGGCTTTTCATCCCCTGCAAAACTCTTGAAATTAGACACTGCAATGTGCATGTCTGCAAGATCCTCCAAATTCTTTTTGCATCTTATGAGGTCCTTGGCTCCATCCCACTGGGAAGGAGCAGGATGCCAATCTCAGTCACAGCCTTTTTGGGGGGTGCAGAGAGGACCCTGCAGGGAAGCAGGATGGGAGGCCTCTGGTACTCATTTTCTCTCCATGCTGTGATTTGATTACACTGATGAGGAATGGGAGGCTGTTATGGCTTCTACGTCCTGACAGCTGATCAATCTTGTGTGTCTCTGTTTAATTCCTTTAGGACAGCACTTGTATTTTTGGGGTCATTGCAGCTCCAGTCCTCACCCTGCATCCCTGCTGAGTGCAGTGACTGTCAGGATGGGGCCGAGCTGTCCTGCAGATAGAACGAGGCCATCTTAGCAGTTGTCCCTGTCAATGCAAAAAGCAGGAATGAGGGAGATCCATCTGAGCTGCTCGGCGCCTGTCTTGTGATCCTGAAACCCAAGAGCCCCCCCTGACTCAGCAGGTTATTAATAACCCCTGGCTGTGCTCCCACCGCAGCGCCTGCCAGCCCTGGCACCGCCTGGCTCTCCTCCATGGTGAGTGTGATGCACATCCCAGGCAAGGGCAGGAGCTCCTTCCTGCCAGCCCTCGCACCCCATGCTCAGCCACAGGGCTGGGCAGGGAAGGTGTGAGGTTCATGGAAGGGTCTGGAGAGACCCAAGGTCTCTGCACCTCCTGCAGCACAGGAGAGGCTCCTGCTGAAGTCAGCCTCATTGCATCCTTGTCCTACATCCTCTGGTTTTTATGTCTGAAATCAGACCTGGTCCAGGCTGCAGGACAGGTGAGTTTGGCCTCCTGGAGTGTGGCATCAGCAGTGCCACCTACCCCTTCCCCTGGCTGGGACACACTGGATGTCCCCAGGCTGCTGCAAACCCTGGTGGCACTTGGCACTTGTCTATTTGGACAGGACAGGGTCTGCCAGCCGCTGAGTTTCCATCTGTCTCTGCTGAGCCTTTTCTGTGGTCACAGCCTTTGTCTATGCTCCTCTTCCCAGGCTTGTGAGGGCAAAGCAGATGATGCACAGATCCTTTGGAGATGAGGGCAAAGAACGGCACCTTCAACCAGGCTGTGGTGATGGTGCAATGGCACTCTGCTCTATTCCAAAGGGAGCACCCGGGCTGCAGGCGCCCTCCTGGTGGTCCCTGCCAGCCCTGGCGAGCACAGACCACACCTGCCCGGAATTCCTCGTGCCCGGGCTGGGCTGTAGCTCACCCACATCTCCACCACACTGCACAAACAACCCTGGCCCCAGGGGCTCAGCAAAGCTGCGGGGTGATTCGGTATGAAGGTGAGCCCGGCTGTGCTCGCCAAGACTGCTGCTCACTAGCCACTCCTTGGGTTCTATATAGCAAAGCACCAAGAAAAACCCACTCCCACGTGGCAAAGCATCTCCTCGACAGCTCTTAGAGCACCAGCGGGGGCTGTGAGCCCAGCGCACCGCGGGGACCCTGGGCTGTGCCCCCGACACAGAGACGGAGATGCGGGAACGGGGCTGGCCGCTGCCGGGGCCACCGGGACACGCAGCAGCCGGGACTGGGGACACTGGGGACAGCGGGGCTGGCCCGCCGGCGGCTCCAGGCTGGGTTTGTCGCTCCATCTAGCGGGGACGAGGCGGGATGTCGCCGCCGCCCCGGATCGCGGAGCTGGCAGGGCAGCCCCGGGATGCCCCGGGCACCGCGATGCCCCCAGAGCTGTGCTTTGTGTCCCCACCACCAGCCCAAGTCCCGTGGGAAGTTCCACCCCGAGCCATGTGGCTGTTCCCGAAGGGAGCAGGGACAGAGGCAGGGGGTGGATGGAGCTTTTGGGGCTGATGCTGTGTTTATTCTGAGCACAGGTAGTTAGCGCCCACTGAAATATTTAGGAATTGTGTGAATAATTGAAGAAGCTGAACTCGAAAGGGACCACGTGTGATCTCCTGAGACGGAAGGGACAAATCTAGTAATGAAAAAAAAAAAAAACAACCACTCACTAGAGAGTTATTTCACGAATTCCCCAAGGAAAAGGAAAAGCTGTAGCTCCAGAGGTGTTCCAAACAACAGCCTTGGCTTGGGGGCTGCGGAAGTGCATCCTGCACTGGTGACTGCAGTTACCATTTGTGTCTCTGCACGTGTGCAGGATCCACACGCTGGCTGGGCTGTGATCATCCTGTCCTTGATCAGAGCCACGCTCGGCAGGGACAGTGAGAGCTGGCTTGTTTACGGCAGGGGCTGAAGATCGACCAAAATCCACCCATTCCCATCAGCTCCAGAGCATTCAGAAGCAGCTGATAGTTCCCTTTGTCAGGGTGAAGCAAGATATTTTTGAACTGAGAAACAGCAGCTGTCTTGCCACGCATGGAGGGGAGGAATCAGATTGTTGTGCAGGAAGGTTGGAACCATGAACCCAAATGTGTCCTTGAACTCACATCCTGACCACAACTATAGTCATTATGAGAGTTTCAAGGTAGGAATGAAAATTATTTTGTAGCTTAAATCTAGACTGATCTACAGATTTAGAGTAGAAATTTGATATATTTATATTATGAATTGTCATAAGAGTCAGGTTGATCTTACACAGGAATGTTTTGCCTTCCTCAGAAATATTCCTTGTGTTTTGAGATACACTTTGCAGGACCCTATGTTGGATCCCCTTATTTGTCTTGGATTTTTTTTCCAAACCTCTTTGAAGAAGGGGGCTTTGATAGAGTAAACAGAGGTGCTAACTGAAAAAAACCCCAGGTGCTTCTGTAAGTGTTTTTTTGTGTGTTTTGGAAGTGAGTGTTGTGTTGAAAAAAACACCCAAGTCTTTGCCTGACAAAACTTTAGCACTTGCACCTCCATCTCCCTATTTCCCCCTCTTTTTTCAATGTGCTGGGAACTCAGCATGTCACCAACAGTCTTTGGAGTCTTTTGAAGAACACAAGCTGTCACATTGTAAGAAAGGTGTGTGATATTTCTTGATTTTTTTTTTTCTCGAACCTCTTGCTATTTAAGCAACCAAGGTTTTGTGAGGGCTACCAAGTGGATGTAGCAAGAAAGGCTGGGCTTTAAAACCTGCCTAAAGAACAGCCTTGCTGTCTTCTGAAGAGCCCAGCCAAAGGAAAAATCACTGAGCCAGGATGAGCAGAAGCAGTAGACTTGTTTTGCAGTTATGCACAAGGAAAAACTGAAGTCATGGCCCATGAAGTGCCTCCAAAATACTTGCACTATCAGGCAACTGGTATTTGGTTTTTGTTGCAAGCAAAGCTCAGTGCTCAGGCCAGCTGAAAGCAATTCACTTTTCATTGGAAGAATAGTTTCTTCCTTTTAATCAGCTCTGTTTTAAATGATTTCCATTTTTAGTGCCTTAAATAGTCATTTTGGTTTGTCCTTCAGGCAGCCAGCATTTTCTCATGAAGAATGGAGTGGGTCTGCAGCCTTTAAAAGGACAAACAATAGCCTGGCAAACAAACACTTCCATGGCATCTTGTTTTCATACAGAGCCTGCAGCTCCCATGGGCTGCAAAGGAATAAAAGTCAACAGCCTCTACCTGATCCAGCAGCTTGTAAGTAACAATTATTACAACTAACCCAGTTTGGAATAAAGGCCAAGATTTCTGGGTTTTCATTCTATTTTCTTATTCCCAGTATTTCAAACTCTGTTTCAGCTTAGACAGGTGAGAGACTCCAGCTTCCTCTCTCATCAGAACATCTTTTTCTTCTTAAAAAGCATTTCTATTGATATTAGGTCTTAAATAAGAGGGGGAAGAAATCTTTTATATTTGAGACCTAATGTCCCTTTGTTCTACTTGAGGTCTGGCTTTCAAAACATTTCCTTATATTTGGATAACACAGCCTCATACGTGGGATTACAGAGAGCTGCCAGAGCTACTCATGTCTTCTCTCCCACCTCTCAAATATGACAGCTCAACTCTATTGATGTTCTTGCTGACTGGGTTTTGGGTCCTAAGGCCCTGCTCACTTAGTTGCAGGCTTGAATTTCCCTGTAGCTGTCTCAGATGAGCTAATGAAGTCAGTGCAGGCATGAGGCATTCTTGATTTAGATGCAACTGAATTTGAAATGATTTTCATGCTTCAGGGCATAAACAGCTCCTACCTTATGGAATTATAAAGCATATTCTCCCGTGGACAGGTTATTGCACAACTGACCATTGAGTGTTTCTCCTGCAGCAGCTGATGCTGGCTGCTGAGACAGAAAATCTTGCAAGGACCATGACCTGACCCACTAAGGTAAATGTGTACTCTCTGGTGCCAAATGGCCTCTGGATGGGGAACACAGAAGGATCACTTTGCTTTTTCCAAACGTGTTGTGGAGTTTTGTGAATGACTGTGAGGGCAGTAAGGCCCTGTCCTGTGGTGCAGGCTGCCATTTACAGCAGAACAAAGTGATAGCAAAATGGCACAGGAGCATTGAGCCTGTAAATCACTCTGCTTGGTGCAAGGCAGGGGCAGGGATTGATGGATTCAGAGCAAATTTTTGTAGAAGCTGTAGAATATAATAGAAATTCTATTATTTCTAGGAGGCCTTATACAAGAAGACATTTCTGTAGATGTATATCCTATCCTAGAGCTGTAAGTCCTCTGTAATGGGTATTTTGTGTTTGGCAGATTTCTCACTAGTGGAAGGATGAAGCACACAGCAGGATTTCTTCTCTCACTTGTAATTAGTCCTGCAAGGAGGAAGCAGAACATTCCTGAGCTTGACTCTCTTGTCCAGGAGATAATTTGGTAAGGACTCTGGAACAGGTGAAAAATCAGAGTGGGTGAGCTGTTTTTCCAGAATAGATCCTGCATAGAGCTATGCACTGAATTTCATCCAGATGAAACCTGTTCTTCAATCTCTGCCCAAACTGCTTCTCATTGTTGACACTCCTCCCTCACAGTCTGTTGTGGGTCTAATCCTACCAGCTCTCACTTCACACCAGTAGTTTTGATTTACACACAGGCTGGTGAGAGGTGGTGCAGGTCTTTTAAAGAGCACTAGATGAAATTCCTCACCTTTTGCCAAGGTCTGATCCATGGGTGTCCCCATGGACCACTTGTAGTAGACCAGGATCTAGAGGAGCCACACATTCCCCTGTGGTGATAGAGACAAGCTATGTCCTCTGAATATCCAGATTGTGCCCAGCTTTGAACAGTGAGGGGGTGGAAAATCCAGCCCTAATGCAGTCCTGAGCCAGACTTGCAGATTTCCAGAGCTGGTTCTGGCACACTGCTGGGCACAGGTGGAAAAGCCAGGAGCTCGTGGGCGCTGCAGTGTGCACACCTGGTAATGAATGTACAATTGTCTTTCATTTGTTTACTTTGGCCCTTTGATTGCCACAACAGTTTGCATTAATTTTTTTCTTTAATTGCTGCGCCTGTTTGCTTGGCCCTGGATTGTTGCCTTGGAGATGCACAGGAGACCTTCAGAGAACTGCTTATTACAGCAGCAGGTGTGGATAGTGTTGACCTGGACAAACCTGTGTGAGTCAGCTGCTGATGGTGGGGGTTGTAGATGTTTGCATGAGTCACTGAAAGTGAAGGGATCCCACATTCCTGATCTCCTGAAGGGAAATGTGAATTCCTTGGGGTGGCTTCCTGTGGCTGTGCACCTGAGGAGGACAGTGAGGTTTGCATGGGCAGGAAGCAAGTTAGAAGAGCTATTTGTTTGTGTGTGTTCTTGTCTGAACAGCAGAGAAAGAAAGAATGAAGTAGACCAGACTAAAGCCCCAGCTGCCAGCCAGCTGGTGAGAGCAGAGTTTGGGAATGTCAAGAAGGAGGGTGGGCTCCTGTAGGGAGAGAAGTGGAGGGCATTGGCCTCTTGTCTCTGCACAGGCAAAACACTTCTAGAAAGATGAGATGAGACACTGAAGGGGCAGGAGTGGGGAAATACTTTGCTTTGCAGAAAAGGACATCTGACAAGCAGATGATGGTTCTCAGCAGTGCTGGTGCATCTCTTGGTAGCTCAGTGCCTGGCAACTTCAGTAGCAGTGCAGCTCAACTGTAGGAACATCTCATATGGTCCAGAGAGCTGCTCATGCATTTCTTCCCTCTGCATTACTCTTGAAGACTGTTTGAGATCAGGCACATCTCTCATGAGCAGTGATCTGGGTGCCCTTACGCTGTTCCTGTAACACAGAGAGAAGTGGGAACTGCTCCTCCTGAGGCATTGCCTGCACCAGGGAAATGTGCTGCAAAATTCCTCTAAAGCCATCTTCCCTTCATGGGAAAGGGTGTGTGGGGTGACAGCATGTGGCTGGTGAGCCATGAATAAGCTAGAGTGCATTGGCATGAGACCAGCAATAGCCTAGGTGCTTGTCCCATATATAAATAAATAAACATATATGTGTGTGTACAGTTTTCCTGAACTGCTGAACAGTCCCTAAGAAATAAATGTGTGCCTGCAGTCACCAAATGTCACACTGAGACACCTGTGCGTCTTACAGGACAGGGAAGGAGAGTAAAAGAGATGCTGCTCTGTCCTTGGGTGCAAGGAGACCACATCTCCAAAGCTATAAAAGATCCACTGGGCAGAGGAACTGCAATTTGCAGTCATTTTTACAACATTATCTTTAGTGCCAATTTCTTGCCAGTGCTGCTGCTCAGGTTGGGTCGACCTGAAGCTCTTTTTGTCTGAAGCAGGGACTGTGTTTGCTGGTGAGGCTATTGATATTTTATGGCTCTGTAGAGTTTTTTGGGAGAGGAGTGGCTGTCTTGCTCTACTGCATTCATTTCCATCATCCTTAATGACAGAACAAATTAAAAGATATTTCTGGATTGAAGTCCTTCCAAGGGGCAGCTCCTCCAGGTTGCCTTTGAACCTGCTGCCCATGAAACCATGGAGAACAGCAGGCATCCTTCAGTGGTGTTTTCTGCTCCCTCCCAGGCTGGACAGCCATCCTCATGGGCCTGTCATCACCCTGTCATTGCCCTATGGCTCTGGGGTCATAAAAATGTGAGGGAAAATTTCCAGTACCTCCTCAGAGACATCATCCCTGGCACAGGGCGTTCAAGCTGGGGTGGTTGTAGCAATGAACCCTGCAGGGACGACCCTTCCCTCAAAAGAGAGATGCTCCAGTCCCCCAATCATCCTTGTTGCCCTCTCCCTGGACCCACTCCAGCAGCTCTGAGGGGAGCTCAGAGAAACACAGATTAATTGAGGTTGGAAGGGACTGCTGGAGATCAATGCATGGTCACCTGGAGCAGTGACACAGGAATGTGCCCAGGTGGGTTTGGAATGTCTCCAGAGAAGGAGACTCCACGCCCTCCCTGGGCACCTGTTCAGAGCTCTGCACCCTCAATGTAAAGAAATTCTTCCTCATGTTGAGGGGAAACTTTTTGTGCTTTAGCTAATGGCCATTGCTCCTCATCCTGTCACTGGGCACCACTGAAGAGAGTCTGGCACTGAGCTGACACCTCTTGGAGATGTTTACACAGATTGCTGAGATCCCCTCAGCGCCTTCCCTTCTCCAGACTAACCCGGCCCAGCTCCCGCAGTGTCTCCTCCTCAGAGAGATGCTCCAGCCCCGAATCCCCTCGGTGCTCTCCACAGGCCCCTCTCCATCCCCGAATCCCCTCGGTGCTCTCCACAGGCCGCTCTCCATCCCCGAATCCCCCCGGTGCTCTCCACAGGCCCCTCTCCATCCCCGAATCCCCTCGGTGCTCTCCACAGGCCCCTCTCCATCCCCGAATCCCCTCGGTGCTCTCCACAGGCCCCTCTCCAGCCCCGAATCCCCTCGGTGCTCTCCACAGGCCCCTCTCCATCCCCGAATCCCCTCGGTGCCCTCCACATGCCCCTCTCCAGCCCCGAATCCCCTCGGTGCTCTCCACAGGCCCCTCTCCAGCCCCGAATCCCCTCGGTGCTCTCCACAGGACCCTCTCCAACCCCGAATCCCCTCGGTGCTCTCCACACGCCCCTCTCCAGCCCCGAATCCCCTCGGTGCTCTCCACACGCCGCTCTCCAGCCGCCCCCTGTCCCTCTGAGGACGCTCCCCCTCAGCGCCGCCCCCGCGCTGCCGGCGGCGCCCTGCAGGTGGCGCTGCGCGGCGGGGCCGGGCCGGCACGGGAGGAGGGGGAGGAGGAGGAGGCAGCGAGTGCCCGGATCGGCCGCAGCCGCCGCCGCCGCCCCGCGCAATCCGCCGCCATCCGCCGCGCCCCGCGCCCATCGCCCCTCCGCACCCGGCTCCGCAGGCACCCCCGGCTCCCCGCCACCACCACAGGTGGGTATCGGGGGCCGGCGGCGGCGGCGGCCGCGGATATTCGGGGCGGTGAGTGGGGCCGGGGGGGAGGAGGAAGGGGAGGGAGAGGGAAGGTGGGACGAGGCAGCGCTAAAATGGAGCCGGAGCCAGCGGCTGCGGCACCCCGCGGCCTCCCGGCTCGGGCGGGTCCCCCGGGCGGCTTGGGGGGAGGCTCACCCCAATTTCGCGCTGCTGTAGCCGCCGGTGTTTATTGTGCGAACCGCCCCCCTTCTCCCTGCGGGGACGGGGCCGCGGCGGGGCCTGGCCGGGCCCATCCCCGGTGGCGCTGGCGGGGCCGCCCGGGCTCGGGGCCCCTTGTCCGGGCTGCGGCCCCCGGGCCGAGCCGCCCCCGCCCCGCTGCGCTCCCCGCTGGGTGCAGCCGGGGCGGGGGGCTCCCCGCCGCAAAGGCAGGTTGTTTTTTTTTCGTCGTCTGGAGTGTGACACAAAGATATTTTTGTCGCGCCGTGTGTGTGTGTGTGTGTCTCAGCAAAACAAGGGGGGGTGGCATCCAGAAGGCTCGGCCGGTTTGTTATTGTGCGGGAGCTACAAAAGGGCCGCTGAGGCCGAAATGCGGCTGGGGCGGGGGGGAGCGAGGATGGAGTTTGTGCGCTGGGAGAGCTCGTTTGGTAGGTTTGGAAAGATGTTTTAGGGCTTTTTTTTTTTTTTTTTTTTCTCCCAAGAAGGAGTTTCTAGTTTCTGTGTGGGAGCAGCTGTGCTGCAAGCTGGGGAAACCCTAATGCAGGTCCTGGGACACGTGCTGAGCATCTTCTCGGGGGATGTTTTTGGTCGTGTTGGTTGTGAATCTTTTTTCTTTACAAAATACCCTGGTCTCCAAAGTCAGAGCTGCTGAATGAGCTGGGAATTGTGGGGTTTGTTAGGAGAGTTGTTTTGTTTGGTTTGTGTCTTCTGGGTGTGATAAAAAGGGTGAGATACACATTGAGTACCTACTCATCAGCTAGATATTCGTATGTTGATGTTACTGGTGTTTGGGCTGATAAGGTACAATAAACATAAACGTTTAGGAATTTAGTAGTTTTGTTTCTTTCTAGGAACGGTATAAAGTGTAAGCTCATTGCAGTGTCTGCATCATGTCCTAGAGGGGAAATCCCACCCCTTGTAGCACTGAATCCAGGTTTATAGTGGAGGTTCTGGTTTTGTAAAGCTTTGTCTTACGGATTTTCTTGAGACCTCCACTGGAATGGCTCTCCCATGAAGGATAAGTAGCTGGTCCCTGTCTTGGAGAGCCCAAGACTGGAGAATCAACTCCTGATGAGCAGATTTCTCAGATATAAACTGAGGACATTACTTTTGTAGTTGCCTTTTCTGTGTTTAGTGGTCGCTGGGGTAGTGAAACCCCAGTGTTCCAAAAACCAGTGCTCTGAGTCAGAGACTGGGCAGTAAAATCGCCTGGAGGAGGTAGGGAGGCTAAGGCCATGTTCTGAAAGTGGAATTTAAAGAGAGGATGGAAAGTGGCGCTTTCAGGCTGATTTCTGACTGGAAATATGAAATAGTTACAGGCATTTTTCACTCCCAGTGAAGAATTGGAGTAAATGAGCCTGGGTTTTATCAGGAACTCATCTGTGCTTCATGAGATCTTTGTGGGCTCATCATGGGCGATGCTGTTTCTTTTGGGTCTCTGTCTTAAGAAGTTTTTCCTAGTTAGCAGAATATTTTGGGGTTACAATAAACAACACCTCTCCCATAATGTTCTTCTTAAAATTTAAAAGCCAGATAAAAATCATTCTCAGAAGAATTGCAGATACTGTTTGGAGTTGCTGCTTTGTTGTTTTTGCAAGCCAGTGTATGTTTGCTGTTGGTTTTATTTTGATTTTGTGCTTAATTTATTGAGTGCCTTGAGTACAAGTTGATTCCTTTTTTTTTGTTCATTAGTCTGGTATGCTTTTCTGCATGGTTAAATAAACTAGGTATCACACAAATGAGGATGCTTTCAGCAGTCTTCACTGCTAAGAAAACAAATTTTACATGATTTGACAGATACCTTTCTTAACAAAAAAAAAAAAAGAAATTAAACCGCGTGTTTGGTATGGGTTTCCATATTTGTCATTATGTAGTGCCTTGTTTTTTCTAAATTCGGAGAATTTTTCTGTGGTCTTACAGTGCATTTTTTGGATGCACTCTGAGCTTTTTTTTTTTTTTCTTCTTCTTTTTTCTGTGTGTGCATGAGAGCTTAAAAGGGCAGTTCAGCCAGCTGGCTGAAACTGGAAAAGTGAGTAAATAGTCCATAAAGATGCTGGAAGGGACATGCTGGAAGGCTTTAAAAGTATTTTTATTTCAATAAATGAGTAATATTCTTAAATATTTCGTATTAAAGTTATTTTACTTCACAGTGACAGCTTAATAAAACCTTTTAATAAAGCTTTGTGTAAAGCCTGGACTTCAAAGGCTGATTTGTTTGAACAACCTCCTAAAGGTAGGGCTGTTTAGAGCTGTTTGTGTGACGCAGCTCCCCGTGGTACCTGAGTGATGGTGCAGGACACAGAACCCTCAGTGCCCGTGTGTGTCACCCCCTCTGCTGCTGGGGTCACACCTGAGGAAAACACGGACCCTGAGCTGTGCTGTGCAGCCTGGGGGATGATCCAGAGCAGAATTACCTGCCTGTTTCAAGAGTGCTTCTTGCTCAAGGCCTTCATTGTGCTTACCTGAGTAATTGAAAGTATTTAAGGGCAAGCCGAGCTAGGTTTAAGTGCTGCTGAAAAGAATGGTAAATGTTTTGTATTACTGTTTTTTTCATTTGTTTTTTTCATTTGCTGTAGTGGCATTTCCACTTAAAATGATGGGTTTTTTATGTTGAAGGAATAGAAACAGTATGAGCAGGAGAAACTTGGTGATACAGTATGGTAACTTTAGGAGAGAGGGAGAGGGTTTATTCCAAGGGCTGGACCTCTCTGGTTCCCTGTTTCTTTTTACTACATTCCTCATTTATTCTGCAACTTGGCACTGAGCTGTTGTCTCAGTATCAGAGCTGTCTCTTAAACTGATCCTGCCTTGTAAAGTGGGTTTTGTTTTTCCGTGTGTCACTGGCTCATTCTCCTAATAGGTCGATAATTTCACAGCTCCTTATCGCTAACTTAGCATTTGGAGCAGAAGGAATACAGCGGTGGTTCTGTCAGGTATCAGACAATGAGGTGAGAGCACAGAGAGCAGGTAAAAACTGGGGAGCTGCAGCTCTCTCCACCACAGAACAGCCTTTACTAACTTCTGAAATTAAATGACTGTTACCAAAGAGAAAACACTCTTTAGGAGTGGATTTTACACACATCTGGGTTGGTTAAAGAGCTTTCCTTCCCTCACAAGGATAAAATGGGGCTAAAGGAGGACGTTGCATTATGTTCAGCCTCACTGAAACATATCTTGGGCTCATGTTCTGTTAGTAACTTGTACTAGAATTCAGGATGTTCCCTGCATGCACATGTACTTCTTGTGTAAAAGGAGCAGAGCAGTTGGAGCTTAGGAGCTGTTTATTTCAGAGCAAAACTGCTCAGCTTCTGATCTGTATAGCTGTTAAATCCTGATCTGGTTTTTATCTGGGAGCATTTGGAGTGAAGTGGACTGGAGGCTGCTTTAGTGTTGTTGTTCTCTAATTCCCTGTGGCTTTGGTGGGTTGTGAAGCTGCTTGTCCTGCCCTGCTGTGGGGTGTGTGGGGACAGAAGGCATTAAAAGGTGTGTATGCAGTTCTGCAGGGGGTTATTTCACTTGCAGCCAAAATACAATGTCTGTGTTTTGATTCCAACACTTAAATTTTTAGGAGAGTGTTAGGCTGAAAGAGGTGGAAGTGGGGGTGAGCTCACTGTTCCATCTTTAGGAGACTGAAGGTATTAATTTGTGGGGACTGATGAAAAGTCATACCTTGGGTGAAAGGGAAGAGATAATGATTAGGTTTGAAATGGGGAGCTGAGCCAAGCTTAAGTATGAAGAAATACGGGAAAAATAACCAGGAAGGAAGCAAGGACTTGCTAACAACCCTGTAAGATCTGGCCAAGAGGCCCACTCTGTTGGACTGTAATATCTCAGAAATCTGCCAGGCTTCAGTTAGTTGTTGGGAGCATCCTCAATAGCCTTCGGATTTCAGGTGGGTAGCACTTAAGAGAAGTAAACTAACAGAGTATTTGCACAGTTAACACCCTTACTGATGAGGTTTGGTGGAGGAATCCTTCTCAGGTAGCTATTGAGACATATAGATGGGAATTGTAGTGATGGTGCTCCAAGGAATGAATAGAGACAGATTTGAAGAGCTTGCACTGGGACTTTGCCTCCCCCAGGCACTTACTGTGTGGGAATATAGTGATTTTTTTGGAAGAGTTCTGCTGCGGGGTGAGTTCTTCAGCTCTTCCTACCTGTATGTGGGCTGGGAGGCTGCACAAAAGCCTCGAGTGATCTTGTTCAGAGTTGGGAGTGGGCTGTGAAGCAGGCAGGGGAGTAGGGACTTGTTCAAGAGGTGCTCCTGCTTTGGCTTCAGTAATAACTATGGTTTTATCTTTTATTGAAATAACCAAGCTTCAAGAACCGTCATTCAGAACCAGATTCATGTGATCTCGAGTGTTATTGTGGTGTTGATGTTCTGCATCTGAGCTAAGTGTTGCCTCTAATGATGCCTGTGATCCTGTTGCAGTGAGAGCAGTGTATGGGGTGGTTCAATTAGGAGGTGTTTGCAGCATTCCCCATCCCAGCATGCAAGGACCTGCTCCTCCCAGAGCTCCTCTGGAGCAGGGCTTCGTGCTGCTGCTGGCCCCACAGCATCAGGCAGGCAGTGTGATTCAGAGGGTGGTTTTCAGCCCCAGAAAGTGGGAGATGAAGGCTCTATTTCTTGCTCTGCCACTTAGCATAGCTGCAGAGTTCTGCGGTGTTGTTTTCGTATCTGGAGAATAGAAGTGATGACGCTTACACACCTTGTCAGTTATGCACTGCAAATATCTATGTAAATTAAAGCATCTGTGAAATGTTTTCACTTCCTGTCTGGCTCAGCACAGTCCAGATGTCCTGGGCATAGTCCGAGTTGCTTAGCTCTCCAGAAAACCTAAAGCTTCCTAAAGATGTCTAAAGCTTCTTTCTTCAGAGTACTGAATCACAACACATGTAAGGTGCTTTCTTATCACTTTGTACCTCTGTCCCTTTCCCATCGAATTTCTCTTTAAATCCACTCATTTGTCCTGCAAACGGCTCCTATGAATAGGCTTCCTGTAAGGAGAATTGTTGTGCAATGCTGCATTGCCCTAGTGCTGTTCAGATTAGGGAATCTGGAGGAAGACTTCCTTGGAAGCTTCAACCTCTGCAGTGTTTATGAGCTGCAGCCTTGTCCAGACTGCTTGTCATTTTATTGATGGCTTGAACCAGCTGCATCAGCCTCGATGGCTGTGGGAATTGGGGGAAATCTGATAGAGCAGGGCAGCTTTGTACCCTGCAGCATGTACCTGCCAGGGGAGCTCCCAGCAGTGCCTCGGGGAGGGACAAGGCCAGAGGGATCTGCTCAGCAGGGGTGTAAAGGAACCTCTCCCTTGCTTGTGCAGTGAGGGATTGACATTTGCTGCCTGCTGATCAATAGCATTGGGTTTTATCTCTTCATAAAGAAAACCTTCTGGGCATAACCTGAGTGGGAGATGAGGTCCTGAAGTCAGCAGACAACCTGAGAGAGTGGTGTTACCAAAGTCCAGATTTTGTTGTGAGGCTCATCAGGCACAGGGTAAACATCCACATCCCCATTCCAGTGTGATCCTTCCTGAGACTGCAGAGAAAACAGAGCAGCTTACTCAACAGCTGATGGCATTTGTGTGGAAAGAGCTGTTTCTGTTCCTGAAAAAAGGACTGTTAACCCAAAGGAGTGCCAGCTTTGCTCCGATTTCATCTCTTGGAGCTGTGACATCTCTGCTTTTCTCTTTGCTTGTTTGCAATAAAATTTATGTTCACTGCTGAGAGATGGAGTAAATTGCTGAGCTTGCAACCTGGTGAAGGATTTGTGAAACGTTTAACAGAGAAGCATTCTCCAGTGGTGGCCTTGGATGGGTGGTGATCTCCAAGATAAGCTGCACATAAAGGTTTGGAGCCTTACATTTGGGTTCTGGCACTGGCAGCACAGGTGTTTCACCATGCTGCTCTTGCTGTGCCTCACGTGGTTGTATGGGTGTCATGGCTGTGATGACTTTTAAAAGTCTGTGTAGGCAGAAGTGTCAGGACTAAGGGACTTTCACAACCTTTACTTGCAGTGGTGTTTATTTTTAGTGATGGAAGAGTCTTTGCTTTCACCTGTCAGACCTAAGGTGTGATGCAGTGCCTGAGAAAAGTTTGTGCTTGTGTGGGTGCATCCTGCCCTTGTGGGCTCCTGGGGAGCAGTAGGAAGGATTGGGTGAACTTTCTATTCCAGTGGATGATCCTTTCTGGACATGGCAGGTGCTACTGCAGTGCATTTCCTCCTCGTTTGAGTCTTCTTTGCAAATTATTTCTTTTTGATGAAGAGCTGCATTTTCTCTGAGGGTCATGGCAGACAGATTTTAGTGGCTGAAACAGGCACCTGAGTTCTGGGGCTCCTTGCTGTCTACAGTCTTAGTTGAGCAAAACTCTGACTTGGACTGACAGTGCCAGTCCTGTTACCCATCAGGAGATCCCCACCACTTACTCACAATCTGTTATTGCTGCTCAGATACCTAAATGCCCAATTTACCTTACAGTTCAGCTAATGTTGCCGGGATCTTTCTAAATAAGTTTTGCCAACAAAGCATTATGCCAGGTATTTCTTCTGTATTTGGATTTAAGTTGCTTGCTTGTGGTCAGCCTCCTTGTTTTGGTGTTGAGGGAATGGGATGCTGTATCTGTGTGTTCTCCCTGGACACTCAGGAACATCTCAGGAACTTGAGGAGGGCAGAGTAAAGGCAGAATCTGTGTTGGAGGCTGGGAGTCGTGTGTTTCAACTCTGACTCTTGGTTGTAGAGGAGCCAGAGTGAACGTACAGCTCTTAAGGGTAGAGATTTGCACTTGAATATGAGCCTTGTTGGGCAGGCAGCTGATGGAGATCACAAGGTCACTTCCCTTTCCTCCTGTACCAGAGAGGTTGGGATCTGGATCTGTTGAGGCCACAGGTGATCCTTGTTGAACTGAGCTGCTTTGTCCTCCTTGAGTTTTGCCTCTGAAATGTGTAACAGCAAAGAAACACTCTTTTATTTCAATTTGTGCTGAGCCTTGTCTCCTTTAACACCTCCTGGGCCTGGCTGAGAGGGTAAGGAGTGTAATGTTGGTAGCTGGTGCCTCCAGGTTGTTCTGCATGAGACACCTTCCTGCTTCCTTGCAGGTTATGAAAGCCCTGCAGCACTTCCTCTTGGGCTGGAGATAAAGTTATACCTTCCTGACAGTGGGTCACTTCCTTGTCTACAGCATGGTGGGGCAAATGGGTGAAACTGGCTGTTGTAAAGACATTCCTTTCAAGGAGAGAATTAACTACACACCTTGGGTTTTTGGTGCTTGTAAAAGAGGGGGAGTTTCATGAGCACAGCATCTCATAAGTACTTTCTGTGGGCTGTGGACCAGCCTTCTCACTGGGTTTTTTTTTTTTGCTGTGTGCCATAGTCTTGCATACTCAGGATGAACTATTTCTTTGTCTGCATCCTCAATTACTGGAGGTCAGGGCTCCTTTCCAGGGTGTGGTATTGTCTGTCCAGCCCGCACAGAAAGGACCACAGAACTCATTAATGTTTTTGTGTAAATACAATTGAGCTATTCTCCAGTCTGCTTTATCTGTTTTGCAGTAAGTTACAATTCCAGCCTCTCTGGCTGCCTTTGCCTTGCCTGCCTTCCCAGCACTGCAAAAGCTGTTTTGCAGAGAAAAAAGGCCAAACCTGATGTTGTCAAGACCTGTTTGCTCTAGAATGTGCAGTGATTCACTGATGATAGTTGTGATTCCCAACCTGTTGGTACATTCAGAAGAGGAAGCAGCAGGTGAGCTTGGTCAAGGCAGAACTGAGAAAATGGTATCAGGTCATCAGACAGGACATGCCCTTTCTGTCCCCCTTCCCTGTTTCCATGTTAGAGCTCCACAATATGGGGTTAATGATAGATCCACTGTCCAGAAGACTCTGCTTCTCCTCTTCATAGTCCTGCTCTGTTACAAATCCCAGGAAGCTTGACTTAGAGGTCTGAGGATGGGGCTGGACTGCAGGCAAATCCTCTGGCAGACGACTCCCGGCAGTATTGCATGATTAACAGCATACCTCTGCAACAAACCATGGTAGATGTGATCCTGGTCTCTCATTCCCTTAGCCAAGGTTCATGGGAGATGGAGAGAAGCTGGAATTGTGCAGGATAAAAGAACTGGTACCACCAAATATGCCTATTGAGCTAAGCAAGGAGGGTATCTCTTCTGAATCAGGAGCTTGGTGCTGAGGTGTGTAATCTCTTCTCTGCACTGCAGACTCCTGACTTGCTTCTCCCTGTCTGGCAGGATTTGGTGCAATTTTCTGGCACTACATCCAGGTTTTGGCAGGGCCTTTTTCAGGTGTACCAGCAAATCTTGGCATCTCCCTTTGGAAGTAATGCAGTAGAATGACAGTGAGAGGTTTTTTTGTGGCTTAGACTCTTGCTACAGTCTCTGCCTGCTGCACAACTCTTCTGCATTGATCCCATTGACTTTGTACTTGGATGCTGATAGTCTCCTGTTGCTCCCTGCCTTACTAAGCAATCTTTGCTGGGACCTGAGTGCTCATCTGGTCCCTTCCTTGCTAGGCTCGTGATCCCTGCATGGCCCAAACAGGGCTTCTGCAGGATATAAGTGGATCTGACAGCAAGTCCTGGGCAGGTGGTGACAGTGTCTCACCAAAGCCCTCCCAAGGACAGCCAGTGGTGCCTTTCATCGCTGAGGCAGGTGCTGAGTGTTTCACAAATAGGTGATTCTTGGTGGGACATGTTCCAGAAGTAGTGGTATCTGTGTTGACAGATAAATGTTCAGCCATGGAAGTACAAGTAAAATTGACCTGTGTGTGTGTATTTAAAGAAGAGTGAACATCATTAATCTCCCCTAAAGCTATACTGTGTTTTTAAAAAAGTTACACATTGCCGGTAACATTAGGAACCACAATGTATTTCAGTTTAACGTAACTCCAGACACTTTGCTCTTCTGCAAGTGCTGTTCAGCTCTTCCAACCCGTGAGTTTCTGAACAATTTATATAAAGTTACATGTCAGAAATTTCGCTACTTGTGGAGAAAAACCTTTTCCCTGCTAATTTCCATCCTGTTGCTTTGTTTTGTGTGGGTGACTCCTGCTGTGAAGCGAGCAAGGAGTCAAGATCTGCAGTAGTCAGGACTGTGCTCGGTGTAGAGCTCAGTGGTGTGTGAGTAGCTGAAGTGATTCCTTCTAGTATGTGTGTTACCTTTCATAAATCTGTTTGCCCTGCTTAGCTAAGGCTGGCTGACTTCCAGATACTCAAGCTCCATTGAAGTCTTGTGAATAAAACACCAGCGGCCCAGCCTCCTGCATACATAGATTTGCAAAGAGCTTTGCAGACAATCCTGTTTGTCAGGACTCCCTCCATTTGACTGTGTTTTCAGCTCAGGGGTTTCCAGTTGTTACCAGTGCCAGTAACTCAAGGTTTTCATGTGGGTTTTTTTGCTGGACAGGCTTGATAGATTCCTGCTGTAGCTCCATTTCTTGCATGCTTGTAAGTCTAATGTCTTAAAGACATTAAAATGTCACTGTTGCTTTCTGGGTTAGACTTTACCCCTTCAAAAGGCAGTTAGGGTCAATACCCAAAAATTGGATCCAGAGTAGTACAATGTGGGCATGAGTATGCCTGGGCAGTGGAGCTCTCTGCCCAAGTGCTCCTGGTGCAGTTGTTTGTATCCTGGGATCTCTAATGGAGCTGGTCATACTGCAGTGTTTTGTGATTACTCAGACACTCAGTGTTTTGCTGCCTGGTGCTGTCCCTGCATATAGCAGGAGACATTGCAAGGCCTGAGAATGAAAAAAGCTACCCTCCATGCTGAAACTGGTAGCAAACCTTCCCCTACAGACCTCTATAAACCCAGAGAGAAACCTTGCAGAAATGCTGGTGATTGATTTTTTTACAATTTCTCTGTAGCAGGGGGATATTGCTTTCTTCAGGGTCAGCTGTCGGCCACGGGGGCCCTGAGCACAGGTCAGAGGCTCTGCCGAGGCTGTCACTTTTCACTTGTCAGCATCAGCATGTACCTTCTGCTTCCAGCTCTGCTAATAATGAACATGGCACTTCAGTTCTAAATGCACCACGATTTTTATCAGAAATGGCTTTGCTCTTCAAGACCAGAAGGCCTTTGTGATCCCTGCCTGGATTCCCTGCTTAGCTGTGTGATGGGAAGATAGGGCAGTGTTGTGCCTGTCTTGGGAGGATCTGTGGCCTCTTTGAAGTGCTGTGGGTGAACTGGGTGCTGAGTGATCTCCCTGGCTGATACACCCGTGGAGTAGCTGGATTCTGCAGCTGGCAGGAGGGATGGGCAGCAAGGTCCTGCCAGTCCAGCAGCTCTGACCCAGCTCGGTGCCACTGCAGCCTCTGCACAGTGACTGGAAATTGCTTCACCTCTCCGTGGTCTCCTTTGGAGCACGCACATAACACACAAACAAAGCTGTGTTTCACATCTTCAGAGCATTGAAGGGAGTTGAAAGTAAATTTCATTTATCCAGACAACAGTTTTGTCTGTCCCAGGAAGTTTGACAAGGGGCTTTATCCTGACATGTCCCCAGCTCCTCTGCTGTGAAGTGGTTGTTTATTCTTCCTGAATCCTTTTAATGACAGAAGATGCAATCAAGAGGCAGCTGAGACCTGGTTACATAACTGTTGTCAGGGTTTTTCTTTGGCAGCATTGCCCTGTGTGCTATTTGCACACTGACTTTTAGGAATTCAGGGCTTTTCTGTTAACCAGATAAGTCCTGAACGTGATCTGGTTAGGTGGTTTGTTGTTGGGTTATTTTTAAACACCTTCTAATTTAATCTGGTTTGAGCTATCTAAACTTCAAAGTAGATTTTACTGCTTTTATTGTGAGGTTGGTACAGGGTTGACATGGTGTGGATAGGCCCTGAGCCAGGCTCTCTGTGCAAGGCTCAATATACCTGTAAAAACAGGTGGCTGTGCTCTTGCCAGCACAGCACCCTCTGCTCTTTGTTCTGCTCTGGGGCTCCTCTGCCCCTTCAAAAAGCTCATTGTTCTCAGTCCAACTTGCATTTTCCTGCCAAGTTTATGCTAATCAGTGTGTTTTCTCCCTCTCTCTTTTATGTCTGTCCTACTAATAAAATACAGTGCAAATGGGTAAGTGAGGGAGGAGCTGTTGTTTTCTTTGGCACATGGTGGCCATCTGAGCAAAGATGAACCAGACTGGAGCCAAAGATCTGTTTGCTACTCTGTAGGAAGAGGTGCCTCAAGGCTGCCAGCCAGCCCTGTTACCTCCACAAAACCTTCATGCTGCAGCCCTGTGTGGTGATCCAGAGGTGATTTTCCTGAGCATCCCATGGATGCTGTTATTGAGGGACAGAAAACACTTTTCTTTCTCTCTCTGACACCTAGCAGAGAGTCCATGGCTTTTTGCTCCTGCCAGACCTGGTTTAAATCCTGCAGTACAAGAACAAATGCTGTGTAATGCCAGGCTTATTGGTCAGACACCTGCCCCAGCAGCAACCTTTAGATGGGCTTTGCTGGGCCAGTTGCAGTTGGCACTGCATTCCCAGTCTGGCTCTATCCAGTGTGTTCACAGCCTGTGCTTTAATTTGTGCGTAATGTTTGATGGACTAATCCTCTTACCTGCAAATCGTGTTTGATAGGCATTGCTGATGGGAATTGTAGCCTTTGGTCAGATACAGTTTCTTTCAGAAAGAGTGATTGCTGTCTCTGTTGGAAAAAGGCTTTCAGAAAGCTGGGTGAGTTTTAGAAAATGTGAGGTGTGGGAAGATCTGAGATGTGTGTATGTGTATATATACACACACATGTATATAGTGTTTTGTTACTCCCAGCACAGAGCTGAAACCCTAGAATGGGACCTAGCAGATGGTAAAAGGAAACTGCCAGCAGTTTTGGACTTGAGCTAGAGGCTTTACAACAAGAAATCTGGAAATCTAAATTATGTGAGAAAAGGTTAGATGAAGCTCCTAGATTTGAGAAAATTTAGAACAGAGTGATGCTTTCAAAAAATGAAATATAAGTCCTTTGAAAGTAAGCAGAGTGTCTTTTCTGACACAAAAGTTGATGTACAGTGTGAGCAGTGCATGTTTCAACTGTATCCCAGGCTCCAAGAGCCAAAAAGTCAAAGTAGGGAGAATTGCCTGCATGATGGGTGTTACTCACAGCATGTTGTGCCAGCAGAGATCAGATTAAAAAATTAACAAACCACATCCTTTATGAGAAGTATATTTCAAGCTAAAAATTATGTTCAAGATGCCAGCAGTAGAGGAATTAATTTTTGGTAATGTGTTTGGAGAATTCATAGTAGAACAGCTGAACTCACAGGCTCAAGAATCTGAATCTGGTACAGTTGAACAGATTTTCTTCTGACTCCTTAACTCTCTTTCCATGGCCAGCTGATGGGAGAAGGGGATTTGGAGAAATAGTTCTGTTGCTTTCCAGTGATGCTGTCAAAGCATTAATTGCTGGTGTAACTGTGCCAATGTGGAACCATAATCTAAATTACAAACCTGGGGCTTCAGGGGAAATGCAGTGATAAATTCAGCGAGGTTTAGATACAAAGATAGAGTGCTTTTCTGGCATTTATGTTTAGCTGTTTGTTGTCAGCCTTATTCTTTTAAAGCACAGACTTGTTGACCTCCCTCTCTTGTGTTCTCACACTTAAAGAATCTCACTTCTTTCAGCAGTGGAGTAGCAGAAAAAAAGATGTGGGTGAAAAGTGTGTTCCTGCAGTTCTTTTCATTCATTTTGTGAATCTTAAAGCTCAAAAGCTTCTTGTAACTAAAGAGGGATTTAAAACTTGTAAATTGGTGTCCATGCTCACTGGGTATGTTCAGTTCTTCCTGTTGTGTGTGTTCTGTGTTTTGCTTGTGTGTGGCTCAGCTGTTTGATGGGGTTTTCCTGGTTCTCTTGCATTAAAAGGCAGATCGGGAGCGGCGCAGAGAAATTTCCTTACTAGATGACATTTCATCGCAATGTCCGATCGTTTGGGGCAAATAACCAAGGGAAAGGATGGGAAAAGCAAGTACTCGACTCTCAGCCTGTTTGATAAGTATAAAGGAAAGTCAATAGAAGCTATCAGAACTACAGGTAAGAAACACCTCTGGAAAACTCCTTTTGATGTCTTCCAGCAGCATTGTTGCAGAGCTCGTTCAGGGTGTTGACCCTGTGGGACACAGCTGGGTTGCAGGGTTAGGCAGGTGTCAAAGTCTGTGTTTCAGTAAGACCTAAAGGAAAATGTCTGTGACTCTTTGTGCTGCTGTTAGTGTGAAGACAGAGGAATTACACAGGACAACTGGGAGTCTTGGCCCTTTCATTTAGCCTGTGTCCTTGCTGCAGAGGGGGCAGGTAGCCAGCTTGAGTGGAAGCTTTCCCAGGGCCTTAGGCTGTGCCAGGGCAGGGCACCTGAGCTGACTGAAGTGCCTGAAGCTGGTCACACCTTGTGTGAGGTGACAGTCAGGGACTGAAGACCACTGGGAAAGAACCTGAGTTGCTTTTGCAATGGAAATATGACCAAAAGTAGATAATGGATTCAAAAAAATGACCTTGCCTGCACTGGCTCTGGATTTGGTGTGACAATAGAAACAGAAAATAAAATACTTTCTTAATAAATGTAGTCTGGTGGATGGAGCTGGGAAATTGAGACCTCAGGATTCCTAGGTTGGGTCACCTGTTTGTTTGCTAAGAGATGGACTTGGGTGGCCATTTCCCCAAGCTGTGAAAAGGTGGTGCTGCTTCTCTTTGGCAGAATGAAAGAGCTACCTGTGCAAATCCTCCTAAAAGACTCTGTGAGCACTTTGATTTTTCTGCCTGCTGCTGTAGGAGCTGTTTCCCAGCTGCTACAACAGACGGCTGCATCTGTGGTCCTGTGGGAAACAACCTGTGTGTTGACATAGCAGCACCACTTCTGTTGGGCTGCACACAGCCACAGCTTCCTAATTAAGGTTACTTATCTGGCAGGATACAGCCCTCTGACCTGCTGCTGTTCCTTTCTCACCAGTTATTCCTAGACATGGCTTACAGAGTCTTGGGAAAGTTGCTGCTGCCCGGCGCATGCCACCTCCTGCAAATTTGCCTAGCTTGAAGTCTGAGAACAAAGGAAACGACCCCAACATCATTATAGTACCCAAGGACGGTACAGGATGGGCAAACAAGCAGGATCAGCCAGACCAAAAGAGGTGGGTAGAGTGACTCTGGTGGGTTTTGTCAGGCAGCAGTGGTTATGCTGTGCTTGTTCTCAGACCTTACAGGGATCAGTTCTGTTGTCTGTGCCAACGCAGAGCCAAGTTTTGGCTTGATCTTTTAGTAACTGCTATATTGTCAGGAGTTGTTTTCCTGCCTTCCTTCCCCTTTGGTCTCACCTCTGGTGTCTGTGCTCAGTTCCAGTGCGACGGCTGCACAGCTGCAGGAGTCGCTGCCGCAGCAGGGTTTGCAGAAATCTGTCTCCAATTTACAGAAACCGACACAGTCAATCAATCAGGAGGTAGGTGCCAGCAGTCTCTGATTGCCACCCTGCTCCCCCTGTCCCCAGGCAGCTTGAGGGCTTTAATTGCCTGGGTTGCCTCGTGCTTAAGAAAAAGCTCCTGTATAATCAGTTATTGTGGAAGTGACTCTCTTGAGTCCAAGCTGATGTGCACCAGGAGGGTTGTGCTGCAGTTGCAGAAGTAGCATACACAGAACTATATTTCTCAGATGGGTGCAGTAAGTCCAGTTGCAGTCTAGGAAAAAATGGTTGGCATGTGGGATGGCTAGTTAGCACTTTAATTCTACTTTGGTTGTAATTCAAACATTACTTGGTGACAGCAGATCCAGCTCTTGCTCCCACCCTGATGAGACTTGATGGGAAGAGATCTGATCATGTGGGAGAAGTAGCCAGTCTTAGGACCTGAAAAAGCTACTGGCAAGTAAAAAAGTGTCCCAGAGAGTGCAAGGACCTGGCCCTGTGTGTTGCAGCTTTCACACTTCTGGTTTAAAAAAAATTCCCAGCCCTTGAGGTTCAGGGAAATCAGGATAGGAGTTAGGTTTTGAAGAGAAGAGTGGTTAATGCATGAGAAAGTAGGGTAGCCTTCAAGCTGAGGTGTAGAATGGAAGAAATCTGGAAGGTTAAGGAGACCATTTGGAGGAATGCAGCAGAAAAAAAGAAAGCTTGCTGAGAGTACAGGTTGAGCAAATAGTTGGTGAAAATGGTCAGAATTTTTACTGTAGCATTGTAGTGCAGTGGAGTGGGGAACTGTAGCCCCAGCTTGAAGCTGTGGAGACAGACCTGGGTATCTGGGTGATCTGGAGGCCTGAACCATAGCAGGTGCCAGCCAGGAAATGAGAAATAATCATGAATCTTAACTGATCCATGTTGGGCTTTCTTTTTGCTTTGTTTTGTTTTCAGAGTACAAATTCAGTGCCAGGTGGACCAAAGTCATGGGCACAGCTGAATGGAAAGCCAGCAGGACAAGAAGGTGGTGAGTATGACAAACAGAATTGGTATGTGGCTGCTTTTCCCAGACTGGCATGAGGTGGGGTGGACTCCCTTTCTTCCTGCCCTCCCTGTCAGTCTGGTGCAGAATGGGAGTGATTCTGAGTCCTATTTCCAGTCTGTGGTGTGATGGATTCCAGTCTGCTGGAATGATGCAGCTTGAATCACTTCAGGGCTGCCAGCACAAGACATGGCTTGAACAGAATGTGTCTCTTGGCCACATTGAACCAGAGCAAATCATGCTCTTGGGATGTAGCAGGCAGTTCTGAGAGGGGAAGGTTCTGAAGGAGAAAGGAAACATTTGGCCCCATCATGAGCATCTTCAGTCAGCGCAGAGCAGTGTCTAACAAAGGTGCAGTGAACAGTGAAATAGGGGAGGGATTGGTTTAGAAGAGAAGCAGAAAGGAGAGGGGAATTGCAGGCATCTCCATGGGCAGTAGCAAGGGGATCTTCACATAACTGGGTAGTCAGAAGTGAGGCTGGAATGTTCCTGTACAGTGTCCATGATCCCAGGGAATTGTGTCCGTGGGTGGAAGTGGCAGTGCAGCTGCTGCAGGGTGCACTCGCCTACACATTGGCTCAGACCTTGCTATTAAATCTCCCTCAGTAACTGCTGCTAATGGCTTCTGCTTGACTGAGAATCCTGCAGCAGTGTTAACATGAATTGGAGTTCAGTTGTCTTCAGATGCATCCATTTCCACGCAGGAGGTGGTTTCCAGCTGCACTGAGTAGTACCATTAAAACCATAGTGAGAATAACAGCTCAGTTCCACTGTTTTAATGTGAACAGACCTGGAACCATTCACTTGTCAAGTGAAATTGCAGAGGGATTTGAAAGAACTGAGACAGGTGGTGATTGCAGAAGCAGAGGGGACAAGTTTACCCTACATTAAATGAGGCCCTTATTGAGAGGGTGTTTCTCAAAGGCTAAATGTAAAAGCAGAAACTTGTACTTGCCTGAAGGTGGTGGCTGGTGAAAGACTGTCTTGTTTGGGTAATTGGTACTTTCTTGAGTCTTGGTGTGTGGACCTCCTGTACAGTCATTTTGAAATCTGATCATCTAACAGTGTTCTTAAAGGAGTTTTTGAAAACTCATTTTGGGTCTCACTTTATAGAGTTCCCAAGGAACAGTTGCCTATATGTAATTAGAAGGTCATTGAATCACAGAAGCATCAGAAATCTGTCTAAAAGGATTTCTTAGGCCATCCCACGCTTGCACCTCTTGTGTAGTGACACTGAACAATTGCTTTTCCTTCTATACTAATTCAGGTGTTACAGACAAAGAGAACAGTCTCTTGCTTTTTGCTCTTTTTAAGTCTTAGAGCTGTAAAAACTCTTTTGGAGGGTGTATCCTGAAGAAATGTGGTCTAATTAATGATGGACTTCTCCATACCTGTGTTTTTGTATAAAGGACATTTGTAGGGGGTCAAAAAAATGGCATAAAACTTTTTCACAGTGTGATGCTGCTTAAATAGTTAATGGCTGCACATAAATAGTCCTTCCATGGTGCAGCCTTACCTGGGGGTAGATGTCTCCCCTGAAGGACACTTACCTGTGTCATTCTAGTTCAGTAAAAATCAAAACTCTTCAGCAAGTCTTAGCTACTTTGTGATATATATAGACAATCCTCAAGTATTTTCATCTAAAATTGAAGGTGTTTTGTGTAGCTGTTGCAGAGTCTTTCCTGGAAATTTCACATGGGAGGTGCAGCATGCAAGTTCCAGAAAGTAAAAATTACTTAAGCCAGTTTATTGTGATTCTTTAGGAAGGAAATAGATGAGACTCTTGTCAAGTCTTCAGTACTCATTGCTGATACTTCTAATATAATTCTGAAATGCCCTTTTTAAGAGAGCTTTAGCCAAGTAACACTAAGAAGCAGTTCTCAAAAAAAGTAATTCTTTTAATGTGTAATAGTACAGTAATGCTTGCAGTTTCTATTTATTCAATGTTATCTTGCCAACAGATTTAGGAGAACTGCTGTGTTTCGTGTTCCAGTCCCTGGTAGATCTTTAGAATTGACAGAGAACTGTTGTTCTGGGGTGACAGATGACTCAGCAAGACAATTTGCCAATGACTAGAAATGAACCTGGCCTGATCTGGCCAGTGATTTGCATCTTGAAAATGCTGCAGCAGGGAGGAGAACATAGAGCATCTGTCCTTACCTGTAGTGTTTCACTGATACATTGACAGAAATTTTAACAATATGGTTCCCTGGCAGAGTGAGGTCTGAGCAAAAAGAATCTGAATAGAAATGTCAAATACTTGATAGCAGGGTGTCATTTATGAGCAGAATTTCTGTCTCTGCCTCTGTCTGAATTCTGTACATCACAAAAATAATTGGAAGCTGAGAAAGTTCACTGACTTGGTTGAATGTGAGAATTTAAATGAAGATCCCAAGCGTGGGAGTGCTGGGTGAGGACATGTGTTGTTGTGTTGGTGACAGTGTCTGAGAGTGTTGGGAATGTGAAGTGAGGTGCTGGTACGATAGTAATTCGGGTTTAAATATGCCAGAGGCTCAGATTCCCAGGAAACACATTTCCAGGCTGATCTTATGAGAGAGTTGAACCAGTGGAAAGATCTTCTCTGAGTCCCACACTTATTTGTCTGACAGGTTCAAGGGCCTCAAGCCGACTGTTATCCTTCTCTCCCGAGGAATTTCCGACGCTGAAAGCAGCTGGCGAGCAGGACAAGGTTGGCAAAGAAAAGGGCGCCTTAGATCCGTCGTATGGGCCAGGACCAAGCCTCCGCCCCCAGAGTGAGTGAAGGATTGTGTCTTTCTGCCTTATCCCAACTCAGTAACCCCAGTGCCTCTGGTTTGGGCAGGGAGTGCCAGTTCACAGTAGTAACAAGAGCTCCGTCCTTTTATTACATTTTATCTTTTTATGAGCTTACACATGTCAGGCTGCTTAGCAGATGATCACAGATTGGCATGTGGTGCTGATGTTCTGTGGTCCAGACAGCCAAGTATGGACTGTGAGCTAATGTTAATAAAAATTGGTGTGTGATGTTGCAAAGCAGGCCCTTTCCTGCCTTTGTATGAGCCACAGTGAAATTAGTGTGTGGTGTAATGTGGCTTCTCTTTGAGTGTTTTTGCATCTAATTGACCTTAATTCTGCAGGGTAAGGACTGTGGAGATAGGGGGCATTCTGGTAGGAGTTCAGGTTTATTGGCAAACAAGGACACCACTGGTGCTGCAATTACTTAGTAATAGCTGATGGTGCTCCTCTCTTAAGAAAATAAACACAGTTGGAAATCTTCCTTGGTCCTTGATATTGTTCTACAACCTTGTGGTAATTGGGGCTTGACCAGAGTACTTGAGGTTTCAAGACTTTCTCTCCAAGTGGCCACCTGCATTTACAAATATTAACATAATTATGACCTCTTTCCCAGATGTCACCAGTTGGAGGGAGGGCGGTGGGAGGAACGTCACCTCTGCCACATCTCTGACCGCCTCCCCTGCTGAGCTGGGCAGCAAGACCTCGAGCACTGGAGATGGAGCCCCCTCCTCAGCGAGCGCCAGCGACGCCAAGGAGCCGTCTCTCCGCCCAGCTCAGCCCGTCCGCAAAGGGGCTTCGCAGTTCATGGGAAACGTCTACCAGCCACCCACATACCATGACATGCTACCTGCTTTTGTGAGTGATCTTTCCTCCACACCTTTGTGATGTCCTTTGTTCTTAACATGAGGTTGAAGTCAGCTGAGATGTGTTTTCTGGACTCTCAGCTGGCCTGTCAGGGCTTGCTCAGGGATGCTTCGCTTGATGTGATTTTAGTTTGTATAGCACAGCCTTGCTCAGCCCAAAGAGAAGTTGTCCCTTTCCCTCTGGAGCTGGAGAGGGAACCATGAGCATGTGGCCTGTTGGACAGCCAGATGTGAAATGTTTGTTTCCCTTTTGTGCAAGTGCAGCTGCCATGCACATGCTGTAACCTAATCTGGGTAAACCTTCCTGTGGCCAGGAGAAAAACCAGGCTGTTCTGCTTCACCTCATTGCAGATGTGTCCACAACAGCCATCTGAGACCCCTGCATCACTGGACCGAGGCTCTTTCCCTGTTCCTCAGCTTCGCCTTGAGCCCCGGGTACCTTTCAGACAATTCCAGATGAATGACCAGGATGGGTAAGGATGCCATCATTTTCCCACTTGAGAGGCAGGTTCAGGGGGTGAAATGTTACAAGGCTGTGAGTGCTGTGTGTCTGAAGAGCAGGTGGACGTGGGAGCTGGTGTGTGATCCTGGACTGGAGGGGTTGCAGGTCTGTCTAAGTTTTGGGAAGTGGTACCAGGTCCTAGACAAGGAGAAGAAACTGCTGAACAAGGGAGAGAAACTTGGATGCCTTGTATTTAAGTGCATACTAGCAAAGGGCTGATTCAGTGTTACAAACTCAGTGCTGCATTCTTTGGTTTTCTTTTTGTTGTTTCTGACCAATTTTGTGTTTTTCTGCAGAAAAGAGAACAGGCTCAGCCTGTCTCGCCCAACGCGCCCAGTTCGGCAGCAGCTGGAGCGAGTGCCTCGGCCCACCATCATCAATGCAGAGAACCTGAAGGGGCTGGATGAGCTGGACAATGATGCAGATGATGGATGGGCAGGTAAAGTGCCTTCATCCTCGAGCTTTGTGTAGCTGTGAAATTTCTGTTGGTGTAAATGATGACACAATGGATCCTTCTGATCTTTCCATCACATTGTGCTCAAGGAATTGGATCTGAAGACTCCTAAAATCTGAAAACACCAAGTACAGCAGGAGGGATAGCACTGTGGGTGCTGGGAAGGAGGGTTAGTCCTGCCTTTTCAGTCATGGCATCCAGTTGCACACAGTCTGGCACGGTGACTGTCCCCTCACTTGCAGCCCCCACTCCCAGGCTGTTTGCTGCTCCTCCTCTGGGACCAGCCCAACTGTTCAGTAGTGTGTGTCCACACTGGTCACATCATTTCTTGCCTGATCTAGTTCAAGTTGTCCCTGCTCATTGAGGGAGGTTGGTAGATGACATTAAGGGTCCCTTCCAACCTAAACAGTTTTGTGATTTCCAGGACCAGTGCTGGACATTTGGCTTTTTGAGTAGTTCATGCCAAGCCTGTGTGTCCTGTAATTTAGTGCTAAAGAGGGGCATAAGCTTTATCAGGACATGGGACCTGTTTCTTTCCTCTCATAAATCTGTTCTCCCTTGCTACCTTTGTAGGCATTCATGATGAAGTGGATTACTCTGAGAAACTAAAGTTTAGTGAAGATGAAGAAGAGGAAGAAACTGTTAAAGATGGACGACAGAAGTGGTAAGAAGTCACTCTATTTACACCTACAGTTGTTTCAGTAAAAAGGAGCAATACCAGGATCTTTAAAAACTTGTTCTAAATGTGGAGTCTTGATCCCTCTGATTTGTTGCTGTGACTTCATTGATTTTACTCGGCAGTGTTTGAGTGTTCTTCAAGGATATGTGTAGGTCTAGCAGCTGACTGCCAGTTTGCCAGGCTTTTTTCCTCTTCTTTTCTTACCTTTATCCTGCTGCACAAAAGTGGAGTTGATCCTTATGCACCTTAAGAGAAGCACATCACTTGTTCTGGTGGTTTTTTGTGAGCTTTCCATTTTTTTTACAGTCAGTTGCCTTTGCCACTTCATCAGGCTGTAAGTGCTTTTTGAGGCAAGTAGCAAATGCAATAATAAAGCTGTTTATGTGACAGGAACAGCTGGGATCCCAGAAGGCAGAGACAGCTGTCCCTGAGCTCTGCAGACAGTGCAGATGTCAAGCACACCTTGGAGGAGGGAAAGAATTGGAATGATTCAGTCGGCTTGTCCCGGCCAGTCCGGAAAGCACAGGATTCACAGCAGCCTCCAAGGAAGCTGAATGGCTGGAGCTCTTCCTCAGAGTACCAGGTAGGTTGAACTCATGTGGGTGAGCTGGAAGCCCATCACTGTCCTTAAGAGGCCAATTTGACGTTTTCTTGGAAATGGGATGCTGATGAATTTCTCTAGTCTTACTTTATGTCCACCTGGAGAGAAATCTATCTGCATAGTACTTCCTCTAGAGAAAAGGGATTGAAGCTGGTCCAGAACAGTGGGGTTGTCAGTGAGAAAATGGAGTTACCGAACCAAATAGCAATAACTCTTCCCAGTAAAAGGGGGATTTGTGCTTGAAGATGGAGGGGAGGGAGTCAGAAAAGGGAATATTGTCAGCCTGGGACGCAGATCTCAAGATAGAGGAACTGGTTGGGTCATGCTTATGGAGGAATGTTTATTTTCCTCTGGCAGAAGCCTGCACTGGGAAGTGTTCTCAGACAGCAGTCCCTCGAGGATAAAGAAGAAAAGGTGCCTGTGAGACAAAAGTTTGTGCACTCTGAGATCTCTGAGGCTGTCGAGAGAGCCAGGAGGCGACGGGAGGAGGAGGAGCGGCGAGCCAGGGAGGAGCGCCTGGCGGCCTGTGCTGCTAAGCTCAAGCAACTTGATCAGAAATGCAAACTGGCTCAGAAGAGTGGGGAGACACAGAAACACACAGAGACTGAAGATGTGCGACCTCCCAGCACAGAGAAAAACACTGCACAAGAGAATGGCCACGCTTTCCGTAAAGGTACAGAAACACTGCCTGTAGAAACTGCTTTTTTTTTTTGCCTTTGTACTGATCTCTTACCTGGAGTGAGGGAGTTCCTGGGAGGAAATTTTTGTTGGTGTAAATGATGACACAATGGATCCTTCTGATCCTTCCATCACATTGTGCTCAAGGAACTGGATCTGAAGACTCCTAAAATCTGAAAACACCAAGTACAGCAGGAGGGATAGCACTGTGGGTGCTGGGAAGGAGAGTTAGTCCTGCCCTCCTGGGAGGGAGTGTTCAGAGGGTCCTTCAGCTGCCCTTGAGAGATCAGCTGCTGCTTGTATTCTGCAGAGTATTTTGTGTTGTTCACAAAGGTTGATTAAATCAAAAAAAGCTATTAAAATAAATGCAAACTTCTTTAGTTGCCTTTATCTGTGCTCAGTGAGCTGTGCTAGCAGAGGCCTTGTTAGAATGGGCCTCGTGGGCTTCTCATGATTGGATGATAATATTAAGTGTTCAGGGCCATAGATCAAAAAACCAGTGAATGCTGGCAAGTTTAAGGACTCACAGGGGAAAAGGACTTTCTCCCCAGTGCTTAACCAGAAGGCTGATAGCAAAGGAGGATCTCAGAATTTATAATTCAAACAAGATGGACAAAGGGCTGTCAAGATAAAAGATGTGCTATATATGATTGTGGTAAGGTTCAGCCATATATTGCAGTCAGGACATGCTCACAGCTGTGTATGTTGTGTGGTGGTGGTGCACTCCCAGTTCTGTCATTAGCAGGCTTTTGAGGGCTTGTTTTCTTCTCTGCAGCAACCCCTGAGTTTCACACACAGGATGCCTCTGCTGGCTATCTGGAAGAGGAGAATCCTGCTCCAGCAGCAGCAGCCCAAAGCAGCAGTGAGGAGGAGCTCAGAGAAGCTCCCTCACCAGCACAAGAATTCAACAAATATCAGAAGTCCCTTCCCCCACGATTCCAGAGGCAGCAGCAGCAACAACAGCAGCAGGTAAATGGCTCACAACCCCTTTTCTGGACCCCCACTAAACCATTGTGTTTGCTCAGTTCTCAACACCATTAGTCTTTGGGCTGGGAGGAGATAAATGGGGTTTTACCCTGACCTTTTTCAGTACTTCTGATCCTGGAAATATCCTGTCTGATTGGGTAAAAAGGCTCTGTGTGGCCTGCATGAGTTTTCCTTGCACCCTGTGATGCTGGAGCTGTTGTGGGTAGGGCTCAGCCAGGTTTGTCACTTGCTTGGGAGAAAAAAGAGTGCTGTCAGAAATGTGACTTGTCTTGCATGGTTGTCTGGGCATCTCCTGAGAATGGGAACTCTTAGGACTGGGTGGTTTGGGGTAGAGCTTTGGGTTGTAAATGTGCCTGAACAGGAGAAGCTGGGGATGTTCCCACATCCAAAACCATAAGCACATCTATGGCTGTCTCGGTGCTTGTGTAGGCCTGGCCCAGGGAAGCTTCTGTTCCTTGGGCTAACCTTGAACCTGATGAACATATCTGGCACAAGATGAGCTGCTGTTCTTCAGCACTGCTGCAGTGCTTGAACACACAGGACAAGGGAAGGGAAAACCATTGGGATTCAACTGCTTCCATGTCACTCAGCACTTTCTGTGTCCTTAGCGTTGTAGGTATGGGCAGCCATTTGCCAGGGTCAAACTGTGCTTAGGTTGGCAAGTTGCTGTGCTGTTTCTGGACTGGGAGGGAGTTCTGGAGTGGCACACTTCTCATTGCACCTCCTGCCTTTGCAGAGGACTGGTCCTTTGCTCTGCTCTTATCTAATGCCTACTAAGGTTCTTTCTATGAGGCTCTTTCAGATCATTGTTTCCTTTGCGCCATAAAAATGTTTGGTCTTAAATGTTTCATTTTTGTTGCATTGAAAATTCTTCTGGGGCACTGAGACATGAGCTGAAGTGCTTTGTGCATCTTGGCTCCTGCCTGACCTTTCAGTGCTGTATGTGCCATACGTGCTGTGCAGATGCAGTGAGCCTTTATAGGGCAGCAGAGCCAAACCAAGGGACAGAGTATTCAGGCTTCAGATAATGCGAAGTTAATTGCCATTCTTCATAAAATAACCACTTGAAATGGAATATAATCAACACTGCTGCAGATCTTAGTGAGGAGCTCACAATTGGCTTTTGCTCAGTAATTGCTCTTTTATGGATGTTCCCTGTGCTCGTTGCTCAGCAGTTGACATTTTCATGATTCAGATGTACAGCAGCAAACGCTGCTTAATGTTACTCTTGAAAGAGATGCTCTTAAACTAAAAAGAATTGGATGTCTTTGTTGTCATGCTAATAATACCACAGGTCATCACTGCTGGAAGAACATGAAGTTTTATTTAGTTTTCTCTTATCCTCTGTGATGTTAGTATGTATGAGGCAGTGCATGTTTTGGCTGGCTTGTATTGCTGCTTTGGTAGCTCCATGAAAAGAATAAAATTGGAAAGTGTTGGTATTGTGAAGGAAATATTTTCTCCAAGGTACCAGAAGACTAGATAATGTGGATATAATCTGCATTTATCAGAGCCTTCCTTGCTGTAATGATGTGTCAGATTCAGATTTCAAGGTGTCTCTTTTGCTCTGCAGCTGGGGATTGGCTTTTTAAAATACAGTTGCAGTGCCTGACACTGTTGTAAGCTTGGCAAAAAAATAGGGTGGCACGTTTCACAAGTAAGTAGATGCATTTCATGTTAATTGGAGCTGTTTAGTGTTAAAAAGTTTTCTTCAGGACACAAAACTCCCTTCAAATACATATTCTTTCTGGACCTTCAGCAAAAGTTAAATGTCAAATCAGATTAACATCATGACAGTCCTCAGCTAAGGGAAGGTGGACTGGCCATGTGGGAGATGGAGAAACGACCTGCAAGTCCCAGCCTGTCTCTGAAGGATGCCCAGGAAACACTGTAAAATATTAATAGCTCTCTTAATGTGGTTTAGGTTTTTATCTAATCTGTTAAGCTGACAGGAGTGGAACTAATATATATCCACAATAAATAAATTAGAGATGCATTTCCTGAAAAATGCAATGTCTTCTAAAGTATTTGGTTCTAGTTATGGAGTGGTGTTGAACAGGAAGCTGTCCTGTATTCATAGGAATGTTGAGAAGATGCAAATTGTGGTCTTAAAGCTGATCCCTTGTGTTTGGCCACATAGCCTGACCCACGGTGGTGTGATAGCCTGGCTGCTCTGGTATTTACAGAATAACAACTGCCACATTCCCAGCTGGTAGAGAATTACCCCTCTCTGCTCCACCCTGCCATCTGATTAGGGATTGAGCCTTTGATGGATGCCATGTGTTTTCCTTTGGCTGCCCAGTGTGATTGCTGGCACCCCAGCCATGTCCAATGGTGTTCCCTGCAGGAGCAGCTGTACAAGATGCAGCACTGGCAGCAGCAGGTCTATCCTCCCCCGTCGCACTCCCATCCGCAGCGGACGTTCTACCCGCCGCACCCGCAGATGCTCGGCTTCGATCCCCGCTGGATGATGATGCCCTCCTACATGGACCCTCGCATGGCCCAGAGTCGCACCCCTGTGGATTTCTACCCCTCAGCCCTTCACCCTTCAGGTGAGGTGTTGGCAGTGTTTGTCTTGGCTGTTGGGTTGGTTCGTATCTGGGAATTTGCTGTGTGTCTTAACCTCTGTCCAGACTTTGCGTTCTGGTTGGCACCTGTTCTCTAGGGATGACAAGGCTGGCTGCAGTGGGCAGTGGTGGGTGACTGGGAGGGAGTTTATGTGGACATGTGTCTATCCATTCTCTGCACTGCAGTGGGAGGCCTTCCCTGACTGCTTTGTGACCTTAGTGGTTGTGACTGACCTTGCCCTTGGAGGAAGGGGTAGCAGATCCACTGATCTTGCCTGTTGGAGAAGAAGGATGAGTTTTGTAATCATGTGAAATTTTAATAGCCCCCCCTTTAGGAAATATGATGGAGAAACTCTAGTTCCTGAACTGTGTGCACTTTGCACCTTCATATCTTGTTACTAATCTTCAGAGGTGTGAACGTAAACATTAGGATGCATAAATCATTCTCTGGAGTTTGTGGATTGCTTGATCCCAAGCCAGTGATGGTGTGTAGTGTCTGTGTGGGCTGGGCTTTGAGAGCTGTGTCATCTTGTGTATCACTCAAGGTGTATTTCCCAGCAGTGCATTTTTTAAGCACAGGCTTCCCTTTACAAGGCAGGTTTCCATGGCTGCAGTCGCCTGCTGCCCGAGAAGGAAGGGGAGTCAAGCTAGGGGATTGTTAAATTCTTCTTGTCTGTGAAATCCTGGTACTAATGGCATGAACTCTGTTGTGAGCAGGAATTATGAAGCCCATGATTCAGCAGGACTCCATTGGTGGGAGCAGCTGTCGGTCTGAAGATCAGAACTGTCAGGTGGGGCAGGCAGAGAGGAAAACTGCTCCCTTGGATCCTGTGCCAGTGTGGGGCCAGGACAGCTACACATCCCTGCAGAGCAAAGGATACTCCCTGTCACATCAAAAACAGGCTGACAACATGAGCATGGAGGGGCTGCATGCCAGGTGAGTGCAGAATTCCCCTGTCCCCATGCATGCTGGGGTGGGAGGTGCTGCTGTAAGCCACTGAAAAGCTGGCCTGAAGGATGTCTGTGAACAGACCCAGCTACTGATCTGGGAGCACCCTTCCACTCCTGAGTGTTTTAGCTGTGGAGGTGTTTATAGACTGAGCTATTCAGAAGTTTTCGATCTGGCCAGCTTGGAGCCTGTTTGGAGGGAGAAGGGGAGCCTGATGCTTGCTAGTTTGTCTCCTACTTTTTTTTTTTGACATTGTAAAACCAACTCTTTGTTTTCAGATCTCCACATCATAGGAGGTTAAATCTCCCTTCATTTCTTAAGTTTGCTGCCCATCATAGGAACTGTTTTCTTTATTATGCATTGATTTCACAAATCAGGCAGTACAGCCTCGGGCCATAGCAGCTCTGCCCAGTATTTTGGTATTTAAAGGTTCAGTACCTCAGCATAAACCTCAGTTTTCTTTTTTTCACCTCTTGTGTCCAACCTGGTCCCTTGGAGATGTGCTGTGCTCTGCATTACCTGACTTTCCTTTGTTTGTGTCATTCTCAGGAATGAAAGTTACTCTGCTTCTGGAAGGCCAGAGAGTCTGAGCACTCAGCGAGATCTCTTTGAGGAGAGAGGGGAAGAGTATTTGAATGCTTTTGACAAGAAGGCCCAAGCAGACTTTGACAGCTGCCTGTCTTCTCAGAGGATAGGTCAGGATCTCTTGTTCCAGCATCAGGAGAGTGTGCAGGAAGCCTGTCCTGCTGGCAACCGCCATGCTAACCTGAGGTGCTCACCCCTCGAGCCTGATTTTATCCAAGCAGAGAAGAAGGCTGAATATAATGGTTGGGATATCAGCCACCATCAGAAACCTGCAGAGACAGCAACAGAAACAGCTGAAGAAGTACCCCGGGATGAGCAGTCATTCAGTGCTGACCCATGGAAGAAAGAAGGAGCCAGTACCAAACAGGCCACTGAAGAGACACCAGAGTGGGCTCCTGAGAGCCGCAGCACCAGCGGGCAGCACCAGGAGCAGATGGGGAGGACACGGCGGTCAGGCCCCATTAAAAAACCAGTCCTGAAAGCCCTCAAGGTGGAAGAGAAGGAGAAGGAGATGGAGAAGGTTAAAATGGAGGGAGAGGACAGCTCACGCTCGCTGAAGGAGAAGGCAGCTGCTCAGAAGGTGGAAAATGAGTCAGATGACTCTGCTGCCTTGCTGAACTCCACGCGTTACCTGCTGGATGACAAAGGCTCTTCCCAAACCAGCCTTGCACGAGAGGCTGAGAAATCCCAAGAGGAAGAAGAGGAGGAGGAGGAAGACGAGAAACCAGAAAGAACCTGGGAGAACAAACTATCCAGAGAGAGCAGCGATCTCCCTCCCACAAAAAGAAACAACTGGATCTTCATTGATGAGGAGCAAGCCTTCGGTGGCAGAGGCCAAGGGCGTGGGCGAGGGAGAGGCTTCAGAGAGTTCACTTTCAGAGGCCGAGGCACAGTTGTGAGCAGCAGGGGGGTCTACAACAACAACAACAACCAGAGGAGCAGCCGGGGCCGAGGGCTCCGGGAGTTCAACCAGCCAGAGGACTTCCCCAGAGGCAAACCCAGGCGCCGCATTGCCAGCGAGACACACAGCGAAGGGTCGGAGTACGAGGAGCTCCCCAAGCGTCGCCGGCAGAGGGGCTCAGAGAACAGCAATGAAGGCTCTGTGCTGGACAGGGAGGACAGTGATTTGAAAAAAGGAGACTTCAAAGAGTCTTGGAGGTCCAACAAAATTTATTCTGATGATCACAATAGCCTGGATCCTAAGATGAGGGCTCCGAGAGCCTTTGGGAGATCTCTGCCACCAAGACTGAGCAACTCTGGCTATGGGCGAAGGGGGTTCATGGGTAAGGAGCCCAGCCAGTGGCAAGGCAGGAGTGGGGGCGGAGGGTGGCAGGAGTACAGCCACACGTCTCCATCAGACACCTTTGGGAGCAGGCAGCAGTCTGACAGGGACTACATTCAGGATTCTTACAAACACACGGATTCCTTCTCCAGCCGGGTTTTTGATGAGAGTCATCTGGATGACAAAAGGCACTTTTTCCAGGAGGATTACTCAGCAGATCAGGAGAACATCGAGAACAGGCCCTTCAGGAGGCGCCGTCCTCCCCGCCAGGACAAACCCCCGCGCTTCAGGCGCCTCCGGCAGGAGAGGGAATCGGTCGGGCAGTGGAACCCCGAGGAGGGAGGCCCTAATCTGCTGCCCAGCCAGTGGCCAGGCAGACCCAAGCTGAGCAGTGCAGAGAAGAGCAGCATCTCGGGCAGACGCTCTCCTGAACTGTCCTACCAGAACTCTTCGGACCATGCCAATGAGGAGTGGGAGACAGCGTCTGAGAGCAGTGACTTCAGCGAGCGGCGCGACAGGAGAGATGGAGTTCCAGAGAGTGAGGGCCAGCTGGAAAGTGGCCTTGGCACTGGGAGCTTGGGAGAGAAGAGGGAAATGGCAAAGAGGAGCTTCTCAAGCCAGAGGCCGCTGGTGGACAGGCAGAGCCGCAAGGCTGAGCCGGCAGGGTTTGCAGAGCAGTCTGTCAGGACTGGTGTGGGAGCAACTTCCAGATATGAGAGCCAGCAGAATGGGAACCTGATAAAGAGCAAAAGGTAAAGTTGTTTTCTTATCTGTGTTACCTGCAGATGTTGACAGAGAGGACACACATCCCATGCATTTTCTTCTTGTGGCTTTTATTCGCGTTCTAGTGACCAAACTAAATCCTTTCCCTTCTTTCTGTGCAGGTCTCCAGAAGAAGGAGGAGGCCTGGGCAACACCAGTGGTGGGAGCAGCCACTCCATTTACAGCTTGGATAGGGCCTCCCACGTGAACTCAGAGAATGCAGAGGGGCCAGGTAAAAAGCCAGAGAAGGAGCACAAATCCACTGCACAAAGAGCAAGTGAGAAGGGAGAGGCCTTGTCACAGTTTGAACTGAGTTATGGAAGTGAGTGTCTTGATTCATTTGTTTCTTTAAGAGGATAATATATTATGGCTGACTACAAGCCAGACTGATTCAATCCAATGCAATTTTTAATATCAAGTTAGGGGCTTTTTTCAACTTATTTACAGAAACAAGAAAATTCTTGTGTATCTAAATAGAAAAACATGGAAGGTAAAATTGTTCTATTTTAAACACAGGCTTTTCAGCCTGACAGTGTCTCTGATGTTTCTTCTATAGAAAGTCTGTGTTTGGGGAGAATATTTCTGTATTTCTCTCTAAGATGCTTATGTATTTTTAGGCTTGAAATTTATATTGTGTGAAGGAAGTGCTTAGAGGCTGAGCTAATGGCAGGGAGGCAAGAAATTTCTGAATAGAGAATTACCTGATTTATCACACAACTGCCATTCCCAAGCTTTCCAGCTGAAGTGTGATCATCTTGAAACAGGGGACAGCAAAGTCCTGCAAGATAAAGTGTCTGGTGGATGTCAGCAATCTACATGATTTTGTTTTCAAAATGTAACTGTGATGTTGCTAGGTGAACTTACTGTGGCATGGATCCTCTTTGGAGCACACTGTTTAAATTACTGCAGTTATAAAGCTTTATATGAGCACACATGAGTGCTGTAATCTCCCCTGTGTACTTTGTTCAGGTACCATCATTGATAATCGAGTGTCAAACACAGCAGAAGAGAATGAAGTTGGTTCCATGGCTGGGGAAGGCTTCATTGAGGTTCTTACTAAAAAGCAGCGTCGTTTGCTGGAAGAGGAGAGAAGGAAGAAGGAGCAGGCTGCTCAGGTGAGGAATGGGAGGCAGAAAAGTTGGAACCTCTTGCATGGTTTGGATTGCAGTCAGAGCAACAGGGCCCCAGAAAGTGTTTGTATGAACAGAAAAACACACAGCTGACAGTGCCAAAGTAGTACAGATCCTGCATTGGCCCCCAGAAACATATTTAGGCTGCTGGTTTGAAAGGGAGAGTTTGATTTCTGATTATTCTTGGCTTGCAGCAGAATTGTTAATTAGGAGTTAAGTTTCTAGAGTGGTCTTCATCCAAAGCAGCTTGGCTCCCTAAGCCAGCTGCTGTCTGTAGTTGGTGGGATATTGGGCAGCAGTGGAGGACTTTACACTCTGTGTTGTTGCCAGAAGAAAATCTCACACCGCAGAAGGCAGCTCTTTCCAGTCCTGTTAGACTGGGAACTTTCCAGTCTTGTTAGACTGGGAACCTCCCAGTCTGACACCTGTGCCTTTCCTGTCACAGGCACCAGCCAAGGCCCGCGTCCTTCAGTCGCGCATTCCGCCACGATTTGCTAAGAAGCAGAACAGCCTGTGCTTGGAGCAGAGTGATGTCACAGTGTCTGGAAACAGCCTGGGCACAGAGATCTGGGAGAGCAACAGCCCAGGTAGGCTTGGGTCTGTTTGTTCCAAAGGGTATCTCAGAGCTGGAGTCCTCTGGTGTGTGCAGCAAGGATGGGGTCCGTGGTTCGGAGGAGACAGCCCTCTCCTGTCTGATGATGGGAGTGGGAGTGGAGCTGGCAGACAAATGGAGTAGCCTCTGTTCTAAGATCCACTGTCATCCTGCTCCTGTTGCTGGCCATGTCTCCTAATCTATTTCTTGGGTCTTTGTTTCATGTCAAGATCCTACTATACAGCATTTTACAGTTGGTTGGGCTGGATCTGCTTGAGACTTTCTTATTTTACTTTCCTACATTTTCTCATCTCTAGCCCTGAACAGATAGTGCCTCCCTTGTTTCTCTCTGTCCTTTCTCCTGTTATGTTCCCTAAGAAATCTCCTCCCTGTTTTCTACTCTCTCCTCATACCCTGTGTTCTCTGCTGCATCATGTCTCAGATGTCTGGGCAACACTTAACTTTCTGAGGTGGTGAAAATACCCTTTCTCATGTCTAGAAATGGAAAGTTGATGGTGTAATGTGGTACAGGCTGTGCTCATAGCTGTGTTTCAAGCAGCTGAACCCTGCCCTCCATTCTCTTCCAGCACTTTCTGTTCAGTCTCCTGGCAGTGATTCCTGGAGCAAGCCTGTAAATACCTTTAATGGTACTGAGTCTAGCACCGAGGTAAGTGGCACCTAAGGTGCCCTTCAGGTATTGTGTGTATAAAGTATTAATGCAGGTGGCTTTTATGCTTCTCATTGCTCCATCTGTGCTTAGTGACTCTCAGCTCTGCTTGTGCCATTTTAAACTCTTTGCAGTTTTAATTTGAGCTTGATGCTGTTCAAATCTTGACCTAGAGAGCCAAGCACTGCTTGGTGTTGTGTGTGGGTATAAATCTGGAGTAACTGTGTGATAGAGCTGTTCCAGGGTTATGCTCATCACTGGGTGCAGGCTGTGGATGAGGAGGGTGGAATCCCAGAGGTTCTCTTTGTTTTGTGCCTGTGAGCAGTGTGTAGCTGTAGCATTGATGCATGAGGGCAGAGGAGTTCCTGAACTCTTCATCTCTGGAGACCAAGAGTTCAGATTTGGTTTGGGTCACATATGAAGCAAATTTGGCAATCTCAGCCTAGTTCTGTGGGACACATTTCCTTAATTTGAAGCCATGGTCTGGTTGGTGCATCAGTCTGAAGTGTCTCAGGGCTGTGTAGAGATGGAGCAGCCAAGGGGTGCTGCAGGTCAGGCCCAACTCCCTTTGCAGTTAACCAGGATGGTGATTTGATAAAGGGACATGATGTTGGTGTTTTCTGGGGTGTGTTTTCCTTGGTGGCGCTGGGTCAGAGTGCGGGGCTTTAACACATCTCGTGCTTTGCATAGCAGGGATTTAAAGGCAGCCAGGGGGACAGTGGCATTGACTTGAGCGCGGAGTCTCGGGAATCCTCGGCCACCTCCTCTCAGCGCAGTTCTCCATATGGCACCCTCAAACCAGAGGAGATGAATGGGGCTGGCCTGGTGGACCCAAAGCCTGACTGCCAGAAGGAACAAGTGCAGAAGCAAACTGATAAAAAGGTAATCTGGATTCGCAGCCAAGCCAGAGCGCAGAGTGAGAGAAGCTTGTGAAGTGGTTGTGTTGTTCTTGGTAGTGTTTTTAAGGCTTGAGGGTGGATTGTTTGGTCTTTGTGTCTCAGCCTCTCTGCTTTCCTGTTAAGGATTCAGATCAAGGCTCAGGACAGAACAAGGAACACAAGCCTGGACCAATCGGCAATGAACGCTCCCTGAAAAACAGAAAGGGTTCGGAGGGAACGGAGCGGCTGGAAGGGAACATTCCCCCTGTTAATGGGGTGGAAATTCACGTGGATTCTGTACTTCCTGTGCCACCCATTGAATTTGGAGTAAATCCTAAAGTGAGGATTGAATTTCATTTTATCTTCTTGGTGATTTGGTCTTGTTGAGATGTGAAAGGTGGTTTGAGGCAGAAGGGTTATTTAGAGGAAGCTTCCAGCTGTGGGTTTGCCTTAGATTTCATTACTGTCCCAAGGACCAGGTGGGGTGGTAACAGAGGTGAGGGACAAAATCACGGCCAAGCTTTTGTGTGCCTCTGGGGGTTGCCTGCTGCTGAGTGCTGAGAAGTGTTTTCTGTTTCCAGCAAGGCTTACTGGAGATCAGTCTTTAGTTTGTAGTTTCATAATTCAGGCTAAAGTCATTAACCATGAAAAGCAGAGGGGTGGCCCATGGACCTGGATTTGAATTTTATGTGTTTTGCTTTTTCAGGACTCTGACTTCAGCTTGCCACCTGGTTCTGCCTCTGGCACTGCAGCTAACCCTGTCACCAAATTGCAGGATGCCTTGGCCAGTAATGTAAGTATTTTTTTTTCTTTTGAATTGATTCATTGGACATACTCCTTAGGTAAACCTCAGATGCTTCCAAAGAAACCAAGCATGTTTGCATCTAACCTCATATTTTGTGCTTGGGCAGCACATGTCACTGAAATGCAAAATGGAAATCTCAAGATCCCTTGGTAAAATGAGTTTCACAAACTCAGAAGTGATGTAGAGAGCAACTTCATTATAATTGTGACCTGTGTAAAGCCATCTCTGAGATGACCAGTTTCTTCCCTGAGACACACAAGTGTTGGATGTAGCCAGGATGCAGACAGTGACATGTTTAGACCCAGACCACCCAGCTTCCTCAGAAGGTTTCATCTGCCACAGCACGGCAGAGAACTGTAACATGGTGGTCAGGCCTTTTTGGAGGTTTCCCAGCTTATTCCAGCCATCTGGATATTTCATTATTCTGTGTGAAAGAGTGAGCACACTGAAAACTCAGGTGGTAGCTCAGCTGTAGACAACAGTGTGGGACACAAACAAAGCTGCTTTTGAAAAGTCTTCAAGTTTGTAGGCTGTTTGGTTTTAATTTTGGAGATTTGTCTTGAAGGATGTTTCTTTTCAGAAACAGGTTTTGTCTGAAACTTAGGTAGTTTCTAAATATGGGATGGGAAGGAGAACTCTTCTACAAATGGAAGTTACTGGATCAAACTGATATTTAAGTGGAAGCTGGTATAGTTGAGCATAGAAGGGGTGTCTTTGCACACAACCAAAGCTTCCTTTATTGCAAGAGCAGAATGTGGTACTTGGCTCCTGCAGTACCACTGGGGACTGAATTCTTGGATGTGCAGTTACTGGAACTGCTCAGCTGAACCTCTGTCAGCCTTGGTGGCTCTTAACATTCTCCTGAGAGTTCACAAATGCTTTTGTGACTCTCCCCTCAGGCAGGGTTAACACAGTCCATTCCCATCCTGCGAAGGGATCATCACCTCCAGCGCTGCATCGGCCTGAACCCCATGTCCTTCCCCACTGCAGACCTTACTCTTAAGGTAAGGAAGCTGAAGGTGTGTGGATACCATGTCTCTGTGAGCAGAGCAGTGAGGGTGGGGAGATCTTTACCAGACTATTTTGCTAAACTTTAATTAGCTTTTTTAAAAGTTGTGCATATGTGCTATTCAACATGACTGCATTCAGGTTTTAAGTCCTGAATTCAGGAAGTCCTTGCCAATTGTAGAACCTGTGCAACAGAGCTTTCCTATTTCAGTACTGGGTAAGGTGGCTACTCAGGGATCCTGGGAAGTCTGGTGGTATAAAGAGAGGGAAAAACCAAACAAAACCCAAGTGTACAAACAAGAACAGCAACAAACCAAACCAAAAGCCACCTCCACCCCAAACTTGAGAAACTCAGCAAATATCAGGGGGTTTGAGTATTAGTGAAGGATTCTTGTCCATTAGAAATTGTTGTAGAACCCCCTGACCTCAGACCTGTCAGCTTTCCACTGTGCCTAGAGTGCAGTGAATTTGAGCTCATAGATGAGCACCTGTAGGCTTTGGTAATGCCCTCCCCATTTGAACTGTCTGTAGTTATTGTTCTTTGTTTCCATAGATGGAGTCTGCTCGTAAAGCTTGGGAAAACTCTCCGAGTTTACCAGAACAGAACTCCCCAGGAGGTGCAGGCTCAGGCATCCAGCCTCCTTCCAGTGTTGGAGCTTCCAACGGTGTCAGCTACAGCTCTTTTGGTGGAGTTTCTATGCCTCCTATGCCTGTGGCGTCTGTAGCACCTTCTGCATCTATTCCAGGTACCTGCAACTGCAGCAGCACTTGCACTGTCTGATTGTTATCTGGGAGTCATGCTCTGGTTCTGGATGAGAGCATGGTGAGAAGAGCTGCTGTGTAGAGTAACTAGCTGGCTGGTGTTTGACATTCTTAATAACTCAGGCAAGACAGGAAGAGGGATTGTCTCCCCACTTTGAAGAATGTGACTGCTGAAAGCTTAATACAAAGATGGCTTTCCCTGTTTAGTGGCAAGTCTCTGATGGCTCAGTAGATCTTGCTTACCCTTTGCTGTGTGCCCAGTAGAATAGAAAGGCTCTGGGGCTTCTACAGTCCCAATGTCATTATCAGCCATTCCTCTGCTTGTTTTGCCATTGAAGTCACAGGTTCTGGGCACCTTTTGCTTACAGCAAAACAACAACTGGCTTATAGCTCACAGAACTCTGGGAGTGGGGAAGGTGTTGCTGTATTTTACCTACAGGAAAAGCTTAACTCAGTCATGTCAGTGTGTATAATTGGGAAGAGCATCTGGAAAGAGGAAATGTACTGGGATCCTCTCCATGGGATGACTCCTGGGTCCCAAAGGGCTTCTCATGTGTGCACTGTTTTTCTCATGTGTCAGTTCAAGAGCAGAGTGAAATGTGTAGTGACTCTGTTATTAGCTTCCACTTGATAAACAGATTGTTCCAAGTCAGGTGATTTCCTTCCTCACCCACCCTAATGTTGCTGCTTAATCCTGTGGTTCAGATCTGCACAAAGGCACAGGAGTGGCACAGCAGTTAGTAATTGGTGCCACCCTTGGGGTGAATATGGCTTCTAGATCTCATGTGTCAAGGCCTTAAACGCCGTGTTTACTCTTGCTGTCTCTCTTAGCTGCAAAGATGAGATGATTGCAGAGCAGATTTCTGGCATTTAGTTTGGAGTACAGGTTACCAACTTCTGAACTGCTAGTGTCTGACTCTTTTTGTGGAGGTGGGAAACCTGGGTTTACATTTAGCCTCTTACAGAAAGGTATGATTAATTCTCAGCAATCCTGCTACTGCTGATGTTGGTATATGGATTTACAGACTCTTCTGAATGGGTGCCATGTTTGTGTTAACTTCTTGAGATGTAGGAAATAGTCCTGACCTGCAGATCTCTGCAGTCTGCTGTGCCTGTATCTCCCCTGTACCTTGAACTCACAGCCTGCCTTTTCTGATGTCCAGGTAACCATATTCCACCCCTGTATCTGGATGGCCACGTGTTTGCAAGTCAGCCCCGCCTGGTCCCCCAGACGATACCTCAGCAGCAAAGCTACCAACAGGTAAGGGAGCAGTACAGCTTGCAAGTGGCATTTAAGAAATAAGGAATAATTTTTCATTTTCATAGCCCAAAGGACTTTAGAAGAGGTTCCCTTTAGGTTCCTTGAATGCTGCTTCCCAGTGGGTGTCAGAGTTTAGTGAAACTGAAGAGAGGGAATTGAGGAGTTCCTCTTCTGTACCAGTGCCCTCAGACTGGTTTTAACTGAAGCAGATGCTGAGGCCTGTGTGGGACAAAGTGACTTTCAGTATATTCCCCAGCCAGTCCATAATAATGAGTAACTTTGCTAGTAAATAGAGTGTTGATAGGGCTGGGTAGAGTACAAGGTAGAGTACAGGCAGGTGAGATTTGGGATTTTCACTGCCTGCTCTGTGTGAGGAGCAGGTTCCCTCATGTCCATCAAATGCCTCTGGGTGCCTGTGCAGTGTTTTCTCAGGCAGTGCTGCTGTTCTGGGGAATGATGCAGGGCTGGGTAAAGGCCACTGTAGGTAATTGTCACTGCAGATGGATTCATGCAGGAAACTCATGGGTTTTTAGCAGCCATGAAGAGTTTTTGGCTCCACTGTACCTCTCAGTAATACTAATTTCTTCTGCAGGCTGCTGCTGCTCAACAGATTCCCATCTCCCTCCACACATCCTTACAGGCCCAAGCTCAGCTTGGACTGAGGGGTGGTCTGCCTGTTTCCCAGTCCCAGGAGATGTACAGTTCCATACAGCCCTTCAGGTAACTGCTTCCTGTTTTCCTTTTCTTGTGACTTGCTCTCTTATGTTCCTGATGTCTGTGTACATTCATCAGACACCCCACACTCATCTTCCCTTTCCCCTTTGTTCAAATGCTGTTTCCTTCCTCTTAGTAACAGTGCCAGTGTAGGGAGCATGAGAGTGAAAAATCTGAATTAGCAGATTAATGCCTCAAAAGCCTAAACACTGAGGTTTTAAAAAAACTGCTTTTTTATTTGCTAAAGCTGTTGGAATCTTTAACTTCTGATTTTTTTTCCTGCTTTGCAAACCTGCTGCAGACTTTAGGTAACCTGGATCCTCCCTTAACTGCCAATCCACAGGTTGTTATATGGGATATTGAAACATAAATGTTAGATACTATACAATGTTGTTCTCTTGAATATTCTGGCAACACAAGGACATGTTTGTAAAAGCCTAAGAGTGGAAGTAAAAAATCCTGGTAACTAAAATGGAAAGTGGTATCACAGCTTGTTTCCAAGCTGTCAGTTCAGTTGTCTGAGAACTGATGGCAGGCCAGATACGGTTTGGCAGGGTGTGTTTGTACAATCTCCAAAGGTTTTGTGCGTAATGACTGAAGCATATTTTTATTCCTGCAGGTCTCAGGTGTACATGCACCCCAGTCTATCCCAGCCCAGCACCATGGTCCTGACAGGAGGCACTGCTCTGAAGCCTCCATATTCCGCCTTCCCAGGCATGCAGCCCTTGGAGGTGGTGAAAACCCAGTCTGGGTCCCCCTATCAGCCCATGAACGGCAGCCAGGCACTGGTTTATGAGGGGCAGATAAACCAGGCTGGTATGGGAGCCTCCCAGATGATGGACTCTCAGCTCACACAGGTTAGGAGCAGGACTGGCGAGCCACTCCTTTGGTCCAGGCTAATTCACAGCCACTTGTTTCTGAGAATGGGTTGTAACATGTCTGTCTGAACTAAACTCTTTGTAAAGAGGCGGAAGATTTCCCCGAGACACTGTTCTGTGAACCATGGTTTCACAAATGCAGCACCTTATTTGATGAGATGGTTGCTAATACCTTGTCTGTCCCTGCTGAGATGTCGTTTTGTCACTTGGAAGTCAAACCTTCCAGTGCTGCATGCATAGGAGGCCATGATGCAATGGTTGTCCTAAAAGCACCTCTTCTGAGAGCCAAATCCCAGTCATCTCTCCCAGCACCTCAGCTTCCAGGGCAACTAGGAACTTGTATTAAAGGCTCATCCGTCTTCTCAGTTCATTTGTCGTCCAAGTCTTATTTGCAACTTCAGCTGATCTGTTTGGCAGAATCCTAACAGGAATTTCAATGTGTGAAAATGTTTTAATAAAGCATGGTTCACATAAAAACATTGAATTCTACTGTGAGCATAGCTGTGTTTGTGGGCATGTGCTCTGATTTTCTGGAGAAATTTGATAATTTTATTAAACTCATCTTACGTTTATCTTGTGCAACTTGTTAAGGTTTATTTTTTGTTTCAGAGGGATTTTTATGTTGTGACTGACGTAAAGAGTTAATCCTGAAAGTAACTTAGGTGAGGAAAATACAGAGAACATTGGCAAAGTAAATATCTGAAGAAATGCTTTATCCATCATAAGCGAGTAACTTGGTTTCTTTTGCCAGCCTTAGATTGGTTTATTTATTTATTCTAAACTGTTGATGGAGCCTCCCAAATCCAGCAATTGTGAGAAAATCAGAGGGAACAGGAGGTGCCTCAGCACCTCAGAGCTACAATATTTTTTGTAATTGCTCTTAATTATGTCCATCAGTGGTTTGAAGCTCACTGTGAAACATGGACCTGAGGTCCCCATCGCTTTCTCTGGAGGTCCAATCCTCAAAATGTTTTGGTGTAAGAGTGTAGGAGATTTTCAAAGGTGAAAACAAAGCACCTGACACTGCACTGTCTGACACTGCCATTGTATGAAGGGAAAACTGACCCATGAAGTGACCAAGAGGAAGACTGGGAAACTAGAAATGGAGGAAAGTCCACGGGCAGTTAGGTTGACTTGATGGCATGTTAAAAACCCAGCTGGTAAGGGTGTTGGCAGCACTGCCAGAGCATCCATTTCAGTGTGACAGTCCCTCTGCTACAGTCATTTGCGTTTATTCCGTGCCAGACTGCGCTGTTTGGGAGCTTCCTTTTGGCAAGGCTGTGCTTTCAGGGTATTGGGAGGCAGCATGTCAAACACGAGACTGTTACTGCCATTGAGGTAACTACATGTCCTTGTCACACAGCTGACAATGCCTGTGCCTGGCTCCCAGCTGCCTCTGCCCCGCTACGGCTCTGGCCAGCAGCCCCTGCTTCTGCCACAGTCCATCCAGCTTCCTCAGGGGCAAAACCTGCCTGTAGGAGCTCCCCGAAGAATCCTCCCTCCTGGATCCCAGCCTTCTGTTCTTGCTGCCAGCAGGGAGGTAAGGATTAACTCCTGGTGCTGCTCGTGGCATAGAGTAACCCCTCCTGCGTTGAAGTTTTACTCCTTGCTTGTCAAAGGGGAGAATGGCTTGTTTGGGATCCTTAAATATCCAAGCCAAGGATTGCTGTTAAAATGAAGGAACCCTTTTCCCCTCATCTCCAAAGTGCAAGCCAGCAGTTTTCAGGGTTTGCTGCTGGTCATCATTCTGTTTCCAGGGAGCCACATCCTGCCTTGATCAGTTTGGAGTCTCCAGTTTTATTACATGTTTACACAGGTTTCCCCAGAGTGCTTGAGGGGTGGTGAGCTCCAGACACAGTTGGAATACTGCCCAGATATTTCACTCTGTTGTGAAGCTTGTCCATTTGAGTAGGTATATTAATGTCATGTCTGGTTTGATGGATTCATATCATAAGTTTGTCTTACTATAGGGGAGAGAGAGCACAGCAGTTAACTTCCAGGTTCTGTACTTGCTTGTGCTGCTGGCTTGGTGCTTTAATACAAACAGATTATTTCACTTACAAGCCTCACTTTCTTCACCTGAAAAATATTTCTTCTTTTAATGGGCATGATGGGGAGAAGGGCAAAGATTTGGCTTAAGTGTTGATATGAAGTGAAGAGTGATTTGTGAATGCAAAGATGATACTCTGTCTCACTCATTTTCCTCTGTAGTCCTCCCAGATGGAAATGAAAGGGTTTCATTTCTCCGATGGTAAACAGAGCATGTCCTCCGGAGGGTCTGTACCGTCCCCACACACGTACAGGTGAGACCTTCACAGAACTTGTGCTCCTTGGGAGAGAAACATGGTGCACCCATCATGCCTGTACAAGATCACCTGAGTTTTCATGTCTAGAACGTGCTCACTTCGGTCCAAATACTCATCTCTAAGTGCATGGTCATGGCTTTCATTGTGGGTGTGGGCCAGTGTGCGTATCCGACCGGTGCTTTGTGGGAAGTGCATGAAGTTGCTTGTTCATTGAGTCTCAGAGGTTGGAATTGGTGTGTGCTTTTGTTCCTTGTGAAGGTGGGAAATCTGAGGATCATTGAATAAATGTTTATGGTCTTGAAGATGGAGTGCTCATGTCTAGATGCATCAGGTCGTTGAAGCTTTTGAGACACTAATTTATTTTTTTTCTCCTAATGGACCCATGTGTTGTCATTTGGACTGTGGAGCTCACTGATCTGCACAGCACAGACTTGTGCCCTGTCTACTGCTGCTTTGCTGTCTTTTTTTTCTTTCACACATGAATAAGGCTCTCATTCCATTGTAGAATTTACTCCATGAATGTTGTCGACTCTTCGATTTCCAGGCCTAGCTCTGCCAGCCCCAGCGGGAAGCCGTCGGGACCAGCAGTGAGCATGGGCTCTGTGCAAGGACACTACGTACAGCAGGTAGTGTACCTGAGTTCCTTGTACAGCCCACAATACCTTCTGCTCTGTTGTGCTTATTCCTTGGGCATAATACCTTCTACAAAAATACCTTCTACACTGTTGTGCTTATGCCTTGGGCTGCAGAGGAATGGCAGAAAGGCCTGTGTAAGTGAAGCTCCATGTGGGAGCTGGTATTTTCTCCTGGGTAGGTAGGTGTTTTACTGAGTCCAGGAGTAATGCTGTGTGATTTGAAAGTCAGGAGAGATGAGTTCTGCTAAGTTCTGCTGTGGAATTTTTATAAGTTACTTGCATTGCCAAATACGCGCGACACTGAGATTCTCAAATGTGAGGTGGTGCAGGAGCAAATTTGATGTCTTGCATGAATGCTGGTCACAGTCTGCTTGTTCTGCCTGCCTAGAGGTGTCTGTCCCAGCTAATGCTTTGGTTTTTGTGTCAAAAGGCAAAGCAGCGGGTGGATGATAACAAAGCCAATCTGGGAGCAGTGAAGCTGCAAGAAACAGCCTCCACAAACCAGATGAAGCCAGTGCGCACAGGAGCGATCAAACCTCAGGCAGTCAAAGTGGAGGAGAGCAAGGCCTAGGAGCACCTCTGATTCCCAGCTGGTCCTGCTGCCTGAGAGGCACCACAGCTTAGACTGGACCCCACTGGATCTCCTGAAAATCTCACCAGATCTCTCCCCACCCCACACTGACTGACTACAGTGACATCATTCAAGCCCCTCTCCCAACAAAGCAGTTTGAAACAGTGGATATGACATTGACCTGCTTGCTTTAAAACAAACCGATCATGTGACTTTTAAGTGGCTTTAGCCATTTTCTTTTTTTTTTTTTTTTAATTTTCCCCCTCCCCAGTCCCATCCACAGGTAGCTGTGATTGCTCACTTGGCAAAGCCCGTCCTTCTCCTTCCCTACTTCTGTCTCAGCAGAGTGGCAACTGGGGGAGAGGGGTTTAGTTTGAGGTTTTTCATTTTAAAGGCAGCTGAGGTTTTTACAAAAAAGCTGTATCTTTGTTTATAGCAGAACTTTTATATGTTCTCTCATTCCCCCCTTCTTTCTGCTTTCCTCATTCCTTTCAGAAAAGAATTCCTTTCAGCTAAAATGATGTTCTGACAAAACTCCGCTTAGTTTTGTATATGGTTCTGTGCTATGTTGAGAGTTCGAGTTTGTTTGGGTGTATTTCCCCAGATGATTTAGCCTTTCAGACTATTTGATTAAAAAAACAGGACAGTTACAACATCTGTTACTTTTTCAGTATTTTTGTTTTAAGCTAGAAGCAATGCTTGCATTAGGAGGAAATGTGTACTAAAGACATGTAGTACATCAGTGCATAAATCCTGAAACTTGCCCACTTCAACACATCTTTGGAGTGCTTTGTGCACAACAAAATTTGGCATTTTCATTTCAAGGAAAAAAACTCAAACCACCAGATTTCTGTTGCAAGCTCATACAGATCTAGGTGTTTAATTTTTCCTTTTTGTGGGTTTCGGATTTTTTTAGTGACTGCAAAACACGCCAAAATGTAAATCATAGATTTACAAAGTTTGTTAGGAAGAAAAAAAAAATTCTCCTCACAGCACATGGGTCAGAAGAGTTGGCTCTAGAGCCAACGGGTCTGTATGGACTACTTTTTGTAGTTGTGATGCTCTCTCAAGCTCCCTGCCTTGGCTGCTCGAATTCTTCGTGTCTCCTGAGACTTGTCCTATATTGTGTTCATCCCTCGGGGCTGCTCTTCTAAGCTTTGCTCTTTTCCCTGAGTCTTGCTTTCCATTCCTCTAGTCCACGGCCTTTTGTAAAATTTGCATAGAAATACTTTGGTAAGGGAGCCCCTCTGCAAGGCACACTTGGAACCTCCTGTTTTGGGTTGGAAGCACGTGGTTACAGAGGCAGTTTGGAATCATCCTTCTCCTCTCCTTCCCCAGGTGAACAGCAAAAGGTTCTTTACTCTGATGCAGTTGCATATAGTGTGTGTACAGCATCGTCACCTCACCACTCCTCTCCAGTATTTGATGATCTACACAAGGAAGATCCCAGTGGGAGAGGTTGGGTTTTATTTCTTTGGCTGTTTGGTTTTGGTTTGTGTGCGTGTGTGTGTGTGCGCGTGTGTACGTAGATTTTTTAGGACGGACTTAAAAGTTCCTGAAAGGGCTTGGGAGTCCTTCACCTGATGGTAGTCTAAAGTAAAAACTACTTTCAGCTAACTTGGTTTGTGTTGTTTAGCTCTTTCAAAATGTATAGTAGGCTGGTCACTCTGAAGTGAGGGACAGAACCATTTTTGGAGATGGTAGCTTGCTCACGGGCTGTGCGTCGGCCTCTGCTGGGTGGCAGAAAGTCATTTGGTGGTGGTTCCAAAGAAGATATTTTGAACAAAGAATGTATTGGGGAAGGGATCTGAAAGGTGTTCTTGTTTCTTTGTTTGCTTTTTTTTTTTCCCCCCCACCCCCTCCCCTTTCTGGAAAAAGATCCTTTGTAACTTTGTAAGGATGCATTTGAAGTTTTAAGCTAGGCATAAATATGATTTTTATACAGTAGCTTTAAAGAGCTTAGAGACCTAAACTAGCTTAGGCATAGTAATGTCCCCTCTCCACAGGTGTCCCCATGGATCATGGCAGAGAACCCGAAGGGAAAGGGATAGGATGGTACTTTAAGAAAAAATAAGAGCTCTTTTTTTTCTTAGGTTTTATGGATTTTAATTTCAGAGCAGAGTGTGCCAGCATCTCTCTAGCATCCTCCTTAAAGTACAGGGTTTGAGATTTAGTGACAAATTATTTCCCTAACCTTCAGACATCTCCCAGATCTGCATCCTCATCTGCTAGTCCTGCTCCCAGTGTTTTCCAAAGATTGCACCTCCAGTAAGTCACCCCACCCTCGTTTATATTTTCTCCCTTGAAATACCATTAACAGCAGAATTGTCTGTTTGGGATTTTTTTATTATCCTTCTGCCCAGCTGGCCCTAGCTAATATGAGCCCAGAATCTAACTAATGGCTAAAGAGACTTACCTGAGCCCCCCTCTTCTCATCTCTTCCCTACTCTAGACACACTACTTCAGCTTTACAAAGACACTAACCTCCTTCCTCCCACCTGTGTGACTTCAAAACGGTCAAACGTGTTGGAGAAACTGGGTTATTGCAAAATCCAAGTTACTGCAGTCCCTCTGGTGTAAATGCCATCAGAACTATGAAACTTGCTGTTGAAAAAGGTCACCCTTCTTTCTCTTTTAATCCCTCCATTCCTTCCCCCAACAGAATAAAACACTAGAATTTATTTATACGTATTTGATGTTGTAGGTCTAGGTGAAAAAGTAATTGTTTCACTGCTCTATTTATATATTATGTCTGAATTATTCTGTGCAGGAAAGGCCAAGAAATGCATGTGAGCTTCATTCCATTTCTCAACTTTGCGTGACTGTCAGCTGCAGTTGGCAAGACTCTCTCACTTAGTGGAGTTTTGTGTGATGGAAAGCAGTTTTAGAGCCCAAATTTCTACGGTGCAATATCCTTCTCTGGCATATATTTTTGCTTGTTTGTTTGTTTGTTTGTTTGTTTAAAGCCTAGTCCGAAGTTAGTGCAGTTTGTGGTGCTCTGGAGTCAAAAGGAAAAGCCTCTGATCCTCAAAGGAGCAGAAATGCCAAGGGAGCTGGAATGCTGATAAAAATCCAGCGTGGAGGGGAGGATGGAGATGCACAGAATGTACCAATACAGTTAAGAGGGTTCTGCTTGCTGTCTGCACTGCTGAAGGGTTGATTTATTGCTGATCTATTCCTTTGTGAGTTGCTTTTGCTTTGACTGGAAGTTAGGTACCAAACTGCAGACTCCTTCTGCTGGGAAAGGTGCAGGGTGCAGTGGGAGGGAAAGGTGGAGCCCATCTTTCCAGCAACAGTGGGTGAAGCAGGAATGTCCAGAGGCTAACTCTGCTGCTCATCTTCAGCAGAGGGTCTGAAGAACCTGTGTGCTCAGTCACACAGTGAGTCATGGCCAGCTCCAGCCAGTGCTGCTTTCCTCACCACTTCTGCTGTTAGCTCTTGATTTAAAAACAAATCAACATTGAAGTCTGGGAAGAAAAAAAAAAAAAAATAAAAGGGGGTGGGTGGGAAAGGCACTCCAGTATATTTTAAATATACAAGCAGAAGCAGCACAGTCACCAGTGACAGGTATTGCTGTTGATGTTCCATAGCTTGCTCCTGGCTGTGCCAGCTGTGCAGTGTCAGCACCTCTGGATGTTTGCTGCCCCTTGCACTCCCGTGTGTGTGGCGTTCACTCCATCAACACCTTCCTTGCAGGAATGCTGCAAAGCCACAAGCTGCCCTGTGGTTCCTGTGTATTTGTAGATAGGTATTCAAAATGAGCCCGGTGTTTTTGCTGTGTCTCACCTCTTGGCTACTCCAGTCACGTTGCAGCCAGCACCCCTGCATGCCAGGCCCTCTTTCTGTTGCATTTTCTTAGCCCTCCCTTTTGCTCCAGGCTGGTTAAGCACAGGTTAATTCCTTGTAGCACTGGTTATTTTTTATTCAGCAACCCAGTTTCTTCATAAGAAAGTTGCATTTGTGAATAAAATTTAATTTACGACAGCCACTAGCGTGCTTAGCTGTGGCCCATAGACAGAAGTGTATTTTCTGAAGCAAAAAAGAGACAGTAGAGTCCAGCTGTTCTTGTTGTTTATTTTAATTCAAAGACCATCAGGTTTTCCAGTGGCCATAGACACTCCCTTGGTTTAGTGGCTTGTTCTGGCTGCTCCAGATGTCCTTGACTGTCCCCAGGAATCACAGCTGCAGCAGTGAGGCGCTCACCCTTTAGCATGTCTCGAGGCATTGTCCTTAGCTGGAATCCTCCCTCTGGTTCTGTATAAATTGCATTTGTTGTTTCTCAAGGGGATATTGTCCTCCTTAAAAGCTTTTAACTTCATGACCTGTATAGTAAATTTTTTTTGGCCTTTCCTCTCTTTGTCTTTTCATGTAGACCAGATATTTGAAAGGGCAGACGATGGATAATTGTGTAACGTGCAACCTGTTTATATTTTTTGGAAACTTTTATTCGGACCGGAATTCGAATCACGGAATCACCAGGCCAGTTGCGGCACACTCTTTATTGCCCTTCTCCTTGTTTCAGTACCTATTGTTTCTCCTTTCAAATATGTGATTGTATTAGCTCTTTCCATATGAAAGAATTCTCCTTATTTAAATAAAAAAAAAAATTAAAAAATAAAGCAGATTATGCTTTTCTCAAATTCCCCAGTCCCTTGTCTGGTTATTTTAGTTAATAATAATAAAGAAACAAAACAACAAAACAAAACCACAAAAAACCCAAACACGCAACAAAAAAGCCCAAGGTTTTTAAAGGTTATGGGGAGGGACACTGTGGTGCCTGGTACGTGGTTATGACCGGGGGCTCAGGTAGTGGCGGGTCCCTCACAGGGGCCATGGCGGGCAGGCCAGGCCCTGTCACCACACACTGCGTTGTCATGGCAACACATCCGGGTTTCCGGGTTCCGCCCCGTGCCGGCGCGTACGTCTGACGTCACATCCGGTGGCGCCAGGTACGGGGCGGGTGGAGCGCGGTGCGCGGAATGGCCACGCCCCCTCCCGGAGCGCGGGGACCGTGTGGGGCGGGGGGGTCCCGGTCTGAGTCCTGATTCCGATCCCAGTCCTAGAGCTGGTCCCGATCTTAGTCCTAATTCCGATCCCAGTCCTAGTGTTCCCCATCGTGGTCTTGGTCCCGACCCTCATTCCGCTCCTAGTGCTGGTTCCCGTCCGTGTTCCCGTCCGTGCCGCTGCGCCGCCGTCACCCCCGACAGCTGAGGGGGGCGGGCGAGGCCTTGGGTTGGGGTTGGTACTTTTGTGCCCCCCAAAAATACTCAGGGGAGGATCCAGGGCTGGATCCAGGGTGGGTGGTGGGGCTTAGTGACGCTGTGAGGGCGGCGTGTGGGGTCAGTGGTGCTGCTGTGGGGAACAAGGCGGGGTGGGCACGGTGGTGGCTCTGCTTCACTCCCTTCATAAGGGGTGCGGAGCCTGGCAGAGGTTTGAGGGTGCCCCGAGGGGGTGCTGCCCTCCTGGGCCCTCCACCAGGTGCTCCCCCAGCGCCTGCGAGGGGTGACAGAGCTCAGGTGGGAGCACGGCTCTGCCAGCGGCTCCTGAAAACTTCTGCTCCACGCAGCTTTGTGTTCTGTAGGAGGAGAGAAACCAGGCCAGTGGCACCGCTCTGGATGGTGGTGATGTGCTCACACCTGGCTTTGTTCTCCCCTGATCAAAGCCACGCAGATGGATTTGCTGTGGTAACTTTCCGTTGTGTTGAGGTGAGGAGGCACGGCACCGATTCTCTGCTTTTCTCTGACCTAGCTTTTAGCACTTAAACAGCACCTAAACGTGCTCCAGTAACCAGCTTTTTAATGCACAGGGTGTTTGGAGATTTGCCCCTCCCTTCCCCACTCTCAAAGAAATACCTCGTTTGAAAGGAAATGACTTGTTTGAGGTTTTTGGGTTTTTTAAGCTATCTGAGCTCATAATAGCTGAGTTAGTGAGCTCATCTGGTGCCTGAGCACATGGGCTGTCCATCAGTACCATCAGAATTTGGGCTGTGAGGTTTGCTTTGCACAAAGCAGAATACAGGCTGGAGAACTAAGCTGCAGAGCCAGTGTAAGAATAAACAAGGTTTCTAGTTTACTACTGCAGGCAGAAACAGGGCAGATGAAAAGTGTGTCAGTTCAGTAACTTTATTTTTACAATTAGTTCTGTTGGTAGAATAGAAACACAGAAACATGAAAAGCAAGGAGAATTTTGGGAAATTAATTTCCATGAGCTGTAGCAGAAATTAGGCCTGATGCTTTCTGTGAAGTGTTCAGCCCTCTGTGAGCCAGAGGGTGACTGCTGTTCTCTTCTGCTCTCAAAGGCTCAGACAAACCTTTGACAGGATGTTGGGATTTCTGAAGGAGCCAGTTGTGGTCACTGCAGAGATCAATGTGAACCTTGTGGCACTGACTGTCTTGGCATTAATAAGTCGTCTCTGGGGGCTTTGTTATCCACGTGCTGTGGTGTGAGTAATGAGTTTCTTTTCTACCTGAATCATGCAGACTTGTTTTTCAAACATTTGTGAGCAAAAATGCAGGAGCAGAAGAACTCAGCCTGACTGATGTCAGCCTCTGTAAATCATAGAATCACCAAATCCCAGCCTAGTTTGGGTTGGAAGGGATCTTAAAGCTCATTTTAGTCTGTCCCCTGCCATGGGCAGGGACACCTTCCACTATCCCAGGTGCTCCAGCCCTGTCCAGCCTGGCCTTGGACACTTCCAAGAAGCCACAGCCTGCCCACCTTCCCAGGGAATAATTCTTTCCTAAAAATTAATCTCAGCCCACTCTGTCAGTGTGAAGCCATTCTCCCTTGTCCTGCTCTCTAGGCTGTTGTCTCCTGTAATTTCCTGTATGCTCCCTTCAGGTACCAGGAGGCCACAATTACCTTTTCCAGGCTGAATAATCCCAATACAGTGATAGTCTTTCCCTAATAAAACCCCTGAGGAGAAGGGCCCAAGCTTCAGTGCTTCATTGCATTATTAGCTTTCTGCCAACAAATCAGTGTTTGCTTTCCAGGTATCCCTGCAGGATAATTGCCATTAGATTTGACATGTTTCTGCCTCTGGTGTTTCAGTTTTGATGAAGTTTATTATGGCCAATTCGTTTCACTCTACATGAAGAGGATCTTCTTTGTGGATGACAGTGGGCCACCCTTTGGCCACATGCTGCTGGCCTTGGGAGGTAGGGTCTCCTGGAATTGGGAAGTGCCTGTTGCATGTTGCTGTGGAAGAGAGAGGTGCTGGTTAGAAATTAATCATCACATCCACTAAAGGGGAAAAACACAATGCAGATGAGGCTGATGTAGAGAAAATTGAGTTTTCCTTTATTTAGGATTGTTAGGGGGCTGTTGCATGAGTAGAGGGGGGATGATGAAGCCATGTATCCATCACCTCACTGTTACCCAATCCTTTGGATAAAGAGAAAGGTAAGATGAGAACTGCTAGTGACAAGAAATAGGGAACAAGCCTCAGTTCCTTTCTGTAGCTGAGATACCACAACATGAAAGTGTCTGTGTGGAAGGGAGGGATTAAATATACATCTGACTTTGTCACTGAGTGCCTCTGCACATTCTCAAGCATTGCTGCAAGACAGAACAGTATCAAAGAGGACCCTTTTGGGAAAGAGGGCCTTCATGCAAGGAAAGGTTGTGTGTTTGGGAAATGGTTCCCAATTTAGCACCAGGTTTTTTATGTGCTGTGAGACTGGAAATTCTCTTGTTTATGTTGTAGGTTACTTAGGAGGATTTGATGGAAACTTCCTATGGAACAGGATTGGAGCTGGTAAGAGCTGTTTTTAAGTGTCTCATTCTTTAACAAAAATAAGCAGAATTTCAGCTGACAGATTCCTTTTGCCTGTCTAATGGAAATAACACTTTATCCAACACCTTCATTTCTTTTCCCTTCTTAAGTAAGTCTTCTGCAGGTCTCTAGGCACAAGTTAAAAGCACTATGAATTCATAGCATGAGCTTTCTAAATAAACTAAACAGTTTAAGCAATACAAGATGGACAAATTAGTGCAAGTAGGAGTTAGATTCCTCTAACAGGAAATTCTGTATTGGTCTGTCCTCTGCAGTTGAGTCTCAAACTGGTGGGTCCCTGTTTGCTGTTTTTTGTTTCAGAGTACAGCATGAATGTTCCTGTGTGGTCCCTGAGACTCCTGCCAGCCCTGGCTGGTGCTTTCTGTGTGCCTTTAGCTTACCAGATTTTGGTTGAACTGCACTTCTCCCACTGTGCTGCACTTGGAGCTGCTCTTCTGATTCTCTTGGGTAAGATTGTTCAACTGAGCCCCATTCTTCATACATGGGGAGAAGAGTCCCTTTTCCCCTTAGGAATGTTTAGGGTGGAGTAGCATCTCCCCAGAAAACAGCACATCAGCCCTGGTCTGTGTCAGTCTGTGCTGAGCCTCCCTGGTCTCCTCCATCCTCTCAGCTCTGCAGCAGGCTGCCTTTCTGGGCTTTAGACAAGTTCATTTCAGTTTTAAGCAAAGCAGGCAGCCTTAACAGCCTCACAGGAAACCACATTTCTTGTATCCAAGGAGGCCTGTACTCCCTTCCTCAGAGGTTTACAGCATGAGTTACAACATACTGGTTTTTAACAGCAGGACAACTCAGAACTCATCAAATTTCTTCATCTCCAAACTGCAGCTGTGTCCTTAGCACTGTGATGTGACACTGTTCTGGTGTGTACAACTCAGCTGGTTTTGTTTTCTCTGAGGCTGCTGGCAGCTGCCTGAAAGGGAAAGAGCCTCTCAGCAGCTCTTAGCAGCCTGATAAGAGAAACCTCTCCCAGCTACCAGCTGCTCTGATTCTGGCTCATTGCAGCTCTCTTTCCTGCAGATGTGTTATGGTGCTCATTGCTTGCTGTGCTCACTGCCTGGACTCTGTGCTTTGAGAAGCACTCTCTGGATTTCCCAGAATTGATTTTCTTTGCCTGTGTAGGAGGTGCAGCAGCTTTATCTTCCTCCTGATAGACTTCACTGCTTGCCCACCTTTTTGTCTTGGAAACAGTTATGGTCATGTAATTTGCTCTTGCTGGAAGTTTTTTGCCCCTCTAAACCCAGCACTGCCCATTACAGCCAGCAGGAACTGTCTGTCCCTAAAAGGGCAGGTCCTTGTGATTGTCTGAGTGTGACTGACTTCCCTATAAATGAGTTTCTCTAATTTTGTGTCTGTCTCTCTTTTCCAACAGAGAACTCTCTGATCACTCAATCAAGGTTCATGCTTCTGGAATCAATACTGATTTTTTTTATCCTGCTTGCAGTTTTGTCCTACCTGAAGTTCTACAATTTGCAAAAGCACAGGTAAAGCTGGATTGTCTCTCACCCTGTTGGATATTCTCATGGTGACTTTTTTTTTTTGTGGTCACAAACTGTGTTTTTCTATAAAATCCAATACTTCAACCTCTCATATGACTGCCCCAGAATTTTTTTCCTGAGCAGTGTTAAAGACTATTTTTACTGTTAGCAAGGTTGTCTTTTTAAATTTTAAAACAGAATTAAAACCCCTTGGGAGCACTTTTTTCCCCCACACAGATTTTTTTTTTACTGGAAGGTTTCCTTCTGTGCACAGAAACACTGAGGATAACAGGTCACTTAATGCTCCTTTGTAATTGTTTACAGGCACTGAATTTAGAGATATTTGTCTCTTTTGTTCTCTGATCCTTGCAGAGGATGAAGTAATCCTTAGTAAAATAAAATTATCTTGAAACTGAGCCTAGCAAGTGATTTAATACATTTATCTTTAAGTGCCTTCTGTGGAAGCTGGTGGTTTTGGCTCCTGCTGACTGGAGTAGCCTGTTCTTGTGCAGTTGGGTAAGTGATGATGTCTTACCTGCACTTTAATGCCTGCTGTTCAAGAGAATGTTTGGATATTTATATCTTGTGTTAGGTAAATTGTGTAGTTTTTAACCATGTTCATTTTTTATGCATTTTCTTCTCAGAGTGAAATATATGGGCCTGTTTACCTATCTGCTGCTCTTGGCCACTGCAGGACTCCACTTCTGGCACATGATAGGAGACCAGAACTTGTCAAATGTATGTAGCACAGCATGCAAAAGATATTATTTGTCACTTTTCATGGCAGGAGTCTTTCAATCCCACAGATAATGCAGTCTGTAGCAGGCTTTTGTACTAAAATTCCTTGTCTGGAAGCCCTCCTGTCATAGCACAGCTCCCAGCTCAGTTGCTGGGGAAGATGGAATTTAAGAAAAATATGTGTGTGTGACTGTATTTTGTGCTATGTCTTGGTGATGTGTGACTCAGAACATGCACTTGCCTCACTCACTCCTGCCAGCTCCACTTCAAACCCTTGCTGGAAGTTATCTCAATTGTCCACAAAGTTACAGCTGAATGAGAGCAGTGGGGAAACTTTGAAAAGACAAACAAAACAAGCTAAGTGCTCCAGAATTTTTAATATCTAGAGCATGAAACCAATGAGTTTTCTCTGTTCTTGCAGGTTTCCTTGCTGTGCCATTTTCTAGCCCGGGCTCTGGCCCTCATCATCATCCCCATGGGGCTGTACCTCTCCTTCTTCTACGTTCACTTGGCTTTGCTCTATCGCTCTGGGCCTCATGACCAGATCATGACAAGTGCTTTCCAAGCCAGCTTAGAGGTAAAGGAAATGTGGTCTTGGAAATGATTTATTAGAGAGGAGAGGGGGAAATGTTCACTATTAGATGGTGTTTAATCCTGTTCCTTTGATCCTGCATATTTTTTTCCCTTTTATGTCATGTAACTATTTTGCTGCTGTAGTACTGCTTTAAGGTGAAGCAATAATTACTGAAATCCTAATAACAGATAAAAAGCTTTTCCCAGTGAAGCAAGAACAATATATTCAGTCTTCTGCTGAAGGTTTGTCCCTTCCTGCAGGAAACTCCACAGAAGTAGATACAGTACTGACCTCTCATGTGGTGACATGGTGGAGTGCTTAGCCTGTCTTTTAGAATATGGCTTTAGGGATATTTCCTGAGACCCTGTAGTTTTTTAGTTTTGTAGGTGTTGCTGTATTTATTGATTATGGTGCTGCAAGACTTGATTGTGGTAGATAAAACCAAATGAGAAGGCGCTGTGTGAAGATACTGCTGTGTTGAAGTCTCATATGACTCAACAGAATTTAAACAGTCTCTGGGTTGTTTGTTCTTCTCTGTACTTACCCTGTCCTTGCCCTTCTCAGGGTGGGCTGGCTCGGATCACTCAGGGTCAGCCCTTGGAGGTGGCCTACGGCTCTCAGATCACCCTGCGCAACGTGCTGGGCAAGCCCGTGCAGTGCTGGCTCCACTCCCACACCAACACTTACCCCATCAGGTGAGGAGTCTGCCTGGCTCTCTGTGGGGAGGGAGGAAGTCAGTTCTGCTTCTTCACCTGCAGTTTGGATCCTGGCAATGTCTTCCTTAATCCTTCAGAGTCTGTAGGAATGAATGATCAGTGATGTGGTGCTGGTTTGCACTGCTGGGACTGGAGAGCACAGAGATGCACCTCTAACCTCTGTGGGGTTTTGTAATTTCCTGTGCAGGTATGAGAATGGCCGAGGGAGTTCCCATCAACAGCAGGTGACCTGCTATCCCTTCAAGGATGTGAACAACTGGTGGATTGTCAAAGATCCTGGAATGTGAGTATGCAAGTGTTTTAACTTCAACCTGTATGCTTCCAAAACCCCACCAGGGCTTGGATTGAGTTGGATTCTCTGCTTATGGGTGCAGAAGCCTGGTGTGATCTGAGCAAGTGATTGCAGCTCTTTGCACAATCCTCAATGTGGTAAAAACATTACTGAGAACTCTGAAATTCTGTCTGAGCTGCTCCTGCCAGAACGTGGGCTGTGCTGGGCACAAGGGGAACTTGAAAGACTCACAAGAGTGGAGATTCTTCAGGTGTTTTGCATGAAAGGAAAGCTCTGCTTTTTGAAGTGTGAGCCATGATGTTAGAGTGTCTTGATGAGTTTTATCAAACTTGAATGAGTCTCACAAAAAGAGTAGAAAGCACTTTTGAAAAAAATGAGTAGTTCTTTGCATTAGAAGTGTGGAATGAGTAAGATCTGCCACGTAGGGAAGGATTCCAAGTGGTGCCTGTACCTGAGAGGCCTGGTTAGTGCTGAAGTGTTTTGCCATTGTCACTGTCAGTGCAGAGCAGGACTCTCTGTCCTTGTTTTGCCAGTAAAAGCCTTTGAGTGACATAATTCCATACTGATCAAAAAGTTGCTTTTGTAGGTTTCTTACATTGTTCTGGGAACTGTATAAAGAGTCCTATCAGAAGCACTGTGTGCCATTACAAGTTATATCCACATTGGGAAAGTTTGTCCATGGTGCAAACCTTTCAAGCAGGGACTTTAACACAACCACAGACCACAAATATATTATTAAAATTCTTCAAACGCAAAAGATTCCTGTGAGCATTGGAGGATGTGAAGTCCTCCTATGGAACAGTAAAATACAAGCAGCAGTTCAGTGAACTGCAGTGTTCCCCCTTGCCATGGCCCTGACTAGAAGCAAGGTGAGAGTTCATTCTACATAATGTAAAAGCCATTGATCTCTCCCATAACTCTGCCAAAGTGACAGCAGCTGTAGTACAGCACCCGTTAGACTCAGTGAAGCATTCAGTGTTTCACCCAAGCCACCAAACAGCTGTGTGACAGTAATAACCTTAATTGACTGCTGACTGACCTGGATTCAGACCACTGACCTAATGCCTGGAGTGCCAGTATCCCATTACTGATCCTCTGACTCATTCTGCCCTTAACTCACCTTTGCCTTGATGAGCTTTGTTTCCATTCTGGTACAATCTCTATATTGCTTGAATTTCTCATTTTTTTGCCTAAATGTCTGTCCCTGCCTGCAGCTTTTTGACTTAACAACTTGTTCATGACAAGGTTGTGTTCTATATAAAGAAGGATATAATGTAACCATTTCCCATTTAACCATTTGCTTTGGGTGTCCCTTCACCAGGCAGCAGCTGGTGGTGAGTAACCCACCACGGCCCGTCAGGCACGGCCACATCGTGCAGCTGGTCCATGGCATCACAACGCGCTACCTCAACACGTAAGTCCTTTCCTCGTGCTCTGCTCTGCCAAACCTGCTGGCTCATCCTGCTGGGCTGGCTCTCAGAATAACCACTTAGTGACCTTGATATGCCATAAACTGCCTGTTGTTTGTGGATTTTTACACCAGTGAGCCTTGCAGGGACCTCGTGGTTAGTTCCATACGCCATCCCTGTGGCCCAGAGGATGCTGTATGCATATTTATTTTTTCTGATTGATTTGGCAGTGGGATTTGATCCTAATCACAAATTTCTTAATGGTTGCTTACTACTTCTGTTCTTCCCTACCAGTGGCCTTTAGAGGATTTCACAGTTGTTTACATTTCATGGTAGTTCTGCAGGTTCCTAAATACAAAGTCCCCTCTGTGAGTCTTCATCCTCACCCCTTCATTGCCCCCACTCTGGACAGGTGCAGGTATTTAGTATTTTGTGTGACTTAACCCAAATCCAGCTCCACTGACTTTGATGGCATGCTCCTACCTGCAGGATGTGCTCTGGAAGTTAGGAAGATGTGCTGGAGAATCCGGTGTGCTGTGGCTGATTGCCAGAGATTCTTGCCTCTTTTGAAAGCCTGCAGTATGAAGTTGCCTCCTGACTGCTTCCCAAAGGGCATCTGTGTGTACTTGAATATCACTCAGATTAGGAAGAGGGTTGTTCTGAGCTTGGGTTTTTGCTATGTCCCTTCCAAATCTAATTTGTTCATTATTGGAAACGCCAGTGAACAGCGTCTCTGTTTGTTACAATCAGTGCTTGTTCTTCAGCCTGGCATCGCAGGCATCTGCACTGGCTTCCCCTGAGCCTGTTCCTGGCAGCTCTTGGTTGTGGGAAATGCTCTCTCTCAGGGTAAACAGTGCAATCTCTATAAGTGAGTTACTTTTTGCTTTATTACTGAATCCAGTCTAAGCCAATTCCATATGGGTTTGTTTTGTATAGATATTTGGGAAATGGTGGTGGAGGATCTTCCTTTTTTTGTTTTCTAGGCATGATGTTGCTGCTCCTCTTAGCCCACATTCCCAAGAAGTTTCCTGCTATATCGATTATAACATCTCCATGCCAGCACAGAACCTCTGGAGAGTGGTGAGTGGTCAGAAGGAGGGGAGGAGCTGATCATGCTCAGCAGAAACAGCTGAGACAACATGGATCAAAAGGCATCTTTCTGTTGTAGGAAATTGTAAATCGCGAGTCTGATACGGATGTGTGGAAGACAATTCTGTCAGAAGTGAGGTTTGTTCACGTGAACACCTCTGCAGTGCTAAAGGCAAGTGGGGTTATGTTTATGTGCCTGCAGCTTTTGCTTTGTGCAGTTCTTGTAATCTCAGAAGCTCTGCTCCAAAACAGCTACACCACTATAACAAATAACCGAGTAAGTAAATTAAAGGAAACCATAAACTTGCTCAGTTTGACAGAAGAGCAACATGTGTTTTAGGCAGTCACAAGTATCAAGAGCTGTCCTGCTTCTCAAGGGGTTGTGACCACTGTACACAACAGGGGCTTAGAAACTGATGCTGAGTCTATGTGTCTGTGAGAACAGCTGGAATAATTAAGGATCTTTATTTCTTCACAAAATTTGCCAGAATCACTGATTTTGTGGCTGTAGCATTTACTGAGACAGTTTTGTGTGGTGACTCCTCACACATTTTCTGGCAGTCCCTTTCTGTCATCCAGTGCTCAGGCAGAGCCTGGGAACTTCTTCCAGCCTGAAGTTCAGATTGGTAGAACTTTCAGTTTAAAAGTTCACAGTTGTCTTTCTCTTTTAGCTCAGTGGAGCATCTCTGCCTGAGTGGGGATACCGGCAGCTGGAGGTGGTTGGAGAGAAGCTGTCCAAGGGCTACCACCAGAGCATGGTGTGGAATGTGGAAGAGCACAGATATGGGAAAAGTATGTCTCAGTATGTTTCTGAAGCAGGTTTCACTTCATGGTGATGGGAAGGTGGCACTGTGTGTGTGTTCAGTTGGCTTTACCATGATGTCAGAATCCTTACAAAGTCCCTTCTGCTGCTGCAGTTGATGATGTGTTGGAGAAGGGCTCCTGGGGGAGTGAGGAGCCTGTGTGCTCTCTCCCCTTTCTAGCTCCCTGCGTGTTATGTGGTTATTTTTCTGAGCTTTGCTGTTTTCTTCCAGGCCAAGAGCAAAAAGAGAGGGAAGTGGAACTCCACTCTCCCACACAGATGGACATCAGTAAAAACCTCAGCTTCATGGCAAAGTTCACAGAATTGCAGGTGAGTGTCTTATTCCCTTCATTTTTCCTTCTGCTGCAGACCAGAGACCTGAACATTTGTGCAGTCTCTGAGCCTGAGGATTCATTGTTTAATCCTTGCTGATAGTTTGGCTTCCTCACTGTAAAAAAATGTTTCTGAATGCACTTATAAGGGCATTAAAGACCTGGGCTGTCCAGTAATGAATACCCAAGTGATGGTGTAACAAAAAAGGGGGAGGAAAATTGGTTGGGCATCCAGAAGCTGCCTGAAACTGAACTGTAACGTGTGGTACATGCAGTGAGCAGTGTTGATGCCTCTTATTATCTTTGTAGAAATTCATTAAGGAAAGTGCATTATTTGACCACAAAATCAAACCATTGTATTGATCAGTATCCATATGAGATACATAAAATACTTCTCCACTCCCAGCTTAGGAAATTAACTTCTTAATTTCTTATACCTGTTGTTCCAATTCTGAAAGGCTTCTGCTTACATTTTTTCTTTCTAGTGGAAAATACTCACATTAAAAAATGAAGACACAGAACATAAGTACAGCTCCTCTGCTCTGGACTGGGTCACAATGGACACCAATATTGCCTACTGGCTCCACCCCACCTCGGGGGTGAGTACAAGAGGTAGCAGTAGCTGTGAAGATGTTGAGAAAGCAGAAGAGCTCAGATGTGAGCTCCAGGAGTGGGTCAGAGCAGAGCTGCAGTTTCCAGCCAAGGACTTTTCCTGTATTAATATGTTTTCCATGAGGGGTGAGATATTTATTTTAGCATGAGATACAGCTGTGACAGGAGTTGCTTTTAATTAAATAACGTTTGCTTGTGTTGGTTTTTTTTTAAAGGTAAATTGCAGTTTAACAGTTTCCATTATTGATTTCATGTAGGAGATGAGTTCATCTCCAGTAACATTCTTTAAATGCCTTTCATTACACAAGAGTCTTAAAGCAGCAAATCTATCAGCCAGCTTTGTTCCAGGTTAATAAGCAGGCATATTCTGGAGCTTAATTTAACAAGTCTGTGTAGATAATATTTAAACTTACCTAAAGGAACCACAGCATGTTCCTGCTTCTGGCTTAGACCATCATCTGTCCTGCAGGCCCAGATCCACCTCCTTGGGAATGTTGCCACCTGGGCTTCAGCCAACGCTGCTGCTCTGATCTACCTGTGTCTGTCCCTGTGGTACCTGCTACGGAGAAGGAGGAGGATTTATGACATTCCTGAAGGTCTGGCTGCCCTCTGTGTGTGTGTCCAGCTGGAGCCTGGTGGCTTGTTCTGCTCTGAGATGCTATCTCCTGTCTCCTGCAGATGCCTGGCAGCTCTGGGTGTCAGCAGGAGGCATCTGTGCTGGAGGCTGGGCTGTGAATTACCTGCCCTTCTTCCTGATGGAGAAAACACTTTTCCTGTACCACTACCTGCCTGCTGTCACATTCCAGATTCTCCTGATTCCTGTGGTACTGCAGCATCTGGGTGATCATCTCTGCAGGTATTTGGCTTCAGCAGAATAGTTCTCTTGGAAGGAGCTCCTTTTCCTTTTCTGAACAAGCTGCTGCAGGGAAAGCAGTGGTTTTCCAGCAGTGGCCAAACTCTTATCATTTGCCTTGATGTAACCTGAGTGCTCTTTCCCTCTCTCATCCCAGATCTGTGCTGCTCAAGAGCATGCTGAGTGCCCTGATAGTGGCCTGGTTCTCCTCAGTGTACTTTGTGTACTGCACCTTCAGCCCCCTGACCTACGGGCAGCCCGCGCTGTCCCCCCCAGAGCTCAGGGCCTTGCGCTGGAAGGACACCTGGAACATCCTGATCCGAAAGCACTGACCACTCCAGCCTTGGGACAGCAAAAGGAAACACCTTTTGTGCAAAGCCAAGAATTTATTGTTAGTATTGTGGAAATCTTAACAGTCACTTCAGCTATTTTGTAGTAGTCCAGATCTACTGATTACAGAAGAAAATAAAGGAACACTGTTACAGGAAAAGTCTCAAGAGTAACACAGAACAGTTCCCAGCTTCTGCCCCTCTTACATTCACCCTTCACTGCCCCTCAGGGTGTGAAGCTTGCTGACTTCAGTCTGCAGCATCCCAGGCTCCTTTGCTGGGAAGAGCTGCAACAATTTCTTCTCTTCCCTGGGAGTACAGTGGTGGTTTCTTCCTTCTGGCACTGCCTTGCACTTAAGGCTATTTCATGTGTTCCCTGTGGTCTGCAATCCCATTATATGTTTACTATAAACAGACTCTTTCCAACACATCAGGTACTTTTTTTCTGTTTTCTTTGTTATGCCTGAAACCCAGGTTTTCCCTCTCTAAAGCTTCCCCATCTTTAACAATCAGTAACTGGCCCTGCAGCCTTACAGCATCATTCCATGACTCTATTCCTCAACAATGCATTATTTGCCCCCCAACTTCCAATGCTCTGTTATCATTTCTATTTATGTAAACACAGCATTAAGCTACATTTATAAATAGCTCATTCTGCATAGAATAATGACTTGTTACTATTATCTATTTATAATCATCTGACATAAGCATCACTTTTAAGAAGAGAAGCAAAATAAAAAGACATTAAAAATTGCTGTTACAGCTGAAGAAGGCTTCAGGCAAGCCAGGAATTGAGCCAAAGCCAGAAGAATCCTTTGGCCTTGTGGCACTGATGTGAAGCCTGAGGCCTGTTACCAGCAGTGGCAGTATTGCCATCACACCTCAGATCCCATGGGAAAAGGAACTCTAGGCAAGGTAGGACTGATCCTGCTGACAAGGAAACCTGTTCCAACGTGTGCACATGGGTTCAGGGTGAAAACACTGAAAAAAACACTGAAACCCAGCCCCTGGCCTGGCCTGCACCAGCAGAGAATTCACAGAGAAGAGAGCAGGGGTGAAGGACTGAGGACTCAGTGGGGATCTGTAATGGCTCTGTCCAGGTGTCTGAGCAGGGCTGTAGCACCAGGGCCAAATTCCATTTCTGTATCTCCACGTGGCTGCAGCAGCAGATCCTGCAGGGCAGCCAGAGCAGCATTCCCATACCAGGGGCTCTTGGCTGTGCAGTGCCTCACTGCTCTAACAAATTCTATTCTATTCAATTCTATTCTATTCAATTCAATTCCCTCATCCCCCCGAGGAAGGTATGATCCAACACCACAGTCATTCAAAATAGGTTTTAGTGACTATTCTGCTCCTACTGTAATCAGCCCTGAGAGCTAATGCTTCAGTGCAGTAGCTCATACTCTAAGTTTGACCCTGAGCTAAACAGTACCCAGCAGCAGTCAGGAAATGCTCTGCCTTGTCCTGGGCACTGCAGAAGCACCACTGAACTATCACTGAGACACCAAACCTTCCCCCCTTTCCAGGGCTGAAAAGACTATAGGAATTAAAGTGCAGACTGCAGTTCTTAAGTTTGGATTTTTTTCTCTAAATTTTCAGCTATGACAGAACCAAAGGTAACAATTCTGAGTTAAGGGGAGAAAGAACTGTTGAGTATAAGAGCCCCTCTAGCAGTGTTCCTTTCTGTGCCTTTGTGCATTAGTGCAAGTACCAAAATTATCTTTATAAAAATGGTCATTTCTGATCACTGTTCATTTATTTATTAGCCAAACTAACACACCCACAACCAACACAACCAAACCCTGCTTTTAGAAAATCAGCAAATATGAAAAAGTTCCTCTTAATAACATTTCCCTCCCACCCTCATTCTCAAAATTACACTGTAAGTCCAGACTCAAGAACAGTATCACAAGGACATTTTCAAAGGTCCAACCAGCACTTCATTGCAGATTTTTTTCCCAGACAGACACTTCATGCTGCTGCAGTATCACTTATCTGGGGTAAACTACAGAAACTGGGATATCACTGTTTGTATTTCTTGTCTGCTCTTTTTAGAAAGCCAGACATTCTTGAAGCTGCTGGAGTGCAAGGCAAGTGCTCTGACCCTGTCTGAGGGTACAACATGTCCAGGCAGCTGCTTGTGCCAGCAGGAGGAGGGTCCTGCAATTCCCAGTTTCCCCCTTGCTGACCTCAAGCAGCCATCTCTGGAAGTGGACGGATTCTGCCCAGCAGAATTTGCAACCAGCAGTACAGAAATGCACTAAAAGACACTGACTAGGTCAGGTTTGTTTCCATGAGCAACTCAATCCAGTTGGAGCTCACACATTCAGTAACTGTGGTAAAGCACACTGGGTACAAAAAATATTCATACAGTGTAGCAAGATTCAGGAGCTTGGAAAGGAATAAATTAGGAATCACTAATTAGGAATTAGAACCACTAAACTTCTTGGGCCTGTCCCCTGGTGAACTGCAAGTTCCCATTTATCCCACACAGTCTCTGTCTCACCCCTATCTCAAGGGAGAGGCCTCTACAGGTCAGTCCCTCTGACCCCACAGGCCAGGAGGAAGCTGGCCAGCAGCAGAGCATGGCCACAACTCAAGGTGGAAAAGAGTAAGAGCTTGTTAAAATTAACAGCATCTGAGCTAGTCTTGGATAGAGTGAAAAACACCCAAGAGGCAGATGATCTTCCTGCTACAGATGACCATCAACAGGGAAATGGGGTATCTTGCTAGTGGCCTGATAGTGCTTAATTTTCAGGGGAATCTTCAGCATTAGATCTCATTTTGAAAATTAAAAAAAAGGCAAGTAGCACTGCCTTTAACCAGTTCATCAAGTAACAACTCCAGACATCTCAGGGAGAACAGGGAGGGCTTTGGAGGGAAGAAGGATGGATGGCCAACCCCTTCCTCTCTGTCAGATTGCCACCAGATCCCCTCCGCTGCTAGGACGACTTAAGGGGCACTTCACCAACCATTCCGTGGCTGTCCTTTCCCAAAGTTGTCTTCAGTGTTGGTGTGGACCAGCGGCAAACCCTGGGGCCGTGCGGGTTAGTGCGGGCGGCTGCTGGACTCGAGGTGGGAGCGCTTCCCGGCCGCCAGGACGCCGCTCTCCGCCTGCTCCGGGAACGGCCTCTTGTACGTCCGGCCGTGCCCGTTCAGCGCCCCGCGCTGCCACTTGCAGATGTCACCGTTCAGGATGTCCTGGATGTGCTGCACGATGAGGTTTATGGCAACTGTGGAGAGGAATGGCCAATACAGGACATGAAGGCTCTCCTGGCTATCTAGAAAATGTGGAGCGTCCAGCCCTGCTCAACTCAAGTTTTAACAAGCCCTTAAATTCAAGTCTGCCTGCAGTCTGCAGTGAGGTCAGACCTCAACAGGTCACTTTTCCAGCCCTCCACAAGCTCCCTCCCCTTCCTCAGGAGCAGGCACAAGGCAGCAGTGTGCTCCCACTCTCTTCCCAACCCCAAAGGTGTCTCCCCAGGGAAATCAGAACCCCTTTTACCCATGTTGTCAACTCCTCGGGGGATGATCACATCTGCATACTTCTTTGTCTGCAAAACACAAACAGTGGTGGAGGAGATTAATGGGAAAAATCAGCCTCACTCCAGGAAGAAGCAACCAAAGGCCAGAAAACTGGGCAAAGATGGAAGGTGCTGGTGCTCCAGGGCTGTAAGCTAAAGCTCTCTCTTATGGCAACAACCTAAATGAATTACAATATCACACTGGTAAATGTTCACTGGATTTAAGCCCAGGGATTCTTCTTACTGTCCCTGTGCAGAGAATCACCAGGTGAAAGCAGCAGGTCACGTGTAGAGTCCTTTGCTTTTACCCATCTGAGCTGCCTTCAAACACTGCCCACTTCAGGGAAGGTCTGTTTGCCAAGAGCTGGTTTTAATCAGCATTTCGCAAGCTATTGCTAAATCTCTGCTGAGAGCCAAGGTATCCAATGTGCATGTGAAATTCCTGCCTGCCTCTGATAACATTTTACTGATCTTTGCCGCCATAGCACTCCTGCTTTTTTTTTCCCCCTCACAGTTGGAAAAAAGTTGGCAAATTCAGCATTTCAAGGAGTAGTTTTAGAATCCCAGAATTCCTTTGATCTAGAGCAAGAGGCGCTTGAATTAGCCTTTTACAACTTATTCAATCCACATACTGGATTTTGTTCTCATAGGGTTTTTTTAATTTTACAAATGAATTTGATTATGTGAGCACCTAACTGGCCTCACACTACATGGTGTAGTAAGCAGAGCTAGAATGATCTGCCCCAGGTTTTCACCAGTGTTCCCTCTGAGAAAGACTGTTGGAAACCAAGCTTTTCTTTCTTCCTACAAGACTTAAGAATAAACTGAGAGTGGGAGTGTTTCATTCAGACAGACCCATACTTAAATAGCCCCAGCAGCCAGCAGTGAGAAAACGTGCTTGAGGCATTTCCATGGTACCTCACCAGCACAAGGGACCATTTCAGTTCCTTAACAACCACCTCAAAATGGCTGAGGACGAGGGGAGAGCGTGGGATTTGGGAAACACAAATACCAAAAGCCACCATTGCTGCACCTACAGCAGTTAATTCCCAGCCAACCCTGCTTGTCCAACCCTCTCCAAAGACCCCACAAATGAAATGAATGAAAGGCTTCATACCGGCAAGCAGAACTCCTCAAAGGCAGGTTTGACAAACGTGGTGTACTGGGTCAGGATCTGCTCCAGGTCCCTCCCACGTTTCATATCTCGCAGAACTGGGATGGGGAGATAAAAGCCCTGAGTGCTGTGCCATGGTGGGGATGGATAAGGAGCAGGGGCAGAGCAGGGCTTCACCTCTGCGCGACAGCCGCACGTCAGAGTCCGTGTCCACAAAGAGACGCAGGTGGAACATGTCCCGAATGTCCTGGTTGTAGAAAACCAGGATCCCCTCAAAGAGAACCACGTCAGCAGGATACACCACCGTGGTCTCTGCCAGCCTGCCAGGAGAGAGCACCCAGAGCACACTGTTAAACAGGCCTTGTGCCACAAGTGATCCATCCCCAGGCTGGGACAGCCCCGCACAGCCAGCACTCGGGACAGAGCAGAGCCCACCTCGAATGTGTCACGAAGTCGTACGTTGGTACCTCAACCGTTTTACCCTCAACAATGTTCTTCAGGGTTGAATGCATCAAATCGTTATCGAAGGCATCTGCGAGAGGAAAGTTCAAAGAGAAGGATTTTCAGATGTTGTTGTATCAAATGTTCTGCTCAGATTTTTCCAGACCCAAAGGAAAAACCCTCTGCCCAGTACTGCACCAGGAAAAAAGGAACTTGCAGCTCATTCTTTCCTACACAACCTTATCTGCCCAAGTGACAATGGCTGTGTTTGGTTTCAGAGATAAGGAAAAGACGGTTTGCCGTTTATATGCAACAGCACAAATTAAGAGCTCAAAAGTGAAGCCGGTCATTGTATAATTTTATCAACCCACTTAGTAATTGTGTAATTTTGTGCAACTTTGTTCATCCGTTAGTCCAGAGACAATTGGAAAACCCCAGGCATCTTTTATGGTTCCCATTACTCACCCTACAGGCACCAGACTTCAGCCAAGGGCAGCTCCCTGCCCTGCCTACAATCCACAGCATTCCCCCGGGCAAGGGGAGCAGCTGTTTGCGTGGACAAGAAGTAACAGGAAAGGATTTGGGGAGTGATGAGGTTCATTAAGGAGCCTCTCACGAGCAGGAAGAGGAGCACGGAGCAGGCTGGGATGCTCTGCACCTCTGCACGCTGCAGACGGGCCGTCAGTAACAACGGGCACAGGGAAGGACAGATGGATGTTTTGCTGGGGGAAAGCACACTTCTGTTCTCCAACACTTCCCCTTTCCTACAGGTGCTTCCCGTAAGCCCCAGCTGCGCTGCAGGCACCGAGCGAGCGCTGCTGGGCCGGGCGGAGAGCGGCTCACCCGGGTGGTCGAAGTTGTACTGGCCCTTGAGCGCCTTGGCCTGCTGCTCGGCCGTCAGCACCTTGTAGAAGCTGTCCTGGCTGAGGATCAGCACCTTGCGCTGCCGCTGCTCCACCTCGTTCTGCCCCAGCAGCTCCATGATCTTCTCGCACACTGTGGACTGAGCGGGACGGGGGCTCAGGCGGGGCAGCGGGACCCCGACCCTTCCCGCGGAGCCCGGCCCGGCCCGGCCCGGCCCTCAGCCCGAGCGCTCCCCGCTGCCGGGGCGAGGGGGCGAGCCCGGGGCCGCACCGGCGGTGCCCCCGCGCCGGGCCGGGGGTGAGCCCGGCACGGCCCCGACACGGCCCCGGCACGGCCCCGGCACGGCCCCGGCACGGCGGGCTCACCTTGCCGCTGGCGGTGCCGCCGCTGACGCCGATGAGGAAAGGCTTGGGGTGCGGCCGGTCCGCGTCCGGGCCCCCGGCGGACGCCATGGCGGGATGGACGGCGGGGGGCGGGGCCGGGGGTGGAGCCTGCGGAGGGGCGGGGCCTGGGAGGGGCGGGGCGTGAAAGGGGCGGGGTCACGTGAGCTGAGATCGGGCCGGTGTCAGCGGGGCCGGAGCGTCGGCACGGACAGATGGACACACGGACAGATGGACACACGGACAGATGGGCACACGGACAGATGGGCACACGGACAGATGGACAGACGGACACACGGACAGATGGACACACGGACAGATGGACAGATGGACACGCGGACAGATGGACACACGGACACACGGACAGATGGACACACGGACAGATGGACACGCAGACAGATGGACACACGGACAGATGGACACACGGACAGATGGACAGATGGACACACGGACAGATGGACACGCGGACAGATGGACACACGGACACACGGACAGATGGACACACGGACACGCGGACAGATGGATACACGGACAGACGGACAGATGGACACACGGACAGACGGACACACGGACACACGGACACACGGACACGCGGACAGATGGATACACAGAGGGATGGACAGACGGACGCTGCACGGCTGTGCCTTAGTACAGACAACGCTGTCTTAGCCAGGCCCGTGTGTGAGCGTGTGTGAGCACACGGCTGTCCCTGGTGTGTGACACCTGTTCCCGTGTGTTTCACACCTGCAGCCATGTCCATGTTCACGCCTGTTCCCGTGTTTCACACCTGTTCATATGTGTTTCACACCCGCAGCCATGTCCATGTTCACGCCTGTTCCCGTGCGTGCTCTGCCTCCGTTCCCCAGCGCACCCCGGACGCGTGCAGAGCGCGGTACACGGGAGCTGTGAAGAAACACCTGAAGGTACAACACAGACACCATAAATACACCTGTGGGTGAGACACCACACGCGGTGTGTGCACCGATCCTCTTCGTGGGGTGCGATAGAGATATCCACACACACGTGTTAAACATTAATAGCTATAGCTACAATATACAGAATTTTACACACATTTTGCCTATAAATAGAGCCAGAACACACACCACATTCTACGCGTGAATATAACATTCTAAAATAAAACCTAATCATTTATTTAAACACATTGCTATGAAGCTCTGACTGCCCCGCGCCCAGCCCCGGCTCGGTGGGCCGCCATGGACCCGGCCCCGCTGGCCACCCCGGTTTTTCCCCGCGATGGGGCCGCAGCCCCGGTGCTGGGGCCGGGGCGGTGCCGCCCGCGGGGCCCGGGCAAACAGCGGGTCAATCATTAACCGGCCCGGGGCTCTCCCGCCGCCACGCGGGGCCTCGCGGGGCTCGGGGGCCGCGGCGGGGCCGGAGCGGGGCCGGGCCCCGAGCGGCGGCGGTTTGCACCGGCGGGTGAGCGGGGCCGGGCATGGGCAGGGGGGCTCGGGGAGGCCGCGGCCGGGACGCGAGGGCAGCCCCATCCCAGCCCCAAGCCGGGGCGACCGCTCGGGCGGGTGTGCCGGCAATGTCCCGGCCCGTCGGAACCTCGGTGTCCCCGCAGGAGTCTCCGCGGATGGACGGTGACCCCAGGGCCGCGCAGGGCCCCGCGGCGCGGGGAGCGGAGCAGGGCGATGGCGGCGGGGCGGCCGGGGGGCTGCCCACCCCCGGCACCGCCAGCGAGCCCCCCGCGGGACACCGGGACCGGCCCGTGGAGGTGTCGGTGGTCACCAACTCGGCCTTCGAGGGGGCTCCTCCACCCTACTCGCCCCCGGACCCCAAGAGCTTCCACCTCCTGTACCCGCCCTACTCAGCCGGCTTCTCGCAGCAAGGACCTCACATTTACCAGCCGGGGCCGGGACCGCGGCCCTTCCCAGCCCCGGGCTTCCCACCCGGGCCCATGCCCTACCCCACGGTACGTATCCCCCCCATGTGGGGGTCAGCCTTTATCGCCCCTCCTGGGTCTGTGGGGTTCCGTGCACAGCACAGCCGGGAGGGGAGCACAGGGAGCACACCTTGGAAGGGAGCACAGACGGGAGGGGAGCACAGATCAGGAGGGGAGCACACCTTGGAGGGGTGCACAGCCGGGAGGGGAGCACAGCCGGGAGGGGAGCACAGCCTGGAGGGGTGCACAGGGAGCATACCCTGGAGGGGAGCACAGCCGGGAGAGGAGCACAGATCAGGAGGGGAGCACAGGTCAGGAGGGGAGCACAGGTCAGGAGGGGAGCACACCTTGGAGGGGAGCACAGGGAGCACACCCTGGAGGGCAGCACACCCAGGCTCTCGCAGCTCTCACCCCTCCTGTGCCGCAGTACAACCCGCAGCCTGGCCCGGCGCCGTTCCCCGCCGGCCGCCGGCAGCAGCTGCCCAAGGACTACATGGTGGAGTCAATGCTGGTGACCGTGTTCTGCTGCCTGCTGACCGGGGTCATAGCCCTCGTTTACTCCTACGAGGTAAGGAAGGACTCACCCGGCGGCCTCAAGCCCCTCCTGGTGCTGCGGGTCCCCTCTAACCCTGCCCTTCTCCCCGTGCGCCAGACCCGGGCTGCGCTCGCCCGTGGGGACGTGGCCCAGGCGTACGTGGCATCCAGAAAGGCCCATTCACTGGTCCTCCTCAGCCTCCTCTTCGGGCTGTTCGCCTCCACCACCTGGATCATCTACGTCCTGGTGTCCCTGCACCTGTGACAAAGAGCCCCAGGGACTGGTGTGCCAAGAACTTGTGGCTCGCCTCCTGGAGCGGGGGCACGGGCAGGTGAAGTTGCCACAGCCTTGGTGCAATGGGGTGACACGGAGTTATTGGGGCTGGAGCTGCTCCGGAGCCTTGAGCCCTGCGAGCCCCGGGCAGGGCAGGAGGAGCCCGGGGCAGGGAGAGGCCGGGGCCGCGTCCTGCTGGATCCAGCTTGGGCAGGGAGCTGGGGGGGATCCATGGATCCATGGGCGGGATCGGGCTCTGCTGCAGGATGCTGAATCCCAAAGCTGTGGGCTCTCACTCGGAGCTGCCAGTGGGCCTCTGGTGCAGAGGGATTGGGGGTGGAGACGGAGCAGAAGGAGCAGGTGTGTGGGAAGCTCTCAGTGGTCATTAATGGTGTGAGAAATGCAAACCCCTGTATGCAGTTCTGCAGTAATTCTGCACACACACACACTGTATTTTCACCTTCTTGCTGCCTCCAGACTGAAATAAAACACAGCTGTAGCCAAAACTTCTGTTTTCTCTGCACACCAAGGACCTACAGCTCCCCTTGCCATGGCCTTTGTCCACCACAGAATTCAGGGTAAGTTCTGCAACAGCTGAAATCAGGGTTTTCCCAAGAAAGGTGGGCACCAGGCTTCCAGCCCATGCAGGACCCCAGGGAAGGGGAATCTCCACATGGCCCTGGGCCTGGGGGTGCCCCTGGCCGAGCTGTTTGGGGGACACTGAGGGGACACAGACCCCTCCTGCTGTGGGACACAGCCCCACATTCCAGCCCTGGCACAGGGGGCACGTGCTCCGTCAGTGTCTGGGCACTCTCCTCCTGAGCTGGCCCGTGACAATTATTTCCAGAGGAATTTTGAATCCAGTCCAGGACTGAAATAGCAGCGTGGAGCAGCTTGGCCACTGTGGGGGTTTATTTATAGCCCTGGGCTGCCGGCACACGGCCACTGCACGGGCTGGGCACACGCCGGGGGCTGGGCAGCCAGAACCCCTGACACGGGGGACACTGGTGCCCAGAGAAGGTGACAGGAGTGGATTTCCCCTCCCAAGTGTCTGGCTTGTATTGGTGCAAAGAAAGAGGGAAGAAATTTATAGTGAAAAAATGAAGGGAAAAAGAGGAAAACCACGGGGGCACATGAGAAAACACGAGGCCAGACCAGCGCCAGAGGTGGATTCGATTGTCACTTTAATCCACAGACTGTGCATGCACTGTAAACAGGATCATCAGGCAGGTTTGTTATTGGTGTTTTATTTGTCTTTAATATAAAAGTTACAGGTCTGAAATGTTTGCAGGAAGATGCCGCCATGGGGGTTAGTGGTAAATCTATAATACAAGAAACTGCTCGGGGGAGAGGCTGGGAGCAGGGCAGGGGGCTGGTGACGGGGACATCGCTTCTCCCCACTCCCTGCCCCGGCTGGAGGGGACTCAGACTCTTCCCTCTCCCCAAAAAGAGGTGATGGCCTTGAGGATGCTGCCTGCAAGATGGGAACACACCCATGGCCAGTCTTGCACAAGGATGGTCTGGGTTTCTGCTCCCCAGGGACTGCTCCTGGAGAAGGGAGGGGGTCTCTGGTCAGCAAACCTGAAGCTGCTCCAGGCGAGGGGACCCTCCTGTAGGGTCCCTCCAGCCCTGTGAGCCAGGAGCTGTGGCTGGGACACTGCTCAGCTGGGGATGACAGCAGAGGAAGGGGTGAAGGGGGAGGAAGCTGGGGGGCCCCATCCCACTGGACGAGGTGCTGTGGCCACTCAGACCTGCCATCCCCACGCCATGGGCTGAGCCTCTGGCTCTGGGGGCTGGCAGAGGGCAGAGACTGAGACCTCCTTTGGTGCTAACTGGGCTCGTGGGTTCAAGTGCAGAGGAGGACCTGGACATGGCTCCCACTGGTGGGGATCACAGAATCACAGGATACGCTGGATCGAGTCCCACTCCTGGCCCTGCACAGGACAACCCAAAAATCCCACCGTGTGAGAGCACTGTCCAAATGCTTCTTGAACTCAGACAGGCTTGGTGCTGTGACCACTGCCCTGGGGAGCCTGTTCACAGTGCCCATCACCCTCTGGGGGAAGAACTTTTTCCTGATTTCCAACCTAAACCTCTCCTGACACAGCTCCAGCTGTCCCCTGGGTCCTGTCACTGCTCACAAGTGAAGAGATCTGCACCTGTGTGTCCCCTCAGTCTCCTCCAGGCTGAACAAACCAAGTGCCCTCAGCTGCTCCTCCAGACCCTTCCCCATCCTTATGTCTCCTTTGGACACTCACTAATAGCTTCTTATATTGTGGTGCCCAAATTTAGTGTTGTCAACAAAGTTCCTTAGCATCCCTTCAGTCCTGTGTCCAGGTTGTTAATGAAGATGTTGAAGGGCACAGGGCCAGGGCTGGAGCCCTGTGGAACCCCAGCCACTGCCATTTTTGGGGTGTCCTGTGTGCCCATGAGCCCCTCACACAACACTGTCACTCAGCTGGATGAAGACAAGCTGCCCCCTCCTGTCCCTCTGAGCCCCCAGGGCCGTGACTCCAGAGCTGCCACCACACTCAGCCCTCCCAGCACAGCCTGGCCACTGCACCCAGGGGTGCTCAGAGCCCTCAGGGTGAAGCCCACACCACATCCTGGTACATTCATCGCCCTTTTCACCACCTCGCCATGCTGGGCTTTTAAAAGATCTTATTTACAAAGAAAACATGGACATTACTTCCTGGGAAGCCTCTGGGGATTGCAAAGCCTTGGCTGGACAGAACTCACAGCTCCAATGCCCTCAGTGCCATGAAAATAAACCACTTTTGGCTCGTTCACTGTGGTTCTGCATGAAAGATTCCTGCTCCTCCTGCTGCACACAGCTGTGTTGGACCCCACAGTGCCCTCCCCCAGAAGATGCCCTCGAGGGCAGGGGGTCTCTCTGTGTGTGAGTCTCATGGCAGAGTCTTCAGGAAAATAACCAAGTTGGGTAAAACCCCGGGCTGTCCCTCCCTCCTGAGAGCCAGGCAGAGCTGGCCAAGGCTTTGCAATCTGTTTGGAGAAGGAAAGGAGTGCAGCTCTGATTCACCCAGAACAAACAGAGGCTTTAGCAGGCACAGAGCTGCTATTGAGAAATAAGTTAAGGATGCTCTGTGAAACTCCACGTCTGTATTCCTTGGGAGCTGCTGCCCTAAACCTGCAGGATTTTGTCAGAACCCTGTAAAAACCTGTGACCATGTGACAGGGAATTGAGGAGGGTCTTGCAAGGCTGCAGGGCACACTCACACCCACAACCCAACTGCAAACCACTGGAGCAGGACAGAGAGGAGGGATGTGAATTGGCCTGGCTGGGACTCTGCTGGGGGGGACACCAGGGGGGACAGAGGGGCTGAATAAGGCACACTGAACAGATTGGGGTTAACACTGTGTTTGTGGGAAATGACACCCCTGCCTCACCCTTCCATGCTGGCACCAGCACAGAGGGGCTGGGGACAGGGACCTGCTGGGGGTCCTGCCAAACACGGCTCTCAAAGCACAGCACTGGGGGTCCCAACGGGGACCTCTGGAGAAAAACATTTGGCAACGGAGAGAGGAGTGGTGGGGAGGACAGGGTGGCTCAGCTGGGCACAGGGTTCCTTCCTGGTTCCCACTTCCAGCCCAGAAATGGCTCCTTCATGAGGCTCCTGCCCCTGCTCTGCAGCCAGTGCCCACCCGGCCGCCCGAGCCTCCTTTATCCAGCACTTGGAACAACATTGTCACTGGTTGTGGATTTTTTACAGACTGGTTTGCGCTTTTTTTTTTTTTTCCTATAAATTCATCGGTATTCAGACATGCATCAAAAATCCCCAGGGGGTTCTAAACACTAGGTATGTACAGTCTGTATCCTACAGCATTTCCTGTGCAAAAGCTAAGTACCATCGCTAAGAGACACGGGGTCACAGGCAGGTGACCCCCAGTACCTGGGCAGTCCACGGTTCCAGGTTCAGAGGGATTTACTGTTGCTTAAATAACGAGATCTGAGAGGAGGAGGGGGTGTGATGGCTGGAGATGGCGGGTCCCTGCCCACATTTTCAGTGCCTCTTCCTATGACCGGTGCCTTCCTCCCGTGAAGAAGGCGCCAGAGATCTGGGGTGAGCCGAGACCCCTGTAAACACAAGCAGCTCTCTGAAAGCAGAGCTCCTCTGGCAGGCAGCGGGAGACGCTTCCATCCTCACACCTTGGGAAGGGGAGACTCCAACCCTTGGCTTCCACGGCTGCTGCTGCCCGACGCCGCTCCGGAGATGAGTCAGTGATGCTGAGCTCCTGCTGCCCCTGCTCTGAGGATGGAAAGAGAGCCAGGGCACACCTGGATGCAAGGGGCCAGCAAACCAGCGACACGCTTGCGTGGGACACTCCTTCCACACAGCTCTGTCCCCGGGGTTAAAGCTGGTTGATGGCACGGAGGGACGGGAGGAGGAGGAGGGCGAGTGCAGCGAGCACCGGCCGATCTCTGCCCTCGGCGGCTGCGCCGGCGCCTCCGCGCCCGGCATCGCCACCCCCAGGGCTGGCTGCCAGCTGGGAGGGAGGGTGTGTCATCCAGTGACAGGTACAAACATTGAACTCCAGTCTCATAGCTGCCCTCGGCGCCTCTGCGGAGCGATTCTCCTCGCACGACCCCTCCTCCTAGGTTTTCTCTTCCCGATCTGTTTTCCGCCTCGTGATGTTCCGAGGTTTGATTTTCAGGGACAGTTCCCACAGGGCCTCCTCAGCCAGGTGGTCGCTGAAGTCGTTGAAGAATGACACGATGTCGTCGTTCCTTTTGATGTCATAATGTCTGGAAGAGCACAGAGGAGCTGCAGTGAAACAAGGGCTACCTGGGGTCCTCTCCTGGCTTTGGCCACCCTGTCTGCTCTGAGGACATCCAGCTCAGCACTCATGACAGGGGTGTCACACCACAAAGGGGAAAAACCCATCACTGAATTAAGGGGAAAAAGGAACTTATCACACAGAAATCAGCAGCTAGATCTGCTGCTTCTGCTGCAAGACAGCACTGAAGAAAACCCTGAATATCCCAGAGAACACAGGAACAAGCAATGGCAAAACCTGAAAGCAAAACCTGTCTGCATCTCAAAACTAGTATCAGAAAAATGTCCTCAACAAGTTTTATCTAACCTAGAGAGACTGATGAGAGCCCTGCTGCTCCCAGCTCTTCTTCCCTTCCATCCCCCTTCCCTTCAGGCTCCCTTCTCCTTGCACAGGGCCTTCCTGCCCCAATCCCACCGTGCTGCCCCAAAGCCACCTCTGCTCCCTTCTGCTGCACTTACACTTGCTGGAAGCACCTCATGCTGTCCAGGATGTTAAACTGCTGCCAGCGTTTGGAAAAGTTCACTTTGCTGTCAATGTAATCAGGGTTTCCCAGATGGACAAAGGTCAGGTCCTGCAGAATCAGGCCTCTGAAAGAGGGAAAGGGGCAGCAGGGAGTAGGGAAAAGACACAGAGGTTAGCCACACAGGGCAGCCCAACAAAACCCAACAGCTCCCACTGCCACCAGAATGGCAGCCTTATCCAGAGGGAAACACTCCCCAGCAGCAAATCCAAAGGTGTTTAGATGCCAACACCCCCAGCTGGCCACCCTGCCCCACACAAATTGCTCCAGAGAGGGCCCGTGGGCTGATGTGGCTATGGCTAAGGACTAGGGCTGAGCTCAGCAGCAGCTGCTGAGAGATCCTTGCAGGAGCCATTTCAATGTGCAGAGGAAGGAACTGGGCACTCACAGGTAGGGGATGCAGGGGGGCTCCACATCAGCCAGGGCTGCTCGGTAGGCGCGGAAGGACGAGGAGCTGTCGATCAGGGTGCAGTACTCAGCCAGGCCCTGCAGGACACAAATCCCCAAATCCCCTGGTGATACCCCTGCTGCAAACCCAGCTTCTTTGTCAGCTGCCCCCAGAGAGCCACCCAGAGCAGGAGTTAATGCCATCCTGCAAACACCTCCAGGTGATCTACTCTGCCTGACCCTGGGGTGTTCACGTGGACATTGCTGCCTTCAGCCTTGCCAAGCCTTGGGCTGCAGCAGCAGGAGGAGGAGGCTGTTCTCCCCTGTGACTGTGCTGGCACTCCTGCAGCTGTCAGAATGCCCAGCCACACTGAAGGCTTCCAGCACTGTGGCATTTTACCCACTGGAGAGGAATTATCCACCATCCCTCCACCCTGTGACACTGCTGAGATGTAAAACCACTCAGCTGTTTCATACATAACCATGCTTATCCTTCCCCAGAGATCACAGGCTTCACTGCTCCTCACCTCTGAGGTTTGCTTCTGCCACTCCAGCCTTCGGATGGGTGCAGAATCCAGTGCAGAAAGAATGGCCAGATAGGAATTAAAATTATTCAGCTTTCGTAAGTGCTGTGAAGAGGGTGAATATTCCAGTTACTCAAGAGCTCTGAAAAGCCTTCCAGCATCAAACAGCTCTACCAAGTAAAGGGCCCCACTCCCCTGCTGCTTAAAGGAGCAGTGTGTGTGATTCACAGGGAAAAAAAAGCTGGTACCTTCATAATCTTTATAAATTTAAGGAGCAGCCTCTCTCGGTCCTGGGCTTTCTCCTGTAGCATAATTATTGAACGGACCCTGAAAGAAGGGACAGAATAAAAGATAAACCTACTTAAGCAGAGATTAGATTTCCTCTTGTTTCATTAACAAAACTGATCACTAATAGGATGGACCAACACTAAAATATTCACAATACCTCCAACTTAAATAGAGCACTCTAATCCACAGCAAAGACAGGGTAATTTCACAGAGTGCAGTTATTTGCAAGGGGAATATTTGTTTGAAGAGCTCAGTGATACCAATAATTAATTTCCTCTGGATTACAAAGCCCTCCCTAACCCTCCTGGTTTTATTTCTGCTGTGCTCTGGGGTCTTAGATGAGTGCTCTGCATCTACTTCCTGGCCAAAAATATACATTATCCCACTTGTAACAAAGGAACCCAAGTCTGTGAGGAATATTTGGAATATTTGCAAGGCACTGGAGGTTAAGCACAGTTCAGTGCCATGCTGTTCTGAGCTCCTTACCAGTAGGACATGTTATTAAAGTGCTCTGTGAACTGTGTCAGGTTGGGACTCTTCTCTTCATTTTGTTCCTTTGCCCAAAGCAGAACTTCTGGGATCTGCCAAGGAAAAAGAGGAGAGGGGTGGGAAAACACCACACATTAAAATGGGATTTCCACCCCAAGATTCCCAGAGTGAGCCTTTGCTCACAGCCTCTTGCTGTGATCAGCTGTGTCCTACAGCAGGTGTCTGGGAGAGCTGGCAGGGAATACCAGACATTGCAGAAGGTCCAAACCCTCCCACTGCCCTCAGCCCATCCTTATCTCTGTACCTCGATTTTATAGAAGAGTTCAGCATCCAGCAGGGTCAGCTGCTCGGCTATTTCATGACTGTGGAAATCATGCAGTGTCCCTGGCCTGTGCAAAACAATGAGGAAGTACAAAGGCTCAGAAAACGTGACCTGTTTTCTTATCTTTCTTGTATTTTGGACTGAGGAAGCTCTTGTGCTCCCAGGGAAGGGATGCCCTGGCTCTCACAGGACCCAGATATGGTTGTGTGCACCTCCCCTCACCTGGCTGCCACCCCTCTGGCCGCGAGAGGTTTGATGGAGTTGGCGTAGCTCAGCATTTTCTTCTGATCCACTTTATCCAGGATGTTCTTGCGCAGCACTCTGGCCAGGCTCAGCTCCCCACTGCACACCAGCCTGAACACCAGGTCCATCAGCAGCTTGAGGATTTCCTCTGTCAACTCCACCAGGCTGAGAGGAAGATGGAAAAGGCAGGGAAGGCATCAGAGCTAAGACACTGAGCTCTGGGGTTTGTATCTGTACTGAGTCTCAGTGCTCTTTCCTACAAGAACTGGGTGACTGAATTTCTTCTTCCCAGATCTTCCATTCCCAGAGATTTCCCTCTTACTTTTTATTTTAAAACCACTGACCCAGTTAGGACACACAGGAGGAGGAATCTGTTCTTCCAACACAAGAACTCAGCACTACAGGTGTCTTGCTGGTCAGGGTTGGGGGATTTCTCATTATAGATGGGGCTAAAAAAATACATCTTCCCAGCCAGATTCCTGTGAGTTACTGACCCTACAACCCAAAATGAAGAAGGCAACTCACCAGAGCTCATCCACCACTCGCACCAGCACAAAGAAGGTGTTCTTACTGACTCGCTTCTTGAACGTGTCTGGGAAGTGGCAAAACTTCTCATATGTTGGTTGCAAATTAAAGAATCAACTCAGTGTAGCCAGACCAGCATCAGTGCAATTCCCAACCACCTCCAGGCAGTTCATTCATAAAATCATTGAGTGATTTGGGGTGGAAGGGACCTTAATAATAATCCATTTCCACTCCATGGGCAGGGACACCTTCCACTGTCCCAGGGTGCCCAGAGCTCCATCCAGCCTTGCCTTGAACATTTCCAGGGATGGGGCAGCCACACTGGAACACCACACTGCTCTGTCCTGATGGAAACTGGTGTTCCATTTCCAGGAGATAAGGGACACTGATATGGCTCTAAGATGGCATTAAGCTGACACCAGCTGCTGGTAGCAGTGGGTGTGAGGAAGTACTTACACCTCACAGAACTGAGAGCAGGTGTACCCTGAAATTGTTCTCTCTAAGGTGGAATTTAATGAGCAACACTTCCCTACAGTGATCTCCCCCACTGGTCTGTGACATCTGCTCTCAACAGATCTCAGGTGTCACCTCCACCTTCCTGACTGCCCAATCTGCTGCAAGCAGGAGAGTGACAGGGGTGACAGCACAGGCTGAAAAACCTTCTGCCAGGTGGCTGCAGGGACAGAGGACAAGGTTACCAGTAAGGCAGCACTGGCAGGCCCTGCAGGGATCCCCCAGCCAGGATTGTCACCTGGGCTGAGCTGTGCTGTGTCCTTGGCAGCTGATCCCAGCTCTGCTGCAGATGGCACTGACGAGCTGCAGCAGGACATGGTGACACATGGTGACGTCAGGTCCCTCTGACGTGGTGGCCCTGGGACCCAGACCTGCCCTGCTGGCAGGGAGCAGAGCCACGGGCAGGGAATGGCAGCAGGGTGCTCAGGGAGAGCCCTGCTCCATCCTCTGCCAGGGATGCTCACCTGCACACCAGGGCCCTGCTTCATTGCCAGTCACAAACTCAGTTCAGGACTGGGAGGCCAAGAGCTCAGCATCTTCAGGGCTCAGTTTATTGCAGTAAGAGAGAGAAAATCTTGATGGTTTAATCATCTCTAACATTAAACTACACCTGCCCATGCAATGCCCATGGCCCCTCTGGAAGGCAGAAGGTTCTCTGGTCCCCACTCTACAAACAATATGTCCCAAATAAAAGACCAATTCCCCAGTGACATCCAAACACCCTGAATTGTTCCTCTACCCTGCCAGGACCCTCAGCTCTCAGGTCCAGTATCCACTGTGACTGTGATCCCTGCAGGATTCCCAATGGAGAGAGTGGAGGTGAAGGAATTCCTGCCTGGGACACCACCAGGGCCAGCACATCCCTGACCATGCTTTGACCAAAAAACTTGCCCCCAGCTCCCTCCACGATGGCCATCCAGCTCTGATTCCTGGTGGGAGTGAACTGCCACTCCTCAAAGGATATCTGTACTGCAGCTTCTTGATGAGCTCTTCTGGGGTAATAAATGTCCTGTATGTAGTCAGAAAGGCTTCACAGTACAGCACCAGATCTAGGCAAAAAAAAGCAAGAAAACCTCAGAAAAAATAAGCTTCTTTGTAAGGTTGAATCCAGATGTACAGAGGAGAGCATGGACACATTTTGGCACGAGTGAACTTCCCAGAAATGCTGTGCTGTTGGTCCTTACCAGCAGATGGACCCTTTGGCACAAGAGCAGCAGTGACACTGCCCTGTCCCCACTGGCCTGGCCCTGGCTCCCACTTGCAGCACGGGGGTTTGTGCCTCATGAAAGGGTCAGTGAGAAACACCTGCTTGTGGGACAGGAGCTATCAATCATGTGTCAAGGAAAAACGTGGTTTAGACCTTGGGGATGCTTTAAAAAGATCTGATGGCAAGAGGTGATGCCTGGTCTGTCTTTGGTGCTCAGGCAGGTCACTCTGCCCTCCCAATGAGGAACACACATGTTTCAACACATGCTGTGGGGCTGCAGATCCTCTGCCCTTGCTGAGTTCCAGGAAATCCACCCCGACAGTGTAAACAGAAGATTATTTCCAGCCAAAAGAAAAGCAAATTGCAAAAACTGTTGCTGTCCCAACAGAGATGTGGTGGACACAGCCTGTGCTAATTCATCTGCAGGACAAGGTGCTGTAGGGCCTGGAATTGCAAAGATTTGGGCATTATCATGAGCATAGAGGATGGAATTTGAAGAAGCATGAATTGCAAACAGGAATGCAGAACACTTGCAGTCCCAATGCCTGGTCACTGTGGACAGCAGTGCCAAAATGGGAGCACTCAGCATTAGTCCCAGCACAGAGCAGGGGCACAGCAGCAGGGTGTGCAGAGGATGGCAGCCTGCCCCTGCCAGGAGCTCTGCACCAAGGGCACACAGGGAGGAAGAGCTCCTCTTGTGCCTGCCCAGGCTGGGCTGTACATGCAGAGCTGGTTCCACCCCATTTCCACATGCTGTAACACCCAGCCACTGCTGGGAGGTGGGAAGGAGGGCACAGAGGGAGAGCTGTGCCTCTCTACCTGCAGTGTTTCCCTTGGCAGGAACCTCACCTTCCTCCTGCTCTTACATCAGGGAATGCTGCTCCTCACAGAGGCTGGGTGGTCACATCAGGGGTGAGCCCCAGGCTTTGTCCAGCTCTAATTCTGCACTCACAGCAAGTGTGTGTGGCTGTGAGCACTTAACTGACCATGGATTTTATTCCTGATGACCACAGGTCTCCCTTTATTCCTTATGCCATTTAGCTTTTTCAGAAAACTCAAATGGACAAGAAGCATCATGCAGCAGGGCGTGGAGTTACATTTATTCTGGGTTCCCATCTGCCCAAAAGGCAACGTGAGGTAATACAGCTGGTCTGCTCTGGCACTTGAAGCTGCCAAGAAATTCATCTTTAAAGGAAAGCCTCTTAACTCTACCCCCTCTGTGCTGTTTGGCTGATTGATTTACAAGCCCTGAATTCTTCTCATTGTAAGCTTAATTCATTAACCCTCTCAGTCACCCCAGCAGTGGGTTAGCATAGCACAAATTCCTCTGCTCCATTCAGCTCCCTGCCTTGGCAGTGCCTGTGAGGCCTGTCAGGCACTGGGGACTGCCCAAGCTCCCTCCACCCAGCTCTCCACAGCTGCACCACTGGGCACATAAAATCCTGCTCTAGCTTCTCCCAGCTCTGAAAGGTTCTCCACAGCTCTCACCCCATTCTGCAGAACCCTCAGAGCCCCTGCTCCTGAACTGGAGGTCCAGCACTCACCCCCTTACCAAGCAGCTGTCTTTCAACAGAAACAGCAGGGAAGTTCTTTGTTGTGATGCTTGTTCCAGAGAACAGAGCAGAGTTTCTCTATCCCACTTTCAGCATGTTTATAAGGGGTATTTCCACTATTTCGTTTAAACTATTTTATTTAATATACATTTCCAGCCTTGGCACAACAACTGCCTCCTCCTCTCTGCTGTGTTCCTGACTTTGGTCCTTTCTGCCTGGATTCAATACCCAATTCAGGGAAACACAGCTGTCAGGGGAAGGATCTTCCTGCTAGCTGAATGGTGCTGGTAAGTAATTGCAAACATCTTATGCTACGGTAAAACCCCTGTCATTTAAAAATGTACATGAAAGATATTTCCCCTTTGACTATCAACCTCTAAACTACCAGTGCTGAGTGATTCAGAGGGTTAGTGTTTTGCCTCCCAGGAGATAAGGAGATCAATCCTGGTTAAGGCCATCAGCACAAATGTGTTTGGCAGGTTCAAATCACTCTCTGGAAACACTGCAAAGGCTGTCTTTGCCACAGGTCTTGGAAAGGAGCTGCTTCATGTGTGTGGTGATGGGATTAGGACAGATGAAGAGGGGTTTTAACAAATCTAGAGCTAAGGGTTGCTAATGTCCCTTCTCCTCCCCCACATCTCTTCTTTTGTACTGTGGATTCCCTCTGAACTGGTCTGGGTGGCTGCCAGGACACAAGTGGTACAGGGTGGGACAGGAGATGGCACAGAAAATGGAAAATCTGGGGTGTCAGCAGAGCAGCACCTGACCAGCCTCCCAGTGCCCAAGGGTACTGCATTAGACACAAACCAACATCCCTTTTTTCTTACTTTGATGCAACAACCATTCCAGTAACTCCCACATCACCACTGCCCTGAAATTCAAAGGACAAGGAGCACCACTGGCAACAGGATCCAAGCACAACAGGCTGGTCACACCTGCTGTCACAGAAGGCAGCTCAGCAGGTACAGGGACACAGCACAGCCCTGTCACTGGTGTGCCTCATCCTCCAGAGCCAGGCAAGGGCTGTGAGGAGTTAATCCCATCCCTGCTGCTAAATGGAACCACCAGGGGCTTATCCAGCTTACCTCCATCTCCCACAGATAAACACACCCCCAGGCTCAGAGATGCCTGCAGAGTGTCCCCCAGCCCAGCTGTCTGTGGCCATGGGGCAGAGCACAGGCTGTGTGTGCCAGGCTGTGCCAGGCTGTGCCAGCCTCTGCCCTGCTGCTCTCATACCTTTCCTGTCGGTCTCTGTGGCATGAACCAGCAGAATGTCTCCAGATCCACCACGGACATCTGGCCCATCATCCCCCTGCAATGGGAACACAGCCATGTTAGGCACAGCTCAAGCTCCCTTAGGCCTGGTTTAACGTGGCTGGGGTTCTGGCTCACACAAAGCTGCTGGCACTGCTCACAGCACAAGCTGGGACATGGACTTCAGTGCTGGGATAATCCTGGAATTTAAAAAGAGCATTTGGTGTCTCAGATGAGGAGCTGGGCTGATCCTTACTCAGGGTCTCTGACTCCTTAAGGCCAGGTTGTGAAGCTCAGGGAAGGCTGAACCTTCTGCCCACAGGAGAATGAGCAGAAATGCCACAAACACTCCCAGGAGACCATTAACAGGGCAGCAGCACTGTGTGAACAGTCTCAAAGTGCAGGATCACGTAGCACAGTGGCTGTGGGGTGGGAGGTCATGCATTCAACTTGCCTGCTCCTGGAACATCAAAACCTGGCGAGTTAATTCCCTAATCTGGAGCCATTTGGCCGGAGGTCACCTGAAACGATCCCATAACTGGCAGAAGAAAACAGCCCTGCTAATTGCTTGACCCCTGCCTTACCACTCTCTAAAACACATCTTTCTTCCAGCTACTGCATTTCACAACTCAAAATATGCAAAACTGATCCACCACTCAGCCAGCAGTTCCCACACTGCAGGAAGCAGCTCACAGTGACAGTTCTACACTGCTTCAAACATGCAGATCATAAAGAAAAGAAAGAAAAAAGACATGAAGACACAGATCTGCTAGTCCCAAATGTTCAGAAATCTCTGATTTTTAAATGTTTTTTAAAGGAAACAATCCTTCAGAGGAGACTGGAGTTGTGTCTGGCTTCCCTTAGGAATGTCTTTATCATTTCAACATGCAAAACAGTGGAACAATCATGGACTACAGCCATGGAACAGCTCTAAGATGGGAATTTTTCAGGTGACCCTCTGGCAAGACTCACAAAATACTACTTAGAGAACAAGTAAAAGCTTCTCACTCTCCCCTGCACATCTCAGCTGACCAAAGAACACTCCTCAAGTGCCAGTAAATGATCCATTCTCTCTGTTTTTCAGCCAAGCCCCCTGACAGTCTGAGAGCTTCAAAAGCCTGCATGTTCCCTCCAGCTGCATGTCAAAGACAGCGTGGCTCAAGAGCAGAGTGAGCAAAGCTGGCTGGGAGTGCACCCAAGGCCAGACACAAAGCTATTTCTCAAACACAGGAACAGCTCCTTTGGCTGCTTTTCCACACCAGTAACATCATGTCCTGCTCGTTCACCTGCTGAACCTGCCCTCAGAAAGGCCAGCACCAGCAGCACACCTGGATTTACTGTGCTCAGGCTCTCAGATGATTCATTTCAGACTGTCAGAGGCTGAAGAGGTGGGAAGGGATAGATTGGGAAAAGTGCACAGGATGTGCTGGTTTTTGGGGAAACATCTCACTTTTTGTTAAACCCTCACTCACTGCTGGTGCTCCCAGTCTGTACCAGACCTCATACTTGAACAGCAGCCTCCACACACACCCCACTTCTGCTGCAACCTAGTTTTTTCTATCAAATAAAAGGTGATGCCTTCTTTGTGCACACAGAGAATCAGATTTCGACTCAGAGTAAACCAAGGAGTATGAAAACAAACCCTGAGAGCACCTACCTCTTGCTTCAGTGTTAATCTAGACATGATTTCACTGTGGTCAATAAGGGACAGCTCATCTACCTCTTCCTCCAGCTGTGATGACTCCAAAGTATCTGGTGACTGTGGCTGCCTGTGGAAATAAAGGAAATAACATTCATCAAATGACAGTAAGTACACAGATACTCTGGAGGTAAATCTTCTGCAAACAAGCCTGAATGTCTGGCTCTAACTCTGTTGCTTTGTGCATCTCCTGAAAAAGAGAAAGATAAACCTCTAGGACCTGAACAGTTGTCTGTCTGCATTTCTGGCAGGCAGGATTTCACTAAAAGTACACACTTCCATGTCTCCTTAATCCACCAAATTTTTAGTGCACACAAATCTAAGCCCTTCCTCAAGTGTATAGAGACTGAGCACACTCTACACATACACATCTTAGTCAGTTCATGACCCGTTGTGCTGAGACAAGGGGAGATGACAGGCTCTTGTTCTGCAGGAAAATAGAGCAGAAAACCATCACCATTTTTTTGGTGTACATCCCTCTCTAGAATTCCTACCCCCAAAGGCTGGTACTCTTGTGCCAGGACATGTGTCCTCTCTGTGCCTGTATTTCTGAAAAAAAATGAAGTATTTATGTTCCTCACAGCTTTCCCCTAGCACAGGCTAAAATCCATGCACCAGTCAGTACTTTGGGCAGATAGTGAGCTTTGCAGAGCACTCTTGTGTTGTCTCCTTCACTGCAGGGATTTAAACCCTCAAACCAACTGCAGGGAAATGGGGGAGGGAAGTTGACAGTCACACACAAACCAACGCTGTTCTCTGGTTTTGCTTTAGAAATGCAATTGCAGAGCAATCTCGAGCAGCAGGGAAGCACTCACTCCACTCCTCCTGAAGCCCATCTGTTACAGCTTGCACCTCTTCATTTACATAGGCAAATGACAGCTAAGAGCATTAGGAGGGATATAAATCCTCCTGCTCCAGGGCCTCAGCCAGCCTCTAACTAGCAGGGTCAGAAAGAAATTTCCCTCTGGAAGATTATTCCAAACAGCAATACACACTCTTCTCACATGTTTCCCTGGAAGCAGGAGGGAGCAGCCAGTGGCAGTGACAGCACTGCCACTGAGATGGGCTGAGGATGGTTAGCACAGGCTGCATTCACCCCCATGGGCTCCTTGAGTTCATCTTGCCAGGATTCTCTCATTCAGCAGGACCCCACCACACACTGGCTGTGCAAACAAAGTGGGCTTAGAAGTTCAGACAACACTGAGGAGGTTTAGGGCAGAGCAGGCAGCCCCAAGGAGGGTTTGGCAGAGGGGATGCTGGGGCTCTGCACCCTTCAAAGCTGGAAGGAGGACACCAGGGGGTCAAGGCTCACCTTTCAGCACCATCTTTGCCCTCCTTCCCCATGGCACTGCTGCTCAAAGCGGAGTCTTTGGAGTGGCCGTCTTTGCCAGGGGGAGATTCCTGCCAAGAGAAAGGAGTTTTTCATCATTACACGGGGTCCTTGAGCCCAGCCAGCCTTGCATTTACAGTCTGCCTGCCTCTAAATGGCCCTTTACTGTAAATTCCTACAGAGTGGTTAAAGATTGATGCAAGTTAATGCCAAATGCCAGGAAAACACAGAAGTTAATCAGACAGGAAATTTGGGACCTTCTCTGGAGACCGGTGTAATTAGTACTGTTTGCTTTTAACATTGTGAAATGATGCTGAAAGTTACAACGCAACTCAGCTGTTGTCTTGGATTTTAACCCACTCATGACCTTTTATTTTTCCTCCAGCCCTTCCTGTTGAAACACACTTTGCCTCCTGCTTTAATCCAAATGGACACAATCAGCTCGAAGCTCTCCAGTTTCAGTGCCCCTCCTGACCACAGCCCCCCTGCTCACTGCTTCCTACCTCCCTTCTCTCCCATCACAAGAGGTTTTGCAATGATGCAACATTTCCACTCCAGGACTCAGGGCTGTGGAAATGAGGCTAATGCAAAAAAGCAGAACCAGCTGAACCCGCGGCACGGAACAGCAGGTAGAGAGCTCAGAGCAAAGATACAGCATTTTAAATTAGCCATTTATTAAGGAGACAAATAGCCATGAATGGCAAATGGGAATATTAATCCAACAGTGTCAGAGTTCAGAATTATTTAACATCATGCAGAGTGAAGCTTGGAAATGCAACCTAGTGAGCAGACAGGACTGAAACCACCTCTGTGCTATCCACTCAGCACAGAAACACTCTGCTGTTTCTTGGTGTCTGTAGGATTTTTCCAGACTCTATCTGCAAAGCCCTTGGCTTCAAAGTTGAGAGCCCACTCACAGCTGCCCAAAAGCATGGGCCTGGCCAGATTGTCTCCTGAGAGGAAGTGATGGGAGTGCTATCTATTGGTGTATTTAACTCCACCATGGATAAAGGTCTTGGAGGCATCCTGCAGGAGATACGCCGTCCAAGAGGAGGGCAGCCAAAAGGATCACCACGGACTTCTGCCAGCTTCCTATGACCCAACAGGAAGATGGGACCTCCCTGGAATGGAAAATGCCCTGGCTCCTCTAGGAAATATCTAAGATACAAGGCTTGAGTAAAGGAAGAAGCTGCATGTGAGTACAGTGCTAAATCAATCATTTACTTTGCAACCAAACAGCGAAGGAAAAAATAAGTATTTAGTGCAGAAGGCTTTCTGTATTAAAACAGGGAGGGCAAAGCAGTTACAAGAAGAGATGTGGGCCCAGGATGGCACAGGGTGCAGCTCTCCGGAGGGGAACTTCACGCAAGCAGCTCCAAACAGCCAGCGAAGCGCAAAGGAAGGAGCGCGGCAGGAGAAGCCATCCCTGACTCCTGCCAGGGCTCAGCGTGACCCCAAGAGCACCTCCTGCCTCTGCACCAAACCAGTGGGCGAGCAGAGGGGTGGCTGGGGAGCTGGGGCAGCAGGATGGGCAGGGTGGGTGTGCAGGAGAGGCTGGTGCCAAGCGCGTGAGCCCCGGCGTGAGCTCGGCATGCACCAGCAGCCCCTCGGGGCTCTCCAGCCCTTACTTACTCCTTCAGAGCGAGGGAGTTCCCCGTTGCTCTGGCCAGAGGAATACAGATTGACATATTCACCCTCACCAGCCTCCTCACTGGCGTTTTCACTCTGAGGGAGACAGGATGAAAGGAAATACGTGATGGTGCTCCCCACCAGCGCTTCATGGCAGCCAGAACCTGGCAGCTGAAGTGCTCTTGTGGCAGCTGCTGTCACCTCCCTCGGAGCTGCTCTCTGTCCCTGTGGCCAACAGCGGCCACTGAGGCTGCATCATCCTGGGGGTCATTATTTCTGGCTCTGGAGCACCATGCTGAAGGCCCTGGGCAGCAGCAGGCACTGCTTTGTAAGGGCTGTGGACTCCAGGTGAGGCTGCCAAGGTGCAGCAGGTGGAAGTGGAATGTTCAGAGATGGACACAGCTCCTGTCCTAGCCAGGCCAGTCCTGCTGAGTGCAGACCTCCAGGCATCAAAGGTATCCCCCAAACTAGGTTACAAGCATGGACTAGACCCATCACACCAGAATAATCCAAACTCTGGGATATAACAAGGACCCAGCACAAGGAAGATGCAAAGCAAGGTCACGTCCAAAGCGTGAAAAGCTGCACATTTACTCTGTAATCAGTGACCCTCTTCCAAACTTGGCAGAGAGGCAGCACTAGCGTGCCCTGTGCTGACAGCTCTAATCCCATCAACTCTCGGCTTCACAGCAGACGAAAGAGGAACTGTCTTGAAAATGAGGTGTTCAAAAAAGTATCTGTAATGGACAGACCTGCTCAGTGATGTGCAAAGTGATGTGGGACCTCAGACTAGCAGAGTGGGAACAGTGTTAGCCTAACTGCACCAACATGTGACAGCCTGCCACCGAGCACACAGCTGGGGCTGAGGGAACTGGGAACAGCAGAACCTGGAGAGAACAATGGCTCTGATGCACAGGAGAGACAGAGCTGGACTGCACCCACTGCTCCTGGTGACTTAGGAGGGAGCAGGTGGCAACTGCAGGATTTGAACTGCTGCTAGGAGCCTGCATTTAATAACTCCTTCACCTCTCTCAGCTTTGTCTTACAACTGCAGGAAGCTACAGCCAACTCTCCCCTTCGCCAGCACCTGACATTTTGTGTTTCCAACACACATCTAGCATTTTCTAAACCCTGCTGAGGTTGGCCATTTTTATAAGAAATTTCCTCTCTGCAATTCACACACATTTAAAAACCAGTCTAGACCACAATTTAGCATGTATTAACACGAGACATTTTCTTTAAAGAAAAAAACAACCCCAACCAATAAAGGCAGCCTTGCGTTATCATCTCTTTGGATAGTCTCACCGAAGGCGTCTGGAGAGAATCAGTGAAAGAGGTTTCAGAAGGAAGGCAGACAGGAGCATTCCCGTTAAAGCTGCTCTCCTGAGAAGAGGAGTTTGGCACATCCACAGTGCTGGGGGACTGGCTGGCTGCAGCGGGCACCGCTAGGTCGGGGCTCTGGGATGCGAGGACGGGCGGAAAAGGCGGGGTGGAGCAGGAGGAGGAGGTAGAAGAGAGGAAAGGAGGTATGGAGACTTGGTTGTGAGGCACAAAGTCCTGGGAGTAGGACCTAAACACAGATTTGTACTGCAGGATGCAGAGAGACAACACAAAAACAAGGAAGATGGGGAAAGGAAAAGAGACAGACAAAAGAAAAAGTGATTAGATTGGCAGCAGCGTAGCAGTGACAGCACAAGGCATTTCTAACACAGGCAGCACTATTTTACCATCCACACACCAGAGCAGGAGCTGCTACCTGAGATATATCAGACAGGTTTTTCCTGGAGAGGTGTGTTCTTCCACCACCAGCAGCCTGGCTGCTCATCTCACAGAGGGAAGTGAGCAGCAAGGTGTGACCCGCAGGTTTGTTAGGCAGGGGAAAACCTGGAAATCTCAGAACTGCTAATGCAGCGACCCTAAAAATCACCTGAGTGGAGGAAAGGATGTGAAGGCACACAGAAAGCACAACTCCAAGCATGCTGGAAGTATCTACTAGTAGTAGCTACTTCAAGTACTTATTGCTTTTCTGGGATTTTCCACAGGATCCAAATTTAAGATGCCTTTTGCTCCAGCCCTGTAATTTAACAGCTACTGTGTCAAGTCTGTTCCAGAACACACAGCTCCCAGGGAGGAGTGGCTGGATACTGCCTTCAAAGTTACACTGAAGGATAAAGGAGATTATGCTGCTACTCCTTCCCGTTCGTGAAAAACAGGGAGCAAAAATGGTAATTGCCCTCCGGAGTGATGAATTCCTTATCAAACCAATCCTTTAATGCAGTGCCTTGAAGAGTCAGCTGAAGAGATGAAAAGAGATCATCTGCGTAAAGCTTTATTTCACTATCTCCCCTAATCATCAGATTACTCTTCAGATAATATTAAACAGGGTGCAGTGGGAATATATTGTGCCAAGAAAAACAAGAGCAACCCTCTGTCTTTTAACATCTGGTGCTAGTAAGATTTGCCATCGGGGTAAGTCCAAAACAAAGCTGACAACCATTAGGAAAAAAAAAAAAAAAAAAAGACAATAATGCTCAATCTGCTGGAGTGCTGGAAAGGAGTTTATCATCTTAAAACCTGCAAAGCTGGTCGTAGTCAAGTGGACTGAAAGAAGAATCACATCATCCAGAAAACCCCAGGCTGGAACACGGCTGTGGAGCTGCTCCACTGAGGATGGAGCAGTACAGAACTCCCAGGAAGCACTGACACAGCTTGCTCAAACCAGGCTGAAAAGTGACACCACTGTGATGCAAAAAGAGAGCAAATCAAAGGCAGGAATTGGAGAATTCAGGCTACTTTTTCTCAGGAGAGTTGAGCGGGTAAGAAAAAAGCAAAGCTCAGTCCATCACTCAGCAGCAGCACCCAGCTCAGCAATGGTATTTTTGTTTCTACCTAGGAAAGAAGTAGGCTTAAAAATCTAAACTGAGAACAGCCTCAGGCCAGAAGCCTGGTCAAAAAAGCTTTTCCACTACAAAGGAAAGGAAATGTAAAGGTCAATGACTAGACTTTACCTTCCACCACCTTAATCCTTGAGTGGCTGTGCCTTGTGCCTTGCATGGAGTCCAGCAGTGCTCTGGGTGTATTCTCAGAGCCCAAAACAAATTGCAGGTCACAATACAGAGGAGAGGAGGGGGATGCTTTGGAAAGAGAGCTTAAAAGACTACTGAAAAACAATTAAAATGCAAATCCCCACCATGTGCCTGTGGCTAAAAGGAGACTGGCTGTAGGACAGGCTCCCCTCTCTTCCTGCCCATTTCTTTCCAGATGAGCAGCGCTGGCTCCAGGGACACTGTCAGCTTTTGGAGCTGCCTCAGTAACAATGACAAGTCTAATCTCTGTATTTACTTTCTGCCTGGATAAATGCTCTACATTTATTCATTTTCACTTGCATGGCACAAACCACTAAATCCCTCGTAAGACGCCAGGCTCATGACATCACCTTGGCTCAGCACATTCATTATGCCTGCCTGCTATTTCATGATCTCACTGGCACTAATACACCAACAATCACCCCAAGTCCCAGCCTGGACCCCAAACCACAGCTCAAGGAGGCACTCACAAAACTGCTGTGCTGATAACAAGATGCTTTGCTCCTGTGGAGGAAATAATTAGCTGCAGCAGAAGCTCTGTGCCAGCTCCCCCACTGCTGGACTTCCTGCACCCACACAACACATGCTGTCCTTCACTTTGTAGTTGATGGACATCTTCCACCCAGGAGGTCCAAGGGGTTTTGTCCCTGACCTGCTGAACCCAGAGGAAAAGCCAGGCTTTTGCAAAGCAGCCGTGGAGCTCACGCAGGGCAGGAGTGAAAGGAAATGTCCTCAGCCAAGTCACTCTGGGACAAGCAGAGCCCTGCGTGAGGCACTGGCAGGGTTAGCTCAGGGCACTCTGCTTCCCTGCCTGCAGCCTGGACCAGCAGCTCAGGGACATGAGTTACTGCTTCTAGGGCAGGAAGATTTGTACTGCTCCTGCCTCGAGGAGTTTTATACACATTAATCCTAATTTGAAGGCAATTTAGACCTAAATATAACATAACATTGCAGAAAGTTTGAATGCAGATAAGTCAGTATTGACAATCACTGTTTGTTTCTCTCTCCCTGGTCTCATAAAACACCTTCAGAACAACCTCTTGGCATGAGATATGTTGAAAATGCCAGTTTAAGGCCCAGGTACCCATAAAATTGCATTAATCTTCATTATGTGACCCGTGAACAATCATTTAAGGATGCAGACAGGCTCTCAGCATGCTGCTAACAAAGGGAACAGTGCAGAGAAGCCTTTGGTGTGCTGGCATTAATTAGTCAGCCTGCTCTCAACTCCCAATCTTGTTGTAAAGTTGCATCTTGTAGAAAGGGAGCCAGGGAGCCCCCTCCTTCCTCCGGAGCCTGCAAGCAGCTCTGGAATTCCAGTTATGCAGCTGTGCTGGGACAGGAGCCAGGAGTGAAGCATACTTTTCAAAGGGAAAAAAACCCACCCTGCAGTGGAGATGATGTCCATATGGCACCCATTCCTGCTGCTCCAGTCTGACCCAGCCCAGCCAGCAGCTGCCCCAGGAATTGCAGCAATGGCTTCCATGGGATCTGGGTGTTGTCCATCTCCTGGAAGCCTTGTCATCCTCTAAAATAAATGCTTTTCTGGGGAGGGGACAGTCCATTCAACATAACTGTCACAAGGAAACAAGCCATCCTTTAGTGCTCCCCCCCAGGAGACAATAGTTTATCTTGGAAACAAATCAGTGCTTGTTTTAATCAGCTTCTCAGAGGTTTCCTGCAGGGTCAGTAAGGCCTGGGTTATGGCTTCATGGACACAACCTCCTACTCCATGGCTTTGCTTTAAGTGAAGTATTTCCAAATAATTTCTGGGAAAGCTACAAAACAGGGTGCAACAGGAATCTGTGGGGAAGGATGCTTTCCTGTATCCAAACTCTGGCCACAGTGCCAGCTCCCAGCACAGGACCAGGAGAGGGGCTCCCAGCATGAGAGACCCTGACCCACGACAGGGAGAAGAGAGAGCTCCCTCTCCTCTCACCAGTACAGTGGTTTTTAAAAAGACCTCTCTGCCACTTGGGAAGTGCTTGCACAAAGCAAGCTTTGAGCTGGGAGCAGTTTTGTCTCCTGGGAACAGCAGGAAGCAAACGTGCCCAGCCCTGAGCATTTACCACACACCGTGACACACAGAGGTCTCCCAGAGACAGCATCACTCAACCTTCTCAATTTGCTGCCTTTGATTTTTTGCAACAGTGAATATTTCAGAACAGCTTTCCATCATTAGAAGCCGTGTTCCAGGATGTCCCAAAGGTCAGTGACATTCTGGCTGTTTATTTGGATTAGATGGCAGGAGATAAGCACTCTAATAGAAAACTTATTTCAGGAGTGATGCTTCTTCACACTCACTAGGCATGGCTGACCACAGCTAACAAGGAGACAGGGATTTATATGCAGAGAGTCAGTGGCTGCAGGTTACAGCAGTCTCCAGCCCAAATCCAAAGTTGAATTCAATTATATGGCTGACAGAGCATCTGCAGCATCAGCACACACAGTCTTTACCTTTTAAGCACAGCCTTCTCAGTTACCCTATGGACTTCTGCCAAATTAATCTGCCATCCTGCCAGGCACTCCCAGATCAGGTAGAGCATCAGACTCCCAAAGTATGAAGCTATCAGAGGAAAGGATCAATCTCTGAGATCTCCTCTGCTAATGCTATTAAGGGAACTATGTGGGCAACATGCCAGAACTGGATGCCCAAATTGTAACAGTACAGAATTAAGTTCACAAAATACTGGGTGTTGCAAAATTGTTAGACCCTAAGAATATAATTGCACAGACAACTGCTGGAAAAGACTTCCTATCTCATGACACAATGCTGGGCTTCCAGGTACTTTTGCTAATGAGGAAGGAAATGCTCCTGCAATGAATGGCTGGAAACACAAGCTGCCAACAGAATGGCTTCAAGCACTGCCACAGGAAAGGCAGCACCTCCTCAGGCTGGAATGTTTCTCAGCAAGGCCTCTGACCTGGCTGCAGAGCTGAGCTCCCTGGTTTTAACTGGTGGTTAGCACAGTATAGGGATGGATGGGGCTTGTTGTGTCTCCTGGCTTCTGTGTGACAAAACACAAAATCCAAACTTTTCCTTGTGGAGGAGAGATTCCTGCACATCTTCACAACAAAACAAATAAGGGGGCAGCAGGGGAAGAAAACATTTGTGAGATTTATTAACCATGCTGTCATGCATCCCTCTTTGGAAAAGATCAGAATTCAATCCAGTTGCACCTACAGCATCAATTCTTTAGCTCGTGGACAAAGCCCTCAGATCAAGATGGCAGATCTGGAAAAGACAGTCTGGAGACCAAGACAAGACTTCTAAAAAATCAGTCACACAAAAAACATGGGGTGTGTGGCCCATGAAGTCAACATGAGGCTGGTCAGAAAGACCTACAGAGACCTGCAATGTTCCCACTGCAAGGGAAATGTATAAACCCCCAGAGGAAGTGGTTTTCAGCAGCAGGATCCAGTGATGCCAGCAGGCAACAGCACTATTAATACCAGTGTCCAGGCCTGCCATGGGCAGTGGAAATGAACACAAACACAGAAGGAATGCTAAACAGGAAAGGCAAAACAATACCTAAGTCAGAGCAGCTGGTTAAAGGGATGCAAATCTTTTCAATCCCTCTGCTCCAAATTAAGGAGACCTTAGGACAGTAATGAACAAAGTCATTATGACTTCCCAGCCGTGGTTTGACTGAGGCTCCCACCATATGAATGAAAAGTCTCTGCTGAGGGGCAGGGCCTGGTGTGTGCTGCAGGCTGGAAGGGAGCTCAGGAATGGGAACAAGGCAGGGAAAACATGGGAAGCACATGTCTGCGTTGTGCAGGCCTTTAATCACTTATCTGACCCCCCTTTTCCTGAACATACGTTAGCACGCACACAAGAAAGAGAAACAGTTGCTGTGAATTTTCTGTGCACTTGCTCAATTTGCTCAAGAATGGTGAGAACAAGCAAGAACAGAAGTGCTGAACTGGAGCTTTCATAAGGAAATCACTTGCGCCTTCTGCTGGAGTCTGACAGCCAACTGGTTTCTGGAAAATTACTGGAAACGTTCCTTAATTAAAAAGAAAACATAAGAAAAAACCCAACATTTTGAGGAAGGCAACTTATTCCTCCACAGTGAAGGATGCAGCCAAATTTCCACTAATGGCATGTACACGCCTTGGAGATACAACTGCTCCTTGTTTCAGCAAGGAAAAGCTTCCACAAGAGTTTCTGCAGCCCTTGGTGGAACACAGGGGATGGGCAGCAGTGGAATTGTCACCAGATGATTTCCTCTAGCAGTGCAGAGTTCTCCAGCTGCCAGGAAGTAACGAGGTTTCAAGATCTGATTATTCCTGCTGCTGGGATACCTGCCCAGCCACTTGCAGGCAAACAGCACAAGGATTGATTAAACCAAGGGACAGCAGCTCTGTGCTCACAAGGAGGAGGGAGGTGATCAGCTGGAGATGATCATGCCAACCATAACCAAGGATGAGGTCTTCTCCTTGTAAACCTTTCCCACTGCTTAGAACTTTCAAAAGAGGTAGGAATGATTCTTGACAGTACAGTCCAGTTCTCCCTCCAGTGTGAGATTTAAAGGCTCAGCTGTCCATGGGATGGGGAACATGATGCAGTTCCTTAAAACACCAGCCCACACTACCAACACAACCCCTGCTGGCACAGAGGCCAGACACGAGTCAGACTTGGTTAAAAAACAGCTCAACTTGCCAAACCTATGAGGTCTGATCCAGTTGCTCAAGATCTGCCTCTATCCAGTAAAAGCTATTACCTCTGACACAATTTCCTGCAAAGGAGGGAAAAGCACAATTAGTGGGCTGACAGAGCAGCAGTGGCAGCTGGGCTGCAGCAGCCCCTGCAGTGCTGATTGGAGGGAAAGGAGTCAGGGCTCCAGAAAAATTCATCCATTAAAGATTAAAAGATGCTCTGAACAACTTCACCTCTTTTCTGCTGCCTGCAAACAGTCTTGTTAAGCTGTGAAAATCAGGAGTAAAGCACTAATCCTTCACCTGGAGCACAGAGCTAAGGGGATAACAAGCAGAACGTGGTGCAGGCTCAGCATCCCTGCTGCTGGCACGTGAACAGATGGGGACAGGGACAGGTCCTCCCTGGGACTGACTCCAGGGAAGGCAAAAAAGCACAGGGCACTCTGAAAACTGGCTACACTTGCAGGGCCTTGCTGACACTGGGTCAGTGGACAGCCACTGATTTTAGCAGCTCGGACTTCCTGCTATTGATCCAAGGAGGTTTTTGCTTCCTGTGCAGAATGAATAACAATTCATGTAGGAGACATACAATTTTAGAAGATCTGATAGCCACTGCTGCTATCTGGGTGCACAAGAGGCCAAGTGCTCAGCTGGCAGTGCCTGAAAGGTGTGCTCTCCCTGCTGACTCCCTTGCTGGGGCTGGTGGCAGCTAAAGCAGATTTTTTTTCAGGTTTATCATTCACCAGTGCTCACTGAGTGGCCTTTCTCTAGGGAGAGAGGAGAAATGAAGACAAGAGAATACAAGGAGCAGAGCAGCATCCCAAAGTGCTGCTGGTGCAGCTGGTGGCATCCCTTGAGTGAAACCCCAGGAGCAGATTGCAGGAGGGGCTCTGCTCCTTCCAGTGATGCAGGGTGTCACCCTGGGAGGGATCCAAACCTCCACAGCTGTTCCACATCTCTGTCTTGTTAGGGACAGGGGAAATGGGATAAACCATGGTTATGGTATTACATGGGTCAGCTATGATGCATGTAAGGACATTGGTATTTTGCAGCTCAAAGAGGCACTTTCATAGTGAAAAATCTCATTTTTGGCTGTGAAAAAAATAGACCAGATAGAGTAATGAGAAATTATGAAATTATCCTAATTTAAAGGCACTAATGGAAAAATCACCATTTTTAATTCAGTTTATTTCCTTTGTGCATTTGACAGTGCACTGTCTCATTGTTCTCACTGTTCCTCATGCTCCAGCCATTTATCTTACCCCTCACCAAATCCTTGCAAAAACGAATAAAGATTTTTTAATGAAGTTTTAACATTTCTTAAAATAATATACTCACAGTAATGTAGTCCAAAGTAAGATGAGAACATGTCAGAGCAATTTAACAGGTAGTAACCATTTAACCTGACAAGGACATTTTTTAAAATCAAAATGCCCGTGTATTTTTAGAACATTACAGAATCATATTTATAGCCTCTCAATTAAATCAAAAATAGTCAAGTACTTTTATCTAGTCCTACAGTTCCATGTTTTGCTTGCAAGGACCACTACCAAGTAAGAGAGCTGTACAATTCAGGACTTTTACTTCAAATTTCAGAACTGTTCACCACAAATTTATGCAAACACCAACCTTGCCACCCCTCAGCCTTTTCATCTGTGCAGCAAAGCTGTGATACTGCTCTCTCTCACACAAGTGGAAGCCAAAAGCTTTCATTCATGGCTTGTGAAGTAGCTCTACTTGGAAAGCACTTGAATACTTTCCTCTTCTTCGGACCAGTGATTATCACTAATTTTTAAAGAATGAGTAAGTGCTGAAATGGGAAGATAGCAGTGGCACAGTGGGAGGATACTGTTTTCAAACATTTAACATTAGACTAATGGAACACTTCTGAATCTTCTCAAGTCTTGTCTGATAATTTCTTCTCCAGCAGCAGCCTAATTTACTAAACATTCAGGTCACTGTCAAAAAATAGTGTATTCTCAGTTGTCATCACATGGCAATCAGAGCATAACCACATAGTTTTACATGCAAACGAGCCCCACACTGATGAGCTGCTGGAATCCCATGGTTGAATTTAATTTCATTATATTAACACTTTGTTATTACTACCATTTAATTTAAGCAGCTGATCAGAGATTTAAGCAGTGCTCTAATACTGTTTTGATTTAAATGATTTCCAGCTCCTCCTGCTATTCTCTCTTCAGGCTGCTCACAAGTGCTGTAGGAGAGAAAACCCTACTCATCCACCAGCAAATCATACAGGAAAACTGAGCTTGTTTGGGACCATGGAGACGTGAAGAGAACCAGACAGGCAAAAATGAGATGGAAGATCTAGTAGATGCTGTTTTCTAGAAAAAAATTAAGGAGCTGCAGCCCCTGTTCCACATGTTTGACTAAATCCATGGATTTTGGGGACAGCATCTTGTTATTTCTCCCAAGGCCAGGCTCACAGAGCAGCCTTTAATTGACTCATCCACATCACTGGCATTATGCAATGGGACAAAAAGACCTTGCAGCTCCAGCGTGCAGCCTGGGGCACTCAGAGCTCACAGGAGTGTGTGCCTGGGCACACAGGCCAGCTCTCCTTCCTCAGTCCTGCACCAGAAATATCAATGTGGACAGGTAATATAGAGAAAGCTACACCTCCCCTGGCTTTACTTGGTGGGGTTTATATTCGGTGGGGTTTACATTTGGTGGGGTTTACATTTGGTGGGGTTTACATTTGGTGGGGTTTACATTTGGTGAGGTTTACACACCGCTTCTCCCACCTGGCTGGTGACTGCAGGAGTTCAGAAGCCCCCAGAGCAATCTCCACATTGAGCTGAGAGGGCAAGCAGAGGATTTGCACCCAAGTGATGAGCAGTAAGAGAGGGCAGAGAACTCACCGAGTGCACAGGAAAGGAGCTGTGCCGGCTGAGAAAGGAGTTAGAGACTGACATAGTGAGACCCTGAGTGGCACCGCAGTCCTCGGGGGTGAAGGGCACTTTAGGTTGCTGGACACAGTAGGAGACAGAAGAGAAAGAAGAGGCAGCATAGGAGGCCTGCTGAGGAGAGGGGAGAAAGCAGGAGACACAAGACACAGAGAAAGAGAGCATAGAAAAGGCGATGAATAAAGCGCAAGAAATGCTAACTGTAAAACAATGCATATAATGGCTGGCTAAACAAACAGCTATTCATACAGTTCATCAGAGCCAGACACACCAATATGCCCTTCCTGAGCTCAAGAGGCACGACAAAAATCACAATTCAAATCTTCTTTGTTCCACAAATCCCTTAAAAAATGAACTCCTGCCTCCCCCTCCCTGCTCACCCGTGGACAGCTGCTGCTGGCACACACAAGCTGTTCCTCACTGCCCTTTTCTCCCCCTGGCATGGGGACATGTACCCAGAGGAGGAACTGGCTCTAAGCACACAATTCTTGCACACTATTAATTTTTTCTGGCAACCTGCAGATTGGGAACTTGGCCCCTCCAGTGTGAGTTGTGGATCCTCACTGGTGCTGCTGTGAGGATGGGTGACAGTGACATCCTGCCATTTCTCTGTCCAATCCAAGATTTTAATCATCTGCACAGGAGGCAGCTATTACACTGTAAGTCACAAATCCTGGCAAGGAATTTCTCCTGAATTCTCTTATGGTAAGGAGACAGAGAGGATAAGGTATATTCAGGCTTTCTCAGACTTGTTGAATAAAACATTCAGTGTAAACATACAATCTTATTTTTGATTAAGATCTGAAGCTGACAAGACAGGACTCTCTCATTATTGTATTACAAAGGAGTCCATCCAGCAAAACTTGCTGCCCATTTGATTTGCCAAATCAAAAACTCCCAAGGCAACAGGAGCAGAGGAACAAGAGTCTGGTGGCTTTTACAAGGATTGTTGAATAAGCCATCCTGCTTGCACCTCTTTCCCAACAGAGGGATGAAGGGTGGGAGGCTGCACTTGAAGAAACCTTTGCTTCAGGGGAACTGCAAGCAACACCTTGATGGTATCAGCTTGTAAAATGACAAGAATGGCCAGCAGGCAAAGCAGTGACATCTCATCTGTCCAGATCATGATTAAAGGGAAGCTAAGAAATGCTTTGCTTCAGCCAAGAAATTGAGGACAGGAACAGAATTTCCCTTCTGCACAATGGCTGCAGTAAATCTGTGCTTTGCAAACTCTGATCATGACTGTGCAGCCCAAGTCACCTCTGGAAACATCACTGAAGTGCAGCCACCTCCAGGGGGGGAAGGCAGGCAAGGGACTGCAGGGTGCAAGGGTTACACTGATGGGGACCACAGAGCCTGGACAACTGCCTGATCCTCCAGAGGTGAGTCCTGTACACTCTTTGTATCCCTGCAAAGCAAGTGGGATGCCAGCATTTAAGGTCTTGTCCCCACAAAGAATTAATACATGATACCCAGCTCAGCTCAGCCAAAAATGCCACTTTATCATTTCAGGACTCCTACTTGCATCACAGGAATGTAGTTATGCAAATCCCAAAATTAGAGTTAAAGTAACACTCTGGGACACTCAAACTTTAGCACACACAACATGAAGAAATATTGAAAGAGTCACCCTTCACAATGGTAACACCATGGCTCTGTTCCCACATTTCCTCCCATTTTGTTAATGCCATGGCCAATTTAAGTAAGCTACATCAGAACAAAAGAATTTTTTTTTTAAACAGAACAAATAAGATAATTAATATAAACAAAATACCTTAGACGTTAGAGTTGGAAAAAAAAAATAAGACAGAGAAAAGAAACGAAAGGAAAACCCTTAAAAGGAAATGGGACAAAATCCCATCCTCCACTGAGGTCGGAAACAAAACTGCTGCTGCCATCAGTGAGGTCAGGATTTCACCCCCCACATGGAAAATGGTCCTTTCTGTGCTGATAAACCCACCACCCACACACATGTGCACGTGCCTGGCGTGCTGGCAGCCTGGGGGGCCAGCAGAACACTGAGAGACAGGTAAAATCCTGACTCACACAAGGGGACCAACGTGAAGGAAACATGCACCAGTGAAGTAGTGGCTATACCAAAGGTCTGCATAATAATATAAAAGCAGTTATTATGTTTAAACAGTTATTATTAGTGGCATCTCTGACAACAGTTTCAAAACAGCAGTGGGAACAACAGTGCAGCAATCTCTTGAAAACAGTGCTGCTCAGTGTGTCAGAATCTTCCAAGCAGTTGTCATTACACAAGCCTGGCACAGATTCAGCCCTGCCATGTGGAAGATGAACATTTCATTTTTAGGGCATTTTAGGACTTTCAAAGCTTATGGGGAATGGTCTGGATGTGGGGTCAGAAAGCAGCAGAAACGTACATGATGCAAAATGCCTAAAACCACACTCACAAGCTGCCAAGGAGCCAAAAAACACCATGAGACATCCTCCCACCACCTCTGCCTGCTAGGAGCAGAAAGAGCAGAGCTGGCCCTGCCAGGTGTCCCTGAGTTGTCACTCACCAGCTGCCTCTGCTTGGGTGGGAGAGCAGGAGGAGGTGCCAGATCTTGAGAGGGGTCTAAGCTGATAAAGGAGTCATTGATCCCATAGACTTCCCTGAGGTACTTGTTCTTCTTCTGGTAGATGTGCTCGTTCTGAGGGGTCTGGTAGAACATGGACGGCTGTGGCTCTGAGTAATCTTCCACAAACTGCATGTAGGCCATCACTGCAAGGCAAAGAGAGGTCACACTCAGTGTCCTGCTCTGCAGAGCCCAGCTGAGCTCAGCAGGCAGCTGCTCCTCAGGGCACCCACACTGCGCTCCCAGGGAGCTCCCACAGCCACCAGCCACGCTGCAAATCCAAAGATCCATTTGGATGGCAACAAACAACACAGCAAACACCATCCCAGGCCACAAACACAGCTGATAATACTCTGGAACCAGTGAGGTCTCCAAACAGCAACTTGAGAAGTCTCATTTAGTGATGCTTAGCCCAAATCCTCACATAATCCATGGCAATATTCCTCAACAACTGATGTCCAAAGTCACCAAAAAAAAAACAGAATAGTCAGTCTGCTTTTTAGGAGTGTAACAATGCATCCTTGACAATAAATCTGCAATAATTCTTGTGCCTACAGTAAGTCTCAGATCTGCAGTCAGCAAGATTTCTAGAACCAGGAGGCGTACAGTGTTTCTCCAAGCTGGTAAAACTGTTATCAGAGAACACCTACCTGTGAGACTGGGTGTGCCCCTCCCTCAGCTCTTCAAATGCCACTGCCAATCCTGCTACAAAATACTTCTAAAAGTGCCAGTAACCACATGTTCCCACCTCCTCAGCTCCAATCCAACACCCTTTGCTCCCATCCCTTTTTTAAAGCAACTTACCACCTCCAGTTTTCAAATTCAACTGATTCACAAGCTTTTGTGAGATGTGGCTCAATAGAAATGTTAAATGGGATCAAACCTTGTCTAGAGGACCCTTCCATCTGTACAATTTTCCTTCCAAAATCTATGAGAAAACCCACACAGGTCAGCCTAGGCAGCTCTGACAGAGGATAGTTACACTCCTGCAATATTTTAGTGTTGGAGGGGGAGGATGACATTCAGTGCCATATCATAGGAAGACTACTACAAACCCATCCCCATTATTAAGGATCAGAAATGTTCTGAATAATGTAAAATAAAGACAGAACCCCATTCTGTACACCTGAGAGCAGGAGAGAGATGTATTTCAGTGTCATGGGAAGGACTAACCAAGGCTGCCTTGTAAACATGCTGTCATGCACAAGGCACTGTGACCATCCCTCCCTTCCTCCTGATAAACAAGCTGTTGTCACTTTTTGTAAATCTGGTCATTTGGAGGCAATTATTCAGCTTCTGGTGGCATTTCAGTTGTACAGCTGAAAGGAGTGGATGACTTCAGTGAAAGCTATAAATACAACGAGCACAATGCAGGATTTGCACATCATGGAGCTGGTTCCCACACTGGTTACAAGGCAAAGTCCTCTGTTCACCTGCCAAGGAGACCCCCAGACCAGCTTTTAAACAGGATGCAGCCCTGCAAATGTGTTGGAAGGAGTTGCTTTGCACCTGTCTTGGGCACCTTTTTTCAGATTTCCTCTAATATTTTAAACTCCATTTAGAAACAGAGCTAACACAGCTGCCCTTCCCCAAAAGAATTATAGCCCTCTTCCAAAAAATAGAATAAAGAAAAAAAAGAAGTAATGAAAAAAAGCAGGTCGAGGCAATGGGAGTAGAGGAAATGGAGCTGATGGATTTCAATCCTGACCGGTAACACCTGCTGTCCCCATCCTGTGACCCCATGGACATTGCCAGTGGACAACCTGTTCATGTCCTGCAGCACAGCCAGTCCTGCACAGCCCTGCCAGAGCTGCTGGAATTCTGACCTCCAGCTCTCCCTGCCTCCTGAGCCCTGCCCCTCTTCCTCCCTCAGACCCCCTGCTCCTTCCCAGCACCACCTCACAGTGAAAAGAAGCATGTTCTGGAAATACTTATCTGGAATCATGGTGAAGGTGTAGGAAATACAGAATTAGTAAAATAGTGTTTTCAAGTATCAGCGATTCAGTTGGCTAAGGTGCTCCTGTGCCCTGGAAAATGCCCTGGTATCACACAACAACTTCAGGGGACAGGATCTAAAGAAGGCTTATGAAAGATGTTTCTCCAGCAGCAAAACTGAACTAAGGATCAGGAGTCCTTGCAGAAGTGTAGAGGACAAGAGCTTGAGGGAACAAGCACACTCTGAGAGCTCATCAACTGAGCAGGACAAAAGCCAAGAAGGCAGGTCTGGCAGTGCTGGCATAATGCAGCACACACTGCTGAATGCAGAAAATGTGGAGTCACCTACCAAAGCAGTGCCTCACTGAACACCCAGCTCTGCACCCACCACGGGGATCAATAGCTGTGAGCCCCTGGAACAGCACCAAACCCTGCAGTGACACCACAGCTCTGAAGTGTTGGTGAAAAGGGCATCACATTAGACACTTGTGTGAAATTAAATCACTGCAACTCAGGGCACTGAGCCTGAATGCTGTCAGGAGCTTTAACTCAATCTGCAAGGGAATAATGAAGAGCTCTTTTATCTCAGCTCTTTATGGGGCTAATGCATCCCATTGTCATGGCAGCTCCTCTGCCTGGCTTGTTACAACCAGTCCTGGGCAGGTGAGCATATCCCTGCCTCTACTTTGTCATCTTTGTTTTTAGGCAAAGTGAAAAACAGTTGGGATGGTGAAATCCAAACCTGGCACTGCAGAGTGCAAACCAAAACAGGCACCATTAAAATCCTGCCAACCTTGAACAGGAGAGTAAGGGAGCAAGAGCACTCCCATGACTCCTGTTTGCAAAGGGTCTTCTCTCCCCCCCTCCACTGTGGTTTTTAACGAGGCAGAAATTTAAAAGCAGATGGGAAATTACATCAGCAGCTCAGCTCAGCTCAGCCTGCACGCCCTGCAGCAACTGCAGAGGGAGGGATGGGGGCTGCAACTCCCCAGTGAGCAGCTGGGGTGGAGTGACAGTCTCAAGGCAGCACCCCAGGAGGGAAGGGAGGCGTGAGAGAGAAACCTCTCCCACCACATGCCCAGTTTATGTCAGCTCTTAACCCAGACAGAAAATGAGAGAAATTTAAAAAACCATGAAATCTCAGACTGAGACTGAGGCTAGGAACACCTTCCCAGCAATCTGCTTGCAGTGCCTTGGCTGTCATTTCTGAGGGAGCTAAAGCTGCTCAGGGATTTCCAGCACACACCAGTCCTGCCCATATGGTAGAAGCCACAGGTACTGCTCTCCCAGGAGCCAGCTCTCCTGGAAGCAACACTCAGCTGTTCAGTGGTTGTTGGAGTCTGAGGGGGTTATTTAGGAGATGATCAGCACTAAGGCACACCTGCAATAAGGTGAGGCACAGCAGCATCCCCCTGGAGGGCTCACTGACAGCCCAGCCCAGGCACTACAGATTTGTGTGCATGGGCAAAAGCCAAAATAATGAACATTCTTAAGCTATACCACACAGCAAGTCAGTGGAGGAGTCAAGGTCAATGAGGCAGTCGTTGCTGTCACCTCTGGGAGGAGAGCTGTTCCTCACAGAGCTGGCATTATCCTCTGGCTAAGCCCAGCCTGCCCCCAGCACGGCTCCTGCAGTTAAATACCAGCTGCTCACTGGGCACCAGGCTGTGTTTTGTTCCCACTGACAGGGAGGGAAACATGAATAAGTGCCTCACCAGTAGTTTCCAAGCTGCTTGGGGAAAGGATCTTGTTATTTCTGACTCTGGGCTCCTAATGGCAGAAGCTGTTCAGTGTCTGTCTCTTGTTCAGCAGGAGCAAGATGCTGGTGCTCAAGCAGAAGTCTGGAGTAATTTGCCCTTAGCACAGTAACATGTGCTCTTACAGCACAGTAAAATAACCATAACTCATGCCAGACTAAAAGCCCTATCACTGCTCTGCTTAAATTATAGAAAGTCAACTCTTGGAGGTCCCTCTGAGCACAGCTCACAGCAATACACAAGGTTAACTCAAACAGATCTTCTGGATATTACCAAGGAAAAGAGCATCAGTGTCTCTGCTGCAACATTTACTGCCAGCTACCAAAAAATGACCCACAACCAAGCCCCATCTGTGTGAGCTCTGGATCTTTTTAACAAATCCACTCATCTCCTCCAGATCCCAGGAGCTTGTTGAGGTTGTGGAAGCAGCCCTGTGTGATTACTCAAGAATATCTACATGCATCAGCCTCTGGGCAAAAAATATCCTGGGTGTCACCACAGAGCCTGAGTAATGTTTGACTGGCCTTTTAAATGCTGAAAAAGTAGAACTAGCAACCACAAATCTGTGGAGTAAAATCAATTTAAAACAAGTTCTCAGTGTCACATGAATACAACTAAAAAATCTGCAGCAGTCAGGTCAGCCCCAGGACTACCAACAAGTTTTGCAGCAAGGATGCTTTATGAAATCATCAGAGTTGACAACACATTAGGTAACAGCTCCCACCTCTCCTAACAATGCAATCTGATCAATACTCCCAAAATTTCTGATAGTGCCAGATTACAATTAACACTAATCCAACATCAAAGAAAATTCACACAAGGCCTTGGTACTGAGGTTAAAGTTATACTCAGGCAATAATGCAGATTGCTTTTAAACTTGTTTTCCAGTAACTCTTTGGCATCTTGTGTGATACCAGAAAACAAAGACATGGGGCTTAAAGACACGAGCAAACAGCTCAGATCTGTCTTGCAAATGTCAAACTGCCTCTTACCCAAGATTCACCCAGGAATCTCCCCTCCACTGGAGCTGCCTACGTGCAGAGGTGCATTTCCCTGCATCCACCCCAGCCTGAGTGGTGTGACAGCAGATCCACAAGGATCTGACCCTGCATGATGTGCTCTGTATCACAGCCCCTGGCAGCTCACACTTCAATTGAGGATTTTCAACAGCACAAGCTGTAAAAACCACCTTTGGCTGTGCCCATTTACTTCCTTTCTGTTGTCCACAAACAACCAGCCCAGCCTCTTTTTTAGCTGATTTTAGTGTCTTTAACTGCTTGATTACCAGAGAGGAACAAAAGAGATTTCCTGCACATGGGGACACTTGGATGACTCTCACATAGGTCAAGCCTTGTGCTCTGAGGAAAATTCCTGAGGGTTACTCATGTGGACTGGTCACTTGGGGACAATGGAAATGCTTTTAGACAAGGCATTTTTAAAAGAAGTGACTGGCAGAGTGCACTACATAGGAAAGGAGAGAATATACCCTGACACCACACACCCCTCTTACTCCCACCTTATTCATAGAATTTCAGCATCTTAGACTGGTTTGTGTTGTAAGAGACCTTAAAGAATCCAGTTTCAACCCCCCTGCCATGGGCAGGGACACCTTCCACTAGGCCAGGTTGCTCAGAGTCCCATCCAGCCTGTCCTGGAACACCTCCAGGGACAGGGAGTTTACAACCTCCCTGGGCAAAAATGATTCTCAGTGAGAAGTCTATGATCTGCAAAAGGGAGTCAGAAGGCCAACTCAGAGGTTTGGAATCAGCTCTTCTCTTGGGCTGCCAGCTGCAATGCAATGCTCTTCCTCCATTCCTTGTACACATTACCTCCTCATGCAACACAGAGCTGCAAAGCCAGCCAGTGACCAGCAAACCAGCAAACCAGTATCTGCTGGATCTCACTGTGTAGACCACAGCCTTCCCTGGCAGAGCACTGTGGCTGCCTGTTTGGCAAGAGGTTTCACATTTTTCAGCCATGAACATTAAGGAAATCAGACGAAGTTTGTGAGCTTGAGATGTGGTCAGCCCTGGTGTGCCAGGAGTCTGGCTGGGGACAGGAGCCTTTGCTTTGTTTTAATGATGTGGGAAATTCTCAGGCATCCAAAGGAAATGAGATCCTGTAGCAAAACAGCACTACTGGACTCTAGTTAATGGTGTTGTCTTGCACAGCTATGTGGGTGACTGTGCTCCTATTGCCAAGTAACTGCTCTGGCAAGGCTGGGTTTTGGACAGAAAAGCAATCCTTTCTCTGAGCTCTTGGAGAGGACCCAACTCTCCTCTGCAGTGGGAAAACAATATTGGGGAAGGGGGTGGGAATGGACTTAAAAAGGGAGAATAGACCAGAAAGATCTGCAAGGCAGAGTGCCTCAAAGATTCACATTCAGGTAAATAGAGAAGTAACATGGTCTCACTACAGTCATGGAGATGCTGATTCCAGATCCCTTGGGCCTGGATTGATCTTGGCCCCAGGAATCACTCCCTGCCCACCACAGCACTGACATTTCCCTTCCATCTGTTTGACACTGGCTGTTTTTGACACTCAGACTCAAGTAAGAGCATTACCACCATCACCACTCCTTGGTGACAACCAGAACCAAGGCAAAAGTAAAACCCAAACGCAGGAACTTGCTTACTGTGTTTGTTTTTCTTCTCTGGCAGAGGTGGCGGCTTTTCTGGGTCACTGTTCGAATCTGGAGCAGCAAAATCAGCAATGAATTCCACTGGTGCTGAAGAGTTTCCTTGCTGGAAAGGCAGAACAGCAGCAAAGGGCGTGAAGGGCAGTGAGGGGACACCCGCGGCGTTCTGCAGGTCATCCTCGGAGATGTTGTCATATTGGGAGGGGTGCCTCTCGTAGGACACCCTGCAGCCCGAGTTCTCTGAAGTCTGGGAGGCTGCACTCCTCCTCTTCTTCTCTGGTAAAGCTGGGGGAGTCTCTGTTGGCTGTGCTGGTACTGAGAGGGTGCACAATTCCAGTGGAGGAGAGCTGCCCTGAGGCAGCTGGAAAGTCTGTCCGTGGAAAGGGGAGCCAGACTCGCCCAAGGACTCTGGCAATGGGCTGAGGACACTGGACCCCTGCTGAGGTATCTGATCAGCGTTGGAGAGGTCCTGCTGCAGGAATTCATAGTCTGGATCATAGTGATCTGATTGATCTGGGTAAATAGAGAATGATGCATTAGTTTCTCTCTTTTAGCCCTTCTCAGCTCTGTCCCTCCCATTCTATATCAGGTAATTAATCAGTTCATTTTAATCAGAGTGGAACTTCCTTGCAGCTGGGACCATCTTTTCACACCTTCTGTAACATCCAGACTTCATGTAACTCATAATTAATTCTTTACACTAGCAAACAAATAATGAAAATTCAACAGGTAGACGAGTGCAGACATAACTTGTGTCATATTGATATTTTTATCTTCTTTCCTAGCATGAAGAAACAACACTGCTTTAGTCTACCAGGACTGTCATTTCTTCAGACAGGGCTGAAATGAAGAAAACATTCCATTTGAGAGCTGAATTATGAACCATCACCTACAGCAAGGGAAACATTCCCCTGGGCTTTTTCCTTTTCGGCACAACAGCTGTGCACTGAACTGCCTGCAGCCACTCCAAGACAGAAGTTGCATTTCCTACACCAACTCCTGCAGCTCAGCTCCCCAGGGAAGGGACAGGCCCCAGCACCCCTCTTACCCAGGGTTTCACAGCTTGTGTTGCGGGAGCACTGGCCGCTGTCGCGGTCCAGGGAGGAGAGCTGCTCGTCAGACTTGCTCAGTTTGCCGATGCTGCTGCACGGGGACAGGCGAGGAGACTCCCCCCCATAGGAGTGGCTTCCACCTGACAACCTCCTCTGGGCATAGCAGTCAACATCAAAATCCTTCAGGACAAATTAAAAAAAAATAAATCAAATCACCATTGCTCTTGGCAGCTCGCTAAGTGAGGAAGATGCTGCTCTAGGAGCAAAGAGCTCACAGGAGGGGAGAGGATCAGTGCTGGCCCTCTCAGAGCTCATGGAGAGCACAGAAACCCTCTGATGTGGCAAACAGCCCATGCCAGGGAGCTCTGTGTGTCCTTGATTTCAAGCAGGGGTTGCTGTGGCCCACACTGGACTTTACAGATGCTGGGAAGATGATTAAGTTCTTCACAGCTACGCGTGTCTGATGACTGCTTGTCACGACACTGAGACAAGGGAATGACACTGCAAGATTTCTCATTACATACCTGGGGCTTTAGCAAACACTTGGTTACCTCAGGTGCATGCAAAGGGAAAATAAACTACAGTGAGATACAACTTTTGTGCCTATGGCTATAGTTCATTTCAGAAATTACCTCAAGCTCATTAACCCACGAGTGAACCCCTCAACCATTCCCACTCCATCAGAACAATCTTGGTGTGACTGTAGGTTTAACTGAAGAGTGGCCACAGCTTTATCTGAGTCAAACAAATGACTGTAGAGGCTCCCTAAGCCAGAGCTGAGGCTTTGGGGATGAGGACAAGATTTGATTTTTGTGCAATTTGATGTGATTCAGGTCCTCACTGCTGAGCCATAAGTTCCTGAATGGGTAAAGCAAACCCAGCCATTTACAACCTCATAAACCCCAGACAAGCACAAGAAATGGAATGTGATTAACACACACACAGCTTTCTCATTTTCCTACCAGAAAATGTACAAATTTCCCCAAAGCACCAGCAGTGGTCAGAGCAGTAGCTCAAAACACAGCTTGAGTTAAAAGATGTTTTAAATTGTGACAAGATGAAGACAGACTTCTGATCTCACTCAGCCTCCTGCTCCATGGCCTGTGAGCAAACCCTGGTGAGATCTCAGGGAGCTCAGCCAGCTGCTGTCCCCTGATCCATGGGACATGGCAACACTCAGCCACTCCCATCCCCACACTCTGCTACAGCTCAAGGCAACAAAGTTTAGAGCAATTTGTTAATTACACACAACAACACTGTAAAAAAAAAAAAATTAAGCTGTTCACATAATTTATGACACTGCTGTTCCTGCCACTGCCACTCCCACTGCAGGCTGGGCTGTTTGGGATGAGCAGGGACGTGCAGGGATCTGTGTGGCTGCAGGTCACAGCATCTCCCTGAGCTTTTCCTCCAGTTCCCAGCACGTTTCCCTTGGCTCCCACCAAGGGGTTATGCCATTACCTGTCTGTTGATCCCAACAGGTAAACTGGAGCCACTGGTAGCTCGGCTCATGGGGGCCACAACAGCCACTCTGGTTGGGGAAGGCGCTGACTGACGTTTTTTAGGGGGCAGTGCTGGTGGAGGGCTGCAAGACACAACAGGAATTGATGCTTCCATCACTCTTCCAGAAAAAAAAAAAAAATTTCAGAGGCTTCACAAGTTGTTTTCCAGAAAGTTTTGTCAGTCAGGAGCTATTCTGCAAAATGTATCCACCGAAAACACTGATTTAAGAATACTCTCACAGGTAAGGTCGTGTTAAATGATTTATTTTTTAAGGTTGGTATTTCTCAAACAAAAACAAATGCTGTTCTAGAAAGTATTTTTAATGGAGCTAATTAGCATGGTAATTATGTCTTAATAAAAGCGGTGAAAAGCCAAATTAAGTGTTTTGGTTGACCCAAATATTGTTTCCATTCACAGAAGTCCCTTCCCCCTCCTCAAACCTTCCAGGTCTGAAAAACGCTCAAAAGTTTCACAGATTTACAAGACAGGAAAATTATCTTTTTTGGCCTTTGCTTTCTTAGTGAACTTCAGGGAGCAAAGGGGTCAGAGCTGCTCTCACACGTGCACTGTGAAGGCCCCATGAATTTCTGTCAGACTCACACATTTGCAGTAACTTGTGAGAGTTTAACCCTTTGACTTTTAGTTTTTCTAATGACACATAATTCCGGTAGTCATCAAGCCTGAGAAGTTCCCAAGGGCACACATAGTCTGTTCTTAGAACATACCAAGAAATTTTTATATAACCTTTGAGAATTCATAAAATACACAGAAATGTGATTCTTTCTGTCAACCACAGCCCTTGATGCCGCATTTTCAAATTAACACAACACCTATTTTTCACACCATTAGCACCAGTACTATAGAAGAAAAACAATACACACACCAAAAAACCTGCAAATTGGGGGTTTTCTCCTCCTTCTCAAAATAGAATATAGAAACTTTCATGTGGTTACTCACAGAACAGGGTAAGAACAACCAAGCACAAGGTTTTTTTTCACACACTCTTGGCTTTCACTCTTAAGCTGACAGGCAAAGCAGAATAACCTGGCTGTGCAGGACAGATTGGTAATTGCCCCCCAGAAGTTAAAGGAACATTTCCCATCAGATACAGCAGCCCAAGACACTTGTACAATGTGGGATTCACAGAGTTTTATGTAAGGTTATTACAAATTTATGTGATGCCTCTCATGTGTGGATGTCAGGGCATGGCACTATCCTCACATAAAAAGGAAAGGAAAAGACACAAAAAAAAAGTAAGAGAGACAGAACAGAGTCTAGAGTTACTCTGGAGGACTGGAAATTCAAAGGCAACACTAACCCTCCTCTCTTGTGCACATTTTGCAAGATTGTTTAAAAACCAACAGGCTGTTCTTCAGCTGGCTGGGCAGCATTACCTGTTCTCTGCCACACGAATGCAGGGCAGAGGGGGTTTAGGAGGTGCAACTTCTTCATCCATGGAGTCAGTCAGCAGCTCGTTGGATTGAGTCATATTGGTTGTTTTGTTGAGGATCTCCATTTCTCGGTCGGTAAGGGGAAGTTCTGATGGGCTGCAACATGCAAAACACAGATTGTAGGTTATAAACCACAGCTGGAACACAGCCTGCTGACAGATTCAAACCCATCTGAAATCATGTGCTGCCAGACAGACACCTAGGGCAGAAGGCAGAATTTGCATCTGCAGGTGGAATTCCATGTATCTGCAGAGCTCAGTGTGCATGTGACACAAAGGGATGTTCATGCCAGATTTTGGGGTCTTTTTTATCACAGCACATTCTATTTTAGTGATCCTACTGAAATGGGTGGGGGGCTACATAAAAAACATTACACCACCCTCTGCTAAGAAAAGCTGAATGATTTAATTCAACTGTCAGCAGTCAGAAATTATCCCTTCTATATCAGTCCTGCCCACAGAAGAAATCCATGACCCACCTGTCAGATTTACATGCTGGTAAACTGGGTTTAACTGGGCTTGTGGGAGAGGGATGCTCCTGCTTTTCAATCGTGAGTCTGACCAGCTCCTGATGGACAGAGAGAAGAAAAAGAGAATAATCACTGTTTGCTGAATGCTGCACTTCAACATCCCAGAATACAAAGGGATGCTAGTGCAGTAAACTCTTGGTTGTGGTTTAATGGTGGTGTGGACACAGAGAGAGCTGAGCTGGGTTTAAGGCTGACAAAAATGATGCAGAACAGCTGCTGAGGAACAACCTGCACCCAGAGGAAGTTTTGGCTGTGTTTGAGTGAAGTTCATTACCCCTGGCTGTATGGGGATTCTGCACAAACTCACATGTGTGTCTTTTTGCTGTGCTTCCTCTTTCCTCTATTTCACAAATGTGTTCCAGTCCACACAACACCCCACACAATGGTAAATTGGATTTACATACATAGGTGTAAGTACCAAAGAGTCTTACCCAGTGGAGTACTTCATCTAGCCAAAACCAACATTAGATAATTGCTTTATATTTTATAAATAAAAATGTACTTGTTTCAAAAAGCAAGTTTTCTGTAAGATGCCCAACCAAGAATTAACCAGTGAACACCTTTATTAAAAGGCCTGCTTCCCCTGAAGCCACCTTTTAACACATTAGCAACAGAAGACTTAATCATTCAAGGAGCTACTGTAGTGTATCTGTTACAGGCAGATAAGGCTCTGGATAAAGAGATAAGGGCATGATAATCCTGAACTCTAAGCCTGCCAGCAGTCAAAGCAACAATCACTCACACCAGAAAGATGGAGAGAACATTTTATGGATGTCTGAGGCTGACAAATCCTGCTCACAGATACAAACACATGCCCCTCTTACAGGCAGGCTGGAAAACTGGCAGTGCTTCCTGCCACTATTGGCTTCCCAGCATATTACACAAAGGAAACTGCAAGGGATCAATTTTAATTATATTTTTTTTCAAAGCAGCCTGAAGTACAGTGTCATCATTCCTGTATCATCTCTGTGTCCTTGTCTGTGGAGCTTGGAAACAACTGGCATTGTTCATCAGGGATGTCATTGCCATCATCCCTCCGAGGAAGGAAAATACTCCAGTTCTGGTAGTTTTATATAAATCTCCACTGAAAGCTGGAACTCCATGGGTTAACACACACACAACAAGAGGAATGAGCTGCAAACACCATCCAAGTGTCCACCACAGCTGACTTTGGTCTCCATGCTCCACTTACACTCTTGGTGTGCTCCAACAGAACGAACACGGCGTTACCCAAAACCAGGACAAACACTCGGCTCTCCAGAAGCTGTCCTGGAACATCCCACACAAGGGGAGGAAGAGAGAGCACAAACAGATGTCCATGGGGACTAAAACTATGGAGATGTCCCTGCTGGGACAGAGAGCCCTGGTGAGGAACAGTGTGTTCTGAGAAGTGTCCTGATGAGTAACATCTCTTGACTCTTTTGGCTGCATTTGGCATCATGGGGCTGAGTGATGACACAATGGATTGCCACCTTTCTGCCCTCTGGACAAATTTCCACTGCTGGGAAGGTTTTTGAAGATTCTCATGCACTTTAACAGACTCAGGGTTGGACTCTGTGGGGTAGCAATGACTGCGAATGTGCAGGAGCACAATCAGGGAAATAAAATGTATGTGCATTCAAACCAAAAGTCAAAATACTCCTTAAACATGCCCTTGAAAAGTCTATGGAAGGGAAAGTGTAGTGGATCCTTTTCCTGACCTTTCTTCACCACCTAAAACCAAAGCCAGGCCAGCACTGCAGACCCTGGTGGTGGCTGTGCTGAGGAGCCCCAGACGCTCAGGGCTGAAGTTTTCCTATTTTGCACTCACAGTGGACACACAGTTGTCTGCCACATAGGAATGGAGGTTAAAATGGGAGAACACCAATCCAATTTGGCTCAAAAGTATCTTCAGAATTATTCAAACCATTGGGATTGGGGGGAAAAAACCCAAAGCACCTTCCAGCAGAGGCACCAAGGCAATGCATCATTGCAATTACCTGAGAGGATCACTCTCCCTTCCAACTCTGACAAGTATCACCAGACTCTGAATGTTTCTCCTCTCTGCTACCCCCAAATGAGAACTAGCATTTGGAAATCAAGCCAAAATCTTTAGCATACACAGAGGTGATCTGCACACAACTGAGCCAGATGCACATTATGCTATTCCTTATCAGCAAGGAAAGAGACTCCTGCAGCAGTAATTAGAGATAATTAAAGCCTCTCTACAAACCATGCTACTTCAGCAAGCTGAAAATTCCACAATGAGATGGATTTTTGAGAAGTTATGTAATCAAATCAAGGGGTTTTTTTCCTGTCTAGCAAAGCCCTAAAACCTGAGATCAAAACATCAAGTAACAGAGGTGAGCAAGAATCTCCTTTATGCTTGATTCTGAAAATAAAGAAGTAAGCACTGAAATGTGGAAGTGGATCTTGTGTGATCTGCCAGAAAAACAAAACAGGCTCTGCTGTGGAGAGAAGTGTCCATCTTCTCAGTTCTGCTTCCAGATCTGAAAAGTGGCTGGCCTTTCTAAAATAAACTGTTCCTTGCTGTGCAGGAGGTGAAAGCATGCTGCTTCCAAATGCTGACCTCTAGATGGGCACTCTCCCATCTCCCCAGACAGCCACACATCTGCTCTAAGGCTGAGCAGACATGAGCCAGCTCCAACTGGAAGGCCAAAATAACTTCCAGTCTGAAAACAAAGCAGACACTGACACAGCTGAGTGTGGCTCCACAGCTCAGGCTCAGCACTGCATGGACATGTCCATGCTGCTCCCAGTCTGGGCTGGCTCATGAACAGACACCCAAAACCTTCCTCAATGCCAGATCTTCCCCCAATCCACAGAGCACACAGCTCTGGCTGAAAGGCAACAGGTACCAAGGGTTTAAATGTTGCTGGAAGTCAAAGAACAACGTGTGTCCAAGTCTCCTGCAATGAGACCACACAACTCTGTTCCAGATCTGGGGATAACACATCTCTCCCTGGGACTGTGCAGATTCAGTCACTGATAACTCACCATGTGCTGGGGAATTACAGTTCAGATACCACAACACAGATTTTCACATCCTGCTCAATTCCAGTGCTAACAGCAGCTGAGATTTTAGGCTAAACTCTTTTCCTCTCTCCTGCTGTGCAATTTTAAGACCAGCTTTACTTTTAAAGTGTGTAGATTAAAGTTAAAGAGCATATTGTGCAAAATAATCCTAGAAAATCCATCTTCTTTAGGTGATAGAAATGATTTGTTTCAGAGATATTTATTTAAAAGGCTCATAAAGTAATAGCAGATTTTAGTATCTGTGTTTAAGCAACATTAAAGAGATATCCAGATGATGTAGACACCAAACCAAGAGGGCTAAAAATGTGAGAGCCAAAGCTTGGGAGATCCACTTCACTTTTGCATTTGGCTCCATTTAATAAAACTGAGTCTGAGTTCAGTGAGATACCTGTTCCTGATACATAACTCCAGGTGAAGCACCTGCTGCAGTTCTTCAAACTCTATCCCAACTTTCCTTGTGTAGTTTGAGTTAAACATTCCCCTTTAGATTCAGCCCTGTCCTTGAAAGAGATTTAACTTCCTCTACACTTTCCCCAAAAAAATTCCCAGGAGATATTACATCTGTCCACTGGTGCCCAGGTCAACCAAACTTTTACCAACAGTGCCAGGACGAGTGATCAGCCCAGAGACAAGCCTGGGGCACAGAATTAATGGTTACAAGAACCTTTCCAGGAGGCAGAAGGAAAGCCAACAGCTTTTCCAGGGTGGAGCAGGGAGGCAATTCTACAAGCAGGTCTGACAATGGATACAAAGGTTTCTGTCTAGCATTTCCATTGGCAATGTAAAACTAATCTCCAGAAAAGGGAGTTTAGCTCATCACCTGTTCCACACCCTAATCCAGCTGCTTGGAGTGATGTATCATTGACAAATCCCTTGAAATTTCTCTTAAAAGATGGAGCTGGAGTCTTTCATTCTCTGTGGGCATTGACAGGGAACATTTTCATTTTATTTTGCTGAGACAGAAAATGTGCAAACCACGTCTTGTAATCTGCATGGCAGACTGGGAATGACTCGCTGAAAATTTAATACAATGCTGAATAAAGATCCCTTGCTCCTTCCAATTCATCCAAATGCCAGGGTGAGCATGCCAGAAGTTCACATTCAGAGCCAAACTGTGCTAGTCTTCAACCAGCACTTCAAGAATTTAACTTATGGAACAGCAGATTTCAGGGGTATTTTACTGAAAGCAGAAATGGGACCTTCATACTTTACCTGCACTTAAAAATGTGGTTTACATAGATTGCCTCTAAAACACATTATTTTATGCTCTTTATGACAAAATTTACAATATTTGTCTCATGTACCTTGACTCCATCCAGAACAGCTTTTATGACATCCTTCACTGTTGTCACCATCTCCTTGTCCTCGGAGTTGATCCCCTCCAGCATGACCTGGTCAGACCAGCGGATGAGGTTGGCCAGGCTCTGGTACACCCGGCTGTAGCAGGATGAGATGGCAGAACTGCACAGCAGGAGAGGGAGCAGGTGAGAAAAAAAGAGCAAAAAAGAAATTTTGGAGATGTTATCAAATGTTAGGAGAGTGAGTTTCACACTGTGCATTTCACTGCTTTGCTGACACTCAATTTGTGTTGAGCAGGTGACAAAGTTCAGGCTTCCCCAGCACCAAATGATGACAGTTTGAAGGTACAAACCATCAACAGCTCATTCCCAGGTATCACAAGGAATTATCTGGGATGCAGGTTAACACAGCAATGCTAAAAATAACATTCTTTCCATCTTAATTTGCAGCTCCATCCTATGCCTTAACTTTAAAGATAAGTATTTAAGCCCTACATTTAAGTTTAAGCTATGTTATTTCAGCATTATCCTTCTTCCTTATTAGCTCTCCCCAAAACCACCTTGGATCACTGAGAGCTGACTCTATTCATTCCTTTACAAATCACTGCCTCACTGTTTACAATGCCTGAAAACACATAATTAAAATTACTTCTTTAGAGAAACTCAACTGAATGAATTTCAGGTTTGAAAGAGGAAGGGTGTTGCTTTGTTTTGTTTTTAATGAGAACCAGAATTGAAGCTATTGTTCTGAAGGGCAAAAAAAAAAAAAAAAAAAAAAAGAGTTTTGGAAGGATGACAACTTTAAATAAAAGTTAACTGTAACAACAGTGCTCCCAGGCATTTTCCTGGCCATTCTGAAAACACTGACTTCATTACTAAACAAGGTGTGTTAACAGTACTGCTGATGGCAACGCTTCAGCAATTCTTTGTCATGTTAAATCAATTTCAAGCTGCATCAAAACCATAAACAGATAAGAGAAGGTGTAATCTTGCCATCATTACTGATACAAGTTGTTCCAAATCTTCCCATTTCTCTCTGGTATCCATTTTACATTGGCTTAACTCCAGTAACTTCATTATCTGTGAGAAAAGAATCAAGCCCATGAGCTCCAATGAGTTTATTTAGGTGAATGAGGTTTGCAGGACTGGGGAAAGAACTACTGTCAAGTTACAACCAGGGGATACAAACAATGGCAAGGACTTGATTGTTTGGTTGTTGTTTGGGTTTTTTTTTTTTTTTAAGTTTGCTGCTTGCCATTTGTTCTCATTTCAAATGAAATTAGCTTGGTAGGAGATATTTCCTAAACAGGGCCCTCCCTCATCTCTTCCTAAGGCTTTGATTTCTCTGCCATTAATCTTCAGTCTGCTTCCTTCTAAGGAGGCAGTAATTGAAAGCCCATTTTGTGCAAGATTTAATTACTTTTTTCCTCGATGCAAATGCTTCCCCTAAAGTAAAAAAAGTCCAACAATAATTGTAGGGTTTTTTCTGTCACTGACACAAGTCTTGCTCACTTTTCTTGAGGGGGATTTGCCATCAGAATCACCCCGTGGTGTCCTGCACTGAAGTACACAGGCAGGGAGAGGAGAGAAGGGATTTTTTAGAAACCCAGATCCCCTTTTGGGTTTTTTGGGAGGCAGGGCATGGACATGGCATCTGTGCTTTAATACATACTGTTTCTAGAAAGAGAGACTTACCACTGTGTAGGACACTCCCATTCTAACAGATTTGCTCATTATGGTTCAACAGATCCAACCTCGACTGGATCTTACCTGTCCCAGCCACAGGTGTGATACTCACCCATTTCCTCCTTCCTTTTGCCAGAAGCAGCCCTGGCCTCAGCACTGGGGCTAAACACAACTGAGCATCTCTGTTTGCAAAGTATTTGGCAACCCAGTGCTACCTCAACTACATTATAAACATTCCCTGTGCCAGCACTGAAATAAGCATCTTGAAAGAAAAAAAATTTGGAGATATTGAATGGGAAAACAAACAGGAACAGCACAAAAACTGGCAGGATTTCAGGATCCAAACACCTGCATTTCTCTGCTTAGTTCTGTGCTTTTCTCTAGGTTAACTTTGCTCTTTCAGTATTATTCAACAATGTTTGTTTGTTTTCTGTAAATCAATTGCTCCAGCATCCACCAGCAGTATCTCCACAGCTTGGCAGCACCACAAATTCTTATAAACCATGCTGAGCTTGGCTTTGGCAAATTTCTACTTCTTTCCTGGCTTCAAACCCACTGCCTAACTGGTAAAAACATAATACACATAATCTGTTAAAACATAAAACAATAATCTGTTGAGTGCAGCAGGAATGAACTTGGACTGGTTAATCTGCTGAAGTACATCTATTTACTTCTGTATCTGATCCAGTAAAATCCAAAAAAGCAGTTAAGAGTGCAGGCTCAGACTTCTGTAAGATCAGAGTGGATAAACTGAGCACAAAAAAGGATTACTCTGAAGATAAACTCCTTTTTCAGGTGAAGCTATTGGATTTGTTAGCTTTTAGGACACCACCATGGACTGCACAAACAGGAATAGCATCTGAAGAGAATCTCCCTGTAGAAAACGATGAATTTCCAATGCTAAGAACCATCCCTTCCTCCACTCTGAAAGCAGCCTGATTTGCTTTATCTTTCCACAACATGAGCTTCTTCACAGCAGGGAATCTGCTTTAAAATGATGTCTGAAAACCACCATGCAATTAGTAAAACCAGCAGTCACTTCATCAGCATCTCCTGCAGGCGGGTCTCCAGATAAAGAAGGAGCCTGTTGGTCTGTGATGTTCCCAAAATGCAGGAAAGGAAACTCACCTCTGCTGGATTCGTGGGTCAGTTTGCACCAAGGGCAGGATGGCTTCCAGCACTTTACTTGCTGAGCCTGGCAGCATCTCTAACACTTTGCTATCAATTGCCATTTTGTCCACAATAGTCTTAAAGTAGCGCAGTGCACTGACAACCTCCTTCTCCTTTTCCTCTAGCCATGACACATTCTAAAGAAGAGGGAAGAAAAGGAGACAGATGTTAAAATTTCAGTATTTTTAAGGGCAGGATTCCTTTAACAAACCCAAAGTATGGTGACACTGAGGTGTATTCCAGGAGGAGTGGAAAAAATCTCTTTTACCATAAACACTTTTAAATTGAATTATTAGTCTTTCAAAGGAATAGCCAGTGCAAGATTACACCCACATTTTAACCTTCAGAATTACCTGCATTCCAAACTGAAGGCTGATCTTGATCAGTTTTAGGCTAAGATTAGCACCACTGATGACATCAAGGACACTGCTTTGAAACCCACACCCTAAACTGGGACAGTGAAAGAAAACACATTTCACAGAATGGTTTGGGTTGGAAGGGGCCTTAAAGCCCATGTCCACCCCCCTGCCACGAGCAGGGTCACCTTCCACTGTCCCAGATTGTCCAAGCCCCATGCAACCTGGTCTTATACACTTGCAGGGATGGGGCAGCCAAAATTGCTCTGGGCAATCTGTGCCAGGGCCTCCCCATCCTCACAGGGAAGAATTTCTTTCTAATATCTAACCTAAACCTGCCCTCTGTCACTCCAGAGGCAACACCCTTTGTACAACTACTACATGTCCTTATAAAATACATGAAAACATCCAAATAAACTCCACTCTGATGAACTCCAACCTCAGTAATTTTGTGATGCTGCTGGAACAAGAGAACTCACACAATTTCCGTGAGGACCAACTGCAAAAGTTAAGTTTTGACATTGGTGAATGAATTTGCAGAAGGGAACAATTCATTGGAATAAGCTGAGTTATAGTCACCAATTTCTGTGCCACCACCAACACCAGAGGAGGAAATTCAGAAGTGATACATGATACCTCCATGGTATTCTGGACAGGGATTTTTTTTAAAGTTTACAGCAGTATGCCTGGAGGACTTTTAATGCCACAAGCAGTTTCTAAGTGAGATTTAAATTAACTACTGAACACTGCTAGAAAAGGAGCAGAGAGCTTAGCAGAGTCAGATTTCATCCATTATCTCCTCAGTAAATTCAGCTTCAAGAATTAATGTCCTATGGGCATTGTGTGCTCCCCATATTCTTGTCAGCTGTTGAACTGCTGCTTTTCTACAAAATCAGGCCAGCAGCCCAAAAGGTTTTAGGAAGAACAATTTATAGGCAGCACTGGTTAGTAATTTGGGGCCAGTTGCATAAAAGGATTAGAATCCCAAGTTCCATCTAGCTCCAACTTCAGAAGTCTAAGTCCCAACCCAAGAACTGCAAACCACCCTGTCATTTTCCATCTCATCTGGGCAGTGCCCAAAATCTGCTGCTGCTTCCCCTTTGGACAACACTTCTTGCCAGGAACCTCAAGTTCTGATCTACAGCCCACAGTGCTGAGGAGCATCCTGGTAACTCACTGGGATAAAAAATGACATTTCCCATTTTGCAGGGATATGCCCTCACCACTGCACAGTTTATTCCAGGATACAAAATCATAAAAACATCCAGGTTGGAAACAACCTCCAGGATCATTGAGTCCAACCATTAATCTATGGAGAGCCTCAGCCTCTCCCAAGAAGGTTTTGCAGTTCTTATGAAATGGTCACACGTTTTAGGGATCATAGAGTCTGTAAATTCCCTGGGTAAGCATGACCATGGTCCAGCAGTCAAAGTTCTTAAACAGAAGTGAAAAAATGTGGACTGCAGTTCCTGCTCCGATGGCTGTTTATGGGTTTCATTCAACAACTGCTTCCTGTAGAAAGCCTTGTGACTTAATAGCTTAAACACTCTCCTGGTGCACAGGAGGGGTGGGCCTGACAGAGTTCAGGGCTGAGAATGACAACTGGAAACACAAATCCTTCCTCTGAGCACGCCAAGGGATGTGAATCCAGCCACCGGACACTGTCTGGGACACAGCCCTTTTTCTTTTTTTTTCTTTTTTCTTTTTTTTGGTTTTGTTTTGTTTTTTTCTCTGCCAATTCTCTGGGTGACAGTCCCCAGGAGCACTTTTCAATGAATCCTCTTCCAAGGTCCACAGGTATCATATGTAGGTGTGTGTAGGTGTGCACAGAACCATGGAATGGGTTGGGTTGGAAGATTGGAAGGAACCTTAAATTTCATTTCATTCCAGTCCCTGCCACAGGTTCCACCAGACCAGACTGCCCCAAGCCCTGTCTAACATGCCCTGGAACACTTCCAGGGATGGGGCAACCACCCATTTCTCTTTTGGGCATTAAATGAGAAAAAGTCCCAACTCAGGCAAAACAGCATCCCCTCTCCACTCCCTGCCTGACACATATGGATATTTTTGGATGATTTCTAAAATTTTCCCTTAATAATCAAATTGCAAATGCATCATGTATGAGACACAGCTGACCCAAAAAGGGTCACAGTGCTGTACAGAATACACCCAATTACAAAAGCAGGAATCATGCTTTTTTTCCTTAAATTTTGGCACTGTAAAACCTATCATAAATCTGTATATAGCACTGAGGGACACTCCTGTTCCTACAAGAGGAAAAGAAACACACACAATGTTCAGGGGACAAAAGGAGGTTCTGAAAAGAACTCCCCCAATGTTGTCCCTATCCAGATATAGAGAGGAACAGGAGATGATGATGTTTGCTTGAGCTGAGCATATCCTTCAGCTTACACATCGTGATTTTACATTAATTTTTAGTATTGCTATTTCTGCTCTACAGTGATTATCTACTTCAAGAGCACAAAAATAGCTTCTTAAGTACTTAAGAGGGAGAAAAGGATGATATTTGGTTTATCAAGTGAGCCTTCTGACAGAAGATCTCCTGTTTGTCAACTGATGTCTATATTTCAGTGAGAAAACCTGGCAGCAATCCAGGCACATCCTCTTCCCTCCACACAAAGCTAATGAGCTGACTACATCCAACTAATTGATTAGTTGGACAGTAGCTATTGAAATAGATAAGGAATAAGCCAGAAATCAACAGTATTTCTCAGTATAAAAATAATCATGGTACAGTAATAAAAAATATTGCAAGTGTTTTGTTTTTCAATTTTAAAAATCCCGATGTGTACATAAAAAATGGACCTAATGTCCATCATGGCATGCTAGTAAATCCTCTTGCACTGTTTGGAGGGGAAAAATAGAAAAGCAAAAACTTCATCTATTATTAACATGCATTTTCTACAGACCACATTTTGAAAAGGGCTCTTCATTTTCAAATGTATTTAATGTGGTCACATATCAATTCAAAGGAAGCCCTCTAAATTATGTCAAGATAACATCATTGGAATTAAAAGCCTTTAAGGAGTACTCTCACTGTTGGTTTGGGGTTTTTTTAAATTTTATTTTTAAACAGCACTCAGCAATACAAGGTGTTTGGCTCCCTAGAAAGCATTTCCACAGCCTCCTGGGGAAAAAACCTTCATCATCTTCCATGTGATGGTGCAGAATAGGGTGAGGATGTGCTGCAGAGATTTCTCTGGGTGTTGAGCAAGTCACACACTGGCTGCTCTCAGTAACTCTGCAAAAACTCTCAGCAGAGATAATCTAAAAAATTCTGCATATCTGGCACTGCACACTGGATGAGACTTTTAACAGCTGAGAATGATGTTTGATTATCCTAAACAACCTCCACTGTTCTTAACTTCTGGCTTCAATTTGTACTTGAAAATTGACTGCAAGAGTGTTGTCACAGAGATTGTCTCCAGCTGCACAATCAGGTCACAACAGGAGAGGAGATAACACAGAGCAGTTTGTGACCTCATTTCTTACAGGACCTGGAGTACATTTGGTGTGAGGAACGTTGTGCTGGATCAGCAGCTGCTTGAACACTTCTGTGTGACTCTCCCTGCTGGTGTCATCAGAGATTGAGCACATCTTTGGACCAGCTTCAAGGATGTGCTCGCCTGGGTCTGGGGTTTTTTAAAGGATCACACCCCAAAAGCAGGCAGCTGTTTGTGAGCATAATCCACAGGGTGTGCATGTGGGGAGGATGTGTCAGGCCATACCCCACGTTCCATGATGAGATGTTTAAATGCTTGTGGAAGGAGGTCTCATCATGCTCTCCAAAGGGAAGCACATGTCTTGATTTAATACTACACAGTGCTGTTTATAGGTAACCATAAAATAACCCTGAGGATCCCTGAGCTGCAGAATCATGCAGAGACAAATGCACACACCAGATTATGACAAACTGAGTACCAGGAAGCAAGAAACCATCAGGATAACAGAACATGGCCTTTGCTTACTTTGTTCACTGACTTCTCTGGTGTTTTCACTGTCAGCTCAGCTTGCTTCCCTTTCTTTGAGGGTGTTCTCTTTATTTTTGGTGAATGAAACTTGCCCTTCAACTTCATCGTGAACGAGGAGAGATGGGAACGCTCAGAATCTAGAAAGACACAGAAAAGCATTACTGGATTAGGGCAAATATGTTGAAACCAGGGATGTGTTACAGCATTATCTGGAAGACACTTGCACCACTTGTAAATTTACTGAGTGGAACACAATAAAGAAAATTAATAAACTGTGGCTCCATGTTATGCTTCAAACCACAACACCACCATAATTTCCTGCTTTCCTCAACCACAATATCACCATCATTTCCTGCTTTCCCTTAGAGGCAGGAACGTTGCAGAGCAGAGGCAGGAACAGTGGGACTGCTACTGCTCTGTGCCTTGGAGGGAAGAGGAAAACCACCTCTCTACAAAGCACTTATCTCCAGCAGGTCCCAAAGTACTTTACAAAGGAGGCAATCATCGTGCCTCTCTGGCAGATGAGCAGCTGAGTCAAGGGGATGAAGTGAGTGGCTCCCAGAGCTCTGGCAGAGCAGAGCCCTTGGCTGGGGGTCAGGGCTCTGCCTGGTACTGGGACCTGGCTGCTCCAGGATGGAGAACAATCCCAGGTAAAGCCTTTCCCAGGATGCTGATCTCTACCCATGCAGCACCATCAATTCTGAATGTGGCCCTGTGGATAATCTGAACAAAAATGCCAGCCCTTGTCATCTACCATGAATTTCACTTGCAGTGCACCAGAAAAAACAGAGAACAGAGGAACTGCTTTGATACCTTCAAGGAGCTGAACTGCAGAAGTGCTCAGCCCTTCTAAAAATTGTATTTTCATTGTTTTTTGAATGCCTAAAAGCAGAAGTTTCGAAGGTTTGCAATCATGCCTACTGTTGAAATACATTTTTATCTGTTTAACCATGAAGCTAAATAAAACTAAGCTGCCTTGCAGAGAGCAATTTAGGAAGTATTTTGAGCAAAGAGCACTTTAATAAATGAAGGTCTGAGTTGCTCTCTAGTGACCCAGATAATTCAACAGAAGTTACCCAACTTGTCTCTAATTACTTTACCAAGAAAGTACCCAGTTTTGCTGTATGTTTCATTTTTCTTTTAGATTCTTTGGGCATGAACTGCACTGGCTGTACTGAGTCCAGAGGACAGCCCCATGCATGCAGCACTGCAGCACCTCGTTAGCATGCAGACTGCAAACAGCAGAGGCTGCTGAGTCAAATCTAGCACCCAGCACTGAAATACCACAGAGCAGGGCTGCTCCTCGTACTCAGAAACCACCTAACCACAGCTCAAGGAAAGAAACCTGGCTCCCTTTAAACCTGGTTTCCTGGCAGCATGTTATAACCCTCTGAGAGCACACTCACCAATACCCTGGTTAGGTTTGTCCTCTAGACCAAGATTTTGCAGGTATCCTACAAATGGAAGCTGTGTGAGCACCAATCCCAACCTGGTCTGGCTGCAGACCTGTTCCCCACTTACTGAAGCAAATGTTTTCTCAGGTTTTCTTTGTATGCTAAATTCCTGTTTAGTGCACTGAGGAGGGAGGCACTAAAAACCTTGGCCACTGCAGATAAATCCAGGAGTATCAGTTGGCCTCTGAAGAATCACTTACAGCAGCTGGCACCCCAACTTAGCAACAATTTACGTCAGTGCTTTACATCCACAAGAGGATCTCCAAACCTTTAAAACCTCTCTGTCTCCACAGGCTGCTGAAGGTCACCACTGAAGAGTTCCTGGCTGCTGTGATAACACTCTTGAACTCCTCCCCAGAAAATAATTTGTATTTATTCCATACACCATATGAGAATTTCCATATTTGCACGCATATGCGTGCTTGCCATGAAAAGTCATGGCTCTGAATTAATTTTTCTAGAACTGGCAAACAATTACAATAATTAATCTACAGGGAAGTAATGCTGACAGCAACAAATTGTGTCTGGTTCCTCCACAGGCTGCAGTGAGATCCAAACTGCCAGCCTCAGTAAGGAAACACTCAATACAAAACCCTTGGTCACTTATTGTGATAATTTTACATTACAGAAAGATTTCAAAAGACTACCATTTCCTTTTCTCCTTGCCACCAGACATCTCTACCCACCTTCATGGGGCAAGCATGTGAGTGGCTGAACCAATGTGTCTGCATGGTCAGGAACCTGCAAGAGGAGATGGCACCAGAGAAAGTTCTTTTTCTGCTGACAACAGATCCTCTTCACCACCAGCAGCAGCCAAACACATTTCCTTTGCTCTTTTTACCCTTTGGTCACAGCATGCACCAAGTAATTTGTGTGCCACACTCTGAGGGGAGATAGACACACAGAGCAAGGACAGAAGCAAGTGGTTGGAGCAGAATGGGAACTGCTTAAAATAGTACTGGTGAAGTAAACCAGCTGACATTTGCAAAAATAATAAACGTTATTGTTTGAACAGCCCTGCTAAGTCCTGCTTTGAAGATCACAAATTAATGCAGCTTTTTACTGCCATGGCTTTCTGTCTGCACCAAGCACTTTCCAGCTCTCATCTGCTCACAAGTTTCTGATGCATTTGCAGTTAAACAAATGAGTCACAAACCAATATTCTCTCACACTCAATTACACTTAGCACTTAAAATAGCGCTTTTCTTGTTCCAAGCACATTACAAACACATCGTTCTCATCCTTGAACAGCCAGGCTTTAACCTCACTCTGCAGATGGGAAGCAGGCACAGAGGTGAAGCAACTTGTCTAAACAGAGCAGGGGGTGAGTCAGTGACTGCTACAGCATCTCCATCACTGCAGGCCCTCAGCTCTCCCCCTGCTCATGGACCAAGCTGTGGAGCTCCTGTGATTATGTTCAGTCAATGCCAACAGAATTATTCAGCACTCTGGGCTTTACAGTTTGCAAGCTGATACATCATTCAAGCACTATAAATTTGCTTTGTAATGAATCTGGATGAAGTGGTACAAAAGAGAAGTGACACTTGAGCAGGAAAGGATTCTAGACCACAGGTGTAAGGGACCTAAGCTTTTACAGATGAAGCCTGAAACTCTCCTCCAAAGAGCACAGCTGAGCAAGACTTCTTAGACTGGTTAGCACAGCACTGGTCTGCTTTGAAAAAGTAACTTTTTTAATACTATATTCCAATTTAAATATCTTACATGTCCTGTGTGTCCAGTTAAAAAGTTCAAACAGCACAGCATACCTTTACAGATTAAATAATTTGATAACATACACAGAGGCAGAAAACAGAGCCATGGCAGTGCTCAAACCACTTCTGTCCCTCTGCTCTTTCCTGCCTATCTATAGTAACCAAACCCCTTAATGCAGCATTGAGGTTGTTCTGAGCTTGGGAGTTTGCCCACTGGAAATTATTCTATCATATTACCCTCGCCTCTTGCTGATGAATAGCCAGCAGTGTTTAGCTGGAGTCTCAGAGCTGGCTTTCTCCTCTCTGGTGTGCAGGAGGAGGGCACCCCGCACTTATTTCTGTGCAGTGTCCAAATATTTGTGAGATGAATGGGAAAAGTCAGGGTAATAAACTCAATGAAGTGATTTCAACTGGAAGAGGGGGAAAAAAAGTCGTATCAAAGTGTTTCTGTCTCAAAGGAACCACTGACTTTCCATCCCCTCATATTTCGTTTGTCTGGATGCTCTGCTGCTGCAGACAACTGGAAAAAAAAAAAAAGCCCTTCAAAATGACTTTATTACAGATCTGAGTTTCTGGATTTCTGACTGGGAGCTTGGCTACGTCACTGGTTTCAGAGCTAATTCCATTCCACCCCCTGTCAGTGAGGCTCCCGCTCCGCTTGAACGTGCTCCAGCTGTTGAGTCACGGCCCTGCTCAGCTCCCAGGCTCGTCCCCCCGGCACGTGTCGGGGGTCTGACCACACACACAGCACCACAGAGCTCGCCTGACACGCCTGCTCCAACCAGCCCTGCTGTCAGGTGTGCCCACAGGGCTTTCCAGCATCCCTCAAGACCATGGTTAAGGAGACCACGGGCAACCAGGAGCCACCAAGCTCCAGCAATCGCTGCTGCTGCCAGTTTGCCAACAGAAAGCTAAATCTGGTGAGGAAAGAACTGCAGGTTTGAAACAACAGTGGATTACAAGGGAAGGCAGATAAATCAGCTTATGTGCTTGTGGGCGAAGAAACTAAGGCTGCTTAGGAGAAAGCTGGCAAGTCAAAGCCCAGCATCCACCTCTGCCACAGTCAAATGGCCACTCTCCACTTGGGTTCAAACAAAGGCCAGAATAAGTCATAACACACAAAAGCTGGTGAATTCCACCAAGCTAAGCCAGTAGCAAATTATCTGCTTTAAAGTCAAAGTGAAAGTTCAGCCTTTTACAGGGCTCAGTCACAGCAGAGTTTCCATCTGCTGGCTCCCACTCACCAACTTTGTGTAACCAGCACATGGGAGCCTTCAGAAATGGGAAATAATGCCCTGCCTGCTTCTGCACCTCCTGCTCCTGGTTTTGTCACTACTGCTCCATGGCAGGGGGGCTCCAGCAGCTGGGACAGGCTGCTCAACTTGTCTATATAAAACTAATTGAAAATAGACTTATTTTTAATTAAAATCCCACGAACTTCACAATACAGTATCTTTTCTTTCCTTCACCTGAAAAATTAAACCCTCCATCTTCTTTCACTCTCTGTGTGTTCAGATACCAAAACCTTGCAGCTTTAAGAGACACAACCTTAAAAAAGGGTTATAGTTCATTTTCCAGCTTGTCCTGACTCTTGCGGCTTGTTAGAAAAACCAAGTAGAGTCTAAAAACCTTATTCCACCAATGGCTCCTTTTTCAAAGGCCATTTGGGTCTCTGCTGGATGCACATATTTAAAAGCTATCAGATTAAAAATAACAGCAGACATCTCTCCCCATGTCATAATGAAGCCATTGTGCACATTTTTAATCAACTGCTCCTGCCACTTTTGCCACGAGTCCTTTGAAGGCAGCAGTGACTTATGTAATGAGTTACACAACGATGCCCATTAAAATGGCATTTGTTCCCTTGGGCTCAGCTCCATCATTTCAGAAGACAAAAAGCAAGTTGCAAGGCTTCAGCTAAACCCTAGCTGACAGGGACTTTAAGGGTTCTGAAGCAAAAGGCAAAAATAACGAGCTGGAGTTAAAAACCTTTCTGCTGAGGATGTTTGTGCTGCGATGCAGCGCCCAGTGACTGGGGCTGGGGCTACTCCAGATGCAATTCTGCTTTCAGAAACACAGGAAAACAGGTGATTCAGGATGGGCAGAGAGGCACATGAGAGCTTACCACGATAATCACAGAACATCCTGCAAAGCACAGGTCTTCCCAAATTTTATATGAATATCACTGGAATTTTTGTATTAATATTACTAGAATTCCCTTCCACACTCAGGGCAAGAGCCGTATCTGTTACATACCTGTAAGCTCACAGATCTGGGGGACTTTGCCCTGGCTAAAGCTTTTGGGCTCTCCTGTAATGTAAATATTAAAATCAGTGACTGAGAGAAAATCCAAGCCTTTGAGCTTTGCAGGAAACAGCTGAGCTCCTCTGCAGAAGAGCTGGCACAGGAGGCACAGTGTGATGCTCACAGTGAGCTGTGGGTAACAGAAAACTACTGAAGGGGCACTTGTAAAAATAAATTTTAATAATCCCGTCTTGTGACAAAATGTTCAAGCTTGCCAAAGTGTAGCTATGATGGTGGAGAGAAAGCACGAGGTTTCAAGGAGGGTTGAAGAAACAGAGGAGGAGGACCCCAAATAAATTCTCCAGCCTTTCACACCTGCAGTGTGTCACTAGCTCTCCCATTACACTGCAGCCTTCAGCTACTTTTCACACCCTCTTTTTCCAGAAGTCCTGAGGATGTTTAGGAGCCTAAAAACGCTGATATGCAGCACTTGTGCAATGCTGCATGTTCCTAAAAGGATGAACTGGGATCCTGAGTACAGAAAAGACAGAATGTGACAGAACAGAATTAAAATATCCCTTTTAAATGTATCAGCATCTCACTGCTGCATCATGGGTGCTCAAAAACCTACTACTCCCAGCTCTGAGTTTACTTTCCTCAACTTTGCCATTATCCCCAGAGACTGAAGCAAAGAGAATTAATGCAGAAACAAAAAAAGACCTGGTAGGGGACCTGGAAAGGGAAAAAAAAAAAAAAAAAAGGGAGGGTCCGGTGTCAACCAGGAAGTTTGCCCACCCTAACCTTTGTACCTTAGGTGGAGTTGTTTGTAAGCTGCTCCAAGTCCCTCTCCAGGGAATCCAATTGCTAGGAGAGCCGCCAGGTTTGAGAGGAAAACGACGGAGGAAGGGCAGCTGAGAATCAAACAATCGCTCTCGAGTGCTAAAGAAACTTTTCCTCTAACATCACGTCACCTTGGAAGCAGCCAGCTTTTGGGAGCGGAAAGACCGACTGCCCTTTTTGTTTTCTGGCAACATTACAGTGAATGAGCATAAACCAGTGAGCATTAATGATGTGCAATGACAGCACACAAACTTCTCTGGAAAAGGGAGGCTCAGTTCCCTCTCAGCTGGCCAGGCAATGCTCACTGACTCACAGGCTTCATTATTTTTATGCCGCCCTCTGGGGCCTCCAGAGGAAGCAAAACATTTTTATTTGTCAGAGAGCACATTTTTATTTTGATTTTTTTTTTTCTTTCTAAGCAACCATGAATGAGGGATCTCCAGCTGCAGCAACCTCATGTGGAAAGAGCTTGCAGTGTTTGCAAGGGAACTGGAAGGCAGAGAGGGTAAGTTATCAATTCAGCCACGTCTCCCAACTGCAGTGAAAGAGACTGGGTTAGTCAACAACATTAATTTTATGGTGCATTAACATCACAATATTATATTCCAATATCATATCTGGAAGCAAATCTTCAGGTTGCAAGGAAGAGAAGATGCACACGATGAAGTGGCAAGTTCAGAGCAGCTGACCAGATTCCCTTCTACTCCTCTTTTTGCCTGGTATTTCAGAATAGAGAAATCTCCTTGTATGCAGATACATAAACCAGGAATACTTTACCTGCTGAAAACTGCAGCAGTACTGCTCAACCAATTTACAGGGGAACAAGAAAAGAAAAAGCTAAAATAAATCAAACAAGGAGGGATTTAAGGAAGCAAAACTGCTACCCAAGTTCAGTTTCCTGCAGCACACCAAAGCTGGCTTTGAGATTTCTTTTTGAACAAGATACTGTAATTTATTGATAAGCAGCAGACAGGACTTCTGCTGTGGTTTATCAAAAGCTGCTCCAGCAGACTGGTGCCGTATCAACCCCCAAAGAGAAACAGCAGCAATCACCAGCAAACCTTTGTGCAGCATCTGGCGAGTCTCTGGTAATTTCCCATCTAAGAACTGATTTTGCACAGCCCTGCAAGCCCCAGAGAACTGATGGGATTACAACACTGGTAACATGACTCGAAACTCCCCCAGTGCCAACAGCACTAGAACAACAAGGGACTCAAGTAGCCTCCAACACCAACACGAACAATGTGGTCCCTGCTCACCCTGTTCTACCCATGAAAGCCACTAAAATGTTAACTAAACATTTCATTTCAAATGAAAAAAATAAACCAGCTACCAGGCATAACATCTGCATTACCTCAGCAAGCAGCTCCTAACACAGGAATTGCAACGATCGAGAGGGAATCTGCTGAATTTCCCTGCTCACCAAACATGACTTAATATGGGGTCCGTGGGCATCCCCACTTGTCTAGCAGCTTTTGGAGGATATGGTCATGACAGTGATTCAGACATCTAAAAATAAAGCCCTGCAGGCACAAGTGTGCGTGCGCAGCACCTGAGTCACTGCAGGGAGCCCGGGAGCCAAAGCTCATCCATTTCACTGACACCACTGCCATGGCCAAGCATAAAAACCTCCTCACCCAGCTCTGCTTCAACTCCTTCTCCTCCCTCCTCTCATTTCCCCAAGTACATTTAAGTTCTTCCTGAAAAGCCTTTGCTGGCCTTGGGTTTCAGTGGTACAGCTTTGAAACTCAGAGCTGAAAGATTATAACCCAATGTTGCTGAAGCTGTTTATCCATCTCCAAGGTGACAGGATGTCGTCACAGGCACTCGGCAGGACACCAAGCAGAAAGGCATTATTTCAGATGCTTTAGGGAAAACCTAATTGCTCACAACCTGGCCATAGGTTCAACAGCCCAACAAACAAGGCTGTAAATGGAGCCTTGGCTTCTTGTCTGCCCCACAGCACTGGCTCTGAATGGGAAAAACTCACTCCTCTTTCATCCTTGGAGAGTAACCTCGCTCTCATTCATTAGGCAATGGGAAAAAAAAATTAAAAAAAAAAAAGAGAAGCTGGCTCAGATCTGCCTGACACAATTTCCAGTTGCTCTGGACATTACTAATTATAGTCATCTTTATTTTTGACCTCTGATTACAGACTCTTTGCACATTCAGTCTGAATGGCAAAGATAACCCCTCTTTTCTAGTAGGCTTGGGAGGAACCTCATACCCTGCCCAAAAGCCATCACCCACACTCACCCGAGCTGAGCAAAGAAATAAGATAAAAACATGGAAAGCATTTGCTTAAACATGCTCAGTTTTACTTCCTTCTTTAGCAAGTGCCATAGATGAAGGGCAGCAGTCCAGGTGAGTGTGATGTAAGCTCTTTTCCATGCATGTTCTGAGATGAGCTAACTGCTCCACACGGGAGCCTCATTTCTCACTGTTCTGACTAGCACTGTGTCCTCAGGGCTCAGATGCTGAAAAGCAGATATTCAGTTCAGTAAGATTAAACATGTCTGCACAACTCCAGTGCACCATGCTGGGGGCTCACATCTCTGCACAAGAGAGAAAAATGAATTTCAGGAACCAGGCCAACACTATCTCCTAGAGGCACTGCAATACCAGTGTAAACTTCCCTAATATTGCTTACTCAATAAAACAAGGCATCACAGGAGGGCTATGCAAATCCCTCAGCTTTGAAGTACTGCTCTCCTGTTGCCCCAGAGGACCAGCTCTGTATCTCCACACACCCAGACAAGTGTGTGTGTGAAGCGATACAGCAGCACTGCAGGTGTGAAATTTCTGATGTAATCAGGTCAGAAACTGCTTGGACATTATTGTTGTGCTGCTCTGTAATGGGTTAAGAAGCTGCAGGCCATATCCTCAATTCCACACTCTGTTCTATACCTGATAGGATCTGCAACCAAACCACCAGCTTTATTGCCTGCCTACAGGCAGGAGAAAATATTAGTCTTCTATAAGCATGATTTGAAACATCAGTGCCTCCAGCAAGGGGAAACCGAGATGTTAATTGAACTGAACAGCCCAGAAGGGAGCTCCCTCTTCCCTTCCACAGCTGTAGGATTAGCACATCCCTACACCACCATGGCAGCAAACATGAGGCACCTTAGGGAGTCTAAGGGGGATGTCTTTCACTCTGCTGCACGTAAACATTAAAGTTATTTTAGCAGTAAACACTTATTTGTGACAAGTTTCTATTTTATGCCATCTCTTCGTGCCTGAATTAAAATCTCCTGGTCTATGGACAGCAGGTTTCAAGGTAAAGGCATATGGCACCAACACCTGCAGTTCTCCCCACTCTTTTTGGCAAATCCTGACTTTGAAAGATGGAGAAGACTGAACTTCTGCAGCAGCAAACCCCAGCAGACTTGTACAAACATCAACAACATGAAGGGAGTCTGAAGGAATCCATCCCACCTCTAACTCATCTGAGCCTACTGAAGACTTGAGGTTTCAGTAGTGGGAAAAAGCAACTTGAATTTTACTTAATTTAATTTTGAAGAAAAAGCAGCTATTCCCCAGCTGCTTCAGAATATTGTCAGCCTGATGTAGTGACAAGTCTGAAAACCCACTTAACAAGGGGATACCTGAGCCTGATTTCTTTGGCACATCATTCTTTGCTGGCATGCAACACTATATCTTGTATTACCCTATCTGTGATTTAACAGTTACTGTCATCTTTAATGGAAAGTCCCAAAAGGGGGCCCTACTAAAAATCAGTCTCAATTTTTTAATGAACTTTCAGTTTGCTCTCACAAGAAGCTGGCCTGAATTTCAAGAAGAAATACCTTCAACATTCATATACAACAACCCAACAGCCAAAGGGAACCTTATCTCAGCATCTCTTTACAATCTTGCTGAAACTATTCTCTTATCACAGAATAAATCTTGGTGAATTAATAGCTACTTGTGTGATATTTTTATCAACAGCCCATTTCCTGATCATATCCCATCCAATTCAGGGCATGGCATGAAGTTTTAGAAGTGAGATCTTGCCCACAAGCCAGCCATACCTGCCAGGAAGATACACAAATGCATTCAAAGACCATGACCCAGTCCAAGAAAAAAAGCATGTTTTAAAAGTCAGTGCCCAGATTCTGTGGAGAGACCTTTGGATTCTATAAATAAGAAATAATTTTGCACAGTGTTTCTATTTAATTTGGTTTTGACAAAACAGCAAACCCACAACTTCTAAAGCTATTTAAGTCTGTGCAACACAACGTGTGACTGTGTGGCTGTCCTGCCATCAGCCCTGAAAGGTGAATCAATACTCATTTCAGTTTGTGGTCTGTTGAGCAATACTTTGGAGCTTTAGGAGATCTGTTTGGAAAACAGCAGCCAGTTTGTAACAGGAAACTTCAGCTCCACGAGCCTGGAGCCATGTGGTGCAGGGTCAGGTTCTGCTCCATCACGGTGCTTCGGTCAGACTGAGCCTGGTGCCTTGTCAAAGCTTCACTGTGATTAACTTTATGCTCCTTCACTGTGAAAAACAGGCAGTAACCCACTGATTTCTGCAGTGTGTCACACAGTTGGGTTCACAGAGACATCAAGAGATGTTTATGACAATACCTGTGGTGCTGTTACTGGAAGGGTAGACACTTCCCACATCTTCTTGCTCAATATTATCAACTGGTAATTCCCAACCCACCTGCCAAAGCTTCACCCCAACTGGATTTTGAGTCCTCACCTGGATCCAGCCAATGAGTACAAAAAATTCCACTAAAGCAACAACAAACACTACAAACCATCTTTCAACCAGAAAACAACCACCTATAATGCTGCAAGCACAGAACTGACTTTGTATACACAATTCATGTTTATTAACATCACTTTGCAGTATAAGAACCTAGCACCAAGCTTTGTGCCAGTGTAGTAAAAAAAGCATAATTTTTTTTTTTTTTTTTCTGCTCAGCAGAAACAACCTTGTGTTGTGGGGAAGGGGCTTAGGGGAATCAAACTCTGCAGGACCTCCACAAACATCTGCTCCACACAAGGACCACTCTCCCACAACGCCCTGCATGACTTCACAAGATTTGCAATCTGAGCTTGGACTTCATTTATTTTAGCACATGTTTTCAGGAAACTTCCCTTTCCTTTCTACCCTGTTTACAAATTTATACAGCAAACTCACTTTGCCTCCCTCCCCAAACAAACACATAAATTTTGCCTTTTTTCTCCTCTGTGTGCTCATGAACTCTGAAGCTCAGCAAATAAACTCTCAGCTACATCCACTTCTAAACTGCTGCTTTCTGTAGAGGAATGACAGATGGAAGAGAGTTCTCCTGCTTCATTTTTGGCAACTCTACAGCCAGAAGCCTGAATACCCTCAATGTGCCCTCATTCCTCATTAACCTGACAGCCACTTATGTATCTACTGTAAAGAATGCAGAATTGGAAGATGGCTCAAACAAATCTTGAAAAAGGTGGTTGCTTTGGGAAAAGCTGCTTCATTAAAATGTATTGAAACTCCTAAGTCTGTCTACAAACAGCTCCTACAGCTTTGTATGACTTTAACCAGTACCATTTCCTACCCTGATATGATAAAACACCCCTAAAGGCTTGATTGCTGTTATTTGATAAAAAAATCAACACTATATATAGCAGCCACAATCATAATTATGAAACTGAACCCGAATGGGAACTTTGAAAGATGGCCCTCACAGAAGATACTTTCAACAGCGATTCAAGTCACTTGTAAAAATAGAGAATTTAAAAATATACAGAAAATACTTCTTCAAGTACAGTCAAGTAAATTTGCTATTTTTTGGCAGAAAACAGAGCAGGTGAAGAGCTGAGCTGGTTTTCTGGCAATTGTACAAATCTACTTTTAGGGAAATTGCTTGACACTATAACACACCAGAATTTATCATGATAAAACAGGCAACATTCAAAACCACAAGAACCCTGTAGCTCAGGTTTTATAACGAGAAGGCTTCTCCATCCTGGAAAGGTAGCTTAGGTCAAGGTTAAAGTCGGAAACTCACACATATTATTCCCAAATAACTCCCTACACAGTTTTACTTTGGAATATGACTGTCCACTTGCAGAATGGATTCATCTAATTAGAAGGCAAAAGGGCAATATTTAGAGATAGTTCTCATATATATGGGAAGTCGTTTCTCAAAGATAAAGTCTAGCTTTGTTGAACAGAAGCAGATAACAAACCTCAAAGGAAGAGATTTTTCTTGTATGAACTGTCATTTTTTTTTATTTAAAGGACACTCCTGTTATTATAAGAAATCAGGACAACATAACCTCAACATTTTCCATTGTAAAGCAGAAATCCCTGTTTTGTGTTCTCCTGTTAAGAACTGGGTCTGCATTTGCAAAACAACCCAACAAAGAAGTGCCAGCTCCACTAAAATACTTTGTCACTGAAATACTTTGTCATTCAGGAACTCAGGGGAGGGAAAGTCAGCTCCAGACCTAGCAGCAAAGCTCTAGGCTTACATTTGATCAATAGTCTAAACAAAGCCTGACCTAGCACCAAACAGGCAGCTGGTTTGCACAGAGAAATTTGTAGAACGTTACATTTGCCCCTTCAATGAGAAAATTGCCATCTCTGTGCCTCCAAAGTGATGGTTTCTCATTTTACAAGCCAGAAATTCATGGCACAAATGGATGAGGTGGGGATTCAGAGCAGGTGGCACCGTCAGTGACATGAAAAGCTCACACAGAACAGACACAAAACCACATCACCATTGGCAGATGATGGCAGCTCAACTCCTGAACTCACCAGGAGTGGCTTTAAAGGACACATGGAATAACCATGATCCTAGAGCCACATAATATTCCTACAATGGGCTTGAAGCACAGGCAGCACACAGTAACCAGTGTGGCAAAGCTGCCCAAGCAAGAAGCAGGTTACAGTGAAAGAAATGACCAATCCTCACAGCAAATGACCCAGCAGAACCAAGCTCACCACCCCCAAGGAGCTCTCCAGACATGACAGTACGAATGCTCACAGTCATTTTCAATATTTCAAACCATGAAACCGCTCCCTCATATTCTTAATTACCTCCCACAGCAAGACAGACAGGGATTTGGAGCCTCCATAAATTCTCAGTAGTAGAGAAATCTACCCATTAATTTTCTAACATTAAGGCTACTAGGTTTATTTTATAAAATTACTAGCCAAACAAGAGTGCAATAATGAGATGATCTATTTGGAAATAACATTTTGCTTGGAGGAAAGAAAGAAACACTGTTTTCATCTCTAATACCCATAAATCACTGTATTTACAGACTACAGCTTGGGGACTCAGGGCCAATCTACTGATAGGATTTCTCTTCTATTTGCACCATGTCAGCATCTGCTCTCTTCATGTGAAAACAAAAAGCTGCCCAAGGAGATTATGGCACTTTCACACCCAGGACCCAAAGAGTCTGCCTGGTTCAGCTCATTAGGAGCACACCACACATTTCCTACTAATTTCATATTATAAGTGTTTAGTTAATACAGGATAACACTGGTAAAGCAGCTCTTGCTCAACTTCAAACAAATATAAAATACTTCTTTATGACAAAAGCTGAAGTCCCATGCTCCAAGGCTCCTTTCACAAAGTGATCATGGGCATAACAAGGCGAACACCAATAAGTACAATCAAATGTACATCCTCCTCTCCCTAGACATGTTCCTACTGTTCAATTACACTGTGGTAGACGTGGCTTATTAAAGGATTTTCACACACCTAAGGAGCCATGTCTGGTGGTGATTTCTTTATTTATTTAAATAAACATTTTACACCTATCTTTACATAGTGCTTTTAAAGAGAACCTTCAAAAAAACATCAAAAACTATTCAACTCCAGGGTAAAAGGTAACAGCCAAACATTAGAAAAATCACAAGGAAGAAAAGAAATTAAATTCCAGAAAAAAAGAGCAAATGACATGGATTTGAAAGCATGCTAGGGACTATTCAGGGCTATATAGAGCCCACTTATCACAGATAAGAATTCAGATTGAATTTTGGAGGTCTAACCTAAAATACAGATAATAATATTGCTGGGGGTAAACAGCTCCAGAGAGCATCAGCATTACAGGAGGCTTCTTCTGCCAAATTACCACCACTCTTACTTGAATTCACACCTCCTGGTTGTGTATTAACACAACGATCTTGTATTTTATTAACCTCAGTCAATCATTTTACCTCCACAGAGGCTCAGGCCAGGAAGGGAATTTCAGAGTTCAAGCCCATTCTCTTACTGGATCATAAAAATCCCAGCATTACTGTAACACACAAAAGGTCTCCCACTGGGACTTGATGCAAAACAAGGAAAACCAAAACAAGGAAACAAAGCAAACAAGGAAAAATTAGTAAACAAAGAAATAAAATCTTTGAAATCATTGGGCCATCCACTTAAGTGCTATCAATTCATAATAATTTTAATTCCTATAGCTAATTTGAAATTTTCAACATAGTATGTGTCACTTTATTTAAAAAACACGACCTACATTTGAATTTCTGAGTAAGAGCACAGACATAGACAACGCTTTGCATGCTAAAGACGTGGCTTTAGAATGGCTCAGATTTCACAGTTCCCATCTTTTGAACAGCAAATCTGTTCTGACGCTGCCCATTGTTAGGGGATCTAAAAAATCCAGAGACACAGAGAGCACCTGACCTGGGAGTTCTGATAAAAACCAGGCTATTGCAGAGAGACAGCAGGAAAAAAGAGGCCGCCCAGTTGTCAGTCAGATGCTCTTTAATCAGGTTGAAACGCTTGGCTGTGGAGAGGGGGGTTCAATCTCTCCAATCCACATTCCCATCGCTCATGCTGCTTTCTTAATTAGCAGCAAGTGGACAACAGCTGTCAGTAGCCTGGAGGCCAGAAAGTTTATCAGCAAAAAGGGGGACATTGAGAGAGACACAGAACGGGGCTGTTAAAGGCACCAGTGGTCAATACAGGCAAGAGATCCATCCACAGCCAACATGGAATGCTCTGGGTTGGAAGGGATCTTGAATATCATCTCATTCCAACCCCTGCCATGGCCTCATCCACTGACACTGAGAGGATGCTCTTCCTGCTGGCTTTAGTCTGGTTATTTTAACATATGACTAACTGTAATTCAGTTTTTTGGTTGGTTTTTTTTTTTTTTTTTTTTTTTAGTATTCCTGTAACAGGAAAATTTAAACTGAGAATAGAAGGAAATGCAAAGGCCATCCTAATGTCTTGATGAAAATACATGGGGGTCAATTCAAAGGCACAGCAGAATAAAGGCTTCAAGATTGCTCCAGAGATTTTAAGCATAAAAGGTGAAGCACAGGAGAGAGGGGGGAGAAAGGATGTTTTACTTAAAACAGTAGAGAGAAACTTTAGGAGAAGACAGAAGCCCTAACCTCAAATAGCACAAAAGAAAAAAAAAACTCTACTCAGTCATTATTGGCTGTCTCAAATCCTGTGAGCCCAAGTCATTGGTCTTGACCTTACTGTACCACATATTAGACTAAAGTGGGTCAAAAAGAAAATTCATTCCCAAAGAGGTGACACCCTCTGGTCAAACTATGTGCTTATCTCGTAACACAACTCGCTGACTGTCTGGATGATCAAGAAATAAAGTAATTGCTTCCCTGTTGGATGTCCTGATTACTGTCATTTGAGGCAATAGGGAACTCAATGCAATTGCAAGCAATAAAATCTATTATTAAAATTCCCCACTGCCCATTTGTTACTGATAAATTGTCATCACCCCAACTTCTTCAGAAAAGCCAGGCTTCTTTTGAATTTGGTTTTAACCTACCCAGAAAGCAGAGATTTGGAGCAATTTTCTGAGGCCTGGTTGGCAGTTCTGCCAGTTCTAAATATATCCCAGTTTTCTGAGCTTGAACCTATGCAAGGGAGGAAGATGGAAGTATTTCCCCAAGCTGCCAGTAGACTAGCAAGACATCTAAAAGCCCTCATCAAATTAAGTGCTTAATTACAATTCAGACTTTGAGACTCTGGAAATTAGGATAATCTTCTGGGAAATTTAACAGTCTCCCACAAAAGACATTGCAACATACCAGCCAAAAAAAGCAGAGAGCTTGGAGAATGTTATCCCATCAAATCACACCTTGTGCTAGATTCCTCACCCTAATTCCTGGAGAATACAAAGTGAGATCCACAACTTAATTTCAGGTTCTTGAGGCATTGGGAAAGATGAGGAACAACATTTAGGAGGCTGAGTCAGGAGAAGTAGTCTCACGTAAAAAGCTGAGAAATGTTTGTTGAGTTGATGGAGAGCTGCCTGTGAAGGAACCTTCTCACATTTGACTTCATGATGGACCTGAGGTGAGCCCACAAAGGGCACAGCTTGGAGAAGGTCTTGACACAGCCACTGGCACAACCACCCAAATTTTGGCAGCAAGGCAATGGCTGCAGGCTTGCCAGCTCCATTCCTCTAGGTGGCACGATGAGTGCATGCATCACCTGGATCTTCCCACGCCCAGAGATGTCACCACTACACAGCACCACGTCTGCCACTCTCACTACCCAATGACACCCCTAAAAGCATGAACTAACAGCCCCTCACAGGCTACACAGCTCCAGTGATGACTGAAAAGCTCACAGAAGCTCATGGAAAAGTAGAGATTGTCTGACCACAGTACCAAGTGAAACCACAGCAGTAAATGAAAGGAGGGCTGAAGTTGTACTTGCTGTCCTTACCTCACTACAGACAGCACTTCCCACCACCACCCATCATGAAGTCAGAATTACAGAGAAATGTTTGCACAATGCTCTAAAAATGTAAAGCTCTACGTGAAACACTAAGCATTACACATTTTCCTTTTTGATTCATGAAATTATTGCAAAGGAAATGAAATCTTGATCTCAAAATAAGCCAGAACATCCCACACTTCCTATTGTCACCATTCTCATGAGCCACAACTCCAGAATCCAATATAGCAGCAAGAGGAGCTCTGCTGCTTGGGCAAGATGTGTAAGGATGTTCTTCTGCTGTGACACACGTACCACTGCTTGCTGGCACATCCCTGTGCATCTCCAGGACAACGCTGCTGAGTCAAGTCCTTGTGACACAGAGGATGCACTACAAGCAACATGAGTGCTACCATCCAAAAAAACTGCAAACTAAGAGAAACAAAGGGCAGGGAGAGCTGACAGAGAAGAAATCACATCCTGGTATCAAAGACAACAAGAGACAACACAAAATGAAAAGCAATTCAAACCCAGAGCTCGAAGGGAGAATGAAGGAAGTGACTGAACTTGGGCTGGAGGTATCTTGGATACCTCAGATATCTCCAGAGCTGTGACACTGGACCCACCTGGATAATGTACAGCTTGCAGGTGGAGAGGGTTTTTCCCATCACAAGTTTATCTCTGCACACTCAGCTTCCAGACAGGTTCTCATCTGGAGATCTGGAGCACTGTACTCCTTGCTCACTGTTTTTTCCGTGAGCCAAAGGTCAGCAGTGCTGCAACAACCTCCCACACCCTGGATGAGCCCACTGGAACCTGCTGCTCACACCTGGCACTGATCAGAAGACTCTGGACTAAAATAATCATTTATTTTTCCAGAAAATGTCAACTACAGAAATTCACAAAAATGTTCGCTAATTCAAAACAAATCTTTTGGCTGAAAGCTATGGAAATCTATATATAATCTCATCAGAAGTCAGCTCTGTGATTTAAAACAGAGAATATAACAAAAAAAAATCCCTACTTGCTCATCAGGAAGCTCAGGTCAGTTGACTGCATCTCCAGTGTGTGCCTGGCCTAACACAGGTCCTGGCACAAACCAGGCTAGGTCACAGGGTGCTACAATGCCAGAGAATGCCCAAAGCCCACCTGAAGAAACAAAAACTGCTGCATTAACATGAACATACTGCTGCTAGCACTAACATGGAATAAATCAATTAAATTTGTACCCTGGAGCAGGACTCTGGGGAGTGTCCAGACAAGCCTTAACAAATATTAACTAGCCTGAAGTTAAATACCTCTCTGTAAACTATCCTATAGACTTTGATACCCTAAGAACCACTTTTTTTTTCCCCCCAATATAAAATTCCAGGCAAGTGAAAATGTGAAAGCAGTTCTTCATACAGCTTAACTAGACTGATCATTTAAGTTTGAGCTGCTTCCTAGAGATATTAAGGCTTTCTCAAGATTTATTCTGTGGCTTACTCATAATGAACAGCTGCACTGGCAACTGCTGGAGTCAGCAGGTACTTCCTGCCCTGAGAAATAGTCATCAATATATCTCAGCACAGAAAATCACACTCTCTTTAAAACAATTCATGATAGGGTTTAGATATCAACTGGCTCCATGCCACGGACACTCCCTTAAACAATGGTTACACCCTCTATACAGCTAAAAATGAAATAGCTGAAAAGGAAGACGTTTTATACAAGTTCCCAGGGTAAAACACATCTGAGAAGTACTGGTCTGGGACTGACATTGTTCTCCTGAAAGAATAAATATCTGAGTCCAAATCATATTTCCTTCACCACCTTCCCAGCCTTGCACAAGGAGAAAATCCCTCTGAGCCTTCCTTTTATACTTCTGGTGCTCTCCAACAGAATGAAAACCCAATGTTTTCTAAGACTGTAAATAAATTAGAAGTGCTGCAGATTATGATTTGCCCTTTTGTTAACATCACTGGTAGCACCACTGAGCCTGTTTGCCAGCTTAGGAGAGGTCTGAAACTCTTTCAGTGTTGACTTTAAGCTGAATACAAATATTGAGTGAGCTGCCTGTACATGGAGTCCTCAACCACAGCGATCTCCTTGCACAGCACTGCTGCTTACAATGCTGCCAGTGAGCCAGGGTGTCAAAACAAACATCATTGTATTAATTGCATCTGTTGATGAAGCAGCCCAAGAACAGCCTTGTTTCAATCACAGGCTTTATAAGACAGTACTGAAATGTCACTGTGAGTGTTGAGATGGATGAGTCAACAGACAAAATACAAAAGCGTTTGTAAAGAGAGTCTCGCTGGAGTAATTTGAAAAGCTGCACAGCTACACAGAATGATGGCCTTTATTGACACAGCTCGCTCATAATAGTCCTTAACCTAGTTCTAAGTTTCAGTTTTGTTTTCTGCACCCTTTCCAGTCAAGGACAGGCAAACACACAAGCACTGTTACCTTTGTAAAGGTGAAAGATCAGTAGATGTGTAACCAATCTGAAAATAGTCCAAGAAGTCATGTCAGACACTAATCCTCACTTGGGGAGTGACAACTGGCTCCTCCCTTTATTTTGGAAGCTTTCCTTGACCTCGTGGAGTGAAAGACCTCTCAAACTACCAGGTAAATATAGCACTGGGGCTCAGGGTCAGCCCAAGGCAGGAAGCCCTGGCCACACATCCCCAGCCTGCCTCTCCTCCTGGTCTTACTCGGCTGAAATCATCTCTGCAGTGTCACATAAGGTCAGGAGATTCAGGTTACTGAAAGAATGACATTTTAAACCTGATCTCTCTCCCTCCCTCATCCAAAACCATCTGCAACTCATCTTTTAAGGCAGAGATTATTCATTATGGGGGAATTATCCACTAATCAGTTTTTATCTCCAAACCAGGTCCTCATGCTGGCAGCTAGGTCTGGCAGAGCTTTTGGTTCCTTCCACTCTCAGAGCACTCTCCCACTGGACAGACTTTAAAATGCAGTGGATGGCAGCTCCATGTGCTAAGCAAACCTGCCCAAATTTACCAGCCAACACATCATGTGCCAAGGTAGGCACAGAGGTAGAAAGCAAAACTCCAGTTATGAGTCACCTTCATTGGGCTGGGGTTAGTTCTTTACATCTTCATGCCCAGGGAACTGCTGTGTGAGGTTTCACACTACCCTGATTTTCTGAAGTGGGATAAAAGCAAGCAAAACCACACTGCACAACAGGAAAAGGAGACAAAGACTCCAGTATTTCCCCCCAAACCACACTCAGAGACAGAGGTCAGCACAGACCTGTGGCTCTCAGCACACTTGCCCACCAGCCTGGCTGCTACTCTGTTCGATATTTGTCACAGTCAAGTGTGAAACTCAAGAGAAGCACGTGGCCAAGTGAGTCAGACCCCCTGAATTCTGCAAGTGCTTCTCCCCTACTTATTATAGCTCATCCTTCAGCTCTGCCCTGTGACACCAAAGCATTTTCTATCCACTGCTCAATCACACAGCAATTCCTCCAGTTCCTTCCACTCACCAGCACGAAATTCATGTTCATCACCTCCCAGAGGTGACATCCCTGTTCTGTAGGGCCTTCCAAATAAGATGTGCTCTTCATCTGCAATTATCATGCAAGAATACCCCCACAAAAACCCAGGCAGATAAACTGCCTCCTGCATTTCACCCAGAGGCCAAGGCAATTACTGCAGAACTTGTAGCTTGCATCAGTAAACACAGCAATGTAATAGTTTTGGGTTATCTGATTTTCAATTTTGAGGACTATGTTAAAACCAAACCAAAACCAAACTGAACTCACTTGGATTTCCCCTGACAAGCAAATCGTTAAAGTGGCCCAAAATCATATTTTACCAACTGCAAAAGAGAAATTCTGGAGATTCTTCAGCTGGGATGAATCAGGATAAAAGGCATTTCACAGCTGCAGAAGTGAGAATATTTTGGGGAAAAGAGATGTTTTTAATTCCCTCTAGTTCATTTAATAAATTCTAAACATCATAGCTTAAAATAATCCTGACAGACAAAACAGGCCAGACTTTCCTATCCAATAGAGCACAACCATGCATTCACTGCATCAAATTATTCTCTACCCTCTCCTTGTGTAAAATAGCAGGGATGCAGGAAAAGAAACTATTTAGGCTGAGGAGCAGAAATCTCTACTCAGACCCATTTGTTTTACTCTGCAAGTATTGACAGATGAGTAATGAAAACTTTGCTGCAGACACAGGCTGTTCTTCAAGGCAGCATCAGTTAATAAACCACAACCACAGCTGCAAAAATATTAAGGAATTTAACTAAATGACTCCTTCAAGGGCAAAGGATTGCAGGAGGAGCCAGTTTTTGTGCTTTGTTATCACCCCAAAGGTTAAGATCAGAGCATGCAGCATCAACACAAACCAATGTTATTGTTTTGGACATAAAAACTTAGAATAACAACGCCAATAAATGTATACAACTGGGTACTAATATTTCTAGCATGACTCTTTTCCATTATGATAATATTTGAAACTTAGTATACTATGTTGCCAAAGCTTTTAGATGTGAATTATCTCATCTGAAAAGAATTAAATGGTAAAAACAAATTAACAGTAATAATAAAACTTACAGCCTGTTGGCTCTCAGAACCACAGAACCATCAAGGCTGGAAGAGACCTTCAAGATGATCTGTCAGCCATAATCACCCAAAAAACAGATTCCCAAGAGCCACATCCAGACATCTCCTGAACACTTCCAGAGACAGTGACTCCACCACTTCTCTGGGCAACTTATTCCAAAGCTGTTCCCTCTTCCAGTGAAAAATCTGAGCCTCCTCACAGGGCAAGCCACAGCACTGCTGGTGTGTTTGAGAAGGGGGTTCTGCAGGCATTGCTTGGATCAGGATGCTGATCCACAGCCACATTAACAGCTCATGCACACTGGCAATAATTTCTGAAGCACTTATGTCCACAGTTGATGGGGGAATTTTTTGCTGACATTACCAGTGGAGCTCCAACAGAGCGGATAACCAACGGCTCTAACCCTAGGTACAATTATTTATACCAGTCCCAAGTCCTTACAGAACTTGAGAAGTATCCAAGCAATGACATGGGCAATCAACAACCTTCCAACATCCTTTTTATTGTTACTAACACTCTTACACACTTTGCTGCCAAAAGACCCTCAGGATGTATAGATAAATTCCTCTGCCCAGGGCAAAAGAGGGTTTGGATCCCTTGGAGCCTGGCACTCCCCAGGCTGGCAGCCAAATGGGAGCTCAGGGAAATTCTCCTGGTATCACCTGTGGTGCACCTGATGTCTCCAGGGAGGCCCCTGAGTGTTACAGAGAAACACACACCTCACATTTCAGGTCTAATGAAGCAGGTTGTATTTCAGGATACATTCCAAGAGTAAGTGTTGCCAATGAATAATTAGGGAATTTATACAAGTGTTTTCACCCAGGACACACAGGAACAAAACCAGCTTTGTTTAAAGCCTACCTGGAAATAGGCACAGAGAGTAACACGAACTAAATTCTCTCTTGGAATGGTTTTTAAGTGTTTCTTTGCCCTGCAATTGTTACCAGGGTTTTATTGGCAACCCACCCTTCACTGCCCCCGACTGGCTCCTCTGAGCTGTTCCCAAAACAAATTTGCTTTTTTCCCCAAAGATTTTGCTTTTCCTTGGCATTCCCCATTCCAGGCTATTCACAAGTCAGGTTTGCCAAATGGTTACAAACATGGAACAGGTACATTTTCAATTTTGCCATAATGAAAGCCCTTTTTGCAGCCTCTCTGATCTCCTCAGCCTTCCTCAGAAAACATGCAGAAATTTATTTAAATTTTAATATCCATTCCTCTGAAAAGTTTGACAGAAACAGCCCAGCAAGTCCAAGAGCTGTAACAGAGGATGGATGAGCTATCACAACTGCCTCATGTAAGGATGTTACAGATTAAGGAAGAGAGGTGCAGACAAGGAGCAAACTTATCTCTGAGAGATGTGCCAAGTCATGCATGAAGACTCACTGGTTCTTCTTTAAAGGGATTTGGCGCACCTGAATATCACCAAACTGGCCAGAGTTGAGCATGTTGAACTCATTTTAAACACCATTCCTTAAATTCACTCCATCATTTTAACAGGATGGTTCTACAATGTTCCAAAGTGTTTCTGTCAAACAACCCAGGCAGAGCAGGGACAGAAGTGCCACCAACTCCAATGACAAAAAACAAACAGCTACACACATAAACGAACAGAAAAACTCAGCTGAAAACAGAGAAACTCCCCACCTCAGTTTGTTAGTCATGTTTCTAGGTATTGCTCATAAAGATACAAGATTATGGGGTTTTTTCAAGTCCTATGAGTTTCACATGCACAATGTTTTTGGGTACTGCAGATTTTTCCCACACAGCAGCCATGGAGAAGCAATTCCAGCAGTAAAAGTTAAACTCAATCCCTGCACTGCTCTTACCATGCTCTGTCAAAAATCCAGCATCAGCCTTAACATCTGATTTCATGTGACCTTTCAAGGGTATTTATCCAGACAAACCACCTCCTGCACAAACCAGTGCTCTACATATTCTGCAAATCCCTGTAAATTCATAGATGAGTTCTAAATAAACCTTTTGGCAGAATTCCCTAGTTCCTCAGTTGTATTATTCTCATATATAATACTACTAAGTATAAAATGTAGACTGAAAAAAGAATTAAGATGGAAAATATATATCCAAAGAGGGATATTTCATTTTCTTATATATGAAAGCTGCAGCACACATCACTCTGGACTGTGAAATGCAAGGCTGCATTAAGAATTAAAAAAGAGGGAAAAAAAAGGCAAAATGCTCTAATTGACAAAACTAATATAGTTAGAGCACAGCTGAAAGGATCATAAAACACCCAAGAAAAACTGTGTTTAAACAGAATTGTCCTGCTAACTGAAGCCATTGTCAGATGGATTCACTGAGCTCTGCTCTCCAGAATTGATTGGGATGTGCTCTACAACCAGAACTACAATATTGATCTGGGTGCCCTTTGTGAGGTTTGGTGCATAAAGGAAACTTTCTAAATATGGAATTAATTCCTGAGGCTACTTTAGCACCTCTTGGGCAGCCCAGACAGGGCAGATTGGTAGACAGGATCCAAACAAACCCATCAAAGGTAAGGGATAAAACAATGTGTGCTGTGTATTTGGAACACACTTGTTTTGGTTCCTATTTTAATTATTAAAGACTCCCTGAAAACTACAGCTGAATGGATACAAAACTATTTACTCAGTCTTCCAGTAAAATTCTATCAAGGTTTAATCAACCAACCAAGCTGCAGTATCTGCTTCCTCCAACCTTGCCAGCTGTAACTATTCTTTGATTTTTAACCTCCACTGATTTTTTCCCTTTCTTTCCAGAAGCCTAAAAGAGAAAATTCTCATGAATTTTCTTTCAAGCCCCAAGATTTTGTACACGTCAGGGATGAAATTAAAGATCTTGTTTAGAATATAAATGGGACTGGTTCAGTGAATATGTTAAGTACTCAACAAAGGGCATCCCCCCATGAAGCCTTCAGAGAGAAAGAATGAGAGCATGAGAGTGCAAGCAAGCTTTAACCTCTCTCCCTGGGCAGAATAATGGATTAGGATTTCCTCAGAGGCACTGATGGCCACGCCAGGATGTTAACTTACATCACAAAATGCACAGCATTTTCATGGCACCAGAAAAACTCTACCCAAAGCAGCAGACTCTGTCACCCAGGTAAAGTAAGACAATGCAAAACGTGTTTTTTTAAATTCAAAAAGCCTCAGTTCTATAATTAAGGAATCTCTTCAGTACCACCCAGGCTCATTTGACCCTCAAAGCAGTTATAAAATGGGAACAAAAAAAAATTAGAATATAGCTGTCATCAATTCACAGATCTTTTAGATACTTTCCTAAATATGATACAAGAGAAAGGAGGTGTAGGAGAAGCAGTCCTCCCAAATACTGTGAATATTGTACCTCCCACAACACCAAGTGAACACTGATACAGGCTTTTCCCTCTACTTGTTTCTATTCACATCTCCCTTGCTCTCACAGGGAAACATTATCCTGCAAACTCCACAGAAGGTGAGCTGTGCTAGCAGCTCCAACAGCAAAGAGACTGAATGTGAAGAGGCTGTTTCAAAGCTGGAGAGCTCTCACTCAAATATGCAACCCAAATAAAAGCAGATCAATAATGTGATCCATCAGCCTTCTCAGGCTGCTTCACACAACATGTGAGGACATCATTTCTCTCACACAGATGAAATTGTTTGCTCTGTCACTGCCAATGTCAGACACCTTAAGAAGAGATTGGAAATGTATTTTTAAGAGTGGATGCTGTGGGTCAGGGAATGAAGCTGTAATTTGTCAGGCTGCAGTAAAACGTGAACAGCACAACTGCAGAACATTCCTTTGGCAGCACGTCCCAACCTGCAGGATTCCTGCAGCTTTTCCGGATTGCTGAAATTCATCTTGTGTCTCTTTGCCTTGGAACAGGCTCCTACCAAAGCCGTGGGGAACGTCCCCCTCTCCTCATCTCCCCCCTCACATCCCTCCTGTCTTCTCCTCTCTGCTCTCCTCGCACACAACTCAGCCCCTGCTCCCTCCTCCCCCATCTCTGGTGAGCTGGGCATCCTCTCATTTTCTCATCTTTCAACCCATTCCACCAACATGTGATGCCCCTTTTTCCCTCTCTGGCCACCTTTTTATACACCTTGGAGTTCTGAGGCTGCAAATTCAAACTAGCAAAGACAATAAATCTGATTTTCCTTCAACCTGTTCTCCCTTTTCCTCTGATTTCAAGCCCTGAGAATGACACACTGTTCTCCCCTACCATCCTCTCATCCCATTATGTCCTACAGTATTTCTCAACTGTAGCCAAACTTAAGTGATTATGAAAAAAATTACAAATAACAAAGCTAATACCCTTGCAATAGCTATGTGATTTTAATACTCTTTCCATGATACTGGCTGAATCTCATAGTCATATGCTAATAAACAAAAATCAAAAATGTAACTCCAAAGCAGAATATTCCAAATATTCAGGCACTTACAGCATAATAAATTTTCAATTCTTTTCAGAGAGAAAAACCTATTCTGACACAAATCTGAGCAGCTGAAGGACCCCTCTCCACGCATAGGATTTTTCTCCAGATAATGTAATGTCTCTACAGGCAGAATAAAATCTGGAAGGATTCATTTCATGCTAAGCAACAGTACACAGAGGACAAGAGCTTCCCAAACTAGTAAAAGATCCCAAATCTCAAGTTCCAGCAGAAAAATGTTATGATTATATGCTTTGGAAAACTGAACAAGTTATATCCACTCCATGTATTCAAACTATGCAAAATGATGGGTGTGGTGAGGAGGGGGAGAGAGGAAGGAGGCTATTAAATCACCTTACCTGTAGTTCTGACATGTAATTTGTTATTTTTAATATACAACATAGTTTCAGGTGTTTTATCTGGCACAAAGACAGAAAATGCTCTTTATCATCTTTCCTTTGCTGGGGTACAAGGGATCTTCCAAACTGGGTGCTACGGTAACAAACAACTCCAGCTCCCACTAGCTCAACTGAGAGCCACCTATAACACACATAAATGATTGAGTGATGGAATTAAACCTGATCAGCCACCAAATGCCTCTGCCAAGGAAGGTACAGCATCTCTCCAGCTTCTTTAAAATGAAATCTAGAAAGTTAACTCCTCATGTTCCTCCACTTGCAGTTCAAATGCTGTTACAATTCTGGATGGAATGCTCTCCTTCCAAAGGATTTGTAAGTCAACAGTAAAGCTCAGTTTGCCAATTCTACCCTCAGGATTTCCACTTTGGAATAAATAAGGTCTTAATGTATATTTCTTTAAAAAAAGATCACACCTTTGCATTAGAATCTATCTGCACTCACAACAGAGTTACTAGAGCAACAACTGCAACTTAAAACTTCTAAAAACATGAACAAAACCCCAAGGAAACCTGAAAGAGGAGCTACAGATTGACTCCCTTCCCTAGAAACAAACACCCAGGTTTCTTCCACTCAGGCAATACATTGCAGCAAGCAAAGGCACACAAGTGAATCAAGACATCTAAATGAGGGATATTTGTTTTACTGTCTTGACTGACAGAGAACTTCCACTCCTCTCTCTGCCTGCCAGGAGGTTAGCAAGAGCCAGTGAGTTACCACCACATAAAAATCACAACCAAGAGATATATTTAGTCACTGTGGTTCAAGGAAAACGATTGCTTACACTGAAAATAAATTTAGCAATTGTTTCCAGTTTCTGATTTTCACTGACTAAGGCACAACCCAGCTGCTTCACATTCCAGTAGCCTTCAGCTGTCTTTTTGCTCCACTCCTTGCCCACTTCCTTACAACAATCTCAGTCCTGCAGCAGTTATCCCACAGGCTCCATTTGGGAACACACCACCTGTCAACCTACAATGGCTTGCAAAAGATGCCAAATTCTGCTCTTTGTGCCATTTTGCAGAAATCATCTCATACCTGTATTTCACCTCTACACAAAACCAGCCTGAATGCTTGATGCTGTTCAAACAAGTAACAGTAAAACACACCTGGGATGTCACTATGGGAGCAGCACAGGAGGAAACAGTGGGTGCTAAAAGCCTAAGGAAAAATGGGAACTGAACTGCCTTTGGGGTTGAGGTAAGATTTTTGAAGGGTCTAATTTTCAGATTTGCAGATAACTCCTGCTTTGCTTGAAAACACTTAAGCTGGTCAACTGCAAAATTTACTAACCTGAAAGCTCTCACTTAATATTGAGGAACATGGCACAGCTGTGAATGCACGGGAGAACTGAGAGAGTTCTGCCTAGTAACCCACCTAAGCATGACAGAGAAACTGCATAAAACTGTACAGGTATATAAAACAGGCAGGCTAATTTCCATAAAATGATCCAAGACATGATGACAGTTCAAAATTTACCCTCCGCAAAAACAAAATCTCCAGGAAACTTCACATTAGTATAAAAACAGTCACAGATGAACAATTCAGGATCGCATAAACTGGCATGAAGGACTCCAGATAGAACAGTAACTTCCTACAAAGATGGGAATAATGTGACCACCTGAATTGTTTCTTCAATTTTGTCATTTTCTTAAGAAGAGTTCTCCTGGGATTTCCCCTAGATGTTTATCCCATAATACCAAAGGGTGAGAATTTGAGGTGAATTTGCTCATCAGGCAAGTGCTTATGAGTAAAAGGTAAAGCCAACAGTGTTTCTGGTCTTCTGGGAATAAACACATCCCATTGGGTCCTGAGCAGAACAGAGAAGACTGCCTGCACTCCAGGTAGCTAACACCTGAAACAGCTCTCTCAAACAACCTTTAGCAGGTGGCTGTTGGGAAAGCAAGTTCACAAGGGAAATGAAAACCCTGAAAGAAATAAGACTGAGAGTGAAAACTCCAAGTAGAATAAACCTTCAAAATATGGCATCCATATGTTCTTTGGTTTTAATAAAAGGGCATTTTTGAAGGGACTTGTTTCATGACAAGGTTTTGGTTCAGAGCTGATGGTGTCTAATTCCTCCCTTACTCTCCCTGAATGATGCAGAGTAGCTGAATTCCCTGCAGCACGTAATCCATCAGGTAAATAAAAACAGGAATTCGTGCATCGCCATGGTAACAGGAAACCCAAGCAGAATCTGTGACCTTCTCTGCTCTTTCTTGGCATCCCTATTTTGGATTTCACATCAAAAAGGGAGAGAGCAAATATTTTCTGAAAGTGAAGACAAAAAGTCACAGTTCTGGAGTAAAGAGAAGCCAATAGCCATTCCTCCTCTTCAAGCCAAGGAGGGTTCTGCTTTGGGAAAGTGTCTGGAAGTCTCCTGGCAGGAGCCTAACAGAGAGGGGCTCTAACACCAGCAAACCCCAAATACACCATCTCCCACATTACCAGATGGCTGCCCTTCACTCCAAAGCAGAGCTCTGAATTGCTCTACAGTGACCCTTCTGTTGATTAAACAGCAGCACTGAGAGGCTCCAGAGGGAGCCTTGTCTGCTCTTCCTTCGTGGACAGGATGGAAGCTGTTATCTCTAATCATTTATTATTGTTTTTTATTGAGTGCCAACAAGGTGTTTCAGTTAAGGATGCAGGCAGCAGATGTGTGAGGGTCTCTGGGGGTCTAACCCTGTAAGGGGTAACACATTTTTTCCAGCAGCCTGTCTAGTTGGACACATGAGTCAAACCAAAGCCCACCCCAAATAGTCACCATGGCTTGTGACCAGGCAATAGACTATTTTATTTATAACATAATGCATGAATTTCTGTCCCTGTAGGAAAAATAAATTCAAATGTACATGAATGCACAGACCTTGGCCCTCACAGCATTTGTTTCATGAGTCTGTATCCTTTGTTCTGCTACTGTACACGTTCTGACAAACATTACCCCCAGTGGTTGTGGTATTACAGGCTGTGTTTGTTTGGTGACACTATTAACCAAACTGTTTGTGTCAATCAGAAGTTCAAACACTCAGAAACAGCAATGGAGACAATCCTGCCCTGGAACAGCTGGCTCCCAACCCTCCTTCCCTGCCTCTTCTCCTCCCACTTATATCTGGACTGGTTTTTTTTTTTTTTAATATCCTTCCTAAAGAAATGAAAGTACAAGCAGTTGAAAGGACAGATCCCCAGATTTACAGTTTCTCTTGTTCAGCAAATCATCACTGTGATAGACTTCCACTAGAACAAATGCCTCTGCATCAGGGTTTCTCCCACTGCATCTTCCAACTGCACGCTCACAGCACCAACCTGGGGATGGATCCTGCAAGAATCCTTCAATTCTTCAGTGGGAACTCAGTGTGGCAGGTCTCTAGGTTGTGCAGGGCATGATTTTTATATGGTATTTTATTGCTATTATGTGGTATTTTATATGGCATTTTATATGGTATTTATATTTATATGGTATTTCTTGGCCTCTCTGCTCTATTGTTTATGGAACCGTGCTGAGCTGGTGTGTGTCTCCAGAGTTATCTTCCTGTGCTTGAACTCCTCACACTGCCTCTCTGGTGTGGAGCTCTATTTACTATTCTCCCAGGGTTATTTACTGCACACGAATAAACAAAACGTGATCACTTATTTATACGTCTGTAATTACTGTCTACAGTTACTAAATCCCAAGCCAAATTCACCTCCAAGCATAAACAAGTGGCAATTATTCCAGAGCTGGCCCGAGGTCTGTGTACTCTGCTGACACCTTCCTTGCTCTCTGGAGTAAGGGACAAGCATGGAAAAGCTCAGCAGGAGCAAAGGGACGGCGCACGGGATTAACCTGCGATATTTCTGGAGTAACATTTGTCCCCCGATGCTGGGCACACACTTGTCACACAGTAACTCAGCGCGAAGAGCTGGGAGCACGCCGAGGTGCTGCAGGAGAAGCCGGCTCATCCCCGGGGCTGCTCCAGGGTGGGATGAGCACCAGCAGAACCGTTTGGTAGCGATGCTCCCAACATCACTCCTTGGAATCAGGGATCCGGGATCCTTCCTGCTGTCCTGGGAAGCCTGGATGCTCCGCACAGCCCTGCCCGGGCTGCTCCCTGCGTTCCCCAGGAGGACACAGCCTGGCTGCTCCCCACAATAAAATACACAAAACAGCATCGATCTCTCCCTGCTAATTAAATGCAGCATAATTAAACTACGTAACTTCGCCGCTTGATTTGCACAACGCTAATTGAATCTTAAAGCGTACTACTCCCACTACAGAGAAAAACAGGGTCATTCAACCATCTAAAGTGACAACTGAGAAGCAGGCACGACTCCAGCAGCACAGCCAGACAATATGATCCGTGCTCGAGATTCTTGTGAGAGCAGGAGGAACCTCAGCAGCCTCCCCTGGCTCTGGCTCTCATCAGCACCCCATGCAGAGGGGAAGAGGGAGGAAAAACCCTGCAAGTTCCCCCTGACATTTGCCCACGGACTCATCTTTTCTCACCCTGCACCAACAGCAGGAGAGGAAAGTTGGGAGAAGTTGAAATTAATCATTGAGCGTAGGCCCCAAAGCGCTGCAGCGCCCGGCTGCGCTGATGCTCGGCTGCACGGCAAGGACGGCACGGGTGCAACAACACAGAAATTAAAATAAAGGGATTAGAGGGGGGAAAAGAGGAAAACAGCGAGGGAAAAAGGGAAACGCGGAGGAGACACAAAGCCCGAGGCAAACAGCGCCCGGGCAGCGCAGCACCGGCCCCGGGGGGACGGGCAGAGCATCTCCTGCGGGCCCCGGGCCCAGCCCCGGCCCCGCTCGCCGCCCGCGCTGTCAGGAGCCCCGGGGGGACTCTCCGGGCTCGGGGGGCCCTGCCCGGCTCCCCCCGCCCCGCCGGGCCGCGCCAGGCCCGCGGCACCGCCGGCACCTCCCGCAGCTCCCGCAGCCCCGGCGGCCGCGGCTCCTCCGGCGGCTCCGCGGCCCGCGGCGGCTCCGCGGGGCGGGCGGCGAGCGCGGCCGGCCCGGCGCGTTCCCTCCCGCGCTGCCCCCGGGCCTGCCGGCGCTCACCTGCTTTCTCGATCTTGCCGGACATGTCGGAGCCGGCGCTCGGCGCTCAGGCCCGGCGGCGCACGGAGCCGGCCGAGGGGCTGCCGGGCTCCCGCTGCTGCCGGGCGCGATGCGGGAGCGGCTCCAGCGGCGGCCGTGGAGCAGCGCCGGCCCCTGCCCGCTCCGCGGGACCGAGAACGGGAAGGGGCGGCCCGGGGCTCCCGCCGCGCACGCCCAGCGCCCGGCGCCGCCTCCCGGCCACAAAGGGAACCGCGGGGCGGGGCCGGCGGCGGGGCGGGCACGGAACCCCCGGGGCGGCAGCGGGATGGGAGCGGCATCGTTGGGATCATCGGGATGGGGATCGGCATCGTTGGGATGGGAGCGGGATCATTGGGATCATCGGGATGGGAGCGGCATCGTTGGGATGGGAGCGGGATCATTGGAATCATCGGGATGGGGATCGGGATCATTGGGATCATCGGGATGGGATTGGGATGGGATCGGCATCATGGGGATCATCGGGATGGGGATCGGCATCGTTGGGATGGGAGCGGGATCATTGGGATCATCGGGATGGGAGTGGCATCGTTGGGATCATTGGGATGGGATCGGGATGGGATCGGATCAGCATCGGGATGGGCATCGGGATGGGATTGGGATCATCGGGATCATTGGGATGGGAGCGGCATCGTTGGGATCATCGGGATGGGATCGGGATGGGATCAGCATCATGGGGATCATCGGGATGGGATCGGATCAGCATCGGGATGGGATTGGGATCATCGGGATGGGAGCGGCATCGTTGGGATGGGAGCGGGATCATTGGGATCATCGGGATGAGGTCGGGATCAAAGGGATGGGATCAAATCAGCATCGGAATGGGATCGGGATCAGTATCATCGGGATGGGATCGGGATTATCAGGATGGGATCGGGATTATCGGGATGGGATCGGATCAGCATTGGGATCATCAGGATGGGATTGGATCAGCATCGAGATGGGATTGGATCAGCATCGGGATGGGCATCGGGATGGGATTGGGATCATCAGGATGGGATCAGATCAGCATTGGGATCGGGATCGGATCAGCATCGGGATGGGCATTGGGATCATCGGGATGGGATCGGATCAGCATCGGAATGGGCATCAGGATGGGATCGAGACCATCATGGTGGGATCGAGATCATCGAGATCCCTGGATGGGATTGGATCGGGATCATTGGGATCCCGGGATGGGATCAGGATCATCGGGATGAGATCAGGATCATCGAGATCTCAGGATGGCATTGGGATCCCGGGATGGGGTTGGGATGATCACGGTAGGGTTAGGATGGCAGGATAAGATTGGGATGGCAGGATAGGATCGGGATCGTTGGGATCCCGGGATCAGGATCACTGGGATGGCAGGATGGGCATTGGGATAATTGGCATCGCAGGATGGGATTGGGATCGTGGGATGGGCATCGGGATCATTGGAATCACAGGATGGGATTGGAATGCCGGGATGGATGGATCAGGATCCCAGAATGAGGACCAGAATATAGGGATGGGGATCAGAATTACAGAGTGAGGATCAGAATCCCGGGATGGGCATCAGAATCCCGAAATGAGGATCAGAATATGGGGATCAGAATCCCAAAATGAGGATCAGAATACAGGGATGGGTATCAGGATCTTGGGATGAGATCAGAATCCTAGGATGGGATCAGGATCCAGGTCTGGCTGGGAGGGACTGCAGCAGGATCATCTCAGAGCGCACAGCACAGGGCTGTGACCAGAATTTGGAATACCTCTGGTGAGGGACGCTCCACAGCCTTTCTTGTCTCTGTTCCAGTGTATGGCCATTGCACGGGAAAGAAGTTGTTCCTCGTGTCCAGGTGGAACTTGGTGTGCATCAGTTTCTGCCATTTTCTCTTGTCCAAGGGGTGGCACCACCAGGAAGAACCTGGCTCTATCTTCTTGGCTTCCCCCTTTAAATAGTTACATTAATGTGGTCTCTCCTGGAGGCTAAACAGCCCCAACTCCCTCAGTCTTTTCCTAGAACCCAGGTGGTTTTCCCCCCAAAAGGCAATCCTTGGGATGCAGGGTAGGAAGGAACAGGGACCCCCATCCTGAGTTGCCTGGGGATGTCCTGCTGATGCTCCTGACCCTTCCCAATCTCTCAGGCCTCAATGGTTCTGCCTTTTTCCCAAAATCACTGTCATGGCAGAATCTTTCTTTTAGAGCAGTCAGCAGCAAAATTTAAATTAATAAATTACAATTTACTCTCTACAACCATCCAAAAGAAGGTTGTGGCAAGGTGAGGGTCAACATCTTCTTCCAGGCAACCAGCAACAGAACAAAGGGAAACAGCTTCAAGTCATGCCAGAAGGTCCAGATTGGATATTAGGAAAAATTTCTTCATGGGAAGAGTGGTTAAGCATTGGAACAGGCTGCTCAGGGCAGTGGTGGGATCACTGTCCCTGGAAGTGTTCAAAAAATGAATAGAAACGGTTTAGTGGGCATGGTGGTACTCACTAGAATGATACTGGAGGTATTTTCCAACTTTAATGATTCTGTAATTCTATGAAAAGAGAGCAAAGATGGGATTTCTGCAAAGCTGACTGCAATGGGACACCAGTGCTGCTGCCTCAGAGCATCCTCACAGCATCTACAGACACCCCAAATCCCTGCTCAGGGCAGGCAAACGTGAGCCCAGGTTGCCCAGCACGGCTGCTGGAAGCCCCAGAGCAGCCACAGACAAGCTGTGCTCCTGCTCCCTGACCCCCTCAGCATCCCAACCTACAGACTCACCTCAGTCTGAGCCCAGGGAGCAGTGGCAGCTCCCTGGGGACAAGTGGCTTCACTCCAGAGGGAGGTGACAGCAGAGCCTGGGGGCAGAGCCCAGGGAGAGGGCTCCAGGCAATAATAAAATAATTATGGTCCTATTTGAAAATTAACTCATTTCTACAACCTAATTAGGGACAAACATCACAACAATCACTTGCAGGTAGCCCTGTGCTATAGGCCTTTAAATCTGAGCTCTGGTGAGCTGTCAGAGCCTGTTTACTTCCCTTATCAAATAAATCATTCACCAGGCTGCTATTTCTGCAAGCTTTCCACACAACTTTGAAAAGTGACTTCGTGAGTCTGTTTAAACATCTCACACACCTAGGGCTCAGCAGAAAGTATAGAAGGAAATACCTATGAGGCAGAGTGTGCATTTTTCTCTTATTCAATTTTTTCATTGAGAGGCTTGTGCGGGGTTCCTGATTGCGTTTGCTTAATAAAGCCAATTAAAAAAAAAAAAAAAAAAAAAAAAAAAAAAAGAGAAAGATTTCGGTCGAGGTTTTTCTCTGGCTCACACAGATGTAAATGGTGGCTGTTGTAGCCACGCTGAGCTGTGCTGACTCACTCGTATTAGTGAGCAGTAGTAACGAGGAGCTGCAGCGGGTGATGCTAATGAGAGCAGACCCGACTGGGAGCACACACAGGAAGCAGACAGATGAAGTAACAAGCTGCTATTCTTACACCCTCCCGTTTTCAGGCTTGGGCAAGGGAGAAGAGTGTGTGCAATAATGTGAGATATGAGCAGAACAGCTACTAAATTGGAAGGTCTTTTCATAGTCTCTGATATAAAAAGCCCCGTTGTGCCCATGATGTGTTGCCTTCCGGGGGATGCTGGAGTTTCTCTTGTGGTTTCTGCATTAAGATGTAACTCACAGCGCTGGGAAAACCTGATGCTTCTAAATATCCCCTGGAGTTAGCTGGGGAAAAACACCTCGGAGCTGATTGTGTCCATCTGAGTGTGTTGTTAAGGGCAGAGCTGTGCCAGGAGAGCAGGAGGGGATCTGTGAAGAGAGATGTTATTTTTCAGGCTGTTACAGAGCACTGTGAGATCCCACAGGGATGGATTTGAACACATTTGGACAGAGGGAAAGGGATGGCGGTAGCTGGTTACCTTCAAGAGGGAGCAAAGCTGGAACACCCTACAAAGAGCCAAATTTTCAGGTGCTGATGCTACATCAGGAAGAAGAAATTAAGGTTATATTGGGTACCTGCTTTGTCATTGGATGAGAACGCAGTGCTAAAGTTCACCTTACAGCCAGAGACATGCCAGATGTGAGATCAACATCTGCAGCCTCCTCCCCCAAACATTTATTCTCTGGGCGAAACTCCGTGGCAGCAAAACCTGCCAGGAACTCTCAGATTGTGGAACCCCTGGCCGGAGGCTGCCCCAGACAGCACCTAGGGAAGGGACAGACACAAGGGTCATTTCCTGCAGTGAGTCACTGGAGTGTCCAACTGACCCACTGAACGGGGAAATTGTGCAAGAAGCCCAGGAGCTGGAGCTGAGCAGTTAAAGAGCGCTCCTGCCCTCTAGTGAGAGCTCAGCCCAAATCCTGAGCTGATCCCATCCCAGCCCTGCTCTCCTATCCCCTCCAGTTTGTGGGGTCACGCCTCAGGTCCTGCTGTGTCTGTCCCTGCAGAAATCCCGGGAGGCAGCAGCCATTCACCCCAAACAAAGCTGTCCGAGTGGGCTTTAGTAGCAGGGTATAAATGGGATTATTTAGGGGAAATGCAGTTCAGCCAGCTCCTTGATAACATCGCTGCTCGGGATGGTTACAGTTTGATTAAGACTCCAAAAGCTCACTGAAAAACCTTATCCAATGTGCACTGGGACCCTCAGGTGACAAACACACCACAGTGACCCCACCTCTGCTCTACCTGCAGTGGAAAGTTTTGCCACTGGGAAGAGGTGGAATAAAATATTGGAAGCAACTAAAGCAGAAGGACAAGTTTCTCACCTCCTGTTAATGGCTTCAATTCCTCTGAGGTCTTCAGGGATGGAAAAAATAGGAGTGGGATGCCAGTATGTGGTGGAGAGGAATTGTTTGGGGAAGGAGAAGACAGCACAATCATAGGGGACAAATTTTGGGTGAGACATTGAGAGGAGAGAGGCAGGAAGGGACAGAGCTCTGTGTCAGTCCCCTGGAAAATATACGTGATGTGAGCTGCATCAGAATTCATATGAGAAAAAAAAGGCAAGTGGGAGATACTGATTGTGGGCAAATCCCCACTTTCACCTCCTCGAGGGAGGGTCAGTGCTCAGGCTTTTTCAGCAGAGCAGCTGATGGTACCTGGCTGGAGCTGTGACAGACCCCCATGCTGTGTGTACTGGACTGAGAGACAAGTTATTATTATTATCATTCTTATTATTATTATCGCTGATGGTCTGAGCACATTGTCAAGGTTCCCCCTGTGCATCCTCCGTGCCCGTGGGGCTGGTGGTCCTGAGGGGTCTCACCTTGCCCAGCTCCGGGGGGAGATTGCACTGATTCTCTCCCATTCAGCCACACGATTGTCAGGACTTTCTCGCAGCTTTTTCCTTTAAAAAAGGCGAGATTTGGGTGCTGGCTCTAGAGGGCAGCATATGCCGGCACATGGGGCTGGGGGCTCCCCCTGAGCCGAGAGGAGCCCCCGGGGTGAGGAAGAGCAGGAATCCCAGCAGTGGTTATCCCCAGGATGCTCCCCAAAGGGGCACGCCGTCCTCTGTCTGCAGCCGGGACAAGGAGTTAGAGAATCATGGAATTGGAATAACCCTGAAAGGTTCTTTAGTTCCAAACTCCCTGAAACAGGCAGGGACACCTTCCACTGTCCCAGGCTGCTCCAAGCCCCATCCAGCCTGGCCTTGGACACTTCCAGGGATCCAGGGGCAGCCACAGCTTCTGTGGGAACCTGTGCCAGGGCCTGCCCACCCTCATTGTAACGAAGTCCTTCCTTATATGTAATCTAAACTTTAATATTTCAGTTTAAAGCCATTACCCCTTGTCCTATTGCAACATCCCTACCTTGAAACACCTTGCTCCCTTCCTTGCTCGGTCACAGACCTCTGGTTTGTTGTTTTGTTTTGTCCCCCAGACAAATCTCCATTCCAAGGCCAACAAACCCACTGGACATCTGGGTGGGTCACTCAATATTTCAGGGCTCCCTATCTGTAAAACACAACAGCCAGGTGGGCAGGAGGGCAGAGACTCAGGTCACTGGGACTAGGGGATTAATAAAAAAATAAACAAATTGCACTTTCACATATATCTGTTAAATCGGAAGCTTACAGTAAAGCTTTTTGATGTATTTTCTTAGTCATGACAAGAAGTAAATAGGGAAAAAAATTGCTGGCCTCACACTGCCACAAGAGGATGAGGTGGATCTGAGAAGGGAAGCTGAGAAGAACCCCAGGCCCTGGGATTACTAAAAAGAGAAACTGGGAGAGAGATTAAACATTTTATGACAAACCCTTTGTACATTTAAAGTACAGTAATTTCACGATTTTAAGCCGCACTGAGTATTAGCCGCACTTCCAGGTGCCAGCAACTTTTCATTCTTTGTCCATACACAAGCCGCACCTGATTATAAGCCACACGTTACAATGCAGAGTGTGATAAAAGGGATCTGTTCTATCACCATCTGTTGAGGGTGGGGGCAGTGATCCTGATCTCCATGGGAGATATTCTGCTAATGGGCCATCCATTGAAACCAGGTGGGGCAGTGTTCTTTATCTTTTCACAGCCCATCCTTCCTCCAGCCAGTCATTTTCTGCTCATGGCCATTGAGTCCCACAGTGGCACTGATAAAATTACTGCATCCCATTGGGAGTTGCTCCAGCCAGGGGGAAGAGCCCAACATTTCTTACCAAGATAAAAAACAGAGGTTTTGGGACACTAAGGGAGCCCCTTTCTCCACTGGACTCCAGAGGAAAACCGGATTTCTCCACATCCCCACTGGAGCTCCGGAGGGAAACTGCACCTTGTACAGGAGCACTGCTCCAGCTGAGCCACATCTGTCACTGCAGGAGGATGCAGCCACCATGGGATGGGACTGCTGCCAACACCCTGCCTGACGGGTGTCAGGTTGTACTCTGACTGTGCCAGGGTTTGGGGTTTGTTTCTTTGTAGTGCTGTATTTCTATTTTAATTTCCCTAGTAAAGAACTGTTATTCCTAATTCCCATATCTTTGCCTGAAAGCCCCTTGATTTCAAAATTATAATAATTTGGAGGAAGGGGGTTTACATTCTCCATTTCAAAGAGAAGCTCCTGCCTTTCTCAGCAGACACCTGTCCTCCCAACTAAAACAGCAACTTTTCCTTCTTTGTCAATATAAGCCGCACCTGATTATAAGCCGCACTTTGGGTTCGGACCTAAATTTCAGTCAAAATGGTGTGGCTTATAATAATGAAATTACTGTAATTAGGAAGGTAAGGGTGGCAGGAGAAAAGGCTGTAAAGGTTCTTTCTCTGGTTTAATCTTTTTCCCTCTGCTGGGGACTGTATTTCACAGTGGAAACATAAGCTTGTGAATCACCAGCACAATATATCCTGGCTAACAAGGTGTCTGGCACTCCAAGGTGTTTCTGTCAGCACTTCCTCAGTGGTCAGGCTGTCCTTTCACCTCCCCACACCTGGAGATTCACATCCATGGCTCATCCTCCTGGGGCTCATTGGGATCGTGGCAGGTGACTGAATAAAGATCTTTGCTGTGCATGGCTGGAGCCTGGCTGCTGACTTTGCTGACCACATCATGGTCCATCTGTGCTGTCTCTGAGGAGTAAAAGCAGCTCTGAGCAGGGGCTCTGCAGCCTGCCCTGATCCTTCTGGCTCTGGAGTTTGTGTTGTGAGGACAGAATTGGTGGGAAAACCTCCCTCCTCCTTTCAGAGGAAGCAAACAGGGTATCTTGGGCAGTCCTCTCCTTGCAGATAACGAGGGCATCTTCCCAGAGACACAGATGGCCCCAAGCCCATCCCTTTGGACGGCCTGAACATCCCCCAGTGCCACGCATCTCGACCTTGGCCAACCTCTGGGCACTGAACAAGAGGAGAGGAAGGTTTGCTGTCTCGTGGTACAGGCTGCTGGACACACCAGGACTGTGGGAAATGGACCTTAGACTCTGCCTGCTGCAACTGAGCTCCTCCTTCATCTGAAGCATCATTAGCAGTCACTGCTGAAGGTGGAACTCCAGGAGATGGATACATTTCTGTGGCAAACTCTCCCTTCCAGTCAGAAGATGGTCCTGCTGCTCCTGCTGCCAGCAAAGACTGGAGGAGCTCCACATCCAGACCTGCTTCATTGCAATGCAGTTCCCATCCACCTCTGGATGAGGGAGACAGCTCACCATAAAGCCAAGGGGTATTCAGGAAGGACAGGATGGAGGGGCCCAATTTAGAGCACCAGAAGCGAGCCCAGCTCACACACAAGCCCTCTTTAAAACCTTGCTTTTCTTCCAGGTCATTTTCCATGGACAAATGACCCTTCCTGCCTCACACTACAGAGCAAGCAGATGCTGAAGGTGAACCAAGTCACTCCCTGCAGGAAAGAGTGAAATGAAAATAAATCAAAAAAGGAAATCAAAATCAATATTACAAAGTCAAATAATAAAAATTGTGTTATGGAAACAAAGGTCACCCAGGGAAAAATGTAATTGGACGTGACAGCCTAGATTTCCCCTCCCTGCCAATCCCAGGTGGGGAGACCTTGTGCCCAAGCCAAAGTGTCACCTGGCCATGTTGCTGAAGCTCCACACGGTCTGTACAGCTGACAGCAGCTGCAGGAAGGATGGGGGAGAGAAACCTGGGGGAGCTGCAGGCAGCTGTGGTCTGAAATAGCAGAGGTCTTGCAGGGCAGGAATGAGCTGTGTTGGCAAATCCACCTGGGGAGCCCAGCAGCAAATAAAGGAGCCTGTGGCAGGTCAGGAGTGAGATGTGCTGAATCCTGAAGGCTGCAGGAGAGCCAGGCTTGGGAAAGGCAGCGCTGCCTCTGAGCAGAGAGCGGCACCAGCACGGAGGATGTGCCGGGCACAGAGGGAATGTGTTTGCTCAGGGCAAAAAGGCAACTTGGGGCAGGCTGGCCTCTCTGTGCCTCAGTTTCCCCATTTGCAAAATGGCCCTTCTATCTTTGCAATCAGGCAGGAAAGGCACAGACACCTCTGGGCCTCATTAATGAGCATACCTGGTAATTGGTATGAACATGAACCAGCGATTCTCACCCAGCCCCTCCAACATCCCTCTCGTGCAGGGTGACAAACTTCAGTGTCTCATGCAAGTCTTCATTTTGGCCCTCCTGGCTTTAAAGCAGGCACTGACCGACCTCCACGTTGCTCCCATTGTGCTGCACAAGCCCTGACATATTTTAGAGAGCACTGTAAATGTGGGGCACATCCCTCTGATAAACTTCAAACCATTATTCCTCAGCCCACAGCACTTCTCTTCATCGTCAAGCTGGTGCTTTGGGTTGTTTGGTGGAGTTTTTTTTCTTCCTTCCTTCCTTCCTTCCTTTATTTTATTTTATTTTATTTTTAAACCTGACCTCCTGATTCCTCCTGGCAATTTATGTTGGATTCTTTTTATTATTACTTTCTGTCTTTCTTTCTTATTTTTCGTTTTGTTTTGCACAAAGTCAGCAGCAGGGAGATAAACTTCCCATGAAGTCCATTTGCCAACAAAGCTTTCTTTAGCACCACAGACAATAGGGAAACAAAACGAATGCTCTGGCTGGACATGACATTTCCAGCACCATGGTGACCATGGCATTGCTCTCTGTCCCCCTGCAGCTGGCCCAAGGGTGACCTTCAGCCCCACAAAATGCTGATTTCTTTATCAGCTCAGAGCCTACCTGGGTTAGGGGAGGGTCCCACTGCAGGAGCTGGAGCTTCTCCATTCTTTGGCAGCCCCATCTCAGCAATCTCCTCTCCAATTGCTCTTCCCAGCTTTGTTATTTTGTTTTTGGCCTTCAGAGCTTCCCTGCAGGCTGTGTGGTATTTGGGGGATGTTTCCTGCATGCTTAGGGGGCAGCTGGATTTAACCAAGGAATAAGGAGAGAGTAAAAAAGTCGCTCAGCCTTCAGTGCAATTAGCATGGATCAAATCCTGTTTTCTCCCCAGCTTAAAAGGGGACAGGGTTTAGCTCAGTTTCTGCCAAAATTGACAATGCTGGTTGATGGCAGAAAACCCAGCATGCAGCACATTTCAGATGGACATCAAGACTCATTTCCTCATGGCTGAAACAGGAGTAAAATAACCCCTCAGCAAGCTGGAAAAGCAGTAAAAACCAAACTTGAAGGAAACCCAAGGGATAAAATCAGGGAATCAGCCTGGTTACCTTAAAACAACAACAAAAAAGAACTTACTTTAATAATAATGATAATAATAATAATAACAAACAACTAATAATTATCCAGGCAAAGGGTTTTTTTCCCCCTGAGACCCCCAGGAGCAGCACACAAAGAGAAGGCATTGGGGAGCCCTGCCTGCCACTGCTTGGGCTTACAAGATCTCCTGAGGACACAAATAATTTTGTACAAATTTGGCCACCTCCCCAGTTAAAGGGGAGCCTGTGCACTGCCTGCATCAGCCCCTGGTGGGTTTGGATTTGCAAACAGGGGGAGCTGCTGTGGACGTGCAGGGAGAGAGCTGGAGCAAGCCAAGGAAAGGGAACAGGACTGATCCCTGTTACACAGGGATGCTCTAAGGGACCATGGGGAGCAGCAGCATCACCTCTGTGTCTGGAGGGTCCAGAGAGGCTCTGGAATGAGCAGCAACAAGGCCTGGAGGGACTCCCAACAGCTCTGTGAGTGCCAGCAGTGGCTGAGCAGTCAAGAACTCAAAAAGGAGCAGGGGCTGGGAAACGCAACTGCTGCTGCAATAAAGCACATGGATAAAAGTACAGATCCTTCTGCTGGTGGGTGGGGGCTCTTCCTGAGAGATAAACCCACAAAGAAGCAGCCTGGCACTGCTGCAGAGGTCCAACAGCAGGAGCTGCCCCTTCCCAAAGCAAGAGGGTTTGGACAGAGCAGGGAGAGGCAGCAGAGCTGCTGTGACTTTATAAACTTCACCTTCAGCAGAGTCTGCTCATCACCCCATCATCTCAGGAGGCAGCAGAAATGGAAAAGATCCAAAGAATTGCAACAAATAGTATCAATAATCCATGAGAAGAGATTAAAAAGACTTAGGGCTATTTTGTTTTAGAAGAAGAGGGGATGGGATAGAGGTGAAGACAAGGAAGGCAAGGCAGAGGCATACAAAGCACTGACTGAGGTAGAGGAGGAGGCTGGGAGCACAAATTTGCCCCTGCAGCAGCAGAACAGGAGACATTCAATGCAGTCAGAGGAGGGTACCTTCCAAACCATGAAGAGTCACAGGAATGTGGAGTTCAGCAGGATCTGCAACGCCAGTGGGCATAAACTGGAACAACAGCAGTGCCTGCCAGCATTAAATTTAATATCTAAAACTGTCTTGCCCAGGATTTTGTACCTCTGGGGTCTCTGGGATGGGCTCTGCTGAAGACAGGACAGTGGGGTGGGGATATAAACCTCTGGGGATAATTCCTGTACCTTCAGTGTTAAATAGCCTGAGGACTGGCCTGGAGCTACTGATGGGGAAACAGGAGCTGGATTTCAGCCTCTGCCTGAAAAAGATCCCATCAGCATCCTTGAGGGCCTGGGCTGTGAGATGAGAGAAACTCTTTTGAGGACCTATAAAAAAAGAAACAGTGAATAATAACTTATCTGTGAGGTGTCCTTCATCTTGGACCTCAGAGTGAGTGCCTGGAGAAACTGAGGCACCAAGAGCTCTGCCTCCCCAGAGCTGCACAGCTCCTTGGCAGCAGGGGATGGCAGAGAAAGGAAAGCAGGTTATAAATTCAGGTGGGTGCTCAGGAGGGTCAGGGGGGTGGAGGGAAGGGTGCTGGGGGCTCCTGTAGCACCAGCTGTGTTGGCTTGTCCCCCTGCCCCAGGGCTGGGGGCACTGGTGGCACTGGTGGCACTGGTGGCACCAGCAGGAGCAGGGACAGTCACCCCTGACTGGGGTGATGGAGAACAGCAGCAGCATCTGAGATCAGCTGCTCTGCATGGCTTGTCTGGAGGGCTTTGCTGGTTTGCTGTAAGAGGCCCAGAGCAGAGGAGCTGTCAGGAGGCTGGTGACATTCATGCACTATTAATCCCTGCAGTGTGTCACCTGCCAGCCTGTTTGTGCCTCTGTGCTGGCCACCGTGGCCTCTCTGCTGCCCAGGACAGGGTTTGACATGGTTCAGGGACTTGCTGGGTATTTTTCCCCCCAGTCACTTTTTCTGCTTTCTCCTCCTCCCGTCCCACAGCTGCTCTCTCCTCCCAGATCTATTGCAGGGTTTGCTTTGATCATCTTCTCCCTCCCTCTTACCCCAAGCCCCCAACTTCTCCCCAGCCACAATCCCCAGCGTTCTGCCAGCTCAGCCCTATTTCATCTTTAAACGAGGCTTAAAAGACTCTTTACAGGGGAAGAAACAAATATTCCTCCTCCACAGCAGCCCGTGGATTCCCTGCCAGCCCAGCCCAGCCCGGAGGCTCCCGGCCACGCTGGGGCTCAGGGAGCATCAGGACACGGTGACACCACAGTGACAACTTCTGTTGCTCAGCCACCCTCAGGGAAGAGAAAATGAGCAACTGTAGCTTTAAAACAAAGATTAGATGCAATTTTTTTCGCCTCTCTCCCTCCCTTTCTCTCTCCTTTTTTAAAGGGAACTTGTCAAGGTTTCCATCAATAATAGATAATGGTGCATCACTCTGGCAGGTTACACCCTCCGGCTGTTTTGATATTTTCCAGAGAATTTGTCAGCAATCTTACAGCAAAGGAGGGCTGGGGGAAGGGTGCAGGGGGGGGAAGAGGCCTCATTAATTTTTTGTCATTTGCATTCCTGCTGCTAAATAATGTATTGATTGCTCTTTCTCTCTCCCTCTTTAATTCTCTCTCTTCTGCAGTGTCTCGCAGCCCATGGCCCTCACTTGGTGACAGATGAGTTTGTCAGAGGCACCAGACAGCTCATGCTGCCCAGGACAGGGCTGGGAGAGCTCAATGTGACCCTGGCACCAGCTCCAGCACCACAAGGCACAGGCCTGGGGACACCAGCTCCTGGCAGGGGGACACCGAGGTCCCAGCCTGTGACATCCCAGCGTGTGACATCCCAGCCTTCGTCACCCCAGCCTGTGCCAGTCCAGCCTGTGCCATCCCAATCTGTGCCACCCCAATCTGTGCCACCCCAGCCTGTGCCACCCCAATCTGTGCCATCCAGCCTGTGCCACCCCAGCCTGTGCCATCCCAATTTGTGCCACCCCAATCTGTGCCATCCCCAATCTGTGCCACCCCAATCTGTGCCACCCCAGCCTGTGCCATCCAGCCTGTGCCATCCCAATCTGTGCCACCCCAATCTGTGCCACCCCAATCTGTGTCATCCCAGCCTGTGCCACCCCAGCCTGTGCCATCCCAATCTGTGTCACCCCAATCTGTGCCACCCCAGCCTGAACCTTTGTTGTTCACCTCCACACCAGCCCCTGCAGGTCAGGGGTCAAGGACAGCAGCATCTCATCATGTCACCCAAGGAGGGATTGCCAAAAATCAGGGGTGGCAGCAATGCCCAGCCAGGGAAACCATCGCCCTGCCCTGCCCTGTCCAGCATGGGCAGCTCTGAGAGCAGGGAGCTGGAAATGCTGAGAGGATTTTGGTCTCCTAACTTCAGCAATCTGCTTCTCTGTCCCTTCCACAGACCTGAGCCCGAGGCCCTGGGAGACACAATCAAGGTCCTTTGAGCTGGCAGCTGAGCTAAACAACAACTTGCACATGATTTGGGCTTTGCTCGTCTTAATGCGGCTTGGCTTCTCTTTTAATTAATAAATACTTAATTACATAGTTAATATTTTAATATTTTCTTTAAAAAACATCTGATTTAATGGAATCACTGCCAGCTATTTGTTTTGCATGACTTTTATGTTTATTTTCCTCTTTCATTTCTCATTTTCCCCTCCAATCCATTGCTCTAATGCCTGAAGCTCCCATTGATCTTTGATACCGGAAATTAGGAGGAAATTCGCCAGAAATTGCTACTGGAAATTTCCAGGCTTTCAGCTGAAATGCAGCCTGGCCCGAGGTGTTAATGTGGGTTATCAGCACTCGGGTGCCTCTCTGTATGAACCAGCCCTGAGGAGGGGAGGAGAGGGGACGGAGGTGGGACAATGGGACAGCCCCCAAAGATGGGGAGAACCCTGAGAGTCACTGAATTTAAGCACCTATTGCTTCCTGCATCCCTTTCCTCTTTTTTTTTTTTCCTCTTTCCCTCCCTGCCCAGGCAGCCCCAAGCTCACAAGCAGCACACTGATCCCCAAGGGCAGCTCCATTCCCCCAGCACAGGTGAGTGCGTGAAACAGCGCCCTGTGCCTGGCCCTGTACCTCAAATATCCTGCAGAGCTGGCCTGGGGTGCTGTATCATGTAGAACAGATGAGATATCAGAGGCTCTTAATCCCAGGGATGGTTATTCTGTTTTATTCTTAAAGCAGTAAGGTACTGGGTTACAACAAGTGCGCCTTACCTGGGCTGGGACATCTCCTCCAGCCCCTCTGGGGGAGCCCACCGTGGGGAAGGTGGGTGTTCCCACAGTTCAGCCAGCTGGGATAATAAACCAAATAAACACAGGAGTTATAGCCAAGGCGCTGGGGGCACCATAAAACAGGCTAAAAGTAAACACAGCATTGTTAATCCATCATAAAATAACAGCCCCTTACGATCCTGAATGCATCAAAAATGAACGAGAGAGCGGCAGGGTCACAATTCACCCGGGGCTGTGTGGAATGAGAAGTAGGGCTGGGAAACAAACCCCAGGGGCTGAATCAGGACTCAGGAGCTCCGAGCCTGCTGCCCAGGAGTGTTTGAAAGCAGTGACACCAGAAGGGAGGTGTGCTGGGGGAGATGGGCACATGGTGAGGCTGGAGGAGGCAGGGTGTGCTGTCAGGAAAGGAGATGAAACAAATCCGGATGAAAACTTAACGGGACTCTTTAGTGCTCCATCTTCTCACTAATGAGGGTTCTGCATGTGAGGGCAAGAGAAAAAATATAAAAAAAACCCCACCACAGTCTAATAAAGCCCAGTGACTTTGCTGACTGGAGGCAGCGGCGCTAATGAAGTCACCAGAGAGATGGGATTCCTCTGGCAGCTCTGACACTGCTCTGTAGAGCTGTTATTTTAATTCAGTCTGAGGAAACAACAATAAAAATGGAAAAAAGCCACAGACTGGTGTGGCATGCCCAGGCAGCAGCCGATGCCTCTGGTTTGCCCAGAGGCAAATGGGAGATGGGACTGGGAATGAATGAATGGGTTTTTGTCATGGACTCATCGAGGATGGGATGCTCAGGTCACCTCAGGGCTGGGCTGTAAGTGTGAAAAAGGTTCACTTTGCTGGTAGATTTTAAAAGGTTTAATAAAAGACAGTAAGAGACAAACAATAAAGCAAGTTATAATGGCTGGGTGCTTGGGATTCAGCCAAGAGCACCCCTGCTGTTTTGGAGACACCCCTTAAATTCACCAGCCCGTTGTATATTCATAGACTTATTATTTTTAAACTTTTTAATAAACTATTTTCCATATTTCAGGAACTGTTTTACATGGTCACTTTTAAAGTCTGCTTTTTTAGAGCATGTGGGGTTTTTGGCTGTGGTTTTAATTTATTTTTCTTATCAGTCTTAATTTGGGCTGTGGTTTTCAATTTCTGCAGATGGTAACTGGTGTATCAGCAGCAGGTGTTTTTATTGGGTGTTGTCTAACTAAGCAGGTAGTTCACTTACTACAAAGACACTTTATGTTACTCCTAAAGAAAATTATACTTAAAAACCATTTCAACACCAGACATACAGTATCCACCCTAATATTTGCATACAGCCAATACCATAATATGTATTTATAACATCCTGGATGATCCAGGTCTGTACCAGGAGCCCTGGGGACACACAGGCAGCATGAAATCAAATTTTAGAGAGGAAGGCACAGAGATGGACACTTACCACACTGGATTTCAAACCCATCCTTGCAGCAAACACCCAGCAAGGGGCAGCTGACAGCCCTGGAGGTAGAAGATTGTTTCCTGGAAGCAATGCCTTTATACATACAGACATATATTTAAATATATTGACATGTTTCTATCTAACATATCCATACATTAAATAACATCCCTAAATGTTCCCCCCATACACATGTGTGTGTATATACACACAAAAGCTCTGCAGTCTGGCACTGACAGGCTTGGAAATCTCACAATGTCCCCTGAACCCCTCATTTCAGCAGTTTTATTTTAGTTTTACTGAAGTTGAGGAGGAGTTGCTTCTCTGACAGTGCCCAGTGTGTCATTGTCACCTGGAGCAGGGAGGAGCACACAGACACCCCCTGGGGTTCTTCAATGCCTCTTTTTAATTAGAAACCTCGTCTCTGAGTCTTACATGCCCTTCCACAGGGTTAGTTGCTCTCACCTGCTTAATCCTGGGAGATTATTTTCTGGTCTCTTTTAAAAAAATAACCCAGCCACCCCAAACTCTTTGGTCTCTTTCAATTCTTTTCATTTCACCTCATTTAATTCCTTGCCAGCTTAATGACTTGGTAGCAATGAATAAAATGAAAATTAGGGCTTAATAAGTGTTAGGAAAAGACAGTTGTCTTGCTGATGAAGGGAGCCTGGTGGTGGGAAAGTGGAGCCTGGGGAGAGCACAGAGAGAAACCCAAAGCTCCTCCCGACCTTGAGAGGGGCGATGCCAGCTCCGGTGACAATGACAAGCTGCAGTGACATCAGGGACATGCCAGTCCCAGGAGAAGGACGCTGGGGGGAAGCAGGAGGGGATGGAGGGGAGGTGACCGTGCCCAGCTCAGCATCCCCTACACCCCCCTGCATTCTGGCCAGGCAGGGCTGCTCTGTGCAGAGCTCTTGGCTGCAGTGCCCCCATGGCTGGGGAGCCCCACCCGGGGCTGCCTTTGGCCCTAAAAGCCCTGCAGCTTCTGCTGGGGGGCACCACTCGGTGTGGGGTGGGGGAACTCAGAGCCCTGCACGGTAAATCCTGTCCTGGGGTGATTGTGGGACCAAACCTGCTGTAACTCACCTGTAACATCACTGTAACATCAGTGTAACTTCACCTGTAACATCACCTGTAACATCAGTGTCACCTCACCTGTAACCTCACCTGTAACCTGACTGGAACATCACTATAACCTCACCTGTACCATCACTGTAACATCACTGTAATCTCACTGTAACCTCACCTGTCACCTCACCTGTCACTGCCTTCTGTGCCAGATCCTTGTCTGGTCCCTTCAGTGCTGGGATCACTGGCCACCGATGCCATGGGACTGACAGACACACCTCAATGCTCCCCTGCTTTATTTGCCAGGGCTGGTTCGTGGCTGCTCCCCCCGGTGCTGCTCCCCCTTTCCCAGGGGCACAGCTCAGACGGGGCTTTTGCTGACTCAGCAGGGGCCAGGATCCTGCTGACTCAGCAGCGCTGGCAGGAGCTGCTGTGTGCCCGGGGCAGGACCGGGAGCAGCCCGTGGTTCCCTGAGCACGGGTGTGCCCCGGGATGTGCAGCTGGACCAGCCCAGGATGGCTCACAGCTCACACTGCACTCTGGACAGGTGTTCCAATTAATGATAATATTGGAACTGACAGCTGATCAGGGAGAAAACGGTGCAGAATTAATTGACCTGCCAGAAGATGTGCCCAACATGATTCACCTCCCCATAACACAAGCACCTCCCTGCCCATCTCCCCCCAGACAGGGCAAACTGCTGCTGAGCCCCACGCTGGCACCTGGGCAATCCTGGGACTTGCCAGTGCACCCTGAGAGCTGTCCCCATCTCTGTCACCAATTCAGGAGAGCAGCTCCTCCAGCATCCCTGCAGGACCTCTGGCCATCCCCTGCTCCCAAGCTCTGTTTGGTGGTGCCAGCACTTTTCCCTCCCAGGGATTGGTTTGCTCCTTCTGCTCAGGCACTGGTCAGTTTTGAAGTGCACTTCTTGCTGTTTTATTTTATTTCCCTGGGCAGAGAACACAGGATCTGAGCCCTGGTGGAGGTGTCTGTGTGGATCCACAGAGGGCTCTGGTACCACCCACCTTAATTCAGGGCAGGGCTGTTTTAGGGAGAGGGTTTTGCCCCAAGCAAAAGCACAAATCCCAACACCTGTAATTAACCCAGCGAGCCCTGGTGCCACCCTGGCTGAGCAGGGCTGTGCCAGGAGCTGAGCATCACCACGAGTCCAGGGAGGAGCTGGCTGGGTTCAGAGGGAGAGGATTTCCCATTAAATCCACGCTCTGGAGGCCTGGGGTGGATGCACATCCCTAATCCCACGCTGGGACTGTGTGACATTAGCCACATGCAACTTTAATTCCAACCTTTCCAGCTGCAATGAGACACTGAAACCCAAGGAGTGGGAAGCAGAGCCACCTTCCCCAACACCTCCTCCTTTTCCAGGTGCACATGGGACCATTCAGGTGACACCAGGGGATTGTAATTCCCCTTTCCCAGTGCAAGCATTAGAAGTGGTTAAATGGGTTTCCCCTCACATCATTTGAGCTGCTGAAATTCTTGTGCAAGGGTGGAAAAAACCTGAAGGGGAGAGTGAATGAGGAGCTCAATGAGATGGGGCAAACAACACCAGGCTCAGGACATTCCCTGAAGTAACAATAGTGGACACTAAAATCTATTACAGGGCTCAAACATTTTACAGGGGATGAAAAATCCTGTTCCTGCTCACTCCTGTGCATCTGCTTGTGGCCACTACAGCAGAGAGGAGACCAAAAAACCACTAAACCCCACATATTTTGTAGGAGACACCAACAGCAAAACAGCTCCTGGATTCAAAAGGATGCTTCAATCCCCAAACCTTATTTTTAATTTTTAAAAATTATCCTTTTATTATTAGCCTTATAAGTCTTGTCCAAGTCTGTTTCTGCTGTGACAAACAGCTTGAGAGAGCCCCTCAATAATAAAATCAGATGCTGCTCCCACACAGCCCAAGATCAGATGCACCTGCAGTGGGGATCGATTCCCTGATTAGGGGGCATTGATTGCCCCAGCCTCATTAGCATATCGTTAGCAGTGACCCCATGGCTGGCCCCACTCAGGCAGGCCATGACCTGGATGGATTAAAAAACGCAGAGCAGTGGGGAGGGAAGGGAAATCAGTAGCCAGGAGAGGGGGAGGTGAGGATGCTGGTCGATAACATCACATCATTACCCTGCTGAGGCCTCGAGTGCCCAGCACCCATCACCCCAGAGCATCCCTGTGGGATGCAGCTGCAGGGAACAGAGCCCTGCCCAGAGCAGTGCCAGGGCACCATCCCATGGAGGGTTTCTTCAGGAGCTCCAGCCCTTTTGAACGTTGACTAACAGGTTTATTTTAGTGCTGTGAGTCAGTAGCCCCAGATAGGATTTCCATCTGTGCCAGACTGTGTTTTGGGCCTCCATCCAAATAAAGCTGAAGAACTGGTTGGGTTTGATTTGGTTTCATGGTTGGGGTTTGTTTCTTTTTTTTTTTTTCTTTATCAGTTTTGCACACAAAAGAAGGGGAGAGGAGCTCAGGCTGTTCCAGAGGCTCTGTCCAGCCTGAATTTCCTGGGGACCCACCTTGTGAGTGACTTCAGCTGAGGTCAGGGGACAGCCTGGTCCAGCCTGGTATCCCAGGGGCTGGAGAGCCCCAGCACCCAGCTTTGCAGAGTGACCTGGGTTTGTCCTGAGCACCCCTGGGCTCTGGCACACCAGAGCTCTGCTCTCAGCATGTGGGGACACAGTTTTTCACTGCTGGATCAAACTGATCCAAGGAGCAAGGATGAGCCTCTGGGAGTGGGTGCAAGGAGCAGCTTCTGGGGAGCTGGGAGAGCTGCTGCCCACTGCCCCAAGGTGACATTCACCCCAAACCAAACTCCAGCCCCACCCCTGGGAGCACCCAGCTGCCTTGCTCTGGACTGATTCACACAGGAGCCCCTGAGCATCCTCTGCTTTTGGGTGGAGAAGCAATTCCCAGGCCCAGGGAGGGCAGCAGCACTTCAAACACAACCAGAGAGCAGCAGCAGCAGCCCATGGTTGGACTGTGAGCTAATGAGATCCTGGCTGCAGGCAGGAGCAGACTGGGCTCTGGTCCAGGGGTGAGCATTCAGGAGTCAGAGCCAGCAGCCAGCCCTGGTCTGGCCAGGACAGGAGCCCCAGAGAGGTCATGGCCAGGCATGCAGGTGCAGTTTGTCTGCTCCCAGACATCCTTGGAGCATCCAGGATCAGCTCTCTCCTGGCTTTTGTTATTTTTTGTTTTAAATTTCTGCTGTGAGGAGCTGGGATGCTTGAGGCTCACAGGGGCACCTTGCAGAGGGCAGGTGACATTCAGGCATGGACACCCTGTGCCCATCTCTGCTGACCCCTTCAGAAACCACCCTGGCCTGGGCAACACCAACAGTGATGCCTTGGGGGAAATGATGCCTTGGGTTTTAGTCTCTGCTGCTTCGTGTGTAACTCTGAAACACTGTATTAGGTGTTAGTAAAATCTCTTCACAGCATGGTTGGATTAAACAATCCCTTCCCAGATGGAGAATCAAGGATAACCTGTACCCAAAAACCAGAAACAAGCAAGGGAAAAGGGGGCAAACCAGGGGGCTGAGACTTCACAGCCTGGGGCTGTGGTTGGATAATTGACCCCAACATGTAAATGCACCAAAACTTATAAAAGTGTAAAAACTCATGACCAGGATCCATCTGGGATTTGATTTGGGTGTAGCCCTGGCCAGGCTCTTGCACTGCCCAAGGTGCATCCTTTCAATAAATACTTGTTTTATTCCTCTTGCTCAGTCTAGTCTCTGTTCCAGGTCAGCCTTTCCAGGCATCAGTTTGACACAGGGACCCCACAGACCCTTGTTGTGTTCTGGGATGTGGGGATTGACCCCTACCACCCTTCCTTCCCCCCTGCAGGGTGGAGGTGTGTGACACCTGTGCTGTGGGTGTTGTTCAGGTTTAGGAGGCATTTTCAAAGTAAAAGGTGATAACAGCAAATAAATTCTGATTTCCCAAATAATTAGAAAAAAAAAAAAAAGAAGAAAAAAAGAAAAAATGGAGGGGGTTTCCTTCCTTCCACACGGGATGAAGCCCTGCCTGTTGAAGCTGTCCATCAGCTCTCATTATGGTTCATTTTCTCTGCTGGGTGAATTCTCGCAGCCCTTTGCCAGATCCTGTAACACAGCGCATTAATTAGCAGCGATGTGCTAACTACCGCGAACCTCATCACTGTAATTGCAGCTCACTCCGGCCGGGAGCATCCGAGCTGTGGATGAGCAGAACTCGAATCTCCCTCCTACATGGGGCTCCTTTCCCTGGGGCTTTTGTCCGAGGAGGAGCACGGCAATCGCAGCATCCAGCACGGGATGGATGCAGCTTTGGGGACAGCAGCACATCCAGGGCTGGTGTGTGTGTGTCCTGCAGCATCCCTCAGCCCCTGCAGGACTCTGGAGTGCGGCAGAGCTGCTCCGACCTGGGAGTGCTAATATCCATCAGCCCATGTGGATGATACAATTCCTCCAAAGCCATCTTCCCCTGGAACTTGCTATAATAGATAAGGTATCCTAGATACCAAGGTTGAGCCAAACTCCTTAAGAATTTGGTCACTCTCTAACACTTTGGAAGATAATTGGTTAGAAATTAGTCTGTGTAATTGGTCAGTTCGCCTTTAGAACTTCTCACTTAGACTGGATGCTGTTCTTTGTATAAACTTTTATTGGCTGTAGTTTGAATCCTCCCTAAACTTATAAATATGCCTGTCTGCCCTTTGTTCTGAGAGAATCCTGCTTGACTACCCTTGGCATGAAATAAAGATTCTTGTGGAACTTGTCAAGTAAGGCCTCTGGTCTTTCTCTGCTGGCTAAATGTGAGCTCTCTGAGAGACAGCTAAATGATATTAGCACTCTCTGGTCCTGGTAAATACAACCAGGGACCAAAAAGAAAGTCACAAGCCATCTCTCAGGAGCTTACATCAGCCAGAAGAGAAAGACTGGAGGCCTTACTTGACACATTCCACAAGAATCTTTATTTCATGCCCAGGGTGGTCAGAGAGCATCCCCAGAGACAAAGGGAACACAGTCACATTTATGGGTTCAAGAATGAAAGTTTATACAAAGAACAGCATCCAATCTAAGTGAGAAGTTCTAAAGCTGAACTGACCAATTACACAAACTAATTTCTAACCAATTATCTTTCAAGGTGTTAGAGAGTGACCAAATTCTTAAGGAGTTTGGCTCAGCCTTGGTATCTGGGAAACCTTATCTATTATAGCGAGCTCCAGGGGAAGATGGCTTTGGAGGAATTGCATTATCCACATGCTCCCTCCTGCTTTTTGTCTTCTGAGTCCCTCTGAGGCATCCTGGTCCAGCCAGCGTGGAAGTCTGGGGGTGCTGCTGCACCTCCCTCCAGGCCACAGCTCCAGGGAAGGTCTCACCTCACCCCTGTGCTCAGGACAGGGCAGGCAGCTGCTCTGCTCCTCACCACAACCACCTTTCAAGCAGTGCTTTCCAAGAAAAAACCCTCCTGGGCTTTCCCTGTGTTTTCCCAACTGCAAGGAACGTGAGTGTCCCACTCCCCATCCTGCTCAGTGCTGGCTCCACCACCCCAGCATGGAAAGGTGTGAGCAGGATGCACCTGACCTGCAGGACCCTCCCCACTCAGCTCTTTAAGGATGATTGCACATTATGCCATGAATAAATAATGTCTCACTGCACATCTCCACCCGTTCCCAGCACCTCCCTGTGATCTCTGTGGCTTTCAGGAGGGGAGCTGGGAACAGAAACCTATTCTGCAGGCAGCAGAGATGTTTGAAGCCTCCTTTGTGCCACGTTTCAAGTGTTTATCTCCTCTGCTGGGCACAGCTGTGTCTCCTCCGTGGCAGCCAGATGGGAATGGGCAGATCAAGCTCCTGATGTCAGGTTTTCTCTGCTGTGGGTCCATCACCTGGTCCAAAGGAAAAGGTGTTGTGAGCATCATTCAGCCACCAAAGGGAAACAAAACCCAGTAAACTGCACTGGCAGCTAGATCCCAGAGAGTGATTAATCAATTAACCATCTATGTGTCCAACCCATGGAGCTCCTCTGTGGCTTTTCCCACCAGTGAAGGGAACCTGGCTCTGCAGGAAGGTGCTGGGGTGGCAGATGTGCTCACTGAGGTGCAGAGAGCAAGGAGAACAGCCCCTGTGTGCCTGGCATGTTGGAGATAACTTACTGCTGCTGAGGTATCTTCCTCCTCCTCTCTGTAACAGGCCCAGAATTAAATAACAAATATTGCTTTACTGCTCCCAAGCACCTCCACCCACCCAGCAAAAGGCTGGGATATAAAAACTGCTGTGGCCTTCAGGGAAAAAAAACAAAACCTCAGACCAAATCGCCCCAAGCTTCCCTTTTCCTTCCCTTGTCAGAATAAGCAAATGAAAAAAAAATACAGAGAATGTTTTGCCACCAACCCTAATGCTTCACGCTGTGTAGGTGTTCTCCTTCTTTATGAAATTAGTGTTGGCCAAATTTAGTTATTTTCACATCATTTCAAAACAAAGAGTCAAGATACTCCATCTTTTAAGGATTATGAAGAAACATTTTGACACAAAACCCAACCCCCCCATTCATCAAGTCCTCATCTAATTCAGCACAAGTTCATGAATAATTTTCATCAGCCTGAAGCCGCTCGTGGCTGATGAGGCTCAGCCCAAAGTGCCCACCAGGGTGGCATCCCCTCCTCTCCCTTCTCAGGAGCTGCACAGTGAGATCTCCATCAGCTTCTGGGAGCCCAGGACCTGCTGGGAATGGTGACCCCAATGTCCCTGACGATTCCCTCCCAGGCCCAATGTTTGCCACAGCAAACAAATGAAATCCTGCAAGAGTCAGGTGAACCCTCCAGCACACCTTCCTGCCCTCCCTGGGACACAGCCCCACAAACATTTCACACCAGTTTTGCTGCTCTGGCCAGCAAGAGCTGCTTGGATGGAAAAAGAAAAGCCCATGCTGGAGTGAAATCCATAAAACCAGGATTGTGGAGCCAGCAGGGGCCCAGCCCCAGCCCTTCCCAGGGCAGGCTGAGGGGCTGTGCCTGCACCCTGGAATCTGAGCCATGCATGAGAGATGTGTCCTTATCAGGTTTTTCTCTCTCCAAGGGCTGAGAAGCCCCCCAGAGCTCCCTGCAAACCCTGCATCCCAGGAGGGGCTTTCTGGGCTCACACAGCAGCACCTGGGGTGGTTTGTGGGGCAGGAAGGCAAAGAGCTCCTGCCTCACCTCCCTTCTCCCTCCGTGGCAGGCTGAAGGCAGCAGCAGTGCCTGCTGCTCTCAGGGGCTCCCAGGCAGCCTCACCGACCTCTCAGCGCTCCAGGGGCTGCCTCTTGTTCTTGTTTTCCTACATAAACTTCTCTACAGCAAAGATTTTTCCACACTGACTTGCACTGGCATTAGCAGATCCCCCAGATGTGGCTGCAGCTGCCTCCCTGCACCGCCTGCCTCTGCTGGGAGCCCAGCTACAAAACTTCTGGCTGACTTGCAAGAGAATATTTTTATCATTAATTTTGCCTTATGAAATCTTTTGAACCCCATTTTCCCTTCCTGGGATGTCTTGGAGTCAGCCCGTGGGTGTTCAGGGGGTTAAGCTGGAAATTCTCCTTCCAGCATTCACATCCTTGCACGGCTGATTTTAAACTGATGGCAAAGATTTAGGAGGGTTCTCAGCTACCAGACAGCTTGGGAAACATTAAATACCATTTAGTCACCTGTCTGTTGTCACAGAGGTTTCACCCAGGGCTGGGGGCACTTTTGGCAGCCCAGGCTGGGCAGATGTTTTGCCAACCAGCTCAAACACCCCCAGAGAAAGTTCCCCAGCCCCTCTCCCTTCCATGCTCTGCTCCCACTCCCATTTCCCCAGGGGATCCCTGCTGGTGAATCAGGAATCAGGGCATTATCCAAGCCCTGAAGTTCAGAGTGCAGAATGGATCCGAGGTGCAGCTGTGAGCAGGGAACACCTCGGGCAGCAGCTCCCTGCAGGCAGAGCTTCCAGATGCACCTCGGCTGGTGGAGCCATCCCCTCACTCTGCTCTGCCACAGCTGCCTGCTGAGAGCCTCAGGAACAATCCAGCCTTGTGTGTGGGAAGAAAACAATGAGAAAAAAATAATAAAAATAAAGGAGGAAAGAGAAAGGAGATTAAAAATTATAAACGGCAACAGACAACAACAACAACGAAAATATACAGCTTTCTCCTCAAACTGTTCTTTCAGTCCCAACAGCGTCTGCTGTGCAGAGCTCACATCTCAGAATTCACAGCTGCTCAAAAAAACCCAAAAAAGCTCATGAATTATTTATCCCAGCTCAGATCAATCCTTCAGCGAGCTGTCAGTGAGGAATCAAAGCCCCAACAAGGCAGGCAGGTGAGGGAGCAGCTTCCAAAGTCCCTGAGTGACCACAGGTCCCTCGGCTCACGTGCTGCCCCTCATTGCCCCATCCCTGTCCCCCTGAGGCCACACAAATCCCCATTTCTGAGCTCCTTCCACCACCCTGCAATAATTGATGCCAAAGTCACCTTGTTCTTAGGGAGGTTTCTCCCCTTCAGCCCCAAACCTGAACATTTCTCACAGCACAACTCAAGGGTGCTTTATCCCCAGCTCTGCCTTCCCCAGGGGACTCCATCTCTTGAACTCATCCTCTAAAACTCCTAAAATCCTGGACCTCTCCCCCATGGTCTCTTTTCTTCTGTAAACTGGCAGGGAAGTTAAAAAAGAGCAATTGCAGCAGCTGAGAGAAGGAACAATCCATGTCCCTGTCCCATCGCATCCCATCCCATCCCACTATCCCATTATCCCATCCCATCCCAAATCCCATCCCATCCCACTGTTCCATCTCTCCAGGGTTTGTCACGGAGCTGCAAATGCAGAGGAGAGCACAGGACAGGGACACAGGGGGCTGGAAAAACTCTTGTTTGTCACCCCTGTCTGATATGGAACAGCGGAGAGGGTGGGTTGGAAACAGAGGAAACATCTCAGCTTCTTTTCCTTTCTGCTTTTCAGGTGAAAATTCCAGCCCTGCAAAGGGAGGTGGCAGTGTCCCCGCTGGCAGGGATGCTCTGGGTGTCCCCAGGCTGTTCCCCCATCACTGAGAGCAGCCCGGGGCTCCCCGGGGTCCCTGGAGCTCTGCCCCATTCCGGGCTGAGCATCCCCCAGTGGGAGCCCCGACAGATTTTTGAGTTTTGTGCTGTCAGCTCTGGCTCCCAGCTCGTTCCTGGAGCGTCTCCGTTCGCTTCATTAGCGCTGGCTGCTCATTAAGCCGCGGGTTAATGAGCGCTGCCAGTCCGGAGCCCAGGGCTCAGGGCATGGGGAAGGGCAGGAACACACAGTAATTTCACGATTATAAGCCGCACTGAGTATAAGCCGCACTTCCGGGTGCCAGCAACTTTTCATGCTTTGTCCATACATAAACCACACCTGATTATAAGAGTGTTATAAAAGGTATCTGTTCTGTCACCATCTGTTGAGGGTGGGGGCAGTGATCCTTATCTCAACGGCAGATATTCTGCTAATGGGCCATCCATTGAAACCAGGCAGGGCATTGTTCTTTATCTTTTCACAACCCATCCTTCCTCCACAGAGTCATTTTCTGCTCATGGCCATTGAGTCCCACTGTGGGACTGATAAAATTACTGCATCCCTTTGGGAGTTGCTCCAGCCAGGGGGAAGAGCCCAACATTTCTTACCAAGATAAAAACAGAGGTTTTGGGACACTAAGGGAGCCCCTTTCTCCACTGGACTCCAGAGGAAAACCGGATTTCTCCACATCACCACTGGAGCTCTGGTGGGAAACTGCACCTTGTACAGGAGCACTGCTCCAGCTGAGCCACATCTGTCACTGCAGGAGGATGCAGCCACCATGGAATGGGACTGCTGCCAACACCCTGCCTGACGGGTGTCAGGTTGTACTCTGACTGTGTCAGGGTTTGGGGTTTGTTCTTTGTAGTACTGTATTTCTATTTTAATTTCCCTAGAAAAGAACTGTTATTCCTAATTCCCATATCTTTGCCTGAAAGCCCCTTGATTTCAAAATTATAATAATTTGGAGGGAGGGGGTTTACATTCTCCATTTCAAAGAGAAGTTCCTGCCTTTCTCAGCAGACACCTGTCCTCCAAACTAAAACAGCAACTTTTCCTTCTTTGTCCATATATAAGCCGCACCTGATTATAAGCCGCACTTTGGGTTCGGACCAAAATTTTAGTCAAAATGGTGCGGCTTATAATCGTGAAATTACTGTACCCAGGACACCGACCCTGCCATGCCTGGGGTCCTGCACACCCATGGCACAGGTGAGGGTGGGCAATCCCTGCCCAAAGGGGCTCTGAGCTCAGCCCTGCTGTCCCCGCATCCCTGCTGTCCCCATCCACCCCCCCCTGCTCCGGGAGAGCCTCCAGCGCTCCCGAATTCCCGCAGCACCTTCCCTGCTGCAAAGCCATTCATCAACACACAAACAGCTCGGCTGCTAAAGGCCACGCCGTGACAAAATGCCAATAGCTGTATTTACATTCAATATGTCCCGCTAATCTCGCCTTCAGGAAGCGTCTGCTGAACCTGCCCGTTCCTTCCCGGGCATCACCTCTTTAATCAGTCTCTTGTTACTGATCACAGATTGATTTCGGTTCCAGTAGCCAATAGGTTTTCCTTTTAATTTTCAGCATCATGTTTAATTAAAGCAGGGTGGGTCCGACCCCATCAAATCATATCAAAGTCTGTCCAAGCCCCAGGTGAGTGAAAACACCAGCATAAATTATTGATCAATCTTTGTTCAGATTAATCTATCACTGCCTCTCCGGGGGCAGTGTGAGGATGGAGCCTGGGAGGAGTTTGTCTCATGGAACTCTTCTGTGGCAGCTCAGGACACCGTGCTGGCCCAGCCAGAGAGATCAAAACCTGCTCCTCAAAGGCATCACATCTCCTCACCCTTTCCTCACAGAAAATCCCAGCCCAGGGACACAGCAGGAGCTGGGAGCTGCTGCTGAACTTCCAGAGCTCGTTATGCACTGGGAGGAGGATGCAAACCACAGCGAGAAGCCAAGATTAAAGAAATCCCCATTTCTGCACAAAAGCCCTGGAAGAAGAAGTGTTTTTCCCCAGTCTTGGAGGCCCTGGAGCTGCAGGGTCAGTGGGAGTGATGCTCAGAGCAGGAAAACCTTTCTCCCTGCCCTGCTGCAGAATTCCAAGTGATCAGTGGAAACACAGCTCGTACCTGGAGGCAGCTCTATGGCAGTGTGCAGAGATGAGCAGCAACAGGAGGTGGGTGTGATGGGCAGAGAAAACCGAGCAGACACAGCAGGAGCTGCTGCTGCCCCTGAGCCCCAGCATTTCCCCCTGTGAGCTCCCCCAGCTCTGAGCTGGAGGGGTTTTTGAGCTCAGAAACGATCCAGAAGTGCTAAAAACCAACAGAGCCTTGGAGCACCTGAGAGGTCCTGGGGGGTTCAGCTGGAGCTGGCTGCTCCAGCACTGCAGCAGCCCCAGCCCGGAGAGCAAACACGCCTTTGGATTATGAATAAAGATGGAGACGAGGCATTCCTGCCGCTCCCAAGGCTCTCCTGCCTGAATACTAATTGCTGGTCTGAGCTGAGACTGCTTAACAGCATGTTTGGGGCCAGGGGCTGGAAGAGACTGCAGTGCATTTGCATCATTCTGGGGGAAAAGCAGGTGGTTCTGCTGGATTCAGAAAAGTTCTGTTCTTGGAGTAAACTTTGGATGCTGCCAAAACCCGAGAGGGGTGAAGGGCTGCATGGAGATAGCTGGAGAGTGGGGAAGGATTGCCAAGAGCATCGGCTCAGCTCGTGAGTCAGCAGCATTAGCTCTCACCTCAACAAGCAATCTGCAAATTGTGCAAATCTGCTTTTCACAGTTCACCTAACCTGCGAAATGGCCTCAGATTTACAGCCCCGCTGTTCACGCTTAAAAACAACCGAGTTAATGAAGAATCGGGAGGGAGAGGGGGAATTACACAAAGATAAAATTTGGGTTTCACCTGGAGCTGTGGCTGGTGCCATCCCCACGAGGGTTTGTGCCACAGCACCCAGGCCAGGCTGGGTTTGCTGTCCCATCCCCACCAACACCTGGGGCTGGCTCCTGTGCTGGAATCCCTTTTTTGCTTCCCTATTTTTCCACCTGCTCTCTGCAGCTGCAGCCCCCATCTGAAGCCCTCACTGAGCAGGGGGATTCTTTGATAAGGCAAAGATTTCCAATCCTTTTGGATTAAAACCCTCCTGTCATCAGAGGCAGAGCGGACACGGAGATCAGGGTGTGCAAGGAGAGGATGAAAGGGGCCGTGTTTCCCCTCCCTTTGTCAAGTGGGAGATCAATACCACGTTTCCACTGGGATAAAAGGGCTGTGGGGAAATTGCAGGGGAAGGAGGAGGCAGGAGCAGAATGAATTGGTGGAAGGAGCCACCCCAGGGTTTACCTTTAAAGTATTTTTAGCAGAGAGCTCAGAAGAAAAAGCTGCAATGAATAGTTCAGAGCAGGACGAGTAGAGGACGTGGGGAGGTTCCTTTGTGCCCAGGTCCTGGAGCAGATGGGGATGGAGCACAGGATGGGGGGAAGGTTGGACAATGCTGTCTGCTCCTTGCACTGAGCTGCTAGAACCTGGGTGGTGGCTTTGAAGCCTCTCTTGGGGCCTCACCCCTTGGATTTTAGATCTTCCAAAGAAAATCCATCAGTTCTTCACGCAGGGCTGTGTGTGAGAAGGTACCTGTTAGTCCCATGAGTGTGAAATCCTGGTGTTCAGAAACCCTTGGGTGATGCTCTGGATAATCTCCAGCATTTCATTGTTGGCTCCTTCAGCCCCATCCTGGCCCTGAGGCTGAGCCACCCTGAGCAAAACTTTGCCCACACTTTGTGCACTGGGGGCTTTCTGACGGGAACAAGCACTCACTCACCTTTTCCCACAGAAACCGGGACTGTCAATCCCACTCCAACCCTGAACTTCAGATGTTGTTTGCTCTCTGTGCAGATAATGTCATCTTAATGCTCTCCAACGGGCTGCTATTCATCTTGTGCTGCAGATGGACAGGTCATTATGGATGGGGGAGTGGGGGATCTGCAGCACAGATTGATCAAGTTACAAAAAAGTGATTTATGTCCACAGTGCACCACACCTATGGATATTTCTATAGGCACAATAGATTCAATAGGTACATATAGCACATGTCTCCCACACAACGAGCTGTGTGACACAGAGAGGAGGAATTTCAGGGGCTCTCACCAGATCCAGGTGGGAGAAGCAGCTTCCTACAAACAGAGGCTGCAGAAGAGGAAAGGCCAGTGCTGCTCCAGCCTGCCCATGGGACAGTGCAAAAGTCTCCCCATGGATCACCCTCATCCCTCTTCTCAAGGTCTGGAGAGGCTGCCTGGAAAAGAGGCTGGACAGAGTTAAAAGATAAAGTGGGTATTTATTGAAAAGCTTTCAAAGGGAACACCTTGGGCAGTGCAGGAGTCTTGCAGATACACCCAAGATATAAATTTGGTCTATTTGCATATCAGATGTTAATTGTCCAATTACAGCTGCAGGTGATGGAGTCCCATCCCCTCAGTTTGTCCCCCCTAGCTCACTGTTGTTTACATTTTTTGGGGCCTGAGACAGTAAAGCATCCTTGGGTTTCAGGCCCAGAGTGAAATTGTTTAGTCAGAATGAAACGGGAGAGCAGCAGCTGGCAGGCTCTGGAGTTGGGAGTTACACACTGAAAATGGAAAAGCTAAAACTTAAGGCATCAGTCTGGATCCCTTCTCTCTCCCCTCAGAAACATCAGGGCTCATTTCCCCTTCCACAATGACTGAGATGAGCATCAAACAGCAGCTCCCTTCTCCCCCAGACCCCTGGAGCACCCCCGTGTCCCTGTGCCACCCTCCAGGTCCCCTCTGTCCCCAGGATGCCCCAGGCTCAGCCAGAGGCTACAGGGACACTTTGGAGGGGTCATTAAATCATCACAGGAACCCAGGCTCTGTGCCCAGACCCATCTCTGACCTCCTGCTGCTCCAGGGGTCAGACCCAGCCCTGACAAAGCATCTCCCCTTGTTCCACAGCATCACCCCAGGAGGTTTTTAGCAGCTGCTGCATCCCCCATGGCATTGCTGCACCCTGGGACCTGTCCAAGATCCATGGCAGCCAGTGGAAAACTCCCTTTGGCATCAATCAATCCATGATTAAACAGGGGCTGTAAAGCCTGTGATACCTGAGGGATGAAATGTAAATATAACTCTTCTTTAATTTACATTTTAAAGAAATGCAGTTTTCCACGATCAGTAAAAAACCCAGCACTGCTTGTTGTGGTGGAAGTCAGGAGATTGTTCTGATTTCAGGAGAAATCAGCACAGGGGAAAGCTGCTGAAATCTGAGTACAAACCTGGAGGACAGAGAGGAGCACGTGTGCAAAAGCACCTCAGAACTCAGGCTGAAGCCAGGACAATCTTCAGCCCCAGTGGCCTTTGAGTGCAATAAAGAAAAGCCAAGAAACTCTTATTTTTTTTTTTTTGCAGCTTCCTTGAAATAACAGGGGAAGAGGACAAAGTGCCAGGTATCCCAAAGTTATTTCTTTGAAATAGGAGCCTTAAAAGGACCAGTTTTATCTAAAGGTGATAAAACAACAGAACTCCAATGGCATCCAAGCAGACCAAAGGCACATTGCTCTATGCTCACAGGAGAAAAAGTTCTGCTTGGCAGCACCAATTTGAATTGCAGCTTAAAAACCAGCGGCTTCAAGGTGGGTTTTTAGTTTCTGTTTTGTTCCATATTTTGAAAATTTAATTACTTTGCCTTCTGAATGCTCTTCAAAAGCTTTGCTTTCTCTATGCAGCAATTCTCACACTGTGCTTGTGCAGAGCCCTGGTGGCACCAGACTTGGGAAAAAGAAAGTAAATCCACTTTTCATCTCAAGGGCTGAAGGTGCTAGGTTTTGTTTATATCACCACTATTTAATGTTGAATATTTTCAGCTCTTCTGATAACCAGGGTGAGGGTGTATTGATTTCTCCACCTCGTGCTATAAGGTGCCTTGTATTAAAAAAGAGATAACTCAGCTCTTTTCTAGCTCAGAGCCTGCCCATGTTTGACTGTTTTTTAAACAATGGTGAACCACCCTTTCTCCCCCAAGAAAATCCTTAAAAATATTCACAGAGGAAAACTAAATACCAGCCTTTCTGCTGAGTTTTGTAACAATCCATTAGCAGTAAAACAACTGAAAGGATTTTTAACAGAAGCAAATAAACCAGTTTCACTGATTTAACAAGAAACTGAGGTAAAATGTGGGACTATACCCAAAGATTAGAACTAAATTTGAGAGGAAATACATGGTTTTAAAGCTTCTTGGACAAATTTGGGAATTTCTGCCTTGCAGCCCCTGCACACCTGCAAACTCTCCCGGGGCCAGGTGTGCTGGTGCTGGAGCACTCACCTGTATTTTCCCAGCAGAATTAACACGGACGTCAGGTGAGTTTGGCAGGACTTCCTTCCTGATCCCCCACTGCTGCTTTAAGGATGGAAGAATGTCCTGTCACAGCAATTTAAACGTTGCCCAGCCCAGCCTTTCCACTCTCCTACCTCAGCAATTTGCAGTTTTAATTTCACGGATGTTTGTAATTACAGCGAGGGGCTCAGTGAAAACAAAAAGCAAACCGGGAGAGCTTGGCAGCTTCGCTTCTTGGCGTGTTTTGTTGAATACTCTGGGATTAATTTCCTCGTGTTTTTCTGCAGGAGAAAAGTACTTAATACAATGAATCTAATTTGGCTATAACCTTCCACAGCCTCAGACCCAGGTGGCACCCGAGCTGAGGCCAGGAGCGCATCCTGCAGCAGCATCAGCTGCTCCATCCTCAGATCCAGGGGAGAAAAACCACCCCAAAGCTCAGGAAACCACAGAGAGCAGAGAAACCTGAGCAGAGCAGACCTTGATGTGAAGGACCAGCATGGATTGTCTCCCTCCCCTTAGCTGGGAGCACATTTCTGTCAGAAAACTGAGTTTGGGGAAGCTCGGGAAGAAAGGTTTTGGAAGCGTGCGCGAGCGTTTCATCAGAGTCACCTCCTAGCTCAGGAGGAATTCATCACCAGAGCAGGATTTATAGGAGAACTGGGTAAAACCTCTGAGAAAGAAAACAAAATCTAATTAAGCCTCCTGTTAAGGTCGTGGTTTAGCAATTTTTGCTCCAATTCAGCATCTTGGGACATCACCTGGCTCTGGCTCGCCTTGCCCGGGGATGCTCTGTCCCCTCCAGACCGGCTTTATCCCCCCCAGCCACAGCATCCCCTGAGCTCCCATCCTCACCTGACATTTCCCTTCCCCTCAGGTCCCCCAGCAGGTTCCAGCCTCCCCAGCTCCAGGCTGGCAGAGTTTTTCATCCAGCAGAAAATGAGCAGTGGCCACAGGTCAGCTCTGCCTGCGGCTGCTCTCCGATCGCTCCGAACCGAGGGGAGCCCAGAGCCCATTGTCAGCCCTTCAAAAAGCACCCCTGCTTCCTTTTCAGCATTTTAAAAAGGGGTTGTCAACAGCAAAGAAAGAAAAGGGCTAAAAATACCTTAATAAACCCAAAATGCAGGGAGGAAGTGCAGATGGTGAGAGACAAGGGCACGGCAGCGCTGCACAGGCTGCTCCCCTCCATCAGCTTTATTTTTATACCAAAAAAAGGCTACACCAAAATTTCCTGCTCATAATTCTTCAGCTGCAGATGCCAAATGAGCAGCTTGGTGTGAAACTCATAGCTGAGGTGTTGGTAGCACGGGTTAATTGTGATTGGGGCATAAATCCCAGCCTGCATTACTGTCCCAGCACCACTCCTGGAATCACGTTCTCCACGCAAATATTTGTTCTCATGAATTCAAAATGATCTCACCATTAATATTTTTCACATCTTTGTTGTTTTCTGGCAGGACTCCTGAGCTGATTTGCAGAACTGTTGGAGATGCTGGAGACCAGAGTTTGGGGCACCTTTAAACCCAAAATATTCAGTCTCAGCACCAGAATAACAAAACTTCTCTGTCCTTGATCCTGGCCCTCTGGTTTTCAGAGCAACTTTTTAATCAGCACAACCCTGTCTATTACCAACTCAAAGGACTCCCATTTTAAATTAGCCTCCTTATTAACATAAAAAAGTAAATAAAATGAGAAATGCTCAGCTGTCCCTGGGTTGTCCCAACTCAAAAGGCAATAAAAGCCCATTTACATTCCTATGCTGTACTTCACTTTTTAAAACCCCCCTTTCATTTTTATGACACAAACCCAGTAATCAGGTATTAGTGCTGCTGTTGAACTTTACAGAGGATAAAATGCCAGCTGATAAAAAATCCTGGTTGCTGCAGGGACACACCCCTGCCCTTCCAGAGGGTCACAGCATTTCTGGAGATGCCTCTTGTTTTGATCATTTGCTTTTAAAAGAGAAGAAGAAAGACAACCTCACAAATTCTAACGAGTTCATGACACACACATGTCTTTATAGGAACTAATTATCTGATATTGCAATCACTGTCCCTCAAAGCAAAAACACAACCCCAGTGACTTGGAGCCAGCTTTGTTTTGGGGCTGCTGCTCACAGAACAACCAATTCCCTCCTTACCCCGCTGCTTCCAACCAGGGAATGACCATGGGGAAAACAGCTGATGGCTGATGGGAATAAACCCAGCTGAAACCACCCCTTGCTGTGTTTACCTGCAGCTAATCTCCTCTGAAGGACACCAGGTGAGCTCAGAACAGGAGCAGTGAGTTTGTGATGAACCAGGGCATTGACAGCTCGCTTTGGGCTGTGGATTCAGCCCCATGAGACAGCTCCTGCTCCTGCTGGGGCAGGAAAACCAGGACATGGCCCAAAGGGCCAAACTCTCTGATGAAACCTCTGCTAAGGCTGATCTGCCTCCCTCCTGCAGGGATGTGAACTAAACCCATGCACAGACCCGTGCTGGGGTCACACCAGCCAAGGTGAGGGTGGAACGTTCGAGGTTTCCCTGCAATTTTGGGTGACAGCTGGAATGGGACCCTGAGCCTCCTGCCTCACCCCCTCCCTGCCAGCACCTCCCAGCAGCATCTCCCAGCATCTCCCAGCTCCAGGGGCTCAGCTCTAGGTGTTCTGGCCCAGAGCAGGGAAGGATTCCCAGGAAAGTGCTGGTGGAGCCACAAGGGTGTGAAAGGGCTCAGTCCTGGCAGGGGACTTTGGGAAGGTTTTGCCACATCCTTGGAATTCTCTGGTGGAGACACCAGAACCCCCATTCCTGCTCACCCAAGGCTGCAGCTCCACAGCTCAACACAGAGGCTGCCAGTGAGAGACAAATATCCTCACATTTAAGCTGCATTTCCACCTTGAAAAGCAATTTGCAAACGCACGGAGCGGTTCTGACAAGCCTCACTGAAACCACGTTCGGAGCTTGCAAGAAAGATGCTCCTACCCCCCTGCCAGCCCTGGGATTCATCATCATCAGGGCTAAAAGTGCTCTGCAAGGCAGCCCAGCTCTCACAGGTGCAGAATTCCAGCAGCTCTCACATGTGCAGAATTCCAGCAGCTCTCAGAGCATGCAGCAGCAGTGTGAAGGTGAAGCCTGTGAGCCTTCAGGGGTTCAGGGATGTAATTTTGGGGTTGAAGGACCTGCAGGAGCCCTGCCAGAGCCCCAGAGCTGTTGGGGTGCTGCACTGCTGTGATGGGAATCCACTCTGTAAAATTTGAAGATGTTGGGAGAGGCCAAAGAGAAAAGGGAAACCTTTCCTTCAAGCCTAAATCCCTAAACCAAAAGGTTCAGCTTTGAAATGGGACCACAGCAACAGCACTCACTCTCCTATCCTAAATTCTTCCCTGTGGATTCCTCTGCCTGGTGCACAGCACCAATTAACCCACGGCCTAATTAAAAAAATGCATTTGTTTCTGAGCAGACGTTAAAAACTTTGGGAAAAGGCAACAAATATACAAGCAAGGAAAGAGAACTAAAAGGCTTTGGTTAGAAAATTAAAGTTGTTTGCCATGGCTTGATGGCTTAATCAGTCGATCAATATTGTTCACAGGGCAGGCAGGGAGGGAGCCATGAGCTGTGATGAAAAATGCATGAGGGGACAAGGGAGACCTGGGAGTAGAAAATTAAAAAGTCAGCCTGTTACATTTGTCCAATATTGGCAGAGAAATTAAAGAGGTTTGGGAGGGGTGCAGGGAGGGAAAGGGGAGCGGCTGCAAATCTGCTGCGGGTTCCCTTCAGCAGAGAAACTTGGACATTAATTAAGTTGCTTTCTTAGCAAAAAGATGGATTTTGTAACCTTTAGCACTCGCCAGCACAGCAGGAGTGGTTTGCACAGAGGAAAATGGAAGGGATTTGTTCCCAGAGGAGCAGGCTGGGCTCAGGGGGGTGACACCAAGGGACAGTGCCCAGGAGCAGGGGCTCACCTGGATGGACCCTGCACAGCACAGCCCTGCTGGGATGGATGCTCAGCTCTGTCACAGCAGCTCCTGCAGTGCATCGCCTTCCTTTCCTTTCTCTGCTCCGTTTGGCCACTCCTGATTCTGCAGCAGTGCTGGCCTTGCAGAAATGAGGATAAAGGAGAAGTGCAGGCCTGGAAGATGCTCTGGAAGAGGTGAGAGCCAACCACTCCTTAAGGATCATGGTCCTTGGTGTTTGCCTTAGAGACTGGGACTGCTTAAACTGCAGCAAAGCCACCCATTCCTCAATTAAACTGCTTTTGGTCACCAATCGTTTTAAAGCATGACAGAAATAATTATACTGCCCATCATGCAAAGCTGTGAAAACACAGAAATTCTGTGAGCATGGCTCTGTAGTTGGGAGTGACCTCCCAGTTTCCAGCCCTCACACTCAGAGCAGCCTCTGCTTTCCTTGGGAATCCTCATCCCAGGGATGAGCAGGCAGTGCCACCAGGCCAGGACAAGGCACAGGAGGAATCCCTGCTGGAAATCCTGAGCTGAGTTTCACTCCCCCTAATGAAAATATTCCAACCTGTTGCCCTTCAAGGCTTGGACAGAATTCCCTGTGCTCCCAGGGTGAGGGGAAAGATCCCAATCCCTCTGCTGATGTGACAAAGTTGTGTTGAACTTCAGTAAAACAAATTATTTCTGTACTATGGTGAATTGTGACTCTCCATCAGACTCCCCAGTTACAGGTTTAAACTTTCAGGCTCAATTAACAGACTTGGATGATGCTGTTTTCTGCAACTAATTATCTCCAAATGCCAAGACACGATTCCACACCCGGCACTTTTGTGAACCTCAGGATTTGCTTTCTGCACCATTATTTAAGCATAAACAGAAGGGAGCAGCCTAAAGCAGGTTGGATATCATATTATGACCTTTATAGTAACAAAAAAAAAATTGCTTATGCTATCAGAAAGCCCAGCCTTCTAATTAGCACAGGAATGGGATGGAGAGTGGGGCCCATTATTTCCAAGGCTCAGGCTCATCCAAGATGCAGAAATTGTTCTGTCTTGGCTGATCTTTGGACTGAGAAGCTGCTTGGGTCAAATAACAGCACAAAAAGTTTTCATTAGGTAATTCAACTGCAGCTGGGTTTGAAATGGCCATTATCCCACTGCTATGGTAATTCTTCTCTTTGGTGACTGGGAATATTATTATTAATAATAATATGGGAAAAAATAGATCTCATTATTAACACATACACACACACACTCTCATCCTTCACACACATTGTGCCTCATAAACATGATTTTTCTTTCAATTCCTCTCTCTTTCATACAAGCCAGTCCTGCAACAGAAGCTTGTCCAAAGGCAGAAGGAACCTCAAAAATTACTCTGCAGCACTGTCAATTTATTTGACAATTAATGGAGTGACAAGGGTCCTCCAGAGCTCCCCTTCCAGCTCCAGATCAGCTGATTACTGAAACCTTCGTGGTTTGTAGAAGCAAAAGGTGGGAATGAGAGTGGAGTTAATCAAATTGGCTGTCAGGGGTGACACAGGAGAAGTGGAGTCAGGGAAACACCAGAGGGGACATTTCACCCACTGCACCCCCGGGCTGGGACAGGACCAGGGACCTTTCCCTGTGTCTGGGGAAAGGAAAAACAGCCAAGGCTCACAGGATTGAATTCTCCCATCCCTCCCTAGCTCAGGGATTGCTGGGAGGGATCCTGCTCTTCTCCAGCGTGTTCCATGTACATTTTAAATCATTTAGGAAACACGCTGGATTATCTGAGCTGCAGAAACTCTGCTTTAGGGCTGAATTATTTCAGTTGTAGAACACGACTGTCACTGCTCATCACACGTTCCCTAACCACTTAATACATGCAGATTTTGTTAACATTTCTCATTACAATTTTAGTAAAGGGAAACATCTGTTTCCCCCCCTCCTTAGAAAGTTACACTGCATCTTCCAAGCTGCCACATGCCTTTGAAACTCTGTGTTTAATCAATGCCATAAATCTCCTCTTCCACAAAAAATCTCCAGCACTCAGATAAGCAGCCTTGCAACAATTCCCCCCAACATTTCAGCACGTTTAAATGTTTCCAGTTTTCCTAAAGAAAAGAGCAGCACTGAAAAATCCACACCAAACCCAAAGGTTTTGCTGTAATGAAACAAATAACAAAGCAAACAGCACAAATTTTGAGAATACAAAATTTATTTCAAGCTTATAAAAGTCATCAGCATTGCAAATTCTGTCACAAAACTCAAACTGTACAATGGGTATTTTCATTAAAGTTTAGAGTAATGGTAATTACTACCAGATCTTCCCAGGTAAGATCATTTCAGATCCCACCCAGCCTCTCCCAGATGTACCAGTCTCACATGTGCCTCGCAGATCGCTGCTCCAGAGTAAAATATTTCAGTGCCAGCTCCCTGCTCAGGACAGGGAGGTTGAGAAGTGGGACCATGGAGCTCTCCTGGCTCCTGCTGAGGCAGGCTCTGGGCTCCTACTGCCTGCAGGTGTCGTGGAAAGCCTCGAGGGTTCGGAAGTCCCTCCACGTGGGCGGCAGCCCGTCCTGCAGGAACTTCCCGCAGCGCTGGCACGGAGCCTGGAACAGCTTTATGTAACTCCTCAGCCAGGTCTAGAAGGAGAAGGGAGAGAAATTAAAGTGAACTGGATGTGGATGTTCCCCTTGCTCATTATTCTTGTCCAACAGGAGCAGCAAGGACAGAGGATGTGCTTTGGACAGGCCCCAGTGAGGTGCAGGGTGATTTTATAAACACAAGCACACTGAAGGTTACAAGGTCACTGTAGAGATGAATTCCCACTTTATCAATCATCTCTTGCTTTTTTAGTCACTTAAATTTGTTAATAGAAATTCCTGCCCTGTGAGCAGGAGGCATTTGCAGCTCCAGAATGGTGAGGGGAGGTGAGTGCTGCATATTTTTCCTGGGATATAATTGTTCCTGATGGTGCCTTCTCCAGCTGAGTTTTGGTTTGTCTCTTGCCATGACCATCTATCACCCCCTGCTGCACTCCCACTGCAGGCTGAGCTGAAGACAGAAGGACTCCCACATCCAGCTAATGAACTTCCTCTCTAATGTGATTTTAGGATCAATACTCACTGGTCATAAAAATACTGAGCCATTTTAAACCTGATTACACTGATGACTGCACACATATATATAAATAAAAGGCTGAACAACACAGGGCAAGTTCAGATGTTCCTTCACCAAGTTCCTGCCTCTGGAATGGGTTGTTGCCATCATCACACGCAGCAATGAGCATTGCATAACCCAATTCCCCACTCAAGGAGATAACACAGCTAAAAAAGCCCTAGACCAGCAGATTTATACTGTGAAGGATGCACATGAATCTTGTCATTTCAAGTCCTATTGAATTACATCGATAAGAGAAAATTGTTCTCTGCAGAAGAGGTCAGCTGAGTTTATTGAAACAAATCCTTCCATCTTCATCAGAGTCTTCTCTATAGCAACCAAACCTTGGGCTGTCAATAACTCTCCTCCAGAAGAACTAGATCTTGTCTGGGTTGAGCAGTAAATATGGGGACAAGGGCAACACAACTCTACAAGTAAATTGCTGTTATTTACTTCAGCTTGCCTGGGTTTTGCTTGCACTATCAAGAAATCGAATTTTCCCAGCCATAATACAAAAATAGGTAAATGAAGTTAAATTGTGCACTTGAGATGTGTGTTGACAGAAAAGACAGGAATGGGTTCTTCCCAATCCCATCAGAAAAATTAGGGCTTCAGAAGATCCTGTCATGTGGATTGCACAAGTGACAGGTGAAAGGCCCAACATATTGACACTTGTGCTGGTTTTGCTTTGTTGCAAGTTTTAGTGTTTTCTCTGATCAATACAGCAGGGCCTTGGCTCACACAAACCACTTGTTCTATTAAACATTCATTTTCAAGACCATGTTGAACATGGATCTGACCAGTAATGGTTGCTTTCACCTTTCAAAATCTATTATTTTAAGATGCACTTTGCAAATCTCTCATCTCAGTGGCCTTTTTATTAAATAACCAATCCAGCACAGCAGAGAGGACAGCCTAGCTGTTCTGTTCTGAAATGAAGGATGTAGAAGAACTGGTGCTAAACTCCTAAAGATAGTGAATGGCAAAATGAGATTTTTGTTTCCCAAAGTCTCAGCTGCATTGCTCCAGGTGAAGGGTAACATAAAGGAAGGACATGGAAGAAAAAGCCTGAATTGTAAAGAAAATCTGTCCACAAATCCTCCACTGGGAAACTGTAGCAGAGAGAACAGCAAGAGCCTCCACTGCCAAAATTCATCTTGGTAGAAGGAATTCTGAATCTTAATTCTTTGTTCTCACCCTTTGATTAACAGGACTGCTTCTTATGCAAGTTTATTTCACAAATACCATTCTAAATACAAACAGAATTAAAGGGGATAAACTTAAATCTGTATATCAACTGGATTAATTTTATTCAGTAACAAAAGATCTGAATACTCCAGTATTCCCTTGCTTCTCAAACACCTGCTGCTGAGCTGGGTGAGTACACACAATCCCACAGGAACAAAGTTTGGATACAGCAAAATGGAACCTTCTGTAAATAATGCCTATCCCTTCCCAAGCTGCCTCAGACTGGGAATTCCAATTTCCTCCTAGCAGGGAACTTCCAGTGGAGCAGATTTTGTACCTGCAGAACTTGCACAGCAGGAAGAGTCAAAGGGCTGGGCCATAGGACAGGGTTTGGTTGAGGGAGTTTTTCCTCTTGTCATGACCCAGACCTTTGCAGAATCATCAGGCCAATGTTGAGACACAAAGAATCCCAGACTCCAGCTTGTTTGAACTGGGGAGATTAAAACTGCAGCAGAACTGCCTGATGTCAGGCACTGCAAACACACTGAAACCTGGCTGGAAAATTTTCCAAGACACTTACCATGAAAGACCTGACCACCACATCTGGCATCTGGGGCAGCTGGTAGTGCAGCAGGGCAGTGGTTGCATGATCTGTCACCTGCAAGGAGAAAGAAAATACCTTTATTCACTCCCCATTTCAGACAAAGCAGGGTCAACATGCAGGAAAATGATGAATTCCATGGGGAGGTGCAAACCAGGGAGTACTCAGTTTCATTTCCTCTGACATCAGGAATCAATTAATACGATTATGGTTTATAAATACTTGCCTTACTAAAAGATTTCTGATAAAAAGCATTTTAATTTCCCAGACAGAGCCATAACAAGATCACACATCTGGGAATTGCACATGGACACAATGCATATAAAATGTGTATTTATAATAACATGAATAATTAAGGAAAAATACGGAAAACTAACCAATGCTGACAGATTTTATTTTTTTAAAAATAACTACTGTTTTAAAAATTATTCTGGAAGGGGCAGTTTCTGACAGTTATGATACAATTTTCTAGCAGTATTCAGCCTGTCAACTGTTATCAACACTGTCAACAGCTTACTGCTTCTTAGAAATTCCAGGCTGAATGCAAGAAATTACTGGAAAAACTCTTTAGGTTGGACAATAAAGAACTCAAAACAACAACACAGCCACAAGAGCTCTTTCATAGATTTCAACTCCTGAATCTCAGTGGTCCTCATCAGTAATGTCAAAGCTTCCAATAAAATAGATGACTTTATGGAGAGTATTCAATTGTATTTTCTAGTTCTGAGATGGAGGAGTGGAGCTCTTCTCAGGGCCAGTGTGCAGACTACAGCAAACTTGGAGTAAGGAAAGTGAGAACTGAAATTGCCACTGCTATTCCCAGCTAACTCCAGTTGTTCCCATTTGCACTGGAGAAAAGAGAGGCTCGTGCTTGAAGCTATTCAGGGAGGTGGTTTTGCCAAAGATATATTCCTGAATAAATCCATGTATAGCCAGGCTCTCATTCACACCATCCAAACTTCCTCCATCACCTCAGCCTGTCTGAACCCAGCTCTGAGTTTTTCTGCTATTTTAGACACAGGATCTGCTCCCCATCATTCTCACACACCCAGCTCCATGAGCAGGGACTCACATGTGATTCTGACATTTGGAAAGGAAAACTTTCAGGACTTTGCACATTCTGGTGAGTTTGCAAAAATATTCACAAAATGGACCTCAGCCCATTTTAGCCATTCCTGTGTTAGCATGTAAAAATAAATATGAGAAATAATGTGATGAACTGTGCATTAACAGCACAGCAGAACTCAAAGCAGCCTTTTCTTTTAAACACATCTCATGTAGTGCTCAGAAGCCAACCCTAGCCCCACCAGCTATCTGAATTTCTTTTTGAGATGGTGCTTTTATAGGATAGTAGCAGACATGTCAAAGAATAGGAAGTTCTGAAGATATTTATGAGCAGCCGTTCTCCTTCTGCTGTATTTCTACTTCTAACAAACTGTGGTTTGTTTGTTGTTGTTGTTGTTTTTTTTTTCCCCTCCTGAACAACAAAGTTGTTTTCTCTTGGCACCGAAGGAAGTTGCTTAAAAAATACTGCTATTAACAAATTTAAATTGACTGGCCACTTTGGCAAAGCTGCCCATATGCTGTTGCTATTGTAATGTAAAGATAATGAGATTCCTTGGGGAGATAAAAGCCATCCCAGCATTGCTGGAACACTAATAATGCCTTCTGCACTGAAAAAAAGGCCATTTCTACCCTAAGCAAGAGCTGATAGCTAAAAAAGATTAAAGTGGGTGTCAAATTTGAGGAAGAAGAGTAAAGGAATGACCCCCCTCCCCTTCCAACCCAGCAGTGATGTCAAACAGGAGAGAGCTGGGCCATGGATAAACTGCCCAGGGCATGGGAGTGAGGGAGAATTTAACACCCCAAGGTAACAGAGATGATGAGAGAAAACACAAACTGATCAAGATTAAAAAAAGAAAGAGGAAAAAGGAAAAAAAGAGGAGGGGGAAAAGAAAAAAATCCCAAAAGATCAATACCCAGCTTTCCTAATGGCAATACAATTTCACACTGAAGCAAAGCAAAACAAACTGTGGATGTGCCAGCTCACTTAAGGGACACACTTTTTCTTCCAGCCAAGCTGGAATCAGAAACTAATTTATTCTGGGTGTGGGATGATATTCTGTACATCTCAGGGTTTTATTTTATTAACTCCACTTTTATCGTTGTGCCTTACCTACTGCTATCTAAGTTATCAGTCACTTTCTAATTTCTCTACTTCTTTTTATAGGGAAACATATTCAGGGGAGCACACATCGATTGGGATAGCTCTGCTCTGGACCTTGAAATGGATTTTCAAGAGATCTTGCAGAAGAGCTCAATATTTCACAATTAATCTATTGAAAAGCACTTGTGTTTCTTGTCTAAAAAAAAGGAGAAACAGGGCAATCTCCTGCAGCAAAATTCTGCTAAATAAAATTGCCATTGTTTAACTAAGCACTTGGAGACTGAGGAAAAGAGACTTCAGTGACAAGGAAAAAACAAATTTGGCAAAGAGACTCAATTTTCTTACAGGAAGAGTTGTAATGCATTGGAACTGAGTTTTCCAGAGGTGACACATCCAAAAATGGCTTTATTGGGCTTTGATGACACTGGTTAGTCATACACCATTCCCAAAGCTGGAAAATCCATTTTAAAAAGAATAAATTATTCAATTTACAGGTGGAGAAAGGCTGAGCAAGTGCTTCCTGTAACTGGGATAAGCAGCACAAAAGCAAAGAGCAAAGGCACAGCTTTGCTCCACCCCAGGCCAGGTGAATGAAGCTACACCTGGTCTAATAAAAACATCACATAACTCAATCATAAAAGCTCTCCCTCCCTCCATGTCTTTTATCTCACTGCCAGGAATATCCTTCTCAAAAGTAGGTGCAGAACTTCCTTTAAGAGCCACAACTTTCCTTGACACTTACTGGTTTGTTCCCTCAAGCATGACACTGACAACTCCATCTAATATAAAAGGATTCTTTAAATCCCCTGAAAGGTTTTAAATTCTTTTTTTATCAAACCCTTGTAAGTTCATGGCCTTAACAGTAGCCTGTAGCAATGAGCTCTAGAGGCTGATCACAGCACTAAGGGAAAGGAAAAAAAGGAAGTTATTTTATTAGTGTTTAGATCTTTTATAGCATGGAAAACTGCATGAATGCCTCTGTTCATTTCCAAGGATTCCCATTACTCAATCTTCTCTCCAGGAACACATCTGAGTCTCTCTGGAGGGAATGTGGAGCACAGAACGAGGTGCTGGGAAGGATGATGGATGGAACAGGCACTGATGAACTCACACAAATCTTTACACACCTTTCTCCACTCCAGGAAAACACCACCACACTTCTCTGAAACACAGGATTTATCAGAGCTCACAGAGTGTTTAGTTATTATTGTTATTATTTGGCTTGCTCTGCTTATTTGGACTGGCTCACAGAGGTTTTATTTCACTCAGGGAGGTCTCTGAAGGGAGCCAGGGACTGATGCTGCCCAGGAGAGCTGTGCAGGTGACCCTGGCACAGCCCAGCTCCTCTCCTTGAGCAGCAGCAGCAGCACAGCCCACGCTGTGTCTCATGCATGCACTCACCCTGCACGTGATCTCCCCGAGATTATTGACAGGAATACATCTTCATACATTACAATACTTATGTGCCCTTGTGGTGGTGAACATGGCATCACTTTGGGATGGCTCACAGCTTCCCAAAGTTCTGGGTAAAATCTGCTTTGGGGAGAAGCAGACTAAGCAAAAAATACAAGCAGTTTGTATTTACCAGCTTTGCTAAAACTGGTAAAACTGTTTAGGTGAAAATAAGGATGGGACTCTGAGATCAGAATGAAATATATGAGTTTAAAGCCTTTGCACATGATTTAAACTGCCAACCTCACCACAGTACCCAGCAGCACCAGCTATGCTGCTCAGAACTGAGCAGCTGCTTGACTCCATCTCCCAGTTTGAGCCACTCACAGCAGCTCCAAAATTCTCTGTTCTTCCCTCTTTTTTGAATGCAAAGTTATCAACATTGCACCACTCTTTATAATCAGAATTTTGAATCCTTTTCACAATGAGTGGAATTATGCAGCCTTCATCTCTACCAGGATTTAAGCCCCAAAATCTTTCCTTATTTCCTGTTTTATTCCTCTTCTTGCATTAGTGGATCAAGAGGCACAAGGTGTTAAAAGAAGGAGGTTTAAGATGAAAACATTTGCTGCTCCTGTGGAGTTTAAATGTCACACCAACATGGAAGCCTGAAAAACCTTTTCTTTGCTCCTTGTGCTTCTGCCCTTTCAGCATTCCCCTCTCATTTCCCAGCTCCATTCTCAGGATCTAACCCTGCTGCTGCATTCAGTGCCATTCAGAAGGCTTGCTCACCCCAGGAGCAGATTCAGGGAGTCTCCAGGGAACTGGGAAAATGACTGTACACTTGAACAGTAATGGGCCCTCCAGGAGCTGCCCCCCATCAGATCACACACACTCTGCTATCCTGCCTAATAAGAAGGAGAGAGAAAAGCCCTGCTGACACAGCCAACGTTTGCAAACAAAAAGTCAGGACAAATTTAGCTTCGTTTGACAGGGTTGGATTGAAGATCAGAGGTCTCTGGTCCTTAACCTACAAAGTTGTGCTGCAGCCCTGTGAGAATTTGACAGGCCTGCAGCTCCCCCAGGCAGGATCTGGGCAGCTCCAGATGTTGTTCTGTTATCACTGAAGACAGGGTTTGGGAACTTGGTCGGGGTTTTAAAGCCCAGCCTCCATGGGGGGAGCAGTTACTCATCCCTATTTTTCCTTCTTCCACATTGCCGTACTGGTGACTGCCATGAGAAACACATTTCAAGAACATTCAGATGTGCTCTGACACATTTACTCATGATTCTTTAGTGGCATGAAAACATTTGTTCAGAAAATCCTGCAGTACAGATCCTACCCTGGTAACAGAGTGTGATAGTTTCTCTAACACTATTTTATCTATTTCCTTCATTTTGCTCCTGCTAAATCACTACTCCTGGATATTACAAATAGACACAGGTGCAGCTTTAGAGAATAAAGAGGAAATCAAACCAAGCACTGCACCACTGAGAATTTACTATGCTGAACCACAGCACTTTGCATCATTTCTTTGAAAACTTGACGTGGGTCCCAGCCTTAACTTCTTCAACTATCAGCTCAATCTACACCACCTATTGATTAGAAAGTGCCATCACCTTGCATTTTTATCACATTTCTCAGGCAAGAATCTGAGAGCTCTATGGAACCAATTCAGTGAGAGCTCCTGTGAAGTCAGCAAATATTACCCCAGCCTAAGGGATGAGAAACTCAGCCAAAGAGAGGTGAAGTTGTCCAAGGTAACACAGTGACAGAGTCAGCAACAAAATCTATAAAACTACTATAAAACCCCCCACAGTTGTTCAGCAGGTTACAGGACACTCTTTCCATGAAGTCTTTCTGGGTTGATTTATATTTTTTGGTAAATATTAATAATTTGGTATTTACCAAGAGAAAACTGGACAACAGGAACTTAGGAAGAGAACAAAGATTCTCATTTATCCATGCTGCAGCCACAGAGGCAGCAGGAAGAGGAGTATTTTATGTTTTCTCACTGATCTCTTCCAGCTTCTGCTCTGAAAGCATCACCTGGACACGAAGGGAAATTTATTCCACTTATTTATGCACCCTGAGTCCTTACCATGGACATCTAAGCAAACAGGATATTTACTCTACTCTGTTATCTTGCTATAGACAATTATATCATCAAAACCTGATTATCATTTAACACAAATTTCAGCAATATGACTTTACCCTTTCAAGTTATTCTAAACCAAAACATCCAAGAGGACAACCTTATGCCCAAATGAGTGCACAACCAAACACACACACTGGGAAATTGAGATGATGCAGAACATTTATTCCACTGCAAAAAAATCACTTTAAAGCAGGCTGATAAACAAATGCAGTTTTACTTCCTGCTCTATTACCCTACTTGATGCTAAAATAGAAAGAATATTTAAACCACTAATCTCCGGGGTAAAGAATCAACTGCAGCAAAAATTCACTTTAATGCCAGACAGAGAAGGGAGAGCATCCCCCCAAAAGCTGTCCTTTGATCTCCAGCAGGGTAATATCCCAGGTCAAACACCTCCCCTCCTGACTGCCTCTGAAACCTTGGAAGGGAGCTGCACAAACACAGATTTGACCCCTGTTTTTCAGCCCTTTGGAGTCCCTGACCCCCAATCGTTTCACAAAGTACAAACGTGGATGAAAGGAGCCAGAGCAGCAGCTGGAGACTCCAGCTCCTTCAACTGGGGCTTGAGGGTAAGGAAACTGGAATTTAAACTCAGATCAATCTGAACTTACAGCATTCTGACAAGAGGCCTTCAAAGAGAAATCTTCCCTTCCTTGAAAATAGCAAGGTATAGATCTTTCTAAAATACACTTTAACCTTCTTAGCTGTTTTATTTTTATTGCTGCCATTCTCTCATCGGTCTTCTCTTACTTTATGGCATAACATTCATTCCAGTAAGTCCCTCCTCTTGCTTGCACCATCATGGGAAGAAGAGAAGGCAAAATCATGGAAATTATTTCCAAACTCGTTTTGGAAAGGGGGGTTCCACTGATAATTAAACTCAAGCCCTCAGGAATGTGAGGCAACCAACACCAATGAATACAACAAAGCAGAATCCAAATGAACCTGAATCACTCCTTTCTCTCCCAAAAGATTTAAACTGAAGAAAGAATGCTCAAAGATTCCTCATGAAATTTTAAGACTAGTGTAGTATAATCTCTGATTTCCTATTCCAAACCATGGACTGGAACTCTGATGGGAAATAAATCCAAATTAAGTAACACCAGAAGTGATCTTCTTTTCTACTCACAGTTTTCCATCATTACAGATTATTGTTTGCTATTTGCAAGTTGTGATGACAAAGAATAAATTCTGAATTATTTAACATAAGGGCCCAGATATTTTAAATCAATTCCAAAACCCAATATTTAAAATCAAAAAACATATGTGCCTTAGGCAGAGAGAAATGATGTGAGACTTACCTTCTGAAAAACTTGATAGCTGGATTTAGACCATATGTCAAGCTACAGTAGGAAAAAAAAAAGTTATATATTACTACAGATAAAGCAGCAGCTCTGGAGAGAAAATGGATTAACAATGATGTATTTCTGAGTTCACTCTTTTGACCCCCTGCCCTCAGCTGTTGCAGTCCAAGAAAGGGAATTAATAACAAAAGATTTCCTTTGTATTGCAATGAAGAATGAACATAGTTCAGCACAGTTTCAATAAAAAAAATTATACATACAAGACCTGTTGAATTAATGAGTTCTCTTTAAAAAAGCAAAATCTTCATTTGTATGGGGTTGTGGCTGATCTATGCAAATATTCATCAGCTTGAGTGTGTTTCTAAAATGAGGGCATTTTTATTAAGTTTATGCTTGTCTTGTGTTGAATAAGTGATTCAGTTACAAACGACACAAAGAGCGTTTAGCTGAATTAAGCCAAAGCTTTGGGTCTACTGGGGCTAAATAAAACATCCCTCAGGAAACTGCATTTACATTTGCAGACAAAAATCCCACTAAGAGAGACTGAAGGCTGTAGATAAGTGCACACATCCATGACTTAAACGTGTGCTCAGCTACAGGCAAACGAAAAGAACAAAACTGAAATTTGAGATTTATTAGCCCCCAGGGTGGAAGGTAAGGCTGTCCTTGCTGAACAGCCCAGTGGATCTGGAGTTTAACAATTCCTACTGACACCTTCATGCTCTCTTAGCCCAGCCCTGTGCAACATCTTGGTCTCTGTCAAGGAAAAGCAGCAGGGAAAAACAAGAGGAGCTTCCATCAATCCTGGACTTGCAAATCACTTTTTTTTTTTAACGGATCCCAGTGTACTCAACAATTCTGTATGCACAGAACTTGTCATGGGAAAGGTGTTTGATAGAGCATTAATCTCAGGAATCTGAGTTTAGACACAAGAACTTCTGAGTGAGTTTCTGAAGCAGGAGTAGCTCCTCCAGTGCCTGACACCATGGTGGGACACAGGTGTTCTCACAAGGGGAGTTCTCTCTTTTTCTGGTACAACTGATTATTTTCGTTCTGCCTTAGGTGCCCATACATTCTAACTGGGGGGATGAAACTCTTCAAAGACAGAAAAAGAGTCTGAAATGAAGGAAGTCACATGAAGTGAGTAGAACACATTAGAGGGAGGTGAGGGAAGCGAGGGGGGAGGATGCTGAGCCCAAGGATTAATTCACCATGCTAAAAACGCCAGAATGCTAAAAGCTCTCACTCTTTCAGGAGCAGCAGTGTGAAGTGGCCCATGTCCAAATCCTGCACAGCAGTGACTCCTGAGTGCCCAGTGTGGACAGGACATGATGCTAAAACTTCAGAAGCCACTCCAGGATCGATGTTTCACAGCTCAGCACTGCTGACCTTGCTGTGAGACAAAAGGCAGCCGATGTCTCAACGCCTTTTCCAGGCTGGATGGAGACATGAGTACCCTGAGGCACCTCCCTACAAACCTTTTAACATTTCCTGGCTCTTGGGGTGAGATCAAGAACCTGTGTGAACACCAACATTCAGGGTGCAGCCCAGGATTGGACCCAATTTACATGGTATGATCCCACCTGTGCCTGCTGGGAAGGCAGCACTGCACTTCCAGATTAGAAAAGCTTACATGTGAAAATAAAAAATTAATGTATTTTCTTTTTTAAACCTGGTGTAATGTAATTTACAGCTTTTTTTGACTGCAGAGTTGCTGTAATTGGAATGTATAGATGGTTTGCTAATCTCCAGTGATCAAACCAAGTATGTGATCCTCCCTAGTTAGGCTCAAAAGAAAAGTCCACTTTAGATGCTGCTTTAAGATGAGTCCAACAGGTTCTGAATGTTCATTAGTTGGCATGCAGATGGGAAAGCTGAAAAAGTAATGAATGCCTGTCTTACAGACATGATGTTATCCATGCTAAAACAGGAAGAAAGAAAAAAGGAAAAAACCACTAGCCCCTGCTCCATGCATACATCCTGAATGAGTGCCCACCTTTCCCCCCTGAAATCGAGGATTAAGGCACAGGCAGATTAAAGAATGCATCGTTATAGGTCTATTATTCTTCAACTTTTCACTTTCAATCAAGACACACATTTGTAACTAAAAAACTGCTGAAAGCACAATTTCAGGGCATCCTGTGCATGTGAATGCTTTCCCCAGTGCCCCTCTCCCCAGCCAGCCCCAGCAGCTGGAACAAGAGGCCGTTTGCTGAAGGTCGTCGGAGCGATTTCAAAGGCGATAACAAACCAGGATGTTCCCTGCATCCCATATCAAACAGGTCCGGTGCCAACACTTATTAGAGAAATCAGATTCAACCCCCCCTTCACCCAAACACACACACAGAGCCAGCTTTGAAGTGGTGAGAATGCAGGGATCAGAAATTACCCGAGAGACAGCTCTGCCTGTCTTTGAAGCTTTCCTTTGATACTACTATTTCTTCTCCTCTCTTACGCTAGGAGGCTAAAAGCTGCCTTTTCTTATTGATATGGGGTAATTAATGAAGCTATAGCATTAACATAAGCCAAGTTCCTGAACATGAGAATTCAACAGAGACACACTCATGTTGCTTTGGTTGAGTCTAAGGGATGCAAAATAGGAATTTGGCTAGGCAGTGATGTGAAGTGCCCACATGCCCTGTCAAGGTGGTTCTTGGTCTCTGCATCCAAAGAAAAAAATCCCAATTACCATGCCAAAAAAATCCCAGTATGATTTTGTTGTTGGCAGACCAATGGCTCAGCTGCCCTGTGAAGATGAGCTGCATAGCTTCATTTAGTCAGGAATCAGGAAAACACTGGTAATTAATTACTATCCATGCTTAAATTTCAATGCACAACAAGCATGTCACAATCTGAAATTAAAGGTGGCACTGTGCCACCACTAAAATCATGAGGGTAATTAAAATGCATCAGTCTGTGGTGGACATGAAGGGTTAGGATGATGAGCAAGAGCAACTGTGAGCAGGTCCAGCACCCACGACGTGTCAGAGCCTGCCAGATCTCACTTATTGTTTTTGCAAAGTGGCACCAAAAATGTCCAAGTTATGCAGCTGGCAGCTTGGCAAAGACATTTTCTGCAGGGTCTGTGAATAATTCACGAGAGAGGTACACAAGGCACTTAAGAAATGCCATGATTCTGTCTGTATAAGCAAAGCTTGAAAACAAAACCCCAGAATGGCTGGTCTTGTTTTACTCACTGCAAGCTTAAAACTTCTGCTTTTTCACCTTAATTTGGAAAGTATTTAAATGCTTGAGAGGGAGGACCCAATTTAGGGAGACTTCAGCAGAGACCACGTGAGGCTGTCATGTAAGCACCTGTCAACCTGCACAGCACAACACAGCAAGAGAAAAGCAACCTGGAAAATGCAATGTCAGCTTTCCTGGGAAACTGCTGGTGTGTCACTGTGCAGCTCCACAGCCAGGAGAAACACCAACATTTGGGGTTTTCTGCCAGACTTGCCTGACTGAGGGACCAGAAGAGTCTCAACAGCTCTGCTGTTTGCACTTGTCTCTTCCTTTTTTCTTCCCAGCAATGTAGAATTTGCTAAAAAACCTGTGTCTTTTCAGTAATAAATTATGACTACCCTGATCAGAGGGGAAATCTTGGGCCTCTTCTGTGCACAGTCCATTTCTCACTTACTGTCTGTGTGACCATTCTCCCAGTGATGGCCAGTTCTCCATTTTTAAATACCACTGAATCTGGCTGCCCCAAACTCCTCTCTCTTGGAAAAAAGTCTCCCACTGAATTTCACTTTTTGTCCTTAAAGGTCTTTCCAATGTGTGCAGTTTGGAGGGTGGCTCAACAGACCCTCATCCAGTTATTTAAGTGAAAAGAAGTACAAAGACTTATCCAGTGTCCCCTCTTCAATGTGCCTTACAGAAAAGAGGCACTTCAGCATTGCCATATTGCATGTTAGCACCTAATTCCTCATCTCCCTGTTGTTTACAAATATTAAATGTTTCCTAGGAATACATAAGCTAAGTCCCAAATCAACAATGACTGTGTAAACTGCTCCCTGGAAAAATTATCACCTCCTACTGTGTTCCTGAGGATTCTCCATATTTCTGTTATTTAATAAGGATGATACTCACTGATATTTTTCTTACTTTTTTTGGTGTGTTTTTCCTTAATGCTGGTGCATTTTTCATGCTATTAGGCTAGCAACTGAGAAGCCAGAATTGTGCAGAAACCTCACTGAAGTAACTTCCCAACAGCATCTGTTGTGTCAGGGAAGGAATTGCAATGGACTCTCTTTGTAACTGACTGCAATCACTCATTCCCAGCAGGCACAATAAGGAAAGCAAATCATTGTGAGAGCACAATCTTAATTCTTATTCTCCAATTACCAGAGTAGTTAATTAGTGACAAAAAAAAAAGGAGCTCACTGTTTGTCAATATGTGCTCCAGTTGGCAAAACTAGCAAACTACGCATTTATTTAATCTTCCAAGCCAAATTTACTCGTGATTTAAGTGACTCCAACTCCAATCCTACTTCAGTCAAATGAAATGTTCCTGTTTATACCTAAAACAGAGACCTTCAGGTTTGCAAAATCGCTGGGATGCCCACTGGAATAGCAAAGTGCCACGTAAAGGTCACAGGTTGGTGCAGCCTTGCAGGAGCAGTCACACAGCCCAGGTTTGGACACAAAGCTAAATGAGTAGAGAACAGACTCCCCTGCAGACTGGCTTAAAGCAAGAAATAAGCCAGGTGTTAACAGCAATGCTCTGGAGGAGCAGAACTGCTCCCCACTGACAGCAGGCAAAGGTTAGTGCCCCATGCCCAGAGCTGGCCTTGGCAAATCCTGCTGTCCCCTGGCAGCAATGATGGCACAGGAACAATGTGCAGCTCCCAGGAGAGTTCACCTTGAGCTGAACAGAATCCCAATGCCAGATGCTGAGTTTCAGAAAGGAACTCCTTACTTAGCTTTTCAGCATATATAGCATTATTGTATTTCAAGGGAGCTTCAAAGGAAACTGGATTCATCAGAGAAAACGAGCACACCCAAATGAAGTGTGACACGGGAATCCATCACACACTGTCAGTGCTCTCTCAGCAGACCATCATTTCACTTCCATGCAGAACTTGGGGTGAAGAGGGGCTGCTGCTGGAGCTCTGTATTTATATGCAAATATACAGGGAGTAGAGAGAGCAGCTGCTTCTGCAGCAAACTGGTATTTAAAACTACCTAGCTGAAAAAGGCAAATCAAAATTAAGCAATTTTATTTTACTACTTCTTAGGCCAACCCCCCACCCTTTGAGGGAGAATGTCTCACCTGGGAAATAGAGCTGCACTATTCCTTTCAGCAGCTCAGCTCCTGGCCTTTCCCAGAGAACAGAGGCTCAGACTCAGAGCTGCTGAACTCTGGGTCAGCACACAACGTGCTTCTGTGGACTGAAACACAGTTATCACTTCTGAAAGGAAAAGAAGTCTCACCTCATTATAACATGGCCTATGGGTGCCAAATACTCATCTTGATATAATGAACTTTTTATTTTAATAGGCTTCATAATCAGAAGAGAAAGCTCCAGAGAGACAATGTGAAACATGGAGGTATTTAGTGCTGTTCCTGGCAATGGACAGTCCTGGTGGATGTCTTGGGAACAGAGACCATTCCACCCTGGAAAGAAACCTGAGCTGAGCTAAGGCCGTCAGGTCCTGTTAGCATCTCCTGATGTGCTGAGGAGAGCCATATGGAGTGTGTGCAGGCACAGGAAATCTCAGGGTTCAAGCAGGGTGAGCTATTCACAAAACAAATCACTTGTGGAAACAGGTAACACTTGCTGTAGTAGCTGCTGTTCAAGATGTGCTGCTGCTGCTGCTGGCAAGCAAATTCTTGAGGAGCACCTACCAATGATCCTCTCTGTTGTGTTTATCAAGCCAAAAAAAACCAGCCCAAGATTTCTCAATGGCTCTCAGAAGAGAGAAAGCTGAACCTTGGGCTGTTGATGTGCTGGTACACTGCAAAAATGTTTTCTTAGCAGACACCACAAACACAGCAACTGAGGTCTAAGGTGATAAATCAGAAATTCAAGCAAAGGCTTCAGAGCTTAGAAAGAACTCAGAAATTGGGGATGCAAAACCCAAGTAAAGCAAGACAGATTTAAACTGGAACATTCTGCTGACACTCCAGTGCAGTTGCAGTGGGCTCCCAGTTTTGTGCCAGAACAGATAAAATTGAGATGCAGAGCTGCTGGCTAACCCACCTTGCCATCCTCGGTGTAGACGTTCTCGTTGTAGCCTTTGACGATCGTGCGGTCGATGAAGAGGCTCCGCATCACCACGATCACTTTTAACACCTTCCCCAAGGTGACCTGGGAGCAACAGCACAAGGACAAAAACGAGCTCAGGTCGAGTCCATGGTGTCTGAATTCATAAAACCATCGAGTTAACAGCTTAAGGTGATGCAATTCCAGTTTTCAATATTTTATAGAGAGACCGAAATAAAAGATCTAAAAGCAGTGTGTGTTATGAGGAGGAGAGAGACTATAAAGTGCAGAACAAACAAACATTCATTTGCAACTGAAAATGTATGAGTTCACAGAATTCCCTTGTGCAGACATGACACTGCCAAGCAATTCCCTCCATTTTATTAACACCACAACTCAATAACTTGTCAAAAACAATGGGCAAATGTGATTATTTTCCATGAATTTGATATTCTCCGATATAAGTCCACTTAGAGAAAAACAATTTGAAAGAAGAATCGGACTCTCCTAATGCTGGCTTGTAAAAGCATGCCATGAGTTTAATGGGAAACATTTTCTGTCCAATAAAAAAGTAAAATTATTTCAAAGGAAACTACAGGTTAAAGTAAAAATGTTACATTTTCAAAGGTTTCATTTCCTTCTGTGAAAGTGTTACAGGGCAAAGAATAAAACCAGTATAAAGGAAAACACAGAGGGTCAGTCAGAGTGTAACAAGAGAAACAAGCCTAAATTATATTATTGACAAAAATGCAATAATGAAGGCATTTTAATCTAAAAATCAATTTACATTTCAAAGATGAAGTTCTACTTCAATACAGTTAAGATGTGTGTCTAACAAGAATCCTGTCTTTGTACTTTGTTATGCAGAGATTATTAGAGAGTTTTTCCTCACCCACAAAAGCATAAAGCTGAGATAAAAAAGAAACAATTAGTTCATTTTAATATTTCCCAACCAGCAGCAGCTCATTTTCTGCCAGTGTTCCAACAGTTCATCCTGTATAGATTAACACCCACTAAAAACAAATGTGTTGTTACTGCTGACCTCAGCAGACAAATCCACACCTAAAGAAATCAGTCAATATGCACTTTGATTGATCTGTTGGATGTTATTCCTTTGTAACTTCTGTTAATGACTGCTGCCCATCACCTTGTTCCAACACCAGCAGCTCCAAGCTGAGCTGATTTAATCAGTGCAGAGCCACAAAGCCTGGACAGAACTGATGCCAAGCCTTTGGCATGGGACACAGAACTCCAGCAGGGAAGAGTCTGAACAGCAGGGCAGGACAAGTTCACAGCAAGAGAAAAGACAGGGGAGCAGGAAGGAAAGACAGTGACAGCCATCAAGCAGACAGGCTGCCAGGCAGAATGCTGCAGGAACATAAAAAGTGGGTCAGAAGAATGGGTAATTTCTGAAGAAAAAAAAAAGTGAAAGGCTGAAGGACAGGAACTTGTACCAGAGGCTGAGCCATGCACACACCAGGAACCATGAACATGCATGGAAACACCATGCTGTGCTGTCAGGTGCTGTGAATTTTGGTTTAAATGCAGTATCTTGCCAGGGTACTCTTAAACAAGACCTACTTGGTCCTCATATACAGAAAATTGGCAGAATTATTTCAGCACCTGACACTGTATTAATTAATTTAGAAATGCAAAGTCATGACCCAGAGGTGTCCAAGCTATGATGCTGATCATCCACTGGAATCACAGAGTTTTGTCATAATTGCTAAGAGGAGCAAATAAATAAACTTTGAGAAAAGCTGCCAGCACATTAAGAGTTAGTAGTTTTCAATTTATTTTTCTGCCTTATTAAAACTGGCACTTCAGTGGGATATTGGTCTGCTGAGAGAATTGACTCTTATTTATAACTTCACACCAGGCATCAACCATACATAATAAAATTGAAAGGAGGAAAAGACATTTTAAAGAAAAAGAAATCTTAATGGAAGAAGGATAAAGCTGCCCTACAAACACCCAGACCCAGCTTTCTGATAATATTTCCTATCCCCACTGCCTTCACACACTTCAGTTGATGCTCCCTTCTTTCCTCTTTCTCTTCACATTCTGCATTCACAGCATTTCCCATTGCTGCCAGGTAGAAATAAATCTGAGGTTGATCTGAAGCCTCTGTGGGATGTTCCTGAAAATCCTCAGAGTGAACAGTGGAACATAACTCAGGAAAAATCCTGTGTGTGGCACTCCAGCTTGCTGGAATGAACTTACTGCTGGCCTCAAACCTCCTCCCCACGATTTACCTGCACAAATATTCCTGCATTAGCTCCCTGCCCTTTTCCAGGTGATCTGACTTCCTACCCCTCCCTCCCCACCTCCAGAATCCATCCCAGCACTGAAATGTCACATCCTGCCCCATGTCCAGGACAGCACCTTGATCACCCACTTGCCTGACCACCAAAACTCAAAATTTCTGTCTCCCACACCTGTAAGGAGCTGTGAAAACCCAACCCTAGCTGGGCACCTCAGTGAGCTCCCTGAGAAAGCTCCTACTGCTGCACTCCCCCTTTTCAGGGGGCACCCTGGAAATCCAAACTTGGGCTGGGATGGTGCTGGGTTGTCTGAATTAGCTCTTACAGTGCTCTGGTACTGAAAAAAAAAAAAACAACTTTCCTCTTTTGTACCACTCTTGTTTTGACAAGGGATTCCTGCAGATTTTATTCAGGCTGGAAAGAGAGATCAAGACTTTGAGATGATTTCTGTAGGACTGTATCATTAGTTAAGTCTGACAGAAGCATGAATTTTGTAAAAGAGCAGCTCAGAGAAATTACAGTTCATGGTTTTAACAGCACTGAAAGAATGAGGGTAGTAGTACAAAGAATGAACAACAGCCTGCACAGACTGGAGGGTGCTGTGAGATGTGAACTTTGCTCCACAGCTATTTTCAGGGTGAAGCACGTTCCATATTGTACACAGCAAATGCAATACCCTTTATTTTTTCCTCCAGTAATCAAGATTTGTAACTATTTCCAGGGCTTAATGTTTATGTTCGACTCCAACATATTTTACAAATCATGCTTTTCAGCAGACTGTTTTATTCCAATCCCTACACAACCTGGCTACTTGGAGGCTGTGTTCAGAACAGATCTATGTATGGAACATAATTTACACTCAGTCATACAACTGTCCCTACAGATCACCTGAAAAAAGGTAATAAAGCACTAATGGCTCTGCTAAATCAGTAATTTGATAGTTCTACTCCAAGCTCCAAGCATACAGGTCTCTCCTGGAGGTCCAGACTCACCCAGATGGTCCCTATTTAATGGGCACTGAAATGTCCCTGCATTTCCACATTTCCAACTGAGACAAATTCCTTCCCTTGTTCAGAAAAGATACCTTTCAATTGTGACAAAATGGTAACAATTCCCTTTCTAAGCCAAGTTTTCCTATTAAATTTCAACTTCTCCTGTCGATATCCTGTTAAGACAGCACTTGGCTTTTTAATATTTTGCCTGAAGGATATATGCCAACTCGTCCTTGATGTTGAAAATTTTAATTCAAATCAATACATGTACAAGGTCACTTTAAAATTCAATTAATATGAATGAAAAAATATGCCCCACAGTTCTGTGAGCTGAAAATGGAACAGTTGCAAGTTAAATACTTCTGTAGCTTCTGTTTTGGGCTGTGTAATAATGTGCTTCTAACTTCCTTTTAACTAAAGTCTACTAAATTCAGACAGTTAAGTTATTCATAAATCCCCTGCTTCCTAAAATGGCAAGCCCCAGAAGAAGGTAGGACAGGCAGCTGATTGAAATCTGCAATATTATGCAGCTTTTCTGACAAAGACATATAAAATAAAAATCTTCTTGAAATATCCCAGTTTTAAAAATATTTTGTCTATCACCAAGATAAATCTCAAGGAGCATCTGACAGACACAGTATGCCAAGAAAGGGAGAGGGGGAAACAGAATAATCAGGGAGAATGACTTAGATAATTTCTTGTAAGGCTGCTAAAAGAAGTTCCCATTTAACACCAAGTATAATCAGAAAAGAAGAAAGGACCTTTCCAAGTAAGTCAGAATCAGGGTCCAAATGAGTTTACAAAATGAAAAGGATCAAAATTCATTCACCATGCCAGAACTCTGCCTGGAGGAAACAGTTTGAAATCCCCCCTTTAATTTTGTCTCCTCACTGAAACTATTATCAAGTGAAAAGCCCTTTTATGAACCATTTAAACAACACTGTAACAAAGATTCTTTCTTAAAATTTATTTAAGTTTGATATCAGGAAAATGTACGCTGACAACACCAAGCTCCCACACTTTGTGAAATGAAAAATTCCCAAAGCTGCAGATTCCCCCTCAGCATTCCAGGGAATTTGCTGCTGATTTGAGCTGCAGATGCTCTGCAATGCAGAGCTAAAAGAAAGAAAACATTATTTTCAGTTAACATGGGCACCTCCCTGCTTCTATAAAAAGGAGCACAAGTGTGTGTGTGGTTTTTATTCACCTCAGAAATAAGGCAACATCCAAAGCAGAGATGTAACCAAGCTACAGACTTCCAGCAAAAGGCCAGACAGCTGCTCCTTGCCATGGAACCAGCCATAAGCTCAGCCTCCCACTCACAGATCCTTCTTACTAATCAGTACAATGCATGGAAATCATATTTATATATGCTGGGGAAAAAAAAAAAAAAGAAAAAAAAAAGAAAAGGTTTTGCATTAAAAATAAGGTTAAAAAAACCCAAAAAACAACACACAGACTTTCAACTAGATTTTTTCCATTTATTTTTTATGTCTCATCTGCTGCTGGTATGGCTGCATTTTCCCTCACATGCTCATTATTCTTTAATGATGCCTATTTGTAAATAGCAAGATAAGATGCAATTAAGCCATTAGAGTCTAAATAAACAAACATACTAATTAGGTTCTTTACAAGGATTTCTTTTTTTATGCAAGGGCTGGAATTTACCTTTCATTAGTCTAACCTAATTGCAATAGTGCCTGATAAAAAGTCAACATAAATGAAGGACTTTAAATGCTTCCACCATATTAAGGATGAGCTGGCTCTTCTCCCTTGGTAACATTTCCTACTCTGTTAATAAGGCCAAAAAACTGGCACAGGAATATTGTTCAAAGGTTCAAGGACACATTTTGCCAGTGGCCAGTCACACTCAGGGAAGGGTCACACCAGTCCAGCACATAAAACAGATTTTGTCTCTTTTTTTCCTTTCTAAATTAGAGCACACCAGGAATTTCACAAGGATGAAAATGATGAAAATGATGTCTGATTTTCCACAACATAAATCTGTGGGAATATCAGCACACACCTGAGAGTTTTGGGCACAGTAACTCTGTGGAGGGAGCAAAGCTGAGGACATTTCTCACAGGTCTTTCTCTACTTCTCTCTGCTCTTGTTCCCCTTTCCCAATGGAAAAAGACTCTTCCTCATCTTCCTCATTCTTCATTAAACAAGCAGAGAATATTTTCCAATTTACTTGCTAACCCTTGCTCATATACTTTGTTAATTCAAGGCCCCTGCCCATGTCACCTCAAACACTGACTTAATGCCCTTTGAATGCTGATTTAAATGCTTTTAAAATGCTTTTTAATAGCACAAACTGTGAAGCCACTGCAGTCCTGAGTCCCACTGTGAGCTCAGGAGTGATTCCTGCTCACAGCAGATCCTGAAACATCCCAGGAATTCCCTCAAACACCAAAACCAAGCTGCTCTCTCCTGGGCAGTAAATTAATATTCATCCTCCAGGTCTAAAAATGAGGTGGCCAAGCCACCAAACGTGAGCAGCAGAGCTCCATCCCTGCCAGAACCTGCCTGCTTTCATCCCCTACTGCTGGGCACTGATTTCCTGATAAACCACCCAACACTGCAAACCACTTTGGAAATAAGGAATTGTTTTGGAAATAACAGCACTGAATTGTTGCTAATCAATACAACATCAATACAGACTTCAAATACTTTGTAAATTCTTCCTCACTCCTCCCAGTTCTCCACCATCAGGGTTTCATGCACAGAAATCAGTCTGGTGCCTTTCCTAATGGGCAAATAAGAAATTTCAGCATCCATTTCCCCCACAAAAATAAAAATGGTTTTATGTAAAACACTAATAAACAACAATGAGACACGAGGAATTATTCAGTTGCAGGGAACAGATGTCTGGCCTATTTGCAATTAATACAACCCACTGCCACACAATCACTGCTGCAAATGCTGGGAACAAGATCTGAAAGATCAAATGCAAATGTGGCTGGTTTTAAGGAGAGGGAATAAAACTCTATAAAAATCTGCTTCATATTTTTATATGATAGGTCTATTAAAAATCTAGGCAGCAGTATAAATTTATAAAAATTAATTTAAAAGCAAAAATTTGGAAGCTGGGCTGGAAAGAAAAAATGATGATTTCTATCCGGAGTTTGGCAGAAAGAATTCAGTTTTTCAGGTTGGAAGTTACTTACACATACCATTATGTTCTAGTAAGAGAAATACAGAAAACAATTCCATTATCTGCAAATATATTTACCCAGTGCTTGTAATTTCTGTAGTATTTCTTTACAAATATTGGGGATAAAAAGAATTTAAAGACAAAATAGTTCCCAGACATAGATAAGAAAATAAGCTCTTCCCCAAGTAGGACTGGCTGGGTAAATGATGCTAAGGAACTCATATTTCTGAGCTGAAAAAGTAGGGCTGAAGTCTACTGTCTTCTAAAATATTTCTATTATTACTGAATAAATTGTACAAAGCATTTGTTTCACACAAAAAATATTCTGAATTTTGATAATGGAAACAAAGTATATGAAATAATCACAAAATAATTTGATTCTCATAATAGATATATAATTATAAATTACTGTAAATAAATAAATAAATAAACATAAATATAAAAATAAGTATAGATTATTAGAAAATCTATTAGGAAATATAATGTATCTAGGAATACAACTAATCATTCAAGGAAAAAAAACCCTAGGTATTTTCATTCATGAAAAATTTGTTACTGTTTTCCAAATACACAAGATAAGGTTTATCTATTTACAATTCCTGGCATTTAACCAACAAAATCTCACAAAAACCTTAAGGAGCCCACAGTTCCCTGTGCTGCTGCTGGAAATTAATTTTGCATAACACAGTTATTAGAGCTGATATAATTCTATGTTTAGTCTATTTTATACATAGTGCTATTAAAAGATTAATTGAAAAAAATCACTGGTGAAGATTGGGATTAAACAGCACCTTGAAATGCCACAATCAGCTGCTTTTAAAATCAGCTGAGGATCTCACACAGCTCTGAAAGGTTTCAATTATTTATGTGTTTGGCCTGTGTAGCATAAATCCAGACTAATGAGGGACAATTGCTGTGTATAAATCCAGACATAAAACCCCTCCTCATTGTCTGGAGGCAGCAGTTCATTTTTCTCACTGAACTTTGCAGCTTCTGATCAGGGAGAGCCCAGCTGAGCACGAGGGTTACACCAGCAGAGTTTGACCAACAGGCTCACACAGCTCCTGATTATTACAGAATTCCAGAATTGTTGGGGTTGGAGGGGACTTGTGGAGATGATCCCATCCAAGCCCCTGCAAGGGCAGGGTCACCTGGAGCAGTGACACAGGAATGTGCCCAGGTGGGTTTGGAAAGTCTGCAGAGACAGACTCCACGCCCTCCCTGGGTTCCTCTTCCACCCTCCATGGGAAGAAGTTGATCACAGAACATTCTCAGTTGGGAGGGACCCAGCAGGATCAGGGTCCAGCTCTTGGTGAATGGCTCATGAGGAGATCAAACCCACAAACCTGGCATTGCTGGCACCATGCCCCAGCCAAGGGAGCTCATCTCAGGGTTCTTCCTCACGCCAAAGTGAAACTTTCTGTGGTTTCTTTTACTTTATGGCTGTTACTCCTCCTGTCCACTGAAGAGGGTCTGGCACTGATCCTCATCTCCCTCCAACCATTTACACATTTTTAAGACATGTACAGTGCTTACCAGTGCCTTTGAAGATGAATGGATGGGTTTTCTCTGGTAGATGGAATGACTGTTTAAAGATGTTATAAAAACTGCATCTTTGCATCAAGGAGCTTCCTAAGACACCAGGTGTTGTATGAACAGCCCAAGGATGAGCATGGTTGAGATGATAGAGTTAGTTAATTACCTCTGGGCAAACAGTATGGCTGTGAAATATTTTGAAATAAAATGAGCATTATCTGGAGCCTCTGGCACAGAGGTAAACCACAGTGCTGCAGGGGAGCAGCTCCAGATGTAACTTGGGCTAAGTTCAGAGTGAGAAATCACAAGTGCTGAAGAAACTTCCCTCCTTCTGGGGGAGGTGCTCTTCACACTGCCCATCCTGCAGCACCTTTTTCACAGAAGGATCTGTGGCTGAAAACAGCAAAAGCTTTTGTAGCAGTCAGGGCCAGATGGAAAGTGCCATATTGGCAACATCAACTGAGACAGATGGGGAAGAGGGAAAACCTGGCTAAAGGAAAAAATGATAAACCCATCACACAATCACACACAAAAATACTTTAAAAACAATCTTTCTGATCTCTGATCCAAGGAAAATATGCACACCACTGGTTCAACATGGGGCTGGGATCTTGTAGGAACAAAAATGTCCTTGATTCAGAGGAACTGCCACATGGAATTCACTCTGTTACTGCTGCTGGGGAAAGGCACTTCCTTTAGTTACCACCCAACCTTGTTCCTTGGCACTCACACCCAAGGTAATTTACTTTATTTTCTAATTGTGCCTGGTCTTGAAAAACATCATCTATTTCCTGAGCACCTCAAACAGCCACCAAAAGTGGAAGGTACTTCAGTATGCAAAGAAGGGCTCCAAGAGAATGGAAAGTGTTTCAAAGCAAGGAAGCAAAACCAGACATTTTTCTACAGCAAAATAGATAAACCAGTCAGCTTAAGAGGAAATGCAAAAACTTCTGAGACTTAGAACTTCTTAAGACTCCACTGATGAGTTCCATTCTTTCCTGGAATATAGTGTTCCACTTGGTGAATCCAACAATTGCAGATTAAATGTTTTAATGCCAGCTGTTTATTTTAACCTCTGACTCAGTTAATCTCTTGTGAATTTGTGGCTGTTCAAAGAAAGTTAATAATGACATGTTAGACAGTTGATTAATTAAAACTAAATACAATTAAAATACTTAAAAATTCAAAATAATCACAGCAATAGTTGATTGGGAAATTTCCACGAGAAATGTCAGATGGAAGAGACTGAACTGGCCTCAGTTCTTCATCTGTGTATGTGGTGTATTTTCTAGTTTTATTTAAAATTTGGCAAAATATGTGACTTCTGCCTTTCCCTAGAAAGAAATCAGCATCCAGTGCCACACCATGGACTCCTCTCCCACTGTGCTGTCTCAGAGCTTTGAAGACTTCTTTTGCTGTAAGCCCAACAGCTGCCTGTAAAAATGGATGTGAACAATAGTTCCTCTGCAATGAAATCTTGCTTGGTCAGGCAGAAATAAGTCGAATGTATTGGACTTGTTTATCTCAAATCCAGCCTTTACTGCTCATTTACTTCAAAGGCAAATTCTTAACTTCATCTTATAACAGAAATTCACTGACCCAAGAGCAATGTGAACAAATTTAAATCATATTGGTTTCCTTCTTCTTTTCTTCTTCACAACAGTCTCTTCCTTCTTAATTATCATGATTAAGGTACACTCATTGCCAAGTCTGCTGAAAACCACAGTGAATATTTGAGTGTGTGCTCATATTTCTACAATCACATTTAACAATAAAGCAATAGATCTTCTATTTAAAGGGGAAATTATTTTCATCACTTATTTGCCTAAGAGCAAGAAAGATGCTGCACTGCTGTGGCAAATGAAGAATGATATGTTTCTGGGGAAAAAAAATAAAAAATCTTTAATGATCTGCATTTTTGGGACAGTAATTCAATCTCTGGAGAAAATCAGCTGAAGGGATGAAGTGATCCAACTTACCAGGAGCATTGCAGAGGTTCCATTTGGCCGGGAGAGCTGGATGGACATTTCAGGGAACATCCTGTCGATGCGATTGATCACATCGTCAACGTACCTACAACCAAAGCACACAGCAGCATCAGCTCAGGGGCTCTCTCACACATCAGCTTATCAAAACTATGCTTTTCAAAAACATTTATCCTTTCTAGAAATTAGCCTTTAAAAAATATCCTTTTTAACCCTGTTCATGGGACTTTCCTGAATCAGTCTCTCTCTGATACCTGCATATCTTTCAAAACTACACGCAAGTAATAATTCAAAAAGTTATTGATAATAGGAAGCAAACCAAAGCCCTCTGCAAGTTATTTTGAAAATCAATTATTCAGCCCTTAAAAAAATGCACCCACTTAAATTTTACTCCAAATCTGTCAGCCTCAAACTCCTGCCACTGTATTTCTGTACTTTCCTCAGGAGGACTGAAGGACACACAATTAAAATTACTCCTCAAGTGTAGGAATTCACAAGCTGTCATGTCCTTACTCTCTCTTTGATAAACTTAACAGATAAAGGTTTTATCAAAGTCTTTGGATGATTCTTAGTGGTGATTTTTTTTCCTCCTGAATCTTTCCAATTTATTTCATGCGCTGATGGCTCTGAAATTGGCTGGTAAATTCCAGATGTTTCTCTGGAGCAATCAAACACAAAGGTAAAACAAAATCATTTCTGCTGGGTGCAATCCCTGTTTCTACAGGCCAAGGTGAGCTGGCACAGTGTTGTCCTGTTCCCTGGGATCAAATTCAGAACTGACCTCCACTAACACAAAACCAGAATTACAGAGCCCTTGTTTCCCAGGACACATCACCCCAAACCATGGACATGCCACTCCAGCCACACCTCTGAACACATTAAAATCCAAATATTTGCTTTATCAGAGTTTCCAGGACAGTCTGTATCATCTGTGCACTGATCTGTCCCCATTTATAAACTCTGTAACTCAATCAGATCCATGAATGAATTCATAAATAAAATTGTTTTCATGCTAATCCACATATGTGCTCTGCAAAAAAAAGACTTTGGGAAAATTGGTTGCCTGAGTTAGATTAACAAAAAAACTCAAAAAAACCCTCAAAAAACTTTAAAAAAAGGGCACTAATTATTTCCCTTTAATCTGCTTAAACAAAGGCAAAAAAATGTTGAATTCTTCCTCTTCAAAGTAATTCAGTTTTAATGTTAGTGCTAAAACCTCCTGAACAACAATAGGGTGCTATGCTCCAACTGCTACTTTGCAGAGGATTAAAACAATCAGAAAAAGTAAAATCAAATCAGGAAAGCTACACCTCCTCAGCTGGTAAAGTCAGCTTTTAAAAGTAACCAAGGAATGGAACGAGTTATGACAATTTTGCACAAAAACCTTAATTCACACTTGTCATTGTGCAGAAGAAAGCTCCCCCATTCACTGCAGTGACTCATTAACACTTGCTGCTGATAAGCAAAGCCAAAACCATCCAGAAGCCAAGAACTTCCTCAGCACTGGGAGAGAGGAGGAACATCAGCCACTGCTCCAGGAGGAATAAACTACACATGAACAGCACCAACCCATTTCAAACACTGCTGAACCCCAGACTGATTTCATACAGAGGACACTTTATGTTGTTTCATAAATGCCATTACTCCAGGATCTGCAAATAAATTAATCTTGTGCTTGTGGGGATCAGGGATGACTGGCTGGGGTACAGCAAGGAGAGATTCTGTTTTTCTGAATGTGTCATGATGCAGATTTTTGCATAGATTAAGTTTTTCCAATTTGCCAAGCTTTAGGCAATAAGTTTAAACAAGCAAAATAAGAAGTTGAAGAAAACAAGACACTGCATAGTCAATGCATTAAGGAAGGAAAATTCAAGTAATTTTAAATCATGTGCACAACAGTTGGACGTGGGCACTTAATCTGCTTAAGTCCTTCTGAAAATCCCAGGGGACATGTACACTCATCCTTTGAAAATGGGATTCAGGCTGGCTGGAAGTCATCCATTCTTTGAAGTCTTTCTTAGAAACGATTATTTTTAAATGTAAAACTTGTCTTGACCATGAGGCTTACAATCTGACTCAAACCCAACTGTCACCTTGTACCATGTGAGCATTGTAAGGCAGGACAGAGAATTCACAGGGCTGTAAAATCTTCCCTTTAAATGAAATCACACATACAGCAAACCAGAAATCTTCTAATTTGCATTAACCACCTTCTGAAAGCACTAAAAGGTGAATTACTGTGACTTTTTGGGCTTAGATGCCTGTTAATTTTGTACCACTTCTCATAGATCAGTTGACAGAAGAAGGAAAACGAAAACCACGTGCTCCAGGAAATGTGATGTTTTACTTTGGCAGCTCTATCAGAACCAGCACACAGGGAGCCTTTTCCTTCTCTTCTCAATCCATGGGATGGCAGAGAAAATCCAGACCAACAGGATAAAAGATCATTGATGTATTCAGCATTATTTTGTGTCCCTGTGCTTTTTTTCAAGCAGCCATCAGGTTTTCCTGGCACTCACCAGAACAAAGATTCTTCTAAAATACATATACATAAAATTCATATATATAATTACTTAATTAGCCTGACTAGATTGTGGCCTCAAATACAAAATGACAAACAACCTTATCTAAGGCAAAATTCTTCTGCAGATTTGCCCTTCTGAGAGGACATCTGGTAATAAGGGATGGACATGAGAAATCAGATGCAATGTAATCAGAGGTAAATGTAAAAGTGTAACTGGTGATGACTTCAGAGAAAACTGAGGAACACATGATAAGGAAGAGATAAAATGCACTCCCGAGGCTGTCTGGAACTTATTTTGTAGAACTGAAATACATACATTTACTGCCAAAATAAGCACTTACAAAATTTACACATCTCTGTCCAGTTTTAGCTCAAAAATACGACAGTTCCTATTTATTTTACAGAACCTCTTGCCCAGTCTGAGAGAAGCAAAGCACTTGAGGATGGAGAAAAGTCTAATTTTACTTTGCCAACAAGCACTTCTAACTTCTGACGTCCTTTGCACATCTCACTTTTCTTCTACATTCAAAGATGATGGTTGGAACAGGCATTGACAAACCCAGATGAAATAATGCAAAGTGCAGAAAAGCAAATGGCAATCGATTTGTTCAGACATTTGGCCTATTTTCATCTCAAGAAAAAGAAATTCATGGAATGTTCAGAACTAAATACAAGCTGAAATTCCATGTCCTAGAACAGGCATTGTTCCACCTTCTGAAGAGTGTCTAGACAAACTCCCATTGCTTCTCCTGGATGCAAAGGTGGTTTTAAAAAGGTCTGAGGCCAGATTGCAAAAGATTGTACCAAATAATCCCCATTTTGCAGCACAGTTTTAACTCTTTATAGACAAAATTTCATATTATGGACTATCCTAAATATAAAAAAAATTTAACAAATCATTGCAACACCCTGAGTTAGTCCCATTCTATTTAAAAAGGCTTTAAGTAAATTCATCAATACCTGCATCCTAATCCAGATCCCTGAAAATCCTACTGAGGAAAGAACAACAGACTCAACCAACAGGTTTTCACCTCATTAAAACTTATCAAGTACTAAAACAATTCCCCCAATGGAATTTTACTGGTCTGGGGGGAGATTTTTAAAATATCTTCAACAGCAGGTTTGTACCAACTTCCCCCTCCCATTTTTTCTACTTCTTTCCTTCATTATTTTTCAGGAAGTATTAAAATTGTATTTTAGACACAGAATCTTTAATTTTAAAAATGCTAATATTATTATTCAGAGGTTTGCATCTGAATGTGCAGAGCCAGCCAGTCCATCAGATGCTCTCAAAGGCTGTCAACACTATAAATCAGTATTTTTATTTTAATGTAGAAGAGTTATTTTTTTCCACAAACATGCCAGATTAATACTACAAAAGTCAAAACAAATCTACTTCATGAACATCAGCAATGACTAAAATTAATTCAAAATATTACACTTCAAATGAAGCGTTGTTATGAACATGCAGAAAAATCAGCATTAGAACAAAGTAATAGAGAGATTAGCTGAAAAATCTCTCTGCCATTTTGCCACTTAGTGCACACATAAATCCTCTAGTCCTAATTAGAGAAACAATGCCTGGGACATGCAGAAGACACCTCTGAAGCAAGTTAGAAAATACTGTTTAGAAAGGCCCAATTATCTATGCAAAACACTCACTGAAAAGTTTCACATTAAAACATCAGGCTGACAATGTAGAAATAATTCAGGACCCATTTTTGTAGGTAAATGCTCTTGTACCATCTCTTTGATTCACATAAAGGCCCCCCCAAAGACAGCAATATAGGAAAGTAATTCATTATAAATGCCTTTCAATTCCACACTGGACAGATGGCTTCACTCTCTAATGTGACCTCTCTTTTTAATTTTTTTTATTTTTACTGGATTAGATCCAGCAATCCAGTGTTAGTGTGATGTTTAACAGCTTAGACAAGACTTAAATAGCATTTATCCCACACAGTGTTTCACTTGGGTGCTGTTCATTTTTTCCACCTAATACAACAACTTAAAAATTAGAAATATAGGTATTAAGAATAATAATTTTCTTTTGGAAGAAAGAAAATTTTGCTAAGTGATCTTGGGAAGAAGGAGAGAAAAAGAAAAGGGATAAAAATACACATTTGTAACATGAAAGAAGTTAATCTTTCCTATACACTCAGCAGAAAACACCACACACAGGACAAAAATAAACTCTACAATTCTGTCGAATTTGGAATAACGATATTCTGGAGAGCAACAGGGTAAACTCTCCACACATCCTTTCACTTACCAGCACAGTATTTACTTGCTGACAGATTTAAATTTTTTTTTTTTTGGCTTTCAGTTAGTATTTTCAACCCAGTTAATAATTTCTTTTCACATGTGTGATATTTCAGAAGCATGAGCTGGCCCTGCTGCACATGTTGGGTTGGTTGATGGAGCCATCAGGGGACAGCATTTGCCTGCACTCATTCCAAGACCCATGGAACAGCTATTTTTGGCAGAACCAAGACTCAATAAAGATTTTAGCAGCAGCAGAATTTAAAGTATTATAGACTTATAAAGAGATTTAATAGTTTTCAGGCAGTCTGATTAGAGAAATAGTATATTTTAACACATACAGGGTAATCACAGTTCTGGTGTGATTTATTCACCACGGAATTTAAGTTTTAATTTGATTCAGCTACCTGCTAGGCAAGTCTCTGCAGGTAGCAAATTTGAGTTGATAGAAGGCTTTTCAGAAGCATCAATTAACAATAGTTATTAAAACAGTGACCTCTGCCAGCTTTGGTGAGATGACACTTCCTGCTTGGATAGGCAATGAAGAGCGTGAAAAGAAATTCAACACCACTCACGCTGAGAACGCGACTTCACGTCTCAAGACTAAATTAGACAGCTGGCACCATCCCTGACATCTGCACAACAATCCTGGAAGTCTCTGCCTCCTCTGCTAAATTCCACAGGTTGGTTTCTTATTTTTTTTTATTATTATTGTTAACACAGGGCTCTTGCTTTTCACTTCTGCAGAACCTCTATAAAACGCTCATGGTTTCCCGGCTCTTGTTTTGAGCAACTTCTCCTCCAGCTATGAGTTTCCTTGCCAGGCTGTTTTCTCACACAGTTGTTAACACTGTCCTCTTGTCCTTTCTGAACAAACTGCTTCAGCAGTTTCCTCTGTCTTCTCACTCCATTTCCAAGTTTCTCGTGGTGGAAGATTCCAGCCAGGATCCTCTTGGCTCATTTTTCTCTTCCCTTCTCATCTGCACACTGGCTTGGTCTCTGCTGCTCCTGCAATGCCTCTGCTCCCGCTGGAAAATCTTTATTCATGACACATCAGAAAGGAAAAATGCTCTTTCAAATAACTAACTGATTTCTAACTACCAGGAGGTGAGGAGAGGGCAGAAGGAGCAAATCTGAGTTGTGCACAGCTCTTCAGTCTTGGGGCTAAAGCACAGAATGAGCAGGAAGGAGTTTCAGCACTGGCTTGGCAGGATGAATCCACAGGTGAGGGAAGAAATCAGGATGTGTGGGCTGCAAGGAATTGATTTGCTAAGACACCTTGAACAAAAGTCCTAAGGAACAAATATGCTAATTTTTTTTGCCCAATTCCACTCTATTCCACCTTCAGAGAAGTGGAAGCACTGAAAGATCCAAACCTGAGAGAAGGCAGACTTCCATTGATTCTTACAAATCCACTTGTCTTCAACTCTGCTGCAGACATTATTTTGGTCATAGGGGAATTATGCTTTATTACTGAGTGGATGCAAAAGATTAAGTTATGTGCCTAAATAGTCTAGCAGTGTTTACATATAAACACAGGGTGGTCTGCTGCAAAAGCATATGCACACAGAGCTGTATCAAACACTCACCATCTGCACTTCTCACTCACAAAAGGCCAAACCTGGTACAGCACTTAAGGACACATGTGGAATCGTTTGGACAGTTCTCCAGAAGCCAAGACAGAGTGTTTAAGGGTTGGATTTAGAAAGACATTTAGAAACCTGAGGCTGTGATTCAACAATTTTCAGGCTTCAGCAGCAATAGTGACATAAGGCACTGACACATCCCCTCCTGCACAGCATTCAGCCCCCTCAGCTGTGCTGTGCTGGAGGAGCTGGAGCTCACAACTGAGCTGGCTTGGGAAAAAAAAAAAAGAAGTATTAGTTTAAATCTACACCAGTTTCATGATTCAACTCCCTGTGTGGCTGCACACACAGCCTGCCAGTACAATTCCTGCTGGCACCACACATCATGGGCCAGGAATGCTGCACACTGGGGTCATTCCATTACAACAATAAAATATTGGTTTATGGTAAAATGTTGTTACTTAAACGGCATTGTTTATAGAGCAAACACAATTCAGAATTCTTCAGTGCCACCGTGAGTCCACTGCTAAGTGACGTGGTGCAGACCTGCCTGGAATGTCCTCAAAGGTCTGAGCTGACAGTGATGGCACAAATGAACACAGGTTCTCCTGCTGAAAGCTTCTGCTGCTGAATCAAACAGTCTCTGGACATCTGCACATTTACATTAAATATGAACAAACAGCTCTGTAACACACTCTGAAAACACACGTTGTCAGTGCACACTTTGTTTTTTAAGGCAGAGCAAAAAGACATCTGTTCACAATGCTGAATTCCAGTGCACCACCTTCAAAAGCATAACTTTAATCAGAAAACTTTAAGTTACAAATAGAGACCCTGCAGTCCAATTCCCAGGGCTATTTTAGAGTAGTATCGAAATAGCTTTCTTTGTACTTATGTGGAATGCTTTTCAAAATGCCTTTAATTCACAGCAGTAATCACGAGAGGAATATGGATATTAGAATGTGTGAAAACTGGTTAACAAAACAAGCAGGCATCTACTTTACAGTCATCACCAGGATCCTGCCTGAGCCTGCACTGGTCTGTGCTTCATGAAAAAGAAAACATTAACTCCTTTATACACACCTTGGGAGGAAAACCAGCCCTGCCTTAACCATTCAGCATCAGTGGTAAAATAATTCCAGAACCAAAACTCCACAGCACAAATCCATTGTTCATATTTCCACTTCATGAAACACAATGTTGCACCACAACAATAATAATATTGTTATTATTAACAATGAATGCTAACAGGAGTAATTTTCAGGGGCCTGGGTAAGATTCAGAATTATTACATCAGTGTTTACCTACAAAGATGGTTCTTGAATTATTCCTAACTTTTCAAGCAATTTGTGCCCCACACATCAACCTAAATTTACATGTACACACACATTTCCATACAGCAGAGCTGTGTCAGAATTCCAAGGCAGAGTCCTTTAAAAAGGAAAACCAGAGTTTGCACACACACAGAGCTGTCCCCCATGGGGCTCCAAAGCTGGATAATGTCCCCAGCCTCTCAGGAACCACCTGGGGCTGTGGGTCAGTGCTGGGAGGTGTCCCCAGAGTCCTGCAGAGAGGGATGGGGGGATGAGCAGAGGGACAGGGGATCAACAGAGGGACGGGGATCAGCAGAGGGACAGGGGACCAGCAGAGGGACAGGGGATCAGCAGAGGGACAGGGGGCTCAGTAGAGGGACAGGGGATCAACAGAGGGACAGGGGATCAGCTGAGGGACAGAGGATCAACAGAGGGACAGGGGGATCAGCAGAGGGACAGGGGGATCAGCAGAGGGACAGGGGATTAGCTGAAGGGATGGGGGTGCTCAGGTGAGGGACAGGGGGTTGGGGCTCAGCAGAGGGACAGGGGCTCAGCTGATGCTGATCTCAGCAAACACCACACAGTGCTTTGACAAGGGCCACAAAGGAAGGCACCAATCTCAGTCCTGTTTCCAGGAAATGTGATGGCCTGGGCTGGTTTCTTGCCCAGCTGCCCAGCCAGTTCCCCAGGGAAGGCAGTGGGGCTGTCTCCCTGTCTGCACTGACCACCTGATGGGACCCTGGCACTGTGCATTAATCCTGAGTTCAGCCTTCTCAAGCTAGAATTCAGTATTTTATAACATTTTATTTTCAGTTCTGCTATTGAAGATTTACTGCAACAGCAAAGCCTTCTCACTCTCTTTCTTTGTGCTTTATTTCTCTCTCAACAGAGCAGAAATTACAGTACTTACCTCCTTTTATGAACAGCAACAGATGATGCATGATACCTATTAGTTATTCTATACTCATGGAAGCAGTGAGATTTTACCTTTGGGTGCAGTGACTGATGAACAGGAAACACAGGATGTTGTGCCCAGTTAGACTTTTCACACACTGGGCTTGACCATGACAGGCACTGCTGGCAGGAAGAGATCTTAGTGATCACTTCTCTTAGGCACATCAACTGCCAGAACTTAGTGAAGGCATCACAAATTCCAGAGGCTGGGAGGAAGAGGGATCTAACCCTCTGGAGAACAGCTAATATAGCCAAACAGGAGAGCAGAGCAGATCATTCCATACACAGCACTAAAAATACACAGAATTAGTGAAGATTCAAATTTCAGGCCTCATCAATAGACTTCAAACAGCCACTCCAAAAAAAAAATCATCCACTTCAGGATCTAGAGCTTTGTTAAAATTATAATTTGTGGTAGAAACAGGCAAGTGTTAATATCACTAGTTCTAAGGGTACTTAGGATACTTGATATCAGCCTTTAAAGATCCTTAAGATCAATTTGTTCTTCTGTAATTAAGAGGAAAGCAAAGGTGAAGAAAAAAAGCAGAAAAGATGATATATAAATGTTGTACAACCCACTGCAATTTATTACACAAGCTTTTACCAATTTCAACTTTTGTGATCACTTACTTGAAGCTTTCTTGAGGGAATTTCATAATTAGTCCTGGTTTTTAGCTCTTCAGAATTATGCTCTGACCAAGTACTTCGATCTGCCTGTGATACTACACAGATAAAAATCTATCTTGCAACTCAGAGGTTTATCAAAAGACTCCTTCAAGGTCATCTTCACACTTCAGTAGAAAAACTGGAGATAACAAGTACAATTAGGCATTTAGAAACTCAAGACTCTCCCAGTACAAACATCTAGGAGAGAGAAGCCCTTCAAAACACTATTTTATAAAAAATATGCTTTCATCACTTCTTCCTCCAGCATGACAAGCTGTTCCTTAGGTTGAGATTTTTTATAGGGCTTATGGAAATTAATTGCGTGGCTTCCGCTGAAAGTCACCGTGGGGGAGGAGGGCGAATTCCCTTGAGGGAACTCTCTGAGAAAAACTCCTTGAACAAGAAAGTTGGTTAAAGGAAAGGGCTCATCATGGCTCTAACTCCTGGGCTTGGTGAACACAGTGCAGACATGGCAGTAAAGTGACAGCAGAAATTCACTGCACCTTTCTGGCCATTTCCCCACTCCTGTAATTCCCTCTCATTTGTTATTTCCACTCACACAAGGATTATGTGCAGCCCCAACAGAGATCACACAGGTTTTAAGTTCACTGTGGCTTTTGAAATGTTGGAGCCTCTGAGCTGGAGTTTAAAGTCTTTCATGGGGTTGAGAGTTGGACTAAAGCCAAGAACCAGAGTAAGAAATACAGAAATTCAGAAGTGCAGTCCTGTACCTGCATCACTTGACATCACCTGCAGAGTTTCCCCAGAAAATAAAACCTAAGCTAGCATTAATGCCAAATACATCTAAAGTAGAATAAGCCCTGCAAAACTACCATGTCTGGAGCAATCTGGGAGAAAAGCTCAGCCTACTGAAAAATAATAAGATTCTGTTTATGTAGGCAGACTAAGAGAGAAAAGTGCCCAAGTGACATTCAGGGAATGAAAATCTCCCAAGGTAAGCACAAATATTACCATTAACACTGCCTAGCTTAGTCCCTAAATACATTGCCAGATTCTCTTCATGAATAGTGAGCTCAAAACCTGTGAAGAGCAAATTCTTTTAAGGCATGTCAAGTTGGGTATTCAAAGTCAAGAAATTTCAAGTTATCAGATAATTTCTAAGAGTGAATAGAAAAAGATTTAAAAAAACCAAAAAACCCACCAAAAACAAAAAAAAAAAAAACCAAAACAAAAAAAAACCACCCACAAAAAAGGACAATCTATGCAGTCCCAGTCCTTTCTTTAAAATAAATAAATAAATAAATGAAGCCTGTCCACTGTAATGTGACTGAGTGGTACGAAATAATCCACCTGTCCCTGGGTCTGTACTTGGTCAAAAGCCAGGGTTTGTGATCTGCCAAACATCTCCAAAGTGCTGCTAGGGAAGGGCCAATAAAACATTTCTTGCAGACCCTGCAGACAACAGGAGCCTGCTGAACCCTTTCTGATCAGCAGCCCCAGTGTCTGGCCTGTCTGTCAATGCCAGTGGCTCTCAGCAGGGAGTGGTTTATTATTCTAATAAGATGCTCCAATGAAGAGAGGGTCAGCTCTGAATCACTGCCATGAGAAGATTTAATTAGATTTTTACACTGACTAAAGACATTCCCTGCACACACACAAAATTTTAAATATGGAGATAAATGACAGTGTCTTTTAAGGCAAGGTTACTTTTGTTTTCTTTCTGTTTTAAACTCCCTGTTCATATTTTTCCTTTTCTTGAGACAACTGTTTACATTACGCAGTTACAGTGTCCAAACTTAAAGGTTTCTTGTGAAAGAGTTCAATAATTTTCTGATTAAAAACTCTCTGGGTAAACCTGCTGAAGTATTCCACCCAATACAGAGCTCTAGAATTTCCTAGGAAAAGGTCTGAAAACCCATACCCAATTAAAAATTAGAAAAAAACCCAACAAAACAACCCAAATTTTCTTCATCACAGAGTAAAACCTGCAGAACAGATTGATACTGAATACACGTGCATTATACATCAATGCATTATTGTTAATATGCTGCTTTAATTAAAAACACGCTGGATAAATAGGAGAAAGGGGCTCAGCTGTATTGATCCACACAGCTGCAAACTACCTGTATTAGCAGACAGAATGTTCATTAAGGGTAACCTCATATCAAAGATTTCTCTAAAAGCCACCAGAGGAACGTTGAAGTCAAGCACGAGGGCCAGGGCTATTAGGGCTGCTTCAATCATTAGGAAACCATTATCTCAAATTCATGCTGCTACCAGGATACAGGTTCACCCAGTAACATGACAGCAAATTATATGATTAATTAGCTCCCACATAGCTACTGTGAGTCAACCAGTTGAAACTGATGCCCTACAGAAACAGATAAAATATTACCCAATGGTAGCTACTGGCTCCAAAGATCTTCCTGCAGTTACACCCCCAAAAATCAGGGAATTTGCAGATGGGAGCTCCCCATCCATGCTCACTTTGCATTCACTACTCAATGTACAGACATGCATTTCTGATTTTTCTTTCACCACTTAATTATTTTCACTTTTTTACCTAATTGCAATCATCAAGTTTCCTGTAGATTCAAAACATAAACTACACTGGCATTCACCTAATGGTACCCACTCTTAAGAGTACTTCATAGGCATTTTTAAAAAGGAGACAAAATATTTGCTTCCTCTGGCAATTTGGCAAAAGACACAATGAGACAAACATTGCAAACAACTCTGAAAAGGATGATGGGAAAGCTGGAAGAGAAAGCTCAACTGAGAACAAAACAAACTAAATTACATCCACACTGAGAAGTTCCCTGCTCTCACTGGTGTCCTGCACTCCATCCCACCAGCTGAGTCAAGTGGTGAGAAGTCAGCAATAGCAAAAAAAACCAAACAAACATGGGAAACAAAACAAATCTCTCATTTTGTTCTTTTCAAGGGTTTTAAAAAAAACCCCAAGTACATGTGTGTACAAACATTACCCAGCATCACAGCAGTTAGTGCTCCCTGACACCTGGAGAGGCTCTGCTCACTCAGAGCTGAACTCTTCTCAGTACATTCTCTCCTTCACACTCAGGAGATGGCAATGAACTATTTATTTAGGATCTGAAAACAACAGGAGTCAACCGTGGAGAAATCTTATGTGAGAGAAAACAACTTCATCCTTGAAACTCTCCAAAACAAACCAGAGCAAGTCAAGAGAGAAAAAAATATTTTAAACAACTGAAAATCTAAGGACCATCCAATAACCAAGTTCTCTGAGTACCTTCTTCCCACCAGCATTTTAAGATATCTTGACAATTTCAGCAGAAGGTATTTGAGAGATTTGTAAAATGTAGTCCTCTAAGATCCAATATTTATTTACTGAAACTTTAACAAAGCAATTAATGCAAAAGCAAACTGTTCACTGGCATTAAGCGCTTTTTGGTGGAGGGTGATGCCTAAGACACCAAAAATTAACTGGCTTTAATACAAAAAACCACAGAAACAGATGATTCAATCATGGCACTGCTGAAAGATATAAAAGAGCAGGACAGAAAGAAGGATATTGCAACACTCAGGCTTCAATATCAGAATCTTTATCCCTATCGATGACTTAATAAAAAACTGAGGGAAGACAGAAATTGTGGAACAACAAAAAAAAATTAGTAGCAGCAGATAATATTTTAGTTGTACTGGGAAAAATTGTAATTGATTTTCTGTCTGTGGTGTTAAAGTTGCTATCTTTGCTCTGAAAATAAATTTTCATTTTAGAAGCATAATCACATGTTAAAATAGTTCTACCTGGCATTTTCTGTCCACAAGCTCATTTTACAAGAGGGATACAAGAGCCACCATTGCTCTGTCATGTCAAGAAATCCATTTCATTTCCTTAGGAATACCTAAGATTAGAAAGCATTAAATTTGCTTTTCATCTACTATGCTGTAAAATCAGCTTGTTGAAGAAGGAACCTTTTGTCTAAATGAAGAGCAACTTTCAAACTAGAAAAGATCATGGAAGCATCAACACAGAAACTGTTTTGAAGCCAAATTTCAAATTTAAAAAAAACCCATGCAACTATTACTTTAAATGCCAAGCACTCCTCCTTGTAGCACTCCTTTCAATTAACTCAGCTTCTTACTGTGGGATTTTAAAGCAGGCTACTATAATCTACATTATTACTTAATGTGGTTTCTTCAAAAAGATCTGTTTTCTTCCATCAGCCACCGCCCTCCAACCATCCTTCTCCAGGGTTCACAAGAAGTGGGCTCTCAGCTCTTTTCAAGACCTGTCTACATGGCACACACAAAATCTGTCATGAGCAAAGGCATCATCTTTGCTGAGCAACTGTCAAAATGCAAAAGTCAAAATGAAAGAAGATTCTGCATGTAAAACAGGGAAGCAGAAAAGCCTGAGTTTTGGTTTCAGGGGAGCTCAGCTTTACAGGGCTATTTTGGACACTGATATTACATTTTTACTTGAAACACATCACAACTGTAGGGTATTTTTTGCCACTCCTACAGCACATTTGATATTAATACCAAACACTGAATGCAACAATCAGCAAAAGGGTTCAACAATTTAGAGGCCACAGAAGTTCAGGCAGCTTGATACAGACTGACAGGCTCCAGCCAGGCTTGTGTGGAATTATTTCATGTGCTGGCATTTTGTCTTCCATCACTGAAATGAGCACCTAAAGGCAAGAACACAAAGGATACAGGATAATACATCAGCACTCATTTATCATAGGGAATGCTGGCAGTGGATACTGAGAGCTTCCTATCAGGCCTTGCAAGCAGGAATTATCTGGTCATTCCTTCATTCCTCACAATGTGTCATTCCCAGACTCTGGATTTTAAAAAATATTACCTGGTTTAGAACAATCAAAAATCAAGTCCAGACTTTTTCCCTGGATGAAGGCATCTGCTTTGTGGTTAATGCTTTCTTGTTCCCAGCATTCCTGCACAGCTTCCAGGAGATAAAATTCACCATTCCCAAAGGGAAACTGAGGCATGGAACAACTCCACAAATCAGTAATTTGCTCTTCAAGAACTTGTTTGGGAGTCTCTGTATCTTTGAGTGCTTTCAATCACACATGGCACAGAATGGAAAGGCTGAACAGAATTCCACAATCACATTTTGTGAGGGATGGAGTCAAAGTATTGCAGGCAACAGTGGAGCATAATGATCATACACAGAATACAATCTTCATTTCATTTCATTCCATTCCAGGTAAGCTCAGCAAATGTTAAATAAGTGATTCACTACTTCACCACAAACTCTGCCAAACTCTTACTTTCTTTCCCAAAACTGAGTTTCAAAGAACAATCTTGAGCAACACTAAAGCATAAATTTAATTTCAGTGCAAAACTTGCTGCATGGAGGTGCTTTTGGTTGCTAAAATTAGAGGGTTTACTACAGGATTCCCCTGGCCATGACTCACAGACAATAAAGACACGGTGTGCAGCCACAGAAAAAAAGCAAACCTGAGTCTCCAATGTTAACAAGGTCTTTTCTGTCCAGTTTTTACTCCCTGTGTTACCTATGCAAAGGTAAGAATGAGGTAAATTCACAAATCACGAGGTGAATGTATCTATGTCAATTAGCAATGTGCATTACACTGTTAATATTATAAATTACACTGATTTTCACAAAAACATACACACACTGCTGAGTAACATCAATGACATTGAAAGGATGGTGTTACTCCTGTGTAGGTAAAACCTACACAGCACAGAGCAAAATTAACCCATGGAGAATGGAAATAACAGCAGAGCAGCATCTACAAAGAGATGAAATCTGAGTCACTTCACCCAGTGAAACTTCTAATGGTTCAATTTTATTTATTTTTTTCTCACTATGTGTTGGGAAAATGAGATCAAAAATAAGTATCAAAATACTTCAAATCATTTTAAGTGAAGATTATATTTAGAGGAGAAAACTATGAAGTCATGAGCTGGAATTTGCTACTCCAAGCTTTTTTCATTTAACTCATCCATAGGATTCCTTGTAAACACACAAATACCCAGAGAATGCCCTAAAGTGAAATTAAAAAGTAATAACAGCTATTTTTAACTGCAGGTAAGGAAAGCAGAGCAAAGCAGTTCTGAGCAGTCAGAAAGGACAGTCAGGCATCCTCTGAGCCCCTGCACATGGCCAGGAGCTGGCACCACCACGGTCCCCAGGGATGGGAACATCCCCCTGAGCTGCCAGGACACCTCCAAGGTGCAGTTCAGCACTTGGGAGAACTGCACCCTGTGTAGAGTTACTGCTGAAACTAAAGGGGGCTTTATTGTCTTTATTTCCAGGTGAGATTTGCATTTTGGAAGTTTTTTGCTGTCATACACACCTAGAATTTCCTTCTCCTCAGAGTACAGGGGGGTCCCATTTGAAAGCACTTTTATCCCAACACCCAGTGTAGCTGTTTAGTTCTCCTCTCAGAGAGAAAAAGGTTATTTTGTAGAGAAACAGAAATAAAGCCATCAATTAATACAATCACAATGGGTTTATACCACATTACACAATGAGATTATACAATAAATCTAGTCTGGTTAAGCCACCAAAATATAAAGACCTTCTCATTCCACCTTATTCCAGCTGTGTTCTTCCTGCTCCTCATCTCTGACAAGAGAATATGCAACTAATGCAGATGGAAACACTTGCTATAATACATTTCTGAATTTGGCAAGAGGCAGTTTTAATTTATTCTTTTCAGATTGATTGTCTGCTGCAGTAAACCAGCCTCAAATCCCCATCCCCCAAATAGCAAAGCTAAAAAAAAGAGGGAATGGGGGGGTTTAAAGCAATCTTATTATAAAATCACAGCTCTAGCAAAAGCTTTGATATCATTATTAGGTTCATACAAATTTCCTCTCTTATCTAGCTTGTTCTTCACTGTCTTAATTAGTTTAACCACATGTAGTTTGTGTTCTTTTTAACTTATTTTTTGACACAGAAACAAGCAGCTAAACTAGTATTTGCAGTCTTTAATTACACATTAAAATCTTCATCCTTGTCTTTATTTTGTACTGAAAGTACAGGGATTCCCTACAGTACAGTATTAATGTTCTGCTCCAAATGCTGCAAGGGCATCTTCTAATGGTTGGGACTGTGCAACAACTTTTAATTAATTGTCACCTTTTAATGGCACAGTTTTCACACAAACATTACCTTTAAGGCAAACATACATCAAAGAGTCAGAAATTTGCTCTTTTACAACAGAGCTGTGGTCCCCAGTAATTCTAAACTCACTGTGGGTCTGCTGCTCTGGATCTGTGCATGTTTTGGGAACAGCAGATCAACACTGCTACATGGCCCAGAGTCTCCAGAAAGATTCATCTTTTTCACTTCCCAAACACAGAGTTCCACTTAATCTTCCTCTAAGTAGATGGGAATGATTTCAAATCACTGTGCTCAGTCACACAGGGCTCCACATCACACTCACAACAATCCTGTTTGGGGGGATTATTTGTGGGATATGACAACCAAATATCAACAGCCACCAGCCCCAGGTGCTTTTTGGCTCATGTCTCTGTGACAGGCACGTGCACAGAGCTCATCACATCAGTCCACAGTGGCTCACAACACACTCATAAAAAAGCTCCATACACAGTAAAGAAATTGTGAAATCTTAATTGCATGCACTCTCTTTCCACAGTACTTGGTTATAAGGAGCTGTTGAAAAGTGAATAAATAAAATAGATTTTTTTTCTCCATGTTAAAATACATCATGAATTTTTAGCTCCTAACCAATGTTTCCTGAAGAAACCTTTGCAGAGAAGCTGTGGCTGCCCTTGGATCCCTGGAGGTGCCCAAGGCCAGGCTGGACAGGGCTTGGAGCACCCTGGGGTTGTTGAAGTGTCCCTGCCATGGCAGGGGGTGGAATGGGATAAATTAAGGTCCCTTCCAACCCAAACCATTCTGTGATTCTTTAATGCATAGTTCAGTAATTTACTATGGAAAAAGCATCATCCAAGATCCTTTTGTATTGTATGGATACAAATTATTCTCCTGTTAATGAATATCATAAGGAACATTTAGTTTTAGTCAAAGTATTTCCTTTGGACAATCTGTGTTGATCAATGCCTGCTGTTTTTTTGTAATTACTTTGTAAGAAAATATGCAGCTGTATAGTACTTAATGGAATTAAATTAAATTCAGCCTATAACTACAGCCAAGAAAAAAAAAGCATTGATTTGGCATAACAAAACAAAGATGATTACTGCAGAACCCTGCTGTCAAATATATCAACATATTAGAAGATTAAATCAAGATTAAAATGCTTAAAAGAATTGTGTTTCTAAAGATGCACAGAGCAGCAAAGCTCATGTTCTGTATCTTTGGTATCTGCACAGGTTACAAAGCATCTGTAAAGTCCCAAAGTTAACATGGTACACAACCCAAGTGAACAGCACTGAAAACATAAAACAGAGACATCAAACAGTTTAACAGCACCTATTTTTAAATTTACCCGTTACACTGAAATAAAATTTCAACTGGATTACCCCCTTCTCTCTTTTTTGGACAGAATTTGGTAAGGTACCTTTGGCTACAAGTAGTGAGAGGACCATTGTTAAATCCCTGGTATGTTACTGGATTTGATCTCACTGGAGCTAATAAAGCCTTCATGAATCAGAACTGTACTGTGGAGCTTTTTCTTTCCAGCTCCATCATACTGAACCGTAAATCCACAGAACTGAGACAGATTGCCATTACATTTAACAGCAGACTGTTTCCCCCCCACCACATTTAAACAAAACACACCCAAAGCAGCAGGACAAAGCCACAGCCAGTCACAGAGCTCTGGAACATTTGTCCCTGCTGCTGACATGGGCAACTGGGAACAAAAAATACCTGTCTTTAAAAGCTTAGAATCAACTCTCATCCAAATGACAAGGACTGGGTAAAACTCACTTGTCACATGTGAAATCCAGAAAGGAACACCCACCCAAGGGAAAACTCAGTTCAATACAGGTTAATGATGTGTCACCACCTTGGAACTGTCCCTCAGAACTTGTTGCACTGATGGTCTCAGTCAGGGGAGGTGTCCTGGCTCCACAGCCCCCGAGCACACTGCAGGCAGGGGTAAAGGGCAAAACTGCAAACTCCCACTAAAACAGCTTCACTGAAGAGCACTGCAACAGCAGTTCAACAATTAACTAAAATTAAAAAGAAAACAGCCCAATGATGTGTTCCAAACCATGCACAAGACATTAAATACTAAAATTAATGTTCAACTGGCATGGTACATGGCTGCAAAGTAATTAAACTTATTCTTGTAAATACCATTGTCTTACAATATAAAGAAGTGATTTTTAATCTCTTTTTCTTTCATATAAAAGGGGATTAATTTGTGGAGCAAAAGGGTCACATGTTTCAGCAACATGTTCTTTTACAGTTCCTGTTGCACTCTCTTGCTAAAATCAAGCTAAAGAATTCCATGAGAAACTTAAACATGAACAGGGATATGAAATGAGCTCCCAGTCTTGACAGTTATTGGAAACTGATCTCTTCCTTATTAATACAATTCCCCATCATGTACCAAAAGATATCTCCATGTTCCAGAATGCAAACAGAGTTTTAATCTTTAATTATATTCCCAACCTCAGCTCTTCTGGAGAGAAGTACAGATGTGGGCCTGAGGATTATTGCTTTATTACATTATCATCTCCATGGTATTTAATGAATATTGATACTTAATGCAGCTTTGCCAGTACAGGCAAAGAAGAATTTCACAACTGCACAAAGAACTTCTGATGACTTTTCTCAAAACAGAAAATATAGCCACAAACTTCATTCTTCTACTCCTGAATACTCCAGGAGGAGGCCCAAAGTTTGGAGCCCAGTTCTCAATACTGAAATTTTGCAATAACAACAGTGCCTGTTAAATAACCCCACCCCTGCACCTTGTGTCACACTGAACTGAATCAGATTCATCAGGGAATTTGGGTTGGAAGGGACTAACAGAGCATAATTTAAACAAGTTCTCTTAAAAATTACAAAACTTAGAAACATTTATTAGCTTAAGCATGTTTTGCCATTACCTTTAGAAAAACCTGCCTCCTTCCTACATACTGAAAATCCCTGAACTTAGGAAGCAATTAGATGTTGTTTATAAAACAAAATGCCAAAAAAATGCTTTCCTCCAAAAAAGACTCTTGGCAAAGGACTCAGGATTTTTCCTTAATGCAAAAATAAGAAATTATACAAGTTAAGTTCCAGAGAATTTATACTGGCACATCTGATGACTGGGTGTATAGCTTTTTATACATACATATACATACATATATATAAATATATATATATACACACATATATATGTTAAAAACAGCAACTTTTTATTTAATACTAAATCTTTCCTTAAATTCGAGTATCCTGAGGAAAGCTCTTGACCAAAGCCAATAGAATCTGACAGTACTAATTATAAGACAGGACCATTAAACAGGTAAGACATTAATGCTGTGACAGAAGGACACTTTGAGTATGCTGGTATTGAATCAAGTTCCAATAAACACAGAGTTTGGGATATCTGCACAGTTCTGTTCCAAATCCAGATGAACAAATACCTGCTGAGCCAGGAAATTAACTTTTTATGGAATCCACTTGGAGCATCTTTAGCTAATGCAGCTCCAAAGGATGCAGAAAGTAGAAACTTCTTTTGAATATATCCTTCTTCTCTAGAAGAATCATGCAGATGAATTCTGAGATGTAAAGAGCAGATCAGAGACCTCTCACCCAGAACAATGAACAGAAATAAAGTGGCCATCCAGAGTTTCTATATCATCAAGTCCTTGTTATCTCCTAAAAGAAAAGTTATCTCCACAGAATTTTTTTTTACTCATTCATCTAGAACAGTATCATAGGCAGCACTGTCTTTTCCTTTATTAAAAAAAAACCAACAAAGAAAAGTAATTTTGCTGGCATGTTCCTAGCAATAGAGTACAAATTTGCAGAGATTTTTACTCAATCTATTACAGTATTTTCACTGTCAAGTTAGGGCATACATCAGACCACAAGAGATTTACAAGGCAACTTGAAGAGCCTTAAAACAAAGAATCTGGACTCTCTTTTACTCAAACCTCTCTGTTCATTGAGCCTGAAGTTGTCAAACAAGAACAAGACTTCAACTTGTTTATTGTTTATAGTGTGCTTATTTCTCCAAAACCACAAAGTGACAACAAATGACCCTAAAAGGCACCATAAAGGGCAAGAGTCTCAGTACCTTCTGTGGTGATCAAGTTCTTGTTCTGGCAATTTTCTTGCAGACAGAGAAGACAGATGATTAATCTGGGAGCACTGAGAAAGCCCCACACAACAGAGCTATCAAAATCACAGGGCTTCCCACTGAGACCCCTACAAATTCCCATTAAAACTGACTGACTCTTGTGTGTGCCACTGAACTGCACTGCAAGGACACAGACACACCCTGGGTTTCCTCTTTTCTCCCTTCTCCAGCTCCCAGGGGCTCACTGCTGTTGTTTTCCAGCTGGACAGTGACCCACCAGATTCCCTGGGGTCCCAGCAGGGTGGTCCAGCAGCAGGAATCACCCTGTGCACTCCCTGCTCTCAGCACTCCCCCAGAGAATTCTGCTCCCTCAGGGTCTCAGAGACAATTCCATAACTGCAAATTTGCTTTAGACATGTGGTGCCAAGCAAAACAATACCAGATTAATTAACTGCACCAATTAATACAATTCCAGAGGAAGAGAAAAGCGACGCCATCATTTTATTGTCTTTATTTCTTGATTCCCAAGCAGGAGCAGCCACCCTGGTTTTCAGCAGGGCTGCAGGCAGACGCTTCCCCAGGCACTGAGAGGAGCTGACAGCTCTCAGCACTTCAGCAAAAGCTGCCTTGAGATTCCTTAACAGAAGGAAAGAACCCGCAGCCAGATGAGAGGCATGTGAGGGAACGCATCCATTAGCACGTACAGGGAGATGTCTTGTTAATAGAAGACAGAAGGAGGGACAAAGCAGGCAGAGAAAGCAGCCAGCAGTTAGTCATTTTCTCACACAGATCATTTGGCTGGGAATGAGACACACATCAATCCAGCCTTCCTTTCTGCGCTTTCAGAGCCAGGGAAAACCGATACTGAAAAGCAAAACCGAACGCCAAAAGGGCTCTCATCAAAACTGCTCAGCACCCTCAGAAAGCCTCAAATAACAAACAGGGAGAAAATGCAGATTTTCCTCATAGTGGTTGCATAGGGCAGAGAACTTGCATTTTCAAAACCACCTTTTGGATTCAAAATCGCTGCTCTGTTTCAGATGTTTACTAGTGAAGAGTTAGAGGTTGTCACCTCCAAAGCAGAGCACATCACAAGACAGCCTAAGGCTGGGGAGGAAAAGGGGTGAGGACCCACCAAGAATCACTTTTACCATCAGCAAAACCCTTTCTCCAGCTCCTTCTGTGAGCATAAAAGAGGAAGAGATGGCTGAGCCTCCACAGTTTGCTTTGTTTGATTGGTTTATTTTAAAAAAGAAGGCATTTTGGAGGGGAAAGAAGAAAAGCAGAGCAGGGATAGACACTGAAGTCTTGGTTTTTCTGCTGTATCACCCCTTTATGAGGAGAAACACCATTTAGGAATGTTTAGTTTGTGGAATAGAACCCAAGTCTCACCCCAGCAGCACAGATCAAAGACCTGGATGAACAAGGAAATTGCTCAGCTGGCAGCACTGCCATCGAGAACGTGAAGTGCAATAGCCAAAGTTACTCATGCAGTTTCTTCAGGGAACAGGACCATAAATAAACAGACAGTAACCTGCCCTCTAATACTACCTTTAACTCAAATACAGGCATGTTTACTAGCAAACTAGCCATGTGCAAAATCTGCATGAGAATAAATTTGTTTAAGGAGATTCTTTGCCCAAATCATCACCTCTGATAATTCCTGAGCAAGTGTTTCCTGCATCCCTTTGCTGGCAGAAAGGATTTACTGCAGTGTTGATATTCACTCCAACCTGCTCTCCTGAAATGACATTTTGGCATAAAGCTGGTTTCAGCCACTTCTGTTTAAGAAAAGCTCTAGATAATATAGTTGCTCTGAACAACATTTAATAAACACTTGACTCATTGTTACTCAGCCCAATGACTTGTCACTGAACTTAATTTTAATAGCATACATCAAAGCAAAAGTATCCCTTTCTTGATGAATTAATAGAGCTAAAAAAAAAAAAAAAATCCTTGAATTGTCATGGGAATATTAGGATGCAGGATGCCCTTTCAAGGAGATCTGTAGCTTTGCATCTGGATGTTTTCTTCTTTTGCATTTTATAAAAATGAAGGGAAAAAAAAACCCCACTGCATGATTCATCACTATTTGCATGAAACTACAGCAAAATCAAGATATTAAAATCCATTTGTCACACCTTTTTTTTTCTTTTTTAATACTTTTCATAAGCCTATTTTCATAAGTCTTTTCATAATCTTCTTCTGTCCTGTGTTGGAAACAAGATATTGAGCCCAACAGGTATTTGATTTGCCTTAATATCACTATTATTCTCTTAAGACACACCAAGATAGCAAACAAGAACAAATATGGAAAGGTCAAAGAGAAGCCAGGGAGGAGGAAACCAGTGACAGATAAAGGGCCAGCTCAGCAGAAACACATTTTCCCTGTGAATAATGCTGGAAGTGGTAATAAGATACTGAAACATAATTCAACTACTGCCCAAAGTTTAGCTACCACACTAAAATTTCAGTCTGTCTGCAGATCCTAGGTAAATGCACCACTGAAGGAAAATCATCTGCAGATAACAGGACATGTAATACCTTTAAATATGTGTATTATGCATCTTAAATTAAGATTGATACAGCTGCAACTGATAAGGAACAGATTTTTCTAGGCACAAATAGAAGTTAGCTCTTTATTTGTATTTTTAGTAACCAGAGATGCCATGACTTAGAAATGAAACAAAAAACCAGCACAATACTTTAAACCTCTGAAAAAACTGTTTTAACTGATGTAACTCCAGTTTATAGACTTCCTGGAAAAGAAAGTCCAGTTGAAGCCCCAGATACCTGAACAAAGGAAAACTAAGCAGCCAGTTTGTCACAAGACTGCCCTGTTCCATCACACATATCAGAGAAACAACATCTGGTTTTCACACTACTGCTGGAGCCCCCTTCAAACCATTCTCCTTTGTCTGATCCACTGGTAAAACAACAGAGCTTTTATGGAATCCTGAATTACCAGCACTTTAAAGTTAATATACAAGGGGAAAGCTCTACTGACTCTGATTTTTTTTTCACATTTCTTTTAAGAAAAAACCATCTAAACATTGACCTGTGAAATCTGGTGACAACAGGGACTTTTATTATTGCAACTATGAGGTTTTTGGTAGCACAGTGTTTATACATCAGTGACTCTTGTTTTGTGAAGAAAAACAGAGCAGTTTCCACAAACTACAAGGATGCTCAGCATAATGAACAACTGCTTATAGCACTTCATTTTCTACATAATAATCATTTTCTTACATGGAACTAAATATATTTCAGGCAGTTTATTAATTTATAAACTTCCTCGTGTACGTCTCTGTGTTTCTGGCATCGCTACACACAGGCTGCTTAAAGTGTTGATACTCTGTGTCCTCAAACAGTTTCTAAGTGTCCTCATAATTGCCTGTCACCTGTAAAAGAGGTTTAGATCGATGCAAAATTAACATATGGTGAACAGATGGACTTGGAACAGACGTTTGCCGAGCAAGTACTCACACCAAAGACTTTTTGGCTTCAGTCTTTCAGGACCTTCAGAAAAGTCCTACTTGAAGCTCCAAGTCATAACAATCAGGTGAACATCATTCCTCAATGACAAGCTCGTGTTGCAAAAAGTTTTTTAATGCCCTGCTACAAAGAGAATGAGTACAAATGCAAGCAGGAGGTTGCTTATGATGATGATTGAAAATTAAACCAAAAAAACAATTAGTTAATAAGAAATATTGCAACTCCCCCAGTGTGGAAACTCTTCCAAATATTGCATTACTTACTGAGGAGGCAGGACAAGCGTTGTTGGCTGGGCTTTTGGTCTTCTCTTTGCAGAAACTCCCATCTGGTTGGCTGAACGTTTCAGAGACTGCTGATTCAAAAGGCCAGATGCCAGCCCAGCATGGTACTGCAACTGGATAAGAAAAAACATATATATATATCTATATATATATTAAAATACACTGCAGTACTCTCTCTGTGTCAGCTCTCTGCTACCTGTGGCACCTGATTCAAATTACAGCCAGTCAGGAAGTTAATGTGTGGCATTTCAGAGATATTGCTTGGTGGAAGACAATAGGGACAAAAGCACACGGAAAAAGTCTGCTGTGAAATGGGTGTGAGGAGAAAGTTATGCATTAGGGCAAGTAAAATGATGAATCAAGGACTTCCTCTCAAGTCTAACTCTGTTGAAACTTGGGCTTGCTTTTACATTGAGACTCTTTCTCCTCTCTAGGGACTAAACATTCTCACTTTAGGAAAAAGATAAGAGGAAGATAGATGCAGCCCTTTCACAATATAAACCAGCTTTTTAGAAATAACACTCATCTTTTTCTTCTTAAACATAAAACCACAAAACATTTGCAAAGGAGTTTCTACCACTGTAAAGAAAAATCTTGCTTTTAAAATCCCTGCTTGCACATCTCCACAGCACCGCAGAACAATTCACATTCAGCAGCTTTCTCCTCAAAACTTCTCTTTTCCTTGCCAATAAAAGACAAATTTCTGAAGGACACGACGTGAATCGGCAGGATTTGAGTGCACTCCCACAGCTCTCAGATTTAAGAACAGCTACAGGGCTCTGCCTGTCCTGCAACCACCTCCAAGTGCAACAAGTTCTGTTCTGAACACTTTCAATCACATCCTGAGCTCCCCCTTTTTGAACTGGAAGGGGGAGGAAGAGTCAGTGTCAGACAAATGTGATTTCCTGCATCATTCCAGTACCTGGATCTACGTGTTCATTACATTGTCTAAAGATTTGCTGTGAAAAAGCTGAATTGTTTCACACTTTAACACCTCTAACCCCATGGTCTGTACGTCAAAAATGGGTTATGGTCAGAAAGTATGATTTAAAATGTTCAGAAAATAAAGAGGTCTTAGACCAAGCTGAGTGAAAAGGAGGGAAGCAAAGCTTGGAATGATGATGCCAGTGTGACTCAGGTGTCACTGCCCAGCACATCCAGGATTTCCAACAGCTCCTGGTTCCTCTGGCTGCTCTGCCACGTGGCACAACATGAAGACACATCACATTCCTAATGGGAAGAGAGCTGTGCTCTGCCAGGGAAGGGGGAATTTTATTGCCCCAACCAATGGATTTTGCTCAAATGTGTTTTTCTCTGACAGTTTTCTGAAATAAAAAAAAATCAATGAGAGCGATGGAGGGTCCATGTTTGAAAGGTGATGTTTCAGTGTCAGGGGCTTAGTTTTCAATCTTCCCTGCCTGGATGTGCAGGGAGTGCAATATGCAGGGAATTAAAGGCAGAGACAGCTCTGGCAGAAGAGCCTGTTGACTCCAGAAATATGCTTTTCCTTTTCTTTCTTGCACCTATTTGTGCTGGTGACACCATTCCTGATGTTCCCTGTGCAGGTATTTCAGGTAAACAGCATTATCTCAGAGATGGAGGTAATCACCAGTACTAATCAGAGATGGATTTTAAAGGTAACCTCTTAAAAACATTTCATAACCTCCCAGCTAATGACATTTAGTGGTCAGGCATTAAAAAAACAACCAAAAAACTACAAAATGCAAAAAAAAAGAAATAGATTCTAAACCACAATTTTGTCCTCAAGGCCAAGTCCCAAGTGATAAAGTTATTTTTGTTAATTGTAAGTATTTCTTCATAATCTACCTTTGCTCTTAGGAATGCAGGTCCAACTGTCAAAACCTGTAAGGGCCATTAAATATTTACCAAACCATCTTTATAATGGGAGAAAAGGTCAAAGTTAATAAAACTGACAGGCAGCTTCTGTCCAGCTTGATTTATACATTATTAAAGCATCACACACTGTACTGCACAGAGTGCTCTCCTTTTTGGGGACAGGGGGTGTTCACTGAAGGGATCAGGAAATTGTTTCTTAATCATTTTTCTGAGGAGCAGAAGAAATACTGAAAACAGTGCCAAAGCAGGACCACAAAGTCAAAACTATGACCAGGAGATTCATGGTCTGATGGATAATCCAGGTGCCATTCAGTTCCCTTTTCCTCTTACAAAATAAACACCTTTATCTGCCAGCACTGACCATGAGAGCAAATCTCAGCTAAAAACACATCAATCCCCCCAAATTTTTGCTTGCTAACAAGAGAATGCCATTTCCAAACTCGCTTCAGGGAGAAGTGCTGAGATGCAGTGCCAGAGGATGCTGTGGGTGCTAAAAGGCTCATGCAGGGGGGCTGAGATGAGCTGGTGGGACACAAATCCTTTTTGGGGTTAATGAACACACAGAAACTACACAGGGCTCAAGGAGTCCTGAATCCAGGGAATGCTGGAAGAGCACTGGGGAGGAGGTTGTGGGCAGGTGCTACAGCTGGAGATGAGACAGGGGGTGGCAGAACTTTGGGCTGGAACAGCAGAGCTGTGTTCAGCCCCTCTGGGGGTCTGACACCCCAGGACCCAGAGCCACCAAAAATCCCAAAACTGCCGATGGTCAAACCTGCCCAACGCATTCCCAGCAACATTCCCAACAACCTCCCCTCTGCTTCTGTGCCCAGTGAAAGCAGAATGGTGAATACTCACTGAAATGAGCACTCTGCAGCACTAGGTAGTTGTGCAAATCATTCCCCTATCAGCTGTAAAGGAATTCCCCATCACTACTGCAAAGTGTCCACGTTTTCCAGCTTTGGGGAATTCCACCTGGCTTGTGTGAGGCTGAGCTCTTCCTAATGAAATCTTTTTCTGCATAATATCAATAAGATTGATCCATTTTCCCCAATACATGCAGATGAAATAGAAAATCTATTTCAGAAAACCAAGAAATCAAAACCAGCAACAACAAAAATCAATTTACAACGTTTAGCAGCCAGGACATACCCCAGTGCCAGCTTGTACAGGTTTATGATGCATCTCATGATAGCTGATATTTTTCAAAAACCTGCAGTTCCAAGTAGATGTGTGAATTTTACATTTTAAAATCAGAAGTGACTCTTCTTAGGAAAACAGGAAAGGTACTGAAAATAACACTTCAATATATACAAAAGCTTTATAGGAAGCTAAACAAAAATAGAACTTGGATTACTTCTAAATTATTTTTTTAAGATTAATTATTTTTCTACATTAATGGCCACATGGCTATATTTTCTACAACAAAATGCTATCATTAGTATTTCACATTTTTAGTGTTCCTGAGTATATGAAAATTATATTCATATATTAACAGCTTTTAATCTTCCTCACTAAGTGAAAAGCATCAACAGAGAAAGCACTTGGGAGTCACTTTTCTCACAGTTGTAATTGTAAGGAGGGCAATTTCTTCATCTACATAACATGTCTTTGACTTTCACAGGAACTATTTAAACAAAAAAAATTGTATTAAAGAATTTCAGATCTGGTTTAGCAGTGAAAGCATTAATATTTTTAAGAAGTTAGTCACATAGTATTTTTTCCTTACTCTACCCCAGTGACTCTTCTTACCAGAACTAAGGTAACACCTCCTAAAACAATGAAAATAACCAAAAAGAGCCTCCCCATCCCCCAAAAAATCCTGTCTTGAACAGATATCTTTTAGATTTGGAGCAGACAGAAAAGTTCTGCCAGAGCCAGAACCCTGCAGAAAATCCCCTTTGTTCAGCTGAAAAGCACCAAGCACATTGTGACACGTTTCCATCTTAGCTGTAGGGTTACTCTGCAGTTATGAAACCACAAACATGAGTACAGTGCTCATTTAAAACTTTGAAAACTAAAGCTTCATCATTAGAATCAAGCTGGGTCTAGAGGTCTTTAGTTTCCATAATTCATGGGCTGGAGATTTTGCATGTGCTGACTGCTGCCCAGACAAGAGAGAACACTGCACTTACTGACAAGGCCATCCAAAGTTGCAAAAATTGGTTGAAAGAAAGTAAGAATCAGGGGAAAAAAAAGAATAAGAGAAAAAGAAAAAAGCAATTGGAGCATTAGCAACTGGTCACATCAGCTCACAGTTGCACATTTACATTTTGCCATTAATTAAAGCTTCCTAAGCACCAACACTTTAAAAAGTGAAATCAGAAGAATGATTTTCTTTGTAATCACTGTTATTTCTTCCATTCTTATGCAAATACTTAGTGATCATATATATAAACAGAAAAACATTTTCTCAGATCTAGGTAATGTTAAGTTTATTTCCATTCCTCCAAGGAATGCCTTTTAGAGAGGTGGCTGCCACACACTCACCCACTGTGGCATTTTCTGAGTTCACTGCAATCCTGCACATTTGCCTCCTTTAGGATGCACAGTGCTCTGCCCCTCATCATTAAACAACTTCTCCCTTGCAGATGAAAAGGGATTTGTCTATTATGATAAAACTCTACTTGTTCTTTTGAAAAGAGCAACGAGCAAGCAAGCAGGACACTCCCACAGTTTCATCTCTGCAGACTACAGTAGGCAAGAGAGAAATTATACTACCTTAATTGATATTTTTAAGCTTTTTTCAGATAATGAGGCCTGTTTGGAAATTCTCTTTTTCTCCAAACAACGTTTGATCATTTTTAGGACAGCTGAATTCTTGACTTGACCAATACAGCATCAGTAAGCCAAAAGAAAAGTCTCCAATTTCTTTACTCATTGGTTTTCCTCTTGTTGAGCTGGCTTGCAGGCTTTTCAATTATTAGGAAAGTTAGACAGTGTGTCTTTGCTCCATTTTACTATTTAATTAAGACACTTTATTCTATTTTTTAAAAGCATTTATGCCCCCTGAACACCTTCCAGTTTACAAAAATATTTAAGCAAGAAACACCTATCCACGACAGGAGCAAAGGCTGCTCCCACCCTTTTCTTTTTTAAATCCCTGTGCAAAAGTTACTACACCTTTTGCCAAACACCCTGAGCTGACAACTGTGACAATAATGAGCTCACACTTCTCACTGTCCTTTCTCATGCCTGGGCTGGGTCTTGTATTGCAGAGAGATGCCACAGCCTCATCCTGATCAATAAATTGGATATGGAGCAGCCTGGGAACATCAGTCCTGCACAGGGCTTCTCTCTTAGGTCTCTCTTCTCCCTCCCTCCCTGACCTAGGGAGCTCAAAACCAAGTATTTTTATTGACACAATAGTAAGAAATGCATTGATACACATCCCTGTTTCTTTTAATGCTTTGTCTTTGCTACAGGTTTTATTCCATTGTCTCTGAACTCCTGTTTTTGCTGAGAGTGCTGTTTTAATTAGTGTCAGATTTCAGCCCTAAAGTGTGTTCTTCCCATACTTTTCTTTCTAAAACACTGAAGTTGTGCTGATGAATGACTGCTGATGAATGTTCCCTCATTCCAATACTGCTTGCAAGTCTTTGGCTTTTAACCATGCAGAGATAGCAAATCTCGTGGCACTTTCTTCAAGGAATTGGTCAAAACTTCAGCATCTGCATCCTTGCTGCCAATAAAATGACCTGCACTGTTCAAACTCTCTGCAAAAGCCACTACCTCGTCTCCATGTTTTTAAAAAAAGTCCTGAATCCATTTAATAAAGTGACATATTCTTGCTTTTTAGATAATGTCAACACAAAGGGACACTAGACAGCCACCAGGCTGAATTTTAAAGGGATCTAGTGCTTGAAATGGATAAAGAGGCAGAGTAATCATAATCTGGGGTTACAAGCTACTTTATTTACTCTTTAGAAGAATAACTGTATTTTATGCTTAAAATGTTTATACCTCCAGGTATTCTGAAGGGTTGGAACACACACAATTACTGAAAGATAACTAAATGAACTGGCATTTATTTTGTTGTATATGCAGCTACCATATAAACATAACAGAATTACAAAAAGCAGAGCAGAATTATTACACTGTGTTCTGCATCTAAATGACAAAATAAAAGCAGGTGCAGTAACAAACAGCAGCATTTTCAAGAAACCCTGAGCTGAAGGCTGGTGCTTGGTACAGAGATTGTCCAGAATAGGTAAATGGTCTCAGTGCCACTCTGTGGAGTGTATTCACAATTGTGTGCTCCTTTAATGGACTTCATTAAAGTCTAAAAACCCAAGAAGTGCACATGATCAATATCTGACAGAAAATCCTAATTCCTTTTTGACAGAAGCATTATCTTTGTATAGGACAAGTAATCTGTAGCAGGGCAAAGTCATCATTAAACTCCAAGATAAGGAGACAATTAGTACCTTCCCCCAGAGCTCTGTGCTCCCTTAAAGAGTAACCAGAACTCTGGAGACACTGCTCTCCTGCTAAAATTAGTATTTTCTAAAGCCCCAGACTAAATCTTTGGTGTCAGGGGCTCAGGTGGCAGCTGTGTCAGTATGAAGAATGACCTGCTGCCTCTGTGATGGGTGCTCAGGTGCCTAGATAAGAAATGGGAAGATACTTTAAGCCTAAATGGCAGAATAAAGGGCTGCAATCAGGTACAGAAACACTCCCCAAACTGTCCAGCACCATGCCATGATTTGCAGCTCTGAGGGAGGTATTCACTACAGCAAACAAAGCACTGTACAGACAAATCAAGAAATTAATACTCTGCAATAAAATGTCTAGATGGTGCAGTTTATGTAAATCCAACCAGCACAGTGCACAATCAGACAGGCAGTCAAAGCAGAGATGGGGAAACCCATTAGTGGGAAGGCAGTGGAACAATAACAACACCCAGTACTTGTGCTGCTGATTTATTCTTTCCCTAACTCATTAAATTTAATTATTTCAACTCCTGTTAAAAGCCTTTCCTTAGCTTTAGCCACTTGCACAATAATTAAAAGGAACAATATCTTCAGACTTTAGGCAGATTCCCATAGTGAGTGTCTGACAACAGCCCAGCTGAGGGTTTTCCTGGCAGCACAGGGAAACCTGGCTTTCCTCAGCCTCCTGTGCCTTTCCTGAAGGGGAAATTGGAAGATCCCAACCCCACAGTTCCTCCCAAGGCTCTGCTGAGCTACATCAGACATCATCACTCTCTTCTGCTCCAGGTGACCACCCTGCTGTACCAGCAGAAGGGGTTGAAGGAATATTATTTAAACTGAGCTGAAGGTGCCAAATTAGGAGCAAATTCTTTCCTAAATGGTTACTTTTGCTAATATTTTTCTTTACATCTAGCAGGCATCCTAAAGCAAGGCTGCAGGGGATGCTGATTTCCAGCCTGCCAGCAACAAGCAATTAAAGCTGGAGACTTCTGGAACAGAGTGCATGAGGCCTATTTCCCTATTAGAACATTCCTACTACAGAATTTTCATGATCAGATTAATTTATCCACCTTTTCTAGACACTATGAAGTAACCCACAGAAAATATTCCTCCACAAAGAGGAGCAAATCTTAAATTAAAGGTCACTGCTACCACTAGCTTGAATAAGAGGTTTTAACTCTCACCCTTCCCATGCAACACCAGGGACTTTTACAGAGACAAACCCTGGAATCTCACAAACCCACAGGTGTCTGGAATTTCTGAAAAATCAGATTAAAAGATATTTAAAGTTAGACATCCAAAAAATAAGAAGACAATTGATAGAGGTCTAAGGCAAATTATTTCTTTAGACATCAAAGAGTTAAGTTATGAATGTTTTTGGGAAGGCAAAAAGAATCTATCAGGCTTGATTGATAAAAGTGTAGCTTTTAACTAAGACTGAAAAAATGGAAGACTGGCAACATTCTTTTCCAGAATAATATGCTTCCTCTGCTTTTTTTCAGCATAGTGCACATAAATCAAAGAAATGTTAAAGAGGCCCATACATCACAAGCTGGCATTTCTAAACTATTTACAAAATCTGTAATAGTCAAGAGGATGGAAAACACAAAAGTGTGACCAGCAAAGTTCCTGAAAGAATAAAAGGCAGTGCTACCATCCCAGCAGGGTAAAGGCTGGAAACAATGACTGTAGACTTTAAAACCATCAAAGTGAGACAATCCTGATAATGCAAGCTTGCAAAAAGCAAACAGGATGGTTTTATCAGCCAAATCTGGAGCAGAGCACTGAGTGCCATGTCCAGGGATGGTGACTTCACCTTCCTGGCCAGCCCCTTCCAATGCCTGAACTCCCTTTGTGTGGAGAAATCCTTCCTCGTGTCCAACCTGAACCTCCCTGGCAAATGCTCCAGGGTTTGAAGCACAAAAGCAGGGCTGACCCCACTGCAGCCAGCCAGCCCCAGAAACAGCAGAACTCCAGTGCTGAGTTTTGCATCCATCACATTTTCACATCCCCACATCCATGCACACAACAGATTTCAACAGATTAGGTTTTTCCTCAACTTTTACAGATGAGAATCCCATCTCCCCTTCTGAAAGGAAAGAAGTGGATTATGGAAAGTTTATGTGTCCATCTGTTGGAGATGTCACACTCTGACTAGAGAGTGCAAAAAGCACAGAGATGTTTTACAACCAAATCCCCAACTTAGTGCAGTCTGAACGAGTGGAAGAGCCATATGCTTTACAAAAATACACCTCTTTTGCTACACATTTTTGTGCCACAGCACAAAGAGTAACAGTTCGGAAGCTGCTGCAATCTTTATTTCTGAAAATAGATCACATATTCTTACTCTCATCTGCCACACTCGGGTGAGTTACTGATGGGAAACAGCAAAAACAAGGAAATACTAGTGTGGGAAATGCAAACTAAAGACACTGTGCACTGCAAGGAGTTACCTGCAGCTACAGAAAGGGGCAGCTCAGAGAGCCTGGGACTGGGATGATGCTCAGCAGAAGGTTTGGTACAACGACACATGAAATGCTTTTACAGTTTTCTCTGTTGAAGACTTGCAGTGGGAGCATTTGAGATGAAGCCAGGGGACCTCAGAAATATCTTCAGGAGTTAAACAAATGGAATACACTTCATCCTATTTTCATGGGAGCTTATAATGATATTATAATTAACACAATTACACCACAAGATTAATAGCCTTTAAAACGCTCCCAGTCATTCATTACACTCCTAATTAAAACTCTCTTTTGGTGCTGAGCCAGCAAGAAATATGAAACAACACGCTAGCAACCATATAGAAGTATACAAGGTATTATCTTTACTGTGCTGGTGTTTCCATAGTCACAATTCAGTGAGCAGTTGTTTGGGTTTTTTTAAAATATAAAAACAACAAGAAAAAGGAACAAGATCCACTTTAGACGCTCCAACACCTGCATCAGCATATCAGCTCACTACAGCTAACCAGTTTATTTCCAGTTTTGCTGCAACAGTTAAGGGCTTCTACAATAGCAGATGCCTTTCCTCCCACACATCAATTAATTTGCAAATGCGCTCAGGTTGTAGAAATAATGAAGTGCTGAATGCTTCTCTATTGACAAGTTTTGCTGTCAGGAGGTGGATGCTGTAGGCGAGGTGCTAAAATCCTCTGCTTCTCTCTGCATGCCAAAGGAAAGGCAGCACATGAAACTTGGACATGAAACTTGCTGGACAGCTAACAGGGCACATCAATTATTTGATTTATTCCTCTCTTGCTGGAACCAAAAGGAAGGCATCCTCTCCAAAAGCTTTTTGTTGTATTTATTTAGGAATTTATAACACACATTTTTACAGGGAGGAAGGAGGTTTTGTGCTGACCCAAGAAACATTGTATGTTTGAGGAGAAAAGTAGTGCTTTTCATGTATTTTTAGGTATGCTAAAAAAGTTACATTAAAATTAAGGTTATAAATGAAGAATTCCGTAACTAGGAAATGCTTCATAATGCCTGTGCAATCTAAATCAGTCTGCTTGTGCTAAGGATTCAGACTTTCATTATGTGCTTCTTTCCAGACCTCAAATTCCCACAGTCTGCAGGATCTCATGGAGGAAGAGGCAGTTACTCAGCACCCTTTTCATGCACAGAATGTTATTTGCAGGATCTCACACAATGCCCACACTTCTCCTCTCAGATGCCTTCTACCATATTTTCCTGCTTTATCCTGCTTCTTTACAAATACTGTTAAATTTACCTTCACAATTCTTATTCCACTCATGCTGGGTGTGGATCTGAGGAATCTCAGATTTTTAAGAACACTAAATGTTTTTACTACTTACTATATTTGTAGAGTAGAGTTGCCATAGATAATGACTGCAGTCAGGTGCTGAGCAAGTCTCTGCAGCAGCCAGAAGAGGCTTTGAGCCAGGTCATGGCAAGGTTGGAATCTCTACCCCCACTTCCATCACTTGAAATAAAGGATCAGTCTGGAGCAATTCACTGTAACTTTCTGCCTGGACCAGTCACTAATTAGAAATAAAGCACATCCTGCCAGATATTCTCTGAAACCAAGTTAAAACCAGAGACACTGAGCTTTCAATTCTAAAGAAGGTAAATCCCAGAGTATTCCTCTCCAATTCTTGCCATGCTAAATTAAACAGGTGTTTAAACCATCCACCTCAGCAGCAGCCCAAATTTGTTAAACTTTTATTTTAAATTACTGACATTTTTGTTTGTTTTGTTTGCTGTAATGAAGAACCCTCTTACCCATCTTTTCCCCCACTAGATGTTGGTAAAAAGCAGGTGACCCATCCATTATTTTTTTCCTTCATGAGTGGAATAAATTGACTTGTTTGATCATACAGAAAGAGCACAGGAGCCAGTTCTCATGTCTCTCAACTAGAAAACTCCCTATTAATGAGCACTAGATAAATGGTAACTAGGTAGTTTTGCAATTAAAATGATGTTTTAAATAATTTTTAAGTATTAATACCTGAAAACGTTATTAGTAAAGGTACTACCAGGTAAGGAAATTTGCTGTTAAAAATAGATGATTTTCTGCTTTTTAAAATATGCAATTTTCAAGCTGACCTTGTACCTTTTAAATTTTTATAGCATCTTCAGTTCCAATTTGAGATTTTCAGATGGGGTAGGCAAACCTTCTTATGTTCTGTATTAAATGCAAGACACCTCCTTGGCATGATCTGGATTATTAATAATATAACAGTACCAATTTCAGGAGCAGCACTGTAGCATCAACACATGCATACCTACATGAATCAAAAATTAACCATGTACATCATGGAAATCTTTAATATATCACAAGAAAAAAGCAGTTCTAAGACAGCTCAAAGACAATTTGAAATTTCCTCTTTTGCCATACAAGCACATGACCTTGTCACGCCTCACAAGGTAACACTGATGTAGCTGATGCAAGAAAACATATGCTTGTCTTTACTGGGCTCAAAATAGGAACAGAGGGGTAGGAGAATGATACTCAGGGCCAAACCCAAGCTTCTGAAGACCAGACTTGCAGCTGTCACTGCATTGAGCAAAAAAAAGTCCCTGCCCACACAAGCCCCACAGGATTCCTAACACTGACTTCCACTACAGAATGGGGAAAATACTTTCTGGAAATTACAAACATTAGAGATTCATTACTTAGCTAGGAATCTGCACTGGTGTTATCACAAGGTTTTAAGACTTGGAGATTGAGCCATTTTTATGTTGCTGTGGCATACAGTTAGAGCCACGGGAAAATAGAAATTATTTTTCATGGATTTCAAAGGAGACCGACATATATTTGATTTTCCATGCACTGGCTGTCTTGCAGGCACTCTTCAACAATCCAATTACCACTTAAATGTTGGCCATCTAGCCCACAGCCATTTCAGATCCTCATTTAAACCTGGACATACCTTATTTCTGTATCTTGATAATCACTATGAAAATCCTACCAGATCAAAGCCCAGCAGTTTATCAGTACCTCAGTTCAAGGCACCAAGTAAACAGACATTTCTCTCACTGCTTTGTGGACTTTATTACTAATGAAGTAAAAATTGCAGGCATCAATCTATTGCTTCAGATGGCCATCATCAGAAAAATAAACAGAAATGTGGCTGCTCACAGTGGCTCATCTGGCACATTCACAGGAAGGTAAATTAAAAGCACTAATGACAAGCGAGGGAATAACATTGGATTGGAATAGAAAATGCATTTACACAGCTTCATTCAACCAAGGCTGTGTTTCCTCCCTCAATCATAAGATAAACAAATATCAGTGATTGTTTTAACTACTTCACCCATCTCTGCTGAAGGCCACACTGGCTACAAGACCCTAGAGAAGAATGAACAATTTTTTCTGAATGCACCCAATACTAAAGAAAAAATGAACGGAGGGGGGAATAAAAAAAATATCATCACAATATTACTTAACATCTTTAAAGAGCCAGTGAGGCTCTGAGGGAGTTTTCCTTTCTTGCACTGCATCACTCAGTCCACAGCTGTTATCACACCCATCCCTATGGAGCACGGAGCCTATCACTGCAGTACTGGGGGTGCAGAACACTGGAGAACCACTGGGAGTAGGAATGTAAAAATGCATCACACATGTAAGAAAAAAAACCCCAAACCTGTATCTTTTGAGCTTGAAGACAGACAAGGAAATCACATTTAAAAAAACACCTGATGCAACTGTTACATTCCAGTTACAGCTGGAATTTTATATTACAATTTCGAAGCAGACACGAGCCGATAAATTCAGCATTAAGTTTTCTGAAAGTATTCTAAACTCTTTAGCAGTGCATGTACTTACACAACCAAAAAGGATCTTTCTGTATGAGCTCACAGCACCAGCAATATGACAAACTAGTGTGCATTTAAGGAAACTGGGGCGGTGGGGGAGCGAGACACCACTTCTCACAAATGATGATTTTTGAACTTGTTTCCATCACTTCTCCAGCTACAGAATCTTTTTTTAATGAGGACATTACCTACCTACCTCACAAAGTTTGTTTTATCAAGCCAATAATTCAGCAACATGAACAACTGACAATTCTCTCAACTATAGTTTTTGCCTGAGGCGTTCACAAAAACATAAAAGAGCAAGGAGAAGTTAAAAATGGTGCTGGAGAGATGAAGCCTTGCTGGCGGCACGCTGAACAAACAGGAACAATTGAAAGCTAAGGAGCAGTCAGTAATTTATACTACTGAGCCCAGTGCCTGGACAGTAAGGAAAACAGATGGCTCTGCAATATGGAGATGGCTCCATGAAAAGCAGTCAGCACAGGGATGCTGCAATAGCTCAGCAGCAATAGTTTCTGCCTGGCTGTAAGAGCCACTGCACACCGAATTCCATCATTTCACAGGACAAAACAAAAGAAAAGTAAACAGGAGTAAAAGAAAACTTAGTTCTTATAACAGTTGGCCTATATTCCATGACAAAGCGTGGGCTCCTTCAGAGTTTTTCCAAGAGTCCTGCATAGACAGTTCTGTGCAAATAAATGAGCTCCATCCACCCGGCAGGAGCAGCGCTGCTCTTCCTGTCCCGGCCCCCTCCCAGGAATTCTGCATCACACCAAACGTCTCTGAACGTCAGCTATTTAGTTCTACTTTTAGCTCTGCTTTAAATAAAAGTGTGTGGAGTGCAAGCTGCATAATGAAGGCTCAAAACCATGGAGATGGCACAGACAGCACCGGGCAGCATTACCAAGCTGAGGGGGCTTTAGGGTTTGCTTTTCTTTCTGGCTGACTTATTTACATGGAACAAAACCAAAATTTGCCAAAGGAACTTTCCAACTCCATCCTAGAGGAGACAAGAAGCTGGTTCCAAATCGAAGTGGCCCTTTTTGAGCCTTGAGGAAATACCCAGAGGCAGTGGCAGGAAACACATCAACAAACACATCAACACAGGAAGAGCGGGTGAAGGAGTTCTTGACAAATGCGTAAGGACCTCAAACTAATTTTTTTTAAGTATTGCATTTCAAGGCCATCGTGACTAAGCAATATACCAGTTATGCAAGGACTTAAAATAAGCTAAAAATCTAGCACAAAACTTTTCAGAAAGGCCAAAACATTATAAACTCTTTGACCGTAAGAACCTCTTAAAATAAATATATACTCACTATGGAATCGGAGCACAGGTGAAAGCCTCAATTTAAAGCCAAGCATAAGATCCTTCTTCCTCTGCAAGTTTCCTGTGATAAATCAGGTTGTTTAAAGGGCAAGCTCTGTAGCTGGATTTAGCAGAGGAAATATCATCTTGCCTTGCACACCATGACAGGTGATGCTACTCAGCTACAGATTATGCTGACACATTCCTGTTTCACCTACAGGATTGTTCTAATTTAAAAAAAATCCACTAAAAGGAGTGTTTTACTGTAGAATATGTCTATTATTTTTCTTAAATCAAAACTCACTGACACAGTTGCTGATGGTGGTAAAAGGCCTCTGCACACAGTTTTTTTACAAATGTTTAGAATCCAGCATGAGCACACAATTGCCTGAACTTGAGGTAGGCTTGCAAAACTCAAAAGCACAAGTTTATCATCACTCTTAGGGAGTAACCAAATATTATTTTTCTTCAAAGTAATAACCAAATAGAAAATCAAAGCATTTTAAGTAAGATGCTTTCAGATGTATTTCTCTTTTTCCAGACTTAAGCCTGAGACACTGTACAAGAATTAGCACAGAATCTTTGTGTACAGTCCCAGCATCCTCCTGCCAGGACTGCGGCCACTGGCACTGCTCTTCTCAAGAAAGCAAATATTAAGATTGATTAAACACCTTTGTTCAAGTACTCTTGATAATAAAGGGATTATTCTTCCCCTCTTCTAATGGGTATTTTATTCTGGCAACTGATGGATCATATATTAAAGTGCTTCAATTCCAAGCAGCATCTGCTGCTACAATTACCAAACTGAAGGAAGAAGGGATATAAAGCCCTGTGATTTGAAGGAAAAAACAAGAGAAAAAGGCATAAAGTCAACATGACACTAACAATCCTACTGACAGGTTTTTCTGACTTTGCAAACTTCCTTTCACACAGAAGCACTCTTTCATAACCTGACAATTCCCTGCAGCCTGAAAAGCCTCATGAACATGTCACAGATTCTTGTTTTCAACCTCTCTGAAGTTCCTGCAAGAATCTTTCTAACCTACTGGTCAGGATGACATCCAACTGCAGACATGAAATTAATAACTGCATTTGTAGTACCCTTCTTAAACTACTTCTGCCCTTTACAAGATTTATTGTTTCCTTATGTACCCTTTCAATGAAGACAAACAAACATCAACAAGGGTTAAAAACAATAAATAGATTTAAGCAACTTGCAAGAAAAGAAAAACCAACTTTGACTTCATCAGTCACTAAGAAAACCACAAAGGACGTGCTGCTACTCCAGTTTGATCATGCAAGTCTCTGAAAACTTTCCCTGGTCCATTATTTATTTAGGAATAAAAACCCTTTCCATCTTTACCCTAAGAGTAGTGAACATGAGACATTAGTTTTCCAGGCTTCACAGTGGCTGACAAAGCAAAACACAGACTGAATTTAGGCAGCCAGCAGAGCAAGAATCTCTGCAAAAGGGCACCTTAAATAAATGCACAATAAATGTCTCCTCAGCCCACTCAAGCAGAGCCTTCAGCCACTGCTCTGTGTCCATGAAGGCTTTAAAAGCAGGTCATGGATGCTGAGAGAAAAGCCATAAACCTTGATTTCCATCCATCTGGGAATTCCTACATTTTGCAAGTTAGCACATATGAAAATGCACTGAGGACAGTACTCTCTGAGTTCATTTAGGCTCAGAGAGTTCTACTACAAAAACCTTTGTAAAACAGTTAACACGACCTATGACAGATTTTTGAAGGAATGTGACTCTTAAAAAGAATCATCTTTCCATGTTCTGCTAACACAACAAAACCCTTTCCATAGCCTGACCAGCAGAAAATATCCATTTACTAGCCACAAAAATAAAGTTACTTTGAAATTTGTTTGAAGATTAACTAAAAGTATCTGCAATGCTGTACTCTCTGATTCAGGAACAGCTCCCATGCCATTAAAGCCTATTCCATTTTAAACAACTTGTCCCCTGTTATTCCATGGAAGATCCACACAAGTTTATCGGTACAGGAAAAGAGCAAAACTTCATTAATAAAGCCCTATCACATCAATACAGCAATAATATGGTTCATGAGGGAACAAACTTTAACAGTCATGTGTTTTGGTTTAACCTAAATTAAATCTATTTCCCCCATCAAGCCCTTATTCATTTCAAGACTCTTTTACTTTGCAGTGAAAATTAATTTTATCTGAGCAGGTGAATATTCCATGTCCCCATTGCTTTTAATTCATGCAACCTGCTATGGTAACACAGTTGTTTCATTTGGGCTCTTGCAAAAAAATAACAGGAAATTTATTCACCTGTTTGTGCAGATATTGTTGCCTATTACATGGAAATACGACTTTGAAACACCGTATTTACAAAGAGAATATTCCAAAGCTGCCAGGTCTCTATGGACATCAGTACAACACCAAGTGCAGCATAAAACAGGAGTAATGAGAAGTTCTTTTGAAGGTCCCCAGACATGAAAGGGGGCTCTGCTGACTCTCTGCACCTGTGCTGCTCTTTGAACGGACAGAATCATCCCTGGGATGCACCAGCACAAGCAATTGTGTGCATTATCTAACAGGACAGCCAGACTGCAGCTCTCCTCACAGCTTTTCCCTGGAAGAGAGATTTGTTCCTTCCAAACCCACTGGGTGCAGTGAACTCCTCTCTGCTCCAGCTCTTCCAGAGGGAAAGTATTGGCTTGGAGGAAATAACAACTAAGTATGTCCCTCATCGACAGCAGAAAGCGAGCGCATTGACTTGTGCCCTTTCTGTATTGATGCTCTGGCTGAGTAAATGAAGATGTACAGGGGAAAAGCAAAGAGCACCACAAGCAGCTATGTGACCCAGAAAAGCACAGTAGCAATTTTATATCTTCTTCAATCTTCCTGAAATGTGATTACAGTTGACCTTTAAATCTAGTAGATCAACCAATCGATTCTGCTGGAACAACCCCGTGTGTGATCTAAGAGCCTGCCCATGCTTAAAAAACTTCCTGTGCCTGCCTGGCATAGTCATTTCATTTCCTTGTAAAAGTTACCAAGATTTGTCTAAATTGATTTTACTTGCAAGAAAAACACACCATCAAAACTGCAGCATCAGCAGACACTAAAGGTCTTAGATTCTTGCAGGATGAATGCAATATCAATACAATTAGGATGTATCCATATGAGGTACACAAGAGGGATGGAAAGAAGATGTTTCTAATCTCACTTAATCCTAATGCAGACCCAAGGCTGCTTTTTTAGACTGTGGGAAAAAATAAATACAAGGAAAACTACAAACACTCCAAAGTATTTGCCAGGCAAAACATTGAATTTGGAACGGAAAACGTATTTAACAGCTCTTTAGGAAGTAAAGCTTTAAAGCTTTCCTGTTGTGTTGGATGATAGTTTTACTTCAGCTGATAAATAGTCTTTAAAAAAAAAACCACCTCAAAAGAGACTTTAGGATGGTGTTTGTCCACAGTGGGCTTGGAGTGAGGAGCAGCAACACCAGGGCTGCTGCTCACGTGCATCCTCTCCCTCACATTTCTCTGAGCACTCACTCTGTAGCACAGCCCTTATTTTGTAGTTAGATATTTTACAGATGGAAAAAGTCATGCACAACAAAGACTTGTGAAACCTCATCCAGCATGCCAAGGCCAGAGGAAAGTGGAGGATGGATCCCTTCAGTCCCATGACAAACTTGGCAATGCTGCTGGTTCCCAAAATCCTCCCCTGAGAAGTGTTTTGGGAAGTCCACATCACACACTCGTGTTCACAGAGTCAACTTCACAGCAAGTTCTTCCAAGCTGAAAGTTATTAACTTCACTCCATGTTACATGCAGGGTGTCCAAAAGAAGCAGAAAATTGGAAATGAAAGGTTAGCTGGTGCTTTATCAGGCACAAGAGAGCTTAGAGACTTGATCAGCTCTGTGATCTATGAAATTTCTACAAACAGCTTTGGAAGAAGCAGCAAGCAGTGCAGCCAAAGGGAAAAAAAAAAGAAAAAAAAAAGAAAAAAAGAAAAAAAATATGGCACTGAGCAAACTGAAAATGCTACACTGAAAATTCTGAAAATACAAGATTTGACTCCAGAGTAAAACTGAAGCAGAAGGCAAAGCAGAGAACTTGTTAAGTCTGAGTGCAGAGACAACTGCAGAGAAGACTCTAAATAGAACCCAACTGAAAGCAGATGGGTAGGGCAGGGAACATCAGAATAAAAATCTAACTAATGGTAAAACACACAGGGATGTTTTTTCTCAAAAGAGAAACATGTACCCACCCTCAGTGAGGGATAACCTCAGAGGGAGCAGGAAGCCATTATCTTTATAACTGCAGCTTATCTGATACAAAAGTGACATTTCCTCTGAATGAGGAATTCTTTTTCTATAAAGAAAAGCCACCATCTGAAATGAGACAGAGCCCAGTAACACTGCAGTAGTTGAGAATGTCATGATTTCCATCAGAAAACTGTTTTGCAGAGATCAGGAACAGCTGTTTCAAACTGAATTAGACTAAAACTGGAAACAAGCTGTCAAAACCCAAAAAATATATTTTATACATAAAAGAACGTATTTGATTCAGCTGTTTTATGGTGGTGGTCAGCCAAAAGAGAAATAAAGTAACATTCTGAGATCCAGACATTGCCACAAAGATTCTCTCATTTTAACACTCTTTATGTAGATTTATTCCTTTGAGCATTTGGAATAAGAAAAATGTCAAACAGCTCATATCACAGATTCTTGAATATTTTCAAACCATGGGCAGTTTAAAACAGTTTAAAGACACCTGAGGACTCTTGTTGCTCCAGTCCACATTCTCTGCATCTTCTGTAGCAGAAACAGGCTGGTGCAATAAGGAAAATATACTGAATTGATATTGACATGAAAAGATTAAAATAATTCACTTTAACCCACCACTTGTGGGTAATAGCACATGCATCCAGCTCCATTTTGTGCATGCTTGCAGATCCTGGGAGGCTTTTAGTGGGTATTTTCAATATTGATTTCCACAGGAATTGCAGTTTCATGTAATGAGAAGTAAATACATCTATTTTAGAATATACTATAAAATGTCACATCAAGATACAATTCCTTTGTGTCTAATTGCCCATGCAGTACACAGAGCACCTTTAGTACTCTGCCACTATCAGTTACAGGAGCTTAGAGAATCCACATACAACAACCAAATTAATCAAGACTGCACTGGTTTTGAATAGAACTATTTGTTCCAAAGCACAAGTGAGAACATCAAAGACCTCTGTGATTTTATTAGGTGCTGTAAGATGTAGCCATTAGACCCTGCTTGCCAGCCAAGTCTGAGGTAATCTTGAAAATACCCTTAGCATTTCAACATGGTCATTACTTCTCATAATGATGATTCATGCTAATTCCATCTAATAAGGATATTAGTTATTACTGTCAGCTTGTCAGCAGATGGGCTTTTGAAGAAGAGGTATCTGAGAACAAGCAAATTCATGAGCATATAAAAAAATGTACACCCCAAGAAATGCATTTTTAACTCACTAGAAGACCAGGCAATCATGCAACTGCAGCCATTTCTCCTCTCAGATTGCTCACCCAGTACAGATTTAGGCATTTTAACTCTTGTAACTCAAGGGTTTAAGTTTCAGCACATCCAGTGCAGCTCCAAAGCATGACTGAATGCTACACACTCAGCCAAGAACTTCACAAAAGAGCACAAGGTAACTGCTGCTCAGGATACAGAAACTTTTGATCTTTCTGTGAAAAGATCAAAAATGTCAAAGACTAGCACCTGGTAGAATCAATCAGCTTTCATTAAATCTTCTTTTATTAATTCAGAGGACATCTTTTGCCACATATACTGTAACTGAACAAGTGTCAGGATAAAAGATTTATTCATGTTTTTTGTTTCTTCTGCAAGAATCATTACATTCAGGCATTTAAAATTAGATTAAATGAACTGCTATAAATGCTTGGGCTAATCTTGTATCAGCAAAGGACATGATAACATGTACTGATAAGTGACTTTATTTCCAGAAATTCAGGATTTGACAACTCTAGTATATTTAAATGCTAGCTCATACCCAGAAAATATATCAGCAGCAAATGGAGTTGGGAGTGAAGCAGCTCTGAGTGCAATGATCATATTCTGAACTTTTCTCTATTTTCCTATCAATCCCCAACCCAGCCCAACCACGGCACCACTCAGATTCCAGGAGAGCCAAGACATGGTTCTGGAACTGCTCCAGAAGCCTGAGAGCAGGCTCAGAGTTCCCCAGCCTACAGTTCTTACCCAGCAATGGTCCTGATGTCATGGTCTGTCATTCCTCATTCACATTTTTCAGCTGTCACAGAGCCACAAAACACCTTTGTCCAGGGCAGGGCTACTCTTCCCTCCCAGGAAAACAAAAATCAGTCTGCACTGACCCCAAGGGACAAGACATTTTGAGAGTCACCACAGACCCTCAGGTTAACAAACCTTCAGCACCAGCAGCTCAGTATTAACTCCAGCTGAACAAAAACCTGCTGCCACCTTTTTGCCAAATGCACATTCCCACAAAGCAGCAACCAGTGGTCAGAAATGCAGTTTTGATTACATTTACACAGACTAGTCTCAATTTTATTAGCTGTTAAACCATCTCCGTGTTTTGTTACCCAGTTATCAACAGCATGAGATCAGGATACAATGGGGAAGAACTGAGCATTGTTTATATGCAATTCCAACAAATAAATCCACTGTGAACTGTCTGGGGGAGGGGCAACTTCAGTAACTTCAAAAGAAAACTCAAAGAACACAGATGAGTGTACTTCTGCATTAAAAAATACCAAATAACAGTCACAATAAAAGAACTGAGAACAACAAAAGCAGAGAGCAACAGGGTGACATCATTAAATTTTCCATTTTATTTGATTTCCTCTAGAAGCTACAAAAAAAATCTTTTCCATATGAAGAATACCTGTGGGATGCTTATCACCTGCATCAGTTATTTTATATTAGCCTTCATATTCCTTGAATGCCCTTCATATGAAGGTCAGCAAATGCTTTACAAACATCTTTAATTTGCCTCAAACAAAGTGAGAAAGTCTCTGAAAACATTCTTTGTGTTTTCATGGTGGCACCCTCCACGAGATGGTCAGGCTTTATCACCAGCAGTCTGAGGCAGGGAGAGCTGAGGCAGCAGGAGAACTGGAAATTCAAAGGAACGCTGGGTCTGTGGCTTTCTCACAAGGCTGATCTGTCCTGCATATTCACCAATCAATCCCCAGACAACATGGATTTCCAGTTACACTTTGTTGTAATCCTCAGATTCTCAAAGTAAAGCCTTTTCTGCTGCTCTGATGGCTGTACCATGAGTTACCCAGGCCACGTTTCTGTGTCTGTGCCTGGCTTAGCTGCACTCACACTCAATACAAAGCAAGCCAGTTTTAACTGGGTTTGATGACCACATTATACAAGTGAAAAAAGAAAAGTGATCACTGCTTTATAAATTACATATTTGAGCCATCCAGGATGAATTGTATGAGGAGTTCTTGCAGGGGGAAAGAAGGAGTTAGAGGAGGAAGAACCAGGAGTGGGCAGAAATGTTTTGGTTAAAGCAGAGCCACATCAATCATTTCCTGAAACAGGCTAACAACTAGGACATTAATACTTATCAAAGAAACAGGGAAAGAAACCCACTCATTAGCAAATAAAGGTGTTGCAAAGCATTAAATAATTCCCACCAGCTGACAAGGGGGCTGTGATTTATTATGGTGTGTTATTGATAGATCACTTCCCATAATTAGGAAAAGTGAGACTGGTACTGCTTACAGCATTATTTTGATCAGAGCCTTGAAAAATACTGTTGAATAACAACAAACACTAGGCATAACAATAGAAAAACACCATATCATTGCTCTGAGGCTGCTTCAGATTTGAAACAAAATATTCTAAAAAAAATTTAATAAGAAAGGCAATTCTGTTTGGACATATAACCTTACTTCACAACATCATCCTGGTGTGAATTATTACTATGATAACTCTGGGAGGAACACAGATATAAAACATTCAAACTATGAAGCAAAAATAAGTCAGAATCAAAGGTTAATTATTTTTCATTTTTTAAGCAACAAGTTACTCCTCATAACTCTTCTCTTCCTGAAGTAACAGAGTAACCTCAGTCTGCTAAAATGTCAAAAAAATTCAACTAACTTCTCTACCAGCACAAGTCAGCATATGCAGGAAATTCTCACCTGCCATAGTGCAAGGAAAAAAAACACACTGGCAATTTTCATTTCCTTTCATTCATATTATCAAGTGTCAAAACCACTTTTATAGCTATAATATAACAGCAAAATAGTTACAATAGCCCTGGCTTAGACTTTTGTTGGAAAGCAACATAAAAATCAAAGGCAAAGAAACAAAGAGCCCAAAAGCTGCAGATTCCAGGGATTCACAGCTGAGGAGGGAAGATGTATTTCCAAAGAGGACACAACTGATGTTACCCATCCCTAATGCCCCAGACACTGATGTAGGCAGGATCTCCAGGGAAAACAAACCCTAAGAAGCAGTAGCTGGTGATTCTGCCTTTACTGTAGCTATTATCATAAACTTGTTTTCCTTATGGTTTGCACCATTTTTCCCCTCTCACTGTACTCACTTTCTTTTTTTTAAACTATCATTGCAGAGCTCAAAGAACCTCAGAAAAGTTTCATGGCCCACCTTTTTCCTTCTCCATGAGGACTACTGAAATTACATTTTGGTACAAGCACTTTCTTCCTCATCCCAGCTTTTCCAGTGCTTTTCTTCCCTCCATCATTATTATAATAAGGATTTATTTATTATTTAATTTCCACACTACCTGAATTTGCCATCCCTGCCATGGTTGGTCACTGAAACCAACCCTGCAGTAAGAAAAGTCAGTATTCTCCAGTAATTAATAACTGCAGCACTTGGAAGCAGAGAGGTAACCACCTGTTTCCCAGTCATACTAAAAAAAAAAAGGAAAAACCAGAACATTAATACAATTCTGAACAGCAAGGGCATTTCACCAGATACCTGCCCAAAATCACACAGAATTAAAAGCCCATAAAGGGCATTTTTCCAGACTGCCAGGCAAACAACATTAGTCACTGGCTATATAATACTTGGCACCTACAAAACATTTCTGTCCAAAGATCCCAATGCACTTGAGACACATTTAGACTAGAAACTCTCCCAAGAAGTAGGTTAAGTGATATTATCCCCTTTTATCTGCACAAAAAATGAGGCACAGTAAAAATTCCTGTGTCCTGTTCAAGGTTACAACAATTAGTAAGAAAAGCAGGAATAGAATCCAAGTGGCCCAGCTCCTATTTTGTGTCCAGTGTACAAAACCCACCAGTCTGTGCCATTCAATTCTCCAGTGACAGGAATATAAATTCCTGTGGCTGATCTGGAGGAAAGGAACCCACAGCTGGAGTTCCCAGTGCAGCTCCCTCTAGGAAACTCTAGTTCTGCTCTTACAAATCAGATTCCACCAGATCTGTGCATCTCCACATAACAGGATGGTAAAATATTATCATATTTTTGCATTTTTGCAGGAAAAAAAAGTCCTGAAAGGACAACACAAGTGCCAACACAATAATCCAGTTACACTGTCCATGCTACTGTAAAGTTACAATAAACTCACAATGCTTGAGCACACCCAAAATTCAAAAGTAATGTGCCTTGGAATGAACACATCCTTTTAGAATCAAGATGAAGTAATTTTTTTCCTGTTTTGCAGTGTTTCTCTACTATCATGGTTAACATTTAATGTCATTTATTGTCATTAAACTCAGTATTTGTGTCCAATCAATACTAAGCTACCAAGTGCAGCTGGAACAAGTCTGGTCTTTCTCTACATGCTCTATTGATTGCTTTTTTTTTTTTTTTTTTGAGCCCTACAATAAACACAATTTATACAAATAATTTATCAGGGAACATATCAAAGTAATTTAATAAACAAAATCTATCTATACCTTTTCTCTTCAGTCATGTGACAGAAAATCATTTTAACTCATTAATGGTAATCTTAACAGTTCGATTTTAAATTTATGTAAAAACAAGAGGAAGCTATGAAGCAACAAATTTAAATCCAAATATTTTTAGCTTATTTCCACATGCAGATCAACAGTAATTTTTTCCATTTTATACTTCCTAGCATATTACTTTCAAATAAATTTATGATAACTCCTGTCCAGCTTTGTTCACTTAGAAAACTTACCATGCAAAAATACTGTAAAGTTTATAAAAGTTACCAAAAGAATCTTTTCACAGATAAATAAATTAAATAATTTGATATAAATCTTACTTCCCCAAAAAGTTACAAAGTCAGAAAATTTGATTTTATGCTTCCTGCTTGAAGCAGTAGAAAACAGCCTTCCCAAACACATGGTTATCATGTTTTGTAAGCAGCATCTCATGAAGATAAAACAACAGCACCACCCCTCACACACACCTACACACGTGGGTTCAAGAAGAGTTGGAACTGGAGTAAAGCACAGGGAGAAATGCAACTCTGAAAACAGCAGGGGATACAACACTGCACTTCAGTGAAGTTAAAAATCAAGGAAAATATTTAGAATAATACACCACCTGTTCAAAAATACAATTGCTCTCAATTTCCCCACTTCTACTGCTGTTAAAAAATGACTTGAATGTCTGAACACAAAGCCTTGACTGCAAAGGAAGGGGAGAAGGAAAGATGACTTGCAGAAGACTATTTTTACTTGAGAAGTGAACTCAGCTGATGCTGCTGTCACTCAGCAATGCAGGGGAGACTGAGTTTGCTGCTCTCCAACAAACACAGCTTTCCATCACTGGCTGAAAGTAAATCTGGAGTGTTGATTTGGGAGATGATCCATTCTGCACACACCCTTCACCTAAACAAACAACAAACAGGCAAAAAATCTCTACAGTGATTAAAGATCAAGTGTGGGGCAGGAACTACTTAACAGCATCCCTGCAAGAGAGGGAAAACCTGCCCAAAAAAGCAGTTTCTTGCTCAGTGGACACAAAATACACTATTTTCTGTTCCACTGGAGCCAGTGGCAGCCCCTTAACAGGTATTGCCTCGGGCACCCACGGGGCGAGGGCATGGAACACTCCACCAAGGGCAGAGGAGGAGGAAGTAAACACTGCAGGCCACAAATAACCTCACTGCAGCTGCAGATGGAAACCCAAAGTTTACACCACTCAAAGAATGAACTGACACTCCTGCATCCCAAAAACCTGCACCAGCATTACTGCAGCTGGATCAAGTGAGCACACCACCACAAGTTTCATGGAATATTTCATGTGTGGGGAAGTTTGACATTGGATTATTCACAGCACCTACAAAACCTCTTTGTTGTCCAGTATTGAGAACAAATATTGAGAAGCTGGCAGTTGCTCACTAAAGGAAGCTGATATTCATGAGCTGGTGGTCTCCTCTCCTGTAGGAAACAAGCAGCACTGGGAGCAGGGGAGGGTGGCACAAGGGCACCTGGCAGAGAAGAATCCTGAGGAGCAAGAGAAGAGAGTTCTTGCAGTATCTATCACAAATCTGAAGTCACATCTCTTAAAAAAAAAAAATCAAAACTTAATCAGTATTTCAGTCTAGAAAGAGACTTTCAAAAATTCCTTTAATCTAAACTTAGCTGATGCCTTCTACTCTGTGGTGATTCCCCTTGAATTCCAAGATAATGGGAGAACAGGCAGCTGGTGAAGAGGGGTAAGGCAGAGCCTCTGCAGACCCAGTCCTGACTGCTGCAGGCAGCACCAGGCCACACAAACACCAACCAGGAGCCCTCCTGGCTGCTGCTGCCATCTCAGATTTCACCTGCTCAGACACAGCAGTATATCACAAAATAAAAATCAACTGCCAAGATGTACATAACTACTAAACCCAGAATTCAAGTGCAATGACTCAACAGAGACAGTCCATGAGAAAAAAACCTACTGCTATCTACAGACATCCTATCTTACCCATAATACTCTCTCTGCATTAACCTTGCAGAATGATAGCTCATTTTTAACTTATCTAATATTGTATCTTCAGTATTACATTAGAGGGGACATATGGATCCTTCTGTGGAACAGCACTTCAATTGTAATAAAGATAACCTCTTTTCTTAAATAAAATTGAAGAGGAGGGGAAAAGAAATTTATCAGCTGGACCTAAACACTGTTCCATGGCTACTACACATCTCCATGCACCCCACAGGCAGCAAAATAATTCACTTCTATGATTTCTACAGATACATAAAGTAGGTTAAAGCAAAGAAGACTGATCACTTAGCAGTTACTTGCAATAAAATAAACTTCCTGTGTTTTTCAGCTATGGTTTGGTGAGAGCTGTTAAACACCTGAAAAAGTAAAGTTCCTTTACAGCTGTGTGTGTATGCAATTAATGCATTTGACAAGCTGTTGTGTTCCCAAACAGCTGCTTCCATTACACAGACAACTTTACCATCTGCAAAACTATTGGATAAACTACAGTAAGTAAATATCAGGAGAGCAGGTGTTCATAAATAACAAGTGCTGCCAAGACAACACACTTCTGTTAGGGAAGTTTTCATTCTTCCCACTGGACTTCTTCTTACTCCTGAAGCAGGTAAACTTACAATTAGAAGTGGAGGAACCAGTGTTGTGGCTCACAGGAGCAGTAAAAAAAGGGTCAGGGCAAGTACCTGTGAAAGCACAGTTAAATGCAACTCATCTCCACTGCACTCAGCCAAAGAGGTCAGTAAATCTGCACTGAAAGAGGGTCTTCTCCAAATACACAACCAAGCACAGCTACAAGTATTAATTATGGCAAACAAACCAAGCCAGTAAGTGTCAGCTTGGTCTCATCTCCTATGTCAACACTCCCATGTTAAACACAGCATTTTCCATTTCTGTCTGTGACTACATCTTCACTCATTGCACAGCACTGCTACCTAAGCCAAAAACTTGTCCATGAATCCAACACCAGAACCAAATCAGGCATTTGCTGGACCCAACATCAAAACAAAGCTGCAAAGAGAAAGAAAGAGTTATTCTAATATCCAGGATCTCATGAACCACAGGACAGTGCTTTGATACACTGAATACTAATTTGCTTCTCATAGCTAGCCCAGCTATTACCAACCTTACTTGTTATTATCCTAAAAGTGACTTTTAACAGTCTCCTCATGTCTTAAAAAGAAGCAGAATGCACTGAGACATGCAGCACAGCCTGTGCACTCATTTTCCTTGTATTTGGTGAATGTTCTTTTGGAATGGCACCACAGCCCCAGAAGTCTCCTCCCCTGGCAGCCATGGGGCCGTTCATGCCATCAGTAATGCATGAACAATCAAAGGCAGAGGAAAATGCCCTTATCTCAGCTCATCAAAAATACAAGCAGGCAAGCCACAAAGGGGTCACAAATTAAAAATTACAGTAGTTTCACGAATACAAGCCGCACGGATTATAAGCCGCACCCCCGGTGCCTCGACAATGTTGCTGTCTTTGTCAATAGATAAGCCGCACCCCGAATATTAGCCGCACTTTCGTTCGTCGCGAGAATCCGTGCGCAGCTTTCACAAATTGGCCAATTAGTAACAGGATCGCGGCATAGCGGGCTTTACTGGCTCGGGGCGGGGCCAGGCAGGCTCGGCCCGCTCATGTTTGCCGACGGGGCCGGGTGGCCCAGCTCAGCGCCACGGCTCGGCGGGGCTGGCCGGGTGGTGCTGCCGCCGCCGCCGGGCTCGCTGGCCCCCCTCTCCCGTCAGCACCGCCCCGCTGCCGCGTTCGCTCGCCCGGCTGGCAGGGCTGCCGCCGCCGGGCTCGCCGCCCGCCCCGCTGCCGCTTTCGCTCGCCCCGCGCCGCGCCTCGCGAGCGCCGCGCCCGCCCCGCGCCGCGCCCGCCCCGCGGCGCTTTCGCGGCTCGCGGTTCGCGGCTCGCGGCGGCGCTTTCGCGGCTCGCGGCTCGCGGCTCGCGGTTCGCGGCGGCGCTTTCGCGGCTCGCGGCTCGCGGCTCGCGGCTCGCGGCTCGCGGCTCGCGGCTCGCGGTGGCGCTTTCGCGGCTCGCGGTTCGCGGTTCGCGGCGGCGCTTTCGCGGTTCGCGGCTCGCGGCTCGCGGTTCGCGGCTCGCGGCTCGCGGCTCGCGGCTCGCGGTTCGCGGCGGCGCTTTCGCGGCTCGCGGTTCGCGGCTCGCGGCGGCGCTTTCGCGAGCGCCGCTTTCGCTCGCCCCGCCGGCAGGGCTGCCGCCGCCGCCACCAGGCTCGCCGGCCGCCCCCTCCCGTCTGCACCGCCGCCGCGTTTCCTCGCCCTGGCCGGCACTGCAGGCCCCCGCACCGCCGGGCTCCCCCACGCTGCTGGCCCCGATTATGCTGGGCTTCCCCCGCTGCCAGGCAGCCCCACCCGCCGGCCTTCCTGCTTCTGCCATGCTCCCCTGCACTGCTAGCCCCAGTTCTCCCGGGCTCCCCCGCCATGCTGGCTCAGGCTCTGCCGCCCTCCCTGGCCCGCCCTGCTGGCTCAGGCTCTGCCGCCCGCCCCCACACTGCTGGCCCCGCCTCTGCCAGGCTTTCCCACCTCTGCCGGGGCCGGCCGGGCTCCAGCTTGGCTTGGGGCTGCCGCGGGCTCTCACTTCCGTGTTGGCAGCTTTTAGAATTTTGTTAATAGATTAGCCGCCCCGGAATATTAGCCGCACTTCCGGGTTTCCACCAAAATTTTGGTCAAATTGGTGCGGCTTGTATTCGTGAAATTACTGTAAATGCAGGCAGACCTAAAGTGTATTGACAGACCATCGCTTCCAAAGCATCCCTGTGAAGCCGCTGGAAACAAGAGACACATAACAAGAATCAAAGGCAGCCAGAAGAAGTAATGAAATAACTCTCATTCCAGAAGTGTATTTAGCAATGAAGAATTAAGCAGGAACAGAAAGATCTGTGCTGGTAAAACCAGCAGCTCACATCCTCACATTTCCTGCAACTTAGCCAGTGTTTTTCTTTTATCTCTGCTGTCTCTGACTTCTGCTTCACAGCTAAAATAAAAGGTAATGTTATTCTCCTGCAACATTTCATTGTGAATGTGAGAGCACAGGATACTAAAACTTCCAGCTTCCTGAAATCAGAACCCAGGATTACAAAAAATTGCTCTTCAAAGCTCCATAACACTCTAAGTTAATAAAAAACTACATTAGAACAGCTCTATAAAGCTATTTCATTACTGCCTGAGTTTACTCTGATAATGACCTAAAGAAGTAATTAAATCCCTGAAGACTTAACTGCCTTACAAGTTTGTAAGTTTTCCTACCTTTACTTTTGCTGAAAGTAGCAAATGAATTATTTTTTAATTCAGTGCCAATAATCATCTGCTAACAGCAAGGAACACAAGCAAACATGAAGTATTTTCTCGATTACCACATCCCCCCTTAAAAATTTTTCCTGTCCCCATTTTCCAATCATACCAAATTTCTCTCAATGCCAAATTAACACATATTTATATTCTGACCCATTACAAATATTACTGTGGTACTCATACAAACATTATTGCAGCATCCTATCTTCAATCTGAATAATATTAGCATGCTTGGCTCAATGTATAACAAGAATTTGCCTACAAAGTATTTGTGTACTCTCAAAGTTCTCCTGGCTCATGTATCATAATAAATAATTTAAAGTGGAACTGTTTCTTTTAATGCTCTAAATATTTTTAGATTTATTATTCCTGCTTACTCCTGCTGTCTTGCATAAGGGTATTAAAAGCTACAACTCCGGACACACTTACTACTAATAATTATTGTAACAGAAATGAATCCATCTTGATGCTTACAGCATAATTTTAAGAAAGCTTTTAAATACTTACTGACTTTAATACTTCTGTAAAAAGTAATAGGCATGCTCAAAAAAATCAGGATGGGAACAGGCAACCTGAAACATAACAGTGCTCAGAGGCCAGCAATAATTGCAATGCCACTTTTACTTATTTTTAAAAATTAGGTGAGGAGTATTTTTGACCCACAAGTAGATTGTTCAGAGTAGAAAAAGAAACATACCTACCCAAATCCTACAAATATTCAACATACAGGTTTATTAACCTGAATTATGCTGTTGAGAAAGGAGTTTCTTTCAGCAAAACCAAATTTTTTAAATATAAAAGACTGCATTAACATCATCTGCCTTTTTCCTTTACACTACTTAAAATTCAATGACATATATATGATATGAAAACAGGAGGGATGTCAAAGCTGCTGAATACAAATCTGCTTTTGAGACAATGGGCAGAAAAATAGTAGGGAAAAAGCTTCAAGATTTCTAAGATGACAACTTCCCTACAGGATTCTTTCCTACAAATAGTTTGGAGGTGACATGAGCTGTTGATTATCTGTTCTATAATCCCACTACAGTGTTTACTGCCAGATGCAAGGACACAACAGACTTTAAATTTTTATCTACATAAGATGCCAAATGTGGAAATGTTTGGGAGTTAATACCTCCTTTGAGATCAAGGGCATGCCTTTGGTATCACAGAAAAATCTCTTAATTAAAACAATTTTATCCTTGAAAGTACATTTAGGTACATATTATGTTCCTCAACTAAAAAAAACAAGTCAGCCCTTTTGATAGCCCCAAACACTCAGAGTCTGCTGTATGGCTAATCCAATGTGCAGTGGGAATACACAACTAAATGACAGGGATGGATTTTGTTACCTTGTTGGACCATTTGTAGGCCTGCAGCAGTTGGCTGTAGAGGGGGGTTTTGTCCTGCACAGGGTCCAGGCTCAGGAGCCCACTGTTGTGCAGGGGATGGTTCTCTGAGGGTTTCCCAACCAGGTTGCTCAGACGTTCCAGCTCCCTGGGACAAAGCAGAAGGGCATTTTTAGTGTCAGATCAGGGAATCACAGATGTGCAATCCTCCAGGGACAGCAGCATGCACCAAATCTATTTTAGTAGCTAAATGAGTTTTAAATACGTCCCAAATTTGATTTTAAACATAATCTCTCTTATTACCCAAACAATTTGAAGCAGTCTGTTGGTTGTTTAGCTCAGTTCTTCAGAGAGAAAGTACAAGTCAAGAGACTTTGAAAACAACCTGGAAAGAGTCAGAGTATGGCAGGTCCTGTTCACAGCCCAGGGCACCTCCTGAGCAAAGCAGCCCCTCAGAAAACACAAAATTCTGACTTCAGCACTGCCTGCAATACTAGAAGCATTTTTTTTAACCACCAAGCAAGCAGATGCCTCATCATTTCATTAGAGAATTCCAAATTAACATTGTCCTCATACAAATATACACAAGAACTGGCATCAGTCCTAAGCCTGGAGACAATCCTGCAAAGGCTGTGATTACTCTCATCAAGTGTCTGCCTTCCAAGTTCTCAGGACAAGGAAGCATCTTCTGATTTCCCTGAGTAATTTGTATATCTGTAGTGTAAAATACTCAACTGAAGCATAATAAGCACCATTTTCCCATGAAAAAATCCCTCACTGTGAAATGATCTATCATGGCTTCACATCTCATTTGTCAAACACAACATTTAATCATAACAAAAGTTAAACAATTTTTCAAACTTGCATTAATCAACTGTAGAAGAAAGACTGGCCACTTTGCAGAGATATAAAAAGCAGTTTTTCAAGTGACATGACTAATCAAGTGCTTTTCCTACTGATGCCCAGCGCTACACCCAAGCCTGAACTTCAGAATCTCCACTAAATTAAATGCAGCACTCAAAAGGCAGCTTATCAAAACATCTGTAGAGAAAAATCCAAAATATCTCAATTTACATTTAAGAAAGGTTACAAAAATAAACTCCACACAATCAGGGAATTGACAGTTAAAAGACTTGCAGACTTCACTACCACAAAATTCTCCTTTATTGATCATTATTCCTTGAAGTTTCCATGGCCTACATTCTTTCCAAGCCTGTGAACACTTACAAATCTGCTTAATACTCCTTGACAAAAGAATACAATAAACCAAGTGTGACTAGGCATAATAACTGAGGATTTGCTGAACAGAGATAGCAGTCAATATTTTCACTACATAAAAATCCTCTGGTAATATTAACTTCAGCACACCTGGGAGTATTCCCTTGCTACTTGAATAGTTCATGGAACACCTTGAGCTGGAAGGGAGCCACAAGGATCCAAGCTCTGAGTTGTTATCTATTATTGAACAAGATTTTAGGGTTATACCTGATTATTCTATAGGAAACCACAGAGCCAGGCAAGAAGGAACCAAAGGAACAGCTCAGCTTCCATGGAGGGAACTGTGAGGCCTCCTTAGCTTGAAAACTAAAAACCAAAGGGATACTGGATGATGCTGGGTGCAGCATCTTTCATGAGCAGGGTTATCCATCACCTTTCCCAACAGAAGTGGGTAATAAATCATATTACCATGATCACAGCTAAAAATTAGCAAGGTCTTTACATCAACAAGAAAGAAATTCTCCTACACAAGACCCTGAAGCAGAAGATGTTCTGGGAAGGGGTGGTTAAATACCTGGCCACCTCCCTGGACAGTGCTGATGGCTCCCAGGAGGACAGAGCCAAACCCAGCAACCCAGTGGTGGGACCAACATGGACAATCATTGAGTCAGTCAGGTGGAAAACGCCTTTATGGTCATTAAGTCCAACCATAAACCTCACATTGGCAAGCCCACCAATAAACCATGGCCCCAGGTAAGTACTCAGTTTCTGTGTCTGTGTCAGGCTTTTCAATTTAAATACACAAAACTGCTGAATGAAACTCTGTGCCAGCCTCTCTCTTCTGCCCATAACTTTCCTCCACATCTTCAGCCTCAGTAGTTTTTCTCTTACTTACACAAAACACACCTGCTGGTACTAAACAACTACACTTACCTGGGATAACTTTCCAGCCTGACAAGTTTGGGTAATAAAAGAATCATTCTTGAATCCCTCGGATGCTACTGAATAGTCTGCACCGAGGAAGTGTTTGAATTTTTAACAAAAACCTTCAAAATATAGAGATATCTCTCCCTGCAGCCAAACACCTTCACCTTGTCAATGCAATCCCACCGACAGGTCCTTCACAAACAAAACGAGAACAAAAAGCAGGTAAATATCATGAGCACGTTCAACCCTTAGGAGATCCTGGAGCAGAACACCACGAAGGGATAACGCGCACAGTGCTGGGGGAGGGCGGTGGGGAATAAAACAGAGCTTTAATTTACCTAAAACTTTCCCCTGCAGTGAAACAGCCCCACAGGGCGCTGAGGGGAGCCAGGACACCCCGGGACCCCCTCCCTGCCCGCCGGGATTCCCCCGCCGGCGCCGCGGCTCACCCCAGGTCGCGGCTGACGGAGTGCAGGCTCTCCTGGAAGGCGGCCACGAAGCCCTTCTCGCGGCCCTCCAGGGTCTCCTTGTTGCGCATCCCATCCTTGAGGCAGTCGAAGACCCTGGTGACGCTGGAGCGCAGCGCCTGGATGGCGGCGATGGCCTGGGAAAACGCCTCCAGGTTCACGCCGGGGCTCAGCGCCCCGTCCGCCATCTTGGCCGGCGCCGCCGGCCCCGCCGCGCCGCCGCGGTGCACGCTGGGAAATGTAGTCCGGGGGTGTGGGGGGGGGGGGGGTGGGTGTGCCCGGCCACGAAGTTATTTTTTTAGAAATTTTTATCTTCACGGAGTCGGCAAGGCTGGAAGAGACCTGTGAAATCATGGGATTAGCTCAGTTGGATAGAGCATGGTGCTGATAACACCAAGTTGTGGGTTCGTGTGTGGGTCATTTACTTGAGAGTTGCACTTATCCTTGTGTGTCACTTTCAGCTCAGAATATTCTGTGAATCCGTAAATCATCAATTGTTACCATCCAACCAGCACTGCTACCATAACCCCTAAACCACATCGCCCAGTGCCATGTCCAGATGCCTGGAATCACAAAATTACAGAATCACAGAATATCCTGCGTTGGAAGGGATCCAGGGACCATCAAGGCCAGCCCTGTCCCTGCATGGACACTCCAACAATCCCACCATGTCCCCTTTTCCAAACACTCCTGGAGCTCTGGCAGCGTTAGGACAGTGCCCAGCACCCTCTGGGGGAAGAACCTTTTCCTAAATCCAATCTAAACCTGCCCTGACACAGCTCTGTCTCATTCCTTCAGGTCTGGTCACTGGTGACCACAGAGAATCCTGCACTTCATTCCCCTCTTGTAGAAGCAGCAGCCACAGTGAGGTATTTGTAGGGTTTATTCCATCCCTTGGATGTTCTGTGCATCTCTAGAGTGTTTCCCAGGCACAGAAACAGAAATAAAACCATTTGGAATGGGAAGCACTGAGCTTGATGCAAACAAAAGCATTTCCATCATCCCAATGCTCCTGGGGACACAGGAGATGTGCAGGTCCCACATCGTATTTCCTTTCTTACTGCTGTAAAAGGTGTCCCTGCCCATGGCAGGGGGTGAAATGAGGTGACCCCTAAGACCCTTTTTAACCCAAACCAGCCTGTGGTTCTGTTTCTATATTTCAGTTGTGATTGTGGCTGAAAAAAGACCCTCACTGCCCAACCTTTGCAAAGCATTGCAAAGTTCAGGAGTGCTTTCACAGCACTGAACAGTACTGGTTTGATTTTGTAGGAGCTACTCATGTTTCCCATGCCACAGCCAGCTCTTTTCACCCTCAGAGTGCAGCTAAAATAAATAGAGCTAAAGTAAATGAAGCACTGCACAGGCCAATAGTCACTCCACACAGAGTAAACTGCAGCACAGGGATGGGTCTTTTGTTTTCTCAGCTTCTAAAGTAAATAACAACCCCTTTCATAAAGGTATTAATTAAAATTCAGTAAGCAAAATCCACACAGATCCTTTAGCCATGGGTTATCTCTTTTTTTGGTGTGTAAAATGGAAATGAATATGACAAGGAACAGCTGAGGTGTCAGTGGCCAAGTGAAGCGAAGCTTTGCCCTCCACTCAGTGACACTTTTCTGTCAAGTGATGGATTCTGAAAATTGTATCCAATCAATTAAATGTTCTCAGAACACCGTGTGAGGTATTGGAAAGTGAAACCCTATTACTTAGCATGAAGAATGAGAAAATGAAAGGGCTGCGGTTCCTCTTCTCTTGAGCTTAGGGGATGCTGGTCTGTCTGAGCACTGGGGTAAAGCAAACCTGGAAGCAATAAAGGCTGAAGCAATGGAGTTCAGCCTCCACAGCCAGTGAAATACATAGCAGTGTGCTTCAAAGAATCAGCAACAGACTGAGCACACTTAGTAAGGCAAATAGGAGCAAGGGAGGAATGGTTCTTTGAGTTAAAAATTACTGGACCAAAGAAAAGCAGCCAGAGACAGAAAGGACAGGACTTTCTCAGCAACCTAAACTGTTTATGGATCTGTAATGCTAGTTATTTTAAATATAAAGTACCTTTCTTTGGACTAAAATGGATTGGTCAAGAAGGTGTTGTGTTACAAGGGAATACTTGCAGGCTGAGAGATCATTCCTGCATGACAATATTTTTTTTCCTCCCACTACAAAGTTCAGACTCTCGGTGCACATTGCAGATGTCTGTAACTTATTTTATGTGTTATCACTTGGAAATGGATGATTCTTTTCCATTTAATAGTCACAATTTTAAAACATATATTTTTCAAATGCCAATATTGCACTTATTTTCATTATCTCCAAGAGCCCTGTCATTGTGGTGCCCAAATTCAAGGAGTTCTGATTTCACATCCTACCTGGAACAGTAAAAAAGATTTGACAGTTGTTTTACTATTTTTAAACAAACGACAAAACAGTGGCCTAAAAACAAACCCATAAATATATAGGAAACCATTTGGAACTTGCCCCTATAGAACAAAGTGCACTGCATAGCTTTGCCTTAGAAACTCAAAGGAGGGCATTCACAATTTTTTGCTCCAGGGATCTGCTTTTTCTTGCATAAATGAGGAGCCAAGTCCTCCTGAACAGAAAACAGGCAATTCAGAGCACTCAGAGCTCCACTGGCTCCGTGGGGAGTTAAGGCAGGCGCTGCTCCAACACCTACAGATAATGGCTGAAGAAGAGAGCAGGAGCTCCTTTTCCTCTTGTTATTCCTCCCTCTATTTTGCCACATCTAGATGGAAAAGGCTGCATCATTTTGTGTGCTCATTTGTAGGGCATTGCCGTGCTGGTATTGCTTGTTTCTTTTAAGCAAAATTCCTTAACTGGCAGCTTGCCCAAGCCAAGGCAGTATGTTCACTTTATCTTCATTATAGGTGCACTGTAAGGGGGCATTATGGAGAGAAAATATGTAGAACTGGGATATCTCCAAGGTACTGATAAAAATCTTCTTGCCTTAAAATCATTAATAAAACATAAAAGCAAGAATCCAGCTGATGTTTGGAACATCCAAAAATTTTATTAGCTGACAGCTGTTGAGTGGGCTCCTGCAAAATTATCTGGGTGGCTCGGTGTGGCCAGGTTTCCACACCTGAGCCAGCAGCAGGATTGGTATCTTTTATGCTCTCCACCAGAAGTTCAAGGACCTGGTGATCTCACACCAAAAAAAAAAAAAAAAAAAAAAAAAAAAAAAAAAAAAAAAAAAAAATCCCATTTAAAGCATAAGGGGATCTCCACCTGGCACAACTCGGTGGCATGTGCAGAGGTGCAAACAGCAGCCTCCTGCCCACACTAATTAACCCTGTGTCTCAGCCTGGCTAATTAGCTGTGGCAGACCCCTGTGCTAACACAGTGATGCTCCAGCCAGCTCAGTTCTCCCATCAGTGCTGCTCCATGCTGAGCAGAGACACCAGGAGATGGGAGAGGGAAAGCTGCTCCGAGCTGCCAGTTCTGGATCTGTTCTGTGGCTAAAGAGAGAATTTCATTTTGGGTGCTGTCACTCTCAGAACGCTCAGAAGCTCTGAACGCACTTGGAGAGAAGGGAGGGGTAAAAAGTAACAATCCAGCCTGGCATCACATGCAGCAAGAGAAGTTCAGTTCCCTTCTCAAGCAGAAGCTTGGCTGGGGGAGTGTGTAATTAAGATGAACATTTCACAGCAAAGTACGTTACTCAAATTGCAGCTACTAAGAACCACGTGGGCTGTAATTAATCAGCAACATTAAAGCAAAGGGATGACTTCAGAATCCTTGCAGAGGTACTGTAAACAATTTCTTTGGGAAGAAAGTCCAATTAGAAATGCGTTCTTGTTTAAGACAAATTAATGTTGTTGTCAGGAGAGACAATTAATGGCCACTATTGGGTTTCAAAGCAAGTGCAGATAATCTCTCACAAAACGTCCTAACAGGGCTCAATATTTGAAATAACTTATAACATAAGAAATTATCTTTATCTTCCTCTGACAGAGATAAATGCTGATATTTATTTTATGGCAAGCTGGACTGATATTCATCACCAGAACCTCTTCATTTCTTTATACTTCATTGCTACATTCTTGACAGCACTTCAGATAAATATAATAAACTGATTTTGTTGTTGTTGTTGTTCAAATAATTGTGATGCTCAATAATGCAATTGGCAAGATGTTCTTGCTATTTTTACATTCCTATTAATTTCTTTCAGGTTTTCAGTGTTCAGTTAGCCACAGAGTTTACTACACGATGCATTATTGAAACAGAAGAGAAGCTGAGGGGTTATCGACTCATGTTTGAGGCTTCTGCCAAGAGAAGGGAAGGAGTCCTGCCTCCCTCTAGAGAAGGCTGGAATGGCAAGACATTTTCAGATGTGGAGGAGACTTATTCTCCAGTTCTATTTCTTTCCTATTGTTCCCTGAATCAGAATCCCCCACTATATCCAACAATAGTGAGCAAAAATCTGATCTGAACACCCCTGCCAGAAGAAACAGTGAAATAATGAACTGAGTTGACAATGATGTAGTTATCATCAGATTTCCTGTGGGATGAATAGAGTTAGCTTCCTATTGTTTCATGCTCTCAGGTGACCAGGCTCACACTCAAAAGGATCTTCTCCCACATCATGGTGGATGGAAAACAGACCTGGAGTCCTCCCTGTCCCCTTAGGGGGTCCCTGTAACTGTAGGAACTACAATTTTCAGGTGGCTATGCAGTATTCCAGAGTGTTTTCTTTCAGTTTATGGCTAAGAAGTGTTCCCATGACACCCAGAGAAACCAGATTTGTCTGCAGAGCCACCAAGGGCTGGCTGGATCATGTCTCTTCTATTCCCTCTTGCCTGATGAAGCTGGCACTCTTGATATCAGTTTTAAGAAAATTGAAAGAGATCTGCTGTTGTGTTGTGGTGCTTCTGGAACTTGATTCCTTGGAGACACCAACTTAACACCTTATCCCAGCACCAAATTTACATGAGAAGTGTAAAGCAAAATACAAAAAGTAAACCATACCCAGCAAAACTCCTGGTGTTATTTTATGCATGAGGAATTCTGTCTCGAAATATGTCAAATTTTACTTGCAAAAATAAAAGGCTGCTGTTTTATTCTGCATGTGTACAATCTGCAGAGAACTCAGTTACTTCTTTTCTTTAAACACTCAGTGATCAAATGGGGAATCTGCTGTAAAACCGAACGGGAGGAAAGTACCATTATTTAAAGGCTACAGAACTGCTTAAAATTAGAGCTGTGAAGGCACCAAAAAATACCAGAAATCACAGATGGTTTGCAGATAAATTCACATTGCATTTAGTCCACTCAACTCTAAAAAAAACCCCTATGCTTTTGCCTTGCTTTTCAGTCTATCTGTTGATGCCTGCTCAAAACACACTTTCTTTAAATTAGGCTTTGAGTCATGTTCTGTTGCCCTACACATTCAGATCGCAGGAATTTTGAAAAATCTGCACAAATATGTATTTTTAAATAATGTCAATAACATTTAATATATTCTGCATATTTGCAAAATCACAACTATCCTGAGCAGGTTAAATAAGACATTAGCAGGGATGAGATAGTAGCAAGAACAGACAAGTAGTTCTGCAATATGCAAGTGGCTGAGACAGAATGACCCAGTTGTTTCTTCTTGTCTATACTGATGATTCTGCAGTATTAGAGTCAGTTAAACATTGTTTTCCCCACCCAAAAACTGCAGGATCAGGCTATTACATAATCCTGGGATATTTGTGTATTCTGTAATTTAACTAGTTAAAGCCTATTTCTTTGGGTATTTTTTTAATGCCTGGGCCATATTTTCAAATGCTCTCTCTTGTCCCCTGGGTTTTCTCTCTGATACTGGCTTGCTTTGGGGAAAATTCCGCTTCCATTATCAGGAAAGATCAGGATTTGGCACAATCATTCCAGCCTCAGTGCCTAGCAGCAGTCAGCAGAATTTGTTGAATACATAATGCTCCATTCTCCTCCTTACCAGGTTCTTGCGGAGGGATTTTGCAGCAGCTCAGAGCGTGATGGTCGTTCAATACCTGCTTGAGACATCCAGGAGCTCTTGCTCTTCATTGCACAGGCACAGGGAAGTTTTAGATGGCACTGTACCCGCTGTTAAGAGAGTAAATATTATAAAGTTCATGGTACAGTATGTGGCATTTCTTCTTGCCAGGAGCAAACTCTCACCTGCAGCCTGGAATAGCCGAGGCTGCTTTTTCCCCCGGCTCGTTGAAAAACCTGACACAGTAAAAATCCCTGAGACAAGTTCAGAGAGATCTCAAGTCCCTGATTAGTAAATATTATTTGTGCAAAGTGTAAACTCAGGACAATAAGGCCTGACACGAACCAGATTCAGGCATCCTCAGCTTTATTCCTTCTAAATACAAATGCAGCATGCCAAGCTGCAATCCTCTGACTCCTGAGCTTAGCTTTCCCCATTCCACCAGCCACTTGCCAAGAGTCATTTACTCCAGTACTTCTCACAAAAGCCAAGCTACTTCCTATAACTCTCCATCCTAATTAAGCTACTTGCTGGCTTTTATAATCACCTCTCCATATACCAATCAATCTCAGCAGGATTTTTAACAGATGAAACTTGGCTGATTTCCCCTTAAAGCACCAACCATCATGAAACAATATGTTTCACTCTTTTTTTTTTACTCTTTACTGCTTTTCTTGCAGGCCCTTTTCCTTCTCCACCTGTCAAAAGGGGAGGCCAACAACAAAAATAAATATAGTCAAGTATGCTTGAGGTTGAATGAGGGCATGGAAACCTGCTGTATTCCAGACAAGTCAAGCAGTTCTAGCAACTGCACAGAGCAGTATTTTCTTCAAGCTATTCCACACTCACTATTGTTCATCAGCCCATCAAGGAGGACAGACTGCCAAACTTCTGAACAGATATCCAGACAAAACAGGCAGAATAAAGCAAAGTTCTGGAATATTCAGAACTTTAGCATTTCAGAAATTCAGTACTTCATCTTGACCTTTACTCAGGAAAGCAGCTTGAACTAAACTTGGAGCACATACAAAGGGAGTTTTCAATCGATAAGTCCTTGTACAGCACTGCTGCCTGCTTCAGGACCCTACTCTGGAATCTGCAGGGCATCTAAACAGAGCTCAACTCACAGAGTCGACAACCAAGAGGGTATTGCCTCTGGAGGGGGTTTTGTGTGGAAAACACAGATCCAAAAAGTGCACAGAACATCCCTGAGTCACTGCAGCACTCAACATCTTACCAGGACCCAGCTGACACTGCTCAAATTGCCACTGGGCTGGATTTACCCAGAAGCTTCCAACCCCTCAGACACTGTTATGGAAAACATCCTACACCACAGGAGAATAAAACCTAACCAATTTGATGTCAAAGGCAGCAGAGTGTTCCTTGCTGTCTCATAATGAAAGGGACATCGACACTTGGAGATAGCGGAGGCGCCAGATGATGTGGAAATAAATTGGCTCAAACAAAAACCCAGCTTCATTTTGTGAGGACAGAACCAGAGCAGATGCCCTCACAGTGGGGCCACAGAGCTTCCAGAACCCCCAGCCCCCAGCCAGAGCAGCAAACCCAAAAGCCACAGGCAGGGCTGTGCCCTGTCAGTGTCTGCCCACTCCTCTGTGCCAGCTGACAGTGTCCACAGGGCAGGGATGTGTGGTGTGGGCAGCAGATACAGAATGGGCTGGATTGTTTCCAAAGGCTATTATCCCAAAAAGACTTTGCTTTATGCTTGGGCCAATATGGTAAACTGCATCCAGTTAGCTCAGGGAAAGGTCAGACATATTTTAAAGCAAAGAAAGGCCATCTCTGGCAGGTGTATCCAATTCAGAGAGATCTATTATCCCCAAAGGAACACGAGAAAAAAAAAATCCTTATTTATTTTATTTCTGCATATTCCACTTAGAGTTACCCTGGTGCATTCATGATATGGAATTGAGCAGTGTTTTCAAGCACAATCCAGCCAGTCTTTCCTAAAATGAGACACAGTTTATCTAAACAGAAAATCACTTCCTGGAATTTGCAGATCTAATTCCATACTTCAGTATTTAAGGCCTCCAAAAAAGTGACATCCATCTTCCTTCTTATAAAAAAATAAGAAAAAAAGGAAAGATTTTCCTTCTATCTAGAGATTATTTAGTGCTCTGTTATTGACACTGCTTCTATTGAAAGATTTAAAGATAAAAATGCAGTGTATTCAAGTAGTGATCATTTTTCACCGTCACTTAGTGACAGAACAGCCTGTAGTCAATTCCAACAGATTTATCTTTTCTGCTATTGATCCTGTGTGGGGCTGAGCTGTGCACAGGGACTTGGCTGTGGCACTTCAGAACTGCAGCAAGAAATGCAAAAGGAGTGGACAAGAGAGGTGCCAAGCAGTCTTGTTTTCATTCTCAAGCTCTTTCATTATTTCTCTCTAAGTGCTGAGACAGGCTGCTAGGAGATAACTTGTGTGTAGACACATGGACAAAGGGAACAGCCCATAAATGATATTTCCCTGTGTAACTCAGTCTGCAAGGTGTTCCAGAGAAGGGTTCAAGATACTGGATGCAAATCAAAACTTCAGGTACCAGAGGGACAGATGTTTTGTGAAAAGTAGGAACTGCCAGTCAGGTCCCTAAAGCAAAGCTCCCGTGACCTCCCGTGGTGAAGATGCTCTCTTGTGCTCTCATGAGGATTCCCATCACATCATGGAAAGAGTCTTTCTGCTTTTTGAAGCCCAAAGAGAATGGAAAGTATTATCCTGAGACTTTGGAGCGCTCCAGCCTCCAAAGTTCCACAACCAATTTTTATACTTAAGATACAAAGATTAATTCTGGTCACCTTCTGAGTCTATAGTGAAGCTGAAGGGAAAAAAACCAACGAAACATTTAGATGCAAGGTAGAACTTGCATCTTCTCAAACAGTTCAATACTGGATCCCAGACTATCTACTATTTTAAACAGAGCCAGACTTCTCTGCTCTTCTTCACTTAAGCCAAATACATTGGTAAATGCTGATACAGAGGCTGTGAATTTGATGGCTGAATAATGTTTGAATCCTTCAGAGACCAAGAAAGCCTTCTCCAGAAGCTGTCATGCACCTCCTGATGGATCACCCCTCACAAACCATAAAGGCTCCTCATGCTGGGAACAGGCAGGACCAGACCCCCAGCTTCCCACAGCAGCTGCTCTGTTGTGGAGCTAAAAGGAGCTTTTGGGCTTGTTTCCCTTACAGGGTTCTGCTGAAATGTGACCCAGACACCTTTAAAGTCCCTATACATTAGGTATAAATTTTAAATATAAGTTGGAAAAGAGAAACACAAAGAACTTGAGTGAATGAACAAACAATGATACCTCTGTGCTTTTTGCAGCTTTTTCATCCTGCTGATGCCATTTATCCACAGTTCCCACTGTGAATTTGGGTCTGTTTTTCAGACATGGGTTAGGAAATGGAGACACAAGCACCGGCTTGAATGAGGAGAGCTGTTCCAGTCCCTATGACTGGGAACACCAGCAGGTTAATTCTGACAACAGCAAAACCCCCAAAGATTGCAACTGCAGGAACTGCATTGAGATGAAAATCACAGACCATGTTCTGCAGTGACTTAACCAAAGCCAAGCAAACTACACAAATAAAACACATGTACAGCTTCCCCTCATGTATGGGCTTGACAGTGTTCTAGCCCTTCCCTCCTCCCTTGTTAATCATGAGCTTCTGAGGTTCATTTTCTAATCACTTCTGTGAAACACCTTCTTCTACAGAGACCTGCACTCCTCTGCAGCTCTGCCTGCCTTGTCATTTCCTGATCCAAACCCTTTTGATTAATCCTCTCTGAACAGGTTTATCAGTCTGTTCTGAAGCCTGCACACAGGAACATACATGTTCAGCAGATATTTCCTCCGTAACTTTCTCTGCTACACTATTTTGGAGAACAGTTCCAAACTGTGCCAGCTAACTCTTGCTATTTGCAGACATGGGAGATGGGATTCTGAGCCATGAGCATTTGCCAAGGTAGCTATATGGGTATACTAGCAACAGGATATTTCTCCTACTGTATAGCTCGTTCCTGCTCTTCAAATAAACTGTACTAGTAGAAAGACTCCCACTGCCTCAGCAGAAGGGATTTGTTGATAGATAATTTCACCTCTTCCATTGCAAACCAATGTAGCAGTGATAATGCAGCTTTTGACCACAGTGAGTTGTTTTCTCCTCAGAATTCACAGCTTCCAGAGAAGGAATATGTCTTAAAGAATAACAAGTGGCTTCATTTTGTCCCCCAAAATAACCTGCACCTAAGATCCATTATGATTTCTTTCTCTTGCAAGGCTTTCCTGCACGGACAACAACGTTAAACAAATTAGCAAATTACTCTCTCTGCAAGAGCCAGGTCATATTTCATCATTAGAGAAGGAGTCTGATTTTGGCTGGGTGAAAATAAATCCACAGTAACACCATTTGCTATCATTCATGTCTCAACATTTCCCCTCAAAATAGTTTCATTCCGTTGTATTTAATGCTCCAGCATTGCATCTTAAAATAATGCCAATAATTACAAATCTCACTGTTTTATTTTAGGCACTGTTCTCCTGAAATGACAGAAGCACACAGATTGAAAATGTTGCTGAAAGATTGCTGGAAGACAGGAAAAACACATCCAAGTGGTAAAAAGGAAAGATGCTCTTTGGACACAGCAGAAGGAGACAAAAAAGTTTGTAATATTCGTCATTTGCTTCAAGGCTGAAGAGGATTTTGGGGCAGCAAACGGAAGCACTGCAGTGTCGTGGGTCGTGGTGCAATATTTTGGTCCTTGTGGGATGTTACACTGCAATATTGAAATGAAGGCTCATCCTCTGAAGTCTGCAATCTGGTGCCCCTCTCTGGCTGTCATACCCAATTCTAGGCAGAAGAAACCCAATAAGGGATATTGATCAAACTGTCTGATGTGTCAGTTAAAAAATAGCCCTTCATATGTAAACAAAAAACTATGCAGAGCAAAAAAGAAATAAATTCAAAACTCTCCTCTTCTTCAAGTTATTAAAGCTCTGTTGCTATACAATGAGAATCTTTGTGTAAGTTTTATGAGCTCTATCACTGATCTATTCATTTTCTAATGCCTGAAAAATTACAGATCTTCTGCCTATTGAATGAGAAAGCAAAGCCCTTTACAAGCCTATTAGGAAAACAATATTTACAACAAAGCACCAAGGAAAACTCTCCCATTAAATTTTACAGCAATTTCCTTGGAAGAGTCCTTTCCACTGAGAACAGCTGGACTTAATTGCAGATGAGCTGACTGAAGGAAGTACATCTGATTGCAGATGTAATAAAATTCATGCTTGACACCTTAATTTTTTTAATATATATTGGCCACCATCAAATCACTGCATTTGCTGGTTTGCAGGCTGAATCTATCAAAGTTTTGGCAGGAGAATAGACACGGAACGGAAAAGCTTGTAGAGGCCTTCAAAGCTTGGTGCTTAAGACACAGCTTTTTAATGCTATTGATTCCTAACAATCAATATTTTCTTCAATAAGAAGGTCTCATATTACCCCTTTTCCCAACCACCCTTCACAATGAAGTTAGGATGAAAAAGCACTTAATGGCTTTCTTTTGAGATTTTTTTTTCCCCATGTTCATTGCAGTGTCTTCTCCCTTACAAAGTTCACCTTGGTCAGCCCTTCTGGTTGGTGCTACATGGTTGTGGAGTGGTTGACCAGATGTTTTTCAGCATAAAAACCTGCCAGGAGGTTAAACTTTGACCCAGAAGAGCTAATTTCTTTCAAATAAAGTATATTGCAATTACATCAGCCTCTAGCCTTTAAGGTTATTTGCTTAGACTCTACCATTAAATCAAAGATCTTGTTCTTCTTCCTCATCCCTGTTGAAATTCTCTGGATTATTTAATTCTCAATGAGATTCACAAAAAAGGTTTTTAGGTACCTTTTTACCACCACATTTGAATCAAATCAGCTATTTCTGTCAGGAGTCTTTTACAGTGACTTTTCTAAAAGTGGGGTTGGTCATCCTGTGTTGTGCATCACGAGGGTGTGGAAATGGCTTAGAGAGAGAACAGAGGGAGCAGGAACTGTGCTCCCTGCCACTGGAGATTGCCCAGGAACTGAGTTGCACTGCTGACTAATTGCAGGCAAATTGCTTCTGCTGGAATATATTGAGTGAACAGCAGCAGCAGAGCTGGCCTGGAGAGCAGCAAGTTGAACAAGGATGGAATGAACACTAAATGCTGCCTGAATCCTGCTGCAGGGGGGATGTGTAACCCCTTCCCTCTTCAGTCTGTGATGTGGGAGTTGGGATCCCCCTCCCATTTGCCCAGCTGTTCCATTTTCTCTTAAAGAAAACATTGGGATACTCCTCCAATTCTTTCCTGTCCCCTGACCTAGCAGGATTATTCCTGGATAGAAACATACATTTCTGTGAAAGGAAAAGAGTTCTATTTCATCCCTGCGTTGTGGGCTGAAGCTGGTAATCAGGACTCATTACAAACAGAGGCTGCTTCTCATGCCTGGGGGTTTTTTTGTTTGCAGAGTAACACTGCGTGGGCATCCCAGCACTTCAAAACCAACCTGCTGCTCCTCAGGTACCTAGCATGCCACTAATAAGAGCTTCATGAATGTTGCAGAATCTATAATAAGAAACTTAATTTTTTTTAAAGGAGCAGCAGTCACTGCTTGTTTCTGTAAGTGGCTGTTTAACCAGGCCTGCCAAACATTGCAGATGTACACACAACTGCATTTTAATCAACCACAAAAACACTCTGTAGCATAAGTAGTTAGGCAGCTATGCCCACAAGAGCACAGGTAAGTGGCCTAGTAAATATTTAATCAACTATTGTTGCATGGGATAGTAAACATGAATATTTAGTATAATATTTACTTACATTTATATCCCATGTTTAGAATAATATTATGTTTAAGGACAAGTATACATTCAGATGTTTGGTCTGGTAATGCTGCTTGTAGACACCTGCTTAGGGAAGTTATTTAAACACTGCCATGATTCAAGGAAAGGGAAGGATTAGTTTACAAGATACAGACACAGGCACACAGCTATATACATATTTAGTTTTCTTCGTGGAGTAAATTGCACTGTGAGAAACAAATGCAATGTACACATCAGAATCTTTGCAAGGTGGAAGATGTTGGGTTTTAACATCAGACTTGTCACCTGGCAGGGAATGACCTTGGGGGCTGCATTACAAAATGCTGGACTGGCAGAGGGAGGTTTTCCAATGAAGTGCAAATATCACTGCCCCAAGGCACAGCCCCAAGCACAGACAGACCTCCTGTCTTTCTTAGAGAGTAAAACGGAAGGGTTGGTGATTCTTTAGAGAAATGCAGGATCCAATCACTCCAAAGGAAAAAATCCCTCGCCAAAAGCCCTGGGAATGCACCAGCTCCCTGCAGGACTGCCACTCATCCTCCATCAGGCTGGCTTTTGCCTCCATCCTGAAATAGAGGTGGCATCCAGCTTCACACATTTACTGCAGCTTGCAGTGCAGCAACAGTCCTGTATCAGAGCTAACTCAGTTATAGAAAAGAGCTGCATTATAGTGAGAGGTGGCCCTTTACAGGGATTGGGGTTTTCTGCCTGAGAACACATTTTGGACTACAGAGTCTCTATATATATACATTGGAAATTTCCTGTTACAGCCACCTTGCATTCATGATGACAGCCAGCCTTTCTCTTCAGCTGGGGGCCTTCTGAAAGAGTTCCTTAAGGTCTTTTTTTATTTATGAACTAAATGAGACTTCTTGTAAAATACATATCTGTATGTGGATGTGCAGGCTTGGCTACTGGTTAGTGCCATTTAGATTGGACCCCTGACCAATGCCACATCAGCAGCTTGACTAGAATATTTTGTGCCAAAGTAGAGAAGTCATCTGAGGACCTAGAGAGTAAAGCAGTAAAAAGCATTTAATCACTATTTCATGGGCTTACAGACGGCCCCTGTTATTCAGGACGGGTCTCACAGCCGTGACCTCAGCGAGATGTGGCATGGCAGTGGGGCTGCTCTTAGGGGATACGACTTGTCTGTTGTACAAACAACATTGTCACTGCTGATATCTCTGCCAGAAGGACCTGTGTGCAGCACTGGGGTTTGTTGCTTTTTTTCCTTAGCATGCACTGCCTTTTTAGCAATATGCCTGCTGAATATTAACCACCCTAACGATCCCAGCGCAGCTCCACAGCACTGCTGCTGCCTTCAGCTCTGGCTGAAGTGATTTTCTGCTTTTGTAGCAGTTTCAGTGGAGGGGCCAAGGACTGGCAGAACTGCAGCAGCTGAGCAACCTTCCTCCTCTTCCCAGGCAGCTCACAGCCAGGCACCAGTGCTGACGCACAGGGCAAAGAGATGCTCTGTCCTCTCAGGCTTTTTTGACAAGGGCATGTGGTGGTAGAAAAAGGGGAATGGCTTTAAACTGGAAAAAAGAGGTTTAGATTAGATATTAGGAGGAAATTCTTCCCTGTGAGGGTGGGGAGTCCCTGGCACAGGTTGCCCAGAGAAGCTGTGGCTGCCTCAGCCCTGGAAGTGTCCAGGTTGGAGCACCCTGGGATGGTGGAAGGTGTCCCTGCCCATGGCAGGGGTTTGGCATGAGATGATCCTTAAGGTCCTTCCAACCCAAATCACTCTGTGGCTGTGATTCTGACTTACACACCCTCCTCTGGTGGCAGCTGGACTGGCTGATGTGGTGGCTGTGTTTGGATGCCCATCTCTGCTCTCCCACTGACCCAGCCAAGACCCTCCCAAACAGGGGCTGCTCTCCCTCTGACCTGCCCCCAGCCTCTCTGCAGGCACACTCCATTTTTCATTGACTGCCTGGTAGCATTGTGCCTGACTTCATTGAGAGGCTTTTAGAATCCTCAGCTTTGCTATTAGTATTGATTAGCTTTGTCCTCTTAGCAGGCTATTTTTTTTTTCTGTGTCTCCTGGCTTGTTGCATCATCAGGTTCTGTATTGCTCTTTAGGGTCCATTCCATGGATTTATAAGTGTGAATACAGCTGGGGACAGCTCTGGGAAGAGATGCTAATCCTCTGAACAAACCTCCCAGGTCATCTTTCAGTGTTTAGGAGATAATTCACAATGAGAAAGAGGACAAACAATCTGGTCATTGCATCTGGACAAAAAGTTAAAAAAAAAGAAGAAAAAGAGAAAAGAGGGAGAGAAAGTTGCTCTTCCAAAGGGAGAGAATGAGTATTCAGTAACTTTGTGAGCCAATGCACCAACTTCATTCCTGCAGCCACAAGTTCTGAGCTTAAAAATACAGGAGTAGTAATTAGTAGTTTGCACTTGCACAGCATTTTTGCAGATTAACCTCTCCACCAAAATTTCACCTAAATCTAAACACAGCCATTTCTGGAGTGGAAAATAGTGGGAGTTTAATAATGCATAGAAACACCATGCAAGAAATCAAGCCAGGAATGCTATACAGATATAAAAATGCAGGGGCAACGTTCACAGTGAGAGAATTCAGATACTCAGGCTGAAATTGCTTTGTTCTGTCCAGCTAATAACCTGCCTTACAAAGTTGTTGCTGAATTGTTAAAATATTACAAGTAGGTGTTACAAGCACACTTCAGTTCCATATCTCATCTTGCAGCCAGCATCTCCCAGAGCGTGGTGCCTCCAATCCAATCCCCCTGCATTAATCTGATATTTATTCTGAGGAAATAGAGCTTCTGAGCCACCCAAATAATGTTTTGCACAGAAGTTTCCATTGACATGTGTCCTCCAGCCACTGACCCAGCACTCCTGTAAGTTGTGAGAACAGCAAATGTCACTTTGCAAGGTGATGTGGGCACAGCCCATTGGTGAGATGGTCTCATCCTCACCCACTGGGAATGAATCCATTGCAGAATTCAGCTTGGATGTCAGGGAGGGACTGCAGGCAAGAGAGCTGCCCCAGAAACTGATGGTAGTTATTCTGCTTTCCCTACTACTAGAAAGTGTTTTTGTCATCTCTGTTCTTCATTCAATGCCCTCAGCATTGTTTGGTTGTCCAATGGAATGGGGATCAGGAGTCATTTTTAGCCTCTTCCTTGGGTGCTTGTGCCTGGGGTTTGATGCTGGGCTGCCTCCTCCCCACCAGCTCAGCTCACCCCCTGTTCCTGCAGACCCTGAGCTCCCCAGCAGCACACACCTCATCCTCCTGCTGCATGGAGCAGTCCTGTGACACCTGCATCTGGAGATGTTGCTGATGTGCAGCGAGTTCAGAGGGAGAAAATACTCCTTAGGGGGGGTTCACTCATTAGCTGACCCCAGGTATTCCTTAATTGGACTCTGCTTCCCTCAAAATTCTCTCTTGAGGGTTGAGCTCTAATCAAATTAATTTGTCTCTTGGCCAGTGAGGAATAACAGTAAATCTGAAGTCCCTGAAGGCGTATGGAAATTGGCCCACATGAGCCATATGATTTTTAAATATGAAGGAGAAAATGGATTTGCAAAGGAAGTTTCTTAGCTGGCAAAATAAGCCGTAACAGAGAGCACAGCAAAAGGGAGGAAGTAGTCAGAGAATACTGCAACACAGCTGGAACACAAGGTTTTGTCTGAGAAAAGCTCTTTCTTGTATTTTACCAGAAAGGCATTTCACTCTGAAAATGAAATCCAGACAGGATGCTACTGAAGGTCCACATCTTATTTTCAATAAATGATGAACCTTCATGTCCCATGAAATATGAAAGTATAAAGCTGCATTTCTATTATATTCAGCAAAGGTAGGGGCTTTTTGTTCCCTTTTGTTTAAATATATTCATTATCAAAGGTGTAGTGCCCTTGAGAAGCTGAGACAGTTGCTTGTATTGCTGTGCAAGGAATTTGAGAGACTCGGTAAAGTTTTTATGAAGAGTGATGCAGAGATGTGTAGTGTGTCTTTCAAGACCCCTGATCCATCCATCCAGAGCTGACACTTGAGCTGTAAAGAGACATACTTGTCAAACCACTTACACATTGCATATACAATGAGCTAGCCCTTCATTTCTAGCACACCAGTTGCAGCAGGTAGAATTTAAAGCAGAAAGGCTCCAGACCTCTTATTTCAGATTCTTGTGGCTCCAAACATGGAAATCACATTGGCAATAATGAAAGGTCAACATCTGAATGCACAGTTCGTGAGAGGGCATGAAAATATTTGGATGAAAAAGAACCTGGGCTTCAGAAATTGTCATTGTGCTACAAATCTGAGGGGTATGGAGGGACAAGGCTTGTTTGGGATGCAGGTTATCCCTGTACATCCTTTGTTTTGTCCTGCAGTTAGGAATGGCACTATGGAAAACAAACCCACCTGCCTGTACTTTAGAGACCTACAATATAAAAGAGAGGGAAAACTATCTCAAATGGCTGGTTTATGAAAGTCAGTAAGAAAAATAAGATTCAGTTCAGCCCTTGGATACACACCAATGGCCTTATCTTATGATTCCTCTGTACCTTTTACACCTCTTACTTTCACTATGATTTTATTTTAGTAACTTTTCTACCTTCTCCCTGTCCTTTAGACACACTGGTCACTATTTCATGTAATATTTCCATTTTTAATTGGTGTGATACCCTCACACAAGGTTCAAAATCAGGGAGAATCACCTATCTTCTCAAAAAGTAACAATATTGCTATTAAACAGATTTTGGTCTCAGCAGTGCCACTGGGAAAAGGTGCCTTGAGTGACTCCAGTTGTAACCCAGGCACTGAAGCAATGACCAGGTTGACAGGGAGCTTTCTTCTCTGTGTGATTCCAAGGAAAGTGCAGGCACAGTCATGCTGGGTATGAAAGGAGATCCATTTTATGCCAGTTTTTGTCCGTGACAATCTCATCAGCAGCCATAGAAAACGATATGAAAAATCTGAAGATGGATGTTAACAATTAATTTCCTAAATTTCCATAGTTAATATAAACTTAATAACTTCCACATCCTACCAGCTTGATTGTGCCTGCTGGAGTTCACTGCTTAAATAATTCTCCCTGGAAGGAAAAGGTACCAGGGGCATCCTCTGGACAGCTCATTCACTGCCAGAAACTCGGATGATTTCTTAGAATAACGATCTAGGCAGCTTTTTTACAAATCACTGCAAGTCCAGCTCCTGTGAGAAGGTTTTCTGAGGAAGAACTTGTGGGCACAGCAGGTTTGGAGGCAAGCAGGAGCTGAAGATTCCCCCCTGCCTCCCTGGGAATGGTGCCTTTCCCCAGGCACCTCTGAGAGCAGAAATCCTGCACAACATCAGCTCAGCCTTGCCCAGAGAGGCTCCAAAGGCTGCTCCAGCAGCTGGAAATCTTCAGAGGTGCTTTATAAATATGCCCTCTCTTACAGCAGGTGCCACATCCTGCTCCACCGAGGAATTTTCCTGCATCTGTTCCGTGGAGAGATCTGTGCGAGGCTGAAGGTCACAGCTCCGAGAAATCCTTGTCTTAGGTGACCTCAGCTGGCTGGGATGTGGTCCTGGCCAATGTCTAATGGGTTTCATATGACTCAGGTTTTTCTCCTTTGTCCTTCCTTCTCCTTGCCCAGCATTTTGCTAGTTAGTGGTTATGCAGCAACAGCTGCAAAGTACCCTTTCAAGGCAAATTATTATTAACATCGCTTTGCCAAATTGGCACAAACTACTGAACAAGGAGTCACAGAGTGGTTGGGGTTGGGAAGGACCTTAATGCTCATCGAGTTCCAAACCCCCCGCCACGGGCAGGAACATATTCTTCCAAGCAGCTTGCTCACTGCATCCCTCTAGGCAGAGCACGCATTTTTAGCAGCACAGCTTTTTTTTTTATGGTGGGAAAGGCTGAAAGGCAGGACCTTGGCTGGCTGCAGCCCCGCTCGGGGCAGAGCTGCGCTCCGGGAGCGATGCTCTGCGATGTGGCAGCTCCGAGCAGAGCTAATGCTCCGGAGCGATACTAGAGGGCACTGTAAACCTGGCAGTTTTGGCTTCCGAATGGGACGGAGCAAAAAATTGAAGTGTTTGCTATTTGCGGTCGTTAAAGCTCTGCTGGTATTTAGCGCGAAATTAGTGCTAACCCCCGGGTCCTGAGCAAATTAATTTGTGGAATTACATTCTGCTGTCGTAGATCCCCTCACAGCCCGGGATCCTTATTCATTGCCAGGTCCTGAACTGTTGCATCCACTGCTGGAGGGGCTCCTCTCCCAGGAAATGGGCAGGCTCGGAGGAAAGGGGAGCAAAAACCATTATGAGAACTCAGCAACTTTTTTTTTAAAGCTATCACTTAGCAGTAATGTGTTCATTAATTGGCAGCCAGACCACTGCCTGGCTTCATTTAAAACCTGATGGTTTCCTTTCATTGTGGTAGCAAAGGTTTCATCCTGCATCTTCCCTATACGCCAGCATCATTTTTTTTTTCCCACATGCCTGATTAAGGATACACATCTATCAGAGAGAAGGAAAATTCTTACACTGTGATCAAACAAAATTGTTTTTTAAAGAGTCTTTTAAAACATATTTAAAACCAGGAATGTGTTACTCTAAATTAAAAACTCCAATCAATGCAATCGGTAGATTAATAGGTTTCAGTACCTGTCTCCTCAGACAGTCCTCATACACCCATCACTGCAATTTATAATTCAGTGTTCAACTTAAATTAGTAAAATTTAAACTGGAACAACACCGGACTGACAAGTAAACAAGACTTCCCAATTTAAATGTAAAATGTTTACCCAATCTGCAGAATCAAGCTCCCCGCCCTCGCAATATCACCGCCACACAAAACAAACACAGAGCCACAGGCAATAAGAGGAAAAGGCATCTTGAGAGGTCACCTAGTCCATCTCCTTCCCCCAGGATAGGATCAACCCTGCCTAAATTGGTCTTGACAAGAGTTTCTCTAACCTGTTCATCCCTGGAGGTTTTAAAGGAAACTCCACGGGCTCCTCACATGGTCTATTCTGGGTGTCAGCTATTCTTATAGATGGAACATTTCCCCCAAAGTCTAACCCAAATTACTTTTACTGCAGTCTAATCCCACTAATTCTGTCTGTGAGCAACAGCTCATTACTTTGGTAGCATCTTTTATATTTGGGGAGATGATTACTGTACCTTCATCAGCCTTAGGCAATAGACCACAGTTCTTTCCCTCTTGGGAGGTTTATTTTCTCGACTGTTCTTTTCATTTTCTGTGTTTCTGTGGAAGTCTGGTGACAAAACTGCTCCTCCCCACCACTCAGCAGAGATGGGAGCAATGCACCAATGTACCACATCACCCTCTCTTCATGCACAGCAGTGTCAGCTTTGCTTTGCTCACACCAGGGCACCACAGTTGGTTCAGGGTTCATTTCTAGCCCGTGGTATTTTTGTCCCTTTCTCTTAGAAATGCTGCCTATGAAGCCATTTCTGGACACACATTTCAATCGTTTTCATACATTCACACACACCAATCTCTTCTTTCCAGCCTGTTTCTTCAGTTTGATGAGATTTTTGAATCTTTCTCTTGCTCTCTGAGAGCACTTACAGCCCCTCTCAGCTTGGTATTGTCAACAGCTGCAATATGTCTCCTCCATATTCCACTACCCAAGTCACTAATGAAAATATTGAGTAATGCCAGAGCTGCACAGACCCCTCCAGCACTGTATTAAAGCCATCCTTCCACTTGGACAGCAAACAGCAAACAGTTTTCAGCGTGTTTCCTGGCTGGTTTGGTACCTTACAGCATTTCTCCCCATCCCTATTCCCACACCTTGCTCCTGGAACACCCCATGAGTGAGAGTCAAAAGCCTGACTGCAGTCAAGCTGCAGCTCCTTCCCTCTCAGAGACCTGCTGCCCTGCCACAGGAAAATTAGATTGGTTTGACATGATTTATCCTTGACAAAACCACAGCTTGTGGGGCTACTGCATCCCTCATGCCAGTGCCACGCCTTGCCTTTGGATCTAGTGAGCAAAATTCTGTCTCCTTTGAAGGAAGGGACAAAACTCCCCCAATCCAGACTCCACCTGCCCAGAAGTGGTGTAAATACCTTCACATCTCTGCTCATTTTGGGTTTATTTCCACTGAGAGCTGCAGAGGCAGAACATAATCAGGGATATCAGAGCTGGGTTTGAGCTTTGAACCCCCCAGGTACCATCACTGTGTTGTGGACACACAGCCCCTCCCCAAAACTGGAGCTACCTCACTTCTTGGGACAGCTCTACAGAGATGGGAGCAGGGATATTTTACACTCTGAAGGCAGCTGCAAGGAGATATAAATTACTCAAGCACAAGCTACCTAAGATTCACTTAAAATTCACTCTGAATTTGGCACCAGAAATGTAGGAGATAATCAAGTTTTCCTTTTTGAGATCTTGTGTATTTAAAACCTGCTGTGTTTAATTTTTGCAGTCAAAACAATGCTCATTCATAAATATTTTCTAATGTTTGATCCTATTAGTATGTACAGCGCAGTGTTTGATTAATGGACTAGAACAATGCGATCAAATATATTTTGGGCTCCAGAATACCACTTTGTAATGCCTAATATTTGATGAGATATTACAGATAGGCTTGTCTTCTGACTAGAAGCGATTGCACTTGAATTCTGAGAAACCCAGATACAGATCCTGGATAAGATCTGAATTTCAAGCGAGTCCTAATTACACAGCACGCTGGACCAAAGCTCAAGGTCTGCACATTTCCAGCGCTGGATTCTTCACAGCTCAGATGCAAATGTTGTTTCTCAACCCTGTCTCTCAGGAATTCATAACATATTCATCAACTTGTAGTACCTAAGAGCCCTGCCCGACTGTATTTGGAAGACCTTAATTTGACTCCGGTAGGAGTTTAACAATATTAATAACTAATATTAAGCTGCATTCCTAACGGGGATGCCGGGACAATACTCTTTGATCACGGCATTAATCTGGCGCAATTGTGTTTATATCAGCCTCCTTCCTCCCATGTGAGCTCGGTGCCATCTTGGCATGAATATGAAACATGCAGATCTGGGGGATACACGTTAATAGTGGGTCCATCTGCTGGGATCTTTTATTAAAGGGAAGTGTGAATGCAGTTGCCATGCAATCCACTCTTACACACAAAGACCACGAGTTCCGAAAACAAGAGAAAACATCTCGTGCTTTGGCCTTCTTGGTATTTCACATTCGTCGTTTCTGCGTCCGGTTTTCATTTTAATTTAGAAATTTTCCCCAAAACGAAATTTGAGTGAAAAAGCTCAACAGTTAGCAGTGACTGTGCGTATACATGCACGCACATCTCTTCCTCTCTAGTGACAGACAGGATATTACTTTTCCACTGCATATGAAATTAATACCAGAAGCACAAGAAAAAACATGTAAATGCCATCCCTTAAAGCCTGATCTGGATCTCACTTCTATTGCCTAAGACATATATAACATCGAGGAAAAGTGGTTGTTGGAGTGAAAAAGGAAGTAATCCAGAGCTGGTCTGGGAGAGCCAAGCCCAAACATGATCCCAGCCTTGGCTGTGGAGTCATAGCCCAGTGCCTCCACAGGACATGGATGAGCTGCTGTGTTCTGCTATCCCACTTTCTCTGCAATAAACAACTCTCCCAGCTCCATCCAAAAGGAAAAAAGCTCGTGTGGCTTTGTTCCTGTGCGCTGCCGTGTCCTTAGCTTGTCTCCCTGGGGTGTGTGCTGTTCCATGCTAATGGTTGGGGGGGAGTGTGCTGGGATTTATTCAACATTTGGCAGGTCAGACCTCCGTGCCCCAGATATGCAAGTGCTGATCTGCATGTGGAGGGGAGAAGGTGCCCTGATGACAGAAAGGCAAAGTACCCACAGTGCTGAGCATTCTCAGTGCAGGAACAGCCCCTCATCCACCACCCTGCAGAAATGGAGAGCTCCTGGCACCAGTTGGTTCTGAGCCTCACACTCATCCCAGAAGGCTGGATTGAGCAATCATTTTATCCAAGGACACTGGGATCTGATGTACAAAAGGGCCCATATTCTCCTCCTTGATTCACTGATATCTGAGTAGGCAGCAGAGTAAGCAAGAGGAGCTTTTTCCATATCTTCAATATGCAAATAGATGAGTGAGCTCAGCTCTCTATTCATTGCTTCCAACATACATGACACAGATGATGCTGTTCCCATTGTCACGCTAAAACTGGGGGCTTGATGACAAGAAATTCACTGAGCTTCCATCTGCACAGAGCTGAGATGGTGGTGGGGTAGGGAAAAGTCACTGCATTGGATTATGTCAGCTCTACTGTCTGCATCCACAATTTATTAGCTGAAAAGCCAGTTGGAATCACAGTCATTCCTGCATGATCAGCTCTTGGTGCCACCTGGGGTGGGCCTCACTTGTCACCAGCCAGGACTGGCACCTTTGTCTCTAGCAGGGACACAGGGACTGTGATCTGGGAGCCAGCAAAACAACTGAAGGGAATGCTCAACCAGCACGTGAGCCAAGAAAAAAGTTAAGTGTTGAGATTTATTACATATGTATTTCTTAATAGCATCTTAACATAACTGGGTCAATTATCTGGGAATCAGCACGTGTGCCTGGAGGGGGGACATGTGCATGGGTGTGCTGGTTCTGTGCTGCTGAACACATCACCTGCTTGGGAGAGAATGAATGTGTGTTTATCCCAGTGCTAAGGAAAGAAGGAAAAAAAGAACAAGTCAACCTTTCACAGCGAGCTGATTATGCATTTTCCACATCAAATTGTCAGCATTTATTCAATTACTTCACTCATTACAAGTGTGTTCTTCAGCCACAACCTAAAGCTCCTCCCTGCTGCTGTCAGCTCCATTAGAAGTGACACGCTCCTTCCTCAGGTTGGAAAGGTTTTGTGGAAGGCATCTCCTCCCAGGACAGGGCTTGGGGCTGGGGGAGCACAGCCCTGCCCTGGGAAGGGAGCTCCTCTCCCTCTGCTGCCCTCCTTGAGCACAGGAATCCACCAGGGATTGAGGTGAGTCCTCCACAGGGTAGCAGGAGTTGTTTTTAAAGCCAGACGCTCTCTGAGGCAGGAATTAGAGGAATTCACAGGGCTCAGCCAAGGATACAGAGGAGATCCCCGGAGCCAAAACTGTATATTCTCCAAACACTTCCACTTTAATAGTAAGTTAAAAGGAAAGTTCCCCTTCTGATGGGTTGTTAATTACAGATCCCTCCTTTAAACAGTCCTCCTGTTTTTATCCATGCTTACACCCCCACAGCTGGTAAAGATGAGGAAAGCTCTACCTTCCCCAAAAAATCAAACACATCCGAAATGCTTTCTGAGCTGATTCACTTGGCTGGGCTCCTGTTTGATATATGAAACAAAAGACAAGGCAGCAGAAAGCAACATATTTTCCCTGTGTCAAGGTGAAGCGCTTCCCATCACCCAGCCCATCTCTGCTGGGGTTAATGCCCATCAATAATATTTAAATGATCAAAGTTTTTCAGCAGAGACAGAGATGGGGTTTTTTTTCTGACTTGTCATGCTTGTTTTCCTTAAAGAGGCAATGACCTGCTGTAGTCAAGGCTTGCAGCTTGGCACGCAGGAGCGTTTTGAGAAGCGTTATCTCCCGAACAGAACAGCAGCCTCATGTTTCCCTGCACAACAACCTTTCTTAGCCTAAAATGCTTTGCATCCCATTTCCTTGATCTGGCTAAGTGCTTGCATGCTGAAAATCCCACCCTCCCTCCAGCTGTCCTTCTGGCAGCAAAGAGACAGCATCTTCTCTCTGGAGAGTACAGTCACTGCTCCTTTGGTTATCTAATCAGGGAGGGCAAAATTCACTCAGGGCCCTGTGAAACCGGCTGAGCTGCAGAAAATGCATCCCGAGGTCTTGTGCGGGAGGGTGGGAGGAGGCAGCCGGGGAAGCCTCCCCTCCCAGAGCAGATGCTCTCTGCCATTTCCCCAGTAGCTTTCACAAAGGAAGAAAAATGTGGAGTACTCCAGGGACTGAAGCTTTTGCTCTCCTGCTCCCCAGGTCTGTGTGTGTGCCCTGGAGCAGGGCAGGGTCTGGCCAGAGCAGCCTGGGCAGGAGGGCAAGGAAATAAAAAAATAAATAAATGTCCCCCACCCACCCTCCCGGCCTGCGTGTGCCAGAGCTGCCGGGTGCTCGGTTTCTCAGGCTTTGTGTGGGTTTTCCAGCATTTCTCCTAACTACAAAATGTGATTCTTCTCTGCCTGCTAACACTCCCTGATTTTGCCTTTACAACACGCACTGTGAGGAACTGGGAAGCACAAACCTTCCCATCCTGATCAAGCTGGGAGCTTTCTTCACATTCAGCTTGCTGAGAACAAAAGGGCAGCACAAGGGTGGTGAGAAGAGACAAATCCCCCAAACGAAAACACCTTTGAGTCACTTCCTCCCTTTTCCTGGCAAACTTCTCCCCAGAGGTGCTGGTGGGCTGGAGAAAGCCACCAATGGAGCAAGGTTTGGGTGGAGCTGTGCTTGGCAGGTATCACCCCTCTCAAAGGGGTCTCTTGCCTGCTCCTGGGCTCGGAGCACAATTCCAAACCCTGTGTTCCCACCTAATAAAACGCTTACTCACTTGCAGGAGGCACTTTGACATCCTTGGCCACACATAAGGATAAGAATGCATTGCTGCTGTAGGGGATACAGCAATACCTATCCTCAAATGGAACATCCTTTACAAGCCTGGTTGTTATTCTGGCAGTGATCTCTCAGCGGGCTGGGCTCAGCTGAGGTGTTAGCAAGCCGGGACTGTGAGGTGTCACGTTTACCTTCTGTTGTTTCAGCACAGCCTCTATCATCCCAAACTGGGAAAACATTTCCCTCTTCCTCCATGCATGTCAAAAGCACCGTTTGCCATTTAGATTTAGGGAGCCAGACCTAGCCCGGGTGTAAACAGGTGCGAGCCCACATATGCCAATAGAATTACACCTGATTTTAATGGGCTTACATTTGGCCCCTGAGCCCTGGGGTTCCCTCTGGGAGCAGAGGCTGTATTAAATATTAAGGGCCTTATTCTCCACCCCTGCCTACGCTGGAGTAATTAAATCTCCATGCAGACCCATCGATTTTCAACCGCGCTCTCCTCGTGTGAGGAGGCAGCGCTCGGCACGAGGGAGGGAGCAGAGATGTCCCCTCGAGGAAAAACACATCCATTTTCCCTCCCCACAGAAATTTCATCCGGGAGAGAGCTATACCCAACATTAAGCATTTGCAAAACGTGCTTGGGCAAAAGAATGCAAGTGGTCTAAAATGGAACAATGAGTCCGAGTCTTCCCCATCACCTCCAGGCTGTGACAGCAGCACTGCCGCTGCTTTGCCTCTTCTTTCAGGGTCTGTGAGTGCCACAGACAACCTCTCCTTCCCAGCATCAGGACCTTCAGCCAGACCTGCGAGGAGCTGGGTGATTTCCCACCCTCCAAGCTGCCTCTGGATCTCAGTACAGCCTTGGATAAGCCCCACAGCTGTGCCGGCCTCTCCGGAGGTTAATTCCAGAGCTTTGCCTGGAGCCAGCGCCTTTTACCTGTGTCTATACAAGTATTATTGCCAGCTTGTGATCTTTTGAGCTTGCAGGGCTGTGAAAAACGACTTTGGTTTTTCCTTAAATGCCACGGAGTTTAGAAGTGTGACGACTCACACTGTGCTGTTATTCTTTCCAATTGAAACCTAATGATGCGTGCATATCACTTAACTCTGATGTCAATAATCAGCACACCACTTGGTCTTTGCCGTGGCTATTAGAGGGAATGAAAATGAAATACCAACTCCTTTTTATCCTGTTACTGTACCATAATAACTAATAAAGAAGTAATAAGTGAGACGTGGGGAATTTCCAGGGGAGTCATTACTACAGAGCAGACCTAAAGGCACAAAGTGAAATCCAGGAATATTAGCCAGCCCTGGGTTCCCAGCCAGTGCTTCTCAAGCTACACTGCTGTTGCAAAATAAGTGTTTACAGAAGAAGTTACCGTGTGGAAAGTATCAGACCGTGTCCTGGAGTGGAAACTGAGCCAGAATCAAAGATATCCTTGCAGATGAAGACCACCCAGTGCATCAGCATCGTGTTTAGGCTGGGCCACAGGCAAGACACAATGCCAGCATTTCATAAATCTCACTTATGCGCCAGAATATGGGAAACGTTTCCCAGAAGAACTCTAAATCACCTCTGGCTGGTTCCAGGATGAATCATGTGTTTTCCAGAACTCTTATATGGGAGAGGCCACCCAGAGACCTCAGGGCAATGGGTCAAAGGAAGCCACATAACAAAACACTGAGTGCATGAGGCTCAAACCACGTGTAAGATGGACAATGCATTTTCTGGCTTAGAAATTACTGAATTCTTGGTTAGGAAGGAGCAGTCATGTTTTGGTGGTTGTGTACATAGGAGGCAGTGGTGGCTCTTTGGTTTTCCTCCCCATAAACGAACTGTCATTTATCCCTGAACTGTCATTTATCCACGTGTCAAAAACCTGTCGCTGCTCAGGAGTTCTGTCTTCAGCAACAGGAAAACCTGGACTTTTACCTGACACAGTTTTATCCACCTTGTCCGCAGCTGGAGCCTCCTCTGCCCCTCAGCACGGACACAACAGAGCTGACCTAAGCGAGCCCGGCTGCTTCCCCAGCCCCGTGCTGGAAGGTGCTGTCACACCTCACAGTCCAGCACGTTCATCCCCCACCTTTCCAAAGCAAAACCTGCTTCTGTTAAATCTCACAGCACATTCCCACCAGCATCAAGCATTTCCCAGCCATCTGATTTCCCCATCTCCGAGTTCCTGCTTTGTTTATCCTATTAATTCCAACCACCCCCTCTTCCCCCAACACACACGCACGCAGCCTCATTTACAGCATCTCCGCCAGCAGAAGCCTCCCCAAAATATTCAGGGCACACCAAGCGAGGACTTACACGTGTGGGGAAACCCTCGTGACTGGAGATTTTTTTTTTTTCCCTCTCTCGAGCAAACATGAGCTCATTATTTTAAATTTTTTTTTTAAGCTCTTAAAGGAAAAAAATAAAAGTGAAGCCCCGAGGAGCGGCATTCCCGGCTGCCGATATCCAGCCGGGGGCAGCGGGACGGCGCGGATGCTGCACCGGGAGCCGCGGGGCCGCCGGGGCTGAAGGCTCCCGCTCGCATCCTCCTCTTCCTCGGGTGGTTTTTCCCTCCCTCCTCCTCCTCCCCCCCTGCATTTCCTCCTGCACCTTTAAGAAGCCCATTGCCGCCGGTGGGATGGTGTGTGCTAAAGCTGCACAGAGGAAGTTACGCAGCCGGGATCAGGCACGGAGATAAAAGCTCCGATTGTGATTGAAAGTGAGAGCAAAAGGGATTTCAGCCTCGGCATTAACTTGCGAGGGGAGCCGGGATTGCACAAAGCTCCCCCGGCCATCTGCCCTTGGGGGCCGGCGGCGCAGCGCCTGCCCAGCTGGGCTGGACTGGGCTGGGCTGGGCAGGGCTGGGCTGGGCTGGGCAGGGCTGCGGGGTGTGTTTTGGGGGTTCCCCCGGCCCCGAAGTTGGCTGCTCCGCCGGCAGCCCCGCGCCGCAGAGCTCCCTCCCGGTAAGGACCCGCAGCGCCGGGGATGGGGGAAAGCGGGGGCGGAGGGGGGGCGGGCAGCGCCGGCATCTGCCCCAGCCCCGATCGCTGCGGCTCCCCCCGCGCCTCCCAAGTTGTTCCCACGCTTTCCTGGGGTGTCCCGCTCTCTGTCCCCCTCCCCGGAGCATCCCCGGCACATCCCGTCTCCCCGCCGCCGGGATGGGGTTTATTTTTCACTTCGGAGTTTGGGGGCTCGCCCATCCCGGGGCTCCGGCTCCTCCTGCCCCGCCGATCCCCTCCCCAGTGCGTGCAGCCCCCCGAAAGTCCTTTAGTGGGAAAGAAACCGGGGAGGATGGGGCGGAGCGGGAGCGGCATCGGGTTTTGCCGGGAACCGCGAATCCATCAGGGAGAGCGGCGGGATGCGAGCGGGATTGCCAGGTTTGCGCTGGGAGCCGCGCAGCGATATCGCCCCGTTATCACCCGCTATCACCCGCTATCACCCCGCTATCGCCCCGTTATCGCCCCGCTATCACCCCGCTATCACCCCGTTATCGCCCCGTTATCGCCCCGCTATCGGGGTTCGGGTTCCGTCCCCCCGCGGGTGTCCCCCGCTTCGCTGTCCAGGGCGCAGGGAAGGGATGGGCAGCCTGGGAAAGAGGAGAACAACTCCGGCTCCGTGAGCGCGGGGGGAGAGCGCAGAGTTCGTGGGGAGAGCAACACTTCTGAGAGAAAATTAAAAACTCCTTCATTGAGTTTACTTTCTGCTCTTAATCCGAGAGCTGCTCAGTTGTTGCTCAGCGTTGTCCCTTTATTTCAATAGGGTGTTAATCCAATAACAAGAAAAAAAACGGAGCCAGCTAAGTCAAGACACAATCTAATTTTGTGTTTTTTAATACTCTGGCTATCAGTCCCCAGTGAGTGCTGAGTACTCTTCAAAGAGAACAAAGAGCATTGATTCTATTTGTTCCCATGAACTGCAGTTTCTTAATAATACCAGGTGAAGATATATTTTCTAAGAACCAAACCAAATCAAGCAGGGTGAAACCTTTCATTTGGGGAGCCTCTCTGCCCCGTTTGCAGTATGTTGGCTCATTCCAGAGCAGCACTCCAACTATTTCTGCAAAGGGACTGGACTGGCTAAGTGAGTGTTGAGCTGCAGACTTCACCCCAAACCCGCTTGCCTGGCTGATGGGATGACAGTAAATGCATTTTTTCCAGCAAATTTTCATTTCCCTGGGAATCTGTGACATTTAGCCAGTGTAACAAGACACTAATAGATATTATAGATCCTTTCTACCTGGGTTTTTCCCTGACAGCCATTCAAGTGCAAAATGTAATTGTTGAGGCTGTGAAAATAGATCCATAAACTTAACAGCACTGGAGTCCTCATTAAAACTACCCTGCTTGTTTTCTACCCAGTACTGGAGTCTCTCACTCTCTGTTATCAGGCACTTGGCAGTGACCAGTTTGATGTAATAATTAGGAACTGACTTGTTATAACTGAAAAGACAGCTCTGATGTAAGTAGGACTTATAAACACTGTGTCACACTGGCTTATTATTTTTACTACATTTACTCATAATACAAAAATAGCAGCCAGTCTATTCTTTTTCTGGGAGTTTATTCAGGTCCAACGCAGCTATAACAGGCTCTTCGTTGAGAGCTGGCAATGAAGCATGAGAGACAGCTTCTCTTTTCTGAACTCATTCATCTCAATCAGCAATCTTACAAGCAAAAAGGGGGGAAAGGGAGATGGTAGCAGAGCGGTGTGAAGCCCCCGAACACGGATCAATGCATCTGTTAACCTGGAGTTTCTGAGCTTTAGTAACTGAGCTTCATGAGAAAGCAAATGCTAAGCATGCTGTTGAAACAGATACGCCTCAATTGTGAAAGAAAAGTTGGGGAAAGAAATGGAAAGGGAATTATCCAAAGGTAAATTTCTGTTCTGGATGTGTGCCTCCCACCTTCTTGGCTGAGATCTCCCTCCTGAATCTAATACTGAGAGAGGGTTTGACTTTCTCCCCCTCCTCGCTTCGGTTCTTTGTCATTTTGTTTTGTAATTACTTACAGTTTTTATAGGTCTACTGGAAAGACAACAAAATTGCAGAAATGTTGTTCTAACCTGAAATGAATACTGGGAAGGTCATTGCTCTTTGTATTAGGTGAACCTAAATGTTATTAGGACTTTAAATTGTTTTTTATTAAATGTTATTGTTCAGATAAATCATATGTGGGGATGCTGGACAATGTATCTGTCTCCCCAGCTGTCTTATTTATTTGCTTATCTTTTTAGGACTATCAATTTGTCTGTCTATCCCTACCCTGTCTGCATATTCCTCATCTTCTAATGACCCATAGCTGCTTCTTGATATTATTTGGAGACCCATTAGGGCTCCTGTTGTCCAGCTGCTGTTGCAAAGCAGATACCTTAAATTGGCCAGTGCTCCTTCCCTTCTCCCAGACAGCAGAAAAGCCATAAGCATCTTACTATGGATTGCTTTTTATTAAAGTTGTATATCTCCCTGTTACAAAAACCTGTCTGGTGGCTTGGCAAGCCCAGCTGAGGGCTCTGCCTCCTGAGGGACCCTTGTTCTTCTTCTTGCTCCAACTGTCCCCCTTTACTCCCACCTAATTTTTCTTCCAATTTCTTGCAGGTCCCTCCAGCTGATGAGCTCTGCTTTCGTCCTGACCATGAAAGAGAGAGGAGACCTCAGGTAGCCCCATGGCTTGCAGCTGAAGGCTTTGGGAACTTGGTGCTCCGTTGCCAAAAGGCAGAATTGGACAGGAATCCTCCCCACCACCACAGGACACAGCAGGAGAAGCCAAGGCCAGCCCTGCCCCTGTCACCCCAGTGACCACCCAGCGCCTGCTGCGACCACCACGGATCTGAGCACCCGACCCTGTCACGCTGACACAACCCTCCTTTGGGAAAAAGGAATTTTAGCTCCAAGCAGTCTCTCTTGTCAGAGTTGTACTGATGAGCAGATGCTCTATTTATTTTATGTGCTAATGTTCAAACACCCCAATAATTAAGGCAGACACAGTTTAAGGCACTTTCCACAGCGGCGCAGACCAGAAGGTTGAGGAAAACCTGATCCAGCACCATCTCACGGCCTCTCCAATTTACTCCTATCAAATTTCATCAGCAGCTCAGAACTTGATCTTTGTATTGATTGACTGGAGTCACCTCTAGATATTTTCATGCTGATTTGGAAGACCTTTCGTACAATAAAAGGGGGAAAAATGAGGTTAAGGAAGACTTTTGACCACTGATCAGCAACTCTGGCCAAAACTTTCCCAATCAAGTGAATTGCAAAGTTGGCTTCTGTGCCGAGAGAGGAACTTTCCACATCCAGACACAGCGTGCAGAGTGGGATCATCCCTGTTCCTGTGTGGATCTCCTTCAACTGGAGCATTTTTAGATGAGGAGTTTCCATGCTGATCCCGAGAGCCACCCCTAGCCCAGCAGCCGCCTTCCTCGGGACTGTCGGCACTGCCCTCGCCCAGGGACCCCGCGCCTGGCCGCAGCTGCCATGCTCTACCTGGCTGCTCTCCTCGTGCACTGCGTGCCCCTGGCCATGGGACAGTATGACATTTGCAAGTCCTGGGTGACCACGGATGATGGCCCCTCATGGGAGTTTTATGCTTGCCAGCCCAAGGCCATGAGGATGAAGGATTATGTGACCGTGCGGGTGGACCCGGCAGGAATCACCTGTGGGGACCCTCCGGAGAGGTTCTGCACCCATGTAAGTGTTTCCCTCCTTGTTTGCTGGCTTAGAACAGACTCTGCTGGTGGCTGCAGCCCAGGTGCCATTGTAAGGATGTTCTGGGTCAGGGTGGCCACGGTGGCCACTGCCTGGAGGTGTCTGCAGAGCGGGGAGAAGGCGCCCTGCCCATCCCGGTGCTGTGCCAGCCCTGCAGCAGGGATGGGGCTGGCATGCCAAGGGGAGGGTGAGGAGGAGCCAGGCAGGACTCAGCAAGTCCTGGGTGAGGTCTGGATTTTGGAAAAGCTCTGCCCCTGCATGCACATAACTTGCTAAAGCGTGGGGTGTGCTTCCCAGTCCCATCCCAAAGGGCTGCTCCAGCACTGCTGGGATTTTATAGGATGTGGGCACATGGTCTGAGTTTGAGGCAGTGAAGGGCAGGGCAGTGGGGTAGTTTGGCCCCTGCACACCCACAGCTGGTGTGACAGCCACAAATTTCACTAAAGCCCCTGGAAATGTGGTTCTCCCTCTCTGCTAGCCTCCACTTGAAAGGGCTCTGTGGATAGACATTTGCCCTTGTAGTTAAAATCTTTAACTTATTTTCTCTTAAATATTAATCATCGCATTTCATTCCGTGCACCACAAAGCTCAGCAGGAACATTTGATTTATAATTCACAAGGCTTTACATTGTTAAAGAGTTCAGGGGTCAAAGCAAAGAGCAAAACAGTAATGCCCCCTCCCAAAGGTCCCCCAGGAGTGGTCCTGGCACACGTTTAAGGGACAGACACCAGCCCAGCCCATGCTGGCAGGGTTTCCACTGGGCTGTGCACTGGACAAGGAGTGTCTTCTAAAAGAGTATATTATTCTTTTATTATAATGAGAAGGGGAGTTCTCCCTCTAAATCAGTTCAGGGAGTCCCATTTTCTATTCCCAGTGCTACCCCATGCCTTAGTTAGCCACCAAAGAAACACCCTGGGCCCAGCCAGTCAGGGCACCTCTTGAAAACCCAAGAGACAAATGCTCTTTCAACACCAAGGAATGCCAAACATTTATGACCATCAGAACATGCTGCCAGCAGTTACCCAGTTCCCTCCAGCCTAAGGGCTCTCATTAGTACCAGGGAAGACATTTCCACTAATTCCAGATAAGTAGCAGCTTTTCCTTTTAAAAGATCGTTTGAAAAGAAAGATTAAGTCCAAGGTTGCAAATAAAACCGTTAGCTATTGATGGGTCAGTCTGTATTTCCATTTATCTGACTGACTGCAGAAGGATTAAAAGGAGAACACCAGACTGCTTCCCACTACACTCACTGCAGCTCTTTGCAAACCCTCTCTGGTTAAGGATGCTCCAGACTTCAGCTCCACTGACCTCCAAAGAAGCAAAAGACACAAACTGCAATCAGCTCTGTGCATCTCCTGATTCAGTCAATACTGAGCTGAAATCTTTCTATTCTGGGCACCAGCAGTATTTCCTTGTAGCGTACGCCTGCCATGTGCTGTAACACTTGCAAACACCGTGTACAGCCGTGAATGAGAGCTACACAAATGCAAAACATGGATTTGCCTTCCTGTCCTTGCCTCACCCCAGCCTGGCCCGGCTCTCGCCTCCCAAAACAGAAACCAGCACTCACAGCAATGTCCCTGAGCATTTCCCTGGTGAAGAATCAAGCTAAGAACAGTAATAATATATTGCAAGGTGATGTTTAGATTTTTTTGGGGATGGGTTTGTGAGATACCACTGTATTGATGGCCCTTTCTTCCCCATCTCACGCCAGTGCTGTTCTCCCCAGAGGACTAAAGAGTTATAAAAAGGAAGCAGGGGAAGAGCAGCCCTGCTGAGGTGAGCAAGGAGCACACCCATCACTCAGGGCACAGAGCAGGAGGTGGCTGCAGGAGAGACCCAGGCTCCAATCCAGCCTTAGGACTGGAGTGCTGCGGGCTGGGAGGCCATCAAGGTAAATTTTCACGGCCTCTGTCACCGAGAATGACATGTGGCCACTTACTGCTGAGCATCCCCTTACGGTCAGTGGGAAGCGGAATCAGCAAGAAATGGCCCTTCCATCGCCGGTGCTGGGTGGTGACTTGACACCTATCGACGTGCGGGGAGGGGGAGCCGAGCCCGCAGAGGATGTGAGCCGAGTTTGCTCCCCCTGCACTAAGGAAGTGCTGGACAAAAATCGATGTCTCTGCCCACGGATCGTTACAGGCTCCGAGCCCCGGGCTCGCTGCGAGAGGGGAGGGCGAGCAGCTCGCACAAACCCTCGCTGCCAGCCTGCTCAGGTGCCTTTCGGTGTCCTGTTCTCCTTCCTCTTCAGGTTTTTAATTATTTCCTTGTAACAGGTGGGTTCTCATAGGAGCCTGGCCTTCCAGCAGAGAAGTTCTTACGGTGACTGTATTGCTTTCTTAGGTGTCTTTCAAAACAGCAGGGGACTGTCCGTGCAGTTAAACTCGCCTTACTCAGAATTAAGCGCAGCCCAGCGGGGCTCCTGCCCTGCTCAGACAGCTGCAATCAAAACTAAAGACGCACAAACAGCCCTCCATGCTCAAGGCAGGCAGACAGGAGTGAGCTGCCCCGTGTCCCCGTGCAGGGCAGAGTCCTGGTGGCAGCCAGGACCTTGTCAGACTGCCAGTGTGTCCTGCACAGCCCAGGGATCACACACTGCCCTGCCACAGCTCCTGCAGTGTTCACAAGACTTCTGCACCAGGAGGCTTCAAGAGATGGCAGGAATTATTTGGAGGACCGTCCTTTGTGTTTTATAGCAATTCTGGTCACATCTGGCTGCTTCCTTCTGATTGGGAAGTGTTTTGTTGCTTATTAAAGTCAAGGGTTTTGCTTTTTCCACAGTTTCTGAACCTGTTCCTATTCATGTCAGTGCCTTCCTGGCAGGTTCACCTGAAAAATGAATTGTACTTTGTCTCCTGGCAGGGCAGGGGGAGTGGTGGGAGCAGGAAGACAGATGGATAGGTAAATAAAAGCCTGAATGAAACTGAAAGTGTGACTGAAGACTAATAGGGAACAGATCTTTTAAACCAAGGATGTCGAGGGAGGGGTGAGACTTCAAAGATCACAGGCAGGGCACGGCCAGAGCAGCTGAATGTGGATTTCAAAGCAGAGGGGTTTGCAGGGCAGGCACAGCTGGGAAATGGCCGAGCTGCACATCCCATGGGGCAGAGGGGAGATGTGCTCCTTCACCTTCCCACCCTCCTGGGCAGGAGGAGGAGGAGGAGGGTGGCACAGCTGCCAGGCTGCTCCCAGGTGTTGAGCTGCTCTGAGATGCTGAAGCATTTCTTTGATACCGAGCAGGGACCTTGGGGAGTTTCACTTTCCAGCGTCAGCGTTTTGCACACAGGATAAAAATTCCTCAGGTTTTGTGGGGAATTCACACATGGGGCTTGCAATGGGGAGCAGACACCAAAGCTCAGCCCCAGCTCCTTGCAGCTCAAGGGGTTTCCAAATCATCCCAGCAGAAACAAGGAGAGGTGTCCGTACCAGACGGTCATTATGGGATGGTTTTGCTGCTCCTTGACATCCCAGTGAAAACACAGGGAACCCACCCTGCTGCAGGAATGGGAGCCTTTCCCCACCCCCCCAAGGTGTCAAGACAGTATTTCTTGTTCTGACAACACTCTTTGATGCAGGGCCGAGCTCTCAGCCCATATTGATGGGTCAGGGGTATTTTTATTTGGCGTCAGCATTGTTTCATCAGCTAATAGAGCTTGTTGACTTTGGCACGGGTACATGAAAGGGAAAGGCTTTATTTATTCATTACACATGCAGCCAAATTGGATGTTTAGTTTAATTCTTAGCTAAACTTTTCTGAATGACATGTGGTTATAAGGCTTGTACTAAAGGACTGTTTCTCCTGTGGACTGGGTGCTAAAATTGGAAAAAGCAGACAAACCTTTGGGCTGAGAAATCCTTTTCCCTGCATTTTTAGCCCATCTCATACAACTCTATCTTCGTACACTTGTTTAGGTGCAAAAAAACGGATTGTGGGTTTAGGGATGATTAAAAGCCAGAAGTTTTTAAAGTAAGAAGGGAAAAACAATTGCTTCAGCAATGCTCTTCCAAAAGCATTTTTAAAGATGCAGCATGTTCTGGTGGTAAAAGGATGGATTCATCCCTTCTGGTACCCTGAGCCCTGTCCCAGCCCACCAGAGTTCTGCCTTGTTTTGAGTAGAACCAGGGGGCAAAGCACGAGGTATTCTCAGCCTTTTGACTGCCCTAGGGTTCAAGAACATCCTTGGGCTGAGCAGAGCCTGCATACAAGTCCAATGGAAAATCCTTTCCAAGAAAAGCAGATATTCTCCCTCCTCCTTGAATAAATCAGCACTACCCACTGCTGGTTACAAACCCATCCTTGGCCGTTTGGGGGGAGCTGGAACTCCCCTTTGCCCTTCAGTGTGGAACCCATATGGCCCCGGGGACGATCACTTTATGCCAAAATTCAGCAGCACAAGAAATTCACTCTCTGCTGTCAGATCACCTGTGACACCCCTGGCAGGATGGAAGGACCTGACTTTCTTTTCACAGCTGCAAAGTGCTAACAGCCCTTCTTCCTCCTCAAAGCCTCCAGCCCATTAAATTAACACTTGGGAAATGCTCCCCTTTCCTTTGAGGAAAGCCTGGAAAAGACAACTTGCTGCCATTTCCACCAAGAGGAAGGTTTTCCAATCCACCCCTTGTACCCATCGTGGCACTGCTTTTGAGTGTGGGAGGAAGACTTGGAGCCTTTTGGTTCTGTTCCCACCCTTAATCACTCCTCAGCATCAGGGTTGCTGCAGAGGACACTGTTTGAAGTCAGCATTAGTGGCTCCTTGCCCTTGGGGCCAGACCCTTGGGTTGTGCATTATTAGCTGCTCAGCAAATTACACACTGCTCTTCTCCTGCCACTGAGGCTTCTTCAGAGTGCAGCAGGATCTTGGTGTTTTAAAAGGAAAGACAGAAAAATGAAAGAATACAATTCAGCTTCAAATTAGAGAGTGCTGAGCAAACGGGATTTTTCCTCAACAGCCTGTAACAATTTCCTTAAATGCCCAGTTCGGGATTCATCTTGTTGTAAAGTGGGATGCTACTCCCCTAACAAGGATCATTTCCACTTGCTGATAGAAAAGACACAGTGATAAAAATGAAGCTGTCAAGTAGATTTAATTGGTACAGTGAGCAGAAAGTTTCCCCCTACCTTGAAAGTGTTCAGGAAGAGAAAACTACTTTTAAGAAAAGCTTTGCTGTTCAAAGGGAACAGTGTTCAGATGGAAAAACAGAAAACGGACTGAAGACTGGGTGGGAAGTGTGGCCAGAGCTGGGAGAGCAGTTCTTACAGCAGCCCTTATACAGCAGCTCCAGGTACCACAGCTTTCCATAGTCAACTTTTGAAGCCAAAGGTATTCAGGGGAATCCTTCCTATTTATTTATTTGAAAATCTGCGTATCTGCCTAGATTTTCCAATAAACTTTAAAAGGATTTCTCCCTACAGAAAATCCTGCCTGGGTGGGAAGGAGTGCTCTCCTACCACACTCTGGTTTCCCTGAGTAAAGTCCAGTTCTAAGCTTAGTTTCAGAACCAAACCACCCTTTTACCACCAGCCTTTTGAGATGTGAAGCTTTGGCTGACCCAGTTCCTCGGGCAGTTCAACACAGAGTGCAGGTTTCTGTGTTGGAAAAGACCAAAGAGGATTTTTTCCTCCCCAAACTGCACAGCACTGCTGGGTGACCACCCTGGAGACGTCTTTGGGGAGAAGCTACTGCCTGCAAAACCCCGGCAAACAGCAACTTGGGCTTCCAGCCTTCACCCCAGGTAGATGAGCCATCCCCTGCAGCCTCAGACATGTCTCACGAGGTTCCCACTCGTCCCTCATCTTCCAGGCAGGGTCCCCAGAAGGGACAATTGCAGCACTGACCCCACTCCTGCCCTGCTCCACTGCCCTGCCCTTGCTCCAGCGTTTGGCACTGGTGCCTCTGCACATCTGCTCAGTGCTGCCCATGGCCAGGCTTAGGGGAACCTCCCCTCTTGGCTCTGGAGTGGATTTCTGCATTGCTCAGCTGTCCCAGGCAGGCTCCAGGCACAGGAGCTCAGCACTGCAGAGTCATGGGGCTGGGGCTCATCCCTGCTGGCTCCCACCCATGCAGGAGCAGCCTTCCCTCAGCTCCACACACGGTGCCACCACTCCAGCCCGTGGCAGCATGCAGCAGAGGGTCTGTGCTGCCCTGTGCTCAGCTCCACAGGGATGCTGCCACCACCCTGTCCAGTCCTGCCTTGACACTTCCACATCCCAAAGGGCGAATTAGCACAGATTCAACTGGTTTCTACTCCAGCCAAAGGGTTTGTAACTCCCCATCTGCTGGCTGAGTCAGCTGCTTCAGCTCTGTAGTGCTGCCAGTCGGGAGGTTTGGGGAGCTCTGTGTGAGGAGAGGATCACTGTTGGGGTCTCAGGGACAGCCAGGACATGTTCTGGGCTGACACAACTCAATCCAAACCTCTGACAGGCACCTGCTGAATTGCTCCCCTGAAACAGAGCATAAAGCAGCCAGATGCTTTGCACACAGCAGCAAAGGCAGAGCCCTTGATGCAGCAGCCAGACACAGGGGCCCTGAGCAGAGGCTGGTGTGGGTGCAGGGGTACCCATCCCCCAGCTGTGCCCCCTCCACAGAGGCTCTGGGCAACATCTGCACCTCCATTTGAGTTGCACAGCACAGCCACCACTCCCTCCCCTTTCCCACCCCCAGGCTCTGCATCCTGCCCTCCCCCATTCAAACTATCAGGGCCTCTCTTACAGAATAAATTATTAATAGCGGCGTAGCGAGCCTCTCTGCAAAGGCTGCATGTATTGAGCTTACAAGGCGCACAAGCTTTTAGAGAGCAGGACACTTTTCCTACTTCCTAAGCATTTTCTTAGTCCTGAATCAATAATGCACTCACAGCCCTGCACACAGGTCGCTGCTGCTGTGCTCCTGCTGCTGGGGGCTGCGGACACGAACACATCTCTGTAGCAAGATGCAAGGGCTTCATAATCTGGCAGGGAAGGGATGGGGCGGAATCCAAGCAGCTTAATTTGTAAACAAGCTTCAGGGAAGTGCCCTGGGAAGAGCAAAGCTTGCAAGTCCCTGGTACAGAAAGCCTGAGTTTGGAGACAAGCTAAAAAGCAGTCAATGGGATTAATCTGTCATGTTTTTGAATGTGTGCCCACGGCTGCCAGCTGAGGGGTGTCTGGTTTATCTGATCCCAGGCTTTAGGTCACCCTGCAGCCCCCAGTGCCAAAGGGGGAGGTTGAGGGGTGCAGCCCCAGCAGGGAGGTGGGGGTGGAGGTGAGCCCAGGGCGGCAGGAGGGATGGGGTTAGAGCAGCTCACCGGGGGATTAGCAGTTCACAAAGAAAGAGCTGCTCAAAAATGATTCCATGGGAGGCCGGGCTGCTGCGGGTGATGTGTGTGTATCCCCAGCACAGATGAGATTATCTGCTTAGGAGTGGAATTTTCCGGGCGGCGTTAACCCCTGTGCTGCCCCCAAATCTGCTGCAGGCGCCTCTCGGTGCTGGGCAGGGGATCCAGCACCACCCAGGCCACTCCAGGGCTTTGGAAATGGCAGTGCTGCTTCCAGGCCACTCTGCAAACAGCATGCCTGGGACCCTTCTTGGAGAGGTCACCCGTGGACTGGGCTGGTTTGAGGCTGGAGGCTGAAATTCCCGTGTAACCAGATTTTTCTGCTCCTGGCTTAGCCAGAGTGGGCGTGAGGGGATTTGTGTCGGTGCAGGAGCGAGGGTGGACAGGTGACTTGGGTCAGCCCTTGTGCGTGACAAGCTGCATCTCCCTCTGGGTCCTCCCTTTGTGCAGAGGTTGCTGCTCCTGCCTGGATGTCACCCTTTGGCCGAGGTTGTGTCATTTACAGTGCAAAGACCAGTTCAGACCACAGGGAGAGTTTCAGAGGCAGCGTGGGATGAGAGCAGAGATTTCCTGAAGTCTCACATCAAGGTTGGGTGAGGAAGCCACTACTTTGCCCTGCTGCAGGTGCCTGGGGGATTTCAGTGCTCAGAAAGGTGGAGCCCTCCATGCCCAGAGCAGCCCAGATGTGCTCCTGAATCCCTCCCTGCCTCCATCTCCCCATCTGGAGACAGGACACTGCCCTGCCACCAGCCCACCCTGTCTGGCACAGTGATGTCTCCCCAGGGCTGGTGGAGAGAAGGGCACAGTGCTGAGCCTGGATGAAATACGAACGAGATGCTTCTCGAATTCAGAGCAGGCTGGAGGGGGAAGGGGAAGAGCAGCCACGAGTAGGGCTTGAATCTCTTCTCTGGCGGAGAGACGGGCCCAGGGGAGCCCGAGAGCCTTGAACGAGCGGCGCTGCTCGGTGAATGAGGATCTGCTTCAGGCCAAAGGGAAGAGGCAAAACAGAAAAATGTCTCACTGAGCTGTCCTGGTGTCTCACCCCGAGGCAGCGGGGTCGGTTCTGCTGACTCACGCTCTCCCAAAGCCTGCACACAGGCAAAGCCTGTCCTAACACCCCAGCCAGGGGTGACCTTGTGCTCGGACAGCCTCGGATCCGGCAGGAAGGGGAAGGAAGCGGAGAAGCAATCAATCCCCCAAACCACGGCCGGGGAGGAGATGGAGGGTGTGACATTCGGCTGAGCCAGAATTAGCAGCAGATCTGTGGAGGGACCCCATTTCCACCCTATTAATAATTCATCCCAGCTCTGCCTTTACCTGCTCATAAACAGCAAACAGCTTGTTAGCGAGGACGGTTTTCTCCCCTTTTGCTGTCTCTGCCTTAATAAGAGCCCCTTGCAGATGGCTGGGGGAGGGAGGGGGCAGGGGAAGGACACATGAGCGAGCAAAACAGCCCTCCCTGACCTTCAAATCCCATCCCATCCCATCCCATCTCCATCCCCATCCCCAACTGCCTTTCCCCAGCAGAGATGAAACTGTGAAATAACCTCTCACTGATGCCCAAGTGCCATGCCAGAACCTTCCTACCCACATGGGCCACCTCAAAACATCCCTTTGGAGGGTCACAGGACAGAGGAGAATGATGCCTGGAGGATGTGCCAATGAAGGCTTGGCTGGAGCATTCCCAAGTGGCTCTCAGGCTGCAGCCACTCAGGCAGCCCACGGGAAAACTGCATTTTCCATCTTCTACCTTATGAGACAGCTTCTGTCTTATCTAAAATACAGAAAGCTTGACCAAAACAACAACAACAACAAAAAAAGTAGAAAACAGCATCTTGAAGAAAGACTCCCCAGAGTCTCCACAGTCCAGTGCTGTGGTGTTGGCCCCATTAGGGACCTCTCCCTGCACTCTCACAGGCATCCCAAAGCTGTTCCTGAGAGGATTTCCAGGTTCAAGTCACAGCTGTGCAGTGGGGAAAGCCCATGGCCCACTTGGGGGACAGGGGAATCAGGGCAAGAAGAGTGGACCTAGCCAGGCAGATCCCAGTGTCCCCCATGTCCCTCAGAGCAGGGCACAGACCTCCACCTGGGCTCACAGGGAAGGGGATTTGTGGGGTTCTTTGGCATAAGAGGGGCCTTGTGTTTCTCCTGATCCCTCTCCATGCTCCCAGCCCTCTCTGCAGTCAGTTATGCCACTTGCCAGCTGTTGGAAATAATAGCTGCAAATTAATTACGGTTGTTTCACCCCTCTGATCCCTCCCAGCCCATGAATAGAGTGAAAATTAATTGTCAGAGAGTATTTCCAGCTCTCTTAGAGTCCCACCTTGGCCACTGGCAGGTTACGGTTTATGCCCTAAAGCATGAGATTTAATTACTCACAAATGTTATTTTTGATCATAAAATCACCTTGTCTTGTCATAAATCCAGACAGAGCAGTTGAACCCTCAGGATCAGGAGCAGCAAGAGTGAAAACACCCTGAAACGTCATTAGGACGAGCCTGTGTTTTCTCCTGGGTAAATGCAATTCTGTTTGGGAAGCAGCAGCACGTCCTGGAGTGATTATTGGAAGAAAAGCCAAGGAAGTCTCCCAGAACACACATCACTCAGGGTGGCCCTTGTGAGGAATTTGTGTTGCAGAAAATAGGTTGAACTCAGTGTCACTGGGGAGGTTAAGGGTGCCTGGCACTGGAGCTGGGTCTGGCACCTTCCCTGCTCAGTGGGTGATGTCCCTGTGCTGGCCAACACCAGAGCAAAGCCCAGCCCAGCCTGCAGGGAAAATGAGAACCCTGGAAAGCCCTGGCAGAGTCAGGAAAGCTGGGGCAGGGGATGGGAGGGAAGTGAAGCCCCACAGCTCAATCTCTGTGTGAGCTGGGGGCACTCAGCAGTGTCAATCAGGAAAGAAATTTTGCTGGGAACATCATTTCAGCTCCATCCTGCTGTCTGTGGAGCTGGACAGGGGGAGGGAGAGGGGAAAATAAAACCTGGGGAGGAAGTGTGGTTCAGAACATCCCCAGGACAGGCAGGGATGGAGGGGGGTGGCCCTGCTCCCCTCTGCAGGTTGGGGACCCCCATGTCCCGTGGCCACCAGCCCTCCCCTGCAGGCTGCAGGACACCTGCAGTGACCGCTCCACAGCAGGGACATTATCAGGGCAGGAGGGATCAGGTGCACGTGGAGATTCTGCTGATCCCTTGCTTTTTGCAGGATTTGGAGGAAATTTGATACCAATTTCAGGACTTGGTTGCAGCACGAGGAAAAGCGGGGACTTTGTGAACCTAATCTGCTGCCCTTTGAGAAGAAGCTCAAAGGCAGCATTGTGGGTGTCCTGAGGGAAGCAGAAGGGCCTTGGGATGATCCTGAGGGAAGCAGAAGGGCTTTGGGTGTCCCAAGGGAAGCAGAAGGGCCTTGGGATGTTCTGAGGGAAGCAGAAGGGCCTTGGGGTGTTCCTGAGGGAAGAAGAAGGGACTTGGGACGTTCCTGAGGGAAGCAGAAGGGCCTTGGGATGTTCCAAGGGAAGCAGAAGGGCCTTGGGATGTTCCTGACGGAAGCAGAAGGGCTTTGGGATGTTCCCAAGAGCAGCAGAAGGGCCTTGGGATGTTCCTGAGGGAAGCAGAAGGGCCTTGGGTGTCCCAAGGGAAGCAGAAGGGCCTTGGGATGTTCCTGAGGGAAGCAGAAGGGCCTTGGGATGTTCCTGAGGGAAGCAGAAGGGCTTTGGGATGTTCCTGAGGGAAGCAGAAGGGCCTTGGGATGTTCCAAGGGAAGCAGAAGGGCTTTGGAATGTTCCAAGGGAAGCAGAAGGGCCTTGGGATGCTCCTGAGAGCTCCCTAAGCATAACAGCTGGATGGGGTGGGGGCTACAGAGGGAATTGTCCCCTCCTGGGTGCAGGAGGAGGTTCAGATCAAGGTTTCCTTGGTCATGAGCAATCCCAAGAAGGGAAGGAGGTTCCCGTGCTGTCACCTGCCTCTTCTGGCTCTGCAGGCTCTTTGGGGGTCTATCAAACAGCCCCCCATCCCAACCAGTGCCAGATCTTGCAGGAGAGGTCTCTGGTTGGGTTTGAGAGCCAGTTCTTAGAGGAAAAAACCATTCCAGAAGAAAGTACCCAAGAGGAACCCACACAACAGCACTGATCTTTGTGCTGAAGAAACAGATTTAACTTTTTCCCCTTTAATAAAAATCTTCCTATAAAACACCAAGGATTTCCACCCCCAATTAAAAAAAAGACAAAATTTTGTTTTCCAAAACTCATCCAGGTTGATGAGACCTTGTCATTACTCTTACTGGGAGACTAATTAAAAACAAGTGGTCATAGGGTGCTCTAGGTTTTGGCAGAGGCCTTGGCTTAAAACCAAGTCCATGAAGCAGAAGAGACCCCCAAAAGCAAAGGAAGCCCAGGGGGGAGTTCCCAAGATACCAAACAAATCACACCAGGTATGAGAGCTGTGATTGAGCATCCTTGGCTGAGCAGTACAAACTCTCACATCATCTACTTATTTTTCCTTGCTCAAATCTTGTTTTTTTTTTCCCCTTTAATATTATTATTATTATTATTATTTTTCTCTACTGTGCAGCTAGTGGTTGCAATTGCTTTCCAGCTTCCCTTTGGCATGGAGATCTAAAAGCTGCAGTCTTATTTTTGTGCAGCTTTCACCATTCACAACAGATGTCTAGTTTGTTTAAAATATTCAACAGCCTAATGATTAATCAAGCAATTGCACCTACAAAAATATATAATTTTATGCTATGAGGCTTAAAAATGGTATTATCTGCTAGGGAAAAAAAAAAAAAAAGTAACGTTTGCGCTCATTAAGAGTGCTAAAAACCACCTAGGCTTTGTAAAACTGAGGCCTTTTGTTGTGGCTGGTTTCCCCCATTCCCCCCCTTCCCAGCAAGGTGGGGAGCAGCTTCTCTGCAGCATCCTGGATTCCTGTCATCCTGCTTTGTCAGACCAATATCTTGTTTCTTATAAGAAATCCTCCTCCTCAAGGGGCAGGTCTGCTGTCACCTTCAGAAAGTTCCTTTTGCAGCATTTCTGCCCAGAACTGACTCCAGGCACCAAGAGGAGGCAGAACCAAAGGCTGGGTCAGCAGTCACCAGGGCTGGACACGTTTCCAGCTCAAGGACTGGGCCCATGGGAGCCTCCTGGGTGCACCTGGACCAGGAAAACCCCCAGGATCACTCCAGGCTGGGGATGAAGGATGGAGGGCAGCCCTACCAAGGAGGATGCAGAGTCCCAGGATCTGAAGAGGGTCTACAGGAAAGATGGGAAGGGCTCTTTATCATGAATTGTAGTATTAGGACAAGGGATAATGGTTTTAAACTAGAAGAGAGCAGATTCAGATTAGCTGTAGGGAAGAAAACTTTTATACTGAGTGTGATAAAAATACTGGCATGGTAAAACCTCAAAGGTGATGGATGTCTCATCTGTGGAAAGGCTGGATGGGGCTTTGAGCAGCCTGACCTAGCTGAAGATGCCCTTGCCCATGGCAGGGGGGTTGGACTAGTCCCTTAAAAGTCCCTTCCAACCCAAACCACTCTATGATTTGGCTCACAGAGGCACAACCTTACCAGGATGCCATTTTTTAGGACATTGTGTCCTCACAGTTTGTCCCCTGGAGATCTGCCCTTTTGGGCTGAGCTGGGGCTAAGCAAGGCTGCAGCACTCTTTGGTACAACCCCAAAAAGTGCACAACCAGGAGAGCTGGAGCGCTTGAAATCTGCAATGTTTAGTTGCTGTGAGGACACTCACGACTGATTTAATAGCGTGAGATTCAAAGTGAACTGGTTTATTTTAAGCTCACTGAGACCAAGTTTGCCTGGCTAATGCATCCTGACTTTTAGATTGAAGACTTAAATATCTCAAGACTTTGGACAGATTCTTTGGAGGACACACGGCTTGGAGGAGGAAACCAGATTCAAAAATAATACCTGGACTTGTTTCAATAGTGCTATATCTGATCTTACCAGGACCAAGGGAGCAGCCAAAATGTGACCATCTGTTTCCGCTCCCCCTGCCCTCCTGGCTGACTCCAAACCACCCCCCCAGCACAAAAGGCATCGAGCATCCCGCAGAGGAAGGACAATTCAATAAAGCTAACCCCAAAAAGGAACACTTCATTTTAGCAGAGGAAGCCGTAGTGATGTGACTCACTCGGTGGCTTTTGAGGCTCTCCCCCACCTTGGGGGTTATTTCTGAGTTTGCCCTGTTACAACCATGCCACCTCTTGAGCTGTTTGCCTCCCCAGAGCATCAGGGTGGTTAAAGAGATCTTTGGGGGTGCTGCCTGCTGAGCTGAGCACGCTCCCAGGTTGGGGCTGTGCACCTCCATTCCCTGGGATGAGCATATGGCACACAGGCAGGGTTTTCTCTCTGCTTCTCCCTGCTCCTGACCCTGCCAGCGACGTGCCTGGCCAGCCCTGCTCCTCCAGACAGGACATGGTGAGGAGGATCATGCTTGATCACACTCAGCTGCTTCCCTCACTGCTCCAGGGAAATCTGTCCCGCCTCCCATCCTGGCCAGGGTAACATTTCCTTATCGTGGTTTCATCCTTCATTTGTTTAATTTGGCCACTCCAAACAAAGCACTGATAGGAGCATCCTCCTCAGCCCTGGAGGTGGCCACTGTGGCCATGCTGGGGACAGCTCAAGTGGCAAACACTCGGTGAGATTCATCTCACACCAGCTCAAGGGCTGTGTGGAGCACACAAGGAAAGGAAGGCAAGACAGCTCTGAGACAGACTCTGCTCAGACACAGGCACTGAGCAGCAAGGCAGGTTTGTCAGGGAGTTTTCTGCTGCCATCCCAAGCCAATTCTCCACCTGCTGCTCCCTCCTTCAGACAAGTGGCAAAAATGGACCTCGGGGATGGTCTTTTCAGGACTGTCCTATTAAGCCATCTGTATGGCCACATTGACAGGAGGACCATACTGCAGCACAATATGTTGCCTCAGCACAGGAAACACACTCAGAGCCCCCAGCACTTGAGCTGAGGGGGATTTTTCTGCCTTTTCCCTCAGCCACCACTGAAAAGCTGTGCTGAGAGGCAGCTCCATCCCCCAGCAGGAAGCTGTGTCTCATTAGCAGAGGTAAACAATTCCTCTGAACGTGACGAGTCAGGAGAGCATATTAAATATGTCAATATCTCAGGGTTTTTCAATCCCTACTCCAGAACAGCTTGTTGTGGCAGGAGAGGACCCCCCAGCATGGCTCAGAGCCCCACCACAGCCCAGCTGGCATCTCCCTCTCTTTGAGGTGGGGTGCCCTCACCCCCTGACCTCACCCACCCAAGCAAGCCTGAGCACTCCATTGATTTCCCTCGCTCAGTTATCACAGCTGCAAACAAAATAAATAAATAAACAAATAAACCAGCTATTTGCTTTCAAAACATCAACCTGAGCATGCATTTGTGAGTAACCTCCCTGCTGCAGGGTGGGCACCACACCTGAGCTCAGCATCTCCTGTCCCAGCCTTTCCTTCCAGCACACACAAAGGTGGCAAAAGCCACACACGGCCCAAGCTGAGGCTGTGACAGGAGGAACAAACCCCAGCACGGATTTGCAGCTTCACTGCCAGGCAGGGGTGTGCCAGAGCAAGACTGGGTTGAAAGCAGTTTGAGTTTTGACCTGTTTTAGCATGTGCTGCTTTCCCTGGCAGCCTGGTGCACACAAGCACAAACACAACGTGTGCTGTGCTTACAGGAGTCCCCTCGTGTCCCCTGCCCTGCTCAGGAGCCTGGTTCTCACCTACAGATAGCCACTCCCTGGTTTGTTTTCCCCCTGTGCTGACAGAGCAGCCTCCTGCCTTATTTACCCTGTGCTGTTCACATGCTGCTGCAGACAGAATTATTTGTGTCCTCAGGAGTTTTTCAGGGCTCCTGGGTGCTGTGGCCTCCACTGACTTTGCAAACAGTTGCTTGCCTTCAGTGCACATCTCTGAGCTCTGAGGAGGCAGCAGAGGCCCATTTTACAGACATGGAGTGGAGAAGCTCTAAGTAGTTCCCAAGACTTTTGGTTGCCTGGCTGGAGGTGGCAAAGCCCAGATTTTCCAGTGCACCTTGTATTACTCAGAGGTTTCCACGTTCAGAGCACAGCCCTGCTTTGCACCTGAGAGCATCCACTTGTACAAGGCAGATCCCCTCCTCTGCTGTGCCTGGGTATGCACAGGACACCCCAAAAGCAGCTCACAGCCCCTCAGACTCCAACAGCTCCCTAGGTCAAAGCAAGCCATGGACACAGGAGCAGCCCCTTCCCATACCTGCAGCAGCCAGAGACACAACCAACCTGCTCAGATCCACCCTGCACCTCATTTTTTGAAGCCTCAGGTACCAGTATCAGCTCCCCACACCCTGGCACTGCAGGAATTCCCCAGGGCCAGGCAGGAGCACGCTGATCCCCACACACAGCACCTCCCCATGGCTCCCAACCACGCACAAAGCACCCACAAACCAGAGCACAACATCCAGCTTGCTCTTACCTTGAAAGCTGCTGTGCTCAGGACAGCCAGACCTCACACCCCAGCAGGCTCCTCACCTCCAGCCAGCAGCTCTGAGCAGCTCCAGCTGCTTTATCACCTCCTCCTCCTCCTCTGCCAGGTGCTTCTGCCTTCCTGAGAAGGGTCCCACAGCAGCAGAGCCCGCTGTCATATCAATCCCTCTCCCTCCACAATCCTTTGGATTTGGATTCTGAGAGGGAGGCACAGTGACAGCAAAGAGATGCTTCATATGCAAAAAAAAAGAAAAAAAAGGATTTGCAGAGTTTTTTGTGCTCTGTACCCACTAGAACACAGCCCTACACAATCCCAAAGGCAGGTGTGACCCATATGCTCACTACTGGAGGCAGAAGCTGCAGGGCAGTGATGCTGGGCTTTAACAAACATATGAGTGAGCAATAAATGCATTGGCACAGCTGCCCACCCCCAAAAATTCAACATGTGGTGTGTGACCTTGACACTGTGTCCCAGTGCAGCTCAGCATGTGGAGGTGTGTCCCTGCCAAACACAGCCTGGCTGTGCACTGGCACTTGTGGGCAAAATGGGACGGCTGGAGGTTCTCCCCCACTGCTCAGGCCTGGAGGCAGCGGGCAGTGTCACCTGCATGGGATGAGCCATCCTTCCCACCCTGCTCCCTGTGAGGACCAAGGCACCAGGAGCACAAATCTCTGCTCTCTCTGCTACTGCTCAGTTCTGTCCCAGCTTGGAGATGGAGAAATTTGGTTTGTCTCCTCTAGCTGTGCTCAGAGGCAGCAGGGGGATGGTTCTGTCCTCAGCCTTTTCAGCAGCAGCAGCCATGGGAGGCAGGGGTGTGCTTGGGGGATTTTAGCCATTCAGTTCCTCCAAGGCAGCAGGGACGAGCACAGCTTTCCTAGGCTTGTAAATCAGCCAAGCTTAACCCAAGTTTCTCAGAGACCATCTCAGGGAAGGAGCTTTCTATGAAAATTGCCCTTGTGCCAAATTGAAAAGCCCTTTCCCAAAGGGCCTTTCAAAGGAAGCAGCTCAGCCGTTCTTACAGCTGAGGCAAAGCCGCATCTTTCTGCCTTAAAGTCGTTCTCAGAAACAGCATCCTCCAGAGCCAGGCCCCCTCCAGCTCAGCTCACAGCATCTAACCCTTGACACAAGCAGCCCAACCCAGCGTGTGTGTGCCCACGCTGCCCACGCCGTGCCCAGGCTTTGCTTTCCTCTCAGGTGACCGTTGTTGTTGTTCCAGGAGAACCCGTACCTGTGCAGCGACGAGTGCGACGCCTCCAACCCCGACCTGGCCCACCCGCCCAAGCTGATGTTCGACAGCGAGGACGAGGGGCTGGCCACGTACTGGCAGAGCGTGACGTGGCGCCGCTACCCGGAGCCGCTGCTGGCCAACATCACCCTGTCCTGGAACAAGAGCATCGAGCTGACCGACGACATCGTCATCACCTTCGAGTACGGGCGCCCCACCATCATGATGCTGGAGAAGTCGCTGGACAACGGGAGGACTTGGCACCCGTACCAGTATTATGCAGATGACTGCATGGAGGCCTTCAGCATGCCAGCACGGAGGGTCCGGGACCTCTCCACCACCAGTGCCAACAGGGTCCTCTGCACCGAGGAGTATTCCCGCTGGGCGGGCTCCAAAAAAGAGAAAACCGTCCGGTTCGAGGTGCGGGACCGCTTCGCCATCTTCGCTGGCCCCGACCTCAAGAACATGGACAACTTGTACACCCGGCTGGAGAGCGCCAAAGGGCTCAAGGACTTCTTCACCGTCACCGACCTGCGCATGAGGCTGCTGAGGCCCGCCCTGGGGGGCACCTACGTGCAGAGGGAGAACTTGTACAAGTATTTCTACGCCGTCTCCAACATCGAAGTCACCGGCAGGTAACGGCTGCTGGGTTTCTTTGGGCGTCTCTCCTCGCAGGGATGAGAAGAGGGTTCTTGCTAGGAAACTGAGCCATCAGCATTTCTGCCAACTGAGAGAGAACCTTTTCTCCCTCGAACAGCCCAGGCAGGGCAGCAGATGTGTCCTTGCAGGGAACGGCTGGGGCACCTCCAAGGCTGTGTCCTCCTGCAGCTGGTGCTGGGGGAGCTGGGACGTGGCTTGGATGGACACTCAGGGTCTGAGTTCCCTGCAATATCCTGTCCCAGCTGTGCAAACACAGCCAGATGTCTCGGGGGTGATGCTGGTGGATATGGGGTGTGGAATGAGGCTCACCCCACTAAAGTCCAGCTCACTGCCAGTACAAGTAGGGTGGGTCATCCCCAGTCAGTCCTGCACACCCTGAGCAGCCCCAGCCCTGGCAGAGGAAGGTTGGGGTGAGGGTAAACCCCCTGACAGATCTGGGGCAGAGGAAGCAGGAGGGGGTTTGTTTCTCCTGGGTTTTGTTTTTCATTTCTCTGTACGATGCCATATGTTACGTTATGACATCAACCAAAAAAGCAAAGTAAGGTGGAAAAGTGCCGAGATGGCTGATTTCCCATCCAGCTTGTGCGAGACTTACAGGCGAGAGGGGAACAATCTCCCCATCACCCACCCCAGGCTAACAAGCATCACCACAGCGACAGAGGAGCCGTTTGTATCAGTTCCAAACTGCTTGCTTCTGAGACTTGCAAGTAGAAATGTTTGCAGGTGCCACCGAGGCTGGCTTTGAACAGGCTCCAAGGGGAAGGAAGCTGCAGGGAGGGATGGGAGAGCCCTTGCCCTGGAGGCAGCAGTGAGGCTCTTTCTCATGGCGTGGTGCCTCTCTGGGACGAGCAGCTGTGGCTCTCAGCTGGGTTGGGGGCATTTTGAGGTGCCCACCGTGGGGACTGCTCAGGGAGGAGCCCTGGGGGGCTCAGGTATGTGGGCAGAGGAGCAGGAGAGCACCTCCACAGTGTCTGGTAAATTAGGACTAAATGTTTGATGTCAGTGTTTGTGCAAGGAGCTTTGGCTTCCAAGTGTGGAGATCAGCACAGATAACCAAGGACTTGTCACTGCTCCTGCAGCAGCCTGGGGACAGTTGATGCTTCAAAGAGTTAAAATCCTCTTGGTGTCCAGTGAACACCTTCCTCCTCCGAGCCATTTACCTTTCCTGCCTGCCTTGGGCAGGATTTGGTGCTTCAGTACTTTGGGCTTCAGGCCATGCTGGTGGGATTCTCCCCAGTCCAGCACCTTGCTCTCAGTTGTCCTCCTCCTCCCTCCCCAGCCCCTCATCAGCTTTAGAATTCACTGGCCAAATTTAATATCATTTAATAGTAGCTGAGATTGGTTCAAGACAGAAAATCCCTAAAAATTCTGTGAAAAGAGGCAGCTGGGGAAGGGCAGGAAAAACCCTTTCAACCCCAACCAAGGCTGGGGGAGTCACAATCTCTACAAGACATCCAAAATCCCACAGGCACCCCAGGGCAGCTGGAGGCAAGGATGGATACCCTGTGGAAGCTGCAATGCTGCTTTTTAGCCAGGGCCAACATGAGACAATCCTCTTACTTTATTTGAATAAAGGGAGAATAAACTTTATTGAATAAAGGGAGAGGCCATGGGGCATTCCCAACCTCTCAAATTTTTGGAGGAAGCAGCCTCCTTTTTATCCCAATTTCCCTCTCTCTTTCCCCATTGGCTGAGGTACTTGAGAGGTCCAGACTTCCCAGAACAACTGATATTTGAGATTCCCCTCTAATGTATAACCCTCCCTTCTAATTTTTAATTCTTATGGAATTTATGGTTTTTCCCCATTGTTTCTTTCATCTTACAATATCCAATTTCATATATCAGCAAACCCTCCAGTTTGTTTGTCAAAGCAAATATCTTTTTTCCATTCATCAATCAGTGGAATCCATCCCATTGTTTCTTTTGTCTCTCAGTGCTAGTTTTATCTATCAGCAAACCCACAGCTTGTTTGTAAAGACAAATCCATCATTCCTCTCAGCTGGGAGCAGGGGAAACTCTGAAATCTGCTTTTATCAGCCCAAACTCCAAGTTCTGAGCTACAGTGAGATGCAGATTTGCACAGCTCCAGCTTGCTGGGCTGGTTCCCAGGAGAGAGGGACACTCATCCTGGACAGAGAGAGGTCAGTGCCTGTCCTGTGCTGACTCTTCCAGCCCCCATGGGCACAGGGCAGGGAAGGTGAGCAGCTGAGGAGCTGTGGATAAGTGGTGGATAAGATGGAGAAGCTCCCTGTGAATTAACTCTGCTTCTGTGATTATTCCAGTCCCAGCAAGCAGGTTTTTGCACTGAAGAGCAATCTAATTCCAGCTGTAAGCAAAGCCAGTTACAGTGCAGGGACTAAAACCAAATTAAATCTAGTGTATGGCTCAACAAGGGATGGGTTATTGAGAGGAAGAGAGGAGAAATCAATGTGAGCCTGACAGGAGCACTGTGCAGGGAAGGGGGAGGAAGGGTGGGCAGGGATGGGCATGGACACACACTGCCTCTCCCAGGACATGTTGGAGGGACAGCAGGAAAGTGCCAAGCTAAAAGTGGGGTGGTGTTAGGGGTCCACTCCAGGGGGGCATGGAAACAAGAGGGAAGAAATTATTATTATTGTGAAGAAATGAGGGGTCAAGGGCAAAATGCAGCCAGAAAATTCCAGCTGGAGAGCAGAATGAGAGAAAATTCCAGCTGGAGAGCAGAGGGAGCAGCCCTGAGAGGCTGAAGGAGCTGTGCCTGGCCACAGTGGGTGGCAGTGCAGGAGCAGTGTGTGCCATTGCCTGTGTCCCTGTACCACACTGTTTTTGGTAGTGATGAGGCACCTGGCAGCTCATTTCCAGTTGATTTTCATGGCCAAGGGAAGAGCAAAACACTTTGCCCTCAGAGCAGAGAGCCCAGGGGGTTTCTTGTGCTGCAGCCTTAACTGGTGGCTTCAGAGAATTTTCTGTGACCCCCTCAGGCCAGGTACTCCTGGCCCCCACCCAAGCACACCCCATCCTTCACCCCTCAGCTTCAAAAGGAAAACCCCAAACCACAACCTGCCAGAGCTTTGGGGAAAAGCAGAGAGACAGAATAAAGACTTGGGGAAAGAGTTTTCTGCCTTATCTTGTCCTGTAGGCCAGAGGATCTGGTGAATCCTGGGGGTCACTGCTTCATTCCTGGTGTTGGTACAGTGGGTTTGTCCCTCAGGGTCTCCTCTGCATCTCCTCCTCCTCCCACAGCGATTCTCTGTTCATAGCTGACAATTTATTTTTACTCTCTTTCTTCTTGATATCTTTTTCTTTTCTTTCCCCCACCTCCCCCTTCTTCTTCTGTCCTGTCCCTATTGATCTGCAGAGTAACAGGAGATGCAGAAGAGTCAGGACAGGAATAGACACAAGCAAGCCCTTGGTCTGTGTGTGTGCCAGGCAGGGTGGGGAAGGGAAGTGGAAGGACTTTTCCCCACAGATCTCTCTACTCACTGCTTAATTTTCTCCTCAGTGCAGCAGTGAGCTTGGGCACGGGTGAATGAGCTTTCCCTGGCTGCTGGGGCTGTGGTGAGAGCCACTGGTTCTGCTTCCACTCCACACTGGGTCTCTCTGGAGTAATTTCTTCCCCTTCCTAACGTCAGTCACTGCCGTGCTCAGCAGGGCACGCTCCATCACGGAGACATTAATAAGCTGTAATTGGAGTTAATGTGCCATGGCCAGGACATGTGGATCCAGTTAGGAGAAATCAGATTGAGCAGAAGTGAATCAATTTTAGGCTGGTTATTAGGATTTCTCCCCACTCTGTCCTGCCCTGCCCCAGTGCATGCACTGTCTGTCTGTCTGTCTGTCCATCCTGCTGGTGATGAGCAGTCCCTGGAGGAAGGCAGAAGGAGGGAGCATCCCTCACCACTGAGAGCTCCACGGAGCAGAGCCTCTTCCTGGGCTGTGCTCAGGCCAAAGAGGCACCAACAAGATGAGGTTTCCAGCTCTGAAGTGACATTTCCTTTTCTCACTTCACCAATTGCTCTTCTTAGGCTTTCCTTGGCTGCTGCTTTGCTTACACCAAAAAACTGAAGGGAAAGGCCCTCTGTGCTCCCCTGCCTCTTTCCCTGGTGTGTTCTCTGTGCCGTGCATGGGTGCTCCCCTGAAGGATTTTCTCTCCACATGACTTGGAGAGCTTGCTAGTGGAGCAGAACAACTTTGGCCAGCCTGTTATCCTGGTGCCAGCAGCCAGGACCAGGCACTCCAGACCTGGAGGACCAAGGCCACCCCCAAAAGCTCCTCCTGCAATAAATGGAGCTGGAAATGCTCAGTGGTACTCACATGCAGGGGATAGATTTTTCTGCATTTGTGGTGAGTTTTGAGATGTGGAGATGACTGATGCTGTATTGCTGCTAAAGATGAATGAATTCCTGGTCACTGCCTCCTCTCAGTGAGGGCAGCTCAGTGCACTTCCCCTGTGGCTGTAGCTCAGCTCAAACCAGGGGTGCCAGCTCAAAGCACATCCTGGCTGTCCCTGAGCTGCTTGGGACATTCCTTCTTCTGGCTCTGTTGTGGGACACCTTCCAGCTGATCTTGACTTCTCCAGCAAAGCTGCCTTTAAATTGGAGAAAAGGTTTGGTCAGTGGAAGAGTCTCTTGTTGAGGGTCTTTGATTTTGTGTGGTGGCTGGTGAACATCTCTCCCTGAGGAGCAGGGTGGGACTTGGACCAGAGGGGAACAGGCAGGAGCTGGGTGAATGATCTGTGAGAGCAGGAGCTTCCCCAATCCCAGTGCTGGAGCATCACTCCCCGAACAGCCCCCAAGAACAAACCCAACTCCCCTGCAGCCCTCAGCCCACACTTGGCAGCTTTGGAATGACCACAAAACCAATGCAAGCACTGCCTGTGCCCGTCCCTGCTCCTTCCCCTGCAGCTCCTGGCAGACAGAACTCGGGTCCCAGGAGGCAGCAGCATCCTCGTGTCAAGGACAGCCAAGTCTGTGCCAGCCGTGTTCCTCGGCCCGTCCTCGCCTCCATGCTGGGCAGCCCCCGAGAGCTGGAGGCCTGAGCTTCCCTGGCATTCCTCCAGGCTGGAATTAGCTTGAGTTCGAGCAAAATCTTGCTCTTGGTCGTATAGTTAAATTAAGTTAATGTGCAACAACTGTTTGCTGGAGTCCTGCAAAGGTTTCTACCCTCACTGCAGCAAGGTGGGGAGGAAACTCTGAGCGGGAGGGAGGGAGAAACCCAGAGAGCTCCTCCCTCCCCCAGACGCTGCTGACACTTTGTCGATAGCCAGAGACAGATGCCCAAGGTCCTATTACCTGCACCTGGCTTTGGTTTGTGAAGGGTTTTATTCCCCCTCCGATTTTGTTGCCGAGTTGTGTCCGGCCCTGAGCAGATAATAGAATTTCATCGACAGACTGAGAAGGTGATGTATGTTAAAGCACTTAATATAAAGAGACTTCTACAGGAGCCCAAATTCAATTTGGCCAATGAACTCAATTGCAGGCATTATTGCATTCCAGGAGAAAGACCAAGAGCATTTATACACATTACTCTGCAAATATTTATGTTCACATATCCATGTGATGTCCTCTTCACCCTTCCTCCCTTCTGCTGGCCGACCCCCTAATGGGGAAGTTTGGTTTTATGTTTGCTTTTTAAGACAGCTTTGAATATAAATAATGTTCCACCAGTCAGCAGGATCTTGACAGCTGGTGAGTGTCAACTTATTTAAAATAAATAGCCTCTCGGATGGGAACAGCCAGCTAGCCTGCTCTCCACTTTGGCATCTTTTAAATGGTCTCATCTTTGTAACCCAAACCTCAAATCATTTCGGAGGGCAGCGAGGAGGGTTCCTTCCTGCTGGGAGGGCTCACCCATCCCTACCACACAACCAAAAGTAAAAACCCACAAGGAAAACAACCTGCTCACAACCCTCTGACCTAACTCAGGGTTTTTTTTTCAGTTCCTTGGCTCTGCACAAAGCAGTGAAAGCCAGAAGCCTCTCACCCTGATTCAAGCTGCAAAAACCAACATGTTAAAATGGCTTTTCCTCCACCATGGGCTTGGGGAAAACTCCCAGCCCTGCTCCTGGGATGAGCCATCATTGCCTTCTTCATCCTCTTGAGCCCTGCTCCAGGACTGGCAACAGCAAACCCTGCCAGAGCGATCTCCCAGCAAGGCAAATCCTGATATAAACGCTCTCCACAAAGGGACTGTGCTTCTTCCATGGCCCAGCCATTAGAAGCTATTTTTACCTGCTTCCACACGCACAGATGGGCCAGAAACAATCCAAGCTCAGCACCCGTTATGCTTTGCCCAAAAGATTTGCTCCCTGCTTTTGCTGAGCTGCCAGAACAGTTGCAAAGGAGCAGGTAGAAGTGGGTAAGTGATGGCCAGGCAGCTGCCGGAGCGTGCTGCGAGCAGCGCCGGGGATGACAATAGAGAGATGGAGAAGAGTTATTCATGTTTCCCCGAGAGCCCAGATCAGTTGAAACATCGTTTTCCTTGGGGACGGAGAGGAAAGAGCTCCCTTCAAACACATCGTCCCGTGAGACTCATTAAAGGCTCATCAATTACAGTGAGAGCAAACAATTCCGGGGAAAGCTCTGATAAGCTTTCCTCCGGCCGGCAGTCATTAGCGGCTCTCTGAGCTGCCTCAGCACCAGCAGAAAGGGAGCAGGGGGGCAAAGCCAAGCCCGGGGGGGGAAAGGAAGGACTGGGATGGCTTGGAACCCAGCAGGATGGGACCAGCAGTCTCCAGAGCATCCCCATGGCCATGCAGAGCATCCTCATGGAGAGGAGTGTGCACCCTGCGCTGGAAAGAGGCTTGCAGGGGAGTTTTAAAGTTTTTAAGGAGCTCAGGGCAGTCAGTGTTGTCTCATGGGAGCTGGGAATGAGGCACAAGGGGATGGAGCAGCTCTCTAGGTCCTCACCCAGCAGTGCCAGCACCCCAAGGCTGCCCCATCCCTGCAGGAAGGGAGAGGAGGGATGAGGAGATGCTCTTTGCCTTTCCCTGCCTCCCTTCCCTGCTCTGCAAGCGGGGTTGAGGACAGAAAATGGGGTTGCAGAACAAGTAAGAATCCTTGGAAAGAAAACAAAGGGCTTTTTAAAATTACTTCAAAAGTCATTATTAATGAAAGCTCAGGGAAAGGGGCTCCCAGCACAGAGGGAGGTTTGCTGCAGGTTTGCTGCACTCACCGCCTTCCTATGTGTGGGCATCTCCTTCTCTCACACGTGGGCTTGGCACCAGACACCTCTCCAGCAGCTCACTGCTGTGACCTCCAGGATGCTGACGTGGAGAATTGCAGAAAAGTGTTCTTTATGGCAAAAAAAAAAATAAAAGAAAGCAAGAAAAAAAAAAAGGACACTTTCCTGTAAACTTTCCTTGGCGCTCCAAGCTCTGTGATGTTCCCTGGTGGAGGCATTGGCAGCATCAGAACCACACTGCACCACTCTGAGGAAAGCTGAATGACCTGCACTGCAATAAACTCATAAATACCCCCTTGTGCAAACTGTAACATCTTGGGGCACACATTGCTCCGACCACTCCTGCTGGGAACAGTGTGAGCTGGGTTTTGTTGAATGCCAAGTGCAGTGGTGTGAGCTCCTGCCAGCCTGGTGCAGGATGGGTGTCCCTGGGTGCTGAGGGCCCTGCTGGGGCTGCTCCCCACTACTCCACAGGCTCTGAATGCCTTTTCTAGCACTGTCAGCACAGCCTCGACCCACGAGCCAGAGAGGAGGAACACTCCCAGCTCCCCAGATCCCTTCCAGAGCCAGAGAGACCATATTGCAAGCAGCACTTTTCTGGAGCAGCCCTGGGGCTGGAGCAGGGCCATGGCTGCCTTCTGCAGGACACAGCGCAGGTGTCTGCCCCGCTGCTGATTTTTAAGCCTCATTGCTAAGTAGCTCCTAACCTTTCCCTTCATCCTCTCCTTCCTGCCATGGCTGGGCGCCGAGGAGGATGAGCAGGAGGAGCAGCTCCCACCCAGGGGACTGGGCTAATGCCATTTACTCCAGTCTCCAGCAGCTGAGTCTTGGCTGGGGAAAGGCAGGCACAGACCATCGGCGTGTCCTTGGGCTCTGGGCCCGGAGGAGGAGGCACAGAAACCTGAGGAAAAGGTTGAGGCTGATCCACAGAGCTGCAGGAAGGCCAGGATGCAGAAACCTCTGCCCAAAATGGGCTGGCTGAGGGTGCTCGGCTGTTCACCATTAAATAATGCAGCTGATTGATTGGGCTGGAAAGTGCTGTGCTGCAGGGTCAGCCTGCTGGGGTTACAGTTCCCTGCTTAGATTGATGATCCTCAAAGGTCGGATTCAGAAAGCAATTCCCTGGTAAAATTGATCCTTGGGATAACAAAACTTTTGCACGGTGGCAAAGCACCTAGCAGTGAGAAAAATCAGTGACCTGGGCACAGGCAGGCAAGGTGAACACTTGCCTCTGCTTCCTCTTGACTTAATTTTCCCTGTTTACACTGATTATGAAGTGAGGGTCTCCCCTGGGAGGAGCTGTGCTCTATCACACCTGGCTGGGGGACATCCATGAGCTCCCTCCCTGTCCCCATCCCACTGGGCAGGAGGCAGCTGGGGCTGTCCCAGGAGCTGGTGCTGGGCTCCCAGCCCTCCCCAGCAGCAAGTGAGCAGTGTGTGTGTGTGTGTGTGTGTGTGTTTAGAGCAGGCACTCCCAGCTGCCTCCTGCACACACCCATGCCTTGGCCAGGCTGGGTCCCACTGGAGCCAAATTAATGGTAAACAGGTCTCACCCTCCTGCCCTGGGAGCCAGAAGCACCCCAAAATGTCTGCTTGGCTCCTGCCAGCAGCAAGGATGTGCCACATGTGGAGGGGGTTGGTCGAGGCTGCCTCAGGCCACCACGGGATGGCCACCCAGGAGTGATGTCCCCACTGTGACCGGACTGTGACTCACAGGGTCAAACACTGGAGCCAAGCACCATGCTCCACCTCATCCCAAACTTCAGGGAAAGCAAAGGGTGTGACAGTCCTTTCCATCCTTGTTCCCACTCCCCTGGGGCTCCTAAACCCCCCTAGGCTGGATGCTGAGGCTGTGCCCCATCCTCTCACCCCAGCAGAGGAGGAGGGAGGAGAGCTGCAGCTCCCGAAGCTTTTGCTGTGTTCAGGCAGGGCCCAGAGCAGCAGTGCTGAGGCTTTGACCTGCTTTAACCTGCTTTAACCCACTATCTTGCCTGCTTTGCTCTTGTCTGCTCGTTTTGAAGCGCGAGAAGGAGGCCACGCTGTGTGGACGCTGAATAATTCAGAGCCAGGCTCCGCAGCACCCTGGGGCTGGGCAGCGCCTCTGCCAAAGGCTGGGACAGCTCAGCCCAAACCCTTCCTCACCAGAGCCTCAGCAGACCTGCAGCATCTGAAATTCAGCATCCCTGCTGGCTGTGGGTACCAGCCAAAGCCACTTCCTTGCCCTGGATGCTCGTGGCTCGCTCCCAGAGCAGCAGTGCTCGTGCTTTCAGCCGTGACGCCGCATCTCCAGCCCTCACTCACACACGGGTTCAAGTGCAGCATGCTGAGTGTGGCTGCCTCTGCTCCCTGGGCCACGTTTTCTTCTTCCCTCCCTTTTGAGAGGCTGCAAAATTCCCTCCTCTGCTTGGTCAGACACAGGGCAGGGTTGTAAGACGGGGAGAGATTGTTCATCCAGCTTATGCTTAGCCTCTGAGCGGGGTTTGCTAGAATTAAGGGCAGGGAGGGGAGGGAGGGGTAAAAAAGAAATCATACATGAGGTCAGCTTATCCAGCCATGCGTGAGGAGAGCACAGCACAGGCGGCCTCAGAGGGTCAGGCAGGTGGCTGGGGAGCTTCTTTGGGGGCTCCAAGGGAGAGGGGGAGAGGCACCAGGAGCTGGGGGCATGCGCAGCAGCAGCGCCCAGACTCAGCTCCCAGCCTAATCCAGGCTGTTTATCCCAGTGCAGACAGAGCACAAGGAGCAGCAGGCCATGTTCCCTCTGTCTCCCCTGCAGGCAGTTCATTCCCTCGGCTCTGCATCTCCTGAGCCCTGGAAAAGGAAGCGCTGCCCCATCAGACTTCTCCACCCTGCGCAGAGGGCACAGCATTACTGTTTTCTAATGCTTCTGCTTCTGAGAGTGTAAATTATTGCACAAAGCAGGGAAAACCATCGGGCTGTGCTAGGGATCGGCTGTCTGGAATGAAATGAGATGTTTTGGTCCCCAAAGTCTCTCTGATGGCCTCAGCTCAGGCCCAGGAGTCACCAGAGCCACGTGTGAGTTATGGGCTCAGCCTCTGCGCTCTGCACAAGTCACCTCCGGAGTCTGAGCAACAGGAATTATTGTGCACAGAGATAATTATTCCCTGCACACTGCACTACAGCTCATTAAAAGTTTCTTAATGTTTGCAAATTGCTGAATAGCGTTTTTAGTTGTTGCCTTCTCTGATGAGGCGGGGACTAGCTGGTGGATTCTGGTGGTGGCTTGTTGCCTGTGTTATTTTGGTCACAGCAGGCTGGGGCTATGCTGCACGGAGGGAAAAGAGTTTGTGCTGGGCAGCCATGGGAGAAAATGCTGCTGGCTTTGGCACAGTGACAGGGGGCAAGGGCTGAGTGCCACCAGGGTCAGCCCAGCTCCTCCAGCCAAAGGCAGAGACTGCTTCCAATAAAAGCCTCCATCTGAGGTTATTACCCTGTAACATGTGAGTGACTCCTTCAGGGTGTCTTGGCTGCAGATGTCGGCCTGCCATTGAACAGCCTGTGCTCCTCAATCAGTGGGAGTGAAGGGTCTCATCTTGGACGAGAGGCTGCAGATCTGCCCTGAGTGAGGAGTGGACACTGAACCCCAGCACCTGGGGAAAAGTGCTGAGTTCAGTGAGAAAAACCTGCAGGAGGAGCAGGAAGGGGTGACCAACCCGGCCTTAGCACATTGTCAGCACTACCCTGGGGACAAGGAGGAGCAGCAGTAACACCTGACAGCTCTTTCCTATCTTTTTCCTCCAGGTGTAAATGCAACCTCCACGCTAACCTGTGCACCTTCAAAGAGGGCAGCCTCCAGTGCGAGTGTGAGCACAACACCACGGGCCAGGACTGCGGCAAGTGCAAGAAGAACTTTCGCTCCAGGTCCTGGCGAGCAGGGTCCTACCTGCCTCTCCCCAATGGTTCCCCCAATGCATGTAAGTAACCTGCAGGGATTGCAATACATGGAATAACTGCAGGGATTGCAATGCATGGAATAACCTGCAGGGATTGCAATGCGTGGAATAACCTGCAGGGATTGCAATGCATGGAATAACCTGCAGGGATTGCAATGCATGGAAGTAACCTGCAGGAAGCCAGCCCTGCCTTGGGCTGCACCACCTGGATGAGAGTGGGTGCTCATCTTGCCCTTCTCCAGCTCCAATCGGTGCAGGATGCTCAGTTTCCAAAGGGAAATGGGTCCTCACCCTTGTCTGGTGCACAGAGAAATGAAAGAGGATCTGGTGGATGCAGAGGTGATGTGTTGGCTGCTGGCAGAGGAGTGATGAATCTAAAGGATGGTCAAGAGCAGGGATGATGACCTTAGGCCGAGATATAACCACAGCTCTGGGGCAATGCCAATAATTGTCCTTTAACAAAGGTGTTATTAGCACAGCAGAGCTGTGGCAGCCCATGGGCTCAGTGCTGGCTCTGCTCAGTGCAGGAGGGCTGGCTCTGCTCAGTGCTGGCTGCTCTCTGCATCCTGCCCGTGCTTGCCGGTGTTCCCGGGAAGCACCGCGAGCTGCGGTCCCCGTGCGCAGCCCCAGCCTCCTCCAGCTGCTGCTGGCACACAGCTCTGACAGCGGTGGAGGATGCATTCCCACCATCCTCCAGGCAGGGAATTGGGGCAGGAGACATCACAGATGGGCCAGCTCCTCCTGGCTTCCTGTCCACTCCACATTAGCAAACTTGTTTAAATGTCACGAAGCCACGGTAGCCACTCCAGCCTTTCAAGCAGCAGCTTTGAGCATTACCAAAGAGAATCTTTTCTCTCCCTCCCCCCAAAATTTTTGAAAGATTTATGTGCTTTAAGATGATCAAAGCTGAAATTCAGGCTCCCAAGGCCGTGACGGGAATGTTTTGTGTGTGCCAGGGCTGGTAGACGAGCAGGTTCTTTGAAAGGGAACGAGCTTGTCAGCTCCCACCAAGCGGCTGCATTGCTTCAAAGGAGCCTGGGAGAGTTTCTGGTGTTGACAGGCACAGACATGCTGTTCTCTCTCTTTCCCTCTCCTCCATTCCTTGTGTCTCTTCCTATTTCTCTTTCTCCTCTTTCTTCTCCCATTCGTCTCTCTTCCCATCACTCAGTCTTCTTCCTCCTCCCCACATCAACATCCTCTTCCTCTGCCCCAGAAACAGCTCTCTGAAGCTCTCTGCTCAGAGGCAGTCCTACCTCTTTTGTGCTGTATAATCATGCAGAGCTGAGACTTTCCATGATTCACCCAGGTGTTACAGCAGGGAGGCCCATGAGTGTGTTTAAAAAAAGACTGGACATGGCACCAGTACCACAGTTTAGTTGATGAGGAGGTGTTAGGTCATAGTTTGGACTAGATGATCTTAAAGGTCTTTTCCAGCCTGCTCATTCTGTGATTCTGTGATTCTTTAGTCCCCTTTTTTAGACCCTGCAGCTTGTCCTTAGCCCAGTGCTCCTGTGTGTTGTCCTTTGCTGGGCTTTCACAGCAGCCCAAGGAAATGGTTAACAGAAAAACCCCATCAGCAAGGACCTCACTGGTTTTCCTTCCTCAGGTGAAAGGCTTGAGATGCCAGGAGCCCAGACAGCGTTGTCTCTCTGTTTCTGTGCTTTGACAAAACAGCTTTTAATCTGTAGCAGCAAACTGATGTGCCTGTGAGCAAGCCCCCACTAATTAGCTGCTGTTCAGTCCCACGTTGTGTGTCTGTGTGATCTTCTGATGGTGTCCTGCTTCCAGTGACTGGGCTTCCTCTTGTTTTTTCCAGGTGCAGCTGCAGGCTCAGCCTTTGGCAGTAAGTAAAACCCTGACTGAAATGCTGGCATTTAACACCTCGGTGCATGATCCTTGTGGATGTCACTAGGAAAAAAAATATGGTTATTTTCTATCCATTATCATTTTCCAGGCAATAAGTCTTCCCTAATTGTGCCTCATTTTCTGTCCTGTCAAAGAGTCTTATATTTTCTTCCTCTGACTTCAGCAGCCTCATTTTGCCTCTTCCTCTGGCATGGTTTCCCCCCATGAGGTTCGTTAGTATGGCAGCTGGAAAGGAAATAATAAAAGACTCTTCAAAATCACCAGAGCTGGCTGTGAACTCCCCCCTTAGCCCCCCAGTACTGCAGAATTCTGCTCTGAGAAGGAGCTGGGTGTGAATTATTTGGCGTAGAACCCAGTCTGGGTCACCTTGGGCTATCAATAAAAAAGTGTGTGTACATCTGTATGTACACGTGTATGTATATGAACAAATGTCTGTGAGGTGTCAGCAGCAAAGGCAGAGCTCAGCAGGGATTTCTGCTGCAAGATTGATGGCAGGAGAGGGCTCCTAATTTAACAAAGCTGGAGGTAGTTTGATATCAAAGAGCCTGGAGTTTTGGTTAAGCAGAAGCCTGGGTTTGAATGTTGTAGCACAGAGTGCCCCTCCAGAAGAAACAAATCAGGGAGCTGAATGAATAATGAATTCTTTGGTTTGCAGGCAAGCGGGAAGAATTGGAGGAGGAATCGTTTCAGGGAAATGCAAATGCAATTAGGAAAAATGCACCTAATAGAAAAGTGGAGGACAGGTTTTCTGGGTAAATGAACCATATTTAGATTTTTAGCAGTTAAGAGCTTGAAATTTGCAAATAAAAATTAAAGGTCCCCCATAAGTAATTTGGGATTTCAAAAAAATAAATGTTTCAACAGTTCAAAATATTCTTCACCTTTCTCTTCAAAACCATTTTGATAACTTTTTTTCCTCCCATTTACAAAGGTTGGCACCCTCAGCACTACTTTTGTTTTCCTGGAAAACATTTCCCATCAAGATTTTCTGCGGGGCGGAGGCCGGGAGGGTGCTGGGAGCGATGTGCAGGAGGTGGACAGGAGGGATTTATGTGCAAGGCCAGTTAAGGAGAGATTATTTAGCCCACATAGGAGACTAGGAGTGACCTAAATTAAGTATTTAAACTAGCTCAGGGCTATTATGAAATTAAGCACGATAATCTGCGTGAAGCAGTGGGACAAACAAGGACAGGAGGGCAGCAGGTGTGAGTTAAGCAGGAATTTGTGTCCTGGTGTTATTTTAGTTGGGGGCAGTGGGGTGGGATTGCTCCTGCCTGGCTCCATGGGGGCTCTGCTCACCCCCAGCCATCCCAAAATTCAGAGGATGGAAACGAACAGGTCCAAAAATGGTGCTGGTTGGCTTTGATGGTGCCAGGGAGTTGGGTGAGCAGCAGGGAATGTGCAAGGAGCACATCTGGGCAGGTGGGAGCACAGCTGGGCACAGCTGGGCCCGTGGGAGCACAGCTGGGCCTGGGGGCTCCTTGGCACCTCCCTGCCCAGACCTGCCTCCATCTCCCCCTTTCAGCTTAATTGGCAATTAGTTTATGATGGAGCTGTAAGTATTTAAGCCAATATCTGCAGCAGGAGAGTAAGCTGATACAGCCCCAGGCTGCAGCCCCCGCTCACACACACGCCCGGGCTGCGGGCAGCTCCTCCAGCCGCCGTCGCCTTAATCCTGCCGGTGCCCCAGTTGTGACCGTGCTGAGGAATCAGTCACCAGCTCAGCCCAGCAGCAGCAGCAGCCTCACAGGTGTGCAGGCTGGCATGGAATCCCACCATTCCCCCAGTGAGTGCATCCCAACTCTTCTCTTTGCTTGTCAGCGTACGAGCGACCGCAGCGCGTAAACACCGCAAAAACCACCACGGCAAAAACCACCACGGCAAAAACCACCACTGCAAAAACCACCACTGCAAAAACCACCACCACCACCTCAACCACCACCACCACCACCACAACCACCAGCAGCACCCCCCTGCCAGCCACCACCACCCAGCCAGGTGGGTGCCGTGCTCCCTGCCCTGCTCAGGAGTCAGGACTGCGCTCCCAGGCTCCACTTGCAGCTGCTGTGTTGGTAGCTGTGGATCTCTGCTCTGTAGGATGATAAAAGAACATGGATAAAAATCACCCTGACTTGGTTCACTTCCCCCAGCCTCCAGGCAGCCCTGGTTTGCTGTTGTGTCTGGCACAGAAAGCAATGAAGACTTTTCTGATCCATAATAAATTTAAACCGCGTATTTCTCTGGAAGGAGAGGAAATTTTACCCCATCCTGCCCTATCCCTGACCTGCTGCCACTCGCCACCAGACTCAGAGCACCCCACAGGCTTTGCTGTGTCCTTGCTGGTTGCACCAAAGCCCTGTGGCCAAGCCCATGGATGTACTGCAGGTGCAGTTTTCCTCGGGCACAATTCCAGCATTCCCCAGTGGCCGCTGTCCAAGCAGCCCAGGAGCTCACACACGTGCCACAAACATCCTTCCCTAATTTCTGAAATCACCCAGAGCAGGAAAACTTTTGTCCTTTTTCTGGGGGCTCCTCCTTCCCTCCCCCTGTGAACAAGGAGACAGCGTTTTTCCTTGTCTTTTGGAAATGAGCAGATAAAACTTAACAGCAGGACATTTTTTTAAGCTGCTCATGGGGGAATTAGACACGCATTCCTCCCTTTGCCATGCTTTCAGGGCCTGATATTTCCCAGGAGGACGTTTTACACCCACAGCATGTTAGTAACAGTCTGTCTGGGGGAGCTGCCAGAAGCCAGTCAAAGGGATGAGGAAACTTGATTGCATGTTTATGCAAATATAGATATATTCATGGAAGTACCCTGCTTGAGGAGTTAATCAGGGAGCTGAGGGTTTAAGTCCAACTTCCATGGAGTTGGAGTGATCCTGGGAAAAGAGTGCAAGGCTCAGCTCTGTTAGGAAGAGCTCCTTACCCAGATCCATGCTGTACCTGTGCATCCACCCCCAGCCTGGAGCTCCAGGTATCACATCCACATCTACACAATGTACGTGGGGTCACCTGATTTTTATCCATGCTCACCTGTAGTGACATTTTAGGGCTATTTTTTTTGCTGTGTTTGTGTGGGTAGCTGCTTGGTGTGTCTCTTGTATGACTTGCAGTGCTCTGCCTGTGTGGCAGGACAGTGTCTCTGGGGGATTGGGGTGCTGGGGGTAACCTCTCCTGCCAGGCTGCTCTGAGGGACCTGAGAGACACCACAGGGTTTATTCCTTCTCCAAAACCTGCTTTGAAATCCAGAGAAAATGTTTTCCTAATGCTTTCATTAACTGACGGCAAGGGACAAAAATTAATAAATCTCAGCTCAGCTGCCAGGTCCTTGGCTTGATACAGCCAGGCCTGAGCTCCTCACTCCTCACCCCCATCCAGATCCCATCTGTGCTTCTGCAGAGCCAGGTCCCACCCCAGGATGGTGGCCTGGGAGTGGTGACAGTGCCTGGAGGCAGCCAGGGCCACCCAGCAGCTCAGGGACCTGCTCTTACCTGGGCAAGGTAAGACCTTTGCCAAAAGTCCACTCAGTGCCCTTGCCCAGCAAGAGGCAATCAAGGCCCAGCTTAATTCTGATCTGCTTTTGGCCAGAGATGTTCCTCCTCCTCCTCCATGCAAAACATAAAGTATTTATTTAAAAACCATGACATTCCCAAGGCCCTGCAGATCTAATTCACCTGGGCCCCCAGGGAAACACTTTGTGGGAGAGGTGACCCTTGAACTCCTGGTAGGACATTTTTGCAAGAGAGACAGTAACCCCAAGCAGAGTCAGAATCCCAAAGTGAGATACTCTGTTTTAACCCCCTCTTCTGAATTTTAGAAGCATTGAAACCCCTCCTTGCTTTCAAACCAGCCATTTAGACCTGCCCCATCCCTGCTCTGTTTCACCCCCTAATTGACAAATTGTCTTCTGCCCTCTGAATTTCTTCTTCCCACCACAAGCAAGCATCATCAGACCAGCCTCTGAGTTTGCTGCCTCTGTGCCCGTGACAGAAACACAGAAAAAATCAGGTATTTAAAGCCAGCCCGACGTGTTTTTCCCTTCTCCTCCGCACACCAGTGGGTAGCAGCTCTGCAGGAGCAGCGTGGCACGTAGGCTAGAGGAGGAGATTCGATTTGGGTTGTCTCTGGGTTGCATGGAGCTGCTAGACATCTGCTTCCCTTGGCTGCTCGTGGTGTTTTCGTGGTCAAGGTGGAGCTGTGGTCGTGCTCGTAGGATGCTTTCTGTGCCAGCCCTGCGGTGAGAGGGGGGACAGGGAGGAGTCCACGGGCAAGGGCTGTGCTCTGAAGGCAGTGGAAGCTGCCAAAGTGGGTAGAAGGAAGAGAAATCGCAGAGTTTACCCTTAGGAGGATGAATTAAGTGCTGTTCTTTGCCTTCTGCGGCTCTGTTATTTCAAAGCCTTTCCTTGAAGCCTGTCAGTTCCTTCCTTGCCATTTGTCACTTTTTTTCCCCATGTTCAAAATAAGAAAAAAAACCCCAAAAAACCCAAAGTTTTCCTTTTTAATTTTTTTCCTGCTTCAATTTTCCTCCCTCTGGTTCATGGCAGTCTCAGCAGTGAAAAGCAGGACCAGCCTGAGCCCTGCTGGGTGGTCACAAACTCCAGCAGAAAATGAGCCTGGACAGCCTGGCTGTGGGGAGTGCCTGCAGGAAAGGAATCCTGTGTTTATGTTTTGAGGACTTTTCCAGGCTTCTCCCCCACTCCTCCAGTGCTGTTTGCCCCAATGGTTTTTGCTATGAAATGTGACTTTTTGGTTTAATTTATTCCACTTCCTCAGGAGCCCACCAAGAACAGCAATTTCCATCAGAGCTGCCCATCGTCTCCCATTTTTATAAAGTGGTTCTGGGGTAAAATGTGTCTCTCCCCACCCTGAAATGTAAAACTGTCCATTATGGCCCAGAGCTACAAAGGGAAAGGTTCTCAAGATAATGAGCATTAATAATTTTCTTGGCTCTGTAAATGCGATTGAGTGGAGGTGTATGTGAATGACTAAAAAGCAAAATGCCTCCAGGGCTGTTTTTTATTGTGACTCTAATTAAACCCTTGCCAATTTGCACAGGGATTTTTTCATATTCTCTTTAACACCATATTAATATCAATTGGTTTCCACTTTCCAGCTGAAAAGGACAATGTCTATCACCTTCTCTTAGAGCTTGTCATTTAAAAAATAATCTTTTTTTTTTTCTTTTTTATTCTGTATTGTTTATCATCCCCTTGACGAAGCTGGGAAATCACATTTCTCTCCTACTCGGGTTTGTCCTTTGAAACTTGGCAAGGATCATGAGATTTTTTTTTTTTTCCCTCCTCCTCCTTATGTTACCCAACTGGAGCTTGAAATTAATAATATGGCTTTTCAAATTTTTAGTCCCTGGTTTGTTTTCTAGCAAACCTGAAGATTGTTACCAATATTGAGAAGCAGGGGAGGGGGATGGAGCCAGTGGGGGTGAGGGTTTGCAGGGAAACCAAACAAGTGAGCTATAAAATTTCTCACTGGTTCAACCTCTCTGGATGCTTGGAAATTCTTTGGTTTGTATTTCTGAGGGAACAGCAGAGCCTGAAGGAGGGCATGGAGGTTGGGATTGGAAACAGGGCTTGGTGCCTCCATCCCAGGTGTGAGTGCTGTTTCTCAGCTGTAATTTCAAAGCAGAGGGTGCAGGGCAGTGGCTCAGCTCAGCACACACTGCCCCTCACAATTCAAGGCTCTGCTGCCTAAACACCCCGTGGCACAGGGCTGGGTGCTGGATTTGGGGCTCTGACTCCCTGTGGGAATGCTGCAGGGTTCTCTGTGGGATAGCAGCTCCCCAGTAACACAATTTTCCCTTTGATCACCCCAAGACTACCCCGGCTTGTCGGCGGCTGCCCCGCTGCAGGTGGGCTCTCCCCTGGCCAAGGCTGGCCCAGGAGCACAAGGTAGGAGCCACAGGGCTGAGTTGGGTCCTGCCAGCGAGGACCAGCTCAGAGAATGCTTTATTCTAGCTCTAGATCTGTGTTTTCCATGCCTCTCTTCTCCTCCTGCCTGGGAAAGAACTTGGGGTCTGTGTGTGCCCTGCAGGGAGCTGGGAATGAGGCTGGGCTGAGCCTCGGGGTTCAGTGCTGTGTGTGAAGATGAGGATGGTGAGGGGTAGGAGGGATTGCTGACAGCTGGGGTGAGTGGAGAGGATCATGGAAATGCTGTCATCTCCCGAGGCTGGAGCCTGTGTGTGGAGCAGAACCCCTGTCAGTGGATGGGCTGTGTTGTTCAGAGCACAGATCCTTCCATCGCATCTCCTCGCCCTGGGGAGCCCTGGGAGGTTCCTCCCTGGCTGTTGAGGCTGAAGCTGCTCCTCCTCAGGGTTCCCACCACACACAGCCCTGGTAGCTGCCCTTGGTGCTCCCCTTTGCCACCCCAGATCCCTGTAGCTCAGCTGTAGATTTAGCATCCCTCCTGTGCACACCACGGCGTCCTGGGGCTGTCTGGCCTCACAGAGAGGCAAAGCTGCTTTTGATGCAGTAACAAGGGATGGAGCTACACCAGGGGCCAGCAGTGCTGACAGCCCTGACAGTGCTCTGCACACCTGGCTGCTCTCTGTGCCTGGGCAGTGTCAGGACCACCTGCCAACACTCAGCCATCCTGCAGCTCCCACACCTTCCCCTTAGGAATATTTTTCCTGCCTCTCTCCACACTTAGAGATGCTAACTTTGAGGAGATTTTGTCTCTCCTTCCTGCTTCAGCACATCCTCAGCCAGATACAGCTCCAGCCACCCAGCCTAGACACCAGCCTAGAGCTTCCAGTGTTCCTTTGCCACCTTGTTGAGCAAAGCAGGGGGGATCTGTTGTAAATCTGATGTTCTCTCTGATGCCACCACACACAGCAGCACTTGGACAGAAGCCGAAGGCACCAGAGCCTCCTGAGAGCATGAGAGGTAAGGCCAGGCTGTCCCCAAGGCTGGGACTGGGCAGGTTTGTCCCTCAGTGCCACAGCCCAGGACAGCCACCCATTGTACAACCTCCTGCTCAGAGGGTAGAGCTCGGCTCAGCTCAGCTCATCCAACCCCAGGGAGGTGTTTTTGGAGATGTTTGGGGCCAAGGAAAGCCATGGAGAGCAGCAGGACATGGTGTTGGAAGTGGGTGCTCTCTGACTGTGGCCACCTCCTGCCACCACTGTCACTGGGAGGATGTGACTGACACATGCTGGAGCTGGCAGTGCCCACCCAGGGCCTCCCTGAGCACCACAGCACTTGCAAGTGGAGGCACAAACCCCACAAAAATACCAATGGAACCATTTCCAAACACCCTGTGGGACCTCAGTGCTGCCCAACCTTGCTCCTGGGCTCACCAAAGCACAAAACCTCCCAGGGCTTGGTGGCCTTTACCAGCAGTGCTGGGTCATTCTGTGTGGGACAGGGGTCTGGCTGGCAGCAGGGAGCCCCATTCCAGCTGGGACAGCCCTTTTCCCTGAGCAAACACAGGACACACAGCCCTGGGAACCCCCTCCCCAGCACAGCTCTCAGACCTGTTCTATCCTCTAGCGGCTCCGAAGAGCAAACCAGGGCGCACAGCACACTCTGCAGGCAAGAAGCACGGGAAAAAAACAGGTATGTGCTGCTGGGGACGGGCCAGGCTGGAGCAGCACCTGCTCTGCAGCACCCTGTAGCAACCCCTGCCAGATGCCACCTCCGTGGCACTCGTCCTCCTCGCAGATTTTTGGGTGCCAGCTGGCGTGGCCTCCATCAGCCTGAGTCTGTGGCCAGTAGATCTGGTTTGTAAGCTGTAAATCCTTATCCCAAAATCCCAAACCACACCACCAAACACCCATGAAGGGGGCACGTGTGAGCAGCTCCTCCCAGCTCTGCAGTAGTGTTGTGCATTGAGTTATTTGTGCATTGAGTTCTTTGTGCATTGAGTTCTTCGTGCATCCAACTTTGAGGAGGGGAGGGGAAGAGGAGGAATGTGGCAGCTCCCAGCTGTCTGGTGCAGAAATAGATGCCAGTGCTGCCAGCACGGTGCTCTTGGCATTGTTCTCGTGGCAGGGGGTGGTGCTAAGCAGTGAGAAAAAGCCTTTCTCTGATTTTTCTCAAGCATCCTCAAAGAGCTCAAAACTCATCCGGCTCAAACCAAACTCTGGCCCAGTGGCTCCCATTGAGACGTACAAAGGTAAGCAGAGGGAGGCTCCAGGGCTCCCTGACCTCGCTCAGGGGATGTGATCCTGCAGACTCAGACGTGGAGAAGGTGGGGAGGGTCTGTCCAAGTCGTGGTTAGCTGTTGGCTGTATGTAGCAGGGCTTCCCTGGTCTGAAACAACTCCTGGGAATTGCAGCAGGCAGAATTTGAGCTGAAATTCTTTTGGTATCAGTTGATGAGGCAGAAGTTCTTCCACAGGGAGTCAAGATTACAGGAGACTCAGCTCCTCCTCAGGCAGCTGTGAACCATGGGGAAACCTCTGCCCTGCTCCTCCTTCCCTGGCCATCATGTCATGGATCTCATCTCCTCCTGCAGTTGCATGTGCATGCCAACCCTTCCCTGCCATCCCTGCACTATCCTCCAGTGTTCAATGTTCTGCTGGGAGCAAAGCCCCTGCTCCAAACCTCTCTCTGAAGGCTCTGGAAGCTCAGACCTGTCTGAGACTGTTTCTGCTCACATTATCCCCTGCCCTTGCTGGCTGGGAACCTCCTGATCAGGCCAGCTGGGCCACAAGTCACCTCCTTTTCTCCTGAGTTGCACATCTCACTGTATAAATACATATATATAAACTCCCAGTAAGATCCAGCACCTGGATCTGACACTGCAAGGCTGTCACCATCCCAAGTCATGGTAATAAAAAGCAAACACAAGAAGCACAAAATCCAATCCTCCACAGATGGTTGTTTTCTACCACATGCCCACAGCTGAGAGAGGTCAGCCCTGGGGACAGGAGCACTTGGCCAAGTGAAGGTGGCATCTCCCACGCCACCAGCAGCCTTTGCAGGCTGTGCTGTGCCAGGCAAGCCCTGTTCAAACCTTCACACACCTGTCCACCAGCTGTGAAGGCTCCCACACTGCCTTGCACAGGCTTATTTTAAACATTTAACCTGAGAACCACTGCCCTTCACAACAGAAAGGTACAACTCTCCCTGCTGGGAAGGGATACAGAGGGGCAGAGGAGAGGCTGTGAGGTTTTACCTGAACATTCAGCAGCTCCATCTCCACTTGAGCACCCTCTGCCAGCCCCATCCCATGGGCCAGTCCCCTCTGCCCCAGCGAGATTCTGTCCCCCAGCCCAGCTCCTCACAGGTCCTGCAGCCTCCCCAGAGCCAAACCCAGGCACGGAGCTCTGCTCATTAACAAGGCAGCTCTGTAATTAACACCTGACTCCCTTCCACTGCTCCCACAGTCATGCAGTTTCTGGAAGAAATCATGTCCTGGGATTGCAAGGGGCTGGCTCCTGCCCATCCACACCTCAGGATTACAGGGACCCTGACCCTGCTCTGCTCTCTGAGCGATGATTTCCAGCCCAATCCCCCCGTCGTGGTGGAGAACTGTGTGCTCTCTCCTGCCCAGCACCCCCCAGCCCTGCTCTGGCAGTGGCCATGGCTCTCCCTCCAGCCTCCAGTGGCTCCTCTCCTCCTCCCAGCACAAGGGAAGGCACTCAAGCCCAAAGTCCCCAGCTGTCCCCTCCTCTCCCCCCTAGACTGCGAGTGCTACGGCCACTCCAACCGCTGCAGCTACATCGACTTCCTGAACGTGGTGACCTGCGTGAGCTGCAAGCACAACACGCGGGGCCAGCACTGCCAGCACTGCCGCCTGGGCTTCTACCGCAACAGCTCCGCCGAGCTGGACGACGAGAATGTCTGCATAGGTGAGCACAGAGTGCATAGGTGAGCACAAAATGCATAGGTGAGCACAGAGAATGTCTGCATAGGTGAGCACAGAGAATGTGTGCATAGGTGAGCACAGAATGCATAGGTAAGCACAGAATGTCTGCATAGGTGAGCACAGAGTGCATAGGTGAGCACAGAGAATGTGTGCATGGGTGAGCACAGAGAATGTCTGCATAGGTGAGCACAGAATGCGTAGGTAAGCACAGAATGTCTGCACAGGTGAGCAGAGAGTGTCTGCATAGGTGAGCACAGAATGCATAGGTGAGCACAGAATGTCTGCATAGGTGAGCACAGAATGCATAGGTGAGCACAGAGTGTCTGCATAGGTGAGCACAGAATGCATAGGTGAGCACAGAGGAGTGTCTGCATAGGTGAGCACAGAATGCATGGGTGAGCACAGAGTGTCTGCATAGGTGAGCACAGAGTGCATAGGTGAGCACAGAATGTCTGTATAGGTGAGCACAGAGTGTGCATAGGTGAGCACAGAGTGTCTGCACAGGTGAGCACAGAGGAGTGCCTGCACAGGTGAGCACAGAGTGTGCATAGGTGAGCAGAGAATGTGCATAGGTGAGCACAGAGTGTGCACAGGTGAGCACAGAGAGTATGCATGGGTGAGCACACAGAATGTCTGCACAGGTGAGCATGGCCCTGGGCAGCACCTCTCTCTGTGAGTGGGCTTCATTGAGCCCCTGTCTGCAGGGTGTGGGCCCCACCTGCATGCTCTGCAAGGATGGCAGCTGGTACGGTCTCTGCAGCATGCCAAGGTATCTCTTCCCTGAAAACAAAGCCTAAAAATGTTCATAGAATCACAGAACAGTTTGGGTTGAAAACTGTCTAGTTCCACTCCCTGCCATGGGCAGGGACACCTACTAGCTGAGGCTGCTCCAAACCCCATCCAACCTGGCCTTGGACACTAACAGGGATCCAGGGGCAGCTTCTCTGGGCAACCTGTGCCAGGTTGTCTCACAAAGCCTTTCTGACTGAATTCAGATGCCTTGCTTGGCCAGGAAGGGCTCAGCTCCAAAGAGGGGCAGCCTTTGCACCCGTGGCTGTTTGCACTGTTGGGGCGTTAGGCCAACATGTCCCCCCAGCCCCTTGGTCTCTAATCTCTCTTCCACAGCACATCTCAGACTTTTCCAAAGCCCCCAGCCCCTCCCTCAGGGAACTGCATGCCCAGAACCCCAGGCAGGCCAGGCTCTGACATCCCTGTCTTTGACCAGAATGTAACTGCAACCAGATTGGCTCCATGCACGACCGCTGCAACGAGACCGGCTACTGTGAGTGCAGGGAAGGCGCCACGGGGCCCAAGTGCGACGACTGCCTGCCCAACTACTACTGGAGACAGGGCTGCTTCCGTGAGTACCGGCTGCAGGGCCACAGGGAGCTGTGAGATGGCTGCAAACAGGAGCACTGCTGGCTTGGTGCTCGGGGTGCAGGGTGAACAGATTCTGCCCATTCATCCTAAATCCAAAATTACAGTAATTTCATGGCTATAAGGCGCACTGGAGTATAAGGCGCATTTCTGGGTGTCGGCAATTTTTCCGAACTTTGTCCATATATAAGGTGCTCCGGACTATAAGGCGCACTTTTATTTTTGCAGCGAGGATCCACTACTGGCTCCCCCCACAGCTTGCACTTCCAGGTTGGCAAATTTCCAAACTTTGTCCATATATAAGGCGCACCAGAGTATAAGGCGCACTTCTGGGTTTCTATCAAAATTTTAGTCAAAAGGGTGCGGCTTATAGCTGTGAAATTACTGTTTGCACCTTTCCACTGCATTCTGCTGGCCTTGGAAGTGCTCTAGGGCTGGGAGGGGCTGGATAATTGAACCCCCAGGAGCTAAAATGGAGTTCCTGCTGCGAGGGTAGTGCAGGGTAACCCCCAGAGCTGTCCCTCTCACCCCGCAGCCAACGTGTGCGACGACGAGCTCCTGCTCTGCCAGAACGGCGGCACCTGCTACCAGAACCAGCGCTGCATCTGCCCCGTGGGCTTCAAGGGCGTCCTGTGCCAGCAGTCCAGGTGTGAAGTGGACAAAAAGGACTGTGACGGTGCTCCCGGTGCCGGTGGCAGCCTGGCCACCGTGGCCCTGGGCGTGCTGGCCCTGCAGCTGCGAGGCTGGGTGGATCTCTGAGGCTGCACGGGGAGCCCAGCCCGGGCTGCGACCTGGGGACACCGAGGTGACAGGCGGCCGTCCCCACCGCCTCCTCCGCCTTCCTTCACGCTAGGACTTGCACAATGTCTTTCGGTCCACTTTCCAAGCAGAGAGGCTCGCAGGAGCCCGGCGCTGGCGCTGCCCGCGGCCAGCCCGGTGTCGCGGCGCGGTGACACCGCGCAGCCGGCGCGGGGCCCGGGGCCACCGGGGCTCTGGGCAAACGGTGCCGCCACCCGAGGGATGTTCTTTTTATTATTACTTGATTTACTTTGGTATAGGCTGGGGTGTTGTTTTTATTTTCCCTCCTCTTAGCGCCCTGTTTTGGAAGAGCCCCAGCACACGGAGGCAGGGACAGGAGGGAGGGGAGAGGGGACTCTGGTCCATCCCTGCTGCATAGCCCCACATCCCACCACGGGCCGGGCCTGGCCACGCACATACTGTTGCCTACGACTGTAGTTGCTGCATTGATTTTGTATTTTCATGGCTGGGTTTTGTTTTCTTGCACTTACTGAGAACACAGGGGCCGTGAGGCATTTGGAACGTGAGGAGTGCAGTGTCTTATCCACACATGTCCGTATGGTGTACGGGTCAAATACTTCTTTTGGTAGAGACTTATTTTTGTTTGGATTAAATGTTATAACAGAACCACGACCTAAAGGGACATTTTACCATGAGCATTTGATTCTGGTGTATCCTCCTCCAGTAAAGCAACTATTAATGGCTGCTTGATCACCACGTTTTCCTTTTTGTGTGCACAGTTAATTACAGGTAAAGACTTATTTTTTGATTCATAATGTCCTCTTGTGTTTTCTGAGCCACTACCAAGGTGCACCCCACGGTGAGGGAGAGGGGAGGGAGAGAGGAGTTGCCTCATCACTGAGAGCTGTTAATTATTTCTCCTAATTACTTTGCTGTGCCTAGGTTAGACTACTAACTGTAGACAATGAGCAAAGTCTGAGTGATATATTAAGCACTGGTCTTGTGTGAAAAGGCCACTTCCAAATGAGCCTGCAGCAGGAAAAGGCTGGCTAGTGCAGGGATGCTTTTCCACAGGGACCTCAGTCCCAACCCCACTGCAGCCCCCTCCAGCTGGTGCCATGATGCACCTTTGCAGAAAATGCTGTCTTTTTAAGCAACCACAGCCAGTATTTTTCAGCAGCAATATAGAGCTCACAGGGATTATATTAACTCATTAAGGCTCATCAACATGCTCCTGTCTGAGGAGGCATTTACAGTCAAGCACATAAATGAAGGCAGGAGAAACCAGAGACAAGAGAAGAGGTAACTCAGATCAACAGGAATGTCATAAACACAAGAGCTCTAGTGCTGTCATATCCAAATACTTATTACCAAGCCAGGAGATGACTGAGTGCAGCTTTAGAAGATGGGGGACACTCCCAACTCCAGCTTGCTCAGTTCTAGGCTGGTTTCTTTGGCAGGTGAGCAGCCATGGTCCCAATCCCAGTTCTGTGACACTCCCAGGAGCCCCACACAGTCCAGGCTTCAGCCCCACTGGCATTTCCAGGTCTGGTGTCCTTGCCTGAGTGGAGCTCTTCTCTGAGAGCTTCTCTGTCAACATCTGCTCTGTTCCAACACCTGTGTTTCAAAAGTGCAAGAACCTGCAGCATCTTCCAGCCCTAGCTCTGGCTACTGAGCACTCAGGCAGTGCCACCAAACCCAGGCACCTCCACGGAGAGGGGACAGCAAGTCTGTGCTTGGGAAAAGGAGAGAAAGCCACGAGTGAAGGTGCAGGATGGATATTGTCACTTCAAAGAGCAACGCACATTCTGAGCAGGATTTAACATCACAGAGGTAGAGCACAGGGCTTAGTTAATCTGCCAGAAAGTAAAATAGGGTTCAACTCACACTGATTTGATCCTTGAGGCAGCAGGCTGGCCCCAGCATTGCCTCCCTGGCTTCAGCACAGTTGGTTCCTCTCTGTTGGTATCAACACTCACTCTTTTCTTTGTGCTTTCTGACTGCAGCAGACCTTAAATCCTCATATGTTACTGTTCTCACAAGTAATAGCAAAGACTGCAACAAGATCAAGGTCTCTTATGGCACTTCTGGAGGGTGAAGCAACACTCTCCTTTCCCTGCACTACTATTTTTCTCTAGAATATTAGATTAAGCAACAGAAAATTTACTACTTCATAAAGCCAGACAAACTCTGTGCCCAGCAGATTCCCTGCAAATACACTTTTATTGCAGAAATCTGCCAAGCAGCAGCACCAAAATCCTGTAGAAAATAACCTCAGAAGGGCACAACAAAGCTCAGAGCAGTCCAGGAATGAAAGCTGCTGAAAACTACACTCGACCTTTCCAGGTTTGGGGCTTTGCTCATGGTTGGGTATCGACTGTTTGGCTTTGGGGTTTTAGCATCACAGAATAGTCACACACAGAACTTGGAATCACACAATGCAAAGCACTGCAAGGCAGAAGAGAAAACCTCTCACACAAAACTTACACTTAGTATTCAAGAAAACAATTTAAAGCTTCTGAAAGCTTCAGCACTGAAGACCTGTTAACTGCAGACATCTGTTTGCACTGCTGTCTGCACAAAGAGAACAGAGCATTATTGAAATAACACACAGAAACCATCACTGCAAGTACCCACAGATCCCAAAGTTCATCTCCTTTAAGGGAGAAGTTTTGTGCATCAGTTAATGCTTCCAAATGGGAGAAGCTGTCCAATGAGCTTGATGCTTTACTTGTGGAAAGGTTACCCAAAAGGTACTTCTCTTTCTGAGAAAAGCCACTTATGCTCTTTCAAGAGGTTCCATGTGCATCCTGCCACCAGCATTTGATTCGTTTGGAAAAGTTTTTAAATTACACTTCTGTCTGCAAAATGTGACCTCTCCAAACAGCACAAGTAGAGCTTTTGATTTTTCTTGTTTACCACAAATTCTATTCTGATTTTAACTATTTAGAGTTCTGAGAAATCTAAACAACCAAAAGCCCCAAGGCAACAAAAACCTTGCTGATGCACATTTGCTCACCTGCCAGGTAAAATGTTAAACCTGCAGTTCCTGGAAGCTGGAGACATTGGCAGTTCCCAGGTCTGTTATTTTTTAAAGATGAGGCAGCAAACATCTCATCTGCAAGTGATTTGTGAGGAGCCCTGCAGAGGCTGGAGGAGCAACAGACCCAACACTTTTTAATGGGAATAAAATGGTCTCACTGCCCTGTTATTGGCTTTCATGAGAAGCCTCAAATGTAAATAAAACAAAGAATAAAGGAGGAGCTGAGTGTTCTTGCTCAGAAATAAGAGCAGACCTGGGTTTTGAAGAGCTTTATACCCACATCTTCCCAGCCCTTCTGCCTGGGAGCTGGAGACTTTGGCCATGCTCACACAGAAAATGGCTAAAAATCACACCCTGAAAAGCTTCAGACCCTCCAGAAGGATCCTTTGGCATTTTGGTACTGGTGTTGTAACAAGTTTCACTGCAGGGTGGAACCTGTGAGGAAAGCCCAAACCCACCCATTTTCCCCACCTGAGTGCTAGCAACAGAACCAGGCTCCAAAAGCTCCAATCCTGACCCCACTGTGCCACTCCAGGGGCTAAAATACAGAAACTGAGGGGGTTTCTCTGTACCAAAGGGACTTCTTGCTTCATGCAGCAGTAAAATCAGTGGCAACATTGCACAGCTGCAGCAGACCATAAAATCAGGTTGTCTCTGTTTTCCCAATAGCAGCTGTAATGTGCTCAGACCACCTTCATTTCTATCCTGCTTTTCCTGGGAGTTGGTGGCAAATTAGCCAAGGGCTGAGCAGCAGACAGGTACATATGGCCAGGAGGTCCCATGTCACAGATATTCAGTGTTCAAGGCTGCTTAGCTTACATTTATTTGCACTAAAGAATAAGGCACTGGGCTCCTTTCCAAGCAGCTTAAAAAGACAAGAAAGGAGACCCGGTTGTGGCAAGAGCCTGTATTATATCATTAACATTATAAATTCCATTTACAATCCAGCAGTCATTTCATCCATCATTTATTCATGCACAGTGGAGAGAGCTCTTGCATTTTTAGGACTGTGGTTCTGCTCCTCCACAGGACTGCTGTGAATGAACAGCCCAGCTCCACTTTTGGCTGCTCTGGTCTCTGCCTTCTCTGAGGTTCCATGTTATTCTTCAGGTGTTGACTGAGAATGTTGTTTAGCCCCAGCTGATGGATTTAGCCACAAGTTCTGTGTGCTCTGGAAGCCCAGGCTGCTCTGTAGTTCCCCCCATGAGTGCAGCAGGGGTGGGGGCTGTTCCCATTCCATGGATAAGCAGGGGCAGAAGTGCCTTGCCAGCCTGCAGCCCTGGTGGTGCCACCTCTCATTAGACACAGCTGCTAATGAGTTACTGCAGGAGACAGCACTGGAAGAACTCATGGTCCCACCAGCACTGGGAGTGAGTGGAGAGTGGCAGGAAGGAGAGGCTGATGTCCCTCACATCCCCACAGCAGCCTGACACAGCTCTTGAGAAAGCCAAGCACCATCCGTGGCAGCTCCAGCTCTCAGCACACCTTGGCTCACCCACCAAGGAGCCAAGACCTCCTTCCTGCACTTCCCAGAGTGGATAATGCTGCTGGAAAACTGCTGGTTTCCCTCTGGTGCCCCACAGACAGCCCAGAGCAGCTGGGAAGGCAGCACAGCACAGGGCACAGTGACCCAGAGCTAAGGGACACAGACTAGACAAGTTCCTGCCCTGCTCACATCACCATGACTCTGAGTAAGGCCATGGAAAACAATTACAGCAAACCTTAGAGGAAAAAGGAACAACTACAGTTATACCTCACATTTACTGCAAAGCCCATTTTGTGTACAAAGAATAAATTTAAAAACCTCCACAATCTGAAAAACCCTTAACAAAACAGCTCAGCACTTAGAAGCAGCAGCACTCTTCCCTCCTTCCCAAGAACACACAGACTGGCTTTGCACTGAGAATTAAGCTCAAAGCACAGAAGCCTCTCTATAAAAACCTGGATACTGCTTTTCCAAAGGGTTGAGTATGTTCCTTTACTGGCTTTTCCAACTTTAACACTCAGTAAGCACTGAAAAGCCTCCTGCAAGGAGCACACATGACTACACTGAGTCTACTCACAGCTTACACACTGACTGCCCATCACTACTCAGCACTTTGTACCACACAGCAGGAACAGTAGGGAATTTATGAAAATTGTACCTGATCTGTTTGTTCCTCATTGCAGATTTGAGAAGTGTGTTTTGGATGAGATTTTGCTTGGTGCAAACAACAGGGGAAAAAGCTAAAGCTACAAACCTACTCTGAGTGGTTTGTGAAGAGGGAAAGTGGTGTAAGTGCAATAACCCAAGCATTTTTTTATTGACAAACACAGGACTAATGACACAGACTGACATGGCAGCAATAATCTGCTGCTGAAGACCAACAACTTAAGCCAGATAAATCTAGTATTAAACCAGCAAAAAGGTCTGAGCTGCTGAACACACCTCAAAGATGATTTATGGGAAAACACAGACATTATAAAGTACAACAAAAATGAAATGTTGAAACAAAATTCCTTCCAGCACATGGCAAGTACTGCTCTCAGCACATGTCCTGAAATGCAGACTAAGGAGAAAGAAAACTAGAGGTTTCACAGAAACATTCTTGTGACCAAATTGCATTTATTAACCAGAAAAGCATTCCCCTCATTCATTTTGTTGCCAGCTTCACTTTATTTACAGCAAGACAGTCCAAATGGCTTCCACAGCCATGGGGTTTGCAGAGCAGCAGCCTCTTAATGTGCTAAGTACAAACAGCAGGCAGGGCAGCACAGCCCTGCCAACAAGAGCCAAGGGGCTTGGAAGATGACAGTTTTTAAATATTCCTATTAACATAAAGGGAAATAACACAGAGGGTATGGAGCCTGTGATGGGGAGTGACTGAAATGTCCAGTTTGTTAAGGTCAGAGTCACTCAGCAGCCTCACAAGAGTCACAGCAGCTGGAGAGGAGCACACAGAGCTGCCAGGAGGAGTCAGGGGTCACTGAAGGATTCAGAATGCAACATAACAAATAACTGAAGCTGAACAATGCACAGATGCTGATCTCACCTCACAGGAATCCCCCAGGTTCTCCCTATTACATTAAAATACTCAGTCCTGCACTGCACCACGAGCTGGACAGGCCCAGCCAGCAATAAAAGCCTCCCCACACACCTCCAAGGCAGCTCTACCAGTAAAGCAACGTTTGTTCTGGGTGTGGATGCATTAGGGGTCAGAGTTTTCCTGGCAATGACAGCCTGAGGCAGCAGCTGCTGCTGGGCAGAGTAAGGCACTGGTGCCTCCCTGAGCTGGGCCACACTGCCCTGCCTGGCTGTGGCTTCACAGGACAGAGCTGGAATTATCCCTGCAGGAACAAAATAAAACTGAAGGTTATGGCTCAACTGAGACTCCAGCAAAGCCACAGTGCTGTGACAAGGGACAGCAGGACACTGCTGTTTCAGGCTGGCCCTGAGCACACACTTGGAGATGGCACAACTCACCTGGTACCAACCCTGCAGCTCCTCCATTCCCTGAGCCCTGCACTCTCAGGTTATCCCCAGACAAAAACCACAGCATGGGAAATGCTGCTCTTCACCTCCTGAGACACACACAAGCTCCACAAAACAAAAAGTGATATTTCACAGTGACCCAAAGGAAGTCTCAGTAGAAATAATTCCACTTTTATTGTGAAATGTTATGATGTGAGGAAGGCTTTCCTAAAAATAATTTGTTTGCCATCCTCTTTTAGTGGCTGCATATTCTTCATCAGCACAGTGGAAAGAATCCAGCAGTAACACCTAGAAAAAAAAGAAAAGGTAGAAAGATCTACCTGCCCTTTTTATCCCTGCAGATCTCCAAAAGCTCCACTCAAAGCAACTCAAGTGATATTACCAATAACTGTTAACTAGATCTCAGACCAGGATTCCACAGTGCTGTTGATTTCTCCTCACAGGTTTTAATCTGCAGATTGTGTTGCCACTGCAACAAGAAAGGGAATCCAACTGATAGAGCAGCAGCAGCAAGAGCAAAACTCAAGGCACATCTGTATAAACAAAAACTCTTGTGTTCCTATAAAAACAGGCAATAAAATATACAAAATAAGTAGAACTCTCTCCATTCAACCAATGTACATCTGCCTCACTCTTCCCTGAGGCAGTAGTGGAGCATGAGCAAGAACCACTGCTACCACAATTTCAACATTCAGTTTTGCTACGAAATAAATTAGACATTAGTGCAAAGGGAAGTCTGGCTTTTGGATTTTGGGGTTGGGTTCTTGGGTTTTGTTTTTGCTTTCCTCTGGTTCTTTATAAAAAATTTCACCTCTAAGAAATTAGCATTTACACAAGGAAACAAGAAGCTATGTATTTGCCAAATACCTTAAAATAAATCTGTATACTGTACAAATATACAACGTTAAACATTTACAACCTCAGCTTCCTAGATGACTAAATCCACTGCTCTTCCAAGCAATGCAGCTACCCAACTTCTCTTTTCAAAACCTCAAAGGTACCATCTGTCAGGCATTAAATCCCTTCACAATTAGGGACAGGATGGGAAAGACATCTACTGATAGTAGTGGTACCAATATAAGGGAGCTCCAGTTGTGCTAAATAATTTAAAATACAGTCCTTGCTAGACAGAAATCTGGGAACAGATTATCAGTAATGAGTAAAGTCAGGGATAGATCTTTCTTTTCTTGGTAGAGCCTGAGTCTGTGTTCCCTGGTCCTTCCTGGGATGGTCTCTTTGATAAACCACGAGAGTCTTTGTTCCACTCACTGCTGCTGCTCTGACCTCCTTCACTGGGGGCTCTGGAACCGCTTCTGGACACAGCTGCTCTGCGCTCACCCTCGTGCTGAGCTGTGTGAGGGGCTGTGGGAAGCACACTGCACTGTCCTGCTGTTTGCTGGGCCTTCTTGGCATTTTCTGTTCTGCAAATCTGATCCCTGGCAGCTGAGGACACAGCCAGGCCTTGCTGTGGTGTTGTTCCTGGGTTGCCCTGGGCTGATCGATGGCTGTCCTTCAAGGGCTGCTCCTTTCCTTTGGCTTCAGTTCGACTGGCCAGGCTGGCCAGCCTTGGGTCCCGTGGTTTCTCTGCAATGGCAGCAAGTGCTGCAGCCCCTGGGGGTGCAGGGGCACTTCCCTTCCTGGAATCTGCAGCTGGAGTCCCTGAGGGTGCAGGGGCACTGCTCCTCCTGGAATCTGCAGCTGGAGCCCCTGAGGGTGCAGGGGCACTTCCCCTCCTGGAATCTGCAGCTGGAGCCCCCATGGATGGAGGGGCACTTCCCCTCCTGGAATCTCCAGATGCAGCTCCTGATGGTGCAGGGGCACTGCCTCTCCTGGAATCTGCAGATGCAGTCCCCATGGATGGAGGGGCACTGCCTCTCCTGGAATCTGCAGCGGGAGTCCCCATGGATGCAGCAGCACTGCTCCTGTTGGAATCTGCAGCTGGAGTCCCTGCAGGCTGTGTGGCCCCTCTGCTTCCTTGGGGCACTGCATGGCCAGGGCCAGCAGCATGTTCCCGTGGGCTGTTCCCAGAATTTCCAGGCTCACTCTTCTTGCCACTGGAAGAACCAGCCTGCACCACAGGAGATGTCATCGTTCCTCCTTTAGCTGGGGACTGTCCTGGTGGCCTGAGCTTCAAAATCCTCAGAGCCTCTTTCTTGTAATTCTTTTCTGTTGTCCTAACAATGGCACCTCTTTTCTGAGCATCCTGAATCAAGTGATACCAGTTTTTATCTTCCTTTAAAAAAACAAACAAAAAAAGCCATGTTATCAGCAAGAAATCAACAGAGACAGAGGTGTCAGGGAATGCACAGCCTCTTTAATCAAGGTACCTGACACAACTGTCATGGAAACCACTGTTATGTCCCTTCTGGAATTGGTAGAATCTTATGTGCAAAACAGCAACAGACACTCTGGCTGCTGTAACACAGGGAAGGCACTTTGAGCCATCAGAACTCCCAAAAATGACAAATTTTCATTTCTCCATTTCCAGGGGCTTCAGCGCCCCCTAGCGGCGAACTAACACAACCACCCCCCCACCCTTGGGGAAAACACAAAAAACTCAAGAACTCCCCAAAACACAAAGCTGATTTCCTTGCAGTCTGAGTGCCCTCAGGGGTGGCTTCCATTGTCACTGCACCTACCATGAGGGTCTGCAGCCGGCCCAGGATGAAGAGGCTGAAGCGGGCGCGGGTGATGGTGACATTCAGTCGCTGGAGGCTCGCCAGAAACCTGAGCCACGAGACAAAAACTAAGCTCCTGAACTACTTCTTCCACAAGAGGGTTTAAAGGGTTAGGAGAAAGAGATATAAAACTAAATGTCACTGAAATTAGCAGCAGCAGTTCCCCCCATTCCCCGTGGCAGCAGCCCTGCCCAGTGTGACAGGCTGAGCATGAATTGTGTTTTCTTTCTTTCACCAGATTCCTTGCAGGGAATTCCAGTTCTTTCCAGCTCTTGCCGTTGATGTTTCCTTTCTTAGAGCAAATCCCCTCTTAATGCCAACCACTGCCTTCCTTAAATGTTCCTCAAAGTACTGAGGACATCAACCTCACTTCACCTATCAAGACTTTAAGCTGCTTTTTGACTTGAACTGAAATAGATTAGTAATATTTGGCATGATTAATGGGAAAACACCCTACTGAAATACTGAACACTGCACATGAATATTTTATTTTAAAGGTGACCTGCACTAGAAGCACTTTTGCTTTGTCATGCTTCAAGAGGGGAGAGTATATTCTTGCAGAAGTCTGGTTTCCTAGTGCAATTTTTTCCACTAGGAAAATTGCCTAGTTTTGTTTTCAGGAATCACAAACCACAAATGTTTAGTGTATTCTAAAAGATTGATTTCTGTTAACACTCATTTACCAGAACTCAGAAGTTTGTGAGACTAATATCAACTATTTCTACTCTAATGAAAAAGCTTCCAAATACTTATTCTTTACTAACAAAATCCACAATTCCAAAGTCCAATCTAATTTGAGCAGGTTCACTATCAATGCCTGACTGTGCTCACTGCACTGAGATCCCATCTGCAGCAAATTCACACCCCTGCAGTGAAGACTGCAAAAAAGAGAGAGTCACCTCAAAAAATCTGGACAGTGCAGGAAATAAGAGAAGCAGACAGGGGTGTGGATCCAGCAGCACAGATAGTTCTCCAGGTCTTGAAAAATGAACATGGGGGACCTTGAAAGACTACTAAATATTCCTGACAGCTTTCACAACTGAAAGACAAGATTTTCTCAGGAAGGAGGGGAAAAAAAATCCATTGTCATCCCTTGGAGTTTTCTTCTCCCAGTTACTTTCAGAGTAAATTTAATGCTGGACCAGCAACCTTGGAGGACAAAATACTTTACTCAGGCTACAGGGTCATAGGTGAGGGTGTGGCAAATATCCCATCACACCTTGCCAAGGACACCTGACCCTGAAACAGCTTGAATATATAAACCTTTTTATATTATTGTAAGCTGGAAAGTTCCTGCTGGAAGAGGAGACAGAAGCTGTCTTGTGTCAGCAAAAGAACTGGCAGGTTCCAGCTGCCTTCCATTCCCAAACTCAATCAATCAGATTAAGAAATCTTCAAAAGGCATTATTGCTGTTTACCATAAAATTTGGATTCTTTCTCTTCCCAAAGTGGATCAGCACAATGAAAAGCCATTTTTCTTGCAGAGAATGAGTATCAGAGAAACATAAGCAGCTTAGGGAAACTTGTGTGTAGAAAGATTTTTGTTTATGTGACCAGATTTTTCCTAAGTTTAACATTTCATATTTTCACTATCATTTTTTAAACTAAAATGATCCCTAAGTTACAGAATTCAGCAACTGCTCTAAGTGCTCTGGGGGTAAACAGCATCCTCAGTTTAGTTCCTTGTTTCAGGCAGAAAAAAAGATATAAAGGTTTATAGATAAAACATATAAAATTAAGGAATCTGCAATCCTGAGTTAAGACTTCCTGCTAATCTGCCCCAAGCTTAGAAGACAAGCACATTCATCTACAAATCCCAGATCCAAATCTGCTCCATCACATTCCAAGTGACATACACAGTTAATTAACAAGACTTTGACAGATATAACAGCACAGCAACAACCACAGAAAATGGGTTTCAGTTTGAGAACAGCATGCACAAAGTTACAAGGTGCACCAAAAGCCACAACAATAACTGCTGCAGTAATAATGCCAAGAGCCAAGATCCCAAAGCCAATCCTGCCAAATCCAGGCAGCAGCAGGATAAGGGAGCTGTGCAAAGGGATCAGCACATCATACAGAGCACAGCACCAGCACTTCTCTGTCCCTTCTTGCTCAGACATCTCAGACCAGGAACACCAACTCCTGCACTGAATACCCCTTAACACCCTGACACGTAGAAATGACTTGTTCTCTGTAACTTTCTGACCACTCCTATTAAAAATATGACTCTCTCTACAATGTCCCTGGAAATGGGACAGCAAATCCCTGCAGGACACATACCCAATGGATCCTTTGGTGCTGCTGGCCTGCACAGAAGCCAGAGTGGAGCCGTCGGAGCTGTTTGCGCGCACACAGGACACGATGATGCAATCCTTCTCCCGGCCCTGGAACGCATCCACCGTGTCCACTTCTCCTGGGCTGCTGAGGAAACAGAACTGAGCACCTTGCTAATTCTCAGCTGGGTTTTTTGCTAATTCTCAGTTAGGTTTTTAAGCAACACACTGCTGCAAACAGTCTAAACACTATCCTTAATGCTCATGTGTCAAAGCACATGGGGTAAGTTTCTCCTTCAGCACATGAGCTTAAAGCTGAATTGACTTTTCTGACATCAGCATCATTACTGAAAATCTGTTTGGGTCTACACAGCATGGAATTTTAGGTTCTTTTAAATCAGTTTCACTCAGATCAAAGCACATGGGTAATAACTAAGAATGGCACAAGGAGATCATGCCTGTTTTAAGCAAAAGGGTTTCATGTCCCCTTTAAAGGCACAACCAAGCAGAAATTTTAGCAGAACACAAAGAAGTTGGAGACTTTTTGCTCTTATTTAAGAGGATAAACAAAGGATTAATATGCAAGAGTCAAGGCCCATTTGAAAGCTCATGGTTTCTTTACCTGTTATTCTTAAACACACTGTCCAGCTGCTCCTGAATTCTCTTTTTCTGGGCACTGTAAGGGGTAATTATTCCAATGCGGCGAAGGCCCAGATCATTCCTTTTCTCTTTAATTGTTTTAATTAACTCCATCACCAGCTTCACTTCCCGAGGATTGCTGTAAGAGCTGCACAGAACAAAATGGAAACATTACAGGAACACCTTGGAGAGATCTTTCCAGTTCAAGGCTCCTGGCCCAGTTTGTTAGGGGGTTTGGAGTCACAACCCCCGATTTGAACTTTTGCAGCTTTTTTCACAGAGAGGCTCAAAGAACTTGGCAAGCAGAGCCTGAGGAGGGGCTACCAAGCCTGGGAAGTGCAGGCAGGGAAAGGCTGCACTTCCACATTCCTTCAGCACCTCCCAGCTGTGCTCTCCTTACAGAACAGAAGGGGAGGACTGAGCCTGCCACCTCCTGGCATCTCCTCAGTGTGCACCTAGCAAAGGCAAGTCACTGATATTCAAACTCTTACTGAAGTTAACAGAGACATTTATTGGCACCTAACAGTGAGTCAAAATCAGGATTAAAACTGGTTTCAGATTTAAAAAAACCTCTGTTTTTTGTGAAATTAAATCTTAGCTGGAAAATGCAGTTTTGGCTACTTGACACATATTGGAACAACAAAGGAGAGAACAACTCTTCTTTAGGCAATTAATTCTCAGAAAATCCAGACTTTGGCCAAGTTAGAATGCAGGACTTACTCATTGTCTCGCTCCTCACGACCATCAGCTACATCAAAAATCAGGTAGGGTTGGAATGGCCAATCTGAAGAACATCTGTTCTCCTCTATTGACCTGGAAATAACATTTTTATCACTAGGCAACCATACAACAAAGAAATTGTATGAACTTTTACTTCATTAATTTACATAATGGTTATCAAACACAAGGAACTCTCCAGGAAGAGAGGAACTTTCAAGTTTCACCAAAGGAGGTTCGGATTAGATAGAAGGAAATTGTTTCCACAGAAGGGGCTCTAAAGCATTGGAACAGACTGTCCAGGGAAGTGAGAATCACCATTCCTGGAAGTGTTCAAAAATCATGTGGATATGGCATGTGAGGATATGATTTAATGGTGACAATGGTTTACACTTGAGCTTGATGGTACTAAAGGGCTTTTCCAACCTTAACCACTTTATGACTGTAACTTTCAGCTCTTTTCCTTCCCCAGAATCCTTAATTTTCCCTGCTACCCAAACAGATTGAAGTAATCCTGAAAATGAACTCCCAGCACTCTGTATGCACAATTTGAAGGGCTCTTACCTCACCTATCACAGCCAGCACTAACAGAGATGGAATGCACATTTTCTCCCATTAACCATCTTCCCCCTCCCACAGCCTCAAGCATTTTTAGAGTTTCGAGAATACCATGACATGAAAAAACTCCTTTGAAACCCCCTCTGCTCAGAGAGGAGAACAGAGAGCCACTCACTTGGCAGTTTTTAGAGTCCTGCCATAGACATAGTTGGATGGGAAGAGGCAGATGTCTGGGTGCATCCTGTACTGCACTGTCAGCTGCACCACGGGCAGGCTGTGCAGCATGTTCCTCTGCACTTGCTCCTCCAGGTGCCTCTGCAGACGGGCCATCAGAGACTGGTCATAGCCATACTGCTGAGCTTTCTGCCACAGGGAGAACAGGAGATGTCATTTGGGATCTCATCCCCCACCAGTCAAACTATCTGGTGTTTTAAACTTCTAAATCACTGACAAAATGACAACTGCTCACACTTCAGTTTTCTACGTGTGTTGGTCATTTCAGTAAAGGCCACCTGCACAAATCTGAATTTTTGTGTGCAGTCTTCAGTAAGACAGCTTCTCTTTGTGACTCACAACATAGTAAAATTTTAAGAACATCAACCATAATGCAAAGCAAGACTTTCCAGGTGGGATCTTGTTAAATAAACACACAACCTCCAGACAATTTACCCTCTAAAGAAGCCAGCCTGGTTTTCCTCCTTTCTTTACCAGGTGTTTAAAACAACCCTTACTGCTGAAGGCAAGGATATGCTCCTATATATTCATCCTTAAACACCTGTAGGGGCAGGAAGCCCCCATACAAACAGGAAGTCTTCATCCTCCTTAAGGAATGGGACAGTGACTGATGCTCCCCTGCCACAACACAACATTCCTCACAAACCAAGTGCCCAGCTTAAAGTTTGTATTGCCCCATTGAAAAATCTCCTTTTCCCTCTCTTTAAATATTTTCTATACATACTGTTCTTTAACCACATGCATTCTATGGCAAGAAAAAAAAACAAAGAGCTTGAACACTTACTACTGATTTGACAGTAGGAGGGAGCTGTTTGGGATCTCCAACCAGGACGAGTTTATTACAGCGATGGATCAGTGGAATCAACGTTTCCACCTCACAGGACTGCCCTGCCTTTTGGATATGCAAACAGGATAAAAACAGAAGTTGTAAGCAAAGGAGGGAAGTATTAAATTTCTTGTAACACAGCCAGAATAACTCAAATGCTTTAAGTCTTCTAAAAAAAAATAGGAAAAAGAAGGATTTTTCTCTAGTAAAAAACTACAATCAGATTTATTTTATTATTATATATGCAAAGCTCTCCAAACAGATATAAATATAACCAAACCATCTGGAAATGTCTAAAGCAAAAAAACCATGGCTGAATGTGGTTCTAAATAAAAGCTGTCTGCCATTACAGCACCAAACAAGTCAGGAAAAGAATCAATTAAAACTTATTCTTTCTCCTCATGGTCCTACCAGGGACAGGGCAGGCAACTCCCAAATATTGCAGCAGCAGCAGCCAGAGAGCCCCAAGCTGGCCAAGCAGAGCACAGGGCAGGGAGGAGGTGGCAGAGGCTGCAGTTTCTCACAGCTGCACTGACCTCATCCACGATGACACAGCTGAAGGGATCGAGGCCCTGGCGGGAGAAGGCCGATTCCAGCAGGCTCCCCCCGCTGGTGCTCAGCGTGCAGCAGATGATGTCAGACTCCAAGATGATGTCTGCCTGCACTTTCTGGGAGTGCCCCCGAACCTTCAAACACAACAGGACACCCTGCTTCAAATTCAGCCTTAACTGCTACAGTGATTGCTGCTGTTTGGGCTTTTTCCCAATATGCAGCCAGAGCACACCCAGATTTCACAGCTGTCCATCACTTACTCAGCCTTGATCCATTTACCCACTACTTTATAAATGCTCCCAGCTACACCAAAAACAAATTTCATCACAATTAAAGGACATCAAGTATAAAAATACATCAGATGAAGTTTGTTAGAGACAAATCCTCCTACCTCCTTCAGCTGAGAAGCGAGTTGCTGTCTCTCCTTTGCAAGTCTGCCGATTTCATCATTTAACTTTTGACTCTAGAAGGGGGAAAAATTAAAGAGGAACCACCTTTAGCACCACCTATTCCACCTTTAGCACCACCTATTTCTCATGTACCTTTTTTCCTCCCATGCCCTAATTAATTTCCTAAACATCTCAACTTGCTCAGATTGTCTTTTAGTATCAAATGTGTCTGAAGAAGCCAAATAGTTTTGTGGAAAGCTGTCACCATATTTAGGAGATACAACATAAGATATCAGATCTTACATATTTGTGCAACTGAGAAATGGTTTACCACCAGAAATCTCTCATTTGGCATACACACCAAATTCTTGGACAAAAAATGGAAAATTTCAAGTGCAACACATATTCCAAAATGTCAGATCATGAGGTATCTTCCTGTATTTTCAGTGAAACAAAACCAGAGCTTTGAAAAATATGATTAATTTAAACCATTAAGATTTATAAATATGGTTACATTAAAATCTAACTAGTGACAGAACCAAGTGAAGACCACTGAATGATAGAGCAACAAGTGGCATGATCAACCAATGGAAAATACTGGCATAAATAAACAAAAAAATTCTTGATGTAAAGTTCTTCATTCCCTTTCATGGTGCTATCAACTTTTACAATAGTTGAAAAAGTTAAGGGAATGACATCAAAAATCAGAGTTCTTTTTGTGTTATGAACACAAAAACAAAGAGGATTAATAATTGTCTTGCTACCTCTCTCTTCTCACATCTGTGCATGGCACGCTCTCGAGAGAGCATGTCCAGCTTCTGATCCAGAGCTGCTTTCTTCTTCTGAATGTCCTGGTCACAATCACCTGGCTTTCTTTCTGTAATAAACCAAAGGAGGAAGAGAAAAAACTCTTACATTTTTCCAATTTGGAGTTAGTGTATTTTTTGCTGCATTTTCCCATTTTTAATTGAAGTTTTATCTTGCACAATGAAGACAATGTGAATTGTTTCTAACTGTAGCTCTCAAATGCTGCACTGCTTTAAAAATGATGGTTTTAACATGCATGCAATGTAATTTCTTAAAGAAAAAAGTCACCTTGCTTCTTTCTTTCCTTTTCCTTAGATTCTGCCTCATATATAAACTGCCAGTTCTCCACTAGGATTGAGAAAAACAATGTTTTATGAAATACCATTACAGAAAAATCCTCCTTCTTACAGGACATATAATCCCACGTGGAAAACATCACAAGCTCTTCAAGAAGACTGAAGAAAAATCTGATTTCCATGTTACTCACTCATTCTGTGTTCAACTTGCTTATCCAGGCTGAATCCCCGGACTTCACTGTTGATTGATTTTTCAGCACCAAGTCGCACCAATGTGATGTCACCACAATTTCCTGTTTACAAAATCAAGTCTCAAAATTCTCTGCAATTACTCCAACTGCCTCTATGCTTTCCTATAACAGTTTAAAAAATGCAACCATCATGGATAACAAACAAGGCTTTTCTACTTATCTAGAGTTTTCAAACTTGACTTGTACTCAAATGCAGCAACAAAAAATTTAGTAATTTCAAACTCTAAAAAATAAAGATGCTGCCCATGTTTTAGTGGTGGCTAACATGAAGAATGTTATTGTGAATTAATGAAACTACCTCTTATCAATCTAAAACTTACAGAATTCCTAACTTGGCCAATGCTGAGTCCCATCAAGTAATGCAACTGGTGAGTCAATTCTAAAATAACATTTGGTTATAATGCAGGTATTTGTCCCCTTGCCACAAACTATATTCTTATACAGAATTCATCTAATTTGTATTAGCCACAAACTGGGACAAGGAAAAAAACCAAGGTTTCAAAATTTTCACCAGTCTGTTTCCCATAACCCACAAATCCAATTTTATTCAAAATGAACCAAGGGACTTGTGTTCAAATCCCCAAGGAGTACTAAAAAACTGATGAACTTCAACTAACAGCATAAGGAAAGGGTCAATGTCTATATTTTTAAAAGTGTTATTTATTTTAAAAACCCCACAATACACCTTTCAGAAAAGCACTCTGAAGTTAACAATGTGCCAGTCATGTTCTGCAAGAGCAAGAAGCTGCTCAGAGAAGTGTGCAAGTACAGTACGTGATCAACTGCTTCAGTTCCTCCTCCAGGTTTTGCCCATTTAAAATTAAAACAGAATTTAAAAACAAACCATACCCAAAGGCTCCTGTTTGTTTTGGCATTTTTCCTTAAAAGCAATGATGATCTTTTTCATGAGTTCATCAACAGCAGCATTTGATGGTGCACAAACTAGAAAACGGTTTGGCTTAATCCTGGAATTTTTTTTCCGAGCTGTTTTCTCATTCCTAGTGTTCTGTAGATTAATTAACAACAAACCAAAACAAGCTCTTTAGACTGGTTTCACTTCAGATTGAGAAGGTAGACTCTACTTTCATCTAAACCAAAGCCCAGCACATGACCATGTTCACTTACTTCTCTCAAAACACGGGACAGGAGTCCTACAATGGTTTTTGATTTCCCTGTCCCGGGTGGTCCATGGATAAGGCAGATCTTGGGAAGTCCTGGGTGTTGCTTTACCATGGCATAAGCTGTCTCAATGGCTCTCTTTTGATCTTCATTGTATTCATTCATATTTGAAGCCTGAAGCAATAGGGCAAAAAATAATGAATCAATGTTGATCACACCTACTAATAAATTTTCTATCCTTTCAGAACGTCCTCACCTCTTCAACTGGAACTCAAAAGCTCAAAGGGCAGGGAAGCTTTTAATTGTAGGTTTGCTCTAGACACACACCCAATCCTCACTCAAAGTTGTAACAAAGGTTTTATTCACTCCCCACACCTTTATTTTACAATACCTTTTCCATCCTATGTTTGATTTCCTGAACGCTTCTCCAGTAAGGAGAAACAAAACTGAAAGCAGTTTGAGTTTCACTATAGCAAGAGAACACAAGCACCTGAGAAAGCTCAGACTCCTCTCCCCCCACCACAGCAGCCAACTCTGAAGAGGGCAGTGTCTCAGTGCTTTTGAAATTTGGCTATTTTCCCTTGGTCATCTCAAAAGCCAGCATGAAAAACCAAACCAGCAGAACTCAAATGCTTGTTCTGTTAACCCTGGCACTCCCAGTTGCAGGACTTACAGCACTTCCTGAGGCAACAGGCAGATCTCTGGGACAGAAGTCATTGTAACTTGGATTTATGATGGGTTTAGCCAGGGGGCTCCTGCTCAGCAGCAGCAGAGCTTTGAACTTTCTGTGTGTGGTCACCAGGGAGCCAACCACCACACACTTCACTTGCTTATGGATGAAGAATGACAAATTGCCTCGGGTTTGCACAGTAAGATGACAGGCAGTTTGCTGCTCTCTTTGTCCTGTTAAAGAATAATAAAAACCCAAGTTAATAATTTGGATAGTTTTTGAATTAACAACTGAAAGATACTCCAGTAAGTCACTCAACTCACCAGAACAAGATGCTATTTTCTACTAGGGAAGCAACAATGAATTTTTGCAAAAACCTAACACTTCTTCACCCCCACCAAAAAACAAAGACCAAACAAAAACCCAGTGCTCTGGGTACAATTACTCAGATCACTGCTTTAATAAGGCAGGTTCTGGGTACTTGGTAATCCTGGTAGTTCACAGTCTCAGTTCTCAAAGACAGTGACAATTTTCGGCAGTGAGACCACAGAAGTTCATGGCACTTCAGATCTCCTGGGAATACCATCCTAAAAATGCCTGCAGAACATTTACTCATCACTAATTTCATGAAGTCCTAGAAAAATGATGGACAGCAGGGCTGCAGTTTTACTTCCTGATTGTTACAAAACTTGTAGCATGGAACAGACCTGCTACAGAAGAAAAACAATCCCATTCCCTCTGAGGCCAGTGGTACATTACAACTACCAACAGCCAGTTATGAAGAAGCATTTTATGGCACCAAGGATCCCATTTTGATTCCCAGTCCTGTTACTCACTATTTGCATAGCTAGATGCACGAGAAAATCGTGTCACAAGGCCAACATGATTCACTATGTGGCTCTCCATCCCACTTTCTTCCCCAAAAGTGTCCTTCTCCTTGTGCACCACCAAAAGGATCAAGTCATCCTCTTTTGGATGAAGTTGCCTTGCCAAATCATTCTCTCGTAGATGAGCTACCCAAGAGACAAATTAAAATCACAACATTGAAATAAAGATGGTTACAATTATTTTCTGACTGTAGAAGTACTGTTAACTTTTAAAGCTGTTAAAGGTTATAGTAAAAGATTATTGTAAAAATTTTAATTCCATCCTGCACTCTTAAGCCTGAGCACAGCACTGTATAAAAACAGAGCAAGTCAAGGACAACTCTATCAAAACAAGCTGGAAAAAAAAATTCCAGATGGGAGAGAGGGAAAGCACAAATTCATATTTCTCTTAAATGGATTCTGTGGAACAGCAAAGTCCAAATCCTTTCTATATTTACAGCAAACAAAAAACTCAATCTCTAAGTGCCAGCTCATTATAACGCATCATCTACTTGAAAATCAGATTTTATTTTAAAAAAACCCTCACCTGTAAAATGTGCTGTATTCATGTCAGCAGAAAAGTTCTCTAAGTAGAAGCAATAACTTTTCTCTCGTGCTTTCTGGTTTTCTACCCATTCTTGTGCCAGCTACATGTTGAAAAGGAAACAATAATACTTTGAAGGGTTGCGTGTATCAGAAGAAAAGCTTATCATGACTCAAAGAGCAAATAAAAGAAATTAAATAAAACTACCAGACTGTCAAGTAAATATATCAGGAGTCTCACCCATTTCTTTTCTTTCACATAAGCATACCCATTACATATAAACACACAGGGCAAACAAAAGTTCTTCCTTGCCACTCACCCATTTAATGTACTTTCTTAAAGCTCTTCACAACTACTCTGAGTTTTCCCTGACTGCATTTTCATCTTAAAATATCAGTATTAACCTGGAACTGGCTTTGTTTTCTACCTTACCTCTACAGAAGAAGTGATACAAAGACTGAACTTGAAAGCATTCTGACATTAACTGAAGGAACATTGTGTTTTGTCACTATTAAACTATAAACCAATAAAGACTGGGGAAAAAAAACTTCCTGGATTAACCCACTCTCTCATGTAAATTCTCAATAGAAACCAAAACATTAGGTTTTTATCCTCTGTCATTGAAAGGCCTCAGTTTCTAAAAGACTGCTGTTTTGAGTTTTATACAATATAGAGAGAGGAACCACATCCTTTTATTGTGGATGTGCACTCAGGAAAAAAACAAACAAAAAAAAAACCACTTCACTGAGGTACCTCTGGTTGTCCTCATTCTTAAACACAGCTTTTTGGATTATCTACCCCAAATCATTCCTCTATTCTGATCTATATCTGAATGTTTTCAAAGGTAAATACAGGACATGAACCAGGTTTGAATCTCTTGGTAAAATTTACCAGTGTTGACAAAATCAAGCCAAATAGCAGAAAGCTACTTACTGTTTCAAAGGCGTTGAGCATCATCAAGGGGAAAAATGTATTAAAATATTCATTGTAGCACTGAAAACGGACAGGAACAGAGGTTACTATGGAATGCAGAAGATTATCTGGAGTTCCAAAGAAGCTGAAGTTTGCAAACATTTCATAAGTCCACGTTAGGACTTGGTTAACAAAAATGCTGTAATCGCGCTGCTGAGCGCCAAGAAAAGAGGAGTAGCTTTCTCGGCCAGACCCTCTGGAAATATTGGAAGCATTCTCATAGCGTCTGTTTTGTAACTGGAGAACATTACTGGAACTAAGGGGTTGAGGTGCATTACTGAAACTTTGAGATCTGCACGTTGGATTTGCTGCTGGTGCAGGTTTTGGATATGTTGGTGGCCTGACCACCGGCGCTTTGGCCGCGTTCACTTTGCTTTTTGAAGGTGGGGGCAACTTTCTGCCGTCCTCCAGATCTTTGCTGAAGGCTGCGTTCCGTGAAGAACTTGTTGAGCTGAAAATTTTGGTAGTGGAAGGCTTTCTTGCTTTAGGTGGTGGCAGAGAAGGCTTGGCAAACATGTGATCTGCCCCTGAGCTGGTGGTTGGGTGTTTACTGCAGTATTCTCCAGGTTTTTCCACCTGTTCTGTACAGTCTTTGTCCTTGCACTTCACAACAGCTGAGGGTTCATTCTGCCCAAGGCTTTCATCAACTTCCTTTTCCTCTGGGGTCTTACTACCCATAGCAGCATCTTCAACACTTTCCTCTTGAGAGCATAACTCCATATCCACAGGGTCTAACTGGGTTAAAAACAGATTATCATCACCTTCGTCACTGCTTTCATCTGATTTGCTCCCATTTTGCTTTGAGGTTTTCGTCTCACACTCAGGCAGGACAGTGCAACCTTTTCCTGAAGACTCATCTTTATCATCTCCAATTGCAGTGGAAGAGAGACTTGAATCCACAGGGACAGGAGGAAGCACCACACTGTTACCCTCCCATTTTCTGTTCCAGTCTGAAGAATGAGGTATTTTAGAGGTGCCTGCTACCTCCTCCAGAGAGAAGCTCTCAAATTTTCTCTCACTGGCAGAAGGACAAGCAGCCTCTTCTCCTTTTTTCTCCCTTTGGTTTTCAACGGTTTCTTTAATAGCTGCCAGGTCAAAACTGTGAGGCTTTTGTTCCACAGGCTTTGCACTCACTTTGGTAACTTTGTTTCTGCTCTCTGAACTTCCTGCAGAGTTTTTCACACTTTTTTTGGGCCTTGTCTGCCTTAGATACTGCCTGTCCTGGCAGGCGAGCAGTTTTTTATTCCGTTTCACGGACAAACACTGAGGTTCGATCTGCTTGGTTTTCCTTTTCTGCGCAACTCCGATTCTGCCCGCGGCTTTGCCGTGGCTGCGCAGCTGAGCCAGGCTCTCCAGGGAGGGCTGTGACAAATCAAACGCCTTGCGAGGCCCCTTCTTCAGGCCAAGCTTCTCCACAGTTGATGTTGGAGCAGGACTCTGGCGAACCTTCCTTGGAGGAACCACAGCAGGCATCGATCTGCTAGCCTGAGAACGCTCTGCTGTGCTCTGGAGTGGTGTTTTACTCTTGGCTGTTTTAACAAGGGGAGGTTTTTTAGGACTTCTCTGAACAGCCAGTGCTGATTTACATTTTGCTGTGGTCTTCCTTGGGCTTGTGCTGTTTTTCTTCAGGGCCAGCTTTGAAGCTAATGAGATGGGAGATGTAGATGCTTTGGGTTCAGGCAACTTTGCATCCGGGGTGCAGCCTTTAGCAGTGCCTTTGTCTGCACGTTTCTCCAGCTCACCTTTTGCATCTTCCTTCCCAACTGATTCTTCCAAGGTTGAATTAGTCACTTCCTTTGTATCACCAGCTTCTTTCTGATGAGAAGTATCTTCTGTCTGCTTTTCTACTGAGCTTTCTGCTCCTTCCATGGAGTCATCACTAAAGTAGTGCAGGTCATAGCCCCAGTCATTTAAATCATCATTCAGGCAGTCATCTGAATTTTTCCTTTCAGCTGCTGGTGAAACATGATCTTGTTTACACTCCTGGGTTGTTTCTACAGCATACGCTTGAGTTTCTTGCCAAGCTGAAAAAACCTCATCATCTGTTTCAAACTCAAAGTACTGAGAACCACAGTCATCCAGTAACAGGGGAGAGCCTGGAGACTTGGATTCTCTTTTAGTGTCACTATCAGAAACGCTGCTGGAAGTTGAAGATTCCTCTGCACACGCATTTTCATTCTTGCTTTTTGTCTCCTTCTTGTCAGCCACACTTTTTTCTTCATCAGAAGAGTCTGAAATTACAATGACTTGATTGCTGGGGCCACCTGCACCACTGGGACACTTGGTACTTTGGTCCTGGTTGGAAGACCTTACAGAACCTTTCACTTTCCTTTTAATATCAGACACATTGGGGCACACCAAGCTTTCCTGGGTGGATTCCACAGGAAAATTGACACTTTTGGCATAAGCCGCTAAAGATAATTTACTGAGTTCTCTATCAATCTGGGAATCTGGTAAAGCATCCTCTTTAGAAACCGTCTTCACAAAATCCTCGTTACTCTTCCCCACTGAACTGTTTTCTCTCTTGAAATATTCTGAAAACTCAAACAACCTGTCACTTGATTCACACTTCACTGACAGTGGTCTGATCATATCCCTCTTGTTTTCTGAGCTAAATGGAAAATAACCAGACACTGAAATGTTATCCCGACAAAATGTCTCCGAAAATTGATTTTTGCAGTCATATTTATCCAGATGATTTAAAGTAGGCTGCTCCTGGTTTGAAGTTTGCACACTGGTTTTTCTCTGAAAGAAAGACGCCAATGATGAACCTGATTTTTCTTCTGTTGATCCTTTTTTCAGGGAGGTGTCATTATGCTCTAAAAGCAAAGTACTGTCATCTTCCTTCCCCTGCACACCAGGTTCATTTCTAGAGAAGTTAGAGGAATCTTCCCTGGAGACCTGTTTAGTTAAGGGCATCGGTCTGGACTGGAACCCACTGTTTGTACTTGTCTCTTGCATACTTCTGCAATTCCTTGAAGATGGAGAATCAATGGGAGTTTGAGCAGACAGATGTGGTGTTTTGGGTTCTGCTTTGTGTTTCATGTCTGACTCTCTGCCTCTCCTGAAATCTGAATGCTGCATGTTTGAATTGAAGCACTCATCATCCATATTGCATTTCCCTGCCACAAGATCAGAATTCCTATTTTCCTGAATTTTCCCACATAGTTTTGCTGCCAAAGAGTTCTGTGGGAAGATAAACTCCTGAGCTGCCAAGTCATCAGGTTCCTTTTTAATATTCATCAAGAAGCCTTCTGTGGATGTGCAAGATGTTGAACTCCTACATGCATCCCTACATTCCTCTTCCCAGGCATTCTTTCTCCTATGGAAAGGGTTCTCTTGACAATCTCTGCCTTCCTTTGACATGACAAATGGTGAATAAAGGTCCCTCCTTTCATGCCCACTCATCTTGTATCCATCATCACAGGCATTCCTCTCATGCTTTGGAGAGACAGTTGGCAAAGCTGTTGAGTTTGAACTGCTTCCTCCAACCAAAGAGGTTCTCAGTGTTTTACCCTTTATACTTCTTATAACTTGCTTTAAACACATTTGCAGCTCCTGGGCTTCCTGACTGCTCAGCTGCCACCCCACAGCTCGATTTCCCCTGAGGAGGAGGTTGAGTTTGTCCAGGTACTGCTTGCACAGGGCGTGCTGGCCGATCTGGTAGCCCTCCCTGAGCAGGCTGCGGATGAGCTGCACGCAGGCGTGCTGCACCGAGCTGGGCGCCTGGAAAGAGCCCGCGGCCGAGCCCTTGGCACACAGCCCCGGCGCCTTCTCGCTGCAGCGAGTGAAGGCTCTGCTTGGCAGCGTGGCACACCTCACCACTGCCTCCACCCACTCCTGGGAGCTGATCCACAGCAAGTGCAGGCACTTCTTACTTCTGTGGAGCTCAACAATGGACACCAAGATGAGGAGGAAGAACTCGGAGATTTTGTCGCACTGCTGGATTCTTTCGATGAGGATATCTTTGATTTCTGAGCAGAGGTAGTGGATGACCTCCACTATATAGGCTACACCCAAGTCCTCGAGGTCCATAAGGGACTGAACAAAAGGGATGAACCAGAGGAATGTGCTGTGATGGACACGCAGATCTCTGCCAATGTCAGACTGAAGCATGTTAGCCAGGGTCTGCATATCTTCATACATGTTGGGGCAGTACTCTGGGCAAATGGCAGCTTTCCAGCCAGAGTCCTGAAAAATACATTCACCACACAATGCACAGTTTAATGTGGGGGCATTTTTGTTACTTTCTCTCACATATTTCTTCATTAAACAGTAACATCTCTTCTATCCCAACGTAAGTCATGAAAAAACAAAAAATAAAGAGCACACAGATGTATAAGGAACTAGTTTCCTAAAACATTATCTATGAAGTTGGTGTGAAGTAGTAGTTCCTTCAAAAATCATTGTGAACTATTCAAAGACACTGTCATGCTGACATAATTTAACCTCAGATAATCAAAAAGACATGGAAAGCCTTTAAAAGGGCCTCATAAATGCAACACATTGACATCAAGAGATGACTACACTTGGAAATGTTTATTCTTGACAATGTCATTCAACGACACAAGTTCAAAGAAAAGGAATATAAAATACTGGTTTAATACCTTTTGAGGTTTTTCTGTGTTATAATTATACACAATCTGACTGCAGGAAATCATGTCATCACCGTAGTCTGACTCTGGTTCAGATTTTGTCCTGAAAAGAAACACAAATCACTACAGACTCACACAATTAAAACCCTAAGAAAGTCAGGACAGATGATGCTTTTCAGATAACAAGTGACCACTACAACTGCTCAGTGATAAAACACATCAATGAAAAGGTACCATATTTAAAAGGTTAGAGCTTGTTTTATCCAGCTTGTAAGAGGTGGGGGAAAATGATTCTCTCAATTGAATCATGGATTTGCCTACATAGAACAAATGCCCAGAATGCCAGCTACTGAAAATTCAGGAATTCCCATAAATTTACCAAACCTTGAACATGGCCATTTTCATTAACCTTCAGTGTAAGTTGGCTATAGCACTAAATAAGCACAGAACAGTTAAGAGTCTTCCCAATTCAGGGAAAAAAACCCTAACAAGTTTAACACAAACACCAGAGTTACCAAAGACAACCAAGTATATATTTTTTTGAAGGAACCTCACAATTTTAGGGGATCTACTTCAACTTTTCTTTGTTTGAAATTGGAAACATGATTATTTTAAAATTGCCATCTCCCTCCCCCAACACAAGTTAGAGCAGCACTGACAAGAACTGACCTCCTGAAGCTACTGCGAATATTTTTGATTTCATTGTTGTAGCTCACGCTGTTGATTATGGTTTGAAAGGCTTGGACAGGATCAATCAGCTGACCCCAAACTTTAGATCCAAGCTGATCCAAAATAACCATGAAACAGTGCAGGGCAGGCCAGAAGGGGTCAGTGGAATCATCTGAAACACAACAGCAACAGTGGAGAGGGTTGAAATGCAAGTCCTGGACATTCTTAGGCTAAGCAGAAATTGAAAGAGCTAGTTCTCATTAATTTTTCTAAAATATCCATAGAAAAGTATTCTAGGAAGTTGCAACTGTACTTTTTAACCTAGGAAAAGAATGAAAAAAAGTCAAGCTCCCTCATTTGTACAGAGACACTGCAATCTTAAATCAGGAGCCTGGATGCCCATTATTAGTATTAAATAATACTGGTATTTCCCAATTCAAACTGATTCTTTCACACTGATTTTTGCAGGGGTGTGCTAAGAGTGGCACAATTTACACAGTTATTTATACTTTCACTTACAAAGCTAATTTATACTCCACATTTATACCAGAAGCAAAAAAAAAAGTCTTCTTACTCCACGTAAGAAAGTATCATACCCTCAATAACCACGAAGTTTATAAAGATCTGTTCATTTAAGAGGAAATCCTGGTCTTGACCTCACAGGCTATTCCCAGATTATGCCATGGTAACCCATGGGGTTACTAAAGCTAAAGTTCAAATTTACAAATGCAAAAGGAGGTCCTCTCAAATGGACAGAGAGAAGAGTCAAATTTTAAGGCAAAATACACCAAATTCAGGAGTTTCTTCACTTTAGGATTCAAAATTCAAACTTCATGCCACAATGAAATGAGCACATGCAACCTGCACATTAAATGAAAACAGTGACAGAAATTGCAGATTTGTCCTCTCAAAACCTCTAAAGCCAGATTTAGCAAAAGCTCTGCTAAATCCCTTCTGCACTCCAGACTTGGGATGTCATCTTTCAGTATTTGTCAGTATTGCCCAAATATTGCACCTTTCTGAAGATAAATATGCCTCAGGTAAAACTACCTCTCATTATGCTACTAAGAGCTTAACAAGGAATTTGATAAAGATGAAAAATGAGCTATAAACTATTTTAAATCTCATATCAAAACTAGTTACCAGCTGCTTCTTTCTCCATAGTGTGAAGTATAGACTGCATGAAATCATTTTGTCTGTCTGGGCCCAGTAACAAAGAGTCCATAGCTTGTTCTTCCAGCACTGACAGCAACATGCAAATTCCTACAGAAGAGAAAAAAACAATCAACCTGTCTATATATTTGGAAAAAAAAAATACACAACACCTATGAATTGTAGAGCTCTGACTTAGAGTAAGTGCTTACAAATGGGAGACTACACAAATTTCTGATCATAAATACTCACCCAGCCAATAGTTCTTGTAGTTGGCTGTATCATACAAATGAGCTGGCAGAAGGATGAGTTTACCCTTTTCAAACATTGAAGAGCTGTAAATATCTGGATTCTCAAAAAGCCCCAACTCAATAACTTTGAACAAACAAGTCAGCACTTCCTCTAAGTCATAATAATCATCCCTGTCAACCTTTCCTAAATTCCTTGCTGTTAGGATGGCCCATCGACGAATCTAAGGATTGAAACAAGAAATTAATATTGATAAAAAGAACAAATAAAATCACAATTCTGTAAGAGGAACCACTGTTGTTATAAATGGGACAAAGACATATTTTTACTAATGAATAAATAAAAATAAGTCTTCAAAATAATGTCAGAAAAAGGTTTGCTATACCTAACAAGATGATGTTGGTGACAAGGAAGTTAAAATTCAAGGTAATACCTATAAAGAAAATTCCTTGGTATTTACAGGCAACAGTGCAGCAATTGGCTTGTACTTATTTTATGTCATTTACATGTTACTGACCAAGATATTCTAATGAGAGAACTGGATACTATAACAGATGCCAAGTCTTATTTACAGCTAAATGCACCACACATTTTCTAAAATCACGCAAGGACAGCGTGACTTTTCCCTCAACCCCTTCAATATCAACACAGGGCACAAAACCAGGACTCAGCAGAACAGAAAAAGGAACTTACCACCTCATTTGGGTGTACCAAAAAGACATAAATTCCTGGGTATTTCTCAAAGACCTGGAAGGAGTCCTGACTTAGCTCCATTCTACAGAGCACTTCCACACACAGCTCACCTAAAAGGATAAGACACAGTTACAGTAAGGACTAATCTACAGGCTCACAAAAAAGTGCATTTAGCACTAAAACAAATACATACATTGAATCTTTGGTTTAACTGCTGTTTATTCTCACCTCCAGCAGTGGAACACCACCCTTCCCTTCCACAGGGACACAATCAGATACCTACTGACTTTCTTATGCAGCAGCAGATAGGGGTATTTCAGGATTTCCAGCAGGGGCACTCGCACGTTGTTCTCAAAGTTTGGGCCCACATAACCAGACAGAGGTGTCTCCCCATGCTCATCAATCAGGAACAATTCATCCTCTCCTGTTTCTTCATTCATGGATTTCTCCATGTGGGCAATGAGGCGGGAGGTTTCCAAGTCCCACAGGTCCTATTCAGTGGGGGAAAAAAACAATCCAAGTGCACTTGTGAAGAAAGTAATGAAAGATATATAACACTTCCAAAAATTGAAATCTCATCTTGCAAAGTTTCTTTCTATGCTTTTTAAGCTTTGAAATAAAATTCAATTACACAAAGCACAAATTTCTCACTTTTAAAAATGACTTTTTAGTCTTAACTTTAAAGAGTACCTTCAAACCAAATGCAGTTCCATAATTCTGTTAAATATTCGTATTCATTTCAATACTTACTTTAGGTTAGTCACAAAACTTTGTTCCACTGGCAAATACACAGAAATACAGGAAAAGATCATATTTAGGAAGCTGAAAAAAGCAATTATAAAATCTTATCTTCTTATAGATTTTGCAATTCGTGGAAGGAAAAGAATATAAACAAAGCAAAGAGACTGACTGACTTGTTGGATGTTTGGAGGGATTCACTCATTTAACTTACTCATCTTAAGTAACTGTTCCAAACCTCAATTAGACACCAAATTTATTCACTGCAGTAAATGGACACAAAAGGGAACTTGCAGTAGGTGCAGACACTTCTCTTATTTCCAGTCACACAAAATTGCACTGTAGAGCAATGCAGCTTTTAGGCATCTGTATTATGATCAACTAGCTAAAAAACATCCTTTATTTACACAGAGTTTTCCAAAAACATAAATTTGTATACTAGGAAGGGAAGACTACAAAAGAGGGGTACATTTTTGTGCTTAATTGCAAAGTCTTGCAGGCCAGATCTCTGAAATTCAAACATAGGAGAAAACTACAAATGAGAAGTGAAAGCAAACAAAAACAGGAACAAACCAATACCAGAAGAGAAAGCAGCAGGAAAGAGAAAATGCATTAAAGAAATGAGCTGTTAGTCTGGCAGATGTTCTTTGTTTCAGATGACAAACCATCAACAGCATGAAAGAAGTCCAAGCTATAGTGCCTGGTCAGCAACTTACAGCTACTGGTTTAGTTCCTGCCAATTTTAATATATGCAAAACAAGAGGATCTCTGTTTTACAACCAACAGTTTTGCAACTCCATACAAAATAAACAATTAAAAAGCACCAAACTTATTCCCAAAACCCAGTAAAACACAACCACTCCCCCCACACTGAGCCTCTTAATTACCTCGTGCAACCTTGGGCATTCTTCCCTTGCTTTGTGATATTCAACCACACACTCCAGGCAGTAACAGAGGTCATCGTTGGATCCTTCAAAATCTTCCTGGGAAAGCCTTTGAGCAGCATAGTGCTTCAGGAACTCGGTGGTGTCAGCACCACTCTGTGTGCACCATCGGCATGTGCTCATTCTGGGGGGGGCACAAAAAAAGCAGGAATTAAAGCCCAAGGCCTTCGTGACAAAAATATTCCCTTTTAGCCACTACAGGAGCCAATCTTCAAGTGTGGTGAGCTCAGGATTTCAGTTACTCATCAGCAGCCCCCATGCAGGTGATCACACAACTCCAGGTGCAGGCAGTTAAACACACTAAAGCATTAAAGGGGCATCACACAAAACGTGCCTGTGGAATAGCAAAAAAGTCAAAGTAAAGCAGTGTAGTCAAATGTGCAAACTCGGGAAAAAAAGGGTGAAAACTCATTTTACATTAAAAAAATCTCCTTACCCGCACATTGCACTGTTTCCAGAACTATAATGCAAAGCTCTAGATATTATTTTACTGGTGTCTCTTGAATCTAGGTCTAGTGGCATGAAGTTTAATTAGCTTTTTTCCTTAATCTCTTGCTAAAATTTATAGGTCAACAAATCCCTGTTGTCACAAGCAAAAGATATTTACATAGAACTTTCCTGTCTTTGTTATTTTTATAGAAAGAGTGCTAAAATTCTCACCACAGATTGTGTTCCTCTAAAAACAAAAATCCTTCACTAAGCAGCAATGGAGCCATCTCAGATCCTGCTAGTCTGAAAAATTCCTCAGAACACTGGAATCACAGAATGGTTTGGGTTGGAAGGGACCTTAAGGCATCATTTCATTCCATCCCCTGCCATGGCAGGGACACCTTCCACTATCCCAGGTTGCTCCAAGCACCATCCAGCCTGACCTTGGACACCTCCAGGGATTCAGGGGCAGCCACAGCTTCTGTGGGCAGCCTGTGCCAGGGCCTCCCCATCCTCACAGGGAAGAACTTTCTCCTAATACTCAATTTAACCCTGCCCTCTGCCAGTTTGAATCCATTCTCCCTTGTCCTATCACTACAGCTCCTGATGAAGTGTCCCTCTCCAGCTTCCTTGTAGGCCCTTTCAGATAATAAAAGGCTGCAAAAGCATGAACTCTTGAACTATGCAGAAAGAAAGATGGTAACTAATTCTTTTATTCAGCATAACAAAAGCAGATAAAGCCAAGCCATTAAGTTCCTCATGCATACCCATATACTGGGAAAACCCAACATTTGTGGCATTTACCTTTGAAAAAAGGAGCTATTTGCTGTGCAGGTGTGCCAGGTCACATGGTGGGAAGGAGAACAGCGCTGCCCTGCAGCCAGGGAAGGGGCTGAGCCCTTCAGCCATACATGTCCTGAGTGCAGAGGGCAGAGCCGTATCCTCAGCAATCCACCCCCCGGTGATTTCAAAGATCTGGAGCAAAACAGAAATCAAACCACTGAATCACAGAATCAAAACCACTGAATCACGGAATCAGTCCGGCTGGAAAACACCTCTGAGATCACGGGATGCAACCTGGGAGCAAACACCACCTTCACCCAGACCAGAGCACAGAGTGCCATATCCATCTGAACACCCGCAGGGACGGTGACCCCACCACCGCCCTGGCAACCCATTCCAATCCTCAAATATTTAACAACTCCAGTGAAGGAATTCCCCCTGATGCCCAGCCTGAACCTTTCCTGGCACTGCTTGAGACTCTGTCCTCTCCTGCCACTCCCTGTCTGGGAAAAAAGGCAAATTCTCACCTACTATAATCTTTCTCCAGGTAGATCAGCAGAAATCTCTTCAGCTCATACTCAAGAACTGCTTTGGTGTTTAGGTTAATAGCTGCATTAATGCATTTCATGAGGCGGCGAGTACGATTTGCAAGAGAATCCCTGCTGTCATTTAAATGTAAATGACACAATGCTCGTCTCGCTTTTCACTCAGAAAAAGCGTCAATATTTACCTATGCCCGCTAAGCGAGGAAATCACTAAAGAGGCGTGGGCGGGCACACGAACGAGCCCGAGCAGCATCGTGCCCGTAACGTTGCTACCAACAGCCCGGAACGGCTGCGGAGCCCCGGCCCCGCGCAAGGAACACCCGAGCACACACAAAAAACTCTTTCAGTTTCGCGTTTGGAGCCGCCGCAGCCGCCCCACCGCGATCCCAACACAAACCCAAACACCTGGAGAGCCCCGGCAGCTCCACCCCAGCGCTCTCCACGCCTCGGCCGCCCTGCCCGGTGCTCTCCATCCCTTCCCGCCAAGCGGGACCGGGCCTGGCGGGGCAGCACCTGCCCTGAGGCGGCGTGAGGGAGCGACACAAAGGGAGCGGCGGCAGGAGCGCGGGTTCAGCAGCGGCGGCGGCACGAACTGCAGCACGGTGCCGGGCGAGCGGACGGTCCCTCCGCTCATCGCTCACCTCACGCCGCTCCCACGGGTCCCTCGGTCCGCCCGGCCCGGCACAGCCCAGCCCGGCCCTCCCGGCGCTGCCGCCCTGAGGCCGCGGCGCTGCCCGCGCTTCCGGGCGCGGCCGGAAGTGGGCGCTCGCTGCCTCCCGCGGGAGGAGCCTTAAAGGGCCAGCACGGTCCGAACGGGAAACTGAGGAGCCTTAAAGGGCCAGCACGGCCCGAACGGGGAAACTGAGGAGCCTTAAAGGGCCAGCACGGCCCGAGCGGGGAAACTGAAGAGCCTTAAAGGGCCAGCACGGCCCGAGCGGGGAAACTGAGCAGCCTTAAAGGGCCAGCACGGCCCGAGCGGGGAACTGAGGAGCCTTAAAGGGCCAGCACGGCCCGAACGGGAAACTGAGGCGCCTTAAAGGGCCAGCACGCTCCGAGCGAGGAAACTGAGGCGCCTTAAAGGGCCAGCACGCCCCGAGCGGGGAAACTGAGGCCCGGCACTGCATCAAGGATGGGCAGCTGATGCACGAAAGGCAAGGATAAAATATCTTTCAACCGGTTTAGTCGAAAGGATATGTGTACTTCACCGCTGGCAGGACACAGGCTATCGCTCCTAAAGGCGTGCGCGCCCCTCGGCAGCTTTTAGCCCTCTATTTATTTATAAAAGTCATGCATATTCTAAGACAGCGGTACATATTTATTACCTGTCACCGCCCATTCCCCGCTCGCTATTCAAATTAGCTGCATACTCATTGCGGTTGCGTAGTTCTCCCTCTTTATTGGGTGGGTGGTCTTTGAAATGAGTCGGATTCGGGGGAGGAAGGAGGAATTTTCTACCTCGCTCTAAACTTTTTACTCTGTCCTGTTATTGTGAGTACTTGACCCGCTGATCCCTCCATTCTGGTCTTTATTAATTTCAGTATCAAAATTTATCATGTATAAGGTCTGGCTCTAGGTATTTTCTAATTTATATAAATTATATCAATTTTACTTAAATGGTTCCATATGTGTATTTAGCTGGCTCTGAATGTTATATACATATATATATGAACAATCAATCTCTGTCAATTTCTAATCCTTCTACTAAGCTATCCACCTCTCAGTTACATTCCTAACCTCCAGCTTCTAAATTCTCTAAGATATCCCATAATTTATTTCCCAAACATACAGTTCTCTAGGCTGTAACAGAATACTGTGGTTCACAGTGATACCCGAAAAGATTGGCTGGAAATAAAACCTCACACACTGGTGTCTGTGGAGCAAATATTTGTTTAATGCAGTGCTGGAGGTGAGGGGGATTTCTCCCTGTCACTCACTCACTTTTGTCAAGTGCTGTGATTTATTTATGCAGTAAATATTCCTTGGTGTTGCTGTGTCATTAGAGCATCATCATATATGTGCTGGAGATAATTTGCATAATGTTATCTCATGGTTATAAATAGTTCTGTACTGTGCTTGTGCCTCCCTAATTTGGGTGGTCTTGGGGGTCTTCTTCACATCTGAACTTTTCTACTTTGTCTTCAGAGCATGCACAGTTATGGTGTTCCTTGATCTTTCTGGATCTAAGCTAAATTCTTCATTTTGTGGCTAATTTGCTTTACTTTTGCCAATTTCTCATCAGTACATCCTGCCCAGTACAGTTATATTTGTCTGTTTTGAGATTATTCACCTGGAGAGTTTCCATTTATTTGAGCATTAAGAAACTAGCTAACCATATACTGGTACTGCATTGTATAGAAAGTTATGATTCAGGTTATATAGGTATGGAAAGTTATTATTCAGGTTATATTGGTGTCTTATACCTCAAGTTATATAAGCATCTTGTTACTTTAACCCAAATTATATCAACATCACCTTTCTCCACCTCCTTGGTTTAGACCTTACAGGAGAGAGGGGTGAAGAAAGCAAGTCCCTGTTTGATCTTCAGCTGCTTCTTCAGCTTTGAAGTGCTTACCCTTGGAACTCGTCTCTGGTAATGCCACACAGCTGAAGGGGTTTGTGCTGTAACACCACTCAGGCCATGAACACACCAGGGAAATGCTTGAAACACCCAAGTTTTTAGGGTGCTTTTACACTTGAAGGATGTCATGCTCTTATAACACAGTCTGATACATAAAGCTTCTGTGGAGCCTCTTTGGTTTTTTTAAAACCTCTGCAGAGTTTGCTGTTTGTAATAATACTGAAATATCCACATGAAAGAACTGGCTCTCTCTGCCTGTGCTGCCATGGAAAGAGGATGGCAAAGGGAACCAGCTCCTTCCCTGTGCCATTACTCAGCACCTGGGAGATCATCAACATGCAGTTATTTGCCCCTGTGCAAACAGGTTGCACACACCACACCCGAGGAGATGATGGGGAGGGAGTTTCCTTATCCATTCCCAGGGCTGCAGGGAGATGGAAACCTCTCTCTCCTCAGGTCTGTGTTTCTCCAGAGCAGTGATGGCTCCAGGTTTACAATTCCAGCTCTGTCCTGCTCTGATTTACAGAGAAACTGCTTTTAAAGATCAGTAAGATTTTTCCTTGGGTATTTCTGGGAGGCAGTAACAGGAACTCATGCCCTGAGGTGACCCTTGAAGCTGGAATGCTCCTGGCTCAGGGACAAGGGAGTGAAAGTGCCTTGGAAAATTATTTTGAAAGATGGTTTTGAAGCCCAAACATGCAAGATAATGAGAGTGGAGAACGAGATAGCAGAGCTAAAACAAAGGCACCTATCTTGTCTGTACTGCTGATTAACAGGCACCAATTTCATCCTAATAACTCTCAATTGCAGCTGATTGCAGGGAGGGGCAAGCCCTGGAGCAGGGAAACCTTTAAAAGTTTGGAATCCTATCAAGGCCAGCAGGGGTGGGGTCTGCATGGCAAGATGGGAAAAGACACACACAGCAACGTGATGCAAGTCCAATCCACTTTATTGCTTTGAAATGTACATTTATAGGGAAGCTGTCATGTTGTTCTCATTATAAAGGTACATTATTGCTACTCAGACAAAAGCAGTGTACGTTCTCATGGCTGTCCCCTAATCTCACATCCTGCTTTGCTGGCAGTCGGCACCTTGCCTAACTTCTGACTTGTTACATCCTTGTACTTTCTCAGCTCTGCCTTCCCAAGACTGAAGCCTTTCATAAACCTGCAGCACAGGATCCCTTTCCTCAGCCCCAGCCTCCCCCAGGGCAAGGCATCCCTCACTCACAGCAGCTCCTTGATAAGTGACTGAGAGCTGAATTAATACTGATTAAATACCTCTGATTCATGGGGGTGCTCGGTATTAATGATGAACTTCACATACATAAAATGAAGAGAACAAACCTGATCAGTCACTAAGCCTGGATCCAGCTGCACCCAGAGTCCTCTCTGAACCTCAGGAGCCACCTGGAGGGTCTTCCTTACCCTTTGTGTATCACTAATTTGATTTTAACTCAGGTTTTTTTTGTGTGTTTCTTCCATGCATAAGGTGAACTTTGCCATCAAACTTATTGAACCTTGGTAAATCACTGCTAAAACTTTATTAAATTCTATCACATTGAGTGAACTTTATCAAATTGTTCTTTTTACTCAATAAAATATTGGTGGTTCTCTCTTGAGAGTGAAGTGTATTCCACTTAGCCACAACAGTTTTCTCATAAAGCAAAAAATAAAATACATCTCATGATGGAGGTAGAAATTTATTTCTGCAAGATCTACTCTACAAATTCTACAACCAGGCATTGTTTGAACAGCTCCATTTTCCAGGAACCAAAATCCGTGAAAAACACATACTTTTCAGATTCAGAAATCCAAATTTTTCAGCTTTTAACCTTCAAACCCAGGAAGCAACACAAAGACCTAAAAAGAAACGCTGTGGGTTTCCTTCCCCCACGATCCATTTCATCTCTTGGCTGGAAAACTTTACACTCAAAGCAGTGGCTGATTGCAGGGGAGGTCCTGCCTGGCTCACAAAAATCTCAGTGCTTTCTCTCTTCAGAGAGACTAAAAGCCAGACAGTTACATATAGAAAGTTCTCCTTTAAAATCCCTTGCTCTGAGTCACCTTCCAGCCCCTCCAACAAGGCCTTTATTTCAAACCATTGAAGATTCTGAATTTTCAGTGATGATTACTAGAATTGAAGAGGGAAATTGTCACTTATCAAAATGACCCTCAAGGAGCAGGGACCAAGTCTGCTACATTACTGTTAAACACAGCATATGGGAAATATAAAAAAAGCCATACAAAGATTTAACACTGCAAGATATTTTACATTCACTCAGTTGCTTTACAAATAATGACTTCAGGCAGAGAGTTAAAAGTATAATACAAAACATGAGTACAACCCCCAACTTATTGCTTAATTTTCTTACTAAAATGTAAAAATTCTCCGTGCAAAATAAAAATATATATGTATGCATATATATATATACACTGTTTTGTCTCTGGATTCCAAATATTAATTATAACATTTTATTTGTTTTAGTTAGCATGAAATGGTGAATAGTAATGGACAAAAGTCCTTTTTCTCTAGAAGGGTTGAGAGAAGTGTAAGTCTGCATCAAAAATAAAATCAGTTGCTCTTAATAGTAAGATATCTGTTAAAAAACCAACTCAAAAGTTGTGCTGTTTTCCATCAACACAGATGTCTCAAGACCTGATTATTACAGAGATTTAAAAGCCAACTGTAAACCTTTTTCCAATACCATGAATTTAAAAAAAATAAAGTTAAGAAAACCAAGTTCACTCATAAAGAGAAAACAGCAGCTTTCAACTCCACAGAAAAAAAAAAATATTTTGAGACATTTAGAAAGCAACTTGGATGCTTACACAAGAATTTCTAAAACCAGAGATAAATTAAATAAAAGGTGGCATAAAAGCTCAATCCAAGATAAAACAAGACAATCAGAGGTGCCTGTCCTGACTTTTCCCATTACCAACAGCCTGGGTACTTGCAGGTGCTGAGCTGCACCCACTTTCAACCAGACCCACTTCCAGTTAAATATGCAAATTAGGCATTGCTTTTAGGACAATCAATTAATCATCCTCTTCACCAGAATCAAAAATGTCATTGAATCTGAAAAGCTGCTGCTGCTGACTGGCTGCTGAATTGCTAAAGCTGTGGCATTTCTCCTCTTCTTTTTTTAACCTTTCTTCAAATTCTGGGAGCTTCTTTTCATACAGATAATCAATAATTTCTATGAAAAAGAAAAAAAAAAGAGTAGTTTTAACTGGACCTGTAGAGGAACAGCATCTCAGACAGAAATTATGGTGTTAAATACACAAAATCTCTGCACTGTCCTGATCACAGGGGCTGCAAGGAGATCAGACATAACACAAGCATGCAAAGACAAATTAAAATGCACAGTTTTAAAACTTTTCAAGCCAAGGTATTAAAAAGAACAGGTTCATAAGCACTTGCACAAAGAGGACATTCAAAGTTAAAAAAAAAAGCATTTAGTAAAATAAATATAAAGCCTAAGATTTTAGCCAGTTAGGAAAAAATTGATGCAGAATATGTATCCTCTGAGATTCAAGCCAAAGGAGTACATACAAACAGCTGGCATACTGACCAGAAAAAGTCTTTCTTTTCCATAAAGGGACATAGGACACTTTTAGCCTATAAAAGTTTGTTTGAACATAGGTTCTAGGAACATCTCTGCAAAGAGAAGAATTCAAAGAATTAGTGGTGCAAGGAACTGTCATAAAGCTGAATTGTTATTGAGTTATCCATTCCTGAGAGTGATGCCAGACAAACTCTAGCTTAGCTTTAGGCAGAAAGGATGGAATTCAAATAATAAATAACCCATAATATCAAATCATCACTTTTGCCATTAGCTGATTAACACCTGAAAGCACAGCTACACAACACTCCAGTATTTGGAATGTTAAGGGTTTCACATCTTGGCTTCCAGCTCAGTGCCATGCAACTGTAATTTCCAAATTGAACATCTCCTACAGTTGTAAAAGTATCAGAACTTTGACTCATCTGCTTTAACTATCCTTTGTGGCCATAAAAAGAGGGAAAGGAGATTTACCCAATAGCATTACTGAGTTCATCCCAGTTGATTTCACTGGCATCCTCTGCATTTGTTTCATACAACCTGTGAATATAAGACAGAAGAAGTTTGCAAGCAGAACTCAAGATATAATTCAGTGCTCCCAGCTCCCCCAATCAGAAATTACAGAACATTTTGTCCAGAGAAAGAATGATTGCAAAACATGTATCAAGCTGCAAGCAGGCTGTTCTCACCCTGCAAACTTTTATAAACACAGCTCAAACAGCAGGAGATACAGAAACATCCCAGGCTCAGAACTTTTAATACCTTTTAATCAGATTGATCTTGGCCCTTAATCCATTGGTCCCTCTGTACAAATTCTGCCCTCTGCTCAGTTTTCTTGTTAAAATCGAATTCCTTTGAAAACACACAAAAACAGGCTTCTATCATTTCAAGAAATTCCAAGCATCAAGATGCTGCTGCTGTCCCAGAGAGGGAGTGTTCTGCCAAGTGACAGGGGGGGATTGAAAGGACACAGTCATCAATGGAATAATCTTATTTTACTAGGAATATTAAGGCAACAAAAAAGTAAAAATTATACATAAAGCTATACACTTGGCTTTAGCAAAAAGCAAAAAATAAGCAAGGCAATGCATAAATGAGAAAGATACATCACTAATTGCCCCAGTATTTCACCATTATCCAGATTTTGTCACTGGGCAGCCCCATTTCACAGCCATGACCTGGAGAACCCTTCCCAGCAATTGGGAAATCCTACAGAATGTGTCCACCCCTAGGTGAGGTCTCCATATTCACCCCAAAAGTGGGTCCAGATTTTATAAGCCCCAAATCAGCAAGTCAAAGTGACTTGATTGTATTTTTAGCACAGAAACTCCTCGATCTGATGCCACATTTCCCAACCAGCAGGGTCCAGGGCTTTACAAGGGCCCAGGCTAAGGCTGGGAGGGTTTCCCCTAAAATACCCTCCAAACAAACCTCTCCATGTCAGCTGGGAAAGTTTCTTAAAATGATACATTTCTTACAGATAACTACACGAGGTTATGTGAAAGTTTCTGAAGCAGCTGGTTTGGTGTTAAACAGCTGGCACAAGAGTTTCAATCATCTGTTTTTAGCTAAATAATACTGCTGGGGTCAGTCACAATGCCCAGGGTTCATAATGAGAGTCAATTCTGCTGCTCAGGCCTCAGTACACCAGGCAGAAATCAGGCTTTGCCATCACAGCAAACACAAAACCTGCTGCACCTAGCAAAGAATTGTTTGTCCCAGACATCTGCAACACCTTTTCTGTGCCATCTCTTACCTGTCCTACCACAGCATCACCATGGTACAAAACACAGGTTTTGCAGAATAAATACTCCCCAGCACACATTTTACTGTCTCAGATTAGTCCAAGGCCTCACCATTTCTGTTTGCATTGTCTCCAATATCGACTTCCCACTTTGGCTTCAATCTCAGTCCATGGCAGTGCCTGGTACAGCTTCTCACGGGCAATCCAGAGATCTGTGTCTGACTGTTCCACTGACAGAGAATCTGAATTTTCTGTTTCCAGTTTTCTCCTCAGCACCTCCTTCACTGCATTTGTTAACTTCTGGGTCTCTTCCTTTGTCCAAGCACCATAGTTAATAGCTAAAAGTGAAAACACACCAGGTTAAGGCATAATTTATCATAAATTATTAGGGGAAAAGGTAAAAGATCAAATGTTTCACTTTGCATGATTTTTAATTACAGTACCAACTTCTTGACACATGTCCTAGAAACTCTTCTGCATACCAGACTTGAGAGCTCAGCCTAAACACTAAAGAACAGTCTGATCCCCAGTTTTTATCTTTTTAAACCAGCCTGCCAAATCCCTTCTGTCCTCCCCATGAAACCATCCTTTTTAGATGTCTGTTCCACCTTTTTCCATTTTCTTTCAGAGATCTTTCTTATCCTTTCCACATGAAAATGCAATCAGTGGTGTGAAGAAGAGGACAACCACTACTAAATAAATTAATTAAAACCCCATATTTAAAGGACTTTTTCCTTATGTTTAGAGTACCTACATCAAACAGTGCAAATAACAATACACAAAATAAAACTGTTTTTCTTATAATTACATACCTGACTTGATTTCAGAGAATTTCATAGCAACTGAGAGGTTAGAACGGGACATCAACTCAGAAATCTTCTTCCAATCATTGCCATGCACAGCTTGATACTGCTTTAATTTTTCTTTTTCTTCCTTAGTATACCTGGTTGAGGAAGTGGGCACAGCTTCAGCTGTAAATTCAAATCATTTCAATCTCTTAAAGAGCTGTAACATCTGCAGGTGATCAGTGTTAATCATCACTATCACTTCAAGTCACATTTTAGAACACAGGAAACAATAAGGGAAAATGAACTATCAATTAAGTCACAGTAACTGGCACAAATGGGAAAGATAAAAATTGATCCAAAATAAAATCAATACACAAATAATCAACACAGACTGATATTAGCATTCAGAAACACTTTTAAAGTATCCCCTTACCTTCCTTTATAATTATTTGGGTCAAACATCTTCCTTGCTCGATAATATATCAGCCTCCAGGGCCGGGGTATGCCCTCAGCTGCAAGGTAAAGGATCATGTTCAACAAACATTTCTAACAGTGGTGAGGCCAAAATGAAACAAACCCCACAACCCAACACCACACATTTTTGTGACTGTGCTGTCAACAACAGATTCTTATCACTCACCAGCTACAAACTGCATGGGCTGGCTGTGCATTTGATCCAGGTGTGATTAAAATTTAACTGAACACTCCCATTAAAAGAGAGACATGAGACAGCTCCAGGCAGGAGCTGAGGAGGCACTGGGTGCTTACAGACTGCTCCAACTGGGAAAAGCAGGTACTGGGCATCCAGCAAAAACCAAGTGGAGATCTCCACTGAAGGGAAGAGTCACAGAGACCAATCCCTGGGAACACACAACCACCTTGGCCAGCAGGAGAGGGGACTGCAAGGCACACAACACTGATGAGACTTTCTGCCAAATCTTCCTATTCTAGGAGCAAACTCCCAGACTGGAATGAAAGTCCACATCAGGCAAATGATGCAGAGGGAAGGATTGTGTGTCTGAAATAATCACACAGGAACAAATCTGTGTTTGATCCCAGTATCCTGATCCATGACAGGCTGCCCTTGGCTCTGCCTTGCCTGAGATGATGTCACCACACACACAGAATAAAGCTCCTGGTGCACTGAGGAGACCCCAAAGTCCTGGAAAACTGACTCAGTTTCTTCCATCCCCTCAGTCCTGCACCTGCCACCCATTTATGTGATCTAAGAACAGGTGACAATTTCAGACAGGACTTAATCAATCACTCCAAGCTGCCATTAGTAACCTTAATTATAGTTTAGCAAATAATGCACTTAAAGCCATAAAGCCCAAAATACAAGTCTGGAAGTCTTTACTGGTCTTGCCCATGTTTGATCTCTAAACTCTTCCTATTTAAGAGCAGATAATAAGAACAGTGGACTGTGCAGATTATCAACTAAACCATGCCAGCACCTCTTTTTTTTTTTTACCAAATTTAGCAACATCAGTGTTTTTCAATAAAATCATTTTACAAAAATATGCCATCATAGCTCCAGGTTGTAGAATGCAACAATCAGCTGTCTGAGCATAAATTTAAATACTCACAGATTTTTTCACAAAAATGGTGTTCTGCTTTCAGGCGATAGATGGTGTCTTTATCGTCTGGATACCTCGAGGTAAACAAAAGTTTTTCAGCACTGTCTATTCCAGTAAGTGCTAAAAACTCTTCAACATTTTTCTGGATTTGTTTATTTTCCTTCTGGGTAAATCTGCCAAACTTGACAGCAATACCTAAAATAGAGAAAGGTTAAAAAAAAAACCTAAGACAACCCTCAAGTACCATCTCGTGCACATCTCAGGTTTTAGCTATCAAAAAATTCAGACAGGAAAAGAGAAAACTGAGAGAGACAAAAGCAGCTGAGAAGCAGCAATTAACATACAAATTTGGACTGAAATTTGCCAATGTGGAAGCAGATGCTACAAAACAGAGAAACAGGAGATATGTCAGTGGAATGAAGTGAACCATATTCTGTTTAACAAAACATGACACAAGAAACTTCTCCCTCTGCCCAAACATCAGCACAGCTGCACAGTCCTTCCTCAGTGTAACAGGATTTCAGAGAGCTCACCCTGCTTTTTAAACTCCTTAAACCTTGTTAGGTCTCTTCCAGCCATTTTCTTGATTGAATTGTCTGATATATTCTTGATATGAGGAATAAACTCTTCCAGTTCTTGTCTTGCAGTATCTAAATCTATGATTGAAGTCATGGCAAGGTTCAGGACTTCTTCTCCATCCACACTGACCTCATCAGGGGCTGCCAGTTCAGTAAAGGAATTGCTCTGTTGCTTCTCTTCATGTGATGCTGGGGTCTTTGGTGTCCTGATATTAAAAAGAAAAAAAAAAAAAAGGGACATAAAACACCACTAGACCTGCAAAACAGAGATTTTGTGAACATCTCTACCATTAAAAGAATGAACACATTCATTGATTACGGAACAAAAATATTTCAAACATCCACTGCCTTGCATTTCTAACCTTTTAACATAATTTAATAGCTGTAACTTCTATACTTTCTACACTAACTTCTATACTAACTTTCTATACTTACAGTAATGAAGGAGCTTTCTGAAGCACTGAAAAATCCACAAAACTCTCACAGATGGGCATACTGAAGAAATAATGTCTCTTGCTACCACTGGCACACAGATTTTTTTCTATCTGTCTCTTACTAGTGCTCCTGTTTTGTGTTCTAGACACTGTAAAGGTAACAAGAACTACTTACACAAGCATTTATTTGCACAGAATATTCAATTGTTTAGCTGACCTTACTAGCTGCCTTTAACAAATAAAATCCTTTTCTTTTCCTTTCACTTTTCTTTTTTAAAATGTGAATTGTTTGCACATAAATTATTTCCCTACCCTACAGTTTTTAAAGAGGAGAAAAGAGCCTACACTGAAGTATTCTTAAAAATTGTTATTGGTTCTCCACAAGAAAAATGAGCTTTTAAAGTAGGTCACTAACATCACAAAAGGTCAAAGTTTTTCTTTAAAACACACACAGAACAGAATGAAGAAAAACCTGGAACCCAAATAACATGAAGGAATGTATTTAGGGAGTGGAAAGAGAGGAAAAAAACCCAGAAACAAAACTTGAACTTACATCTCATCAGACTCTGAGGAGCTTTCTTCTTCTCTGACATAAGTGCTGCTTTTTATGGCCTTTTTAGCACATGCTAGGGCCTTTTTAGCACGTGCTAGACTCTTTTTAGCTTGATCAGCTGCTTTAGTGGGTGTAGAAAAATCAGTAGGGAGCTCCATGGAGCCTTCAGTGATGGCAGAATCAGCATCACCATCTCCATCCTCACCTGCAGGTGAAGGCCACTCCTTGTGTCCCTTGCCCTGCTCTGAGGGTGGCAGCAGTGGCTGCTCAGCTGCCCCCTCTGTGTCCTCCTGCACATCCTGCCCACTGCCCTCTCTCCTCTTCTTCTTCTTCTTCTTTTTGGGTTTCTCTTTGTGGCCCTGGCTGTGTTCCTCAGAGGAAGGCAGCTCACACACCTCATCTGCTTCAGGCTGCTTCTCTTTCTTTTTCTTCTTGTGTTTTTTAAAATAAACATAATCAGCAGCACTCTCCTGGCTGCTGTCCTGGTTCACGAGGACACAGGTGACATCACTGAGCTCATCAGTGCTGTCATGACCCTTCCTCTTCCTCTTCTTCCTCGGGGAATCAGCTGCTCCTGTCCCATTGCTGATTTCAGGTTCCACCCTCACAATGTAATTATCCATCAAAGTCTGCTGCTTTTCATCCTTTTTTTTCTGTTTTTTCTTCTTTTTCCTGTTCTCACTGCCCTGTGCTGCTGCATCCTCAAAGAGCACCAGGGAAGCCTGGCTGATCTCTGGATCTTCCACAGTTTCAGCATTTTCATGTGTGTTGTTGGACTCACTGTGTTTTCTCTTCTTCTTTTTTTTCTTCTTGACAAAATCCTGGACTTGAAAATCATCTGCAGATGCTTCGCCTTTCATTTTTTTTCTCTGAAGTAAAAGAGAAGAGTTTTATTGAAGTGGTTTTGTTTAAAACAAAACACCTCCCCCCAAAAAACCAACCCAACAAAAAGCACAAAACCCACCCAAAACCTTAACAATTAACAACTCAGTTTTATCTTAGACTCTTACTTTTCAATCCACTTAGTTTTGTAAAGTGTCTAGGAAAAGCTGATGCCTTCTTTGTCAAACGGATGTGCATCACAGATGTCCCCAGCTTTCAAAGTGCCTTCCTACAACAACAAAAAACAATTTAATAAGTTTAATAACTACTAGCTTTGATTTTAAATAACTAAGCAACGTCTATTGTGTTCAATTCAGCTTTCAGCACTGAAAAAGCAATAAATATGAGACTCATCAGCAGTAAACACAAAATTCTCTAATTAGAAGTTTCTGACGAGCTCAGCCCTGCCAGCTCTGTCCCGGGACCGGGCGATTCTTTCAGAACTCACTCACACAGAGGATGCAGGAAGCATTTTTAGCCCATTTTCTACATCCAGCACATACAAGACTCACCACGCAGCAGCCCCGTCCCGTTTGAAACAGGCACCCTTGAATTTCGCATGCCCAGGGCACCTCGCACCGCCGGCCGTGCCGGGCATCCCCTCCCCGCCACCGAGGGCAACGAGCGGCCCCGAAGGCTCTGCGGAGCTCAAACCACAGCTCGGCGCTAGGCCCAGATACCGATAAACTCCGGCTGGGCACCGGAGTGCAGCCAGGCCGGACCCCGCCGCTCCTCTCCGCCACCCTGGGGCTACCGAGGGAGATTCCCAGCGCACCCACAGAGCTCTCGGCTGCCCTGAGCTGTGAACCCGCAGCCCCTCTCGTACCCTCCCCATTCCCGTCCCGTCCCCGCCGCGCCGCCGCTACCTCCACGCGGTGTCCGCCCGTGCTGCCACTCCCCGCGCCCCGCCCCTGGCACATCCGTTCCCCCGGCGGAAGCGGCCCCAGCCGGACCCATCAGAGCGGCGCACCGCCTGTTGCCTGGAGACGGAGACGCTGCCGCACGCGCCGCGAGTCCGGTGGGAGAACCCCGGCACCGGCACCGGGATCGGCATCGGGACCGGCACCGGGGTCCTGCAGAGACCCCCGGCATCCGGACCGGCACCGGGGTCCTGCAGAGACCCCCGGTATCGGGACCGGCACCGGGGTCCGGCAGAGACCCCCCGGGATCAGGACCAGGAACGCCAAGAGAGCCCTGGCACCGGGACAGCCGAGACCTCCCCCCTGGCACCAGGACCAGGACTGGGAGCACCGAGAGACCCCCCCAGCCCGGGAGCGACCCCCCTGAGCCATGGCGGGCGGCAGAGCGGGGTCCCGGCGGCGGCTGCCCATGAGCTTGGCCGAGGCGGGCCCGGGCACGGAGAACGAGCGGCTGGGCTTGGTCCGGCTCAGCATGCTGCGCAACCCGCTCATCATCAAGGTGAGCCCTGCGACCCCCGCGACCCCCCCTCCCGAGCCCTGCCCGGACACGGCCACCCCCCATCCCATCGCCATGGCCACCTCCCCATCCTATGACCCACGGCCACATCCCATCCCATCCCATCCCATCCCATCCCATCCCATCCCATCCCATCCCATCCCATCCCATCCCATGGCCTCCTCCCATCCCATCCCATCCCATCCCATCCCATCCCATCCCATCCCATCCCATCCCATCCCATCCCATCCCATCCCATCCCATCCCATCCCATCCCATCCCCACCTCCCATCCCACAGCCATCGTGATCCCTGGGGGTCACGGTCAGCGCCGGCAGCTTCACAGCAGAAAAGTTTCCCCTTCAGCGGTTAAAATCGGTTTTTCCCCCACACCACCACTGATTTATATGCCAAGGTAATTGTGCTTTCCTGCTGCTCCTTCACAAGCGGGTTTCAAACACCCGGCGTTCCCCAGCCAGTGATGGGCACACAGAAGGATGGATTCTCCCTGCGAGGGTTGAAGCACTCGGGGGCAGGGACCGAGATGTCTCTGGGGCTGTTCTCCATGCCCAGACACAGCAGAGGGGTCCCGGGGAGAGGGTCACACAAACTGCATCACCTCAATTACCACCAGCTTTGGAAGGGGCTGCACAGGGAGGTTTGGAGTCACCATTCCCAGAGGAATCCACGGAACGCCTGGGCTGGGTGACAAGGTGGTGATGGGTCACGGGTTGGACTCGATGATTTTGGAGATCCTTTCCACCCAAAGTGATTCTGTAGCTCTGTAATCAGGAGTTTTAGACCTGCTGTGAAAGTTCTGGTCCCTTTTCCAAACTCCTGGCACTTCTCAGATTATTAATCCCCCTCCCATCTCCGCCCCGCTCACCGGCTGAGCTCGGGAAGCGCCTCGGGAATTTGGAAGCATCTCACTTGGGTTGGTCCCTCCTCCTCAACACCCACAGCCAGCCAGGCTTTAACCCCCGCCTCTCCCGGAGCCGCGGCTGAAATGCAGCTCCCATCCCCTGGATGGCACTCGCAGAACGGCTTCGGGCTTCGTGCCCGAACCGGCACCGAGCCCCGAGCCCTCCCCGGGGCAGGGGCCGGGAACGGGCGGGTGCAGCTCCCGCACCGGCACCGAGCGCTCGGAGCTCTGCTCTTCGCCCTTCCCCTGCCAGGGCAGCCGCTCCTGCTCCCAAGATTTGTTTCCCCTCACAAATCGCGGCTTTTCCAGCCCGAGTTCGGCTCTTCGGTTCTCTCTAATCGCACTTTGCAGCGGCAGGATGGGAAGTTGGCCGTGAAATTTGGGAATTTGGAGCGTCGCTGGGAGTTTGAGGCTTTGCAGTGTTGAATTCTTTTTGTTTCTTATGTTACCTAAAAAATCTATTGGGAAATTTTGTCAGGCATAGAAAAAAAAAAAAAAGCAGGCTTTGCATCAAACTCAAAATCGGCTTCACTTGTTCAAATCCACAACTTCTTTCTTTTCTCTGGATCCCCTAAGTTTGGTAGGAAGGATAACTCTTGCAGAGCATCCTGGCACTGGGAATTCTGAGCAATTTTAAATCGTGGGATGTTTTGATAAATTAAGACAATCTGGATTTCTGCAATCTGGCCTGGTGAAACTAAACTTTGAGCAAATTTTAGAAGAAAAAGGTAGTGTTCCATTTTAGTATTCTGGACTATTTCTGTTTTCTCAAGGCTTCCTTGCAGGAGGGTGTTTGCTGGTAGGGATGTGAGATTTGCATCCACCTGGTGCAATCCTTGAGCATGGAGTAAGCAGGCTGTTAACAGAGATGCTTTTACTCTTGGAACCAGCAGTAATTGCACTTCATGGTAGGTTCTGCTGTTGAGTTTTGCAGGAAACTGCTGCCCCCCTGCCAGCTGCCTTCCCACACTGTCCCAGGGAGTGCTGAATTCACCAGGTGCCTGGAGGTGACAGGGTGGGTGGCAGTTTGCTGGCACTGCACACACCAGTGGTGACACAGGGACAGCATCAGCCCTCTGCCCTTCCTCCTCCTCCTCCTGCTTCCAGCCTGGAATTTCCTCCTCTCCAGGACAGCCCTGGGGACCAAGCACTCTGGAGAGGATGGCCAGCAGGTCCCAGCCTTCTTGCTGAAACCAAAGGACACGAAGATGGTTTAGTAGGAAAGGACAAAAGGTTTGGAGAGAGCTGCAGCTTGGACAAGTGCTGCTGGCAGCCAAGGGAGGGCATGAGGAACTCACAGCTCCAGCAGCTGCCAGGGAGGTTCTCTGAGCAGCAAATACTCAAGAACCTGAGGCCAGTGGAGATGGATGGGTCACTTAGTTCCTGATCCTTCTCCAAACAGCACTTGGACCCCAAAACCCTGGTGCAAATGTGACAGATCTACTTTGCAGCAGCCAAGGACATCCTTCTTTCTCTTTCAGTTATTTTATGTATCTTCTAAATATGGCACCACATTTCTAAACAAAATCCAGACTTTTCCTGGTTGAGCCTCCTGCCTCAGCTCTGCCCAGCCTCCCCACAGGATGTGTCCACACACTCTGGCTATGACACATTAAAACCATCATCTTCTCACATAAAGATTTCTAGGGATGCATGCTCTGTTTCTCTGCTGGAATATATGGTGTGTTTTAATTAATCAAGGAGTTCATTTGGTTATCAATATATATTTGCTTGCAGCATAAAACTGAGGAAAGCATTTCATCTACTGCTGCCAGTAAAAGTCTGAGCAAAGCATTTTTGGTCTGTTTTCACCAGTAAAAGCCTTAGCCAAGCACTTTTCCAGTACAAACTCACTGAAAACTCCTGTGTTACAAAAATAAAACAGCTCTGGGCAGGAAATAAGAGTTTACCACACTTAACCCCTGGCAAGCTCAACACAGACTTCAGAAATAGTGACCCACAGCAGTTTGGTTACATTTAGATTAACATCTTCTGCACAATATGGTATAATTCAGTTCAGCATATCCCTGACAAAGTCATTGTCACCAGCAAGGAGTTGGATTTACCTTCCTTGGTGTGTGAAGGTAAATTGGAAATCCAGTCCCACGTGCCAAAGCATCCACTTACCTGTCCAGGTGGAGCCAGAGCTGTGCAGGGAGCAGGGAACTGCTCTGCAGGAAAAGCCCTGAGAGGCATCGGGCTCACCTTCAGAGCCCCTGCTGCTGCTCCCAGCATTGAAAAGTTGTTTCCAAAAAGGCATTTCTGAGGAGGAAGAGGAGGAGGATGGTGCTGGTGCTCTGCTGGCCAGGAAAGGCTGGCACCGGGTCCCAGCCCAGACTGCAGGAGAAGCAGATTTAACAAACAGAACTGCTGGAATGTGCAGTGTTTGTTTTACAAGCTTGTTATTTACATGACAACCGATGCCAGGCTGTCTTTATTGGTCTGAATGCCAGGGCATTTAGGGTTCATTTTCCTAAGCTTTCCTCTACAGCCCCGAGGGCTGGAAGTTCTTTTTTTTCCAAATGAGATTGAACAGAAGCTGCAGGATTCAGGCAATAAAATTTCAGCAGAAGAAGAATATATCATAAAAAAAGCTCCCAAAACCACAGGAACTGGCACACTGCTAGCCTTGGTTTTGGAACTCCCAACAAAGGAAGGATTAGCCAGGCCAGGGAGAGTGAGCTGCCCTTTTTGCTGGGTGAAGGGGATGCACAGAAGAGCTTTCCTTGGGCTCACCTGGGAGCCAGGTAACCAAGGGACTGCACTGCTTATGTGGGTACCAAGAAAGGCAGAAATCACCACCACGTTTTTCTTTTTCCTTTTGTGCCTATTGAAGCTCATCATGAAGAATTTCTGAGCTGTCTATCACAGAGCAAGGCACTGCTGACAATTGTTGCAAAATGATTTTGATTTCTGGAATGATCCATAGGATGGACACTACAAGAGCAAGTGGGGCCATTTGGTCAAATGAAAATTGTGTCACATAGTGAAAAACAAAAGAAAAAGCTGTAATTAAGCAAGAGACAAAGATGGAGAAGTGCATGGTGTGAAAAAGAGCATTACAACTTTGAGCTGTAAACTGCATCATCACAAACATCTCTTGGAATAGAAATTACTGACAGGGCAGGTTTTCCATCACTCTGAAGCTTCTGTTATTGACCTGGACTGTGGCTGCAACAGGGCTTTTACATCTGAATGTTGTGCTTCATCTCTGAGCCTTTAACCCTCAGCTTCCTGGGTGATTTGGGGTTTTTTTTTAACAAAAATCCATTCATCTTCTTTATCTCTTCTGGCACCAGCCTGTCAAGGAGTCAAGGTGAACTCAGCTTAGGTGAGGGATGGGACTGACAGAAGTAAAATCATTTCCTTTCCACAGAGCACCCACACAGCCCGGGCAGGGCTCTCAGCTCCTGTTGTCTCTGCTCCCCACAAGGGATCTGGGGCTTCACAGCCAGGATCTCACTCACAGCTGCTTCCACACGAGCCAAGAACCCCCTGTGTGACAAACTGCTGATCACAGCCCTGGGAGGCAGCTTCCAGGGGATTTGGACAACTTCCCTTAGGTGTTATATTGATGATTTAAATAACTCTGATCCCTCCCCTCACCTAAACCTGCTCACAGCTGTTTGGGATCAATACATTTATTGGAAACTCGATCAGAGAGCAGATTTCAGTTTCTCTGTGTCTCCCTTGTAACACAGAACAGAGCAGCCACAAGTACCATGAGCTGTGTTTGGAATGAGGTTGTTTTATTTGGTGTTAATTTACCTCAAATCACAACATGTGCTGAGCATCCTGCCTTCTGTGCTTGCTGCTTGGGGACATTGAGGTTTAATTAGTGTTTATGCAGCATTTTGTGTGCTTATTGCTATTATTATTATATCACAAGTACTATTATATTTTTGCAATCTAAGACCAGTGTTGTGCTTTTAAAAATGTATTCTGAGATGTCTATGCAGTGCCTCAATAATTCATTAGAGAAATAAACTAATGAAGGGCTGGTTAGTCAAATAATCATTAGGTTTGGTTCTGAGCTTTCCTTCCAATGCTCTGACTTCTAAGGGTTTTCTTCTCAGCATGAACTCATTTAAGATTTTAAATGAATTATTTGGTACACTAAAAATTAAACTCCTTATGAGCTTTAGTGCCCTCCCATATTTTGCACAGGCACTGCTGAAATAAATAAGGTATTTCCAAAAGGGAAGTAAGCATTCTGCATGAAAGAAAGTGGGTTTTTTCCTCCTGGTTGTTTGAACACAGGCTCCAAAGTGCCAGCTGTGACTCAGCAGGCAGAGGGACAGCCCCAGCAGTGCCAGGCCTTGGGAGCTGCTCACTCCCAAGATCCACAGGCAGGATGTAAAATCAAGCAAAAGGGCATTTTGATCCTTTATGTGAACAAAACAATGCAAATTGGTGAGACTAATAAGCCCAGAAACATTACAAGGTGAATGCCTTTTATGTTTGTGAAAATCTTCTATGTTTATTTGTCTAATACAATGGAAATAAAGCTTCAAAGGCTCTTTGATTTAAAAGTGCATTATTGAAGTCAGCCAGCACAATAATAATGGTTAGACCAAATTGTTGCATTGTGACCCAATAGCAGAGCTGCCAGAGCAGAGAACATCTGTACAGCCTCTTGCCTGAGTTGGTGGGGATGTAAAAACAAAAATTAAGTCAAAGGATGAGAGGATGTGGTCAGGATAGGAAAAAAACTAAAATGAAATGGGTCACAAATGGATCTATACATTCACAGTACATCCAGAGCTGCTGCAGGATGTAAATTTTTATGATGAGCCTAAAACTCAGGCTTTATTCTCAGCAAGATTTAAGCAATTTTGAGGGAGAGCCACCACCCATTTTTAGTGCTGCCCCAAAATCACACCAAGCCAAGAGTTGATTTTTAGACTAATTCAAATTGAAGACACCACACAGAAAGGCAGGGATATCCCAAACCCCACTGAAGTGCTCTTAACCCACCAGCCCTTCTCCAGGGACACTGAGCCCAGCAGGCTGAGAGCAGCACCAGAGATCCAGGTAAAACCTGTAAGAGCACAGAAATATCTCTGCCCTTTCCTCTCCAACCTCAGCTTCCTTCTCCAACACCAACAAAAATTCTCCTTCTCTGGAAAAGGCACCAGAAAGTGCCCTGAGCATAGAGGAAAAGCTCAGGGGGCTCAGTGAGGACAGTGCTGGACAGGAGGGCAGTGGGCTACCCAAGGAAAAGGTGAAAAACTCTTTATTTTTAAACCTTTCCCAGAATCATTCCTCTCTTTTTGAGTGCTGCCTAGCAGAATGTAGAGCTTGTTGTCAGCAGTCACAGAGACCAGCATGTTCAGATCCTGATTTTTGGGAGTTTTTAGCCACACTTTCCCCAAGGGCAGATTGCTTTCCATGCAAATTCTTAGAGATGCTCTTATGCCTAATTATTGGATTTCAGAAGCTTTTGTCATCTTGCAGGGATTGTTTTGTTCTTGCTTGGCTGCTCGCATTGTACAGATTAGACAGAACCTGCATTTCTGAGAATATTTTCTTTTTTAACCATTTGTACTTTATCAAATAAATTACACTGACTTTCCCACTCAGATTTATTTGAAGCAGCAAAGATAAATGCAGGTGGGACCTACTACTAGATTTCCAGCAACAGCCTTTCAGAAAACTTCAATATCAAGGGAAATATCTCTAGTTTGATTTGTTTAAGCAAACCAACACGAGGTTTGTGCCTAAAAATCTTACAAGTGAAACCTGATTAAAAATAATAGCGTAACTCCCAGGCTGGGTGGGGGGGATAAAAACCAGCAAAGCAAACACATTGCTCTGTAAAGAGCAAACCAGCCTGAAAAACAACACTGGTTTTAATCAGGAGCTTTGGGCTGCTCGCCCAGGTAGAAGAGCCCCTTTGTTTGCAGCTTTTCAACTTCCCGACGTCCCATTTTTTTTGCTCTCTCCATCACCCTCCTGGCTGCCCAGCCCCTCTGGTGGCTCCCAGGGGATTCCAGTGAGCTGGTCAGGATTGTAACTCCATTAATTACCACATATTACAGTGTGATAAAGCCTTAAGAGAAGCAGAAATGCAACTCTCCCTGCACGGGGGCGGCTGCATCCATCATCCCTGCCCTGCTGCCCGTGCTGGTACCTCTGTCCCACCTCTGCCACCACAATCAGGCAGCTAAAATTGTTCTCAGCTTAGCCCCAGCACTGAAAAGCACAGTCCCAGATCACACCCACAGTTAGTTAGCATTTAGATAGGCTGGGACAGGGCTCTGTACAATAGGCATCAAAGCTGAACTCTTGGTGCAGCGAGAGGGATTAATTTCTTTAACCAACATGCCTGATCTGGCCTATCTCATTACCCTGCCTTGTCAGTGTCGATGTTAGATTTGATTGAAGATTATACCATTTAGGCCTTTCCCCTGCTTTCCACAGAAATCAGGCCTATTGAATTGCACATTCTTCCATGGGCCCCTGTCAATACTCAGTGGCCTGAGCCTCTAATTCTGCTTCATTTAAACTTCATCAACTTTTCCAATCAAGTGGAAGGATCTGAAATAGGCTCCGTAAGCAGAAAGGGCCTTTTTCCTTTTGTCAGATAATTTATTCTGTTTTCTCTTTCTCTCCCCCTCGCTTCCCCACCTCTTTCTCTTTTTCTTCTTTTCGCTCCCTTTCCCTGATGCTGAAAATGAGATTACAGTATTTAAATGACTATGATAATCAATCGGGGGACCTTGAGCCGAGATTGAGGTTAATTTTTCTTAGCAGAACAAAGAAGCGTGATGCCATGGGGGATTTGAAGGTGCAATCTGTGTTTCATGCTTGTGTTCCTGCCCCCCCCCACCCCAAAACTGCAGTTTTAGGAGTCTTTTCTTGTTACTAACTATGCAGTTGTCGTGATTTTTAAGAGGAGAGAAGAAATGTAATTTTGGGGTTGATAAATAGCTAACAGCCTTCAATCAACAATTTTAATAGGAAAAAAAAACCAATTCACTTACATGGTGAGACTATAAATCTAATGAAAGTGTTATCATTACCTTATTTATTTTTAAATATACTTGGAATAATTTTCTGCAGTGCTAGGAAAAGTCCTTCCAGCCTGCACAGCAAAATCATGAACTTTTAACTGAATATCCCTTTTACCCAGCCACTCTTCCTACTTAGCAGCTTTCTTGTCTGCTTGGAAAAAAGTTGATGCTTTTGTCATGATTTTACTAATCAGAAATGGAATCGCTTATGTACATCTCAGAAGCTGCCTTGAAATGGCTTGTTAAGCCTTTAGATGATGTATTTTTGGTTGTAACACGCCAGCATTCACTCACCTGGATCTTTCCCATTCCCTGCTCTAGAAGAGAGAAAGAGAAAAATATGCATTTCTTTGCTTCCATCCCAGCTGTCTTGTCAGTGCTGTTTTACATGCTGCCACCCAATGTTATCTTTTATTTGTGTCAGGAGAGAGGATTTGACAAGTTCAGTATACAATGTTCATTTGGCAAGGCAAATTTTTCATACCCATTTTGAGTAGAAAATGAAACCATCTTTCAACACAACGAGCGACATCATTTTTGGACAGACTTATTATGAGAAGAAGAATTGCAAAACTTTATTTCCCTGCACAATACAGAAGAAAAACAAACCAGGAAATGAGACATTTAAACAAACAAAAAAAAACCCCAAAAAAACCCCCAAACATGTATGAATGTTTGAGGCCATCAGTTTGTTTTAGAAATAAAAAATAACCACCGGCTGCTGTCAGGTAGCTGTGGCCTCCTTTTTGTTAATCAGATGCTGCTGAATTTGGTTGCATCATAATGTAGCTTTGTTTCAAACCTTTTAAGCTGTCAGATAAGTGGGGAAGGCAGACCAGGCTGACTTTAGAAGTTTGTCAGCTTTTGCCAAGCAAAACAGCATTGGAGGTTTGGGAAGGGGCTCAGGGCCTGAGAGAAGGAGGCTCCAGGGGCATTTCAAAGGGCTCTGGGTGCTTTGCCTCCACCCAGAACCCCAAATGTAACTTCTGGCACTGCTAAATACTCTGAACAAGCCAATTAATGGAAAAATCTCATTGTAAATTCTGCTGTCCCATGTGTGTCCCAGCAGGTTCCTTGGGGATAAGGTTTTGTGTCTGCCAGCCCCCACCACAAAGGGCTCCTGCTCCATGACCAGCACCTGCAAACTGAGGGCCCAGGACACTTAAATGAGCATTGCCTGAGGAACACCAGGAATTAAAAAGGGCTGTCAAAGCTTCACTGGGTGACAAATTCATTTTAGCCCCCAGGACCCTGCAGGGTTGGGAGGAGCTGTGTAGGATTGGGCTGAACACCTCTCATGCCCTGCAAATCCACAGGAAACCTCAGGTGGGAATTGATGCTTTTTTGGTGCCCCTCTGGGAATTTTACCCCCAACAAAAGCAGCAGCAGCAGCCCCAAAATGTTCAGCCCCATGGAAAAAGCTGTGTGTGTTTCAGGCAGTGTTTTGCTCTAAGAGTTTTCTCTCTTTAAGCAAATGTTGACTCACCACAGGGAAATTAAAACTCCATTAGACATTGCCACACTGCAGAACAGACCCCATTACAGCGGTCGAGTTGCAATTAATTGGTTTCCTCAGATATTACTTAATTCTGGGAAGGCACAGAGAGATGGGAAGGACAAGGCTGATCTAAACAATAATTTCCTAAAATAACATAATCTAAATAAACTAATGAAGTGATTACATAGTTATTAATCTAATATGAAGAAGAGTCAGAAGAAAATATTGGGTATATAACAATTTAGAAAGAACAGTAGAGTTAATACCATTCTGGTTAGACTCATCATGAGGCAATCACCATTTGTGCTTAGGGATGGATGTTGGTTTTGCAGATTAATTATATTTTGTGCTAAAAGCTGCCATTTCAAAGGTCTGTTGTTCATACTCAACTTTTCAACACCCTGATGGAAAGAGACCACTGCCTAGGAGGCACTGCAGGTTTGGGGGCTGTTTTGTTTTTTAAGTAAAGTTAATTTTGGATTAAGAAATGTAAAGCAAAATAACCATAAAAACAGACTCCCTTGTGTGCAGATAGAATAATCAGCAATTTGAAAACATTCTGGTCCAGGGAGAGCTCTGCACAGGCAGTCCCTGTGCAGGGAGGCAGTGGGGAGCTGCAAGCTTGGGGTGCAGCAGTGCCTTGGGTGCTGTGGGGGTCCCCAGGGCCAGGCAGGGTCCCCCCAGCCTGGGGCCAGTGCAGGGAGCAGATCCAGCCCTTCCCACAGAGCTCCTCTGTGCAAAGCTCACTCCCTTGCATCATCAGGGTAGAGAAAGTATTTGGCTTCAGGAGAATAAATAACTAGGCCTTATAAGTCATTAAAAATGTATTACAAGACAAACACAGTGCAGCTATAAATAGAAAACAAAGCAACTCCTATAGAAACTTTTACAATTGCTGCTACTCTGACTATTTTTCACTGTCTGGTTTTAAGTGAGTTTAGCATCTGTGATCTCTGGAGACTGAGATCCCTTGAAGCTGCAGTTCTGGCAGTGCTCTGGTGTCTGGATGGGTCCAACCATCCAGGCTGGATGATGAGCCTTTGGTGACAGAGCTCAGGAGTGTGACCTGCCCAGCCTGGCTGAGCAGGGATGGGGGCTGAGGTTCTGGTCAGACCCAAACTGCAACTTCAGTGTTCCCCCCTTCTCTCTCTTTTTCTCTTTTTTTTTTTTTATTTTTTTTTTTAAGTGGAAATATTTTTAATGTATATTTGTGACAGTCTGACATGTAGCAGTAACTTCCATAAAAAATATCACCTTTCCCTGCAAGGCTGCACAGCTACAGATCTTAATATGAAATAAACTCTATACAGCAAGGCATTAATCTTTCAGTGATACATCATTACTGTCTCCCTTTTTCTTATTACTTAAAATAGTTCACATAGGTAACATCAAGCACTCAGAATAATTTTTAAACCTTTGTGAAGGAACAGACATGTTTTTTGAAGAAGCCAGTATTATCTCCACATTGTGCTCAGCTGAAGTCAGGGTGAGTTTGTTTTCAGGGGAGATGAACTGCACTTTGTGCTTTCACACTTCAGTGCTAAAGAGTTTTTGTCATTCTGGTCTGATTCTCTTTTTGTCATGTCAAGCAGTAAAGTGGAAGAATTTGGTGGCTCATACACCTTAATGCAAAGGTGTATTAACCTTACTTTGCTGGTACCCACAGCAAAGAAGGTACCTCAAACTTTCAGCTGAATTCAGCTGTGTGATGTTCTGACTTTGAAAACTCAGATCCTCACTGTGACCCCACCACAAACACTCACAGCACAGAAACTCCCACGTGTAGCTAATAGGGTGTTTCAAGGGAAGGACTGAGCTGCCTTGGCTGGACAGTGATGAACAATTAGAGGTTGCAGGACCCAGGTGTACTGAAGAATCCACAGTTAAATATTCAGGTCAGGGAAAGTAGGCCAGAGAAATAAACTGTGAATCCTAATAATCCTAATGGAATCCTAATAACCCTAACAGAGTTGTGAAGGAGAACATTTTGTGCAGCTTGCATCTTAAGAAATGTGATGTTTTCCTGTGTGAGAGATCTTGGGCTGCATCAAATTCCTCATTGCAATGTAGTGACTCCAACTTGTCTGAAAATAAACCCAGGCACTGCAGTGGGGTCACTCACACCTTCATGAGCTCTTCTGGACATGCACTCTGGACTGCACTCCCAGCTGTGGAAACTGCTGGCTGGAAATGCTGGCTGAGGGTTTCTCAAAAGAACAGACCCATTGGGTTAATTTCTACAAAAACATGAAATTCAGCAAGCAATAATTGGAAAAAGCAATTTCCTTTCCATGAAATGTGGGCTCTCCCTTTGTTTCCCTCCTAAACTCTCAAAATCCTCTTTTCTAAAATGCTCTCCCAGCTGGGGTCTCCTTGCTCACCTCCCTCCTGCGAGGCTGCCAGCATCCCACAGTCCCTTTAATTTAGGAATTTAACAAGTAATTCTAAATTGGGATGCTGGAAAACCTGTGATCATACCTACCATGTCTATCCTATCAGATGTGGTTCTGTGCTTTCCCTGCCCTGAAAACAAAGGGGAAGAGACCTGAACACATGGTAACCTCAACTAGAAAGGACTTTGCTGTAAGAGGATATTGAGTTGTTTCGTAAAGCCCAATATTCCGCTTGAATTATGCCTGAATAAGGAGAAAGGACATTGTTAAAGAGCCCTAAACATTGACCACAGTGGATCTTCTTTCTTCCAAGCCCTTCAGCAGCGCTGTTTTTGCCTGGTAATGATTTGGTATTGTATTTATAAGCCGTCAGGGTAATCCAGAGAGCAGCAGGAGGGGCAGTTGCCTTAAATAAAGCTTTACAATGCTGCTAATTAAAATGATCCTTCCTCTCCCTGTGATGACTAATGAGACAGAAAGAAGAACCAGGGAGGGTTAATGAAAATGTTGCTGTGAGATTCCCTATTTTTAATTGGTCTTTGTAATGTTTTAATCTTCTTTATGGTGTGGGGGTGGAAATGGAGAAATTTTCTTTCAACCTTTCTTGCACCGTGTAGCACGTGGCATTTGAAACATCCAGTTCTAGCTTTGTATTAGGAGTCTGTAACCACAGGTCTGAGGCAGAGTGTAGCCTTGAGATGGAAGAAGCAATTTCAGACTTAACTGAGACCAGAAATAAGAACTGTGAAAGCTGGTTTTAAGCTCAAGCTTCCAAAGCTCCAAGGGAGCTTTCGTACCCTGAGGACTGGGGCTAAGATCTATTGTGAAGGATTGGCACTGATGCTCAATAGTATTTACAGCTTTAGGTCATGATGCTCTGTTAAATGCAATATTTATCCCATGAGCATGTCACAGTTCACCTCAGATGTCAAGAATTCAATTAATATTCTATTTAATAGAACACACCATGACCTAACCTTTTAATACTCTTAGTGCGTCTGAGCCCTCCTTATTAGTGTCACTTTGCAACTTTCCTTCTCAGCTGATGCATCTCACAACAACTGGGATGGGGAAATTGGGAGCAGGGGGAGAGGGGAAGAGATTTAAATTACTTTTGGACCTCACTGTGAGGATTCAGCAGCTTTATCCCTTGTAAAACCTGGCTCCCAGGGGTTTAGCACACCCCACTTTTCCCATTTTTAAGGGTTGACGTTCTGCAAGTTTCAACTTTCTGTCGATTCAAACCCACAAAAGGCCAAAATTTTTCATGGTTTGAGCTGATTCAGTTTCAAACAGAATTGCCCCTGCCTCACATTATCGAGCTCAGGGTCAGGGGAAACCATTCATGTGAGCAACACCTGCAGGATTCAATCTTTGGCTTCAAATGTTGTCTGTGTGCTGTGAGGATGGGTCATAAAAACTCTGGGATTGGGAGATCAGCACTGCAGAGATTTCCCTGCATTGCATCTGGAAACTGTCTCAGCAAGTGAGATCCCTTGGATGCACCGTGATTTCACAGATCAGAATACAAAACTGGAGGGTTCCTTCCATGAGCAAACAGGGCAGCCCAGTTCCAACATTTGAGGTGGAAATCAGAGCCTCAGAACCAGGTTTTGCCATCCTTGTGCCACCTCTAATGAGCTACCAGCAGAAAGCCCTAAAAAACAGTAAATTGTGTGTCTCAGATCATATGAATTAGAAGACAGGCTTAGTAATCTGGTGGGATTTATAGCAATCTTTTTTAAAGAACAGAATTAATTTTAAAAGCTCCTAATTGGGATCTGCTTCGGGCTGATATTTTGCTGTGCGAGACCTGCGTGACACATTAGAAATGGAAAGAGCTTGAAAGCAAATAAGTGTTTTAAATTACTCTGTGTCATTGTAGCCTTTACATTTTGAGAAGAATTAAACAGCAAAGTGTTTTTGAAGGCAGCACTTGCCTGCCTTGAGGCAGGCAGGCAGGATGGGGTTAGCACAGAGAACACCTGGGAGGGGGCCACGCTATTACCACCCCTGTGATTTCAGCAAGATTTGTTGGGAAGATCAACCAATAAATACAGAGCCTGTACTGCAGCTCCTTAGAGTGGGAGGAAGAACAGACATTGTGCCAGATATTTTCATGCAACTATATTCATTATTTATGCAGAAGAAGAGATATTTCAGGAAAACAGAGCTGAACCATGAGTGACAAGGTATCTTTCCAGAGCGTAGGGTGCAGGAAAATTGCACTGGGGTTGACAGCTTCTTAATGTAGAGTCTCTATTTCACTGAATTACTGCATGTTGGCATTTCAAAAGTACAAGATGACCTATTTATTAGCTGTGAATCAAACAGAAATTACATGCTAGAAAATAAAGAAGTTGTATGTTTCTTCCAGCTGGTAAGGTGCTTATCCTACAGAAATAATATATACAGAGAGGAAAACCTGGAAACAAAGGATCATCAATCACAAGGCACTAAATTTAATGTTGTAGGACCTATATTTGTCATATAATATTGCAATCATATGTGCTTGTTCCCTTACATGTGATGTAATATTAAATGTATGTGTGTCATAATACTTTAAAATTTCACCATCCCTGCTCTGCTTAGGCTCCTATCACCCTCTTCCCTTTTGGAGAGGGAATAGTGGCTTGGAAAGTTGGATTTAACAGTGACATGTTGTAAATGGGCAGCGCCAGAACCTCAGGAGGAAGGCACCAACTACCAAACTAAATACTAGATACTACCAGGCCATGCAGATGGAACATTTTCCTGTGGAAAAGGCAAAAGTGGGAGGAAAAACCAACAAAAGAGCCCAAGCAGTATCCCTGCACTTCACTAGAGGCAGATGCCACTTCTGAAGGAAACACCAACAGAATGCTCTTTAAAGAGTGGAAATTCAGCTTTCCCTGGGAAGTTTGATCCCTTGGATCTGGACAAAGGGCCAGAAAGCAAAAGCTACAATTGTTGGATTTGCCAACTGACATTCAAATGAAGGTGGAACAAATTCTGCCTTCTTTGCCCTCATGATCTTACATAAACAATTAGATAAGTTGCAGGAGCAGAAATGTCCAAGCACAAACCTGGAGCAGTGTCAAATGTAGCTTTATGAGTGTATTTCATGTATCTTTTAGCTCAGAAAGGAAATAATTTTATATACTTCCATTTTTCACTCCAAGTATCCACATCAATATGAAAAGTAATCACAAGAAGAACTAGTATCACATATGTAGTGGTTTTACTGGTTAAAAAATTAAAGTGAAAACCACAAATTGGCTGTGGAGAAAGAAGGTTTCTGCCAAGTTTCTTCTCAAACCTGGCAGTTTTGTATCCAAACCCATTCTGGACTAGCAGTTCCAAAATCAGGGCTCTATTTTACCCCAGTGACTGTGGCCAAGAGCATCAAACTCATCCTGACTTTGCAATAACCATGTCCCAAAGAGGGCAACTGAGCAACAACCTCCCAAAACAATTATAATTTCTGCTAATCCATCCATGTGGCAGGAAAGGGGAGGACAGCATTAAAAACTGCTGCTCCAGCTGCCTGCTCCAGAAAGAAATGAAGAGAAGGAAAAATAGTACAAAAATTCCTGTTGACATATCTGAGACCCATTAGCAGGGGCATGTGGTGAAGTTGATAAAGGCACCTTTGGTTCTGCCATTCTGCCCTTCTGGGAATCTAAAACAATCTTTCGCCAACCTTAAATTCAAATCAGCTTTACAACTGATCAGCACCACTTGGATATATCTATTTTTACACATACTTTCTATCAATATAATTTTTAGGCTTACCAATACAGCATCTGCTTCCTCACAATAGCTGGATAAAGTATATTTTAAAATACATTTGAAATAGAAACAGGGCAGTTGTTTCAGCTTTGCAAATTCATTCCAAGTGAACACATAGGATCTTGGGGAGAAAAAAAAAATCTATACATTAGAATCATTTAATTGACCACTTGATGTTATCCCAGTCCCTCTGTGTTGAATCCTGAATGGTAAAACTTAACATGACTCTTTTTTGCTTGAATTATCCTCCTGCTCTTGCATTTACACAAGCTATGTGCTTTAATGCAAGATCCATACATTTGTCTTAGTAATTTATCTCATTTCCTTTGGAATGGTGTCCCTCAGTGGCTCAGAGAAAGTGGAGCGGTTGTTTTAATAGATTTGAGTTTTATCTGCCTCTCTATTTGCAGCAGGGCATAATAATAATAAATTATGATACTAATAAGTAGGTTGTGCAGAATGGACTACAGTGGTACCACTTCCCTCCCCCTCCAAAAAAGTAATTTATGGGTACATTCTTGTGACTTTAGGGGTGTAATAAATTATCAGGGTTCGTTTTTCCATCCAATTTGAGGCAGTGCAGCTGTGTTTTGCAAGCAATAAACTCTCTTGTTGTATTTCTTAGCTAAGCACTGAAAAACACAGTGTGATTTTTTTTCCCTCCCTTCCCAATTATTGTTGCAACGCCTGGTAGCTTCTCTGTAGTTAAGGGTTTGTCAGTGTTTCTATTATAAACCTCAATTTTCAGGGGCCTATAACTTTGCTCTTTTAAATCATAGAGGGCTAGAACTTGGTGTACATCTCTGTCAATCTGGATGCTTTTTTTTTTTTTTCCTCATGGAGAAAAGGGCAAATTTTTTAAGGAGTCCAGACCTCAAAATCTGAGCCATGTGTGGAAATCAGACACACATGGATGTGAGTAGCTGGTAATGTTTGGACACCTCTTCAGCTCCTGAAAAGTCCAGGATCCCTTATTTTGGGCACATCCTAGGGCAATATTTAGTTCTTAATTACATTTCTGACAATGTACAAGAAGGGGCAGCTGGAGGTTTGGGGATCAAGGACGAGTCAGCCACTTGCAGGAGCTGCCTCCTTAAAGGTGATGCCCTGCTGTTGAGTGCTGGCCCAGGGTTCAGGATGCTGAAAATGCAGAGGGAGTAAAGGAAACTGCAGCAATTCACCCTTCCCAAGCAGCCTCGTGCAGCCTCAGCCAACTGTATCAGCCAAAATATTGTCAGAGGGTCTCTGGATTCAAGGAGAGGTTAAGAGTCTGCCTGGGCCTGGTTCCCATTCCCATTGCTGCCCTCTTTGCATTCAGCCTGACACTACCAAGGGTCAAAGAAGGAAGGAAGAAAATGAGAATATACAACACCAACACCAGAAGTGCACAGTCTCTGCAGCAGCCTCAGAGACCCAGGGCTGGGAATAGCAGTTTGTGTGTCCAGCTCTGCCAGGGAATGGTGCAAACCTGACTGGATGGGGGAAAACCCCACCTGATTTCCTAGCACTGCTTTGTCCAGGTGCAATTATGCCCTGCACAAGCTCTGCTGTGCATAAGGGAGCCAAACACCTTCTAACACAAGGGATTAAAAATTATTTGGGTTTCCAGGGTGCTCTTAGTGGGGGCACCATGGCAGGGAAGGAGCAGCTCTGAGCCCCTTTGTGCAGGCTGCACTTCCAGCTGCTCATCTCAGGCTGCACAGCTCTGCCAGACTAATGCTGCTGCTAAAGCTGCCTTCTACGTGATCAGCAATTAAGCTGTGAAGTCAGCCCCTTAATATTATGTTAACATAGTTCAGTATATTAAATGTAAAACAAGTCATAATTTTTAAAGGTACCTCGGCTTACTGAGTTTAAATGAAGGCAGCAGTAGGACTATCACAGCCATATGCAAATCACCTGCATTTTAAAGCTAACAATAGATTTTGCTTTATTGTTTTGGCATTTAACGAGTGGGAAAATAATAAATTAAGCCACATGGGGAATCCCTGGTGCTTTTACAAACTGAAGCAGTGCCCATTTGGAGAGAGAACATTCCCCATTTTTCTCCCTAGCTGCATTTCTCTTAACCCACCACCTTATTAAAGCTTATAGGGCAAAATTCTCTTCTCATATTCCTCTGGCAGCTCTTAGTCCACATTCAGCTCTCCCTGCCTTCCCAGCTGTCTTTCATCCTGCCAGCTCTCTCTGCAGACAGGAAACAGAAGAAGAAGAGGAAAGACTGGCTGGGCCATAGGGAGCCAGAAGAAAGATTTTGTCATAGTTTTGGGAGGGTTACAGTAGCTATTAGAGCAGGGATGGTTTTTCTACCTGTTGTAATAGGGGATGCAGCTCCCAGAGCAAGGTCCATGGCAGAGGCAGCTGCATCAGGCTCTGGTCAGCAGTGATGGATCCCTGCAGGATCCCAAACAGGGATCTGCAGCTGCCTGGTGTGACACCACCGTGCTTCTCTGGAGCTGTGGGGCTCCTTGGGGCTGCACAGCCAAAGGAAGGAAGGGGTTGAATGTTTTAGCAAGATGGCCTCTCCTGTTTGAAGCATTTTCAAACATGTTTTTAGACTGTGTCACACAGGCATTAACAAAAAAAATTAAAAACAATTAATTGTATTTTTATTGTAACTCACCAGCTCTTACTGATCAAAGCCCTGAGCCAAAAGTCAGGCTCAGCCATGAGGGTCACAGAATTACAGAATATCTCAGGGGGAAGAGACCCATAAGAGTATTTGAATGGGCAGGTGTTGATCTTGCCAGTGGCAATTTTGGCTCTCTTATCAACAGCCACACATGCAGCTGAAAGCAGATCATGTTATGGATGCTTGCTCCTGAATGCCATCCTGGGTGTGTCTTCTCCAGGCCATGTCTTTACAAAGTCACCAAAAGCAAAATACAGCACTTGATTGTCCCCACAGCTCCTCTGTGTGAACAAGCACAGCCCTTCCTTGTGCAGAGCAGCTCAACACGTGCTTGTTTCCTGTGTTATCTGTGAGAAGTATCAGTAATGCATATCCATTAACATCCCCTGCACCTGCATTCCCCCAGGAACCCTTCTACCAACACCAAAGGATGGAGCAGAAATCAGGAACCAAGGCAAACCAGGCAGCTCAAAGTGAACACACCTCTGCAGCATTAACTGGCAACAGAAAATTGCCAGGCAGAGTGAAAATTTAAACAACAGGAACATAGAAAAATACTTTGAATGGAAAGCTACAAACCTCAGAGAAGTTTGGGATGTGCCTGGGGATAATTCCTCAGTTTTCCTCTCATGGCTCTGTACAGTCTCTTAGAAAAGCCCCTGTGGTCTTGCCACCCACATCTGTTTTCTGTCAAATCTGCTGTTTGTCCTACTCAGGGCATTTCATCAGAGGTGTGTAACGTTTGCTCTCACATCCACTCAACATGGTGAGATTGGAGGTAGAAGGTTTGTGCAGCCCTGTGAATGTGAAGCACTCCACAAGGATTATGGTTATTTTCATCATAATTCTCCACCCCTGCCTACGTTTGAAGTCAGGGATGTCTGTGCAGAACCAGACAAGCAGAACACACACAAAAGCCCAATTAGCTCAGTATCACCAAAGCTCTTACAAACACTAATGCATTAATCATTGTAGAACTAAGAGATGAGCATTGGTCTGTGCTCCTGGCTCAGTTCAGTCGGGTTTTAGCTTGACTGATGCTGAGAGTTACATGATGAATCTCTTCCATTCATCTCCACTGTGCAGGAGAGGAAACAAAGGCAGAGCACCTCACTGGCCACCCTGACCTCAGTCCATGAAGTCCCTTTGTAAAATTACCAAGTCTTAGCTCAGGAACAAGCACATCCTAGGCTCAGGTCCAGAGGAGCATCAATCCTCCCTGCAGTGCTTTCTGTTACCCTGTTAGAAAATCTAGATGTCGCTTAAAAACATGGAAAGTCTAAATATGACATGAGAATAGACAGGGAAAGGCTAAACAGCAAAATAAGTGTTTGGTTCTGTAAGAGATGCACAAACACACAAAAGCAAGCTGGCTCTAGGAAGAGCTTTTCAGATTACCTGAACATCTCTTGAAAAAATGGATTAAAATACAGATTCCCCCTATTATTTTTCAATAATAGAAGTGCAGCACAGAACAACTCACTAGTGCCACAAACTACTTTTTCATTCCTGTTTTTTGTTTCATGCTTCAATATCTTCTTCCAGCTGCTCATGTCTCCTTTTCCTTCTCTTCACTTTGATCTATTAGTTTTCCCCAGAAATGGGGTTTATAAATCATTGTAATGCAGCCCTGGGAAAGACGGTGCTTAGTGCAGGGAGAAATACATTGCAGCTAACAGCCACGGCAGGGAGGAAAACTCTCACCTCGGAGAGGGGCTTTGGCGACAGGTTACGGATGGCACTGGGTTATTTTATAGCTGCATTCCTGCCATCAGGGGCAGGGCCACAGGGAGCGCTGCCTGCACCCCTCCACAATATTTCAACCTTCCTTCTGCAGGCAGAAACAAACCGCCCAGGGGCTCGCCAGGGAAAGGGAGAGAGGGGGAAAAAAATGCTGAAAGAAGGGGAGGGGAGGCAGGACAGGTGGGGATGGATCGCTGGGTTTCTGCTTTTGCACCATTTTTTTTATTTATTTTTTTTTTTTTTTAAGAGATGTTTGTGTCCTTTGCACCCTGAAAAGATGCTAATTTCATTCAGGTCCCATCCATTGGCAGCAGTGGCAGGATCCAGCTCGCCCAGGAATATTTCCAGCCCTTTGTGGCAAGGCTTTTGTGTTCCCATTTTGTACTCGGGAAACTTTGTTTTTAGAGGACCTCAGGACAAGGCTGAGCCCAGTGCTGCTCCTTGCTGAAACTCAGGGGTCCCACAGGAGCTGCCCCTCCAAGTGCTGCCCCACTTTGATCCCCATGAGAACAAATGCAGATGCTTTTCTTGTTGTTCAAAAATCATTTTTGTGTTTGAAACCTAAGGACTGAGCTTCTCTCCCCAGTCAGGATTTTGAAAGTTGGTTGTTGTTATTAAAAATATCATCTAGAATATGAAGCTGGGAGCAGTGCAAGGCTGGGCACCAGGTCTCAGGATGATCTCAAAACAGCCTTTCCAGGGGAAACTGGTGGAAGAGCTGTTTTAGTGTTTGTGGCACAACTGGGTGAAGGTCTGAGCATCTTCCCAGCAAGGGGACATCCCCCGAGTCTCCCCCTGGGAGTAAGGGTTAGTTCTAAATGCAGAAAAACCGACATCATCACACAGCCAGAGAGACAAACCTTCATGAGCAGAGGTTTACACACTTACCTCCTGCCCTGGAGTGCAGCATGGGTTAGGGGAACCCACTGCCAGCCCTATTTAATTAGGGAGGAAATCATCATAACTTTCTAAGAGCAGCACAGTCACATGCAAGCTACAGGCAGCACTTTGAAGCACTTGCTGTGTTTTTAGGATCACCAGCTCCTAATAAGACCACCCTGGGCAGACACACCATCCTTTAGTTCGGAAAGCACACAAAAGAGACACCATGCTGGAATCTTACCTCTGTCTTTAACAAAGCATTACCCCCTCCTCACCCTCTTCCCCATAATTGCCTTGTTATTGTCATTGGTGCCATTGTTCATTGGCTCGGCCCTAGAGAGGCCCGAGGGAGCAGTTCTGCCTTAGCTAAACCAATATCTCCTGCAATAACCCCCTGCAGTTTCCCCTTTGCTATCCCATGTTGAATAAATCCTCCATCTCTGTTTGCTGAATGATCATAAAGACATGATTGAAGTTTCAGATTTACGGTTTCCTTCGGATCCAGGAGCAACTCCAATAATGCCAGAGCCTGTTTGCTGCCTGTTTTCTGACAGGATACACAGAAAGGGAGATTTGTAAGAGCAAAAACAAGAATGCAGAGATTAGAGGCAGGTGTTTTCCATGCAGTGCACACACATGCAGTCATGCAGAGGGGTTGGACTCACATCCTCTGCCCAAGGATCTCTCTTTGGTTCCCAAGCACCCTGCCAGGCAGGGTGTGCACACAATATTTCACTCTAACAGCAAATCTGTCTCGAGCAGCCACACAAGGGAGCCACAAGAATTGGTTGCTGGGTAAAGGAGGATCCTAACTAAAGATCTCGCTCAGCTGTACTGAAAACTAAAGTGGTTGCTGAAGGCTGGCACAGGGCTCTGTGTTAAGGTGGTCCTTGCTGGCAGCCTCAGGCTCCACAAGACATGAGTCCCCTCAGAACTGTGTTCATGCAATCCCTGGATGCCCAGGATGCCCTTTGGGGAGTGCAGAGAAACCCTCTGGCTCCTATGGGAGAACATCCCAGACGTTTCCTCTGATCAAAGCACCAACACCCAAAAAAACCCCACCAAAGGGGCACTGCACTGAGAGAGAAAACCTCCTGAGGACACCCAGCCTTGCACCTCCCTGCTGAGGCACAGCCTCCCAGGGAATGTGCTGCAGGATTGTGATCTTCAAGCTGGGATAATCATCACCTTCCCCAAAGCTGTTGTCCTGGCCTGGGTGTCCTCATTTCCCTCCAGCCCAGCCCAGCAGCATTTAGTGAGAAATCTCCATTATCCAGCTGGATCCCGGGAATTGCACAGCATGGGGCACATTGCTATTCAGATTCAGGTCAATATTAGTTTTTTAATGAATAAACCACCACAAAGCTGCAGTGAAAACAAAGTTTGTGACTTTGGTGTCAAAAATCTGAACAGAGCATCCAAAACGCCTTCCCTCAGCCTTGCAGCCACAGCACATTTGCTTTTCCCTGACTCACAGCCATTTATGCTCATTCCCACTTCAACAAAAACCTATAAAACTCTTACAGCGTGATGCAGTCCTAAATTAAATGCACTTTAACATTGCTATATAACAAGGGAGTCTTTGCTCTTTTAAATTAATGCATGCAGCTGAGAAGGGGACCTTTCCTGGAAAATTTATTCCGCTTTATTTGGAGAAAACCCCACCTCGTTCCACCTTCTCGGAGAGCAAAGATGATTTTGTGTGTTATAATGAGGAATTTGTAATAATGAGAGCATTGTGTGTTCGAGTAACTACGAAGCCAACAACAGAAGACTTCTGTGAGCAGCAGTGTTTGTATGATGGATGGTAATATTTTTCCTCAGTGCATTACAAAAGAAAAAAGCAAGATAAAAATATCTTCCATTTTCTCCCTAATTTGTAGTTTTCTGGTGTTAGCAAGGCTTATAAGACACATGCTCCCAATTAGCTGCTCCTCTTAATTTAAATGCTTCATAAATTATCTCCTGCGCTTGTGGATTATCACTTCATAATGCGAGTTAGCATTTAAATAAATAGCTGCGATGTAGGAAATTAGAGAGGTTTACAGTCTGAGGCAGCAGCATAATGAAGGAAAATACCACAGCAGCTGAACAGGGGTTGGGAGAGATGTGATGAGGCAGAGATTTTTTTTTTTTCCTTTTACCTTTTAGCAACCAAATTTGGACTGCAGCAGGGAAAAAATATGGGTCAGAACTCCAGCAGAGCAGGAGCTTTTTGTAATGGCTGAACACGGAGGGAACATGGAGAATTCTCAAGCACGTAAAACATCTGATTTAGCAAATATGATGCAATTAGGAAGTGACTTTTTTGAGCCAACTCTTGGTTGCCTCAGAAGGTTGCCCCTTTGAAAGCAATTGGGCTGCTCATGTATGTCATACCTGAGCAGTACCCAACCCCTTATGTCCTATCTTTTTTTAAAAAATATAAATATAGGACTGGAGAGAAAAACAGCAGAACAAAACAGAGCTGGAATTGTGTTGAGAAAATTTGGTGGGGAAAGCAATGAGGGAGTCAGATGCAGAATTATGGGGAATTTTAGAAATATATATATAGAAAGAGAGAGTGAAGAAAGCAAGCATTAATTTGTAAGCCACATAACTTCTGCCATATAAGATCAACCGATGGGCAAGGAGAGCTTTTAGGCATTGGCAGCAACTCCCCAGTGCTGTTTCAGCCAAGTTTCACAATTCTTGTCCTAAATGTAGAAAATTACAAAGACAGGGCAGGGAAAAACCTCATGACAGCTCCTTGGAGGATTAAGGCTCTCTCCAGTGCTTGCTGGTCTTGCCTTTGGTGTCACTGCTGCTTTTTCTGCCACAGGAGAAAACTCAGGGCAGGGGTGAACCCTGTTTGACTGAGCTCCTCAGGAGCTGAACACAGGCACCAGTGGGCTCAGGACCCTTTGGTGTTTGTCTTGCAGAGCACCCAAGGCTGAGCACTGGGAAGTTCAGCTATCACAGCTCCCTGCTTGCTCACACACACAAAATGTCAAAATCATGGATATTTTTTTCAAAAACACTGGAAAATCATAGGAGCCCTGACAGCCTTGACCAAAGTCCAGCCTTAGGCAGGAGTAAAGTTATTAGTTGCCTTATTTCCTGGAGAAAGCCTGACACATTAGGATTTCACAGCAGCTGGCTGTAAGTGTAATGGGCAGGGTGTGATTTTCCTGGCTGGGTTTTGCAGTTACATTTCAGCAGGTTGAACACATTTTGCTGCAAGACACAGCAAATGATTCAGGCAGGTTCTTGCATCAGGCGCTTAATGGGAGTTGTGCCCAACCCACAGCACAATTTGGGTGTCTGCTGTATTTAATATTCTTCAAGAGTGGGGGTCAAATTGTCTCCTCATTTCCATCCCTACAAGCCTGCTGCTCCCAGGGGAGCTGCACTTCTCTGAACTCCCCAGGAATCAACGTGGGCAACTGGACTGAAATCTGCTGGAAGGAGATTTCTGCCTGGACCCCTCAGGATTCAGGTGGAGTCTGCAGCTGCTGCTTTGAGACACAGTTCACCCTGCAGAGAGTTCAAGTCAGCACAGCAGGAACCTTGTTTCATCCTATAATTTTCTATTCCAGCACATAGTGTTTAGAAAGTGAAAAAGGGACTGATCCCACTCCAACCAACATCTGAAAGTTTACAGCTCTTCATCTCTCCAAGTTTCCAGGTGCTAAAAGAAAGGCTCTGGGGGCCAAACTGAACCTGTGCTCAGCCCTGAAGTGGCTCTGTCCTCTGGGGCATATTTGCATCTCTGTTATCACTTTGTCTTCTGAACCAGGCAGGAATGGCCACAGGTGCTCCTGGCTTATTCTGTGCCTGAGCCTGATAAGCCTCAATTTCTGTGGACTGGGAGCACACAGAAACCAGCCCTTCTGTCCCAGCTGCAAGGGCTCTTCAGGTCTAAGAAAAACCTGGCAGAAGTCTTGAATTCTGAATGCAGCAGACAGGACTGGAAGCCCCAGGACTGGATTCCTTCAGGGAGATGGTGCCACTTTTTTTACAGAATCACCTTTTCTTCCTAAAGGGCATTTTAAATAATAAAATTGGAAGCTGCTGCATATCTTTCCAACTGATCTACTAATCATATTTCTTCAAATTTTATATCCCTGACCCTTGTAAAGGGATTGCAAGGAAGGCATTTTTTAAGCTGCATTTTAATAAGTCAATATGAAAGCTCAAAATTATTTAAAGCTTCTTAAATAGGATTATATTTGATTTCTTGTGGGAATAGTGAGGGATAGTCTAGTAAAGATGTTCTGTCCTGCTGAGGTTTTATTACATTAAAGAAACAGCATCCTTTTTTAACAGCAAAAACTTTATCTATTCTCTAATGAAAATGGAGATTATTTCTGCACATGAGGTGACTGAAGTTAGTAAGTTCCTGCATCTTTGATCAGAGATTAGAGTTTCTCCTTGAGTGAAAGCTGAGACATTCCAGAACCAGAGTTTTGCCTGAATTTAACAAGTTGTCTCCTCATCTGAAATATTTGAATTTTCTTCTAGGAGGTACCACAAGTGTATTGACTTCAGACAAATTCTGCTGTGAAATAACAGGTAGCTCTCAAGGCAGCCAGTATCTCATTTGCAGCCAGGGATTTAATTTGGCCTAAGAATCAGAGGTCTGTGCTGCTGGGGAACTATTTTACTATATAGGAAATGTCATATCCAGCCTGCTCTGAAAGGCCCACAGTCAAATTCTCACTTGAATTCAACTCCTTTAATGTCAGTGTGACTTATATGAAGGCTACACTGGCAGCACTTAGCTTGGTTTGTTCTATTGCAGCCAAATAATAGCAGGGGAGTTAAATAAAAACTACCTGGGTGAAGTTGGAGCAGCAGCAGGGAGTTACATGGTGTAAGCAGCAGCTTCACTGAGCTGAGCTGCTCTGGACATAATCTGGGCCAACATCTGGCCTTGAGAACATAAAGGGATTTTTCATGAAGTAGCAGATGGGGAGGTTCAAAGAACAGATATTATTAAGGATGAAACACAAAGAAAAGGTCGTAACTGCTGAAAGGGGACAACCTTTAAAGAAAAAAAAGAAAAAGGAAAGCAAACCAAAAAACAAAGCCATTGTCCATTCTCTTTAAAATTGAGAGAATATTCTCTCATTCTCAAGTAGCCCACACCTCTTTCTCAGCTAAACCTCAGTGTCCTCAATGAAGCCAGTCATTGAGCAGCAGCATTCCCTGGCAGAATTGGACTTCAGGGTTTGCAGGACAGCAGGAATCCCTGGGCCTGTGGTTCTCTGAGAAATGACAACCCCACTACACCCTTTCCATCTCCTCTCTGGGCCCCCTTTTCTCTGGGAAGTCAACAGCAAAGGTGGTAAAATTGCTTTTTTTGTGCCAAGGTGCTGCGTGCTATTCTGCCCACATTATACCCTAAGCTTCCAAAAGTGCTGCCACATCAAAGAAAGAATTATTTTCCTGATTTTCTCACACTGATCTGTCCATCCATGCTTCCATTTCCCCACTGATATTGCTTGTAGGGAAAGCAAGGACTCAGAGAGCTCCTTCTCCATCCAGCTGCTCCAGGACCACCCCATGCTGTCCCAAACCTCCCTGCCATTGTCCCTACATGTCCTCAAATCTATCCCAGGCTCATTCTGTCTCTTAGAGGTGAATGGTGGTTGTAGCTCAAGAAAAATCAGGCACAGGTAAGACCTCACTCAGCAGCAGCTGTAACCTGCACATTCATTTAGCCTGAATAACCCTTCCCTCCTGCCAAGGGCTTTGTCTTCTGACTCCAGCCCACGTTTCTTCCTCAGGACTGAGAGCAGGCAAGGGCTGATGTGAACTTCACAAGCTGTGACACCCTCTACAGAAACACATGTGCTGCTTTGACCTTCAGCGCTGGCACAAAAACCTTACACAGACACAAATTTATCTTAAAGTCAGGAGCAGATTTAATAGAGCAGGAGAAGATCGTTTTCAATATTTCCATCTCAATTATAGTCAAACACCTCGGTGAGGCTCAGCCTTTGGGGCTGTACCTGGGCTGGCTGCTCCCAGCGTGGAGACTGTCGGCAGAATCAGCAGAAATAGCACAACTGGGCAAGGTGTTGGTGATTTATCAATGCTGAACTAATTCATCCTGACACGGAGGCGCCGAGGAGGAGCTCAGGGTCCAGCAGGTGCCCCCAAAGACCTGAGAGTTATACAGTGCCACACATCGACAGTGGCAGACCTGGGATCTGACTCCTTAGCAAAAAACATTCTTTTCTTTTTTTTTTTTTTTCCCTAAAGCCATTTTCAAACAGCAGAAAGAAGCAGTCTTGTTACAGAGAAAGGCAGTTTTAACAGTTGCAGTGCCCTACTGCTAAAATTGTCCCTCCAACAGCACATTACCTACTAAGTCCATAAAGACAATGATGATAACTGACTAATATTCAGAGTCCCAGAATTTTGAGGCAAACAGGATTTTAAAATAGAAAACTTAAAGGTGAATACACCCATAAAGACACATGCAAGCATTGTGTACGCAAATACTTTCATATCAGCCTGGCCCTTTAAAACCAAAATGATAGAGTTCATTTGCATTTAGATCTCTTTGGCTCCCTCTTTTCATCTAAAGACAAATCCTCACAAAGGCTGCTTAATTAGACCAAATTAGATTTCCACCTAGTGGCTTGTCATTCATTAGAAAACGCTGTTCTTTTTTTCAGTTTTGGTAATTATAAGCTGGTCTCGCAGTGTTCACTTCAGGTTCAAAGTCTGACTTGCATTCATGATTTTGTGCAGATGAGAGGAAAATTATTCAGTTGCATCAAGTCTGCCCATTTTACAAGTTGGATAAAGATCATTACTGGAGTCTTTTATGTAATGGGGTATACTCTTTCTTAAGTCTTTAATGATTAATTGTAATAGCATAACTCATGGCAATTTTCAAGACTAAAAGCTAAGTGCAAACAGTTGGAATGTGCAGTGACTGTATCAGCACTGGGTGCTTCTCTGGACTGGGGTTTCTGTGCTGGGCTCTCTGTGTGTGGCCCTTCCTTGTTGGTGTTCCAGCCCTGTTGGGAGCAAGAAAATGGCAAGGGGCTGTGCCAGGGGTGTGTAGGGAGAGCCTGGGCTGGAAGTGCTGTCTGCCTTCTCTCACTGCCCTCTCAAACCCAGCGAGGGGGACGCCTCTGCTGCCAGCCTTACACAAAACACAGCTTCTAGAGGGGAAAATCGTTCAAATCCACACCTGACACTCAAAGGTTGGTGTCTAATAAGGCTGCAGCTCCCAGGGCAGGTCAGTCAGGAGCACAGGTTAGTGGAGATTGCACTTGCAGATGTACTCTGGGTTAGCAGTGTGGCTGACCTGTCTGGAGTGTTTGCAATGAAAGGAGTTAAACTCGCAGCAAGATCCTTGAGCTTTGCCATTTCTGACTCCAAGGGCAGCAGTTTGCCCAACCATCACCCTTTTCTCTGGAAAGAGAAAGATTTTTACACTGCTATAGAAGATTAGGATGATTTGGTCTCACTCTCTTCTCTTCCCAGTCCAAACTCTGTTCCCTTTGCAGTCCTGCATGGGCACACTGATTCCCTGCCTCAGTTTCCCCTTTATTACAGAGTGTTAATAAATGCTTAATAAATGAGGGACAGATCTTGTGGTGGTCCATCAAGCAAAACTTCCTTTGGCTTTGACCTTTAATGCTTATGAAAAGCTTTGAAGACAACTGCCAACTTATTATTAATAATCTTCTTGGGAGTGGAAGTTACAAGCAGTTGGCGCCAGGCAGCCCAGCAGCCACCAGCCCCTGCTAGGATTTCTTCTGCACTAACAAACCCAGATTTTTCAGGTGTGTTTTTATAACAACATTCTTGTTTTCCTTTTTTTTTTTTTTTTTTTTGTGAGAAAGTAAGTTTTTCCTTCCACCTTTAAAAAAAAAAATCTCATCAAATTTGCCTTTCTCAAAACACTGAACATTCCCTTTCTCATCTACCTAAACCTGATGTTGAGTTACTGTCCCCCAGAGGCTTTCAGTAGCTCAGTTCTGATGTATCCCTGCACTTTGTAGCTCACTGCCTTCTTAGAGTGTAATCAAACATCAAGCTAAGTAGCAAATAAATCTCCCGATCTCATAAGCTGCACAGCAAGATCATGTAAATGCAAATGAAGGGCTTGATTTCAAGCTGTCGCGGGGGGAAGGAGGGAAAAATGCTGGGCCTTGTCACTGCAATCACTTCACTCTGCAAGTGCAGTAAATCTGCAATAATAATAGTAATGGCAGCGTGACGGGAGGCTTTACTGTACAAGGGGGTGTAATGAAAAGGGGAACAGAAGGTAGGAAGGAGGCAGGGCCTGGCAGGCTGAAAATGCACCAGCACAGAGTTTGCAGGTGTCCACAGGGCAGAGCCAGAGAGGAGGGGATGGGGCAGCCCTGGCTGAGTGGGAGCACAGAGGATTTGTGGATTTGCCCAGCATCCCATCCCAGGGAAAGGCTGCAGAGGCAGGGATTAAAAATCTACATCTCAGTCTCTTTCTGTGCCTCTCTGTGTGGACACATCTCTCATCTCTCTGTCATTTTTCAGAAAATTGGTGCAATGTGTGTTGCTGGGCCATGAACACCAGGGGATGGAACACAAGTCTGGCAACAAAACCTGGAATCCTTAAAAATTTTGCACTTTCTCAAGCCTTTGCAATGCCTCCACCTCTAAAAACAGACCCCTTTCAGAGCCTTCCTCATCCTTCACAGCAAGCATTTTCCAACACTCAAACACAAATCCAGGGCTCAAGCCCAGGGCTGCACAGAGCAGAAACCTGGCAAAGGCTGGGGATAACTCAGCACACCCAACAGCACTCACTTTTCAGCCAGGTGAGGTATCTCCACTGATCAAACACCACCCTGACCAGTGGGAGCATGGCACCCTCCAAACCCAGCCCAGACACACCTGATCATGTCCAAGGGGAAAGGATGCAGCAGCCAAGCCCTGAAAGGTAGTTTGAGAGAGCAAACAAAGCCTCAGCACACATCTCTCCTAACCCTGAGAGGTGTTGATCTCTGCTGGCTGCTCTGAGAATGCTTCAGGAGAAGGTCTAGAGCTGTCTTTTCCAAACTGGCTGGATAAACAGCATTTAGGATGCTGGATTTTCCTCACTGAGGTCGTAAAGGGAGAAAACTTGCAGAAGGTACCCAGAGAAAATTAGGACCGCCTGGGATGCAGAGAGAGACGGTTTTAATTAGAGCCAAGAGGTGGGAAATAAGGCAGAGAAATGACATCTTAATGAGGTTTAATGAAGTTGTCTGCTGATGGGCACAGCTGTCAGACAGATCTGTATTCCAGCCAAGCAGCTTTGTGACAGGCTAAACCTGAACACAGGGAACAGTGCTGGAACTGGGGGAAAAAGGTAAAAAAAAGACCTTGTGCATCAACTTTGGCTCAGCTTCCCCACTGCTTTATGACAGAGCACACCTATAATGCCCCAGGACAAACAAATGAAACCAATCCATGAGCTGGAAGCAGCACTTTGCTAATTTATGAACGAGAAAGACTGTAATTGTGGATTACACCAAGCAAGATTCACTCCTGCTACATCCTTCCCCTTCTTTGCTTTTGTAGGCAAAAGATGTTGGCAGGCAACCAGAGTCCTCTGAGTTCCTTGATTTTTCTTCAGGCACAGATTCTCTCCATGTTCAACATATTGGACCAGATTTTTTTTTTTTTTAATTAATTATCCAGCACCTTCAGCTTTATTTATTCAGTGCAAAGTGACTGTAAAATGCCACCTGATCATAAAAGGAAGCAGCATGCACTCACTTTGTGATGGAGTAAACACCCAACTGTGTTAACTTCAGGTGCTCTGCAGAAGGGACTCTTCAAATCCCAAAATTTCTTCCATTCTACAGAGTTCTGCACTCGAGGGTCTGGAAGCAGCTTTGCCACAGGTTACAAACCTCTCTCCTTCCCTGCAGTTTCTCAGTGAATTTTGTCCCATCTGACACACCTTTGCCACCATAGCAGATTTCTGACCTCACTGATCCATTATCAGAACCCAGGAAAACACCTTTTCTCATGCACCTGAGGAACATCACACCATTTCCCTTGCACACCAGTGACAACCAGTCTAAACCCACCTGTAAATACAGGACTAGATCAGCAAAGAAAGCTCCTTTATCATCACTGGCAGTGCTTTGCATGAGCTCCCAGCATGCTCAGAGTGCACTCATGGCTTGTCACTGCTGGTGGCACCACAGCCATGGTGGCACTAAAACCCCACTGGTGCTCAGTGCTGGACTGCTCCAGGCTCACAGGAAGCAGGTGGGGAAATGCAGCTGTGGCTGTATCACGTCACTGGGTTGGTGGATTTTAGAAAGGGCTGTTTGCAACAAAGGATCTGTAGTTTCACACAGGTCAGGTCCCTAAAACTCATTTTCTGGTGAACTCGTGCTCCTGAGAGCCGTGGAAATGCCACACCTCTTTTAGAGTGTCACAAGTTTGAGGAATTACAAGCACATTTTAGAGACCTCACTACAGAGCCCTCTGGAAAGGTGCCTGTTCTGGACAGGGATTATTAACTCTCACTCTCCAGGCAAAACTGGCTCAGTGAGAATTTTGCCTGAGCTGAGGGTGATGCAGAAGAGCATCACTGGAAAGCAGCCACCATGCTGGCAGTGTACAGGGGAGCTGCTCTGAGGCCCTGGCCAGGGTTTGCATGGTGCTGACTGGGAGTAAAAGGAAAATTCTGGTGTGGATGATGCTCCTACACAAGCAGCTCCAGTGAGATGGGTGCCTTATCAACCTGCACAGCCTCAGCCTGCCATGGTGGCAAGCTGGAGGTGATTCATTTACAGTTTCCTTTCCACTGTGTCTCTGCAGAAAGGGCTGTATTTGACTCAGCAGCTCCTGACCCACAGTGTTCACTGTGCAGTGTGACCATGGCCATGCCAGTGTCAGCGTTCAGTGCTCACCCAGGAGAAGCACCAAGTGCTATTTCAGTGCTTTCATTCTCCCAACGAGACCTGCCAACACCTACAACACCCCAGCTCTCCTAACAGCCTTCCCATGGAAAATAACCTGTCCCCAAGCACCCACATCCTGCCCTCAGGGCTCCTGGGGACTCTGCTCCAGCTTTCCCTGTGCCAGGCTCTCTCCCCTTCCCTCCTCTGCCACCTCCCTTTCAAGCAGCAAGGAGGTTTCAAAACAACATCCTGCAGTGACTTCACCATGGAGATGGATGGATGGAGACAGAAGGGTGAGGGGAGGTCAGTTAATCCCACAGACACCACCAGGCTGGGACACACAGGAGCTGGGGAAGAGTTCATTTGGAAATCAAATAGAAATGTTGTTATTGAGCTGAAGTTCTTCTCTGTGCTATACCCCAGGCTCTGATCTCCCTTCTTCATCCCCCCTTATCCTCCTCCTGCATCATGCCTTGTGTCTTGTTTATTCCCAGGTAGGAGCAGCCGTGTGATTGTGCCTGGGGAAGTTTACTCAGTTTTCTGGGAGGATGCACAACTTGGAAATGAAATAACTCAATGTAAAGTTAAGACCAGCTGCTGTCTCCCCAGCAGCCACCACAGCAGGGCATCCCCACCCAGGAGGGGTGAGATTAACCAAACCAAACAAGAAGACTTCAAGTCCTTATCTGTTGAGTCAGGATCCCTATTTCCAGCAAGGCTAGGTCTCTTTATGACTCAAAAGCAAACTTTAGGCTTCAGCTCCTTTCTGCACTGTGGCACTTGTGCAGTGGGATTCAAGCCCTTACCAAATGGACACTCCTGGTACTTTTGGTCGAGTTCTGTTACAAATTTCTGTTTTCAGGGGCTTTATCTTATCAGAGAAGGTCTTTATGCTTCTCTATTAATGCTCTATATCCTTCTCTATTCCCTTTCCTGCAGCCAGAACTGGGGAAGCCCATGAGAAACTGCTACCCCCTGCCAGGCTTTGATTTTACCTATGGGATGTACATGCATAAGAGAGATGGAGGAGTCCCTGAAGGTAGGACACTGCCCCTAAAACACAGACCTGCAACAAAATTCTAATGCTAGCAGGAGATCTCCTCTCCTTCCCATGGCTTTTCAATACTTCTCATCAAGCTGGAAGTGCAGAGCTCCAACATTTACCCACTTTCATTAATATCACCCCAATTGCTTGGTGACAGTGAAATTTCTCTGTCACACTGGAGTCTTTCAGAGGCTCACACACAGCCCAAGCAGGGAGGGTGCACCTGCAAAGGGTGATGCACCTGGCCACTGTCAGAACTTTGTCAGGGACAATTTCCCTGTAAAATCAGACATCCTGAGCAAGCCAGGGTGGAGGGTGAGAAGACATCCAATTCAGACAGGATATGGGATGCAGTGGGAGTTCACAAAAGGATCCTTAACCACACAAGACCCCCCCACACAGTGCACACACATCAACCTGCTTTCCCAAACAGGAGCTGAGATTCCTCACTTTTTTTCTCTATTTCCTTCCATCTCCAGCCATAGGCCACTGGGATTCAGTGAAAGTGAAGGCCAAGCCTCACAAGAGGGTGATGCCCCGAGATTTTGTGACCATGGGCCGTGGGGCTGTGGATGAAGGCTGCACCACAGCCCGTGAGTTTGCTCTGTACTACAATTACATGGACACCCGCTGCAAAGATAAGAATATTCTCAGATATGGTGGCAAGGTCCCTCCAGACATGACTTTTGGCAGGCCATCACGGTAAGGGGGAAGGTTTGGGCTCTCTTCAGAATGAAATTATCCCTTCCTACCCTCACACCTACATCTCTCCCCAAGCTCAGCTACCACAGTCCCCAAAACAGAAGTGTCCTGAGCCAGGACATGCTGAGTAACAGCATCACATCCATGTCTGATGACACTTCTGCCAGACAATTAACTACCTGAATCTAACATACATGCCACAACACAGCCTCATTTCACCTGTGCTGTTAAGGGCTTGAAGCCTCTTAAAAATATCTCCAATGCCAACCCTTTAATCTAAAGGAATATGAAAATCTGTCAGCCAGAAAATTAGCACCCCAGGGTCAGAAAATCAGAGCAAGAGCATTTCTACCTGTCTGCACTGGTTGAAATACTCTGATGGAATTAAAGATCAGTTCAAGTTCTTTATCATGCTCTCTCCCACTTAGTTCATTGCCCTGCACTGGGCAGAAATTGGGAGCAGAGCAGGATAGAGGCAAAAAAAGCTTCTTCCTGCCAGTACAACTCCAGCACAAACCAGTGCTCAAAGCCTCTGGAAGTCCTGCTGGAGCCCAGGGGGGTTTCTTGTTCTGTGCAGGTCTGGACCAGACATTAGGTTTTATTTTAAGAGCTAGATAATAATCACTACCAGAAAAATAACAGCTACAAATTCTAGAGAAAAGACATGATGAACGACACCGTGTATTTTACATGATAGTAAATGGGCTTTGCATATGCAAATTGAATGGATTTTAAAATGGTATTTAATGACAATTTTCGTAGCAGACATTAACATTAATTGCATCAAAATGAAAATGTAGCATTAGCTTGCTGTTAGCTGCAAATGCCCCAGCTATAAAGCTTTATCTTTATCAGTATCAGCCCTCACCGATGTGACAGGGCTGCTCTGCAAATTGCAGGCAAAAGGGCTTTTATGCTGCAAAAGTATCCCCCAATGCAGGGCAAAATCAACATCAATTTTGCTTTATTTCTTCATAAACGGAGGTTAAATGGCTGCCTGTAAGAAGCCCAGGCATGCTTCAAAAGTTTTAAGGAAAATCTGCAGACCCCACAACAGCAGAAGTAGTGAGAAAAGGCTTTTAATTGAAAGTTATTCTTGTACAACTTGCCTGTTCCTTAATAGCTACCTTTTATGCAGACTGATTGTATTTATCCCTTTACTTTAAAAGCACATTATAGATAAAACCAAATTACTGGGATTATCAAGGAGTTGTTACAGCCATTTCTGTAAAAGTGGGAGGTTAACACACTTTTCCATGACTGGTAAGTTAAAGAGAGCAGCTTTGGTGAGCATTCCCAGGACAAGCTGGTCCCTGCTCCCAGCTCACCAGGTTCAGCAAGACCCATCTTCCCAAAAATGACCTGGCTGTCAATGGATTTCAGTTGGGTTTGGACTCTAAGCCCTGTTTGACTGTGATCTCATTGATGCTACCTGGGAAGATGCTCCCAAATAAGGCACATGCAGTGACAAATGGGTTTTTTTCACAACTCCAAGCACTTCATGTCTTTAAGAAATAACAGATCTGATCAACATCTGGGGTGCAGTGAAGTTTTTCAGCAAGAACAGCACCAGCCTGTCATCCCCCAGCACAGAGAGGCTGAGAGCAAAGGTGCTTTCCATGGCACTGGAAGCAGCTGGAGACACCCAGCCTGATGATGGGGTGCTCTGGAACAGCCCAGAAACCCAGTGCAGACCCTGCCCAGTCTGCACCCACAGCCCTGGTGCAGCTCTCTGCACAGTGGGAATTGCAGTGGTGCCAGCCCACAGCTCAGGGCTGGGCTGCTTCCCTGGGAACCCAAATAACTCAGCAGCTGGCACAGGAACGTGGCTGGGGTCAGTGGGTAATGGGCAAGGGGCTTCTTGAGCCTGAAACTCATCTCCAGCCCCTCCTCAGGCCCTGGGCTGTGCTGCTAAAGCCTCCTGGACACCAGGAGTTCTCCCCAGCTCACAGGTTGGAGCTCTCCTGGATCATCCCAAACAGAAACAAGCACACAGGCTGTGGGTGCTGTTAGTGCCTTGTTAATCACAGCCTGGCCCTGCTGCTGCTCCAACTCAGATCCCTTGTGCCTCTGCTTTCTGCTCACGGTGTGTGCAGCATTTCACCAGGCATTCCAGACACTGCAGCAAGCTTTCTGAAGCTTTGAGGCCTCTTTCCTTTCTTTTCCTGGGATATTTACCTTCAAAGGTCACCCATACCCCTCTATAATTCCCCCTGGGCACCTTCCAGGGGAGAGAAGCAGCACTGCTTTTTGCTGATTCCCCCCTATTCTCTCCCTCCCTTTTCCCAGAGTAATGTTTGCTACGAATCATGTGGCCAGCTTTGTTGTGAGAGTCATAAAAAGGACATTTTTCATCTCTCCTTTTTCCTGCTCCTGCTCCCTTCTCTCTCTCAGTAGCAGACAGAGATTTATTCCTTCCCTGATGCCTGTGGCATTCGGAGCTGGGAGGGGTCAGGGGAGGCACTGATGGGACATAACAGATAATGCAGTGGTTCCCCAGGGGCTTGTCCAGCTCCAGAGCAGATCCATCAGCAGGCAGTGCTCGTGCCAAGGTCAGCAGTAACGAGGATGTGCTGGGGTCCCTGTGGGGCACCCTCCAGCCAGGCTCCCCCAGTTCATGCTCCCCACTTCTGAGCTCTACAAGAGCTGCCTTGTGCAACCACACTTGGCAGGAGAGGAACATTCACTGAGTGCAGGTGCTGGGCTAACAGACACAGGCTCAGCTTCACCTTTCCCAGCCCTCCTTCCCACCACACACAGCTCCACAGGCTCATCTTCCAAGGAAAATTCCCATCTCTGACAGTCCCCTCCAGGAGCTAAACCCCATCCACGTGCTCTATGCACAACACACTACAGAGCTGCTGAGGGTTGCTGTCCTCCCAGGTCTTCTCATCCAAAATAACCCCACAGGTGTATCCAGCCCCCAAACTCTGCAATAATGACCAGGAGGGGGCTGGAGGGCACTGAGTGGGCTGGGGTTTGATGATACTGGAGACCTAAAGGCACAGAGAGTCTGTGAACACCTCCAGGATCTTCACTTCAACTCCAGCCTGCTATTCAAGGTGCATTTGAAAACCTTAATATGTGTCCAGACCTACATTTCTCCTCCTGAGCATCTTTTCAGACTGAGCTTCACTGTGCACTGAAATCAGCCAACATTAAAGGATCATTTTTGGAATGAGAAGCAAACACAAAGACGTGGATGCTGTCTACAGCTAGATTTTAGATGCTACTGATCTGTGCAAGGTCACACAAGGAATTTGAAGCCAGAACACTCCAGCACACAGTTGGTACCCCAAGCACCAGTTCTGCCCCCAGGAGTGAGCAGGGCAGAGTGCACCCTCAGCATGGACACACTGCCCAGCACTGCCAGGGCTGCTTGGAGAGAAAACCTTCCATTCACCTCTTGGTGAGCGTCCTAAATCTGCCTGCTACGCCCCAGAACCTATTCCTGGCCAGGAGGAGTGCACAGACGTGCCATCCTCTGCCATTCTGCACCTGTACCTGCTCCAAACCCTGCATGGCCATAACCCTGCCTCCCACGGGCTGCCATGCACTTGGCAGTTGGCCTGGAGGTTGGGCTGACCTTGGGTGTGCTGGCAGGATTTCCCTGGCACTCTGTCATCCCCAGGGCTCCTGCCGGGTCCCCCCCACTGTCTGCCTTCACTTCAACTGTCCCTTTCCTGAATTTTACAGCCCATTTTCCTTCTGTCTTCATCTCCTGCCTTCATTCCACCTCCCAGTCTCTAAAACGGCTCCTAATCCTTTGGCAGCTGTTTTCATCATGTTCCTGCAGCAAACTCATCTCTCTAAAGCATTTGGTCCCTGCAATCTCTCTTCTTCAAATTGTTACACTTGGCCAAGGGCATCAGTTACCCAGTTCCTCCTCTTTAATTGCAATAATTTGCAATCATTTTCACCTTCCCTGAGAATGGAGATTTCTATGCTCATGCTCTGCTTAGCAAGTGGCCTTTCCACCCAAACTCTCTGTGCTATTTGGACACAGCCAGAACAAAGTTTAGAAAGCTGCCCAAGAGGTGCTGAAATATTTCTACAGGTTTATTTTTGAGATACTTAAAGAACATTTCAGGTCATTAATATATGGTTGTGGAAAGAAAGCTAATCTAGATGTAGACAGCTGCAAAGATGTCAAAGAAATAATGTTGAAGAGTAGGGGGTGTTACTGGAAAGAGCCCACTAGGAAATGCTGGACAGACAATAAAATTTAATATTATGACAAGTCTGCATCTGATCCATGATCACTGGAAGCCAGAGTGTAAAGCCACCAAATCCTAAATATTAGGGGGAAAAAAAAAAACGTTTTCCAGAAAAAGAAAACAAAAACCACTGAGGAATGACAAAACAGATTGTAAAAATATAACACAGTGACTGGAATCACTGTCAGGCTCATGGCGACAGAGAAACGCAACCAAGTTAAAAAATCCAGGACTCCCATCAGCTCAGATAATTACATATCCTATCCAATTCCACAGTGAAAGGCACTTTGTGCCTCTCCCACCATTCTCACACTGCTAAGATAAGGATTTCTATTTCAAGAGTAGTTTTCTTCTCCTGGAAACATTCGAGGCTGGGTATGTGGTCGCATTGCTGCCGCAGAGCCGCGCCTGCCTGCGCCCTGCCCCAGCAGCTGCCTGGGCAGAAGGACCTGTTACACCCTTCCAAAAATCCTGAGTGCTCCATGAAGAGGCTGATTCCCCTCCAGAGAAGTTATCTGCTTGCTCTAAGAGTTTCTGACTGCTTCAGGTTGATGGTTTAAGAGAGAATAATCAGCCAAGTCACGGTTTGGTATAAGGTTCAGGTTGTGCACATCAGCCACAGAGCTGGGGAAAAAGATCTGAAGGACAGATTTAGACCCCTTATTACCAACTGGTTTACACTGAATAGCAAAGTCATTTACTCTCACACAGACTGGCTGTTGTCTGTGGGTTTATCTCCATTGATTACAGCTGGCTGAATAATTTCTTCCAAAATTTTACCATCAGAGCTACTTCTAGCCCCAAGTAGACATTTTTTGTTGCCAACTTTTGCTTTTTCAGCCTGTGTAATGAAAACCTGGGTCAGGGGGGAATAATCACAGAATCCTTCTGTGAAAACAAAGCTTTTCAGCCCTCATCAACATTTTTTCCTTTCAAACAAAGTCATGTTCCCACCCAGCCAGAGACATTCAAGCATGGGATGGAGGTCAAGGGGAAGACCTCGTGCTTTGATTTCCTTTGCTCAGCATTGGAGGGTTTTTTCTCGGTTTTTCACTCATTGGGATGTTTTGCATTTGTTGATGGCTGCAGACTGAGCACTGTTCACTCTCAGCCATAGATCTGCACCTCCAGGCAGAACAGCTCTGTCCCACAATCACGTCCCACCTGAGATTCTCAGAGGATAACAGCAGATAACAGCAGACAAATGTGTTGAAGACAAACCTAAATAACCTTCAATTAAGTCAGCCAAAGGGCATCTCAAGCCTAAAATCAATGCTAGCACACAAATTCCAGCCTGTCAAGCCAGTTATTTAATGGGTAAGAGCTGGCTTGGTACCTTCACTGCAAGACACACGTTTCCATATGTGCTTTTAGGACCAGTGCAAGCAAACATCTCACTCGGCCTGGGAGGGAATAGTAAAGCAAATTGGTGCTCTTGTAACCATGTGTACTCCTAAGTACAGCTGTGAGCATCTGATAAATCTTTTAAAGTGCATGTTTACAATGGATTTTATTCTTTTTACTGTTCTATACGTATGAGCCCTCTGAGCAAAATAACAGATCCTCTGACACTTAGAAGAAGCCACTGCCTTATTGGCTGCCCGCAGTGAAATAATTTATATTGTTATTTCCTCACCCAAATTGCAAGGATTGTAAAGAAGCTTCAGAAATTCAGAGTAATCAGTGCTTTGGAGGCACAGATCCCACAGCTGCCACACGGGTGGAAGACCCACTATCACAACTGAGAGTTTTGCCAGCCCAAAGACTGCAAAAAAAATTGGTCCCTGAGTGTTTTCTACCATTTTTTTCTCTTGTTATTTTCTTCAATAGTTAATGGAAAGTGAGGACAAGTGGAGATCATTTAAAAATGATCTTTTGGGCCTCTCCATGGGTTTATTGCCAGGACCTATTTAGAGAAGCATAAAGCTGTAAGGGGCCTATAACTTTACTGTATATTCCACAAGCTGTTTAGGAAAATGAGGAGCCTTTGGATTCACACCCAGCTCATTTTACCACGTCCCCCCCTCACAAACACACCCACACACGTGTGTGCAGGGACTTGGAGTCACTAATTGAATTCACCCTTGTGAAAGCCTTAACAAATTGTAAGTGACCTTTTATACAAATTTCAAAGTCAAGGATTCACCGCTAACTGCGCATCCCTCTTCTGCCATTCACCCTTATGCAAAACCCACAAACAATTAAAAGAAATAATGAAGAGCCCAGCGGTCCTCTTTCCTAATTAGCTGCAGGAGGCAGTGCTGGGGACTGTGGTTAAGTGCTTCAATTACCTCGGCCCTCCTCGCAGCCCTTGTTAGAAGAGACAGGTCCAGGGGCCAAAGGGGAACAATTAAGGCGAGGCAGAGCCCGGCAGTTTGCAGGGGGATGCCGGGGCTTGTGCTGGCTCTGGCACAAGGGCCAGAGCTGTAATCATACCCCAGCTTCCTGCTGGGCTACACACACAAATTAATGGGAGATAGATTGCTACCTGCAGCCCATCAGTAACCAGGGAGGCAGCACAGTGCTGCAAGGGAGCCATAACCTGAATTTTCCTGTGCTCTCAGCCCCCTTTCAGAGCATTAATGTCTACATTGGGGGTACCCCACAGCCCCAAATAGAACCACAGAGCCTGGTTTGTGCTTTATTTGCTGAAGTTGATACCAGTGCTAGCTGCCCCAAGGAGCCCCACACTCCAGAGGTGCTGCAGACCAAACTGTTCCCCAATAACAAACAGGTTGGGCTCAGTCTGGAAGGTCTTTTCCAACCCTAATGGTTCTATAGGAAACCAACCTGAGCTGGTGGGAACTGCTGCTGGCCTGACCACGAGCCATGGGGAGGTTCTGTATGGACAAATCCTTCCCAGCATGAAGACACAAGTGAACAATATAAAAGTGGTGCCCTGTAGCCCCAGTAGTCTCCCCTGGGCTGAAGGCTCCAAAGACAGATCCTGACTGTGCAGCAAAAGCCCATCCTAGGTGGAAGGACAGCAACAAGGCCTAAACCCCCTGAAAGCTCATTAACCTTTCAAGGAAGGGTTAAAATTTCAGCATAGGCAGTGCAGCAACACAATTTTAATGTCACAGGCAGGGACAAATTCCATTCTGTGATGGATCTGTTGCATAAGCAGCAGTGCAGGGTCAGATCCTGCTGCCTGGAAGCTGCCAGGGGGATGGGAGCAGCCCCAAGAGCCAGAGCCTGCACCCATCCTCTGCTCCCTGCTCTGCTCCCAGCCCGTCCTGAGCAGCAGCAGGAAAAGCTCTGCCCTGGCTGCAGAGCCACACACAAACCCCACGGGCTGAGGTCTGCACTAAAATATTTACGTGCTTTTGAATTATACAGGATTAAAAAAAAAACCACTCACAAGTCAAGTTGTTACCCTTTTGCAACAGAACTTAGCAATCAAATTGATTGCACCTTTCAAGCTGGTGTAAAACCCCTTCCTGAGCAAAGCCCTTTGTATCCACTTTTGCCAAGCACCTTTTTTTGCAGCGGATCCATAAACCTTTGAAAAGAAGTTTGAGGGGAGACTGACAACCTTGAAACCTCAAGAGCAGCATGGCATTGACGGGCGCGGCTCCCTGAGCTGAGGATTATAGATAGATTTTAATTTCATTTTAACAAAATAGCTGTCTCCAGTGGAAGAAGCATCAAGAGCTAAATGAGGACCCGTCTTGAGCTGAATCACGTTGAACAGACCTCGGCACTGTCATTGATTTTCTGGGAAGAAAAAAAATGCCTCTGGCTACTAAACCAAATTAGTAGTCACTGATGACCAATTATTTTGCCCCACTGTGAACGGGGAGGCGTACTAAAATTCCAGTTTGTCAGACCCAAGGCTCTCTTCTCAAACGCCTTTCAACAAGCGTGTACCAAAAATCTCTCAGATGGTTCTGACGCCTTCCTGTTTTCGGCAACTTCTCCTTCTCCAAAGTTTTAATGAGCTGCTGCTCTGAGGACAGCCTGCCACAAAGTGAGCCCTTCCCTGCACGCTGGAGCACTATTTGGCATTGGCACAAATCACAGCTGTCAGGATTTATACACACATACACAAAAAAAGTGTCAGCCTAATGTTTGCAAATTATAATTACCATTTCTCTTGCATGTCCCTGGTGCCTTCATTTTAGATAAATCCCAGCTCTGAGGTATCAGCTGCAAAGCACTGAAGGCTCATATCGAATGGAATAGATTTAACTAGTTTGTAGCTCATTTAAGGCCTACACTGTTTTATTTTAATATTGTTAATACTTTATTATACTTTTTAACACTGTTTTCACAGTAAAATAGCCTATTAGGAGGCTGCAGCTTCTTTTCCAGGAGATGGCTGGCAGACTAGAATTCCACATTGTATAACCAAGTTAGCAGGTGCTTGTCATTTCAGTTGAAAATAGGTCTGTAGCTTGACTCTTGAAAGTAAATTAGAGAGATTCTATTAAAGAGACAGGAACTGATTCATGGATAATAGTTTTGAAAATGTGCACAGATAAATTTTAAAATATTTAGGAAATGTCAGCATTAGAAGTGGCTCCAACTATTTGACTATAAAAGGAAGCAGATGAGTATTTTTTTCCCCTACAATTATAAATAATTTGTTACATCCTATCAGAACTTCTTTGCCTTTCCTTTCTGTGGCAGGGTGCTTGTGCCAAAACAAGGAGATCTGAGTTACTGTGAGTGAGATGGGTTTTAATGTGCAAGAAGCGTTTCCAGAGGATGCTCCCCCTGTTCTCCCCGCAGCATCCGCAGACAGCGGCAGCAAAATCCTCCCTGTTCAGGAGCGACATCTGGCCAGGGTGACAAAAGGAAAGGGAACACACAAGCCATTGATCCCTGTCCTTAAGTAGCACTAAGGCAAAAGGACATTTTCCCAAAGGCCAGCTGCAAGTAAGAGCTGTCACACTGCCAAGCAGCGCCGATATCGGGGCCAGATTCCCCGGCCGCTCTGCTGAGGTCAGGCTTTGACCTACAAAGGAAAAGCTGCCTCACTGAGATCTCTCCACTCACCTTAAAGGTGCTCCTGATAACCCCTGCTCTTCCCCACTGTCTGTGTTTGTCTCAAGGGAGGAAAAGGCAGATGAAGCCTCACATCCTACAGCCCCACCAGAGTCATTCCCACCGATGTGAGAGGCAGTTCATGCCTGCACCGTTCCAGGCGTGAGTCTATACTTTGCTGGATCAGGACTTAAATGCGATTAATCACACGGCAGGGAAGGATCTCTGAAGAGCATCAACCCAAATGTGTCCTTTCAAGCATTTACTTACAGGCCAGCTGTGGACTAATCAGTCACCAACTGGCTGGTCCACTGGAGATGGTAAAAGTCACCTCCATAGAGATGTGAAAGCACATTCAACTTCCAAAAAGGAAAAAAAAATCAATAATCAAAGACTACACACAAAGGCTCAGTGTTTTCCTGCATTCCCCCTGCTATTCCTGCACACCATGAAAGCTCCTATCTTGGAGAGCAAAGGGACAGGAGCAAACAAGCAATGCTCACCGTGTGCTTGTGTCAGGAATACCAACATTTACACCACACTACAAGACTGGAGACCCAAACAGATAATAACACACTTGACCACTGCTTTGCCACATCTTTTAACCTTTAAAATATTTTGCCCAGCTCTGATCAGCGTGAAATGCCAAAGTGGAAGGGAAGGAGGGGAAAGAAGAGGGGACAAAGGGTAAATGTCAGCGTTGCCTTTGGCACTGGGTGTCTCCAGATAACAGTGTGGAGCAGCAGAGCTGATTTGCAAGCAAAGGCTCGAAAAGCCCTGCAGCATGTGATCTATGAAACAGGAGGCCTGCAGAAGGATGTCTCCTCTGATATGAATGTCCCCTTGGGATGGATATTGCTGGATTGCACATCCAGCATCATTAGAAAACACGACCATAGATTAGGCTGTTTTGAAGCATGTGGTGTGCAATAATTAAGTAATAAAAGTCACCACGGGGGTGAAGGAACAAGAAACAGAGTTACTATTTGCATACAGGCTCTGGCGCTCTCAGTGATCATCAAGGATTCTCCAGGCTGCTAAAAGCTGGCAGCTGTCAATTCTGGACCCACTCCTGCCATAAAACACCAAGCACCAGCTCACTGTGGCACATGGGCTCCTTGCAGAAACAGGTGGAGCTGGTGGCCCAGAAGCAGCCCAGCAGTACCCCAGTCCCCAGTGTCCTGCAGGACAGGGAAAGCACTGGCTCTGCTCTGGGAGCTGCAGGCTACAGGTGGGAGCTCCACAGCCATCAGCTTCTGCCAAGATGGGAAAAGTCCCTCCTCAGCAAGGACAAGGACCAATAAAACTTGACCTTGAGGTCCTTCATCACCTTCAAATGTTCACTTCTGGGGGAAAGGAATAGCAGCAGGACCATGGGAATGACTGATTCACTGTCCCTAGCACTGCCAGGCCTGTCTCCCATGGTGGCTGATGAAGTGTCCTCACCTGGAAGGAGCAAGGCTCAACAATTGCAGGCTGCAGCTTTGCCACAAGCTGGTCAGGTTAATGCCAGCTCAGAACAGCTGAATGGGACACTGGCCAACAGGCAACTGCCTTTTTATTATCTTTCTAGAGCCAGGGTCATGTCTCCTCCTTGCTCCCTGGAATCCTTCTTTGAGGGGCAAATACACCTGCTCTGTGCAGCTGAGGCACAGACCAAGGCTCAGCATTTCTGTTCCCTCTTTGCTGCAGACCCCTGACCATCTGCATTGGGGCCATTTTTAGCCCAATTCAGACTGCTTAGGACAGCATTTACTCCTCTCACCCCATCCATCATTGCACATTTGCAGCCTTTGGTGCACCACACCAGAGAGATTTCAATGGCAAGAGCAGTGTTATTTTACCAGAGCACACTTGGCACCCAGGGTTCTTCCTCTGGAGGGAATCCAGCCAGAGCTCCTCCACTGGGTACCAGCCAGGAAATGTTCTCCTGGAGCTCTAGCAGGGCCCAAAATTGAGCTACAGCCTGTGGTACCCCATGGTCCTTCCAGCACACCAGGGCTCACACAGAGCTGCTGGAACCTGCCTAAAAGAGGTGAAAACCTGCCCTTGTGCAAAGAGAGGAGTTGTTCCATTTCTGGGGAATGCCTGGCACAGGTGTGTGCAGGCTGTGGTGTGTTCACTGCAGATGATTGTGGGTTTGAGGTTTCTTGAGGAGGAGAAAGCCTTTCCCAGTGAGAGGCTTTATTCATCTTCTCACCAGTCACTTTCCAGGAGCAGAGATGTGAACCAGCACGAGGAGGCAAAGATTACATTGGTCTTTTCAATATTTTCCAGGCCTCCCACTCCCATTTATGACATCCTACAACACAGATACAGGGAGCTGTGGATGGAGAGCCAGAGAGCCCGGACTGTAGTCCAGCACACTCCAGTGAAGAAAAAGGTGGGAATAGTCCAGCAATGCTTTCCCCTGATGTGCACAGCACTGCTGGGCACAACCCCCTTCTGTCCTACCCCACAAGGGACAGGTGGGCTGCTCTCAGCTGATAAAACATCCCCCTGACTACTTAAAAGGCTCATGAAGCTTAACAAAGATGAGCATCCCCCTGCCAGGAGCCCCACAGGCTGTACTTTGGACATCAGCTCTGCTCAGGTCACCTGTGACAGTGGCCACAACAAAGGAACAACCAGCAAATGCTGAAGGGACAGCCCCAGCCCAAAGCCTGGTGTGGTGTGGTTGATGCAGCACCCACAGCAGCTGTTGGAGTGTAAGGCTGTGCTGTTAAACACACCAACATTGTAATATCATTTAAAAGCAGCCAATGACTGTTTTATTAGTTAATGGCTCAAAGAAGAGTCGGGCTAATATGGTAATGACCAATTTCAATGGGCTTACTGCCATCACAAACTATGCTTTATAGTTGAAGTGCAGGAATACAGTGTCCTTAATTAGCAGCTGTTTTATGAATACACCACCCTGGGATGTTAGAAAGTGCATCCCTACTTTATCTATTAATGACTGATGTTTTTAATCACTAAGTTGCCTCTATCAAGCTCCCAAAGCCTGCAGCCACCAATTACTGAGTTAAGCAACACAAACCTGTATCCTAGACCACAAAGCAACAGATTCCCAGGGTTTCATGCAGTGGCAAAAACATTCACCTACACTGGCTTGTGCTGGGATTACTGAGCACTGTGACCCACAATTAATCAGGAGAGCCAGGAAACCCACCATGGTGGGGGTACTGGAGGTGGCTTTCCCAGTTAGGGGTGAGTCCATTGCTGCAGCTCAGGGCTTCCAGTGGGCAGCAGCCAATTCCCTGGGATGCTCTATATAGCACACACTGAGAGCTGACAGCTGCTCATGTGCTTTAACTACCAGCATTGGCTGCATGGACAGGGAAAACTCCCCAGATCATGCACTTGTGATCATCAGCTCAAATCAACTTTTGGCCTCATCCATCCCAGTGTCACTGCATTGCATGACACAGAGCTGATGTGCATGGCTGTACAGTGCTGGAGCACACTCCTGTTTCTCTTTAGCTGCAGGCAGGTGCAGTGCAGTGCTGGAGCCCACTCCTGTTTCTCTTTGGCTGCAGGCAGGTGCAGTGCAGTGCTGGAGCCCACTCCTGTTTCTCTTTAGCTGCTGACAGGTGCAGTGCAGTGCTGGAGCCCACTCCTGTTTCTCTTTAGCTGCAGGCAGGTGCAGTGCAGTGCTGGAGCACACTCCTGTTTCTCTTTGGCTGCAGGCAGGTGCAGTGCAGTGCTGGAGCCCACTCCTGTTTCTCTTTGGCTGTGCAGACAGGTGCAGTGCAGTGCTGGAGCTCACTCCTGTTTCTCTTTGGCTGCAGGTTGGCGAGGTGCGTGAGAACCGCACCACGTTCCTGCGCATGCACCCGCTGCCGGTGAAGGAGGAATCTTTCTGGCACCCACAGCGCTTTGAGAAGGTATGAGCCCCCCACAACACATCCTGTGACCAGAGTCAGCTTTTCTGGACCTCTACAAGCACCTGGTTGAAGTCAGGGATGCTCTCTAACCCTGCCCACATGTCCCAATAACATCCTTAGCACACAGTGAATGAGCTCTTTACTCAGAGCTCCCAGACCTTAAAATGGTCCCAAATGTGCTCACCCATCAGCCCCTTTTGGACATCAGGGTGGGATATTTTTTGCCAGCCATAAGCCCTGCAGGACAGCCACACCTGTATTTTGGGACCCTGCCATTTCATTAGTTCTCACCATAACTAATTCAAGCCACACCAGATGTTTCAAGAAGCTTTTCCACCCCAGGATTAGAGCTTTCCAGAAAGCCTGCACTCTTGATACCTCTCTAAACTGCCTGATTGACAATATTCACCCTGAGACAAAGCAAAGGGTCTGGCCAGGTTGTAGATGCGTGTGACACTTCTTTGAATTGATCTAAATAAGAACCAAAGTGAAGATTTCTTGTTCTAGTGACCAGATCTAAACACCTCTCTGAATTCATCTGTGCAACCTGCTGTGCTCTGAGGTACTTGTTAGAATTCCATTAGCTTTGTTTGTGGTGTAAATTATATGGAAACTTCCAGTGAACAGCTAGGGAGGATTTTAGGAGAGAAGGGGAAGGAACTTTCCAGTGGAATGGAAAGGAGATGCCAGAAAGTGAAAGCATTGAAACCCTGCAGGGACTTTACATGGCCAAAATCATATTTGGCATTGATAGATACCACTGCAAAAATCTCTCAACTCTCTATCCTGGCCCTTCTTCTGATAGGATTATTTTTTTTTGCCACGCTGCTGATTTCTAACCGCAGTTTAAAACAGCGAAGAAGCCCTGTGATTTCCTGAAGGTAATTTGCTGGTACAAGTTGGAGAGTTTTGCCCAAGAAATGCGCTTTGCAGCACCTTGATGTATTCCTGTACTGTCCTGTCTGAGAGTGCCCGATTAGCATATGTCAGTAATCATTTATCCCCACTGGCTGTCAGCTCGGAGCTGCTGCTGCGGCGATGGCAGCGAGAGAACATGACCGATCGCTGTTAAACAGATTGTGAGAGTCACACGAGATACTGGGGCAAGCCTCCTCTTTAGAGCTCCTCTCACCCCAGACCTTTCCATCACTGCTCATTTTTCAGCCTGGGTTTTGCTCTGTGCTTTCCTTTTTGTTTCATCCATGGCTGTGGTTGGGTTCCTGCCCCAGCCAAAGCTCTCGAGCCTCCAAATCCTTCCTTCTTCTCTTTCTCCTTTTTCTTCTTCTCCCTTTCCCTTCCTTTCCAGAAGCAGCATCCAGGGAGGAGGAACAGCTCATTTTGCACAGCCTCTACAGATTTTCCATACCCTGGAAGGTTTGCCCTTCCCCACAGCAAATCTAACGGGCACAGCCCACGTCAGAACTTGGATCAAGGAATTTCTTATTCACTTGACCTGCAGTGCATGGTTTCCTCCATGGAAAAATAACTCCTCTTGAACATCCATAAATGCTTACCCAGTCAGAAGCAGTAACAACCTGGAGGAAGTTAAGGGTTCCCAGAGACATTTGGTGGTCTCCAAACTGTTCTTTAACTACTCCTCTAAAGGTGGGTTCTATAGAGGTGATAGAATGGTTTTGAAACCCAGACTGACCTAACCCAGAGACTCCAGGAGTTGATGTCAGTCCCTCCTTTACTGATGTGACAATCAGCCAAAACACTGCCTCTAATTCATCTGACACCCTCATCCTACTGTGCAAGAAGAATATTAAAAGCAACCACAAAAACATCACTTCACAGAGAGCTTGTTAGCAGACTCCATCTGCATATTCCTACCAGCCTTTGGTGACTTTGTCCTGCTCTGACCAGTACAGAAGGTGTTCATGACTTGGGAAATACTCCAGACCCTGGACAAGAATATTCAGAGACTCCATCACCCTCACCACAGCCTCACTTTAAATTTTATTTCCATGTGATCCAAGGCTGGTTTGGGGTGCAGGAGTGTGATATTCTCAAGCCACTCGTCCTTCTGGTCACTCACCTCATCATCTGGCATAACACCTTTCACTCTGGCGTGTTCTGGGTCTGAGGGGAACAACAGCCAGACCCTGAAATAGTTATAATCCAAAATAGGGGCAGCAGGAAGGTGAGATTTTGTTCCTTTAAGCCCATAAAAATCACCAAGAAGGATTTTTTTATTCCCACTGGGACTCCTTACAGAGAGCTGCAGAAACTGGGCATGAATCTCTGTGCTGGTTCTTAAACTGGGCTTCCCATTCAGTCCCTTGCACCATGAAAACCTGCCCAAGAAGTGGAAGAGAAGAAAACAAAGGAGCTTTTCCCTCCCCACTAATTGCATCTGCTTGCTCCCTGCATCACCAGAGCTGCATGACATTACATAGTCATTCAGTCAGTAAAGTATGGACAAATTGACTATATTTTCATTTGGATTTAGGTTTCAGCCCCACTGCTTTAGAATAATGGCTCACACTGTTAAGCTAACTGGGTGATTTACAGGCTCTCCCACACTGGGTGCTCCTGCTCTGTCTTGCTCTGCAGGACTGACCTGGCCTGGGCTCTCTTGGACCCCAACACAAACAGGTCACAAGGAGCCAGTCCTGTCCTGATGGACAGTTCATTAGGGAAAGTTGCTGCATTGAAGTGGTTTTTATTTATTTTTTTAACTAAACCAAGCAAACATTAACTCCTTACCTCACCAAGATTTTTCTACTGCCCTCCTCTTTCTCAGCCTCCCTCCAGAGCAAACTGCCTCTGCCTTGCTTTGCCTGCAGTGACAATTCCAGAGCTCAGGTTTTGCCATCATGGCTGGGACTATGCACCAAAACTTAATTTATTTGTAGATGTGGGACTGCATTCCCTGGGGACTCTGCTCTCAGGCACCCAGCACGGATATAAATCATAGAATGGTTTGGGTTGGAAACAGACCTTGAAAATCATCTCATTCCAACCCCCCTGCCATGAGCAGGGACATCTTCCACTGGACCAGCCTGGCCTTGGACACTTCCATGGATGGGGTGGCCACAGCTTCTTTGAACAACCTGTTTCAATGCCTCACCACCTTCATAGGGGAAAAAAAATTCTAATAGCCAGTCTAAACCTAGTCTCTTTCTGTTTGAGCCCATTCTTCCTTGTCCTGTCACTCCAGGCTCTTATAAGTAGCCTTGCCCCATCTTTGCTGTAAGTTCCCTTCAGGTCACCCCCAAAGCCTTCTCTCTTCCAGACTGAACATTCCCAGTTCTCTCAGCCTCCTGTCCCTGTGCCACTCCTCACACACTGGCTCAGGCAGAATTGTGTCACCCAAACTCTGGAAAGGACATTGCTGCCCAAATGCAGCATCTCCACCTGTGCCAGGCCGGGGTGAGGCTCCAGCCACCTCCCTGTCAGTGTCTGATAGTCACTATCCAAACCAGTAAGTCACTGTTGGCCACCCTCAATATATTTCCAGAGCTCTATCAAGTCAAGAAGGATTCAGGTAAGCAACAAAGCAGCAGCACAGGACAAGAATTCACCAATGTGTCAAAACAGCTCTGTGCACCTCCTGTCACTGACACACACCAGGGTTCTTGCTTTGCTCATTAGAGAATCCCAGCTCTCAGAGACACTCAGGTGCCTTGTTTACTTGACCAAGCAAGGGGAAGGAAAGAAAATGCAGCAACTTTGGACAAGACTTTTGTCACCGCGCGCTGCCTCCCCGAGCAGATGAAACGCGCCATATGAATAAGCGATCAGCAATTGACGAGCAAGTGTTCGGGTACCTTGGCAAAAGACTTAATTTGCAACCTGGCACAAAATCAAAGGCTCTGTCAACGGCTGAGCGGCTCTCCCGCGTACGCCTTGCATTACCTGGGAAAGCTCTGGCAGGTAAATTTCCACTGAAAGTAATTAGAGGAATCCCCACTGTATAAACTTTGCAGCAAAAAATTCTGGGCTCCGGAATTTGATTCTCACCAGGGATCCGATTTCTGCTCACAGCCTGATCCTTCGTCAGAATTAACAGTTGAGGTTTAACACGTACACACGAAAATGTTCCACATTTTTTTTTAATGCCTTACCTCTATTTTTGTCTATAGAGCTGAACTGACAAGCACAGCTCATGTAATCTTGCAGCTGTTGTCTTGTCAGAAAAGCCACAGATTCTGTTTAAATAACCTGGGCTTGGTATGCACAGCACACAGGGCTGGCTGTTTGGGTACAGCATTGGTCCTCCTGGCTTTGAGGGCAGGAAAACTTCTGGGAAGTTCTGAGTGTTATAAAACTCCTCTCCTGGGGCCTAAATAGTGCTTAAATAATAAAACAATAAGTTCAAGAGCTTCCAGTCACCACACTACCAGATCAATCCTCCCCTCAGCTGGGATTTTGGCTGACCAAAAAGAATTAAAATCAGTGTCAGTTGATGGTTGTTCAATGGCCCAAGTGACACGAGCTGGTGGCTCCCAGCCCTGCAGTTACAATCCAAAACATCACTGGCCTATGGCACAGTGCACATAGAGACCACAACACCCTGCAGGGTTCCAAACAGACCCAGCTGCCCTGGGCATGATCCCTGCACGTCTCCTCCAGGGCCACAGCAGAGTTTTCACCTCCCACCCCACAGCCACTCCATGGCTGACTGCAGGCTCTGGGCCCCTGTCACCATCACTACATTTCCTTGCAGATTCTGGAGGTTTTCTTGTTTTTCCTCCACAGCCAAAGATTGCAGCAATGCAATTGCTCAAATCACAGCAAAGCATTTTCATGATCCAGGTTTTCCCACCATCCTTGTTGTGGACACTCAACCTCTCCCACCCAGTGCTGCCCTCTGTCACAGAATATTTTGGTTGGAAGGAACCTTTAAGGGCAATCTAGTCCAGTTCCCCTGCACAACCAGATTGTGTTTCTCAGAGCCCCATCCAACCTGATCTTGAATATTTCCAGAGATGGAGGATCCACCACCTCTCTGGACAACATGTCCAACTATTTCAACATCCTCATTGTAAAAAGATTTCTTATATCTTAGCTCAACTGAGCCTCTCTTAGTAAAAACCATTACCTGCCATGTCCTCAGAGACAGTGACCATCTCTGCTCTGCCATTTCCGTTGCTCTGGACATCTGCTGATTCACACAGGAAAACAGCTCCCTCCTAAATCATCTCCAGGGCAGGCTCCACCTACAACCAAGCCCCAGTATCCAAAGGCAGCACAAGGAACATTTGGCAACCAATTCCCTTTGCTCTTCTGGAGATCCTCACCCATGAAGGAACAGATTTTGGGTGCTCACAGCTTGTGGCAGGGTGGAACCACACACACTGTGTTGGGTTATGGGTGGGCACCTGCCATTGCTTCCAGTGCAGAACTCCAGGGAAATGCTTTTTAAATGGATCTGGGGTTTCATTCATGGCCCTGTTCTGACTTCTGCAGAGATGCTATTTATCAAGACAACTTTAAGTAAAACTCTTTCCTGGCATGAAAAGGGTCAGGATTCAGATGTCAAGCACATGAGGTCAGTGTGAAAGCTGCCAGCTCTGGTCTGACCCTGAAACATCTGCCAGGGAGGTGGGGGGCACACACCAGGTTACAGCTCTAGTGGGTTAATTCTTCTTTCCTCGTGCTGTTGTCCAGACCAAATGACCAGTGAACCCCAGAAAATATCTAAGGCTGTTATTTTCAGGAAAGAAAAAAAAAAAATCAACCCAGATCTCCATAGGACATTAAATACAGCAGCCCAAAATTGCCAAGCACTGTTTGAAACCTCACTGGGCTTGAAGCAAATAAAAGATCATTTAGCCCAGGCTCCCTTGTCCTGCATTACCCCTCTGTTCTTAGAAAGGTGGGGAGAGAAAAAAAAAAAAATCAACCCCATTCGTTAATCCAGTTAAGCACGCTCCTGGCAGGAAAAGCCACATTATTTGTAACCCTAATAATCCAACACTCACCTCTGAGCACAGCTCATCTTGGACAGAATAACGTCTGTTTTAAAAGTACCTGCCTCTCTCTAACTTGTCATGGCATTTGTTGACAACCCTATTGAAAGCCGCTCTCGATGCGGCTGTGAAGGATCTTTCAGCACCTCTTTCTCTTTCCTAGACAGTTTTTTGAAAGGGAGGGGAGAAAAAGAAAAAAGCCATCAATACAGGGGGAAAAAGGCATCAGCAGCCAACATCGGCTGATGAAGCGCCTCACCTGGGCCCCCAGCACACCGCCTCCAATTAAATCAAAATGGTTTGTTTTTAATGGTCTTTTACACTGACAAGTGGGCTATCATTCCAGGCCTAGAGAGCTGTCAGGGAGCCGAGGCAAATCCTCCGTTGATAATGCCCAATGCTTCCAATTAGGAGCCGAGGCCGCTCCTGGCGCACTAACGATTCCCCAGCCTCCCCCAAGGCCCCTTCGGCGTTGGCTGTTTCGTCTTCCCTCTTCTTCCACCGCAAATTACTGACACAAAACGGAGGCGCCCCGGTGCCTCCTCACCACGCCGGGCCCCGGCCCTGTTGGATTTAATGAGGCGATGGAAGTTTTTGCGGATCTTTCGCTAAATTCTTTTCTTGTTTGACAGCTGCTTGAGTGTTGACCTTATAAAAGATTTAGTGTTTCTCATTATTTTCTGTCAAGCTTTACAAGCGGTGGCTTCGCGGAAAAATCATTTGCATCGTGATGCGCGCGCGCAAGGGGTGGGTTTTTTTATTTTTATTATTTTGTCTGTACAGGGATGCTCGGCGTGTTGAGCGTCAGTGTGTGCACCCTACCCCTCTCTATATTGTTTATTTTACTCCCTCCCTTTCCTGAAAAAAATGCACTGTTTTGTGTTGTTTTGGAGGGGAAAAAAAAAACCAAAAAAGCCACAAGATTTGTTAGACTTCTGTAAATGAAGGAGGGTTTGGGAAAGAAAAAAAAAAAAATAAAGCAAAGAAAAGAATAGAGATTGGTTTGCTGTAAAGTGAGCACAGGAAAGTGTTTTGTCACCCGCTAAAAGGATTCGATCAAATGGATGATGGAGGAACGAGGCTGAGTCCCGGCGCAGCTCTGTTGTTAAAGTGAAAAATGGTGCAAGGCTGGGAGCAGGTGGGCAGAGCCAGGCAGGGCTGGGAGAGGAGCAGGGACAGCTCCATGGATCCTTCCAGGCCACGAGGAGAGCCTGCTGCTGCCCATTACTTGCTTCAGGCCTTTCCACAGGTTCTTTCTCAAGTCACCACAAACCATTCAATGCTCCAGTAACTAAAACTGCTCCCTGTAAGCTGAGTTTATTTTGCACCCACAAAGCCCTGCTCAGGGTCTGGGGTTTGCCACCATCAGGGGAGCTCTGACTTCCCACCACCAGCTTGGCCTTTCTACATCTCACATGCAATTTATCAGCCCTCAATTAACCTGCCTTAATGTATCCTCCAATTTAACACATTATTGTAACTGTGGAACTCTAAAGATAATACTCCCCAAATAGATATTGAAGTTTTAGGAGAGGTAATTATTTTTCTTGCCCCTCTAATTCTGTGAAGCATCACAACATCCCAGCTGCAAGGGTCCTGCAGGTTTTCATTTGTCAATAGCAAATGCCATGAACAGCAGCAAAACATTGCTCCTCAGCAGCAGCTGGAGCCCATGGCAGCTCCATCATCCTGCAAGGAAAACCTTTCAGCTTTTTCCTGCAAACCATATTCCTGTCCTGCTGCAGCCAGTGCTCCAAACAAAATCCTGGCATAACAACCCCTAACTGCAGCAGAGTAATGGCAAAGATCATCAGCTGTCTCTAGAGGAGGTACCTTTGGGTTCATCATTTAAAATATGAATTAGAAGAATCACAGATGAGGATTCATCACTGGCATTGACTGCTCAGCACCAGTCTCTGTCACAGTGAGACCTTTGACCCAAGGACACCCTTATCTGGACTCTAATGAGTGGGGGGGTTTCTCATTTTTTAAAACAGCACTTGCCCCTGTCCTCCACCTGGTGCTTCCCACTCACTCATGCTGAGGGCAGGAGCTGGCATCCCTCACAACTTCCTCAAGGCTCTGCTCACTTTAATTACTGCCAGTTGTGGCTCAGTGGGACATTTCTCACCCAGGAGATTTGTACCAAGATTGGAGTGAATAAACTGCTGATTCCTCTCCTATGGCATCAAGCCCATCCCAGGCAGAAATGTCCCTGTGCCCAATTCCCAGCACTGGTGGATGAGGGAGCATGGCAGGGAAGCAGAGGCACATTCAAGAGAAGCAGCTCAGCTGTCCTTGTGCAAGCTCTGGATTTTTCCAGCAAGCCCAGCTGCAAGGGAAAAACTGCTGCATCTTTAATGGCAGGTTGGAGTTGGAACAACCAGGGACTGTCCCTGCCAGCTCTCTGGGGTTATCCACCTACTTCAGCAACCCCTGGTTCTGCCTTCCCCACCTCTCCCTCCCCATGAGGGGTTATGTCACTGCTGCTATTTGTGAGAAAGCAAAAACATCCAGAAACAGCTGTCTGAAGTTAGGCACTCAAATGCATATTTAAGTACCTGAACGCCTTCCTCCAGAGCGGGGGAATAGCTAAATACGCTTTGTTTACCTTGATTAATGAGATCACTAGCAAGCTTTTCAGGGCAAAGACTGCTCTGTATTTTTACATATGCAAAACCTGACATGCAGCCAGCCTGAGCAGGGTGGGGGAAGCAGGAGGCAGCTCAGCACAGCCACACGAGGCAGATGTGTGGCACAGGGAATTGTGCAGGGGCAGGCAGAGCCCCCCATGGAAAACACTCCAGTCTCAGTCACTGCATCTGCTCTGCTCACCCCAAAGGGCCTGGGACCCTTCTGTCCCCAGATTAATTCCTTTTTATGCATTGTCATGGGCGTTTTTTCACCCTGTCCCCACTCAAAGGGTGATTCCTGGGGAGCTGCTGTTGTGGTTTTAGGACAGTGCAAGAGCCCCTGACCTCACCAGGGGCTTCTCTGGGAGCTCTGAGCCCATCCTGACCCCTCAGTGAAGTCGTGTGTTGTAGAAAACAAGTCATATTCATTTCAAGGCCCACCTTAGGGCATGGCAGCCTTTGAAAATGTCAGACAACAAACACACCATAATAAAATCACAGGGTTTCGTTGCTAGAGGAGGATAAGACTCTCCTGAAGTCAATCAGAAAGCTACTCCTCATTTGAAGCAGGTTAAGTGTTTAACTTCAGCTGGAGCAACATCTCCCAGTCAGGCAAAAGCCCCCGTGCAATCTGCAGTCTCCTCCCTGTCTGTGCTTCAGCCTGTTTTCTGGGGCTGGCTCCTGGCTGTAACCAATCCTCTCTCTGCTCCTTTCCTCATAGGCTGAGCCTCATCTCAGGACTTTTCCAGACCCTGAATCCCGTAAAAAGGCTCTCAGTGCCTCCCATTGAGGAGTCCCTGCTAGTGGTCCCCTTCCCCAAAGGGCTCCCACAGCAAGAACCATGCTGGGCACAGCCCTTGGACCTGGGATTCCACAGGCAAAAGACTCTCTCAGGTTTTACAGAGTTATGCTAATGCAGATCTAGCCAAATAAATCATAAATATGAGAGGAATTATTCTGTCTCAGCCTGTTCATTGCTTCGTGTCAGGGGCACAACAGCACAATTCTCATGGTCCTCAGGAGCAGGGCAGTGCTCACACCAGCACAGCCCCACAGGGAAGGCAGGACAGGCTCCTTCCCTGCAGGTTCTGGACAAATAGATTGGATGCAGCCATATCCTGGATGATATCAAATCTGTAATAACTCATCAGTCCTCATTTCTTTGCCAGAAAAACCTTCCCATCAGTGCCTGATTCAGCAAAGCCATTGCCTGTGTGAAGGAATTCAAACACCTGCTTGGAGTGCTCTGCCAAACTGGGGCCTCACCACAGGCAGTGCCTCTGCTTTAAAGTGGCTCCAGCCAGCTCCACACTCACCCTCCAAGAGCTGGAGCCCCTCAGGGCTGAGCCTCTTCAAGCACTCACTGAACAAACTCAAACCCTACCAACACCAACTCAACATCACAGCACCCAAACCCCCAGGTTCAGTCAGGAACCAACACGTTTGGAATCCATCTTCTCCCAGCAGAGCACTGCACTTGGTTAAAAGTGCCATTATTTAAACTGTGCATCTCCATTATTACTAAAGGAATAATTAATTATTCTTATGCAGTCTGCTTCTCACATCTACCATTACAGCTCAGAGTTTACCACCTTTTTAAGCCAAAATATCTCCCGTTTTCATATTCACCCTCCCATTGGAGCTTGGAGAGCTCAGGTGCATTCATCCCAGAGCTCTGGGAGGTGACACCTGCTGTGCTGGGCAGCCCCAACTGCATCCTGAGCTCAGGTGGATGTGCCAGCACAACTCTGCCCCCACACCTTGGCACTGGGATTAACCCAGCACCACACAAAACCACCAGAAGACAAAGGACATGAAGAACCCATGCTGAGCTCACTGCCCCTCAGATTCCCAGCCAAACTTTTAACCCCAAACATCAAAGAGTTCTTTATAGCATTACACTGCAACGCTCAAGATGAAACAACAAAGTGAACTACAAGGACAGCTTTTCTTACCCCTCAGGACAATGAAGGTTCTGCAGTGGCTGCTCCAGCACTTCTCATACCCCATCCTGAGGGCAGCTTGTACCTCAACCTGCCTTTTTATAAGGAAGGAGCTGTAAAACTCCACCCTGCCCACACCTGAGCTGAAGGAGGAACAAAATCACCTACTCCACACCAGGAAAACCCTGGTATGTGGTTGCCTCTTTTTAGTATAGGCCTGTAGATAAAACCCATCTAAAATAATGAGAGGGATAACAGCAGGGCTTGCCAAGCTGGCAGAGGTGGATTATAACCAAAGACCTTTCCCACCTCCCCAGGGAGGGAGGAAGCTGGGCTTTAAATGACTTGTCTTGCTAAAAATGACACTGTTTATGAGAGTGTGAGATACCCAGGCATGAGGTTTGTCCTTCTGCCTGCTGGGAGCCACAGCCAGCTCTCAGCCCAGCCACAGTGTCCGTGTCCTCCCTCCTGAGCAGCCCCTGAGATTCCCTGGGTGTGCTCAGGGAAGGAAGCACCTCCAGAGAGTCCTGCCTGCCTGGGAAGGGCTGGCAGGGAACGATGAGAACCAAACCCCTGTAGAGCTGCTGGCTGGGACAGCAAAACCACCAAAAACCCCAAAATCATCAGACAAATAAACAAAGTGCATTGAGGAGACACCTCTCAGTGCAGCTCAGAGCCCACAGATCTGCCCCACCGCTCCCGAAATGCTGTGCCCCGAATGTCCCCAGTGTCGCAGCTCGGAGGGACATCCCTGCACCCATCAGAGCCCGAGCCCAACCCGGCCCGGCCGAGCCGAGATCCAGCGCTGCCCGTGCGGGTCCGGGCCCCCCGCCGCCCCCGCTCCTTGTCCTGCAGTGACACCCACCGGTAACCAAAGGGCTTCTACGGCTGCTGCTGCGGCTTCCCCGCCGCCGGGCCCGCCTCCTCCCCGCCTGGCTGTCCCCCCTCGTTCTGCCGCTTGCCCCCACCCCGAGCTCTCCTCTCTCTCCGGGCGATGCCCTCGTTCGGTTACCGGAGCATCCCAGCGGAGCCCGAGCATCCCTCGCTGCGCCTGCTGGGCACGGCCCTCCCGAGCACCCAGCCGGCTTCCAGGGGGAGATTCAGTGCAGCAGAACCTCCCGGGATTCCTCGCTTAGCCAGACCCTTCCAGGACACCGGGCTGTTTCTGGATTCATCCTTGCTCAGTCACCATCACAGCTCAGCAGCCTCTGGCCCAGCTGTGGAAGGGCTGCTGTGGCCAAAGCCCCTGGGTCAGCCCTGTCCCTTGGCCCCAGGGCCAAACCTGCACTGGTGACAGGAGCCAGCAGAGCCCAGCCCTGTCCATCAGCAGCACCCAGCGGGGAGGGATGAACAGCAACTCCCAAAGGTGTCACAGCCCTAAATCCACCCCTGGATTGTGACTGAGGCTCCTGAGGTGACTGTGAATCCAGTTGGCATCAGGGATCTCCTCTTGACTGATGTGTTTGTGAGCAGGAACAGTCTGGAAATCAGGGATTAAGGGCAGGCACACAGAGGGAAGGAGTGTGCACTGCTCAGTGGTCTGTGCACAGGATTTCCTGTCTGTGCTGGGAGCCACAGACAAATCATTGGAACCCAACTTGTCCAGGGTCTGGTGATGTAGGAGGGACCTCATGTATGGGCAGAATGAGGCACATTTCTGTCTTGGGGAGTCTAGTCTGAAACAACTTAATAAAACAATAGTATTAATAGTAATGATAATTTTAGTGTCATTAGAACATGAGTAGCAGTGCATCTGTAGCTGCTGGGAGCCTCAAGTATGGCCTAGGAGTGACTTAACTGTCCCCAGGGCCTTGGCTCAGCATGGCACAATGCAGAACCTGCTCTGGGATGAGGATTGTACCCCACACACAAATACCCCCCAAAATTTTGCACATCGTCGGGAGTTGGTCTAATCTGGGGGTTTCCTTGTGGTTATTTGAAGGCAGTGCTTTATTCAAGAGCCAGACTCACCAGCCCAAACCTGTCCCTGCATGGCTGATCCAAATCCTGGTTCTGATCCCACTCCCAGCCCTGAAGCCTTTTCCAGTCCCATTCCTGGTCCCAAATACAACCCAGAGCGAATTTCCAACCCAAATGCGGTCTCCTGGTTGAATAGAGAGGCTGCCAAACCCAAGCACCAACACAAACCCTGCAAGGAGCTGTCAAACCCCATCGGGGTCTTGGCTCCATTTCTCACCAGTTCCTGCACATCCACTGCTCTGCTCCAGCCCAAAGGGACACTTGGCCGAGCCTTGTGGATGGTGGACACTGCAAAACCGACCCAGTCCCGGCTCTCTGTGCTGGGAGGGACAGGGAGGATGAGCAGCCCCCAGCACGGGCGCGTTGCATCCCCGAGGCGGGGACAGGCTGAGACCGGGGCTGATGCTGATTTTGTTTCTGGGCTTGTCCTGCTCTAAAGTTCTTTTGTTCCGCTGGCCCGATCGCAGCCGGCCCCGAGCCTGCAGGGCCGAGGGCAGGAGGTGCTGGGGGCCCTGCCTGCGCCGCTGCCCGACAGCTGGCAGCCGGGCTGCCCCAGGGGGGGCTCTCCCCTCCTTGGTCGCCTCCAAGCTGCCGGCCAAGGGCGGCTTTGGAAGAGGGACAAGATGCAGCTGACTGGCCGGGAAGGTGGGGAACAGAAGAAATCGAGTATTTGAGAAATAACCAGCGACATCGCTTTAAAGTGACGCAGCTTCACGCACCCGGGTGTGGACGTTTTCCTATCGCCGCGGCGAAGGGTCTATCCACGGGAAAAGCCCCTAAATAAACCCTCGAGGAGACAGCAGCCAGTGTGACCGCGAGGAAGGTGGGAATCCTGCGTGAGCCTGTCCCTCTCCAGCCCGGGAGACCAACATCAGCAAACCCCGACGGGGCGGGAGGGAGGAAAGTTGGTGTCTCCGGCAGGACGGGGCAGCCCTGCCTGAGGCCATCGGTGTTTTATTTAAAACGCGATTGACGGCGGAAAAAATCCTCTCTGAGCGCGGTGCTGCCCAGTCTCAGCAGTCGGTACCGCCGCTGGGCGCTGGCAGAGCGGTGCCCGGTCCGAGCCGCTCCGGCAGCGCCGGGCGAGGGACGCGGCTGCCCCGGCAGCCCCTGGACCTCTCTGCTCGGCCACTACCGATTTCCAGGGCATGCAACGAAATTCGCAACTCCGAGGCTCATCTCGGGTTCAGAGTAGCCGCCTCGGTGCTGGGGGTTGGGGAGGGTTTCGGTGTTTTTTCTTTCCCATTTTTTATTTTATATTTTTCTTTTTTTTTTTTTAATTTTTTGTTTTTAATTTTAACGCCCAGCAAAACTTTCCGTGCTCGGGAGGAACCGGCAGATCAGCTAATTGCGGGGGGAGGCGCGCAGAAAGCAGTAACCCCTCGATAACCCACCCAACCCACACCCCCCCTCCCTCCGCGGCTAATCATCCCATTAAGAGCCCCATCAGCGGAATAATGACAGCAAAAGAGGGCGGAAACCGCCCGGAAAGCGCGGGGATCCGGGCGACAATTAATTCCCGTTAATCAAGCTCCAAGGTGTCGCCTGTTGGGGAGTGACATCCCCCAGAACGCCTGGCGGCCAATGGGCGCCTTCAGCCGGGCTGGGTGGGGGGTGCCGGGGTCCCCCAGCCGGAGCGGCCCAAGTTCAGCTCCTCTCCCCGTTTCCCCCGTTCCCCCCCCGGGGAGGGTGCGGCGCTCCCGCCGCTGGCCGAGGTGCTGAAGGCTCCTCCGGCTCCGGAGCGACTCCGGCGCTGTCCGAGGTGCTGCGGGCTCCGGAGTGACTCCGGTTTTTTTTTTTTCCCCCACTGTGTTGTCCGAGGTGCTGGCGGGGAAGGGGGGCGCCGCGGCGGCCCGGCGACTGGCCACCCCCTCCGCCCTCCCCTCGCCCTTCCCCATTGATTTCTGGATCATTAAGTGGTTAAGGCGCTGCGAAGCCTTCACTATCGATCGCTGCCTCCCCACCTCCGGCTGGGAGCCCCCGGGCTGCCCCCCAGCCCCGCCGCCGCGGCTCCGGGCACGGGTGGGGTGGCCGGGACCCCGGGTGAGCTTGGGGTCCGTCCCCCCTCACCCCACCCCTTTCGCGGCCAAAGTTTGACTCTGCCTCCCTCTCCCCCCCTCTCCTGTCTGTCTGTGAGTGCAGCTGGGCGCGATGCTGAAGACGGAGCAGCCCTGGATCTAACGCGCGGCGCCTCGGAGAGCCCTGCAGCAATTGTTGCCCGGATCCCAGACTGAACTTTGCTCTTTTTTTTTTTTTTTCCTTTTTACCTTGTTTTTATTTATTTTTTGTTTTTCCCTCCTGTTATTGTTAATTATCGTTATCAACCCGCTTCCGCCGCGCCCTCCCCGCCAATGCCCGTGTGAGCGCCGGCACCTCGCGGGGGCCATGGAGGGCTCCACCGGCTTTGGGATCGACTCCATCCTCTCCCACCGAGCCGGCAGCCCGGCCGTGCCCAAGGGGGACCCGCTGGTGGGGGACGGCCGGTCCCCGCTGGAGCTGAGCCCCCGCTCGGAGGGCAGCAGCGGGTGCCCCTCGCCCCGCTCGCCGGGCCGCGAGTGCCTGGAGGCGGCGGTGCCGCGGCCGGGCCTGGATGCGCATCTCCAGCCGGGGCAGGTCTCGGCTCCCTCGCAGTCCCGGACCGTCACCTCCTCCTTCCTCATCAGAGACATCCTGGCCGACTGCAAGCCCCTGGCCGCCTGCGCGCCTTACTCCAGCACCAATGGACCTCACGGCGGGCAGGAGCCGGCGGGCAGGATCCCCACCAAGCCCGGCGAGGATTTTAGGGAGAAAATGGAAAAAAACACCAGCAGCTCCTCCTCGGACTCGGAGTACAAAGGTAAGAGCGGCTCTCCCCGCTGGGCTGTCAGGACAGCCCGGACCCACAGCCCGGCGGTCCCCGGAGCTCTGGGATCTCGCTGCGGACCCGGCTCCGGCGTGCCCCGCTCAGGGGGAGCTCACGGGACCCCCGAAATGACCGAGGGGTCGGTACCAGCCTGGGGAAACTCGGGGGTTCGGGGCTCGGTGGGGCTCGGCCCGGTGGAAAGGGTTGGGGCAATCGGCGCTTCATGGAACGCGCCCGGGGGATGCTCCGGGGCCGCTTCCGCCGCAAAGATCCGGCTGTGCCGCTCCACCCGCGGGGAAGGGAGAAGCGGAGACGGATTTCTGCCTGCGGGAAAAAAAAAAAAAAACAAAAAAAAAAAAAAAAAAAGCCAACCCAAACCAAACAAACCAAAACAAAACCGTAATAAAATAAAATAATCGCGGATACGCCAGCTATTTCCCTGCTCCGGTGAGAAACGAACAAGCCGGTCGGCGGGGTTCGATTCGATTTTTGTTATTTGTATTATTATTTTGGAAATGGTTCCAAACCGAGCAGTGCAGACAGGGAGCCCCGGGGCTGGATGCTCGCCCCGGGCCGGGGGTTTCGGCCTCCCGGACCCCCGCAGCCCCTGCCCGGCCTCCCCCTGCGGCAATCGGGGCAGGGAGAGGAGCAGGAACAGCACGGGGGGATTTGGGGTCTCGCCTCGGAGCAGTTTATCCCGGGTGCCTTCTCCCATCCCACCCTCATCACCTCTGCAAAAAAAGTTTTCCACGGGAAAACTGCGCCGGCTGTTTGTGAGGGAAAGGAGAGGGGATCCGTGCAGCTGGGAGGAGAAAAGGGAGGCGATGGCACCTTGCAGAGCCGCTGAATTTGGGGGGATTGGCAGGGAAAAAAAAAGGGGACAGGCTGAGCCCCGTCCCGGCTACAAATGCACCCTGGGCCCGCCCGGAGCCGCTGGGCTGAAATCTGGTTCATGGAGGAAAAAATATTCACTGAATTGAGCCTCCAAAGGCGGCGGCAGGCTCTGGACAGCACGGGGCGATTTCCACCCCAAACGAAGGACGGAGCCCGGGGTCGCTGGGAGTGCCCCGGGAGGAAGCACCGGCCCCACGGCTCTGCAGGGCACTGGGAACAGCCGCGATCCCCGTTTGTTCTCGCCTCCTACACCCGGCCCGAATTCCTTCAGCTCTTCTCCCCTTGCCCAAATCGCGAAAGAAGCGAGGGCAGAGAAGAAAAGCGGGTTCAGCGCATCCCCCTGAGCCCGGGCCGGGATTGGGCTTTGGGTGGGGGTCTTTTCCCGGAGCCCCTCGGCTCCTGTGCTGTCCCTGCGGCGGGACACGCTGCAAATGGATGAAAAAAAAATCCCTTAAATTGCGAGGGAAGCACCGCTTAAATCGGGGGCAAAAACCCCCACTGCATAAATGAAGGGGGAAAAATGTCTGAGCGAAGGGAAAAAAAATCCCAAACCAGTTTAAAGGGGAGGAAAGCACAGTTTAAATGGGGAGGAAAAATGAGTTAAAACCCCCGCATCAGCGGAGGAGCGGGTGAAGAACCCCGCTCCCAGAGCGATGCTTTTTGTGCCGCTTTGGAAATAGCATTTTCTGGGGTAAAACGCCCCAGATTTACTCCGCAAAGGGGCTGCGAATCTGGGCCTAATCCCCAGCGGCTAAAGCGCCGGAAAAACCTATAACAGATTTTTAATACGTGTATATATATATATATATATATATAAAATTTTTTTTTAAGCTGGGAATAATAACCAGGGGCCGGACCGAGCAGGGAAGCCACCGCCGCCGTTTTTGCGGCCCTTTGGCGAGCAGGAACTTTTTAGGAGCTGAGAATCTGCCCAAGGGCCGGGGGAGATTTTCCTCCTCGGGATGCGAGAACCCAGAGCTGTTTTACTCCGCGATAAAGTCCACAGAAACTTTGGGGCCGTTCTCGGTTCCGGCGGCTCGGGGCTGCTTTCCCGGGAACCGGGACCGAATCTCCCCGCCCAAGGATCGTCCCCGGCTCGTTCTGCCTGCTCGGACAGAGCCGCGATTTCTGGTTGAAGGGTTTCACTCCCCGGTGGCTCAATTAACCGGATTATTGTCTTCCTACAGAGAGAAATCAGCTCGCGTTCGGCTCCAGCCTTGTCCCTACTCATCCCCGCCACCAGCAAATTTAACATAAACCTCTGCTAAAAAAAACAAAAACCAAAAGACAAAACGCCGCCCATTTGTAGAAATCGAGCCTATTTGCTCCATAATCTCCTCCAGGAGGGTGGAGAAGGCGAGCACAAGCAGGAATTTATTTTTCCCCTTTTATTTTTGTTTCTGCTCCATAATTTTTCCATCACCCTCCAACATTTTGCGGCGTAAATTCCCGCATCGCTCCGCCGGCTAACGAACCGCCACCAACCCCTCTTATTTTAAAAATAAATAACAGCCCGGACAGGGGGTTGCGAAGTGCTTTCCCCGGTGTTTCGTTGTGCGCCCTGGAGAAGGGAGGTTTGTTCCGTGCCCCGGCAGCATCCCTGGGAGGACGGAGGCTTCTCCGCGGAGGGGAGAGGCAGGACCAGCACGGCAACATTCCCCTCCAAAAAATAAAAAAATGGGCTCGCAATTTTCATTTTTTGGTTGGTTTGTTTTGGTTTTTAAAAAAGAAAATTAAAAAAAATTTAAAGAGAGAGAGGGAAAGATGGATAGAAAAAGAAGGAAAGAAAAAATATCCAAGCACCGAGAAAGCCTTTTGAGTTTGAGGGAATGAGCCCAGAGGAAGGTCCTGCCCCGTGAGAAATGAGGGGGATCAGGGGAGGTCTGGGCAGGAGGGCGCCGGGGCCGGGCTGAGGGTTCTCTCGGCACAATCCAATGTTCCTGCTCCGATCTCAGGCCCTCGGGACGGGGAAAAGCCGGGCCCGGCTCGGGAACCCCCTCGGGCAGCCGCGGTTAAAATTGACGGGGGTGCAGAGCAAATGCGCTGTGAGCCCCACTCGGAGCCGAGCCCCTGAACTGGGTCACCCCCTCTTCTGAGGGTAATTCCTTCCCTGCTCTGACCTGGCCTCTCTTCCTCCCTCTCTCAGTGAAAGAAGAAGGGGACCGAGAGATCTCCAGCTCCCGGGACAGTCCCCCGGTGCGGCTGAAAAAGCCGCGCAAAGCCCGCACCGCCTTCACCGACCATCAGCTGGCCCAGCTGGAGCGCAGCTTCGAGAGGCAAAAATACCTGAGCGTGCAGGACAGGATGGAGCTGGCCGCCTCCCTCAACCTCACCGACACGCAGGTGAAAACGTGGTACCAGAACAGAAGGTAAAAATGCACCGCTCCCTCCTGCCCACAGCGCCGGGATCCCGCCCTGCTCCCCTCCCCGGCCGCGCACCCCGAGCCAGGCAGGGCTGTTCACCCCACAACCACCCCGTTCCTCCTGGCACCAGCACAGGGGTGATGTCCGGCCCTTCCCCGCCTCTCCCGGGGCTTTTTACCCCGACGTCAAGGGGAGAAAAGCGACGCCGAGCAGGGCGGGTGTGGGGCGGGGGGGACAATCCGTGCCCCCAGCCCCGGCAAGGAGGGGAGGCAGGACCGGGCGTGCAGCTAAACACAACAGCATAACACATCGGGCCATTAATAATAGATACCAATTACTGCTTTGGGCATCAATAATTAACACCCTTTACAGTAATTACACAATTATTATTATGATGAATAATTTACTGGTGGAAATAGGTTTTAGCGCTTCAGCGACAAATCTGTAAAAGGGCTGGCGACGTGGTGGCTTCATGGGTTTGTGGGGACATCGCCAGCCCCGACCATTGCCATGGCCACCAAACGAGGGACCCCCGGCTGCAGCCCCCGCCCTGTCCCCTCGCTCGCTGCAGGGTTTTACCCTCCCTCCTCACCATTTCCAGTCCCATCTGCAAAGATCCCACCACGTCGGAAATTTGGGGAAGTTTAGGGGAGGCGGGGGATGCTGTGATCACCCCTTTTCTCCCCAAATCCTTCCTGCAAGGACACGCCAGAGCCCAAACTGTGCTCCCAGCCCCTTCTCCAGCCCGGCCCGCCGGCGGCGACATCCTGGGGCCGGGGCTTCTCCACGAGATCCGGCACACACACATGATTATATATATATATATGGAGCTATATAAATATATATATATATAGATATATATAGACATGTCTATACCGATATATACGCATATAAAAATGCATACATATATGTATGTATATTTAGACACAGAGATGTGATAGATAGATAGATAGATAGATAGATAGATAGATAGATAGATAGATAGATAGATAGATAGAGATACACACACACACATATATCTGCCGCAAACGAATTCTCCGGGACCCTGCCCCACGCCTGTCCCCCCGTGGGACTCCCGCAGCCTCCCGAGCGGCCCTGCCCAGCCCCGCAGCCCCGGCCCGGGGAGAGGCTCCCGGAGCCCCGGGCCTCGGGCCGGAGCATCGCGGTGGTCGCAGCATCCGCGCCCAGCTCACGGATCCCCCCCATCCTCGGTTCGTGTGACAATCTGGGATTTACACCCCTAGGAAGGGATTGAAATGTTTGTCGCGATTTTTATCGCTGGGATCCACGTCCCGCCGTTGGATCCCAGCCGGGCTGTGGCTCCGGTGCCCCCGGGAAAGCTCCGTGGGCGCTCACTGCGGGCTGAAGGCGGCGGGAACGCCAGGGAGATAAGCTCCCTCCCCCCATTAATGGGGTCTGCATCCCATCCCATCCCATTAAATCCCATCACATCCCGTCCCATCCCGTCCCTGCCGTGCTGGGAGCCAGGGTTGGAGCGGGGATGCGCGATGAGAGCAGAGCCGGGGGAAAAGGGATATGCAAAGGGTATAAAGAACCCGGGAGCGGCTTTGGGAGCATCCCTCCCCTCCCTGACCCCTTCTCTCCACTTGCCCCCCCCAGGACCAAGTGGAAAAGGCAGACGGCGGTGGGCCTGGAGCTGCTGGCTGAGGCTGGCAACTATTCAGCCCTCCAGAGGATGTTCCCCTCGCCCTACTTCTACCCGCAGAGTTTGGTCTCCAACCTGGACCCCGGCGCCGCCCTCTACCTGTACCGCGGACCCAGCGCGCCGCCCCCCGCCCTACAGAGACCCTTGGTGCCCCGCATCCTCATCCACGGACTGCAGGGCGGCAGCGAGCCCCCGCCGCCCCTGCCCCCGCTGCCCGGCGTGCTGCCCCGGGCCGCGCAGCCCCGGTGAGCCCCGGTGAGCCCCGGTGAGCCCCGACCGCCCGGGCACCCCCCGGCCCGGGGTGGGGGCTGGAGGGGCCACCCCACACCTCTGGGGCCGAGAGCAAGAGACTCCCACTCATCCCCAAATATATATATATATATATATAAAATTATAAATGAGACCACCCCCTCCTTTTTTAAAATAATATATAAAGAATGCAAGAATCGAGGACAGGATGGAGCCGGCGGAACTGCCCCTTACCCCGCGGGGCACTCGCCACCTTTTACCCCCTTGTGCCCCCGACGGGCAGCGGGGCCGCTGCGTGTCCCCACCCCGGCGTGGGACGGGCGGGGCCGGATGCTCCGGGGGGATTTCGCTTCTCCGCCCCCTCCCCAGGAACAGGCAGGGGAGACGAGCCACACCTGCCACGGGCGGCTCCGGGGAGACCCCTCCCCGCTTTCCCGGCTCCCCGGCCGGGTCCCGCCGCCGGGAAGGACCGTGGGGTGGCCGGGCCGATGGCCCCAGAGAGACTTTGGGACGTCTGTAACTTAAATTAAAATAAAAAATACACCCCCCCAAAAAAAAAAACCCTAAAAAAAAAGTTACAAAAAAAGCGCGGTGGAATGTAAATACGGTGCAAAATGTATATGAATTATTTATTTGTGAACCCTGAGGGCGTATTTGTGTAAGTGATTCTTGTCAGTCTGTATCCCGGGGCCGGCCCGGCCGGGCGGGGGGCGCGGGGGGGGCTCGGGGCGCCGCGGCCGCTCCCGCTCCCCCCTTTTTTAAATGTGGAAATAAAACTTCTTTACAAACAAACGGGTCTCGCCTCCGCCGGCCCCTTCTTCCCCTCCCGCTTATTTGTTCTGGCGGAGCGGCCACCGCAGAAGGAAAGGGAAAAGCCAAGAGGAGTTTTCCCACCTCCCATCGCACGGAGCCCCCCACTCCCCTGGGCTCGATGTCCCCCGGGGCTCGGTGTCCCCTCTAGGCTCGGTGTCCCCCCCTTGAGCTCGGTGTCCCCCTCCAGGGCTCGGTGTCCCCCCCTTGAGCTCGGTGTCCCCCCTGTCTCGATGTCCCCCCCTGAGCTCGGTTGCCCCCTGGGCTCGATGTCCCCCTGGGCTCGGTGTCCCCGCCCAGAGCTCGGTGTCCCCTCCTGGGCTCGATGTCCCCCCACGGCTCGGTGTCCCCCTTCGGGTTCAGTATCCCCCAGGGCTCGGTGTCCCCCTCCGGAGCTCAGTGTCCCCCCCTGGGCTCGGTGTCCCCCCAGAGCTCGATGTCCCCTCCCCGGTCTCGATGTCCCCCCCCCCGGGCTCGGTGTCCCCTCCCCAGGGCTCGGTGTCCCCCTGGGCTCGGTGTCCCTCTTAGGCTCGGTGTCCCCCCTGAGCTCGATGTCCCCCCCGGGCTCGGTGTCCCCCCGGGCTCCGGCCGCAGTGCCGGCATGCGGGACGAGAGCTGGGGGAACGGTGCGCGGTGATATCCGCCGACTCCGGTGAATTAATAACGCTAATCTTAAGTGTATAATTGCCTAAGTGCTTTAAATGATCGCTTTGGAAAATGGATTGTTTCCACCCTTTAAAAGTGTCGCTCATCTGGCCGCGGCCGGCGGGCCCGGCAGCTGGTGCCCGGGACAGCCGGGCAGCGGCTCTCGGGCTCGGGGAGCCGACAGATGGGCTGCGGGTCCCCCCGGCCCCGGCCGCTCCCCCCGGCTGTCTGCGGAGCCCCCCCGGCACCCAGATCCCCCTGCCCGGCTCCCCGGGCCGGGTCCCAGCCCGCTGTCCCCGGAGCTCTGCCCCGGCACCCCCGAGCCCCGCGATTGTCGGCTCGGCCAAATGCGCAGCCACGCCTGGGGGCGAGAGCCCCCGGCCTTTGTGGATGGGGCTGGTTCTTTGCATGTGAATGGGGGAGTTTGGTAAATCCCCGGGACTCGGCTGGAGAGGAGGAGGAGGAGGAGGAGGAGGAAGGGGGGGGTCGCTCCCAGCTCGGGGTTAATGAAGTGGGAAAGGAGTCTTTCAGAGAGGCCTGCAAACAACCCCCTCCCCGGGCAACAACCCCCGTCCCAAATCCTACATGGATTGACTTAAACCCAGGGGATAAGTGCTTTAAATTAATCTCATTGAATAAGAATGAGGCCAAACAAAACTCTTTAAAATCATATTAAAAATCTATCAAAGGACAACTTGCAGTGGGTGTGCTTTTCATTTTGTGAGCCCAAAGGCAAGGAGCATACAGCAACCTTCCTCCCATTTACACAGCAGGAATGTGAATCAAAGACATTCTCTAATATTTAATTGTCCTTGTAGCCATAGCATATTCCTCCTCTTACATTAATGAAGTACAAGGCTTCGTTACACGTTGGTAATTGCAATATTTAAATTTGTCATTTCACATCTGGAAGGAGCTGAAAACTCCCTTGTACCAGCAGGTCTGAGCCAGCACCATAACACAGTGCCTGGGTGCAGTTTGTGCTACAAGGATGGTAGGAGAGAGCAGGACAGGCTCTGCCCTGGGAGGGGGAATGGCTGTTCTGGGAAAGAGAGAAGAGGGGATGAGAGAGCTGGAGCTGTTTCTGCCAGGGAGATCTCACAGCAGAGTCAGGCCTCAAGGTAAAAGAGTTCAGGGAAGACAGCCCAGGCTCTAAGCAGAGAGCACAGCACTTGTGTGTGTGGGAGGATCTCAGCAGCCTCAAAAGCTGCTGAAGGACCAACCTCAGCTCCAGCTGTGTGCAGGGACTGGGATGGGAGCCTGTGTCCCACGGCTCCCACCAGCTCTGACCCTGCACCTACAGCAGCCCCTGAGCAGGCTGCAAATGGTTCCAGAGGATGGTGCCAGGCAGGCACAATCCTGGCAAGGCCCCAGGGGTAGGACAGGCTGTGCTGGGCTGAAATTACATGAAACAAAAAAAATGGAACAGCTCAGAAGCACCAGTCCCAGCAGGGAAACCCTTGGAGTATTGCACCAGTTCTGCTCCATGGATTTCTCCAGGGTGCAAAGTCCAACAGACAAAGCTGCTGCTGGTGGTCAGGTTCTGTCAGCTCCAGGCTCTGGATCCAGACAGTGCACTGGGTTTGCCAGGACCAAACACAGACCTGGCTCCCAAGTGCTTTCCAGGCTTTTACCCAGCTCAAGGGGCACCTTGCTCCTCCCCTGGCACTGCTTTAACCAGGACCAGCACCCTTGGAACAGACACAGCAAGAGCTGCACACACAGTCACTGCAATCAGCAGAATTGATTCCAGCCCAGATATTCCATGGCTTCATCTGAGCACTAAACAAAACTCTGTCAGGATGGAAAGCTCAGAACACTGTTGCTTTTCCTGCCCTCTCCCCAGGTTTATGGAGAAAACAAGGGGCTGTAAACTGGGATGTTCTGTTGCTTTCTACCCTGCCTAGGTATGGTGTCCTCAGCAGCCAGGGACCTGTGTCCTGGGTCTGACCCTTGCCCCAAGGTGACCTCCTTGCTTTTTCCTAATCCAAAGCCTTGCAGTGTGAACTCAAGATGCTCCAGTTGCAGAGGAGAGGAGGATGTGAGCTCCTACTACAGGTAAAGGACACAGAGCCTGAAGGGAGCTGAGAAAACACGAGAGCATCTCCTGCAATCTCGGTGTGAGAGCAGGGAAGGCAAACCCCAACTGGTCTGACTCAAGCAGCTTTGTAGAAAAGTTACACACTGCCACTATTGCCACATCAAATCCAGGGACTTCAAGCTGCAGGGCAGTGAGGGCCTTGCCCTCCACCACAATCCAGAGAAGGAAACGTGACCAAAGCTGCAATTCCATTGACACTGCCAAACCCAGCTCCCCTCCAGCTCCCACCCAGCCAAGACCCCCTCAGCACACACCACCCACCTCAGAGCAGGAGGGGACAAACTCAGGAGCAGTTCAGGGCAGCACCCACCTGTTCCATGCCTCAGGAATTCACTGTCAGCCCCAGCTGCTCCTCTGGCATTGGGTGCTCAGAGGATTTGGAACCTTTGCACACACACACAACACCCTGGTCCTGCTGCAGGTGTGGGGATTTGTATGTGGTGGAAATGCTGGAACTCTACAGCAGCTCACAGCTCCAAGCACCACACCCTGCCCTGCCAGAATGAAAGGATGATTTGAGTAAAATCAACCCCAAACCTACCAGGTTCTTCCTGAATTGAGTGGTGCACAAGGGTGAAACCAGCTCAGAGCCAAAGTGGAGCTGCCCAAGTGTCAATAAGGGCAGAATTTGACTCCTGCCCACCCAGCCACAACTCAAACACATTTTGCTCATCAGCCTTCAAGTTTACTAGGAGGAAACTTGGCTTAACTTCAGGTGCATGTGAATTTCTTTTAACACTTTCTTATTAACAATCTCCTTCCCTAACCACACAAGCAATCCAGCCTTACCTGCTGAAGATGGTGAAGCTGAAAGAAAAAGGCACTCATATTTTTAAAAAAATCATTTTATCCATCATAACCATTTGAACTGTTTCATGCCCAGTTAATAAAGGCAGCAATGAGATCTCCTGATGTCTCTCACCTATGTGCTGTGGCCTTTTTTCCTGCTATTATGAATTTGCCAATAGTCCCTATTAATTCCTACGTGACAGTCAGCCAGGAGAAGGTCATGTATTTTCCCTTCATGCACAAGATCATTCCCAAACTTGCACTCTCTGCATCATTCTGAGTCATTTTCATCCTCAGGGGTTTCTTTTCTGTTTAAGTTGACATTTGCCTTAAACCTGATTGCTCTTCCAAATAGTTCTCATAACAAAATCAGGTGGGCTTTATTGTTTTTTTTATTTTAAGCTAATCTAATAAATGTTTGTAATTCATTCTCTCTGTAAAATCATGGTTACTTTGATACTGGAGCCTTTTTATCATCTTTCAGAAGTGTTCAAAAAAGTATTGCAGTGAAATCTGAGTGTTTGATAATTGCCTGGGAGGAAATAAAAATTCTGGTTTCAAAAGTTACCTTCAGAAATTAAATACTTTGGGATTGACTGCTGCTCTCCTACAGTCCTTTGTATGACTCAACACAGCCCAAAGTAGGTGCCCTCAATTCTGCATTTACAAGGCATCATTTTCATCTGTTTATACTCCTTTTTCAGTACTTTTCTTCCTTCTGACATCTGAAATTGCCACTATTTGAGCACTTTCTGCTCCTGCATTAATCATGTCTGGCTCAGGTCATGGGTGGGCTGCTTTTCCTCATCCCTCTCCTCGAGGAAGGCACGTGCAGGGAGCAGAAAGTTGAGTTTTGGCTGGGTTTGTGCTGTTCTCACCTGTGCCTTGCTTGGTGTTTGTGTTCCAGGAGGGGCTGGAAGAAGCAGAGGGAGGAGCATGGAGACAGGTGAGTGCTCACCTGCAGGAGCTGGGAAATCTCCTGCAGGCTTTGGGGGCACTTCCCCACTCACAGGGCAGTCTGGGTTTCATTTCACACACTGTGGTGAACAGTGCCAGTCCCAGCACACATCCTGCACCAGTGTCCCAATTCCCTGATGGCAATGGGAAAAGCAAGAAGTGAAATCCATTAGCTCAAAAAAAGAGTCAGGCAAGGCAGAGAACCCCAAAAGGCTGGGTCACTAGAGCCTGCAAAGGCTTTCATGTTCAGAGAGGTGAGACATCTCATCCTCCCTCTGTGTTAATAATCAGGAATGACAACATGCTGCAGGCAAGGAGAAGTTTGGAGACTGCTGGATTCCACTCTGGCTCCTTCCCACAGTGACAGTGTTTGTTCCCCAGCTCAGGAGCTGTGACAGGAGGTTCTGTGCCCATGAGCTCTGCCCCAAAGGGACCCTTTGTCATCACACTGAAGAGTTCTCCACAATCCTGCCACTGGCATCGTTGCAGGTGGCAATTCTGACTAACAGTGACCAGGGACAGACCTTGGCCAGCACACAGAGGACAGCAGAGGAGGTGGCAGCAGTGTGGCTTCATTACCTGAGACAGGAGCAGAAGTGCTGCTTTTACAGTGACAGGACAGGGCACATTCCCTTTCCATGGTGCTCCTGGGACACCTCTCCTGCCACATTTACCTGGCTAGAAACAGCAAATGAGGAACTGTCAAGTGTTCCTTAAACAGAAAAGCATCTCCTGCCTGCCTAAACTTGTCTCACTCTTATGTTGCACACACATCACATTTCTCTGAAAATCATATTTAACCATTTTTTAATTTTTCTTGCTAAAAAACCACCTTAGGAACACGGTGCATCTCCAGGAGGCCACATTCAATTGCAGCAACAACAGGACACGCCTAAATTCCATTCCACTTGGACCTATGGAATGAAGGGGAGGAGGCCAAGATCCCCAGGATCCCTCCCACATTTGCCTGATAAATTGAAACACTCCTCAGTTGATTTGGCAGGTCACCCTGACCCCCAGCTGAGGCACTCGAGCAGCTTTTACAGCCAACGACTGGAAGGGCCTGGCTTATGTTGGAATCTGCTGGTTGCCAGCTTTTCTCTGCTTTCTCTTCTTCTTCTTCTTGACCTTGGCTCCAGCAGTGTCCATCCCACTGGAATATTCAGAGCGCAGGATCTCGGCAAGGCGGCGTTTGCCGTGGGTCTTCTTCAGCAGGTCAGACCTGGCCAGGGGAAAAAGCAGAGGAATTCAGGAATTCAGGAATTCAGAACCCCTTCTCCTGCTGGGTGGGTTCCTGTAACACCACTGACAGTTGTAAGTTAGAGAAGGAGCAGCTCCCTTTGCTTGAGGCTTGATTTGAAATTCTGCCTCGTGCAAAATTAGGTATTGTTGTGACAGCTTTTCACAAAGGTGGCAAAATATCCTGGCGTTTTTCAAAGCAAGCCTTTGTTCTGTACAAATGCTCTTGCAGGGCTGGTGGGGAGAAGAAGGGAAGCTTGTGTGCCTGAAGGCTGATGAATGAAGTGACACAGCAGTTTGGAAATAATAATAACAATAATAGTAATAATAATAATAATGATAATAATAATAATAGCCCAATGACATTGAACAATGGAAACATTTTATAAACAAAGCTCAAATCCAGAGCTTGAAAACACAACCCCCTCCCAACCAAACCAGGGAAAAAATTAGAATGTCATGAGTCTAAACCCAACAAATCCAACAGATTTTCTTTTTTTGCAGTGTCCTGCAGCCATCACATGAACCTCACAGCTTCCCTCTCCAGAGATTTGCTTTTGTAGCTGCATTTTGCCTGGCCACCAAACTCCAACATAGATGTCCCTGCAGCCCTAAACTGCCAGTTATAAATATAAAACCCCACTCAGCATTTTCCCACCATGAGTTCTGCCACTGTCCTGCTCTATAACCTTGGGCAAATCTCACCCTCAGTTATTTCAAACACGATCTCTGGGGTGCTGGACCAGTCATTCCCATGGTCCTGGGCACATCAGGGTGTCCACAGCCCCTGGTGTTGGCATGTCCCACTCTCCTCCTCATCACCACAGAGTCACACACTGGTTTGGGTTGGAAGGGACCCTGAACATCATCTCATTCACCTGAGCCCCTTCCAGCCTGGCCCTGAACAGGGTGCACCTCTCTGAGCAAGTTCTAGTAACAGAGCTCAAGTTTTTCCAGAAAAACAGAACAGAATCTGCCTGTCCCTCTGAACATGAATGAACCAAAGAGCAGCCCCACAGCCACACCAGTGAGCTCTGGTGACAACACAGGGACTCAGCAGTCCCACAGGTGACACCTCAGCACTGCCTCAAAGCCCCTTCAGGTGTCCAAACCCATGCTGGGCTTTGAAGAGAAGGAAGAATTTCTGGCTGCAGCAATGGATCAATGCAGTCAATAGGGGAAAACAAGGGAAGTGAACTCTTGGCTGCCTGGGGCATTTCCTTGCTCCCTTCCCACAGCCTGTAAAGGTGTATCCTCTGCTCAGCCCCCTCCACCAGAGGGAAAAGTTTCTATTTCACACTTTGACTGTTGTCTCCAAGCATTTCCTACAGTAATTCCTGGGTTTCCAAGCAACAGACCAGTTTACTTAACAACAGGGAACTCTCTGCTGCAAAAGAACAAGGAATCCACCAGTAGCTGCAGGGCTGAGCTGCAGCTCAGCAGGGAGGTTGTCCAACACTTTATTATCAATCAGGTGAAATTGCTGCCCAATTAGTAAATCAATACTCCCTGCTGAGGTGATCAGCTGTACACAGAAAAACAGGGATGCAGGGAAAAGGGAGATGTCTCCCTCTAACCCAGGGCCACAAAAATCAATGGAGTTGTGCTGTGGAACCTGTGCTCATCATGGACAGGAGAAAAGCAGCTGTCAAGGCCCCGTTTAACCAGGAGATGGAAGAGCTACAGGGAACAGCACCAGCCTGCAGTGACAGCACACCAGGGAACTGCACCAGGTCAGCAGCTCTGATTCCTGCTGGAAAGCTGTGAATTCCCCTCTCTGCCCAGCTGGTGACAGTCCCTGGGGCTCTGCCAGAGCAGCAAGATAACCACAGGCACCTTTCCTCACAATGACCAGCAGAACTGAGCAACTTAACACTCACCCCCTGAGCATCCTTGGGCAAGGTATTGAATCTCTTTGGCCTCCATGTCCATTCTCCCACCTCCCTGTGTTTTCCCTGTTACTGAGGGCTGGTGGGATGGGAATTTAAGGGAGCTGTGTGGTGATACTGTGGCAAAAGGCTTCACAGAAAGGCTGTAAATGGAAAGATGCATTTGCAACACAGACAGAAGCCATGCTCCCATCACTGGGAAAACATGTGGATTGTGAGCATCTCTTGCTGTGATCTCATGTCTAGGTATCACACTCTACTGAGGCAGAGGAAGGAATGGAAGACTCAGGTTTAGAGCTGCCTGTGCACATCTGTAATTAAACTGCAACACAAAAGCTGGCACCAAGACCCTCCACAGAGAGACAATAAGGAAAAAGAGGAACTGTCCCCAGATGACTTTGTTATCTCCTGAAAGGCTGGAAAAGACCAGAGCAAAGTTTTAAAGGCAAAAAACCCCAACCTGTTCTCCTCCAGAAAACTGGAATGATTTAATTCACTGTTTAAACATGAGAAACTTGTAAATCTTACTAATTACATCACTGAATGATGAAAAGGTAGGAGAGGAACATCTGGAAGAAAAAGTGTCCAGTGAAGGAAAGAGTAAAATCCTCCTTTCTCTACTTCAGTTCCCTTCTACACCCCCTTACAGAGCCACTCCCAGCACTCTGCTCTCCTTCCCCACTCAGGAGCCACAGGGATGTTAGGGATGCTGGTACTGCCCACCCTCCACCCTGAGGAAATCTGAATGATTTGGACTGATCCCTTCTCCTGGCTCTTGTTTGCTGGCTCAGAAGATGCCCCTGCTCATCTTTTCACCTTGGTGTGGGTGAGCTCGTTCTTGGAGGTGTCTCTCAGCCTGGTTGGCATCACTGCCTGTTCCTTTGTCTTGCTGTGTGAGATGCTGCTGCAATGCAGTGCACAGGTGTGGTGACCTTTAACCAACTCCCAGCATCTGCAGCAGCCAAAGGCTCCCAAAGTGCTCAGCTGAGGGAGGAGGAGGAGGATGAAGTTCTGACGCACAGTCCCAGAACTCATGGTGTGTCTTTGGAGGAGACCCGAGGAGGCAGTTCCATTTATCAGAAAACATTTCAATGTGGATTGCACCATCAATCTGCCTGACAGCATCTCCAACAGCTCCTTGACACTGTGCCAGCAGCAGAGCTGGGTTACCTCTGGGCCAAGGCTGCTGCAACACCTGCTTTTCCTACTTACAGCATTGGATGAACCATCTGCAGCCAATGCAACCCTGTTTGGGTTGGTTTTGCTGCTGTTGTTTTTGCAGAGTGGGGGCAAGAAATCCATCAGCAATCCTACACTGCTCTCGACAGGTCAACAGATGGCCCAGGTCCTCTGCTCCCAGCTGATGCAGACGCTTGAGAAGATTGAGGAAAATTATTACCCAGGCAGAATGAGCACCAAGCTTGTTCCAGAACACTCAGGGAAGGGTGGTCTCCACACTGGGATGTGCTGAACAGCAAAGCCCACCTAACCCTACTGAAGTCAAATGCATTTCAGCCACACAGAAACCCCAGTCTCACTTTCACTGCCAGCCCTTGGTCTTCAGCCTATGGAAAAGGACAAAAGCAGCACTGGGAGGGGGAACCTCCCAGGATTCCTGCTTCTGTCAGGCCCCTTCCCAGCCTAGAGGACAGAATGTATTTCAGTTAGAGAGAGATGATAATTTTTGGTGCACAGCCCCCAGCACAGAGGTTTTCCAGCTCTGTGTGCAAGCACTGTTAACTTGATCAGGGATGGAGCAAAAGCTCTGTGCTGCAGCCACAATGGAACAGGACAGTAATAAAGGGCATTGCTGTATGCAGGAAACAATCAGATGGATTTTACAACTATAAAACTTTAATTTCATAAGAGGATTTCTTTCATAGCATCATGAAACCATCACCTGTGTCCCTGAGGTGCCTTAATGAAGAGTGATGGTGATGTTTCCTTTCACAGCAGCCATGTCTTACTCTCATTTTTGGCTCCATTTGCCCATGGATGCATGCTCTTACCTGAGCTCCAGCTTGGCTTTCTAGAACAGACTGCCCAAACCAAGTGAAATTCCCAGTGGGCAGAATTCCAAAGTTGCATTTTGACTAATTAAGTGATATCAGGAAAGCTCTAAACGTGCACATAAAAACTGGCAAGCAAAATGCTTCTAATGATGAGACAATTGCTGTGCAGGGGGGCTGCAGCCTTGAGTCACAAGCCCTGTATCAGTCTTTCCAAAATCGTCAGTGCCAAGATGTTCAAAAGTGGAACCAAGGATGTGAGGTGGGAGAGAAGGTCAAAGGCTTCGAGTCTGCACCCAAAGGAAACTGCTGCCCTGGCCATGTGGAGGACACAAGGTCTGTTTCCCAGGAGCTGTCTGATTCTATCTGACCATGCTGAAGAATGAATTAACACAATGATCTTGCAGCCAAAGCCTTCAGGCCATGCCCATCTCCATCAGAGCAAAGGCACTGTGATAATGAGGTACAGCAGTGCTCAGATCCCATTTTACCTGAGGGTTGGACTTAAACTCTGAAGCACGAGGGAGTTTTCACTTTTGTTTTTACATCACTTTTTGCATATGCTGTAGCAATTCTTGATACTCATAAGTAAATTCAATCTTTCTGAGCATTTATTGAATCAGAGATTCCTGTAGCAAGGAGTTCCACAAAATCAGCTGAACTAAAGAGTCATCTTTCTTTGTAATGGCTTGAACTCACAAAAAAGCCAAATTAAGTTGCAACTCCTCACTGCAGTGAAAGCCTTTGGGGGCACACACTGGCCTTCCTGATTTCAAAGGGAAAGCAGACCCTCAGTTGCCACAGATTCCCACTGATCCAGAATGCAAAAGGCTGAGCAGCACAGGGATGCATGATGGAATGGCAGTGGGCCTTTGGCATTTGCATTGTGAAGGAGTTAAAAGACAAGTCTATCTGGCCTGTCAGCCACTTCCTCAGCGTGCTGCGACTCCACAGTGAAGCAAGGACAGCTAATCCCTCAATGGAAGTGGGATCAGCTTCCTTGCCTTACCCTGCAGTCAGAGCATGAGCCCAGACACTGACTAAGCTGATGTACTGTAATTCAATATGCAGTATCTGGTTCGTGTGCTCATCTCTCACCTAAACACAGCCCTGCAACTTTCACAAAACATCCAGCAATTATTTCTCTGTTTTCAGATCGGGTTTTGCAAGATGCACTGCAGCTGAGGGGACAGCTGGTTTGCACAAAGACCTCTGAAAAATACATGGAAGTTAAGGTGGGCACTGAGGAGAGGCTGCTCCCACTCTGAGCACTGAAACATCACTCACCTGGCTGCTCCCTCTCTCTGTCTCACCTTCCCTGAGCAGGCTCTCCAAGGAGGCGCCAAACATAAAAGGAGACTTCAAAAGAAATGAGAAGTTTTCTTTGTCCTCTTAAGGAAACATTTAATGATTGCCTTTACCCCACTTTCAACCTGGAGTGCCTGCTCTTTATTCTCCAGGCAGGTGCTGAGAGATGAGGCTTTAGTGAGCAGCCTGATTAAAAACCAGTATCGGATGTTGGGAGACAATGTGTAATACGACAACCAACACTCACGGCAGCATGTGAGAAATGGAATTAAAAAGATTGCTCTGTGACTGTGCTGTTATAATTTCAAGCCTTGCATTTTACAATTAGAAACCATTTGTCTTCTAAAAGGCAGGCTAAGTTTTGCTTTCTGCTTTGTCAGTGTGAAATCAAAAGCAATTCTCTAAGTTAATAGCATTATCTTGGATTTATGCAAGTGCAGACTGAATTTGAATTGATATTCACTTTCTCTAAACTATCCTATAAATACTAATACACCCTCTCTCTTTATTTATTTATTTTTTTAAGCACACACACAGAGAAAGCTGATCAGAACCAAGTTTCACAGGCAGGAACAATTGTTGCACATCACAACTTTGGCAAGTTTTTGCAGGGTTTTAACTTTGCAGATGCAAAGCTGGAGCCTGAGTTGTGATGGAGCTGTGCAAAGTCTGCCTACTTTCCTTGAGCTGCAATTCTGTGATCCACGTGCAAATGAGCTCTCAAATCACTCTCAGACCATTTGTTCCAACACCTCCACATCCCCCAACCCTGCGTGTAAATACCTACTGTATCCCGAGCTTGTCTGTGCTATAATGGGATGAAGACTTGGGGAGGAGGAACCCCCGTCTAAAAGAGGTTTGTAACAAGAGAAAAAGTCGCTCTAACAGAGTAGCAACATCACAGGAACAGAGAGAGGCATTGTTACAGGCCAAGTAATCCTGTGACACGCTACTGTCAGTCATAGCTTGACACCCTGCTGGGCCAGCAAGACATCAAAGCCCACCCCATACCATCTTACATGCTCTTTATCAGCTAATCAGGCTATTCTTCCCGAAATAAAGCTCCGTTAAATCCCCTGCTCACAGGGGCATTCCCATCCTGTTGCCCATCTGCTGAGGAGGGTCAGCTGGAGCAGGAGGCAGAGCAGTGGTCTGTCCCTGGTGGCTGCTGAAAGCAGGACAATGCAGGCTCCAACTTTTTATTTTAAAATCCCTTCTCCTTGCATTTTTTTCTTTTCACAGGATAGGTGCAAGAGGAGTGCCTAGCCCTGGAACAATTATGTGGATTAGTGCTTTAATTGCATGGCTAAGGTTTGCTAACGGAGTTTGTAGCAACAATTACATGGAAAGAGTCACAACTGATGCAAAGAAAAAAGATTTTTCTTCTTTGAATTATTGCAGTGATTTTCCTGGCAAGGCAGAGGTTTGGATCCTGACATTGCCACTAAGGAAGAGAGCATGTCCCTAGCACTGTGATCCCAAAAGAGAGGATGATCTGTCCTGTGGAACCAACTCAGAGCAGGCAGGATCAGATGCACTGAGCACCTCCAGCTCCTTTGCAAGCACAGAAGAGGGTTCAGGGCTCCTCCAGCAGCATCAGGGAGTCTCCAACTCCTTACACAGACCAGGAGTACCCAGAATAGCCCTGAGCACACACTAGAGGGGATAGAGCAGCAACTCTGGGCTTGCTGCAGACTATTCTCAGGAGAGATGCCTCAGGATTTTGCAGAAATTCTTATGCCAGAAAGACTCACACCTCCAGGTTTGCAGAAGGATCATTTCTACCACCAGATCTGCTTTTTGAATTACACTCAATTCCTGGAGCAAGCCCCACCACCTTGAGGAGCACAGCCCAGTGTGTCACACTGTGCTCCTTGGCTCAGGAACATCAGACTGACCTACCTTTTTGGTGTTGGTTTGGTTTTCCTCTTGGAGCCTGCAGCTGGAAGAGCAGTCAGGTTCTGGGGGGCATCTCTCAGCCCAAAGCTCTTGGCCACATGACCCAGGTGGAGAGATTTGATGTGGAAGATGTGCTTGAGTTCCTTGGGATAGGTGGTGTAGGCACAAAGGAAAGACTGAAGTGCTGAGGGGAAGGAAAAACAACAGAGAATTCTGTTTGCTGCTGCATTTATATATATATATTTATATAAAAGATTCAGCTGTTCCAGCTGGAAGGACATTGGTCTGGTCCTTTGGGACACCTTCTGGTCAGCAGCTGGCAGAAAAGGTTGGCATGTTAAAACCCTGAGAAGGTTGCACAGTACTGGTACAATCCCAGAAGGGGAAGGTAGGTGCTGGGGAGGTGTCAGGAACTGAAACAAAGCTCCAGCTGCACTGGGTTTGCCTCCTGCAAGGCTGCTCCTCTGGCCACAAAAGGCGAGTTTGTGGCACATCTCTCAAGAGTCACTGACACTGAGTGGCAGCAGATATGAGGGGAGTGGGAACAGAGGTGCAGGGATGAAGAGAGAGAAGCATGGAGAGGGTACAGGAAGACTCCTCTGATATTAGAGTCCCAGTAGTCCATGCATTTTTCACCAGTTACCAGCTAGTCCCTTATAAATATCTGAGAGCCGGATGGATTTCCTGACTCATCAGCACACTGAGAACAGAGCTCACCTTCTCAAAAGGGAAAAATAATAGAACTGTGTGCAAATTTCCCTTCCCATCTTTATATTCCTGTAATGCCCTTCCCTCAGGGCTCATTGCTCTAAAGACAATCATCCACTAATATGAGCAGTACCTCTGCTCCTCCCCATCCCCAGAACGTTAACTACACCCGGGCTGGCCCCTGCTCTGGGAATACAGGGACTTCCAGGAAGGAAACTCTGCAGCTCAGAAAATGCCTCCCCTCAATCCCCTGCTGCTCCTCTGCTTGCTAAACCTCCTGTGTCTCCCCAGCCCTCACTCCAAAGCAGCACCTGCATCTTCCTCTCCCTCTCACTCCCGACAGCAGTGAGCTCTAAACTCTCACCTCTCCTGCCCTTGCCTGTTGAGCCACCGGACCAGCAAGTTTGCCCACAGCTTATGGCTAATCTCTTGGCAGCAGCCGGAGATTGGAGTTTATGAACAGTAATAAAAATGTCATTTTAGCAGATCAGCTCCTGGAAGGACCCAGGGAATCCATCAAAGCTCTGTTTACTGAGCAAAGCGAACTCCTTTTCCCAATCGATGAGAAGAAAAGATTGAGTTTTTTGCACCTTCTTCCCAATTTCACAGTGCTGCTCTTTTAGAGGCTTCTGAGCACCCAGAGACCTGTGTTTTCCCAAAAAAGAGAATGCTAAATTCCAAATACTGTCTCAGTGTCTCGTCTGAAGGCCATTCTTCTGAGGGCTTATAAACCAGCTCAAATGCTCTCAAAAACCCTCTTCTGCTGCTTTTTTTTTTTTCATAAAGTTACTGGTCAAATTCACCTATGAGAAGGTGTAACTCTTCAAAGGGAACAATAGGAACTTGCTCCTGCTTTGAATTCAGTCCCATTGGAGCTAATACAGCTGTCTGCCTCAGAGCATTTGAAATGGCTGATACTAAAGATCCTGTTATTATGAAGGCTGAGCTCACCTCCCACAGTCGTGCAGAGAGGAAAAGCTGCTGCTCCCAACTCAAAGTGTCAAAGGCTCCCCTCTTCCCAAAGTCCTGACAGACATCTGCCAGATCCAGCTGTGAGTCAGAGCACACAAAACCAGGGAGGCACTAACCCAGAGCTGAACTGAGAGCCTGGCTGGACCTGCAGGTCACAATCCTAGCCCAGGAAACTGCCTCACCTCCAGCAGCTCAGAGCTGAGATGTTCATTACAGCACCCAAGAGGCTGAAATGAAGATCTTTGTGGATGAGATTCTTTTAAAAATCTTTACTGTCAGGTCTTTAGACCTCTCAGTGTTGCCAGAGCTATGTTTTCTGGCTTTTATGTGCAATTAGAGTGGCCAGATACTGAAAGTTTTATTTTGTTTTTTTTAAAGTTGAAATTCTTTTATGATTTTGGGATCAAAGAGACAGAGCTTTAGGAAAACAACTCAGACTGGCAACAGTGCTGGTCAAGCCATAATTCATGTACAGGGTTCTTTATCTTGATGCCACAGGAACAAACTGCCTGAGCTGTTGAGAGTTTTTGCCACACCAACACGAGTCTGAGGTAACATGTACTGACTTGGAGTGGGATTTGGACTTGTGCTCATCTAAGACAGAGGATTTAGATTGGTCCTTTGCACCTTTGCATCCCCATTCTTCTCCAGGAAATACAAGTGTGGAAAATCAAAGGAAGAAAAGATAAAACCCAGTGTGTTGTATGTATGATGGGGGTTAGATGGGCTGGTCTGTTGTTATTTTGGACAGGGGACGAGAGAGTAATGAGACATGAAAGGGAGACAGGTGACATAACCTGCTCACCAGGCTCTGAGCTGGCAGCACTGGCCCCAGGGCATGGCCTCAGCATGGCTGGATAAACTGGGAGGCACTTTGCCAGAGCAGTGGGAGCAGGAGGGAAGGATGCACCAAAACCACCACGGATTTGAGCTCTGTGCCACTGCCCTGGGCTCCTGGGACTCTGACTCTGCTGTCCCTCTCCACACACGGGTGCTGAGGCCAGAAAGGAGGAGGCAAAATGCTCAACTGCTGGCTGTAAAACTGGGGAATGAGGAGGAGGAAAGCAGGGTTTGCTTCCTTACCCTGTCTGTAACTCAGGGGCACACAGGATCAGCCTCCTGAGCTCTTTCTGGCCCCACAGCCCCGAAATGAAGCACCCACCAACCATGCAAAGCCTTGGGATGAGCACCCAGCCCTTCCAAAAAGGGGCTCCACTCTTGGAAAGGTTCATCCTTCAGGTAGCAGGGCCCAGCCAGACCCCTCCTCCCACCCATCTCACTGCTGATCAGTCAATCAAGTTTGAAGGGCAGCACCTTCCCTGAACCGTTTGATTTGAGTGTGAAAAACACGGGACCCAGAGGCAGAAGGGGAGAGCGGGCAGGGAGCCACTCGCCTTTGGAAAGCAGGCTGCAGTGCAAACACTGCTTATTAACATTGACTAGGTCAGAAAATGGGGAAAAACAGAAAAAGAGAGAGAAACAAATGCATCTCTGGCACAGTTTCCAATTGATTGTCTGCCATGAAAGCAAAAGCCAGCTGCCATGTTAATTATTCATGATGCCTGGCTCAGAGGGGAGGAAGAGGGGCTTATGGAAGCCACTCAGCAGTGGAAAATTTGCATATGTAGATAGCAGAGTTGGAAAAAGAGGTGGAGTGCTCCTCTACAAGATAAATGGGATGCAGAACATTTCAGCATTTCCTGATGTATTTTCTGTGCTTCTTTTCTGTGGCTAAAGAAGTTATTAATGCTGAGGTCAGCAACAAGTGTGTGTGGTGGGTGTGTGCACGGTGACACTGGGTGGAGAGGAACTACAGAGGTTTTTTAGGTGTGACCAGAGTTATTCCCTGGCTGTTCCTGTCACAGGCATTTCAGGTTAGAAGTTTGCAAGGGGTACAAGAAGGTCCCAAGGGAGCAGCAAAAAAGCTCATCCATGCAGAAGGAAGGATTATGATCATGTTAGTCACATGCTTTGAGATTGTGGATTTAAAAGAGCAGCTACAAAATTACACCACACACCTGAAAACAGGTGAAAGCTGCTTGTGTAGCAAGTCCAACACTTACACTGCAGGAAGAAGGTGTTTGAAAACCCCAAGGAACCAAAATCAGCTCTGCAATTGCTGGAGGTGGGGTGAGATTTCAGCCCAGGGATGTGCAGTGGTGGGGGGAGAACAAAGAGTGAAACAGCAGAATTTCAGACACTTTGCTCCTCAATACAGCCACACATAATCAAAAGCATGCAGAATAATTTGGGTAAGCAGGTGGGCACAGGAGATACTCTGGTTGCTCTGCTGTGTCATCACCTAAGAAGGGAGTTCAACATTCAGAAAAACCAGCACCTCTGACCTCCTGAACAATCACTTCTCAAGATTCCAAACAATTTTCATACTGAACTTTTATCTAGAGAACAGCCTCCTCTTCTCCAGTTATTGTACAACTCCAAGAGCAATTTCCCCATATGGTTTTGGACCCCTTGGAAGGTGATTTCAGAAGGTGAGCACACCTGTCCCACACCTGTATGCAGGTGCACACAGCAGGTGCACAGAATGGTGAACAGGAGTGATGCAGAACATTAAAATTCATCTCACCAGGACCCCCTCAACTGGAATTGCTGCAGAACTGAAATAACTTCTACACAGGCTTAAACAGGACTTGACTCAGAGCAATGAGGAAAAATGAAAACAACCAGGAAGGGAGATGTGGGAAGAAGAGACTCAAAAGAAGAGGAAAGGCTCCAGTCCTAAATACTGTGAGCAAGAATGGCTCAGTCTCCTTCATAAAGGGTTTGCATTTTGTGGACTTGTCTCAGTAACTCATAGTCAAACTTGGCTCCTCTCAGGAGACAGTTTGGTGTTTCTTTTCCTACCACATCCCCAGCAAGATTTTAATCTTTCTCCCAAATTTGTCTTCCTCTCGATTTTCCAGACTGAGTCTCTGACCCTGCTCAGTGACAACCGCTGTGCATCCTGCTTGGAAAAGATGGCAGATCAAACCCCAGGCTTGTACACAGCCACCATCATCAGGTCCATCCCGGTTTTTATTTTTCCTGCCTTTTTGAGTTGTTGGTCCTCTCTCTTTATTCTCCCATCTTGTCTTTCAGGCTTCAAATTCACCCCTGGTGTGAACTGGAGGCACCTGATGGGAACTGCAGCAGGATGTGGTGGAGGAAGTCACCAATCCCCTTCCCAGCATGACACACACACCCCACTCCTGTGATTGGGTCAAAGCCCTTGGATGTGAGTCCCACTGAAAGCCAGGACTAAATCTCATTTGCACGTAATATGGGAACGCCAGAAATTAACATTTAATATCACCACAAAGCCTGCTGGGCCTGCCTCAACCCCCTGCAGAGCCCAAAATGTTTCTTCCAGGCCTTTTCCCTGATGCTGTGCCCCAGAAGAAAAGCTTGGCAGCCCCTGTGGGATAAGTGGAAGGAAAGTCACTGACCTTTCTTTGCCCACCGGACAGTGTCCTCGCTGGAGTGGACGTGATTCTCAAATTTTGTCTGCAGGACTGTGGCCCTCTCCTGGACTTCCTGAGGGTTCTTGCCACAGGATTTCTACCAGGGAGGCAGGAGGATTAGAGGAAAGAGAGAATTTGAGTCAGGAATAATGAAGCAGTTTACAATAGATTTAATAACAGTAAAATCACACAGCAACTACCCAGGGGCCAACAAAGGTAATCCTCTCAATATTACTAGAGGAAAAAAAAAAAATCCAGATAAAGATGTTAAAGTCAGAGCAGCCAGTGAGCTGTGTGGTGGGGAGAACAAATCAGTTTTAATTTTGTGTTTTCTAACATCTATCATGTATCTTTTCCCCTTGCTTTTCTTTTCCCTTCCCCTCCTTTTTCTTTTTTTGCTTCCAGGTACAACAGGCCAGATCCCACTGCTTGTTTCCACTGGAATTATTTACAATAACTCCCCAAGACCCTACACTAAGAGTTTCAGAGTGATACTGCAAGTTGCCCTGTGTGCACTTCCCCAAAACAGCCAGGGCAGGAGGCCATGAGATCCACAATCACCCCCAAGCTCCAGAGGAGAGACCAAATTCAGCACCCTTGAACAAAGGCAACCAAATAACTTCTCATGAATTCCAGCATGGATTTCTACATGAAGCTTCCTCACTGTCAACACATTTGACTGGAACTGCCATCACTTGGCTCCTCTAGAGCAGGACAAGCCCCTTGCACCAAAGGCAAGACAGAATAAACTTCCTCAGGCCAAAAGAGCAACTTTGCACGTGGTCCAGGGACCAGACTGTAGGATGCAGTTCAGGAAATGGAAAACAAACATTCCTGGGAGCAAGCTGTTACTGGGAGGAGAGGAGAGGCTCTCTCCCTCTCTGAGGGATCCAGGCACAGAAAGGAAACGTGGACCACAAAACAAGTGACATTTTTGATGGAAAGCTGACAGCAAAGTGCACAGCCAAGCATCCAGGCATGTGCACCTCTCCCAGAAAAGGGCCACAGTTCTCCAGAGTGACTCAGACAGGAGCCAGCATCCAAATGTGAGAGTGCCAGATCCAAGGCAGCAACTTGATACTGGTCAGACCCCTCACCCAGGCAGGGCTGACTGAATACAAACATCCAGCTCCTGGCATTCTGCAGGAGGGCTGTGCCAAGGCAGCAATCCTGTTGTTCTTCTCTGGCAGATCTGCATGCTAATGCTGCAAACCCCTCTTTGCTCTGTGCTGCTGCCAGTCCAGAGGAGCCACATCCCACTGACACCACAAACAAACCCCAGGGACGTGGGGGCTGCCAGCACCTGACACAAAATGCTGTCCTGTCCCAGATGTGCCACTCTGTACCCACAGCAAATGTGCCCAACAGAGACCTCCCATGTAGTTTAAATGCCCTGCACTGTGCCCTCTCTGGAACTCAGGATCCCACAGCTTCCAGCCACTGGGTAATTCCTCAACAAAGCAAACACACTGGGGGCTGCAGCTCCTGCTCACTCACTGCCTGGACTGGCTGTCCACTTCATCTCCAAATCCAGCCTGGCTATTTTAACACATGAACTCTCCCAGATTTCTGGTCTCTGCTGTCTCCCAGTCCCCTCAAGAACAGCTCATGACCCATCCCACAGAATCACAGCATCATTTAGGTCAGAAAAGACCTCCAAGATCTGATTGAGTCTGAACTTTGGCTGGCATCACCTTCCCAACCAAACCATGGCATGTCCAGTTTTTCCTGAACACCTCCAGCACCTTCCTGGGCAGCCCATTCCAATGCTTAACCACCCTTGCAGTGAAGAAATTCTTCCTGATGTTCCAGCTGAACTTTTCCTGGCACAGCCTGGGGCTGTGTCCTCTCCTCCTGTCCTTGTTCCCTGGGAGCAGATCCTGACCCCCACCTGCATCCTCCTGTGAGTTATCTTCCCTCCTTTTCTCCAGGCTCAGCCACCCCAGCTGCTCCTCACAGGATTCACTCTCTGGACCCTTCCTCAGCTTTGCTGACACTCCTTTCACAGGTGCCTTTGACTCCTGAAGCTGAGACTGTCCCCAGCCCAGGGGCTCTGCAGAGGTTCAGTGACCCCAGCTGGAGCTGCCTGCCCAAGTGGCCACTCCTTGCTGTCACTCCCAAGTTTCCACCGACCTGAAACACAAAACTTTCTGGCCCCGCCTGCTGCTCCCGGCCCCCAGCACTTTCCTTTTGTTAAGCCTGGCAGCACCAAGTGTCACCTTCCCAGCGCTTTTTAATATGAATGTGAAATTAGTGAGGTTTGCCCTTTCCCCTGGCGGACAGAATCCTCTGTTATTAAAAAGTAAAGCACTTTAATAATGAAAACTTTTTCTCTTTTTCCTGTGTTTTAACTGTTTAAAATTAATGAGAAAGGCATAACGGTTGTCAAAGCGATATTGAAAGCTGGGTAGCCAGGACCGAATAAGCACGAAAATCCCTCCAGAGTGTTAAATAAACAGTGCTTCAGCCCCCTCTGAATCCCTGTGTTGGTTATTGTATACATTCTGTAACAGCACTCAGAATAGATCTGAGCACCAGGGAGGCAGAAAGGTTTCAGAATTCCAATAAAGGCCTCAAATTAAAGACAGCCTGGTGCGAATTCCAGGAGAAAATTAAAGAGACCTCAAGCTTAAGTGACAGGTGACTTGCTTCTGTGTCACAACTGTCAGGGGATTTAGTGATAATATGGCAATATATTACAAAGGACTTTTCTTATTCCCCCCTTTAGGTTTCAAAATGAGGCATCTCTTCTTCCTGGTGCTGGGGGAAAATAAAAAAAAAAAAGTAAGACAAAAATGAGGGATAAAAAACTAGGTGCATAATTTCCAAAGTGTGAGGTCAGTGCAAGAGATATAAATAAATAAAAAAAAAGCAAATGGCAGGAAATATAATGTTCTCAGAAAACAGCTTCTCCCCTCCTCCCATCTCCACCTTGTCTTTTATCCCCTTCAGACCCTTGAGACAGATCTCATTTTAAAATTGCACCCTAATGGGCATGAAAAAAAAACTGTGTTTGATTCTTGTCTTCCAAGGAGGTTCATCTAAAAAACAAAAAACAACAACAAAAAACCCTCACCCCAATAAAAAAAAATCTAAATTTAAAACTGACTCAGATGCAAACTGTAAAAATAAAACCTGCCCATGACTGAGTGTCTGGACAGATCAAATAAATCAGTGCTACTGGAAGGGCATGGAAGCCATTCCATGTGCTTTACTCACACAGACAAGCTTTAATCCTGGTTTGCATGAGCAGGACAATTAATTTGAGACCTTACACATTTTTCCAAGACCCCAAAGATAAAATTCTACCCCAGAGGTTTGCTTGATCTGCTCCCCATGTAAATTTGTTCCCTCTGTTAAATAAGCAGCACTTTTGCCACCATGGAGAACTTTTTCTGCCTTGTGATTCTTTCAAAGCCTGTTATGGCAGATCCCAAACCACTGGCATTAATGACTGTGGGCAATCACAATATTTATAAGCTAAAAGAAGAAATGCAAGAGAAAAAAAGTCAGGATGCAATGTTATTTAACCAGTTTGAGACATCAGGGGAACTCCCCAATATGCCAACTCCACCAGAAAGAGATACATGGATTTCTGTCAGGAGGAAACTTCCAGTGATAAAGATGGCAGGTTTTAGGTTTGAGAGGTTGGGATAGGTACTGAAAACTTCTGATTTCATTAAGAGAACATGATAATGGAAAAAAAAAAATTGAAACACAGTAAGACTAGATTGAGATAGAAAAGTTCATTCTTAGAACAGGAAAAAAAAAAAGAAAGAAAGATGGGGAAAACCCACCAAAAAGCCTGGCTGTAACATTTCCTGCTTCCATTATACTTCAAAACAAAATGAAGGATTTTGTTTTAATAACAACTTTTTACTAACCTCCACACACCTTCTCTAGAACTCACCAAGTCCCCCTTGCCCCCCTCCATAAAAGTTGAAAGATCAAATTTATTCTCTTTGTAGGCAGGTGAACATTCACACGCCCAGACATAGCCACATATATATTTCATATACCTAAATATAAAATATACATTTTACAGGCACTTCAGCTTGCTCCCTGGCTGCACACAGAAGCCCAAAAAATACATGTTCCAACGTGGTACTTATAATGGACTTGAGTTGAGGCAATGAGAACTGAAGAGCATCATAATGAGGTTCTTGTGTGCAGGACTATAATATATACATGACTGAGAGCATGGAGAGCTGAGAGCAGAGCTGAACCTCCCTCCAATGGCAACATCCCAGTCACATCAGGTTCAGCTCCTCCTGACACCTCCTCAATCCCTCCCTGGCCCACTGCACTCCCAGCTTATTGTACTGTCCATGTGGTAAATTTAGGGAATTTAATAGAGATTAACCCTCCTGAAAACTTGGGAAATGCCCCTGCAGCTCCAGCTGACCACTCAGAGCTCCATGGCAATCTAAAACATGGAGCTAACAAACACAACAATTGATTACATTAATATATTTTTCAAGTAACTCCTGAAGGAGTCTGTTTCATATTGACAGAACTGCTGTAATTCCATCCCCATCCCCAGAATTTTTCCCATGAAGAGAAACTCTGTTCTTAAATCCCAATTCTTTCAGATTGAGTCATATAAAAACTGGGTGTTCTGTATTTCTAAGTTCCTGCATGAGATTAAAACCATCCTATACAACCACAGTGGATGGATCTCAGCTCCCAGCAAAATCCCACTTGCTTTGATGTCAGAGGGAAAAGAGGAATTTAATCCAACCTTTGAAAGCAAAAGGAACCAAATCCTCTGAGCAAGTTCCTGCATGCAGCACCTGGCATGGCAGGGCCTGCCCAGCACTGCCCAAACCAGCAACTCCTCCTCTCAAACAGGGGGCTGGGTTTGGAGCTTTTTGGGAGGAAAGGAAGAAAGCCAAAAGAAATGCATTTAAAAATTTCTGTGCTTAAACGTGTAGAGCATTTGACAATTTGAAAGCATGGTAGAAATACCAAGCTGCTCAATTTTTGGTTAGGTTTTTGTTGCTAAAAAAGCATTTTCTCCTGCCACTTTTCAAATTTAAATTCTAATTTCCTGGAACAAAACATGTTCCTTTTTTGCCCACTTCCCATGAAATAACATTTGTCCCCACATCTGGGACAGTGAATATTCTGCCCTATGTCAGTGACAAATTTAAAATACAATTTCTGCAATTGTTGAAAAAGTCTTCAAAGGAAATCTGAAGCTACTCCCACTATAAGCACATTTGGGTCAAAAGGAAAGTATTTATACATGGAACTATTAAAATAATTTCTGCACTAACAAAGCACGACTGAACTTGGTTACGAGGCGATATCCTAGGCATGATCCAGACAGTTAAAACACAGGCATTACAGGCTGAATTCAGCCAAAAACAGTGGTGGGAGAGAGCTTTAAATAGAGCTGCATCTCAGCTGAGCTCAGATCTGGCTGTGTGTGAGGTGCAGAACACTGAACATCGTTCACAGGCCGTGTTTACCAGGAACACCACGGCTCCCACCAGCCAGCGCCGGGAACAAGGCGCCTCAGACACGGGCTAACAAAAGCATGGGCAGGCAAAACAGCAACAAGAGGGAAAAAAAGAGAGTGTGTGCTGCATCATGCTTGACACATTCTTGACTTCCATTCAAAATGTGGGTTCTTGCAGGATTTAATTTGCCAGAGCGCAGCAACGCCCGAGCCATCAATTGCAAATGAGTGAATTCTGTGAATTAGCAACTTGAAGGCAAACCCAAAGCTTGCCCAAGTCAATAAAAAGGTGCCTGTCAACCCAGGGAGCTTTGTTTTAGGCTCCAAATAAACACAGATGATAAAAACCCCGATGTGACACATCACCAAATGCATTTTCCTTGTTTCTTCAGAGCCATTTGTCATCTCCAACAGTATTTTAGTGCACAAAACACAGGAAAAACAGAAACACTGTGCAGGAAGAAACACAGAGCTTTTGAATCCAGAAACTTTCCCTGTCTGTTACAAAGATACCTGCTGAAGTGTTAGCAAGCCACTGCTTTCTGGGAACAACAAAACACTGAAAACTTGTGATATAAGGTAGTTCTATAATTATTTACACTGTTTGACATCATGGATGTAAAGATAGATGCTGAGGCAGGAACACTTGTGATGTTGAACTGGCAAGTGAAAACTGGAGCAATTCCAAAGCAGCAGAATAACTCACCTTCCTTCCTGGCCTGTGCAACTTGAAGCGATCATCCTTCATCAGGCTGGCTAACACCTTCTCCATCTTCAGCTCTGAAACACTGAAACAACAAAGAGAAAAAATTACAAAAGAGAAAAAATTACTGTTTCTCCTGCTTTGAAACACAACATGGAATGAGCCACAGACTAGTAATGGAGAGTAAAATAGTTTCACAGTTCAACTTGAGAATTTATTCCTGAAACACTCAAGGTCTTAGCCCAGACACTCCCTCACCACCCCTGAAAGTGGAACTACTGTAAAATCCAAACCCCTGCTTTCAGTGGCACAGAGACACAGTTCCACCCACAATTTTGTCACTGTTTTAAGTCACCAACACACACACTTCAATTCTAGCAGAGCACCAAAATAACTGAGGGTGGACTTGCCATTCACTGAAAGTCTCCTTGGCTCTCAACCAATAGGAACTGATTTAAGAAATAAATTGGATTACACTTCCATTATTTTCATATTTTTTTTCCTTGCACTGAGAAGCATCAGGACAATTGGGAAGCACCTGGTTATTCTTTGCACCAAAAGGAACTCAAGACAGAGCTGAAGTAGCTCATAACATTAATGCTTTTTGTAAATTTGTTTTGCAACTATACAGAATAAGATCTGCAGCCTCCACCTTGAACCCAGGGGTTGTCCAACGTTTCTTTTTTCACTCAATGCCATGGACAGGAGCAGAAGTTTGGTTGTGCAACTGTGAGAAAGAGACTGAGGGACCCACAGGATGGAAACCTGCTCCAATTCGTTTGCTACTCCTGCTACATCTTGTCTCCTCCAGTTTAGCTTCCAGAGTCTCTGGAATGAGACTCAGAGCTCCACCCTCACTCAAAGGATGATACTTTCATGTTTACACACATTTATTTCCACCCATGTTAGTGACCACACTCACAAAACCAAACACTAAAACCAAAGATGTGCAAAGACACAGCTCCTTCCTCTCATAGTGACTCAAGCTCAGAGGGTAACAAAACCCTGAGGAACTTTTCCTATCAGGCAATTGTCCTGCAGCTTCCTTCCCTCTGGTCACATCATCACTCTTCCTTTCCCACAGGATCCTACCTGATTCCAGCTCCTTGCTACCCCAGGTCACAGCTCAGAGACACTTCCCAAAGGACAAACTCACCCTCCAATTCATGTATAGCCTCAAAAGCCACCTCTGACACCAGACACAGTTTGATTTCCTTCCCTGCTCTGAGAACTCACCTCCCCTCTCATCTGAAGTGCAAAGCCAAGCCCAGCCCATTAGGGATTCCACAGCATTTTTTTCTTTAAGTACAGGAGGCTCAGTCAGCTGTCCTAGCCAGGCTTCACACTGGGCATTTATTTTCATTCTGTCGACTCACATTCCTCCTGTAGGCTCAACCAGATGATTTATTCTCCAGTCCTGCTTGCAAGACACTGCTGGGTCCTGCTATGGCCCAGATAAGGAAATGCTTACAAACCTGCTTCATTTCCAAGTGAGCAGTCCTGCTTAAAGCTGCATTTACAGGACACTAGAAATTCTTTGTCCTCTTTAACACTGTCTTAAGGGGCACACACACACCCCAGGTGACAGCACAGCAACAGCTGTGCAGCTCCAGGCCATTAATATTACAGCTGCATCCAAACTGGGTCCCATTTCCAAGGGAATTACTCAGATCATAAAAGCTGATCTCTGTGGACCCAAATTTTCAGTAATGGGTAAAGGTCATGTCTAGAAAAGAAGCCAAGGAGTTCACCTGGGATTAAACCAATCTAAGGAAGAGAGAAGTCTTTGGGGTCTAACAGCTCTGATTCCTGAATTTCAGATGGTCAGAAAGCTGTCTGTGGTTTCTGACAGGAAGCATTTGCTGGTATTCTTCAATTTGTAAAGTACAGAAAGAAATTATAACAACAAGGGTATCTTCCTCTTTTCATTCCAAACTCTCTAACACCTGGCTAGCAGGAATAGATGAATCTCTGCCACACTGTGTGACAGGACAGTGTGAACCTCACCTGCTCCTCATCCTTCCCAGTTAAAGCAACAAATATCTTTACTTTTGCAATGTCAGCCAACTCAGCATCACAGCATAAGGAAAGGAGAAGGTGCAAAGGAACAGCCATCCAGCCTGGAGGTGATGGGCCAGAGTGGCCACAAGACACCCTACAAGGGAGAGCAGCCCCTCCACGTGCAGCTGGGCCACCCCATGCACTGATTCCTTCACAGAGGATGCAGAGAAAGGCGGGGGAGCAATGGGGGAGAAAGGGAAATGGAGCATAAAACGACAACTGAGGGTTTCTCTGTTTGGTTTCAAAAAGTATAACAGCAAATTAAAACATAAATGGCAACCACTTAAGCAAGAGGAAAGCAGACCTCCCCCTTCCCCCTGCAAAGGTTGCTTTGACACGGCCATGAATGAAAATGTCAAACCTTTGACATTGATTTGTCGGAGTTGTCCCCCCCTCGGGTCCTCCCCTCGCCTGGCGCGTCGCCAGCAGCAGATCCCTGAACTGGGTTCACAGCAGGGAGCTGGGAGGGAGCTGGGAAGGGGGAGCAGCACAACCCCAGCAGCACAGCAGAGCAGGGAGGGAAACGACTCGTGCCTTCACGGTGATGCCTCTTCCTTTATAAATTAGTTAGGCACTGTTAGCAGATAAAGAAATTATCTGATAGCTGTCGAGGCAGGCGCTGCGAGATTGCAGCTGAAGGGACCAGAAGAGACATAAAGGAAAAAAAAAAGTGAACCTTGCATTTCTTCTGCTTGTTGCCTCCTCCCTTTGAAGGGAAATCTGTTAGTTGTGCTTGGAGCTGAGACAGAACATTTTGGAGTCTAACCTTTTTTTTTAAAAAAAAAAAAAAAAAAAAAAAGGGAGAGAGGGAAGGTAGAGAAAACAGGAGTGTGCACGTGCCTGCACATCCACATTTACAGCTGGGCAGAGCAGCCACAACTTGCAGCCACACAAACCCCAAACAGAAAGTTGCAGAGAGAGGAGGCAGCTTTGCTGAGCCCCAACGGGAATTACTGATCTCAGCAGAGCCAAAGTGAGATCGTTTTGGCAAAGGCTAACGCTGCTTTTCCACACTGGAAGCCAAGGAGAGGCTTCAGGTACCGGTGAAAATTAATTGCGAGCGATTTCCAATTTCAAAGGCAGTCATCTCTAATTCCAAAGTGGATTTTCATCCAGGAACAAAGCCACGTCTGCTCTCATTACTTCCGACTCTCAACATTCCTGGACTTACTCCCATGCATGCTGGGGTGGGTGGAGGGGTTTAGGAAAAAACTCTGGGTCAGATGCTCATCCCCTGTAAACCAGCTCATTTACACCAGCTGAAGGCTGCAGGGACACATCTCATGCTTTGTCTTCTTCAAAATACATATTTTATGAAGTATTTACATTTCAATAAACCCACTGGGAATTTCATTTAAAAAAAAGGAAAAAAAACCCCAACAAATTAAAAAAAAAAAAAAAGAAAGATCCACAACACACATTCATCCTCGACAAAAACCCGAGACATTTAAAAATTAAGCTAAGAATGGGGGAAAAAAAAAAGCAAACTCCAGTAACTCCAGACCAAGTCAGAAGCTACAAAGACTCAGGGTAAAGGAACAGAAATGAGCAGTGCTTAAGAGGCTCGGTGACAGTCCAACACACGCTGTCTTTCGCCCTCGCACTGAATTAAATTGTCAGGATTATCACCATAATGCTCTGTTTATGAAGGGTAACGGCAATTTGTGCTGATGGCACTTGCTGCCTTGAGCTTCAAGCTGCCTTCCTGCATCTTCTCAGTAATTCATCAGCTCCCTGCTCTATCCCAGTGCCCTTTCTCCTCATCCATGTGAGGAGAGTGGAGAGGCCGGATCGTCCCTGTGCCCGTCAGGCGCTCGCTGCCTTCCCTCTGAGGATGGGGGTCAAGGAAGGCAAATTACTCTCATTTCTGCTAAGTCCTTCATCTGCAGAACATAAAACAAACAAACAAAACAAGAAAAGGCAATCCCCAGAGTTGTCTGGCTCTGAAAAGTGAAGGAAAAATAAATTCACATAAATCTCCTCCTGCTTATTCAGAGTCTTCAAGATTCCTGAAGACCACGGCCAGCTCAACAACAGGTCTGCTTAGCAGATGTAATTACCAGCCTGAGTGACACTTCCCTAAACTTGTGAAAAAACAACAACATTGCATAAAAGCTTTACCATTTAAAATAAAAAGGAAGGAAATTTCCCTCTCCTTCCTCTAACACTACCAAAATATTATAAAATAGAAAAATAGAACTTTCTACTTGGAGTTAAAAATTCACAATTATGTGGGATTTCACCTTTAAATGTCAGTGCTGTTTGTTACATGAAAAAAAACCCTGTCAGCTTAGCCTTCCATGTCTTGCTGGTGTCTGCTTAATAGATAGTTACCTGGGATGATGGATGGCTCTTTGTTAGACCACTAAATGGCTCACAGCCTAGAATAAGCCTGTATTTACTGCCAACATTTGTTTGTTTCAAGGATGCAAAACCAAATTCGATTCCAAGCAGCTCCACCCGACAGAAACACAAGAAATAAAAGGGAACTAATTTGTGCATGAGTTTACAGGGCTCCATCAACACTGCTACAACACTGAAGGGGCTCTGCTGATGTTCTCAAACGCTGAGAGACAGCAGAGCACGGAGCCAGGGGAGGCACAAACACCCAGTTGGCTGCTGAGGAGGCTGCAGATCCTGCCTAGCGATGCTGAGCAGCCAGTTGTGGGTTTTCTCCACAAAAGGACCACTGTGCAAGCAGGGCTGACTAAAATCTCATCATGTGTCAGCCATCAGGTACCTGACTGCACACTGGGCTGGTCCTTACTGAGCCTGGCTTGCTCTCCTTGCTGCTGCTCCCAAGTCAAAGCCAGAGCCAGGTAAGAGGAGCCTTCCCAGGCTTGGAAGCACACCCCACTTTGGGTCTGCACACTCCATCCTCCCTTTTTGCCTTCCAGGACAACACTGGGCTCTCACCACTTGCCAAAACCTCTCCTATTCCTGTCACAAGCCACTTAAACAACACATCTTGGTGAACCAACTGCAGATATGACCCACAGCTCCCCAGCAATTTCTCCCCTGGATCTCTCCCAAGGGGCCAGCACAGCCTCTGACAATATGGTGCCACGCAGGCAGAGGGCCAGGCAGCATCTGACAGGCTCCTTTGACTTGTGATCTCCACAAAATCACAATTTGAACCCAGGGCCAGACAAAAAACAATGGAGTGCAAAGGATCTCTGACTATCTCCTCCCTGCCCCTCACCACACACACTCACTCATGCACAACCTGTCAGCCTGATGATTTTCACACACTTCCCTCTTCTCCTTTTGCTAGTCTGGGGCCAGGCCTGGATCACGAGAATTAATAAATTCTTATTAAAACCTGCACGAGACAAAGTCCCGCTGAAAGTGCCACGGAAGGTTAATTAGCAAGGATGAGCTGAAACTTTTGTTCGCGTTTCTGACTCACTTAATCTTGTGAGAAGCCAGCAAGCTGACATATCCTGCCTCCGAAGGCGCCAGCACGAGCAGGCTGCTGCCGCGGCAGCCGATGCGCGCCGTCCTCCCGATGCGGTGGATGTATTCCGCAGGTGAAGCCGGAGCGTTGTACTTCAGAAAGAGGAGAAGAGGAATTAACAGAGTGTTAATTATAAAGCACACACACACAGGCTGCTCGGCTGGAACAAAAGGCACACCCCACGCTGCACCTCCCGAGGAACTGGGCTGTTTGTAGCGCGGAACCATCACTCAGCGCCTCAGCGGTTTTTTGACGTGCGGATGTGACACGTTGGCCAACTTTCAGATAATAGGACAGTTTCACCATCTCAGTGTCTCTTTCTGCCTTTTACATTTTATTTCTATATAGAAATCTGTTCACTTCCCCTAAAAGAAAAAATCTAATCAGATCTCACAGCAAAGAGCGCCCAGGACTGCCCACATGGAGTGGGGAGCTGCCTGCTCTGCATTTGGGAGAAAAGCCACAAAATAAAAAACAACTGATGCCAATTTGGAGTTGGGCTAAATTGCTTTGCTTGGATTAAAGCAAATCATAGCTGGTTAGAGGGGAGAATAAATCTAAGAGAGAGGAGGGAGTGCTTTCAGCAGTCTGTGGTACAAGTAATAACTGTCTTCTCCTGTCCAACTACCATGAAAATGTTCCTTAAAGACCCCCCAAATATAGAAACACCTCTCATTCACTTCACTGGGAATCAAAACTGCCCAGCCATTTGAAAGATCTGATAAAGGGTGACACATTTCCCTGCCTTTAACCTCCCCCTATTCTTTCCCCCCCTTTCCTCTCTTTCCTGGAAAAAATGAACAAGCATAGAGATACTGCTCAGAAATGAGCCCTCAGCAGTTTAACTGGAAAAAACCCAACAACCAAAGCCCACTCTAGTGTTTATACCTGTGCCCTCTGGCAAAGTTTCTACTGGCTAGAGGTGTGAGTAAGATGCTGTGAGCAATCTAATTGCTCCCTGCAGGTCCTTGCTCTTGGACACAGCTCTCAGGACAGCTGAGATTTCGCCTTCTGGACACACAGAAGTCTCCCAGGGCTTTAGGTAATTTGCACTGCGTTCTAACACTGGCAACTATATCTTTGGTTAAATTATATTAATATACAGATCTGGGAATTAAAAGACTTTGCTTCCACAGCCTTCTCTGACTAGCTGGCTGCTGCAAAAACATTCTTTTTTTTTTTAAAAACACAAAAATCAAATCAAATTTGTTACCTGAAGGGATGAGGTAGAAATTAAAAAGCTTTGTTGAGGCTCTGTGCCCTGTTCCTTTTACCCAGGTGTCACTTGATACATGTGAATCTCTGGATCAGTTTTTCCTCTATTCAACTAACCTTTTCTTAATTATAAATCTTTTATAGAAATGAAATCTGTCTCATGCTCTCAGCCTCCTCTTTGAAACGACAGGCTGCTATTTTTAAGGTTCAATCCATCTTCCTTTGTTTCTATTTTTTTTTCCTAGGACTGTGTTTCTGTCAACAGCAATGCAGCAGTGTGGGGTTTTGTTGGGCTTGTTTTTTTCAGGGAAAATCTGAACCATGCAGTTCTACTGGAAGCTGGATGCCTGCAGCTACTCAGCCCCAATCCAGCCAAGCCTCACTCAAAACACTCAGGTCACTGCATTGACACTACTGGGCTACTCAATGTTTAACATTAGGAATGTACTTAAACCCCTCATGGAACTGCCTCCCCAGCAAGCTCAGGAAAACAGGAGCAGAACTGCAAGACATGTCCAGGATTTCACAAAATTTGGCTTCCTGGGTGGGGAAATGGAGAATGTTTCATCTCCAGCCAGGAGAAACTCTGGTAACACCAGAGTTATGAAAAACAGACCAAGGCTATCACAGCAATGCTTTATCCTGGCAAAATCCAGAGTCTCAGTCCTGCAGAGTCAGGAACTTGTAGGTCTCCCACACCTGCAGGCATCAGCACCAGGACCAGCAAACTGCAGGAAGGTTCTGGACTAAGAAGGGATTTCATCTGAGCAAGGCTGCACTCAACACACACAGACACAGAGCAAACCCACCTGTACGATCCAGGTCACTTGAGGCAGGTCCAGTCCTCGTGCTGCTACATCCTTTAAAATCAATAAGGAAATCACTTCAGTAAAAATCCTCAGCAAAGTGAGGAGTCTTCTGAGATGGTAACTATTGAAAGCAATTGGCTATGGAAGTAGGAATTTTATCTGTCTAATGTGGGGAGAGATGGACTGAAGGTCAGAAATAACACTGAGGGTTTAAATTGCAAAGATTGTTAGCAGACTAATGCAATAAAAAATGATCCACTACTATGGCCCAAAGCCTGGAGGATACAAACACCTATTTCAGGATGGTGGTGTTGAATCACAGCATTTTGCAACAGCCCCCTTTGTATTTTATCTGAGAGAATCCACTGTGTAAATCTTAGTGATACCTTTGGTTCTCCAGCTTGTTTCACTGATGAGAAGATCTGCTCATGGCCACCTACTACCCAAACACAGAGAGGAAGAATTTAATCTCTGAAAGGCAGCACTGGTTCTGAGCACACCTTTCTCCACAGCAAATCTAAGTACTAAAACCAGGCTCCTTATGATGAAAAGGGGAAAAAAATTAAGGCAAATGCTCAAGAATCCCTGGCCTTGGGTGGAAATGTCCAAAGATAAATTGATCTCTACCTACAAATAATTACTTGTTTCCTAGGTGATGGTCTGAAGTTGAGGAGTGGATGACTTGCAGGTCATCTGGCCCTAAAATAAAGGGCCAATAAACAATTTAGCAGAATCTGCAGGAAGCTGGAGCACAACTCGAGGAGAGGGGATTTCAGGTATGCCTTAGATTTGCACCAGTCTGGCTTTGATTTGGAGAAAAAACATGCAGCCATGAAGAAAAAAGTCTGAAGCTGCTGTCAAGGTGTTATTTGATGTGCCAGCTGGTGAGAAAACCCATCAACTTGGAGAAGGGCTTGAATGAGACCCTTTAGTTATCCACAGCCAGCATAGCTCCAAAAACATACCCCTTCTGAGAGAAAAGAGAGTTTAAATACAATCCAAAACAGAGAGTGCAAACACATTTCAATCTCCCTTCTTGATTTGCTGTTCATTAGTAATGTCCTCACATACTCCTTGGATTTTACATTCACCAGGTGCAATAGCAGAGCAGGTGTGCAGGTTTAACTCTGTTAGGAAATGTTTTGCAACACATGTATCTTTTAGCTAGTTGCAAAATAGAATATATTAAGGACGTAAGCAGGAGCTTAATGTACTAAAAATGTGTCAGCCACCCACTGAAGTGTTTTCATGCAACTCCCACACACGTTAAAAGAATGGGAAGCTGATGTTTTGGCAGCAAAGGCCTTCCCATAAGCACTAACCAGGCTGTTTTGTGGCTCCAAGTGCTGTAAAAGAGGAGACACTTTCCACAGCGCCCACTCCGAAATAATGCACACTCGCGCTCCAACACGCTCATTAAGGAGTGACTTGTTCCCAGAGTCAGAATGAACAGATGTACAAAAAGCCATTTAAAGGAGGTTGGAGAAAATAAATCAAGGCAAGTCGGGGAGCGTGTACAGCAGTTACCAGGATAACAAGACTATAAACTCTACAGCACGATCACACAGCAGCGCTGACGGCTGATTCCGAGCTCGCTGGCTCTGTTCTTCCATGCTGACAAGGCTTTGGTCTTTTCCCTTACTGTGCTCTTCCTCACACCCAGGAGCTGAGGAAGGGCTGTCTGAGGAGAGGGCTCACCTTGGGACAGGGCAGTTTCCCCAAAATAAACCAACAACCAAGATACCCCTGTGGTCTGGAGCACCTCTAATGTGAGGAGTGGACAGCACAGGCAGCAGCACAACTGTCATCCATCCCAATTCTTTCCCTAGTCTTCCAAGATAAATTTTCTCAACATCTCAGCTTGGAAAATCACTGCCACAGTCAGCATTTTCATGTGCATTTGCCCAAGCTGAAAAGGTTCACCAAAAGCCCATAAATAGCCAGGGAGAACATTTTAGGAGAAGGCTTCTCCCATCCCCAGCCTTGCATTCACGATCGCTTTCACAGTGCCACCAACTCCACTCAGTTGTTACTGACACACAGCAGCAGCTACTCCCTGGGGCTTCCCCTGGCTCTCTTTCACAAGTCTCTTGGGATTTACTGGTAATTGGAGTGTTTTGCAAACTCTCAGACTCCTCAGTATCAGTCCACCTGTGTCTCCTTGAGCTCCTTTTCCTCAAAGACCTCAGTAGAGAGCAGCAAGGTAGGACTAGGGTAAAAAGTTTGAGTTGATTTGCTTTCCTCTGCTGGCAGAGCCCATCAGTTTCAACTTCTCAGGATTTTAGAAAAATATTTGTGGGTCATCTTTCCAGGAGAGAGAACATAGCTCAAACAACCATCCAGTTTTACATTTATTCCACAAAGTAAGCATTAACCTGGTATCAGTATCTTTCAAGAAGCCCAAGAGATTTTCAATGTACACTCTCCCCTCTTTTCCACTGCCTCAGATGGCACTGTCCCTTCCATGTGTGACCTCACACCACCACTCCTTAATCACAGGGAAATCAAGGATATGACACCTCAGCAGGTCACTGCTGCCTCCTTTCCATGGGCAATGGAAGGGCCAATTCTTCAGTGACCATCTCATGGGAGCAAAAAAAACCCCAAAAAACCCTACAGCAGTGCAATTTAAAATAAAGCAAACACGATAGCTGAAGCCTTAACCACATCCCTGCCTTGATCCCAGCTGCAAGGCACACAGGGGCACAGCATCAAGGAATAATCCACCTGAGGGATCCTAGAAAGGCTGAAATTTCTGCTTTGAACAATTAATGTTACCAGCCTGTGCTTGTGGTTGGGGGGTACAGGGGTGGGTCCAAGAGAATGGGGTACAGAGAATGGGGTTCAAAGAATGGGGTCCAGGAGAATGAGGTACAGAGAATAGGTGTCAGAGAATGGGGTACAGGGGGTGGGTGCCAGGGAATGGAGGGCAAAAAGGCCACACCAAAAGCGAGTCCTGCCACTGCAGAAGATCAGAACCAACAGGGCCACAAAAGTTTTGCAAGGGCCTTGGTTTGCTCAGTCCCTCTCACACAATCTAATTAGGGCAAAGGAAATTGCTAAAGTTGCTTTTGAAAGACACTCAATGGTGAGGTCTTGAAGGCCCTGAGCTTGACAATTGGCTGCCTACATGAGGCCTAGAAGTACAGATGGAAGGCAGCTTGCTCAGGTGCCAGGCTGTCAGTTGGATTAAAATGACTCATTTATTTACCAAAGAACCTCACAAAGTGCTTTAGCTAACAGGCAGAGAGGGCCTAACGGCTCTCCAAGCTGGGGAAGAAGCTCTCGCGCCTTCCCGGCCTGCCAAAAGTCATTACTGCCGAGTGTGGAAAGCCATCAGCAGGGTAGAGACCCCCGTCGGCAGGGTGACAGATTGGGCTGCGTAATCAGAGGAGGAAGGGGAGAGCACAGAAGCTGTCAGAGGCGAAAGCTCTTGGCTGGGGCCGCCAGAAAACTGGCAAGATGAGTTAGCGTGACTGAGTAAACAGCAAACAATCTCCAAATGATCTTTCCTCCCTCCCTGGAAGAGATGAACTTGTTTAAAAGGCACATCCCAAAGGAAGCTGCAAAGAACTTTCAGTGAAGGAGAGAGAAATAAATTTGGGTGAGACCCTCTGAGATATATGGCTCTTCTTTATTTTCTTGTCTGCCAGCTTATATTGTCTGGCAAAAATATTTTATGGACTATATTAATATACATATGACATAGAGCAAATTAATAAAAGGAACAGCAGGTCCCATTGCTTACTAGAGCGGAAAGATGGGTGGAGAACATGGCATAAGGGACAAGGGAAGGACAGCAACATTATCTGTGTTGCTCTTTTGTGAGCCAGGTTTCAAAATTTTGTGGGCACAAAACATGATTTCATAGCGAAAAGAACAGAATCACCTTTCTGCAGAATATTTTTTTTTTTTTTGCTGATATGGAGAAGAGAAAAAGCAATGCCCTTAGAGGCAGGAGGTGGTCACAGAGCCTGGCTGCCCTTTGGACATCTGCGTTGGGGAGGCACCTGTAATGTGGGACTGGTGCAAAGTGTATCTCTATATTAAGGTGTCCATATGGTCCCCATTACTGTGGTAACAGGCCACCTCCTGCTTTCAATGCATTTGTCCTCCCAACATCTCTGTAAGATGGAACTGTGCTACTTTCCCCATTTTACAGATGGGGAGTTGAAGCACAGGGAGATTTTGGACACAGACAAGCAGCTCACTGTGCTTAACGTGCTGACCATGTGCCAGCTGAGGCAGAGTCAGCAGCACCGGCAGGAGCTGCAGCCCTGCCTTGCAGGAAATGCTTCGATTGAGGAAGAGGAGGCTTACAATAAATGTGTTACCTTACACCACCCTCGTCATGGCAATCCAGGTTACTCCACATTATCTCCCATTTATGACCATTTTTGACAGATCAGGAGCAAACCCACAACTATTGCATGTCACCTGGCACGTGGCTACCTGTCTTGCCACCCCAATTCCACGTTCACCTGCACAGTCTGTGGCACAGCAGGAAATCAAACCACATCTCCAGTGTCTCAAGAGGGGAATCCCATCCACCAAGATTTCTTTATCCAAATTCTTCTTCGTACCTTGTCAACAGCTGCACATTTCCTGACAGATTTTTCCTGTAACAGGCTGCATTTTCCCTTCAAACCTTCTCACCCAGGAACTGATAGCCCAGTGATTGCAACGGTTTTGCTTTCTCTTTGTCTAAAACAGAGCATTTACCTTCTTTCCAAACCCATTAAATTGGAATTCCAAAAACAAAATATGTACCTGACATTTCTCAGTTATAGGCAGCACGTGCATCAAGGATAACAAAGTTCAGCTATTTATTTTTCAGAATTTACCACTTCTTATCTTCAAAACAATCTACACCGCTGAATGATTTAAGCTCTACTCTCCTCCCCAGTTCTGACACTCAAGTATTACCTCTGTTTACAAGGAAATCAAGTTACAGCTCCACTTCTGCACTGCAAAGATGCATTTTGACCTTGATCAAATCACTGAAGGGTTGTACACACAAAGCAGAACCAGAAGGTAACAAGTAGAATTTTTCAAGTGATATAATAAATAATTTGGCAATGCTAAATCAAACACTCCGACATACATCGCACTCCTAGTTTGAACTGTGGGCAGAAAAAAGAGAAAATTCAGCCCCCCACACTCTGAAAAAATTGCAACTGGTTTCCTTTAAGAATAACATGCAGCAAGAACAGGAGTCATTTCAGAGCTGGAGAGGGTTTCTCAGCTCTAATTACTCCCGATCGCTGTAATTTACAGGTTTGCAGTGGGTAGAAATCGCCAAGATTCACACGTTTTCAGATCAACAGCTGCCACTATTAGAGAGCAAATCGTGCAGCCTTCTGCACCACTGCAGCAGCCTGTGGCCCCTGCAGGTCAGGAGAGAGAGGCAAAGGTGCCACCACAACCCAAGGGTGCCAGCAAACTTCAGCAGAGAACAAAAATTTCACCCTCAGCACCCCTGGAAGAGCTTGAAGGGCACAAGGTGAAGAGAGAAGCAGAGCATGTGCTTTTCCTTCTCTGGTTGGGCTCCCCTTTCCACCTCTGCAGGTGGTTGTTTTTAACCTTGGGGTAGTTATTAAAATGGGAAATACCACATTCCATCCAATTTTCCTGGCAGTTCCAAGGCACACAACAAATCAGGATTGCATTCTACTGGCTGCATGTAGGGGGCAAGGTTCCAGCTTCAAAGGAACAGACTTTTCCAGACATAAGACCATGCAAAATACTTGGTGGTCTCTCATATAACACATACATTCTTTCTGTGTATGGTAACTCAGCAGAAGATTGTGTTAATAGTTTGCAAAGAAGGCCCCAGTCCTTACTGAACGTGTGAGAAGCAGGAAAAGGAGATGACTTTCCTCAAGGTCAGACTGAGCTGGAATTAGAGCTCAGTGCCAATTCCTCTGGTTACCCTTAGGGATCAGACAGGCCCATTAATGTGGAGCTGCAAAGGGACTCCAAGTTACTCACAGTGCAAAGCAAGATGCCAGTCTTGGATTTTAGGAACTCCTGGAAGACCTCTGTCCTTTCCTAGAAGATTGAAAATGAAGAATTAAAAGGCTGTTTATCCACATTACATTAGAGCACAAAGCAAATCAGCTAATATAACAATTTAACTGTCTCTTGTTCACTAGATCATTCAAAAGCAAAGGAATTGGCCTCACAAATGCCAGTCAGACTCTTCCTGCAAATGGAAAAATCTGTGGCACACAGGTGTGGTCCCAGGTAGGAAGGCAGTGTCTGGGGAAGCCTGGATGCATTTGGGCAAATCAGAGCAGCCAAGAGAAGGACAGCCTGTGTGTGCCAGAAAACAGGAACTGTTTTACATGGAGAGGGGATCCACAAAGGATTAGGCAGCACCAACAGAAGCACTGGCACACTTCATGGGCAGGACAGGCTTCTGTGGAAACAAGCAAAGCTGGCCATGTTCACTGCTGTCTGTCCAGTCACACGATGGGCAGGATAAGCCCATTTTGTTGACACAGTGATATAATCACATCACAGGAGATCAGCCTCATCATGTGCCCAATGGGGCATGCACACAGGCACTGCTCTGACTCTGGAATCACTGAGTGTCAGGGATGCTCAGCTGCACAGTGAACTGCTGTGGGACAAGGCTTCAAAGTAACAGGGCAGGAGAGATGGCCAGAAATCCCTGTCCAAGGGGAGAGGAGGCACCCTGCCATGCCTTTCCCTTGTACTGGCAAAGGCCACCAATGGGGCTGATGACACTGGGGCTGAGGCTGCTCCTTCCCAAGGCTCCCCAGCCTTGTCCCCATCTCTGCTCTGCACCACCACAACTCCTGCAGTCCCCACGAGCTCAGGCCCACAGGCAGGGCCATCCACAGCACCCAGATCCCAAAAAACTCCCCCAGCAGTCTTTGAGCCATTGAAGGGAACTGCAGAAACCCAGTACAGCCCCTCAGCTCCCTTCAAAAGCCTCCTGCTTTGTCAGTCCCCAAACCTCCCCAAGCACATTACAGTTATTTTAACTAAGAGCTTTGGAGCTTTTTTCTTGATGAAAGCCACAAAAACTGACTCCACAACTCACATTACATCACAATGATATTTGCTATCTCTGAGCACCAATAACCAAAGTTCTCAGCAGAACCTGGTCTTCACTTGCCAATGCCACCTCTGCACCTACACTTCCTTTCCTGCTTGCCTTCCAAAATATCCTTGTTTCCATGTTTCAAGCTTTTCCATGGAGTTCTGGCTAGGACTAAGTGAATGTTCTGGTACATTGATGATAGAGAAGAAACCTCACACACTTGATTCCCAGCTAGAGGTGCTGTTCTAGAAAAGAAGGGAAACTTGGGCCTTGCTGACACACTGAACCCTCTGCTGACAAAAATTAAAGAAGAGAGCACGCTGTATCTTGTTGACAATGACAGCAGCCGTGCTCAGCAGTACCATATGGGATCCACAATTTAGCTCCATTAATGCTCTTAATTTGAAGACATCAAGCACTAATTACACACTGGGTACTAAAAAGGCAAAACCCTTCCCCTGGTGCCAGCTACTTAGTGGTGTTCTGTTGGCTTAACAGCTGGTCAGGGTAGAGTTGGACCAGACCAGGCCTGCTCACTTGCTCAGGCAGGCAGGTTGAGGAAAGGCCAGACTGCAGGGACAGCAAAGCACATGTTTCTGGTCTCCACAGGATGGGAATGAGTGAGAAAAACAATGGCTCTTCACCTCTTGCTGCATCAGAAGAGCTCTATTCATTTACTATCTCTGCTGTGCAGCTCAGAGTAGAGCAGCAGCTCTCTCCATCACAGACCAAGGGCAGGATCTGGGCCTGAACTTCCAAGGGAGGTCTCTCAGCTATTGAGAGAACCTCTGCAGTGACAGTTCATCTGACATTCTCCTCCTGGCCTCTCAGCCCTCTGTAGCAAGTCCAACCTTTCCTCTCAGGCCTAACTGGCTAAAACCTAAACCAATTTTGGGGTAATCACTGTTACAATGCTATTATTCCATCCCAGGGAAAACAGCAATCTGTCAAGACACTGCTTCTTCAAAACCAAAGCCAAACTGCTCCAGCCTCACTTAATGGGAGAAACTTATTAGGTAATAATGTTTTGGGGCTTGGATAAGATTTTCCTTTGGCATTAAAAGTCTGTCTTGACTGCATGAGGGAGAAGCATAGAGACATAAATGGTTTAGTGCACCCACTGGGAATAGAGAATGGCTGCTCTGCCTGCTGAAATAACACATTTGCCTCTTCAGGTGTGTTTTTCAGATACAGCTACCAAGGTACTTTCTAGAAATGGGACAATATCCTTATTCTCATTAGCAGATGGAAGACTGAGGCCCCTAGAGGTGAAATGACTCTCTGTCCTCTCTTTTGCCCTCCTCCTCAAAATAGCCACATAATAAATCATAGGGAATAAGGAATAAAAGTGGGGATGGTGATATTTGGAGAGTGCTTACTTCCTGTTCCATGTCACCATGCAGACGTAGAAACCGTAAGCTCACAGAGGAGAGGGGTGAATGTCCAGGTTGTTCTGACTCTGACCCTCCTGAAAGGACCTTTACAAGGAGCTCATGGTAGAATTCCACTTGTTCACAGCTGGAGAAAAAGATGATCATCTTGTGGCGCTTTTCAAACTGCAAGAAGAATGAGAGAATTGCACGTGACCACTTCCAAAGGCCTCTCCCAATTCCCTGATCATGAAAAGATCCAGGTGCTTTACACTTCTGGAGATGTAATTATCTGGGAAAGGATTACAGAGGCTGACACCAAACAGTGAGCCCACAACAGAAGAATGAGTACACACTGCACAGGGATCTCTGTGGCAGCATGAAAGACACAACAGCACCTCAGCTCTCTTCTGGTTGAAGATGCACTTCAAAGTCCTGGATCTAATCCAAGCTATCCTTGACAGAGGAACAGATAAAGGAGTTGGAAAGGGCAAAGGGCTACTTAGTAATATAAATGCAAACAGAGTCTCACCTTGCATTTCTGCAGGATAAAAGCTGCTAACGTGACAAGCCTCAGTTTGCTGGGGACCACCATGACATACTGCTGGAGTGTCTCTGGAACAGCAAAGTTTTCCTGCCCCATGCAGTTGGATGAATTGCTAGCTTCCCTATCTGTTTGTGATACTGGTGCAGGCAGCTTCTGGATTTCATCTGCTATGGAAATGCTGACGGGGTCGTTCAAGCTGATATCGGCCAGGCGTGTCACTCCTGAACCACAGAACATGAGAAATCCATGAGCCAGGCTGGCCTGGGATGATGCACTCACAGAAAAATCAGCTAACACAATTCAGTGGGAAGGAGTGGAGGGCAAGAACCCAGTGAGCCACCCTCAGACACTGACAGAACCCCCCCACAAACCTCAGCCTTTTTAGGGCTAACCAGGCCTGGCTGCTGTGGACTCCACCAGAACCAGGACAATACTTCAGCTGACTGTGCTATTTTACAGTACATAAATGTCTTCATGGACAGACAGCATTTGGCAGGACTACTTTTAAATGAGTGTGGAAAAATCCCAGCAGATCTTCACTCAGTCAAGATTGCAGGAGTGCTGGTTCAGTTCCTGCCTCAGCAGCTGACTGCTTGTGTGGTACAGAGCAAAGCACACAACAGCTCTTGTGCCATTAGCTTTTTGCCTTAATTCTGCATTTGTAAAGCAAACAAATAAACTTTCAGGCTCACTTTTGCACTTTTTCAGGGTGACTTTGCTATGGAATTTGGGAGACATATGTGGAGAACTTGGAAGCACATACACTGAAAGAAATTCCAGTAATGAAGGAAGTGCCATAAACAAAATAAATTACCAGAAATTAACAGGAAATCAATTCCACTCCTGCAAAAGGCTTCAGATGGGGCTGGAATAGAGGCAGACTCAACCAACTATTCTGCAGTTGCCTGTGTATTATTCAGCTACAAGAGCCCCCATCTGTCCATACCCACCTTCGCTGAGGGTGGCTGAGAGCAGCACGTTCTGACGTGTCTCTCTCTCAGCATTTAAAGCATTGAGAATCACAGCCACATCCTTCTCAAAGCCCAGGTCCAGGATCCTACAGAAACAGCAGAGATGGTTAAAGGTGCTGTAGGAAGGAGAAAGTCTTAATACTGCATGACATCTTTGCAGTGAATAATTGTCCAACAATCTGTCCAAAGTGGGTATTTCATCCTAATCCCAGACATCTGGTGCTTGGCTGAGACCACTGAGCATGAATGGATTAAGATCACACTCTCTCTAATACTTTTTAAAAACTATTTAGTGAATTATGATGCAGAGGGTATTGTAATAGTTTTCCATATCTGAACACTTGGAAGTTTACCTGTCTGCTTCGTCAATGATCAGCCACTGAGTGCGACGGAAATGAATGCATTCCGTGGACTTGATGTGATCAACCAGGCGGCCAGGAGTGGAAATGAGGATATTGATCCCTTTCCGTAATCTGGGCAGATTTAAAAACAAAACATAAAACCCAGGGAAGAGCAAGAAGAGAAAGAAAAAACAATCCCATGCAGGTCAGCATGGAAATGGTTGCAGTGAGGAACTGGAACCTAGAGAGGGAAAAAGTGCCACAGTAAAATCAGGGACAGCACTTTCTCACTGATAAAAACTGATTTTTTTTTGCCCAGCTAAAATTTATCCTTGATCATCACTGATACTCTGATACTCAGAGGCACACTCAGTGCTAAGGACAGGGTGGAAAGAAATATTAATAATATTAAAAAAAAAAATCTAACACACCCCAGCTAGGTTTTCTTTTCTAATTGAGTACTTGTTTTACTGTCAAGAGTAAACTTCTTTTTGTGTATGCTTATACAGAGAAAAATGAAAATTCCACTTTGGATTACCAGCTTACAATTCAATTCTTGAAAAGGGGAAAGAAAGGGATTTTTAACACCAGGAAATCTCTTCTCCAGAAAGCAATTTCCCCCTTAACAAATACAGCTGGTGGTAAGCAAATACAAGTGTTTGTCAGGAGAGGGAAAAAAAAATACTGACACAAGAGATCATCTTCTCAGAAGGCTCATCAACATTTTAGAAATAGGTTCAACTGGGGGAAGTGAATGTTTCCTGCTGACCCAGCCACTGTGCCTGTGTAAGATCCAGGGGATCACAGCTTGATCCAGCTCACCATCCTCCCTCCCAGCAAGAAAAACACTCTGAAGAAGAGCAGCAGATAAAGAGTCTGTAGAACAGAAGGTCCCAAAATACAATTTAAGAAGTTGGTTTCCTACCTGGCTTTTTCTGATTTTCTCTTTTCTCCCCCCATTAGCACTCCAGGCACAATCCAGGTAAATGGCTACAGAAAAGAAAACCAAGACCAGCAATGATTCTTCAATAACAAGACAAAGCCTAATCAAAAAATGATGTTTCTTGGCAAAAAGAGAGAGGATGGGGCTGACAGCAGCATTCATGTGATGTGATCACAGCTCCAGCACTAAAAAAAAGACTTGTAAGTCTCTTTTTAAGACTCATAAATTTATAAGACTTATAAATAATGAGGAAGTACCCTATTATTCCAAGGAAAAATAAAGAGGGGGTGGAAATATGGATCAGATAAATAAATGATTTAAACACCTTCTAGCCCAATGGTAAGATACTCTGCCTCAATTACAAGGAAAGCACTATCATTTAATGATTTTAAAAGCCTTCTCATTTCTCCAGTCATTCAGCTGGCAAAGCAGTTCCCCAAGTCCTGCTCCCCATCTGAAACCCATCTGTCCAGTATTAGTTTCAGTAAAACGTTCCTTGTCACCACAAGAGTTTCCATTCATAACTCAGCCCGAGACAATGAAAGGTATTTCTACAAACAAATGGCTGGGAAAATCAACTGTGCTTGTTTATCAGCACATGTGCAACTAGGGTGCCATAATTAATCACTTAATTGCTCATGTAATAATTTAAAACATGCCACAGGGAAATCACACACTTAAACACATTTATCTTTAAGGACCATACATCTTTGCCAGGTGCTGGATTTCTTTAAAGCTGCAGCTGAATTCACAGGAACTGAAGTTGTTTGGCTCCTTATAGGAATAAGAAAAACACAGAGCATTGAATTCTTACCTTAAGTAGTTTCTGGATTGTATCAAAACTTTGGAGTGCAAGCTATGGAAATCAATAAAAGGAAATGAGCTCTGACAAAGTCTGTCTGGACAAAAAAGCTGGATTACAAATCTCTATCAAAAATCTGTAAATTAATCTAGTTAGGTATATCAGAATTCTAAATGCATCCTTAGTTTTTCTTTTAGAAGCTGTTTATTTTTTTTTTCTCTTGAACAATCTCTCTTTTATGTATTTTGACCTGTTCAAATGTCTCTCTCCTGGCTCAGCTCCACATGCCAGCTCTCAGGACAAGAGAGACTTCTGCTGGCTTTTGTGAATGCCCTGGGGAGAACACAAGCTACAGGCACAGAAGATTTTGCTCCAGAGAAGGAATAAAAGGAAAAATTATAGAAATTATGGAAAAAAAAAACCCCACCATGTAAAGGAAACACATAGGTCAGTTCTCTTCTGGCAGCTCTCACTGTTCCTCACCTGACCCATGGAGTGATTGTGCCACTGGCTCTTTCTATCTCTGCATTTCTTTTCTCAAGGAAGGTTATTGCTTCCATTACAAAGTAATACCAATTGTAATCACAAATTATCTTCCCAAGCACTCTCAATGGCAGCCCTTTAAATGAGCTTACACACAGTTTCCTCCATGCTTAGTATTCATATGGCATCCTAAAGAGGCAGTTAAGTTGTTGCTGTAAAAATTTAAATAGCTTCAGAGCCTTCTCCTTTCAGGTAACAGAGCAGAGATATTGCACTGCAGGCTGCATAAAATATTGGACCCCAAATGAGATACCTGCAATCAATTCTCCACATGGAAGTTATTATCATTTGACATGCCAAACAAAAATAAAAAAGGTTGCTAACCTCTTCTGACACTGCCTTTGCAATTGCAAATAATAAAAATTAAATGGAAGAGTTCAATGGAGAAACCAACTCTTGGAGCCCTCAGCTTCAGCATTCACTTATGGAATTGGAAAAATGCTTTAAAAATGAAACACTTACATGAACCTACATATTTGCAAAGCTGAATTCATTGGTTTTACTCATTCCCCCTGCATGAGGCCTGCACTGAGCCACAAAGGTTCTGCAGCCTCCACAAAGATTTCCAACTGCAGGAGGAGAACTGAGAAACTCCTTTCTTACCCTGGTCGGCACTGAACAAAAATGACAATGCTTTTTATGAGGGCAAGACCTGAGCAAAAGGACTGACAGTGTTTTCTAAGGTGGGGAACTCTGGTGGACCCACATCCCCATGCCCAAACATCAGTGTTCATCAGACTGAGAAAGGAAAAGGCACCTACCTCCCTGGTGGGGACGAGCACGAGCGCGTAGGGGCCATCGCTGCGCTGCAAACACACAAGAGCAGGGCTCTGAGAGGAGCAGCACTGAACAGAGCCCTCCACACCTCCCTGCTCTCAGCCAGCAGGCTCTCAAGGGCTTTACTGCAAGTTTGTGCATGACATTTTTGGGTATTTCTGCCCCATAGCTTTTAAAGAATCTACTTTTTCACGTATCAATCCTGCACTGTCTTCTCCTCGCGCTGGGGAAGCTGCTCACAGTCAGACCCAACATTTTATTGCACACTCTTGCTGTTTCACTCCTGTGTTTCTGAGCTGCAGGGATGCTCTTCTGTTTGATGCACAGCAACAATCTGTAGGTAGCAGCTGCAGGGAGTGACAATCCAGGATGACCTGCCAATGCTTCAACCCTTCAGTCAGGATGATCTCTTTGCATAAAAAGCTCAAGATCTGCAGCAGCATTTTCTGGTGTTTGATCCAAATTGGGAGCAATTACCCAATCCCAACCCATGCCAAAGATTAAAAACTTACTCCTCTCCCCCTAAAGACATGGCAGTAACCTTTGTTTTCAGTTCTCCCAGCTTCCAGCCCATTTCTTCTGCTCTCTACCTCTCCACACCTGATAATTTAGCCCATTTCCAATTTATCCTGCTGCATGGAGCAATGGGGAATGGCCAACATTGATCTTGTACCACCCACATCTCAAAAGAACTAGAAAATCCCATCTGTCACATGTACAAATGAAGGGGAATGTGAACTGTTTGTATGAAAAAGAGACAGTAATGACTACAGGAGCTGGATTTTATTTTTATTAATCTTAGAATCAAAATCAAATCTATTTAGTGCTGTTGGACCTACCTGTATTTTGGATTCCATTCCTTGCAAACACTGCACAAGTGGAATTCCATAGGCAAGAGTTTTACCTTTTTGTAAGGGAGAAAGTAAGAAAACTTTCTATTACAAAAAAAAAAGTGGCAATTACAACAGTCCAGCAAACCAAAACATCATTTGTCCCACCATTCTTGAACTACAGTTTAAGTTTCTATTAAGTTTCCAGAGTGGAAGACTGAGAAGCAATTCAATAAAGTGCTAATTCCAAAAGAGAGGTGGTGGTATCCCACTAAGATCTACCTAAATAAATGCAGTTAACACACCCTAAGGAAGGACAGTGACAGTTCAACACTGACCTGAACCAGTCTGAGATCTCACCAGGGCATCTCTGCCTTGCAGGAGCACAGGAATTGTTTGCTTCTGAACACTGGGTGACAAACAAAGCAGGGCAGGAAATGCAGATGCAACACAGGACACAATTCCAAGATTTTAACACACAAAATTCTTTATCCCAAATTCCTCCCCCTCATCTCTGCTGTGCAGCTATATCAGCTGAAGTGATTTCTAAGCAAAACCACTGGATTGGTATCAGATGTGATAAATTCAAACCAGATGAGTTTATGATTCAAGTACCACACTAGAAGGCAGGGACTCCCTACAAACCCAATAGCAAATAGGACAGTGGTACTGTGGTCTTCACAAGCCAATTACACATAATGAAATAATCACAGCTGATTGGCTTTTAGGGGTAAACTGCAATGATTTGATGTTGATTTGCTTACCTGGTCATGCTGCATATATTTAGGACGTTGTTTATTGTGGAGATCTAGAGAGATAATAAAGAGAAATAAAGGTTTTATTGTCTAACTGTTCCTTTTGTATAACTGCTCCATAAACTTCCCATGTCCTCAAAATACTTCTTAGTTAATCAGAATTACACACTGCTGTTTTTCTGTGGCTTTTTGGTATTACAGCTGCAAACAGTGAAGAGGGCTGGGACTGTGTCTGGGGAAAGGTCAGGGCATGGGTCAGCACCTTGAGTGACAAAATCAGGTGAGGTATTCAGGTCACCATGAATAAAAGCTCTCTGCCCTCCACCCAAAAATCCACATTTTTGTGGCATGCAACCTTCCTGCCACTCACCAGATGTGGGTGGAGATCCAGCTGGCTGAAGGAATCTGTAGTGAAAACATTTTCTTGCACTTGCTGCACTTCTTTTCTGAGTTAGGAGAAACAAAACCAAAACACTCAGTAGGGTTAAAAATTATACAACAGCATTCCACATAATCAGCAATGAAAATCCATCTACAAGCAACTTGCCAAGCAAGGGTGAGAATTCAAGACACTGAATTTCAAGGCATTACAAGGTTTTTTTTTCCCCTCCCAGTTTTGTAAAATACCTGTGAATTTCTGGGATGTCTGGGTTGTTTTTAAACAGGCTGGACGTCTTAATGAAAGGTCTGCTCTTCTGGCTTTCATTTTGTTTGTCATTCAGCTGCTTCTTAGGAGCAGGTTTTTGTGCTGAGCTTCCCTCCTCCCTCCTGTCAGCCTCGGTGGGACCCTTCCTGAAGGTGTTGATGGATAATTTACGTTTGCGTTTCACGGGGGGGTTTCCATGCGGTGACTGGAGCTTCCTCTTCAGAGCACCAGATTGCTTTAAAGTGAACAAACAATCCGGATCAGCAAACAGCAGAGCCTTATCTTTGGAACCCGCCATTCCATGACTAAAGAAATCAAAGTTGGTTTCTGCAGCTACACAACTCCTACTCCAACAGATCCACCACCGTGCCTGAGACCTCTGGCACTGCTGAAATGCGAAGAGCAATCTGAAAACATATCTAGCGCTCATTCCGAAAGGATTTCATTCAACTTCTCCATTGACTGGACAGAACATGCTTTAAAAATGTCTCTCAAACGCATTTTAGAGCCTGTGCAGACGAAGCGAAGGGCTCGGAGAGCATCGCCCGCACCCGCCAAGGTAACGCTGACAGCCAGGGCAGCGCCGCAGCCCGGCCGAATCTGCCCGAGCGCCCCCGGGAGACACCTGCGAGCCCCGGGGCCGGATCAGCCCCGGCTCGGGCTGGGGGGAAGCCAAAAGCTCCATTTAAAAACTTGTCGGACGCTGCCTCCCCACCCTGGCACGGTCTCGGAGCGCCCCGTGTTCCGCTCCCGTATCCCCTGTCCCGCAGGACCCCGTGTCCCGTATCCCCTGTTCCGCAGGACCCCGTGTTCCCGACCCCGTGTTCCCGACCCCATGTTCCCTATCCCGTGTCCCGCAGAACCCCGTGTCCCGTATCCCGCGTCCCGCAGAGTCCCATGTCCCCCACACCTCTCCCCTCCCTTCCCCTCCGCTCGTACCCGGCCGAGGCCGCGCATCCCCACGCCCGCCGCCATGTCCCGCCCGCTCCTCCGCAGGGCCCCGGGGCCGCCTCGGGCCCGGCCCGGTCCGTGAGGGCGGCGCGGCGGCGGCTGCGGAGCCTCCCCCCGAGCCCGGAGCTCACGCGGCTGCCCCGCACACCCCGCGGCGCTGCGGGGGCTCCGTGAGGGCTCTCCCCACCCCGCAATCCGCGCTCCCGGGCCCGCGGGGCGCGCAGGCGGCAGCGGGACAGCCCCGGCCCGGCCCGCCGGGGGCTTCGGCGGCGGCGCGTGCGCGCGGCCCGTGAGGCGGCGGTAACATGGCGGCCGCGGGGCGGGAGGAGCCGCCGCTGGGGCTCGAGGCCGTCGTGGAGGAGGCGGCGGCAGCGGCGGCGGCGAGCGCTGGGTTCCGGCTCACGGCGGTGCGGCGAGAGCCGGCGGTGCGGCTGCAGCACGGCGCCAGCGGGCTGGAGCCGCTGGCCTGGTCCGAGGACCACCGGGTGTCGGTGAGCACGGCCCGCAGCATCGCCGTGCTGGAGCAGCTCAGCGATGTGCACAGCGGCGGGCAGGACATGGTCATCCACCGCACCGCCGTGCCCGCGCCCGCCGCCGCCTGCATGCTCAAGGTGAGCACCAGGCACGGCCTCGTCAATGTGAATAAATGTCTGAAGGGGGAGGTGGCAAGAAGAGGGAGCATGGGGAGGTTCAGGTTGGACATCAGGAGGAATTTCCTCACAAGAAGGGTGGTTAGACATCGGAATGGGCTGCCTCGGAGGTGGTGGAGCCACCGGCCTTGGAGGTGTTCAAGGAACGACTGAATGTGGCTCTGGGCTCGGTGATCTCAGAGGCTTTTCCAACTTTAATGATTCTGTGTTTTTTCACGATGGTGCCAAGCTGTAAGACAAGAGAAACTGGTGTAAACTGATAGACGCGATGCTGCACCTGAACATGAGAAGAGCTTCTGTCCCATGCAGAATCCAGGGAGCGTCTGGAGTCTCCCCCACTGTGCTCCCTTCCAGCCTGACCCATCCCGGGATGCTGATCCCCCTCTTGGGGAGCTGCCCCTGCCCTGCCCAGAATTTGCTGTAGAGTCTCTTCTTTTAAAAGTGTAAGGGAGAGAAAACCATATCCTAGTGATGTCCAGGGATTCTGAACTTCAGCAGTTTTTCTGAGAATCACTTGAGCTCCAGTACAGTTATTTCAATACAATTTTAAGTAGGAATCTTCCTTTGTTTTGCTACTTAAACTGTAGGATTTTTGCAGTAGGGATTTATCTGGTCATCAGGGGACTGTCTGACTTTATACAAAGATGGCAGATGTGGGTGAATATCTTATTTAATAATAGTTTTGTTGTTATGACTCTGATTTTATTTTCCAAAACAATGCTGAGAATATGGAGTAGAGTTGAAATATTGAGTGTTTGCATATTATGCCAGGTATCTTTAGGAGAACAGAAGTATGAAAACAGGCTCTTTGATTCAGCAGACAAAAATTCAGTAGCTGAGAGTCAAAACTATGCAAATTCAGGGCATTAATGAAGCTGAAGTCTTTAGGAGTGACATCAATTAACCAGTGTGGTGTTGGTTGTGATTGTGGATGTTCTGTTTCAAGAAGGAATTAATTCCAGGAAAGTCTTCCAAAAAAAAAATCTGTACAATTATTTTAAAGGTTCTTTTTGTTCTCTTTTAGGTTGGCCCAAAGAAGGAGGTGGCTGAGTGTAAGGAGAAATTCGCCAGCTCGGTGGATCCCACCGTCAGCCAGACCTTTATGCTGGACCGAGTGTTCAATCCCGAGGGGAAGTCCCTGACTCCCATGCGGGGGTTCAAATATTCCAGCTGGTCCCCTCTGGGCTGTGACGCCAACGGGAGGTGCCTGCTGGCAGCCCTGACCATGGACAACCGCCTGACCATCCACGCCAACCTCAACCGGCTGCAGTGGGTGCAGCTGGTGGACCTGACCGAGCTCTACGGCGAGCGCCTGTTGGAGGCCAGCTACAAACTGTGCAAGGCTGACACTCCCTGCGGGGAGCTGGGAGATTTCCCCGAGTTCCAGCGGCGGCACAGCATGCAGGCCCCGGTGCGCATGGAGTGGTCGGGCATCTGCACCACGCAGCAGGTGAAGCACAACAACGAGTGCAGGGATGTGGGCAGCGTGCTGCTGGCCGTGCTCTTTGAGAACGGCAACATCGCCGTGTGGCAGTTCCAGCTGCCCTTTCTGGGGAAGGAATCCATCACTTCCTGCAACACCATCGAGTCGGGAATCAGCTCCCCCAGCGTGTTGTCCTGGTGGGAGTACGAGCACAACAACCGGAAGATGAGCGGGCTGATCGTGGGCAGCGCCTACGGCCCCGTGAAGATCATCCCCGTCAACCTCAAGGCTGTCAAAGGCTACTTCACGCTGAGACAGCCCGTGGTCTTGTGGCAGGAGATGGACCAGCTGCCCGTGCACAGCATCAAATGCATCCCTCTCTACCACCCCTACCAGAAATGCAGCTGCAGCCTGGTGGTGGCTGCCAGAGGCCCTTACGTGTTCTGGTGCCTCCTGCTGATATCCAAAGCGGGGCTGAACGTCCACAATTCCCACGTGACGGGGCTCCACTCCTTGCCCATCGTCTCCATGACTGCAGACAAGCAGAACGGCACGGTGTACACCTGCTCCAGCGACGGCAAGGTCAGGCAGCTCATCCCCATCTTCACAGACGTTGCTTTAAAGTTTGAGCACCAGCTGATCAAGCTCTCGGAGGTGTTTGGCTGTGTCAGGACTCACGGAATCGCCGTCAGCCCCTGCGGGGCGTACCTGGCGGTCATCACCACCGAGGGCATGGCCAACGGGCTGCACCCCGTCAACAAAAACTACCAAGTGCAGTTTGTCACCCTCAAGACTTTTGAGGAGGCAGCTGCACAGCTCTTGGAATCTTCTGTTCAGAACCTTTTCCGGCAGGTGGACTTGACGGATCTTGTACGCTGGAAAATCCTGAAGGATAAGCACATTCCTCAGTTCTTACAGGAAGCACTGGATAAAAAGATAGAGAGCTGTGGTTCCACTTACTTCTGGAGGTTTAAGTTGTTTCTCTTGAGGATTTTGTACCAGTCGATGCAGAAAGCCCCCTCAGAGGTCACATGGAAACCTTCACACGAGGATGCCAAAATCTTGATATCAGATTCCCCTGGGCTGGGCAGCACTGAGGATGATCAAGAGGAAGGAACTTCGAAACAAGCCAGCAAGCAGAGCCTGGGGGACACAGGCAAAGGTGTGGACATTGATGACACTGCAGAGGATTCTCTCCATCAGTCAAGTGACACTGGAGGCCGTGAGCCAATGGTAGAAAAGCTGCTTGAAATACAGGCACAGATTGAGGCAGTAGAAATGCACTTGACACGAGAACACATGAAAAGGGTGCTGGGAGAAGTTTACCTGCACACGTGGATTACAGAGAACACCAGCATTCCCACCAGAGGAGTCTGTGACTTCTTAATGTCTGACGATGGCTACGATGACAGAACAGCACGAGTAAGTGGCACCTGTGCTCGGGGGATTCTGTGTCACTGTCACATCCTTCTCCCCCTTCCTGAAAATGCACCTGGGCTGGGCAAGAGAGCTGTGATCACGTCACCCTTGCCAGTCAGATTCAGCTTAAATTGTCCTTCCTTGATACTGTGAAATAGGAGGGAATGTAAATGCAGATGTTGAAATTTGGATCAGGTATAATAATCATCATGCCCAAGTTTTTGCAGAAGAGGGGAGAGGACTGGAGTTATTGTGCTGCTGTCAGTGGGTTTAGAACATGAACTGATTGAAGGATGTTTTGTTTTCATTACTGAGTTTATTTAATCCATTGTCTTTACACAACTCAAGATGTATTTCCTCTAGTCAGTCACACTGCAGTTCTGATGTTAAGAGCTGCAGAAGTCTCTCTCCTGAAGTTACGGTTCAGGTGGTCCATCAGGTGTCACTGAGCCTTCAGTGCAAAAATCAGTTTCAGAGGGTCAGAAAGTGGTTGTGTTTCATGAATTAAACCCAGGGATTCAGAACTTCACTAAATTAATGAAGCTGCCTTTGTTACAACACACATGGCCAGCACTTTCAGGCAACCTGGCACTTCCTGCACTACAATTAATGAGCATAAGTGAATGCTAGGCCAGGGAACACTTCCCAAACTTGCAATGTCCCTACCACTGTCAAAGCCTGACTGCAGGGACAGTATCCTGACTGCTGTAATGTGCACAGGAAACATTTGTGGCCAATGATGCCTGCACAGGGCACTGAAGTTCTCTGAATACAGAGGGGACACAAAGGCAGCTGTGGCTGCATCAGCTTCTCAGCTCTTAAAACTCAATGACAGGAATGGTTCAGGTGTCTCTGCACCTCTTTGTATGAGCAGAGAACAGTTGTTTTCATACCCAGGTCTTTAAATCACCTGAACTCTAAAAATCCACCTTTATACTGCATCCAGAGAGAGGAAGGAAGCACGTGTCCATCACTGGTGTTCTCCCTGCTGGCATCACTGCCAAGTGTGGCCATCAGTACCTCACTGGCAAAGTGCTCTGGCACAACTGCTGGGTTGTTCTGGCATCCAGTCACTATGAGTTGAAAGTTTGAGAGGTTGCTTTTCTGATCTTAGAGGAATCTTGTTTCATTTTATAGCGATGAAAAGCGACTTCTAAATTGTATTTTATCTATTCCGTTTGCTGTCACACTTAAAAGGTCCCTGGGATGTGGTTTATATCTATTGAAATGGCACAGACAAATTTGATCACATAAATGTTCTGCTATAAACGTTCTGCTCCCAGATGACTGCTGAAGACATCCAGGGAATTTCTGAACAGGAATTTTTTTTTAGCACATCCACTGTGATGGGCATGAAGGAAAGCATTGCTGTTATGGTCAGTTCTTTCAGTACTTTTAAAATTTGCAAGGAATTACTGTTTTTAAGGTTTGTATGCCTTTATTGTGGGACAGAAATCTTCAGAACAAAAGGAGAATAAATGAATACTTACTGATACACTGTATTTTTTACATTTTGATTTTTTTGGGATTCAGCTTATTCTGTGTCACTCTGAAGTCACAGTGAAGTGTTCCCAGCCTGGGCTGTCTCACCCAGTGCCTCCTGTGTGTTCCAGGTGCTGATTGGGCACATCCTGAAGAAGATGAACAAACAGACCTTCCCTGAGCACTGCAGTTTGTGCAAGGAGATCCTGCCCTTCACGGACCGCAAACAGGCCGTGTGCTCCAACGGCCACATCTGGCTCAGGTAATGGGCTCAGTCAGCCACAGCTTGTCCCCTCCTCTGGGGAATTCAAGCAGCCTTCAGGAGCTCTCTGAACCACTTGTTAGCAGTGAAAAGGCATGAAGCATCTCAGCCATGCTGCAGGTTTTTCTGTCCTCTCCATCAGAGCCAGGGCACCGGAGGTTGGATTTGGTTCTCTTAGCTGGACAATGTTTTTACTTTTGAGCATCTTTTTTGGGAGGAATATGGGGTCAGGGAGAAAGCAGGCAAAGGAAAATTGAGGACAAGACATCCTTGGGGACATCACTTGAAGGAGGGTTTGTTCAAGCTCCTTCAGCATTTGAAAACTAAAGCAGTTTAACAAGAAATGATAGAGAACAGGCACATTGAGAAGTCAGAGAAATTCTGGAACATTTAGAAAATGAAATCTCCTGTACCAGTGTGGGAGGTGCATGGAGAGAAAAGCTGTGCCTAACAAGTTTGGTGTGCTAGTTTGGGTCAATAGCCATGGCCTTAAGGACACCCTGGTTCTTCCCTGGGCAGTAGGGCCTCAAGCTTTTCAACTCCTTTGCTGTATGCTAGAGTTTTTTTGTCAATGATATATTGATTATTGACCTTTCATTTTTGTGTCCATATACAGTTTGGTAGACTTGGGAAGTTTCATTTACCCAAATTAGTAAATCAATAATTTTCATATTTAATGGGGTTCATTACTGCCTTTACTCTCAGAAAGCAAATTGTGAACAGAACCCAGTCAGGGCATAGATCATAAAACAATAACCCCAAACCTCTTGATAAAACTGCTTGTCCTTTCACAGGTGCTTTCTGACCTACCAGTCCTGCCAGAGTTTGGTGTACAGGAGGTGTTTGCTTCACGACAGCATCGCACGGCACCCAACCCCAGAAGGTAAAATGTTCCTGGGCCAAAAGGGGCAGGATTGGGGCTTTTAAACTTTTATCTACAAAATAGCTTGAATTAGTTTCACTGACTTTACTCTGCTCTTCTAGGCAGTTCATCTGTAAATCTCTGCATTTCACAGTGTTCTGGTTTTGTCTGGGCATTAGTGACGTGTTAATTGCAAATTAATAACTGCAGAAATTGAAAATGAAATCCAGGTAAATGCATAATCTGTGCTGGAATGCTGCAGCAGTTAGTTTGATATTCAAGTTGAATAGATCAGCATCCAGTCCTGCAGGAGGGATAAAGAAGCAGGAACCAAGGAGTGTCTTGTGAGGGATCAAATTTCAGTTTAGAAAATGAGAACACTGCAGTTGTGCTGGGGTGATCCTTTACATTTTTCTCCTATATAGCTATGAGCATGTAAGGATAAAGCTTGGAGTGTTCCACCTTAATTTTGTCCCCTGCTGAAGTGGAATTTAAACTGCCATTACTTGAAATTTCAGGGCAGAAACAGAGTTGGATTTCACTGAATTCTCAGTCAGTCCTGCATGTGAATATATACAAACTGTCCAGGATTCCTGTTGAGTTTGTGCATCTCAGGTGTCATTCCTCTGTTCATCTCTACCTCTAGCATTAAACAGCTTGTTTTCTTATTTGCAGATCCTGAATGGATCAAGAGGTTATTGCAGGGACCTTGCACCTTCTGTGATTCTCCTGTGTTCTAGAGAAAAGCTGTGTCAAGACTGAAAGTATTTTCTCTACTGCATAAGCTCCTTTCAGCCTGGGAGGACACAGAGCCAGGAACACAGACTCTGCTGGAGGGGGAACACCTTGACCACAGCCCTGTACATAGAACATCACAGGTTCTACCAACTCCTGAAACCCAGAGCCCATTCCATGCTCCAGAAACAGGAATACACCTGGAAGAGCCAGTTTGAAGCTGCTTGGAAATGCACCCATGGAAGCCTCAGCAGCTGGACACTGACAAGGAACTGGAGGGTTGAGCACAGTGGGAATTGTCCTTACTGCCTGATGCTGGTGTCAGTTCCCAAAAGCTGGGATGGAACAGCAGAGCTCCTCTTGAATGGTCTTGGTGGGTAGAAAAGGCTCCAGCTTGCAGTGCTCTCCTTTGCTTTTTAACCACCCTGGCATTTGCTGTAGAACATGGAACTCTCCAGATAATCAATCCATGGTTCTGGTGTCTTGCCCAGAGAAGCAGATGCCAGTTGCAGCCATATCAAAGAGTTTGGCCATTACATGAATTTCACTGAAAGTCTAGAAGAGTAACTGCCTGAGAAATGTAACAGTGTTTCAGTCAGAAGGGTGATATTGGTCAAATAGGGATCAGTAAGGATCATTTTTAAATATAATAATTATTAAACTAATAGCAATTAGCTTAAACACTAATATATATACATATATATAAAATTTCCAATGCCCTTAAGTCTTTTGCCCCTTTCTTTTCCTGAACTGAGTTCTAATCCTTCCCAGCTCTTGCCAATGTATTTGCCTTTGGTTTCACTTAACCCTATACCAAGAGGAATCCTCTTCCAGGGAAACTCAGTTACCAAAAGCACTACCAATTAACACTACTGTCAATTAAATTCAGAGTCTCCCTCATACAGCAGCTGAGTTTTACACAATCACTCCCAGCTGACAGTTTTTCTTTTCATAATAGCTCAGTAAAAAACCCAAAACAAAGCGAGCACCCCAAACCCAACCCCACCATGGCTGACACGCTCCAGGTAGGGCCAAGGAGGCTGGTGAAGCTCTTTGTGCATCCCAGAATGGTTTGGGTTGGAAGGAATCATAAATCTCATCCCATTCCACCCCTGCCATGAGCAGGGACAGCTTCATCTGTCCCAGGGTGCCCCAGGCCTGGCTTTGAACACTTCCAGGGATTCAGGAGCAGCCACAGCTTCTCTGGGCACCCTCACAGGGTGGATTTTTTTCTACTATCCCATCTAACCCTTTTGAAGCCATTCCCCCTTACCCTGTCATTCCTCTTGTAGAAAATCCATCTCAAGTGGCTGAGCCCAGAAATTTATTTTGCCTTCTAATTGTCCTATCAGAAAAAAACATCTTTTTTTGCCACCTGTTCCTACAGAGAGCAGAATCCTTTTCAACCTCCTATGCAGTGTTAGAGGAATAATACCTCCCAAATGTGTGTGGTTACTTGGTACAGTTTGTCTTGTTAACTCTAATCCATGCTGGCAAATAATCCTGAGTTTGTGTATTTCCATTCTGCAGAGTACCAATGGCAGAGGTGTCGCCCTGTCTGTGATTCCTGACACTTTCCCTGTGTGGGAAGTGCTCCACAGCTGTTGAGAAATCATGGAATTGTGCTGACACTGTCAGTGTCCCACCAGTGCATGTGTGATTGGTGCTTGTTTCCTCGATTCAATGACTATGCATATTTTGTTCATGTTCCTTCACCTTTAATAGGAGCACATTTTTTTTCAGCAAACGTTAAAGTCAGCTGTCCTTCTGCTCAGTGTCTCATGCATTAAGCATGACCATGCATTGACTGAGAAGAACATTGCTGTAGTAGCCTAGAAATATCAGAAGCACATTCATCTGTAAAATAATTAGCCTTGTTTGTAAATATCCTTGGAAGTGATACCATAATTGTATTAAAGAAACATTTAGTTTTTTATTGCTGTGCATTGAAAATTGAAATTACTTCAGTGTGTCTGCAGAGAAGGGAAATGTAGCTCATGTTGGTGTCAGTAAAACAAGGAGTGACCTCGATACCCAGCGTGTGTGGAGTTTGGGGCCAGCTCTGGTACCTGGGACAGAACTTCCCAGTGCTGCTGGGGCTTGGGGGGACAGAACATCCATTTCCATGTGAGCTGTTGAGAAGGCATTTTAAATAATAAGGAGCTGCAAGTCCTTGCCCTGGCAGCTGTGACCAGCTCATCAGTAAATGTTCCAGGTTAGAAATTCTGCCTGTGGAGAAGGGGAGGGAGCCCTGCAGAACCCTGGCCCAGTGCTTTCAGAAAAAGTCAAAGAACATTTCTTTGGCTGTGGCTTAGAACACCTTAAAAATATCCTGATCTACTGAAATGTTTAAGTCTGGCTGACCCAAAGGTTCACATGATAACAGATTAGATTGGTTCTTGCTGATCATTTCTGGCAGTTCCCTTGAATTTCCCTGGACTGAGTTTTAATGCTTTGCCATGGAGATGCTCTAGCACACCTCACATTAACATTGCAGCATTAATGTTTATTTTCCCTGTCTTTCAAGGCAGCAGATACTCAGTCTGCCATTGCCAGTTTATTTAACCTGCTTTCAGACTTCTGGGAAAATGGAATTTTGAAGCCAACAATGTTATCTTTGCCAGTGGAGATCCTTTAGCAAAAAGCTTTCACTCTTCACCCTGACCTGTTCACAACAGCTACAGAGGAATTGGGATTTAAGTTTTGTGTAAACCAGCACTTGTCCCTAAGTGCATTTTTAACCAGAGTAGCAGAGCCTGCCTCACTCAGTAACATTTAACCCCTAGTGTTGACCTGAGTGGGTTTGGCTGCCCAGCGAGCACTGAGGCTGCTCCAGGAATCTTTTTATGCCTCAGACTTGTGAGGGGCAGTTCTGGGCACACAGGGCTTGGTGCTGCTCCTGCAGGGCTGCAGCACCTCAGGGCATTGTCCCACACATTGTCCTGCTCCAACCTTGCTGTCACTTCATGGGGAAGGGGAGGAAGGAACCAACACCTGCTGCCAGACCTTTGTGTTATTTTGCCTTTATCAGAGTTGCCTCCTCAAACCAACACATCTCCTGTCAAGGCCCAATCTGTTTTCAGACACCAACTGGAGTGTTCAAAGAACAAATCCCACAGAACTGGAGTTTATCTCATAAGTTTTTGCTCAAGTTTTGCAGGATACTGCAAACAAGTGAACAGTTGGAAGATGTCAACTGCTTCACCATTTGGTGGTGAGCACTGACTGTTCAAGAGCCCTCATCTCCAGAGGGAGAGCAACATTCCAGCAGAGACTGAGGGTCACTGATGCTCTTCTTCTTTTTTTTTTTTAAAGGATTGTGATATTTGCTCTTGTAGCTGAGAATTAACAGGCAGAGATCCAGTTTGTCCAGAGCTAGGGTGTCGTTTTCCTTATGAGGAGCTTCTGACAGCATTTGAGATTTGCTGCTCTTGCTGGTATCACACTGGGATGAAGAAATCATCCCCCTTGGCTAATCCCAAGTTGGATGGATAAGTGGGACAGCTCTGGACTGTCCAGTGTCTCAGTGCCTTGGTGCTATAGTTCCATTCTTGGAACTAAAGAGGAAGTTTGGGTCATAAGGACTCAGTCTTGTGTCTCCAAATTACAACCCCTGCTCTGGAATGGTGATGAGGGCCCTCACTGCTGCCTTTTACCTCAGTTCACCTATGGCTCTGGGACTTCATCATTGTCACCCTTTCCTTTGGTGTTTCCTCATCTTATTCATCCTATTGTGTATTTCCAGAGAGGAAACACTATGGCTGTCAATGCACACATAAAGACAATAAATATTCTTTAGGAGAGAGGAGGAGGACAAGGTTTCCATTCCTCAGAGCAGGCTGGGGTTGATTCCATTCCCTGAGCAGCATCCAAGCCTCAAGGGAAAGGTGAGAGCAGAGAAATCCTTGGAGAGCTACAGGGGATCCCTGCAGAGGTGGTGCTGGGGAGGGAATCTCCTGCCTGGGGGTGTTCAAGCCCTTCCACCACTGAAGGATCTGTGTCTGGAGCTGGTGGACACAAAAGTTTGTGGAGCAGTTGGACAAACTGCCCTTGTTGCTAAACTCCATAATTAACAGCATAACTTACAGGATGCAGCACAAGCTCCAGGCAGCCCTCTCCACAAAGTGTCTCTGGGAAGCAGAGTGATGGAAGATGTCCATTCCAGACCTGGGCAAAGCTGTACAATCAGTAACATCTGATCCCTGCTGTGTTCCCACCACCTCCTCTTCACCTTGTTTTTCTCATTGCTCAACATTTGTTTTGCCAGAATAAGATGCTAATAAAATCATGCCTAGTTACCAAATTGGTTTTCAAGTGTTGCATTCCAATTATAAAAGCCTAATTCCTCCTTCCACCCACTGAACCTTTTTGGTATTAACAGGCTTTACTATGCAAAGTCATGCAGGGGCTGTTTCGTTTACAGTAATTAAATGAATGTCAATTGTTTTAGTTGTTTCTGAGGGAGAGTCCTACATGAGTATTAGCATGTTCTGCTAACCCTGACGTTCTGCACTTCAGGCCTGCTGCAAACCCTTGGGGGTTGACCACTGACCTGAGACTCCTACCCAGACATGCCAAGTGCATCTCAATGAGACTGAGCTCTTTTTCTCAGTTTCTATGGAACCAGCGGAGCGGAACTAATATAGCATCCGCATATAGATGAAAGAATGAAGAGGAAAAAGGGCTTTACAGCTAAATTAATTAAGCAGATGTACCTGTCTAATTAAAGATGCACTGTCCCTTTTGTACCCTAGCTGCAGTACAAACAGTATTTAAATACACTCTCTACCCATTTCATCTATCAAAATATTTAGTAGGAACGCTCAGATGAAGGTGATATTAGCAAGATGAGCTTCCCATGTTTTATTAATAGAAGGGCTCCCAATTATGCATGAAGGCTGCAGCACATCTTCATAGCAATGGCAGAAAACCCAGCTGCCCAAGCAGTCACCAAGCAGCACATTTGTAACAGGTAGGGCTGTTAAAGATGTCCTTGCCCAGCTGAACACAAGGCTTTGTGGCTGGGAGCAGCCTCTGCCTCAGCCTGGTGCTACAGGCGGGAATTTCTCAGCTCAAGAGGCACCAGGGACTCAGACTGCTTGGATTTAGCTTTCTTAGATTTCAAAGTTATTTATTCTGAGACTTTTAGAGCTGCCCTCAAGGCTAGACAGTCCAATTCCCATCCATCAACAAACACCCCTCCCCTCCCAAAAGTATCAAAAATTCTGACTTTCAATTCTCACAAAATATCACAATATTCCCATTGCCACCTGGACAACCTGGGTCTTTCCACCTGAAGTTTCTCTACAGGAGCAAGAAGGAAATTTGACCTGGGCATTTTTCATTTCTCCATATAGATTTAGACACACACAGCCAAAGACAACAGCAAAGACCCAAATCTATTGAGAACAACAGGACCAGAGGAGTCACCTAAACCCAAACGCCTGTTCTCTCTGCCTGCACCTTCCCTGAGGCTTCCAGGAGAAACCTGAAGCTCCTCCTCAAGCCCTGGCAGGGGGAATTCACACACACACAGAGGGAAGAAACAGAGGGAGACATAAGAGAAGCATCCAACCCAGTTCTCTGACCACAGCACAAATCACTCCCCTTTCTTCCAGGCATGAAGGATGAGCATTTCCACAGCCAGAGTCTGAGACAGCCAGATGGCTTTTATCAGAGATTTTCCAGGTAAAAAGCCATTAATTGCTACCATATCCAGCCAGAAAAGGAAAAAAAAAAGAAACTCTGGACACCAATGTGCCCAGGCACAGCTCAGCCAGAGCAGCCACAGGCTGGGAGCTGTTACCCCAGGAAAACTGAATTTAGTGACCCACCTGCTCCTGCAGCTCATTATGTCCTTGATTGGCAATGAAAGTGATGAACCTGCAATCATCTTTCCATGGCTCTGGATATCCTGTCCAGCTGCTCTGAGTCTTTCCCAGCACAATGGGGATGGCCACTGCATCTGCAGAGGGTTTGTCAGCACTTTTTAAACAATCTGAGTTAACAGGGGAGTGAAAACCCCTGCCCCCAACCCCAAACCCTGTGGAGAAAGTTCACTGCAGAGCTGGGAGCTTTGTTTTTCTCTTTGCTTTAGGGTTTGCTTGCAGGGACAGAGGGAGACAGGGAGTGTCTGGGTGGTTTTGGTGGAGAATTAAGACACAAACACATCTAACAGCTTTAATACTCCAAATTGGCTTCATGGGTCTTACACAGTGAAGAAGACAAAACTACTATTCAGAAAGAGAAAAAAATATTTTAATTAACCACAGGACTTCCCCAGCCATGGTATTTGATATCTTGCATCACAAAACAAAAGCCAAAAAACTTCCCCTAAAGCCCAATTTCTTACCCTGTGTACTTCAATCAGCCTTGGTGAGCTTCACATTTAGCACAGCTTGCCTGACTTCCCCTTCCCTGGTGCTAATCTGCCACTTCAGCAACCAGGCTGCAAATACTACAGGGAAAAAATTCAAATCAACTCTTCTACAAATCATCCCTTCAAATTATAAACTTCTAATGTTTTTACATGGAAGAGGCTTAATGATACAACTTTCTATGAACTCAAAGATAACAAAAGGGTCTTGGTCAGCATTGACATAAAAGGCATCTTGGTAAAAATCCTCCAGGGCCTTGACATGGCTGTAATAGATGTTCAGGCGTTTCTCAATGTTTCCTTGCTCATCTTTGGGGTTCTGCCTGAGCCGGGCCTGGATCTCTGGGGTGGGAGCTGGTCTGAGTGTGGTGTGGTATCTGCAGAGGAGAAGAAATGCCACAGTTTCAGCTCAGCTTGAGGACACAGCAGTCACTTCTGCAGATCCTTCATGCTGTTACCTAGCACAGTCCTCTTTCTGCTCCAGGTTGGGGTTTTAAAACAAAGATTGGAAATTTCAGGGCAGGTAATCTGTCATTGCTGCCCTCAAGAATCCTGGATCCTCAAAGGCCAAGGGTTTCTCTGCAGCTGACACTGGTTGTGTTTATCTGCTCCACACAAGGAAAGATTTCTATCACATTTCCCAATGCTCCAGCTTCAGAAGCATTTCCAGATCTTTCACTTGTAATCTTTGATTCTTGTCTTTAAAAAGCATCTAAAAAACCCTAACCTTAAACATAAACACACCCCTGTGTCCCAGCATTGCTGGGACCTGTCACTTAAACTGTGTTTAAAGCTCTCAGGCATTTAACTGCCAATATTTTTATGTAGCAGAAGGTAAAATAAGGTTAATTCACCTGAGATAGATGTTGGCTATTTTTAATTTTCCAAATGCCAGAATTTGGCTTCCCTCAATTCACAGTTGTGGCTTCCCTCAGTTACTTCAGCAGGGAAAAGGATTTTCATCCTCAGAATCTTGTAGCAGTGCCACAGCCCAGCTCAGCTGACACCAAAGGAATTCTGATGATGTTCCTGCCTTGCCAAGGGCTCCCAACAATCTCTAAAAGTTCCTTTGCAATCAAATGCTTAAATTCCCTGTTAGGATTGGTAATTCTAACCCTGAGTAAATGTCTCCTCTGCCCTAACACAAAACCAGCTTATCTCTCTTCCTGTGCAGCCAAATTTCCTGAAACTTTTGGGATAGATGCAAAACCAAGGAGAGAGCAGGCACAGAGTGGACACAGAGTTCAGTGCACATGGGCATCATTTAGGGCACAGCTGAAGGCCACACCCTGCAGCCAGAGGGGCAGGCTTTCCACAGTGCCAAGGATTAGACACAGCACCTAAAACAATTCAATTCACGGAGAATTTGTGAGGAATAAACCCCAGAGTGTGGCAGAGGGAAGCGTGTGAACTGGAGCAGATACTGAACAGCCTAATCCTAATGATAAGAAATGCAAAGATGTGGGAATGATTTGCTTCAGCCTGTTCCTTTCTGCTGAACAACCACATTGCTCATTACTAAAGCAAAGAGAGCAGTTACAGCAAATCACTGCTGCTGTCACAAGTTAATGCTGCACCTCGAGTGAGATGTCTGAATAATCATCCGTCACTTTGGGACAAATCCATTCTTTATGGCCTTAATCTTTGAGGGTTCAGGATTTGTCCTTGATGCAATAGGATGTTCTCAGCCTTTAGAAAAGCAAAATAAGGGTTTAAAATTTATGTGTGGGAAATCACAAAACCAGACCACAAGTGAAGTTGTGAACACATGCCAACTCCAGCAGGTATTGGGGGAGATAAATTTATTTGTGGCTTGTTCCCTGGAAATCAAGGGTGGAGAGGCAGGAAAGCTGAAGGTCCCTGGTGGGACAAGGGGATGTGACACCAGTGAGATGAACCAACCTTGCAGTGACTCTGGGACTTAAATGAGTTTGCTCTACTGAGCAGGAAACACATTAATACCTCCTAGCACCCAGAACCATCACAGGAGCCTGGGGAAGTAAAATGCAGCAAGTTTTCCATTTTCCCCAGCTGGGAAACCTTCCAAATTCCCATGGGAATATCTGAAAACCATCTGCACTTAGGCTAGGTTTCAGACATCTTCCCTCAGCATTATTTTACCAGCCAATTTAGTTACCATGAAAATGTTAGACCTGAGCTATTTGCTGCTGCAGATTTCAGGCACCAGGATTTCCAACCCTCTGTTCCGAGGAGCTGCTGCAGCAGCAAGGTGGGCTGGTGCTTCAGGAGCTATCAAAGTTTTAACTTTTCTTTTAAGGAATCCCTAAGCATCCCTGAGCTCCTTAGATTTCTAAGAAGCCTATTTGGTGCTTTCATCTCCCTGGCAGTCAGGAAAATGTTGCACACGAGGCAGGAGTGCTCACCTCTCCCCAGTGACAGGATCAGTCCTCCGCTGGGACAGGCGCTCCATGATGGACTCGTAGGGGAGATTAAAGAAGAACACCCTGTGGACAACACAACAATTAAGTGCTTTAACACCCTGAGAACATCACTTGTGACCTTCAGAGTGGGAGTTAATCCTCACCAAACAAAGAGCAGCCGTGGCAGTGACAGTCCCCCCAAACCTGCGGTGTCACAAACACGAGCACAGGATTTCTGCGCAGCTTCTGCTCGGGTTTTGTTTGGTCTGCAGGCTCAGCAAGGCAGGAGCTCTCTGGCACTGTGTGTGCTGTGTGCTCAGGGTGGGGGAATTGCAGCTGGAGCTCTCTCAGTCTGTCCCAGCCCTCTCACCACCCAGCACTTCCCTCTGAATTTCTCCAGATCCACTTCCCAACCCAAGCAGCAAACAGAATCCAAGTGACATGCCCCCAGAGGGAAATAAAACACCTCTGCTGCTCCTGTTAAGGACAGAGAAAGAGCTTGTCTGCCAGAATTATCCATTTCTCCAGTGCCCACGAGAGGGATTTTCCTCTTGCTGTTTCAGTCCACTTCCACTCCTGCCCTTGTCTCCCCTCAGAGTGATTCCCCTGCTCTCCCACTCCTGCCCTGCATCCTTCAAAGCAGGATGAGTGTTAAGACAGAACACAAGCCTCAGGATGCTGCTGACAATTCCCTGTCCCTCCCATCAGCACTGCCAGGGCATGGGGAGCAGCTCAGCAGCCTTGCTGGTGGCACTGCTGAAAGGAAACATGAATGCTGAATGCTTCATCTGAAGATGAGAATCTGCAATTCCCACTGAGTGTGAACGAGTGGGAGCTGCTCAGCATGTGAGAGGGGCAGCCCCTGGGCTGGCTCCCACACCAGGAACAGCTTTGCACTGGGGGATGGAGCAGGACTTGCCAACCCATTTCACAGAGATAACACAAATGTCCTTATGTGGATGAAGGATGCAAAACCAGAAAACAACGTGCCCCACATGCACCCAGACACATCCCACTGCTGCACAGAAACTGTTGTGCCCATTTCACATTGATTCCTTCTCTTTTTAGTTCACTATGCTGGTCCTGGTAATTTTATATTTGTGCTCTAAAGCTCTTCAGCAGAAAATTCTTGGTAAACTGCTGAGTGTGAGCAGACATGAATCCCCTGCCCCCCAGCTATTGGGGACTAGAGCAGATCTGCACAAAGATCACATTTAACAAATAGCTCAGAACAAAATAAAAAATAAAGCTCCCTTTGAACCTATGAAAGTAATTTTTCCCAGTGAAGCACAACCTGAAGGCTGTAAATACACCTTTCTTTACAACACACCTTCTCCTGCTGCTGCCTTCAAGGCCAGGCTTCCTGTTTTCATTTTTGTCTGCTTCTCACAGGAGATACTGCGTGGTTTAGACATTCACCAAAGGAACATTTTTCACTGACTGGGTGGGATCAGACCAGATGAAAGGCTGAGCTTTACCTTGGCATGCACATAGCAGATTACTAGAATCCTTTGTAGGATTTAAAGTTATGAAAATCATCTCTCTTTTCAAATGTTTACAGATAATGACTTCTATTCACACTGTGGTAACAAAATAACAGCCAGGAATAAAACATTCAAGATCTTGGAGATTCCAAAGACAGGAAAAGAACAACAGTTTCAACACTCTTTTATCCCTTACACTCTTAACATTTTGTTTTTCTTTGTTTCTGTTGCCCAACAATGGCACAAAAACGTGATTGTCAGAACAGGTAACATCTGATGATATGTCTCAAGATGAATATTCTAGTAGAGAGGAACAACATTTATACAGTCAGGATAATTGATACGGTTTCCTATTATATCCTGAGATAAACAAACCCACTGAAGGATTAGAACCTGGCATATCAAGAAAGCTTGTCGTAATTCATAGTTAGGAACACAAAAAGTATTATGGTATTTGAAACAGAAGAGCCTAAAAAACTCCACTTAAAAAGCTGCCAACAAAATGAACTCTGAAAGCCTTGTCTGAGACTCCCTTCTTTTCCAAACAAGATGCTGCTTATTATCCAGTCTGGTGTCACCATTAAAGAGGAGTGGAGGGGGAAGATGTGGGAGGGTGCAGACATCCCTGCTAATATGGATTTTTTTCCCCCACGTGCATTGTGTAACAGCACACTCAGAATTCACTGTACAGCAGCACAAATTCCCAATCCAAGGGTCCTTGCAGAGGAAGGTGGGATGCCTCACCCTGCCACTCCACACATCTCCCACAGATAAGAGAAAACAACACTCCCCAGGGCTGTCAGTTTAAAATCGTTCAGAAGCAGGGAAAAAAAAAGATGAAGGGGAAAACCACTGACAGAACTACAGTCTAGACTTAAAATACTTCCAATTAGAAAGCTTTATTACCATTTTGAAGGAGACACATACCCCACACAGTCTATTACACAGCCCCAGGAGGTTTACTCACATGAGTAAAGCCTATTTACACAGCTGCAGGCTGGGAAGTGTCAGCCTTGGCTATCTGATACATCTCCTGCAGCTCCTCAAGGAACTTCTGGGCAACTTTTGGCCTCTGTCCCTTGCTCAGGCTTCTGACTCTGATCACATAACAAAGCTGAGCCTCCAAGTGCCCAGGTAACACATTTATTGGATTTCTCTTGGAAACCCTCATAACACAGAGAGCTGCACCCATGGCCTTGATGCAGCAGGAACTGGAACAACTCCCTGCAAGGTCTGGATTCTGGAACTCGGCCCATTCCACACAGCCAGCATGGTTTTCTCACATAAATCCATGCTCTGTAAAGCTCACTTTAGGAATCAGCCAGGCTTTGTATGTTGTAATGTGTCACAACTCCTATTGAGGGGAATATGAAACAGATGTCATCAGAATTGGTAGACAGGGAGGAGAGGAAACACAGCCTCATATCAAAGTACACGACATCACCCTGCTGGATTAGCATCCAGCTCAGCTCCTCTGCCACAGCTCCCAGTGCAGCTGCTCCAGGGGAGTGGTGTCACTCAGCAAGGTGAGGGCTGGGCACAGGGGCACCAGGAATCCTCACTCCTGTGCCACAGGGGCAGAATCCACCCATGGGCAACCAAAAATCTCTGGCATCCAGCTGGAGATGTGGGGAAAACTTGGTGCAGCCTCTGAGGTCTCTGAGGACAAAGGTCCTCCTGACTCCCATGGAGGGAAACCAAGGGATTCCTCAGCACAGCTCTGGCCTCTCTCCTTTGTTCCATCTCCCAGGAGAGGGATTTGTGGGAAAAAGGTCCAGTTCTGTCAGCTTTTATAGATGATAAAACTGTGAACACAAATGTTAAAAGGCACAAAAAATCCACGTGTCAGAATCCTGCCTCTTCTTCACTGTACTTGACATCATTTATCTAATTTAGTGCAGCTTCCAGATACATTAGAGAGATTAAATTCCAACAAATTAATAATGATGATGACACCTTCACTGTGTACCCAGTCAAATGAGAACTTGCTGCCTTTGGATGGCGAGGAAATGCATTCATTCCAGCCCTAACAGCTGGAATATAAGGCTGTTTTCTTACAGCCATCTGGCATTCCAGAGGAGCATTCCAGCCACTTCTGCCTCCTGACTATTCAGACAGTGACACCTCAGAGCCTGGAGGTCACCAGGGCATCCTGATGCTTCCCTGGCAAATGGAGGGAGGAGAGGGAAGAGCAGGGCTGGCAGAGGTGTTATTTCCCCCTGATCATGAGATGGCATTTTTGGAAAAATGTGTCCCAACCACGCCATAAGTGAAGGATTTGTGACCTACACAACAGCATTTGACTAATCTTGAGCTGCATTTGTTCCAGATGGCAACCAACCCACTTAATCCAAGTTATTAACAACTGGCAGTGCTCAGTGCTGTCCTCACAAGAATTTATTTAGTGGTGATATTCCTGTTTATTGGATATAACCACACTGGCTTCAAACACCTGGGAGGGAAAAATTTTGAGTGCTGCTGTAAGAGAAGCAGGTGCTGTGTACCTGAATCCTGGAATCCTGTGCTGGGGAGTAAGGAATGCTCCTGCTAAGGACATCCTTTGCAGGACAGCTCCACTGCCCTGCCAGCTGCCTTCACATCTCCAGAGAGCTGAAGCTCTGCCTGTGAGCCAGGGACTGTCATTTCAGCACAGCTGCTTCATGAGGCTGACCTAGATGGATCCAGATGTTGGCTGCTCTAGACCTGAGCTATTTACTTAGGTCAGATTCTCATCCTTGGCATTTCCCACTACTTGGAGTTGCTCTTGATTGACACTGGTGGAGTGGAGCCCAAAGCCAAGCCCTTTTTTACAGAAATACAGTGAAATTAGATTATACAGTGACATCAAATTCATGCCTTGTTTTCATTTAAGGATGTAAAGACAACTCAACAGGATGTCTGAGACAGGATCCTGATCCCTACCTGGCTTTTAAAAACAGAGATTACTGACTTGTGGCTATACCAGGACCAGGTCAAGCTTTACAACAAAGTTAGGATGCTCAAATTAAAACAAAAACACACCACCAGCCAAGACTCAGCCACTTTTAATGCAGCTTTTAAACTTTTGAGTTGAAACTGCAACTTTAAAAATAGTAAGCTATTAATCTTTCCCTTATTTTCTTGACTCCTATATATCTTCTCCCTCGCAGGCAGGTACCAGCTGCCATACTCCCATTCTTCACGCTCTGCACTCTGCAAAAAAAAAGAGGCCCCTGCTGGCCAATTCTTGTTTAAAATTGTGCATAATTGATAGTGGCAAATCTACCCCAGCTGTGTCTAAAACCTCTCCAGGGGCAGGAAAAACACTCTCTGTGACTGTCATTAACTACTAAATTAGCAAGTGCTCCTGGCAGTTTACAACGTACCACATCAGTCTGCTTTAAATAAAAAAAAAAAAAAAAAGTGAAGATCAGATGCCTGTGTGATGTCAAAGTTAGAGCAAACTTTGCTGGCACAACTTTGACAGACCCTCAGCTAAATCAGAGCAAAAAGAACAGGAAGGAGAGAATGAAAGAAAGAGAGGGGAAGAGACACAAAGTTATCTCCTTTTCCAGGCAGACAATCAGAAAACATCAAATTCAAGGCTACAAATAATTGTGCTTTTCATGAGGCACAGAACATCTTATTCCATATGGAGATATCAACAGTGCTCCTGGTGCTGTGGCACAAATCCCCATGGAAAACAACTCTCCTGGAGGACTCTGCTCTGGCAATGGAACACTACAAGTTTGTAATTGAAATATAAAGCTGAGGAAGAGCTGAGTTTGAAGTGTAAGGATGCAGGAGGTCCTGAAAGGCCATCACAGGTACAATCCTGCTGTGACCCCTGGCACAGAAACTCCTCCCTTTGGTTCACAAAGCAGCCAAAGCAGGTGGGGAAGGAAATCACAGAGTTCTCACATGGAAAAGCCTCAGGGGCATCATGGACTGGACTGGCAGAGGGACAAAACCACCTCTAAAAACTGTCCTGAATTTGGGTAAACTCTAAGACTCTCATTGTTAAAACTGACCATATTAGTAGCTTTTAAAAGTTTCAAAAAGTGCACAAAAATAAACAAACTTCTGGATTTTACAAGCACAGAGGAGTTGGATGGCAGCTTTGGTCAGGGTACAAAAATTATCAGCATTGCAGAAAGGTCTTTTCCTTGGGTAGCACCACTGAGTGATCACAACAATATGACAAATCAAGTTATGGTCCAACCTGACAGGTATGAGGAGGCTCAGATTTGAATCCAAGTACATAATTCCAGATAAAAGCCTGACCATTTTATCTTTGTTGACTTTCCAGCCAGAGATACTGACTTGGGTCAATCAGTTCCTCTGAAGAGCCTCCCCTTCCCTATGGCATAAAGACACCTTGAACCTGAAACCTTGGCTAAACTCCTTCTCCAGCACCATGGCCCAGCCACAGGATGCCAAGCATGTTATTTTTCCACAATTACATTCTGCATCCCCAGTCCCCCTCTTAAAAATTAAAACTGGTTGCACAGATCCCATCTACCTTCTCCCAGGGCTTGTTCAGGGTTCAGTGCAGCTCTCACCACGTGTTTTGTTCATGGCTAACCAGACCACAAAGGCTCTGCTGAGGCTGCACCCCTGACTTGACATGAATCACAGTTTATTCCCTACCCTAAATACTCCTGCATGACTCTGCAAGGGATAAAATGATCCTTATCTCTTATTTATGGAAGGAGCTGTTGGGAGGTTTCATTCACTGATTTCTTTCAAACTCTGGGATATCTTCTGATGAAAGATGCTTGATTCTATTTTGGGAAGTAATTTCACCCTCTAGGTTTCAACCATGAAGGAAAATACACTGCATAAACACTAAAACACAGGTTAATCAGCACAAGTGTTTTCTCATTGAGCTCTTACAGTGATTCATGGCATGACAAGCTATTTCCAGACCCTGGATCTTTTCAAATGGATGCATTTCTGTCAAATAACTACAAAAGGCAGCTAAGTGGGGCACTATTCCCAGGATGTGGCTGCTGGCCAGGGGAGTGAGATGAACAACATCCTTCGTGGCTGCAGATGTTCCTTCCCCTCCCCAGCAGTGCAGAGTTATGGCTCTGGGAGATGTTTTCCACCCCCAGCTGGATGAGCTGGGCTCCACCAGGTGACAGGGTCCCTCCTGTGTCCCACCCCACTGCCTGGTGGCTCAGGGGTGTCCCAGCAGGTGCCACACCAGCTCACACAGGGGGAACAGAACAATGGGCTGGGTCTGGAGCTGGGATCAAGCAAAGCAGCTCCATGGATTCACAGAAGGAACCCCAGGCCTTTGGGCAGCCAGAGCCCTTCCATGGTCTGCAGGACTTGGGGCTGTGCAAACACTGCAGAACACAGTGAAAGGAACACAGAAAGCAAATGTGTTGGTAGGAGTGGCTTCAATGCATTTTTAAAGCTTCTTTTGAGGAGGCAACATTAACTCTTTCTGTGTGTAATAAGGGGTTTGGATGCATTAATACCTGCACTCAAAACTGCTTTACATTTCTCCCCTCATTTCTATTCTTTGCCTCCTCCTTACTCTCAGCTGTTATTCCAGCATCTTTGCATTCCCCCTGGAGTTCATTCCAGCGGTGCTTTATGAATCACAGAATAAGATGGCAGCCAGCAGTGCTTTAGAGAAGTGTGCCTGGCACCATTTCTGCCCTGCACAAGGTTAATCAAACCCCTTCTCAGACACTGCACAGCCTCTGCAGCCCCAGAGGCCCGAGGTCAGGAACCTGAACCCTCTCCCCCAAATGCAGGCGTGTTTCCTCAGATCCCTGCAACCCTGCCCTGCAATAATTAGATTCTGCAAAGCAAATCTGGAGTGGAGAAACAACTCCAGGGTTAAGCACCAGCAAACTCATCTCAGGACTGATGCCTTTGCTACCTGTCTGCAGCTTGGCACCAGCACCTCCTGCTCCTAACAAGGAAACCCATCCTTTTCTTTCTTATTAAATTAACAGAATCAAATTTAGAGTAAATGATGCTTAACCCCCACCCCCAATATTTAAATGCTAACTTTTGTTGTTACTAAGATATTTGGTATGTAAAAATAAATAAAAGAACTGACGCCAAAAAAGTGTATGATTTGGGGGCAAGGGGAGGGAATAAAAGAATGGATTATGATGTGTCATTTTATATATGTGTCAAAGGAAACCAATTTCATAATAGGGAATAAAAATTCCCTGTTTAAATACTGTCAAATAAATCCTCAAATGTAATAGGGTTCACTTCTGGGGAAAGGAAAACTAAATCTGATTAAATATTAATGTGGCGTAGTATTAATTAAGAGAGAAAAAAGTCCATCAAGAGAACCCCAATATGTTTACTGTGTCCCCAGGAAGCTGGAAAATTTCACAATCAAGTGTGTAAATGTTCTAAAAAAGGGTCCTGAATATTTTATGAATATTTGTCATAAAACAGAAATAATAACCACTGTGCAGAGCTATTAGAATTAATATTTATGCTGCCCGCCATGAAATATTCATGGGGACAGAGAAAGGGGGGCCCGTAAGACAAGAATTAATTTACATTGGGCTTGGTTTACCCGCTGGCTTGATGTTTAAAGACGGCTTGACAAGGCTCCATATGAATCCGTCAGTCACTTGCAGCGGTAGGTGGGGTGAAGGCAGGAGGAGGAGGGAGGCAGAGCGGGTCCAGGCTGCTGACAGCTCACAGATTGAGTTTCTGACAGCCCTTAAAAAATCTAAACGGCCCCCCACCTTTTTTTCCTTCTTCCATTGCCCAAGGCGCTCTGTACTGCCACCGTTCATCCGATCTCCCCTTCCATCTGCTGAAATTAAGGAATTAATGAGCGCTATACACTTTACAGCAGGCCCCAGGAATGTTTACTGGTGATTAAATTATAATGCAGCCGAGCTGTATAATTCATGAACCAATTAAAGGAAGTGTTAGTTGATTTGATGGGATGAGGACGTACAAAAAGCATTTAACTAATAGGGAACCGTGGGCTGCCGGGCGCTTTGGCTTTCTCGGATTACGCGGCTAATTGCTCTGCTTTATAGGGCTGTCACAGATAGCCATACATATTTCATTGTTCTCAAATACTTCAATTGTTTGCTTTCGTGTTGCTGCTGTAATATGTAGAAGCCCAGCCAAACTTCAGTGTAGTTAAAGCACTACTCTGCAAAAGCAGGTTGCTCTGGGAGGAGGGAGGGACCAGAGGGGCACGAGGAGAAGGCTGGCTGAAAAGGAGTAACTTAAAGCCTCAGAGTTAAATGTCACTCAGCAATTACATGATTAAAAGGTGCAACATATGATAGTCTTTTGTTTTACAACTTTTTGGACACTAATATTCTATGCTGACTTCACCGTGGAGAAAATATTGGTGCGCTGAGCTGCTTTTTGTTTTTCTAATAGCGAGGAGCGAACGAGGAAGGTGGAGAGGAAAGTGTACTAAAAAAATGCAGCAAGGAAGAGCTAGATTGCTGTGGTTATCAAGACTAGCACATCATGTTTAGGTTTGGGTGGTTTGATATTCTAAAACACACGAGAGATGAAGGAGGTTGATTTCCCATCCGGGACAACGCTCGGTGTCTAATTCAGAGTGCTGCTCATCCCAACAACTCCAGTTTGTTGCACAAGGAATGGGGGAATTTGCCATTCCTGCTGGTTCACAAAGCACTCCCCCACAGCTGACAGGCCACAGGGTTTGATGAAACAGATTCTCTGGATTTGAAGGGGCCTATCAGTCAAGTTACTCCTCAGTCAAACAGGCATATTTTTCCAGCAGTGAAATCCCCAGCTCATTCCAGAGGTACTGCAGAAGAAATTAGGCACCATCAGATAAACATCTCACACAGGCACTATTTTGTGTTAGACCCTGGAATCTACTAAGTAAACAACAAGCTGGGTGAATTTGGATTTCTTTAGCTCAGTGATGAGGGCTGCAGACCCCTCTGTGTCCCTGGCAAGGTGTTTTGTCACCCACCTGAGGGACTCTGTGCTAAATCCTGACCTGTCTAATTTGGAGCTTTCCATTCCAAGGTGCTGTACAAACACCAGCTCAGCAACTTCCAAAATAAATTATTATGTAAAGTTTATAATCTGGTTCATCCCTTTCCTTGCACCTGCTCCCTCCAGGATTTGGGTTTGGAAAGCAATCCCTATGGAGAGCCCTCCACCAGAAATCAGGATGTCTTTGCAAGCCAGTGCAGGTGTTCAGGGAGGCAAGAGACCTACATTCAGTGAACAGTTTATTTTTTTTTAAAAAAGCACAGCAAACCTAAGTGGCCCCAGAAAGGAGCTGCACATTCCATCTCCCAGGGCAGCACTCAGATTAGCAGGCTTGGGGCAGTCTGGGTGGAAAAAAACTTGAGGTACTAAAGAAAAAAGATTTCTCATAGCTTGACACTGATGTTAAAAAGCATGCAAATAAAAAAAAATATTTTAAATAATTCCCTTTATTCAGAGCTACCATATATTGATAGTTTGTCCCCAGTTTCTGGGTTAAGTGCTGCAAAACTTTGGCTTAGTTTAACAGGTAGGCTCTGAAATAAGGGATAATGACACCACTGACACAGCAGGAAAAACCTGTCATCAATCCACTGGGAGGCTGAGTAAAATGGAAATTGGATTGCCTGCTCTAGAAAATAAAAAGGTTAAATTGTCTGGGAGATAAAGTTGATCCCAAACTCACCTGAGTGGGCAGTGCCTCGGCTGTGAAATCTGAATTTTCAGGTACTCATGGGGACAGTTCTACACACTACATGTGGTCTTGGGGGGCTTTGAACTACCCACTGTAGGATTAAATACATCTGCAATTTGGTAAAATCCATCAGATTACATTTCTGACATTCAGCACCTGGGACAGCAACAAAGAAACAACAAAAAAAGTGTTTGTGGGGACAAAGTGAGCCCAGACTCTGTCCCAGGAACGGTGAGCAGCACTGTGGGCATTACGTGGGAGAAAAGCAGAGGTGAGAGCAGGCTGAGGAATCACTCTGTGCCAATGATTGCTAACAGGAAACGTCAGAAGTTGGCAATGTCAAGGAATCAGAGGCACTGCAGAAAGTATTTTCTTTGTGTCTTTTGAAGTGGCCTGGATACAATCAATCACACTGAAAAAAAACCTCCTATATTTCAGTTCAATGTGGAAAGAGTTATTTGCATTTCAATATGTTCAACTTATCCTGCCAATAAAAACATGGAATCATGAAGAAGAGATCAGGCCACTGGAGTGAAAAACAAGAGATGACATCCTGCAGACCTTTCAGATAAAACAACTTCTTGTTTGTAACATTTCTGTTGACGTCCCAATATTTCTGAATGATTGGGTTTTCAAATGAGATCAGTCAGCATGCAAATAAGGAAACAGGATCAAGACATCTCCCATATCTGATTGGATAGAGAAATTATCAAAAGACCCTTTTTTCATATCAAATTTCCATCACAAAAGGTCAAACTTTCAACTCCCATTACTTTTGCTAACTGCATTTCACTGTTCCTGCCAGCTCACTGCTGCTGCTGTTTTCAGAGGAAAAACAAAAGTAACAAACGATTCTATCTTCTCCTACATCTGTCAGACAGGATGGACAAACATTTTTTAATCTTATTCCATTTTTTTCTACAGCCCTAAAAATCCTTGGATCCAAAACATCCTTTCTAACCTGATTAGCTATTCCTAGGTGGCTTTTATTTTTCTTAGAGGTTCTCTTCTTATTTTCTAGCCCACAGACTGACAGCACCAGCTGTGTTGCCAGAATGCTTTGTCCTACAATTTGGCCATTTAAAACACTTTTTGATGTGTGCTTTCCTAAAATATATGTCCCTGTGTTGTCTGGCTGGACTGCTGCCTAAATACACAAGTAATGGATGTTCCAGAAATGGCCCAAGACTCAAAACACTCAGCTCACACAAACTCAGAGGAGCAGCTCAGCACCCCGAGGTGCCATCCACTGCTTTTCAGGTTTAAAGCTGAATTTTGAACAGCAGGGGTAGCAAGTGGGACAGGCACAAGAAAAATGAATTCATTAGTAAATTGGCAGGACTCGATGTATTCCTTGCGACTGGTCCTATAAAAATTCTCCCTCAACATTATTATCATTGCAACATATATAACCCATCAGACCAGTACCTGGAGGTTTCTGTTATTCTGATTTTCTCTGTTGTTCTTATTACTCAACAACTAAATGCTTCACAAAGCCATTTCCTACAGAAATATTTATGTTCCCAAATGTTTATTGGCCCCTCTATCATGATCAAGCTTTTATGAGCACTCTATACAGAACTCTGAATTAAATACATAATTCCTGCTCTATTGGATCTGTGTTTGTCTATTTTACACAGCCAGGCACTGTGGTGAACCACAGAACACCTTGCAGAAAATCTAATTTATATGGTAAAGATATTTCTATCCACGCTGACTGTGTGGGCTGGTGATTACAGGAAGCTAATGAGGATGAGGAGGATGGAGGGTTTAAATTCCATTAAAGGCTTTTATTCATTGTGCTGGTTGTCCCGAACAACCTCCTCCAGTGATTTCTACACAGCCACAGGCTCTGAACCATCACAGGCTGGAAGGGGATGGAGGAAATGTCACACAAATTCTTCTTGCTCCACATCACACAGGTGACCACAACAGCTCATGGAATAATGGAATATATATACATGGAATACATGGAATAATCAACCCTCAATGCCCTGGAATCTGCTCTTCCTGAGCCAGGACGACTGAACAGCTCAGATCAGGAGCTTCCTTCATCTCTGATTTTTTCATTTTTCTTCTATTCTCCTGTTGACCAGCAGTGCCTGTGGTGATTTGTCACTGTTTTTATGCAGCAACTAACCTGAAATTCTGACCTCTCTACCAACACCAGTTCAATGTTCTCAGCTCCTTGGGGCCCAACAAACACCAGATGCAGAATACAGGGAAAATTTATGTATATAAATTCTTGGGAATGGCTGGAGCTCTGCCAGGGGAGGTGTAGGTGGGAATTTGGAAAAGGTTCTGCCCTGGAGGGTGGTGGGGCACTGGCCAGGCACAGCCCCAGAGCTCCAGGAGCATTTGGACAACAAGGGACATGTGGGATTGTTGGGGTGTCAGTGCAGGGTCAGGAGTTGGGCTCTGATCTTTGTGGGTCCCTTCCAGCTCAGGGTATTTTATGATTCTATGAAAATAACAGTGAAAACATTTTATCTAGAAGTCTTTGCTCTTCACAAGTCTATTAGTATTGACACATTAATCATCAGGCCACTTAAATGGCTAAAAAGTCATTATCTGAAAGGTTAAAATCTGTAGTGTTCTCTTTTTTCCTGAGACATGTCTGGTGAAAGGTATTTTGAGGATGAATTGAGGATTTCAGTCACTAGGTAAGGTCTGGAGCTCATGGGATTTAATAATGGGCTCTTCAGAGCAGATGAAGAAAATATAAAAGATCTGCTGACTGGAAACTATATTTGGCATTCAGCTACATTCACAACTGAGGTGTGGGATTCTAATAATGAGTAACTGCATAGGAAGTTATTCACTCTTGGATTGATTGCACAGGCAACTTTTAAACAGAGTGATTTTTCCTCCAAAAGATACTCTAGTTCAAACAAGACTCTGTCTGAATCTGTTGTGAATTACAATGTGTTTGGAATTAATCTGACAGAATCTGATGTTTAACAAAAAAAAAGATGGATTTTTCTTCTTAGAACTGTTTTAAATGAAGGCTCCTGTTCCTTAAAAGGCCCAACCACTATGCATAACAGTTTGTACCCAGAAATAAACTGAAGGAAAGGGCACTCACCTCCACTTGCAGCTGGCACATACCAGGAGAATGTGAAAAGCTGAATGTTTATATTATCTCCCCACTAATCTAACACAGAATCCTGCCTAACACCATAATGAAAAACACCTTTTACAAAATCAAATCCTCTGGTTCTTCTGAGGGCAAAGCTTCCAGGTTACCCAACAATTAAGAATTTTCCAAATGCACAGTTCAGACAACCACACAAACTCAGCAGCACTGACTTAGTGCACCTTGTAAGAATGAGGAATATTCACAAATATCAGCCCTTTGCAGAATGTATTTTAAGGGCAGGGAGGAAACCAGAACAGCTTTTTGTGTTGGCTTCCAGGAAAGAGCTTACACTGCCATTACCATAAATCACCCCAGAACATCCACAGTGATAGAGCACCTTTCATTAAAAAAAATACTGCAGCTTCCTTCAGAAGCACTGCCACTTGCCATTTCTTTGAGGTAATCAGATAGCTGTTAATTAATAAACCTGTCAGGTGAATCGTCCTGCTCGGGTCATCATTATCCATTCTGTAACAGAATCCTGCTCTCATCACTGCTATCCACCCCATAGCTTCCAGCTCAATTAACTTAATGCTATGCAAATGAGAGGCTCTCCTCATCATTAGCTTATAGCCCACAAATGTTAATAACATAATTGGGCCTTCAACAGGGTAATTAGACACGATTTCTTCCATTAGTCTTACAAGGCTAATTATTGTTGATAGGAGAGAGGGGACGAGTCCCAGTGCTGCATGCAAAGAGGGGCATCTGGTTAAAGCAAATATAGACAAAACATCAGCAAGGTAAAACAAGAGTTGAGATCCAGAGCAGGGTCAGGTAGGGGTGGGGTGAAGGAAGACACCATCAGGAGAAACTCAGGAACCACGAGAGAAATTCTCTACAAGACAAGAAATTCTCTACAAGTCTTTACAAGACTAAACCCAAATATCCAGCCTCATGCTGGCGCTCTCCTACCCTTGGCAGTGAAACAAGATGATGATTAATAAATCCAAGGAAGCTCCTCTCAAGTTTTAGCAGACAGCAGCTGGAGAGCTGTGCTGAACAAAATTCCCAGGTTTGAGATGAAAATGTGCAGTCACAGAGAAGACCTTGAGAACTGAATTCATTCCTCCATTTCCCAGGTCATTATGTCCAACCATTTCTCCTGCCACCACTGGGTTGGCTGTGTTTGATCACACAAAAGATTTTTCTGAACAGCACCTACTTGCTGTAAAATCCAGAGGAAATGCTCTCAAGTTGAGCCAAAGGAAGTTTAGATAGGAGGAAAAAAAATCTTCATGGAAGAGGCGGTCAGGCATTGGAACAGTGGTGGAGTCACCATCCCTGGATGTGCTCAAAAATGTGAGGATGTGGCACTTGAGGATGTGGTTTAGTGGTGACACCATGGTGGTGTGCTGGGTGGAAGTTAGACTTGATGACTTTAAAGATCTTTTCCAACTTTCAGGATTCTGTGATTCTAATTACAAAACTGGAGTACACTGAATTCTTTAATAATTACAAAGCAAAATGCATGTCAGCAATTTATTCACAATAAGTTAATAAAAACCTGGATTCAGTGTCATGGACTGGCAGTAATAGTTCTAACAAAACCCAGATTGACAAGTTTCCAAATTTAAATTGTATTTTGGCTAGTGGGATGAAAGCTAAAGATTTGTTCCTGTGCCAGTTAAACTTGTGCATCCATGGAGGTTAGAAATGTACAACAGGAGACAGAGTTCTGTGAGAAAACTGGACTTTTAGAAGGAGAAAGAAAACTTTACAAAAATATGGCAAGTTCTCCACACCCACCACCACTTAGCTCTGACAGCTCAGTGTCTTGCTGCAGAGTGTTTAAAAAAAAGTCAAACTGAAGAGTGCACAGGACTCCAGGGGTTGAGAAAACACATTATTTCTTCATTTTGTATCTGTTTAACTTTGGGGCATGTTCATGGCCAATATGAATTCTTTGATTTCACTGCAAGTGTGTGAGGAGGAACCTTTTCTATAGACTTGTCCTGCAAATCAGTTTAAATTATGTTCACAGAAGTAGCAGCTTTTACTGGAAGGTTAAATGAAACCATGACTCTTTTAACCCACTGTACCCTGACCTTTGTCAGTCTCTCAGCAGAACAGGATTGTTCACTCAGTGAATATCAGTGGGATATTAATCAACATTCATGTCAAAAGATTGATAGACCACAATTTTTAAAGAATTATTTTTATCAAAGCATGGCTGTGCCCTACTGAACTAAGAGATACAGAACCTGTTAGGAAAGAATAATGTTTAAAAGCCTCTGTGGAATAGATGAAAATCTTTCACAAAATGTGTTTCAAAGGACAGCATTCTGCAATATGGAATTTTGCAAGCATAATGGATTTAGGGACAGAAAATATGATCCTTGCAAAGCATAAAAGCCCTGGGTCACCTCTTACACCTGAGCCAAAGGAGGCCAATTGAAGTGATAGTGATTAATACATTTATGTGACTGCAGGTGATCCAGGCCCATAGAATTGGATCCTGTGCATCTGTCAGACATCAGGGATCATCCCCACATCTTTCCTGCAGAATAAGCTATGGCAGGAGTCAGTTCCCCTCTCTTAAATTGCCCTGCACTTACTAAATTTACTCACTGGAAAATTCTGAGCAAATATCTTTTTCCAAGGCAAACAGCAGTAAATCCACTGATGTTTTAATGAAGATTACACTTTCTAATCCTCGTGGTAATGACAAAGCAGACTCCATTCAAAATGCAATATTACTTGGCAGTTTTAATCACCAAAACTGTGTTATATTTGCTACAGATTGATGCACTTGTCTTCCCAGATCTTCAGCCTGGAGAATCCAAGCAAAAGCAGCACAATGCCTGTTCTGCTGAGGGTTTTCTGCCTGGGCCAATTTTACCACACAAGCTCTGAGTAAAGCCTTACTCTGGGATTAGTCCCAGATCCAATGAGATCACTAAATCAGAGCACAACTGGCACAATCCATGTTTTTACCTCAGAAATTCTGAATTCCAGCGATTGTGGAGCTCATAAACTCAGTTTTAACCTGTACAAGATGTAAGGGTGGCCTTACTGCATTTATTCAGAAGAATATTCAGCCAAATTCTGCTGCCACACTGCTGAATCAATCAACAAAATATTGACATTATGGGAGATGCTGGACAACACTGGGCAGCCCTCCTTTCCCCTTGTGCTTCCTCATGTCTTCATTTACACCTCTCACACATGCAAAACTCTCCTCAGTTTTATCTACATGCAAAACTCTCCTCAGTTTTATCTACATGTGTCCTCTTATCAATGCAAAGTCAATGCCTTGGTTAACCAAATTAAAATGCTGCCATATCTTTAAATATAAAGTTTTCCTCCCTCACTCATTTTCAAAAATTTTTCTGGTTCTAGGCAGATCTCAAAAAAATGCTACAAAACCAGCCTTGCACGTATGTGGTTTTTATTTGTGTGCTAACTACTGAGTTAATTAAGGTGAAATTTTGAAGATGACCATGAGGAAATAGTCAGGATTGACAAAGCACATCATATTTTACCCTGTGAGACCAATCAGCATTGCTCACCATGAAATGCACTGGTGGTGCATGACTGCAGCCACAGCTTTTCCTACAGACCCATCTCAGCAGGATTGTTGGTTCAGAGGGACTCTGGGCCAGAGGGGCTCCAGAAGAGCTGCAGGAGGAGCTCAGGCAATGCCACAGCACCCCCAGCACCCCCAGCCCTGCTGGATCCCAGAGTCAGCCAGGGACAGTGAGATGAGCACAGAGCAAACTGAGAGAACCTGAAGGAGAGTTCAGAGAACCTTTGGGGATGCTCCAAAATGTGTGAATAAAAACTTCAGCAGAGGGGAAGAGCACAGGGTTAGACCTGGCTGCTCTGTAAATGATAACACTTTGGTTTCCTTGGCTGTTTCACTCCATTCTTAAACCAAAGTTGTGTTTTAGGTGAATGCCCTGAACAACCTTTGCTGATTTGAAGGGATTGGTATCACGAAGTTGTCACTGGACTGAGACATGACTGGCTTGCTTTGCCTTGTCTAAAATTTGCTGCCAGTGCCAAAGACATCAAAATTAGTCCAGATTCTGCTGCTTTTACAGAATTTTCCTTCTCCAGTTTGGTGTTGAGTTCAGAAAGGCAGCCTTGATGTTGGTGGCAACTTCCAAGAGAAGGAGTTCCAACATAAGGGCAACCAGGACAGAAAAGTTTCTTCAGTTTTTCTAATGTTTCATCATTTGTGAGAGATAGTTACTGCAGGAAAATCTCCCTCCTTTCAGCAGCAAAAGGAATGAAAGGGTTGTGCATGTGGTGTTGAGTCCTTAAAAATAACAATAAAAATAAAAGTACTGACTTAGAAGTAGAAGCTTTTCTTCTTTCTCTTCCTGGAGACTTTGGAAGCTTGCTGAGATCAGAGCACTCCTTAATTGCTGCATCCAGGATTTCACCACACAAACTCCAGCCATCAAAAGGAGCTTGTATGAGATGAGGTAACTTCTAAAAATAATCCCTGCCTCCCACAACTGAAGCCAAATATACCTCCAGTTCTTGTTGGAGCAGAATCAGCTTGTGACAGCAAATGCAGCATCCTACAGAAAGCCCATAGAAAGATTTTAAAACTGCATTTGATGTTTTGTTATTGCTGGCTCAAGATGCATATTAATGCTTCTCCCCAGGAGAGAAAGGCTCTTATGGGACCAATATAGGTCAGGCAGAATGTGCAGCAGAAGTGACATAATCTTTTTATTGTAATCATCCAATTTTCTATCTATTGGATTATTTAAGAGCAAGAGCTTCTATTCTCATTAGTGTTAGGAGGGAAGAGAGAGCACAGTCTGAGCAGGAGGGGGAGAATGGAGAGTAAAGATTCCCCACCAGTGGCAAAAGCTCAGAAATTTGAACAAGGAGCTGCTTCCATTGGGTTTGTGAGGACAAAAGAATGAGGGTGAGTTTTTGCACTGCATGTAAGCCCTGGGAGTGCTGAACAAAACCCTCCTGCCAGAGGGACACTGAGGGAATGGGAGATTTATTTAATAAAATATAAAATATTTAAAATATTAAAATATATCATGGATGTACTTTGCCCATTACTCCATGTCCAGTGGTGCCTTTGCACTCAAAGCAGACCAGGAAACAAGGGTAAATTACTTAATTACAGTCTTGTTAATAAGCAGTAGAAGTGCCCAAACACTTGCATCAAGAGATAGGACAATCACTGAGTTAGTCCTGAGTTAGATTAGAAATCACTCACCTTGGAAAAAGGAGTAGAAACTGGATTAAACCAATCCCACCCACTGAGTGAAGCAGACAAGGCTCAGCTGAGAGGAAGATTTGTTAATTTTGCCCAGTAAACATTTTGCAGTTTAAAATTCTGCCTGGGATCTTGGTTGGGGAACAGAAGCTGTGACATTCCCCCCTGGCCAGGGTCCCTCAGAGCAGGGCTGGGGTGCACACCCAGCACAGGTGAGAGGGGCAGTGCCTGTGCTGGGGGACACAGATCAGCATTCCTCACCTAAACCACAATTTCCAGCGAGTTTCTATTCCCTGAGCACATCCCAGAGCTCTGCAAGGTCTGGCTCCTTTAGCCCCCACTGGCCCTTGGTTTGTTGTAGGGATAGAGGAGGAAGAGCCCAGCTGAGATGGGAGCACTGAAATGCAAAGGGAAAACAAACCCAAAGCAATTTGTGTTGGTGAAGAGAGTCACTAAAGCAGCAGCCACAGGATGGCTGGAAGAGTGAGCTGAGGAAAAAAATGAGAATGATTGAAACACAGAATTGTGCTGCCTATTATTTTTACTATTTTACAAATTAATTCAAATCCTACATAGCTCACTTGGACTTTTTCTACAGCTTCTCTGTCTCTGTGGTACAAGCAAATTTTATTGCACTGATTTAGTCCCTTGATTACCACACCATTTTTCTGGTTTTGTTTTTTTTTTTTTGTTTTAAGATATAATTATAGCATTTCTCCTTTGCTACTCATCAGATTTTTGTATGCCATCAACTAAAACCACATCTATTGTAAATATACAATATCCATCATTTAAATTAGGTCAAAGTTTTTAAAATGCTCTGTAAGATTTTTCCATGTCAGAATAATTCAATCACTATCATGTTTCCTTGATGCAACTATTTTGGGATTTAGCTTGTTCCTTGATAGGGATTTAATTAAGTCATTTACATGTAATTTCCAAATAAAGTAACTGTTACAAAAGGCAGCAAAGACATGAAAAGGCAAAAAGGAACCTGAAGGCAGCCAACCTTTAACAAAAAGTATTTCTGATATAAAAATGAATCTGAGGAATACATATTCAGTGATAAGTATTCCAGTCCATGTCTGGTAAACTCGCAGATAATGGCAGCATGGTGAGGTCACTGGGGTTCTATTAGCTCAATTAATGAGGAGTAAGATAAGGCTAACACCCAGCTCTTCAAACGGCTCAAAAATAGAGCTGATAGTAATGGAGTTATTAACCTTCACCAGCCATTGAATTTTGCTGCTGATTCAAACTCCATTTCCTAGTTCAGGCCTCCATTAATAGGCTGTTTATTATCCCTAATCCACATTGGGATCAGCTGCAGAAATATGAAAGCCCCATGTAAAGACCAAGTAGTTTAAAAAGAAAAAAAATCTTTTTTACCTCCCAATCTGATTTCTCTCTTTTCAACATATTCACAGGTTCTTCCTTAGAAATTAGGAACTTCATTATCCTAAACTGTTTGAATACATGTTCTCAGTAGCGTGGTGAAAAAGAAGCTTTAACTATATTATGTAAAAAGATGACATAATTGGGAACACAGCCACATCATTTTGAAGACCAAATAAAACCCTGCTGGAAAGCTTGCACTGGAGAAGCTGTTGCTGTTTATTTTCTCTACTGGGAAAGAAACAACTTTAATTTTGGAAAAATGGGTATTAGAAATATATTGTGGATGTATTGTTAGGTAAATCCTCTGGCTCAGCCATTCCCTGCCCAGCTTTGTCTGTGCACTTGTATTATTTGTAATGTGATTAATCAACACTGGAAAGTAAAATAAGTGACCCTGGATTCAGATGAGAAGGCAAACCAAGGAAATGATGGAGCAGGGGAAGTGGCAATCCCAGGACAGGCAGCAGCAGAGCCTTGGGCACTGATGGGAAGGCTTGGGGAGAGCTCCAACACAAACCTGGCTCTAACTTTAATGCAGAAATCTTGAGTTAAAGAGTCTCATTAGATTCTGCTGAGTTTGAACTCACTCAACTGAGATTTTTTACACTTTTTGGTCTATTTTGGCACTAATTTTTGGTGTATTTTCAGTGAAAGACACAATGTTTAGTTACCACAGTCTACACACAGAACATGCCCTTCCAAAATCTATCCCAGCAACCTCTCATAGAATATCAGCAATTATGAGTGATGGAGTTAAGATCAAAATAAAAATGTTTATTATACCCACCTCCAGTACACAGTGCTGCCCTCAAATGCAGTTCTGGGTGTCCCACCTCAGGAAAAAAAAAAAAAAAAAAAAAAACTGGAATGCCCAGTGTGGGGAGAGAACAGGATGGTTAAAGAATGAAATTATTTCTAGAAAAAAAAATGGATAAACAGATCAAGGTTCTTTGTCTGGGAAAGAGGTGACTGAAGGGCAAATACAAAGGGCTTAGAAAATCAGGAGTGTTGGGAGACATGACCAGGGAATGCCTGTAACTGTTTCTCAAGAGAAGAAATGCACCTGGAAAAAAATAATGAAGTATTTTGATATGATACCCAGTGAAATGTGAAACTCCTGTCCACATGATTTGGTGGCCCAAAGTACAGCATTGAAAAAGAGACTATAAAGTCAAGGAAAAGGGGTGATTAGAAGTTTTCCAGATTCCTCTGGCTCAGGGAACCCTTGAATTTCTGATTGCCTAAACTGGCATGGGCCCAGCAGAGGAATGGTCAGGAACAGCTGAAGGTGACAACCAGAGATTCACAACACAACCCTGCTGCTGCTGAATCTTATTTTAACTCTGAGAGAGCAAAAAGGATGAAAAAATACTTTGGTGGACATCACATCGAGTTTTCAGCAGAACCATCCATGGCTATACATTTCTTTTTGTTGCTTAAGCACTAATTAAAAAAGCTAAAACACCCATTTACACTCATTTGGGTGAGGAACTGAAGTCAGACCTTCGTGCCAGTGGCTCAGAGCTTCAGAAGCCACCCTGTGCCTGTGGATTCCCACTCAGGTCGGGCACTGAGGGGTTAAAGGTGTCTTTTAGTCCCCAGTTGAGAGGCCATTAACAGCCTCAGCTCCTCATTTGCCCTAAAGGCTGCCCCAGTTCAATGCCAGGAGGATCCTGTCCACTTAGGCAGGAGCTGCTTCACAGGGGGAGCACAGAGAGCAGCTCTGGGCTCTCTGGGAGACAGGGCTTGCAGCAAACCCCTGCAAATCCTAATTTACTTTTTCAGTGAAAATTGAATTATTTTCCTTTTTGTTCCAGAGCAGTTCTTTGGATGCGGTAGCTGATGCTGTATGAGTTTTTTTTTTTTTATTATTACATTTTAACAAACTTTATAGCCCATTTTGTTTGTTTTCAAATAACTTTATTTTCCTTCTTTTCTACCATCAATTACTAGGTTTGTTTTTCTTTCTATAAGATGGAGGAGTCAGGAGACTGATCCTGCTCAATGCTGTATAATTTAGTATTATGTGTGGTAGCTTTATGAGGTGGGAGTCAGATAAAACATAGTATTTGAACACTAACCATTTATTAGCTCTAAGGAATAGATTTGTGACTTGACAAGCAGACAATAACTCTGTGTTCTGATCAGCCAAAGAGGTCTACTCTGAGTTCAAAAACCAGAGTAACATTCTCTTTCACAAATAATTTTGTTTACTGATGTGACTAGATTTTAATAATAAACTTGATATATATGTAAATTTATTTTAATCTAATTTCATCAACAGAGCCCTCCTAAAAATGAGACTTTGTAGATTGTTCTGTGTCTGATTTATAGATTTCTGCATCCTATTCCCAGATTGATTTCAAGGCCATAATTCTATCAGGTTTTTCTCCTGATGTCAGAAACACCACCTCTGCAGATAGTGTTTTATAACTAGCATCACAACTGAAACTGAATTACTGCCCTGCTATCCTGTGCTGCAATGTGTCCTTTTGTTTATAATCACCCTCTCTGCCTTACATCCTACCACTTCAGCTTCATGGAAATATCAGCTCTGAGATCAATCAGGGAGCTCCAGGACTATTTCTGTCCCTCACTTCAACCCCTGGATAAACCAGGGACCAAATTCTAAACTCAGAAGTGAATGTGCAGAGCAAAGGGAGCCTGAGCAAATGGATCAGGGCTGAATTTCCACACATCCAATTCTATAATGAGTTGCTCTTCCTCCCTTGATGAGGTCTCAGTCCTGTGAAGGAGCAGGCAGGGCACACTTGAGTATTCACACTGATCTCAGGGACTCACAGGTGCTCAGGGATTCAGCCCCTTCCTTCTAAATGCACAAGAAGAATAATCTGTGGGAAATCATGTTTAACTGAGTCCAGCACAAGGCTTGAGGTTCTTTCTCCATTTTTTTTCATGCAATGGATTCCTGTTTAAGATGTACATCATCTTACTTTGGATAAATAAAGTTACTGCTGCTTTCACACACTTCCCTTTTCCACAAACCTTGATGGATGACTGGCACTCCCCTCAATTCTCTCTCCAACTCAACCTCAATCTTTTCCATCCCTCTCCTATCCCTGTAGAGGAGGGAATCCAGGGCAGGAAGAGTAACTTTGCCAAATTAAACACTGATGTGAGTAATGCACCTCTCCTACCACTGCTTTTTAGGTAAGAACATCTTCCTTGGAAGCAGAAAGAGCACAAATTTCCAGTGTTTGCCTTTGGATGGGATGGACAGAACCAGGAAGGCCTGGGAAGGGAATGGAAAAGCCTCCCAGCTTTGATGAGTGCACCAGCACTTTAAATCCTCACCACCTTTGGACCAGCTGTGAAAAGTAACTCTATTTTATTTGCTTGGCACTCGTAACAGTTCTCTTTGGATGCTGATGTCTCTCATATTACATTTCTGAACAATTCATTATAGCTCAAATAAAATGTAATTCTCATGTTGTTTTTAATTATTTCACAGAACCCAAAAGTCTCATAATGAGCTCCTTGCAATACCAATATATTTCCATGGTATTATGTCAATGCTGAAGAAAGAAGATGTAGATCCCCCCTCCTGCTTGCAAGTAAAATACATCTTCTCATATAATCCAAACTTTAATCCATTTCTTATGGGTTGGCTTTAGAGGCAACTCAAACAAATAACCAGAACAACAAACCTCTTTTCTCTCCCACAGTTTGGCCATCTGGAGCATTTGTCAGGCCAGGGCTCTATTTCCTACTCTCCAGGAGCAGGACCCCTTTCCTTGCTAAGGAAGCAAAAACTAAGAAGCAGCAGCACAAAGGATGACAATAAAGATCTTTATCTTCCCACAAACAGATTCTTCATCTCTACAATACTGTGATGGGTGGATTTCTCCCTTACCTGTTGGCATTAATCTGTGCTTTCTGCAGCTGCTCTGCCTGTTTGACATCCCTGGGGAAGCCAGAGAGCACCCAGCCATTGGTCAGGCAGTCCAGGGCGCTCAGGCGTTCTGTCAGCAGCTTCAGGACAAGGTTGTCTGGCACTGCAAAGGAGGAAAGAGGTGACATTTATTCTGTGTGCTGAGTCTGTAGCAGAGGGAGATGCTCACAAGTCCTTCTGGAACCAAACCAAACAGTTATTCCCATTTATTGGCATTGTTGGCTTTGTATATTTACTGTCGTGGAACCCCCAAATTCACAAGGGACTGTGGGACCAAAGCAAAGGATTTGGTAATTTTGCAAAGTGCTTTTTCCTCTCAGCCACACTGGACTGGTGGCACAGTGAGGTGTGTGACACAATCTTACCAAAATGCAAAAACAATGACCTGAGTTGTGGAAGAGAAATCTTAAAGGATTCTTTAGGAACAGGAAAGGAATTTTTGAGAATCCTGGGTTGAACTCAGGAGGTGATAATGGTTCTGTCACAACAGCCTATGTGTGCTACTGCTCCAATTTACCCAAAGGCTTGAAGATTTTATAACTGAAAATAATTTTCAATATTAATTTCAACAACCTTAACTGCTACATTGATGAACCCCTAATTTTAGGACTAAAAGCTCTTTTTCCCTCTATTATTATTTCTTCTTTAGGGCAAGAGAGAACATCAGCAAGATACTGACTGGGAATACAACTATTATGGAACTTTAAAAATTCTATTTAGTGGTAAGGGAGTATCCTGCACATTTTTACTAGAGTCTTTATGAAGTAAAATACTTCAGTTAAGAAGTAACACTTATATTTTGGGTTTGGTTTTTTTTGGGAGGAGGGGGTGTATTCAGAATTAAATTATTAAGTTCAATGAGAGTGACTATAGATTTTCCAATGACTATTGTCATGTCTTGAGCTCAGTGTCAAATAACCCCAAAGAAAGGACAGCAAAATCACCTGGAGCTGCTTCCCAAAGCAGCAGCCAAACCAATTCCCCAGCAGCAAGGAGAGCCCCTTCCCTTTATCTGTCTGATAAAGGTGCTCTGCTGGCAACAAGAGAGAAATTGCTACATAAATCCCCTTCATGGCAGGTTGATGTTTTGATGCCATCACATCTGCATACAAAAATACAACAACAAGTGCTTGTAGGAGAGTGTATGTGTCAGATTTCTAGCACTGCACTTCTCTTCAGGACAAGCTGACAGCAATCTGCCTGGATTTTAGCAGAGTGAATTATTAGCAGTGCACAGTTCTACCCCAGGAACATGCAGGTTTTAAACTGCAATAACAGAATCCATTTGCTCCTGGAATTTAACATTGCACCTCTGTCATAAAATTCATGGCTTCTCCTTTCAATAATCAAATTACTGAGTTTACAGAACTGCACTCAGGATTCAATGTACCAGCAAAAAGAGAGGAAAACCACAGGGAATTAATTAGGAAACAGATTAGTGTATTAATTGAGGATATCCACTTCACATTATAAAAGAACAAGTTAAAGAGAGTAATATTCTCCATCTGCTGAAAGAAGAAAAAATAAAGGAATGGAATAAACCCACACACTTGACAAAGAGCAAAATGACAATGCAAAACCTGGGTATTCTGTTAAAAATGGGGATTCATAAAATTAACTGTAACAATAGCACAGCAGCAGGAAGGAATTTTATCAGATGGATGCTTCATGGGAGGGACAACAGGAGAATTTCAGTTCACTTTTCAGGGCAGATCTCTCCCTACCCCCCCAGCTTTTGCAAGAATTAATACAAACCCAACACATGCTAGCAGGAATAAAGAAAAACAAACAAATCCACCTTCCCTTTCCCAAAAATGCATTCCATTCAAAGACCAGTGGAATTTTCCCATAGTCCCAAATTTCTGGCTGCAGCACTAAACTTTCTTCATGTGTGTTATTTTATGGCAGTTCTTACTGGAATCATTGACATGGATTTACAGAGATGCCAAGTGTCATGATTTTATTTTTAAATTTCACAATGCTCCAAACGGTTTTGCAAGGAATAAAACCTACAAACTCCATGAGTGAAACTGCAGGAGGATTCTGCTGTGCTGACATCCCTGTCAGATGAACAGGGGAGAGGCTGGCAGGGCCAGGAATGGCTCACAAAGATGGATATCCTGTGCTGGGAGCTTCCAGCAGATCCTGGGAGATTCCCCAGTTCCAGATTGCTTCCATCCTTCACATGGGAAGGAGAAACAATGCAGCCTATGAGGAAATTAAAAAGCAATTGTGATGGGAAGCTGGGGCATCTCCTGGGTCTGAGCACTTCCCACAGGCTTTCTGTGAACTCTGATGATCAAAATCTTCCACTGTGGTCACTACTTTGGAACAAAACTGAAGCAACCACACAAGGAGGAAAAAACAATGAGATGCAGAGATAATTAATTAATAGTTTATCTAATGAGATGCCAGGTTTGGGGAGTTCTGAGGGGTGCTGGGGACACCTGACATCTCTCTCCCTCCAGCCAGGAGTGACTGCAAGACGTCAGCAACACCCATGTACACATATACATCACTGAATAATATAGATGCTTACATATTTTCTGTGCCTCCCTCTAAAGCTTGATGGTGTGAAATAAAACATAAACAAGTCAGACAGCAAGCTCTGCTCTCCTCTTGATTAGCAAACATACCTATCACTTCAACACAATGGGGGAACAGAGCTTGTTGGCTGCTCTGTGGCATTACAAAGTACATCAGCTGCCCTTGAACAGGAACAGTCACACTTAAAACAGCTGCATTAAAACTGTAAAACATCTTCCACAGACCAGAGGGAAGGAAAAAAAAAAAAAAGAGAGAGAAAAAAATCAGTATTATTCTTATTTTGTAGTACAGACAGAGTAGGTAATGAAGAACTCTGCAGTACAGAATTCCTTTTCACTCATGTGGAACTGTCTCTGGAATGTAAGGCAAATTAATAACCTGTAATTGGAGGGGCACACAGCCTGTGAGGAACTAGCCAGAGGTCTCCTGGCCTTAAGCACACAGCCCAATGGGCATATAGCAAAGTAAAATATAGAGCTTTCCTGATGAGACACTCAATCTACATGTTTTAAGGAGATTATGAAGCACAAGAGCTTTGAATAATCAATTCCTTTTCAACATAAGCTTGTGTGAGTTTCCAACTCTGAAAGTTAGGGGAATGAGACTCAAGAGAGATTTTACTTTATCATTAGAGAAGTCCAAATGTAAGTTTCTTGTAAAAAATTACAATGTGCTGCTGCAAAGAGAACAGCCTGGGTAAGGTGGGAGAGAAATCAAGGCACAGGAGTAAAATTCACCCCTGAGCAGTAAAGCTGCAGAGCCACTGAGCTGCAGTGATTCCTGAGAGCATCAGACACTGGGGGCCAGGATCACAGATCCCAGGCATGGAACAGCAGCAGAACGAGGCCACAGCAGCTCCAGATGGAAATGTAATTTGTCTGTGCCTGCACCACCCCACACTCCGTGTCTCCTTTATCTCCCAGCCTGTTTCACCATGTTAATGATCAACACTATGCCTCTGAACTGGCAGCTGTGGATCTAAGAAGTGATTTAATCACTTCAGGGGTTTGATCAGGCAGGGGACAAGGCTTACAGTGCTGCTGCTCGTGCTGGAACTGCTGTGTGGACACCCAGAGATTTTCCATCTCCAGGGCTGTAAATCAGCACCTTCCAGTAGAGCATTTAAAAAATAAATTTACTTCTCAGAGCTTCAAAGGTTTTCACAGGTATCAGATGATTCTCATGAGAAGTAGATCCTCATGAAGCTCACAGAATTGTGGCCCATTAGCTCTTCCCCAATCCATGGATCTGCAGCACTAACAGAAACCAGGAGCAGGCAATCAGATACAGAATCAGGCAATCACTTACAAAATCAGGCAATCACTTACAAAATCACAGCATCTGCTCAGGACAAAAGTAACAGAACGTTAAAGGCCCAGTCTGAAAGGGAAAACACCACTTGGGAGATTACAGGGCACTATTCTCCAATAGCCTCAATGCTGTCAGTGCTCCAAGCTACACAATTATCATATTTAAATTGATACCTCCTCCTCCATGTATTTCCCTTTAAAACAGACTTTTGAAGGCTATCAACTCACTTCCCCAAACCTATAAAACCTTGATTCTAAGTACAGCATAAATGCATTTACAGATACAAATTCTGTCAGCTTTGTGCTCTAAAATGTCCTTTTGACAATACTGTCCACCTGTGCTTTATCCTGCATATAGAGATTTTTTTTTTAGCCAGGTCTGAAGACTTTCACAGCTAATTCAGATGCCTGAGGCTTGATCCCAGTAGTTGACAGTTAACATCTTGTCCAGAGTACGAGCTACTGCCAAAGGCTACTTCCCTGAATTGTCCAGGAAACCCCAAATTTAGCAAAGCGTGAGATTTCCTTATTTTATTGCTCTAGAAACGGGATGATTCACAATGAATAATTGGCTTTTTCTTGTCCACGCTAAGGTCCTCAGAGGAGGTATCGATTGAGATTGTATAAATTGGTTTTTAATCTGTTTGAGAATGATTTAGCAGTGATTTACCATCGCGTGGGCTGATCGATAATTTAGGCTAATCCTCCGAGCCGCCGGTGGGTGAGACGGGCGGGTCTGTGTGCAGCCGGCTCGGGGACAGCAAATAAACACCGGGACCAAAAATAATAAACACCGGGACAGTAAATAATAAACATCGGGACCGAAAATAATAAACACCGGGACCGAAAATAAACACCGGGACCGAAAATAAACACCGAGACCACAAATAATAAACACCGGGACTGTAATTAATAAACAGCCGGACCGTAAATAATAAACACCCAAGCGCTCTGCAGCGGCAGCGGGAGGAGAAGAGCGCGTTTTGCCTCGCTGCACCCGGGAGAACGGGATCGGTCCCGCCGGGAGCTCCAGCCCCGCTCATCCGGAGGGGTCCCGGGGATGTCCCGGGAGTCCTGGGGATGTCCCGGGTTGTCACGGGATGTCTCGGCCTGTCCCGGGTGTCTCTATCCCAGGCTGTCCCGGTTTGTCCTGGGTTATCCCAGTTTTTCCCAGGCTGTCCCGGTTTGTCTTAGGCTGTCTCAGTCCCTGGCTGTCCCGGGTTTATCCCGGTTTTTCCCAGTTTGTCCTGGTTTATCCCGGTTTGTCCCAGGTTTTTCCCAGTTTGTCCCGGGCTGTCGCGGGTTTATCCCGGTTTGTCCCGGGTGTTTCTATCCCTGGCTGTCCTGGTTTGTCCCGGGTTTATCCCGGTTTATCCCGGGTGTCTCTATCCCTGGCTGTCCCAGTTTGTCCCAGGTTTATCCCGGGTTTATCCTGGTTTGTCCCGGGTGTCTCTATCCCTGGCTGTCCCGGTTTATCCCGGGTTTATCCCGGTTTGTCCCAGGTGTCTCTATCCCTGGCAGTCCCGGTTTATCCCGGTTTGTCCCGGGTTTATCCCGGGTTTATCCCGGTTTATCTCGGGTTTATCCCGGTTTGTCCCGGCTGTCCCTGCCCCGCTCCCGGCCGCCGTTGGCTGTTCTCTGTCGCCACCGCGCGGTCACGGCGGGCATTGCAGCCGCCCCCGCCCCGAGCTCCCGGCGATGGGAATCGGGGAATTGGGGAATTGGGGAGAACGCGCCCGCTCCGGACTCTGCCGAGCCTCCCGCAGCACCCAGAGCGCCGGAAACACCGACAGCATCTCCGGTTTTACCGGGCTGCAAGAAGGGACAGCGAACACGAATGGGCAGTGATCCATCCCAGGGATCATTCCTACACAAATCCCGGCTCGTTCTGCACTGCTGAGAAGGACTTCTGTAAAAATCGGAGTAATTCTGTTAATACAGTAAAATATATAACGCGGTTAAATATTTAATTTTCACCTTTAAAATATGGTTGCTTGTTAGAGTGTATTAAAACCAGTCTTTCCTTGGTTTTAGTTTTGTTTTTTAGGTTTTTGGTCATTCAAAATGGCTATAAAATAGGAAATTATCAGGTACAATCACAAATTACTGATCATAATCCTAAATCATATGATACAGGATAAATTAAGACCTTCAGAAATGTTTCCTCACAGGTATCAAGCCAGAGATTCAGGAATCTACATCTGATCACATTTAGTGATGACATTCCAGCCACTTACACCACTTTACTTGTTAGGAGCAAAGGAAATTCAGTCCAAACTGAATGCAAACAAAAAGCTTTTTCCCCACTAAAAACGGGCTCTGCTGTTTTCCATGGATTTGCCCAGGATGATCCAAGGTCAGGATCCACATCCCTGGATTCCCATCCACATCCCCTGAGCGTGGCAGCTCAGCTGAACCAGGTTCTGTGCCTCACTTTACCTGCCTGGGACACAAAAGCTGCTCTGAACTATCTCACAGGGATGTGTCTACTCTGAAAGTTTCTAAAACCAGGAACAAAATGTGTATTTGTATTTCTTTTTACTGCTTTGGTTTCCTCACAATATGGTCGGACAGAGATAACAACTGCACTTCAAACCCATTGGACTCATTTCCATTATCAACCAAATTCCTATTTCCTCTTTATTCTAAAAGTTCAGCTCTGCTGAAGAACACGGTGCAGAATTTGACCTACAAACCCTTCTTGTCAGTGATAATATTAAAAAAAATTAATAAATTGGTCTGATAAACACGGTGAAAAACATCTTGGCTTTTTACAGCAAATCCTGCTTCCCATGGGATGAGGAGGGAGGGTGCTCCTGAAGGGATTTCTCATCCCTGCCTGGTGCCAGCACGTGCTCCAGACCCCAAGAGTGGGATGGATCCTGCTCAGTCCTGTCTCTTCCCTTCTCCTGACACCTCCCAGCCACATTAAAGGGACATTTAAAAATATAAAAGGATGCACAAAAGCTGTTCCATGTTTTCCTTGTCATTAGGACAGACTGGTTCTGTTTGTATTACACCCTGTGAAACTGAGCCAAACCCAGAATTTTATGTTAAACTCCAAAAAAAGGGGATGCTGACAACATGCAATGTGCTTTTCCTTCTGTTTTTTGTATAAAAACTGCTTTGATATCTCCATCCCAAACTGCAAACCACACAGAACTGAAGTGAGCAGCCCTTTGGTGAGGAGACAGAGCTGCAAGGGAAGGAAAGGAACCCCCACTTCCCTAAATTCTAAAGAATGACTGTCAGCAGGGAAGATCAATATGGATATAAAAGATTAATACTTCACATTTATATTGTACTTTGCTGTTTAAAAGCCCCTGACAACCACGAGGCCCCAAATGGCCAAGGGCCACATCTTCACTCAAATCCATGAGGGTTTGTGGCACAAATATTGGAATATTGATCCTCCAGCAACAGCAGGAATGGTGAATATCACTGCAAAACCATTTTATATAGGCAGGACCATATCCATGAATGGACTGATTATCACAATTGCTCCAGAAAACAACTGCACTCCTGTCTTTAATCAAATCATATTTATTGTGCCTGGTCTGGCTTCCAGGGTTGGCTTTTTAGGCTGGATTTTTTGGTTGCTTTGTTTTTACTCCTAAGTGGGGTAGCCCTAAAAATATCTTTTAATAGTTAATAGTAATTTAGTGTAATATTAATTTAATAATTAAAATATCTGGAGTGAGCAAGGCTCACTCCAGCTCTGAGTATCTGCCAGACAGATACACCAATCTGGATTGTGGAATAAAGAAAAATACATCCTAGATTTTCAAATAAAGGAAAAGGGAATTCTGATTTATCACCTTGAAGTGATTCAACACATGAAAAAGTGAAACTTAAGGAAGAAAATTACAACCTACTGCCTATATGTCTGCATTTAAAACTTTCTGTTCTACAACCTTGCATCTCATATAAAAATATGGCCATCTAAAACAGAAAATAAAACCCCTAAATTTTATTATGTTCTCTTGACCACCAATTTTCTCCTAGTAGGAAAAAAGATTGCTACCTATTTTCCATAAAAAAACCTTTGTAGCAGTCCCAGAGGAAAAGTCAAAAGTTTGACTTGAAAAACGGAGCTACTTCAAAAGCATTGTCAAACAGAGGTGAAGGTTTCTTAAAAATGCATAAATTAAAGTGTGGTGTGTTCATAAATATCTCTGTAACTTTACACAGTTTATTTGTGAGCAAGCTGCACATTTAGGGGAGCTATAGAATTCCTGTAAAACTAACTTAAATAAAGTAGAAAATCGATTTGTTTATCAGCTCCTGTTTGGACTGTGTGTGTGTGTGTGTGCATGTGTGTGAAAAATGAAAGAAAAATGGCGAGTTTTTTTCAATAATAAAAAGGGAGTTGCACTGCAGGGCCCCTAAAGCTTGTGAAAAATTAAACTCGACGGATTCAAACTGTCCTATTTCCACTTCAAAAGAGAAGAGGCACTGAGCTCTTCCCAACTTATCTTCAAACGCCCAGCACCCTAGAAAGTTTCTTTAAAAAAAATAAAGTCTCTAGTTCCCCCAAGCACTGTACCCGTTACTGTAGCTGCTGTCTCTCCCTCTTCTAATTATACCCATGTGAGTCTATTAATCAACTTGTAAATTATTTAGAGAGCCATGCGCTGTCTTCAGCCAGTACAAACACACTGCATGCAAAGGCTTGCTGAAAACCAATGGAGCTCCCAAAGGGTCTCTGCAATGTTCAGACAGCTTGCAGCTCGCCAGTACAGCACTCTTAAAAACAAGAAATAACACTGAGCTTACCCCCTCAGATATCAAGATTTACTCAGCCTTTCAACTCGGTGAGTTTTTAACAAAGAGGAGCTGCTCTATTGTCAAATCTGTGTTTCATGCTCAGTGATGAGAATATTAATTTGATGTCAAAAAAAAAAAAAAAAAACCCAAACAAACCAACCCTCCCCAAACTGAGCAAAGTGTTTTCAGTGAGACTGTGATCACAATCATCAGGGGACCCCCAACTTTCAGAGGCTGCACCAAAAAGCACCCCTTTAAAAGTGCTGCAATTTAAAATGAGGGGAAATCTGTATTTGTACAAGTAATAGTTTTCATTAGGAAACAGGAGAAATTAGGGAATTCCAGATTTTACCCCCTACGTGCAGACTGCCACTGGGGACAGCTTCAGATACTACAACTTAAAAAAAAAATAGAAAAAGGAAGAGGGGAAAAAACAACACAGATTGTGTGTGTTCAACTCTAACAGGCTGCAAACAGTGCAGTGTTATCTGTGTTCCATGAACCAGTTCTCTTACCTCCTGAATCTTCATTTTGGTGGGAAAAAACCCAGTTACCCAAACTAAAAGCAGTTCTCCCAGCTGAAAAGCAGAATCTTACTGGTTTGGGAGTGGTTTTTTTCTTCATGCTGCATTCATGTAATCTCAATTTTCTTGGCTCTGTTTATTACAGCCTCACAAACAGATGTATTAATTAGCAGTGATCACTCCATGCAATTTCACCACAAAAACTGGGCAGAATGACATGCAGATTTCAACTGACTGAAGACATTCCTTATTTTTGTGATGCCCCCAAAATGCTTCTGCTTGTTCTTTCATTAATACAATGCAAACACCTCAAGGGGCAAACACCAGGGACATTTAGGTGGGGAAATCAAAAATTCTTTCTGCATTTTTTTTTATTCTCCCAGAGTATCAAATTTTGACAAACATCTTTAAGATGGTGAACAAAGATCATGCAGATGGAACTATTAATTCATGTTTGTTCATGTTTTAGGTGAGACATGTTCAGCAGGCTGGGCAGAATTGGAGCAACCTGAGGACAGGAATTGTGTTGAAAGGTCTCCTTCAGCCTGTGGGGTCTAAGAAAGACCTTTCTACACAGGCATCACCTGTCCAGGGGAGGGCCAAGCCCATGGAAATGCCTCCTCAGAACATTTCAGAAGGAATCAAACCAAATAAATTAATTTATGGGACTTGTCTTGCTGCCTGTGGGAGGGTTCTGGCCACTGCACTCACCCCTTATTCAATTTATTCCCAGGCTGCCCAAGCAAATGGTGTGTGCTGAATTTAGCATTATTGACCAAGAGTTAATCTAACTGGAGTTAGTGACCAGAAGATTGGTCTTAGACTCCAATGTTGGTAATTTTATGCCCAGAGTACAGTTAATAATAATTACCCAGTACTCAGTGAAACCACAACATCTAAAGGAACAGTCTCTGCATTTCAGACTGGTTGTCCAAAGCACAATTCTATGTTTCTGACAGGCAGAAAGCTGTCAGGTTACTGAACTTATCACCAAAAATGCATTTTTCAATACCTAGTGTGCACCTATTGTAGACCAGAATGTCCTGGGAATTAAAAGATTAATGTGCTCAAAACTATCTATGCTGCCTTCATTAGGTCAAACAAATCACCATATACAAAATAAAAAGCAAGTCTTTGTGAGACAGCAAACACCAGAAAATACAGAAAATGGGAATACTGGGTTGCCTTTTGGGGGGAGTTACAGAATTGTCTGGGCTGTTCCTGCAATACATGGTGTGTACATGTACAGCAAAAACAGCAAGAGGATTTTGATGAGTCTAAAGCCATGAAGAGAGCCGGGTTAGCCAAGCAGAACTGGAGCAGAACAGACAGAGGGCAGCCTCAAGAACTCAATAACGAGTCAGCTTTGAACGGGCTGGGCTTGGAGCCTTGTTACAGCACCACAACACACCCTGTTGGCACTTCTTAAATGACTAATTGTATGTAATCAGTGGAGTCCACAAGAAAGGAAACACACTGAGATCAGTCCCCTGGGGGAGCATTTTAAGAATATATGAGGCATGTCCTCAAGATTTGATGGCCCTGCTTTGGTTTTGAGAAGTAATGATTTGAGAACAACGTTTTTCCTGGTGTGCCTTTGGTTCCAGTGCTCTGTGCCAGTGTCACTTGCATGATTCCTCACCCACAGGAACAGCTAAGCCTCCTCACAACCAGAAATGTAATGAAAAGGATGAAGTTCTAATTGCTTTTCCACTTACAACACTGTCTGCTCTTGGCCACACTGAGTCTCTGCAAGTGAGATTTTCTGGAAACTGATTGTAGTCAATCATAGCAGGAGAATCTTTCCCCTGTTTTAACCTGGGCTGCAGCAGGAGAGCAAAGATGCAGAGATTCTTTGCCCACCTTTCCTCTTCACTACCCTGTGTTATTCCATTTTCTCCAAGCCTCTTGTGAGGGCAGTAATGAATTCTTGTTAGTGTTTACTAATGTAAATTCATTCTTTGTTATCCCTGGGAGAGGAGGATTAGCAAAATGACAGAACTTATTATTTCTGCTTTTGCTGGATGGTATTTATCTTTATTCAGCCTTTAATTTTGTGCTGTGTCCCACCAAATAAAATATATATATGTGCACACCAGCAAATCTAAGGGAGAATTTTTAGCATAATGCACAGAAATATAGTTACGATCCCTATTATCATTCAGAAGTGTTGTACAGCTTTATCTGTGCATGCTGTATTAAAAAATTAATCTAAATCTGAAATAATTTCTAATTTGGAGGAAGAAAAGAATTACAACTTCAATTTCATTTTCCTGAAATGAAAGCAGCTCCCTTGGACTAAGGATGTGCATATTTTTAGGACTGGCTAAAAATTATGACCTGTGCAATTATTTTACTCTACTGGGAATGCATCTCCTTTAAGGAACTTTAATGGTTAAGATGAAGTTTATAAAACACACAAAGAACATTTTAGTAAAGGAAGCTCTTAAAGGAGTTATCTTTGAATAAACAGATCCTCCAAACTCCCATCTCAGCCATAACTGAAATTTAGAGAGTGAGGTATTTACAATCCTCCACAGAGATGAGCAGACAGTGAAATTACAGCATGCACATAAGATTCTGAAATTAATGGATACCATGAAAGACAGGCCCAGAGCTTAAAAGGATCTCCATGTGTGAGTTAAAGTGCACTCAAAACCAGCCACACTCAGGTCAGCCAGATTACACAGGAAGAAATTACTCCACACCTGAAGAGCTCAGACCCACTGCACAAAACACTCTGAGATCTCTTTTCTTTGAGTTAAATGCCCTTTCTGGGTATCTCTGACTCAGAAAAGCCTCTCCTAGATCTCTGTGTCTGTTCCAGAGCCAACTTTTCTCTTCCAGGCTGCAGAAATTCCTGCTTTCCATTCCCATGGCCCCCACAGCAGCTCCTACTCCCAGCAGTGAATGCTGCCATGAATGCACTGAGCTGGGTGACTGCATTAGGAAAAAATGCAATCCATTCCCTGGAGATGAAGTTCAGAGTTAAAATCCACCACCCTGTGGCTTGATAAAGTGCCTGACAGAGGGATGGCACCCCCCAAAGCTGCAGGCTGCCAAAGATCTTTTGGAAAGTCCTGCATCTCTGGGTCTGGTATCAAGGGAACCTCAGGTAATTTTAAAAGCTTGTGTTTCAGAACTGTCTAATTCAGCCTCAGAATTAAGCTACTGTGCAAAAAACAAAAGAGATTTTCAAGCTTTTCACTTACCAAATACATTTCTTTGCTAAAAATAAAGGGTGATGAAGATTTCTCTTTGCTCAGGGGGCTTTGCTCAAAATTCCATTAATACTGAAACTTAACTGAGATTTCCCCATCTCCAGCACAATTGCCTCCTTGTGTTTGGACCACTGGAAACCATTTGGGCTGTTGCAGAAACAGCACTGAAAGTTCCTCTTCCAGGCCACTGCAATTTGGCAAAATAAACATTCTTCCACCTTCCTGCAGCATTTCTCCTCTTTAATTACAGATTTTCTCTGATTTCTAATACCCACCACACACAGACAGCAGGACAACTGTAACAGGCAGCAGGTTTAAGCTGCTGCCCCCAGGAGCTTACAGTATTTATGATTTATCTGCAATCCCTGCAGAACCTTCCAAAAGCAAAATATACCCAAGATTCATCGTGGCAGTCCTCCCACAACCCAAAATGCTGATAGAGATGAAGTACAAAGAAACTTTCTGTTTAAAATATTTACATGAAAGTAAACTATGGTAGTATTCTAAAAGTCAATATCCAAATATAAAGTGAAGCACAATATTATTGTGCTTTAAAAACAGTTTGAACTGGTATCAGAATTCTTATTTTGATTTAGAAATTAAAACATGGAATTCAGATTTTGGAATGTGCACAAGAAATCTGAATTTCACTGCAACAGTGAATATCTGCTTTGAGGATATAAAAACCCCTTAGAAATCTAACTTCTGTTACACAGTGCTACAAATCCCATGGAATAAATGGAATTAATCAAATTTCAGGCTACTCTGATTAGAATCTGACCAACAAAAATTCACTCACAATTTGGTTTTTGCTACAAATTTGTAACTACAGTGTAATGAGACAATAATGTGCCCTACCTGGGTATCCATTGTCAATGTAAGGCTTAACGAGTTCTCCAAGTTTTGTGTTGTCTGCAACAGCTTCCTTTAGCAGTTGCCCACAGCAAACTAACAGGAAGGAAGAACAAAAAAGACACAAGGTTAAATTTTAAAAAGGAGGCAACAAAGAAAAGAAAAAAAAAACAACCCAGAAGCCGCATACTAGAATAAGGTCACTGAATAAAATAAAAGTTGTATGGTTTTTTGAGTTTGTTGTTAGGGTTTTGTTTTCTTTTTTTTTGGCCAAGCAGAATGAAAAGCAAGGAGACTGAAGCTATGGAAAAATGAAAAATAAAAAAAAAAAATATATTTGGCAAAGAACATATTAAAAATGGAGAGAATGATATTAATCAAATACATTTCTGAAATAACAACTCAAGGGATTGCTAGTGGCTTTCACTTTTTATAAACTTGTAATTACTGAATAAAGTTCCAGCTGCTGAACAGCATCTGAACCACCCTGCTGGAGGTGCAGCATAATGCTCACCTCAGGAAGGGCCTCCCTGGATCATTTAATGATCATGTAAGGATTACACTTTAAAAACTGTGCTAATGCAATATTATCATTGATTTCAAACACACAGAACACCAGGAGATGCAGAGTTCAGGTCTGAGCCAGGACAGCTGTACATTAAATATTGCTGGTTTGGGTTTGGACAGCACTGGCTGCCCCAGGTGAGGGAGAGAAGCAAGGCATGGAGAGATCACACAGCAGCAGAAATCCTGGTTACAACTCTAATTTGGTAAATATTAGCTATAGGTCCCCCTGGAGATTATTCAATTAATAATCCTAAATTGATTCCTTTCTTCCAGGAATCAATAACAGCGACAGGCACTGACTTTGATGGGAGAAGATGGAGCCCTTTAATCAGTTTATTGCTGTTAATCACACTGCCAGGATCCTGGGACAAAGCTGATAAAATTCAACATTTAAGGGACAATTTGAACAGTCACCAGTTGTCCTGGAGAAACAAATTCATATTCATAATAAATAGTGTAAAAACATAACAGAAACTGAGTGCACAAACCCCAATTAAAGACACATTATAAGTACACACCTAAATTCAATCCAATTCATGAGATTATTTAAACAGATTTAAATTTTTGAGCCTGTGCATCAAGCCCAATGGCCTAATAGAAATAAAGTGTATGCTGAATATTATTCTGAAAAATGATGGTCTTCCAGTTCTGTATTAAACACTTAATTCTTCTAATATTTGGGTTACAGAATACTTAAAATAAAATTCAACATATGGGTAAAGCACTGGTAATGGTTTTTAATAAAAACAGCTGCAACTCTCTCATATTGTGGTACTTAAAAAAAAATGCAAATTTTGACCTAGATGGAACACTATGAAACCTGCAGTTTCAGAAAAAAAAGTTGAAAAAAAATTCAAAAGGACAAGAACAAAAACATCATTCAAGCATGGCTTTTTTCCTTTAAGCCAATTACACAATTAATAAAAATACAGCTTTGAATAAATCTACAAATATTTCGTTTTTCACATGATATTTTAAAATACAGCAGTGGCAGAATAACTGACAGCAGAAATATTCTATCAAACCTGCCTTTTGCTTAACTAACATGATGTGACTCATCAGCAAATTTTACAAATTACCAGACATTTGTTTAAAATAATTTATTTCTATTGTATTTTATATTGGCTATTCCACTGTTAGAAGACACTACAGAACATGGAAAATATTGCACTGATCCTGTCACCAAGCTGCACTTTTATACAGAACTTTTTAACATTTAAATGCCAATCAAGAACAAGTCTCACACAGAATTTTTTGGGCTTCCTTTACAAAAGAAAGATGATGCACTTCTAAATAACTCCTTCATTTTCTCACACATTACTTGAGATGTGCAGAGCCTGAGCCTTCACTGAAGTTCAGAGTGGATTTTATTTTGAAAGTGCCCCAATTTTGGTCAGACAGCTGAAACTGCAGACATCACTCATGATCCACAGAATTCACAGCACTACAGGGGTCTAACAATAGAAAAATACAGATGTAAAAGGTATAAAAAATGATGAAATGATGACTAAAAAAACCTCAGAGCTGGTTTGTCACAGCTTATTTACTTGGTTTACACTTCCTCATTCAAATACTTTTCACTTCCCTCAAAAATTTGACATCCACAGCAATGGACAAAGAGACATTTTAGCAAGTTAGAAAGGCAGACAGCAAAAGATAAATGATCAAAAAGAGAGAAAGGGGGAATTGAGCAAAGTGCATATTTCCTGAGAACTTACTGTTGACAACATCATATTTCTGAGCTATTAGCTCTGCCTGCAGGCTCTTCCCACTGCCTGGGGGGCCAAAAAAGAGAATCCGGGGAGTGAAGGGGGCAGCAGAGCGGTGCCGGGTTTGGACAAAGGCAAGAGCTGGAACAGGGGAGAAAGGCAAAAAATACAGGTTTGAACCCATTTCTTGTAAAAAAAGAAATATAAGCATTGATTAATCACTCTCTTCTTAAAAAATAAACCAGAACAACAACATTGTCATGTTGATCATGGTTTATTTTATCACTGAAACATCCAGACTCTGCACCCAAAATCAGGACACTGATAAAACTGTCCTGTCAGCAATTTACTCTGAGAGGCATTTCAGAAATCTCAATATCATTACACTCCTCTTTCTTTCATCAGTGCCTGTCAAACCATTTTAAAGAGCAGATTCAATTAATAATTGCTCTCTTCCCATGTTGTTTTTAGCAGAAGTAATTTTTGCTTGATAGCTACAATTTTACCATGCAAATTATAGAGGGCTGTAATTACATTTAATACTTTCTGCAGTTTCTGAACAAATATTTAAGTGTAAAAACTTGGGATGTTAAATTAATGACATTTATCCAGCTGTGTATGATTAAGACTCCTAATTACAATATTACAGACTTGTAGCACAGTGTGTCATGACACTGCTCAGCCTTGACAACACAGAACTAAGTCTGGATGTTTTATTCTTTCACCCATCCTTTTTGTATAACTTGTAAAGAATATTTGAGCTTCTCTGCCTGATTCCACTCATTTTCTGGACATCATCCTCCTGAATTTTGCTTCAAGCAGGAAATAGCAGCTTCAGGTCAACCTGCAGGTTTGGAAAGACCACGGGATGTGGAGCAACATCAGCACTGCCACATTAAAGAGAACCTGAGAGATCACCAGGAGGCCAAAAGATGCCACAAATTTGGATTGTATTTGGACATTGCTGTGCCCATTTGATGGCTGAGGATACCAGAGGAGGGAGCAGCTCAAGCCATGCAAGTTTTCCAGGGATCAGCCAAAAGCCAAGGCTAAACTTGCTGGCACTGATCCCACCTGCCATGCCTGGCCATGACTAAAGCAGCAAGGACACATCTGCACAGGCTCTGATTCCTCTGGGACTGCAGTGGATACAAGAAAAGGTGAGCTCAGATGAGCTGCAGCCTCTCTCAGTTTTTGTGAGATCTTCAGTTCCAATAAAAGACTCTCTAAAGAGTCCTTGTAATAAAAGAAGTATTTTAGGCTGAGGAGTAGGACAAGCTTAAACATGACTGTTTGTAGGAGACAGAATCTATATTGAAAAAGCACAAAAGGATTGGTGGGGAACATCCTGAGTGCCACTGTCAACACATTGCTCTGTACCAACAATTTTTCAGAGAGCTCTCCCTTAGATGTTTTGGTATGATTAGAAAATATTTTCTAAAAAAGAAGCACCTCCAGCAGATTTCAGTTTCTACATAGCAGCCCCAAAGTCCTGAGAAAATAAAGCTGCAGCCACAGGGGTTGTATCCATCCCTTCTGCAGTGCTGGAATCCTGCACTGCCCGGCTGAATGGGTTGTCACATCCCACACCAGGGCAGCAGCAACTGCATTCCAGTTATAATTCTGTGAAACAACCCATAGCACTGCTCATATTTATGAGAGATCTCTTTTTTTTAAAAAAACCCCTCTAGCTGGGGTAATAAAAATCTGAACAAAAAAACTGGAAAATCCTAGCAGAAAATAGTGTTTGCTGCATGGCTTCCTAAAGCCCCAGCATCAGCTACCCAAGCAGTGCTCCAGTTCTTCTGAACATTTTCCATAACCCAGTGTATTGAAAAGCACAAACATTACAGGCAAAGCACCCTGCTTACAAATGATGCTTAATTTGCAGTAAATAACCAAGTTAATTAGGAGTAATGATCCCCTAGACAGTCTCCACATCTAATTATTCTTTTAAAAAAATCTGGCTGCTTGATGCACTGCAGAAAAAAGATCTAGAGAGGATTTTTTCATTCCAGTTTTCAATTTATCTCACTACATTATTAATTAATAATAATTAATATTCAGGCACTCACATTTTTATTTACAATTCAAGGCATGAATTCTTTATGAATGATGATATGAACTTTTAAATTTAATTAAGTAATTTAGAGGTAATTAATGTGTAAATTCAGAATATAAACTTCCTACTTGTTTATCTTAAAAGTGCAGCACTTGGTATTAAAAAAAAAAAAAGACCTTTTTGAGATGCAAAATTACTGGGATATAAGAGATCATCTGCAGACTGACAGCTACAAAGTACATCATCAATTGGCCTTTCTGGCAGTTTCCTTATTCTCTTCTAGAAGGATCAACATTAAAAGTCAGATTGCATTACAGTCAAGCAAAGGCAAACAAGAATTGTTGAACAGGGAAGCTCCCAGCACAAACAGCTTTTAAACAATGAGATGTTCCCAGCTTTGAACTGCTCCTCCTTGCTGTTCTCAGGCTTTGGAAGGTTCTGGCCCTTTGGGAGGTGAACAACTGAGCCACAGGGCTCCATTTTAGAAGAGACACTCACAGAAATGAGGTGACATTTGCTCTACTGAGTCAGCTCTTCCTTGGCAGGACTGTGAGCTAAGAATTTCCAGTTATCTGCACTTACTCCAGTGAAATAATTACCAGGAACAGCCCAAATGCTGTTCTAAAGAGAGCACAACTCAGCTGGGAGCCATCTGTGTTTGCCTAATCCTCCAAAGTGACTCTAAGAGCCAGGAACTGCCCCTCAAGCAGGACTTTCTCAACTTGCACAAAGCACACATTTACCCTGGGAGAGAACATCCACGGAGGGCTGGTCTGCATTGATGGATTTCAGAACTTTCTGGTAGATGTGGAAAATATCTGGGAAGTTTCTGTGATATTCCAGCAGATTCTTGGACACTTCCTGCTCAGAGAGATCTTCTGGTTTCACCAACCTCTCCTGCACCAGGGGGTCACTGGGCCAGTCAAAGGTTGTGTGGAAAACCTCTAGAGGGAACATAGTTAGGAACTAAGAGCATGATTTAACAGGTCTCTAGTTAAGAATGTCCCTCTTAATTCCACTCCTCAAAACATTCAGCCTGATTTTATTATTGAGCAATGTCAGGATTTTATCTCCTGATGGATGATTGAGGATAGTCAACAGACATTACAGAACTGAGTCTATTTGACTGTTTATTTTATTTAATAGAAATGCTTTTATTTAACCCAATGGAAATGATTTTATTTACCCTAAAAGCATCCCTGCACCTCAGAAACAAAGCAGGACCTAGCAGAGATGCACAGCAAAATTATAGACTCATATGGACAGGTCTAACCTTTAAATATTCTGTACTGCCATAGGCTCAATACTGAACTTTTTATTTCCCTGTATTTTATTGGAACTGAAAATAATGCAATGTCAACAAATACCATTTCCAAACAGCTGACATTTATAATCATAAATTCCTACCAGTTCTTAAAGGGATCCCATTTAAATTTTAACCCCTACAACAACTGAGACCAAGCAACACTGCAGTCTGCAGTGGAGGTCAGGAGCAAACATACTGCACCTTGTGTCAGGGGATCAAGCCTTTTCCCACCACTCCTCTCAATCAGCACAGTGTCTGGGGCATAGAGCATAACTAGGCAACAAAAAGGAAAAAAAAAAAAAAGAAGAAAAAATTAAAAAGTGTAGTTCTTGTTAATTATTTGTTTTATTCCCTGTAACTGTTCTGAATATTAAAGGTGGCTGAATTTAGCTTGAGCACATTTGTCTCATTCTCATTTCCCAGCATTCTCCCTGCAAATATTTTACTTCATTTTCAATCAGAATTTTGCCTCACCTACTAAACAATACAGTGGGATAAAATATCCATGAATCCAGTACCCATGGGCACTAACTGTGCCCATTATCCAAAAAAACATCACCACCAGCAATAAAAAAATTGTCTCTGGAGCCTCAGACAGAAGTTCCCCCTGAGCACTCGAGACTGATTCTCTTCTGCACCACAAACCATTACTTTTCACCAAGGTACTTTGGTGGGGAGACCAGTGAAACTGAATTTTTTTATAATCTCACAGAAGTGTTCAAACTTGATTAGAAAGCATCAAAAGAGGAAGAACCTGTCAGTTCCCTGGGTTGCTTTTGGCTAATCATCCTTGCAGTTAAACACTGTAATTTAATTACTATTTTCAGTGCATTTGATTACAGGTTTCAAACAAGTTCTTTTCATGACTTTCTTCTCTGTATTAAATGGCTTTTTCAGGCACTTTTCTCCCTATTAAGGTACTCACACACTGTAAATCTCATCTCCTCTCAATCTTCTTTTTGATTAACTAGACAGACTGAGCTTTAAGATTCTCATTCAGGTCTTGGTGGCACAGATATAATTGTGAGCAAAACTCAACTTCAGATGTTATTAGGTATATTAAAAATACATGCAAGTACTAGACATTAAACATTTTTGCCTAACTCTACTGCAGTGATTCTGAATTCTTCATTAACAGCTGAATATCACCCAAATCAAATCCAAAGTGACAATTCATCAAGTTGGATAAATTCTGTTCACTGTGCACTGGCATGCTCTGCATTTATCATTTCACACTGCATTCCATACAATTGCAGTAATTTTTTATATTCTAAGTAGGTCCTTTAACTGTAATTTGGGACAAGTGGCTTCTCCTGTATGTCAGGAGTCTTGTCAAGGTCTTGTCTAGCAGCTCTGTGCCAGTAAAACATTCCACCCAAAACCAGCCAGAATCCACCCCCACTCTGAAAGGTCAAGCTTCAAATCATCATGTTTCCACTTCACTTGGTGAAATTTTACACTCCCTAATTCAACAGAGGCATAAATTTGTGTTTAGCACACGAGGAACTGGTTTAGCCTGAGGATAAAAGCTGATTTTTAGAGATGGAGCTACTTGTAGCTGCTCAGAAACACTTGGTGCAGGGTCTGGAATTTACAGAGCTCTGATGAGGAAGGAGAAAAGGGTGTGAAAACAAGGCTTCCAACCCTACTGAAATATTCTGCAATCTGGTGACTCTGTCTCCAGTATTGGTATTGAATTTATTGAAGATTTTTTAGGACAAACCCTTCTAGTGTTTCCTTCTGGATGCAACCACACACAAACCTTGCAGTGCTTACCAACATGCCTAGGAAAAATGCCAGATGATTGCAGCATCCATGCCTGTTCCTGATTTTCAGGGAAGCCTTCCAAAATCCATCCCTATTGAACAAAAACATGAAACAGTTATTGATCCTGGAAGAGAAAAAATAAAACAACAAAATTCATACTAAATCTCAGTGCAATTTATACAAAAATTACCTCATTCTGATCCCTCCACAGCACAGTATTGCTCATGGATGCTTGTGAGAGAAGAAAGCAAACATGGAGCACTGATATTTTTGTGAAATGCATGCACTGATTCCACTGCCACACAGCAATGGGAACTTATGGATTGTAGCAATGGTATTTTTTTTTTTCATGTTTCAATCTTAAAAATAAAAACAAACCAACTTCTATCTCAAATAAAAACAAGCCAAAACAATTTCTACAGTTTTGAAATATTCAAAAGGATACCAGCCCACACTGTGGATATATTAAAAAAAAAGGAGCTAAACAAATCTAAAGACAGATTTAATGCTAAGAATACTGAGGAAAATATGCATGCTTTCATTATTTTCTTAAATTATACAGGAAAACTCACAGTAATGGAACCAGCATTCCCAGAGCTAATGAAGCAACAGAGCAAAAGAAAGAAAAAAGAAAAAAGAGCCTTTTGCTCCCTTAAGTCCTTGTTATAGCCAGCTAAGTGTTGGATTGAGCATCTTTAAAAAAACATTTACAGATCTGTGAAATACCGGTGGAGAGCTGCAGCCTCACTCACTTTCTGTCTGATGCAGTATTTGAAATCTAATCCACTTCCCAGGCTCAAGCCCGAGTTTTCTGAACTCTCCCTAATTTATCTGTTAGTTGCTTGAGCACACAAGTCCTTGCTGTTATATCCCAGCCCTCAAAATAACTTTGTGAGACTGCAGTAAATCTGGGAGCCATCTTGGTGCTGGAATAAAGGAGATATTTTAATATTGCATTAGCTGGCAATCATTATCATCTCCCAAATAAATCTGGTGCTCCTTCAGTGTGAGGTCCAAAGGTTCTCCAAGTATTTCAGGGAAATCTATCTCCAGGACTTCTATGGGAGGGAATGGGCCATTCCAATTACACAAGAAAATAGAGCAGACTATTTAAAATTCTTTAATTAGCCTGGTTCCAGGAACATGTCATGCTGCTGACAGATGTAGAAAATAAGAGATTCAAGTAACTGCAAGCCATTTTTGCCACTCCCAGTGTTTGCTCTGCCAAATTAGAATGAACCACTGGCTAAGGTCACACAGGTGCTGAGAAATCAATTTATCCCTTGGGACTTGCAGAAGGCAAAGCTGCACAATGTTTGTAGTGCTATGCCAGGAACTTCAGCTCTAGTTTGGAATATACTGTGTATAAAATATATATATATATAGGCCCAGATCTTCTAGGGAGAAATGGCATCTGAGGTCTGAGGCAAATAAATCAATGCCAATTTACACAGACTACAAATCTGGGTTATTTTCTCCACTCTGAGTGCAACCTTTTTTGGAAACTATAACACAACAAATGAAAGAAAGCCCCCAAAACCACCCTACAAAACCTGAAGTCACTACTGCTTATGGCTCAAATCACACAATGTGCAACAGGCAGTAAACACAACGCTGTAACAACCCACAATCCATACTTCTAACAATCCACAGCAAACTTCAAGAGGTTTACATAAAAATTTCAAAGGTCCTTAAAGCAGGCAATAAACAATTTATAGCAAAAAGTTTTGGCTATTTAGGAAAACAAAGCTCAATAAATACCTTCCTGCAGAAAATATATTTTAAGGCACTAAACAAATGCAAACTCAACCCAGAGTACAAAAACAGTGAGCATTTTGGAGCTGATTTCCAAAGGTCTCTGAGTTGCAGGGTATCAGTCAGTCCCTAATTAGAATATATTATCCATCTACTTGACACTTCAGTGAAATGTCTATTCCAGCACAGAGCTGCAGCTTTGTTCAGAACAGGTTTATTGATATTCTGCTGCACTCCCTCTCCATACCCCCAGTGGCTCGGTTCTGTTTTATCACACATCAAAAAGGCCGTATGCTCAGGGCACCCCATGCACAGCTCAGAGCTGGAGGTCTGAACAGCTGCAAGTAGTGTGGTATCACAGGAGGGACAAGCTCCAAGCAGATGTCACAGATAAAATAAAAAAAAAAAGAAAAAAAAAAAGGGGGGGGGGGTGTGGAAAAAAAAAGAGAGTGTGGCTTGGGAACGGAGCAAGAGGAAGAGAGACACAGCAGAGCAAGACCTGACTTTAAATATTCCTATCATGCTTTATGCAAACATTGGTCTTTTTTTGCCCTCCTGACTGTCATTAAAGTGTAATTAGTAACTTCACATGGTAGATTTGTTTCTTTAAGAAGCCATCTATTTTTGGTTCTTGATAGCAGTAACCTTCTATGCAGGCATGGATTGCACCTTGTCACACCAAGGGTGGAACAAAGGCTAAAAATGAGAAATTCCATGGTGCCTGCACACTGTGGTCACTGCTCCCTCTATTCCAAACCTCCCTCCTTTCCCACATCTCTGTAAACAGAGATTCTGCTCTGCCTTAATGCCAGGTGAGCTGCACCTTGGAGACCCAGGCCATGCTGAAAAATCAGCAGCAAGGAAGGACTTTCAGAGCCATCACTTTCTTCTCCAGACTTCAGGAATCTGGAGGAAAGGAAATGCTCAAGGTCATTCCCAAATGTAAATCTCCCCATTTTGCTGGCATTTCTCTCAGCTATGATACCAAGGCTACAGACTTTCACACTTTCTACCACAATAATGACTTGGGTGTTCAAGTTCCCTCCTCTTATTTGACCTGTACATCCTCCTTTTTTTTTATTATTTATTTTTAAATTACCAAATCCAAAATTGACACTGTCTTTGAATAAAGAAAAAAAATGAACAGCAGAAAGAAATCATGAATTATGTGGCCTATCAGAAAAAAACCACCTCAGCTAGAAGTATAAAGGTCATGAATACAGCTGTTTTTAGGAAAACAAGTAATCACAACAGTTTTTCCACATTATTATTCAGTGGTTTGGAGTAAGTATTACATGGTTTTCACTCCCAAATAACGAAAGGGGCCAGAAAATAACACATACACACAAATAATATCAGTAATAGCTTTGCCTGTATGGATCTAAAATTCTGGAGATTTTCAGAGTGTGGCAGACTGAGGAATGCAGTACAAATATTGACAACCCAGCTCTTGCAGTCCATCAACATGAGCAGTATGGATGATGGAAAAAGCTCCAACCTTGCCAAATTTTCCATTAGAAAGGAACCTCTTATGCCCCACATTAGTTCTGTCAGTGGAGTAAGGTGCAAAGATGTTTTAAAAAGTTCCATTCTCAGAAAACAGAAAATGGGGTGAATGGGCAGATTCTCTCCCTGGATAAATCTCTGTAACCATCACTTTCTTTGCATGGAATTTCACAGAGAAAACATGATTATCTTTAGCTACCAAGGTAAAACCAAACAGAGCCAATCAAGGTAAAACCAAACAGAACTAATCAAGGTAAAAAAACCAAACAGAGCCAATCAAGGTAAAATCAAACAGAACCAATCAAGGTAAAATCAAACAGAACCAATCAAGGTAAAACCAAACAGAGCCAACCAAGGTAAAACCAGAGCCATTGCTGTCTGTGCCTTCCCTTTCAAAGGCAGCCACAATAAAATACCAATCTCAAGTCATTCTGCCACTTGTTGTGTGAATCACTGGCTTAGGTTTTGTTTCTAAAGGTCCTAAGGAAGGTGCTCAGCTCTCTCAAACACATCCTGAGCAATCTCTCTCCCCTGGCTTGCTCCAGCTCCATGAATTCCCTCCACAACCCCAGCAGCCAAGCTGTGCTAACCCTGCAGGATGAAAATTCTCTCTAGCAGCCTCACAAGTGCCAGACTTGAACATAATGTTTGCAATAAGTTTCCTGTGTGTGCTGCAAGACCTCCCCACCTGATCCCTCACAGTCCTGACCACGTTTGTGTTGGAAGAACACATAACACAGGGCCTCAGCAGAGCTGTTGATCAATAAAAATGTTCTCCTTAGAGAATGCCAGTGACATCTATAAACCTGTGAGTGTCAAAACAACAGCACAAAAATTCCTGTATTCCTACTGTCAGTGGGATGAAAGCTGCACAATTAATGCCAAGCCAATGACACCACAAGGAGAAATAAAACAAACAGCTGGTGGTACTGTGGTCCAACATGCTGCTCCTAATCTAGGAACATTTTCAGTGAAAACATGCTGACTCATGTTTTGAAAGAAATGGCATAAATCTGGTCAGTGATGTAAAAACCCTACAGCATTAATTCTGAGTTACACACAGAAAATATGACACTTAAATGCAGAGATCCCTTTTCAAATGAGAAAATAATTTGTGGTCACTTTGAGTGTGTCTACCTATCAATGTAAAGATTTTTAATAACCATCATACCTTTGAAAAACAAATCCTGTGTTTTTCCTGAAACCTCAGCTAGATTGATAACATCCACTCCATTCTTGCTGAATGTCAGGGAAGTTTCATAAAGAGTTTTTCCCCTGGTTCTGTAAGACACCCAGCTCTGATTCAGTGCTGCAGGTGATAACAACAGGAACATAAAATGCAGGCAGGACTCTGCAGCTGCTGGCATTTTAACCACCTTGTCACCTTACTCATACATGACCTAATCCTTAAAATAACTCACTGAGAGATCCTTCCTTCATTATTGACAGGAGAACTAAAGCCATGCCAACAATTATAGAAAACACAGGGAAAAAAAGGTGGCAAATAAGGAGGATGCAGCCTGTGGAGAGCGATGGATTTTGTTTGTATGCTGACAGTAAAACTCACTTTAACAGCTGGGAAAAGTAAAACATGTTCTTTTAATCAGGGAAAGAGAGCTATGTGAAAAAATGAGCATTTTTGAGAGGTTTTAGAGCTCTTGTTATAAAAGAACTAAAAATGAACAAGGCAGTATACCACATGTGGTTTTAAACAGGTTCTTCTGCCAACTGAAGGTCCTGTGTGGATTTATTACAGATTAAAAAAAATACATTAAGTGATAACAGATATAAAATCTGTGTGCTAAGTAACTATAATGAGTTAAAATGAAGTAAAATAGCTCAGCTAAAAAGACCTTCAAGGAAAACCAGACAGACCCATATAATTCAAACACAGTGAACAGCAAGACAAAAGTTTAATTGTACTTTGCAAATTCAACATGCATAGGTCAATTATAGAGTAGGACCTGCAGTATTTTATTAAGAAAAGCAGATATCATTTAGGATTTCTGCAAATCCCTTTACTTTTTCTGTCTAAGGATCAAAAAAATCATTGTTTCAGTCTCCCAGATGATGAAACATGGAGCAAGAAACACGGGATCCCACAGATCTGAACACAACTAAACCTATTCAGTTGCCTCTTTGTGTAAAGTAAGAGTGAACATATTAATTATTACCCAGAAGACAATATATTCAAGTTCAGTGTTTCTTAACACAGGGAAGAAAAAAGAGACAAAACAAGAAAGAAATAAAACTAAAATTAGTAACATCAAGACTCTTTTCCTCCCCTTTCCTCAAGAAAAGCCAAAACCTTAACAACATCGATTCCTATCTATTTTCTGTTTATCTGTTTTGTCCACTCCATCTCTGCCAGTTGCCCCAGGCAATCAACAAAGCTCTGCTTGTTCAGCCTTTGATCATCTCTGTGCTGGAAGATTAGCATATGCATACTCTCATCCTCCCCTTTATCCTGTTAATAAAGCTCCAAACTCCCTCCGCTGATGTTCAAGAAAGCAACCGGCTCGGGAGCCCCGATGATTTGCCCCCATTCCCTGCTCTGCTCAGGACTTGGAATGCTAAGTACCAGGCACGAGTTGTGTAAGTGCTTATCCAGCAGCCCTCTGAGGAGCAATTCTTACTTGTTTGATGCAGTCCACGTTTGACAGACGTTCCTGGATCAGATTGGCCCAAAGCGCGTTGGGAATTTTCTAAAGAAAGAACAAAAAAAAAAAACAAAAAAAAAGCTGAATATTCACAATTGAGTTCAAAAGGAATTTTACCATGCAGGCACGTTGTGGTTAAAGGTGAAGTGAGATGTCTTCTTGGAAATAAAGAAATAAATAATTCTGTGCGAGTCCTGGGTCATTAACATGAGTTAATGACAAAGAGTTAATAAGGGCACAAAAATCAGTGTTAAAGGGAAGCTGAGCACAGAGCATGAATATCCATGAGGGTTTTGCACACTGACATGGAAGCAGTGCCAGGTTCTGCACACTGACACACACAGTGGACACCAGGCCTGCAAAGGGATCCAGAAGAACATCACAGCCACAAAGCCTCCTTTTAACCAGGAGGATCTGAGCCTCGCTCCGTGGGACAGAGGGCTCAGCACCAGGGACCTGCCAGCTCTCAGGGACACAAAAAAACCTCACACACTGAGCAAACAACACAGAGAGTCTGCTTTTCAGCAGGATTCACAGCTTCAAGTAACTCTCATCTTCCAAAAGGTTTATTTAAAATATATTTTATAGCTGAACTTAGTTTATTTTTAAAATCAGGACTGCATCTGCCAATATTTTCAAAGGGCTGTTTAGTTCTGTGACTGATACTTTGTTCATCTCTAGAGATGTTTTGTAAAAAGGTATTTGCTATGTGACAGAAAAACTAAGTTCCTATTAGCACCCCTCAATATTTTTTCCACCGTATTTGATTTCCTGACAAGAAATCAGCAATACTTTCCTTTCCATCTAGTATGAATTTGCTTCATTATCTTGTTAATTTAAGCTTTCACTCTATGGTGAACTTGGTTAAACTCTGTGCTAGCCAGTTTAACTCAAGTCTAAACTTCTGCCCATGCAGCTCATAACAGCCATTAATCACTAAATGCCTTGTCTTATTCATTGTGTGGGAAAAAAAAAAAAAAAACAAACCCAAAACCAGAAAAAAAACCCAACCTGTAATCACATTCTCTATCTCCCAATTAAAATAAATTATCTCTCACTTAACAATATGAGCTTGAACCTTTAGTTCCATATACTGTGGTTCTCATGTCTTTTTCCTAACCAGCCTGAAGGATATAAACCTGAAAAGGAATCTTGCTATAGGCTTGGAGAAGTAGATAAGGCAGGAATCAGATGCTTCTCTGTATTCAAGATAACTTTTCAGCATATTTTTCCAATCTACATATTTTTCCAATCTACATATTTTTCCAATTTAATTGCCACTAATTTTTAATAATTAAACAATTGTCTTGTGATAAGACAATTAATTACATTACAGATGAACTGATCCTGGAACTCATGGCACCTGAAAAAAATATTCTTTGGAGCAACTCCTTTGAACGTCAATTCATACAAGGAGAAAATGTGGCTGATGATGTGGGAAGATTTCATAAAATCTCCTTCATTAGATGATGAAACAATTTCACAAGGAGGGCTGGAAATGATCCCACTTTGAAGAAAGCTGGAGAAAGTGCTCCAGAACACACAGAAGAGCCCAGGTGGCCCAGGCAGGCAGGGTTTGCTTTTGTTTCTCTCTTTTGTCCCCAGCTCTCAGCGCCTCTCCTCACATCAGCCGTGCATGAGACAACACTCAAGCAGGTAGCAGGGAAGGAGGGAAGGAAATTGCAGTGTTTGTTGAGAGCCAGCAGGTCCCCAGGGTGCTTTGTCAGAGCCTCCTGCAGCCCCTCACTGCCAGAGCCTGTCACCTTCCAAAGGGGCACCACGCTGCTCGCAGGGACAGCCAGGACCTGGCTGCTCCTTTCATGTGTCATGTCAAAACAGGCTGCAGAGCTGCTCTGCTAAGCCTTGCCAAACCAATTTAAACCAAATTTATCCTCCCTTCTCTCCATGCAGTGGGATTCTTACTCATGTCTTTGGAGCAGGGCATGTTGCACAAAAACAATCAAGGACACACATTCAGGTATTTCAGTGTTTTAGCTCCTTCTGCTCTCTGTGGCTCAATTCCAGTCTCATTTCCTGGGCACTTTTCCTCCCACTGAGCAGTGGCCTACAAAATCATTTTCAATAGGCTGCTTGCAGAATGCCTAATTATTCCACTAGAAATCAGGATATCTGGTACATATCAAGAAGCCCATTTATAATTTATCTCTCATAAACACATAAATACATCGTGAGCCTGGGAGATGGGATTGCACTTCCCAGAAATCTGCACTCATGGACAGTGACACCCATTTGGTAACAGCCAAACCACACCTGAGGCACAGTGCAGGTGAAGGAAACACTGCTGTGGGATTTTGGTCATGTTCAGAGCACTTTTCTATCCATGCTGGTTTAATCACTCTTTCCATATTTGCTGAAAAACTGTACCCATTTGTGATTAATTTTAAATATTCCATGTTATTTCAAGAACATCATACTTCAATTTCCACACCTGGTCTACTCAGAGTTACATTTAAATTTCTCTTGCAGAAAATTCCCACATTTTTTTTGTAGGGAAGCTTCTTCAATAGACATTTTTCTTGGAAGTTTTGGATGTATTTGCTCTGAAAACAGCTGCAACTAAAAAATTCTGGCTTCTCCAAATTGGCACCTTGGAGAGAAGAGCAACCAAGTTTGAAGAAATCTGCTTTAGGATCCTGAGTATCATGAATGTTTAGATTTAGTTTGTTCAGATAAATACACATGAAAGGCTGGTCTTTTTTGGGTACACAAAACTAGAACAGTTTCTTTTTGTTCCTTCAGAGTGGCCTACCCTGGAATAGATTGGAATGCTGACCATGCATAGTTAAGGATGCCTTGGATTTTTTTTTCCTCTTCTATTTTATTTCTTTTTAAAAAGCACAGGGATGTGACACACTCTGGAGCAGTTTTAAGTTATTAAGCATTGTGCAAACACCTTAACTGCAATTTAGTGTAGCATTAAGAGCACACCCATCCCACAAACCCACAATTACCACAGTTGTTTCAACTTCTTATTTCATCCAGTTAACAGGAAAAGTGAAATATGCAATAGCTCATCATTAGACTTCACTATAGGAAAACCTGAAGATGCTTCCTATTAACATTATAATAACTAGAGATGAGGGAATAATTTGCAATGATTTATCCAAAAATGTAGCCTCTTTTTCTGTTCATGGAATATTTATTGGTAGCTTGTGGTTCTTCAATTTACTGAATATTCAAAAATACTTGACTTCTTTTTGGAGTATTTTTACATGCAGAATGATCACATTTTGCTTTGAACACTCAATATTTAAAATTCACTACCTGAGCTGTGCTCATTAGTAAGTGGCCAGGTATGTGTGGGTGAATGATTGCTTGTCCAACTTGAAAAATGAAGCTTCAGAGAGTAATCATGGATTTTAAATATGCCTTCCATGGCTTCTTGTGCCAGGAAAACCCAAATGCTTTAATGGGTGAACACAAAAGAGATGAAAGCTTGGCTAAAGATGAGTAGGTAAAACATGTGAACAAACATTTGCAGAGCTTTTTGCAGCATTTGCCCAGATCCAGGGACATTGGCCAAGTGATCTCAAACTGCCCAAACTCTGGTTCTGGGGTTAATGCAGCCACAGTAGCCTTAAATGTGAGAAACAACATTAAATTGTGTTTATGATCTTCACAGCAGACTCTCCAAAAACCACAGCCTTAGCTGCTGCTTTCTCTCTTCTCCATTTATTAAATTGCTTTGGCCAGGGCTACAACTTTTTAATGCCCTGGTTATATCCAAACTCTGTGAACAGCTCTTGTTCTGCTCCTGAACTGACATCCCAACCTAGAGGAAGCCAAGAGTTCCCTCCTGATTCTAGGGGTTACATTCAAAGAAACAAACTCACATAAAAAACCAAAATTATTTCGTGAAAACCTTCTCCTAGGGTCTAAAAATCAAACCCAAAGGCAAAGTGCACAGTGCTGAACCACCAGCAGCCTCAGCTCTGCAGGCCCTCCTCACTACCTGATTAGCCTTGACATTTTTGACTTTCATCTTCCACACCATCCATCTTTTTAAATCAAATAAGCCCAAAAGGACACCCTTGAAAGTGCATCTGTATAGTCTGAAATATGTTAATAATTACAGTAATTAAACCAAAGGGAATTTTTGTTTTAAATTCTCCCCCTCCAAGTATAAATTTATGAACCTATCAAAACAATCTTTAATAATTAGAACTAAGATTTCAAAGTACATATTCTCAGTAAGAATAATTCTATATCACCCCAGCCAAATGCAAACATTTTTGCCAGTGAGTTCAGGGAGTTCAATGAACTCTTTCCTCTCAGATCTTGAAGTGTGTTCCTTGAGGCATCTCCAAACTTCATTTGCTAATCCAGTATTTTATTCCATTTTGATAAACACTACCCTATTTTAGCCTAGTTTTTTAAGGAAAAAACCCCAATCTGTGTATCACACCATCTCCCATCTCAGTATATTACAAATCTGTTGGCCAATTCCAATTCTAAATTGGATTTATCAGGGGTGTAGAATTCCCACAGATAGGAAATTGCTTCCATTTTTATGAAAATGGGTAAATTATTTTACCCATTTTATGATATTTTACCCTTATTTTTCTATTTTATGATTATTTTACCCTTATTTTATGATAAGGAACAAAATAGAACTAGTGGACTTGCCACAAAAACCCCAGACTTCTTCCATTCTATTTCTCATGGAATGCCTTGACATTGGAGACAGGAATCAGCCAAAAAGGCAGAAATCAGATCATTCTCTGTGTTCAAGATAACCTTTCAATGTATTTTTCCAATCTGTCACTAATTTTTAATAATAAAACAATTAATTACATTACAGATCAACTAATCCTGGGAGTAATGAAATGTTCTTTGAGCTAACTCCTTTGAACATCAGTTAGGATGCCCACAATGAATGGATTTGAAAAATCTGACTGGAGAAACTCAGGTGCACAGAACTGGGGAAAAATTCAACAATCTGAGTCAGCTGCTCCTGCCTCAGCTTGAGAGCTTCCAGGGCTGTCAGGAACTGACTGGATTGTCATCCTCCTTTGGAGTTAATGCACCAAGTAAGTTATTTGTGTCATGCTACAGAGAAATCAAGCATGCACAACTAAGTAGCACTGTCAGATCAAAAAAAGTTCTTTGTGTACATATTTTCCAGAGCATTTTGTACCAAAGGAGACCTCAGAGATTAATGCTTATTTTATTGAGATTATCAAACATGCCCAGATAGAAGACACTGTGTTTAATAATAGAATCAACCATTCTTTCAACTGGATTGTGCATTCCTGGATTTTTCCCGGTTCTGCTGTTTGTTTCAAGGTTAATATTTTCAAGGCCTCCATTACTTTGCCCCTGTTCTGTGTCCTGACACACCAATGTACAACACAGAGAAGAGTCTTTACTCTCATCTGCTCAACTCAGCAGTGGAAATCATGGGAATGCCACATAATTCCTGTTCTGTGACATGAGAACAACTGTTATGATATTCTCTTACACACCTGGTTTCTTTCTTTATATGCCTTTGCTTCCTCTGTCTGCATTAATACTTCCTTGAATAACAAAGTCTCCTGAGAGACACGTATGGCATTGAAATGTTTACAAAGCCACATTGCCTGAGGGGAGGAAAAAAAAAAAATACAGGTTGAAACATTTGGAAAGAAAATGAAGCAATTTTTTTTAGAAGGATGAAGAAAGACAGAGCTTTCCCAGCCACACATGTAAGTATACAGACACTTAAGTACATAAGCAACTTTAAATAGTTTCTTATGAAGATGTTCAAGAGTATCCAGCTTTGAATAATGGCTTTTTCATCTCCTGTATCTTAACACAGAATTTAAAGAAGGAAACATTCATCCTACCATGCCCTCACCAGCATCATCTGCTGTTTCTGAGGTTCAAATGCAACTTTGACTTTTGCATTTAAGCAGTGCCAGTGGACATGAGACAGCTGACCATGCAAATGGAACAGTTCACAGCAAGGGAACGCCACAAATGTGTAATTACCTTCCTTCCCCCAGGCTAATTCAGGCTAGAATTCTGTTTCATTCCAGAAGTTTCACTACCTGAGTGAGTTCTCACAGACCTCACTTGAAAATATCTATTTAACATGTGGTGTAATACCCAGGTGTATCCCTCAGGAATGCCACCCTTTAATTTGTCCTGTGCCCATCTATCACTTGGATAAATCTCAAAATTATTTTCCCAGAATAAAATTCTCCAAAACTGAGAAAGTAAGACAGTGAGTGAGAAGTGCTCCAACACTGAGGGTAAGGTACTCACAACTGTAGTTTTCCCAGAAGCAGGGGGACCAAGGACACAAATTCTTGGAGCTATGGAACAAGGATATGCAAATGTCAAGATGCAGAGCAGCAAAAATCCCAACCAGCTTCCCACTCTTGTATTGCATAATACCAATGTAGCCACCATGAAACAATGATTTCAGCTGGAAAGCTGCCTCAGTGGAGACTTTGGGATTGGGCTCCACTGGGAAAAAAAGGGGCAGCAGAAAATCAGTGCCAGCTGGGTCCTCCTTTAATCTCCATGGTCAATGAGATTAACACTCTAACTGTGCCACTTGGAGAGATACATGAGATAGGTATATCTCAATCCATTTAAACATGGAGAGTTTAGTGGGTCAGCCATAAGATATAAACATTTTCTTACCTGAGTCTGACTTTTATTCCTGAAACATTAATTCATAACTAACACATTTTGTGATGCAAAAATATTTCAGTTTTTAATTTCACCTAAATAGGTTGTGTCAGGTTTCAGAGATTTAGATACTGCAAAATGAAGGTTTGCTTCACTATGCTTTTTGACAGCTGCCTTAAATTTTTCCAGTCACCATTTAAAGTAATTTTCCTCATTTCTGTTTCTTGTGTTTCTTGCTGCACGTCCTTCTTTCCATGAAGGGGGCAAGGTGCAAAAAATGCATCCCAGTTCTGAGGAATTCTTAATCCAATGCACACACACAACACAATAGGCATTACTGCCCTGAGCTTCTTTGGGAATGAATTAGAGGCAAGACAAACAAGAGAAAATGGAGTCCCTCTTAGGAAAGTATTTGGAACTTTCTCCATAAATATACCTTGGGCTTCAATCCCTTGAACTGTCATTTTTTATTAACAGCTTTGATGTTTTTTCCCCCTATACCTCAGGGAAAAAAAAACCCAAATCAGAGTCTGTGCAGGAGGGACTGGTTAGTATTTACTGGGAGTAACACAGGTCAGAGCAGAGGAGGGATCCACTCACCCAAAAACCTCCTCAGCTCTCGATAACCAAGGGAGATCGTGTCTGATGGTAACAGACAGGAAAGGATGTGAAATGTATTTTCATGAGGCCTTCCATGCACTTAGCAGTTATTGGGCAGGTGCAATTTTTAAACATACATGAAACCCAAATTACAGATTCATCTTTACAAAGTTATCTGACTTGGAAGGTTTAAGAACAACTCCCCCCTTATTGGTTCTTGCAAGTGCAACAGAACTAGTACACAATGTAGAAAAATACTTTAAAAGGATACATCAGCTGTTTTTATCACCTAATTTCTTTCAAATGTAATGTGATTAAATCCTAGGGTTTTTTTAAAAACTAACACCTTGAAACTCCAGCCCGGTACTTAGGAATTATTTATAAACAGCGTCATAAAAGAGTGCTTGGGTGCCAACACTAATCAACTTCTTCAAACCACTTCAAAGAAAATCAAAAAACCTTTCCATCCACAGATCCTTTTGAGGTTTAACTAGGAGCATGATTTAAAATTCACAAGAAAGCCCTTAGGTATTGAAGCTTTAATACACAGCTTTCTTGGACAAACGTTTGATAAAAAACGAAACATACCATTATATACACCATCTCATGCTTTAATATTGCCCAGGGCTACTGTAAATGCTCACTTTGTACTAAATCTGGTTTTCTCTCTGCTTAGTGGCTGGCAGCAGATGGGGCAGTGTAATTCACTGATTTACTCATTTGCACACTTGTAGGACTGCTCTGAAGCGTGCTCCCCAAACAAATGACACAGGGGCACAACCAGGACACCACTGGGTGTAATGTTTAACCCCTCCAATCAACAAATAAAACTGCAGCTCCAAACCAGCAGCTAAATGAAGCCAGGAAATTCTGGGAAATGCCTTTTTCTACAGTAACAAATCATATTTAATTCTGTATTTGGTCTTGATGAGATGTTATGGGATTTACTCGTCCAAGTAAAGCAAGTTTTAACATTCAACAATGATTTTAGCAACAACAAAATGAATCTTGGAATAACACAAAAGAACAGCTGGACTCACAGAGCTCCATTTAAATCCAAAACATTCTGTAATTAATACTAATATAATGAAATTTGCTTCACTTGTCAGAGAAATCTTTTGCCAATGAGGAGAAGCACAGGGTACACACTGAACATTCTTGCAGAACTTTTTTACATTCCTTCAGAGGTTTGAGTGTCAAGGAGGAACTCAGAGAAATGCCAATGACCCTGAAAGCCATTTTTCATTAGCACAAACCAAGATACTCTGTAGAAAACTTGCAACTTTGAATATGAAAGAATTATCAGTCTTCATGTGGCCCTTGAAGGTTTTTAGAAGGAACACATGAAAGAACAATAGCATGGAATTCTAAGCACAAACACTTTGCCACACATTTGACCTACAAGATTTTCAAGGCAGTTGTAAGCTATAATCACCATTAGACTTGTTTATATTTTTAAAAGTACCTTAGATCCTATTATTAATTAAAAGGGTTTTCTAACTTCTCACCTGGGATAGATGCAATGCTTCTTTTCCACACATCTCTGTTTGAAATTTTCTCTAGGGCTAAAACTGTCTAGGCAAGGCAAGATCATGAAAATTCATCGCTTTACTGATGGCTCTAATCAGGTTTTTTTCTCTTCTAAATAGTCAGCACCTTCCACCATGATCAAAAAGTAAAATCAACTCTGCTACACATTTCTGTTACATTATTTTCCATATAATTTATTCTTAAAACAACATTTAGGCTTTAATTTTAATTGAGTTCCTCTCCTTCCTTTACAGGGCTTTCCAGACCAAAAGCAAACAGCATTTTCCCCTTGACAAACAACTGCTGTAGTTCTATCTTTAGCCTCTGAGTACGGAAATCACGAGATGGAAACCTGCCTAATTCTGTTAAAATAATACTGTGAGGCTTCAGGACAAATGTTACTCAAATGTGAAGAAATTTTATCAGCATTCTATCAAACTGCAGGAAATTCTTTCACATATTTTCCATGGGTCTACAAACCAGATTGATTATTCACGCTGCCAGCACCAGAAAAGGCTGGGCACAATTTGCAGGATTTGATTTTCTTTCCCTTTAATGTATTTAGCAGCATTTCAATCAACATCCATCTGATCAGCACCACTAAAAGCTCACAGCACCTCCAGTGATAATGATTTCATTGATGCTGCAGCAGAACTTTCACAATGGTTTACTCTGGTTTTAAAGAAACATCAAAGCTCCATGACACCAGCTCTCCCTGACAGCTCACGCAGAACAAAAATTACACTTCAGTTGTGCATACCCAAATATAATCTGCCTAAGGGTGAACAGTTTGTAAATCAAATAATTTGATTGAGGGTACATGCTTTTATTGTGCACAATACAGACTTCCCATTCAATTTACCAGGTTTTGTTACACAGAGGAGCAGACACACTCACTGTTCCTTCAGCTGAGATGCCACTGAGCTGTGGAAGTCATTAACAGCAGTGAGTAACAAACTAATCAAAAAGCAGAGAATCTGCCAGCCCAGGTAGAATAGGAACCCAAATTTACACCTGACAAAAGGAGTAATTAGTGAGCTTAAAGACAACAGGAAATATCAGATGGGGCACAGAAGGCATTAATAATTGATACACCAGAACTCTTTGTTATTCCCTTAGAGGGTTTCATTGTTATAACTGTTAAAGTGCATTTCTTATTAGATTACCACTAAAAAAAGAAATTAAAAGCATCTTGCCTGTAACTATTCAAAAATGTTCTTTTTTTTTTTTTTGTTTCCCCCCTCCCCAAGACTCAGCCTGAAAAGTTTGATCCATCACCTGCCAACAGCAGCGCAGCTCCCAACAGCTGTTTACAAATCAGGAATTGAACTATTTCTGGTGTCTCCATTTTCACTTACCATCATCATTGTTTTGCTTTAAGTGGTTTATCATGAACTCAATGGGATCATCTGGTTTATGAATTAATAGCTCTTCAAGCATGTTCTGGAAATAAATAGGACAAAGAGGAAAATTTAACACAGCTCTGCAGTCGTGATATCTTGCATTTTTACAGCAATGTTACAATGAGGATTCTAAACAGCTTATAAATGCTTATTTATTTTCTTTCACAGACAAAATTGAGACTTCAGATCCTATTTTAGATGCTGAAAAACTGAAGATGGTTAGAAAACTGCCAGTAAAAAAACCCCTCCAACCTATTTGCTTCGGTTTATTTATGGTACATATGGACCAGAAAGGTTTGACTTGAGCAGCCTGGGGTTGAAAATGGTTGAGGCAGCACTGACATGAAAACCATACAAGGAGTTTGAAAACCAGAGTTAACTTGAATTTGTATTTCTGCAGGACAAAAGGACCCTTCTCTAGCACATTCCCACAAATTCCTGACTGAAGGAGTACAGAATGGACAAGTGCTGTGGAAAACACAACCCACAGAAATGGCACATTTCACACCTGTACCAGCCTTTCCTCCTGCATGAGAAGGAGGGGGAAAAAAGAATAAAAAAAGGCTTAAAGCTTGCCTTGAATGTCTGGTTTTGGTCTGTTTTTATGTAAAACCCTTGAGGTTCTACGGGGCCTTGTTTCAGCTCCCACCCATAGCAGTGGGGATCCTGCACTGGTTTCAGGGAGGATTTGGGCTTCACGGGCAGGAAAAAGAACAGCCCTGAGAAATCCAGACATTTCCTAGTAAGATATTCCAGCACAGCCATCAGTTCTGTAATTAGAGCTAAACATCAAACAGAACTAATGCTCTAATTTAGACGAGCTGCAGAAATGCTCGCGCTGGAAGAGACGTTTCTCAAAAGCAGCCATAACACTTTAATATTTGCAAGTAAATTCCATAAAGTCCATCTGGTCTATGAAATTTTATATCCTCACCAATTGATTGTCTTTTATTAGAGTGGCCTATTTTCCTTTTCTACTTCATCCACTTCATTAGAATAATTTAAACACTCAATTCTGTTTATAAACTGCTGATCGTGCAAGCTCAGAGGCATCAAGGTCTGGGTAGCACAGAGCATAAATGATGAAATTTGTAATTTTATTGGAAGTTAATTTCAAAATTATTACTTTCCAGCAACATTTATTCAAACTAAGTAATCTGGATTTTGCACTACACTTACCAGCACTTTTATAAATAAAAAACCTCAGAAAATCTGGGTTTATTATAATTCAAAAATATTCAATGATTGACACTGGCACTGTTTCTTGCCCAAACCCTTAACTTTATCCAATTCTGCTAAATTCAGTTTAATTTCACAAAAGTTGTTCTGTAACACTCGGGGGGAGTTTTGTATTTTGGGTCTCAGTTTATACATTTTGTGGTTTGTAAATGTTTTAGCACAACAATTTCAAGCTGTGCTTGTGTCATTACTTTGCTCCATAACAACTGAAGCTCAAAAACATGACCCTGAGTAAATCCTACAAACATTTTATGTAATATGAGTCCCTGCAGCTGCATTCAATGCCTTGTGGCTTACAAAACACAGTATTTCATTAAAAAATCACAAATATGATGCTGTGCTAGTCACAATAAACAGAGGCAAAAGAAATGAGAGCACAAAAAAAAAGAAAAAAAAGGGAAAAAAAAGAAATAAAAAAGAAATAAAAAAGAAATAGAAAAGAAATAGAAAAGAAATAGAAAAGAAATAGGAAAGGAAATAGAAAAGAAATAGAAAAGAAATAGAAAAGAAATAGAAAAGAAATAAAATGTGTGTGCATTTCAGTGAGCTCTGAGTGAGTGAAAAGGACTTTTTAAGAGTTAAGAGCAGCACACAGGGGAAGGTCTCCAGCAAGTTCTCCTATCAGAAAAGCACCACGATATTTAGTTCTTCGCACAAACCTCCCCACGCACGACACAACTGCTTTTCCCGAATTTCCAGAACAAACCCCCCCTTCTCTAAAGCAGGGAAACCAGCCTTGCATGTACCGAAATCACAACGACACCACAAGTGCATTTTTCTCCTTTTATTTTTGACACCCCCGAGGAGCCACAAGCGGAAGGCGGGGGAAGGGTTTGAGCGGGGGATGATCAGCAGGCGGTGACAGCCCCGGCTCAGCCTCGGCAAAACCTTCCAAGCGTTCTTCCCGCATCAATTTATCATTGTCCCTGTTTATCCTGCCTCGCCTTTCACCGACTCCATCCTTCCACGGGCTGGCACTTCTTCCAAAAATCAAATGACATGGATAAATCCCAGCAACTGCTAATTAAAATAACTGACTGAGAGAGCCCACGGCCGCTTCCCACACAGGGACACCCGCCCATCACCTTCCACAGGAGCCCGCACCGGGGCACCTCCCGGCCTCCCCGGCCCCGCCCGGTCACCCCACGCGGCGGAGGGGCTGCCGGGGGCTCCGCGTTCACCTGCAGGAGCTGGAAGAGCCCCCGCTCCTCCGCGTAGGCGCCCGCGGGCGGCGGCCACGGCCGGGCCTGGTCCTCCATTGGGGCCTCCGCCATGGCCGCCCCAGCAACGCGACGCGTTGCTACAGAGGCGTCATCACCGCGCGACGGGAAACGGCCCCGCTGCGCCCGGGGGCGGGGCCAGCGCCTCCTTGGCTTCAGCCGCAGCGGGGTGACGTCATCGAGAGGCGACGGTTGCCGGGGCCACGGCGGCGCGGTTGCCGCGGCAACGGCGGAGCTGAGAACCCGCAGTCAGCGCTGAGCGGCCGCTGCTCCGCACAGCCCCGTTCCACCTGGGGAGCTGCCACACCGCCGCCGCCCGCCCACCGGCCGGTAGGAGCCGCAGGGCTGGCCGGGCCGGGAGAGGGGCGGCCACAGCCACCCGCAGCGCGGGGTCCCGGCGGCGCCAAGAGCCTGGGGGCTCAGGCAGGGTCGGGGCTGCGGGCGAGGCCGCCCCGAGAGCTTCGGCTCCGGCCGCAGCTCCCGGTCAGCCCCGTGACGAGGGGCAGCTCCGCCGCGGCCCCGGCTCCGAGCGCTGCGGCGTTAACGGGAGAGCTCCGGGCGGCTGCCGGTAACGGCAGAGTGCGGGAGCCGCTGGGGCCGTGCCTTTACAGCCCTAAGAGAAGCCCCGGCTCCCCCGGCCCCGGCGCTTGATGCATTGCCGCATTATCTTTACAACACACCCGCTCGGGTTTATGGCATCTGATTGTCAGCGCTCCCCTCGGGCTTCTCTGCCTCTTGTTGCAGCATCATTACCAACTCCTTGACTTAGTGCTTGGGGCTCTGGGACTGCAGGCCTTCCACACAATACATCTCTTTTTCCTGCCTTTTTCTGGTTTTGTTGGGGTTTTATTTTATGTTGGTTTTTTTTGGTTTTGGGTTTTTTTGTAAGTTTTCCACTATCCACAATTCCAAGTCAGGTGAGACATAGAATTGCATAATTTCTAAAATTGTTTCCTTTCTCTCCTTTTCACCCCCAGATCAAGAAATAACTAAACATGGATGAGGTAGTGGAAACCCTAGGAAAGATCGAGCAGAACTACAAGCTCTTCCAGCAGCAGCAGATGACATTTGTCAAAGCACTGAAACTCAGTCGTTTGGAAGCCAATGATCTGGTCAGACCTGTGTCATCCATTAATCAGGTAAAAATTATTCAACACAATAGTTTAACCCTGCTGAGGCACAGCCAGAAACAGAAAGGACACGCACCTGGAGCCAGCTCAGGGATGAAGAAATGTTTTTGTTGAAGTGAATGAAAATGGACAACAGCTCTCCAGTACTGTTTGTGTATAACTGAAGACGTGGGGAGAGAAGCAGCTGAGGGACTCAGAAGGAATCTCATGGCTCAGCAGCACTTGGTGGTTTAGTTTAACACTGCTGAGGCACAGCCAGAAACACAAGGGTACAAGGAAACAATCAAACCAAGGCTCCTTCCCCAGCCACACATGGAATCTGTAATCCTCAACTCGTAGGAACCAGCTTGCCTGGCTCTGTCCCCTGGTACTGGTGGTGCTGTATCCTTCTATAGTGCTTATTAAAAATAATGGCTGTGTTAGAGAGTGAGGATGATGGATTGAGGGATGAATGTCCCAAGTGGGAAAGGGGTTTTCTGGGCTGTTAAGTGAATTGTTCTGGAATTTTTATAGCATGGTGTACTTAGAATACAACTTAGACCACCTGGAGACAGAGGGGAAAAGAAAAATCTAAATACAACCTGAACTGGGGATTTGAGATGGGAGAACCTGGGCACAAAACCCAGATGGATGCCAAAGGCAGAGTGACAGCCAGGCTGCTGTCAGGATTCAGACACAAAATAAGTTGGTTCTCTATTCCAAGGGTTGCCTTTCTAACAGAAGGGTCTGCCCGTTGCCTCGAAGAGGATTGTGGCAGACACTGCACTGAGGCATTTTTTGACATTGAGATGTTGTGTAACATTATGCTGTTTTTACAAGCACTGGTATTTTTCTCCTGTGCAGGTAGAGTGCTACAAGGACCACCACTGTTACAATTCCAGAGACAGGCACGTCCTCAACATGTTCATCTCCATCTGCAACGATCTCCGCAACCTGTGCCAGAAGCTGGAGAAGGTGCACCCTGGGGACAGTGTGACCAATGGCCTTCTGGAGAAGTGCAAAGTGCTCCTTAATGACAGCAACGACTTCACTGACCTTCGAGCCACGTAGGTGCCTGCTCAGCTCAGCTCAGCTCGTGGGATTTGGCTGTTGGTGCTTGGGGATGGCACTGCACATTCCCACCTGGCTTCTCCACCAGCTGTGTCACAGCACCTTCCTGGCTTTAGTGAGGCCACAAGGTGCTGCCCACGTTCCTGCTGCAGCTGTTGGGAAAACACTGCCAGTGTCCATCCACAAACAGAGTGCTGGTTTGTTTGTGCATCCATTTCCTGGTGCATGGCAGGGCAGGTGAGCGCCCTGAGGTCTGTGCAGTGCTCAGGCAGGGGACCTGTTCCTTCCTCCTGCTGCTCCTCAGCACAGAGCTCATTTCTGCAGGACAAATGTCTCTGTGTCCTCTCCAAGACTTCTAGATATATCTCAGGGTGGGTTTTTGTCAGGACTCATATATCCATGTGCAATTCTATCCCTGCTTTTCTGTTCTTGGGAGATGGCTGCCTGTGCAATCTTTCTGTTCCTTTGGGGGTCTAAGGGAGGCTTGCAGGGTTGCAGTGCTGGGACTCCTCTGCCAATTGTTTCCCTCTGTCCCACAGCTACCCCCATGGTGTTGTGAACTACCTGAGCTTGGCCGAAGCAACGGATTGTTACGCAGGAGTGGTGAGCCTGATCCCCATCGTGATAGACACCATGAGGGAGTGGATATCCTACACCAACAAACACCTGCTGCCTAACGTGAGTCATGGACATGCCACAACAAAGCAGGAGACACCCATTTCCCAAACTCCACCTGCTGTGGACCTTACAGTTCAGACCTCCATTAGTAACAAAAATACTGTAAAATTGCAGGAGAGAGAATGCTCCAAGTGCAAGTATGAAGATCCACGTTTGAAAAAACAAGCTCCCTGGAAGACACCAGGCAAACACCCCTACTAAAGAACAGATCAATGCTCCTGCATCATCTGCTCACTACCTTTAACCACCTGGCTGATTAAACACAATGAACTGAACACTAGACATCCATCCTGAGTCCACTTTCTGAAGAGCTGCCCTGCAGCCAGCCTGTGACAGATGCATTTGCTTTCCCTTGCCGAGATTTCCACTCTGCTCCTCATATCCCCACAGAAGGAGCTGCAGCTACAGCTGCTCCCTGGGGCCAGCACTGCACTGGGAGCAGGGAACACTCAGGACTCATCAGGTTCTAATCTCTCTGACATGACTCTTGGACAAGTTACTTGAAGTAAGATTTTACATTTTCTCAGCCTTCTGAGGAACATCCCCTCTCTGCCACAGCCAGTGGGGTGAGGAACCTGCCTGCGTGAAGGATGTGATGCAGAGCAGCAAAGGCCTGGCATTATGGATTAGAAAGGTCTTCGACATTTAGAATTGTCTCTAAAATTCCCTCACCCCCATGTAAATACTTTGTTAAGCTGGACCACACAATCCCTATGTACAGGACAAACTTTCCACACACGGACACCCGCGCACCACCTTTATCTACAACTCGAACAGGGACACCTCCCGGCCTCCGCCGGCACCGCCCGGTCACCCCGCGCCGCGGAGGGGCTGGCGGGGGCTCCGCGTTCACCTGCAGGAGCTGGAAGAGCCCCCGCTCCTCTGCCTAGGTGGCCACGGCCGGGCCTGATCCTCCATTGGGGCCTCCGCCATGGCCGCCCCAGCAACGCGACGCGTTGCTACAGAGGCGTCATCACCGCGCGACGGGAAACGGCCCCGCTGAGCTCGGGGGCGGGGCCAGCGCCTCCTTGGCTTCAGCGGCAGCGGGGTGACGTCATCGAGCGGCGACGGTTGCCGCGGCAACGGCGGAGCTGAGAACCCGCAGTCAGCGCTGAGCGGCCGCTGCTCCGCACAGCCCCGTTCCACCTGGGGAGCTGCCACACCGCCGCCGCCCGCCCACCGGCCGGTAGGAGCCGCAGGGCTGGCCGGGCCGGGAGCGGGGCGGCCACAGCCGCCCGCAGCGCGGGGTCCCGGCGGCGCTGGGGGGTCAGGCAGGGTCGGGACTGCGGGCGAGGCCGCCCCGAGAGCTTCGGCTCCGGCCGCAGCTCCCGGTCAGCCCCGTGACGAGGGGCAGCTCCGCCGCGGCCCCGGCTCCGAGCGCTGCGGCGTTAACGGGAGAGCTCCGGGCGGCTGCCGGTAACGGCAGAGTGCGGGAGCCGCTGGGGCCGTGCCTTTACAGCCCTAAGAGAAGCCCCGGCTCCCCCGGCCCCGGCGGTTGATGCATTGCCGCATTATCTTTACAACACACCCGCTCGGGTTTATGGCATCTGATTGTCAGCGCTCCCCTCGGGCTTCTCTGCCTCTTGTTGCAGCATCATTACCAACTCCTTGACTTACTGCTTGGGGCTCTGGGACTGCAGGCCTTCCACACAATACATCTCTTTTTCCTGCCTTTTGCTTTTCCCATTTTTTCTCCCCATATGTTTTTCACTAATCGACACAATTCCAGCTCAGGCGAGATGTAGAACTGCATAATTTCTAACATTGTCTCCTTTCTCTCCTTTTCACTACCACGTCTAGAAATAAGTAAACATGGATGAGGTAGTGGAAAGTCTAAGAAAGATTGAGGAGAACTACAAGCTCTTCCAGCAGCAGCAGTTCACATTTATCAGAGCACTGGAACACACCCGGGAGGAAGCCCATGATTTGATCAAACCTGTGTCATCCATAGTCCAGGTACAAATTATTCAGCACCAATGCTCCCTGCCCATAAGAACAGGGAGAGCACAGGGACATGCACCTGGAGCCAGCTCAGGGATGAAGAAATGTTTTTGTTGAAGTGAAGATGGACAAAAGCTCTCCAGTACCGTTTGTGTATAACTGAAGATGTGGGGAGAGAAGCAGCTGAGGGACTCAGAAGGAATCTCATGGCTCAGCAGCACTTGGTGGTTTAGTTTAACACTGCTGAGGCACAGCCAGAAACACAAGGGTACAAGGAAACAATCAAACCAAGGCTCCTTCCCCAGCCACACAAGGAATCTGTAATCCTCAACTCACAGGAACCAGCATGCCTGGCTCTGTCCCCTGGTACTGGTGCTGCTGTATCCTTCTATAGTGCTTATTAAAAATAATGGCTGTGTTAGAGAGCGAGGATGATGGATTGAGGGCTGAAAGTCCCAAGTGGGCAAGGGGTTTTCTGGGCTGTTAAGTGAATTGTCCTGGAATTTTTATAGCATGGTGTACTTAGAATACAACTTAGACCACCTGGAGACAGAGGGGGAAAGAAAAATCTAAATACAACTTGAACTGGGGATTTGAGACAGGAGAACTTGGGCACAAAACCCAGATGGATGCCAAAGGCAGAGTGACAGCCAGGCTGCTGTCAGGATTCAGACACAGAAGGAGTTGATTGTCTATTCCAAGGGTTGCCTTTTTAATAAAAGGGCTTTGCTCATTGCCTTGAAGAGGATTGTGACAGACACTGCACTGAGGCACTTTTTTTCCCCATTGAGATGTTGTGTAACATTGTGCTGTTTTCAGAAGCACTGGTATTTCAGTGGTGCTTGCTGGCAGAGGTGGAAGGGCTGCTTGTGCTGGGGGTGAAATTTGGTGGGTGTTGACCTCAGAATTCCATGGATCCATGGCCTCCTCTGTGGCACCCCACAGGGACTTGGGGGCAAACTGTCTCCCTGAGGGAAGTGTGGGAAAGGGAAAAGAGCAAATTAGTGGGAAGGACAGGGAGCAGTTGGTGCAGCACACCCTGGGGATGCAGTGAGCAGAAGCTAAACCCCTACCCAAGAAACTTCACTGCAGACAAAAGCAGGCCCCCATTTTAACACAGTGCCATTCTCCCTATTTTTCACTTGCCATGGGAGGGCAGAAGAATAAAAGCAGCAGACACAGAGCTGGACAGCCCTTGCAAGTTGTTCCTGTAGGCCTGGGTCCCCATCCAGGCCACTCAGGTGCATAAACTCTCTGTTGTATATGTTGACAACAAGTCTTGTTATCCCACTGGTGAACATCCAGGCTACATTGATACTCTCCTTAGGATTATTTCTGCTCAAAGCAGCAATAAAAAATCCTGTCACTCACAAGGACACAGCACTCAGCAAACATTGTGGAAGGAGGAATCTGTAGTGGGAATGGACCCTTAGGAGCCATTTTTTATTTTTCTTACAAACCTGCTGAGAATTTGGCCAAGCACATTCCATGGATCTTCTGTAAGCAGAGCCTGCATCCATGTTGGAACAGCTCCTTCACTCTGGTCTTGGAATCTTCCAGAAAGCACTGGAGGTGTTGGAGCCCAGCTCTGGCTGCTAACCAGCCACTCAGAATTTTATATTTTGAAGAGTCTATGATATCTTTGGAGAAGATAATTAATGCCTTGGCATAACATTTCCATGCAATGCCATCACTCTGAGTAACACAACTGCTCAGGGCAAGCAGAGAATAGCATTTCTCTAACAGGCTAGCCTGGGCAATTAGGGTAGAATGGGTTGAGTTTGCAGCCATGTGCCAAATAAGGAGGATGCAAGATGCAAACTCATCACTCCAAACCATTCCCAGTTTGGTGGCTGCCCTCGCTTCCCACCCTGCTCTGCCCAGGCAGCTGTGGCAGGGGCAGAGGGTGCAGGCAGACACCCCAGAGTGACTGAGCCTGTTCCTGCAGTGCTGCCAGCACAGCTGGGTTTGGCTGTGGCACTCCTGCACCTCGAAGGGTGAGGCAGGCTCAGTGTGCTGATGGACAGATCCCTTACTCCAGCTTTCCCCAGCCTGAGCAATGACAGACAAACATCACCTGAGAGACATGAGAGAAAGCTGCTTCTCCTCACTAACCTTGAGCAGCTTTGCAGCACAAGTTCAATGCACTTAAACATCACTGCCCTCTGCTTTTCCCCCTGTGCAGGTGCAGTGCTACAAGGACCACCACTGTTACAACTCCACAGACAGGCGCATCCTCAACATGTTCATCTCCATCTGCAACGATCTCCGCAACCTGTGCCCGAAGCTGGAGAAGGTGCACCCTGGGGACAGTGTGACCAATGGCCTTCTGGAGAAGTGCAAAGTGCTCCTTAATGACAGCAACGACTTCACTGCCCTGCGAGCCACGTAGGTGCCTCCTCAGCTCAGCTCAGCTCGTGGGATTTGGCTGTTGGTGCTGGGGGATGGCACTGCACCTTCCCACCTGGCTTCTCCACCAGCTGTGTCACAGCACCTTCCTGGCTTTAGTGAGGCCACAAGGTGCTGCCCACCTTCCTGTTGCAGCTGTTGGGAAAACACTGCCAGTGTCCATCCACAAACAGAGTGCTGGTTTGTTTGTGCATCCATTTCCTGGTGCATGGCAGGGCAGGTGAGCGCCCTGAGGTCTGTGCAGTGCTCAGGCAGGGGACCTGCTCCTTCCTCCTGCTGCTCCTCAGCACAGAGCTCATTTCTGCAGGGAATGTGTCTCTGTGTCCTCTCCAAGACTTCCAGATCTATGCCAGAGTGGTTTTTGTCAAGACTCATATATCCATGTGCAATTCTATCCCTGCTTTTCAGTTTTTGGGAAATGGCTGCCTGTGCAATCCTGCTCTTCCCTTGGGGGTCTGAGGGAGGCTCCCAGGGTTGCAGTGCTGGGACTCCTCTGCCAATTGTTTCCCTCTGTCCCACAGCTACCCCCATGGTGTTGTGAACCACCTGAGCTTAGAGGAAGCAAAGAATCGTTATGGAGGGGTGGTGAGCCTCATCCCCATCGTGATAGACACTATGAAGGAGTGGATAACCTACACTAAGCGGAACGTGCTGTATGTTGTGAGTCGTGGACATGCCACAACAAAGAAGGAGACACCCATTTCCCAAACTCCACCTACTGGGGACTTTGCAGTTCAGACCTCCATTAGTAACAAAGATACTGTACAATTGCAGGAAAAAGATTTCCAGAAACACCTAGCTGCAAATCAACGTCCTCAACAAAAGGCTCCCTGGAAGCCACCAGGGAAACACCCCTATTAAAGGATGGGTCAAAGCTCCTGCATCATCTGCTCACCACCTTTAACCACCTGGTTGATTAAACACAATGAACTGAACACTAGACATCCATCCTGAGTCCACTTTCTGAAGAGCTGCCCTGCAGCCAGCCTGTGACAGATGCATTTGCTTTCCCTTGCCGAGATTTCCACTCTGCTCCTCATATCCCCACAGAAGGAGCTGTAGCTACAGCTGCTCCCTGGGGCCAGCACTGCACTGGGAGCAGGGAACACTCAGGACTCATCAGGTTCTAATCTCTCTGACATGACTCTTGGACAACTTACTTGAAATAGGATTTTACATTTTCTCAGCCTTCTTTCTGAGGAACATCTCCCACCTGCCTCAGCCAGTGGGGTGAGGAACCTGCCTGCGTGAAGGATGTGATGCAGAGCAGCAAAGGCCTGGCATTATGGATTAGAAACGTCTTCAACATTTAGAATTGTCTCTCAAATTCCCTCACCCCCATGGAAATAATTTGGTAAACTGGACCACACAATCCCTGTTTACAGGATGCTAAGAATGTCTCCCTTACCTGCACTGGCTCAAGCGGCCAGTGTTCTTCAGCTGTGCTCTTCTGCAGCCTCCTGCAGCTCCTCACACCACAGAAACCCCTCACACCTACTTGACTCCTGTGCTGTCAGACCTGGGGATTTAAAGGAGAGCAGAGTTAATTTTGCCCTTAGTTTGTCTGCACTGACTATAGCCAAACATGGAGCCCCCTGTGCTCCTCAGATCTGTACAAATAAAAGCCATTTCCAGTCTATGTGATTCATGTGGGATGTGGTGGAAGTATCATGTTCAAATGGTTCCTGTTCAAACTGCAGCTTCAACTGCCTGTGCTTTCCCTGTTTCAAGGCAAGGTTAGCATTAGGTTAGGCCAGATGTCCCACCTAAGAGGAGGCCCATGATGTTCCATGGGCTCAAAATACAGAGCATGGGGTGAGCACGAGTTCAGACCCTACAGCCCTTCCTAAATCAGTGTCCTCCCTAAGTCTGACTGCTCTTTTCCCCTCCCACAGACAAATCACCTCCTGCTCTTTACTTCCTGCTGAAGACACTCCTGAATAAACAATTGCCCCTTGCATACTGGGCTCAGTTTTCTGTGAGAAGCTTTTGCCTTAAAATCACCAGTTTTTGCCAACAAGAAGCTAAAGACAAAAGGGAGAATTAATACAGAGGAAGGGCATAGGAAGGAATGACAGCTCAGATAAAATGGAAAGTATTTTCAGGAGCATTTTTATTCCTCACATAGTTTTGCACTTTTTTCCTTTCCCCTATCCACTTGCACTGCAATGCACCCACCCAGTCTGGAGTAAAGCCCTATTTTTAGGGAGATTTGATCCAACTGAACTGAACCTTGGTGAACTCCAAATGGGAACAGAGGGTCACAGAGCAACTCCTGGGCACTACTGGGGCCACAGCCAGTGGAATGTCACCGTCACCCTCTGGCTTCACTTGAGATCCCTGGTGCAGAGGCAGCTTCAGGCTGAAGAGTCCAAGCTGTGGCAGCTGCCCCGTTGTGTTCCATGGTGCAGACAAGTGTCCAGTGACAGTTGCTGTCTTGGAAGGTTTTTCAGGACAAGCTGTGAGGACTGAATGGTGACAAGTGTCAGGGACACAAGAGATGCTGTTCCCAGATCTTGTTTCCAACCTTCTTGGCCCTGTCCTATGGTTTAAATTTGAACACACAGGCTGTGAGAAGACCAGAATGATCCTCCAGTTTGTAGCTCACTTTCAGCTTCCAGGGATGAGCACAGCACAAATGGTTTGTCAGAACAGTCCCACCAAAGCCAGTCCATCACTGCTCAAAACTCCAGTGCAGTTGTCATTTTGCACTTGACCAAGGTGATACAAACAAAAAAGTTCCCAAATTTTAATAAGATTCATACACACAAGAAACAGTTCCAAATCTCAGTAATAATTTCTAGCCTAGCCCTATCCTTTCTGTCAGTGTCATGCAGCCAAAATTTTAAGACCCAAGCAGAAAAATGAATGCATTAAACTTGCAGTCTGAGGTTTGATAATGACAAGACCAGAATCTGTTGGAAAACTGCAGATTTAAGTCTCACAAAAACATCCAGACAAATTACTTAATTTCCATACAAGTTCTCCTCTTCCAGAGTGGATGGACACTTCAAAAGACAAAAAGATACAGCAAGAATTGTTTTCCTCTACAACAAATCAAGCTGTTTGAAGAATTTACATAAACAGGATGTAAATGCCAAACACAAAAGTGCAATAAAGTTTTACTTTAGCCTCGGTGAGCATAAAATTTCAAGATACACACTGGGAAAGCCAGGCAGGGCACCTGCCTGACTTTCCCACAGATCTGTCAGTTAGTCCAGGAAATAAATGCTGCTTTTTTGTTCAAAGGCTGAAATAGAGATATGAACTGGTAATAGATGACATCAACAGAATCCTGGCATCTGTATGAATTTATCTCTGTGCTCCCCTTGATTCAGCTAAGGGTCAAACCAGGATTTTGTCAAACTGAGGAGCCTGAAGGAGTTGAAGGTGTCTCCACTCACTGCAGGGGGTTGGACTGGATGAGCTTTAAACAATTGTGTGATAAACCATTCTGTATGTTCAATACGTGCTTCCAGCCTCACACACCGAGGACAGGACGCAGCTCAGACCCCCGGAAGTTAAGATGAAGAGTCAGGAATGGGGGTGGGCCCTGGAGGGAAGCAGAAGGACGATTCCAGAGAGGAATCTCAGCATCCCAGAGCTGCTGCTGATGCAGAGTGAAGGGATGGGCTTGGCAGGGCCTCTAGCGGCCACCCCAGAGCAGTGTCCAAACCTCTCACCAGCAACTTTTCAACAGTTCCACCAATCCTGCTGTCCCTCAATCCTGGATCCACAGAGCTTTTTCAACCTTGGTTACAGGTATCCGACCCCAGGGACACAGCCCAGGGCAGCTGTGGGGCCGCTCCATCCCCAGAGCTGTAATTTCAGAAGAGCCATCAACTGTTCCTGTCACCACCACCCCACATCATAAACAGCCCGAGGCAGGAGAGTTTTTCCTGGGAGTCCTGAATTGCCCTGGTGGTGCAGCAGTTTGAGCTTTCAGTCAGCACAGCGAGCAGAGGCAGCTTTGCAGAAAGCAGGAATAGCTTCTGGCAGGCAGGAAAGATCAGCCAGCCCAAAGCTGACTGAAAAGATCTTCAGGGAAAAAAAGTTCAGCCAAGTAAAGCCCACAGACACCAAAATCATGACGACCATAAGTCAACTATTTGGAACAGTCTTGTCTAGAAAGCAAAGCCCATGAGAATGCAAACCAGGCTTCCTTTGCAGAGCTCCTGAGTATGAACGGATGAAGCAACTCAACTCCTGTGATTTCCTATTTTTAAAATCTACCATTGTGCCAGCAGCTAAGTAGTTCCAACAAATCAGGATCAACAGCAAAGACATTTTAATTTCCTCAATTTGAAGTATTTCCTTCCCTAATATCTCCTGTGTGGTTATCAGCTGTTATGAACTACCAAATGTACTATTTGGCATTAATGAGTAAGGAAGGCACTTAATTTTTCTCTTTTTGTACCCCAGTAAAACTCTTCTGTAGGTAATTTTTATCCAATGATTTTTTTACACTGGCAAGTGCAGCTTGGCAATGCCAAGCTTAAGGGATGCCTTATTATGAACCCATTCTGTGTAAGGGCAAGTTAAATTCACTTTGTGCCTTGTTTTCATTTTACTACCCCATGCTGTAGAACTAAATCCCAGTGCAAGGGTCCAAACAACTTCCTGTGTCACTGAACTCCAAGATGATATTTACAGTATTTTCTATATAAAATTCTCCACAAACATTGCTTGGCCAAAGCATGTTCACAGTGTGTCACTTGCACAACTTAGACCTTTGCCTGTGTTGCTCATATTTAATAATTATACTCAGTCCTTAACTGGAATGTTGAGACTTGTGTATGGATTACTAAACTGCTTTGAGCAATCTTTCAAATATTCATTTATTTCAAGAAGAGAAAAAAAAAAACAACAAACAAATAAAAACCAATGAAAGACCAGAACCAGGGAGAAAGTGCCAGTCTGGGAAAAAAGCAAAACAAGAGAAAATCTTACCTCACCAGGTTAAGCTTAGAACAAAGTGGCCCCAAAATTCCTTGTGGTCTGAGGAAACGTATACACTGTGTGGAAGGGAAAAGTGAAGACAGAGCCAACTCCTGACAGCAGCCCCAGCTTTGCAAACAAAACAAAAATGCTCTGACATTTCCAGCTCTTAATTTCTCTGATCACTGTGCAGTCCTGGCCTGCAGGAGCAGGGCCATGCAGAAGCTCACCCGCAGATTTGCAGCACTGAATCGTTTGCAGTTCATTTATGGATTATAGTGGCACATTGTTGGTTGAGTTTGTTTGTCACAGAAGAAAAAAAGGCTTTGGTTCCATGCAGAAAAAATGAAATTCTAAAGGTGAATCCTGTGCAAAAGGGCAGCAGCACTGACCTGCTCTGGACTGTCCCATCTGTTTGGACACTGAGCTCCCTTCCATGAGTTTGGTCCCAAAGAGGTCTGGCAGGGAATTTAACACAGAGTAGTGCAAAACAATACATTTTATTTGTTCACAGTTAAACACAAGCAACTGCCTTGACATTTTAGAACATTCTAATAAGGACAGCAAAACCTCCTTTTGGTTTAAGTTCTCTTTAGCTTACGATTGTACCATTTCCCCGTATTTCATATTTATGGCATTTAATGTGGATTGTTTAACATGCTTACAAAGAGCGAGGCAGGGAACAGATTAACTTGACAAAGACAGCAATTTTAGATTTAACTAAAAGCAGTCAGTTAAAAAAATCTGTTTCCACTTCACTGATGGGACCCCTTCAAAAAAACTGCAAGTTAACTACATACAGCAGATCCATGATTTTTAGACTTAGGAAAGAAAATTGCAAAATTTGTTCCTCCATAATCTTTGTGGTCCATAAACAAACCTAAAGTGGTTTCCATTACTATCCTGGTGCTAAAATCCTGTTTAAAAGAAGAAAAAAAGCCACCTTATCAAAGAGCTTTCGTTGCTGCCAGGGCATTTTTGAGACTGACACAAAACCTGCCTCCCCTGGGAACGCCAGATCTGGGCTGGGCAGAGCAGGGTGGAATGAACTCCAACATTCCAGCTGAGCTGGCCCATCAGGCCTTTTGTGTGCAAACCTCCCAGGCCTGGGATCCAGAGGGAAAGAGGCAGGAAACCTCCAAATCTCACCGAAACACGCGCTACCACGTTTGCTACCACTACGTCTGAGAAAGCCTAAAGACGCCGACAAAACCAGGCTGTCACTTACAACCAACTCTCTACTCTCTACTCCATGCAGAGTCAGCTTTGACACAACCACTGAAGTTCACCTCTACTCTCAGAGTTCGGACTGACCAACTGAAAGGACACGGAGAATAATTTAAGACAGGCAGAAATGTATTGAGACCTTGGAGTTACGGAGGAGGCGGGAATGGGAGGACGAGTCCTGGCAGGAATGAGCTGAGCACCAGCTGCTCTGACAGCCTCGTTCCCACCTGGGCTAAGAAGGGATTTGAACTACAAATGCAAGTGTGCTTGGACTTGATTTCTATGTGAGGTGGTTCTTAAACAGCAGCTGCCACCCACAGGATGTTTAGGAGAAGAGGCCACGTGTGATGCAGGGGAACTGTGAAGCCTGAACCGTCTGAGTACACCTGGACCCAGCCACTGGGACATTTAAAACAAGCACTGCCTTCCTAACAGCAGGCCCTGCTCTGTCACGAAGGAGATTGAGTCTGACCACTGACAAGCCCTGATCCCACAATCCTCCTTCACAGAAGGCTCATAATTGACTTAAAACATGATTAACACCAAAAGGCTTCACGCCAGGATTCTGATTTCAGTGTGAGCAGGATTTCTCCTCAGCCTTGTCATCTAAGGAAGGAGGATGAGGGTGAAGGGGAGAGACTTAGAGCCAAATTGACACTGCTGAACTCAAAAATGTGCTGCAATCTGAGTAGGAGAGCACTGAAAGGAAACCATTTTCTCCAAGTCAAGCCTGAAAAGGTATTCCCAGGAAGAATGAAGCCAATTTCTTGGACACAAAACATGTGGTCGTGCTCAGACCAGGAACAAAGAGCAGAACTATGAAGAAGGGTGAGGCAGCACATTTCCCTGATTAGAGAAGCAAATTCTCCTCTGCAGATCTTCATAAGCTTGGAATTCTACCTCCATGTTCTGCATCCTCTCCCTACTTGAGTAAAGCTTCCTCTTCCCTCTTCTCCCACCCCAACTGAGTTCCCATATGAGCCAGTGTGAGGTCAATCACAGTCTGTCAGGCAAACACCCAGAAGATCTGAAGCTGGTGTTTTAACAAGTCTTCAGCATTTATGGTCTCTTCTGCATTACAAGCTCCAGTTCCTTTTTGTCTGTTCAAATGTAGCTTCCCAGGAAATGTTAAGGACAGTATAAACAATGATCATGAATTAGGGTGAATGAATCATTTTGCAGAGGTACAATGTTCTTTAAACGTTTGGGTATTCAATCAGACTCCAACTTAATGAAGGCTGGGCTCTGAGGGATGGGGGACAGTGGACAGGCAAAAATAGAAAATGCACTGGAAATCCTAGTGCTGCTTCTTTCCAGGATGAAAGGAACCAAAGTCACCTGGACAGGCAGCACAACCAACTGCTCTAAATGGGAAGCTTGCAAAGAAATACAAAGCATTCAGAGTAAACTCACAAATGTTAATTTGGCCTCATATTGCACTCAAGTTCATAAACACATCCACTCAACTGGGGACAGGGAGAAAGGGAAAAAAATACTTGCAAATGCTAACAGTTGTCCCTTCAAATTAGTACACGCTGCTAAGGATTGAATTTGAGAAAGAAGCAAGAGTTAGGCTGGGCATTTTCAATTCCAGACCCAAAAATCCACTTTGCATTCGTTCAGCAGCCTCCTTCCGTTCCTGGCCATCGATCCTGCTCCGCTGCATGAGCCACTGCTCAGACCAAAAAAACATAAAAGCTTTTAGTTAAACTTGCACTCACGCCTCCTGTTCTATGCCAAGAATATGAAAATAACACTGATTGACTATCTTCCTCTTTAACTGTGGTCATGATGAGTTTCATTGTAGTCCATGATATGAAGCTGTCCAACACTGCTTTCCTGGAGCTTAGGCGAGAGGTTATCGGGGCTTGGAGGGGCCTTTGACTCCATGCTTGGATCTTTATATAGTTCAGTCTTTAGGGCATCAGACAGCCTGTTGATGGTGACCCCCTCCTCATCACACTGGCTCTCACTCTTGTTGCGAAATAATTCTCGTGCCTTCATTCCAAGGAAGCTCTTGGAGCTGGGGAGTGAGCCTACAGTCAGTGGGACAGCGGTTGAGGGCTCCAGCAACACGGATGTGTCCCAGCGACTGCTCAGCCTCTGGTTCTGGGGTTTTTCTGGGGTGGAGAGCTCGCTGCTGCTGCTGCCCCCCTTACTGCTACTGCTGCCTCGGGTGCTGGGAGGTTTGGTCTCTCCATTTCTACCCATTGTTTCTTCACTGTGTCCTGCTGTATCTTCATTACCACAATCCAGCCTGCTTGGGGAAGAGAGAGGACACAGTGTCAAGGAAATTACAGCAATTAAACAGTGAAGAGGGAAATGCTGGCCAGGGTAGATTACTTGGATTACTTTCCCTTTCTGCCTCTGGTTTCCTTTCACAGTTCTGGGGCAAAGCAGGAGTGACAGGGGGTAACCAGATGTGCCACACACTGAGCTTTGCAACTTCAACTGACAATAATCCCACATGGGTCCTGCAGATTTCACACCACCACCCTCACCTTTCTTCTGCTGCTTCAGCTGCTTCTGTTTTATCATCTTCAAGTTTTTTCAGTAGGCTGCTCTTCTCCAGCCGCCCAAACAGATCCAAGATCTCCAGCTCAAATGCCTGGGTGATTCTTTTCTGGGCCTTGTACCTGCTTTCTACTGCCTGCAGCTGACCCCTGAGCAAAGAGAGAAACCACAATGTCCAAAATCTCCAGATTCTGCCTCAGTTGTGACAGTGCATCTGTCAAAGGACAGCTAAAATGTTACACAGGAAGCCCCTACCTTGCTTGGATTTTAACATCTTCCAGGTATTTCTTTTGCTCCAGGAAGAGGTGGTCCTTTTTTGCAAGCTGAGATTCCAGTTCAGCTATCCTTTTCTGGGAAGCATCCAGCCTTTGGCTTTGCTGCTGAACACACGACTTTGCTTTCTCCAGTTCTTTCCGAAAAGCAGCGTGCAACATTTCAACCTCCTCGAAGCAAACAACACAATGGTAAAGTATAATTTGATCCTGTGTTATTTTTATTGGTGTTTAGACATGTTTCTGATGTTATAAATAGGCACATTTTAAAGCAAGCCAGAATAAAAGCAGCATTTCTAAAAACAGATATAGAAAACCAGCCCTGCTGAGGATGCACACTATTAAAATAACTATGCATCACTGGAATTTATTAACACATTAATGTTCCTTATGAAAACCTCTTTTCATCAAAGCACTCTTGCGTTCTGCACTGGATTAGAGTAGACAAACTCTATTTTAAATCCATTTTTCCAACATGACCTTCATTAAATACCAGTAGAAGACTTTTTTCAGCGTGTTATTCACCTTCTTTAATTACGTGCTCTCACGCAGGAACAGTTAGATTGTTGTGTAATTTACTTGCTTCTAATTAGAAAAAGGTTTCTTTGAAGTCAGGAAGTAAAACCATATGAACCATACAAGTTTTAGTGAAGTTACTGGTAACTTTTAATAGGAAAATGACTGAGTGGGAAGGCTGAGATGCTCATTTTAAAGTAACACCTCATGAAAACCCGTAAAATCCTTGTTAAGATCTTTCCACAAACTCTGCCACTACCCTGCATTGTTTTACCAACAATCTGCTGTCAGTTACATGTGAGTAAAGTCTTGGCCTTTGGAAAATAAACCCAGGTATAACCCAACAACTCCTCCTCAGCTTTCAGAAGGGGCACTGAAGATATTCCTCAAACCCACAGGGCACACATCATCTGAACAGAAGATCAAATATAAAAATAAATCCCTAAAAATCAGCTTCAGAACAAAGAATGTGTTAAGTTACAAAGCCTTTCCTTCTGAACTCAGGGCTGGCAACTGCTGGATGATGACCTCAAGGAAGTGTCCCCAAAAGTCCTCTGCAGTGGTACCTTTGTAGTGTCTGTGTGCTTGTGCTGCAGCTGCTCCAGGTACAGCTCATTGACCTCCCCCAGGACCAGCAGCTGCCTGTTCAAGAACTCCATCTGCTGTTGCACCGATTCACTGTTGGAAAGCTGGGAAGGGAAATGGAACAGAATCCATTTCTGCTGAACTGGGATGAATTCAGCACGAGAGTCACAGCTGACAGGCACTCTGTTCACAAGGTATTTTATAAAGGAGGGAAACAGACTAAAATCCAATGCATCATAGGTAGTTAAGTGTTAAATGAATTGTTTTCATAAAGAACTTTTCATTTCCATTCAACTTATGATATAAACAATTTCAGTTGTCAAGATTCAGCAAAGGTTTAATACAAATTCATAATGCTTAATCTGCAAATCCCTGCTGTGGAAAAAAAAAACCAAAATAAGAAGTTTCAGAAGCCCTTTAACTGAGTTTAGGGTTTCTTCATCAAAATACATTTTTCTGTGTTTTTGTGCAATTAGTATCAAACTCTATGGAGCTCAGCACAGGTTTCTTTCAGATCAAGAAAGAGCATCTGATGAAAACTATCAGATAAAAAATAATCAAAAAGACACAAAGGGACCCTGGGAACACTGACTTTTCTTACCTTTTGAGAAACTTGGCTAAGCAGCAATTCAGTGTGACACACCTTGTTGTTTGCCTTCTTTAACTCTAACCTCAGATCTGCTATCATGTTCCTGCAGTCTTCCAGCTTGGTCTGTTCAAGTGACAAAAAAATCACTCAGGATTCTGAAATTTCACTAAGGACAGCAAGGGACACAGGGCTGGGAGGCTGTAAACCCCCAGCACTGGAAATCAAGCTATACTAAGAACCTGCCTTTTCCTATTTCAAACTGAAGACAGGACAAAATAGAACTATAAAAGGATGATACTAAGTTAAACACTTTCAATTATGCACTGTCTAATTTTCAATCAGGACAATATCTCTAATAAAAATGTACAGCTTCCTCTCAGATATTTCATGCCTTGTTATGAAGAAGGTTATTTTTAAAACTAGTAAGCAGACAACAAATTTGTTGATGCTTCATACCTGCAATTCCTGGCTCTGGTTGTAGAATTCCTCCCGGTCGTGCTGCAGCTGTCGGATCTGGCTGTGAAGCTGAGCCACAATATTATCATGTTCCTCCTGAAACTGGTGGTACCTTGCTTGTTCTTTCTGCAGACTCAGTTTCAAGGCCTGGATCTCCTTTTCCTGCAGTTTCAGCTGATCTTTCTGTTAAGAATCCCACATGAGGCATCAGAAAAGACACCTGCTTAGCAGTTAGGACATCAATGCTCAGCCAAGCAAAGCTGTCATTACCAGCATGCAGGAAAACACTTTCCCACACACCAAACATTTCATACAGAGAACTTTCTCAAGGCTGTTGGGGCTTGGCTTGGTTTTGGCTGTAAAGGAGATGGAATGGTGATAAGAGTGGACAGACTGAAAACTCATAGCCACATTCAAATGCACAATGAACAATAGCCTGTTTTTCTACTACCTCTCATGCTTTCAACAGGGACTTGGGCCTCACAGCTGAAGCATCAGTTCATTTTCCAAAATCTACCTGGAAGTTTATTTTTGGTTCTTGGAGTAAATTATCAGAAGGTGAAACTGTTGATGGAATTAGCTATAACATGAAAATATACTAACACCTAAATCTGTACTGAGACACCTTTCAGTGCACTTATATCTTCAAATTCTATCACAGTGAACACCTCTGGAAAACAACACTTGAGTTTTCAAAGCTTTTGCTATTAGTCCTCATCTGAGGAGCAAAGGGACAATATTTTTTCAAATAGGCAGTAAGGTGTTTAGGCAGGCATTGAACAACCACTCCACTAACAGGGAAGCCTTTATCACTATCCAAAGGCAAGTCTTGGCATGGGTCAAGCATGAAGGATTCAGCTGCCTGCAGTCAACTACAAACTTCTGACATTCATAATGAGAGCACACAGAACTCCTGTGCGAGTCACTCCACAAACACCGACTTGAGTGAAGTGACAAATGAGGCTTCTTTGTTAATTGAGTGGTACCAAAAGACACCAGGCAGGCCAATTCACACTTGTGGCAGCACCAGTGTGTCCCAGTGACTGGTGGAGCTGTGTGCCTGCTCACCATGGCAGCGTTGTGCTCCTCCAGAGCCGTGGCTTTGATGACTTTGCGCAGGAGGCGGCGGTTGCGCAGCGCGTGCTGCTGCCTCTTGAAGCGCTCGTACAGCAGCTGGTTGTGCAGCAGAAGCAGTTGGTTCCTCAGGGTGTGAATCTCATCTGAGGGGGGAGAACCTGGAGTGGGAGACAGAAGAGGTTACTGAGCTGCCCTCTCTGCTTTATTTGATCTCCAGCAGAAAATCAGAAACATTTTTCCCAAAGCAATGGATATATGCCTCAAATGGAATGCTCCTTTGATTAAGGAAAAAAAAGCCAAGGCACCATCACCACAGAAACCTCAGAGCACAAAACTAAGACACAGACACATAAATAAGCAAGAAAAAGAATCAGTTTGAGATTCAACGAGCAGAGAGAATGCAAGGATCTGTCAGATGACCAGCAGCACTCTAAAACTTCACAAGGCTGAAATGGTCAAAAGCAGAAGTGTCTAGAATTTTGAACTTTTCAAAGATGAAAAAAGTAGCTCATCTCTCTGGAACACAGGTATCTGCTAAGAAGATAAACCATGACTAAGTGGAGGGCATCATCTTTCTGCATGCAGCATTAGTTAAAAACCCACAAGCAAAAAGTATGCAGGTCATTGTTTAAGCAAGTCTAATAATAGAGGAACAGATTGCCAAAACACAAGAAATTTCCTCACCTCCAAAGTGAGTCCAGTCAGCAGATTTGCTTGGCAGAGACAACCTGAAAAAAGAAAATGCAGCATTAACAGGTAAGTTTAAGTAAAAAAATTGAATGTTCACCTCAAAAGAGCTTATAGCCTGGTAAAAGTACAATTAAGGTCAGTTGGTAGAAAAAGATTAGGGAGGAACTGTGCAGCTGCTTTTCTGGCACAGCTTAAAATTAAGCCAGCACAAAAAAAGAGTAACAATAAAGTCTGCAAAGTAAGATTTTCAGTCACCTACTTGTTCAGCTCCTTAGTGTGTGCATCTGCTCCTTGCTGAATCAGCCTGTCCAGCACTTCCACAGGAGAAGTCGAGGACATACAGTCTTCATCCTGGGTTCCCTTGGCTTTCTTTAGCAGCTCCTCAGTCTTCTTGCCAACAAAGAGGTAGGCAGTCTTTGGTAATGCAACCTCGAAGAGGTGCTCATAGAGGGGAGGCTGCCCACTCCCAAACACCACTCTCCTCTGTGCTGGTACTTTACAAGGGCTGGGAGTGAGAATACTCGGCTCCCCAGAGGTTCCTTCCCTGTTCCCAGCAGGGCTTTCCCCAGGGCCTCCACAGGGCTTGTCTATGGGAGTAAACGTTTGTTTGGGTGTTTCCCGTGCACCCTCAGGCCCAGGCTTGTCCAGAGATGTTAAAGGCTCAGAGGTCTGACTGTGTCCCTGAACACTGGAGGCTGCTGAGTGGGTCTTCTTCTGAGAGCCGGACAGACTTTCGTTTGTGCGGTAAAACGGGGAGTCAAATCCTCCTCTAGGCACCATGTGTTCAGCATCGGTCGTGATCTCCGAGATCTCTTTAGATATTGCATCTGTTGAGGAGAGAGGGAGCATCATGATGCATCTGCTATTTCAACAGGACAAACATTTCCTTAGCTAGGTGGAGGTAAGGAGGGCAGGCATTACCTTCCTCTCTGTCCTTCTCAGCGCTATCTTCAAACGACAACCCACCTAAAAACTCTGCAAGATCACTTAAGGTTACTGAACTTTTACTACTGGGTATGTCTGGAAAAAAAAAACAAAACAGAAAACAAAAAGTTAGTTGTACAGGTGCTGTTTTCTCCTGTCTTAGCACAGCACAAAACACAAGTCTTTTATGCTGCAAGGTCCTCAGAATAAAAGCCTGTCCCTCCTTCAGATGCTTCCTCAGAGGAAGGTATCTGACTCCTGCTCCATTCCATGTGGAAAACAGTTCAGAGATCAGTCACAGGTCAGTCCTGACCCCAAAATGTAATTTTGTAAACTTAACATTTACTATTGCACAACCTCTGTGAGGATGGGTGTGCTGTTTGCAATTTAACCCATTAAATAAATAGAATAAGGTGGTTTGTGTGCACTGTGGCTGCTCTATTTCCACATTAAGCTCCCCTTTAGCTTCTGAGCTGGCTCCACAAGACACAGCACCTGCTTGAAAAAAGGAAGTTTAGCAATTTGATGTAATACAAACTTGCCATATGTGACTACTGATCAAAACAGAGACTGCAGCTGTGGGATACACACTGCAGGACAGAAATCTCATGCTCAGCTCAGTCATAGATCAGAACTCAGTTAAAAACTTTGCCTGTTTGTAACCTCGAATTCAGAATATTCAGATTCCAGTGATACCATACAACTACACCATGGAAAACCAGCTTTAAATTTCACTATCATCTCTGCCTTGAAGATGGTAAAGAATTACAGCTCCAAAATCCCTTTCCTACAGCTGTCACAGAGAGAATGGAAAATGGAATCTACATTTACCTATTAAAAGTTGAGTTCCCCAACCTACTGATTACAGTATTTCACAGCACTTTAAAACAGGTTCAAGTACAGCAATATAATTGTAGATAAGAGTTTTTCCAGAGGCCTTTAATATCTACTCTTATGTGCAGCCTTACAGTTCGATCCAGACACGTGGCAGGTAACTTGCTGAAGCAAAATTTGCTGCTTCTAATAATCATCCTCAAAGAATCAGTCTTTAGAAAAATAAATATCCTTTTCCAGCCTTCAGTATATATTTGTATTATTGAATATGCAGGAGAGTAAGGTAAAAAAATATCTCAAGCTACTTCTGAACACGAATAGTTAAATTGAAATCAGAAGCATCACAAGAAGGTTTTAAGTTGAATCACAGGTTAAGGATGATCCTGGAACTACAAAGAACTCAGAGGGGAAAAAAACAACTGTGGAAAAGTGTTTGGGAATTGGAACATGTGTCAATAAAAACTGCAGTTGTTTACAATAGGTTGTAGTAATGGGGAGAGGAAAATGGAGTTTACCCAATGATTTATCGCTGTTTGTGACATTTTGCTGTCGGTACAGTAAAGGCCTCCCAGAATCTGGTTTGTCCTCCTGGAAAACAAAAGAAACCCAGAACACATTAATTGCCTTCAATTTCATTGACAACTGTGCAGCTGGAAGTGGCAAATAGTTGACTACATTTAGAAGAGTTTTTGCAGTGAAATGCAAAAGTTTTTTATAAAGCGCCTACTCTGATTTTTCTTTCTCAGTTAAGGTCACTGCATTAAGGCAAGTCAATTAAAAAAAAAAAACACATTAGTCCAGCAGAAGAATTTTGTAATACCTTTTTAGGAGGTGTGGCAGCAGCTGAAGGGAGTGAAACATGCACAAAGTCATCTGAAGTGCAGGGTGGAGGAGGAGATGTGGCTGGTGTTCCCAAAGGTGTTCCTTTCCCCCCTGCTGAAAAGGAACACAAGCTCTCTCAGCAGGCTCCCTCTTCCTCCTTTCAGCTGAACAATGTATGTGCAGAATTGTACATTTAAACACCATCTCAAAGCATTTACTTCTTAAATCTCTTTCAGCTGTTTATCAACACAAAAGTGCAGTTTCCCAAAAGTTGCTTCAGAGTTTGGCACTGAATTCACAGATTTCCTCTCAGTTTGCATCAGCACTGCTCTAGGTGAGGAACTCAGTTCACAGGAGTAATCACTCATGCCTATCAACTGGCACGATGTGGCATTCCCATTTAAAAACTGCCAGTAAAATTTACAGCCAGAATTTCCAGTAAAACAAACCTGGAAGGCTTAATTCCAAAATGCAGCACGTACCAGATGTGCCAAAAGCTTTGCTGTAGGGCTGTGATGCAGACTGGGATGACTCTGATGGGACAACGCCGGGGGACGTCGGCGGCGTGGTCATACCACACACTGCAGAAGGGCTCCAGATGGTGACCTGTGCACACAGCAAAACACAGCAGAGCTCACAAAAGGAACGTGTGAAGCACCTGGATCCAGGTTTTCACACAGGAAATCAGGCAGAGATTAAATGTGAAACGAACACCAACTTCTGAAGAATTCACAGCACAGCTCAAAACCATGGATTTTTAAGATTGGCACAAGAAACTATGAAAGTGCAAAGAATGAAAACTTGCTGGGCTTCCTCTCCTGCTTTACCTGCTGTGGCTCAGTTGACAGCCTCGTGGACTGTGGGCTCAGAATCTGAGGTAGCTGCCCTGGCATTTGTGATAGTGTTAACCGAGGAGTGGAATATGGGGTAGAAGTCCCTGAAAATTAAATAAAAGAGAAAATCAAAATTCCAAAGCACCCAACACATCAAATACAAACCCAGGATTCTTCTGGCTAGGACTTAAAGACTTTTAATCAAAGCATTTCAAATCAATCCAACATATACATTTGTAGCTAGAGACTTTTCTTCCAGCCCAAAAAAATATCTGTTGAATACATTAAACTACAACTATCTTTTTTTGTTGTTGTTTTGGGGTAGGGAGGACAGGGGATGAAGAGACAGTGCTGAGAACACATGCCTGCACATAGAAAATAAATCTATGCATTTATTATTTTAATGATGGCTTATCTTCTGGTGCCTAAGAATCAGACTTTAAGTGGGATAATTAATGAGATGGGTTTCTTTGCTCTAGGGCCAGTTCTCCTCCAGCAAGTGGGTATTGATTAGCCATCAGGCAGGTCTTACCATAGCTGCTCTGTGTGTCAATGTAAGAGCTGGCACTGGGGTCAGTTTGATGATGTTTTAAGCTTGTGCAGAGTTTCCGAGACACAGAGTAATAACCATCTTCATACGAGGCTTCTGCAGGGTCCAGGGAGATTTTGGCACATTCTATCACAACATCATGAGTTTCTAGTCTTTTCCACCTGCAGACAGTTTTTGGATCCAAAAGAGTAAGTTAGTCAATTATTGTTAAAAACAAGAGTTCCTGGAGATAGGAGGAATTGGCTTGTAGGATGGCTCATTTGTTCCAGGCAGCTTTGCATGCTCCCAGCCAAACTGGAACAAGGCACCAGACAGAAATTGCAACCAGATGACTTGTGAGAATGGGTCTCAAAGAGGAGACAAACTGCTTTGACACAGAGATCCATAAAGGTCTGCCATGGAGCACTCTGGAAAGGAGGAACATACGAAGACTTGGTTGATCCTGAGCTTCAGCAGCTGTAGAAATCAGCTCAACTACGCTCAGATGTTGATAGACAAAATTTAGACATGCCAGCAGTGGGGGAATCTGTATTATTTAACCAAACACTGGCTGCAATGCCAGCTTCAGATCTGTGTTTTTCCTCCCAAGTTTGGGGAATGCTTTTTACTATTACTACCTCCTTCATCCTGAAAACTACTTCTCACTAAATTAAGCAGCCAGATTAATCTGCCCAGTATTTCAGGGATGGAAGTTCACTGTAAAGAAGAGAAAGCCCAGAAGGCTATCTATTAAAGGCTGGGTTGCTTTGGAAAATAAAGTACTCTGTCCAAGATACCAGAACAGAAGGCTTCCACTGGTGGGTTTGTGCCAATTGTGCTCCTGAGTGATGCCACCCTCCCCCCTGCAAAACTGAGCATTGTGACATTCAATGGGTTCCCAGTTAGGAGTGATTTCCTAGTGGCTCTGAAAAGCAGGGCAAGAGCACTACTGTGCAGCAACAAGAGTCAAATTCTCCTCTTCAGTGGCTGGGCCTGTGGAGACAAGAGAAAAGCAGCAAGTGGTGCTGCTGCAGGCAAATGAGCCTATTGCTAAAGAAAACTAATACAGCTGATAATGTTAACACATACCTGTTAAAAGAACTGATCTGTTAAATGAACCAATATCTAGGTACCAAAACAAGACACACTGAAGCCATTTTAAACACTTAAATCCCATCAAATACTTCAAGAAACCCAAAGAGTATGACCCAAACCTGCAGCCAATGAAGCATCTCTGGCAGTTTCACTTTATTCATTATAGGCAAACTGGTTTAGATTCTTATGAGGATGTTTGATCATTAAATCATAAAAATAGGATAAAGTAGAAGACAGATGCCATCCCAGACACAAAATGAATTTAGAATCCCAATATTGTTGTTAATGACCTTTCACAACAGTTTTTGCTTATTCATCCAGCTGTAAGCTGGGATGAGGAAAGTCTACATGTTTACCTGGTGCACCTACAAATCTGGGTGGCAAAACACCCCCACACAAACTGTTGCTGACAGAAAAGGTTTTGCTGCAACCTTCTGAAATAACCCCACAGAAAGCTGCTCAATTTGAGCCTTTCCTCATAGCAGAGAGAACATTTAATACCTTCGTGGGTCCAGTTCATGGTCCTTGGATCCAGTCACTAACTCCGGATGAATTCGCACATGTTCCATCATTGGCTGGGAGGAAGAAGAAGGAGTTGTTATCAGTGCAGCACCTTTGGATTGCACTAAACCACACAAAACTACTGATCCCAATAGTTCAGAAAGTTACATTCAACAGATAAGGTTAATACACATCTCCACAGCTTCAAGAGTTGACTGAGCCTTCAGTTAAATTGCTCGTTTTTGTATTTTTGTTTTGTTGAATAGCTCTCAGCTGAACTGGCAAATTAATTGTATCAAATTGGAATATACAGCTATAAATTCCTTGCCTTAGATAATACACAGATGAGCAGCATTTTACCTTGACTACTTCTTCAAAGGTCTCCAGGTTTTCCTTCATACTGTAGTGAGAGCGCAGAAAGGAGACAAAATTGCAAGGATACATTCCATACAGACGATGAAAGAGAGAATAAACGCTGGCATGAAGATGGACAAGATAAATCTCTGCCACATGACCTGGAAAAAGTAGTTAGAATCTTTTTCATTACATTGGAGAAAACAACAAAAGTTCTAAGAATGCAAGCAAAGTACTTTTAAATTTGAAATGTTAACTGGAACGAGTCTTCTGAGGTACAAATAGTCCCTAGTGAAACTGAAGTCTTCTCAGAAAACAAGCAACACTTAGTCATCAGCTCACAGCAAACCCAGAAATTAAGATAAGGACTATTAATTCCAACCAGAGTGCTGTCATTCTCAAAACACAGCTTTGTTTTTATTCAAGTTAAAACCTGAAACTCCTCTAGATAGTGAGCCAGTGTAAGACTGACTGAATGACTGGAAAAGGAAACTAAGATTTGTTTCACTTCAAAAGGTAAAAACTAAAAGCTTGTAGCCACCAAATGCAATCATAGCAGACAAATCTTAGTATTCACCTCAGAAGTTCCAATCCTACTTGCAATGCAGAATGGCTCTCTAAATAGCAGCTCTATGTGCTTAACACAGCATTTGTTCATTCAGCCATGAGCCACACTCACAGATACTGCTGGTGTTAGACATCAGACCCCTTACAACAAATTCAGCAAAGCCAGGGCTCTGTAAAACCAGTTTTATCAACCTTCATGACTAATGATATTTGCACATTAAAATAAACTCTTACATATGATGATTATTTTCCCTCCCCATTTGTATTTGGGAATATCAAATTCCCCAAGATCTGCCTCACACATCAGCATTTTCCCTTCTCTCTCAACTAAGATCAGTCTCTGTTTTTTCACTGTCATCAGGGCAGTACTTTGCTTCAGTGAAATTTCATGCAATAGCAGCACCACACAGAAGATTCTAAGAGACTTCTAAATTCTGAGCAAAGAACTCCCCCATGCTCTCAAAGTATAGAACAGCTTGTGGGTTTAACACATCATTTTCTGTGTTTAAATAATCTCAGACCATTAAGAGTCTCACCAAAGAACGTGCTCACCAACTGCACACGTGTCACAAGGATACTGCTAAACCACAACTGCATGCAACAAAGTTGAAATCTCACCTGGATTCTGCAAGCACCAGGCTGAGAGACGCCCAAAGATACCAAAGAAATCATGAAGGTACTGTTTGCCAGACTGAGGAATCATTGGCAACATGGTTATTAGCACTAGGACACCTGTGGTGAGTACTACTACATCTGTGTCAGTCTGCAAGAAGGGAAAAAACCTGCATTAGTTAAATGTGTTGAACTTAATTTTTTCCAAGGATGAAGTGAACATTGAATCATCATCATGGAAAAAGTTCTCTATTGAAATCCCTCTGAAACCTAACAGAACTTAATGATCCAAGATTATTGAGTTTTTTCATACAGAACAACTTGAAATAAAAATAGATTTGGGATTCTTGCTCCTACTCTGCTGCTTTTCTGTATAAACACTTGGCTTAGTTAAAAAGGGAACATCACCACAGTACCACAGCTGAGTAAAAACAATTACTGGTATGTGAAGCATCTCATGTGGCACCTTCCTTCCTTCCCAGAGCTAAACACACACAGCATTCAGAGGCTCAGAAAGTACAGATCTGATCAGGGTGTTTAAGGATGTTGGCCAGTTACCAACACAAAGGTCAAAAGTTTTTCTACTAAAACTGGCTGCTGGAAATTTCACCCAGCAGTAATTCAAACAAACTGGAACACCTAGTAATTGAAATGACTAGAATACCTTGGCTTGTGCCACAAGAAAGGGATGTGGCAACACAAACCTTTGGCTGGATGAAACAGGAAGAGAGAATCAGATTTTAGGAAAGGACACAGAAAATGTTCAAACTCTTTCCTTGCTTCCTCAGTTTAATGCACATTTTCTTTGGTAGCTCCTCTGCTTTGGCAGCACAGGGTGCACAGAGCACAGGTCAGGCTGTGGGCAGGTGCTGCTGAGCTCTCTGGGTATCTCCCAGGCTGATGGACAATCAGTTTTAAGGGATTTATCCTCCTCTGTGTGTCTACAGCCTCTGCTCTCCTTCAGTCACAAAACCTATCAGAGCACATTTCCTGTCCATCCCTTCCCTCTGTCCACATCCCCAGCACTTCCACATCTCTGTCCTACTCCCAGCAGCTTTCTGACACACTTCACTCCTCCCTCAGTCACTGCAAAGGGCAACAGATCTTGTCAGGCACCTCAGGGATTGCAGTAACAGCAGCTGGAGCTGCTCCTTTGGCAGTTACAAATTTGTGGTGGTTTTGTTTTGAAGAGCACTGGTACTTGACTGCATTGTGCATTTAAATGTGATTTCATGACTAATGTGGATTCCTCACTACATCATAAATTCCATTACTGACAATGCATTCTAGGTCTCAAAGCACTTTTCTTTCTTTATTCACTGGTACAGTGCTGTACAGTATTACACCTGATCAATCTGCAGATGAGGAGAAAAAACCCACAAAGCTTGGGGAACAGCTACCTCCTTGTAATCCAGAATGTCAGCAGCTAAGAAGGGAAAAGTCTGCTAATTCCAAGGTAATTTCACCAGGGAACATTCCATTGCATGGCCCATCTACACTGCAGGTAGAGGACACACAAATTCAAATTGCACCAGTGGAAGTTACTGTATTTCTCAGTAAGTTCACACTCAAGAGATCCACCAACTTCACCAAGGGCCCTCTTGTCTTTAACTTATTTCAGGAAAGTTTTAATAAACATTCCTAACTCACACTGACAGTGGCTTTTAGAAACAAGATTGTCAGCAGTAACAGCATCAGCACAGAGTATTCAGCTGATATTAATACCACTGTGGCTTAACTAAATGACATCAAAACAGGAATCAGATGCCTTGTATCAGGGATTTTATAGACAGCACTGCCAGTTCTTACCTTGAGACATTTAAGTAATGAAAGCAGGAGAGGTGCTTGAGAAAGTTTGTGTTTCCAAGATGGTTGTCGTCTTATCACATGTCCCAGCAGAGAGAGGGTGGGTAAACGAGTAGCAGCTTTGCCCATATAATCATTAATTTTGTCCAGTAGATGCTGAAAAAGGATTTTGCAGAGAGAGGTAGAAAAAGAAAGGTATTTATATTGAACAGCTCTATTCTCTTTGTCACCAGTCTATATTCAGCAGTTTGTCAGTATGGGAGCTATGGGCATTTTATAAATTTTACAAGATCCCAGAGGAAACAGAACCCTGCAATAACTTTGAGATTACTGGTAGACAAATGCAAACTATACAGGCCAGAAGCAGTCACTGCACTTCAAAATGTTTATAAGTAAATAACAAAAAAAAATCTGGGCAGCAGCCAATTTATAGTGCCAATTACAATCTATTTAAAATCCTGACTTGCTCTCAAAATACCAAATTTCTTTTAGGCTAACACATCCTGCAGCAGGAGCACTGTAAAGAGACAACAGTAATCCTCCAAATCCTTTTTTTTAATAGAGGTTCTTTGCTTAATTGGGTCAACATAAGCAACTCAAGAAACAGAGACCTCTGAAGTTTTTTTTAAAGCTTAAACTACTCTTACTACTGAGATACTACATCTCTACAGCAAGGTAATTCTACACCAGAGTGGAACCCCTAGAGTTTTAACAGATGCTATTTAAAGGCTGCTTCAATACCAGGCTAAAATCTGCCATAACAAGATTTTTTTTTTACCTTGTCATGAGGCTCTTGCAGGGTGGACAGAATATGCAGTGCCTGCTGAGAGTTGGTTTCCAAGTAATAGTCCACCAGGTTGTTGACAAGCATAGGCCCACGGTCTGTCAGTTTGGGACAGCAAGGAAAAAAAACCAAAAACATTCTCAATACACTAAAAATGAAGCACTTGCTGCAATGACATTGCAGAACTTTTAAGCAATTATTACACAATTTCTAACACAAAGCAGTCTTTGGTGTTTAGCAGACCTTTGGGAAAATGAGACCTCTCAACTACATTTCCTGGTTCCAAACCATTCAAGAGATTGCATTCAGCTCAGGGAAAGGAACCAGGCTGTAACAACCAACAATTCCTGTCTAACCATAAATCCCTACAGGTAGCTGAGCTGCAAGGGTGCTTTACCCTAAAGTGTTCAGGAGTGACTTGATGTTCTCTCCCTTCAGCAGATAAAGGAGAGCAAGCTCAGGGACAAGGACACTGGCAGTGCTCTCATGCTCTCAAAAGGCTCTGTCAGCACAAGTGATGCCTCAACAGCAGCAATCACTTTTCAAAGTCTGAGTCTGTTGTTTTGTTTGGGAGTAGGGTTTTTTGTTTTGTTTTTGCTGGTTTTTTTTTTTTTTTTTAATTAACAAAATCCCACTAGTTCCCATAAATGGGTGACACCTAATTTTTTCTAGATACACTTGACTAAGAAAGTTTCATCAGCTCACACTTGAGGCTCTGCCTCGGGAAAAGCCAGTCATTTTGTAATAGTGTTTTAACAATTATGTAACAGACCTTCCAGAAGCCATGCCATTAAGCACAATGGACTGAAGAGAAGCCTCAATCCTTAAAGCAATTTCAAACCCAAACATCAAGAGTTTCTTTCAAGCTGAATTTGCAAAGACAGTGTTTGACAGAAAAAAAACCAAAAACAAACACATGATTCTACCTTTAGTGATGTAAAAGTAAAATTCTTCTCAAAAAGATACATACCACAAATGAGATTATCTTTGAATGCAGTTGTTATATCTTCCAGGACACCCAGAATTGGAGAATCCAGCATTGAGAGGAGCTCACCAACATTTCCTTGCTGTGCCATGATGCACGTACTGACATGAATGTGGAGGTTAAAACTTCAGGAAGTTCTTCATTGGTGTCCTTCTACCAGACTAGGAGAGAAGAGACAGCAGATGAGTGAACTTTTCCCTTTCTGTATAAAATCTCTCATCTCTCCTGTTTTCTTTCCACATAAGTGCCCATTTAACAATGAGAGGATTGTTAGGGTTTCCACACCTGCAATAAAAGCTGTAAGAATTTCCAAAAAGCCAATGAGTCATGAGCAGGGGTTTTTCATGTTTTTCACAGGGACATTAATCTGTTTTGCAGAAGACTTCAGTATCTAGACTGTCATAGCATTCTTTTACTATATTTTTTTTAATTTGCTCCCCAGGTCGGTAAAATGAACCTAAAGTTTTGAACAAAATGCAAAAAGCTCCCTGGAATCCCTCCATTCCTCAGCTCTTACAGCAATTCCTCCTCAAACCACCATTCCAGTCTGTGGCATAAGACTAAAATCTGGAGAAAACACACACCTCCAGATCCTTCTCCACTCCTGTGACCAGGTCAGGAATTCACTGCCCTGGGCTCTGCATTGTTGCACCCTGAGAGACTGGAGCTTTAAGACTTTGTAACGTGGCCAGGCTGCAGCTGTTGAGAAACTCAAGCAGGGCTGCTGCAGCTGCTGCTCCTGGGCAGCCTGAGCACACCAAACACAGCCTGAGCAGCACAGCACACCTTGACCTCATCTGTGTGATCTGTGATCACAAACTCTGCAGTGCAAAAACTGCAGCAGGTATTAAATGCAACAGTGTGCAGGTAACAACTGGTCAGCTGCACAGTGCTAAGTGGGAGCAAATCTAAGCCATGTCAGGCTTCTAAAATGGCTTCTTTCCAGCACCAGAGGGATTCAGGTGCCACACTGACCTACCTATCACAAAATGAATCCATTTTTATTTCATCCAGAAGAATCCCATACCAAACCTTTCCCACTGGAAGAACAAATCTGACTTTAAATCACACCTAATATTATCAGTAAGGACTTCTTCTTCCCTCCCACTCCAAGCTAGAATACATTTTTCACTTCCCCCATGGAAGGCAAGACTGACACATACCAAATTTACACACAAAATTGTTTTTCTACTGCAGTTGTGTTTACAGCACCTGTTCTGTGGATGAGCTGAGCTTCTGTCTGCAATGCTGTCAGCCACACACCTTTCATGATCACTAATAAAGAAAAACCAGAAAGAGGTTAAGAAAAGGCACAATTTACTTCTTCCTTATCACACATATATATATTCAGAACATCACTAAGTGTTTTACACAGAAGAGTTGTGCACCCCCTGCATGAGAAGTCAGCCCTCAGTCTGAAAAACACCAAGAGGTGCTGCAGTTGCCCTTCCCAGAACTGTCCACAGGTTAAGCTGTGCAACTACCTCAAACTAGATGGTTTTCACAAGACCAAGTTTTTGTACTGTGACCCTTCAAAGCTGCTGAAGTTTTATTTATGGCAGGTAGAATCTTACACAGAAAGGCTTCCTCTCTATTCTGAGTAATTATTTTAAGCCTTTAAATACTATTCAAAACATTTTTAGGCATTGGCTAAGGACCACAGATCACTGCTCTGTTTTAAATGACAATGCTGCAATTACCTATCCACATATGACTTTCCTGAATATTTATGTTGAACAAAGTCACTGAACAGCAGGACTTAACCTGTCCACCAGTAAACTTTGTCATTTGCAACATATCACTCTGCAGTTGCAGAACTGCCCAAGGTCACTTTTCTTAGTGGCACCAGACATCAGCTTACTTAACCTGGCACTGATTGCAAATTCAAAGGTGATAATATGGCACCACATTCCCAACTGGCATTTCAGCAGCAACAAACTGGCTGGAGCATTGCAGTAATCACCACTGCAGAACATAAAACCAATCACCCTCAGTTTACAATGATCATGACTGAACAGTCCAAATGAAACTTCAGGTCATGTACAGGCAGCCAGCAGAGTCTGATCACTGAAGTGTTTAGATTTAAATGTTATTTCCTTTCTGGTTTAATGCTGGCAAAATGCTAAACCTGCAGACTTAAAACTGGCTGGTAGTGTGAGCAAGACTTGGATAATAATAGAACAGAGACTTGGGGTGAGGGAAGTTGCTTTTTACTGAAAGCAGAACAGATCTATGCTTTTCACAAAATCAGAGCTGGCATTTGTTGTGGTTTAGGATTTTGGTTTGGGTTTGTTGGTTGGTTTTTTTCCCCCTGCATTGTGCAGACTCCCAAGCTTCAAGTCCTTCCTCAAAGCACTCGCTGTTTAGAAGACAAACAATGCTCAGAGTGACAGCATCCCCTCAAAAGGTTTAAAGTCACATGTCCATGCAACCTAAGAAATCAGCCTTCCCCTCTCTTAGAGGAATCAACTGCTTTCTCCATTTCTAGTAATCATTAGAATATTGAATTGACTCAATTACTGCATTTGCAACATTCTGTGGGGAAGCAGCTCTCTCCAAGGAATCTATTCCTTGTTTCTGAGAACACATCTTCCAACAGCCCTTCCTGGCCCTCCATTTCTATCAGGACAGTCTCAGCTATGGTTAAGCAACGATTTCACCAGCTTCCCAAGCAACATGAATTAGTTGTTTAAAGTCTTGTTAACAAAAGAGATGCATGGCCACACCTCCAGAGCAACTGCAAGCAAAACCTGTTTTGAGAACTAAAGCAGCAGAAACACGAGTCTCTGCTTTTTTTACCCCATAAAAACCTTGTCAACTCTCTTCTTTGATTCCCATTCCATACCAGTGAAAACAGTGATTTTTTTCTTATTTTCCTTGAGCAATACCATTATACTGGACCAGATCTTTGCCACACACCAGCAAAAACCTCAACAGCAGTTTCACTGATTCCAATATTGCCAGAGGAAAAGCTGTAGCGGGGTGGAATCATAAAACACACTTTTGGAGAGACTCTGGATGGGTTCTGGAAGTCAGGCTCAACATCACCTCTGCAGACAGATTGGGAAAAGCCCGGCTTAAATGTTGAGCAGGTAAGAGGATTTCAAACTTAGTGCCATTGTGCTGGCACGAACAAAGCCTGCCATCAGATAAGGGCGAGGCTGATAAGGCGAGCTCAGCTGTGATAAGGACACACACGTAGGTAACAGATCATTTCCCAAGCTCCCTGACTAAAACAGATGGCTGGAGTGACCTTGTGCCAATAAATCCAGCATCGTTTATTTCAACTCGTCAGTCGTGCACTTGAATACTTTAAAGTGGAGCAGTCTCCACTCCAAAAGTATTCAAAATATTAATGAAAGTATTTCAAAGCACATCTAAAAATGGGGCAGTGTTACACACACGCTCCTCATGAAGGTGGAAGTTTATCTGAAGTTACACCAAACCAGTCAATGTTGTCACCCCACTGTACACAAATGACCACAACTTTTAAAAAAACAAATCACAGCTTTCTCAAGGTAAAGTCATTTGTCATTTTAGACTGAGATGCTCCAAATCTGTGCCCAACACAAATGAACAAGCCAGGAAATTCCAGCAATAGTCTTAAATCATGTCACACTTTTTTCAGGCAAAGGCAGCTGAATAAGTAGTTTACAGGCAACAGGCTTTTAGTCAGAAAACGTTGTGTTCTGGTAGATGAAGTTCAGCTCCTGGTGTCAGTGTGATTTATCACAGTCCCACCAGGAATTTGGGATGTGATTTTCAAATCTTGTAGATAAGCACAGGCCAGGTTAAGGGGCTCCCAACACCTTGTGAAGCAGCAGGATCAGCCAGGGACTGTCAGGGTATTTTGTATCTGGAATTGATACTTGTGAGGTGAACAGGACATCCCTGACACCTTTACAGTATCACATCACCAGCAGGGCTTTCTGCTCAAATACAGTTACAACATGAGCCTCTCTAATGCTTCCATCCCCAGAACTGTAATCATTCTCTCATCAGAAGAATTTCCACATCCCTGAAGCCATTCTTGCAACTAATAGGATTAAAACAAGTAAGTTTTCCATGTGATTTGAGTCACTGACTCTTCACTAACTTTTAAAACTAGTTTTATACAAAAGATCTAAAGTACTTGGTTAGTAAGGTGTATAAAAACTCTATTTAAATACCTTTGAAAATGCAGCATTTTAATCTCACTGGAAAATATCACACCAACAGCACTTCTTACATTCAAGAGCTTTCTTTAAGATATACTTAGTAAAAAAAAAAATACCAATACAGCTTTGGAGCCATCTTACAGAAGGAAAAGGAGAAGCCAACAAGCCAAGAACCAAGTCTAAATTTACTTTTTTCAGCAGCTAATTAACAACACAAAACAGTTTAAGCCACAATCTCCAGACAAAGGGAGAGACTGCAGAAAATAGACTGTCGAAATATTAATTGGAAAAGACTAAACAGAGAAAGAGACAGCAGAGTATTCCCAAAGATTATGACTTCTCTAAGTATTTCTGTCAAGAGAAGATGTTCTTCTGTTCAGTGTATTTTTATCCCAAGCCAAACGAAAAAGCAGCTGGTAGTGCCAGTTATGCTGCTCGCAGGGGTGGGGAGGAGGGGGAACCACCACAAACACACCCCGGGCCTTTGCTGCAACAACACCCAAATTCAGACACAGAGCACCCACTCTGGGGGATCCACAGCAGCATTTTATCGCCCCTCATGGAGCAGCAGGTAAATTTAGGGTGTGCCAGTAAATGGTTATTGCTCCCTGTGCCCCAAGAGAAAAGGGGATTTCAACACCACAGCACCAGAACCTCCAGATTTCCATTTTCCATCTGATTTCTGTCGCAGGTAAGGTCAGGTCACATCCCCAGGTATTGCTTTGGCAAAAGCCATGAACGAGGACAGAAGGATTTTACAGCAATTGTTTTCAAAGAAAAATTCAGACTGACAGCACAGCAGCCCTTTTCACTCGCATCTTTGAAATGTTGGTCATGAAAGGATTAAGCCTCACCCCCTCCCATTCACCACACAAAAACTGAAGCCCGTTTGTGCTTCCTAACCATGCCCAATCTTACATTTCCCTCACAGTTAAACTGAACATTGCCATTATACAAGTGCCATAAGCAATGAATGAAAAGTTCCAGCAGGGAGAAAATCCACTGGTGGCACAGGAAAGCAAGCAGCTGATAATTCCCTTTTCCACCACCCAGAAATAATAACTCTACACATTCTAAACCTCATTTCAAACTGATCACTACAACTGGCAATACAATCTATTTAATTTATTTCTTCATCTTTAAAGAAAGAAGGTGTCTAATAGTAAATATCTTCCTGGTTATATTAAGATCTGATACAAGATTCCATAACTAAACTAAATCATTATTTATAGTTATACTTGATTTATTATACACATTCTCTTGTACTTTGTTACAGGTGCTTAACTGACGTGGGAACAGGAATATCACAAAAAAAACCCCCACAAGCACAGAAAGAAAACAATATTCAGCAATATTTAAGATTCTTTGGGCTCTCTGCTATGCTAATATACTGTTGCTAATTGCTACTCATCACATTTCTGTCAGAGGGAAAATTGTTTAAAAACAATTCATGTCATAAAAAGCCCAAACATGGAAGGGCTGTCACTTCACCCTCTGGCAGAAGCCAGGAAAACCAGCCAGCTCCTAAAGGGAATCAGGGAATTACTGCAATTCCCTACACACAACTGCATATATTAATAGCAAATAAATAAATAAAACAAGCTCTGGCTTTCTAGAACAATTTAATTAACACTACACACAGAAAGTCAGTCCAACTATGGAATCTTTTTAACTACAAACAGGTGATCAGAGAGCTCTAAACTTGGCACTAACACAAGGACTGAGACTCCTAAATCTCTGCAGCATTTTTTCTGCCCCCAAGAGGAACCTTTTAAAATATTCAGAGTCAGGCAGCAATTCAGCAAACCTTGAAACCACTGCAACCTATCTAATGTACTCATCAAGGCTTTTTAACTGCTCCAAGAATTAAACCCAGCATCACACAGAACAATAGCAAATGATGTGTAACTGTACAGTAAAAACAAAACATGCATAATGCCCAGGAAAGTGACAGCAATTCACCACTGCAAGAACTTGACTCTGGATCTTAATGTGCTACTCAAAGAAATGCTTATGCTGAGAAAGGAAACATCATTACTTGTCCTCATTATGTTTATTAAATTACATGAACATATAATACCAGCCACTAAGCTGTAACATTCTTTTTTAAATACACACCTGTCTGCAACTTGCCACAAAATCTGGTGCCCTCCCCTGCTTCCACCACTGCAAAGTGCTTTGATTATTGCATTGTTATTATTTAAGAATCTCAGAGTGGTTTGGGTTGGAAAGGACCATGAAGTTCCACCCCCTTCCACTACCCCAGGCTGCTCAAAGCCCCATCCAGCCTGGCCTTGGGCACTTCCAGGGATCCAGGGGCAGCCACAGCTTCTCTGGGCACCCTGTGCCAGCATCACCACCCTCACAGTAAAAGATTTCTTCCTAATAAATGAAAAATTATTTTTTCCAAATATATATTTGTGTATGTGTGCACCATGCACGTGTTCCAGGCCATTCAATTTGCAAAGAGGCTGAATCACACTCCCAGCTCCTGTCAGTGCTGACAAGAAGGTGCCTGGCAGTTGGAAGAATTTCAGGAATCAGGACAAGTCAACATCCCAGCAGTCCAGCTGCAAATAGAGCCAGCATTCATTTTAAACTACAAATAGTTACTGAAAACAAATATTTGTCCAAACACCAAAACATCTGCAGTTGGCCAGTATATTTCACAAGGGAATCCATTAATAATGGCACTTTTTTAGTCATCATAAAGGTAACAAAGAGTTAAGTGTCAGGATTAAACACAGCCAGAGATAAAATCATTTTAATTAAAGCTTATCTCATGACACATTAGATATTCTGACTATATTTTCATCGGTGTAAGTCCATGCAATTATTCACAAATGTAGTCCTGGTTGAACTGGGCTGCTAAAAACAGAACAAATGACCAAAACAAAGCAAAAAGGGTTTTCACTGAGTAAAGGATTTTAAATCCCTGATTTTATTTTAAAACTTCAGTGTGGTGTAGCTGTTTCTGATAAGCAGAGTACCTGATTGCTGCTCAGCAGACAGCAGCAGATAGATGGATTCCCAAGGTTTGCACTGATTAAAACTTCCAGAGTTCTCAAAGATTTACTTTCTAGTTGTTCACACATGTAAATTGCAGAGGAATTTTTTTCACCTGATGGGATCACTTCAGTAGTGCTTCGATTCTGACAGATTTCCAATAACTATCCCCTGAAGCTAATGTCAGAAAACTGCAGGATCAGACCACACAAAGAATGAAAACCTGTATTAGCACCCACTGGAAGGTTCTCTGGAAACAGCAGTTCTGGAAAGAGTTCTGCACACAAAACCTGATCCCAGTTTCTGGGTCATTTCCAGGGGTTTTGAATCATACATTCCTTTAAGGCACATTCTTCCTTTCACTCATTGCCTTGTAAAGATTCATTAAAAAACCCCAACCCCAAACAGCAAGGAAAGAAGCTTTGCCTAAACTGATAAAACAATGACAGAGGTTGCATCCATAGCAAACAAAGGGTGAAAACTTCAGAACTGCAGCCTTCCAAGTTCTTTGTGATAACAGGAAGCAAAATGTTTTATTGTAGAAGTAAACAACATCCTGACTTCACATTACCTACCCAGGAGCAAGGAAATGAGAAAAGCCTTCCTCACTGAGGGGACAGACTTTAACAACTGCTTTATTTAATGCCCAACCCCGGACAAGGGAACCTCCTCAGCCAAGGCAGGGGAAACGTGGAAATCAGCCTCTGCAATGGGGGTGCTGAGCCTTTTTCGATAAAATCGCAGAATTAAAGGGCGCTTTGGCTGGTGGGGGGATCCTGCGGGAGGGGGGAGCTCTGGGGATCCCCTCAGAGCAAGTTTGTCTGGAAGGAAGGAAAGGGGACAGAGGGGTGCAGGAAAGGGGACGGAAGGGGAGCATCACCCCCCGCCTTCCCCATCCCCCCGACCCCTTCCCTTTCTCCTGCCGCCTCCTCCCCCAGCCCTTTCTCCCTGCTTCCCCGCTCGTCTCTCTGCTCTGTCTCCTCCTCTCCGTCCCCGCGGCTGTCCCCGGTGTCGCGGCGGCGGTGGCGGCGAGGGGCGGCCCGGCGCACTCACCTCTCCCTCTCCTCCCCTCAGCTGTTTACCACTCCGGGCTCCTCCGGCCCACAGGGCGCCGCCATCTTGGCCCTGCCTCCCCCTCCCATCACAGCGCTTCGCCCCTCGGATCCCTCCGCCGCACAAACTAGTCCCGCCCCACCGCCTCGCTCTCCGCCGCCTGCCCGGCTTCTCTCCCGGTGTCTCCCCGCCCCGCTCGCCGCTCCCGCCTCACGGGACGTTCCCACGGCGGGGGATGAGCGGGGGGCGAGCCCGCGGCCGCCGCGCCCCCGCGGAGTCCCGCGGCGGAGGGATCCCGGCGGGGTCAGCGCTGCGGCGGGCGGAGGTCGCGTGATGCGGGGGGCGGGGCCGCGCGCGGGCGGTAAACAAGGCCCGGCCCTGAGGGGATGCGGCGGGCGGGGGTCGGGTTTGGTTTTCTTCTCTTCTTTTTTGGGAATCCTGTGCAAAGTGTGGGCATGTGCCGAAAGGGAATAAAAAAGCGTCTCGGAAATGTTGTGTGCCGGAGCGGTGCTGAGGGGACGCGGCTCTGGTGGCTCCCGGACGGAACCCCCGGGCACGCGCCCCAAACCTCATTGATTTTCATTGATGAGCGTGCAAAGCTTCTTTCCTTCTCCTGTTTTTGGCTCTCTGAGGGTTTATTAATATTAATCCAAGCTGCGCACAATTATTCTGTCATTGTATCATTGTTTTTGTTTTCTGCCCGCACCCCTCGCCGCCAAATGCAGCAGCCATAGGACACAAACATCACATCCTTGCTGATAAAAGTTAATCTTTGCCTGTGGAAAATGCAGGGTGGGAGGGGAAAAAGGAAATTACCACGGGGAAGGATCTCCAGCCTTGGAGGATTTTTTTGTGCCACGTGCAACAGGTTGAAAACTCAACATTTCAGCCCCCAGGTTGGTGGGATCTCCGTGTTTTTCCTTCTCCAAGGAGGAGCAGCTCCACAGGGGACACACCGACTCTGGAATCTGCAAGAATTGTCCCCAGATCCCAGCAGGAATCACCAGCATCAAATTTGCAAGGTGGAAATGAGGTCCAAGGAAAAAAAAAAAAAAAAACCAAACAGATTATAGCCCCATCTGAGCATGATGGGTTGATTTTGAACTTCTGCAGCGGTTTTTGTGTTTCCCAGCTCTGATCCCTGCAGGACTGAGATAGTTCCTTCCCGCTGCACCTGCAGTGGGTCGTCCTGCCTCATGATAAGAGTTGTTTGGAGCCAGTATATTTTTAATCTAGTCCTGCCTTGTGCTTGGCAATTAATATTTATTATGGTCTGGACAGAGTGATGGTAATTTTTTTTTTCTTGATGTGCAGAAGACACGTTTGTTTAATCTGCCGCAGAAAAGAGTGGAAATTAAGATGAGCTTCAGAAAAGAGCTGGAAGCAATTAGTAGTGTTATTTTACTGGGACTTAATTGCTGTAACAGCCAAATTGACAAAGAAAACATGGATACTATAGCAGGGGCTTGCTGCTGGATTTGAAAGGAGAAACAACTGCACTAAAAGGGACATGTTATGTTGTAATTAACCTGTTTATCATTACTGAGCTGTACATTTAAAAATCTGTTTACTTAGGATGCACTGGAGCATGTGACACGCAGTAAGCACTCACAGCAGCACACAAAATTAAAATGTCCTTGTGTGCAAGCAGGGCTCTCCACATCCCCTGTGGCCTGTGTGGGTCAGGGCCAGGACAAGCCTCTGGCAGCCCAGATAAGCCCTCTGTGGCTCTCCCTTCTCTGCTGAGCCTGAATACAAGAGAACGGGGAGAATTATATCAACAGGAAGAGCATAAAACAAGAATGACCACACGGGGTCAGCTCAAAGGTTCCTCCAGCCCCAAATGCACCTCCAGCTCTCTGGGTTTATAATTCAGCTTGTGTAAGTCACCTTTTCAGTGAAGAGATGAACAGAAGCCACAGACAGAAATCCAGGAAAGAGTGGAACACAACAAACCAAGCTGACTGCACTTCCATCCTGCAGCTTTTGGCTCCACAGGAATCCCTGGAATTAAATAAAGGGAGAAGGAGTGGGTGAGAGCTGGAGAAACCACAGCAGTGTCCCCATGTCCCTGGTCCTGAAGGAGAGTTTCTGTGCCATTAGCTCAGGGATCAGTCTGTCTGCACTCACATCTGGGCCTTGTGAGCTCGTGGCTACTGGGGAGGCAGAAGAGCTGGTCCAGCTGTTACTGACACTGGAGATGGAGGCATCTTCCTTTTCCACAGGGCTGTGCCTGGCAACACCTCTGAAATCAGCTGGCTGGGATGGTTTTACTGAACATAGAATCTTACAGTGGCCTGGAAGGAACCTTAAAGATTTTGACACAACTACTTTTTTTTTGTGTGGTTGAGTTACTTTGTCTGTCTGAGTTTAAGAGCCGCATTCTGCAGCCATTTGCACTTTGTGTCAACGGGAAGTCTGAGCTCAGGGGTGCTGGCAGAAGCCAGCTCCAATGTTTCATCAAATAACATCTCAGTCCTTTTCAGCAGCTTGCCATTTTCCTGTTTTGTTTAATTCCTGTAACTGTCTTCATACAAAACCCTGAAGCTGCAGTGTACATTTTGGGTTTCTGTTACAATGCTTGTTTTTGTAGCGGGAAATGTAATCCCTCAAATGCCTGTGTTTAAGAGGATGCAAATCAGCTTCCAAGCACAATGCCTTGGGAACGTTTCTTTCATGCAAAACCTGGCTAGATAAATATGGAGGGGAGGAGGGAGCGGGAAAAGGGACTGTGCACTTCTATAAACAACAAGAATTAATTATGCTCACTAAATGACAGATGGGTTAAGATCAAAATCTGAATCTTTCTCAATGTGGGTGAAATCCACGCTCCTATCTCTGAGTTGCATCAACCCCATTGCACAGCCCGGCCGGTGCCATGGGGCAATGCCACAGCTGCCACTCGTGCCTGTCCTGGCACAGTGCTGGGCACAGCACATCACAGTCCCTCTGCTCTCAGCCCCGAGTGTCCCTGGACCACATCTGCTCCGTCAGGGAAGCCCCAGCGTCCCGCTGGGCCCGGGGCAGAACAAAGGTTGTTCCTTCCTGGTGCTCCCCACCCTGAGCTGCAGCAGGAAAAGGGACCCAGCAGAGCCCTGCAGCTGTAGGAAGCAGTGAAATGCATTTGGGAGCTCACAGGGAGCAGGAAAGCTCCATCTCCAGAGGAATTTTCCTGCTGCTGGCAGTCCGGTGCTCAGCACACAACAGCTGCTGTGCACTTATTTACTCTGGAATGAGAAATTCCTGGGAAGGCAGCTCTGCTCTCTCAGTTCCACCATGCACAGAGAGCTGTGAGCACAGGAGGGGACATCTGAGGGCACACACACCTGCACAGCCAGGAGGGGTGGCATAACCAGGGAATAGGTGGAATCAAGGAATTACTCCCCTTCTCTCTCTCCCAGGTATTTGGGGATTTCAGCTCTCCTTGTTTGTCTCCAAATAAGAGTGATGCCCAAGGATTCTAAAAGAAAAAAACTGTTCTCCAGCTCGTGTTCCCACCTGTGCTAGAGAACAACCTGGGGACTCTGCCCTGCTCCATCCTCCCTCCTTCCACTGGGCCATTACTCTGACACTCAATTATTTCACATTTGCAAACCCATTCTCAAACCTTTTTTGAAAGCACTCGATAGAAGTGCAAATTCTTATTATTGCTCTTGAAGAGCTTTTTGCAAAGCTGTTGTTAATGAGCTTGCTTAATGAGCTTTCTTAAATCTATATTTATACCCTGTATACAGCTGTATATAGATAGAGCAATGCCTAAAATATGTGTGGATTGCACACACATATGCCTGGGAAAATGAAGGGTGATTAACACGCATCTTCTTCAGTTATACCGTGCAAGTATTTATTCGTTTTTCCTTGGAAATTGGAGAGATAAAAGATCCATTCTGCAATAAAATAATTCTGTGCATATGTGCTCGATGGTTTTGTTTATGAGCCCCAAGTATGTGAGTGTGTGTGTGTGTGAGACAGATGGTGTGTCTGTTTGTGAGAGATATGATGCAGGGGATGAATGTGTGTAAAAATACAGGTTTCTTAAGGGCTTTTTAAAATTTTTTATTTTATTTTTTTTTAAGGAAAAGACAAAATAACAAATGCCTGCTCAGTACATTATTTCCTGTGTCATGCTTTTTGTCAATATGACAGAGGAGTATTCCTGCAGAAGGCAAAGCTGCCCTCAAAAGTGAAGGGTGCTGCCCCCAGGGCTTCGAGCTGGGCATCGTGAATTCTCTTCAAGTTGTCAAAGTCCTGGGAAGTTTTGATAAGCAAATACTTTCTGGGCTCTGCCTCTTATTGGCTGTTTCTTCACCGCCAGATTTTGACACAAATAATCTGATTGAAAAATCAGGGAGGGGAACAGGGGGAAGAAAAAAACAGAGAGAAAAAAGGAGAAGTATCTATTTCAGCCGACTGCGACCAAGTGAAAAAGTGGAAGAGGAGTCCCGAGAGAAGAGGACGCCTCGCTTGTCTCAGGAGATTTCAAGACAAATCCAGTAAAGCAAAGTCCCTCAAACAGGTGATTGATTTATTCTTTTAAACACTTTTAATTGCATTGTTTTTTTGTTGGTTTTTTTTTTTTTTTTCATTTTTATGATATGTTTTTCTAAGCTTTTTTCCTCCTTCTTCTTCTTTGCTTGTGTCTGCAAATATGTAACATATTCCACTGGCTAAGCCACTTGTCCTGAGGATTCCTTTATGGTAATAGTTCACCTGACTCATTTGAATTAAACCTTTTGAAATTATATGCCATGTACTTCACTTTCACACGTGGAAATGGGAATAGAACAAAATATAAGAGATGTGACAATGGTCTCAGGTACTTGTGTCCCAATCAGCTCCATCAGCAGGAGTTGAGGAGTTTTTAATTTTGCCATTGAGAGCAAAATGTGTTTTTCCTTTTAATTGCTCTTTTATAGGGCCAGACCTTCACATTCAGAGAGCAGCACACCTCTGCTGCCATCACCTGTGCCAGTTTTTGTAGGTGACAATTCCTCTCCCATTCAGGATTTTCGCTTTGAATCCATCTTTTATTATTTTTCCACCCTTTTAAAATACAGGCTGATTAATCTAACAGTTTTTAGCATATGGAATTAGCTATTTATAGACCCTTCTCATATCACAAGATTGGTTCTAGACATTAATGATTTGCAAGTTCACATTGAAATTGCATCTGTACATTAAGGAGATCTGGAATTTGGGAGATTGCACTGTGTAATTCCACCCATGGAAGCCTAAGGCAAAATTTCCCAAAGCCAGTGGCAATCCCAACACCTCAGGGAGCTGTGTGAGCTTTCTAGAGAACAAGTGCTGCAATTACAGACTGAATAGTTTTTTTCTGGATGTTGCAGCTGTACCAGCATTTCTGTTCAACTTCTTGGACAAAATTTCTACCATAAATTGCTGCCCCTGCCATAATGTCCGTTTATCCAGTCTTACCACAAGAATTTAAAATGTCCTGTTCATTTTTTCAATAAAAAAGTCGTGTTTAAATTACTTGCCCCAAGTACATTTGATTTTGCAGGGTGGACTAGTGAAGAAATGTTTAATTTTGTTGTAAACAGCTGAAATTCTTTCAAATTCTACTTTATATTTAAAGAGTCAAGAGTCCATAAAACCTCTTATTTTATTTTATTTGGGTTCTTAAACCACAGACACCTCGTGTTCTACTTTGCATGTTTTTTGTTCAAAAATGTAGTCTTTTGAAAGAGAAACTATTCTGTGTTTTTGGAAGTCTCACTTTTTCCAGAAAAAATGAAAAAGAAAATAAATCGGCAAAAGGGCAATATTAAGATATAAATAATATAAATTAAGGAATGGAAAGGTAAAAGCCCTTTTTAGCCTGAAACTTTGTATGCTCATCAACTTATCTGAAGATGTGGTGTAATGTACTGCTAGTGAGTACTAGCCTTGTAATGCCAGATTAAATTTAATGTTTCACTGAGTGTAGCAAGAAAAAGCATTCAGTCTCTACTATTAACCTTGGAAATCTGAAAACAGAATTACTTGAATTTAGAGAAAAATGCAAGTCAGCTTTAGAATGGAGCTTTCCCTGGAAATTCAGCATGGCACAATCCTGCAAACGCTGTCCTCACTAAAGGCTTCAGAACCTAATTCACTGAGAGCATGAATTTCCTCTAAATTGCATCAAAGTCCTGTGGGTTTGGCTACTGAGAGCTGTGGTGCAGTGAAGTGAGAGTTAGGGCTTCATGAATAACACAGCATCCAGCAAAATGAGGATCCTGGAGTCAGCACCACCCCTACACTAAAACCCAAGCCCATTTGCAGTGTTTCAGTGTCCCATTAGAGTTTTACCTGGGATACTCTGCAAAATCATCCAAAAGCATCGCTGAGGATGAAGGAACTTTGAGTTTGAACATGCAAATGCTGGATCTGCTTTCAGATCTGACTGGGGAATTTATAACTCTGAAAGAAACTCTTCTAAGGTGCTTCAGGTGAGGTACCCAAAATAGTGAAGCTGCTTTTTCCCCCTTGGCTCCTGCTGTCTTTTCCTCAGGGCACATTATAACATTATTATAGAGTTGCATGAAAGGCAGGCTAATAAGAATGTCAATTCTAGCCACCTACTGGGTTTTTGTCCTACATTGAATTAATAAAAATGCCAGAACACTTCCATTTTGATGGGCACTCCTGCCCAAGCAATAAATTCCCTTGTGCACTTACCAGTCCAGGTAGAAAGTGCTGCCACAGGGGCTGAAATGAACAGATTCCAAAAAAAGAAAGTTTAATTTTCAGCAAAAGGTTGAAGCTAAATTCTGTCAGAAGCTTCAATAACTCTAAAACGTAGCAGGGTGCAGGTCCATTGTCCACAGCACTGCTTTTCCTGGGAAATACAGTGAGCCATTAGGAGCAGCTGATCCCTTGCTACAGATAATCTGGAGTTTCTAGGAAAAACAGTCCTTTTCCCTGCCACAATCTGTGCTTGGAGCTTTCCTCTAGCCTGGTTGTGTGAATCACAAAGCCAGTCCAGTGCACAGTGCAGTTGTTAATTAACTCTGCTTTGGGCTCCTAGTTCCTTTTTTTCTTTTTTTTTTTTTTTTTTTTGTAAAATGGGGTGGGGGAAGGTGACTTCCTTTTGCAACGTTCAGTCCATTGAAGATGGTTGTGCTCAGTCGTGGCCCTTATCAGCAGGCAGGATACTGCACCAAATTTGACTTTTTACATAGGCTGGGGCAAACACATCCAGAAAGATTCTTTTAATTCATGAACATCTGCTTTCAACCAGCACTAGAAAAGAGGGGCTGTACTTAGTGCTGTCTGCACTTGGCATGTGGGCACTGCCATGAAACTTTGCTGGATTGCTTAAGCACCTGTGCTCTGGTTTGCCTGGCTGAGCTGCCCAGCTGCTGCCACAGGGTTCCCCAGGATTGTCTAGCCCGAGGGCAGGGAGAGTGGCTGTTCCAGCAGGCACAGCTGGATGCAGCTCTCACCCTCCAGTCACCCACTGCCACCGTGGAGGAAGCCCAGGGAAATGAGCTGGTTAATTCAGGCAGAGAAATCCGTGTCTGTTGTGAATACCTCCCATTGTGGACACAGTGCTGCCTCACCACACGGGAAAATCCCTGTGACAGGAGTGGAAATTCCAGGTCTGAAGGGTTTGAGGCAGCACTTTAACTTGGACAGGTCTGTAATGCAGGGTTGGGTCAGTGCACAGGTAGCTCAGCTGGGGCTGACCAGGAGCTCAGCAGTGCTGCTGGAGGGTTATAACCCACTGCAGAACACCCCTGTGCTTGCACTGAGCTGGAGCTGCTGCTGTGCCTGCAGCTTTTCACTGCCAGACTCTTTACCGCTCTTTGAATGAAGCTCATTAGAGAGTTCTAGGAGAGCAAAAAGCAGCCTGTACTTCAGTGCCCCCTTCCCTCAAGGGCCTGCTTATGGTTCATCCTTAGTGCTGTTCTGTCCTTTTTCTAAAATTAAATTAACAGTCTGCTCTTGGCCTCAGCTTTCTATTATTCATCTCAAGCTACACGTAAATTTCTTGGAAAAAAGATGAAGAAAAACAGGTGAGTCATTTCAGAAGAAAAAATGGTTAGAGCCAACAGGAGTGATCCCTGAAATCATAGCTGGAACAGTGGGAATCCTGGACCAGATTTAAAAAGACAACAGCATATCCCAAGGCAGCTGGGCTGGGGGCACTCTGGCAATCCCCCTGTCCCCAGCAGACCTGGCTGTGGGAATCCCACAGCTTTAGGCACCACTGTAAATGTGGCACTCAGACCTTTAAACAACACCACTGTGCTCTATAGTTATATTTAGGGGTAGTACAGACACTTCTGAACTCTGGGGAACAGACCTTTCCATCCTTGCGTTTTTGGGATTCCAGGACTGCTCTGTCCTTGGACATACATTTCATATAATTTCTGCTTAACAGGAGCAAACTGTATGGATTTTGAGGGGTTTTCTTTAGTAAACAAGTAGGTTCCACTGAATTGCTCTCAGGAAGGAGTAAAACTTAATAACAGTTTCCAGTCAACAGAAAGCCAGGACTTAAATGCTGACTTTTCAAATGAAATATAGCAAGATTTGTTTTTAGTGCCTCTATCCTAAACAATTACAAGGGAAAATGCAAATACACATGCAAATAAGGCACCAGCTGCTATTACTGCACACAACATTGTCCCTGTTGCCACCCTGCCTCCACCAGAGCAGTTACCAGCCCCAGGGAGCAGGCACAGGGTGGGCTGGGTTCTGGGTAGCAAAGATAACACATTCATTGCAAGAGAATTTGGTATGATTAAATTTCAGCATTTTATGTTTGTCCCTAACCCGCCATTTCAACGGTCTGTAATATTTGAGTTGTGTCCAAAAAGAGACTTCTCAGCCAGCCCTGCTGCTCTGCCTCTGCTCTGTTGTTTGTCAGCCAGAACTCCAACTACTCAAGCAAGAGGGAAACTCTCCACACATCACTCTGCAGGGATTTCCCTGTCTCTCTCCTGTTATTGATGTAGTTTCTAGCATTATTGTTTATATAATAATTTCATAATTTCCCATGGCTTGAGACTGGGCCCTTCCAGGTGCAGCACAAACACTCAGACTTTCTCCAGTGGGGATCTCTAAGCTGTGGTTCCCTGTCAGGGAGGAGATCAGAGATGCAGCCTGTTCTGTAGCCAGAGCAGGGCTACCAGAGACAGGTCCTGGCTTCCAACGTGCCTTCCACAGACACTTTTGGTCTCTAACAAAGCTCTTGGGTTAATCCTGTCCCTGTTTCTTTTCTGTAATCCTTTGCCTCAGCTTGGGGTCAATTGTGAAGTGTGATTTTTACAGAGTGCAGTTAATGTGAAACAAGTGGGAGGTTACTCCCCAAGGCACAGAGGTTTACCTGGTGTTTTTCTGTGTTTCATCCCAGAAAGTGAATGGAAGATGCCACGTTCCTTTTTGGTGAAGAGCAAAAAGGCTCACACCTATCACCAGCACCGCTGTGTGGAAGATGACCTGCCAGTACTCACCTGGGGTCCAGTCACCTCTGCCTTCACTGGTGAGTCAATCCATCCCCTGGCCTTGCAGGAACACACTGAGGTAAATCAGTAATTCAGTAGGCAGCTAAGGGAGCAGGAGGAGTGAGCTAAAGAACATCCAAGGGCTCCCACGCAGGGATTGTCAGTGTAAGGGCAAGCTGATCCCTCACTGTGTCCTTTCTCTACACCAAATCCACACTGATCCTCCCTTTGTTTCCTGCTGGGGTGCTGAGGAGATTTGAGCTATGAGATGCTGTGTGGAGTTGGTCACATTTGGGGAAAATGACCAACTTCAGGCCACTCATAGCTGGGAAAAGAGCTTGTTGTGAGTGTTCCACAAACACAACTCCGCCACCTTCATCTCCAATTTCTTCTGTGTTCACTGCCCACATTCCCTCTGGATTTCACCTTCTCTACCTTGGGGTGTTGCCATCACAGTTCTGCCCATCTCTGCTGTCCTCCCTCTGCTCCTGCTCTCCCACAGCCATCCAAGCAGTGGCAGGGCCAGGGTAATTATCTTCTTCCTTCAGGCACCATTCAAATTTTCTTTATTCAAATTTAGGATCAGTTTACTCTTTGTTCTAGCCCTGGCTATCAAATTAGAGTCTAGCCCTGAGATAAGTTTGATAAAAAAGAAAGGAGGTAACATTTTAATTTCCATTCCTGCCATCATCCTTCGACCATTTGCTGTGTCTCTGGTGCAGTGGCAGGTTTTGACAACAGAGAAATACTGTCCTTCAGCAGGTCTGTCCCATCTCCAGCAGAAAGGAGACACATGTTGGACCTCTGTCCATTTTAGATTCTTGCTGCAAAGTTTAACAAGGGTTGGCTGGTGTCTTTAAGGGCTGGGACAAGCATGGACAATTAAATGGGAGTGTGAGCAGGAGGAGATGAGGCTCAGTGCATAAGGATTTGTCTCCCCTCTCTCCTTCCCTACTTGGCTGTCCATAAATCCAGGTTTACAATACCCAGCTCTCTCAGGAGAGGGGTGGGGAGGTTAATAAGTTAGTGATTGTTAGTTAGCTGCACAAAAGGAAATGGTTTTAAATAGGGAAATTATTCTTACAGCATAATTCTAGGGTTGATTTTCTCTAACTGTATCAAGTATCAAGGATCCTGTCATCTCATCCTGCTTGGAATTTCCCTTCCTCAGCAATGGGCAGACCTTGAATGCTGGTTGTATCACTCTGCACTTCCTCAGGGAATTGAGCATGGGCTGCTGTGCCCAGGCAGGGGTTCACACATGAGTACAAAACTCACCTAAACAGACTCTTCTTGTAACAGCAAAAGTGACAGCACTGTGACATTGCTCTTTACAGCCACAGGAGACAGGACACCAGAGGACATCAAGAAACAGGACCAGGGATGTGTGGTTCCAAAACAAGAAAAGGACCCACCTGAACTGAAAGAAGAAGGTGTCCCTGTCCAGTACCTGAGCAGGATGCTGCCAGGCCCTTCAGCTCAAGGTTGGCTGCCCAAAACCCCAATTGCAAAAGAGATCAGGGCTGAGCTGGTTATGGAGCCCCTAAAACTGGGCCCAGATTTTCAGTAAATGAGAGCTCTTATTTTGACATCAGTGGTCGAACTCGCCCCAGGCAGGGCTCATCAGGAGCATTCTGTATTTCCCTTTACAGTTCTGGTGTACTCCAGACAGAATGAAGGATAGTGCTGTTATACACAATGAATGAACTCCCTATCTCAATGCAGCTCTGTGCTGTGTGGGTCAGGGCAGGTGCCCAAAGGATACCTGTTCAAACACCCCATCAAGGAGGGCTAGCACAGGTCTTAATATTTCCTTAGCCATACAATTTCCATGGCATTCTTTGCCATAAAATTACCTCAGATTAAAATCAAAGTCACAACAGGAACTTTGCCTGGGGAATCAGGATTTGTATCAAGGAGAAGTTGCCAGCTGCAACTCCAGAGGTCAGACAAGATGGGGAAGTTTTTTGCAGGTGCCCAACTTCAGGCAACGGTGTGACCCTCACCTCTCCCTCTCTTTGCAAACTCAGAGATGGCCATGCCAGGGCTGCAGATCAAGGACTGCACTAACACAGTGAGCACCCCAACCTTCTACAAAGCTGGCTTTTCCTGGGATGCTTTCCACATGCCATACAGCTACCAGCAGATGTCTTCCAGCATGCAGTCAGCCCTGCTGGAGCACCCTGTGAGCCTCTATGGGAGCCACCTCCTGCCAAGCACTGAGCCCCCCCTGGATTACAGCCTGCATTATTCCTCAGACATGGAGACCTTCCACTGTGTGAAGTGCAACAAGGTGTGTGTTGGATGAGAACCTCTGGGATGGGGAGGGCCTGGAGGGATTTTCATTGCACACATGAAGCATGAAACCCATTCTTCATTTGGTCACACCAAAGTGTGTGGCTCAGAGCGGGGTGGGCAGTCAGGAGAACAGGGCACTGGGAATGCTCCAGTTCAGAATTAAACAAAGAGAAGGGATTGAAAACAAAGGTGGAAATGCAGTCACCTCGTGTCAGAAAAATCACTGGGATTTTGTTTTGCAGGTGTTCTCCACTCCCCATGGACTGGAGGTCCATGTCCGAAGGTCTCACAGCGGGACCCGTCCCTTTGCTTGTGAAGTGTGTGGCAAAACCTTTGGGCACGCTGTGAGCCTGGAGCAGCACACCAACATCCACTCCCAGGTGGGTGGCAGGGTTCCAGAGAACCAGCTCTGGCCCTCAGCTCTTGCTTAATCCATTGTAGAGGAAGTCACACTTCCTAGGTTACAAACGTGATGCCTTTCCTGTGGCGTGCAGTGACAAGGACAGGAGCTCTGCAAATCACAGGTCATAGCTCTTGGTCTCACAAATCTCAGACTGCCCTTCAGAATTCCTTGGAAGGGAAGGGAGGATCATTGCCACTTGCTCTTCTGCACCTCACCTCCTGCTAAAGGGTGCAGGAGTTTGGATCACAAGATGTGATCCATTTCCATAATTAACCCTCCCTGCATTCCCTTTGTGCTGCACCCAGCATTAGCAGTCCACGAGCCAAGGAGATTTGCTTATCAAATCTACAATTCTCATCACTCTTCAAGCTCTGTCACATGTCTTGCACCCTCAGACATCCCATGATTTTCCTTCCCCAACAGGAAAGAAGCTTTGAGTGCAAGATGTGTGGGAAGACATTCAAACGTTCCTCCACCCTCTCCACTCACCTGCTGATCCACTCGGACACACGGCCCTATCCCTGCCAGTACTGCGGGAAGCGCTTCCACCAGAAGTCAGACATGAAGAAGCACACCTACATCCACACAGGTGAGGAACAAAATATTCCAATGAGAAAAATGAAAATTAGAGCCCATCATGCTCGTGTACATGGTCCCCAGACACAGAGGTATTAGAGTGGGGATCAGTGTCCAGAGGCACTGGAAAGTCATTATTCCATGTGGGGTGGGACAGCAGGAGGCTGAAGCACATCTGCCTGACAAGGAGGTGGTTATTGGCCAGCCCCTGGTGCATGGTGGGGTTGTATCCAGCCCTGGATGCAGGGAATGGGTCACTCAGCTGGAGAGGACTGTCCCTGGTTCTTCACAATCCAGACACATCACCAGGAGGGTGAAGGCAGCACCCTGATGCCCAAGCAGGTCTGACTCTGCTAAAATGCATTTCTAGCTCTCTTCCCTCACCTGTTAAAGCATTTTTTTTACCATTTTCTGTGCCCTGCAGGGGAGAAGCCCCACAAATGCCAGGTGTGTGGCAAAGCCTTCAGCCAGAGCTCCAACCTGATCACCCACAGCCGCAAACACACCGGCTTCAAACCCTTCAGCTGCGAGCTCTGCGCCAAGGGCTTCCAGCGCAAGGTGGATCTGCGGAGGCACCGAGAGACCCAGCACAGCCTCAAGTGATGCCTGCCTCCAGGTCTTTGCTGGAGCTCCCACTCCATGCTCCAGAGAAGAGGACTGTCCCCAGCACCTCCATCCACCTCATAAAGCTCCCATGGTGTCCTGTGTTCCCCTGGGGACTGGCCAAGTCATGCACTGGATTCGGTGTTTGGCACCACATGGCCTTGCACATCCCAAAGGAACCTGTGGGAGCTTTCACTTCTTGATTGCAACAGGTACCAGCCCAGATCTGACATCACCTGCTCAAGTGTAAATCCAGAGGAATTTTCCTCCAAGGTCACAATTACTCTGGATTTACACCAGGAGCAGAATCCAGTTTGTCAGGCTGCCCAGTGGGGAGGAGGGGACTCCTGGGCTGGTGGCAGCAACAATCTGTGCCAAGCTGGTGCTGTAACCATGTTCTGCTCTGATGGTTGGGAAGATAAGCCCAGGGCATGCAAATAGATTGCATTCAGTCAGCTGTGTTCAACCTGGACAAACCTTCTGCAGAGACTTGCCCAGGCCATAAATTCTGACAACAGACACCTTAAAGTAATTTCTTTCAGCAGAGCATTTACTGTGATCAAATGACAAGTTAACTGTGCTGTATTTTTAGCTTGGAGTGGGAGGAAAATACTGAAGAAACAGCTCCTATCCCTAGCAGATAACAGGGGTCTCTAAATACATTCCTCAGACACATCACACTGCAGAGATCCCAAGCAGGCTCCAGGAAGAGCTAATAATCCCCATGTCTTGGTACCACAGGAGAGCCTGGCTGCTCTTGGAATCAGGGCTGGTATGTCCCACAATATTTCCCTGCATGCTGCACATGCCAGCTTAGAGCTGTCCTGAGCAATCCTGAGTCACTGCATGGGCAGGAGTGACCCTGGAGATCGATGTCAAGGGCCAGAGCTCTGCTTGCCAGGCACTCTCCTCAAGGAGGAAATGACTGAGTCTGTGCATGTTGGCAGAGCATGCAAGTACCTCACAAATATTACACAAAGAGAGCAGTGGTATTTCCTCCTTTTGCCAGGTCTAGAGGTTGAAGCAAAGCACTGGAGCAAGTAAAGAACCAGTTCCCCTCCAAGCTCTGCCAAATTCTCTCTCTATGATCTTTGGCAAGTCACAGCACTGGGCTTTTGTTTTTCCACCCCTCCTGGTGACGTGGGGCCATTCACTCAGGTTTGTGGAGTCCCCTGAGTTCTTAACAGGAAGGACAAAGTATTATTATAACATTATTATAACACAGACAAGTGTTTTCAGTTAATTGGGGCATTGTAGCAGCACATGGCTCAGTCCATAACTGCATCCCTGAGCACGCAGCCTTGGACAATGACACCAGTGGGAATTACCCTGGGAACAGGCTGTGGCCATTTCACTCCTAAGGCTTATGAAGGAAGGTTGTCATCATGGACAAAATGGTCCAAGTGGAAAATTCATGTATTGCCAGGAGAGAACTGCCCTCAGTTCCACTGCTGTAAGTCCCAAGTTTTCTCCTAAGACCTAAAATGTACTTGCCCCTTTAATGCTGTGCCTAAGCTCTAAGTCATTAATATGTACCTGGAAGCTCAAACCCAGAGTCTGTACTCCTGGCTTTACTTGTACACTGTAAATATGTATTTATACTTATTCTAATGTATATTTTTATTGCACTATACCAGACAGTGACATGTACAGGCCTGCTGGGATTTATCTGATAAATCTGTTCCTTCTCAGTAACTGGGCTAACACAGTGTATTTCATGTTCAAAACTCTCATTTAAATAATGGCTCATACCTGACTCTGGGGACACAGGCAGTGGGGATGGGGTGAAAAAGGAGAAGGGAAAGAGTCTAGGATTGCTCTTTATGGTTTGAGTGGGAATTAAGATGGAAATTCACATGCAGGAAAGGGCTCCCATTAGAGAGACTTTGATCCTGGAGACAGATTGGTGCAGAGCCCCACAGAGCCAGAGCCAGCTCTGCAGAGCAGGAGGGCCACACCAGGTACACAGAATGTGTGTCCAACAGACAGTGCCAAAGCCCCCAGTAAATCCCTGCTGTCCTTCCCTGAGCCATCCTGGGGAAGGTGCATAACCTGTGATGGAACTGGTCCCCAGCCCCACCCACACGTGCACAAGCCTTGCTCAAGGTAAAGTCACTTCAGCTTATTAAAATTACTGCCCAAAATGCAAACTGTGTTTGTTATTCCCCTGGTCCTTCACTAATCTGCAAACAGAAATATTCAAAGAGGGTGTCAGCTCCTGGACTGCTCAGGAGCAAAACCCTCTAGCCCCAAACCACACAGGCACACGAGCACAGACTTCCCTGGGGCAGCAGGGGTGCCTGACTCATGTAAATCTTCCCAGTTTTGGCCATTTGGAGTCAAGTGCTGGCACACATCAATTGGCAAGAGTGCCTGTGACCACTCATAAAACCAAACCAGACAGCTGGTTCTTCTGAGCCTCGTGGAGAAGAGCTGCTGTATCCATTAGATTTTCATTCCTGCCCTTGATTTCCAAGGTACAGAGGAGCTGTAACCTGCAATGGACAGCTGGGATCTTCTCTCCTGTGTGCTCCTACAGCTCCTCCCTCCAAACACAGCACACATCACCCCAGTCCTGTCTGCCATTCCCCCAGGACTCCAGGGTGGGTTACTGAGCCCAGATATTCCTGAAGAACAGCTACACTGCAGGAGGCAGTGCCAGCAGAGAACTGGTGCTGTTAACACAGCCTGGTGTTTGTCAGGAGCCTGGGGAGCACATCCAGGAGATCCAGGGATGACTTGGGCTGGATGGGCAGCGAGTGGAGGAGCACACTGGGATGGCTGCAGGCAATGTGCGGCTGCAGAGCTCACAGAACACATCTGTGACCAGAGCAGTACAGGGAATCCAGGCTGACCCATTCCCACAGGCACAGCCTGTGAAGGAGGGCCACTGGCAAAGGCACCAGCAAAGACAGACCAGCCAGAGACAGGAGGTGTCAAAAGGGAGGAGGAGGACAGGGAATTAACTTGCAGTGTTTTCCACTAAGACACTACAGTTTCTTCCCCTTGAGCAATGAGTTGCCACTTTAAGATCACCCAATGCCCAAGCCCTGGCATTGCTTGAGGCCTATGGAAGAACAAGGCAGAGCCCCACTGCCCCTTCTTCCCTCCCAGCACTGCAGCAGCCACGGGCAGACCAGCTACAAAGAGCAGGCAGAGTGCTGCCTGGATCCTTGGAGCTGCTGAATCTACAGCATGGGCACCCAAGGATGCTCAGCACCCATCAGGACCAGCCATGGCTGTCACCAACCCCAAACACACCCAGCCTTGCTCTCCAAACATGCAAATCCTGCTTGGTTCTGATCACTCTGGTACAACCCCTTTCCCACCACCTCCCCTTGCATCACAAACATTCTGGTCAGTCAGTCAAGGAAACAGATAGCAGAAAGCAAAATCTCAACTAATCTCTGTGGCTGAAGAAAGAGCTGATTGTTTTTTGCCTCTCTTTGAGCCTGCTCTGTATCCTGTACTTCCCCAGTCCCCTTCACACCTTCTTCCCTTCATTGCTAGGGAAAAAAAATCCTGGTCTCTGGGCTGTTTTGTTTAGCAAATGAGGGACATGCAAAGCACTAACCCCGGGCATCTGTCAGGAGGAGAGAGGTGCCTCTGTGTCTTCCAGACAGCCTTGAGGCACTGAGAGCAGCAGCCCAGAAGAGCTATGATTAAGGATGGATTTCAGTTTGGACACGGGATGAATCTGTCTTCCTAATGAGGCCAGAGCCAAGGGACACCTGCAGGAAGCAGAGGGGTGTTCCCAGCTAGCACAGCGTTGGGCTGGAGCTTATCTTCAGGTTGTAACAACCTCAGAGTGCAAACCTGGAGAAGGCCAGATCCTGAAGCTTTCTTGTGTTGTTAGGGAAGCCCTAAAATGAACTGAGAGGAAGGACAGGGAAGAATTAAACTCCAGTTGGGTGCAGGTTCTACTGGTTAAAGTTATTTGCTGCATCCCCTTGCCTCCTGCCTTAGACAGCACAATAAAGGGTTTCCAGTGAAAAAAAAAAAGAGAAGAGCAGAGTCCCTTGTCCTCACAGCAGGTTGTTCCCCAGTCACAGGTGATGGAGACACAGCAGCAATTTAATTCCAGCCCATCAGCACAACAGAGAAGGAAACTTGAAGGTGGGGGCAGTCTCCCAGAAACAGCTGCATGCACATTTCCTTGCACAGGGAAAACATTCCTGCCCACCATTAAGGGCCTAACATGGGACAGGATATGCAGTTCATCCTGCAAAGCTGCTACACAATAATAATTTTAAAAGTACATCACAAACCATTTTGAAAACATTTAATCTGCTCACAAAGCAGAGATTTCCCCCCCTTTTCACCTGGAAGCACATCCACTCAGAGAAGGCAACCCAGAACAGCTACACAAAAATTATTCAGGGATAGTGAATTTCTGTGCTGGATGAGAAGAAAACACAGATCCCTGCAGAATTCCTGGCTCACCATCTTAAAACTAACAGTCACCATGGACACACACTGATCTTAAGGCTGCAACTTTAAACTGAGACTTAAGATCTGCCACACATTTCCTGCATGACCTTGGGCTAGACTTGAGTGCTGGATTTCTGAAGTTGTTCAGCCCACTGTGAAGCTCTCAGATCTTCACCCCATCTGTGAGAGGAGGATAATCATCCTCCCTCTCCCCTTCATTTCACTTGTTTATTTTAACGGTAAGATAGTCAGGAATGAGGCTGCTCCTCCTTATCTTCCACATCCAGCACCTCGCACAATGGAGCCTTGATCTGGGCTGGACCGCCCGAGCACAACTGCGGCACCAATTACCCGTGATAGGAACTGAATCCAGCAAAGCACCCTCAGTCCAGAGCTGCTCACAATCCTTAGACCCTGCCATAAACTCACTAAACTCAAAACCAGCAGAGGAACAGGGTGAGCAGCAAGACAGAGAGGATAAACCAGGCAAGAGCACTTTAACTTGTGAATAACATTGCAGGGAGAGAGACAGAGCTGGGTATGGATGCTGTAAACATCCCACTCAGTGCCCTCACTTTGAATGTGCTGCTTCAATCTGAGCACTTCTCAATCTGCTCCTTGGGCTGATTTTGACCTGTGGGCCCAAGGGGGATCTGTGTTCACAGCACCAGCAAGGCAGGCAGAGAGAGCAGAGAGTCCTCAGGAATGGGGAAATCTGGGGCTGGGGAGGAGCTGAGCGTGCACTGAGCTCAGCTTTGGTCTGATAAGTTTATCAAGCACTGCCGGCTGCTAACTGTCAGCCAGGGAAGAGAGCCTGTTAGGGAGGAGGAACAGCTCCCAGGGCAAGATAGGACAGCCCAGGCCTTATCAGAGTGCCTGAGCCAAAGAGGGAACTGGAGAGTGAGCACTTTCCAACCACTTCATCTGAGCAACAGACAGATTGGCAGGAAAGGCCTGTCAGCCTTGGCCTGTGCCACCCAGGGAGCCCCCATCCATGCAAATAACCCGGGTGAGTGCAGCCTGGGAGCTGCAAACGTGAACATTGGGACCTGAGGGAGTGCATGGGGAAGGTTTTCTTCCAGCATTGCCCAGGGTGAGAGTCAGATTTACAACAAACAATTCTGATGCTTACTGAGCGAGCTTCTCCCCCTTGCTGCCTTCCCTGAGGTTTGGGAGAGGGATCTAGCACTTCACAGTTGCACCAGTCACTAAGGTTTGGTGTACAGATGATTGCTCTGTCTCTAAAAAAATAGTAAAGCCCCCTGAGTGGATAGAAAATCCTGGCCATTCCCATCTGAGCTGCAGAAGCATGAGCCAGCAAACAGCCTTTCACATCTTCTCCTAGGGCAGCAATAACCAAATCAATACAGCTGAGGGTCATACCAGGGACACCCTCCTGTGTTTGGATGAGGTCCCCTGGATCTGTGTAAGCTCCCTGTGCAAACACCTCAGCCATGACAGGGAGGGGAATGAGAGATTCCTGCAGGGCACATCCTCTGCTTGGGTCATGCAGGATGAACCAGTGGCACACCTTTAACACGTTTCTTTAGTCTACCAGACCCCACTGTTATCAGGTCACTGCTCATCCAGACCATATGGACAGCCCTCATCCTGCATCCCACCACCTTTGGTTGAGGGTGGTGTCTTGGGTCCTGTCTGTATCTGGGATTTTACTGAGATGCAAGCCCTGCCCCTCTGCTCATCCTTGGCTGCCTGGATGCAGTGCTGTCCCCAGCTCTCCATGGGATATGAGGCAGGAAACCTTCAGCAGTAGGTCAGGAGATCTCTGCTGTGACCTGGTGACTCAAAAGCTCCCTTTTTTGATAAGAAATCTATCTAGGAAATTATTTTTCTGCTCTTAAAGCACATATCTAAACCAGGGCTGAAGTCCTGCTTTGTATGCACCTACTTCTCTCCCTGAAGAGAGGGAGCCCAGTATCTGTAGGCATCTAAAGTTACACCATTGAGTCACAGCCCTGTGGTTTCTGCACCACTCTCAGGCTGAGTTTCTCACAGCTGATTCTGCTCCAGCCCATAATCTACAATTCTCCAGGTTGTGAGCAACCTCTAAGCCATTCAATTCCTCTGTGCCCTTCAGCAAACTGCAACAGCCACATTCAGCATAAGCCAACACAATTCTGATGTTCAAGGCTTCCTCATGAAGAACAAGTTTTAAAAACCCATCTCCATTGATTCTGCCTTCCTCTTGAATAATTTTAAAGCCATGGGACTTTATCTTACATCCCAGGCTCATCTATATTAGGAGCTTTGGTGGGATTTTTAGCAGTGGTCAAGTTCACTGTTTTTTTCTCTTTATAAAGTAGCAGTTATCTCTTGTCTCAGTTGAGGAAGGGGAAGTTGGAGATGACAGAGCATTCCTGTTCTTGAAAGGGCCCCATCCTGAGAGCGTGGACATGGTGAAGCAGTGTGTCAGTCAGACATCCCTGCCTCAGCTCCTTATTTAGACCCAGCCTGTAGCAGCTTCAAGATCTGCAGATAAGAGCAAGGGAGAATTCCTGAACGTGCACAGCAATACACTGTGAAAAAAACTCACAAAACCCCCATAAAGCATCAAAGCAAGGTCTCTGCATTGGGATCTGCCAATCTGTGTTTTTCACCTTAAAATATTTGCCCAAATTTGAGTAGGACAACAAGAAATGGAACTCAGGTGAGCTGGAATTTTGTTAAAGTTAAAACTCTTCCCTTAGGACAAGTATAATGTACTATTGGTAAGACTTTATTTCTGAATGATACTTAGGAGATCTGCACAAAACTCTTTTCCTTAAAGGCAGAGCTGACAGGGCTGGAGACCTTGGGTTTCAGACTGAGTGTGCACGAGACAGCTGAGGTTTCTCATGTTACCTGGGAAAGTCAGAGAAGTGTGTCCCTGTGCCTGCTGCACAGTGCCACAAATGGTGGTGGAGGACTCAGCAAGATCAATAATACTTTGCATTTGAATAGCTCATAGTGCCTAAGGACTTCAAAAGGGCACAACAGTCAGCAGGATTTAGCCCCCAGCCTGCAAGGTCTCACAGCATCATTATTAATTTTGGAGAAACACAAACTTTGTGGTCACTTTGTAGGAACAGTAATTTCTCTTTTAGTGGTACCACCTCCTCATCATCTCTTCCTCAATCCCAAAGTGCCCAGCAATCTTAGCTCAGAAGGGAATGTGACTCAAGCCTTCAACTGAAGGGCTGTCACCTGCAAACCCTGAAGGCTGGATGTGGCTGTGGTTTTATCACTGGCCACCAGCTGCCTCTACAGCTCTTGCCTCCTCCCCAATGATTCAGCAAATCTTCGAGGAGAAAAACAAGCACACAAATGAACAAATCACAATGTCAGATTACAAAGATGAGCGGGGAAAAGCTGCGGCTCGAAGGAGGGAGATAAAAGTTGAAGTTGCACGAGCCAAGGATGAAAATGCCCAATAAGGACAAGGTTTCTTTGAAGGGGAGCAATAATAACGTGGAAAGAAGTGTTGTAATTTGGATAATTAGTGCTGTGAAACATTGCTAAGAGTAAGAGAACACAATGTGGAAGGAAATGAAGCATATTCTGCCCTCCACTATCTGGGCATTGCACAGGGCTGATAGGGATTTTTACTGGTATAGATGAGAACTGAACAGTCCATTCTGGTTTACACTGGAGCAGAGTTCCCCTAAGAAAGCTATTTTCAGAAGGGGTTTCTGCTCTCTGTAACCAAGACTTCCAATAATCTGGAACCCCCTTGCCAGGCACTTTGAATGTCACTGTTCCTGGAGAAAAGGATGCAAGCTATTAGCAGAGGGCAGTTGGAGGTAATGTTTTAACTCCTGACAGTTTTGTCCACTGCACTCTATTTTTATATCACAGTCCTTTTACATAAACCTTTTGTTTTCTGCTCAAGGTGAAACACAGGATCAGTGTAACAGCTCTATAGAATAAAAAGTAAAAAAGAAACTGCAGCCAGACCTCAGCTAGGAGATGTATTAGTTCCTCTAATGACATTCCACTCCACTCAGAGCCCAGACTTCCAAGAATGCCATGGAATCTTAAGGAAAATAAGTGTTTGGAATTTATGGAGAGCACATGTCACATTTGGGGAATCTCTCAGCCCAGAGAGTCCTCCAGTACCTGTGAGAGAGACCCAGCCTTTCCCTGGATTAAATGTAACACAAAAAGTAATCCCAGAAGGAAGGGGAGCTCAGGAACTGAGGACACACACAGGATGGATAAGCTGATCTTCCCTAGGAAGCACAAAAGAGGGAACCAGAGAACAACCCAGAGGCTTTCCCCTCGAGCTCACCTGGGTTATTGTTGCTGTGTAAGCCACATAAAGAGTGCCAGGGGTGTCTCCTTTTAAAGCATTTCCCTGTGCTGTGCTGCCACCTGCTTTCACAGCTCTGGGAGTCTCCCCTCAGGTCTGGCAGTACTCAGGTGAGCTCTAGAACTCTGGTGTCAGCCCACCTGAAAAGGGGAGAACTTATCACCAAGTTCAAATGTTTAAAGTGTGGCTACAGAGACGATGGAGATTCCCTTTAGGAGGAGAAAATGAGGGGTAATGGGAACAAGTTACTCCTGGGGAGATTGCAATTGGATGCTAGAGGACAAATTTTCACAGTGAGAGCAAACAGTCATTGGAATAATCTCCCCAGGGAAGTGGTGGGTTACCCAACACTAGACACATGTCAGATCTGTTGGACTCTCTTAACTAGACCGGGCTTTTGCCAAGGGAGGTTGGATCAGGTGATCCTTGAGATCCCTTCCAAACTGGTATTCTTTGTTTCCATCAAAATGTGCTACTGCTGCACCCTACAGGCTGAAAACAGTTCTTTTATCATTTATCACAACTTCTAAGCCAGGCTTATGGTTTTGTGGGGGGAGGCTAGCTTCTGGGTATTTGGGGCTGGTTCTGCTTCTACCCATCCCAGAGCTCTCACAGCAGGAACACACCCAGTTCCCACCTTGCTGGGATGAGCAGGAGGAAGAGCAGCAGCTGTAAAACAGACACACAGATGTGCCACCAACCCTGACTCAAAGACCCCACAGCAGTGGGGGACACAGGGCTCAGCTGTGCCAGAAATGTCCCATGTGCTGGATCCCATGGAAAAGGGAGAGCTCAGGAACAGGGGGGAGATGGGCTGGAGAGCTTCACCTGCTGAAGCTGCTGCCTTGTTCTGCTTTATCCCTTTAGGTCTGGCACAACAGAGGGAGAAACTGCCTGTCAGGGGCCACTTCAGCAAAAATCCACTTGGTGAGGAGGGGACCTGGGGATGTCGTGAAGAGCACTGTCCCCCCCAGCACACCCCACACATCCTGGGGTGCAGCAGATCTGCTTTCTGCCAGGAATCGATGCCATATGTTCCTGTGTCTCCAGTGGCTCCGATTGGCTTTGCCAGAAGAAAAATGTGGGAGATCTCCCACAAGAAACATCTTTCATTTTCTCACTGTTGGCCTTCATCTGCACTTAGAAAAAAAAAAAAATTTCATGGCATTTTCCTCTTACATTGCCCCTTAATGCAGAGGTTGGGCCAAAGCTAAATGAACTCATTGGTCACTCAGGTAAGTCCTTCTCTTCTGGAAGCTGGAGCACAAACCTCATTTTCACTTGATCCGGTGACAGCCCCATGTCTGTTTGAACCACAGAGTGCAAACCTGATCCCTTCCCTGTTTCCTAGAGAAGGATATAATAATTCCCAGTTTTGGGGTGACAACCTCATTGGCCTCAGCAGAACCTGTCATCCACACAATGCCATCTTTGTGATTAAGAAATCTCAACTAAACCACTGAATGCTGCTCTCCAGACCTGGAAGAAATTGTGCACCAATGCTGTGGATAAATGAGTGTATACATTTTCATAATAACTGGCTAATGAGTCCTTTAGGAAGCTCAACAAGCTCCCAAGAGAGAGGCAAGTATCCAAATGAGCTGGTAATACACCAGAGAGGAAGAATAATAGATAAATGGCATTCCCAAACCTCTCTGAGTATGGAAAGTACAGTCTGATCAGGATGGTGGCCATGTGAAAAATAGAAAAGACACCTGAGGAGGTTTGGCCTCCAGCCCACACAAGCAGCACCTGCAGGGCTCTCACACAGCCATGCCCTTCTGCCTCAGCCATGGACTGGCCTCAGGCTACTGAAGGACAAGGGTGTGGAGGCTGCCCTGCCTCAGCTCTGAGCCAAGCCTGGCCCATGGCATTGGCCCACACCTGCACTCCTGGCTATATAAGCACAGCTCTGCAGCTGGGGCTGTCTGCTCAGCACTGCCCTCACCATGGCTCACTGGCACATCCTGGCCTTGGCCCTGTGCTCCTGCCTCGGGGGAGCCTGGGCTGCGACCGTAAGTACAGAGGCTGGGTTTGCAGCCTAAGGCTGGAGGTTTTCTCCTTCTGCCACTTGTCTTTGGGACTGTGGGGCAATTGCTGCTGCCTGTCTGCTCCAATGGGCACCTGCAGGACACCTGCACAGGCACAGCTCCAGTGGCACCTGAGGGCTTTCCACAAGGGCATGGATGGGGAGGGTGGGATGTGGGTATGAGGCAATGTGGGAAACCAGAGTAATGAAAGAGAGAGCAATGGATTTTCTCTTCTCCATGGTACCACGTGTAGCTGGGTGTGGTGTACACCGAGGGAGGATTTGTGAAAGGTGAGAATAAGAAACTGGGACTCTTTGGGAGCTACGTTGACATCTTCAGAGGGATTCCCTTTGCTGCCCCCACCAAGACTCTGCGAGACCCTGAACCTCATCCTGGCTGGGATGGTAAGATCAACTTCTGAATGCCTTTGGTTTGGGGTTTTATTTTTTCACTTCTATCTCTTTAATCTCATATACATAGTACAACATATTACTCAGACTGGTCACAGTGGCTGGGGAGGCTTTGCTGCCACTGCACTGGGCTCAGAGAGGAAAGGATGGGTGAGCAGACACCTTGCAACCAGAGAACAGCTAATGCTGTCTTCCCTTTCTCCTCTTAGGAACACTGGAAGCAAAAGAATTCAAACCACGCTGCATGCAGATGAAGCTGACACAGACTGATGTGCGTGGGAGTGAGGACTGTCTCTACCTGAACATCTGGATCCCTCAGGGGAGGAGACAGAGTATGTGCTGGGCAGGGACCTGGGCAGGACATTCCCACCTGCCTTGTGTGCATTCCATAGTGGGCAGGTGCTGAGCAGTGATTTTCAGGGGGAAAAGGTGGGAACTGTGTCAGACAAGGTCCCTCACCTTCACCTGTTGGGAGGGTCAGCCTCTTGAGCAGAGCAAGGATTTTCTTGCAGAGCATCAAGTCCATCCTGCCCAGGGCAGGTGGAGCAGTGCTCAGGGAGGGAATTCAGCAGGGGCAGCACCTTCCAGCTCGGTGGGGGCTCACTCTGCTCCTGTTCCTCTCCTCCCAGTCTCTACCAACCTGCCGGTGATGGTTTATATTTACGGCGGCGCTTTCCTGGTCGGAGGCAGCCAGGGAGCCAATTTCCTGGACAACTACCTGTACGATGGGGAGGAGATCGCCGTGCGGGGCAACGTCATCGTGGTGACCGTCAACTACCGCCTGGGGCCGCTGGGCTTCCTGAGCACCGGGGACGAAAACCTGCCAGGTAGCAGGGCTGATCCCTGCCGGGATCCCTGTCCAGGCTGCCCAGTTTGACAGCTTTGCTGTGCCCCTGCTCACTGGGGGGTGATCTCTGTCCCCAGGGAACTACGGGCTCAAGGACCAGCACATGGCCATTGCCTGGGTGAAGAGGAACATCAAGGCCTTTGGAGGTGACCCCGACAACATCACCATCTTTGGGGAGTCGGCCGGTGCCACCAGTGTCTCCCTGCAGGTGAATTGTCCTTGCTGGTTCTGATCAGAGCCCTTCTCTGTCAGTCAGAGAGAGGGACCCTTGGCACTCACCTGCTTTCCTCCCCAACTGCTGCCTCATTCACGTGCTGCCCTGGCCAGGACAGCCATGCTCAGCCTCGGTGCTTTGTAGCTGCTCCTCCTTCTCCAGCTTCATCAGCCCCACCACTGCAGCCACGCGTCCTGTGAAGAAACAGCCTTTATTTTCCATGTCCCCTCCTCTGACCAACATCTCATTTCTAACTCCAACTCCTATTGCTGTCAAACACCACAACACCTGGCAGTTTCCCTGGGAGAGGTGCAGAACCTGCAAGGTCATGCACTGTGTTTGGCAGGCCATGATCTCTCCAGGAGTTTGTACCCAAAGCCTTCTTGTTTCCGTTTTTGTCCCCAGACGCTGTCCCCAAAGAACAAGGGTCTGTTCAAGAGAGCCATCAGCCAGAGCGGTGTTGCGCTTTGCAGCTGGGCCATCCAGAGGGACCCACTCCTCTGGGCCAAAAAGGTAATGTGCACATTGTGCCTGGAAAAACCCAAAAAGCCATTCCCTAGAGGAGGGCATGGCTGGGAAGGGATTGGGCAGGAGCTGTGAAAAGTCACTGCTTTCAGATCGAAACCACCCCACAGCTCTGCCTCTACAAGAATAAGCCCTGGCTTTGGGAGCTCATGCCTGGATCTTTCTCTGTCCTCTTGCAGCTTGGAGAAAAGGTGGGCTGCTTTACACACAACACCACCATCCTGGCCAACTGCCTGCGCAGCTCTGACCCCAAAACCTTGACCCTGGCCTATCACCTGCAGCTCACCAACCTGCCCAGTAAGTCCCCCAGCCCATGATGTGGTCTGTCAGCCACCCTGGGCTCCACAAACCCAGGACCCTGGATCAACTGCCAGGTGTGTTGAGGTGATGCTTGTGCCCTTCAGAAAAGGGACATTAATGAGAGTTCTTGCATTCAACTTTCTGTAGGCAGATGTTCATTGCTCAGGTGAACACTGCCACCTAATCCTGTTCTTGGGAAATGCCAGACCACACATCTGGTGTTAGGTGGTGTTTCCCCACCACACTGACTCCACTCTTGTCTCCTGCAGTGCCCCTGGTGCACACCCTCGCCCTGTCTCCTGTGGTCGATGGGGATTTCCTCCCAGATGTGCCAGAGAACCTCTTTGCCAACGCTGCCGACATCGACTACGTGGCTGGGGTCAATGACATGGACGGGCACTTCTTTGCCGGTGTGGATTTACCGGCCATCAACCGCCCGCTGGTGAAAGTCACTGCGTGAGTGACACGTGCCCTTAGAACCTCAACACGAGACATCTGCTCTTAAAAAGAGTTACACTTGAGTGGGCAAGGCATGGCCTCCAAAACAGGATGTCACTGTGAGCCTGGCTGCCCAGGCTTTTGCTGCTGAGTCCAGAGCCTGCAAGAGAAAGGAGCAGGCAAGAGCCCTGAGCTCCCTGAAGCTGATGGTCAGTAATTAATTAATATCACTTGTCATTCCAGGGATGAGGTGTACAAATTGGTCGAAGGCCTCACCGTGGACAGAGGCGAGGCTGGAGCCAACGCCACCTACAACATCTACACACAGAGCTGGGGTGACAAACCCTCGCAGGAGGATGTGAAGAAGACGGTGGTGCAGCTGATGACTGACTACATCTTCCTGATCCCCACACAGAAGACACTGGACATGCATCTGCAGAATGCCAAGTGAGCAGCTGAGCCGTGACAGGAGCCCAAAGCCAACCTGGGGGGCTGAGGAGTGGGTTAAGAGGGCTCTGCTGTCCCCTCTCAGCTGCTCAGCCAGGCTCTTTTCTTTCCCAGGAGTGGCAAGACCTACAGCTACGTGTTCTCCGAGCCGTCCCGCATGCCCGTCTACCCCAGCTGGGTCGGGGCAGACCATGCTGATGACCTGCAGTACGTGTTTGGGAAGCCCTTTGCCACCCCTCTGGGCTACTGGCCCAAGCACAGGACTGTCTCAAAGGCCATGATTGCTTACTGGACCAATTTTGCCAGGACTGGGTGAGTGATTTGTGGTTTAATGCAGCATTTCAGGCTGCTGCTATTGCCCAGTAACTTTGCAGGATCATTCCTGGAAATTCTCTGTCTGTGTTCTGTGCAGGGCTATGTGTCTCTCAGGGCTGGAGATTGCTCTGCATTCTCCTCATCCATACCACACTTGGGGAGGGCAGAGGCATTTTCATAACTTATGATCTCTCTTTCCTCTTGATGAGGTTTACTTCTGAATCCTGGTGTTCAGGCAGGACCTAAGTCCCTGAGTGGAGCCAGGGATGATGCTAGTGAGGATGGAAGGAGGAGACTGAGTCATCAACTCACTCCTGTCAGGCAGAATTCCTATTGCTTGTGCCACTGTCAAACACTCTGCATGGTCACACACTTAAACTGCATCCCCAAGCTGCCCTGATAAAACTGAGCTTCTGTTTCTCCTTTTTCCCCAGTGATCCCAACAAAGGGAATTCAGACGTGCCCGTTTCCTGGCCAGCCTACACCAATGAGGGCAAGTACTACCTGGATATCAACCACGACATAGGCAAGAAGTCTGTGAAACAGGACCTGAGATCTGAGTATGTCTCCTTCTGGAACACAGACTATCTGCAGCTGCCACAGGTTGCCAACATCTCCCAGGCGGAGTTGCTGTTCTGAAACTTTTGAAAATAATTCATTAAAGCATTGCATGTAACTGAGTGACTGAGTGACTCTGGTTCTGATTTCATTTGCCATGACAGGGTTTTCTTGCCAATATTAATTTCAGGCAGCAAAGGACTTCCATTGTGTGTGCAATGTGTGTTCCCCTGCTGTGACACCCTGATGTCCCAGGGGCAGTGCTGGCAGCTGGGGTCTAGTCTGTCCCTGCCCAGCCAGCTCTTGGCCCTGGGGGTGCTTTTCCTCATTGTCCCTGTGAGCCCAGGCAGGACAGCCCCAATCCTGGCCTGTCCTCTGGATTTCCCTGTGTTACCACCTGCTACTGCCAAGCAGATCCTAGAGTTCTACAGCAGCAACAGATGAATGCAAACCAGTGCTGACCTGTTGTTTATCATGCACTGACATTGCTCAGGAACTGATAAGGCAGAAAAAATCCATGGGGGTGGTGATTCCCCACTGGGTTTAGGGCAGAGGTTGGGCTGGATTGGGCTGAGGAGCTCAGTTCTGAGCAGGGCAGGACAAGAAGCACAACTTTCCAACCTTGTGCATCACATGTTCCCATCCACACACCATACACTAGACCTGGCCTGTCCAGGCCCTGGTACCCTGTGGGGAGAGCAGGGGGTGCTGAGCCTTGCTGGAGGTGCCCCACAGGCTGGCTGATGTGGAGAAGCCAGGGCTGGTGTGGGACATTGGGGCTGTGCTGTGGGAGGTGGGAGGAGAGCACAGGGTGTCACAGGGGATGGGACACTGGTGTGTGTGTCAAGGTTCTCCATGCAGAGAGGCTGGAGGATGGGGAGCACACCCTGAGGAGAGCCAGGGTCAGAGAGCCCCTGCAGCAGAACAATGCTCCTGCTGGCTTCCAAGGGGATGGAGCCAAGGACAGGCTTTCCAAGGATTGATACCATGTGTTCTCTGTCCTCCTGGCCACAACTGGCTTTGCCAGAAGAACAGTCTGGGAGATCTCCCACAAGAAACATCTTTCATTTTCTCATTGCTGGCCTTCACTGGCACTTTCTAAAGAAAAAGAAATTTCCAGACTGAGTTGGTACCTGCAGTTCCCTCTTGCTTTGCCCCTGACCCACTGAGTAGCTGCAGGTGCTCCAGGAGAGCAAATGCAGAGGGAGAAGACTTTCCAACACATTTCACTTTTCCAACACATTTCACCTTTCCAACACATTTCACCTTTCCAACATATTTCACCTTTTCAACATATTTCACCTTTTCAACATATTTCACCTTTTCAACACATTAGTCCTGAGTGCTGGAGGGTTTTCTGAGCTCCTCTGTCAGTACACAAATGGATGTAGTTTTGAAGGTTTGTGGTTTATTTCATTTTAAGTTTTCCTTCTTCAGAGGTGCCATGAGAGTCTTTTACAGTATCAGCATGTGATCAAGGAAGGTTGAGTCAAAGTTAAACCAATCCATTGCTTACCTTGCTGAGTCCCTTTTTAGAAATCTGAAACACAAACACCATTCTTGCATGTTCCTATGAAGATTCTTATTTCACCATAAAATGCACATGAATCCTTTCTTCTTAGCTTCTCTTATCAACAGATGATCTACCAGCTCTGTGATTAAATGTGGGAAGCATTGCACACTGACAGATGAGTTTTCTGTTAGAGAGAAATTTCATTGCTATTGCTTGTATCCATTGTATTGTTTGTCCATTCCCTTCTCTCTCTGACAAACACAACAAGCAGTGAAGATGACAAAAAGCAGCTGCCATGAGCCACAGACATAGGAGGAGGAAGGAAACTTCAAACCTTCTGATAGATGTGGCAATTTAATGGAGACAGAAATTCAGGATTATATGTGAACTCAATGAACAGTCTGAGTACTGATGGATGGAATCAGCTTTAAGGCTTGCTGCCATTTTCAATCTTTTACATTGCCCAGAGTGTTTTGGGTGCAAGGCTTCTCATAGGTTACTGATAATAAATTCTAGTGCATAGATTAATATTGTTTCAGCCCCCTGTGCTTGGATGAGGCTTCTCAAGACTCCATTGGGTTTAATTTCTCTGGAATTTTCTTGGACTGAGCATTTTCCTTTGGTTTGGCCTCCAGCCCACACAAGCAGCACCTGCAGGGCTCTCACACAGCCATGCCCTTCTGCCTCAGCCATGGACTGGCCTCAGGCTACTGAAGGACAAGGGTGTGGAGGCTGCCCTGCCTCAGCTCTGAGCCAAGGCTGGCCCATGGCATTGGCCCATACCTGCACTCCTGGCTATATAAGCACAGCTCTGCAGCTGGGGCTGTCTGCTCAGCACTGCCCTCACCATGGCTCACTGGCACATCCTGGCCTTGGCCCTGTGCTCCTGCCTCGGGGCAGCCTGGGCTGCCACCGTAAGTACAGAGGCTGGGTTTGCAGCCTAAGGCTGGAGGTTTTTTCCTTCTGCCACTTGTCTTTGGGACTGTGGGACAATTGCTGCTGCCTGTCTGCTCCAAAGGGCACCTGCAGGACACCTGCACAGGCACGGCTCCAGTGGCACCTGAGGGCTTTCCACAAGGGCATGGATGGGGAGGGTGGGATGTGGGTATGAGGCAATGTGGGAAATCAGAGTAATGAAAGAGAGAGTAATGGATTTTCTCTTCTCCATGGTACCACCTGTAGCTGGGTGTGGTGTACACCGAGGGAGGATTTGTGAAAGGTGAGAATAAGAAACTGGGACTCTTTGGGAGCTACGTTGACATCTTCAGAGGGATTCCCTTTGCTGCCCCTCCAAAGAGACTGCAAGACCCTGAACCTCATCCTGGCTGGGATGGTAAGATCAACTTCTGAATGCCTTTGGTTTGGGGTTTTATTTTTTCACTTCTATCTCTTTAATCTCATATACATAGTACAACATATTACTCAGACTGGTCACAGTGGCTGGGGAGGCTTTGCTGCCCCTGCACTGGGCTCAGAGAGGAAAGGATGGGTGAGCAGACACCTTGCAACCAGAGAATAGAGCTGATGCCCTTAACTAGGACGTTCTGTCTTCCCTTTCTCCTCTTAGGAACACTGGAAACTAAAGACTTCAAACCACGCTGCCTGCAGATGAAGCTGACACAGACTGATGTACGTGGAAGTGAGGACTGTCTCTACCTGAACATCTGGATCCCTCAGGGGAGGAGACAGAGTATGTGCTGGGCAGGGACCTGGGCAGGACATTCCCACCTGCCTTGTGTGCATTCCATAGTAGGCAGGTGCTGAGCAGTGATTTTCAGGGGAAATAGGTGGGAACTGTGTCAGACAAGGTCCCTCACCTTCAGCCTGTTGGGAGGGTCAGCCTCTTAGCAGAGCAAGGATTTTCTTGCAGAGCATCAAGTCCATCCTGCCCAGGGCAGGTGGAGCAGTGCTCAGGGAGGGGATGCAGCAGGGGCAGCACCTTCCAGCTCGGTGGGGGCTCACTCTGCTCCTGTTCCTCTCCTCCCAGTCTCTACCAACCTGCCGGTGATGGTTTATATTTACGGCGGCGCTTTCCTGGTCGGAGGCAGCCAGGGAGCCAATTTCATGGACAACTACCTGTACGATGGGGAGGAGATCGCCGTGCGGGGCAACGTCATCGTGGTGACCGTCAACTACCGCCTGGGGCCGCTGGGCTTCCTGAGCACCGGGGACGAAAACCTGCCAGGTAGCAGGGCTGATCCCTGCCGGGATCCCTGTCCAGGGTGCCCAGTTTGACAGCTTTGCGTGACCCTGCTCACGGGGGGGTGATCTCTGTCCCCAGGGAACTACGGGCTCAAGGACCAGCACATGGCCATTGCCTGGGTGAAGAGGAACATCAAGGCCTTTGGAGGTGACCCCGACAACATCACCATCTTTGGGGAGTCGGCCGGTGCCACCAGTGTCTCCCTGCAGGTGAATTGTCCTTGCTGGTTCTGATCAGAGCCCTTCTTTGTCAGTCAGAGAGAGGGACCCTTGGCACTCACCTGCTTTCCTCCCCACCTGCTGCCTCATTCACCCTGGCCAGGACAGCCATGCTCAGCCTCGGTGCTTTGTAGCTGCTCCTCCTTCTCCAGCTTCATCAGCCCCATCATTGCAGCCACGCGTCCTGTGAAGAAACAGCCTTTACTTTCCATGTCCCCTCCTCTGATCAACATCTCACTTTTAACTCCAACTCCTGTTGCTGTTGAACACCACAACACCTGGCAGTTTCCCTGGGACAGGTGCACAACCCACAAGGCCATCCACCGGGTTTGGCAGGCCATGATCTCTCCGGGAGTTTGTACCCAAAGCCCTCTTGTTTCCGTTTTTGCCCCCAGACGCTGTCCCCAAAGAACAAGGGCCTGTTCAAGAGAGCCATCAGCCAGAGCGGTGTTGCGCTTTGCAGCTGGGCCATCCAGAGGGACCCACTCCTTTGGGCCAAAAAGGTAATGTGCAAATTGTGCCTGGAAAACTATAAAAACCCAAAGAGCAATTCCCTAGAGGAGGGCATGGCTAGGAAGGGATTGGGCAGGAGCTGTGCCCAACAGAGCTGTGAAAAGTCGCTGCTTTGACGTTGAAACCACCCCACAGCTCTGCCTCTACAAGAATAAGCCCTGGCTTTGGGAGCTCATGCCTGGATGTTTTTCTCTTTGTTCTCTTGCAGCTTGGAGAAAAGGTGGGCTGCTCTACAGACAACACCACTGTCTTGGCCAACTGCCTGCGCAGCTCTGACCCCAAAACCTTGACCCTGGCCTATCACCTGCAGCTCACCAACCTGCCCAGTAAGTCTCCCAGCCCATGATGTGGTCCATCTGCCACCCTGGGCTCTTGGCAGGACTCTGTAGCAATTTCCAGGAGTGTTGAAGCAGTACTTGTGCCCTTCAGAAAAGGGACATTAATGAGAGCTCGTGCATTCACCTTTCTGTAGGCAGATGCCCATTGCTCAGGCGTGCAGTGGCAGCAGTGGCAGCAGTGGCAGCAGTGGCAGCAGTGGCAGAGGGATTATGCATCGCCCCTGCCTTGGCCTCAGAGCAACTCTTTGGGCTTCTCGTACTGTAAAAGCAGCAAGAGCCATCCCAGAAAACAGCCTGTGAACAAACAAACAGAAAAGATCACATCCCTGCTATTTCTATGTCAGTCGCTGGGTGGAGTGTAGGAACGCTGCTGCTTTTGTGCCTGTGGGGAATCCTTTCTGAAGAAGATTCTCCTGGTCACAAAGCACAGCATTTATCCCTGATCAAAATAGAGAGTGGCCAAAACACTGCTGTGCAACTGCACACTCAGGGGCCGGCTGTCCTGACAATCAGACAGCATGGGCAGGTGGGATGCGAAGTTTAGTTCTTTCCTATCTTTGGCTGGGCTTTTTGGGAAGGGATTTGCAGGAGGAGAGGATTTGTGGATGTTATCAGGTGGTGTTTGCCTGGCAGATCTCTTTCTCTTCTCCTTCAGCCATAGCCATAAGGTTTACTGTACATCTGGGTGACCTCCTGCCCATACTGAAGTCACTGCTCAAGCTGTCATTCACCTCAGCCTGCTCTTTCTCGAGCTCTTTGAGTCATGGGAAATGCCAGACCACACATCTGGTGTTAGGTGGTGTTTCCCCTCCACCTCACAGACTCCACTCTTGTCTCCTGCAGTGCCCCTGGTGCACACCCTCGCCCTCTCTCCTGTGGTCGATGGGGATTTCCTCCCAGATGTGCCAGAGAACCTCTTTGCCAACGCTGCCGACATCGACTACGTGGCCGGGGTCAATGACATGGACGGGCACTTCTTTGCCGGTGTGGATTTACCGGCCATCAACCGCCCGCTGGTGAAAGTCACTGCGTGAGTGACACGTGCTCTTAGAACCTCAACAGGAGACATCTGCTCTTAAAAAGAGTTACACTTGAGTGGACAAGGCATGGCCTTTGAAACAGGTTGTCACTGTGAGCCTGGCTGCCCAGGCTTTTGCTGCTGAGTCCAGAGCCTTCAAGAGAAAGGAGCAGGCAAGAGCCCTGAGCTCCCTGAAGCTGCTGGTCAGGAATTAATTAATATCACTTGTCATTCCAGGGATGAGGTGTACAAATTGGTCAAAGGCCTCACCGTGGACAGGGGCGAGGCTGGAGCCAACGCCACCTACAACATCTACACACAGAGCTGGGGTGACAAACCCTCGCAGGAGGATGTGAAGAAGACGGTTGTGCAGCTGATGACTGACTACATCTTCCTGATCCCCACACAGAAGACACTGGACATGCACCTGCAGAATGCCAAGTGAGCAGCTGAGCCCTGGCAGGAGCCCAAAGCCAACCTGGGGGCTGAGGAGTGGGTTAAGAGGGCTCTGCTGTCCCCTCTCAGCTGCTCAGCCAGGCTCTTTTCTTTCCCAGGAGTGGCAAGACCTACAGCTACGTGTTCTCTGAGCCGTCCCGCATGCCCGTCTACCCCAGCTGGGTCGGGGCAGACCATGCTGATGACCTGCAGTACGTGTTTGGGAAGCCCTTTGCCACCCCCCTGGGCTACTGGCCCAAGCACAGGACTGTCTCAAAGGCCATGATTGCTTACTGGACCAATTTTGCCAGGACTGGGTGAGTGATTTCCATTCCACATTTGGAGCTTGATGCAACCCTTCAGACTTGCTGGTTTTGTCCAGTACATTTTCAGGATCTTTCCCAAAATCAGAGTGTTCCATGTCTGTATTTCTCTTTCCTGAATCCCGATGTTAACATGGAAGTCCCTATGTGAAGCTGGGATGATGCCAGTGGGGGTGTGGAGGGAGGAGACTGCAGGGCATCAACTTACTCCTTGCTTTTCCCACTGTCACATTCTCTCTTTCCTCTCACTTAAAGCCTTGCTTGAGCAGACAGTGTTCCTGCCAAAAATTCAATACTGAGCTTCTGTTTCTCCTTTTTCCCCAGTGATCCCAACAAAGGGAATTCAGACGTGCCCGTTTCCTGGCCAGCCTACACCAATGAGGGCAAGTACTACCTGGATATCAACCACGACATAGGCAAGAAGTCTGTGAAACAGGACCTGAGATCCCGTTTTGTGACCTTCTGGAACTCAGTCTATCTGCAGCTGCCACAGGTTGCCAACATCTCCCAGGCGGAGTTGCTGTTCTGAAGCTAAGAAAAAAACCACCTTTTAGAGATCATTAAAAACTTGCAATTGAGTGGCTCTGTTTCTCTATGTGTTTGCTGTGACAGAGTTTTGTTGCTAATGTCAAGGTCAGGCAGGATGGAATATCTGTGGGCAGTGCGTGTTCCCTTGGCTGCGACAGTCAGGCCTGGCCAAGCTGCCCTTGAGGCAAATTATATTCTCACCCTCACCTTTTCATCCTTCATCTGCCACCTTTTGTGGCATTTATCATTGCTGAGATGAAGGCTGAACTTCTTAGGAAGCAAAAGCTTGTTTTAATGAGTATTTACATCAGATTCCTCGCACGATCAGAGAAATGCACAGGTGCACGTGAGCATTTGCTCAGCTCAGCGTTGTTTTCCTTCATTGTCCAAGCAGCATAGGGACACAATAACACACGGGGGAGGTGATTCTGCATCTGTTTATGGTCGCAAGCTGGGCTGAGGAGCAGCTCCGAGCAGCACAGGCCGAGCTCAGGCCGAGCTCTCCCCTCAGGCCGAGCCCGGAACCTTGGTGCGGCGGAACCTTGGTGCCGCGGCTCGCGGGGCCGGGCCGGGCCGGGCGGGGCGGCAGCGATGGCGGCGGCGCGGCAGCGGGGCCCGCGGGGCTCGGCCGTGCTGGAGCTGCCCCGCTCCCCGCGCTTGGTGTGCGTGGAGTACCCGGGGCTCGTCCGCGATGTCGGGGCCATGCTGCGGACGCTGGGAGGAGAGCAGGGGGTGTCGCGGGTGAGTGGTGTGGGGTGGATGGAGGCTCGCTGGGCAGAGGGTGAGGGGCAGCGAGCCCACACGTGGGACCCGTTGCAGCCCAGCACGTCCTCACGAAAGGTTCATGTGTGGTTTGGGGGTGATGCCGCTTCCCTGCTGTCCCTGAGCAGAGATTCAGGTGGTGTCCGGTAAAATCATGGAATAATAGAATGGTTTGGGTTGAAGGGGACCATACAGGTCATTCAATTCCGCCCTCTTGCCATGGGCAGGGACACCTTCCACTAGACCAGGTTGCTCCAAACATTTGGATGTTTCCAGGGATGGGGCAGCCACAGCTTCTCTAGGCAACCTCCCCACTCTTACAGGGAAGAATTTCTTCCTCATATCCAGGATACTATATTTTAAATTTATTTCTTCCTGATACCCAGGATGGAGTGGCTGCACCCACCTGTGATGTGCTGCAGGTGCTGGTGGGGCAGGAACGATCCCCTGGGGCTGTGTGAGGGGAACAGGCAGTGCCTGTGGGGCTGGGGGCTGGCACTGGGCTGTGTGGGTGGGATGCTCACAGGGGCTGTGCCCCCTTTTGCTGACAGATCTACGCTGACCCTGCCAAAAGGCTGGAGCTGTATTTCCGCCCCAAGGACCCCTACTGCCACCCCGTGTGTGCCAACCGCTTCCCCACCTCCACCATGCTGCTCAGGGTCAGGAGGAGGAGCAAGAAGAAGCAGCAGTTGGACACCGAGGAACAAATCCAGCCAGAAGTCCAGTTTGAGATGGAGATTCTTGGGATTGTCACCACTGTTTACAAATTTCAAGGTAACCTTTGGGATTGTGTGCATGTGGCTTAGGGATGAGTGTGTTTGATGGGAAAGGGAAGTGTTTTCCCCCACTGGAAGGAAAATCAAGTGTCCTGTTGTTAGAGCCTCCTTGCTGGATAAACCTTTTCATAAACTTGTCAGACTCCTGCTCCTGAAAGTTGAGTGTGAGAAATATTGTTGAATTCACAACAAACTTCAGAGTGTTTTAACTTTTCTTTCTTGCAGGAATGTCTGACTTCCAGTACCTGGCAATGCACTCTGGCCCTGATGGCAAGCAAACCTCCATGTATGACAAAGTCCTGATGCTCAAACCAGAGAAGGAAGAATTTTTCAATAGGGAATTGCCTCTTTACATCCCACCACCCATTTTCTCACGTCTGGACACTCCTGTGGACTATTTTTATCGCCCAGATATACAGCACAGGTCAGTGCCTTTTCTCATTATACATCTTTCATGTATTTCACTCTCTTATTTTGCTGCCTTGTGCTGTTTTGTCCATCTTGATTTGGCACAACAGAGACAAAAAACAGTCAGAAGCTGCCTGGCAGTGGCAGCCTCAGCAAAATTCCACTTGAGGATTTGCCAGGTGAGGGGAGCTGGGGATGAGGTGAAGATGATGCCTCTCCCAGCTCCCCTCACACAGTATGGGATGCAGGACACAGCTCCTGCCTGCTCCCAGAGGGCTGGAGCCAAGGACAGGCTTTCCAAGGATTGATGCCATGTGTTCTGTGTCCTCCTGGCCACAATTGGCTTTGCCAGAAGAACAGTCTGGGAGATCTCCCACAAGAAACATCTTTCATTTTCTCATTGCTGGCCTTCACTGGCACTTTTTAAAGAAATTTCCAGACTGAGTTGGTATCTGCAGTTCCCTCTTGCTTTACCCCTGACCCACTGAGTAGCTGCAGGTGCTCCAGGAGAGCAAATGCAGAGGGAGAAGACTTTCCAACACATTTCACCTTTCCAACACATTTCACCTTTCCAACACATTTCATACACATCAGTCCTGAGTGCTGGAGGGTTTTGTGCCACCCAGTGCAGAGCTCCTCTGTCAGTGCACAAGTTGACGTAGTTTGGAAGATTTGGGGTTTATTTAATTTTAAATTTTCTTTCTTCAGAGGTGCCATGAGAGTCTTTTATGGTACCAGTGTGTGATCAAGGGAGGTTGGGCCAAAGTTAAACCAATCCACTGCTCACCTGGCTGAGTCCCTTTTGTGTTTCCCTGTTCCTTAGGGAGGGGTACAACAATCCCCAGGTGTCTGGTGAGAACCTGATCGGCCTCAGCAGGGCCCGGCGCCCACACAATGCCATCTTTGTCAACTTTGATGATGAAGAAATCCCAACTAAACCACTGGATGCTGCTGTACAGAACTGGAAGAAAGTGTGCACCAATCCTGTGGATAAAAAGGTGGAGGAAGAACTGAGAAAGGTGTGTGCCTTACTCCTGCAGCAAGCTGGGGAAAAAAAGTCCATTTTTTCCCCAGAGATTCTTGGTGATTGTAAGTGACTGATACAAGTGTGAGTAGATTACTGACACTGCTGTGTTCACTTCAGTTCTCCAAGTCAAACTTTGAATCTGTGGCCAGCTCACATTAATCCCCTTTTTGTGCCACGAGTTCTCACATCACCATCCTATAGCTCATACTATATATACTATACTATATACTGTTGAATCAGGGTCAGAGGCCCTGATACAGACCTGAACCCACTCTGAAAGCTGCTCTGCCTTTGCTAAGGCCTTCCCACTGTTCTGTGCTTGTCTCTGTGTCGTTGCAGCTCTTTGAAGCACGTCCTGTGTGGTCTCGCAATGCAGTGAAAGCCAATATCAGTGTCCACCCAGACAAGCTGAAGGTGCTGCTGCCATATTTGGCCTATTACATGGTGAGTGAGGGAGCATCACCTGGCTCTTCCTGGTCCTTTACACACTTCTGAGGTCCTCAAATTAAGTACCTGAGCTTAACTGAATGTAAAGAGACAGAGGGAAGGAAATGCTTTAGTTGAAGTTGAAGCCAAGGAAGATTCAGTGACTGCTCCACAGGTTTGAATCACCTCTGCAGGTCAGGCAGACACTCCAAGTGACTGTTCACCCTGGCTGTGACCTTGCACAGCTTGGTTTGGAAAAGCACACAAATATTTGTGCTTTGATGTTTTGATTGCCAAGTTTCAGTGTATAAATATTGGCATGGCAAGTGAGCAAAGAGTTGGTAAAATAAATATCTTTGGGCAATGAGGGAAAATATTAGAACTTTCCAAGGACCTCTGTACTAAAGGAAAGTGCAACACTGTGGTGCTTTTTTGTAACCATCTTCCCTGGTGTGTTTGTGCAGTTAACAGGTCCCTGGAGAAGCTTGTGGGTTAGGTTTGGGTATGACCCCAGAAAACAGCCTGAAGCAAAGATTTACCAAGTGCTGGACTTCCGAATTCGCTGTGGAATGAAATATGGTAAAAGGGCCCAACCCACAGAGCTGCCCTCTCTGCTTTCTGGTTAATCCTGGTAGTATGTTTCTTTTTATGTGTTTTTCAAACTCTTTTGCCATATTTCTGCTCTGATGAACATGTCACCTTTTGAGCTCCTTGCTTACTGTAGTTCTTTTTTAAACTCTGTAATACTTTCTTTCATAGTATGCAATAGGTCTTGCCTCATTTGGCACATTCTAAACTCTGACTTTCCTCCTCCACGTGTTCCAAGCCCAAGTGGGTGTAGCAGAGCATCCTCCTCCTCACTTAGGGGAGGCACCAAGCAGGAATTCTGGTGCTTTTCCTCAAGGACCTCAGCATTTCCTGCAGGATGCTGGGTCTCAGACCTTGGATGTGCTCTGATTTTGCAAAGGACAAGTTGAAGAAAAGGAGTTTCTGATGTTATCTCTAAGTCCATGACAGAGCTGGCACCCACTCACTGTCATCAGATCACATTTCCAAATTAAAGAGTTTTTGCTGATCTCTTCTCCCCACCCTGCTAAAGCCAGCATATCCCAAAGACCAACCTGCCCTTCCCACACCAGTCCAGCCTTGTGTTCCTGAGCTGGGGATATTCTGCAGAGTGCCTGCCCTCAGTTCATGACTGGATTTTGGTTTTCACCTCTAGGTTATGCCGCTACTGACATGCCTGTGAAAGCAAAACGCAGCACGTACAACTACAGCCTGCCCATCACTGTCAAGAAACAAGGTATGCTGGGCCAGGAGGGCTGCCTGGCTCTTCTGCTTCTCTGTTTGCCCCATCCTAGTCACAGGTGGTGAAGGATCTTCCTGTGTTCTAGCTGAGCCAGAACTGGAGCTTGTTTTGTGGTTAGAAGATTGCTGCTGTTAAGCCAGAGGACAATCTCCTGCTGGAAGTGTTGTGGGAGTCTGGCTGAGCACAGTATCTGTTAGCAGGCACACTGGGAATTCAGAATTCACTGAGGTACAGAAAATGGGGGAGTTCTCTTTTTTAAGTCAAAGGAGAGTAGAAAAGGTTTAAATTATGAACAAATGGGCTCTGGAAAAAGCTGCCCAAGTCAGCACCTTTTCTGGAACTGTCCAGTAACATCTCTGAAGAATGAACAAAGCACATGCTCTGTTGCTGGTTGGTCTGGTTTTGTTGAATCAACAGAGAGAAGTGACAGTTCAATATGAGAGATGTCCCTAATTAGGACTCCTTTCCTTTCAGGGAGTCACACAGTCAGTGTCCACGACCTGAAACAGGGGCTGGGTTCAGCTGGCACATCTGGGGCAAAAAAGTCCCCCTCCAGCAGGTATAAGCTGAAGGTAAGCATGACTTTTTATCCCAAAACTTGAAATATCTCAGTGAAATAGGGATGTTTCCTGGTTTATCACTCATCAGGGGATCATCTGTGAGCTGATGGGCTTAGGTTTGCCTGGGAAGCTCCTGGCTGGATATGGCACTGTGGAATATCACCTGAGTGTTTTGTTACATGCTGCAAGGTGGAATTGGTGCTTTCCACTCTACTTTTAGATGTGAGGAGCATTTTGCTTCAATTGATAAAACTGGAACTTCATGAGCAGCAAAGTGCAAAAAAATCACCAGGTCTTTATCAGGTCATGCTGCAAAATGCAGCAGAGTGGAATAAATAAACGAGTCTGACTTCCTTTTTTTGCTAGAATGAAGCCCATGATGCACTGCTAGGCAGTGATAGGCTGCAGACAGAGCTGCAGGTTGGAGAGGTGAAGTTTGTTCTCTGCTGTGACTGTGGCTGCAGGGACATTTTGGGGCACTCCTCATTCAGCTTTATCTTCTGCCACGTACAGATCTATGCCTTAAAACTGGTTTCTGTTGGAAACACCTTGTCCTTGAATCAGCCCACTGAAAGTACTTTTGTTATGCCAGAGTTGTTGTGTTACACCATAAAATGCACATGAATCTTTTTTCTTTCCTCCTCTTAGGAATCTGTCTACATTTTCCGAGAAGGAGCTTTACCCCCTTACCGACAGATGTTCTACCAGCTCTGTGACTTAAATGTGGAAAGGTACTGCACTCTGACAGTTCAGTCTTAGAGACAGGTTTCAGATTTCAGTTGTTTATACCCTGTCCATTCACCCCTCTCCCCCTGAGCAGGAACATCAAAGGTGTTCAGTTGCTCAATAAAAACAGAACAGTCTTTTCACACATGACCTTCCTTTCCCATGTGACAATTACCTGGACAACCAACTGTGCTATTCCAGCTCAGTGAAGTGAAATGGAAGTAAACCAATGTGTCTCAGTTGAAACTCAGTTCTGAGTGCAGAAGATGAATGTTTCCTCCCCCTTTTGCTGCTCTTTAGCCTGCAGAAGATCATCCATCGGAATGACGGCACCGAGTCGGAATGCACGGAGCGGGACGGGTGGTGCCTTGCCAAGACAAGTGATGACCTGAGGGACAGCATGTCCCTGATGATAAAGCAGATCATCAGATCCACCAGACCTGGTAAGGATGCTTTGGACATGAGGATGTTGTAGTTGGCACTGAGGCAGAAGTGCTCCTGCATCCTCTGTGTGCTCTTTGGGATTTAGCTCATTCCAGAGTGGGAGCTGAGGCTGCTGGTCTGCACTGGGAATGTGGGTTGGCATTATGATGGCTGGGAGTTAAGATTTTCTATTTCATCTTCCCATTATCAGCCCTCAGCTTTTAAATGTGTTTTGCACAGTGATAATCAAGATCTTAATTCTGACTGATGTATCTGGTGGTGGCATTTTACTTTTTACTGATATTATTGATTGACCAAGAAGTGAGGAAATTATTTCTTTGTGATGCCGGGCCAAAGCATCACAAAGCAATAATATCCCAGTGAATTGGGTCAGAATGAGGCAGGAGAGGAGGCACAGCATTGCAGCTCAGCTGCTGCTCTGCTCTCCTTCCTGGAGTATGGAGACAGATTGCTCTGGGCTTGATCAGATTCTATTAAGATGTGCAATATTAGCTGTGCCCCTGAGGCTGGCTGCCTTCCTCTCACATGTTCTGTGAACTCAACTGCAAATGCCCCCAGGTTGCACTGAGAGAGGCATCACAGTGTCTTTCTTTCTTCCCAATTTAAGCTCTTTTCTCAAATACAACAAGCAGTGAAGATGGCAAAGAACAGCTGGCATATGAGTCTGGAGAGGATGAGGATGATGAAGAGGAGGAGGAAGAAGACTTCAAGCCTTCTGATGGCAGTGAAAATGAAATGGAGACAGAAATTCTGGACTATGTGTGAACTCAGTGAGCAGTGTGTCTGCTGTGGGCAGAACTGTCTCTGCTCTTGCTCCTTGAGAGCCAAGGGATCAGCATCAGGATCTGGGAAAGCAGAGCTTGTGCTGATGATCTCTCTGCACTGACTGCTGGTGGGCAGCATTCTGGATGTTGGGAAGCCACTGCCTGCATTTTCAGAATTGCTGGCTGAGAAACCCTCCAGGCAAGCTCAACAAATTCCCAGGAGTGAGCCCAGAATCCAAACCAGCTGGTAACACCAGAATATGGGAGAAGCTGCATTCCCAAATCTCTCCAGGTGTGGGAGTGCACTCTCTCCAGTTTGGTGGCCATGTGGAAAATAGAAAAGGTGCCTGAGGAGAGGCTGGGAAGAGAAGCAGTCCAGTGCTCCTGGAGTCCCTAAGGCAGGTTCTGCCCTTCTGCTTGTCCAGAGGGAATGAATACTGTGCCATGCCTTCAGCACTGGGCCTTGCTGGTCCTCTTGGAAATAAAGCCAGCAGGAAAATACACTTTCTGTCAGTGAATGATTCCCTTCCTGGGCTGTAGTGTTTGTTGTCCTCAGTACCTGATGCACTTCTCAGGTCTGTTTTGACTTCCCCAGCTAGCAGTTAACAAGGACTGAGGGCAGCTGGCAGAGCTTCAGGTGCACAGAGGTTGGCCACTGCCAGCTGCATTGTTCCCACCAAAAGAAAGTCCCAAAAGTTAAAGAGCTATTGCTGTTTTCTGAATCTTACACATTCCCCAGTGTGTTCTGAGCACACCTGAAAGCCAAGCTTTCTTTTTGTAAATGAGTAAGTCCTCCTCTTCACCACTGAAGAGGCCCTATGGGCTGTTACATTTCCTTTTAAAGCTGCTAATTGTAACAAAAGTAGTAAACCCAACACATTATAAGTGGAAAATGCAAGAGTTTCAATTCACAGGTTCAAATGGATGAGACTCATTTTAAAATTGAACCTGGTCCCTCATCCAAAAAGCCTATTTTTCAAAACAAAGTCCATCCCACCAGAGTGAACACAAAGTATGAAATCCCCCCACAGCCAGGTCCATCCCCCTTTCTCCAGGAAGGTGCTGGCATTTTGGGGAAGGAGGACAGGACAAGCCCTGCCTTGGGGCAGAGACGTTTGAGCATCAGTATTTTATTGCAAAGACTAATTACATTGCTGTGTACAAGTCACACCGGGCAGTGTGCTCCTTCATTGAAGTGGTACAAAATACATACGGTACAGCCAGTCAGTCCCAGGGTGGGCAGGCACGGAGCAGAGGGAACACCCAGGGCTGCTGGTGCCCAGGGAAAGGGATTTTGGGGCAGAGGGGAGGCAGGAGGCTGCCCCTGCGTCAGGGAGCCAGAGCTCCCATCATGTGCATCGTGGGCAGCGGGGCTGGAAGAGCTCTGTGCCAGCCACACACACCCAAGCAGCCTCTTCCCCACCAACCCCTGCCACCAGCCCCTGGAGTGTGATCCCTGTCCTGGAGCCAGGGAAGGCACCACAAGCACCTGGGAACTCTGAGGATGGGACACGGAAAAGATCTGCTGGAACAAAGCGCTTAAAAAACAGATGGAGGCAGGAGCAACAAAAGGTCCCCCTTTGGTTAGTGTTCCTACAATGATTAAAACAAGCATTGCTGCCCCTGCTTGAGCAATTAGTGGTAGAGAATTTGGGGGGAGGGCTGGCAGGATCTGCACCCCATGAGCACAGCAGAGCACTGCTGCTGCCAGCATCCCCCCAACAGCAGCCTTAAATACCGGGGGGGCACAGGACAGGGACTGGGCTGCAGGGCAGGGGGAGGCTGGATTAGTAAAATGTACAAGTTTGCCTCTTCTATTTACAACCAATAAATACTGAAAAAAAAAAAAATCAGTAAACTTTGTTGTTTTATACAAAAAAAGTCTCATTGCTGCTTCTCCCATGGTCAGTGTTTGAAAAAGTCCGGTTAAAGCCCAAGGTGAGTGGCACTTTCTGTGGGTCAGGCAGTGGCAGCTGGGGCACCTGGAGCACCCTGAGCTCTCCAGCCCCTTGCGTGCCCATGCAGACCCAAAGTCTCTATTTACACAGTTTCAGACAGAACTTTGCTCTCCTCTTCCTCCTCCTCAGGCTGGCAGCGCTGGGGGCAGCTCTTCTCAGCAGAAGAGACACTGGCATTTGATCTTTGGTGCAAGTTTGAACGTGGGCCTGCCCAGTCCAGCTGGAGGATGCGCTGGAGCGGGAGAGGAGCGAGACCACGAGGCTTCCAGCTGGGCAGAGAGCACGAGGCACCCACTCCATGGCCACAGCCTCCTCCACAGGGCTCAGCACTGGTGCAAGGCTGCATCCTCCCAGCCCAGGGCATCCGTGGCTTCTCCCAAGGGAAGGACAGGCAGAGCTGTGCGCTGGCGGCAACGTCAGTGATCCCAGGGAGGACAGACGTGGAGGTAACGCCGGGAAAGCTGGGAAGGAGGCTTGGCAGCCCCTTGCAGGGTGGTGGTGGCTCCTACTCTGCTCTGTCACACAGCCCCTCTGCGAGTCACCGCTCCCTGGCTCGCTCAGACACAAGGCACCTACGGCAGAGGCGGGCTCCAGCTCTGGGCTGGCCGGGCTGGACGAGTGTCGCACCGAGGAAGGTTAAAAAAACGAAACAAAACAAAACATAGACAAATCCCCCCCACTGCTGCCTTCCTGTGTAGAAAAAAAAAGACCTGATTGGAACGGGGGCTTGTGCAGAGAGAGGCTGACACCAGATGCCCAGCTCTCAGCTCTGGGTGTGGAAGGGAGGTGCACGGCCGTGCCCGTGGGTGAGGGTCACTCCTCTGCCGTGCAGGGCGGCACAAGGACCCGCCGCAGCCAAGCCCGGAGCAGCTGCCCCCAAGGCCCCGTCGGTGATGGGTGGCAGTGGGGCTGAGGCTAGAAGATGCCCTTGGCGATCTTCAGGCCTTTCTGCTTCATCCTGGGCAGGGTGGAGCTGGAGCCGTGCTTGATCTTCACCCCCTTGGAGAAGCCGCGCTTCTTGAGCACAAAGTCGTAGTTGGCGGCGGAGTTCATGGCGTAGAAGACGTTGGCGTTGTCGGGGATCTTCAGCTCTGGAAGTGAACAAGGATGAGGGTCAGACAGGTGCCCTTTCCTTGAAAGGGGACCAGAGTGGGGTTGAGGTTTGTCCCAGGTGCTGGGACCCCTCTTGCTGTCACCTCTCATCCCACCAGGCTGCATGGCCCCAGGAAAGCCCCCACACCCCAACACACACACACCTCTCACACAAACACACACCTCTCTCCTCTGAGATGATCTGGACAAGCTCATAGTCTTCAGGCCGGTCCCCATCCAGGTTGTGTTTGGCCATGGCCTTGCGAATAACCACGGGGGTCTTGTCCTGGCTCGTCACCTGTGAGCACAGAGCGCTGTGAGCTCAGAACTCTGCTGAAACCCCCCACTCCTCCCTAAATGTGCCAGGACGAGCCACCCCTCCCTGGTGCTTCCCGGGGGATGGCACTAACCAGGATGCTCTTGTACATGTTGCCATTGTCCACAGCCAGGCTGACTCGGATGATGCAACAGTCGTCGACCTGCTGGTTGTAGAGGGGCAGCGAGAGTGAGGAGTAGCTGGAGATGCCGGAGACCGAGCGCTTGTGTGTGCGGGAGGCCGTCACCGGCGTGGAGGAGACGGAGGAGGAGGAGGCACTGCTGGAGCCTGAGCCGATGCCTGACGTGTCCAGGGAAGAGAGGGAGGTGGATTCCCAGAACTGGAGGGCAGGGAGGAGAGGGGATGCGGAGGACACAGTGGGTTTAGCTTCTCCATCGGCCACAGACGGGGCGTACCAGCGCTGGGGGAGGGAGGCCAGAGGGATCTCACTGACCTGTGACAACGGGGGACCGACACAACTACAGCCACCAGAGGCACGAGAGCCTGGCCATGCTGCCAAAGCAGCCAAGGGCAGGGGCCTCCCGAGCAGCCCCCGGGCCCCCCAGCCTGCTCCCCCCAGCCCCAGCGCCAGAGCAGAGGTGGGACAGTCCCCAACGATGGCCACATGGCCCTGGCACCCCTGGACCCTGCAAGATGCCACGTACCTTCTTCTCCTGGCAGTCAGGGGACTCGGGGATGAAGCTGATGTTGATCTCCTCCACGTCAGAGCTGCTGGAGCCGGCGGAGGTGACACTCACGGAGTCGGTGGCGTCCCCACTGCACAGGTACTGCCCACACTTGAGCTGGTCGAAGGATTTCGAGTGGGAGCTGCCGCTGGCACAGGGCTCGGAGCTCGGTGGCTGCCGGCTGCCAGGAGAGAGGTGGGGCAGGTGAGAAGGGAGCAGGGTGAGGGTGCATTTGGCTGGCAGGATGGTGGCCATGCCTGCCTGGTCCCACCTCCCACTGGGGACTCACTCGCTCCATCTCTTGATGATGCCAGTGTTTTTCTTGGCCTTCAACGTGTTGCTGGCTGACTCTGACAGTGGCTCAATCTCACACGACAGCCCATAGCTGGGAGGGGAGAGAGAAAGGTTTGAGCTCCCTGTGCTGCCACCAAGTGTGAGGGAGCCAGAGCAGAGAGGGGAGCACAGGACAGCTGCTGCTGTCAGAGGAAAGGAGGGGTGGGACCTCCCAAGGCACCAGCACAGCCCCAGACCCCTCTCAGTCACCTCTCGGCCTCGCTGAGCCGCTCCAGGCTGTGGAACCACTCCACAAACTGGTCCTCCTGTGTGAAGCTGTAGTTGTTGCAGGCTGACTGGAGCAGCTTGATCTGAGCGATGACTTCAAACTCCTGCAGCAAATGGAAGCCATGAGAACAGAACCCCCTCCCACAAAACTGAAGAACCCAAAGTGAAAAAAGGAGAGGGAGCAAGCCCAGAGTGACCAGCACAGTCTGTGATTGCACCACGTCAGCCCTGCTGGGCAGCTGCCAGGGCAAAGCTCTCACCTTCCTTCTCTTCTCAAAGTTGATCAGCCCACCCTGGAGAAGAAAGAGATGAAGGTCAGTATAGAGCAGGCAGAAGAATTTTATTCCCACCCCTGTCTATCCCTGTCTTACTGCCACTGCAGTGTGAGTAACCCTGCTGAGTTAAAGTAGCCCATTTCCTTGGGACAGAGGTGGGTGGGCAGTGTTAGATATGGAATGTGGTGTGGGATACAGGATGTGCAGTGTGGGATACAGGACACACAGGGGCCAGGCTTCCTTTTACCAGCCCAGGCTCTGGGAGGAAGGGGAGGACAGGGAGGAGGTACATACATCCAGGAAATCCTTCATGGCTGTGTCCAGCATCACCAGGTCCGTGAGGAAGGTGCCAAGGTAGGGAATGGTGCCCTGCATCACACCCTGTGGGGACAGAAGGGACAGGTGGGGTCAGCAGAGCTGGGACCAGCCTGGGCAGCTGCTGGGGATGGACACAGGGACAGCCCTGGCAGACTCACCATCTCTCGCTGCTGCTGCTGCCGCTTCTGAGCCCTCTTTGGGTTGATCTCCAAGGTGGCAAATTTGGATGTGCCCTCCTGGATGATGGGGAGAAGTGGGATCAACACAGGTGAGAAATGGCACTAATACCTATTAGCTAAAATTCACACCCATTTTCACTTATCTAACTTTCACTGTAGGAAGGAGAAGGAAATCAGTTTTTTCGTGGCTCACAGAGAGGAGAGCCTTAGTGAATAGGAACTGCTGCCTCCCTAATGGATGTTTTATTCCCTTCTGCATTTTGTTTTCTCTCAGTCCCAAAACCAGAGCTAGGCTGGGATCTGTGGAGAAGCTCCACATGGAATAAAGGAATTTTTGCTGCAGCCTTTCACCACCTCCAGCACCCCACCTGGAATAAAGAGAACTTTGCACTGGACTGTTAACATGCAGCTGCCTCTGGGGAGAAGCTGTCACCTGGTGTTCTGGATCCCATCCCAGTGCTTATCTATTCCCTGAATTCTTTTGCCAGCTCCAGGTAATAAATTTTGGGCACACAAACAGAAATCCCAGCCTTGGTCTGAAACCCCTGCCTGTGTCCCTGACTCAGCACACCCTGCCTGCACCCACGCCTTGGACTCCAGCAGCTCTGCCAGGGCTTTATCCCTGAGGCTGGAACACCATGGAAACCTGAGCTGCCTGCCAGGAACAGGGCAGTGCAGGTCCCCCTTCCCCCTACCTTGATGAGGAGCTCCCGGCTCAGTGAGTGGTTGTTCTCATCTGAGAAGATCTCGGAGAGCTCGTGGAATGTGCGGAAGCTCTCCCTGCGCAGGGGGAAACAAGGGGGAAAGTCAGCAATGCTGCCACGGTGGGGTTTCCTCTTTGGGCTCTCTTCTGCTCACCCAGATGAGCCCAGTTATGCTCAGCTCCAGCTGGGCCTTGCTGTTTGGGAGCTATTCCAAGGTGTTTGACACAGAAGGGTGAGGTGATGATACTTTTATTTCCTCACCCTCCTCAGCTCCCTGACACCCTACACTGATCCCTGGGTTTTGGACACACTCCAGGAGGCAATGCTGGAGCTGAGGTGATCCCATTCACACATTCAAGTGCCACAGCAAATTCTTCCCCTTGGAACCAGCCCTGCAGAAGCTCCTTACCTCAGAACCTCATCCCAGGTCTTCTTCAGCCTGTGCACAGCATTGCACTGCAGGGCCGAGAGGATGGCTCGGAGGGAGGAGAAATTCTTCAGGATGCGGCACTCCTGAGGGCAGACAAGGAGATAGCAAGATTTGGGTTAAAAAAAGCTGCAGGAGCTGCTGACATTCCAGCATGGCAAAAGCTCATCCCTTGTGTGGAGGTGGGAGGTGAGCTGTCCTACCCGAGCCACTTCGATCCACCGCTCCACCACCTTGGCCCTCTGCTGTGGCTTCAGGGACCTGTCCCCGAGACAAGTGGCAATGACACAGTTGGCCACACTGTTGAACTGGGAGACCGTGGCACGGATGGTGGGGGCCAGGTGCTCTTTGCCCTTCTTGTCCCTCTGGGACCAGATGCAGCCCAGGCAGTGGTAAGGCACCACTTTCTTGAACAGCTCCTGGAAGATAAAGGGATGAACAAGGCTTTCTTTGTGTTCTCTGGGGAGAGAACAGGCCAGAAGGAAAAAGAGATGGGAAGAGCCAGGCCTGTGCCCAGAGCACCACTGACCCCAGTGGTGGGTGACTACTCACAGCATCCATCAGTGTGAACTGTTCTGCCACCATCTCTGGGGAGAAGGAGAGGAAATCTGGCTTCCCATCCCCAACCCCGTTCTCTTCCACCAGCTGGAAGGTGCAGCTGCTGTGGTCCACAGCTGCAGGAAAAAAGAGTGAGGCTGAGCACTGCAGTGCCACACCAACCCACACCAGCCCTCTGCAGACACCCACACCCCACCTCCCAGGCTCTTAATTCCCATCTGCTTTGCACCTCCAAACAAGGCTCAGATAAAGGATAGTCATTTTAAACCTGAGTGCAAGTGTCTACAGAGGATTAAAGGCAGATTAGCTAATCCATTTAGAAATCCCACTCCTGCTGCAGTTGGATTGGCTTCCCAGTGTACCTTCATGTAAACAGAGCTTAAACAGAGTGCTGTTCAGCCACGTGGCTCAAGTTTTTGAGACCCTCAATGCCAACCAGCAGCATTCCCTCCACCTGCAGCCCCAAACAACCCCTACAAGCCAGGGGAGGGCCCCACCTTCTGCCTCAGCCTCGCTCTGCTCTTGCTGCTGGAACTGGGCCAGCAGGATGCGGGCTCGGCGCTCCAGGTCGGAGCCGGGGATGTTGTGGCGCACGTAGGAGATGAGCTGCTTGAGGCAGGAGAAGTCGGGGGGCTTGCGGAAATCCTCTGAGTACTGGTCCAGCCAGGCCCCCAGGATGGAGGAGATGGTGCTGTGGGAAGGGGGAAAACACAGGCAAAGAGAATCAGGTGCCAGGAGAAACCTGTGTGCAGCCCCAGGGGCAGCGCTGGGACAGCACATCCCTCCCAAAGAGCCGCCACCAGAGCAGGCACACTTACTTCTTCAGCTCCATCCTCTCATCCACAGTGTGCCTGGCGTGGTCCCCGTTCGCCTGCACGTGGAGTTTGCCATACCTGGTGGGGCAGAGGGGAGGCAGTGAGAATCCTGCACACAGAGCAGCCTCTTCTCCCTCCACATCACCCCCAGCTCTGCCAAGGATGAACCAGTGTCCTGCTCCCCTCCCTCTGTCACAACCTCCCCATTTTAGGAAGAGGGAAGCAGCCAGCACTGGCCACCTCACTGCAAGAGCTCCAGGAATTTGTGTCCTCCCTGCCCTGTCCCAAAACCTTCATGTTGATGGAGCTGGGAGAAGCCACCAAACCTCCAAGGCGTTGCAGCACAAGGTGCTGGGGCTTTCCTGGCCACCCCCAGCTGTGTTTTGGGGCTCAGGGCAGCCTCACCTGTTGAGCAGCAGGTCCAGCACTTGCTTGGTGGTGGCAAAGGCCCGGTAGGTGCACAGGAAGATGGTGACATAGGTGGAATCATTGCCCTTGAAGGCTGACACCAGGTACTCCACCAGCTTCTCCAAGGTCCCGGCTTTTATCGTCCGCACCTTACACGTCTCGTAGAGGTTTAAGGCTGACTCATTCTCAAACTGCCAGGACAGGAGCAGAAGTCAGTGGGCTGGGTGAACACAGACACCATCAAGTGCAAAATGTTCCCAGCAGCCTCACAAGTTCAGGTCTAGGCTGGGATCCCCACAGTGCCTGAAGCTCTCCTAACTGGGAAAGGAAAGCTGAGTCTCCTCAGAGAGCAAACACCAACAACCCTGCAGCTCAGAATTCCTGAGCACTTGGGAAACCCCAGGAAAGGCCTCAGGGTTGCCAAAATCTAGACACAAACTGGAGTTGCCCCATTTTTCAAAATGGGACTGCAGATTGTGCTCCTTCCCAAGCAGCAGAGGGCAACACTGCCTGCTCCCAAACCAATGCATGATTCCCATGGCAGGGAACCATCTGAATCTCCCCTGTGGCAGGAGGAGCCCCCAGCTTACCCCCAGCCAGCGCTGCCCTTTGTTGGCTGTGTGATGGAGCTGCACTTTCCGGAGGGATATGCTGTAGATCACACCATCCTCCAGCTCTTCTCCGATCTCCTGTGTGGAGCTCTGCATGGAAAGACAAGATACACCGTGAGATAAGGAGAGCAAAGCGTGGCAGAGATGCTTTTGTGGCTCCCACGAGGGATCCCAGCAAGCCAAAGGCAGCAGCTGGCTGGCAGTGAGTCTCCCTCACCTGCTCAGAAATGCAAACCAGGTGACACCAGTGTGTCTGGCCAGCTGAGCCTGCCCACAGCGGAGCCAGGACTCTGGGAAGCTGCTCTGGGTCTGTCCCACATCCCCTGGCTCCATGTCTCAGCCTTTCAGCAAAGCCAGGCTGTGCCAGTGCAAGGTGGGACCCCCTCCCCAGGCAGGGAAAGGGGCAGTGACAGCACAGCCCAGTGCCCAGCCCTGGCTGCTCCTCTCCCCACGCCTCTGCCTTTGCCAGGAGGTGACATTGGCTCCTGGTCTGAGCAGTCTCAGTGATGAGGTTCTTGGTTCTGCAGGAACCACACACCCCAATGCACTTCCCTAATAAATAATCACTGTCAAACCCACCAGCTCTGGCAGCGCTGGCCACAGCATGAGGCAGAAATCCAAAACTCAAAGTTGGGGGGAAATCCCAGAGGTGGGATCAGGCACAGCCAGGACCTGTCTGGGCACAGGGCTCAGGCACCTCTGGGTGACAGGCACCCAGCTATGAGGCTCTCATTTCTGCTCTGGAGGATGGAGAGCACCAAAAATTTGGTGAGGAAAGGGGCAGGTCCCCAAGCACACGCCTCCCCCAGCACGGACTCAGCAGCAGCTCCAGCCCCACAAGGACAATTTGGTTCCCTCCTCCTCCTCCTCCCTAACCACGCTCTGCTGAGTCAGTGCCTCCCTTAAGAAGATTTATCCAGATCCTTTCAAACACTGCAGGGATCTCCCCCGCCCTCCATCCCCCTCACCAAATGGCAGGACATGGACGAGCACACACCAAAACCACAGCTCAGCAGAAGGAGAAAATGCCCAAAAGCAATAAACTGGTTAGAGGGGGAGGTGACCATCACTGGGACACAGGGCTGTGGGGACAAACCTCTCCTGCCAGAGCCAGTCCACAGCTTTCCCTGCCCCTCAAAGAGCCCTGAGCGCTGACAACAACACAACACTCACTGAGGAATAAACTGCCATGAAAGGATTTAGGATGGAGGCCCAGAAGTGATGCTGCTCCCTGCAAAAAACCCTCCTCCAAACTGTCCCTGTGATCATGGGGACAGCCACACCCAGGGCCCCAGGCTCAGGAGAGGCAGGAGCAGAACAGAGCACAGGACCCTGAGCTGATGGATCCCACGTGCACCCAAACACTCTTTAACCACCTCCTTTATCAGCACCACCACAGCAGTGGGCACTGCTCTGTTATCACACCCTGCCCAAGCTTGTTAACCACAAGGAATCAAGGCAGGGAAGCACAGCCAGCTCACAGACTAAGGGCAAGCTTGAAAAAGCCTCTCATTCATGGCTGTAATGAATGAGGGCAGAGAATCCCCCTGGGCAGGGTTACTGACTTTTTCACTTTCTGCTGAACCTGCTTTTCTCACTTCATGCCAGATATGGAGAGGTTTGGTTTGCTGAAGTTCAAGGAGTTGTGAGGCTGTGCTGTGAACATCAGGAGCCTTTCCCAGGGCTCACTGGCTCCCAGACCAACCCTGAGAGCACCTGCATGAGGCAGCAGACACCAAACGTCTTTCCTGGCACCTCTCAAGTTCTGTGCTCTGGGAAAAATTATGGCACAAATTTGTGTTCAAGTACACTGCCTTGGGGACTGGCACAGCCTTGGGAGAGGCTGCCAGCACAGCTAAAGCTTTGTGTCCACTCTGGATCAACCATCTACACTGACAGCACCTAACCAAGCTGGCCAAGTTGTCTGTCTTCCACCTTTAGATGCTGTTTCCAAGGAAAAAAAAAAAAGAAAAAAGAGAGAGAGAAAATAAAATAAAAGCCATAGAAACACTTCCCAGTTTGTCCTGGGCTTTTTCCCAGCCTTCATCACCCAACCTGCACATCAGCCTCCCATTTAAGCTGAGAGGAAAGCTCTGGGTCCAGCAGGACTAGAGCCCTGTACAGTCTAACTCAGCAAAGAGATTTGGCTGGGCACTTGTAAACCCCAGACGAAAATATCAAGAAAAATCAGATGCTTGCTGACATGCAATTAAACTCATAAATTAAATCACATAGGAGGAAAAAACCACCTCAGGATCAACCCATGAATCACTGGCAGCTGCTGTGCAACTCCAGTGGAAAGTATTGCCACAACTGTGCAGGGTTTTCACTCTGCACTTCATGTCACGTGCAGGGGCTGCACTCCATTCTGATGTGCATAAAAGCAAATTTCATTTCCTTCCCATATCCAGGACTGTCAGATTCATTCATTTTTTGCCTTGCTGACTTGTGCGATATCCCCCAAAGTTCCCCCTTTGCAAACCACACACGAAGGCCACGGCTTCCCAGCGCTCTGCAGGCTCCTGCCAAGAGCCAGGAGAGCTGCTACACTGGGACATTCTAAAATTTGGCTATTTATATTCCGTGTGAGCTTCCTCTTTCCTACGGCTGCTCCTCCGAGATGCTGATTGTGCATTCCGCGCACGTTGGTTAAAAACCAACCAGGCAAAAAAGCAGTGGCAGGATGGAGCCAGAGGAGCCTCATCCCAACACCTGCACCAAGCACACGTTCCTGCCCTGAGAGATGAGGAGGTGAAGGGGAGCAGGGCAGGGAGAGACTCCAAACCTTGACCTATGCCTTGTGTTTGTGCTGCCACCCAGAATCCTGCACTGACACCGGGAATTCCAGCGAGTCAGCCAAAGCTGAACGCCTTCAAAATGCTCTCTGAAGAGATGAGTGCTGGTAAATATTGCAGCAGTCACTGCTCCCCACATCTCTGGAGTTTTCTGCCTCTCACAAGAAGGGAACATGAGTCAGGCTCAGCCAGCACACAAACCCTCTTCCACCTCAGCCTGAAGGTGAGACACAGGTGAACAGGGATGAATCCAACAGGCCCAGGTTGGATTTTTAAACATCTTAAAGATTTGATGGTTATGGCATCTGCACCTTCCACCAAACTCATACAGCAGCACAGAAGGTGAGATCCAACACATTCTGAGATGGGCACCAAAAGGAAGACACAGAAAAACGAAGGTTTGGTTTGATTTCTCCAGTTCAGTGAGCAATCCTGCTCCTCTCCAACCATCAGGAAAAAGCCTCTGGTTGGAGAGGCACAAGGAAAAGCCACATGTTTAACTCTCCCAGCTGTGCAGAGCAGAGGTTTGTGCAGAAGCAGCCGTGAGTGAACTCTGCAGGAGTTCATCCCTGAAATATGAAACGGGAGATCTGCACCAGATGCTGCCCTGGGCCTGGGGACTGCCTCTTGCAATGGCAGCCAGCCCTGGAGCTCCCACTGATGGTTCAAAGCTCTTTGTGACTGCACCAGGGAGGAATTCCTGCTCCGTGCAACAAACCCTTCTGCTCTGGTGAATGTTCTTGTACTCGGCGTGGTGTCAAACCCCACCTCTGCACACAGAGGATTAATAAGGAGCTCTGAGATGCAGCCAAGGTTCTGAGCCTGGAGGAAGGGTGTGAGGGACCGGAGAGCAGCAGCAGCAGCAGGACTCTGCCTTCGGCTCTTCCCCACAGATGAAAGGAGGGGAAAATGCAAAAGCCAAACAGCAAAGCAAAACATTGGCTTGGGCTCTGCATTTTGAGCTCAGTCACAAAGGTGGTTTTAGCAAGACAGAAGCAAAGTGCAGGATTAAGTGTGAGCGTGGCAGCATCCCCACACTTACACACAGACAATTACCCAACAATTACCAGGTCTTAAGAGCTCTGGTCCTGAGTGCCCTGGGTTAGCACTGGCCTCCAAAGGCACAAAAATAATGAACTGTTAGTGGAAAAAGGTATTAATTTCAGCACACGTGGAAGAGGCACAACTGCTTAAAGTGCTTTTGCTGATGCTCTCTGTACCACAGCTGGTTTAACAATCAAGATATTCGTGTTACTCTGCTCCCTTTTCAGTCCAGTTACACAAAATGCCTGTTCTACAGATAGGTACAGAGCAGCACTGAGTATCTCTGCACCGGGATTTCAAAGCCACAAGAGAGGAGCAGACACTTACCCTGCCCATGGGAAGCCAGGAATGTGTGCCTGTTGGGAATTAACAGTCCCACTGGCTAACGAGACAAGAAAAGGCAGAGCTGAGCCTCAGAGACGTCACCAGGGGTTTCCCATTGAAGCTCCGTGCTTGCACAAGCTCAAAAGAACTCGATGAAAGGTGGAAAAGCCAGAAACAGCAAGTGGGGAGTTGGGTCTTTACAATTCCCAACCCCTTCTCGGAACAATCCCTTCTCACTAGCAAGGGGAAATGGGCCCTTCCAGAAACGAAAGGAACGGGTTCCAGCACAGCCCATGGTGACACCAACCCCAGTTAACTTTCATTTCATCCTCAGCAGCAAACCCTGAACCCCTGCAAGCAACAGCAGCGACTCTGGGACCTCTTATGCAAACCCGAGCGTATGACATTATGTAAAAGGAAATAGGAAAAAAGTCACCCCCGGGTAGTGAAAGGAAAACAAGCTCAGTTCTGTGAAGCGAAGATAAAAGACCGCAAAAGCAGAAGAACCCTCTGTCCTACACGTCCAAAATAAGCACACACAGCACAACACTCTTCCCCATGGGGACCTCCAGGCAAAAAAACCCTGCAGGGGCTGTTCCCCCACAGCTCTGCCTCAAGGGATCTTCCTCTCCTGGCACTCACGGTTTCCTTCCCCTGGCTGTGCTCAGGAAGGCTACAAGGACTACCCAGAGTGGCGAGGAAGCTGACAAACATCCCCTGCTTCAGGGGAGGAAAGGTGCCCACGCTGGTGACTCACTGTCCTTTGGAACAGCAGCAGCCCCTCTGGGGGAAGGAGCACTTCTGCTCCCAAACATCATCCCAGCCATGGTGCCACTGGGGTGGTGCTTTCCAGCTGGGCAAGTTGATGTCCCACTGTCTCCTTCCCCCCTGAGTGCTCCTGTCACTGCTGATGGAGATCAGTCCCCTGCCACAGCTCAGCCCCTGCTCGCCATGCAGAGGTGTCCAGCAAAAAGACACAATTCCTTTGGGTTTTCAGCAAAAAGACACAATTCCTTTGGGTTTTCAGCAAAAAGACACAATTCCTTTGGGTTTTCAGCAAAAAGACACAACTCCTTTGGGTTTTCAGCACTCTCTGCCTTCCTTCCTGCCTGCTCCGAGCTGCCTCAAACCAGGACTGATTCCAACAGCCCTTGAAACACAGCAACAAAAGGGGAAACAGGAAAAGAACAGAAAAAGGGCCAGAAGCTAAAGTTAAACCCACCACGAAAAAGGGGTGGTTTTGCCAGGACACCAGGCCAGTGGCAACAGCTGAGGGTCTGTTCTCTCCCCATCACTGCTGGGCTCCACAGCTGGGCTCTCCTGACTCTGCTCCAGGTGTTTTGGCACGGAAAGCTGTAACTCAGGGGAACAGCCCTGCAGCCAGTGCATCACCCAGCACCAGGATGGGGCACAGAGAGAGGCCACATCACCCCACATCTGCCTCTGTGGGGATCTTACAGCTCCTCCCTGGGGTTTTTGGGTCCTCAGCAGCTCTGATGCTGTGTCTGTGAGCCAGAGGGGTTGCAGGGGGTATCCAAAGGCAGACTTCTCCACCCTGGCAGCTTAGGGAGAAGGGAAGCTGGCAGATCAGTTGCAGAGGCATCTTGTGACTCAAACACAGTGAGTCAGTGGCTGGAGCAAGGATTAGGAGCTCAGTGCCTGGGTCCAGGAGCCAGACAGAGCAGATACACAGGATTCCTCCCCATTTGCTCCTGGTTTACTTTTAGAGAAAACTAAAAGCCTTCTCACATGGAGAGGCTTTTTCATTCTTTTTGTGGTTTGGAAATCAAAGACTCTGCATGTCCACTCCATCCCCAGCCTTCAAGGGCAGGATCAGACCCCTGAGGTGGGGGAATGCAGGGGCTGGGGGATCAGCCTGACAGGGGCACTCCTCAGGGAAAAGCAAATTCCAGCCACAACAGGGATGACTGATGAACTGCAAACCCTGTGTTTCCTACACCCAGGACTGGAAATGACCATCAGCAATTTGTACCCCATACAGAAACACCACAGAGCAGGACACCCTCGTGTCCCCTCCCAGGATGGGATGGGCTCCCCTTGCACACTGTTCGAAGAAAACTGAGTGCAGCAGGTTTTGCTTCCTCTCTAAGTCAATGGAAAGAAAAAAAAAATAGATCCAGCCGACACAGCAGATCTGGCTGTTGCTGCACAGCCCTGTGCTCGTGATGGCCCTGCAGCATCCCTGCCCTGAACCAACACCTCCACAGGGGCAGGCTCGGAGCAGAGGGGCTCAGCCCCCGCTCACAGAGCGACTGCTCTGCCACCGACTCACCCACAGCCCCCGGGGCATTACTGGAAGTGAAACCAGAACGACACGGCTGGTGAAAAACGGTGCATGAAAAATTAATGCAGGTACTGCTCTGCGAGGTTAAATAAAGATCGAGCTGCTCATCCCAGGTCATTTCAGCTCAGAAGAAAAGGTTTGTGTTTTACCAGATGGAACGGAAAAAGCTGTAAAAAACACATGTAACTGAAACAAGCTCAAAAATTGATTGTTTTTTTTTTCTGGGTGTACAGTAGCACCTGGAAGTCACATGCAACACGACAGTTCCCCAGTGCCTTGCTCAAATGTGAATTAAAACATGAGAGGTGTCCTAAAGAGTTCCAACCTAATGCTACTCTATCGATTCCAGCTCTGAAGCAGGGCCCTGGTGCACCAAATGTGTTATTTCTGCAGCAGCACGAGCTGCCAGCTGTATTGGGAAAGGGATGGAGGTGAGGCTGGCACTCAGAGCTGATGTTCCTTGAAACTGATTGGAACTGTCACACCTAAAATGTCAATCCTGGCTCCACATGCTCACCAGGACACACAGACTTGTTCCTTGTGGCAGATCCAGGGCAGTGCTTGTCCTTTGCATGCATCAGCACCTGCAAGTGACCTCACCTTCACTAAAGTCTTTACATTCCAGAGATGCAAAACCTTAAATACTCTCCAGCTCTTAGCCCATGTGCCAGCCCAGACAGCAAAAAAAAATTTGTCTTAAGAAGTATCAGTTGCAATAAAAACCAGTTCCTTTTATCAAACCTGCCCCTTGCCCTGGCACATCCATGCCTGCATGAAGAGCTCACCTGGGCACACACCTGCAGCACGAGCAAGGTGGGATATGCAGGAAGGGCAAAGCAAAGATCACAACTGCCAGGTGTAAAACACCAGCCCAGCCCCAGGAGGAGACTTTCAGCCCTCCCATGCCGTGCTGAACCATCCCACTGGTTCCACACTGACATTCCCAGAGTTTCACCACACAGTATTCCCAAGCAGTCTGGTTAAGCTCTAAATCTCTGTACAGCTTGCAGAGGAGCAGAGACAGCAAAGTCACATCCCCCTGCAATTTTGAAGGTGCACATATTGGGCTGTCCAAAACCCACAGCCCTGCCTGGCAACACTGTGGCTGACACAAACTGCACCTTTCCCCTCCGTTTCCATTTGAACAAGGTTAATTTCCATTTAGCTGAGACACATCCTTAGCTTAGATAAGCTGAACTGAAATAAGCCCCAGTGCAATAAACGTGTCCACCCATGTGTTTACTCTGCCTTACGTCAGCTCACATTCCCTCCACCAAACCTGTGTGACCGAACATGGGCAAAGCCCACAAGCCCAGACATTTTGGGGCCCCCCTTTTTACAATGCCATGGCCACAGGCAGTGCAGAGCAGGATGCCCCCAGCCCAGCCTGGCCTTTGGCACGCTCTGCCAGCCGGATCAATGGCACCACTGTGCTCCTGGGGCCGCCCAGGGGCTCGCAGCGCCAGTGGCACAGGGACAGGGACAGGAACAGGGACAGGCTCGCCCATGGCTCGCTCTTTGTGTGCGTGTCTGCACCAGGGTGACCCAGTAAACAGCTGAAGCAGAGAAAATGCAGGAACAATCCAGCGCAGGGAGGCAGAGAGGGGCTGACGGTGAAAGGACTGCAGGAATAAATGCGAGGCTTTGTTCTGCGGTCGTGCCCTCCGCGCCCAGCTCCCACCCCGGCCGGGATGACGCTCGGCTCCTCCATTTGCTGCTGCCTTGTGCTTCCCGGGATCAGCCAGGCTCGTCCCAGCCTCCTCCTGACACCCACAGCCCCAGCGTGTCCCAGCACAGCCCAGCTGTGGCTTTCAGGCATCCCCTTGGCTCTGCTGAGATCCTCCCCTTGCACAGCACCCCGCTACTCGTTCCCCTCCCTGCGAAGCCCGTGGGAAGGTGGAAGAGGGAAGAGTCTCTTCTGCTTTGTAATCAACGAAATCTCACCTTGGGAGTATTACTTACACAGGTGTCAGCGAGGCAGGAGTGCTACACGAGCAGGTGTCAACAAGCCGACACCTGGGGGGTGCAGTCGGGATGCTCTGCCAGCTCCAAGTGATTGCCACACCGAGGCAAATGAGATTTTACAATTAACTGGCACCTTTGGGGCAAAAACAACTGGAAAAGGATAAAAATCACGCTGAACACACACACCAGAGCCTCAGCAGTGAGGTTGGTGCTGGGTGTGCCAGATCTGCCCCACAAACACTGTGGGTGTCCAGGCAGGGAGGATGAATTCCCTCCCCAGACCCTCAGCTCTGCACTGTAGGTGTAGGTTTGGCCATGGACCACGTCAGAGCAGCTCAAACACCACCCAGGTGCCTGTTCCTCCTGGCCACAGCACCTTGGGGAGCTGGCACAGGGATGTTCCCAGTCCTACTCATCTGTTCCTGCTCATCCCCCAGGATTAGCAGCCAGAGGTGAGCACTCCTGCAGCTCACCCTCCCGTTTAATAAAATTATTCTGGGGGACACACCCTGGGATAGCCAAAGAGCTGAAGTGCACAGTGACCTTGGGGCAGCACCAATGTGGAGAGGGCAGAAGTGCCCACCTTCCTTCCCTGACTCCTTTCCTTTGATGTTCCCTGCATTAAGACAGGTTAAGCCTCAAACAGAGGCCCCCAGAGCTGACTTTTCCTGAGGAACACACCAAAATCCATGGGAATGAGGACTGGGAGAGATGGAGTTTGTAGAACACCCCCCCCAAGAAGCACCTCAGGGAACAAGTGTTTGTTATGACACTGGGGTGATGCATAGCTCCACTGTGAGTCACCCCAGCACTGCCAGGGAAGAACCAGCCAGGCCTGTCCTGCCTTCGTGCCAGCTCTCACTGTTGCAACCGGGACTGAATCGAGTAAACCACATTGTCTAGAAATCCAGTAATCCCAGTGACTGTCAGCAGCGAGGGGCACCGCCAACACATGGCTCAGCACTGCTCCTGGTCAGCACAACTGCAGCTGGGAACAGCTAGCCACTCAAAATAGAACCAAAAGCAAACACAGGGCAGCATCTGGAGGAAAGCTGGGCTGCTTTAAGGTGATAAACCAACCTGAGTGTTGGCTTGGCCTGGACAGTCTGCAGTGATTGTGGGGTCACAGCACGGGAGGGTTGGGGGTGACACCATCAGCCCCAGCTCACATCCCAGAGCCTGCCAGCTGCAGGCCACCCTTTCAGACACCTGTCTGACCTGAATCCCCAGGGTTTCACCCTAAACTGGAAGGTGAGGTCCTGAACCCCCCCAGCCACATGAAGGTGGTGCCTCAGCATCCATGCTGCCTTCCTACAGCTGAGCTTTGCCCCTGCCGGTCCCAGGCAGAGCTTTGGCTAAACCCCGGTTTCCTGAAGTCAGTTCCAGCTCCTAGAGGTGAACCCAAAGCAAACACATAATTTCACAAACACACACTGGCTGGAGCAGGAGCCTGGGGCAGGCTCTCAGCTTTGCAGTCTCCATGGAGACCCAACCGCTGCAAAGAGCGAGCAAAGGCTGCGTGGTTTTGCTCCATCACACGAAAAGAAGTTCTGGCAGGACGGGTAGCGAGCCCTTTGCAAAGCAGGTTTATACACAAGCCCTCGGTTCAGCTGCTGGAGTGTGGTTAGCAGAAAGCAAAGCTGCTCTAAAAATAATGCCTCAGCATTCCAGATGAAGTTGCCTCCGATGAGTTTCCTCTCCAATCTGCTCTGTTTGCAAGTTAGAACAACTTTTTTTCCCCTCTCCCATCAGCTCTAAGGACTCGGCTGGTGCCTGGCAGCCGGAGCCGTCCCCATCCTGCCCCTGCTGATCCCGGGGCTCTCCAGGGAGCTGCTCCCACCAGCCCCACGTGCAGAGGGAAGCCGCCCTTTCCCGTCCCAGCATGTTTCTGACAGCAGAGCTCATCCAAATACCAGCGGTGCAATGAAAACAAACCGCTGTGGAGCCAGCCGAGGCGAACGGGCCACGCCAGGAACCTCTGTGTGTGCTCCATCTCCAGCTGCCACATAACTCCTGACCCCAGGTGGAGGGAACTCGGTGTTATCTAATGTAAAAGTGCTGCCCTACAAGAACCCGCGCCAGCACAAAACCGGAGAGGTGATTTGCATAACATGACAAAAACAAACCAAAGCCAGGTGAGAGGGACGGAGGTTGGAGGTGCTGCAGAGTCACCATTCACTGCTCTCAGCACAGCCCACGCTGCACATGCTGAGAAATGGGAAAGGACTTTCCTGGCATTGCTGGCAGAGCTGTTCCATGGGTTAAAGAGCAAAAGGCCCGTCCACAAACGCCCTTCTGCAAACACCCTGTGCTAACTGAGTGCCCAGGGCAGCCCTGCAGCTCTGCCCCTGCTCCCACCCCCTCCCCGTGACTCCCTTCAGGCAGCCCGAGGAGCACTGGGATTACTGGGATTACTGGGATTACTGGGATTAGTGCTCCGTGCCCGAGCTCAGCACTCCCTTTCCCCAATGACTCAGGAGCAAAGTCCAAATGTGCCGTTCCTGGGACTGCTGTGACGTGCAGGTGAGTCCCCACCTGGGCAATCAGACAGCTGATAACTGGAGTATCCCAACATCCCAGCCCTTCCCTGCTGCTGGCGTCCCCAGGAATGCCCCAGCCAGAGGCTGCCACAGTTTCAGCGTCATGCCTCTTCCAAACCCCACTGCCAGCATCACCTTTCAGCCCATAGATGCTTCTCTCTGCAAAACAAAGGTCCCACAGACCCCTGGAGTAACAAACACACATTTGGGACCAGCCACAGATGCTGCTGTGGGATCTAACCCACACAAACAGCACCAGATGAACGCATTAACCCAGAAAAGGAGTAATCCCACAACTCAACTCTTTCTCCCCAAGGCCACAGGGATGTTTCAAACCCCAAACCTCCTCACCCAGACCCTGCAGGTGCCATCCCACCAAAGCAATGCACAAACTCTGCCTCGCCATGAGCTGTGCTGGAGCCCCCCGGGGCCCCCGCCAGCAGCTCAGCCAGCTTTGTATCCAAATCCTGCTCCTTAGCAACCACATTTTTTTCCCCCCTCTTGCTGAGTCCGTGGGAGATGAAGAAATATTTGAGAACTGAGACAGCCCTGCTGCAAGGATATATTTAAATAAAAGGATTGTGTCCGTTTGAAAGGCAGTCATTAGGCAGCTGTGGAGATAAGGGCGTTAGAAAAAGTGTGAGCAGGGCATACCCAGCTCTTAAATGTGGTCTGGAGTGACCTAAATAAGCTTTTTCCTCCTTCAATTCACTCCTCTGGGGGACACAGTGCCTGGTTAGAGAGCTGGGAAGGGAGATGGAGGAGCTGCTGGCCAGAACAGCTCAGGGAGCCCTAAAAACAGGTCATGGTCTGGTCAAGTGTGGGGTGGACACAGCCAGCCCCCCAAATCCCAAAAAATGGTGGGTGACAGCAAAACGAGACCCATCCCTGCAGGCACAGCTGGCCTGATGTTCCTTTTGCTCATCACACCCCAAAGCCAGGCACAGGGAAGTGGGGAAATACTCCAAGACTGCATTTACTGCCTGGTCATGCCACCCTGACAGCCAGAATAAAGAGGCAGCAGTGGAGCAATAGTGTGATCTGGGACAAGGGGCTGAAGCACAGAGGTGGCCTGGGGGGTGGTTTGCCCGTTCAGCCTGTGAACAAACACAGATTTCAGTTTCCAGGGCTGCCAGTCTGGTACTAAACCCACTAAAACCTCAGTGAGACCCCAGTATGGGGATCCCCACCCTTATGGAAACATGGCACAAAACAATTATCACACAAACACATTTGGGAAGCTTCTCTCCAGCTTCTCTCTAATCATATCAAATAATAATAAAAAAAAATCCCTCCCACCTCTGTTAGTCCCACCCTGCATCAGCCACCAACAATCAGCATCCCAGCCTGCTCCAGGCCTCACCACAGGCTCCAAACCTCTCTGGAAGGGAGCCAGAAGGCAGGTCCCCATCCAAGAAATACCAACAGATGATGTTCATCTGGCAAATTGCAAGGGACATATCAGGTTGTGCCTGGGGGAGGAGAACAGGCTGAGAGAAAAGGATCTTGTTCCAGAGGCACCATAGGAAGTGAAAAGAAAATGGCTTTTAAGAGATATCTTTGTCTCTCCCTCCCAGCTGTAAAGAACAAGCACTGACCTACAAGGCATCTGGGCTGAGCAATTCAAGTTTTCAAGAGTTCATTTAGAAACTAAAAATCTCCTAATTGTTCAGACAACAAACGCAGCCAGAATTGCAAGGACGTGGGCTTTTTTTAGAAGAGTCAGCCCAGCCTCATCAGAAACTTCATTAAAGTTTCAGTCTGTGTCATCTGCAGTGGTTTTTTAGCCATTCCTGGCCAGCAGGACCAGGAGAGCCACCAAATTCACGCTGTGGCTCCTGCTGGACTGGAAGGACTGACACTCACTGCTGAATATGGAACGGATTGGATCTGAAAAGGTCAAAGCAGAAGGTCTGCAAAGCTGCTCTGTCAATCCCCCACTCGAGAGAGTCAGTTTAAATTTTCCATCCCCCGTGGTTAAAATCACGGTGAGAACACTTGGCTCTCCCAGGAGGGCTCGGAGTGACGCCTGCTGATCGATACCGTTGCTGTGGGATACAGGCAAAGTCTTCCCTGCTGCCATCCCCAGGGCTCAGCGAGGGCCAGAGTGAGCCACATCCCCTGCAGCAGCTTTCCAGGGATCCTCCATTCCCTGTGGGACCACACTATCCACCCACGAGCTGCCAAAACCCAGCACAGCTCCCTTGGGCAGAGGTGACAAAGGTCCCACCACGTCCTGGGGACTGTCACTGTCAGCAAAACACTGCTGGTCCCTGAGGGTTCTTACTCAAATAATCTGCCTTCTCCTCTCAGTGTGCATCTACAACTCTGCCTAAAGACTGCAACCCCACTAGGCCACCACAGTTGTCACAACAGTGACACATTTTTCCCTTTCCCCAGCCATGCAACAAAAACCCTGCGCATCCCAAAGCTGCTCAGGAGGCTGTGGGTCACCGTGCACTCTTCTGGGATGCCCCTTTTCTCACCATCACTTGTAAACAGATAAAAAAAAGAAGGAATTTCTGAAAACCCTGCACATCCCAAAGCTGCTCAGGAGGCCGTGGGTCACTGTGCACCCGTCTGGGATGCTCCTTTTCTCACCATCACTTGTAAACAGATAAAAAAAGAAGGAATTTCTGAAAACCCTGCACATCCCAAAGCTGCTCAGGAGGCCGTGGGTCACTGTGCACTCCTCTGGGATGTCCCTTTTCTCACCATCACTTGTAAATAGATAAAAAAAAGAAGGAATTTCTCTGTCCGAGAAAACGAGTGGATGCTGGGGCTGTGTTCAAACCATTCCCCAGCACAAAGCCACGTACAGCCCAGGGCAGAAATAAAGCAAAGACAGTTCAGGAGGAGTCTGTGCCACGCTCAGGTGAGCAGGGCTTTGCTCAGCGGGACCATGCAAAGCCTCCCTCAGCCCTGACACTTTTCCCTGATATCCACATCGCCCAAGATGCTCCAAATTCTCTCCAGCCGGGGTCCATGGAGCCAGGCAGGCTCTCCCCGGGATGAGAGGAGCTGCACCATCCCCTCCTTCCCCTCCTCTCCTCCCCCTGCTCTCGCTCTCCCTGCCAAAATCGCGGCCCCTCCGCCTCCCGGAGCGGCTCGGGCCGCCGAGCCTGGACTTCCTGCCAGGCATAACACGAACCAGATGATGTGCTCCACAGCATGTCAGTACGCCCACCCCCAGGAGAGGCGAGCGGGGAGGGAAAGCTGGATGGAGCTTTCCTGAACTCTCTGCAGAGCTGAGCAGCCGCTGCCACCGGGCCAGGGGTGAAGCGGAACAGCCGAGCCTGAGCTCATCCCTTCCTGGCCCTGGCTGAGCAGGACTTTCCATCACAGGTTGTGGGGTTGGATGTTTGGGAGAAGGAGCCATTGCCCTCCCCAAAACACTGGCTGCCCTCAGCGGGTATCTGCACAGCGACTCAAGAGGCTTTAGTGGTGATTCCCCCCCTCCACCGCCCCCCATTCCAGCGGGAAGCATCCAGAGCAGCACATCTGCAGCTGGCTCTAAATCCCAGCAAAGCCAGACTTGCTGACCCTCTCTGGAATTAACCCCTGCGCCGCCAGGGCTGCGGTTTCTGAGCAGCAAAAAGCCGCTCCTGACACACACACCGTTCATTCCCAATCGGGACACTCCCTCCCCAGCGGTGACGATCAACCCTGGCCAAGATAAAAGGCTCGGCTCTGACTCAGATTGTTTCGGGGTGCCTCCACATGCAACTGCCATCAACAAAGCACTCGGGCCTCGCTGGGACCAGCCTGGCTTTGAACCACCCGAGCTCGAATCCAAACAAGCACAAATATTTTTGCATCCTCCAGGAAAGTCCTCCCAATGCCCGTAACCTTCCCAGAGGACACTTTTGTGGTTTGGACGAGCCCGGAGCCTTTACAAGCAGCTCAGATCTGAGCCGACTCCTGCCTCCGGCAGCCAAAGTCTCAAATGAAATATTAAAAGCCCGAAGTTTTTACAATCTGCCCCTTTTCCCTGGGTGCCCGGAGGGAGAGCATCTGGTTTCTCCCTACAGGGCCTGGCAGCTGCCTGCCAGTCCTCGGGGGCACAGGGATGCACATAAAAAAAAAAAAAGTAATATATATATATAAAAAGGCCAAGCAGGGACACCCATTTAATCAATAAAATGAAACACCTAAAGTACCTAAAGGGGCCTACAAGAAGGCTGGAGAGACTTTTGCAAGGGTCTGGAGTGATAAGGCAAGGGGGAATGGTTTAAACTGGAGGAGGGTAGATTTAGATTAGATGCTAGAAGAAATTCCTCTCTGTGAGGGTGGCGAGGCACCGCCACAGAGTGCCCGGAAAAGCTGCCCCATCCCTGGAGCGATCCAGGCCGGCTTGGACGGCGCTTAGAGAAACCTGGGATAATGGGAGGCGTCCCTGCCCATGGCAGGGGGTGGGGAAAGATAATTTTTACGGTCCTTTCGAACACAAACCACTCCGTGATTCTACGTAACAGAATTCCGAGAAACTCTCTGTGGGGTGCCCACAATCCGGGCCACGCCGCCAGCGAGGCGGAGCCCCCAAAGCAGCGAGGGGCGCGCATCTCAGCATCCCCAAACCCTGCTCAGCATCCCCAAACCCTGCTCAGCATCCCCCAAAACCTGCTCAGCACTCTAAAAACCCTGCTCACCTAAACCCGGCTCAGCACGCCCAAACCCTGCTTAGCACCCCAAAAACCCTGCTCAGCACCCCCCAAACCCCGCTCAGCATCCGCCAAACCTCGCTCAGCACCCCTTAAACCCCGCTCACCTAAACCCCGCTCAGCACCTCCAAACCCTGCTCAGCACCCCCCAAACCCCGCTCATCCAAACCCTGCTCAGCATCCCCCAAATCCCGCTCAGCACCTCCAAACCCTGCTCAGCACCCTCCAAACCCCGCTCACCACCCCCCAGACCCCGCTCACCTAAACCCTGCTCAGCACTCCCCAAACCCCGCTCACCTAAACCCCGCTCAGCATTCTCCAAACCCCGCTCAGCACCCCCAAACCCCGCTCACCTAAACCCCATTCAACACCCCCCAAATCCCGCTCACTTAAACCCTGCTCAGCACCCCCCAAACTCCGCTCATCCAAACCTTGCTCAGCACCCCCAAGTCCCGCTCACCTAAACCCTGCTCAGCACCCTCCAAACCCCGCTCAGCATCCGCCAAACCCCGCTCAGCTAAACCCTGCTCAATACCCCCCAAACCCCGCTCACCCAAACCCCGCTCAGCATTCTCCAAACCCCACTCGGCACCCTCCAAACCCCGCTCAGCACCCCCAAACCCTGCTCACCCAAACCCCGCTCAGCACCCTCCAAACCCCGCTCACCCAAACCCCGCTCAGCACCCCCAGACCCCGCTCTCACCTCCAGCGGCGGCAGGTCGGGGTCGAGCTGCGTGAAGCTGTGCAGCACCACGGGGCTGCTCTCACCGGCCACCTCCAGCCTGACACCGCCCCAGAGGCTCCGGGCCCGCCGGCAGCCCTCGAACATCCTCTCGGGGCCGGCGGGGACATGGTGCGGCGGGCTCCGGCGGCGGCTCACCATCGGCGGGGCCGCCGCATCCCCGGCCCCGCACCCCGCCGCCGGCCCCGCCAGCCCCCCCGGCTGCCCGGGGAGCCGCAGCGGGGACGTGGGGGCGATGCGATGCGATGCTCGGTGGGGAGCGGAGCGGAGGGCAGCGGTGCGGGAGCGCCCGCAGCAGCGGGGCAGGCGCCGGGAGCCCGCAGCCGCCCCCGCGCAGCGAGAGCGGGGCTGATGTCACGGCGGGGCCGGGACGGAGCCGGCTCGGCTGTAAACCAGGCACTGGATTTCCTCCCGCAGCCTCCGCCCGCCCCCGGGGGCCGGCCCGGCGCGGCTCGGCCCCCTCGGGGAGGGGGGACGGCGACACGGGAGGCGTGAAAAGCCCCGAGGCCACAAAAAGGGGCGAGGATGCTCGTGGGGGCTGCCCGAGCCCCAGGTGGGTGTAACCGGGGTGTTACAGTTGATGGGAGGAAGCGAAGTCACACAGGTGACAACGGCTCTGGGAGAGGAGCTTTGTGTCGCCAGGTGCTGTGAAGCACCTGGGCTTCACACACCACTAGCCAGAGAGAAGGTGTTAACTGCGAGCGAGTGAATATCATCAGCACGTGTTTTCATCCCAGGATTATCTCAGCACCCCCCAGGCCCTCGCTGGCCACAGCTGTGGCTCGGTCACAGGCAGTGTCCCCTGCCAGATGATGTGACCCCACATGAGTCACTGCCAGACCTCCATGCACAGCGGGGATCAGGGACCAGGGCACCTGCTCTCAGCCCAGCAGGGGCTCTGGGAAAGCAAAACGAGCCTGGGGGACAGCAGGGCTGCAGATCCCACTTTAGAGAACCCCTACGACACAATTTTGTTTTCGGAGGCAGAGAGAAACGGGCAAACCTGTTTGTCATTCATCAGCCCCCTGCGCTGAGCACAGCGTGCTCCAGCCCTCCCCTGCTCTTCCCCTTCCCTCCTCACACACTGCTGAGAAACTGCATCACAGGGCCCGGGCAGTTGCTGCTGACACCACCAAAACCTGGACTTTCATGCCTCAGCTCCCTCTGCAGCTGAAATAACACCAGCCTCCCAGGGCCCTCCAGCTTTATTTCCAGTGAGGACGCGGAGCCAAGGCTCGCATGTCCAGCTCTGCCCAGGGCACCAGCAGCGCCTGCCCAGGCAGGAAGGGATTAACAAAGCTGCCAGGCTGTGATAGGCTTCAAACTGGAAAGTTTACCAGGCAGAAGGATGAGCCAGGACAACATGGCCATTGTCCTGCTTTATCTGGAGCCAAAGAGGTCAAAGGGGACTTCCTGGACACCCTGGGAAAGGGGACCCAGCCTAGCAGCAGGGCCTTGCTCTGCCCGTGGCAGCCCCACATCTTTGGGGGCAATACACATTTTAAGCCTGCCCAGGCACAGAGATCGCTGGGCAGTCACCCTGCAGTGCCAGGTGGGTCACTGGAGCTCTCTGCCCTGCAGGAGGATGAGATGCTGCTCCTGCATTGGTGTCCCAGCCCCACTCACACGTCACGCAGGAACCACGTGGCGCTGCAAGATGTGCTGAGAAACTCAGTGCTGTGCATCACTTTGCTCAGGATGTGCTAAAATCAGAGGCAGGGACCCTGTTTTCCAGCAGAAATCAGTGCTGCCTCTCTGGGCTGTGAAATACTTGGGAGGGAGACTCTGCTTTGCTTCATGTTTGAGTCTCAGGGCAGAGTTATCACAGCCCACCCCTGGAATAGCTTGGCACCGCTCGAGTGCACACAACAAACAACAGCACCACTCATTTTCAGCTGGCAAAGCCCTCCCAGAGCCTCCAGCTTCGTCTGACCTCTGCAGAAAGATGCAGCTCTGTTTGATGGGCAATTTTCACCATCCCTCGGTTGACCACTAAAGATGGTTTCAGGGGAAAAACACTTCTGATAATGGATAATAAATAATATAAGGCAGGAAGGCAACTGCAGGGGTTTAAAAATAGCCAGCCAGTTTCCTTTCTCCTCTCTTGGGAACCTTCTGGGTCTGAAAAGCAAAACACTCAAAGCGGGGTCAGGAGCCCAAGTTCAGGATGTTTGCTCTGCATAGCTCACCCCAAACACTCAGCCGTCAGGGGCAAGGCTCTTGAAAAATCATGAGATTCAAAACAAATAACTTTTCAGGGCTTCTTATCTGCCTCTAAGCACTCAGCTGAAAGGGAACAGGCAGGATCACACCCCCAGGTTTCCCTCCAGCACCCTTGAAGGTCTAGAAATTGTTGCAAAATGTGATTAATTGACATGCACGTGACTTCGGGGATTTAAGAAAACGATCAATGCTCGAGTGACTCATTAAAAAAATATACTGTCAATTTGCACTTGGCAAACTCAGCAAGAAACTTTTCACAACACACTGAGCTTTTTGATGTCATCTGTAAATGTCCCATGGACTCTGGCAGGCCAAGGAATTGGGTGCTGTGGGAAATCCAGCAATTTTTGTCTTTCCACAATTCTGAAATCAGCTCCTGGCTGGATAAACACAAACCAACACCAGAACAGCTCTGCTGCAGCCTTTCCTGCATGGTCAATAATGTGGAGAGGGTAACACAGAGAAGCTTTTGAAAACTTTAAGCAGGTTTTCTGCTTGGGGAATCAATTTGGGTCAATCTGTTACAGTCAGGACCTGCAAAGTCAGACCTCAGTTAAAAACTGGGCTCAGCCTGGACCCTGAATTGTCCCTCCCCAGCACATGGTGTCCGAGCATTCCCTCAGCTACATCCTCCAGCCTCTCTTTGCTTTCATCTCCCTGCTCTGCTGCTGATTGGGCTTTCCAGCATCAGAACCCACAGTGACCCAGTTCTCAGTGTTGCTGTGGGGTTTTTATCCCCATCAAGCTGCCCACCCCAAAGCATGGCTCACAAACACTTCCACAGGAGCTGCTCCTGCCAGGCATCAGCTGCCTGCAAACACCCCAGGGCACTGCCACCACCCCCAGGGCACTGCCACCACCCCCAGGGCACTGCCACCACCCTGACAAACCCGTATTCTCTCTGAGCCTCAGTGAAGCCACAGCAGGACCGATGCCAAGAGCTGCAAAGAGCTGATCTCAGCCCTGAGCATAGAGGGCAGGAATCACCCTCACCACCTCCAGCTGAGCCCCTCTGCAGCATCACACCCCTCCAGCTTCCACTGCTGGACCAGCCAGGGACCCAGGACCCAAAGCAGCAGCCTCTGAGGGGAACTGGGCTGCTTTATGGGGAGTTTCAACATGATCTGGCCTCTGTCCCAAGCTCTGGCACCAGCTCACAAGGCGCGTCCGTGTCAGGCTCTGACATGGAGCCCTTAGCACTTCCTTCTATTGTGCAGCTGGGGAAACCCTTTTTCTTGCTGTTTTTAAGGCATTTTATAGGAAAAGTGCTACCTAGTTACAGGAATTACTAACTGAAGGGTAGGCATTATGTGCTAGATCAAAACTTTTTGGGAATTCCAGTTTTAATCGGTAAAAAGTTTTGTTTTCACCGCCCAGGCTCAGCTGGAAGGTTATTTTATAATAGTAATAATAATAATAAAAATCCAACAGTAAACAACCAGTACTATCTCTTCCACTTCAGGATGAGGAGCAAAGCTTGTGGAAGAAGGGAAAATGATGCCACTGCTCCGTTCATACAATCTGTACAGAGATGTGAGATTGGATCCCCCCCCAAATTTGGGGATCAACAGATCTCAGACCCTCACCTCCCAGCGTGATCAAAGCCCTGATTTAACCAGATTTGAGATGAGAGCCACCCACCACTTGCCACAGGTTACAGCAGGCATGGATTTTGGGAGGTTCTCTGCTGAATATTTCAGATCCAGGGCAGTTGGATCATTCAGCCTCCAGGTTTTGAGTATTTCTCAGGGCCTTTTTTGACAGCTCAGGCACTGTGAACTCTTTGTGCTGGCAGGGAGGAAGGCTGGCTCGGGTTCTCCTGCCCTTTGTGTCCCTTCTGGCAGGGACAGCCCTTCCCCAGCTGCAGCACCCCCTGCTCCCCTCGCCCCCTTGGGCAGCCACCGATCCGGAGCCGGGTTAATTCGGGAGCACAGCTCTCCTGCACACCGAGCATTAACACAGCCAGGCAAGCCCCTAATTACTGTCAGCTCCTAGCAGAGGAAGCACAGCAAATCCCCGGGCAATCAGGATCTAAAAGTCTCCATCCAGCTATTCTGTGTTTCATTTCCTGCAGCCCCTGTGCACAGCTGGGCTACGGCATCTCCTGCCGAGGCTGCCGGCTCCTGAAGCTCAGCAATTATTCCACAAGAGACTCAAGAGATTGCAGGAATATTTCTTCTCCTCCATCCTGCTCCTCACACCACCCCTGTGGCCGTAGCAGAGTCACAGATTTTTTTGGAGGGTTGGCTTTTTTTTTAGAGTCCACCAGGTTTGGGTTGGAAGGGACCTTAAAGATCTCATTCCATGGGCAGGGACACATTCCACCATCCCAGGGTGCTCCAACCTCATCCAGCCTGGCCTGGAACACTTCCAGGGATGGGGCAGCCACAGCTCCTCTGGGAACCTGTGCCTCACAGAGAATATTTCTTCCACATATCTAATCTAAATCCACCCTCCTTCATTTTGAAGCCATTGCCCCTTGTCCTGTCACTCCAGACCCTTGTCCAAAGTCCCTCTCCAGCTCTCTTGAAGCCACTTTATGCACTGGGATGCCAAGATTGCCCCAGAGCCTTCTCTTCTCCAGGCAATTTATCAATTGTTTGAGGAGTTTCCATTAGGGCATCAAGCAACAATACAAACCTCTGTTTTTCAAACTTTCTGACCTCTAAGAGCTCATCAGAACAAGGCAAACGTGAGGTGGGGGCAGATCAAGCCACTTTCTCAGAAAGAAGTGACCACAGCACGCTTGGGGCGGGCACTTCGCAGCAAAGAAGAAAATACTCAGAAAATTAAGCGACAAGATACAGCTGTGAATATCAAAACGCGCCCAAAAAGCTGAACCAGCAGGGCCCAAGGTGTGAAAAGCACCAAGAGACCTCAGAGGGTTTTGCAGGGCACTGCTGGCAGGGGATGCAGGGACCAAAGCTGATGCAGCTGTTTCAGGAGGATCACAAGACACCCAGTGAGTTTTGTTGGGGACTATCCCCACACCAGGAGAAAGCCGCAGCTCCCTTTTTCCCTTTCTCATTTTCCCTTTCTCCACGTGGCTCTCCAGCCCAGGCAGGCACTCCCAGGAGTGCAGAGTTCAGCAGGCATTAAGCTGCTGCAGCCTGACACGCTGCAGACACACCAGAGCCCCTCTGCTAAGGACTATTATTTCTTGAGCTGTTTGTCTTTAAAGGCAGCTTTTATCTCCCTATCACCTTTCTGCCAGAATGTTTCAGTCAGCTCTTTTAACAAATACCACCTAAGGTGCTTGCAAGCAAAAGGAAAACAGGAAAAACATTTCTCCCTGTTGCTTAGCAATCAGTGTGTGGCGAGTTCAAGCCTCCCAGGTGCTCCGTTATTGTAATTTCCATCCTTGCTTGCCTGGCTTGTCTGCAGAACAGCCAAGGAAAGGAAAACCACTGGTGGAAAAGAGGGGAAAGGTTATGGAACCACAAAATATTTGCAGGGAAAGGTGGGAATAGGTGTAGCCCCTCAAGATAAGGGAAACTCATTTCTGAAATCAAGCTGTTCCTTCTCATCTGCCAGAAAAATTAAATGAAATAGTGAGATTTCATTCTATATTGAAAACACACATCCACCACCTGGGTGGATACAGAACAGAGCAAAGCCCTGGCTCTGCTCACCTTTCAAAAACACATCCAAGGGCAGGCAGTGCAATTTTCCACCCCCAACAAGCAGCCAGAACGACACGTTCAGCTGAATCGTGTAAAAGGAGAATCCCAGAAACGAGAGGCTCTGGCAACTGATCCACGGAGAAATCCCAGTGGGTAACAGAGAAACTTTGCTTGGCAGAGCAGCTCTTCCTCCTCCTCAGCTCCTATCCCAGCCCTGCTCCCACCTGTGCCCTCCCTGGTGGGCTGAGCTGCAGGGACAGGTACACCCCCCTCACCTGTGCCACATCACAGATGGGGAATTTGTGCATCCCATAGGAGAGCAGCTTTATTCCCACTGGTTCTCCTGGGCTAGGGAAGGCCAGGAGAGGCTCCCCCTGCCCTCTGCCCAGGTGACAGCACGTGCAGGGCATCACTGAGCACCTGGGGACGTGCTCTGAGCCCACACTGCTCGTTCTCCCTGGGGACAGCGATGCAGGCTGGTGTCTGTGTCACCACCCCAGCACGCTCAGACTCAGCTCCCTGAACCTGAGCAGCACCATTCACTGCCCTGCTGCTGCAAGGATGTGCCTGGACACACGTAGGGCAGGGAATGATGCCACAGAGCTGCTGAGAATTCCAAGGGAAAAGTGATGCCATGGCACAGGCACAGGGAAGAAGCACATTGAGTTGATACCTTGCTCAAGATTAAATTATATTCAAAGGCCAGCTTAAAAATGGAGCCAAACAGGTTGCAAGGTGCTGAGTTGATCTGAAGGGATTTGAACAGATTTGCACAAAGTTATCCCAGGATAGGAATAAGGTGGAACAGATTTAAGTGCCAGATCATGGGAATAAACAAAGCAACAGCAAACACACAACATTAATAACACCAATAAACAACTGAGATTACTGAAAATAAGAAACCCAGTTAAACAGGAACAAAGCCCCTTAAGAAGGGATGTGAGAAGGATGTTCCAACAACGGTCCTGTATCTCCTCTGACCGCACAAACGTCAGGGAAAGCATAAATCAAAACCCAGACACGTCGGGAAGCTGCAGGAAAGCTGACTTGATCTAAAGTGAGGAGTGAAACCTTGGAGCCAGGCTCCAGCAGAGTGAGGAGCTGATGTGATTGAAAGTGAGCAGCCAAGAGAAGAGCCAGAGGGCCCAGAAGAGCCGCAGGGATGAGGGAGAGGAGCTGCAGGAGGAGCAGCAGCAGGAGAGACGTCCGGCAGCTGGAGCAGCAGTGCTGACACTGCGCGGCCCCTGCCAAGTCACTGGGGCCAAATTCACCATGGGCTGGGCAGGGACACAGTGAGTGCACATGAAAACATTCTGCTGTAACAGCCTGAGCACACACTTACTGGTGTTGGCCACGTGAGAGTCAGGAAAAGGGGCTGGAAGGAGCTGGAAAGGGAAAGTTTCACTGCCCAGCCCTGAGCCGGCGATTGCAGAGATGAAACAAACAGTGACATGGCTGAAAAGTCAATTAAGAATTGGAAAAGTCTGTCAGTATTCCCAGGTATTGTTAGGTGCTCAGACAAAGGATGTTTAAAAAAAAATTATTTTCCCTTTGGTGATTACCACTTTGAAAGGTTTCCGCTCTGCATTGTTTCAGCGGGGGAAGTTATTCCAGGGCCTCTCTCCATGGCCAGCAGAACTCTTTTTGTTGTGGGGGTTTTGGCATGGAGGAGCAGTGCTCTCCCAAACAATACTGTATGCCAGGGGCTGAGGGCCAGGTCTGTCCCTCAGTTACAGTGGCAGAAATATCAACAAACTCATCAAGTGCCACCAAGTCACACCATGGCTGAGTCCGGCCACGGCGCTGCTGACCCTCCCAGCTCTTTACTTTCCATGATTTATGTTGTTTTTCCTTCCAGCCTTGGCTCTGGGAATCATGTTGAGTGCCGAAAGAATTTCAGGTTTTATTAAAATAAAAGTTATCCCATGAGCACTGAAACTACTTGTGTTGCTTCCTATGGTTTTGTGTCTCGAGACTGTTTTTGGTGCCTAAAAATGTACGAACCGAGAATGAAAATGTTTTTGTGGTTAAGTGTTTGTAAGAAGCATCTCCCACGTGGATTTGCTGGTGTCTAATAATACATGAACTCATGCTACAGATGTTTTGGGGCATTTACAAGATTCTTTTCCTCCTCTCAACCCTCTCATTTCATCATCTCTGCATAGACTTAATTATCTGTGAGCCCTCAGCCAGGTCAGCAGGTTCAGGAGTTATCTGGGGAGAGAGGGCACAGCCAGAGGGACACTGTGACAGCACTAGCCTGATTTTGGTAGGAAATTAGATTTTAAGCTCTTTTTGGCTCCCTAACTGCAGGGAAAGCAGCGAGGAAATACAAGCTGAGCTCTTGCAGGAGGGTCAGGGAGCACAGCGAGGGGAACGTGCTGCTCCCCGAGGATCTCACCCAGAATTTGTGCAGCAGAGGGGCCCTGAGGAGCTTCTCCCATCACTGCCTCCCGTGGCACAGAGTGCATGGCCTGATCCATCCCTTCCTGAGCTGCCAGCACCATGGCAGGGTGACATTTTCTCCCTCAGCAGTGACAGCCAGAGCCATCTCGATGGTTCATTGCCCAATGCCACTCGTGCCACGCGGCTGCGGAGCAGCGTCAGGGTTTCCATGACACGTGGGCACGTAACACGGTGGCACAGACGGTGCCACCCAGCCAGGGCATGCACTGAGTCATCTCTCACAACAGCCAAACCCTTGGGGAGCTTCCCTTTCCCCCTCCTTGCCCCAGCCTGGCTGAGAGTCACCTTCCACAAAGCTCCTTCCCAGGGCACAGCTGGCACTCCAGAGTGGCAATGGAAGTGTGCCACAGGTCTCAGATGGGCTCTGGTGCCAATCTGTGCCCTGTCAGCAGCAGCCAGGTCTTTGATTGACCCCAAAGAAACAGGGGAGGGCAATTCTCCCCAGGGGCTGTGGGTGCAGAGGCGTCAGGAAAAGGTGGAGCTGCGCCCTCTTAACTTGTCCTCCCCTCCTTTGTGCTTCCCGCATCCCTGTCCGCCAAACAGAAAGGGAAATCCGGGATTTTCAGCTGCTTTTGATTCCCTCTTGCTCTGCACACAGCAGGGTGGGGAGGGATTAGTCTCCATTTCCTGGCTCCAGACAGCTCCAGGGCTGTCCAGGCAGGACCCTCCTGCTCAGGGCTCCCTGACCCACGGTCCCACAGGGCTGGACCAGCTCCTCCATCCGCCTCCCCTGCCTCAGCTCTTCTCCCCAGAAGTGCCTCCCAGCTGCTCAGCCCAGCTCTGGCACCACAAACCACACTGCCCCTCCTTCCTCGCTTGGTTGCAGTTTCTAACTCGCACTCCAGCATGGGAAGGAGAAGTGCTGGGGAGGGCCCTGTGATGAAAGGAAATCCCCAGACTCTCAGAGCAATGCACACAGGAGCCTGAAGGGAGAAGGATGAGCAGAAAGGGGTTAGTAAGGGAGATTTTGGGGTGCTGCTTTCCTGGCAGGCAGGAGAGGAAGCCCCCTCATCTTGGGTCAGCACTGAATTTCCCTGTCACCAACATCACAGGCAGACACTGCCAAGATTGTCACACCCAAACCAGCCTTGTCCTCCCAAGTATCTCCTCAGTATCCCCAGGTGCTCACAGCAGTCCTCTGGGAGCTCACAGCACCTGAATTACAAAGGCAGCTGTCAGCAGGTTGGGATTGGGTATTTCCCACTCCTGGGCTGTCAAAAGGAAGCAAAACCCCAAGGTCCTGCTGCCAAAAGCTGCTGCAGCCCCAGCACACCCAAGGACAGCCCTGGCACAAGCCCCAAAGAAGCCAGGAGAGCAGTGAGGATATGGGGCTGAGGAGATGCCTGCACAGAGATGACACAAGAAAATCAACAAATCAGATTTTGGATGCAAACAACCTTTGAGGTTCTTAAAGTCAGGTCCCCACAAGCATCTGTGTGGAGGAGGAGCCCCAAAGCCTGAGCTCTGCACCACAGCACTGGGGAGCACCACGTGCTGCCCTCTCCAGACACCACAAGTGACTCCAGGAGCCGGCAGTTAAAAATACCAAATATCACAAGTTCTGCCCCAAATGAACCACCAGCCCTGCCTGTCCCATTATACCACTGTCATACACCATGGGGAGAACCAGCTCCTAGGGCAGTGGAGCCAATCCTTCCTGCAGTGTTAACACCACAAAGCTCCAGGTTCATAAAAGAGCCAACACCAAGCTGTCCCCCCTCCCTGCAGTGTTCTACCACCTCACCAGCCATTGCACTGAAACCAGAGATGCTCTTTGCATCTCAACAAGCCAAATCGAGCTGGTACAGGACAGGAGTGTTTCTCAGCATTATTTAAGCTCCCATGGCTGAATCCTGCCCTATGTGGATACAGCAGTGGTGCCTATCTGTGCTTGGCAATGCTTAACAAAAGCAAGCTGCTCTCTCCTGCACAGGGACACCAGTGAGGGGCAGGGGATCCTCCAGAGCCATGTGCTGGCTTTGGAGCAGAGCCCAGAGCTCCAGCCTCTGTGTGTGACAGGAGGAGGATTCAGCCACACCACGGGCCACAAGAGCACAGCTCGTGTCAGCACGGAGCGGTGTCACCGCCTCTGTGGTGGCAGCCACATCCGAGGCCAGGCAGGGTCCAGCTCCAGGCTGTCAGGGGCACTGAGCATTGCCACTCTCAGCTGTGTCAGCCCCAGGGCTCCCTGAAACACGGGTAATGAAATAGGGTCATCCTGGATGGGAGATGCTTGGGGTTGCACCCATGCTCTGCTGTTGTGTTAAGGGCTGTGAATGGGACAAATTTTCCATTTTCCCTGTGCTTGCAGCTGGCACACTCCACATACACTGCTGTAGTGATGGCAGCCTTGTCCCTGCCCCAGCATGGGGAATTCCCTCCTGGAATGGGAGGCTGTGCAGAGGGGAGGAGGGACCCATGAGCAGGCAACACTCCCAACTCACCCCCTCCACTTAGGGAAGACAACAGAGCCAGGGGCAATTAGTCCTGGCAATCTGGCAAAGACCCAAAGCAGCAGCAAATAGCCAGCCTCTGACAGCCTGTGCTGTGCCAAACCAGGCAGCAAACTGGATTTGCCTTGTTGGAGCAGTGGGCAGCACTCACAGCACACTCCTGCACCAGCTGCATCTGCAGGCGCTGCCCTGAGCCCCGCACACGGTGACAGATGACAGCAAATCGCACCGAGGGCTCTGATTGAATCAAACTGTCAGCAGGCAGCTGCTCCTGCCTGAGTCAGGGTGCCCAGCCCCTGGGCAGGGATGGAGCCAGCTCCTGCCAGCAGCACATGGGCACCAGGATCAGAAAGGCTCTGCAGATCCCACGGGATCCTCGGGATGGAAACTGAGAGCAGAGAGGGAGAGAAAGCTGGAAGTGCAGGGAAGGGATCACATTGCACTGGAGAGAGGGAAAGTGCAAGAGGCAGAGCCTGTACCTCTGGGAGAACCACATCTAGGGAGTAAGAGCTGCACAAGGAGCAAATTCTCACACTGCCCTCAAGCTTCAGACAGAGAAATTGGTGCTGAAGGATGGGGAGAAAGAGTAAAGAAGCAGAGAAACACCTTGAACATCACTGCCTTAGCCAGGACAGGTTGTAATGCCACCAAAATCAGAGGTTGACCTTGATGTGCACCAGCTGAGGATGTAGCACAGGGTATTTTACCTCATTTTCTCACAAGCACAGACCCAGCCAAAAATACACTGGAAATAGAGGGACTGAACTGGAAACATTGGCTCCTTCTGCCTCACAATACACAGAGAATTAGCACGGATTTAATTGCACCAGTAACTCCATGAGGGCAGCAGTGAGGGCTGGTCAGGAATTCCAGCCCCTGCAGTGAGCACACGGAGCTGTGGCACACGTGAGGTGACCACCACTGGTGTGGCCACACATGGGCAAGGCACAGACATCTGCTGAGCACCAGGCATCTCTAAACCTGCAAACAGCATGTCCCAGAGGTGACAGAGTTCAGGCAATAATGACAAGGCCAGCATGAGCCCCAAGACAGGCTGTACCCCAGGGAGCTGTGTCAGATGCTGGCTGAGGCTCCAGAGGTCTGTGCTCTCATTCTGCTTCAGCAAATCTTGTCTGCATCAACACCATCCTGCTACCTGCTCATTTGTAGTAACCCTGGTATTACTGGCCTGGCACTCCCAGGGCTGTTTTCTCATGTTTATTCAGGGTGGGAACACAGACACAGGTGAGGACTCCGGATGTTTTAGCACCAGTGACACAAACAGCAGCAATGGGGATCCTTTGATCCTTTCCCCCATCCCTTTTAAACCAGTGCAGGGGCTCAGCCATCACACCAACTCTTCCCTCTCTGAAGCCTCACCCAGGGCTGGAAACAGGGATTGCCACCACCCAAAACCTCCTGGGACAGCATCAGCCAGAGGCACAGATCAGCAGAGGGGCTGCAGGGACACCCCACGTGGATTCAGAGCTGGACCTGCACAAATGGTGTGGGATGGGCTCAGCCCTCAGCCTTGCCAGGGCTATTCCCAGAAATCCCAGGACTTTACAGCCTGCTCCTAAATCTCTGCCCTTACAGATGAGAATTAAACCTGGGAGTCTTTCCCCATAGTTTCTCATTATCTCCAAAGAACCAAGCAGTGATTTGCCTGAGGGAAAAGGAGAGTTTGGCCAAGAGCAGGGATGGAGGGATTTGTTATTTTTGACTGTAACTGTGCTCAGGAAATGGTCCTAGAGCTCATTTTCAGCTCCTCCCTCTCGATAACATCTACCATATGCATGCAGTGGAAAAGAGAGACCTTTGCTACACACGGCAGACTTTGATTCACCACGGGGCAGCTATCACTTCTCCCCTCCTTCAACCTGGGATTGACACCAGCAGCAATTCCCTGTCCCTGCTTGACTCCCAGTTAAAGCCATTCCATCCCCTGTGATTTTCTTTTTTGGTCCCTGGTGGTATTTGCCAGGACCAGAGAGTGCTAATATAATTTAGCTGTCTCTCAGTAAAGCTCACATTTAGCCAGCAGAGAAAGACTGGAGGCCTTACTTGACGAGTTCCACGAGAATCTTTATTTCATGGGAAGGGTGGTCAAGCAGGGTTCTCTCAGAACAAAGGGCAGACAGTCACATTTATAGGTTCAGGGGGTATTCAAACTATAGCCAATAAAAGTTTATACAAAGAACAGCATCCAATCTAAGTGAGAAGTTCTAAAGGCGAACTGACCAATTACACAAACTAATTTCTAACCAATTATCTTTCAAGGTGTTAGAGTGTGACCAAATTCTTAAGGAGTTTGGCTCAACCTTGGTATCTAGGATACCTTATCTATTATAGCAAGTTCCAGGGGCCAGGGGAAGATGGCTTTGGAGGAATTGTATCATCCACAATCCCGACAGCTTCAACCTGGGATTGGCACCAGCAGCAATTCCCTGTCCCTGCTTGACTCCCAGTTAAAACCTTTCCAGCCCCGCTGGGGGAAGTAACAAATTCCCACCCAGTCCCGCAAGGATTAATCGGCGATTTTTGCAGCGCTCCAAGGTGATACCGGTGCTGCGGACAGGAACAATGAAACAGGAAATTAGTAGCTCATTACTGCTGGTCTGGAAGTTTTCTTTCCATGTGCCAGAGGACAACGTTTCAGCCACGATGCCCGGGTTGCAGGCAGCTGAAACTCTTAAAACTCCACCGAATGAGGTTTGAAATGCGGCAGGGAATAAGCCTGTACTACAGCAAACCTGGGAACTAATCATTTGTTCCCATCTCCAGCTCCTCTGAGCCTGGCTCTAAGGTCAAACCAAGCTTTTATCTTCTCCTGTATTTCAGTATGCTAAGGCAAAAAAAATAATATTAGAGGAATAAATTAGCATGTGAAATGTAATTTAACTAATTAGCTCAGTGGAGTGGAAAATATTTGCTAACCACTTTGAAGTCAGACCGACTGCACTTATTAGGACATCACAGAGGAGAAAAGAAGAAGGCAAAGATGGGGAGACCGCCAGGACAGGCTGTGGAGGATGAAGTGCCTAAGCGGGACAATGAGATTTTCCTCTGATTTCTCCTCTCTCTGCAGGGCTTCACTCAGCTCCAGCTCGGACAGAGCAGTGCTGGGAGAGCCCCCGGCTGTGCTGGTGCTCCCGGACACTGCAGCAAGGGGGGTTCCCCCAGCGCTTTCCATCACGGCACAAAGCTGTGACAGCTGCGTGGCATCACCCTGGGATGTCCTGGGATGCCCTGGGATGCCCTGGGATGTCCTGGACCGGTCCAGCAGGCAGGAGGGATGTGCTGGGAGGGGGTATCATCATCCCAGCCTCGGGACTTGGGCTCGCTGCTCCTCCCGAGGAGGGGATGTCGCCAATTAAGTTGACAAACAGCGAGCCATAAAGCTCCATCATGTCAGGGAACTGCCTGAGATGCCACAAAAAGCCGTTATATCACTTGCAACAGCCTGCTCATTGATTTCCCCACCTCCCAGACATAGGAACTGTTGCTCTTTTACTGGCAAAGCTTTGGAAATCCCTCCCCATCAGCGCAAAAGAGGCAGCCCCGGGTAATTTTGCAATTGCTGTGGCTGAATTATGAAAGGGGGGATTGACAGCCCCAATGAAAGCGATGAAGGGAGGCAGAAATGAGAGCCTGCTCTGCCTGATACACAGCAGCACATCGAGGGTAACCTGGGGGATGTTCCCCTTCCAGCTGGCCAAGGGCATGAGCACCTCCAGTGCTCCACTGCCAGCTGGTGAAATGTCCCACAAAGGAGACCCAGTCCAGGGCTGGGGCAGAGTGGTTTCCCTGAAAAGCAGGAATATGAGATATCGACCCGACAGATTTGCTGAGAGAAGAGATTTGAGCCAGAGGTTCATGTTTTTGTGGGGTGTCCCTTGCTCCTTTTTGAAGTCAGAGCTTTGCTCCCTGGGAGTCCAGCCTGGAAAAGGTCAGTTGAGTGTTGAGTGGATGCATTTGCAGCAGGAGGAAAGCCCATCCCTCCAGCCAGGCCTTCCCACAGGGATGGCCCAGATGTGATGGGCAGGATCCCACAGAAGAGCCCAGGTAATGCAGCCCCTGAACATTTCCCAACCTGCCTGTGTCATCTTCGAGAAGAAAGGAAATTAATGAGTCTGAAATAGAAATTAAAGTCCTGAAATAGAGGGGGAAATGCCAGCACTGCTCCCTCCCTGCTGCCCACGCAGACTGGGGAAGCGACGGCAGGAGATGAGCAGGGACCTGCGGGTGGGTGTGAGACACCAAACCCTGCCTGGCTGGGGGAATGTTTCAGCTCCCAAACAGGAGTTTCTCCATCACCCCACAGACAGAAATGCCACTCAGGATTTCCCTGCTGGCATTTCCCAGCCTGTGTTCTGCAGCAGACGGAGCTCCCAGCGATAGGACTCGCTGTGCCCCCGCTTTCCAGGAATGGAAATTGAGCCTCAGAGCAGGGGTACACGGGCATGGAAAGGCAGAGCAGTCCCTGATCCAGCTCCTGCTCACAGGTGCTGCTGGACAGAGCTTGCCCATGAGGGTTTCATCCCACTCTGCCCAGTGCAGGAGAGGGCAGGGGGTGTGAGCACCAGTGAGCCCAGAGCTGGGAGATGTGAGCATGGCTGGGAAATGTGAAAACAGAAATGCTAGAGACCAAGTCCCAGTGTGACCCCCTGGCAGTTCGAGTTTGTGCAGGAAAGCCCCAACCTCTCCTGCCCTGCACTAGTGCCCAGGCCATGACCTGACATCTGGGGACACCCTGATGTGCCAGTTACCAGCTGGATCCTCACTGTGACACTGCCAGCACTGGCTGTCACCCAGCAGCCTCCAGGGGCCTCACAGGAATTGTTAAAAACCCAGCCAACCAAATAACAATGAAAAACCTCAGTACAACCATATTGCACATCCCCCTTAAAAATTATTTCTCTTTTCTGCTAAAAACCAGGAATATGATAAGCAAGCAGAAGTCAAACCAGGGCATTCCCTGTGCCCACTCCCAGCCGATGGCCAGCACAGGGAGGGAAGCAGGGGAGGCTCCACCTGTGTCGGGCAAACCCCGAGGAGCCGCAGGGAAGTCCAGCCCCAGATTGCACTGCTGAGCAGGAACGGAGATCACCTGCTGTAAGCCTGGAGAAATCTGCTGCTAAGGAGAAGGAGAATAAAGCACCCAGGCACTGCTTCACCCCCTCCATCCCCCGCTGCAGCCTCCTCCTCCCTCCTTGCCGGGAATGCTGCAGGAGGCACCTGCGCTTTGCTCTCGGGGCGCGCTGCCCACCCCGGCACACCCCGGCAGCTCCGCAGCGCCCGTCACAGGTATCCTCATTATCCTCATTAGTGCAGCACCACTGCCGATCCTGGCAGAGCCCCCCGGGGTGTTTTCTAAAAATAGGAGGCTCCCTGCAAGTCGCCAGTCCCTGCAGGGACACTCAGGATGCTGGGCTGGCGCTGCTCACCCCTGCCAGGACCCAGCACACCGCCCTGCAGGGAAGTGCTCCCTCCTCCCGGGGAGCTGGGCTGGTTTTTGTGCTCTCGTTTCACCTCTTTAAACGCACAGACAGTGCTGAAGAGAAGGTAACAGTGACTGTGACACACCAGTTGGTGGCCATGGAGAAAATCCAGATTTAAGGCTCCTGCAGTGACACTACACGCCCTGAGCACATACAGCAAGAGATGGGCTTTCCCTGCTCCAAAAAAATCAAAGCAAGTTTTGCCTCAAATTTTAACAGCACCTGGATCACACCCAAAACCCTTACACTGAATGATGGAAGGGGGGGTTATGAATGGTGGGACAGTGACCACTCACCACCCCCCAGCCCGAAAAAGCATTGCCCCTGATTTTGGGATCTCCAGGGGCTTTACCCCAGGGTCCTCTATGCACAGCCAGATTCGGGGGGTATTTCTGTGAGGAGCAGAGTTAGGGTGGCAGGAGGAGGCCCCAGCAGGAATCCCTTGACCCACATTGGGAAAGCTCTGCCTCAATGCTGCAATCGACACCGATTTTTGCACGGTGAACCCAACCCTGCAGCTGCAGCAGAGCGAGAGGGCAGGAGCGAAGCCCAGGCATGGTGACACCAGGCAGGGCAGCCACCAAGGTGTGTGAAGGCAGAGCTGCCTCCCGGCTTTTCACACCCACTCCAAGGCAGCAGAGCCAGGACACGCACAGCAAACACTCCCTTCTGCACCGAGCCACAACACGGCTCCTATTCCACACAGAAAGGCTTCTCCTCCCTCCCAAACCCCTCCTTTCGTTTTGGTGCCCTGGATTTGGCAAGCGCCACAGCCTGCCTCGAGACAACAACACTTCAGAGAGGAAACGGTCACATCTGGAGGCGGTGCCAGCTCTTGGCACCGTCAACTTTGCCAGAAGTTCACCACCCCCGGATGGTGCCGGGGTGGGGTCAGGGCACCTCGCTGCCCCTCTCACACCCTCCGTGTCCCCGGGCCGGCAGATCCCTGCCTTCTACTCACATCGTCATCCTGCACGCTCAGGGGGATATCCAACATGCACATCTGCACGGGCTGCACCAGAGCCTTCTGCACGTTGAACAAAGGTTTTGCCTCCATCTTCCCGGGGATGGAGGGGCTGCTCATCCTCCTCTCTCTCCTCCGCCGCTCCTCTCCAAGGAGCAGCTCCAGCCCAGGCGGCGAAACCGACCGGAGATCTCTCTCCTCGTCCAATTTTGTCAGCACATCTTGCCAACAGCTGCCTCTCCTGCCGCTCCTACGAGGTTTTTATTTCCTCCCTCGCGAATCAAAGGAGCTGCGCCGGGAGGCTGCGCTGCGCGTGTGTGAGCAGCGCGCTGTGTGCGTGCGTGTGTGTGTGTGCAGCCGCCGCTCCCCGGGCTGGGCGAGCAGCCCTGGCCAGCCTGCCCCGGCTCCCAGCCTGCCCCGGCTCCCAGCCTCTCCTTTCTCTCGGGATAACCTCGTCCGGCTGCTGCTGGAGCTCCCCAGGCTCATCGATATGCGTGGCACTCGCCGAGCCCGCGCATTGTCTTGGAGACGCACAACAGGTCCTGCCTGCTGTTGGTTTGTGATTATGATCAAACCGCGTCTGCAGCGCTTACAGCATTTCCCCCCGGCTGTTGTGACAGACGAACAGGCAGAGCTGGAAGGATGAGAGGGTGTGAAACGGAGGGAGCGTGAATGGTCAGAGCTGGAGCCTCTCCCTTTCTTCCCATCTCTTCTCCCATCCCTGTTTTCCATTGTCAGAGGCAGCTTCAGCATCAGAAGCTCAACGCCTTCCTGTACTCCAAGGACCACAGTGAGGCTTAAATAATTCACATCCACGGAGTGCTCGGGAACCTCATGGCACTGAGAATGCAGCATGGCACTGAGAGACCACCAGTGATGGTGATCACTTCGTTTGTAGGACAATTGTGCATGGGAAGTTCTGCCCAGGTGAGCATTCCCACCAGAGAACCCGTGAATCCAAACTGGAGCTTTGCTAAAGGAAGCATGGCACAAAATCGGGTGGTTTGCTATGAAAAGCACCTTCCTACAGAATTTTCACCAACAGCAGCAGTGGGGTGGAAGTCTCAACATGGAGCAAGTCGTGTTATCACCTGCAGACACGGATCACACAGACGTCATTGCTCTCACAAACAAGAGAGAACCTGGGGCCAAGCCCATGAGCAATCACCTCACCCTCAACAGCTGCAGAGCCCAGGCCCAGTGACAGGGGTGACACCCAGGGTGACACCAGGGTGACACTGGGTCTCTCCCCAGTGAGGGCAGCAGGAAAGGAGCAATTTGGGTTCATTGATTCACACCCAGCCAGGGGAGACACTGGGACCAGCTACATACCCAGCAATGAAATGCCAGTGAAAATCCTCAAACAAACAGGAGTTTATGTCCTTACACTGCCCTTCTTGCTGGGCCCAGCAAGGATGACACAAACAGGGTGAGCAGACCCTACTGAGGAGCAGGGATGACACAAAACAGGGTGAGCAGACCCTACTCCAGGAGTAGGGATGACACAAACAGGGTGAGCAGACCCTACAGGAGCAGGGATGACACAAATAGGGTGAACAGACCCTACTCCAGGAGCAGGGATGACACGAATAGGGTGAGCACACCCCACTCCAGGAGCAGGGATGACATGAATAGGGTGAACAGACCCTACTATGCGAGCAGGGATGACACAAACAAGGTGAGCAGACCCTACTGAGGAGCAGGGACAACATAAACAGGGTGAACAGACTCTACTCCAGGAGCAGGGATGACACAAACAGGATTAACAGACCCTACAGGAGCAAGGATGGCAAAAATAGGGCGAACAGACCCTACTGAGGAGCACAAACAGGGTGAGCAGACCCTACTGAGGAGCACAAATAGGGTGAACAGACCCTACTCCAGGAGCAGGGATGACATGAATAGGGTGAACAGACCCTACAGGAGTAGGGATGACACAAAACAGGGTGAACAGACCCTACTGAGGAGCAGGGATGACAAAAATAGGGTGAGCAGACCCTACTGAGGAGCACAAATAGGGTGAACAGACCCTACTGAGGAGCAGGAATGACATGAATAGGGTGAACAGACCCTACTCCAGGCAGGTGCTTTCGGGTGGCTTTGTGTGTCCTACTTAAAGGAGTGTCTTGCAGGGCAAAGGTCTGGGACAGAGCAGCTTTTTCCCGGCTTTCCCAAACGCAGCCGCTGCCCGAGGCCACAAAGGCGGCTCGCAGCACGCCCGGGTGTGGAGCAGAGCCCAGGAGCCCCGCTGAGCCAGGCATTCCTGCAGCCTTAGGTAAGCCGGGCTTGGCGAGCCGCGCTCAGCGCCAAGCCAGCGCCGGGCTGACTCATCCGAGCAGGAGCCAGAGCCAAGGCCGGGGTGAGAGGGGTCTCACACACACACAAAGCCTCTGTGCCACTCACAGCTGCGCTGGGGCAGAGTGGGGGGCTGCAACCATCATTCGAGGATGAGAAATGCAGCCCTACAATGCGAGCTAATGGGCAGGCCTGGAACAAGACCAAATAGGGATAAACCCACCATAAATTAAGTTTTAACTGGAAATTAGGCAGATTTTTCATCCACCATATGGCTGAGATTAGCAGCAGCGAGGACAAGAAGGCAGCACTGCAGCAGCCCCAGGAATGGAATTGCAGGGGAGGAAAGAGGGGAGATCACATCTGGAACCTGTGGACAAGGCAAAATTTCCAGGGCCATGCCCCAGCTGCTGACTGACAGAATTTTGGCAACTCTTCTCATGGCAGAGAGGCAGTGCCACAACCCTGGAAACTCCCTAGCACAATCTGTGTCCTGCTTCTTCATGATTCCTTGGTGACTCGATGCAAAGTGCATTCCCTGGGAGGACTGTCCCACATTTCAGCAGCACCAAACCCTGCCCACAGCTCTGGTTCCAGGAAAGATGATTCAAACCTGTGCTGCAGCCCCAGCTCGGGTTACTCACCTGCCTGCAACAACTGGTCAGCAGAGCTTGGCTTTCCAACAACAACTTTCCAGTAACAAGCTGGGCTTGGTCAGCTGAGATTGCAGCTTTCAAACATCCTGAGAAGGACACAGATTACACACTCAAGTGCCAGAGTCTCCAAGGGCTACCATTCCCAAGAACTCATCATCCTGTTCAGCAGCTAATCTGTGCCATGGGAACGGGAATCTCTGCAGAGGTGGTGTGGAGGTGGAGGAGTCTCATCACCTGCTGGTTCCCTGATTTCTGGGGCTTCCCTGGACTTCAAGGGCTAGGGACAGACTCAGAGGTTGTCACACACCTCTGGCAGGGACTCAGTTTGCTCTGCTGACACCCAGAGCCCAGTAGCCATAAAGATGCCAAAAGGGACAATCCTGGAAAAGTCACAAACCACACAGGCAGGCTGCAAAAGAAAGTAAAATTCCAAATGCAGAGTCCCAGGAGGGACAGCAGCAGCAGAGGTTGGACAAAAAAAAAGATGCTCTAGAGAATCATCTCAAATCAACAGGAACAGGACACGGTGGATTGACAGGACATGGGAGCTGCTGTGCATGGAATGCTCTGGTCAAAGGTAACCAGCCAGAAGTTGTGGGCATTCACACAGCCCCAGGGATGGTGTGGAGCATTCTCCTCCTCCACTGGGGCCAGCTCATGCATGTCCACCCAGCAGTGTCCCCAGCCACTGCCCCAGTCCCCAGGGAATGAAGAGCAGAAATGGCAGAGAGGCTTTGAACCCTCTCCCACTGGGAGATCTGCAGCAGAAACACAGAGCAAACACAGAGCAAACAATCCCCCGCCATCAAACCAGCCCAGACAGGATGATCCTACACAGATTTTTAAATGACAGCTTCATGCTCCTGCTCCTCCAGTCTGGCTGATGGGAGTGGAAACTGTGCTACGATCCCAGATGTGCCTGCAACAGCAGCCGAGCACCAAAACCACCCCTGAGCATGGAAAACAGAGGAGCCATGTCCACTGGCACAGGACTGAGGAGCTGCTGGAGCCAGCCCTGCCAGGATGAAGGAGGAATCTCCTCCTGGTGCTGCCTCTGGAGCACAGGGAAGCCCCAGCACGGGCGCTGATGTTTCCCCGTTTCATTTCGCACTGGAGCTTTATTGTCGCAGCTCCAGCTGAGCAGATAAAGCCCATCATGAGACCTCAGTGCTTAGCAACCACTACTGGGAAAAAACTGTTTTCCAGTAAGAGTCTTGGCAGGAACAGAGCAACTGCAGGGCAAACTCACTGCAATTCCTATGCTGGGTGCATCCCAAGCACTCTGCTGCTGCCCAGGAGAGAGCGGCTCCTGCACTGGAAGTGCATCCATTCCTTAAACAAACAGCCTCTGTCACCTTGAAAAAACATCATTTTGAACCTCTGCACAGGTGAATTGAATGCAGCTTTCAGGGACAAACTCATGCACAGGAGCAGCCAGCATTGCTGCAATGGTGTGAACATTTGGGATTCTCCAAAAACCAACCTGTGCCATGACATTGGGCATTCCTGACACTCAGTGACTCACAGAGACACACCTAAGGAAGACTGACTCCAGTGCTTGATGTCAAGCATCAAAGACCTCCACAAAATGAAAGAAATTCCTCAGGAATAACAATGCTGAGTTTGTTTTTCAAAGGAAATTGCAACTCCATGCCCAAACATCGCAGCATCCTGCACCAGAATGCAGCACTTGAGAGAAATGACACAAAAACCTGCAGGTTTATTTTCACTGTGTGAGGCTGATGGAAAGGCAAAGGGGAAAGAAAGCAGTAGGACAAGTAAATGACAAATGGAAAATCCCAACAGCTCTTCCCCTTTGACACTTCTCAGTAATAGAAAGAGGAAACCTGGTTTCAAAACCACAGAAATCCCAACCAAGCAGCATTTCTCTGGAGAAATGTGGTGTTTACAGAAAGCCTGTGGGTAGATTTGGAGAGGCAGACGTGGAGATGGAGCCTGGTGGGATTTCCAGGAGACCATGAGCAGGTAGGACACCTATTTCCCAATGAAAATCAACATCACCTTGACACCTAAGAAGGATTTCAAATAGAGAAGCACACACAGCCTGTCTTGTTCCACACTGGTTGTGGGAATAAATCCCACTGATTTGAACCTGCACCCTTGTTATTTGGAGAAGCCACTGTCATTTCCTCAAAGTCACTGCTGAGAGCAGGCACAGCCTGTGCTGCACCTCACGCCTCTGGAGAGCCTGTCTGGCATTCAGCATCCTGAATAAATTCCCATGCTCCCCAGAATAGATACGTATGCAAAATTAATTCACAATCAAGCCCTTGCAAAGCATGAGACGGCCTTTTAATAGGTGCAGAGCAGCAATTGCCAGCGTGGAGTGAAAGCCAAGCATTAAAGGAGGGGTGGGGGGAAAACCAATTAGTTTCCTTGGGATTCCTCCACACATTCACCACTTGAGGGATTTCCATTTTCACGCTCCCCTGGGGGCTCGGAGTGTCCCCGTGGGGAGGGGACACATCCCTGCCGCGGTGCCCGAGCGGTCTCCATGGAGATTGTCACCGCAGCAACGGGGACCCGCTGCTCCTGGGGCTGCAGAGGATGCTCGGGGAGCGGGACCACCGCTCCCAGCTGGGAACATCGGAGCCACACGGCTCCTTTCTGCTTCCCAGGAAAGGATGTGCTGCCTGCGGGGCTGCCGGGATCAGTCCCAGGGGAGCCGGGAATGCCGGGCTGGGTTGGGCATCGGGAGGGAGCCGTGCTCGGGGCTGTCATGGCAACAGCTCAGGAGTTTCCACAGCTTCCCTGGCTATGGGAACACCCCTGCAGCATCCCCCGGCTGGGCACAGCTGCTCCAGGAGGGGATTCCTGCCCTTCCACCGCCGCACAGCCATTCCAGGAGCGCTCACACACGTGTGCCTGGGCACATCCTCACTCCCTCCTGCCCCTCGTTCCTCCTCTCTGTGGGAGGGAAGGAGGAGGGCAGGACCCCACAGCTCCGTGCAGCCCATGGCTGCTCCCACCACCCCTTCTTGGTTCACCCCAAAATGATTTCCCACCAGATTCAGCCCTTTCAGTGACACCTTCGCGGTGTCCCCACCCCACGGGGGAGACCCGGGTGTGGCTCTGCTGCCGGGAAATCCCTGGCACAGGGCCCACACCTGGATTGCTGAGCTGTCTGCACTCCTGCATGGCTGCCCTGGCTCAGGCTTTGGACACACCACAAACTGCCAATCGCTGTCCCCTGCAGCCCCAAACCTAAGGAAAAGCTTCATCATTTCCCCAAATGCCTGCCTGGCAGGGGAGCCTGCAGCACAGGCACATTGGGGACAAGAAGCTCCCAAATGTCAGCACATCCTGTTCCCTCTAGGGCCAGCTCTGGACACTGACCTAGCAGGGACCAGCAAGGCTCAGCTCTGCCCACACCAGCCCAGCAGCAGGACCAGGTGCAAATACCTTTGCTGGAGGAGAGGAAGGTGCCAGGGGGAACGGAGAGCTGAGGGTATTAGCAAGCCATGGCAATCCCCAATCGCGATTTTTCCGCAGGGATTTATTCCCCCTGCCTGCAGGCCAGAGCAGCAGCTGTCTGCGGCAGGAGCAGGCTGGCAGCAAGGCCAGGGCATCTCTCTGGGCACATGTCTGCAGGCAGAGCTGGTGCCCAGCCCAGCACAGTCTGGTGCACTCCCCAGAGATGGGGCATCCCTGGTTCACCCACTTGGCTGAGCCCCCAGCACTGCGCAGGGCTGTTCCCTTCAGCACATTTTCCAGGGCTTAGCTGGAGCTTAAACAAACCCAAAGGAGGAGGTTCCAGTCTCCCCAGCCCCGAGCTCGCTCTCATTGTGCTGTTTAACACAGCCCCAGCTCCCCAGGCGTGCTTTAACCCACATTACCATGGCCAAAAGGTTATCTGCAGATCCACACCGCTGCTCCCTGGCAGACAGCAAAGCCCAGGCTCCAGAGATAAGAGACACAGCTTTGGCAGCCTGCAGGTTTCCAGCCCTACACCCTGAGCCAAAGGCTCTCCCAGCCCTCCCTCTTCAGGCCTGTTTTGCAGCCTCCAGGGATCAAAGAAGTCTCCAGCACGTGCAGTCCCCTAACAGCCAAGGGGATGGGGAACACCTTTTGCATGGCCAGATTCCTGAAGCAGGTTGGTTTTTTCTGGAAGTTTCCCTCAGGGCTCCAGTTCAGCTGCTCCCCACTCTCCCACTCTGACAGTGAAGGGTTCCAGTGGCTTTCTTGGCTGCACAGGGACCACAGCCACAGACAGATTCCAGCCTGGAATCCCCTGCAGGAGGGCAGGGACAAGGCAGGGTGGGACTGAGCAGGCTGTCAGGAGACAGTCCAGAGAGCACAGAGACCCTTCCCTGACCTCCTGGGCTCTGCACTCCTGTGCAGTGCAGATGTGCAGCCCACCAGGGAGGGGCTGGGAGCCTGCTGCATGCTGGGGACAGCAGTTGTGAGCTCCTTCACATTACACACATTACATGCCAACCTGCTGCCTCCAGATGTTTGCTGACAGCAGAGAGGAGGGCAAAGCCCCCCAGGCACTGCAGAGCAGCAGCTGCTCTCAGCTCTCAGGCCAAGCTCTTTCTGGCTGGAGAAAGGGGAAATTCCTGGGTTCTGGGTACCAGAGAAGAGAGACCAGAGCTGCCCCTGCACTGTCCCTCATGAGGAAAGTGCACACCTCAATGTCTCCCCATCTCCTTTCCTCCAGCCAACAATCCAAGTGACCTCAGCCACTCCTCATACAGCCCCACTAGACCCTTTACCCTTTTCTTTGGACACTTTCCAACAGCTTTACATCCTTTTTTTCCTTATTTCCAGGAGGCCCCACCAGCATGGGGAGCACCAGGGAGGGGGCAGCCTGTCCCCCCTTCAGCAGCACTGCAGTCCTGGCCACACACCCGTGCAGTGGCTGCGCTGTAAATCGGATGAGGCTCATTCCCAGGGGCCCACCATTGATTTCCGTTGCCTGACGACAGGAAAGCTTTATAATCCTATTAACTAAACACCCTTTCAAGCAGCACTGGGAAGAGTGCAAAGGGGACTTGTATAAGCAGTCACAACCACCCAGCCTCAGTAAATGCTGGGTAAATGTCCCCAAAAGCAGGGCTGGGACACCCACAGTGGCCAGGGAGGGGTCAGTGGTGGCCAGCACAGGGAAAATTTGGATCCCACCACGAAACACAGGCTCAGGTCACTGAGCCAGGAGACTTTGCACAGGGACATGGTGCCCACACAGGAAAATTTGCAGGAGCTGGTCACTGAAATACTGACAAATATCACTGCACCTGGTCCTACTTATGGGTGTTTGACACAAAAGATACACAGCTTGGGACAAAATATATAAACACTCCGTGGGAGAATTGGTGCTGTCTAAGGAGAAAGGATGGATTTCATCGTATTTGTAAGAGGTTCCAAGAGTGCAGCCCTCCCCCCCAGTCAGCATCGAGGAGGAGGGGGGGAAAGCCATACATGGAGCACGCAGGGGATGTCAAACCCCAATTTCCCAGCCAGTCCCAGGTACCCAGAGCCGTGCTGCATTTCCATGTGAGTCCCCAGGCTCTGCTGAGCTCCAGGGAATCGCTGCTGAGCCCCAGGCAGGGACAGGGAGCGGAGCAGTCGCGGGTCACACCGCCCTCCAAGAGCCACAGAGCGGCTGGGCTGCAGGGATGGAGGAATTCCCAGCTGAATTCCCTGCGAGGATCCTCAGCAGCCTGAGCAGCAGGGTCACAAAAGCCTTTCCAGCGGCAGGAACGCGCCTTCCCCTGGCTGTGAGAGCATTTACCAGCCTTCCTCTGCTTTTAGCTGTTCACACAGCATTGCAAAGTGTCGCTGCTGCTGTTTTCCCCGCTGGGTTATGGATGCAGGTGCCACAGCACCACCAGCAGTGCCACACACGCAGGGACAGCACAGGCTGGGCATGGTGTCCTGAACAACCCCTTCCTCCTTCTGGGCTCTCCCAGTGGGACAGAATCAGCTGTTCTCCACCAGCACTGGGGAAGGAGAGTGTCCAGCCCAGCACTGGTCACAGCTCTGCCTTCCAAACCCCCTCCATGGCACAGTGCTCACACCAGCCTTCTCATTTTGGTGGCAGTGGGGATGGCACAGCCACCAGAAGAGCCTTCCTGTCACCATGGAAATGCTGAACAGGAGGGTTTGAAGCCTGCTGGGACTTCCAACCTCTGCCAAGAAAAACAGGGTCCTTAAACACCCACCAGCCCTCATTTGTACAAAGGGAGAACTCATGCTCCCTTTGGCCTGCTGGTCATGGGGCAGAAAATGTGGCACTTCTCACAGGGTAAAAACCTCGTGGACTGAGATAAGAACAGCTAAACTACTGAAATATAGTAATAATAATGATGATGATGAAAAGGAAAGGACAGCCAGCCCTGCTCCTCCAGGCAGAGCTCAACCCCATCCCTCAGCTGCTCCTGCCCTGGGCCAGCTGCCCTCTCCAGGGTGCACCCACAGACACCCCACAGCTGGGGCAGCTGCACCTTTCTGGGCCTGCTCAGCAAACACTTCTGCACATCTCGACCACAATTACCACTGTGGGAAACAGATTCCACCAATGGCTCTGCCTCAGGGGCTGCCCAGCTCCTTGGAGAGGGGCTGAGAGCAGCCAAGGTTCCTGGGTCACTCAGGATCACAGTTCTGTTCCTGTTCTCTCACCCAGGATCACAGTTCTGTTCCTGTTCTCTCACTCAGGATCACAGTTCTGTTCCTGTTCTCTCACTCAGGATCACAGTTCTGTTCCTGTTCTCTCACTCAGGATCACGGTTCTGTTCCTGTTCTCTCACTCAGGATCACGGTTCTGTTCCTGTTCTCTCACTCAGGATCACGGTTCTGTTCCTATTCTCTCACTCAGGATCACGGTTCTGCTCCTGTTCCCTGTCACTCAGGACCCATGACCAGGGTGTTCCTGCCTGCCTTGGACTTTGCCACGCCACCCTGGCTGCCCATGGCTGTGATTCACACCCCCAGGGAGGTGAAGAGCTGTGTTTATGTGGGACACTGCTGAGAGGGACAGGCAGGAAACACTCGGTGGGAAATCCGCTGCGGGACGGGGCCAAAAGAGCCGGGCAGGGCGGCTGCAGGGATTTCAAAGGGACCTCCTGAGGGATGACCTCGACCTCTCCATTCTGTGCTGAGGGCTCACACGGAGCTGGCCAGGCTCCTTCAGCGTTTTCCAGGGTTTGCTTCCTGCCCCCAGCCCCAGCAGGGTGTTTATGGCAGAGGAGTGGGAATCAGAGTGGGACTGCACGGAAAGGGAAAGATAAAAAGGGACAGCGGATGTCCTGAGAAAGCCAGACTTGGCTCTCAGGGTGTTATGAGCCCACAGGAGAGCAGGCTCACATCCTGAACCCCGGGCACAGCATCACCCCCAGGCTGTGCCAGCAGCCCCTGCAGGATGCCTGCAGTGCTCCTCCAGTGATCCCTCCTAACAGCACAGCCCACAGCAATGTCTGCACCACCCCTCACTCATCTCCTCTCCTCCTCCCTTTCTCTTCTAGACCCTGCAGGGAAGTGTGGGGCCTGATCTGGGACACCTTGACATCCCAGAGCTCTGCCACCACATCTAAAGCTTCTGATTTTCCCCAGATGCCACATAGGGCAGGACAGACCAAGGAAGGGCTTTTCCACCCTCTCTGACCCATCAGGGCACCACTGCACCCCTTCCTTCTCCCCACCCCTTCACCTGCTCCCCTTTCTCCCATCTTTGGAGCCTCTCTCCAGGCAGGGTGGTGAAGGACACTGAATTACAGCTACACCTTTTCCAGGCAGCATGTGAGGTTCGGCAGCTCCAAGCACAGGAGCACCGAGGGGGCTGTAAATCCTTGCAGAGGATGAACTCCCGCTGCACTGCAGGGCTCGAGGGAACAGAAACTGTGCGATCCCCCAGCACCGAGCCGCCTCTGACGCCAGCTGATGTCTGCAAACTTTGGCTTTGACCCGCGGCCAAGGCAGAGCGGGGGAACATCAGTGCAGACAGCGAATATCCAAATATCCGAACATCCCCAGGCGCACCCGCGGGGCCTTGGGAGCCAAAAGGTCCCCAGGAAATCCAGCCACTTAAAAACACAAATCCTCGAGGAAAACAGACGGGCGAGCCCCACCGCAGGTCAGGCGGGCTGGACTCGGGCGATCCCAGCGGGAAAACTTGTCAACATCTGGAGCATCCCGCGCAGCTGGCGCCGGGCAGGGAGGGATGGGGTTTGTTTGGGAGCACCCAAACAGCTGCCAGCAGCTGTCACAGGCACCCCTGAGCGCCAGGGCTGTGACAGCGGGGAAAACGCTCCTGGTGTGACAGCGGGGGATGGAAAGGTCAGGCTGTCACCGTTCCCTGCTGTGTACGGAGAGCTGGGGGACAGCTGGGGGACGGCTTGGCTGGTGACAGCACAAAAGGGAGCGGGGGATCAGGGATTTCTTTTTATAGGAAGCACGCCGTGATTGACGCGCCCTTGCTGGGGTCTCCCCCGGCGGTTTCGGGCTTGGAGCTGAGATCCCGAGGATGGAGCTGGCTCATGTCACTCAACACAAACGCGGCTCCTCCTGGGTGAGCAGTGCCCCAACACCGAGCTCTGCTGGTCACACAGAGCCCAGCTTGGCGTGCTGGGCTTTCCCAGGAGCCGGACCTGGCGCTGTGCCCGCTGACCCTTCCCGGCGCTGGAGAAGCGAGCCAGGCAATAACTCATAGTGAAAACAACAGTGCCATCTGCTGCACAGCCCCGCCGGGCTCGGGGCAGCCCACGCAGGGTCACACAGCCTGGCAGAGCCACCGGGCACAGCACATCCCCAGGCAGCAGCGAGCCAGCAGCAGCTCTGCAGTGCAAGGCAGCCCCGCAGCTGTCCAGCCACAGCTGGATGGCCTCTGGTTTGCACAGAAAGCACAGGAGAGCAGGATGAGAGGCAGAGCAGAACAGAGAACATCCTGGAGCCCATCTAGGGCCTGCAGGGTGTGAAGGACACGGAGGAGGGAACAGGCTCACTTGGCAAAAGCAGCAAAACCCCTCATTCTCTATCAGCACTCTGAAGCTGAGACTCATCTTCCATCCTCTCCACAAGCAAGGGGAGGGGGAAGAGGGAAGCAGCCCCTTACACTCACCAAGACTCAGAGAGCTCCTTCACACCATCCTGAGCATCTCCTTCAGAGAGAAATCCCAGACCCTGGCACTAGACACTGTGCACTCTCCCAACCTGTGCTGTATTACCCCGATATCCCAGGGAAACTCCTGGTGGTGGGGACAGGGGGAGCAGGGTCAGCCTGAGGGAGCTGACAGCAGCTCCTCTGCCCCTCCAGGCTCAGCACCTGTGTGCAGGTGCCGGTTAAGCAGCCCTGCCCCACGAGTGGTGGCAGCTTGGTGGCAGGTGAAGCAGTTTCCCTGCACACACTGCCTGGAAAGCGTGCTGGCATCCTCGTCAGAGGGGTTGCTATAGCAATGGGAAAGGTATCAGAAGCAAAATCCATCTTGATGGATAGTGCAGATTGCTTTGGAGATCACCACCTGAGATCAGAAGCCCTGATTGCCCTGATCAGGTCCAGCAGTCAGGCACCATTTAGGGAATGACAGAGTGAAAACACTATGAGGAGATGAAAAACATAACCCCAAAGATGCCCAGAATAACCAAGTCCTGAAAAGCCCCTCATTTCTTCACTTAAAGAGTAATCTCTGAGCAAACTGGCTCAGAGATAACACACTGCACTGAGCTAGGGATGTCAGATCCATCATTACAACATCCCAGAGATTTATTCTGGAGCCTGCAGCAGTCACTGCATCCTCTGCTCATGTCTGATGAGCCCAGGCACACAGGCTCAGGCGTGAGTGGGAGCTCCAGATGGAGTGGCTGAGCCATGCCGAGGAGGGACTTCACATCTCTCCACCTGCTGCCTCCCAGCCCCTGCTGCCAGCTGGACCCTCACTCGCTGTCACTTGTTGCCAACTCGCCCCCCTGCCCCTGCAGAGCAACACCAAGAGTTAACTCTGAGCTGCTGGAGCCACTTCAGAGGCTGGGAGCAGATGAAAGGAAAGACAAAACCGAACGCAGCTCGCCCGCACTCGCACTCCCTGCGTCCTGCCCCCAGCCGGCCCAAGACTGCTCATCCACCATCTGCTCCCTTCTCCTGCCCAAACGGCCAGAAAGGGACAGAGGGGATGAGTCTGCAGCTCTGGGAGCTTGGCTCAGGATGGAAATCACCTTCTGACCCAGCTCAAGAGCTGGTTTCCATTTTAAAGGCTGAAATTCACCCTTGCACGTGAACCTTCGCTTTCACATGTCAAGACACCTGGAACAACACACCTGCAGCACTTAAAGATGAAAAAAAACCTCCTTGTTTGCTCAGCTTATTTACTTTGCAACACTCAGTTTTACCAGTTGTTTGTGTGGGTCTTTCCCTTAGCAACCAGGGAGAAGAACATTTACAAGGCATGAAAAATGTAGCTGTACAGCCCTCAGAACTGGCAGGGTGCGGCTGCGGGTGCAGCTGGAAATTCCTCTTAACTGGTAGCCACAAACAATGGGACCTCAATGAATTGCACCCCTTAAAAGGGAGAGTGGCTCATCCTCTTCAGCAGGCGGAACCAGGACTTTTAACCTCTGCTCTCCACCCACACAGGATCCTGGGCTTGGAACAAATACCTCCACATGCCTCAGTTTACCCATATAAAATATAACTATAAATAAATACGCAAAATTTGGTAAGCGTAAAAAAGTGACAGAAGCTGAGACCTTAATGCAAAACATTCCATAGGATGCCACATGCATTCCCCAGCCTGGGAGGCTGAGCTCTGGACGTCATTTTCTAGACAACCTTACACCTTTAATGTTCTGGACCTCCCAACAAGATCAATCTTCCTACTCCATAATGACAGAAAAATCTCGTTCTTGACCCTAGGCAGGGTCAGGAGCCAATCTCCAGTATTTTGGTTGCCAATCCCCTTTTCCAAAGGGACATGCCACCATCCAGCACACACTGGGCCTGCCTCACATGTGTGACCCCAAGAGAGCAAATTCAGCTTTTGTTTATTGGGCTGAACCGAAGTGAATGAAGCCCAGACCAAACAGACCCACAGGGTGCAGGAGACAGCTCTGGAATGCACATTTTCCAGTCCAAAAATGGATCCCAGCCCACTTCTCCAGCACAGCATCAGCCCTTCCCTTTATTCATTCCCGGTCTCCAAGGAGCCATTGCTGCCCACTTACCTTCCCAGCACCCCACAAGGGCAGCAGCACAGCCCCCCTTCCCAGGAATGGGATCACGAGGGGAACATCAGAAGAGGAAGTAAAAACTCAGAGGAGAATCAGGACCAAACCCAGAGTCACGTTCTGGTGTCACCTCCGAATTTCATACCTCTGGTCCATCCTCCCCTACCCCAAAAGCACCGGTGGGATTGGGAGTGTTGAGCTTTAGCCCACCTCGGCTCGGTTTAGGTTTTGGCCTCACAAACACGGCAGGCAGAGACAGGAGACCTGCGGGTGCCAATTGGCCTGAGCAGTGTCCGGGGAGCTGGCCCTGGCTCGGCACAGCACGCAGCATCGCCAGCCTGCTCCAGCATCGCCAGCCTGCTCCAGCATCGCCAGCCTGCTCCGGCATCGCCAGCCTGCTCCAGCACCGCCAGCCTGCTCCGGCATCGCCAGCCTGCTCCGGCATCGCCAGCCTGCTCCGGCATCGCCAGCCTGCTCCAGCACCGCCAGCCTGCTCCAGCATCGCCAGCCTGCTCCGGCATCGCCAGCCTGCTCCAGCATCGCATCCCAGCGCTGCTGCAGCATCGCAGCGCCCTCAGACCCCGTCCCAAACCGCGTCCCGTTCCTCCCCAGCCCTTCGGCTCCCCTTCTCCCAGCCGCATTGATCATCATACAAACAGAAAGCAAAACAATTTAGTGAAAAACATCGAAAAACAGACTTCCCCCCACTCTCTCGGCAAAGCTGCTGCTTTTCCTCCGCTAAAGCCCCCGCTGCAGACCAGGCTGCTGGCACAGTGACCCCGGCCCAAGAGGCAGCAAAGGACGGACACCTGCAGCTCCAGAGCTGCGGAGCCCCGGGAAGCTCCCCCAGAGCCCCCAGCACCGCGCACCCATCGGTCACCGCCGCGGACACGCGTGGGTCACCCCGAGCCACATCCAGCGATGGTTCTGGACGGGACCGAGCCCGGCAGCAGCGCGGCGGGCCGGGGCGATGCGGGTGCCCCGCACACTCACCTGGCTGTCGATCATCATCGTGCCCCGCTCATAGCCCCAGCGCCGCGCCGAGAGCCGCTGGCCCCGCTGCGGGTGCCGGGGCCGCACTCACGGCCCCGCCGCGCTGCCCGGGGGCCGGGGGCGATGCTCCCCGCCGGCCATGGGCCCCCGCCGCCCCCGAGAGCCGCCAGCGCGGCCGCCAGAGCCCAGCGCGGGGCGGGACCGGGGCGGGCACCGCTACCGAGAGCCAGGGGGCGGCTCCGGCTCCGCCCGGCCCCGCTCCCCGCTCCGCGCTCCGCCCGGCCCCGCTCCCCGCTCCCCGCTCCCCGCTCCCCGCTCCCCGCTCTCCGCTCCGCCCGGCCCCGCTCCCCGCTCCCCGCTCCCCGCTCCCCGCTCCCCGCTCTCCGCTCCGCCCGGCCCCGCTCCGCGCTCCCCGCTCCTCGCTCCTCGCTCCCCGCTCCCCGCTCCTCGCTCCTCGCTCCCCGCTCCCCGCTCCTCGCTCCTCGCTCCGCCCGGCCCCGCTCCCCGCTCCGCGCTCCCCGCTCCGCTCTCCCCGCTCCCCGCTCCCCGCTCCCCGCTCCCCTCTCCCCGCTCCGCGCTCCGCGCTCCCCGCTCCCCGCTCCCCGCTCCGCCCGGCCCCGCTCCCCGCTCTCCCCTCTCCCCTCTCCCCGCTCCCCGCTCCCCTCTCCCCGCTCCCCGCTCCCCGCTCCCCGCTCTCCCCTCTCCCCACTCCCCGCTCCCCGCTCCGCGCTCCCCGCTCTACGCTCCCCGCTCCCCGCTCCCCGCTCCGCGCTCCCCGCTCCCCGCTCCCCGCTCCCCGCTCCCCGAGCCCCGCTCCCCGCTCGGTGCGTGCGCGGCTGCGGCGGGGGAGCCGTGGGCACCGCGCTGGGCAGCGCTCCGGGGTGTCCGTGCTATCATTTCGCTTTTTGGGTGTTTTTGGGGATGGCGGGGAGCGGGCGGACCACGGGGGTGCGGGTACGAACAGAAGAGTTTGGGGATGAAAGAGACCCCCGGGAACCTTCCAGGCTGTTCCCTACCAGGAGCCAGGGCACCACACGGCCGCCCAGCCCGGCTCAGCCCGGCACCGAACGGGGCTCGGGGGGACCCCGGGAGCGCTGCTGGAGCTGCGGAGCCGGCGGGGTTGCCCTGGAAACAGAGCGGCTGCGGTGCCCATCGTTTGTCATGATGAGGCCGGTGACATGAGCCATTAGAGCGATGGCAGGAGGAGAAGGAGCGGGGAGAACGCTGCGGCAATCCATGGCACCAACCCCCAGCAGCCACCCCCTGCTCCAGGGTCACAGCGGGAATGAGCGACAAGGCACAGCCCATCGCACCTGGCTGTCCCGCTCCTCGGTGGCCCCGGGCCAGCTGAAGCAGCAGCTCCGGGTGGGGAGCGCTGCCAGGAAAGGAAAAGGTGCTGCCAGGGCTCTGGCTCTGGCACTAGATGCTGCTACGGAGCAAACATCATTCTAATTATAGTAACGGTGTCAGTGCTCAACAGTGAGAAAAACACGTACTTCAAAAGGTCTAGAACTGTGTAATTTGCTGCTGGCAAAACTCACTAAAAACCACACCAGAATGAAGCACTTTTAAAATGTAATTTGTACTTATCTGGCTCAGTTTAAATCAGCTAAAGGTTCAGCAGTGGAGCAGGGGGATGAGGTGGGCATACAAGCAGTAGAGATTTGTGGTTAAAACTGCCTTTCTACTCCTAAGGCTTTACACTAGTTTTACACAGAACAGCGACATTTGGTGGATCTATGTTTAACCTAAATATAGCACAGGAAAAGTCACGTCAGTACAGCAACACTCGTGGAGAAAGGAGGGAGTCTGGTGGGCAGGCAGACTTTCAATGTCACTCTTCAGATGTGTTTTGCTAGTGATGCTTCCCTAAACCATTTGATTGTGTGGAGCACAACTCCAGGGTTGGGGATTTACTGTGAGTAAAGTACAACCCAACCCACTCCTGTAACTCCTTCTCCAGTTCCTGCTGTCCCCAGAATGGCCTCTCACTGTCACTGTCACTGTCACTCCACCTGGAGAGCAGCTGTTGCTCCGTGTGTGTCACCCCTGGGGTCCCACGGGGACTTGCTGGGGCAGGAGGTGAAGCAGAGCAGGTGGGATTCAAGTGGGAAAATAATAACCTTGGTGCTTAGAGCTGCCCTTTGAGATTAGAGCAAATCCCCACTGAGTGACCCAGACTGTGCAAACACAGAGCAAGAGGCAGAGACAGCCCCTCCCTCCAAAAGCTGAACAGGTGAGACAAAGGGCAGGGAGTGAACCCAGCAGCTCCCAGGGAGCTCCCAGCCTTCCAGCTCCTTTCCACCATGAAGCCAGCCAGACACACGTGGCTTTTCCACAAGCTGGTTTTGTGCAGGGAATGTGTAACTCATGTTCTTACCCCTCCTCGTCCCCCTGTGCTCAAAGATCACCTCATTTCCGTGCCCCACAGCCACAGATCTCACCCACAGAAAGTTTGACTAAGCCTTTTGTAAGTGGTGCTGTGTGGTACAAAATGACATTTCTGGTTAAAACTGAGAACATCACCTATGGGAGGGTTATGGGAAATCCAAACAGGAGTGGAAAAGAATCCTAACCTGGCTGAATGGCAGTGAGTCTTGTCCTATCAGTGGGGAGAGCAAGAGGATCACAGTCTGGCCCACTTCAAATCATATTTGGTGCTGGAAGTTTCTGTTTCACACCACACAGAGAAATTTGCCCTCTGGGAGTGGCTGCACTGGGCAAGACAGCAGCAGGGAGAAGGAAAGAAACAGCCTGTCAGATGGGTGCTTAAATTAGAGGGACAATGAATGATGAGTCTGTTCCAGCTGAGCAGAAAGGGATGGAAGGGAAAAGGGGCCCTTGGGAAGGCAACAAGCTGCTGGTCTGAGGCTGGGTTAAGGGCTCGAGTGGGAAATACCTTGAGAGCAAAATCACATCCCCAGGCAGTGGGGTTTATTTACATGTGGTGATTCAGTTCTCACATACTTCCCTGCAGTTCTAAGTCCAAATTCCTTTGGCACAAGGACACGTAAGACAACGTTGTCCCCTGTGGTGAGTGGAGGAAGGCAAGAGTGACACTGTGCTGCTTTCCTGCTGTGTGCCTCAGTTTCCCCACTGTGCACTGGGTGTGGGTGGGGAATGCACACCAGAAAAGGCAGGTCCTGGTGAAGCTCCCGCAGTGCACACAAGCTGCACATTGCACACTGGGAGAAGGAAAGCTCCCTGCTGCTGCTGGGGGAAGGGGATTAATCAGCAGGAGATGACAACAGAGTCCAGCCACTCATTAATTAGAGGAGGGCACAAGCTGATTCAGGGAGCATCTCCCACACAGCTCTGTGGGGTTTTTTTTTTCCTGCAGACATTCTCCTGCTCCCTGGAGGCACCAGGAGTTTGTAGGTACTGCTTCAAACCACAGCCCCGTGGAGCAGAACTGTGTCACACAACACAAGCCATTCCCCTGGGGAGAAGCTGCAGGCCTGCCAGGAAAATAAACATGTTTGGCACAGCTCAAACCAGGCCATTATGGTGTCAATCAGAGGGCTGAGGATTCGGCTAAAAGCTCAGATGCAGAGCTCAGACCAAGCCCTTCACAATTTTTTCAAAACAGGTACCCTAGAAACACAGCCCACCCTCTGCCACCCATCATCTGTGCTGCAGAACTTCCTCTCACTGAGGATTTATGAGTATCTGCACAGGAACTCAATAATTAATGTGGCAGAATTAAGCCCTATGGCCGCAAACCCAGAGCAATTTCCAGCAGAATTAAGGCATAAGGGGAATTGGCCATTGGCACAGCTGATCTCTGAATTTCTGGCTGCTGTGGAACTTCTTATTTTTTCTTGGAATCTGAATGCTTTTCTACGAGGTCTAGCCCAGCCCAGCCACGTACTGACACCAGGAGATAAAATTATCTGGCTTGTCCTGTGTCCTGTGCAGAGCAGACTGGACAGCTCCTTCCGGCTGCTAAAGAATCCATATGCATACATGTATAATTAGCATAATGAGAACCCAGCTTCAGCATGGCCTTGAGGCACTAACTCTTTTAACAAATAAAAAAACAGTATTAATCCTGAGCTGGTTGGAAATGTATCTTTCTGGAAATATTTGGATAAGTATTTTTCCTCCCTATTTTGGCTTAGATGAGGTGCCTGGTTATCCAACATCCATGGCAGGAGTTTCAGTTATGCTTTAGTTATGTAAAGGGGCATCTTCCTCCTGCACCACATCACTAAGAACAGTCTGGAGAAAATGTAATAAAGACCTTTTGTTGGATTAAGCACAAATCAGCCAACCCAGCTGCCGCTGGGGCCTTGGGGCTGGAGGTATTTCAGGTACCTTATCTATATTATGGGTGCGTGAAAGCTTTTCTAATTAGTCTTCTGGAAGATGAAATGCCTGCAATGACAGTGGCAAGTGCCATTTCCAGCCTGCTCACAGGACTGAAATGGCTCGTTAAGTCATCTGCAATCAGTGGTGGGGCCCTAAAGCTTTGAATACTTGATTCGCTGCCATACAGCAATTTTCTCATGTGAGGAGAAGCAGGAACAGTCAGCCACCTCTTCCCTATTTTCCCTCTCTCTGCCAAATGAGCTTTTTTCCCCTCTTCTCTTTATTCCTTTTTTTTTTCCTCTCCCTAAACTGTTCCCTTAGAAACAGCCCGTTCACCCTTCACCCTCCTCCTCCTCTCCCCGCAGCTCCCGGGGCCTCTCTCCTCTCCCTCTGAGAGAACAGGGGCTGACGTGCTCAGCCCTTGGCTAGCACAGGGAGATGATGTTTGTGGCAGCCCTGCTGTGACAAAGGAGGTGGCACAGGGCACCCCTGAGCTGTGACCTCAGCTGCCAGCCCTGGCTGCTCCCCCTGCTCACCCCAGGGAGCTGTCAGCCTCTAAACGCCTGGTTCAGCTCCTCAGCACATCCAGGGAGAGAAAATGTTCACCCCAGCTCGGTTCCAGCTCTGTGCTGAACTCCCAGCTTCAGCAGAGCATTTCATTACGGAATGAAATCATCCTGTTTGCTGGAAAGGCATCAGCTCGTGCTGTCAGCTCCAGCAGCTTCTCGCCAATTTATTTCACAGAGCTTAGAAAAATTGGAAAGGGCTGAAGCAATGGAGAGGAACATGAACATCTCAAAACCAGATTTTCTGTGTTGGAAAAGATTACATGATCCACAGAGACATGTGACCCAGGGAAAAGGTTCAGAGCACATCTGTGATTGAAATAAACCCGAAGAAGTTCAGTCTGCTCTGAGCTTTGCCAGTTCTGTTTAAACTTGTGTCTCCAAAGCACAGACTGGAATTTGGGAGATAACTGCTAGCCGAGTTCACACTGTTTGTCCTGTCAGGCCAGGGCTCTTACTGGCAATGCCTGGCACCAGCTCTCTGCTGAGAAGGTCCAAGAAATCCTGCTGCACACCACACAGGGATAACGTGCTCCTAGTGCAAGTTTCCTCCTGATTCTGACAAAAGGTGTTAGTTTACATCACAGTGCAGGAAAATTTATTGCCTGCAATGTTTCAAATGAAAAGGTCTTTACCAAAACCCCAGGTCTTCTTCTCCACAGGAATGCCAAATACCATTTTGATTTGTTAAGTTTCCACCAAGCCTCGGGAAAACACTCATGCAAAGCCATGTGTTGTATAACTGGCCTTTAGGATGCTTTTTTGTGTGCTACAGCCTCAAGCAGGATGCCTTTACAAAGAGTGAGAATCCAAAACCCTTTTCAGTCTCACCTGCACTTTGCTGTTCCTGAAATGCATTTAGACTCTGTTCTCCAAAGGAACTATCCACACATTCCCTTCCCAGTTTGCTCCCACCAGGAACAAAAATTAATGGTGGGGCACATCCTGCAGGAGCTAATTTTGGTGGGTTTGGTTGCATGGAGGATCTCTCTGCAGGGATCAATTTTGGAGCTCTTTGTAGTTCTTAACCACTGTGGAAAAACGTACGAGGCGGATTTCGGGGGGCTTTGGCTTCCTGTCATCCCAAATGTACTCTGGAGAAAGCAGCTTGGAGGGTTTGTGGGTCAGGAAGTGCCTGTTGAGGTGACTCTCCTCCTGCCAGGCTGCCATGACCCCGTTGGCTTTGTCAGCCAGGATGCTCATGTGGCAGGTCTTGGTGAACTCATAGACTCTGCTGACCAAGCCTCCAAACACGGCTCCTCCGTAGTAGAAATCCCCTTCCCCCTCGGGGATGAAGGCTGCCGAGGATCTCCTCCTCTCATAGGGGAACTGCTCCCGTGGCACTGAGAAATAACCAGGGTGGATGGCAGCCACCATGTCCCCCAAGGTCTCAGGGCCCCAGGGGTTGTGGAACTCCATGTCAATGTCCAGGCAGAACAGGTACTGCACCTCCCTGTGGCTCACCTGGGCCACGTGGCGGTTGATGGCCTCCATCCTGCGCATGGAGATCTCCTGCCAGCTGGAGAACCTGAGCATGGGGACGGCCTCCAGCCTGCGCCCTGGCTGCAGCTGCACTGGGGGGATGCTCTCAGGGCTGTCTGTGAAGATGTAGTAGTTCACCCGGTAGCCGCGCATGAAGTGCTGCTCTGCCGACTCCAGGAAGCGCCGCACGAACCTCGTGTACCTGCACAGACACAGAGGGCACCAGGAGGGGCTTGCTGGAAGGGCAAAATGGGAATGGCCTTCAGCTGGAGGAGGGCAGGGCTAGATCAGATGGCAGGAAGGAGTTCTTCCCTGGAACAAAGTGCCCAGAGCAGCTGTGGCTGCCCCAGCCCTGGTTGATGTGACCTGGTCTCATGGAAGGTGTCCCTGCCCATGGCAGGAGGTGGAAGGAGATGAATTTTAAGGTCCCTTCCAGCCCAAACATTCTGGGATTCCAAGGGGATGTGTGGTGGATTATGAAGGGCATGTGATTGAATGCAAGACAAGGAGTGAGGAGAATTCAGTGATCATCACTGCAAGAATCCACACACGACACATGCAACAGGTGGAGTGGAGGATGAGGAATAAGTGGATTATTCCTGGAGGATGAGGAATAAGTGGATTATCCCCATTTTGACCAGCTCCAATTCCCAAGCCACCTGCTAATTCTCAAAAAACACTGCCCACACCTCAGGTACCTCAAGTGCTGTCATCCCTTGGGCTTGTGTGAACAGACACACTACATGGGCACAAAACCCTCCTATGAACTTGGACAAATTTTAGGAAAAGGAAAGCCAAAATCACCCCAAGAACTGTGTCCACTGAGTGCTTCCCTTACTTGCCAATAGCAAAGGCTGTCACCCCTATGGTGAGGTTCAGGGGTCTGTAGGCACTGTCCAGGATCTCAGGGTCAAAGGTCCCTTCCCAAACGATGGGGGCCAGCCATGGTGTGACTGTCAGCACATCCTGGCGCCTGAAAGGGGAAAAAACCAGAAATGTTAATGAAATGTAACTGTTCCTGCTGGTTTCCAGGCCAGTAAATGGGGAAGAAGCACGAAAAAGGCAGCCAGAAGAGTGTGTGAATCAGCATTAATTCGCCATGGAGGGTATTAGCCCTAGAGATTTCCTCCCTGCACTCTTACTTGAGGTTACAGAGCATGGACATTTCCATTCCTGGGCTGAAATTAAGCACTTCAACACATCAGCAAAAACCTGAGGATCTGCTAAAATCTCATTTAAGGACTTTTCTGCTGAGGAGAGTTTAATGACCACTGAACTCTCAGAATGGGAAGCTGTGCCTATTTGCTATCAGCCTGATGCAGATTACTAAATGCAGATTAAAACATAAGTAATAATAATGTGAAAATTACTATAAAAATATACCCTATTGCTGTGTTATTAAAACACAGCTTGCAGCATGACAGCTTATTTTTCCAGTATTTATATATAGCTCCAACACATTCAGATATAATTTAAAATTCTGTATGTGAGCCAGCATTCAAATGTGTAACAAAATTAGAAAAAAAATCCTTAATCTCCTGTGAGGGAAGTGGAAATACTGAATATAAATGCAGCAGAGTCTGATTCTGCCCTATTACAGCTCTGCAATGCTGTTTCAATTTGCTGCTCTGTTTTCAGTGTTTCATTCTTACCTTTTTGATTTTAAAAGGAGATGTCATTTCTGGTGGAATTCACCCCAGCCTGCTCACATTTGCTCCAGAGTAGGAACTGGAGCCCTCTGCTAATGAAATTTGTCACACACAGCACGTGGCCACGCTTGGGGGCTGCCAGGCTCCCACCTGACACAGCTCCAAGGCAAAACAGCACCAGAACCAAACTGGGGAGCTGTGGGAGCAGCCTGGTGCTTCAGGCTGCAGATCCAATCAGATCCTCCAACCCAGATCTAATCTTTCAGTCTGAGAGGATGCAAGAATAAAACAGTTTGACTCCTTCTTACAGCAATGCATGTGATTGAAAGATTAAATTTTACAGGAAGAATAATTTGGGTTGGGGGAAATGTACTAAATTATCTGTTTCTGGGTTGATTATCCTTTTTTTTTTTTTTTTTTTTTTTTTGGAGAGGGATGGAAACTTGCATGTTCACTTCTCTAAGCTTTTTAAATTTCATTTTAAAGGGCTGCCCTGGGTTTCCCAATGAGTCACAGCCATGGTCATGCTCTCAGTGCCAGTGAACTCCCTGCAGAGGACACAGAGCATGGAAAGCTTCAAGATTCTCCCCTCGTTTAGCCCAGCTGATTTAGCACAGAAATTAATTCCAGTATGGAAGAAATAATCAGGGTGAGCACATCCAGAATATGTGGGGCAAATATATCTATAAGAGTGTGTGTGTGGGTACCAGCAGGGTGTGTTTAACATGCAAAAGAATGTGGTTGTTGAAGGTGAACTGCTCCAGACAAAAGCCAGGGAGGCTGTAACAACCTGAGCTGCACAGAGAGTTTGTCCAAGCCCAAACCTTCCCTCAGACTCCCTGCCTTGGCTGTGTCTCACAGATTTGTCTGTGTTTGCTGAAGCCACTGCTGAAGGTCACACAGAGCACCTGCTCTGAACCCTAAAATGGGTTCCAAGCTCTCCCACTGCTGGTTCCAGCTCCAGCACAGCTCCAGAAGGGATTTCCCACTTCCAGATCTCCCAGCTCACAAAGAGTTCCTGGGCACAAAACTCTTGTTCCATGTGTGCTAATGTAATAATTGGGAATTAACAGTAAGTGTGTTAATAAGTGTGCAGTGACCAAACCCAACCCTAGAGCAGCACAGGCAGCTGCTGACACACCCTGGGGTTGGATTCTCATGGAACAAAGTCCTGCTCAGTGTGCCCCAGGACTCTGGAACTGTGAGTGCTGCAAAGTGCCCAAACCAAACTCAGCAGAAACAAAGTTCAAACAAAGAAACTTACTTTGGCACCAGCACTCTTGGCTGCTGATAAAATAATCTGTAAAAAGGAAGAAAATATCCATTGAATAATGCATGAATATGCCTGGAAGAGAGGAACAGCAGTTTAAAGGTCAGGAGATAAAAAGGCAGTACTTACTGGGGGAAAAGCTGGATTAGCTTCTCCTCTGTATATTGGAGTTTCATGGAGCTGCATGTTGGGGTGGGAAAAGAAAGAGATTGTTAAACTTTTCTTAAAATATCAACCAAGTTTGGCTTCAGGAGCTGCTGCTGCACTGACAGCTGTCCAAATCCAGCTCCAGCTGCACACACCTGCAGGGCTGTCAGGCAAGGGACAGCTTTGGGACAGAACTCACAACACAACAAGGACACAGAGATGCTGGCAGCAATCCCAGCCTGGGGGAGAATCAGAGTTTAGGGGTGAAAATCCACGTGGGACTGTCAGCAATGGTCATGCACGTGCTCCATGCCCTGCCAAACTGTTCCTGGTCACCTGGAGGGCTGAACCACCTGAAATAATCTCATTTCCAGCAGCATTCAGAGAAATAAGCACCTGACCAGACACAATGAACTGCAATGTGCTGGAATAATCAGAAATACTTCTATGAAACATCTTTTTTTTTTCTATTTTCATGGTTTGGTTTTGTTTTGACAAGGACAGTAAGGTCATGGGGAAAGCCATGGCTTGTCATGTCCCAGCTCTGGTGCAATGTGGCAGTGAGGAGGTCACTGGGGCTGTGTCCCTGGCCCCTGCACAGGGTAAATTCTCTCCTGTGCAGCTCTGGGAGAGCTCCTGGCACCCAGGCTAGGTCAGGTCCATCAGTTTGCAGCGTGCAAGGAAGCTCAGGAGCAGCTGCCCTTCATTTGTTCAGGCCCACAGCTCAAATGCTGCCAGGCACAAACACATTCACAGAGTGGGGGGAGAGCACAGAGGGAAGAAGAGGAGCCTGGTGAGAACTGGGGGTCATTCCTGAGTGTGCCAGAGCTCCTCCTGTGCCTGCTCCTGCCCCCTCTCTGCTTTAGGTGACCTTAGTGAGGGACACTTCAAGCACAGTCGTGCAAGTGCAGTGTGTGATCACACCCTGATAGGAACCAGCACTAACATTTCAGTCCTGGGCTCTGTGACCCACAAGGATCAAAACCTCCCTGGAACAAACCTGTGCAGAGCCAGAGCTGTCCTGCAGGGCAGGCAGGCCCCAACAGCATTGTTAACTTTTTGTTTTAAGAGTGACTAATTACAGCTTCGTACATAAAGAACAAGGGACTTGTTAATCACTGTTTGTGCTGTCAGTGAAGAGCAGTAACAAAACAAAATACTCACAAGATTTCTGGGCAGGGAAGGTAGTAGGGCAGGTAATGCACTTTTCCACTCCCAGCTCTAGCCCTGTGAGAACAAGGAAATGTTTTTAAAAGGAAATGTTGAAGGAAACCTTTCTAGAATTTTCCACGATCACCTAAGGACCTGGCAAAGATTTTGAGATGTAACTCTGGCTAACTTCATGTCTACTTTAATAATTAGTGTAGGATCTGCTGTGTTCATATTTTAACACCATGTCCTGCTGAGGCAAAATGCAGTGACCTACAGTACAGGAAATTGCAACATCATAAATGTGTGATAATTCATAATAATTTAATAATTAATACCTTAACACTTAACATAAATGCTTTATCTCAGATTCCCTTCCAACAATGTTTGAGGTACAGAGAATCTATAAGCCATACTCAGGCATCAGAATATTCAGTTACAAAATTCTGAGTGTTTGAAATGATTGATAGTTACAAATGGCTGATAGTTACACAGCTGTCCCTGGTGACACTGGAGTGAGTTTGGACTGTTTGAAGAGACAAATCATCACCTCTGTTAGGGCCTGAGCTGAAATATGACTGGAACATTCTACACTTAAGCATTTGTTTGTGAGTCACTACGATGTTAGCAGCCTGATTTGGACTCAATTGTTCTTTTTTTCTCTTCCCCTTAGGCCTTCTTCCTCTACCAGTGCTCTTTTATCTATTACACAAATAATGTGCAATATTGTAAATTAAGCTGTTCTTTCTTACAGCTCAAACTGGGGCTTTCCACAACATGCACAGCTTTCATTTTTGTGTTCTGTGAGTTTTATCACAGAATGTACACAGGTATGACCGAGCTGGCCAGCAAATTCTTACCAGATAGCCACAGCAATGACACCCAGGCACACAAGAGATCCCACCAGCACTTTTTTGGAAATCATCTTCTGGAGGAGAAGGAGGGGAGACTTCAGAATTCCAGCAGCATTTGCTCTGCAAAGAACAAACATGAAGGGAAGAGGGCTGGAAGTACGTCACTCTGAGAGACATGCATCATTTCCTCAGAGGAGGATGAAGCTGCTCACTGGTTTCTCTTTCAGTTTTTCTGAAGGGAAGAGCTCTCTCAGATAGGAAGGAGCCAGGGTGCAGAGGCACAAACTGCAAAATGTCACACAAGTTCTCCATTTCAGGAGCTCTAACCTCAGCTCTAGTCCATGGTGAGCCTTTCTGATTTGATTCCACTTTCTGCAGATTCCATTTTTCATCTCAAGCACACACCCTTTGCAATTGAACAAATTACCCACCCCAGTCCTATCAGAGAGCTAACACAGTTATCACCTGAGCTGATAAACTCCATCTCTGACAATCCAGTAACCACCAGAAGCAATCCCTGCAGAGCTGCCTGTAGGAAAGGTAAACTGAGGTGTGAGACCAGCAGAGAAAGATTTCACAATCCTAATGCATGTTGGGTAAAAATTAAGAATAAAATTATTTCCTCTACAACAGCCATGAAAATCAACTTTCCCAAGCCCAGCAGTCTTACCTTAAAAGCTCAAATCAATCTCTTTTTCTGCTCACAGGGAAGCAAAGGTGCCCACAGTGTGAACTTTGATTGGTCCCTGTGATGAACACAAAATGCATGGGGCCTCCAAAGGGGTGACAAGCACATTGATTGTTATTCCTTTCATTTTTACCTTCAGTGAGGACAGAAGCTGGGATCAGGCTCGTGTGTTTTCATCTCAGTGCTGCTGCTTTCCTGATATCTAGGACCCAGCCCTCCACACCAAGTGCTCTTGCAGGCTGGCAGGAGGGACTGGGTGCATTTCCAGTCAGAGCTTTCTACTTCTAGAATGTGATTCCAGCCTGCAGAGAAAAAAAGAGAAAAAAAAAAAGAGAGAGAGAGAAAGAGACTGTTTATCAACTATTTATAAAGATGGTAGCATTTATACTAATGGGAGGAACTGGTACATGATGCTTCTTGGAGGCTGCTGAAATAATCCCAGAAATCATTACTTGCTCTTGGTAAGGCACAGGGCAGTGCCAATGCATCCTGAAGGCAGGAGTGATTTTTCTTTGGCTGGAAAAAAAGACAAGTGGCAAAAAGTTTTCAAATTTGCTTTACTGTGTCACACAGAAATCCTCACTTTCCTTGGAGATAATCTAATTAGCTTCCACCAGGAAGCATCACAAAATCCTACTTATGTAAATATAATTACTAACTACATTTATACACATATAAATATATATATCTGTATGCATCTACATAAATATATATGTCTTGAGGCCTTCCACCACTTAAAGCCTTCATGGATTCATGCTGAGCAGTTCTGGATTCTTGCCTAAAAATGCTGCAGATCCACAAACACAGGGAGAAGTACAAACAGGCTTCCTGCTCTAGCAGTTATTCTGTGTTTTGACCAGTTTTATCTCATTCTTGTGCTAGTTGTGTCATGAGAGCTGCAATGCTGACACCAGCATTTGTCAGTGCCACGTTCCTTACCTTGTGCTTGATGCTTCCAGCACATGCAAAGCAGACAAATGTGCAGAGGGGGGTTCAAAGAGTTGTTTTTCTGCCATTCTTTGAGAGCTGGCTGCACACAGAGCAGGTGGGAAAACCCTTCTCATCAGCAGGTTTCCAAATTTCCAGCCAGGACCTCGCTGCAGTTCAGCTCTGGGCAGTCTCCCCTTCCACACCTGGGGGCTCTGATGTTTCCTTCCCTCTTCTGTGACCTCCTTCAATCTTTCTTTGTAATTTTCTAACTTCAAAATCTGGGATTATTTCTGTCAGTTCTGACTGGACTCTCACTAACCAGCCCATTCTTGTGAAATTGGTGTCAAAATAACCCAAACTCTCCTGTTGAGCCCTCCAAAGATGGATTGTCCCCCAAACTGAGAAGCTGTCCCAGCTCATACATCCCCACAGGACATTTGCCTGCTTTGCAGGGACACAGCACTGGGATGACATCCAGCCTGTGGCCAAATGCAATCCATGTGTTTTCTGTGGAACCTCTCCCAGCCAGCACGGAGGCACATAAAACCTTGTTCTTGACTCCATGAAAACAAACTCGACTTTCAGGCTATTTGTTTTTCTAAAACATCAAGCCCTGACTGAATCCTGTTTTCCCTGGGGCTTGCAGCCCCTCCCAGCTTGATGCCACTTTCCAATTGCATAAATATCCTCTCAACATTTCCACCCAAAGCACGAAGGAGCACACAAACAATCCCACTTTGCAGAGTCCCCTGGGATTCCCATTTCCTGCACCTGACCCATCCTCTTATCTCCATGGCATGCAGAGGCTGATAGCACAAAATCTGGGTGATGGGGAAGGACAGAGGATCAAGAGCAGAGAGAAAAAAGGGGTCTAATATTTGAGTTATCCTCAAATTGGACACTAAAATTAACACAGAATTTTAAAAGATGTGGGTGTTGGGTTATTTTAGTGCAGTTTCAGCTGTTGTAATGGGCATAGAGTATTTCCATGTGTCTTTTTCAGAGTAAACATCTAATCCCTCAGGAAGAGAAATACACATATTTTGAAATATTACATCACTAGGAGCACAGCTGATGCATTCACCCCTTATTTTCAGTTTCTGTGGTACAAACCTGCCAGAGCACTGGAGCCAGCTGAGATTTAAACATCTAAATTTTAGATTTTGCATCTAAAACCATCTCACTGAGATTTACCTCAAGTGATTTACAGTTTACCACGAATACAAACAAAAATGAAATAGATATGGTTGCAGCTGATAAAAGAATCTCTGACCAAACAGAAATCACAGCTAAAGCATTTTTTAATAGTTACCCAGGTTCCTCGAATTTGTTCAGAGAGTTTTTTAAAAGGGATATGGCTGAAAGTAGCTCTGTCACTCCCAAATGAACTTGCTTGACCTCCCAGAACAAAGCACTACTTTATCTTCAAGCCCTGCTTGGAAAGCATTCTGGACAGCTGATAAATACCTCACTTGTAGACCGTTCCATGGAAAATATTCTTTACAGAGCAACTATTTCAGATTTCTCCAAGTGAAGTGGCAAGCTGTGAGTGCAGGCTCGTTCAGAAGGTGAAGAAAGAGAAGATATCCGTGGGGAGGGCTCCACCTGAGCCTGGAGAGGTTTCCTTGCTGGCTGCAGTGTGGAACAGGCTGCCTTTGGCTCAGTGACACAGATTGTTGTCACACCTGAGGCCTGAGCAGGAACTCAGCACAAATCCTGGCCCTGCAGAGTCTCAGGTTACAGAGCAGCACGGAGCTGCCTGGGCTGTGGCAGGGATCAGCTGGGAAGCAGTGCACAGCACAGCCTGCATTTCCCCCACAGCACATTCAGCAAAAAACCGAGCTTTTTCCAAAGTGCCAGATCGAGAATCCACAATTCCACTGGACTCAGTTTATAACACCTTTGAGCTCAGCACAAATTATCAGTTCACACCGACCAAGATCAAGGTTTGACTGATCTCAGGGGCAGAGCTGCTTCATTTTCTGGATGGGCTGTTCCCACCAATCTTGCCCAGGCTGAATTGCCAGCAGCCAAGCTGTACTTTTCCTTCCTGAGCTGGGCAAACAGCTGCTCAAGTTTACATTTGTATTTCTGCATAAACAACAATAAAGGACAAAATTGGTGATGACCAAATGTGATTTTCCACTGGTGAACTGCACAGAGAAGAAACCCTTGCAGGCACCTGTGGTTGCCAGAATTAATTTTTTTTGCCTCATTTTTTATTATTGCCAGTCCAGTGGAGCCAATCCTTCAACCATCAAGATCAGTCAGTGTGTCCTATGGATGACCCCAAAAGATCAGTTAGCTCCACAATAAATCCATGCATGTGTACATGTCTATATTGACCTAATCCTGCTAAAACATAACTTAAATGAACAGCACTGCTTAAAATTGAAAATTATTTCCAGTTTTCTTGTGGTGGGGAGGATAAATGTATCCAAGATGCACTCTCCTTTCCAAAGGTATCATCCAAATCCATGTTAAGTAAAGGTTTTACAAAAGCTGTAGTAACTTTGTGTTGAGATGAATCCCATGTTTGGTCTTTTTGCTTTTTTGTTTCCTCTTTCCCATTCCCAGTGGATGCAAAGACACTGTGCTGCCCATCAGAGGAAGTGACAGCAACTGACATTTCCCCTTTAGAAAAATAATAATTCCTATTAGAAATCAGCCAGAAGGTGTTTCTTTAAAAAACTTTATTAACAAACATACAAAACATACAAGTGTTTTTTTAGCATGATGAGGCTGGGAAGCTGTGGCAGTGCTGCCCCACAGCCTGGGACAGTGACACAGCCCCGTGTGACAGCCAGCCAGCCACCCTGGAACCCCAAACCAGGAGAGCTGCCTGGCTCTCACTTCAACCCAGCTTTTTTCAAGTCCTCTGGCAGAACTCGGCCCTTCTTCCGAGCCCTGGCTTTCTTCTTCTCTATCCTCTCCTTCTTCTTCTTCTGGATGTTCTTCTGGCGCTTGTCCTGCCGCTGCTGCATCTTCTCCACCACCCTGACAGTCCTCTGCTCCCACTGCCTCTTGCGCTGGGCCTTCCTCTTCTCCTTGCGCTTCAGGGCCTCCTTCAGACGCTCCTCATCGTCACGGATCTTCACCCCTTCTGCCTTGTACAGAGCATTTGTCCATTTTATCTTGGTCTCCAGCTCCTGAGCTTTCTTCTCATCCTTCTCCTTGAGCTCCTCCAGTTTATTCTTCCTGGTCTCCAGCCTGCTCAGCAGCTGCTTGTAGTTCTTGCCTGTCAGAGGAGTGATATTGCCTTTCACTGCTTTCCTCTTCTCTTTCTTCTTCTGGATCTTGTTCAACTCATTCTCTTCATGAACCTCAACCCTGTTGAAGACAATCTCAACTTTGCTTTCCTCCTTTTTATTTTCTGGCTCTGCTGGTACCTCCTCAGTTTCTTTCTTCTCCATTTTTGCCTTCATCTTCAGCTCCTTTCGCCGGCGTTTCTTTCTCTCTCTCTCATACTTCCTCCTCTGCCTCTTCTCCAGGACTGCAGGGGTTAACTCTTTGGCATTATCCTAAGGAGAAGGAAGGACATGAATGAGAAGCCTCAAAGGGTTAAAGCAGAAGTAAAAGGGGGCTGTCCCCAAGTTCCTATTTCAAACTCCTCCTCAGAAGCACCACCTGTGATGTGAAGCTGTGACTCAGCTGTTGGAGACACCAGACACAGTAACAACATTTCAAACCCTTTGCCTTCCCTCAACAGCTTGTAGCTCTTCCCTCTCAGGCTCCCACTATTCTTTTTCCTAAAAATCACCAAAGGCATGTTACCCTTGGAGATGACCCGAGCTTTTCTCACAGGTTTTTCTACAGAACACACACAGCTCACCTGGCAATAACTACAGGCAATTCCTTATGAGATGGAATCACCTCAAACCCTGAGCCTGTTAGATCCTGTCCCCACACGCCCTGGGAGGCTGGGGAGAATTCCCAGTGCATGAACACACATCTGGATACACATTCAGAGTCCCCACACCTGTCCAGAAGCCTTTTTAATCTTCTCATGGAGTCTCTGTCGCAACAGACTGATTGCAGAAACAGAAGGAGAACTCAGTTCACTTTTACTTCCTGAAAATGAGAGGGAGAAAATAAAAATACTTCAAAAGCAGCACCAGCTAAACAACAGCACTTCCTCTGGCGATGGGAAAAACTCTGAGAACTCTTCAGATGCTGTGAATGGAACGGAAAATCCAAACAAACCCAGCTTTCTATTTCATTGATTTCTTTAGAATTTCCCCTTTCATCATTCAACAGTGCCAGCAGTGGCCTGGCATGCCCTGGGGCTGCCTGGCAAGCCAAAGACAAGTACCAAGCTTGTGGAACACAGAGGCTCAGGACATCTTTTCTCTGGCTTTTCACTGTCATAAAGGAAAGCTGAGCTGGCAGGACAGGGATTGCATCCACGTGTAATTCCCAAAGTTCCTCACATGCACAGAGCCTCTGCAGCTCAGTGAAACACTGTTTGCAGAGAGCCACCCAGTGGTGATGGCACAAATTCCTGTCCATAGGCAAAAGCTTATGTGAAATAAAATGTTCTTAATTCAGGCTTCCCAAACTAGACTTGTGTGAAGCCAGTGCAGCCAGCTCAGCCCAGGTTACTTTAATCAGACCACGGCAAAGCTGAAATTCTTACCTGCAGCCAAACTCTCCTTTCTGTTCTGTGTATCACCCTGTGGAGATGATTTGCTGGCTTGAGGGGCTGCTTTCTGTCCTGGAGGGGGTTTACTGGTGTTAGGAACCACCTGCTTGGCTGAAGGAGCATTCTTCTTCTCAGTTTGCTTCCTGGGCTTCTTTTTTTTCTGTTTCTTGACCTGTCTGCCAGCATCCTCGGGCTGGCCTGGCTTAGACACTAGAAGGCAATAAACAAATGACACAAAAGAGGCCAATGCTACATTCCCACTCACAACATTCAGTTATTACGGACCACTAAAGTTCCAGCATTGCAATGGCATACCGTAATGTTCAAAAATTATACATTTTAGGATTTATTTAAATAGACCAAACGTCCTCGCACACTTCCATAAAATCCATCACTCAGTGAATGGAAACCATTGATTGCCAGGGTTCCCAGTACAATGTGTACAACGTGTTCGGGAGCTCCGTGTTTCAGCAGACTGGTTTTTGTTTGTTATAACCCGGCACAATCGCGGGCCAAGCACCCCGTGGGGGGCACGCCTGTCACGCCCAACCTCCCACAAACCAGGAGAGGACAGAACCGAAGCGTTCCATTTCCAGTACCAAATTTCCTCTTCCGCGACTCCGGGGCGTGCTGCACGCCTGCCCTCCTGGCCAAGCCCTGCAGGTAGGAGTCCTGGGCGGCCAGGCTGGCCATCGCGGGCTGCCCGAGGAGCAGAGCCCTGCCTGGACCAGCGGCACCGCTCCTCGTGCAGCCCCCGGCAGGAAGTGATGGATGAAAAGCGCCGGCCGGGAAGTGACGGCAGCGCCGGGCCCGGAGCAGGAGCCGCCCCCGCCTGGGCACCGCGAGCGGAGCGAATCCACACCGGGGGTGCTCGGGGTTCTGACCCCCGCTCCTTCCAGGCACCTCCCAAACCTTTCAGTGCCTTTCTTTGACATAACCGAGCTTCCCCCTGCAGCGCGGTGAGGGTTTTTCGTGATGGTTTCTGCAGCCCCGCTACGGTTTGCTTCACAGCCTGCAGGACACTGCTCATCCCATCATGTTGTCACAAAGCCTCGTGGAAAACACACGCCTTAAAAATTATACAAAACAGTCAGTTTTATTGAGTCACCTAATTACAAAAATAAATGGAATGGAAGAAAAAAAGAAACAAAAAAAAAAATAACAGCAAAATTCACATCCTAAGAAATGAGACATTACAGCAGGAACTGGGGAAGCTCAGCTCAGTTGTTGGAATGCACTGGTGGCTCTGTGGTGCCCGTGACACCGAGCTGTGGTGACACTGATGAGTTCAGTGGCATCTCCCTTTCAGCTGCACAGCTCGAGCCACCACCAAAGGAAAGGACAGATGTGCTGAGCTGCTGAACAGCTGCAGACCAAGCACCAGATGTGTTTCTTTGGAAGGAAACTGAGAGTAACCGAGTATCCCCCACTGCTCTCAAGATTTTTTCATTAGACAAAACTAAAAGCCAACATAAACAGTGGCTCCATGTTAGCTCAGATTATATTAACAGGAATTTCTGTGTAAACACTGAGGAAGGAATCAACTGACTAAAGCATGACACTGCTTCTCTTTGTGGCTTTGAGCAAGTGGCATCATTGACCCCTCAGTTTGATCCCTGTTCTTCCTGCTCTTCCATGAGGGTCTCCTGGGATCCTCCTTCCAAATCAAGAGTTCAAGTTTCTAAAGCATTTTGACAGTGAAGACTGTTGTGGAAAAATAATATAAGACTCTTTACAGTAGACCAGAAGTTGTCAGATGCCATCCTGAGAGAGCTTTAAAGCAGCCAGAATGTCAGTGACTTTGGGAAGCAGAGTAAAAACCCCAACACACTCACTGCCCCCACATTTGGCTCAAGTTTATCCCAAAGAAATTCAACTCCCAACACTCACATGGAAACAAACTGGACTTCTAATGAACTCTACAGTAACTATCACGTTAAAGCAAACCTGACTCTAATTTGTTATAACGAGATTCACTTTGTGTCTACACATCTCTATCTCTTAAGGGACAGGAACACTCCTGGCAAGGTCCTGGCGTGGAGGAAGCACTGCAGCCATGCAGGGAGCAGAACCCTGCCAGCACAGCTCCAGTGCCTCCTCCCGACAGCAGGAGGAAGACTTCCAGCAGCGCGGTGACCCGGCAGGGCCATCCCTGCACCGAGAGATCCGGATCCTCCTCAGGAATGCTCGGCGGGGCCCGCCCCGTGCCCGTTCACGTGGGGGTGCGACGGGGTGGAACTCTGCGAGGTGACAACGCTCTGCTCGGCTGCGGCGGCTGCCAGAGGCATCGAGAGGCTCTCGGGGGACAGCGTGGCAAAGTCTTGTCTCCAGTAGGCTTCGCACAGTGGGAGATCATTGCTGTCACACAGACTGTAGCTTTCCAGAACAAACAACCCCAGTGAGGAGAGAGCAGGTATGGTGAGAGAAGAGGGGAGGGATGGAAAGGGTGGAGGGAGCAAGACAGAAGCAAAGCATTAAGAAAATGGCAAAAAAAATGCTGGATGTAAGGTCTGTGTTCATGAAATCATCCTAAAATGTGTGAGATTGGCCTTCCCTAAGACATCCCCCAAGGGTTGGTCCTAAAACTTCTTGGGCCTGGTGAGGACTGGGGCAATTTCAGAGACAGAACTGGCTACAAAATGAAACAGAGCCTCAATTCCAATCCAGACACTGCAAGTCTCTGAAAAGATCTGAGCTGAAGTCCCAAATTTGCAAGTTCTGCTACTGATGAGTGAGACATGGACCTTACCCACAATTATTTTACTTGGAATTAGACTGCAACCTATGTGAGGAAAAAATAGAAATCCTGCTCTAAATTTTACTTCAGAAAAAAAACCTGCCACAATTGTTTTGGGACCTGTTCCTGTCACAATAAAAGAAGAACCCTATTTGCACCCCTGCCCTTTCAAAAAAGTGCTCCACAGATTTGTGTCTTCCACAAGCTTCTCAGTTTGATTATAAAGTACTGACAGCTCCTACCTTTTCCCAAGAAGCCTGAGCTAAGAGTGTCTCTAAAAGCAGTTGGCTGGATTCCAACACTGGATGAACCAGCAGTGTGGGAAAATGAGCTTTTTTAAACAACTGGTTAATTCTTGCCCATATTCTGAGGAAAACATAATGTGGAAGGGCCAAAACCAAAAAGAAACATGGAAGGAACTGGAACAAAACCAACACAAATCCCAAAGAGAAGGAGCTGCACACACAAGAGACACCCAAGACAAAGTGAGTGCTGGAGCAGAAAGCAGCTTGCATTCAGAGAAAAACAAACCCAATGGGTCAAGTGATTTTGTTGTTGCAGCTTTATTTACATTTGTAATGTATGGACTGATGCTTAGGGAAATACTTTAAGTATAGAAATATGAGACAGTTCATATTGCACAAACATGAAACATGTGAGATTTTACCCCACACTCAAGACAGCTCCTGTGATCTCAGAGGAGGGAGCAATGGAACACAAATGCAGGTCTGGGGGTTAGGATGAGAGAAGGCAAGCTGGACTTGCAGTTACCACTTGGGGAACAAGCACACAAAGCACTAGGTGCAAGCTGAGCTCTCTTCTGGCAGCACCACCCAGCTGGCTTTGCAGAAGTGAGAAGGCAGCGGTTACAGGTTTTGTGTCTGGGGCTTCTGTAAAATCCCTTGGAAGATCAGCCCCCAACACAGCTGGGTTCAGCTAACAAAGAGCATCAGGACTGAACCAGAACTGCAACTCCTGTTCTGTCATAGACCTCAGGCCACCATTTCCCAGGAGAACCTGTCCACAGCATCCACACACTGTGGCAGGGGAGTCACTAACCACGTTTCAGCTGTGTCAGAAGCATGACTGCTTCTCCTGCTGCCCCAGTTAGAACAGCTCCAGAATCTAAGCTCCACCTCTCAGCTAACACTCCTCAAAAAAGTCAGGGTCAGTGAGCAGCTCTGCCCAGCCCAGGAGCACTGGCCAGCCTGCTGCTCTGTCCTGGGAGGCTCCTCAGGGCATGGAAGGGACTTCACTACTCCCCTGAGGCACCCAGCCAGCCTGAGTGCACAGGGACAGCTCTAGAAAACTACTTGACCACAGGGCAGGAAAGCAAAGGCTCCTTCAGGAAAATCGTCTTGGGTTTAGTTTCAAGGACCTGCTTTTGGGTCTCATCACAAGCCCCATGTGCACATAAAAAACCTGGCAAACACCTGACCCTACAACTGAAGAGGCATTCCCAGGACAGCAAGGAACTGCCCTGTGGGGGCAAACAGTGTTGTGCTGACAGCCACTGAAACATGGCTGTGACATGACAGAAACCCTTTCCCCCACGTTAGACAGTAACATTTCATTAAAAATATTGTCATATTCTAATTATAAAAGGACTTTGAATAAAACACTGTTTCTGTATTTACACAGACACATTTCTTTGGTGCAGAAAAAGACAGGAAAGAGCACAGGAAGGGAGGAAGTGCTAAAAGCCAATGACCAAGTGCTACACCATAACAAAGTGTCAGATCACAGCTCTGCAGAGTTGCCAGCTTTCCTCACCTCATAACCCATAAGAAAGAGCAGGAAGGCAAATCCATCTGATGTACACCAACATTTGTGCTCCCATGTTAGTTCTGTCAGCAAGGGTTGCTTTGTGTGGCACCTGGGCCAGGCAGGTGAACAGACCATGCCAGCATGGCCAGAACACACAGGGTGGCAGTCTGGGGACAGGGTGAGGGAAGCACACCTGGCACATGTGGGGCACTCTCATCCCTTTGGGTAAGCTCACTGCTATGTCTTGGACCTATCAGCACCTGCACAGGTGCTCAAAAAACTGAATAAAGTATGAAAAACAACTCTAAATTTTTACCTCTAAGCTGTGTCATATTATTATCCTTCTACTCTTAAAATACATATATTACTCATAAACAATGGCCTTACTTTCAAAGATATTGAGCAATTTAATTGACTTAGCTGGGGTTATAAGCATTCAGCATTCTTAGAAAAAATGGAAAAGGCAGACATAGAAAACCTGGTCAGTAAAATTTTAACATTTTTTTAAAGTTAAGTGTTTGTTTAAAAATCCTAGAATTATTGCACTGATTTCACTTAGCTTGGAAAGTGCAACCAAAATAACCAGGTTTACATTTGTTTTCTTTTGCTTTCATTTACTGCATCATTAACTAGAAGTGCTGGAGTGCATGACAAAAAAAATAAAGTGTCTGAATTCTCTAAAGTCTGTTTGCTAAATAAGAGGCTTTAAAAAATATTAAAAATCCCACAAACAAATCAGTAATAAGTCATTCCTTAGAAAATCCTATCACAATACTTCATAATTCAATGAAACTGAGCAAGTCCTTGCAAATGTTGAGCCCAGCAGGACTGGAGGCAGCTGGGGGCAGTGAAGGAAAAGGCACAATGTGTGACCAGGTCACTTGTGAAAGGAGTCACCACGAAGCTGAGGTGACATCAGGACCCAGCTCAGCAAGCTGGTTTTTGTAGGAAGAGAGCCAGAGGCTCCTTCAGAGGGGTTTCCCCCAAGGAAATTCATCTTCTTTTCTAGTGATTACAACAGAGGCCTAAGGAAATTACCTATCAGAGCTGGGATGCTGTGAACACCTCCTTCACCAGGACATTTTTACCCTGTAGGGTATCTACAAGGAAAAGGCAGTTGCTTTAATTGCAGAAAAAAAGAGTTTGACCTAATTAAATGTAGGACTAAAAACTTTTGGGAACATTCTCAACACCAATACTCTAAGGGCTACCTGATGGTCTGGACTAACTACCCCAAAAAGGCCTGGAGTTGTAAGGCAGAGTCCACTGCCCTATTTGTACCTGGAAGAGTAATATTCTTCTTCTAGCTCGTACAGGTCAATGGAGATCTCATCCCGCAGTGCAATCAGCTTCTTGTCACACTCCTCCTGCAGGCTCCTCAGTTGCTGGTTGCGCTGGTTGATGGCCTCGTTCACAGAGGGGAAATCATTGAGGATCAAGAACTGCTTCAGGTCAGACACAAGTTTCATCAGGGACTCCCCAGCACGGACCTTGCGGCAGTGAGAAAAATCACACATCAGAACAGGGCTTTGCCCCAAGATCTTCCAAGCTGCTCCTTCAGCTCAAACTTTGGATAAAAACACGCACAAAACACAAGGATTCTGACGGAATTCTGACCCAGCCACCCCAAACATGAAGTTACTCCCCTTTAAGCAGTCCTTGGGAGTGATATAAAGATCCAAAAATGAACCCAACAGCCCCTACAGGATGTGAACACTACAGTGCTACTCACAATATTTGCAGCTCTGACGTGCATCTCGTAGTTATCTTGCTCACCCTGGGTTGCCCGAGAGACTTGAGTTTCATCCTCGATCTGAAGAAAAATGTACACAAATCTACATCTACATATTTCAAATTCAAATAGACAGTTATGTTATAAGGTATAATATATGGGAATATATATGTGGATACGTGTGTGATTTTCATATATACGTGATATGATATATATGACATTATATATGTGAAATTCACATCTGTAGTGAATTACAATTGAATTACCGTTCAATTCACATAGTATTCAAGGCCAGGTTGGACGGGGAACAACCTGCAGTACTGGAAGGTGACCCTGCCCATAGCAGGGGGTGTAACAAGAGGTTTTTTAAGGTCCCTTTAAAGCCTTTAACATTCGGGGATTCTACGAAAGGTCCTCCCCTCTCTGCTCACGGGCTTTGCTCTCCCCTCCCAGCCCCTTCTTCCCCGCGTGCTCCCGCGGGGGCAGCCGGCTCGCTCAGGCCCACCTTGGCCGTCTTGATGATCTCGGTGAAGTTGTCCATGATGGACTTGACATCGTCCTTGAGGCGCTTGTTGTAGGACTGCAGCAGGGTCTCCTTGCTCTGGGGCAGCACCCGGGGCTGCGCCATGGCCGCGCCCTCCCCTCACGGCCCGGCCCCGCCCCCCGCGCTCTCGCGAGATCTCGCGCGCCGATATCTCCCGGCATGCACCGCTCTGCCTCTCTCTCCCACCGCCCAAGATGGTGAGTGATGGCGGCGGCGTGGGGGGGCCGGGCAATCCGCCGCCATCTGGGGCCGCCCGCCGTCATCCGCCGCTGCCGATGGGCCGCGGCAGCACCGCGAGGGTGCTCGGCTGCCGGGGGAGGCGATGGAGCGGTGTTTCGTGCTCGATTTGCGGTGATGCGGGAAGGCCGCGTATGGGCCTGCCCGCCCGGGCCCGGCACCTGCGGCTGCCTCCGGCTCGGGCAGCCCGGCCAGGCCGCGGGGCGTTCTCGGGGTAGGTCGGGTCCCGGAGGCGGTAACGCGCCGTGGGGGTATCTCGGCTGCTCGCGGGTGAAGCGATCGCTTTAATCCTTTCCCTTCTGGGGGTGGTTTGTAAACCTTGTAACGTAAAGCGAAGGATTTGCTCGCTCTCTCTAGGGAGAGCAGGGCGAGCATGGGAGGCCGCGAGGCTGCTGAAGTGCTTGGGAAAGTAGATGCATTTCCAGGGTGGGCTGGTAACTTTTCCAAGCACGTGAGTTTTTGAGGCAAAAGAAGTCAGAGTGTGTTTCTTGCTTGCAGCCGAAGGGAAAGAAGGCCAAGGGTAAGAAGGTGGCACCAGCCCCTGCTGTAGTGAAGAAGCAGGAGGCCAAGAAGGTTGTCAATCCCCTATTTGAGAAGAGGCCCAAGAACTTTGGCATTGGTGAGTAAATGGATAGTCGGGATAGTTGCTCCCATTTATTTTTCTTGTGCAGTGAACAGATGTCTAAGTTATAAACGTTAAAAATTACTCCAGACTGTGCAGTGCTGTTCTTGTGCAAGGCGCAGATGATGTGAAAGAATATTTGCTATCTGAGTGGTCGTGCTGACACATTACCACCAAGATCACTGATGCTCCTGTGCAGTTCCCGTGCTGCTGCTGCTGCTCTGGATTTGGGGCAGGCCTGAGCTAAAGGCTGTGTTTTTTTAGGACAGGATATCCAGCCCAAGCGTGACCTCACTCGGTTTGTGAAATGGCCACGCTACATTCGGCTGCAGCGCCAGAGGTCCATCCTCTACAAACGCCTCAAGGTGCCTCCTGCCATCAACCAGTTCACCCAGGCCCTGGACCGTCAGACAGGTGAGGATGGGCCCCACAAGGTGCTCTGGGCTTGGGGTGTAAGTGAGATGTCAAAAAAGGGGAAAGAAACCAAAATAAGCCCTAACAAAGGTAAGGGTGTGTCTGGAAGTGTTTTAGGGAGGCTTTAATAGTGACCAGGGTGGTGTCAAAATTAATTTGCTGAGTTAAATCTTGGATTGTTGCTGTGTACCCTGAAAGGGGATTTAGAAAATACCAAAGCTCTATTTACTAAACTTGCATTAAATCTTAACTGTGATTCCATTCTTCCAGCTGGTTTAGAACTGCCCATGGTGGTGTAGATTGCTTGAGACATCTGTGGGAGTGCAGGTTTTGGGGGAAAACCCAACAGGCTGGTACTCAAGGAAGGGATTTAGGAGTTTTCTGTGAATGAATCTATGCAAAAAGCTTTAGACCTGTGTAAAATAATTTCCTCCTCATAGCTGCTCCTTGCTTTAAAAGAGCCAGTGGACCTGTGACTATAATTGCTGTGGGGGTCCATAGGCTTTTCCTTATCCAGACAGCCAAGGAGCTCTCAGTGCCATCAGAGGTGCATGCAAACAGGGGCTTTTAGGGTGTTTGGCTGTGCAGATGATGATCTCTTTTTACTATGAAAAAAAATGTGATGACAACCACCAAGATCGCTGATGCACTGTTACAGTACCATTACACTATTACAGATACTAATACAGTATTTTTAAAAATTAATGCTGAGATTTTCAGGTCATGCAACTAATTAGTAGGTGTTCTCTTGCAGCCACACAGCTTCTGAAGCTGGCACACAAATACAGGCCTGAAAATAAGCAAGAGAAGAAGCAGAGGCTACTGGCTCGTGCTGAGCAGAAAGCTGCAGGAAAGGGAGACGCTCCAACCAAGCGGCCACCAGTCCTCCGAGCAGGTAACTTTGTACCTGAGCTGAGGGAATGTGGGAGAGAAAACTCATGGAAGAGTTGGTTCTTCAACCAGACAGCCTTGGACAAGCTATGGCAATGATGTTATGAATTTCTTCACCTGAGCTCAAAGTGAAGAGCAAAATAGACGAGCTTTTTAACCCTGAGCTCTAGCAAATTGTCCATGAAATGTCTTTGTGCCACTGATGTGAAATAGCAATGGAATCAGAGTTGGCTTGCAAGAAAGCTCTGAAAATACACTAAGAGGAATCAAAACTTACCTAGAATTTATTTTTCAGGTATCAATACTGTCACAACTCTGGTGGAGAACAAGAAAGCTCAGCTTGTCGTTATTGCCCATGATGTAGACCCCATTGAGGTGAGCAAGTCACAGGCTGCCTGTGTCACTTAGGGTGGGCTCAGAAATGCTTTTAAGGCAAAAATGGATTTTAGGACAAATTGCATGAAAGAGAACGCACAAAAAAAAAATACACATTTGGCAAAACTAAGATGCTTGTGTGTGTTTGTGCTGGTTGGACAGCGAGGCTGGGCCCTTGCAATGATGTTTTGAATTTCTTCACCTGAACCAGCAGTGAAGAGCAAAACGAGCTTTTTAACACTGAGCAATTGCCCTAGGCCAGGCTGGCAGCCAGCACAGAGGGCTGTTCTCCCTCAGTTACTCAGCACTCCCTTCCCTTTCAGCTGGTGGTTTTCCTGCCAGCCCTGTGCCGCAAGATGGGAGTTCCCTACTGCATCATCAAGGGCAAAGCCAGGCTGGGCAGGCTGGTCCACAGGAAGACCTGCACCTCTGTGGCCTTCACCCAGGTTAACCCGTAAGTGTTTGGGAGCTCACATGTTTGTCTTGTGGAGAAAGCAAACTGCCCTGAGCACAGGCTCTAGGGTAGATGGCTAGCAAACTTGGGTCTCTCTGAAGTAGTAAAATTTAAAATATCACCTCTGTAGTGTCTGATAAAAATATCTCTATCAAATCCTGAAGGTGCAGATTGTTTTGGTTTATCAGAAGGGTGGTTACTCTTAAAATCTGAGCAGTGCTTTTCCGTAACCTGAAAAATTGGGTTGCCACTAGAAGCTCTCAAATTCTATGGAAAACACTTATGTTAAATATGTTAAATCCATGCTCTAAAGGCAATAAAACTGTCATCAACAGGGAGGATAAAGGAGCCCTTGCAAAGCTGGTGGAGGCTGTCAAGACCAACTACAATGACAGATATGATGAGGTAAGATTCTCTGCACTGCTGGCCTTGTCTTTTTACACTGTTAATATTCCCAGAAGGGAGAAATGGCACACAGTGACATCAGTTTATACTTGGGTGTGTTATACCTGGGTTTCCTTACAGTGTACCAATATTCTTTACCTGAGGATGGGATAAAATGTGAAAGCTGTCACCAGGTTAGAAGTAAACAGCAACTCTAGGGCAAGGATTGTAGAGAGGGCAACAGCTTCTGCTACCTAAACTCCATATCCCAAATCCAGGAGTTGTGGGATAGCTGAAGCCAAATCCCTCATTGGGAAGGATTTTAAGCTTTTTTCTGCCCCAGAATGTAGTGCAATGCTTGAAATGTGTAGGACTTCCTACTTGAGGGAGCTCTTCCCCTAGTGCAGAATTGAGTGACACAGAGTTGGAATGAGGTCTCTTAACCTGTTCTCTCTTCCTTGCAGATCCGTCGTCACTGGGGCGGGAATGTCCTGGGACCAAAATCCGTGGCTCGCATTGCAAAGCTGGAAAAGGCAAAGGCTAAAGAACTGGCTACAAAGCTGGGCTGAAGATGTACTGCATTGCACCGTGTTCTCTGTACATAATAAACCCCAGCTGTTTCATGGTCTGTGTTCATGGCAGTGTTCTAGGCAGGGAGCAGCACAGTGGCATTGCTGTACTTCTGTGCTTTCCATCCAGTGACAGAATAGTGCTGGACAGAAATGGCTGCACAGAGCTGGTTATTAATTAACTTGGAGTAATTTTCCTTAATACTAGTAGTGTGTAATAACTCCTTTCTCTTGAACACACAGCTCAGCTGCACCTGCACTGGATCTTGAAGCTGACTGGGCTGGGCTAGTTCTGGCTTTAAGCCTGGCTTTGCTTTGCAAATCTAAATTTGAAATAGCTCTTGATTTTTCCTTACTTAAGACTGGGTTACAGTATGGGTTGCACCTGCAGTGTCTCTTGCAGTGAAGGCAGGCTGAGGGGGAAGAATCCAGACCTTCCTGTGGTTCTGTTCTTTCCTGAGTGCTGATTTGGTCTGGTGGCACCATGGAGGCTACCAAGGCTCCAGCTGTGGTAGCTGCTTGTTTTTGCCAGCCCTCATCCTCTTACAAAGTCAGAGGCTGCCTTCCCCAGCTAGACCTGCATGTCCACAGCAACCTCTAATTCAGGTTTGCTGCTGTTCCAGGGAAGACGCATGATGCAAGTCACAAGGCAAAGACCTGCAGGCCTTTATTCATTCTGCTGCAACTGCTGAGAGCCATTCCTGACTTCGGGAAGGACTACATGCTTTAAATAAGCTCATTCACAAAATCCTCTGGATTTTTCTTAAGGAAATGGAGATTTTAAAATGTAGCTTACAACCAACCAGGATAGAAAAATGTATTCTTGTGGTAACTATTGAAGTTCAGTACTCCCGAGCTGCAGGTGGGAGCTCAGTTTGCAGGAATTGCTTAAAGTCTGTTTGCAGCTTGATAACCTGTTTGCTGAAACTTCTCTGGAGTTCCAGGTGCTTCAGTTATTTAGGATTTCTCAGGCTCCTGTCATCCATCAAAGTCTGCTCTTGACTGTAGCACCAAGAGGTTTCTTCCTTCCCCTCACAGAGGTAGCTTCTGTATAAATTTCTTGTACCACAAGAAGGAAGTTGCAGCACACAAGCTGTACCTGTGAGAAGATCACACACCTTACTGGGGTGAACTGGACCTCCCTAAGAGCTGCATTAACCAACCCACCTGGCACAAGCTATTTAGGTTAAAACTGGGCTGTTGTAGCTCAGGAGCTCGTGCAGGCAGCCAGAGCAGGCAGGGCAGGTCCCTTACCAGGTGACAATGTACTGCATGTGCTCGTTCCGCAGGCTCACCCTGGTCTGGCCCCCAATGGGCCCCCCTGGGACTGTGCTTCCTGTGGGGACAACACGGCCAAGTTAAATCTTGAGGCTGCACAGTGTGCAGCTGTGCTGTGTGTAAGAGGGGCTAGAATGTGATTAATCTGATGGATACTCTGCTCTCCCTCAGGCACTGCTGTTCCCAAGAAGGGTCTGGGTTGGAAGGGACCTTAAAGCTTATCTCATTCTACCCCCTGCCATAGGGATATAATGAAAAAAAAATACTATAATCTTAATTATAATTTTATAACAGTGAGGCCTCCAGGCCAGCTGTTAGCCACCACACAGGAACACCTTCCTGTGGACCAGGCTGCTCCAAGCCCCATCCAACCTGGTCTGGAACACTCCCAGGGATCCAGGGGCAGCCACAGCTTCTCTGGGCACTCTGTGCCAGGCCTCCCCCACTTCACAGGGAAGAATTCCGACTCCATATCCATCTAACCCTGCCCTCCAGTAGTTTGGAGCCCCACCCCTTTGTCCTATCTTTGATGCTCCTGACAAAAGTCCTCCAGCTCTCTGTAGGCTCCCTGTCACCTTTAAAACATTTTGCTGGCAGAGCACAGCAAGAGAACGGAGGGGAAAGGGAGGGAGAGTGATATAAATTGGACAGGGGGCTGTGTTCCTCTGTGACTCACTGAAATCTGCATCGATGAAGATGGGCTCAGCACCAGTCACCTTGGCCATGGCCTCCAGGTCCCGGTAGTGCCAGCGGTTTTTTTCAATGTTATTTTCAGGCACAAAGGGTTTCCTTTTTTCTGTTAACCTCACCACCCCTGTGAGATCAATCTCATCTTCAATCTGAGGAGAAGTGCAGAAAGAAAAAAATGTTTCAAGATTGATTCCATATTCTGACACATCAAATCCTGCCTCTGGTAACTGAGGGGCACAAAGTAACGAGCCCCATTTGAGAATCCCCCTTACCTGTCCTGTCAGCCTGGTTTCTGGTTTCAATTTCTTCCTGGGCACAAATCCTCGGTTGACTAGAATTGTGACCCTAGAGTTACATCAAGAAGTTCTGCTCAGGAGTGAAAGGGAATTTATTCCTGCTGCTGCCTAGAACTACAGACCAAAGAAAGAAGCAACCCACGTGTTTGCTGCCACTTTTGCTGTCAGCTGAATGCACATTATAAAGGAATTAAAATACAATTTCAAATTGAGCCTCAGTGATGTCACAAACTGAGAGATGCCTTAAGGCAGGGAGTGATTGATACAAACCCAACCTGCAGAATTTGGTTTTTGCAGAGAAGGAGTGCTCCCATGGAGCAGGACTGTCCTGAACTCACCCCAGCTCTGTGCAGTAGAAGGGGGTGATGACGTTGGCTCCATTCTCCGGGTGGGATGTGATCCTCCCGGCTTCCCGCGCCTCCCGCTCGGGGTCCAGCAGCGAGCGGGGCAGCATGTACAGCTCCTTGGAGTGGTCAAAGCGCCCCCGGACTGTCACAGGTCTGTACTCCAGCTCCCTCAGCTCCATGGGGCTGCATGGAACAAGAGCAAAACAAAATCATGGCTGTGCTGGGTGAATTCAGTCAGGAGATTTTATTGTGGGATTCTCCTTTTTCCTAATGGCTCATTCTGGATGGAGCCTGCTGGCAAACAGAAGACAAACAGCTCATGGAATAAGGATTACAATATTTCAACTGCTCCAGAGAATCAAACAGAGATGATCAGGAGCATCCAGGGAGTTCTTTTATCCTGCTCCACAGGGCAGGTGGACTCACTGCCCATGTATCCAGCCATGAGAAGTTTCTTTCCCACCCCAGACCATGAACTCCAACAACTGAGCCCTTCTGAGAGTTGTTCCAGGTGACCAGTGGCCTTAAAAATCTCTCTCACATCTGACACAACTGCTCCACATGTGGGGCAGGGTTTGCTGTTGCTTGCTGTTGCTCCAAGACTCCCTGTTGCAGTAACAATTCCTTTGGGACACCACAGACACCCAAGCCCTCTTTTCCCAGCAGGATTAAAAATGCTATGAATTACATCCCACATTCTCCTGAACAGAGATTCATCCTTCTCCATGCATTTAGAGTACAGGAAAGAACTGACTTATCCTTTTACTAAAAATAAATATATATATATATCAGGATCTCTTTCTAATTTGCTGGCACATCCCAATTGCCATTGCATCCCTTCATTTTCATGCAGGTCAGTTCAGCACAAGCTCATTAGTGCACATTCCACATCTAATATTCCCAGTCAGTGCTCTGTACACAACAAACCATCCCTGTTTGCATACTCTAATGTCAGAGGGATGGGATCTGCTGTGATTCTTGATGCCAGCTGTGCAATCAAATCTAATTTCCACTTGCGCCGCTGAACCTGGAAGTAAACAAAAAAACCTCCTTAGGGCAGAACAGAGCAATGTAACAACCCCAGCAAGCCTTAAAATCTTGGTCATAATTTTCTCATCAGACCTAGCCTAGGGTAATTGGAGATATGAAAATAGGGGCTACTGAATTTAATTTGAGGAAATATTTATACTAAAAAGTGAAGGAAAAATACTTCCTTTAAAGACTTACAAGGGAACACTTGGAAAACAGAAATGTAAAATAACAGCAAATCTTTAACCTGCCTGTTGTCTGAACTAGATCAAACAGATGGAAAAACTTGACAGTTCTCTAGTGCTCATTTTTTGAAAAAATTAAATATTTATTTGTACCTGCCACGTGCCGAGACCAAACGTGGTCAGAGGGATGAGGAAAAGGCCCCATTTCAGCAAGGTATCCTCTCCAGATGTGCCAGCAGCTGCTGTAGAACTTCGTGGTCTGCAGAACCTCAAACAAACATCTACAGAAAACCAGATCGAGGAACAGGAGTCAGAGAAGAGATGCCAAATTCCTGCAGGAAATATTACACCTTGGTACCAGGGCGAAACAGAGCAGGAGCCCAGACAAATATTTTCTTACCTTTAGTCTTCTGAACCAGACCAGAACTTCGTTTAGTTAGGGGATATCCAAAAAATGTTCTGATCAAGCACTGGCATGCCTACACAAAATAAGAAAGATCCTTTGTAATAACACTGCTTTACAAAGCCTGTATTTAGGTGATATTGGTGAACTTGATGATTGCAAGAAATATTGTTTATCCATTGATTTAAGTCTCACATGAGCAACTGCCTGTAAAACACTATGGGTTAGGCTACAATTTAAATGAAATAAGATAAAATTTCCGTTATGGAGCTGTCTACAGCACAGCAATGACCTTCCATCCATGCTATCAACAAACACACACCAGCTTAATCTGTTCTTGACAGAAACAAGGGCCTACAGGGGACAGACAGGGGACAGGACAGAGGGATGGGATGAGGGGAGGGCATGAGGGAACAGGATGAAGAGACAGGATCAAGGACTGGGTCAGGATGAGGGCAGGCGATCAGGGAACTGGATCAAGGGACAGGATGAGGGAACTGAATCAGGGGACAGGATCAGGGGACTGGATCGGGGACAGGAGCAGGGGACTGGATCAGGGGACTGGATCAAGGGACAGGATGAGGGAACTGAATCAGGGGACAGAATCAGGGGACAGGATGATTGGACATGATCAAAAAAAGAGAAAGGGACAGGATGAGGGGACAGTATAACAGGACATGAGCAGGGGACAGCATGAAGGGACGGGATGAGGGGACAGATGAGGGAACTGAATCAGGAGACAGGATCAGGGGACTGTTTTACCAGACATGATCAGGAAATGAGAGAAAGGGACAGGATTAGGGGACAGGAGGAGTGGACATGATGAGGGGACAGGATGAGGGAACTGGACAGGATGAAGGGACAGGAGGAAGGGACCGGGTCAGGGGACAGGATAAGGGGACTGGATGGCTGGACGTGATCAGGAAACGAGAGAAAGGGACTGGATCAGGGGACAGGATGAGAGGACGAGATGAAGGGACATGCTCGAAGGGCAGGATCAGCGCCTTACCGGTGCCGGCCCCGCCGCCCCGAGCCTCCCCCGGCCCCGCTCCCTCAGCAGCCTGGGCGCCGTCCGCAGCAGCAGCAGCGCGGCCATGGCAGCCCCGGCCCGGCCCGGCCCCGCTGCTCCGCCCTGCCCTGCCCTGCCCTCGGCCCGGAACGGGAAACGCGGCCGGGCCCGGCCCCTCGCGATGGCGGCGCCGGGCCCGGGCGGCGCTGAGGCCGTGCCGGAGGTGCCCGAGGCGGAGCGGCTCTTCCTGAGGGAGCACCCGCTGCTCAGCCCCGCGGGGCCCGGCAAGGTGCGGCCGTGTGGGGGCTGTGAGGGCGGGGGGCACCCTGAGGGGGCTGTGAGGGGATGGAGCTGAGGGGATGGAGCCGCCTCCCTGCGGGTCCGCGTGGGACCCGATGGAGAGCCTGGCCCGAAGTGTTCGCACAGCGCTGGAAGGCGGAGGAAGGCTGGGGAGCAGAGCCCTGGTGTGCCCTGCCCTCCCCAGCCCTGGGATGGGTACGGGAAGGGTGTTGGACATCGGAAGGGGCTGCCCAAGGGAGGTGTGGAGTCCCCATGCCTGCTGAACGGCTTGGAAGTGGCACTCAGTGCCACGGTGTGGTTGGCAAGGTGGGGATCGGCCACAGGTTGGACTCGATGGTCTGGGAGGTGCTTTCCGAATAGATTCAGAGATTCAGTGGGATAAACCCCTGCTTTTCCTGACCATTGGTGTTTCTTTCAGGTGAGGTGCAGGCTGACGGGCCATGAGCTGCCCTGTCGCCTGTCGGAGCTGCAGGCTTACACCAGCGGCAAGAAGTACCAGCGGCTCATAAAGGCAGCCAGAGAGTTCGACTATGGCACGTTTGAGCCCCACATAGTGCCCAGCACCAAGAATTTGTACGTATTCTCCCTCCTGTGTGTTGGGCTTTACACTTTGTTCAATCTCAGACATAAAGTGGTTGAGCTTTATAAAGTTCTTAGGTCTTTATGGATTTGGGGAGACTGGGAAAGGCTTTATAAAATATCTATCAACTTGCAGTGCTTGTAAGTGAAAATTTCTGAAGTCATAACACACTTTTAACTGTTTCTGACCCTTTGTGTCTGTCAGACACCAGCTGTTCTGCAAGCTCACCCTCAGACACATCAACAAACTTCCAGAGCATGTCCTGCGTCACGTCCAAGGGAAGCGCTACCAGAAGGCCCTGAAAAAGTGTGAGTAGCTTTTCTGAAGCTGTACCAGGCAGCATTTCTTTCTGAGCTGTTGAGATTCCAGTGTTTCTCTCTGAAGTGGGTGGGACAGCTTTGTTTAAATTGACAGCAGTGTGTTAGCATGTGTCTTCCTCAGCTAGGAAGGAAGGTCTCAGATATAGGGAGCAATTGGCTTCTAGCAAATACCTTGGGACATCCTTCCTTAAGAGGATGAGCTCTAAACTCCCCCAGGGAGCGTGATTCCTGTGTCCAGCACTATCTGTGTTAACATCTTCCCTGGTCCATAGCACTGCTGTGGATTGTGGATGTATATTTGGAGCATGCTGGACTTTGGAGCTGCATTTCCTATAAGCTTGAGCTGGGAATGGGAGGACTCAGGGGCTGGGCAGCTGATCATTGCTGCCTGACCCTCTCTCAGATGAAGAATGCCAGAGGGAAGGAGTGGAGTATGTCCCTGCCTGCCTGAGACAGAAGAAGCAGCGGGCACAGCACCCTGATGACCAAATGAATGGGAGCAGGCAGCCTCACAGGAAAGAGGAGTTCTGGGAGCCAAAGTCCAGCGAGGAGGATGGAGAGGAGACAGATGACAGCATGAGTGACCTGTACCCACGTGAGTGAGAGCCTTGGTGTCATCCATGTCCTCAAGGGAATGGGCTGGTTAATTGTCTCCTGATTTCTTTACATTGCTGCCTGATGCTGCTGTGCCAACTTCATCCAGTTGCAAGTCCTTGGGTTTTGGAAAAGCTTACCACCAGCAAATAAGAAACAGTTAATGCTAAGTAATAACGAGTTGGATCATGCAAGGTGTGAGGGAAGGGACACAAGATCCACTGGGATTTGCTGTTTTAGGAATCTCCCCTTGTTTCTCAACAAGTCCTTGACAGAAGTGGTCAGGCTGTTCTGCTGACTCAGATCTGGAGGTGCAAATCCATCTTGCTGCAGGAGCTGGGGTGTAACACATGGCACCACTTGTGCTGACCTTCCCAGAATGGGAATAGAAAGAGCACCAAGGCACGTTTCCAATAAACACCAGCACGTTTATTTCCCAAGTATTTCAGCAGTGAAATATGCCTGGTGACTGAAAGCAAAAGTGAGGGGAGGCAGAGCCTGTGTGCACAGAGAACTGATTTTGAGCTCAATCTTTTTTAGCTGCACTCTTCCCAGAAAAAAACCCATCAGCTCCACAGACCACAAAGGGCAGCGATGACTTCGTGACAGACAGCGAGGACGACGGCGCCAAGCAGAACGGGGAGCACGGGGCAAGGAGGGATGGCAGCAGAGCAGCTGGCAAGAGGGGAAAGGTGGGAGTCATTCACTGCCTGCAGCAGCAGGGAGTGTGGAGCTGGGATCCCATCCCGTAGGTGTTCCAGCTATTCCTGTCTGGGAGCCAGCAGAAGGTGCAAAACTGTTCAGAATAGATTTTTCCCTGTGTGCCAGACAGTGACTTGCATCCCGAGGTGTGAATTCCTGCCAGGCAATATTTATCCTGGCTGGGGTAGTGAGGGGTGTTCCTGCCTGTACAAACAGCTCATCTTGGGTGGGGTCCTGCCCCACACCATTGTAGAATGAAAGCTGATTTGTGTCCTGTGGGTTCTGCAATTGTTCTCCAAATACATTAAAAAATTGAACTGTTTTGCACAGAGTCCCTCTAGCCCATTTTCCTGCCACTGCTTTACTTTATAGACATATCAAACTAGAAAGTTAGGGCTGGATAAAGTTTGGATTCATTGCTGCAGGGAGCCTGTCAGTTTGTACCTAATGAAACCATCAGAAAGGGCTGAGCTGCAGGATCCTGGCTCCTGAGCAGACTTGGGCTCGTTCTGGCTGTTGAAGATCACACTCAGTTTCTGTTTAAGCTGTCTCAGGCAAGGCTTGATCTGCATGTTGGAAATAAGCTGATTAATTTTTTTTCTCTACAGAAACAGACAGGCCCTTTAAAGAAGAAATTCAAGAGCCATCACCGAAAACCCAAAAACTTCAAGAAAGCAAAAAATGGGAAATAAATGCTATGATAAATACCTGGCCTGAAGCCTGTTGTGTAACAGTTCCAGTGGGAGCACAGGATGAAGTGTCTGCCCATTCCAGTTAAGTGCTACAGGTGTGGAGGGGAATAAAGGAGTGGAATGAAGTTGCATTCCAAGAACTTCCAGCCAGCCCCACACCAAGGGAAGGTTGTCTGCTGAAGTCAGGTCCACCCAGCTCAGTTTTTACAGAAAGTTGGTTTTTGTTAGGCAGGAAAGCACAGCAGCTCAGCAGTGGAGCAGCACCAGCCACACACGCCAAGTGGATACAAAGATGCCATTGTTTTATTTTGATTGTTTTCAAAAATCAAAACATTTTCAAACACAACTAAGGTACAAAATACAGCATAAAATGAGAATTTATACTTATTTCTTTTTTTTTTTCCCACATAGAAAGCAAAAATATATTCAGAATGAATTCCAGAACACTTTGCAGAGCCAATTGGTAGCTGACATCCTGCTTGTGAGAGCTTCTCAGCCACGGGGAGAGGTCACTGTATTTCTGGGAGATGCACAAGTACAGCAGTGTATGTAGGAAACCAGAATCTTCTGCATCAGGACTCACAGTTAATAAGTCTGCACGTTGTGCTGCCTAGAAGTATGTGATAATGCCCTCCACCTACTTGTGCCCCTGGAACACTGAAGTATTCCTGCCAGGGGACTGCAACAGTTCCTTTTCTAGGGTCTTTTGTTGGAAAGGAGACTTGATTTTCACAGAGGAAACTGGTCAGGATTTCAGACTAGTCTGTCACCCAGCTCCTTAGTTAGGACACAAGGGAGTTGAGAAAGACAAGGGGCTACTTGCAGGAGTAGTTTGTGTCATTTATAAATACTATGAACATCAACAGCAGTTCAGGTATCTGAGAGTGGCTGCCTTGACCAGTCTAGAACCGTTGTAAGAGCTGCAGTGGAACAGTGAAAGGCTCCTGTGCTGCAGATCTGTGACTGCAAGGACCAGGAAGAGTCAGACACACTGAACACTTGAGGTGAAGACTTCTCTTGGAAAACTTCCTTGAAAAGAAAGCCATCAGTGACCTGATCTTAATGCTGAATTCCCCTCCCATCAGTCTGGACATGGGGGTTGGACTAGATGAGCTCCAGGGGTCCCTTCCAAGCCTGACTATTCTGGGATGGCAACTGGCTTCCTCCAGCAGCAGCACATCTTGCCCTTACAGAGGCTATTATCCCCTTAAATGATGAAATCACTGGCTTAACTTTCAGCAGTGCTCCTCTATTTTTTGTTAGTTCTTTCAGCCCAGTTTTCTCTCCTGAAAAGCAGCTGTTAAACTGAACTGTCCAGGTGAGTGTCCTTGTCAGGAGACCCTGGGGAACAGCTGCCATGGAGAAGTTCAGCTGAACTCCTCCTTGAACAAAGAGCTGAGCATCTTCCTCAGGGGAGGCAACAGAGCAAGGAATCAGTGTAATGGTAGGAAGTTGGCAGGGCTCATGCTGTCTAGAATTCCTCCACAATCTAGTGAAACAGGTTCACACCAGGTTGACTAAGAGAGGATAAAAGGCCTCCCCTGAGCAGCACTAAGCATGGTCATGGCACAGAGGTTGTGGCACTGAGAAGCCAAACAGGGCCTTCCTCTCCTCACCCTCCCAAGTTCCTCCCAGGGCAGGTCCATCCCTGGCTGCTTCTGCACTGCCCAGGCTTTGCACTCTCATTCCTCAGCTATAACCGTTTGCAGAGTTGGGAACATTTCCACATTTCCACCCTGCACAGCTCAGGAGGGGCTGAGGTGGCAGAGGAGGGGCTGTCCTGGAGAGCTCAGCAGCCCAGCTCCTCAGTCAGCTGGGACTGGGACAGCCAAGAGACTGACAGAAGTGAATCTAAGAAGCAAAGACTACAGATTAGGAGATTTGACTGCTCTCATCTGGGAAGTACTGAGTGCACAGAAAAGGGGAGTTTCTGTAATTCTCAAGACATTTTCACCATTAATCTGCAATTCAAATATGAATTTGGGGCATATATAGATGGAAGCTGGTTTATAGCAGAAAGGAGCTTTTATTATGGAACCTGCAGCACAACTTGGCTCCCTTCTTGGGAATTCAGGAGGGGCAGCTGTTGGGGAAAGAATGTAGAATAAAGAATTCTTTTGGCACAGAATTTTCACAGAATCTAACATTCTGTCTCTTCAGGATTATTTCCCCCACTTCCTTTAAATCTGATTAGCAATACAGGATTCATGATCAACAATACAGGATTCCCCCTTGTTCCCCTCAAGGGCAGAACTGGGACATGTTAGAAAATCCTCTCCCTTTTCTTACCCAGAAAGGGGTACAACTACTTCCAGGGTTTTCTTTTTGCCTTCTGTTCAGGAACAGGAAAGACCCTTCCCTATTAAACAAAAGGGAATTACAGGCCTCTGAGCAGCAAAGTAACAATGATTTTCTGTGTTTTCTTTGATGCTGCTTTCCACCTTGATAAGCAATGCTATAACCAGCAATGGAACTCCTTATGCACAACACAGTTTTGATAAGGGCAGGAAAGGGGACCCACTTTTTTAGTTATAGCTACAACCCAACACCACACTGAATGATCCAGCTGTATCTGCTCACCTTTCTGCAAATTTTAAGACATTGCTGACATTCCTGACAGCAACTGTTCTACTGCAATTCACTGAAGCATCAGCAAAATGCAGGTTCCTTGGGTTAGTTCCAAATCTAGGAAGTTAGAATAAGCCTAGGCAACATTCCTTGAAGAAATAGGATTTTATCTATTGTATTACTGGTGCCACAGTAAATCAAATTCAAAACATCTGTGCCTTTTATAGGAAGGGGGCATGTACGTGTAAAATGCTGTCAGTTTTTGTTGAATCCATAGAGAATCAGTACTGGACTTAGTACAGTATGTCCCAAGAAGTGTTGCTATTCCTGTTACCACTCTTTTTTCTTCTCATCCATAGAAACACCACCAGGACCCAGTGCAACCACGAGGAGGAGCCCTCCAATGACAGACATGGTCTGGAAGAAATCGTATTTAAGGAAATCGTGCATGGGCTTGTAGGCTGGGATGGTCCAGAAGGCATTGAAGTAGATGTTGATGCCAAACAACCAGATGACCAGAGTCAAGGCAGCCAGCTTAGTCTTGAAGCCAATTGCCACCAAGATAATCAGGGCTGTACCCACAATGTTCTGCAGAATCTGCAAGGAAAAAAACCATGAAAAAGCCATTTACATACAGTTCTTAAATAGATACATCAACATCAGAGCAGAGCTTGGGTAAGTTCAGTTGTCATGCCACAGATAACCTAATAACTTTTTCTAAAGTATTAATTTTTGTTAGAAATTTCAATAAGCATTGAGCAGATCCTGCAGCCCATCTGGGCACTGGTGCTACATTCTAGCTGCTCAACTCCTACTTTAATGCTGGGATACTTACAGCAAAGAAGTTCATATCAAAGTGTAGCAGTGTCATGAACATGAGGACGAGCAGCACACGCCCCCCCAGCTGCATGTACTGCTTTGGGGAGCTCTCCCTCATGGTGGGGACACCAGCAAACATGCTCTTCCCCTCTGAACGGGACTCAGCCAGCAGCAGCAGCAAGCCTCCCCCAAGGGCAAGATTCCTGCACAAATGGGGAAGAAGGAAAAAAAAAAAAAAAAGCAGTTTAGTACAGCTTGCACTGATCTGTATCTGTAAAGTCTTATCTGACTATTTCAGTAAGGATCTACATGGGAGTGACTTGCTCTGCACTGTGGGATGTGTTGGTCTGTGTTAGACTTCCCAGCCCCAGCACTGAACACAGCAAGGATCTGTGGGAACACAGCCTGCCAGGGAAGTCCAGCACCCACCACTCAGGCACAGGTCCTTCAGTGGCTGTTACAACACAAATTTAGTTGTGTTCAAGTTATTCTGTACCTCAGGTTTAGCCATACATGCCAAAGTAGTTCAGAGGTTGCTTTGAGAAAACAGAGAAGCAGCACTGCTGCAAAGTTACACATTGACAGGGCTGTAGTAATTCCAGAGTGCAGCTCTTGTGCTGGCCTCCCCTCAGAGGGGTGCAAAGGAAACAGCCAGACATCACTCAGGGCTGACAGCAAAGCTCATCTTTATCATCTTGTCTTAAGGTGTTAAGAGGTTTAAAATCCCAGAAACCACTTCAGTGATGAAAGCTGTAGTTTTCTCAGAAAATGGCTTCAGCCCTGCAGAAGCAGAGTTGCTATTTTAGCCATTTAGGAAATAACTCTGATCAAGAGTAGACAGTTGGCTGAGCTATCAGCCAGGTTAGCAGCAGAAGCACTTGGATCTTAGTGGCTTAGGATTAGTCCTTCCCTCCCTGAGCCTGCTGTCTACAGTTTAACACAGATTCTCCTGATTTTTCAACAGCTGTGATTTCTTCTTTAATGTAACTTGTAAAATCTTTCCAGTAAATACTATGTATAAATGTCATCTCCTCTGCCACCAAGTGTCAGTTTTCTGTTTCCATAAAAACTTCCAGAAGCAGGCATACCTCATCAAGAACTTCAGGTCCCATAGAATGCTGTATGCAATGGTCTAGGCAAAGAATAAAACAGGTTAGAACACCATATAAATGACACTGAAGTTCTGAATTTCTGTTACAATCTCAAGTCTGTATCAGAATTTGATTATAAACACAATATAGTGAGGGAAACAAGGTAATTACATCACTGTGAACACAAGGAAGGGAAAACAGAATTTGATTTATGCTTTAGGCCCCCAAAAATTCCCTGGTTTTGTAGGGGAAGGATGCTACTAGCTAGGATCCTTAGTGATGGGAACACAGCTGAAGCCAAAGCTACTGCAAGTTCCACATTTGGCTCATTAATTGACATCCAGGTAAATTGCCAGTTACTTCTGCTAAATAGGTCAAGGTCAAGTATTGAATGAACGTCTCCAAGCTGACTAATTGCAATTCCATCTATTGGCACATCAGGAGAACAGAGGCATCAAAATAGTTCAATGCCATCAAGGACTGGCAGTAAGCCAGGGAGGAGAAAAATTCCAGGGTTGCAAGTTATATTTAAATATGTTGGAAATACTGAGGCTAAGAGAGATTTGAAAGGTACAGTTTAGAAGGGATGAAGATTTAAGCCTCCTACCTGTAATGCTATAATTCCAAACAGTCCAAAGCAGGCATATTGCACAAAGTTCCTACTCAGCACCAGGATACAGCCACCTGAGTTGGGGAAATTGAACAGTTACACTTGGAAAAGCTCCTGCAGGAATGCTAACTTGGATTTTCCTTTTTCTTTCATGAGATAACTGTTAGGGCATTGTGCTGTATTCTTTTTCCTCGAAAGGATAGAACTCAAAACCTTTCTTAAGTCTTCCATTAGAAAGCACCAACAGCCTTTCTCACTTTGACATGAGGACTGGCAACTGCATTCAATTAAGGTGACCCTCTACACAAAATAGTGAGGGCAAAAAATATAAATCCAGACACAAGATAAGAAACTGGCAATCAGGAACAGTAAACAGGGACATAACAAACAGAACAGGATTTTTCCTCTCTCCATTTCTGACAGCCTGAGCCCACCCAGCACAAACACAGCAGTGCACTCCTTCTGGGATTATTTTGATTCCTGGCCTTTGGAAAAGTTTCTGACACAAGAACCTCACTCAGGGTTAAATGCATCCTTTCCAGGGTAAGGATTTGCTTTGGAGATGAATGCCCATAAAAACAGGAGACTGAGAAAGTCTCAACACTGCCCCATTGAAAAGAACAGGAGTATTTAATTTAGAGAACTCTGGGTGTGGTTTGTATCTATGGATGCGTGTACAGAACTGAAACCAGATTGTCCTGATGGATTCTTGGCACCTCTGACTCAGAGGCAGTGTGTCACAAGAAACTCTCTCTTGGCTGCTTCCAGGAAAGGCTGAAGCAGGTCAGTTCAGAGTTCTTTTCATTCAGCCCACGTAGTACTATCAGTGCTGAGCTGTCAGGGGCTATGAGGAAATGAGTGAGACATCCCACACTGCCACAATTCACCTGAAGAGCCCCAGAACCACTTACTCAGCTGCCCAAAGAGGTTGAGGAACACAAAGATGGAGGCCAGGAAGTAGCCACAGTTCCACGTGCCATCGATGTAGTCCCTCTGTTCACTCCACTGGAACCACATGCGGATGCCATCCTCCAGGAAGGTGCTGATGAGGCACAGCCGGGCCACGTGGGGCAGGTACTGCTTGGTCACCCTCAGGAACTGCACGGGCACACAGGGCGTTAGCAGGGGAGCAGGGAGAGGGACATGCAGGGAGAACAGAGCCCTGCTCTCTGCACACCGACATCAGCAGTTCTCATGCACTCAGGGTCATCAACATCCAGAGAGAAACTGGGACTTGGATTTAATGAAATCTTCTTCACTCACTGGGAGCAGCAGGGGAAACCTGTTGTTATTCTCCACTGGACTAGGACTTGGAAAAAAGCAGAATCCAGCAGCACATTTCTATGTAACAGGAACTGTGCTTTGATGGAGCTCTCGCTAATGAAGGCTGACCTTGGTTTTAGTTTCTCTATCTCAGGGGTTCATGTTACAGCTCAGCTATCAGATAGCCTGGAGCTGAAAGGGCAATCCTGCTCCCACCCATGTGCTCAGGCACTCACCACCCTGGAGCAACCCAGATTCAGGGAGCCAGGCTGATACAAGATACAAGTTCTGTACAAATTAAAAAACATTACTAAATTTTTTGCCAAGCTCATTCCCTCCAACAGCTCAGTGCAAACAAAGCACATGTACTCGAGCAGCAGCAGATCTTAGCTCTACATAACCACTGCATGGAACTGCAGCCTCTGTTCTCTAGGCAGGTTTTTACTTCCACTAAAAGGAGCATCCTCTGCAGAAAGGAAACAGACGTTTGTAGCCACAGCTCAGTGCAGCAGTTAAAAGGAAATGGTGTCATCATGCAACAGATGCTGAGCTCTAGTTTTTAGAATGGAAGATGCATCTGGGCCCCTTCACGGTGCAGGCTCCTGGATCTGTTTGCTCTGCAATTACAATAGTTAAAGGAACAAATACAAAATTGCCAAACAGAGTCTAAAGGGTCATGTTCTGTCAGGCTGTGGGGTGCACAGGAAAGCTTACTGCCTCTGGATTAGGACAAGTGTTTAATTGCCAACAAATTTTCTAAGCAGCACTGATTATTACTTAATTGAGACTTCCATCAGGAAGGAAACAAAAGCCATTTCTGACAGTTTATTCCTGCCAGCAGCAATCAGTCAATACTAAAGGCCATGCAAATGACAAGCCTAGCTCACTGTGCAACTATAGATTATCACAAGAAAAAAAATCAGCAAACATCCTTAATAGTCAATTAAATAGTTAATATTGGAACAAACTGCACTGTTGTACTGCCTGTATACAGAGTCTAAGGGTCAAAATTCACCTTAATCAAGTGCATTTTAAGTGCAGCTGTACTCTGTCTCCAGGCTGCCACTTCAGGCTTTTTTAAGCCATGTCAACAGTTGGATGAATGAGTCAGAAGAGAATTTCTGATCTTTGTCACTCACTGAATGACACGAACATCTTGGTTTACAGCTTTCCTCCCTCCTGAGTTTCACTGTGAGGTCGAGGAAACTTGCTGAGGAATACTAAGAATAAAGTTCTTACAAACCAAAAGTCGTTTTTAAGATATAGAACAAGCAACTTTGGTCTAGAAAGAAATGAAAGAAGACAAGTGCTGGGAATCTGAAAGGAAAAGATAAAAACAGTGCTGTGGAAAGGCTGAAAAAAAGCAACAAATAGTAGAGAAATCTTCCTCCAGGCCTCATCTCTGCTGTTTTGAAGTAGGAGCTGATCTCATTTTCCCCTTCCCTGGAGCCATGAACAGCACAGCTGAAGGATCCAAGAAGACATTTAACATTTACCTGTTCTCTTGGCATACAGAGGGAATTTAACACCGGCCATTAAACACGAGTGCACACATCCAATGGGCTCCAGACAAGTCAGAGAGGCTGCAGCCTACGGCAGCTCAGTGCTAAGCAACCTCATGGCACACACATCATCATCCCTGGGCACCACAGCTCCTGGAGCTGCACTCAAATTGAACCCCCTGTACACAGCAAGCTCAAATAAGCTTCAGAAACAGCCTGTGGGAACAAAATCCCAAGCCAAAGGAACCAGGAGATGCAGAAAGGAAGAGAATGTAACAGGCATCAAGTGATTTCACAATTAGAGGATCTGGGTGCAAATCACTCAAGTAATCAAACTGAAGATGGAATAAATGACAAGAAACAGCAGTGGGACTCAGTGAGGAGCACAAGTCACCCTGGGGCTGGCCCTGCACAGCACCAGCACTGTGTGACTCAAAAGCTGCACCCTGAGCCCACTTCCTTTAAGATCCACACAGATAAAGTGACACACATGGGAAAAACTGGTGGCTGCAGTTCAATATCTGCAGCTAAGAAATGGAACCTGGAACACACCCTGCACTGAGCACAACACATCCAGATCCAAACTGCTGGCACTGCTGGGGGTGGCAGCATTAAACTCACAACATCAAATAACTGCAGGGCTTTTTCTGCTCTGGGCTTTGCATCAACTGCTCTCCACATGTCCTGTCTCCTTGAAGAGGCAAAATATCGTGAGAAAAGAGAAGAAAATGCTAAATAAAACTGTTTTAAAGAAGAACAGCTGGTTCTGTGTTGGCAGCCAAGTCACTGACATATGCCAGAGGGGCTTTGTGTTGCCACATCCCCCTCTAATGGGATTAGAATGGCAAAGATAGATTTAAATGCTCCTTTAAGTTTAGCAACCAAAGATGTACAAGATCCAGGGATCCCTTAATCAAAGCTCTGCTCAATCCCCCAATTTTCTAAAGGAGGACTGAAATTTCAAACCCATAAAGGCCTGACCAAAAGAGAGGCAATAAAATGATTCATTTTGACCTCACCTCCAACAGTTTCAAATTTGCTGAAAGTCCACTCTATTTTGATAAAGTGTATATACCATGGTACAATTACAGGTATTTTAGGTCCAATAAATGGACATGAGCTGGGAAATTTTGCTTCTGTCCAAGCACAAACCTTTTCCTATGTATTCTTGGATCAGGGAAATTCTGATTACAGTGAGGAACAGCACACTGCTCATCTACACAGAAACCCTCCTGAGCTGCACAGCATTTTTAGTCTAGAGCTTCTGACAAGGCATATCCCAAATATCTTGAATATTTTTAAGGGATTGCTTTGTTCTGGGAGAACAAATTCCTCCAGCAGCCTGGGACACCACAGTTCTTTCCTGGGAGAGTATGCTCAATCCAATGGCACAGAGAAAAATCACTCAATGAGATCCCACCCCAAAATAACAGGGACAGCAAAACCCATCACAATCATTATTCCAATGCCTACAAAGTGCTGTAAAAACTAGGAACAGGTTTTCCCATTTATTTCCAAAGGCAGGAAGAGGGCTCTGACCCACTACAGCACTGCCAGCAATATTAATCAGGTTTTTAATCACAGGAAGATTTCTCAATGCTTTTCTCTTCTGAAGTGTGCTTTATACCAACTTCCTTTTCCAAAAGGCTATTTATTAATGAAACATTTAAAATGGTACTTTTAGTAATTTATTGCATTTTACTGTCATTCTTCTTGGGAAAATTTTTCCCCAGCCTATCCAGAACAGGCTACTTGGTTTATAATGATAAGCAATCAGTGCACTGCCATGACAAAGTTCTAGAGAACATTTCCAAATTCAGTTTTTTGGTTTTTTTTTTTTTTTAACCTAAATGATGAAGTTCAAACTAACAATGAAATGTTTTCTTCACCCTTCCATTTTCTGCAAAATAGGATATCGAGGACAAGAAATAATGGGTTCAAACAAAGAGGGGAAATGTAAGCTAGAAATAAGGGAGAAATTCCTCCCCGGGAGGGTGGGGAAGCCCTGGCACAGGGTGCCCAGAGCAGCTGTGGCTGTCCCTGGATCCCTGAAGTGTCCAAGGCCAGGTTGGACAGAGGTGGAAGGTGTCCCTGCCCATGGCAGAGGCTGGAACAAGATGGGCTTTAAGGTCCCTTCCAACCCAAACCAGTCTGTGATTCTAGATCAGAATTATCTGGACAAGACAGATCAGCATTTATCTTGGAAAATTAATTAAACTCCCCCAGTCTGGCTCTCCCTCTCACTGCTGTGCAATGACTCAATAGTCTCCTTGCATTTTTGTCCAGGAATCTTTTTTTTTTTTTGAACAGCAGAAATACCAAGCACCCACATTCCTAAGGATTTATTCCCAAAGATTATTACAGACACTAGGAAAGTTGCCTGAGATCTGCTCCCTCTTAGGAAGGGATTACAAAGGAGAGACAATCCTAAACACTCCATGCAGGTCCCAGATACAGCTATTTTCAGTACTTGGTGGCTGCACTGAAGGATTTGCCAAGTAATATTTTAACAAAAATCACTAAAAATGGGTTTAATTTCCAAGTATGTAAATGATTGAATTAATAACACTGAGCTGGTGTTACAGAGTGTCCCCCCCACTGCAATTCCTTACAGCTCAGAGCAGCCTTTTAGCAGCAATCCCACCCCCAGTATTGCTCCTCACTCCACCTAAACATGGAGATAACTGAAACAAGTGAAAAAAAAAAATCCCAGTTTTTTCTCCTGCCAGTTCAGCTCCCCAGTTCAATGACAAAAGTCCTGGTGAGAGAGAAGAGGGGAAGTAGGACAAGCCCTTTCACAGACAACTGGCTGTCTGGCAAGCTTAGCTGCCTGTAAGACAGTGCACCAGTTCACCTCTGGATTAAGAGCCACTTATTACTGCTGAGTATCTTGGCATCTAGAGCATAATTTGCTAATTCAAAGGGAAATCACAGTATCTGAGAAAAAGCTAAGATTTACTGTTTGAATTTAAGGAACAGATTATTCTTGATTTTGTAAGAGACATTCAGGATTTTCTGATAAGCCATGGAATTAGCTCTAACATTCTCCCACAGGGGTTTTATGCTACAGAAATTAAGACTCATTATGAGTACAGAGGATGGAAAAAGCAAGAACATCACTGAGAATGCATTCAGCTCTCAGAACAGCCATTGTCCAGCCTCCACCAGGGGAATTTCAACACAATTTCAGTCCAAACATTCCAAGTACTTTTTTTAATCCAAGATGAACTAAGAGCTCCTGTAATGCCAAGTGTTAAGTTCACAATATATACCAAAGGTTAGTGTTTAGCAAGTCACTCCTACATTGGTGTGACACTGAAAGGTTCTGACTGAGCTACCAGGCAGAATTATCACAGGAATTATTACTCAGAACACCATAAAAATTCTTATGCAATCTGATGGTAAGAGCAGCAAAACACCAAATTCTGCAGCTAAAGGCAAGGCTCATCTTTAAACAGGATGTGGCCAAGCACAAGTAAATTTGTGCCATTTAAAACTCACTTCAGGAGGAGGCAAACTACATTTAAAGTGGACAAAAGAGCTTTCAGCAGAGTGAAAAAGGGGGTGTTAAGGACATCTAGAAATAACCTCACAGGAATAAATAGAGAGGTGTTATAAAAAGGTCAGGACAAGCATTGCAGATTTTGGCAAGTAATGTGAACACTGCAGTGATGGTTTACTTTCTCCTCTAAAAGGAGCAAGAGGACAAGGTAAACAGAGAGTGACCAAGATAATCCAGATATTCCTTAAACTGAATATTCCACACATCACAAGAAGCTCTCTTTAAATCAACTCTTCCTTCTTCCATCTGGGGGTGGGGAGGAAGTGCAGAACAGGTTTTCCCAGTGAAATCAGTGAAAGACAGAGGCAGCACAGCCCCCTCAGAGCTGTGACGTGTTATTGTGCACCACACAACTCACTCGAAATCACAGCGGTTGTAGAACCAGGCAGAATCAGATTTTCCAGCCAATTTGCTGAATGTGATCACTTGCTGCCTCTTATTGTCGATTAGATGAATCACCATGACTGTGAAGATCTTTGTAACACCATCCCCAGCAGAGCAACTACTTACACTCAAAATAATCCTGTTGTCAGACATTGTAAGAGATCACAAACTTCTATTTAACAGAGAAATCACTCGGGCCTCCACTGAAATAAATGTAAGAAGGTTTACAAGACAACATCAGCTTGTTTGCTTTCCTTTTGCCCCAGTCCTGAGCACAGCACCACGGTGCTGACCAACCTTTTCCAGTTTGGGCTTCCAGACATAGGTCAGAGTTTCATAAAATTGCAGAATGGTTTGGGTTGGACAGATTCTAAAGCTCATCTTGTTCTAAACTCCTGCCATGGGCAGGGACACCTTCCACTACCCCAGGTTGCTCCAAGCCCTGTCCAGCCTGGCCTTGAACTCTTCCAGGGGATCCAGGGGCAGCCACAGCTTCTCTGGGCACCCTGTGCAGGGCCTGCCCACCTTCATAGGGAGGAATTTCTACCTCTTATCCCATCTAACTCTGCCAGGCTGGATTGCCCTGCCAGCTCACACTGGTCCCCACACCCCTCTGTGCCCTCTTGACCAGCCGGGACGGCTCCTGCTCTCCTTCCACTTCATTCCTCCTGACAGGAGCCCTGTCCCGAGCAGAACTCGCTGTACCAGAGGCTCGGGCGCTCACTCGAGGGCAGGGGCGGCCGCTGGGCCCGGGATCCCCTCGGAGGAAACTTAGAGGAAAGATAGGAACAAACTACTTGCAGAAGCAGGTAGTGAGAAGGCAAAGTAGAACGGCCACAAGTCGAAAAAGAAGAAACTTAGGCTGGATATTAAGAAGAAACTCCTCTGTGAGGAAGAAGCTGTGGCTGCCCCATTCCTTGAAGTGTCCAAGGCCAGGCTGGACAGAGCTTGGAGCAACCTGGGAGAGTGGAAGGTGTCCCTGCCCACGGCAGGGGATGAACGAGACGATCTTTAGGATCCCTTCCAGCCCAAACCGCTCCAGGCTCTATAGCTCCACAAACCCACCGCCCCACCAGAGCGCGGCCCCGAGGCGGCAGCGACCCCGCCGCCATCCCGGCCTGCCTCAGCCGGGCCCCTCAGCGTGGCCCCGGCGCACAAAGGCCGCCGGGCGGGCGCGGGGGGGAAGGCGGGCGGGCACCCACCTGATCGACGAAGTCCTCGGCGGTGTTCATAATGTCGTTGTGGCCCATGGCGGGGCCCGGGCTGGCTCGGGGCGGGCGGGGCGGTGGCGGGGCCGGGCCGCGCTCGGTGCAGGCGCTGCCACGTCGGACGGGCCGGGCCTTGAAGGCGCCGCCGCGCCGGCGCGCGGGGGGCGGGGCCTCCCCGCCGGGACACGCCCCCGGACACGCCCTCCGGCTCTCTTAAAGGGGCCGCGCTCCCACTACACTCCTGTGTGAGGGGGTGTCCTCACGCCCCTCACGCCCTCAGGGCGGCGGCCCCGCCATGGAAAAATATGAGGTGCTGCCCCAGGGACAAGCTCTACCCGGCAATAAGCGGGTGGCTGCGGCGTTGTGGGGGTGTAGGTGGTGCTGGAGGGGTCTGTGAGGGGTTTATGGCCCTGAGGAGGGGTCTGTGACCAGCGCAGGGGCTGTGGGTTCCCTTGGGGACATGGTGTCAGTGGCTCTGGGTGGGTGGAGTGTTGCTGGAGGGGTCTGTGAGGGGTTTATGGCCCTGAGGAGGGGTCTGTGACCAGCGCAGGGGCTGTGGGTTCCCTCGGGGATGTGGTGTGAGTGGCTCTGAGTGGGTGGAGTGTTGCTGGAGGGGTCTGTGAGGGGTTCATGGCCCTGGGGATGGTGTGGAGACCCCTGGGGCAGCACACGGCTGTGGGAGGTGAGGGTTGAGTGGCCCCGGGGGGTTACATGTCCTGGGGCTGTTTTCACACGGGAATGGCCTGAAGAGGAGGGCAGGGAGGGCCTGAGCTCCCCTCAGGAGCTGGGGTGAAGGTGGGGGTGTCCCTAACCCTGCCGTGGGGAGCTGGAGGTGTTCCCTGTGTGGAAGGGTTCCATGGAAAAGCGAATTGAAGGATTTTTTGCCTCAGTTGTTGTGCCCCAGCCGAGCAGGTGCTCTGGGTGTGTCTGTGCCCCGCAGGTGCTGGAGCTGCTCCCGCCCGGGGCACTGGGCACGGTGCTGAGAGCTCAGCTGAAAACAGCCCAGGGTGCCCACGAGAAGTATGCAATAAAGCAGGTGAGCGGGTGGTTGTTATGAAAACAAGAGTTTGACATGTTTATTATCTCCATCATAGCACAGAGACCCGTGCTGGGCAGCTCGGCTGCTGGGTCACAGTGGGCTTGCTCCTTACTCTGCTGTTTTTTGGGAGTTTTTGCTGTTGACGCTCTAACTGGGGAGAGGGCAGCAGCCTGGTTAGGTCCCCTCAGTGTTCTCTCAGCTCAGCTCACTGCTGCCCTGACAGTGCAGAAGCACTCTGTCACACACATTTTCAGCTCTGTTTTACCCATCTCCTGACACCAAAACTGCCCCAAACATTACAGATTTGACCTGTCATTGGAAATTTATGTCATTTGCAGTTTGGTCACCTTGATAAGAGTGTTGTGGCTTGAAGCTCCCTGGTGTTTCTGTTGCAGTCTCATCCCTGGCTTTTGTTTGGTGCAGGTTGAATGCATTGACCAACACCAAGCAAATGTGGCCTTGAAGGAGGTATTGCTGCAGTCTTTTCTTTACTGCTTCACTCACAAAGACCAAAGTCTTGATAGAACCAAGTATTTTATCTACAAGGTTTAGCTGAGTAAATAATAAGTAAATCAGGTAGGACTATTTGTGGGGTGTGATCTCTGCCCTCTGCTTGGGCTCAAGCCAGGGTTTTGTATTAATTGTTGTTATTTTTGGATATGTAAATTCAAATGGACAGCCCTTCTCAGAGGATAGCTCTTCCTCAGAGGTTTTATTTGTTTTGTGAAGCCAAAGAACAAAACTGATCCTTTTGGTTTTAAGCTGGAGGAGAACCTTGGTCTGTTTGTAGTTTATTATTAATAACTTGATGTCTAGATAACATATTTCATCATATGCTTGTTTCTCAGAGTTGGACTTTTTAAATGCGAATGTTGTGCTCTTTTCTTTTGGTGCAAATTTTTTGAAATGCTTTGAGTAAGAAGCATCAGAAATACTCTTAAAATACCAAAAATGGTTTCCATAAAAGAAGTGGAATAGCACATGATGAATGAGTCTCCCAGTGCCCAGTATGCACAGCATCTGCAGTTGGAAAAGGAAGAAAATAATTCTCTGTGCAGATGTTTTATCCTGGTCAGAAAGGTGACCTCTTTCTGTACTAAATATGGCATTACCAGTAAAACTTGAACCAATTTTTCTGTTGAAATAAATGTTAAAATACACCTATTAAATAAATGCAGTTTTGCCATCGAGGAGTGTGGCTTTTTAGTTTTTCTGCTGTGCCTGCATAGCCACAAACACAACTAGAAGAGAGTTAACCTGAATTCTTTTTATCTTCCACATAATCAGCAAATTTGCTGAAGTGATTATGATTGTTTAGAGCCCTGCACAGAAACCACCTTCAAGGAGATAAAAATCTTTTGTACCATTTTATTTGCTAGGTTCAACTTTGCATGGAGGTTACAGGAAATAATGGCTGCACTCGAGAAATCATCCTGACTTATCTTCTAAGAAATGTTCTCAGGTTTTGATGTTAGGAGCTGAAGAAGGGGGTGGTTCACACATCATCTCCCTGTGGATCAGTTTGTATCTTTGAATCTCACAAGGCTGTTCAGCAGTGAGTAGAGTCTGGGTGAAATATTTTCCTTCTTTCCACATTGGTGTATGTAAATATTTAACAGAGCTGGCACTTTGGGAGAGTTTGATCAGAAATGTGACATGAACGAGTGAGGAACTGGCTTTGGGTGTTATTTAAAATCCTGTTAAAGGGAAGGACTGTGTAGTGTGGAAAGCTGTCTGTATTTTCTCTTTTTTATTCTGTGCAGGCAATGGATTTGCTAAAACTCCACCATTGTAACATCTGTACTTACAAGGAATTGTTTGTGACTTGGAATAACGAGGTGAGAATTGGTTCAGCTGGAAGGTGTGGTTTATGTTCTAGGCACATATTCACAGGTTTAAAATTTGGGGTCATTGGGGTGAGATGCTAAACAAGGTTTTTTGAATTGAAACAAGCCTGATTATTATTACTTTTTTTTGGCTCCTGAATACACACACTAAAAAGCTGTGAATATGGATTGGAGTCCATCACATGGCAGACTCCCAAATAGTGCACAGTTCTGATTTCCATGCCTGCATGAAAACCCTTCTATAGGGGACCATAAGAAGCTGAAAGCCCTGACTTATTTATTTGCAGATTTTCTTCAGTGCTTGGACAGAATCTTTGATGATTTTATGAATGTATAATTGATTTGAATCATCCTATACAGCTTCAGATAAAATGCTTGATAGTGCTGGTTTGTTTTATTTGCTAAAACAATGAGCATGCTGTATTTTTAATGAAAGAAATAAAATATTGTTTCTTTTGTGAGAGAAAAATTATCTCAGAACCCTTTTGTACTGTGGACATCACACCCACCAGTTTGGTTTTGTCTTTCTTACCTGCAAACGATTCAGCAATTTTGGTGCAATGTTTTATTGCAGGTCTCATCTCTGTTCCTCTGCCTGGTTATGCAGCACTCAGGCCAAGGAGATCTTTCAGCTCTAATCAAGGAAAAGAGGCAGAAGTCAGAAAAGATAACACACAGGGTAAAAAATACAGAAGAGGCACCTGTTTGAACTGAGAGACTTGTTGCTTTTATGGTATTCCTTCTTTCTGAAAATCCTCCCTAAAACCTTCAAAGCACAGGAGGGTGGTTTTGGAAACTCACTTCTGAAAGATATTTGAAAGTTCCTTGTTTGTGTTACACTTTCATGTCTATTTTCCTCCACAGGTGGTTCAGAGGTTCCTGGGACAGATGGTGGATGCTTTGTTTTACATACACAAACAAAATATTTGGCACAGGTGAGCAGAAATCTCATTCCCTGTCTGAAAGGCCCTTGTTCTTTGCACAGTGCTCAGAGGCAGGGAATTTTACTCTTCCAAAAGAAGCAGGGAGTAGAAATTCAGACTTTAGATTAGTTTGTTTGTTTGGTTTTTTTTTACTTCCAAAGTTACCTAATTCCTGAGTTTTGTCTGGAATACTCATTTGAGCTATTATCTCTTGGTGGTTTTTTTTCAACATTTAAAGAATTGTCCATCTCTGTGAATGCTCACATTTTGGTGGCTATGGTGAACAAAGTTTGTGTATCTGACTAAAAGATAACCCTTACATTCCATGCTCAGATCAATTTGTCTCCCAAGCACAAATTTTAAAGCATTTAGAGAGGAAAAGAATTGTATTTTGGTTGATTATCACTTGTGTATTAAAGAAAACCAACCTATACCAACAAAACAAAAAATGTCCAAACCAATTTCCCCTCCCTGCAAAAAGCCCACTACAAAAACCAACCCAACCCCTGTGAGGGCTAAAGATGCTGGGAATTTGTAATTATGTAATTAGACTTTAATTTAGTTGTATTGCAGAAATCTCAAGCCATCAAACATCCTTGTGACTGGTGAAGCATCCTTCATGCTGAGTGACTTCAGTACTGAAACACTTATGAAAGATGAGCTGAAATGGAAAATAAGAGTGGAAGAAGGTAGATATTTGTTTTGCTGGGTTTTTTTTCCTACTGTATTGTCAAAAGACTTAAGTTATGGTGGATATTTTTAGTCCTAAGAGAAAAATTAGGAAAGAGGGGAAAATTATCTTCCCTCTCCTTTCTCTGCGTTAAATTATTTGTCTTCTAAATAGGATTTTCATAGGCAGCTGTCTGCAGCATTAATTGTGTTCACAAGTGAAAAATGTAGATATGTGTGAGTTTCTGCAATCAATACAGTTGGAATCCCTTTTAGCTTTGTCCTCAGGAGCATCTTAGAAAAATGTTCATTAGTTACAGTGTGGTTTGTAGTTTTTGGAAGCACAATGGCAGAAATGTCACCATATGATTCCTGTTTCTACAGAAAACAAGTCTTGGATGGCTCCAGAAACATTGGAGTTTTCTTTCACTGAGAAATCTGACATCTGGTCTCTGGGCTGTGTCCTCCTTGATATGCTGAGCTGCTTTGTTCTGAATGTGTGTAAGGATGATTTATCAGGGATTGAAAGGGCTCATCAGGATATGTGAGTGTGTGAGAGCTCTCTGACACTCTGCTCTTCCCAGGCACAAGAGATCAATTCCTTGCTGCAGGATATCAGAGGGGACAGCAGCTGCCTTGTGGGAGTCCTGACCCTGATGCAGGATGAAGAAAGAAGCTATTTTCCTTTCTTTCCAATTTTATTGATGATGCTGCAGATTGAGCCCAGCATGAGACCCACAGCAAGGTGAATTCTGGCTGCCTTCCCTTGATTGGTTTTGTCCTAAACCCCTCCAACCTCCACAAATTGCTGTTGGAAAGGGCTAACACTGCTTATCCTCCTGCCTCCACAAACTGAGGTATTAAAGGCTTGATGTTCATTCAGATTGGACACTGAAATGCACAGAACTTTAAAACTTTTTTTATAAATTCATGTTATACACAATTTTGTGAGCCTGAACTTGACACCTAAGCATGGCTTGTGCAATATGAGCTCTTTCTTGAGCTGTTCTGAAGTAAATTGTTTAAGTTCTGTCAAAATTAGATTATTTATATCAAAATGCAACCTGTAGTTTTTTTTTCTTTTCTGACCAGTTCTAACTCACTGGTGCTGCTTTTGTCTCTCAAAATTCTAGGGATCTGGTCACTCTTCCATTTATTGGGAAATGTCTGACTGTTGCTGGTGACACCTCAATAAAACTGAAGATGTCTCTGTCTCCCACAATAAGAGATTTGCTCTTTCAGGGAGGAGTTGAAAGTGTTCTAGGTAATAAGGAGAATGAGATCAATGGAAAGGTGATTTTCATAGGAAATAGACCCTTCAGTCAGGATGTATTCTACTTGGAAATAAATTCTTGGACACTCATTTTACCTGAAATAAAATGGGATACTCTTTGGAGCAAGGATTACTATGCAGCTTTTTCTCTAAATTCCTAAGATTCTCAGCCATTCCTTCTGCAAAAGTTAAACAGGGTCAGAGCTCACTCCTCAGAAAATTTGGGAGCTTCACTTATTTTGTTTGCATTGTAACATGTTTGCTAATTTATACCACAAAGGATCTGCTCCATTATTTTCCTTCTAAATAAGGAAGATATATTTTAATCTGAAAAGTCTATTGGAATAATGTATTTAAAGCTCCTGTCCCTGCTCTGATTTAATTCCAACAGGTCCCCAAATAGATATAGATATATATATAAATAATGCCAAATACATTGTGAATCATAACACTTTGAAATATTGAAATGTTTAATGAGTTGGGGGGAAGTTTTTCTCTTCAACAATCTCAAATTTCATTATTTTCATTCATTTGAATTCACATCTTGCAAACAGAGACAATTGGAGTGCTTTGTGTAAATGTTTGTGTGGAATGGTTGGAAGAATTTCCTTGGTTTCTCAGAATTCATGCAGGCTTCCTGGGATATTGAAGAAGTCCAGGCTGAGGGCATTCAGCACCTTGCCAGCTTTGTAAAGGATAGAAGTGGTAAGGCACTATTTGATCTATTTTTTATTTATTCTGCTCCTTCCTTACATTTTGAGACAACAGGAAGAGGCAAACATTTCTGGTGTTCATAAATGAGAATGAAATTGCTCTCTTCCTGTTTCTCCAGTAGCTGATGGGATTGTGTTTGTACTTGTTCTGTACATGCTTTTGTTAACCAGCAGAGGGGTTCTACTGGATGAGAAAAATGGGCACTGGGGAAAAAAATGTATTAGATATTTGAATTGCCAACAAACTGACATTTGAGGAAGGTAATTTCCACCAGTCCTGGGATGACCTGGGGGTAATTCCTGGGGCTGCAAGGCTGGCAGAGCAAAAGGAAGCTACACATGGCTAATTCCTGTGTGTCTGGTAAAGCTGTGAGGATGAAAGCTGTGTGTTTTCTCCCAGAAACTGCACATTTTTCAAAAGAAGCCTTCAGATGAAGGTCAATAATTCAAAGCACTGTGTTAAACCAGTTATAAAATGCTCTGCCCTTTGGCAGCATTTTAATGCTGGCATTGACTTGTGCTGTTAAAACTCAGGGTTATTCTCAGCTTTAATTGATAGGAGCCATTTCCCACACAGATTAAAACAATTCACTCTGTCTTGTTCTCTTTGATTCAAGAACCTTTTCTCAAAAAATGTCTTTCCCCCACAGCATTCCCCTATCTGCTAACATGCACAGAAGTGATCACTCTTGCCATGAAGACTCACACAGATTCTCAGGATTTACAAGTAGAAGGCTGCACTTTATTGCTTGAAATTCTTAGTCAAGGTACAATTTGAAGATTTCCTCCTTCTGCTGGGTCTTGTAAAGATTACTGAAGCCATTGTCTGCTCCATTAACAATTTTAGGGGATGAATTTAAAGAGCTGAAGGAAGTCAAGCAGCTTTCAGGACTGGCATACACGAATTCTGTGTTAATTTTCAGTATAGGTGCTGATCTTGTCCAACACAATTTGTTTTCATGTTATGTAAAGTGTTGCTAGAGGGCATAAATAAGATTCTTACTGTTTTGCTGTTTAAATTTTAAACCATAAAAGTGGTTTTGTGTCTTTTGCTGTCACTTTCATGGCAATTTACCCTAAAACCACCTGATGATTCGAGCTTAAAAATACTAAGAATTGAGTTTCAGACAAGGAAAGTTTAAGTTTAAAGTTAAGTTTTTTGCTTATTTTATGTGAAGAAATGCTATTAATTGAATGTTGATTGCAGGGCAGGGGGATTCAGATTTCATTCCAAACCACTGAAATCTTTGTTCTATTGCAATGTTTGTGGTGACAGCTCTGGAGCAGGGGGTGATGATGGCCCTGGATGAGAGTGTGGCCAGCTGCCTGTTACACACAGTGAGGAAACATTCTGAAAATGAAGAGTTCCTGTCAATGCTCTGCACATTACTGATGATGGTTTCAGCCAGTGGTGGGTCACTTTGCTCATTCTTTGAGGAATATGAATTTATTTTTACTTTTTGAAACAAATCCAAGATACAATGACTTGACTGAGAGGTGTGGATGTCTGTGGGTAATTATTAATTTAATAGTGGTAATATTGGTAAGATTGAGCAGATATTGATAACATCCCTGAAAGTTTCAGATTCAATGCTGAGGCTTCAGGAGCATTCCAATAGATACAATTCTGTATTTCCTTTTGGTTTGGAAACAAGCACAAACTCTGCAAATGGTAGTGCTTGAGAAAATGAGGGCATAGAACTGGAATTCTGTCTTGGACTGTGCCATGATGAATTGAAACCATTCTCCCTAACTTCTCTACTTTGTTTTCTTTCCTTCTGAACTTATAACTGCTAAATATTTATAGCATTTTTAGTTGTTTTCAGTGTCAGTTCAACATTCATCAAAGACTTGTTTTTAGAAATGGTTACAGTAGGATTTAGCAGCAAGGGGGAAATCTTAAAAAGATTATTACAGAGTCATTCTGAGACCAAACTATTTTTATCCAGTGTTTCCTAATTCTGAATCGTTAAAGTGGAATCAGGTGAAGATTGTAATTTACACCCTCTCAGTTCCTTTCCTGCTCTGTGAATTCCAAGTCTGGGAGGAAAAAGGATGGCCAGGCATCCATTTGAAAGGATCAGCTGTGTTAAGTGCATCTTGTTAAAGAATTCTCTTTCTCTTGCTTCCTTTTGTCCAGCTGATGGGCTCAAATTACCGGTCTGTTATCTCACTTTAAACACGGTTAGTGCTGCCTGTTTCGAGGCCAGTGAGTGGGACAAAAATCCCCAATTCTATAGAATTTCTGTGGTTTTCAGAGGTAGCTGCAGAGAACCTAAGGAGAGTTGGAATCATTCCAGACCTTCTGTCAATTTTAAGACGTTTTCTTCATAATGACAAGATCTGCCTCTCTGGCTGTGCCGTTCTCTGGAGCTTGGCTGTGAGTGGTAAGTGGAACACTGAGAGTATTGTGCCTGCACTCATGTGACTGCAGGGCAGCAGGTATTGAGCTTAATTGAGTTCAGACATTCCTGTCGCTGGGATTGGATTTTCTCCCATTCTTATTCCAGGGAGATGGAATGAGATGATCTTTAAGATTCCTTCCAACCCAATCCAATCTGATTTTTGTGATTGTGGAGAGTTGTTTCCACAGCACTGCTACAATCACTTTGTGATCCAGAGTTAAATTAGATAAAAATGAATGCAGATAATATGATAATATTGTGATAAGGTGCCAAATTGGAGCCATTCATTCAGGCCAAGATGTGACCTGATTTTACATTTACTGATTTGTTTCTGTGATATGTTCTTGTAGAGGTGTGTGGTGTTCTGATCATCAGGGAAGGCTGGAAGCACAGATTGTGCCCAGTTGCACTTGGTGTGTTTTATTCCCTCTGTGCAGCAAATTACCCGTTGGATTTATAAGACAGCTGAATCTCCATCCTGCAGCCCGGATTCTGTCAAAACTGTGGTTATTTCTGGAGGCTTCTTGCTGTGATCCCTATGCATAATTTAAATGACAAAGAACACTAGTTCCTGCAGAAGTTCAGCTTTCTCCAATAAACAGAATTATTTATTAGTCCTGTAGCACTTGGTTTGGTTCTGTACATTTTTTATTCCTTCCCTCTGCTGCCCTCCAGACTAGAACAATGCTGCATTATTCCAATGCCAACACCCATTAAGGTTTTACTGGTATAATTTGACATACAGTGATATTATGACTTCATTAAATAACTGCCAGGTGCATTTCCTTTCTGCTAAGGTAATTCAGAGGATAATGCAGACCAAGCAGTGCTGGACAGTGCTGTCCCTGTCACCTGTGCAGTGCTTCAGAACCACCTGCAGAATGGAGTCGTTGCAGAGTCTGCCTGCTCAGCTCTGTGGGCACTGGCTCTCCAAGGTGTGTGTTCCCATCCTCCCTGTCCCCTGGGCATGGAAAACGTGGGATGTCAGTGTGTCAGTGTGATCCTGCACTCCAGGCTGCTGGGCTGGAGGAGGCTCTGCAGATGGCAGCAGAGTTGGGAACTTGCATCTTCTCTTGGTTGCTCTTCCCTGCACTCGCTCTGTGACTCCCTAATGAAGCCATTTTTGATGAGCTGTAGCAATTAAATCACCAGACACTGCTAATGGGGACTCCACTGTGGGCAGCTGATCTGCTTGGTTGATTTGGAACAGGATTTCATGTTAAAAGAGAAATAATCTCCTTCATTATCATTTGCACTAAGGAACTCATCCTTGCAGTACTACTTGTCTTATTTCTTCCTCATACAAGAACATTGTCACATTTACCTACTGCCTGCCCTTGTGCTATTGTTCCACTGGGAAAAGCTGAGCAAAACACGCTCAGCAATCTCATTTCTATTCCCTATCAGCAGAATAAGTTGAGTATTCAGGACTCCATTCCTTTGGTCTGGAGAATATTGACATTTCGGGCATTTCTGTGTGTTTTGTTTATTTTCTTTAAAGGTTGTTTAACTGACAGTGACTATGAGCCCACAGCAGCACTTCTGCTGGATGCACTCAGGATGAACCCAGAAAGAGCAGTGCTGGTGAAGAATGGCAGCCTGGCATTAGCCAGCCTTGTGAGGCTCTCAGGTAACATTCAGCAGTTCTGCTTTCATTAATTACCAATCAGCTCCATCAACATGAAAACAATCATTCAAATCACTTCTGCCCTGCATGACAGTGCCAGCTGCATCTGGTCTTCTACCTGTTCCCAAATATGCTTCAGAACAGTTTTTAGGGAGACTGAAAATAACTGGCACAACTTCCTGAAAATGTGACATGTGCCAGCTGATGAGGGGATGGGAAGCAGATCCTGCAGTTTGCAGCTCCAATGAGCCCAGCAGTGTTTTGTCTTCCTTGCAGAAACTGCAGCTCTGGCAATTCTGCTGGACTCAAAAGGCAGTGGAGTAGAGCTGATCAAACATGAGTATCACCTTCACTGTGAGGAGCCAGGGGTGGCAGAAGCTCTGTGCCTGCTGATGAACGAGATGGTTCAGTATGGTGAGATTGCTGCTGCTGGCACTTGAGTCTCCTCCTCTCTCCCAACCCAAAATCAGTAAAACCTCAACAGCAGTTCTCAGAGACTGGTTAGCTGCTCTCAGGAAACACTTACTTTGTGTCTGGCAAAGTTCCAGTTCATCCTTCTGAGAATTCACTTCACTTGTTCCAAACAAATACCACTCTGATGGTAAAACATTTTAACTTCATTTTATCTTGCCTCCTTTTTGTGTAGCTCTGTCCTCTGCTCCTTTAGCTCCTGCTCCACTGGCAGTTGTGCTATAACCATCAATTTTCTTGTTTCATTGGCACTGCAGATGAGGTCATGCTGGATATGAGGTCTCAGAAAATGGAAAAGCTGCTGTCTGAAATAAAACTCCAATTTCCATTTAGCACGGTATGGAGAAGCCTCTGTGATGATAAAGTATATTAGTATGTTATTTCTGATGGGGGATTTCATCATAGTGCAGAAATTTAGAGAATTAGCTGCATGTGGAATGAAGAGTGAGTTTGTAAGGATAGTTCTAACTAGTGGTTGAAGGTTGTTGTTGTTAATGTTTAAATTTAAAAAAAATATTCTGGTCTCTTTCCTTTCCATTCCATTACAACATTACATTAGCTTACTACAGTCCTCATGCTAAACCAGGCTGAAGTTTACAGGAATAAAGCCATAAGTACATTACATCCAATTTACTTTTGATTTGGAAGTGACATTGTTAAAAAATAAACAAAAAACCAACAAAAACTTTGACAGTTTGTGGGAAGATTTACATTAAATTTCACCAAATAGTCACACTAATAAAAGGGAAAAAACAGCAAAGTTATCAGAGCTATTTAATGTGTTACACTTATATTTCTTTTGTAAAGGCTTACTGGCAAGAAACCAATAATTAGGTTTATTTATCAAGCCAATAAAACTGGTTAGTTTTAATTTTGCTGATTTATGTATTCTCAGAATTGTTTTCAAAGACAGTTACAAACTGTTCTCCAGGTTCTCCTGCAGGCATTGCCTGCACCCCTCCAATGAACACTGCAGCCACAGAAAAAATAATCCCAGAAGGGGAAAAAGCTCCCTCTCCTGTTGTAACAACAGCAGCCACTCCAAAGAGCTACATTAGACACTTTTTTATTAACAAATGAATACAAAAATAACTGGAGCAACAAGGTAATCTTCTGTTTGACAATTCTCTCATTTCCCTGCAGGAGATTCAGACCCTGGTGAATGCAACACTTTCGAAACTGAGGAAGGAAAAACGCTTTGTCTAAGAACAAGACTTAAAAGCCTGGATCCTCCATTAGAAGATTCTTCTCACCAGAAAAAAAAGAATATTGGGCTATTGATAATATAAACAGGTATTTATTGCTGGTTTAGGTACCACAGCTGTGTAACTAACAGCAATAATTAAGATTTCACCCTGTAGTAGGCCTCACTTTGTGACCCTCAACATACTTAAAATAAAGAAATCCTCAGAGTTTTGACAAAGCAATGACAATTTCTTCCTTCATCTATAATAATTTAATTTTTTTAACTCATTCAATGTCTATTTCTGTTGAAGAAATTTAACTGATGAAGTCTTTCCCAGCTGCAGGCATTTGTTACAAAGGCTGTTTGAACACAGTAGCAGGCATCAGGCACAGGGACCATCCACAGCTGGCAGCAGCATTCCTGTACTTCCAGGTTATTGGAGCATTGTCTCTGCATTGATTTTATGAAGTAGCTTCTGACTTATCTCTGAATTTGGAATGTGACATCAAACCAGCAAATGCTGCACATGAAAGATTCTACCCAGTGTTTTTAAGTTTTACGTTTTTTGTTGTTAGTTTTGTTCCTAATAGCAGCTTCCCATTTCTTTTTCTCCAAGGTGTAAAGTCTCATAGCTGCTTGTGCATCCTGGATCTGAAAGAGAACAGACCAGACAAGGAAAATTTAGCTGCTTATTACCTCACATCCATCATTTGAATAAATCCTTCCAATTAACATTTCATGATCTCTTTTTATATTTAGGCTCTATGCCTAGTGAAAGGGATAAATGGTGTATTTAGAGTCCAGGGCCCACCCCAAGGCTCTGCATTTCTGATTGTCACTTGGAAAGTCATAATTAAAAAATTCTCATGCTACAGTATCTATGAGCTCCCCTCCCAGTTGTGCTTCCCCAGTTCATTCCTCTTTTCCATCCTCCTGAATTTCAGCCCACTGAAATACAGGATCTGCTGAGGTTCAGGTATAGCCTCTCCCACTGTTTATCCCTCTTGCCACAGTGCAGCAGTGCAGAATGCTGCTTTTGGGATAAACATTATGATCATTACCTTTTTTCCCTGGGAATTTTAAAATAATAAGAATTCAGAGCTAAGAGCTGATTTGTGCAAAAATAATTTATGAAATGAGGAAACACTAAGCAAGCTTAGATGACAATCTCACTGCTGGTGCTAAGCAGAGCTTGCTGAGTTTCACTGGGATGAAGGAAAGTGTTTTGGACTGAAACTGGACTGAGCTGGATGTTCTGAGGAGGTACCTACCGAGCAGTGCTCTGCTGTCTGCACCTGAATATTGAGCAGCTTCTCACAGAGCAGCTTCAGGGATGGACTGGAACTCTAGAGAAGAAAAAATCACAAACCATGCTGTCACACAGGACTTGAAATAACAGAGATGAGTGTCTGTATAAAAATATATTCCTCAAACAACAGCATATCTTAGCCTCTGCTGGTGAAATATTAATGAATTATGAGACTTGTGTGTGCAGAGGTAGGAAAGAAGGAACAGGGTCAGGTAAAAGCAAGCATAGGAGTGAATCAGCAGCTTTGGAGTCTGCAAATTGAGCACCTTCCCAGCAGTTTCTTACTTTGACTCTCTCTTTGAAAGGTTTGTATCTCTGTGTGTCCCTGATCTTCTTCTGAGGATGATCAAGAAGTAGGACCTAGAAGAAATCACATTTTCAGTCTAAAATTGCATGAAACTTTACAGAGCTGAATGTGCAGCTGCCTGTTGTTTCCTCCCCTCCACTGTAAGAGACACTTTAAACCCATGAAAGGACAAGACTCAGCTCATACAGACAGAGGAAGGATTCAGGACCAGTTTTCAGGAGTTCAGTGTGTTCCTTGATCCAGAATGATGTATTAGAAACTTCATTTTCAATGTACCTGTAGATCATTCCGTAAGGCGTGGCCAACTAAAATCCTTCCCTTCAGGATCTCAGCCACCTCCTTCTGAACTGTTTTAAAGTCTTCACCTAAAAATGCCACACAAGGAAACACCTGCCATGAGCAAACAGGGCTTCTTCTCTCAGAGGTAACTTTATCCTTGGGACTGTAGTTATTGTAAAGCACACTGAATCTCTCCTTGCTAGAACACAGAGAATTCCATATAGAGCACAGCATGAAAAGGAAACAAAATTACTTTTTTACACTCTATTCAACCAGTTAATTCCTTCAAGGGTGTTTGTGATCACCGCATAATTCCCACAATTCCCACAATTTTTCTTTAGCATTGAGTTGTACTTAAACCTCAGCATCTTGTTTTCCCAAATTAGGTCTCAAACTGATCCAAGCTCCGCCAATGAGGCTTCTGTGACAACCCACTGAATTCTCCCTCTTTCAAAAACCTTTCTGGGGGAACCCCTGGTACCTGTGTTTATATTCTGAGGCCGTATGCCACTGACAGCTGTCCTGTAGTCTGTCACCTTCTCTGTGGGCTTGACATACTTGTCATAAACACACTTTCCAAACTGGTTGACGATGGACACCCGAGCCACGATGCTGTCCTCGCCCTTGGGGCCCACCCCCACCATCTCACAGTCCATGGCCACGGCTCTGGTCAGCCTGCAAGGCAAAGGGACAGCTTGGGGACAGCTCTGCAGGCCCATATGGGGTTCACATGTTGATTGGAACAGGGCAAAGCCTGGCAGCAGAAGCAGGGAGATGGCAGCTCACCGTGCAGATCAGTTCTCAGAAGCCAGTCTGACACCTCTGATGCCATCCTTGCCCCTGGAATGTCACTCACCCATCAAAAGCCTTCTCCTTAACCAGCACCTGCTCCACAGACTGGGATTGCTCTGTTTCAAGTCCCAGGTTCCTTCTGGCAATTTTTGCTGCTTCAGGCCCTATTGCTGCTTCAATATCTTTTGGATCAACATCATCAAACCAGATGTCAGCCCTGGGAAGAACAGATTTAATTACACTTAACAGTCTCAAAGCAATCTGGTGGCTGTTGTACAAATAGTATAGGTTACTTTTTAAACCAAGAGATAAACCCTGTGAAAATTAACTATGACTGCCACCTCTGCAGGTTTCTTGCTGTGTCTGAGGAGTAGGAGCAAAATCTGTGTTATCTCTTTCAGAATTTAGTCTGGAAAAGTGCATCTGTTTATCTGTTTTGAGCTCTGTGTTCCTCTCAAAATAAATATTCACATCCAGGGCTGCTGTTTGAAATACTCACTCTTTGGGCTGCTGCTCCACATGTTCCTCAGTTTTCATCCTCTTATGTTTCAGCTCATCCTTCTCCTTCACAACAATGCCATTTTTCTTTTTTTCTTTGCACCCTTTCCCAGTGCTTTTGGTGCCATTTAAGTTCTTATTTGCTGTAACCTTCTTGGATACTGGCTTGGCCAAAGGAGGACTGGCTTTAGCAGAACCACTGTCCATTTTATTCATTTTATTTGTGGATTTGGCCTTTACCACATTGCCATTCCCATTGACTGCTGGGACTTGTGGGTTTTTGACTGCTTTGAGTGGCTGCTTCTTTTTGGTCTCTGTTTGACCCGTAGAGATGGGTTTGTTGGAGTTATTCGCCTTCTGTTTCAGCAGCTAAAACGACATTAAAGAAAAAAAAAAAAAAAAGCTAAAAAGAAGCCTGGAAGAGAGAAGGTTTTAGAGTGACCTAATTGTGTCCCTTCAGTACCTAAAAGGAGGCTTCAAGAGAGGGTGAGAGGGACTATTCACAGGAGCCTGGAGTGACTCCAAACTGCCAGAGAGCAGCGTTAGATGGGTTAGATGGGATATTGGGAAGAAATTCTTCCCTGTGAGGGTGCTGAGGCCGTGGCACAGAGAAGCTGCGGCTGCCCCTGGATCCCTGGAAGTGTCCAAGGCCGGGCTGGCCGGGGCTTGGAGCACCCAGCGACAGTGAAGTGTCCCTGCCCTGGCTCCGAGTTAACTCCAGCATGGAGCTGCATCCAAGCACTGCCAGCATGGCCCTGCTGCTTCCCTGCCCCAGCTCCTGGAGCTTTCTCCGGCTGCACCCACCGCATCCCCCGCTCCCCCTCACCTCCTGCAGCGCCTTCCAGTTGGAGGAGAACTCCTGGGGGTTGCGGGGGGGACCCACAGCCGCCATGCCGGGGCCTTTGGATGCGGCCACCGCTTCCCCGAGGGCCTTCCTCTTCTTCCTCCTCTTCTTGCTCTTCCCGCAGGCCGCACCGGTCGGCCCCGTCGCCGGCGGCTCCGCAGGACTCTCCTTGGCCATGCGGGGTCAGCGGGGCGGGAGCGGGGCCGGGATCAGGAGTTGGAGATCAGGGCACACACAGCGAGTCCCAGCCCAGCGCTCCCGCAGGGGGACCGGCCCAGCGCCGCACCGCCCCGGCGGGGAACGCCGGCCCGCACTTGGGTTCCGGGCAGCGTGGGGGGGCAGTTCCAAGGTTCCGGGGGTCGCGGGGTGACATTCCCCACACACACGGGTGTGTCCCCAAGGCCACACAGCCCCCGAGCCGCCCCTTGGCCCGCCGGGGCTGGCACACGCTCTGGAGAAGCCGCGGACATTGCGCAAGGGCGGCCGCGCTCCAGCTGCCGGGGCTGCCGCGGCCCCCCGCGCCCCCGCTCCGAGCGTGTTTGCTCAAAGCCTGTTTGCTCAAAATCTGTTTTTTTTTTTTGCTCTTCCCTTCCGCTCCACGTGATGCCTGGGGCCGAAAAGTCTGTGCTGGGCTGTGAGAGCGCGGTTCCTCCGGCATGACCGTCAGCTTGGCGCTGCGGGCGCTCGCCGTGCTCCCGCTGGGGCTGTGCTGGCTCCCTGAGGTGAGTCCGAGCTCCAGGGCGGCCCTTCCCGGAACGCTGCGCTGCTTCTCAGAAAAACTGAAAACATATATTAAAAAAAAGAACAACAAGAAGAGATGACACGGTTCTAAGCCAAACTCCGTCCGTAATCACGAAGATAAAGCTGTTTCCTCTTGCGCAGCCCGTGCTTAGCGCGGAGTAAACCACGAGCACTTGGCGCTGGGACTTGCTGAGCTGTTTGCTGGCGTTAGGTCCAGGGAAGGGATAGTCTCGTGTCCATTTGTTTTTCGTGAAAAAAATGCAAAGCTCTTCTTCTTCTTGCAGAAATTCCTGGGCGCTTTGGATGCGGAAGATGTTTTGTCTTACTTTGGAAGCAGCTCAGTGGCTGATGGTATGCAGGGCTCAGTCCTTCCCCGGGTTAGAACACATCTGTCGCCTCATTTCCCATCCTGTGTGCTTGACAGTGCTAAAAACACTGATTTACAGCCCTGATCTGACCAGCGTTTGGTGTTTCTGAGTCCCAGGGCAAGGCAGACAGTTTGGGTTCCAGTGGGAGAGTGGATGAAGAGATGTGTCAGAGTTCAACCTCTTTGCACATTTCTGCTGCAAATCCCCATTCTCTGTATTTCTACAAGATTAACACATCTTCTGACAAAAGCTTTAGACTAAGGGTAATTTTAAATACTTGCTAATTATTATTTTTTTTAAATAAATGCACAAAGAGATTTGAATTCTGGGTCTGGATTGACGATAGTTCAGAATAAAGATATGTTTTGAAGTCTCAAATCCCTAAAGGAAGGGTGTTGTCTCTTGTGAGTTCACCTAGTGTTCATCCCAGTGTCTTTGTCTGCATTGTGATAATTCCCACTCAGTAATTATTAAAATCTGCAGGAACAAAACTGTCTCAGCCTTTTTAGATGAACTGTTCTCCTTACTGAGAGAGCAAAAGCTCCAATAAATTCAGTGTCAGTTTCTGTTGTGTGTTCCCAGTCAGATTATCCTGATTTTGGAATACACAAAAGCACAGAAATTCTCTGGCTGTTGGTACCATGATCCCAAGAAGCCACAGCTGTCATTTGTAGGGTATTTTTTCTGGGGAAATTGAGCTTACATTGGGTTTTTGTGTATCATCATTTCTCATAACTGCTCCCCTTGTTCTGGTCTTGTTTCATTCCTTTCAGTACCCGAGTTTGTTGTGGCTGAGCCAACTTGCCCTTGTAAAGAAGAACATTTTGGGCTGAGGTCGTGTCGGGTCCAGCACTGCTCCATCCAGGCCTGGGGCCAGCTCTATGCCTTTGAATTCCAAGAGGACCACGCCCTCCTTTCCTCCTCCTTTGTGAGCAGCCAGGTGGTGAACTCTTCCTTTATTTTACTGAAGAGATTCCCAGGGAACTGCTTTGCAGGTGGAAAGTCCCTGCAGCCTCCTGGGGCCAGGAGCAGAGTCACTTATTGTGAAGGGCAGCTGGTGAGTATGAGCTGAAAGAGCCTTTGGGGGTTGGCAACTTTGTGCACCAAACGTGTGTGAACCATCCACTGAATGAATCTTTGCCATCTCCATGGATAGCAACTAGCTAATATCTGTGGAATAACTCAGAGGTGGAATTTTATCTGCTTCAGCAAGGAGTCGTCACTGTGGGTGAGGAGAAAATTCACATCAGGCCAGTCAGGAGCAAAGATGTGGCTCTGCTGAAGGACCTTGGCTTCTCCAGCCCCCACATCCTCTTCAAAAGTGCTGCAAGAGAGGCAAAGCCAGCCAGAGGTAACAACCAGGGGGAGGCAGCCCTGGGAAAGCTGTCTCCTGGGGCATTGCTTTCATGAGCTCAGAGGAGACATTTGTGTACAAATACAGGAACAGACTTGAAAACATTTCTCACCTCGCTGAGGTGTGACCAGTGTGTTTGATGTGGGTTGTTTTGGTAGCTGTTGTTTTTGGTAGGTGTGTTGCTAGAACTGCTGAAAAGACACCACCAGAAGTGGGAAAGCTGAGCAAGCTGCAGAAATGGACTTGCAGTTATTGCAGCCTTTGGGGAGAGGGAGTGGATCTGTAGGAGCTTTTATGGTGCATTTGAACCTCCTGGTGTCCAGCAGGGTGGGCTCCTCCTCGCCTGCACAAGAGGGCTGAGGCAGCTGTCAAACATCTGGAGCTGATGGTGGTGGCAGGGCCAGATGTTTACTTGTACCACAAAGAGGACACGGAACGATACGTGCTGGCCAACCTGAACATTGTGAGTGCCTCTGAGTTTGGGATCCTGGCCCAGACTGGTCCCAGGCAGGACCTTGGGGTGGTTGGGGTTACCTGTCCCTGGTGCAGAGCTCATGGGCATCCCTCTGTGCTTCCCTGGGCGTGAAATTCCCCAAATTGCCTTGGAGGAGGAGCTGCATGGGTGCAAGAAGATCTTAGAGGGTTTAAAACCCACATGGAAAATGTAGCTCTTAATTTCATTGCTAATGTTGGTCTTAATTTCATTACTAATGTAACTCAGGTAGAGGGTTCTCTCACCCTATTGCTTTCAGTGGGATTGAGCTAAATCCACTGAATTAATCTTGTATTTTACATTTCACTGTTTTATTTCTGTTGCAGAATTTTCTTGTCTCTTTTTGCGATTTTTAAGAAACTTTCTCTTAATGCTAATGCAGAAAAGTCCTTAGTACTCACTCTACCCTATGAAACTTTTCATGCAGATTCTTCTCTCTGCTTCAGAGGATCTGACAAATCCAACCACTTCTCATCTCTTGACAGATTTATTCACATTTGTAGTGCATATGTTAGTGTTGTAGTTACCTCTGTGATGAGTGCAGCCCAGTTTTTGGGAACAGGAACTGGGAGTCCCTTCTTTATTGAATCCTTTCTGTCTCTTCTCAGGGAGCAGAGCTGCTCAGAGATGCCTCACTGGGGGCTCATTTCAGAGTTCACCTCATGCAAATGCTGGTTTTGAGAGAGCCAGAGGTAAGGGGAGGGCTGTGTTTGAGTGTTTTCCCAGCTCAAAGCTGTTTGGAATGTGCCAACCAACATGTGCCTTCCCTCCAGGCAGAGCTGAACATCACAACCAACATCACCTCCTCCCTCATCAGTGTCTGTGAGTGGAGCAAGAAGGTGAACCCCCAGAACGACTCTGATCCCCAGCATGCTGACATTGTCCTCTACATCACCAGGTGCTGAGCTCCCTGCCCTGGGAGGGACTGGGAAATAGGATTAGGTCGTTTTATTCAGTTTAGTCAGTTTTTTTTAATGTGGAATCATCATAAAATTTGAGCAGTGGGCACTCATGTCAAAAGAAATGTTAGACAGCAGGCAAAGCCAGACAAGGAAAGCTCAGATAAATTCAGCTGAATGTCTAGACCTGACTTTTTTAGCTGTGGGGCTTCTTTGTTCTTTCCTCTCTCTATGTCTCACTTTAGGTTTGACCTGGAGTTGCCTGATGGGAACAAGGAGCTTCGTGGAGTGACTCAGTTAGGGGGAGTCTGCTCCTCCTTCTGGAGCTGTGTCATTACCCAGGACACTGGCTTTGACCTTGGAGTCACCATAGCCCATGAGATTGGGCACAGGTCAGTAGGAAACTGCCAGAGCAGCCCAGCAGGTTTTATTCAGTAAAAACATCCTCCAGTTTAAGGAAAGATGCAAAACGACCCCTTGACATAAAAGGGAATTTCCCATGGATTATTCTAAACCTTTTGATCATCATCATGGATTATTTTGGAAATAATTCCTTGCATTTCTTGCATTCCTGCCACAATTAGAAGCTTCAAAGAGGAGAGAAGCTGTTTGTGACAGCAGTAGAAGGAAGGGCTGCAGAGGGAGCTCAGTCCTTGCTTAGAGAAGGGAGGCTCTGAGGGAATCCAGCCTCTGGGTTTCTTCTCAGGGCTCTGTGCTGCTTCTGTTGCAGCCTTGGCATTGCCCACGATGGAGAGGGGAATCTGTGCAGCAGCAGTGGTTACATCATGGGCTCAGCAGGAAACCACAACAGCATCGACCTCACCTGGTCTCCGTGCAGTCGGGAGCAGTTCCTGGCCCTTGTCAGGTAAGGGAATGGTTGAGTTCTTCAGTTCCCTATGCTGGGAGCTTAGGAGAGACAAATTCAAAGAATAAAAAAATTTATTGAAAAATGAGGAATGGTGAAAAGATTGGGGTTTGTTTCTTTCTTAGCACTTGTTGCTGAGGTTAAACCCAGTTCTTGCTTCACGTAGCTGGAAGTGGCTTTGGTTGGTGCCTGATGTGCCTGGGCTGGGTTGGATTTCTCAGACACTGTCTCAGCCTGCACATTTTATTGACAACATCAGAGCATCCAGGCTCAGACAGGCACTGCAGGCTGTGCTGGCTGGGTGCAGAACAGGAATGGGATAGAGCTCCAGCAGCAGGGAACTGCGAGCAACTCCAGGCAGCTGCTGCAACCAAATCCATCCCAGCCCACAGCGAGCATGTGTTGTCTGGGAAAGCAGCAGCCAACTCCCAGAGTGAAACTCAGCACAAGTTTGCAAACATGTCCTTGTCCTCACTACCCACAGCTGGGAAAGTGTTATTCCTCATGTTTTTATCAGTACAGGCCAAACAAGCTGCTTGAATGACCTGCCGGACATGGACGGCAGCATCCCGGGGTGGAAGCCTGGCTTGTACTACGGAGCAGATGAGCAGTGTAAAATTGCCTTTGGCAGCGTGGCCACAGCTTGCACCTTCGCTGACAGCAATGTTGTAGGTAGAAAGTTTGTCTGTCTTGCTAAGGGCAGCAGGGAAATGTTCAGGAGCCAAAATTCAGGAGAAGGAGCTGGCGGTGTTTTTATTCTGAAGGGATCGAAGGTGCTTTTCTGCCACGGATTTCTTGGCAAAGCTTTCAAAAATGTTTCCCTTCTCTCCATCACCTCCTTCCTCCACATAAATCTCCTGTAAGGTTGCACAGTTGGATGCTGTTGTGCACAGCTGGCAGTGCTGGGTGCACTCACTCAGGGTCCTGCCTTGGGGAATTCTTGTTCACTGGATTCCTCCAGCTTCCCTGCCACGGCTCAAATCCCTTTGTCTGGGAAACACAGCGTGTTTAATAGCTGCCATCTGGACATGTTTTGTTAATGAGGAAACACTGAGGTGGGTGAAACTTTAATTGCTTCAGCTGATCATCTTCCAGCATTACAGCTGGTGATCACTACAGTGATGATCTTCTGACTTGCCCACAGTTTTTGCCCAATAGCAGGAAAAAGGAAGGAACTTGCATTGTTTGGTGTCTGAGAAAATTTGGGACATTCACTGGTCAGACTTTTGGGACTGCTGTGTTGTTGAGCCTGACTCCCTGAGCTCCCTGATTTTCTTGTCACACCAGGACATCTGTAAAGTTCTCTCATGCCATGTACAACCAGCAGACAAATCCAGCTGTACTCGGCTTCTGGTTCCCCTCCTGGATGGAACTGAGTGTGGGATCAACAAGGTAAGGAGGCTCCCACCAGGAGTGGGTGTGGAGACAGCAAAGCTTTGTCAGTGTCTGGAAGGTACCTGGTACTCACTGCCCCTTGGCCAGGGAGCTAAAACCAGTCCTAAACTGGTACTGTTATGTCCTAAACTGCTAGTTATGTCCTGGTCTTGGTCTTTCCACCTTGTCTTTATCTCTGAAATTGCTTTGCAGTTCTGTAGCCTGGTATCTGAGCTCTCCTTCTGCTTGAAATGACCTACCTGCTCTTTGCTTTGACCCCAGCCTCACGTTAGACCCTAATTTGGAAGGGAACTCTTCAGCCTCATTCACCTTGGGATTCTCTGTTACTGGCCAGCCAATGATGGGGCCTTGTGCCAACGTTTTAGATCGTGTGCCTGCTGTGTTCACTGCTGCCAGTTCTGTGTGTTCTTGGTCCTAGTGGTGCTCCAAGGGTCAGTGCAGCTCTCTGGAGGAACTGAACGCCATGGCTGTGGTCCATGGGCACTGGTCAGCCTGGAGCCCCCTCTCCCCCTGCTCCCGCAGCTGTGGTGGGGGGGTGGTGCTGAGGCAGCGCTTCTGTAACAACCCCAGGTGAGATGTGGGCACCTGGCTGTGCTCAGGCTTTGGGGATGAGTCTTTCTCTTTGCCTGGGACAAACCTCTGCTGAGGAATTCTGTCATTTCCAGGCCTGCTTTTGGAGGGCAGGATTGCCACGGTGCCAGCATGCAAGCAGAGATGTGCAATACCCAGGTAATGCAGCTCAGCATCATCAGAACTTCTGTCTCACTGTTGAACCCTCTGAGGGCTGGGTGTTTTTGGACTGTCCTTCCCACAGCTGACTGCTCTGGTACAGATCTGGTGTACAGCCTCCATCTTTCTGACAGCAGGAGAGGTATTTGTGCCACAGAAGGCAGCAGGATTATTTAATAGCATTGTTCACATGTAATGAAGCATTTTCTCTATGCCCCCATAGCAGGACAGATACTGAGAAAATAGTGACTCACAATGAGGGTTTTCTTCAGAGGGACTTTCTTGTATCATTCCTATTTTCTTATCTATTAATTTTGTATAAATTGCAAAGATATCAGCTTCCAAGCACAATTCTCTGTGTATTCTGCAGCCTCCCTATAAAGTGGTTTTCTTTCTTTGCAGTTATTTGGGTGTTTTACTCACCAGCCACTGCGTTTTGCCTTTAGCTGGAGGGTTAAATGTCAGTGCTCAGTCACTTCCTTTCCTTACACAATTATCTCTCTGGGATCCAGGCCTGTCTGAGGAGCCAGCAGGATTTCATGGCTGAACAATGTGCAGCAACAAATTTAAAGCCACTGTACCTTGATGTAGAAACACCATCCTTTTATACCTGGACCTCTGCTGTTGGCTTTGCCAAAGGTGAGGAATGTCTGAAACCTCAGTTTGTGCAGGGGCTGCTTGTGGAGCTGTCTGTACTGTGGAATGAAAAGGATATTTCACTGAGTGTTCAATGTCCACATGAAACCTGGGTGCTTTCTGAGAGTTCACAGAATTCCAGAATGGTATGGGTTGGAATGGAGCTTAAAACTCATCCCACCATGGCAGGGTGCTCCAGCCTGACCTTGGACACTTACAGGGATGGGAGTCCACCACCTCTCTGGGTTTTCCCCATTGTTTCATGAGCAGCCATGTGCTTTCCTGCAAGAGTAACTCCTTCCTTGTGCCTGCCTGCTCCAGGGGACCTGCTCTGCAAGCACATGTGCAGGGCTGTGGGCAAGGAGTTCATGGTGAGCCGTGGGGACAATTTCCTGGATGGAACCAGGTGTGAGCAGGATGACACAGAGCACCACGGGGATCTCCACCTCTGTGTGATGGGGAGATGCAGAGTAAGTGGCTGGGGAGTCCAGGTGAGCCCTGGCAGGTGGTTACACCAAAGGAGTCAGGGGAAATCATGGTAGCAAAAAAACCACAGTCCCAAACAACAGAGCAAGCTCTTCTCAGAAGAGAGTTTTGTTCTTGGTATGTTGGATGGAGTCCAAAATTCTACTGTCCTGTCTGTGCATCCAATGCCCTCTAGATAAGACATTCTGCTAATTATGCAGTAAACACACAGGGCTATTCATCCCTAATCCAAGAAGCAATTGGTTTATGTGTTGGTGGAGGAGACATCATTAGCAGCTCATCTTGCCTGCTGTAATTAGCCCCATAAAATGCTGACTGAAGTTCCATGGCTTGAATCTCTGAGTCAGTGGCAAGATAAGGAGCAAAACCTGGGGATCACAAGTTGACAAATTGATTTTTGGAGTACTGTTGATCAAAACTGAAGTGTAACTTTTGGAGTTTTGTTCTGGGCTGGACCTGAGGAAGGCATTCTTTCCTGATGACCTTGGATACAACTCCCCCGCGCTGTCTGCATTTTAGGAACTGCTCACTGCTGACCCGGGTGGATGTTTTCTGTTGTTTCTTTACATTCCCAGAATACTCTTTGTCAATTTTATGTTTTTCTCATTATCCTCGTGCTCACCATGTTTTGTGAAGTGTTTCCCCCCGTGAACAGCAGAGGGTGTAGGCACAACCTGTTCTGATTTTGGCTGTTTCGTTGGCAGCAGTGATAAATGTGCATGTTATGGCAGCTTCCAAAGCCTGGGATCAGTGGCTCCAGCATAAATTCAGCAGTTGCACATGTTTTGCTGTTAAGCCTGCTGAGATCCTCCTGTAGCTTTGTGTAAATTAGTTTTGTTCGTGGGAATGGGGATAGAATCTCTCCTCTGAGTTCCATGGGACTGCAGTGATGTGAGCTAGGTTTGGCTTTGGAGTCTGGGGAGCTAAAGATTCCTTTAGAACCTGCCATTCATGTTTAGTGTTCTCTTGGGCTTTTGTTTTTTCCTCCCTTCCTCCCTCCCTCCAGAAAGAGTTCGTAGAAGAGAGCACAGGGCTTTGGGCTTAGGTCACAGGAGAGATTTTTTGGGCTGCTTCTTATGGGAAAGAAAATGTCCCAGTTACTGAGAGCTGTGCTCTCAGCTAAGACCTCCCAGTCCTTGGCTTTGCACACTGCTGTCCAGAGGCAGGTCTAGGTACAAACACTTTTCCTTTGTTGTTTTCCTAAATCCAAATTCCAGCTGGAAAGGGCAGTTTGAGGAACTCAGGCAGTGTTGCTTTTGCTGGCTTGTTTTCTCAGAGCAGGCCAGGCTGACAGACTCTCCCCTCTGCTCAGGCATTCGGGTGTGACGGCCACATGGGCTCCAGGAAGGCCATGGATCCCTGCAAGGTCTGTGGGGGTGACAACTCCACCTGCACCAAAGTGAGTGGATCCTACACAGAAGGGAAAGCTCAAGGTGTGTAATCCTCCCCTTCAGGCTCTGCATTGTGGTGCTGTTTGTGTTCCAAATCTATATATGACTTCTCCCTTCTGCTTGGCTTTATTTTATGGAGGGTATTGAGATGGATTTTGGGTGGTCAGTGATGAGGGAGGTAGGCAGAATGCCTTTTTCTGTCATAATTCTCTGTATGTGGATCAGAAATGTGACTGTTTGGGAATTCCTGTAAATTGTTGGGAGCTGAGGGTGATAGCAGATCATAAAATCATAAATATCACAGATAGGAAGGGATCCAAAAGGATCATTGGGTCCAACTCCTGGCCCTGCAGGACAGCCCACCAATCCCACCATGTCCTTGAGAGTGTTGTCCATGCTTCCTGACATGCTCAATTTGGGAACTGCTCTGGCTCTTGCAGTCTCATGTAGAGATGTTAGCAGAGAACCTAAAAACCAAAGAAATGTGAGAACAGGACATAGAATGCAGCTCAGTTGTGTTTGCTGTGTCACCATCACTGTGTTCAAGGCCAGGAGCAGGGTCAGGGTGAATTTAGGAGCTGAGCTGCAATCCCCACCCTTTCCCACAGAGTTTCAGTGATGGCAGGTGACCACATCTCTCTCCTTCCCACCCTTCCAGAGTATGTGACATTTCTGTCCCTGCCCTACAACACCACCTCGGTCCATGTCACCAACAGGAGTCCTCTCTTCACACACCTGGGTGAGTGGAATGAAAAGGAGAGGAGGGGATACAGGCAGGGCTGAAAGGAGCTGTGCAAACAAAGAAATGGGATTTTTGGTGCTGCATTTTGCTTGTGGGATTCTCTCCAGTGGGGAGCTGTAGGAGCCACGCTCCCTGGGATCCCAAACTTGGATCAAGCTGGTTCCTACCAAGTGGGCAGCCAGCAGCTGCCAGCACCAGGAGATCCTGGTGACCACATCATGTCTCTTAACCTCCCTGCTCCTCCACCTTCCCCAGCTGTGAAGGTTAAAGGAGAGTACGTGGTGGCTGGAAAAGGAAAAATCTCACTGAATGTCACCTACCCGTCAGTTCTGGAGGACAAGCAGATCAAATACCGAGTGTTCCTCACCCAGGACAACCTGCCAAGCCTGGAGGAAATCCATGTGGATGGGCCAACACAGGAAGAAATTGAAATCCAGGTGAATTAAAGCAGTCAGAGGTGGCCTGGTTTGGGTGGCTTTGCTGTGTGGGGGGCTCAGGTGACTTTGTGTCCAGGGCTGGGGGAGATGGTGTTCACTCAAGAGTGGTTGTGTTGCTTTTCTTGGGAATGGCTGGGGCTGGCTGCTCACAGGCTTCATGCAGGTCTGGGGGTGACTGTGTGGGGAAAACCACACTGAGTTAAACCTTTCAGTGCCCAGAATTCACAGGGTGGGTGCTCTGACTGCATCTGCCTGGGGCTGAGGCATTGCAGTGAGGCTCAGGATTGGATGGAAAGAAGGGAGACTGGCTTCTCCTTCAGCCATCCTAAGAAATAAATCCAAGTTTTGCTGTGCATTGACCACAGTTTTTCCTTCCCCAGGTCTACAGGAGGTACACAAAAGAATATGGCAATGTCACCAACCCAGACATCACCTTCAGCTACTTTGTCCCCAGGGAGAACCTGACCTATGTGTGGATTCCTCAGCAGGGCCCGTGTTCAGTGACCTGTGGGGAAGGTGAGGCTGCAGGACTCAGTCTTTACTTTTTAGGGAGACTTCTGCTTCAGTCAGAACTGAATTTTAAAGCAGATTGCTGGAAATGATTGCTGCAGTTGCTAGTGTTCAACTGAACCAAAGGAAGAAGTGGTGGAGCTTTTGAATTAAATTAACAAATCAGCAAATGAGCTGAATCATCAAAATGATACTGGAAATGTTTGATCATGGAGAGAATTTTTAAATAGGTTTTAACTGAACTCTTGGTTTTAAGACTAAATAATTTTCTCAGATTTTTCAAAGTTACTGAAGACTGTAATTTGAAGTTGGCTAAACATCAGAAGTCTGAGACCAAAGGGGTATCTGGTGTCTGACTAAAGCCTCAGAGCTAATTATGAAACTTCCTTCTTAGAATTCTATTCCTGTGCCATGGCTAATCCTTTCTGTCTCCCTAAAGGAATCATAATGCAGATTGTAACAGTTCACTCTGATAGATGGCCTGACATCTTGTTTACCAGATAATTCAGATGACACTGTCAGGCCTCTCAAGACTTCTGTGACAAGGATTTAGAAAATGCATTAATGAATATTTATGGAAGTCAATCTACACAACTAGTTATGCCTGGAGAGCTTTTCTCCAGCAAATCCCTCAAGTGAACTGATTGCTGAAACCCTGAAGAGCTCAAAATGCTTCAGAGCCTCCAGCTAATGCAGCCACAAACAGAAAAGAATGAGAAACTCTGGACTTAAAATAACAGAAAGTTGGGAATCTGGGCTGAAGGTGGTGCACAGGCCCTCCTTAGCAATAGTCATTATTTGAAAACAAGGAGAGTAGAGCAAAGATAAGGCTGCTGATGGATTCTGGACATTTGGTGCTCAGGGTCATGCTGCTTGAGATTCAGGAATGCCTGGCTCTCCCTGTAGCCCATTCTCTGAAAGGAGACTCCTTTTGTCTTTGCTTGTAATTTCTTGAAGTTGGACTTTTCATCTGCTTTGCTTGTTCATTATTGTTAAAAATCTTCTTTGTAGCTGTAGCTTATGAATATTTCATTCCTTGCCTGTTGCAGGCACTGGAAGTCTCCAGTTTCTCTCCCAGTACCTCTGGTTTTGGCTGTTGATGCCTTTGAGGAGTGTGGGGATGTTTGAGCACAAGGGCTGTGTGATGATATTACCTGGTCACTTCTGCATGATGGCATTTAGAACCAGCTCCCTCCTAGAGCTTATTTGCTGTCCCTCATCAGTCAGCTCATTAGAAGTAATTTATTCCAAATTATGATTGATATCCTTGTTCTTTCAAACAGCCACTTTAGAACAACCTTTCCATTTTGGCAGTGGGTTATCAATCAAACTTCTCCTCTGCTGGGGTGCTCACCTTGGAAAATCATTTAAAACTCTTGAGGGAGGTTATGACACCAGGAAAGGGTTTGTGTGTTTGCAGGAAGTCTGAACTCCCACACAGCCCATTTTCTCCCTGAGAATTGGTGAGAAAATTGGTGATTGAGTGAAGCAAAATCACTTGCATCATCCTTCCATAACAGAGAGGAGCTGTTCACTTTGGTTCTAATTTCAGTTCCTTTTCCTGTTGTGCCCCAGGGGTGCAGCCAGTGGCTCACGTGTGCTTTGATCAGAGCAAGCATGAAGTGACAGAGGATCAGAGGTGTCTGGAGCTGCCACAGCCCCTCCCAGAGCACAAGCCCTGTGCCATGGAGCCTTGCCTCTACAGGTGGGTGTTCCTGGGAGTTCAGCTCAATTCCTGCTTTTCTCTGCCACTTATCCCAGGCTCTGTATTTGTGTTGTGCAAGGTCAAAAAAAGAGAGAAGTGTGAAGTAGTTTCCTCCTAACTATAATGGAGTAGCAGATCCCAAACTATGTTCTGTCTTTCCTGGTCCTGTGAATAGTTGAGATGTCAGCTGAAGGAATGGGAAATAGTCCTTCAGTGTTTTACCAGTGGCCTGAGTTAAACCTCCCTGCTCCATGGGAAATGAGGTGATGCAATTGCCTCCCACTCAGGTGGAAGATGTCTCAGAGAGATGAATGCTCTGCTGTCTGTGGGACTGGAGTTGCCCAGCAGAACCTGACCTGTGTGCAGTTCCATGAAGGCCTGGAGACTGTGGTGGATGACAGCTTGTGCCCAGCAGAAGAAAAACCCCTCTCCCTTGTGCCATGTGTGGTCAATGTCTGCCCTTTGGGCTGGGACAAAGTGAGTTTGCTGGCTTGGCTTTTCAGGAACCTCACTGGGAGCTTTGCACTTTTACCCACCAGTGAGGAACCACCAGCTCACTCCTGGAGCCTGGAGGGTGGTTTACACCCTGCTCTGCTCAGTTAAAGTTCATCCTGATGCTTTAGACAGCTCCATCCCTCTTTAATTGTGCTGCTGGATTCCTCAGTTCATCGTGGTGGTTTCTTTAGGGCAGCTGTTTTTTCTCTCTTCTGAGGAGGAAGATGCACGCTCACTTCAGCCTCTGGAGTCACTTGGGCATGTCCAGCAGGAAAACCAGACTGTGTATGTCTGGAGCCCTGTAGCTGGGGAGTGTTCTGTCTCCTGTGGTAGAGGTGAGGCCTTTCTGTGCTGCAGGGAAGTGTTGCTTGGCTGTAGGTGTGAGTTCAGCACCTGGGAACCTCAGGGCCCACCTGCTCTTTCCCTCTCCACAGTTCTAAGGGTAGCTGTGATCACAATTTTTTTGAAACAGGCTCAGACAATAATTTAGAGGGTGGTCTGGCTGCTGCTGTGCTCCAGAGCTGGGGGGATGAGTGCAGTAAGAGTGCCATGGCTTGGGCAGAGTTTGCTTGTTTTGTACACACCTCTGACCTATTTTCAACCCTTGCATTCAAACCATGTGATTGCTTCCCTTCCTAGGTCACACTCAGCTGCACTATGTTTGTGTGGCTTTTGACACCAAAGAAGAAACCCAGGAGGAAAACTGTCAGCCAGTGCCAAAGCCAGAGAGCAGGGTGGAAATTTGTGATCTCAACCCCTGCCCACCAAGGTAAAGCAGTTACCAGGAGACAGTGAGGGGTCTTTCCTTTCTCTCTCTGTCTGCAGGGATGTGGTAAAAGAAGGGTCAGGCTGCTCTCCCCTTCTTTGGAAGCATAACCAGCTGCAAAAACTGCAGCACTGCTCCACACCCAGCAAACTCAGAGTCTTTCCTGGGCTGGTACCTCTCAGACAGAAATAAGTGTAGTCCTCAGAGCCTGAATCCAGAGAAAAACTGAAAACCTCTCGATCCTTTATTACTCTGGGGAAGCAGGAATAAATCCATAGCTGCAAAAGGTGGTGACACATTTGCCAGCTGTACAGTTTCCACAGAGCATCAAGGAAAGTAGCAAGAATTAAATACTCTCAGAATCTGGAACAGCTGCTCTGAAAACAGAAGGAAGTGCATTGCACTTTCCTTAGGATTTGTGGTGAGCTCGCCCTGCCCTATTTGCTGTGGGACTGGAAATCTACTGGAACTTTTCTTACAGGATGCCACTCCCAGGGCCTCTGGGTCTGATCCTGATCTGAGAGCTCAGTGGTGTTTGTGTTCTGGAGGGAGATAAGATTGTTTCTGCAGTTAAGGCTGCATGTGTCACCCTGGGGAGGGTGGTGATGAACACAGAGATTCAGTGTGGGTTTGAAATCTGTGGGCTCCTGGCAAAATGGGAATGCCCCCTGTATCCAACCAACTCCAAACCTGCTCCAGGCTGCATTCCAAGTACCATAGACCATGTGAGGCAGAGGATGAAGAAGGAGGAAGGGTGAGGGAGCTGCAGTGCCTTTGCTGCAGTGAGACACGGGCTGGGGATTCATCATAACTCACTTTTTGTCCTCCCTGCCCTGCCAGGTGGAAGGTAACCCCAGCTGGGCCCTGCTCCTCCAGCTGTGGGCTGGGCTTAGCAGTGCAGCTGGTCACCTGTGTGCAGACCCTCCATGGCCAGGAGGTCTTGCAGGAGGAACATTTGTGCCCTGTGGCAGAGAAGCCCCTCACCAGTGTCCCCTGTGTCATCCGAGCGTGCTCTTACGAGTGGAGCTTCAGCGAGTGGTCCCAGGTACCTGCTCCCCTCCAGCTGCAGCAGTTTGCCAGCTCTTCCCTTCCTTGGAGGCTGCAGGGGAGAAATAACAACTTCTGCCTTGTCTGTTGGCTTCCCACAGAAATGCTGAACTGTTTCCAGGGATGTTTTCCATCCCTTCCACTGCCCTGTCTTTAGCAGCCGTAGGTTTGCTTCCCACCTTCCTCAGCTAAAGTTTTGGCTGCAGCTTTAGAAATGGTTTTGGCATGTTTTCTCCTGGAATGCAGATATTTTAGGATTTTTTTAGGAAGTGGTTCTGCAATTTAAATATATAGTTTGGAAGGTCCCCTGGAAGGTGGGGCTGATGGAACAAGAGCACTGACAGGGCAAGTGGTAGAAGAGCATCAGTGAACCCCCCAGATCATGCATGAGCTTATCAATGCATTTATTTCACAGTACCAGCTGGAATGCAGGGATAAAAGCCTGTGGGTTTCTTCTTCTGCAGTGTTCAACATCCTGTGGGAATGGCATTCAGACCAGGCAGGATTTCTGCCTCAGCTCTCTGACCCACAAGCCCGTGAACCCCCTTTTCTGCCGGCGCTTCCCCAAGGCCGTCGTGGTGCGTGGCTGCTCTGCAGGGCCCTGTCCTGAGCAGGAGGGGACCCTGTCCCCTGGGGCACAGCTGCAGCCAGTGACAGCAGCCACACACCTGACAGCAGCTGCAGCTGCCACAGAGCACAGATACAAGGAGCTGGATGTCTCTCAGTCTGCTGGGCCCCCAGAGCAGACAAAGCCTGGTGGAGGTGAGGAGGACACGGCCAAAAGGAGCTTCCTGTGTGCAGCTGGGCTGAGGTGATCCTGCTGCCAGACAGGGACAGGAGAATGGGAGGGAATCCATCTGGCTGGGAGGGAAAGCCTGCTGTTCCATGGTACCTGAGCTAGGAACAATGACTCACTTCCCAAAACTCTTCTGACTTGGGACAGCAGCTCAAGACTTCAGGGAGTGTTTAGACAACACTCTCAGGCACAAGGTGTGATTGCTGGGGTGGTCCTGTGCAGGGCCAGGAGCTGGGCTCCATGACCCTTGTGGGTTCCTTCCAGCTCAGGATGTTCTGTGGTTCTGGGATTCCATGACTCTTCCTGAGCTTTACCCAGAATGTGTGACCTCACCTGTTCATTGTGCCACAAAGGGAATTGTTTTCCTGTACTTCCTTCTGGGTGTGTTTCTCACCTGTCTCTGCTGTCCAGGTGTGTGTGGAAACCTCTTCCTCAGTGCCTCTGGCATCATCAACATGACAGGCGTGGAGAGCAGGGACTGCACAGTGGCCATTGGGCGTCCCCTGAGGGAGGAGATCTCAGTCACCATCCTGGAGAGCTCCCTCAACTGCAGTGCAGGTACTGCCTGGAGCTCTGGGATCCAGCCTGGCACCTTTTCTGCTGCCTTGAAAAGCTCTGTAATAATCTCTGAAATTATTTTATCAAGTTTTTCTGTTCCAGCAAGTTGTTGCCAGATGGAACAAAGTGAAGATGCTGCTTGTCCTCCCCTCACACAGTGGTTTCTTACCTGTTTTGTTGGTAGATGTAAGGTGAAAGGAGTAAATGGGGTTAAAGAAGCTGCTTGTTTGTCCTGATAAAAAACTAATGTACCCTCTAGCTGGAATCAGCAGTTAGATTAGTTATAGTTAACTGGCCTGTTCTCATGACAGATCTTGATAAGATAGAAACAAGCTGCAGAAATTACTTGATTCCAGACCTGTGTAAGAGAGACTGTGGCTTTTACTTAAAAGAAAAGTGTTTCTAGGCCCTGTGCTCATCCGTTCCAGGTGAGCTCCTGCTGTTTTCTGGGCGAATGATGTGGAGGACGGGCTGCAGGAAACTCCCTCTGTCACTGATAAATTCCAGAACCAACACACTGATTGTGAAACAGCGTGTTGTGCTGCCAGGAAACGGGGTCATTCTGCAGTACAACAGCAGAACTGCAGCCAAAAAATATTACCAAGGTACTGTACTGAAAGCTTTGCTCTTGCTTTAGGTTAAGGCCCACAGAGTTCCATGAATGGTGCTTGCCTGTGCAAGTCTGTGGAAACTTTGCTTCATTTTTAGCAACTAACAATCCCCTTCTTGAGGAGTGTTGGAGTCAATATTAATTGTGGACTCCCCCTTTTTTTTTAAAGCAACCCCCCCACAAGTTTGCAGATGCTTGAAGGTTCCCAGATGAAAATCCCTGAAGAAACTGTTGTGTTTAATTTAAATTTCTTTTTTGGAGGTGCTGGATGCTTCCCTAAGCCATTTTCTCTTCTCCCTTTGCCCTGTCAGACTGTGACCAGCAGCTGTTTGGCCCCCAGGGTGAAATAGTGAATCCTGTGCAGCTGCCTGGGGAGAGGCAGGAGGTTGTGTGCAGGACTTTCATCACGGTGGCTCCGCGGCAGCGCATCTCCATCCGTGCCCTCAACACCCACCTGGGCCCTGAGGGCAACCACACACACTTCAACTACATCCTGGTGAGGAGGCAGGAACCCCACTGCCATGATTTGGATCCCATCTCCGTTAGGAATTTCCACCCAGCTGCACAGCTCAGTCACAAATCAGAGACTCTGATCTCTGTTGTGTAAATGTAAATGGAAATGAGAATTTCTGATATCTACTGTATTTTTCTAACCTTTGTAGCACAGCTTTTCCCTGAGTGACCAATCTGCAAGTCCCCAGTGTTTTTTAGGTACTCATTTCATGTGCTGAGATAAAATGGTTTGGTTTTTCTTCCTGCAGGTCCGAGATGTCAGCACCATGAAGACAGTGGTGTTCCACGGGAAGCAGCAATTCCTCTGGCAGTCCACAGGAAGCCAAGCTGAAATTGAATTCCATGAAAATGTTAAGGATCACAGAACCCATTTCTGGGCTGAATATCATGCTATTGAGCCCAAATAAAAGCACTGCCCTGAGAAAAGCCCAGTTAGTCACTGCTGCCTGCTCACAGCACACGTTTAATCTTCTTGCTCATCTGTTCAGTAAGAACAATGCCTGCTGACTCCTTTGGGATCTCAGTCTTGATCTCACCTTATAATCAGGTGTGGCTGATATATGGACAAAGAAGGAAAAGTTGCTGTTTTAGTTTGGAGCACAGGTGTCTGCTGAGAAAGGCAGGAACTTCTCTTTGAAATGGAGAATGTAAACCCCCTCCCTCCAAATTATTGTAATTAACTCCTCTTACCCTTTTGCTTCACACACATCTCCTCCCTGTGGAGACTGAGAAACATCACCTGCAGTGTGAGCTGAGCACAGGGAGAGGTGCTGGAGCTGTCCCCTCCTCAGTCCCTGCTCCTGTCCCCTGGCTGGAGCCCAGCTCAGGCCCATTCCCAGGTGCAGGCTGCCCCTGGCACAGGCTGTGGGTGAGTGCAGTGTGAGCCTGCAGATCTGGCTCTGGGCTGTGGGCACTCACCTGGGTACCAAGGAATTTCAGAGCTCTCTGGCAGCACTTTTGTGCCACAAAGTGAGGAGTGGGGTTTCAAACCAATGCCCTCTGCTCTCAGCTGTCCTCTTCCCTGCAGGAAAAGGAGTTTTTATACAGCCTGGCTGGATCTGTGCTCAGCTGATATGACCAGTGAGGAGGATAAAATCAACACGCTTTGGTGTGTTAGCCAGAACATCCAAGTCACCACACAGCTCTGCAGCCACCTCATCTCCTGCTCCCACTCCCACAGCCTTTGTGCTGGTGCCCTGAAACACCAGCATTAGACATAACAGCAGGCTTAATTAGAGCCTGGCAGCATCCAAGGGGTAGAGCTGAGCTGGCTGCACTGCTTTCAAAGGGGTGTTAAAAACCCAAAAACAATACACTGGGAAATAGCAGAGCAAGCTTTGTCGCCCTGATGTTGCTGTGGGTCAAGCACCTGTTTTGCCTCAGGTTCATCCCCTGGGAAGAAGAGTTGAGCAGGGGCTCTGTGGTCCCTGACCCCACTCCCAGGATGCTCCCAGGGGTGCACAGTGTGGTGTCGAGTCACATCTCCACCCTGCCCTGCTGGAGAGGGAGATGGAAAAGTGGGATTCCCCCCCACCATCCCTGCAGGCTGGGGTGGAGCTCAGGAATTTATTCCCTTCTGTGACAAAATGAGATGACACAAGGTATTTCCATGGTTATCACAGCAGCCCATCAAGGCTCCTGGGGCAATGGATTGCCAGGCAGCCTGGGGGTTTCAGTGATTTCTTTTTTTTAAGTGATGCTGTTTTAACTCAGAGCTTATACTCAGTGCACTTATAATCGTGAAATTACTGTAACCCCCAAATATTTAGCAAATCTTCCTGAAATGGATTTTCTGTCTGATTTGGTTGGCATTAGTGCAGTGTACATGTCTGCAGGGGGTGACTTGGGCACTGGAGTGCCAGGGTCCTGCCTCTGCAATGTGGTGGCACCCTTTGGGAGAGTAATTTGATTTCTTGGTGTTCCAGTTGAAACCTCTGTACACCACAAGTAATGTTCTAGCCATTCAATTCACTCTCTTGCAGTGTAAATGCCGCTCAAAACTGAGGCACAGTGAAGTTCTGGCATGGAATAAAGAAGGCAAAGATGAGGATAAACTGCCAGGAGATGGGTGGGGTGGGCAGTGCCACCCGAGGATAGGTCACAAAAAGCTTAGATGTTTTCAGAAACTGGCAGAACTGAGGCACTGGACAAGCCCTGGTGACAGCTGGCTTTATGTGGGAGGACTAAATGACATCCTGAGGTGCCTCCCCAGCAACCCTTTCTGTGCTTCTACTGTTGGATATCTGACAGTGTTATTTCTGTGAGAAAATAAAAGAATTCTGTCTCTTAATGCCAGGTTGGATGCCAGGTCTGACTTACTCAGATAACAGTCACTGTGCTATCAATCTGTATCTTCATTTGATAAGAACTGTGGTGGAGGCTGCATGGATAAGTCATGGCAGGAAGAGGGATTTTAGAGCAGTGGCAAATATTCATACAAGTTTCATTTAAATGTATTTTTCAGGTTATTTCTTTTTTTTTTTTTTTTAATGTTGAACATTGGGCTGTGCTTTGGTCCAAATCTGTCATCCTTCTCAAAATCACAATACACTGCTTAAAGGGTCTTCTCTGCACCTGGAGCCTGGCTGGACACATCTGCACTTGCTCTTCACGCTGGATGCAATAAATGATTCTGCCTGGGCAGTTTTAACCCTGCTCCTGCTTTCTCTCAGTTGGATTCTCTGACATCCTTCTACAACCACAAATACTCTTCTTAATTAATAGCTGTTTTTTTGCTGGTTAAACCTGGAGTTTTTTGCTTGCCAGCCTCCAGATTTACGTCCCATTCCTGGAAGAGCCAGAAAAATAGATTCCTGAAGTGAGATCCTCGAGGAGCTGGATACATCAGCTATCCCTCTGCAGTGCGTGGGTGATGCAGGCCCTGGGCCTTCATTTCCTGTCTGACAGGAGATGGTAATGAAAAGACATCCTTTCCTTAATCCCTTTTTTGTAACCTTTTAGCAGATGGGCTCTGTCTTCCCGCTCTGCTCTGGATCCCAAGTCTCACTGCTATTTATTGTTCCAGATCGGCTGTGCAGAGCTGGGCTCTGGTTGTGTTCCACGTTCATCTGCACAAAATGCAGCTGCTGCCTTCATCATTCAGGAGAGTTCAGGCTGTTCCCCTGTCCCATTGGGACACCACCAGGTTGCCAGCTGGGGCATCAACTTCCAAAATGCCATTTCTAGGGAGAAAACCTGATTCCAGCCAGATAAGGGGAGTGCAAACCCTCTTTATCTGGAGAGCAGAATTTTGCAGCAGCGCTCAATTCCCGTCAGCGTGAGGATTGCTGTTTCCCTTTGTGGAAAAGCAAACAAACTGGTGGATAACAACACCCAGTGAAACACAACTGGTGGATAACAACACCCAGTGATTCCTGGGGGCACCCAGAGCTGCTGTGCCTGTGCTGATGAGCACAGCCAGCAGAGCTCTGCCCACAGCCTTTTAATGCGAGTGACATCAAAGGCAAAGCCCTGCCTGCTGCCGGGGGGGACCCAGAATGCAGCTCGAGACAGCAGTGGAGCCGCTCCAGGCCCGCTGGCATCGCTCTGCAGCCAGACACCCTCCATTGTCAGCCCTTGGGGGGCACAGCCCTGCATGGCCACACGGCCACAAGGCCAGGCCTGGCTTTAGGGGCTGTCCCCTGGGCTGGCTGCAGGAGGGGGTGACAGCTGGGGGGACAGCAGGGCTCGCAGCCCCCCGGCAGCCGGGGGGAGATGAGCTCGCAGGATGAGCAGTTCCCAGCAGCAGCCCCCGAGCCGGCGGGCAGCGACGAGGGCATGACCTGGTGGTACAGGTGGCTCTGCAGGATTGCCGGGGTCATCGGGGGCATGTGTGAGTATCCCCTTCCCCCTGCCTGCCCCCTCCTGCATGACAGAGCTCGTCTCGGGGTCCTGCCGGCTGTGTTGGTGCAGGGGGGCTGTGCCATGGAGGGGTTTTGGGGTGATGGGTTGGTGCCAGCCCTGGGTTTGCTGTGTTTGGGGTGGGTTCGGCTCTGTGTGCTCTGTGCTGAACTTTGCACCCAGCAGTGGGGACATCACGGGGCAATCTGTGAATCCCTGAGGTTCTTCTGGGATGTGGCACTGCCTGGCAATGATGGGAGCAGCAGCTGAGCCCCCAGTGCTGCATGAGGGCTGTGGGCAGGAAAATCAGATGATTTTACCATGAGCAGCAGGGTCAGGTCAGGGCTGGGAGAGTGGCCACAGGGTTTGGTTTATTCTATTTGACATCTGGGTGTTTATATGTTCCTGAAACTTGTTTTTTTCCCCCAATCCTGACTGGCAGAGCATGTTTCCCCTTGCTCCTGTTGCTGATTGCAGAAGGCCTGCCCCTGGGTTTTGCTGAAGGTGAAGAATGGTTTTGGTTTGTGCTGTGTGTTTTTAAGGGGTTTGGTAGGACACAGAGAACAGAGCTGCAGACGCAGAGTGAGTTGGCTGAGCTCAGAATTACCTGCTGCTGAAAAAAATTTTCCCAGGGAAAGAGTCTCAGCAACTTTGCCAGAAATCAGGCTGTCCTGGAGTGCTGTTTTGCTACATTCTGTGGAGAGATTAATAGCTCTTAAAAGCAGGAGGGACTGTTATGACCGCTTAGTCTGATCTCCTGCAGAGCACAGGATGGAGAATTTCTTCTGCTTCAGGTCCACGACTTCAAGTTAAACAAGAGGGTTTCTCAGCCAATGCAGCCAGCCCTGATTTATTCCACCAGCTGGAGCTTTGTGTCTGATCACCCTCTCCCCCTGCCCCTTCCCATGCCTGCCTTTTGCCTTGGGACTGAGCTGCACAGCTCCACAATGATTTGGAGCTAACATTTGCACCCTGTGGTGTCACTGGGCAGGCTCCTGACAGCCCTTTTTGGCCAGGCTGGTAAAACATGTGCTGCTCTCACCGTTTCATGTGCTAAGTGCTGAAATTCTGGAGGTGTGACAGGATTTGATGGGACTGCTCCTACACAGGGCTGAACGCCCCGGCCTCGCCGTGCCCTGCCGGAGGCCCCTGCGCTCCTGGCCCGGCCAGCAGCCAGGAGAACCAGCTGGGAAGTGTCTGTGGAGCAGGTCCCAGGTGGGGGTTCAGAGGAGCAGCATCTTTCCCACGGGCTGTGGCTGTAGCAGAAGCCTCAGTGCTTTTCCTGCAGCTTTATCCCATGCAGAGCTCAGGGTGATGTGGATGGAGGGTGAAGAGCTGGTGGGTCATGCTGGTGGTGCTGCCAACTTCGTGCTACAGCAGCTCATGAGTGGCTTGAAAGTGCAAATTTCTTCTTTTTTCCTTCCCTGTCTTCATGTTTCAAAGCAGCTGAATTATACTTGGATTATTTTCCCAACCTTTTGTTCACAGCTCTGCGACCTCGTGGCTTGTTTTTACAGGAAAGATGAGAGTTTTATGTCTTTGGGTGAGTCTGGGAGAAGCTTTTGGAAGAAGAGCCAGGTTCTTAACAGGGTTTGCCAAAGTTTTGGGGAGTGACAGCTGGCTCTGGGGCCCTGTCTCTTTATCAGGCAGAGAACAAGGCACAAACTCTCCTTACGAACAAGGGAAAGGGGGATTGTGGAAAAAACAACCAGTGCTCAGTGGTACCAACATTCCTCTTCAAAATGCTGCTTGGTCAGCATCCCCTTGTTGAAGGTGGATGGTTTGGAGATGAGGTGATGAAGAAACCAGCAAGGCTGGAGTTTGCTGCTGTTCTCAGAGCTCACTGTGAAAGAACAGAACTAATTTAGAAGGATTGTGAGCAACTGGATCGTAATGCTGCTGCAGGGCTGGGTTATTTCTTACAGAAGGAAAAATTCCCTCAGAAAGGAAGAGAAACTTCGTTAGTGGAGGTGAGACCAGCAGACAACATCTGCCACATGCAAACACCTGCAGCCACAGCTTGCTTCAGCCAGAAAAATCCAAGGGCTGGAGCAAGAACCAGACAGACAAGGTTCAGGATCTGTTTCTGGCTCCTGCACGCTCTGGCTTGGTGACCTTGGCCAAGTCCCTTCTCTCCCTTGTGTTCCTGTTTGTAATGGGACGAGGAGAGTCTGTGGCTTTTGTACAACGCTCTAGGAGCAAAAATAGGTTTGTGTTGAGGACAGTGACCAGCTGCTGGAGATGAATAGAGCCTTTGTAGGGAAGGGTGTCCTTCCCCCCTCATTTTAGCTCCCAGTTATTTGTGCTTCCTCAGGGATTTGAGATGGGACAGCAGTTAAACAAATGGCAGAACTGTCTGTCTCCCATAGCTTACGTGCCACTGAGCATTATCTGCATTTTAACCCTGTTGTGAGGCCTCTGATCGAAAATAAAATATTTAAAAAAGAAATCTCTGGCTTGGCAGGGGTGGGATCAGCTCCTGAGGCAGGACAAGGTGGGACAAGGGTGTACCAGGCTGCTGTGGGATGAGCAGCTCTGCAAAGGAGACCCAAGGTCACTGGGTTGTTCTGTGCCTCTGTGGCTGTTGGCAGCAGCTCTGGGGGCAGTGCTCCTGTGATCCCAAACCTTTGACTCCTTTCCTGCTGCTCCTGCTGACGTGGGGCTTGCTCAGCTCTGCTTCCTGGGTCATTAGTCCTCTGGCAACCGGGGCAGTTGCTGAGCCAGGACTGCTGCAGGGTTGTTTTGGAGTGTTTGAGAACAAAACCAAACCAGAAACCTGGCAAAACAACCTCTGGTTGGTTTGATTAGGGGAAAAAAAAAACTTGCTTGGAAAAGAACATTCTGCTTGCCTTGGTTTGTTGTGTGGTGGAGACCTGCTGGGAACTGCCCAGACCTCTGTGCCCTGCTACACTGCTCAGCAAGGCAGAGTCCTGCCCCAACCCTGGCTGTGTTTTTGGAGATAGCTGAGAGGTTTTGCTGCTTTGCTAATTATAAGGTGCCAGAAAGTCACTCAGCATTATTGTCAGGAATGTCCTTTCCTGGAGGACAACGAGTGCCACAAGCCTGGGGTGCTTTCCCTGAGCTCCTCTTCCATCAACATCCAAGGGTTTGGTGGTCAGAAGGAATTAGAACCCCCTGTCCTGTGCCCTGCTCTCCATGCTGGCCACAGCTCTCAGCAATCCTGCTTGCTTTTGCTCCTGTCGAGCTGTTGGCACCTGTGACATGAACAGATCATCCCACCCTGGTGCCTCAGTTTCCCTGTGGATGGGAGGATGAGAAGTGTCCTTGGAGCAGGGATATTAGCACATCCTCTGGCATATCCCCTCTGCTAGCTGATCTTGTTCTCACAGGACTCTCCAAAAGACTTTGAGTACTGTGGAATTAATTCTAGGAGGTGTTAAAAAATAACGTTTTTTGGTGTTTCCTAAGACCAGGAGGTTGTTTGCTCATGGGATGACCTTCAATCTGTCCTGTCACTGCCTGCAGTTCTGCTTCCCAGCCTGGTGAACAAGGATAACTATTTTTAAAGGAACTTTGAGGATTCAGCATTGACTGCTTAAAAGAAACCTTGCAAGCATGTGCCAGGCTTTTGAAGGTCAGGGCAGCTCAGGGATCCCCTTAGCAGACACCAAAATCCTCAATCTAGGGCTGGTCTCATTCTCAGAGAGGGACTCTGCTGCTCTCCATCATCCCCAAGACAAAGCCTTTAAGGGCTATAGAATTAATTTTAGCTGGAGTTCTGCAGTGTGAAGTTGTTTACTGAGTGTGTGTCTCCTGCCCTCCCACCTGGGCTCGAGTTCCTGATGCCAGCTCTGGCACTGGCACAGGGAAGGGCAGTATCAGGTGCCAGGAACACTCTGCAAATTTAATGAGGCAGCAAGGAGGTGGATGCAGCTCTGCTCAGTCGCTGCTGCCTGGTTCCTCTCCCTGAGTTAGAGCCAGGAGCCCTGGGGTTATTTTGGGCTTTATTCCCTTCCTTCTGTATTAGTGGAGACCCAAGCTTGGCTCTTTTCTGCCCATCTCTGGTGAAGCTGCACAGAACCAGCAGTGAGTGGCAGAGGCTGGGCTCACCTCTGCTGTATTTATTATTTGCCTGTGTGCAAATCATGTTTTTGCTGAACTTGCCCTGTGCTGCTCAGAGGTGGAACCTCCTGGCACTGCTTGTGTAGACAACCTTGGGACAAAGCAGTGGTAATTCCTTGGCACATAAAATCCAGGTGCACGTCCTGGACTGCATTTTGGAAAAGGGAAATAATTGTTGGAACAGCACTCAGAGCAAAAGGGGGGCTCTTCCCTGCATTCCAGGCTCCTTTTGGGCCAGCAGACCTTTCCACCCACCATGCAGTGCCCACAGGTGCTGGCCAAGGGCACACAGGGCTGGTCATGGTGGTCACTGAGAGCCTCTTTCTTTGCAGCCTGTGCCTTTGCTGGTCTCTGGAACTGTGTCACCATCAACCCCCTGAACATTGCAGCCGGCGTGTGGATGATGTGAGCTGGGTTTCTTTTCATTTTCCTGTTGGGAGGGAGGTAATGTCAACCAGACCCCACTGAGGGGGGCAAAGCTGCCCTGCTTGGGCAGTGCATGACAGTGAAACAACATCGGGCTCTGGGAAATGCCAGATCTTGCTCCATCAGGCAGGTTGAGATGTCAGTTTTATTCTATTTATATTATTTAATTACGGATTTTTTTTTGTAAACACTGAGATACCATTGTCCAAAATAAGTTTGGGGCAGCAGAGTTTGGAAATTTGGAAATTATCCAGCAGTGAGGGGAGCAGAGCGAGGTCCAATCCCTTCACCTGCATGTGTGTGCTCTCTGTGGGATGGGGGGACACTGCTGCCCCCACTCGGGGTGACAACAGGCAGGATTAACTCTGCTTTGCTCTCTCTGGAGGCTCAACGCTTTCATCCTGTTCCTGTGCGAGGCTCCTTTCTGCTGCCAGTTCATCGAGTTCGCCAACGCCGTGTCCGCCAGGGCCGACAGGCTGCGGGCCTGGCAGAAAGCCGCCTTCTACTGCGGGTGAGGATGCTCCTGAGGGCTCCCTGAGGGAACAGCCCGGCCAAACCCCATCCCTGCAGCCCGTGGGGAGCTGGCCTGGCCCTGAGGGCTGTCCTTACCTTGCAGGATGGCCGTGTTCCCCGTGCTGCTCAGCCTGACGCTCACCACGCTCTTCGGCAACGCCATCGCCTTCGCCACCGGCGTGCTCTACGGCCTGTCGGCCCTCGGGAAGAAGTAAGGGAGATCCAGCTGCTGGTGGAGGGCAGGGAAAGGGAGATGGAGCTCCAGGCCTCCCCGAGGCTCTGCTTTCCTCTCTCACACACGGTGCTGGGGTGTAAAAGAGGAAATCTCCCTCATCTCAGAGCCCTGCGAGGGTGTTGTGACGCCCTGAGCTTTGGGAGTTCGGGTTGTGCTGAGGGCTCCACTCTCGTCTCTGCAGCTGTTGGGTGGGGCAGAGAGCGGCTTTGGGGAGTGGAGAGGGCCAGCAAGTGTGGTGGGGGTGAGTCCTGGAATCCTCTGGCACGGAGAGCCAGGCCCCAGTGGGGACAGTCTGTGCCATCCCCTCAGTGCTGTCCCTTCTCTCCACAGGGGAGACGCCATCTCCTACGCCCGCATCCACCAGCAGCAGAAGCAGATGGATGAAGAGAAGCTCACGGGGACCCTGGAGGGACAGGCTCTCTGAAGGACACAGGGTAGCATCTCCTGGACACTGAGATGGTGAAGAGATGTGGAAATCCACTCTGCCCTTCCCTCTGTGCTCTCCATCCCTGCTACACCACGATTTCCCTGGATGCTGCAGCAGCTGGAAATCTCAGGGGCTGGGGCAGGCTGTCCCCTCCTCACACCAGCAGCCAGACCTCAGCAAGTTGCTCCTTCTCCAACCCTCAACCCAGTATCTCATATTTGTTAATTTTTAAATTTTTCTTTTTGCTGCAGAGGTGCTGGCTCTCTGAGTGCTGCTTTCCCAGCCTTTTTTCTGTTTTGGAGTGCCCTTTTGGGGACTGCCCTCTGGATGGGTGAGGAGGGACAGAGGACCTGTTTAGGAGCTCCCTGGGATGGCCCTTCCCAGGTACAACACCTAACCCAGGCTTTACAACCCCCCTGGTGCTTAAGCTTGGTCTTCTTCCACTGTTTTAATTATGGGCACTGGAGGCATCACTGCACAGGAAAGGACTTCCAGCAAAAACCCATCTAAAGATAAAATCCATCTCTTCAGGGGAGCTGCCTGAGCTGCTGGGCAGATCCTGGGACCTTCAAAGCACAGTCCCTGCTTCCTCTGGATGCAGCTTCAGGCAGTTACTGTGATTTACTTGAATCATAAGAATTAATGACTTTGTCTCAATAAGGGCACTTTTCTTAAGCTTCACTCTTTTACTGGGACAGAAGGGAAACAATATTTGCTGTACCTCAGCTGAAAAGGATGCTGTTTCTTGAGCCAAGTGGGACTTTTTGCTGGTGTGAAGGTCACTGATGTGCAAGAGCATTCCTGCCTCATGAGCCTGGGACTCTCTGTTACCTCCCTGCATCCCTCTGTGAAGGGACCTGCCCTTTGCTTGCCTGGTACAGCCTTTATCTTTGGGATTTTTTGCATCAATCCTGAGCTGGTTTTGTATGGGAAGGTGGCACATCCTCCCTGTGCAAACAGAGAGGAGGCTGCACCATTTCAGTCTGGACAGCTGGGATGTTTTACTTTGCTATTCCAGGCTCTTTCTGTGGTTTTCACATTGTATTTTCTGTTTGCTTTGTACCATGCAGTACAAAACTGCTCACTAAGTCCAGATCCCCCTCTTCTCATCACAGTTTATCCTGGGAATTTTAATTTATTTGATTTTTATATGGTTACTTTTTGTTTTGATTGAGGAAAAGGGGAATAATTTATTTCTAGTTATTTAAGTATTTTGATGGGACTCATTTTTTGGGATGGGATATAGGAGAAAGGAGTGCTCTTTTTCCTGTCCTTCACAGGGCTGCCTCATTTCACCAGGGGTCTCTGAACCCAGGGACAGCCCTGGCTGCTGCAAAATCCAATATCAGCCTTCAAAGTGTTTCTCAGACTCTTCAAAAAAATTGTGTTGGCCTTTGACCTCTTCGTCTTGCTCTGGGCCACAAGCTTGACAAACTGTGTTTTCCCCCTCTTCTGGGAGAGAGAAGGGAGGAAAACTGGGCTGGAACTGCTGGATTGGGACAGGCACCAGCACTCTGTGTCCCAGTTTGAATCCTTGGGTGCAGAGGGGCTGTGCTGTGCTCTGAGAAATGCTGCTGGAGACCCAGTGCTGTCAGTCAGAGGGGTCTGTCCATGCTGAAAACTCTCCTTAGACCCTGCCCTTCCTCAGCTGCTGGCTCCTGTGAGCTGCTGCTTCTTCCCTGGAGCTCAGGAGCTGTGAGGATTCCCAGCAGTCAGGATTTCCAGAGGCCCCTGCAGCTGGATGTGGGCTTTGCACCCCTTTATGTGCAAAGCCCCTTTCCCCCCTGCCTTTGAACTGGGATTGCTCCAACACCCCTTGTCTGGGATGCAGACAGGCACCACCAGCCTGGATTTTTTTCCATAAAAGCAGCTTTTTCCCATAAAAGCTGCTGTGGTTTGGAGCCCCCAGCCCTTGGCTGATCCCTGGTGCTGAATGCAGTGCATGAGCCATTGGCCACAGCCTCCTGCTGCCTGCAGGGATGGATGCTGCAGGAGCAATGTGGGATATTCCAGTGGGAATTACCTCTGGGTGGTGCAAGGGCAGAGTCCTGCCTCAGCAATGGCCACGTGCTCTGAATTTGGGGGGGTGTGGGGAGTTCTGTAGTGTTTAGTAGAGGAATGTTGCAGACTGATGCATGTCGATGTCTCTGGTAGTGGCAGCTTTGCTCTGTGAGTAGTTCTGCAGTAGCTTTAGTGTCAGGAGGAGAAAGGCAAAGCAGAGCTCAAGGGCTGAGACTTCCAGGGTGCTCTGAGGAAGCACAGAGCTGGTGGGACCCTCACTGGCCTCGTCTGTCACTCCTCCTGCCATGGGGGCAGCTCCAGGTCACCTTGGCATGGGCAGGGGCCACTCTGCTCCCTTGGCACTGAGGCAGAATTCCCAGCAGAGCTGCCACGGTGTGTTTTGTGGCAGCAGGCTCTGACCCTGGGGCTGAGGCAAGGAAAAAAATCTGCAACAATCTGCCACCATGAGCTGTGGCAAAGCTCAGCTGAAAATGAACCTCAAGGGCTGCCCTGGCAGAGCTGAGCTGAACCTTTGGCCACAGTGCTGAAGTGTCTGTGCCTGTCACACCTGGAGGTGTCTCAGATCTGTGCTCCAAAGTGGGGTTACTCCAGACTCCTCTCTGGAGTGGGAGCCCCTGGGAATTTTGGCTGTCTGGTGCAGCTGGAACCAAGGCAGATGCTGCCATCATTGCAGGCAGGCTTGGTGACAGCACCATGGCATGTAAGGGCTGTGGTGACAGTCAGTGATGGTCTCACCTCCATGTGGGCCTGTTTGGTGGAAATAGGAAGGAGTTTAGAGTAGTAGCATCACTGTAGTTAAATGCCAGTGCATGGTGGTTGTTAGTTGTGTTTAGAGGCACCCTCGGGGTGCTTGGAGCTGTGCAAGGACAAATGAAGTTCAAACCCTGCTCTGGAGGTTTCAGAGGCTCAACCCAAGCCCTGCTGAGAGCATCCAGGCTGGATGGCTGAGCCATGGGGCTCTGGGGAGCAGGTTCTGCTCTCCAGACCTCGGACAGGAGATGATGTGAGGGCTCAGGGGTGGGTGATGCACTGAGGACAGCGAGGTGCTGGCACTGAGAGTGCCCTGGGGAGCAGTGGCCTGTCACACACCAGTCACCAGGGCACTGTGCCACTCTTCCATGCCTCTGCCACCCGTGTGTGGCAGCTCCATGTCCCCTGGGGCACAGCAGAGCTCTGGGCAGCTGCTTTTGTAACACCCATTGATTCTGTGTGTGTGCAGTGAATAAAAACACCATTCTACCTCTGGAAAGAGCCACTGTGATTTCTCAGACTCCAAATGTTGTAGCAAAAGCCCTCAGACTTGCTAAGCTGAAGAAAGGAGGTCACCCAGAAAATGCTCCTCCAGTGAGGTTCTCTCAGGAGCTGAAGAGTCCAACCTCATTTCCTAGTGGGGCATTTCCTCCTTAGGCTGAGCCCTGGGAAGCTCAATTCATCTCTGTCATTTTTTTCCTCAGGGAAAAACATCCACTGTCTTCAGGGAAGGGTTTCACTGAAGTGAAGATATCAAGACCTGGTCCATAGCCATGTGAGAAAGAGAATGCTCGAGCACAGGGCTGCCAGAAATCCTGATCTTCAGAAGGTCAGTGGAAACCAGAGGCCCTTGAGACCTCTTGTAGTCAGGCCATGCTTAGAAAAAGTTGTGTTCCAGCCAGGGCTGAACATCTTTCTGGAAAAGGGTCTCAGCAGCAAAGGGTAGGTTTAATACTGACTGCTTTCTGTGTTTTTTATTTTGGCCCACCACTCTCCCTCTGTCCTAGGCTGTTTTGAATTAATGCTGTGATAAAGCACATCTTCTCTTAGGTGATTTCTCATCTCCTGCTGCAGGAGATGAAAATGGCAGCTGGCACATCTGGAGGGCTGGCTCAAACATGCTATTTCCTTAGGACAGCAGGCTGAATGTCCCGGGAAGAGCCCTCAGGGTGCCAAGTGCACTTCAGGAGCTTGGATAAATGCTTGGGCACATCATGTCCCAGCTCAGCTCTGTGCTTCTGCCCTCTTGGGAGGAGTCAGGTTGGGCTGAGCAAAACCATTTGTTCCTCACAGCCATAAGCACCTCCTGCAGCCGTGTTTTACCTCGGGTTAGCTCTAAAAAATGATGATAAAAAACTCTTAATCCTGCAGGACACACAGGAAAGGGGTAAGACTGATTTGCTACTAACTATGCAGTTGAAATCTCAAAGTGATGGAGGTGGAGGCACTTCCACCCCCCTCTTTGTGGATGGGTCAAACCCCACGGTGGGAAGGACCCACCCCAGCACAAAGTGTTGTCAGTACTCACTGTGTCTTTCCCACAGGGAATCACTTGCACTACAGCTGAATGTTTGTCTGTTCCCATTCTTTTGTCCTGGGTTTTCTTTGTGAACTGTATTTGGTCTTGTTCATTAGGCTTCTAGTGTAATGTGTGTTTTTAGAGCAATAAAACGTGGCAGCTTTTTATACAAAAGATCTGGCTCTGCCTCTTTCACAGTTCTTGAATGCCTGAGACTCCTTGGGGAGCTGCAGGCTGCAGTGGTGCCCTTGTCACAGTCCTGCTCTGCATCTCCCACCCCTCCCTTCTCTGCAAACCAAGGCAATGTCTTGCAGTTGGAGGCAAAACTGTTTTATTCTTGCAGCTACATTTTGCCAGGACGGCTCCAGCTGTAAACTCAGCTCCAGCCAAGCCCTCGGACTCTCAGGCTGCTGAGCAAAGGACAACCATGGTGTCCTGCCCACAGCCACACCATTATTCTTCCAGGACACCTTTACCTCCAGCCTGGCCCTGGTTTGACATCCCAAGGACTGACAGGTTGTGCAGAGAGCAATAGGTAGTGTTGGGTGACAGGAAGAGAGGGTAAAGTTCCAGCTGGCAACTTCTCCAGCCAGAGCAAAGACGATCATTGCTGCCCCTTCCTCTGCCACGGGGAGCTCCAGCTGCACTTCCAGCAGCACAGGTTTGCTCTGCCCTCCAGCCTGGGCTGGGGCAGCTCCTACCTCAGGAACGACCTCCTGCCAGTCCTGAAAAAGGCCTCGATCTGCTCCAGGGACCTGCCTTTGGTTTCAGGGACACAGCAGCCTGTGAACAGGACGTTCCCAGCATTGATGACAGCGAAGAACAGGAAAGGCACCTCCAGGCCGAAGGCGTTCTGGAAAGTGGGGCAGAAACCTGGTGTGAGCTGGTACAGAGAGGGGCTGAGGAGGGGCTGCTGGGCACCCCTGGGCAGTACCCACCACGACTGGGAGGAAGAACTGGGTCAGGGTGAAGGCTGTCAGCCAGCTCACCACCACACAGAGGCCTGAGGCCACCCCACGGGCTTTGAGAGGGAGGATCTCTGACATCAGCAGCCAAGTGATGGGGCCCCAGCCCATGGCATAGCCTGCAGGGGAGGAGGGAGAGGGGGTCAGGCTTTGAAGGTCACTGAGGAGTGCAGGAGAGCCCTGAGCAATCCTGCCCTGCACCCCCAGCAATCATTATCCCTCCCATTTGTGCCATTCCTCAAAGTGACTGCAGATGCCACCTTTCCTGCCCTTCCAGGGACATCTGCCTTCCTCCCAACTCCAAACCCAATCTCCTTGCTCCACATCACCCTGCCTTGGATGAGAAGCACCCTCCCCTGGCTGGTGGCCAGTCCTGTGCTCTCTGCACCTACCCATGATGAAGAACATGGTTGCCAGGAGGGGGATGAGGGTGATGTAGTTCGTTGGCCCAGCAGGGAGGTTGGCAGAGCTCACCAGGCTCGTGTTGGCCACGGTGCCGTTGTGAGAAGCTGGCACAAAGTGGATGTAGAGCCCCATGGTCAGGTTGGAGGCCAACATGACACCAGCTGTGGAGAGAGGCAGCAGCACAGTGAGAGTGACAGTGATGGGAGAGTGATCCTCTCCATAGGAATGCCCCTGCTGAGGAGCTGAACCACCACCAAGGGACAGAGACCTCCCTGCCTCCCTTCCTGAGCGCTGTAGGGCTGAAGTTTCCACTCCTGCACGCTTGCAGAGCTCCTGAAAATCCTTCAGTAAGAGCTTCCCTTGGGAAGAGCGTGGGGAGAACCATACCTGATACAAAAAGGAGAATCTTCCTCCCAGCTTTGTCCATCGACACCGCAGCGATGGCCACTGCAGACAGACGTACCAGGCCAACCAGAGCTGCATCATACTCTGCTTTCTGCAAAAAAAAAACCATGGGGAAGCTGAGCTGGGGGAAGGGGCAGGTCCCTACAGCTGCTGATGACTTAGCCAAGGCTGTTCTCTCAGTAGGAGACTGGAGATGATGAGCCTGGAGCTCAGAGGAGGAGCAGGGAGACAGTGGGGCCAGTCCTGCTCCCCATCCTCCCTCAGCCTTTTGCAGGGCAGGTCCTTTAAACAAAAAGGGTTTTGTGTCTGTAGGGAACTGGGGGCATTGGGCAACCCCCACTGAAGGCCCAGGCAGCCCTGGCAGGAGCTCACCAGGATGACAGATGTTTTCTTGAATATTGGCTGCAGGTACACGAGGATGCAGGTGACCCCCGAGAGCTGCTGCAGGAACCTCATTCCCCCCGCGATCAGGATGGGCTTGTAAAGGAAGGGGTCCTTGAGCTCAGCACAGGAAACACGACGGCTCTGGAGGGGAAAAAGGCAGAAAAATGAAGTGAGAACTCCTCTAGGAACCACCTGGCATCCAGAGGGTGGCTCAGGAGGTGCCCAGGGGATGAATTTTGCAGTTTTCGTGTTACATCTTCCTGTGCTGAGCTTCCTCACCTGCTTCCTCACACTGTCCTTGATCTGCTCGTACTCCCGGGCATAATCTGTGTCCTCACCCCTCAGCCAGCACAGGGAGCCCAGGGCCTCCTCCTCCTTGCCCTGGGAGAGCAGGAACCGGGGCGAGTTGGGCATGAAGCAGAGCAGGAGGATCATGGCAAGCACCGGCACCTCCCCAGCCACGGCCAGCCAGCGCCAGTCCAGCACCAGCCCTGCCAGAGCAGCACAGTTAGGGGGAAAACACTCAGGAATGGGTGTCCTGGCCTTGCCTCCACCTGGGCACCCCAATGATTTAATTTAATAAACCCAGCAGGAAAAATAGCAACAATAATTAAAAAAAAAATTTCAAATGTATTCTCTCCTGTTACAGCAGCATTTCCAGCAGTATTCTATGGGGAAATTCCAGCAAATCTGAGAGTGTCCAGTAAGATCCTGCAGAAAGCAGAGTGTGTGCTGGCAGCTGATGCACAGGGGTATCATTGTGTGCTGCCCTTCATGGCAAAACCTCATCAGGACCTGGATCTGTGGGCACACTGATGGCCACAGGTCCATGTGGGCTATGGATTCACCCCTCAGAGCACACACACCAGGGCCAGGGGCTTGAATGACCCTGTCCAGCCCCTCAGCTCAGCTGGGGTGGTGGGCACAAGGGGAGCAAGCCCTTACCTTGCTGAGAAGGTTATTTATTTTAAACTCCCCTTGCTGAGAAGGTTGTTTATTTTCAACTCCCCTTGCTGAGAAGGTTGTTTATTTTCGTCTCCCCCTCCCCACAGCCTTGCCCTGGACACCACAGAGATACTTGCCCAGCGCGTACAGGACCAGGGAGCCCAGCACTGCCATGATCTGGGGACAGGCACCCAGCATCCCCCTGACCCCCGGGTGGGAGATCTCCGAGATGTAAACCTGGATGGGGAAAACACACACTTCACAGAGCTGCAAGGTGCCCTTGTCACCTGCTGCCCCTGCCCTCTGTCACCTCTGTCACCTCTGTGACCAGGGGAAACCCGGATTGCTGGGGAATTGCCCTCTTGGGGTGGGGATTTGAGCATCCAGCTGCATCTGGCCAGAGGTGAGGACAGCCTGAGCAGCACCACCACTGCCCTCCTCCCCCCGGTGTGGGAGATGTGCTCCAGTGACTCCTAACACAAAAGAGGTGCCCCAGTGTTACTCAACTCCTTCCTTGCCTTCTCTGTGAAACACAAGGGTGGTTTTTGGGAGGAAATAACTGCTGGGAGGAGAAGGGGCTGAGGACCTGCCTTGTTCTTCCTGCAGGGAGGAAGTCCAGCACCAACAGGCTCAGCTGGGCTGGCAATGCCCGGGCTGCTGAGTGGGTACACCCTCCCTATCCCCACTTGCCAGACACAGCCCTGGGGCTCTGCTGATGCCTCTGAAATGCCCTAGCAGCATCCCCTTCTCACCCAGGACACCCCAGCACCTCCTGCCCTGCAACCCCCAGCTCATCCTCAGCACCTCCTGCCCTGCATTCCCCTGGCACGTTACCGGGATGGAGGCGGAGGTCACCCCGCCGGCATAGCCCGTCAGCACCCGGCCCAGCAGCAGCATCCAGAGGCCCTGGGCTCCGGCCAGCAGCGCGTATCCCAGCGCCGAGGGCAGGGCCGAGAACATGATGCTCAGCTTGCGGCCCAGGCAGTCGTTGAGCAGCATCGTGCTGAGCCCGCCCGCTGCTGCTCCCAGCGTGAACACCGACTGCGGGGCATGCAGAGGGGCTGTGAGAGCCGGGAACACCCCGAGCATCCCCCCGGGCATCCCCCGAGCCTTTACCCCGAAGCAGGACATGTCTGAGCCGGGCACACCCCGGGCATCCCCCCGAGCATCCCCCCGAGCATCCCCTCGGCATCCCCCGGGCATCCCCCCGACTATCCCCCAGGCATCCCCCGAGCCCTTACCCCGAACCAGGACATGTCTGAGCCGGGCATCCCCCCGGGCATCTCCCGACTCTGCCCATCCTGTCCCCCAGCTCCTAACCCCAAACCAGGGCATGTGTGACCCTGGCATTTACTCCCTCCGGCTCGCCCCATCCTGTCCCCGAGCTCTTTATCCCGAATTAGGACATGTGTGAGCCTAGCATCCCCTGGGCATCCCCTGGGCATCTCCCGACTCTGCCCATCCTGTCCCTCATGTCTTTACCCCGAACCAGGACATGTGTGAGCCTAGCATCCCCTGGGCATCCCCCAGGCATCTCCCGACTCTGCCCATCGTGTCCCCTATCTCTTTACCCCGAACCAGGACATGTGTGAGCCTGGCATCCCCCCGGGCATCCCTTGAACCAGGACATGTGTGAGCCGGGCATCCCCTGGGCATCCCCCCGGGCATCCCCCGGGCATCTCCCGACTCTGCCCATCCTGTCCCTCATCTCTTTATCCCGAACCAGGGCATGTGTGAGCCTGGCATCTCCTCGAGCACCCCCCGGCTCTGCCCCACGCTGTCCCCCAGCCCCTTACCCCGAACCAGGGCGCTGTGTGCTGGTCCAGCCTCAGCGCAGGGCTGGGATGAGCCTCCAGGGCAGGGATGACGGGGGAAGGATAAACCAGGGCGAAGCCGAAGCTGAAGTTGCCCAGGACAGCGGCGAACACAGCCAGGTAGAGCCGCTTGTTGTGCAGACTCCTGAGGGAGGCACGGAGAGACAAGGACGAGTTGGGTGCCAGCAGAAACTTAAACCCTGCTTCCCCCAGCCTTGGCCGAGGCTCTGGTGACAGCCACGGAGCGATTCTCCTGGGGAATGGCCCTGCACAGCCCCAGGCTGGTGGGGATTCTCTGAGCTCCTGCTCCACTGGTGCTTCCCTCTGTGCCAGGCAGTTTTCAGGGGGTTCAACAAAGCGAGAAAAGCAGAAGCTGGAGCTGGGTGGCACCACGGACCCAGCGGCAGCTGGTTCATCCCAGCAGAGCAAGAATAATGTTCTTTCAAAGCCCCCGTGGCCACCGGCAGGACTCAGTCACACAAACCCATCACACTTCCAAAAGGGCTCATCCAGCCACCTTGGGCAGGATGAAATCCTGTCTCAAAGCAACTCAGGAACGGCAGGGATATGGAACAGCTGGAACATGGAACAGCTGGAACATGGAACAGCTGGAACATGGAACAGCTGGAACATGGAACAGCTCTTCTCGCAGTGCCCTGGGGATTTGGGGCACAGCCCGAGCTCTGCCCCCCGAGCAGCCCCAGCCCGTGCTCACCTCAGGTACTCCCTGTCGAGCCTCCTGGCCGTGCTGTCGGGGAAGGTGCGGTACGAGCAGCTCGCTCTCCTCACCAGGGGCTCGCGGTCCCCGCGCTCCATGGCCCTGCCGGGGCTGCGGCGCTCGGGGCGGATGCTGGGGCTGCCCCGGGGGAAGGGGAAGAGGCGCTGAAAGCGAAAGGGGAGAGGCAGCCCGGCCTTGCCTAATCAGAGAAATCTGTGCCTCGTGGGTCTACACCCGGCTGTCCCTCTGCAGGAAACGGGGGGCCGGAAAAGCAGCAGGAGGAGAGCCAGGGGGTGGCAGTGATGGTGACAGTGATGGTGACAGTGATGGTGACAGAGATGTCCTGGTGTCTTCACCCCGCCCAGCCCCACCAAACCCTCCCACTGCAGTGACACTTGCAGGGATGGTCCTGTGCTCACCACCAGAAATGTCCCTTTGCTAAGGCCACGTCTCTCCCACTGAGGAACTGGTACCAGTCAGACTGGCCCAGGGCTTGCCTCTATTTACAAGGGAAAATTCCATCGTGGGAGTCTCCAGAGCCACCCTGAGAAAGGGTTTTCTGTGTAGAGCAGAGCTGGGGAGGAGGAAGGAGAGGAAAGCAGAGGGAGGTGAACGTGGAGTGGGCACAAGGAGCAGGGGACAGGGATGAAGGGCAGTGATGAGGATGGAAAGGGGAGGGCAGCATCTCTGCCACAATGGGTGGCCCTCAAGCTGTCCATGGGTGCATTTGCCCCCTCACCCTGATCGCCCCCAACCCCTCAGGGCTCTGTGGTTCTGCTGGCACATCTGCAAGTCCAGACTGCTGTAGGAAAGGGCTTAGTTTGGGCCTTGCTAGCTCTGAATCCAAAATCACTTGCATTTAATTAGCAAAAGCTCTATTTCCCCTAACTACTGCAGTGCTCCTCTTGTTTCCATCATTCCCCTTGGCCCCTGGTGCTTTTTGGAATACTTGGATGGTTTGTGCACCTCCAAGCCTGTGTGGGAGCTGCAGTGACACCTCAGGAGCTGCTGTGTCTTCCCTCTGTGCAAAGTGGTTCCCCTTCTGCAACCACCAAGAGCTGCCTTCACTGCCTGCTCCTGCAGGGGATTTACAGCTGACTCAGGCACTCGGGGCTCTGATTTCCCCGTAGGAAGAAAGGTCATGGATTGGAGGCACAGAGGGGTGGGCAGGACAGCTCACCCAAAAAATTCCCAGCTCGTGTTGGTCTGAGCAGGGAGGTCACAACAGACCTGGAGCTGATCCCTGTGCCAGGACTCCCCTTCCATCAGCAGACACCACCAGTTTCCTCCCTTGTTTGCTCCGTGAATTTGGGCTGCCTTCCACTACATGATTTTGCAGCATCCATCCCTGAAACACAGAGGGTTCTCCAGTTTCTGTGCAGATTTGTCAACTGCTTCGAGCAGGAAATTGCTTTGTGTCTTGAAAACCCTCCAAGCACCTGTAAGGCCGGGGAGCTCGGGGGGAGCCGCTGTCTGTGCTGCTCTTGGCTCGGGGCTGAGCCCCTGGGCACGTCTGTCCCTGAGGAATAAAGGATCCACCACCTTGCTCCAGATCTGCCTGACCTGCTGTGGGTCCTTCCCAAGCAGACAGGGGGTGGGTAAGGTGAAAGACTCAGTGGCAGGGTTGTGTCTGGTGGGCTGTGCTTGGCCATCATCACATGGAAGTGGTTCCTGCACATCTGCAGCCAATAACAGCCCCAGGGTGAAGTGGGGAGGGCTGAGGTGCCCACTTTGGGAGAGCAGAGCAAGCCCTGGCTGATTAAAGGGTGATCTGGTTTTGTTGAGAGCTGTTGGCTGCCTCAGCTGAGTGATGCATTGCTCCAGCTCCCCAGGACCTCCCTCCCCCCCGACAGCTGGGAGATAGATCACGAACACATGCAAAAAAATAACCAGCATCAAAGCCGCTTGGCAACTCAACTAACCCAATTCATAAATTAATTTCTATCCCTCTTGTAAGGGAGAAATCAGTCACTCCTCGGGGCTATCCATCTCTATCGCTCATCTGGCCACATCCTTTCATAAATCTTGCTGTGAGTCTGAGCTGGTGAGTGCTGGGTGAGGATGGAAGAGTGCCTGGTGTCGGGGCAGCCCTGGGACTGCTTTGCCCTGGGCTGGGGCAGGGATTCTCTCTGCATCCCCCCCATCCTGAGGCTGGAGCAGAGCTGGGGTTTTGCAGCATGGCACTGCTTAGTGGGTGATTTTGGGGAGCTGTTGGGGTGCTGCAGAGGGACAGTGATGAAGTTTTTCCTTGCAAATCAGCGTGTGCTGGGTTTGCAGAGCCGTGCAGGAGGGTGCTGGTGGCTGCTGGGGACACGTGGGGTGAAGGTGGGTGCTTGGTGGGGTCTGGCCTGGTGTTGGATACACCCCTGGGTGGTGGAACTGGGGGATTCCCAGCTCAGGAAGCAGCTCCAGCTGCTCCTCCCACAGCTTTCCAAAACCCCACGGCTTTGGAAAATAATGCCTGCACCCCCAGCTCCCCCTGGGCATCAACACCTGGAGCCCAGGTTAGCTTTTCCAACCAGGCAGACAGAGCTCAGCTCTTCCCAGGCTGAATCCTTCACCCCACTCCCCCCAGAGAGGAGAAAATCACCACCTTTCAGGCTGCCATCTGTTTGTTTTGTTGGACTCTGAACTTGCTGAAACGTCTTTCGATGGATGAAGGAACGCAGAGTAGAAGAACAGAGCCTGGCAGGCTGCATGGTGAGTGGAAAATAGTTTTTTGGGGCTTTCTGGAGTTTGAAGGCCTGATGATGGATGTGCATGCGAGGGATGGTAATGGCTTTGTAAGAATCCAAGCACAGTGCAGAGGAATAACTCTGCCTGATAGACTGAGAAATGTGTGTGGGACAGATCCTCCCCGCTCCAGCACGGAGCTGAATGATGGAGTGCTGCAGGTTTTGGGAAGAGAGGCTGGCATGGGCTGCATGTATTGGAAAAAAGGTGCAACTAGTTTTGAAATCATATTAAATCTTTGCTGTGAATGCCTTGGAAAAAGCTGCATCTTGCCATGGAATGAGCTTGCAGTGATCTGAGAGGGGCTCGCTGTGGTTCTGAGCTGCTGGGCAGGGCTGGTGCTCCCTGTGCCTCCTGCCTTCCCCTTTCCTGCCTTCCCACTCTGCTCCCAGTGTCCAGACCTACTGACAAAAGTGATTGGTTTATGTGGAAATTTTGTGAGGATAAATATTTGCCTGTCAGCAGGGCTGGGTCCACGTGTGATTTCTCATGTGCCATTTGCAAATGACATTTCCAAATGAAATTAGAATTTCCCACTGAGGTTATTTGGGGACTTTTTGTTGTTTATAAGTTGGAAAACGGTTGAATTTGGGGGGTTTCCTTGTTGCCATGCAAATGGAAGGGTTGTTCATCTCCCCATGCTTGGAGTGAGGGGTTTTGGTGTCCCACTTCCAACCTGGCTGACCCAGGAGCTGGGATGAGCTGGGATTTGTGTGTGTGCCCAAAAGTGGGATATTTAAACCTGCCTGTGGGACTTTTTTTGAGCTCACATGAAATCTCGTGACCCACAAATTCCAGTGGTTGTGGGTACAAGTGAAACTGGGACAGTGGATGAAAAAGGCACGTGGGGGAAGGTTGTGGGATTCCAACCCTTCCTATGCCATGACTTTGTCACTCACTGTGACTTCTGTGACAGCTTTGGGTGTGAGCAGTGTCAGGCCAGGACACTCTTCTGGATCCTGAGTGTCCCAAGGGCTGTGGTGGCTCCTGAGGCAGGGAGGGATCCCTGGATGTCCTTGCACCCCTTGGATCTGCCCTGCCTTGCCTGGGTGCTGTGCTTGGGATCACCTGTGCAGTGACAAACACAGGGCTGGGTGTCCCCAGGGATGCTTTGGGATTTGTCACAAAATCCAGTGCTGGGCAGGACGAGCTGGGATGTGGCTGCTTCCAGCTGGGATGGGCCCTGATGGTTCTCAGTGCCCTGGTGCTGAGCCAGGATGGGGTTTGGGTGCTGGGTGAACCACGGGAATCCCTGCAGGGATGTCTCCAGGGCAGGCTGATGGTGACCTGTGACCTTGGGATGACGATTCTGCCACTGCCAGGCTCAGCCCAAATCCAGGATGCAGCCACAGGGGCTAAAAATTGAATTTGAGGAACAAGTGCAATAAATATCCTGCACATCCAGAGGCACCAGCAAGGTTTCCAACACCCTGTGTTTGCTGGCTGGTGGCAGGATAAATAAAATTATTTGAAGAACAATTTAAAGTACAATTTTTTAAATTTTAAATTTTTTTACTGTGTCCCATTGGAGTTGCTGGGCCAGGCTTTGGAGCAGTGCCTGTTGTGATGCCACAACCTGGATTTTTTGAATCCCCCTTCCCTTGCCCACTTCTGCTGGGTATTTTGAAGTTGCTTTTTCTTTGATGGCAAGGACTGGATTTCTTTACACTTGGGACAAAAATTTCCCCCCCTAAATTCCTGAGAGCTGCTGCCTGCTCCTTCCTTGGCTCTGTGTGGGTTTTGCCTGTTTAATATGATTTTAAAAGAGGAAAAAAAAAAGAGGAAAACAAAACATATCATTTCCTTGCTTTAATGTGAGCCAATTACGGCTCGCAGGCTGTTAACTTCATCACCACTTCTTCCAACAAAGCCTTGGTAAAATAAACCACAGCAGAGCTGCCTTCCCTGGACCTGCCGCCCGTCACAGCCGCGAGCCACGGCATTTATCCATCCCCCCTGGCTGGAAAAAAAAAAAAAACCCAGTGGCTCTGTCCCACACATGCCCGCTAAAATATCCCAGCACTTGTTGTACATCTGCTGACGGATCCCAACTGGAAAGGAGATTAGGGCTCAGACTCCGCGCTGGGCTGTCTGCCCCTCCTAATGAGGAACACATTGGAGCGCGCCCGCGGCTCCAAATGGCAAAATCAGGAGGCTCTGCGAGGGTGGAGGGTGCCAGGGCGTGGGGCAGAGGGATGGGAGTGTGCCAGCAGCCAGGGACAGCCCACAGGGGGCTGAGGGGGGCACAGAGACCAGGGGACACCGGGACTTGGGGACACCTGAGCTGCTGCACGTCTGCTGTGGGGCTGGCACAGGGTGCCAGGGGTGCTCTGGGGAATGCTCTGGGATGCTCTGGGATGCTCTGGGATGCTCTGTGGGATGTTCTGTGGGATGCTCTGGGATGCTCTGGGATGCTCTGTGGGATGCCCTGTGGGATGCTATGGGGGATGCTCTGGGATGCTCTGTGGGATGCCCTATGTGATGCTGTGCTGCCCCCAGGCTCCTCCTGTCCCTGCTCTGTCCTGCCCATCACCCCCAGTCACACCTTGAGCCCTCCAACCCGGGCACTGCTGCCTTAGGGACCTGGAGCTGGGTGGGCCCAGCCTGGTGAAATCCCTCATACTGTGGGGCACCTTTTGTGTGGTGCTTCCCAGCTGCTTTGCCTTGGGAAGAAAAATGCCCTTGGCATTTACAAATCTTTCAGGAACATCCCCAGGAGCAAGGTGCAGGGCCCCTGCTTTTCCCACCTTTGGCCACAGCCATTTCCCTGTGAAGCCTCCCTGGAGTTTTGCACTTAGACCCACAGACCCTGCACCCATTTGCTGGTGACTGCATCCCCATTTCCTGAATAGCTCCATCCCCTGGCTGGGATCCAGGGCAGGAATGCTAATTTTTAAAAACTGTTATTATTTTGTGGCTAATTTGGGATTTTGGGCAGACCTGATGCTGCCTTCTCCACAATACTATAAAAAGATGAGCTGGGATTCCCATACAAGGGCCAGTGGGATGCAGCTGCACCCTCAAAGCAGAAGAATCAGGAGCTTCTGATAAGCCCATTTTTATAGGCACCTTTTAACCTGTTTATCCTGCTGTCAGAAAATCTCCTGGATGGAATTTGGAGTGAAAGCAGAGACCTGAGAGCACATTTCTGCCCTGCTGATCTGTGAATGGGATAATCTTGTTACAGCCACCTGTTAGTCCTGCAGTGATTCTTGAGGATTTCTGGGCAGTTATTACATTATTTTAATGGCACAACAGTGCTGTGCTGTGATCCTGGGTTGTCCCAAACATCCCAGCCTTCAGTTGCTTTCCCCTTTGATATCACTGAAAGGGACACTAAATATCTTCAATTAAACCAAAGTGGGTTGGAGGTTTTGGTAGCTCATGGTGCACCAGGATTTTATTCAGGGGCCTTTAGGCCCAGCCCTATGTACATTAGAAAAATCCTCAGGCACCTCCATGACTTTGAAATATCTTAATTTTATGACAGGACAGAGGAGAAAAAACCCCAAAACACATCCTTGCCATGGGAGTTAACTCAGAGCCACGTGCCCATGCCATGGAGCTCCTTTCCCTTCCCACCAGCTCTGCAATCAACAGAACCAGAGGACACAGCCTCAAACTGCGCCAGGGGAGAGACAGGTTGGATATCAGGAAAAAGTTTTTCATGGAAGGAGTCATAAAGTACTGGGATGGTGTGGAGTCACCATCCCTGGATGTGTTTAAGAAAAGATTGGATGTGGCACTTGGTGCCATGGTCTGGTGGAGATGTTAGAGCATGGACTTGATGAACTGGAAGGTCTCTTCCAACCTAGTCCTGTGATTCTGTGATTCTGGGATGTTGTCCCTGCACTTTTAAACCCCACAGGCCGCGTGTCCCCTGCAGCCCCTGAACTCTCAGTCACCTGCCCTCAGCCACCACGGCAGGTAGGGCTGACCCCAAAATTCATTTCCCTTGGGAAAGCCTCCTAAGCCCCCTGCACATCCCCCCGGGTCCCTAAGGGCTGAGCCAGACCTTGCAGGAGGACGGGATGTGAAAATCCGGGAGCAGGGATGGGCGATGTCACCTCCTGCTCTGTCCCTGTCCCCTCCCGGGAGCTCCCTGGGGCTTTTGGGTGTGTGGAGCCCCTGGGGCTGTGCCCGTGTCTGGAGCAGCTCATGTGAAAGCCATTAAGGAGCGTAAGGAAAGGGAGCACGACGGTTGGGAATGGTTTTGTTTGGGTTTCTAAAACGTGCGCATGAAAACACTGTGTGGTTTTCTGACAAATTTGAACCAGCGCTGCTCAATCCGCTCCAGCGCTGCTACTGTTGATCTTGCAGACTGTAAAGCATTTATTGGAGCTGCTTGAGGCGAACTTAAGCATCTGTGGAATAACAAGTCCAGGAAGTAATTGCATCCACAAGGAAAATATTTTTATGTATAATTCAGTGACCCATTTTATAAACATTGCGGTTCCACCTTGGATTTTTTTTTTTAAATTTTTTTTTTTCCTTTTTTTTTTTTCACCCGCAGCCTTTCCTCTCCAGGTGTCTGGGTTTAGTGATCCACGTGGGGCTGTGTTTGGTGGCTCTGTGGTGAGGGTTTGGTTGCATGAGGTGGGAAGTGGAGGGGAAAGCCCTGGTGCTGCAGGGAGATGAGGGTCCAGCTCCGAAGGTGGCACCACAGCGGGGTGCTCCAGGGAAGCAGAGACAGCGTGGATTGCTCCTGCTGAGCTTGGCAGGCACGGAGGAATTGTTTCGTGGCAAAGGCTTTTCTTTCTTCCTCAACAAACCAGCTTTATGAGCAGATGAGTCACTTCCAGCCTGGGTGGCACAGTGCTTGCACAGGGCTGGGGACCTGGGGGCTCCACGGCCTCTTTTTGGGATTTTGGGGGTTTTATTTCCAGTAGAAATTCACCCCTGCCCCACCTGGCTCACCTCAGGAGCTCTGTTTGCTCTCACAGCACAGGTGGGACTGGAAGGAGCTGCTCACAAACACTTTTGGGTGGGACAGCTCTGTCCCCTGACAGCCTGGGCATGGCCACTTTGGGGGCCAGCACTGGAGCCAGGTGTTTAAAAGGGTGACAGCTTAAAAATAGAATTGCTCTGACAGAACAGAGATATAAAAATATAAAGCTGTGAAACACTGTGTTAAAATTACACTAAATTTTTGTAGGGTTAATATTGGCAGTAGAGCTGCCCCTCCTGGGGAGGAGGGGATTGATGGTGTGGGATCTTGCTTCCCCCTTTTCCTGCCATGGATTTGTTGGCATCTTTCCCCTTTGGGAGGAATGAAAGTTTGACTCAAACTGAGTGGTGAAAGGCCTGTGCCTGCTGTGCCATAGCACCAGTGGCATCTTCATGTCCCCATCCTTGCTGTGGCACCGTGGGGACATGACTGACCCCTGGCAGTGCCACCACCTCCACCCCTGCTCCTGTCCCTCCCTCTGTCCCTGTGCACTGGGTATGGCTCAAACAGACCCTGGCAGGGCTGAAAATCAGAGGGTGAAGCTCAAGTAAGAGGTGCCAGGCAGATCCTCCCTTGCTTTTCCCATTGCTCCAATCGCCCCCAAACTGCTCTGCCCTACCCAGGGAGCAGCAACACCGAGGGCAGCCACAGCCCCAGGGCCAGACCTCGCTCCAGGAGGGAGAAGAAAACAAAACAAAACAGGCTTGGAAGTAAATATTATCTGAATATAGAGGAACGCGATGTTTCTTCATACGGGTCTAGAATTTCTGCCTTTTAACAGCTAACCTTGACTCAGCCAATATCCACAACATGCAGCTCTGGCCAAAATATGCTGGGCCTTAAAGTACCACAACAGCTGTTTTTCTTGCTAAAATATGACATTAAATTTTTTGGACGGCAGGATGCTTCCTTGATGAAAGTGGAATAAGGGGCTATTTTTCCTGTCCCTGTTCCCCCCCTCCAGCCTTTCCTCATCCTTCCGTGGAGAGGATAAATCCAGAGCCTTTGCAGATATCCCCTGAGAGCCCAGGGGAGGGGGTGCTGCTCACTGACCCCCCCTTGTTACTGCTGGTTCCCTCCCACCCCCCTGCAGGACCAGTGCCTGCTGCAGTTTCAGCCCTCACATCTTGTTTTGCCCTTGGTTTGCAGGATGTCAAAATTTTCTGCCCTTCAGATGAGAGCATGGTCGAAGGACTGGGGTTTCGTGCTTTGGAGCTCCTGTTGTCACAAAAGTGCTTTCCAAGAGCTCCACTGCAGTCAGTGGTTTGGGGAAGGAGCCTGGGGGACACGTCTGAGTGAGCCAGTGCTGGTCCTGTCCCTGAGCCCATTATTTCTCCAATATTTGGGGAAATTGCTGGTGGCGTGAGCTGGGATCTGCCCTGCTTTGTCCCGGGACACCAGTGAGGGCTTGTGCAGGGTTTGGAGCTCTGCAATCAGCCCTGCTGTGTTCAGGGACACCAGTGAGGGCTTGTGCAGGGTTTGGAGCTCTGCAATCAGCCTTGCTGTGTTCAGGGACACCAGTGAGGGCTTGTGCAGGGTTTGGAGCTCTGCAAACCTTCCTGCTTTGTCCTGGGACACCAGTGAGGGCTTGTGCAGGGTTTGGAGCTCTGCAATCAGCCCTGCTTTGTCCCGGGACACCAGTGAGGGCTTGTGCAGGGCTTGGAGCTCTGCAAACAGCCCTGCTGTGTTCAGGGACACCAGTGAGGGCTTGTGCAGGGTTTGGAGCTCTGCAATCAGCCCTGCTGTGTTCAGGGACACCAGTGAGGGCTTGTGCAGGGTTTGGAGCACTGCAAACAGCCCTGCTTTGTCCTGGGGCACCAGTGAGGGCTTGTGCAGGGTTTGGGGCTCTGCAATCAGCCCTGCTTTGTCCTGGCACACCAGTGAGGGCTTGTGCAGGGTTTGGAGCTCTGCAAACCTTCCTGCTTTGTCCTGGGACACCAGTGAGGGCTTGTGCAGGGTTTGGAGCTGCAGTGGCTTTTGCTCTGGTGGTGCCACCTGCTGTGACAGGCCCACGGATGAGCTGCATTCCTCAGGCACAGAGATGGGGATTTGCAGTGGAATCACTGCTCTGAGCCTTAAAACACAGGAGTGGCCATTGGGAGAGCAGGGACAGCAAGGTGACTCTGCTCGTCAGTGCTGTGGCCATCCACAGGCAGCATCACCCAGTGGCACCTGTTTGTGGCTCTGGGGCAGCTCAGGGCTCCCTCACCCCTGAGGGGTGATGTGACAATATCAGGACGGGGTATCTGCTCCCCTTGTCCCCACCCCAAAGGCTGGCACTCCTGTGCACAGCTGAGGACAAACTCCCTGCCCTCCACGCCTCATCCTCCTCTTCTTTTCCTTTATTTTAAAGATCAGCAGAAGATTAAAATGGGGAGGTGGCAACAAACCAGGATGAGAGTTCCATTGCCAAGATACTTTAGGGCTCACCGATTTCTTCTGGGGGCTGCTTGATAACCCAGCGAGGTGTGGCACGGACAAAATCAGGCTCTCGACTCTGGATTACCCATTCCTCTTATTTCCATAACAATACTTCAGCACCTTATTTATACCCACTCTCTGCCAAGCTTGTTTATTTAGTGACACCCATCTCGGGATGCCCTGGGGGTGCCGGGCAGGGTCCCGGTGGTGCCCGTGTGTTTTAAGGGACTCGTTCCCTTTTCCCGGCCGGCGAGCATGTGGTTGGAATTAGCGGAGTGGCTGCAGGGGGAGCGGGCAGCTGCGTTTCTCCGGAGCGTTTCAGTGCTTAATCTCTGAAGAATGCAGAATGTCTGTCTGGACAGCCCGGCCAAGATCAACTCCGCGGCACGGGGAGGCCAATATAAACGTTCATGTTTTGTGTCACCGAGATTTCATTAGATGTTTTTTATGTAATTGCATAAGTCGAACTACCGTGATGAAAATGCCACAGCGAGCAAATGAGATGAATTGTGAAAAGGCTCCTTCGAGGAGGCACTGGCCCCCTCTGGGCCGTGGGGATCCAGCTCCAGTCCCTTCCAAGGTGCTCGGTGACCTTTTGGGGATTAATAATTGGCCATTTGCCCGTGTCTACCGCTCGCCCTGACGTCAGGGTGAGCTCAGAGCTGGGCCAGGAGCAGGTCTCCCCATGGCCAGTGCTGGGAGGCAGAGGGACTGGCTGCTCCTGTGCTCCAAAGGGGCTCTCATCCCTCCTTGGAAACCCAGGGGCAGGCAGCAGAGTGGGGGGAGAGGATGAAAAATCTCCCATTTCTTGGCTGCCTGACATCCAAGTGCTCTGCAGCATCTGAATGATATCACTGTCCTATTGATTTCCTGCTCTAAACCCTGATAGAGGCAGGGATGGAGAGTTCAGGGCTCAACAAGCACCCCCAGTGATGCTGTGCCCCATCCCCATCCTCTGACTCCCTCCACTAACAACAACAACTTCGTTAATCTGTCCCTTCAAGGCCTGGCGTGTTTTCCTGATGATAACAGATTGATGCTAATTTAATTAGGCCTGAATCAGCGCTTGCTTGGTTCAAACCCAGACACGCTCCAAGGGCTGCTGAGCGCTGTGACACCACGGTGCTGCTCACGCTGGGCTGGGTGAGGTGACACCCATCACCACTGAGCACCCATCCTGCTGCTCCTCGGTGTCCTGGCAGCGCCAGGGTGGCAGCCCCGGGTTCTGTTCCCACAAGAGGCTCTCCCGTGGATGCTCCTGGGGATGGGGAAGCAGCCGCACCACGGGAGCCTCGGGCGCTGCATCCCCGCAGCAGCAGGGCTGGAACGGCCGCCCTGGCTGCAGACACATCTGCTGGGCGGGAGGGCCTGGAATTCGGGATATTGTTTTTCTGGCGGGGAGCGGTGGGTGCCAAAAGCCTGATAAATTAATCACCTCTGACATGGGTCAGTCCAGCTCTGGCGTGCGCAGGCTGGGCCCCCTGAGACGCTGCTGCTGCAACGCCAAAATTCATCAAGCAGCGAGGCTGCCCCAGAGAGCAGCGGATTTTGGGAGGGGGCAGCTGCTGCCAGGGAGGGGTTTGACCACTGCAGTCCTCTGGGATGGCAGCACAGCCCTTCCAGCTGCCTGTCCCTGGCAGTGCTGCCACCTGACATCACTTGTTTTGGACCTGGCTGGGTGGCTGCTGGCTCCTGGAGGATGGGAATGGATTGAGGGTTTGTGCAGTTCCTGTCACAGAAAGCTCCGTGCTCAGGGACTGCTGGAGTGCTGGTGGGCACCCAGAGCCCAGGGAGGCTGCATGGGATGGGGATGAGTGGCAGGAAGGTGTGCAGGGCATGGCAGAGGTGCTGGAGGTCACAGGTGTGGCCCCTCAGCCCAGTCCCTGCAGGCAGGTGTCCTCTGTTGGGAGCTGGCATCTAAATGTCCCTCTGTGGCTACTGAGGCTGGGGCTGGGCCAGTGGGCTGATGCTGGTGCAGCCCAAGGTGGGAACAGCACCTCCCCTCTCCCCCAGTGAGCATCATGGACTTTCCACGGTGGGTTTTACTTCGTGGGGATCTGATCAGTCCAGCCTTTTTCTGGCTGCTCGAGCCCAGGGCAAGGCAGGCTCAGCCTGTCCCTCACCAGGCTCCTTTGCCCTTGGGGAGGGGACAGGGGCCCTGCAGTCTGTGCTTACAGGGTGTCCATCCCTGGGGGTGGCAGCTCCTGACCCTGCAGAGTCCCCACTGCCCACAGCACTCCCTGGGGACAGGTGGGGAAGGGCTTTGTTCAGCCTCTGCCGGGGTTTCTGCACAGCTGTGGAGCAAAGGGGACTTTCCTGTTTGTTTTTTTTTTCCCTTTTATCATCCACCTCTTCCCCTCTCATGTGCTGCTTCCCACCCTGGCAGCTGCCAGCAGCAGCACTTGCTTTACCTTCCTTGTTCTTTCTTGGGATCATTTCTGCTCAGAGAAGGAGAAAGAGCAAAGCAGAACAGGAAGCAAAGCTCGAAGGACGGGGTCCCACGAAGTCTTTGAGAGTGTCAAGGGCTCTGTTTGTGCTTTGCAGCCCCCGAGGTGTTCACAGGGGCTGTGCAGGGCTGCTCGGGGTGGCAGAGGTGTTAAGACAGCCAGCATTGCTGTGACCTCCACGTGGGATCAGAGCAGATCTTATCAGCTCGGTGCAGAAGCCTCCCTGCATCCCTCCTGTCTTCTCCACTCGCTCGCTCGCCTTCTCTCCCCCTTTTATTTTTTTTGTCCAGACATAATTAATGTAAACCAAATGCTTTGTGCACAGCTGCTGGCATCCTGAAAAGGTTTTGTGTGTGGTCTCTCCTTTAGCCTGGACAGGGATGTAGTAAAACTCTGAGCACTATCCCAGACCTGCCTGAGCAGGGAGCAGCATCTATTGCACAAGAAGCACCTTGAATTTCTGCATTTCCCTCGTGGGATGAGGTTATGGTTGAACTGCTTTAAATAAAACCATGGAGCTGCCCTAAAACTTCATCTCCCAAATCCAGTCAAACCCAAGCTCAACTTTTCTTGCTGGTCGTGCTGAACTGAAACCCCAAATATCTGTCTCATTTTTGTGGCTGCCTCTGTGTGTCTGGGTTCCCCCAGGGCCTGAGGGATGCTCATGTAGCAGAGGTTCTGTGGCAAGGGTGTCCTCATGCTGCTTTTGGTGCCTTTGGATGCAGGGAACAGCGAGACCTTGTGATTTATGTTTTTCCAGCCAAAGGGACAATTTCTGATCACTGCTATTGTCACTTAATCTGTAGGACTTGAGGTGTGAGGGAAAGAAATTGTCTGGCCCTACCTGTTTTACTCAACAGTAGCTGAGTGGCTCCTGACATCCTGCAGCCTCTGGATTCCCTTCCTGCACCTTCCCAATCCCTCAGAGATGCTGCTTTCCCCCTCCACTGCTCCCATCATTCCCTCAAGACCCCCGTGTGGCATCTGGGATCACCAGCAAAAACCAGCAGCTTCCATGCCCCACATCCTGCTGGTGTGCTGGGAGAGCTGTGTGGTACCTAGGGCTGCTTGGTTTCCAAAATTCTCCTTTTTTTTTTTTGGCCAAAAACCCCTCTGGGGTGGTGTACTGGGTCCTGCCATGGTGCAGTGAGGGCCGTGGCTGTGCTGGCGCTCTGTGAGTCAGTGGCTGAGCATTTTGCAAATGCTGGAGCTAAATGGGAAGCATCTGAATTCCCTGCTGGACGTGCTTTGGATTCCGGGATGATTGGGATGCTGCAGATGCCTGGGTGAGAAGGTGGGCTGGGTGGAGGTCTGGGCAGTGAATGTTCTCATGTTTCTGCTCCAGAGCTGTCTCTGTGTTGTGGCTGGGAGATGGGAATGACACCTCTGGGATGAACCCTCCCAGACTGGGGCACATCTCGAGGTGGCTCCTTCTGGGGAGGCTCAGAACAAAAAACCCACATGCAACAGGACTGTTGGGGGGCAATATCTGTAATTTCATTCCTCAAACAAAAGGTGCCAGTTTGGAGACCACATTCATGTGTCCAGGCAAAATTCTAGTTCAAAAAGCCCAATACCTGAAAGAATTTAAAGGAAAACTTTCAAGCAGCCCCTGGTGGGTGCCTGGGGAGATGTGGGTGTGCAGGAGGGGCTATTTCTGTTTTTAGTGCTTGGTCAAATGATGCTCACAGATGAGGGAAGGGCTCTGATTTACAGAGAAATCCTCCCCTGGCTCCCCATCCTCACACCCTACCCCACTCCAGGATGCTCTGTGGGGCTGGTGGATGCCAGAACACAAACTGTCTGCACTGAGTGCCCCACAGCACCCGGTGATGACAATTTTAAATGAGTGAGAGGTTGAAAAATAGCGAGTGAGGTTTTTTAAAAGGTCACCTTGGCCAAGGAGGCAAAAATTCTTCCTTGTGCGAGTGAGATGCTTTAGGAACTGCCTTAAAATTAATCCAAAACATGAGCTGGGCTCCAAATGAGTGGGACTTGGCAAGAGGGCTGGACACATTATCTTTGAATATAGGCAGGCATCCTGGAGGGTTTCTGGTGGTTTTCTTGGTCACTTCTTATTCCTCTGTCTCCCCTTCTGCTCCCCCCTCCTTGCATAATTCTCTCCCTTTTAATGTCTCTTTCCACATTTTGGGAATGAAGTCTCCCCACACCAGGCAGGGTTGCAACACTGGGGAAGATTTTGTGTCAGGATGTTTTGCCCCCTGTGGCACTTTTTCTCAGGAGAGCATTGTCTGTGTGCCCAGTGACCTCTGTCCTGAGGCTGTGGCTCCCAAGGGTTGAAAAATGAGTTTCAAAGGTGTAAATCGGTGTAAATGGATGTGATCCACCTCTGGCTCATGGATATCAAGCTGTGCAAAATGAGGGTGAGACTGTGTGCTGTGACCTGAGTGGGGCCTCAAGGGTCAGCATGGCCCCAAAACCTCCTGAGGCAGGGACAGCAGTGCCCAGCACTTCAGCAGCTTGGTGACAACATTCTGTGGTGCTTTCCTGGCCTCTTCAGCTCCCTTTGTCCTCTTCCCACCACAAACACGAGGCTGGGGGCTCACAAAACCAGCAGGGCTGGGAAGGAGAAGCCAGTCCTCACCACCACAGCAGAGAGGCTCAGGACCCTCTCAGGCTTTGAAGCTGGGGATGTCTGGCCATACAAAGACACATCTGTGTTTAATCCTTGCCCTGTAAGTGAGCTGGGCCCGGGCAGAGCCCGGCATCCCCTTGCTGCGGGGATGCGTTTGAAGGGCCTTGGCAGAGCGGCGGTGCTAGGCCGGCTACAGCCACATGTTCTTGCAAATGCAGCTTCCTATTGACTTGTTAAACATTTGCTATTTATCAGATTTTGCTTTTAAACTGTCTGTAACAGTCTGGGAGAAGTTGTGTCAAAATCCCTTCCAGATGTGAAGGTGCTACCTGATACTTTGGTTATAACCTGGACCCTCTCTCCTGCTCCATTCAGATTAGCTCCACTACTGTGGAAATGAAAATGCAAATAAAGACATAAAGAGAGTAGAGACGTGTGTAAAACTTCCCCCAAACCTTCCCTTTTACAGGCAAAACGATCCTGCCTTTATAAGGAGATTGTGAGTTTTATCAGTGAGCATTTGCTTTGCTGGAAAACCAGAGGAAAGCAGGGGAGAGCAGCCACCATCCCCGTCTGCCCACACGGGTGTTTTTAAAGCATAATTGACTTTTTTCCTACCCCATTTAAATAATGTTTCTTTGGGTCTGGGGCTTCCCAGACACATCAGCTCGTTTTATGAGCATCAGGTGATGTGTGCAGTTGGAAACCCGAGCGCTTTGCTTGCATTTGGGGCGCGTGGATCAGATAACGATGGCTCATTAAATGCTCATTGAAAGGCGCTTGCAAGGCCGGGAGCTTTTCCTCAGCAGCACCCCCTGTCCTGTCCCTTTCCAGGAGAAATTTCGGGGCCACGAGATATTCCCAGCTTAAAACAACTCCATGGTATCTGTCAGGGCCCGGGCCAGCTCCCATCGTCGCTGGGAGGGTTTTTCCACCGACTTTAAGAGGTGCTGGAGCAGAGCCATGCTGTGTGTAATGCGGATCCGGGAGTGTGCGTGATGCACTGCATGATGACAGAATTTCTGGGAGATTGGCCTAAACCAAAAACCTTGGACTGCTGCTCCCTAGGATTGGAGTGGAGAGGCTGGAGGCACCAAACCTGGGCCTGGAGCGAGGTTTTGCAGCTGGGGAAGCATCCCTGGAAGGGCAGAGAGGGGCTGGTTGTGCCACATCTGCCCTGCTTTGGTCACTTGGGTTGAGTCCACAGCCACGTCCTGGTGCTGCCAGGGGGAGAGGACACCTGGGAGGGTGTGAGGGGCTCCCTGCAGGACCCCAGGCTGGCTGTGGTGCTGCAGCTGGGCTCCTCTGTGCCCCAAAACACAGCCCAGGGCTGAGTGGCTCAGTCTGCAGAGCCCCAGAAATACCCCAGTGCTGCCAGTGGCACCGGGATGGAGCTGGGAAGTTTGGTTGGGAATCTTGCTGAGAGGAAACAGGAGGGAAGAGAAATGTGCTGGACCATTGTGTTGCATTTTAAGCAGAATCCTGATGCACTAATGTGTTTTTTCCCCTATAAATGCTGGGTTAGGCAGATTGGCAGCCTGGCAGGAGTTATCCCTTTGCTGGTTCCTGTGGTTGCCTGTGCTCTAACTCCATCCTGCTGTTCCCATGTGCCTTCTGACTGCTCAGAAGAGCAGGAGACCTTCTTTTTACACCCTAAAGGGACGTTCATTGGGGCTGGGACAGCTGGAGCAAAGCTAAGAGATACTAAGTGGTCCCAAATAGGTGCTTCAGTTGCTCCATCTCTCTTTTTCCCCAGGCTGACGGACAAGGCTGGGTTCTCACAGGGCATTTGCACCATGTCCTGGGGCTGTGAGCCCAGAGCTGTGTAGGACATGGCTGGTGACTTCCTTTTGCTCCTGCAGTCCTGATTTATGCCTCTCACAGGGCACAGGCAGGTCAGAGGTGGAGGGTGATGGAGAACCCAAGGGCAAGAGTTCCCCACAGAGCCCCTACCGCCATTCTTGAATTTCCAGAAGAATCTTTGACACTCTCTGAAGTGGTGTCACTGTGGCCTGATAGTTTCTGAGTGGGCACAAGGAAAACCCTGGCCCCACCATCTGCGTTAACCTGGCTGGTTTCAACACTTAAATATGTATGGAGGAATGACAATGGGAGGGTGAGGAGGGAAGAGCAGCGTGTGGAAAAAACTGAAGCTATGTCTCAAAATCACATGGTGATAAGGCCTTTTCTGGAGTGCCCCATGCAGCTGGCAGCAGAAACCAGGCTTTTATGTTTGGGTCTGGCTGGTTTTTCACTTTCTGCAGCCAAAAGGATCTGGATAAAGTTTGCCTGGAAGATTAGCTGGCACTGAGCCTGGCTAGACATCTCTGGAAGCCTCCCCTCCAGCAGGAGTAGGTCCTGATTCCCTCCTCTGCCAGCCCTGCCACAGGGGGAATGTCCCCCTGGAGGGGACAGCTCCACCAGCCCTGTCCCCTCTGGCACACCAGACCCCTGCTCCCACTGCAGATGAGATCCCAAGGGGTCTTTGTCACCAGGATGGCAGGGAGGAGACACTGCACACCCAGAGGGACGGGATGGAGAGCACAGAGCCTTGGCACCCACAACCCTTCCCTGGGGACACATCCTTCATGTGTCTGTCCTGATAGCACAACTGGGCTGGGAAATGGGGTGCATGGGAGCCCCCCAAGCAGGGCTGGCCTCCCCCAGTGCCAGCTCCAGGGCAGATGTGCCCCAGCTGCTGCACACCGGGTTGGGCACCAGCTGTGCTGTCCGGCCACATCTGAGCTGCCAGCTCCAGGGCACAGCTGGCAGGGCATGCAGGCAGGGAAGAGATGCTGTGCAATGCCATCCCCACGGGGGCACCCCATGCTGACCCAGACACAAAGCAAATTTTGGGTTTTGTGCCCGGGGAGGCCTGGCAGAGGCAGGGAGACTGCGCTGGTAGCAGATGCCGATGCCTCCGGAGCGGAAAGCCCAGTCCCTCCCCTCTCATTCCTTTTTTTCGGTTTTTTTCTGTCTTTTTCTTTCTTCCCCCCCTCTGGCTGATCTTAAAAAAGCCCAGGCGGTTTGGGCTCCGTGAAACCCAAATGCCTTTTGCAGCATCAAGCCCGGATCCCATAAGTAATATCCCAGCATTGGAGAGTAAGACAGTATATGAAGTAGACGGGGAGCTATAAAGACACTTTAAAAGGGGCAATAAAAGTTTTGGGTTTCATATCGTCTTACCAAAGAAGAGAATAACAGAGAAGCAGGAAATTTCAGTAGCAGACATGACAAAGGTCACAGCACTCAGACTGCACCTTAGACGAAAACACCTACTCTTATGAAAACAGCCAGAATTTTTGGCAGGGGCTCAAGAGCTCTTACAGGCAAAGCTCTCGGCAGCGCTAAAAGGTTACAAGAGACTGTTTTGTCTACGTTGCTGTAGATGTTTATAATATTTCCCTGCATTGGTGTTGCAGGGGATATCCTGCCTGGGGTAGTGGATATCCAGCCCTGCACCTTTCTCTGTGTCAGGGTGCTGCCATCAGCTCGAGGTTGGGACTCTGTGGGTGTGCCCAGGTGTGTGCCAGTCCCAAGGCTGGGTGCTTGAGATTTGCTTGAGATTTGCTGTGTGCAAGACAATTTTGGTTTGGTTTTGTTGTTTATTTTTTTTTTTCTTTCAGCTGAATTCGTGGCAGGTGGGAGAAGTAGGTTTTATCTACTCAGCTGCTTCTCAGGTAATGTGGAGCATGGGGTTTGCCAATGTTTGGTCCCTCATGCTCAGCCCCAGCTGGGTGTTGTGGTCACCCAGTGCCCTCCTATCAACACTGGACTCTCACAAGGCTCTCACCTTGGGCTTGCTGCAGGGCTGTGCCTGTCGCTGCAGCCCAGGAGGCACCAAACAGTCCCAAAATGAGCTGTTGGGGTGAAGGAGCCTCTGACTGATGCTGCAGCAGGTGAAGGAGGCTGCTGGCACTGCTGGTCAGGACTCTGGGGTGGGTCAGTGTTGAGATTTGCATTTGGGGTGACAAACACCCAGGAAGAGCCAGCGTGGGATGCCCATGGGGGTGACCTTTCAGGAGGCTGCTGTGCACCCTCAGAGGCATCTCTTGCAGGCATCTCTTTCACTCCAAATCAGGGCCTGTTTCTTGGGGTCACCCTGAGCAGTCCTCACAGGGCAAAGAGCTCCAGGAGCATGCAAGCAACGAGGAAAGCCTCACATGCAAACCCTGAGAGCATCTTGTAAACATGCCTGGGGCTGGATGCTGGGAAGGAATGGAGCTGTGTTGGTTTGGGTGCTGGGGAACCCTTTGAAAGCTCTTTGCTAGCTCTGCCTCTGCGTGCAGCTGCATCAGCTGTGCCACCACTTGCCAGTGACTCTTGGATGCTTGGGGGTTCATAATTCATTTATATTTTTGTTGGAAGCTCATTCAGTTTTGGTTGTTGCCCCGTCGCAGGAAGTTGCTCTGATGAATGACTGGGGTGGATTTCTCTTCCAGAGGAACCCAGGCTTAATGTGGGCTTTCTGTGGACATCTCTGTATATCAATACTGCTCTAATTGTCCATGACATATAGTCTTGGCCTTTTTCCCAGACAGTCTAAATAAATCATACACTTCTGCTATAGTAAATAGTCTGTTAGAGGAGATGTTATAGGCTTACAGCCCTCCCCCCTCCCTCCAGGAGCTTCTTTTCCCTGCCTCTCATTTTCCATGTACTTTCCATACCAATGAGGCACCTGCTGCCTGTGCCTGCAGGTCTGCAAGGACAAAGTGCCCAGTGTTGCAGGTCCCTCCAGGTTTGAGGGGATGTGGTGGCCATGCCCAGAGCTCTGCTTTGGAACTGGCATCTGCCCTCGACTGAGCTGAGTGAAGCTGGAAATTTTCCCACCCTGCTGAAGAAATGCTGGCATTGCACACTGGCAAAGTCTTTGTTAGTATATATTATTTACATCAAGAGAATGCATAAATAAAATAGTTAATATCTCACAAAAAATACAGGTTCTGTTAACTGGGTGTTGCATACGAAGCTTTGTGTGCTCGGGCTGGGTAAACCTGCACAGAGGGGACAGCTTGGGTCCTGCCAGGGACAGCCCAGGAGAAGGTGACATGGGCTGGGAGTGCAGGGGACAGGTCACAGCCCAGCTGAGTGCTCCTCCAGGGAGAATATGAATATGAATATACACCACACTGGAAGTGCAAGCTTTGCTAGGGCTGTTGGTGGAAAGGTGAATCACAGGATGGTTTGGAAGGACCTTAAAGCTCATCTTGTCTCAATCCCCTTCACCTTCCACTAGACCAGGAAACCTCCCATGGGACAAAATCCCAGAGTGGGCACGGAGCTGGTGGGAAAAGACACCAATGTGCCAGAGGAAAACCCAGCAGGCAGGATTTTCCTTTTGGCTGCAGCCCTCCATCAGCAAGGAGCAGGAACAGGCGTGCCCGGGGGGCTCAGACGCAGCAGCAGAGCGTGGAGCAGTCCAGCCTGGCGGGGGTCCCGGCACTCCCGGCCTTCTTGTTCTCCTTGGGCAGCAGCAGCACGAAGGCCATGGCCAAGGCACAGTGGTAGAAGCTGTGCACGTAGGTGTAATCCCACTCCTGCAGGCAGGGAGAGCGCAGTGAGAAGCGGGAGCAGCACCGGGGGCTCGCGTGAGGCGCGCGACATTAAATTTCTACAAGTAGCCAAAAAGGAAGGGGATAAAAAATATTCCTGAGCCTTCTGCCTCCCTTTGCTGTCAGAGAAGAAAGGATTTCCAGTGAAAAAAAACCCCACCAAACCTAAAGCAAAGTGGATTTAACACGTTCTAATTTGCACATTTCCCAATTCTTGAATGAAGTGTTTCATTACCCCGCAAAGGACGCGGCGGCGAGGCCGGGGCGCGCGGGGAGGCGGCTTCTGCTAAGTGACATTTTTATGTTCTGCTAGAATTTGCAATTACTAAATGCTTTGAAAAATAATCCTTGGGGATGCCTGTGAGGCTGTATCTCGCAGCTCCCAAAGCACAGAGCAGCCGTAACGGCGGGGCTGAGCGCAGGCACGGCCGGCAGCTGTGTCGGGGGGTTATCGCCTGCCCGGCAGGACACACAGACGCTTCAGAGCTGGACAAGGGGGACTGGCCAGCAGCAGGAGCAGGAGGATATAAACACAGCATCAAGTGCCCCTGGGAGTCACTGAGAGTCTTTTTTTTGGCGTGAGCCAGCTCTGGATCCGGCCATGCCTGGGTCGGATCCAGTCCCTGCCGCGTCGCTGTGAGGTGTCCTTAAGTCACCCGTGCCCAGTTTCCAAAAATCCCTGCTTGCTCTTGACAAAGCCATTCTGAGGATCATGTGTGCCTGAGGAAAGCACATCCCATGTCCTTGTCACTCACTGAGGGGGAAAAAGAGACAGAGCATCACCCTGTGTGCCACTCGCTGTCACACCTGCCCCGAACAAACCAGGTATGGGATGGGGACAAGCACGGAGGGACCCTTGTCCCTGCTGCCAGACCCCACCATTCCAACCCTGAGCAGGGCTGGATGCACCCCGTGGTGTGTGTGGGGACATCCCTGTCTTGGTGATGTCCCTTGTAGAGGCAGGGAGGCTGAGTGTGCACACAGGTACCTCAAAGAAGAACCTCAGCATCAGCGCCAGCGCCCCGAAACAGAAGCCAGGACCGATCTGCTGGGTGTAGACACTCTTGTCAGGATAGAGCCCCTTCTTCTCCTTCATCTTCTGCAGCTGGGAGGAAGGAGAGAGCACACCAAGTGTATTCACCTGGATTTAGCTGGCTGCTCCAGCCTCACTTCTCATTATAATACTGGTTTTTGATATTCAGGCCCTAAGCCAGCTCAGGGAGTGTGTGTCCTCACAAACCCAGTCTGTGGGATAGCAGATCCCAGCACAGCATCTGCAGGCTGGAGGATGCAGGGAGCTCCTGTGCCTTGGTCTCTTCCTTGCCCATCCCCTCCCCATGGTGGCCACTTGCTTTTAGCTGCTGGCTCAGTGACAGTTTATAATTGGGATTTGCACCATTATATTTATATATAATATAATATTGATTATATATAATTTTTATCCCATCACTCCTTGCCCACTCCTGCAGTGGCTTCCCCACCTCACTCCCAGCTGGGCCCACAGCACGTGCTGTGAGTGGGGCACAGGCTGCAGCATTGTGCCCCACTGTCCCAGCTGCATTCAGGCAGACTGCAGACAGATTCCTCCCCGCTTTATCACCGTGTTTCATCCACATCTTCCCCAGATCTGGGGCAGTTTACCAGATCCCTCTGCCTCTGAGTAGCTGTAAAAACTCCATAAATACGTTCCTGCTGATTAGAATTGCAGGGACAGGAGATGTGGTGAATTGCTCAGACCGATCGAATCTGGCATTTATCACGGAGGCTGCTGCCTGCCTTCTGCTCAGATTAGGGGAGAAATCACTGTGAGACTGAGAGCTGCACCTTGAGGAGGAAATCACTGGCACAGGTTGGACTCTCCCATGCAGGATTCAGCCCTTTCCCCACCAGGAGCACCCCCAGAGCCTGCCCCACGTACCCATTTGACCGTGATCACCAGCACGGCCGTCCCGATGGGGCCCGAGTAGACGCCGTAGCCCCAGCGGTCGTGGTAGATCCTCACAGCGATGGTGAGGACGCCAAACATGATGAAGGTCGATCTCTTGGGCTCGTCAAACTCTGCCAGGGCTGAGGGAGGGAGCACAGGGAGCATCAGCTCACAGCCCTCCTTTTTTCAACTGCTCCTCTAAAGCCTTCCTGGAGTCTCTGCCCTGTGTGTGGTGTGTCCTTCTCATGCCACACTGATGGGGAAACTGAGGCACGTGGGGCAAAGCAAACCATCCTGAGGCATCTGAGTGGTGAGTCCAGGAGCTGAATGTTGGGGTTTTATTTCAGTGTTACATGAGGAAGCTTAAAGGAGAATCCCTACCCAGAGGAGCTGCCCCATCCCTGGAAGAGTTCCAGGCCAGGTTGGACAGGGCTTGGAGCAACCTGGGGTCGTGGATTGTGTCCCTGCCCGTGGCAGGGGGTGGAACAAGATGCTCTTTAAAATCCCTTCCCCCTTTAAACCACACTATGATTCCATGACTTCCCTTTTCCTTGACCCAGAACTCAGGGGTGATTGCAAAGACCCTCCTGCCCTGCGAGCCCACAGCCAGCTCCTGGGTTCATCCTGCATCTCCAGCCTTCCCAAACTTGCCAGCTCACCCTGGCACAGGCAGCACCACCCCAGAGCACTGGGACTCCCCCACAGTGCCAGGGGGGGCTGCACCAGCACCTGCCTGGGGTTTGCAAGCTGGAAGTCACCAGCGCGAGTAAATTATTAGAGGCTTTTGTTTAGCACAGAATGGGGTAATAACTGATAAAAGTTATGGATCCCAGTGGGCTCCATGCTTTTCCAGCTTGCACAGCTGTGTTATGGCTGTCCTGGATTTGCATTCCGGGAAGTTTGCCCGAGGGTCTGCGTCCGCACATGTGCGCTCGGGCTTTACAAGCCACAGTGAGAGGCTTCCCTGGGCTTCAGTCACCACACCTTCCATGTCCTTGGATCGTGCTTTTATTGGGACTTTGGCTAAGGGATAATGTCCGCATGTTAATCTCTGTTGTTTCCCAGCGGGTCGATATTTTTTGCAGGATTTGTATTTTTATTTTTTGTGCAAGGTTTTTGAACGCAGTAATGAAGCAATCAAGTTGAATTTTGCTGCAAGGAGCCAAAGTGTCTGGATCAGCTCTGACCTACCCTGACACTGCTGTTATCCACTGAAAATGCCCTTTGGAAATGATTTGCCTCATTGCTTTTTCTAGCTGAGCAGAGAGGGCACTGAAGTGCCCTGAGCTCCCCTTGGGACTCACATTTTGATGGGACAGAGCCATTTCTCAGGGTAATCTTTTCCCCACACATTTTTCCCTGCATGGAAAATTGATCCTATTGCACACCCTGGAAGGGGGGATGCTCCTGCATCCCCACAGGATGAATCTGCCCAGCTGAGGGGTGCTACTGTGCTGAGCTCCTGCTGGAGCTCCTGCACCATCCCTGGAGCCCTGAGGGGCAGAGGGGAAAGTCCTGTGGGCATTTTGGGGTGTACATTGGAGTGCTGACCCCAGCTCGCTGTGGGGAGAAATGGGAACTCTGTCTGGAGTGGGCACTGATTTGAAATGGTCCAAATTTTTGAGCAAAACCTGTTGGAACATCTCTGTCCCCTGACCCTGTTCTCTTCTCCTGCCATAAATACTCATATCCTCCCAAAAATCATGGTGACAAAATGGGAAAATGATGGGTTTGAACTTTTTGTCTTTCTCATATTTTTTTTTTTTTAGTTTCTATTATATTTTGTTTTGGAGGCAAATAAGGAACAAAATGAGGAAAAAGAGAGTGAAGCAAATGTGAGAAAAGGAAAACTGAATAACAGGGCAAGGGGTGGGATTTATAGTAAAAAGGAAGTGAAATTTCTGCTTTTTCTGAGCAGATCTAATATTCCCATCAGCCCAGACCAGTCTTTTGATAAATCAGGAAGTTATATTTGTTTTGACTAAACCACTTTGATTCTCAAGCTACCGAGGGAAGAGGGAGATTCTGCATTTCAGTGAGGCAAGACTGATGGGTGTGCCCATCAGTATGGGGACAACAGGAGAAATGGGAAATTCCCTGGTGTATGAGGTTTCAGATTCAGTCATCTCACAGCCCTGTCCTGCCTTGACCTGCAGCACAAGGCTGCCAGTGTCTGTCATTTGAAACAGGACATGTGTGAGAGCTGGTGCAGGCAAAGAAACACCTGACCAACACCACCAGGAGCAAAACATCCCCAGCCACTACTCAGGACAGCTCCATGTCTGGAACCCACCAGTTACAACGACTTTTCAAGGTGTTAATGGCACAAAAATGGGTTAATTCACAGCACAGACTGACTTCCACAAAGGACAATGGCAGCTCAGAGCGAGCAGCATTTCTGGGGACTGTCCCCACTGGCTGTCCCATCATCCATGCTGACAAACCCAGCCCTTCCTGCCGGTGCTGGAGCTTTCAGGAGTCGTGACAGAGCAGTTCTTACCCATCAGGGACACCCAGATGGACAGGGCTGTTCCGTAGATGCTGAAGTACTCCAGGATGTCATAGCGCATAAAGCACAGCACTGATAACCCAGGGCCGTCACAAACGTGGTAAAACTATCCAAAAAGAAAAAAAAAATTAGAAAACCAGTTTTTAACTCACATACCAGTAAGGTAAAGGCTCTTATCAGCTGGTTTGAAATAGTGTAGCTGCTGAGAGAATGGCCAGCCAGGCCAGAACAGTGTCAGCTACACCAGGATCACTGATATGGAGTAATGAATATATTTGAGTGATAATGTCATCGTTCCCGGTTGCAAATTGCCCAAGAATCAGCATTCTTTTCTCTTAGTACAAACTAAGACAGACTTTAATTTGCCTCTTGGCCAGAATCTGCAATCTGATGACCAAGCTGCTTTGAGCTGGGCGCTGGGGGACAGCCTCTCCAGCACAAGGAGGACTCTGGGGTTGTGGTTTTAATTGCGAAAGATTCTTGTAAAACAATTCAGAATGAGTGGCCTGATGAAATGTGTATGGATGCCAGGTCACTGTCCAGGCTAAAGAAGATTTATATGGCCAGACTCTGAACACTGGGGAATTCACTCATTAGTGCATTCCCTTAAAAACCCCCAGTTCCTGCCCATTAACCCATTGATTTGCAAAGAAACCCCACAGTCATGCAACACAAACTCAGACCACGCCAAGAGACATTTTCCAGTGCAATCAGAGGAATGCTCCCAGTGTTTGCCTGGCTCTCTCCTTTTCCTGCCAGCCCTCAGCCCTGCAGGTTTTGCAGTGGCAGCACCAGTGAGCTCTGCTGTTCCTGAAGAAGTCGCTGCTCCTCTTGGCCGCGCGCCCTTGGAACGCTGCTGGCTGTCACGGCCCGGTGGGGATGCTGATATAATTTATAATGGGAATTGCTGCGAGCCCTCTGGCTGGCTGCAGCTTCTAGAAAAGATTGCACCACGGCTGTAATTCTTTTTCCCTGCTTGAGATTGGGCTCGGGGAGTCTGGAGCTGGGGGGAAGAAAGGGTGGAAGGCAGAGAGTGTTCCTGGCACTTGTCTGCCACAGCCGTGCGCTTTCACTGCTCTGCTCAGCTCTCCTGCGGGAGGAGGAGAGTGGGATGCTACAAAAAATGCAACAGCAGCAGCTGCTGCCCTTCCAACCCCCTCCCCACCACGCTGGCAGCTGCCTCTCCTCCTTTCCCTTCTTTCCCTTCCCCACTCAGGGATATTTTGCTTCTTCAATCTCTTCGGAGAGGACCTGTTCCACCTCTTCTTGAAACACGTGCCAATTTTCCTACTGACTTCTCGGGGAGGTGGAGCAGACACAGACCCAGTGCAAAATGAAATTGTAGATGTCTGGCTTCCCTGGGGAGCTGGGGCTGGGGGCTCAGGGATGTTTTCATATTAACTACTCCTGTAGTTTTTATAGAACTGGCAGAATTTCTCCCCCTGCATCGTGCTTTAATCAGCTCAAGTGATCAAGGATGTTCTGTGGATTTTTAACAGGAGACCAATCTGATTCTGCGCCTTCACACTGGGAAGATTTTTTATCTATTCCCTGCCTCAGTTTCTCTGTACAAGGAACATGCCAACCCTGATGAGATGCCCTGAGATGGATGGGGATCAGTGGGAAATGCAGCATCAGCTGGGTGCTGAGCTGTTTCCTTCATATTCTTTAGCAGATCATTGAAATGCAGTCAAACAGGGGATTTTCTCCAGTGGGAATGTTGCTTTGGGTGCTCAGCTGGTGTCTGTATGGGGTCACTTAGCAGGGATACAAAGCCCAGGGCAGCACACTGCTGGGAGCAGGAATAGGAATATTTTACATATGTATAGACATTCCTTCACTCGTTATTTCCACACAAAGGAAGGCCAGGGGATCAGAGCCTCGTAAAACACGTTTCAACCCACAAAGGGTTAATAATTATTTTTCTTAATAGCTCAGCAGCATGTTTTAGTCTTTCCTTTCCCAGTGCAGAAAGTCCCCTGACTCCAGCATTGCTCCCATCCCCAGCTGGCAATTGCAAAATCAATAATTCGACTACTATGTGCTTTTGGCTAAAATGACAGAGGCAGAGCGAGAGATTCTGGAGGCAATTTAAAGCCCAAATTCAGCATGGCCACTTAGCAGCTGTAAAACAAAGAGAAAAGCCAGCTCCCAAGCATTGCAAATCAGTCAAGGCTCTTTGCACCCAGACCTTGTCCCTAATCTCAGCCATAAAACACCACTAAATCCCTGTAAGGCCACACTGTGGGACATCCCAAACCGGAGAATCAGCTGCTCAGCACCACACACGGTGGGAAATAACTGGAAAGGGAGATTTTAGGGGTTGTGCTGGCTGCTCTTGGGTGGATCAGCTTCTCAGTGGTACAGGAGGCATTTGGGAGGATAAAACATGCAGGGAGAGGAGAAACGAGGAACTTCTTACCGCCACGAAGAACATGGTGAAGAAATAAACCATGGCTTCCATGTGGAAACGCCGCTTGGCCGCGATGCTGATGGTGGGGAGGAAAACCAAGGAGCTGAGGGTGGGCAGGAGGAGCTTGGCCACCAGCGAGCCCATGGGTGCCTCGTGGGCCAGCAGCTCCCGGGGACTGGATCTCTGTGAGCTGGGCAGCAAGGGTGGAGAGAGCAGCAGAGGGGACAGGGCTTTAAAGTTTAAATGCCCTGCGTGGCTGGAGGGCTGCGGGCAGGGGACAGCTGCCACAGCTGCGCCGTCGCTCCGGCCACCCCGAATTCCTGACACAGCCGGTGGCTCCGGGCAGCAGATGCTCTGTGGCCCCAAAATCCTCCTGGGTGTTTCCAAAGGAGTGAAAGGGAATGTTGTCCTCGCACGCCTTGTGCTGGGTGTTGGGTTTGGGGACGCGGTGGGGGAGGATTTTGGGTTTGCTCGTTCCTCCACTCCTGAATCCACTGCCCCTGTTCTGAGCCTGGCCCAGCGCTGCTGGAGCAGTCCAGCAGGGAAAATCCATCTTCTTTGCTCACAAAGTGGAGGGGCAGGCACTGATCTGTCCTCTCTGGTGGCCAGGGAAGGACCTGGGACTGTTCTGTGCAGGGTCAGGAGCTGAACTCCATGATCCCTTACATTATTTTGTTATTCTCTGCTCTGCATTTCCACAAAGGAAGAACTGGCATGTGGCAGGGATTTTTTAAACAGTGGGATGTATCCTACAACTTGAGAAACACACACCAGGCTCCAAACCTGCCTTTTATTTCCCTAGAGGGGCACATGCAGACATGGGGAGCTGCTGTGACCCAGCACCTGATGCCTGCTGCCAGTGCCTACGTGCCCTCCGTGGAGCTCAGAGCAGCTCCATTTCCCAGCCATGCCCTCAGCCTTTTCAGCCTGGCCACCTCCAGGAGTTCTGTCTGAAATTCAGGAGCCGAGCGTCTCCGGGCTGGAGGAATTTGAGCGGATTGTCGTGCGGCGCAGAGGAGCTGGAGGAAAGGAAACCAAAAGCCAAGCGGCGTTTGGGCTGCTAATCCACTCAGTGGTTCTCTCTTTTATTATGACTTTTTATTATATCGCTGCTGCTCCCCCCCTGCGTTAATATCTTTTCCTTGGAGCCTCGCAGGGATTCTCGGCATCCTTTCGGCACAGCTGTTCCCGGGACACAGGGAGCAGGAATGCTACGCTTGAGCAAGCGCCTTTGTGGCTGCGGCTTTGGGGAGGAGGGTGGGAGCTCAGATAGGAGCCACCATTCCTGGGGCTGATAGGACGGGCTCGCCTGTCCCCCGGGAGGGGGTCTGGAGGAAAGACAGGCATGCATGGATTAAAAAAAAAAAAAAAAAAAAAAAAAAAATCCTCTTTAAACCACTCCAGTGGGTTGGAAAGGGGGAGTGAGGGTGTGTGTGTGCAGGGAATGGCACAGAGCATTAAAGCCCTGACTCTGTGCCCAGAGCCTTCCCCAGGGCACGGCTCAGATGAGCTGGGTAAGGCTCCCATTTTTAGCTGATACTGCAGGAACCATCCACATTCCCTGGCTGGCTGCAGGCAGCATCCCTCTGCAGGACGCTGCCCACACCGCTTCTCCAGCCGCCCTCCTGCCTGGGCAGACTATAAACTTACCACAAAACTCTGCAAAACTGAATCTTGACCAATAAATATTGAAAAACTCTGCTGTCCCTATTTACTGTGAAAATGAATCCCTCCAAGCCAGCACATAAATACCCTGGTGCTCCCCAGGTGTCCAGCCCTGAGCTGAAAGCAGAGCTCCAGCACATCCCAAAGTAGCCTGCTCGTTTTTTTGGGGCCATATCCTCAAATGAATCCATTATTCTGTGCTCATGATGTGCTTGGACTGAGGATGATACCATGGGGCACAGCAGGGCTTGTCCTCAGGAGGGTTTCCTGGCTGTGAAAACATCACCTGCCCTGCTTTTGTGGCTATGAAATGGATGTCAGAGAGGTGAAAGCACAGCTCAAAACCTGCTGCTGAGGGCAAACCTCCACGTCTGGGTGCAAAGCAGCCCCCACAGCAATTGTGAGAGCACAGCAATCGTGCAGCAAGGAGGTGCAAGGGTGGTGGTTCTGCACTGGGCATCAGGTGAAAAGCAGCATCAGGCAGTTGTTAAACACATCCCCCTCACCCCCAGCCTGTGCCCAAATTCCAGCTGGCTCCCACTGGAAAGGAAACCCCGTTGGCTGCTGGATGCAGCAAGTGCCAGCCATGGCAGGCTCTCCCCAAGCAGGGAAGTGTTGGAGCTCTCAGGAGCAAGAAAACATTCCACAGGTTGTTGGGGTTTTATTCTAATTTTTTATTTTTTTTTTTCTCTCTCCCAGCTGCACACCCTGGGCTGGCGGTTGGGTTGCAGCCAGCGCTGTAGGCATGGGGGGAAAAAAAAAATCCCACTGGGTTGCACACGTGTTTCAGCTATTATTGAAAAAGAACCCCCCAAAAAATGGGGAGGAGAGGGGCAGGCAGGTGGTGAGCTCCTGGCAGGAGCTGCTGCTGCTTAAAAGGTCTTTGTTCAGGCTGCGAACACCGCGGTGCAGACGTGGGTTGGGCAAACCTTCCTGGGAAAGAACCCAAAAAACAAAGGGCCAGGACTTTGTTCCTTCTTTCCTAAACAGGTAGGAAATGGAGAAAGAGCAAATTTTAGCTGCTGCATTTAAGTGCTGCTGGAAAGGGAATTTTTAAATCTGCATTCCACAGGGCTAATTTGGTGTGGATCGGCGTGCACGCAGGAACGGTGATATATATGGCTGAAAAGTGGCTCCCAGATGCCAAACCCAGGTTCTGGTATGCTGTCCTGGATCCTTCCAGGGTAACATTAACCATGGGTTTCTGCAAGCACTTCTACCCTTTCAACTCAGACATTGCAGCGAAGGAAAGAGACACAGAGAGTTTTGTTTTATTTTTAATACGAGGGTGATGGTTTGAAAGCAGTGTGTGTTGGAGCAGGGGATGAGGGGGCTGAGCCAGCTGAGAGTATTGAGAGTATTTTCCCCTTGGGGTAAGTATGGGATGATCTTTCATCTGCCTGTGGTGTAGACTGGGTCAGAATTGAAACCTGCTCTGTTGAGTGTCCCCAGTCACTGCCAGGCTGGAAATGACCCAAAAACAAAGAGTGAAGCTGCAGTTCTACCTGGGCTCGCAGTTTGAAGGACTGTGATGCTACAAAGTGTTTTTTACCACTCCCATTACTTCAGAGTTTGATTTTTCATCCCCACAACCCTTGATGGTGAGAAGCTGGATGATGCAGTTGATGTGGCAGAGCCCTGAGGAGCCCTGAACAATCTGACCAGCACAGCACCATCCAGTTTGTGAAGATTTCCTGCTTTTTTTTGGTTGACAATCCTCCTGGTGCAGGAGTGGAGCAGCCCATGGGCATGAGCCCTTTCCAGCCTAGCTGGAGAAGGGATGGCAGCAGCACCTGGATAAAACACCTCTCCCCACCCACTGACCAGGGCTGGAGGTGAGATCCTGATGTAGGGAACACTTCCTGGCCAGCTGGAAGCCAGACACGGGCTCTGGCACGGGGAAAGGAGCCCCATAAAGGCAGAGCCACCAGCTGTGCCAGAGCCACCAGCTGTGCCAGAGGCACCAGCTGTGCCAGAGCCCTCGCTCAGCCACTGCTGCAGCCCCAGCTCTGATCACCCAGCCCCAGCCCTGCCAAAGCACCTGCATCCTTCTCATTTTATTACTGGAATAAATTGCCACTTAAAATATCCATTCTCCCTAAGGCCTGGCCCCATTTGAGGCACTTTAGCTGAATACTTACCCTTAAAAAAAAAAAATCCCCCTTCCTGTCTCCCTGTTGAATAAACCTATTATGCATATTGCTCACAGGTATTCCTGCTGCTGTTTTCCTTAGGGTTTTTTCACTCTTCCCTTTCCTCTCAGGTCTGTCATGACCCATGACAAGCATGTCACCATTAATGATAAGGAATCAGATTTCTTGTCACCAGTTTTCCATCTCTCCTACCTTTGGGGTGTCCTGGAGTGGCCCCCCACAGCCAGATTCATGGAGGCAGTGCAGGGGTTTATTGCTCATTTCGTGGTGTTTAATGGGTTTTTTTTACAGTCATAATTCCTGGAGCCCAGTAACGACGTTGAGGGTCTCAGCTCTCACCCCGTTGGTCAAAAAAAAAAAAAGTCATTTTCTGCAGAGAAACGCTTGAAGCTGTGATGCTTCAAGGCTCAAAATCCAAAAAGGGAATGAAACCAGTCTTAGGGTTTTTGGGGAGTCTGACTCACGGATTTTGAATGCCTGTGGTTGGCAGGGCTGCATTGCTGATGGCCCTCAGCACAATACTGCTCAACTTCCCTGTCAGACTCATTCCAGTCAAAGAAAAGCCTTTGTACTTTTTTTTCTTCAGTCTTCGAAGAGCTAAAATTTTAAACCAAGCCTGGCTTGCCTGGAATCTCCTCCAGGTTCTTGCAGGAATGTGTGACTTTGGGGACAGGTGAAGTTGAAGTCTGCACAGAAAAAAGAGGCTCTTGAAACCACTGAAGCTCTACAGCCACGACCATACCTGGGGTCACTGCGGTCGCTCGTGGTTTCAAACTGCCCAGAGATATTTTTCACAAGAATCTGATGGTGAGAGCAGCTCAGTGGCTTTGGCTGGTTCAGTTTGACTCAACATTTTGCAAATCTCTTTGGATGAAACCCTCAGGCCAACATGACATAAATCATCCCCGTCCCCAGAGCGTGGGGACACGCAGGGATGAGTTGCCTTGCCCAACACTGCGCCGCAGGTCACTCTGCAAGGGACCAGCTCTGAAGAACACTTCTGCCTCTGAAGAACACTTCTTTTGGTCTCCTCTTGCTTGTTTTAGTTACCCAGTGGTGGGCCACAGCTGCAGCTCTTGGCTGCCAGGGGCTTTTTGGGGGGCTTTGATCCCCTTGGCAAAGTTCTGGTCGTGCAGGGACCTCACACACTCAGTGGACAGCTTTAATCTGCCCATGCCACCCCAGTCAGGCCTGGAAATAACTGCAGAAGTGTCAAACAAATGCAGCAGTCAGGATTAAAAAGGAAGAAAACCAATCAGTTGTGTCATCCTGAGAGAAGATGGAGCTGGGGCAGCTGACTCCTGACCATGCTCACACTCCTGGACCTGGGCAGGCATTTTGGGGGGCCTGGCTACAGCACAGCCATCCCATCTGCTGTGCCAGTGCAAGGCCTGAGCCAGGAAAGGGCTGAATTGGCTGGGAAAGTGGTTCTGGAACTCCATATCCATGGCTCTGGCTCAGCAGGAGCAGGTCCTGTGGTACAGGGCTCATGGAGGGCTCGTTCCAGGGATGTGCTCAGGAGTGCTGGGTGTCAGCTCCAGCTGTCCAAGGGCTGATGGTGGGTCAGGATGGAAAAGTGTCTGCTGTGGGAAGCACAGGGAGGAGGTCAGTGTGTCCTGGATCAGAACTGCTGCCACTCTGCTCCTGGCCAAGGAGGGAGATCTCTCTGCCACAGAGAAACTGCACCAGCAAAGGGATCCCCCAGCCCTGCCTCGGTCCTGATCCTGCAGAACCCCGAGCTCCTCGCTCAGCTGAGCATCCCTGGCTCCTGCCAGCAGCACCAGTGCCCAGCCCAGCGCTTTGTTGAACTCCTTTCAGCCAAGGAAACTCCTTTCCTCCCCAGGCACTTCTCGGGCCAAACCAGCAGCCAGTCTCCGGCAACGCTCCCCCGACTGGAGAAGGTTATTTTGGAGAGTCTGTCGCTGGTTTTTTTTTTGGTTTTTTTTGCACTCTGAGTTCTGCACGGCACCGGTTTGGGATGGAAAAGCCTGGCAGCTGCCTGGGGCAGGGCTGCTCTGTGTCCCTCGGGGTGGCTGTCGGGGCAAGCATCCAGCGCGTCCCGGGGCAGTGCCGGGAGGTGAATGCCCAGCCCACGGATTGCCTCGCCCTAGCGCAGGATGCAGGGAGCAGAGCTGGACAAGGGACTCTCATCCAAATCCTAAATTTCCCTGGGAAAGTCCAGCACGAGTGCTCAGCGACCGTCCCGGGTGGGAAAGCCTCTCGCTGTCCATGCAGGTGCATCTTGTCTCAATTTACTGCGAGCCCCAAAGCAGCAAATAACATCTGCAAATCATTTCTAGCTCTCCTGCCAAAACCTGGGAGATAAAACCCGCTGTTGTCTGAGCCTGGCCAGCCGAGATTAATGCTGTACCTGCGGCAGCAGCAGCACCCACTGCCCCGGGGCTTTGGGGACACTGCTGTCCCTGGGGATTTTGGGGTGGCAGGACCCGAAGCTGCGGGGTTTGGCCGATGTGGAGTCCTGTTTTGGTTCTGCTCCGTGCTGCAGTTTGTTCTCGGGGCTGGTTGTGCTCCCATCGAGGCGATGGCATCGCTCCTGCTGATTTCACGGGGCCGGGCCGGGGCTGCGCAAGCTGCGCTGCCGCGGCCAGGGATAACACTGTGATTTATGGGAGCAATCAGTTGCCACTAGGAGCTGGGTAGGAATTTTCCGATGAAACGGGGATTGCGTCAGAAACCGCTGAGTCATCTCAACTGTTTCATAAAAAAAAAAGAAAAAAGTATATTAAAAAAAAAAAAAATCCTTTGGCTTTGATGAACTTTTGGTGAAGCACAGACTGAGTGTGTCTCGCCTGCTGCCGGCTCCCCTCGGGATCTGCATTCCCACCTTGTGGCATTCCTCCCCCAGGGCATCCCTGCAGCAGCACGGGGTGCGAGGTCACCCAGGGATGGCATCTCCTGGGGTTCCTCCTCCCGGCCAGCCCCAGGGCTGGGGGATGCCGGGGCTCGCAGGGACCCAGGCTGCTCTGGCATTTTCAATGTGAAATAATTCGATGCTTTTAAAACCTCTCGTGTTCAGACTTTTCCCTCCTGGTTGTTCCAAAACGGAAAGGGTTTTCTCCTGCATGTCTCGGGCTGGGATATTTTGAAATGCAGGAGTTGGGTGAACTCAAGTGCTAAATTTTCCCAGTGTCCTGGTCACAGCCAACCGATGGAAAATTGAAAGTTGCAAATCAACCTGGCTGGGTAAATTAGAACAGGCTGGCAGACATTTAGCCAAACAGAAAAGGAGACTTCATTTCCCATGTAAATTTTTTGGGACGGATTCTCTGTCACACAGACATCCCTGGGAGGACTGGGTCCAAATTAACAGCGCTGTGATTTCTGCAGGAGCTGTGCAGGAAACTGAGCCCCATGGTGGGGGGACAGTCACCTCAGATGGGTGCTCCTGGCCTGTGGCAAATGGTGCCAGGGCCGAAAGTTGCCATCAAAGCCCAGTGGGACAACCTGCAGTGATGGCCTTGAGCACAGTGCCCTGCTGGGAGCACTGGTTTGGCCCTGTGCAGGGAGGGAAGGAGGAGAGGCTGGAGCTGAAGCGTGCCTGGTGGGATGTAGGAATTCAGGTGGGCTGCTCAGAGCTGCTGGGATGTGCTGAGGAATGCACAGGAATGAGTGTCACCACATTTGACACGTACAGACCTCAGAACACAGACAGATGTATCATATATCAAATGTAGGTTGCACACGCTGTAGCTGTGCCCTTCTTCCCCCACAGGTTTTTCTCCCAGACATGCAAATACAGATCAGACACAACCTGTGCACGGCTGTCACTGAGCCAGGGGGTTTGTCCCCATCCAAAATGCCTCTTGATGTGCCCCAAACCAATTTTCTGACCCTATTTTCTGCGTGGCAGAAAACTGCTTCAAGCAGCAAGGCTGGCACTGAGCTTTACCAAACCAAAAGCGCGGGACCTTGAGGATTTGGTTCATTTTTCAGCAGCAAGTGAAATTAAAAGCCTGGCAGACCGTACCCAGCCATTCCCCCCGGCCATCCCAGAGGCAGGATGTGGCTGCACAATGCCCGTGGAGTTTTTTGGTGACCTGCGATGATGGGGTAGGGACAGCAGGTACCGTTCTGCCTCCCGAGGAGGGGAGCGCAGCATCCTCCGGGGGGTGCCCGGGGAGGGGGAAAGCGGAGCATCCTCCGGAGGGTCCCCGGGGACTGAGCAAAGCTCACCATCCTCCGGGGGTTCCCGGGGGGGACCCGGCGCTGCGTGGACCAGCGGGAACGCATGCGTGCGGTGCGGGCTCCCCCCGCCTGTGCTCCCCCGGTCTCGCCTCAGGAAACCGGCTGGCGGCCGCGGGCCGGCGCCGGGGGAGGCGAGGGGTTAACCGGGGTGGGGGCATCCCGGGCCGAGAGGTGTGAATTCCGCCCGCTCTCCCCCCTGCCTCCCCCCCGTCGCCGCTATAAGAGCGGCCGGCGCGGGCTGGGGGGAGCCACTGCGGCGGCTCCTCCTCGCTGGAAGCCCCGGCGCTTTTGGCTGCCCTTTGAAGTCGGAGAGGGAGAAGGAGGGAGGGAGCGTCTGGGGCCGCCGCTGCTCCGCTCCGCTCCGCTCCGCGCCGCCGCTCCCGTCCGGCCCCGGAGCATCGTCCTGCCCGGCCCCGGAGCATCGTCCTGCCCGGCCCCGGAGCATCGTCCTGCCCGGCCCCGGAGCATCGTCCTGCCCGGCCCCGCCGCAGCCAGGTACGGCCCGTCCCGTCCTGTCCTGTCCTGTTCCATCCTGTCCTGTTCCATCCTGTCCCGTCCGTCCCATCCCGGCCCCGCGGGGGTCGCGCCCCGCTGCTCGTTCCGCGGAGATGGAACCCCGCATCCCGGCCCCGCATCTGCACATCCCCGCATCCCCGCTCCACATCCCGGCCCCACATCTCTGCATCCCCACATCCTGGCCCAGCATCTAATCCCCTCATCCTCGCTCAGCATCCCCGCATCCCGGCCCCATATCTCTGCATCCCGGCCCCGCATCTCATCCCCGCATCCCCACATCCCGACCCCGCATCTCATCCCCGCATCCCCGCTCCGCATCGCCCGTGCGGGGCTGGCCCGGTACCGGCTCCGCGATGCTGCTCAGCCACATCCCTCCCCCACTTTCTTAATTTTCCCTTCATTTAAGCACGCCTGTAGGATAAACTCCGAGCGCGCTCTGGTATTGGCTCGGAGTCAGGAGTGTCTGGGAGCCTTAATGAGAACCAAGTGTAAGGCAAGGCTCAGCCACCTGTCCACGGGATCCCCGGCCAAGCGCTCTGGGCTCCCATTAATCAATGGATCTGCCTCTTGGAAAGTCTCTTTAGCATGCTGGACCTCTCCCCCAGAGCGATTGCAGAGCGGATTTGGGGACCTGGAAGCCCTCCGGTAATTTTTCTAAGCCAGACAGCAGAGCAGGGCTGGTGTTGCTGGCAATTCTGCGATTTCAAAACGGCTACAAAAACCTTTGCAAGGAGAAAAAAAAAAAAAACCGAATCAAACAAAAATGAGTAGGAAAGAAGCTCTTTATATTGCAGGTCTGCAGTCCTGCCCTCTCTCCCCAGGAGCAGCACCTCTCCCACCCCCTGCTTCCCGAAGACACTGCCTAGCTGCTTTTCAAGGGAAATTAGCTTAGGGGAGGATATTTTTTCTTTCTTTCTCCTCACAGACATGAGCTGCTTTGATTGCCTGGAAGCATGATTTCCTGAAACCTGCTCCTTTCTGGCTCTTGCAGGGAGGTTCACAATAAAACGCATTGTGGTTTTGAGCTGGGTTTTATTTAAGAAAATGCCATTCTGGGTTATTCTCTTTCATGAGGCAGATGGAGAAGGAGATGAAAGGCTGACACTTGGGATACTTCATTTCTGCTCTTTAATTGTGGGTTGTGTCTTTTCTATAAGAACAGGCGTCTTCCCTGGGAACCGAGGGGAACTGGAGTGGAACAAATGAAAAAAAAAAAAGGAATAATGGCTGTTAATTGCATTTTTTTTGTTTTTTATTTTGAAGCCTTTCATCTCATTCTTCCAGGAGCAGTGCTGTAAATGAGGATATTTAAATGCACTGCTTTTATAGATCCAGGAACACTTTTGGCTACTCACTGTGCAGTGCTCGCTTCGGTGTGAGCCAGGCTCTGTTCCAAGGCAGGCTTGGAGCAAAGTCAGGTGCAGCCACTGGAAACCAGTGCAAAACTGTGGTTTGACAGATAAAAACCGAGCTGGGAACTGAACCTGCACCACGCTGATGCTTCTATTAATTAATTAAAACTTCAGGCTCAAGTCCCTGCAGTCACTGGTGTCACAGAGCTGTGGAACCCAGGCAAGGCAGTCCCTGCTGCTGGCCATGGGGCTGGGGGAGCTGTGCTCAGTGCAGTGTTTGGTTGCTTTCTAGGATGAAGATATCCAAGTGGAAGTGGAGCAGCATCTCTGTCAGTGCTCAGTTGCAGCTCAAGGGCACCCTGGCCCTTCTCCTTGTGGGCAACGCTGTCTTTGTCATAGCTCAGGTAAGGGTATCGTGGTTTTGGGAGGACTCTGGGCTTTGAAATGCTCTGCCTGGGATGGAAACCCCCTGGGATTGCAGAGCTGCTGTGTGCATGCACCAGATCTCCAAATATTGTGAGGACATCTGGCTCACCTTCACTCTCTAGTCTGGGCTTAACCCAAGTTGTCCCTTCCATGGCTGAGAGCGTTCCCAGAGCATTTCAGGGACTCTGAAGGGCCGTGCCCTGCTCTTGGGTGAGCATCACTCCTTGCTCCCTGCAGTGGCTGGAGCTTTCATTTACTTTGCAGGCAATATTTGCAGCTCCTTTGCCCTCTGATGCACGGCCACAACAGGGGGTGGGAGGTGGGGGTGTCAGGGACCCTCCTGAAGTGACAAACCCGTGCTGCAAACAGGCTCCTCCAGCCTGCTGGCATCCACTGACCTGCTCTCCTGCTGCAGAGGGGTTTTGCAAGGGTTTCTTGGAGCTTTCAGCTGCAGCTGGCTCCCCAGCTCCCTGAATTCTCTGTGGAGCAGGAGTCAGAGAGCACCAAAAGTCTCAGAGAGTTTAGGGTTGTTTGGGAGCTCGGTTTTGCCAACTGAGCGAAACAATGAGAATTTCCTTTCCTGAGGAATCCCAAATATTGCCACTTCATTCCAATTTTGTAATGAAAACACAATTGCAGGAATGCAGGGATGGAAACCTCAGGCTTGACCTCAGCTGGAGAAGGCAATGCCTGGGTCGAGTGGGGCAGGCTGGGAGGGGAGGGTGCCCTCGGTGTCCCCACACAGGCTCTGAGCTCTGGATGGGATTCCTGCTTCTCTTCCCTCCCCCGTGCTCCCAGCAGGACCTGACACAAACGTCCAACAGCCTGGAGGAGGGCTCAGATGTCACTGCTTACTGGTGGGGAGAGTGGACCAAGTGGACAGCGTGCACCAGGACCTGCGGGGGAGGTGTCAAATCCCAGGAGAGGCACTGCCTGAGGCAGAGGTACAGCACCCCCGGGATGGGGACAGGTCCCCAAAGGTCACCCCTCAGAGAGAAGCACTGATGGAAATGTCTGGCAAGCCCTGCTTGAGCAGGAGGTGATTTCCTGAGCTTTGGGCATCCCTGCAGGAGCAGCAGCTGATTCCTGTGCTGGAGTTTCTCCAGAGGGGCAGCAGGCACAGACTGAGCCTGTTCTGGAGGCTTTGGGGCACAGCAGCCAGGACTACCTGGGGACCCCGAGGCCATCTGCTGTGTGCCTGGGCAGTGTGGGTGCCAAAAACCACTTTATAAAGCTTGTCCCCAGCCCCTCATCCCATGATACCTTCTGGGACAGTTGATGATGCAGGTGACAAAGCCACAGATACCTTTGCTACCAGCCCCAGGGAGACTGGCACATCTGTGTGGCTCTGCTGTGTGGGCACTGACCTTACAGAGGCAGAGAGTAAATACATTTAAACAGGGGAAAATGATTTCTGCCCCCATCTAACCCCCATTTCTTTATTCAGAAGGAAGTCAGTGAGTGGGCTGGCTAATAAAACTTGCACTGGAACATCCAAACGATACCAGCTCTGCAAAGTCCAGGTAAGGATATCCTTTGTCTCGTTGGGAAAGTCATGGCTGGCATTTCTGGGTGCCTTGGAGAGGGGACTCCATTTGTCCTGCAGCTGGGACCCTGTTGCCCTGCAAGCAGCTGGGGGATCCCTTCTTTGGTGCCCATCACCAGTGTCTGGGCTTTGGGCATTTTGCCATAAAAACCAAAGAGTGGCTCTGGTGACAGTTCCCAGGGGGTTCCTGCAGTGAGGGGAGGAAGAGGAGGAGGAGGAGGATGTGGCCCTGGCTGGGGAAGGTGATGGAAACACTCCTTGCAGCTGGTGGTGATGTGCCAGAAACCTTTCCTGCGCTTTGTTTTGGTCAGGATGTTAATGTATCCCATTCTAGGAGTGCCCTGTGAATGGAAGGAGCTTTCGAGAGGAGCAGTGCTCATCATTTAACTCCCATGTGTACAATGGCAGAACGTATCAATGGAAACCTTTATATCCTGGTAACAAGACATTCTTTGTGTGTTTCATAATACTCAGCCAAATATTTTGATAGTTATGATGCTGCAGCCCGCAGGAAGGCTCCTCCTCTGCTGTTTTAAAGTGGTTTTTCAGAGGCACAATCAACTATCTCCCAAGTTCAAAGGCTTGTTTGGCAGCTGCAGGGTAGCTTGAAAATTAAATAACAACATGAATTCATGTCTGTAGGCTGTGTTGGTCCCTGCTCCCAGGGACCAGAGGCTGCAGGAGGATGTGAGGGTGATGGGTTGTGCTGGTGGGGACAGCCAGGCTCACCCCAACAAGTGTCCTTTGAGCCAGGGCCACTGCTGGCTGTGCTGTTTCCAGGGATATTTGGTCTCTCCCACGCCCTCTGTGTGCTCTGTCAAATGTCACCGAGATGCAGCCGGTCACTTCGGTCATCTGGGGTGAGCAAGAACTGCAGGAACAACTTGGGACTCAGAAATTGAGATTTTATTGAACTTTTGGGCACTGAACTCCCATCAAAATCAAGCATTAAGCACAAGCCATGGAGGAGCTTTAGAGCTACTGGGAAGCCAGGACCCTTCTCCTGAGGAGGCTCCTGAGCTCAGGTTCTGCAGATTTGCATTTGGATCCCTAAAAATACAGATGGGATCTGCTGCAGCTTTGTTTTAGGGGTCTCTGTACATACCCAAGAACAATTATCTTAATCAAATGAATTTCCCTGTGTACCAAGCCCCTGGCTCAGGGTCAGCAAGGTAGAACTTGGCCCGTGAGCTCTTTCTCCTTGGTGGCTTTTGTCCCTTGAAGGTGACAATTTCCTTAAATATTTGCTGTTCAAGCTGACTCACCAGAGATGTTGCAGGAATTGTTTTGTGTTTAAGCAGAGTTCCTCTTGCTCTTAGAGGATTTGAAACAAAATATTTTGACACTGATGCTGCCTTGCTTGGGTGTGCAGGCCAGTGGGTCTCAGATTGCTCAGGAGTTGGTGGAGACAAATGCTTGGCATTGGGTTCTGATGCAAATATGTGTTTTCAATCTTCTTCTTGTGGACATTTTATAATGTGGGATTGCTGTGCTGGTGGGTGCTGCCAGCCAGTTGTTGTCTGCAGGAAGCAAAGGGTGAATTAAGACCATTTTGGGTGGGTGTTTAGGGAGAAATTACAGATTATAAAATGCTCTGGGTTGCCATGGTTTTGAATGTGGTCTTACATGTGTATTCCCAACAATATATCTGTAAATTCAACTCGTGTATCAAGTGCTGCTAAGTGAACATGCCTGTTTTTGTGTAATGCACATGAATCCTTGCACAAAGCAGTGCTGCTGCCTCAGTGCCTGCCCCAGGCTGGTGCTGATGATGCCCCTGGCACCCCTGGGACATCTTGTCCTGCCAGCCTGTGACAAGGCTGTCACACTGTCCCAGTGCCATCTCCAGTCTGTGCTGAAACAAGGGATGGCAGCTTCTGAACTCTGACTGCTCTGCAGTAGTGCTGCTGTTGTTTAGCTTGGCAGAGATTCACTGGCTTGGGTAGGATGAAAGTTGTGGTGTTTCTGCTGTTTTTGAATCTCTCTTTATATCCTTTCCCCTCAGATGACTATGTTCACATTTCTAGCAAGCCCTGTGACCTTCATTGCACCACTGTGGATGGTCAGAGACAGTTAATGGTTCAGGCCAGGGATGGAACATCCTGCAAATACACGGATTTCCGAGGGGTTTGCGTGTCTGGAAAATGTGAGGTTGTTAAACATTATAGCAAAAATATTGTTCGTAGCATTCAGAGGATCGCAGTGGGTGCGACGTTTGCCTGACCCTCAGTGCTCTGTCTGTGCATTTTTTAGCCCATTGGCTGTGATGGCATTCTCTTCTCCACCCACACCTTGGATAAATGTGGAGTTTGCCAAGGAGATGGGAGCAGCTGCACCCACGTAACCGGCAGTTACCGGAAAGGAAATTCTCATCTTGGTAAGGCTTTGGGGACTGAGGGCTTGAGTGGAGAGGGCTGGCTTTAAAATGTACTTTTTTTTTTTTTTATAAATTGCTTTTAGGTCTTATCAACTGCCCAGCTTCAGTTTTTCCCACGTGTTCTATATGTGTTGATGCCACTTGTGATTCTGGGCAGAGAAAACCTTCTTCTAAAAAAAATCAAAACAACCTCAAACAGGAAATTTGGGTGGTGTTTGTCAGACACCAGAGGTCTCTGATGATGAGTGGTGTGAAAGGGTTATGCAAGAGGCTGGTATCTATTTTAGTCTTTTTTAGTCATTTAGCCAAAAACAGGACACTCATGACCCTGTAAGACTAGAAATAAATGATTTGTAATAACAGGAAGCAACAGTATCTTGAAAGACCAGGATTTCAAGAGTCTGTGTGATGTAAAGCAGCTGAACCTACATGTCCTAAATATAACAATCTAATTCAGGAATTATGATTAATGCTCTCTGAGATGGAGCAAACAGCAGGAACTTCAGGGCTGTGGGAGGACTTGTCCTGTCCCATCTCTTGTCTGGTGTTCAGCAGAGGGGAGTCAGAGGAGAAACCAGCTCCCCTCTCCAGCTGGGGTTTTGGGAATACTGGTTAATTCAGGGATCAATACTGAACCACACAACAGCTTCTCTAGCTTATAAAACATCTACAGATGTATTTCCTTACACCAATTTAGATAAACATGATATTTGTGCATGTAAAAATTGAATCCTTTCCCCCCTTGGGTGTGTTTTTCCTCCATCAACCAGCACACACAATCCCCACATTTTTCTTTTCTATTCCCGATAAGCTCCTGTTTGCCGCTGAAAACACGAAGGGTTGGGGTTTTTCAATCCATAGCTCATTAAAAACCTGGGTCCAGGCCAGCTTGTTTGATAGATTGCAGCTCTGCCTGAGGAGGGCTTCGTTCAGATCCCTGGTTACAAAGATCCTCTCATTAATCCGTAGTTTCCCGTAGGCTATTCCCTGGTCACGCACATTCCCGCCGGAGCGAGGGATATCCAGATAGTGGAACGGAAAAAGTCTGCAGATGTTCTGGGTGTGTATAACCTCTTGGTACTTCCCTAGGATGCATGCCTATGCTGTCTTAATGCTTTTTCCAATGCTGGTTTTGTCATAGAATCCCTGAATATCCTGAGCTGGAAGGGACCCACAAGGATCAGTGAGTCTGTTTGATGCAGACATGAGTTAAAGCAATGTAAATTAAAGAAATTAAAGTTAAAGCAATGTAAATGAGCTAAATGCAATGTAAATCTGTGTTGTCCAAGCCAGGGTGCTGCTCCTCTCTGCAGTCCAAGCACCTGGGCTGTGTTTGTCAGCACTTTGCTTTAAAGCAGGAACTGTTGGTGGATATTATTGGGATTTCAGTGGGCTGTGGCAGCCCTGGTGCTGGATCACAGATGGCCAAGTGACTTCACCTCCCTCGTGATGCCCTTACCACTGCCCTGCTTGGGGAATGTGCAGTGACAGCAGCACCAGGGGGATGGGACCTGCACGTGGCCTTGCTGGAGTGTTGGTGACCACACACCCGTCCCATGGGGTGGTGACAGAGCTGCTCAGGAGCAGTGTGGAGAAATCCAGACTTGCCAAAGAGAAGCACATTTGCTGCCTCAGAGGTTTGTGGCCTCTGAAGGGTGGCTGTCCCATCCCTGCAAGTGTTCAAGGCCAGGCTGGATGGGATTTTGAGCAGCTTGGTCCAATGGAAGGCGTCCCTGCAGGGTGGGATGAGCTCCAAGGTCCCTTCCAATGCAAACCATTCTTGGATGATTCTATGGATGTGGTTACCAGTTCCTGGGCTAGCTTGGGGCAACCTGGGCCTCTGCTGGCTCAGCTCAGGGGGCATCAGCTCCTGCCCTTGTTCACCTGCCAGTGCTCTCTGCAGAGCTGGGGCTGCTCGATGTCCCTGCTGGGCTGGTGCCAAGGGGGTGGCAGCATCCAGGGTGAGGTGAGCCACACAATGTGGGGTTTGCAATGTGGAGGGACACATGGCCCAGAGCTCTGGGCACATCCTCACAGGGTGTGTGCAGCAAACAGGTGACAATACATTGCTATGTAGGAAAATCTCTTCTTTTATTGCTGTGACACTGATTTTATCCCCTGAACGAACCAGGGGCAGCATCCAGAGCTTCGCCCTTGCATGTGATGACACTGTCTGCTCTCTCTCCCTTGAAGCTGTGGCTGATGAAGCTGGGTACTATTTCTTCAATGGGAACTATAAAGTGGACAGTCCAAAGAACTTCAACATTGCAGGCACGGTGTTCAAGTACCGCCGGCCCATGGATGTGTACGAGACTGGCATCGAGTACATTGTTGCCCAGGGACCCACAAATCAAGGGCTGAACATAATGGTGAGCTTGATTTCTCATGTTCTCATGGTGGGGAAGAGAAAATCCACCTTGGATTGAGGAAGGGGTGAGCTTGGGAGAAGAGTCCTGCCAGGGTTTCACGTGAGGAGGGGGGAGTGGGAGGAGTGACTCTGCCCAATTCCCAATTCCTTACCCAGCCCTATTTTATTGTGTCAGTGCTCTTGGGTTCAGGCAGGGCTGTGAGTGGTGAATGTGGGCTTGGTAACTCCTGTCTGCAGAGAGAAGATGCCTCAGGCACTGTGAGGGGATTTCTCTTCTGCTCCATGGCATTTTTATCCGAGTTACCTGGCAGAAAAAGCAAAAATAAAAAACTGGGCCAGAGAGCTTAGACAAGTGCATAAACCTTAAACCCCAATTCTTTCTCGAAAGCAAACCATGTAAAACCAGGTATTTGGAGAAAAGTCACTTAATTTTCTCCTGGGCAGCCAGCCAGAGCCCAGCTCCTGACATCTTCCATGCAGCCCCAGGCTCCTCTGGAAGGGGAGGAGATGCTTGCTTGGTGCTTACAAAGCATTAGACCACTGTGAGGTGGTGTCAGCTGGGAGTCCCCAGCCCCTGTGGGGTGTATCAGCTGCAGGGGAAGGTGTGCTCCTCATCAAGCCACAAAAAGTGGCTTTGCAATGATGGTTTTGTGAGGTGGCTGCCCCAAACCTCTGGTCACTCAGTGGCTGAGGGGGAAGTGTGACCTGTGGCTCCTGAGCTGGGGTTAATCCCAAATAACTCTTGGGAAATGGTGCTGGGCTCCAGCAGGAAGAAGTTGGCGCTATGAAAGGAAAACAGAAGTAGCAGAAGTGATGCTCCCCAGCTGTCAGGTCCAAGATGAATCCCGCGCTTCGCGTGCCACAAATTCCCTGCACCCGCTAATAACCTGATTTCTTTGCTAGGTCTGGAATCAAAATGGCAAGAACCCATCCATCACTTTTGAATACACTCTCCTGAGGAAGCCACACTCAAAAAATCTGCAGCCCATCTACTACACCTTCTCTGAGTCGGAGAGCGAGGAGAGCCGGGAGCTCGATGGGGACGTGCCACTGGGCTTCATCCAGCACAATGCAACCTATTTTGGGAAAATCTCCAGGGAAAGGATGGACTTGGAGAACCAGGTGTTTGGAAGGCAGGACACGGAGGAAGATTTGAACTTGAGCAAAGGTCAGGAAACCAATGAGGTCTATGAAAGAGCAGAAACAATTGACTGTGAGCCAAAACTGAAGGGCAAACAACCCCAAGGTAAGGAGGAGACTTGGGCCTCACTGTTCTGCTTCTCAGAGCTCTTGTTGAGAAATGCTCTGTTTGTACCTCTGGTGGTTCTGCTGGTTTGTGTTTTGGAAACCTCGGAAAGTTCTTTTAAAACTCTGCTCACAAATCCTCTTTGCCCTTCAGATTCTGGTTTCTGGTGGGGGCGTGCGGGGGGTGGACACTGGGTGAGATCTCCCTGCTGGTGCCCTGCTGTGCTTTGCCTCATGCCAAGGACAGGAGGGAGCCCTGGGTGCACAAAACTCCCCATCACAACATCCCCCATCCCCTCCCACCCCTCCCAAACCCCCAGCAACCCCTTCCCATTGGAGTCCCTTGGGCATCCCACCCCCAGCGTGCCTGGGGTGCCTTCCCAGCATGGCTGCATGGGCTGTGGGGCAGGGAGGGCACCTTCCTTTCACCTCTGCTATTGCTTTGGGCAGTGCTGGCGGGTGCTGAGCTCCCCTCTGGCCACACCATAGCAGGATGAACCCCCCATGAGTTCAAACCCCCAACCCCTGCCCTCCCACCCCCGTGTGGCTGCTCAGGCGCGTCCCCGCTGCTCCGGGCTGCTTTTCCCTCCCAGCCTCGATGCATTTTGTGGTTGTCACTGTGGTTTCCCCCCTGTTGGCTCCAATCTAGATTCAAACGTAACCAGGTCTACTTACCAGACAGACCATGACGACAGAGACCTCGAGGCCAGGCTCAGCTCCAGCGAGTTCCTCCTGGAGAACGCCATCACCGACAAGCTGCTGGGCAAGAGCTCGGACTCCAAGGAGCTGCTGCTCAACGTGACCGTCAACAGCATCTTCGCCCAGGGAGACCCAATCAACTCGGTGGGGTCGCCCATGGACAGCCTCTACGTGGACTACGAGGACGGCGACGGCCTCGTCACCTACTCGCTCAACAGCACCTACATGGAGCTGAGCAATGGCAAAGCCACCAACGGCTCCGCAGAGACGCCCTTCCCAAACGCCACCGTCACCATGAGCAGCCCCCAAGGGAACAGAACCCACAAAGCAAGGTAGGAGTCATGCATTTAGTTACAGTAAATCCAATTTGTTGCATGGTTTCCACCTCTTTGGAAGCAGGAGGTAAGTGGGGGTGGGATGGTGGAAATGTTCTGTTGGGAGTTGATTTGGAAGGAAGGGCCTGAGGTTTGGGAGCAGGAAGTCATGAGAGTGTTGAAGCAAGAGGAAAACTCCATGTGCCCCTTGGTGGGCATGTCAGGAAGTCCATGCTGATGTTTGTCAGCTGGGGCCTTGCTCTGCTGTCACAGCTTCTTATCAGAGCCATGGCCATGAAGAAACCTCTTCCTTCTGCCTTCTCTTGATGTCCTGCTCCGACCCCCAGCCCCTTCCTCCGAGTTCTGATGCAGCAGAAGTTGGTCCTGGCCCCTTTTCACCCACCCTGTTGAGTGCCAGCCACGATCCTCCTCACTTGGGATGGCAGGAATATGCTTCCAGCAGCTCCCAGGCATGGCCCTGCCTCTGGGAACTCCACCAGGTCCTGCAGGAACAGCCTGGGTTTGTTGCCTCAGCAGCTGCAGAAGCAGCTCAGGGACTCACAGCTTGGACAGGAAAATCCAAAGCTCAGCAGTAGCAGCTCACTGATTGATTGATGCTGGGACCAGCACCTCAGGACTCCTTTAGATGACTGGTTAGACGGGAAGTGAGGAGCTAAAGAAAGGCTTCATGTGACTTTAGCAGCAGATTTTGCTCTGGGGAAGAGTGGAAAGAGGTCTTGGGTAGGTGCTGATCCCCAAGATCAATATCTATCAGCTTTTGAAGTGTCCCAGGGCTCTGTGGGAGCAGCCTTGATTCCCAGCCCAGAACTCATTCCCTTCACTGGGGGCTGAGAGGGGCCAGTGCCCACAGCAGCAAGTAGCCCTCCAAGTAGCCCTCCCTCGTGGTCAGCCACAGGAGAGCACTCCCTGGGCAGCCTGAGCTGAAACTGGAGCCTTGGCAGAATCCAGGTCCCAGAGGCATTGGGATTTGGGACCCACTGTGCATCCCCATGGCACCCCAGCCTCCTGTCAGCCTCCTCCTGGATCTGTAAAACACAAAATAAGATGCTGAGCTTGAGGAGATGCAAAGCCCTGAGCAGATGCTCACTCTGGTTAGAGTTATCTGGATTCACCCACAACTTCCACTGTGTTATGCTAAAGACACTCATGCTGAAGAAAACGGCCATGCAGCCAAATGGATCAGCAAACTCCTAATGATAGAATGTGAAAATGTTGCCAAGGGCTTGAATCTATCATTTCTCCCCGTGCCTTGGCTTGGGAGAACTGCCTCCAGCTGCCAAAGCAAGGATTTCATCCATCCCCTGACAGAGAGGGCAGTGCCCTCAGCTCCCCTGCCCTGGGCAAGGAAGGGACTGCCCTGGGCCCAGCACACCCCCTGTGTGCCCTCAGCTGTACCCCAAAACTCTCCCCCAGCAGCTGTGGGATGGGGGCAGTGCTTTCCTGCCTCCTGGGAGCACAGGGAGCTTTAACACTCAGGGCAGCTTGGCTTTTACAGGACAATCACAGAGCGCTGTGGCTCCAGGGCAGCTTTGTTGGGTGCTAAAAAGCTCCTTGCACTGTCCCTATGATTTAAATCCCTTCAGGAATGCCACCCAGCACTGGCATCTTTTTCCACCTGTTCTTCCCTTGGTTTTGTTCTACAGCATCCCCTCTTCTCCCCACTCTGTCGCTAATAAATATAAACTTCTCAGATGAAAACACTGATATCCAGACAATTTTTGCACCAGCCCAAAGGCTGAGAGATGCTCAGGTCCTTTCTGGCTCCATCCTTTGCTGGTGAGGGGCTGAAAGACCAGTGCAGGCAGACTGGGCTGGGGTGCCTCTGTTTGGAGACAAAAAGAAGAGGGAGGAAGAGGAGAAGGCAACAAAACCACTTGCACTCACTTCCAGAGGGTGGGATGGGCTGTGTCAGCACAGCCTGGCTGTTCCCAGCCCTTTATTGCTTCCTCCACATTTTAATTTATTTCCTCAAGCCCAGCTGCTGTTGTGACACTGATCACTAACCTGGATCTCCAGGGTGGGAAGGAGGGATGAGGAGCTCCAGCTCAGCCCTGGGGCCAGGATTGATGCTCCTGCTGGCACCAGCACTGTGGGATAAAGCCCCTGGTGACAGTGGGATGTGGGGCTGGAGTTGTCCCACCAGGAGGGAGGGAGCTGAGGGCACAGCCAGAACTGTGCTGGAGGAAAAGGGATGGGACACAAAGAGAATCTCTTGTCCTGGAGTGAGGCAGAGTGAGGAATTCCCATCCTTGGGAAAGGCAGGGCCCAGTCTGTTATTGGGGTCAGCCTGGTTCTGGGGGCAGTAGCTTGGACTTGAGAGCTCCCAAATCCTTCCCAAGGTCAGCCTGGGCTGGATTGTGCCTTTTTGCTCATTTTCATTCCCTGTCAGTGACCCAGCAAGGGCAGCTCAGCTGTCTGGAGCCAGTCTGGGGCAGGGCTGTTGGAGGGGAGCAGGAATAGAGGTACCAGCTCCAGGAGCCCCTTGCACAGTGTGAGCTGTCCTGTTCCCTCTATGGAAACAAACCCAGCTGGGATGGATGCCTTGCTGCCTCTTGTGCTGCTTTTCCTCCCCTGGAGCACCTAAAAACCTTCCTGGGGTGTGCTGGGACAGATCCAGGCACCCTCTATCCCAGTGTGCAGCCAGGGCTTAGAAACAAAAACCGAAATAAAGCACAGAAATGGGAGCCAGGGGCTGTGGATGCTGATCTGTGGTGTTTGTCTGCGTTATTTCTCTACTCTGGGAGCTGTTTTGGGAAAAGGGGCAGCCCAGAACTCAGTTAAGGGTAATTTTTGGTGCTGTATGTTGCTTGAAAAGCAAATTAAAAGCTTGGGAAGCAAATGCGTGACTTTATTACTTAGCTCATAATAAAGAGGAAAATTAAAATAAAAGAGAAAACGCCCCCAGTCTCGTTGGACAATGGGCTGCTGTCTGCATTTAGAGGAGAACAAAGTGACAGTTCTGTCTCTGCTGGAAATGAGCTGAAAATGTCTGATTCCTCTGGAAAGATCTCGTCCCTGGGACCTTGTCATGCATAGAAGCTCTTTATTTAAGATCACATACACTAAAGGGACACTGTTGAAAGATTTACTGTCCTCAGATGTGGGATAAAGATTATTTTGAAGATTTTTCTTCCTTTTCAAGACAGAGGAGTGCTGGTCACAGGATAACTTGGTGTTTGCTTTCATGCCTTGGAGGGTAGGATGTAGACTGCAGGATCTAGGTAATATTTCCAGGCAAATTAAAGTACAAAAAGCAGATGTTGACTGTGTTTTAATGACAAATGTCATTTGTGAGCCCTCTCCTGGCTGGGTGGCAGCTGGTGGCACAGGGCAGGGATCAGGAGCTGGTGTGGGTTCCCAGGCAGAGCTGCTGTGGCAGATAAAACATTATTTATAGTGAGCTGAGGTTGTTGTGTTTCCACCAAAAAAAAAAAAAAAAGTCACATTCATTTCAGTTCCATTTCAAGAGCAGGAAGTGACCATTTGCCAAACTGACAGAGGCAAAATCAACAGGGAAAAGGAGATTGTTGTTGTTTTTAATCCTTCTGGAGGCTCAGTGCTGGCGGTGGAAGGAGGGTGGGTCGGAAAGGGAACGGCTGGATTCTCAACAGTGTCCTTTTAAAGGTTCATTTGATAGGCTGGACCTCAACCTTTTCTTGCAAACAACTAAATCAGGCAATTTCAGAGCTTCTGCTGCCTAGAAATCATACAAGCTGCATATCCTGCCAGGCCAGAGACAACTGGATGTGAGGATCCAACCTTGTACACTATTCCAGTGTAGCTGTTTCAAGGGTTTGGACGAAGGTATGAGAACATTTTGTTGTAAAGGTGCAGTATCCCTGAGCATCCCCCCTCCCAGCACGGGGAGCAGCTGCAATTCCCACTTGGCTCAGTGTTGTTTCTCACACCAGGCTGCCTCTGTGACTCCTCTCCCCGTGGCATTTTGTGTTTGAGAAATGTAAATTCTGAATAAAAATCAGACCAAAAACCAGAGTGGCAAAATCAGTGGGCTTTGAGGGGCCTGTGCTGGCTTTTGGAGATTGGAGCAGCCAAAAAAATCTCTGCTGCACTGAGCAGCACCAGTGGGTTTGCCCAGCCCTGGAGACACAGGGGAGGAGATACTGCACCTTTAGTCACTGTGTGCCGAGGGCCAGGTGTATTTGAGCAGAAAATGCAAACTTTGTTAAATTCTGAACTGTTTCTACTTGTGGGTATTTTTATCCCATTCTCTCTATTTCTAGACAGTGGAAGCTCTGCCTCTAACCGGGCTGGGGATTCTACTTGGGGCTCAGGACAGGTATGTTGTGAAACTAAAACAAATTAAAAATTGATTCAAACGAACGAACCTCCCGAAAAATCAGAACAACCAAACCCAACCAAAGCCAAACCAAGCACATCCCCTCCCAAACCCAAACCCAACCGAACTGCAGCCAGATGTGTGTGTCTGTCGTGGGCTGTCACTGCTCGCCTTGTAAATGCCTTTTTTTTGTTTTGTTTTGTTTCTTTCTTTCTTTTTTTTTTCTTGTTTTTTTTCTTTTTTTTTTTTTTGTTTGCTTATCGCTAGAAACAGATTGAAGTTGTCAAAAAAGGGCCAAGGTGTGAGTGCTGCTGACATGTACAGGTGGAAGCTCTCCTCCCATGAACCCTGCAGCTCTACATGCACCACAGGTAGTTATGAGAAGCAGCCAAATTCTGCACAGCCTGCTGAAATCACCTGGTGTGTGAGTCCGTTTTCTGTCTGTGAGGGATGGGAAGGAGCTGGTGGTGCCCAGGGGATCTGTGAGCTCTGCTCTGGGTGCAAAGGTGGGGAGAGGAGCTGGGGGCTGAGCATGCAAAGCCCACAACCTCTCAGGTGTGTTGAGGATCAGGATTTGGTGCTCAGAGTGTCCATCACCCCTCCAATCATCCTCCCAGTGGGAAGCTCTGAGCACTGCCTTCACTTCCCACCACTTTGTGTCCCCCTGGGGCTCAGCAGCATCCCCAAACCTGTGCTGAGCCTCCTTTTTTTTTTCCCTTTTCCTCACCTTTTTGACAGCTTCAAGGGGTTTGAAAAGCTCAGCTGCTTCCCTGCAGAGAGAAATTTTAAAGATTGTTCAGCTCTGGCAGGAAACACAATAGCATTTGGCTTTTTGATTATGTTTTGTTTCTCCCACTCCTTCTACCCTGGAGCCTGAGCTCAGCTGCGAGGGTGTAAATCTGGAACAGTGACAGAGATGCCAGGGATATTGAAACTGAGCCTCTATTCTTCAGGCAGAAATTCCCTCTTTTTTGCATAAATTCCTCCCTTTTTTCCCCCCTGAAAAGCTCCAAGGCACCTGATCTCCCCACTCAGCCCTGGGTTAGGGGGTCCTGTGGATCCCTTGGGGTGAATCAGGCGTGTGGGTCGTGCTCTTGTCTGTGCTGCCCCTGAAATTATCCAGAGCCTGCAGAGCTTCTGGAATTAAAAAGAGGGAAAGGAGTGGGAGAGAGGAGTTTACAGTCTCAGGGACATCTCTCAAAAGATCAAATGCAAGGATTTTACATTTTAAGCATTTGCCTCGTGCCTGCAGCAGCAGCTTTGTGAGCCATCCCTTTCCCCAAAATCCTGTCATTTTTGACTTCTTTGATCCCCTCTGAGCAGATTTCTCCCTTGGCTGGGCCAGCCTGCTCTGCCCTGGTTTGCAGCAAGCCAAGAGAGGTTTAACTCAAATTTCTCCCTCCTCGCTGCCTTTTCTCGCTGACATATCGCAGAGAGGCAAGGCCATGTCAAGAGCTGTAGATCTTTTTTTAGTTTCATGTAAACCATATGTTCCCCAGAGCTGCAATTCTTGTTACCTGCAGCCAGAGCAGCCTCCTGGTCCCCAGCCAGGTCCCAGAATGGACTTCCCAACATTTACTCTGGCACGGGAGGCTGTGGGGGGAAAGGACTCGCTCTGACAGCGCTGGCTGCTGCAGCTTTGGAGGGGGAGCAGGAGGGGCAGCACCTTCCTTGCCAAACTCCAGGATCCCTGCCTTGGCCTGGAGCTCTGGATGCACCTGGGGAGCACCTGGTGTGATGCACAGGGAGAGTGGGGGGATGGAGTGGGCTGGGGGCTGTTTGCTGTCGCCTCCACCCAGCAGCCTGGCAGGGCTGAGTGTTTCCTATAAAAATGTGTTAGTCATATATTGGTTTTGGTGGCAGGCCCTGGCAGGGGTGGCCATGCCCTCCTTTGAGCTGGCCAAACTCAACCACACTGCTCAGGCTGGTGGGGTGGCCACTGAGATATTCCCTCCCACCCCACGGGACAGAAAATCCAACTCGCTGCTTTCTAAAGGGAGGAAATGTTGAGAAATGCAGATAAATACAGAAAAAAACCAGAAAGGAGTTTGGATGTGCAGCTGACCAAGCAGCCTGCTGTGTGTGTGTGCTCTCTCTGCCCCAGGGGTGATGTCCACATATGCCATGTGTGTTCGCTACGATGGGATCGAGGTGGACGACACCTACTGCGATGCCATGACCCGCCCCGAGCCCATCCACGAGTTCTGTGCTGGGAGGGAGTGCCAGCCAAGGTACCCCTGCACAGGGCACTGCTGCACTCTCTGTGCTTTCTCTGCCCTGGCTGTCTTTGTGGGAGGGTTGGTGTGGATTTGGGAGGGCAGCAGGGATGGCTTTTAGCACCCCTATCCCTCCTCCCTTAATTCCATCAAGAATTTCCTCCTGAGCGCTTTTAGGTTAAAACTTTCATAAATCCTGGCAGAGTTGGCACCTGGGGCTGTCCAGCTTCAAGCAGGGCAGGCTCATCCTGGCACATGGAGTGAATTGGGTGGAGGAGCTGGGCTTGCACACTGTGCCACAAACCCAGCCCTGTGATCCCTTCAGCATCCCAAACATCACTGAGGTGTGTTGGGGCATGAGCTGGTGCAGAGAGGAACTTGTGCTGGGGGAGTCCTTTGGAAATTTTTCCTTCTGATGTGGCTCTGAATGCAAACAGTGAGCACAGGCTGGAACCAGGCTGGCCAGAGCCAGGCTGGCCAAGCCTCACTGTCCAGCTCTGGACAAGTCTGGGGAGTCTGGGGGGTTTGCAGCTCAGAGGGTTTGGGCAGGACAGAGCCCTGCCTGGCAGAGGGAGGGGATTGTCCCACTCTGGTCTGTGCTGGAGCAGCCTCTGCTCGAGCCCTGGGTGAAGTTTTGGGTGCCACCATAGGAAAAAGTGGTAAGGGAAGGCTGTGAAGGTGGTGGAGGGTGTGGAGGGGCCTTACAAAGAGCAGCTGAGGTCACTTGGCTTGTTCAGCCTGGAGGAGAGAATTCATTGCACCCCACAAGTTCCTCACAAGGGGTCACAGATCTCCTCTGCAGTGAGCACTGTCAGCACCCAGGGAATGCTGGAGCTGTGTCAGGAAAATTCAGGTTGGACATCAGGGAAAGGTTCTTCCCCCAGAGGGGGCTGGGCACTGCCCAGGCTCCCCAGGGATGAGCACAGCCCTGAGGCTGCCAGAGCTCCAGGAGAGCTTGGACAGCACTCCCAGGCACAGGGGGGATTGTTGGGTGTCTGTGCAGGGTCAGGAGCTGGACTGGATGAACCCTGTGGGTCCCTTCCAGCTCAGGGCATTCTGTTCTATGACTGTGATGGTGTCAGACCGTGGGAGGAGTAAAAGGAGGAGGAAATCCAGGGGTCCACACCCTGGAATGGTGTGAACAGGGCAAAACAAGAGCCCAGGAACAGGGATGGCCCCTGGAGAGTGCTCAGGTAGGACATGGAGTAGAAAATCTCCTGAAAACCCTCCTGTTAGGGGTAAGAGCCAGGGCAGGCTGCAGCTGGGGAGGTGAATGCTGCTGCTGCAGGGAATGCACCCACCCTGAGGGCACCACGGGCTGCAATCTCTCTTTGCTGTCATTTTTTAAAACGAGCATTAGGGCATTTTTTTGCTTGGATTCTCCCACTAGTCCCTCCTAAAGCTGTCCCTCCTTGTGGCTGTGCTGTTCCAGCCTCAGGGGCTTGCACTGTGAGGGAGAGGAGCTGCTCTGTGATTTACCAGTGACCTAACTGGGGAGCACTGGCAGCTCATGGGGTAGCCACCAGCACTTGGGCAGGCAGGAAGATGCTTGTTAAGACTTTTCAAAGAAAAAAATGTTAATTTTGCGTGATATAGATGGGGAAGAGCTTTGTTTCATTTCCCTTCTGAAGTTAGGTGACACCTCTAAATGACATCTCCAAATGTGTGACACCTCCCTAGGGCTGCTTGTTGTGCCTGGAGCCCCCCATGGGGTGTGGGGGCAGCTGGGACTGGGGCTCTCCTGCCCAGAGAGTGGCAGCAGTGGGGACCTGGGGGTTGCCCACATCCAGAGCTGGGAATTCTGATCCATTCCGATTTTTAACTAATTATTTAATTGCTGTAATACTCCTGTACTGTAAAAAACTTGACCTTTAATGTTTATTCCTTGGATTGCAAACTGCTCCTCCGTTGTCAGGGCAGAGGTGGCAGGGGACAGGGAAGGACAGGCAGTGCCTGGAGCAGAGCCCAGCTCTCCCAGCCTGTCACATGTGCTCAGCAGAGCCAGACTGATGGGGGGACATGAGTGTGTGTCCCACCAGGGCTCAGGCAGCTCGCTGTGACATTACTGCTGGCATCTGCAGGGTGATGGATGGCGTGTCCTCTGTACTTCAGCTGAGCAGGCAAAAAGGAGAGGTCAAACATGGGCAAAAAGCCTGATGGAGAAACGTGCTGGCAGATCCCACGGTGACAAATGCTCACTTGTCACTGAGGACACTGGGCCAGGCCCTGCCATGCCACCCTTCCTCCTGACAAGCTGGTTTCAGCTTCAGGGTCTGCAGGGTGAGCCCAACATATGCTGGTGCTTCCCATGCCTTGGGAAAAGCTCTCACAAACTGGCAGCCTGGCTGCACTCACTCACTGCAGCATCTCCTGCAGCCAGGGCCAGGCAGGGCTTTCCCCTGGGATGCTCTGGGTGATGGACTCTGCTCCCTGCCCAGGAAAGCAAAAAACAGTTTGTAAGTTTAGTGGGAAGGTAGTTTGTAGGGAAAGTGCAGAAGGCAGCTTTCCTCAATGAATTACAGCTATACTGATTGCAGAGACGTGGACACAGCCTTGCCTGCCCAGTGAGGGTGGGGGTTATAAAAGAGTGGGTCAGCTAGTCAGGAGTTAGAGTTGGAGCTTGAGACAGAGCCTGCTGCAGTTTGGGCTGGAGTGTGCTGCAGTTTGGGCAGGAACCTTGCTGCAGTTTGGGCTGGAGCCCTCCTGCAGTTTGGGATGGAGTGTGCTGGCTGTGCCCTGAGGAGGAAGGGACATGTGGATGTGCAAGGAACAGACAAGGTAAGAAGATGCTGTGTGAGGGACAGGTGGCTGGGTTAGGGACAGGTTGGGTTAACCAGTCATGCAGAAGGAACAAGGAAACTTGCAGAGAGGAGAGCAGGAGCCAGAGCTGTGTGGAGCTGCCTGTAGGAAAAGCAGTCAGAGCTTCTTGAGAGAAGGAAGGAAGTCATGAAAAGCTTTGATGATGGTGATGATGGCAGTGGTGTCTGTCTCACACAACCCCTGCACCCAGGTGGGAGACGAGCAGCTGGAGCGAGTGCTCGCGGACGTGCGGGGAGGGGTTCCAGTTCCGCATCGTGCGCTGCTGGAAGATGATCTCACCCGGCTTCGACAGCTCCGTGTACAGCGACCTGTGCGAGTCCGCCGACATCGCCCGGCCCGACGAGCGCAAGGTCTGCAAGAACCCGGCCTGCGGGCCCCAGTGGGAGATGTCCGAGTGGTCTGAGGTGAGTCCTGCCCTGCCTGCCCATCCCTCCCTTTTCTCATTTATCCTCACCCCATTTAGCATCATCACCACTTTGTTTTTCATTTTTTTGTTTTCTTTTTTTTTTTTTTCATTTTTTTGTTTTCATTTTTTTTTCTGTCTTTACTCAGAGTTTTAGCACTGATGCACGAATGAGATTTTTGCATTTGGGCTCAGTTTATTATTACAGCAATTTCACGACTATAAGGCACACCCTTTAACTAAAATTTTGGTTGGAACCCAGAAGTGCGCCGTATAGTCCGGTGCGCCTTATAGTTGTGAAATTACTGTAATTTTTATCTATAGTACAGAGTTTTTCAACACTTCTAGCCAGCAAGCAAAAAGTGAGAAAATTGAGGTGTATCTAGCTAGTTACAAGGTCTCTTAAAGGCTAACTATTCAATTAAAAGCTAACATTTGTATTATTTATACTTTTGACCCAATAACCAAACACTTGTGACCTGCACTGTGGGACTTTCTATCCAATTAAAAAACTACTACCTAAAATTAAGAAGAAGAAAGAGGAGACAATGCCCAAGAACCTCTATCTTGTCCCATACCTCTGTCTTGTCAGGCAGGGTGGTGGCAGCAGTCCCATCCCATGGTGGCTGCATCCTCCTGCAGTGACAGATGTGGCTCAGTTGGAGCAGTGCTCCTGTACAAGGTGCAATTTCCCTCTGGAGCTCCAGTGGTGATGTGGAGAAATCCCGTTTCCCTCTGGAGTCCAGTGGAGAAAGGGGCTCCCTTAGTGTCCCAAAACCTCTGTTTTTATCTTGGTAAGAAATGTTGGGCTCTTCCCCCTGGCTGGAGCAACTCCCAATGGGATGCAGTAATTTTATCAGTCCCACAGTGGGACTCAATGGCCATGAGCAGAAAATGACTGGCTGGAGGAAGGATGGGCTGTGAAAAGATAAAGAACAATGCCCTGCCTGGTTTCAATGGATGGCCCATTAGCAGAATATCTCCCATGGAGATCAGGATCACTGCCCCCACCCTCAACAGGTGGTGATAGAACAGATACCTTTTGTCACACTCTGTATTGTAACCCAAGACAGTTTCCGACACCCAGAAGTGCGGCTTATAATCAGGTGCAGCTTATAATCGTGAAATCCCTATAAATGTCCCTTCCTCACCTCACCTCCAGTTCCCCTGCAGCACATACAGAATGAAACCTTTCCCCAGCTGTGCCTTAAACCACTGGGAGATTGGTTGGGGAGGCACAGTGCTGCCCCTGTTCCAGCTCCTTGGTTCTCTTGGGGAAACCTGTGCAGATGTTTTCCCTGAATCCCTTTCCAAGCACAGACACTGCTCCAGCACATCCCTTACAAGCACAAGCTCATGGAAACAACCAAACTGCTTCCTCGGGGTGCCTCTTCCCAAATCAAGCACAGACCTCATCTAAGCAAGAGCAGATGAGCTCTGAGCCGAGCTGTCCATGGGTGCCAACCTGCCCCATGGTTTGCATCACGAGCAATATGACTCTTCCTCCTGGGAAGCTCCCAAAAACTCTTCTTAGTCATAATTTAAACGTCTCCATTCCCCTGCAAGCTGGTGTGCATCATTTCCCTGGAGCTGGCAGAGGGGCTGGTGCATTCCCTGGTGGTGCAGGATGTTTTGACTTTCCCAGCTGGTAGAGAGGAGCTCCCTGAGCACGTGCTGGAGCGTTATTTTGTCCGGCGTAGCAAACTGGAGTGGTTTATTTTACAGAAATCTGTATTCTCCTCCAGCATTTGTCATGGACAGATTGCTTGAGACAGTGCTGGAGTGGATTGTTCTTAGCCAGCAGCAAAGCTAATCTCCTTTGGATCCCATCAGAGGTGGGGTGCCAAGTTGGCTGGGGAAATAGGCATTAAAAAAAGCACATTTCAGGGCTCTGAGGATTAACATCTCGGCACGGTGCGTCTGGGCCCTGTGCTGTTGACACTTTTCCCTGCTTTACGTTATGCATGGAGCAAATGCAATGTGTATGTGGGACTGTAGTAACTCAAATCCAGTTCTAAATAATGTCACTGGGCTGTGCGGTGCCAAATTTATCCACAGCATAAAAATCTCACTTGTGCAGTCGGCGGGGAGAGACATTCTCCAAGAGGTGGAAAGGAGCTGGCTGCTCCTGGGAAGGAGGCGAGGGAGATCTCACCCTGTCTCCAAGTGACAGCTCAAACCGCTCAGCTCTGAGCAGGCATCCCTGCAACCTTGAGTTTCCTTTGGCATCACCTGTTGGACAGCACAGCATGAGCTGGTTTGGGGAAATCACTTGAGCGTTTTCAGTGTGTGATTTTAGAGTTTGGTGTTAAAACATGGGGGGAAACCCAGGCAGGGCTGACGCTCTGTCCCTGTCCCCTCCCGGCAGTGCTCGGCTCGCTGCGGGGAGCGCAGCGTGGTGACAAGGGACATCCGCTGCTCCGAGGAGGAGAAGCTCTGCGATGCCAGCGCCCGGCCCCTGGCCGAGAAGAACTGCACGGGGCCACCGTGTGACCGGCAGTGGACAGTGTCCGACTGGGGACCGGTGAGACCCCGCCCGAGTGGCCCCTGGCATTGGGGGGTTTGGGGTGGGCTCATCATAGCTGGCAGGTCCCAGCTCAACAATCCTGCAGGCAGCCTGTGCTGGGAGCTGACCCTAAATTAATAATGATAATAATAATAATCATCGTCATCATCATAATTTTTTATTATTATTACCATCATCATCATCATCATCATTGTCATCATCATCATAATTTATTATTATTACTATTATTATCATCATCATAATCATCATCATTGTCATAATCATCGTCATAATAATTTATTATTATTATTATCATAATCATCATCACATTGTTGTTATTATTATTATTATTATAATTATTATTATATTATTATTATTATTACTATTTTTCTTTCACTGCTTTGGCTCTCCCATGTCACCACTGTCACCTGAGGGTGACCCAGCAGCCCAGTGGGTCCTGCTGCTTCCCCCCGGGCTCTCCTTGAGGCTCCTGCCCTGTGGGGGATGTGGCACAGCAGGGGTTAAACCCTGAGAGACCTGGCTGAGAGCCTCAGTGGGTGTCAGAATCCTCTTGTCTGTCTGCTGCGCAGCATTCCTTGGCAATGCTGATGCTCCATGCCCAGAAATTGAACCTTTTAACTCTTTTCCCTTTATTTTCCCCTTTCCCTCTTTCTCTTCTTCCTTTATCCCCTTTACCTTTTCTCTTTCCTCCCTTTCCCTACTTTTCTTTCCTCCTTATTTTCTATTCTCTTTTGCTCTCTCTTTTTAATTTTTTCTCCCCCCCGGCTTTTTCCCTTCCTGCACAACTCTGCTCATGAGACCCCCTCCATCCCAAGCTATTTTTACCAAATTTGATATATTCACATCAGCTAAAAATAAGTAGTTTCCATGGCAGCAGCAGTGCTAGGAAACACCGAGATTCTCTGCAAGAGCAGCCAGGGGAGCACCGGCTGCTCCGGGCACTGGGGGATGAATATTTGCAGCCACTTTCCTTGGTCCCCTTTGCCTTGGCCTCTTTGGGGGCCACCCTGGGGTTCCCTGCTCGTGGTGCTTCCCCTTTTGCTCACCCTAAGAAGTGCTGGCACAGGCTGCCCTGAGAAATTTTGGATGTCCCATCCCTGGGAGCGTTCAAGGCTGGGTTGGACAGGGTTTGGAAAAAGGTGGGATGGTGGAAGGTGTCCTGCTCATTGCAGGGGGTTGAACAAGGTGATTTTTAAAGTCCCTCCCAGCCCAGTGTGGGATTCTGTGATGCTGGAATCCCTGTTGGCTGCAGGAAGGATCCACTGAGATGTTTTTAAGCCAAGCCCCAAAAATCCCTCAGAAATTTGGGGAAGGCGAGTGTGGGGAGGCAGCTGAGGCTGTGGGGGCTCTGTCCCTGCTGTGGAGGCTCTGTCCCTGCTGTGGGGGCTCTGTCCCTGCTGTAGGGGCTCTGTCCCTGCTGTGGGGGCTCTGTCCCTGCTGTGGGGGCTCTGTCCCTGCTGTGGGGGCTCTGTCCCTGCTGTGGGGGCTCTGTCCCTGCTGTGGGGGCTCTGTCCCTGCTGTGGGGGCTCTGTCCCTGCTGTGGGAGCTCTGTCCCTGCTGTGGGGGCTCTGTCCCTGCTCTGGGGGCTCTGTCCCTGCTGTGGGGGCTCTGTCCCTGCTGTAGGAGCTCTGTCCCTGCTGTAGGATGGCTCAGGTGCAGGAGAGACACTGGATTTTTGGACATTAAATTAACATGATTATGTAGAAGCTGATTTATTTTTTACATTTAGCTTTAATTATACATTCTAAGACTACTGTTTATGTGATCATGCATTTTTTGATTGGTGCTTTTATCCTGTCCACATGCCTTGTATGAGCTCTTTGGATTAGGTGATTGGTCACTGTTTAGGTCTTTTCAGCCTTTATTTTTATTTTAGGTTTTTTGATTTTGGCATGCTGGTTTTTATTCTCTTTTTTTCTCATAGTTTATATTTTAGTAACCTTGAAGGGTTTTAAACAAGTTACAGAAAAATTTTTAAAAATTATTTTATTCATATATCTGTTATAAACCTTGCTTTAAACTAAGAAATATGCAGAAAAACAGCTAGGTATGGGAAAGTAAAGCACAGAGAAAAGCATTTAAGCAGTAAAATATGGACAAAACCAACTAAATAAATTTTGGGTGGTGCACTGGACACAGACTGTGCTTTAGGCTTGCTCAGACACGTTTAAGGCTCAGGCTGGTTTAGCATGGCCACGCTCAGGGTGGATGCTGAGTGCCCGCTGTGGTTGCAGTGCAGCGGCGGCTGCGGCCAGGGCAGGATGATCCGGCACGTGTACTGCAAAACCAGCGACGGGCGCGTGGTGCCCGAGTCCCAGTGCAACCTGGACACCAAACCCCTGGCCATCCACCCCTGCGGGGACAAGAACTGCCCCTCGCACTGGCTGGCACAGGACTGGGAGCGGGTGAGTGCAGATCCTGGGGTTTGGGGTGCCCGGGAGGGGTGGGGTGTGCAGGACTGGGATTTAGGGTGTCCTGGAGGGATGGGGTGTGCAGGATTGGGATTTAGGGAAGGGCAGATCCTGAGATTTGGGGTGCCCTGGAGGGATGGGGTGTGCAGGATTGGCATTTGGGGTGCCCTGGATGGGTGAGGATGGGGTGTGCAGGACTGGGAGCGGGTGAGTGCAGATCCTGGGGTTTGGGGTGCCCTGGAGGGGTGGGGTGTGCAGGATTGGGAGTGAGAAAGTGCAGATCCTGAGGTTTGGGGTGACCTGGAGGGATAGGGTGTGGAGGATTGGAATGGGTAAGTGTAGATCCTGGGATTTGGGGTGCCCTGGAGGGATGGGGTGTGCAGGACTGGGAGTGGGGAAGTGCAGCTCCTGAGATTTGGGGTGCTCTGGAGGAGTGAGGATGGGGTGTGCAGGACTGGGAGTAAGTGCAGATCCTGAGATTTGAGGTGCCCTGGAAGGATGGGGTGTGCAGGATTGGCAGTGGGGAAGTGCAGCTGCTGGGATTTGGGGTGCCCTGGATGGGTGAGGATGGGGTATGCAGGATTGGGAGTGGATAAGTGCAGATCCTGGGATTTGGGGTGCCCTGGAGGGATGGGGCGTGGAGGACTGGAATGGGTGAGTGCAGCTCCTGAGATTTGGGGTGTTCTGGAAGGATGGGGTGTGCAGGATTGGGAGTGGGTAAGTATAGATCCTGGGATTTGGGGTACTCTCAGTGGGATGGGGTGTGCAGGATTGGGAGTAAGTGCAGATCCTGAGATTTGGGATGCTCTGGAAGGATGGGGTGTGCAGGATTGGGAGCGGGGGAGTGCAGATCCTGGGATTTGGGGTGCCATAGAGGGATGGACTGTGCAGGACTGGGAGTAGGGAAGTGCAGATCCTGGGATTTGGGGTGCCATAAAGGGGTGGGGTGTGGAGGATTGGGAGTGGGTTAGTGTAGCTCCTGAGATTTGGGGTGCCCTGGAGGAGTGAGGATGGGGTGTGCAGGACTGGGAGTAAGTGCAGATCCTGACATTTGTGGTGCTCTGGAGGGATGGAGTGTGCAGGATTGGGAGTGGGGGAGTGCAGATCCTGGGATTTGGGGTGCCATAGAGGGATGGGGTGTGCAGGATTGGGAATGGGTAAGTGCAGATCCTGGGATTTGGGGTGCCATAGAAGGGTGGGATGTGCAGGATTGGAATGGGTAAGTATAGATCCTGGGATTTGGGGTGCTCTCAGTGGGATAGGTTGTGCAGGACTGGGAGTGGGGGAGTGCAGATCCTGGGATTTGGATCCCTGGAGGGATGGGGTGTGCAGGACTCAGCTGGCCCTGCTGGTGACCCCACAGTGCAATACGACGTGTGGCCGGGGTGTGAAGAAGAGGATCGTGCTCTGCCTGGAGATTGTCAATGGCAAGATCAAGACCCGCAGCCCCTCTGACTGTGACGTGGCCAAGAAGCCCGTGGAGGAGAGCACGTGCTTCGAGAGGCCCTGCTTCAAGTGGTACACCACCCCCTGGTCCGAGGTGAGCCCCAAATCCGGGCTTGTGACTTTCTTTTTGGTTCCCTGGTGGTATTTACCAGGACCAGAGAGTGCTAACATTTAGCAGTCTCTCAGTAAAGCTCACATTTAGCCAGCAGAGAAAGACTGGAAGCCTTGCTTGACGAGTTCCACAAGAGTCTTTATTTCATGCCAAGGGTAGTCAAGCAGGATTCTCTCAGAGCAAAGGGCAGACAGCCATATTTATAAGTTTAGGGGGGATTCAAACTACAGCCAATAAAAGTTTATACAAAGAACAGCATCCAATCTAAGTGAGAAGTTCTAAAGGTGAACTGACCAATTACACAAACTAATTTCTAACCAATTATCTTCCAAGGTGTTAGAGTGTGACCAAATTCTTAAGGAGTTTGGCTCAGCCTTGGTATCTAGGATACCTTATCTATTATAGCAAGTTCCAGAGGGCAGGGGAAGATGGCTTTGGAGGAATTGTATCATCCACACGGGCTGTCCCAAGGGTCACCTGCCTGCAGAACCCCCAGGAGATGGGGGAGTCTCTGCAGGAAACACCCTGGGTGTTTTTGCTGCACCCTGCTGTGGTGCAGCTGGGGCTGGCTGTGCTCAGACTGGGGTGTTTGGGGACAGCTGGAGCTTTATTTTTTAAATTTATTTTTTCTCTGGTGCCTGGGAGTGTGGCTGGGGGTGTGCATGGAGCTCACGGGGTGGCTGCCCCAGGGATGCAGAATTTGGGGATGCTGTGATGGGATGCCCATCACCCTGCACAACCAAAAAGGCAGCCGAGGTTCCAAAAGGCCAAGAGTGCAAGCTGAGCAAGCGTGGGCTTCCTGCAAGCCCTCCTGGATGCAGCCTCCCTGATTTAAGCTCCATTTCCATCTTGCAAACCCTCTAATTAACCAAAGCAGCCCTGCTGCAATCCCAGCTCCACGAGGCATCCAAAGGGCAGCAGGCAGTGAGTGCTGGGCCCAGAGACCCCACTCCTGCTGCTCTGGGGGTTCCATGGCCACCCATGTCCTACAGAGCATCACCTGGACTGGCCCAGCCCGTTTGTGAAGGGCAGAGGAGGAGGGAGGGTTCAGTGACAGGGATGGGACCACATCCTCCTGCCCCAGGGCAGAAGCTGACGGTGCTGGCAGCAAACACAGAGCAAGGGGACAGCAGGGTGCCATGGGGATGTGACATTCTCCTCCTGCCCTAAGGAGCAGATCCTGCCTCAGCACAGTCTCCTGGCATGGCAGGGCCTTGCCTCACCCCTCCCTCTGTCCCCCAGTGCACAAAAACCTGCGGGATCGGCGTGAGGATGCGGGATGTGAAGTGCTACCAAGGCAAGGACATCGTGCGGGGCTGTGACCCCCTGGTGAAGCCCGTGGGCAAACAGACCTGTGACCTGCAGCCCTGCCCCACAGAGCCCCCAGGTGAGCCCTGCATTTCCCATGGATCCCTCATCTCCCACTGCCCCCACCTGGATAATCATCCCAGGGACAGCTCTCCCTCTGTGCCTGAGTGACACAGGGCTGTGCACCAGCTCTTTCTGCAGACAAATTGAGAGGAGAGCTCAAAGCATCATGCTCTGACCTGAAGATAAAAGGGGCCTTTGGAGAGCTGATTTGGGTGCTGCTTCTGTAAGATTCCTGCTAGAGCTGAGGAAGTTCTGTCTGTGCCATCATTTTAATGATTTTTAGTCTTTGGGTGTCCTGTGGGATTTGTAACTATCTCGTTATCTGCTGGCTCAGAGTCCCTGTGATCTTTAGCAAACACGCAGTTCTAATCCTTTAATAGGATTTGGGAATAAGGACAGTGTGGGAGAAAAGCATGAAAATGGGAGACAGATTTGGGGCCAGCTCCTGGCTCAGCCCTGGGTGCTCTGGGCTGCCCATTCCCTTGGGATCTGGGATGGGGCATGGAGCTTGGGAGCTGCCTCGTGGCCACCTTGCCCTGGGAGCAGCCTGGTTTCATAAATCCTATGGATTTTAAACAAGATATATATATATATATAAGTATAAATCCTATGAGTATAAATCCATGAGCTCACAGTTGTTTATTTTTTTTTTCTTTTTCTAGTCTATAACCACTTTCTCATAGCTGAATATGGGGAGTGGCCTTGGCTCAAAATTTGGCAGGGAGGTCGCTATAGGATGATTAAATGGCTCACTATGTGGCAGGGCTACTCTGTTCCCTTTGTGGAGGGTTGTCCCTATGGGGTGACCAATGGCTCACTTTGTGGCAACCCCCTGGAACTTTTCCCAGTAAAAACCAGTATAAACCAGTAAGCATGGAACCACCCAAAATCATTCTCAGTGGCTCCCAGAGTGTCCTGAGCACCTCCCAGTAGAAACCAGTACTCCTCAAATCATTCCCAGTGGGTCCCAGAGTTTCATGAGCACTTCCCCAGTATAAACCAGTAGAAATCAGTAAGTCTAGCAGCGCCAGAAGTCACTCCCAGTAGATCTCAGAGCCTCATGATTTCTTCTCCCAGTATAAACCAGTACCCCCAAAAGCCACTCCCAGTGCATCCCAGAGCATCCTGAACCCCCTCCAGTATAACCAGTATAACCCACTATGTGGCAGGGGGTCCCTGTGGGCTGAAGGAATGGCTCACTATGTGGCAGGGCTGAATTAAAGGCTCACTATGTGGCAGGGGGGGTCCCCATGAGCTGAATATTTGTCTCACTATGTTGCAGAGGGTCTCTATGGGCTGAATTAATGGCTCACAATGTGGCAGGGCTGAATTAATGGCTCACTATGTGGCAGAGGGTTCCCTATAGGCTGATAAATGGCTCACTATGTGGCAGGGGGGTATTTCAGGGCTTTGGCTGAATATTTGGCAGGGAGATCTCTGTGTCTTTTCCTTTTCCCTGCCATGCCCTGTGTTTTCTCTCCCCCAGACGACAGCTGCCAGGACCAGGCAGGAACCAACTGTGCCTTGGCCATCAAGGTGAACCTGTGCAGCCACTGGTACTACAGCAAAGCCTGCTGCCGCTCCTGCCGGGCACCCCACTCCTAGGGCAGGGCTGCCCAGCCAGGGCTCCACCTTCCACATCCCACAGCTGCTGACAAGGATGCTTTAGGCCTGGTTTTTGTGTCCCCACCGAAGCAGAGCTCCTCTCCTGGTCCTGAGCAGAGGGACAGCGCTGCTGGACGTGGGGAGCCCCCCTGGGATCAGAGCTGTACATAAAGTGGTGTATATTTGATTCCCTCCCCCCCAAAATCCAGCTACACACAAGGTTTTGTCCTTTCCTCCCTCGGTGCAAGGTTGGGGTTGGTGTGAACTCTGGGAAGTGCAAGTTTCCCTTCACAGAATGGGGTTGGTGCCTCTCTCCTGGTTTATCCTCTCCTTAGCTGAATTAACGTGGTGGGAAGCTGGTCCTCGTTTGTTAAATGAACTCAAACCCCTTTTTGTAATATGTAGGTGTATACTTTTTCAGAGAATTTTATCTTATAATCAAATGTTAGTTTCATAGTCCTTACAACACCCCTTCCCCCGATGCTGACATATTGTATATAATATGGAAACATAACTGCACTTTATATCACAAAAAAGACGTGCTCTTTTTTAATATATTTGTTTACAGACAGTGAACTCTATCCATATAATCATTAATTTGTACTCATATGTATATTTTAATAAAGTTGTCATATTTATGGTGGTATTTTGTTTTATTCTCCAGTTTGTAGTGGAGTGCTGGGAATGCTGGAATTGGTGATTTGCGGGGAATGCTGGAATTGGTGATTTGCTGGGAATGCTGGAATTGGTGATTTGCTGGGAATGCTGGAATTGGTGATTTGCTGAGAATTCTGGAATTGGTGATTTGCTGGTGCCCAGGGGAGGCAGAGCAGCTTTAAATCAGGAGAATCACATCTCCTTGGGCAGTGATACAAGGAAAAGTCCCAACAGTGGGGGGATTTGGGGACTTTTGGGGTTCTGGGGCTTTAGAAGCTGCAGCCCCGAAGCTCCTCAGGGGTTTGGCAGCAAAGAGATTTCATATGGTGCCAGTAAGAAAAGGCCCTTTCTGAGCTCCCAAGGGGTTGTTGCTCTGTGTTTTTACTGCTGTGACCCCCCCCAAATTTCTGTGCATCCCCCAAACTTCTGTGTGTGCACCCCAAGTGCTGCTGCAACCCTCAGCAGCAGGGAGCTCCTGAGAGCTTTGCAAACACCACCACAGATGCAGGGGCAAAAAAAGAAAAACAAACCTCAAAACCCATGTCAAAGTAATTTATTTTTTTTTTCTTTTTTGACTTTTTCCCTCCCCCATCTCAGATTCCCAAAGTTCTGTACAACAGATCACCAGGTGAGGGAAAGCCAACCGTTTGCTGAATTTCCAAGCTACAAGGCAAAGAAACGAGGAAAAAAAGGAGGAAAGGAAGATTGGGTGGGAGAAATCACGAAAAAGGGGAAGAGAAGGGCTCAAGGCATGGGAACAAACCCCAGTGGGAACTGTACATGGGAGCATGGTCAGAGTGGCTGCACCCCTCTGCAGCAGAGGGATCGTGCAGGACCACAAGGACCAAACCTGGAATATTAAACACGTATGAAACAAACCCCAGCCCTCCCCACCCCAAACAGAACCCCCCCAGAAAACTGAAGATACTCATTTGCAAAGACTGAATCGTACTTCAAAAGGTTTCCTGTGGAATTAAAAGCCCTCGTGGTTCGAAGTAAAACACCCAGCTGGGCTGCAAACAGTGTCCATGAGCCCCGGGGGCTGCAGCCATGGCTGCTTCTTCCCAGAACAGCTTTAAAAAAGGAAAATCCCCCTGGAGCTCAGCGCTGAGGCCATCAGAGTCTCTGTGCAGCCAGTCCATCCTCGGCAGCCATCCCCAGGTGATGCTTTTAACCTGAATAATGCCCAGTCCAGGAGAAACAGGGTGTGCTGTCACATGGAGGGTGGTGAGGGATGGGGACAGCAGGGAGAAAACCAGAGCAGGAGTCCCTTCAGGGCTGCAATTCCTCTCCAAATCTCTGCAGAACCCCCAGGGCTCCTCTGCAGCACTCCTGGTGCACAGGGACACGCCTGGGGAGCAGCTCTGTGCCTGCTGCTCTGCCAGGGCTGTCCCTGCTGGATCCAGGGTGGGACAGAGCTGGTGCCACAGCCAGGCTACCCAGCTGTGGGAAATGGCTCAATGAAAAATGCAAATTGGAGGTTTTGACTGAATTTAAAAGCGTTTTGACACTATCCTGGATGGGGTGGAAAGTGTCTTTTTTAATTTGATTTTTGTTTAAAAAACCCCTCCCAAACAGATAAACGTATGTAAAACTGTGCATGCAAGGGGTGGGCACACACACGGTGACCCCTGTGCCACAGAGCCCTCAGTTAGAGGCTGTGGATGGCATTACTGGGAGCAGAGGTGCTGATTATCCACATTCCCCCATCCCAAAGTGTGCTGTGTGACCCCTGTGCCACAGAGCCCTCAGCCAGAAGCTGTGGATGGCATTACTGGGGGCAGGGATGCTGATTATCCACATTCCTCCATCCCAAAGTGTGCTGTGTGACCCCTGTGCCACGGAGCCCTCAGCCAGAGGCTGTAGATGGCATTACTGGGAGCAGGGATGCTGATTATCCACATTCCCCCATCCCAAAGTGTGCTGTGTGACCCCTGTGCCACGGAGCACTCAGTCAGAAGCTGTGGATGGCATTACTTGGAAGAGGGATGCTGATTATCCACATTTTTCCATCCCAAACTCTGCTGTGTGCCATTTCCACAGCCGAGTACTGCAGCAGTTCTGCACCTTCAGAGGGTCCATGAGGCCACTCTGGGGGGCTCCAGGGCCAGACCCAGCCTCCATCCTGACCCTGAGGGGGTTGTGCCTGGCTGTACCTGGGAATTATCCTGCCTGGAGGAGTGGGATGGGATGGGAACGCTGCAGGGCTGTGCTCACTCACCCCCACACCCCCAGACCCTGCTGAGGCTGCAGCAGCCAGCAGCACAGCACAGGGAGCCAGAGGGGTGGCCAGTGACAGCCTTGCTTGGCTAGAGGACATTTTGGGGTGTGAGTGCACCCTGGGGCCCCCAGGTTGTGCCAGCAGCTGCTGCTGACCTGCAGCACGAGCCATGTTCAGCCACCCACGAGCCCCATCATTCACCCAAATGCTGAGGAGGGGCAGCTCCTCTGTAGAAAAGGATGCTCAATATCAAAATCCTCTTTATAAAAGAAAAAAAAACCCAAAAAACCCAAGCAACACAATGCTGGGAAACCTCCTGTTCCAGCTGCACCCCTGTGCTCCTCGCTTGGGGTTGCTCTGCAATACATACATACAGGAATACATTCAATTTTGTTTCTTTGTTTGTTTGTTTGTTTGCTTGTTTGTTTGCTTGTTTTTTCCCCTTTTCAAAACTCCACCACCAATCCCAACCAGTCCTTCCCACTGTCCAAAACCCCGGGAGGATGCTGAGGGGTGGGTGGGCTGCAGCTCACAGCTCACATCTCTGAGTTCCCAGCTCCCAGCTCCCATCTCTCATCCCTCATCTCTCATCTCTCACATCTCCCATCTCTCAGCCCCCATCTCCCAGCTCACACATCGGTGCTGATGCTGCGGCTGCGGGAGAACGCCTCCCGCATGGCCGAGAGCCGGTTGGGGTTGAGCGCCTGCAGGTTGGACACCGGCAGGGCCAGATCCTCCTGGCTCACCGTCTTGTAGCTCACCCGGTCCCCCCCGTTGTGCAGATCCTCGGGGGGCTCCTGCAGGAAGAAGGTGGGGGGCTCCTGGAGGAAGGAGGTGGGGGGCTCTTGGAGGAAAGAGGTTGGGGGTTCTTGGAGAAAAGAGGTGGGAGGCTCTTGGAGAAAAGAGGTTGGGGGCTCCTGGAGGAAGGAGGTGGGAGGCTCTTGGAGGAAGGAGGTGGAAGGCTCATAGGGAGCACAGCTGGGGCAGCTGGGCCGGCTCTGGGCAGGTTTTTTGGCGAAGGGGGACGAGGAGTAGATGGAGGGGCCGTTGGTCAGCACTACGTTGCGGTTGCAGTGCAGCGGAGGGATGTGCGAGTGCACGGCGAAGTCGGGCTCCTCCTCGTCCTCCTCGGATTCATCCTTCTTGCAGCAGTAGTACTGAAACGGGAGGGGCTCAGCTGGCACCCCCAAAAGCTGCCAGCCCATCAGCCCTCCCCGCTGAGCATCCCCCCAGCCTTACCTGGAGCCTACAGTAGCAGAGGACGGCGATGATACAGAGTAGAATGACAGTCGCTAATATTCCACCTGTGATGACCACAGTCCCGGCTGTCATCCGCCCTCTTCTCCATTAACAGCCTGCAAAATCGAGTGCACAGCGTGAGGGGATGGGCTGCAGAGCCCCAAACTCTCTGCTCAGCCCCCCTTTCAAGTGGGCTAAAAACCAGGAGGGCTCTGAAAGGCAGAATGAGACCCTGCACTGGGCACCTGTGCAAAGTCACCAAGGAGTCTCCATCCCCCCAAAAATGCCACCTTGAAGGTGGAAAGGTTAAAAAAACTTAATGGAGTGGGTGAGAGGTTGAGTAAGAAGCAACTCTGGTGTTCCATCTGTCTGTTCTGCCCTCAGGGAAATAACACCAGGCACCAAGGGCACTCTCCCAGCTCCTACCTGGTGGCAGAAAGCTCCAGTGATGGGAAAAGAGCCTTGCAATAACGATTTCTGATCTGCACTCATTTTTCTCTGAGCCTCTAATCCTTTTTCCCCATGAAAACAATGTGGTATTTTAATTTGGAATAACGTGGAGCTGCTAAGTGAGCCTTTAAGGACTGCAGGGAGCGGGGGGCTGCCCTCCCTGAGAGCGGGATGTGTATGAGACACCAGGATCCTCCACTTCAGCACGGCCAAGCCACAGAGTTGGGGGGCTCTGGGGGACCCCAGGGTGGTGCCTGACAGCCCCAGGTGAGCTGTGGCTGGGAGAGAGGGCACTGGACATCACACAGATGCTGCGGTTCAGCTTGGCCACCATGCTTGTGTTTTGGGTACCACCAGCACCTTTCTCTCTATGAAATGTCCCTTGGGAGCTGGGGCAGCACTGGGAGCAGCAGAAGGTCCCTGTCCCTATTCCCTGTCCTGTCCCTGTCCCTGTTCCCTGTCCCTGTCCCTGTCCCTGTCCCCTCTCCCTGTCTCTGTCCCTGTCCCTGTTTCCTGTCCCTGTCCCTGTCCCTGTTCCCTGTCCCTCTCCCTGTCCCTGTTCCCTGTCCCTGTCCCTGTTCCCTGTTCCCTGTCCCTCTCCCTGTCCCTGTTCCCTGTCCCTGTCCCTGCCCCTGTTTCCTGTCCCTGTCCCTGTCCCTGTCCCCTCTCCCTGTCTCTGTCCCTGTCCCTGTTTCCTGTCCCTGTCCCTGTTCCCTGTTCCCTGTCCCTGTCCCTGTCCCTGTCCCTGTTCCCTGTCCCTGTCCCTGTTCCCTGTCCCTGTTCCCTGTCCCGTTCCCTGTTTCCTGTCCCTGTCCCTGTTCCCTGTCCCTGTCCCTGTTTCCTGTCCCTGTCCCTGTCCCTGTTCCCTGTCCCTGTCCCTGTCCCTGTTCCCTGTCCCTGTTCCCTGTCCCTGTTCCCTGTCCCTGTCCCTGTCCCTGTTCCCTGTCCCTGTCCCTGTCCCTGTTCCCTGTTCCCTCTCCCTGTCCCTATTCCCTGTCCCTGTCCCCACTGGGCTCACCCACAGTGTGGATGTTCTGCACCATGCACAGCACCAGCCCCGGATTTGCTCTCAGCATCCCTCCCCTCATGCTCATGGGAGGCCTGGAATTCCTCTCCAGGAATCCCCCAGATAAATCACAGATTTTTACCCCAGGGAGGATGCTGGGCAGACATGGCACCTGCCTGCTCACCCCTGCCAGCAGCTACGAGGCAGTGGCACTAAAACTGGCTCCAAAAAAGCTCCAGAAACCTTTCAGCTGGGGCTGGGAACAGGAGGAGCGACATGAATTGAAGGAGAAATCATACCCTGACCACCTACTCTACAAGTGCTTTAACAAAGCTGGCTCCCAGCTCGTGCTATCAGGTTAAACCAAAAACCAGCCACCCCAAGCCCCAAATTACTTCAGCACCCGAGGAAAAGCAACTGTATCTGTCAGGGATTTAACCTGCTTCCAAAGAAAACAAACCCGTGCCATATTTTCAGGCTCTTAATGTCCTGCTAAAGTTGGGTGAGTGCTGAATGGATAAAGCAGTGTCACGTTTTATGGTGCTGCTCGGGAGGAGGGAAGGGAATTTATCCTTGGCTCCAGGGCTTCTCACACCGGCAAGAGCCGGGCCAAATCCTGCCCTCAATCCTCGGGGAAAACACTCTGAGGAGGCTCAGGGGGAGCAGCACAGCCACGGGAAGGCTTTGCAAACGATTTATCAGCGATTTAGAAATTTTGGCTGCTGTTTAAAGAGGGATGGAGGCGCCTGGAAATGCCCATCCCTGGGTGCTGGGCTGGTCCCAGCTCCATCCCCGGAGCCAAGGTGCGGGGCTGGCACAGGACCTGGCTCTGGGGGGGCTCACCCATCACACAGCATCAGCACGGGAGGTGGCAGGCACAGCTCTGCCAGGGAGCGCTCTCCGGCTTTTCCACCCATTAATTAAAGCCCCGGGGCACAAGCCAGGGTTTCGCTGAGCCAATTTCCGAGGTTCCTGCCCAGCCGCGCCCAGCCAGACGTGGCATCGCAGCCCCTGCTCCCTCCGGAGCTGGACCATTTGCATTTCTCCCTTTTCCCCTCCCCAAACATACTTCTCTGATTAAAGCTGCATACCTGGAAGCTTTAAACCCTCCAGCGTGCAAAGGGGAGGAAAGCAGAGCATGCAGAGGCCCATAAGCTGAACAATTCCTGTCTAGACCTCCTTTTTACATTTGTTCCTAATTTCACGCTCCACAGGCTCCCAGATTCATATATTTAGCAATAAATATCCTGGTAAAAGGAAGTGCTTTGCAGCTCTGCTGTGGTCTTGGAGAAGGTCTGAGGAGCACAGGCATGGGGGACTCAGTCCTGGGAGACCTCAAATCCTTCCTGCAGCCACCAAGGATGTCTGAGCCCATCCAAATTCAGCGCCCAGCACACCATCCACCCCTGCCAGGCAGCAGGAAGGGGCTGTTTAACCCCACACAGGCTGTCTGCCCCCAGCCCAGCACTCTCTGCTGTAGGGATGTGTCCCCAGAGCCGTGGGGTGACAGGGGATGGTGGCCCTGGCGTTACTGGGAGCACACAGGATGCAAGGCTTCCTTCTCAGAGTGAAGAGGACAGGCTGTGCTGCTGCAAACCAAAACCATTCCACAATTCCCTGGTACAGGCCCTGCAGGAGCTGTTTGGTTTTAGACACAGCCCTGTGGCACCTGCCTGCTTTTGCACATCCCTGCCATGGCTAGGATGCGGATTTGGAGGCTGAACTGATTTTGAGGCTGAACTCTTCAGCCTCAGCCCCTGCTCCTGTCTCCCCTTGGGCACTGCCATGAGGAGCTGCCCTTCTTCCCTCCCCAGGAGGGAATCTTCTCATGAACAACAGAGAAGGGCTGGGATGAGAAATCATCATTTTCCCACCTCCCCAGCATCTTGAACACGGCCCCTGGCCCACCAGGGGTGCCCGGGGTGGGGAGAGGCTGCTCACAGCTGTGCCTGGCTCCGTGCAGCCGCTGCCTCTCGGGAGCCAGGCGTGGGAGGAAGGCTTCTGAGCAGCTGGGGGGGCTGAACTCAGCCCAGCACGAGGCTCCAGCAAATACCCGGCTCCCAAAAGCTCAGCTCCAGGTCCACAGGGCTCGTGTGGACTGGTCTGATGCTGCCTGCTGAAGCTGGGGGAGAAGGAGACCTGGGCATGGAAAAGGAGGATGGAAAAGATGGAAAAGGAGGATGGAAAAGATGGAAAAGGAGGCTGCTCCAAGGTTCCTCTGAGCACCCAGCTAAGCCAGATTCTGGGATTTGCAGGTAGTAATTTTCCAGATAATTAAATAAATGAGGCTTTCAGCTGTCCCATCCCACCCCAGCTCCCATCTGCAGGGCAACAAAGTCATTCCAAAGAGTTCTGCACCAGCTGGAAGTGCTGCCATGGCAAGTGGTTATAAAAAGGGAATGCTGGTCCTGCTGAAGCTGTGCCTGCACATAGAATCCTGTCTTACATGCAAAGAGCTGTATCCCAGACTTGTCCCTCTGTACAGCAGCCCTGGGAGCTGCTTCCCCTGCAGCCAGAGGCAGCACAGCCCTCTCTATCCAACACAAAATGTGGGAATTGCCCTTATTCACCTGTGTCCAGGAGCTGGAGATTCAGACAAAACAGCCAAATTGGGGACAAAATGCCAGCTGGCAGCACAGACACCAGTGCTGGCAGGAGCTGAGAGCCCACCCAGGGATAAACACAGGCACAAACACCCCCTGCTCAAGGGACACTCAGCTCAAACCCCAGCACGAGACCCTGCCCCTCGTTCAGTCTGTGCAGGGCTTCCAAACAGCCGAGATGGAGAAAGGAAAGGAGGAAAAAAAGGAGAACCACCCATCCCACCCTCCGGAGGGAGCAGGGGAGGCCAGCTCCGTGTCCTGAAGTGACACCACCCTGACTGTCTTGGCTCTGCTCTGCTCTGCACATCCCTGGCCCTGCTCTGTGCTTGCACAAGTTGTTTCTGCACCGAGTGCTGCTGTGTGTGGGTGTCCTCCAGCACCTGGGAAGGGCCCCCGAGGGGGCAGAGACCCTGGCAGTGACCAGAGACCCTGGCACTGACCCTGGCAGTGACCCTGGCACTGACCAGAGACCCTGGCAGTGACCAGAGACCCGGCACTGACCCTGGCACTGACCAGAGACCCTGGCACTGACCAGAGACCCTGGCAGTGACCCTGGCACTGACCCTGGCACACCTCATCAGGCTGGTGGGGGGAAAACAGCTCACTGGGTCACCCCAGGGTAGAGACCCAAGGGAGAGACCTCAGGGGGATGATGAGGTTGGGGAGATTGAAGCTCTGTGTGGAAACAGCACGTTGGGGGCAGCACAAATGTGACCCTGTGTGGTGCAGGGACAGGAGCACTGCAGGTCTGCAGCCACTTCCCAGCTGGTCCATGTGCCACAGATCCTGATGCTGACACTGATCAGGCCCTGCCTCAGAAGGAAGAAAAAGAGCTCAGCATGATTCAGGGAGTCAGGAGAGCAGGTGAGCAGTGCTGGCTGTCCAAGGTGCCACTGCCCTAAGCCACAGGGCCTGGCTGATTTGTGTCCCAGAGCTGGGTGCAGCATTCAGGACCTTGAATCAGAATAACAAGAAATCCCACTGTAATAAACTGTCCAGGGCAGAGCAGGCTGGATCTGAGCTCTTGATGCTGTAAAGCTCAGGATAAGCCTGGCTTAGACTCCTCTGCTGCCAGCCTGGAGCTCCCTAAGTGCCACAGCTCTGCCCAGAGCTAAACACCAGCGAGTTCTGGTGTGAAGGAAAGCCACTGCCACCAGCCTGGGAGGTGGGAAAGCAGCAAATAAAACAGGAGCCAACACCAGTTTGGTGGCAAATCCAGCCTTCCTCGTGCAATTCCCCCAGTTCCTGTAATCCTACCCAGTCAATGAGCAAGAGCTGGGCTCAGGAATGGCTGGGCAAGGTGCCAGCAGAAGACTTTGCATGGCCAGAGCCAGAGGACAGGGCAGCTGCCAGAAACACAGGCAGGAGCGTGGCTTGCCATATGAAAAACACTTTAAGCAGAGGGCCTGCACAGTCCTGTGTGCTCCCTGTCCCCACTGACACAGCATTCCTGGCCTGGGGCTGATGTTCTGTGCCAGGCTGGGCTGGGTCACTGCAGAGCCCTGGCTTTGGCAAGGCCACCTGGGCACTCCTCAGCGTCTCATGGTTCCCTGCTGGCCCATCCCAGCCCCTGTGCTGTCCCCATGGGAGATCCCATCCTCAGGCACTCGGTGCTCCAAGGGTTTGTGAATATTTCATGAGCAGAGGGCACTTTGCTCTGTGTTGTGCCCTTTTGGGAAAGTGCTACCCACAAATTCCCAGGCTCACCCACAGCAGAGGGGTCCTCCTGGGTGCTGGAGATGGCTCAGAGATCCCAGCAGCCCCATATTCCCACCTGCACCCACCAGGACTGTGCTCATCCCATCTCTGCTCAGACCCACCCTTGGCAGAGGGGCTCTGCACTCAGAGGGGCTCTCCCTACCCTGAAAGGTGCCACTGCTGATGATCCCTGGAACAAGAAGGAATTTTGTGAGCCTGTGGCACACCAGGGAGGGCTCCACCAGCTGGGAGATGCCTGGAACACTGTCCTGGGCTTTGAACAGCAAACAGAACAGAGAACAAAACATTCCACACCCACCTGTCCCCTTCTGGTGGCCTTAGAGCCAACCACAGAGGTCACTGGTGACAGCTCAGACCCCTGTGAGAGACCCCACAAACCCCCCCAGCCCCCCTGCAGCTGGGCCAGCCCCTGGTGCTTCAGCTCCCACTGATGAGCACAAACCACACATCGGAAAGGGAAACGATCCCCAGTGCCTGATCAATTATTTATCAGCCAGGACATTGCTGGAATAGTGCTCAGCTCTGCAGAACAGGATCCCAGCCACCCCCAGGCTTGGGCAGGGCTCAGGGGACACCTGGGGATGGCTGAGGGCAGGACAACACCGTGCTCAGGAAAGGTTTCAGTGCCCTGACAAGGCTGGAGGCACATCAGGATCACCCAGAGGAGCTCTGGGCTGATTTAGGGGTGTATCCCCCATGTCTGCATCAATCAGAACTCACAATTAACTCCTCCAGAGGAGGAGGGAGCAGGGACTGTTGCTCTCCCTTCTGCCCATTCTCAGCTCAGCCCTTTGCAGCCAGGAAATCTCCCCCAGAGCAGTGCTGAGGTGGGAAATGGGTCACACTGAGCTGCTCCTCCTGCCTGCTCCTATTATAATTCAATATAAAAATGGCATTACAGAGAATTAACCCCCTGGATTTTATAATGAAAAGTGTTTTGTTCAATATCACGTGTCAGTACAACAACTCCTTGTTGTATAAGCTTTTTCCAAATACCAAGGACAGACCTCTGCAGGTGTCTCAGAACTGTATTTTGGGTCAAAGGGACCTTGAAAGGTCATCAGGTGTGACCCCCACAACTGCCAGAGCAGCCAGGCTGGATTCCTGAGACAGCAAAACCCAGCAGAGGAGGCTCAGGCTATTCCAGAGATCCATCCTACAGCAAGAGCCACTTCAAACTGGGGGGTTTCCTCAAGCTTAAAAAAAAAAGCAGAAGTTCATGGCAGAATCAGGGCTCCTCTCCCAGCAGTTTTTAAAGCAGAGTTTAGCTCAATCTGAGTTCCCAGCACACTTGAGAAGGTTTCCTTGGATCCAGGGGTTGCCCCTGTGGCAGTGAGGGAATGTGTGCTCTGCACTAATGAGGCACTAATGGCATCGAGCACAAGCAAATCACGCCTCACAGAAAATAATATTTGCACAGCTCATCAAAGTGCCATGAAGGCTTACTAAGCACAAAGCAGGCAGGAATTTCAGTGCCTGCAGATGCTCCGTGGAGAGAGGCTGTGCTGGAATTTCAGTGCCTGCAGATGCTCCGTGGAGAGAGGCTGTGCTGCTGGGGAGGGATGGGGGCATTGCTGAATCACCTTCATGCTGCCCTCGGCAATGTCCCCTTCAGGGCCCATCCTGAAGGTGCTGCTGTCCCCATTCCAGAGTGGCTGGGGAAGGTAGCTGTGGACATTCAGCATGGGTGGAGTGCCCACTCTGCTCTGCCCCTCTGTGAAAATGAGCAGCCAGGTGCTGGAAGCATCCCCAGGGGTGCTGGTGACACTGAGAGGAATGCTGGTGGCATTGAGAGAGATGCTGATAACAGCAGGGATGCTGGACACATCCAGAGGGGTCCCAGTGAGCTGCCCATCACTGCACCCCTGCACACCAGCCCTGCACTGGCATCAGCCCAAGGTAAATCCAAAAAACCAGGCCCAAGGAGCTGGTGCAGCAGTGATGGACTCACCCCCATGTCTGGGCTGCCACGGTGGGAAATCACAACCAGCCAGGCTCTGTCTTCATGTCAGAGCTGCTGTCAGACCACTCCAGAGGGTTTTATCCTCCCCCAGTCCCACCTTTCACTGCCCAAACAATCCCACTCTGCTTAAGCATCAGGAATTATTTCCATCCATCAGCTGGGGAGCAGGCCATAATCTCAAACACACATAAGCAGTCTAAACTCCTTCAAAAAATAAAAAAAAAAGATAAAAGAAAGATGTCCTGTCTTTCCACCCTGCATCATTTAATCACTTATTGAGTTATGGCTTAGGCAGCTTAAGATATTAAGCATTAGAGAGAGCAGATTTGGGAATGAGCAGATTGAGACAAGGTGCTGCAATCACTGCTGGGTGGGGAAATGTCAGGGAGTGGAGAGCACCCAGGATCCTCTCCCTGCAGGCTGGAAACGTTCCTTAGCCAACCTGGAAAGCTCATTGAGAGCCAGATACAACCCTTCCTCCTGATGAGGGCTTTTTCCTGCTGCATTCACCCAACAGGCAGTGCTTGCTCTCACCATCTCACAGCAGAGCTCACTGCAGCCCCCAGAAAGGCACAGCCAGAGAGATCAAAAAGCCTTAATTGTCAGAAAGTGCTGCTGAACCAATGCACCAAAAGCAGAAAAAATGGAATTTGTTCTTCTGAAAGAGTGACTCCTTCCAGAATTGCTCCATTGACGTGGATTTTGAAAACTCCTCACGCTGAACACCAGAATCTGCTGCTCCAAGAGCTCTGAGGGAGCTGCTGTCTGACACCAATGGCTCACTCCAACATTCCTGCTGTCCCATCTCCCAGGAAATGCCTGGGGAACGGGGTTTCATGGCTCAGATGGGACAGCTGGGTCATGGGGATGGAAAACACTCACACAGGGTCTCTCAGCTGATGGCTGGGGGCTGGAGCTGCCTCCTGCCCCTGGGGACACCAGGACTGCAGCTGGGATGGGATGGGATGGGATGGGATGGGATGGGATGGGATGGGATGGGATGGGATGGGATAATGGGATGGGATCAGCTCCCCCATCCACAAGGATGTTGGGAACGAGGATTTACAGGGCAGGGACACTGCACAGAGGGACAGCAAGGTCCTGGTCCCCTCTGATGGCCACAGAGAGCAGCAGAAGCAGCAGTGACTCCTGCCAGTGGCTCTGGACATGCCACAGCCTCTGCATGGAGGGGTGGGATGGGATTTCCTGATGGGAAATCATGGGATGAGCCACCCCTGCTGCCACCCAGGCCTGTGCTGAGAGAAGCCCTGCATGCTTCACAGCTCTGTTTCACCCCAGGATCTCTGGTTTATCCCAGACTTCTGGCTCATCCCAGGATCTCTGTTTCACCCCAGGATCTCTGGTTCACGCCAGGATCTCTGGTTCACCCCAGGATCTCTGGTTCACCCCAGGATCTCTGGCTCTGCCTGACAGGGGATGTGTTGCTACTCCATCCCCCATTTTTCTGCCAGGGCAGTTGTCACAGCTCTGCTTTTGGAGGCGGATTTTGCCTGGAACCCATCAAATCCCAGCCCATTTCCAAATCCTGGCCAGGCCCTGTGTGAGCAGCTCCAGCAGGGCTGGGAGGGGGGAGCCCCACGCCGACCCCCTGGATGTCCCAGGGGAAGGAGCCATCGATCCTGAGCCATCAATCCCGAGTTATTGATTGATCCTGAGCCATGGATCAGCCTGGGCAGGAAGGGCACGGGCACTGAGCACTGCCAGGAGCAGCAAATCCAACAGCTCTGCATTTCCAGGGCTGGGAACAGCCCTGCCATGGGAAAGCCTCAGTAGATTGAAGGCTCTGAGAGCTGCACACCTTGCTGCACTCTGCTCAGGAGTCATGGATCCGGGATGGGGCACAGGGAGCTCTTAAAATAAAATATAAAATAAAATAAAATAAAATAAAATAAAATAAAATAAAATACATAATATAATATAATATAATATAATATAATATAATACAAAACAAAATAAAATAAGATATATAACATAAAAAATAAAATAAAATAAAACAAAATAAATAAATAATATAAAATAAAAAGATAAAATATAAAATAGAATAATAAAATAAAATAAAAATATAAAATAAAATATATAATATAATATAAAAAGAAAATAAAACAAAATAAATAAAAATAAATAAAATAAAAAATATAAAATATAAAATAAAATAAAACAATAAAATAAAATAAAATAAAAACATTAAATAAAATATATACTATAAAAATAAAACAAAATAAAACAAAATAAATAAAATAAAAATATAAAATAAAAAACCAATTAAAACCAATAAAAACCAATAAAATAAAATAAAATAAAATTTAATTTAAAAACCCTGAGAGCTCCAAGGACACCCCAGACCCAGCCACCAACCCATGGAGCAGCACCCCTCTGTCCCTGCCCACCCCTGCCAGCTGTGGGTGGGTGTTTGGCAGCTGTGACATCTCCATCAGCATCACACTGCTCCCCCAGCACGCCGGAGCTCTCCTGGCCTCTGCCTTTCCCCACAATCCCCTTTTTCCTGCTCAGCCCCCTCTGTGCCCTGGGGACACAGACCTGGCTCTGTGCTTGCAGCTCCTGCTGCTGTGTGACACCAGGGGACTCCCTGGGTGCTGCAGGCAGCCCTGCCTGGCATCTCCAAACACACACCATTCCTCCTCTTCAGAAAAAAAACCAAAAAAATCAGAAAGAAGGGCTGGGAGTTTCCATAGCTACAGCTTTCCATCGCTCTGGCTCCAGCTCTGGCTCAAGCCCTGTAATGAGGCACAAGCTGAGTGGGTTTTGAGTGGCTTTTCCCACCCCAGCCCAGCAAGGCAGCCTGGTGCATGAATAAAGAAGAGGAGAAGAGAGGGGGAGCTCAGGGATCTTGGAAATAACAGAGAAATGTTCAAAACTGGAGTTTGGCACACGTTCCTTGCCCTGCTGCTGGGGTGGGGAGGGTAGGAGCCCCTCAGAGGTGACAGAGGTGAATCCCCAGGCTCCTTGGCATGGGCAGAGACCAAAACTGCTGCATTTAAACCCCTGTGTGCAGGGCTGGAGCTCGGGGAGCTGCCTCGAGCAGGGCAGGGCAGAGTTTGGGGCTGGGACATTGCCCACAGCCCCTGGGGCTTGCCTGGCTCCCCCTCCCTGCCCTCTGCTCAGGGTAGTGTCAGCACTGCCACACCTGCCTTTGGTCCCAGAATCACAGAATTCCAGACTGGTTGGGGTTGGAGAAATCTTAAATTTCACCTCATTCCACCCTCTCCCATTAGAGGAACACTTTTCACCAGCCCAGGTTGCTCCAACCTCCCCTTGGACACCTGCAGGGATCATGAACAAGAGGGAGAGGGGCTTCCTCATTGTTTGCACCCTGGAGTTTCTCTATAGGCAGAAAAATCTGCTTATGTTATCCTCTTTAATAAGGATTTATCATTGCTGCATCAGGGAATTAATACAGACCGTCTGAGAGGGTAATTTCCAGATTCTTGGCAACTCACCATGAACCAGTTCCACTAAATTTTCCCTTTTTTCCTCACCTTAATTTTGTTACAGCTTTTCCTGGGAGATGAGAGAGGGAAAGATTTAACTCAGAGGAAAAAAAAAATCAAAAAAACAACCCCACAACAACAAAATCAGAAGTGAAAAAGCAGAAAAAGATAAAGGAACTCACACAACTCGGCTGAAAACCCTCATTAGGAGAATAAAGCAACAGAGGAAAACCTTCACACAGATTGCTCTGCCCAAGCCCATGTGGGCTGGGAACTGCTGGGATCAAATGTTTGGAATATTGACTGTTCCCAGGGACAGCACCACACGTGTGAGGGATCCTCTTGCCTCTCGTCAGCACGGGGACGGCACCAGCCCTGCCTTTGAAATGACTCCTGCTCTGAAATGACAGCGGCTCCTGGGGCAGGGGAGGGGAGGGATGGATGTGATCAGGGCTGCTGCTTCCCCAGCACGCTGCAGCTCCTCCCTTCCCCAGGAAAATGAATCCACAACACCAGAGGTTTGTGCCCAAAAAGGAGCCAGAGGAGTCCTTGTTGCTTTATTCCAATAAAGGGAGAGGCCATGGGGCATCCCCTGGGCTCTCAGATTTTTGGAGGACTCACCTCCCTTTTTATCCCAATTTCCCTCTCTCTTTCCCTATTGCTGAGGTTCAGATTTCCCCAAACACTGATACCTGAGATTCCCCTCTAATGTTCAACCCTTTTCAATTTTTAATTCTTATAGAATTCATGGTTTTCCCCCATTGCTTCTTTCATCTTCCAATATCCAATTCCAATTCCACAGTTTGTTTGTAAAGGCAAATATCTTTTTTCCATTCATCAATCAGTGGAATCCTTCCCATTGTTTCTTTTATCTCTCAGTGCTGGTTTTATCCATCAGCAGATCCACAACTTGTTTTTGAAGACAAATCCAACATTCCCCTCACTGTGGTGCCTGACTGGCAGCACCTTAAAGGACCAGAAAATTCCAGGGCTCTTCTCTTAGAAAGCCAAGCCTCAGACCAGTGCTCTGAATCCCATCCCCAGGAGGGGTCAGGGCTCCGAACCCCCCAGGGATGAGCCCACAAATGATCCATCCACCCTGGAAAGCAGGAGGAGCTCACACCCCAAATCCCAGCTGCATTTCAGCTTCCTCCCCTTGCTCCCTCAGTTCACTCCCCCTCCTTGGGAAGCAGGATTGTTCTGCTGTTAAATAACAAAAAAAAAATTGATTTTTTGAGCTGAACTGGGATGGACTGGGAGCCCAGAACCAAATTAACAAAACCTTCCCTGACCTGACGCTGATTTTCTGAGCTCTCCAGGCACCTCCTCCCCTATGGAGCCCTTCATTGCCATCCTGCCTTTGTGCAAACCAGACAGAGAGATGAAGTTTGGGTCTAACAAAACCCAGAGCTGTAAAAATGTGCCTGGGAGGGCCCCTTGGCACAGAAGAGCTCCTCAAAACGTGCGATGGAGCTGCTCCTGCAGGAAAGTTCAGACCAGAAATCTCCTCTGGGAATCAGGAGCATATTCACTGCTGTCCCAAACCATGGGTCTGGTTAAAAAACACCTTCCAGCCTGGCTGCCACTGCTCCTGGACCTGACAGAGGAGAGAATGGAGCGTGTGGGAGCTCAGGAACTTCTGCTGGGAGCTCAGGAATTTCTGCTGGGAGCTCAGGAATTTCTGCTGGGAGCTCGGGAATTTCTGCTGGGAGCTCAGGAATTTCTGCTGGGAGCTCATGAATTTCTGCTGGGAGCTCAGGAATTTCTGCTGGGAGCTCATGAATTTCTGCTGGGAGCTCAGGAATTTCTGCTGGGACCCCAGGATGCTTCAGTGCTGTTTCTGGTTGGTTCAATTTTGATTATCATGGAACTGCACAAGCCTGTGATATTTGGGTTATGGGGTGGTGTTAACAGCCCAATCAAAGCCCTTTTCATTTCAGGTCCTGCCAAACCTGTATTAATTTTTGGGGCTCTTCTCTTTTCCAGCAGAACTCCAGCAGCAGTGTGTGCCAGTTTTATGCATCCCTGGGGCTGAGCAACTCTAATCCTCTGCAGTCAACAGTTCTGCCACAGCCCAGCAATCTTCACACTTTATATTTACTACCAATCAATCAGACAGTGTTCCAAAGACTAACCCTTTGCCTGCCAATTTGAACATTAAACAATATATAGTATTTATAACAGCACCTAGAAACCAGGTCAGATCAGTGCTTGTTATCTCAGAAATTGGTAGCACTGTTTTGTGTTTTCTTTAACCTGCATTGTTTTCTTAGAAAACACAACATAAACAAAGATGTGGTGCCAGAAACACAAGGGAAAATAGGTGCAACTAAGAAAACTCCACTTTCTGTGGGCTGAATCTGCTCCCACGAGCTTCTGTGAGAATCAGGAATAACTCTCGAGAAAGCAGCAAAGCTGAAGTGTTGCAAATCAGAAAAAAAAAAAATCATCTGGAACTGTCTAATATTGATTGTGCTTGTCTTTATCTCAGGGGGCTGGGACTGCCCATGGGGTGTCACATCCAGTGCTGGTCACAGGGATCACAGAATGGGACCTTAAATCCCCTCTCATCCACCCTGTCATGGGCAGGGACACTTTTCACTGTCCCAGGCTGCTCCAAGCCCCATCCAACCTGGCCTTGGACATTTCCAGAGATTCAGGGGCAGCCACAGCTGCTCTGGGCACCCTGAAAAGAGGAGAGACCAGAGAGCTCCTGCCTGAGCTCAGTGTGCTGGAATCACAGACGGGTTTGGGTGGTTTTAAAGGTCACCAAGTCCAACTCCCCAGCCAGGAGCACAATCCCTGCTCTGAGTGGACCTTAACTCTGGCACAGTCACTCAGAAAATAGCTTTGGTGACAGCTGGATGGGAGACATCACCTGGGGGGCTTTGAGAAACACCTTTCAGGCGTTTTTCTGCATTTTGGAGGTGGCAGTGGGGCTGGCTCTGCTCTCCTGGCAGTGGCAGCTCCGTGCCTGCTGCTGTTTGCACAAGGACAGAGTCACACAAGCCATAAGTTTGAATTGTTACCCCAGTTGCTCCTTTGTGTAACATAACAATAAACCCACTAAATTTTCCTAACAACAAACGCAAATCAGCGCTCGTTATCCTTCCCCTCCCAGCTCCACTCCCACTCTCTCAGCAGAGCTATTTTCCCCCAGATCCCACCGCTAATCTTTCCAGGGCTTAGCTTCCCAGCAGGAAACACCAATCACGCCGAGACACCTCCTTCCACAGGAGAGCCTGCATCCCTGCAAATCCCTGCTTGCACTGGAGAGATCCCCAACAGCGAGGCCGAGCATCTCCTCAGCCACCCTCCACATCTGGAACGCTCCAGGCTGTAATTCCTCCCCAGGAAACAGCTGGATTGCCACAAAATTCCCCCTGCTTTCCTCTGTAACTCCGTTTTCCTCTGTTGTGTTGAGGGAAGAGTGGCAGGGTGGAAAAGCGGGATGCAGGAGGAGCATCCCGGGATGCAGGAGGAGCATCCCTGCCTGCAGGGATTGATGCGGAGCCTCCCTGCACACGCTGTCACCTCGCAGGGAGGCAGGCAACAGGGAAAGGAGAGAGTTCACGGTGTGCCAGAGCACAGGCAGGGAGATCCATGACGGATCTAAACCCAAAAGCACGCAGAGAGCGAAAGGAATCCAGATGCAAATCGGGGTTTGTGTAAATGGGGAGGAAACGCAGTGCCGGGATCGCACTGTCCCTGCCGGCCACCTCGGCAAACACCACAGCATCTCCCAGCAATGTTTGGGAGAGAAACGAGCAGAGCTGTCTGTAGGTAAGTTATTTTCCTCGCAGGAAGCCGTGCCTGCGAGTGATGCTTCAGCAGAGCTGTGATTTTTGAAGCCGCTCCGGGGACTCGTCTGGCGCTTCCCTGTGAGATCCCCCTCGCTCCCGGGCACGCTCCCGCAGCATCACAGCAAATCCCAGCCTCAGCATCCTCTGGATCGTCCTCTACAAAGGCAGCCCTCTGCTGTGATCACTGCCAGTGTGAGAATCTTTGAACCTCAAGGCATTTTGATGCCGCTCAGCTGGCGTGACCCGAGCTGGGGAGAGGTTGGGAGATGAGAAATCCATCACAAGGCTGAGGTGATCCCCAGGGCATTTCAAAGCAGCCAGAAATCTGGGGGTTCTCTCACCCTGGCAGCCACTTTTCTGGCATTTATACCGATGGATTTCCCCCTTTAATCCCAAATACTCAGTGAGCAAAGAGAAGAGCTGGCTTTGCCTGGGGACAAGGCAGAGCTACAAGGCACTCGTGTCCATCGTGGTCCAGCCCTTTCAGGAACAAGGGACAGCTCTGCACAGAGAAAAACCAATGCAACCACACAGGACTTTTCCTCCTGGCTTGCTAAGATGGGAAGGAAGGGGAGGAAATCCCAGCTGTGTGGCCTGCTCATCACTTGAACTCCCCCAATGTAATGAGCTTATGAGCTTCTGCAGTGATAAACTCATACCTAGAGCAAAGCCACAGCATGGCCTCAGAGCCAGACCTAAAGCTGGGGGTGCCCAGGGCTCTGTCCCCTGCTGGGCAAGATCATCTCCTTTATCCCCTCCCCAGGAGAGGCCAAGCAGCTCAGCCTTGAACGAGCCTAAGCTGGACTTCAGTAGCAATTCACAAGGAAAATAAAATGCTTTTTCACCAAAGCCTGCTTTTCAGGCAGCTCCCCATGGTTATCTCACCACCTAAGGATTTTGTGATTGTTATCTCAGAAAGGGAGGAAGAAGAGGATGGGGCTGAGGAGCAGGAGCACCAGGGGGTGAACAGCAGGGAGAAGGGAGGGATGGGCAGCAGGTTGGGTGTGTGGGGTCTGAGCAGCTCCAAAGGGCTCCCACCAGCTGTGCCCCAGCACTGAGACCCTGCAGCAGTGACACAGCCTCACAGGGAGGCAGAGCAGGGCTGGGGCATGGCACAGGATGCTCCTGCTGCAGGCACAGCCCTCTGCCTGGCTCCAGGGCTCCACTGGGCAGAATTCACTCACCCCCAGCGCCCCTCGGAGAAAAACACCGGTGAAACAGGAAGATATGTGAGCTCATGACATGATTTCCTCTCTGAGGGGCAGGAAATCATCAGTGACCATTAATTCTGCCTGCCCTGGGGTTGAGGAGAGCAGCCAGCAGCGGCTCCAGGCAGGAGCGAGTGCAGATGTGCGAGTGACAGCAGAGGCACAGCTCATCCCTTCCTCCACGTGAGCAGCATCCCTGGCACCATCCAGGGCAGGGCAGGACGGCTGGCCCTTGGTTCCTGCCAGGAATTCACTTTTCCTTTCTTTGGTAGAGCTGTTCAGAGCTCTGGGACGTGCTGAACAGGCGTGGGCTCGCAGTGGCTCCTGCTGTGGCCTCGCAGAGCTCAGCCCCCGCCAGCCCCTCTCCCTGCAGAGCCCCCGCCCTCGGCTCAGGTGCTCACAGCCTTTATCCATGCCTAATGACATTTATTTTCTCCTCAGTGCCCCGGGGAGGGCTCTTTCTCTCGCCCTCCCCGCTGATGTGAGTCCTGCTGCCCTATTCTGCTGATCTGAGACCTTTTTTTAGTGTTGAAATGCTGTCTGTGCCCCCCAGCCTGCTCCTCCTTCAGCCCTTTCCCAGGTTTGATCCCACCAGCACTGAAATAACGAGCAAACCACCTCACATTTTCAGGTTGGATCAGGTCCCTCACGTAGCTAGGACAGGCTGAGCCTTACTTTTGGATTTTTGGTAAGTTCCCCCTAAAACACCCTTCAGAAAAGGCAATTACCACAGTGCCATTAAAGCTCCCACCATTGCACAGCCAGATAAGTCGCTGGGAGCCTTTTGAAATAACCTTTAAACAATAGATCCTGTCTTGTTTACTGAATGTTTCTGAACTCAGCAGTAATGCATCCAGATGTCACCCCTGCCTACCGTAGGCCTAACTATTTCTGGAAACACACCAAAGGCAAATTGCTTGGATAATGTCAGATATAGTTGCAAAAAGAATATGACAAGTTTCCATCTCCTTGATAAAAGCTGTGGAGCAGAGAGTTATTTCCCAGGGCAGCAGAGCTGCGTGTACCTTCAGCTCAGCCCCGTGTAGGAGCTCAGCTCAGCACAGGTGGACAGTGGCACGTGTTTTCCAGCTTCCAGCTCAGGAAAATATCTGTGCTGCTGTCCAGAGAAGCTCAGCACACTCAGAACATCCGTGCTGGGGGATGTGTGGCTGCAGGGAGGGTTTGTCCTGCAGGAGGGAATGGGGAGAAGAGCTGGGGATGTGAGCAGGGGCTGAGCTGCCCTGGTGATGCTTCAGCTCATCCTGTGCCATTATTGGGAGTGGAGTTAAATGTCAGCTCTGAGCCATCACTGGGGGTTGTTCACTGAGCAGAGAAAACTCTGTGTGAAGTGAGAGGGTGACAGAACTCGCCAGCCCCTGGCTCCTGTCGTGTCTCCACTCCTTGTCCTGCCAAGGGGAGCTCACACTGAAGGAGATGCTGGACCCAACACTGTCCCTGCTGATGATCATCTCCAGAGAGAAACCTTGGGCACACAGGATGAGGTAAAATCATCATTGCTGTGGTTCTGGCCTAAATCAGATCCTGTCCCCACTCAGTGATGCCTCTGACACCTTGAGCACCACATCCCCATGGAGCCTGCTCCTCCTGCTGCTGCCCTGAGCTGCTATTAATGGGTCAAGGCTGTTATTAACCTTTCCAGGGACAAAGAGGTCCAGGGATATGACAAAATATTACTCTGACCTTTAATTTTGTTCCTCAGCCTTTGCAGCTGCCCTCTGCCCAGGGCTGCTCCAGCAGGTTCCTGAGGTCCCAGTCCTGCCTGGGCTGGTCCTGGCTGTGAGCTGAGTGTGGCTGAAGGGTCTGGGGAGGGTCAGAGTCCATCACCAGCTATCTGACACCCCTCTGCCCATCTGCACTGCTGGGATAAAGGCTGTTTGCTCAGGCAAAGGGGGAACCAATCCTACCGTGAGAGATCACAAGGAGAGAAGGAGGTAACACACAAGGACCTGGGAGAAAACGCAGTTTAGAGGGGAATGAGCTGCAAGTTCAACCCCAACAGCTGCCACCTCTGCTCCATCCCTTCCCTGCACCTCTCCAATGTCACAAGTTGCATCAGCAGGAGCCCTGCCAGCATGCAGCACCTCTTCCCTGCCCATGTCCTTGTCCATATCCATGACAACACCACAGACAGGTACCACAGCAGCCCGAGTGACAACGGAGCAGCCACCCCTGCTCCTTCCACCAGCACTGCGCAGCCAGAGGGAAAAACCTGACTCAGGCAAATCCCTTGGAGCTTGGCCAGCTGCAAAACCCCTCCTTGCCCCACGTGCTGGGCACTGAGGACACGTCCTGACGTCCCAAAGGTCAGTGGCACACACTGTGCCAGGCTGTGAGGATGCAGCAAAGCTCTCTGGGCTGCACATAAATGCCTGAGGGAATTGAGCACCTTTATCTCTTTGAATTTGGCACCCAGCAAAACTTTTGAAGATCCTAAAGGGGTGCTGAGGAATGGCTGTAGGGTCAGGGGTGTTCTTCAGCTTCAGAGGGGGAAACATTTACAAAAGCTTGGGTCAATAAATCATGGGCAGTGGGTCTGTCCCTTACCCTGTGTCAAACCTCCAGGCTGGACTCTCGTGTCACCTCCACGAGGATTTAGGGACTGGCAGATTCAATAGAAAAGGGTCAGGAGATGTGGCAGCCAGACCCATCTACCAGGCTGTGCTGGGAAACAGCGAGGACACAACCAGGAACCACAGCACTGGTGATGTTCTGGAACTCCTCGTGCCCAGGTAGGCACAGGTATTTCAGAGCTGCCTGTGTTTGTAACCTGTGCCCGCTGGCAATAAACCAGGAAGGAACAAACGCTGTTTTCCTCCTTCCCCTCAAATCCCCACATCCTTTCTGAACGAGAACCAATGTACTGCGGGGTCATAAATCAACACCAGCAGCTTTGCAGGGGATTTTGTTGAAGTTCTTTATCTCTCCTGAGCACCATCACCATTCCTTAAGACGTCCTGTCATCGTTCTGCACAGAAATCCTGACATGCAGAGGAAGGAGGTTACACTTCTAATTACAGCTGCACGGTCTTTAAGGTGTTTAAAATCTCTTCTCACCAACTGACAGCCCCTAATGCACCTTTCTGCTCGGCTCAGGCGAGAAGAAGATCAACCACAGGGACTGCAGAGTTATTCACAAGCCATTGCAATGGGGCAGGAGCCTCAGTGCAGGTGTGGGATAGTTCAGGCACTCACTTCATGCACAATTCATGTCAACTGCTTTTTCCTCACAGTGATATAATTTAGATGCTTCCTCAGCGAAGACAAGATGTGATGACTAAAAATCCCATCCTACTGGGTACTTTTGCTCAAATGAAGTCACCCAGGAGCACCATCTGCACTCTGAAAATTGGGATAACCCGCCAGGTTCCCTAAAATGACAGCTATAGCTCATGGCAGACTGAAGTGCAGAGTTTTCCCATCTAGGTTTTATGCTGATTTCGCTGCTCGTTTCAGGCTGGAAGACAATCTGTTGAACCTCAAAGTGCTGTCTTCTCTTACCTTGAATTTGTTCTGCCAGAAAACTGTCTACCTTAATGAGTGTGAGCACACCCCCACTGCCTCCCAAGTTTGGTGATCTGTTATGTCAAATATAAATAATCCTGTCTGAAAGCGGTCGATACGGGGAAATGAAAAGCCATCTTCCCTTGGGGGATTTCTCTCTCCCTCCCACAGCCCCCCTGAGCCCTCAGGCCACCTTTAATGTGCTCAACAGCATCTGTGTGGCTCTGGGAGCACAGACCTTGATGGCTGCTGGATTCAGAGTGACAAAAAAACAACCCACAGGTGACAGTGCCATCACCTTCCTCACATTCCACCCCGGATCCCTCTCCATCACCACTGCTCTGCTGAGTGGGAGCTGAGGGGATGCTTTGCTTTCTAACCCAGGATTGGGGTGTCCTACAAACTCATTGGGATGGAGAGGGGCATTCTGATGGCCTTTGGGGCCAGCACAGGAGGTGGAAACAAAGTGAATCACATGGTGAGATGTCCAGACAATGAGGAGAGGCCGGCTCCAGTCCCGCTCTGAGTGTGCCAAGGGGACCGAGGTGTCCCTGGGGCAGAGAAGGACACGACCTGCACACCCAGGAGAGGCATGGGATGGGGGCAGCTTTCCCACTCCGTCCCTGGAAGGTGCTTTCACGCCATCCCTCACAGGATTTGGAGCTGTGGGATGAGGGAAAAGCCAGCCTGGAGCACCCCAGTATTTCCCATACCGGTCTGAGGTGGCGGGACTTGCCCGGTCCCTCCGGGCAGGCTGTGGGGGAGAGGATGCCGTGCAGCTCTCCGTGTCCCTCCTCACCCTGTCCCCCGCTCCAAATCCCTCCCCAGCCCCATTCCCGGCACCGGGGCAGTCCGTGCCTGCTGCCCTCCCTGCAGCATCCCCCGGGATGCGGGGCTCGCAACCCGTGGATTATCCCAGGCACTTTCGGATGCACCGGGAAGCGGGCGGCGGGGGCGGGAGCGAAGCAAACAGGGAAAAAACACCGCGAGAGACCCCAGCGCTGGGGGAGACGGGGAGAAGGGACCCGGCAGAGCCGGGGGGGTCCCGCGGAGCCCCCGCACCGCTGCCTTCTCCCGCTCCGCTTACCTTCACACGGGGGAATGGGGCCGGCTCGCTCAGGTGAGGACCGCGTCTCCCGAAGTCTCCCGCTCGGAGAGCATCAATACCAAAATAAATGGATTTAAAAAAAAATTAAAAATTTAAAAAATTAAATAACGATTTTTTAAAAAAATTAAAAATAAGCGGCAGCAAGCAGGCTGAGGAGGCGGGCGGCAGCGGAGCAGGCAGCCGGCAGCAGCCACCCCTGTCGGCACATGGCCGGGCCGGCGGCTCTGCGGGGGCCGCTCCCGCCTCCCCGCCCCGCTCCCAGCGCCGCCGGGGCCGCCAATGACGGGCCGGGAGCGGGGCCGAACCGAGCGGCGGCCCCCGAGCCCCGCAGCGGCCCCGCACGGGCAGCGCCGCGCCCGCCGCCCCCCGCCCGCAGCACGGGATGCGGCGCTGCCGGAGGGATGGGGGGTGCGGGGATGCTGCCCCCTCCCAGCCCGGGATGCGGGGATGCTGCCCCCTCCCAACTCGGGATGCGGGGATGCTGCCCCCTCCCAACTCGGGATACGGGGATTCTCCCCCCTCCCAGCCCGGGATGTGGGGATGCTCCCAGCTCGGGATGCGGGGATCCTCCCCAGTCCCAGCTCGGGATGTGGGGATGCTCCCCCCTCTGAGCTCGGGATGTAGGGATGTTCCCCCTCCTAGCCCGGGATGCGGGGATGCTCCCCCCTCCCAACCCGAGATTCTCCCCCCTCTCAGCTGAGGATGTGGGGATTCTCCCCGTTCCCAACCCGAGATTGTCCCCTCTCCCAGCTGAGGATGCGGGGATTCTCCCCCCTCCCAACCCGAGATTCTCCCCCCTCCCAACCCGAGATTCTCCCCCCTCCCAACCCGAGATTCTCCCCTCTCCCAGCTCGGGATTCTCCCCCCTCCCAACCCGGGATTCTCCCCTTTCCCAGCCCAGGATGCGGCCGCAGGGTCCCCTCCCCGGCGTGCAGGGCTGCTCTGGGTATCCGGGAGGGGCAGAGCAGCGCTGCCCACAGAGCTGGGTTATCCCCAAAGAGAGAGGGGTCATCCCGTTATAGCCCCAAAGAGCCGAGTCACCCCCTCGATACCCGGATCATCCCCCAACAGAGTGGGGTCACCCTCTCTATAATGGGATTACCCCTTTACAGAGTCAGGTCACCCCCTCTATTGCCACATCACCCCCTTAGAGAGCCATGTTGCCCCCTTACAGAGCTGTGTCACCCCCTTACAGAGCTGTGTCACCCCCTTACAGAACCGTGTCACCCCCTTACAGAGCCATGTCACCCCCTCACAGAACCGTGTCACACCCTCACAGAGCTGTCACCCCCTTACAGAACCGTGTCACCCCCTTACAGAGCTGTGTCACCCCCTTACAGAGCCGTGTCACCCCCTTACAGACCCGTGTCACCCCCTTACAGAGCTGTGTCACCCCCTTACAGAACAGTGTCACCCCCTTACAGAACTGTGTCACCCCCTTACAGAGCCGTGTCACCCCCTTACAGAGCTGTGTCACCCCCTTACAGACCCGTGTCACCCCCTTACAGAGCTGTGTCACCCCCTTACAGAACCGTGTCACCCCCTTACAGAACTGTGTCACCCCCTTACAGAGCCGTGTCACCCCCTTACAGAGCTGTGTCACCCCCTTACAGTTGTGTCACCCCCTTACAGAGCTGTGTCACCCCCTTACAGAACCGTGTCACCCCCTTACAGAACCGTGTCACCCCCTTACAGAGCTGTGTCACCCCCTTACAGAGCCATGTCACCCCCTCACAGAGCTGTGTCACCCTCTTACAGAACCGTGTCACCCCCTTACAGAGCCATGTCACCCCCTTACAGAACCGTGTCACCCCCTTACAGAACCGTGTCACCCCCTTACAGAGCTGTGTCACCCCCTTATAGAGCTGTGTCACCCCCTTACAGAGCCGTGTCACCCCCTTACAGAACCGTGTCACCCCCTCACAGAGCTGTGTCACCCCCTTACAGAGCTGTGTCACCCCCTTGCAGAGCTGTGTCACCCACCACGGAGCCAGGGAATGTTGGTTTGGACAAGAGAGCTTCACCCCCAGTGCTGGCACAGGAAAAGAATCCCCCTGCCCATCCCAGTGCAGGGACAACGCCAGACAAACCCCACAGCACCCCCTGTTTGATCCCACATGCCCCCCATAGGTGACATGAGTTTGTTCCCTGCCCTGTTTTTTAGGAGCTGTGCTGGGGTTTCAGCTGGTTTGAACAGAATAGGGGATGTCTCTCCTCTTCCCAAATCCATGCCCATTCCAGCACAACCTCAGCTCATGCACAGCTTTTTCCCACAGCAGCGGTGATTCACAAGATTTCCTTAATGCTTGGGTAGTGATGACCCTTCAGAGCTGGAAAAAGCAAAATCTGGGACAAAACCCGAATCCTAGAGGGGCATTACCCCTCTAGAAGGTGGGTAACCTGCAGAAACACCACCCCAGGTGACAAGCAGGTTGTCCCCAGCCCCAAGCTGGTGACAGGGGGGCACAGCCTGCCCCAGCTCTCCCTTCCCCGGGCACAGAGGATGCTCAGGGTGTCTCAGGAGCTCTGCCTCATCCCCTGCCACCATCCTTGGCTCTTGCCACCCAAGTGTCAAACTCCTGGGGCAGCAGGACCCTTCTGCAGGCCCCTCTGTCTCTGTCCACTGGGATGTGTGACTTTTGTCCTGCAGGATTCATTTCCCTGGCACTGAAACTCATTCCCAAGGACTAACTTAATTTTTCTCATCAGCAGTTCCAGCCTATTGATACTTTTCTGTCCCTCTCAACTGATGAGAAAAATCAATGTTTTTACAGCACATCTGCCCTTTTTGAGATGGTATCGCTGGTAGCACTCCTTTAATCTATACAGAGGGAAACAGTTGCATTTAATTAATTGCTCCCCACATAAACTAATCACTGCCAGCAATTCCAGCACACTTTGCACGCAGTTCAAAAGCCTGTGCAGAGATCTGAAAGGAAAAGCACTCACTGTGATGACAAGAAATGAAGGTGAGGGGAAAAAACCACAGTGAATCTTCAAAGAGTCTACTTAAGACTATAATAATTTAATTATTATATCAAATAGCTTAATACTGAACTGTGTTGTGGTTGCTGTTGGGTTTTTCTTCAAGGTTGCTTGAACCACGTGCAGAATATATTGAAGGGCTGTGCTTCAAAAAAAACCCAACCAATTTTAGCTTTTTATTACTTGTGCAGGTCAAACGTCATCATCTGGCAATTTGTCACTGTATCCTTGCTCAGAAATGTGAACAATGGAGGTTCTCTGCTTGGCCCATTCATTTTGGTTTCAATGCCTGGCCTCAGGTACTGCAATAAACATCCTCCTTGCTTCCCAGGGAGATGTCAAAGCAATTCTCACGGAGCTGAGCCCAGGATAAGAGGCAAGGAAAAACAATGTTATAACAAGGACTTAGCAAATGCTTGGGCTGCCTTGTGTGAGTCCAGAGCTTGTTTTTTTGGATTTTAACATGAGGTCTGCTTACTCAAAAAGCAATTCTGGGAAGATCAGAATTCTGTGAAGGAGAAAAATGTTTTTATAATGTATTTCTGTCCTGCACTGATGTACAAGACCTCTGTGGTGAGCACGGTCTGGCCGTGCCAGGGGCTGTACAAACACTGATTCCCCAGACTTTGCAACAGAATTTTTTACAGAAGGGAAGTGCTAATTAGCATCCACACTTTGGGAGCCAGTTGATAGCCTCGAGACCTGGCAGCTGGCCAGCCACAACTTTCATCAACCCCAACATTTGGGAAGTGTCCTGTGCCTGCCAAGTCTGTGGGATAAACAGACCCAGCAGCAGCCAGGAGCCAAATCATCAGTGGGTTTGAAATGCAGGGCTCAGGTTGTGCTCACCTGCTTCCCTCCACCACCACCCACGGGTTATTTCCAGTGTCAATCCTTCCTTGATTTTGTGCACTCCTGCAGCTCCAAATTCTTGCTTTTCTCCTTTGGCTCAGAACTTGGCATCAAGACTCCTCCTGTCTCTGCAGCACCTCAGCCACCTTCACTGGATTTAATTGCAGAATTTTATATTGCTGAGAACAGCAGTGATTCCCAGGTTTGTGCTCTTCCACCTCTCCCTCAGCCCCTCACGATGTCAGAACCACCTGGATTTTAACACAGCCCCAGACCTGCCCCAAACTGGGACCTTGCTGGTGACCCCTTGCATCCCCTGCCAAGGCTTTGGGCAGGAGCTGAAGGTGCCCTGGGGACACATCTGCCACGTGTCACTCTGAGAGGTGTCTGCCCTCAATGGTGACAACCTCAGGGTGCCAAGGGATGAATCTGATCAACAAAGAGACAGCAGAGAGGAACTGCTCCTTAAATCAATGTTTTCAACCCAAGTAGGTGAATTACCCTGTTAAACATCCCCAGGCCAGGCCAAGGCTCCTGGGGTGACATCAGTCCCCAGGATGATCCATGGCAGGGTCTGCCTGGCACATCCTGTCACATCATCCCGTCAGCTCCTGCCTCTGCACCTGACAAGAGGTGCCAGACTCGCTGGAATGTCACCTTGTGCAGCCACAGCTTGGTGGAAGGGCTGGGACAGGCAGGGGGTGAGCTCAGGGGTGCTCCCCGTGGATTCCCTTTGCACAGAGATGTGGATTGTGGGGGCTGCTGGCACCCAGGGCTGCAGGAGGGGCTGGGGAATAATCCTCCCATCAGTATCTGGGCAAGGTTGGGAAAAGGGCAGAGCCTTTTGTCACAGCCTTGCAAATCCAAAGATTCCTGGAAACACCTTCCACTTCAAACTTCCTGAGCTTTGTAGGGCAAACCCTCCCTGTACAGAAGCCACATTGAGTTTTCCAAAGGAAATCTCATTTATCCACAATTTCTAATTGTTATTAGTCCATCACAAACCTCAAGCAGCCTTTGCCATCCAATGCTCCAGCCCTTTTCTAAGCTGATGAAGCTGCATCTCCAAATTCCTCAGGCTCTCTTGGCCCTGTGTCCTCTCCTGGATCTGCTCCTCTCCCTGCCGATCCAGCTTGCTGTGGGATCCTCAGGAAGAGCAAGAAGAAAGGCTGGCACCAAAGAGCAGAGCCCCTCGCAGGAGGGCTCAGCACCAACTCACCTCCTGGAAATTGGTGTGGCAGGCAGCCCTGGAGCCATGCCCACAGCACATCCCAGCTCCTTTTGCTGTTATTTCCAATCAAAGTGGAGAAGAATTCTGCCCTGACATTGCAGAGGTGGGAGAGAACTCTTCAGGGAAATTAAGAGCTGTCCTGTGAAATCAGGCATGGCAGGTAATGCAGGAGTGCAGTGCAGGGTGTCCTGTATCTGAAGGGGGAAAAACTGGATTTGGGGATTTTTTTAATGATAAAAATGATGTTTCCTTGTGGAATTTGGGATTCTCCACCACATGTCAGGTGATGAAGCTTGGAAAGGTGTTAGCTTGGATTCACAGGGAGAGAGAGGAGGGAAAAAATGTAGAGGGATGGATGATGGATGGATGGATGGAAGGATGGATGGATGGATGGATGGATGGATGATGGATGGATGGATGATGGATGGATGGATGGATGATGGATGGATGGATGATGGATGGATGATGGATGGATGATGGATGGATGGATGATGGATGGATGATGGATGGATGGATGGATGATGGATGGATGGATTCTCATCCCATGTTGGAGACATCTGGAAGGCCAGGAATGAGCTGACACAGCCTTGGGCTGGGAATGTCACCACAGGTGAGCACGGAGGGTGGGAGAAGGGAGGCACTGGTGGACACTGGGAGTTTGGGGTTGCACCTACTGGGAGAAGAGCCATCACCACTGGGAGGACTGGGCCAAGCTTGCCATGGCTCTCCTGCAGAGCGAGGCTGGAGCAGAGTTGATCCTGCCTGGAGCATCTTTTGCGGGGACACGTGGATCAGTGTTCCAATGCGTGGAGATGGTGATTGCAAAGCCACTTTATTTCTGGTGTTGTTATTGGCAGGGGAGTGGGAGTGCAATACAATTTTAGCCACCCTGATGTCTCCGTGTCCCTTACATCCCACCTCCATTCTAGAGCAGCTTTTCCCTCACATTACAAGATCCTTACAAAAGGGACTTTTTGCACTTGAAAGGGCAAAAAATGAGCTGGTCCTGCAGAGCAGGGTCAGGTGTGGGCAGTGCTGGGAGGGCTCATGCTGTGTGTCCCCACCACCACCAGCCCTGGCCCCACCAGCTGCAGGAAGCAGGATTTCCTTACATATGGCAGGACCAGGGGATGACCAAGATCTGTGTGAGGCTCGGTGAGGATGAACTTCTCATGGAGAAGGATTCCTGTCACACCAGGAGCTGCAGGAGCCCAGCCCTCAGGCACGAGCAGAGCAGGCACAGCCCAGCCAGCAGCACTTTTTGGTTCATTTAAAAACATCCCATTGAAGATCAGGGTGAGTCTCCAGAGCTCCTGAGTCGGAGACCACCCCTCAGATAAACTCCACTTCCCAAAGCTCTCCCAAAGCTCTCCCACCTCCCACTGGCACTATCCCCTGGATCACACAACGCTTTATAAACACACCCAGAGAACGCTTTTGTCTCTTCCTGTCCTTTCCAGATATTTTGGGTATTTGTGGCAATCTCTCCTGTTTATATAACAAAGCCACAGCCCAGTGTTTGTGACACCATATCCATGGAAACCCTAATATAGCATGCACAGGCGAGGAGATCTCATTAGGTGGCTCAGCTGCGGCAGCACTGGGGAGGGAATTTCTCTGGGATGCTTTGCTGGGAAGGGGCCTGGCTGCTCACCCAGCCTGGAGCACCTGGCAGGGCAGTAGCACCTCCCAAAAAGCAAACACTGCTTTCCTTTGGCTAATTCTGGCCTTTCTCCTGCTGTCCCATCTCCAGCTCACGGTGGCTTAGCCCAAACACCCACCTTTGGCTCTGCAGATCTGTGGGTGCATGGCTGGAGCTGGAGGAGAGGCAGAAGGGATGGAGATTCTCAGCCAGGATGAAATTCTCAGTCCTCACCTTCAGTGCCAGAGCAGGAGCAGAGACTGAGCTGTAAAGAGCAGCTCAGGTCCAGTTTTGTCCCTAATTTGGGGTGAGTGGCTCAGTGGGGAGGTCTGGGGCTGGTTCTTCTTTGGATGTGCCAAAGTTTTCTTCCACAGCATAAAATAAAGAAAATCTGGTCCTGAGGGAGGCAAAACAGGTTGGGAGAAAGCAAGAAACTGGAATAAGCTTGGCTTGGCAAGGGGGATGTTACAGATTTTGTGCTGTAAGGCACAAACTCAGCACAAGGAGGAAGGAATGGCTCTTCCCACCCATCCCTGCTGGATCACAGTCACCCCCAAGTGTCCTGTCCTGGCTGGCACATCTGTGGCACATCTGTGAGTTAAAACAGCCCAGGCTGCTGTCACATGTGGAGATTCCTGCAAAACCTCACAGCTCGCTGTGGCCCAGGTGACACAGGGACACTAAAGCTACTTCAGAGAGGGCAGAGCCTCACCTGTACCCTGCTGGGCAACTGAGACTCAGCTTGGCAGCCCCAGTGCCCTCCTGGTGCACCAAAAACTCCGAGGAGCAGCCTGCAGATCCCTTCTGATTCATTAAGGGATTCTGATTCACAAAGAGATCCTTTGGGAAGGATGAAAAACAATCCTTCCCACCCTGGGCTGTGATGGAGCAGATCCTGTGAGTCGTGGGGATGCCCCACAGCTCTGCTCTGCTGCCAGGGGTGGATTTGGCACACATTGGTCCCACCTGAGCATCCCCCCTGTGTGCCAGCCCACCTTTCCTCCTCCTCCTCACCCTGCACCGGGTCCAGCCTGAGTCACACACCGCCAAACCTCATCAGCAAATTCGATCCTGGTGCTGGGTAGGGCTGTGGCAGCAGAGCCCCCGGGGCACGGAGAGCTGCACCGGCCGCGGGAGCAGACAGAAAGCTTCCCTCCCTTCCCCTCCCCTGGCTGCCCTTGCCCAAATTGAATTTCCATTTCTGTTAGCAGGCAATGGATTATAGCTCGGAGGGGTGCTGCCTGCCTCAGCCCTCATTTGGCGCATCAATTGTGTTTAAACTCCTTACCTGGAAGCCAGCTGTTGTTCCAGGAGGGCAGCCCTGGCTCCTGCCCATGCAGGCACTGCTCCCTGGCAGTGCCACCAGCGCCTGGCACTGCCCCTGTCAGGGCTCTGAAGCCACCACTTGTCCCCAGCTCTGCATGCAGGGTCAAGAGTGGCAGTGGAAAAAGCCATTTGTCACCAGGAGGGGTTTGCAGCCTGTGAGAGGGTGACCTGGAATGTTAAAGGAATCAACTAGGTATTTATTAAAAGACCTTTAAAGGCTGCACCTTGGGCAGTGCAAGAGCCTGGCCGTGGCTACACCCAAGGCAGACCCATGATGGGTGACCAATCACGAGTTTTCACACTTTTATCAGTTTTGGTCCATTTCCATCTCGGGTTCATTGTCCAATTCCAGCTCCAGGTCCTGCAGTCCCACCCTCCCTGTCTGCTCTCCTCAATTTGCTGCTGTTTGCACTTCCAGCCTAAAGCTGGAAAAGGATTGTTTTGTCTAACTAAGCTGTGAGGAGAACTTGCTAACACTTTATATGAAGTTCAGAGTCACACTAAGGCAGTACAGAATCTAAAAAATATGAAAGCTAAAACTTAAGGCATCGGTTTGGGTGTGTGAGATGGGGTCAGCAACACCTGGCAGGGGTTTAAGGAGGCATCCAGCATCCAAACCAGCCCTGCCCTGGGGCTCACAGCCCACCCCCGGTATTCCCTGAGCTGCTTTTCTGCCTGGAGAGGGGCATGTGGGGTGGGGAACACCTGAGTTCCATCCCCAACACCGGGATCAGCACAATCCTGCTGGCATTCCCTTCCTCAGGAGCTCCCACAGGGGCACCAAGTGTCTGCTCTGCCTTTGAGCCACAGCTCCCACCCCACAGCTCTCCCGTGGGATGCTGCTCCTGAATGGAGTGAGTTTCCAGCGTTTCTACATCTCCTTGAAGTCTTAAAATAAACACCCAGAGCAGTGAGTGGAAATCTGGATCCTCACTCCTTGCCTGGATTTATGAGCCACGACTCGGGAGAAACCGAAGGGAGGAGGGAGAGAGAGATGTACATAATTTTTTTTCTCTCTCCAAATAAATTCTCAGTGCTTATCTGCAAAGTTCAGCTGTTTTCAAGCTGACCTGCCCGTGTTCTGCAGTTCCACTGCAAATTCCTCCTGTTCAGGAGAGCTCAGGAGCTCCACTTGCACACGCCAGCAACCTGGGATTTCATCTCTGATAGAGGGAGGCAGAATTTTTTAGCTGAGGACCCCCTCCTGCCCCCAGTGAGGATCACTTTGCCTTCCTGCTGTGCTTGGCAGCTCAGCTTCTTCCCTTGACAATGAGGAAACGAAGCCAAGAGAGGAGGACAAGTGGGTGAATCTGCTTGGAGGAGATCAGGGATAGGGAAGGACAAAAATCTGTTCTATGGGGTTTTTGTAAGGCAGCCAGAGCTGTGTGACGCTCGAGCACCAGGGCTGGGGGATGAGGGACATCCATCTGACACGTTCAGGGTGTCCAGGAAGGAGCCCAAAACCTCAGGAAAAGGGGGAAATGCCGCATCCTCCTCCAGGATGGGGTGAGGTGCAGATCCAGAGCCCAGGAACAGCTCCAGTGAACAGAACCCCGGAGATGCCACCCTGGGAGCATCCCCAGGCAGTGACACCGACCTGCTGCTGTCCAGACGGGTTTTTAAAGCCTTGAAAGGTTTTAAGGAGCAGTGGGAGGGCTGGTGTGGGACTGGGCTGTGCAGGGAGTCCCAGGGCAGGGATGGAGCTGGGGGATGCTGCTCCGGGAGGGCTCAGCTCTCCATCCCTCCCTGTGCCCTGGCATTCAGCCTGGAGGGGCTGAAGGAGAGCACAAATCGGGTCAGCAGCAAGGAGAGCCGGCCGGGATCAATTGACGCATTCCTGAGTAATGGTTGTGTCTCAGGACAGTAAAACCTCACCGAGGTGCTCACATTGATGATTCATTAAAACGCCGAGCTGAATCCATTTCCTCCCGTCACTCGGGGCTGGGGAGAGGCGGATCTGCCCCTGTGACATTGCTGCAAGGAGCAGGAGTGAAACCCGAGCTCCGGAGGGGACCCGAGGGCGATGCCCGGCAGGTGAGGTGGCATTAATGGAACGACGCCACCGACTCGCAGGCTGAAGCCAGGCGATGTGTGTGCGCATCAAAGAGCTGCAGGCACTTCATTATAATTCCAATTAACGTGGGAAAGTTAATAACCGAAAGAGAATCCATCAGACTTTAAACAAATGGGAAGGGGAGGGTGAGAGACTAAAGGTGGATTTAAAAGAGACAAAGTCCCAGCTGCTACAAAGAAATAGCAAATATTGAATTTATCCAGTGGTCTAGGCAGGTGGGGGCTTCAATGATGCAAAGTGGGGTGGGAGAGGAGCTGGGTTTGAAAAGAATTAAATCCCACAAAGGCCAAAAACGAGAGGAGAGGGAGAGGAGACATCTCTTTCCTTGCTGTTTGAGGGAAATCAGCATTTCCTCTGGCACTGAGCTTTGCAGGGAAATCATCAAACCCTGTCAGTGTTATTTAATGCCTGGGAGCTCAGACCAGGCTCAGGGTCCCTTGTTCTCATGCCTGGCCACCTTTGGGGTGATCCTAGGCTGGACACCCAGGCCAAAGGCACCAGGAGCAGCACAGAGCATGTCCAGGAGGGCTCAGCCAGAGCAGCCTGTGAGCAAACAGCCCTCCCCAGCCACTAAGGAAGATTTAAGAGCGAATCACATCAGCCCAGTCAAACCCAATTGCTATTGATAATGTCCATGTGCAATTAGAGCCAATTAAGGGCAGACAGCAGATGACAAGTGTTTGGCCAGGAGCTGACAGGGGGGGTCAATACACCAGTCCAATTTCCCAACAACTAAATGCAATTAAAGAGTATCACTTACCCAGCTTGCCCAGGAGGGCCAGCACATAAATGGGCACGGCCAGGCGCTGGGTGCCGTCCTGGCAGGATGCAGAACTCCAGGAGCAAGCCCTGCTCCTGCCCCAGCCTCAAGCTCAGGGAGGTGGCATCCATGTACTTCACCATGGTGGCCGCGTTCCTGGTCATCCTGGTGGTGGCCCTGCAGGGCTCGGTGCCCCGTGGGACTGATTTCCCCTACAAGGTGCCCCTGGATCCCCAGGGGCTGCTGGAGCTCTCCTGGAATGTCAGCTACCCCGAGCAAGCCGTGCACTTCCAGCTCCTCATCAGGGAGCTGCGGTTTGGGCTCCTCTTTGGGATGTCGGACAGGGGCGAGTTTGAGAACGCAGACCTGGTCGTGCTCTGGAGCGATGGGCACAACTCCTACTTTGGGGTGAGTCACTTGAGGGTTTGCATGGATGGTTTTGGGGTTCCCTCCCTGTCAGTGCAGCTCTCTGAGTCTGGTTCGTGGTTTGGTGGAGCACACGCTGGGCCAGCCCCTCTGCTCAAGGTCCAGAAGGTCTTGGGGGGTTTCTACCCCAGAGGACCCCACAGATCAGATCCACACGGGGGGTTTGGCGTGGGAATTATCCCAAAAGTGAAAAGAATAAACACAGCAGCACATCAGCAAGGCTGAGGGAACCAGGAGCTGGGTTTCTCTGATGTGTTTAGCTGCAAGGACACACACAGAGGATGCATCAACACCCTGCTTCACTATGTGCTGCTGCCAGTCACATTAAAAATTAACCACAGCTCCCATTAATGACTCTGAGACAGGGCAAAAGTCACCAGGCAGAGAGGCTGCTCCTGCCAGCAGGAAGAGCCCAGCTGAGAGCTACATCCACAGGATAACAGGACAGCCTGGGTGCTGTGAGAAATTAAAGATGCAAATCTATTTGGGTGATATGTAGATGGGAGTGTGGGGAGAACTGATTTCCAGTTGTGTTGTTTGCTGCTGCAAACCCCGTCCTTCCTGCCTCTGTCTGTTTGTTGGGCTCCTGTCTGGGTGGTTTTTCCAGCCCTATCCCCAGCCCACCACATCAAGCTGATTGTGATTGTGCTTGGCTGCAGAAAGCAATTCTCATTTTTTGCCCGTGTGAGGCTTTCCAGTGAGTTAAATTTTACCTCTCTGCTTACTTCAAATTAACCATAAAACACATTCTTTCGCAATCAGCCGCAATGAGATCCGCAGTGCAATGAAAGCATGAAGAGAAGGGGTTTATTATCTGCGCTGTTTTCCTGCTAATTTCCAGCCTTTCAGGATCTGTGGTGGGCCAAATGCTCCAGGATTTCACAGCATCATGTCAAGAAAACATAAAGGATCATTTCTAATCTGCCCAAAGACAAAGAGCACTGAATGAAACGCCCGGCAGCGCTCGGGTTTTCTCTTTCGCTTGGTGCTGAGCAGCATCCTGCAAGCAGATCTCAATAAATCTCTCCAGCCCTGGTTTTCTCTCTCCCAGCAGCTTTTCTTCTGGATAAGTGTGCTGGCTGTTAAAAAGATCCAAATTTGTTCAGCCCCCCATGTACTATGAGATTAACTTGCGCTCCGTATTCCTACAGGAACAAATGTCATGCGAGCTCCACGGAGCTGATTTCCCTCTCCCCCTCTAAGGACAATATGTTCTGGAAATATGACTCTATAGTTCTGGCTGAGATGATGCCAAGTTGCTTTATCCTTTTTCTTCTGGTTTTTCCTCCCAAGAGAAGAGAACCAGTGCCACTTGTGTACATAAAGCCAGCTACTTCCTGGGTGCCTTTTCTGACTAAACACGAGACCCACAGGAGAAACAAAAGATCAAAGAAACAACCCTGCTCAAATCCAAATTATCACAGGGTTTTATGCTCCAAACCTTCAAACCCTGAGGCACAGGAGTACCCTGCTGCTTTGCTTCTTGGGGTGGCTTTGTCACCATCCTCTACAGCAAGCGGTTTTTGGGAGAGAACAATCTGACCGCAAAAAATTAAGGATTTTGCAGAGGGGCAGCAATTTCTAGGGTTGACATTACATCCCAGCAAGGGTCTGATCTTAAACTGAGGGAGGCTGGTTTGTGCCAAGGGTTTTGGAGAGCCCAGCAGCCCCTTCCACAGGGTCCCCCCAAGACAAATCACCCAAAACACAGCACACACCTTCAGTGTCCTTGGGGGCTCTCCTCCCTCCCTCCTTTCCCGACCTTTCCCCACTCACATCCCAGTTTTTACAGGCCTTTCTGCACACTGTTAGTGCTGGGTCAGGTGTTTCCCCTGCTCTTGAGCTCCAGATCCTGTGGCAGAGGCCATCCCAGCATGGATCTGCCCAGGAGATGCTGCAGGTAGGCATGGAGCAGCCAAAGCAGAGGTTTCCTGCAGCTCTGGGGTGCTGAGGGTGGACAGGAGGAGGACCTGTGGTACGTGTGGAGGTCCCTCCTGGCTGAGCAGGCTGCTCTGTCTTTCCCAGGATGCCTGGAGTGATGCCAAGGGGCAGCTCCACATGGATTCCCAGCAGGACTACCAGCTCCTCGGGGCTCGCCGGGCTCCTGAGGGGCTCTACCTCCTCTTCAGAAGAGCCTTCAGCACCTGTGACCCCAAGGACTACCTGATAGAGGTATGGCATCCCCAGCCCCATCCCTGCCAGCTCCAGCCCCGTCCTGCAGGGCTGTGCTGTTTGGGCACAGCATCAGGTGTTGGTGCTGTGTGAGGCAAGGAGGAAGTGAGTTACAGATGCCAGCCCTGGCCCATGAGTAATGTTTGGCACCATCTATTCACAACCCCTTGAAAAGCTCTCTCAAGTGTAGCTTTTAGCTCGTTTGCATCATCAGCTCCTGTTGAACATGCTTTGGGTCTAAATAAATCCCTCCTGCATCACTGCTCGGCAGTCTGGAGCCAACTGTTGGGAGTGTTACGAAGAGGGGTTGGTGTATCAACAGGAGGCAAACAGGAGGCTGTGACAGGAGCTGGGACAAAGGGACAGCAAACAGAGGTGCTGCTCCACGCTCCTGAGTCCTGCTCTGAGCTGGGATTTTGGATAATCCTTCCCAGTGTGGGGTGTCAGACAGCTCAGGGTCTCAGCTACAGCCCCTGACTGCAGCAGGAATGTGTGCAAGGCTCATCTCACATGAAAGCTTTTGTGGGCAGGATATTTTAGAGCCAACGTGGGCACAGAGTGTCCTCGAGTTTTTGCTGCTGGTGTTCAAAAGCTTCTCTTGTGGTGAGAAGTGTCTGCCAAAACACTGAGAGCCCTGGAGGGAACAATCTGTGTGTGAACCACGAAAACACTTGCTGGTCTTTATTCTCTGATCCTTTAAGAAAAGATTGTTCCCTTTTTCCTTTCTCCTTCATCTCCTGTCCAGAGCTCTCAGCGTTCCTGTTTTCAGTAGATTTTCATCAGAGCTTCTTGTGGTACCTTCCACCTGAAAAGAAGCTGGGAGAAAAGGGAGGACTTCAGGGATGAGTTTTGTGTCTGCTGTTACCCCCCAGGCTGGGCTGCAGGGAGGGATGAGCCCTGCACTGATGGGTTTGTCCCAGCCTGGAGCTCATGAGGGGCTGGGAAGGAGCAGGGAGGATGTGCCACCCTTTTGGAATTGATAGAAAAAACTTTTCAGGCTCTCCCACCTGGTGGGGAATGCTCAATAAGCACATCAGCTGGAATGTAGAGCTTTCCTGGGACAGCACAGCAGAGTGAGCTCCTGCTGCAGGCAGGGTGGGATCACAAGACCCATTTCTGGGTTCATGCCACCAGTGCTGGTGCTGATGGCCCATGCAGCTCCTGTTCTGCATGAAAACCCCACTGATGCATTCTGCTCTGGCTTCAGGATGGCACCGTGCACCTCATCTACGGCATCCTGGAGAAACCCGTGCGCTCCCTGCAAGCCATCAACATCTCTGCCCTCCACGGGGGGCTGCAGAGGGTGCAGCTGCTGAAACCCAACATCAGCATCCCTCAGCTGCCCAGTGACATGAAGACCATGGAGATAACAGCCCCAGATGTTGTCATTCCCAGCCAGGAGACGACCTACTGGTGTTACATGGCAGAACTGCCAGAGGGCTTCCCCAAACACCACATTATCATGGTAAGGGGCAGGAGAAGAGGGCTGCTTCCCCCAGGCTGGGTCAGGAATTGTGTGTGTTCACAACCTGCATTCCCCAGGCTGGGTCAGGAATTGTGTGTGTTCACATCCTGCATTCCCCAGGCTGGGTCAGGAATTGTGTGTGTTCACAACCTGCTTTCCCCAGGTTGGATCAGTAATTGTGTGTGTTCACAACCTGCTTTCCCCAGGCTGGATCAGGAATTGTGTGTGTTCACATCTTGCTTTCCCCAGGTTGGATCAGGAATTGTGTGTGTTCACAACCTGCTTTCCCCAGGCTGGGTCAGGAATTGTGTGTGTTCACAACCTGCTTTCCCCAGGCTGGATCAATAATTGTGTGTGTTCACAACCTGCATTCCCCAGGCTGGATCAGGAATTGTGTGTGTTCACAACCTGCTTTCCCCAGGCCGGGTCAGTAATTGTGTGTGTTCACATCTTGCTTTCCCCAGGCTGGGTCAGGAATTGTGTTCACATCCTGCAAATTCCATGTCACAGGGAGGCTTTCAGACCCTGACATCTTTCCAAATGTGGTCCCAAAACCTCTTCCAGGTCCATCCCATCACTCAGTAGCATCCTCATGTCTCCTAGAGTGTCTCAGCAGGAGGGGACCAGGTAATGCTTTCCCACCTGGCACATCCAGCAGGTTCCAGGGCAGGCTCAGAGCTGACTCCTTGCAGAACAAACAGACCCACAGCAGGATTTTGGCACACAGAGAGCCTTGAGGAGCATAAAACCACAGGAAACAAAGGAACAGGGCTGGTGAGAGCAGGGCAGAGCCAGCCAGGATGGGAACTGGCTCCTAAAAGATGAGGCCTAATCCAAAAAAGGAGACTTAGAGACATAAATGCAACTTGTGGGCATTGCCCAGACGTGTTGCTTGGGCCATCTCCTGCAAAGAAAAAGCAGAAACCTGCTGGCAGCCCTGAGGAGAGGAGGAGCTGCTGGGAGAGGGCTCAGCAGGTGTGGGGGTGGCTCAGGAGGTGACCTGGCTTATCCAGAGTCAGAACCAGAGCACGGGGAGAAGGAAAAGCTTCAGCCACTCGAGTGCTGAGCGCTCCGTGATTCCAAGGGAGAGACGGCTCAGGAGGAGGATTTTCTCTGTTTCTCTCTGACAGATGGTGTGAAGTGAATCATCTGTGTGTAAGTAAGAAGTGTGTAACTCCTGATACCTTCCCGCTGCTGCAGATCACTTCTGCAGCTGGCATTTTTAGCCAGAGATGTTCCTCAGGCTTGAGTCATTCTCTCTGCCCCAAATCCCCTTCCCCGTGCCCCAGGCAGCTGTGGGGTAGAAACAAAACCCAAGAGCTGCAGGCAGAGATCCAACAACACAGCCAGGACTCTCTTTTGAGAAAAAAAAATCCCCAGGGCCACCTCAGCCCTGCAAAACTGGTGAAGGACTCAGACATCACAAACTGACCAAGATCTTCTGGTCTATGTCTGCTGGAGAAAGGATGAGTTGGTTCTCTGTGGGTTCTGGTGGGCTCTGGGTTGGCCCCTAAGCCAGCCAGGAAATTAAATATTTCCACAACTGACCTAAATGCTCCTTAAGCACTAAAAACACGTTGTTTCCCTTTTGAAGCACCCAGGTGCCATAACCAAAATATGAGGTGAAAGCTCTTGGCCCTTGGAGCCTCAGGCCTGTGGCACAAACTGAGGCCAGCAAACAGATATTCCTGGATGTCACAGATATCCTGGCCCCAGGGATGGGATCTCAGTGTGTCTTCTTGGTGCCTTGAGAGGCTGACCTGGAACAGTGGCTAGACAGAGTTAAGAGATTAAAGTAGAGGTTTATTAAAAGGATACACTTTGGGCAGTACAAGAGCCTTGCTGGGGCTCTGCCCAAGATAGACCCAAGATGAATGGCCAGTCATGAGTTTTCACACTTTTATAAGTTTTGGTCCATTTCCATCTTGGGGTTAATTGAAGAGTATGCAGTCACATCCTCCCTGTTTGCTCTCCTCACCTCTCTGTTGTTTGCACATTTTGGGCCTCAGGCTGTCCTTAGTTCTGGGGCTGGAAAAGGATTGTTTTGTGTGACTGAGCCGTGAGGAGAACTTACTAACACTTTATGTGAAGCTCAGACTCACACACCAAGGCAGTACAGCATTTGAAAAAAACCATGAAATTTAAACTGAAGGCTTCCCTCTTCTCTCGGGCCTGCTTTGCAGTACGAGCCAGTGGTCACGGCGGGCAACGAGGCCCTCGTCCACCACATGGAGGTGTTCCAGTGCACGGCCGAGTTCGACACCTTCCCCCACTACAACGGGCCCTGCGACTCCAAAATGAAGCCAGACAGGCTCAACTACTGCAGGCACGTGCTGGCAGCCTGGGCCATGGGGGCACAGGTGGGTGTGACAAGGGACATGTCCCCTCCATGGGTGACAACTGTGCTGCTGCCTCCCAAACCTTCCCCATCCTCGCCCTGTTCCCTGCTGGGGTTTGGCTGTCTGACCTTCCCAGCCCTTCCTGGGTGTGTTGGGTTTCCTTCCTCCCCCCAGCCCTCCTCCTCCTCCTCTTTGGTGCCATAAATCAGTGGGGTGGGACACTGGGGTGGGCACGGCTCTGAGCCTGAGAGAGCTCAAGGAGTTTTTGGACAAGGCTCTCAGGCACTTGTGGGATTCCTGGGGCTGGAATTCACGCTGGGTTTTGATGATCCTTGTGGGTCTCCCTTCCAACTCAGGGTATTTTATGATCTGTGACAATACTCAGGTGTTGTGCCACTCATGTGGAATGAGAGAGGCTTTTGGAAGCAAGGGCAGCTCTCCAAGCACAGCCAAGGGCACAAGCCCCATCCCTCAGGATTATACCTGCACATTCCCTTCAGCTTTCCAGCCTTGTTCCCAGGAAAGCCACCCCTAACACCCTCCCTTCTGCTTCCAGGCTTTCTATTACCCTGAAGAAGCAGGTCTAGCCTTTGGTGGCCCAGGCTCCTCCAGATATTTGCGTCTGGAGATCCATTACCACAATCCCCTGGTGTTCAAAGGTGAGGGGCTGGGTGCTGCTGCCCACTGCTTTACCTGCTAGACCACGGCAGGGAAATGCCAGGGAAGCTCTGACACCTTCTGGGGAGGCCCCTGGCCCTAAATCATGGCCCAGATCTGCCCCTGCAGGAAGAACACATGAAATCCCCACCGTGCTGCTCAGCAGAGTCATCCTCACTGAAGTGCATGCCCAGAGGTGGGGAAGGGTGTTGGGAAAGGAACCTGCAGGCAGAAAACTGCCCTGACAGAGCTCCTGCAAGGATGTGATGCAGGGAAACACCAGGATTTAGCTGGGCTGTCTCAGGAGCCCCCCCCAGTTTCCACACGAGGTGTGGGGCTGGGTCTGAGCTCAGAGCAGGAGTGGCAGCAGTGCCAAGTCACCAGAGAGACCAGGCTGGGAGGGGGGATGTGGATGTTGTGTTCCTGTTCTCCTGCTTCGATAACGTTGTCAGGAGACACATTGGAAAAAAAAGAAGGATTCCAAACAACCCAGTTTCTTCATTAACATAAAAACAAGCAGCTTCTTGACTACCCAAGGATATTTTTAGGAGGCCAGAGCATATGTACCGTGCATCAATCATAGCACATTCGGCAACTTGAGAAGAAACATGGCTATAAATACGGAGTTCACGTCTTCCATCATTTATCTGCTCCTGCGTGTTAACCAATAGTGTCTCCCCCGTTATTCTTATCCCTGGGTGGGCTCCAGCCTGGAGACAGGGAGCTCAGAGCTGGCCTGAACCCCTCCTGACCTATTGACCCCGCTCTTTCCCTTTGCCTGCGTGGCCTTTTGGGATTTTGGGATGTGGTTTTTAGAGAAGCTGCAATGAGGCACATTCCTGAGGGAGTTCTCCAAAGCATCCCCTGCTCTGTCCTTCTGCTGTGGGCTCTCCAAAGGCACCCCTGGCACAGTCCAGCCTCAGGTCAGTGCCCTCAGCAGGGAGCCAGGTGCATCTGGGGCCACTCAGTGAACACTTGCATGAAAATCTGTAGGATTCAAAACAATTTCAAACAGATGAAGGAAGCTGGGAGTGAGAGGCTCCCCATGGCAGCACAGCATCGTTTTTCACCTCTCCTTGTTTTTCAGCTTTTAACCCTGTCCCTGCAGTGACTTGTCCTTGTCCCCTGGCCCACCAGGTCGCCGGGACTCCTCGGGGATCCGGCTCTACTACACGGCCACCCTTCGTCCCTATGATGCTGGAATCATGGAGCTGGGCTTGGTGTACAGCCCAGTGATGGCCATTCCCCCTGGAGAGGACAGCTTCATCCTCACAGGATACTGCACTGATAAATGCACCCAGCTGGTGAGTGCCTGTCCCTGCACCTCAGAGGAGAAAGGTTCCCCGTGCCTTTTCCTGGCTCCAGGCTCCTAATTTGAAGTTCTAAACTCACTGTGAGGTAGTGCTGGAAAGAAAAATCTTCTGTGTACAATAAACAGAGAGCAGCTGGTTGGGATGTGCTGGATCCCCCTGGAAGCAGCTCTCCTGGGGAGCCATCTGCTCCAGCTCCCTGGGTACCATTCCCACCGAGCTCCCTGCCGAGCTGCCCGTGTCCCCGTGGTGCTTTCCCTCACAGGGATGCGAAATTTGGCTCCTGCTCCCGGGGATCTTGCCAAGAGCTCTCTCAAAGATGGTTCCAAAGGGCCCACCTTGCTCTCCCAGGGAAGTTCTAGTGTGTGTTTTTGGGGGGCTTCCCACAAGGAATCATTTGAGGCACTGCTAATGAGGGCAGGGAAGGAAGGAGGGTCTGGCTCAGCTGCTCCTGCTGCCCTGCAGCCTTGGTTTGGCACCAATGAGGGTTTGTCCCTCTGCAGGGATCTCACTGAGATGCTTTTCCAGGGGAGCAGTGATCCCCTAAACCCCCTGTGAGAGCCAGAGCAGGGACAGCGAGCTCCCAGCACGGGGATGTGATGGTGGGGAGGGGGACAGGGCCGACCACGGGGGCTTGAGCTGTCCTTCCTTCCTTCCTTCCTCCTTCCTTCCTTTTTTCCTTCCTTCCTTCCTTCTTTCCTTCCTCCCCCAGGCTCTGCCCGCTGCTGGCATCCGCATCTTCGCCTCCCAGCTGCACACACACCTGGCAGGGAGGAAGGTGGTGACGGTGCTGTCCCGGGACGGGAGGGAGCAGCAGGTTGTGAATGCTGACACACACTACAGCCCTCACTTCCAGGTACAGGGGCTGCAGGGTCTGGCTGGGGGACAGCCCTGGGCACAGTGCCATGGCACTGATGTGTCTGATGCTCTGATGTGTCCCCTTCCCTCCCCTCCCAGGAGATCCGCATGCTGAAGGAGGTGGTCGCGGTTTTTCCGGTGAGTTGGTCCAAAATCCATCCAAAGGGCACGTCCTGACCCTACAGCCCTGAGTGCCCTGCCTCTTTCCATCACCCCATCCCATCTGGGGACTCCCAGGGGGGCTGGAGTGAGGGTCCCTGGGTCATATCTGCCATCTCCACGCAGATACTTTGGGGACAGGCAGGGCCCCTCTGGTATGGCACAGAAATGGTGTGTGGGCAGCCGGGAGCTAAATTAGGCTCCTCATTTATCTGGGCTTCGTCTGGCAGAGGGAGGCTCCTCGGGGGGGAGGATGAACCATGCTGGTGCCCTCTGTCCTTGCTTGGTGGAAGGAGAGGAAGAGACAGCATCAGAGTGGGAGTGGGTGGGAAATCAGGGGTGGAACCTGCCCCAGGGCTGTCCAGCTGGGGAAGGACCTGACTGCAAATCTCAGGGCAGTTCTGGAGCTGCTGTGCCCCACGAGGCTGCTCAAAGCACTCAGCACCCACGGGAGCCATGCCCAGGGCTGTGCCCTGGGTGTCCCCCTGCTCCTCAGCACTGACTGTGCCAGGGAGGATGTTGTGCCATCAAGTCAGCTTCAGATTTGGCACTTCAAACTCGTGCCTAAGCGCAGTTTAAAGGTGTTTTCAACCCTGCAGGAATTCTTAAAAAGCGAGGAAAGCAGGAAACACCATGCCTGGGATGCAGCCCTGGGGAATCTCCGCAGGGGATGCAGGTTTAGCAAGGACTCCTGTGGGGCTGCAGGCTCCTGGTATGGGGAGCAGAGATTTCTATGTGCAACCCTCCCCAATGTTCCTGGTATGGGGAGCAGAGATTTGGATGTGCAACACTCCCCAGTGCTCCTGATATGGGGAGCAGAGATTTCTGTGTGCAACACTCCCCAGTGCTCCTGATATGGGGAGCAGAGATTTCTGTGTGCAACACTCCCCAGTGCTCCTGGTATGGGGAGCAGAGATTTGGAGGTGCAGCACTCCCCAGTGTTCCTGGTATGGGGAGCAGAGATTTCTATGTGGAACCCTCCCCAACCCCTAAATTTTCCCATGTTTGACCCCCCCAGGGCGATGAACTCATCACCACCTGCACGTACAACACTGAGGATCGGAGCAGAGCCACCGTGGTGAGTGCAGGGCCAGCTCCCCTCCTTTGGGGGTGACCAGGGTGGGTTGGGGGCACCCCTGCACGAAGCCAGGCTGAATCACAGCCAGGAGCAAAGGGAGGGTGGGAAGGAGGGAACTCACAAGGCTCTGCTGCCTGCAGAGGGGATGTGAAGGTGCTAATTGTGAAGTAGCATGTGTCACTCTAATTCCCATCACAAACTGTTCCACCAGGGATTAATTGTAATTAAAGAGAAGTGGTATTTTTTGACAGTGCATGTTATTTCCTTACATAGGCAGTGGGAAAAAAAAAATCCTTAAAAGAGCCTGTCAGAGGTACAATCAACAGGGACAAGGCTAAATATAGCAGAGGGATTATAGGAAATCTGCATTTTAATGTAAACCACACAGTCTAGCCTGGAAGTCTGTCCTTGCACAGAGGGCAGACAAGCAGAGAGCTGCCCATGCCATGCACCTGAAGGGGTGTGAACACCTGTAATCTCTGTCTCTATAATCTCATCCCTATCTTTTATCCAGATATAGAGATAGACAGAGATTTTAGATACAGACCCATGTGAGTGTGCACCCAGAGGTGTGAGCTCTGTGCCCTCCTGCCCCTGTGCTACCCCAGCAGGGCACAGCCAGACCCTGCTTCCACCACCTTCCTGCCTGTGCCACAGGGAGGGTTTGGCATCCTGGAGGAGATGTGTGTGAACTACGTGCACTACTACCCCCAGACCCAGCTGGAGCTGTGCAAAAGCGCTGTGGATCCAGGCTACCTGCACCGGTACTTCAGCCTTGTGAACAGGTAAAGAGCCCCTGCACAGGGCTGGGGGGACAGGGACCACTGGGACAAAAGGCAAACCCAGGGTTTTGAGGATGGCTCTGTAGTGAGAACCACCAGGAAGGGAGAGCAGTTCTTCTCAGCAAGAGTCAGCGTGTGGCCAAGTGCATAAATGTAAAATATTCCTTAAAACCTGATGCTCCACGCCAGGGGAGGATGCTGCAGCCCATCCACCCATGAGGAGAGGGGAGATGCTGACCTTGCACAGGGTGTCCTACCCACGGGCTGGTCCCAAATCCTGTCCTGCAGGTGCTGGCTGCTCCAGGCTGTCCCTGAGCTGTTCCAGGACACTGTTCAGGCAGGGAGGAGCTGGTCACATCCAGCACAGCACTGCTGTGTTTCAGCATGGCCTTTCTCTGCCCAGGTTTAACGATGAGGAGATCTGCATGTGCCCCCAGGTGTCTGTCCCACAGCAGTTTTACTCCATCCCCTGGAACACCTTCAACAGGGATGTGCTGAAATCCCTCTACAGCTTCGCTCCGATCTCCATGCACTGCAACAAATCCTCTGCTGTGCGCTTCCCGGTAGGTACAGCCTCCCTCCCAAAGCTTCCCAACACAATTTCCACGTGTAAAGCTGGGTCTGCAGTGCTCAGGACACATCCAAACCCAGCAGGCCTGTGCAGAGGGCTGGTGCTGCCTGGAAATCCCTGGCATGAGCAGGACACAAAGCCCAGCCCAGCCCTGAGCTTAGACAATACATCTGGAGCCCACCACGGATGCTCCCAGCCAGATCCAATTAGGAGATGCATTTGCATAAAGTGATTTGGAGGCAGCTTTTGCTGACTGTTAAAGTAGGGCCAGATCCAAGGAGAAACGTGAGGTGGTTTTTAGGATTTTGGCAAATCACCCCAGGTCTCAGCAGAGCGAGCTCATTACGCACAGCATCTGTGCAGCCTCCAAATGTGGTGATCCAGCAAAACGTGAAGGATAAAGGACTGGGAGGTCTTTAAAATAAAATCAGGCCCAGAGACAAGGGACAGGATGATGGTGATGAAGATTTAAAACCACTGCTGGCATCAGCTTCCAATGCCATTTATCAATGTAATAAATTTGGATGACACCTTGTTCCTGGATCCAGTGCTATCCCTGCAGCACAGGAGGATGCTGAGCTGACTGCAGGGATAACCATCAGCTTTCTGCCACAGCAAATTCCCTTCAGCAAAGTTTCACTCTGGAGTGGGCAGAAACCTTTCCAGTTTCCTAGAACTGGCCACCAGGCACCTCTCAGCCATGCAGAGCTTTGCTGCAGGGACAGAAGTGGTGCAGAAGTTTTGTGCAGCAGCAGAATTATGACTTGAACCTCTTAATTTATGGCCCAGACAACTCCCTTGATTTCAGAGAGGTCTTGGGGGCTGTCAGGAAGGGATTGGAGCAGACCAGAGGCAATGTTGGCACAAAGTGGGTCATGAGCATCCCAGTGAGGGTGAAGGAGCCTCTGCTTCGCTGGTGCTTCAGAGCGAGCCCAGCTTGGAGACATCTCATTTATTCCATGCTGTTTCTGCCAAGAGAAAAGCACCAGCTTCTAATTAAGCTCGTGTTTTTGCAGTTCAGTGATCCCAAATCTGATGATTTCTGGAAGGGACTGAGTGCTGTTAATTATCCAACCAAATCTCAAGGTAACACTTGAGAGCGGCAGCGGGGACGGTGCCATCCCCAAGTTCCCCTGCACCCCCAAGGGCTCACAGAAAACTCTCTCTGTTCACATTTCCACTCGGGAGCACTGAAAACAACAACTGTCAGGACACTCCACATGCCTTTGATCTCTCCAAAAGCAGGCTCAGGGCTCGGGATGCATCAGCAGGGCAGACGCTGCAGCAGATGGGCTCGGGGCTGGAGCTGAGCCCTGGAGCAGGAGCACCCTGAGGATGCTAAACTCTCCCCTAAGCCATAAGGGCACAGAAAAGGAGTTGTTTCTGCAGCTGGTGCTCCCCTGCAAAGCTCTCCCCTCTCTGGTCACTCCCCATGAGCTTTGGAAAGGTCCCTGCATCCCACTCCAGGTGTCCCCAGGGTTTTCCTGCTGCTGGTGCAGGCTCTGGCCCATTTCTCTTGACACACCAGGAGGAATTTCAGCTGAAGACATAAATTCCACTTTCATGTCGCTGATGACTCACGGCTCTACCTCTCCTCTCCAGACCTCCCTCCTCCCGCTCACGCTGTGGCTCAGCCTCTCGCTGACATTTCCGCATGAACACTCAGCCAAGCCAGAGCATCACCCCCCCGGAGCTGAGCCCCCCGTGCCCTCCCAGCCCCTGCCCACATCTCCAGCGGCCACCAGGCCAGGCCAGTGTCACATCTGAGTTAGATCCTGCTCGGCAGGCTCAGCCCCGGGCACTGCCTGCACCTGGCAGGTTGCTTTTTGCAGGGAGCATCCCCAAGACATCGTCCATGGATGCACAGAGCAGGGGGATTTGTCCTGGCTGTGGCCACCACGGGCCCTTCCCTGGGGCTCTGCTCCATGGCACCTCCTGCTCCACAGGCACATCCATGCTAAAAATTCCTGCCGGTACCTGGTAAGGTTTTCCAGGGCATTTTCCAGAGTCCTGTCCTTGTGGGACTCCCTGGTTTGAGCTGTCTCCACCTGACTCAGCAGGTGACACTTTTTGGGGTGGAAACTCCCCGGCTGTGGTGGATTTGTGGAACACAGAGCACCTCAGACGTCTGCACCACTCAGGGGATGTGTAGGTGCTTCCGCACTAGGAATAATTAGTGATGTCTCATGAGAAAACACCCTGATTTGGGCTAAAAACCACTTCAGACGTTAAAGCTTGTGTCATTTCTCCAAGCACACAGAAACACCGAGCCTCCAACACCTTCCTCCCTTTTCTGGGGAGGAGAATTTCCACCCGCCGTGCTCTCAGGCGCTGACCTCTGTTGCAGGGCGAGTGGGAGAAGCAGCCGCTCCCCAGCATCACCGAGAGGCTGCGGGAGCGCGTCCCTCGCTGCCCGGGCAGCCCGGAGCCCCATCCCGCTGCCCCCATCCCCCTGGACCTGGGCCAGCTCCGGAGGGACTGACGCGGTGCTGCCACCGGCACGGGCAGCGCCTCCGGTGCATCCATCCCTCCTCCAGGCAGGAGCATCCATCCCAGGGGAGCATCCCTGTGCCAGCCGGTGTGCCCTGGCCCTGCCTCCGGAGGGGGTTCGAGCTCATCAGGCAGAGTTCACAAAGTCCTCCGGGGATGGGAAGCGCTATATTTAGTGCGTTATTAGCAGTGCTGGCTCTGAGTAATGCTGCTTCCCACCCCCGCAACAATAACGGCGAGGTTTTGCTATTGTGCCGCCCCAGGGAGGGGGGAAGGAGCTTGTTTGCCCGCAGGGAAACTGAGGCACGGAGCACAGGGATGTGTGGGAGCAGCACAAAAGCTTTGCTGGTGTCCCACGGTCCCGTCTAGCTCAGGGTGGCTCCACAGGTGCTGCCCCACGCTGTGGCAGGGATGGAGGGGGGATGGATGGAAGATGGATGGATGGAAGGAGGAATGGAAGGAGGGAGGGAGAGATGGATGGAAGGAGGGAGAGATGGAAGGAGGGAGGGATGGATGGATGGATGATGGATGGATGGATGATGGATGGAGGGATGGATGGATGGATGGATGGATGATGGATGATGGATGGATGGATGGATGGATGGATGATGGATGATGGATGATGAGTGGATGGATGGATGGATGATGGATGGATGGATGGATGATGGATGGATGATGGATGGAGGGATGGATGGATGATGGATGGATGATGGATGATGGATGGATGGATGGATGATGGATGGATGGATGATGGATGATGAGTGGATGGATGGATGGATGATGGATGGATGGATGGAAAAAGGGAGGGATGGATGGATGGATGATGGATGGATGGATGGATGGATGATGGATGGATGATGGATGGATGGATGGAGGGAGGGATGGAGGGAAGGATGGATGGATGGAGGGATGGATGGATGGAAGGAGGGATGGATGATGGATTGATGGTGGATGGATGGATGGATGGATGATGGATGATGGATGGATGGATGATGGATGGATGGATGGATGGATGATGGATGGATGACGGATGGATGGGTTCCACAACACCCACCCAGCACTCCCCTCCCTCCTGCAGGGATTGCAGCTCCCACCACACTCCTTCCCCCGCTCCTCCACACTCGGGATTATTCTCTCAATGCCAATGGCTGGGAACAAACAATACCTCTAGGATGGGGTTTGGGAAAGGGGAGGGGGGGAAGGCAGAATGACAAATCTTTTGTCAGGAAAAATTGCTCCATTAAATATCTAAATGTAAAATAAATTGCTTTTTGCTGCTGAGCTCTGAAGGGAGAAAGTTCAGGAGGAGAAAAAGAGAGGCTGGAGGTGCTGCAGGAGAGTCCATGGCTTGGTGCCTGTCCTTGCTGCCCTGGGACAGGTGGTCCCCAAATTTCCTTCCCATCCACCTTGGGTGTAAGAGAAACCTCAGGCCAGAGCACTGCACACCAGAAAAGGCTTTTTAAAGCAAAACCTGATCTTCCAGGCACAGAGTGGATGCCTGGCTTGGCAGGGAGGCAGAATGCTCCTTCACTCAGAACAGGACTGTGGCCACCCCTCCCCTGCCCTCCGCCTGCCAGAGGGAGGGCAGTCACCTCCTATTCAAGAGAAAAATTCATCTCAATCTTGTTTTTTAATGTTTTCCGTAAAACCAAAGCATTTCAGAGTTCACGCTCTTGCCCGTGGCACGAGGGTAAGGAATTGAAATCAGCTCTAAAGAGAGTATGACCCAAGCAAACCTAGTCAAGGGAAAAAAGGCAAGAGCAGGGAGTGAGATTATTTCTTCAGGCGGGTGAAAGCTTCAGCAGAGAGCGCGGTGAGGGGACCAGAGCAAGGCTGGTGATGGGGATTGCTGAGCCCTGCCTTCAGTGCAGGCTGTGTGCGTGTCAGGGCGAACCCTCCCTGCTGCCCCCCAGGCTGGCTCTGAGCTGCCAGGGGCTGCAGGGCTTTGGGCTCACAGCTCAGCCTCTGCCAGCACCCCCCTCTCCAAAAGGAGCCACCTCCAAGGTGACCTTTGGGAAATGCCACCAGGAGGGAGCTGCAGCGGGTGGGGCCAAGGGCAGCTGTGGGGTCAGTGTCCCTGCTGGCCACCTTACACCACAGCCTGTGCCAGGAGCAGCCCAGGAAAAGTGTGGCTGCCCCTGGATCTCTGGAAGTGTCCAAGGGCAGAGTGGATGGGGGTTGGAGCAAACTGGGGTAGTGGAAGGTGTCTGTGCCTATGGAAACCATGGAATGAGATGTTTAAGGTCCCTTCCCAAACTGTTCCGTGAGTCCATGACTGTGACACACAAACACAAACAGCACTGGCAGAGGAGAACCCCCAGTGTGAGCCTGGGCAATGATCCTGCACTGCTGCCCCTTCTCTGCACTGCTACCCCTTCCCTGCACTGCTGCCCCTTCTCTGCACTGCTACCCCTTCCCTGCACTGCTGCCCCTTCCCTGCACTGCTGCCCCCTTCCCTGCATCGCTGCCCCTTCCCTGCACCGCTGCCCCTTCCCTGCACTGCTGCCCCCTTCCCTGCACCGCTGCCCCCTTCCCTGCACTGCTGCCCCTTCCCTGCACTGCTGCCTCTTCCCTGCACCGCTGCCCCTTCCCTGCACCGCTGCCCCTTCCCTGCACCGCTGCCCCTTCTCTGCACCGCTGCCCCCTTCCCTGCACTGCTGCCCCTTCCCTGCACTGCTGCCCCTTCCCTGCATGGCCCCCACCCCAGCAGAGTCCCCAGGGCACAGCCAGGACGAGGTGACACCCATGGCAGTGGGGACAGGCACAGTGAGACACCAGAGGAACGGCAGGTTTGGAGGCTCCAGCTGTATTAACAGCACAGTTCGTTTAAAAAAATTCATCTCCAGGCAGCATGAAACTACTTTTGGGGGGAAAGAGTTTCCAGCAAAGTCAAAAATTGAAACCTCTTCACATGCAGTGAGACCAAACAGTGTTTGCACACCAATTAACCCATGGAAAAGAATTATTGCTGCAGTGGCACCGCTTCACTCGGGAAACAGCTTTAGAGTCTTTGGACTTTTTGAAATCTCTTCCTCCTCTCCCCTCTAATTTGACCCACGTTGACTTGATGAGTTCCAGGCTGTTGTCTGGCCCTTGCAGCTGACCCCAGGGCCAGCAGGGGCTCGTGGGGGCTGGGATTCAGCTCCTCTGCCCTCTCAGTAAAAGCCTTTCACGCGTTTGTTGTCGGGGTCGAACGGGGACTTGGTGTGAGCTCGGGCTGGGAAGGTCACTCCCATCCTCTCCAGCTCGTAGCTGCCACTCTTCACAAAATCCAGGGAAACCTGTGAGGCAGAGCCATGGAAAAACCCCTGTAGGGCACCAGCATGCCAGCCCCATCCCTGGGCAGGCTCCCACCCACCCCACACATCTGCTCTCTGCAGAAAACCCGGCTCTGCCATCCCCAGAGCGTGTGTGGAAAGGAGGAAGAGAACTGTTAAAAGTGGCCTGTAAAAAAAATAAATAATCAGTGTTTGAAGATTTTAGGTTTCTTTTTTTTCCCTGTGGAGGTATATGATGGAAAAAAAAAAGGGGGAAAGGAAAAGGGAAAAGAAAGGAGAGGGGAAAGGGGAAAGGGGAAAAGGGGAAAGAGGGAAAAGGGGAAAGGGGGAAAAGGGGAAAAAAGGGAAAGGGGAAAAAAGGGAAAGGGGAAATTTGGGGAAAAGGGAAAGGGAGAGGAAAAAGGAGAGAAAAAGGAGAGAAAAAGGCAGAGTAAAAGGGAGAGTGAGAGGATGAGGAAGAAGAAAATGAAAAGGACAAACATTCATCCCTGGGAGAAAAGGGGACTCACAAACCCACTTTCCCTGGGGCTCTTGCAGGGATGCAGGATGAAAAGCCAAGGCAGTAGGAGCAGCAATCACAGCACACACCCAGCTCTTGGTTGGGTCCCTGGAGGTGTCACCCCAACCTCTGTCCCCACAGCACGCTGCTCAATGAGGGCACCTGACTGATTATCTGGAGTCTCCCGGGGTTAATTAAGAGCCTGCCCTGCTCCTATTGGCCACTGCTGCCTACAGCATTAAATAATTCGCCACTGCAATTAAATATTTGGCTGCAATTAACACCCGAGGCAGCACTGGAGCCGTGCATGGACCTCCCCCAGTGACAGTGGGTGACACCAATTTGTGACATTCCTCACCCTCCAGCCTGCCCAGGGGAAGCAGGAGGAGCTGCTGTGCCATGTCCCTCCCCAGGTGACAGCAGTGTGTTTGTGGCAGTGCAGGGAAGGAGGCACAGCCGTGCTGGGGGCTGCACTCACCGGGCCCCCCGCAGGGTCACGGATGTAGCCGTAGGCGATGGTTTTGTCGATGGCAAATCCAAAATCTGCCCGCCGGATGTGGCCGACCACCTTCCCGTCCCTCCAGATCGCCTCCAGGCCGAACATGGGCACCTTCCTGCAAGGCAAGGGCAGAGCTGCCACAGCAAAGCCCCTCCAGGGGGCACAGGGGTCTGGCTGAGCCCACTGCCCACAGGCTCACTCATCTCTCTGTGCTGAACCCAAAGCCCCTCCAGCCCAACTTGCAAAACCTCCCAGGTGAAACCAGACCAACCCCTTCACACCACTTGCAGCTCCCACAAAACATCCAACAAGGGGGTTGCAGCGGGATTTGCATTAGAGATGGAATTAGAGCACGGAAAACAGCTGAGCTGGCTCTCAGCCGAGCCTCACATGTGTCCAGGTGTGGCACCTGTGTGTGTGTGCACACAGGGCTGGCTGGAGGTGCTGCAGGGGGGTCCTGGAGCTGGGAAATGCAGCACAGAGCAGATCCAGAACTGAGCAGATCCAGAGCTGAGCAGAACAGATCCAGCACAGAGCAGATCTAGCACAGAGCAGAACAGAGCAGATCCAGCACAGCAGATCCAGCACAGCAGACCCAGCACAGAACTGAGCAGATCCAGCAGAGAGCAGACCCACAGCACTACTCACTCCTCTGTGGTAAAGCACACCAGGCGGCGGAAGATGCCCTTGGCTTTCTGAGCCTCCACAGCCTCCCGGCCCAGGAAGGGGATGCTGGACTTGAGCTTGCAGGTGAAGGCCAGTCCTGCCTCTAGCGGGGTGTCATCGGGGCGCAGGTCAGCGTGCCAGTGCCTGTACCCTGCAGGGAGCAAGGACAGCTCACCCACTGCACTGACCCTGTCACAGCGCCAGGACAAAACCTCGCCCTGCTCCTGTTGTTGTTCACCTGGCCCTGGCTAAAACCAGCCCACACAGGGGAATTCTCAGCATTCTGAGACCCTGCCTCACCCCCAGCCACACCAACCACCCTGAAGCTGAGGAAAAGCTCCTTGCCCTGGTCCCCGTGCTGGAGGGAAAGCAGAGGGTGGTGCTGAGAGGAGAGGCAGGACCTTTCTCGATGCTGAGGCTGTCGATGGCTCTGTAGCCGGCGTTGGCGATGCCGTGCCGGGCTCCTGCCTGCATCACCGCCCGATAAACCTTCACACAGTCAGCCCTGGGCACGTGCAGCTCCCAGCCCATCTCGCCCACGAACGACAACCTCATGGCACGGACCTGCAAAGGCAAGAGGGCAAACGTCCCTTGGGGAGCTGGGCTGGGAGAGGCCACACGCTCCCGTGCCAGGGGAAAAGGCAGCTTTGCCTGGGAAACTAGTGGGAACCTTGTGAAGGCAGTTCTGTGCTCTCCTTTCTTGCACAAAGACAGGGTCAGAGTGAATTTCTCATCTCTGGACAGCCTAAGGCTGGCACCTCAAACCCATCAGTGCCAGTGGGCAGAGGTGGCTGCTGGCAGCGTCCTCTGGCTACAGATTCCAAGGCTGGGGTGAGATGTGATGCTCCAGCTCCAGCCAAGCTTTTGTCTCCCTCTGCTGATCCACTGAGACAGGGAAGCTGGTCCCCAGCAGGACTGTCCTGCTTTTGGGGCACTTCATGCCTGCTGTCCCTCCCACAGGGATGTTCCCTTCTGGGACAGTGCTCCCACAGCAGAGGCACCAAACGCTCCTGGCAGGGGCTGAGTCCTGACCCACTCCCAGCAGGAAATGCTCAGGTTTCCCCATGGAGATTGTGTCCCAAATCTGTGCTGTCAGATGAGCTCCACACCAAAGGCAGGGAGCTCCAAGGAGGAATGAGCAGATCACACAGGGGGCTCAGTGCTTCTCCAGAGAAGCCTCAGTGCCAGGGATGGAGCCTGGCTGTGCTCCCAGGGAACAGACTGCCCTGCCTGTTCCAGCAGCTTCTCACCCAGGCAGCCCTGCCTGCTGTCCCTCTGAAACACTCTCCATTCCCAAAGCTTTCCAGGCCAGCTGGGACCAGCCCAGCTCAGACACCTTCCCTGGAGACAGCCCTGGAGTCTGAGCTGCCTTTCCCTCTGATTCATCCCATTGTATTTCTCCACTTCCTCCCCCACAAAACCCCTCTGGTTCATCCCTTGGATGCAAACACATCCACTGCAAGCACAGAGCTCGCTTTGGGAGAGGGATTAACTCCAGAGTTTCACTCTGGGTTGTGATCAGTGCTGTTAACAAAGAGTTTCCAGCTCCCAACACACTCCAGGCTGGTTCTGGTGGCCTTGGGACTGGCCTGGCCATGCTGGCTCTGGAGTGTTTGGGGCAGAAGCTGCATTTTGCCTTTGCTGAGGTCTTACTGGTGCCAGCTGTGCTCCCTAATCCTGGAGACAAATGCAAACAGACACCAGCAGCTGCTGCCCAAAGCAGGCAGAGGAGCCCAAGGGCTGCCTGGGCTCTGTGCTGCCAGCATGGCCAGAGGGCACGGCTGGGAACCCAAACCCATAGCACAAAAAACTCATCCTCAAGCAGAGTTTAGAGCATCTTGTGAGAAGCCTTAACCTCTGCAATAGGGGAGGAGGAAGGAACACCCGGGATGGGGAATTTATTTTGAGCCAGCCCTGCAGCGAGGCACAAAGGTTGGCAATCCCTTCCCCAGCAGCACAAGGGGCTCAGAGGAGCCTTTTCCTCTACACAAAAGTGTCATCTAATTCAGGAACAGGCAGAGATGAGGCTGCTGCAAGGCAGCTTCCATCTTCACTGGGGCAGGAGATGCTCTGGGGATTGACAGGCAACTTCCCGGCTCACTAACCCCGCCTGTGACTGCTGCTCAAGTGCTCTTTACAATCAAGAGCAAGTTACTCCTGGGAGAAACTTCCTCTCAAACCTCCAGTGCTCCAGGGAATGAACATCCCAGCAAGAGCAGTGGCCCACAGAAAACAGGTAACCCAGCTGAGCACAGGGAGGGTTGGGGTTGCCCCCATGTGTGTGAACCCCAGGCAGGATTCTAATGCTGAGGGCTGGACTCAGCAGCTCTGCTGGATTCCCACAGGAACAGCTCTTTCAGCTGGAGCTGTGAAACAGCATCAGTTCCTGGGTTTTTGTGCAGCAATTCAAAAGCATTCTAGGTATTGTAGAAAATGAAAACCTGAATTTTCCCCTGCCTCCAGCAGTGAGATTCAAAAGGGGACCTTTCTCTGCTGTTCCATACAATGAGAGACTCTATATATAAACTCACAAACCAGTCCATAATTTCCAGAGTCATTAACTCTGCTGGAACTCTCCTTTGACTCCAGCTGATTTTGTTCAACTACTGAGTTAATGCAGGAAAATCTCGGTGATAACTTTTTAAAGATGCTGGGTTCACTTTAATCCCCCTGGAAGGCGATAATATCAGCAAAAGCTTCAGCCTGCTGCCCTGAGAAATCCTCCCACTGAATCTGCTGTGGGATGGGGTCCCTGCTGCTCAGGATGATGGAGAACTGCTGAAGGATGGCCCTGGCAGGACACAAGGTGTCCCCTCCCAGCCCACACCCCTCAGGCAGGAGAGCTTTGCTCTGTCCATCAGAGAATTTACACTCCAAGGAATCCACAACACTTCTGCCAGCTCTATCTTCCTTGAAGGACTGGATTATTTATAACAAACTCGAAGTGAAATGCAAATAAACTCATCACACCCGTGGAGACAGGAACATTTCTACACCTTTCCCAGGGGATAAGCAGATTATTACAAGATGATATCAGTCTGCTACAGGCTGACAAGGGAGGGTGTGGGGAGGATTAATGGGGACTAAAATCCAGCACTTTGGACAACCTGCACAGGGATTGGCTTGGAAGTCCCTCCAAGGGACACTGAGCTTGCTGTGGGTGGAGTTGTTGGGCACCCAAAGCCCAGGGTGAATTGGCGACAATGGTTTGGAGATTAATCTGACTTGGGCAAAATCTGTGCCTTAGTTAAACCACCTTAAGGCCTGGCCAGCTCCTGCTCCCAAATCAAGACTCTCTAATTTGATTTAGCAGCAATCCCTTCAGCAGGCAGCTGCAGTCGAATTAAAGCCATTTTAATTCTGAATGAAAAGTGGCCGCACGTGGCTTAACCCAATTTCCTTAACATCCAGCCTGCTGCAGCTCCTGCCTCTGCTGCTGCCTTTTATGAGATTTACTGCTTCACCTTCACCTCCTTCATCCCCCAGCAGGCACCAGCCTGAGAGCCAGAGCGAGTTCTGGGCACGGTCCCTCCTCCCAGGCAGCTCATCCAGCAGGAGAGGGATGCTCTGGGATCATGGCAGCCCAGAGGGGAAAGGAGGGGGCACAAATTCCACCCTCTCTTCAAAGTGTTTGTGCAACCATAGGAATATTTCACACAGGATAAACATCACCAGAGTCTCTCCTTGCAAAAGCTTTTCACTGATACCCAAACTTGCCAGCAGCAGGTTGGACAGGACATTTCTCCTTTGAGAAAAATGACATTTCATGGCCAGCAGCTCTTCTATTTAGGGTGTTTCAAGCAGGCTCAATCAACAGCTTGAGGGAATAAGGGAGCCCTGGAGCCTGGGCAGAAGCAGGATGATCTGTGCCTGGGTAGGAAGCTTAGGGCTGTCAGGATCTCCTGTGATCAAACACAGCAGCTCCCAGGCTGCCCAGTCCCTACTGCCAGTACCTGACGAGCTTTGCATTAAATTGTCCCCATTATTTTCTGAGGAGGGGGAAATGGAAAGTGTCTGGAGTGTCAGGCAGATCTCATCACTGATGCCTGCCCTAATCCAGGGAGGCGTCTCTCGTTCCTCCAGCATCACTGCAAAGCCATGAGTCACCCTGTCCCTTCCCCAGGCTCAGTGTGACACCACTGCCAGAGCAGGATGGCACCTGGCAGGCAGGCAGGGAGGGAAACACCCTCTTCTCACTCTGGGTTTTGGCCTTTTCCTGCAAAAACCACAACAAAACTCTCTGCAATAAAGTGGAGGCAGACACATTCCTAACAGAGGGAGGTGGCACAGTTTGCCCAGAGCAGCTGTGGCTGCCCCATCCCTGGAAGTGTTCCAGGCTGGGCTGGACGGGGTTTGGGGCAATCTGGGACAGTGGGAGTGTCCCTGCCCATGGCACACGATGATCTTTCAGGTCCCTCCCAACCCAAAGCAGTGTGGGGTTCTGTGCCTGGCTGTGCAGCCTGGTGGGTGCAGAGCCCAGAGCTCCAGGACACCTCGGGGAGTGGCCCCTTCCTACCTGGCACCCTGCAGCTGTGGTGATTTTGTGTGTGGAGAAGGGGAAGGCCTCGTTGCTGAGGTCGGTGTCGAGCACTTCTTGGAGGACAGCACGGCTGTGGGGAACAGCAAAGTGGGGAAACAGAGAGTGAGGGGACCCAGCTGCCAGCCTGCCCTGAGGGGTAGCCCCAGAACTTGCTCCCTCATCTTGCTGGCAAGACAGACTTCTCACTCCAAAGAGGAGCTGAGCTGGCTGATGAGAAATGCTGTGGGAACCTCAACAGAAATTTCAGTTCCATGGAAAATGGAGTGATACCCCAGCCAGATCAGCACTGGGGCTCACACCTACTCCTGCACAACGTGGGCACCTGCACCTGAGGCAAGCCTCTCTCCATTCCTGCATCCATGCCTCCATCCCTCTCTCCATCCCTGCATCCCTCCCTGCATCCCTGAATCCACCCCTCCATCCCTGCATTCCTCCCTCCATCCCTGCATCCCTCTCTCCATCCCTGCATCCCTCCCTCCACCCCTGCATTCCTCCCTCCATCCCTGCATCCCTCCTTCCATCCCTGCATCCCTCCCTGCATCCCTGCATCCCTCCCTGCATCCCTCCTTCCATCCCTGCATCCCTCCCTCCACCCCTGCATCCCTCCCTCCACCCCTGCATCCACTCCTCCATCCCTGCATCCCTCCCTGCATTCCTCCCTGCATCCCTGCATCCACTCCTCCATCCCTGCATCCCTGCATCCCTCCCTCCACCCCTGCATCCCTCTCTCCACCCCTGCATCCCTCCCTGCATTCCTGCATCCATGCCTCCATCCCTGCATCCTTCCCTCCATCCCTGCATCCTTCCCTCCATCCCTGCATCCCTCCCTGCATCCCTGAATCCCTGAATCCACCCCTCCATCCCTGCATCCCTCCCTCCATCCCTCCATCCATCCCTGCACCCTCTCTTTATCCCTACATCCCTCCATCTCTCCCTGCATTCCTGCATCCCTGCATCCCTCCCTCCAGCCCAGCATTCCTCCCTCCATCCCTCCTTCCATCCCTCCATCCACACTGCTCACCTCAGAGGGCCCTGGATGCTCATCATGCCCAGCTCCTCCGAGCAGTCGAGGAGTTTGCACTGGAATTTCATGTCCTGCAGCACGGTGGTGATGTGGGACCAGTTGTGCTGAGCCACAGCCCCGCCGATAGCCAGGTAGTAGCCATCCCCTGGAACACAGCCCCGGGCAGCCTTTCAGGGCTGAGAGGGCTGGGCTGGGCTGGTTCTGCTCTGCAGAGCCTGGAGTGCAGCCCTGAGCCTCCCCAGCTTGCCCAGCCCTGGGTGGGGACTGCCAGTGAAAGGGGGGTTAAAGAGTGGTGGGATTAGGGAAGGTTTTGGGGCTCAGCACAGTGAAAACCAAATGAACATTAACAGTGAAAGCGTGTGAGCATCACAGGAAATAACTCCTTGAGACCATGATAGCACAGGGTTAAAAATGTTTCTAAAATCATGGGAGTTGTATACAACAGATTCAGGAGTGCAAAGAAAGGTTGGGTCTGGTAGGGCTGGGAAAGGGAACCAGGCCCTGGAATGAATGTTGAGCTTTGTCTCTATTGGATCATGTGAAACTGCACCTGTGGAATCATCATGTGATAAATAACGTGATTGTTAAATGTAATAATTGTTTGGTAAATAGAATATATTATTGTTTGATCATAATAAGAATCATGAGAAGTGATGTAATCTAAACAAGAATCATGAGAAAGGGTATTTTGGGGACCTGATGGAAATCACAAGAATCCCTGCTTGGATAAGATCAATGTATACAATAGAACAATATGGGTTTAGTCATAATTATACATCATGAAAAGGGTATAAAACATGTCCCTCTGGAATCCATGTCAGAGTCAGATTTGGGTCTGTACCCCTGATCCCAGAGCTCTGCAATAAAAGCACCTGCACATACTCACCCTGTGATGATGTGTTTCTATGCTAACACCAACAGCAAAAGCACTTTTGTCCCAGTACAGAACAGACCTCGAGTGGAGGGAGCTGGGAACTGCAGTGACCAGCCCATAACTAATGTGGGAACTGTACTGCATGCAAGGAAGAATTTCATGCCTGAAAAATCCCCAGGGATGGTGTTTGAGAGCTGATTAATATGTAATCAATCTTCCCTCTGTCTTTCCTGCCACTACCAAATTGCTCTCTGCTATTCTGTCATAATGATAATAAGTGCAGCCACCTACTGTAATTGGAAAAATAGACTTTGCTGTGATTAAACTCCTCCAGTGCCCGACACAGCCTGCAGCTCTGCCAGCCACTTCCCACCCTGCTTCCCCTGCCAGTGTCCCAGACAGGAGGGAAGGAGGATTCTCCCACAAGGGATGGAAAAATCACTGGCACCCCACAGTGCTGGGGTGAGATTTCCCCATGGCACAGCGTGGGGACAATGACACCACAGTGCCCACCCTGAGCTCAGCATCCTCCTCCACAGCTGCCTAATGCCACTTCTGCCCCCAGGGCTGCTCTGCTGCTTTTCTGTCCCCCTTAATTGCAGCTGATAAGGGCTGGGACAGAGGTCAGAGCCGCCAGCCGGGGCTGGACAAACCCAATAACAGCGCTGGGCCCTGGGGACAGGGGCCATAATCAGGTTACAGGGACCGAAGGATGGGGTGGAAAAAGCCAGGTGGCTGCCATTAGGAAAATGCAATCAACCCTGAGCCTGCAGCCCCTCCAGAGGGGCAGGGAGGGAGGAGGTGCTGGAACAAACTGGAAAAGCACTGGAAAAATCTTTCTGTGCATTGACACGGCTGAAAAGGCTGTGGGAAATTGGGAATTCACCTGCGGGAGGGTGAGCACAGCCAGAGCATCCTCGGGCTCAGGGTTTTACCTTCAAAAGCAGGAGCCAGGGGGGAGCCCGGGCTGCCGGGGCTGATCCTGCTGACGGTCAGGTCGCTCTCCACTCCTCCCTGCCGGTTCAGCATGCAGGTGTACACGGTGGAGCCTGCAGGCACACACTGCCCATCAGGGAGCTGGGCAGCAGGAAAATGTGTCCCCATCCTTAAATCATCCGCCTGGCTTTGCCCTGACCGAGCCAGCACCAGCAGGGGGAAAGGAAGGATGCTTTTTTTCCCTTTACTTTCATCCTTGGAAATGCCAGGAGCTGCTTCCCAGCCTCGGAAAAGGGGACAACAAACCACAGCTGGCGAGGCCTGTGCTTGATTTACACCCATCACATCTCCAGATGTGAGCCACAGCTGGAGCTGGAGGGAAACCTCCCTCCTTCATCCCCGAGCTCAGAGCACTGTGTAAATGAGGCAGAATCCAGACTGTGGTGAGGAAAGGGAGAGCAGCCTCTCCCACACGCTTCCCATACCTCTGCAAATCAGCCCTGAAAGGAAAAGCCACCCTGGGTTCCCCTGGGTTGTTCTGGGGAGAGATTTCCCCTGCAAAATGAGGAGCTGAGCCTGTACCTGGAGCTTTGCTCACATCAGCACTGAACAGCCAGTCAGCTGCTTTGGTAGCTTCAGGTCCAACCAGGTAGAATTTCCCAAAATAAGACATGTCAAAGAGAGCCAGGGCGTTCCTGCATGTTAAACATTCATTCTTGATCTGCAATTAAAGCAAACACGGCGCTGAGGCTGAGCCATGCTCTCAGCCCACAAAGGGAAACACAAATTAAACCATTTACGTAACGGGAAATGATACCAGGACACTCTTCTGGTGCCTTTAAAGGCTTCCAAATGCTCCTGAAAGAATCAGGGGTTTGCTGGAGCGAGCCTGACAGGCCATCCCGAGCGCTTGATCCCATTCCTCACCTCACTAACTCAGTGACACTTATCATTAATAACACCCACATTTTATCAAATTGAATTTTTTCCCCCCCAAGCTGGTCTCAACACTTTAGGAAAGCAGCAGCATAATTCCCACAGCCTGAGGTTTCTGAGCACGGGCTACCCATTTCTCTCAATAATTTTGAGATATTTTTCACTGTTTTGGAGCTTCCCCTCCCTCTGAGCATCACCAGCTCCTCATAAAGCAGCAATGAGGCACGGGCTCCAAGTCCCCCAGCTCCCTGGGAGTTGGGGCAGGGCAGGAGGGGCTGCCAGCCCCACTCACGATGTCGTGGTGAGGGGGGAAGTCGAAGGTGTACTCGTCCCCCAGCAGGCGGTTGTAGGTGTAGTCCCGGTGGCGCTCACGGCCGTAGGCGCCGTAGTAATCGTAATCCAGGACCTGGGCAGGGGGGAGCACGGGGACAGGGAGGAAGAGGCTGTGAGGCTGAAGACAAAGGGCTCCTTGCCATGTGCACCCCACTCCTGGAGAGATGGCTGTGCTGGTGGGTGCCCATCCTGGCTTCCCTGTTCACTACAGGGGTGGGTTCCCATCCCAAAATCCTTGCCCATGTGATGGATCCCACCCCAAAATCCCTGCCCATGTGATGGATCTTCACTCCAAAATCCTCGCCCATGTGATGGATCCCACCCCAAAATCCCTGCCATGTGATGGATCTTCACTCCAAAATCCTCGCCCATGTGATGGATCCCACTCCAAAATTCCTAGCCATGTGATGGATCCCACCCCAAAATCCCTGCCCATGTGATGGATCCCACCCTAAAATCCCTGCCCATGTGATGGATCCTACCCTAAAATCCTTGCCCATGTGATGGATCCCCATTCCAACATTCCAGCCCATGGGGATGGATCCTCATCCCAACATCCCTGTCCTCAATGATGGATCCCCATCCCAATATCCCTGCCCTCAGTGATGGATCCCCATTCCAACATCCCTGCCTTCCATGATGGATCCTCACCCCAAAATCCCTGCCCATGTGATGGATCCCCACACCAAAATCCCTGCCCTCAGGGATGGGTCCCCACCTCAGCATCCCTGTCATGGTGATGGATCCTCACTCCAAAATCCCTGCCCATGTGATGGGTCCCCACCCCAAAATCCCTGCCCTCAGGGATGGGTCCTACCCTACCCCAGCTGGTCTCTGCAGGCTGCAGACCCCCCAAAAGCCCGGTGTTCTTACCGGGGCTGCTCCCCCAGGGCTGAACCAGCCGGGTCTCTCCCAGCCGTGCCTCTCCTGGAAAACACAGCCCTGGCGCAGCAGCTCCTACACAGGAGGAATGGGAACAAATGGCTTGTTTAAAAAAAGCTCTTTCACAGCTTTTTGTGCAGCACTCAGGCTGCCCTCCTCGGGTGCAGATGTGGGCTCAGGACCAGACTGGTGACCCCTTGGCTTTGGCTACCAACAGCCAAAATCAGCCCTGCATTTTGTCTTTTAAAACAGTGCCAATTCTAAGAATTGTCTGATTTTTGTCCCCCTCAGGCAGGGTGTTTTCCTCAGGGGTGGTCAAGGGGCAGAGAGCCACAGCCCCCACCAAAACCTGCACTAGGGTGCCCAAATAACTGACCAAGAGATGCTACATGCAGACAGCAAGATTCCCCACCATGTTTACAGAGTAATTATATAACAACATTTAATATTTATACAGCAACCTTCTCATTCCTCCTCTGTGCTCTCAGGAAAATCTCTCTGCACGCAATTAATTAGGGATCCATTAAGACATTTTTGTTTGGAGCCTCCAGTTCGGAAAAGAATAGATTTTGTTGAACATCTCAGAAATCATTCAGTGCCTATTTATAAAACACAGCACATGTTCTGGAGCTGCATGGATAAATAGCAGCCTGTCAGTCAAGTGGGCATCGCTTATTAGATGTGCTCTTAAAAAATAAATTGCATCCTCAGTGACAGAAAACAACTGAGCTGTCAAGCAAACACTGGGGGCTGGTGGGCAGGGGTGTCTGTTTTACTGCTTGAGCCTCTGCCCTCCAGTTGGAAGAGGAATGGTGTGATGTCAATCAGAGGGAAGCAGGAATGGGCTTGGGAAATGTGGCTTTGCCAGGGCTGGGGCTGGCAGTGGGATGAGGATCTGCTGCTGAGTCACGCTGAGTGTCTCGAGGGATTGGGGGGTTCTGAGCTGCTGGTGCAGCAAAATGCTGGGAATTGGGTTTTTGTCTCAAGTGCTGCACCTTGAGAGTGTTCATTTGTGGATATTTGTGTGGAGAAGGGGCTGGAGCAGGAGGGAGCCCTGGGTGGTGGCTCCAAGGAGAAAAACTGCTTAGGGGGTGCTGGCAAAACCAGCTCCACAGAGGCACATCCCTCTCCCCACACCCCTCTTGTGCCCCAGCCTCACTCCACATTGAGTGAGTGTTCTAGGGAGAAACTGCTGCTAAACTGTGAGCAGGGCAGGAGATCCCTGTGAGCATTCAGCATCCTCAGCTGCCCCTGAGATGGACTCAGCCTCAGAGCTCTCCTCTCCCCTTCTCCCTTGCCCATCACCAGGTTCTTAACCCATATCTGCTGAGTTAAACATCACAGGAATGAATCCTCAGGTTCTCCACCACTAACCAGACCCCTGACAGCGAGCTGTGGGACCTGGCAGGGATCTCTCCAGCATGGACAGATGGGAGCACAGAGGTTTTGGAGAATGACACAGCAGCACCCACTCCTTGTGAGCTCCTTGTGAGTGGTTCCTCACCTCGTGCAGGGGGTCCTTCCTCACATTCCGTCCTGCCAGGGGCTCATCGTGGGGGAAGACCACGGAGTAGTTCTTGGCGTAGGACTCGTGGCTGCGCTCCCGGATCCAGCGGTTGTTGTCGGTCAGGGAGTGGTGGAACCTCCTGGAAGATGGCAACATCTGGATGAGCCCACCAGCTCAGGCCCTTCTTGCCCAGACCCAGGTGTGGATGCAGCTGCTGGTGTGAAATTGCTGTTCCTGCTCCAGTTTTTGGGGAGTAGCAGAGGGCTCGGTGCTGACTGTCGGAGCTGCAGCCCCCTCTGAGCTCCCAAACCCACCCCAGAGCAACTGGGAGCAGAGCACAGAAGGGAAAATAGGGGAAAAATGAAATTTTAGGTGAATTCTGCCCCACTTCAACGTGGGACCAGCCTCAGGGCACACCCAGATTTAAATGCAGTCCTGATGAGGGAATGAGCCCTACACATTCCTTATATTTTCCACCCAATTCTCCCCATGCTGAAATATAAATAAAACCCCAAATTATTTTAAATTCATTTGAAGTATTTGCATCTTTCAAACAGAACATCTCCTTGAAGGAACATGCCAGCTCAGCCCACAGTCAGGTTGTTAATCCCAGAGACCTCTAAGCCAAGGGAACAGCCTTGGGCACAAGTGGCTGGAGAAGGGGAGCCAGGCAGGGCATGGAATACAAAATGCCATTTCTAGGAACTTCTAAAAGGATACTTTCAGCTTCCCTCCTTGCTGACTGGGCACAGAGGAGAAGCAGGACATGGGGCTGAGCCCTGCAAGGAATACAAGTGATGCTCCCCAAGAGTTTTAGAGCAGCTGCCCCTTCTGCTGGCAGCAGGTGACTCATGGCATGTCACCAGCACCCCTGGCTGCCCCAAAAGCCTCAGTCCCTTCACCAACAAACTGCATTTTTGACAGCAGCAAGTGGGCAACAGCTGCCAGATGAAATATTTACAAGCAAATGTTCTGAGAGGATAAATATTGAAATGTGTGGAAAAGGGAGTTATTTAAAGAGGAGCTTGGTAATTGTCACCAAAAGGAAGGAATGGGACTGACAGCTTGGTGACAGGGGAGATGTTTGGGTGCAAAGCCCCTCAGCAGGGCTGGGGGGCTGTGCTGGTGCCAGCCCAGTGCCCAGCCTGGCATTTCTGCATCTCCCCATCCCCATCCCGAGCCCAGCTGGTGGAAGGGAGCAGCTGGAGGCATCTCCCTGATCTCTGCAGGCCCCTCACCCCCACAGCCCAAACCAACGTGGCTTTTACCAGCTTGGCCACCAAAACAATGTCAGATTCTCCAAGCTTTGTCCCTGACAAGGTGGTTGCTGTCACTGCAGCCTTGTAAGAAAGCCCGAACCCAATCAAAGACAATCAGGGAAGTCAAAAGCAATTACTGAGCCAACATCTGCACAGCCCCAGCTCCCAGCCCCGGTGGTGCTGCAGAGGGGGGCCGAGCTAATCTTTGTGCTGTTGAAATCATCCCCCCATTATTAACTTAGAGGATTAGGCACGGCACTAATTGAACAACAAAACCCAAACGTAATTACCCCGTCCTTGCCCATCAGCACCATCTCCCCGTGCCTGATGGAAGCTGTTTGTGAGGAATGAGGCAAATGAGATAAACCCCACGTGTGCATTCATTAAAGCATTGTGTAATTGATTCTGGCTCCTTGGAGGGACACAGACACTGCCTGGACACCCATTGCTGATGCCAGCCCTGCCTCAAAAACATCCCCAAGGATCAGCAGGGGTGGGGGGTGCCCTTGGAGCAGCCAGGGTGACTTGCCTGATGCCAGCCCTGCCCCAAAAGCATCCCCAAGGGTCAGCAGGTCCCCAAGGGTCAGCAGGGGTGAGGGGTGACTTGCCTGATGTCGTAGCCGTACATGTCCTTCTCCGGCCGGCCGTGGATGATCCAGTGAGCCAATTCCCTGCCACAGCCACCTCCCAGCATCATCCCTGGGGGACAGGGCAGGATGCAGACCAGGCCAGGAGGCCAAGCATGGCTGTGCAATGCCAGGATCCACCTGGGATGTGGTGCCAGCAGGGTGTGACCCCTTCAGGTGTCTCTTACCGGCGCTGTTGAAGCCACAGCCAAGGAAGAACCCTCGGACTTCTGGAGCCTCTCCCATGAGGGGTTTGTGGTCAGCTGTGAATGATTCTGAAAAACACAGAGGGGATGTGCCAGGGAGGCCAGGACAGGGGGGTCACACACTTTGGGGACAGGTCACACATTTACAAACAGGTTTCCTGCAGCCTCCTGTGCTGACCTCGTCCTGCTCCCAGAGCTGGACCAGCACCAAGAACTTCCCAGAACAGGTTTTTGGAAAATTTGGGAAACAAAGTGAATTCCCCAAGAGAAGGTGCATGAGGCACTCTGAGGGCTCTTTTTCCCTTCTCAATCCCCAGCCAAGGGGGCTGCACTGATCTCTGTGTTGCCATTTTAACATCTGGGCTGATTTCCTATGGTGTATTCCACCTTCATCAATTCCTGCTGGGAAATTCCACCACTTTGAGTCACTTGGAGCGCTGGGGATGTCTCTCCTGTACTCATAATGTCTCCTGCTGCCAGTGCTATTCCATAGGGCCATCAGCTGTGGAAATCCCTCTAGAAATCCTCACCAGGGAGGACACAAAGCCCCTGACAGAGGTGTGCAATCCTCCCTGTTTGATGCTGGCACATCCATCCATGTAAAAGGAGAGAGGGAAAACTGACTTTGTGGTCTTTCCCCACTTAGCAATGCCCAGTTTGTTTCCCCTGATCCCTGATCCAGACAAAGAGCAGAGCCAGAATATTTCCACAGTCACCAGAGCAGCTCCTCTCGTGCCAATATCCCTGCACAGATATTCCAGGCTACAAACTCAGGGAGTTAATGGAGCAACAGCCAGAGCACTCCCCTGCCAGCAGGGCTGACTTTGCCCTGGGGTGGGGGTGAGGGCTCCAGGGACCTTGGCACAGTGACCACAGCAGAGGGGACAGAGCCTTTGCCATTTGCTCCAGCCCAGCATGACTCAGCTGCTGGTTTCAATCAGGAAAGAGAAAAGGAGGAGAGCTGAGCCTTGGAAAATGACATTATTGTACTACAAAGAGGAGATATTCATCCACCAGCAGCCAGTTCTGCTCTGCTCACCCTGCAGTGTAATCAAACCACTGGACCCAGGGCCAAGGTCTCCACCTTGTACAAGTCATGTTTGATCTTCTGCAGGCACAAGATGTGCCCTGCTTTCCCCTCATACAACCCAAAGAGCTCCCCTTGAAGTGCCTCAGCAAAAAGGGCTTTTATTACAGTTGATTTTTTAGTGCATAGTGGATTTTAAGGCCAAACCAAGTGTGCAAGGCTTGGGCTCAATGTCTGGCACCACCTCCAGCTGCCACTGCAGGGGTGGCTTTAACTCCACACCAGATTGCCTGGGATGTAAGTCTGGGTAAATCTAACATCACTAGACCAGGAGCAAGGAGTAAAATTAATTATAGAAGATAACACTTGGTAAAATAACAGCCACTGCTTAAAAGCATCTGCCCCTTAATTTTCCAGTCCAGCGGCCACAACACGAGCTGGAAATGCATTCACTCCCAGGCTGGCAGTCAGCTCCCCAGGGAAATGGCTTTAAACTGAAAGGGGGACAATTAAGATGATAAGAAATCTGTAAGATTGTAAGAAATTTTAAGGCAGAAGTTATTTACAACAGGGGTGGGGAGGCCCTGGGACAGGGTCCCAGAGAAGCTGTGGCTGCCCCATCCCTGGAGGTGTCCAAGGTGAGCTTGGATGGAGCTTGGAGCACCCTGGGACAGTGGAAGATGTCCCTGCCATGGCAGTGGAGCTGGAATTAGACAATCTTTGAAGATCCCTTCCAAGCCAAACCATTCTGTGAGTCTCTGAATGTGTGATTCTATTTCTCCACCCAGGCTAGGCCTGGAATGCCACCCCTTGGAAGATGCCACCACTGCAGCCAGACCAGCAGCACTTTCTCTGTGTTCAGAGAGTTTTTCTTCTCCCCAGGTTATAAAGTTTCCCTTTGCCTCCAGCAAGATCTTTGGACAAACCCAGCCACCAGAGTGCCACCAGAGTGCCACCAGAGTGCCACCAGAGTGCCACCACAGCCACCTCACCTGGCCCACAGACAGTGGATTTAATTCCTGTTTTCTCCAGAACTGGCACTCTGTTGACAGCACCTTCAATGTGCTGCATGAAAACATCCCAGTCCAGGTCAAAGAGGCCAAAAGCAAATTTTTCAGATACCTAAAAGTGAGGAACAACAATCAGGACAGAAAACAGAGGAAGGTTGATGGTGTGAGACCTTCTCACCTCTGGCAGCCTTGGAGAAGATAAATCGAGGCTGCATTGAATTTCTGGGATTTTGGGGTTTTCTTGAGCAACCCAGACAAACCTCAAGTCTGAATTAAGGATAGAGGGATGGGCACAGCTCTCCTGTTGCCTCTGCACTGCATGTCTGTGCCAGACAGCCCCAAAGGAGAGATGCTCCCCCTGCTTTCCCTAGCAGCCAGCAGAGGTTGGTACCTGCAGGATGTGGGGGCTGAGCACTCAGTGCCTGCACCCACTCCTCCAGCGTGGCTTCCCTGGAAACCTGCCTGCTTCCTCCAGAAAACCTCCCTGCTCCACTCACCTCCTCCCAGAAGATGGGGTTTGACTCATATCCACCCACGGAAAGGGCATCGCCTTGGAGACGGAGATAGACCGAGGCGTCGTGATCGCGCACGTTGGGCATGTTCTGGAAGATGGGGAGGGGGAATTTGGGGGTCAGAGGAGGCCAAGAGCCATGGGCACAGTGCTACAGCAAGGGCCAGGGCACAGGGTGGGCACCTGCAGCAGTGACTGTCAAGGATGGGACACAAAGACGCCCCATGGGTGCTCCCTCAGCAGAGAAATTTGGGCACCTGCATTGACCCAAGGGGAAAGCACCCAGCTCAGCTCCAGCTAACCTGGCCAAACCATGGGCAGAGCAGCTACAGACACCTGAGCAGCACCCAGGGGTGCCCTGGGGACGGGGAGCAGCCCCTGTGGTTGATCCTAGCTCAGGATTCATCACCCGCCTCCGCAGGAGGATGCAGCAGCTCCGCACGCAGGCAGCGGTGCACGAAGAATGAGGGATTTGTTCTTGTGAATAATGGATGGGGAAACATTTAGATAACACTGAAGAATCGGTGTAGGGCCTGCTGAAACCCGTGTTGACAAGAGGAATTAATTGGATTGAACAGGAGGCACTGAGGTCTGCGAGCTGCAGCCTCTCCCCTGAAATCTTTCCTGCTGTGTACAGCCCAGTGCAGTTACTGGGACAGAAATGTAATCATGGACCAGGGCAGTTTTTACTGTGAGGCACCTCCTGCTGAAAGGTCAGGCACAGACTGTGTCAGCAGCATGGAAACTAATTAATGTGTCACCCTCAGTGCACTGGGGCCTGAGAGAATGGAGCCTCCTTCATCTCCCGGGCAGTTCTCCGCAGCCAGATGGCAGGAACAGATTTATTGGGGCACTTTAGAAACGCTTGGAGAGCTACACCTCTGCCTGCCAGGACTGGGCTTGCTCAGGAAGGGTCTGGGATCTTTATGACTGCTGCTATCAGACACCAAACACAGAGATCCTGAGGGGAAAAAAAAATATCCTGCGAGTCGTAACCTCGTGAAATATTAAATCTGGCTCTGCTCAGGGCAGAGGGCGTGCACTCCTCTGAGAGCACAGCCTGAGCTGGCAGGAATGAGGGGGTCCCCCAGGTCTGGGGGTCCCTGGGAGGGACAGGGGTCTCTCTGCCTCTCTCCAGAGCAGAGGAGCCGAGCTGCAGCTGCAGGACTGACCTGGATGCCCTCGATGCGCTCGGTCACCACGTAGGCGTGGTGCATGGCCACCAGCGGCACGTGCACACCCGCCAGCCGGCCCAGGGCCCGTGCCCACACTCCTGCAGAGACATCAACCCTGTGTGAGCCCCTCTGCACGCCCAGACAGCTCCAGGGGACAGCCACCCCAGGGATAAGGGCTGGTCACACCTTCCTCCACCCCTGAGCTGTGCCCCACACCTGCCCCTGTACCTGCACAGTTCACCACGCAGGGAGTCTGGATGGTCCCGTGGGCTGTCTCCACTGCATGCACCCTCTTCACCCCAAAATCATCAGTTCTCACCTGGATGCCTGTGACGGGGCAGTTCTCGATGATCTGGTGGCAGAGTCACAGCAGGGTCAGCAGGGCAGGGGGACAGCCCTGCTCACCTGACATGCAGCCCCCAAATCTGGGAAAAGTGAAGCTAATCCATGTCCTGAGTGCCTTGTCTTGTTCCTAAAGGTCTTTTTTGCACTCTCCATTTTCCCTGGATCTCATGGCTCCTGCCAGCTGTGCCCCTGTTTCCCAACACCCTTCTTGGGAAAAACACAAATCTGCCCCAGTGGGAAAGGAGGAGGTGAAGAAGGCAGGGGATGGAACCAACAGGCATTAATGAGTAAATGACCAATTAAGAACTACCGTAGCGCCTCTGGCAGCTGCTGCTCTGGCCAGAGTGGAGCAGGTGCCAGCAGGGTCCATGGTGCCATCCTTGGGGACGTACAGGGTGCCATAGAGGTCATCAATGTTCATCAGAGGGTACAGGTCCTTGGTCTGGGACGGGGTCAGCACGTGGGACTCCACACCATACACCTTCCCCAGCTGCCAAGGGACAGGAAAACCGTGAGCTCAGGTGAGAACAAAAGCTTTGTTCATGAAGCTGCTGAAAGAGGAGGATCCCAGGACATCCCAAACCCGAATCCAGCATGGGGTGATGCTCACATTCCAGGGAATATGGCCCTGTTTCCTAATTCAAGCTGCCGGTGCAGTTGGAAAAATGATGCTGCACAATGGGCAAAACGATGCTACCGCTATTTAAAGTTAAAAATGCAAGGCTGAATTTAATTTTGCCAACTTTGGAGGAGTTTGATGGATTCTGCAGCCTTGGAAGCAACCCTCAAAGGGCCATTTGCTGCTCTCCAGAGGGATGGGACATTCAGAGACCTCCACAAAACGCTGGGGGCACTCCCTACCGACATGAGCCGTTTGTACTCATCCAGGCGCTGCTTGTTGGAGGCGATGAAGAGCCCCCCGTTCTCCACCCAGCCCGTGTGCAGCCCGGTCTCGGCAGGCAGGTCCCGGCTGACCACGTCCCTGGTGTGTGCCAGCAGCTCCACCTCCACATCGCTGGGACGCAGCTGCCACAGGAGACCTGCGGGGACAGGCACAATGGGGACACACGCTCTGGTGAAACACTCATCTTAAAGAAATCAGGATTTCAGTTAAAAGTTAAAAGAAACTGGGCTTGAGATGGTTACCTGAAACTTAAATAATTGATTGCCTGTGAATTTATGTTTGCTTAGCTGTGCTTGCAATGGGAAAGGATGAAACTGGTAGGTAGGTCCAAAGAATACAAACAATTGCAACCAGAAACTCATTCTTTGCAAAACTGGAGTTGTCCCCAAAGCCATTTGTATTGTCATTGATAGAAAAGGTCAGGGCGAGGAAGACTCACTTTACTTCCTCCTTCTAAGACCCCTCCCCACAAAAACGAGCCCAGACTTAATTCAAGAAGCCAACCACGCTGCTTAATTGCCATTCCAGCTAATTACCATGGGAAGCAGGGGATGGGAGGGGCTGGTGTTATGAATATGTATTTGTTTGAACCTTTTGTCAATAAATAGACTCTGTGCTCACCTGTAATTTTGCAGTGTGTGTTAGGGGGCTACCCCACGCTGCTGCCCAGCACTGAATAAACATTCACTTTGTAAATTTAAATTGTTGCAGAGTCTTTTGTCCATCACAGTTGAGTATGGGAATTAGACCAATACTCATTTTGGTAACTCACTGTCACCCCTGCACCGCCCGCCAGGTCCTGTGCCACCCTGCGGGGACACGCACAGGGGGACACACGTTCTGTCACACGCTCTGTCACCCCCGCGGGGGGATGCAGGGAGGGTCCCCGGGTCCTGTGCCACCCTGCGGGGATCGTGCTCCATCTCGTGGATTTGTGGGAACGCTACAAACCATCGGTTTGTGCTCTTTGGGCGTTAGATGGATGGGGAGAGGGGGGTGTGGAGCGGATCGAAGCCAAAAGTGGGGGAAAAAAGTTTCTATTTCTATTTCATTTCTATTTCTATTTCTATTTCTATTTCTATTTCTATTTCTATTTCTATTTCTATTTCTATTTCTATTGTTCTATTTCTATCTATATTTCTATCTATATTTCTATAGTTCTATGTCTATCTATATGTCTATAGCTCTATTTCTATGTCTATTTCTAAATTTCTATTTCTATTTCTATTATTTCTCTTTCTATTTATTATTTCTAGTTCTATAGTTCTATGTCTATCTACATTTCTATATTTCTCTATTTCTATTTCTATTTCTATTCCTATTGTTCTATTTCTACCTATATTTGTATAGTTCTATGTCTATCTATATGTCTATAGCTCTATTTCTATGTCTATTTCTATATTTCTCTTTCTCTTTCTATTTCTATTTCTATTATTTCTATTTCTATTTCTCTTTCTATGTCTATTTCTATATTTCTATTTCTATTTCTATCTATATTTCTATATTTTTATTTCTATTTCTATCTATATTTCTATAGTTCTATTTCTATCTATATTTCTATTTCTATAGTTCTATGTCTACCTATATTTCTATTTCTGTATTTATATCTATATTTATATTTATAAAAAAGCTTATACGCCTCCCTGCCAAAGAAAAGGGGCTTTAAAGAGTGGAGAGGGGGGGAAAATGGAAATCAAGCGTTTTCTTTTCCTGCAGCCATATAAATCCTGGTTTAAAAAAAAAAAAAAAAAAAAAAAAAAAAGAAAGGAAATTGGGGGACGGCGCCAGACTCACCCGCCGTGTGCCAGGTGGTGCCCGAGGTGAGGCGGTCCCTCTCCAGCAGCACCACTCCGCTCAGCCCCATTTTGGCCAGGTGATAGGTGGTCTGGCAGCCCAGGCTGCCCCCTCCCACCACCACCACCTGCGCTGCTGCGGGCGGGGCCGCGCTGGGCTCGCTGCCCCCGGCACCGTCCCGCAGTGTTCGCTGGTACGGGACGCTCTTCTGAGCCCCGGGACCCGGGGAGCTGCTGCAGGGACGGGAGTGGTTCCAGGGGAACAGCGGGGCTGCTCCTCGCCAGGCACGGCTCAGCCGGGACATCGCACCTGTAAATGGGATAGCCTGGATGGATGGATGGCTCACCCTGCACCCGCCTGTGCGGAGAGAGAGCGAGCCCTGAGCATCCCTGGGTGCCTTTGCCAGCTGTGCAGGTGCCAAACACCTCCAGAGAGACCCCCTTAGAAAAGGGGAATAGGAATTCCCAGGGCACGGCAACCATGTGCTTGCTCATGCCTCAAGAAACCACCTTTTTAATTTTTTTTCTTCTTTTTCTTTATCTTTTTTTCCCCCTTTTTCTTTTCCTTTCCCTTTTTCTTTTTTCTTTTTCTTTCTTTCTTTTTCTATTTCTTTTTCTTTCTTTTTTTTTTTCTTTTTCTCTCTTTTTTTTTTTTTTTTTTTTTTTTTTTTTTTTTCCCTCCTGTAATTCAGGAGCTGTTTGGCCACAGAGAAGGTGCCAGGTTTGCTCCCTCTCAGAGGGTGGGTGGGGCGATGGCTGCTGGGGGACAAAAGGGACAGGTCCTGCCTGAGGACACAGAATTAGCTCCTGGAACAAGATTTTGGGTGCAGTAGGGCCAACACAGACCCCCAGCACAAACCACAGGCCATGAGCATGCCCTGCCCTGGGATCACCCCCTGCTTGCTGCCACGTGGCCACCAGAGCACCCTCTGTCCCCTCATTGTCCCCTCATTGTCCCCACACAGCTCCACACTCCCAATAGGAAATGCTGTGACATCCCACGGCTCATTCCCAAGGCTCCACTCACCACTCCGGGCTGCCTTTCCCTGCCAGGATATCGTGGGGCCCCTGCCTTCCTCTGATGCTCTCCTCCTCCTCCTCCTCCTCCTCCTCCTCCTCCTCTTCCGTCCCCTTGGCCCCTGCTGCAAAAAATATTAACCAGCACTTGGAGGCGAGCAGAGCCAGCCCGAGCAGACAGAACAGAGGGACTCACCTCCTTTGTCCCCCTTCTCGTGGCTTTGCTGCTTCCCAAGCAGGACAAAAACAATCTGGCAGAGCGGAGAAATTCAAAGCAGGGAGGAAAATTCTGCTTTTCTCCCCAGCTCGGTGGCCAGCAGACAACAAACAGCCCAGCTGGGGCCAGGGGGACTCGCAGGGCTGGCTCAGTGCTGGCTGGAGCTGTCAGCTGGATGCCAGAGAGCAAACACGGCGAGGAAAGGCACCATCTGACCCTCCTGCTGCAGTTCCCAGTGGCTCCAGTCAAAGAACAGAGTTTAAATTAATTTACACCTCTCCTAAGCCAGACCCGAGAGCCTCAAAGTGAAGGCGGCAACACCAAAAAAAAAAAAAAAAAAAAAAAAAAAAAAAAATTACATTGGAGTTGTGTAGAAAAATGAGGGTTTGATTTAGATCTCTGAAGCTGGAGGTTTGTTGTTCCTTCAGCCCTGGAATTAGGGCCTGTTTGGGCAGGATGCAGAAGTGCTGCTGAAGGCCCTTGTGCTGGTATCTGGGAGAAGCAGAAGTCGGGTGGAGTTGTGGTTTGGCTGCTGGCTGGGAGGGATTGGGGTCCCAGCAGCACTGTGGTCCCCCAGGCAGCACCACCCACCCCTGCAGAACCCAGGGATGTTTTTTTGGGGGGTTTTAACCATCCAGCTTAAGTGGAAATGCCTCTTTTCTGCTCCTCAGTATCCAAACTCTGCTCTTGCCTGTGGGACAGCCTGTGGTACCCAGTGTGCACCCAAACTGCCCCAGTTTGGGAAGGGTTTGAGGGGTTCACTATTCCAGCTTTATCCCCTGTCTCCAGCAGCATTTCCCCCCCTTCTCCCAAAGACAAAACCGGTTTCTCAGTTTTACAGAGAGCCCCAGCTCCTGCAGGCTTCTCCACAGACTGAATCGCTCAGAATAACCACAGAGCTGCAAACAAGTCTAAACTCCTGTTTGCAGAGGGGTGTTTCTGTTTGACAGGCCACAACCATTTCATCAGCGTGTCCAAATTCTAAATATGACCTTTGGGTTAGACCAGACCTAGAACAATACAAGCCCAAGTCCACTCCAGCAGCCTGAGCCCTGCACCAGGCTCAGGATGGACAGTGGGGAAAGTGTCAGCTCTGAGCCCTGATGTGACTCCAGAGCAGGAATGAGGGGGGATATTTTTTGGGGTGCTCAGTCCAGTGTGGAGGGATCCTACACAGCTCCTCCTGCTCTGATTTTTAGGTTTATTCTAGAACAGAGCAGCGCAGTGGTGCAGGCGCCAGCTGGAGTTTCTAGGTCACAGCAAGCGTGGTTAATGCAGGGCTGAGGCAGCCAGGCGTGCTGCAGGCTGCCAGCATTCCTCTGCCACCCCAATCCCCATCCTCACGGGGCTCAGCTCTGCCCCAAAACCTCCCCTCGGGCTTGGGAAGCACCACCAGCACCTGAACCTGAAGCACCCAGATGCCCCTGCTGGGCAGAGCTGTCCTGAGCTCTCCCCTTGGCCACCCCCTGCCTCAGTTTCCCCACCCTGATGGCACAGCAGTTTGGGATGGGTGAGCTTGTCCCCAGAGTGGCCAAGGGAGGTGGCCACGCTCTGGCTGGTGGCCACAGGGCTCGAGGGGCAGTCCCAGGGCCAGGGCAGGTGGCTTCACACGGTGACAGGAGCTGCTGCTGGCAGAGAGCAGCCAGCAAACACTGAGGGCAGCCACCCCCACGCTGTGTTTGCTCAGAGCCCGGCTTGTGGGGGAGAATTGTGGCAGCAGCTGCTCTGGCTGGGGGAAAAAAATCAGAATAATGAATAATACCCCGTGCCTGGTGTGTCCCCCCCACTCCTGGGACAGGCCAGGGGCTGTGCAGGGCTGGAGCCAGCTGTGCTGGCCATGGCTGGGATTTATTCTCCTGTTAAAGCCCCTGGAATGCAGATCCTGCTCTGGTTACTGCACCTGGCTGTGGCTGGGCATGCTGGATCAATGCCCCATTCATTCCTGAGCTGGCAGAGCCTGCACTGGAGCACCCCCAGGAGAAGATTTTGGCACAAAGCTGAGTGGAGGCACCCACCTGTCATCTCCAGCCACTCCACAGGGGCTCAGTGTCCCTACCCTGGGCTGGCAGGGATGTCCCCAGAGGCAGGATAAATGGGAGCAGATTTTTGCACTGCCCAGCTCTTGGTTCCAGGCTCCAGTGCTGCATTTGGCAGCCCAGCTGTGCCATGGCCATTCCACCCAGCCAGGGCCAGGCTGGGGCTCAGCACCAGCAGGGGAGGGCCCAGGCACCCAAATCTGGTATTTCACACGTGGTGAATGCTGGAGAGATTCCCTTAGACCAAACAGCCACAAGGAAAGTTTATCCCAAGCAGGGTCAGCAGGTTTAATACCCAGCTGGGCAGCACCTTCCCAAACCAGCATCCAAAACTGAGTGCCCAGCTCATGTCCTGATTCTCTGAGTAAAACCCCTCTGCTCATTGCTACATCCCCTTCCAGCTGACCCTGGGAAAAACCAAGCACTGGGGACTTCAAGAGTGGAAAAAATTAATGTTCTGAATTAAATGACATGGCAGCTCACAGGGATGTCACATCCCTGCTCAAGGTGAAGCTCTTGGACACCTCAGGTTTTTATAACTTCTTGCTCTGGAACACGCTGCTGCCTGCAGGGCCAGGTGGGATTCTGGAATGTGACAGTCTGGAGTGACTAAAAGCCATGGAAAATCAGCCTCTATTTCACCCTGCAGGGGTTCAGCTGGAAAAGGAGTCACAGGAAAGCTCCTGGATGGGACAACTGCAGTGGCAGCTGCTCCAGGAATGAGAAGGAACTCGACAGGCACCACAGGAGGGATCCACTCCAAGTTTTGGAGGGGTAAAAACACTCACTGTTCATGCCAGGAATCAGGAAGGATCCATCCCTGGGAGCACCTGGATGGGCAAAGCCACCCCTGAGCCCCAGTGCAGCCAAGGGGGTTTTAGTGACAACAACCCTGACACAATCCTGACCCCTCTGGCACATTAAAAACCATGGCTGGAAAGAAAAAAAAAACTATCAGCAAAATTACACTTTATTTTGTTGGGTTTTTTTTTTTTTCTGTTGGGGAATTTACTTTGATGAATTGTAACTTAAAAAAGGCCTGGAAAAACCACATGCAAAAGGGTTTCTAAGTAGCAGCTAAAGTTTCTATTCCAGCATTACAAGCTATTCCAAAATGGTTTCCAAATTCCCAGCTATAAACTATTCCATTAAACAAACAGTTTTATCTTTAAACCCCCTCCACCCTACCCCAGTTAGTGCAGTGCAAAGGAAAAACCCAAGGAATTTACATATTATTTTCCAACGTATCCCATTGCGATTCCAAACGATCCGCGACGAACTAAAATAATACATACAATTTTCTCGCCATCATAAAAAAACATTTCCCTTTCTTATTCACAGATATATTTGTGGCAAATGGCTGAATAATTACTTACAAACAGAACAATCTCTCTCTTTTTTTTTTTTTTTTTTTAACAAGTTTCTTACACCAGTAAACACAAGAGGGAGAGTTCTCTGGGGGGGTTGGCAGGGCAGGCAGAGGGTGGGGGTCCCTTTGGGGTGTAAGGGACAGGGCTGTGCTCTCCCTTGCCACCTTACAAAATTGGCCACGTTGAACAGGAGGGGCTGTAAGGCTTTAGGATGAGAGGCAGAGCAGGAGCCACCAGGGGTTTGTGTGTCCCATCCACCCAAATTCCCCCCCCCAGCTCCAGCACAGCCTCTGGAATGGGAATGGCACCCTCTGCTCTGCACAGGGAATCCGCAGCTCCCTGCTGGCTGCTCCCCTCAAACGGAGCATGGAGGGGCTGCCTGGGAGGGGTTAGCACCAAACAGTACCTTGGGAATGCCCTGAGCCCCCCCTGTCCCTGTCAGCTCCTGTGTGCCCCAGCCAGACCCTGCTGCACCCCCAGAGCTCCAGGAGGAGCAGGAGCAGGGCAGGGTGGCTCTGGGCTTCTCACTGAGCAGCACTGTGCAATTCCCTTGTCCTTGAGAGATCCAAACTCTTCCATTTCTTATCCCAAGCATGGTTCTGCTGCTCTGTTTGCATCAGCACTGCTCACCCAGCCCACGCTGGCATCTCCCAGATCCCACACCAGAACACGATGCTGCACAGCCAGACCACCACAAATCCCAGGGGAAAAACATCAGGGCATGGAAGCACCAGCTCAAAATATTCAGAGAAGCAGCTCCTGGGGCTCAGATAGAGGAAAGTTGATCCCTGTCACGCTCCCACACGTGTATTTTGTTTGTATTTGCACTTTGGCAAGGGCAGACTCGGACAGAGGGTGCTCAGGACACAGTGGGAATGTCACAACACACAGACCTTTACTTGACAGCAGCAGCAGGAACAGCCTGTGGGAGGAAGAGCGGGGGGCAACGCTGCCAGCCCCCAAAAGTGCACACAGCTGGGCAGAGGAGATGCTTTCACAGCTCAGGGACAGCATCCAGGACTTGCTCCCATAGCCCTTATTCAGGTGGGTTTGCCCTGAGCTCATGAGGTGGGATTTGTCACAGCTGCAAGGAAAATCAGTCTGGCTTGGGGGGGTCCTGCTGCCAGCAAGGGGAGGACAGACCCAGGGACACATCCTCTGCTTTGGTGGCCTCTGAAACCCTTGTGTGGAGCACATCTCCAGTCCTGCAATGCACAGAGACCTCCTGCTCACCAGTGGGACCAGTCTGCTCCCTGGGCACCCCCCTGGCAGCAAGGCTGGTGGGACTGAGGTGACTGTCAACAAAACGGGTTTGGGGGTGCCAAAATGGCTCTTCCCCCTCCTGAAGGTCCACCAAAATGGTCACAAACCCTCTCCTCCTCCCAGGCCAGGTGTCCCCACCCTGCCCCTCACCCTGGCCACCACCCATGGCTGCCAGGGCCACTACCAAAATCCTGACCTGGGGAACCACCTGAGTGCTGTGGCCAGGGGGGTCTGCGCTGCCTCTTTGGGGCTCCCTCCCCTGGAACCCCCAAAATTCTCCCCAGGCACAAAACCTTCAGCCTCACCCTCTCACCACCATCCCCAGGGTGGCTTTTAAAACCCCTTGAGGCAGCAGAGGGGTGCAGCCCCCCCAGCCTGGTGGGCAGCCCAGAGTCTGTGAGCTCTGTCCATGCGGGGAGAGCGCGGCTCTCCCGGGGCTCTCCCGCAGCCGCTCCACCAGCGCCATCCCATCAATCTTCTGTACACGGAACGGGGGCAGCCTGCACGGATTGGGGGTCGTGAGGGGCTGCAGGGGCAGTCCTGGGAGGTGTCCAGCACGGGGACAGTGTGCTCGGGCTGCAGCTGCTGGCTCCGGGCGCTCGATGACTTCCAGCGGGCACGGCCGCGGTCACTGCACCCCCTCCTCCTCCACGTAGGTCGAGGGGAACCAGCCCACCTGTGGGGGGACAGCAGAGGTGAGATCAGGGCTGGAAGCTCAAGGGGAACAGCAAAAAGCCTGGAGTTCAAGGATTTGGACAACTCATGGGGTTGTTGGTGTGTCCTGTGCATGGACACTGTGATGCTTTGGGGCTCTTCCAGGTTGTGATTTTATAAAGGAGCTCCTGTCCTGTCACTGGGATTATTCCCCTGCCATAAAGTGCTGTTGCCAGATCCTGGTGGGAGCCATCACCCTGATTTGGGATGGAGTAACTCCTGTACATCACCTTGGACACGCTGCCTGGAGGGGTCAGGGCAGGAAAAATCTGTCAGAATCTGTCACCAGGCTGCTGTGCCTTCCCCCCTGGGACAGACACCCCTCACAAGCAGGTTTAGGGACGATCAGACCCTCCCATCCACCTGTGTGTCACTGTCACTGTGACAAATGGCCACACAGAGCTGGCTCTCAGGGGGTGACAGCCCATCCAGAGCCCAGGAAACAGAGAATGAGGGACACACACCCTTCCCTCTGCCATCCTGACAGCAGGGAGATCTCCCAGGGCAGAAATGGGACAGGGAGATCTCCCAGGGCAGAAATGGGGCAGGGAGGATGCACAGAAATGGGACAGGGAGATCTCCCAGCGCAGAAATGGGACAGGGAGATCTCCCAGCACAGAAATGGGACAGGGAGGATCTCCCAGGGCAGAAATGGGACAGGGAGGATGCACAGAAATGGGACAGGGAGATCTCCCAGCACAGAAATGGGACAGGGAGGATGCACAGAAATGGGACAGGAAGGATCTCCCAGCACAGAAATGGGACAGGGAGATCTCCCAGCGCAGAAATGGGACAGGGAGATCTCCCAGCACAGAAATGGGACAGGGAGGATCTCCCAGCACAGAAATGGGACAGGGAGATCTCCCAGCGCAGAAATGGGACAGGAGTCTCTCTGGGTGCACTCACCCTTCCGTTGGTTTCCCCCTTCCACCATCCCTGGTCCCCTCCAATCCTGCTGTAGATCTTCACCACGTCCCCCTCCCGCAGCGACAGCTCCCGCATGTCCCGCGCCGCGAAGTTGTACCGAGCCACCGCCGTGCCTATGACCCGGGGGGTGAACACTGCAGGGACAGAGCACAGCCTCAGGAGCAGCCCCACGCTGGCTGAAAGCTTGGGGAAAGCTTGGACAGGTTCAACCTGGGTTTTCCAACCTGGAGCTGCTGGGATGGAGGGGTGAGAGCTGAGCTGGGCAGCCCTGCACGGTCTGGGGTTAAACTGGGTTCCTGCTGGGCTTTGAAGGGCTTTGTGGGCTTGGGGAGGCACTCTCTGCTGGTCAGGGGCTTGGTAGGGATCACTGGGGTGAAGGGCACTTTTGTGAGTGGTAAAAGAAAGGATTCCATAGGAATACACCATCATTAACAAAGAAATAATGGAAAAATCCTGTCCAGTTCTCAGCGTGAGGTCTGGGAGGTTCCCTCGTGGAGCTGCCCCCACCTGATGGAACCTCCTGGACAAAAGACTTTGTCAATCCACTTGGATTTAAGCTACTTCAAAACCAGAGTTCCTGGGAATGGATTCTCCTAGAGGTGTTGAGCAAATCCTGTGTGCTTTGCCATGAGGAGGAACCAGCTCCCAGCCTGGGACTTCCCTGCTCCTGTCCCTGCCAGGGAGCAGCCTTGGGAACTTGGTGCCATTAGAGACCAAACGGTGCCAAACTCCAACCTTGGGATGAGGAGATGGCCCCAGGAGCCATCCCAGACCTCCACCAGCACAGCCCCAGCCCCAGGGATCTCCATCACTTCAGGCAGGGGATGCTCAGGGGAAGCACAAGGAGGGGGGAGGCAGGGGCAGCACTCAGCATTCCTGCCCCAAGGTCTGGGCATGGGGAAAAAGGCTGGAGAACAACAGTGGAGGAGCAGGATGGGCAGAGGAGGAGAAAAATGCACTTTGAAGTTGGCAAAAAATAGATAAACATCTTGAGGGGATGTTGTGTTTCACTCCCCTCTTTCTCCCAGGATTTCCAAGGGTTAATTTCAATTATAAAAGTGTGCAAACCAAGGTTGAACGAAGTTTGAGGGAAAGCTTTGCCCAGGTTTTCAGCTCTTGGGGTGGGAGGAGATGAGGATGGTGATGAGATGGTTTGGACACACAATGTGCAACCACTGGAGGGTTCATCCATCCTGGCCAGGCAGCCAGGCTGGAGAATGGGCAGAAATCATGGGCAGAAATCATGGGCAGAAATCATGGGCAGAAATCATGGCAGCTTTGAGCTCTTTCATCAGGAGCTTGCTCAGAGCCCCTTGCTGCACAGGTCACTCCCTGCAATACTTCCTGTGCAGTCAGAGAACCCCAAAATCCCAGATTTATGCTTGAAAAGTTAAATGTTCTTCCCAAACACGGCACCAAGGAAGGCACACATGGCTCTGCTGGGGATTTTGTCTGCCCAGATAACAACTTCAATGGGAAGAAAATCTGGCAGGATTTTGCTGTGATCCCATCAAGAAGGAGGATGACACCTGGAAAAGCTGTGGCACTCTGTGCAGGGACAGAGCCCCAGAACACCCCTGACAGCACAGGTGTGTCCCTGTCCCCTCAGCAAGGGGCTCCTGAGCAGCCTCAGATGCCAGAGCTCCAACCCTGCAGGGCACTGGGATGTTCTCCTGCAGGACAGGGAGGGTGACACTGGGACAGGGCGATGCTGGTGACACACATGGGGTAAGCAGGTCGAGCTTGAAGTACATCATGAGATCCCAAAGTGCTACATCCACTTTGTTTTTGTTAATTTAACCCCTTTTCTCAAACAAGCAACAAGTCCATCTCCTCCCTGCCTCGATTTTGGGGAGAGGGGGGGTTTGCATTTTGCTGCCAACCAAGCCATGGTTAATTAAATTAATTAATTTCCCAGGGCAGCACTGGGGACCCCCTGACTGCCTGTGGGATGGAGGGACAGGGGGACCCAGAGGTCCCACTGGTGATGGCTTTCAAGCTGGGGATGGTGGCAGGTCTCTCCAGCAGGGAGAGGCACTGGTACCTGACCAGAAGGGACTGGAGGAGCTCTGAGAAGAAAAGTTGAGGCCCTGAGGACTGAGAAAAGAAAAGTTGTAGGAAGCGCAGGAGGCTGCAAAGAGGTTAGAGAGAAACAGAAAGAGGCAGAACACGCATTAAAAAGGAAATTAAAATAAAATATTATAAGGCACAATGCTTTAAAAGCTGATGGAGGGGTACAGGGCAAAGCATGCAGAGGGGCTTGTGCAGGGCTCAGAGCTGGGACAGCTGAGAAAAGGTCTGGCCACAGCCCCACAGCCACTGGGGGCTCAAAATTCATCCTAGGGTTGTATTTATTGCAAAAAGATATTTAGGCAGTTTTTAAAACCCATCTTTCTTTAGCATTCTTTTCTAATTATACCATGGAAAAAAGTATTTAAAAGTGATTTTTCCCCACAAAGCAGTCAGCTCTGCATTCAGGCTTTTGGACAAAACATTTCTTGCATTTTATTGCACCTTTTTCTTCCCATTTGTTTTGTTTTTTCCTTTCTTTTTCTTCTAGACACAGACTTACCCTTTCACCCATCACCTCCATTAAAGGATTCAAACCACCACAAGCCAAACCATTAAAACACAAAAATCTCACATGGGTGGGAAAGCCAGGACAAATCCCACCAAGTGACACATCACATCCCTGCTCCCAGCCAGAGGGTGGGCAAAGCACAGGGTGAAAACCCACAGGAGGGGGAGCAGCCTGTCCCAGCAGTGTCCCTTCAGAGAGCAGCAGTGATCCCAGCCACCCCATCCTGAAAACACCACCAACCCAGAGCTGATGTGCAAACTGAGCAGCTCCAGCCCTGTGTGAAGCTGTGAATTCCTCCATCCAGTGCTGCTGCAGCTGGCTGGAGGGGCAGGAGCTGGGCTGGGCTGGGCTGTACCTGGGGAGCGGGTGAAGCTCCTGGAGGTAGAGCGCTCCCGGGATTTGTAGGGGTATTTCAGGGTGGTGTCCAGCTGCTTGAAGCTCTCCTTCAGAGAGTGGCTCTGGTAGTACTCAACCAGCTCCTGGGAAGGAAGGAGAGGCACCTGGCTGTCTCTGCCACCCCCTGCATGACTGGCAGAGTCATGCCACAAGGGGGAACAAAAACCCACCAGCAAACTTTCGAACTTCTTGGCTTCTGTGATGTGAATCCAGTTGTCCTTCTCCACCACCTTGATGTGCTTCACCTCCTCATTGAACCTGCCAACAGCAAGGGAACTCAGACAAACAGCCACCTCCTCCAGCCCTGGCTGGTCCTCTGTGAGTGAGGAATGTTGAATTGGTAAATTCCTAGAGGGGAATCACTCACTTAATGCTGATGGCAAAGCGCTCGGCCTCGGCCGGCCGCTCCCGGATCAGGTAGGTGCCGCTGACGTGGGACTTGAGCAGGTTGTCTGTCTGATGCCTCTCCATGTTCCCTGCAAACCTGAGCCCAGAGCTTCATTAGTTCATTCAATTCATTCAAATAAACTAGTATCTTGCAACAGTCATCTTTTGGATAGAAAGGAGACATCTTTTTTAACAAGGCAGGGGGAGAAACATCTGAAATATCCAGAGCAGGAGGGAAAGTGCCCTGAGATACGCGAGAAGCTGCTGAGCCACTGAACCACACAGAGAGTGGCCTCCTTCCTTTGAAGTACCTGACACCTGGAAAAACCCACTAATTGGGAATCAGTCGCCAGGTTAATGAGGCCTCAGCAAGAGCTGGAGAGCGGGGATAATTTACAACCATGAATTCATAAACCTGGCTGGAGCTGGGGAGAAGGAGCAGCAGGCAAGCCAAGGCAGGAGTTGCCTCCTTCCTCCCACTAAGAGGAACCAGCATCTCTCAATTTGCCTCTGACCCTCTCCATCAGTGAAGAGCTCCCCAAAGCTGCTGCCAGAGCTTTCAACACCCAACCACCACCGTGGCAGCTGCTCCACAGAGAAAGCAGGATGCAGAGCACTGCTGGTCTGCATGGAGAATTCCTTCCTGGGGTGGATTTCTGAGCAAGCACCAAGCAAAAGGCCAGGCTGGTTTATGTTCCCTGTGCTCCAGGTGGGATTTGCCCACTCACCACGGGTACGCCGTGTAGTCGATCTCCCGCGAGGGCGGCCGGCTGTTGGGGGGCTGCAAATGGAGAATTGCTCATTAGTGCAGGGCCAGCAGCTCCTCAGGCTGTGGGATGCTCCTCTCCATGGAATGCTTCCCTCTGCCAAGCCATCCCTGCATTCTGGGCAGTGGAGGGCAGTGTTGTAGCTGAGCATCCCTCAGCTCCCAGCTGGGATGAGCAGGCTGTGTTTGTTCATTTACCTGAGTGGTTTTTAATTGGGAAGCAGCTGACAACATTACAGCAAGCAGCTAAAAGCAATTAAAACAAACCAAATGCAGTTTTCCTGCACTGGGTCTGATCTCCAGCACTCAGCTCTCGAGTCAGCCCTGCAGAGAGGGAACAGAGCTGGATGTGATCATGCCAACCCAGCCTGGGGAACAGGGCTGGGACTGCCCTGAAGTGTGGGATGAGGAATCACCTTCCCTGCCAGCCAGAGCTTTCACTGAAGGTCCAGGGAAGGACTGAGGTCTTGAGGAGAATGCTGAGAAAAGTGACAGGGACAACCCCACCACCTGGCACTCCCAGCTCCATCTCCTCTCTGGCACTTACCCTGGCATCCACGGGGCAGGGTTTCACCGAGGAGCTGGGGAAATAACCCGACTTCTTCGTCTGCAGCAGCCTCCCCTGCAAAGCCAAGCTGGCCATCAGGCTGGGAGTGCACTGGGAGCACTGGTGGCACTGGCTCCCAACCCCCAGCACACCCCTGCACCAGGAAAGCTCACAAATAAAAGGGATAATGCACTGGTTTGGAAGTTCCCAGGAGTTTCCCAAGAGGAATGGCTCTCACCTCCCACCAGGGAGAGTCGGGGTCCCCCCTGAGCAGCTCGATCACATCCCCAATTTGAAAGGTCAGCACTGGCTTCCCAGGAGGGGCTGGGGTTCCATGGTAATTCTGAACAGCCACCATTTTAGGACCTGGCAGAGAAGCAGAACAGTTTCACAACTTTGTCCCTGCTGAAAAAAAAAACCAAAAAAAAAAAAAAAAAAAAAAAACAACAACACCCCTCCTGAAGCCTGTTCCTCCTTATCCCCTGACATGGCTCAGCAGGCAGGATTTAGGGGCAGGAAACATGAAAGCAGAAAGGAATGGTGTCCACACTGAATGTTCTTGGCTCCTGCACTTACATGCATGATTGAGTTCCCTGAGCAAAAATAAACCCAGGAAGGACCCAGCCAAGCTGCAGCTCCCACCTCTGCACCTGGTTTGAGCCCCACTGAGGCACAGGAGCAATGCCTGGCCAGCACCCAGCCCTGCCAGGCTCAGCAGTGACAATTGCAAAAGGGGACAGTGGACACTCAGCTCCACTCCACAGCAGCTGGACCTGGCACTCCAACGCCCCTGAAGCTCCCAGTCAAAGTCCACTTGTCTGGCCAACAACTGCACATTAAATAAACTTCCCCCACTGCACCAAACCCACAGTGTTTATCCTCAGAATGCCTCCCCACCTCTGCCTCTCCCCTCCCAGCAAGAGCACTCTGTGCTTGTTTTGTTGGTGTTTTTTTGTTGTTTTTTTTTTAACCACAAATTTGATTCAGGTTTCTTTTTTGCCGGGCTTGGCTTTCCTTCCATCAGAAACAGCACAAAAACAAATTGTTCTTCTCCTTTGAGCCAGAGCAGGGGCAGGGCAGGCCCAGAGCTCTGTCCAGGCAAGTTTTAAGCACAGGAAGATAAAAGTTTTGTGACTGACAGCCCCATCAGAGCACACTGGACATGCCAGCAGGGAGATGCTCCCCATCAGCAACAAAATCCTTCCAGAGCACAGCTGGGGGCTGGTTTGGCACAAGGATGTTGTGCTTGGGATGGGCAGAAGCACCCAAAGAAATGAAGTGGCAGCAGGGACAGCACAGACCCCATGGCCCCATTGCCACAAGGGTGCACAGTGCCCTTCTGCAGGCTCTAAAGCTCTTTCCTGCTTTTGGAAGGAGCCTCCTCCTCCTCCCACACCCTCAGTGCTGCCACAAGCTCTGCCTGCCCTCCTGTCACACAGCAATGTCCTTACCAGGTCCTGCACCCAGGGAATCCTGCAAAGAGAGAGGAAAAAGGCTCAGTGAGGGCACATCAGCCTCAGCTCTCCCCACCTGATGCCACTGGGATGAGGAAACCTCTCCCCAAATCTCTGCTGCTACCCAAACTGAGCCAGTTTTAGGCTGGAGAGGAGCCCACTGGCCAGTGCTGGCCCTTCCCACCCCCAGACTGGACCAGGACAGGGGGTGAGGAAAGAGCCAAACCACGTACCTGCTCTGCTGAAGAACCTGCAAGAGCAATGGTGGGATAAAGGATTAATTAAACAGGCAACAAACTCAATTTCCTGTTCTTCTTGATGCTCTGAGTGTCAACAAAGCAGCAGCAGGGTGAGAATTTGACGCAGGAAGCCCCCAAAGCAGAGGTGGAGAGATTTGAGTCACTCCTCTGCTCCAGGAGGGCAGGGACTGCAGCCAGACAGGGGCATTTCCTCACTGCCACAAAGTTCTGCAGGTTTGTTTCTTCCTCCCTCCACTCCTCACCCAAAACCTCTCCAAATCCACCCTGGGCTGAGCATCACCAGCTGAGTCCCAGCTTTGCCCAAGGACACAAAGTTTTGCTGTACTTTGGGATATTTGGGGTGCAGAGAGGAGCTCTCTCCTCATCAGAAACGCTCTCCCTGCTGCAACCATCCTGATTTCACTGACAAATGATGAGGAACTGATCATGTCTCTAAAATGCCCACCCACAAGAGCTGGAGCTGCCCCCACTGCACAGAGTGATTCTCTGCCCATCCATGGCATGCAGCTCTTTGTTTTGGAGAATTCTGGCTGCTTTGTTTGTATTTTAAACCACCAGCCAACAAGAATTAACAGCCCTGGCAGGTGGGTGGGAGCACACTTGTATTTTTTAATGCATTAACCAACATCAGTGCTTTATAAAGTGAATTTCTCAGATCATTCATGTGTGGCAATGAGCTGCCCATTAAATAACTCACCCATCTTGCAGGGAGGAATAATCTCCAAGCACTCCTTGTGAGCACCTGCTCCACATTTGGGACAAAGATAGCCCTGGTAGAAAGTTCCTCTATGCCACAAGAAGAAAAAAACAACAAAAAGGTCAGAAAATCCTAATCCAGCCTCAGCTTTGAGATTTTCCTTTCCATGTTTTAATGCAGCTCAGTTGTTGCTCACCTCAGGAACATCCTGCAGGCTTTGCAGTTGGTTGTCTTCTCAAATGTGTACATCTGGAAGTTGTGGTGATTTGCATTGGCTTTCTCTGGCTTTATGTTGGACCTGAGGGAAAGGAGCTGGGGGTTATCAGCCTGTCCCCATGTTGGCATTTCAGTCTGAGCTAGGAAATGCAGTGTGAAAGGAGATCAGGGCTTGGTTGTGGAGAGAGGATTTTGCCCATTTCTGCCCCTGGGACAAGAATAATGGATTTATCCTGAGTCAATCATCAGCCCCAACCCTGCTCTGCTCAGGACCAGCTCCTGCAGCACCACCCTCCCTCCAGCACCAGGCTGAGGTGTCCTTTCAGACACTCACAGAAAGGTTTGGGTTGGAGGAGACATTTCAAATCATCCCATCCCAAAAATCCTCACCTCACCCCATCCCATCCCAAAAATCCTCATCTCATCCCATCCCATCCCATCCCATCCCATCCCATCCCATCCCATCCCATCCCATCCCATCCCATCCCATCCCATGGGCAGGGACATTTCCATTGTCCCAAAGCTCTCTCCAGCCTGGCTTTGGACACTTCCAGGGATCCAGGGGCTTCTCTGGGCACCCTGTGCCAGGGCCTCACCACCCTCCCAGGGCAGAATTCCTTCCCAGTGTCCCATCTCAGTTTCAGAGACAAAACCCAGTTTCAGAGATGTGGGGATGCTCTGGGGATGCTCAGAGAACATTTCCAAGCTCCCTCTGCACAGGGACTCATCCACCAAGCCCCAGGAGCTTCCCCATCCCAGGTTTTGCTATCAGAGCTGCTCTGCAGTGACCTGATGGCCCAAGACACTTTTCCCCCCTGCCTGGCAAGTGCACCCGGGGCTAGAGCAGCCACTCATGCTCACATGGCCATTTCAAACTGCTCCATCCACTTCCTCTTCATCTCCTCAGTCTTGCAGAAGAACTGGAAGCCTTGTTTCCCCTGCAGGTGGATCAGGTAGAAGCCGTACGACCACTGCAGGAGAAAAGAGAGCAGGTCTCACAGAGAGCACACCACACTGCCATTCCCACACCCCAGCCACTGCTCTGAGAGCCTGTCCCTGCCCTCCTGCTGAGCCAGGGAGCAGCAGGGGAGGAGGAAGGAGAGCTCCCTGTTTCTCTAACACATCCCAGCTAACGATGCCTGCGCCGCCTCGGCGCTGTGCACCAAACGTGGGGGCAGAGGAGAGAACCCAGATTCTTCTGCTCCACTGCATCCTCCCCAGCCATTCAGCCTGTGCTGACAGCAAGTGACAGCCCAGGAGGGACATCTGACCTGCCCACTGCACATATGCTCAGCCTGTCTCCCAGCACACTGCACACAAACACGGGGGAGCTCTGCTTACCATTTTTCCGTGGGACTAGAAAGCATAGGAGAGCAAAGTGGAAACAGATTTCATTAAAACACAAAGCCAGCAGCATTCCCTCAGCAGCCAAGTGGTAAATTGACTGATTTTACCCCAGTGTCCCTTATCCCATGGTGTGGAAGTGGTGAAGCTAACAGGGCTCTGCTAAAGCAAGGGCTGGGAGGTTTTTCCTGTGTGGCTGCAGAGTGAGCATCAAAGCACAGGAAAATGATGTTCCTTCAGTGCTTCCAGTGCCAATTTTGGCAGCCTGGTGTGCAAAGCTGCCTTGCCAGGCTCCTCCACCCCGCAGCTTGTGGGAGAAAGAACATCCTGCACCTTCCCTCCCTCCCTCCCTCCTGACTCCAACCATCCCAGCCTCCTCAGGGCTCTTCTGCCAGGACACAGGTCAAGGATCCAGCCCAGCCCCACATTAATAAACATTTCCCAATGCTATTTAAGGCTGCCCTGAAAGTTGAGCGTTTGTTTTCCAGCTTTTTCCTATTTTAAAAGGCTAATGAGAACATAGTACCCTGAAACAGCTCCAAAATGCTCTCCAGAGCCAATCCTTGGTCCACCTACCTTCTTAATGTCCTTGTTATTCATGGGGTCATCAGTCATCTTGTGGAAGAGCAGCTCAATAATTTCCTTCAGCTCATAATTGTATCCTTTCCTCTTGCAGACAATCACCACTTTATCAAATAAAAATAAATACCTGCCCAAAGCAAGCAAACAAACAAGGCATTAAAAAAATCCAAGGGGGAAAGGTTTGGGAAGCTCTGAGGAGCTCCACACCCAGCTCTGTTCAATGCTGTGATTTCACATCGATGCTGGGCTATGCCAGTGAAATTCCAGGCAGTAATGAAATAAATTCTGAGAGTGTGGGGCCACTCTGCACTCACCTGTCCTGCTTGGTGTGGTTCACTATGGAGCGCACCTTGAGCTCCCCGTCGATCTTGGGCCTCCCAAACTCCTCCAGCTTCACTTGCTGCAGGGAGCAAAGCAGGGCTCAGCCCCACAGCCAGGCCTGCAGCCATGCTCTGGGACCCCAGGCTGTGTGGATTGCACCCCCCAGCCCTGCCTGAGCTCCTGGGAGCTGCACCAGCCTCACCAAGGGGATGGAGGATGCTCCTGGCATCAACTCCAGGACATCCCTGGAGCTCCAGCACTGGCACCCCAGGGCAAGGCTCAGCACTCAAAGCACTTTTGCAAACCCTTCCCCACTTCCAACAAGCTTTTTTTTTTTTTTTCAGAGGTTTCCACAATAATTAAGGATTTTGTCCCTGTTGAATAACCATCAATTAAAAGTTCATCATTTCCACATTAAATCAAGGCTTAAAGTCCCCAAACCCAGCACCCTCCAGGGCTGCTGTGCCCAGCAATGGGGCTGAGTGTTTGACACCTCTGGAGTTTGGAGGGTGAGTTCTCCTTAAAATACCTGGTTGAAATTTTGGGGATTTGATGCCTTTTTGCATGAGCCCTTCTCCTTCCCTTTCAGCTAATCTCTGTGCTCTCAACAGCCAAAGAAACCCTCTCTTTAAATAGAAGCCAAATAACATCTGGGTCCTCCCTACATTAATAATGTGAGAAAAAGTTGGAGAAATATTTTTTAGGGTAACACCAACAAGAGAAGCCACCTTCCATCCCAGCCAAAGCAGTTTTATGATGGAGCCTCCACCTCTGGATCCTCACCTGAACACCTGGGGATCTTCCAGCACATCAGAATAAGTAGTAATTGCCCAAAAATGCAAATGTGTTAATAATAATCAAATTAAACTGGTTTCAAGAGGAATTTCCAGCTTACCAGGTTTTCTATAGAGCTCTGAAATTCACTTATTTTCTTCAAAGTCTCTTTGTCCCTCTTGACTTCATTGATGTACATGGCCAAGTCCTTAAAAAAAAAGGTGAACAGTGATTTTTACTTTACCAGAACCTCACCCAGGAGAACAAAGATGAGCCTGGCTCCCTGAATCCCTCAGGAATCTGAGCAGGACTGCCCTGCAGGGACAGCTGAGGCTGTTGGAGCTCCCAGTGCTGAGGTGCTGCAATGTTTTCCATTTCCCAGAAGATGGCAATGCATGAATCCATGGATTTGTGCAGCACAAACCCCAAATTTTTATCCATCAAAGACAAGGAGCCATCCCTTCCACTGGAACAACTTCTTGCACCTTTCAGAGTGGGTTTGCTGTGCCTGTTTGCTTCTCATCTGCTCCCTCCTTGACCCCAACAACAGCTCTTGTCACCTTGGATTAAATGTGAGCAGGGGATTTTTTCAGACATGCCCCCGGGTCAGACCCTGCTCAGCTCCCCACACAGAAGGGTTAATGACAGCCCATGATCACAGATCTGGTGACAATACTGCCAACATCACCAAGCCAGGCTGCCAGGGATGGGGATGAGCAGTGACACAAGCAAAAGCCTTCTGAGGCAGGGACACACAGTCACAGGGACACAAAAACCCAGGGACACACAGTCACAGGGAAACACCATTCCAGGGACACACAATCCAAGGGAAACACAACTCCAGGGAAACACAATTCCAGGGACACACCATTCAAGGGAAACACCATTCCAGGGACACACAATCACAGGGACACACCATTCCAGGGACACAAAATTCCAGGGACACACAAACCTAGGGACATGCAAGCCCAGGAACACACAATCACAGGGACACACAGTCACAGGGACACACAATTCCAGGGACACAAAATTGCAGGGACACACAAATCCAGGGACACACCATTCCAAGGACACACAATTCCAGGGAAACACCATTCCAGGGACACAAAATTCCAGGGACACACAATCACAGGGAGATGCAAAATTCCAGGGAAACACCATTCCAGGGAACCACAATTCCAGGGACACAAAATTCCAGGGACACACAGTCCCAGGGAAACACCATTCCAGGGACACAAAATTCCAGGGACACAAAATTCCAGGGACACACAATCCCAGGGAGATGCAAAATTCCAGGGACACACCATTCCAGGGACACACCATCACAGGGACACACAAGACCAGGGACACACAAGACCAGGGACACACAAGACCAGGGTAACACAATCCCAGGGACACACAGTCCCAGGGAAACAGAAGCCCAGGATCAACCAGGACTAGAAAGAACCACATGCAGATGCTGGCTGTGGAGTTTCTCTGGGAGTTCCCTTTCCCCCACCACCACTGGGAACTCAGTTCTGCATTCTCAGGCAGAGGTTTGGTACCTGCACCAAAAAACCCCACCACAAATGATTTTTATTTTTTTTTGTGCAAATCTTGCCTTGCAAAACCAACTATTCAAACAAAATAGAAGGGAGCAGAATCCCTTTGGGAATGTCACTCCATCCACCCCCCTGCACAGCAATGTCTGCTGCCTGCCAGCACAGCAGACAGAAAGGCTGGACTTGTGATGAAAGACATCACTTGGAAGTTAAGCCTTGGTTTGCAGATCAATTAAAACTGTAGTGAATGGCTCCCAAAGCCCCCCGAGCCCAGAACTGCTCCCACACTCTCCTGGTGATGGGGAGGAGGAGAAAGAAACCTCCCTGATGGTTATCAACATCCTCCTGCAACAAATGCTGAGTGTGCAGCAGAGGCAGAGCAAATCTCCCTTTATTTCCAGCAGTGGTGCTGGGTGATGAGGCCAGGAGCAGGGTTTAGCTGCTGTCACCAGGTCCAGCGTTCATCTGAGGCCACAGCACAGGCTGGGAATGCAATGTCCTTCACACAACCTCAGCTCAGAGAGCCACACAGCAGCCCTGGTGCCTGGGCTGGCAGGGATAACGGCTGCAGAGGTCACCCAGCTTATGTAAGAGGCAGGAAATGCAGGCACACAGATCTGCAGCTCTGAGGTGGAAACAAAGTGAGCACAGGGGTGAATCCCTCCAGGGGAAAAACCTGGAGTTAATGAGCATCCTCCAGTCAGCTCTGCTGACAATGGATGTGGTGTGAATGTGTGTGTGGGAAGACAGATCCCAGTCAGAAAACATTTGGATGATTCTACAATTTGATTTTTTGCTGCTGATGGTTTTGCTGAGATTTTGGGGGCTCCAGCTAAAAGCTGTAAAAAAACCCAAAAAACTTCAAGCAAAGCAAACTGTTGATGCCAAAAGTCATCAGCTGTTTAAAACACATCTTCTCTTTAATAAAATAAAATAAAAAAGTGTGGATTAAAGGATTCCCAGCCAGCACCTGGCTACCAGCACCCAGGGAACGCTCCACACACGCAGGCTCCCATCACTGCCACACTCCCTGACTTGCTGATACCTCTGGAGCTCCTCCAAATCCCTCCCAGCAAAAACAAAAGCCGGATCTGGCACAGGCTCTGCACACACAGCAGCAATCAGGGAAAAGTCCTAACTTGTCAACAAAGCCCAGCTCTGCTCCTCAGAGGGGATTTGCTGTGAGGCCACCCCACCAAAGGGCAGATCAATACACACAGGAGTGGCAAAAGGAGCACACTTTGCCTTCCCTCCAGTTCCTGGATGGTTTTTCCATCCAAATTTTTGTTTCACCCCAAAGCCAGCACAGCCCCCTCCTCACTGCCACCCTCCTGTACCTGCATTGCCTCCAGAGCCTCCTTCAGCTGCTGCTTCTCTGGCCGCTCTGAGGAATGGCTGAGCAGCTCCTGAGAAAGCAGAAATGGATTAAAAGGGTTTGGATGTGCTAGGAAAGACACCCAGACCCTGCTTGCACTCCCAGGGTCTGCTGAGTGTTGGCAGGGTGGTGACAGGGATGGCAGGGTGGCTGCAGGTGTCCCAAGGGTGACAGCAGGGATGGCAGGGAGGTGCCAGGAATGCCAGGGAGGTGGCAGGGATGGCAAGGAGGTGGCAGAGAGGTGGCAGGGATGGCAAGGAGGTGGCAGAGAGGTGGCAGGGATGGCAAGGAGGTGGCAGAGAGGTGGCAGGGATGGCAGGGAGGTGGCAGGGATGCAGAGATGGCAGGGAGGTGGCAGAAATTCCAGGGAGGTGGCAGGGAGGTGGCAGGGATGGCAGGGATGGCAGGGAGGTGGCAGGGATGGCAGGGAGGTGGCAGGGAGGTGGCAGGGAGGTGGCAGGGAGGTGGCAGGGAGGTGGCAGGGAGGTGGCAGGGATGGCAGGGATGGCAGGGTGGTGGCAGGGATGGCAGGGATGGCAGAGAGGTGGCAAAGATTCCAAGGAGGTGCCAGGAATGCCAGGGAGGTGCCAGGGTTGCAGGGATGGCAGAGAGGTGGCAGGGATGCCAAGGAAGTGGCAGGGATGGCAGGGAGATGCCAGGGTTGCAGGGATGCAGGGAGGTGGCAGGGATGGCAGGGAGGTGGCAGGGAGGTGGCAGGGAGGTGGCAGGGAGGTGGCAGAGATGCGGGGAGGTGGCAGGGATGGCAGGGATGGCAGGAAGGTGGCAGAAATTCCAGGGAGGTGCCAGGGATGCAGGGAGGTGGCAGAGATTCCAAGGAGGTGGCAGGGAGGTGGCAGGGATGGCAGGGAGGTGGCAGGGATGGCAGGGAGGTGGTAGGAATGCCAAGGAGGTGCCCAGGGTTGCAGGGATGCCAAGGAGGTGCCCAGGGTTGCAGGGATGCCAAGGAGGTGCCCAGGGTTGCAGGGATGCTGTGGCTGCAGGACAGGGAACACACCAAGGGCTGGTCCTTGAGAGATCTGTTACATGGAGTTGACAGGAGGAATTTCACACATAATCAGATTATATGCAAGCTTATTTTATATTCATTAAGTGCCTCTCGTGGCTAGCAAGTGCAGAATTACCCTGGGTCACTGTACTTTAGGAGACAGCACAAATACCATGTTGTGTTAAGTAGTAATTGTTTTATTTGAAGAGGAATAAAAATCCCAACCCTTGCTCTGCACTTGGCAGTGATTCACCTTCCACTGACAGAGGTGCAAGGTGCTACAGCAGAGGGAGAAAGGCCAGTGCTGAAAAACTTACTTTTAACAGGAGATGATACTTCAAAACTCTCTGCATTGGAACCACCAGCAGATCTTGCAATTTGAATTTCCCATCCTGGACCTTTAGTGTGCATTCCTAGGAAGGAGATCAATAAATCAGCAGTGAGAAAACAGCAGCTTCCCACCTAAAAGATGTCCCTAAAGTCTTGAGAGTGCTTGTTTGGCTTCTATAAACTCAGTTCTGATGGCCACAGCCTCGTGGTCCTTGCAGCCATCCAGCCAGGCTGGGCTCCCACCACAGAGTTTATGAAGGAATAAATCCCTGAATGACAGCACTGCCATGCAAGTGAGCCACTGCAGCCTAACGAGATGCTGCCAGAGCTGGGGAAATGTCAAACGAAACCCATTTGCCTCAGCCACCTCCTCGCTGGGCCAAGCTAATGCAGCTGATTTGTGAGGGGCTGGCACTGAGCATGCAGCCTGTGGCTCTGGAGAGGCTGATGAGCATTAAGTCATTAAGATGAGCTAATTGTGGTCGCAGGAAGTTTTGCCACCTCGGCCAGACTCATTTCAGGGATGTGGCTCTGCTGGCTGTGACCTGACAGAGCTGCCACAAGAGAGACAGGAAAAGCAATGGATGCTCCAGCTTTGATGGGAGACACAGAGAGCACATTTCAAACAACTCCTAAATGCACTTTTATCCCTGAATTGGGCTTACACAGGGAATCAAAGCAATTTGTGGAGGGTGAGCTAACCAGTACAGACAGCCCGGCAAATTCCGATTAGCATCGAGAGCAAAGCAGGAATTAGAGCTGGGTAAAACAGCAGCTCAAACAATGCATCCCTTCTGGGCTCCTTTGATTCCTTAATGTCTGCATCAGCCCCTATTCACACTGAAGAGGTCAGGGCAGAATTCTGGTGTTTGCCTGGGGATTTGGGATTGGCTCTGATGGTCCCCAGTGCTGCTGGTGGCTCCTGGTTTGGGGATGCTCAAAGGACTTGTCCCAGCCAGTTCCACTCAATAAAGTCACTGGTTTGTTTGGATAAACCTGGGGGGGAAGGACAGAGTGGGTCTGGTGGGGAGATAAGGGAAAATTGAGAAACCAGGATGGGATAACCCCTGTTGGGAATGATCAGGGTTTGACAGGAAGGTCTCACAGATATGGATGTATAGCAGAAAGATCTTTGAATGTAGAATCTGAAGAAAGAATAGAAATAATAGCAAGTTTTGATATAGAGGAAAAGAATTGCTGAGCCAGTTTTACTGGGTAGCTAAGAAGGCAAAGGGCAAGTGAGTTGGAAGGGGTTTTTATGACTGAGCAAAGGATAAATCCACCTCAAACAAAAGATGTTTTTACCAAGCAAAAGGATTATCACAAAATTGCCATGTTGCAAGTCGAGAAAAGATCTCAGAATTTTCCACTGCAGGAAAACTGAAAAACAACTTCTAGCTTAAACTGTAACACACTAACCTTGTGTGATTGGAAAATAGTGACATGAATATGGTGATGTTAGTAATTAGGATAGGCTCCAGGTGATGGCAAAGTATTGATTGGTTGTTATGTGATAAGATGCACAGCAAAGAAAGAAATATAATGCTTTGTAACATGAATGGAACAGTGCTTCAGGACACATGGCTTGCCTACAGCCACCAGTTTAGGGTCACCCACGACCCTCAAAGCTGCAAACTCTGTCTATAAACAGAGCTGCTGAAGCCTCCATCTCTGTCCAGCTCTTACACCCCCAGCTTGGCTCCCTCTGTGGCAGCACAGACACTCCCTCCCTCCCTCCTTTTCCTCTGGTAAATCCCACATTGCCCAGAGCCCATCCTGAGCTCCAGCAATTCCTGCCCAGGCTGGGAAGGGGTAGGGGCACCCCAAGCCCCCAGCCCCAGCCCCCACCCCCAGTCCCCAGCCCCTGCCCGCTCACCTCCACCTTCTGCCGCACGTCCTCCCGGTTGGCCAGGAGGTGGTTCAGGGTGTTCTGGGCATATTCCATGTGGCTGCAGTACTTGCCATAAATCAGCAGCCTGGAGAGGGGGAAATCACAGGTTAGATGGCAATGCTGGCAGTTACAAGGTGTTATAAAAGATGTAGAAATGTGTGTACAGCCAAAGGATGAGGCAAACAGCGATTCCCTCCTTTAACTGCTTAGCAAAGCATCAACACTCTTTTATTGTGTGGCTTTTTGACATTTAGATCTTCAACATTTCAACATTTAGAAGTTTCCAGAGCACACGGAGGTGATTCAGCTAGAAGGGGCTGGGTGGCCAGAGCCTGGTTTTGGAGGGTTAGATGAGATAGTGGGGTGAAATTCTTCCTTGTCAGGGTGGTGAGGAACTGTCAAAAGTGCCCAGAGAATTTGTGGCTGACCCTGGAGGTGTCCAAGGCCAGGCTGGATGGGGCTTGGAGCAGCCTGGGGTAGTGGAAGGTGTCCCTGGCCATGGCAGGGGGTGCAATGGGATGAATTTTAAGGTCCCTTCCATCCCAAGCCATTCAGTGATTCCAGGATGATTCTGTCACATTTTCAAATCATTCCTTCTTGAAAGAACCACAGGGACCTAGAGATCAAGAGTCTGTGTAATTGGGAAAAGAATGTCGTCCCAGCCTTTGGAAACACAGTGAGGCTCTGCATGGACTCCCTGGGCTATAAATTTAAACACTGACAAAAGAGAGCAGTTTTGTCAGTGGATTCCCCTTTTCCCTCAGTGCCCTCATTAATCCTGCCTGACAGGTTTGGGTTTTCTCCCCTTCCTGGCTGTGAACTGCTCTGCTGCTGCTAGGACACATCTTCCATCACCAACTGCAGCTCATCCATTATTTGGGGGCCTCATCTCTCGATGGAGATGAGCTGGAACCACTGACCCAGCGTTGCTCCATAAACAGGGGACATTCACACCCTGCAGGGAAGTGAATAAAGAGATTTATGGAGCCACAGCCACTGGAGATTATTCTTCTACCTTTTCCCCCTGACAACTTCTGCACAGGCACAATAATATCTACCTTGCCAGCATGGGGAGAGCTTCAAAGAGGCTTCAGGAGCATAAATTCAAACCTCTGCCTTCCAGAGAAAGAGATTTACAAACTATTTCCTTAAAAAAGGCCCCTGCACAGCCAAGGAGCAATGCATCATTTTGCCAGAATGTCTCCAAGGATGTGGAGGGGAGCAGGAGTTGTTTGTCATGGATAGATTTGATGGAGGAAGGTTCTCATATTCAGGGAAAAGTGGGGACTCTGGAGGTCTGTGTTTCTTTCTTGCTGGGGTAACACTCTCTCCCCAGTGAGTTCACAAAAAAAAAAAATGCTATTCCTGACTTTCTTGATGCAGGAATAGACTCTGCCTATTTACATCAGGCTGCTCCAAACCCTTCATCCCCAACAATCTGATTTTAGGGACTTCTCCAAGGCAAAACCCTGCCTTGAGCAGCAGCTTCCCACAGCACTGATGTCCCCAAAATCCCCAAGGAGTGAAGAGATCTTCAAATCCACCACCACCACCATCCCATCACCATCATCCCCCAATCCATTTCAGATCCACCACCACCCCACAGCTGGTTTGGCTCCTTCCCTCCCATCTTTCCAAGGTTTCCAGGTCCTCCAGGAAGTTGTTTGCACACTGCCTTAGGAAGGAGGTCACAGCTGGCTCACCCATCTGCATGGAACTCACCAGCTCCAAGCATTCTGCCACCTCCCAGCAGCACATTAAGAGAAGAAAATGTTGATTTAATGGCTCAGAACCAAGCCTTGTGCTCCTGCACAGCCATGGCATCTCCAGTGTCACCTCCACAACTCCTCCCATGTCCCCTCCCTGCCCCAGGGGTGGCACTGGCATGCATGGAGCTGAGCCAGGAATTAGGAGATCAAAATCACCTAAGTGAGTTTTATGAGTATTTTGAAATTATTTGCATTCTTCTTTGGAATATTTTTTAATTTTAGTCCAGGAAAAAATGCCCTTTATAAGAGGGGGCCCCAGGAATGCTGGAAGAGGTGACCTCACAGTGTTATTAATGCAGATGGTATTTCTGCACTTATTGACTTCTGAATGGCATTTCTGTGTCTAGACACTGGTTTAATCACAGTGAAATAACAGCCTGGCACCGTGCCACACTGAATCACCCTTTGATTAGTATTAAGGATATTAAAGGCTTTTATCAACCTTATCTCTGTGTGCTGGGGATGCTCCTGCTTGCAGCTGCCAAAACTCAGGGTTGATTCTGTTTGTCAAAGAAACTTTTTTTTTAGGAGCAGGATGAGCTCTGTGCCAAAAATGAGATTTTTGGAGAGTGAGGAGCCCCTTTGATGTAAGCAGGGTCTGCCCTGCACAGGATCCACCCCACAGCATCCCTGTGCTGCCTGCAGCAGAGCACAAAGCCCTGAAGGCCAGTGAGGTTTTTCTCCTTTCCAGCTCCCCACAAGCCAAGCATTCCCACCTTTATCCCCACAAACACCTTGGATATTCAGCCTTCTGCAGGATGCTGAGGTGAAGAAAAATCCAAGGATCCAAGGGAGGCACAGGTCTGGGAATGGTCAGGGGAGATGTCCCAGCCTCTGCCCTGCCTGACCTGATGGTTGTGGCTGGGTTTGGCTCATTCATGCCAGCACTGAGTGATGTCTCAGCTGCCTGAGAGCATTTTGCTCTGCAGGGTACAAACCTGGGCTGGGAAAAGCATTTCTGGAATCACAGAATTATCTGAGTCCAACCATTACCCCAGCACTGTCACTAAACCACGTCCCTAAGCACCACAGACACACAATTTTGGGACACTTCTGGGGATTGTGACCCCACCACTTCCCTGGGCAGCCTGTTCCAGTGTTTGACAACCACTCCAGCAAATAAATTCTCACTAATTCTCATCCTAAACCTCCCCTGGTGGAACTTGAGGCTGTTTCCTCTTGTTCTGTTGTTACTTGGGAGAAAAGACAGATCCCCACCTGGTTCCAGCCTCCTTTGAGGCATTAGTAGAGAGTAAAAACTGTTTAAATCTTAAAAAATATCAACCCAAATCTGTTAAAACTGCAGCTGCCTGAAGCCCAGAATTCCTTTACCTCTCCTTGAATTCCAGGAACACTTTTGCCAGGCTGCTTCCTCCAGACATCATCGAGACATCAATGGCTCTCAGGAAACTGAAGTGCACTTTAATGAGGTCCTAAAACCAAGCAGCAGTCAATACTTCAAACACAGTCAAAGCAGGTGGGGCAAACAGAGCCTGAAGAAATGCACATTCCCTCCTCCATCAGGCAGGGTTTTCCCCTCTTTCAGGTGTTTGTTCTAGTGGGACACAGCCCTGACTGGGGTGTAATTCCAGCTGAGGGTACAGTGAGAAATGCCCCAGCATGGGGTGGGGGAGGAGATGACAGGTTCTGATCTAGACCCTGTGCAAACCAGGGTAGAAATCAATCCCCTCATCACCCTGTGCCCAAATCACCTCAATCAGCTAAAATCCAGAGCCCAGCCCTGAAACATCCCCTAGATAAATTGTTTTCTTACCCAGAGCTCATCTATCCCCACCTCTAAAATGGATTGTTAAAGAATGACTCCTAAAGCAGTTTAAGCTCCACAGCACACGAAAGGCTGGAGCACAAATGCACAAATCTAACAGGAAATCAGAAAACCTCCTCCTAGGCAGGGAGAGGGCTGAGCTGCTGGGAAAAGAACAAAGATTAAAGGCACAATGTCCATGATGTTACCTCCAAATTGATAAAAATAGCTTCCATGTCTTGGGGAGTCAGTACCAGCCTCAGGGGGTTCATGTAGTTCTGCAGGAAGGAAATGGAGAAGGAATTGAGGTTCTGAGAGGTTTGTGCAGGGGGTTTGTATTTTCTTCTTCACCATTTGGGCAGGTTTCAGTGGGTTTGAGCCCTTGCAAAGGCAGAGGATGGCCAGGGATGATGGGAGGCAGGAATTTCAGGAGTGCATCATCCCTGAGCTCCCACAGCACTGCCAGGGGTGGGGAGGTGCAGACCCCCACCCATGGGTGCCCCCAGCCCCCTCCCCTGCTGAAGCTGCAGCAGGGGGTGAAATGCACTCAGCTGCAGCCCTTGGCTGCACTGAACATCTTCCCTGCTCTTCATCTCCCTGGAATTTTGCCCTTGAGAAGGCAGAGATGATGTGATTACATGGGCAATGCTTTTCTGAACAAATCCATATTAATAGGGACATCTACGTGCTTGGGACTCCAAAAAACCCCAAACACAGCCCAGCCAAAAGGGGAATTTCCACCCAGATCACCACAGCACCTGCAAAGCTTTGCAAGCTTTAATTGATATGAAAGCAATAATTTAACTCTTCCTTTTTACTGAACCAGAGGGCTGGGGCTGTTTCCAAGGAGCTGGGATTCCTTGGAAACAGAAATGACAAATATATTGGGACATTCTCCTGGAATATAGGAAATATTCTTCCATTTTTCCAGCCTTGCTCACAGCTTCTTTGGGGGGAATTTTCAGCAGACAGAGGGAAAAAAAGGGGAGGAAACAAAAGCATCAGGGTGATTAGAAATGGCAGCTTGATTTTCATGATTGCACTTCCTTCTTGCTGCTTCCCTGGGAGCAGGAGCCACCTCCAGGCTCCATCCACGACTCCACTGCCTGGCTTTTATTTGTTTTCTTTAAAAAAAGGCTCCACAATAATTCATCAAAACCAATTAAAACCCCGCAAATTTGAGCAGCAGCACGTTGCTTTTAATCCAATTAGCTTCAATGGCAAGTCAGCACAGCTCCAGCACTGGGAATAAAGGAATTATTCCGTGGCAATCAGAGTGATAAGAGATCTCTGCAAACAGGGCTCTTATCAGCAAACCCGGCCTGGCTGAGAAATTCTCACCCCAGGATGGGGGGGGCACAGCTGGAGGGTTTTCAGCCTAATCTGCAGCAATCAGGAAAAAATAATAATAAAATAAATGCTGGTTTTGGTTCCTGCAGGCTGCACATTCATGTGGATCCCCCTCCTCTCCCATTTTCCTGCCTCTGCCAGCTCCAGGAGCAAGGAGCAGCCCAGCACAATTCCTGTGGGATCTGGGGAAAACAGGGCTCAGCTCTTACCTTTTCTATGTCTTCAAGTGTTTTGTAGTATTTGGCCTCGGTTTCTTGGATTTCTAGCAAACAGCAATTCCTTTTGTCATCTTCTGTCATTCCCATTTTCTGGGGAAAGGAGAAATGAGGGTCAGATGGTCCTAAGGGTGCTCCAGCAACCAAGTTTGGAAAGTCAGGAACCACTACTGGTTCATGCTAAAAGGAACTATTTTTTCCCAAAAAAATATCCAGAGGAACCCTGGCTGTGTTGTTAAATATGTTTCAACATGGAAAACACTGCAATTTTTGTGTTTATTACAGCCACACCAACAAAGACTATCAGCTAAAGAAGAATAAGAATAAAGGCAGAGGATTTTTATCTTCTAAATTTTTTTTTTGTTGTTGCTTAAGATGAAACAACAGATACTAAGTGGGTCACAAATAATACATTAGTTTTAATCCCTGGCCAGGGTTGCCAACTCTCATGATTTTAGGTCAAATCTGATAAAATGTGCTTTTCCCAAAGCCCCAACTCCTTCTGCTCAGTAAAGCTGGGATCAAATATTGGGAGCTGCTGCACTTGGCAGGGCAGAATCTGAATTTGGGAGGGGGTTCAGGGATGGGGTTTGGTGGATCATGCACAGGAACAGAGCCCCTCTGCCACCCTGGGACCTTCCAGCTGGAGCAAACCCCAGATTTCCATCAGTTCATCTTACCTGCATGTATCTGATCTGCAGCATGCAGAAATACAAGAAGCCATTAGCATCACACACTTGCTGGTGCAACAAATGTTACCCAAAAAGTTCGATTTTTTTGGCAAATATATTAAAATAGTCTATTAAAAATAGACTCCTTTGCTCAGGGAGGGGAAAGGGAGTCACAACTCCCAATTCTAACATGACATAATGTGGAGGGGACATTGAAAATTTGCCAATTCTATTGACTTTAATCCTGGCTGCTGGAGCTTCCCCCCATTTTTCCCATTTATCTAAGAAATTCCTACCAAAACCTTCCCAGGGCCAAGTGGCTTTTGCAACTGGTGGCAAAAACCACAGGTGGGCAACGAGCTGTGCTGACTTCAAGCACTTTGGCAGGACCAGTGGGAAGATTTTGGGTTCATCCTTGATCCAGAGAGGTTTTGGTGTGCAGGGAGCTCCTCCAGCTGCAGACAAGGTGTGAAGGGATGGAATTATCTTTATTATCTTTATTATCTTTGAGGAGTGCAGCCCCTGGTGTCTGTCCTGCTCCAGGGATGGGATTGATCACTGAACTTTGTGCATTGATCCTGCTTTGCTGCAGGGAGGTGTGACCTGTGTGAATTGGGGACAGTGATGATCTGAACAAAGCCTGAGGGTGGCAGATGTTGGAGGGGGGAGAACATTTGCAAGGTCACACTCTGGAGCAGGGCTGGGGACACAGGTGGTGGCTGTGGGACACTTTGGGGAGGTGCAAGGGCCACCAACACCCTCTTGGCTGGTCCATGGAGGGTGATGATTGTTCCAGAGCCCTTGGAGATGCCGCAGGTCCCTCCACGATGCTGTCCATGCCTCACACTCAGGATTCTCCACCAGCAGGTGACAAACAGGGTCACCTGCTGGTCCCTGAAAGCTCCACTGAAAATATCTTCCTGCTCTGAGCCATCCAGGTAGGCACAGACAGCTACTGGATCCCTCACACAGATCTGTCACCAAAATCTAAAAATACCAAAATTCCGACAGCACCTCCGGCTGACGGAGCAGGCGGAGCCTCCCAGGGAAGCCTCAGCAGCACAGCCCTAATTTTAGCTTCTCTTTTAGGGCTTATTAGGTCTCCCTTGCTCCTCCTCCTCCCCAAACTCCTGCAGATGACAGGCTGGGCTGGGAAACTCCTGGGAGAACCCCTCTGGTTCGGTGCCATCCCGGTGCGCTGCGATTTGAGCAATTCCCTTCCCTGCAGCATCACCTGCCAGTGGCACGGAGTTATTTCCCTTCCTGGACCCCCTCCCTGCCCTTCCCAGCGAGCTGTGGCTGTGAAAAGGCAGCTGAGCCGTTACCATGGGCTGCTGCACCTCCACTCTGATGATGTCCTCGTAGATGTCGTCGCCCTCGTCCTCGCAGGGCACGCAGTCGTAGATGTCCTCGCCCAGATCGTGCTCGCTGCAACGACAGGGACACAGGGACAAGGACTCAGGGGATGCTCACTGAGGACAAAACGCTGTGAAAATCCACGTGCTCTCTGTTTTTCCCTGATCAGTGCCTGCTGCATGTTTCCTGGAGGCTGGGGAGGGCAGGATGCTGCTCCACACCAGCAGGGCTCACAGCCAAGCATCGCTCTGTGCCCCGTGCCAGGCGTGCCCACAGCACCATGGGCTGCCAGCTCTGCCCCTGCTGAGCTTTTGCTTGGCACTAATGGGCCCAGCTGAGATGGATGTGCCAGCCAAGTGCCCAGTGGGGCCACCAGAGCCATCAGAGCCACCAGCTCCAGCTGCTCCACAGGTGCTGCCCTTCAGCTCTTGTACCAGTGACTTTCTATCCTGCTCAGAGAATTCACTTCAAGGGTCTGCTTGAGGATCTGGGTTTGCTCTTGATCTGATTTTGCTTCTCCTCACTGAAATGTTTCCAAAAAAAAAAAATCCCTTTCCCCAGCCAGGGCTGCAAACTGCTGTAGGAGCCCAGATCCACTCGTATTAAACCTGATATTAAACACTCACCTGATATTAAACACTCACCCAAGGTCTCTGAGCACCCCAGTCCTGATGAACGAACCCCAGCAAAGCCTGGCCCCAGCCCTGGGCATTCCACCAGGTTTAAATGCTCTGTATCAATTTATCTGTAATCACCAACTCCCACTCCTGCCCTGATGGGCACCTGGGTGATTTTTAACCCAGCATTTCCCAGGAGTTTGAGGCTCTCCTGACTCACCAGGCACTCAGCTCGTGGGCACAGGCCAATGACAACATTTACAGCAGGCAGAAATTGAGCAGTAAAATGTCACATTTTGCCCCTGAATCCCAGGCATCAAAGGCATCCCAGAGCTGTGGTGCCCAGGCTGTGCTAAAGGTGATGTGTTCAGTAATTAATGATCATCTCAGCCTTCACACCTCTCCCAGGGGCTCCTCAGCGTTGGAATACTTCTGAAAATTCAGCCCATATTAAATAGCAATTAACAATAATAATTCCAGTGCTTAGATCTACAGGTGCTGGCTGCTAATGGCTCCCACTGAAGTGAATCCCACAGGATCAGGACAGTGTGAAATGCTGGAATATCAAACAGAGCTCGCATATTTTACGAGCTGTGCCTTTCAACAGGGGTATTAATTACACACAAATAAATGGAGGTGTAAAGCTGTGCTCCAAGTGTGACACTCAACATCTCCCCACCATTTATCAGAGCACATCTGCCTGCAAAACCAGCCTTTCTTCCTCTGCTTAAACACAGCCCTTCCTATTTATACAAACAGATTTATTTAATAAAAGTTTGGGGATTTTAAATAAATACCCTGGCATGATGTGTCCATCCCATTCTTCCCAGATGATGCAGTGCAGCTGCTGCAGTAATGCCCACTAATAGCTGGTGATCCATCTTCCCCTCCCAGCATCACTGTTATTATCTGCACCAATATTTATATTCTCAGCTCTGCTCCTCATCCAGAGCCAGCACTCCCAGCTCCTGATGGATCTCCCTGCCCACACCTCTCTGGGTGATGTCTGCAGACATCATTTCCCTGGCTGGAGGGCACTTGGGAAGGGTTCTCTTTATTAATGTAGTAGTTAAGATTTGTTCATTTTAATATATTAATTTTTTTCTGTCATTGTGGGATAGAATTAGGAGTAGAAGGAAGGTAGGTTTAAAATTTAAAGGGTGTAAAGGAGAATTTTATTAATAACATAAAGAAATAATAAATGTAGAATAAAACTTTAAGATTTTTAAAATATTTATTTTTAATAACAACATACAGAAATATTTTAGCTAGCTGTTAATTTAAATAATCTTTTTTAGTTCACTTTAGGGAGAGGAGTCTCTTCTTGTTCAGTTATAGGGATTTTTTTCTACAAGAGGAAAAAACCCAGTTTTTAGTGGCTTTATTTTCCACTAACTTTTCCCATTTTCACAGCTTTTCTAAACTGTGTTTATGGGCTATGTTAAACTCCTGGGGTGGTAAAAATTAAAAGTTTTTTGGGTTTTTTTTTTTTTTTTTTCTCTCTGTGTGATTGGGTTAATGTCACAACAGGAGCCCAGCTGTGACACAGCCAGGAGAGGTTTGTGGTGCTGCTGCTGCTGGGGCAGGGCCTGTTTGGGGTGAGGGTGAACATCCCACCCTGGAGAGCTCAGGAGCTGCTCTGGGCTCTGTGCAGAGCAGGGATGGCACCCTGAGCTGTCCCTGAGCATCACCTGGAGCTCCAGAGCCTGGCTCTGCCCATCCCCACCCTGCACAAACTCTCCTTTCCTCCCTCCCCAAGAATCCAGGAGTGTGGTGGGAAAAACATCACATTCTGGGGAGCAGCCCCATCAGTGCCCCTGAATCCCAGGCATCAAAGGCATCCCAGAGCTGTGGTGCCCAGGCTGTGCTAAAGGTGATGGTGTTCAGTAATTACTGATCATCTCAGCCTTCACACCTCTCAGGGTTGGAATACTTCTGAAAATTCAGCCCACATTAAATAGCAATTAACAATAATAATTCCAGTGCTTGGATCTACAGGTGCTGGGAGGAACCCAGGGGTTTGCACAGAATCATCAGGGCTGGGAGATGTTCAGAACATCTGGTTCAAGCTGAACCCAACCACACTCAGCCCCAAGCCATGTGCCAGGGGGGTTTAGCTCAGTCATGGGCTGAGGTTGGAGATGAATTGATGCCCCAAGGCCTGGTCTCACTTGGACCATCAGGAGAGAAATGGGTCCCAAGGGACATCCCAAAAGTGCCACCAGCCCTTGGACACAAACACTGCACCCACATCCTCACAGCTCCCATTCCTCTAACCAAGGGGCTGCTCCCTCCTTCCTTTGCTCCTCAGCACAACAAGCCCCTCTCTACTCCAATTTCTGTTTTGGGGAAAAAAAATTAAAAATAGGAACAATTCCCACATCCTGAGGACACCCAGACACCTCCCCTCCAGAGCTCTGGGGAGATGCACCAGAGTTCCTCAAACCCCACAGCCCTGGCAGAGTTACAGCACCACCACGGTCCAGCAGTCTGTTATTTATTAAAACATTCTCAGTGCATCTCTGAGAAACACCAGGGGCTGCCAGTTTTTATGGAGAGCAGTAAACCCACGAGGACCAGCCCCTCCAGGAGCAGCCCAGCTCCTGTGGTGCCCTACAGATGTTGACACCTTTGCTTTGCACTTATTGATCCCCACACTGTTGAAAATTCACACTCTCCCTGTCTTTAAAACACAGATCGGGATGATTTTAGCCAGTGGAGAGCTCAGGACACGCAGAATTCAGGCAATAAATCCAGCATCCCAAGCGTGCCATGGGCAGAAGGAACAACTTGAGCAAGGAAAGTCAGATCACCTCGTTCCTCACAAAGAAAAGCAATTTACTCCTTCAATAAAAGCAGAGTTACCCGTGGCTATCAGAGCCTGTGATCTACTGCCTGGATTAGGAGATTCATTGACAGCTCTGGGGTTAGGAAAGGGATTTCAGCCACCCCTCAGAGTGAGCACCAGCATGTGCAATTACTGTTATTAGGATGGATGTATCCAGCTTTGGGCTGGCAGCATCTTGCCGAGCCAGAAAAGCTGATAATGAATAAAGCTTTTCATATCTCAGGCAATTTCAGGCAGAAAAACAATGCTCACTGCACTAACACCCACCCAGCCAGGCACAGCTGACAAGGAGCAGCTCCCAGAACTCAGGGACTGCTGCCAGGATGCTGCCTTGGAGGGAGGCACAGGGAAGGAGCAAATCCATAGAAATCCCAGAATTATTGGGGTTGGAAGGGATGGGAGGGACCATGGGCATAGACAGACTGTGATGCCCCAATAAATGAAATAAGGGAACCCTGCACATCATCTCTGCAATGACACTGGGGAAGCTCTGATGGATTTCAGGGCCACTGAAAATCCTCTCCACCCATAAAAGCTGCTGTGGGAAGTTGATGAGTTTTGTACCAGCCTCAAGAATTAAAGAACAAACCCTCATGACAAACCCAGCCCACCAAAACTCCGTCCAAACCACGCTGAGGAAAGAGCCAGAACCACCAGGAACAGAGGAAGAAAGAGCAGGAGGGGACAGAAGGAGCTAAAATAAGACAAGCCCAAATTTGCAGTGCTGTGAGCAGGGCTCAGAAAATCTCAGAGCCACCACAGCCCCAGCTGGGAGTGCATTTGAGGGTCTCCCAGCAGCTGGGAGGCTCCAATCCATCCCAGGAATCCCCATTTTCTCATCCTCACTCACAGCTATAAATACAAAATTCCTCCAACCAACCCCCTGATCCTGCCAGAGAGGACAAGCAGAACCCTAAATCTGCAGCACATCTGGGCTGAGGTTTCAGGATGTGCTGGGCTCGAGATCTTGCAGGGTTTTAATCACTCAGATTGGACTTGGATGGAGACACCCATCTGGAAATAGCAGCAGAAGCCTTTTCCCATCTATTCTGCATTCCCCATCCCAAGGGGAACGTTCTGAGATCCCAAAAAAAAGCCTCACACAGTTACAGGGACCAATGTGACAAAATCAAAAAAATGTAAAAATCAATACAAGTGACACAGAAGGACAGACACATTTAAATTGCTCTGGCTCAAATGTCCTGCACCACAAAACCATTTATTTGAGGGGCTGTTGTGCCTGGTTTGTCCAACACAGCAGAAATAATGAGAAAAGTGGCAGCTAACTTATCATCTCACCTTGGCTCTTTTAATGGGTTTGAGAAATTCTGCTGATCACAGCACTATTTTGGGAGATGTGAGGGGGACAATGCTGGTGACAGCAGGAGAAACTTCCAACAGAAGAAGCATCACTTGAGAAGCTGTGTCCTAGAAGATCTCCATCCTCCCTGGAAAGGTTGGGAATGCACTTTTATCCCAATAAATTTGTTAGGGATAAATTCCCAGTGAGCTGCAGCTCAAAACAAGAGCAGGGGACATCAGCACTGACCTGTGGGACAAAGCTCTGCTGGGGCAGGGTTTGGTGGGGATCTACTTAACCTAAAATATTTATTTGGTTCTTTATGCAACACTACAGCTCCTCTCCTCAAAACAAATTATCTTCAGAAGAGAAAATAAAGGTAAAAATTATGCAAATTAAATGTTTCACATCAAACCACTCACAGAACTTCTGCCTGACCCTGAGTTCTTCAAACAGCCAACAAAAAATCTGCCCTGTGTAATCTACCTAATTGTGCCATGAAATCGAGAAGGTTCATCATAAAAAAGGCTCTGGGGCTGTAAAAAGGGCCAGGATTAATCTCTCTCATAAATTTAACGAGACAAAATAACTGGAGAGAGCTCGAGTGGCAGCAGAGAAAATTTAGGTGAAATGTGAAGTGTGACTGTGAGGTAGCAGGAGGGTTTGGAGCAGCTGAAAGAGCCATAAAGGGGGATGGAAAAGCAGTTGGCAGGGCAGCAGGGTGGATAATTGCCTCCTGGCAGCTCCCAGCAGGCAGAGCCATGTGGGAAGCAGCAGCTCCCATCCCTGGGGACCTGCAGGAGCATCCTGGGGACACCCTGAGATGGGGCACAGGCTCCAGAGCACGAACCCACACCCTGCTGCTGCTGCTGAACCCAGCTCATTTCATGCACAACCCCCCCAGAATGGCTGGAATAAATCAGGCAGCTGTGAAAAACACGTTTTACTGTTTGGGTAACATTTAAAAGGTTGAATAAAAAGATAACAGGAGACACACCTAAAGGAAAGGGTTAAAACAGTTGGGTGTTGACAAGTTGCTAAGAGCACATTATTGTTTTGAGAACTTTTTTAAAATACTTTTTACAATACATTAACTTGTATATTTATAGTTCTTTATGTATAGTTTAACTTTTTTTGAGAGCTATTTAGCATGGTTATTTTTTGGGGTTGTTTTTTTTGTGTTTTTTGGCTTGTGGTTTTAATTTTTTTAATTATTATTTTTTAATTTGGGTGGTGGTTTTGGCTTTTTGCAGTTGGTGAGTGTTGATAATTGTTGTGTTAGCTGTAGGGTTTTCATGACACATTCACAGGTTGTTATTTTAACTGAGCAGGTAGTTTAAGTATATTATTTCTAAAAAAAGATATATTTAACTTCTGCTATTAGGAAAAAAAACTTACATTCACACAGAAAAGCCATTTTAACATTATACATATAGAATTTATCTTAACAGCTGTGAAAAGCCAGCAATATGTCACACACTTCTAACCCAGCAAAGCCAATTGTGCCTCCCTGCTCCTCCCAGCATCGATCAGTGAGCACTGAGCAGTGAGCACTGAGCAGCCCCTGCCATCTGCCCGGGCTGCCTGCAGCTGCCATCTGCCCAGGGCACAGCAACAGGGGCTGAAAAGAGGCAATTTGAGAACTTCCCAGCTCCCCTGATAGCCTTTTAGCTTCCCTTCCCCTTTCCATCAACAATTGTTGTTTTTTTTTCTTTTTTTTTTTTTATTAAATAGCTGTTTCCAGGCAATTATGTGCCTTGATCTGCTGGAGCTGGGATTAATCCCTGCAACACCCCAGAGGTGAAAGCACAATGGGGTCAGCAAGGTTTCAACATCCCTTAAGCACACCAGGATCCTGGGGTTTGTTCCTGCATCCCCTGGCACTGGGTTTTGGGTTTTTGTGCCACAGCTCCTCTGTGCTGGGAGAGCTGGCAGGATAAAGGTTTTCATTTTTTGGAGCATCATGGGGACAGCAGGGACAAAGCCTGGCTCCTTCTGCTGCCCAAATCAGCACCTCCAACACAAATATGTTCTTATTTTAAAGGCTCTGCAGCACAGCAATTCAAAATCTCAACCAAACTGCTCCATTTAAGCACTTACACTTGAAATGAAACATTCTCAAAAAAACACAAACTAAAAAAAACTCATTTACCAGCCCCCAAAATGTGTTGTTAGAACCAACCCAGTGTTTATCCTGAGCTTTTTGTCCATCAGCACAACACCCTGAGAGCTCCCTTTGGGGGGGTTCCTTTGTGCCAGTGGCACCTTGAGGTGACAAATCCCTGCAGGGCTGGAGCAGCTCCCTGTGGAAATCACCTCCTCACCTCCAAAAAAAACCATTTTGGCTGCAGCCAAATCTTCCCAAAGCTACTGGATCATCAGCAGCATGACAGGCAGGGATGCTGGATGGACTGGAATCATTCCCAGCAGTGAATGCTGCCCTTGTGGGGATGTTTGGAGAGGGCAGGAGCTAAGAAAGAGTTTTTTATTGGGTGCCACAGTGCCACACCACTGAGATATTTCCACTCAGAGTCCCTGCTCCAAGGGAGAAAGGGCAGCAGCACTTGTGCTGAGGGGTTCTCCAGGGTGGTTTTTTTGGTTTTTACAGCTATTTTTACAGTTTTGTAGGCTGTGTTTTCCTGCACTGGGAGGGCAGGCCTGGATGAAGGAATCTTCAACATGCCTTTCCCCCAGTAGTGCTAAGGAAGATGTAAAAAAGAGGATTTTGCAGAGAATGGGAAAGCAAAAATAGAATGGGAAAGAATGGGAAAGTTAGAACAGGGAAATCAGTTGAAATAAACTTCCAAGTTGTCTGATTTTCACAGCCCCTCTGACCAAGGGACAAGGAAAGTTTGGGAAGCTTCCACCTGGACACCTTGTCCTCAGCAGATTTAAATGTGGGAATCCACTTCCAGCACCAAATAACCAAGTGCAGCATCCCAAACCCACCCTTTTGTGTGAGAGTCCCCACACAAACCTCTCTCAATTAAAAGCACATCTGTGTGTGAGAAACAGGAATTTTAAACCCCAATATTAAAGGGATTTTGAGAACTTTTGGAGAGGGGGCACAAAAATGCTATTCTTGAAAGGATTCCTCTCTCAGTTAAAATTTTATTAAATTGCAGCTGCTGGGAGCCAACAGCAAGCAGGGAATTCCAGGGTACTCCATCCCCTCTGCTGGTAATTTATGATTTACTTTTGTAATAACTGAAGCCATAAGGAACTCATTGGATTAAGGAGTCTTATTATTTATGTTGTGGAACAATAACATTTAACTGCACAAAGCCACACACCCAGCCATGCACTCCATCCCTCTCTGTGCACTTCATAAGCAAAACCCTTGATGGGAATGCTGCCATTGAATTCCAATAGTGCCTGCACTTCACTGTGTGTGCTGTAGTTCAAGGTTGATTTTAAAAGCCTGTTACATCATCAGCACAGGCAGAAAAAGCAGATAAACACAGACAGGGACAGCATCACCCCATGTCCCAGCAAGGACATGCAGGATGTGGCTGCCAAAACCCTGCAAGTGCCCAAGGCCAGCCTGGCTGCAATGTGGGACAGTGAAAAGTGTCCCTGCCCTTTGAAAAGGGGTGCAGTGAAATGGTCTTGAAGGTTCTTTTCCACCCAAACTGTTCTGGGATTGCCCCAGGGCCAGCTGGTGTGGTCCAAAATCACCCCTGGGGGATGCAGCACCCAAAAAATGCCTGTTAACAGTGGGTACCCCACTCCCAGAGCTGGCTGGGAACACCTCAGAGGATGAGTTATATCCCAGGGTTTTGGGATTTAGGAGGAGCAGGGGATCCCCTGGGCTTGGCCCCCTTCACCCCCCACCAAGCCACTCATCAACTCAACCTGATTAAAAGCGACATCTCCCAGGTTTTACACGAGAAAAAGATGGACTTTTGTCAGAGCACAAAAATCTCCTGGCACAAGGATCAAAGCAGCCATCCAGGCTCTCCCAGCCCTGCTGTCAAACTTTATCTGCCTCTGCTGGAAAGCCAAACTTTTCCCCTCCCAGGAGAAGGTGAGACCACTCACTCTGCCAGCTCCTCCAAGCTCCGGTACACGTCATCATCATTTTCCGTGGTCTCCTCCGAAGGGAAGGGCCTGGAAGGAAAGGAGTGACAGGGTTAGATCAGTGCCTCACCCCTCACAGCAGAGCCCCTGAGCTCAGCCCAGCCCTGCTGAGCAGCACAAAATAATTTTTGCCATTCCATTTCTGACAGCATCTCTGCATCCCCCCAGGGCAGGGCAGGGATGCAGGTGGGGAGGGTGGCTGAGCACACAGGGCACCAAAATGAGCAGCTGCATGGTCTGACAGCACCTGGCTGAGCTGAGGAATCTTAATTCCAGCCTTGTTGGGATGCAGAAGCACTTTCTCCTCCAGTGGTGGAGCCTTTCTACCTGTGAGCTCCCTCCCTGCTCAGGGCTGGGCACTCTGTGCTGCTTCCCATGGCACCTCCCTGCAACCCCACTGGAATGAACTGTAGGAACCCCAGGCTTCCTCATCCTAACAACTTTGTGACAGCTGAATAAAGTTAAACCCCTGGAGAGGAGGGAAAGGGCAGAAAGAAAGGAGGGGAGAAAGCAGATTGAGACAGCAAGGGAGGGAGTGGGGGGAACACAAGAATTCCTTGGCTCATTCTGAAGCAATAACCAAATAATGTATGAGGGAGATGAAAAACACTGCTTTAATTAAACCCCACGTGTTATTGGTGGCACAGGGCCAGGCTCTGCTGGGGCTGGATGCTGGGCTGGGCTGGCCATCCCCATGGGCACAGGGACAAGGGGGTGCCAGCTCTGCCCATCCCTCCTGGACACCTGGAAAGGGAGCTGGGGCTCCCCAGGGTGAGAACCATGGGGAGGGGACAGTGATGCTGTGCAGGAGCAAAGCTGAACCTCCACCTGCCCTCCAGAGCAATTCCCTCCCCTTCCCCTCCCTGCCTGTGATAGATTGCCTCTCCTGAAAGATTTAATACCTGGCCTGGTTAGCCCCCAAATTTGCTATTTTTGGAGCCTTTCACTGGTATTAATTTGCTTTCTGTCCCCTGCTACACCTCAGCTTTCCTTCAGTGAGCAGCTCCAGACCAAGCACTTTGAAATAGTGCTGAGACCTGCAAGGAGTTCAATTAAAACCCAGAGCAGGAGGGGATTCCAGGAGGGAACAGAGCTGTGCTGAGCCCAGGACAATTCCAGCTGTGCCAGCTGCCCTGCCTCTGCAGCAGGGAGCACCCAAGGTGTGTCCAACCACACACAAGAGGGAGGAAGGGATGCAAAGCTCTGGCAGAACTCAGAGGTGAGCTCTGTTTAAACATCACTTGGTACAACAGCAGTGAAAAGAAATCCACCTTTCTTTTACATGCATCTTCTGCTCTTAATCTCCATTTCCTTCCCCTGTGCTTGCCATGACAGAGAGAAAGGACTAAAAGAGCCATGAAGAATATTAAAATCACATGGACAAGTGATTTTTCTTATCACATCTCCTCTATAAATCTGGGCTCGAGGTGGAATTGGCTCCTGTGATACAGGACAAGGAGGCAGAAAAGGGAGAACATTATTTTCTAATCAGATTTCCTGGGGATGCAGCTCCCCTGGCCCTCCCAGCCTCACCTTGACCACCAGTGAAGGCCCAGAGTGAAAGTCAGGGCAGGGCAGGAATTAATAACCTGTGTCCCTGCAGTGGCAGCTAATGGCTAAATGAGGGCTCAGAGTGCAATTAGAAGGAAAAGTCACACCAGGGTGAGGATTACTAAATGGACCATCCAAAATGAGGAGCTGAAGGGCAGCTTTTGGACAAAGCCTTGAGTTTTTCCTTTGTTCATCCCTTGCTCTTCCCCAGGAGCTCTAAGTGCAACAACACAATTTAATTTAGCTCTACCAACAACCACTATTTGAAATATCTCCCTACTTTTGACTTAAGCTCCCTTTTACATCCTTTTAAGTTATTTTTTTTGTCACTGAACACACCTGAGCTGGCTGCAGAAACAGATTTGATGTGGTGGGGACAGACTGGGAGAGGAGAGCTCTGATCCCTATCAGGGCAGCACAAAGGAAAACCAGCTGGGAGATCTTCTAAACCAGGATTTAACTCAGGTTTTCACTGAGAACCTTCCCACAGATCATCCATTCCCCAGCCATGAGCTCCCCAACACCAAACACCTGCTTTGGGAACAGTCTCTGTGTCTTTTTATTTTGTAAAATGAGTAAAAATGTTGTAAAAGCTGTGGATCCCCTGGGGAATCCTCAAAGACCTCCAGGCACCTCTCAGGAGCACAGCCTGGCTGGGAACACCCACAGAAATGAGTGTTTTGAAACCCAACAGGTCTGCAGAGATCCTAAAATTAATTTGAAATGCTCTCTTATTCCATATCTTCAGCTGAGCACCCCCTTGATCCTACAAAACATTCTGGTCCCTTTTTGGATCTCTCAGAGCTCCCCCTGCAAATGGAACACAGGCAGAGCCAGGCACAGCACATCACCCTCAGGGACAATCAATTAATATTTCACCTCACGTTAAAAAATCCCTCCCAGGCCCTCAGGTGTCCCCATGATCCCTCCCACACCTCATCCTCCTGTCCATCCCTGCTCAGGGAATCTCTCAGCACTGCCTGGCTGCTCCTTCCTCTGAATTATTTAAAGGGAAGAGCCAGGTGGGCTGCAATTCCAACAGCAATAAACAGGGAGGTTGATTTATTTATGAGCACATTTCAGCATCTGGGCTGCCTTGTCCTGGCAACTGAAGGCAGAGAGCAGAGGGTCAGGGATGAGGCAGCTCCAGATCATTTTGTGCAGCAGCATCCCAGCCTCAAATCCATGTGGGACAGAGCAAGGAGGACCCAGTACGGTTTATTTAGCATTTTTCCAGTCTCCACTTTGATTTTTTTGGGGTCAAACACCAGCCTGGTGGGAAGCAGAGAGGGAGGGAATGTCCCTCTCAGGGCACTGCATCCCACCTGGGGCTGCTCTCAGAGGTTTTCCTGCCTTGTGCCAGCACCCTCAGGAGTCTGAAGGAGGGGATTTATCCCTTTCTGCAGGGGCTCCACCCTCCCAGCACCAGCTGGATAATCTCCCCATTTCCCTAAGAGCAGGGATAACATTTGAGTGTTTTAAAAAGCAGGTGGGGTGTGTGACACCCGGGAAACCTGAGCTGCTCCCATCTGCTGTCCCTTCTGCAGGGATTTCTGCAGCAATGGGGAAGGACCAGAACCTCAAGCTGGTGCAAAAGAGCTTCTGCTGAATCCTCCTGACAGGAAAATATTTCCATGGTGTGGAATCTACAGTTTGAAATGAGACCTGCAGGACCTCCAGCTCCCCTGGGTGGGTGTGCAGAGCCCCTGGAACATCACAGAAAACCCACAGGACACCGATTTCACCAACATTTTGGGCTTCAGGCTGTGTGCCATGGGAGTTTGGGAGTGGGGTTCTCAGCCCCACAAAGTCCTTCTGTCCCACTCCTGAGCTTTGATGCTGCTTCAATCCCAAAATTTCAGATTTGGCTCTTCCCAGCACATCATTTTGGCAGCTCCACCTTCCCCTTTTCTTTTTTTCCTCCTCTTTTTCTCCAGGAGGATGAGTCACTGGGGATCACCCCATTCCTGTGGCTCTGGAACCCTTGCACTCCTGGAGCTGCCCCAAGAAAATTATGGAAATCTCCAAGATTTTCACACACCACTGAAAACACTTCCCTCGTTGGCTTTGTGGAATGAGGGAGATTAAAGAGCTTTAATTTACCAAGAGGTGGCTGTGAGCTGAGCAGGGACCAGCAAAGAGGGGACCTGGAGCTGCCTCCAGGCAGCACCTCCAGAATTTGGTTCCCACCTGTGAAACAGCAGCAGCACCAGGCAATGATCTTGGTGAAATGCTGCGAGATGAAACCACACCATTAATGCCTCCAAAATCCATTTCTATAAAGCAGAATAGAATCAATTCTCCCTGTGCAGAACAAGGCACATCAGAGCATACCAAAAGCTGCTGAATTTAATTAAAATCACACTTTTCTGTTGCATTACTCATCTCTGGAAAGCAGCACCTCGCCCGGCGCCAAATTTCAGACGCGTCCCCTGAAAAATTACAGTTTGCTTTTATTTGTGGCCTGGAACTCGCAGGAATTCTCACAAGATTGATTCTGGTGGAAATTCAGCAGGGAAAGGGCGAGTTCCATCAGCAGGCAACACAAAGATGATGGTGATGATGATGATGATGATTTTGGAGGAGAGGACTCAGCAGTGTCAGCGCCCAAGGGTGAGCTGCAGGCCCTGCTTTATCCTCAGCATTTCCAGAGATGTTTTATCCTCAGCTCCAGTCTGAACTGAGCTTTTCTGGAGATGAGAAGACAAGAGAAGAACAGCTCTTTAATCTGATGTTTCCAGGCATTGTGGTGTTTTTAAGAAGCTCTCGAGGAACAGGGATGATTTTCTCCTCACTTCAGCTCCACACTGATGACAACAGATGGATAAAATCAAAAGGGGAATCCAGAAATGTCTTGATTGAAAAGGAAGGAAAAAAAAAAGACCCAAACCTTGTGGAGTAACAGCACAAGCAGCCAGTAGGGAATGACTGCCCTGGGATGTGTCCTGTCCAACAACATCCACTGGCTCATGTTGGGAACACCTGGTGAAAACACAAATCCTGCAATCCCCAGTTCTGACTTGCAGCAAAGCAGCATGAGGAGATCTTTCAGCACTCTGAGTTTTTCTGCTGCACCTGAGCAGCTATGAGACACGTGCCAATGAAAATAAACAATTACCAACATGGATTTTTCTGCCTGATTGCAGGGAAAGCACCAGCAGCACATCCCAGCCAGGAGGGGCCCAACTGTGCAGCACAAACCAGCTCCAAGCAGCCAACAGGAATCCTCCCCCAGTGAGGTGCAGAGAGCCTGGGCTGTCCCAGAGCATCCCATGGCACTGGCCCCATCCCCAGTGCTGGGAACATCCCAGATCCCCTTTTTTGGACCAGCTGAGCCTGGAGCCCTTCTCCATCCTCACAGCATCCTTGTGGCAGGAGCTGCATTTTGGGAAGGCAATCAGAGGGGCTGGGAAGGTCCCACAGGGTGGGCAGTGACAGGAGGTGACCCCAAAGCCCCACCTGAGCCTGGCCCAGCAGAGCTGAGCTCAGCAGAGCTGTGTGTTCATGGTGCAGAGTGCTGGAGGGAGGGGGACAGGGAGCTGCCTGTGCTTGGTGAGCAGATGCTCATGGGGTGACCTCAGCACCCCCCAGCCTGCAGGAAAACATGTCAGGGATATTTTTCAGGCTCTCTGTGAGGATATAAACTTGGCAAAATGAATGTGTTAAGAACTTTTTTTTTTTTTTAAGTGGGAAAAGAGCTGATTTTCAGCCAAGGATTCTGCTTATCAACAAATGAGGAGTTTTATGGTGGCTCCTGAAGGTTTGGTGGTGTCACAAGAAACAATCCTGCTTGTGAGGTTTGTGCTGATGAGTTCCCAGCCTGGTCCCAGTTCCAGGAGAGCTCTGCACAGCAGCTGAACCTTTTTCCAGACAGGGATCCTCCCACAGCCTTCTCCATCCATTTTATAGCAACACTTAAAGTGTGTACAAGGAAAACACAACGGCAGTAAAAGAATAATGGGCAGAGTGGAATTGCAGAGAGCAGGGAATAAAACAGTCCTTGTAAAACCAGCCTTCAGGAGAAGAGCTGCCCTAACAACCTCCTCACCAAAGACACTTGATTTAATTGTTAGTGCCTTTAATTGCTTGCCATTTTCACACCCAGCTGGATCTGCCTCCCCTCCCCAGGGATGGGGGGAGCAGAGACCAAATCTGATCTACAGGAAGCTTCCAGCACTGGAGAATCCTTGTAAAGGATTAAATCCTTGTAAAGGCCATAAAAGATCTTCCCCTACCTCCCTTCTGTCCTTCAGGAGCATCCTGGTCAGCTCCAGCTTGTACCACCACATCTTCTGCAAGAGGTGGGGTTTGCTGGTGGGATCAGAGCCCTTTTCACAGGGGGAAATGGATTAAAGTCATGAAACAAAACTCCAGGTTTAACTCTGAGCTGGAGGCTGAATCCCTGAGGAATTTCCTGATGGCCCAGTGGCACACTCTGGGATCACAGACACCAAAGTTTTGCAGGTCCAGCTCCCTGTGCCCCTCTCCTGGGCAGGAATGCTGCTCTGCCTCTCCCTTCCCATCCCTCCTCCCTCTCCCCTCACACATCCTGATATTCCTGGCAAGCTGTTAAGTACAGAAACTCCAGGGCTGGCAGTGCTGAATGCTCCTTTTGAGCCCTCCCATGCTTTACCTGGGCAAAGGGGAGCAGGGATGAGCCCTGAGGGATGTCCCCTGCATCAATCCAGGCAGGATGCTGGCACTGAGCTTTTCTTTTGAGCTTTTCTCCTCTCCCCTCTCTGTCTGCACTGTGGGGATGGGAGAAATCACACATGGAATGGTTTGGAAGGGACCATAAGGATAATCTCACTCCAATCTCCCTAATCCAGCTAAAGCAGGTTGTTCAGAGCCCCATCCAGGGGTGGGGCAGCCACAGCTTCTCTGTTCCAAAAAACAGAGACAGGGTGGCCAAGATGGTCATGAGCAACCCAGCCCTGACATCTGGACTGGTCACTTTTTCTCCCTGCTGACCCAAAGGCCCCCAGGAGGGACAAAACTCATCCCTGTGTCCTTCCCTCTAATTCCCAGCCAAAACATCATCACTGCTCCTGTGAGAGAAAACCTGCTCTGACAGCCTGCAAATGTTTTTAACTCTCCTTTATGAACTGTGGTGCCTTTGAGGAGAGGTTCAGTTCATCTAGAAAGGATTCACTCAGATTTAGGGCCTCCATAAAGGCCTCTGAACATGCAAACCCCTTCCCCTCCTCAGCTGGGCTTTGCTGTGCACACATTAAAAATGCATGCAGGCAGCACGAGCCAATATCCCTGAACCTCCTGCTTTGCTTGCAGAACTCTGCTTCCAGGAAAAACACAGATCTCAGGGAGATGAATAAACACAAGCCCCCTCCTAGATCAGAGTCACTTCCAGCCCCCAGAGCACGAGGTGGGTGATGGAGCTCAGGGGATGCCAGGATGTGCCACAGGCAGCAGGGAAAATCTTAAGGGAAAACAGAAAATAAAATTTAAAAAAAAGCTTTAAGAAAATAATTATAATCCTGGTTTATTGGGACCTGCAACAAGAAGTCTTGTTGTCCTCCAGAGAGCTGAGTTTGCTCAAGAAATCTTGGAATGAAAACTCGGAAAGGGAATGAAAATTCTTGCTCCAAAGCACAGGAGGAGCTTTGCACGACATTGCTGAGCAAAGAGAATCCTCCAGGCTGTGCCAGCCAGCGTGGGAATGGGGAAATGGAATTAGGGCTGCAGTGGAAAATCCTGGCTGGATAATAAAGGCTCCTTGTTCAGGGATGGAGCACAGTGGAACTTCTCCCTGGAAGTGCTGAGAGCCTCCAAAAAGATGGAGGGAAGGATGGGAACCAGTGACAATTCAATAAACCTCTCCTGATCAATGAGGTCTGCTCCTTGTCCCTGTGCCCAACAAGGGAGAACAGAGGGATGAAAATCCCAACAAAAAGCTCCCATCCCATCAGCACAGAGCCTGATCCCTGCAGGATTTGTGGGAGCAGCCCTGGGATGGGGACAAGGCAGGCAGAGGATGGTCACAGCAGGGCTGTAGCTACAGCTGCTGCACATTAGGCACATTGCAAATAAAACACTGCATTCAGGATGGAGGCTTTGCCCTGGTTTTGCTGCTTGTTTCTTGGAAGAAGCACTGTGTCATCTCCACAGAGCTGTGCTGATAGCTATCTGCAGTATCTGGGAAACAGGGCTGCTCTGCCAAGGCTCCTGGAGCCAGAAATTAGTGAGACAGAAAGAGTGATTTTGTATTTTTTTTTCTCACTGAACAGCACACAAGACTGATTTTTATTTTTCACCACGCCATGAAACTTATTTAAGGACAAGTAACAGGCTTTGGGATTTATTTCACTGCTAATCTGCGTGATCCTGATCCTCAGACCCTAAAATAGGGATTGGAGCAGAGCCACATTCATGCTGTGGGGCTGAACACCATACAATCCACCCAGCATCCACATTTCCCTCTATTTACCATGGGTTTAAGCACTGTGCCTAAGCCAACAAGATTTTTCCCACTTCCAGTGGAAGCATCTTCACTGGGAGAGGGAAGAGGATGGAAGGAGCTGAGAGCAGTGCTGGCTGATGTGAGCAGTTCCCTTCAGGGAGCCAGAGCTGCTGCTGCTCCCACAAGATTAGATTAATTCAGATTAATTCATTTGAGATTAGTTTCTGTCTTTGAGATGGTGCAGCAAGAAATCACCTAATTTAAAGGAAAGGAGATGGAGCCATGGGCAAAGCCAGGGCTCTGTGGCTGCAGGGGACAGTGAGCTGGGAGGGAACACTCCCAGGAGGAAATTTCCCTGGAATTACAGAATTCATTTCTAGTCTGTTCTATTTTTCAGCTGAAGGAGTGACAGCATTTTGTGTTCCTGCAGAGCTGGAGGAGAAACAGGGTTAATACACAGGAAAACAGGGTTAGAAGCAAAGGCTCCCTAAGCTCTCTGCTATTCTGGTGTAATTATGGTGCCAAAGGCTTCCAAGATAAAGGATTTTAGTGGGAACTGTAAATGCCAGTTGTAAAATGAATGAGGAGAAGCCACACAGCCACAAGAATAGCAAAGCCTCCCTTGTCTCTGCATCCCAGCTATGCCCAGCCCTCAACACAACCCAAACCAGCCAAAGCCTCCCCACGGCAAGGCAGCTCCTCCATCCCCTGAGCTGGATCCAGGATGTCCCTCCTTGCCTTGGGAAGGATTTTGCACCCTGGAACCCTCCAGGTGATGCCCCAAGACTCCAACCCAGCCTCAGTGAATCCCCACTGCTCTCCAAACTCCTTGGATGTTCTTTTCCCTTAAAGCAAAAATCACTGCAGGCTCCTCCAGGGCTCAGGGCTCTCACCATAACAAACAGTCCTTAACTCAGAGCACATCTTTCTTCCTCAAAGCTTCACCCCCTGCCTCTCCCCCCAGCCCTGCTGGGATCTCTTGGATCCGTGTTTAACAGATGGGAAAGCTCTGAGCTGGTTTTACACGTGGAAAGCTGTTCCCCTCCAGCAATCTCCGTGCAGACAAGGCAGGGAAAATATGTTCCAACAGTGGGAATGGTGGCAGGGGGTGCTGGGGATGGGTGGCAGGGCTGGGACCTGAATCCCTTCATCCTGCATCCCTGGCTTGGGATGCACCACCCAAAACAGCAGCAGGACACATGCTGTGGAGAAAATCAAATGTTCTGTAGTTGAGGGGTGAAAACCACACATTTCCCCACCAAAAAACACCAAGGAAAGGTAATTTAAGCTACAAACTCATCCCTGTTATAGCTGTGGTCCTAATGAGATGTTCCCAGATTAATAATACAAATGCACTCTAACAAGGAAAGCAATTGCAAAGCAATTTTGCAGGGAGCTGAACAAAGAGCAGGATAACAGCTCTGCCTAATGGGAGCTGTCTGCTGCTTGGAATTCCTCGTGCAGAGGGAGCAGAGGGGGAGCAGGCAGCACACCCTGGCTGCAGGGCACCCCTGCCCCTCCCCAAGGACAAAGCCAGGGGGGCAGGGAGGTCCCTGTCCTGCACAGGGGACACTGGGGACACTGGGGACACTGGGGAGACACTGTGGGGACACTGGGGACACTGGGTGATGCCACAGCTCCTGGCACTGCTGCCTTTCCTGGATCCCTGGTGAAGCTCAGCAAAACCTCCAGCCAGAAACACCAAAACTCACCCTGCTGATCTCCCCAGCAGGAACAGTGCAATAATTCCTCCTATTTTCACTCATTTCACCTCAAACTATTCCCAAGCAGCTACCTACACCCCAAGGTGTCTGTTTAACCCATCATGTGCAGCTTCTAAAGAGTCTGATGTGATTCAGTACAAGGAATATGGAGAGGGAGAGACAGAAATGTTATTTTAGAGCACCATATTGAAAGGGTCTTACCTAATTCCTTTGGTTTGAGCAATACTGTGGAAGGAGAGCCTGGATACTGCAGAGATCACCTGGAAAGGAGAGAAAAAGATGCTGCTGTGCTTACTGAGGACACAGGAAGGTTTGGTGGGAGCCCAGGGACCCCCAGGCTGGCTCTTGGAGCTGAGCCCCCACTGGAATGGATGTGCTCCTGTCCCCCCTCAGTGTCACAGTGTCACCATCAGGGCTGGGAGGGCAAAACCTGCTTCAGGTTCCACCACTGAGCACAAAAGACATTTAACCCTGTAAAGGCATTACTGAACAGCTTCACCCAAGGAAATTCATTTAATGAGCCCAGACCTGCCCTGACAGGTTTTGTGCAACACTTAGAAACATCGAGAAAAAACCCTCTCACTCTGTGTTTTATTACAAAAGGATTACAGCTCCTTTCGTGTCTCTCCTCACACAAAATGATCTTACTGAGGCAAACTTGCCAAGGCTGAGCAGCTCTGACTTCTTGCAATTCAATAAAGATGCATCATCAGTTTGTCAGAGGTGGGTGCAGACCATCGCCCTTTTCTGGCAGAAAACAGCCAGCAGTGAGTCAACACCAAAATATTCTCATCAGCACTGCAATCAGAAGCAATAAAACCACCAGGATTTTCTGAAAAACTCCCATTTTTTGATGGAAGTTTTAATTGCTATGGGGAATTTTCAGTGATGAGGAACAAAGAATGGGTTTGAGTCCCTTGTAGATTTAAACTGTGTTTTACTCTTGTTCACATTCACCATTTCAGAGCTGGAGTGATAAAAACAAAGCTGTTATTTTTGGAGTGGGATGGGATATGGATAAAGGGCTTCTGGAGTGGGCTCCAGGTGTCCAAACCCAACTCCTGGGGCTGCTGCTGCTGCCTGGGGCTGCATCCAACCCAGCCACAGGTTCCTTTATTTGAGAATTTTACCTTGGGGTGCTCCCCTGAGCCACCTCCACACCACCCACCCAATCACATCCCTGGATTTCCTGCTGGGATGAACTCAGAGCCTCTCTGCCTCCCACATTTTCATCCCAGGACATCCATGAGAGCCTTTTCCTTTTCCTCCACACTTTTGGAACCTTCATCCCTCCCACTTTTCCTTTGCCATGAACTCCAGCCTGGCCTGTGGAGTTTGGCTCACACATGGAGCAGGGCAGCAAGCAAAAATCTGCCACAGTTTGGTGTTTAGTGGGTGATTTCCACATGGAAAACAGGGAGCAGAACAATCCTGAAAGGCTGCAGGGCTCATCATGGCACAAAACACGAGTGGGACACCCAGCCCAGACAGGGCACAGACACTGGAGACTCCCCTGGCACCTCCAGCCCTGCTCCAGGGGGCTTAAAATAGTGCCAGGGAAATCCTGGAGTGACTGAATGAGTCTCTTCTGTGCTCTATTTTCAGCCTTCTGAAGTAGAAATGCAGTTTATGAATCAGACAGTTCCACGGCGGGGTTTGACTTCCAGGGAAATTAAAGAGGAAATCTCCCTGTTCTACTCACCCACAAAATTCCCTTTGTTCTGTGAACAGCCCCAAGCTCTGCACACCAAAACCTGGGCACCAGTGAGGAGCCAGGGAGGATCCCAAATTCACACTCAGGGGAGAAAGTGAAGAGGCAGCACAGCCCAGTGAGGATCCCAAATCCACACTCAGATAAAAAAAGTGAGGATCCAGCACAGCCCAGTGAGGATCCCAAATCCACATTCAGGTAAAAAAGTGAGGATCCAGCACAGCAAAGATCCCAAATCCACACTGAGGTAACAAAGTGAGGATCCTGCACAGCCAAGTGATGATCCCAAATCCACACTCAGGTAACAAAGTGAGGATCCATCCCAGCAAAGATCTCAAATCCACATTCAGGTAAAAAAGTGAGGAATTAGCACAGCCCAGATCAGCAAAGATCCCAAATCCACACTCAAGTAAAAAAGTGAGGATCCAGCACAGCCTAACAAAGATCCCAAATCCATACTCAGGGGAGAAAGTGAAGAGGCAACACAGCCCAGTGAGGATCCCAAATCCACACTCAGATAAAAAAAGTGAGGATCCAGCACAGCCCAGTGAGGATCCCAAATCCACACTTGGATTAAAAAGTGAGGATCCAGCACAGCCCAGCAAAGATCCCAAATCCACACTCAGGTAAAAAAGTGAGGAATTAGCACAGCCAAGTGAGGATCCCAAATCCACACTTGGGTAAAAAAGTGAGGATCCTGCACAGCCCAGATCAGCAAAGATCCCAAATCCACACTTGGATTAAAAAGTGAGGATCCAGCACAGCCCAGCAAAGATCCCAAATCCACACTCAGATAAAAAAAATAAGGAATTAGCACAGCCCAGTGATGATCCCAAATCCACAATCCACACTGAGGTGGGAAACCAAGCCATCCATGCACAAAAACCTCCCTGAAGCATCTCCAGAAATCTGAGCAGTGGCTGTCCCAATATCTGGGAATATTTTCCCAAACAACAACTCCTGCTAAGAGCAAGACAAAACAAGTGCAAGGCCAGCTCCTCACAATCCCAGCCCCCAGCCAGGGAAGTGCTTAAGCAAGCATTTAAGGAGAAGTAATCCTCTCAATTTCAACATGATTAAACAACATTCTTAAAAGTAACTCAGCCCTTAAGTGTTTGCTAAGCTGTGTCTCATTTTGCCCTGTGAAACAGCTTCTTATTTGCAGGCAAAGCCAGGCTTGATTTGTGCTCTGGTGTTTGCTCAGGATCTGTTCCACACCTGATCCCAGCTTCTGGAAAAGCAGGACAGAGCAAAACAACAAAAACAGATTTTCCAACCTGCCCCTGAGCCCTTCAGGGATGGGGCACCCACCCTCCCAGCCAAGAATTCCTTCCCAAAACCCATCTAACCCAAATCCCTGGCAGTTCAAAGCCATTTTCCCTTGTCCTGCCACTCCATCCCTCCAAGTCACCCTCCAAGTCATTTCAAGATGTTGTTTGGAAAACTCTTTTCTTATTTGTGCATTTTTCTTCCAGGTCTGTGGGTTTTAACAAGGAGGGCTTATGCAGATTATTGCTATTATTATTACTTCTTCACCCATTTCTCATTGCTGGAAGCTGCATTCAGCACACAAAATTACCATAAAAGCTATATATAACATCCCACTGACAATGAGGTGGCAGGAATAGAAATAGGAACAGAAAGGTACCAAAAGCAGGTGATGCACAAACACTTCACCAGTGACCTGCAAAGGGTTCCTGGGGAAATTTCTGGTGGTTTTGCCATGAAAAGTGAGGGATGCCCTTCACATCCCTGAAATTCCAGTGTGTGAACACAATAATTCTTGAATTTATGAGTTAAATCCACCCACCCAGCTGATCATTTACTGACCAGAGAGATCAAAAACAACAGCACCACAAAGTGAGGCCCTGCATGGGATTTAAAAAGGCACTGAGCTCTGCACTTCATGGGAAAAAAAGAAAATTAAAATAAATAAAATAAAATAAAATAAAATAAAATAAAATAAAATAAAATAAAATAATCAAGGCTCAAAGTGGGTTCCTCACACTCACTGGTCACTTTGGAAAAAAATCAAAGTAAATAAAGAAATGGGATTTTTGGAAAGAATAAACCACACCACTTCAATAAAAAATTCACTTCTTTTCTTCCCTACTTTCAACACCTTTTTTTAAGGAATTACAGATTTTTCAAATAAACTAAAGCCTAATAGAAAATAAATTATCATGTTCACTGTTCTCTACTTCCTACAGCATTGTTTATGGCTGATGGTATCTCTGAGCATCTAGAAAACTCTAAAATAAATTTTATTTATTTCTCTTTGCCCCTAAACTCATAAAGGACAAAACAAATCCTCAGGCCAAACATCCCCAGCCTCAGGCAGAAACTTGACCCCAAAAATCAGAGACAAACTGATGGTATCTCTGAGCAACCAGAAAAAAATAAATAACTCTCAAATAAACTCTCTCAGGTTTGAAAAAACAAACCTGCTGGGCTGGGGAACACTGGGAGGAAAAGAGAGATCCCATTTCTGAGCTGGGTAATAATAAATAAATAAAAACATCAATGGGAGCAGGGACAGGGATGCTCAAGGAAAATCCCCAGAGCAAGGAGGGTTTGATCCAGCTGCAGAATCCTCCAGGGGAGATTTGGGGCCTTTTTTGGGGGAATTTTAGGGGGATTTTATGACCATTTTGGGGCCATTTTGGGGGCTCAGTGGGGGCATTTAGGGACATTTTGGAGGGATTTTTGGGGCCTTTTTTGGGGAATTTTGGGAATTTTTGGAGCCATTTTTGAGGGCATTTTAGAGGGAATTTGGAGCCATTTGGGGGGGATTTTGGGGCCTTTTTGGGAGGAATTTTAGGGGGATTTTATGGCCATTTTAGGGCCATTTTGGGGGCTCGGTGGGAGCATTTAGGGACATTTTCGAGAGGATTTTGGGGCCTTTTTTTGGGAATTTTTGAGCCATTTCTGGGGTGATTTTTGGGGGCATTTTAGGGGGAATTTGGAGCCATTTTGGGGGGATTTTGGGCCTTTTTGGGGCCATGTTAGAGGCTCGGTGGGGGAATTTAGGGACATTTTTGAGATTTTGGGGCTTTTTTGGGGGGATTAAGGCCATTTTTGGGGTGATTTTGGGGACATTTAAGGGGAATTTGGGACCATTTCTGCTGGATTTTGGGGCCTTTTTGGGGACAATTTTAGTGAGATTTGGGGAGGAATTTTAGGGCCATTTTTTTGCCATTTGTGGGCATTTTCCAGTGCAATTTAAAGCCCTTTTGGGCCATTTTGGACAGCAGGAAATCAGCCATGGTGTGATGTTTTCCTGGGCTGTGCCAAGGCTGGGAATTTGGTGGAAAATGTGAATTTTCCTACACCCATCTCTCAAGCTGGACCACATGCACTGCTCATTAATAACTGGTTTGGACAACTGGTTTGAGCCTTTCCAGTGCCTGCCTGGATCATTTTCTTCACCTGCCCAGGGATGCCACAGCTTCTCCTCCCATTTTCCCTGATGCCAGGTGTGGTGTTTGCTGGCATCCAGCTCCTGGAGAGGGGCCAGCTGAGCGGATTTGGGCTGATAGATATTTGATATATTTCAAATCAAAGCCAGGGGAGCTTTCCTGTGATGCTGTGTCCAGGTTTCTGTCCCTGTGGTTCACTGTAAGGGCAGATGGGCAAATCTGGGCATGGAAAATCCTCTTCTCCAGCAAACACCAGGGATGCTTCACTGCCACTTGCATTTGTTTTATTGCTGCTCCCAGAGCTCTGGGAGCTCCTCCTCTGCCCCAGCCCCACAGGGTGGTGAAGCCCATTAGCTGTGCAGTCCTGCTTTAAGCCAATCTGTGTGTTTGGATGGGTTTTTAAAAACAAAGTTATTAAACCATCACTATTTGGCATTAAACCCGTGATCTGGTCCCATTACATGCTGGGGACACAAATATTAAATCACTGGGCAGAGCCACTGCTGATTTCCAGTGGAACAGGACTTGTGTAGGATTTTAAACAGGTTTATTTTGGCTCTTTGGGGCTTGGCATCACGTCTGAGGTCAGGAAGAGTGAGCAACCACTGCCAAACCAGCACTGCTCCTCACAGGGAGGACAAAAGAACAATCCAGGGGGATTTATGGGCACTGCTGGAAAATCTCTGCACTCTGCCACACCATCATAACTCACCCAGAGGCACACACCCCACCTCCCTTATTTCAGACACCAATTTGTCTTTTCCCATCACAGAACAGCTGAGGAAGGAAGGGAACACTGTCACACATCTTTGGGGTCCCTAAATCCGAAAGGGAAGAGAAAGAAGAGAAGAGAAGAGAAAGAGAGAGAAGAGAAGAGAAGAGAAGAGAAGAGAAGAGAAGAGAAGAGAAGAGAAGAGAAGAGAAGAGAAGAGAAGAGAAGAGAAGAGAAGAGAAGAGAAGAGAAGAGAAGAGAAGAGAAGAGAAGAGAAGAGAAGAGAAGAGAAGAGAAGAGAAGAGAAGAGAAGAGAAGAGAAGAGAAGAGAAGAGAAGAGAAGAGAAGAGAAGAGAAGAGAAGAGAAGAGAAGAGAAGAGAAGAGAAGAGAAGAGAAGAGAAGAGAAGAGAAGAGAAAAGAGAAGCAAACAGCCCAACACCAAGAGGCACAAGCCAGCCCAGGCACTGCTCTGCTCCCCACACTCCCAAACAGGAATTAATGCCCTGGAACTCCAGTGCCTGCTTTATGCAGCCGAGCTCCTCTAACACAACAGCAATAAAGAGTTATTCTGCTCCTTAATGGGCTCTCTCCTCTGCCACGGCTGCTGAGCTGCTCCTCTTTGAGTACTTTTATTATCTCCATGTGATAGCAGTGACTGGAGCGAGGAGCTGCCTTTGATGGGACTTTAAAAACCTCAGGGGGGAAAACCCAGCGATTTCTGAAGCCAGCCAACACCAAAACCAAGAGAGATGGGCTGGGAAAGAGCCTCCAGCTGGCCAGGACAGATGGATTTGATGGTTCTGGAACAGTGGGAGCAGTGAGCTCAGCCCCTGGGGACAGCACCCATGGGTGTGGAAGTGTTCAGGGCACTGGGTGAGTGTTTGAGTGAATTCAGGGCTCCAGCAGGTGACAGGGGTGAGAGGGACACACTCAGCAAAGCCCAGCAGCTCAGGGCATGTGCAGCCACCAAGGCAAGGGCATGGCCTGGAAGAGGCTCTGGGTGCCATAAAACAACAACATCCTGTAAATTCTGGGGATTCACCACGGGCTGTGCCTGCTGTGAGCCCAGCCCAGCTCCCTGGGAGCCACCCTGTGCCCAGGGACAAGCATCCCCTGCTCTGGGGCAAGGACAAGCCATCCCACAGGAGGTTTTGGAGAGATGCTGCCTCTGCAGACATCTGTGCCAGAGAGAATGAGGCAGGAGAGGCAGGGAAATCACATCTTTGTTCACCCAGCATGGGACTGGGCAGGGCAGAGCTGGTGCTGTGGCAAAGTGCCTGGGTGAGGATGAGTGGAGGATGAGGAGGGGACAAGAGAGTCCCAGGATCTGCTCCTGAACAGGAAAAAAACCCCAAATACTCAGCTAGAGGTGAGGGTGAGTGGCCATCATCATCATCATCATCATCATCATCTCCTCCTCCTCCCTTCCCACATCTCCACCTACCCTGGCTCAGCTTGGCCCCAGCAATTTGCCCAGAACTTGCCAGTGACAGAAAGGAAGGAAAATCAATCCTTTTGATACCCAAAACTCATTTCTGGGAGAAGCTTTGGCAGCTTTGGAGGCTGATTTGGGAATGAGGCACCGTGTGGGGTTTCAGGTGACCCCAGCCCATCTCACATTTCTGTGCATTAATTCAATATTAAACCAAACTAATTCAATATTAAACCAAACTAATTCAATATTAAACAAAACTATTCCAGCAACACGTGGAACTGAAACCAGGGATCAGAGGGGTGTGGGCTTGATCCTCCATGGCACTCCATGAAAAAAAAAAAGGAGAAAAAAAGGAGAAAAAAAGGAGAAAAAAGGAGAAAAAAAGGAGAAAAAAAGGAGAAAAAAAGGAGAAAAAAAGGAGAAAAAAAGGAGAAAAAAGGAGAAAAAAAGGAGAAAAAAAGGAGAAAAAAAGGAGAAAAAAAGGAGAAAAAAAGGAGAAAAAAGGAGATCCAGCCAGACTGATTTAGCAGAGGAATTCTCCTATCCAGAAGAATTCCTGCACAGGTTTCTGAAGGTGGAGGGGAAGGATGCAATGTTTAGCACATGTTCTTGAGGGTTTAAATTGTACTTGCACATTTCCACCCCTGTGACTCCCAAGGCCTTTTGGAGAGCTGTCCTTGCATTTCTGTCCCTCTGGAAATAATTCCCTGTGTCACCCAAGGGTGCTGTGTCACCTCCCCAGTTTGGCCAGCACACTGACCCCTCACTTCTCACACAATCCCAGAGCACAGGCTGAGATTTGCTGACCTGTAAAGCACAAATCAGACCAATTCTGCCTTTGCTCAGAGCAATAATGAAATATATTTGGGCACAGGGAGCAGCAGGGAGAAGAAACTAATAAGAGCTTCAGTTTTTATTGCAGCTGGGATTTCAGCACCCTCCCAGAGGATTCCCAGAAAGGCCTGAGCTGGGGGCTGCTGCTTCCCCCCACATTAAACACATCACAAAATTACCTCTTTAAAAAAAAGTCCCTGTAACTGGAGAGGGCTTTGTGATGGTTACAAAAGCAGTGTGTCCTTTGGGAAAGGAGGGTAATGAGGCTGGAGAACTGCAAATTAAAGGGGGGGAAAAGCCACAAACAAACTCCAGGCTCAGGTGAGCACAGCTCCATCAGCACTGCCTGTCCACACCCCTGTGCTCTGCCCAGCCCCTTCCCCCTGCCCTAATAGCCATTCCCTAATGAACTGGCAGGATGCTGAGCAGGGCTGGAACGTGGGAGGGTGAGGAACAGGACCGTGGGTGCTGATGGCTGCTGAAAGCCACCAAGCTGTGCTGGGCACTTGGCCCAAAAAGAGGGGAAAAGGCAAAAAAGAAATCCCCCTAAAACCACTAATTAGCTGCAAATAGATTTACACAGGCTGTGTGTAAAGCTGCCACAAAGACACCTGGAGCACCAGCAGGGTCATTCCAGCATTCAGAGCAGAACTCTTGGTGCCTCTGTGATTCCAAGGCCTGGCCATGATGCTCTGGATGGATCTCTGCAGGTTTGGAGAGCCCAGGAAAGGCTCAGAGCTCACCCCAGGCTGAGCAGGGTGGTTATAATTATCATATCTGTGCTTTCCATGGATGTAAGCACCAGGAATACTCAGGGGAAAGAGCCCTGACCCCACAGCACTGATGCAAAAGGTTGGGATGGCCAAAGAACCCCAAAAACAGCTCCAGTATTTGTCTTACACCATGGAGAACACCAGAGAACTAGAGAACTTTGTCCAGAAATCAGCTGTTCCTGCTAAATATTTGAATTCAGGCAGATCTAATGAAGTTTACTCCCCAAACTGTGGCTCAGCTGCTCCACAGCCTCATCCCCTCCTGGTGCCAAAGGGCTCCAGCTCCTCCTCTGACCCCAGCCCATAACCCCAGGGTGCCTAAAGTCAGGCACTCAAACAAAAACCCTCATCCTTAACCCAAAAAGAGCCACCCTAACAAACTTCTCCTCCTGTCAGAGGCAGCTGTTCCTTAGGGATTGTTAAAAAACTGCCTCAGAAAAGGAGCAGCTCCCTTTAATTCCTGGTGGGAGGAGGTGAGACAGGAGCTTGGCTCTGCTCACAGCTGTACCCTGGAATTCTGCACTGCACTGGCACAGAAAAACTGGAATTGCTGAAAGAGCTTTGGGACAACCTGGACTAGTGGAAGGTGTCCCTGATGATGGCAGGGGTTGGACAAGATGGGTTTTAATGTCCCTCCCAAACCATTCTGTGGTTTTATCCCCCCAGGACCAGGCTGTAATCCAGCACACCCCATCACCAGCTCTACCCTGAGCTATTCCAGGTGAATTCAGCCAAGGGCTCCTTGCACAAGGAGAGGCTCTCCCGCAAAAACACCCCCTCCTCCCCCAGTATTGATTGGATTTGTGGAAACAGATGGAAAAAAACCAGCTAGTCAGATGCAAAACATGGATATCCAAACCTGCTTCCAAGAAACTGGCTTCAATCTGTATTAGGTTTAATCCCTTTTGATCAAGGCCTGGGATGTAAGCAGAAAATATCACAGATTTTCACATACCTTTGGGCTCCCATTTCCCTTTGGCTCCAGAAGGGAGCTGGGAGGTCACAGCAAAACATGTGCAGCACCAAAAAAAAAAAAAAAGAAAATGGGTTTGGGAACATTTTGCATGTGCAGGAGAAATTGGAAGCATCCATATGAAACCAATCCCCTTGCACAAAGAGTCATTTACCTATTGGGGAGAGGGAGAGCTTAAAATTCTCCTTGCCTGATTTCCTTCATCATTATTCCAGCTGCTGAAGGAAAAACAAAAAAGTGCAGCAAAGGAAAAAAAACAACACAAAATATTTAAAAGCTTTTTTTTTGTGTGTGTGTTTTGCACAGTCCCCAGTTCCTGGCAGGGTGACGGGTTTCTCCAGAGAAGTTTAAATAAATAAATAAATAAATAAATAAATAAATCCTCATAAATTAATAAATAGATAGATAGATGAATAAATAAATAAATAGATAAATAAATAGATAAATAAATAAATAAATGAAAATCCAAATAAATAAATAAATAGATAGATAAATAAATGAATGAATGAATGAATAAATAAATAAATAAGAATCCTCTCCAGTCCCAGGGCAGCAGCACTGGTGGGAGATGCCCAGGAGCAGTTGCAGAGCACGCCCAGGGTTTTGGTTTTGGAGTCACCATCCCACTGAAATGTCCCTTCCAGGGAGGCACTGCAGCTCCACACTCCAGACTGCCCAAGCCCTGGAGGCAGAGGAAGATTTTCCATTGATTCCTCAGGCTCTGAGCCCTGGATTCAGGCTCCAGCTCTACCTGAAATCATCAGCTCTGCCCCAGGGAGCCTCAGCAAAGCCAAGTCCCCCCTAAATCCCTCCTGCTTAACCATCACAAGCCCTTTGAGACCAGCTGTGTTTTACAAATCAGGAGAAAAACTCGTTTAAGCTCAAGAAATTCCTGTAATTCCAACGCACACAAAAGAGGCAGGAAGCAAACAGGAGTTTTTCAAGTTGCAGCTTTTCGAATTTGCCTGGGATTTGCTGCTTTGATTTGCCCAACAAGCTGGAGCTGCTGTGTTTGCAGGGATGGGAGACCTCTGCCACTGAAGTTTCTTTCCCTGCAGCTACACAGAGCCAGGGCTTGTAGCAGGGATCCACAGATGGAGGGGCTGCTCCAAGCTCCCTGTGAAACACTCATCTTAAAGAAATCAGGATTTAGTTAAAAGTTAGGAGAAACTGGCTTGAGACAGTTACCTGAAACTATCAATTATGTTTATTCAGCTGTGCTTGCAATGGGAAAGGATGGAACTGGTAGTTAGATCCAAAAAACCACCAAAAATTGATACCAAAAACTCATTCTCTGCAAAACTGGAGCTGCCCCCAAAGCCATTTGTATTGTCATTGATAGAAAAGGTCAGGGTGAGGAAGACTCACCTTACTTCCTCCTTTGAGACCCCTCCCCACAAAAACGAGCCCAGACTTAATTCAGAAGCCAACCACGCTGCTTAATTGCCATTCCAGCTAATTACCATGGGAAGCAGGGATGGAGGGGCTGGTATTATGAATATGTATTTGTTTGAACTTTTTAAAATAAATAACAAATAGACTCTGTGACCACCTGTGATTTTGCAGTGTGTATTAGGGACTACCCCATGCTGCTGCCCAGCACTGAATAAACATTCACTTTATAAATTTAAATTGTTACAGAGTCTTTTGTCCATCACAGTTGAGTATGGGGATTAGACCAATACTCATATTTGGTAAATCACCTGCCCAAACCAGACCCACCTGGATGAAACAGATTCACTTCCACAGCTTTGAGTTTAAAAAAAAAAAAAAAAGCAGGGAAAAAGGCCCAGATGAGAAGGAAGGTGCTCAAGATCTCAATGTGCCCATGAGCTCTGGGAACAAAAGAGCAGGACAGGGCTGGATCTCTCCTCTGCCTGCACCTCAGAACAGAGTGACACTGAGCAGAAACACTCAGGAAGAAGAACAGCAGCACAGGAAAGCAGGATGAAGTTCATTTCCTTAGCCCTAATCCTTCTGCCAGACCCGGGGGAGGAGAAGCACCCTGTAAACTTGTGGGTTTGTTGTCATTACAAACAAAATTCCCCCCAAGCCAGCCAGCTCTGAGCTGCCTCCTTGCCCCAGATCAGAACACACCAGTCAGATTTCCATTTTTCAGACACTGAGGACACTTGGACACAGAACCAAAATCTCCAGGGGCTGCTCCAGGACCCCAGAACTGCTCTCCAAACTCACACTGAGCTCCAGCTTCACCCTGCATTGTTTGCACGTACAAGGTCCTGGTTTCATGGGTAAAAAACCTTTGATAAGATCACCTCGAGCATCCTGTACCAGTTCAGGTGTGGGGGCATCAAGGAAGCAAAACTTCTCCTTTCTAAAAGCCAGGAAATTTTAGTTTAAATCATGGTTAAGCTCTCAGCCCTTCCTCCCGAGCTGGAAGAATCTCCCAAATCCCACAGAGCCACGTTCAGACGTGTAATCAATCAGGGAATCATTTACCCATCTCTGCAAGCATCCAGCAGGTCTGGAAAAACTGACAGGAACTTCAGCCCTCCAATATTGCCAATTTAGCTGCTATTACTGTCCCTTCCAGAGCTTCTCCAAGGGAAGGAGGAGTGATGCAGGCTGCCACTCATGGAGAATATTCCCACTGCTCCCTCCTCCTGTCCAGAAGATTTCACAGCAGAAACAAATCCCAATTTATCCAGGTTATTACAGCCATCACAGGAGTTCACTGCTCTTGACACAGAAAAAAAACAACAACATGCAAACCAGAATGCTCTGGTTGAACCTTTAGCTGTAGCAAGGAGAAATTCCTCTTATATTTCACCACTCATCTTCCCTGCCTGGGATGTGCCAAGATTGTGCTGCTGGCTCGACCCTTCCATCAGTGTTACCCACTTGGACACCTCAGTCACTTCCTGTCAGCCTCAAAAGTGTCACCTCTGGGTTTCCTGGAAAACAGCTGTGTCCAATTCCCAATTCCTAGAAAAAACAGGCAGCCAGCAGCAGCTAAACAGGGTGTTCAGAAGATGGAAGGTAGGGAGGAGCAGTTCAGAGCAGAGAGGAGAAATTCACAGTTCCTTTTTCTGTGAGTTTGCATCATTTTTAGGGAAAAAAAAATATATAAATATTTAAACACTTATTCTATAAGAAGAGCCACAATCATTGTTAGATATCAGAGCTCCTGATTTGTCTGTTTTGCTCCTCCTCACTACTGCCCAGTTTTCCAAGAACTGTTTGAAAAGGAAGAGAAGCTGGGAAAGCACAGCTCTAGCACGAGCTTTTCTCTTTGCAATTATTCCATGTTTGACACAATTGAATCCTCTCAAGGCTGAGCAGTGCAGCAGCAGAGCCAAGACGTCCGAGGATGCTGCTCCTCCTCTTCCCTGCCCTCCCTGAAGGAGATTAAAGGATTGGGTTTTATTTTATTACAGATTCTGCTTTGCTGGTGAAATACCTTCCAGAAATAAATGTTATTTCAGAAATAAAAAAAAGGGTTTTCCATCAATCATATCCCAAGCATAGAAACAACCCTCGCTTCCTCTCTGATTCAGTTCTCAAAATAGCAAGCCCTGAATTTCCCAAATCCACATCAAGAGGTTTCCAGACAAAACTCTGCTGTCTGGAGCAGCCTCCTAGCCCAGGGCAGGTAAATTCCTGGTCTGGGCTTTCCAAAGAGAGTGGCACATGGCACAGAGACCTCTGACACTGCTCATTAATCCCATGGCATCAATTAATGCATTTCCACCTGCAGGAAGGCAGGAGCCTGGGGCAGACAGAGCAGCAACCCACAAAGCATTTTCCAGAGATGCTCAGAAACCACCTCCCTTCCTCTCATCCTGTAACAGAGGATAAATATACCCACAAAGAGCTTTGATTTGACTGAGGAGGTTAAATTTAGTGGCTGCTCTGCCTCTGCAGACAGCACATTTACTGCTCTGGAACGTGCACTGCTCCCAGCAGACTGCAAAGAACTGCACTGAAAAAACATCCAAAATATTGGCTGTCCTGACAGGGTGGCACAGCCCTCAAATGACAGGGTGGAAGGGGAAGCTGGATGGATTTCCATGGTCAGACAAGATGATCTAAGGGTCCCTTCAGGCCTAACAAATCCATACAGCTGTAGAAAAAAAAAAAGGAAAAAATATTGTAGATTAGATCTTGTCTGTCTCCAAGAAGAAAAGGAGTCAGGCATGATGTTTTCAGGCAGTGATTTAAGGAATGTAAATAGCTTTGTCAAGGATGCTCAGGCAGATTCCCCAGCTGTGTGAGCTCAGCACCTGCAGCCAGCCAGGATGGTTGGGAGCAGCAGGAAAGCAAAGTGGGGTCTGGAGAGCCCCATCCTCACTGGGGAGGGGAGGGGAGCAGCACAGGGGTGTTTGCATCCCAAGGGAACTCCATCCCCATCCCCTGCATCCCCCAGCTCGGTGTGCAGCATCACAGCAGCTCCCAGAGTGTCACCAGCTGTTTATCAGCTGCTAAAAACGCCTTTAAAAATTAATAGGAACAGATTGAGCAAGTGTGGAACACGCAGCCAGCAGAGGCGTTGAGGGATTTCGACAGGAGACGTTCAAATGGAGCGGGATGGGAAGAGCCAGCCTTGGTACAGGAGAGAAAATGCCAAAAATACAACAAACACACTCCACACATCATCACACAGGGAAATGTGGCTTGAACCACCTCATCCCAGCCCTTTAATCAGATTTTGGAGAGCAAGAGCACTGCACTGTGAGCAGCCTGGGGTTGTAGGGAGAGGGAAAAAATGGGATTTATCCATGTGCTCATCTCCCACCAGCACAGCCCCTGATGGCTCCAAGGGCCCAGGTTTAACACACAATGTTGATAAAGGTCACCAAGATGGATGAGAGTCCTTGACAACACCCTGTGCAGGAGGGAATGAGGGTCCCAGCAGCCACAAAGGGAAAAAAAGTAAAAAAAGGAACAGGAATTGCTGGTGCCAGCAGGGCAGAGTTATCAATAAATGTCAACAGCCAAAACTTCATCCCAAAGGCCACTGATGCAAATCAGAGAAAAAACTGCTGGAGCTCAGCTATGAGCAGGACAGCCCCAGAGGGTCAGGGAAAAAATCCTCCCTGGAGCTCCTGTCCAGAACAAAGAGATTTTGTCATCAAACAGGTAAAACTGGTTCAATGGAGCTCCTGGAAATGCCTGACAAGTATTTACTTGTGGGAAGGGAACAGGAAGCTGGGGTTTGTTCTTAGCTGGCTCTCTTGGCATTTTTTAACTGCCAGGAAGAGAACATTAAAATCTTACTGACTTTACAACCAGCAGCACTGAGTTAGGGCATTTTACAAAGTACAAAATCCCCAAAAAAATGCCAGGTCAGGGTGAGCCCCTGCTCAGGTGCCTCATGTGAGGCAGGAAAATCCACACTGCAAATAACAGCGTGTGCCTGATGGCAGCAATGTGTGAATTCCCAGAGGAAAAGCTCAGCCTGGTGTAAAACTCAGAACTGAGGAGTGGGACAGAGAAAAGAGAAAGAGCTTTCTGCTCTGATCAGTACTGAGGAGCATTTTGGTTTTGTCTACTGGAAAAAGGCAGTGAATATTTCCTGTATGTCCACAAACAAACAACATATTTTCTAATTTTTGATTTTTAAAAAGCCCCAAAAAATCCCTGAAAATTGAGTTGTAATGACTTTTCCCCCATCTGCTGTTTTTTGTTCCAAACAATTTTTATTTTTTTCCATGCCATGTTTTGGCCAGATGTAGATGATGTGCTCGGACTGCAGAAAAGAGCATTTGATAGCATTACCAAGAGATAACCAGCTCAGGCCAAGCCTTGCAAAAGAAAAACCTTTTATTTCCCACCAGGCCCTCTGCTCCTCACGGCTTCCTCTCCTCAGCCAGCTGAGCGAGCCTTGAATACAGGAATTGCACATTACAATACAGAATGTGATAAAAGGTATCTGGATGGGGCAGTGATCCTTATCTCTGTGTGAGATATTCTGCTAATGGGCAGAATTGAAACCAGGCAGGGCATTGTTCTTTATCTTTTCACAACCCAGCAATGCCCAGGCTGCCCTCTGCTAACAGAGGTCCCACTTCTGTGGGATGTATTTTCATAAAATGCTTCATTCTGCTGCAGACATGGACTGTGATCAGCAATAAATGTTTGCAGGGTAGGAGGTGGTGCTGCTGATATCTGTGAAGTTCTGGATAAGAGTCCCAAAATAATTCAGTGTTTATAAGACCTCCATCCATCCAAGCTATTTACATTGGAATGCCTCCATTAGAAAACATGATCCCAGCTTGCTGCCTCTCACCCTAAAACACCAGTGGGAGTGGGTCTGAGCCAGTTCATCCCAGTTTGCCCCCAGTTTATCCCAGTTTGCCCAGCCCTGGCAGCAGCACGTGCTGTGTGTGGAATTCTGCTCCTGTGAAATCCAGGATCTCTTCATGTCCCCATGCCAGACCAAGGGGTCACAGCTCCATCAGAAGATGCTCCCATGGTGCATGAGCAGAGGATGGAACATGTCTGAGGCAATCAGGCACACACAGAGCTGGAGATGCTTCCCTGGATGTCTTCACTCCCTCCTGGCCCTGCAAGGGGTGATCTCTGTGCTTGGCCAGAGATCCCCAGGGATGTTCTGACAGGAATTCCCTTCAGGGACTGTGTGCTGCCTGCTGGGGGTGGTGGCACTGTCACCTCCCCTCCAGTGACTCCAGCAGAGCTACTGGGAGCAATCTCCCTGCTCCCGTGTCAAGCCAATCACTTTATTATATAATTGATGTAAATTAATTAAACATCCAGCCCCTCTCTTGCCCCTGGCAGCGTTTCCAGCAGCTTTTGCCCTGACAAAGGGTCCCAGATGGGCTCCAGGTCCCAGCTCTGCTCTGGACCCTGAGAAGGGCTCTCAAGTGCCCTTGGCCCCTGCCCTGCCTTTGCTTTGCTCCATCCCACACAAGAACCTTCTCCTGCCCTTCCTGAGAAACCAGAGCACCTTCCAGGGGGAGAGATAAAGGAGCCACAGCACAAACCCAGGGGCTCTCCCAACCCCACACCCTGGCAAAGGGCCCCAAACTGTGCTGGGTTTCATCCCCAACACAGATGCACATCCCAAAGCTTAGGAGAGAATTTTAAACAAAATATCAGGAGAGGAAGCCCAGCCATGCCCATCATGAATCCCACAAAGCAAGCTGGCATCCTAAACATCATCTCCCCAGTGATCCCAGAGAGCCCAGTTCTGTCCCCAGTGCTGTCCCCAGTGCTGTTCCCATTTCTGCTCCCAGTGTTGCTCCCAGTTCTGTTCCCTTGCTGTCCCCAGTTCTGTTCCCATTGCTGTCCCCATTCCTGTTCCCAGTTTGTCCCCATTGCTGTCCCCAGTTCTATTCCCAGTTCTGTCCCCATTGCTGTCCCCAGTTTTTTCCCCATTTCTGTCCCATTGCTGTCCCCATTTCTGTTCCCATTTCTGTTCCCAGTGCTGTCCTCATTTCTGTCCCCATTGCTGCTCCCAGTTTGTCCCCATTGCTGTCCCCATGCTGTCCCCAGTTTTGTTCCCAGTTCTGTTCCTATTGCTGCTCCCAGTTTGTCCCCATTGCTGTTCCCATTGCTGTCCCCAGTTCTGTTCCCATTGCTGTCCCCATTTCTATCCCCAGTTTTGTCCCCAGTGCTGTCCCCAGTGCTGTCCCCAGTGCTGTCCCCAGCAGGACTCAGCCCTGTGCCAGTCCCCATCTCTCCTCTCTGGGTCCTGGCCCTGCCAGCACATCTGTGCTGTGCCTTTCTTTGCCTGAGGCCACATCTGTCCCCAGAGCTGCTCCTGCGCTGCACGGTGCCATTAGGAAAAACTTCAGATAAATACAATTACAAATAAAGAAATAACACAGAGCAACCTGTGAAGTGAACAGCTGGGGTGTTCCATGCCTGTTGTCACTGAGATTTTAACTTCACAGCATTTCCCCAGCCGGGCACACATGAGTCACTGGTGAATCTGCATTTGGGATGTAAAATATGGAGAGCTCTCCCCTTCCCAAACCCCTTCTAAAGCTGCATGACACTCAGAAAACAGAGTGGGAACGATAAGCTTTGATGGGGAGAAGCTATGCAGAGAAAGGGCCAGAACTGCATTAAACTATATTAAAAAGGCAGCACGGAAAGCAGTTCAAACAGCTCCCTGTAAAGCAGCTCAGCTCTCTGGGGCTCTGTTTAACAGACATCCTTTTATTAGAAAAAGTCGCTGAAGATGGCTGTTTAGCACTTCCAATAAAGGAGAGGTGGATGGAGATGGAGGTTGTTTTTTTTCCCATTAAGATTACAGAAGGGTCTGGGGCTGAAAGAAAGGGAAAACCTCCAGATTCAGGGTTTTGTTTCTGCCCCGTTCATGAATGCACCAAGATGTGAATTAATCACAGGATGGGGGGGGTTCTCTGGTTTGGAGGGTCCACCAGACATCCAAGAAACTAAGGAATAAGTGCTTGGATGATGGAAATGAAGAAGGAAATGCCAAAAAATAAAAGGTGATGAAAAGAGAGCCCAGCACCTCCCCTGCCCCACACACACCCCTCTGGCACAGCTGGACACAGCTGGCACATGGGGTGAAGAACACGACGTCTTTCATCCCAAAAACCCTCAAACTGGAATGCCAGAGCTTGGCAGAACCCTCCAGCTGCACCATTTTGCAGAAAAATATTCAATTTTATGAGCTCCACAGCCAGTCAAGGGCAGGAATTGCAGCAAGCAAGGAAGGAACATCTTCCCTGGGAGAGGCAGGCAGAACTGGGGGATCCAGCAAGTGGGAGCTACCAGTAAAAATCCTTCCCTGCTCCTTCCTGCTAAAACCTTGGCTCTGCTCCAATTTTCTCACTGTGGCATGTTATTAATGCTCATTATCATCAAAATCTTGGAGTGCAAGTAGAATCGGGTTTGTTTTCCACCCAGCCTTGTGCTTCCCCCATCTCAAATCCCAGCACAGCGAAGAGAGGGGGCAAATTCCAGGGAAAAAAAAATATCTAAAGGATTAGGGAATAACCTTGGAAAGACCATGGGATGGCAACACCAACTTCCCACCCCAGTTTTAAATTAGGACATTAAAAATGATGCAAAATTGCTTTTGGTACCAGAGAGGGATGAGCAGGGAGGCCAGCTGGCTTTAACCAGCTGATGTTTTCTCCACACACCCCTGTCTCCAGGGCTGACCTCAGATTTGTTGCATTATCTAAGCTCAAACATGGTTAAAACAGGCTGGAGATTTTAATACCAGTCCCACTGCCTGGCTTTTCCTGCTTTGAGTATGAAGAGAATGGGAGTTGAGAAAGGAAAAAATAGCCCTGATAAAAATAACATTAAAAATGCTCCTATTTGGGCCCTCAGGCCTGCAGAGAAAGATGTTTCATTATCCAAGTCTAAGAAATTAATTATGCTTTAATCATTTTTTTTGCACTAAAAAAGGCAAGGCTATTTGAAGGGGAACCCTGAGCCAAGCTCCACTCCTTGTTCATCTCATCCAGGATCCAGCCCAGGGCTCATGGGACCATCTGGGATCACCCCCTGGACCAGCTCTGCACCCCAATCCATAAATAACTCCCTTAATAAACATCAGCACTCCCTGTGTGCAGGCAGCAGCCCAAATCATCCCTCTCCCCCTCCAAACCAGGCAAGATCCTCGTTTTAGGCCCCAAAAAAATCAACTTATTATCAGTTTGAAGGGGGATGAGACAAGTTTGGCATCAGATGCATGAGTTCAGCATCAGAGGCAGCAGCTGCCCCCCATCCCTGGTGTCCCTGGGAGCCCCCCAGGCCTTGGGGAAGGTTCCAGAGCCTCCCTCACCCCATCCCTCGCCCCATCCCTCGCCTGGATTCCAGTCTGGTTTCCATAGAAACAGGTGGATGGCACACAGGAGCTAAATCTTATTTACTGAGTTAAAGAAAAGGGCTGCACGAGCTGTAATTTAGTCCTGGGGGTAAATGGGACGTTATGAGGAATGCAAAGATTTCCAGGATGGTGAAGGAGGTGGCTTTGCACTGCTGGCTTTTCCTTTAACATCAATTATTAGAGTGGGATTGACATAAATCAATGCACACTGCCTTTAAAAACTTCCACTGCCCAAATTTCCTAATAGATACTTACACATAATTTTTTTATTAAATGCTAGTGGGTTTGGGAAGATTATTTATTCTCCCCCAACCAGAAATAATCCCATAAACAAATGAGGAAATCTACATTTAGTAACAGGTTCTGCCTTGGCCATAACCATCATTTAAAGCAAGTTTCATGACCTCAAGTCCAAAAAGATGTTCTCAAACTGCAAGATTTCACTTTTTTTCTCCAACAGATCTATTTAGACCAGAATTTCTGTAACAAACCACTTCTGGACACCTGAGGGAAAAGCTGTTTGTAAAACATTTAATTTTGGCTGCTCTCTGCTAAGGAGGAGAGTTCCTTATGTGCCCCTCAAATCACACACACAAAACCTGTCAATGCTTTGAATATTAAGATTTATAGGTTGGAGATATCCCTCAAATCACTCTGCCTTGCCCTGCACAATGGCAGGGCTGGAATATGTATGATTTGGGATGAATAATACATGATGGCACTGTAAATGCAGTCCCAGCTGAGCAGGAGCTCTGCAGCAAGGAGCCAGGAAAGGTTTGTGGGACCACACTGAGCTGGCTGCAGGGAGCATTTATCTCTTTGCTAACGAAGGGAGCTGCTGCTCCAGCCTGGAAAAGGGGCTGGGAAATCCTAATTAATGAATGGTATTCAAACCCCAGCACGTCACTCTGGGTGACAGCCCCATCAGAGAGAGCCTGGGGCTCATCCAGCCCTGGCTGCTGGGAAAAGATCAGTTTAAAATAAATGAAAATATTCCCTTAAGGGTGGGACATCATGTGAGGAGAGGGCACTGAATAAAGGGCACCAGCAAAATTTGGGGAGGGATTGTGTTTAATCTCCTTTGACTGGGTTTAGCTATCCTGCAAAAGGCACCAATTTGGGGGGACAGAGCCCAGCCCTGTCCCCAGGATGTGCCACATTCTCCTGTCACAGCATCCATCCCATCACAACCAGCAACCAGAGCAGCCCCTTCCCACCCCAGCATTTCCCTGTGCTGGACCAGCCTCACAGCCCAGGCTGGACATTCCAAATTGTTCTTTTTAAATGACCATGGGAGTGGCTTTTCAAGGCAGCCTGACAGCAGCATCTGATGTTTTCTCATTAGCTGAGCTGGGATGACATTGCTCATGGCTCTGCCAGGGCAATAAAGGAACCAGCCACCAAACAAAGCAAAAATCAATATGGATGAGTGTAATATTTTTCATAATGTCTTTATTGTGCACAGCCTTCCTCATGCAGCTATTCATAGACATTTTCCCTCTTTTTTTTTTCCCAGGGAATGAAATGATGGGAAATGTTCTTATTCCACACCAGAAAACCCAACACTGATTCATCACCCCTGAAGAATTTATAGATTAAACCCAAACATGAGCAGATGAAACCAAACACCCAGCCACACTGCTGGAGCTGATTTTTCAGAACCATCCTGCTGGTGACACTGGGGACATCCAGTGGCACTGTGTCCCCCCAGGGCTGGGAGCAGGAAACAGGGCAGAGCCCCTGGATGCTCGTGGAAGGAGCAGAGGAAGAGGAACCACACTCCAACAGGAAACACTGCAAGCAAACACAGCAGAGCCACATTTCCAAAAGCATCCTCTCCATGGCAGCTGTGACCCCAAATGACAAGCACTGAAGGGAGGGGGGAATTGGGAGCTCTGGGGGTGAAGGTTCCAGGCTGGGAGCACAAGGGAATTTCAGCACAAACTGGGATCTCCATCAAGGATCATCCCACCCTAAAAGAGCTGCCATGAAGGGAGGAAGAGGGAAAAACTTCCAGGTTTCCAATTCTCAGCCAGCACCTCCCTTGAGCCTGGCTTTGGGGCTGTGCACCTTCCTTGAGCCTGGCTTTGGGGCTGTGCACCTCCCTTGAGCCTGGCTTTGGGAGTGTGCACCTTCCCTTGAGCCTGGCTTTGGGACTGTGTACTCCCTTGAGCCTGGCTTTGGGGCTGTGAATCTCCCTGCAGTCTGGCTTTGGGGCTGTGCACCTTCCCTTGAGCCTGGCTTTGGGGCTGTGCATGTCCCTTGAGCCTGGCTTTGGGGCTGTGCATGTCCCTTGAGCCTGGCTTTGGGGCTGTGCCCATCCCTTGAGCCTGGCTTTAGGGCTGTGCACCTCCCTTGAGCCTGGCTTTAGGGCTGTGCACCTCCCTTGAGCCTGGCTTTGGGGCTGTGCACCTCCCTGCAGCTCTGCCCTGCCCTGCTTGGCACCAGCAGCAGGATCAGCCCAATTTTCATTTATTTATTGCCAACAGGTGCTGCAGGATAAGCAGCAGTTGTGGAAACAACAAAATTCCCACCCAAAAAAAGCACTGAATGCACTGCCAGGGCAATGTCCCCTTTGCTGCCAGGGAATGCCACCATGCCAAGCAGGATCAAAGTCTCCTGATCTCAATTAGGTACAGCAAAAACGACCTTAATTACCCACCCTGAGCAAACACCTCCCCAAGTCTGGAGCCAGCTCTGATTCCAGGCTTTGTGTGTGGCAAACCTGGGCACAAAGGTGAAGCCACTGCCAGGCAGTGAGAGCTTTGATGCAAAGCTCTTTTCTGGTGCCAACTTACCTGCCCAGGCTCAAAAAGTCAGTGCCACCCTCTTCTGTCCCCTGTGTCACCTCCTGACAGCCCCACTCCAACTGCTTTGATATTCAGAGCAAATCTTTCACAAAGTCCTTCAATCCACGTGGCTAATCCCACCATCCAAAGGCACCTGGACACCTCAGGGCACCTGGCTGGATGCACAAAGGGCTCTTTTCATTTTAAAATATCCAGTTCTGCTGCTGCAAGGCTGAGCTTGCCTGCAAAGGAACCCAATGCCCAGCACCAGGGACCAGACACACTTTGCTGCTGCCATCTGATTTTAATTGGTCCCAATCATGGCACAGCTGATTGTCTCCAGAGCATCCATGCAGGAAAATCATGGCTTTTTTCCAAGCAGCTGGTTGGGTTTTGGTACCTCCACCAGGGGTTTTGAGTTTAATATAAAGGAGAAAAGGAAAATAAAAGATTCCTGTGTGGCTTTGCTGGTGGTGAGTAAGCAAAAACCATTGATGAAAAATGAGCAATGAGAAGAGGAAGCGCCTCTGTGCTCCACAAACAGCTCAGGACACAATGGTTTGTACTGTGGATAAATGCAAAACAGGGAAATGAATGAGCTCTCCTTGGACACTGGCCTAAGCCAAAGGATGGCAGGATGGAAGCAGCACTGCAGGAAGGGACCCTCTGACCTAACCAGCAATGAGAAGATAACAAGGAGAAGGGTGGAAAAGAAGATTTTACCTGGCTCAGAAGGAATCAGGCTCTGCTGGAGATTCCCAGCCTGGCTCCCAGAGCTGCTGCCTCTGCTCTGGCACCAGTGGGACATGAGAAATTTCACCCTGGCAGGGTGGGCAGGGCTGGCACAGGTGCCCAGAGATGCTGTGGCTGCTCCTGGATCCCTGGAAATGCCCAAGGCCAGGCTGGATGGAGCTTGGGACAGTGGGAGGTGTGCAGGAGGGGGTGGAGCTGGATGAGCTTTGAGATCCCCTCCAACCCAAACTGCTCTGTGACCCTGCCCACCTTTAGCACTGATACTCCCACCAACCCTCCCAAAAAAAAGGATTAACAAAACCTTTACCAAAACCCCCCAGAGCCCCTGCAAACAATGCCATTTCCCAAATGGAAAAGCCAAAATCCAAAACCCAGCAGAGCAATGTGCCCAAGAGGAAAAGCAGCAGGATGATGGATCCCAAAAAAAGGATTAACAAAACCTTTACCAAAACCCCACAGAGCCCCTGCAAACAATGCCATTTCCCAAATGGAAAAGCCAAAGTCCAAAAGCCAGCAGAGCAATGTGCCCAAGAGGAAAAGCAGCAGGATGATGAATCCCAAAAAAGGATTAACAAAACCTTTACCAAAACACCCAGAGCCCCTGCAAACAATGCCATTTCCCAAATGGAAAAGCCAAAATCAAAAAACCCAGCAGAGCAATGTGCCCAAGAGGAAAAGCAGCAGGAGATGCCTGGGCTGTGCTCTGCACGTGTCCTGCCACAAGCCCCAGAGCAGGGAGGAAGCCAAGCCAGGCTGGAGCAGCCAAGAAAAACTGAGCTGTATTTATATCCAAAGCATTGAGCAGCAGGTAGGAAAGCAGAGATCCAGCACAGCTGTGTGCAAAGGGGAAATGGGGGTTATCCATGGCCATGTTTTTAAGGAATATTTGGTGTATTCAGAGCTTTGCAGTGAGTGGTCCATGGCTCAGAGCAGGCAGCTCTGTGCATCCATGCCAGGCAAAAAGGGAAATAAAGTTGAAAATCACACACAGCCTGTTATTTTCCCCTGTGCCCTCACCCAGATTCCCTCTGGGAAAACACAACTGTTCATTTATTGCATCAGCAGGTCTGGGGGAAGAGACTCACAGAGGTTGGGGAAGATTTATCTTTGGGGATTGACCCTTCAGCATCACCCCAAACCCAGCACACAGCCAGGACCCCAGGGCTGTCACTGCTGCAGAAATCTCCAAGGGAAAGTGGGGATGGAAAGAGTTTTAACTCCTTGGAAAAAGGAAAAAGAAACGTGGAATAAAATAGAGTTGAGGCTCCAGAGCACAGCTCAGCTCCCTGCACAAACACATCCTGTGGCCAGGGCTTTTCATGTGCTGCCAGGGAGATAAAGGGAATTCCTGCTGGCTGGGGCGAGGCAGGGCTGGCACCAGGACAGCAGGACAGGGCACAGCAGCCACCAACCCTGGGGGACACAGCTTTGGGGACAGCCTCACACCACCCCTGCTCCAGATGGGCCATGGAAAAAGCACAGAGAGCTGAGCCCTGCCTGGAATTGCTGTGTGAAGGAAAACACAGAGGAAAGTCAGGGGATCAGCAGGGGACAGCAGGGACAGGCAAGGACAGCACCCTGCTGTGGGTACTCCAGTTTTTGGGATGGATCCATGGCCAAATCCTTGTGCCAGAGCCAGGAATCACAGTTCTGCCCAGGGATGGTTTGGGAAAGGGTCTGGCAGAGCTCAGCTCAGCTCCTGGGGGCTCAGCCCAAGGGCAGCATCACCCCTCAGAGCTCCCTGCTCATCCCTGCACAAAAAACAGCTGGGAGATGAGGGGTTTGGGTCTGGGAACAGCATCTGAGGGAGGCAGGGCTGGGGGAGTGAAGGGGGCACAAAGATGGGAAAGGCTGCAGAGACTGGGGGTGTTCAATCTTAGAAAGTTTCTCTCCAGGATTTACCTCAAAGTAGCTAATCTGCTCTAACAGGAGTAAACCAGAGTGATGTCACCAGCTCCATCTGCTTCAAATTTGCTCTAAGCTTTAAATCTCCCTAATTATTTTTTTTAAAAAAGAGAGAGGAAAAAAAAAACCCACCAACATTTGCTAAATGACCCAAAGCCAAGCAAACATCCCCACACAGACACAAAATGCTTTTCTTTCAGCTCAAAACATTGGCACTGGGGAGCTCAAAGGAGTTGTAGAAGGTTGTAAAAAGCAGCAGGGTGGGAATGGCAGAGGAAGGGGCACGGTGACAACCTGCAGGTTTGGGAGGTGGCCACCCAGCCCTGGGGGCCACAGCAGGGACTGGTGCTGATGCTCTCTGCTCCTGCTGGCCTTTGAATGGCTGTGCAAATGGAAAATCCCATGAAGGGTGACATCACATCACGCTGTCACCTCCTGGGAGGTTTGCTGTCAGGTCAGAAATATTTTTTTTCCAGTGAGCTCTTGAACAGAAGTGAGAGTGGCTCGCAGTTAAGGTCATGGTGTGCCCCAGCACTGCAGCCAGGAAAAGCTTTGGGAAATTTGGGATTCCCCCAGGAGCACCCCTGGGAGGAGAATCAGCCCAGCAGGAGCTGGCAGAGCTCAGGGTGAGGAGCTGGATTGATCCCCTGCCCTGGGGAGGGGGCTGAAAGCCAATGGGTACCATGTCCAGAGCCTGAAGAACACAAAAAAACCAAATATTTGTAACAGACACAATCCCTGTGCAAACAGGAACATCTCACCCATCACTGAGGAGAGCCTGCCCTGAAAGCAAATCCCATCCCTCCCTGCCTGCTTTCCCCTTTTCCCCACCCTCATCATCCTCCTGCTGAGGAGCCACCCTGGTGTTTGCTCCAATTCATGGCAGGTCAAACCAATGCTGGGAAACACCAGCTAAAATAAGGAATTTCTCTCTTCCCTCATGCCCCTCAACTGCACCCTGAGAGTGCTGCTCACACACTGAGCCCTCCCAAACAACCCCAAATTTGTGGTTTCACAGCCTGAGCCAAGAGATCTCCTAGCTCAGAGCTGCTGGAGCATCAACATTCTCCAAAAAACTCAGTGTGGGGGTTTGTTTCCTTAAATCACAAACAATTCCAGGTCCTTAGCTTCCTAAAAATGTAGACCTGTACAGTTTTTTAATTGAATTTATCAAGGATAACCTGTATTTCAGCAGCTGGTTCTTGTCCCCAGATGAAAGCTCCTTTCCCAAGCTAATCTGGGCAGCAGCACTATTGGGATACAGGGCTGCTGCTTTAATATCCCAACTCACACAACTCCTTGAGATTTGATTTACAACTACAGCAGAAAACCTTACTAGAATCAAAAACTAATTTTAGACTCAGGAGGGGGAAAAAAAAAAAATTGACATCTTCTAGATCACACACCGTGGCTGTGAATCCATTTCCATTTTGTGCCCCTGGTGCTGCTGCTTCCAGCCTGGGTGAATAAATGCCAGGAGTAATGAGTTTGGAAACAACCAGTAACAAAGAAATGACAGTCACTAAAAAAATCCTCCTGCCAGGAAAACCCCAAGTGCAGATTAAAGCAATTACCAAAACCCAAGTGATGAGGCAGGAATTTGAACAAGGAGCTGCATTTCGTCTTTTTTTTTTGGTCTATTTTAATTTCCCTCTCCAAACAAAGCCAGGGGAAGATGCTCAGTGCTCTCCTCCTCAGCAAATGCTGCTCATTGTTGGAGGGGAGATGAGCTGAGCAGCAATTTTGGGTGTGGGTGATGGGTGTCCCAGGGGTTTGAGGCAGGGAAGGCTCTTGGAAAGCAGGAGAGGGATGAGGATGAGGAGGGAAGGGCTGGACATGGAAAGGAACAGGAGATAACAAACACACTCAGCAAACTGCATTATCCTGCAGGATTTCTCTTCCATCTGGCTGCTTCTGCCCTGTGCTGCTGCAGTTTGAAGATTCCCCTCACCAAAGGTGTCTCATCCCCCTCAAAGTTTGGGTTTTTTGGGTTTTGAGGCTGGAAAACGTCATTTCACAGCCAAATCCAGCTGGAGAAAAACCACAGCAGCACTGGAGATGCCACAAGGAATCTCCTTTTTCACTGCAGTGGACAAGGATTTCTGCATCACCACGGGCACAGCCAGCTGAGAAACACAACTTGCCCCAAAAAACCTGAAAAACCATCCAAGAGTGACCTCCTGTGTGCAGCCAGCCCTGCACAAGGCCTGGCTGTCACCAGCAAGATGCTTTCAGTGCCATCTGCTCTTCTTTGGAAGCCTCAGACAAAACTCTTTGTTTTCAAACCTGTGCTCCTCAAGGCATCTCCTGGTGCTTGGGTTGCTGTTATTTGTTCCAGGCCCCTTCACAGGAGATTTGCACTCACAAAGAGCTTGGGGATGCTCGAGGATGAATCAAGGGGATGTAAAATCATTTCTTTTTACCATTAACAAAGATGAAAAGCCAAGCACCAAGTCTGGCTGACAGCAAAGCTCTCAGGACCCCGCCAGACATTGCTTCACTCCAAGGAAACACTGAGATAAAATAGAATAAACTCACAAAAAAGGGGAAATCCTGCATGAAATGAGTGCCCCAGGTGAGATCTCACACCTCCCCTCAGCTTCACAGACACACCTGGGATCAAAACCCTCCCTGGCTGAGGACATTTCCAGAGGCACATGTGGGGATTTTTTGGGGTCATTTCTGTCAAGTTTCCAAAGAATTTGGCAGCAGCCAAGAATCCCAACAGCCCCTGATAAGGAGTGATCCTCTGACCACTGGAATCGCTTGATGTATGGAACTAATTTGAATTTCTGTATCAGAAATGCAAATTCAGCCCTGGGGCCATTCTCCTGCATGTGGCTGCTGGCACACACGTGCTCCAGAGGTGAGTTATATGGAAAATAAAAGCCAAACTAATTACTGGTCCCAGGCACTGAAGCTTTTGTTACAGTTCAGAAGGGAAGGGAACAAAAGGCTGGTATGAAAACCCACCAGGGTGACTGGGATGTGTCCTTCCATTAAGAAAAGCCAGGCTAAGACAGATCTCCTGCATTCAGGGCAGTGAAAGGCAGTGCCAGGTCCCATCTGTCCTTGTCTGGCACTGTGTCCATGATGGGGGATGCTGGATGGGAGGGGTGGGTGCCAGGGCAGCAACTCTCCAAACCACCCAGTGATTCCTCACACCACAGCTCTCCCCAGGGCTGGCTGCCCTGGGCTTTATAAAACACTGACTGACAAGAATTTGGAGAATTTCTGGGAATGAGCCAGGTTATCACCAGCACTGGTCCCTGCTCTCTGCTCCAGCACACCCAGGAGCCACCCCTGGTTACTCCACACTCTGAAAATCAACATTTTTACCAACAGAAGAAGGGTAAAACACTCAGAGCTGATGTAAAACCCCAGAGAGCCTCCCAGAAATGACAGCAAATGGAGCAGAGTGTGAGGATGACCTGAGGATGCGAACAACAGCAGCATGCTGAGGATGAGCTGCAATCCCTGCTCTGCATCCATCAGCTCCATCATCCCCACTGAAAGGGAAGGGGCACCCTGAGCTCACCCTCCTCACTGAGCCACTCCTGGAAAAACACCATCAACACCCAAAGTCAAGAGCTGGGGGAAACAAAACTGAGCTGCAAAAAGAATAAAGTTTGCAGGTGAAAGCTCAGGAGGGGTGGTTCAGCTCCCCTGCTACAGAGAGATGTTCTTATTAACCCAAGAATTTCAGCTTGGCCTCAAAAGGACCTCAAAAGGCACCAGAGTCCCCTCCCACCAAAGCCTGGCACAGAAATATTTGGGTCCTGCTCACAGAGGGACCAAGGGAATGGAAACTCCACAGAGCTGTTCTCCTGAACTCTGCAGTTTATCTGGGTCTCCAGCCTGGGCAGGAACACTCCTGTGACAGGAGAAGAGGCAGCAGCATCTCTGTGAGCCCCAAACATGGGGCTGGGAGGTGTTTGGTACCCAGCTCCCACCCCAGGGCTGGGCAGTGATGGATGGACTCCTGGAAATGCTTTTATTCCCAGAAAAAAAGCCTGGAAAGCAGAGTTACAGCCCCTGTAACCATTCTGTGATGATAAGGAAGATGCTTTGCTGTGTTGTGAGTGCATGAGGAACAGATCCTGGCACAGCTAATTCAAATATCTATGGGTTATATCAAGTTTATATATATCTCAGTATTTAGGAATATCACACAAAGTCATTTACCCCACAGAAATCCCACACCACGTTCACCTAGAGGGAAAAATCAGAGTGAGATCATGGACAAACAACCCCAGCTCTCAGCAACCAATCCATCTGTGGGGCACAGCACAAGGAGGAAAATCACTGGGCAAAAGGGAAAGGAAAAAAAAACAAAAACCTGAAATGATTCAAAACAAGCCCCAGAGCCCAGTCTGGGACAGAGTCAGGGTCAGTCCTTGCTCAAGTGACAGGAGCAGCCTGACCTGGGCTCTGCCAACACCCCATGGGTTCCTCATGCATCAAACCTCTTCCCAAACTCATGAGATCCAACTCTTCTTCTGCAGCCTCTTCCCTCCTGCAGCCCCAAATCTGCCCTCTGCCTTGAATCACCACCCTCTCTCAAGTATAAATACACAATAAGTTCATTTTTATGTCCTTTTTATATTTTTTTTATTCAATGCTTGCTTGTTTGACTGAAGGAGAAATCCCCCTCAGAAAGCCTGGCAGAAGTGCAAGGGAAGCATTTTTCCACTGATTGACAAGATAAGCCTCCCCATGATTGACAGGACAAAAGACTTTTGTTTTCAGTGGAGAGGCAATGCAGTAATTTTCTTTAAATGGCATCTTTTCTCCTGAAGTCCTTCAGGAAGAAGCACAAACCACAGGCTGAACCCCAAATTGAGCTGGATTGATCCCCTGCCCTGGGGAGGGGGCTGAAAACCAATGTTTTCCATTGCCCAGGAGCCCAAAGAACCCAAAAAATCAATATTTGAGAGCCAAGCCCTCTCCTGTAACAGCACAATCCCATCCATCCCTGCCTGCTTTCCTCTTTTTCCCACCCTCATCAGCTCCCCTTGTCCACCAAAATTAAAAAATCACTTCACTCCATGTGTGTTATGGTGACAAATTCGTGTTGGTATGTGGAGCAAGAAACTCATCCCAAGGAATAAACTCATCCCCTCAGAATAACCTGCACAGCTGTGCCCTCAAAGGATTGTTAAAAAGTGAGTGTCACCCCCTCCATGGCACCTTCAGGCTGATAAAAGTGGGTGTCACCTTGTTGGTGTGACCTTCAGGTACCTGCTGGGTGAATTATTCATTTTGTGGCAGAATAGAAAAACTCACCAGATTTAACTTCATTTTAAAATGAAGACAAAACACACTGTGTACAAACAATTTAAAAAAATTAATCTCAAATAATTTGCTTTTTAAACAGAACTATCAGTTGCATTTCAGCCAAAATTAGTGGTTTTTTAAAATTTAGAGTTTGTCTAGAAAAATTAAATAAAGATGAGAAATCCCCTTGCCCTGTTGTAACCATTCTGTGATGATGAGGAAAATGCTTTGAGTGCCAGATCCTGGCACAGCTAATTCACATATCCATGGGTTCTATCAGTTTATATATATATATCAGTATATATAGTATTTATTTATTTATATATATATTTATATATTTTCATATATATATAAATATATATAAATATTTAGGAATATCACACATTTACCCCACAGAAATCCCAACACGTTCACCTGGAGGGAAAAATCAGAGTGAGAGCATGGGACAAACAACCCCAACTCTCAGAAACCAAACCTGAGCAGCACAACAAATTTATTGGTTATTATTTATTAAATTATTTATTTGGTTTATCACCAAAAAATCACAGGATTCAAACTGATTTTTCCTGAGTCACCACCCAGCCTGACCCTGGCAAGCAATAAAAAACCAGAGGTGGGAATTGCACCCTCAGCTCCCTGTGATCTGCATTCTTCTCCTGGAAAATCACAATAATCCATAAGAAAAGTAGAGGAACATTGTGAATAATGGCTTGGGACAGGGGAAAGAGACACCCACGCCTGGTTAATGACACTGCTGCTTTTCCCTCAGTTCATACATATTTAAAAATGTCAGAGCTCCATTTCTCCTCACTTCTTATAATATCAGAAGATTCCAGTCCAGCAGGGAGAAAAAGCATCACAGAGGGGGAAACTGTCACTCTGGTTTAAACCCTGCTCCTGTCCCTCTGAAGGGATGGGATGTCCTGCTTGGGGTGTGGCAGGAAAATTAAAATTTGGGATTTTGGGTCAGGCTCTCTGAGAGGCCAGCAGGGATCTGTCTCAATGTCCTCATTGTTCTCCCTGCAGAATCAGCCTGGAAAACTCGGAATTATGAAGCAGAGCTGCCTCCAACAGTGAGGAAAAGCCACCCCAGCTCGTTCTGGATCTGCCTCAGCAGCAGAAGATGGTGGGTGGCACTTTGGGGGAATTTGGGGGGATTTTTTGCTTTTGCTGACAACCAAATTCTTTGAGCAGTTTTGCTTTCTTTTTTCTTTTTTTCTTTTTAAATTTTTTTTGAAGAGCAAAAAGGAAATAAAATCTGAATTTTCAGTTAATTTGTACCTCAGAAGAGCAGGCACTGAGTTTAGCAGGGATTAAAATTAAAATTATGTGGGGAAATATGAAATTTCCCAAAATCCTTCTGGGCAGCAGCAGCACAGACTGTGCCCACCTCAGCCCTGACACTGAATTTTACACAGAATTCTCTCTATTATTTATTATTTTCTTCCTGCCCCCACTATCACCATCCACTCAAATAAAAACTTGGTGTTTATTCTTTTTACACCATTAAAAATATGGGGGAGAAATATGAAATTACCCAAAATCCTTCCTAGGCAGCAGCAGCACAGACTGTGCCCACCTCAGCCCTGGCACTGAATTTTATACAGAATTTTCTCTATTATTTACTATTTTCTTCCTGCCCCCACTATCACCATCCACTCAAATAAAAACTTGGTGTTTATTCTTTTTACACCATTAAAAATATGGGGGTTTACACAACTAAAAATATTTTACAAAATTAAAAATCGTGTTTACACAACTAAAAAATATGTTTACACAATAAAAAATAATTTCATATTTTCAAAATATGGACTTACTGACATGCCCCACAGGTAACCAACCCAACCAAAATGGGAGCACAGAACCCAAATCCTCATGATTTGCATTTAATGAGAATTTTTTGAAGGAAAAGCTCTGGCTCCACCTTCCCCTGCAAACCACCAGCTCCAAATTTTCACCCCTCAGCTCCATATCTTGATTACCAACTCATTTATGCAGGAAACAGAAAAAAAACTTCCCAGCACTAAAACATTAAGGCAATAATATCTGGTGTTTATATAAATCACACGTAAATATTTTAGCTGCAAATTGAATTGATTTTTTCCCCTGCTTTGTGCCTCTCTCAGGCAATATTGATGGGGTGATGGTTTTAATGCATTACAGGGATATTTTTTTCCTCTCACAAGGAAATGGATGAAGAAAGTCAGCCATGAATACAGAGTTCTTCCAAATGCTGGAAATGATTTCACCATAAAATCATGGAATGGTTTGGCTTGGATCTTAAATCCCATCTCATTGCAGCTCCCTGGGCAGGGACAGTTTCTGGTGTTTCAGGTGTTCCAAGGTCACTTCTCAGGGCACAGATAATCAGCACCAAATTCAACCTGAGCTTGTGCTGGAAATGTTGTGTAAAAGCCTTGTTTGGGGATTTCTGCCAGATGGGTGGATAAAGTGACAAGGTTTGTGGTGCTGAAATCCAGGGAAATCAATGGCACTGTCCTGCAGGTTGGGGAGATCCTCCATGGAGCTTCATCCTTGCAGGTGGGCACGAGGTGGCAAAGGCAGCAGTGCCAAGGAGTTCACCATGCCCAAATTCAGACCAAAAAATAGGAATTAAACAAAGCACAGCCCAGCTCCAAAGGGACAAATCCAACTCCACCATTCCCATCCCATAGGGAGGCATAAACATTGAATTTCTCTGTGTTCACCATACCCAAATCAGACCAAAAAATAGGAATTAACAAAGCACAACCCAGTTCCAGAGGGACAAATCCAACCCAGTGTTCCCATCCCATAAGGAGACATAGATATTAAATTTCTCCATGTTCACCATACCCAAATTCAGACCAAAAAATAGGAATTAAAGCAAACCCCAGCTCCAGAGGGACAAACTCAGCCCCAGCATTCCCATCCCATAAGGAGACACAGGCACTGAATTTATCCATGTTCACCATACCCAAATCCAGACCAAAAAACAAGAATTAAACAAAGCAAGGGCAAACCCACCCCAGCATTTCCATCCCATAGGGAGGCACAAACACTGAATTTCTCTCTCAGCTCTTTTTTTAACCAGGGAAAAGCCAGCTGGAGCAGGAGGGGACAAAGCCCCACTGGTTCTCCATTAATTTTAGAAGTTATTTCTGCACACTGTGCACCCCCAGCTCTTTTCTCTCTGCCACGCTCCAGCACCTCCTGTGTCTTTAGGGGCTGGGGTCCCACCACTGCTAACAGGGATTTAATTCACTCTCACTAATATTTTATCCATGGTATCAGGTCATGTTTCCCTTTCCACTTGAAAGGCATCTCCAGCTTATTGGCAGCAGTGAAATTAATAGAGAAATCATTAGGAAGGACGAGGCTGGGGCCGTGCAAACCGCACCGCGCGCGAGATTATTTCCAAACAATAAAATTAATTGGTGTCATCAGCGACGCCCAGAGAGCTGGCATTAAAAAACATGGGAGATTATTGACAGCCCCCGTGCCTCCTCATACATAAAACATTTCATGGCATGGTTTTATTTGATTATTTCCTATGCATGGAGGCTCTCCCCTGCACGGGGGGTTGGAGCAGCTGGGACGGTGATTCTGCAGCCAGGAATTTTCTGGAACATCAGGAGTTGGTCTTGAGGTTTGAGGGAGAATTAACCAGGATGGTTTTCAGTGGCATGGCTTCTTTTGGAGGCAGGGATTTGCCTGTTGCAGGCACTTCTAGGGTGTAAATCCCACTCAGTACTGGCTCAACTCATGTTGAGCTGAATCTTGAACCAAAAACCCTCCCAATCCTCCAAATTCCAGGTTTCCATTTCCCTGGGCTCTCCCATCCCACCTTGGTGACCCATGGAAACCACACCAACAGCAGCAGAGGATTTTCAGCCTAAAAGAAGATTTTGGCTGCACTATTTCCCCTCAATATTCAAAAATTGCTGAAATTTTTGTAAACCCACCCACCTGAGAGGCAGACAGGGGTGTGATCACCTGAGCAGAGCAGAGTGAACACACAGTGGTAAAAAAAAAAATAAATAAATGAAAACAATTAATCTCAAATCCTGAGAAGGCATGTGTGAATGTGTTTTGTTTTGGAAGAAGAAGAATAAATAGTAGCCTCAAGTCAGTATAATATTTATCTACATTCCTCACTTTGAAGTTGAGCCCTTGTTGACTTCATGTGGTGTGAAGAGGCTTTTCTGAAAGCCCAGCCTTGAGCGAGGAGAAGAAAGGAATCTCTTCAAAACCAGGTACTAATGGAGAAAAATAAACCTCATCACCAGGGGAACTAGCACTGTCCCTCCCAAATCCAAAGGAGATTTAAACAGTTTTATCACTGCACCTCCTGCAGATGTGTGCAGCAGCCTCTGATCTCTCAGGGCTGGATTTGGTGGCAGGAAAAGCAAACTGAGAAGAGCAGCCCAGCTTATCTCCAAGAGAAATCCCCATTATTTTGGTTGGTGGCACAAAGAGGAATTTCCCTGCCCTGCCTTTTCTCCCTGCCATCACATGGATGCATTTCCAGGCTTGGCAGGAATAGCTGGGGAGCTCCAGGCAGGGACGGGGACAGGGATGGGGACAGGGACAGAACAGGGACAAGGACAGGGATGTGCTGGGCTGGAGCAGCAAAGCCCTGCAAAAAACACCACTCCATCCCAGAGCCCTGCAGGAAAACCCTCCAGCCCCACAGAACAAGGGCTTTGTCTCTTGTCTCCAGCTTGCAGTAGCTCCATGCATTTATTTCCCTCAAGCACAAACCACCAGTGATGGGTGGAAGGTTCTGCCCCAACCTTGGTGCCCCAAATCCAAATTTCAGCCTCCAACTCCTTCTCACACATTTCAGGCCAGCTTTGCCCAAACAGAAACACCACAAGGGCCAAAGCCATCATTCATTCAGCTCCTTCCTTTCCCCCATCAAATGTTTGCTTTTTTCCCCCCAAAATTCCAAGACAATCACAAATTATCATCAGTATCAAAAATCCTCTTTCACTTCACCCTCTGCAAACAACAGCAAGGAAAAAGTTTTCCCTCTCCATGTCTTGCATCTCTTATCTCTCTCCATGGGTCCTCCAGCTGGTTTCCTAATCCTAGAGCAGGGTTCTAAATTCCCTTAATGAACACAACTGGGAAATGTCTCTGATCTGACCTCCCTTTCAGCTGGGTCACTCATATTTACAGTCATGCTTCATTTTTCCTTAAGTGTGCCCTTGTTACCTCATTTACTCATTTATGTTTTAGAGGAGAACGGGGTAAAATGTGGATTTAATGGACCTAGAAATCGGACAGAGGAAAACCACAAGAATCTAAAAATCTGCTTGTTGTCCAGACAGCTCCCACCACCAGGAGCTTGCTGCTGTTCATTTTCATGGATTTTCCCTCTTTCCAAACCTGGAAAAGCTCTGGGAAGAGTGAAGTGCCTGAAGTCAGACGGGGTTTGGGCCATTTTACACCTTTTAGACTTTTCAGGAGTGGCTGCTGCAGCTCATGCTGAGATTCACAGACTGAACAGCTCCCAGCACAGAACTCTGATCCAAAAATCTTCCTCCAGCATCACCTGCCAGCCCAAGTGGCTGCATCCCACTTGAAGGTCCCTGGCACTGTGAAAACACAAATCCCAAAGCTGAGCATCCCTGCTCAGCCAATCTCTCCCTTCTCTCCACCCAGGGCTCGTGGTCTGAACCTTCCCTTGGTTTTTAAACTCTCCCCCTCCTCAAGGTGAGAAACTGATGAGTGCCAGGGTGAGCTGGTGAAGGTTCAGGCTCTGCTGCTCCTCTGAAGGATAACTGCTCTTCTGTGAGCCATTGAGAGGGGAGAGGCACATTAAAATCACACATCCATGGCATCCCTGGGCTGGGAAAACACCTCCAAGATCATCCACCCCTATCCAGCTGTGCCCTGCAAGGCACAGTGAAAGCTTTTTATGTCCCCAGAGCAGCTGGGGGAGGTGGCACAGGTGTCCCCAGAGCAGCTGGGGAGGTGGCACAGGTGCCCCCAGCCCATCCCCAGGGGGAGATGGAGGCTGGGGCACCCCAGAAATGTCACCACACCACAGCTGTCCCCTCCCCTGGCCACCAGTGCCACTCAGAGCAGAGCCATGGGGGTGAATTTGGGCTCCCTGTCAGACCCAAAACCAGCTGGGATGGAGCCAAAGGTTCTGCACTGCACCCCCAGAGCAGGATTCCATCCTGGAGGAGGAGATTCCATGGTAGCCAAAGCCACAGAACTCCAGGCCTCCCAGACTGAGGGGAACCAGACAGAATCATCTGGAATTTTCCTGCATGAGTCTGCTCAAATCCAGCACAAGTGCTCTGCAATCAGGACCAGGTCCAAAGCTGCCCAGTCTCCAACATCATGAACAAAACTTCCTCCCTTGCATTTTTCTAACAGCCTCAGTCCTACAAACCTTTCAATTACTCATTAACTGAATTCCCAGCATCATTTTTCAGGTTTTTATGCCCTTGGAAATGCAGAAAAAGCCTGAAGCATTGCACAAGTGCTCCTTTCTCACTTGTAAAAAAACAACCAGAACCTCCAGGAACAGTCTTACAGTGCTGGTTTGAAAATAATTCACTTTGAAGGTGCCTAAACCACAGCTCCTGAATTCTGTGCAAGTGCAGGCTCCAGCCAGGGAGCAGAAGGACCAGAAGAGCCAGGCTCAGGTCCCCTCCTTAAGGTGAGAAGGCAAAGGATGTGGCCACAAAGAGCCACCAAAAAATCCCTGCTCTCTGCAGGGTTCAGGGCTGGACATCCCCAAAATCCTCAGCCCCACAACTTTCCTGCAAACCCCTTTCCTGAGCTGCTTCTCCAAGCTCTGCACCCACAGCTGTCCCAGCTTACCCCCAAAAAATCACCTCTGGCAGCTCCCCAGGAGAAACAGCCCAGTAAACAAGTGTCAACCCTTTTCCCTTCCATAAATTCCTCATTTTCTCTTCCCTTTTCCACCTCCTGGTGGATTTTAGGATCCCCAGCCAGAGGAACAAGGGTCCCAGCTTGGCCAGGACAGAGGGGAAGTTGTGATCCCAGGACAGGCTGGACTTCTCATCAGTGCACAAATGGAATTTGCCAAGAGGCATTTTAAGAGTCAATTCTTCACACTCCAGTAATTAGAACAATATTATGAAAAATAATAATAATAATAAAAAAAAAAAAAAGGGTGAGGGGGAGGGCAGGGAGCAGAGCTCCCACGGGATTTGGCCTGAGCAAACACCCAGAGTCAAGTGAGGCCCCAAGGCAAGAGTCCTTCACAGGATCCCTGCAGGCTGGACTTCAACCAAAACCTCCTCCACTTCCCAGCTCTCCATTCTTCTGTGCTGGAGTGTTTTTACAAGAAATTTCTTATTTCCAGATCAAATATGGGGCTGAATGAGCCAGACCCAGCTGCCTCATCAAGGTCAGGGGGTTTTTTCTGTTCCAGCAAGAACATTCAACCCAAGGTCCTGCTTCAGACACTCCCAGTGAGTAATTAATCTCTGTTCTTTCATGAAGAATAAATCTCTATTCTTTTAATGAAGAAGTCTAATCCCACTGAGCACTCAGTCCCAAAAAATCAGATTCTCACAGAAGAGCTGTCACCTACATCTCCAGAAATGAGAAACACCCCAAACTGTTGAACCACCTGAATATACATAAATATGTATATTCATATATAAATGTGAATGTGCACAAAACCATCTCCATTATAACAGGATGGAACATCCCAGCTGAAAAAGGAAATAAAACCACACAAACCCAGATGCTGTGGATCCATCTCTGATATTTCCCTGTCCCTCCAGCATCCAAACTGGAGCTCCCAGTGCAGAGCCCACACATCCAGCTTCACTGAGGGATTTTCAGGGGGGTAAAAATTTCATTTTTCAAATCAAACCTCATTTGCTGTGTGGTGTGGCTGTGTGAGGCCAGCCTGGGAGCAGGCTGGCGTGGGGGGCTCAGGACACTGCACAATGGTTACTCAGAGCTGCAGAAAGTGGCACTCAGTCAGCTCAGCTCACATCTGCAGCGAGCTGTGATCTCAGCCCTGCTGCTGGAGCACAGAGCTCCCTTTGATAAATCTCTCTGTACAGGGACTGCAGCGCTATTTCCGCATGAAAGAAATAAATTCCATTTTTTTTTTTTTTTCAATAATCTTTGCAGTCCACTGGGTTGGAAGAGCGAGTTTCTCTGTTCTGGTGGAGAGCTGCTGTGCTCCATCAGGCTCAGGTACAGGCAGGGCAGCTCTGGCTCTCCAAGCACTTCATTCAGCCACACAACCTCCAGTTGTTGTGTCTTTGATGTGTTTGGATGTCACAGCAGAGCCTGCACTCAGAAATGCTCCTGCTTCCCATTCTCAGTGACCTCTGAAAGGTCTGTGGAAAGTCTGTGTAAGGGGAAGAATCTTTCCTATTTTATTTTTATTTTGCCTTGAGAAAACTCCACTTTTGCACCCCCTCTCTGTGCAGGTTTTACATCAGATGAACAAAACCAAGAGAGTTCACCTGAGTGGGGGTGAGATCCACATCTCCAAGGAGTCACAGCACTCACACCTGCAGTGAGACCCTGATGCCCCCAGATGTGGGACAGCACAGACTGCCACACCTGCCTCTGCTCCTGCCACCAAAATTATGCCCAAAAAAATGAATGCCCCAGGATTAGGATGGGAAACTCCACATCACTTCCAGCCTGTTTGCACATCGCTATTTTGGGGCACTTTTCCCCCAAAAACTTCAGTGCCAGGCTGTGAAATCCCCCCCCATGTGTCAGGCAGGGATCCCAAACCCCAGCACAGCTCCCCCAGCCTCACTCACCACCAGGAGTGACTGCAAGCATCAGTCAAGCCCACGCTGGCTCAGAAATTCCTAAATTTACAACCAAGAGAAGCCTGGAAAAATAAATAGGAATTCCTGACAAAGTGCAATGCCCACATCATTATCTTCACCCTGCTGCATTGTGGCTCCTGTCCTGCTACCATGATGAGGCTCTAACCCTAATTAGCAGGAGGAGAATGATTGGGAGAGGGGGATTCTGGCTCACACCCCATTAACACCGAGGGTGCAAATGAATTTTCTGCAGCATCACCATCTGAGGCTCATTAAGGGGAGCAGCCAAACACTGAGGGTGACCAGGGATGTTGTCCTGCCCCTTGTCCTGGAACCAGGCAAGGAAAAGCTGGAAAACAAAGGGAAATTGGTATTTAAGATAGCCGTGGGATGTTCAGAGAGAAGCTTTTCAAAACCTGCTCACAGCAAATTGCTCCTGACCAGCCCTGGGATTAACACCTGGCTCCTACCAGCACAGGAGACCAACCCAACACCCTGCAGCTCCAGGATATTCCTGGAATTTTCACTCCTCCTGTGAGTGCACCCCAATGTCCACACCCACCCTGCAGCAGGCAGGTGGGAGGAATCACAAAACCTCCAGGAGTTCTTGAAGAAATATTTAATTTCTGAAGGAAAAAGAGGGAGAGGGGAAAAAAAATTAATAAATCCCATATCTGGAAGGCCTCCAAGAACAAACAAGCAGCCCATTCTGACAGCCAGTGGAACAAAATAGTCCAAGATGGTTTTTTTCTTTCCCCTTTAGCTTTTCCCCCCTGAAGAAGTGTGGGAGGGAGCTGAGGAGCCTCCCCACCAGCCCTGGTTTCTAAAGCTGCACAGGAGGAGAATTCAGGGTGCAAAAACAAACCTCACCAAACCCCCACTCTGCTGACACAGGCTCCAACACATTTGTGTCTGCACTGCTTATTTACTACAGAACAGGAACATTTCCAGGGAGTGACTCTGCAGTGTGAAATATTGATCTGCCAGGATCACCAAGCACTGCACCCAAATCCTGAATATCCTGGGACACCCAGGCTCTTTGTGCTCAGCTGTGATATTTCAATGTATTAACTTCTACCAACTCATCTCTGCCCCCAAGAAAATTCACAATTTCCTACAGAAGCTCCCCCTCATTTTTATTTTCCCTGTTTCACAGGTAGGATGCTGTGCTCTGAGCACTGGTGGAGTTCAGCCACACCAGAACTTTCAGCCTGGTGGTTTCACTTCTCATTAAACCATGTTTGCACTCATGTGTTAATCTGTCTCCAGAAATGTTAATTATTATTTGTGTTATTTGGCCTTGGGACAGTCTCATCATCAGATGCTGAGGGTTTTAACGCAGAAACAGAAGGGCTCATTACAGAATAAAAAATTCCTTTTATTCCAAGAGTCCCTGAAGTGATATTAGCCAGGATGGATTTCCTTCCTTCCCCAGAGCACATGATGCTGAACTTAAGCTCAAGTGATGAGAGATCCACTCCCAGCACCAAGGCACACAAAGCCTGGCTTTGCCTGTTGGCATCTTGCAGAAATCCCATGACATAATCAAGGAGGCTCAAATGAAACCACACAACAGCCAGAAATTATTGGTTCACCCAAAAAAAAATTTAAAAAAAAGCCTGGCATCTCCCCACTTTTTGGAGACACATTTGTAGGTGTTTTTAACACCCACAGTTTTTTTCCCAGAGTGAAAAAGATCCTTCTCTCCCTGATCTAGTGTCAAATTAACAAAAGGAGGACTCAGACAAATCAAGAAGCGACAAGGAAATCAATTTCATACACATTAAGGGTATGCATTTATCCATGTCCTGATCAATACTCTGCATTCCAAAGCTTTCCATCTCTGCTCGAGGCACAACTGCAGAATTCTCCCATCAAGATTGTGAGAGTTACACAAGATCCTGCCCACACTGGTTTGAGCTGAAACATAACACCCCTTAGTGTGACCCCTTGGAAAAATACTGGGGAAAGCAGCCAAGAAAGGGGGGAAAACAGAACAAAACAAACCAAAACCAAAACAAAAAAAAGAAAGAAAAAACAAAACAAAAAAACCCCCAAAAAAATCCACAAAAAAAACCCCCAAAAAAACCCAAACAAAAAACCCACAATAACAACAAAAATCCCACCAAAAAAAAAGGTGACACCAGGGCCACAGGTTGCCCCTCAGGAGTGTCACACAGGTTCTGCCCTCAGGGTGCATTGGAAGATGAACTGGTTGTTAATTTTTTGTTGCCTAAGCAGGATTTGAGACTGTGGTGCTTTTTTGAAGCGCTGAACATCCCCAAAGTACCCCAGAACAGCCCTCACAGGGAGAATTTATCAGGATTTGGAGCCTAAAAATGTCCATTACTGCAGGAGTGGCTGCACCACCACATCCCTCAGGGCAAACATCACCCAGGAATGGTCCTGGCACTGTCTGGGTCAGGCTTGACTGGCCCAAAAACCAATAATTTCATGATTATAAGCCGCACATTACAATACAGAGTGTGATCAAAGGTTTCTGTTCTATCACCATCTGTTGAGGGTGGGGGTAGTGATCCTGATCTCTGTGGGAGATATTCTGCTAATGGGCCATCTGTTAAAAACCAGCTGGGGCAGTGTTCTTTATCTCATGGGATATCTCCTGTTAATGGCCATGTTTTAAAAACCAGGCAGGGCATTGTTCTTTATCTTTTCACAACCCATCCTTCCTCCAGCCAGTCATTTTCTGCTCATGGCCATTGAGTCCCACTGTGGCACTGATAAAATTACTGCATCCCATTGGGATTTGCTCCAGCCAGGGGGAAGAGCCCAACATTTCTTACCAAGATAAAAACAGAGGTTTTGGGACACTAAGGGAGCCCCTTTCTCCACTGGACTCCAGAGGAAAACCGGATTTCTCCACATCCCCACTGGAGCTCCGGAGGGAAACTGCACCTTGTACAGGAGCACTGCTCCAACTGAGCCACATCTGTCACTGCAGGAGGATGCAGCCACCATGGGATGGGACTGCTGCCAACACCCTGCCTGAAGGGTGTCAGGCTGTACTCTGACTGTGTCAGGGTTTGGGGTTTGTTCCTTTGTAGTGCTGTATTTCTATTTTAATTTCCCTAGTAAAGAACTGTTATTCCTATTCCCATATCTCTGACTGAAAGCCCCCTGATTTCAAAATTATAATAATTTGGAGGGAGGGGGTTTACATTCTCCATTTCAAAGAGAGGCTCCTGCCTTTCTCAGCAGACACCTGTCCTCCAAACTAAAACAGCAACTTTTCATTCTTTGTCCATATATCAGCCACACCTGATTATAAGCCACACTTTGCGTTTGGACCAAAATTTTAGTGAAAATGGTGCGGCTTATAATGGTGAAATTACTGTAATTGTTTGTTTTAGGGAAGTCCAGCATGGCTTGCTGGGCACACTGCACCTCCCCAGGGTGGCCCCACAGCACCCCAGTTCCAAATCTGGGGCTCCCCAGCCCAAATGAACCCTGCAGCTGGCAGAGGGGAGGGAGAACAAAGCCAACCCCTGCTGCTCCAGGCTGCTTTTGTCGTTTGGAGCTTCCACCCCAGAACAGCTCCAGCAAGGTCATTCAAACACCCAACAGCAGCAGAGGGGAGTTAATCATCAACTTCTGCAGCCAGGGCTGCCTTCCCCATGTTCTCCAACACCTCCCAGAGCTGGGGGTTCTCCCAAAAGGGAGAAAGGGAAAAACCTTTGTGAAAAATAAGTTTTTATTGTCTTGGTAAAATTTAAAAGGTTTAATAAAAAGACAGTAGGAGACACACATAAAGCAAAGGGTTAAAACAGCAGGGTGCTTTGGGAACTTTTAAAATACACTTTACAATATATCAACCTATTGTATATTTATAGACTTTTATGTACAGTAAAAAAAATTTGGGAAGTGTTTAATGTGGCTACTTTTTGGGTTTGTTGTTTTAGAGTATGCATGCTTTTTAGCTTGTGGTTTTAATTTTTTTAAATTATTTTTTAGTTTGGGTGGTGGTTTTGGCTTTTTGCAGTCGGTGAGTGTTGATAGTTGTGTTAGTTGTAGGGTTTTACTTTTAAAAAACTTATGTTTAACTTTTGCCATTAGAAGAAAAGAACTTATATTCATACAGAAAAGCTATTTTAACATTATACATACAGCATTTATTCTAATAGTTGCAAAAAGCCAACAATATATTCTGTACTTATAACAACCTTGGTGTGGGCACAGGGTGAAAGTGGGGACAAAGCACCAACAAGCACTGGGCAGGCAAGGAGTTAAGTGGAGTTTTTTCCTTGCAATGGCACAAAAACCTCGTGGCAGGGCAGTTACTCTACTGCTCCTTTGGGAACTAAAAAAAAATTTAAAAAAAATATATATGTGTGTATATATATATATATAAAACATACACACCCTTCTTTTTTGGAGAATTCTCCTCCCTTCCCTCCCCCCAGCTGCTTGGGCCACCAGTGATTTGTGAAAATAAAGGACAGGGCAGGGATGGGACACCCAGCTTGGCTGCCAAGACATGATTGCTTCATGCACTCCATGGTGCAGGGAGAACACACACTGCTTTTAATATGTTCTTGGCTCCAGGAGGTCAGGAAAAAAAACCCTGAAAGTCAAAATGAGAGAAGAGGAGAGGAGCTGCTCCCAGCTCCAGCAGGTCACAGCTGGCACTGTACATCCTGAAACTTTATATATGCACTTTTCTATATTAATTCATATAAATCCTTCCCTTTCTCTGCCCAAACTGTGTTAAAAAGGCACCTTTAAAAATGCTGCTGCAGGGCTGGTGGTTCCTACACAGCATTAGAGATGCTGGAGGGAGGGGAATTCTCAGCAGAGAAACAGAAACCACCAACTCTCAGTTATGAATCCCTTAAATAATTGTGACAACCCTCCCCACCCGCCCGTCTGAAAGCAGAAAATTGAGTTTTCTCCCTCTCTGGCAGCAGGGTGGGGGCTGCCCCAAATGGATGGGAAGGGGGAATCCCTCCCTGGGGACACTGGGGACAGACAGTGAGGACAGCCTGGATCCCCCCAGAGCTGCCCAGGCCAGCAGCAGGAGGAGGAAGGGGACACCTTCACACTAAAAACACCCTGAATATTTGGATCAACCACCCCAAAGGGATGAAGGACACCCTGTGCTTGCACTCTGCTTTCACTGCCACCTCCAAGGCAGCTCCTGGCACAGCCCCAGGCTTGGGGACCCTCCCCAGCACCCACATCCCCTCCCTGGCATCAAATCCTCATCTGAGCCCTGCCCAGCCAGGACAGCACAAATCAGAGGGTTCAGCTGAGAGGGAGAATTGATCCAGACCCTGCTCCAGCTGCCAGGTGGGTGCAGATCTCTCTCCCCAAGCTCTGGTAGCAGAACCAGAGAGGAAAACACGATTTTAATCTCAGCATCTCCTCCCCTTTCAGCCAGCCTGTGAATCGCTTCCCCTTTTTCATTTTTAGAACAGCAGCGTTTCAGGTCTGTGGGGCAGGGGAGGGAAGACCCTTATCTTGCAAAAAAAAAATAAATAAATCCTCTTTCAAACAGAGCAAGAACTTCCGAAGGAATTCAGGACGATTAAATCCACGTCAGGAGGGCAGAGAGGAGTGGGAGGTTAATAAATGGCATGCTCCACAGGTTTATGAATATTTGAACTATATTTCTTTAAAAAAACTGTACATTACTGCAAGTTATTTAAAATGAGTAACTCCTTTTAATGAACCTGGCTACCATCATGCTGACTAATAGAGTAATAAAGAGTTTAATCCATATTTATGTACATTTTATGTCATTACAGTCGGTGCCAATAAATTAGCAAGTCCAATAAGAGTTTGATTTTATACCATCACTGCTACTAAATGTGTAACAACACACACTACATGAGCACCAGCTTTTTATTTTATTTCTTTTTTAAGAGCCAGGCTGTGCTAACAGAGACTGGGCACAGCAAGCCTGCAGAATGAGCCCCTGCTTAGGGATGAGGCAACATTAACTGGGGTTTTACTTCTGCAGATGCCACTGGTGATTTATGGAGAGCTCTGAGCCACTTCAAAGGGATCAAATAATCAAAAATAATTCATATCACTACATTTTTTTGTAGGGGAATGGGTAGAAATGCAGGCACCAGCATCTCTGCACACCTCTGTCATGAAACACAGCACACAGCAGGATTGCTCAGTAACTGCACACGGGGAAAAGGGCTGGCTGGGAGCAATTTCAACTGGCCATGGGCAATTGGAGGTGGCTTTGGGGTCCCCTGGGGGGCTGGGAGACCCTGCAGGTCACAGGGAATGTGATGCATCCATGTGGCAGCAGCCTGAGCGTGCCCTTCCCCAGCATCCCCCAGAGCCAGACGGAGCTCTCAGCTCCTCTGGGATTTGGGCTGGACAAGCCCACACAGTTCACAATCCCATCTCAGCAGCTGTCACCCTGCTGACAGCAAAAAAAACACCTTCCCAAGCTTCAGACTGAAGGAAGAAGCAGAACCAGGAGTAAGGCTGGAGTTGAGGAGCCCCCAGGCAGGGTTGGAAGGGGGTCCAGCATCCCCATGGTAGCTCCTCATGCAGAAACCCTGGAGCCAAAAGGATGGCTGGAAACATGGAAACCTCTCTCAGAATAACAGCTGGGCAAGGCAAGACTGAGGCATCTCATTTTTTTATTCCTCCAATTTTTTTTTAGTTTTTCTTTTAAAGCTGCCATGGTTTCTAACAGTAAAAACCCTCAAAGATTCAAAGCCCTTTACACAGAGGTTGGCACCAAGTCCACACCTTTCTCCTGGGTAATTACACTCCAGCAATCCCAAAAGCTGCTGGTAATTTGTGTCCCAGTGGCATTTGGGTTTGGAGGAGAGGAAAAACCCAACACCACTGCACCAAAACCCCTCTGCAATTAAACCCCATTAACTGTGTGCCATCAGGAACGCCTCCTGCATGGTCTAAGTGTCCTGTAACCAAAAAAATACCACTGAGCTGAGGAGTGAATAGCTGCAGGAAGAATTTTTTGTGTGTGAAGTGTGTGTTTGGCCAGTGGGGACGTGGATTAGAGGCTCCTTTTGCTCTTGCTGTGACTCAAAACGGAAAAGGAGCTCTGGTCAACAGCAGATTTTTCCTTGTTTATTTGCTTTGCCACTGTTGAACACAGATCTGAGGATCATGTGGGAATGAAAGGTGGTGAAGACAATGGGAATGTTTTGACAGGCTTCCAGAGGGATTTAGGGTGGTGCAGAGCTGCACAGCTGATACCTCCACCAAGCTGATAAAAAAAAAAAATAAATGAGGTTTTTTGTGTAGACAGTCTGTGCTTCCCACATTTTCTATGGTTGGTTGAGGATGACGACAACATGAAAAGCACCATGCAGGCAATAAAATGCATTTGTATCTCTTGGAAGTTTATGACACATTTCTTTCCCAAGTATCCTAAAAAAAAACCAGATTGTCCTGAGGAAATAGGGAGTGGTAAATCATCTCCCCAAGAATGCACCCCCAAAAAGTGAGCAGGGGGAGGGAAAGCAAACTGAGCTCATCAGCTGATGTGTTCCAGCAGTGTTTAACACCAGCCCCTATTAACAGGCATCAGAGGCAATCTCAAAGTGCACAAAGCAAAGACAATGTGACAATAAAGCAGCATTTTAATTAGCAGCAGTTCCTTCCCCAGCCCAAAAGGTTCCTTCTGTGCATTCATATTCCCAGAACAACAACTGCCTTCTTGTATTCCATAAATCAAAAAAAAAAAAACTCATAAAAACAAGGCACTGCAATTGCACATTCCACATAATGGTCCAGAAATAAATTAGGCAATAAATATCAAATAATATATCCCCATCAGCAGTGAAAATCTACTCCTTGGATAATCAGAAGGGAAGATGCCTTCCAGCAGCTTGTGTCTGGCAGCTCGAAACAGGTAAAACAATACAGAGCTTTAATAAATCTTTTATCACCTTTTCTGCTGAAGAATACAGCAATTGTCCTGGGTAATGGTTTCCCTGAGCCCTGCATCCATCAGCCCTGATGCACTTGGTGTCAAAGCCAGGGGATCAGAACAAGAGCCACTTGTCAAAGCCAGGCACAGCTCTCCTCCTTCAGTTTTGGTGCCAGCCATCACTTACAGCATTTCTGAGAAGCTCAGGGCATTCATTTGGCCCTGCCATCAAAGTCCCCGACCCCACAGACACTGTGACAAAAAATCAGAGGTGATTTCAGCAAAGTTATTTTGCTCTGCAGAGGGGGCAGCAGATGGGGAAGGGCAGAGTGAGGTGTGGACCCTGTGCAAGGTTTGGTTACACGTGGGTCACGCCCTTTAGAGACCCCAGAGAGTTTTTAATCTAGAGCAGAAAGCTTGAAGGCTTGGTCTCCCTTCAACAGAACCAGAACAAACTCCCAAATAACTAAAACAACCCTAAATACACTGAGGATGAGCAGAATCCTAAACACACCACAAGCACGGGGAAACTGGTGCCCACTTCTCAGAGGCTGCTCAGAAAACCACAAAACTTTTGCATTTTCACCCCAAACCTGGAGCAGCCCCATCAGACTCATCCCTCCCAGCAGCAGCTCTTACCTTGCCGAAATCCCTCACGTCAAAGAGGTCGAAGGGATCGAAGAGGTCGCTGTTCCTTAACCCAAATTTGTCGTGGCACACTTTCAGGAAGGTCCGGATGTTCTTCAAACACAGAAACTGGGGGACAAAAGGGAGGAAAGGAGGGGGAAAGTGAGCAAGGCACAAATTCCAACTGAGATTTATTGAGTTACAGTAATTTCATGATTATAAGCAGCATGTTACAAAACAGGGTGTGATAAAAGGAATATATTCTATAACCATCTGTTGAGGGTGGGGCAGTGATCCTGATCTCAACGGCAGATATTCTGCTAATGGCCCATCCATTGAAACCAGGCAGGGCATTGTTCTTTATCTTTTCACAACCCATCCTTCCTCCAGCCAGTCATTTTCTGCTCATGGCCATTGAGTCTCACTGTGGCACTGATAAAATTACTGCATCCCATTGGGAGTTGCTCCAGCCAGGGGGAAGAGCCCAACATTTCTTACCAAGATAAAAACAGAGGTTTTGGAACACTAAGGGAGCCCCTTTCTCCACTGGACTCCAGAGGAAAACCGGATTTCTCCACATCCCCACTGGAGCTCCGGAGGGAAACTGCACCTTGTACAGGAGCACTGCTCCAACTGAGCCACATCTGTCACTGCAGGAGGATGCAGCCACCATGGGATGGGACTGCTGCCAACACCCTGCCTGACGGGTGTCAGGCTGTACTCTGACTGTGTCAGGGTTTGGGGTTTGTTCTTTGTAGTGCTGTATTTCTATTTTAATTTCCCTAGTAAAGAACTGTTATTCCTAATTCCCATATCTTTGCCTGAAAGCCCCTTGATTTCAAAATTATAATAATTTGGAGGGAGGGGTTTTACATTCTCCATTTCAAAGAGAAGCTCCTGCCTTTCTCAGCACACACCTGTCCTCCAAACTAAAACAGCAACTTTTCCTTCTCTGTCCATATATAAACCACACCTGATTATAAGCCGCACTTTGGGTTCAGACCAAAATTTTAGTCAAAATGGTGCAGCTTATAATGGTGAAATTACTGTGAATGCAAGAGAAGTGAGCAGGGGCTGAGGAGCCCTCTCTGCACAGGCTGCAGGAGTTTGTTTGTTGTTCCTGGGGATGTCAGACTCAGGGTTCTCCTGTGTTCTCAGCTGTGCTCCAGGAACACAACGCCCCTTTGAAAAACAACTTTCTCCCAAGGTGACATCCAGAAAGGCTGCAAAACTCAGGCCAGGACGTTTTCCTTTCAAGGTCGAAGGCAAATATAAATCATGTTCCACAGAAGCCCAGTGCTGAACTTTTAACCATTTCCAGCATGATCCCAGCTGGTTCCCTACAGAAGGGACAGCAACAGGACAAGGGGGAATGGCTTTAAAGTGGCAGAGGGGAGGGTTGGATGGGAGATTGGGAAGGAATTCTGCCCTGGGAGGGTGGGGATGCCCTGCCCAGAGCAGCTGTGGCTGCCCTGGATCCCTGGAAGTGTCCAAACCAGCCTGGATGGGGTTTGGAACAGCCTGGTATAGAGGAAGGTGTCCCTGCCCAGCGGTCAGCTTGGATAATCTGCAATTTCCCTTCCAACCCAAACCTTGGTGATCCAGCAAGGCTGACTGGCAGAGCAGCATCAAGTTTCTCTTTAAAACAATCCTGTCTTTGGCTACAGAAATAAAAGGTTGTTTATCCACAATCATCACACATTCCAAAGCCTGAGGAGTGCACAGGGCCTTGCTCCTGGCAGCACAGGGGATAAAAAATAAAAATAAAAGAGAAAAAATTAAAATCTGCTTCATTTTTGAAACTGCACCACCTACATCCTTCACCTGCTGAGCCAGCCAAAGAACTTCCCAGCAGAACACCTTCAATTTATCACTGTGCCTTTGGGCAACTCTTCACTCTTTTCAGCTAATTCCTTACAAATACCTGACAGAAATGTTAGAATCCAAAGGAAATCAGTGCATGAGGGGGTGAATCACCCCCGTGGGATCAACAGGCAGAGGAGCCAAGCTTTGGGTGCATTCCCTCAGCCTGATTTTGTCACAACCTGGCTCCCCCAGCTGTCATCAAACACACACCACCTAAAGACACCGCTTGCAAGCTTCACCCAGGGCTCAAAGCAAAAGAAAATAGCTTAATTTTCTGTTAATTAAAAGAATCAAAGCAGAGTCTTTGGGGCTGTGGTATCTCCTCGTTACCGCTGCTTTGGGGATCAGACTCCTCCAGCCACGGATTAGCAAAAATTAGCAAAATTATTAACAGCAGGCTGATTCACCTACACAGAGGCAGAAATAACCTCTCACCCTTCTGCAGTGAGTGCCAGCAGAGCTGCCCCAGCACAGGAGGTGCCACAGCCCCATCCCATCCCAGCACGTGCCAGAGGCAGGAACTGAAAACAAATCTGATTTTCTAGGGCATTCCTCTATCTCACACAAACACTGCAGTAAATACAAGTGTCTAGACTGGGAGGTTTCTGGTTGGTTGTTTTTTTGGAATTGCTTTACAGGCTCTCTTGCTGACACAGGTTATTTCATAACTTTATCTCCTGGGTTTCTGCAAGAATTTACACCCCGGGCTGCTGCGCTGCAGTCCCATTGATCCCAAAGTTCCAGCGTCTGCTTATTTTAAATCCTTTTAAGCCTCCAATTTGGAAACTTAATGGCACAGGGTACAGCCACAATTACACACAGCAAGATGCAAACTTCCTCTGCAGCACTGCTCATCCCAGCACCAAATCAGAATGGTTTGGGTTGGAAGGAAAATTCAGGATTTTCCATTTCCACACCTCTCACTATCCCAGTTTGTTCCAAGCTCCATCCAGCCTGGCTTTGGGATGGGGCAGCTGCTCTGGGCACCCTGTGCCAGTGGAGGAACCAAAGGATCAGGATTTGACAGGAAGGTCTCACAGATATGTGTTATAACAGAAAGGTCTTTGAATGTGGAATCTGAAGGAATAGAAATAATAGCAAGTTTTGATATAGAGGAAAAGAATTGTTGAGTTGGTTTTACTGGGTAGCTAAGAAGGCAAAGGGCAAGTGAGTTGGAAGGGGATTTTATGACTCTGAGCAAAGGATAAATCTACCTCAAACAAAAAATGTTTTTATGAAACAAAAAATAATTCAAACAAACAAAAATGCCATATTGCATGTAAAAAAAACCCCTCAACATTTTCCACTGCAAAAAAACTAAAAAACAACTTCTAACTTAAACTGTAACATACTAACCCTTTGTAATTAAACAATAGTAACATAACTATAGTAATGTTAATGGTTGTAACAAGCTATAAGTAATAATAAAAGTATTAATTGGTTGTCATGTATTAAAATAATCTACAATAAAAAATATATCATGCATTCTAACCAAAACTAAAAAAAGCTTTCAAACAAAGCTACAGCTGTAACTAAAAACGCTGTAAGCTAAGCTCTTATCACCCACAACCAGCACATTGCTGCATCATTTAAATATAATAAACAACATTTTAAAAAGCCCATCCATTTAAAGAGCTGCTGAAAAAGGCCTGGTTAGAACACAACAAACACAATTAACCAGGAGCTGGCAGCACAGCAAGGAAAAGCCACCACTGGGGATGACAAGTGCAGGTTGTCACCCTCTCTGGGCACCCCAAATCCAGGTGGGGACACCAGAGTGGTGTGGGTGGTACAATTCACTCCTGGCACTTTCTCCAAACCCAATCTGCAAAGTGTCCTCTTGTGCTTTTCGTTGTTTTGGCATTTCCAGGGAGGGTGATGAATTCTTGGCTCAGGACTCAACAGCCACGTGTTAAAATTAGCTCCAATTTAGCATGAGCCATTTTATTCACCAGTCAATCACACCTTTGGACAAGCAAACATTTCACAGGAGAAAAAAAAAAAAAGAGAGAGAAATCAATGTTCTGCACAGGGCTCATTCAGCACCTGTCAGACCCAAAATCAGTGGTGTCATTTATCTGCTCTGGGATCTCCTCTGGTGCAAATTCCCCAACCACACAAATTCCCAATCCTGCCACCACCCTCCTGGGCATCCAAAACAACCTTGGGAGCCACCAAGAATTCCATGCTCAGAGAATTCAATGGCCACCAACATTGCCAGGCTCTGGAACGGGCACAGAACAAATCCTGGGGTGGGGAGAGCATCCAGGGCACTGCAGAGCCCATCAGAGAGGGGACTGGAACAGGGGTGGGACTGTGCCAAACAGAGCAAGAAACTCATCTGGTAAAAAAAACCACCTTGAAGCCTGGTAATAGATAAGGAAAGTGTGCTCAGCTCTGCCCTGTGGGAGCCCAGCACATCCCTCTGGCTGCCCTGGGTGGTTCCAGACCCAGGCAGGGGCTCAGGAGCCTGGGTACAGTGCCCAGAACCCCTGTGCCTTGGATTTCTCTCCCTGGGAAAAATTACATGAAGAATTAAAAGTTACAAAAAATAAATAGAGTGTAAGTTAGATTATTACAAGGTGAAAAAGTAGGTTTTTAACATTGTTTGTAATAAGGGTCTGGGGTCAGGATGGAGGATTTTGGGCGTGTTCTGTCCTTCTTTCTCCTCCTTCCTGCATCCATCTTTTGGGTGATGTTGGCACTTTTAGATTGGTTTAGAGCAGAACCAGACTGTACAATAGAAGTGATAGGTATTGGAAGATAACTGTAAATAATGTTTATGTAGTTTTTAGTATAAAAGATAATCCCACCCCAGGGGTGGGCAGTGTGTCTGGGGCTGAGCTGCTGAACAAACCTCAGGGAAAGAACTTTTAGATGAGATAAAATAAACAACTCTGGAAATAACAGAAGAGTCTCCTGACTCTCTCCAGTGCTCAGGCTGGAACACAGAGACTCTAAACGCACACAGGTGTCAGCTCAGGCTGCAGAGACAGCACTGACCACACTGCCCCAGCCCTTGGAGGGCTGTGAAGAGCTGGAGGGAGGCAGCAGAAGGGGCCCCATCACCTGCACTCAGTTTCAGAAGAGCTCTGCTTATTTTTAACCACTCTGCAGAGTCATAAAGGGAAGAAACTGCTCTGAAGTCCCACTGGGAGCCCTTGGCCACCCTCCTGCTCATGGGGTGGCCAAAAACCCCAACAGTGCCTGGGAGCTCCTCAGCAGCTTCTGGGATGCTCTGTCTAAAAGGAAGTTTTCCTGATTTTATCTCTTTTCCTGGATTCAGTGAGTTTAGAGACTCCTGGGGTGGAGTTGTGCTGAGTTTTTGAGGCACTCAAACTCAGAAATGCACGGAGGTGCCCTCAGGAGAGGTCAAAGGAGGGATAATTTGGCACCTGGGATGGCTGCACTTTGCACAGGGATATGGACTCAGCAGGGACATGCCCAGCCACCCCAGGGCAGGTTGGATGTTGGGGAGCTCAGGCCCCCATTCCTCCTCACCCCACCCTTCAGGCCCCTCCCTGCAGTCCCAGAATGACTGAGCAGCCCTGGCACCTGCTCTGACAGCACAGGAGCCATTTCCAATGCAAATTCACCCAAACCAGCACATGGGGTGGGCTGGAAACACATCCCAGCCCTAAAGTCACACCAGCTCCTGACACCCACCAAAACTGCTCTATTAATGGAAAAACACAACCATTTTAACTCTGAGTCTGACCATCAACTCAGAGCTGCCAAGCCCTGCACAAAGCCATGTCCCCAAATGCCACATCCACACCCCATTAATCCCACCAGGGATGGGGACTCTGGTGCTTTCCTGAGCAGCCTGGTGATGGCAGAGACAGACAAAAAGCTGCAGAAAGCAGCAGCAGCTGCTCAGCTGGGATCCCAGGTGGGCTCTGGAGGAGAATCAAAGCAGCTCCTGCTCCTTCCACTTGGGATTGTCTGAGACACTTGTAAAAAATGCCATAAAACACAAAAAAAAAAAAAAAAAAAAAAAAGAAAGGAAAGAAATGAGGAGATGGTTTTGCCTGGAAGGGCAGGAACATCCAGCAGCTCTCAGCATTTTGGAAAAGCCCTTCAGGAGAGGGGCTGTGGCTGAGGGGGAGCACACAGTGGCACACAGGGTGTCTGGGCACATGGCACATGGTTTGAAATGTGTCCTGCAGCATGCAGGGAGTGCTGGAGCTGTGCTGGGGCAGATAACCCTGCTGATGGATGACAAAAGGGACTTTCTTTAGCACTCCTGGCCCTGGTGGCAGATTCCCTCTTATCTCACTGCCAGCACCTCTGGAAGAAGTGAGTCCTCAATGGGAGCTGGGAGCATCTGCTTATCACAGGCTCTGCAGAGGGGCCAGGGAGGCTCTGCTGGAGAAAACACAGCATTTCCAAGGGGAAATCAGCTGTGCCATGGCACAAACCTCTGCAGAGAGCCAAAGGATGCACTCTGAGCCACCTCTGTGCTACTCTGATATTGCAAAGGAGCATCCAAAAATCAGGAATGGAGAGAAAGTCCAAGGGTGAATGGAGAGAAAGCCCAAGGGTGAATGGAGAGAAAGTCCAAGGGTGTCCAGTGGGAGCTGCAGGGCTGCAGCTGGGGTTGGGATTTTGGGTGGTCTTTAAGGTCCCTTCAAACCCAAACCATTCTCTGATCTAAAACTGAACATCACAGCCTGTGTCTGATCTCTCTGCCCCATCCAGCTCCCCTCCACACCAAGGGCTGGTTTGGGGAGCAGCAATGAGTCCAGAGCACCACTGGAGCTCATGTTCCACCCCCCAGCAGCACCAAATCTGCCTTGGCTTTGTTCCTCCTGGCTTTGTTCCTCCCCATTGTCTCTGGTGCACAAAACCTCCCTGCAGAGAATTCCCCTCTGCATTTGGATTCCACTCGCAGCTCATCAATTACTTCAGATGGACAGATTAAATTTCGGGTTGTTGGACAGCAGATTTATCTATTGAGAAGTGGAGAATGAAATTATTTCTCAAACAGTTTAGCACTATTATTTTCCCCCCCATCCTTTTCAAAGCCATTCCCATTGCTGAGCGCTCCAGGGCTGGGCAAATTCCACTTAAGGGAGGATGATTAATGAGCCTGAAGCGCTGATGAGGGCTGACCTCTCCACAGCTTCTCCTTCTCACATCCTCTCTCAAGCACCGTTTATCCCCAGGAAAGCACCTGAGGGGAAGCAGCCATGGATTTTTAGCAAACACCCATGGCAGGGCACTGGGAGGGCTGGGGGAAAGCAAAGAAAAGCTCCTTCCCTGGGAGGAAAATCAGAGCTCAGGGGGATGAAAAATTCCTGCACAAACTCACCAAGAAAAGCACAGCTCACACCTTCACTCATCATCATGGTTCAAAGGGACAAAGATCCCCCAGTTACCCCCCAGGAGCTCCCCATCATGGTCTGTGGGCTCTCAAAGGGAAGGGGTCTCTCAGTTATGAGCTAGAAACCAGAATATACATGGAATTGTGAAAAAATAATTCAAAACTGCAAAATAAAATTAAAATAGAGAGTCTGGAGTAATACCTAGAGGTCCCAACCTCAGCCCCTGAGCAGAGGATGCTCAGAGGGGGCTGCTGTCACCCTGCCAAGCCCAGGGCTCCAAGAGCCAAGGGAATTTTTCCTGGCTCCTGAACTCTTCATAAAGACTTTCAGGTTCATTTTCACCATTACATACAGAAAAAAAAAATAAAAAAAGCAAAAAGAAGGCTGTGAGTGTGGCTAAAACCCTGTGAGTGTGGCTGAGAGTCCCAAGGCTGGAGGAGGGGACAAGGATCCAGTGACATCCTTGAGTCCAGAGGAGGGAAAAGGCATCACAGGCCAGCCCAGATGTTTGTGTGCTCAGAGTGACCTCCCCAAAGCCCAGAACCCCTCCCTGTGCCAGGGGAGGCTCTGAGGGGCTGTGCAGGAGCAGCACATCCCACATTCCTGGGGTCTCTGTCCCTCTGTCCATCCCAGGGTCACCCCACGGCGCTCAGGGGCTCTAAAGGAGAGGAAGGAAGCTGCAACTTCCCGAAGAAAACGCTGGAGCTGCCACTGCTGACAGAATTTCCCTCCTTTGTGGAGCCCTCCTGGGCCTGCTGAAGCTGGGAAAGCCACAACCATTAAATTTTATTTAATTGCAGTGCCTGGGAGGGTTTCATGGATGGATTACAAGGGCTGGAATTGCCCCAACCACCCCAAATCCAGCAGGTCCAACAGGTTCAGCACTGCTGCAACCCCCCAGCCACAGGTCTGAGGTTTGTGCATCCCAAACCCTTCCCACTGAGGTTCTGGAAAAGCCCAGTGGAATCTCTGTGTTGCTGATTGTAAATGGATCTTTTAGGATGTCTCTGAAGAGCCAAGCCCAGGGACAAAAAGAGTTTCTGGCCAAGCAAGGCAGCCCTGGTGTCCAGCAGCTCCTGGGGATGGATGGCAAGGCAGGGAACAGACACTTTGCACCCCTGAGTGTGGGAAAACCACCAAGGATCATCACCCTGCTCCTGAGGAGAAACCCAGAAACTTCCCAGGCTCATCAGTGCCACAGCAGAGCCCTCCAAGGCGGTTCTTGCTTTTGGGCTTTGTCACAGAATGCAGGAATCTCACAGTCCTGGGTGTCTCCGCTGCAGATCCAGGCTGGGCTTTCCTGAGAATCAAATCTGAGGCTGCAGAAAGCCTGGGAGCAGGAGAGCTGGGAGGCATTGCTCAATCTGCCCACATGTGGCATCCTGAATGAAGAGTTCCCTTCCACACTGCCCAAACTCAGCCTTTTCCTCTGTGCTGCTCCATCAGGGGAACTCAGTTTAAAAAAGGGGAAAAAAAGAGAAAATAATTTTAAAAAAAAGATGCTATTGCTGTGAAGTGCCTCACCCAGGCTCACACTCCACTCCAAAAAACTCCAAAAACACGACCACAGATAAGAGATGGGACATGTGAAAAATAAATCCTGATGGGAGCTGATGGAGGGATGAGATAACTCCATGCGTGGGAAGGCTCCTGCAGAGAAAACTCAAAACATTTGGGCCAACCCAAAGCTCTGACCTGAACCATGACAATCAAATTATAACAGAGCACTCAGCTGCTCTTGAGGAACAGCAGGGATTGCGTAAGGCCAGCTAGAGTTACCCTGCAGGGCTGCTCTTCCAGGGAACTTTCCAGGCAGGATTGTCCTGCTGCTGCTCAGGCTGGGGCAGGGAATGGAGCCCTGATGGGCTCTGGACAGGGCAGTGATGGGAAAAGCTCTCAGATGAGTCAAGAGCAGCCGAGTCAGCAATTCCAGCCTTGTCACGTCAGGCAGCAGCCTGCAAGCCTGGGCTAAGTCAAGACATTCCCACAAATGATTTTTGTCTCTTTATAACCAAGCTGCCCTGAAAAAATGGTGAAAAGCCCAGCTCTGAAAGTGCTGTGAACAACAGGGGACTCCAGTGGCATTCATGCAAAACTGGCTAAATAATAATCAAATGTGCAAGCTGAATTAAAAATATTTATATATCAGTTATAGAGGAATCCCATAGAGCAGATTTTAAATATTCATTGACAGGGCTTGGAGCAGCCTGGTCTAGAGGAAGGTGTCCCTGCCATGGCTCCAATGAGTTTTATGGTCCCTTCCATAAAATCTGTGATTCTGTGATCCCCAAACACCCCTGAGCTGACATGAGACAGAGGAACACCCTCATTTCAGGGCACACAGAAGCCTCACTGCAATTCTGCTTTCTTAAAACATCCCAAGAAAATCTGAATTTAGAAATTCTGCCATCACACCAACAGCATGCAATCTCCCAACATCCAAAAGACTTTTTCTGGGAAGAGCTTGTATGGCTGCCATGGCATTATTCATCCTTGGTGGGTAAAATGCAATTTTTCTGCACACAGTCACGGGGTGGGGTGACTCCTTTCCAATTAGCCTCACTTCACTTCCACAAAGCCTCCAAAATTACAGCTGAATGTGTTGTTTGCCTCGGTGCAAGAAGTGCCAGGGTACCTGGCAGAAAGCAGAGCAAACAAACTCCTCAAACATTCATCCCCCAGAGCCCCAGCAGGGCATCACCCACAGGGAAATCACCGCTGCAAAGCAAAACCTCAGCCAAGAAAAACATTTACAACGCCAAGTTTGTCTCAGCTTTTACCTCTGAAACGGGTGGCAGAGGAAATAAAAGCCTGGAAAAACTGCAAATGTCATGGTGCAGTGGGATTTGCAGAGCCTGGTCCAACAGGAGGGCACAGTTCTGCATCCCAGGAGATGGAAATACCCACTCCTGGTGACACCAGGGCTGGGTGACACCCCCTGGATGCTGCAGCCACCCCCAGAGCCCTGCTGAAAACCAGAGCAGTGGGCTGGGAGGGAACCAGCCCTGAAATGTCACCCCAGGGACAGGGATGGCATTTTCAGAAGCAGACAACAAATTCTCAGAACATTTCTCTTAATGGCACCAGGTAATGATGCTGAAAGACATCCCCCAGCTCCTGCCTGGAGAAGGAATTAAAACCACAACACTGCTCACATTCTGAGCTGATGCAGATGAAATCAAGCTGCATTTTCACAAGATTGAGCCCAAAATGTGCTGTTTAACAGGTCCCTGGGTGCTCTGTGCTGCCATCAGCTCCTTGGGGCACAGGTGATGAGCAGCTCAGCTCCTTCTCCACCCCAAAAAGCAGCAGAAATGGGGTCCTGGGGTGCCCCTGGGCCAACCAACCTAAAACATGAAAAATTCTGCTGTGCCACAAGCCAGCCCTCCCCTGGGGAGTCACTCAGGGCTTCTCCTCCTCCTCAGCTTTCAATAATGAATGGTTTTGTTGTGGTTCAGTGTTGGGAAGGAGAGGCAGTGCTGGGAACAGGAAGGGATTTTGGTGATGCCCACATTTAAAGCCAGGCTGGGGTGAGCCCCCTTCCCCCCCCAGGAACAGGAAAATGTCACAGTTTCAGTGATAAACACACAGCTGGGTGCTCAGAACTCCCCTGGCACCAGGAGAAGCCCCCACGAGTCTCCACCAGACTCCAGAAAGCTTCAGAGCACATCCCAAAATCCTACTTACCCAAATACATCAACCCCAAACCCATCCCTGTGTCCTAGGAAAGGAAAACCCACCCACAACCACAGGCACAAACACCCATTTTTCTTTCCACCCAAAGCCCTTGTGCTGCCCTGGGCAATTTGCATTCAGGGTATCAGTTCCTCTCCCTTGCAGCACTGCAAGGAAATTAATTAACTGAAGAGTAACTGCAAGTATCACAAAGCTTGGGAGGCCAAGACAGGAAACCTGAAGGTTAACCATCATATTTAATGTAGGCACAAGATAAAAATCAGAATGAACTTTGATCGGGGGAGGATGAAGAGGCCACTGGCAGTACTGTGATGTTGGTTGGGCTTTTGTTGTTTTTTGTTTTTTAAAGATTAGAGGCTCTATTTTATCAGCAAGATTTCAATTAAGCATTTTCAGCCCTCGTGGAGGAAAGAGAGAGGTTGAATTCCTTACTAGAGAGGATCAAGCCAGGTGAAAAGCACAAGAGGCAACACTCCTTGATCCTGGCACTGGGTTTGAAAGGAAACCCGAAATGTGGGAAGGATGCTGTGAGCTCAGCAGAGGCAGGGCTGTCCTAAACCTGCACCCAGGTCTGTCCTAAACCTGCACACAGGGCTGTCCTAAACCTGCACCCAGGTCTGTCCTAACCCAGTCCCAGCAGTGGATCTGCACCCAGGGCTGTCCTAAACCTGCACCCAGGGCTGTCCTAAACCTGCACCCAGGGCTGTCCTAATCCAGCCCCAGCAGTGGTTCTGCACCCAGGGCTGTCCTAACCCTTCCCAGGGCTGTCCTAACCCAGCCCCAGCAGTGGTTCTGCACCCAGGGCTGTCCTAACCCAGCCCCAGCAGTGGTTCTGCACCCAGGGCTGTCCTAACCCAGCCCCACAAAGGGTTCTGCACCCAGGTCTGTCCTAACCCTTCCCCAGCAGTGGTTCTGCACCCAGGTCTGTCCTAACCCAGTGATTCTGTACCCAGGTCTGTCCTAACCCAGTGGTTCTGCACCCAAGGCTGTCCTAACCCTTGCCCAGCAGTGGTTTTGTACCCAGGTCTGTCCTAATCCAGTCCCTGCAGTGATTCTGTACCCAGGGCTGTCCTAACCCTTCCCAGGGCTGTCCTAACCCTGCCCCAGCAGTGGTTCTGCACCCAGGTGTGTCCTAACCCAGTGGTTCTGTATCCAGAGCTGTCCTAACCCTTGCCCAGCAGTGGTTCTGCACCCACGGCTGTCCTAACCCAGCCCCAGGTCTGTCCTAACCCAGCCCCAGCAATGATTCTGTACCCAGGGCTGTCCTAACCCTTCCCAGGGCTGTCCTAATCCAGCCCCACGATGGGTTCTGTACCCAGGGCTGTCCTAAACCTGCACCCAGGGCTGTCCTAACCCTTCCCCAGCAGTGGTTCTGCACCCAGTTCTGTCCTAACCCTGTACCCAGTTCTGTCCTAACCCAGCCCCAGCAATGATTCTGTACCCAGGGCTGTCCTAACCCAGCCCCACAAAGGGGTTCTGTACCCAAGGCTGTCCTAACCCAGTGATTCTGTACCCAAGGCTGTCCTAACCCTGCACTCAGGTCTGTCCTAACCCTTGCCCAGCAATGATTCTGTACCCAGACCCTCCCCCTGCACGTCCCCAGCACAGCTCAGTTATCCCAATTCACACCACAGGAAGAAAACAGGCAACAAAAGGGAAATCACTTCCCATCCCCAGTTATTTTTTGCAGGGTGGAATTTAATGAGAGACTCCAGCCAGAATTGAGTCTGGTTCTGGGAATTTCCCTAAAGCATCAAGAGATTTGTTACCACAATGAATTAAAGATCTTTCTGCAGTAAGCAGTGCTGAAATTTTGGCCACAGACTCCAAACCTCCCTGGATTTGGGCACAACCCTGTCCCTGACCTCCCCTGGATTAAAACAAGGGGAGCTTCATTTCTGAACCAATTTATTCCAATCTCTCCTTGAGGATGTGACTATTTTACCTTATCTGGAAGAATTTTTTCCCCTCCCTTCCCAAGCTCCAGAGGTAAAATTTACTGCCACAGCAATGAAGAACAGTTCCTGCTCTGCATGATAAAAACAGGCTACAGAAAATTAATCTACTGGCTACTTAATTTGTAAAGCTGCTTAAAAAGGTCAGGTCCCCAGCTCATAAAAACCACCACTGAGAACAGATCCCAGCGATTACGGGAAACAAGGCTCTGGATATTTATATAAATTAATGCTTGGGGAGGATAACAAGATAACAGGACCCTCTAATTTAACACCCACATCCCATTCCTGGCAGCTCCCAACTCTCATTTATTACAGGAACACATCAGGGGTGCACCCAAAGCTGGCACCTGGGGCTGCAGGGTGTTAGAAATCCTCCCCAAATCTCCTGGATGCTTTGACTGAACAGTTTCCAGATCTGGATTCATATTTCTGTAAGGCAAGTCCTCCTTTCTGAGCCAGCTAACACACACAAGCAGGGAAATATTTTTATATTTTTATCCCTTTTTTGTTTCTCTGTTTAAAATAAGGGAGAACACTGTTTTGTATTTTGTGAGGGGAGCTATATCTTTTCTTTAATTTCAAGCTAGGCTTTTGTAAATTGTTTAATGGGAGGCTGCATGTAGGGATTAATCACAACCACCACCATTTGTGTAATTCTGCACTGATCTACACTCAGTTAGCAGGAAAACTCCACTGGAAAATCTCCCTGTGAGACAAAGGGAAAATCCAGGTTGGCTCTCTGGAGCCAAGCCTGCTTCCCTCCATTCCTGCTCTGATTTGGGTCCTGTCAACCCCAGGACATAATTTCCTCTGAACAACCTGCTCCAGTGCAAGGGGGATGGAGCTGGATGAGCATCCAGGTCCCTTCCAAGCCAGTCTGGGATTGCATGGAGCAGGATTTAATGAGCTGTTTGCCAGCCAGACAGGAGCAGCTCCACCAGACAGTGCACAAGCAAAGCTGGCTGTTAATTGGGATATCTCAAATAAACTCTGGGCCCAGGGTAATTGCATTTGCAGAGCGTTAGGCAAGGCTGGGTTGCTTTTGCTGTGCCTGGCTAATTAATTTGGTACAATTTGAGGATGCAGATAAGGCCCCAGGGAGATGTTGGGCTGGACCATTAGTGCTGTATTTCAGCCAGAGGGGTGAAGAGGGGAGCTGGCAGCAGCATCTGATTCCTTCTCAGCTGCTCCACTCCATCTCCTTCCAAAGCCACCCACTCTGCTGGAGAGGGCTGAGAATTGTCTGGACAGGAAAGGACAATATTTGGAGCTTAATGGGACAGGATCAATAAGTCTAAACAGGCAGCAGCCCTAAAAAAGCTCACTGACCCATGAATTAAAGTGACTTTATTGACACAGTTAAGACAGTATCAACACCCAGTCAAACACAGACTCTTCATTTCCCCTTTTTTTTTTTGGCAGCATCCCTGCTTTAATTTCCTAAGTACCACCCAACTGAAGTTAATTTTTAGTACAGCTGCATGTATGACTTCCTTCTGCTTTAAATTATCCCTTCTCTTAGCAACTGCCTCCACCAACACACACAGAGAGCAGAACTCGGGGAGGGATTTTTTAAGCACAGAATTAAGGTGTGAGAACAAGCACGAGGGGTTTTGTCAGACTTATGTAAACTCAGCTCCGAGCAGGAGTTATTAAAAAGCCTGGCTTAGGAGCCAGCACAGTGCATTTAAAAATCCATCCAGCAAGCATTAAGGCAGGTCTGGCTCCTGTGGAAATGGCTGTGGCACACATTAGGCTGAGCTGTTAGGAATAAATTGTTCCTCTGCATAATGCAACGGAGACCACGCAAAGAGGGGAAATGAAGGCTGCACAGTATTTTACAGGGCTATAAACAGCCAGGGAAATAAAACATCTCTCCTAAGGTGTAGCTTCCAATGCAAAAAGCTCTTACTCAAAGCAGTGCTGCCTCCAGCTCCGTGGGGGAAAGGCTCTCCAGCTGCTGAGAGCCTCGGGGAGGGGAGCAGAAATAACATGTCATGTAAAGTCATCGTGACCTGTCACTTCTGCTTACACTCAGGGAGCAGATGGAGGCTTTTCCTGGAGCACACTGCACCAGGAGCAGCATCCATGGGCTGGAGCAGTGAGCAACATCTGTGTGATGGAGCCCAGGCAAAGGGCAGAGGGTGACACTGCACGGTTCCCCTGCTGGGGATGGTTCTGGAGCCCTGCAGGGAACAAAACTTTCACCTCTGTGTTTTGGGGCTGTGCTCACACTCCTGATCCATCCCTGCCAAGCCTGGCAGGGTTTGATGCTGCCCACAAAGGGATCTGATGGAGGTTTTAGTCCTCCTCCACTCCCAAATTCCTCCTTCCATCGCAGGAAACTTTCTTCATGCTGTGATGAATAATCCAAGGAGCATCCAGTAAAGTGATGCAATGATCTGAAACGCAGCTCCAGTTGTGGTTTCCCTGGTTCTGAGCTGCTGGTCTCACTCAGACACTCAACTTTTGAACTTTTGTCCCTCCTGCAGCACGTGGGACGAGCTCCCAGCTGCTCTGTGCCCACAGCTCTGACTCCTCAGGGAAGGACTGCACAGTTACACAACCCCCAAAATAAAATCCTCCTTCCCCACCTCCCCAGCCCAGACCCCACAGCCTGACAGCAGCACCACTCCCGTTCAGCCCAAGCTCTCAGGAAAACAGCAGAGCTGCCCTGGGTCAGCATCACACATCACACAGCTCCTGCAGATTTCTGCCTTTGCCTTGGACCTCTTCACTCCTGACCCAGCCCAGTTCCTCCATGAGGAGCTCCAAGGTCTCACACCAGGTCAGTGTGACCCCAAAACCAGCCCCAAAACCCTGGGAAATCCAGCTCAGCTCCCTCCCAGCAGGCAGAGCCTCCTCCCCAGGGTCTGTGCAGGCTGGCAGGTTTGGGGTGCCCACTGGGGAGCCTGGGGAAGGGACAGCATCCGTGGGGGACACACAGAGGGACTGTCCCCAAGCTGTCCCCAGCTTCCTGCAGCTGGGAGAGGAGCCATGGCCTGAGCCTGGCACTCAGCACCACCCCAGGAGGGTGAGGAGAGAGGAGGAGGAGGAGAGGAAGAGGAGGATGAGGAGGAGGAGAGGAAGAGGAGGATGAGGAGAGGAAGAGGAGGAAGAGGAGGAGAGGAAGAGGAGGGGAAGAGGAAGATGAGGAAGAGGAGAATGAGGAGGAGAGGAGGATGAGATGGAGGAGAGGAAGAGGAGGATGAGGAGGAGGATGAGGAGGAGGATGAGGAGGAGGATGAGGAGGAGGATGAGGAGGAGGAAGAAGAGGAGGAAGAAGAGGAGGAAGAAGAGGAGGAAGAAGAGCTGACACTTCTGTCCCTTCCCCTCCTGCAGCCAACACCAACAGGGACAGCAAGAACCCAGCAAGAACCCAGCAAGAACCCAGCAAGAACCCAGCAATAGCCCAGCAGTTGAGTCCTCCCTGACAAAAACAAACACTGGATTACAAACCCCAGCCCAGCTGTCTCTCCCCAAGCCCCAGGAAGGCAGAGGGACAGCAGATCCCTGCCCAGTGCTCCTCCCCAGGCAGAGGGAGATCCAGTGCTCTGCATTCCCACTTTATCTGGATAACCTCTGCCCAGGCTCAGGGCCTGGTACCAAGTGCAGCTTGGACCTGGGAATCCATGAGTAACACAAAAATAATCCAAAAACTCACGCAAAGTAATGCCCATGGTAACTCCTAAGTGGCTTTTTTGAGCACTCACATCCCCTGCTAAGGGAGATTCCTGAAGAACCAGCTCAGAGCACCCTCCCCACAGCTGCCTTCAGCCCACAAAACTGTAAAAATCCAACTGTTATTGGGGGGATTTTCCCCAGAAAAGGTTTGCAGAAGTATTTTTCCCAACGACAGCAGGAGCAGTGATGCTAAAACAGCCCAGGACAGCATGTGGAGCCCTGGGCACAGCTGCTGATGTGCCAAAGACAAACCCAAGCAGTTATGAAGGCACAGACAAGTTAAAAAATCTCTTTTTGTGTGCTCTGTGGGAGCAGCTCCTCCTGCCCCAGCAGCAGAGGCAGGTAATGACAGCCCTGCTCAAATAACAGGATTTTGTGGAGTCAGAACACTCCTCACACTGTGTCTGTGTCACACAGGATCCTCACACCCTGGCTCTGCTCAAAAAAAAAAACTCTAAAGCAGAGGAAAAAAAAAAGAAAAAAAAAACCAAAAAAACCAACAAAAAAACCCCCAAAAAATAATATTTGAGCAGTTCTTTTTGCTCAGAAAAACAGATTTTCCTGTGAAAAGACCCTGGTGGCTACAGGGGATCCAACACCCATGCACACACACAGCCCCATCCTCTCTGCCCCTCTGGATTTATGAGGCTGCTTTCCACCCCCTGAAGTTTGATCTCACTCCTTTCATTCTCACCCAGTTAAATCAGGAGTTTAGGATCATTTTTGTAATTCAGGTAATTCTATTCACTCCTTGCTGGTGGAGCCCAGAGCTGAACGTGGGTTGGCTTCAGTTTAATTTTTTTTATTATTTTAAAACCAATCATCATTCTGGGTTTATAAATTTTACAACCTGGGCGTTTTAAATTCGCTTTCAAGTCTGCAAGGCTTCAGACAACACTTCAATCACGTTCTTCTGCATTTCCCCAAAGCAAGGAGAGCAATGCCTGCTTGTCTGCCTTCCCTCAAGGAAAAATGAAACTGTCACATCACAGGACTCCACAAAAACACCAGGGGAGGGAGAGCCACAGGAATATTTAACCTCAGTGCTGGTGATGCTGATCTGGGGGTCAGGGGGAGCAGGATCCTGATCCCTGAGGGTGATGAAGGGACCAGCACATCCTGGGGGTGCCAGCACAAACCTGGTGACCACAGCAGGAGTCAAAGTGCAAGAAAAGGAGACTCCAGGGATGCCACCCACTGGATCAGGTCACTGAGACAGAGTTATCCCAGAGATATTAAATATTCCCCCCACACAGGCAGCCCAAGCCAGGCTCATCTGGCAGATTGAGCCTTCAAAAAGAACCTAAAGCCAGCAGAAAGTACTCTTGGCTTTGGGTGAGATGGCAAAACAAAGGACACTCAAGCCTTAAATCACATCAGAGTCCCACATCCCCTTCCCACTGCAGAGGAACAGATTTTGCCCACGCTGCCAGAATTACCAGAACTATGAAAACGCAGTGAGGCTTCATCTTCCATCAATAAATTCATTTATTTTTCTATAGAGGCTCTCCCCCACCCTGGCAGCTGTATGCTAATTCCCCCTCAGCACTGCATTATTATCACTTGGAACAGATGTTGCAGCCACTCCAAAATCTGGAGGTTACAAAAACTATTAACCTAAGCTGGGCTGAGCTTGGGAGGGGGTGAGGAGGAGGGGACAGCTCAGCCCAGGTCCCAAAGCCAGGCTCAGCACCCACAGCAACCCAAACTAATCAACAAAAACGCCCCAAAATCTTAGAAAATAAATTTAAAGCAATCCATGGATGCTGTGATTTACTCCAAAAACTCAGGGGAATCAGCTACAAGATCCCCATGGGTTTGGAGCTGGGCACAAATGTGGATGTAATCAGGTATTTGGGTTTTTTTTTTTGGAGGTGTCTTTGATGGGGGTGTGTGCAAACAAAGTCATTTCAAGCCCAGATAAATCCAACTGCAAAAGGTTCAGCATTCCCCATGGAATTGCTTTCTCCAGAGCAGCCCAGTGTGGCTCTGGAGTAATTAATGCCAGAATCTATTTATGACCTTTGAATAAATTGTTCTTTTCTGAAGGGAAAGCTGTTAAACACGTTAGCAAATATAATTAAGAGGGAAGGGGGGGGATGACAAAAATCTGGAATTAAATCTCTGCTAATTAGAAATTCTTCTTGCAACAACCTGGCTAAAACTCTGAGGCAGATACTGTAGCTTCATTAAAGCCTCCTCATTACCCTTCCCGAGATAACCCAGCTGTCAATACCAGGAAAATTCGCTTCTAACCTTTGTCACCTCTAAGGAAATAAAATAAATGTAGGTGTTGTGTGTGTGGGAGAGCTTGGTGACGTGCACCTGAGCACGCTGAGGGTGGGAAATGCAGCAGGGGAGAAGCCAAAGGTTGGTCTGGCCTCTCACCCTCTCAGCCAAGGAACAGGTTTGGCTGCTCAGGGGATCTGACCACGTTTTCTGCATCTCAGGTGAAGCTCCCAGCAGTGAGACTCTGGTTGCATCACATCCCAAGTGGGCAAAACCTCGAGGAGTGGCAGCGATGGAAGGTGGGGAAGCGCTTGGAAGAGTCAGGGTGAACATCCCAAACCCAGCAGGGAGGGTTAAAACCAGGTGACAAATCTGTGGTGCCACCCAGAGCCTGCCCTGCCACCTGAGCCCACTCAGGGATCACCCACATCTGCCAACATCCCAGGTTAAACTCCTAATTATTTCAGAAATCCCTTCAAAAACTCCGCTTTTCTGCAGAAATATTTGTGCTGGAGCAATAGCCGCCCCTAAATCCCCACAAAGAAAAGCTCAGTGGATCAGCCAAGGGGAGGATGCACAGGAGGGACAGGAACACCTCCCTGGGGTTATTTATTCCCAGCTCAGAGCAGTGTGGACAGGTCAGCAAACCCCACACCTCATGCCCTTCACCCCAAAAATTTCCCATTTTTAGAGGCAGCCCCACACCCCAGCCTTCCTCCATGGGCTGGCCCCACGCCCCCAATCCCACAACACCAAGTTTTTAGGTCTCTTTTCCAGCTTGAAAACTTAAATTTTTTCTACAGATTTTTTTCTCCATCACCCCAGAGCTGGAAGCTGCCACAGCACCACAACACTGCCCTGTCCCCAAAACCTGCCCAGGCACCAGGACAAAGCCATTTTCACCCTGCAGATGGAGCATCCAGCAGCAATTCCCACTCAACAGCCCCAAACCCTGCAGCAGCAGCAGGGAAATAAAGATATAGGAGCTGATCTATAAAGGGACAAAAAAAAATCATAAACTCTTCTGCTGGGTTTACTAGGAAATTTTCTGGTTTATTTTCTGTTTAAAGCCACAATTCTCCCATAGCTGTGGGAGGAAAAGTCTTGTGTCTTTTTTTTTTTTTTTTTTTTGTCTCCTCCCCTCTGCAAGGCTCACCAGTGATTTTCTTGGAAGATCACTCACATGAGAAAGTGCTTCCCATAAACACAAAGGGTCTGGATGTGCACACAGGGCTGTCCCAGTGCTGTGCACATTTCCTGTCCTGGGGCCATGCCACTCAGCCTGGGATTTCCAGGCTCTAACACACGCCAGCTCTTAAAGGAATACAATTTTATTTACATAGAAATATATTTATATATTTTACACATTGATCTCTGTGCCATATTTTATATATTAAACATATTTATACCATCACAGACCTATCTCCCATTCTTGCTACTTCTGCCACAAAGCCCAACCTCTAAGAGCAAGAAAAAAAAACAGAATCCTGCATGAACCTGGGTGCTCTGAGAGCATTCCAAGTTCTGACAACCCCAGAGGAGCCAAATAATTAATCCTGGAGAGCAAAACCAGCAAAGCCACCTCCCTGTGGGCAGATCCTGCCATGGGGTTTGTCCTGCCCCAGCTTTGTCCCTGCTCCCAGCCTGGCTGTACATTTGTTTTGCAGGCTCTGAGTGCCCCCAAGTCCCCTGGATTTCACAGATAATTCTGTGTTTGCAGCACTGAGCACAAATCACTCCTCCTGCTCCTCCCCTTCCCCAGCCACAAACCTCCTCTGTTCCCTCCTCAGCCCCCTCCAGATACCAGATGTTCCATTTAGCTGTAAACCACCATAAAACACAACAAAAGATATGAATGCTACAAAAGGGCCAATTTACTCCCCCCTCCATCAGTGCTAAAGCAAATGCTGCAAGAGAAAAAGCAAATTTCCTCTATGGGAACCTTTTAACCTTCCCCCCCTCCTCCTTTACCAAATCCTGGTGGTTTGGGGGGTCAAAGCAAGGCTCCAGAGGGGGCAGGCACAGCTCAGGGTCCCTGCTGGGGCACCCAGGGCCAGCCCAGAGAGGCACAAACCCTTCCCAACCTCCCCAATCCCAGCACATCCAAAGGCAGCTGGCAGCACCTCCCTGTGCCAAAACAGCTGGAGCACATCTGGGAGAGGTGGGAGATGCTTCCCAGGTCCAGCAAGCCTGGAAAATCCAATCCAGAATAAAAATGTAATAATAATAAAATATTCAGAGTGAATAAAATCTGATTTACTGGTGGGTTTGTACCACAGGGAATGCCACAGAGTCCATTGACTGCAGCAGCACGAGGAGCAAGTCAGGATATGAGTCAGGCTGTGGCTTTCCAAGGAGGCAGAGGAAGATCTCCCAGCTGAACCCTGGCTGTCCAGACAGGGCAGGATCAAAAAACAGGAACAGATTGCACATCAGCTCCTCAGAGCAGAGCTGGGCAGACACATCCTGGGGCAGGAAGGGCTGGCAGCTCGGACATCAGGGTGAAACAACTGCCTGGGACTCCTGAAAAGGATCCAAAAAGTGTCCAAACACATCCAAACATGTGTCCAAACATTTATTCTGCAGGACTTGTTAGGCAAGGCTGGCAAAGGGACATTCCTGAGGATAACTGATTTTTTTTCAGATTCTCCAGCAAACTGATCCACCTGCACCTGTTATTGTTATAATTCCTTCTACACTGGAACCCTTGTGGCTTTAGGTAGAGCACAAACACCCTGTGACACAGGAGGGGACTCAGACAGCCCAAACACCCATCACAGATATAAAATTCTTAAATTATTTAACCTTTCAGGTTAGGGTATCTCAGCTAAACCTCGCTGCTAACACAGACTACACTGCAGGGCTGGGCTAGCCCAGACAAACACTCCCAGAAGCACAAAATGTGCAGGGAAAAATCAAATCACAGCCACAGGGCTCAGCAAAGTCACAAAGCCCAGGTATGAGACACCTGCAGAGCAGCACAGATTTGTTCTGTACAAAGTTCTGCACTCTGCAACCTCCAGGCAGCCAGGAGGGAGAGCCCAGCACATCTGTCCCTGCACATCTGGGGGGCTCCAGAGGGTGAAGCACAGCCCTGAGCTGCACCCAAAGAAAACACAAAGCAGGGAGGAAAAGTCACTGGTGTTGGAAACAGATCTTTCTCCAGAGAGAAAGAAAGGGACAGACAAAAATAATTTCATCAGTGAAGTTGTCAGAGGGATGGTGATGAAGTCACCCTGAGAGGAAGGTCCTTCCCCTCCTGTAAAGGAGCTTTGAGGTTTGGAATCAGCAGGGGATACTGCTGGGTGACACAGGAGTCACTGGAAGTCCCAAGGAGCAAACTGATGCTGAGAGTGGCGTGAGGAAATAAAAAATTATTTTTAAAAAGTGCTGCACAGCTCAAAGGGGGATCCATGCTTTAAAAATCAAAGCAGAGAGAGGCTTCAGTTCCCAGAGGTGTGACCAAGCTCACTGCATTTTCCAAATTGACTGCACTTCCCAAATTCACTGCACTTTGCAAGTTCACTGCATTTTCTAAATTCACTGCACTTTCCAAGCTCACTGCATTTTCCAAATCACTGCATGTTCCAAATTCACTGCATTTTCCAACCTCACTGCACTTTCCAAATTCATTGCATTTTCCAAGCTCACTGCACTTTCCAAATTCACTACATTTTCTAAATTCACTGCACTTTCCAAGCTCAATCCTCTCCAACCCAGCACAGGCACCTCACAGCCCTGCAGCCACTCATTCACTCTGCACCCCAAATCAATGGGATCCTGATCCTCCCAGCCCAGCTCTGTCCCAGAAAGCCCAAACCCAGGCTGTGACATTTTTGGGATGAGCACATTTGATCTATTTTTCAACACAGCTTGAGGGGAGTCAAGTGGAGAAGGGAAACAGCTCCAACACTGGGAAAAGGATTTGTCTCTTTAAGGAAGGACAAAGGAACAGATCAAAAATTTGCCCTGGGGTCAGTCTGGAGCAACATTTCTGTCCCTGGCAAAAATGAGGTCCCTTCTGGCTCCAGATGAGCTGAAGGAAAAGGGTTTGGGGTTCCCACAAGCCAGGGTGGTGGGGATGCTCAGCCCTCCCACACAATCCAGCCCCAATTCCCTCGTTTTCCTCATTTCATTTCCCCCATTCCCCTCATTTCACTTTTTCCTTTATTTCCCCCATTCCCCTCTTTTCCCTAATTTCCTCCATTTCCCTCTTTTCCCTAATTTCCCTCATTTCCTTCTTTTCCCCATTTCCCTCTTTTTCCCTCATTTTCCTCTTTTCCTCCCCATTTCCCTGTTTTCCCTCTTTTCCCCCCATTCCCCTCATTTCCTCCATTTCCCTCTTTTTTCCTAATTTCCCTCTTTTCCCCCATTCCTCACCCAACTGCCCCACTCAGCCCCAGCAGCTGAGCAGTGCCCAAAATCCTCCTGCTGCTCTGTGCAGGGACCCAGCTCCTGGCAGAGCACCCAGGATGGATCAGTATGGACCAGCCAAGCATTTTTTACAGCTCATCAAGGCTGCTCTAAAAAAACCCACCAAATCGCCTTTTTTTGGGTTTTTTTTGTTTGTTTTGGGGTTTTTTTGACTTTGTGTTTTTAAAGGCATCTATTCATTCAAGAGCCTGCTGCTGGTAGGTGTTTAATGCAGGTATTTAGCTCTCATCAATCATTCAAGAGCACAGAAAAAAACAAATTTTAAAAAGTTTTCACTGCTTTTGAGGCTGCTTGGCACAACCCTCAGCATCCATCCAACACTCCCCACCTTGTGCTGCCCCACCAGAATATTTATGAGCCTTCAGCTGCAGGTTCAGAGGGATCCTCCAGCCCCAGAGAGCTCCAGCCTGTGCTGACAGGAGGTTTTTTAGGGCTCTGCTTGGCATGCAGAGCGGGGCTGGGCAGGAAGAGTGGGAGCTGCTCCTGCTTTGCAAGGAGCTCACGAGCCTGGACACACAGAGCACCTTTTTATTTCCTCTGTGAGGCTCAGCCCATCCAAACGGGAAGTCAGGGAGACACAGTAAACAGGGAGATGGAATGAGGCTGTTTTTCACAGCCTGGGGTTTTTTTCTGTTTTTTTAATTTTTTTTTAACAGAACTCACTTTCAAAAAGCAGCGAGTAAATAAAAAGCCAGAGGAGCTGAGCAGGGTAAATCAGAATTTGCTCAAAGAACCCACCCAGCCAGCCAGCTCTGATAATTCTGAATTTATTTAACTACTATCATGACATATGGAAGCAATTACAAGCACTGTAGCTATAAACCCTTCAAGTGGCACGTTAAAAACCCCAAAGCCTTGTGAATAATTACCTGCACCAAACCCTCCAGCACACCTCCCTCTCCCCTGTACCTGGGGGAGAGGCTCCAAGCCACCTGCTCCACAGCAAAGCAGCACCTACATCCCAAATAAATGGGATTTTGATGGCAAATGAAGCAAAAACAACAGGCCAGGAGGATCTGGGAGCTCGGGGAGGTTGCACATCAATCCTGGCAGGCACTTGTCTGTGTGGTTCCCTAATAAGAGCAAAGCAGAGCACTGGGCAGCCCAGCCATTGCTCCAATTATGTTTTCTGCCTCTCATCAGCCTCCAGGGCCCCAATCAAACCTGCAGGGCGGGGTGGATTCCCTCTGGAGAGATGGCAATATGCTTCAAAACAAGAATCCTTAATGAGCTGGCCATTTCTGCTCCAAGGCTGTGCATGGACCACGTTCACCCTGTGCTGCTTTCCCCCATTCCCCTCATTTCACCCTTTTCCTTTATTTCCCCCATTCCCCTCTTTTCCCCCCCCCATTCCTCTCTTTTCCCCCAATTCCTCTCTTTTCCTTTTTTTCCCTATTTCCCTCATTTCCTCCATTTCCCTCTTTTTCTCCCCATTTCCCCCAGTGAAAACAAGAATTCTTAATGAGCTGGCCATTTCTGCTCCAAGGCTGTGCATGGACCATGTTCATCCTGCACTGTTTTCCCCCATTCCCTTCATTTCACTCTTTTCCTTTATTTCCCCCATTCCCCCCTTTCCCCCCAATTTCCTTCTTTTTCCCTCATTCCCCTCTTTTCCCTATTTCCCTCATTTCCTCCATTTCCCTCTTTTCCCCTCATTCCCCTCTTTTCCCTATGTCCCTCATTTCCTCCATTCCCCTCTTTTCCCCCCATTTCCCTCTTTTCCTTCTTTTCCCCCCATTCCCTTCATTTCCCTATTTCCCTCATTTCCCCCTTTTTCTCCCCATTTCCCCCAGTGAAAACAAGAATTCTTAATGAGCTGGCCATTTCTGCTCCAAGGCTGTGCATGGACCACGTTCACCCTGCACTGCTTTCCCCCATTCCTCTCATTTCACTCTTTTGCTTTATTTCCCCCATTCCCCTCTTTTCCTTCTTTCCCCCCCCCCATTCCCTTCATTTCCCTATTTCCCTCATTTCCCCCATTTCCCTCTTTTTTCTCCCCAGGATTTGGGGGTTTCACTGTTCTTCCTCAGTTGTTCTCCCTTGAATGAACCCATTTTCCTTCAGAGACTGGGAGCAGAAATTCCCTCCACAGCATCCCCATGAGGCTGAGCTCAGGGACAGGGATCTGGAGCTCTGCAGGAAAATCCCAGATCCCCCAGTTTTCCTGGATAATTCCTGACCAGCTCCCACACTTGCAAAGGTGTCTGGCACAGCTGATGCAGCCTGAGAGGGAGCAGCTCCCCCACCAACCTCCAAACACATCCAAGGCCCTGTCAGGAAGGATTAATTTTATCTAAGGCAAATAAAGAAAAAGGAAAACCTCACAAAACACCAAATATCAACCTCACCCAAGCATGCAGGTGTTGCATTGCACATATTTTTTATGCTGAAACAGGAGTGGAGAGTCATTTAATTTGTATTTGACCAGAGATTTAACAAAATTAGGTTCAAACCTAATTATTGATGAAAATGCAAAGCTTAAAGATCTCCATCTCACTGCCAAGAGCAGCTGTAGCACACAGTGAGAGAGGAGTGGAATTAGGAAGGGAATGGGGAGAGGAGTGGGGCTCTGGGAATGCAAACCACACTTTCCTACTTGCAAAATTCAAATGTCCTTTGCAGCACACTCTCCCAGTTGGCTGGAAAATCACCCTGAATGACACCCCCAGAAATCCAATCACAGGAACAGACACAGTGATCAATAAGCACCGAGGGCAGTCACCCTCGTGCCACCTCCCAGCTGTGCAGAAGCAAGGAGCAGAAATGAAGTTTTACTCCAGGCTCATGGAAACTGCTCTCAGAGGAGAGCTGGGATTCAAGATTGTTTTTCCTGTTTATTTTGTTGGCCACTCTGGAAGTTCTTTGGGTCATCCCATCCTCCCAGGCACCACCAAACACCAGATTTGGGTCTCTGGGAGCTGAACATGAAAAAATAAAGAAAACTTCAGAGTGCAACCTATTGGAGTGATTTATTTAATTGAGCATCATGTATGAAATTACTGCTGTGTGGTCACACACTGAACAAGCACAGGGAGGTTTCATGAGGCTGGGGAGTTTTTAGGAGGACAGGGACACCAAATCCATCTCTCCACAGTCCCTGCATCCTCCCTGTGCTGCTCCAACCTCGCCTCGCAGCACACGTCAAGGAAAAACAAATCAGTGTGGAAAGGGATTAAAAAAAAACCCACACAACTGCCTGGATCTTAAAGTGTTGCTCTGCAGAGATGTGATTTCACCTGTGGCCTTTGAAACGCTGCTCACCTCGGGCAAAAATCTGTTTTTCATTACACACCTGCACAGCCCCACTTAATTCAGAGGGAAAGGTGGGTGACAGAATATTCTGAGTATTACTGAGTGTTTCAAGTCTAGCACAAGTGTCTTGTCCCCTGGCATTTCACCTGATTAATAACAAAAGGAGCTCTCTAGTGAGGCAGACAGCTGGTTAGCCAGTCCAGCCAGCCAGGCAAAATGTGCATTTCTCATCAAAAACCACCTCTGAAGTTCCTCAGCGCGCTCTGCATCCCTACCCCGTGTCTGAGCACATCACAGCTCAGTGACAAAGACAGATTCCTACACTGCTCCTCTGAAATTTGCCCTAGAGATGCTGAACTGCTCCCCCAGAGCCACAGCAGGGCTTTGTCCCCTCTGTGGTTGGGTCAGCTCCTCCCTCCCCATCACCTCCCCAGGCTGCCAGTGCAGCCTTTAACCTCTCTGGGAAGAATCCAAATTCCCAAACTCAGGAATTACCAAAAGAGCACCAAACACATCGGATATAAAGGCTGACTCCAGAGTGGTTTGGGTTCCATCCTGAGCCTCACCATCCACTCCCACCCCAGGTGATGCTCTGCAGGTCCTGTGGGCTCAGCTCTGAGCTGCTCCCCTCTAATGACCTGATTTTCAGAGACAGGGCCACCAAACCCATCCCAGTCAGTCCCCTCACGCATCCCCTGATGCTGTGAGAGCAGCCAGGTGGGATAAGCAGAAAGCAATTCTATTAAAGACAGCAGGGCTGTAAACTCTCCCCTCCAGCCAGCAAACTCCTGCCTCAGCAAGGGCAGCAAGAGCCTCCTTCCAAACCACCCCAGGATCCTGCCTGCATCCCAGCTCCCACAGAACCAGAGCTCAGGTTGGAAAAGCCCTCTAAGATCGAGTCCAAGCAATAATCCAGCACTGCCAAATCTGCCACTAAACCACGTCCCCAAGTGCCACATCTCTAAACCCACTCTGAACTCCCCACAAGGGCAACCACCACACCAAAATAAGCTTTGTAGGATTACAGTATTCCCTTAAAAAATAAAACCAAACCCAAAATACAGTGTGCCATTCTCAGCACGTTCTAGGAAAGCTCCAGCCCTCCCCATCCTCAGCTCCTGCACAGCAGTTTATATTTGGAAACATCAGGCTGAGCGGAAAACAGTTTGATCAGTTCATAGCCTGGAAAGCCAAGAGGAAATCTCCCAGCATTGTTCCACCCTGGGAAGAGGCATCAGGACGTGTTGTTATTTACTCGGGGCTGGTTTCACCACAGGGCTGGGGATTCCCATCCTGGTGCTTCAGGGATCAAGGACGTGCTCACAGCACAGCACCCTCTGCTCCCCAAACAGGGGCTCCAAATGTGGGAGCTCAACCACAGCAGCCACCCCTGTGTCCTGCAGGGTGAAGGGAACAAACAGCTGGAAAAAAAAACATTGTCCTGGAAGGGAACTGCAGCGGAAAAAGGGAGAGGGATTTGCTCTCTCAGCACAGGAACAGAGCTCGTGTGGGCACTGCAGGTTATTTATCCTAGAAGGTTTCAGCGAAGTTAAACACAGAAAGTTTCCCTTGAACTGCACCACTAGAACCTGTTGTTCAAAAATAAAAGCCAGCACTCTGAAATTACCTCCCCAGCGCAGGGGCTGCCGGCGGGCAGGGCACAAACCCCCATCTCGTTTGTCTCTAAATGATTTCACTTCCCCATTCCATGCAAATACCTCCAGCTCAGCTTGCAAAAACACCAGCGGAGCATTGAGACCCCAAACAACCTGAGCTGATTTTACTTCTTTTTTTTTCCTTTTTTCCGTTTGTTTAAGCCTCCTTCCACCAAACCAAGCAGGAACTGGAAACACTTCCAAGGATGGAGCCCTTTCAAAGTGCCCAAATGGGAGAGCCACGATGAGAGGGATGGGATTGGGGTCCCTGAGCTGAGCCCCCATCACCTGGGATGCAGCTCCGGGGCTCGGGCTCTGCTCTGGCCTCGCTCCCTGCCCGGCCACGCTGGCAGAGCACCAGAGCTCCGTGTGTTTTCATAAATTTATTCATTTATTTTGCTTTGAGTCTTCCCAGCTAAAGTTTCGTCCCGGCGCCCGCTCCTCCCGCACATCTCAGACGAAGCAGCGCCTCCATGAAAACCCCGAATAATCCCATCTCCTTTAGCCCTGTTATTTGCTTTTGTTTCGCCACGGCTGTAAACACAAGGGGGATGTTTCCCTCCTTCCCGGGGTGTTCTCTCCTCTCCTCGGAGCCTTTCCCGTGCGGCCGCGGCTCCCCCGGCGCTGGACCGGCGAGGGAATAAAAAAAACTGGGAGGGGCTGCCGAGTATCCAGGGGGGTGAAACAGTATCACAGTATCCATCCCATACATCCCATCCTATCTCATCCATCCCATCCCATCCATCCCAACCCATCCCAAAGCCGTGCCACAGCAGCAGCCGCATCCCGGGATCCAGGCGCTCCTGGGGGTTCCCCACGCCGCCACCCCTCCGCCCATCGCTCCCCTCCTACCTGGGACATCTGCGGCCTGAAGTTGATGTCCTTGAGGTCGATGGAGCCGGGGGAGAGGTTGTGGAGCAGCTGGCACAGCAGCACCCCGTCCCGCAGCGCCTGCGCCAGGTCGAAGACCACCGCCGAGGGCCAGACCACCCGGTGGTTCGGGGGCAAAACTTTGCAGTCGATGAGCCAGCGGCCGCACTGCCGCCACTCCTCCATGGCCGCGCTCTGCTCTCTCTCCCCCGGCCTTCCTCTTCCTCCTCCTCCTCCTCCTCCTCAGGGGCCGCGGGCGGCTGCCCGAGGGGCCGCTGTGCTGGGCGGCTCCGCGCTATGGCCCCGCTCCATCGCCGCCCGCCGGCCCCGAGAGCATCGCTCCGCGCCGGGGCTCCGGCCGGCAGCAGCAGCAGGAGGAGGAAGAGGAGGAGGAGGAGGAGGAGGGAGGAGGGCGGCGCGGAGTTTTCCGGCGGAGGGCTGCCCCTGCCCCCGCTGCGGCCCCACCGCCTCGGCCGGGGTTAGGCGCGCCGCATCCTCCGGGAACAAAGCGGCGGATGGACGGACGGACGGACGGACAGATAGACAGGCACGGCGGGGCCACCCCTCCGCTCCTCCGCGCAACTCCGTGGCGGTGCCCTGTGCAAACTTGCTCGGCGGAGGGACCCCACCTGCACGGCCGAGCGGCGGAGCAGCCGCGGGTGCGAGTTTTGTCCCCGCCCCGGGCAGCGGAGCAGCCCCGGTCCGCCCCCGGTCCGCCCCGCCGCCCCTTTGTCTGCGGGAGCCCGGGCTGCCGGCGGGGGCGGGGGGCGCTTCGCCACGCTTTGGCTCCCAGACCGCTTTTTCCCCCGGTATTTCTTCCTTTCCCCCCTCTCCTTTTGTATTTTTCCTGGTTTTCTATTTTTTTTAATTTTTTTTTTTTGTCCTTCCCCCCCGCTCCGTTGTCGTATCCCAGCGCTGCCGCTCCTCTCCCTGTTCCGGGAAAGCCGCCCCGAGCCCCGCTGCTGCTGGGCTGTCCCCACATTTTGCGGGGTCCCTGCTTGGCTGTCCCCACATTTTGTCATTTTGGGGGTCCCCGCTCCCCGGGGCTCCCCCCAGCCGCACATACACACAGACCCCGCTTTGTCTGAGCTCCCGCTCGTCACCATCCCGTGTTTGGGTTGCAAATACTGCAGGGGAGATGTTTAACCCAAACAAGCGATCGTGTTCCTTGACTTTCAAACGGGAGGACAACTCCTATAATTAATTACCAGTGTATTTATTAAAAACCTCGACTCTCAGGCATTAACTCCTTGGCAGCAAACTCTTGAAAAAATCTCTGATTTTCACCGGTGGCTTCCTTCCAAATCAGCGGGGCTTAGAACAGCCTCTTTTCAAATCTGTTCTGAGTTTTCTTCCGAGATCCTCTCCCCAGAGTTTGCCGATTAATTTCCAGCCCGGCTTTCCAGATAGGCAGAGCCGGAAGCCGGCACTGGGACGAAGGGAAGCTATTAACCTGGATGTCAAACAAATGCAACACTAATCTCTTCCAAATGGAGCCAAGCGCAGATAAAGGAGAAAGAGCAACTCTAGCGCCATGATCCTTCATTTTCAATCTAGGATCTCTCCGAAGAACAGAAAACAATTGTTTCGTATTCCAAGGAAAGTCTGGGGGTTTTTTTAAAGGAGGAATCCTCAGCCTGGCTGTGCCCCTGGGCCAGGGCAGGGTATGAACAGCGCGATCCAGGAGCCAGCAGCATCCACACGCTCCGCTCTCACCATCAGAGCTGCGCCCTGCCCCGGGACTATTCAGATCTCAGCCCACACTCCCCATACCCTGAGGAGCTGCTTTCTCTGAATGATTTTCTTGATCTTTTAGCTCTTCACAAAGGGTTTCTGCCCTCCGACAGCACCCATGGGCAGGAATCACGAGGTTACTGAAGGCAGTGGAGTGGTGCCAGGGATAATTTTGTACCAGCCTGCCGTGTGAGGTCAGGTCTCTAGGTAGATGACAACAGAGGAGTTTATTATATGTGCATAATTAAAGCTGCGAGCCACCGCCTGGCTTTTTTACTGAGTAATAAAAAGCGTTCTTGGCCCCTGGACACTTGGGAACAATCCCTGCAGCTGCAGAGCCAGGCTCTGCGTGGGAGGTGTTGGAGCGAGTTCGCTCCTCGCCTACCTCTGCAGCAGCCCGAAGGGCTGGTGGATGGCAGAGCTGCTTCTGAGAGCAGGAAAAATAAAAACAACCAAAACCTGAGCAGCCAGGCTCAGCAAGAGCGGGGATCCAGCACACGCTGGTGAGCTGGGAGCTCCACACTGTCCAAAGTGTCCTGCAGGAGGATGGGGGTGTGGAGAGGACATAGAATCCTTTTCAAGAAGGGAGCTTGAATAAATTAAAGAGGTTGGATTTTGTGCTCCCCTCTCCTGCCTCTTGGCACTGCTGGGAATGCCAGGCACCCAGGGAATGCCAGGGAATGCCAGGCGGGCAGGGCAGAGCTGACACCACCCTCTGCTGGGGACCCAGCGTGCAGCCTCTCTCCTCTCTCCTCTCTCCTCTCTCCTCTCTCCTCTCTCCTCTCTCCTCTCTCAGACTTTTGTTTCAGCTCCTCGCACGAGACAGGCCCGAGAGGTGGCTGGATGCACCAGGAAGGGGCTGCCAGAGCGATCCTTGTGCTTTGTCACCCCCGAATGTCCCCAGACAGGGAGCCTGGCAGGCAGACCCCATTGCTCGGGTCCCAATGCACAGGGAAAGCAATGGGGACCTGGCTGGTGAAGTGGTGGCAGTTTGGGAATGTCACAGAGTGGCTGGGGACATCCCAGTCCTGCATGGAATAGTGGAAGGAGAGGAGGACAGAAACAGAAGGAAGGAAGGAAATTAAATGCACTAACATGTGCGAGGACACCATACCTTACAAATCAACCCCAAAATACCAAGAAAGGTGAATTTTCTGCAATGTTTGCTGTCACTCTGGGGTTCTCTACATGCAGAGAAGCAGCCACAGTGAAAATATCCCTTAAACACCAGAGCCACACCACCAGGAAATCCTCTTTTCCCAGCCAGGCAGCGTCTGTGGATTGCCATTGCCACCTTCTGGATTAGTCCAAGCGTGCAGCAGCCTGTCCCGGAGCCGTGCTGGCTGCCAGGGGACGTGTCCAGCTGGAGCCAGGGTCCCCAGAGCAGGAGCCGGCCCGGCTGCTGCCACGGCAGCTGTCACACAGCCTGCGTGCCATTTGCAACCCGCCCTCAGATTTTGTGATCTCCTTTCACCGGCTATTTTAGGAAATCAGTGCAAGCCCAGCCCGGCAAACTCGCTGCTCGATGATGGGGGAAATCACAGGGCCACCAAAGTGGGTACAGACAATAATGCTGTGTCTGGCTCATCACACACCTGATCTACCTGCCCGGACAAGGTGCACCCTGCCACTCTCACCGCAATTTTCCTCCGCTGCCAGCAGAGCTCCTGTCCCAGCCCTTCCCGCAGGAATCACCTCCGGAGCTGCCCAGGGAGGGGAGCACGGAAAGGAGCAGGAAAATTAACCTGGCAGGAGGGATGAGCTGCATTCTCCTCTGTACAACGGGATCTTTGTTTAGCCTGAGAGTACAACTCCGCTGGTAAATTATTCTGCCCCCTGGCACTCCCCTGTGGAAGAATCTCATTTTGGGATGCCCCAGCTGTGCTGAAGACCAGCAAGCACCAGCTAGCAGCTCCCAACACCATCACTGCGCTGCTGGGATATCCTCACTTAAATTAAATTAATCCTCAGTTAAACATCCTGCACCGGGCTCCATCCCAACAGGTTTGCCATCAAAATCAGACAGCCCCGGGAGGTGGCCAAGGGGAAGAGCCCGAGGCAGCTCGGGGACAGCAAAGCAGAGATTTCCTCGGAGGAAGGTGGAAAGGAGCAAACCAGCACCTGGATTTCACCTCATCCATTCACTGAACCCTCCATGGTTCATTTGGGAGGGGTCCTGGCTCGGGGACTCGCAGCAGTGGGGTCTGGAGGGGTCAGCCAGGCAGGTTCCAATCCCCCTCCTTGTCCTCTCTCGGCAGTGCTCCCACCCCCCTTTACCAACTTCTGTTAGTTTGGTGATAACAGAGCCACGAATTTTACAGACAAGACCTAGAGAGCCTTAAAAAAATCCCAACTCTTGTCCGCTGAAGCATTTTGCACTGCGTTCTGCAGCTTCCACGAGCGGGTCGGGGCTGCAGAGTCAGGACAGTTGTGATAATAAACAATTTAACAGCGCGATCATTCTTTTTTTTTTTTTTTCTTCCGTCTTCTTTGTGTTTGGCCCCGATCTCCTGGGAACAGGGAATTGCAGCATGCCTTCCCTCTGACGGAAGCAAACCACAGGCTCCTGTTGGTGTCCGTGAAGGGCGAGCAGAAGCAGCGAGCAGCGCCCGGAGCAGCTCTGCTCGGATAAATGCACCCGCTCCTTCGCGGGAGATTAGATGGCGCTGCCTTCACAGCAGATAAGAAGATTGAGAGCTTAAATTTAGCATCATCAGGAAGAGAATAAGCCCTGCAGCTCTCTTCAAAACATATTTCGTGCTGCCTGGCCAGGGGGCAGGCGGGATAAGGAGAGGAGCCGGGGCACACAGCGATGCTGAGGTCAAGGAGGGGATGCTCGGTCACTGCCCACGGGGAGGGTGGGGTGAGGTGGCAGCACACAGGGGTGTCCCCTGCCTGTCCCCACCCCAGGGGTGGGGGTCACTGGGGAGCCCTAAGGGGTCCAAGGGGTGCTGGCACCTCCCCAGCACACGCGGCTGTACCACAGACCCCCCCCAGAAAGGAGAGTGGGCTGGAAATCCCAGCCTGAGGAAGCTGGGAGAGCCCTTGGGGGCTTGGGAGGACTCCCCCAGTTCAGCCCCAGTGCTCCCAGTATGGGCTCAGCACACACGCTGGGCTGGGTGTTTAAAACATTGTGAGTCCAGTGCTGGGTGGCTCCCACTGGGGGAGCCCCACTGCCATCCCAGAACCCAAAAATCCACCCTGGGGAACTTCACTGCCATCCCAGAACCCAAAAATCCACCCTGGGGAACTTCACTGCCATCCCAGAACCCAAAAATCCACCCTGGGGAACTTCACTGCCATCCCCGGAGCCCCAAATCCACCCTGGGGAGCCCCACTGCCATCTCTGAGCCCACAAATCCATTCTGGGGAGCTCCACTGGCATCCCAGAACCCAAAATCCATCTTGGGGAGCCCCACTGCCATCTCTGAACCCACAAATCCACCCCGGGGAGCTCCACTGCAATCCTTGAACCCACAAATCCATCTTGGGGAATCCCACTACCATCTCTAAACCCAGAAATCCATCTTGGGGAACTTCACTGCCATCCCCGGACCCACAAATCCATCCTGGGGAACTTCACTGCCATAGTCCAGACCCACAAATCCGGACCCCAAATCCAGCTCGGGCTACTCCACTGCCATCCCCGGTGTTCCCTGCACCTCCGGCGCTGTCCCATGCTGTCCCATCCCCTCTGTCCCCCCGGAGCTGTCCCACCCCCGGTCCGCCGGCACCCTCGATTCTGTCTCATGCTGTCCCATGCCCTCGGTCTCGGTCCCCCCGGAGCTGTCCCATCGTGTCCCATGTCCCTGCAGCCCCCGAGTCTGTCCCATTCTGTCCCATCCCCTCTGTCCCCCCGGCGCTGTCCCATTCTGTCCCATACTGTCCCATTCTGTCCCATCCCTTCGGTCCCCCCGAGCTGTCCCAGGCTGTCCCAGCCCCGGTCCCCCCGAGTCTGTCCCATGCTGTCCCATTCTGTCCCATCCCCGGTTCCCCCGGAGCTGTCCCATTCTGTCCCATGCCCTCTGTCCCCCCGGAGCTGTCCCATGCTGTCCCATGCTGTCCCATGCTGTCCCATTCTGTCCCATGCCCTCTGTCCCCCCGGAGCTGTCCCATGCTGTCCCATTCTGTTCCATGCTGTCCCATTCTGTCCCATCCCCGGTCCCCCCGAGTCTGTCCCATTCTGTCCCATGCTGTCCCATGCTGTCCCATGCTGTCCCATCCCCGGTCCCCCCGGAGCTGTCTCATGCTGTCCCATGCTGTCCCGTTCTGTTCCATGCCCTCTGTCCCCCCGGAGCTGTCCCATGCTGTCCCATTCTGTCCCATGCTGTCCCATTCTGTTCCATGCTGTCCCATTCTGTCCCATCCCCGGTCCCCCCGGAGCTGTCCCATTCTGTCCCATGCTGTCCCATTCTGTCCCATGCCCTCTGTCCCCCCGGAGCTGTCCCATTCTGTCCCATCCCCGGTCCCCTCGAGTCTGTCCCATGCTGTCCCGTTCTGTCCCATCCTGTCCCATTCTGTCCCATCCCCGGTCCCCCCGGAGCTGTCCCATGCTGTCCCGTTCTGTCCCATCCCCGGTCCCCCCGCCCCCGTGCCCGCCCCGGCCGTGGCTCCTCCCGAGCGCATCACCGCGGGCGGAGCCTGGGCCGAGCGCAGCGGGGCCGGGCCGGGCCGGGCCGGGCAGAGCAGCACGGTGGGGCCGGGGCAGGGCCGGGGGGCACGGGGGGGACCCTCGGGGGTGCTGTGGGAATGGGGGCGTGGTGGGACCCCCGCTCGGGGGGTGCGGGGACACCCGCGGGGATCGCGGCTGGGTCTGGGGGCGGGCGGGAGGGGGGGCACGGGAAGGGAGGGTGGCGGGGTGGCAGGGTGGGGAACACGCTGCCAGCCCCTGGGGTGACCCCGCTGTGCCCCGCAGGTGCCGCCGGGAGGGGCCGGGCCCGCCCCCAGCTCGGGTACCACGAGCGGGGCCGAGCATCTTCTCCTGCATCTTCTCCTGCATCTTCTCCTGCATCTTCTCCTGCATCCCTGCGCAGTGACGCGCCGGGCCCTGTCCATCACCGCCCAGGGGCCTGGGCACCGCTGACCGCTGAGCTCCGACCTCCCCACGCCTCCGGGATCCTTTCTCCAGGGCATTCAGCTCATCCACACCCGCTCAGCCCCACCTGGCCGGCTGCAGAGCTGCGCTCACACCTATGGAGGTGCTTCATGGACTGTCAACACCCAGCACGTGTGGGCCCTTCCCAGCATGAACCGCCAGCAGCAGCACCGCTGGAGAAGCTCTCGGAAGTCCTGGCGTGGTTTTTAAGCGAGGCCAAGCTGCCTGCTGTGATTTTAGGGCTCTGTTTCATCTCCTGAGCGGTGCCAGCAGCTCGTGGATCCCCAGAGCCGCCCCCTGGGATGTTCTCCCTTGAGCTCCAAGCAGCAGCCACCGACCTGGACAGCCCCAGCGGGGATTCCTTGGGAGCTGCTGGGAAGGAGCTCCTGTTCGTGGAGCTCTCCTCGGGCAGATGAGTGACCCGGTGATGAACGGGAGGGTGCCCCTGCCTGAGAAGGCTCTGTCCGAGGGCTACGCCCGCCTGAGGTACAGGGACACCTCTCTGCTCATCTGGCAGCAGCAGCAGCAGAAACTGGAGTCAGCCCCACCCAACACGTACCTGAGCCGCAGCAGGAGCATGTGGTACTCGCAGTACGGCAACGAGGCCATCCTGGTGCGGGACAAAAACAAGCTGGATGTCTCCAGGGACACGGGGCAGTCCAAGTTTTGTTCTATTATGTAATTCCCCACGGGAATCCACACGTGGAGAGGAAGCAGAGCTGGGGGAGGCGGGTGTGCACCACCCTCTCACAGCCCTGCACAGGAAGCAGCGTTTCCAGCAGAGGCAGGGAAGGCTGAACTGGGATTGTGTCTCTGATTTTGCTGTTTTTAGACTCCCATTCTGCATGTTGCTGAGCGTGTACAGCAAACCCAGTCCTGCTGGGGAGCTCTCAAGCCTGTTGCTGCCCAGCATCTTGGCAGGGGCTGGGCTGGACCATGTGTTGCTTCTAAGTGGCTCGTGTGCCCTGAGGAACACCCGCTGGCACTTGGGCACTGTCCCCAGCCACCCTTACTGGCCAGTCCTGGGGCATTTCCAGAGCTCTGGGAATGCTGGTGGGACAGAGGTGAGCACAGATCTGTTCCCATCAAGGCTGTGGTTTTAAGAAGTTGATCTCCAAAACCATCTGGCCATTACTTGTTCTGTTTGCCCTGTGTTCCTTTTATTGCTGCCCTGAGTTGGGAATGGAGTGGGGTTTTTGTGGGAACAAGGAGAGGATGTGTTGAGACTTTAATCTGAGCCTGGTAGGAAAGGTGTGCTGGAGTTTCATGCAAAGGAAAGGCACTGTCTGATCTCCCAGTGTGGGATCATGGAAATGTCAGGAGTTCTGGAGTCAGGGGAGCTGGCTCCTTTCACACAGATCCCAAATGAATCACCTGAAAGGGAGGGACAGGCCCAGCAAAGCAACAGCAAGAAACCCCTGTAAATACCCACATGTCCTAAGGGACATGAGGAAACTCCTGCACAGCACAGCCCCACTCCTGAATGGGCTGCAGAAGGAAAGAGGCCACTGGAGTTTGCTTTGCATTCAAGTTTTAACGCATGCAGTAGCTTGGAAGGGTTTAACTTCTAGTTCAGGTTGGATTGTAGGTTTGGTGCATGCATTTTAAAAGTTGTGTCTGGGATTGTTTCGATTAGCTAGAGGAATTTAGGAGGGAGAAGCACTGCCCTGCTTGGGCACAGAGGCTGCTGCTTTCAGGTTTAAGTTTCTGCTGAATCCTGACTTGCTCAAGGCATGATCATGCTGAGAAACTCAGCTCAGCAGGCACCTGAATCTTTGTTAAAAACAAAACTAGCACTTCCAGGGGTGTGAGTTATTGTGCCCAGGGTTCAGCATGGAAGTTCTTCTTCAGGGTTCTGCCCTTTCTGTCCTGCCTAGGCCATGTGTCCAACCCAGCAGTGCCTGGGCACAGGCTTAGCTCCAGGCAAATCAGTATTTGATGTCAGCTTCAGGATGGATTATTTACCTGCCTATTATTAGGCACAGTCATTACTTCTGTTCTATTTATCTAAAACCTACTTTGCATTTTTTCAAGCACTTTATTTATTTAATTTTTTTAAAAATACAGCAAAGAATCTCTTCCACCTCTCCCATGTGGGTGACAAGAAACACACAGACACTCAACCTTGCTGAACTCAATGCACTGAGCAGAACACACCTGTTCTAGAGTGAAATCATAGAGGTTTGGTGTATCAGCCCTGCTCCATAGCACTGCAAACAATAGGCAGCTCGTTGTTTTTTAAAAGCACTATTTCTGCATGTGTTGGTGTTTGATACCTTGTGTGTGTGTGCTCATAGATTTAAACCTGCTGCACCTCGCTGCTTTGCAGACCCGTGCATTGCTCTGCACACAAACAACCCTCTTGGTTCTGTCAGGATTTGCTCTGGAGGAGAAACCATTCAGTGAATAAATGTTTTTTAAGTGGGTGCAAGCGTTCAGTGAGATTCACAAACCCAGCGAGGCTCGGCCAGGGAGCAGTGCCAGGGATGTGTGACCCAGCTCCAGCCTGAGGGAACAGGAGATGATTGACCCAGCCAGGCAGGAGCTCCCCTGGGAACTGCAGGTGGACTCACCTGGAGAAGCAGGAGAGGTGGGCTCCAGGCCAGCCCTGGGGAGCACGTGAACTCTGGGAGTTTAAGGAACAGCACATCCCCCCAAACCAGCTGTTCGTTTCCTTTTCTTATAGAAAAAGAAATCCAACACTTATTTTCTTTTTAATTTCAGTAAGGAAGATGCTTATTTTGGGTATAATCAGTCTCTTTTTGTTAACGTGGCTGGTAAACCAAAATTCAGTTATTTTGCAGAGTGTTAATTGGACTATACAAGACTAAACCCGTAAGAATGTGCATAAATTCTTCCAGGATGGAGGCTGGATGTGACAGTGCAGGAAGAAGAGGATGAGTTGTCCTTCCATCTCTGTGAATGTGACTGTAATTTTCCATTTCTGTGTGTCACTGGTCACAGCAGGGTTGTGGAGTGGCTGCTGTGGCTGTTTCTGTGAGCCAGCTGTGTGGTGGTGATGCACTCGTTTCAAACACTGTTGTAGCCTCTTTGATAAAGTGCATTAAAATGATTTGAATGCAGCTTTGTGAGTGGCTGTTTTACCTTTTGGCTTTCCCCAGTTTGGAGGAATTCTCTGTTTCTGGTGGGGTTCCCAAGCCCCAGCACTGCACTGGGAGGCTCCTCCAGCTCCCCAGGGCCAGCAGCACTTTCAGGACAGGGAAAGCCTCTGGATATCACACTGAATCTGGGAATTATCCAAGCTGGAAATGACCTTGGAGGTTGTCACATCCAGGCTGTGACTAATCCCCTCTGTGTCACCAGCCCAGAGCACTGAGTGCCACATTCAGCCCTTCCCTGGGCACCTGCAGGGATGGGGACTCCAAACCTGCCTGGGCAGCTCCTTCCAAAGCCTGAGCATCCTCTTCTCAAAGGAACTGAAGCCTGAGCTCCCTTTTCTCGAAGGAATTGAAGCCTGAGCACCCTTTTCTTGAAGGAATTGCTCCTGCTGTCCAACCTGACCCTCCCCTGATGCAGCTTGAGGCTGTTCCCTCTTGTCCTGGCAAGCACCAAACCCCACCTCATAATCTTGTTTTAGAGAGCAGGAGGGTCCTCCCTGAGCCTCCTTTTCCTCCAGGCTGAGCCTTCCCAGACCCTTCCCCAGTTCTGTTCCCTTCTCTGGACTCATTCCAGCCCCTCACTGTCCCTCCTGCAGACCTGGATTCAAGGCATGAGCAGTGAGAGCTGAACCTCAATCACATCCTGGCCTCCTCCCAGCCTGAAGAAACAGCTCTGCTTGCTGTTCCCACAAACAACTCACCTGGAACTCCAGAAACATCCTCACCTGCCTCCCAGGACATTGTTCAGGGGCCAGGCTGAACAAACAGCCCCTGTGGGAGTGTCACAGAGCAGAGTCAAACAGGTTTGCTGGAGCCTGGCAAGGCAGTGAGCAGGAACAGGATTGGAAAAAAATTAACCCTGGCTGTGGTAACCCCACCTGACACACACAAACCCAACAGCAAAACCAAGCCCAGCCCTCCCTGGTGACCAAAATAGATCCTGGCCCCCACACAGCAATGCCAGGACTCTGCTGGCACCAGCTGTGCCTTCCAGGTCACCCTGAGCTCACAGCATGACAGGTGACAAAGTCCCTCTGTGCTTCCTGCAGCTCCTGGTGGCTCCCAAGGAGCCAGCAGCAAACCTGGGGGAGAGCTGATCTCCCTTCAGCCCAACTTAGCTCAGCCAGGAGCAATTCTCACACAATTCAAGTCCCTGCAGGATGCTGGGAAGAGTTCAAGCCCTTCCTTGGCTGCCCTGGGACATGGGAGCAGCTGAATTTTCCTCACCACAAAAAAGGGATTTAAATCAGTTTTATTCCCAATTCAGCTCCCCCCACTCTGAAGGCACTCAGCCCTCTGAGTGTGACATTCCCCACAATAATTTCCAAATTATTCCCAGGATTCAATTCCTGATGTTTGGCTCCTGGCACTGCTCAGTCCAGGTTTGAGTGCCACACCTGGAAAAGATGAGGAGAGGGGAAAATATGGGATCAAACTGCACACACCAAACAATTTTTCTTTTTATTATGAAAACAAAACGAATGCCCCAGGACCAGGGTCCGTGATTACCAGTAACATCAAAGATTACTTTCTAACTCTTTTTTTTTTTTAATTCTGTTTTGTTTGAGGCCAGCAATTTGCAATAAACAAGCTAAACTACTTACATTGACTCATTTCTTTTCAATAACTGACATTTACAGGAATATACTAGAAATGGCACTAAAAAGTTTTAAGAAAAAGAGTTACGGTAAATTTGCATGCACATCATACAGAAAAGTAACAATTTCTTTTTTTCTTTTAAATATTAAAAAAACCCCAAAATAATAAAACAAAAAAATACAACAACAAATCTTTCTGGATTGGTTATGCCAGTATCAGGGCTGTGTTCTAAGTGGCCTGTGTCAAATCCTAGCTGGTGGTTTAATTTATTTTTTAAAAATGACATTTTAAAAAGATATGCAAATACCATTTTCTTTACAAAATGCAGCTCAAGCAAGATAATGCTGCTGTGTAAGGAATCCTAAATTTCTCTTTACTGATGCAGAGCCTGCCCACAGTTAGCCCTAGTGGTAACTGCTCAGGGTTGAGGAGAGACTGAGAATTTAAAATCCAGTACTAAAAACGTTGTGGTTTGTCATGCCCCCATCCCTTCCCCTCAGCTCCAACCCCAGCTTTAAAAAAACATCATTCCTTTCAAAACAAGGAAAAAAAACAAAATGAAAAACTGGTCTAAAAGTCCCCAAAGCAGAGAAAGAACTGGATTAGGTAACTGCAGTCTGCTTCTAGCACAGAGAGAACAGGGAAGGGAGCTCAGGAGGAACTCAGCTGTGATTTCCACACACAGAAATGATTCTGTGTGTGTCTGGGGGTCACCACCCTCCCAGCAGTGACACAGCCCTGATCCATCACTCCCACACTCACCAACCCCGGGCTAGGCAAGGTTCAAACCACATCAGTACAAGAATTGAAATGATTTTGTTGTGCTGAGAGATTCCTTCGGTCGCTGGGGTGGGGATGTCCCTCTGGTCCCACTGAGCCACGAGACAGGCTGAGTTTACAATCAGAGAAAAGGTTCACAAAGTTTTTTTCAAAGGTGCAGTAATGCTGGTTGATTGAGAAAGGTCTGGTCAGAGATTTTTTTTTTGTCAAAACAGGAATTCATCCGAAAAAAGCAGTTTCAATAAAACTCTGTGTGTATGCATACATATGAAATCATACTGATTTCAGTGAAGTTTCCCCTGGAAAACAAAGTTAAACTTTGTTCATTCAAGAAAAATTCTACCATAAAAATTTTAATTTTTTTTTTTTTAATTTTTTTTTATTCTTAAGTTTAAAAATGTTCTTTCAAACGTTGTGTGTTTGATCGTTTCCAAGTTATTTTGTGACATCTGGACTGACGTGTCATGCAATAAAACCCAGTTAAATAAATGCTCTGTAGGGTCAGTTCCCAACTCATTTAGGACTGCTGCTACTTACTCTGGACTGGAAACATCTTTTCTTTCCTGGAGAAGCTCGGGATGGACAAGAGGCACCCCCATGGACGTGGTGGATAACGAGCAGTAGGAATGGAAAATTGTGAGGAAACCATTTGGAAGTGAGGAGTCACCAATTCCTTCCCTTGGTCGTGCCAAAATGGATTTCTCCTTGCTCCATTTTGCTGGGAACATCTCACTTCCCCCATGCAAAGTTTTCCCAGTAAGTGGAAGCCCAAGTTGCAGCTGGTGGAACAAAGGTGTGCAGGAGGTTCATTCATCCCTGGTGGCCTTGGCAGGTTGGGAATCCCCAGGCTGGGCTGGATTTCTCCTCCAGAGCTGAGCCAGCCTCAGGCCAGGCTTTTCCCATCACTGCTTGGTTGGTTCTCGACCCTCTGGCTCCAACTTTCCCAATGAATTTTGGTGGCACAGCCTTGAGGGATGTCTGTGTGCTCCAGAGGCTGCTCCTGATGGATGGGGACAGAGCTGAAATTCCCAGATTTTTGTGGCAGTGATGCTGTTGCCTCCAATTTTGTCCTCCCCAATGAAGCCACCACCACAGGTGAGGGTCAAGCACGCAGGAAAAGGGAAAACTGGGAGTTTGTTGATCCAAATGCCATGGCAGTGAATTGGTTGCAATTATTCCTTAAAATATTTCTTGGTTTTCATCATTCAAGTTGCAGGCAACAGGAGAAACACAGGTAAAACCCAACCCCATTAAAAAAACCCCCAAGCTCTTAATTAGGTGAATATTACATTTCCTCAGAGTAAATTCTGAAAATTTATTACCAGGGATCTGTCTGGGGGAAGGTTTTGTAAAGTCAGAACTTAAAAAAAAATCAGAACTGAACTCCATTGTTAATGGAAAAGAAAAATCCAGTTTTAGGGGCTGGTGCTGGAGATGGGAAGGCAGAACTTTCTGTTCAATTCTATTTTTTTTCTTTATAATAAAAAGAATTTACAATAAAACTTCTGCCCCTCAGATTACAAATTTGATATATTGTAGAACTCGTGTTTTCTTAAAATTGGATTAGAAAAGGATAAAACCCCCACTGTTTTATCAAAACAAAAAAAAGCGGTGGGGGGGAAAAGACCACTGAGAAAATAAAGTTGTATTGAAGTGTATGTCTCTAAAATCTGTACAAAACAGGAAAAAGGGGAGCTGGGGTGAAAAGAGGGAAAAAAAATCTAAAAATGAACACACCAAACATGACAGAGCACCAGACACACAAGAGACTGGACTGTAGCACCTATAGGTAGAAAGTCCAAGGTATATAAATAAAGTTGTGGATTTTTATTTGCTTTCTTGTTTTTTTTTGTTTTTTTTTTTAATCTGGTTCAAACCTCATTAGAAGTCTGCCTGTCTGCTGGCCTGCAGAACCCCAGCTTTGCTTTTGTCAGGTTTTATTCCATTTTAAATGACCCAAGGTGTTTAATAATAAATAAAATCATGGTATATACATGAAATTAGGGAGACTGAAACCAGGGTGTATTGCAGCAGTGCAGGTCAAAAAAAACAGCAAGCTTTAAAAAAAAAATCAGCTTTTTTTTTTTTCTCCCTCCCCTTTTTCTTCTTTGCATTGAGGTAAAACATTTCAGTGCCTGGAACTGAACCCTGCCTGACACAGGAGGAGCATCCCCTGTGAATGAGGAGAAGGGAAAAAAAAACAAAGCAAACTCAAAAGCAAAAAGCCCAAACACACACAAAACCCCTCTCCACTTCCCCTGCCAGCTCAGCCTCAGCTGGAGCTCAAGTGCTGCTTTATTTTAAGCCCAGCCTGAGGTGTTGGGCATGGAGGAAATGCCCAAGATGTGCCCAGTAATGGGCACATGACTTCTGCTCACTGCAGGGATCACTCCAGGCTCCAGCTGACAACTCCCAGCCAAAAAAAAAAAACCTCTTTTCAATTCCATTTCCTGGAAATTATCTATTTCATGGTAAAAATAACATTCCCAAGAAACTTGAGTGTGTCCCTTGCTCCCTTTTTCCCCAATGAATGCCCAGGAAAAGTGAAGTTTTTGAGTGGAAAACCAAGAAATGCAACCACTTGTATTGCTTGTGTGCTTAAAAGTTAAATTCATGCTTCAAGACCTTCCTGAACAGGTGCCTATGCCTCTACCAAGATTAAATAAAAAAAGCATGTTAGCAATCCACAGTACATGAGAATTTTTTTTGGATTTTTTTTTGTTGCTTTTATGTAAAAAGATGATAGCATCTGACATTTTCATCACACTGTAGACTTGGAGATTAAGAATACTAGTGCTAATAACAAATACACCAACTAGTTCAAAAGCTAACATCTTTCAGATACAGTACCATTTTACAGAGATTTCTTTAAAAAAAGATGGTTTTTACCTTGTGTGAGCCAGGCAGGCTTATTAAAAGAGAATATTCTGGGGAGAGGGAAGGGCTGGGAGGGAAATGTACTACAAACCTTGCAGAATTTTCTATTTATCTCCTGCTAAGAGCTCAAAGTTCTTCCATTTACGACCAAATTTCTCCAGATAAATGTAAATTTTAGAGACTTTATGCAAAGGGAACTATTTGTCATAAAGTCTAGTCACACACACACACTCAAAGATCTTTGACCTATTAAAAGAGACCCCCCCCCCAAAAAAAAAAAAAAAAAAAAAGGAAGATACCTTTTGTAACACTGAGTTAAAAAATAAAATAAAAAACAAGTCAGAGTAAAAGAAGGGATAAAACGTGACCAGCAGGGTGGGGGGAGCAGGGGAGGGGACACTGCAGAGCTGGGGGGGTTGGGGGTGTCCGTTTGGGGGTTGTGTCCGTGTGTCCCAGCTCATTCCGAGTCGCTGCTGTCCGAGCTGGAGCCGCTGGAGCTGGAGCTGCCCGACTCGGAGGAGGAGCTGCTGCTGAGCCGGGAGGGGCCTCCGGAGGGAGTGGAGCCGGATTTCTCTGCGGGAACAGGGCAGGGATGGGGTCACTCACTGCCCACTGACCCCAGCTGGACACACAGAGTGACCCTGGGAGTTTGTGATCAGCTCTGAGCAAGGAACCCCCCTTGGGAAAGCTTTGCTTGCACCAGAGCATCTTGAGCTACCTGGGGGTTTGGAGTTTTTTAACCCCATATGTTAAGAAAATCTGTGGTGCAGGTTCACACAGGGAAGGAGAAATTTCTTCTCAGAGCTACAGAGCCAGATTTGTGTGTGAGGATCAAGGCAGGGATGTGGTCACTCTCTGCCCACTGACCCCAGCTGGACACACTGGGAGTTTGGGATCCCCCAGGAGCAGATCTGAGCAACAAACGCTTTGGGAACGCTTTGTGGGGTTTGGGATTTTTTTAACCCCATGTGTTAAGATGATCTGTGGTGCAGGTTAACACAGGGAAGGAGAAATTTCTTCCCAGAGCTGCTGAGCCAGATTTGTGTGTGAGGAACAAGGCAGGGATGTGGTCACTCACTGCCCACTGACCCCAGCTGGACACACAGAGTGACCCTGGGAGTTTGGGATCCCCCCCAGGAGCAGCTCTGAGCAAGGAAACCCCACCAGGAAAGCTTTGCTTGCACTGGAGCATCTTGAGCTACTTGGGGTTAAAAACCCCAAACCCCCACGTGTTAGAAGCTCTGTGGTGCAGGTTAACACAGGGAAGGAGGAATTGTCTCCCAGAGATGCTGAGACAGATTTCTCTATGAGGAACAAGGCAGGGATGTGCTCACTCACTGCCCACTGACCCCAGCTGGACCCACAGGGAGTTTGGGATCCCCCAGGAGCACCTCTGAGCAAGGAAACCCCCACTGGAAAAGCTTTGCACTGGGGGAACCTTTGGGGTTTGGGGATTTTTAACCCCATGTGTTAGAAGCTCTGTGGTTAACACAGGGAAGGAGGAATTGCCTCCCAGCCAGCTCCTGCTGACCAGCCAGGAGTTTCCACCTCACCAGGGACCAGAGCAGCCCCACACAGCAGCTCAGTGCCCTGAGAGCTCCTGCCACAGATCCAAACCCAAGGCAGAGGTTTTGCCCCTGTGACAAAGTCTGTCCACTCCTGGGGTGCTGTTTTCACAAACCCACAGCCATTACCTTTCTTTGCAGGCTTCTTGTTGTTGTTTAGCTGCCCACTGACGTCCTGTAACCGTTTTTCTAGTTCTTTCTTCTTTTCCTGAGCTAACTCTTCTTTTGACTTTGCTGCTTGCTTTTTGCCACTGGCAGCTGTGGGGGGAGGAACACAGAGTTTCTGAAAGTGCAGGGATGCAGGGGGAAAGAGTGGACATCACTATTTTACAGGGCATGTACATCTGTGTGCACACTCTGCAGTGACACTGCCAAGATCCAGTGTCACACAGCAACTACACATCCCAGAGAGAAGGCAACACCTGAAGTTGCCTTGCTCATCCAATCACCACCATCCTGTAACATGCAATTTTTTTTTTAAGAGAGATCTTCTGGAAAGTATTTTAGAAGATAGAAATATCCATGTAATAACCTTGTCATTACAGGTTACTTACCAGCCAGTTATATGGTCAATAATTACAGATTTGTAATTACACAATTGTTACATGGGTTTTCTGCCCTGTAAAATAAAGTGTCCCATTAAAGGTTGTCAGGAATAAAGCATCTGCCATTAAAACTTCCAATCCCCTCACACAAGAATCTACTGTGGTTTATGTTGCTCTAAACAGAAAACAAAACAAACAAAGGCAAATTAAAAACCAACTGTGGCAAGGGTTGGCAGACAACAGGAATGTAACTGCACCAGGATGGAAAGGGTGAGAAGGACCAGCAACACTCACACTGCCAAGGAAAGGAAATATGAAATATTCCTCCAAAGGAGGAGTAATTGAACACAGGTGTTGGCCAGGATCGGAAGCACAAGACAGGAGCCAGATATTTTGCCTGATCCAGCAAGGAAATACCTACATTTCTGTGAGCTGTTTAATGGTTTAAAAAAACAACAACAAAAAAAATCTGGAAAGCCCAGTCCTAAGAGGGAGCACTCAGCACAGGAGTGCAGCCAGGCTCCCAGGGTGGATATCTGAGGTTATCTGTGTTGCTCCATGCTATGGTTCCAAAACTGAAGGATGCTTCCTGTTCCTAAGCACTCTGGAAAATCCTCTCCTGAGCTATGCCAACAGTGAAGGATTCAGGGGGGAAAAAAATAATTCAAAGCAAAAAGAAAGGTCAAAGTCTGCACTTTGCTTAGGCCTTCCTGAAAATCCTGTGAGGAAGGAAGGAGATGCTCTGCAAGAGCAAGGAGTGGCTTTTGTGTCAATCCTAAAAGCCAACCTCCCTTAACCAAGAGGGCCAGGAGCACTGCAGGTAAGTGATGCTATTGCTGTCCAGCTGGAGCTAAACCCTCCAGGGCTGCAGGAACTCACTCTGTGGATGAGGCACAAATTCTGAACCACACTGAACCACACACTCAGCAGCAGATTGACATTCACCCCCTGAGCTGACAGGGGTGATCAGGACACACAGGAGAGCAGTTTTGGGGTGAATACACAACTCAGACACGCCCAGAATCCACAGGTAACCTTGTGCAAATCATTTATTGCCTTGGTGGTTTGGAGCCCAACCATGGGGTTTTTTTTCCCTTCCTAATTAGATGATAAACTATTCAGGATAAGAAACTGATCCTTCCAGATGGGTGCATGGAACACCTGACACAAAGAGACTGAAACCTTTACAGGGCCTTCCAGAGCCTGGCTGAGTGATAAAGGTCCTGCAGAGGAACACACTGCCTCTCCAGCCCTCTGCAGCAGGACACCGGGGGAACAAAGAACACAGAAAAACAGGAAATTTCTGCACATTTCCTTGGGAGAAAAGAATCTCTAAAAACTCCTGCCATCACATACCCAGGAGAATCTCAGCACACATGCCCTGACTCCAAGGCTGAGCCCCAGAGCTGCTGGGGGGAACACCTGCCCCAGGAGGATAACTTACAAAACGGTTTCCTTTGTTTTTTCTGTAAACAAGATTTCACGTATCTCTCCAGTTCTCGTAACGTTGTGGGCTTCAAGGTTTCAAAATCTATTTCAATCTCGTCGGGATTGGAGTCTCTGAGGGAAGGTTCCCTGGACTGGATGATGTGAACCACCCTGCCCAGCTTCTCCCCGGGCAGGCGGTTGATGTCCAGGCTGAGCTGCCGTTTCTCATCGTAGGTCATGGGCAGCCCTTCCTCCTCCTCATCCGAGTCGTAGCTTGCAGAAGCCTGTTTGCCTCCTTTCTTGGGCTGCCTGGGGAGGTTGTCAAGCATGAAAACATTCATGGGGATGCAGCAATGAATTTTTTTTTCCCCTCTCAACACCCTTGTAACAAACATCCCCATGCTCTTGGCTTTGAAGCTCTTGTCAGATGGTTGGAAGGGCACCACAAGTGCTGAAAAAGTTCAGCAGCCTGAGATCAGCTGTTGTGCTCCTATTATATTTTAGCCCTGTGAAGTGTGACAATGAGCCCAAGTAGCAGCAGGGGGGCAGCCATGAAATAGCACGTTCTTGGTGGCTGCACAAAAGGCAACCCCCCAAACCTTATCTGAGAGCAATCAGGCAGGGATTCAAAGAGCTGGGCAGTGAAAACACCACGGTTCCACTGCCAGCTCCAAGTTAAAGACTCCCTGGAGTTGTCTGGGAATGGGGACAGTGTTCAGCAGCAAATTAACAACTACTGAGCTTCCCCAGGAATTAAGGGCAGAGCTGGAAGCTCTTGGTTCTCACCTGTTAGCTGTGGTTGTGCTGTTCGCTTTCTTAGCTGGGGCTTTCTTCTGTTGGGCTTGTTTTGGTGGTTGAGCCACCTTGGGTTTCTTGTCCTCCTCAGCTTTGACTTTGTGCTTTTCTTTCTCCTTCTCTTTATCTTTCTTTTTCTTCTCTTTCTCCTTCTTCTCTTTTTTTTTCTTTGGTTTGTTCACTGGCGCTTGGGACAGTGCAGCCAGCTGCTCATGGACGGCTTTCAGCTGGGGGGAAACAGGGAAAATCATCAAGGCAAGGTAACTGCTGCCTCCACAAACCCTTCCCTCTACATCCCAAGGTGTAAGGATATCCTGAAGTCAAAAATCAAGCAATTCATACTCTGAGATCCCAGAAAGGAAGAGAGAGAAAAACGATCTTGAAGAAAACTGAAGAAATGAAACAACATGCACTGACTGCACAGCTGAATGCTTCTCCCTTAGGCTGGGAATGTTTCCCTGCATGCCAGCCTGGGTGGGATTTTTCAGGGCACAATTCCTGCTGCTGTGTAAGGCCCAGCCAGCCAGCTGGGGTGGGGCAGTACCTGCTCCTGGAGCTCGGCCAGCCGAGTCGCGCGCTCCTCCTCCGAGTCAGAGCTGTCGGAGTCGGAGGAGCTCTCCTCGCTGCTGTGGCTGCTCTCTGTGCTTTTGCTCACCACTGGGGCTGTTGGGGGAGGTGGAGGGGGGGCCTCTGCAGGCTCATCAGGCATTTTTGCAAACCTCATCTCAAAGACATCCTGCAAAAAAGGAGAGAAATTGGTGACCAGAGGAGTCTGGGTCACAAACAGCTCGCTCTGGTCTCTTAAACACATCTTTGTGCACTACAAGTAAATAATAATGTACAGAATATGGAAAAATCCAAGAAAATTCTCCAATTACTTTAAAGGATTATAATATTTGGCCACTGGGCCATTTGAAGAGCACACCAGTCCTGCAGAGAGCACGAGGCTCTTTCCAAGGGCTGCAGGAACCTCCCTTGCTGGTGCCAGCAGCAGATCCACACCTGGATCTCACCTTGTACCTGAACTAAAACCTCTCTGCAAGATGCCGACACCTTTACCTGGAGCTTCCTGGCCATGGCCACCACCTCGTGGTCTGGAGGATTGTACTTGTAACAATTAGAGAACATTAACCGAATGTCAGCTGCAAAACCTTGTGCATCCTGGTACTCCCGACTGTCCATCTTCTTCTGCAGATAAACAAGCCAAAGGGAAAGGGGAAAGAAAAAAAAATAGCCATAAGCAAAAGGTTTTTGTAGCAACTGCATGGAGGACATGAGAACTTCAGCCTCAAAAATCCCATCTAAGAGAACGGAAGTTTGGTTTGGGTTATTGGTTTCTAAACAATATTAGGAACAATGTTATTCCTAAATAACATTGTTCCTAAATAACATTATCGGTTCCTAAATAACATTCAGAGGTTCTGCTTTATAAAACCAACACCAGGTAACCAAACCAGTTGATGTTTTACAGCAGTTTAAACACTAAGAGTCTAAATTGGCCTTGTTTTCTAAGTAGTAGAGTATAAATCAGGGTCCCCATTCTACCAGAAAACACTTAGAAAAATCTTTTAGAAAAATGGATCAGGAAGTAATAGAAACAAGGATCATGGATGGAAAGGGCAAGAGTCAACAAGCAAGTTACAATCACAGCAGTACCTGAAGTGTGCATTTCTATATATGCTTGGATATATTTGCCTTGTAAATCTGAAAGGGCAGAAAAGATCATGAAAATCTAACTCTGACTTCCTGCTAACAGAGGGCAGGAGCTCTGCTCTGCAATTCCTACAGCAAAATAGGCATTTACAACTAAACTACAACTCCCACTCTTTATTGAAGTCCAACTGATGGAAATGGATACAGACTTCACCCTTCATGAACCTGCTCATAATGTTATTTCCTAGAGTAGTGAGGATAAATGTCAAATGTTTGTACCTTTTCCTTTCTGTTATTTTTCAGCTCTCACCTCCAGCCATTTCTCTTGCTGTTTGAGACTCAGTGACTTGGGTTTAGAGAGCAGTTATAGCATTCCTGGCACTTAATTGATTTTGTGCATATATTACTACTATGTATAAAACCTTAGCCCCAATTACTCCTGCTGAAAGGAACCAGAAGCTAACACTAGGTTTCATTTGCATTTAAAAGACCTGGGTTTAAAGAAATTCTCTATTTGCCAAGTGCTTACAGGCCTCCCTTTTGTATGTTTTGGGCACCTGTATCCCCAGAGAAGGGCAGGGTTGATGGCAGACAGGCTGGGGACGTGATGGGGACAGACATCCCCCATCCCAGCAGCCATCAGGGATGTTCAGGGTCTGTCACCCACCCCTAACACGAGCAAAATTCACATTTTTCACAGAACTTTCACAGCTGTGTTAGACTTTTAACTGTCTTGAAACACTGCAATGACTCCTGGAGCTGTTTTAGTTGTGAAAAGGGCAGAATTTCACCTGCAGGGATTCAGCTTTTGAGGGACCTGCTGCAGGGTGGTGACATCCCTGCAGCTTTGCTCCTTGCTGTCCTGCAGCCACACATCTGCCAAACTTTTGTCAGGAGACCTCATTTTCCTGGTGAACAAAGCAGGAGACAGCCTGGAGGCCACAGCACAAAGGCAGAAAGGGAAATAGGTTTGTGGTGCTCCTGTCTGAAAAGCCTCTCAGGCCAATTCCAAAGCAAAACATATGTTCAAACCAAAGGGTTTATTTTAAAATACATCTTACTGCATGAAAGGTCTTTTTATATTTGTTTGGCATACTCAGGGCCTCATTACTGCCTATGAAATACATTCCAGTGTCTGAGGCATTGCTTTCCATCCAAACTCAACAGTTTTCTAGCCCTACAGTTTTAATCCGTGGATTTTTGTTTCATTTTCTTATGAAAAATAATTAGCTTAACAAAAGCACTTTAAATTGGTGAGCTGGAATATCTTGTTATAAATACTTGGAGATATCCAGCTGCTTACAAAAAAAAAAAGTGATTACATTTACAACTGGAAATCAGGAGTCAGAGGTGGAGCTCACCCATCCTCTGTCCCCCTGGGATTGCCACAGCAATCTCATTTGTCCCCTCAATCAATTATTTAATCATCTTTACTGCTCATAAATTTGTTTCCTCATGTCTCATGTGTCCCTTGCTCTAAGCTAAGTCTTGTCCTGCCCACAGAAGACATAAAAATGTCTTCTCACTTTTAAGACCCTGAACTCAGCTCTGAAACTACTGCAGGAAAATCAGGGTGAGCAGAGTTTCATCCCTGGAGGAAATGCTTTATTCCAAAAGTGCAAATCCTCTTGCACAGCAAGGTTTGCTGCTCATTCACCACAGTAAAGTAAAGGCAGAGAAATCCCTGTCACTGCTGGGAGCTGGCACCAGAGGATGCAGCAGGAGAGGAGGTGCCCCAGCAGCACAGAGGGGACAGGGATGTTCTGTCCCCCTGCCTGCCTGGGACAGGGCAGCAGCACCTCAGCCTCAGTGCATCCCACACAGGCAATGGGAGCTGCTGCCCCTCCCTCCTCACACTCCCATCCTTTCCTACTCCAAGCAGTTCTGCTCTTTCCTTCTGTGTGATGAAGAGAATTGAGGTGGAGATGAGCTCACAGATCCTGTCCCTTCTGCTGTTCCCATTCTCAGTCTGAGCTCCAGCACAAAATTCCCTGGCTGGAACAAGCTCAGCTAAAGCTCCTCCATCTCACCTGCCCCTGGCAGAGTCACACAGCCAACCTGCACCACACACAGAGAAAACAACCTCCAAATCCTCCTGCAGACACCTCTGCCAGGGAAAAAAGTGCTCCTGGACATGAAGGATATTGTCTGAGGAAAATCAAACCTAACATAGCAGTAGAAGCAAAGAGGCAAGATGTTTTACAGCTGCAGCAATGCTTGTGTTTTATTTTCTCACATAATTCCTCTGAGGTTAGTCTGGAGGCCCTCAGTTGTGCTGCTTTATCACAGCCATTGTCACTTGGGCAGAATTAAATCTAAAAACCTTTCAGAGCCACAGAGGAAGTCCCTGACACTGGAAAATGACACTGCCTGCAAAGGGCAGCTTTCTGCTCCACACAGTGAAGTTATTAAGAGCTGCATCTCTGAGAAGTCACACCATGATCTGCAGGCCAAGAGCAATGACAATAAAACACTCCATAAAAACCAATACCAGACAGCACTTCAAACAACTTTATTATGAAAAATACTACCATGTGCAATGAGAAACCCAGAGTCTTGAGGTGTAAAAGACTCCACTGGGTTTGCCATCAACCTGTCTCCAATTTTCTACCCTACACTAGTCAGGTGCAGAGGGAGGATTTCACCTGCACTCACCAGAAAGGGGCAGAGGTGTACAATTTTAAAAGAATGAAGTCAGGACCTTAAAGAGATTTAAGCATGAAGAAGTCACCAACCCAAGAACTCACAGCTTTGCACCTAGATTTTGCAGAACACAGCACAAGGATTTCTTGCAGTAAGAAATCACCTAAGCACACACGGAAATACCAGTTTGAGGAGGTCAGGATTTCACTCTGCCCATCTCTAATCTTCCTGAAATCACCTGGGGCTTCAACTAGCAGGCTGCAGGTACCTCTGGAGACCCAGAGCATCCCCAGGATGGATGCATGGCACATCAGAGTGTGACATGCTGTTCCCAGGTACTGGGACAGGAATCACAGCCAGAGTTGCCCTTCTGTCACCTGGGCATTCAGACAATCCCAGCTCAGCTGGCAGTGCCAGTGAAAGCCAGCAACATCTTCACCTCCTGCACATGGAAATCTCCCCTCCATCAACACAGAATCCAGTGCCTGGCTCACAAGAAGATGGGGACTACAAAGCCACAGTTTTGCTTCATGGAGGGATTCAGCAAACCTCCAACCTACTGGGAAAAACAAGAATATTGGACCATACTGAGTTAAACTCTTGAGGAGCCAAGCAGGAAGCACAAAACCATCAGAGATCTCCCTGAGTACCATCACATTCCTGCTGGAATTGCTCAGTGTAAGCCTATCTGCCACCACCAAGTGGGCAGGCAGCAGCTTCTGGAAATGGGATACCATCAATTGAATCCTATGAAATAAAGCACCTCCTCTGCTCAGAGTGCAACACAATCCTAAGAGCACCAGTTAAATACCACAAAGAGGAGAGGATGCCATTGTACTTTGTTTTGTGTACATCACCTGCTTTGCAGGGCAGAAAAAAATAAAGCTGTCCCAGATAAATGCAAAAAAAAGGGAGAGGGGAAGGAAACAAAATATAAAAATATCCAAACAGGTTTGGTTTCCACCCTTTCCCCCCCACAAAGGAGCCAGACCCCTGCAAGCAGAGGGACCCCCAGAGAAAGAGGTGGTAAATGAGGACGTACTTTCACAGTACTGAGATCCATGGGGTGTTTGATAATATCGTGATAGTCATGTAACTCCAAGGCCTCCGCATCCACGGGCTTGTAAAAGGGCCACGCGTAGGCCGCGTGCTTCTTGGAGAGCATCTCCTTGAGGATGCTGTCACAGTACTTGAGGTGCTCAGAGAGTTTGCCCTTCTTCCCTGCGTGCTGAGGGACCTCTCCATCCTCCAGGTCCTTCTTTGGTGGTTTGATGGGGCGGCCGCCGCTCTCCCTGCGCGCGATGATTTTGGCCTGTTTGGGGTCCGACAGCGGCGTGGGGGACTCGCTCCTGCTGGCGGTGATGGCAGAGGTGGTGGGGGTGGTGGTGTCTGCTTTCCGCTTCACTCCCTTTTTCTGAAACAGCACAGGGACAGGATCCGTGAGAATGTGGCCAGCACAAAGCCTAGCACAGCTCATCCTTAGTTCTGTCAGAAAAAAACAGTTATTTCACTGGGATAAATGGGATTTGGGACTAGAGGCTCCAGCACACCCTACAACCCTGCTCACCTGAGCCACAGTAACAGCTCCAACCCATGCCCAGCCATGCTGCAAAATGTGATATTTCCCTGAGAGGGAAGCCAGGACTCTTACCTCATGTTGGTGCCCAGTCAATTAGTGCAGCTCAGCTGATGCATCAGGGCTGAGCAAGTGGCAGTACCCACATGTCTGAGTCCCCAGTGGCAGCATCAGGCTCTAAGTTCTGAACCAAAGCATATTAATCACCAAAGGCCCACGAGCCCTCACTCCCCTGGATTTAGGAGGTAGATTTTGCTTTAAGCAAACAAACCCTCTCACATAAATTCAAGCTGTGGCTGTCCAGTCAGCTCTCTCGTGCTCCTATGAAGGATTTATTTCTCTGGAGAGGGAGATAGGGAGGAAAAAGTTCCTTAGAGAAATCTCAGGGAAATCTTAAGTAAATCCCGAGCAGAATTAATTTTGCAGTGTGTATTTGGCAAACTCACTTCTGGGTTCATCCTTGAGTTTTCAAATGAAATCGATTCTCACAAGCAAGTTATTTGGACAGAAACTGAAATATGAGAGAGGAGGAGGAGGAGAGCTTAAGCTGCAAGATCTGACTTACAATTTCTCTAGCAATTCCCAAACTATTGAGTTAAAAAGCAAAACAATTCTGTGCCTCTGCTGGTTCAAGCAACCTCACAACCAAAACTGTTGCAGTTAATTCCACAGTTGAGATAAAAAGACCCCCAGCTTTCTCTGAGCTAGGCTTTCATCATTTTTAAAGCAACACACAGCCTGCTATGAAAATTTCAATTATTTAGGTAATGTCTTCATTTACCCATAAATTACCATAATAAATAGCAAAACACCAGTGACAACTCCCAAAAGATTACTCAGTAAGGAAGACAGAACTAATGCACCCAAAACCTGCAGGCAACATCAGTCTCCTCCAACTGGAGTGACAGGCTTGTCTTGAACTGGTTGAAAGCAGAGAGGAACATTCCTAATGCTGGAGCCTGCAAACCTTAAAGGAGCAGCCCAGTAAAATCAGGAGCTCAGTTACAGAGGGAAGAGATGTTTTGGAGTTGCAAACATTAAAGGAAGAGCTCCAGTAAAATCAGGAGATCAGTTACAGAGAGATGTTTTGGAGCTGCAAACCTTAAAGAACAGCCCCAGTAGAGTTAAGTCAGAGAGGGAAGGGATGTTTGGATCTGCAAACCTTAAAGAACAGCCCCAGTAAAACCAGGAACTCAATTTACAGATGGAAGAGATGTTTTGAGCCTACAAACCCTAAAGGAAGAGCCCCAGCAAAACCAGAAACTCGGTTACAGAGGGAAGAGATGCTTTGGAGCTGCAAACCTTAAAGAACAGCCCCAGTAAAAACAGGAGCTCAATTACAGAGGGAAGAGATGTTTTGAGCCTGGAAACCTTAAAGAACACCCCCAGTAGAATCAGGAGCTCAGTTCAGAGAGGGAAGGCATGTTTTGAGCCTGGAAACCTTAAAGAACACCCCCAGTAGAGCTCAGTCAGAAAGGGAGGGGATGCCTGGAGCCTGCAAATCTTAAGGAAGAGCCCCAGCAAAACCAGAAACTCAGTTACAGAGGGAAGAGATGCTTTGGAGCTGCAAACCTTAAAGAACACCCCCAGTAAAACCAGAAACTCAGTTACAGAGGGAAGGCATCTTTTGAGCCTACAAACCTTAAAGAACAGCCCCAGTAGAGCTCAGTCAGAGAGGGAAGGGATGCTTGAAGCCTGCAAACCTTAAAGAATAGTCCCAGCAAAACCAGGAGCTCAATTACAGAGGGAAGAGATGTTTTGGAGCTGCAAACCTTAAAGAACACCCCTAGTAGAACGAGGAGCTCAGTTCAGAGAGGGAAGGCATGTTTTGAGCCTGCAAACCTTAAAGAACACCCCCAGTAGAGCTCAGTCAGAAAGGGAGGGGTTGCTTGGAGCCTGCAAATCTTAAGGAAGAGACCCAGTAAAATCAGGAGCTCAATTACAGAGGGAAGAGATGTTTTGGAGCTGCAAACCTTAAAGGAACACCCCCAGTAGAATCAGGAGCTCAGTCAGAGAGGGAAGAGATACTTGGACCTGCAAACCTTAAAGAACAGCCCCAGTAGAATCAGGAGCTCAGTTCAGAGAGGGAAGAGATGTTTTGAGCCGACAAACCCTTAAGGAAGAGCCCCAGTAAAACCAGAAACTCAGTTACAGAGGGAAGAGATGTTTTGAGCCTGAAAACCTTAAAGAACAGCCCCAGCAGAATCAGGAGCTCAGTCAGAGAGAAGAAATGCTTTGAGTTATTTGGTGTAAAATTTGGTGTAAAACGGGGGAGAACTCTGAGAACCCAGCAGCAGCAGCACAGGGAAGGCTGTGACAGGACAGGCTGGAACACACACACAGGTGACACCACCTGGGCTGGGCTGTTCCCAACCCTCTCCAAGGCTGAGAGCAGCATCCCAGTGCCCAGCAGGCAGAGCTGGCAGGATTTACCTTGACAACCGGGGGCGTGGGAGGCACCACGGGCATGATCGGAGCGGCAGGAGGCGGCGGGGCGGCGGCGGCGGGGGCGGCGACAGGGGGGACATTGGCGGTGATGGTTGGCACGGGGGTGGCAGCGATGACAGGAGTCTGAGACACGGCTGGAGGGACGCTCTGGAACGGGGCCGGCGGGGACACGGAAGACACGGCCACGGCTTGCTGAGCTCCTTTCAAAGCAGAGGGAAAGGTGGTTAGAGGTGGGGAGCACTGGGAGGGAATTGGGGTTTTGGTGAAGGGATGGCAGGGAGAGTGTGGTTTGTCACACGGTGTTGTTACATCCCCAGGGTGTGACAGAAGTGAGGAATTGATCTAAGTCCTTGTATCAGCAAAATAATTCCAGCTTTTCTCATGGTTGCTCTGGGACAGCCTTCACCCCTTGGATGCTGCCAGAGCTGCACTGAGCTCAGCTAGAGAGGAGATGGAACAGTGGGAGGGGTTCAAACCATGCAAATGGCAACAACCACTGTCCTAAACCACCTGGGCATCCAAAACACTGCAGATCTGCCCCAACGCACAGGGTGGGACTCTTGGAGTTGTTCTCCAACAGGCTCAGTGATCCCTCCCAGCTCCATATTTTATGATATATTTTAAGCCTCTTGATGGCCTCAATATCTCTGATGCTACACCTGCACTGTTACGAACCTGCCTGGTGTAACATTAAGGGGGATAAACCTACTAGCTAATAACCAAAGCAGCAATCTTCCTTCCATGATTTATCAAAGGATGTTGAAAAGATACATCATCATTAATTTCTCTGAGCTTGGATAGAGTTATAGCTCCATTTAGCACCTGAAATGTGGGAAAACAGAGGAACAATTGATTTTCCCAGAGCAACAATTAGACCTTGTTTAGAAGGAAAAAAAACCCAACAAACTGCAATTATTTAACTCAGCCCACACAAGGTCCTTTATGAACTGTTTTACCATGCTTGGACATTTTAACTAAATCCATTTAAAAATCAATTCTAGGTAAGCTGAACTAAACTTAGTTTCCACTGATATGCAATGATCTAAACAGTCTTTAGCAATGGCATAATAAACCCCTTAATTTTATGATGTCGTGTAAAAGAAAAGTATACACGGTTTAGGGAACGAGCAAAATTTGAGTCCAAGTCTCTGCTGTGTCAGATTTCTGCTAGAACCCAGGGTGAGCTGTATAAACCAAAATCTGCAAAGGCTTGCATGCCATGGTCTGGCACTGGCAGCAGACTGGTATTCCTGACTACCTTGTTTTTTCATGCCTTGGTTTCCTCTTTGCATAGAGAAGCAGCAGCACTGCCCTCCCTCGCTGCAGTGCTGCCTGGAGGGACAAGTCCCAGAGGGCAGGATGGGTGTGACAAATGCAGGGTCACACAGAGCCCTGCGACCCTGAGTGAGCATCACCCAGACATCTCACACATTCCTGCTCTAACTGTGAGACCACATTCTCCCTCAGGCCTTGGGGACAGTCCCAAAATCCCCTGTCCCTGGCTGGATCTGTACCTGTGCTCTGGCTGCCCGCTGAGGGTTTGCGACCTTTGCCTTTAGGAACTGGGGGCAGCAATTCCACCTCCTCCTGGGGCATCTGGGCAACCTTCTGCAGAAATATCTTCTCCAGGGCTTGGGCCATGAGGACAATGTCATCTGTGGGCTGCACAAGGAAGAATATGAGCCTTTGTTGTATCATTGACATATCTGTGAAGATCAGGCTTAGAAAACACTGATGCCCTTCACATAAATTATGGTATTCACATAAACAGATTAGCTCTTCTCCCTCCTTGCTTGTCACTCTCCTGCTCTTCTACTCTCCTCTAGCATGCAATAATTACAGCCCCTAAGTGTGCTGCAGCCAGAGAATTACCAGGACTTCAGTAGGAGCCTGATAAACCAGTATCCTGTGCAGCAGTGTGGAAGCAGCAAACTGGAACGGATGAGCTGTCCTCCCCTGCTTGCCAGCAGGTCCAAGGGAAGAGGCTAAACACACATTCTGTGGCTCAAACTAATTAATTTGTTTATTTCTGCTGTTCTCCAGTCTGGGTCTATGATGACAAATGACTGGAGAAAACAGAACACAAAGAATTTTAACAACCTAACAAAACAGCAAACGAGCCAAACCCAAAATAATAATAATAATAAGCAGTAATCTAAATGTGTGTAAGTATGAACATATTTATGGAGACAGAGTCTAAGAACAGAGTTATGATTCTTGAACTTCTTTCTGCTGCTAACAGGTACTATTTAGTGCCAGACAGTCTAACACAGCATTAAAGCACCTCAAAACCCCTGCAGAGCACTGCACTAAGTGCAGCTCATCCCAGAAAACTCCTAACTGAAAATAAAAGGAGTAAAAACTTACTGCATAACCCCAGAACAGAAATCTACCTATAATTAAAAGGCATATTTGCCATTGTAACTGCTCTGGGGGAAGAAAGAGGCAGCACAAAGACAGCTTTGTGCATTTTAAGTAACGTGGTTGCAATTAGTGGCATTTCAAATCTTTGCATGGAGGGCCCAGAGCCGGCCCTGCTCAAAACCTGCACAGTAACAGGGGCAGGTGGGTGTTTTCTAAAGGTTTTTTTGGTTTTTATTTTACCTTGTTATAAATGTAACAGTTTGTAAACATGGTGTTGAAATCCTGCATACATTCACTGGCACTCCAGTAATAGTTGTGCTCCAGGCGCTTCTTGATGGTGCCCATGTCCATGGGGTTCTTTATTATTTTGTGATAATCCTGTTGGAAAAGCAGGGAAGATGTTACAGCTCCTGATTCAGTTTTGTTCACATCTCCCTCTAACCCCTGCTTTCTCCTCATCCCCCCTTCTAAAAAACACCCCTGCTCCCCAAATTTTGTGGAAATTATAAATGTAAATATACATTCATTTATTTTCTAATTTGTATCTTTTTAGTCTTATCATTATTATGAACCTGACTCAAAAACACACAAGTCTGGGGATCAGTATTTCTGCCCCTCTTTTAAAAAGGTGCTTACAGAAGTTTATCAGGGCTGGCTAAAGCTGTGCTCAGAGTTTCAATCTGTAATTTTAAGAGCATTTTGGCCTTTAAAAGGTTCCCACCTGTTAACCCAGTTTCTCCCTGGGCTGGTCTGGAGCAGCAGCAGCAGAGGCTGTGATTAGCCTGGGGATGCTGCAGGGCTCTGCACTGTCATTTCCTTGTTCTGGATCAGAGCACCAAAACCTCTCTTGCTGCACATGAACCCACTGTCTGAGCCCAACACCATCCCAAGGCACTGAGATTTGCACTCTAAGCAATCCCAAAAACTGATCTGACCAACACAAAGCTTCCCAGGCTGAGAATACAGATACACACCGGCAAATTCAGTTTAATTGCATCCACAGGCTGGTAGAAAGGCCAAGCAAACTGATGCTTCCACAAGGTCTTCACCACCACATTTTGCATATATTGCAGTTGGTTGGTTTTTCTGCCAGGTTTGTTGGGGTTGGTCACCTCTGGAGGTGGAGGGTTGACAGGGCCCTGAGGAGCCTGGATTGCTGACGTGACCGTCGACATCTTCCTGCTGGGCTCTCACTCGCTGTCACTGCGGGGAGATGTTCTCTCTTCCTTTATGCTCCCTGAATGGGACTGACATCCCATTGCCAGGGTGCAACCATACAACCTAGAGCAGACTGGGGAGAGGGACAGGTGTAAATACAGGTTTTTGAAGCGGGCAGGTTGACAATATTTAAACTCAGGTTCTTTACCCCACTGACTGCTCCTGGAACACAGTTTGTCTTGGAGATGGGCACAGTTCAAGACCCAAGAGACAGTGGAAAAGCAATTCCCAAATTCAAAAGCTTCATGGGACTAAGTTCTTGCTTTAGCTGGCTCAGAGTATCTTCATGTCAAGAAAACACTTGGGGCAACCCAAGAATGCTGTCAGGGAATAGAGCTAAGATGTAGTGCAGGCTCCCAGGAATGCCCTGATCCAAGCTGCTGGATCCACAGCTTCCAGCCCCATGTAAACTGAACTGCATTGTCTCCAGACCCATGCTGCCTGGCACACAGTCAGCTCACAGGGCTCTGCTCTGGTGCAATGGGCAGTCTGAAATCCCAGACAACAGCTGCCAAAGAACCTCAATCCAGGGAAAGGAAAGAAGGGGCAGAGGGAAATGCTGTGAACTGCTGGGAGTGAAAGGTGTCACCACAAACAGCCCAACGTGAAGTGATCTGCACTCTGAATCTCATAAATCTCTTATTATGCCTCTTACTGCATGCACCTGACTGGTTTTGACCCCAGTTTTGTACCAAAGTTTAGAGATCCAGGCTCAAACAAGAACTGGTGTTACACTGATATCCCATGGCCTGGCCCAGACAGTGCTGTCATGTTCTCTCTTGCTGTCTATTTGAAATAGAGGAGACTACATAAATTGCATTATTGTATTCTGGTTTTCCCTCTGCAAACTGCAGAGGTAAAAATAGCCCAGTATCACTGTGCCTTGTGTAGCATATGGTAAACAGCTTTGCTATGTCATCTTCCATAAACATTGGGTGTTTCAGCTCACATCAGGACTGCAGCTACTCTTCTCATGGCAAACAGACCACAATCACTTTCTAGAGGCAAATCATTTCAAATATGTTTAGAAAGCAGTACAAATACTCTGACACATACTTCTTGAACAGAAAAACATGAGCAGGGACAGAAGCTGCAGCAACACAAGAAGGAAAAAGCAGGAAGACATCCTGGGAAAAACCCAAAAACCTCTGCTTTGATACAGCCCTAATCATCTCTACTGAATATCTGGACTAAATATAGAACATCAACTTACCCTGTGAGCTGCTGATTAGATGAAGGCAAAAAGTAAACACATACCTAACTTGGGGAAAACTGACCAAAATAGCTGTGTACAAACAAACAGATCTGCAGCAGAGAGGGAGGGAACTGCAAAAACCTAAACCAAACCCCTGTGTGAATACATGTGATTATTTGTGCAGAAAACAGATAAGCCCAGGTCTGATGCTGCCACCATTTGTTCACAACACCCACCATATTTCAAGGAAAAATGCCAGAAGGACTCTCTTGTGTAGCTCCAGAATCCAGCTCTGTTTTTTGATAACTCAGGAGCCCAGCTGAGTTCCACAAGGACTGGTGTCTCAGGTAGGGTGATCACCAAGCAGCCCCTGGCACACCCTGGACAAGATATTTCATAACCAGAATGTCACTTGGGATTTCAGATTTGGAACAACCTGGGGAAGCATTTTCTCCTGGTGTTCTATCAAGTCAAAGCAGCAGCAGAAATATTGCAAAATTCAATCTTCAGATCGAGGGGGGTAAATAGACAAAGAATTAAAAACAACAAAAAAAAGATAATTAGGAAGTTTCACTCAGTCTCCTTCTGGGGAGCTCCCTGCATGGATTCAGGTTTCTGAGCAACATCCATCATCCCAGAGAATGCAACACTGGCTGCAGGCCCCTGGTGACCACCACTGAAGCATTTTGTTTGCTGTCCTCTTGATTAACAAACTGAATCCAGTGCAAGGATTGAAGGGAAATAAAACACCCACAGAGAGCAATTCCTACTGCTAGAGAGCATTTGGGTCACAAGTTCCAAACCATGCAGTGTAACTTCAGTCTTCCCTTTAAATAACCTGAGGCTGAATTCTCTTTTCAGTTGAATTTCCTGATGTCCTACCTCAAAACTCCAATTTGATACGGATTTTTAATTAATTTGTATTAAATCCCACAACTGTAATTCAACAAACCACAGATCCATCGCTCCTACTTCTCTCAGACTTTTTCTCCCTGAGCTTGGCCAAGGCTTTCAGTATCTTCACCCCACAGCTCCTCATCTGTGCCATGGAGATAGTGGGAGCTCCTTTCTGAGAAAACTCCCTGGGACAGGCACTGCCTCTCCACAGGGCCATTTTCATCCTCAAGCTTAAATAAAGCTTGTGCAGTCCACATAAAAGGATGCAACAGTCATCAGTGACACAACTCAGAAATTATTTTAATTAAGAACATCACCAAAACAAGGAGGGGCAGAACCATGACAGCCAACTTGGTCAGCTCCCTGCTCTAACACATTGGTTTTTACACCCAAAAGTGGCTCCAAACCTCCCAGCAGCACTGGCACTGAAGTGCTGGACCCTGCAGAAGACAGAAATAGCTGCCTGGACTGTCTGGCAGCTCTGAAGTCCTGTCCTGCCATAAATAAAGCTTTAATGTGCCTGTGCCTCACTGCACCTTTAACTTGGTCCAGCAGCTTCCTCACCACTTGCTGGGGAAGCTGCTTTGATACTGGATCACTTTGTAATATTTAAAATTAAGAATTTGCTTCTACAGCATTCCTTAAGACTCAAAATTGAGTAATTTTTGAGAATATAAAAAGTAGGACTACGAGGAATCTGGAAGATTTAAAAGCATCCAAAAGGCAATGACTTTGAATTAAAGATGAATTAATGCCTGAGAAATCTCCTCCATGTAAAACATGATTTATTAAGTGAGGGAATGAGAGCCCTGACCATCTGACATCCCAAATTACCAGACAAATCATGCAAGAGGACACTTTAATAGACCCACAGACAAAAAATAACCAAGCTTCTACAAATAGTCCCATAACTACAGGTAGAATTGAACTACACAGCTCTTGTCTAAGCACTGCAGCACCTACTGAAACTGCACTGGTATCAATAAATATTTTAGCTATTAAGGACAGTGACCCAGGACATGGAGCCAAAACCAGACATCATGTGCACCTTCCAGTGAGGGGCTAAGGTGAGGCTTCTTTTAGCCCTGCAGTAATAACTTCTCTAAATTTTAATTTTTAAATCACTACTGATCCTGTTCCTCAGACCTATAATGTTCAAGTAGCAGGAGCTGTTTCTGATTTCTCTGTCTGCACAAGTAGTTTTGATATTGCAAGTTTAAAATACACCCTAAAGTGCTGTCATACACAAAGAGTGAACATTCTTTCTTATTCAGTCTGAGATAGTAACTAAAAGCAAAACCCAAAGCCTCAAAGAGAGAAGGTTTTGAGTCCTGGAGTTTAAGTGGCAACCTCACTGTGGCAAACCAGGCAACAAAAACCCCAGTTAGGTTGGATGGATTTTTTTCTTTTAAAAAAAACCCTTTCTTCCATTGAGTCTCTCACACAGGGTCAGTCAGTAGGGCACGGAGAAAACATAAATAATAAATAACATAAATAATAAAAATAAATAAATACCATAAAAATAAATAATAACATAAATAATAAAAACATAAATAATTGCCTGCACTGGCAGGATAACACTTTGCTATCTGCAGTGGTGGGGGTTATTTTAAAGCAGCTCTGAAGTCCCATGAAGGGTGCAGTGTGCCAGCTCTCCTGCTGCTCCAGCCCAGGGCTCTGCCCAACATTTAAGAGAGGCTTTGCTCCTGTGCAGGACCTGATGTGCTTTGTTTGGATTGCAGACTTACAGCAAGCTTCATGTCAGCCTGGCACTCCAACAACTCCTTGGGATTTTATTCCCTCCCTTGGTATAGGATTTCTGTGTGGTTACTTGGACACTGATCAAAATCTGGCACAATTCCAGCCCAGCCAGGAGCAGCCACATAAATTTTCCCATCAGGGAAAATTATCAAGTTTGAGAGATGTTCCTTGACCTCGTTGTTATCTGGACATTTTTATTTACATTACAGTAGCACAGGGAGGCTGGGCACAGACCAAGGTCCCTTGGCACTTCACACTCTGCACACACAATGACCTTGCTCCTTCCTCAAAGGGCTGCTGCTCACAACTCACACTTTACACCACACTGGGGTGACTTGTGCAGAGCCCCCCTGCCAGTAGCCAGACCCAAAATTTGCCAGTCAGAACAGTGTCCTCCAAGCATTGCTTCCCTGCAGCCTCCAAAGCAGATTCTCAGTTTTTTTTCCCCAATAAGTGGAAGTTTGGTCAGATGTGCCACCATGTGCCACTGCCCACATCAGAGAAGCAGCCCAGCCTTGGTCATCTTGTCCAGACTTTCATTTAGCCCTACTAAACCTCACAACAAAGTCAGGTAAGGTTATTAATGAGGGTTGTACCCATTTCACTCTGTGGCTGTACAAAGTAAGGGCTACACCAGCACTCCTGAGAAGGAAACTAAATTTGTGGATGCCTCTTTTTCCTTCCCTTCCCAGCCCCAGCCAGGAACTGAACTTCAGACAGCTTTCAGTACCATGTCAGCAGGGATGGTGCCTTCAGACTCAAGGGATGTGCAATTTGAGAGCAAGACTTGAGGACAGACGAGTTGCTTTATCAGCCAACCCTGCCCTGGCAGACAGACACACTTCACACAACATGCCACCCCCTCAAGACACTGGGATTTACACTTGGCTTCCCTGCAGGAGCTGGGAATTTGGCTTGTAGTGCCCCTATGGCACTCTGAAAGTCCATCCAGCCATCCTTGCTGTCTCCCAAATCATTAATTCCACACATCACAGATTTGCTTTTCATGCATATTATTTTGAGCACCGCCCTAATAACATCCTGAGACTGGGAAATGCAACTGTGTCCTGAGCTCACCTCTGCATGAGGGAGGGGAAAAGATCACAGCAGATTAAGTCAGTTCCTTGGCTTTTGACTTGGTTGGTTTAATGCTCATCAGATTATGCAGATGGCTTTCCCACCCTTGGTCTCTCCTTGGCTATTATAAGAGCAGGTGTTTCCTCAGTGGGTTCCTAACCAGTAGGTAGGAATCAGCCAGGAGTAACTGGTCATTTCAAAGGTTTTTTTTTTTTGATGCCTACTCAGTGCTCCCTTTAAACCATGCTGTTGTAAAATCTCTAACGAGATGCCTTCAAACCCAGGGATACCCAAAAGTCACTTTAATAAAAGCACTGGAGACTTATAAACACTGCTAGGCACCACAAATAAAGTGATGGACTTTCTGATAATTTGAGGCCAGAGTATTTCTCTCCCCCAAGTCATTAATGCCACAGGAAGCACCTTCTGATCAGGTCTGAGCAAGAATTTAGCTGCATGTCACACAAATCAATGGGGCTCAACTGTTCTAAAGGCTGCAGTTTCAAGTGCAGGGGGTGATGGTTAACACTAACCCAAGTTCATTTTCACAGCTTTGAATTTGGTTTTGAGAACAGTTTTAAGAGACCAATGTCAGTAATGAATTAGGCATGGTTGACCTTTCTTTGCACTGGGGAGGACAGAATGACCTCTGGACATTTCTTCCTGCCCTGATTTTTGTGGTCCCCTGAAAACACCGAGGCAAATTTCAACTCAGCCTATGCTGGTTTTGTGCAAGCTCCTGAGTTAGAGAGTTTTGTTAAAAAGGCTACAGGAGGAAGGAAAAATGAGTGGTTACAGAGCTTACTCTGTGCTGGATTCCTGACTGAAGGAGCTCAGCCAGCTTTGAAACCTGACTGCAGTAAGTCTGGACTTAGATAAGCTGAACTGCACTCACAATTAGCCAGGAGGAACTTCAGCAAATGATCTGGGTGGCCTATCATGAAAAAGTTAACAAATGCTTAGCTGTAATAAATGAGATCTGTGAACAGGTTCCAGAGTACTTGGAGCAGCTGGTGGCCTGCACATCCAAATCAGCAGGATGGGAATGGGGAGGTGCTTAACAGGAAAATGCTGCTGGTTGTGCCTCTCACAAGATACACAAATTACACCTCTATGGCAATGGAAAAAAAAAAAGAAAACCAAAGCTGTTTGGCTTTTACATAAGGGAGATTTGGCATAGGAAGTGAAGTGTTTGGGATAACCACATGTCTGGGCAGACTCTGCTCGTGCCATTTTTGCCCAGAGGGGAAAGGTGGAGGTGCAATGGAATTACCTTGTGTGACCCACTGGGCTGAACCCACAACACCTAACAGGGGCAAAGCCAGGGAGAAACCAGAGAGCCAAAATTTACAGGGAAAACATCCTGCTGAGAGCAGATTTTCTCTCTTACCCAGTGCACTGCACACTTGTTTGGCAACTCCTAGCACTTACAGGAGTGGCTGCAGCCCCCAAAAGCCCCAGTGCAGCAGCAGCCCTGCAGCTTGGGACATCAGGGAAAAAGGGAGCACTGGAAGGTGCTGGCACATGGCCACATACCCTCCATGCTCTCAGCATGCCAGGAGAGCTCAGGGAGGCAGGAAGGTGGAAGTATACAGTGCAAACCACAACACAGCCAGCAGCCCAACCTCTGGCATTCAGGAATCACTTCAAGCCTGATCCTGCAACGTGCTCAGCAGCTCTCCCCTCTCACTGAGTTGCAAGGTCTCTGTGGCTCAGCACCTCACCACAGAGGGTTTTACACACCTACCACCTGCAAGATACAGCTAATTGGTCAATCAAGATAAACCTCTTCCTAAGGAAGATTTAAACACAGGCAGGAACAAACTCAAGCTCTGCACAGGTTGTGGTTTCTCTACCTGAGTGAATTCCTTTTCCAGCTGTTAGAGAGAGGTAAAATCACAAGGGAGGGTCAGTGCTGCATGTCTGGGGCTGGAGAATTCTCAGACTGACCAGATGCGTGTGTGCTGCTGCTGTCTCAGTTACAGTGCCCCCCAGCCTTGGAGAAGCATCCTCTCCCTGCAGCAGAATGGGATCCAGCAAGAGAAATCACCCTGCACCAGGGCAAGGAGATCCTAAAACAGCACAGAAACTGCAACCTCATCAAGAAGAGGTATCTCCATGTTTACAAGAAAGTTGGCCAAGAAGTGGAAAAATTTTGGTGACCCCAAATTCAAGGCTTGCTGATGGGCACAGCAAAAGACTCCACAGATTCAGTCACAATTTCTGCAGGCTGGCCAATCCTGCAAATTCAGAACTGGCACAAATGCTGTCTGCTGGATGCTTTCTTTGTTATTCCACCTCTCTGTTTCTGGAAATACTATCATTTTAAGCTTCAGAGGGACAGAATCTACTCCTCCACTTCTGCTCACCTCTGGTTTTGCATTCAAATCCATAACTTCAAGAACAACCAGAACTACAAATCCATTTCCTTGCCTGGGTTTGAGCCACAGTGACCCTCTCTAAGCATCCTTTATGTCAGCATCCCCAACTGCTCTGAAAGTGGGAGACAAACTGTGTGACAACCTGATGCTCCCTTCAGCCTGAACTTCCTTGTAGCACATCTCAGTAGCAGGGAATCTCTGAATTCCTGCTTGCCCAGTCATCAGAAAATGGAGCTGCCACAGCACATGGAGCAAAAGACAAAAATCTCACTTGTTGAGAGCTGCTAAGAAGAAACCACCCAGCTAAAAGTGCAGAAGCAACAGGTCCATCCTGGACACACCACCCCAGTGAGAAGCAGCAGGCTGAGGTTGTTCATCATTCCAGAACTGGATGATAATGCTGAATAATCTTAATCTGATACTCAGTGGCTTCAGCAGAAGTCAGCCTGGGGCTGCTGCTTCTTGTATTCCTTCAGGAAACAAAACTGGTGGATAGAAACAGATATAAACACTACTGAGCAGATAAACTGCAAGAGGAAACAGGCAGCTAAGCTACACCCTTGGGAGAAAGCAAAACAGAGAAAGTCAGGAAAAGAAAGGAGGGATGAGGAGAGTGAGGAAACAGAAGTGAAACCTCACTGAAAGTGAAAGAAGTGAAAGCTCACTGCTTCATGCAGCTTGAATTGTGATTGACCACAGGCTGCTGTTAAATGCTGGATCACACCCAGACCACTTTTCTGAACTGCAGGCTAAAGCACCATAACCCATCTCCTTCAAGGCTCTGCCTCCTGGTTTCCCATTCCTTTCAAATTCCATCCCTTTCCCTATTCCTTCCAAAGCACAACTTGGACAGTGACACTGCTGACCATTCACCCTGAGACTCCAGCAAACAGCATTTCTGGTCAGCACACTGCATTTCAGCTAAATTATTAAAACACAGTCAAACTGATTGCAATAAGAAAAAAAACCCTCCACACACTCTGACCCTGTCCCAAGTTTCAGCCAATGCATGCACAGCAGCAGCATTTAGGTACAGCCAGTAAAGCAGAACGTGGCAACACCCACACAGGTCCAGAACTCCTAATTGTACATCTACACCCTCATTTTCTGCTTTCTAAAGTCAAATATCTGAGTCCTGGAAAAGTCAGCCCTTCCTCTCTTTAATCAGCATATGGTGCTCTGTGTACTTTTGGAGCATAAGGAAAAGCCTCAAACTCACTCCATTTGATTCAGCACACAGTGAATAAATGACACAGAGCCTTTCCACAACAGGTTTTGTCGTGATTGTTTCTTTTTCTGCACTTTGATTTCCAGAAGGAGAGATTATTGGACAGAAAGCTTTTTGAAGAAAAGTCTAAAAAAACAGAAAGAAAAAGCCACAAGAGCTCAACTACCTCCCTGCTGGGCAGAGCATCTCCAAGCATCTGCTGTACCTGCCCAGAATTACAAAAACTCCCACTGCAAGCCAGCCTGCTGCCAGCTCTGACACCCCAAGCTGCAGCCTGGTTATCCCCTATTGGAAATGGGAATATCAATATTTCCACTGCCATCTGCAATTAAAGACCTTAGCCTTTCCCCACACATTTATAGATTAACTCCTTCTCAGTGTTATGGTTGCACTAAATTTTAAAGAAATGGGAAAAAAAGCAGCAAGAGCACAAAGGAATCTGTATTTACAGGGTGTTCAAATATCATCACTGGGGTTTCTGGAAACAACTTCTTGACTCAGTACAACACTCCTTGTCATTGGAAGGAAGTACAGAGCTAAAAGTGCCATCTGCTTTGTCCCTTTACCCACACTGCAGCACTCTTTAAAAACGTTTCTAAAAGATAAACCACAACACCCAAAAGGTCCTTAGTGACACCTGTTAGGGAGAGGGGGTTAGATACAGTCAAATTCCACTTCCAGCTGAGTTTAAGAGGCTACAGAAACAGGAAGATCACCTCCTCTTTATGAAGCTAAGTACATAAAATACTCTGAGCAAAGTATAAAATAAAGAGCCTTTGCAAATAGCACTTAATTCCTCTCTATTACCTATTTAAAGGGTTGTTTCCTGCTCTGTGGAGCTGAGAACCTTCACTGCAGTTCTCCCTTACACCACCAGTTCTGCATGGCCATATATCAGCATTATTAATATGATTTACAAGTGCTACAGATGTTCTCCTTAGGGGCAGCTCCATGCAAACATCGACAGACTTCTAATAAACAGACTCAGATCCATCTGTTAACTTGTTTGAGGCATTTCACTGTACAGAGCAGAACCAAAGTGATTCATCAGAGAAACTATCTTCATCAACAACCTCCCTTGAACACTTCTTATGCTCCAACACTTTCTCCTACTTAACTTTTAAATTTGTTTTTATGTATTTCATGATTAAAGTTACTATTTCAAAGAAGAGCAGATAAAAAATGGATGTAATAATAGCAGTAAAAATGGATGAGCTGCCACTGGTTTAAATCACACTCTGGGTTTACAACTACAGCACTGCACCCTTCCCATGCAAAGTCCACCTAAAATCAATACGTGACAATCAAGTCAGTTTAAGGGGATGAGGGATGAAATGAAAGGGATTGAATTACCAGGACATAAATATACATAAATACATAAATTACATAAATATACTGCTTGTTAGCTGAGGCACAGCAACCAAGGGAATTGCTGCAGCTCTGCAGGCAGAGCAGCCACTTGTTACACCAGTCACCCTCCCATTTAAGACCACCACTCATCCCCTGTGCACACTCCCACCAGCTTGGCTTTATCTGTTCTCAAAGCAATTGAAGTGCCCTGTGTTTGCACAAGCACATTGTCCCGGAATAACTCTGTGTGTTAACTTAAAGCAAACACAGCCACACAAGCACAAAAGGCTCTCTGGGCTCTACTACTTCCGATGAAAAGTGATTTTGCCAAGGTTGGGTAGATCCATAAACTTGCTCAGCTATGCAAGGAAGTTCCAGGTCAGCTGAGGTGTGAACAAGCTGGGGTAGTTAAGCTCCCTTAGAGTTTAGAGAGCATCTCCCTTAGAGAGCATCAAAGCAGTTTCTGAGTTTGTGCGCTTGAATTAAATCCTGGTGAGAAAAGGAAAAATTTGGATCTTAAGGTCCTCTCCTTGTGCAGGGAGCAGATGTTGGTGATTCAGGAGAAGGGGGAAGATGCTCCTCACTGCCTCAGCCCCCAGGGAACAGAGCTGGGGGCAGATGGACAGGAGGACAGCTCCTGCACAGCCTCTGCAGCACAGCCCCTGCTGACAGCACCCAGGGCTTAGGGCACACCAGCCCTAAGCTGCTCTGAGCTCCTGCATATGGATGAAGCTCAAGTCCAAGGAAATATGACCATGACAGCGTGGACACAAGCATCCCAATTGATTCCCACGTGGCTTGTTCTGCCCAGGAAAGGAAAACACTCTCAGCACACTGGATGATCTATAATACTCCCACTCAGGCAAGCATGCAGTCCAGGCAAAACTCAGAGGAACATTCCCTCTCTCTTCATTGAGGAGCTGCACTTCATTTCACAGACCCTGAGCAGGACTGTAGCAGCAACACAAAAGCTGCAAAAAGCAGTGCTTTCCAGGAAGGAACAGTAAAAAGCAGTGCTTTCCAGGAAGGAACAGCATTCTGCACTGAACTCAGACACACGTGTGCTCAGTTTATCACTTTCACTACAGCTCACAGCACAACAGTTCCTAAATCACCCTTGGTAAGCAAACAGGCAGCTCCATCCTACAGCCCCTTCCAGCAAAAACCTCTGGACTGCAAACTCTACACTTACTTACAGCCAAACCAGCACCAGGGCAATTTTCTAAAACAGATTTATCTCAGCATGGCCATATCAATGGGTTTTGAGAGAGATCCCCAACCAGGCACCCTCTGTGATGTTACACAAGGATGAGCTGAGCAGTTGAAAAGACAAAGCACCAGAAGGAGAAATGTGCATTTTCTTCAATACAAGTAGGGTTTGGTAACCACAGGACAGTCAGTCATGTGAAGAACACCTCAGCCTGTGTCAGGAAAGTTCTCCAAGAGTGGAAGAGCAATCCTTTCCTGCCTCTGCTTCTCTCTTTTTAAAGGAAAGGCAGGAGCAAACAGGATCATTCCCAAAGCAGACTGGTGTCAATCACACCCATGTCTAAATCTCAAAGTTTGACAATAAATGGGATCAGTGCAGACAGGGAAATTTTTTCCAGATTGGTCCCTCAAGCAGAGAAATTTCACCTCAAATTGTCTTTGCTCCACCTGTTGCAATGCTGGTGGAGAGGAGAAAGCCCCACTCCCAGAAAAGAAGAAAAATCTCCTCTGACCAGGTTACCCATGCTGCTGAAACACTTCCAAATGTGACAACATCTGCTGAAAAGAGACCAAAACCTGGCAAAGTGCATAAGGTACCCAAAATAGAGGTGAGTAGTTTCTCCAGTCAGTATCTTATCAAGAAGAAGGGAAAAGGACCACCAGAAAACACAGCACATTAGAGAATTTCTGCACTGCTCTCCAGAAGAATTTACATCTTCCAACACTGGCTTTAGCAACAAGTGGATTTAAGAGTTAGTGTGCCACAGAGAGTTTTTCACTTCCAACAAGCACTAATGATTGACAAAACAACCCTGATGTCGCAGTAAGATGCTGTGGAATGAAAAGCTGGAGATGCACAACCCTTCCAAAACGTCCTGACAGCTCACTGAGCAGCACAGCACACCATGGCTCCCTCCCAACTCCCAAAACTGCACTGCTTACAGTCAGGTTTTGGGCTATTACTAAAGAATAATGTACAAATTGAAATAAAACAAAACCCCAAAAAAAACCCAACACCACGTACAACAAAACAAAACATATGGCTCATGGTAATGATTGGGAAACCCACTGAGGATTAATGAATTTTGCAAATTAGCAAAGAAGGGGCCAACCAGGATTAAAGAGAAACAATCAACAACACTGAGATGCAAAACATTCTTTGTTCATTTATTTAGCAAAGTGCAGTTCTGCCTGTGCTGAAAGCACCTGATAGCTTACCAAAGCAGACAGAGTAATATATTTTGTAAAAGTAATTAAGCCTTTGAAATATGAGACCTCAGTACATCACTCAGCTGCTGCCGAGGAGAGGGATTTGACTCCCAAGTTGTTTGTGCTGTCAACAAGAGCGATCCAGCTCCCAGATTACTCCTGGGAGGAGGAGTGAGATTCTAGGAGTGCAGCAGGGCTTGGCTGCAAACCCACACCCCGCTGCACAAGTGCCTCCCCTCCAAGGGGAATGGTAAACATTAAACAGCATCACTCAGAACGTGCACCAGGTGCCTGGGAAAGCTCTGGGAAGCCCCAGCCCAGGGTGTGCACTGCCTTCAGCCTCACAGTGAGGTCAGGCAGGACCCCTGAACTGCCACTGAGCCTTGGGGGTACCAAAAATCCCCGTTGGAGATGAGTTTTAAAGACCCAGTTCTTAACTCAGCAAAGAGGCCTTCTGTAAGGTTATTAAGAACTGTGATTTAAGTCACTGTACACAGCAGTGCAAAGACAGGAGCAGCTACAGAGCCCACAAAACACTTGCATTTGCAGACACTGACTAATAACAAAATCAGCCTTCTTTAAAGACAGACAGAGCAAGGGCAAGGCTGCCCAGCACGCTTACTGAGCTGGAACTCAGACTACAACATGCTTTTCCTCTAAATACTTTTTAAATGACAAGAACTAAAGTTTTTGTAAGCACTTTGACAACAATTTTATTTCCAGAAGCCTAGTTTTTATTTGAAGATAACAGAACTAACACTCCAGAATCAGTTTTGAAAACAACCCTCAGACACTTCACCTTGCACGTGCATTCTTAATTTAAACTTTGCATGCATAGGTCACTACAAGTAAAAAGCTTTTTACTGCAGTAGCTACTGTCTCAGCACTGAAAAGACAATATTGCAATTGAACATTTTACAAGACTCTTAACCCCTGCCCAAGCCTTTTATTAAACATTGTCTCAAAACACGAAATAAGCATGAGTGAAAGAAATACACAATCTTAACATTTCTTCTTTCCAAAAAGGAAGCCTTTGAGGTCTGGAGTTACTCTGTTTCAGCAGGAGCCTCTCAGGGTATTATTAAAAACTCCCCAAACTTCTATGCTAAAAAAATGAGACACCCAGCAGTCTGCCAGGGCTGTGACCTGCAGATCAGGAGGCAGGACCTGCACTCACAGAACACTCAAGCACTGAGGGAGTTGTAAGCAATACAGATCATGGTTTTTTCTGCTTGTAAAGCAACCAAACCGCTTTGGGGACTTCTTGTTTGTTTTGATCGATGCATATTTATTCTGCACTTGTCACCCAGATCCTGCAGCACATATGGTAGTCACCAAGTCCCCTCTAATACCTTGGCTTAGCACTGTGTGAATTAAAGACAACAGTTTCAGCTTTAAAACTAAACTTCAGTTTCATGTAGACACACACCCCCACCAGCACACTCACACTGTACACGTTAAAAAAATATTAACAAGCATATTAAAAACGTGCTTCTCTATTCCCAGCAAGGAACAGCAGGTGTGCTTTGCTAATTATGTCAGCTCCTAACCTGTTATTATTTACTAGTGTCAGGAACTTAAGATGTAAAAAAAATAAATAAATAAAAAATAAAAAAAAACCAACCCCAAAACCTACATATAAAAGTTTGAAATGTTGCTCATCCAAACAAGTTTATTTTAGCAGTTTTTGGCTCCCGAAGAAACCAACAGAAAGGAACTGTCCCAGAACATCTCTCCCGAACCTGACAGAATACATTCTCCACGTTGTCAAAAGTGAATTGTGGAGGAAAACACGTTGTGAATGAACACCGAAAAGACGCACCCAGAGCCGCGACCCGAACACTACAGCTTTGTCTGAAAGTGAAACCAAGCAGGCTACAAATAATGCTCTATATCCCCAGCCCAGGGAGGTGCCAAACCCAAACGACAAGTATAAACGCAGGAGAAGGACGGCTGAGTTTTGAAGATTTACATTTTTATTATCGGCAGCATTATTTATAGCGTGACACTTCTATATATAAATCTGCGATCTTTTCTTCTCACACCTAGAAAGCGTATCGAGTTTAGGCAGCGAAGCCTTTTATTTGCAAAAGTTTGGTAAACACCGGATATTTACGCGAGCGGAGCAGCTGGGTACACACACACACACAACATATACACACAAATAAATGCATGCGGACACGGAGAGCGGGGAAAAGGCGCAGCTCGCAGCCCGGAGCTGCCGGGCCGGCCGGGGAAGGGGAAATGGCCGGAGCGGGCGGCGCTGGCCCAGGGCTGGGGCTGGCCCAGGCTCTGCTCCGCCACAAACGGGGCTTGAACCGCCAGCAGCCGGGCTGGAGGCTGCCTAACCCCCCTCCCATCCTCCCAGATATTTTTTAAGTTTTTTTTGGTTTTTTTTTTCTCCCGCCCCCCCCTCCCCGCCGCTCTTTTTTTCCTTGTTTTCAAGAGCCCTCCTTCTCCTCGCCCCTAATTTTCCCCTTCAAAAGATGGCGGGCAGAGAGAGCGAGCGAGGGAAAGCGAGCGAGAGAGAGAGAGGGGGAATAACAAAAAAAAAACCAAAAAAAAAAAAAAAAAAAAAAAAGAAAAGAGAAGAGAAAGAAAGCGAGCAAAGCCCGTCCTGCGCTGGGGCGCGGGGCCGCGGCTGCGCCCGGCCGGGGCTCTTCGGGCGCTCGGCGAGAAGGGGAGGGGGAGCAGAAGATGGAGAAGAAGCGGCAGAAGAAGAAGAAGAAGAAAAGGGTGGGCAGGAGCGGCGGGGCCGGGAGGAAATCAATGGCCAGGCTGCAGCCAGCCCCGCCGCGCTTTGTTACGATTGTGGCGGCGCACAAAGGCTGCGGGGCCGCGGGGAGCGACGCGGGGCTCTCGTAACAAGAAGGAGCAGAAGAAGAGAGGAGGGAAAAAAAAAAATTTAAAAAAAAAATATCAGCATTGGCCTTTCCCCAAGTGGGTTTTGCTTTCCTCCCCCTTCTTCCCCGGCCCCCCTCCCTCCAGAAACCATGGCCCAGTGCTAGCAATGCACACCCAAGCATCTAACAAATAAAGGGAAAGATTAAATAGATTACTTTGCCCCGGCAGCTCCAGCAACGTTTGCCTTACAGTCCCTCCAGTTGCTCTTCTTTTTATCCTCGGCAAGGCAGTATAATAGATGCGCTACAGCGCCCGAGCGCTCATGCGCCGGCCCGCAAGGCCATGTGGGCACCGTAGTCCCGAGCCGCGCCGGGCCCGAGGCGGCGGCCGCAGCCCGGACTACAAATCCCAGAAGGCAGCGCGGCCCCCCCGGCCCCCCGCGCCCTCCCCGGAGCGGCGGGCAGGGGCCGGTGAACGGCAGGGGTGATGCCCCGGTCAGCGGGCGGCGGGGCCGCACAACGCCACGGCCCCCGCGGGGGCAGCGCCCGGCGGGGCTCTCCGAGGGGGAGCGGCCGCACGGAACCCGGCGGAGGTGGCGGCGGGCGGGTGTCCCCCGGGCAGACATGGCCGGGGAAAATCCCGGCTTCCCCCGTCCGCCCGCGTCGCGCCTCCCGCGGTACGAGCGGAGCCTGGAAAGTGCGGCTGGAACCGCGCGTGGGACCCACGCGTGCTGCGAATCACAACTGCTCTCGCCCCCTTTTTTTGGTGTGTGTCGGTGTGTTTGGTTTGGTTTCTTTTTTTTTTTTTTAATCGCGGTTTGCATTGGGTAATGCGCTCTCGCGTTTATTACGCAACAACTAATACGAGCTGCAATAAAAATAGCCCGCCGCCGATACACGCTGGAGTAGCGAGCCGCCAAAAAAAAAAATCCATCAAGAAAATCCACAGCCCGATGTAGTTTGCGCTGGTTGGCGCATTTCATAACACTGTCAACTGCTGAAAACAACAGAAATTAATCTAATGTATACAATGAAAACAATGTGAATTTTACCAGCACGCCACCATAAAAGCATCAACAAACATCAGCGCTGTTAAAAACACTTCCAAGTAACAGACCCACACACAGCCCATGTCCTAAAGCAAATCCACAACTGCAAACAGAAGTTAAAACAACAAAAAAGATGTTATAAGCCAAAGTATGATTGAATTGCTGTAGAAAAAAAAATAGAATAGAACTATTGGAAAATAAATGAGGGGAACATTTGAGTGCCAGTATGGAATAAGGCAGAGTGAGGGATTTCTCTGTGGACACGTGTGCCAGCAGAGGCTGCCATGCTGCGGGTTCAGACAGCCACATGCTGATGCCAATTAATAAGTCAGTTTATTGTAACCATAAGGTGAAGGCAGTTTTACTAAAAGACCTTATTTCCAGAAGATTAGCTTTAGAAATACACCACCAGTGGGACTGAAATTTCTCCAGAGGTATGATATAATCAGAAAGATTGTACAGGCTTAAGAGAATTACATTTAGCCATGCTTGCAGCTGCCTCAGGATGGAACCAAAATTGTGAACGTGCCTTAGCCAAACTCCCCCCAAAAAGGGCTTTTTGGCACTCAACTTCAAGGTTTGTGCAAATTCAAGAAACAGAAACTTGCTTACAACTCTACCACTCTTGGGTTCATTTATTTGGTGTATCTGCATCAACACCAAACCCTGCTCTAGGTCAGGGTGTGAGACTTGGGTTTCCCTCCTGACCCTTTTGATCTGACCATCAGGTACCCCAAAGTCACCTCCCCACGCAGAGCACATGGTCTCTGCAGGAGCACAAAGCATGCAAGCAGCAAGGAAAGAGTAAATTCTAGGAATTCTCAAGGAGAACCCCCACACTTCACCTCACAAACTTGATTGCTGGATGGAGAGGAAATCCTTTGGAAATGCCACCTAAAGTCTGCCCTGCCTACAAGTGTCCTGCACACCAGGGAGTAGGGGAAGGACTGGATTTTGAGCACCTTTCACCATTTTTCTGCTCTAAGCTCATTTTCAAGGCAATCTAAAAAAAAGCATTTAAGAACTGAAGGGAAACAGGGCCCTTCTTTTGACTGTCCTGCTCCAGGATGTACCTGATCCACACGGATAACCAGAGGAGGAATTCCTGAATGCCATAACACACACAGGCACCAAATCATGAGCATGACCAAAGAGCCCCTAAATGAAAACTGCTGCAGCTCCAGGCATGGGGGCTGGGAAAAGTTGGCAGCTGAAGCTTTCCAAGAAAGGGGGCAGGGAGAAATGGGCTGAGTATTCACTATGAACACTTAGAAAAATGGACTCCATGCACTCTAAAGACTCCTTTTCAGCTAAATCATAATCTGAAAGCTTGGGTTTTAAAAGTATTTATATTTTAGTTTTTGACAAACTCCTACAACAAAAGAAGTGTTGGCTGCAATGCAAGACTTGGCAGAGCCACGAGGAACTGAACAGGGGTCTCCTAATGCAGAGTGTTCAGCAACCCCAGCAACAGACACAGAGCACAACGAAATTGGGAAGTGCAGGCAGAAAAATAGAGACAAGAGAAGCCAGAGAGCAAAAACCCCTCCAAGCTAGCAGAGCACTCACCTCACAGTGAACGTGCACAAGTTCAATATTGGAGTTTGAGCCTCACTGCAAACCCACCTTCAGGAGCACAATGATGACAGCACACCAAAACTGCAACCCAAAAGGAGTCTCCAGTTACACCTTGTCCTGCCTTATCTCACCCAGGGTGGGTGTAAGAGAGTTTCATCCCAAATTGTCGTGTTCATTATGCAGCAGGCTGAGCAGGCGAAACAATTCACGTGGGAAACCGTCCCCAGAGATTTCACCACTATCAGTTTTCAACCTGGAACACAGCAGTCACTCACACACCTACCTGTAGGTCTGCAGACTTGTGCTTGAAGAACCCCACTGCATCCTCCAAGGGATTAGGAAAGCAAACATATTTTGGGATCCCTAAAGCCTTCTTTATGCAAGGCAGTGAGTTTAGATAATGGTTTAGCCAAACAGGCACAGGCTGACTCAGTTTGAATAAGCCCCTTAGGAGGTACAGTGAAATCAAATCAGAACAATTTAAGCTCAAGTTACTAAAGCCAAAGTAAAAGCATTTCAACCGAGGAAAAGAGAGCCATAATCTTTAAATTAAATTCTGAACTGATTTTGTCACACAGTTTCACGCTGCTTTTTCTGAGGCACCTTAACATCAGCTTTTCCATAAAACACAAACTTACAGCAGCAGCTCTTCCTCCTGCTCCCCAAGCTCAGAGGAGCATCAAGATTCACCCAAAGCTTCTCAACTGCCCTCTGTGGTCTTCTATGCTGCACCTCCAGTTACCCAATTAGTGCCTTGTTAACGAACACCTGCCGTGTATTTATTCCTGGCTGTTGCAGTACTTTTAATCTGTAATGCCCAGTGGTACCTGCATCCTTCTCAGAAGCTTTGTGCACAGGCTTCAACAAGAAAAATGTTATTTGTGCCAAATCAGAGTGTTTTGTAGGGCTGTTAAACACTGGTACTTTTTGCCTCTCTGCTCATGGAGTGTTGAGTGTTTTGAAACCAAGAGGGGATGGAAGCAGAAAAGGACATGCTTTGTGGGACAGATGAGTTTGGGAGGATGGGCCACACTCAGTGCCTTGTGTGGCTGCACCCAAAAGTATTTAGCAGGAATCAGGGACTGCTGGGAACACCAATTTTTCTGATCTTTGCTATAGGTACTTCCTGCAAGCTTCTGATTTTCACCTGTGCCTGTTCCACCATCAAAACCACAGTTCCTCACTGCAAAGGGAGATTATATGACTCAGATCACTCCAGTGTCAGGCAGAAGGGTGTTGAACACAAGGGGATAAATGCTCTTATTACAACAGAGAGTCATCTGTTCCAATGATCATCTTCAGTGTAGTGGCAGGATTTCCTCGATTGGGTAAGTGTTATTCAGTAAGTTAAGGATGACAGGATTAGGGCAGAGGTTTGAAACAATAATTGCAGTTTGTTCTTCTGTAGTACCTTTCATCTGTGGAATTCACAACAATGCAATAATCCTCCTAACAGCTTTTGTAGGTAAGGAAATATTATGACTCCTGTTTTTCAGCTGAGGAAGCTGAGAGGGAACATGATGATGCAGAGAATCATGGGCAGAGGCAGAATTGGGACTCAGCTCTTCTGACTCATTCTTTGTAGTTCTGAGAGCCTGGACACACCAGTTGGTGAGGCTGCCCTGGCTCCTCACTCCCAGGAATGTCAGTGCCTGCAGGGCTTTTGGAACTTCAGCGTTCCCTCTTCATCTGGAGAAGGGTGAGCAGAGCCCCAGACTGGGAAGCCAGGATGTCTCCAAGCCCCAAATGCACAGCACTGTGCTGTTTGAAGGGAAGAATTGAGCAACCCAAGACCTAAAGGATCTTGTAAGTGTTCATCAGCAAAGAGGAGTTTTGATTGTCATCTGAATGGTGCTCTGCAATCAGCCAATATCCAGTGGAGGGTCCAGAATGGATTTAAATAAAGTTCTTCCAGACTGGAAGTTCTCAAACCAGTGAAGCAGAGATGAAGTGCTTCCACTGCAGTGGGCAGGGAGAGCAAGAAGAGCCCCCAAAATCTTCTGTCTGTGATATGTCTTACCAGGAGGGAGCAAAAAAGGTTTTTTTGGAGGAGCTGGAGACTGGGCTACAGTGAGCTAAGGATATACAAGGAAACAGGCAGAGCAAAAGCCTAAACTGTTGTGAAAGAGAAGAGAAAGAGAAGAGAAAGAGAAGGACATGACCACAGAATTTGGGAATGGAAAAGAAACTGCCCAGCCAACATGGTTGCATATCTTTGGCCATAGTTTAAAAAGTTCCTTTGGATATCACCTACATCTGAATGGTTTTGTTGGACATTCAGTGTGATGTGGAGACCCAGCACCTGCTGAACACAGTGGTTTGCACAGGTAAGCAAGGCTGTGAATAGTGTGTGCTACTGAGCTGGTGTTTTAAACCAACAGACACAGGAACATGCCAGACTTCAGCTGGCCAAAGCCCTAAAGGATTCCTGTGTTTCCTTACTCACAAAGACTGGACAGAATGGCACAGAGATCCTCTAACCAAACAGTAACAACTTGATCTGTAAATGACAATGAGTAATAAATAGATTTCACTAAAACTATTTCAGGGGTGTGACTGAGTCGCATTGAACTGGCCGCTCTCTGTGGCTGCAGCCAAAGAACAAAGCTCCTGATTCACAGGAGTGCTGAGAACCTGCTGCTCCAGTTGAAGTGGCTGGGAGAGGCAGGCTGTCATCACGTCTGGCAGTCAGAGCATGTGTGACTCAGGCTGGGGCTCTCAAACCAGCAGCCTCCATGCATTAACTGTGCTGGCATTGGGGGGAATTGCTGCTCAATGATGCCTTGTAGGGCACTGCAGGATTTCATCTCTGTGAGAAGTCCAACCTGCTCTTCAAAATCATGTTTCTTACCAGGTCTTTACTAACAGGGGTTTGATACATGCAGTGTTCAATGATTTTACATTGAAAGGAGTTCTTCAACTTCTATAGGCCCCTCTTGCCTGGACCAAGTGTTTGTACACATCCCTCCCAAGGCAGCATGATTCCAATCCTACCTGCTCTGCACTGGGCTAAGATTTCCTAGCTTTAAATGAACAAATGTTGGCAATGATGCAAGCAAGGCTCAGAGTGTATTGGGGGAGGTAGAAATATCATCCTGGAAAAGGTTCAGTGTTTGTTTGCAAATCCCAGAAGAAACATATGAATGTGATGTATCTGGGATTTAGGGAAAAAAACAACAAAACAGAGCAGCATGTTAGGAACCACCCAGAAACAGCTCTGTGTCAGGGATCAGCTGCTCTTTAGAAGCCTAAAAGATGTAGCAGGTCTCTCCTGAGCCCTTCCTCCCTGTTTCTGTAACACACAGCAAGTCTGTTCTGCACTTCCTCTGTCTGCTGAGGGGCCCAAGCAAATAAAAATGCGAGCTGAGATTGCTAATTGTGCCAAAACACAAACATGGGCTCACACAGCCTGTGTGATTACTCACCACTACAAACGTAAGCACGAGCTGGTGTGCAGCAGGCAGGTCTAAAGAACAGCTCCAGGCTGGAGTGAAGTTCTGAGAGCTTTTCCACAAACAACAAGGTCCTTTGGATCAGCTCTGCAGCACTGGGTCAGCTCTGCTCACGCTGTGACCTGGGATAAAATCACACAGGTTGGTGACAGCAGGAGCCACAGCCTCAGCTCCTGACACCCTGGAAAGCACCCAAAGGGATCTCTGGGAGCAGCCACTTCCTTCCAGCCTGGACCATTTTCCTTTCCCTTTCATCACCAGGGGAAGCTGCTGTGCCACAAACACCTCGCACAGGTGTCTTCTCAGTGCACCTGGCACGTCCCCAAGTTCAGGCTGGTTGGAAGCAAAGGCAATGAAAGATTTGGTGAGGGAGAAGCCTGCCAAGCCCCAGGCTTTCCCAGAGTTTGGACAGATGTCACATCCTGCTGATCCCAGCTGTGGAAGGCTGGCTGGGGGAGCAAGAAAGACCCACACAGATGATTCATAACCATTAAGTGAAATTTAATCTGATTTTTTGTCTGTGCAGAGCCCTGGGGATGTTCTGCAGTCCCAAAGAAATGCCCCTGCTTGTGTTGTTCCTGAGCTCCATGCTATCAAAACCCCAGCCTGGCATGGAATCAGGTACTAAATGGAGTTTATCATACTTAAAACTAGTTTAAAAAAACATCCAGGACACTTAGAGGCTAAGGGGTTGTTTAGGATTACACTCAATTTGTTTTCAGGTTCCAAGAGGTATTATTCAGAGCAGATAAGGACTTTTATACATGCACATATATGTATTTTCTACACATGTATTAATATATTTATATGTACTTTCTATATACATAGAAAAATACCAGACAAACATTCCCAAAGCAGACACTGAGAGGCAAAATACAAACTTATCTCCAACATGAAAGAAAGAAAAAACACCCTGCCACGAAAAAGTTCTATAAATAGCATTATACTGCTGATTTGTATTCTCCCATTTTATTTCATATTCATTGTTTAAAAGACTGAAAACATTAAGCCAAAACCATCTGGAAGAATCAGCACCAGGGATTTAACTGGATTTGTTTCCTAATATTGTTCTGGTGAGAGCTCTTCTGTGTTTTACCTCCCTCAGTTTTGAGGGCAGGGCTTATTCTCTCGATTTTTGCTGCAGGATTCCAGGCTGGAGGAGAAGGGCCTTGGCTCCACTACACCACAGGTTTTTTTCATCTTTTCCTTTCTCAACTGCCACTAGAATTTTTGGAAGTGAAATATCTTCCTGTGTTAAAGGGCCAGTAAATGACACACGTCTCCTTTTCTTCCCCCTTAACTGAAAGCAGACTGCAACGTGTGGGTTCAGAAATAACCCAGTGCTCTCCAGAAAATCACTTAAACACATGTTTAACTGCAACTGGGCTCCGTGGCCTGAATGAATGAAACACTTTTCTGAGTCAGGGCTTTTTGTGACAACACACAGAGAAAACCACCTTGCCTCAGATAGCCTCTCACCCAGGTGAGGATCAGGGTGTTGAATGGCTCAAAGACTCACAGAACAACTTAGGCTGGAAAATTTCCAGGATCATTGAGTCCAACCTTTGGTTGATCATCACTTAGCCAATGAAATCCATGTCCAGCCACTCCTTGAACACCCCTGAGGATGGTGAAAAACATGTATGACTGTTTTGGTAAAATTTAAAAAGTTTAATAAAAAGATAATAGGAGATATACATAAAGCAAAGGGTTAAAATGGTTTGATGTTTGGTAAGTTAAGAGCACATAGTTGTTTTGGGAATGTTTTTCTAAATATACTTTATAATACATTAATTTTTTGTATATTTACAGGTTTTTTGTATAGTAAAAAGTTTTTGGGAATTATTTAGTATGGTTACTTTTTGGGTTTGTTTTTTTAGAGCATGTGTGTTTTTTGGTTTGTGGTTTTAGTTTTTTTTTATTATTTTTTAATTTGGGTGGTGGTTTTGGCTTTTTGCAGTTGGTGAGTGTTGATAACTGTTGTGTTAGCTGCAGGGTCCCCATCACACATTTGCAGGTTGTTATTTTAACTAGGCGGGTAGTTGAAGTGTACTATTTTTAAAAAACTTATGTTTAACTTTTGCTATTAGAAGAAAAAATATTTATACAGAAAAGCTATTTTAACATTACACATACAGCATTTATTTTAATAGTTGCAAAAAGTCAACAATATATCATGCACTTATAACAATGGGGACTCTGCCACCTCCCTGGGCAGCTCCAGTGTTTAATATTTCCCCCTGATCCAAGGTTCAAAACCACTTTCCATGCAGAAATCCCCTCGATGTCCAGCCTGAGGATGACTCCCCATTCCCTATCACTGACTGCTGGGGACATTATAGACATTATTATTGATATTACAGACTATATATAGACATTTTTATCATTATTACTGATGTGTGGATTGGCCTGCCCTTCTCCCAGCCGCTTTTATCGCTGTGCATCCAACGGGGCCCAGCTGCACCCAACGACTGCCAACAACTCCCCCAGCCGGGCTCAACGGCAGCAGCGCCCGGGACAGCCCATCCCGGTCCGTGCCATCCCATCCCGGTCCGTGCCATCCCATCCCGGTCCGTGCCATCCCATCCCGGTCCGTGCCAGCCCTAATCCCGCTCCGTGCCATCCCATCCCGGTCCGTGCCAGCCCTAATCCCGGTCCGTGCCAGCCCAACCCGGTCCGTGCCAGCCCAACCCGCTCCGTGCCAGCCCATTGCGCGTCCGGTGCCATCCCCATCCCGGTCCGTGCCAGCCCTAATCCCGGTCCGTGCCAGCCCAAATCCCGGTCCGTGCCAGCCCAAATCCCGGTCCGTGCCAGCCCATCCCGGTCCGTACCATACCATCCCGGTCCGTACCATCCCATCCCGGTCCGTGCCATCCCATTCCGCGTCCGTGCCAGCATCAATCCCAGTCCGTGCCAGCCCATCCCGGTCCGTGCCACCTCATCCCGGTCCGTGCCATCCCTAATCCCGGTCCGTGCCACTCCATCCCGGTCCGTGCCATCCCATCCCGGTCCGTGCCACTCCTTCCCCGCTCCATGCCTCCCCATCCCGGTCCGTGCCAGCCCATCCCACTCCGTGCGAGCCCATCCCGATCCGTGCCATCCAATCCCGCTCCATGCCTCCCCATCCCGCTCCGTTCCACCCCCATCCCAGCCCGTGCGAGCCCCCCTAGCCACGAGGAATGCCACAGGCACGGATGCGCGCTCCCTACAGCCATCCATGGGGGCGATGGGAGGGAAGCAGAGACAGCAGGGGAAGGAGGGAAAAGATGCGAAAAGCAGGAGGGGAGGGAAAAGCAGGAGGGGAGGGAAGGGGCGGGCAGGCCGCCGCGGGGCTGGCTCCGCCCGTGCGCGCACTCGCGCCGCTCTTTTGGCTCTCGGGCCGCGCCGTAGCGCTCCCGGGAGAGAGCGGCATTGTGCGGCCTCCGGCCCCTCCGCGCAGGCGCCGCCCGCATTCCCCGCCTGGCGGACCCGGACCCGCCGCCGCCGCCGCCGCGTCCCCCCCTTCCCCTCCCGCGGCCGCGCTCCTCCCTCGCCGCGGAGGAGGCGGCGGCCGCCCCCCTTTCCCCATCCCCATCCCCCGGTAAGTCACCAAGAGGAGAGAGCGAGGCGGCGGCGGCTCCTCCTCCTCCTCTTCTCCCGTCTGCTCCTCGTCTCCCGCACCGCCCGGGGCTCTCCCTCACCGCCGTTGCCCGCGCGCGGCGCCGCCGCCGCCTCCCCTCAGGCAGCGCGCGCGGAGCCCGCCCGCTCCCCTTCCCTTCCCTTCCCTTCCCTTCCCTTCCCTTCCCTTCCCTTCCCTTCCCTTCCCTTCCCTTCCCTCCCCCCCGGCCCGGCCCCCGCCCTCCCCCCGGCCTCGTGCGGACCCCTCCGATCACCCCCTGCCCACCCCCGAGGGGCTCCCCCCGCGTTCCGGAGCGAGGGAAGGGCGGTTCGCGGCCGGGAGGGCCCGGGGGGTGTGATCGGTACCGCGTGTGTGGCGGGGGATGCGCTGGGCTGGGAGCCCCCCGGGCATGGAGCCCGCCCGGGCCCCGGCAGCGATGCTGCTGCTGCTGCGGTGGTTTGGCAGCTCGCTGGAGTTCCCAGATGAGTTCCAGATGAAAAGGAGGCAGGATGTGCGTTAGGAAAGTTTAATTTCTTCTTGTGGCCCCCCGGATCGGCCGGGGAGTGTCCCTGAGTGGTGATAGCCAGGATGCGATCCTGTGCCATGTGCTCTGGGATGACCCTGCTGGAGCAGATCCTGTTGCTCCCTTCCAGCCTGGCCCATTCTGGGATTTTGGGATCTCCCCACACCGAGCACAGCCAGCAGGCAACTGGTAGCGCCCTGCTGTGCACCCTCTCGGGAAGGAGATGCTTGGAATGCCCGTGAATCCTCAGAGCAAACGCTCCCGAATGTGCTGCCACCAGCAAAAGGAGCTGCGATGTTGCAAATGCACTTAGAAGGCAAATCCTGACAGTGTGAGCTGGGCTGATTGTGTTCCTGAGCTGAAATGTGGCTGAGCTGCAGTGGAGATTTGTTCCCTCTGCAGCATCAGCCCCGATTACAGAATCCTGGCACTGCACTCCATCAGGTCTGGTTACAGAAAGCGAGGCTGGAGAGGCTGATCCAAGGCTGCTGCCAGTCGGGAGAAGGGGATGGTTTGATGGTTTGATGCTTAGGCCTTTCAGCAGGGAAATATGACGCCAGAATAATCACATTCTGAGGTGAAAGGAATCTAGTCAGATCTCAAGCTTTGCAAGTGCCAGTTATTTTTTGTGTTCTTTATCATCTCTTATCCTCTATTTTGATAGAAAGGCCTTGGACTGTTCCTTCCATCTTCCATACAAACTGCTGTATTTACTCTTTGCTGAGTACTTCTTACAAGTGTTTTGGGGTCTGCAGTATGAAAACCCTGCCACACCTCAAAGCTCTTGTGCTGCACTTCTGTTTGGAAAAAGCTTTCCAAGGAGTGATCAAAGGCCATGGCTGGAGTTCTTGGTCTTGCACATAAGTAGGTCTGAAAGCCTAAAATGCTGCTGTGTTGTTCAACAGATAATAAAAAGGGGTTTTCATGCTGGTTTCTGGCAACCTGTGCTTTGACCAATCTCACTCTTGTGCATGCTGAGAATCTTTTTGACAGCTAATGAGAATATTTTGTTTTTCTTCCAGGTTTTCCTTTCAGCGTGGTTCTCCTCTCAGTGGCAAGAGCTGCCTTTTGAAGCAGCACATTCATTCTCCCCTTCAAGCACCCATAAGTCTCATTTGCCAGCTCCAGAACCATGGCAACAGAAGAAAAGAAGCCAGATGCAGAATCCACCAAAACACAATCTACTCCTTCCTCCTCGACCAATCAGAGCAAGGTGTGTGTGGGGCCCCAAAAAAATATCCCTGTAAAAACACCTGGGACTACCTGAACATTCAGCAGCCAGACCAGAATCAGGGATTTGAATTCTCTTGTTATTAAGATTATTATTATAAAATTAAGATCTTTTCCATGTGGATGTTTCAGCTGTTGTCTCATGCTGGGGATTTTATGGGAAAAGTGGATGGAGTGCAGCTCTGCTGTGGTGCTAAATGTTCTTTTCTTTGTTTTGGGGAAGTTCTCACTAATGAAATGCTTCTTGTCGTTTTTATCATGACAAAGGCTGTTTGTATCCTTGGAATGCCTGAAGGAGCATTGGTGAATTTCTAGTTGTGGAGTGGGGAAACAGTTATTCAGGTTCTTTGAAGCCTGGAGATGCTCAGAGGAGGTGTTGCTGTCTTTTCAAAGCCTTTTCAAAGGGTAAAGATGGGATTTTAGGGGCATGGAGGAATTTGCCTGTGGTTTAATTCATGATCGGGGTGAAAATGCAAACACTTGGAAGCACTGCACAGATCAATATCAGGAGTGTTACTTGGAAGTGCCAGGCACTTTGTGGTTGGGCTGTTGGGTTATTCTCACCTGTTGGTTACTGGCTGGGATGGAATTCACCTCAGGGCTGACTTGGTGTTGTGCTTGGAGCAGTGAGGCCCCAGGCTGAAAGGGTGTTTGCTTTAGTTTGTTTTTTTTTTTTTTAATTTGGAGAGGAATGGGAATATAAATGTGATATAAATGCTGGATTCTGTTGTGGTGAACATCCACGTGGTCCATTCCTCTGTACTGATCAGAGCTGCCCACTGAGATACTGAATTTGGAATTTAACTCATTCATACATTTGTTTCTTGCAGCCTGCCCCAGTAAAGCCAAACTATGCTCTCAAGTTCACGTTAGCAGGACACACAAAGGCAGTGTCATCAGTCAAGTTTAGTCCTAATGGAGAGTGGCTTGCCAGCTCCTGTAAGTATTGGTTGCTTTTATCATTTCAAACACAAATGTGGGCCTTGAAAAGGTGCAGGGCTGCCTCCATCAGGGAGAGATGTCATATCATGTTTTTTCTTAGAAGTGATACCAAAGCTGTCAGTCTTCAAGATAATTTAAGTTTTGTTACTTTGGGCACTGTGCCTTTCCATTGCCAGGAGAGCCCTCACCTGTTCAGATTTCCTTCCTGAGCAAGTGAGCAAAAACCAACCCAGGATTCTTTCCTGTGCACAGCAAACGCTTGTGCTTTTCTGTATCACTAGAAGCTTAAGCTCTTAAATTAAACTTTGTGCACAGGCAAAACTTTCCTGTGGGAAATCAGGAAGGTGCTGCTGGGCTGCAGAGTTGGATGCTTTTACAGTGTCCTGTGTGCCTGTGGTGTTTGGCAGTCAGAGGCTTTGACTGCCCCAGTGAAGTGCAGGAAGTTGTTTATAAATAGTGTTTCACTGCTTTCTCTCTTAGGTGATAGAACAAGTCCCCTTTCTGTCAGCTTTGCTATTTCATAAGGGTTTTTTCAGTACTTGACAGCTTTGCCTTGAAAATGTGCTTCTGTGACTGTCAGTGATCCAGAGAGGACCCATGAGTAGGGAAGGGGGAATTAGAAATGTTGGATGTGACAGTGAGAGTCACTGGAACATCTTCCAGACATGGGAATGGCTCAGGGCTTTGGCTGAACTGCAAAGAACCTCAATAAAACCTGTGCACTGTGCCATACAAACCATTCTTACAGTGTCCCCATCAGAGTCTCCCTCCCCTCTCCCCTGAACATGTTTTCCAAACTATATCTGCCAAATAGCAACTTTTTTCTCTGGCTTATTTTGCAAGTTACCATGGATAATATGTTTGGGTTTCTGCAGGCATCCATTCAGTCCAGCTTGTGGTGTAATTATTGTTCTTTTTGGGGCAAAAGCCTTGCAAGCATTCCCGTGGACCAGCACTACTTTTATTGCTGGCAGTCTAAAACAAAAGTAGAAACCCAAGTTGTCAAGAGAGAAACTAAAGCTGCTGGAGTGTCTCTGCATTCCAGGCAGCTTATGTAACCTCAGCTGCTGCAGAGTGCTGTGTAGGAAGCTGTTCTTCACCAATTCCACATCACCTCCTTCCCTGAGGTCTGCCTGGAGAGGGAGAGCTGCCCAGAGCCAGAGCTAACTGATTTCCTTTCACCTGGGAGGGACAGCTCTGGCCATGCTGTTAATTAACCTCTGAACTGGCACATTCTTTTCCAGCTGCTGACAAACTCATTAAAATCTGGGGAGCGTATGATGGCAAGTTTGAAAAAACAATATCTGGTCATAAGCTGGTAAGTATGAGGTGATTACTGTGAGAATTTAGCTGGAAAGAATTTTGCTTTCTTTTCCTCATTCAGAAATTTCCATTCTTGGTTAGTTCTGCCTGTGTAGAAGGTTTGTTCTTCAGTCTTGTATTTTTTTTTTGTTTATATAGTCCTGGAATTGCTGGAGTAATGTTGGGACAGGCTGGGGATATGGGTGGAGTGCAGGCTGCTGATGGAACACCTGCATTCCCAGTGCCCTGCCAGCTTCTTGTGTCCCTGAATTTCAGGAGAACCCACCTCAGCCACAGGGCAGAGCATTCCTGGGTGAAAATCCCTGTGAGTTCTCACACTGTGTCCTATTCCATCTTCCCTTTGTATAAGGAACAAAACACTTGCCTTTTAAGGAGATTGAATTTTTCTTGTGGGTTTGCCTACATAAACACAACACTTACTCATTCTGCAAAGTTCTAAAGAAAACACAAAACTCCCAAGCCCTTTGGTTTTCCTTTTTTTTTAAAGTTTTTTACATGCTGAAGTTTCATGAGCAAAAATGAAGATTTATCAAAAGAAAAACCACTGGAATCTTCTCCAGCCTTTGGGGATTTGGACTGCAAAGAGCAGCCATTTGTCATGAAGAAAAACCACTTAGATTAATTTATGAGCATTCTGTTTAGGAATTCTAACAAAGTGTTTTGGTGGCCACAGTAAGAACTGTGTGAACAAGCTACTGATGTTCTCAGAGTTTGTGGCTCAGCTTAAAATTAACTTGTGCCAGAGGAACTCTTAACCCAGCAAAATCACTGAATTCCTGACTCTCAGTGCTGAATTTTCATTCAAGCTTCAGTTTGAATCTGCAGTCTGTATTTTCCACTTTTCTGTGTGGCTGAACAAACAGAGCTGAGAGGAGAATTGTTTTCCTTTGTTTTAGGGGATCTCTGATGTTGCTTGGTCATCAGATTCCAACCTCCTTGTCTCTGCCTCCGATGACAAAACTCTCAAAATATGGGATGTAAGCTCGGTAAGGGCAGGAATTTTTCTTTATTTACCTTCATTTTTCTCCAGCTTTTGCTTCTTCACTTGTGTTCCTGCTTGTAACAAGCTGGTGAATGGGCTGTGAGCATGAATGAATTGTGCTCTTGGAAGGAGTGGGATGCTTGTGGATACCTTGAGGATCCTGTTGTGCTCTGAGAGAGCACTAAACCCTCATGATGGAGATAGAACCACAGCAAAAAGCCTCTCAGATGAAACCTGTTTGTAACTTTTCATCACAGCTACACCTATTTCTGCTTTTCCCCCCATTCTCTCATGACAGAGAGAACTGGATAATTTGGTTGTGTTTTGATTAGGAATGTTAAATGGTTTGGATCCTCCTGAGCTGCCCAAAGGGTTTGCACCTCCTCTGCAATCATGATTGTTTTATTTTTATTTTCTTTCCTGCTTTGTTGCAGCTGGCCCTCTGCCCATCTAAATCTGGGGTTGGAGATGGTTTCTTTCTGTGCTGCACAGTGATTAACCTTAATGTGGTCTCTGGGTGCTTTTATGGTGCTGGGTGATGCTGTGTATTTAACTGTGCTGAATTTTATTTCAGGGTAAGTGCTTAAAGACATTGAAAGGGCACAGTAACTACGTTTTCTGCTGCAATTTCAACCCTCAGTCAAACCTCATCGTTTCTGGCTCAGTGAGTGGTTTTTAATTTATTTTTTTTTCCTTGTGGGAAGCAAGTACTGCACTGTCACTTGTCACTAAAGGGACAGACAAGTTCTTTAGGGATCCTTGGCAGAATGATGATGGCATTAAATCATAGTTACAATTACAGCTTTATTTTCTTAACAGATTATTATGATTAGTGTAGCACACTAATTGATGATTAGAATGGCACAGGATTTCTGCAGGCAGGATTGATGTAGTACAATTTTTAAGTAGTGATTACAGAATTTATAGTACAATTTAGAGTTTCTAATCACCTGGATTCTGACTTATCTAAAGGATGACTTCTAATCACCTCTCCCTCTGCAGATTGGGTCAGATCATGGTTTGAAAATTATTAAATGAAAGAATATAAATCACACAGCCCATTTCAATTTTCCCTCACAAACACAGCTTGTAGTCAGGTGAGCTGTGCATTGTCCCTGCTGTGTTTGCTGGGGGAAAAGCCCTTAAAAAAAAAAGCCCTTAATCCATCCTACATGGAGCCAAGGAATTCAGAGAGCTGTTCCCAGCCTGTTGGCTGTGTCCTGCCCTTTCTGACCCAGCTGGGATAAGATTTCATGCTGTCACCAAGCTGTACCTGAGTGCCTTGACTGAACTCCTGGTGCTTCTCTTCCCTCTGCAGTTTGATGAAAGTGTGAGGATATGGGATGTGAAAACAGGGAAGTGCCTCAAGACGTTGCCTGCTCACTCTGACCCAGTTTCAGCTGTAAGTCCCTCCTATCAGTGAACACAAAATTCTGCTTTTGTTAACAGCTCCTCTCCTGCCCCTCCAGAGGGGTCACTGTGCTCTGTTCCCAAGCCCTTACACACAGTCCAGGCTGTGTGGTTGCTGCCAGTGCTCAGTGGGAAGGAAGTGAGTGCTGTTTTCTCCAAGATCAGTGTGGATTTTGGTCCTGGCTGTAAAAGTGAATAGTGCAGAGGTGTGCCAGGCATGCCTCAGTGTCATTCTGGGACACAGATTCGGGGCTTGATGCTCAGAGAACAACCTGTATTGCTTTGTCATTACTGAACTTGTTCTATAGAACACTCCTGTTACAAATCTCAGTGATTTCATAGGAGAAATATCCATTGGAATACAGAAATATCCATTGGAATACAGAAATATCCATTGGAATTAAGGAAAACCAGGAGATGTTCAGCTCTCAATGGCTTTGAAATTAAGAACATTTAAAAAATCTGAGCCTCAGATGTGTGGCTGTTCTAACATGGTTGTTTCTGCCATGTGTAAAAGATTTCACACTTACAAATGTCTCTTAATAGTAATAATTCTAAAGAATTGTTCTTTAGATATAAATAGCAGAAAATTTTATATATATAAATATATAAATATATATATATATATATATATATCAGAAATATATAAGTGGCTATGTAAGAGGTTCTATCCCATGGCCTTAAAATAATCAGGTTCTGTCCTCAGGTTTGTTTCTGCTGATGTGTTCCATGTCAGAAATGGAAAATAAGGACTTGCAGTGGAGCTTAAACATTTGATCTTTATGAAGATCAGTAAAGTTATTCATTTTAATGGTTATTATTAATAATATTACAGGTGCATTTTAATCGGGATGGATCCCTGATAGTGTCAAGTAGCTATGATGGACTCTGGTAAGTGATTATTTCTTCTTTGTATTACCTTTTAATTAAAAAAGTATTTTTAAAATTGTATTTGTAATGTTAAAATTGTGATAAAAGATTTCCAACCCAATAATAATGATTTTTGTGTGGTTTTTAACAGTCGAATCTGGGATACAGCATCAGGCCAGTGCTTGAAAACACTGATTGGTGAGTAGGAATATTTCTTGTCTGGGCTCTGTTTTTCCCACAGTTTCTCTGTGTTTCAGTGAAATTATGAAAAACAAATGAATGTTAGAAGAAACCCTCTGTCAGTGAGACAACACAGCTGTGCACTTTGTAACTCTGATTTTAATTTTGCTGTAGATGATGATAACCCTCCTGTGTCTTTTGTGAAGTTCTCACCAAATGGCAAATACATATTAGCTGCAACTTTGGACAAGTAAGTATAAAATAAAATTTAAAAAAAAAGGAGAGTAACACACAGATTTGAAATTTGGAGTATTTAATGATGCTTCATTTTGCTTTTTGGCTGCCATAGTAAGGATAATTCATGACTTCATAGATAGTGTTTTCTATGGAGGAGAATATGAATGGCATGGCAGTAAAATTGATATTTTGGCATTCCAAAGCCAGGCTGAAATGATCCATGTAGACTTTTGGAACTCTGGTATGGAGAAACATTTTTCAGCTACTAGGGACTTTTCAGATTAAAAAAAACAACAAAAAACAACACCCAAAACCTAAAATGATGATTTTTCTTTTTTTTTTCCAGCACTCTTAAACTTTGGGACTACAGCAAAGGAAAGGTAATTCTTTCTCTTTATGTAGACTTAGCTAAGCTTTTAGGAAAACTGGATTTTACATGTGATTTTTAAACTTAACATATGAGTACTACAGAAAAACTGTCAGTCCCCCTTCAGTGGAGAGAATAAACTTTTAGCAGAGCCTGTTGCCACAGGACAAGGGGCAGTGATTTTAAACTACAAGAGGGTGGATTCAGGTTAGAAAGTTTCATTTGAGGGTGTGCAGGGCTGGCACAGAGATCCCCTGGATCCCTGGAAATGTTCAGGGCCAGGCTGGACAGGGCTTGGAACACCTTGGGACAGTGAAAAGTGTCCCTGCCCATGTCACACCTTTGAAGATCCCTTCAAACTCAAACTGTTCTGTGATTCTGACTAAAGATATCTTAAAAAAAAACAAAAAAAGAAAATACTTGCCTTCTGCATAGCCCTGAGAATTAAGTCCACCAATATTTCTGCGTTTTTCTCTTTGTGAGCAATAAATTACCTTTGATCTCTTTCACTGTTGTAATGGGACAAATTCTGGGCTTTGTTTGGATTTTAGAGCAGAGCATCTGCATCCTCCAGATCAGTTGACAGAGTGGGAAACACAGGCTGATTATTCAGTGTTTTTTCCCCAGAGAGTTTGTCCTTGAGTGAGCAAACTCCCCCCAGCTGCACTAATGCCTTGTGGCCCTTCCCTTGCAGTGCCTGAAGACGTACACAGGACACAAAAATGAGAAGTACTGCATATTTGCCAACTTCTCTGTCACTGGTGGAAAGGTTGGTGATTATTTATTGTTGCCTATGTGCATTTTTTACTTATCTCTGTAGATAAAAGAGGATTTTGGGGCTGGAAGCCTCCTTTGGTGGGTGCTGCTTTCTGTGGCTCTAGGTGGGCTCACTGCCAGATTTCCTGACTTTTCCTCCTCCTCCCTTTCACATGACAACAATGAAATGTTTACTGAGAAATAACACTTGGATGGCAGAAAGATTCAGATAACTGTGTTTTGTCTCTGCCCCTCCAGTGGATTGTGTCTGGTTCAGAAGACAACCTGGTTTATATCTGGAACCTTCAGACAAAAGAGATTGTACAGAAACTACAAGGGCACACAGGTGAGGGAGAGAATTCTGTTTTTATTGATGAAATATCCCTCATCTCACCAGGCTTTTTCTCTCTGATACCAATTTTGACTCTCAGACCCATAAATCCTTGTCTGGCTGAAGCTTAATTGAACCCTGGGAGTTTTGCTCCTTTTTTATGAAGGGTTTTTATGGGCATTGAAAATGTTTTATTCTTCACCTGTGAGAACTTTGACATCAGCTTGCAAAGGAGATTTGCTTGAGCACAGAACTGCTCAGATATTTAATTATCTCATAACATTAATGACTGAATGGTCTGGTAACACCTCCCAGAGCTGCAGCTCCCAAGGATAAGGATTGATGTGCTCTGGAAATGTCTGGGCTTCAAACATGAGATGGCACCTGGTCTGAGCCCTGTGAAAAAGCAGAGTTTTCACTGAACATCTCAGCCTGCTCAGCCCTTTGCTTTGGGGCTGGATCCCAGGGATTTGGGGCTGGATCCAGTGGATCTCAGGGATTTGGGGCTGGATCCAGTGGATCTCAGGGATTTGGGGCTGGATCCAGTGGATCCCAAGGATTTGGGGCTGGATCCCAGTGGGTCCTGGTGATTTGGGGCTGGATCCAGTGGATCCCAAGGATTTGGGGCTGGATCCCAGTGGGTCCTGGTGATTTGGGGCTGGATCTCAGTGATCCCAGGAATTTGGGGCTGGATCTCAGTGGATCCCAGGGAGTTGGGGCTGGATTCAGTGGGTCACTGGGATTTGGGGCTGGATCCCAGGGATCTGGGGCTGGATCTCAGTGGGTCCCAGGGATTTGGGGCTGGATCCCAGTAGGTCCTGGTGATTTGGGGCTGGATCCCAGTGATCCCAGGGATTTGGGGCTGGATCTCAGTGATTTGGGGCTGGATTTCAGTGGGTCCCAGTGATTTGGGGCTGGACCCAGTGGATCCTGATGGTTGGGGAGTGGATCCAGTGGATAGTAGTGATTTGGGGCTGGATCCCAGTGATTTGGGGCTGGATCCAGTGGATCCCATTGATTTTTGGCTGGATCCCAGATATTTGGGGCTGGATCCAGTAGATCCTGATGTTTTGGAGCTGGATCCCAGTGGTTTGGAGTGTTAGGGAGGCAGTGGCAGCAGATTTTCATTTTCAGGCTCTGAAGTTGAAGTGTTACCTAGAACTGAGCAGGATGTTGGAAATGCCCTCTGTGACAAAAGAACTGCCCTGGGTTTTGGTTCAGCTGTGTCTGCCATGATCTGATGGAAGTGAAAACTCCAATCTGGAGAGTTCTCACCTTTTGAAACCTGTCAAACCCTTCCCTACTGCCCTCAATTCCTTCCTGCTTGTATTTCCTCTCCCAGCGGAGCAACAGTTGTAATGTATTTATAAATAACAATTTAATTCTGCTATGAGGAAATAATAAAACATAGTTGCTAATTGTAAGAAATGCCAGATTTAAATAATTCCATTTTTCTCTCTTTTCTTTTTGCTCAGATGTTGTCATCTCCACAGCTTGTCACCCAACAGAAAACATCATTGCATCAGCAGCACTAGAAAACGACAAAACAATTAAACTGTGGAAGAGTGACTGTTAAATGTTCCAGGATTGCTTTAGAGACTGTCAGGAAAAAAACAAACAAACAAAAAAATGTTTTTAAAAAAATTATTAAAAAATAAAAACACCCATAAATCCAGTTTGGCAGGAAACCTGAAGAATATTTGATAAAGTGGTTTCTGTTAGTCTTGGCCCAAAGAAAACATCTTAGCTCTGCTAGAGCTGGGCAGTGTGGTGGAAAAAAAAAAAAAAAAGATGCAGTGTCTCCTTTTCTTGCCTAATGTTTTGGCAGACAAATGGATGATTCTGATGTGGAGTCAGAATTCTTGGACACCCCAAAGATACTGTATTTTCTGATGGCATTGCTTCTGGGCACTGTTGCTGCTTAAGGAAGAGCTGCCAGTCTACTTTGTACCAGTAAGTTAAGTCACAAGCCTAGAGATGTGTGGAATTTTTTAAAAATATGTCTAATTTTTTTTTTTTAATTTTTTTAAGTTTTTTTTGTTTTTTTCAAGAATGTAGCTTCTAGTCTCTTGGGAAGTTTCTGTATTGTTTTAAATAGGAGTACTGCATCTTTAAGGGTGCTTCATTTTAAAACACTCAGCTCAAACTTTGTGACCAAATAAAACCATGCAGTTCCAGATTTCCCTTTTCCTGCCCCTGACTTGACTCCTGTGGTGGAATCTCTTCCCTTCTGTATAGTTGCTTACCTCTTGTTACGTGTGTTTAATAGATGCTGTTCTAGAGCAAAGTTACAGTTCTTCTGTTAACCATTAAAATGAATTCTGCTTGTAGTTGTTCTCAGCATATTTTAATTTTTTTTTTATTTTGCCTCTTCTGTTTCTAAAGCCAACTCACAGAACACTGTAAAGTTATTTCAATGTAAAAAGAAACAAACCCAGACTTTTTGTATCTTGGCAATCCATGGTATGAAGCTGTATTGCAAAATGGCATGACTCTGTATCTATCTCAGCTTTGGTATTTCTTTCCCTTTTTGTCATATCCATGTGGTATTTACACATCCAGAAAAATACCATGTGCCATAATAAAAAGGTGGGATTTTATGTGTATGCTTGTGGCTGCCAGTGTGCTCATGTGAAGTGTCTGTGTCCATGGAAGAAACATTTTTAAGGGGAAATGTTTTCTGTAGAAACTGCAGTGAGGAGGATGAGGAGAAAAAGAGGAACAAACACAAGTCCAGATTTATTTAATGAAGGGAAAAGGATTGAGCTGAAGGTGTCCTCAGCAGCTCCAACCCCTCAGAGAGCTGGAGCCAAGGGAAAGGATTCCTGCTGCCCTCTGCTTGCAGGAGGGGCAGGATCCAGGATTTTCCTTCTGCTGGGTGAGAAATGCACAAGTTTTACTGCACCCCCAGGGCTCTGCTGCCAGGGGAGATTTTGCTCCTGGTGAAGCAAAACCTCTTTTTTATTTTCTTTTTTTTTTTTTATTTGCCTCATGTGCTTGTTAATAACAGAAAATCAATTGCAGTCCCGACCTCTGGAGTGCTGCTCTGAGGCTGCCTGGCTTTGAAACCCTTGGAGAAAAAGAGCTGCAAGACATCAGGCATAGGTTTTCTTTTTAAAATGTAAAAATAGAGTTCATGTTGAGCTGCTAAAATGGCTATTAATAATATCACTGCCTTCAGAGGTTTTTCATTAGCCCCAGGAAGGGACACTGTGTCTAGACTTGGTGTCACTGCTAAAATGATCAACTCATGATTTTTTTCAGCCTTTTTCTTGAAGGCCAGTGAAACTCTTCAATGCAAGATGTGGCTGTGCTGCTTTACAGCATGGAGAAGGTGGAATTTTACTCCAGCAAAGCATTTTAATGTTGATTCAGAGATATTTCCTGGCACAGTGCTTCTCATGTCCCTGTGTGCGAGTGGCTTTGCTTGCCCAGCTTTGCTGTCACACAGCTGTGGAGAAGGGAGATGAATTTTCTGCTGTCACAGGGAAATCTCTTGAACAGGGATAGAAAAACCCCCTAATGTGAAGGATCTGCTGTAAAGCTGCTCTTCATAAAGGTTGTGATTAAATCCTTAATATCCCACCTGGGATTAATGCTGGGGCCGATTGGCATGAGCTCTACTTACCTCTAATTCTGTGCAGCCTGGCATGGCTGTGGTGGTTGGAGAGCCAGGATTAGCTCAAGCACAGCTCTGGAAACGAGGATTGTTTAGGGCTGGTGTAGGGGAGGTGTAACTTTATTTTAGGTACAGGCTGAGTGAATGGGGTGTGATACTGCTGTGAGCCTCTGCTACACCAGCGACTTAAACTGAGGCAAAAATCAAGCAGGGCTATTAAAATAAACGCTGCTGCTTGCTTTGTTTTGGTAGGAATTCCCGCAAAGAAAACAGAAAGGAAAAAAAAAAGGAAAAAACATGGTTAGATGCCACGAAGTAGGTGGCAGTGCCTTAACCGTATGTGTGTTGTACAGGCCACTAGGGCCTCTTCCATCCTTATCAAGGGGAGTGCTAACCTTCTCTCCTTTCATACAACACATCCGGAAAAAATGCACTCGACTGTATTTAAACCTCCAACACACTATATCTCTATAGGACAGAGTGAGCAACACATTGCGCTTTTTGTCCCCTCATTTTGACATCTTTTTCTAATCCTTAATAAAAAAGTTTACTTCCAGTCAAAAATTTGCCCTAAAGGCCCTAACAATCTCGGTAAAATCGCTAAAATAAGCGCTTTCCACCGCCCCTTTTAATTTATTCATCATTTTAGCCAATCAGCGCGCAGAAGGCGGGGCTTTCCCTGCCCCCTCACGCGCGGGGCGTGGTTTTGCTCCGGCCCCGCGGATGGAGGCGGCGCGCCCCGGGTTCGTGGGTTCGAGTCCCGCCCCCGGCGGGGCGGTGCCGCTGGGGTGGGTGGGGAAACCGCGTAATCTCCGCAGGGTTTGAACCTTCCGGACGAATATCAGTCGGGTTTGAGCTTTTCTCGTGGATATCCCTCGGGTTTGAGCTTTCCCCGTGGGTATTCCTCGGATCTGAGCGGCAGCGGGATCGCACCACGGGATGCGCTGCTGGAATCTCCCGCAGGGTGCAGGAGGGAGCCCCATTCCCGATGTGTTCCCCCTGCCCCGAGCCCCATTCCCGATGTGTTCCCGCTGCCCCCGGAGCCACTAAATCGCTCCAAGTTCCCTCCGAGCTAACGATGAATCACAAATTCCAGAAGTGGCAGCGGTGGAAGAGCTTGGGTGTTTTTTTTCCCCCCTTTTCTTACGCCCTTTCTCTTCGGCATCCCAAGGGGATAAAACCAGACAAACATTTCTGTAAATGAGCGCTGCATCACCTCAAACCAGCCCGGGGAGCTGCTGATTCCCGCGGGATCATTCCCCCCGCATCCCCTGCAGGTCCGACCCTAAAGGGGTGGGATTCAGCCTTAGGGCATCGCTCCATCCCCGCATCCATCTCCCGGTTCCCGCTGGGAAGGACGGGCGGAGGAGCCGCTTTTAGCACGAGGCTGCGGATCCAGCTGCAGCGCCCAGGGGTTTGTGCTGCCCCTCCAGCTGTGCACAGCTGCTGCATCACAGACTCTCAGAACGGTTTGGGGTGGAAGAGACCTTCCAGCTCATCCCATCCATGGGCAGGGACACCTTGCACCATCCCAGGCTGCTCCAAGCCCTGTCCAGCCTGGCCTCAGACACTTCCAGGGCTGCTTCATCGCTGCCACAGAGCCCAGGCTGCTCCTGGCTACCCCTCACAGATAACTGATGAGTTTATTAGGGGATTAAAAGTTAGTTTCCCCTCCTTATTGAATGCTCTGATTTATGCACGCGTTTAAATCAATCCCATTTCCTGCCTTTTATCCCTTCTCCCCCAGGCTTTCAGGCTTTACCGTGTCAGACATTTGTTACAATCACATTGTTTTGAGGCGAGCGAGACACCGTGGGTGGTTTAAGGGATTTAAATCCATTTCTTGGGCACTTCTGCCAGGTGCCAACTGCCCCCCTGTGAGCTGTAGATGCCCCTCCTTGGACCAGCGTGTGCTGGCTCCCGCTGGGATGTGAACCAGCATCCCTGCTAATAAAGATGCTGTTGGAGATCAGGTCCGAGCCTGCCTGGCTGGGAGCTGTGTCTGCCACAGGAGGTGGGCTGGGGTGCCCAGGGTGGGGGATTTCAGGTGCTGCTAGCAGGCAGTTGCTGGATGAGCTACATAAGCAGCTTATTTTGTCATTTTAATTTTTTAATCCCGTGCATTCGGTCGCGCTCTCTTATTAGTAAGCATTAGCTCTGCAAGTCCCATTAGCTCCGCTGAGAGCTGGGGCTTTGCTCGTGGGGACAGCACTGGAGGAGCCAACAGGGGACTGGGGGGCCTGGTGACATCCCTGGTATCCCATGAGGGTGTGACCTGGGGCCTGGTGACATCCCTGGTGTCCCTGGTGACATCCCTGGTGTCCCATGAGGGTGTGACCCCAGCCCTGCAGAGCCACCACTGCTCAGCCCTTTCCTGTGCTGTCCCCTGTCCCCTCCCCAAGCCCCCAGCACTCCCAGCTCCCTCCAGAGCTGATCCAAGCCCGGGGCTGGCTCTAACTCTCCCTGCTTTATTAAACCAACTATTTTCTTGTGTGTAAATACACACATTCCATTCAAACCCTCTTCCCTCTCCTTCAGGTCTTCCCCTTAACCCCAAGGCCATCCCCAGAGCTGTACTTTGTGAGAGGATCTCAAGTCTCGGATTTAAAATTAGTTGACTGCTTCTCTTTAATAAAATTATTCCTTTCCTCTTTAAATAGCACAATATGTCACAGAAAGCCAGTGGGTCCGTTCATGAAGATGAGAGGAAAAAGAGATGGGCAAAAAAAAAAAAAAAGTAAAACCATACATCTCCCCAAACCCCTTCTGCCTAATCCAACTGAATTAGAGGATTTCGAAGTGGATTTAAAACTAAATCTTGATTAGGGAGAATTTCTCTCCAAGAGCTGCTGCACGGTGGTATTAATGGGAAGTGATCGTGGACAGAGGAAATAGGACAGAAATAACTGAGGGTAGCACATACGCACTCAGGTCTGTGCATGAACTGCAAGAATCGGGGAATTTCTCCGCAGGAAAAGGGAGAAATCCAACCTCGACAGAAGGAGCTGGGTGCCAGGGGCTGGCTGGGCACGGCCAGGTGCCTGCTGCACCCACAGCACTCCCTGAATCCTGCAGGGAGGGCTCCAGGTGAGCAGGGGGCACCGAGCACGGGGAGAAGAGCCAGGAGGAGAGGAGAGCTCAGCCCGCTGCCCCAAACCCCCGAGGTCACCCCCTGAGCTCTGGGGGACCCCCGGAGGTGCCCCCCATGCTCTGCAGACACATGCCTGGAGGTGCCCATGGGATCCTGCCTCTGCTCACCGTGGTGTTCGTCCTGCCAGAGGGTGAGTGCTGCTCTCCCCGGGGTCTGGGTGTGATTTGGGGGGGTCACAGTTTGCATCCCCCCTATAAACCCGAGCTGCCTGAGTGTGATTTATCCTCGGGGTGAATTTAGGGGCCAAGCCATGCAGCTGCACGGTTTTAGGATGGTGGTTTTGTACAAAAGGGCCCTGCATCAGGATTTGGGATCCCCTGGGCTCCTCTTCTCTGATTTAATCGAGGCAGGGTCTCCCCTCGCTGTGCCTGGCTGTGTGAGGGGGCTCAGCACCCCAAAAACACAGTGGGAGCACAGGAGGGCTCTGGGTCCATGTTCAGAGATGGGGAAAGGTAACGGCAGCAAACCTGATTAACCAACAGGGGTTACCTTAACCTCCACAGCAGAGGTGGATGGTGGAAATTAATTCCCTTTAAGGGCTTGTTGGTTTTTTGGTTTTTTGGGGGTTTTTGTTTTGTGTGTGTGTGAGGTTTTTTTGTTTTGTTTTGTGTGTGTGTGTTTTTTTGTTGCTGTTGGTTTGGTTTGGGTTTTTTGGGGTTTTTTTTTGTTGTTTTGTTTTTTAGAAACCTGAGAAATGGGTTAATTCCCATTGTGGCAGTTTTCAGACACAGTGGCTGCAGGGAAGGGCTGAGCTGCCGCCAGTGCGAGTGTGCAAAGCCCTGGGGACACTCTGGGGCCATTGGCCCGGGGTCACAGGCACACAGCGGCTCTCAGTGCTCTGAAGGAGGATTTCCCCTCTGCTTCCCAGCAGGTTTGCCTTCCTGATCGGCCCTGTGATAACATCAGCGCTGTGTCCAGGGGGAAAACCAAACCACGCTGATAAACCCCATCCCTCTGGAGCAAATACCTCCAACACAGGCACAGCTAAACAGGAAAAGCAGTTTCTGGTCCTGGCTGAGCCCTGACCCGGTGGTGTGTGTGGCTGTGAGGTTTCACCTACTCCTTACACCCCCTGTTTCAAAGCTCCCTTGTTCCCACAGTTTGATCCCGGCTCAAATCTCCGGCTAATCTCTGATTTTGCACTGACCTCTAGTGGGAGATGAGTTTGTATTTTCGGGCCCACTGGGTAAACAAGTGACGGGCAGCTCCGGGCTCTGGCTTAATGCGACTTGGCAAGGCAGGGAGCGCTGCGAAGCCGTCGGTAGAGAGCAGCTCTGTACGAGCTGAAGTCTTTTTCCCCCGGGAAAAAAAAATAATAATAAAAAAAAAAATCCAGCCGTGTTTCTTCTGGTTCGTGTTTAGTGTCTGGACTGCAGTGCTATGGCTGCAACATCGTGGTTGGCACCAAAAACGTGGACATGGGGTGCTCCAACCCCGAGGTGATCACCTGCTCCCAGTCCCACCAGGGCTTCAAGCACCGGTTCTGCATTAAAACAGAGAGCGGTGAGTCCGCCCCCGGGGCTGGGGGGCTGCTGCAGCCTCTGTTCACCCCCCAAAACCCAACCTTGCAGCCCCCAGGCTGGCACAGCGTCCCCTCCACCCTGCCCGTGACCCTGATGTGCTGTTCTTGCCTTGCAGTGGTCCTGGGCATCCTGCTGACCAGCGGCTGTGCCACCTCCCGTCACTGCCAGCAGCAGGAGCTGCCGGGGGTCCGCATCCACTGCTGTGACACCGACCTGTGCAACAGCTCCCCCAGAGCCCCCCGGCCGCCCCCCGGCCACCTCCTGCTGCCCTGCATCCTCGCTGCCCTGCTCCTGTCCTGAGGCTGCGGGCTGGAGGCTGCGGGATGGGTGCTGGGGGCACCCCATGGCTCTCCTGTCCCCTCTCCTCAATAAAAGGTGCTGTGCCCTGGAAGGTCTTGGTGATGTCCCCTGGAAGGTCTCAGTGATGACCCTTGGAAGGTCTTGGTGCTGTCCCCGCAGGGGGAGCACGGGGATGCTCGGGGTACCGCAGCATCCCGGGGCAGGAGGAGTGCAGGGATGCTTGGGGTACCCGCAGAATCCCGGGACAGGGGGAGCACAGAGATGCTCGGGGTACCAACAGCATCCCGGGGCAGGAGAGAGGGAGCACAAGGATGCTCGGGGTATCCGCAGCATCCCGGGACAGGAGGAACACGGGGATGCTCGGGGTACCCACAGAGTCCGGGACAGGGGGAGCGCAGAGATGCTCGGGGTACCCGCAGCATCCCGGGGCAGGGGGAGCACAGGGAGGCTCGGGGTACCAACAGCATCCCAGGGCAGGAGAGGAGGAGCGCAGGGATGCTCGGGGTATCTGCAGCATCCCGGGGCAGGAGTACAAGGATGCTCGGGGTGCCCACAGAATCCCGGGACAGGAGGAGCACGGAGATGCTCGAGATACCCGCAGCATCCCAGGGCAGGAGGAGCACGGGGATGCTCGGGGTACCCGGAGAATCCCGGGACAGGGGGAGCGCAGGGATGCTCGGGGTACCAACAGCATCCCAGGGCAGGAGAGGAGGAGCGCAGGGATGCTCGGGATTCCAGCAGCATCCCGGGGCAGGAGGAGCGCAGGGATGCTCGGGGTATCTGCAGCATCCCGGGGCAGGGGGAGCGCAGGGATGCTCGGGGTATCTGCAGCATCCCGGGGCAGGGGGAGCGCAGGGATGCTCGGGGTATCTGCAGCATCCCGGGGCAGGAGGAGTACAAGGATGCTCGGGGTGCCCACAGAATCCCGGGACAGGAGGAGCACGGAGATGCTCGAGATACCCGCAGAATCCCGGGGCAGGGGGAGTGCAGGGATGCTCGGGGCTCGGGGTACCCGCAGCATCCCTGGGCAGGAGGTACCCACAGCATCCCGGGGCAAGGGGAGCACGGAGATGCTCGAGATACCCGCAGCATCCCGGGGCAGGGGCTGCGCAGAGATGCTCGGGGCTGGGGGTACCCGCAGAATCCGGGACAGGGGGAGCGCAGGGATGCTCGGGGTACCAACAGCATCCCGGGGCAGGAGAGGAGGAGCGCAGGGATGCTCGGGATTCCAGAAGCATCCCGGGGCAGGAGGAGCGCAGGGATGCTCGGGGTACCCGCAACATCCCGGGGCAAGGGGAGTGCAAGGATGCTCAGGGCTCGGGGTACCCGCAGCATCCCGGGGATGGGGAGCGCAGGTCTGGGGGTCTCCCCACGCCCCCGCGGGGATGGGGAGCGCGGCCGAGCCCCGCTCTTCCCACGAGAGGGCATCCGAGCCCCTCGCTCCGCATCCCGGCTCGGGGATCCGGGATGGAGCAGGGCAGCATCCCCAGCACGAGGGGTGGGCGCTGGGCTGGGGGACAGCGAGGGGGAAAATGAAACCAGCGAGGTTTTCAGATGGTTTTTTCCCATATGAAGAGGCCAAACGGGAGCTCTGACAGAAAAAATCCCATCCCGTGCGGATCGGAGCCTGAGTGGCTGCTCCAAGGTCATCGCGGGGGTTTGCGGCAGAGCTGGGAATTAAACGCATCTGTCTCAAGAGCCAGCCCTGTGCCTTTATCACCAGGGAAACAGCATAAACCTCGCTGTGAGAAAGGGATGAAATATTTTTATTCTATTTTTTTCTTCAGATGAAAAAAATAATATTGCAAAAGACCTTTTCCATGCAAAACATCAGCTTTTGATGACATTTCTCAGATGTGTGTCAGAAAACAAGCCAAAACTCTACTGAAAATATTATTTGAGGCACCTTCCCAACAGAAACACCTTGGGACTGATACAAATTCTGAAGATTCAAAATAAAAGGAAATCAGAAAACAAATCATAGAAGAAAAACGCCAAGAGCAGCAACAGTACTCAATTCCCCCTCTTTCCCCTTAAAACATTCCTTATAAATTTCGGGGGAGCAGGAAACATTTCCTTGGCAGCTGGAGTTATTCTGGCTACTGGTTATTTATCTGCTTCTGCTGAGCTCTTGCAAAAGCCATTCCAGTTTAAATTCCCATTGATCTGTCATGGATCAGAATGGGGCAGAGCTGATGCTGGAGGATGGAGATGGGGCAGAGCTGATTCTGGAGGATGGATGGGGCAGAGCTGATGCTGGAGGATGGAGATGGAGCAGAGCTGATGCTGGAGGATGGAGATGGGGCAGGGCTGATTCTGGAGGATGAGGATGGAGCAGAGCTGATGCTGGAGGATGGAGATGGCAGAGCTGATGCTGGAGGATGAGGATGGGGCAGAGCTGATTCTGGAGGATGGAGATGGAGCAGAGCTGATGCTGGAGGATGGAGATGGGGCAGAGCTGATGCTGGAGGATGGAGATGGGGCAGAGCTGATGCTGGAGGATGGGGCAGAGCTGATTCTGGAGGATGGAGATGGCAGAGCTGATTCTAGAGGATGGACACGGGGCAGAGCTGATGCTGGAGGATGGAGATGGAGCAGAGCTGATGCTGGAGGATGGAGATGGGGCAGAGCTGATGCTGGAGGATGGGGATGGGTCTGAGCTGATGCTGGAGGATGGAAATGGCAGAGCTGATGCTGCCCTGGCAGCTGTGCCACCCATGGCTCTCTGGGGAGAAGGAGGGCCGAGGATCCCCGGTGCTCCCTCGCTCCAGCCCGGGGCTCTCCCCGCCCTGCCGGCTCTCCCGGGCCGGGTGATGCTGCTGGCCCCGCTCTGCCCCCCTCGCCCGGCCCGAGCCATCCATCTTACACCGTGTAAGAGGCCTGTTGCAATTAAGTAGGCTGAAGTGCTCCTGAACTCTTTAACCTTTGCCCTGGGATTGCTCCTTTTGCCCCGGAGCTGTGGATCAGCTCCATTGCACTCTCCAAACAGCGCCTGCTACTTAGCTGACATTTCTTTCTCCTGCTGGATCCTATTAGCACCCTGAGGTTGAAAATGCTACTTTGGAGTGTTGTAAGGAATGTGATTTATACTGGAAAGTAGCGACAATCTATCTTCCCCTATACACACAGCGCACATGAGGCTGGAGAGCTGAATCCACACGGCCTGAACAAATAGGGATAATTGGGGAGGAGGCTGCAGGCAGGGAGAGGAGCTGGCAGGGATGGCTCTGGGGATGCAGAGCTTGGGGGGACCCCATCCCCACACCAGTGCAAACCAGTGCTGGATGCTGCTGTTTCCCAGCAAGGATTGGGAGCTGTTTTCAAGGGTTCTGCTTGTGGTTTCTTCACTGTTGATCCCCTGATTCCTGAGCAGGACTCGCACTGGTTTGCCTTCATGTGAATCCACACCAGGGATAGAACAATCTGCACGGGGAGCAGATGGAAACAAGAATTGAACGGTGCCTGAAGGAGGGCTGATTAGCCTTTATCAGATATGACACGCTAAGCACCGAGGCTCCTCGCTGGAACACCGGGTTAAAATCTCTGCAGTGTCAAATTTCCTCCTCCCTGAGCAAAGAGACACTTCCCATAATGTTTGTGTGAATCTTCTGGATAAGCCCTGGAGACTGAAACCGTCTCAGCTTCATCTGGGCATTAAAAGTCCCACCCACATGTTTAAAAAAAGCCCCAAACCCAGAAACGCAAAAGCTGACATTTACTCTAAAATGTCTTTTTCTTCCTGCATGGCTGCGTGGATCCCGTGTGAGCTGCTCCTCCTCCTCTCTGGAGCAGGGCTGGAGCATCTCCTGGGCATTCCCACCTCCAGCCCTGCTGGAAGCTCAGGGATTATTTTGCACACACAAAAGTGCACACGGACACTAGCACTGTGTTTTCTGGGAGAAAAACCAACTAAATAACCCGAAAAAAACCCCCCCAACCCTAAGCAGCCTCTGTGTCAAAAGCCCTTTTATAAAAGCCTCAGTAGCTGAAGAATTGCCATTGTTTCAGTCTCCAGTGAGTGCTAGTCTTAAAATATTTCCAGCTCAGAGCAGGCTTTGACATTCTGCCCAGACCCAGGAGAGGGAACAAACATGAGTTCAGAAATGTTGCTACAAGGCACAGATCCTTCTTCTTTTGGGAGAATCACATTCAGCATCTCACATCCGGTGGCAAAGTCCCCCCAAAGTGGGGGAAACACCACGAAACACCCCTGGAAGCAGCGAGGGGGGAACTTCTCGGGGGCTCCCTGGAAGGCTGGGCTGGTTTTCACACCACTTTTCCCTCCTGAACTGCAAAATCAATTTTTTTTCCCCCAGAAATTCTGCTTTTCCTGCTTGGATGCCAAAGGCTGTGCAGACCTCACTCCCCATCCCGCTGGATGCCAGCAGATGGTCCAAAAGCACAAGGCTGTGTAAATCAAAGCAGACAGAAAGTTTGCAGTGATTTTCATCCCCCTTTAGCCTTTTTTTTTTTGTGTGTGTGTTCACCAGTGATGCTGGGAGTGACAGAGTGAGGAGTGGGATGGAGGAATCTCTCACAGCTTCACTATTTCCATCTCTGTGGAAAGGATGGACAGGGGGAAAGGGAGCCATGGAATGGTTGAGGTTGGAAGGGGACCTTAAAAATCACCTCATTCCAACCCCCCTGCTCCTTGTTGGGAAGTCACAGCACAGCTCCTGGGACAGTTTACCAGTTTTTCATGGTTTATCCCCTTTTCTCTTTCCAAAATAAGGAGAGCAGCTGAGATAAAAGCTGCTACACCTCTCACAACAAACTTTTTTTGGCACAAAGATGCAGAAAGCTGCCAGAGGTTTGGAGGCTGTTGGGAATTGTGTGGGTGCCCTGGGGTCTGTGGGGAGCTGGTTCCAAGAGGCTGAAAGCTCCAGAGAGCAGGAGCCAACCTGAGCTTATCTGGGCTCTGAGCACTCCTGACGCTGAATAAAGGGCAGTGTTTACCCAAGAACAATGTGGGGTTAAAATTTAGTAAGTCCTTGTGCAACTCTTTGTGGAGAGGCAGCAAGGACAAATAAACATCTCTCAAACACAGGCAGTACTCAGGCTCAGTGTTTAATTCATTCCCTGGAAATGCATCTTGTTTATAGCCATTCATTGCAGGGGCTTGGAACAGCAGGGGTCTGATCCACTCCAAATTTCAGGCAAAATAATATGATCCTCATTTTGCTCTTGTTTGTTCCTAGGAGAGAACACAAGGTCAAATCTTCAACTAGTACAAAGTTTGCTCTGAACTACTGAGTGGATTTTTTTTGTTTGTTTTTTTTTTTTGACAAAGTTTTTCCTCTGCTCTCTCTCCCTTTCCACTCCTCCTTCTCCTTCCAGCCCAGGAGGAGCCCAGAAGATTTGGGTTTTCTCCTTGGGTGATAAAGGCTCCTAGAAGGAATTAAGGCTCCCAAGGCTGAAGTTTGGGATATCTCTTATCTACTCCACCCCGTGGAGACGAGCAGGGCAACAACTGCACGTGGGAGATCCAGCTCTGTGCTCCCAGGGGATGCTGCACTGAGAAATCCCCTTCTCTGGGAGCTGCTCCAGGCCCATCCATCCCACAAAGCTGAGAGGGAGCAGTGCCAGCTTTATTGACAGAAACCATGAACTGGGTCATGCTGTCCATTCCCCCACCCAGCACTGAGCTCTCCTGGGGTGCAGACACCCGGGGCAGCTTTGCTCCGGGGGTTCTTGGGGTGCAGGAGCTGGACACACACACTGGCTGTGCCCAAACAACCCCTGAGCCCCAGGGCAATGCTCCTCTCCTCTAGGATGAGAGCCAAGGCTGCCCTGTGCCAAGGGCTGGGCGTGGAGAGCATTGGGTGGAGGGAGAAGGGGGGATCCTCGTTCGATTCAATAATTCCATGGCACTGTGGGAGCCAGAGATGGGCCTGACCTACATAGAGCCCCGAGCCCTGGGAGCACAATCGATCCATTGGCAGCACAGAGATCACAGGGTGGGGGAGGATCTGCCTCCTGCCTCCTGTCTCCTGCATCCCTGCATCCCTGCATCCCTGTATCCCTGCATCCCTGTCTCCTGAATCCCTGCATCCCTGCCTCCTGCCTCCTGCATCCCTGTATCCCTGTCTCCTGCCTCCTGTCTCCTGCATCCCTGCATCCCAGCCTCCTGCATCCCTGTATCCCTGCATCCCTGTATCCCTGCCTCCTGTATCCCTGCATCCCTGCTTCCTGCATCCCTGTATCCCTGCCTCCTGTCTCCTGCATCCCTGCATCCCTGTCTCCTGCTTCCTGCATCCCTGCCTTCTGCATCCCTGCCTCCTGCATCCCTGCATCCCTGTCTCCTGTCTCCTGTCTCCTGCATCCCTGCATCCCTGTCTCCTGCCTCCTGCATCCCTGCATCCCTGTCTCCTGCCTCCTGTCTCCTGCATCCCTGCATCCTGCATCCCTGCTTCCTGCATCCCTGCTTCCTGCATCCCTGCTGCCTGCATCCCTGCCTTCTGCATCTCTGCATCTCTGCATCCCTGCACCCCTGCATCCTGCATCCCTGCCTCCTGTATTGCCTCCTGCATCCCTGTATCCCTGCTTCCTGCATCCCTGCCTCCTGCATCCCTGTATCCCTGCTTCCTGCATCCCTGCATTCCCGAATTCCTGCATCCTTGCATCCCTGCCTCCTGCATCCCTGCATCCAGCCAGGATCCCCCTGGGACCAACAGCACTGAAGTTTCTCCTCCATGCTGGGCATCTCTCAGCATCCCTCTCTTGTATCCCCCATATCCAACAGCCCTGGCACAGACTCACCTGCCCCTTGGACACCTATTTTGGGATGTTTCCTTTTATTTCATTTAGGAGGGAGAGGTGTTATGTTGTGTGTGCCCCTGGGACACCTCTGAGTGATGCACACGAGGGTTTGGCTGCTGAGAAGTCAAAAGGTGCCTCCTTGGCTCAGCAGCTCCATTCCCATCTCCTGATGGAGCCTGCTAATGGATCACCCGAGGATTTGAGTGTCCCCCCTGTCAGGTGTCTGTGTTATCCAGCCTGGAATCACACCCTGGAGCCTTTTCCTTCTGCTCCAAGGTTTGAGCATCTCACACCCTGGGGCCGCTCTCGCTGAACTCTGCTGCAGAGAATGGATGCTCCTGGCATAATTTGCTTTTTGATGTCCTTCAGAGGAGCGGCTGGGAGGAACATAATAGCAAAAAAAAAACCAAACACGAGGAAAGGGTAAGGATTAGGGTTAGGGTTGGGTTTAGGGTTAGGCACTGTGCCAGGTGATATTTTCCCACTAAATCCCTAAATTGTCATTAAGTAACGACGATGGGGGCATAAAAATGGGGGCATAAAAATACCATTTTGGGCCACTGTGGGCTCAGTCCCTCAGTGTGCCCCTCCCCTGCCTGCCGGGGGCTTTGGCCAGCCAGCCTCGGGCTAGGGGAGGATGGATGAGCACCAGAGTGGGACCAGGATGGAGAGAGGTGTGGGACAGAGCAGACAGCGTGTCCTCGCCGCGGGGAACTCCTTGGGGACAAAAACCAGGCAGTCTGGGTGTCAGTGTCGCATCCCTCCGCTCAGGTTGTGTCTTTGTCAGCGCTCCCTCCGCTCTGCGACAGCAATTAGCGGGCTCGTTAAACCCAGCAAAACCGAGCGGGGAACGAGGGAAATGAAGAGTTCAGAGGAGGGCAGAGCCTGGCACTGCCTCCCCCGGCACAGGAGCGCGGAAAGCACCGAGCCAAGTTTCGCTTTGACACGGCAGGAATGAATCACCGATGGAGCCGGCAAACCCCGACAGACTGCTCGGGGACAAAACCGAGCGCTCCCGGCCCGGCTAATTAGAAAAAAATAAAATGGCTAATCCAATCTATTAATGCTCAGCCTGCAGAGGAGGGCACAGCTGTGCTGGAATGGGGGCAGAGTGGGGTTGGGGGTGGCTTTGGGGGTCCCTCTGCCACAGGATGTTCCTGGGTTAAAACAACTCTTCCAGGGAGCAGAGCTTCCTATCTGGTTAATTGGGATGCAGGTAATTAGGGTGGGATGGAAATGAGGATGGGATGGATGGAGGGATGGATGATGGATGGATGGATGATGGATGGATGGATGGATGGATGGATGATGGATGGATGGATGGATGGATGGATGGATGGATGGATGATGGATGGATGGATGGATGGATGATGGATGGATGGATGGATGGATGGATGATGGATGGATGGATGATGGATGGATGATGGGTGGATGGATGATGGATGGATGATGGATGGATGATGGATGGATGGATGGATGGATGGATGATGGATGGATGGATGATGGATGATGGATGGATGGATGATGGATGATGGATGGATGATGGATGGATGGATGATGGATGGATGGATGATGGATGGATGGATGATGGATGGATGGATGATGGATGGATGGATGGATGGATGGATGGATGGATGGATGGATGATGGATGGATGATGGATGATGGATGGATGGATGATGGATGGATGATGGATGGATGGATGGATGGATGGATGGATGGATGGATGATGGATGGATGATGGATGATGGATGGATGGATGATGGATGGATGATGGATGGATGATGGATGGATGATGGATGATGGATGGATGGATGGATGGATGATGGATGGATGGATGATGGATGGATGATGGATGGATGGATGGATGGATGATGGATGGATGATGGATGATGGATGGATGGATGATGGATGGATGATGGATGGATGGATGGATGGATGATGGATGGATGGATGGATGGATGGATGGATGATGGATGGATGGATGGATGGATGGATGGATGGATGGATGATGGAGGGATGGATGGAGCATGCCCTGTGTCCCCAAGGTGTTCTGGGCTCTCTGGGGGGATGCTGTGCCTGGTTCTGCCGGGCAGGGAGCTTTCTGTGTTTGAGTGCATGGGCAGGCTCCATCCCATCTCCAGCCATCCCTTCAGGGGTGGAGGGGATCTTTCCTCACCCCAGAGACCCTCCAAGGCACCCAGTGTCACCAGCACACCCTGGGGACACTCAGTGAGCGAGGCAGAGGCAAAGTGCAGGAATCACCGACCCCTTCCAGCCCTGCAAACCCAGAGAGAGCAGCAAAAGGGAACTCAAAGCTGGCTCAATGATGGCAAGCAGGGCTCCCCCAGGGCAGAGCTGTGCTGACCCCACACCAGCCCCACAGCAGCTCTGTGTCCCCACAGCTCAGCCCTGTCCCCATCATTCAGGTTTCTCCTGAACTTTCCTTGCTGCTTCCCCTCCGTGGATTTCAGCACTATTAAAATGTTTTCCACCACCACCTCTCTCAATTACGTGTTTTTCAAAATGTCATTAAAGAGAATTCCCCATGAAATTATTTTGATTTCCCGCCCCTCCGTCTACTTCCAAACTAATGAGATTAATTGAAAACTACAAACATTTTCCAGGGGCCCAAGGCAAAGGCAATGGCAAACACATGTAACTCTTCCCAAGGACTGCATCCCTCCCCACATGAGGCTGCATTTTGCAATCTCAGAAGGTGCTCAGGTTTGGAAACCTTTGATATTTTTTCCCCCCTTCCTTTGAGGAAGGAAAAAGAAAGTGCCTGAGGAATGAGAGCTGTCAGAGGCAATAATGTGAGATCTCACTTGGCAGAGGGGGGATTCTGAGGGGGGGTTTTCTCTCTGGCGTGTGGTGTTAACTGGGGAACTTCAAACAGGAAAACGAGGAGGAATTTAGGAAAGTTTTATCGTTTTCTCTCAGCCTCCAGGTAGGAAAAGAAAAATGAGATCTTCCAAAGCCAATAACCTGCAAAGCAAAGCTGACAATTGCCCTGCTCTCCTCCCAGGCGTTTGTCTGCTCCTGGTGTTTGATTCCTCCCATCCCGGGTTAATCAATAGGACAAATCTCTGGTGTCACTCCTCTCCTGGCCCCCACGGGCTCCTCCAGGATTGATGACAGCAAACATCCCTTCAGAGGGGGCTGGAAGTCTCTGAATAAGGAGAAATAAAGGGAACAACACCAGAGATTTGTTACTCTGTGGTGGAGCAACCTCTCAGCATCACCTTAGCTCAGGTGCTGCTTTAAACCAGGGTGAAAGAAAACCTTTAAAAACACAAATAAAGCCCCAAACCCTGCAGAATTCCATGGGATGACACATGGACACACACAGCAGTGAGGAGGATGGTGACAATGCTTTTGGAACTGGAGAAAACATTTATTAGCATGGAACTCCTCCAGCCCAGTTTGTGCAAACACAGGGCCCTGATGAGGGAAGGGGTAATTAAAGTGAAGAATGGATTTGCTCCTGTGCCATGAGGATTTTAGCTTCACTCACCATGGAATCATGAAATTTGGGGTGGAAAAGACCATAAAGGTCTTCTTTCACTCCTCTGTCATGGACAGGAGCACCTCCTGCTACCCCAGGTTGCTCCAAGCCCCATCCAGCCTGGCCTTGGACATTTCCAGGGGCTCAGAGGTGATTCCAGCCCCTCTCCTCGCTGGACAAGGATGGATTTCCACAGGACCAGAGGGAAGATGCTGTGAGATGCCCGTGGAGGTGAATCACCCCCTTGGAGGGGGGCTGGAGGTGCCCAGGAGATCAAAGCTCCTCACCCCAGCACCAGGGTGGCCGAGGAACAACCAAAATGACCACAGTGTATCCCATCCCCAGCACGCTGTGACAAGCTAAAAAGCTCCAGTTTATTAAAGAGACATTCCTCCCCTAATAAAAGATGTGCTGTCTGTGGCAGGGAGGCTGCAGGATGTTATGGTTGGAATGTTCCTCGGCCCTTGTGTAATTAAGAGCCCCACCAGCTGTGGATCAGCAAGGAGCTGGGTTTTTTCCCCCCCTTAGACAGGCAGAGTTGATGTTTTCTGTGATCTCCATGATGTCACCAGCTCCTCTTTGATGTGTGCAAGCCAGGGACCTCCACAACTCCGGGGGCAAATTTATCTGAGCACTGCTTGGGAGAGGACCCAAGAGGAGGAGGAGGAGGAGGCAAGATTGATTGCTGGAGGGAAGAGGCTGATCCCTGTGTCCCTGTATCCATATTCATTAGTGCATTAGGGCTGTGCTGAGCCAAAGGCACAAATAATAATAATGGGATGAAGTCACTTCCATGGAGTTCTCAATGATGGGGTGAAAGGATGGAGCTTGTTCCCTGTTTCACGTGGGGAGAATGGAGACACAGAGGGATGGAAGGTTTGACTTGACAGAATAACACAGGGTGGTTCTGTGAGGGGTGTGTGGGGAGCTGGATCCCTCCTGATCCCTCCTCTGTGCTTCCCCACAACCAACCCACACATTGCAGTGGTTTTCCTACACAAATCCTCCTCTTGGGCTGGCTGGGGACAAGTGACACTGCAGGGGTGGCCATGGGCAGTGGTGGAGCAGCCTTGGGGTTTGTGGGACACAATGAACTGGGATCTGCTGAGTTTTCTGCCCCCACAGCACAAAACAACCTCCTCAAACTGGCAAACACTTTGTTCCTGTTGTTTTTTGGTGACAGCCTCGCTCCCAGCTCCACATTCCGTGCTGGACACTGGAGGTTCTCCCATGGCACAGCTCATCCCTGGGGGCTCCTGCTCCCTCTCAGTGAGCTGGATTTTCCAGGGACAGAAAGAGCTGGAGGGAAAATCCTGATTCAGTGCCCATTATGATGAAATAAATGAATTTATTTCATGCAGTCCCTCAGCTGTGTCACACTGGGGGACAGCTGGAGCCCATCCTTCCACCCAGGCTCATTCCACTGGTGGCTCCTGAGGTGTTTTCCTGGGTTAGACACAAAAACAGAGCACCAGAAAGGGCCCAGCACAAGCTGGAGAACATTGTGTCCCCACCACTCCCACCCTGGCCACTTGCTGGGACAAATTCCTGTCCCAAAGCTCCACAGGAACAGGTATTTCTGCAGGTATTCATCCTGCAAGCAGCCCAGAACTGGATTAAGATAAGGTGACGATGTGGAAATGCCTGTCAGGCCCACAAACCTGCAGGGCAAATGAAGCAATCGTGTTCCCAGGACATACATAAAAATAAGTAAAAAACACTATTAATCCATAGCAACAAAAGGAGATGGCATGGCAACAGCAGCAACTGCAAAACAAAACAGCAAGGAGAGGAGGGGAGAGGGAAAATCAAGCCCTGCTCTGGCCTTGTTGGGGTTTTTAAGGTGATGTTTCATCCCAGGTGGGAGGCAGAGCAGCTCTGGGTGCTGATGCTGCTCAGGCTGAGAAAGGTCCCAGATCCTGAGGGTTGGCAGCACAGCAGAGCAGGGAGATGAGGATACCAAATCCAATTTGTTTTGGTGTATTATTATTTTTTTTCCTAAATTAAACCAAAACATCAATTAATTGCCTCCCAAAGATGAGTTGCTTGTGGCACTGCAGAGGAAAAAAAAAAAAAAACCTTTTTTTCCTTGGGACTGAAGTTCTGCTGATTTGCAGGATGAAACCACCCACCCCAAAAAATGCACCCCCCAAAAAAACAATGCTTTCAGCTCTCATGAGAGCAACACAAAAGTGGGCTAAACCCAGCCTCAAACACAGCTCCATGGCTGTTTTGAACCCAGGCAGAGCTGCGGCTGCGTGGGAAGAGCGTGATGGAAATAAGCCCTAATGGGTGTTAATTTGGAGTGGGAAGTTTGTGAGTCAGGCAGGGGTGCAGGGGAGGAGTGGGCAGGAGCCACGGTGCCAAGCAGTGCTGAGCTCCTGCTGCCTGCTCCCAGGGGGTTTTTGTGCTGCTGGAAGGGCTGGGAGCACCTCGGAGGGTTTGGAAGGAGGGAGGGAGGGCTGGCAGAAGGGATTGCATCCAGGCAGCTTGGCTTGATCAGAACCCACGCTCAGGGGATGGTTGTTAAAAGGAGATTTTCCATGCTGTGAGAGCCAAAGCAAACACAGTGAAACTCAATTAAATGCCTGCCTGCTAAAATAATAATTTTGCTATGAATTGAGGAAGGTAAAATACAATGAGAGATGGACCTGATAAAGGAGCTGTAATTCTCCAGCAGAAGCAGATGGGTGAAGAGCACAGAAAAGCAGGTTTGCTGCTGGGGTGCATCCCCCACTTTTCCCTCATGTGTGGGATGCTCTCCAGGGCTGTGCCAGCTGCTGAAGCCCTCACAGACTTCGTGTCTCCATCCCAAACCATGGACACCCAGCGCTGCTCCAGGAATTAATATTACAGCAAGTGGAAATATTAATGCTTGTCTAGGAAAGAGGAGGGGAGAAAAAAAATCTGTGAATGGCTGGGATTTTAATTTTGGTCCTGTTGGTGATGGGGAGAGGGGAGGCTCCTCCTCTAGGGGGGAACAAGGAACTTCTGCGTGCTGAGAACTTGCTCAGTGTGGCTTTGCACAGGGAAAAAATGTCAGCTGGAAGAAAGCCCTCCCAAGAATGGGGTGACTGGGAAAATCATCATCATCCAGACAGCCCAGGAGAATCATTTCAGGAGGCAAAGCTGGGAAAGAAGGAAAAAAAAAACCCAAATAAAGAGTTTTTGCAGCATGCACCTGCAGGATGGGCTCCCCCAAACAGGAGTGAGTGCAGTGTGAGCTCCTGCTCCCAGGTCTGCAAACTGCAGACACAGAGGCCAGACAGAGATTCCTCCTGAAAGTGTCTCCTTGAATGTTATTTCCATTTAGAAAGGAAAAAAAAAAGGATGGAGGGGTGGATTTAATCTTTAAAAGGCTGGGAGTCTGCTGCCACTGCTCCAAGCCTGTTCAGCATCCCCAGGACCTCAGAGAGAGAAGGTTTCCAGCCCTCCCTGCTCTGGGATAGCACTAATAAAGTGTAGCAAAATGGAGAGAATAAGAAGAAATTTTGAGTTTTTCCTCTGTTTTTGGTGGTTGGCTTCATCTCACCACTGCTGACTGCAGCCAGAGCATTTGGCTGCTTGGGTTTGACTCAGGGTTTGTGGGTTCAGTGCTTTTATATACCTCAAACCCATAGGGGAAGGGTTAGGCCAAACCCCTGGCTTTTCATTAGTTTAATAAATGTGATCATCTCCAAAAAGTTCAGTTTCCTAACCTACTCCAAATGCAGATATTCCTTCTCTCTCAATAAAAAAAGCCAAACCCAGGGACTGAAAGACTGGATTTGGACCCTACTTTATTTGGCACTGACTGTTGTAGATACACTGAGCATTACTTCATGGCTGAAATTAGAGAAATAAACCCACTAATAAACTAAAATAATAACTTTTACCCTCTTTGTCTTTCTCTGGGAATCAGGAATGGCTTAGCCTGTACAATAATTATACAGTAAGCACAGCAAAATAAGAAAAAAAAAGTTCTTGACTCCTGCCATTCCCAGCCCTTCCCACCAAAGGGGGAAAAAAAAAAAACCTTTGGCAATAAATTAAAAACAGTTTTATTTACCTTGAACTACTCAGCCAAGAATGCACATTATTTAGGGACTGGAATAAAAAGCCATTCACTCTAGTTCAATTGGCCATTTAGTTCAATTTGTGTGTGTTACTGCAGGTAATTACTATGGTAATAATGTACTGTAATCTGTGCTGATTTGGAACTTGTCCTGTTTCTGTATTAATAATAAGTGCCATATATGTACTAATTACCAGTTTGTTACCATGGTTATTTGCGTAGATGCCATGTTAATGATACCCTGGAAACATAAAGCAATCACATTTTTGAATTAAATCTTTGTGGTCTCTTTAGTGCTAAAAGCCCAATTCACATAAAATAATGATGAAGAAAATGAGCTCATCGGGGCTGCCTCGCCAGAGAGCTGATTAGCCGAGCTGCATAAATATATGGCTTTGCCATACTGAAAAATTAGAGCCTCCAAAACATTTTCCACGGTTGCTAAGTAACTCCCCAAAGATGACATCACTTACAGGAACACGCGGTGCCAGATCTGTCATGCACACGTATTTATAGAGCCCGGCCCCGGCGCTGCCAGAGGTGTCAGGGGCTGGCTGCCAGCCAGGGACAGGGGCAGAGAAATGGGCACATCCCTCCTTTCCCCCTGCAGCTCGCCCCCACGCAGCAATCCAGAGGATCCTCTCTTTTTTTGGGATTATTTAAAGGCAGGAGGGAGCTGCGCGGTCCCCGCTCGACAATAATTTCACACGGCCAGGCCTGCGCTGGTTTGTGTCTCCTCTTCTCTTCCAATGGAGCTAAACAGCACATTTTGGGGATGGATTGTTGGGAATGTGGGCTGGAAGGGACAGGCTGAGCGAATCTTCCTGTGTGTCACTGAGGCTGACACCTCGAGGTTTTCCATGGGATGATGAACAGAAGTTATCCCTACACTTTTCTCATCTATCCCATTCCACTTCCTCTGCTTTCCCCACTTTCACATCCCATCCCATCCCATCCCATCCCATCCCATTTTTCCTGCTTTCCCCTCTTTCCCAATTTTCCCCATGATCCCATCCCACTTTTCCTGCTTTTCCCAATTTTCCTCACTATCCCATCCCACTTTCCCAGTTTTCCTCACTTTCCCAATTTTTCCGACTATCCCATCCCATTTTTCTGCTTTTCTCACGTTCCCAGTTTTCCCCACTTTTCCTGCTTTCCCCTCTATCCCATCCCACTTTTCCTGCTTTCCCCACTTTCCCAATTTTCCTCACTATCCCATCCCACTTTCCCAATTTTCCCGACTATCCCACCCCACTTTCCCTGCTTTTCCCACTTTCCCAATCTTCCCCACTTTCCCAGTTTTCCCCACTATCCCACTTTTCCTGCTTTCCCCACTGTCCCAGTTTTCCCCAGTATCCCACTTTTCCTGCTTTCCCCACTTTCCCAATTTTCCCCACTATCCCATCCCACTTTTCCTGCTTTCCCCACTTTCCCAATTTTCCTCACTATCCCATCCCACTTTTCCTGCTTTCCCCACTTTCCCAATTTTCCCCACTATCCCATCCCACTTTTCCTGCTTTCCCCACTTTTCCTGCTTTCCCCACTTTCCCAATTTTCCCTACTATCCCATCCCACTTTCCCAGTTTCCCCCTCTATCCCATCCCACTTTTCCTGCTTTCCCCATTTCCCAATTTCCCCCACTTTTCCTGCCATTCCCACGCAGCAGCCACCTCTCTGGCCATGCGGGATGCACATTACAATTAAAAATAGTTCCTTGGCAACAAACCCATTCCCTTTTCCCTGAGCACAGAGTAAACAATGCGTCCTTCCTACCCTGAAATAAATGTCGATTCTTTAACCAGATGACACTGGGAGAAGGGCTGGGGAAAGCTGGAGCAGGGGAGCTGTGTGGCCCTGCAGACAGCAAGGAATGAGGCAGGGAGATCTGTAGGTGCCAGCCCTGTAGTAAAACCTGATTTCTGCTGCTGTGGGTGAAGCCTGGTGGGTCTGGAGCTGCTGCAGGGAGGGAGGGGGGTTTGGGCACCCCAGATCTGCTGCAGGTTGGAGCTGGGGTCTCCTCTCTCAGTGGTAGGTGGGAAGGAGCATCCTGATGAGTGTGCTTGAAGGAACCCCCTGTCCTGGGTGTGGGAGGGCAAACAGCCCCTGGAATCCTGGGCAAAACCCCCAGGGAAATCCCAAATCCATTGGGGAGATGTTCTGCCCCTCAGCAGGTCAGGGATGGGCTGGATGAGGCATCCACTGGAGGGTGCCCCGAGCTTTCACCCGTTCAGGAACCACTGGCCCAGGGTTGTGGTTGTCCTCCCGTTATCCTGTGTTTTCCTCCCTCTGCTTTGGCCCAAGGCCATCCCAGCATTTCCCTCCCTGCTCCTGCAGAGCCCAGTCCCACAGCGGATAGCATGTCACTTGAAAAGCTACTTAGTGCTCTTTATTATCTGGTCATTATTTTTCCACTGAAGCCTGAGATAAGCAAAGCATAAATCAAACCAGAACAGGAGCCACTTGGAGCAGGTAAAGCATGGAAAAGATTTTAATCAGTGATTCTGGGCAAGGAAAGCAAAAAGAGAGAGAGGGAGGGAGGAAAGGCGGGGGGAGAGAAACAAAGAAAGGGAAAGAAACACCACTTGTTGTTCGTGGGATGAAGACAAATGTTTCCAAAGCCACATTTTCCACATGATGCCCAGTAAAAGCTCTTGGTTTGATTATTAATCACAGGGCAGCCTCCATCCATCACTCCATCCCTCCCGAGCTGTTTGATGTGCCACCCTCCTCCCTCCCCCTCACAGCCCCCACACCGGGCAGCTGTGACAGGGACAGCAAAGCCCAGGAAGTTCTTCCAATAAAGAAAATGCCATCAAATAAATAGAGGAGGGAATAAATAAGAGACGATCAGGGAAGCTGCTGCCGTGCCGGTTGGATCCCTCTGCCTCTTGAGACTTCTGGAGAGCTGCTGACACTGGGAGCGTCTTCTGAAATGGATGGACTTTGCCTCTTGCCTCATACATCTGTTTAATGACCTCTCCTCGCAGGCACTTGACATGTGATTTATGGGATATAAATTTTACCTCTTTGCTCGGGTGTCGCAATCCCCGCGTTCCGCAAGGTGAGAGCACCTCGCCCCGCCGGGATGCCGGGCTGGCTCCCTCAGCTTCCTGCTCTCAACTTTCTTCCTCAGGCCCTTCCTTTAAAAACCAATAATAACAATAAAAAAAAAACCCAACCCTAAAAAACCCAACCCCTAACAGACCTTTAAAAAAATGTGTTTTTTCCTCTCTGAGAGAAAACTGCTGCTGACACAGCGTTCAAGGCTGGCGCTGCTTTTCAGAAAAAGCAAGCGGCAGCATCCCAGCTGATTTCCTGCAAATAATAACAACAATAAATACAGATATAAATAAATAACTCCTTAATTCTTTTACTGGCATCTGTAGCCTCTAATTCATAAATTCATCAGGACTTTCCCAGGATGTCAGTTTTGGCAAATGAGCCCTGAGTTGCTTCATGCTAATGGAGCGGTGGGCTGCCTGACCTCAGGAAATAGAGAGGCCAAACATGAAAAAACAGAGCTGGGTTCAAGGCTGGGGCTGTGAACCCCAGATTTGAGGGTGAGGTCGGCGAAGGGTCAGGGAAGCATTGTGTGCAGCGCGAGGGAGAGTCGCTGGTTTCTATTTAAAGCCTTTCATTCCGCTGCCAGAGCAGCATTGTGTGCGCGAGCAGCGCGCCCAGGGAGAAACGCGCCTTGGAGATCCCCACTGCAGGAATGGCAGAGATTGGAAACAGCCACGCTCACGTGTTGAGAGCCAAACCCTCCCCACCTTGGGAAGAAAGGGAGGGCCAGATCTGCCTGGATCTTTTCAGCAGCTAACGCAGATGGATTTGCTTTGGCATTTAAGGGTGATGGATGTGCCAGGTACTATTCATTAGGAATGATTTGTTGGGGCCAGCGTGGCTTGCCTGCCCATTAGGACGCATTTACTTCGCAGGTTAGTAATGATGGGTGCGCTTAATAGTTCCTAAGTATCGGAGGGCATTAAAAAAGCCCTGAGAGAGGAGGTTATCAATATTTACAGCTTCAATTTGTTGGGGGAGGAAACCAGTGCGTGTGCCTGGAAGGGGTGTCCGCCCCAGTGCTGCTCCCAGAGGTGGGTACAGGTGTGGAGGAGGCTGAATCCAGTTGTGCTTTGCCCCCAGCACATCTGGGTGATGTGGCAGCCTCAGATTTTTTGGGTTCTTTCAGGAAACCAGGCCCAAACCCAAATTTGGGTGCACAGACCCAGCAGCACCAGGTGGGCCAGAGTCCAGCTGGGTTTTCCTCTCCACCAGCACCATGGGCCACGACAGAGGAAGCAGAAGGTCATTGACTGAGGGATGATTATGGCTATCACATCCCAATTCCCTTCCCCTTCCCTCCCCCCTGGCTGGGAGCGAGATCCTGCTAACAGCCCTCAGCCCATGGCAGCCATTCACTTAAGCCCCGATTTTTCATTAAAATAGCACATATGGCTATCAAGCATCACAAGGTCACGGGGCTGCATTGTCTCAGCTTAATATGATGCCATTAGGGCTGGACCATCACGTCTCTGATACAGCAGGTTCAGCAGCACAAGATCAAGCATTGGGCAAGACTGCAATTTCCTCCTGTCCTCCTGCTATGATCTTATCAAAGCCTGACTGATCTCCATGTTCCAAATCGTGCTGGAGAGCATTAAATACCGTGGAAGGCTCGGTGTGGGGAGGGTGGGTCACAGCCCAGCTCCCTTTGTGTCACAGGGGAGGCTCAAGCAGCCAGGCTGTGAAATCTGTGTGAGTTCAGGATCTTTTCCACTGGTGTTGGGTGTTATTTTGAAATCTGTGTGAGTTCAGGATCTTTTCCACTGGTGTTGGGTGTTATTTTGAAGCCTGACCTCTAATAAAGCCTGCATGGGTCTGAACCTGATTTTGCTGGGACCCTCATCACAGTGACCATTCCTGCTCCCTGCAGCCCTCAGCAGCCCTTTTATTTGTCCCTCAAATAACCAGACAAGAATAATTCATTTCTTGCAGCTTTTATCCTCCTGCCTGAGCTACAAGTGCCTGCATGAAGTGCCTTTATTTTACCATGCAGAGTTTCTGGCCCAGCAGGGCCCTGCTCTCTGCGCTGGATGAGATGCAGGAAGGCTGGAGAACAGAACAGAACAGGAGCAGAGGTAGGAAAAGGCAGGCTGGGAGCTGTCTGGTGGCTTTATTAAGCAGAGAAGTGGCACTCACTGCCTCCCTGGAGCTGGCACGAGGTGTGTACGTGTGCCAGGTGGGAGGTTTCGTGCTGAGATGAAGGTGAGTAAATAAAGGCAGGTTTGTGTGAGCAAGCCCTGCCAAAGAGGAAACATCTCCCTCAAGATCCCCAGCAGGAGGGTTTGCAGAGCAAACAGCAGTGTTGTTTCATCTCAGGGGATGCCAAGCCCCACTGCAGCCCCCCTAGGGGTGGGGAAGGAATGGGAAGGACCCTTTGGAAGGGACATGGTGGCTTTTTCCAGCAGAACTGAGCTGTGCTGGGTCAGTGAGGGGGGACAGGGACCAGAGGGTGGCAGTGGGAAGGAGTTTCCTTAGAGCAGATTCACCAGCACCCCAAAAATGGATAGAGATGCAAACCCCAAGCTCCTGGGCCATCCTTTGAGCCAGACCAGCTTAAAAGACAATGAGCTAATTGAGCAGTGGGGGCCATCTCCCCATAGCTGTGTGCCAGCTCCTGTTAGATCCGCTCGGCAGCGCTCACTGAGGATGCACAGAGCCTCTCTGCAGGTATTGATCATTTATTTTCCAGCCCCTGTGCTGCCCCTTCCCCTGGGCAGGCAGGGATGGGGGCTGGGGGTGGCTCCCCCCACAAAGAGCCCGTCAGCTGCAATTGTTTTCTAGTGAAAATAGATGTTCACTATCGATCCCTCTCCCTCCGTGCAGTCCGGGGCCCTTCTCCTTAGTTACTCTAATAAAACACAACTAATTAAATTTGTGCCTTGCTTTTTCAATATTGCATTATCCTAATTACTAATTAAGGGGGACCACGTGTGAGGGAGAGGCATTATTCCCTGCAAAAGATCCCCCTAATGGCTTAAATGACATCTCAGGGAAGGAGGAAATCTTTCAGCAAAGGCCAAGACTGAGACTTGGGAAAGGATCCCTGGGGGCGACTTAACGAGAGCTCTTTAACCCTTCAGCTGCCGCCCTGGAATTTGCTGAATCACGGGGAAAACACCCACAAAAAGCTGTCCTGCACATGGCAGGCAGGGAAAAGGGAAAACTGGGGGGATGTCTGCATGGAAAGCACGTCAGGAGAGGGTTGAGGGAGCAGATTTTTCGAGAGGAGCGCGTTGCCCACTCCAGATTTTTCGAGAGGAGCGCGTTGCCCACTCGCACACGTCCTCCCTCTCAGCCTGGCGTGGACACTGCACCAGGGGACATACCAGAGCTGGGCCTTGGCAGGCAAGAACCAGGCTTTCAAGCCTGAACTCGACATCCTGCTCTCGTCAGGGCTGTGCCAGAAGGGCTTTGTTCTGTTCCAGTTACACAGAGAGAGCTCTCTGGGGGATTGCTGGGGAAATCTCACCAAGGGCTCCAGGTAATGCAGCACTGGGACTTGTGCTGAGCAAGGGCCACCAGATTAAAGCCAGGCTTAAACCAGACTGCAGGCAGAGCACACAAAGATCTTTGAATAAATCCCAAAATTCCTGTAACACTCCCCAGGGACTGAAGCCTGTGCTGGGCTCGCTGACCCCCTCCCTGCTGGAGCACCCTTGGTTGGAGGTCACCAATGTTTTAATTTCATTTTCCATGTGAGTAGTGGCTGTTCTGGCTCCTTAAGTCCCTGCTCATTTCTCACATGGATCATTTTAGAAACACACTTTTCCCCTGCTTAAATATGTGGCTTGGAAGTTGAGCTGAAATTTCTGCTGGAAAGAATTGGGGAAGACTAGCAAATAGGTAATTGTTGGAAGAAAAAATTAATACTTTGGGCATTGTAGAGAATTCCATAATGCTGGGATTCAGGAAAAGCAGCTCTGCCATAGATTTTGGCATTTACTTGGAATTCCCAGGGCAGGAATGACCCTTCCCCTTTGGGATGAGGCTTTCAGGTCTCCACTTAGGAGGAGTCCCCAGCATTTAACATCTGAGGAAACTGAAGCACCAAGACAGGGACTGGTACAGGTCAGGCACCTTCCAAATCCTCCCCATTTCCCTTTCCATGGTGGTTTTTGTGCTGCTTTATGCAGCACTGCTACAGACAGAAATTGGCCAAGGAATCATTAATGGGAATTTCAGAAGACTCCAAACAATATCAATGTCTAGGATTTGGCATCCTGTTGGTTTCCATTCTGCCCACAAGTTAAACTGATCACAGCTCTGTTTTGGCTTATTTTATCTCTCCCTTCCTCAGAGTGATTGAAATCTTAATAATCAAGGATAATATCGACGCCAAAGTTTTAAGCAATAAACATATAAACAGAATGAAGAGAAGCAGAATGCTCACGTCTCTCAGCAGTGCAAATGGCTCCGTTTTATTTTGCTGTAGCAGATGTTAAGTTTCCAATAATAAAATAAAATAAAAAATCTAAGGGAGACATTTAGCAAAGTATAGCTTTACACTCCAGAGTTATCACTCCAATTTCAACTGGGACCATAAAGTTTTATGAGCTATTAAATTGCCCTAAACCTCCTTTAACACACCAGCTCTAACGTTGGAGATTAACCATTTAGAAAAAGGAGGTTACCTTAGCTGAGCTCGCGTTTCCCTGTGATTCAGTCAATAACACTTTGCCTGGCAGAGCCATTAGCTGCCGGTGGGGTTGGTAATTAGCCCGCATGCCCTGCAGGTAATGCAGCTGCAGCAGCTCCCATCCCTCCCACAGCGCCAGGAGCATCCAGGACCCAGGGAGAAGCTCAGCAGAGCAGAGGGAGCAGCTCAGATCCTTGTCTGGATGCAGTTTTGCTTCTCCCGATTCCTTTACCCTTCCAGGACCTGGCTGGATGTTCAGGAGAGCAGAGGGAACAGCTCAGATCCTTGGCAGGATGCACTTTTGCTTCCCCCCATCCTTTCACCCATTCCAGGACCTGTGTGGATGCTCAGGAGAGCAGAGGGAACAGCTCAGCTCCTTGTCTGGCTGCAGTTTTGCTTCTCCCAATTCCTTTACCCTTCCAGGACCCGGGTGGATGCTCAGCAAAGCAGAGGGAGCAGCTCAGATCCTTGTCTGGCTGCAGTTTTGCTTCTCCCAATCCCTTCATCCATTCCAGGACCTGTGTGGATGCTCAGCAGAGCAGAGGGAGCAGCGCAAATCCTTTGCAGGATGCACTTTTGCTTCTCCCAATACCTTCACCCTTCCAGGACCTGGCTGGATGCTCAGGAGAGCAGAAGGAACAGCTCAGATCCTTGTCTGGATGCACGTTTGCTTCTCCCAATCCCTTCATCCATACAACAGGGATGCTCAGGGTTTCTTCTCTCTCCATTTCACAGAAATCCCAGTCTGGTTTGGGTTGGAGAGAGTTTAAAGCTCATCCAGTCCCACCTTCTGCCATGGGAACATTCCACTGTCCCAGGCTGCTCCAAACCCCATCCAGCCTGGCTTTGAACACTTCCAGGATCCAGGGGCAGCCCCACCTGCTCTGGGCACCTGTGCCAGGGTCTGCCCACCCTGCCAGGGGAGGATTCCTTCCCAATATCCCATCCATCCCTGCCCTCCTTGTCAAAATTTCTCTCCAAGCTTCTTATAAGCCCCCTCTAGGTACTGGAAAGTGCTTCATGAAGCCTTCTCCAGGCTGAACAATCTCCAGTTTTTTAGTTTGGGAGACCAATCCATCAGAACGTGGCCTTTGGCTGTGTTTTATCACCTTGCAGAGGAGACCTTTGATCCTGGCTTGAATGCCCTGGATGCTGGAGTGAAACTACCTGACCCAGGAAAAGGTTAAGTGTCAGCTCCATTGACAGAGCTCTGCAGAGAGGGGGATTGAAAACGCTCCAGCCACATCCACAGAGTGTCACAGCACCTTCCAGCAGCCCAGGGCTGTTTGATTGGTTTTTCAATAGGCACAAACCCAGGGGCAGAGGTGATCTGGATCCGTGGGAGGATCCCCAGCCTGCCAAGGGGACCTGGGAGGCTCTGCCACCTGCAATCTGCCAAATCACCTCCCTTCCCTCCTGCTGAGCTGCCCTGGCCATCAAACAAAGCCTCTGGCCAGGTCATCATTTTGCCTGTAAGGTAGTCCAGCTGCCTGGCCACATCTGGAAACATCTGTCTTGACAGACCTGGGGCTGTCTCACGCTGATGACTTGCAGGGATCTGGCTTTTCTCCTAAAATTTCTGCTCTAGCTCCTCTTCTGCCATAAGCTCTGGAAAGTCTCTCCTGCTTGGCTGGCTTGGAGCCCTGCTGAGGGCTGGGGTGCAGGGGAGGGCCCTGAAATTACAGCAGAGAATCTCAGAAATCACAGAATGCTTTGGGCTGGAAGGGACCTCAAGGATCATCAAATTCCAACACATTTCCACCTTTCCCTGGTGTTCCCTTGAACTTTTTGGGACCATGTGGGAAGCCAGCAGCAGGAGAGGTGGGAGCTGCTCCCCAGGCATGAACAGAGCCCAGGGAAGAGCCAGGCTGGACCCTCCTGGTTGGGGTTAATGTGCACAGAGCCAGGGGACGGAGAGGCGCTGGGAGAGGGCGGCTCCTTCCCGGGAGGAGTTTGGAAAGAAAGGGTAACCCCTGCTCTATTTTTGAAAGAAATGTCTCAGAGGCCTTCTCCTGCATCCTGCAAAGGCCCCTGCCAGGGATCTGCAGCAGCAGGGGGGGGCTGGCAGCCTGCAGGGTGGGAAATGCCTCCTCCCAAAAGCCTGAGTCCCGTTTCCCCCCAGATAAGATCTGCAAAGACTGGTTTTCCCCCCTAAATTTTTTGAAGGCATTTCCTCTTTGGAGCCTTTATGGATGGTTTCCCCTGGCTGAGGGCTGAGCAGTCGCCTCCCCAAGCCAGGCAGGGTGGCTTCCCCACACCCACACTGCCCTTAAGAATGTTGGGGAGATGCTTCAAAGCCTCTGAGAGGAGCAAGGCAGACCCCAGCATCAGTCACAGCACAGCCCACATTCCAGGTGGGGCTCCCCTGGAGAGCCTTTGCTTCCTTCCCAACCATCTGCTGTGGTTAAAACCCTACCTGGGACTTAAATTCATGAACAAGTTGGTGCAACAACCCAGCGTGTTCTGGGGAGCAGGAGGAGGTTTTCCAACTTTGATCCTTGCTGGCACTTTGAGGACACGGTTCACCAGGTCTCTGCACACGGCAGCTTTCTGCTTCTTGATTTAAAAGATGTATTTTGCTGTCTGAGGTGCCTCAGACATCAGCAGAAACCGCATTAAGAGCAGCAGAGTTTTCCTTTTGAGTTGTCTCTAACTGCATTATAGTGCCATGAAGTTAAACATTACATGGGTACATAAATAGGGTTGGACTCGATAATCTTAAAGGTCTTTTCCAACCTAAATGATTCTGTGATTCAATCCAGCAAGCCCCAGGCTTCAGAAAGGCTCTGACTAAGCCAATCTTCAGTGGTACAGATGTGTCCCATGTCCTGTGTGACAGAAAAATAAAGTTTAATTGATGTAAGCTTGGAGAATAATAGGGCAGTCCATCTAAAATTAGCTGGAGGTTGAAACTTTTCGAGCCATCCCTTCTTCTGTAACTGGGGAAGAAATCCCTCAGCTGCAGCACCCTGCTTTGCTGTGGATATTTCAGTTGAGCAACTTTTGAGGCTGACTCAGAGAGATTTCCTAACACCACACTCCCCAGATAGCAAACACCAGCTCTGGGAGACAGAAAAACACAATTCTCACTCGTCCCAAGTGGAGCTGGCCAGCCTGCAGTCACATGGAGTTCCCTTCCCAAGAGCTGCAAGTTTCTCTCTGCAATTTTAATTACATTTTAATTTTAATTTTAATTTTAAGTGATGAGGGGTACCCTCAAAATGCTGCATATCCCAATAGTGCTTGAGCTCTTGATTTTCTCCTTCCAAAGCCTCCTCTCTTGGGTTGAAGCAGCCCTGGTAGAGCAGCCCCATCCATTACTGGTCCCTACAAGAGCGTTTTCCTGGGAAGGAAATCCCAACTGGAGCAGGGAATGGTCTCATGTGGCAACCCCAATGTCCCAGCTTGGTGTGCTGGGGTGTCCCCACACGTGTTGTCCTCACAGCAGCAGACCCAACATCCCACCAGGTGCTTCATTACCAAACCTTCACAGTTAAATTAATGAAAGGAAATGAGAGGTCCTGTCCAAACCAGCATTTCCAACCCATCCTTCTGCCTCCTCCAGCTCCTCTGCTCTCCTCCTGCTGTATGTGGATGGAGAATGCAAATAGCATGGTGAGAGATGTGACCTTTTGGCTGAATGTCACCAAGTCCTGCAGCCCTGGGAGTGTTTGCACTCAGCTGTTAGCTTTAGCCTCTCCAGTTATTTGTACAGATCCCGTAAAACTCGGTGGGATGACTCAAAGATGGTTCTGACCTTGGTTGTGCTGGTGGTTTGATGGGTTGCAGTCCTTAAATGTTGTGTTTCTAACAGAAATGTTGGCCTTTCAATTTAGCAACCCCTAACATGGACCTGGGTCTGCCACTGCCCTGGAAATGTCATCGTTCAAGGGTTGGGAAAACCAGCCCAGGGAATGGAGTCATCTAAAATCCTGATGTGATGTTTGGTGTTGGAAATCTAAAATCTAATTGAGCTCGAAATTCTTGAGGGATGCTTTAATTAATTGTGGAATTGTAGAATCACAGAATGGTTTGGGTTTATTCAGTTCCACCTTCCACTGTCCCAGGCTGCTCCAAGCTCTGTCCAGCTTGGCCTTGGACACTTCCAGGGATCCAGGGGCTTCTCTGGGCACCCTGTGCCAGCCCTGCCCACCCTCCCAGGGAAGAATTCCTTCCCAATATCCCATCTAACCCTACTCTCTTTCAATTTAAAGGCATTATTTTCCAGTTTAAAGCCATTAAGGGACGAATCAACTTGAAAGCACCCTTCAGCATCCCTCTGAGTGTGTGAGGAGCTGGGAATGACCCCACCCCAGCAGCCAGTGCTCCTCCAGAGTGACAAACAGAAACCAAGCCCAAAATGCAGCTCTGATGGTGCTGCAGAAAACCTTGTCCACACTGGCCATACCTGCAGGAACCTCACCTCCCTGGGAGGGGGTTCCCAGGCTGAGCTGGGCACAAACTTTTCTCCTGGATGGATTTCAGGCTGTTTGAGGAGAAGCTGCTCTCTGGAGCTCCCTCCTGCCTGGCTCCTCACCCCAAAACCAACGTGTGGCTCTTGTGCTCCTCTCCTCTGGCTGCAGCTCTGTTGAGTCTCATCCCAGCAGACAGGCTGACACTGCACTCTGCCTCCAGACCATGTTCCAATCCATCTCTGCAGTTCTGGAAGCAGTCAGCCGAGCCATGAGCACAGAGAGAGACTCCCAGCCTTGGGAGGGGGTCTGGGATGAGCTTTGGGAAACCAGGATGGAGCAGGGATGGATCAGAGTGGGCTTCCAGCAGCTCAGTCATCCCAGGTCTGTGTCTATCCTGTCACACTCCATCCTGCCACTGTCACTTTGACATCCAAACCCTTTCCTCCTCCTTTTCATCCCTTATTTTACATGCCACAGCCATCCTGTCGCCTGCCTCACAGCGATGTTGCTCTGAGAAATTAGGGCAACTGCTGCACTGGGTTTTTATTAGTATTGCCAAACTCTTTCAGCATTTTTAGAAAGGGCTTGAAGAGGAGCCAAGTCGTTTCTCCTTCTTCTGCTTCTTTTCCTCCACTCCTCCCTCGCCACCACCCCCCTCCCCTCTCTGTCTGCGGATGCTTTGGGATGAATTAATTTAGACGTGCGGTTTTGAATGTTTTTGGCTCCTGGTTATCGAGCCATTCAGCAGTTCTGGGAGCCTCCCCCATCGGCTGTTATTGAAGCAGACACAGAGGGGCGGAGGAGATGGCAGAGGCCTGATTTGTTGGCTTGTTAGTTGTGCTCCTGCGAGCCGTCCATCGGCTCAGGTTTCCCCATCCTGGCTGACACGGACAGGCGGCAGCCAGAGCGCTCCTCCCGCAGCCAGACACGGGGCCAGTGTCCCCTCAGAGCAGCCTGGGCCACAGGAAGGTGTCCCATGATGGGAGGGTGTGCCATGCTGGGAAAGTGTCCCATGCTGGGAAGGTGTCCCAAACTGGGAAGGTGTCCCAAGATGGGAAGGTGTCCATGATGGGAATGTGTGCAAACTGAGAAGGTGTCCCATGATGGGAAGGTGTCCCAAACTGGGAATGTGTTCCAAACTGGGAAGGTGTCCCATACTGGGAAGGTGTTCCAAACTGGGAATGTGTTCCAAACTGGGAAGGAGTCCCATGATAAGAAGGTGTCCATGATGAGAAGGTGTTCCACGTGGGAAGGTGTCCCATGCTGGGAAGGTGTGCCAAACTGGGAATGTGTCCCATACTTGGGAAGGTGTCCCATACTTGGGAAGGTGTCACATACTGGGAAGGTGTCCCAAAGTGGGAAGGTGTCCCATATTGGGAAGATGTCCCAAACTGGGAAGGTGTGCAAACTGGGAATGTGTCCCAAACTGGGAAGCTGTCCCATGTTGGAAGGTGTCCCAAACTGGGAAGGTGTCCCTTACTAGGAAGGTGTGCAAACTGGGAAGGTGTCCCAAACTGGGAATGTGTCCCATGTGGGAAGGTGTCCCAAACTGAGAAGGTGTCCCATGTGGGAAGGTGTCCCAAACTGGGAAGGTGTCCATGATGAGAAGGTGTTCCATGCTGAGAAGGTGTCTCATGATGGGAACATGTCCCAAATTGGGAAGGTGTCCCATACTGGGAATGTGTCCCATACTGGGAAGGTGTCCCATACTGGGAAGGTGTCCCATGTGGGAAGGTTGGGATGAGATGCTCTTTGAGGTCCTCATCCAACCCAAAGCATTCTGTGATCTCAGTGGGAACAAAACTGAGTTTGTCCTTGTTTTCCCTCTGCCTGCCCCACTGCCCTGTCCCAGGCCAGGCTGTCACCCCAGCTCTGCCCTGGCTCCACTCTCAGCTGTCCCAGCAGGGCATTCTGGCCCCAAGGGGAGGCAGAGCCAACTCAGCAGCACAATGAGCACATGGAGAGCACCTCTGTCTGATCCTTCCTTGCATCCCGGGCTGGGTTTGATTTCTCCCCCTTGTGCCCCAAAACTCCAAGGGCAGCCCTGCTGCTCCCACAGTGCCAGGGCAGGGCTTGGTGGGCACTGCTGCATGGGCACAGCCCAGCTCACCTCTGCTAAAGGATAGATGGGCTCTGGAGCTCCTGGAGCCTCCCATAATACAGAAAGAAGCAGGAATCACCACAAAATCCTTCTGAAAAGCATTTCCTGCCTGTGCTGCTCTGAGGGGGAAGCACTGAGACTCTTCAATCATAGGGAGGATGGTTAGAATTCACTATTTTCTCAGCTTTCTAGTAAAATTTTAAAAACCCACCTGAAAATCTCATTATTCCCTGTCAAGGCTTTCTTTGAGTATTCATCTGCTCTGATTTCATACTGGGCTAATACCTAAGAAAAATATTATCTCTCTGCTTGGCTTCCTGCCACCCCGGCCGTGTTTGTGTTTCAGTGGTGGACAAACCCACTCCAGTTTATTTATGTAGCTGGTAAAGCCACCCCTCCAGCACTCCCCTTGCCCTGAACTCGAGGCCCAAGTACAGTAGGGCCTGCTGGAAATCCATATGGGCTTTAAAGCATCCCCATGTGCAAGCCATGGCTCTGCAGCATGTTCCTGGAGCTCTGCTCTGTCATCTGTGCTGTAAACAGCAGGAGAAAAGTGTAAAACCCCCATGGATGCCACCCACAGGGTGGTATTGGGAGGACTTTGGGTGCAGAAATTCCTGTTTCTCATCTGTTTTATCAAGTTTACTCAGTAAGGTTGAAATGCCAGAGGTGCAAACAGACACTTTGAAGGGCTGCAGTGGGTTTTGGAGCGTTTGTTTTTGTAGAATAAAAAGGAAGGTGGGAAGGGATCTCAAAGCTCATCTCAATTCCATTATCCCAGGGTGTTCCAAGCCCTGTCCAGCCTGGCCTTGGACACTTCCAGGGATCCAGGGGCAGCCACAGCTTCTCTGGGTACCCTGTGCTGGGGTCTCCCCACCCTCACAGGGAACAATTCCTTCCCAATATCCCATCCATCCCTCTGGCAGTGGGAAGCCATCCCCTTGTCCAAAGTCCCTCTTCATCTCTCTTGGAGCCCCTTTAAGCCCTGGAAGGAGCTCTAAAGCCTCTCCAGGGGCTTCTCTTCTCCAAGATGTTTTAGCAATTTAAGCTCAGATGCAGAGAGGTGTTGAAGGTCTAACTCAAACTGTTATGATAAAAAATCCTGCTGAGATTTGCCAGCAGAGCCCTGCTGGGGACAGTCTGGTGCTGGGCTGGGAGGAGACTGCACCAACAAACCCTGCAAGGACTTTTTTTCTATTGATCTCTTTGTGAAAGGGTTAACACCCCCAAAAATAGACACTTTTGGCCTCTAAACTGGTTGGACTCGATGATCTTAGAGATCTTTCCCATCTTTGTGGATTCTATGATTGTGAAGCACACCCAGTGTGGGTGTGAGCAGCTGTCCCATCACCGAGCACACAGGGAGTGCTCACCACTGTACCTGCAGCTGGAACCACTCCAGCCCACGGCTAAGAGATCAGCATTACTCTATTTTGGGCTCTCTTTTTGCCAAGGTTGCTGCCTGGGCTGTCCACAGCTGAGCTGAGACTGGCACTGCCACGGTTGTTCCTTGCAGAGCTCTGGCTGCTGTCCCAGGAGCAGGAACAGCCAGATGAGAAAGTTAACACGAGGTAACCGAGACTGTGAATTTACAGCACAGCAGCTGCTCCCTGCCCGTGGCTTGAGCACACATTTACCCCATGGAGGATGCCAAGAGCTGCCTGATGCATCCTGTGGGGATGGGAATGAGCTGCCTGCAGGAAGGAGCAGGGACACAGACACTGCTGAGCCAATCTCCCAACCCCACAGCACAGGCAGGGCTTGCACAGGGAATTATGGTGAAATGCTGCACAGAGAGCTCTGCTGGCAAATTCCCTCTGCTGCCAGGGCTGCAGTGGCTGGGCTGGAGAATGCTTTAATGCACTCATCTCACACAGAGCACTTGATGCCTCTTCTCCATTTGAGAGGGGAAGAATAGAGAGGAATGCGGGAGAGCAGTGGAGAGTGGTGCTGCCACGTTGAGTGTCTGAGGTGGGCAGCCAGCTGGGCTCCTCTTTTGCAATTCCAGTGTCTTGTTTGTCAGTAATTTATATTGACAGAGTCTTTCAAAACACTTTAGGCTTGTTTACAACATCCAGCAAGAACATTTTGTCTCATGTCCTTTCCATTCTTTAAGACGATCCTCTCGTCTGTGCATCCCCCCAATCCCCTGTGCTGCTCCAGCAGCTGCTCCCTCACTCTCTGCAAACCTGATGGGCTGGAAAAGAACCTCCAAATCTGCTTGATGGGGTGCTCCTTCCTCTCTAGGTTTTCCAATCAGGGGCAAAGCACCTTTTCCATGGAACCTCCCTGTTCCAGGTGCGCTCGCTCTCGTGTGTTGTTGTTGCACGTGGAGTTGGTTTGAGGGGCTGGGAGCCAAGGTGACACAAATCTGCAATGAGGAATGGGCACATTTGGGACCTGCTCCAGCATCCAATGGCATCATTGGAGCTGGAAGTACAGGATACCTCCTACCACGTTGGCTGTGCTGTTTTCTCTTCAAGCACTGAGCCCAAAGGATCAAATTCATCCCTCTCCTCTCCATCCCTCCTGATTTCTGCAGGTTTTTGCATCTGGATGCCATGGTTGTCCCTTTTCCCTGCACATCATCCTAAGAGCACAGGGAAGACAATTCTTTTGTGGAGCCCATCCCACTAGCAATGACCAGTTTAAAACCTTTTTAAGTCTTCTTCAGCCTTGCAGGCACAGGTTTTTGAAAAATGTTTGAGGGAAATGAAGTAAAAGACTTGGACTCTCCAGGCAGACAAATCCCCTCTGCAAAAGCAGCAGTTTCTAGGGCTGGCAAGGCAAATGATGGCCAAGGCTGGCAGCCCTGCCCCAGCCAGCTCAGGGGAGAGCAGGAACAGCACAATTCTGGGAGCAGAGAGACCACTGGATTGTCTGGCTCAGCCTGCTCCCCCTTCCTGCGCCCTGTTCCAGCCAGGATAAAGCTTGGACACATTTCACTACCCAAGCCATAATAATCCCCTCTTTTTACACTTACCTAAGGAGGCTGGAGTGCCCAATTATTTCAGAGTCTGCTGTTTAACGTGCTCACTGCCTTGATTAAGACTTTTCATCTTGCAGGCAGAGATCAAAGCGAAACCTTGAGTTTTGCAGCGCTGCACCATGGGCTGGGGCTGGTCTTGCTGCTCCCTTGTGATTATTGAGCTGTGTGGATGGCAGAGCAGCAGGGAGGGAGCACTGTGTCCCAGTGGGCAGGGGAGCAGGATTAAGGACATTTCACCAGCCTCCATCCTCCTTTTTTCTATCCTTCCCACCTCCTTCCTTCCTACCCCACTCTGAGAGGTTGCCCAGATGGATGAACAGGCCCACTAATCCTGTTAACATTGAGCAGCATTTCCAGGAGGGGATACATTTATAGAGCTCAGGAATAAAGCACTGAACAGGGCTTTAGCTTTCTAATCCTGGCCTATGGCATGGCTTTTAGCCACTTGGTGCAATCAGGAGCCTTATTCCAGAAGCAGTAAAGCAATGGAGATCTTGGCAAGGTGAAATTCTGGCCTTGGTCTGGTTTTCTCCATCCATGAAGGTCCAGTGCTCTTCCCTGGCCATTAGGAGAGCAACCATAGCAGCATTCTCCCAAATTAATTCCTTTCCTACCTCCTTGCAGAGATGGACTCACCTGGAGGGACAGCTAAGAACCATTTCCAGGATTATTTATGGCCATGTCCCATGAATTTCTCCGCAGGGCTAATCAACCACAACGCTGCTGGGAGACTCATTTAAATACAATAAGAGGAGGAAAACGGGGTGTGAGGCTCCAGGAGGCTCCCCCCCACACAGCATCTGGCTGATGAGAGAGCCTGTCAGGAGCTGCCTGCGTGCTGATGCTCCCTGCCACGATAACTGCTCGCAGTGGATGAGCTCTCTGTCAACAACTTAATAATCCTCGTCTGCCGCGCTGCCGTGTCAGCCAACACTCCTGAAATGAAGGGCTGATAACGAGGGGGTTAGAGCGGGGGAAAACTGGGCTGTTTTGTCAGCACAACGCTCTTGTCATCAAAAAGACTCTGCAAAAGCTTGCTGGCTCCTTGGGCGCTCGCCGGGGAGGATTCGCCAGCCCTGCAGCCTTGTCTGCCCCACACAAACAGCAGCAGGAGGGACAGCAACCCTGCACTTGCAGATGTGGATAAACCTCCTCCAAACTCAAGGAATTTGCCTGGTTTTCATCCAGAAGCTTTTCTATCTCTTTCCTGTGTCTCTGTTTCTCTTGCATGTGCACAGATTCAGATTGTTCCTCGGGAGCTCGGTGCAGGCAGGAACTCTGCTGCACTGAGGAGTCCCACAGCTGAGTGGAGAGGCTGCTCTCTTGTCCTCTGCAGCAGTGGGAGTGATAGCAGTGAGGATCCAGGACGTGGAGCATGTTCCCCAGAGCAGGTCCCAGTTCTGCCTCTGGATGGGCTCCACTTCCCAGAGTGGAAGGGGTGGAGGAGGCTGCTGCCCTTCAGCAGTCACAGAATCACAGAGTCACAGAATCACAGGGTCACACAGAACCACAGAATCACAGAGAATCACAGAGTCACAGAGTCACAGAGAATCACAGAATCACACAGAATCGCAGAGTCACAGAGTCACAGAATCACAGAATCACAGAGAATCACAGAATCACAGAATCACAGTCACAGAGAATCACAGAATCACAGAGTCACAGAGAATCACAGAATCACAGTCTCACAGAACCACAGAATCACAGAGAATCACAGAATTACAGAGTCAATGTCACAGAATCACAGAGAATCACAGAATCACAGACTCATAGGATCACAGAATCACAGAATCACAGAATTCTGGGTTGGAAGAGCCCTCCAAGATCATCAAATCCAACCCAGCCCAACACCTCAACCAGACCATGGTACTCAGTGCCACATCCAGACTTTTTTTAAACACATCCAGGGATGGTGACTCCACTGCCTCCCTGGGCAAACCATTCCAATACTTTATCACCCTTTCTGTAAAAAACTTCTTCCTGATATCCAACCTATATTTCCCCTGGTGCAGCTTGAGGCTGTGTCCTCTGGTTCTGTCAGTGCTGCCTGATGAGAGACCAACCCCACCTGAGCACAGCCACCTTTCAGGGAGCTGTACAGAGTGGTAAGGTCACCCCTGAGTGACCTGCCCAGTCCCTCCATGGATCACGATGGTCCCATCACCCACAGCTGGCCGAGGTGACCAAGCCCAAGCCCGGATCTGGGGCCTGGCAGGACACCAGCCCACCCTCGTTGCACAACAGGAGCCATCCCAGGGGATCCTTCTGGGGAAGAAGAGGAAGGCATTAATGCTTGGGGAGCAAATTCCTCTGGCTGCTCGAGGCTGGGACTCAGCACTCTGGAATTCCAGAGCGATAACACGGCACGAGAATGTTTAAAGAGGCTGTGGATGCAAACAGCAACCCCAGGGCCTGTCCCAGGCTGCAGCCCAAAACTCACAGCTCCGAGCTGCTGTCACAAGCAGGACTGGAAGGACTGACTGCTGGGGTTTATCCCCTGGGCTGGAACGAGCTGCTTGCTCACAGTGTTCCCTGAGCTTTGCAGGAGCGAGGATCTGGCCCTCTGTGTGCAAAATTAGCCCCTCGTTAGCCGTGCCTGCAGTCCCTCACCGCAGCGGGAAATGGAAGCAGATGCCAAATTGCCACCTGGAGCAAATTTTTTTTTTTTTACAATTGAATTACAATCGGCTGGAGACAGCAGGAGCTTTTCCTTCATGTTAGCTGGGTATGGAAGCACTGGAAGGATGCTGCTGCACTGATTCCAAACTCTGGTCCAGCACAACTCCCTGCACGGAGCATCTCCTTCAAACCTGCAGGAACCACTCTTGCCTTTCATGTCATCAAATAAAACTGAAATGTCCCTTCAAATAAAATACAGTTTAAATGTCTTATTTTAAATGTAGGAAAACACTCCAGATTTAACTAGGAATTTTTTTTCCCACTATTGCCAAGGAATTCGGAATATTTTCCCAACTCATATTTTAACGTTTAGGGACCTCGAAGAATTTTCCCTGGAGTACATGAAAATGTTCGAAGTGGCATCAACATGGCCTTCCAGGGAACTCCAGCTTCTCTGGCATGGATTCATAATAAATAATAAAATTATTTGGGCTGGAAGGGACCTAAAAGATCATCTTATTCTAACCCCCTGATCATGAAACTTGCCCTGGGTCTCTTACAGCTTCGTTCAAGCAGTGATGCAGTTTGGATCAGAGCTAATTAGCTGAAAACCAGCCTGATTGTGTCTGTATGTGATGCAATCCCATTTCTGACTGCTGAGAGATACATTCTGTCACTTCTCGCTGGGAAGTTTTTGAGGTGTTTAAGACAGAAAACATTTGTGGGCAGATTTTGAAATGTACGCCCACAAAACCCAAACTCTGTGAAACTTTCTATTTGTGGGGAGCACACTGATGTTAATTCTTTTTTGCTTGTGTAAGTTCTTGGTTTTATGGAGAACACTCCTGGGATATTGATTTGAAACAGATATTTTATATTTTTATATATGTATATATAACTCTACAGCTCCCAACTCATTGGGTAAATTCCTGATAAATCCATAGCCACTCGTGCACTCAGGCAGAGCCTTCTGCTAGAGCAGCATGGAAAACCAAAGTCACTTTTGCCTGGCTCAGAAAGAGAAGCCTTGAGAGCTGCCAACATCTGCTTTCAAGGCTGGGAGGATGAGGGTGTGATGTGGGAGCAATCACAGCCACGGACCCCAGGAAGAAAACATGATCATCTCTCAAAGTAATTCAAGTTTATCCTCCGTGAGACTGAGTCACCCTCCCAGAGCAATATCCATGGTCACCCCACGGAGCAGGGCTGTCAGACCAGGGGCAGGGACAAGAAATGGCACCAGCAGGATTTGAGAAGCTGCTGCCCCATTTCCCAGCACAGATGGGTGAAGGATGGCAGCAATAAGAAGCGAACAATCCCAATTTCCTGATTTAATCTGGCTGCACCGCGGGCACGCCCCAGCTCTGTGTCACAGCTGGGTTTCTCCATGGTGGTTTCTGAGTCCATGCCCTGCTTTCTTCCCTTCTGTCTCCCCATCACAATGTCTTGCCTGGCTGATTTTGTGCTCAGCAGCAGCACTGCTGGTTTAAATGCTGGCAGCTGGCAACAAAAAACGGAGCCAAAAAAACAAAGCGTCTGCTCTCCCAAGCCAGCCTGGCTTTGCTGGTCCAAGCACAAATATTTCTGGCAGGGCAAGCCTGCTGCAAGTTTGGAGTTGATCTCACTCGTTTCCTCAGCGCTAAGGAAATGCAAAGGGATTTGCAGTGAATTCTCCATAGCCTCATTTATAAGGTGAGGATTGTTTAAACAGAAGAGAACTCGAGTTCTCAAAAGCTCTGCAAAATCACGAGGAGCTTCTGATGTCACAGTGGGATCAGGAGCTGTTCCATCATTGTCAGGGCTGAGCCACTGACACAAAAGGGGTGGCACTGTTGGGCACTGTCCCTGTTTACATGGCTTCAACATTTGTGGAAGTTTGGAGTCATCCATTTCCTGAATGCTCCCATCATGGAAAACACGATGTTTTGGGAAGGACAAGCTGGGCATAAAAACCTTCAAGTCTCTATGCAGGTGAAGTAACCTCATCTTCACATCTCGTTTTTGAGAAAGGTGTAGGGATTCAGGCAAATCCTGGGAGTTGAATGCTTAACTCAATTTCTACTGGTAAACCTGATTTAACCCCACACCTCAGATGCGTCCTTTGGCCTCAGAGGAGCCAACAAGACTTCTGGACATTAAATTTTAACTGATTGTTGCACGCGTGGCCAAATCAAAATCCAAACATTCAGCTGCAGTTTTTAGGCCAAACAGAGTCCAAGCCCTACTTTCAACAACATCTGCCTCTGCACCAGCACTGGGCACTTTGTAGAGCTCCAAGCACTTTGCAAAGACTGAAGCATCCGTGCAGACTCTCGTGGGTGGGAAAAATGAGCTGCAAAAGGTCACCTGGAATTGTCTTGGCAGGAATGAGGCAGAAAAGAAGATTCAGCAGGTTTCAGATGCAGCTGCTTCTTGGCATTGCTGGGGTTGGGTCCAAATATCTCTTAGCCCTTCATGACCACTCAGGTCAACCCTTCCATTTTGGGTTGTAGTCTGAACATTGAATTGAAGAGGCCACAAAACTCTTGGGAAGCAGTGGTGGATCTGATGCCATGAGCAAAAGCTGATCCCATTTTTGGGCTGGCAGTGGGTTATTGACAGCAAGCAGAATCCCAGCCCACTGGTTTAGTCCTGAGGTCATGCCAGCCTCAGGCACAGCAGGTAGGAAGGGGACTTGGGAAGGTGTTACACAGGTGAGGGTGGTTGAAGGACCAAAATTTGGGAACTGATGCCGAAACAGGAGGGCATGTTCTAGAAATTGTCTGCTCTGGGTTGCCATGAAGAGATGCCACGCTTTGGAGTGCATTCCTGCAGGCTGGCACTGACCTGAGCCAGCCTTGGACGTGGCTGTGCTCCTGCTCCTGCTCTGTGCTGGCAGCTGGAGGTGGAAATCCCTGGCACAGCAGGAGATGGAGGTGGCAGGGTCGAGAAGTGCCTCGACACAGACGTTTGTGTGAGTGTGGGTGACACGATCTCACACCAAACTGGCCTGCAAAGGCACAGGAAACAGGAATAGAAACCCATCCCGTGACTCAGGATGCGTCTGTGGGCTAAAGCTGCCGAGCTGCAGTGCCTGGGCTCAGTCTCTGAGCCTGTGCTGCTGCTTTTAGAGGAGAAAAAGCCTTTGACAGCAGCAGGTGGGAGATGTTTCTCCATTCACCACCGTTTGTTGTGATGCTCCTGTACGGTCTCCCTGTGGGAGTTCTGTCTCGGTATCATGGCCATAAACATAATGTAGAATAACACTAATGAGAGTTTTCATGGCATATCCACATGTCCAAATCTGTGTGCCACATCTCCTCATTTCCTCAAGGCTCCTGAGGCATTCTGTGCTCCTCTTCAGCCTCTGCTCTCTCTGGAGTCTCTGGACATTTCAGTTGTAATTACAGTACTGTTTAAAAGGCCTTCTGGCCTTCTCAGTCATGAATAAACCTGACCCTCTGGGAAGGCTAAATCCAGAATTTCAGAAGAAGATCTTGAGGACAAGAGCTTGGAAAATAGAATTAAACCCCTCTGTCCCATGGGAACTGCTGAAGCAGGGCAATCTCAAGCCAGAATGAAACTCTCAGTCCTGGGAATTCTTTCTCTGAAGGGAAAATTCAGCATTTTCATTGCTTCAGTCTGATCAAATGTCTTGTTTTGACATGGCACAACAGCCTGGGACCACGACAGTCACATCAATATGCTTCCAAGCCATCTAAGGGAGTGTGATCTTTTCCAGCTCCAAATTAAGCAGGACTTAGTCCTTCCTCACATCTTGTTTCCATAGGGAGCTGCCTGGGTCATGCAGGATTTTTGATCAGCATTTCCACCTCCAGCAGCCTCCCCAGGAGCCCTCCCCGAAGGGTTCTCACCCCATTCACCCTGTCCTCAGCCTGTCCTCACATCCAAATCACAGGGAGCTGGGGATTTTCTGACCCTCAGATCCCCTGGTAATGCTCCTGGGAGGATTTTGGTCCTTGTGAAGCAAACCTGTGCAGCTTCCCCAGCCTTGCTCAGCCCTGATACAAAGAGCCATTGTGGGCGCTGCCCGTTCCATGCTCACACTCCCGGCTCTCATCAGCCTCGGAAGAGGCACCTCTTGCCCACTTAGCCAGGAGATAAAGGCTGATTTGTGTGGAGAGGGAGGCAAGCATCGCCTGTGCCCTTGCCAGGTTTTGTGGTACCGCTCCTGGCTGGGCAGGGAGGTTTCCAGAGCTCCCCAGGATGGAGGAGCTGCAGTGGGGAGCTCTCCTCTCCTCTCCCCAAATCTGCTGCCTTCCCAGGGGGATCAGTGTGAGGTGCCCCAGCAGAAATTGTGCTCTCAGGGGTGAGGCCAACCCCTCCAGGGCTTGGTGGATCCAGAGGAAAACATTCCTCTGCCTTGCCTCACCTTGGCATGAAAAGCAAGGACCCCTCCCTCCCTCCCAGCTCTGTTTGTGTTTTGGATTTTTTGTCTCCCCCAGCCCCCCTTGGCTGTTTTCTCTGCACTGTGATGCTGTGAGTGGGTTCACAAACATCCCCTCCAGCAGGGCAAGCCCCAGCAGCTCCAGACTCCCGATTTGTCTGGGAGCTCTGGCTGTGGGGTGGGTATGGGCATCACAGAGCCAAAAAATGCAGTGGGGGCTGCTCCAGGTGGGTCCTTTCTTATCACTCCTGGGTTCAGCAGGGATCAACACCTCAGTGTGAATACAGCAGGGAAAGCCAAGCTGGTGTATGGCTGCAAAGAGCCTTTGTACTCTCCAGAGTGGCTTTTGGTGCCTGTACCTGCCTAGTGTGAGCCTCCCACCTGTTACATTGACCAGTTACACCAGTTCCTGCCCCCCTTTGGGACTGGGGGGAGCCAGATGTTGGATCTTTTGTCCTCTGTGCCTTTCTCCTCCCACCAGAGGAGGAATGTTGTGCACGGCTGGGTACCAAAACTCACCAAGAGGTCTGGCAGCTCCCGTCATCACAGAGGATGGGTTGGTTGGGGTGAATCTGTCGCTGGGGACACAGGATTTGCGTGCCAGGGGACAGCAGATCTCATCCCTGGCATCTCAGCTGCCTCCTCCAGTTCCTGCCATCAGCTGGGGGCACTGGGAAGGAAGGCAAACCAAGAAAGATCAAGCCCAGGCGTTCATGCATCACTGGACAAGTCACATCTGGCTGATGGGGACAGCGAGGGCCAAGCTCTCCTGGGTGACACAAGGCCACATCCACACAGAGCTGGGCCCTCGCTCTCTGCTCCAGTCAGATGGGAGCTGCTAGACAGAAACACACAGAAATACACCCTTCCAGGGGGATCCAGCAGCTGCTGAGCTCCTGAGGCACTGCTGCATGCCTGGAGTGCTGCTGGGGGTTCCGAGGGTAAGCGACTCCAACCAGCCGAGCAGAGCAATGACCCTGCAGGAGAGCAGAGCCCGCAGTGCTGCGCTCCTGCCGTGCCAGTGCAGAGCTCAGAGTGAAGAGCAGAGCAGGGATGGCAGGCAGGGCCTTTCCCAGGACCCCAAATCCCGTTTGCAGCTCGCTGTAATCCGTGTTGTGATCCCTGCGGGGAGCCTGGGCTTGGTGCTGAGCAAAGGAGCACATTCAAGCAAGAAATTAATTGGAATTGGGCACAAAAGGAGCCAGGGTGTCATGGAGGAGGAGATGAAGAGCTTGTGGTGGGTGGGAAGCCTCAAAAGTCACACTGAGCAGTCAGGGCTGTGCGGGGGCTGATGCACTGCAAGCTGGGCTTGTTAGTGCTGCCTCAGCCCTGCCTTGACCACAGCCACAGGTCCTGGCTTGAAGCCAGGGCTGGTTGGAGCCAGAGAAGAGTTTCTGCTTGCAAAATACCCAGTGGAGACACCCAAAAGGGAAGTTGGAGCAGCCTTGCAGCCACTGCTGGACTGGAGAGTTTCTCAGGGCACTGCCCACGGCCAGGACATTAAACCCTTTCTCACCCTGGCTTGGTAATTCTGTCCTCCGTGGACATTTGTCCCCTTTGATCTTCTGGCTGCTTAAAGGTCTCCACAGTGCCCGTGTCCTTTGCCCACTGACAGCGTAGCACTGGACTTCACCCCCAGGATGCTGCCAGCACCAGGGCAAGCCTGGTCTTGTGCAAACAGCCAGAGCACAGACCTTGCCATGTCCCTTCCTGTGTGCCACTGTCCAGGCTGTCCCCGGGCTGGTCACCCCCAGCCTGCCCAATGCCATCGACAGCATCGCCATGGCCAGGGAGGGGGTGTGGGAAGACATCACCAGGCTGTGGAAAATAATTGGATTGTGGCTAATGTGGAACAGCCCCTGGAATTGTTTCCTGATGTTGAGTTGCTCCTGGCTGGGTTCAGAGGGAGAGAAAGCTCCAGGGCTGGTGGGGGATCTGGAGCTCATCTCAAAAGGGCAATACTGAGTTCTTTTGGCCAAGAAATTGAAGGTAGCTCTCATGCCCTCGATCCTGGGGGATGAGAGACCCTGTGTTACTTTGCCATGGAGAGCTGGAGCAAACTTCTTCCAGTCCTGACCGGGTGGAAACAAAAATAAGTGGCAATGTGGATCCTCCAAATAAACAGCTCACATGTGCTGCCATAGCAGAGGGAGCATGTGTCTCTGATTTACATGCAGTCTGGGAAGTGCCACATCCGCCTTATGTTTGGAATATTTCAGCTCTCCGAGGCCTGAATTTAACCCCTGCCCTCTCCTCTCTCTGCAGCACCTCCGCTGTTCTTTCTCTTTGGAGTAAACTTGCAAGAGCACGATGCTGGAGGGAGTGTGATGAGGCTGACAGAGTTTGTGCAGGTCTTGTCACGTTGTCCAGGCATGTCATGACAAAAATCCAAGAGAAGCGAAGCCATAGGAGCCAGGAAAGACTTTCAAACCATGCCTGCTCTGCTCTGAGCTCTCTGGGTCGCTGAATTTAAGGGCTGCTCCCACACACCAGGAGATCTCACTGTTTGTTGGGTAAACCAGGGGAGCAGCCATGTGTAGACATGATTTAAGAGCCATTCCTTCTTCCAGCGTGGAGCAGAACCCCTGGATAGTGGAACACTGAAGGATATAGCCCAGGAGGAGGAAATAAAGGCAGATATTGTTCTGAGCTTTTCCTCTGTGTGCTTCCAGAAAGGGTTTTGGCCTGGAAAAGGATGTCAGGACAGGAAGGATATTGAGTTGGACTCAGCTCTCACACAAACAGCTGAAGTGACCTTTCTCTAGCAAAACACCAACTCTGGCAGGATGGATTTGTTCTGAAGGGTGTCAGCTCTGGAAGAGTGGGGCCATTCCACGTGCAGGGTGTGGATAGATAAATAGAGAGCAGATAGATAAACAGATAGGTCAGTTGGGTAGTTAGTTAGTTGGTTAGTTAATGTGAGGGGTGCAGAAACAGAGACAGACCAATGCAGCCTTCCCAGGACCTTCAGCCTGTTCATGCACAGGTTTTGTAGGTTTGGGTGCCTCTGGAAGGGGACTCTGTGTATCTTCACCCCGCTCCTGAGTGTGGCAGTGTTTGCACAGCAGTATTGGCTCACAACTGCTCCTGGCCTCCTTCCCTTCATGCACAGCTCCCACACGCTGGGGGAAACTGAGGCACGCAGCAGCAGAGCCTCCTCTGAAGGTGGCAGAACCCACAGGGAGCAAACCCAGGCCTGGCAGAGCCCTGTCCTCCATCCTCTCCCCTGCTGCTGCCCCTTGTGCCTCGCCAGTTATGGTCTCTGTCACACTTCTAGGAAGATGTCACCTCCTCTACAGGGCGTCAAACGCCCACCTTGGGGAGCCTGCATGGCGTGAGTCACGCAGGAGGAGCTGTGAGGTGGGAGCTGGGCACTTTCCAGGAAAAGCTGGCTTGCAACCGCAGAAGCCATTTCCTTGCAGGCCCAAGCCATGATTCCCCTGCCACAAACAAGTGCTCTGCACATGCTGAGCCCTCCTGAGGTGGGGATTTGCTGCCACAAAGCTGTCCCTGTGCAGGTGTGACCCTGTCCCACCCTCTGGGCTGCTCCCATGATTAAATCCTGGCTTGAGGGCGGCCATGGCACCGTCTCTGCCTCATGGCTCCGTCTCTGCCTCATGGCTCCGTCTCTGCCTCATGGCTCCGTCTCTGCCTCATGGCTCCATCTCTGCCTCATGGCTCCTCTCGTTCCTCCCTCAGCTTCCCTGGGTTAACTCCCCCTCTCTGCACCACTGAGCTGATCTTCGTGGTTGGTTTTAACCCAAACCAGGCACCATCCACGAGGAAAAATCTCCAGGCCCCATTTGGAGAGGTTTCCTGCAGGCTGAAAGCTCTCTGAGGTGAAACATCCATGGCTCCAGGCCCTTCCCAACAAAGAACTCTTTCTGTTTTCCGGGCTTTTTCCACTCATTGCTCTAAGTGCAATTTTTGGGGTGTTATTCCCACTTCTAGATTGAACTTATCCCCAGAACTTCACAAGATTTGTAGAAAAACGGTGTGGGAAGAAGATGATTTGAGGCCTCTCTTGAGGGAGGTTGTTGTATTTCCTTGTAGCTGAGATCTGTTAGGGTACAAACGTTAATTTGGGTAATTCCTCATCCCTCATGTCCAGGGGAGGTGAAACAAAGGGAAAAAACCCAGCCCAATTGTTGGAGCACCATTAAATTACATTTTTTCCTAACTGGGCCTGTATCTGTAGGCCTAACCCAAGGACCAGTCGTGTTACTCTGAGCTTGGCTGCTGAGACACAGCCAAAATGATCAGAAATACTCCGAAAGCACCAAAATCCAAGGAATATTCCCCAGCTGCATCTCCCTGGCCCAGCCCAGCTTTCTGTGAGAGATCCCCTTTGTTCCCAGGCCTCCGACAGCCATTGTGTGTGCTCCATAAACATCAAATGGAGGAGACGCTTTTAATGTAATTATAATTTAAGCATAAAATATGTCACTTCTGTAGGATTTTGTTGTCTGGTGCGTAATTACTTTATGGCACTATAAAAATATATTGCATTATGATGCCTTGCTGTGCTTTGCTCGAATAATTTATGGCACAGTAATAGTGTGGAACAATATTCCAGACCATTGTATCCAATCTTGCATATAAATAAAACGGTGGAAAATAATGATCTTGGTTAAACGCTCATTTAATTATTTTGCAGGCTCGGCTAAGGGTTTTTATCCCAGTTTCATTCCCACATCCTCACCAGATTATATTCAAGCTATCTAGAGGGAGAGCTTTTAAATCTCACAGCAAATAGAGCTATATATGGAATTTTTTATGTATACTGCCATTTCCAAACAACTGGGGAAAAGAAGCGTTTGCTGCAGGGTGACTGGAATTGCAAAGAATTTCCAAAATTTCTTCCCAAGCAGTATGTTGGAAACTTTTTCAGTGCAAGCCCACTGAAACATTTTGGTGGCCTGAAAAACCAACCCCCTTCCTTCTGCTTTTGAGGTTCTCAATATTTTTAATGCCCTTGAGACAGAACTTTAGTGACTTTTTGAAGCAAGATGTTGATTCAAAAAACCCAACCCCCTTCTTGCCTTAAAAACAAGGAACTGAAACTTTACTCTCTCTTCTCAGCATCCCTTCCTGGGCATCTGCTTCAACCACAAGTGGCAAAATATTTCTCACCTGCCCATCCTCATCCCATCCCTGAGCTCCTGCCCAGATTATCCTCCAAGGGATCTCATCCCATCCTGGGATCATTGCCTGGTTTGGGGTTTTCACTCAGATTTGTTCAGTGGAGGATGCTGAGAGTCCCCAGAGGAAAGGGTCACCTCCACTAAAACAATTTTATTCACATTTTGATATTATATTTAGCAATCAAACTGTGGGTGGAGTGAGGAGGGGTGTCAGGAGGAAGAACTCCAGGCAAAGCAAGACTCACTGGCAGGGGGTAAAATTGAATTTATGGCTCATGAAGAACTGGGAGGACTCACTGGTATTGCAGGGAAGAGAGCACTGATAATTTCCCTTTTAATCCCTGTGTTTTCCTCTATGTGTGCACATGAAGCCACATGGAGATGCCCTCCCTCACCCATCAGGATCTTCCCCACGAGGTCTCTGCCTTGCCTTCTCCCTCCTCTTCCTCCTGGAGCTGGGGCAAGGATCTAAAAATAGTGGTGGGCCCTGTATATGCATCTTCAGCAAAGAGACTCATAAATGCAGCCAGGACTGAAAATCAATTCTTTAAAGCTGAAATCAATAACAATAACTAATATTAATAGTGATTATCCTTTCTTTATTGCACTTTGCAGTTGGAAATGAATTGTTTTTAAGGATTAGCGGCAGCTGAACTCTGTAATGCAATGTAAGACTGAAGATTTACTATGAAAACAGAGCTTATGAGGAAAGACCCATTACTGCTGATGGAATACACTTTGGAAAAAACCCTGGCTGCTGCTGAGCACACGGAGCCTCGACCTGCAGTCAGCAGTGGGCTGAGATTCCTGGCAGGAGACAGGGATTTTTGGGCTCTAACCCTGTCTGGTTTTCTCTGAGTCTGACTTCTTCAGTTCCCAGACATCCCAAATGCATTTTCATTTTTGAGTATCTTTTATCTGAAACAGCTTCAGACATGCAAAACTTGGGGGGAGAGAGGAGGAAGAAAGGGAAGTGTGTTCAGCCACTCACACATATATTTATATATTTATCTGAGTCAGCCATACCTAGATGAGACAGCAGTGTCTCGAGCTATCTGCTCTGCCTGTCAGACTTTCCAAAAAGCACAGCAGATCAGGTGAGCACTTTAGGAAAGTCTGGTCTCGAGCATCCCCATGGGAGTTCCCCCGTGCTGGAGCACTTCTGCAAACTCCCTGCTCTGACAATCTGGTTTCAGGTCTGTGTGAAACTCCTCTCTCAGAGGAAGGGCAGGCACCAGGCTCTGTTCTCACGTCTCTTCCTCTGCTGTGAGCCAGCCCTAACCCTGCTCCTTCCCTCTGCCTCCTTTCTCTACAGCTGATGGATATTTCAGATGCTGAGAGCAGATTTTGATTTATTGGAATTTCTGTGCCACAAGAGCAGGAGCCTTTTTCATATATAAGGACCATGGGGCTGGTCATGATGTTTAAACTATGCTTGACCCAATTTTTTCCTTGGAGAAGGCAATGTCAGCTGTGGGGCCATGGAATGAGCTGGGTGGGGAGATGGGGCTTCACCCAGTTTGTGGGCACTGGGGATGGAGTGTGGCACCTGTCAGTGTGGGAATTCCCAGCACAGCATTCCTGTCACCCCAGCCTGGAGAAGGTGGAAGGATCCATCCCAGACTTGAAGGTGGAGGAACCCACCCATCACACCAACGTGGGTTTTCACAAGGGGATATTTGTGCTTACTAAATGTGGACCTAAAGTTTTCCTACAACTGCCTTGCTCCAGGCCTGGCATTTCCTCAACCACAAAACCCAGAGGGATGGAGTTGAGGATGACACACAAGTTCAGAAAAACACAGTGAATAATTCCTGCCTCTGTTGGAGATGGTGGCAAAGCTCCTGTGTTGCTCAGGTACAGTGGGATTTTCCCTCCACCTCCACCATGCACAATCCTGAGACCAGTTGGATGAGAAGCTCCTGGACCTTTGATTTTGGGTTGTTTACTCACTTTTCTTTGAACACTGTAAAGTTTTTTACTCTGAGCTCCGTGGGCAGAGTGAAAGCCCTTTGCAAACAGCCACAGGTCAGTCAGCCTGAGCGCCTGATCCTGTGGAGTTATTGATCTCTGGTGAAGGAGAGGGACATTTTCCACCTGGCAAGGTTCTTTTATTTTTATTTTAAAACCAGCCTTTTCTCCAGAAATAAAATTGGACTCTCAACTCCATTTTTCTCTGCTGTTTCAGTTCATGGTTGCCTTTCAATTTTAGAAAGGTTTTCTTTAGATTTGGCCTAATGACTTTGGGTTTTAATCAGAAAATAGACTTCAGTGGTCATCTCATTCTGGAAACTGGAGCAATAACCATATCCAAAATGAAGGTGACTGTGGGGAGCTGCCCAGAGAAGCTGTGGCTGCCCCTGGATCCCTGGAAGTGTCCAAGGCCATGTTGGATTTGGCTTGGAGCAACCTGGAATAGTGGGAAGTGTTCTTGTCCCTGGCAGAGGTTTGGAATTAAATCTTTCAAGTCCTTTCCAACCCAACCCAGTCTGGGATTTTATGCACATGGGTAGCTCAACATTTTCCCCAAAAATTGTTATTCTTCCCTCACTTCCCTCAACTCTCTGCTTTCCACTGAGTCTCTTCAGGCACCTCAGAACAGAAGCATTGGGAGCTTCCCCAGTTGGGCTGAGCAGCTCAAGCTTCCTTCCCTTGGTGCCACCCTGCCAGGATTTATTGGTGTTTCACTGCTCCTGGCATGTGGTGTGCAGATGTCTCCAGACTGGCTCAGCTTTGAACTTGCTCGAACAATTTGATTTTTTTTCAGTGGTGCATCATTGCTAATTTCCTCCAACTCATCCTCCGAGGGCGGGAGTCTGGAAAACATCTTCTTTTTCCCAGCTCAGAGTGAAAAACTTCCCAGGATTTTGGCAAAGCAGGATGGTGGCTGTACTGACCACCTCTAAAAAGACCTAAAAAATGGTGGTCTGTGCAGCAAGGCTGGAGATTCATAATTTTTGAGGGAACAGCAAGTGAAGCTGGGAGGAAAGACTTATTCCTACTGGGATGGGTAGTAAAGCAGGAGCATGTGCTGAGCAGTGCAGCTGGGACTGTCCCCTTCTAGGTGGCATCTGCTGGGTATCAGCATCATACTTTCCCCATGAGTGTGTGGCACAGCAGCACATGAGTCATGATGGAAGATGTGGTAAACTCTCTTCCAGCACGTGCTGGACCAAGTGTTTTACAGATCTCAAATCCCTGGACCATCTCACTCCTGACTGCCAGAGTGGGATTTACAAGCAGGAGACAGGGCCAGAGATTTTTAAACTCCTGTACCCTGAGGGTATCAATGGAACTTCCTGAGATCTGGGATGCAGAGCAGGAAGCAACAGCCCCAGGTTTCAGAAAGGAAGTGGTTGGTGATTTAATCTTTTCACAAATCTGGGTCTTCCCCCTCTGCCTCCAGCTCACCTGGCTGCTGTCTCTGGAGCCAGCAGGGAGGGGGAAGCAGGGAACACGACATGGGGACAGAGAGAAACAAGGGAAAAATGAAATAACACAGGGATTGATCTGTGCAAAGGTTAAGAAGCTGAACTTATTTAACTCCTGTTAGTTTATTTATTGTCCCTGAGTTATATTTGGGACTGGGGCTGAGCAGATTAGCGCGGGATTGCTGGGTAGATTGAGAGATCTGCAGCGTTTTTCTGGCTCAGTATGCAAGGGCCATGTGTCCCTGTGCGTGCACATGTGTGCCTTGCTCCCACTTCTCACCCAGCCATCCCTTCCCACTCCTGTGCTGGATAAATGTGAGCACTCATCTGCACAGTCTGGGGCAGAGAAGGGGAAAAACCTCCTCGCTCATCAGCTCAGGAGCTGAATTTATGCATGGTACAACACATGCTCTTTATTACAGCATGAAAGCAGCAGGTAATGATTCCTCTGTCCTCAGGAACAGGGCCACCAGCTGCAGTAAAAATACATATATATATATAAAATGTCCCCTCCCAGGTGTGTGCTGTGGGGATGGATGGGAGCTGGAGCTGGGAGGGCTGCATGGGGATGACTCAGGAGCTGTGGCCTTGCTGGCTGCCCAGCACTCTCAGTAGCACAGGGAAGGACAGCCTGGTGGCAAAGGGCCCAGCAGAGAGCCAAGGTCCCTTCCAAGCCTGGCTGCAGCCTGGTGCTGCTCCCCAGCTTCCTCTGCTCCCCCTGTGGGCTGGGTTTAGGGGCTGATTTTGGGGTGACTCTTGCAGACCCACCCAAAAATTGGGGTCCAGCCCTGTCCATGCCCCAGCAGGAGCAGAGCCCAGGCTGGGGCTGGCAGCAGAAGTTCCAAACAAGCTGGATGTGGTGGATGGGGAGTGAGGTGCCTTAGTCAGATGTCTTGGCTAATATCTCCTATTACATCAGTTTCTTTTCTTTCTCTGTCTCTGTAAAAGAGCCACAAAAAACAATGAGTAATTTCTCTGCGGAATATTCATCTTTAAAAAGCCAGGCCCAGGGCTCCAGCGCTTCCAGCGTGTTATTTTTCTCCCCTTGACTTTGAGAGTGTGTCTGGCCTGCAAACCCAGCTGGGAAAAGCTCTGAACTGGGAAGGGAAGAGTGCAGGAGAATTTTTCCTGAGGGTTCCAGCGAGTGGAAGAAGGAGAAGAGAATTTAAAAAGGCCACACTGAGGAGTGCACTTGTCCTGTTTATCTGACAATCACCATGGGGTCTCACCACTGTGATAGAAAATCCCAGAATGGTTTGGATTGGAAGAGACCTTAAAGCTCACCCCATTCCACCCCCTGCCATGGGCACAGACACCTCTGACTGTCCCAGGGTGCTCCAAGCCCTGTCCAGCCTGGCCTGGAACACTCCCAGGGGCTTCTCTGAGCAGCCCCAAAACTGTGAGTGTTTACAAGAATGGAAACACACCTCAGAGCAGCATAAAGGCAGCAGTGTGAAGGGATGTGGTTGAATTTCAGCTTGAAAGAAACTCCAAACCACAGTGCTGGAGCCAGACATTAAACTCCCTGGAAAAATCTGTTTGCCTTGTGCTAGCACAGTGCCACCAGCTTTACTGCAAACACAGAGGGAGAACGACTTTTTATGGGTACAACAAAAGCCAGCAGCCGTTTATTTTATTTATGGAGGGCATGGATAATTGACAGGTGGCTGTCTGAAGGAGATGAAGCCCTCCAGCTAAACACTGAAGCACCAGCAAGGCTGCAAACAGCAGAGAAATGGCTCCAGAGGTGACAGAACTGTTACTTTTAAGACTGAGAGATATATAAGAGAACAGGGCTGATCTGCACTCAGAACAATCCTACCTGAGCAGTGAGCTAAATAAAACTGGTGATTTCACACCAGTGTCTACAGCACCTTCCACTGAGCTTAAATTAATGAGTGCTGGTGCCTTTTAAAGGGTCTTGCAAGCCCAGAGGATCCAGGTCCCCATTTCAGGGCTTGTCCCACGCTGGGACAGGAGTGGAAGAGGGGCAGCACTGATTCTGGCAGTGCTCCTGTCACTGGTGGTGTTTGTCCTTCAGCAAAGCCAACTTTCCTAGAATCACAGAACAGCCTGAGTTGGAAGGGACCTACAAAAAGCATCAAAGTCCAGTTTTGTGGTTGCTTGGGAGGCAACCCAAAAGGGACATCTTTTCTGTGCTGCTCTGGGCGCTTCTCTCATGTCCCACAAGTTGCACATATCAACCTTTGCTTATTTTGGGGGTTTTCCCCTTATTTTTAAATATTTATCCTCTTTTGGAACCATCCTGCCTAAGGCTTTGAAGCCAACAAATCTCTTCCAGGCCTGGCCCTCGTGCCCCTGGATGGATCTGTGCCTATTTTTAAGATATTCAGCACTATCTGCTCCCAACTTTTATAAACAAAAACAGGGGCTTAAACATTAACCCCTGCCCATGACACCACCAAAACCGTTTGCTACTCCTTTCTTACACCAAGGACTTCCATGTGTTTCTTAATTTACCTCCAATTTTTTTTTTCCTTATTTTCTTCTTTCTTTATTTTTTCCCCCTGTTTCCTCGAGTTTTTCCCCCGCAGGGCAGGGGAACATTTACGATGTAGAATTACCGAGGCTGTTCCCTCTCTGGTGATTCAGTGTCAGGCTGGGATGAGGGAACAGGAGCCTGTTACCCAGATCCCTCAGCTTTTCCCACCTCCACACGGCTCTGCAGCAAATCAAAGTGCAACAAAACAGCTTTGCATCATTTCTTCGAGGAGTCCTGGGCCCTGTACGTTATCTGCAGGGCAGGGTATGTGCTCTAATAAAAGACGGCTTTATTGCCAGCTGCAACAAAGCCAAGGATTCAGGCACATATTGCCTGGTGGGTTCATTGTAAACTCCCTTTTATGACCCTTCCAGTTTATTGCTAATAGAGATTTACAGTGGGAAGAAGGGGCTGTGTGCTGTAATTAATACTGTTATTAGCCTGGGTGGGTTCCATGCAATGAGCGTTTGGTGTTTGCCCTTCGTTACCAGCCCTGGAAATGGCACGGGGACAGGGCTGTTACTGCTGTTACTGGTGTTACTGGGGTTACTGGTGTTACTGGTGCCTTGCTGGGAGGCAGCTGGAACAAAGTCCTCCTCCATTCAGAGGGAATGTCCACCTCAGCCATCACGAGACCACCTCAGCTTTCCTTACTGATGGAAAACCATTCCTATTCCAGCCGATTTTCCCTCACACATATTATATTTTTTCACATGGAGGGGAAAGGGAAGGAGGCAGATTCTTTCCAATAGTTTCAGGTATTCCTGAACATGGGAATAATTTACAAGCTGGACACACAAAAGTCACCAACCTCCTCATGGTCCCTTTTTGGTGGTGCCTGTTTTAATCACTCAAGGGACAGGAAATCAGACACAGTGGTGGGACTGTGCCAAAAATATCCCACACCACTGCTTTGTGCTGAGCTGAGGCCATGCACTGAATGCTGTTGTTGCTCCCTGCCCACCTCCAGCCTCTGGAAATCTTCTGTGTCACCACTGGAGACACTGGAAGTGGCTCCATTAATATCAACCTGGTTTCTATCACTGGCTGCTCCACTGGAACCAAACCTCAAACGAGGAGAATTTCATGTGGTCGCAGCTTTTTGCAGTGAATGTCTCCTGTCGCTCTGCCTGGCAATTAAAAAGCCAAGAACCAGGGTGAGAACAGTCCTGCTAATGATTTGCAGCCAGCTCCTTCCAGCCCCAGTTGCCTTTGCGATGCCAAAATTGTACCAGTATCTCCATCCAGAAGCTACAGCAGAAGTTAAACATTAAATGGTTGGAGGTGCTGGAAACTTCCGTGGTTTCTGACTGATCAGAGGTCAAGGATAAAGTCATTGAGAGCGTCCTTCATCTCAGGCAACTGCCATGAACGTGGCCAAGGCCAGAGAGAGACCAGCACCATAAACCCTACCCCACGTGCTGCTCCTCTGGGCAGGCTCCTCTCATCCTCACAGAAACAGGGAACATGGTCACAAACTCAGCAGGGATTTAGGGGATTGCCTGGCAGGCCAGCTGGGAGGGAACATCCAGCTCAGGATGCTGCAGAGCCACCCTTGGCTTTAAAAACCTCCTCCAGGCAGTGCCAGCAATTCCAGTCCTGAGCACAAGTCCAGTATTTTGTGATTATTTGCTCAAATTTACACTCCAGGAAAAAAAAAAAGACAAACATTGAGGGGTGAAAAATTTTGGGGGAATTCATTGGGAATTGGGTCTGAGCAAGGACAGGGAACTGCTGGGCAGCGAGGTTTGTGGTGGAGCTCACTGTGTTTTTAGAGAAGGAGCTAAAAGATACCAGGCTCCTTCTCACCACTCCTATTAATATTCAAGCTAATTAACTTCCCTGAGAGCTGGAGGAAATTGAATCTCAAGAAGAACCTAAGCTCTGCTTTAGATTTTAAGCCATTCAGATCTTTTGATTCAAAGCTTGTGCTTTTATTATTATTGTTTTTAAATCTCCTTTTATTTTATTATTTTTCCCTGCAAACACCTGGCTCATTTTAGGGGTGATAGAACAGTAATAAATGATTCTTATTAATTGGCCATCAGCAGCCAGAGAGCTGAACAGAACACATTTATGGGGGAATTTGATACAGATTTGGGGGTCCCAGCAAAGTGGGGGGCTCTTTGTTGGGCATTGAGAATGGGGTCAGCACAAATGGCTGAGGTAAGGGAGCTCTTGGGAGGTTAAATTAAAAAAAAAAAAGAAAGAAGAAGCTTTTACAAGCCACAGCTTAAAGACGTGCCCTCCCTCTCCACCCGTTTATTAAGTAATAATGAAACACTTTTGTCAAAGCTTAGGCACCAAATTTCTGACACCAGATGAGCTCTAAAGCTAATCAGGGGCTGGAAAAATGGGAATATAATTAAGGCTGTTGACAGCTCTGTGTCATTAACCTCCCAGCTCTCAGGTGCCACACTGAACCACATCTGCAGCACATTCTGTATTACGGGCAGTTGGTTTCAGCTCTGGAAATGAATTTGGCTTTTAATGGCCCTGTGATGGCTCTGGGGCCGTGGCAGAGGGGAGGGGGTGATGCTCTGGGCTGGGCCCAGCTCAGCTCTCCCCCTGCTCCTCCATGGTAAACAACTGAGGCTTTTCTCATCCAGAGAAAATGAGGTTTTTCTGGGTAAAGGTTCAGGCTGGGGCAGTTCTGCTCAGTCCTGGTAATTAATTATTATCATTATTAGCAGCGTGGGCGTCTGCTTTGCCCTAGTGAAGGGATTCCTGCCTGTGTCCTGCTGTGGATCTGGTCCTGTGCAGCAGCCCTGCAGGGCTGATACCCAAACCACCTCCCTGCTCCGTGACTCAGTTTCCCACTGCCCCAAGGACTTGATCATCTTGGGATCTTTGGGAGTTGGTTTGGAGTTTGTCAAGGCAACCATGTCCATTCCTCTTGTAATTATGTCACTGAAGGAGGCTGTGACAGGGTCTGGAACCGCTCCCTTAAATCCATTTAGAGCACAGCTCTGCCATGGGCAGCACTGGTGGTGCAGCAAAGCTTTGCTTAATTTTTTTTTTTTTTTTTTAGAGTTATATAAGTTTTCCTTTTTAATTTTTTTCCCCCAGGATTTTAGCGCTGTGAAGGTTAAAAAGAGGGAAGCAGCTGTTCCCACGCCTCAAACACCTCGAGCCTTCAGCCGCTCCTGGGAGGAATCAGTGGGACAGCAGCGAGGGAGCGCTTGGGCTGCTGCCAAAATTTCTGCACGGAGCCTCTTATCTGGGGAATCTCGGAGCCCTTCCGCAAGGCATGTGTCACAGACAGGTACCCTGGGACACGGAAAGGGGAAAAGCATTTGCCTGGGCAGGAAAGCGGCTGCGTCACCGCCAGGAATAGCACCCCGGCATCCCGTGACCCGGCTGTGCTGCTCCAAAAAATGAGATAACGCCGGCTGAGCAGCGCGGGGACAGCGCGACAGCCGCGCACGGAGCCCGCGGGCGATGCGGGCACACGGGCAAAGCTCTGCGCTCTGCCTCCATGCCCAAAACACCTCCTGGACATGGTGAATGGAATAATCCCGGAGCTCCAGGGGGGTTTGCCATCCATCCATCCATCCTGGGCTGTCCCCGTGCTGGCATCTGCCGCCCCACGCTCTTCTCTAAGTGCGTCTCGCACTTTTCCCCGCAGCGTTCTCGGCTTCTGGGGTGTAAGACTCGGAGCCTTGGACAACAGCAAAACCAGTCGATTGTGTTCTCACCCTGTGTGTCTCGAAAGCCCCGGAGTGTGCCTGGTGCGAGCACAGCCAGGGGAGCGCAGGAGCTCATGATAAATTCCAAACAAAAGCACCATTATCCATATGGGACCTCGTGAGTGCTTCACATACCCCAGCAATTCCGAGCACTCCGCGGATGGTTCTTACTCGGTTTTAACTCGATTTCTTTGAGATGCAAATCAGAGGGATTATATTCAGAGGCTGCATCAGAAAGTCTTTAATCCAAATGGGCTATAAGATTTATTTAGAAGAGCCAAATGTCTTGTCTGGGACAGAAGCAACTGAGCTGAACTGAAACAGATGGACATAAAGGAAATTAAGCAACTCTAATGGTCTTATCCAGAGTTTGAAAGTATTTGGTTTTCCTAAAGCTCGAGCTCCTGGAAGCACGTGATGAGACAGGAAGCTCAGGTTTCACTTAAAAACAGGCTTTGCAGTTCACTGAGAAAAACAATAACCATGTTTTTATTCCTCCAGTGGACAGAACGAGGGCTGCCTTCCAAATCCTGACTCCTTGGGCTCGTGTTGTCAGGGGAAAATATATTGGATGGGAGTTTTGGAGTCCTCACTTGTACAGCAGCGTCATCATTTCAGCAGCCTGGATTCGGGATTTTGGGAAAGCTGATGCTGGCAATAGGGATCCCAGGGAGTTTATTAACTTATAGAGGGAAAATCCATCTCTTGAGTCTGCTGAGGGTTTGTCCCTTGAAATGTTCTGCTGCTTCTGGTGGTGATTTTTAGGTGTCACCTAAGGCACAGGTGACACCAGCACAGCCAAGGTGACCTCCAGCAGTGCTGGAGGCAGCAAACCCAGAGTGCACATTTTGGATAAACCACTGGGCTGGAAACCTGGACAGCTCAGGCTGTCCCCCAGGATCGTGTGTGTCTCCACCTCTGCTGAGCTCAGGAGATTTTCAGCTGGCAGAAAAGCCTTCCCTGGAATGTTTGGATATATTTGGCTCTGGATAGACTGCACAGACAGCAGAGCAGATATGAGGACACGCTCCCTGCCACCCCACCAGGGCATTTCTGGTGGTAAAGATGATTTCTCTTGGGGAAAAAAGTTGAGATTTGAGTTGGTTCTACCACCTGCAGCTTTTAGGTGCTAAATAATGACAAGACAATTCTTTATACTTCTTGACCACTGGCCAGGAGATCCCACGGACAGTCTCAACCAGAGAAATGCTTTTGCAGCTGAAACTTCTGATAAAAACTGGGAGAAGTCTTTCTGTTCTCAACCCAAAGCCATCCCCTACTTGGCTTTCCCAGGAAGCATGCAAAGCAGGGACACTTCTTGTGTTTGTGCATTTTCTATCCTTCACCCCACTGCATTTGCTAGTGGGTTAAATAAAAGGTGAGAGAACTGGGGACAAGGAGAGGGAGAGAGTGTGAGAAGGAGCTCATCCATTACTATGCCGTGCACAATGCAGGAGGTCTTGGCCTCCTGGTTTGAGTGCTTATTCCCCATAAAATACATCTGAGAGAAATCAATACAAGAAGCATGCCAGAACTTAAATCAAAGCACAAGGAAGCAGCGCTTGGCGGATGGAATGACCTTGCAGAGAGCTGTCAAAACTGAGGCCTCAGCCCTGTTGAGCACAGAACATGCCAGGAAAAAACCCTGGAGTGAGGGCTTGAGGCTGGCATGTGCTGCCTTGGCATGGCTTTCACTGTGATCTCTGCACATGGGTGAGAGAGGCTGGTTGTGAGCTGGATAAAGGCACAAGGGCAAAGTGCCAGGAGGCTCCTGGGGCAGCCTGCAGAGCTGCTGAGCTCTGTGCCACCCCTTTGGGCTCCTCAGGTACCTCAGAGATAGCGAGGCAGGGATGGAAGCCAGATTGGAGGTACAGAAAATGCTCCCCACAACCTTGGCTGTGCATGACCTTGCCCCTGGGGTCCCTGAGCAGGCGTCCAGCTCCACCAGCTCCACGTCCTGCCGAGCTCAGCAGAGGATGGAGAGCTGTGCCCAGCATCCAGGTCCCCTCCTGCCTCCCAGTGGGATCAGGCAGGTGCCTGACCTTGGTGGCAGGTCACAGCGCCGTGCCACAGACATCATAAATCTACAGAGGTTTGCTGCAGCCAGGCTCCACCTCTGCAGACCGCGGGGCACATGTTCCCATGCTGGGAAATCTGACCCCTCGGTAGCCTGAGAGACAGGAGAAGCCTGGGTTTGGTGTTTTGAATAAGTGGCTTTTTATCTGAAATCCCTTTGGGAGCATGAGCTCAGTAACCAATGAAATTATATCTGTTGTTTCAAGCAGTGAAGAAAACTTGGCTTGATGTTTATTGAGATTTATGGCTTCCCTTGAGCTTAATTGTCTTTGGGAGCCCTGGATCTTTTTAACGGTTCAGCTAAGTGGTACTAAGAAGGATGGTAATGGTTTGAGCAGTCTGCCCCCTTAGCATATCTCTTTCTCTCACACGATTTGCTGATATTTGGGAAATATAGCTGATACCCTCCCTTCCTGAGGTCACAGCTCTTCGCTGGTGTGAAACTCCAAGAGGCTGAACCAGGTGTGAAAAGCTCCCAGTGAGTGTTGGCTCGGCGAGGTGCTGACTTCCATCAGCAGGGCTGTGCTCTGGGGAGCAGGGCAGGAGGAGGAGGATGGGTCTGTGCCCCACTGGGGAGGGTCACCTGCTCCCCCTGCTTTGTCACCCCTCCTGGATGCTGGGATTTATCTTCCTGGTCTCCATCAGCCTGGGGGTTTGGTGTAGATGCTTCTCTGCTCCTCAGCCATGGTGGCTTTTGCATTCTCTCTGCTGGGGGCTCTGGGCTGAATGCAGCTTAGGCTGCTCCTGCCTAAGCCCAGCATCAATTGCTGAGCCTCCAAGAGCTCCTCCAGTGGGGTTGGGTGTTGGGATCAACCTATGGAATTGCCACAGGGAGAACACCCCTCCTTTTTGTTCCTTGAACTGGTTAGTGCCCATCTGGGCTGCAGGGAAGGATTCTCCAGCCCGGTGCTCATCCCACAGAGACACAACTCGGTGCTGCCTGGCTGGGGCTGGTCCCTCAGTGGAGCATCCTCAGCTCTGCAGGGCCCTGATGAGGAGCTGGAAAACATCACCCTTCACACGTAATTATTCCTCACCTCTGGAGCGTTTTCATCCCTTATTGGAGCAACCCCAGGATTTGTCACCTCTCCCCAGGCACCCACCAGAGCCTGTCAGGGTGGGGAGTGACCTTCACCCGTTTCCTCAGCTCCCCAGGGTGCTGTGGTCACTCAGCTGGGCGCTGGTGGCCGTGCTGTCCAGCCAAGGTAATTACAACAGCTCGTTATGGTTCAGCAGGCACCTTCATTAATAACCCTCAGGTTTCAGAGGTGCCTAACTGAGCCATTGGAAACCACGTCTGGCTGAGCTCTGCAGCGTGTCTAAGCTTTCAGCTCATCTCCCCTGCCTGAGCGGTTTAGGATGGGCAGTAAACAAAGTCTGTTTTGTTGGGTTTCGTGTGCTTTAAGGCAAAGAAAGCAAACACAGGCTGATCTCTGTGCAGAGCTGGGGCTGACAGCCCCTTCCCAGCTCATGCCAGTGGGTTTTTATCTCTGCTGTGGTTCCAGAAGCAGTGTGGGGATGTTCTCCCTCCTGTGTGTGCAATGCTGGCTCCTGGCACTGTCAGGGTGTTGTTACTCTCCTGTGGCACCTCTAAATTCAATGGAGTTTAGATGATCATGCTGGATGTGGGGATATCTTGGACTGTGTTCCCTCTCCTAATAACTTTTGGAGCCGTTTAGGACAAAGCCCCTAAAAAGTTCCACTCTCAGGGAGAAGAGCCTCACCCTGGTGACATTATCAGTGTGGCCCTTGCAGAGCTGCAGGATTCTGCTCTGCCCACACATCTTTGAAGCTGGGATGGGCTCCCCGGGCTGGCTGTGGGCTTGGAGCTCCTTCCATGCACCTGGGTGACCAAACCAACCCAAAACCCACCACACCTTCAGGGTCTGATCCTTTTTCCACAGCCCAGCCTGGTGTGTGGGAGGATGAAGTGCCACAGTGGAGGGAAGGATGGGGCTGAACTCCATGGGGGTGTGAAGGGATGAGTTGGGGGATCAAAGGGAGCAGGGAGACAAATCTCCAAGCAGCCACACCCATCCATAAAACATCCCCTCCGCCAAGCCACGTCCTGCCACAGCTGGAGACAGCAGGGCATGGGGTGAGCAGGGACCACCTGAGCATTGCCCAGGTGCTGAGGGTTCTTCCCACCCTGAGGAGTTGAGGAGGAGGTGGCAGCTCTGGCTGGGGGCTGCTGGTGGAGTTTGTGAGAGCCCTGAACAAAGACCACACACGGGAGGCTCGGGAGAGCGAGGTGTCTCAGACCTTGAGGGTATGAGGCAAAAATGCCTCTGTGCCTGACTCACCTGCTGTGTGCTAACACTGACTCATAATTACTGATTTCGATTCAGACAAAAGATTTATCTGCACTGAAACATATGGAAAATGCGAGTGGAAGCTGGTAGTGGAAAGAGGAGGCTGGGCTGCTGCCTGGCCCCGTGTAAGGCTTGGGCAGTGCCCAATGGACTGGACCAGCTCCCCCACCCCAATTTACGTGTCCCCAAAGCTGGAGGGAGTCTGATCACCTTCATCCCTGCCCACTCTGGAGGGAACTCTGCTTGCAGAAGGTGACTTTAGCAGCAAGGACCTTTTTTCTGCAGGCTGGGTGGATCCCAGCTCAGTTTTCCTCAGCACTGGGGGTACCCTGCTGCCCCAGGAACTGAGCCTGACCCTTTTTCCTGCAGGAAGGCAGCTGTGGGGATGAAGATGTCTCTCAGGCAGCAGCACATTGGCCCTGGCAGTGTTTGCACAGAACCTGCACCCCAGCACAATGTGTGCAGCACAGCGAGCCCGTCACGGCCAGCACGCTCCAAAAACCTCCCACAGACAGGCACGAGCAGCAACAGCCCCCAAGAGAGGGGTGGATTAAACCAGAGCAGAGCTTTGTCCTACAAACCCCTCAGCTCCTGCCTGGTGCTGTCCCAGCAGGGCTGTGCCACCTCCTGCCCTGCCTGTGCCACCTTTCCCTCCCTGCTGCTCAGCGCTGCTGGATGCTAAGTGGAAATTTCCCCCTGTGCCAAGTGTTAAATACTTATCAAGCTAATGCAGCGTCTTTGGAGGTGTGTACAAGAGACAACATGTTCCCCTAATTAACGAGCAGCTGGGCTTGGCACCGGGCTCTGCTGCAGCTGCTCCCGGCGCCTTTCCCAGGCTCTGCCTCCTCCACACCACGGCAGGGGCACAACCTGGACCTGCAGGGTCCTCCCAAACCTTGGAGAGCAGGGCTGTAGTTACCAGCCCAAGAGCTGGGGACTGTTTCTGGGCTAGATTAGGTGACTGGGATCAGTGAGAAGTTTTGGGGTGCACTGACTGGGACAACTTTAGGGAAATGTGCTGCTGGAGGAAGATGAGCAGCCAGGAGTCCGTGGTTTGAGTGCTGGATTGTCCCTCTCTGTTGGTGTGGCAGCAGCAGCTCCCTTGGTTGGCTTTGCTGCAGGAATTGTGCTTGGGCAGAGGTGGCCAAGTGTCACTGGGGTTGGTGTGACAGCTCCAGGGAATGGGACACTTCTGGGGGTGTCAGTTCTGGAAGGAGAGAGGGGCTGGGATGGGTTTGCAAGGCCAGCCTTGGGCACAAGGCTGCAGAGCAGGATTGGGTGGTGGGAACCATGTGCAGAGTTTCTCATCTGGTTCACTGCACCTTCCCAGGGCCCAGCCCCTTTTATCTGGACCACTATGGATCAGATCAGCTCACTCCTCCATGTGCCCACTCAGCCCCAAGCACAGCTGCTGCACAAATCCTTTCACATCGCCTTGAGCTCCCTAACTCCAACCCCAGAGAAGTCATCTCAGCAGTAGATGTTTGTATCATGACCTACATTGCTATTGGGTTTTAAATATAATCTTTTTTCCCTGTGCCATATACCAGCTTCCCACATGCAAATTGCTCTGAGTGAACCATTTATCTAGAAAATAAAGGTTATGTTCTCAAAAGGCATTTAGTTCCCTTTCTGAATGATTGAGCGAGTTTTCTGCTGAGAAAACAAAGGTCTTTAGCACAGTCCAAGCCAATGACAGGGAAAAAGGTTCAGGTAAAACCCCTCCATTTATTTAACAGCTCCCCCTTCCTCATTCATATTTACAAGATAAAAGGGGCTCCATCAACCCATTAAAGTTAAAATATGTGTCCTGTCTTCAAGGAAAGCAAATCCCATCTGGCATCCCTGGAGGAATATAACCTTAACTTCAGCTTAATGCCACATTAGGGTATCTTACAGATTCTGCCTGAGATTTACCTGCCTTAAAGGGAGATTTATTTCTGGAGCAAACAGGCTCATGTGACAAATCTTCCCCCAGCAACTTTGAAAAGAAGGTGAATTTTAGACTCTCTGGTTCCCTGCTGTCTGCCCAGTGGTGAAGGGGTCGGTGACACTCAGGGATCTCTGGTTCTTGACAGGGGATCCACTGCCAGGCTCCATCCCCTGTCCTGGGAGCTGTGGGGTGGATCCCTGGGGGCTCCAGGTGCTTGCCCTTACCTGGGAAATCAATTTTCTGCACCCCCATGCCAATGCTGAACCTCATGCTGGATATACCCAGGTGACTTCCTCACAGATATTAACTAAAAATGGCTTGGGATGGAAATCTCAGCCTCCCCTGGTCTTTCAAAGGGTTTTCAAGGCTGTGGGGTCATGGGGATCAGAGAGCTGTGCTGCTTATCCGAGTGGAAATTATTCAGAGTTACCTGGAGGCACACTTTGGTAGCCATCAGTTCATTATTATTGCTAGTTTTACTGATATTCATAAAAATTATGAAGGCTTTTCTAAAGGCCAAATGGATCAGAAAGCCTTTTAAGTGTATAATATTCTTTTCAAAAGTCATGGGTCTAAAATAAGAGGAGTCTGTGCGGGGTTTCCCCTTTACCTACACCTTGGATTGCAGCTGCAACCCTTCCTCCAGACTTTGCTCCTCAACAAGCACAAAAATCCGAGGGGTACCCTGATAAAAGGGTGGATTTTGAACAGATGCTGCTCCTGGCTGGGGGTTTGGAGCAGAGAATGTCCCCTGTCCCCAGCCTCAGATCCTGGGGTGTTGATGTGCACCCTGCTCAGCCTGAGAACGTGAGGACAAGTCAGCTGCAGGTGGGTGAAACCTATCTCCTCTCTACTCAACTGGCCTGCCTGACTGGTTCCTTTATGATTATTTTTTATTCTGTCTCCAGTTAGGCAATACAGTTGCCTGTTAGAAATATCGCCCTGGGCTGCCAGCTCAGCTGAGGAGAAAATGGGGTGTGTGTTACTGAGGGAGGATGGGGATCACCCCCTCTGCCTCCCCGGGGTGGGCACCTCTCCCCTTCCCCTCTACCACTCACCAGGAGCATCTTCAGCAGGGAATTTTCTCAAGGGTCCCCTCCTGACCCCTCCCACAGCTCTCTGGAGGTTGTTTGACAGAGTGGGTGAATTTGAGCCCAGCCTGTAGTTTGGGATCATTAACCATCAAGGTGCCCCTGGGAAGAAGCAAAAAAGTATTTGGGAAAATTTGTTAACAGACTCTAATGACTTAATAATGCCTGTTGGAGGGAGCCTGGCAGGTTATGTGAATGTCAGGTTTCCCTGCTCTGCCCAGAGCTGGCTCCTGGTTATGTAATGGGGGGTGTGACCTCCAAAAAGGGGGAAAAGGGAAGACAAAGGATGGGATGAACACAGGGATAGGTATTAGCCCCGAGCCTCATCAGCCTGGGCACAGCTGGGCTTGGAGGGGCCAGGGCAGCTCCCACACTCAGCTCCTGGCATGGCCAGGGGTGGATCAGGGTCCTCCAGCATTCCCTGGATGTGCCAGCACAAGCACCCGAGACCCCAAATGACACGAGGGGGTGATGCTGGAGCTGTGCTGCAGAGGAACAGAGGGCACAGGGCAGACACAGCCCTGAGCAGGCTCTGGCACAGCACCAGGCTGATCCCTCTGTCAGATGAAGGCTCTGGTTGTCACCCCAGCTCTCCAGGTCAGTGTCCCTGCTGTGGTTCCTGATCTGGGGACACAGGACACACAGCTGCTCAGGGCTCTGCTCCGTGCCCCTCAGAGGTGGTGACTTGAGGTAGCTCTGAGCATCCACCTGAGCTCACAGCAAGAACTGGACAGGGGATGTGGTTCCTAGAAGCTTTGACTCCTCTGGCTGGCCAGAATGGGAGTGCTGTCCCGTTTTGGGCTGTTGGAAATGTCTCCATTTGCCTGGCTCAGCGTGCCCGGGTCTGAGCCAGGCTCATGCTTTGCTGGGTCTTGAAGAAGGGGAAAATCCAGAACTGTAGAGCTGTGCCACGGTTTCAAGCACGCTTTGCATCACCTGTGGCACCGGGATGGCCTGTCCTGGAGGTGACATCCTGCAAGCTGAAGCAAACCAGGAGGGTGCTGCGCTCCGCATCCCGCAGGGGCATCACCGCCTCCTTCCCCATGGCAGCCAACACTCCCGGGGCTCCCGCTGCTCAGGCTCGGGCTTGCCTGCCATCAATAGCGCTCCGACAAGCCCAGTCGCAGACGTAGCTCGGGGCCAAGTCTCGGGGCAGGCGGGAGGATCGGCCCGGCCCGGCTCGGCTCGGCTCGGCTCCAGCCGGGCTGCGGGAGCTGCGGGCACCGCTCCGTGCCAGCCCCGCTCTGTGCCAGCCCGGCTCTGCCAGCCCGGGGCTTTTCTTCCGCACCCGCGGCCACTTTGAACCCGGCCCTAGCCCAGAGATGCCGGAGATGCTGGAGAAAACGTGGGGGAGCCGTGCTGCCGCTGCCCAGCCCGTGTTTTTATTTTTGCGCATCCCACGGGAGATGCGCCTCCCGGCAGTGCGGGCATCCTGGGATCTTAACACAGCTGCACTTCCAAGCGGGATGTTCTACTCCCTTCTGCTTTTTTTTGGTCGAATTCCCCACAAGAAAAGTGGGGAGGATGCAGAGAGGGGTGGCCCTGGGTGCTCCCTGCAGAATTTTCCTGAGAGGGAGAATGGGGAATGCAGGCGGCTCCAGGAGAGCGTGAAACACACTCCTTCGGAAAAAAAAAAAAAAAAAAAAAAAAAAAAAAAGAATGGCGGCCACAAAAAAAAAAAAAAAAAGAAAAAAAAGCAAAAATGAAAAGGCTTCTGAAGCTTAAGGCTGGATATTTATACACTTGACATAAAGGATATTTCTGCATTGAAGTAATAAGCGTGACTCAGTAAACCAATGGGGAAAGGGTGTTCCCTTTGCAGCAAAACCTCAAAAGATCAAAGAACTCCATGAACAGTTTAACATTTCGAATGTTAAAGGAATTGGGTTCCCCTCCCTCTCCCCTTCACCCCTCCTTCAAGTTTTGAAAAATAAATGGTTTGATCTTAGGAAGGGAATGTCTCAGCAGCTCGGGGGGTGTGTGGTGCTGGCTGGGCTGGAGCACCAAGGTCATGGCACGTGTGTCCAGACCTGGCTCCCTGCTCAGGACGGGGACAGGCCTTGGGGTTTCCCATTCCACAGCTGAGCTCATGCTGGATGGAAACTGCCTTTTCCCAGATTTCACTGTGCTCTTCCCTCGGGCGAAGCAAATGCTGGTATTTTGTGGGTATGTCCAGCAGTGGGGAGATGTTATGGGCTGGTTCCAGCAGCCAGCAGCAGGAACTGCTGCTCCAGTGGTAATTCCACAGTGGAGGGATCCAGCCTTGGACACACGTGCTTCCCTGGGATCGATAGGCTGGAGTAATATATTGCACTGAGATAACAAATCACTTAGCTTATTGGGTCTTAATTAAGCCTCCTTTATCTCCATGACAGCCACACACACCTGGGCTGTGGCCCCAGCAAGCCGTGGCCGTGGGGACCCCGTGCTGGAGCCGGGGGATTGATGAGGCTCTGCTGGGTGGAATTACCTCATTGTGCTGGTGGCACTTGGGGCCATCCATCTCCTCCTGGCTCCCCCTGTCCCCATCCCACACCCAGAGCACCGAGCACTGCCCTGCTCCCCGGAGCCCCAGGGCTGGGACACGGCCAGGGGACACCCCCAGGGTGTGAGGAGCTGGGGGAATTGCCCTGTTTAGCCCTGTGGGTAATGGATACAGTTGTTGGAGTCCCTGACAGCCCCAAATGCAGACCTACATCACCATAATGCATTGTCAGGCTGCGAGCTCGGCGCGGCCCCCGAGATGAATGAATGCAATATCTGCGTGTGCGAGGGCAAGGAAGGAGGCAGGGAAGGGAAGGGGGCTCTGCTGCTGCCTCTGGGCTCCAGGCAGAGCTGCTCTGTGAGGCTGGGGAAGAAAAGGCATTTTTTATTCGTGAGGCAGAGGCTGAGGGTGTCTGGTCCCCGCCTGTGACACACGGAATGCTCCTGTGATGAGTTCATCTGGCACTGGAGCAATCTTGCCCCCACGTTGCTGCCAGCTGAGGCAACAGGGCAATTTACTGTGCTGGGGCCAGACACATCAACCCCAATTTCAGCTCATGTAACCCCAGGATGGAGGGGAACCATCCAGACCTGAGAGGCAGTGTGTGCTCACAGCAGGAACGAGGCACGGGCTGCATTCAGTCATTGGAAAGTAGGACAGCTCTTACTCTGAAGTCTGACTGCTGCTGCACTGACTTGGAGTGAAATAATGAGGGCTGGGAGTTGCAGGAGGATCACAGCTGAGCAGCAGGACCCTCTCTTTCTGCAGCATCACCCTTAGCTGGGTTCTTAAATCCTCTTCTGAACTGGGCTCGTCCTTCCTGGCAGGCACAGCACAGCTGGAAGCATCTCTGCTTTGCACCCTGGCACTGGGGCATGCTGGTAAAGGCATTTCCACACCAAAACCAGCTGGAAATGACACAGATATTCCCAATATTCAGGCCACACTGTGGTCACAGGTTGATTTTGTGACTATGGGAAAAATTGCTTCGGATTTCTCCCTTTCCCAGCTTAGGATGTGTCACTGGAATAGGAAACTGGTCACAGCACCCAGATGATGCTCTTGGTTGTGTGGATCAGTCCTGGAGCTGGACTTGATGATCCTCGGGGATCCCTTCCAGCCTGAGGTGCTCTGTGAAACAGCAGTGGCCATATCCACCCTCTCCCAATAATTTCTGACACTTCCAAGAGCAGTTGCAAGGTGCAGAGTGGGGACTGCTCTCTGACAAGGCAGACACCACGTTTGCAAATAGTCACTTAAGGCAAGAAAAGAATGTTCTGAGCTGAAGGACGAGGAGCCAATAATTCATTTGAGTGCTAAACAAAGTCCAAAGTACTCACATTACACCAAATCCAACCGAAGGACAACACCCTTCTCCTGTTCCTGAGTTTTCATGGCTATTTATTTACAGGTTTTTGGATGAAAGTTGATATAGGAATGGCCAAATCCTGTGAGCTGTGGGTAAAACCTTCCCTTGCAGACTGGTTCAGTGATGTTATTAAAGCCTTACCCATGATAGAAGGTTGTTCCTGATCTCTGGCATCAGGAAGGACAGAATTCCCCTCCATGCAGTGGGATGTTGGAGTCTGGGCTCTGCTCATGGATTTATCCAGAGACCAAAGAGCAGCTTTGGGGTGTGATGGGCAGGGCTCAGGAGGGATCAGCTCAAACAACAGGATTAGCACTGATGCCCAAAGTGATGCCATTTGGCCCAGCAAAAACCCCTCACACCGAGGCACAGGTGTCTCTTATCTCTGCACACATTTCCCAGCACCATGAATAACTGAGCAACACCTTCAGCTGTCACACCAGGCACGTGGCCACTGCGTCATTTTTGGCTCTCCCTCTCCTCCCCACCAAACTCCCCAGCTCTCCCTGAGCACAGGGTGCTGCCAGAGAGCTCCAGCTCTGCTTTTTCTCTTGGCTGGGGTTGTTGTTCTGAGTGTTTTCCCTCCAGCTCAGGCCAGAGCCCGTCTCCATGGCTGATATACGATGCCCTTGTAATCTCCAGTGACATAAATTTCACTCCTGTTTGTGTCCCCGTGTCACATCCTTCTTGTGCCGTGTCTGTTATTGTGTCAGGCCTTGCTCTGGTGTTTCAGCATTTTCCCTTGTTTGTCTTCTTCACCTGAGGAACTCCATTATGGGATGTAACAGCTTTAATAGCTTGTAAATGGGAGACTGGAGATTTTATGCTTCAGGGAGTACCAGTCATGGCAGTCACTGTTCAGGAGCAGCCTTTGCCAGTTTTTAGTACCTAAACTGGCATTTTCATCCAACTTTAATTTAAAAAAAGGGGGAAAATAGCTTTTTTAAAGTTGTCAGTCCTTACTAGAGGTGAGGTTTGTCCCTGCTGGGATTTGGAGACGGAAGCTGGGACAGACTGGCGTGACTGGGAGCGAATGGTGCCTCCTCTCCACGCCCAGCCCCAGTGCTGGGTTTGTCCCTGTCACCTGCACTGATCAGCCCTGAACCAGAGCTCCAGCTTTACCACTCTCTCCCCAAACCCTGCCCTGTGCTGGTGGAGCTGGAGCCCAGGCTTGGCCTCTGGCAGTGGCTGTTTGACTTTCCCTCATCAGCACCGAGCAGCGCGCGCTGCAACCAGGATCTAATTAAGCTGGCTAATCTGAAGGAGGTACTACATCTCCATGGAAAACTGCTTCAGTTTGGCTTCTCTGAATAATAAACAAAGCACTTGGGCAGATGATAGGGTATTTAAGTGTTTACTCTTCAGAGCATTAAGTGCTAAATTTGTTTTTAGCTCCCCTATGAAAAGCCCTGGCAGAGTGAAAGCACACAAGGGTCTCAGCCATCCCTCGCAGTTTTCCTGCACTCCTGCTGTGGCCAGGGGAGAGCTTGGCTTTCAGCAGCACCAACCTTGAGGATCACAGGTTTAATGTGCTGGCAAGGAGCAGGGATAAGGCAGAACCAAGCCCCAGCTCCATCCATGGGGATGCTGTGTGCAGAGCCAGCCCAGGCAGGGGGCTGTCTTCAGTTACTCCAAACTGCCACGGCCATCCTCTTCTTTATTTAATCCATTCCATCCATCACTTAGTGTAATAAATTCCCTAAATGGAAAAGATAGAGACAAAAACCTCACAGTGAGCCAGAGCACAGAGCTCATTTCTCCTGCTTCCTTCTCCTTACTGTGACAAGGCTCTTTTGGCAGCTGGGGCTTGGGATGAAGGACCTGGAGAAGGAAAGGGAAGGAAAAAGGGCACTGGGATGGCTCTGGGCAACCTCAGGAGAGGTTGTTCCAGCCCACGTGGGGCTGAGATGGGATGTGCTGGTCACATCTGGCCACTGCTGCCCAAAGACCACGGCAGGGAGGCCTTGGGGGCTGAACTCGCTATAGAAAGGGAGCACAAAACCAACAAAACAACTTTCCATTTCTAAAGCTTGAAGGGGTTTGCACCCTGCCATGCCAGGACAAAGGGAGAATTAGCAGCCAGCAAAGAGAAAAACAGCACAAAGCCACATCAGAGTGTCAAGAAGCCAAAAAGCCTTTTCCCTTTTTTCCTCCTCAATGCCCAGGTCCAGCTTTGAGGGCTCTCGTTGTGGATGCGGAGCCGATGCGGTTCAGCTCTGCAGCACTTTGCATTCATCTGCCTGTGCCTGGGCTCAGCTCTCCCCACTGCTGCTTCAGCTGTGAATTTTTAAACCAATTTTGACACATCAAAACCGATGCAGGATGACTCAGAATTTTTCAGACAGAACTTTCTCCTTGCAGCAGGGGAAGGAGGGGGCGCGTGCATATTTAGCAGCAGCCGCCTCCTTTTAAATCGACCTTTTTTCTGCTTTTTTTATTTTTTTTTTCCAGAAGAATATTATGGTTCAGGCAAATTTGGGATGTGTCTGAACATGCTTCCCGTCCACATCATGGATTCAATTACGGCGCAACACTTTGCAGATTTCTGTTAAATTTTAACTCGTTTCACATGGGTTGGGTGAACTTTGCCTGACATTTGGAAGCAGGCAACTTGTGTCATCAGGTTACACTCACACTTATCTCTGCAAACATATCCTTGTACCCAGCCCAACACCAGCACAGCCCTGGATGGCATTAATTGGAGCTGAAATGTGCTTTCCTGCGGGGTTTGGCTGCTGCCAGCTCAGGTGTCACCCTGTCCCCTCACTGCTGGCCGTGTGTGGACACAAATTGTGGGGATGTTGTCTTGCTGGGAGGTTTTGGTGAAGGGCAGAGGTGGAGCTATGAGAAGAGGAAGGTTTTGAGATAATCCTGCTCCTTGCCAGCCTCCAATTTGTGGGCAAAGACAAAGGGGTGCAGCTGGTGACCCCAAAACTTGGACAGTCCCATGGGTCCATGGCAGAGCAGTGCAGAAGAGATTCTCTCCTGTCCCCAAAACCAGGCAGGGCCAGTGTGCCTGGGTCAAGATCAACCTGTGATCAACAGTGGAGAAAAGCTTCCCTCCTGTCCCCAAAGCTTCTCTCCTGTCCCCAAAGCCTCTCTCCTGTCCCCAAAGCCAGGCAGGGCCAGCGTGCCTGGGTCAAGATCAACCTGGCCATTCCCTGCTCTCCTCCACTGCACCATGGAAACCCAGTGCTGACATCTCCTTTGAAAACCCAGGTCTGATCAAAGCCTGGCTGCTCTCCTGGTGCCAGGCATCCGCAGGGGGAAGAGGGAAATATTAAAACCCCAAGATCAGTCGGTGGCTGGTTCTTACTCCAGCTCCAAGTGACCGGCAGGGCTGATCAAAGGCCTCACCACTGTTGTTTTAAAGGTGACATTAACATTTAAGGAGCTTTTGAAAGCCCTGGCTTGCAATAAAAGGCCAGACACTCAGTCACAGAGCAACTCAAACGCAAGTTTAATGATAATGAAACAGCCTTTTGTTCTTAAGCTCAAAGAAGAACCACAAACCTATTTATAGTGTTTATAATAAGGGCTGTGAAGCCTTTTACACACAATCCAGCAAACCAATACCTGCAAGTTACCCAAGGATCCTGAGAGTGTGCAGAGAGATTTTGTGCATCCCCTTGGCTTCCAGGCACAACTGCCACTCTTCCTTCCAGGCAGTGCTGCCAGGCTTTGGCACTGGGTGTGATGCCAGCCTGGGATCCATGAGTGTCCCAGCCAGGGTGGCATGGCATGGCACTGTGCAGTGGGCACAGCATGGCTCGGCATGGCACATTTTGGCACAGCCCTGCTGCTCATCCCATTCAGGGCATGTTCCCACAGCTGCATTTTGGTCCCCTTTGGCACATCAGGCACCAAATCTGGGTTTTACACCAGCTGAAATCACCCCTCTCCCCTGTCTGCACCCACCCAATCTCCCCGTGGATGCTCCTGGTGCAGAGCAGACCCAGTGGCTGGGGCTGCAGATCCCCTCTGCTCTTGGAGCTGCATCTCCAGGCACATTTGGCAGCGTGGTGCAGGCAGCCACGGGGTGCTGGGGGCTCAGTGCTCACAGCCACCAGCCTTCTGCCACCACCTGGGTTATAAATAGCCTGGAAATGGGATCCGAGCAGATAGGAGCCACGGCTGGGTAAGAAAATCCTCCTCTCCCTGCACTGGTTCTGGCTGTTTTGTCTCTCACTCTGAAGCTCTTTGCTTTATGGCTCCCAGCCCTGTGCCAGCTCCTGTGCTTCACCTCGGAGCTCCAGCCTGGGCAGTGCTGGTCCTTCCTTGTCCCATGCCATTGGAAATATCCAGCAATTCCCTCATCCTGCAAAGTCCTGGAGAGCCTCTGCTCCACTGTACAGACATGTTTTTATGACAGTGTGTTACATCAAAGATCTTTTTTTACGCCTCCTCACCCTCCTAGATGTGGTAAATAGTGCTGGGTCCTGATCACATGCATTCCCTGAGCAGGGAAAGAGCTGGAGAGCCAAGCAGGAGAGAAAGGTTTGTTCCTTTAGTTCAGGGAAAGAGCTGGAGAGCCAAGCAGGAGCAGGAGAGAAAGGTTTGTTCCTTTGGTTCAGGGAAAGAGCTGGAGAGCCAAGCAGGAGCAGGAGAGAAAGGTTTGTTCATTTGGTTCCTCAAGGGCTCAGGCCTGGCAGGTCAGAGGTTTCAGAAAAAGGAAAAGTGGAGGATCAATATCCTGCCATGCTGCCCCAAACCCTTCCTGCCCACAGCATTGTCCGAGGTGAAATTCCCTCTCCTGCCTCTTGCAGTGGTGGCCCAGGATTATTATTTCTGTTTTCCAGAGGGAGGAGGAGGCATTGCAGACCATCCAAGACCTTGCTCTGTACTCTGTGTCCTGCACCTGGATGAAAGCTCCCTGAGCTGGGATGCTCTCAGGTCTGGGATGCTCTCAGGTCTGGGATGCTCTCAGGTCTGGGATACTCTTAGATCTGGGATGCTCTCAGGTCTGGGATACTCTCATTTCTGGGATGCTCTCAGGTCTGGGATATTTTCAGGTCTGGGATATTCTCAGGTCTGGGATACTCTCAGAGCTGGGATACTCTCAAATCTGGGATGCTCTCAGGTCTGGGATGCTCTCAGGTCTGGGATATTTTCAGGTCTGAGATACTCTCATTTCTGGGATGCTCTCAGCATGCTGGTCATTGTCTCAGAGCCCAAGCTGAGACCCAGGATCTCTCCTTTGATTTCTGAGGGCATGGATATCCAAATAAATTAGCAATGGGAATGTGAGGGGGTGGGGGAGGCAGGCAAGGCTGGAGAGCTGGAAGTGACCCGGACCCAGGGAACAGATGCAACTCATAACGTTAATGAGGGGTTTTCCCCTCCCCAAAGGCACTGCACTCTTGAGAACGGGGTTTTTTCTATCCCATGGCAACACCAAGCAGGGAAAAAATGGGCCTGGCTTTTATTTCATTTTTTTGTCCTTTACAGGAATCGCAGGCAAACAAAAGCCCTGAACAGATTTATCATTTTTCTTTCTCCCCCACCCCCTCCTTTTCTTTCCTTTTATATTTTTTTAAAATAGGGTTAGAACAAGATGGATGGTTCCCCAGGCCCAGGGAATGAGCAGATCGAGGCAACCCTGTCGTCTCTGGCATCCCATTAAGCCAGGCTCTGCGAGGAGGCCGCCCTAGGACTTATTAAATTTGCCCCAGCCCAGACCCCAAACCCCATCCCCAGCATGGGGCTGCCCCAGCTCAGCCACCTGAGTCCCACCTCACCTCCCACCTCCAGCACCTCTCCTGCATCCCCCCAGAGCATCCCCAGCCCTGCTCTCACCCCCCAGCAGCTCAGGAAACAGCTCCATCCATTCTTGTCAGCCGAGGCCGATTCGTCACCGCCGGGGTGACAAGTGCTTGTATGGCTCTGTCAGCCTGGCCTGGGCCCCCTGCAGCAAAGCCAAGGGTCCCCCCAGGGAGGGGGCTGGGGGCAGTGGAGGGGGGCACGGCCAGCCCCGACCTACCCCTGACCCAGGGGCTGCTGTGGCTGGAGAAACACAGCCATGGAGGGGCAGCACAAAGGGGAAAAAAGGGAAAATAAGGGGGTAGGGAGACAATCTGAGCCCTCCCAGGACTGCATGGGGCAGGCTGAGCCAGTGGGCAGGCAGGGAAGATTCTCTTCATCCCCATCCCCATCCCATCCTAATATTCATCCTCCTTCCATTCTCATCTTCATCCTCATCCCCATCCCATCCTAATACTCATCCTCCTCCCATTCTCATCTTCATCCCCATCCCCATCCCATCCTAATACTCATCCTCCTCCCATTCTCATCTTCATCCCCATCCCATCCTAATACTCATCCTCCTCCCATTCTCATCTTCGTCTTCATCCCACTCCCTTCCTCATCCCCATCCCCATCCCCATCCCCATCCCCATCCCCATCCCCATTCCCATCCCATTCCCATCCCATCCCATCCCATCCCATCCCATCCCATCCCACCCCACCCCATCCCATCCCCTTTAATACTTACCAAGGTTTTAAAACCCTTCCGCAGCCGGAGTTTGCTCTCGGTGATAAATTTGAATAGCTGATAAATTATGGACAGCCCAGGGTGTGTGTGTGTGTCTGGGAGCAAGGGCTGGCCCCACATTGCTGCTCGGTGCTGTAAAGCTGTGCTGGCATTCCTGGGAGCTGGATCTGGCATCAGCTCACATCCCAAAGCTGCCTCACACCTCCCAGAAATCAGGAATCACAGGGTGGAGTTACAGGGGAGCAGAGCAGTGCCCAGCACCTCTGTGCTCATGTATATGGCCAGAGATATATGGGTATATGGATATATATAGTCAGGGATATAAGGATATAGGGATATATGGATATATGTATATATGGGTATGTGGATATATGGATATATATAAACAGGGATATATAGATATATGGATTTAAATAAACAGGGATATATGGATATATGGATATATATATAAACAGGGATATATGGCTATGTGGATACATGGATACATGGATACATGGATATATGGACATATGGATATTTATAGCCAGGGATATATGGATATGTGGATACATGGATATATGGGTATATGGATATGTGGATATGTGGATATATGGATATATGGATATATATAGCCTGGGATATATGGGTATATGGATATATGGATATGTGGATATATGGATATATATAACCAGGGATATATGGATATATGGGTATGTGTATATATGGATATATATATAACCAGGGATATATGGATACATGGATATCTATAACTAGGGATATATGGATATATGGATATATATAAACAGGGATATATGGATATATGGATATCTATAACTAGGGATATATGGATATATGGATATATATAAACAGGGATATATAGATATATGGATTTAAATAAACAGGGATATATGGATATATGGATATATATAAACAGGGATATATGGCTATGTGGATACATGGATACATGGATATATGGATATATGGATATTTATAGCCAGGGATATATGGATATGTGGATACATGGATATATGGATATGTGGATATATGGATATATGGGTATATGGATATGTGGATATGTGGATATATGGATATATATAGCCTGGGATATATGGATATGTGGATATATAGCTATAAGGATATATGGATATGTGGATATATGGATACATGGATATATGGATATGTTGATATATGGATATGTGGATATGTGGATACATGGATATATGGATATATATAGCCAGGGATATATGGATATGTGGATATGTGGATATATGGATATATATAGCCAGGGATATATGGATACATGGATATATGGATATATGGGTATATGGATATATGGACATGTGGATATGGATATATGGATATATATAGCCAGGGATATGTGGATATATGGATATATGGATATATATAGCCAGGGATATATGGATATGTGGATATATGGATATGTGGATATATGGATATATATAACCAGGGATCTATGGATACATGGATACATGGATATATGGATATATGGACATGTGGATATGGATATATGGATATATATAGCCAGGGATATATGGATATATGGGTATATGGATATATGGACATGTGGATATGGATATATGGATATATATAGCCGCCAGCACACGCACAGGGTGCAGGGGTCAGGTTGCCCAGCTCCTTTTGGCAGCCATCCCCCAAATGCTCCAAACCAAACATGGCCTTGCCACAAGAGCCACAAACTCCAGCTGCAATCCCTGCAAACTGGAGGGCTTGGATCCCACAGAAACCCCTCAGCTCTGGGGCTGGAGGGGATCCACCAAAAAATCCTGGCTGGGAGAGGTGATTTCATTCCTACCAGCCCTGAAAGCCAGAGGGGGCTGGGCAATGGGCCTTTCCTTTTTCCCTGGCACAGTAATTGGGTTACAGCCTGGCTCCAGCTGTATTCCAAAGCTCTGATGCCCAATAAATGTGTACAGTGTTCATACATGTGCCTGCAGTATATAAAGGCTGGAGGAAAAGGGCCAGTTTTCACTACATTAATTCATAAAGCAGGTCAGGCTGGTCTGGCCCTTTACCTCACTTGTTATTTCTATTTATTAGTAATATTGATGTTTCAACCAGGGAGCAGGACCCCATCGAGCCAGCTTTAATATCAGAAAAGATTTAGCAGGAGAGCACTCTGGAATGAAGCAACAACCCCAACACTGAGCCCCTGCATTGTGCAGCTCACAAACACTGGTATTATTATTTGTGATCATGTTTTGTTTTGCATTTTGTTTCCGTGGCAGAGCCAGAATCTCTGATTACCCTGCTTTGGACGTGTCAAAATCTGGCTGCACCTTCCTCAGGTTATTAAAAATCCTTGTCAGGACTGAAAAGAAAAGGGGTTTAAATGTTGTGGAGCCATGGTGATAACAGGGCAGGTACCCACTGGTGTAATGAGGTGATCTGGGGACAGGGACAGGGACAGAGACAGGGACAGGGACATGACAGCCCCTTGTCCTCACAGACCTGAACACTTTTTTCCCTTTTTTCTCCTCAGTCTTTGCTGGTTTCTGCCACGTCCCTGCCGATGGAGAATCCTGACCACCAACAAAACCCTGGATAAAACTGAGCTGGGGTTGTTTGGGAGCAGCCTGGAGCAGCAGGGCTGTGCTTGCCTGGCATCAAAGGCAGCACAGGGATGGATCCACACAACACTCTGGGATGGCACCCACGGCACTGGCACCCTCCTGAGCCCTGCTTTCCACACAGGGAAGGTGTTCAGGCTGAACTAGGGAATGATCACACACTCAGAAGGCCAAAATGAAGTTTTTAAGTTTTCAAGAGGGATGCAAAGGGCAGAACCACATCTAACCCAGCTTCCAACTCAGTGCCTGCTGAGATGCTGAGTGAGAGCCAGTCCTCAGCCTTGAGTGAGCCTTTTAAAGCCAAGATACACTCACTTAACCAGGGTTCATCTGGCAAAAAACCCTGCAATCATTGATCCTTGAGAAAAAGCAGACATGGGAAATAAAACTGTCCTGGTTCTTGCCTTCCATGTTCCCCATCATTGCTGAAAAACTTTCAGTGGCAGAAGTGAGGACAGGCCAGTCATTCCTGCCTCGAGCACATCTCCTGTGGCTGATGCTGAATTGGGGTCTGGAAGTGGAGGATTCCTGTTCTGCCAGGCAGCAGGATCCTCTATGCACCTCTGGAATGTATTTTTGCAACTTTTTCAGGATGATAATATTTCCTAGAGCATGGTGGACCACAAACTGCGTTTCAGTGATGCACCCAACAGCAGGATTGAAAACTGCTTGGAGCTGCAGCAAACCCAGATGTCCCCAAAGAGCCACAGGAGCTGTTACCTGCCTTGCCCATCCGTGGCCAGGACGTTTCATTGTCAGGCTGTGCCAAATACTCTGAGGCTGACCTTGGATTTATTGTGTTTGTGGAGCAAAGTTGTGCCAGGGGTAAAAACCCCTGGGAGCTGAGGTCAGTGCTGGGTGCTGGGGGAGGAAACCAAGAGATGTCAAGAAATTTCAGGAAAAAAAACTCTTGGAATTCCAACCTTGCTCACTAAGCAAAACCTCAGGGGTCAACCCCAGCTCTCGGTGACGCTGCCACAAAATCTGAGTAAAACTGGGAGAACCAGCCAAGGTCACTCCAGGCTGGGAAGTGACGTCCGGCTTCCCATGGTGGAAATGGCAGCAGAATCTTCCCCCCCCACAAAGCTGCTCTCCATCCCTCCCTCCTAAAATCTCTTTCGAAATATTTATGTTGGATTGGGCTGTGGTTTACACTGGAAATCCCTGCGCTGCGTCTCCGTCCCCGAAACGTGCGGTGTCAGCAGCTGGCAGCCAGGATTCCAGGATGCATCCTGGAAATCACAGTGCTGGGACAGGGACAGCAGAGCTGCAGGGGGGAACCATCCACGCACTGCTTCTCCACTTTTGGAGGTGGGACAGGAGAATGGAGCAGGGATTGTGCCCCCAGATTCGCTCACAGCCCCCCAGGACTGCTCCTCTGGGTGTGTGACACAGCCAAGAGGGAATTTTTTTTCGGGTGGACTTTCGTTTTCGCAGGGAAATTCCAAAGGGCTGAAACAACAGAGCAGAGAAACCCTCCTGGGCTCTGGAGGAGGAGGAAATGGGGGATTGGGCAGTGCAGGGGTCAGGGCTTGGGGCAGTGGGACAGAGCCAAGTTCAAGACCTCCTACCATGGGGACCATCCTGGTTTGAGGGTGATTCTGGGCTTTCCCACATTTTCATGGCAAATCCTGGGGATTTTTTTACCAACTAAGAAGAGGAAAATAACCAGCATTTCCCCCAGCCTCTCCCTGCAGCTGGCCTGGGGGGTGGCTGTGCTGCAGTGCTGCCCCTGAGCTCAGACCAGCAGGGCTCCTCACCAGCATCAAGGGCAGAATTACCGTGGCAGTGCTGGTGATTTTCCTGGGATAACGAAGGAATATTTTGCAGAGGCAGCTCCTTTTTCACTTGTGGGAATACCCAAGCACACCTTGCCTGACTCAGCAGGAGTGAAGCAGGGATGGAGCAGAACATCCCTCAGTGGAGCCAGTGCCACACCAGCATATGGGACAGCAGGGAGGAGCTCTGGGGTGTCCCCAGGGCCATCCCCAGGTGCCCACACCGAGCCTGGCAGGAGCACAGAGCCCTTTTCCCCCTGCCCTGTGCTGTTTGCTGCTTGCTCTGCATCCTGGCCGCAGGGCACGGAGACTGCGAGGCCGTACGAGAGCGTGGCGATGAACATCTCAGCCTGACCTACTTACAGGGCCCTGGGACTTTCTGGAATTCATCCTCTCGGAAACACAACGTGGAATTTTAGGGCAGCAGGAATCCGCGCTGGATGGGGATGTGGGCGCCGTGTCCGTGACGCTGGGATTGCCTCAGAGCAGATATCAATGCACAGGCTCCATTAGCAGCTCTGATTGCCACTGATATGCTTCTCATTAGATCTCAGGCCTCACACATCATCATTTCATTTACAAGATGGTTTTTGGGTTTTTTTGTTTTTCCTACTCTTAATTCTTGTCTCCCTTCCCCACCAAAAAAAAAAAAAAAATCTCATTAAAACGTCTCAATTGAGAGCAAATTGTGCCTTAATCCAACCTGCCAGGGAAGCCAATCACCCTGGAAAAAATCTCCTTGAAGTCTCCATGCAGGGGCAGGCAGAGGGGGAGAATAATAAAAAGACATCGAATTAGGAGGTGCCGAGGCTTGTTTGAGCGGAGAGGAAGGGACTGTGGCTGCTGACAGGATAGAAATGTAAATCCCTTTTGGAGCACCCAGAGAATCAACCTAAATGGATTAATGTGAGGACAGAGAAGAAATTACTTTAGTTGTTTCCCTAATTCGATTCAATTTATTTTTATACGGCATTTCCATAGCGAGCATCTCGCAGCTGCGTCACCCAGAAGAGGAAGAATTCAGAAAGGCTCTTCTGGCAGAAGTGCTCACCAGAACAGGCAGCACAGTGGAGGAAGGAATATGAGTGCTGGCCTTGAGGATTTGATTTGCCAAATCATCAGGAAATCACATGCTTTTTTTTTTTTCTGTTTGTTCCCAATTTTACTAATTTCCCCAGGCTTTCCTCAAACCGTCTCCATAAATACCGAGGCTGATCCGAACCTCACACTGCTTTTATAGCACTGTAACTCTGAGCTCACACTGCTTTTACACTGGTGCAGCTCCACTTATTTCAACTGAGTAAATTCCTGATTTATGTTGGTGGAAACGACAGCAGAAATGGGCCCGAGGTTTTCCCTGGAGCGATGCCTGGCTCACACCGGGGTGGGGAAGAGGAAGATCAGGTCCCTTGCAATGTAAATGATGGAGAAAAATGACATTAAACTACAGCTGGGCTCTCACTTTCAAACACACTTTTGCTTTCTTTTATGAAATGTTCTGTATTGTCAAAGTTTAAAAGGCATGGGAAAAGATCTGGGAGGAAGGGCTGGACATGTGGTTGATGGAGGGTGGGTTGCTGTTCCCCTCTGTTTTTCGGGGGGAAATCATCACTCCTTCCTGCCCCAGTTTCACCTATTTGTGCACAAACTCTGCCTTGGTCCCAGCTCTGTCCAACAAGAGTGCTTTGGATTAAATTGAAATGTGTGCATGCTGTTAGATTGAGAATATTTCAGTGTAATTGTGGGGAATAAATCCCTTTGGAGGGGGTGGGAGAGGTCAGCCTGCAGCCCTGCACCCCTCGTTAGTGCCGAGCACACGGGGGTCTCTCTGCACAGCCCCACTAACACAGCTCTAATTAATTTATTTTTTAAGGCTACACACGAGGGAGCTGATCAATGCTTCGCCCTGAGGTCTGCTCTGTTTGGAGCACATATCCCTGCCTTGATTTATTTATTCCCTGTGATGTGGAAGGATGGAGCCAGCATCCCAAAACCTGCCCCTGGACAGGTGCAGCATCCTGAGTTAACTCCTTTCAGCAGCACCTTATCCCTGGTAGAGGTTCTCTTTAAAAGCAGCTCCCTGGGTGGACACCAGACATCATTTCTGGGTGTGATCTGGGCCCCTGCATCCCCCCCAAACCCTGCTGGGTCACACCAGGCTGTGGCATCCAAGGGACCCTGAGCTGGGCTGCCCACCCTGGCAAGTCTCACCCTCCCTTGGTTCTGCTCATGGGGAAAATGCAGGGGCTGGTGTAATTCATGGTGTAATTCATGCCTGTGGCAGCCACTGGTTTATCATGGATTTAAGGAGTTTTCCCTTCTATTTTTGCTCTAGGGACAGAGATGGGGAGTCAAGGCAGGCTGGCAACCAGCAGGGAAGTGACCTTTGCTGCTTTGGAAGCCATGGAAGGACATCTTCCCTCAGATGTGGGGCTGGTTTTGTGGCCAGGGGTCCCTCAGCTCCCACCAGCCCCTGTGCTGTGCCCTGAAGAGCATTTTGAGGAGGTGTGTGGTGGCCAAAGAGCAAATCCCCTGGGGTTGGAGGTGTCACCCCCAGTCCTCCCAGCTTTCCTGAGCTCCAGCCAGGTGAACCCTGGGGTACATGGAAGGTTCAAGGTGCCTTTACCCCCCTCCTGCTGCTGTTCCAGTCCTCCAGCAGACCCCTGGCTGGGCAGGCTTTGACTGTGAAAGGCCAGGAAAGGAAAGGAAGAGGATTCAGATGCCCCACTCCCTTTTCTGAGTGCCAGAACCTCCCTTGGGAAGCCCAGTGAGCATAAATCAGTGTGGCTGCACGGTTTTTGCAGGGCTGTGCTGATTTATTCTGGCTGAGGACCCTTTGCCACGGTCCAGACTTCACACCCAGAGTGGCACCACTCCCCTGAGCCCCTCTCCTGCTGCTTTTTGCCCTCCTCCTGCTCCTTCTCTCGGAGCAAGCACCAACACACACAGCCCTGACACAGCCCAGGGCTCTGCAGGGACCCTTTGCCCTCCCCAGACAGCCCCAGGGGGATGAGATGCCACAACCTGACATCAGCAGAGAAAAATATGGCCCTGGCAGTAATCTGAGAGAATGTGATGGTAATTTGGGGTGGGGGGAGGAGAGGAGGAGGCACTGAAAAAAGGAGGCATTGAAAGTACACTTCCTTTCAGTGCATTGCTGGGAAGACCATTAGGAAAACCACTAGATTATTTTTCACATTCTTCAGTGCAAAACTACTGCATTTTATGACCACTATCAATAACAGCTATCATATTACTAATGCTACAGTTGCCACATATATAATATTTAAATCACATTTGTGGCTGACAGAGACCTATGGATATTCTCAATCCCAACAGGCTATTACAGTTCATATCATGTCTGTCATATAAATATTATGAATCATTTCCCACTATCTTTATGGGGGCTACATTGACATCATCAAAAAGGCTCTGGGTACTGCCGGATACTGCATATTTATACACACCTTATGTATATGTATGTGAATGGAGGGAGATTTATACGACAATCACGGGTAATAAATGCCCATGATAAAGCATATTATCTTCACACTTCATTTGCAAAGTGTTTTGTATGCAGGGACCAGGGGAAGGCCAGCAGAGGAGCTGTCTGGGAGTGACTGAGTCACATCCTCACGCCCTGCTGTAAATCAGGTGCTGTCTGTGAGCAGTGTGGGGTGAGCTCCAGCTGCTGCCCAGGCACTGCCCTGAGCTCTTCCTGAGCTGCTGCTGGCTCCCAGCAGGTGAGGGTTTGGCTCCTGTCCCCCTGGCAGCACAGGGGATGCTCTGGGTGCTTTCACTGAGTGCTGTAAATCTCACAGCTCATGTGCTGCGTTTCATCTTCCATCCCTTAAAGCTTTCTTTGCTGCCTTCTCTGGCAGCCAGGCCCTGGTCTGGGTGATGAGCTGGAATAAAGAGGTCTCCAGGTGTTAAAACAGGCAGGAGTAGACTCTCAATTTGTAAATTTTGCAAAGTAGTTCATTAAAGCACTGTCCCTGCAAGCCAGGTGAGACATGCCAAACCCAATCCACCAGAAAAGCACGAGGAGAGGATGAAACCTCCCTTAGGATTATTCAAGCTGGATCCAGACCAGAGCCCAGGTACCCTGAGATCTTTTCCCCAAACCTGTTCTAAGAGCCTGAACACTCTATTAACACTTGTTCTGTATGCAGAGACAGACAAGAACAAATGCAGCTTCATGCCTTGGAGTTTGGAGGTCTCTAACAAGCGTTTAATGTCCAGTCCTGGAGCAGCTGAGAGTGCAGCTCTGCCTGTGCAAGAGAGGATTTGATGTGAGCAGTCCCCAAAAGGGGAGAATGCAGCATCTCTGCCTGTCCTTGGCGTGGGAATGCAGCTCTCCAGCACATCAAATAAATCATGTGCATCTCACTTCATAAACAAACATCAGCAGCCTGTTAAATGCTGCTGGGAAACAAAACAAGGCAGTTGGAATCTGCAGCAGGGACAGAAGTGGCTCGTCCTGGAGCTTTGCTGGGCTGTGCGTGCCGTGTCTCCCCGAGGAGCAGCAGCCCCCCCCAGCAGCTGGAGGGGTTTGGATGTGGCTCAGGGATGCTGAGAGTCTTGGCAAGGCTCTGCTCAGGGGTTAACTCCACTTCCAGGCTCTAGGATCTCTGACCTGTCCCCCAAAATCTTGTTGTGTCTCTCTTTCCTTCCTAGTGGGAAGACAAACAAGTTGTGAGCTCCTCTTACCCCTGAGAGCATGAGGTCCTGAAGACTTCAGAACCAGGCAGGGAGCTGCACAGTGCAGGGACTTTTCTCCTGAAATTCTGCTGGGAGTCACAGGGAATGCAGATCCTGCTCCTGGAACCTGCAGTGGCTTTGGGACAGCAGGTGACTGGAGGTGAGGACAAGCCTGGGGAAATCCCACAAACTGCACGAGTGGAAAGTGTCTCTCCTTGGATCGCTGGAGTCCCACACTGCCTGCTCAGGGAGGGACTGTGTGGCCACAAGCCCCAGGCCAGTGGCCACAGCCACCCTTGCTCCCACATCATGCCACCTCTGTCACAGGCTCCGTGTGCAGGTGGAGAAGGAACCCAGACACAACTTCTGCTCTCCTTTCTCACTCAGATTTTGCATTTATTCTTTCTTTAATTTGTAACAAAATGCAGCCAGGCAGGAAAATAGGTTTAATTTTTTTTTTCCTAACTGTGCAGATGGGCATAAAACAGTAGGGGAAGCACAGCAGGTTTTGCTTTTGTGTCCCGTCAGATAATTCAGGGTTATGGACAAGAAAAGCTGGAACCACTGAGAAAAAAATCAGAGGCTGTGATTTCCAAGCCAGTTCTGAATGTGGTCCCAGCTCCCAAAACATCTCAGTGCCTGTCTCCTGCTGAGGCCCACGTGCACCTGGATCCCTCTGCCCCAAAGGGATGGCAGCGGGTGGGAGTGTGGATGAAGGAGAAGCCTTTGCCTGACTGACTTTTTATCTGATGAGCACAGCATCTCTCTCTGCCAAATTCAGCCAGAATTGAGTGCTGGGACTGAGAGCTGCCCAGCAACCCCAAAATGATCCCATTTTATCAGCCAGCCTTCCTGAGCAGCCCAGGCTAAAGGGTGCAAGAGGAAAAGAGCTTGAGTTTCCCAAGCCAGCTCTCCCAGCCAGCACAGGACCTTTGAGCATCCCTGCACCAAGCAGATGTGCAAAGCAACAAGCTGCCAAAATTATCTGAATGTGCCCCCCATGACGGCTGAAACCCTTCCTGGGAAGTGTGAGGCTGAAGGGGAGCACAGCATTAGGCAGCTTATTAAATTAATAGTGCATTAAAGAACTCAGGGGAGGTGGAAGGGAGGGGAAAGGGAAAGAGAAGGTTTGTAACATCACAGAAATATCCTGGCTTACCTTCTGGCATCTTCAAGAGACTGGAAATGTGGGACTGCATCCAGCTGCCTTCTCTGGGGCAAAATTCCTTTGGCTTCTGTGGGAGGTTTTACTCAAATAAGGATTGCAGGATCAGACCTGTTATTGTCACTGCAATTAACATTTAGATCCACATCTAACATGAACTGTTACAGCCTGGTTAGGGAGAAATTTAATTTGCTCTAAACAGCTTGATGGGAGAGGAGCGTGAAATGTCCTGGTTATGGTAATTTCATGTGTTGGGAGTCTGCAAAGGTGGATTTGCAGCCCTGGCTCTCATAACCCTGGGGTCTGCTGCAGCCAGGGAGCTGAGCCTGCTTTGGGAGGGGGGTTTGGGGCCAGATCCCCACCCCAGGAGCTGGTGATGGACACACTCAAACTCTGAAGGCTTTGGGAACCAGCAGGGTGAGAGCCCAGCTCTGCCCCGAGCTGTGTTTGTCCTTATCAGACAGATTGAGCTTTAGTTTGTCTATCAGGAAACTGATTTCCACCTTTGAGCTGCCAGTCTGCACACACATATCTATGAAATCTGTGATTTGTGCACTCTTAGTGACTTTGAACCTGCTTTTTCTGACAACCCCCAACTTCCCTTTATATCCTCATGTATTTCCTTTTTTTCCCTTTTTCTCCCAGAAGTTGATGTAACTCACTCTTAAAAACTGACTTGGAGATGAAACTTGGCATTTAAGGTCCCAGCCCGGGAGCAAATGAAGTTACCAGTTATAAACACACACCAAAATCTGTTTGGACATGCTGAAATTACAGGAGCAGAGGATTAAAAGGATCCAAGACGCTTTATTTTGTTTTAACTTCTGCAGCTCCACCTGAGTGTCAGTTTGCAGCCGCTTGCCTGACACAAGATGGGTCCTTTTCGGTGTTTTTATTCTTCAGGTGGATTGCAGTGGATTTGGATTTTTCATTCTAAAGCAGATGGACTGTGATGTGGTGAAGAGGTCCCAAAGTGGGATTTTGGGGTGTTGCCAGCTGTGTACCCCTCATCCAACCATGCCCTGCAGGAAGGGCAGGGTCTGGTGTTCTACAACAGAAGAGCTGTAGGAGAAATCCAGGTGTTGGTGCCTTTCCAGAGCCTCTCGTGTGTGGTTTGAGATCCCAGAGTGACAGGCACGAGATGGGGCGATAAGGGCACGCAGGGATCCGGGATGGCAGATAAGAGGCCTCACTTCTGCAGGAGGAGCTGCTAATATTTATGGCACGAGACACTTTGCCAATTAAAGAATAAATCAGGGCAAGATAAGGCTGGGGAGTGTTCCACGCATCTGCCACACAGGGAGGCGATGGCACAGAGTCTGGGACAACCCTGATTATCCCAGCTCCTCTGATTTCTCCCACTGCAGGAAAGCTGGGAGCTACCTGTGCCAGCAGAACCCCCCAGCAGCTGTCCCTGGTGTCAGCCCAGCCTCGCTCCGTGTGTGTGAGCAGCTGCAGCGTGGCCCCAGCCTGTTTGTTATGCATGTTACAGCCGGGCAAAGCGAGGGTCGATACCGTGTTTAATATGCTTCATGCATAGTGGAGTCGCTCTGGTCCATCAAGCCACTAATACACATTCTTACAGGGCTGAGTATCATTTATTAAACCTGGAGGCCTGCCTGGGGAGGGGGAGCGGGGCTCTGGGTGCTGCTCAGCGGATGGGAGTGTGTGGAGGAGCTGCAAACACACGCAAACATATACATATACACATACATACACACACAGACACACACACAGACATATACATACATACAAACACACACATATACACATACACATAGATATACGCACAGACACATACACACATACATACACACACAGACACACACACAGACATATACATACATACAAACACACACATATACACATACACACAGATATACGCACACATACACACATACATACACACAGACACACACAGACACACACATACATACACACAGACACACACATACACACACATAGATACACATACACACACGTACACAGATATACACACAGACACATACACACATACATACATACACAGACACACACATATACACATACACACGGATACACACACACACACAGACAGACACACACAGATATATACACACATACATGCATACACAAATACACAGATGCACACACACATAGACACACACATACAGACATACACATACACACAGACACAGACACACAGATACACATACACAGATACACGCACACAGACGTATACACACATACATACATACACACACATAAACACACAGACACAGACATATACACACATACATACATACATACACACACATACACACACACACATACACAGCACACACACAGACGCATAGACAAACACAACTGACACACACACACACGGACACACACACCAACACACTCACACACATACAAACACACACAGATACACACACAGATACACACACAGACACACACACATACACACTCACACACAGACACACAGACACACATACACTCACACACTCACACTCACACACACACATACAAACACACACAGACACACAGACACACACACACACATACAAACACACACAGACGCACAGACACACACACACACATACAAACACACACACTCACACACACACACGCACACAGAGTTATTTGCCGTGCCTCACGGCTGGGCAGTGAATGCCCGGCGCTGTGAGCGCTGCCCGCCGTGTGCCACAGCCCGGGCCAGCCAGCGGGGCTCGGGGCACAGCTGCCATCGCTCAGCAGCACTGCGGAGCCCCTCCAAGGCTGCCCTGCAGCCACACGCACCTCTTCTTTATTTTTCCCTTTTTCTCTTTTCTTTTTCCTCATTTTTTCCCTCTCCTTTTCCTCCTGTTTTCCCTGGTCTCTTTCCCTTCTATTTCCACTCTTTTTCCCCTCTCTTTCCCTTCTCTCTCTCATCTCCCCCTTTCCTCCCCATCTCTAATTTCCCCTCCTCGCCCCCTTTCCCTCCTCCCTTTCGTTTTTTTTTTTTTTTTTTTGTTTTTTGTGTTTTTATTCCCCCCTCTCTCCCCACTCCACATCCCTCCCTTTCCCTCATCACTTTAAGAAAAAAAAAAAAATAAAAACACACAAAACCCAAAAAAACCCCCCCCAAACAAACACCACCCAACCACCAGCGCCGCGCTCTCCGCGGGCCGGCGGGGCGGGCGCGGGGCGGCGCTGCTCGGCTCGGCTCGGCTCGGCTCGGCACGGCTCGGATCGGCTCGGCACGGCTCGGCTGGGCTCGGGGCGGGCTCGGCGCTGCCGCTCCCCCTGCGCGGGCCCCGGCGCGGAGCCGGGCGCACCCGGCGGAGTTACATTGTTGGAGTTTGCCACAACTCCGCGGCGTCGGCTGCAGCCGCTGCGGGGCCGCTGCGGGGCTGCGGCTTCCCCGCTGCCTCCTCCTCCTCCTCCTCCTCCCTCCCTTCCTCCCTCCTCCTCCTCCTCCTCCTCCCCGTGGGTGTTTTTTTTTTTTTCCCTCCCCTCCTCCCCTCTCCCCCCGCGCTGATTTCCCTCCCCTCCGCCCGCCCTGCCTGTGTGTTTTCGCCGCCGCTCTCGCCGAGCCCCTTGGCATGAGTTAAGCACCAGCCATGGACACCAAACACTTCCTGCCGCTGGGTGAGTTCTGTTCCGAGAGATTCTCCGTTCCTGCCGCGGGGGGTGGGGGGTGCTTGGGGACGATAAAATCAGCGCCTGTCCTGCCGCCTTCCCCCCCGGCCGCGGCTCCGCTGCCCGTTCCCGGCAGCGCGCTCCGGGGGCGGCGGGCGGGGGATGCGCTCGCCCCTTCCCCGGGGAGCAGCGCGGCCCGGCCCGGCCCCTGCCCCCGGCCCCTGCCTCGGAGTTGGCTGGTTTTGTTTTGGTTTGTTTGATTTCGGTCGTGGCGCAGCGCTGGGATCGGCGGGCCCGCTGTTGGAGGAGCGGAGCCGGGCTGGGCCGGACCGAGCCGTGCCGGGCCGGTCGGGCAGCGAGCGGCGCTTTGGAACGGGGCAGCGGCAGCGGGCTGAGCCCCCTCCGCGCCCGGGCCCGCCAGCCTCTGCTTCCTTCCCCCTCCTGCCTTCCCCTTCGCTTTATTTATTTTTTTCTTTAATTTTTGACTTTTCTCCTTTTTTTAAATTTTTTTTTTCCTTCTTTCCCCGCGGCATCCGGGGCGCGCAGCCGGGCAGGGGGAGCAGCGCATCGCCGGCTCCCGGACCCGCCGCGCTTGGGACTCTCCTGCTTTTTGTTCTTATTTTTTTTTTTTCCACCACCCCCCCCTCCCTCTCCTCCTTTTAGCTACGTTTTAAACCCTATTTCCAGCCGGAGTTTGCCATCGTTTGGTGACTGAGTCAAGTCCTGGCTTGTAAGGGCGAATGCCTCCTGCGTCTCGCTTCCAGGAGAAGTGATATTGCAGAGCTCAGGGCTCGGGCTGGGGGGAAGAAAAGTTTGAGTGAAGTCGCCTGGCGCCAAGTCCTGGCGAGGGGGAAGAGGGGCGAGTGCTGCCATCCCTGTCCCTGCTCAGCCCGGGGCTCCAGCGAGCGAGCCATGGCCAGGAGACCATCCCAGACCATCCCTCTGCCTTCCCTGGGCTTTAAATCTGTGCCTCTCCAGCCTGTGCTGCTCTGTTTGGTTCATTTCTTTCCCTTATTTTTTATTTAATGCGTTTTTGTTGTGGTGTTGGTTTCTTTTTTTTTTTTTTTTGCTTGTTTTGTTTGTAAATTGCGATTTCGGTCGTTCCTTTCAAAGAGCAGAATAAATACAAAGGAGCAGCACAAGCCCAGCTCGCTGAGAGGGTTTCCAGGGCTGTGCTGGTCTGGGGGGTTTGGCAGGGAGACTCTGGGCTGGCACAGATGGAGGTGACATCTCCGTGCCCCCCAAAATCCCAGTGCCCCCCCATTGACTGGGCTGGGAGGTGGGAGATGCTGCTGGGACCAAAAACATCTCAGCTGCAGCGTGTCCTGGAGCAGGTCCTGGTCCCAAAATCAAACCCAAAATCAAAGCAGCTCCTTGTGTTGGGGTCCAGTGCAGCTGTGGGGGCTCATCCCAGCAGAAGGTGCCTCTCTTTCCTCGCTGGAGTGGTTTAAATTAGGGTGGCTGTTTGGGGGATTCACATTTCCATGGATGCTCTTGTGGAAGACAATCCAAATCTCTGTTGATCCGGGCAGGCTGAGGCCTCTGTACGTTAGCTGTGTTTTCTGTCAGTCCTGAACTCTGCTCTTGTGCTCTAAATGCTCAAAAATACGTTGTGTTATTAGTCAGGCTGGTTTGAGGGAGTAGGAGGGGGAGAGTCTGTGACTGCTGGCTCGGGGAAGGGTTTTCACACTGGTGCAAGTGGAAAACAACTGATTTATCTGCTCCTTTAGAGCTGTGTGCCACACACCAGGAGCATCCCCAGGGAAAACAGGGCAGCCCCCCAGGACAGCTTTACTGGGGGAGTTAAAACTTCCCATCCTCATCTCAAATCCATCTGTCTGTGGGAGCTGTTTGGGGTGTGTGGTCTGGGATTGTGCTGCAGCAGAGACTCCCAAACTTTGTGTGCTGGTCTTTGGTCACTGATCACTGACAGAAATCTCTGTGGCTGCTGCAAGTTTTGGAGGGGGAAATCTCAGTCCTGCTCTGGGCAGGGCAGGCAGGTTGTGTCTAAAAGCTTGTAGGATTGAGGGGAATGTGAGCTGAGAGCTCCCCAGTGAAACCAGAGCAGAGCTGGACGAGCCATGGGGCCTCTTTAGAGGTGGGATGGTCCTAACCCCACCAGCTCCCAGCTCTGCACAGTGCCAGGGTGTTTCACCAACCCTATCTCATGTCATTTTTGGCAGCTGCTGTTGGAAAAACCAAGGGGAGAAAAACAGCCCAGCTTTGTGGGGTTTGTTGCCCTGCACTCCAGTCCAGGCCTGAGCTGGGGAGCAGCAGCAAGGTGGCCACAATCCCACTCTGACCCTGCGTCCCCATCAAAATCCCAGCCCAAAATCCCAACAAGGCCAACCTGGTGGTGGTTCCTGGCCAAGTCCTGCCCGTGGTTACACTCAGATAACCCTGCTGATGTCATGGCTGGAAGTGTGGCCAGCACTGGGCACTTTTAATAGTAGTATCTCATTTTGCTGCTTCTCTGGAGAGCTCCCTGTGAGGACAGCACGTCCCTGGGCATCTCCCAGGCTGGCTGCTGTCACCACTGCCAGGACAACCTGCAGCCTGGCACGGGGGCTGTGGGCACAGGTGAGGCTTAAAACACCTCAGGGTCCAGCAGATGCTGCCTCAGAGCCATCTGGAGTTCCAGTCCTGCCTTTACTAGGCTTAGCTTGCTCAGGGCTGTCCAGCTTTTGTTCCTCTGCGTTGTGCTGGGTCTCCAGGAGGAGAAAATGTAGAAAAATCTGGGGTGCAAGTGTTTTTGGGGCTGTGGGCATCACCTCTGGTGGGGTGCATGGGTTGGGGTGAGCATCTGATGTGCAAGACAAGCACTTGGTTCTTCAGGTGCCTGCTTGTTCTCTGACTTTACAATGCTCTTAATGCTTTGTTTTCCCTTTGCCCATTCCCTGGGTATCTCTGGGGAGGAAAAGAGGGGTGGTGAGCTCGGGGAACTCTCCCTTAAGGCTCAGCTTTGTGGGGGAAGAAACAGTTAATGGGTGTCCGAGGCTGGTGCTTCCCTCCAGAGGTCACTCCAGCAGGTTGTCACCTCTGTGTGTCCCTCTTCCCAGCCCTGCAGCCGTGCCAGGGCTGCCTGCAGCTGCTCAGGATGTGGGGTGAGGACTGGCTGTGCTGTACTCAGTCCTGCTGGGGCTGGAGGAAAACAGCAAAACAACCCCCAGGTCCAGCTGGGACAGCCCAGGGCTGGGGGCTGCTCTGTGTGGGAGGGTGAGCATCCATCAGGCACCTTCATCCTGCATCTCCTGGGCTGGGATTCATCCTACATCTCCTGGGATCTGTGTGTGCCTGGGATCCATCCTGCATCCCCTGGGCTGGGATCCATCCTGCATCCCCTGGGATCTGTGTGTGCCTGGGATCCATCCTGCATCCCCTGGGCTGGGATCCATCCTGCATCCCCTGGGATCTGTGTGTGCCTGGGATCCATCCTGCATCCCCTGGGATTTGTGTGTGCCTGGATCCATCCTGCATCCCTTGGGCTGGGATCCATCCTGCATCCCTTGGGCTGGGATCCATCCTGCATCCCCTGGGATTTGTGTGTGCCTGGATCCATCCTGCATCCCCTGGGCTGGGATCCATCCTGCATCCCTTGGGCTGGGATCCATCCTGCATCCCCTGGGATCTGTGTGTGCCTGGGATCCATCCTGCATCCCCTGGGATTTGTGTGTGTGCCTGGATCCATCCTGCATCCCCTGGGCTGGGATCCATCCTGCATCCCCTGGGATTTGTGTGTGCCTGGATCCATCCTGCATCCCCTGGGCTGGGATCCATCCTGCATCCCTTGGGCTGGGATCCATCCTGCATCCCCTGGGATTTGTGTGTGTGCCTGGATCCATCCTGCATCCCCTGGGCTGAGCCTGGATGCTGCACAGAACATCCCTGGGTTTCCACCTCACCACAGTGCTCAGTCCTGCCCTTCATACCCTCAAAAACTGGCAGCTGCTGTGACAATCTGCAGGGAGCAGAACTTCTGGGAGGTGTGGGAAGTGTCTGAGCATCCCAGTGAGGAAGGAGGAATCTGCCCCACGTGTGTTTGGGGCTGTGGGAGCAGGAGGTGAAGTCTGGTTGTGTCCTGCTCCTTCTTGCCCTCCTCTCCTCCTTGATATGCAAAACAAGGCAGGAAGGAATTTTTGCTTTTTCCAGAATCTGGGCAGTGACAGTGAAATAAATCCTCAGCGTCCCTGAGTTTGTTCCACATCGTCCTGCAGTGTTGGAGGGAGCATTTGTGTTTCTCAAATTTAGGGCATTTTATTTATTTAAAAGAGAGTGGGGGAGAAAGCCACAGAATTTGAGTTATTCATTGCAAATATTATTATTGGCATTTTGCTCCTGTTGAGGGGAAAAAAAAAACCAACAAGGGGGGAATCAAAACATTTCACTGGAAAATACACCCTGGCTTTGTCCCACCCACATCTTCAAGGCGAAAATAAATATTTATTAAGAAATGGGTTAAAAACCTTCTTGTTTAGTATTGTTTTCTGGGAGCAGGAGTGGGTTGCCGTATGCCACAGCCCTGCCACTGGGCTGAAATTTGGATTTTTTAGGTTTTTTTTTTCAGGATGGTTAAGGAAAGAAGCAAACAGAGGAGCTGTGGGTGCTGCAGGACTTTGGGGTGTGCTTTGGTCCTGCCTTGTCCATGGCCTGTGTGCCTTTTCCTGGGGATTGTGTGTGCTCAGAGTATTCCCCAAGGCTCCCAGCTGCCTGAAATCCCCGAATCATTCCTGCTATAAATATCCCAGCAGTGAGACAGCAGGAGCTGGTGGCCCTTGGCAAGGGCTGTGGTGATGGTGTGGGGACACTGAGGGGTCCCTGTGCCTCCTCCTCTGAGCCAGAGCCTGGCATCCCTCAAACCCCTGCTGGCCAAGAGCTGCAGGGACCTTCCCTGCGAGCTGGGCAACTTAATTGGGCTCTAATTAATCCAGTGGCTCTGATTCCCCTGTCGGAGCCATCCTCCCTTTCCATGGCAGGGAAGGAGCTGGGGCTCTCCTCGCTGTGCCCTGGGGTGTGGAGGGACCTGGGGGGTGTGGAAGGATCTGGAGGGATGCTCAGAAGTGTGGGGGGATGCTCAGAGCTCTAAGGGATGCTCAGAGCTCTCAGGGATGCCCAGCTCTGTGTCCGGGATGCTCAGAGCTCTCAGGGATGCTCAGAGCTCTGTGTCAGGGATGCTCAGAGCTCTGTGTCAGGGATGCTCAGAACTCTCAGGGATGCTCAGAGCTCTGTGTCAGGGATGCTCAGAGCTCTGTGTCAGGGATGCTCAGAACTCTCAGGGATGCTCAGCACTGTGCCAGGATACTCAGAGCTCTCAGGGATGCTCAGAAGTGTGGAGGGATGCACAGAGCTCTCAGGGGTGCTCAGAGCTCTCAGGGATGCTCAGAGCTCTCAGGGATGCTCAGAGCTCTGTGTCAGGGATGCTCAGAGCTCTCAGGGATGGTCAGAACTCTCAGGGATGCCCAGCCCTGTACCAGGATGCTCAGAGCTCTGTGTCAGGGAGGCACAGAGCTCTCAGGGATGCTCAGAGCTCTCAGGGATGCTCAGAAGTGTGGAGGGATGCTCAGAGCTCTCAGGGAATCTCAGAGCTCTCAGGGATGCCCAGCCCTGTGCCAGGATGCTCAGAGCTCTGTGTCAGGGATACTCAGAGCTCTCAGGGAAGCTCAGAGCTCTCAGGGATGCTCAGAACTCTCAAGGATGCCCAGCCCTCTGCCAGGATGCTCAGAACTCTCAGGGATGCCCAGCTCTGTGTCAGGGATGCTCAGAGCTGTCAGGGATGCTCAGAGCTCTCAGGGATGCTCAGAACTCTCAGGGATGCCCAGCCCTGTGCCAGGATGCTCAGAGCTCTGTGTCAGGGATGCTCAGAGCTCTCAGGGATGCCCAGCACTGTGCCAGGATGCTCAGAGCTCTCAGGGAAGCTCAGAGCTCTGTGTCAGGGATGCTCAGAGCTCTCAGGGATGCTCAGAACTCTCAGGGATGCCCAACCCTGTGCTAGGATGCTCAGCACCAGAGGGATGCTCAGAGCAACTCGGGATCCATCCCAACTCTTCCCTAATTGCTTCCTAAAAGGCCCAGGTGGGCTCTCCCAAGTCAGTCGAGCTCCAAAGCAATAGGGGAGGCAGCCTGGGTGGTTTTATTTTAATTGATTTTGTCAGGAGTTGCTGTATTTTATTACATTTAAAGACTAGACTCTGGAATAACTTTGAACGTTTGACACGCACACAAAAAGCAGCTTTCTGACATTTTCCTCTTTGCTTGTCTTTTATTTTATTTCTTCCCCTCTCCTCCTCCTCAAAGGGAAGCGTGTGCCTGGAGGGAGGACAGAGGAGGAGGAGGGAGGAGCAGTTGTGTCTCTCCAAAGGCTCCTCAAACATCAAGGCAGCGCGGAGCAGATGAAATAATATTGCAAATAAGGATTTAAAAAACCCTACAGAAGGATCCCCACACATGCCAGCCAGCTCAAACTGCCAGAAGATTTTCAGACAGAAGCAATTTAGCCTGGGAAAATGCTCTATTGTTGAGATGGAAACTGGCTGTGAGACCTTGCCTTTTCTGACAAGGTTTGGCTTACAAAAAGCAAAGCAAAGTCAAGGAAACAACCTGAGTTTTTATTTAGAGGGGAGGGAGCTTTTCAAAATGGAGGGTGTTTTCTGAGATAAACAGGGAACAATTCCCTTGTGAGAAAGGGAAGAAAAGGCTCAAATTAAGCCCAAAAGCAGCTCCTCTCCTTTGAAATTTTGTTTAACGTGGAGTTAAAAAATAATCCTGTTCAAACAGACCATTTCTAAGCACAAAAAGCTCAGGCTTTTTTTTTTTTTTTCCCCTTTTTTCTTACTGTGATCCACAATAAAAGTTCCAAGGTTGCACCTTGGGGCTGTAATTCTGCTCAGAGCCATTCCTGTGCCAGCTCCTGCCTCTGCACCTCAGGAGGGGATGGATCTCACCCTCAGCTCCAGATGGGACTGATCCAGGTGGGAAACTGAGGCAGGCAGGAGAGCCTGAGCTGGGAACGGGTGTGGGGTGCTTGTGAAACCTCAGCAGCTCCACAGAGCTCCCCTGGCCTTTGCAGGGTCCAAAAAAACCCCCTCCCCAAACTGCTTTTTGGCCCAGGAGCAAAGAAAAGCTCCCAGGTGGGGTTTGTGGGCGAGCCAGGTGTTCCCTGGGAGAAACACCCCAAAGATTTTGGGTAATTAAGCAGCAGGATGGGGGCTGGCATCCCCTTCTCTAGCAGGAGATAATCCCTCACTCTGTGGTCATTGCTCCTTCTTCCAAACCCTGGGGGATTTTATTTTATTTTATTTTTTTATTTTTTTTTTGTTAAAGACTTGTTTATTTGGCTGGCCCAAGTGGAGGTTGGTGTTGTGTTTGGGTTGGGGTCTTGTCTGAGCCTTTCCCTGGATCCCATCAGCTGCAGAGCCCAGAGATAAAAGGGGCAATAGCAGTATTGGGGACCAATAAAATGGTAATGGCATTCCCAGCTGCTTGTTGCTTTTCATGGGCTCCTCTTTTGTGGAGTTTTGGCTTTCTTCAGCTTTACAGACTTGGGGAAAAAAAGAGGAAAAAAAAATGCAGGGAGGGGGAGCAGAGGGAGCCTCCTGAGATTTACAGCCCCGAGCTCTGGGGCAGATCCTTTGTGCTGCCCTGTGTCATTTCAGCTGGCAAGGCAGAAACATTTGATTATTGTTTTTCCATTTCTGGCTGACAAGTGAGTGCTGGAGGAGAGTTGTTTTCTTTCTTTCTTTCTTTTATTTTTTTTTTCCTTTGCTGTGAACTCTGTGGGCTGCTGCGAGACAATTTTGTTGTGGGCAGCGCGTCTCCTACGTGCCCGTCCTGCAGCACAGTGAGGCAACAGCAGGGCTGAGGCAAGAGGGGAAGGAGGATGGTGAGGGGATGAACTTCCAGCCAAAATCCAGCCTGAGGCATGGAGATGGTGGGAGAGGGGGGGATCTTCCAGCCAGAATCATCCCTGAGATGTGGAGGTGGCTCAGCCTGGGGATGGTGAGTGGTGGCAGGGAAGGATTGGATCAGAGGCAGGAGCAGAGCCTGGGGCTCACATGGAGCTGGGGGAGCTGTTTCTGGAGATGTGAGGGGTGGGTGAGAATGGTGTTTTTGGAGATGTGAGGGATGGGTGAGAATGGTGTTTCTGGAGATGTGAGGGATGGTGAGAATGGTTTGCAGTGCTGCAGCTTCCCAAAGACAGCGTGCAGGTGGGGGCTCTTGGAAAAGGGAAATCAATGAATGAGAAACACCCTTTGTGCACTGTTCATCCACACTAAACTGGGCTCCCCTTCTGCCTCCAACCCTTTTTTCAGCCCCATTAGTGTGAGCTGAGGGATTTTATCAGGCCTGGGGAGCCCTGGTCTCAGTGCAGGGCAGGCTCTGGGGATGCTCCAGCACATTGTGGTGAAGAAATCCCTGACCCCACACTGCATCCCATCAGTGTTGGGGCTGCTTCACACCCCACAGCAGCCCTGGGGGGGGATGTTGAGTGGGGTGAGCAGGAAATAGAGGCACCAAGGAGGGACCCTTGAGCGAGTTGAAAGGCGCTGTCTCGGAGCTCTGCACCTGCGTGACCAGCCCTCCCTGCTGACCTGCACTTGTTCAAGTGTGACTTTCAATTGATCATAAAAATCCAGCGTGATTCACAGCGTTCCTGCCCTGCAGCCTGCAGCCTCCCTGCGCTCACCTAGCGTGAGAGAGCAGATTGCCCTCCAGTTCATCCTGCTCAGCCTTAATGGGGAGCTGCTGCTTACTGGGGCTGCTCCCCCCCTGCACTCCTGGAATATATTAATACATACACTGCCTTAGCATTTCAATTTAATTTTTTTCCCCTCAAATTTATGAAGAAAACTCCTCTCCAGGCGAGCTCCCAAAGGTGGGGATGTGGGGAGAAGGGAGGGAGGCGCAGCTCCATCCCGGCGCAGCCCCCGCGTGCGTGCGTGTGGCTCACAGACAGTGAAATTGCACCCTAGAGTTATAAAGCAATTGTCTAGCTCAGCAGCAGAATGAGCATGAAATGGTGCAGAAAGCAACTAAATAAAATTGGGTAAGGCAGATGCATGAAAATAATGACATCTCTATCCTGTAGTCAGGCGCGCTCGCTCTTCCTCGCTGATAAACTTTTATAACAGACTTTGCATTTATTTTCCTGGGAAACTCTGCTGCTGGGGAGATGTGTGTTGGTGTGGGGTGCACCCCCTCTCCTGTTTTTTGGGGTGCCCCTCTCCTCCCTTGCTGTTCTGCCTGTCTCCCTCTTCCTTGGTTTTGTTTTCAGAGCGGGATTTTTCTGCTCAGCCGAACACCAAAGCGATAACCTTTGTGACTTCATTTCCTTTCTGGTGGCCGTGCCAGGCTGAGGGAGCCCTGGGAGCTGGTGGCTCTCAGGGTGGCCTCCCACATCCCATGCAAATGCTTTCCTGGGCTGCTCTCATTTGGAATTTTCTCCTTTTCCCTGCAGGGCTGGGGTTGGGCGGGCTGTTGAGTGGGGTTTAGGACACCAGCTTGGTGCTCTGTCATCCCTTCTCCCTGGTGATGGCTGGTGACACCAGGGCCACCTGCTCCCTGCTATTTATCCAGCTGGATGGATTAAAACGCTCCCAGTTTGGGGCTGGAGAATTGATTCCTCCCCAGCCTTTCCCCTGGGCTCTGTGCTTGGAGCTGTTGGCCTCAGCCTCCCCATCCACTCCCAGGAAACTTCCAATGTTTTGCTCGCTTTGTGCCAGGATCCCCGTGGAGACTGGGAACAAGCAGCTCCTCTTCCCACCCAAGAGGCCCTGTAGGTGACATTAGGTCTGTGTCCCCGCTGTCCTCATGTCCCTTTGCCTCTGATGGCCTCGCTGGGCACTGCTCCACGTGCTTGTGGTGCCAGGGATGCCCTTGGTGGACACGGTGCTGCCTGCCTGGATGCTCTGGACCGAGCTGCTCGAGGATTCTTTTCCTTGTCTGCAAGGAAAGATCAGCCCTGGGCTGTGCTGGAGCCTGGGGCTCACCACCCAGCAGCATTTCCATCCCTGATTTTGCTTTGCTGGGATGTGTCCCCGGGGTCCCAGATTAGCTGCTCCAGTGCCTGCCCGTCACACGCAGCCCAGCGTGGATCTGCTCAGCCCCGGAGCACAGCAGGACAGGACACGGCATTTCCCCCTCCTCCTGCACAATCCCAGCTCCTCTGGAGTGAGGCAGAGCAGGAGCTTTCCCTGCAGGGATTTTTCTGGCTCTGGGCAGCCGGATGCCAAAGCCCTGCCAGCTTTTTTTGCTGGTGTAGCACCGGAGCGGCGAGGAGGAGGAGGAGGGAAATGCACGCGTGCAAAAATCAGTGTGAAAGCATAAATCAGGCCAAGAGTGAAAGGTTAAAGAAATCCAGAGGAAGCAGAGTGATGTGCGTGATAGAAAGGGGTTTCCTGTACCTACAGAGGCCACCCAGGCTCCCTTCCTGCCGGGGCAAACCAAAACTTTCTGCACCCCTAAGCGAATTGTGGTTGGTGCTTGGGCACGCTGTGAGCCAAGCCTGGGTGTTAATGCCTTGTGCTTTACAGGCTGCTCTCCCAGCCCCTGCTGTGGGATTTATTTATAGGATGCCCAGCAGATCCAGTGCTGGAAGGGCAGGATGCAGTGACCTGTGCTGCCCTGAATCCACGTCCTCTCCGCTGCTGTCCTTGCTGGTTTTTTACACTGTGCTCCTCATCACGGCCCGGATATCAGAGGGGCTCCAGGAAGAGTTAAGGCTCCTGGGACAATTACCTGCAGGCCCTTATTTAAGCACTTAGGAAGGCTTAGCTGATCCCAGCTGGAGATAGGCTGGCCCCAGGCCAGCAGGTACCTGTTGTGTGCAAATGTGGGAGACTTTAAACAGCTCCAGAGCCAGGACTTGCTGGGAACAGGACCCCCAGAGGGCAATTTGGGGTGGCTGATGCTGGCACCCTGAATTACACCCTGCCAGCACATTTCTGCTGCTTCTAAGGTTGGGATTTTGTTGGCTGGGGGGTTTTGGCAGTGTTTTGGTAGCGGTGCTGTTCTGCTTTACTTTGGGGTGTCACCCTCCTCTCCAAGCAGTTCCCTTCTGGCAGGTTGCTCCCTCTTCATGCCTCACCTGTGGGGCAGGTTTGTTCTGTGGAAATCAGAGGCCATCAGGCTTTGTTGAGCTCAGGCTCTGGCTTTTCCCACCAGGTTTTTTTGGGATGGCTGAGTGGTGCTGGGTGCTGCTCCAGTTGTCCCAGTGTTGAGCCATGGGAGCTGAGGCTGGGCAGGCCAGGAGAACCCACGTCTGGCGAGGCTCCACGGCCTCTAGGTGTGTGCAGGAAATGTTGCAGGGCAGGGATTTCTTGCAGCAGGCCCTGGGAGGCAGGTCACAAACAGCAAGGTGCCCATCTGGAACCCCAACCCACGCACACAAGGGGAGGCTCCTCCTCTGCCAGCGCCTCCCCAAAACCCTGGGGACACTCAGGGGATGTGGGGCTGGTCCAGGAATCCTCCAGGGCTCTTTCTTGGAGCAGTTGGATTTGCCTTTGGATGCTGGGAGGTGCAGCACCACGCCCTGGGGGCACAGCTTGGTGGAGCACCCCAGGAATGGTTTTGGGAGAGCCCCAAAACTCTTAGACAAACCTTGGGATACAGCCTGGGAAGCAGTGCCATGAAAGGTAAAACTCATCCCTGAGAGCAGAGAGATGCTCCAGCCAGTCCTGCCCAAAATCTGGAGCCCCCAGACCAGCCCTTAGGAGGGAGGAGAGCTTTGGGATGGAAGAGTGCTGGGTAGGAAGGGGTGAGCCTGGAGCTGGGTGTAGGGATGTGCCTGCAGGGTGGGAGCAGCCGGTCCTGCCAGTTCTCCCAGCCTCTGGGAAATCCCTCGTGCTGCAGTCGAGGCCAGGATGAGGTCCCAGGTCCTGCTCTGCCACCACCTCCAAGCTGCTCAGTTTTAAGTCTTTGAGAGCCCAGGCTCTGGGAAAACACCCAGAGAGTAAAAGGCAGCTTTGCGTGGGAAGGCAGAGCCAGTGCACTCCTAATTCAAAGCACCTTTACAAATGAATAAGGTAGAAATGACTCTACCAAAAAAAAAAAAAAAAAAAAAAAAAGAAAAGAAGAATCCAACCCCATTGAGCTGCCTGTAATTGTCAGTGTGGAAATCACAGGCACATGAGGACTTGCAGTGAGGGATTAAATCCACAGCCTGGATTTTCCAAAGCTCCCAGTGCTGATTCTAAGGGTCCTGTGGACCTTTGGGCAGAGGAGCTTTTGTCAGGGTGGATTTTTGTGGCCCCCATGGCAGGATCTGGAGCTCAGCATTGATTTCATTGAGTGATTTCAAGATTGCATCGGCTTAACCAAGGGCTGGGATTGACCTGCAGTGATTTGCTGACTTTATTATTAAGACAATGATGGGGCTGAGCTGCAGGAGAGGGATTTCAGTGTTCTCTGCCTGGTGGGATGACTTGGAACTGCACTGGCAGCACTTCCCCAGTTTTTCAGCCCTTTTTGCTTTGAGGATGTAAAATCCTGAATGTACCTTGAGAGTTCATTGAGGAGAAGGATTTTCCATCCCAGCTCTTGGCCCTGTCAGTATGTGCAGAAGAAGAACATTATAAGGAGCTATTCATCATTGCAATTATTTTATTAAGAGAACACTGTGTGCTGGGGAGCTGGAAGAGATGGAGCTTTGGGATGTTTTCAGCATTATAAATACGGGTTGGTTACATCACCCAGCTTTTAAAAAATGGTGTGTGTCCTGTGAGAGAGGATTTGCAGACAACCTTGGAGAGGAGAGCCAGGTGGCTGCTCCCAGCAGGGACAGCAGTGCCACTTGTCTCTGCCTCTCCCTCAGGAATGAGGAGAGAAATCTCTGGGCTCTGCCAGGCAGGAATTTGAGCCTGGACATGCTGGGATGGGCTCCCTGGGGACACGCACATCATTCCCACACGAGGTGGCTCCTGCACAGCCAAACCCCAAAATGCTGCTCTGGGGGTTGGTTTGCAGATTTCTGTCCTGTGCAGGTTTTTCAGGGGTCACCCACCTCGGTGCCACCTCGCCCTGCTGTGCCAGGGCTGGTGGCTTGGCTGGTCCCTCTGGGGCTGGCACCTCCAGGTGCGTTATCACAGGGTAAAGTCCACCATGGGAAAATGCCTGGTGGACTTTTAACTGGAGTCCTCTGGAGAGCCCAGCTTGGAAAGCTTTAACTGTTTCCTGGCAGCCTCTGCTGGAAGGTGAAGAGAGAATGGGCTGGGGTCAGCTCCCTGCAGTGGCCATGGGGATGTGCCAGCTGTCCTGGGGTCACCACTGTGTGTCCCCACCCCTCCACTGGTTTTGTTGTCATAACCCCAGCTCCTGACCCAGCTGTGCTGTCCCAAAATGCTGCTTTGGGCATGTAGGGGCTGTTATGCTCCTCAGGACACAGCCAGTGTCCCTGCCCTGCTGTCCCTGCTGTCCCTGCTGCTGTGTGACCTCAAAGGATGACCCGTGGGTGGGGAGGGATGGGCATCACTCTGCACCATCCTCACCTGTGGGAAGGTGCATCTGCAGCTGAAAGGGGCTTTGGCACTGCCATTTTTGCTGTCCCACACTCCTGCTTTAGGCACCTCAGTGCCTGGTGGGATTTATTTCATCCTTCTTCCATTTGCCCTTTCCCTTTCTTTTGTTTTTCAGCTTTTTCCCCCCTCCGGGGTGTGAGTTTTGTTTGCTCTGGGTGGGTCTGTGAGCCCTGAGCAGGTCCCCACACCTCTCTGTCGTGGGGTGACCGACCCATTCTCAGTGGGGACAGGCCAGGATGTGCTCCCAAAGGGGAGATTGATGCAGGGTGGGATTTTGGGGATGGCATGGCTGGCTGTTCCTGCAGGGACAGGGGGGAGCTCCCCATGTGCCACCAGCTGTGCCCTCAGTGGAAGTGATTCCTGGGTGAGAGATTCCCACTGTGGAAGCCTTTATTACCGGGCAGAACTAGGTTTGTTTTGTTTATCATCCATTTACTTGGCTTTGGAGGCATGCCCAGAGTTCTCCAATTTTGTGTGTGTGTGGATGTGTGATTTATTAAGATTCAGGGCTGGGGTTTTTTTTTTTTTTTTTTTTTTTTTTTTTTCTGGTTGAATTTCACTTCCTCAAAGTGACAGGCCGTTTGAACAAACTTCTTTTGGATAATTTCCTCTATAGTTTTAGACAACCTCCTAAAAATAAAAGAGAAAACATCACAACGTGGTCGATAATTAAAAACCGCCCCATCTGTGACTGGCCTGAGCCTTGATTTCTGTAACGAGGAGAGCTCAGAGGGGAGGAAAAATTCACTTTTTGGGTGCTTGGAGCTTTTGACAGCCCTTCAGGGATGGCTGGCTTTGCTTGTTTGGCTGTGGGGCTGTGATCCCACATGTTCTCCTGTCCTCATGCGAGCGCTCCATTAAAAGCTCCGTGCGTGTCTCAACCCCTGCCAGCTCCAGCTTTGGTTTCCTCTCCTTGGCTCGGGCTCTTCCACAGCAGTCAGGAAGAGGGAGGGAGTTAAAAAAAAAAAAAATCCATTAAGAAAGGCTGGAAAATGTAATAGGAGCCTGCAGAGAGCAGGTAGGCAGACACCTGTAGCTGGGCTTGCTGGCGGGTTCTGCCCGGGGTTTTTATGAGGATTTCGTAAGTGTGGGTTTCGAAATGGCTCAGGGAGGGATTTTGCTGGGTGTTCTCCGGGGCTGTGGCGCCAGGAGATGCTGGAGAGCCCCAGCAGGGTCAGGGCAGGGCTGGGGGAGCGCAGGGTCCCGGGGGGCTGCGCTGTGCTGTCAGCACAGAGATTGAGATGAAGGAAAACTTCCTTTCCCACTGTCCCAGCTATAAAAGCATGAGAGAAAGAGAGAGAGAAAGATTTCCCCCAGGGATCAGCAGTGATAAAAAGGCTCTCTTTTGAAAAGCAGTGAGAGGAAAGAAGTGTGTCTAATCCTGACAGAGAAGAAAGGGAGAACATCCCTGTGCTGTGAGCTGGAGGGACCCTGGTGTGGAGGCAGCAGCCCAGCGCTCCTGCCTGCTGCAGGGGGTTCCTCTGGGCAGGACACACAGAGATTTTATTTCCTGGCACCCATTTGGGTGGGCTTGGGGAGCTCCTGGGAGCTGGCTGAGGGCTGGGGAGATGCTGCTGCCTCATCCCCACATTGCTCAATCCCTGCAGAGGAGCCCTGCGTGGGAGAGGCTTGCACAGATTTCCTCTCCCCTTTCCCCCTTGGCCCAGGGGCTGGAGGAGGATGGAAAGGGGAGCTGCAGCCCCGAGGCAGGAGGGATGTGTGTCCCCAGGGCAGGTGTCCCAGGGACTGCTGCATTCCTGGATCCCTTTTTCCTGTGATACGGGGCTGTGCAGCTGGCCTGACTGGCTCTAGCTGCCTTTTCCTCTTTCCTTTTTTCCCTTTCCCTTTTTCTTTCCCTTTTTCTTTCCCTTTTTCTTTCCCTTCCCTTTCCCTTCCCTTTCCCTTCCCTTTCCCTTCCCTTTCCTTTTTCCCCTTTCCTTTTTCCCCTTTCCTTTTTCCCCTTTCCTTTTTCCCCTTTCCTTTTTCCCCTTTCCTTTTTCCCCTTTCCTTTTTCCCCTTTCCTTTTTCCCCTTTCCTTTTTCCCCTTTCCTTTTTTCCCCTTTCCTTTTTCCTTTTTTTCCTTTTTTTTCCTTTTTTTCCTTTTTTTTCCTTTTTTTCCTTTTTTTTTCCCTTTTTTTCCTTTTTTTCCTTTTTTTCCTTTTTTTTCCTTTTTTTTCCTTTTTTTCCTTTTTTTTCCTTTTTTTCCTTTTTTTTCCTTTTTTTCCTTTTTTTCCTTTTTTTTCCTTTTTTTTCCTTTTTTTTCCTTTTTTTTCCTTTTTTTTCCTTTTTTTCCTTTTTTTCCTTTTTTCCTTTTTTTCCTTTTTTTCCTTTTTTTTCCTTTTTTTCCTTTTTTTTCCTTTTTTTCCTTTTTTTCCTTTTTTCCCTTTTCCCCTTTTTCCCTTTTTTCCTTTTTCCTTTCCTTTTTCACCATTTTTTCAGTGACAGCCTCAGTGTCCAGGCTCACTGCAGGAGCTGCTCTGTGCCCCCTCAGTGATGGGGCAGTGGAGCCCTGGCTGCTGCTCCTGAGCTCAGGGTGCTTTTATTGCTGTTGTGGTTGATGATTTATTTCCAGCAGCATCCGCCCCGTCTTGTGACTTGATTAAAAATTAAAGCAAACACAGTGGTGTGGGGTGGTGTGGCTGCTGTGAGCCCAGGGTCCCTTCCCTGAGCTGTGTGGGGTTCCCAGCCCGTGGAGTGGGACTGGAAATCTGGGAATGGGAGGGACAAGGTGGATGGCAGTGGGATGAGCTGTGTGGCCAGGAGGGGATGGAGAGGTGGGATCAGCAGGATCAGGATCCTTCCATGGACTGACAGCTTGTGAATGTTTATTTGTGTCTCCTTGAGCTGAAGAACAGTAATCCCCAGCCAATAAAGTCCTCATTAGGCTGAAATTAATGAGTTTATGTTTCAAAATACACCACCAACAACACTCAAACCCACAGCCCTGCAAAGGGAGCTCTGTCAGGAAGGGATGGGTGGATGGGGCAGTGGTGGAATGGAGCAGCTGGGCAGGAAAACCAGGCTGGCACTGGGGTGTAGCTGCTCCTGCAGAGCCTGGTGGGCAGTGGCACAGTCACAGCATGCTGCAGCCCCGGGATGTGCTGTTGGGAAGGGATTTTGGAGACACCCATCAGCATTTTGCTGGCTGGTGGGCGAGCACGGAGCATCCTTGTGTGCAGAGAGCTGAGCCTCATGGCTTTAGGGACAGCACCTCTCCTGTCTCAGTGTCACTGCTGCCCTGAGACTCTCCTTGGTGGCAGCAGGAGACCAGGGCTGGAATTCTGGAGATCATCCTGGGATGTCACAGCTGCCAGCTCCAGTGCTGGGAGTTTGTGCTGCAGCCCTTGCAGGGGGTTTGGGCAGAGCCCACCGCCCTCTGCTCGTGCAGGGAGGGACCCAGTGACTCAGGAACCCCTCACAGGGAAAGGGGAGCAGGAGGTTTGCTCACAGCTCTTGTGAAAGAACACACAAGCTGGCTTGAGACCTATAATTAAAGCGGGTGTCAAGGAATGAGGTGCAAATTCCTCAGGGGGCATCGCCTGACAGTGGCGGCTCCTCCCTGGTCAGGGGCTGGGGAGAGGCTGGTGCTGAGCCCCCCAAGGAACAAATGTGAGCCCCCAACTCCTCTCCTTGCCAGCAGTGAGGAATTGATGTGGGTGTGTGTGTCCTGTCCCCATCCTGCAGCTCCAGTCAGCACCAAGGGAACCATCCCTGTGAGCACAGGAGTGTTTCTGGTGCTCAGTGGGTCTGCCCTGGGCAAAAATTCCTCCTGGGAAACATGAGGGACCTTAGCAGGGACAGAGCTGGGCACAGAGGGGGTTTGGGGTGCAGTTTGGGAATTGCAGGGGAACAGGGGCTGAAGCAGGATGGGGGACTGGGGGCAGACCAGAGTCCTTGTTGGGGTTGGAGGGACCCTTGGGGACACGTCCTACTGGGTGCTGGCAGTGCTGGCAGTGCCACCTCGATGGTTTCATTCCCCTGCAGTGCCTGTGTTGCCCCCCAGCACGTCTGTGAGGGCAGGGAAACTGAGGCACAGGGATGATTTTGTGTGTTTGCTCTTGCACTGGTCCCTTCTGCAGCCACCCCTGCCTGCAGTCCCTGGTGCCAGCAGCAGCATCCCAGGGGTCCCTCCATCCCCCAGCTCCATCCCTGTGGCTGTGATGCCTTCCCAGCAAATGCCAAATCTGCTGAGCAGACGGAAAAACAGAAAAGAGGAAAAAAAAAACCCAAACCAACACCCTACCCAATAATATGAGGAAGAAATGCTGGTGTGTCCTGGGTGGATTAGTCGAGACTCCTTGCTGGATTCCTCCAAAGGGAGGTGCTCGTGCTGGAAGCTGGCCACCAGCTGGGCCTGCTGCATTTTTCCTGGGTTCTCTTACCATTTGGGGACTGAACTTTAGTCTGAAAAGATGTATTTTTAACTCAGCTGTGTCTGGAGCTTTGTCTCAGCTTCGGGCTGCTTGGTTTTCTCCTGGCTGTGCAGGGAGAGGGATGTGGTGGGAGGTGAGGGCTGGACCCTCCATCCCAGGCTGGACCAGGAGGAGGAAACAGAGAAGGAGAGGTTTGTTCTGACTCAAGTAAAACCATTACAGAAGGTGCTGCTGCTTGGCCAGGCAATGGGAATGGTGTGCCAGGACAATGGCAGCAGTGATGGAGCCATGGTGTTGAGAAAATTGTGGAAAACAAGGAAGGCACGAGTACCTTGGAAAGGCCTGAAGCCCCAACATGCAGGACTGATGGACCCAGCCATCATTACCTTGGAAACAGCCACTGGAGTGTGCAGAATTCCTGTCTCTGGGGGCTCCTTCCCCTCCCTCCCAGCTGTGGAGCTGTCACAGGGCTCTGGCACCGCTGTCCCCTGCGTGCCACCTGAGCTGAGCTCAGCCTGGCAGGGCGATAGGCTGAGCCCAGAGCTCTGCAGAGCCGTACTGGGCCCGTTGTTTATTGTAGCTTGCTGGCCACAGTGGCTCTGCAGGGTGTCACTCCTTCCCCTGCTGGGGTCAGAGCCTGCCCAAGCCAGCAGGACAATCCGGGCTGTGTTTTCATAATTAAAACAAATAAAACAAACCCGTGCGCGGCGTTATTTACAGTACGGGCTCGGGAAGAGTCGAGCTCAATATTGTTTCCTCGCAGAGTTTTTCCCTTTGTGGCTCACACACGAGTTTGTTGTTGTTGGCTGCTCCCGAGGCTGCGGTCTCGCGTGCCGGGGCTGCTGCCGGCCCGCAGCGGGCGGCCGGAGAGCTGGCATGGGGTGTCAGGGCTGGGCTGTGTCCATCGTGGGCATCCCTGAGAGCTGGCATGGGGTGGTCAGGCTGGGAGAGCTGGTGTGGGGTGGTCAGGCTGGGATGTGTCCATCATGGGCATCCCTGAGAGCTGGCATGGGGTGGTCAGGCTGGGATGTGTCCATCATGGGCATCCCTGAGAGCTGGCATGGGGTGGTCAGGGCTGGGAGAGCTGGCATGGGGTGGTCAGGCTGGGAGAGCTGGTGTGGGGTGGTCAGGCTGGGAGAGCTGGCATGGGGTGGTCAGGCTGGGAGAGATGGCATGGGGTGGTCAGGCTGGGAGAGCTGGCATGGGGTGGTCAGGCTGGGACAGCTGGCATGGGGTGGTCAGGGCTGGGAGAGCTGGTGTGGGGTGGTCAGGCTGGGCTCTGACCATCGTGGGCATCCCTGGGAGCTGCTGTGGGGTGGTCAAGGCTGGGCTCTATCCACTCTGGGTGTCTCAGGGAGTTGGTGTGGTGTGGCCAAGGCTGGGCTCTGACCATTGTGGGCATCCCTGGGAGCTGGGGTGGGGTGGCCAAAGCTGGGCTCTGTCCACTCTGGGTGTCTTGGGGAGCTGGTTTGGTGTGGCCAGGGCTGGGCTGTGTCCCCTGTGGGCACCCCTGGGAGCTGGGGTGGGGTGGTCAGGGCTGTACTCTGCCCATTGTGGGCATCCCTGGGAGCTGGGGTGGGGTGGCCAGGGCTGGACTCTACCCACTCTGAGTATCTCAGGGAGTTGGTGTGGAGTGGCCAAGAATGGGATCTGTCCACTCTGGGTGTCTTGGGGAGCTGATTTGGTGTGGCCAGGGCTGGGCTTTGTCCATCATGGGCATCCTTGGGACCTGCTGTGGGGTGGCCAAGACTGGGCTGTGTCCATCGTGGGCATCCCTGGGAGTTGGTGTGGGGTTGCCAAGGCTGTGCTCTGTCCACTCTGGGTGTCTCAGGGAGGTGGCATGGTGTGGCCAGGGCTGGGCTGTGTCCGTCATGGCCATCCCTGGGAACTGGTGTAAGGTGGTCAAGGCTGGGCTTTGCCCACTCTGGGTGTCTTGGGGAGCTGGTTTGGGGTGGCCAAGGCTGGACTCTACCCACTCTGGCTGTCTCAGGCATGTTGTGGCCAGGGCTGGGCTCTGCCCATCGTGGCCATCCCTGGGAGCTGCTGTGGGCTTTGCCCACCTTGCTGCTGTGGCTCTTGCTCCATGGCCCACCTGGGGTTATCCATGCAAAGCCAGCTGTGCACAGCAGTGATTGTGGTGCTTTTGTGAAGGAACGGGTTTGTTTTTGCTGCTTGTGGGATTTCCTGGTGGCACTGCAGGGATCTCTTTGGGGTGAAATCTTTGGGGTTTGCTGCAGAGGGGTGGCAGGTGATTTTCCAGCAGGGACCAGCACCGTGTGCTGTTGCTGCATCCCTGAGAGAGCTGCAGGGTGTGAGCCCTGGCAGTGCCCCAGGCAGGATGGACAGGGCTTGTGGGCTCTGGGGGGAGCAGCTCTGGCTCCAGACCCCCCCAGGGTTGTGCTGAGGGCGGAGAAGGGGACAGGGAAGGGATGCAGCTGCAGCCCTGGGGTGTTGCACACCCAGCAGTGTTGGTGCCCCCTCGGGTGATGCTGCAAGGCACACTTCTTACCAGGAAGGGGACATTGATATAAAACTGTCCCATTTTCCCCCTGCTGCTTTCAGGGAGGGCTGGGGTGCAGAGGAAGGTGAGCACCCCCTGTGCTGAGCTGCAGATGCATTCCCGTGGGAAGCATATGGCACTAATCCAGTCCAGATGGGAATTTGCTGCTGTTGCTCCAGCCCTGCACGCAGGGCCAGGCAGGGCTCAGCCTGGTGGCCACATCCCCCAGGGATGTCCCCAAAGCCACCCCTGGGAGGGTCAGCAGGGTGGCACAGCTGGATGGGCACAGAATCTGCACTCCCAGAGCTGGCTGAGCTCACCAGCACCTGCCTAGCAGGGCAGGGCTTAAAGCTGAGCTTAGGGGGCCAAAATCTGGCTAATGAGCTAATGGCAATTAATTAACTGCAGAGCACTGTGCAGATATTAACTGATGGTTTGCTGTGAGCGTGGTTACCCGCCTGGCAGGCTGAGGTGTGGAGCAGCACTGAGGTGTGCTAACAGCAGCACTAACTCCAGCCAGGGCTAATCCTGCTCCTGCTGATGTGCTGAGCGCTCCCAGGGGCTGCAGGCTCACATCCCACCTCTCTATTTTTCCATGCAAGCTCTCTGCACCCACAGACTTCAGAACCTGAGCATCTCCCCATCCCTGTGAGCGATTCAGGGGGAGGCAGTGAAGCCAGGATGGATGTTCCTGGTAACCACCACCCACACAGGCTCTGTGTCTGCTGCCTCTCCTGCTCTCCCAGGAGCTGCAGCAGTGTCTGTGGTGCCCACAGCACAGTGCAGGGTTTGCAGAGGGAGAGGAGCCAGCTCCTGGCTGGATGCAGGACATGCTTTGCTGCAGGTGCAGCTATTTTTAAATCCCTCTGGACAGAGTGGTTTGGCCCCCGTGCACTTTGTGTTTGTTTGTTTATTTACTTCTTTTGGCCGCTGAGGAGTTTGTAGAAATGACTCAAACATTAACTTATTTTGACAGCTTTTGGGGAAGGGATTAAATCTCAGAGCCCCATTGTGCAAGCAGATCTAATTTTAGGCCTGTGATCTTAAAATAGAAGAAAGGAGAGGCAAGAAAAAGCAATAATTAGGTGTTTTTCCCCGGGCCAAGGAAAAACAGGCTATGAGGTGGCCCCAAGGAAGAGATGTGGCTGCCCACAGCCAAAGTCAACACTTTGGGAGGTGGCTGGAGCTGCTCCTGGGAAATGGCACAGCAGAGAGATGTGGGCACAAAGTGAGGATTTACCCCCTGATCTGATGGCACCTGAAAGGGCACAGCACAGAGGTATGGGGACAGATTAACCCCCTGGTCTGATGGTACAGGGGTATTTGGTGCTTGGCCAGGCTGGGGACCCACAGCATGGTGAGCATGGTTGCTCATCCCACCCCGATGGCTCAGGGCTGCTCCTGGTGGAGTTGCTGGCCCCAAGGTGGGTCAGGACAGCCCCCATGGCTCTGTCACCCTGTGCAGGTGGCCCTGGCTGCTCTCAGCACCCTTCCCCATCAGCATGACAAAGGCAGAGAAGGGAATTGTCCCTTTGAGGGGGGACACAGAGTCCAGGTCCCATTTTGTAGCGGGGCTCATCATCCTGTGAGCAAATATTCTGGTGATATTAAAATGCTTGGGATTTTCTAGTGAATCAAAGCTCTCCCTAGCAGTGCCAAGAACAATTCAGCAGCCTCCAGAACCAGCTTTCCCTGAGGATTACCTGTCCCTCGTGCCAGAATGATTGATGAGGATGGGTAGGTTCAGGTGACTCAGTCCAGTGTGACCTGATGGGCTCATCCTGGGGGCTGTGCCATGGGATCCCTGCTCTCCATCATGGCCTGGCAGCTCGTGGGGCACCTCAAAAACATCCCATCAGCTTGTCAGCACTTTGCAATCTCCTTTCTCCCTCCTCCCCAGGGAATGTCCTGCAGAGGTGTTGACAAAGTCAGAGGATGCAGGAGCAGCTCGTGCTCAGCTCCGTCTCCCTGAGCACCCACCAAGCTCTGTCAGAGCCTCACCTCTGGCTTGGAGGGGATGGAAAGGATGGAAACCTGCTCCTAATGACAGAGCAGGAATAATTCTGGCTGTTCCTTGCTAACAAAACCAGCGAACGCCACCAGCTGCCTTTAAACTGCCAGCAGGAGCAAAAATGCAAGGCATGTGTTTAGGGAAAGCTTCATTCTCCTGCGTTTTTGGGAGGAAAAAAACATACACAAGACTGTTTGCTTTTGCTTGAAAGCTCTTTTGTGATGCCCCTGTCTTGGGTGGCTCTGTGGCTTGTGACAGCTCACGCTGTAGGTGGATGTTTGTGCTTGGAGATGTTTTTCCATATGCTCCTCATAGCTCCGCTCGTGGATTCTGCACATGGGCTGCAGGAGGGAGGTAGGCTGCTCTAATATCATATGATAATGTGAAATTAGCTCCACTTTACATAAATCCAGACATCTAGGCAGTTCTAGGCTGGGCTGAGGGTTCCTGGCCCCCTTCCTCCTTCCCCTGGATCTGCACACCCGGCTCTGCTCTCCCGTAATCCACTGCCAGCTCAGGGTGAATTCCACCCTGCCGTGGAAATTTAGGTCAAAGGTGCTTTTAGTTCAGAGGAATATGATCAAATTAGGGCCTTTTGTGTTTGCCTCTGTTGGTTTGCTGTTTTTTGTTGTTTTTTGTGGGTTTTTTTTGGAGGACTTGTGTAGGCAGGGCTGCAGGAAGAGCTTGGCACAAAGCTGGGCAGACCCTGAGCTCCCCTAAACCAGGACAGCGCTGCCTGTGCCTGTGGCAGGGCTGGAATTTCAGCTGGAAAGGTCACAATTGGTCCAGAGTTGGTTTTCAGCCAGGGATGTGTTTCTGGCACAGCTGGCAGAGCCCCTGAGCCTGGGGTGTTTCCCCAAGCCCACCCCCAGGGAGGGTTGACTCAGGGACTTCCCTGAGGCCTGGGAGGTGGAGGGATTAAAATTTTATCCCTTGGGGAAAGCAACGTCACTGTGCTGCTTGTGAGCTGGGAGATTTCCTCCAAAGGCTCTGCAGTCCTGGGGAATGGGGAAACTTTGTCATTGCCACCCCATTGCCCCAGCCCTGCTGGGATGTCACCCAGTGCCACCCAACTCCAGGTGACATCCCATGGGAGCTTCCTTTGGTCCTGCTTGTGCTGTGAGTGCCCTGCTCTGTGCTCCTCTGTGCCTGCCTCAGCAGGGCTCATTTCGTGTCACCCCCTCGTTTTTCCACTGATCCAATGAAGCAGCCATTGGTGTCATTTCCAGCTGTCCCCTGGGCAGATGTCACTGGAGGAGCATTGCTCTGGGCTGGCAGGAGCAGCCAGGAGAGCAGGCACAGGGAAATCCAGCCTTGCACTGGCAGCAGGGAGGAGGGCAGCAGTTAGGTTTGTCTTTGCCCAGAGGAGATTGCTGTGTTTGTGCCAGAAATCTGCTGTTGTGGGCTTGGGGTGTTAATCTGCAGAAAAAAGGGGTAGCCCCACAGCTGTGAGCCTTCCTGCATCCCACAGGGATCCTGCATCCCACAGGGATCCTGCACCTCGCTGCCATTCTTCATCTCTTTCCTCTCTTTATTCCCATTTCCCTTCTGGTTCCCATTTCCCTCCTTCATCCCATTTCCCTGCTTTATTCCCATTTCTCTGCTGGTTCCCATTTCACTGCTGTATCCCGTTTCCCTCCTGGTTCCCGTTTCCCTCCTTTATTCCCATTTCCCTGCCTGTATCCCATTTCCCTCCTCCATTCCCATTTCCCTCCTGGTTCCCATTTCCCTTCTTCATTCCCATTTCCCTGCTGTATCCCATTTCCCTCCCTTATTCCCATTTCCCTGCTGTATCCCATTTCCCTCCCTTATTCCCATTTTCCTCCTTTATTCCCATTTCCCTGCTGGTTCCCATTTCCCTCTTTCATTCCCATTTCCCTGCTGGTTCCCATTCCCTCCTGGTTCCCATTTCCCTGCTTTATTCCCATTTCCCTCCTGGTTCCCATTTCCCTGCTTTATTCCCATTTCCCTCTTTCATTCCCACTTCCCTGCCAGTATCCCATTTCCCTGCCTGTATCCCATTTCCCTTCTTCATTCCCATTTCCCTCCTGGTTCCCATTTCCCTCTTTCATTCCCATTTCCCTCCTTCATTCCCATTTCCCTCTTTCATTCCCATTTCCCTCCTTCATTCCCACTTCCCTGCTGTATCCCATTTCCCTCCTGGTTCCCATTTCCCTCCTTCATTCCTGTTTCCCTCCCTTATTCCCATTTCCCTGCTGGTTCCCATTTCCCTGCTGGTTCCCATTTCCCTGCCCTCCTGGTTGAGCAGTGCAGTTCTCACTTGTGGTCAGAGCAGGGGAAGAAGAGGCAGCTCCGTGGTGAGCTCTCACTGTAAACACCCTGAACCCCCAGTTTTTGTGGTTGGTTTTTTATGCTCGGTTCTTTTCTCAAGAAATCCATGAGCTGGCATTGCTGAGGCACCGCAGCCTCCTAAAACCTGTTTGTTTTCATTCTGACATTAACACAAGGTCTAAAATAAGCCCTGCAATTTCCAGGCCCGTTTGTGATTAGCGATAGGCAGGAGTGAACCATTCAGCCTCAAATTAATTCTGCTGGGGTGCGTTGTTTTTTTTATTTTTTTGTAGATTTTTTTTTCCTTCTTTTTTTTTTTTTCTTTATTATTGATGCATAATGTATGATGAGAAAAAGTGAAAAAATAATTAAAGTCTGAAGAGCGCTGCATGGATTCATTCATTATGAAATCTGGGTCAGCAGCCGGAGAAGGAAAACAAGGAAGGGGGGGGCTGCTGGAGTGGAAAAACAGGACTTCAGAAGCGCTGCAGGCACGGCAGGAATGCGAGAAAGGCTCTTTGCAGGCAGCCTGGGAAATCCGGATTGCATCGTGGCTGCCCCCCGAGGAGGAGCGGGGTGGGAGGGGGATGTGGAGAGGGGATTCCCCCTCCTGCCTCCCTCTGCTCCATCAGCGCTGGGGAGGGGGCAGAGCTGCTGTGCTGAGCCAGCAAATCCTGCCCAGGTGGTGGGGGAGAGGGGAAAGGGATTGGGGATTGCAGCAGTGGGATCTCAAAGGGCTGGAAATTGGGGATTGGGGATTGGGGTTTGCAGCAGTGTGATCCCAAAGGGCTGGGGATTGCAGCAGTGGGATCCCAAAGGGCTGGGGATTGATGTTTGGAGTTTGGGGATTGGGGATTGGGGTTTGCAGCAGTGGGATCCCAAAGGGCTGGGGATTTGCAGCAGTGGGATCCCAAAGGTCTGGAGATTGGGGATTTGGGGTTTTCAGCAGTGTGATCCCAAAGCACTGGGGATTGATGTTTGGGGTTTGGGGATTGGGTATTGGGATTTGCAGCAGTGGGATCCCAAAGGGCTGGAAATTGGGGATTGGGGATTGGGGTTTGCAGCAGTGGGATCCCAAAGGATTGAGGATTGGGGTTTGGGGATTGGGGTTTGCAGCAGTGGGATCCCAAAGGATTGAGGATTGGGGTTTGGGGATTGGGGTTTGGGGATTGGGGATTGCAGCAGTGTGATCCCAAAGGGCTGGGGGTTGGGTTTACAGCAGTGGGATCCCAAAGGATTAGGGATTGGGGTTACAGCAGTGGGATCCCAAAGGGCTGGGGATTGGGGATTTGGGTTGGCATCAGTGGGATCCCAAAGGATTGGGGATTGGGGTTTGCAGCAGTGTGGTCCCAGAGGGCTGGGCTGACTCAGCATCCCTGTGCCGTGAGATCTGTGTGCCATGACATCCCTGTGCCATGACATCCCTGTGCTGTGACATTTCTGTGCCATGACATCCCTGTGCCATCCTACCCCTGTGCCACGAGTGTCCCTGAGCCCATCTCTTGGATTTTGGGATTTCAGCCCTTGCCTGGGACTCAGCTCATTGAATTGCAAAGAGTGTGGTTGAAACTTGGAGCCTTCCCCGCTGGCAGGAAGCGCAGAGATTTCAAACCGTGCTTTTGTGCTGGTTTGGGAGAAAAAGACAGCATTTTTGGAATTTAATTGCAAGATGTGAATTCCCCTCCTTCCTCTTGCTCCTTCCACAGGAAATATGGCCCAAATTGATCAGGCTTTGCAAACAACCAGCGTTCATCCTTGGGAAATATTCCATCCTAGGAGCATTCATCCTTGGGAAATAATTTTCTGACCCAGTCACATTAAGTGCTCTTCTGAGCAAGCACTCTCCATCCCAGTCCCCAGCAGGACGGAGTCCTGATCCCAGTGGGAGCTTTTGGGCTTTCCCTTCAAGCAAATATTAATTCAGGCAGTGTCAGGAGACCCTTCCTCTTGTTTCAGCCCACTGAGCAGCCACAGGATTCATGTGCTGCTGTGGGGGAAGCCCTTTGGTGTGGCTTGTGCACACTCTGGGTTTTATCCCTTCCCTGCTCTCCTGCAGATCTGCTTGCATCATGTGGGAACCATAAATAAATGAATTCAGCTGCCTGTGATGCAGCAGGGAGGATGGTAAAATCCTGAGTGCAGCAGGATGGGATGGGATGGGATGGGATGGGATGGGATGGGATGGGATGGGATGGGATGGGATGGGATGGGATGGGATGGGATGGGATGGGATGGGATGGGATGATGGGATGGGATAATGGGATGGGATGGGTGTAAGGATGGACAGAAACATGCACTGATCCCCAGCTGCTGTGGTGCACATGGATCTGCCTTTCACTCCCTGAGCCAGACCCAGCTCTGTGCAGGGGCTGTGCTGGTGACACAAGTGGCACAAACAGAGCTGGTTGAACCCAGAGGGTCTCTCCAGGGTCTGGATCACTGAATGCACCAGGAATGCACCCAAATCCTCCTTCCCTGGGCAGCAGCATCTCTCCTCCTTCCCTCTGGTTTCCCTCCCATAAAGCCCATGCTGATTTAGTCCCAGGCTATGCAAAAAGGGCTGTTTTGGGATGAGGAGAGCCAGGAAGAAATGGTTAAACCGGAGATACCGGGGTGTTTTCCCACATGGTGAATGGTGGGGGAACACAGAACTGGTGTTGAATCGCACAGAAGTAATAACGCTCCTGATTTTCCTGTGTGATTTAATAAAAATGCAAATTGACTTCGGGTGGATGACTCACTCTGGAGGGTGGTGTCGATCAGGAGTCATTGGTGGCTCTGTGGGACCAGTTGGGCTTTGTTCCCTCTCCTCAAAGGGAGCTGGAGTGGTTCCATGGTGCTGCTGTGGTGGTGGTCTGGCCCCTCATCCTGTTTGGCCCCAGCATTTTGGGACAGGGAGCGATGGGCAGAGCCATGGTGGCTTTGTGCAGCGTTGGTGGATGTATCCCACTGGGAGCCCAAGCCCTGCAGAGTGTGCTGGTGCCAGCAGGGAGGCAGATCTCTGCCCAGGACTCATTGTGGGGCAGGATTTGGCCCCGTAGCAGCAGGGTCTTCCATCCTCCTGGGTGAAAGCGTGCCAGGACACTGCACTCTGACCCCAGTCCAGCTCTGGACACTAATGGATTACAAATAACAATAATAAATGACAGGAGATGGGATAATCTACCTACTGTAATGTTGTATTACCGTGGCTGTTAGTTATAGATTAATGTATAATTATATTACATTGGCTACATATGCATAAAGCTCGTGCTGCAGGGCTTGGCCAGCCTTTAACTCTCTGTGGTTCGCAAAGAAACTTCAGGGCTTTGCTCCCACACATCCCAGGAGCCCTCTGCCCTGGAATCTCCTGTGGTTTTGCCACCAGGAGCATCCCTGCTGCTGCTGGAGCTCCATCCCCACCTCCCCGGGATGCAGAGATGCAGGGAGTGCTGGCCACAAGGGATTTGCACATTTTGCAGCAGCAGGTGAGGGGATGGTGGGAGATGAAGCCCCCTGCATCCCCCAGCTCCTTTCCCTTCAGCCTCACACCTGAGCAGCACGAGGCAGGGCTCTGAGGGCTCCCCACAAGATCCTTGGCGTGACCAAGACCCAGTTCTGTCGAGAGGAATGAAGTGCCAGCCCTTCCCCTCAGTTATTTTTAATGTGGTTCTGCTCAGGCTTGGCTAAATCCAAAGGAGCTGCCTCTTGTTTGCAGAGGCTCCCCTGTGCTGCCAGATTGCTCAGGGTAAATCACTCGCTGCTGTGGGGCTGCAGGGACCTGCTCTGTTTGGGTTTGGGATTGTCTGGCTCTGATCAGCATGGGTCAAGATGATTTTCCTGATGTTGTCACCAGAGTTAAAGGTCTGGGGATGCTGGGGCAGGCAGGGAGAAGGGGGTTTCACACTTCCAGGAGGGTTTTGGAGCTGAGGGCTCACCCTGCCCTGGCTTTTAGCAGCTCCAGCCCCACTTTGCTCTGCTTTTCCAGGAGCAATGTGGGATGGGCAGTGTGGTTTTGGGAGGAATGGGAGTTGGGAATTCCATCCCTGCTCCCCTTCCCATCCCAGTCCTGCCTTGAATTTTTGCTCCCTCTCTCCCATCTCCTCCGGAGAGCGCGAGGAGCAGAGGCAGGAAACGTGGGCTGCTGCCAGATGGCTCGAAACGCAGCATCTGTAATACTTTATCAGAAGAAATTACGGCCGAATCACTCTCCCTGATTAAACAGCCTGGCCAGATCCTCCACGAGCCAGCTGGACAGCCTCAGCCTGGCCACTGCAGGGGAAGCCACGGGAGCTGGGGACACAGGGATGGGGATGGGGATGGACTGAACCCTGGGCTCATCCTGCACGGTGCCAGCTCCTGCTCTGTGCTTTCCGTGGGGTGTGGAGCTGAGCAGAGCTCCCTCAAAGGGAGAGGGAGAAGGAGGCACCAAGTTGATGTTTCCCCTCTTGTTGGTTTTCCAAATCTTGGAAAAACAGCACAGCCATGCCAAGGCAGCCTGTGGGCTGCTGATGTTTTGTTTTTGGGAGTTGTTGTGAGCAGGCAGAGGGTGAGGGATGCTCCAAACATCCCCCCAGTCCCTGCACCCCTCAGGGGATGCTGTAAACGCACCTGGAAAAAGGGAGCGGGCAAGGAGGGAAACTGAGGCAGGGCAGAGGGTGCCTCTGGGATGTGGAAGGTCATCTGGAATGCTAGTGAGAGTCAGATCCAGAGTTTAAGCCTGTGAGCAACCTGTCCTCTGGCTCACCCTGCCCTCGTGCTCGCTCCGAGCGCGGTGGCCAAGGCGCGGTGCTGCCGCTCTCAATGGGCCTGGCGTGCCATGAGCTCACCCTGGCTGGCTGGCCAAACGCAGGCGTGGACTAATGCCACTAATTTCCACTAATGCTGCTGGAAAAATCTGCTGCTGGCGTGAGCAGGGGCTGCTTTCCCAGCCTGCTGCGTGCGGGCTGCCTCGCGGAGGAATTCACGTCCAGCCGTTTCCTTCTCTGATTTGCTTGAAGTGGTGACCAGATTTTTTTTTTTTTTGCTCCTAAAAGGAAAACAGGAGGAATCTGTGCTCTTAAATGCATGGAATTAGCTGTTGGCTGTAGGGAGTTTGTGTATGAAAGACATTAAAAAAGGGGAGGAAGGTGTTGATGTGGGAGCTGTCCTGAATCCCCATCCCACATCCCAGCAAACCCACAGGGACCCAACCGGTTCTGGAACCCACCTCAGACCCAGATGTGCTCATCCCACTCATCCCTCTGCCCTTGGTGGGGTAAAAATGGCAAAAAAAAAATCACATTTTCCACTCAACTCCAGTGGGATTTAACTGCAGGGATGCAGGTGGAGCAGGGCTGGGGCTCTCCCAATCTCCTGGGGTTAGGGAAGGGATGCAGCCGTGGATGCAGAGTGAGGAGGATGAAGGAGCAGCTTTCCTGGATGCTGGAGCCTTCCTCCCTCTCCAGCCTCCCAGGGGCCTGGGCCAGAGGAGGGGAACTGTACACCTGGAGAAACATTATCCCTTCCCTTGCCCGTAAATATTTTACGAGCAGATTAAAAATTGAAGCCAAAATGAGCTCTGCCATCAGAGGAAACCGGCTCGGTTTCAAGTTCTGTTTAAGTATTTTTCTTTATAATGTAGCTGTGTCAATTAGAAAATGACATTGCTATTTAAAATGCTGTTCCGTAGCCCTCTTTAATTAAGGCAGCGATATAATACCAATCTGCTCTCATTAATGAATTTTTAACAATCAAAATGAGAGCTGAATGACGCACAGTTGGATTTGCAGCGCGGGTGTTTTCTCCCAGAGCCTGTGACAGTTAAAGGAGCAGCGGCTGGAGAGGGGGAGAGGCTGCTGGAGAAGCAGCTCAGCTGGGTTTGGAAGGGTTTCATCCCTCTGTTGGCCTGGAAGGATTGTCCTGGAGGGAGAAAAATCCTTCTGAGGCACCAAAATCCTGAGTGGAGACACAGCTGACAGCAGGGATGGGAGCCCAGGGGCCACCTCAGGGTCACTCCTGCTTGCTCAGAGTCGATGGGCATCCTTGGATCCCTTCCCCAGTTATCCCCAAAGATCCCAAAATGTCTTTGGCTGTGGCACCAGATTTACTGGGCATCCTTGGATCCCATCCCCAGTTATCCCCAAAGATCCAAAATGGCTTTGGCTGTGGCACCAGACTCGCTGGGCATCCTTGGATCCCATCCCCAGTTATCCCCAGAGATCCCAAATGTCTTTGGCTGTGGCACCACAGTGTGTGGTGCAGTGCTGGGCTGTGTGGCCTTCCCACCCTGAATAAATCCCCAATTTCAGCCCTGTTCCCCACAAAGTGTTTCTATTTTTGTTTTGCCAGGGCAGGGTGGGTTAAAGATGCTCCTGCACCTCAGCTCGTGCTAATTATCTGCCATTGCAGGGAGCTTTTTTTTCCCAGTGGTTATTTTCTGGGGTTGCTGGAGGAGCACTCTCCCCTCTGCTTCTTCCTTCAAGGAGGCAAAACAAAACCAGGAATTTGTTTGAATAATAAAAAAATTAACCAGGCGTGAAAAGCTTAAGCGTAATCATTTCCGTGGCCTGCTCTGATTTGAGCTGATATGATTTGTTTGCTCTCTCATCCTTCCTCCCTGTTTCCTCTTCAGCACCCACTCCTTGCTCTGGCCTGTCCCTGAGAAACAATTTGGGTATTTTAGGAGCAGTTTGTGCATGGAGCAGCATCCCTGGGATGCTGTTGGAGCTGGATCCACCCAGTGCTCCAGCATCTGACAGAATCTGGGCTGGGGTGGATGTGCAAATCCCATCCTTCTCCTGGTGTCCCCCTGCTTGCCTGGGGTTTGGTGACATTCCTGTAGTAAGATTGCTTTGTAACTGTCACCAAAACTTTGCTTTTTAATAGTTTTGTGTGGAGCTGGAGTGACCAACCCAGAGGTGCTGGAGCTTCCCCCACCTCCCTCCCCTGCCAGAGAGTTGAGAGAGTGGCTTGAGGTTTCCTGGCTGGGTTTTTGTTGCCATAGGGAAGAGAATTGAAGCCTGGAAACCGTCCTGTGGGTGCAGGGAGGAAGTGTCAATGTCTAGGAAAACAAGGAGAAAATAGCAGCAGCAGCACCACGCCGTCGCCCGAGCCCAGCAGGAGTCGGGACAAACCCTCCTGGCAGATGGGAAAGGCCAACAGGGTCGTGTCTGGGCTCCTGTTTGTCCTTCCTGGCACTGCTGGCACGAGGGATGGCAGCCAGCAAAGCCATGGCCTGGGAGTGGGACAGCCACCCCTCCACTCCCTTGCTGCAGGGCTGGCAGAAAACGTAAACCAAGGGAATATGGAATTATATTCTCTGCTCTGATTTCAGGAGGAGGAGAGAGATGCAAGGGCGGCTTTGAGCTCTTGCCCAGGAATAGCCAGGGATCTGCTTGGAGGCTTGCATCCCACTGCTGATAATTTTGGAGCTGAATCATCTGCATTTCTGCTGCTCCCCAGACAGCGTCAGGAATACGCATCCCCAGGGTGTCAGAGGCACATTTTTGTGGGTTGACAATGGATCTGATTAAGAAAAAACAGCCCAAATGACATCTAAAGCCGCCAGCCTTGAAGTCTGGACTCCTGTTGCTCCTTTCCCATTCAGACACTGGCAGGGACGAGCGTGGCCGTGGTTGTAGAGCAGAGCTGAGCCAGGCTTGGGGGATAAAACCCATCTGCAAACGCTGAGGAGAGGAGGTGCAGGGGTGGGAGGTGGCACTTTGGGGTGGTTTGGCTTCAGCCTGTGCCTGGGGGTGGCACTGATGGCACTGGAGCCATGGGGAGGTCAGGAGAGGCTCCAGTGGGTGCAGGGCAGGGAGCAGGTGGAGGGTCACAGCCAGAGCCCCTGGCCACCAGCTCAGCTCTGGGGTCACTGTCACTGCAGAGTCCCTGGCCACCAGCTCAGCTCTGGGGTCACTGTCACTGTCACTGCCAGGGCCCCTGGCCACCAGCTCAGCTCTGGGGTCACTGTGACACTGCCAGGGCCCCTGGCCACCAGCTCAGCTCTGGGGTCACTGTCACTGTCACTGCAGAGCCCCTGGCCACCAGCTCAGCTCTGGGGTCACTGTCACTGTCACTGCCAGGGCCCCTGGCCACCAGCTCAGCTCTGGGGTCACTGTGACACTGCCAGGGCCCCTGGCCACCAGCTCAGCTCTGGGGTCACTGTCACTGTCACTGCCAGGGCCCCTGGCCACCAGCTCAGCTCTGGGGTCATTGTCACTGCCAGGGCCCCTGGCCACCAGCTCAGCTCTGGGGTCACTGTCACTGTCACTGCCAGAGCCCCTGGCCACCAGCTCAGCTCTGGGGTCACTGTCACTGTCACAGCCAGAGCCCCTGGCCACCAGCTCAGCTCTGGGGTCACTGTCATTGTCACAGCCAGAGCCCCTGGCCACCAGCTCAGCTCTGGGGTCACTGTCACTGCCAGGGCCCTTGGCCACCAGCTCAGCTCTGGGGTCACTGTCACTGTCACTGCAGAGCCCCTGGCCACCAGCTCAGCTCTGGGGTCACTGTCATTGTCACTGCCAGGGCCCTTGGCCACCAGCTCAGCTCTGGGGTCACTGTCACTGTCACTGCCAGGGCCCCTGGCCACCAGCTCAGCTCTGGGGTCACTGTCACTGTCACTGCCAGGGCCCCTGGCCACCAGCTCAGCTCTGGGGTCACTGTCACAGTCAGAGCCCCTGGCCACCAGCTCAGCTCTGGGGTCACTGTCACAGTCAGAGCCCCTGGCCACCAGCTCAGCTCTGGGGTCACTGTCACTGTCATTGCCAGAGCCCCTGGCCACCAGCTCAGAGGGGTCAGCTGGCGGTCACAGGGTTTGTCCCCCTGTGGTCCCCCAGTGTCACAGCGAGGGCAGGTGTGCCCAGGCGTGGCATTCCCTGCTGTGGCTGTCCTGATCATCCTTCAGAGCTGTCCCAGCATCCATCAGAGCTGTTCCCATGAGCTGTGCACTGTGTGAGGGCACTGACCTGCCCCTGGCTCCTGTGGTCCCTGTGGCCAGGGCAGTGCAGGGACAGCTTAACCCATCCCTCCCCAGCAGCAGGAGGAGAGCAGAGGGTGGATGGAGCTGCTGCTGCACGCCTGGCTGGCCCTGCAGGAAGCAGAGAGCTCTCCAAGCAGAGAAATGTCTTTTGTCACCCAGCCTGGTGTCAGGCGTTGGCCACGGGGCGTCCTCTGTCACATCTGCCCGAGTGGCTCTGCTGTGTCACATCGCTCCTGACCTGCAGGGCTGGCAGCCTCTGAGCTCCTGGAGGGGGGAATGGGAGGGAGGATTAAACCAGAGGACCTGTGAGAGTGCAAATTGATTTTTAAGGGAGCCCTGGAGGGAAGCTGCAGGCTCTGCAGCACTCCCTGTCTGCTGGTGTCCCCAAAACGCCACTGCCAGCCCTCCTGGGTGGGCAGAGCTGGCTGTTTGTCACCTGTTGGTGAGCCAGGTGATTTCCTGTGCCCAGGACATGCCAGCTCATCGCTGGGATTGCCACCAAGTTTCACTGGGGCGTGGGAACTTCCTAGTACCAGGCTCTGGGTGGCTGTGGGATGGAGCTGGCACACTGGTGTGCCCCACACCGACCTGTTTGTCCTTTTGTCACTTTGAGAATCCCTTCATTCCTTGTCCCACTGCTCTGCTGTCCCTGCAGCTCCTGTGGCAGAGGCACTGGGGAGCTGGGACAGACCTGGACACTGCAGCTCCCCCTCCATCCTCTCACACCTGCTCTCTCCCATCCCAGCCAGCCAGTTTCATTAACGTACTAATTAGGGTTAAAGCACTAATTAGAGTGTCTGTGCCGTGTCCTTGGGAAGGCAGCTTGGCTGCTGGGTGCTAATGGAGCTGCTGTCACAACAAACACCAGGCACACGTGCTGCTGCTCACCCTGCCCTGCCAGGATCCCGGGGTTCTGCTGCCCACACCATGGCAGCATTCTCTGTCCCTGTGTCCCTTCTTGGGGACACAACAGGTCCTGCATGCTCCCTGCACTGGGACAGACACCACACTCCTGCCTTCACCCCTCAGCCATGGCTAAGGCTGAGTTTAAGGGGTGGTTTTGAGTCTATTTTCTATTATTTAATATATTTGAGTAGTAAATTTCCTGCTAAGTGGTGCTTTGGAGGTTCAGACATGGTTTGTGAAGTCTGGCTCGATTCAGTGAAGTTTGATCTCCCCACAGAGGGCTGCAGTATTTTTAATACCTCTTCTTCTCAACCTTCCCCTTCAAAATTCCATTTTCCCCTGTAAAAACAGACCTGCATGGCCAAACAGCCCCCAGACAACACTCAGAAGAAGCCTTGCAGCTGGACAACAAAAACTGCTTCTTTTTGAACTCTTGAGAAACCTGGAGAGGTCTGGGGCTTTGTTTTAACCCCATCCTTTCCAGGGGGCATCTCCAGGCAGGATTGCTGTTTGCATGGCACTTTCTGTGTCTGAGCAGCGTGTTCCTGTGTTGTCATGAAACAGAAGAACAGGATAATTAAATTGCCCTTTTCCCAGTAAAATGTTACTGTGGCTGTGGCTCTCTGCCAGCCTCACATGCCTGGCTGCTGATGGGAGGTGTGAAAAGCACCGGGGAAGGGATGGGGTGGTGATTTCTGGGGGGGTTTGTGGGGATTTGTCACCCCCTGACAGCAGAGGGGATGCCCAGGAGGGGTCCTGGGTGCCCCCACCGGTAATTCCCAGCCTTTAAGCTGGGGCTGCAGGCAGGGATAATCGAGATATTCTTGTCTTTAAGCCTCTCAAGGGTTGCAGGTCTTAAAAAAGGCTCCTGCTGTCGAGTGGGCTGGGAGCAGAGGGGCAGCCAGGGCTCAGCAGGTGATGCCTGTGCTTGGGGCTGGATCAGTGCAGCTTTGGGGGATGCTCCCAGCATTGGGAGCAGCCAGGCCTGGCCATCCCATCCTGCTCCCTCTCTGAGGTGCTGATGCTCCATCCCTGAGCTGTAACAAGGCAGAGTTTTGTGGTTTTGCTGTTTAGCCACCCTTCCTCACCTGCTTTCTTCTCTCCTCCTCCTCCTTCTGCCAGCCCGGGATCCATCAGTGTTACTGCTTTGCCTTCAGCTATGACCCTCTGAGAGCTGGCTGTCCCCTGCCCTTGTCACCCCTTGGTGCCCCTCCCCTGGAATATTAACGCCACAAATCACAAGTGACAACAGCCTGGGCTGGAGGAGGTGTGGGAGCAGGGATGGACTCGTGGTGGCTTTGTCCTTCTCCTCAGGGCTGTGTTCTGCTTCCAGAGGGATGGGAGCAGCTGAGCCCACCTTTAAAAGTGGGGAGATGGAAGGGTGGAGCAGGAATTTTCATCCCAGGATGAAATGCACCTCTGTGCCCATGGATATGTGGCTTTTCTGTCACCCAGCCCTGTCCAGCTTGGCCATTGTGGTTTCTCCTTGGGAATCCTGGAGCTGGGCTGGGAATTGTGTGCACAATTCCACCCACCCCGTGGGATTGTGTGCACCCCACATTTGCTGTGTGAGGCACTGAGGAGTTCCTGTGCTTGGTGGATGTGGGGAAGAGCAGATGTAAGGGGGATTACGGGTGGGATTTTTTTGCACGCGTGTGTGCACACGTGCAGCCAGGCAGGCAGGGATGGGGCACCCTGAGCCTGGCACCCTCTCTGCACTGACAGGAACACAGGGGACAGCCCTGGAGATGCTTGGGCACAGCCCTGGATGGCCACAGTGGCTGGGGACAGCACTGGGGACAGGGCTTTGCTCACTGGTGCAGCCACGCAGGGGTGGGTGATGGAACCCAGGTCACTGCAAATTTTAAACTCTTTATTTTTAAAAATAAACCTCAACAGGTGGGATTGCTGTGAGGGGAACAGGCAGTGTGGGTTGTTGTCCCTGTTGTCCCCTCTGTGCCTCAGTTTCTCCCAGTGGGGGAAATGTGGAATGGGCTGGCTGAGAGGTCACTGTCCCTGCTGGAAGCATCAGATCGTTCTGGATCACACCCTGCTGTGGCACACAGCACCCTGGATCACCCCACTGCTCCAAGAGCTTGCCAGAGACTCCAGCATTCCCTGGAGAGCAGTGGGAAGCAGCTGCCAGCCAGCCTGCTTGGCTTTGGCAGTGCTGGTGACAGCAGGACACCGAGTGAGCACAGCCCTGCCCTTGCTGTCCTCTCCCATTCCCCCACCCTGCATTTCCAAGGTTTTTATTGGAGCTGTGCCCTGCAGCCCCCCGGGATGGGTTTGGGAAGGGCTGGGGCAGCGTGGGCAGGGCAGGGAGGGGGCACTGCTGCCCCTGGGGCTGCCAGAGCTGACCTTCCCTCTCTGCTGACCTTCATGGCCATCAGCATCAGCTCTGCTGCCTGTCCACACGCAGGGATGCTGCCTGGGAGGCTGGGCAGCCCTTCCCAAGGGGCTCAGCAGGGCTGCAGGGAGCTGGGGGTGTGCTGGGCTGGATAATTCAAGGACTTTGGCTCTCTAGCAGAGGTTAAACCATGGGATCTGTTTGGAGTAGAATTGATGGGAACCTCTGCTGTGTGCTGCTCCTTGGCCTGCTGTCCTGGAGGAAATAAAAATGGAACTGGTGTGGAAAATCCATGTGGAATTGGCATCCCCAGGGAAGCTGGGGAGGTCTGAGTGCTGCTCAGCCTTGGGCTGCTGTGGGTGTCAGTGTAAAGATCCCTGGGAAGGCCAGGGGATGGTCCCTGTGCCCAGGATGCTCCTCAGGGTCTCCCCTCTCTCCAGAGGGCTCCTGGGTGGGTTCTGGTGTTGCTGAGTGAAGCCCCTTGCTGGTCACCAAGGAACTGTTTTTTGGGGGAATTACCTTTGTTAACCTATTCTGTCATGACTTTCTGCCACACTGGGGGACAGGCTGGGGGCAGCACTCAGAAATGTCTTCTTGGAGTCACAGGAGCCTCCTCAGCTGTCACCCAGGGTCACTGGAGGAGTTTTGGACCTGAGCTTTACCTGCTGCCTGTGTGGAGGATCCCAGAGCATCCCTTGAGCCTCTGCATAGTCCTGAGCCATCCCATTCCCACTGATGCCCAGGGAATGCTGTCAGGAAAATGGGTGACAAAACCACCATGCCAAGGTCTCCCCAGTGCTGCACCCACAGTTTTCTCAAGCAACATCCCCTTTTTTTGGAAACAAATCAACCAAGCTGGATTACAAATGAGAAGAACCATCACCCTGCTTGGGGTACCCTGATTTCCATGGGCTGCCAGTGTTGGGCTCATGGTTGGATTCACCAGTGCTTTGCTGCTGTGGTCCCTGCCCTGTGTCACCTGTGCCAGCCCTGTTCTGGGCTCTCCTGCCACTCAGAACCCCAGTGATGCTCCAAGAGACCCTCCTGCTCCCTGTGGTTGTTCTCCTCTTGAGCCTGCTCCAAACCCATCCATGTTCCTGGAAACCACTCTGAGATCACTCCCTCTGAGAAAAGACTGCTTTGAAAAAAGTGTTGAAATTCCACAGGAAATACTGTTTGCACCTCAGTCAGAAATGGCAAAACCTCTGATTTTGGATGGAAGTTGACTTGTCCTGGGCTTCAGCTCATCGAAGTTTCCTTCAGCCTGGATCTGGGCAGAGTTTGGGGATGAAATGGGTGCTCCTAAGGAGCTGCATAGTGTGGCTGTGCCAACACCCTGGCATGGAGTGCCTCCTGTGTACAGCAGTGGATGGGTGCCCATCTCTGCCCGGTGTGTGACAGGGACTGGTCCCTGTGGGTGTCTGGTGGCAGGGTTTGCTCACAGAATGGTGTCACCTTCATCACAAGGCGAGCCCAGCAGCACCCACTGCTCTCCTGCCTGGTGCTGGGCTGGCTACCTGGCCAGGGGGCTGAATCCTCCCGCTTGGAGAAGAGGAAAAAATAATAATCTGCAAGCCAAGAAGCTTGGGAGCTGCTTGGGAGCGTATTTATCACGGGGAAGAAAAAGGCTCTGTTCCCTCTCTGCGCAGCGGCTGTTTATCACACTCACAAGGGGATGCAGAAAATGTTCCATTTGTTGGGTACAGCCGGCAACCCACACAGCGTATAAATTAAGGGCTTTTACATGCAGAGTTCCCGAAATAAAACACACACACACACACAAAAGAGAGAGGAGTTTTGTGTCAGCCCCGGCACTCTGCCTCTCCCCGCCCGTCCCTGCGCCCCAGCCCCGGCCCGGCGCTGGCTCCTGTTCAGGAATTCCACATTATCTCTGAGCGTTTCCAGCTTCCTCAGCAGGGAACAGCTCTGCTTCTGTCTTCCTGCAGCCACATCTGGAAAGTGTTAGGCCGGGGTGTCAGCCCTGGGCTGGCTGGCTGGCATGTGCTCCCCCCGGTGTGCTGGCTCCAACACCCTGCCCGCCCTGTGCCTTCCTGCCTGCCTGTGCCCTGCCCTGGCACTGCACTCAGCCTTCAAACTGCTGTGGGCATGAGCTTCCTCTGCCTCCCCTGCTTAGAGGGTTTTGAGGGAGTTTTTGTAGCTGTTGCAGGGAGAGAGGGCTCCAGTAAACTCCAAGGATTAACCTCTGCGGGGATGGTGTCCTGTGGCAGGGATGCTCTGCTCTGGTCAGGGATGCTCTGCTCTGGTCAGGAATGCTGTCCTGTGGTCAGGGATGCTCTGCTCTGGTCAGGGATGCTGTCCTGTGGTCAGGGATGCTCTGCTCTGGTCAGGGATGCTCTGCTCTGGTCAGGAATGCTGTCCTGTGGTCAGGGATGCTCTACTCTGATCAAGGATGCTCTGCTGTGGTCAGGGATGCTGTCCTGTGGTCAGGGATGCTCTGCTCTGGTCAGGAATGCTGTCCTGTGATCCCCAGCTCTGTTCTGATCCTCCTGTGCTCCCTGTGCACATCCTCCTCTTGGCATCCTTTTGGAAAACTCGCTGCCTGCTCAGGGGAGTTTTTCATCTCCTGGATGTGTTTCTGGGCTGGCATCCCCGAGCTGTAGCTCAGCAGGGATGTGGTGCTGCATCTCTGGATGCTGCAGGGTGGAGTTTGTGGGAGGTGAAGCCTCTGTGATTCCCCAGTGCTCTGGGAGGTGTCTGGGGAGGTTCTCACTGCACTCTGCTTGCTTGTAATGCCTGTGGGCTCAACCCACTGGGATTTCTTCCTTTGTTAGGAAGTACCTGGGGCATAAAAACATTTGGCTGCCAGCACCTCAGACCCCCAGGAGAAATCCCCACGTGGTGTGAGCACGTGGAAGTGCCCTGCTGGATGATCTTCAGGTCCTTTCCCACCTCAGTGTCTGATTGCAGCAGGGCAGTTGAAAATGGAAGAGCTGCCTGCGACATCCTGGTGTTTCAGGGTTCCCTCTGTGGGGCACTTTGGTTCCTTGCTGCAGGTGTGGGTGACACTGGGGAGGGAAGGAGATTTGGAGGTTTGGGTGACACTGCAGAGGGAAAGGGCTTTGCAGGTGTGATGGGTGACACTGCAGAAGGAAAGGGCTTTGCAGGTTTGGGTGACACTGCAGAGGGAAAGGGCTTTGCAGATGTGATAGGTGACACTGCAGAGGGAAAGGGCTTTGCAGTGTGATGGGTGACACTACAGAAGGAAAGGGTTTTGCAGTTTGGGTGACACTGCAGAGGGAAAGGGCTTTGCAGGTGTGATGGGTGACACTGCAGAGGGAAAGGGCTTTGCAATTTGGGTGACACTGCAGAAGGAAAGGGCTTTGCAGGTTTGGGTGACAATGCAGAGAGGAGATTTGCAGGTTTGGGTGACACTGCAGGAGGAAAGGGCTTTGCAGGTGTGGTGGGTGACACTGCAGAAGGAAAGGGCTTTGCAGGTGTGGTGGGTGACACTGCAGAGAGGAGATTTGCAGGTGTGATGGGTGACACTGCAGAGGGAAAGGGCTTTGCAGGTGTGGGTGACACTGCAGAGGGAAAGGGCTTTGTAGGTGTGGTGGGTGACACTGCAGAGAGGAGATTTGCAGGTGTGATAGGTGACACTGCAGAGGGAAAGGGCTTTGCAGGTGTGGGTGACAATGCAGAGGGAAAGGGCTTTGCAGGTGTGGTGGGTGACACTGCAGAGGGAAAGGGCTTTGCAGAACGCAGGTGCTTCAGGGACTGATGTGCCCTGCAGAGCAGAGCACATGCAGAGCTGATGGCCTGTTTTCCAAATGGGATAATGACAGTGACCTGGAAGCAGTGCCTTAATGACCTAATGACCAGCGTGTGCAGACCACAGGAGGGTCTTTGGCAGGGAGGGATGTGGAAGTGCTTAGATGTGCCCTAACCCAGAGGGCTCCCTGATTTTTTTCCTTTTATTTTTTACTCCCTTTCTTTTAACCTGGCAGCCATACAATGATGAGATTTTAAAATTAAAGCTAAAAAAAAACCCAACAAAAAACAGCCAGAAAAAGAAAGCAGGCCTTGGTTTTATAGACCCTACAGATGCATCCGGCACCAAACTGATCCCAGATGCAGCTCCACTGTCAATAGTGTTACACCAGGGATCAATCCCCTTCATTGTTTTATGTGGCCTCTACAGCATCATCAGCTAATTAAAGCTAATGGGTCCCAGAGCAGCACTGACAGCATCTGATCCTATCAGCCTGCACTGCCTTTCTCCTGACGGGCCACTCCAGAGCCAGATCCTGCACTCCAGACCCTGGCAGGAGCCTGTATTGACTCGGAGGATCAGGCTGCAGATCAATGGGAACTGTTGTTAAACAAACATCGCCGGATTAATGTCAGCTCCGCAGGGGGAGGAGGTCGATGGCTGCTAATTCGAGAGGGGTGGGAGGGAGGGAGCGAGGGGACAGCGGTGACAGCGGTGACAGGGGCTGCAGGGGGAGAGGCCAGACTGGGAAAACGCTCCCCGTGTCTGTGGCAGCGTCTGAGCGTTTCCCAATCTCGGATTTATCATCGCCCAGAGCGCGAGGCTGTGCTGGACAGCAGCCCGGCGGTGTCCCCAAGGGCACTGGAGGTGCCCAAATCCCCTTGCTGTGTGCGTCAAGGGTGGCCTGCTGGCCTTGGACTGTCCCCAGAGGGGACAGGGACCCCTGTGTCCCTGCTGCACGCTGTCCTTGGCATCAGCGTCTCCCCCGTTGTGGTGGACCACAAAATCTCGGGTTCCTGCTTTCCCTTCTCGTGTGGCTGCCGCTGTCCCTTGGCTGGGGATCAGGGATGCCCAGGGATGTGGCTTGGGAAGGTTTCCATCCCCACAGCTGGGCCACCCTGTGCTGCAGGCAGTTTCCTTGGGACTCTCTCCTCTTTTTCCCTCGTTTTTCTCCCGTTCCTCTGTTGCTCAGAGAGTCTTTATCCCACATTTGCAGCAGCAGAGCTGGAGGAGGATTTTGGTGTTCCTTCACTCTGACCGTGATTCTGCCAGGAGGAAAAACCCAAAAAGCTCCTTCCCACCACCACCTTTTCATCCACCATCCCCTGGTGCTGCCACTCTGCTATCCAAAGCGTTCCTGCTGGGCTTGGTGGGAGGATTGGAGCAGCTCTCTGGCTGCTGGGCTCAGAGCAGGCAGCAGGAGCTGCTCCCAGCTGACATCTGGGAGCTCGGCACGGCTCCGGTGTCGGCGCAGCTGAGAGCAGAGGAGGTGGGAAGCCCCAGACACCTGCAGCTCGGTTAATAAATATTTATTTGGAGGTGACAAACGCTCTCCTGGATGAAGCCAAGTGAGCAGAAGGAGGATTGCGGGGGAGTGACGGGGTGTGCTTTTTTTGGGGGTTTACTGTGGGGATGTCGAAAGGAGCAGCTGATCAACCAAAGGATGTTGAAATCCTCACTCATTTCCCTGACGTCAGGGCAGGCAGGAAACGTCCCCCTTGGCAAGAGAGGGCTGGGCACAAGGAGCCCTGATCCTGTGGGGACCTTGGGAGCGTGCCTGGGGGCTGGTGAGATGTGACAGCAAGGATCAGGAGCCAGGAGGATGCCAGGTCAGGGTGTAAATAATGAAAGGGGTGAAGTTTAATTGTTCTTTTAAAAAGAGGAAATGAAGGGAAGGGAGGCACAGTGATGGGTGCTGTGCTTGGGGCTCTGGTGGGTGATTTCATGGTGCTGGGAGCTGGGACTGGGTGGATGCCTCGGGCACTAACGCTGGGGAAATGGGAAAAGCCGCTTCTGTTTCTGTCCTGGTCCATCTGTGTGTGGTCAGGGGAAGGCAAACTTCCTGTGCTGGGACTTTGGGGCATTCTCTCCGTATCAGACCAATGTTCTGCAATCCAGTTGAGCTCTCTGGGCATCAGGGCTGCCCTGTGCTGTCACCTGCAGGGACAAGCCCATCTCCCATGGCTGTGCCATCCATCCCTGCCCTGAGCCATCCCTGGGCACAGCTGAGAGGGGCCAGAGGAGCTGTGCAGCCCGTGCTGGTGACTCACCCTGCTCTGGCGGCGCAGGAAGCGGCTGTGCCACGCTGGTGTGCGTGGGCAGCAGGGCAGTGCCCTGCCACATCCTGCAGCAGCTCAGCTCCATGCCAGCCTGGAGAGGAGCTGGGATAGGGCAGGGTGTGGGTGTCAAACCCTTGGTGCCATGCAAGGCACGTGCTCGTGGCTCGTGATCCGCTCTGTGCCACTTTGGGACGCTGCTGTTTGTGCCAGGAGGTTTTCTTTGTGCAACTCCACACTTAGCAGGTGTGCAGGCACCAGCTGAAGGTTTGAGGAGAGCTCTGCTGGATGCTCTCGTGCATCCTTGCACACTGTGCTGACAGGGAGTGGGGAACCTCATCTCACCATGTGGAAATGGGTCCAACAAAGCCAAACCTCAGGAACCTCCAAGCCCTGGCACTGGAGGAGGCTGACCTCTCCCAGGAGCCAGAGTGTGAAGCTGCCAGGCCATGTGTGAGCAGAGAGGCTGCTGAGTGCTCCCCTGTCCTGTGGGGACGTGGTGTGGCAGAGCTGGCAGCAGAGGAGCAGCAGGGACCTGGAGATTAATAATGGAAGCGCTGGCATCCGTTTTAGATTAGCGAGAGAAAGCTCAGTGCCCATCTCGCCCAGCATGTAACTTTAATGCCCAGATAATGAGCAATGATATTTATTTGTAAGAGATCTGCAGATATCGCTGCCCAGGGAGCAGCCAGGAGCTGTCAGAGCCCTCTCCAGCCCTGCTGGCTGCTCCCAGCTGTAACTCAAGCGTTCCCCTCTGCCCAGCTCACTTTTCACACTCCAGCTCCATTCACCGAGCGGGACACGTGGGCTCATGGGGAGATCTGGCTAAGATTTGCTGAAGCTGCTCGTGATTTGGGCTCTTGTGGTGAGGAGATGTTGGTCTAGGAGCAGCTTCTGGCAGGTCAAGCTGCCAGGACAGGGTTAAACCCATGTCAATCTTCCTCATCAGAATGTGCCCAAGGGAGATGTGGGATGATGTCTCATCCCCCGGGCTGGAAGGGGGAGGGTGGTGTGGAGAACCTGTGAGCAGGTGCTTTCCTCCTGATTTTGGGGCTGTTTTGGGGAGTTTGGGAGCAGAGAGCCACTTGTCCCCTCCTGGCTGGGTGCACGGGGTGGTGATGTTGTGCTCTGGGGAAGCAGTTGTGTCTTGTGGGGTATTGGGGCTCCCTCAGACATCCCCCAGGTTGGGAACAGGGCTGTTCCTGCTTCCCTGTCCCAGCGTGGGCTGGTCTGCAAGGGCTGGAGGATGCCCAGCGTGCTGTTGTGTAACTGGCCAGCAGACAGGCTTAGGCTGCCTCTGGCAGGTGGGTGTCCCTTCCTTATTAAGCCATCCCCGGGGTAATTAGTGGGTTAAAGCCTGATGAGATAATGCTCCATTATTTTTGTGCTATTGGGGGATTAGGAGCAGCGGGATTTCTCAGCGGCTTTGTCTCCGCTGGGGCTCTGCTCTGTGCTGCACGTTTGCAGGTGGGTAAGAGCTCACCTGGGCATTCCCTGCACTGCTATCCCCATTCCTGGGGCTGCAGGGAGGGATCTGATCTCCTGCCAGTGCCAGGACAGCCCCATCCATCCATCACGGCACTCCCAGCCAGCGGAGCGAGGAGGTGACACTTCCAAATAAACAGGGAGAGGTGGGTGGTGCGCGCCGGGGCGGGGGCCCAGGGCATCCCAGGAGGCTTCTCCTGTGATTTATGGCTGGGACAACACGGAGCTGAGCCTCTGGAAGCTGTTTGCTGTCACACTGGCGTGGGGGCTGCGAGGACAAACATCCCCCAGCGCGGTGACACGAGCCCTTGCCGGGAGCCCGGCCAGGGACAGCCTCAGGATGCTGATGGAGCTGGCGTCCAGCCCTCCCACACACCCAGGGATGCTCTGGGTGGCTGAAAGCAGGAATGGAGTGAAATGTGCTGAATGAGACAGGGCCTGGCTCAGCAGGGCTCCCCTCCTTCTGGCACCCCGGCACAGGCAGTGCTGGAGCCGCAGGGATGGAGCTGGCACTGGAGCAGGGAAGCAGGCAGGCTGGACGCGGGCCAGGCTGCACACTTGATCCAAACACAGCTGGAGCTGATCTGATGAAGTGAGAGGTTAAGAAGAGAGCATCTGTTATCTAAAGGGGACACACAGAGGGAGACTGTAAGCTCTTTATTCCCCCCACCCTGCCCCCTCTGTTCAGTGCATCATCTCTGACTTTATTTCTTTGATTTATGAAGGAAGCCTGCGCTTCCGGGGCTGTAATTAAGTGCCACTGTGTGAGCTTTTGATAGTGCGTGAATGATATAATGGCTCGCACGGCTGCCGTCTGCTCAAGTGCTTTAGGAGCGAGATAACCGAGCAGGGATCCCTGTGCCCATCAGAGAGCAGGGCTGAGTCACTGGGAGGTGGAGAGGCAGCAGGGAAGGATGCTGGAACCACTTAGCACCGTGATGGGAACAGGGTTCAGGAGGGCATCCCTGCCCCATCCCCTTGTGAAAATCCATCAGAGCATCTTTATAGCTGCTGGAGTGTTGTCCCTTCCCCATGTCCTTGTGCTGGACCCTGAGGCAGCTCCTGGCTGCTCCTTGGTGCCATCCCAGGGCTGTTTTTAGGGCAGCACATCCCTAGGCTCCAGGAGAGGTTGGTGTCAGCATCCTCAGCACCCTGCAGGTTCCCTCTGCTGCCAGAGGAGTTTGCTGGCAGGGCCTTGGTGTAGAGCCAGGGGCTGGGCAGTTCTGGCTGGGAACAGCTCTGCCAGCCTCTGGAAAAGGGCCAGAGCTCACAGAGGAGGTGCCACGAGGGATTCACCAGGCTGTGTCACCCTGTCACCCTCTCCTCCCTGCCAGGTGTCCCCCTGCACGAGGTGAGGCTCCCAGACCCTGCCAGGGTGGCATTGCTGTAATGCCAAGGGAAGGCTCTGCTCACACTCCTGCCTGGCACAGTGGGCTCTGATCACAGTGTCCCTGTCCCTGTCGGTGTCCCAGGCCACGCTGGCACCTGCCAGTCCCTGCTGATGTCTCTGGTTTTCCCCAGGGCTCAGTTCTATTCCTCCCTCTGTGCCCAGCAGCACTGCCCTGGCACCCCTCTCATTCAGGCCTGGGATATAAATTTCTTTTTCCTGTAAGGAACATTTTTGATACATAAGCAGGATTATTCCCGTGGCTTGGCCAGCGGCCACAGGAGGAGCGAGAAGATTTCGGCTCCTGGCTGAGGAGGGGGAGGAAGAGGAGGAGGAGGAAAGGATAAAAAAGCCCAACCCTACGTGTAAATAAACTCAAAACTAAAAAAGTGGCAGAGATTATTTGCTGCTTAATGAACTGAAATGTCCAACCTCCCACCGAGCAGCGACATTGTTTATAAACTACAGAAAGGGCTTTGTTTTAATGGGCAGTAAATCCCATTCATCCCCAGCCCTGGCAGTGCGGAGCGTGCGGGATGAATAGGCTGGAGCTGGACGCAGCCTGGCTTCTCCAAAGGAGGTGTTTTATCCCCCTTTTCCCATATTTGCTGTTTTCCTCTCTCCTGATCCCCATCACCATGCTGATAGCGGGGTTATCTGGCCAGGAAGAGAGGAGGAATCAGTCCCTGTGCCTCGGCATGTCACATCCGCTGGCGTTTGTTTATTCATTTGAAAAACGCTCCCCCCCTCCCCGTTCTGTCCCTGGGTGGCAGCTGGAGAGTGGCCCGAGATAATCACAGCCTTATTTTTTATTTATTCCTCTTAAATAAAGCCTCCTGTAGCCTGCAGGCAGATTTTGTCCGGTTGCCCCCATCCTGTGCTCCTTACTCTGCAAAAAGGGAGTGATGCTCCTCGGAGCAGAACGCTGGTCCTGCAGCTGATCCCACTGAGGATCCCTCTTGCAAAGGGTGCAAATCGTGGTTTTGGTGTGGGGACAGCCCCACTGAGTGTGGCAGTGGGGCAGGAAGGACCTCAGGCAGCAGGCAGGAAATGCAGATCAATATTCTGTCCTGGGCAGAGGATTGTGGAAAATAAATACATGGTCAAAGCATCCATGGAAATGAGAACATCTGAGATGTGGGGAGAGTTTGGGTTAAAAAATGGTGGCAGTTATTTCTGCAGGTTTGGAGCTGGTCAGGCCTTGCAGGACACGGTGGGAAGCAGGTTTGTAAATGTGGACTGGAGGATCTTGAGCCACTGGGAAAGGTTGGGAGCTGGTACCCACTGTGGGAGAGTGAGCATGGTCAGGTCAGGTGGGAATTCAGACATGCCTGACTTCCCCAGCACCTCAGAAAACTGGCCATAACTCACAGGGTGATGTACTCCTAAGGCAAGAAAGAAAATAAGTTATCTATTCCTGCTTGAGTTTAATATGCATAATCTGTCATTAATCAAAGCAGGGCTGTAAGATCCTTACTGAGACCTAATCAGTGCATAATGGATTATCTACAGGAACTAATAAAAGGTAATTATCTATGCTTTGCAAGTTCCAATTACTGTACTTATATGATCAATTAATTCTTGTAACAGTTTCCCAGGTGCAATTTGTGTGACAACATTAGGCTGGCTGCAGGCAGAGGCTCAGTGCCTGCCTGGCTGCAGGGATGCCAGCAGGGATGGCTTGAAGCTGAAGGAGAAGAGGTTTAGGGGAGATGTTAGGAAGGAATTCTTCACTCAGAGTCTGGGCACTATCCCTGGAAGTGTCCAAATCCAGGCTGGACAAGGCTTTTGGAGCAGCATGGATTAGTGGAAGGAGGTGGGATTGGATGAACCCAAAGCAGCTCCTGTGACGTGGAGGGCACAGTGCTGGTGGCAGGGATGTCACAGCCACCCTGGCACATCCCTGGGAAAAGCCAGCTGCGTGCAGGGGCTGCCCTTGGTGGGTTTTCAGCCCTGCAGGGTGGTCCTGCCCCAGCCAAAGCCCCTCTGGGCTGGGCTGCTCCTCCCTGGAGCAGGAGCTGAGCGCGGGGTCAGCGGCCGCTCGGTCCTGGCGGTCACTGCACAGCCCAGGGGACATTGCCCCGAGCTCAGTGTCACCTCAGGGACCCCCAGTGCTCCCTTCCCATGCTCCCAGCACGGCCACAGAGGCAGCTGGCTCCACTCAGCTCCTGCCTGTCCCTTCTCTGCCTTGCAGAGTCATCAGAAGGGTCTTAAAGGAGGAGGAAATATTCCAGCAATGCCTGTGCAGTGTTAGGCTTAAAATGACAATAAATTTGAGACACTTCACGTGTCCACTCGGGGCCCAGCGTTGTTGTGGGTAATTTGAAGCAGATTTGAGGCTAATGGTAGATCTCAGGGTGCTTGCAGGGCCTGGGATGGAGGAGGAGAGGTGCTGGGGAATGAAGGAAAACATCATTCCTGCCATGCTGGGTGGAGCCCGGAGCCAAATCCTGCCAGGCTGACCCTGGGCACTCCTCACAGTGCTGCAGCTCTGACTCACAGCTCAGCCTCTGCTTCTTCCTTATTTTTGGGGGATTTTTTAATATTCTGGAGCTCAGCAATCCAGTGTCACCTTTTGGTGTCCTGCAGGGTCAGGGTGTGTTTTGGGCTCACTCAGATTTGGGGTTCTAGAGCCAGGTTCTGCCCCTGGGACATGGGAATGTGTCACCTCATCCCTGCCCAGTCCCTGTCCCATTGAACCAAACCCTTCTGGGAACCAGGCCTGAGGGTGTTTGGGAAGGTGTTGGATCAGTTTAATGAAGTTTTCTCAAGGTTTGTTCCAAATCTTTCTGTTTGGTTCGAGTTTTACATCACTGCAAAAGAGCAGAAACAAGAAATTGTTTCAATACAAAACTTGTTTTTTTTTAAAAAACAGCTGTCGACATGGGATCATTTGAGAATTTCCATTGTTATTTCCCCCAAACATGAAATTAATTCATCTGTGTAAGTTATTTTTCTGGGAACAGTCCTGATTTCATTGACATTTTCAGTTAACACGGAAAAAAACCAAATCCACAAAAAGAAAAAAAAGAAAAAAAGGCAAAAACAACCCCCTGAAGCCTTTCTACTTAAATAAGAACCTCCCCTCCCAGCTCTCCCAGTGCCCAGGATACAACCAGTGCTTTGTTCCCAGCATGGGTGATGTTCCCAGCTTGCTCTAAGCTGTTCTGGATGGGGCTGGAGGGGAAGGGATGTTCCCTCCTCTGCTCTGGGACAAGATGATTTTGGGGGAGATGTCTCCATGGTACCCAGAATTTCCTGTCTTGGTGTGAGTTTTGGGTGTTCCTGGAGCTTTGCCCAGTGATGGGATGGGGAGATGGATGCAGGCAGATGAGGCTTTGTGTGTGCATCACCTTGGGGAACCTGCTGGGCTCTGAAATCCCAGAGCTGAGGGCAGAGAGCAGCTCCCAGTGCAGCCCCCTCCAGTCCCCTTGTCCCAGCTCTGTGCTGGAGTTCTGCAGCCATCCTCCCCCTCTGCTGGCTCCTGGCACCATCCACTGCTTCCTTTGCTTTGGTTTTCCAAGCCTTGGCCATGTGGAGATGCTCCCACACACAGCCCTCAGCCCCAGCCTCTTCACAGCTGCTTTTCTCTCTTTTGTTTCATTCCTCTTTTATTTTCTTTTTTTTTTCCCTTTCCCCAAGCAAGCCACCACAGGCTCCTTCAGACATTCCCCTGCAAACTATTTATTCTCCCACTCCCATTGCCCCATCCCAACCTTCTGCTCCTGCTTTCTTGTGCTGTCTGGGCTGTAGGGACCAAGTCTGGGCACGCCAAACCCCATCAGTGCCATTTCATACCTCTGATTCCAGCTTTCCATCCTCCCCTGTGCAGACGTGCCTGCCTGCCCATGGATGTGTGCTGGGAGTGGGCTTTGGAGCTCAGCACCCACCCTCTGGCTGATTTACACCTTTCTGGGACAGCTCATCTTGCACTCAGCCCCAGAATGAGCTTGACAGCAAGGTCGGGCAGGTGATGCTGGCCAGGGGCTCCTGGGCTCATCTGTGGGTTCCTGCCAGCAGGAGGGCAGGGATGCCCTCAAACACCCCCAAATTCCCTGCTGAGTGGCTGGTCACGGTGAGGGCAGCTGGCTGCATTAATTCCATACTGCAGATTGCACTGATCACAGGTCCTGTTGGATAAAATCCCCAGAGCCCCTCTGACAGGGTTTGTGAAGTGTGGTTTCACAGGGTGGGGAGAGCTGCTGGCTCTGGCAGGTGTTGAGTGTGACCAGTGCAGATCACGCTGGGAAATGCCACCCTGGGTGACAGGGACACTGCTGAAGGGCTGCTTGGCAGTGGGAAAGGCTGACAAGTGTTTGTCAGGATTAGGGAGCGTGTGGCTTGGCAAAGCCTGGCTTAGCAAGGGCCGGTGCAGATAGACACGTGTTCCAGACCAAATTGCTGTTTGTTTGCTCCCTTTGTTTTAATTTGAAACTGAGCCCTCTTCCCTGTGGTTAGATCCTCCCAGTGAGCAAGTTTGAGCACAGGGAAGTTGCTCAAGGAAGGGAAAAGATGCTGGATGAGGCGTGAAGTGAGAGCAACCGCTGTTACCACAACACTTCCCAACCTCTGGGAGCAAAACTTCCCAGTTTCTGGGATCAAAACCATCACTTCCCAACCTCTGGGAACAAAACACTTCCCAACCTGGGAGCAAAACCATCACATCCCAACCTCTGGGAACAAAACACTTCCCAACCTCTGGGAGCAAAACCATCACTTCCCAACCTCTGGGAACAAAACACTTCCCAACCTCTGGAATCAAAACCATCACATCCCAACCTCTGGGATCAAAACACTTCCCAACCTCTGGGAGCAAAACTTCCCAGTTTCTGGGATCAAAACCATCACTTCCTAGCCTCTGGGATCAAAACCATCACTTCCCAACCTCTGGGAACAAAACCATCACTTCCCAAGCTCTGGGAACAAAACCATCAGGGTTTTTTTTTGCTCATTTCTCTCCATTCATCCCCTTTTCCAGTGCATTATTTCCTAAGCCAACATTGCTGCTTTTGTTATTCCTGCTCATTGTTTAAATAGCACCAGAGGTGTACACAGTGTTTTTCAAACACTGGGGAAGAAAAGGACCTTTCTCACAGGGGGGATTGTGCTAATTTAGGTGATGATGCTGGAAATAATTAAAGCTGAGAAGGGCAGGGAGCACCAGAGAGTGGTGTCAGAGGAGAGGGGTGGATGGAGCAAGGTCCTTGTGCCATCTTTCTCCTGGGAATAGGAATTCTGAGCTTTAGGAACGTGGGTGATGGGAGAGGCACAGACACAACTCAGCCACAGCTCTTGTGCCAAGGGCTTCCAAAAGGAGAGGCAAAAACAATCCCAGACTTGTGGCACCCGGTAATGCACTGACCCAATTGTGCACTGCTGTGTAAGGGGAGAGAAATTCCTTCCTGACCCTTGGGCTCATCAGCCCATGCCCTGAAGCATGAGATTTGATTTTCTTTATCTGGCTTTCCGTAATTGCAGATGTCGTGGTCGGTGCTCCCCGTGTCCCACCCCTCGGAAGCAGCATCTGCTGCCTTTAACTCAATGGATCTGCTCCTCTGGGAGTTCCATCCCGAGGCTTTGCTGGGAAGTGCCTGCAAGGAGGGAAGGATTGCTGGTTCCATCAGCCTTCCCAGCACTGGGGGTTTTCCCAGGCTGGTGGCTCAGCTGGGGAGGGCAGGTGTCCCCATTGCCATGGATAAAGTACTGAACATTTGGGATTTCTGTGGGTCCTCTGCCAGAGCCCATCCCTAAAGAGTTAAAGGTTCTCACCCCTTTCATCCTGGGGAAGTGGAATTAGTCACAGCCCTCAGGAGAAGTGCTGGCCAGGTTATAAAAATGACAAACGAGCAGAAATCAATAATGAAGTTAGTGTTTTCTGGGAATGCTGGGCACGAGCGGAAAAATCCATCAGGTGGGTGTGGGATGGGCTGCCCTGCCCCTTGTGCTGTCTCCTTCTCCTCCCCATCATCCCTGAGTGTCCCTGGCACCCCCCACACTGGGGTGGTTCTGCACACCAGCACCTCCCTGGGGTTTTTGGTTCCTTTGGGAGCAGAGCTCGTGTGATTCCAGCTCCCTCTGGGTGCTCCTTCGGCGTGAGGATTTCGGAAATTGGGGATTCCAAAGGGGGCCCCTGGGGAAGCTGAGTTTCTGGTTCGTCTTCAGGATCCAGGGTAACACTCCCAGAGCAGAGAGGGAGCACTGGAGGCCACGTTTCCTTTTCCAAAGGGACTTGGGCATGTCTGGAAAGGAAACGGCTGCCTAATTAGATGGCTTGAAAATCTTTACCACTGCTCGTTACAAATACATTCATCATCCCCTATTGAAAGAACCACGCTGCAAAAATGACATTATTATGATTATTATTATTTATAGTGTAGGTATGAATGAGCTTAATCCCTTCCTAGCCTGGGCTGGGTTCAGAAAATGACCCAACATCCTGGTGCTGTTCTTGGCCCTGGTGTCACCTGAGTTCTGTGCAGCCATGAACCTAATTTGGGATGTCCTGGGGGTTTGCAGCAGTGCTTTAAAATGTGTAAGAGAGGGGAAAGAAGTGGCCCAGGGGTGTAAATAAGAGGTGGGAGGGAGGGGATGATACCTGGCAGAGGAGGGAGTGGGGAAGGCTGGGGTGACAAGGGACTGAGCTGTTTCAGGAGAGCAGGAGGTGTCTGCACAGCATTCCAGGGTTGGTGGCTTTCCCAGAGCGTTAACACATTTCTGTAATTAATATAAACTTCCCTAATCAGCCCTGGATTCTGGTTGACCTGGCTGGGTGTGCTGCTCCCTCCTTTGGGATGTGGTTTCTCTCAGAGGCAATGCCTGGTGCCTGGAGCTCTGTCACAGCCATGAAGAGCCTCAGGGATGGGTGGCAAAATGCAAATTTTGCTCCTTTGTGGTTCTGGGTGGCATCCAGACCTTGGGGAGCTGTTGGGGAACAAGGGGTTAATAGAGGCTGAGGGGGATGGATACCTGGGGAGAACTCTTCTGATTTTCCTCCCAGGAAATCTGGGATACTCACACTGCTCATTTTCAAGGCGTTGTCTCCACCACCACTTTCCAGTTGGGAATTAGTGATGCCAGTTGAACAATGTGGTCTCAAAGCAGAATCTCCAACCCCAAACACCCCAAGAACTCCTCAAACTTAAAAAATCCCCGAGCAAACCAATCCCACCCCCTCTCTGCCTGGAGGGAGTGAAGCAGCCCTGAGGAATGAAAGGTTCCAACCCTCTCTTTGCCATCAGCTGGGCAGGGAAGAGGTGTGCAGTGTCGTGCTGGGCTGAGATGGCTCTCAGCAGCTGCCAGCACCTACCTGAGGCACAATTCCCCATTCCACGGCACGTCCAGGCTCTTCCACAACCACGGATCCGTCGGAGCCGCGCCGGTGCGAGGCAACTTCCCTGCTTTGGGTCCCTGCCAGTGCCCTGTGCTGGTGGCACTGCTCCAGCCCCCTGGCTAATGAGGTGGCTCCCAGTGCAGGTTAATCATTTGCCAGGGAATGCTCGGGGTGTCTCCGGATTCCCGGCTCCCATGGACACGCCGCGGTGCGCTCGGCTGTCGCGCTCTCGCCCGGAGCTGCCGCGCCGAGCGTTTTGCAACAGAAAACCCCAAACCACATGAAAGCAGCCGAGTTTCACATTTCATTGTAACCCCAAATTCAGGTTTGCCAGGAGTTTCAGTAGTTTCACGAACCTTTCCCACGAACCTGCAGTGAAAGCTGTCGTGGAGCCCGGTTTGGGTGCGAACCCAGGTGCGACTCGGGTTTGAGGTTTGTGCAAATGGGAAATGGTTGAGAGTTTTGAGAGGAAGGAAGGAGGGAACCCAAACACGTCAGGGCAGTGCTTGCAGGGATCCCTGCACACATTTGGGAAGCTGTCACTCCTTGGGGACCCATGGCACCCATGTTCTCTACACTGAGGGATGTTCTTGGGGATGCTTTGAGCCAGCCTGGCAGCATCACCCCCAAACCAGCTGCTAGAATTTGATAAATGCTGATGCCCTGAGCATCCTGGCTCTGGGGAGTGACCCAACAACCTTGTGGCAGCTTATCCTGCTGTCTGCCACCTCTGGGGCTGCTTTGGAGTGGCTGTGGCTTTGCTTTAAGAAAAAAAAACCCAGTGAAAGCCGGCAAAGATGCTCCAAAAAATAAACGTTGGGGTGGGGATGAGGCCTGGCACACACCCAGCCCTGCCTCTGGATTCTGTGTGTTATTGGATCCACCCGCGGATCGCTTTTTCGGCAGCGCCGGCTTTTCCTTTCTCCAGCAATTTCCTGAAATAACGTTAGGGAAATGTGAAAATCTTGAACTTTTGAACCTCCCCGGAGGACGGCAGGAGGAGGGGACGCCCGCCTCCTCCCTGACGTTTATTTTGGCTACAGGGCCTGGGGATGGGGAGGAGGGGGCCGTGCAGGCCGCAGAGGAGCCGGAGCAGCGCTGCCCTTTTATTAATTAATGACTTTCTCATCGGTGGGTCACGGAGGCGAGGAAGGCAGAGGAAGTTTTCTTTTGCTGGCAGATGCCGGGGAGAAGGGGAGTGCCTGGGCTGGGTGGCGAGGGCAGGGGGTGACACTCGGGGTGATGGATGGGGGATTGTCACCGCGCTCTGGACGCGGGCAGCTCGCACCGGAGAGCGGCGGAGGAGGGAAGGGGGATAGGCTGTGCTTGGGAAGTACTTCTCCCTCTGATCAACTTCAGAGGAGTATAAATCACTGCCAGGCTGCAGCTGCGGAGCATGTGACGCTGGCAAATTAATGGGCCTTTGGAAGAGCGGCCATTGCGTTCCCCTCAGGCCTCTTAAAGGCACCGCCGGCCTGTCCGGGGCTGGGAGTGGGGAACTAGGGGGTCAGGGCTGGGCTGGGGGAGCCTCCTGGTCCTGCTGGACCTGGGTGTGCCCAGGGAGATGATGCTGTGATGCTGTCTGTGGTGCACAGCTCCCCGTGGTGCGCTCAGTCTGTGCTGGAAGGCAGTCTGTGGTGGAACTCAGTCCATGGTAGAACTGACTCAGTCCATGGTGCTCTCAGTCCATGGTGGGAGCCAATTTGTGGTGGAACTCACTCAGTCCATGGTGGAAGGCAGTCTGTGGTGCTCTCAGACCATGGTGGAACTCAATCCATGGTGCTCTCAGTCCATGGTGGAGCTCAGTCCATGATGCTCTCAGTCCATGGTGGAGCTCAGTCCATGGTGGAACTCACTCAGTCCATGGTGGAGCTCAGTCCATGGTGCTCTCAATCCATGGTGCTCTCAGTCCATGGTGGAACTCAGTCCATGGTGCTCTCAGTCCATGGTGGAAGTCAATTTGTGGTGGAACTCAGTCCATGGTGGAACTCAAATCCATTGTGCTCTCAGTCCATGGTGCTCTCAGTCCATGATGGAACTCAGTCCTTTGTGCTCTCAGTCCATGGTGGAACTCAGTCCTTTGTGCTCTCAGTCCATGGTGGAACTCAGCCCATGGTGCTGTCAGTCCATGGTGGAACTCAGCCCATGGTGCTCTCAGTCCATGGTGGAACTCAAATCCATTGTGCTCTCAGTCCATGGTGCTCTCAGTCCATGGTGGAGCTCAGTCCTTTGTGCTCTCAGTCCATGGTGGAGCTCAGTCCTTTGTGCTCTCAGTCCATGGTGGAACTCAGCCCATGGTGCTCTCAGTCCATGGTGCTCTCAGTCCTTTGTGCTCTCAGTCCATGGTGGAACTCAGTCCATGGTGGAACTCAATCTGTGGACAAACAAGGCCAAGCTGCTGCTGGAATGTTATTTTTGGGTACCTGGTGAGGCTTGGTGTAGTGGTGCCTCTGGTCTCTCTCACCTGCTCAGTTTTGTGTACAAGAGTGGAGGATCCAGGACACCCAACACCTCGTGGCTGGAGTGTTGGAGCTGCAGCAGAGACGGCTGAGCCCTGCCCAGGTGCTGTGCCAGGGGGGACCTTGGGGCATCTTTCTCATGGTGGCATCAAGAGACCACCACATGCCATTCCCAGCCATCCCATACAGACCTCACAGGCAAACTGCTGGAGGCTCTCCAGCTCACCCAGGGCCACCAGGAATGCCCATCACATCACCTTGCTCCTCTTCCTCACCCTTTAAAGCAGTGCTGGGAGAGGGGGAGAATCCAGCACTGCAGCTCCTGCCCAGCGCTGCTGGAATGTGGGAGGGGGAGGGAGCCGAGCCACCAGCCCAACAGTTAAAAATTACTAAATACTTCCCTAATATAATTAGGTTTCCATGCAAGCAATTGCCTTAATTGCCAGAGGGATGTGGGGCAGTGCGGGGGGAGCCTGGCTGGGCTGGCCCTGTGCTGCTGCTTTGGTGTCTCCATCTGGAACAAGGGATTTGTGGGGGGAAGAGATTCCCAGGGATGCCCCAGGAAGGATTTGGCTGGGCCAAAAATAAATAAAAGTGCTTTGTGAACACAGTGGGGCTGGAAACAAGTGGTGGTGAGCAGGGCCAGTGTCACCCTCCTTGCATGGGTTTGCTGGAAGATGAGCTCAGATTGTACCAGGACTTGCTGCAGTTTAAATTCCTGTTTATTTTCTAAGTGCTGTTGGGGAAGTTAGGCAGCCAAAAAAAAAAAAACAAAACAAAAAACCCAACCAAACCAGAGCCCACTCTGTGATTTACGTGGTAAAGGAGATAAGTGGGGATTTAAGGAGCAGGGAATATATAATTGAGAGGAACGTGTAACATGAGCACGGATCCAAACAGAGAGATTGTAATCAGAAGTGTGAGGAGAAGCTGGGCTTTATTAATGAAATGTCTCATCCATTTGTCAGCTGAGGAGGAGCAGCCTTTCCCAGCAGCTGGAGGGGGTGGATGTGGGGATTCTCTGGGTGTTCCTGGTGCAGGGATCCAGGCTTGACATCCTCCTGCATGGAGCTCAGCCTGGAAGTCCAAAAAAAAGAACTCTGTGTTTTCTGGGAAGCTGGATGTTGTTGTTTTCTTGGCTGGAATCTGCTCTAGAACTCAGGAGCTGGGGGAGCTGCTCGGTGGGGCTGAGAACCACCTAAGGAAGGGCTTGTTGGAGCCTTCTTCAAAGTCCCTCATCTTCCTCATACTCTCCTTGATGCCAGGGAGAGCATGGAGCCCCCAGCTCAGTGTCCTCAGTGTGACATTTCCAGGAGCTGTGTGCAGAGCATGGAGACCCCAGCTCAGTGTCCTCAGTGTGACATTTCCAGGAGCTGTGTGCAGAGCATGGAGCCCCCAGCTCAGGGTCCTTAATTTTACATCTCCAGGAGCTGTGTGCAGAGCATGGAGACCCCAGCTCAGTGTCCTCAGTGTGACATTTCCAGGAGCTGTGTGCAGAGCATGGAGCCCCCAGCTCAGTGTCTTTACTGTCACATCTCCAGGAGTTGTGTGCAGAGCATGAAGCCCCCAGCTCAGGGTCCTTAGTGTGACATTTCCAGGAGCTGTGTGGCTGGAACTCACACGGTTTGCTGTGTGGTGTGAGGGTTCTGCTCTGTGGTCAGTGCTGTGGCTCACCAATCCTGTTGTTGGGGTGACCCCAAAGCTGCTGAGGTTCCCCTGTTCCATGCCCCAGTCCCTTTTATCCCTGCCCAGCCTTGCCTCTCCATCCATTGGGGTTGGAGGACGATGCTGGCGGTGCCCAAAGGGTTAACCCAGAGCTGTGCTCAGCTCTGGCTGCCTGTCCATGGAAGGAACATTTTTGTGAGGGGTGCTTCCCCTTCCCAGGCCCTGGCAGTTATCTGTGGGCTGCCAGAACACCAAGCCCTGCTGGACATTGACCCGTCCGTGCCGAGCTCAATTAGCTCAGGCTATCTGATTGGACTTGGCGCAGCCTAATTAGCTTTGGACTCGAACCAGCAACTTAAACCCAGCTTGCAGGCAGCCCATCCCTTGCTGCTGCCTGCCTGAGGAGGGAAAAGCTTTTCCCAAGCCTCCTGTCTGACCTGGGAAGGGGGAACAACCCACCCACCCAGCCTGCCTGCCCATCCCTGCGGCCACACAGCTGGAGCTGGGGGGGCTGGGAGCTCCCCTCCTGCCCAGAACGTGTTATTGATCCCCAGCAGCTCACAGAAAACCAAAGGCAGCTTCTTCCTCTTGGGAAAAGTGCATGGCATCTAGTTTCCAGAGGGAAGTTGGTTTTTTGGAAGGGGGTCTGACTGTGCCTCTGCTGTCTTGTCACAGGGTAGCAGCCAGTTCTCAGGCTCCTTCTTCCTCCTGGAGCTGCACAAAGTGGCTGGTTTGTGGTTTGTCCCTGAGGGGAGTGCCTCACTCCAGAGGGGTCTCCAGTCACTGGTGGAGATGTGGAGGAGGAGCTGGGCTGGGAAGGGATGGCTGGTTTGGGAGCATGGGTTCCTTTCCCCATCTCTGCTTCCAGTTCTGTGACCATTAAAGCACAAAAACGCTGCTGGGAAGGGACCCTGAGGGATCTGCTGACCAACTCTGCTGAGAAGTGGGCATTTCACCCAGGGGGCTTAAAGACAGCATTGCCATGGGCTGTCCTTGGAACCTCTGCAGGGGTGGCTCACCCAGCTGGAGTCAGTGAGACAAGGGCCTGCCTGAAAACAACAGCATGTTTTCAGCCTTCACTAGAACTTGCTCTTCTGCTCTGGTGTCTGGACCTTTTACTTACTAAAAGCACTTCAGCTCACACTGAAACTTACTGACTGACTGACTTATCCTAAAACTCAAACTTACATCTAAACTTAAACTTGTATTTATTCTTTTACCTAACTCCCATTCTCTGTGTGGGTGGCTTCACATGTTTCAGTCCATCCAAGGGCTCCAATTCAATTCCTGCCCTCTGGAGGATTCAGGCAGGCCCTGATCTCACTGATTCCCACATCTCCCCACGTGGATGCTCATGAGATGTCCCCTGACCAGATGACACCTCTGTGCCCATGCCAGCCTTGCTGGGTCTCAGCTGAGAGGTGGAAAACTCCACGTGGCCTTGCCATCCTCCAGCACCTCTTAGGGAAACCACCACCCTTGGTTTTCTGGAAAAGCAGTCCCCAGGATTGGTTTGACAGCAAACCACCACTGTTGGTTTTCTGGAAAAGCAGTCCCCAGGATTGGTTTCACAGCTTTGGTGTGTGGGGCTGCCAGCTGCAGGCTGCTGGTGAGCACCAGCCCAGGCCCCGCTGGATCAATTAAAGCCCATTATGCCAAGTGAATGACTGTAATTATCTCAAATCTGGATTAATGTGCACGCACAGCACCGTAATATAATCCTCCTGCCTGGTGCTCCCTGGGAGCCAGGGAGGAGGGATCTACAATTCCTGGCTGTGTCTTCCTCCTCTTCCTCCTCTTCTTCCTCCTCCTCTCACCTCATGCTCCGAGCATGGAGCTTGGCCCATCCTGTAGGATCTCTGGAAGGCATGTGGGCTGATGGTTTCCCTCCTTGCTGACCCCAGGTGCTGTCCCTTCTACCAGTCCCCAGAATCAGCAGATTTTGCACATCCTTCACCTCCTGGACTCATCAACAAATGAGCAACATGTTTTAGCCCATGGATCTCCAAGGCAGTGCCTGGGAGAGCTGCTGGGTGCTCTGCTCTTGCTCTTTAGGGTTTGGCTCATCCCAGATCTGCTGCAGGGAAGCTGAGGCTTGGGAGCTCCCATTTCTCAGAGCACTCAGTGCCCTTTTGGCTGCTCCTTGCCCTGCCTGCTTTGCAGAGGGAAATTCTGGGGCTCAGGGGAGCAGGTTCCTCAGTGCTCCAGCTCTGAGCCTCGTCTGCTCTGCACATCCCTCCTCCTGGAGCCCAGAGTGGGGATGTCCCCAAGGATTGGGGACAGTGGTTGGGCAGTGGGGCAGTGCCTGATCTGGGTTCTCTAGTGGCCCCAGCACATGCCACGTGTGTGGCTCCTTACTGGGATGTCCTGGAGTCTCCAGTGGGAGTGGAAACTTCTCCTCTTTCTGCTGGAATCACCCTAAAGCTTCCGAGCCCCCCACACCTCTCGCTGGATCCTACTTGGATTTTCATAACTCAGAGCCCAGCACCCCCTCAAGGGCAATTAGATCACTTCCAATTTGCCTGTAAGCCCATAAAACTGCAATTGAATGTAATTAAAAGGCCATAATGAGCTCCAGCAACCTGTGGGACCACTGTGCTTGAGCTCTCACCGTGCTGTTTTCGGGGACTGGGATGGAGCCAGCGAAGGTCAGCGGCTGCAGGGAGGATGAGGAGCTGTTCCCACTCTTTGGGAAGTGCCTGGGTGCCACCATCACCATGTCCCCACGCTGGTGATGCCCATCAGGAAAGAATCCTGAGGATTTGAGGAGCAGAGGGAGCATCTTCTCCTCCTCTGGCATGATTTCCTGCTAGTTTGGCTGCACTGGCGCAGTTTGGAAGCTGGAAGGGACCAGGAGCTCCAGCAGTCAGCTCTTGGTGTGGCTGCTCCAGGCTGTGCTGGGGGAAGGATGGCAGTGGGGTCCCCCAAATCTCCCTTTTAGGGTGTGTGAGAACACCATGAAGTTGGACAGATGCAACCCCAAGCAGGGTTTGCCTGGAAAATCCCAACTCTGGCAGATTTGGGGCAGAGAGCTGGGTTGGGCAGCATCACTCCCCCATCCCACACCCCAAAAACACCAGGAGGGGACAGCCCTGCTCTGAGCCACTCCTGCAAAGGGCTGTGAGGAGCTGCCACGTGGAGCCCTTCATCAGCACCCCTGGCAGCCCAGGAGCCCTGGCAGCAGCAGCACACTGCCCCTATTATGGGCTGGCCCTGCAGCGGGTTCCCAGCCAGTAAATTAGGGCCACTCTGACTGCAGAACAGAGAGCATTGTGAGAGCCTGGGCCGGCCCTTGAGGGATGAAATAGGAGCCTGTAATTTCTCAGCACTGTTGTGACATCTTTGCACAAGCGTGTGATTGAGTCACATTTGCTTTATCAGCAGAATCCTTGTTTGCCTGGCTGCACCCTCCCCCTCCACCCAGCGCTGCCAGGGTGGGGGAGAGCTGCCTGCTCCCCTCCCCTGGGCTTCCCTGCTCTGCTCACACTTCCCATATGTGCTTCCTGCTGTTCCCTCCTCTGGCTGCCCCTGCAGAGAGGGGTGGGGGTCCTTCATGTGGTGGGGAGGTGGTTTGGGATGGGGAGGTGGTTTGGGGAGATGGTTTGGGATGGGGGGAGATGGTTTGGGATGAGGAGATGGTTTGGGATGGGGAGATGGTTTGAGATGAGGAGGTATTTTGGGATCAGGAGGTGGTTTGGGATGAGGAGATGGTTTGGGATGGGGGGGTGATTTGGGATTGGGAGGTGATTTGGGATGAGGAGATGATTTGGGATGGGGAGGTGATTTGGAATGGGGAGATGATTTAGGATTGGGAGATGGTTTGGGATGGGGAGGTGGTTTGGGATGAGGAGATGATTTGGGATAAGGAGGTGATTTGGGATGGGGAGATGATTTAGGATTGGGAGATGGTTTGGAATGAGGAGATGATTTGGGATTGGGAGATGATTTGGGATTGGGAGATGGTTTGGGATGAGGAGATGGTTTGGGATGGGGTCCATGTGGGGCTTCCTCCAGTGATGTGGCAGCTTGTGGTGACAGCAGCTTCTGGAACATTCCCCTTTTCAATCCCTCCCCCATGGAGATGGGGCAGCCCCTGCAGGCTTCTCTGCCACTGCTGCAGGAGCAGGGTGTGATTTTAGCTCCTGAAAGGGTGGGATGGGGTTTTTAAGGGAAAGAATCCAAAATAAACCCCTGTGATGATGCTGAGCACTCTTGGTCAGCCCTGGCATGGGCTCTGTGTGCTGCCTCTGAACCATCAGGAGCAGCAATCCCATTTTTAGTGTGGGTCCTGTGGTGAGGGATCTCCAGACCCCTGGGCACCCAGGTTCAGCAGGTGATGGGGTCAGTTAGGGGTGAGTGTCCCCAAATTGCCAGATTGCCAAAAAGTGGGATTTTCTCCAGAGGAGAAAACAAAACAGGATGGAGAGGAAGAAGAGGTGTTGGAGCTGCAGGGACAGAGGTGACCCAGCTGTGGGACAGGGATGCTGCTGCAAGCTTTGGGCTTCCCCTTTGCTTTGTGGGAAGAGAGCAGAGCTTTCCTGAGTGAATTCTGCCTGGGGAGGGAGAGGCTGCCGTGGAGAAGCCACTCGTGGGTGCTGTAATCTCCCACCAGGGCACATCAACCATCAGTGGAATGCTGACAGCAGGCAGAGGGATGCTGTGGGATTCCTGCAGCCAAGGCAAAGCCCTGTTGCTGCTCTGAAACCCCAAAAAGCTCCTCTGCTGCTGCTCTGAAACCCCAAAAAGCTCCTCTCCTGCTGCTCTGAAACCCCAAAAAGCTCCTCTGCTGCTGCCTGGGCTCTGCTGCGGGAGGGTTTTGGGGAGAGCACGGAGCCAGAGGTGAGAAACTCTGTGGCTTTGAGGTTTTAGTTTGGTCAAAGTGAAACCTGCTGGGAGGAGGAACCCACCCTGTGCAGATTACAGCTGAAACTTGAGTTTCTCACTGTCCTTGAGCAGCCTGAAAGCACCACAGCATCACCTGGGGAAGATTCTGAGTGGGGCTGGAGAAACTCTGCCAAATCTCAGAGCAGATTCCAGAGGAGAAGCTGCTCGTGGTGGTTTTGAAATGCCTGCAAAAAGAGAGATTTCTGTGTGCTGCCCCATGGGCAGGGTTTGAGGGGATCTCAGAGAGATGTTCTCAGGTTTGTCTTTGTACTCAAGTCCAGAAATACAAAAAGAAAAATCAATTCCAGTTACTTTTTGGTGAAATCAAAGCTGCTCAATGCATTCCCATGCTCCTACATCCCTTTGCCTGTAGCTGTGGCAAAGATGCTCAGAGGGGATTTATGGATAAAGCTGCATCCTCTGACCCTTGGGATGCATTCCCAGGGATTCCCTGTGTGCTCAGAACCCAGGTGGTTTGAGAGCATCACTTACCTGTCCTCACTGGGCAAAGTGCTTTAAATTTGCAGCTTAGTTTGCTTGGATTTGCCACAGGATGCTGCTTGTTTTCTTGGCTCCAGGGGTGAGTTTTTGGGATAACAGGCACACTGCACACTCAGGTGCAGCAGAGCAACACTGGGAAGGGGAGCAGGCAGCTCTTGCTCCATCCTCCCTTCAGTTCTCAACTCTGCTGCTGTAAACTGAGAGCAAATTTACTCAGGATTGTAGGCCAGGGGCTGTTTAAATTCATCCCCGAGTTTGTGATCAGGACAAAAGTGAGGACCTGACCTCTTGTGGTCACAGCATTACCATGGCAATTTCCACATGGCAGTTTCCACTGTCCTGCCTGGATCCTGTTCTGCTGTTTGCCACTCACCCCCTGCTTTGCTGTGGGGAAGGTGACAGAAAAGGAAAGGGAAACCTGCAGCATTTGAGGTTCCTTGTCTGGAAAGCATGTGATATTCCCAAGCTGCTTTTGAGGAATGAAAATGAAAGGATGTGGGTTTTCACTGCAGAGTTCATTTTGGTGTGCAGTCCCTAAAGGAGGAGCTGCCTTTACCTGACCCACCTGGTTTGGGGGTGAGGATTTGGAGCCTGGGCACCCCCAGAGTGATGCTGAGGAGGAGGAGGAGGAGGATGGAGCAGCCTGATCCGTGCTGCTGCTCCTGCTCCCCTCCCAGCACAAAGCCCTAACACCAAGAGCTGACTTAAGGAAGGGAGTGGCAGCCCAAATTTAGGATTTCCTGCTGTTTAATACCCAGAGTTGATTTGCTTTCTGATTAAGGAGGAAGAGGTGCTGAGGGGGAAAAAAAAAAAAAAGCAAAGAGGAAGCAGAGGGTTGTGAGTGACTTCCCAAATCTCAGCTGGTGTCAGGGCCAGGCTCTGGGGTTGGTCCTACAAGACATGGGGGGCTCAAACCCCTCTGACCCCAATGGATTTGGTGTGGGTTGTACCCTAGGTGAGCAGCTCTCCTCAGCTGCAGAAAACACAGCTCAGGGACTCTGTTTGTGCCTTGAAATGTGGTTTGTTTTTTGGTTTTTTTTAACTTCCTCTCTCTCACATCTGAGTGCTGAGCCACTGAGCTGCTGAGTAAACCCCCAGGATATGCCAGAAAAGGTTTTCCAGCAGAGCTAGGTCACTGTAGTTTTACTGGCAAAGCCTCTTAGGCATAAATGAAGATTATTCTGGTGAAAGCTTATGCTGGTACACTTTATTCCAGTACAAATGAGCTATCCTGGGAAAAAAAAAAACGCCTCTGCATGCTGGAATTGTTTCTGCCCTGGGACATTTTGTGGTGTAGAAATGTTAAAATCACAGCCCTTGGTGATAGTGCTGGATCAGCAGAAGCTGCTCCAGCTGCTGCAGACGTGCCCTGGCCAGGCAGCAGCACTTGGGTGACAAAATGCCACAGGGCTGGTGGCATTCCTGGTGTCCTGGAGGGTCTGACCTGCCCACCTGGGCTGCATCCAGCTGTGGGTGTTGGCTGCTCCAAGCTGCAGCTTTGTGCTGAATGCCAAGGGGATGGAAAACAGCAAAATAACCAAATTAGCAGTGGAGCTGCCCACGGGTGTTGGGTGCAGATGTTTGTATGAAGATTTTTATTTTTTACCCTTATTGAAAATGATCATATTCTTGTTCTAATTTTTATTATTATGATGAAGAGGGAAAGGTGATTCAGGAGTTGAGGTACTGCCCTGGATTTTGGAACTGCCAGGACTTGGCTCCAGTTTGGTGTGTGACTTCAGTGAAGTGCCATCAGTCTGTGCCCTTCTTGTGCCATCAGTGTCTGGTTTGGGTGGCTGCTGCTGCTAAAAAACCTCTGTGAGGTGGAAATCCATCTGCAGAAACAAAAAAAGTCAGGCTCCCCTGGTGGGTCTGGTGTCCAGGGGATGTCCCTGGTGTGGGAGCACTCTCAGGGCTCCCTGCACCATCCCAGCACATGGATCATGTGGCCCTGCCCTAAATGTCATCTATTCCTTGGGAAAAAAATCCCCATCCGAGCCCTGTGGCTGGCAGGCTCGGAGTTTGGAGGAAGAAAAAGAGCTTCACTGCAAATTCTTCAGCTGCTGACGAGCTCTGGTTTCTGATCTCCCAACTGCCATGGGGCATCTTCGGGGATAGACAGAGGTCGTTGTGCTGAAACAAAGGACACACACAGAAAATAGCTGCACTTGATGGGTGTGACAGAAGGGAAATGCTTTCAGAACTTTTTTTTTTTTTCCCTATTTTTTTTTAAATTTAGAAACAGGCACAGAGTTTATTTTGGTCAAGAGATAGTCACACAGAGCAGCTTTAAATGGCAGAACTCCTCGAGGAGAAGGAACAGTCTCACACTGCTTGAGCTGAAAATGCCTTTGGGGAAATGCCTCCTCTGTTTGCTGCAGTCCAAGTGCTGCTCATCACTCTGGGAATTTATTTGTGCCTATTAAGGATATTTCCTCAGTCTAGGCTTTTTTCTTTTTTAGATTTATCTCTTGTTGTAGCATTTTTTTCTCAGTCAAGGTGCTTTAGGATAATTATGATGGAGAAGAGGGCAGAGTCCTCATATCCCACTCCTGATGCCCATCTCTCAAATTCTGTTTTCCCCAAACCCCAATTCCCTCCAGCAGGGACTGGCAGCATCTGGGCTGAGCTGCCTCAAGTGGACTCTTGACTTTGCTAGGTTTATAAAAACCATATTTGCCTGCTGGATGTAAATGTTTCCCATTGCTGCCGCTCTCCCAGCGGGGTTTTGGAGCAGGGAGTGTTTGGATGAGGAGTGGAAACCTCCCAGTGTCCAAGAAGTTGCTTGGAACTTTTGAGTCCTGCTCTGGTTCAGATTTCCCAGTGTGTGGCCGAGGGGTTTGGGTGTAAACACACCCAAATGTGGCTGTGCCTGCCCAAATCCCTTCCACACAGGATTATCCCTCTTTTTCTGTTTTTGGGGGTGGCATTATGTGGGAGCAGGGTGGCTGTGCCCACCTGGATGTGCAGTGCCCAGGAATTGGCATTTCAGGAGAGGTGCTGGTCCCACACGTGCTTTGCTCTCTGATGTGCTCCAGGAGGTGTGGGCTGGTGGCCAGTGACCCTCCTGTGACCTCTCCTGCCTTGAATATTCCGGATCTTTTCAGAGGAAGGACTGAGCTCTGCTTCCCTTAGCGCAGGTCAGGGGTTCCCTGGAGCTGCTGCATCCTTGGAAGGTTTCTCTCCATCACCCCATGGGTGATTTTGGGAGCTCCTGGATGACCCTGGGGGCTCTCCCAGCCCTTTAGAGACCCCAAAAGCAGAGAGAGCTGGGAAGTGCTGTGCTAAACCCCAGGAGCAGCCCTGGAATTCTCCAGGAATTTCCTGGGGTTCCTGTTGTGCCTCTCTCACGTCACTGAGCCACGGGTGACGTGGTGGCCGGAGCTGGGCTTGTGTCAACATCCTGTGAGAGCCTGGCTGGGACAGGGATGGGGATGGGACAGGGACAGGGATGCATTTGGGGTGCCTTTGGGGTCACAGCTGGGATCCTGGGGGTTCTGGGGGCAGCAGTGGGATGCTGGAGAAGTAACGGGACTCTGGATGCAGTGATGGGATTCTGGGGACATCAGTGGGATTCTGGGGGCAGTGATGGGGTTCTGGATGCAGTGATATGTCTCTGGATGCAGTGATGGGGTTCTGGGGGCAGTGATGGGATTCTGGGAGTAGCAGTGAGATTCTGGGGGAAACTGTGGGATTCTGGGGCTGCACTGGGGTGTTGGGGGCAGCAGTGGGATTCTGGAGACAGTGATGGAACTCTGGATGTAGTGATGGGATTCTGGGGGCAGCAGTGGGATTCTGGTTGTATAAATGAGGCTCTGGATGTAGTGATGGGATTTTGGGTGCAGTGATGTGTCTCTGGATGCAGTAATGAGGCACTGGGTGCAGTAATGGGGTTCTGGGTGCAATGATGGGATTCTGGGTGCAGTGATGGGGTTCTGGATGTAGTGATGGGATTCTGGATACAATAATGAGGTTCTGGGTGCATTGATGGGTCTCTGGATGCAGTGATGGGGTTCTGGGTGCAGTGATGAGGTTCTGAATGCAGTAATGAGGCTCTGGATGCAGTGATGGGGTTCTGGGTGCAGTGATGGGTCTCTGGATGCAGTGATGGGATTCTGGGTGCAGTAATGGGGTTCTGGGTGCAGTGATGGGATGCTGGGTGCAGTGATGGGGTTCTGGGTGCAGTGATGGGATGCTGGGTGCAGTGATGAGGTTCTGGATGCAGTGATGGGATTCTGGGTGCAGTGATGGGGTTCTGGATGTAGTGATGGGATTCTGGATGCAATAATGAGGTTCTGGGTGCATTGATGGGATTTTGGGTGCAGTAATGGGGTTCTGGGTGCAGCAATGAGGTTCTGAATGCAGTGATGGGATTTTGGGTGCAGTGATGGGGTTCTGGGTGCAGTGATGTGTCTCTGGGTGCAGTGATGAGGTTCTGGGTGCAGTGATGTGTCTCTGGGTGCAATGATGGGATTTTGGGTGCAGTAATGGGGTTCTGGATGTAGTGATGAGGTTCTGGATGCAGTAATGAGGTTCTGGGTGCAATGATGTGTCTCTGGATGCAGTGATGAGGTTCTGGGTCCAGTGATGTGTCTCTGGCTGCAGTGATGGGATTTTGGGTGCAGTGATGGGGTTCTGAGTGCAGTAATGGGATGCTGGTTCCACATTACTGCCTTGCTGAACCTTCTCTTTGTCCTGCTTGTGTTTCCCCACCAGGATCAGGGATCTCCAGGGAAGGTTTCTGGGGCTGTGGGCTTGTTTCCCACCGTGTGACATTCATGTGGGTTTTGGGGAGCCCTGCCTGTGCTGCCTCCCCCCATCCCCACTGCCTTCCTGCCACCCCTCCCTGGGGACCAGAGCCAGCCCCTTCCTCGCTGGGGATTGTTTAGCAGTGACAGGATGAGGAGGAAACGTGCCAGGAATGGCTCCATGGCTCCTCTTGGGAGAACTGGAGTTATTTATAAGCCCCCCCTTCCCACCCCCCTGCTCTGCTCCCCTGGGACAGGCACACACAGCAGGAGTGTTCCAGAACAATTCAGCTTGGAGAGGAACCCCAAACCCCTCCAATCCAACCTGTGAGCAGCAGCATTCCCTGTGCATGGACACACACCTCACATGGGTGCTGCTCCCCCTGCTCCCCAAGCACAGCCTGGCCCCAGATAAATCCAAATTATCCTGGATAAATCCAAATTATCCCCTTGTGGAGCACTGTATTTCAATAGTTTAATACTAAGTGCACCAGCCAGGCCATTTTTAGCTGTTTTTTCAGTCCTTTGAACTCTAAAATTCGTCAAGACTACTAAAACATAAATTTAAAAAACCAAAATTTTAAAAAAATATTAAATTAAAAGAAAAAAAAATAAAAACCAAAATAAAAATAAACAATAAACCACTAAACCAATATTTCCTGCAAAGTACCTACAAAACACGTGAACAAAACAAAACCACCAATCAAATAATACATAATTGCTTGAACAGTGGTTTTAAAATATAAAGTAAACAATAAATCAGCTTCTACATTAATTTGTTGTTCAAAAGTCCTTTGTTCCTACACCCTGGCAGAGCTCAGAACTGTGCCAGGGAGGTAGAGAAGGGCACTGATCTCTGGCTTGAGGTGGAAATGCTGATCAGGGGGTGGAAATGCTGTTCAGGAGGTGGAGATGTTCTTGAGGAGGTGGAAATGCTCTTGAGGAGGTGGAAATGCTCTTCAGGTGGTGGAAATGCTGTTCAGGAGCTGGAAATGCTGTTCAGGAGGTGGAAATGCTCTTGAGGAGCTGGGAATGCTGTTCAGGGGCTGGAAATGCTATTGAGAAGGTGGAAATGCTCTTGAGGAGCTGGAAATGCTCTTGAGAAGGTGGAAATGCTCTTGAGGAGCTGGAAATGCTGTTCAGGAGCTGGAAATGCTGTTCAGGAGGTGGAAATACTCTTCAGGTGGTGGAAATGCTCTTGAGGAGCTGGACATGCTGTTCAGGAGGTGGAAATGCTGTTCAGGAGCTGGAAATGCTCTTGAGAGGGTGGAAATGCTCTTGAGGAGCTGGAGATGCTGTTCAGGAGCTGGAAATGCTCTTGAGGAGCTGGAAATGCTGTTCAGGGGATAGAAATGCTGTTCAGGAGCTCGAGATGCTGTTCAGGAGCTGGCAATGCTGTTCAGGAGGTGGAAATGCTGTTCAGGGGATGGAAATGCTCTTCAGGAGTTGGAAATGCTCTTGAGGAGATGGAAATGCTGTTCAGGGGATGGAAATGCTGTTCAGGAGCTGGAGATGCTGTTCAGGAGCTGGAAATGCTGTTCAGGGGATGGAAATGCTGTTCAGGGGATGGAAATGCTCTCCCCATGTACCACAGACCCTCCAGAACGAGGTGCTTTGCAAAGATGGAGCTGCACCAGGAATTTTGTGGAGAACATGACTGACTCAACCCCTTTCCCTCTCCTCCTTCTCTTACAGATTTCTCCAACCAGGTGAATTCCACATCCCTGAACTCCCCCACCAGCCGGGGGCCCATGGCCACGCCGTCCTTGCACCCGTCCATCGGGCCGGGCATCGGCTCCTCGCTGGGCTCTCCTGGCCAGCTGCACTCGCCCATCAGCACCCTGAGCTCGCCCATCAATGGCATGGGACCCCCCTTCTCGGTCATCAGCTCCCCCATGGGGCCTCACTCGATGTCTGTCCCCTCCACGCCCAGCCTGGGGTTCGGCACCAGCAGCCCGCAGGTAAGGGGGGGATGCTGAGAGGAGATGGAGCAGGAGCCAGAGTGAATAAAGGATTTAAAGGAAATAAAATGGGTATTTATTGAAAGGCCTTCAAGCCACACCCTGACAGAATCAGTGCCACAGATGTAGCCTGGATGGCTCCAAGGTGGAAGCAAGGAGTTGGCCACAAGATCTCACACTTTTATAGATTTTAGTCCATTTGCATACAGGAGTCAGCCATCCAATTAATGGTTTCAAATTGTGAAGTTTCATCCTCCTGGCTTCCTGGCTCCTCTCTTCACGTTGTTTATGCTTAGAGCCTGAGATTTGGAGAAATTGTCCTTGAAGTCCACAGTTGAAATTGGATTATTTTGTCTTCATCACTCTGAGCACAAGGAAAAAGCAGAATGGAAATCTCAAACCTAAGGCATCAGGGGCAGTGCTTGGGGGGTCCCTCCTGCTCTTTGGGCAAGGCTGAGCCACAGCTGGGGGGTTCCTCATCCAGGGGAGGCAAAAAGCAGAAGCACAAGGGGGAAACTGAGCTGCTCCTGGATGGGCTGTGAGACCAGCACAGCTGGAACACAGCTGGCCATCGCTTGTTGTCCCCACGATGGGGGTGGAAGGGGGGTTGTGACCACACCTGGGGGAGCCAGAGCAGCCCTAGGATTGTCTGGGGATCTTCTCCTTCCTGGGAAGCAGCACATCCCCTCCAGGGCCAGCCCATGGTCCCCATAGAATTGTTTTGATTGGAAAAACCCTCTAGGATCATCCAAGTCTTTCACAAACCCGTGTCCCCAAGTGCCACACCCAAACACCTTTAACACTTCCAGGCATGGTGATTCCACCACTTCCCTGTACAGCCTGACAACTCTCCATGAAGGAATTACCCCAAATAATTCAGCCACTCTCAGCTGGCACAACTTGAGGCTGCTTCCCTTCATCCTGTCACTGTACAAACCCAAGGGTTCTCTGCCTGCTGCCCCTTTCTCCTCACAGCCTCCCAGCCTTCAGTGGCTGGAGATTATGTAAAAACCCCTCCAAGCAGGGCGAGATAAGCTCTTTTTAAAAATAGCCAGATCGGGGTGCTGGCCAGCCCCTGCCACCTGTTGCTGGCTGCTCGCAGGGGATATGTTTAGTAAAAGGGCAGATTAAGGAATTGGCCACCACCTGCTGAGGGTTTATTTATTCCAGGCCCTCTCTGGGACTCAAGCACCTGCCAGCACCTTTATTTTTAAATATTGACCTGGTTTATTCCCAGAGATAACAGGGCTTTTTACTACGTGGGGCTGTGCTGGCTGCTGTCCCTGGGGACCTGCAGACCTACCCTGTGCTGGTCACAGGGGAGTAAGATTTGCCTCTGGATGAGCTCCCATGCAGGATTCAGGCTGTGACCCCCTGAGATGTGCAGGGACCTGCACCCACTTCCCACGGCAGGACAGCAGAGGGTGGACACGTCGGGGGCTGAGGGAAGAGGAACTGCAACTGTGCCTGGGAAAGGGCAGCCAGGGCGAAATCAGCAGCCCCAGCACCAAAGTGGGAGTGGGAAGGGGGATGTGAGGCCAGCCTGGGGGGAGCCACAAGCCGGGGAGACGGCGGGGAAGGGGGGATTGGAAGGTGCAGGTTGGGAGCGGCGAGCGGGGGAACCGAAACGGAGCAGAGCTCTGGGGCAGAAGGGGAAGTGAGAGTGGTGGGATGGTGCTGGGAGCGAGCTGGCTCCAGCCCTGGTGGCTCCAGCCCTGGTGACACCAGCTCTTGGTGGGTCCAGCCCTGGGGGCTCCAGCCTTTGGTGTCTCCAACCCTGGTGACACCAACCTTGGTGGTTCCAACCCAAGTGACACCAGCTCTTGGTGGCTCCAGCACAGGTGTCTCCAGCTCTGGTGACACCAGCTCTTGGTGGCTCCAGCAATTAGTATTTCCAGCCCTGGTGACTTCAGCAGAGGTGGCTCCAGCCCTAGTGACACCAGCTCTTGGTATCTCCAACCTTGGTGACTCCAACCCTGGTGACACCAGCTCTTGGTGGCTGTAGCCCAAGTGGTTCCAGCTCTTGGTAGCTCCAGCTTTTGGTGTTTCCAGCTCTTGGTGGCTTCAATCCTGGTGGCTCCAGGACAGGTGTCTCCAGCTCTAATGACACCAGTTCTTGGTGGCTCCAACCCTGGTGTCACCAGCTCTTGGTGGCTCCAACCTTGGTGACTCCAGCCTTTGTGGCTCCAGCTCTTGGTGGCTCCAGCACAGGCGTCTGCAGCTCTTGGTGGCTCCACATCTTGGTGGATCCAGCCCTGGTGGCTTCAGCTTTGGTGACACCAGCTCTTGGTGGCTCCAGCTCTTAGTAGTTCCAGCCCTGGTGGCTTCAGCAGAGATGGCTCCAGCCCTGGTGACACCAGCTCTTGGTGGTTCCAACCCTGGTGACTCAGCTCTTGGTAACTCCAGTTTTTGGTGTTTCCAGCTCTTGGTGGCTCCAGTTTTTGGTGTTTCCAGTTTTTAGTGTTTCCAGCTCTTGGTGTTTCCAGTTTTTGGTGTTTCCAGCTCTTGGTGGCTCTAGTTTTTGGTGTTTCCAGTTTTTGATGTTTCCAGCTCTTGGTGGCTCCAGCCCTCGGAGCTCCCGTCCTTTGTTCAGGGCCTTGTCTTAAGTGTTTTTTCCTCGAGGTGACACTTGGGAGGGTTTCAGCCTAATGGCTCCTGCCATCTGTTCCCTGTCTGGCCACATTAGGTCCCTGTCCCTGTCCCTGCAGCGAGCAGAGGCGCCTACCTGGGCTGGCAGAGAGCGGGGGGAGGACGAAGGAGGAGGAAGGAGGAGGAAGAGGAGGAGGAGGAGGGGAGCACAGCACACCCCCTGCCCTGGCCGGCTGAGCTGGGGGGTAATGAGGCGTGAGGCCCCCGTGGCCGGGCAGGGCTGGCACTGATGGAAGGTGGTTTGCATCAGATGGCAGATGCCACTTGCCATCAGGCCACGCCTCGTCACCTCTGGAGAGGCAGCAGAGCAGAAGGGCAGGCGGTGTTGGAGGTCCCCAGGGTGGGAAGGAGCTGCCAGGCTCCCAAAAAACAGGGGGCTCACCCCACCCCTTCTAGTTCTGCCACCTCCCAGCACTGGGAGTTTCCCAGGATCTTGCTGGGTTTGGAAACACAGCCCCAAAATCAGGGCATGGGGCAGGGATCCTGCTGTAGGATCGCAGCATCCATGGGATGGGGATGCTGGTGTTGAGCCAGGAATGAGGGGAATTCTCAGGGCAGGGTCCCAGCCAGGCTGGGGGGCTACAGCAGCTCCAGGATTTAGCATGTTACTTAAACCCTCCTACCCAATATTGGGAAAACAGGGGAAAAAACCAGGATTTTGAGGGGTGTTTGCAGGGCTGTGTGGAGCAGGATTTTCAGCAGGGAAGGAAGGACTTGCCATGCAGTTTGCAGGGCTGTGTGGAGCAGCATTTTCAGACTTGCCATGCAGTTTGCAGGGCTGTGTGGAGCAGCATTTTCAGACTTGCCATGCAGTTTGCAGGGCTGTGTGGAGCAGCATTTTCAGACTTGCCATGCAGTTTGCAGGGCTGTGTGGAGCAGCATTTTCAGACTTGCCATGCAGTTTGCAGGGCTGTGTGGAGCAGCATTTTCAGGCTTGCCATGCAGTTTGCAGGGCTGTGTGGAGCAGCATTTTCAGGCTTGCCATGCAGTGTGCAGCTGCCCCAGGCATGGCTGGCAGCAGCTCGGGATGCCTGGGGGTGGCTGGGCAGAGATCAGACATGGGATTAGGCTGTTGCAGAGCCACGTCTGCCTCTGCACAATGCTCTTTGTAAGGGTGCCTGGGTCACAGGGGAAGGGCTGGGATGTTTTTTGGGATGGGAGGAGGAAGAGAATAAAGCCCTACTCGCCACAAGGGCCAGAATTGGGTCTGGGGTGTGATGAGCTGGAGAGGGACAGGAGGTGCTGGTGTCACTGGGGAAGCAGAGCCCTGTTCCTGCCCTGTCTGGGCTCACTGGCTGAGCTGGAGCCGTGCTGTCCCACAGCAGAAGTGCTGTGTCAAGGCTGCTGTCCCCTGCTCTGTCCCCTCCCTGCACGTGCTCCCCGAGGGCAGGCGCCAGGGTGGCTCTGCTGAGGTTTGGGGAGAGGAACTGATGACTTTCCCCTCCCCATCCCAGGGCTGACTCAGCTCTGAGCAGCTGATTTTCCAGGCTGAGGAGGTTGGTGGGATCCTCCACCCTCCTGGGTGGGTTTTGCTCTGCCCACTGTGCCCCCAGTGCTTTCAGGGTGGGCTCTGTGGGCTGCTGGGGCTGGGGGAAGTGGTGGTGAAGCTGTGCCAGGGATGCAGCCTGACACGAGCCATGGCCACCAGCTGCACCTGGGAATTGGCTCCACTTGCCAGAATGGGCTCTGGGAGGAATTCCTGGGGCAGGTCACCCTGACCTGGCACCCCCTGCTCCCAGGGGAGCACAGAGAATGTGTGGCACTCTAAAGATGCTCCTGCCTGGGGACCTGCTCCTCCCTCCCCTCTCTGCCCTGTCAAACAGCAGCTAAAGCCAGGAGTGCATCCCTGGGTGGCACCAGCTCCCTTTGATGCATCAGCTGGCACAGGCAGGGTGGCAGAGGGAGACAGATCCATCCCATTTCTCCAGGGTGGGTTTCCCTGGCTCTCTCGTGTGGCTGTCAGTCACCTGCCTGCCAAATATTCCCCACCAGCCTGCAGACTTGAAAGGCAGAGCAGCGGCTGTGCTGCTCTAATTGACAGATCACAAGGCCTGGGACTTCCCTGAATTAATTTGTGACAAGTGCAGTTGCTGAGGATCTCTGTTAGAGCAAGGCAGCAGACTGAGGCACAGCCTGTGTATCCATCCTGGGCTTGGAGCTGGCAGGGATGGGGGCTCTGTGACAACCCCTGGCAGGCTGATTGCCTTGGGGACACCCACAGTGCTCCCTGAGCTGGCCAAGTCCAGGTCCCCCATCACCCCCAGACCCTCCTGGACAGGATGAACTTATCCTCTTACAGGATGGGTCCATCCTCCAGCTCTGTGCCTCAGTTTCCCTTGGCACACAGGGGTGTCACAGCCCAGTGGGGGACTCAGCCTGGGAACCTTCACTCCACAGCAGTGCCATGGTGCCAGCACCAGTTCCACCCAAATCTCTGCCTGTGGGGGGCCAAGGGAAGGAAGGAGAGACATTTGGGAGTTGCAGGGACATGTCCCACCCACTCCAGCTCTGGAATCCAGGCCCTGTTGCATCTGGCATGTGTTTATTTGCCATGGAGCTTTCCTTTGGGGAGATAATGCTGAAGGGATGTCTATAAATTACAGAGCTAAACAAGAGTGTCCTGGCCTTCATCATCCATGCAGCCAGCAGCTGTCCCTGGAGCCAGCACTGCAGATCTTCCCTGTGCTGTGAAATGGGGTGGCTGCTGACCCCTGGCTGTGCTGGGCCAGTGCAGGAGGAACTTGCTTTCCAATTACAGTAATTTCACCATTATAAGCTGCACCATTTTGACTAAAATTTTGGTCCGAACCCAAAGTGCGGCTTATAATCAGGTGTGGCTGATATATGGACAAAGAAGGAAAAGTTGCTGTTTTAGTTTGGAGGACAGGTGTCTGCTGAGAAAGGCAGGAACTTCTCTTTGAAATGGAGAATGGAAACCCCCTCCCTCCAAATTATTATCATTTTGAAATCAAGGGGCTCTCAGGCAAAGATATGGGAATTAGGAATAACAGTTCTTTACTAGGGAAATTAAAATAGAAATACAGCACTACAAAGAACAAACCCCAAACCCTGACACAGTCAGAGTACAGCCTGACACCCGTCAGGCAGGGTGTTGGCAGCAGTCCCATCCCATGGTGGGTGCATCCTCCTGCAGTGACAGATGTGGCTCAGTTGGAGCAGTGCTCCTGTACAAGGTGCAGTTTCCCTCCGGAGCTCCAGTGGTGATGTGGAGAAATCCGGTTTTCCTCTGGAGTCCAGTGGAGAAAGGGGCTCCCTTAGTGCCCCAAAACCTCTGTTTTTATCTTGGTAAGAAATGTTGGGCTCTTCCCCCTGGCTGGAGCAACTCCCAATGGGATGCAGTAATTTTATCAGTGCCACAGTGGGACTCAATGGCCATGAGCAGAAAATGACTGGCTGGAGGAAGGATGGGTTGTGAAAAGATAAAGAACAATGCCCTGCCTGGTTTCAATGGATGCCCATTAGCAGAATATCTCCCACAGAGATCAGGATCACTGCCCCACCCTCAACAGATGGTGATAGAACAGATACCTTTGATCACACTCTGTATTGTATTGTGTGGCTTATAATAGTGAAATTACCATAAATCATGGAAAAACAACCTTCTTGGATGGTTGCATGGTGCTGGGGGAACTGGCCGTGTCCTGTCCCTTGTGTCACCCTGCTGCCAGCTCAGAGCCACCCCAGCTCCTGTGCCAGGACAGATGAGTGTGGTGCCTTTGGGCTGAGGGCTCCTGTGCCCAAATCCTCTTGGTTCAGCAGTGCTGGTCCCCACTGGAAGCTTGTCCCCTGCATGTCCCCTGCATGTCCCCATGTCCCCATGTGTGTCCCCAGCCCCAGCTGAGCCCTGTGCTTGTCCCTCCACAGCTCAACTCGCCCATGAACTCCGTCACCAGCACAGAAGACATCAAGCCACCCCTGGGGCTCAATGGAGTCCTCAAAGTGCCAGCACACCCCTCAGGAACGATGGCCTCCTTCACCAAGCACATATGTGCCATCTGCGGGGACAGATCTTCGGGTGAGGCTGGCACCTGCCCCGGCAGGGGCTCAGGGCACTGAGTTTGGGGTCTGGGTGTCCTGGCAGAGCTGGCACTGCTCTCCTTTGAATGCCAGCAGCTCTCCTTTGGGACAGCAGCTGCCTGTCCCTCAGAGCAGGGGATGGAGAGCCGAGCCAGGAGACCCCAGGTCCCTGTTTAGCAGGGGGGTCACATCCTCACCCTGTTGGCAAACAAGGGGTTTGTCCCCATCCTTTGATCTGCACTGATTCTGTCACTCAGTGCCACATGAAAAGATGCTCTTGACGTGGAGTTTCTCCACTTCTGGGTGATAAAGATGTGCTAATTCCCTTTGTTCTCCTGCTTCTCTTAAAGACTCCAGCAGAGCTCTGGTTGCCTGGATTGTGAGCCCTTGGGGACCCCTCCTGTGCTCCAGGCTGGAAGTGGAGGGTGGGGGCACGGTACACAGCAGGCTGGGTCTGCTGTGGGGTTCAGAGAGCTCCCAGGGGTCCAGGGGAGCTGCTGCACAGCCAGAAATGGCTTTTCCCTGGATGTAAGGCAGGATGTGACCCGGGGTGGCTTTGTGATTCCATGGAACCCAATCCCCAATTCTCCATCTCCAACAAACCTCTCGGAGTTTTTACAGCAGGAAGAAACCCTGCTGGCAAAGAAAGAAGCTTTAAACCCGAGTTTTACCCTTCCCACAGGTAAACATTACGGGGTTTACAGCTGTGAGGGCTGCAAAGGCTTCTTCAAGCGCACGGTGAGGAAGGACCTGACCTACACGTGCCGGGACAACAAGGACTGCCTGATCGACAAGCGCCAGCGCAACCGCTGCCAGTACTGCCGCTACCAGAAGTGTCTGGCCATGGGCATGAAGAGAGAAGGTAAAGCCTGGCCTGGCCAGGGCACCCACGGGTGCTGCAGGGAGCTTGGTGGGTGCCAAGAGTGTCAAAGTGACAAAAATCTTGGTGTTTTGGTTTCGCGCGCAGACAGAGAGTTTTGTGTTCTCTGGAGCAGCACGGAGTGCCAGAGCAGGGCTTAGGTGATGGGTAAGGACATTTCCACTCCAAACTGGCCTTGGGCACTTCAGCCACAGCTTCTCCTGTGCCAGGCCCTCACCAATGCTGCATTTTTTCTCTCATTGGGAAGAAGAAAGCAATTCGGTCTCTTTAAGATAGCTCTTCCCTTAGTGGAATTTAAATTTAGGATCTAAATGTCCCTGGCAGTGCCTCTTTTAAATGATCTTTTGAAATGCTGACTGTGTCTGTTCTAATCTGCTGGCAGAACAGGCTTTTAGCAGACATGACGTGAGGGTGAGCCCAGTTGTGTGCTGCTTTCTCCCCTTACATCTTCAGAGCCACACTTGCCTCCCTGACAGGCTGATAAAGCCAGCCCTGCTCTGGCCCTGGCCCACAGCTCCAGCCTGGCAGCCTTTGAAGAGCACTCAGGCCTGTCTGGAGCTTTGATTAAACAGGGCAGTGCTGGAGCTGCTCTGAGTGCTGGGCAAACCACGCTGGCTTTGTGGGGTTACCTGAGGACCAAAGTCACCAAGTGTCACAGCTGTCCGTGCTGGGGGGATTGCCAGGGCACCCAGGGGACCTGCTGAGCTTAACCCTTCAGTGCTCAGAACAAACATTCCTGCCCCAGCAGAGCATTAAATGAGATTGAGGCATTCAGGTAATGCAGGAGTGGGGCAGAGCAGTGGGGAATGTTGAATCCCATGGCAGATGTGCAAAGGGATGAAGAAAATCTGATCCCAAACCTGAGCCGTGGGAGACTCAGATCACCAAAAGCTGAGAATTCTCCTGTGAGAATCCCCTGGCACTGCATCCAGAACCTTCCACAGGCAGCTGCAGAGCCAGCTCCCCTCCAGCCCCCCAGAACAAGGTGTGTGGGGCTGGCAGGAGCAGCAGCAGTGCAGGAACTCTGCCACCCCATGAGCTCTGTGCCTGCTGTGATTGCATGGGCAGTGCTGCTAAAAATTACAGGTCCATTAATTAATTTCTAAATGGTGGTGGAAGTCCCCAGGGAGCACGTACAGTGTGAGGACTCTATTAATTCATCTTGATTAACATTATCACAATGAATAGCAAATGAATTCATAATGATCAGACAATTATTTAAAAGTGTGACAGATGGGATCCTGGTGGCTCCAGGAGTGTGCTCAGGCAGTGCTGATGGATCTGGTGAGGGCAGTGCTGGAGAAGGGCAGGAACTGGTGATTTGACAGGCAGATTAGATGATATAGGCATAATCTCCACACAGGGAAAGCTGCAATAACTCCCCTGTCTCTTGTTATAAACCTAAAAAATTCAGTGTCTCACAGAACTGTCTCAGTTGTCCTAAAGCTGAAAGTCAGAAGTTTGATCTTGCTGAGCTCTTTTTGAGCAGCTCTTGAGTTTCTCATGTGATATCCACTGATGGGTCTCTTCCCATTGCTCCCATCCCATCTGACTGGAATTATCCTTACACCACTCCTGCTCCCACCTCTAATTTGGAGAAGAGTTTTGGGCTAAATCCTGCACTGCTAATTCCTTTTGCCTAAATACTCATACCATACTGGCTTTTTATCCTCTACCATAAACTCCTGTATCTTCTAAGTAACAGAACTCAGTTTATGGGCCTCATTTCCCTAAAATCCATCCTGCTCTGGAGACCTGATTTATAGATTCCTGCTGGGAAGTGTCTCTCCTGTGGCCCAGAGGGACTGGGATGTGCTGGAAGCACAACAAAAACCTCAAAGTGAGAGGCAGGGCTGGGGAGCAGTGCTGAGAGCTGCAGGGTGATGCTGGGAGGAGCAGGAGAGCCAAGGTGGTGCTCAGCTTAAAGAGGGTGAAATAAAAGGGGTTATTGGGAGAGAAGTTGGGTTAGAGAAGCAAAATCAGCCTGATGGGGGTTTGGGAGGGTTGGATCCCAGCAGCTGAGGGTTCCCCAGGTGAACATGCCCAGAGGGATGGAACTTGTGCCCAGAAGCAGCAGGGGGGGACAGGGATCCTACAAACCTTGGCTTGGAGTGGGGAGAGGTTGCAGGAGCAGAGGATTCCTCCTGCTGGGTGCATCCCTTGTGGCTGTTCCCTGCTAGAAACACTCCAGGGAGATCCCAGTGCTCACACTGAATGAGCCTCACACTCTCTGAGATACTGCAGCCATAATAAATTAGCAACTGGGAACATTTTTTCCCCCTATGAATTTCTGCCAGCTGTGTAAGGCTTGGGTTTTTTGCACTCTGTCTCCTACTAAATACTGGATAGTCAACAAAATTAAGATTGCCATCAAGGATCCTGACTAATGCAGGGATTATTGTTGTGGGGGTGGCTGTTTGCATCCAGGAGCTGAACTCTGCCTGCTGGATCTGTTCCTCACTGGGGTCTGAGGTGTCTGTGCATCACAGCCTTGGGTTCCAAAGGGAAAAAGGGGAAATGGAATCAGGGAGGGAAGAGCTGGGAGTGAACACTGGGGGGCTTGGGATGGGGGGTCCTGTGTGGCAGGGGGTGACAGCAGAGGTGACAGGGTTGGAGGGGCGTGGTGCAGCTCAGGCTGTCCTGTGGGATGGGATGGCATGGGATGGGATGGGATGGGATGGGATAATGGAATGGGATGGGATCCATGGGATGGGATAGTGGGATGGGATAATAGGGTGGGATAGTGGGATGGGATGAGGTGCCTCCCCAGCAGTTCTGGCAGCCCTTGGGATCACACAGGGAGCAGGAAATACCAGCGAGGAGCCTTTCCCAGGCTCCCTTGGCTGCCTCTCAGGGAGCAGCCCTTGGGAAGCAGCTCCCAGAGCCCTTCCCCAGATGTGAGGGGCTCCTGGGCAGAGCCAGGCAGGAGCTGCTGGGCTGCCCAGCTGGGAGCAGGGCTTGCAGTGCCAGGCTGCAGGCTGGGATGTGGTGCCAGCTGGGTGCAGTGGATGCAGCCTGGAGCCCATCTGGAGAGCAGAGAGCTGCTCTCCTGCAGCACCTGCAGCTCAGGCTGAGCCCAAAGCTGCCTGGCTGAGCCCAAAGCTGTTCCTAAATCCAGGTGCAGGTCCAGTGTGCTGAGATTTAGAGCAGCCAGGACGTGTATCCAGCTGCACTCCTGCTCTCTGACTTCAGGACTTTGTTAAACTCCACAGCCTGAGTTACAGTAATTTCACCATTATAAGCTGCACCATTTTCACTAAAATTTTGGTCTGAACCCAAAGTGCGGCTTATAATCAGGTGTGGCTGATATATGGACAGAGAAGGAAAAGTTGCTGTTTTAGTTTGGAGGACAGGTGTGTGCTGAGAAAGGCAGGAGCTTCTCTTTGAAATGGAGAATGCAAACCCCCTCCCTCCAAATTATTATAATTTTGAAATCAAGGGGCTTTCAGGCAAAGATATGGGAATTAGGAATAACAGTTCTTTTCTAGGGAAATTAAAACAGAAATACAGCACTACAAAGAACAAACCCCAAACCCTGACACAGTCAGAGTACAACCTGACACCCGTCAGGCAGGGTGTTGGCAGCAGTCCCATTCCATGGTGGCTGCATCCTCCTGCAGTGACAGATGTGGCTCAGCTGGAGCAGTGCTCCTGTACAAGGTGCAGTTTCCCTCCGGAGCTCCAGTGGTGATGTGGAGAAATCCGGTTTTCCTCTGGAGTCCAGTGGAGAAAGGGGCTCCCTTAGTGTCCCAAAACCTCTGTTTTTATCTTGGTAAGAAATGTTGGGCTCTTCCCCCTGGCTGGAGCAACTCCCAATGGGATGCAGTAATTTTATCAGTCCCACAGTGGGACTCAATGGCCATGAGCAGAAAATGACTGGCTGGAGGAAGGATGGGCTGTGAAAAGATAAAGAACAATGCCCTGCCTGGTTTCAATGGATGGCCCATTAGCAGAATATCTCCCACAGAGATCAGGATCACTGCCCCACCCTCAACAGATGGTGATAGAACAGACACCTTTGATCACACTCTGTATTGTAACGTGCGGCTTATAATCGTGAAATTACTGTAATTCTCCCTCTTCCTGTGCTTGTGGGTTGGTTTTCCCCCTCTCCCTTGCCAAGCTGAGGGGTTCACCCTATGAAGGGTTAGATTTACAGCATCTCTACAGCCTGGAGACCTTCCCATGTCTCCAGGGAGCTGCTCCATCACTGACTCCAGCGGGACTGGAGTGACTTGTACCTGGTCCCCTGCCAAGGCTCTGCATCCCCTGGAGTTTGGGCCATCCCTCCTTGCCCATCCCTCAGAGGAGCACGAGGAATCTGGGGAGAAAAATCAGGAATTCTTATTTCCACCCCACTGTCAGAGTGAATGTGAAAGCAGGAGAGTGGCCACAGCCTAGTGAAGGGGCAGAGTTCAAGAGCACAGTTATTTTTAGGAGTAATTTTGGAATGGAAAATGTCTTCCAGCTTAATGAGCTTGTTTCTTATATCCTTTTAAAGTGCTGCTCTTTAAACCAGCTGGTTAAATGATGCTGGGTTTGTTTTTTTTGTTGTTTTTAAGGATGCTCTTAGGTTGAGAAAATGGGTTTGGCTTATGGTTTTCTCTCCTTTTGTTGCTGTTTGTTTATACTTCAGTGTCCAGAGAGTGAAGTGAGCTAGAGATTTTTTGCTGTTGTTTTCCAGAGCTAACTGCATGCAAAGGTTTCAATCCACTTTTTAACACTCTCAAGTTACACTTTCTAATTATCACAATGGTATTTTGCATCCCTTAAAAGAATTACAGCGTTCAGTTGAAAATGTTGGAGGGAAAAAAGAAACATTTACTTCATGTGTCACAGCTTTTGAGGTTGTTTACAGTAGCAGAAAGCTGCACCTCTGAAAAAAGGGAGAAAAAAAAGGTGACACAAAAGCAAAGCAGAAGAAACACTGTCTGAATTCGTTTTCTCAGCTGTCTTGGCATTTTGGATATAAACAGGTACCTGGGGCATAAATGCTTCAAGATGCTGATGATGCACAGCAAAGATGTGGCCTCATGAAAGGCAGCAGAGCCCAAAAAACTCCAGTGGGAGAGAAATGGAAATCCCCAGTGACCCCCACCCAGCACCTCATCAATAACAGGATGGGGGAAAAGTAAAAGTGAGCAGGTTTGGGGCTCTCTGGGCTGAGCTTTGCTGCCTCCCCCCTGTACTCTCAGGATGCTGGGTCTGTTTCCCTGAGAAAAAAACTATTTTTGGGGGCAGTGAATTATCCTTTCCTCATGGAAGGTACCAACTCCCACCCTGCTGCTCCTGCAGGGATGGGTTTTCATCCCAAAAAGTTCTGTATTGACACTGGGGGAGTGTCAGTGGAGCTGCTGTAGCCCCCAGGTGTCTCCCAGCAAACAAACCAACCTGTGGAAAATCCTTTGGGCTTCTCCCTCCCTGCCCTGACATTCCTTGGGCACAGAAGTGCAGTGCCCATGAGCATGGCCACCTTTGCAATGGGCTCAAACCTGCTTTTTTAGCCATCAGATGCTGCCCCATGAGCAAAGCCAGGGTGTGCAGCGTGGTGTGGACACCTGCAGAGGATGGATCTGGCATTTTGGCACGTCAGCCCTCGGGCTTGGAGAGCTGAGCCTCATCTGCAACCCACAGGAGGAGACATTTGGGATTTTAGAGACACGAGAGGTCACCAAGGAGTGGCTTGGACACATGGGGCTCCATGTCTTGCTGTACCATGGCCTGGGGAGGTGCAGATGGGCTGGAGAAGCTCAAGATGAAACATGACAGCAATTGGCCTGAGGCAAGTACAGACCAAATCAGGCAGAATAACAGGAGAGGCTCTTCATCAGGTGCCACAGAAAACACAGGCTTCTGTCCTTGGCTCGGCTCAGACATAGCTGGAGGAGGTGGGGCTGCCTCTCTGAGCTCTCAGACTGCATCTTTTTTCTCCTCAAGTGGATTGCAAGGTTCAAATGCTTCCCTTATGCTCAGAAAACCAGCCTGGAAAAGCTCTCAGCAATTCGAGGCTCCTTGAAGAAAAACAAAAGCATTGGCACAGCCATCAGCAGGGAGTGTGGGCTCAGCCCTGGGGACAGCCTTGCAGGAGAGGGATTTGTGGGATGGAGCAAGCCAAATTCCTGCCTCACTCCTGCACTTGAGGTGGACAGATCCATGCTGTTCATCAAAAGCTGTGCCAGCCTCAGCACCAGGAAAACCAGCATCAGTTGGGAAGCTGAGAAGAACGAGCTCATTCCCATTTTGGTGTCACCAGACAAGCTGCCATGCAGCTGCCACCTTGGTGTTTCTCTTCTTAAAAGCATAAATGACAACCAAACCCACAAAGAAACGCAGTTCCCAGATCAGATCTGTCCAAAAATGTGTTTTTGTCATTTCCACTGTGGTTTATTTGACTAATCCTCAGTGGGAGAGGGGAGTGCACTCCAGGGATGAAGTTCCAGGTCTGCAGGGTGAGGGGTCTGCTCAGTGCTGGGGATTTTCCCAGATTTCCTTGGTAAAAACCCGCTTGTCCTTCTCTCCTTCCCTCTGTTCTATGTGTTGTTTTTTTTCCTACACAGTCCCCATTTTTTTCCTGGGATGGTGATGTGTCCCTCAGCACCTCTGTTGAGGAGCAACAGCTTGTCAGGTGTTCAGCAGCTCCAGGGAAATGGTGGTGGCAGGAAATCCAGAGATTTTTCACTGGGTTGTGCCTGTAGGGATTGGGGATGCAGAGGACTCTCCTAAAAACGTGACTGTGAGTGACTGGCAGCTCTGGGACATTGTCCCTGCTCCTTGGATCTCTACCCAGCTCTGCTGAGTTTCTGAAACCAGGATGGCAGCACCTGCAGGGAATGCAAGTCTTGGAACCCAGAGAATCCATGAGTGTGGAGTTCCAGGTGCAAATCCCTGCACCTTTCAGGATGGATGGATGGATGATGGATGGATGGATGATGGATGATGGATGGATGGATGGATGGATGAGGGATGGATGATGGATGGATGGATGGATGATGGAGGGATGGATGGATGATGGATGGATGAGGGATGGATGGATGATGGATGGATGGATGGATGGATGGATGATGGATGGATGGATGATGGATGGATGATGGATGATGGATGGATGATGGATGGATGGATGATGGATGATGGATGGATGATGGATGGATGATGGATGATGGATGGATGATGGATGGATGGATGATGGATGATGGATGGATGGATGGATGGATGATGGATGATGGATGGATGGATGATGGATGGATGATGGATGGATGAGGGATGGATGATGGATGGATGGATGGATGATGGAGGGATGGATGGATGATGGATGGATGAGGGATGGATGGATGATGGATGGATGGATGGATGGATGGATGGATGATGGATGGATGGATGATGGATGATGGATGGATGATGGATGGATGGATGATGGATGATGGATGGATGGATGGATGATGGATGATGGATGGATGGATGATGGATGGATGATGGATGGATGAGGGATGGATGATGGATGGATGGATGGATGATGGAGGGATGGATGGATGATGGATGGATGGATGGATGGATGGATGATGGAGGGATGGATGATGGATGGATGGATGATGGATGGATGGATGATGGATGGATGATGGATGGATGAGGGATGGATGGATGGATGGATGATGGATGAATGGATGATGGATGATGGATGATGGATGGATGGATGATGGATGGATGGATGATGGATGGATGGATGATGATGGATGGATGGATGGATGAAGTGATCCCACCCTTGTCCTGCTGTTGGAGGCTGTCTGGACAGCAGGGTGTAGCAGAGCAGGTCCCTCCCTGGCAAGGGCTGGGTTTATCTGTGGCTGCTGGGTGGGGCTGTGCCCTCTGCTGTGCCCAGTGTCACTGCTGCCACAGCAGCTGTGCCAGGCTGTGCAGGGGGCTGAGCTGGCTGGGTCAGTGTCCCCTGCACCAATTCTGTGCTGCAGCAGCTCCCAGTCCAGATCAATACAAAGAACTCCTTAGGTGTCTGATCTGTGCCCATCTGTCTCTCCTATCAGCTGGGCTCAGCCTGATCACAAGTGCTGTGAGATCCTCTCCTAAACCCCTGAAGTGTGTCTGACTCTTCAGGCCAGGAGTGGGGCACTGATGAGGTTCAGATTTACAGACTGGAAGGCTCAATAGTCCCTGTCTGCCCAGACCTCTGCAGTGCTGTGCCACAAATCCCAGCCTGGGGATGTGGTTTTGGGGTTAACACCGTGGTGGAGTCACCCCAGTGATCCCAGCTTTGCTCCTTCATCCTTGAGAGCTGCTGCAAATCTCCTTCAGCACTTTGGCATTTAAGTCTTTTTATAAGATCCCATTTGTTGAGGGTTTGCTTTTCTCTCAGGCTCTTGTGTTATTTAGTAGGTGTTTCATCTCCTCTAATGTGCCCAGAGGAATCTTGGTGCATCTGTGCTGCTGAGGAAGGGTTGGCATTAAGCAAAAACTTCCCTCTTTCTGATAATTGCAGAAGCAGGAGTGGGGTTGGAGGGGTGAAATTAAAGCAGGGTTTTATGATGGCTTGAAAAAGCAGAAGAATCCACACCAGATGGACAAAAGCCACGACACAAATGTGAATTTACCTGGCTCTGGCAGCCCAGCAGACAATGTTGGTGGGCCTGGGGAGCCTCTGCAGCCCAGAGGAGTTTGTAGAAAAGAATCTTTTGCCTTTTTGCATAACAGCTTTCACATGGAAGAGTCTGAGCTCTGTCTGAGCAAACAGCAGTGCTGAGGGAAGGGAGTGAGAGGGCTGGGAATCAGCCCCAGGAGCTGAGTTAATGGGATCAACAAACAACCAGAGAGGGCTCCTTTAGCCTGTCTCAGTTTCCTGGATTTTATTTTATTTTATTTTATTTTATTTTATGTTATTTTATTTTATTTTATTTTATTTTATTTTATTTTATTTTTCCCCTAGAGTTTTGTATGTAGGGTTTGGTTTTGCACTTGGCATAGAGCTGATGGTCTGAGAAGCCTCACTGTGTTACAGACAGCTCTGGTTTCCCCCAGACATTATCTGAACATCCCATAAGCAGCTTCAAGTGCAGCAGGGAGGGAGTGCCGGGGTAATTGTCAATAAATAAATGGAAATGTGCTGTGGGAAACAATGGTGTGTGGAAAATTGTGGGATTTAGGGTCTGTGACAAGGAGATGGAGAGACTTCCCACTGCAACTGCACAGAGCTGCTTTCCAGGGGTAGGAAAAGCATGTGCAGGTTTCCAGGGGAGGTGATTAATAATAATAATAATGTTATTAGCATCTAATAAGTGTTTTTCATCTCAGAGCTGCTCAGATATAACTCATCAGCATGTGACAGGCTGCTGGAGGGATCATTCCCACCCCACAGGATTTGGGACAGGTCTCTCCTGTCTGTTTGGGGCTTGCCCCAAGCCAGAGGCAGGATGGAGATTTGCATGGAGCTCCTGTCCCACGGGAGCTGGGCCAGGGAGCAGGAGAGGGGCAGGGCATGGGTGGGAAATTCAGCCCTGCCAGCCTCAGAGGTGCCTGAGCTCTGCATTTCTGCATTTCTCTGTTTCTCTTCTCTTTAGGATTCCCTGATTCTACCTCTTCCCCCATGCAGAGACTCGAAGAGTTGCTTCCTTTGTGGTGCTTTCCTTCATTTCTCTTTAACCTTTTTATTTCCAGGGCCTGTCCCTCTGCAGAGAAGGCAGGGTCATCCCCTCTCCCTGCTCATTTTTGAGCTGATTTCCCAGGCTGGGGCTGTTCCCTAAACCTCACATTCCCTGGGATATCCCAGGTTAGGGGTGCTCCATAAACCTCACATTTCCTGGGGTATCCCAGGCTGAGTTTGCTCCCCAAACCTCACATTCCCAGGAATTTCCTGGGCTGGGATTCTTCTCCAAACCTCACATTCCCTGGGATATTCCAGGCTGGAGCTGCTCCCCAAACCTCACATTCCCAGGGATTTCCCAAACTGGGGCTGCTCCATAAATTTCACATTCCCTGAGATATTCCAGGCTGGGGCTGCTCCATAAACCTCACATTCCCTGGGGTATTCCAGGCTGGGTTTGCTCCCCAAACCTCACATTCCCTGTGGTATCCCAGGCTGGGTTTTGTCCCCAAACCTCACATTCCCTGGGATATTCCAGGCTGGGGTTCTTCCCCAAACCTCACATTCCCTGGGATTTCCCAGGCTAGGGGTGCTCCCCAAATCTCACATTCCCTGGGATATCTCAGGCTGAGTTTGCTCCCCAAACCTCACATTCCCAGGGATTTCCCAGGCTGGGGCTGCTCCATAAATTTCACATTCCCTGGGGTATCCCAGGCTGGGTTTGCTCCCCAAACCTCACATTCCCTGGGATATCTCAGGCTGGGGTTCTTCCCCAAACCTCACATTCCCAGGGATATCCCAGGCTAGGGGTGCTCCCCAAATCTCACATTCCCTGGGATATTCCAGGCTGGGATACTGAGAGCAGACATAGAGGGAGGTGCTGATCCTGCAGGATGCTTTGGTGTTTCATGGCCACCTGTGGGGACCTGGGGGTGCCACTGGCACTGACTTTGTCCCCTCTGTGTCACCTCCAGCCGTGCAGGAGGAGAGGCAGCGGGGCAAGGACCGCAACGAGAACGAGGTGGAGTCCACGAGCAGCGCCAACGAGGACATGCCCGTGGAGAAGATCCTGGAGGCTGAGCTTGCTGTGGAGCCAAAGACAGAGACCTACATCGAGGCAAACATGGGCCTGACACCCAGCTCGGTGAGGCACCTGCTCAGCCCCACGTTTGGGACATCAGGAGTGGCCAGGAGGGCACAGAGGGGTTGTGCTGTGTGGGGAAAGAATCAGCTCAGAAATTCAGTTCTTGACATAAGAGTGGGCTGTGGGACATCAGGAGTGGCCATGAGGACATTGTGCAAAAAGAACCAGCTCAGAAATTCAGTTCTTGACATGGGAGTGGGCTGTGGGACATCAGGAGTGGCTATGAGGGCACTGGGACATACAGGGGTTGTGCTATGTGGGGAAAGAATCAGCTCAGAAATTCAGTTCTTGACATAAGAACTGGCTGTGGGACATCAGGAGTGGCCATGGGGATACAGGGGTTGTGCTGTGTGGGGAAAGAACCAGCTCAGAAATTCAGTTCTTGACAGAAAGGCTGGCTGTGGGACATCAGGAGTCGCCATGGGGACATCAGGAGTGGCCACGAGGACATTGTGCAAAAAGAACCAGCTCAGAAATTCAATTCTTGATGTAAGAGCTGGCTGTGGGACATCAGGAGTGGCCATGAGGACATTGTACAAAAAGAACCAGCTCAGAAATTCAGTTCTAGACAGAATAGCTGGCTGTGGGACATCAGGAGTGCTCATGAGGACACTGGGACACAGAGGGGTTGTGCTGTGTGAGGAAAGAATCAGCTCAGAAATGCAATTCTTGGCATAAGAACTGGCTGTGGGACGTCAGGAGTGGCCATGAGGACATTGTGCAAAAAGAACCAGCTCAGAAATTCAGTTCTTGACATGGGAGTGGGCTGTGGGACATCAGGAGTGGCCATGAGGGCACTGGGACACAGAGGGGTTGTGCTGTGTGGGGAAAAAAACAGCTCAGAAATGCAATTCTTGACATAAGAACTGGCTGTGGGACATGAGGAGTAGCCATGAGGACATTGTGCAAAAAGAACCAGCTCAGAAATGCAATTCTTGACGTAAGAGCTGGCTGTGGGACATCAGGAGTGGCCATGGGGACATCAGGGGTGGCCATGAGGACACGGGGGTTGTGCTCTGTACAAAAAGAACCAGCTCAGAAATTCAGTTCTTGACATAGGAGCTGGCTGTGGGACATCAGGAGTGGCCATGAGGACACAGGGGTTGTGCTCTGTACAAAAAGAACCAGCTCAGAAATTCAGTTCTTGGCTCTGTGTCAGCTCAGCAGAGCCAGCAGAGTTTGGTGGCTTCTGTCCCACAGCCACAGGGGAGGAAGAGGTGCTGTAAGGAATAATTAAAAGGGCTCACAGGGAAGATTTTATTGTGAAGAACAGCCCTCAGTGCTGAAAGGCAGGAAGACAGCTCTGAAGAGCTTGGAGTCCAACTGAGGCAGACCTGTGTGGCTGAAGTGCCAAGAGATAAGAGCTGGAGAATGAGGGTGTGACTTCTCAGGTGCAGAATTATGCAACTGCTTGGCTCTGAGGAGAGAAAACCTGGAGAAATTTGCCTAGAACTTGGCTTTCAAGTTCTTCTCCCAGTTAGGAACTTTCATTAAAACTGGGCCTGCTTGGGGCATCTGCACCAGGGTGTTGAGTGCACGAAAGAGGGGTGGCAGGGGAGTGGGACAGGAGCAGCCTGGGCTGGTGCAAAGTGTCCCTGGCTGTGGCAGGGGGTTGGAGTGAGATGGTTTTGGGGTCCCTTCCAACCCAAACCACTCTGGGATTCTATGGAGAGTGAGGGAAAGTGTTCTGGGCCCTTTCCTGTGAGATTCCCTTATCAAAAGGGAGAAATCTCCCTGCAAAGCAGCAGCTCCTAACGTGAGAGCCAAACCCTCCTCTGGAATTCCATTTCTAGGACAGACCCTCTGCAGCCTAGGCAGGATTTGGGATGCAGTCCCCACCCCTCCATAGCCCCTTTTCCTGTGAAAACAGTGGGAATAGAGGAATTCCTCTGAAAAACAGCAGTGGAGGCTTGAATGGGGAGCATCTTCTGGTGCCACAGAGTCCTTTGAGGATTCTACCAAGAGAGCAGGCTCATGCACTGAAATATCCCTGTGCACTTCTGAGGCTGAGCTGATGAAATGCAGCTATCCCAAGCAAGTGCAAGGAGTCTGCAGTGTGTATTTTCTGTTCCAACAACACTTTTATCTGGCTCTTTATGTGAGGCTTGGAGGGTTTGGGTCAGAAATGCCTTCCCATGGCAGTGGGTTGGAAATGGAGCATTTTAGGGTCACTTCCAGCAGAATTCTGAGAGTCTGTGAGGGATCTGAGAGGCAGGAAAAAGTCAGACTGGCTTTTGGGGATGCTCTTTTTGCAAAGGCATGTTTTGCTGGCATTCCTTAGGTGGCTCTTGGGCATACAAAGCTTTGTGGTGTGGACAGAGGCAATCCCTGGGTGAAACTCTCCAGAATCAGGTACAGAATCATGTGCAGAATCATGTGCAGAATCAGGCATAGAGTCAGTCAGGTACAGAGTCAAAAATCAGGTACAGGTCCAAAATCAATCAGGTCCAGAATCAATCAGGTCCAGAATTATGTACAGAATCAGGTACAGAATCAATCAGGTACAGAGTCAGGTCCAGAATCAAGTCCAGAATCAATCAGGTTCAGAATTATCTACAGAATCAATCAGGTACAGAGTCAGGTCCAAAATCAGGTCCAGAATCAAGTCCAGAATCAATCTGGTCCAGAATCAATCAGGTCCAGAATCAATCAGCTACAAATCCTCACCCGTATTTAAGAGGAGGATCCCATCATCACGAGGCTGTAAAGTGCTTTTTTTTTTTTTTTTTTTTTTTGGAGGAGTTAGTGAGTGGCTCAGAGAGGCTCTGACTACTCTCAGGATTAAAAATCCTTCGGGGAGCTGGAGCCAGCGTTGTGCTGCCTTGAAAACAAACCCCAGAGAGGAGCTGAAATAAATGGCTTCGTCTGGCACCAAATTGAAAGCCGGTTCCTGCATAATTCAGCAGGCATTGCTGTGAACAAGGATGTGTGTTGCATCTAAATAGAAGCAGGAGCCTTGTTGAAGTGCCCTATTATTGTCAAGCCCACGAGGTGACATTTGTAGCAGGTTTAGCAGATGGATGAGATCAGCAGCTCTGGTGAGGAGGCCACCACAGGATGAGGAGAGGGGAGACAGAGGAGCTGCCTCCCTCCCCCAGAGCCCAGGTGATGGAAAGGCAGACAAATCCAGGCCCTGATAAACAGGGGAGAGAACACGAGCTGTTTTCTTGGCTGCTTTGATTTGTGTCTCTGCACCTCAGGCCAGCTGTTGGTGACCTGCAGGGACATTTCCAGCTGGCTGGAAATGATTTAGGTGTGATTTAGGGATTGGCACCTTTGTCTCCCTCATAGAATGGGTTAGAAGGGACCTTAAAGTGATCTTTCATGGGCAGGGACATTTCCACTGTCCCAGGCTGCTCCAAGCTCCATCCAGCCTGGCCTTGGGCACTTCCAGGGATCCAGGGGCAGCCACAGCTGCTCTAGGCAGGACTTCCCCACCCTCCCAGAGAAGGATTTTCCCTAATATCTCTTTCAGTTCAAACCCCATTCTCCTTGTCCATGCTCTTGTGGCTGTCACTGTGTCCCTGCCCCATGCCCTGGGGATTCAGGCTCCTGTAAGGCACAGCCTGGGGATGGGAAATGGGAAAGGCACAGCCTGTACTGAGAGCTGTCCTCCTCAAGGTCTTAACTGGCCTTTGGATGTGTGGTTTCAAGTCCCCACTTTCTGGGAGATGCCCCCAGTTTTCCAGCAGGATCAGGTGCCCTTTGGCTGTGTCACACCCCGGCACTGTGCCCTTGCTATTTACTGCAGGGGGGATTTGCTTTCCCTGCACAGGGAGGGTTTCCAGCACTGCCATTCCCCTCCCACAGCCAGGCAGGGCCCTCTGGACACTTTTAGCTGCTTCTCACCCTGCAGTGATCAGGTTCTGCCAGGAAGAGCTGTGGTGGTTCCAGGAATTGCCATCTGAGGTGGAACTGAAGCTGAGGATGAGGCTTTGGAGCACCAGGGGTTGGGGACAGCTTGTGCTGCCAGTGCAAGGACAGCCAGGAGCCAGCCCTGATGAAAGCTCTGCCAAAAAATCATCCAATTTACCTGAATTATGTGAATTGTGGAGCTCTGCTTGTTGCTGCAAGGGGTTGGGAGCAGGGGGTCTCCCACCAACCATGATCCCCATCCCACCTCACTGGCATGCCAGGATTCTCCTGGCTGAGCAAGCTGGGATAACCTGAGGTGGGGATGTTCATGGTGTCCCTTCTCTCCTCCCTGCATCTGAATATCAACACTCCCTGTGCTTCCAGTGGAGCACTGGACCCTGCAAAGCTCCTCAGGTGCAGAATCAGGTACAGAATCAGATACAGAATCAGTCAGGTACAGAAAAGGTGCAGAATCAGGTACAGAATCAATCTGGTACAGAATCAGGAGCAGAATCAGGTACAGAATGAGTCAGGTACAGAATGAGGTAGAGAATCAATCAGGTACAGAATCAGGTAAAAATCAGATACAGAATCAGGTACAAAATCAATCAGGTGCAGAATTAATCAGGTACTGAATCAGGTACAGAATCTGATACAGAATCAGTCAGGTGCCAAATCAATCAGGTACAGAATCAATCAGGTACAGAATTAATCAGGGACAGAATCAGGTACAGAATCAGGTACAGAATCTGATACAGAATCAGGTACCAAATCAATCAGGTAGAGAATCAATCAGGTACAGAAACAATCAGGTACAGAATCAGTCAGGTACAGAATCAGGTACAGAATCAGGTACAGAATCAGTCAGGTACAGAATCAGGTACAGAATTAATCAGGGACAGAATCAGGTACAGAATGAGGTACAGAATTAATCAGGTACAGAATCAGGTACAGAATCTGATACAGAATCAGGTACCAAATCAATCAGGTAGAGAATCAATCAGGTACAGAATTAATCAGGGACAGAATCAGGTACAAAATCAGGTACAGGATCAGTCAGGTACAGAATCTGGTACAGAATCAGTCAGGTACAGAATGAGTCAGGTACAGAATCAGGTACAGAACCAATCAAAACTTCAGGTTTTTCCCATTGTCCAGAGGAAATCCCTTCTGATCTCCTTCTCCCAGCCCTGCTCAGGTCTCTGTGCTCAGGGAGGAGCCCCAGCTCCCTGGCAGTGGGGCTGCCCTGCCCTTGCAGCCCTGGGGGAGCTGCTGGAGGGGGGCAGGACAAGGGGGGCACGTCCCTGCAGCGGTGCCAGCCTGTGCCCATCCATCTCTGCACACGACAGGTGGAAATACCCCCAAGGCAGGTGCCCTGAGCTTGCCAAATCCTGGCTATTTTAAGCCTGGAGAATGGGAGATGGAGGCACAGAGCTTTGGGTTTGCTGCCAGGGGTGTGGGGCACGGCTCAGAGGGGCTGGGGGTGGCTTGGCAGCCTGGGAGGGGGCTCTGCCATGGGTTCCACTGCCATTCCTGTCTGCTGTAAACTTCTCCAGGTTGGAAACTGCTCTTTTAAGGACATGGGGAGAAGGGAATTGTGCCATGCCAGCTGCTGGGTGTCAGCAGGGATTGCAGTGGGACATGGGAAGGGCTCAGACATCCCTGTCCATGGAGGCAAACCCTACAGACACACTCAGCCTTCCCCAGGGTTAAACAGGCTCCTCCAGCTCCTAATCACAAACCCACTTGAGCTGTGAGCAGTTCCTTTAAACAGGGATTTGGTGTGTTTAGGCTGACTGTCCTCCTAGAGAGCAGATGGTTCCTGTTACTGGATAATATTTCAAAGGAAAGGGGTTTTCTCTCTTTTTTTTTTTTCCTGTAATGCCCCCTCTGGTGCTGGTTTATGGAGCTGGGAGATGCTGGAGTCTGCCCTTCCCCAGGCTGGAGCTGCTTGCATTCATCAGTCAGGGTGATGGATATGGAGTCTCAGCACTCCCAATTCCCATTCTGGGGCTTGCTAAAAACTATTACAGCCCTTGTGGTGGAGCAGCCAGATCACTTCCTTTGCCTGTGAGTGATAACATCCACCTCAGGGGTGGCAGCAGGCTGCTCCTCCAGCCTCTCTTATTCTCACTCTGCCTTTTCCATCTTTTTTTTTCTTTTTTTTGCAGCCCAACGACCCTGTGACAAACATCTGCCAGGCAGCAGACAAACAGCTCTTCACCCTGGTGGAGTGGGCCAAGAGGATCCCCCACTTCTCTGAGCTGCCCCTGGATGACCAGGTCATCCTGCTCAGAGCAGGTGAGTGACATCTGTCCCCAGAGAGCTCAATCTGAGGCACAGATTGTCCCTGAACCTGAAAACAGGTTATGCCCTCAGATTTAGGTCCTGGCAGCTTGAAAATATTTTAATTGATTCTTGATAGACTCTGATAATTTGGTTTTTAAATGGGGTTTTGAAAGCCTTCCATGGGATGTGATGCTGAATTGGACCCAAAATGTGCCCAGCTTCATCTCTGACCCATGAGGAGCTCAGAGATGGGTGCTGGGTGCTTTAAACCAAAGGAGTTAAACTCTGCCTTCCTCCCAAACTAAGCTGGAAAGACCAAGCAGACTCAGGCCGCTGTGAAATCTCGTCAGACTGAAATGTTTGATCATAATTAAAACCAGAAAGGAGAGAAAAGTACATCTCACTTCTTCTCCCACCCACCCAGATGAAAATAGAACTCTCAGGGCTGATTTTAAATGTCCTTGTGCAGAAGGGAGGGCAGGGGAGGATGTATTTGAGGGATGAAACTCTTTGTAAGCAGAGACTTTGAAGTCCTTGGTGCTTCTAAAGTTCCTTTTGTTTCCCCCAAATTCACTTTTGTCCAGGTCCTGCACCCTTCCAGGGTGGATCCTGCAGCCCTTGGGTGAAGGTGCTCCGTGGGTTTTGCTTTGGAACATCCAAAGTGTGGATTTGAAGAGGATTTTTAGAGCCTCTTGTGAGAGTGGATGAGCAGGGAATCCTCTCTCCAGGGATCTTTGAGGGCTGAGTTCAGACAAAGCTCTGCCTTTTCCTTTTGGGAAGTGGAACCCAAACCCACCATGGCAGCTCCAGCATTTCCTCTCTGTTTAGCAGCTGATTAAAGATGGGAGTGGAGAATTCCTGGAGAATTCCTGGAGAATTCCCTGTCTGTGGCTCCCTCCCCACTCATGGGCAGCAGGAGAGGAGCTGCAAACCCCATCACAAATCCCAAATTTCGTGGTGGCTCCAGCCCTGAGCACCTGGAGCAGCTCTCTGCTCCAAGCCCCCCTGCCAGGACCTCAGATAACCTTCCCCAAGCCTTCTAACCATGTATTATTGAGTGGCCTGCTGAGAACAGCTGCCCATGAAATATTGAAGCACTAAAATCCAGCTAAGAGCCTCAGTCAGGCATCCTGGGAGGCAAAACAAGTGGAGCACACAGCTCAGGAGGAGCTGGATGGGCTGGCAGCAGCTTTCCTCAAACCCTGAATCATTTAAAAATCCTCTCTGAGCTGTTTGGGAGGGAAGGGAGCCTGACTTTGTGTGTTTTCCACTGGTTTTCTTGTTTCCAAGCTGAGACAGGAATAACCTGATGTTTTCTCAGCCTGGCAAAGGATGCTGAGTGTCACATCCCTGCAGCTGCAGCTGCTTTTGTGGGGCTGCTGGGGAAATTTGGCAGGATTGACACTGTGGCCACTGCTCTGCCAAAGTGCCTTCCCTATCCCAGAGCATCCCTGGAGGCTGCAGCCACCCTGCTGGGTGAGAAAGGAGTCACAGGAGTCACAGAATTCTGCTCTGCCACTCCAGAGCTGGGGCTAAAGTGCAGAACTCTCAGGGATTTGATTTTCCAGTTTGCTGCCTGTGGTTCTAGAGAATTTTTCCTGCTTGCCTCTGTCTTGGCAGCTCTTTGGAGATGTTCTGGTGAAAGCCAAGGTAGGAAAATCATCCCCATTTCAGCTGAAACATCCCAGCTCTAGAGGGAATAATGCAGATGAAGGATGCTGATGAACCCAGGGCTCCTGCACTGGGATAAGCCCAGCTTGGACTGGGTGTGCAGAGCAGCTCTGGTTTCTCTTGATTGACAAATTCCCATGGATCTGGCTCTGGGATTGCTCTCCCTCTCTGGAACAAGGTTTCTGCAGGCTCCTTCTCCTCCATCCTCCTTGGGTTTCACAGTGTTGCAATCCCTGTGGAAGTGCCAGGCCTCACCCAGTAAATAGCCAAAGAAATGTTCCCGTGCCTGGGGTGGAAACATCTTGTGGCCACTTAGGAAAGAGTGAACTTTATTCCTTGTCAACATTTCTGATGGCACAACCCAGGGCTGCAGCAGAAGGTAAATACAGCACACATGGGCCTTGTGTTTATTGCTGTGAGATGAGATCTTGTGGCAGGAGAGCTGCAGGGTATTGTTGTGTTGCTTTTCCAGCCTGGGGGAAAAAAAAAAACTAAATCCAAATATCCTGAGGTGTCTGGACCAGAACTGTAGAACATGTTCAGGCCACTGGGAAAAAAAAAAAAACCTAAATCCAAATATCTTGAGGTGTCTGGACCAGAACATGTTCAGGCCACTGGGAAAATAAAACCCTAAATCCAAATATCTGAGATTTCTGGACCAGAACATGTTCAGACCAGGGGTGTTGCAGAACCTCATCATGTTTTACTGAAGATGCTGCTCCTGGCTAAAAGTCACCCAAATTCCCACCCTTCAAGCTTGAGGATTGGTTTCAGGAATTCCTGAGCTCAGCCTGTGATGGATTTAGGAACTGAAGAGGTGTTGGGTTGGGAAGGGGAGCTGGAAAACATGGAGATCACATCTTCCCTTCCCTGTAGGTCTGGGCTCAGAGGATGTCTTTCCTATGTCCCATAACACTAAAATCTGTTTTCTAGTCAGCTGTGGAAGCAGAGAACAGCCCCAGTCCCTCCCAGCATTTTCATGGCAGAGGCAACAAACCCACAAACAAAGCCAGAGATTTCATGGTTGCTTTGGCAGGGCTCAGGGCTGAACTTTTGTGGCCTGAGGAGGAGCAGACAGGGCTGGAGCTGCTGGGAGGGCAGAGGGAGCTCAGGGCTCCACACCCACCAGGAGCTCCAGGCAGAGCTGTTTGCTCAGTGTCTGCACGGTTTATAGAGGAAACTGCTCCCCTTATGAGCTGTATTTTTAGTGCTTGGGTTCCTGATGGTTTTTTTCCTTCCCTGACATCCAAGAAAAAGCTGGCTCCCCTTCCTGGCATAGCAGCTTCCTCCTCCTTGTGGTTCCCAAACTTGTGAGCATGCCATGGCTCTAACCCGGTGGTTCTCTCCTCCCCAGGGTGGAACGAGCTGCTAATTGCCTCCTTCTCACACCGCTCCATAGCCGTGAAGGACGGGATCCTGCTGGCCACGGGGCTGCACGTGCACAGGAACAGCGCCCACAGCGCTGGTGTGGGGGCAATCTTCGACAGGTGGGCAGGAGAGGGGTGGGACTGCACCTGGGACAGCTCTGGAGGGATGGGATTGTACCTGTGACAGCTCTGGAGGGATGGGATTGCATCCTAAACCTCCTTGGAGGGATGGGATTGTACCTCTGACATCCTTGGAGAGGTGGGATTGTACCTCTGACATCCCTAGAGGGGTGGGATTGCATCCTAAACCTCTCTGTAGAGCTGGGGCTGCACCTCTGACAGCCCTGGAGAGATGAGATTGTACCTCTGACAGCCCTGGAGGGATGGGATTGTACTTCTGACATCCTTGGAAAGCTGGGACTGCACCTCTGACATCATTGGAGGGGTGGGATTGCATCCTTAACCTCCTTGGAGAGGTGGGACTGCACCTCTGACATCCTTGAAAAGGTTGGATTACATCCTAAACCTCCTTGGAGGGCTGGGATTGTACCTCTGACATTCCTGGAGGGCTGGGACTGCACCTCTGATCTTGCTGGAGGGGTGGGATTGCATCCTAAACCTCCTTGGAGTGATGGGATTGCATCCTCAACCTCTCTGGAGGGCTGGGACTGCACCTCTGACATCCCTGGAGGGATGGGATTGCACCTCTGACATTCTTGGAGAGGTGGGACTGAACCTGTGAGATCCCTGGAGGGCTGGGGCTGCACCTCTGACCTCCCTGGAAGGGATGGGATTGTAGCTCTGACAGCCCTGGAGGGGTCAGGCTGTACCTCTGACCTCCCTGGAGGTATGGGACTGCACCTCTGACATCCTTGGGAGGATGGGATTGCACCTCTGACATCCTTGGAGGGCTGTGGTTGCACCTCTGACATCCTTGAAAAGGTTGGATTGCATCCTAAACCTCCTTGGAAGCATGGGGCTGCACCTCCAGCCTTGTCACTGTTGGGGTGGATGTGACACACAGAAGGACACACCACATTTCAGAAGGCTAAATTCCATTGATCACAGCAGCATGCTGTCTGTTACACACTCTGCAAAGTTTGCACTTTGTTCACTGGTTACAATCAATCACCACAACGTTCATTGCTGTAAAACCATCTCCACCTCTGGTTTTCACAAAACTTTTCTAAAAATCCTTTTCTCAGCTGCAGGTTTCTTCTGGCTTATCTCCTCCTTCTGTTCTCAGTCTCCAGGCCAACAGCTTTGATAAGATTCCTTTCAGAATCCATTCCTCATTAACCCTTTCTGGCTCACAGGCCAGCTCTGAGCCTCACCTGGACACCCCATCCCTGTCTCACCCAGCCCATCCATGAAAACCCATCCTCTGAAAGCTGAAATCCCGAACAGGGAGGCTGCCAGTGCAAACCCAAGCCCCTTCCATGGGCTCCAGATGCCTTCTGAGGCCCCTCCTTTGTTCCTTTTCATCTTTAATTGGACCAAGCCGTGATTTTATTTGCACAATGGGAACTCCCCAGCCTTTCCCAGCAGCTTCCACGGGTGTGTCCCCAGGGCTCTTTAATCTCAGGCTTTGGGAAAGTGTTTTAAAGGCAGGCTTGCAGGGTGTTTGACCCACAGTGTGACTCCAGGCACTGCTGAAATGCTGATTCCTCTCCCTGAGACTCATCTTGAGCTGAGACCAAATCACCTTTGCTGCTCTGCTCTGCTCTGGGAGGAAATTGTTCTGGGGACCTGGGTGACATCATTTGTTCCTGTGAGGTCATAAGTGCAAGATCATGACTTTGCTGCAGGATCTAACATGAAAAACTGGGCAATCAGTGGAAAATATTTCAAGACCGACATCTGCAGTAAGAGCAAAGGGAGCAATAAAAATTACCGGCGGAGGAAATGACTTTTAGATACCTGTTGGGCTGGGTTTTATTGTTATTTTTTATTTTTAGGCAGCTTTCTCAGGTGCCAGAGCCTCTCAGTGAATGGATGGAGGAGGTTTTTATGGTCCCTGTTGTATCTCACAGGAACTATTGATGTTCCTAATGAGCTATTTTTGATGGAGGAGGAAAATGAGGCCACATCCTCGGCTGGTACAGGCCAGCACCATCCCCAGCTTTGTTAAACGTGACCAGAGCTTCTCACTCTGCCTCTGACACCTGGGGCTTGTCACTCCCTTTGTATTTTCGTGCTGACTCTGTGCTTTCTGTGTCCTTTTGCAGAGTACTGACAGAGCTGGTGTCCAAAATGAGGGACATGCTGATGGACAAGACAGAGCTGGGCTGCCTGCGAGCCATTGTCCTCTTCAACCCTGGTACGTGCCAACCTCTGCTCTGCTGGCCCCTCTTGGCTGCTCCTCTGTGCTTTTGGCTCCTTTTCTTCCCCAAAAAAGCCCCATTGGATGTAGCAGAGGGCAGCCAGATGCTGAGGATGGGGCAGGAAGGGTGAAAATTGATTTGGTTTGGAAAGGAGCTTAAAGCTCATCTTGTTCAGGGACACTTTCCACTAGCCCAGGGTGCTCCAAACTCTGTCCAGCCTATCCTGGAACACTCCCAGGGATCCCAGTCACACCTGAACCAGGGCCTGCCCACCCTCCCAGGGAAGGATTGCTTCCCAAAATCCAATCACAGCCTATTCTTTTTCAGTTTACAGCCATCCCCCCTTGTCCTGTCAGCTCTCTCCCTGTTGGAGTGGCTGTGAAAAGGAGGTTCAGGTGCTTGAGGGAGTTGTCTCTGAATTGGAACAAAGTGGAATCTTGATGTTGTTGAAGAGAAAAATGTGGATTAGAGCAACAGCAGAGCATGGAGATTATTGTCTTTGCTTCCCAACCTCATCCAAGGGCTTTTATTACCTGCATTTCTGGAAGAGCCCTTTGCAGACCTGGAGAGGCTGAAAGACCTGAAATGTGCTCATAAAATACACAAACCCCTCAGTTTTGGGCCATAGTCTCACAGACTCCAGGAGGGTCACGCTGCTCCCTTTGCCCCCAGCTGCCCAAGGGAAGAAGAAGAAGATTCAGTGCCAGGGTTTTCCTCCAGCATTCCAGGGAGCAAATCCCTGTGCAGCAGGAGCTCACATACCTGCACAGCTCCCTGGAGGGGGTCTCTGCATTTCTGCAAAACCAGAAGGCAGCCAGTACCCAGCTCCCATCCACCACCCTTCCCTCCCTGCCCTCACCCAGCACAGTTTGTGCCCAAGCACAGCTCCTTGCCTGGATTTTCCCACCACAGCCAGGCCAGGCTGTTCCAGCAGGGGTTATTACAGCTTCTTGGGTTTGTTTTTCTTCTTGACCAGTTTTTTTGGGTTTTTTTAAAGTCACCCCTCCTTGTAATCAGCAGTAATTTATTGTCTGCAATTTGGGATTAGCCATGTATGGTCAAAGAAGGGGAATCTGGAGAGGTTCCCGTGGCACATGTGCTTGGGGATATCGATTTCTGCACTGTCCCTTTCACCCTGCTAAAAACAGATCCTGCCTGGGTCCTGTCCTGGGGGCTGTGCCAGAGCAGGGGCTTCTCCTCTGGTGGGAGAAATCCCACCAGCCCAGGGCTGGAGGGGGAATCAAACCCTTTAAAATGAGGTCTGGGACCACTGGGATGAGCCAAAATTGGGGTTGGGGTGTGAGGTGATGAAAAATCTGTGGGAACAGGGCAAACCTTCTGTAGCTCAGAGGCTGCACCCACACTTGGGTGGGGCTGGAAGAGATGGAGGCAGTGCCCAGAGGGGTTCTGGGGAGCCTGGAGCTGTTTGCTGATGGGTTGTGCTGCCTTTCAGACTCCAAGGGGCTGTCGAACCCGGCGGAGGTGGAGGCGCTGCGGGAGAAGGTGTACGCGTCACTAGAGGCTTACTGCAAACACAAATACCCCGACCAGCCCGGCAGGTGAGCTCCCTCTGCCCCCCTCAAACATTGGGGAGGGTGAAACAGGAGAACTTTATCAATGTGATTGCCTAGAAAAAGATTCTGAGAATATGGAAACCGTGAGATTGAAATGAAAGCCATCTTTGAGATACCAAACCTTGGTTACTAAATAACTTGGAATGGAGTGGAAAAGAAATAGAATGGAATAGAATGGAATGGAATAGAAATAGAATAGAAATAGAATAGAAATAGAACAGAAATAGAATAGAATTACAATGGAATAGAATTTAGAATAGAATAGAGTAGAATAGAATAGAATTAGAATAGAATAGAAATAGAAATAGAATAGAAATAGAACAGAAATAGAATAGAATTACAATGGAATAGAATATAGAATAGAATAGAATAGAATAGAATAGAATAGAATAGAATAGAATAGAATAGAACAGCCAGATGAAAGCAATCCCCTCTTGATTGAACAATTCCCTCTGCTTCAGACAGTCCAAAGGTCAGAGAAGACCCTGCTAGCTTGGCAGAAGGGGTGCAAAGAGGAGTTTTTAGGGTTTAAAGTGTAGCACAGTATGGTAATGCAATGATTCTTATAGACTGTGTGTAAATGCTATAGGATTTGTATCTTATGTTAGATTAGTTAGTGGAAATTAGAATGTTCAACACAGAAGAAGATTTATTGTGTTGTAACAGGAACCTCGCTCTCTGAGCTCTTTCTCTCACCACTCTCTTACCTTTTTCTCTTACCCCTTCCTCTATTTCTTTTACTCTCTTTCTGCTCTGCTCTGAGCTGTGGCTGACAGTGACAGCTCCATGCAATAAACCACAAGTTCCCAGACCTGGCTGTAGAGATCTCTCCATCTGTCCCAACCATCCTGCCCACCAATGCTCCTACACTCAAACCCCTGCAGTGGCTGCTGCAGCTCCCAGCCTGTGCTGGGATAAAATTCTCATTTCTGCCCTCTCCAGCTGTGAGCATCCCTAAAAAACCCTCCCCTGTGCAGTGCACAGAGCTCTGACTGCCTTGCCAGGAAATCCAGCGAGGTGGGCAGAGCTGAGGAGCCCCAGCTGCCCCAGCCCCAGCAGTGGGATGGGCACATGTGGCACTGGGGGGGATCATTTCCCTTCTGGAAACCGCAGCAGAAACAGGACTCACATGGAGTTAATTTTCAGTGGCAGATGAGCATCATTGCTGGGAAGTGAAAGCCTCAATTGATGCTCTTTTTCTCCCCTCCCTGCCTCCCCCAATCCAGCTGGGAATGGGAGGGGGAATCAGGAATGTGTTCCTGGACAGCTCTGGAGCTGAGTGGGCGCATTTTCCCAGTTACAGCCTGGAGCTGGCAACTGCCACTTGAGTTCCTGACAGCTTCTTGAGAAACCAGGAAATGCACTGGAAGCTGCTACTGGTGCATGAGTGTTGGGGAAAAACAGCCCAGGCAAGTGGGATTTGCATCTCACCTGCATTGCTGGTCTGAGTGGATGGGTAAATAGAAAAGATGCTTTCACAGCAGAGAGTGCAGCGGGCAGAGCGTGCCCTCTGAGTGGTGCTGGGTTTGTTTTTCCCCCCACTTTGGGTCCCAGAGTGCTGGCAGATGAAGAAAGGTGTGCTGTGAAGGGATTTCTGGGGTGCTCCAGGTTGGTTTGGGGCAGGCAGTGAGGATGAGGGAGCAGGGGAGCTGAGGGATGAGTGCAAGGTTCTCACCTCTCCTGTCCCAGGGGGTTTGTGTGCACCCCAAGCTGCCTCCTCTTCCAGAAGCTTCATTAAATTGCATTTCTGGAGCAAACCCAGAGCCAGAGCCTGGACTTTGGCTGCTGTGGTGCTGCAGAGGAGCTGTTCTGGCACCAGCAGCTCTCCTGGATGATTCCCCTGCTGGGGTGAGCTCCTGCTCTGCACACTGAGCAGCACCTGCAGCCCTGGCACACACAGGGGTGGCACAGGGACAGCCCTGCTCCCCAAACCTCCCAAACCACCAAACCACACACCCAGACACCGAGCCAGCAGCCCCTAGCAGCTCCCCAGCTCTGCCCCAGTGTTGGAGGGAGTGTTTTGAATCCAGAAGCTGCTCTGAATCCCAGAGCAGTAATTTCACCATTATAAGCCGCACCATTTTCACTAAAATTTTGGTCTGAACCCGAAGTGCGGCTTATAATCAGGTGTGGCTTATATATGGACAGAGAATGAAAAGTTGCTGTTTTAGTTTGGAGGACAGGTGTCTGCTGAGAAGGGCAGGAGCTTCTCTTTGAAATGGAGAATGTAAACCCCCTCCCTCCAAATTATTATCATTTTGAAATCAAGGGGCTCTCAGGCAAAGATATGGGAATTAGGAATAACAGTTCTTTACTAGGGAAATTAAAATAGAAATACAGCACTACAAAGAAACAAACCCCAAACCCTGACACAGTCAGAGTACAACCTGACACCCGTCAGGCAGGGTGTTGGCAGCAGTCCCATTCCATGGTGGCTGCATCCTCCTGCAGTGACAGATGTGGCTCAGTTGGAGCAGTGCTCCTGTACAAGGTGCAGTTTCCCTCCGGAGCTCCAGTGGGGATGTGGAGAAATCCGGTTTTCCTCTGGAGTCCAGTGGAGAAAGGGGCTCCCTTAGTGTCCCCAAACCTCTGTTTTTATCTTGGTAAGAAATGTTGGGCTCTTCCCCCTGGCTGGAGCAACTCCCAATGGGATGCAGTAATTTTATCAGTGCCACAGTGGGACTCAATGGCCATGAGCAGAAAATGACTGGCTGGAGGAAGGATGGGCTGTGAAAAGATAAAGAACAATGCCCTGCCTGGTTTCAATGGATGCCCATTAGCAGAATATCTCCCACAGAGATCAGGATCACTGCCCCACCCTCAAATGATGGTGATAGAACAGATACCTTTGATCACACTCTGGATTGTAACCCAAGACAAGGGGGAGCCCCTGGGCTTGCACAAGACCCCCCCAAAGTTCCCCAAAGCTCTGGGCACCCTCCTGGCCCCATGAGCACCAGCTGGGGCTGCAAACAAGTCCTGCCTGTGGTTGAGCAAAGCCCTGCTGGAGTTTTGCACAGCTAAAGCCTTCCCCTGCCCTGTGCTGGGGGATTTCTGGAATTCTGGAATTCCCACCTTCTCAGGTGTGGGGCTTGCTCCAAATCCCCACCCAGCATCGATTTGTAAACACCAAAAGGGAATTTCTCTGCAGGGAGAGGCATTCCCATTGAAAAGGCAGCCCTGCATTCCCCAGGGAATCAGGAAGCAGGGCTCTTTCCTCCCCTCCAGCCCTGGCTCCTTGTGCTCAGGGCTGGTTATCTCACAGTTAAACACATCCCAGGGCTGGAGCCATCATCTGGTTTGGTTTAAAGTGAAACTTCCTGAATGGGATGGTAGGACTGATTTGTTTTTCCTGGCTCTGCTCCCACCGTTCTCGCCAGCTCAGCAGAAAAAAAAAAAAAAAAGAATTAAAAAAAAAAAACAGGGAGAGGGAATTGTGCATGCATGTAAAATATCTGTGTGCTTGTGCATGTCTCTGTGTGTGTTTTCTGCAAGGTCTCATACATTTTTTACATATTTTTTGATTGGTGCCTTTATTTTGTTTGTGTGTCTTGTGCCAGCTTGGGAGGTAAGATGATTGGTTGCAGTTTTGAGCATCACCACTTTATTTGTATTTTTTTTTTAATCTTGGTATTCTGGTTTTTAGGTTTTTTTTTTTCTTTTAATTTAGCACAATTTACATTTTAGTAGTTTTGAAAAGTTTGATAAAAAAACACTTTAAACACGGTTCATCTAGTGCACTTGCTATAAACAATGGTTTAAAGTGAGAAATATGTAGAAAAACAGCTAAGTATGTAGAAAAGCAGTTAAATATGTAGAAAAATAGCTTAATGTATAGAAAAATAGCTAAGTATGTAGAAAAAAGAGCTACATATGTAGAAAAACAGTTAAATGTGTAGAAAAAACAGTCAAATATGTAGAAAAACAGCTAAGTATGTAGGAAACAGCTAAATATGTAGAAAAACCAGTTAAATATGTAGAAAAACAATTAAATATATAGAAAAAACAGCTAAATATGTAGAAAAAACAGGTAAATATTTAGAAAATAATTACATATATAGAAAAAACAGGTAAATATTTAGAAAATAATTACATATATAGAAAAAAACAGGTAAATATGTGGAAAAAGAGCTGAATCCAGTTGGGCTGGTGCACTTGATGCAGATTAAGGCCTAGACTGAGATTGCTGCAGTGCAGCCCCACCGAAGAGGGGACTGACCCCAAACTTTGGGGCAGAAGCAGGGAGATGTTTAGGAGTGTCTGGGGGTGTTTGGGGATGTCTGGAAATATCTGGGGATGTTTGGGGGTGTGTGGGGATGTTTAGGGATATCTGAGGGTGTCTGGGGATGTCTGGGGATGGGGACTGACCCCAAACTTTGGAGCAGAAACAGAGGGATGTCTGGGCTGGTGACTGGCCCCAAACTTTGGGACAGAAGCAGGGGGATGTTTGGGGATGTTTAGGAGTGTCTGGGGGTGTTCAGGGGTATCTGGGGATGTCTGGGGATATCTGGGGATGTTTAGGGGTGTCTGGGGGTGTTTGGGGATGTCTGGAAATATCTGGGGATGTCTGGATGTGTCTGGGGATGTCTGGGGGTGTTTGGGGATGGTGACTGACCCCAAACTTTGGGGGCAGAAGCAGGGGGTGTCTGGGGGTGTCTGGATGTGTCTGGGATGTTTAGGGATATCTGAGGATGTCTGAGGATGTCTGGGGATGTTTGGGGTGTCTGGGGATGGTGACTGGCCCCAAACTTTAGGACAGAAGCAGGGGGATGTTTGGGGATGTTTAGGAGTGTCTGGGGGTGTTCAGGGGTGTCTGGGGATGTCTGGGGATATCTGGGGATGTTTAGGGGTGTCTGGGGGTGTTTGGGGATGTCTGGAAATATCTGGGGATGTGTGGAGATGTCTGGGGATGGGGACTGACCCCAAACTTTGGGGGCAGAAGCAGGGGGCTGTCTGGAGATGTCTGGGGATGTTTGGGGTGTCTGGGGATGTTTAGGGATATCTGGGGATAGCTGGATGTGTCTGGGGATGTCTGGGGGTGTCTGGGGATGTTTGGGATGTCTGGACGTGTCTGGATGTGTCTGGGGGTGTCTGGAAATATCTGGGGATGTTTGGGGGTGTCTGGTTGTGTCTGGGGGTGTCTGACCGTGCCCCTCTGTGCCCCCCCAGGTTCGCCAAGCTCCTGCTGCGCCTCCCAGCGCTGCGCTCCATCGGCCTCAAGTGCCTGGAGCATCTCTTCTTCTTCAAGCTAATAGGGGACACGCCCATCGACACCTTCCTGATGGAGATGCTGGAAGCGCCGCACCAAATGACTTAGAGAACTGTGCTGGGTCAGTCCCTCCGGGGGGGCCCTCCCTCTGCTTTCCTGGGCCCCAGCCCGTCCCTCCCTGCTGTCCCCAGGCTGGAGGCACCGTCTGCTCTGCTCCGCTCCGGGGGACCCCCGTCCATGCCAGCCTCCTGCCCCCCCTGTCCGCTGTCACTGCTGCATCTCCAGAGCTGCTCGCTGCTTCCCCGTGCTGCCTGTAGAGGAGTGGGAGCGGGCACAGCTTTGCCAAGCCCGTGCCATGAGGTTTGGGGTGAGCCAAGCCACCCCCCAGCCCTCCCCTGGGGACAAGGACGGTGCCAGCCCTCGGGGGTTTGGAGTGCTTGGACTCTGCTGGATTGCAGCTGGGCTATTTTCAGAGGATGGAGTTGGTTGGGTTTTTTTTTTTTGGAAAAAGAGAAGACAAAAAAAAAAAACAAAAAAAAAAGAGAGAGAAAAAAAAAAGGAAAAAATTCTATTTTTGGTTTCTAACTATTCTTAGTAGCCTCGGTAGTTACTTTGTGGAGGGAGAGGCCGTGCCCTGTGAGTCACAGGATGCACAGAGCCTCCTCCTCCCCCTGCAGAGCAGAGGATCTGGGATGGAGCTGAATCCCCCCAGAACAGGGCACAGGAAAAACCCTTTGGCCACCCTGGGGACATCCCTGCTCACCCCAAAGGTGTGCCCATGAGCCAGCTGCAGCTGCCAGGGACTCCCCATGGCCCTTCCCCAGCTCCTGGGGGCTTGCTGGGACCCCTGCCCTCAGCACAGCATCCCAGTTCATCCCAGTGCTGCCCCAGTCCATCCCAGTGCATCCCAGTCCCTCCCAGTGTGACCCCACTCCGGGGTTTGGCTCACCCTTTGTTTCAGCCCTGCAAAACACTGCAAGGCAGCAATTAGTGGGAGTGCTGGTTAATTGTAGCTGTTAATTAATGGTGAAGCAAGAGCAGGGCTGCCCCTGGGGTGGGGATGTGGGGGTGGCAGGGCCTGGCTGGCTGGGGGATGTGGCAGCTCCGTCCCTGTCCCCTCTGGGGTTCTCAGAGCACCAGCAGCACCTTGGCTTTTGCACAACCCCTCCCTCGAGTCTTGGTGTGCCAGCAGGGAGCTGGACAGGATTTTGGGATTGGGGACACAGTCCCTGCTGTGGCCATGCCCCATGGGATGGAGTGTGGGGCCAGAGGGCAGGGAGGGAGCGATCCCCCTTCACCTCCCCGTGCCACCCTCATCAGGTGTCTCCAAACACAAATTAGAGAAAATCCAAACAGAGGGAGTGGATTGGGAAGGGTTTTCCCTCTGAGCAGGATGGACAGGCTGTGCTGGGAGCTGAGTGCCTGGCCAAGGGCTCCCCCAGCACTCCATGGGCTCTGAGCTCTGAAAAGCAAAGGATGAGACCCCCAAGATCCTCTTGTTGCTCCCTGTGCTTTGCAGCTGGTTGAAAACTCCTCCTTTGCTCCTGGAGGGGATGGAGCAGCACCAGCACCTCCCACCCCTGGTTTGGAGCAGGGGACACCCTTGGCACCCTCCTGCTGTCACCCCAGCCCCATCCCCTGCAGCTCCAAAATCCAGAAGCACTCAGGATTTGGGGTGGAACTGCCCCTGGGGCTGGCCTGAAGTGGCGAGTCAGCAGAGGCAGGCACAGCCTTGGCTCTGTTTCCCCAGCAGCCTGCAAGCCGCTGAAAATATTATTAAACAGCTTCACCCTGCAAGAATTTGCCAAGAAAACGAGGCAGGAGAAATGAAATCTGGCAAGGGAAACACGAGCAGGCTGTTCCCTGGCAGCAGGAGGCTGGCACAGCCCCAGGGAGGTGACAGATCCCAAATCCCAGAGCCCAGAGCCCACCCAGCCCCCGGGGCCCAGCCCAGCTCTCCCTGCAGGAAGGAGCCTGGGACTTGCTTTGCCACAGAGGAAAAGCTTTGGGGAAGTTGGTTGGATGTTGCACTAGGAGAAACCTGCTGGTCTCTGGTGGGTGGAGACACATTTTCCTGCTGGATGGGTGGGAAGGGGCTCTTGGGTGCTGTGCTGGCTGCAGGGTGGCACAGGGAGATCTCATCCCATTATCCCATCCCATTATCCCATCCAATCCCATTTCCATCCCATCCTGTTCATTCCAGTCTTATCCCATCTCATTTCATCTCATCCCTTTCAGTTCTGCTATGTTCCATCATCTTCCATCCCCTTTTTCCCCATCCCATCCCATTATCCCATTATCTCATTATCCCATCCCAATCCCATCCCAAAGCCATGGGGGAGGCTCTGCAGACCCCAAGTTCCCTGCCAGGATCATCCCCTTGCCTCAGTTTCCCTGCTGGAGCAGCACAGCCTCAATCCATGCCCATGGGGGATTTTGGGAAAGGCTGAGCCTTGTACTGGGAAGGGATTTGGGATTCCCTGAGCCCCCAGAGCCCAGCCCAGCCCCTCCATCCTCATCAGCCCTTCCCTGGCAGGAGAAGCTTTTGTGTGTCCAGAGCAGCCTTAAAGCAACGAGCTGTGCATGAGCTGGAGTCTTTCCTTTGTATTTTTTTCACTTTGGGCTTTTTGTTGTTGTTGTTTTCCTCATGCTGAGTATGGAGAGGTGAGCTCAGGTGGCTGCAGGGAACAAAAGGCACATTATTGGTGTGGGTTTAACCAGGCTCAGTGCTCCTGCAGAAATCTGCTTTGGTTTGGTGATCTGTTTGCAATGCTTCCTTTAATTCCTTTTTGTTGGTGGGACAATCTTTAATTTTCTAAAGATAGCACAACCATCAGCCCTTCAGCACCCCCTCCCTGCGTGTTCCACCCGCCCTAACCCCGTCCAGCACATCCCAAACCCCTCCCTGGCCGTTCTGAGCTTCCCTTGGCACTGGGAATGCCAGGAGGGGCCCTGGGGGCTTTGGGGAACGCTGACCCCACAAACAGGGAGAGCTGATCCCAAACCATGGCTGGGCTGATCCCAAATCAAGGCTGGGCTGATCCCACACCAGGGCTGGGCTGGGCTGATCCCACACCAGGGCTGGGCTGGGCTGATCCCAAACCAGGGCTGGGCTGATCCCAAACCAGGGCTGAGCTGATCCCAGATTAAGGCTGGGCTGAGCTCAGATCAAGGCTGGGCTGATCCCAGATCAAGGCTGAGCTGATCCCAAACCAGGGCTGGGCTGGGCTGATCCCAAACTGAGGCTGAGCTGATCCCAAACCAGGGCTGGGCTGGGCAGATCCCAAATCAAGGCTGGGCTGAGCTCAGACCAAGGCTGGGCTGATCCCAAACCAAGGCTGGGCTGATCCCAGATCAAGGCTGGGCTGGGCTGATCCCATAAATCCCAGTTTGCAGATCAGGGTTGGGCTGATCCCATAAAGCCCAGTTTGCTGTGCTGGGCTGATCCCATAAATCCCAGTGTGCAGATCAGGGCTGGGCTGATCCCATAAATCCCAGTGTGCAGAGCTGTGCTGGGCTGGCTCAGAGGATGTGTGTGTGTGTGTCCATGTATGTACTGTAGATATGACACTGTATAATACCCCACTCACATATACACATAGAGAACTGTAGCAATTACAGACTTTTCCTGGCTTTTTTTGTGGCTTAAGTTGTTTTTTTTTTTTTGTTGGTTTGTTTGCTTTTTTCCCCCCTCTCCTCGCTTTTTATTTTGTTTTTTTTTTTCCTTGTTTTGCTCCCATTGTATCTGAATCCCTTTCCAAATTGGCAGATGCCAAATCTGGATTTTTATTCCTCGAGACAAAGGAACTGCATCTATTTTAAGATGCCTTTTTGTTTTGTTTTTCTTCTTTTTCTTTCATTTTTCTTCTTTGCTTTTCTTATTTTCTTTTGTTTTTCTTCTTTTATTTTGATTTTTTTTTTCTTTCTTTTAAGCAGGTGGTTTGGAGTAAAAGAATAGCTTTAGCAATTCCCAATACTTAGTGATGGATGCCTTGGCTATGGGATACATAGATTAAAAAAAAAAAAAAAAGACATTAAAATTTAGAATGACAAAAAAAAAAAAGAGAAAAGATAAGGAAAAAAAAATATCTAAAGCATCAATAAAGTTAAAATCTATTTTTGTACAAATGTAATTTTATCCCTTACCGTATCCTCGGATATTTTCTTTCCTGGATTGTTTTGTTTCTTCTACAGAGATTGTTATAAACTCTCTCGATTTTTTCTCTCTTTCTCTCTGTAAATGTTCAGCCACAGGGATCTGGAGAAGAGGGAGAAACTTCTGACCGTGTTTTAAAGGCTTTATATGAAATCTCTTTTGAAATAATTTTTTTGAATGAACTTTTTATTTTTTGGTTTTTTTTTTTCCCCCCACTTCCAAAATCTTTTTTGGGGATGGGAGGGGTGTGGGAGGGAGGGGAGGGCTGCTCTGGGGGTGTTTTTTTGTCACGTATCTCTGGCGTTCCTGCAGGTCTGTTTTACTGTGAAATCACTACCGTATATTATTATTCACTTCAAAAAACCGACAAAAATTAAAAAAAAAAAAAAGAAAATATTAAAAAAAAAAAAGAAAGAACTGCTGCTGGAAACGCCAGTATTTTGAGAACAATTGTATTAGAATTGTGGAAAAAAAAAAAAAGAAATGAGAAGAAAAAAAAGAGAAAAAGAAAAAAAAGGAGAAAAAAAAAAAAAAAGAAAATATATGAGCATTTTAAAATATAACCCAGTCCAAGCCCTCTTTTGTTCGTATTGGTGTGTCCTGAGTTATTCATGGGGGGCTGTCCCCGTGCCAGGGCTCAGCTTTGGGGACACTGTCCCCATCCCAGGGCTCAGCTTTGGGGACACTGTCCCCATCCTAGGGCTCAGCTTTGGGGACACTGTCCCCATCCCAGGGCTCAGATTTGGGGGCACAGAGTGATTTGAGGCCTGGCAGCATTTCCAGCGATGTTTTCCAGCCCAAATCCCTCCTGGAGTCACCCTGGGAGCAGAAACAGGTGGTGGGAGAACGGGACCCTTTGGGCTGAGTTTAACCTGGAGAACGGGACCCTTTAGGCCAAGTTTAACCTGGAGAACAGGAGCCTTTAGGCTGGGTTTAACCTGGAGAACGGGACCCTTTGGGCCAAGTTTAACCTGGAGAACGGGACCCTTTGGGCTGAGTTTAACCTGGAGAACAGGACCCTTTAGGCCAAGTTTAACCTGGAGAACAGGAGCCTTTAGGCCGGGTTTAACCTGGAGAACGGGACCCTTTGGGCCAAGTTTAACCTGGAGAACGGGACCCTTTAGGCTGAATTTAACGTGGATTTGTTGCTAGGTACAAACGCGATTGAGCTCGGGATTAATTCTCCCTGGACAGGATGAGCTGGAAAATCAGCGGCACAATTCCCATCCCTGCTTTCCCAGCCGGGAAAAATGAATGTTTTCCGTCGGGAAGCGGCGGCAGAGCCCGGTGCAGGGCAGGGGAGGGGACACCGAGGTTTTTATTTCCCGTGTGTGCTCCTCGCTAAGCTCGGTGTTTGCAGAGTTAATCCCGAGCTCCCTGCCAGCGTTTTGTGCCCTTTCTGCCGGGCTGGGATGCTCCAGGGGCTGCCCGGGTCACTGGCTGGAGATTTTCCCTTTGAAAATCGGGTTTGTGTCCATTTGTAATGATGCTGATAACGGGAAAGCAAAGCCGAGCTGACTGGGGTTTTTTAAATTTTAATTTTTTTTTTTTTTTTAAATCTTGTGTTTGGTTCCTGCTGGTTTTTTCTGCTTGGGGGGCACTCCCAGACCCCCAAACCTGAGGAGGAGGAAGATGAGGAGGAGGAGGATGAGAGGAGGAGGAGGAGGAGGAAGATGAGAAGGAGGATGAGGAGGAGGAGGATGAGAAGGAGAAAGATGAGAAGGAGGAGGAGGATGAGGAGGAGGAAGATGAAGAGGAAGATGAGAAGGAGGAGGAAAATGAGAAGGAGGAGGAGGATGAGGATGAGGAGGAAGATGAGGAGGAGGAAAATGAGAAGGAGGGAGGATGAGGAGGAAGGTGAGAAGGATGAGGAGGAGGAAGATGAAGAGGAAGATGAGGAGGAGGAGGAATATGAGAAGGAGGAGGATGAGGAGGAGGAAAATGAGGAGAATGAGGATGAGGAGGAGGAAGATGAGAAGGAGGAGGATGAGGAGGAGGAGGAGGAGGATGAGGAAAATGAGAAGGAGGAGGAAGATGAGAAGGAGGAAGATGAGGAGGATGAGGATGATGTTTGCACCTTGGCCAAGTCTTTGCTGGTTTCCCAGCTTCTGCAGGGATCGCAGCGCCTGTTTTGACTCTCCTCCCGATCCCTTGATGCCAGCAGATGATTGTGATGAATTAAAGCTCTCGGCCGGGCTTTTGTTGTGTCTGCGGGCTGCGATTCACCCTTGCCCTGGGAGCCATCGGCACACGGAGAGCTCCGGAGCTCTTTTTATCAGGAGCAGCACAAATCCTTAAACCTGAGCTGGGGATCAGGAGGGATCAGGAGGGACACTCCAGGGCTTTGCTTTATCGGGAACAGCACAATTCCTCAAACCTGAGCTCTGGAGGTGCGGGATCAGGAGGGACACTCCGGTTTTCCCAAATCCGTGCCCGGGGTGGGGGTGGGGATGGGGGATGCTGAGCTGGGGACTCAGGGCTGGCTCCTGGGAAGGCACCGCTGGATTTCTGAGCCCTGACACAGATGAAATGCGGTGTCAGAGAGTTTGGAAACCCTTCAGAGAAGGGCTGAGACCCCGACCTCATCTCTGCGGCCAGGAGGGGACTCCAAACAAACCCAGACAGATGAGCTCCTCGGCTGCCAATTTGTCACTGCATAATTGCCCGACAAAAGCAGGTTGGCTTTCTCCTCCTGACCCCTCCGGAGCAGCCTCTGCACCCCAGCTGGCCCCGGGGGTCACACAGGGCACAGGGCTTTGTGCAGAGCGCTTTCCCGGTGACATCTCCGTGGGTGTCACCGAGCCGGACAGACACACAGCCCGGACAGACACACAGCCCGGACAGACACACAGTCCGGACAGACACACAATCCGGACAGACAGACAGTCCGGACAGACACACAATCCGGACAGACAGACAGTCCGGACAGACACACAGCCCGGACAGACACACAGTCCGGACAGACACACAGCCCGGACAGACACACAGCCCGGACAGAGACACAGCCCGGACAGACACACAGCCCGGACAGACACACAGTCCGGACAGACAGACACACAGTCCGGACAGACAGACACACAGTCCGGACAGACACACAGTCCGGACAGACAGACACACAGCCCGGACAGACACACAGCCCGGACAGACAAACAGTCCGGACAGACACGCAGCCCGGACAGACACACAGCCCGGACAGACACACAGCCCGGACAGACACACAATCCGGACAGACAGACACACAATCCGGACAGACACACAGCCCGGACAGACACACAGTCCGGACAGACACACAGCCCGGACAGACAGACACACAGTCCGGACAGACACACACCCACCCCGGGGGGTGGAATGGGAGCGCCGGGACAGCTCCAGGACCTGCATTTCAGCTTCAGGCTGAAAATTCAGGAGTTCAGCTGATCCTCTGCCGTGCCCCAGCGCTCCCCGTCCATCCCCAGCTCCTCAGGGCTGGAATTGCGTTTCCAGCCGGGAATTTGGGCTGGGAAGGGCTGGGGCGCTTCTTATCCTGGGACCGAGCGGGGCTGAGCTCGGCTTAGCAGGGCCGGGCTTAGGGAGGCTCCAGGTGCGGGGCTGAGCTTGGCTCAGCAGGGCCGGGCTTAGGGAGGCTCCAGGAGCGGGGCTGATCCCAGCGGGGTTGGGGACAGCGCCTCGGGAGCCCCCGGGAGCAAAGAGCAAAAAGAGCAAAGTGCTGCTGCCATCTCCCGACAGCAGCGAGCCCTGCCCGGGGTGCCGAGCCCTGCCCGGGATCCCGCTCCCCTTCCTGGATGTCCTTCCCTTCCTGGAGGTCCTTCCCTGCCCGGGATGCTCTTCCCGTAACAGGGATCCCGCTCCCTAAACCAGGATCCCGCTGCCTTAACCAGGATCCTGCTCCCCTAACTGGGATCCCACTCCCCTAACTGGGATCCCACTCTCCTAACTGGGATCCCACTCTCCTAACTGGGATTCCACTCCCCTAACTGGGATCCCACTCTCCTAACTGGGATCCCACTCTCCTAACTGGGATCCCACTCCCCTAACTGGGATCCTGCTCCCCTAACTGGGATCCCACTCTCCTAACTGGGATCCCGCTCCCCTAACTGGGATCCCACTCCCCTAACTGGGATCCCACACCCCTTTCCTGAGATCCCACTCCTTTTCCTGTGATCCTGCTCCCTTTCTGATATCCCACTCCCTTTCCCAGGATCCCACTCCCTTTCCCAATTCCCTCTCCCCCTACCCAGCTCCCCTTCCCCTGCCCAGAGCAGCTGGGATGAAACAATCTATAGAAAAAAAAAAAAAAAAAAAAGAACGGTGGGGTTTGTTTTGGCGGTTTTCAAGTTCGGTTTTTTGTTTGTTTATTCTGTTTTGCCCTCACCCTGCGAGGCTGAGGAGGTGAGGAAGCAAAGCTCTGCCTCTCTCACTCCACAGTGCAGTTTTCTGCCCCTAAAAGATGCTTTGCTCTCAATCACTTCCATCTCCTTCCCTCCTCTTTGCCCCGGCTCTGGAATTCCTGTCCTGACCCTAAAATTCCTGCCCTGACTCTGAAATTTCCTGCTGGGGCGAGTTGCCCAGACCAAAAGCCCAAACACGGAATCCTGACACATCTGAACTCATTTTCCTGTGCCTGCTCTTCCCTCTCAGCCTGACCGAGGGTTAACAAATTCTCATTTACAGCATCGCCTAAACCGGGGCTCCTTCACTTCCAAACAGCCCCAGATCCCAAGGCAGGGGCGAGAAACATCAGCCACAAAAATTTTTGCATCTCCCTGCCTTACAACACTGGCAGTGAAACCTTGTTTGGCTTTGGAGGCAAAGATTTTCCATCCCGGGCTCCAGAACTGCTCAATTGCTCTGAGCCCACATCTTGTTTTTCTTCTGACAGAGTGAGGTATGATTCTTGGCTCGCTGAGCCTCTGCTAAATGAAAAGATGCTTTTAAAGCTCATTCACTCAACACTCACCCCAAAACCCAAGGGGAGGGTCAAATGGAAATTCGCTGGAGTTATCAGCCAGGCTTTCTGCTGGGTTCCTTTTGTGGTGGGCATGAGGCTGAGGAGCATTAAATGAAGGCACAAGTATTTGCTGGAGTGTTGGTAAAGGTAGAAAAACCTGATGATGAAAGCAGCCAGGGCATTGAATTTATTTTCCTGTGAAAAGCTCGTGTTTGAATCACTGGGACTCCTGAGCACTCAGCTCTCAGGATTCATTTTGTCTGGATCTTTTAATTTATAACATAAAATCCTCCTGCCTGTGGGAAGAGCAGCCCCATCCTCGTGTGAGCTCACTGGAGGCATGGAGGGGGAATTTCCTGGCTCAGAGCTGGCCCCCGAGTCAGGAGCAGACTGGGAAGGGTTGGACTCGATGATCTCAGAGTTCTGGGTGATTCTGGGACTCTCTGAGGCTGTTCCTGCTGAGTTTTGCAGGCTGGAGTCTCCTCCTGCCCACTCAGGGGCTGCTTGAGAGGGACTGGCATTCCTGCCCCGTCCCAACCCACTTTTCCCACCCTTATTCCTCCATCAGGGCATGTTCTGACAGCCAGAGGTTTCCAGAGGTGGAGGAGGATGAGGATTGCTGGGATGAGAAGGGAGTCAGCACTTCCTAGCCACAGTGTGGGCTGTATTTTCTTGATTAAAATGGGATTTTCACCCCTGTGAAATATTCTTCTGGACTATTCAAAATATTTTCCTGCTTGCCAGGGAGAGGGGAAGGGATAGAGCACCTCACTGGAGAGTGCTCTGTGCCAGCAGGAGGGGCTGGAGGAGCTGCAGCTTCTTCTCCATGGCAGGGAAGTGGTTCCAGAGTCCTGGAAGGGGCTGGAAGGGTTAAACCACACTGCAGACAGAGGAAACCTTTGTCCCTGCAATGGCCCAGCAGCCCAGAGCCAGGGGAACGCCTTTCCTGGGCACTGGGCTGGCACTGACATCAATTCTGATCCCAAAATGCCACAGGATGAGCAGAGAGGAATGGCACTGTCCTGTGTCCCAGCTGCCATGGTCCCATCAGCCACCAGCGAGTCCTTCATCCCTGAGCCAGCCCTGCCTCATCCTCACTACATCCCTGTCCCAAATCTTCATCCCAGTGCCAGCCCTGCCTCATCCTCACTCATCCCTGAGCCAGCCCTGCCTCATCCTCACTCATCCCTGTCCCAAACCTTCATCCCTGTGCCAGCCCTACCTAATCTTCACTCATCCCTGCTCCAATTCTTCATCCCTGAGCCAGCCCTGCCTCATCCTCACTCCATCCCTGTCCCAACCCTGCTTTGTCCCTGTCCCAGCCCTGTTCCACCCTTGTTCCATCCCTATTTCACTCTTGTCCCATCCCTGTCCTGTCCCTGTCCCATCCCTGCTTGGTCCTTGTCCCAATCTTGCTCCAGCACTGCCTGATTCCTGTCCTACCCTTGTCCCATCCCAGTCCCATCCCAGTCCCGTCCCAGCCCCATTCCCTGCTCCATCCCAGTCCCATCCCAGTCCCATCCCAGTCCCATCCCCGTTCCCTGCTCCATCCCACACCCTCCAGGTGACAGCGAGGTGGCAGGGCCAGGGTGGGATGTTGTTCCCGGGTGTCCATCCCCCTCTGCCTCCCCTCCCAGCGCTGCCCGAGCACCCCTCGGGTTCCTGGGACGTTTCCTAATCCTGAAACCGGATCCTCCCGTCGGGCTCCGGTCGGGTGGGAAAAGCCTGCTCTGACCTGTCTGCTCCTGCTCCAGGATTTCCCCTCCTTTTGGCAAAGAGCAGAATTCCTGTGTCTGCAGGGTGGGAGTGGGTCCCCAAAGCCCCCCTGGATTAACCCCTGCCTGGAAGCTCTGGTCTTTCTGTGCTGATACATTCCCTTCTTTCTTTTAGGGCACCTGTCTGTGCCACCTTCTCTGCTGGAAATTCCTCCTCTCTGCCTCCCCAGGCTCTCTCTTGGCCCCTTTGGATGAGGATCATTGACAGGAGACTCCTTCCAGCCCATGGAAGTGCTCCCCACCAGCTTCAAAGAGCTCAGCTCAGCCAGGTTTAACTCTGACCTGCCACAGCCCCACGTGCCCAGGCACAAACCAGGCAGAGACACTTGGGGGCCAATTGGTGGCAGAGAAAGGATCAACCCCAGGAAATATCCCCCAATTCCATGAGCCAGCTGTGGATTCACTGGCTCTGACATGGGATGCTCCCAGAGAAGAACAACTTGTAGTGGGATAAATTAATCAGGGCCAGCTGCCCAGGCCATCCTCACCCTGGCATTTAGGATTTAGGAATTCCTCCTGGGCTGCTCAGTGCCCACCCCATCCCCTGCAGGACCCTGCACACCAGGCTGCCAGCACACACAATTTGTGGCCGGCTATTTGCCGTTGTCACTCCAACCATTCCACCTGAGGAGGCAATAAAGATGAAAGCCAATAATAAGCAGGCAGCCATCACTTGAGGGGGGGAGGAAGGCTGTGATTTACTGTGCCAGGGCTGCAGGGAGTCCATCTGAGGCTGCCTTATTGACAGCAAGTCTATATGGGTTTGTTTCTGTCGGTACTTACGTGCGCTCCCAGCACTTGAGGGTGACATTTTTAAAATCTAAAAATATATAGCTGGTAGCAAACTTCCAGCAGCACGGAAGGGAGGGGGAGGATTTATGCCCAGAACATTGTGAACTTTAAGGGAAGTGTGTTTGTGGTGAAGGGGTTGAAGGAGAGGGGCAAGCTCCAGGCTCTGGGGCTGTCACTGGGGGTGTTGGGTTTTGCTGAGGGGGTTTAGCCAGGCAAAAATCTCGTGTGTTCACAGAGATGAAAATCAGGAATGCTGCTGGAGCCAGGGAAGTCACAGGCAGATCAGACAAACCCGGTGCTTTTGTGCTGCCCCAGGTTGTGGGGAGAGCCCTGGGTGGGGCTCAGAGCATTCCCAGGCAGGTGGGGGCTGCCCTGGGCTGATCCTGCTCTCTGGGTTTTATCCTGGAGCATTTCTGGACCAGGACAGCCCCAGGTGAGAGCTGTGTCCCCTCTGATGTGCTCCAGAGCTCAGGGCTGCCCCACAGCTCTGTGTAAATATATTTAACCTCAAAGCAGCAGGATTTGGGTTCTTATTTATTTTCTGCCCCATGCTGAAAGCATCACTTTCCCTGGCACCACAAGGACTTGATCCTGCAAACCTGGGCACCCCCATGATGAAGAGATGTCACCAACTCCTTCCTGAGGAGATTCAATCCATCCTTCTCTCCCAGCCCTCGTCCTGTGGGGGAGGGAGGAGGTGGATTCAGGAAACACAAAGAATGAATAATGTTTGTGCTGCCCCTGCCCAGGGAGCAGAACCAGCCCCAGGAGCATCCCTGCTGCTCAGGAGAGCTCTGGGCTGTCAGCAGGGTTATGATTTACGGCAATCAATCCTTCAACCTTATTTATAGCAGCAGCTCCATGTGGGATTTCACACGTGAAGATTGCCTTGCTCTGTGGCCTCCCTCCTGCCAAAATCATCCCTGGGCCTCCCAACCTTCCTGGAGGCTTTTGTTTTGTCTCTGCCCTGCCCATGTGGGGGGCTGGCATTCCTGCCCCATCCCAACCCACTTTTCCCATCCTTATTCCTCCATCTGGGCATGTTCTGACAGAGGTTTCCAGAGGTTTCCAGAGGTGGAGGGGGATGAGGATTGCTGAGATGAGAAGGGAGTCAGCACAGGGCTCTCCTTCCTAGCCACAGTGTGGGCTGGATTTTCTTGATTAAAAATGGGATTTTCATCCCTGTGAAATATTCTCCTGGACTATTCAAAATATTTTCCTGCTTGCCAACTGTTGTTGTCAGGGCCCTTTCCATCCTGCTGGGATTTTGCCTGCTTGTCCACCCAGGCTGTCCCTGGTTTCCAGGACCTTGGGACATCTGGGAAACTCTGTTTTCTTCTGGGAGCTTTGAAAACTCTGAGTCAGATCCAAGCCTAAAATTTCAGAAAGCACACAGCAAATAAAAGGAATGAGCAGATAGGAGTGAACCCCTGATCCCACGACAGGAGAAATGAGTGGGGGTCTCGGGGACTGTGATTAACTTTTGCCTCTGATTAAGTGGGAGTGGGAAACTCTTGGTGGCAGCGAGGGAAAGCCCTGCAGGCTGTGCTCAAAGCTGAACCTGGCCCGTGATGGATGGAGCCCTGGGACCCGCTGCCTGTAACAGCCAAATCACTTACCTTGCAAATGCAAACCTTATGGAAAGGGAATCAATAATTCCTGGAGCCCGGCTCGTGCTGACACACGGAGCCCTTTGTTAATCTTCCTCCAGAGGCGCTCGCAGCTCCCAGAAAAAGCTTCTGAAGTCAGGAACTAATTACAGGCTGCACGAGGCTCCAGTCTGTCACCCCCGACAGCTCTGGGGGAGCAGGGGCTGAGCTGCTGCAGGATGATGGACGAGCCTGCACGAGCTCCTGGCTTGGCTCTGAAAGAGGAAGAATTAATGGGCAAATAAATTACAAATCAATTATTAAACCTCAGCGGCGTGCGGGGCCCTGGTATCAAATATACATTTCTAATTAACTCAACAACTCTTGGCTAATGGGCACTGCATGCTGCCTGCTGCTAGGAATAGGGGTTTTTGGCACGTGCTCTAAATTGAGTATTTTATGTCTGTAAGGACCCTTCTGATGCACAGACAGCACTGAGGGACCCCAAAGCTTCGTGCTGGGGCTCAGGACAGCTGCAGGGTTGTGCAGAACAAATCCTGAGCACTCTGAGCTGAGGGACACTCTTGGTTCTCACTGAGCCCCAAATCCCAGTGAGGAGGAAATCCAGGGTGTGTTCTTCCCCTCCCTGCTCGTCTGTCAGCGCTGGGAGCTCCTGCCATGAGAATCCCCACAGCCTGGGACCTGCCTGCAGTGTCTAGACAGATCCCAGGCCAGAAGTTCTTCCTGGAGCAGGGAGAAAAATCAAAGCACTTGGCAGATGGACGGCTGCACTCACACCCAGCCCTGCTGGCCTGGGGTGTCCTGCAGCTCTGGGGGTGCTCCCACAATCACTGCAAGGTGGGGCAGGGCTGAGCAGCCCCTCAGGGAGTTTGGGGTGAGGATGGAGGGTGATTTTTGTGTTCAGGCCCCTGGGAGGAGTTGAACCTCGGGGGGATTCGGTGTCTGCACCACGGCAATATTTCTGCAGCTCACTAATCAATTATGATTCTTAGACAAGCTCCCATATGGTGCCTTTATAAATCACTCTCTCCACTTATCAAGGCTGTCTAGTTTGCCTGACATGAGCTATAAGGAGGGTGCTTTTTAGGCTAATGTTAACTCAAGCACGCAGAACAGGATTTATTTATAGAGTTTCAGAAAAGTGGTTTTTGGAGAGCTAAAATCCGGGTCCTAAGGAGATAACCAAGGGGCTGGGGACTCCTTCTGCCTGAGCACCAGCACAGCAAGGCCTGGGCTGGGGATAACGAGCTCAGAGATGTGGCAGGGCAGGTCTGTCCCACTGGAACAGCTCCCTGTGCTCGGGTCTGGGAGCCTGGGGACAGGCAGGACACCGGGGCAGGGGCTGAGCAGAGAGCTGGGACCGAGGGGAGCAGGGCAGAGAGAGGAGACTTCGAGCAGAAAACAGAACAAGGGGTTTGGAGCCGAGCACAGGGGACAGTCCTGGGGTGTGACAGGGCCATGTCCCAAGGTGTGACACTGCCACATGTCCCAGGGTGTGACACTGCCATGTCCCAGGGGTGTGACACTGCCATGTCCCGGGGTGTGACACTGCCATGTCCCGGGGGTGTGACAGGGCCATGTCCCAAGGTGTGACACTGCCATGTCCCAGGGGTGTGACACTGCCATGTCCCAAGGTGTGACACTGCCATGTCCCGGGGTGTGACACTGCCATGTCCCGGGATGTGACACTGCCATGTCCCAGGGTGTGACACTGCCATGTCCCGGGGTGTGACACTGCCATGTCCCGGGGGTGTGACACTGCCATGTCCCGGGGTGTGACAGGGCCATGTCCCAAGGTGTGACAAGGCCATGTCCCAGGGTGTGACACTGCCATGTCCCAAGGTGTGACACTGCCATGTCCCAGGATGTGACACTGCCATGTCCCAGGGTGTGACACTGCCATGTCCCGGGGTGTGACACTGCCATGTCCCAAGGTGTGACAGGGCCATGTCCCAGGGTGTGACACTGCCATGTCCCAGGGTGTGACACTGCCATGTCCCAAGGTGTGACAAGGCCATGTCCCAGGGTGTGACACTGCCATGTCCCAGGGGTGTGACACTGCCATGTCCCAGGGTGTGACACTGCCATGTCCCGGGGTGTGACACGGCCATGTCCCGGGGTTTGACAGGGCCATGTCCCAAGGTGTGACACTGCCATGTCCCGGGGTGTGACACTGCCATGTCCCGGGGTGTGACAGGGCCATGTCCCAAGGTGTGACACTGCCATGTCCCAAGGTGTGACACTGCCATGTCCCGGGATGTGACACTGCCATGTCCCGGGATGTGACACTGCCATGTCCCTGTCACCTGCCGGAGCTCTGTCACACACCTGAGCTGCTCCCGGCTCTTCCCTCGCTCTCTTGCTCCCCCCAGTGAGCTCTCCCGGCTCCCGGAGCATCCCCAGCTCCTCCTCTCGCTCCCGGACCTCACCGCCCCCCGCATGTTTGTCCAGCCATGAGGAAATTCCTCTTTCCCCAGACCCCGCTCCTACTCTCCTCACCCAAATCCTCACCTCTAAAATCGTTTTTTCTCATCTCATTCGTTCCCTTTTTCCAGCTCTGAACAATCCTCACAGTGTGTGAGCAGCCTCCTAACCCGTGCCTCTGTCTCTTGGCTCTTTTTATTTTCAGTTCCATCATTTGGGATATTCCACTTTGTTTTATCAAAATACACAACCCCCTGCTCTGTTTGCAGATTGGCTTCTGCTTGAGAGCTCCAAAATTTGCCATTCCTCTCCTATTGACATACACCCAGTTCTCTCCCCGTGGTGAGATTTCACAATTCCAGCTGTGGATTTTTGCCTACAGCAGCTCTGAACTGCCCAAATTCTCCACTCTGCTGAGAGATTTCATTTTGCTCCCTGATGCTGCAGACAAATCTTCTCCCACACTTTTGGTTCCAGCATCCTTAATGCCGGGTGTGTGTGTGTGTGGGGGGGTTCTATGTTGAATAAAGATAATTTTCCTTTTTCCCATGGGAAAAATCCAACCTGAAAGGAAAATCCAGCACATCAACTCGGGCACCTCCCTGGGCCTGCTGCGTTCAGGGGATTTGCATGATGTGGAAGGGATAAGCGTATGGAAAGCAGCGTTAGCAGCAGGATCAGAGGGCAGGGGAGGGCTGGACAGGTTTCTCGGGAAGTTCCCAATGACCACCCTCCTTTCCTGGGGCCACCAAGCCCCAGCTTGCCCCGTTAAATCAGTTTTGAGGCGGGTGGGGGGAAGGTTGTGCCTTGTTAAGCTGACATCAGGATCACGCGAGGAAGGAAAACTTAAACCGGCTCTGCGGATTCCTCCTGGCTTCAGGAAGGGCAAGAAGAGGAAAGAATTCCCAGTTCTGGCGCTGCTCTGGCACTGGGAGGGGAAACGGCTGCTGGGAAAGCCCAGCTCACAAACGCAGGGTCTGGGATCCTGTTGGGTCACTCGGGATTCTGTGGGGTCACTCGGGATTCGGTGGGGTCCCTCGGGATTCTGTGGGGGTCCCTCTGCCCGGGATTCCGCGGATCCATCCCGGGGGGTTCGGGATTTTGGGGACTGCGATGTCCCCGCGCTCCCACCGGATGGCGCCCGAACCCCGCGCATCCCTCGCGTCTCCATGGCAACGGCCGGGCTGGGTACCGCCCTCGCATCCTGCATCCCGCATCCCGCATCCTGCATCCCGCATCCTGCATCCTGCATCCCGCATCCCGTGGGGTCACAGAAGGTCCTGCCTGGCTCTGGAATTGCCCCAAATGCGGCTCTGGCAGTGCCCAGGGCATTGCAGGTGCTCAGCACACCTCACTCAGCTCCTTTCCTGAGCGTGGAGAGGCTGGGGCAGCTCTGTGGGGTTGGGATGGGGTCAGGGTGAGTGTGCAGGGAGATCCCCGTGTCCCAAAGCCAGGCTGCCCCAAAGCCAGGCTGCAGCTCCTGCATTCCCCAAAGCCAGGCTGCAGCTCCTGCATTGCCCCAAAGCCAGGCTGCAGCTCCCTGCATTCCCCAAAGCCAGGCTGCAGTTCCTGCACTCCCCAAAGCCAGGCTGCAGCTCCTGCATTCCCCAAAGCCAGGCTGCAGTTCCTGCATTCCCCAAAGCCAGGATGCAGCTCCTGCGCTCCCCAAAGCCAGGCTGCAGTTCCTGCTCTCCCCAAAGCCAGGCTGCAGTTCCCTGCATTCCCCAAAGCCAGGCTGCAGCTCCTGCATTCCCCAAAGCCAGGCTGCGGCTCCTGCACTCCCCAAAGCCAGGCTGCAGCTCCTGCATTCCCCAAAGCCAGGCTGCAGCTCCTGCACTGCCCCAAGCCAGGCTGCAGTTCCTGCACTCCCCAAAGCCAGGCTGCAGTTCCTGCATTACCCAAAGCCAGGCTGCAGTTCCTGCTCTCCCCAAAGCCAGGCTGCAGCTCCTGCACTCCCCTCCTTTAAGAAGTTCCCAGTGCCACGTGGCCTTTCCCACTCCAGATCCTGCTCTGGGCCTCGCTTTGCCTCTTGTTCTCCTTTTATTCCCTCAGGAAACATCTGGATGCTGAGTGAGAAAAGAAAAGAAGAGGAAAAAAGCAAAGGGGGAGGGATCTTGGGAGCACCATATGATTTCACTTTCCTAAGACAACTGCAATTATGCCTTTGAGGCTTTACCAGTCACTGTAGATTCAAACCATGCTGGATGATGTCAGTGGGAAAATATGAAGGCTCTACTGGCTGCTAAAAAAAAAAATAGAGAAAAAATTCCTTTTCTGGCATTTTATTTCCCATTCTGAATCAGAAGAAGGGTGTTGTCCAGATGGACTTTTTCTTTATTGCTTTCCTGGGCCTCGCTGATCCCTTGGGAGAGGGGAAATGCCTCCTGGATCCCTCCAAAGGAGCTCCTCCTCTGTCCTGCTGCTGTCTGCGCCTGCCACGAGTCCCAAAATCCTCCCAGGCATTGCTGGGAATGGATTTCTCCCAGCTCAGACACATCCCAGGCTCTTCTTGCTCACACTGAGCAGGGACCATTAATTTTTGGAAGCTGGTGAATGGGATGAGCAGGAGATGTTGGTCCCAGTTTAGCAATGAGAATTTCTGTGTTCAGGAGCCTCCAGCTCACCTGTCTGCCTGACACTGGAGAGTTTGGATGTTGAATCCATGGGGAACCTGAGCCAGCCCAGCTCCAGCACGGGAAGGGTTTGCCAAAAACTGATTTTTATACCCAAACACCAAAACACAACTGGTCCTGGAAGGCAGAAGCTGCAAATGTGGGCACAGGGACAGTTGTGGGCTCGAGCAGAGGCAAACACAAAAATCCCTCAGGGATGGAGGGAGGGATGTGAGGAGCACCCTTGGGATGGGGACAAGAACCCTGAGAGGAGAGAGAAGAGCTCAGCAGTGGGGTCTGCTCGTGGTGGGAGCCCAGACTGGGCTTGCAGAGCCCTCAGGAACAGGAGGAGAGCTCAGCTCAGCCCAGCTCAGCTCAGCTCAATTCAGCCCAGCTCAGCTCAGCTCAGCTCAGCCCAGATCAGCTCAGCTCAGCTCAGCTCAGCCCAGCTCAGCAGTGACCTGTCCCTGTCCCTGTCCCTGGAGCACCCCAATCCCCCCCTGAGCCTCAGAGCCCCCTGAACTGTGACAGCCTCTGTGCTGTGCCCATCCCCTGGGGATCCATGGAACTCAGAGGTGTTTAAATTTGTCCAAAATTTGCCAGAAGAGACCTGGTTCCAATGTCAGTGGGATGAAATTTCTCAGATCTCGTGGCTCTTGTCCCTGCTGTGTCCTGCTGAGGTGACAGTGCTCTGTGAGCTCCCACTTCTGCATTCAATCCGCACCATCACTCCCAGCCCAGCTGTGCTGGGAATGTGTGTTTTCCCTGCCCTGGCCTTTCCAAGCTGTTTACACTGCTCAGGAGTCATGTCCTGAACCCTCTACAGGATTTTTCAGTGGTGACAACAAAGAGCATCCCCTGCCATGTCTGTGGAGATGCAGGGCAGGCCTTTGGGAAATGCACCCCAAGCACCCCAGGCTGCTCCCAGCACCCTGAAAGGATTTCTGGTTCTGAGCACCCTGAAAGGCTTTGCTGGTTCTGAGCACCCTGAAAAGATTTCTGGTTCTGAGCACCCTGAAAGGATTTCTGGTTCTCAGCACCCTGAAAGGATTTCTGGTTCTGAGCACCCCGAAAGGCTTTGGTGGTTCTCAGCACCCTGAAAGGATTTCTGGTTCTGAGCACCCTGAAAGGTTTTGCTGGCTCTTTGCAGACCTCTCAAGTGGAGGCACGAGTGCAAATGAGAATTCAAATTTTCTCCAACCCCTCCTTGTAAAGGATTATCCCGTCCAAGCATCCTTTGTGTCACACAGACAGCACTGAGAAGTTATTTAAGGACCTGAGTGCCCGAGTTTCCATCAGTTGGGTGGTGAACAGGAGGCACCAACCCCTCCAACCCCCTCCAAAGCCCACCTTTGCTTTCTGAATCACCACATGAAGAAAAATGTTGAATTCTCCTGAATTCTCCTTTGAAACCCAATGGAAATGTTCTCCAGGACTTGGATCACAGCAATTAACTCATTTCCATGTCCCCAGGCACATCTTGCTCACCAGTTCAGGCAAATTTAGGAGAACATTTGGGTTTCTGTCTAACCCCCTGTCTCCAGCTCTGCCTTTGGTGGCTGGGAACTGAGCCTAGACATGAAATAATGAACTCAAACCCTTCCATGCATTGACCAAAGAAAACAAGCTGTCAACTAGAAATATTCCCTCTCTTCTTTTCCAGGCACACCAAATCTCCTTCCCATCTGTAGGTTCGGCTCTGGAGGGGAGGCAGCAGGAGAAACTCAGCATGAAATTGTCAGTGACAGCGTGTGATGCTGTTTGGAGAGCATAAATCAGTCCAGGAAATGAAAAGCACTATCTTCTCCCTCTTTCCCCCAGGTTTGCTCAGCGTTTTATCCCTCTGCAGGGATGTTAGGAAGGAGATTTTTTTTGGCAGCTTAAACCCAAGTCCAACATTTGTCGTTAGGGCCTTAATTATGTTCAGTCTTCTCAGTGCTGTTTGCATTAGGCCATAATATCTCCCTCTCCTGAGCTCCAGTGACTCCACTTGAGCATGAAAATGCTGCTGGAGAGGCTGAACCTCCCCAGGTTTTTCAGCTCTCAATTCCTGGCTCAGCCTGGGGAGCGACAGAAACTGGGAAATTTCCCCCCCTTTCCCCAGAATGAGGGGCAGGGGATAATGTCCCAAACTGGGCAGAGGTTTCTGGGTGTTGGGAGCTGAGTGAAGGTTTGGGGAGGGCAGGTTTGGGCAGAGGCTCCTGCAGGAGGAGCAGAGCTCAGGCTGTGCTGCAGCATTTGCAGACTGATGGGATTGATAGAGAGAAAAACTCTGGAAATGCCTTTTAATCCTTTTTAAAGGTGATCTGGGATATGAAACCATGTGCTGAGGGCTCCTCTAGGCTAAATCAGAGAGTCAGAGCATCAAGGAATGTCCTGAGCTGGGAGGGACACCCCAACATTCCCACCCTGAGCCTCAGAGCTCCCTGAATTGTGACAGCTTTTGTGCTGTGCCCATTCCCTGGGGATCAGGGAATTCAGAGAGGAATTCCAGCTGGGCCAAGGCTTGAGAGGAAAGGTTTGAATTTTTCCAATTTTTTGAATTATCTGCCAGAAAAGATGTGGTTCCAAGTGTCACTGGGCTCAAACTGGTCAGATCTCCCCCCCAAGAGACACCTGGGTGGTGATTGGGTCACCACAGGCTCTTCGACCTCCCTGTGCCTTAGCATTATCACTTTTAGGGTTCAACTTATCCCCCTCAGCCTCTTTTCCTCCCCCAAAGCCAATCCAGAGCTGATCCCCTCGTTCCCTGGAGCTGTCCCTGCTCCAGGAGCTGCTGGGAGCCGAGGCTGTGAATTCTCCAGCACAACAATTAGCACCAATTTTCCCAGACAGCTGCTCCCATCTGCTCCGGGGGTTGTTTGTGTTTGTGTTGTGCAGGGAGCAGAATTTTTTTTTTTTGCTGAACTCACATGGTTCTTGCAGTTGAGTTTGTCAGAGTGAGATGAGCTGTTTAATTTAAGCTAGTCCCTTCTTTTTTTTTTTTTTTTGTTTTTTTTGGGGTTTTTTTGGTTTTTTTTGTTTGTGCAAAGAGCCTCCTTCAGAGTTTGGGCTTTGTCAGTGGCTTCCCCATCCCTGGAAGTGTTCAAGCCCAGGTTGAACTGGAGTTTGGAACAACCTGGTTTAGTGGAAGGTGAATGAGGAACATCCTCATCCTGAGGAGCAGGATGAGCCAAAAAATCAGTGGAGAGACTTCAAAGAGAAATATCCCTCAAATCCAAACTTTTCTGCCCAGTGAAAGAGAATTCCATCAGACCTGCTGGCTCCTGTAGGGAATTCTTCTGAGACCACGGGAAGTTGAAGTGTGAACTGGAAGTGATCAGTAAATAATCTGATTTTCATATAACATTGATGCTCTTCAGGAGCAGGCTGCTCCAAGCCCATCCCAGCCCTGGTGCACCTTTATTTTGTGACATTTCTGTCCCCACATCAATCCAGGGTGGACAGCACAGGTAAAACATCCCATCCCAAAATATCTGTGCCAGCCTCACCTGGGAGCCTCTCAGCAAGCTCAGTCTGGAAGGGGTTGAGCTGACAGGGAATGAGTAGGGAATGAGCAGGGAATGGGCAGGGAATGGGCAGGGAATGGGCAGGGAATGGGCAGGGAATGGGCAGGGAATGAGTATGGAATGAGCAGAGAATGAGCAGGGAATGAGCAGGGAATGAGCAGGGAATGGACAGGGAATGGACAGGGAATGAGTAGGGAATGAGCAGGGAGTGAGCAGGGAATGAGCAGGGAATGGGAATTGAATGGACAGGGAATGGGCAGGGAATGAGCAGGGAATGAGCAGGGAATGAGCAGGGAATGAGCAGGGAATGAGCAGGGAATGGACAGGGAATGGACAGGGAATGAGTAGGGAATGAGCAGGGAGTGAGCAGGGAATGGGAAGGAAATGGGAAGGGAATGGGCAGGGAAGGAACAGGGAATGGGCAGGGAATGGACAGGGAATGGGCAGGGAATGGACAGGGAATGGGAAGGGAATGGACAGGGAATGAGCAGGGAATGGACAGGGAATGAGCAGGGAGTGAGCAGGGAATGAGCAGGGAATGGACAGGGAATGAGTAGGGAATGAGCAGGGAATGAGCAGGGAATGGACAGGGAATGAGCAGGGAGTGAGCAGGGAATGAGCAGGGAATGGACAGGGAATGAGTAGGGAATGAGCAGGGAGTGAGCAGGGAATGAGCAGGGAATGGACAGGGAATGAGTAGGGAATGAGCAGGGAATGGACAGGGAATGAGCAGGGAATGGGCAGGGAATGGGCAGGGAGTGAGCAGGGAATGAGCAGGGAATGGGCAGGGAAAGGACAGGGAATGGGGAGGGAATGGACAGGGAATGAGCAGGGAATGAGCAGGGAATGAGCAGGGAATGAGTAGGGAATGGGCAGGGAATGAGTAGGAAATGGGCAGGGAATGGACAGGGAATGAGCAGGGAATGAGTAGGGAATGAGCAGGGAATGGACAGGGAATGAGCACACAGAATGAACAGGGCATGAGCAGGGAATGGGCAGGGAATGAGCAGGGAAGAACAGGGCATGAATGGAGCTTCTGTTCGGTGGGAAGGGCTTGGATTTCAGCAGGGGCAGGGAGGGAGCCCTGGAGCAGCGCCGGGAGGGGCCCTGCTTTACAAAACAAACAAACCTCTGTGGCTTCTGGGCAGTCTGGAGCTCGGGAGGGGCCGGGGTAACTCACCCTCACCTCCTCATGTCCGACTCGTGTGCCTCTCCACAGGGAACTGAACAAATGGACGCTCCAAGGCTGCTTGCCCAGAGCTGTTCTGTGGCTGCTGAAGCCCAGAAGGGGCTGAAGGTGGCCAGAGCTTGTCCATGAGACCAGGCAGAACATTTGGTGCCACCCCAGCTCTGTGCACCCCATTCCATGTGCTGGGGGTGCTGCTGACCCCTCTGCCCAGTGCCTCCAGCAGGACTTGGGGGATGCATCCCCAGATGTCACCTGTATCTGCTTTGGGGCCAAACCCCCATTTCTCAGAGGGATAAATGACATTATTGGTTTTGGCAGCTCCCAACAAGACAACAACAAGCTCCCAACAACATCTGACTCCCAACAAGCACTGGAGTGGCCATCCCTTCCCTGTCTGTGTGACCATGGCCACCCCATCCCTCTTTGTGTGACCATGGCCATCCCTGCTGTCTGTGTGACCATGGCCATCCCTTCCCTGTTTGTGTGACCATGGCCATCCCTTCCCTGTCTGTGTGACCATGGCCATCGCTGCCCTGTTTGTGTGACCATGGCCATCCCTTTTCTCTTTGTGTGACCATGGCCATCCCATCCCTGTTTGTGTGACCATGGCCATCCCTTCCCTGTCTGTGTGACCATGGCCATCCCTTCCCTGTCTGTGTGACCATGGCCACCCCTGCTGTCTGTGTGACCATGGCCATCCCTGCTGTTTGTGTGACCATGGCCATCCCTGCTGTTTGTGTGACCATGGCCATCCCTTCCCTGTTTGTGTGACCATGGCCATCCCTTCCCTGTCTGTGTGACCATGGCCACCCCTGCTGTCTGTGTGACCATGGCCATCCCTTTTCTCTTTGTGTGACCATGGCCATCCCTTCCCTGTCTGTGTGACCATGGCCATCCCTGCCCTGTTTGTGTGACCATGGCCACCCCTTCCCTGTCTGTGTGACCATGGCCATCCCTTCCTTCTTTGTGTGACCATGGCCATCCCTTCCCTGTCTGTGTGACCATGGCCATCCCTGCTGTCTGTGTGACCATGGCCATCCCTTCCCTGTTTGTGTGACACCATCCCAGCTCAGACTGCCGTGCTTAGAGCAAGCCTTTATTGTTTGGACTGATTTAATCTTGCCAGTTTTTCAATTGCTGATTTTTATAAACACTTCTAAGCTCTGGATGCTCTGCTTCCTCAGAATATGGCACTAACCCAGCAGAGCTAAAATCCAGTCTGGACAATCCCATAACCTCGATGGCTGAAATTCCTGGTGCTGGGAGCCAGCATCCCCCTCCTGCCCTGCTGCTTTCAGGGTCCTGTTGGATCTGCAGCCCAACCCAGCTCTGAGCTGCTTTTCCCTGGCTCTGGCAGCAGGATCCATGTGGAAAACACTAGATGGCAGCTTGAGGCCATGTGTGAGCATCCCTGAGCCCAGCCCCAGAGCAGGGCTGTGTGTGTGGCAGGGCTGGTGGCTCCCTTGGCACTGCCAGGGCGCTCTCAGGATGCTCCCAGCTTTCTGGACTGGAACTTCTTCCAAACTCTTCCCCTGGGTCTCAGCCAGCTGTGGAAGGAGTTGGCAAAGAGGTTTGGGAGGAGGTTTGGCAGCTTGAGGGGCAGCCTTCACACTGGGGTTGTAGAAATTCAGGGATGGCCTGAACAGGGCAGATTTTGGGAATTAGGGAGAGGATGTTTGTACCCCTGTGCCCTTTGTCACTTCTGAGCTGCTCAACACGACCCCCAGGGACCAGAGCAGGTCCCACACCCCCAGAGCAGAGGGAACTGCATCCCAAAATGCCGTGTCAGAGCACCCTCAAACCAGGACAAACCAGGATTTCTGTCCCACAAAGGGCGGCTTTTGAGGAACAGTCCCTCCTTCCTCCTTTTATGACATCTGTGCGAGCTGCAATGCCAGATTTGTGACTCTCCAGGGATCCAGCAGGCACATGAGGGGCTGATTAGGGCCACTCCAGGGCTTTTTAAGGACAGGGACAAGAGGTAAGGCAGAGAGTGCCCAGCGTTTTGTGCACCTACAGCACGCTTTGGAGATGCTCTGGGGAGCAAAGCAGGGAATTGGGATGCTTCAGTAAATATCCATGCTTTTTAATTTTTTTAAAAATTATTTTTAATTTTTAAAAATTATTTTTGGAGTAAAACATCACTAAAACAGAGGAGGTGGGAGCTGTGGGGTGCTGGGTGTCAGCTCGGAGCTGAGCTCAGTGCAAACCCTCCTGGAGAGGGGCTGGATCTGAGGTTTTTATCTGCTCCTGGGATTTTGACTTGCACGAGCAGCCAGGGGTTGGGACGTGGCTTTTCCAGGCTGATTGTGCAGCTTGGAGATGTTTCACAGCCATGCAGCCGTGGCTGAACTCCTGAACTCCTCCAGGCTCCCAGAGCTGCAGCCCAGCCCTGGGCTGGCCCTGGCTCCTGGCCTTGGGGACATTGGGGACGTGGCTCCTCAGGGGTGGCTTTTTCACCCCTGCAAGGGCTTGCACCTCACAATTTTGGGTGCCAAGAGCTGGGGGAAGCCACCAACAATGGGACATTATCCAAATAACCAACAGAGATGGCAAATCCTGTGTTCAGAGCAGCTGATCCAGGGATGTCCAGGCAATATTTGGTGCAAGATCTCCAGGGAAAAAGGGAAATCCACTGGTGTTGCAAAGGATTTTTGAGCTCTGGATTGGGGGCTGTGATGAGATCTTGCAGCTGTGGGGGATTTAGGGTGGAAGGGACCTTAAAGATCTTGTTCTAATGGGCAGGGACACCTCCCAGTTGCTCAGAATCCCATCCAACGTGGCTTTGCACACTCTCAGGGATGGGACAGTCCCTGCAGGATCCGGGAGCCCTGCAGGTGCTCAGGCCGCCCTGGGGCTCTGGGCTGTCTGTCAGGAGCTGCCATGGCCCTGTGTCAGCAGAAGGGAATGTTCTTCTCCAGCATTTTCAGGCAGCCTGGAAGTCAGGCTGCAGATCTCATGAGTCACCTCCCCTGCACATGTGGGCTCGGACAGAGCCAGTGTCCATCCCCAGTGCCAACAGCAACACGGTCTCCTAGCAATGGAGCAGCCCCACCACAATAAACCAGTGGGAGCAGTGCCCCGACAGCAAACCTGCATCCACTCAGCCTGCCTGATGAGGATTTTCCAGCTCTGTCCTGCAGGGAAAGCAGAGGGAAATCATTTGTGTGAGGCAGACTGGAGGTCAGGGTTGTGTCTGCCCGTGGCTCTCACACCTCCTCCATCCTAATTGTCTTTCCCTGTTTTCCCCTCGTTTATTTTTGACATTAAAGATTTTTTTTTTTCTTAATGGTCAGGGTGGGTGCATCCCACAAGCAAGCTCCTCCTTGAATAATTGGGATAAATGGATATCCCTGATCTCCTCCTTCAGCACAGGATGGATCCTCTGCCACAGCCAGGGCAGCCACTCTGTCCCCAGGAAAATATTTCACCTGCACTGAGGTGACTGTCCCAACTCTGGTCATTTCTGCTGTCCTTCAGCTTAAAAAACACTTGCAATTTCCAAGGATTTAATGTCTCCCCTTGCCTTTAATGGGACGATTCTCACAGCTATTGCTGTAGGTAAAGACTTAAAGTCAGCCAATAATTACTCCCACGGAAGAAACGCTGTTTTCTTGTCATGTTCCATTAAACTGCTCACAGCAGGAGCCAAAGAATTAACAGCCTTATTATCTGGCCTGCAAAATAAATCATATTAGAGAGCAGAGGAACACAGAAGACACCAGGGGTGCCAGTGCTTAACGTGTTTTGAGGGATGAGGGTGGCTTTGGGAAGGGAAAGGATCAGGGGAAGAGGCTGGGCAGGGATGTCCCCTCCCCACTGGGGTTGATTTTCCATCCTGGGTGAGTTCCCCTGGCTCCCTGCAGGCCTGGGTGTGCTGTGGGAGGTGTTTTTGCTGTGGGAGGTGTTCCTGGGCTGCAATCCACCCGTTTTTCCCCCAGCAGATGCCAGCTGGGGAAGTGGATGTGTGGCAGCCACGTGCTGGCAGCAGGAACCCGAGGCTGGTTTGATTAATGAGATTTGTTGTTGTTGCTTCCCCTCGAGCTGGAGAACCTGGCAGCCTGAGGATGGCTTGGAAGAACATCAAATCCCCCAAGGAAGAGAGACAGAGCTCCAGCCTCCTCCCAGGGCTGGTGCTGGAGAGGCTTTGGAGCAGTTCCTGCTCCAGACACCTGCACACACTCAGGCACGAGCACAGCGCTGGGGCTGAGCTGCTCCTGAGCACAGGGCTGGAGTTCCACTGGGCTGGAGTTCAAACAAACTGGGGCTGGAGTTCCACCAAACTGGGGCTGGAGTTCCACCAAACTGGGGCTGGTGTTCAAACAAACTGGGGCTGGTGTTCAAACAAACTGGGGCTGATGTTCCACCTGAACACAGGGCTGGTGTTCAAACAAACTGGGGCTGATGTTCCACCTGAACACAGGGCTGGTGTTCCACCAAACTGGGGCTGGAGTTCCACCAAACTGGGGCTGGTGTTCAAACAAACTGGGGCTGGTGTTCAAACAAACTGGGGCTGGAGTTCAAACAAACTGGGGCTGGAGTTCCACCAAACTGGGCTGATTTTCCAACAAACTGGGGCTGAACTGCTCCTGAATGCAGGGCTGGAGTTCCACCTAAACTGGGCTGATTTTCCACCCTCCTGGGATGATGTTCCACCAAACTGGGCTGATTTTCCAACAAACTGGGGCTGATGTTCCACCAAACTGGGCTGATTTTCCAACAAACTGGGGCTGATGTTCCACCAAACTGGGCTGATTTTCCAACAAACTGGGGCTGATGTTCCACCAAACTGGGCTGATTTTCCAACAAACTGGGGCTAAGGATGAAGAGATTTGCTCCCCAGTTTCCCCAGCCCAGGAGGGATTTGGCTCACATGGGACACCAGGGCAGGGCCACCAGGCACTGGGAGGCCACCAGAGCCAAAGCCAGGCCAGCCCTGTGTTGGGTTTGGTGCCACACTTCCCCAGGACACACTCTGAGCTGGGAAAGCAAAGCCAGGGCTGGCTCCATCTGCATTTCCCTCCTGCCCTGGGAAATTTCTCTCTGGCCCACTCCCAAATGTGTCAGGGAGTCCAGGAGAGCACAGAACAAAAAGGGAATAAATCTTCCTTAAATTACTTCAAGTTTGAATTTTTTTTTTAAATTTTTTATTTTTTTTTTAGTTCCTTGCAGACCAAATGTTCTCCCCTCCTCTGTGGATGTCACAGAGCAGCTGTGACATTTTGAACAGCACATTCCTCTTCTAACCACCAGCCTGGCAGGTTCATGTTTACACACCTTGATTTCTGCATTGATTTCTTTACCTTTCAGGGCTGATATTGCTGAAAAACTTCAGCTTTGAGAAGCAAGGGCCTCTGCTGATGGCTTGCAGCTGCTTGGAGTGATTTTTTAATTAAGAGGTCGAGGTCTAATGGCACTTTAGGGTTGAAAAATCTCCCTTCACACTTTCAGGGTACTCCCAGGACATGGTCCTGGTCCCATAAATGTCATTTCAGTGGAGGAATGACCTCAGCTAAGGACAGGGGACACTTTGGGGTGACACCAGACAGGCCTGAGCACAGCTGCTGTCAGGAAATATCTCCATGAAATCCAGGCTCCCTGCATTTCAAACCCCCTGAACCTGCTTCCTTTACCATTTTCAAAAGTTTATTTAACATTCATTCAATTTATTTCATGGTCATTCAATTCCTGCAGGCACTGGAAATGTTGTGGCTTGGGTTTGTTTGTGTTTTGTTTTTTTTGTTCTGCTTTTCCCACTCCCTGCCTTTCCTCTTATTCCACAGAGGCAACAAAAACCAAATTGCAGGAATGGAAAGGAAGCCAAGCTGCCTTATTCAGGCTTTAGGATTCACTAAATATTCCCACAGTCCTACTTGGGTACTGGAAATGGAGCAGGATTGAGGAAATGTCTTGGATAAGGAAAAAATACAAATCTAATGCCCTCTGGTGGCTCCTGACAGAGTGTGGCAGGGCTGGCTCATTATTGGGTTGTTTTGGGGGCAAAAAAAAGTAATTTTAGGGTTAAAAATTGCAATTTTATGAATTTAAGGCTTGTAAAATTGCTGAGAAAATCTGAAATCAACACAGTGGTCCCCATTACTCAACATCCCACCCCAGCAGTGACTTCCCACAGCCTGGGGGAAATCCTCATCTCTCAGAGAAAGTGTCCTAAAATTAGAGAGCCACAGCTCCTCCCTGCTTTTGTTTCAGTCCTTCTTCTTGGAAGGGGAAAATCTCTCATTCCAGAGAAATCCTGAGCTGATCAAGCCCTCGTGGTGCTCCAGGCTCAGCATCACTGCTGGGATGGCTCTTCAAGATTGATTTTTTTTCCACGAGAAATTTCAGCAGCGCCAGCTTTTCAGTCAAAATAACGAGCTCAGGATTTCTGCAGGGATATTTTTAATTTGAAGTTTTCCTCTGAATGCCAAAAATAGGTGAAAAATTAAACTTTGAAAGATGAATTTTTTTTTAATTTTCAATTTTTCCTGCTCCTTTCATGCTCCTTTCCTTCCCATTTCCTTCCCCATTCTTTCCCATTTCCTTCCCCTTTCCTGCTCCTTTCCTTCCCCTTTTCTTCTCCTTCTCCTTCTCCTTCTCCTTCTCCTTCTCCTTCTCCTTCTCCTTCTCCTTCTCCTTCTCCTTCTCCTTCTCCTTCTCCTTCTCCTTCTCCTTCTCCTTCTCCTTCTCCTTCTCCTTCTCCTTCTCCTTCTCCTTCTCCTTCTCCTTCTCCTTCTCCTTCTCCTTCTCCTTCTCCTTCTCCTTCTCCTTCTCCTTCTCCTTCTCCTTCTCCTTTCCTTTCCTTTCCTTTCCTTTCCTTTCCTTTCCTTTCCTTTCCTTTCCTTTCCTTTCCTTTCCTTTCCTTTCCTTTCCTTTCCTTTCCTTTCCTTTCCTTTCCTTTCCTTTCCTTTCCTTTCCTTTCCTTTCCTTTCCTTTCCTTTCCTTTCCTTTCCTTTCCTTTCCTTTCCTTTCCTTTCCTTTCCTTTCCTTTCCTTTCCTTTCCTTTCCTTTCCTTTCCTTTCCTTTCCCTTTCTTTCTCCTTTCTTTCCCCTTTCCTCCCCCTTTCCTGCTCCTTCTGTGCTCCTGGCCACCAGAAATGGGATTTTTATGGACCCAGCACAGAACCCCAGACAGATTTTGGGGAATATCTCAAATCTCATCCCATTCCAGGCCACCTTCCATCATCCCAGCTTGTCCCAAGCCCTGTCCAACCTGCCCTTGGCCACTTCCCCATTTGCAGCAGCAAAAGCAGAAACTGTGACCTCACACCCTGAGCAGCCCCTGGAGTTTTCCTCAGGCTGGGATGCAGGGAAGGAGAGCAGGGATTTTGGCAGGGAGCCCCCCCCACATCTGCAGGCCCAGCTCTCTGTGCTCATTCCTCACTTTTTCCTTTCTCAGTGTCCACTCCAGGCAGAGAAATGGCTGAGACAAGAAGGAGCAGCAGCTTTTGTGGCTGCAGGCCTGGAGAGGATCTGCCTGGTGGCTCTGGGTGCTGGGGGAGCTTCCCAAGATTTTTTTCTCCTGGGTTTTTGTGGGAGTGGGGGTGGGATGGAGGCAGGCATGGACAGCAGGGCTGGGATGCCGTGACAAGGGAAGGGGATCTGGCAGCTCCTCTCATTTTTGGGAGAATTTCCCTCCTTATTCCAGGCTCTGCTCAAAGCAGGGTGCTGCTTTCTGCCTTGAGAGCAGAGGCTCCTTAGAGGGGCTTTTCCAAGCACAGCTCTGCTCCGTGCCAGGAGCTGCATTTCCTCCAGGGTTCCAGTAACTCCATTTCCTGGGAATCTCTTTGTGCTGACCCTTTCTGCCTTTGCTGTTTGGGGTGAGCACTGAGCTCACACATCTCCACACGCTGCTTCCTCCAGGCCCTGCCACTTTTCCTGAGGTAAAACAAAGCCTGGAGAGGGCTGGGAGCATTTTCCCCTGGGTGTTTCCCACTGGGATGGGCACATCCAGCTCCAGTTTCCATACCCAGGGCACAGTGGGAGCATCCCCTGGTCCAACACCCAGCCTGAGACAGCTCTGGGAGGTGTCACCACACTTTGCACCAGTCAGGGCTCCTGGGGAGAGGGACAGGAAGGTGCTGCAGGCAGGGAATGGGAATTTGTGCTTGTTGCTGCTGCTCAGACAAAAAAAAAAAAAAAAAAATCCTCACTCTTTTTTTGTGAGCTGTGCTGAGCGCCTGGAGGTGCTGCCTGCTGTCCCCACTGCTTCTTTGTCCCTCTCAACATGCTCCTGCCTTCACTGCAGGTGGGAATGCAGGATTGGATGGAAGGACAGGGAAATGCAGGGATGAGGAGCCCCAAAAAGCTCGGAGCAGAGCTGGCGTGTGGCACAGGGCTCCAGCAGCAGCGTTCCCAAGCCCTGGGATCAGCAGTGGGACAGAGGAGTAAATTCAACACATATTTTCCATCTTCAGCTCTCCACTCTGCCCCTAACCTGATCCCAGTTAGAGACACACAGGCAGCTGCCAAGGAACTTTTATGAGTCACTGGAAAGGGAGCCTGCAGCAGGACGGGCGCGTTCGCATCCAGCTGTCTCCTCTCTGCTCTTGTTTAGGGAGGACATTTGTGCTTGCTGAGCTCACCTAGGAAAGGGCCAGAGGGCCTCTGGATACAGGGAAAACTGGTGCTCAGCCCAGGCTGTGTGTTCCTTCAGAAAAGGGAGAGATGGAGCTGGGCTGATGAGGAGCACAGCTGGGATTTGGGGTGTGGGCAGTGCCCTGCTCCTCCCTGGCACACTGCACATTCCCTCCACCTTCACAGGATGGACAGAGCCATTCCTCACCCCTCACTGTCCCCAAACCACCTGGGAAGTGGAAACCCCTGGAGCTGGCAGTTGTCCTTTCACAGAGGGAGAAGCTGAGGCCACCAGATGTGCCCCAAAATCAGGCTGGTGCTGAGGGACACAGCCAAACCTTGCCCAGGAAATCCAGCTTAAATGAGACCTTAAACCCATCTGGGTCTCTGGCAGCTCCCAGGTTCTGCTGCTGTGTGTTCCTGCCCCTAGTGAGTCTCATCCCTGTCTTTAGGAACAACAGATCCATCTAAACCTTGAAGAGTGAGACTGAAAATCCCTTCTCAAATGCTTCCTGTTATTTTAACTCCAGTGATCTGTGCTAGAGCCACGATCCACAAACTGCCTGCCTGTCCCCTGGTGTGCTTCAGGTATGTGGGACAAGGTGTGTGCCATGTCCTCAGCTGGAATTGGGGAAAAAAAAAACCCAAACAGGAATGTGGTGAATATTTTGTGTTAAGAGTTCAGAGCCTGTCAAACGAGGCTTTGTTAGCAAAATGCATCATTTCTGATTCCAGGCTGGCAGCTGAAGGTTTATCTTTAAAGCCATGACTTTAAAACAAAATAAACCAACAACCCTGCTCCTCATGAGGGAGAAAAGCAGGGTTTTGGTGTCTCTGCATTGCTCAAAATGTGGTTCTACAAAACTGGACCTGGAGAAGCCCCAGGATCAGAAATCCCTGTCCCAGCAGGGCTGATTATTTAGGCAAACCCCTGACTTGTAAACATTTTATTTTCAATGTGTAACAGGCCACATTTTCCCTCAGTACCCTGAAAATTTTCAGAGTAGAATTGTGCTTTCCCCACTCATCCCTAAGATTCAGGATCTGCAGCACAACTTGCACTTGGCTTTTCCAGTTTCTAAACCCTGCTGCTCTCTTAGCTCATACTTTCACAAGATTCAAATGAATACTGTTAAAAAAAAAAAAAAAAAAAAAAAAAAGCTGAGATTTCTGTACATTTAAAAAATGCTGGAAAACGGACACCACAACTCTTCCTAGGAAGTGCCATCGTGTCCCCTGAGCCCAGGCAGGATCCTGCTGCCTCCTGCCTCCTTTGCACTTGCAGGGCAGGGATTTCCAGCATCCTGCAGAGCTCCCCATCCTCTGCTGCCAAAAGGGTGCTGGGTGAGCTCTGGGGAAGGGCTGTGCCAGATGGGTAGATGAAGAGCTGCAGAGCTTGAGCTGATCTGGAGGGCTGGAACCACCCAGGATGTACCCAGGGACAGGATTCCCTCATTTCCCTGATGCTGGCACTCCTCTCACCCCTCCCTGGGTTTGAAATTCCCAGTGCTGAGCAGGGTGGTCCCCAGCCCATTGCAGGACCCAGCCCATGGCATTTCCCTGGTGCTGGCACTGCTCTCATCCCTCCCTGGGGTTGGAAATCCCAGTGCTCAGCAGAGTGGTCCCCAACCCATGGCAGCCCATGGCATTTCCTTGGTGCTGGCACTCCTCTCATCCCTCACTGGGTTTGGAATTCCCAGTGCTCAGCAGAGTGGTCCCCAACCCATGGCAGCCCATGGCATTTCCTTGGTGCTGGCACTGCTCTCATCCCTCACTGGGTTTGGAAATCCCAGTGCTGAGCAGGGTGGTCCCCAGCCCATGGCAGGACCCAGCCCATGGCAGCCCATGGCATTTCCCTGATGCTGGCACTGCTCTCATCCCTCCCTGGGGTTGGAATTCCCAGTGTCCAGCAGAGTGGTCCCCAACCCATGGCATTTCCCTGGTGCTGGCACTCCTCTCATCCCTCCCTGGGTTTGAAATTCCCAGTGCTCAGCAGAATGATCCCCAACCCATGTCAGGACCCAGCTCAGCGGTACCGAACCGAGCCCAGCCGTGCCTGGCCCTGCTCAGCCCGGTTCGTGCGGGGCTTTTGGGGTCCCCACGGAGGGGACAGCAGCCAGCATCACTAGATGGTGCTCACGGCTGCCTTTTCCCGAGCTCCCGGAGCAGCGGAGCCGCGCCCGGGGATGCTCAGGGGGCTCCTGGGAGTCGCTGCCATCTATGATAAGGATGGGAAGATGTTTCCCATCTCTCCAGGCTGTCGGGGGAAGGTGATGCAGGAGGTCTCCAAGGACCAGGCTCAGCCCCTCTCCCCAGATCCTGCACTCTGCAGTGAGTCAGAGCAGCCACATCCTGCGGGACAAACCCACCCAGGAGCAGGACACGCTCAGGGCGCTCTCACAAGGAATCGCTTCCTCATGACTAAACATCCACATGAAAAAATGAGCCATGACCATAAATTTAACTCAAAGCCATCAGCTCCTTTCTGAGAGCTCCCCGTGTCCAGCTGGTGACCTGGGTGGCAGGGAGCTCGCTGGGGTGGCCTCTGCTGGGACAGCTTCTTGGCTTTATTTTTATAAATATTGAGCTGTTCCTCAGCAGCTCGTGGGGGCACGAGCGAGAGGAGCAGCTGGGGTTGCACTGACACGAAAAACTGGTGGGGAAGCTCCAAACCCACCCAAGTCCCCAAGTCCCCTTCCCTGGGCTCAGCAGAGCCAGCCCACAGGCTGCAACTAATTAAAAATCCTCTGCAGCCTGCAACTGGGATGTTCATTTTGCTTTATCATCCCCTTCCTCCTTGGCTTTGAGGTTAGAAAAGCACCAGAGCCACACAAGATCCACAGTTCTGGTGGGCAAGGCTCAGTGTCAGCCACCCTTGGAATTTTTTTTTAAAGTTGTCACTGCACAGTCCTGTCATGATCTGGAAAAAATTCAGCCTACATCACCAACAAATTTCCTGCTGTGGGATCTGATCTGCCCTTGGTTATGCCAGGAGTGGGCTGGTGTTGGGAGCGTTTTCAATCCCTCAATAAAAATGTCTGGGCAAAGCAATCCGTGTGTGCAGAGCAGAAAGGGGAGGAGTGGGAAGGGCAGAGAGTGCTGGCCATGGGGACACGCTGGCTCGGGGACAGCTGGGAGAGGAAGGAGCAGCTCCAGGAGAAATCTGAGGGAAAACCTAAGAAAGGATGAGGCAACATGAGCTAAAAACCCCGACTTTTCACTCTGTCACCCAGCACTGCAGCACATCTGGAGCAACAGGAGGATTTGGGGTGGTTTGGGGGAGGTTTGGGGGATCCCAAAGGGTCCCTGTGGGCACTGAGAGCTGCCTGACTCCTGCTCTGCCCTGGCAATCGGGGGCAGAGGGAAAAGGAGCAACACGAGAGAACCCAAATGTGTTTTCACTTAGCTGCTCCTCCGAGGCCAAATGATGTAACTCCCGTGAAGCCCTGCAAGATGTTGGCAGGAGGAGCCCAGTGACAACTCCAACTGTAAGTTCCTGAGCTAATGAGCACAAAAGTTGAATAAAAATAATAATAAAAAAGGGCTTTTTTTTTTTTTTTTTGGCGTAACACAGCGATCCTCCTCAGGACTTTTTTTCTGAGCAGAGAACAGCGCAGTGAAGGAAAAATTCCAGCCCCAAGGACTCCTCTCCTCTGGATCTAACGGGGCAAAGCCAAGGGGTCGCCACCCATCAGGACAAGAATGCAGTTGGGTTTTCCTCGTGCTGAGGAGATGCTGAGGCACATCCCTGCTGCAGAGGAACCTCCCTGCCATCCCCTTCTCCTGGAGTTAACCCAATCCCTTCTCCCGAGGCTGGGATCCTCTGTCTGTGTGTGTGTTACCAGTGAGGAATGTTTTACTACAGCTCTCCACACAGCCACCAGCCTCCAAATGGACCATGTTACAGGAGAGCTAAATATTGTGTCAGGGACCATGTGTTTCTTGTAAGACGGGCTTGAGCCACAACTGTGTAGGAAATTGTTTATCTCTCCCCCCTCCTGCCTTCCCTGCCTTTATCCTCCCACGGATTGCGTGGATGGCCGGGGCGCTGCCGATGGGAACTTTCCTGGGGATGCTGGCAGTGTTTTTTACAGCTGGGGCTGTGGGGAGGGCGACTGCAGGCCATGAAATGTCCCTTTCTGATGGTGGCATGTCCCTCTGTGCTGGTGACATGTCCCTCTGTGCTGGTGACCTCCCTTTCTGCAGTGACTTGTCCCTCTCCTGGTGGCATGTCCCTTTCTGCTGGTGACTTCTCCCTTTCTGCTGTGACACGTCCCTCTTGCTCTGACATGTCCCTTTCTGCTGGTGGCATGTCCCTCTATGTGGGTGACACGTCCCTCTGTGCTGGTGACCTTCCTTTCTACTGTGACTTGTCCCTTTCTGCTGTGACTTGTCCCTCTCTTCTGTGACTTGTCCCTCTCTGCTGTGACTTGTCCCTTTCTGCTGGTGGCATGCCCCTTTCTGCTGGTGACTTCTCCCTTTCTGTTCTGACATGTCCCTTTCTGCTGTAACTTGTGCCTTTTTGCTGTGACTTGTCCCTCTCTGCTATGACTTCTCCCTTTCTGCTCAGACATGTCCCTCTCTCCTGTGACTTGTCCCTCTCTGCTCTGACTTGTCCCCCTCTGCTTGACTTGTCCCTTCCTTCCCAACCACACACCAGTCCTGCTCCCAATGGCCACAAGTGGCTCTGTCCCTAAATTTGGGTGCCACGAGGGACACTGGGACACTCAGCACCCTGCTGGGATCTGGCTCAGCACCACAACTGCCTGGGGAACCTGGGGAAGCCTGACCTGAACCATGAGCTGGACCAGATTCCTGCTTTACCACCAAATTGATTGGGTTGGGAATCCTCCCCTTTGATCCACCTTTGCCATTGAACAGCTCCAGATAAAACCACACTGCTCATTTCTAGGAGAGGAAAAGGAACAACCTGAGAGGGGTTGGCTGGAGCTGCTCCAGGTGTGCACAGGGAAACGTTGAAGGTGGAGGTGAAACTTCTGTGCTTTGCTGGAGATCTCTCCATGGCTGCAGGGTGGGTTAGAGAGCCAGAGGGTTGGTGCAGAAGTGGAGCAGAGTGTCTGAGAATTGATTTATTGCTGCTGCAGGCGGCAGGGAGCAGAGCAGGAGCTGCTGCCCCTGCCATGGGTGGCACACTGATGTCACCATGGGCAGTGTGAGGGCTGGGCTTGCACTTCCACTCCTGACAAAACCCAGCAGGGCCACCACAGCAAAACCCCTCTTGCCCTCCCTGAGGCAGAGTCAGCAGGTTTGGGATTTGTTTGTTCCTGCCCTGCTCTGCCAGAGGGATGGGAGGGAAACCTGACCCCTGGTGCCTTCTCCCCCTGTCCTTATCCATCCATCTCCACGCCGTCCCCAAATGGAAAAAGCACTTTTCCTTTTTACTGCCTCTGCTCTCCCCTGGCCACAGCTCTGTACAAAAGCATAATTGTACATAAACATCTGATTTCTTTTACTTTGCCTCAGTAATAGCTTGTAGCAACCCTTTCCAACATCTATTAATGCTGTGCTGTGTATTGGATCCAGACTGCAGAGCCCCAAATGTGACTGTCTTCCAATGAAGTGGGGGAAGGCTGAACCCAGATCAGACATTGGCTCCCTGGTCAGTTTTAGATACAGTAAAATCTGTACCTCTATAAATTTAGTGAAGAATCTTGCTTTTAAACACCTTGAACTTTTCTCTTGGTGAGATGTTGGAGATGAGGCCCAGCTGGAGGAGAATGATGATTCTTGAATTTCAGTATTCTGAGTTTCAGGCAGCTGAACCAAACTCAGAACTCAGAAAAGGGGCAGCACTTCCATTGGGAAATCATCTTTCTGTGCCCAAACCCAAAAATCCACCCAGCCTCTGATGACATAAAGGCCTGGTAACCCTGACTGCATCTCTGGGAACGAGCAAAACAGCCAGGGTTCAAATTTCCAGCTGGTTATAAACCCTGGGAAGTGCCCTCTGCCCTTCCTTGCTAGGACACATCAGGGCACTGCCCCAGATTTTTAAACTATCAGGTTTTTTATTGCATAAATAAACCATAAATCTGCGTTCCCTTGGAGCATGACAGCATCACTGGCAGTGGCTGGTGTGAGATAAGAGTGACAGCTCTGGACATCCCACTGCTCCCTCAGAGTGATCCAACAGATGATCCTTAATGAGAAAAGGACACTGAAGAGTTTGGCTTGGAGAGAAAAACAGTCTGGGAAGATCTGCTGGGCCTGTCTCGAGGTGTTCAGGTTTCGTGGGGCTGCTAAAAGCCATCAGATTGTTTTTCCTCTCCAGCAGAAGCAGCAATTTGGGGATTTCCCTGGCTCTGCTTTGCTTCTTGCTGCTGTCACTGCTCTAATTTGGGCTGGGTGAAGCAAAGTGACTCCTGATGCTTGGGACTATTAGAAAGCCTGACCTGAACCATGAGCTGGACCAGCCTTGCAGATTCCAACCTGCTTTACCACCAAATTGATTGGGCTGGGAATCCTCCCCTTTGATCCACCTTTGCCATTGAACAGCTCCAAATAAAACCACAGCGCTCATTTCTAGGAGAGGAAAAGGAACAGCCCAAACCTTGGAGCTGAGCAGCAGCAGGGAGCCCATCTTCAAACTGCATTTCCTCAGCAGCCTCAGGAGCAGAGCAGTTCATTTTTAACCCCCTGCATGGCTCTTCAGCAATGATTAAAGCCCCTTGAACGTGCACCTTTGTCACCAGGCCCCACTGCTGACATGGTGCCAAGTACAACAAACCCCATCCAAAGCGTCCCTGTGATGGATTTAATCGTCCTTCTCTTGTTTTCTGAGCAAGGAGGAATAAAACCTGGTGAAAAATGTCCATCCTCGTGCAGAAATAACTCCCCAGAAAGCCATGGAGGAGCCAATCTGCAGCCACAGGCACGAAAAGGAGCGTGGGGAAATAATGCCCTGAAATCCTTCTGAGCCCATTCATGGCTGCAGAGATCATCCCAGCAATAAATTCCCAATCATCTGCTTGGAATCTGACATGAATGCCCTGCCTGTTATTTCAGAGGGACATGGGCTGGAACTGCTGGGTAATTGGTAGGAAAAATTGCTGGTTCTAGCAAAGATCTGATACCATCGGAGGAGTTACACCACGAGAGAGGGGGATTAGAGAAATCTGCTTACCACAAGGGGTTTATTCATCCTGAATAAACGTGTTCACTTCCCCTCACACCCTGATTCCCCTTCAGTGGCATCTTAACATCAGAACTAACACAGTTTTTTTTCCCAGTCAGGAGAAGGAGCTGCTGTCTGTGCACAGCTCTCTGTAAAAATGATTAAAACCTTCTCATCAAACTCCCATTAATTTATGCATTTATTTCTAAGTTGTCTCAGCAAAGACAACTCTAATTTCTTAATCACTCACATTACTCCCAGTGCTTCTGCAAACACCTCTGCTCTGCAAAATTTTTCTGCAGCCAAATTTCAGGGCCTGATTCAGGTTTTGTTCCTGTTTCTCTGCTGCAGAGACACGATTGGTTTATTAACATTTTTTCTTTGCACCTGCAGGTCAACTTCCAGCCTGCTGTACCCAAATAATTGAGCCCAGGTTTGCAGCCTAAACCAAAAATAGGACAAGTGGAGTTCTCTGGAGAGTGCTGGGGCAGAGCCAGCAGCAAATCCAGAGGTAAGATCCTGGCTTTGCTGCAGCAAACAATCCCTGTGCCCTGACTCCATGGGTCTCTGCCTTCCTCAAAGATTTCTCCTCCTTTTCCCTTCCACTTCCCAGCTCACAGGAGACAGAATTTTTGGTTTTGAGCATTCCTGCTTTTTAAATGAGCTCCCCAGAGGATTCTCAAGAACAAAGCTGCGAGGCAGGGCTGCAGGAGGGCTGAGGCTGCTGCAGGAGCAGATTCCTGATGAACCATCTGCATTCCTTGCACGGCTCTGGCTGCAGCTCCCCAGCGCGTCCTTCACCTTTCTGGGAAGGCACAACTGGGGAGGGAGGTGGGAAAATTGCTTCACTCCAGCCAAAGGGGGTTTTGCAATCAGTTTTAGTGGAGCCAGGGCTGCTTTTAACCCCGTGTGTTCTCATCCCTCTGGACCACCCTGTGGGCTGCCAGCACTTTAAGAGGGATGGAAGAAGAAGAAATTATTCATTTGCCATACGGATTCTCCTTGGGTGGTATGATGGCCCCAGAGCCTCCCTCTTCAGGAGCCTGGCTTTCTCTGCAAGGATCCTGACAAAATTCACCTTCCAGGCTGGGTGTGAGTGCAGGATGATCATCCCTGCAGCCTCTCTCCTTGGCTGGGAACAATCTGCTTCCTGCCCATGGCATCACCACGGGATGCCAGGATTTGGTGGCAAAGCACACAGCAGCAAAATCCTTCCCAACCAAGAAAATTACCCAGGCAGAAAATCTGAATGGAGATTTCCTCAGTATTCTGTAAAACAGAGGTTTGACATCGAGCTCAGAGCAGGGACAGATCCCAAAACAGGGAGCAGAGCTTGGAGGGATGGATGGAAAATCTGAGCTCTGCATGAGGAGCATCTGAGACAGGAGGCTGGAACAGCTGCCCCGGTGCTGAACCGTCCCCTCTGATGGCTTTACCAGGGGCTGGGACACAATTCCAGCATCCCTGTGCCAATTCCTGCATCCCTGTGCTGATTCCAGCATCCCTGTGCCTGTTTCCACATCCCTGGTGCTGATTCCTGCATCCCTGGTGCAAATTCTGCATCTCTGCTGCTGATGCCCGCATCCCTGTCCCAATTCCTGCATCCCTGGTGCTGATTCCCACATCCCTGTGCCAATCCCTGCATCCCTGGTGCCAATTCCTGCATCTCTGTACTGATTCTTGCATCCCTGGTGCCAATTCCAGCATCCCTGGTGCTGATTCCAGCATCCCTGTGCCTGTTTCCACATCCCTTGTGCCAATTCCAGAATCCCTGGTGCTGATTCCCACATCCCTGTGCAATCCCTGTGTCCCTGGAGATGATTCCTGCATCCCTGGTGCCAATTCCTGAATCCCTGGTGCCAATTCCTGCATCCCTGGTGCTGATTCCATAATTCCTGTGCCAGTTCCTGCATCCCTGGTGCTGATTCCCACATCTCTGCTGCTGATTCCCACATCTCTGGTGCCCACAGAGGGAGGGGAAGGGCAGGTAAAGATTTTTGGCCTCCCCTGCAGCTGGCAGGGCTGGAACTGGAGCTTGGATTCCTTCCCTCCAGCCATGGAAAAGCTGTTCCCTGCCCCAGCAGGGATGGAGCCTGCACATCCCAGCACTGCTCTGCTTTTTATGGAAGGCTTTCCATGCAAAAAATGAATGAGATGCTGTCGTGGTGGCCACGTGCTCCTGGTGCTCTTCACTTGACTCACCAACGAGGAAGCCAAGATATTTTATGGAGGGTGTTATGAAAACACTTTAATTGATTTAATTCATAGCCAGAGCCCTTGCTGGACTTGTCCCAGGATGGTTTTTAGTCCCTGGTTGCCTTGGGCCCATGGAGATTGTGTCTTGTCCCCTCTTGGCTATTTTCTGCTGCTCTTTGAGGCCATCACAAGAATGAAAACATTTGTGACAGCCTGACCCAAGCTTCAGTTTCTCCTGTTGAAAGGCTCGTTGTTCAGCACAGAAAAACCCGAGATGAGCACACCACAAAAGGCCAGAGAGTTCATAAATTAAACCTGGAATAATTGCAATATCCCTGCTACAAGGGTTTTCTTATCTTGATTTTCCCCTTTTATTTTCTCTCTCTCTCTCCCCTCCTCCACCTTGGATTAATCACTCCCAGACCAGGAACCTTCAAACAGATTTGTTTGGAGATTTGGCTGGAGCTCCTGGTGGCTGAAGCCTTTTACTTTTCCTACAAAAAGCAGAGCCCGTTTGGAGAGGAGGAAGAGGTCCAGCACTAAAATCAGAACCCAAACAAGATGAGAAGCAGAAAGTTCCTTCAACCATCTCTGGCTCCTGCACATCTCCACCAGATCCTCTTCCCAGAGACAAGAAATTGAGGATTTAATGTCTTTCCCAACTGGAAATTTTAATGGAAAATGACCCCAAAAAAAGACCAGAGTTCCATTCCATAAGCAAGAGCAGGGATGACACCTGGGCAGGAAATATCTCAGTTTTTTTGATGTTTGAGTCATCCAGGTTGTAAACATCACACAAACATTGGCTCACATGTACATCAGGACACAGAGAAAAGTTCTCCTCCTGAACCCTTCTCTCCAGCTCTCTGTCCCAGCTGCAAACACTCTGAGGGGGATGACACAGCAAAAGAAACGTTTTACCAAAAAAAAACCCACCACAGAAATGAGATTTACATATGTTTCCTGGGAAAAATATCAAGTTTTCCCTGTTAAAAAGTGAAGGTGTTGGAAACCAGGGATTTGCCATGGGACTGTCACCTGTACTGGCTGTTCAGGAGAACTCCTGAACCTTCTGTCCCAAAGGGAGGGACACTGTGGATGTTTGACTGAGGGATTTGTGCAGGAGCAAATCCTGGTCAGGGCAGCAACTGGAGCCTCCCCTGAATGCAGCAGTGGGAGAGGAAAGTTTGTGGAATGCAGAATTCCCCTCAGCTTGTTCCCAAGGAGATTGGGAGTGATAAATGAATTTCAGGAAGCCTGGGGGTTCAGCCTGGCTGGGGGAAAAGCTGCTGGTGTCCATCCCAACAGTGCAAAGCCGATTTTCCACTCGCACACCCGACCATAAATCAGCTCTAAATGCACTTGTGCTGACATGCCAAGCTTTCCCTTGGATGTCATTTCGCAGGCACACGCTCCTTGGACCCCAGGTGATTGGGTTTGATGAAGGAACCTCCAAGAGGGGAGTTTTGGTGGATATCAGTGGGAGATCTGTTGGATTAGACACCTCCGACCCAGCCAGCTCCTTGAGTCTGGAAAAACCGTGTTGGAAATCTCTCAAGAGGTTTTTGATTAATGCAAATTGATTTTTATTTTTTTTTTCTTTGTGCAGCAAAGTAAAGCTTTGGTTTCTATTCCCTTCCCCTTGAGGCTTGTTGAGTCTGAGGTTTCTTTGCACAACTTTTCTTTTAGATAGGATCCCATCCCTGTACTCCCAAAGAATTCCAGGCACCAGAACACAACCAAAGACGTGAGAACAAGTCAGGCACTCCAGGCTCCTGTGGGCGGCAGGAAAGGAGAAACTGGGGCAAAAGTTGAACCAGGATTTAATTTTATCTGGATTGATTCATCTGTCCCTAATTAGTGACAGCTTCCCAGGGCATGACGTAAGAATATGCAGAGGTTTTTAAGGAATAACTCTGGGCTAAGATAAAGTGTAGCTGTTCTCACAGAGTTCTTTTTTACGCCAGCAGAGATTTGGGCAGTCAAAGATGAAAAATAGATGAGATTCCACAATCACACATGTTGGAGACTAAAATCTCTTCAAGTACGGATCCTGCCTTCTTGCCAATTTATTGTGGAAAAAACAGTAATTTTTCCATATCCTCTGGTTTAATGTCTATATTTATTTCTACTCCTAAAACTGCACAATTCACGGTGCTGTGCTGAGGGCTGTACAAAAAAAAAAAAAACTGTGTATGATTGTTCTGGAAGTTCCAAAATCAGCTGGAAAAAAGTGGTGATGTTTAATGGCACTTCAACAAAATAAACGAAGCAGTTTGCTAAATTAAAAATCTCTATTTTCTGGCTTTTCATGGCAACAATATGAGACTGAGCCAGAGGCTGATCTTGCTCAGTTTGTGCTGCACTTTCCCAACGTTTCCTGTGCTCCCAGTCACACCTGCAAGTCCAATTCCAAATCTTCCCCCTGTGCTCACACCCTTGGGATCCTTCCAGGTTGATTTTCTGCCCCAGCCAAGCTGGAGATCCAAGCCCTAATTCCCCCCATAAACTGATCCCTGTGGTGCCCTGACCATGTTGTTATAAATGAGAAACAAAAGTCTCAATTTTTTAGCAAAATTTAGATTGCTTTATTTTGTATAGACAGAGCAAAGCAGCACTGGGGAGACACTGCCCACTCCATGCTCCAATCTTAGTTTGCATCTTTTTCTTATAGTGTGGTTTCTTGTGGTTATTAATAATTTTCTTGCTGTCATAATTTTGCCAGGCAAGCAGTGGTGGCTGAAATAAATATTCATGTGAAAGTCTTTAGGAGTTAGTTCCATAGATAGGCATCTGGTCTTGGTAGATAAAACTGCCAGAAATCGGGAAATTCTGGTCTTTGTACATAGGCAGTCATTGATAAAACAAAGGCAGGAATTCTGATTTTGCAAAATCAATCAGACTATTGGAAAGTCTGATTTTACAAACTTGTAGTAGATACAAATTATTTAGAAACATCATATTCATAACAGGGGATTTAAAACAGAATGATTTTCCTCCATCAAGAGTCTATGCTTCACTTCAGACCTTTGTATTTTGGTTATAGAAACCCCAATACTTTCATAATTAACACAAATATTTTATCAATTATCACAATTTCCCTGATCTGAGCAACATGGGAGCTCCTTCCCCTCTTCCTGACGCCCATAAAAGCCCAGAATGTTCCCCAGAGTGGGGAAAATGAGGATTTTGGGTTTCTTTGGGGCGCTGGGGGATGCCGTGCGCGGCCCTCACCCAGGAGCAGGCCACGTTGAGCAGATGGTGCCGGCCTGCAGCTGAGGCCCCAATTACTGCGCTCAAATCCCATCTTTGATTCCTTTCCAGCGTTTATCAGATGGTTCCACTCAAGCTTTGGCAGGGCTGACGTGAGGGGAAGGCCAGGAGAGCACTCCAACAGCAAAAGAGCCCGGCGCAGGACAAGGCCCTGTCCCCAAGGTGTCACCACACTCGAGTGGGGCTGCTCCAGCACTTCAATATTTACTCCTCTGTGTAAAAAAAAAAAAACAAAACCAAGCCCAAAACTCCAGCAGTGCAGCCTGTGCTCCCCCTGCCACATCACGCTGCGAGCAGCCTGCCCAGGCCGTGTAAATCAAAGTTTCTGGGAGGATTGAGAGCATGGGAGTGTTCTCTGCGAGTTCAAAGCCTTCCTTGCCTGGCTTTTGGCTTTGGATGACCCCTGCTCCTAATGCACTCCTCACTTCATTCACCCCTGCCAGTGCCAATGCTCTTATTTATGACTTCAGTAATGGCTTTCTATCAACAGGCCCTGCAAAGCTGCTCCTTGCACAGAACATTCCTCCAAGTAAATCCTGCCCCAGGAATATTCCCAGTCTGAGCTCAGCCCGGGGCCTGCTCGGGGCAGAGGAGAGGACTTTCAAAGGACTCCCACTGAGTTCAGCTGGCTCAGACCCCGAAAGAACACACATCCACACCCTCCAAGCTCTAATAAAGGGCCTCATGGAAGCTCAAAGGAGGAATCCAAACCTCTCCCAAAGACTTGTGCTTGTTTTGCCATCCTTTTGCTGCTGCACATGGACCACAGGGTTTTACCTCTCAGGAGAGATCTCAGAGAATCTGACTGAAAATCCTTCCACAACACTGAGCCTGGGCTCTTTTTTCCTCCCTTAACTTAAAAGCCAGAAAACCATCGAGAAATGCCTGAGCAGGAGAATCAATCACACACAGAGGAACCTTCTGGGTCCCGTGAAACAGCCTGTGCTTTCAGCCTTGGCAGTTTGTTCTTCCTCCTTTTGGGAGGCAGCACAGACATGTTTTCCATTTGGAATATCCCAGGGGTCTTGCAGCTCATGCTGAGCCCTCAGATGTAAACGAGTCACTTTTCCCAGCAGCAATCCCAGCTACAATTGAGAAATGTTGTCTTTTTCTCACCATACCCAGACAGACACTGGGTTCAAGCCACAGGAAAGCAGAGACAGAGGGTCCACCCCAGAGCCAGCCCCACAAATACATCAATCAGAGCATCTTTAGCTCAGTTCTGCTCCATCTCCCTCAGCTGTTCCACAGGCCAGGCACAGCCCTTTATTGGTGTCATTTACTCAGCTGTCCAGTGGAGTTTTTATCCTAAAGCTCAGCAGTGGGGAAATAGGAACCTGCAAATGAACTTGCCTCGGATTGAAACAGGAGAATAAACCAGGGGCTGGGCTGAACAAACACAGCAGGCGCTGGAGGAATGTGCAGTTGATATAAGATCTGGTGGGTGAGCTCAGGGTGCTGGAGTCATAAATCTTGTGGGCTGGAAAGGGGACAGAGCTGAGCTCTGCACCTTGCAGGGAGGGACCGGAGGAGGTTTGGTGTCCCCATGGACAGGGAGGCTTTTCCCCACCCCAGCTCCTGGGGACTGTGGGTTTCCTCCACCTTCTGCAGCTCAGGAAAGCGTCTGGCAGAGGGTCCTGTGAGATCCTGCATGTTCCTGAGGAGCTGCTGAGCCCTGATGCACAAAAAATCCTGCAGAACAAGCCCCAAGGTCTTTGGGCCAGCAATATTTGTCCCAGCTGGGAGAGCCCCAGCTGCTGCTGAGGGCCAAGGCAGGGATGAGACCCAGAGAAGCTGCCTCAGCTCTCGGTGTGTTTGCAAACCACAGTGTCCTCATCTGACCCTGACTCTGCTCTCCTTTCCCTTTACAGGCAAGGAAGGGTGGATCCAGCTCTTGGCTCCTGATCTCCTCCAGCAGCCTGGATGATCTGAGGGACAAGTCAGAGCGTGCTGGCTCTGGGTGCCAGCTGCTGGAGGTGTGAATTCCCCGTGGCTGCGCTGGGCATGGGGCACCCAACAATTTCCTGTCCCCTCCCAGGGCATGGTGGAGGTGCTGACAGCCCCAGGGAACCTCCAGCTCCATGCTGAGCACAGCCAAACCTTCCCCAGCACCAAAATCCCATCTAATTCCAGCAGGCAGGACAGGCTGCACTAACAGGGGGGGTTGTTGCTGCACAACAACAAAAAATCGGTTTGGTTTGGTTATTTTTTAAATATTTTTTATAGAAGATCACACTGATTAAAGCCAGGATTTCAAAAAAAGTGGGTCTTGACACCATCCAGCCTGGGATGGAAGGAGCTTCTTATGGAAGTGTCTCTGCTCCTGGTGGGGATCTGGAACAAGAGGAGCTTTAAGGTCCCTTCCAACCCAAACCAATCCAGAATCTGTGACCTGTGGGCTTTGTTCAGCCACCCCTGGCAGCTGAGAGCCTTGGGAGGGTTTGGACATCAGCTCCTCAGCTCAGGAAGGCAGATCCCATTCCCTGAGGAGCCCCAGGGAGCTGCAGGGTGGACAGAGCAGTGGCCACGGGGTGAGAGCTGGGCCCAGCCCGTCAGGCTGTGCTAAAACATCCCAGATGTTTCATATCCCTGCTCCAAGGAAGGGGACAGAGGAGCTGCACGCAGCACAGCAATATTTTTTTCAATCCATTCCATATGTTTCCTCCATAAGTCAAGATTAAGCAGAAGTGCTGGTTGGAATAAGAATCAGCCAGAGCTGCTCTGGAGGCAGAACAGCCCCAGCACAGGTCCTGACCTGGCTCCAGAATCCTTTTTTTGGGGGGACAAGTGGAATTGTCACCTCTCCTGCTGCTGCTGCTCCTCTGCAGGAAAGATTGGTCAGTCCTGCAGGGTGGGAAATCCTGAATTTTGGCACAGTTGCTGGGAGGATTCGTGTTGTACTCATGACTGAGGTGGCATTCCCAGGAAAAATGAGATGTCCTTCAGATGCCTCAGCCCCAGCCAGGTGTGTGAACATGAAGGTGGCAAAAAACCTCCCAGCTCTGCTGCCTTGAGCTTCCAATTACCACCACTCCCACCAGCACACACAAAATGGGTTTCATTTAAATGAAAAATTAAAAACATGATTTTTTTCTGATTTTTTTATGTTGGTTTTTTTTTTTTCTTCTGATTTTTTTCACTCATTCCCCACTCAGGTTGCTCAGCTCCAGCCACTGCAAAAGCCATCAGTGAGGATGGAAGTCCCTGAGTGGGGAGGAAAACCCAGCATCCAGGAGGGGAAGGAATCTGCTCCCTCCTGAAGGACACACTCAGAAGAATTGTGCCAGCCAAGTGTGCCCAGAAGTCCCCATGGAAATCATTCCACATGTGGGGGATTTTTTAGGCTAAAGTCTAATTTAGTTGCTCTTTGATTTTGGTCCTGTCTCTGTAGCCATTATAGGAATTGTTGAAATGGCTCTGCTAAAAGCCTTTCTTCTTTTCTTTTCCTCTTTTTCTTAAATCATCCTGGAGAAAAAATAAAAATTAAAAAAAAAAAGAAAAAGGGATCGTGTTGCAACACTGGGAGTTCATGAATGGCCATTAGCTCTCCAAAGATCCTGCAACAAAGAGCCATGGGAAGCCTGATGCTTTCCCAGTGCTGGGAACTGACAGCTCTTGAATTTTGCAGAACTGAGGAGAATTCTGCTGTTTGTTAATGAAACCCTTCTGGGCAAGAAGCTCAATTCCTGGGGGGAGATGGGAGCACTGAGGTGGGGTTTGATCATGGAATCATGGAAGAGTTGGAGCTGGGAGCTGGAAGCTTTTTAAGATGGGACAACACTGGTATTAAATGGGATATTTTGAGGCTTTTGAAGGCTGGGGGGTGGCTGCTCCCGCAGAGAAGACCCTGCTAACCTTTTATGTAGCTTAAAACTCCCTGAGCCCAGAACTTCCAGCTGCTGTGGAATCTCTTGCCCAGCATCCAGCAAACCCTGTGAAGGGAAAGGCTGGGACACAGGACTGGTATCTCAGGGCAGCTCCACTTGGAGCTCAGCTTATCCCAGTCCCAGCCATCCTCAGGATAAACCCAGTCTGCAGCCTGGCCTTGAACTGCTGTTGGCAGGACACATTTTTTAGGCTCAGCCTAAGAGCAATTTACTCTGCTTGTGGAAAAGCATCAGGATCCCAATCAGCTGTGCTCCAGGTGGCTGTGACAGCACAAAAAACCTGATTTGGGGACACCTGGAGGCCACATCTCCAGTGCAATTCTCGCTGCTACTCACTGGGATTGGGAAATCAAATCATTTAATTGCCCCATTATTTAAAGTGGTTGAGCAGAGCCCGAGTTGAGGCTGCATTTTCCATCCCCTGACAATCCTGGTGAGTGCTTCTGCAGCTCTCAGCTCTTGGTTTGGTCACAAACTCCACAATTATTGGCCTCTCAACCACACTGTCGATCTCCAGGGTTAATCTGGCTGAAAATCTTCGGGCTCCACGAAGAACAAACAGTGGCATGTAGAGAAAAGCAGGGTCTGGAGTGTTTGGGTATAAAATTGCTTCTGCCACAATTGATTCTCCTGCAGAGGAGGCTGATTCAGCCAGGCAGGAGCTGCTGGGGGATGCTCAGCACTGCAAAAAGCAGTTTTTTTGAATGGTGGCTCTCTGATCAGGTGAACTAAACAAAAGGAAATAAAGTAAGACACTAATTGAGATGTAATTAAATTGATATTAATTCCTAAAAGAGTCAGAAGGAGAAAATCAGAGTTTTTTGGTCCTGGTAGAAGAGCTGATTTCCAATTGCTCTCCTGACCAGAGGAAAAATGAGGAATTCTGTGTCTTTTCAACTCCTCTGTTCAGCTGGCCTTGGTGCCTCTTTCTCTTTGAGAAATGCTCCATCCCATGAACATGGAAGCAGCAGCAGGAAGAGGCTGGCACTGCACATCTGGAATAAAACTCCCTGAGCTCTGTGGAGGTGGTGGGACTGCAAAGCCTTAATGAGAATCCCAAGCTTTCCAAAAGTGCCTGGGAAAGAGGGGCAGAGTGGTTTTCCTGCAGAGCTCAGAGCGTGGCATGACTCAGTGTGTGCTGGATTTTGTGCTGAGATGTCTTTGTGCCCTTAATGATTCCTCCATCCACAGAGAAGGGCTGAGTGTGCTTTAGGTGTGAGTCACAATTCCAGCCCTTCCAAGGATGGGAAAAAGAAGGAAAAAGAAGGAAAAAGAAGCAAAGGGTCTTTGTTGTGCCTGGGGATGAGCAACCCTCTAACTTTCATCTCAAGGCTATCATCAAAGGCAGCTGGGACCCTCCCAGTGCCACACCACGCTCTGCCACAAGGCCAGGCTTATTTTGGGAGCTGTGTCTGGCTTTGCAAGGCCATGATTCCCTCTCCCTTTCCCTGTCAGCATCCCAGGCTTCTCCTAGCCCGGGACCATCCCAGTCCCTTGGATGACAACTCATTTCAAAGGCAGACAAGGCTTCCCACAGCTATTGTCCTGTGGCTGTCTGCATATTTGAGCCCTTCCCTGTTCCTGCTCCCACTGGAAGCTCTGAACTTCAGCTGAAGGCACACAAATTCAACTTTGAACTAAATAAAAGACACCCCACTCCCCTCTCCCCGTCCAACCTTTACTGAAATGCTCTTTAAAAACAAATCTTGATATATTCTAAACTCAAAACCATCTGGGTTTCCAAGCCTCAGGAAATTACAACTCCCATTCTGGAAATAAAATACATGTTTGTCCATAGATTGTATTAATTAAACCCTATAATATGGAGAGAGGCCAAGGAAATGCTTTCCTGCTGGCTGGCAGATTTGCATAGCAATTTATTAACTTACCAATTGTTTTTAATATTATTATTATTGTCATTATCATCATCATCTTGTCTTTCATGTTCACTGTGACAGACAGAGTGTTCTGTGCTGATCAAGAGACAGAAGTAACTGGTTTCAAAGTGATCTAATTATTATTTATCTGCCCTGTTTCCCACTGGGGAATCTCAAATCCTTGTAGGTGTGCTGATTTATTGATTGTAGGATGTGAGTTTAACAAGGGAAAGGTTTAGGATTGAGTGATTAGCCTGGTAATTTATAAAAAAATTATTAAAAATGTATAAAAACAAGCATTGGCTGCCTGAAGGTGACAGCTCTGCCCTCCAGGGCTCTGGTTGTTTCCCCCTACTCCTGTCCCATGGATAATTTCCCATCTGTGAAGCAGGACTGGGGAATTCCCTCATGGATAAAACCTGCCCAGTGCCACCAGCCCTGCTCCTGAGCCGTGCTCCTGCAGCTCCCAGCCCAGCAGCATGGTAGGAAATGCCACATCAGAGACATTCCAGCCACTGGGCAAAAATGCTCTGGGGTTGGGAAAAGTGCAGAGCTCAGTTGTTCTTGGTGGGGTTTGCATTTTTTCCTGCTGAGGTGAAGGGCACGGAAAAACCACGGTGCTCTCTGTGGTCGGAGTTATTCCCAAAAACTGGAGCAGTTTCTGGATTTAACAGAAAATCTGAGCTCAGGGAAGGTGGGCTCAGCTCCCCCAGCCATAAACCCCACAGCAGAGGGTGCAGGAGCTCCTGGGGCTGCCCTGCCCATCTCTGACCCTTCCTCAGAGCAGAGGAGCCCGAGCAGCCTCGGCAGCAGGAATTATTTGCAAAGACAAGGCTTGAACTTGTGGATTCTGAGCAGAGGCCAAGTTGTCTCAGACTTCAATCCTTGCCTTCATTCCCCACTGGTGTCAGCCCATCCTAAGTTGGAGAAGTCGCTGCCAAAGGAAATCTGGACACAGATTTTGAATTTCAAACCCTGGAGCTGGCCACAGTTGTATCAAGAATGATGAAAAAAAATCTAGGGAAGATTTTCACGGCCAATTTTTTTCTGCCTGGATGCAGCTGATGGCATTCAGGTGCTCCAACACCAACACTGATTTTGTGAGGTATTTTTATTTATTTTGCTGTGCCTACTCCATGGAGAAAAGGACAATAATTACCCAGGTAGAGCACGTAGCAAATCCAACTTCTCATCCTCATCCAAGGGGCATCAAAACAAGGATTGGAGCAGAAGCAGCTGCGAGCTGGACGTGCAGTGCCCATGCTGGTGTTTTTAGGGAAGGAGGATTTCAGGAGGCTGCCAGGAAACGTGGCAGTGTGCAGCTGTCCCCACCCTGCCACGGGAGCAGCCCCAGCTGGCCACAGCGTGCTCAGTGCCCGGCACTGGGGATGGGAACGTGGCTGGCATCCCTCCCCACAGCTCAGCCTGCCCTCAGCCAGCCCTCCCCTCCCTCAGCACCATCCCTTCCCTGCAATCCCCAGCCTGTTCCATGCTGGGATCTCCCTCCTCTCCCCGAGCACGAGACAAAACATCGCCTCTCGTCCCTTGTTCCAATAAATGTCAGCTCCTCTGATCAGCCTCTGTGTACAAGCATGCAGCCAGCAGGAGAAAATCAAACATCAAAAGGAAGGAAAAGGCCTGAACAGGATATTGCCATCAATAGGAGTTCTGGGGATGGAGATGAAATGGAAAATTGAGGCTCAATCCGGCTGAGAGACGTTAAAGACTCCCTTAACCCTTGAGCTGACGTGAAAGGGAGGAGAGCTGGGGAAAGCTCAGGGTTGCTTCTTGTTCTACAGGCACCTGGGCTGTGATTTTTTCAGGAATTGGAGGGAATTTGGCACTTAAATTCCTTGGAAATTCCCAAGGATCCTTGAGTTGCTGCCACAGATCCAACATGGCACTGGGGAGAAAACAAATTTCCTTCACTTTTCTCTCCCCATGATTTTTCCATTGTTCTTTTCCTGGTGGAAAGAGCTCTTTGTTGCAGTGATGAGGGGGGAAAAAAATAAAGGATAATAAAGGAGAAAGGCAGCAAAGGCAGAGGATGAAATTTTCTGCCAGAATTTCTACTTTGAAATAAAGAAGTCGCTGATGAAGAATTCCTGGCAGCTTTAATGTCACAACCTCTGACCCCTGGCCACGTCAGCCAAAAGGCTCCTGCAGACAGCCCGGCCTATTCCCAGCTCTGTGCTCTAGGTCAGGATTAATCCACCCTTGGCTGGGCAATCAGAGCCCAAACCCAGTCCTGGGGATCAGCAATCCCACCCCATTCCCACTGAAGTGGCCTCCCCACAACCCCCAGCTGCCACCTGAAATGCACATGAGGCTCAGATTTATCCTTAGAAAACTCCATTGATTTTCCCAACATCTCTTTTTTGTTTATTTTAAGGAATAATCAGCCGTCGAGTTTGCATTAAGGACTGTCTCTTCTGGCACATTTTTATCTGACAGAACAAAGGGATTTATTTCTGCACTGAAGAAACAGAAAAAGAACTCGTAAAGGCGACTGTAATTCCATCTATTTGAAGTTGTTTCGAGCTCTGCAGCAGCCCCAGATAACTCCAGGAGTTGTGAGTGTGGAAGGGACTTTTATCTCGCTGCCTGGAAAAGCATCTCCTTGACTTTATCCGGGATTTCTCAACATGAGGCTCTTGTTTAATACAGGAAGCAACATCACAGAATTATCAATGTTGGAAAAGACATCTGAGACCACAGAGTCCAAACCCCCAGGTCCAAATTCTCCCCAGGATTTGGGATGAAAACGTGGCTGGCTGGTGAGGGACCCAGAACAGATCCATCCATGGGACAGATTTGGGACAGACACAAACCCGGTTGTTTTGCTGGCTCTGGACATTCCCAGCCCTCCTGGCAACCTCAGCATGGAGAAAGGGGAATAAAAGAAGAGAAGAAAGAGGAATAAGTCTGTGCTGGAGCAGGGCAGGGTGAGCAGGTCCTGTCCTGACCCAGACACACATTCCCACCAGGAGCTGGCTCTGGCTGTCCCTCGCTCCGGCCGCTCGGACCGTGCCAGTTTTTAACCAGCACCACTTGCTTGGCCTGAGCTGACCCCACCAGTACCTGGAAGCAATGAAACAGAGAAGCCACAGAGGCCAAGGGGTTTTTATTTAACAGGTTTGAGCAGCAGGGAAAAGGAAATGTGGATCCTCACCCCGAGATTCCTAAGGGAGTGCAGGAACCCAACCCTGTCCCTTGCTGCACCCCCAGCTCCCTTCAGGCTTTGTGCTCCTTCTTTTCAGGTGTTCCCCTGCCATTGCTTCCCCTCTTTGTTGAGTTATTCCCTGCTGCAGCAGGATTAGGACAGAGTTGATGAGCTGCAGGTTTTCCTCAAGCACAAAATCCCATCCGTGCCTTGCTGCGGTGCTGGGCGTTAACAGGCACTGGGATTGCACTGGGATTGCACTGGGATTGCACTGGGAATTTGGTAGGAGGGGGCTGGGGGAGCATTCCCAGTCCTCCTCTGCCTTTTAGGATGGCAGCCACACGTCCCAAAGGCAGTGACACGGGACATATGGAGCTTTAGGTTCCACCAGACATTTCCCAAAAGCTCTGGAAGGCATTCCTGTGCTGCGAGTAATGTGCTGGAACGGAGCCAGGCTCGGGGATGTTTCTCTAAACACGTCATCCCTCTGCTCTCCCACCTCTGAAGGATGTGGTGTTTCCCTCTCCTGCTGTGGAGAGCTTGGATGTCACTTCAGATTTCACTGAGCCATTAAAGGCCAATTTTTCATTTTTATCCAACCTTCAGGTTCAGCACAGTTCCATGTCAGAAAAGCTCTGCAGCTTTTTTGTATCGTTGGTGCCTTGAGGAGATGATTTCCTAGAAAAAGCCTTGGATTTCTCCAGCTATGCAAACATTCCCAGGACATCCTGTGTGTGGATGTGATTAAACAGAGCACACACACACCCATTGCACTGGAGCAATTCTGCTTTTGTTTGTTGGAATTGTCACTCGAGAGAGGTGACATTTCCTCCTTGCAACCGAAATAGCTGAGTGCTTAAAAATGGGCATTGAACTCCTAATGGCATTCAGAGCAGGCTGGAGTTACATCTAGGGCTGGATCCAGATACCTCCAATTTTATTCTGTATGCTAATTCGAGTCTGGGGCTTATTAATTGAGGGAACAAGGGGAAAAAAATAGGTGCAGTTTCCACAGACAAGGAGAATTGTCCTTCAAGTTGAATTTGTTGTGAGAATCCCTCTCTGCATAATTTCCAGCTCTTCTCAACAGAGCTGGGGCGTCCTTCCCTGTGTCCTGGTGGGAAGCAGCTGTAAATCCACCCTGCTCCTGGGATGATTGCAAAACTTCCATGAAACCTGACTCACAGTCTAAAAATGTGCCTGTGGAATGGTGCTTGCATCACGTAGGTGCTGCAAAGCCACCAGAAATGCAGGAATCTGCCCATCCACACTCCTTCCTGCCACGCATCTCCTCCTCCAAGGGATTGGGAAACGCTGGAAGGGATCTCCAGGAATCTGCAGGCTCTGCTTCCTCCCTGGCTCAGCAGGATTTGGGATCCAAGGGCTCAGTTCCAGCTCTTGAGCTCCTTCCTGCAGTGGAGGAGAATGAGGGAGAAGGGAAGGAGAGGAGAAACATGGTTTGTGGCAGCTCAGCCCTCACTTCCAGGGAGCAGGGAGAGGAAAGCTGGTGGATAACTGATAGGAGAGTAAAGGGGAATTCCTGGATGCCAAGGAAAATACAGGGGGGAAAAAAAGTGGATTCTGCAAGAAATAATACCCAGTGGAATGATGTCTTGGGTTTTAGCTTTTATGTTTTTGAGAAGCTCTGCTGCTTGGTGTGTAACTCTGAAACATTGTTAGGTGTTAGCAAGGTGTCAGTTAGCTGTTAGTGAGTTCTCTTCACAGGGCTGGACAAAACAATTCCTTTCTAGTTAGAGAATCAAGGACAACTGATGCCCAAAAATCAGAAACCACAGTGAGGGAAAAGGGGCTGAGATTTCATAGCCTGGGGCTGTGGTTGGATAATTGACCCCAAGATGAACCAAAATCTATAAAAATATAAAGATTTGTGACCAGAATCCACCTTGGATTTTGATTTGGATAATTGAGCCCTAGATGAACCAAAACTGATAAAAGTGTAAAGATTTGTGACCAGAATCCACCTTGGATTTGATTTGGATAATTGACCCCAAGACGAACCAAAATTGATAAAAGTGATTTGAGTGTAGCCCCAGCCAGGCTCTTGCACTGCCCAAGGTGAATCCTTTCAATAAATCCCAGTTTTATTCCTTTTGCTCTGTCTGCTCTCTGTTTCAGCTCAGCCTTTCCAGGCAGCAGAAATGCAGCCAGCTGCTTTCCAGGGATGGGCACCCTGCATGGGGATGTCCTGGTGTTCCTGCATTCCATCCCTGGGCACCACACTGCCCGTGGCAATGTGAGCATGGCACAGCCAGCTCCAGTTTCTCCCATTTTATCCAGTCTTGGAGCCATCCTGCAGTATTTCCCAGCTCCTTCTTGATGTGCAACCAATAGTGAGGGAAAATAAAGGAAAAGTGAGGAAGGAGGGGGGAAAAAAAAAAGTAAAACACCATTTTCTGTGACCCTGTGGCTTCTGCCTTCAAAAAATCCATCCATAAGGATCAGGTCTTTGAGTGAGTGACACTTTAATTTGGGTTGTATTAAACCAGCATGTTTTCCATGGACAGCACAGAAAGGGAAGGAGAGGCTCCCAAAAACCTCTTCAGCTCCCAACATGTGCCCCAGATGCCATCACACCTGTGACAGGCAGGCCAGGGGACTGAAAAGGGGGCAGGAGGGCTCAGCTAATTGGAACCATGGTTTTATGATAACCAAATGTCCCACGTCTTGTGCACGTCCTCGAGATGGCAACGCAGGCTGAAAAAAAAAAAAAATAAAAAAGAGAAATAATAATAAAGCTCTGTCCGAGATCAAAGGAGCTCCTGGAAAGAAGAGCCCAGTTGTCCCTTGAGTGCATCTGGGCTGCAGACAGCCTCTGGAAAAGCCTTTTCCTCCATCCAGGAGGCTGAGGAATGCTGTCTGGGGGCTTGGAGGAGCTCTGTGTGGAGGGAGCTGAGGCACCTCAGCGTGGCTTTTGTCACCCTCACCTGTCCTGCTGTGGCAGTGGGGTCCTGTCCTCTGGGATTTTCAGCAGCTGACAGAGCTGGTGATGTGGTACTTGGGATGCTGATGGGTCTGGAGTGGGATAAAATGGACATTTGGGGAGTGGGATAAAATGGAAATTGGAGAGTGGGATAGTGGAAAGATTAGGGAGTGGGATCAAATGGATAAAATGGACAGTTGGATAAAAGTGACAACTGGGATATAGTGAAAAATGAGGGAATGGGATATAATGGACAATTGGACAGTTGAGAAGTGTGATATAATGGATAATTGGGCAGTGGGAAAAATTGACAATTGGGCAGTGGGATAAAAGGGATAATTGGGCAGTAGGATAAATAGATAATTGGGAAATGGGATAAAACAGACAATTGGGAATGGGGTAAAACAGACAATTGGGAATAGGATAAATGGATAATTGGGCAGTGGGATAAAAGTGATCACTGGGGGGAGGGACAGCCAGGGTGGCCCTGGTGTTGGAAACCACAGCTCCCTGTCCCTGCTGGGATCCTCTGAGGGGAGCAGCCTGCTCCAAACTAATCCCTGTCAGGAACAACGTGCTCCTTGAAAGCTCCTTGGCAGGAACATTCCTTCATGGAAGTCCTGGGAGGCAGCTCTGCCCACACCTGCTCCCAGCCTGGATCCTCTCCAGCAGAGCTGGGGGCAGCCAAGCTTTCCTTGAAGAGAAGGAGGTGCTGTCCACACGAATCAGGATCATCCCAGCCCTGCTCAAGGCAGATGTTCCTCCTGGGATGGCCCTGACATGTTCCAGTGCAGAACATCTGCTCCTCCTGCAGCTGCTGCCGGGGCCACCCTCACCCTGCTGCTCACAGCAGCTCCAAGGGTCCAGGAGCCACCCAAAAATGGCTTTACCTCTTAAAAAAGGAGATATTTCCCTTTGTTTTTAAGCTATCAGTGCTCTGCAGGAAGGGAGATGGCAGTGCCTGAGGATCAGGTGGTCTGAAGGAACCCTTAAAGGATTTTAACTGACAGGGATTTGGGCAGGATGGGATGTTGGGGAGCAATCCTCTCTGTAAAGGTGCCCAGAGCAGCTGTGGCTGCCCCTGGATCCCTGGAAGTGTCCAAGGCCAGGCTGGGGTTTGGAGCAGTTTGGGACAGGGAAAGGGGTCCCTGCCCAGGGGTCAGGTTGGAGCTGGATGATCTTTAAGGTCCCTCCCAACCCAAACCATTCTGGGCTCCCACGAACTTTGCTGTGCCCAAAAGGGATCGAGCTGATTTCTCCCCAAAAAAAGCAAAAGGTCACCAGTGTGCCCTAAACCACAGCCCAGACTGAGCCCTCATCCCCTGAGGAAAAGGAGCAGCCCTTTTCCTCATCACAGGCTGAATCCTGACACGAGAGAAATTAAAAATAACATGTACATGATTACTGGAAATTAAAAACAGAAAATTGAGGGGAAAGGAGAGGCTTGTTCCTCCAAATTTGTCCTGGATTTGGCCCTGCTCTGGCAGCCTCCAAGGATGCCTCTGTCCCTTGCTCATGAAGATCTTTCTGAGGAAAATGGGAAAGTTTGGATGGCTTTGGAATGCATCTGATTGCACCAGATGGTAAATATATATATTTCCAGTCTCCTGGGAGGCTGCCCTGTGAATCACCTATCAGGGTTTTATTGCTTTTCTCCTGCATCCCCTGGCAAATTTCTGAGTGCAAAAACTCAGTTTTGTTTGCATTTATAATGAGGCTTTTGGAAACATCTGCCAGCAGCTCGGCTTCCCAGGCAGACAGAAACCCCATGTTCCTTTCTGTGAAATTCAAATGACAGACCATCCTCTCCTCCTTCCACGAGCACAAACTGGGGAATGGCCTCTAGAAATCCAGAGTAACTGGAAGCAGAGCCTGCTCCTATGCAAGCATTGCTGTGAATACAGAACATGGCCAAAAAAAAATCCTTTATTAAACGCACAGCACCGAGCGCAGAGTTCAGCGAAACTTTTATGAGATATTGGAAAATTCAAGTCCAGCCCTCGCGTTTCATCAGCTGCAGCTCAGCACAGATGGACAGGACCCAGATGGCAACCTCAGCTCTGGAATTTGCTCCAGAGGGAAGGGCAGGGGGTGCAGGGCTGGCTTTGAAGCCGTGGGAGGACGGTGCCACATGGACACATCTGCACGTGGCCGAGCCACGACCCCAGCCCCGGTGCCACGGCAGGGACAGGGCAGGGCAGTGCCATGGAACAGCTGAGCCAGCAGCAGGGAGTGCCCAGGGCTGGGGAAGGGCTGCTCTGGGAGCCAGAGAGACTTAATTGATAAGGTTTGCCTCCAAAAGGAATTTTACCATTGGTGTGAGACTGAGAAGAGAAGGAGGAGATAAGCAAGAAAAAACCTGCAGCTGGGAAAAGGATTTTTGGAAAAGGATTTTTAGAAAAGTTTTGTGAAAACCAGAGGTGGAGATGGTTTTTCACCAATGAACGTTGTGGTGATTTATTGTAACCAATGAACAAAGTGCAAACTTTGCAGAGTGTGTAAAAGACAGCATGCTGTTGTGGTAAATGGAATTTAGCTTTCTGAAATGTGGTGTGTCCTTTTGCACCCCAATAGAAATACAGGAACACCCTCTGGGATTTGTGATGCCACTGTGGGATGGGGAATGGCACCAATGGAGGTGTCACCAGACCCAGAAGTGCTTTGAGGATGGAGTTTGAAGCGGGAGAAAGCTCTGGGAGAGTGGGCTGAGCCCTTCCCTAAAATCAGGCAGTGTTTCTTTCAGCAGGTGTTAAAGGTGATGAAGCAGCTTCAGCAAGAGCCCTTGTGGGTCTGAGGCTGAGTTTTGCCTCCTTCCCAATGTGCTGCTGCTCTGAATGAGGGAATCAAGGCCTCCCTGGTGCCTTCCACATTCCCTTGGGAGATTCCCTTCCAGGTGCCAGGTTTGGGATGAGGAACATTCTCTGAGTGTGCCTCACCTTCATCACATCCTGGAGAGCCAGGGGAACCAGCATGTGAGGAGGGGGAGGAAGAGGAGAGCTCTGAACTCCTAATTCCTCACTCCTCATCCCCTGCTGGGTCTGGCTTGGTAAATTTGGGACAAGGCTGCACAGAGGGACACCTGAAATGAGCCCTCACAGAGCCCCAGAGCAGAGGGTTTGGGGATGGCAAGGTGCAGTGTCAAAGGCTGTTGGAGAAACCACAAGAGGGGGAACAAACAGATTCCACCAGGCAGTGTTTGCTCACTGCTGTTCAACCTTTAACCCTGGGTGCAGCTCATGTAATCTCTGGAGGCTTTTCCATCCCTTTTCCAGGGAAAGTGAGTGCAGCACAGCTGGGTGGGCTCCATCCCACCCTGCCCTGGATTCCCAGCTCCCTTCCCTGAGCAGGGACCCTCAGAGAGCCCCGTGCTTGTGTTTCACAGACATATGTTTTTAAAGGGAGCAGATGTTGAGAATGCTGTCTGCCAATTCTCTCTGGTTTAACCACTGCTCTGGGAGCTTTCCCCTTATTTATTAGCTTGGAAAAGCAGGAGCATGGTATCAGCCTTCATGGAGATGCATTTTATTGATCCCACTTTTTCCTCCTCCTCCTCCTCCACTACACAAGAGTTTCTCCTTTCCCTGGCATCACCATGGGCACTCAGATCTGGGCACTGAGGGAAAATCTGCACCCTCCCATCTCCCCCCTCTGCTCCCCATCTCACATTTTGGCAGGGCTCTAACAGAGAAGGAGAGAGGCATTTTTATTGCACACACAGCTCTGTGTATCCTTTCCCCAGCATTTGTTTTTCCTAGATATACATGTGTTTATCCCCAGCCATTTCTGCAGGCAGAGATGTTAATTTGGCATCCAGCGTGGAAAGTCTGAGGCATCTGATCAGAATCAGCACAAGCTTCTGGGAGCTGCTTGCCAGCTGAGAGAAAGAAAAGGCCAATATTAAAAAGAAGCCTTTCCTTAATCAACATAAGCACTGCAAACATAAACATTTAAAAACTCTATTAACTGCATTCAGAAAGTCCTGGTGAATCAGTAAAGTGTGGGGGTGAAGGAGTCAAGCAGAGGCAATGAAACACCAACTTTGTGCTGTTTTCTTCGAGTGCCCTGACAGATCCAAGCTTTAAAAATCCACATCCCACCCTCCATGGCTGATTTTCTTAGGTGCAAATTCCAGTTTTTGCTTTGGGGATGACCCACAGTCCCTCAGAGTGCTGGGGCTGGGGCTGCAGATGCTGCAGGAGCTGCAGTTCTGTGCCCTGAGGCAAAGGATGTCCCCAGCACTCTTCAACAATTCCTGTCCAGGACAGAGGTGGAATCCCCTGAGCCAGCCCTTCCTGCACTTCTCCTTCAGGTTCATCCTAAACCAGTTGGGCCAGATGGGGAATCTCACATCTGGTCTGGTTTAAATTGGATATTGGGAAGAAATTTAATAAATTGGAAATTCTTCCCAATATCCAATACCCCTGGAGCAGCCAGGGACTGTGGAAGGTGTCCCTGCCCATGGCAAGGGGTGAAATGGGGTAAATTTTAAGGTCCTTTCCATCCCAAACCAGTCTGGGATCTCATGATCCCAGTCCACCCTCACTCCCACTGGTTTTAGGAGCAAATGAGGCAGAAACTCTGGATTCAAAAACTCTGGAGTCAGAAACTCTGGAGTCAGGAATTCTGGAGTCAGGAACTCTGGATTCAGGCACTCCCCCTCCTGCTGAGGAGAGGTTGGTGACCCTGTGAGCTCTTCCTTTGTTTAATCCTCTGGATTTTTTTCCCCTCCCAAACTCAGGTTTGGCACCTCCAGAGAGCTGCAGGTGCAAAGTGCAGAGGAAGCCAGGCTGGGAAAAGACCATGATCTTTATTTACAGAGGGGATTGGGGTGTCTCAGGGAGGACTGTCCTGATCATGCAAAAAGCAAATCCTCCCCAAATCCCCCTCCAACGCTCCAGGGACATCCAGAACCCTCCTGGAGCAAGCCCTGCCTGTCCCCAGTCCCCCCCCAGCACGGTGCCCTCCCTGCAGGGCTGTGTCAAAAAAGCCACCTTCATTTTCCTGACGTGCTTTTCCTGCTCCCAGGGCTGAATTAACACCAAAGGGGGCCCGGATTCCTCTGTAATTAAGAGCCTCTGTTCCACATCAGGTTGTCCCTGAAGATCCTCCTGTCCCAGGAGAACTTGCCTGGGGTTTCTCCTTCTCCTCCTCCAACCCCACCATCCCAAACTTTCTTTTTTTCTTTTTCTCCTTGGCCAGTTCCCCTGGGGTGCAGCCTCCCCTCCCTGCTGTGCTGATGGATTTTCATGCCACAGAGCTGATGGATTTTCTCCCACCACTTCCCCTGCTCCCTGAAGCGAGGAGGGTGCACATGGTTTTCATGAATGAGAAAGCAATTGGAAGCCATGCAAACAAAAATAGCAGCACCAACCGAATCTAACAGGACAAATCATGCCTGGGAAGGGTCAGAAAATCCTTGTTTTCTCTGTTCCCATGCAAGCTTTATTTCTTTCATGTCCTTCCATTTTCCAGCTACCAAACTTTGAGGAATTTCAAGGAAGCGTCGCCCCGAGAAGGGAACAACGTCTGCACAGAGCTCATTTGGGAGGATGTGCTTTTACATCCGTGTGATTCTGCAGGTTGTGCTGGGATTAGGGCTTGTCTGCTCCACTTAAGCTCCAGCCCATGTTCCTGGCTCCCTTGGAGGCACCAGCCCATGGCAGAGCCAGCTCCAGGAGCTTGACCTCCTCCTGAACCTCGGGGCTGTTCTCTCCTCTGCCCAGCTGCGTGCAGAGCATCCTGGCCAGAGCATCCTGGCCCTTCAGGGTGGAAAATGTGTCAGCCTGCAGGGGACTGTGCCAGCTGTGTCCCCACAGCCCTTCCAGCCTCCTCCTGCTGCTGCCTGGCTCCACCAGCTCCCCTTTGGGATCATCCTTTGGGATTTGGGAGCAGCTTCCCCACAACGCAGCAGAACTTTTCTTTTTTTCCTTTTCTTCCCGTCTCCAGAACTGCTGGATGTTTTAGTGGTATTTTCACCCCTCTCCCCTGGTTTGGGGTGGTTCTTGTCCCTCCCCTGAGGATTGCTGGCTGGGGTCCAGCTTGGGCTGGAGATCGACCCAGCAAGTCCCAGCTCAAACCAGTGAGAGCAACCCCAGCCTAAGGCACTTCATGCTGATATTTCAAACTCCAGCACTGAGGGTCTGCACGAAGCTGTAACTGAATTTCACAGCGACCTCAGCTTTGTCCCTGGGGTCACCAGCACTCTCAGGGCATCCCAAACCTCAGCAGGCAAACCCCAGCATGGAACTCCCTCCTGGAAGGTCAGGGACAGCCTCAGCACTCCCAGGCCACTTCCCTGTTTGTTCTGTGCTTGCTGCTCAAAGGGAGATCTCTGCCTGAAGTGCTTCTTGCACTAACCCCATTAACGAGCCTTTTAATTAGTGTCCTCTTTCTTTGCTAAGTAATTGCTGCAGCGTGAGATCCACTTGGGAGATGCAAATGAGCTGGAAGGAGGAGGATGCTGGAGGAGCTGAGTGCTGCTGTTAATTCCTTCTGACAGCCTTGGGAGGAGCAGGACAGGCAGGAACCTGCTGGGTTTGGAGACTTTTCCTTCCCCACACCTGCCCCCAGTGCCAGCAGGACCTGGGCAGATGCCACCCACCACCAGTGGCCACTGGTGCTGCAAATTCATCCCAGTCAGAGTGCAGAAAGGGTTTGGGTTTAAAATTAATTCTGCAGAGAATCCAGGGGCTGGGACAGGGAGAGGTCTCCAAGTTGGAATCACTGGGTTGAGCATCCTGGTGTTGTTAAATCCTGATGAAATTCCCAGGGAAAAGAAGGAAGAAGGGTCTGGAACCCCACAGGTAGAAAAGGCTTTGTGATATTGCAGCTTGGCTGAGCTCTGTGATGCACAGTGATGCACAGTGATGCACAGTGCTGCTCCCAGCACCACCAGCAGCGTCTTCCCTGCCAATCCAGCAGGTTTTCCATGAATTCACCTCTCACTCCTCTCCTGGAGCTGCACCCACGTGTGCCTCAGCTCTGCTGCTGCTGCCTCTCATCTCTGCAGCCTGAGCAGAGCTCACAAGCGATGCTTTGTGCCAGAGCTGGAAAAATATGAAAGCCCCTTGCTCTGCCACACAAAAGGAAAAAGCCTCACCTCACCTCCCGTGTTTTTCCTGGAAGTGGCAGTGCCTTTAGTGCAGCCAATAATTGGAATCACTTCTCCCCCCTGTTTGCCTTGGCCCTGGCAGCTCACATGCAGCAGGCCAACACAAACCTGTGTGCATCACAGAAATTCCAGGCACAGCCTCCCCCACGGGCTCAGGGTGGGGAATGACTCCCAAAACCCCAAAATCCCAAAATCCCAAAATCCCAAATCCCAAATCCACAGCCTGGCTCTGCTCCGTGGTTCTGAGGATCCAGGACACCCCCAGCCAATCCTGCTCCATCCAAAAGCTGGGATATTCCTGCCAGGGACTCACCTCCAGGAAACCCCTCAGCTGTGACATCAGGGGTTGGAAAATCAGGATTGGGGTTTGGGTTTGGGGGATTTTCTGCTGGGAAGCAGCCAAGGCTGGGGAGCTCTGTCAGGGATGATCCAGCCCCCAGAAAATCCAGCTCCTGCTCCCTGCCTGGTACTGCTGCTGCTAATTCATTTATTTTATTGTCTCTTCCCCTTTGTGTGGAGTTTGGGATGCCCAGAGCCAGGAATTCCCTCAGGATTGCACTTGGGAGTGAAGGAGCCATGGGAACTCTCTGGTGCTGGTGCTGGGGAGGAGGAGCAGCAGCCAGAGCCCAGTTTGGCACCAGAACTGAACTGGGATCCAAAGGGAAGGGCTGAGAGGGATGCTCGTGGTCCAGAGGGGTGTCCCTGAATTCCTGCTGGGATATGGAACAAGGAACTTCATTTCTGAAACTGGGATGGAGGCAGATCCTTTCTCCCCTCTGACATGGCAGAAATCTTTGCCAAGCACTGGAAAACATCCTGTCCTGGGCAAGGTGGGTGCTGGACCACAAATCCAGGTGATTAAATAGATATTTATTTTTATATTCCATGAAATTCATAAATCAGCATTTATTGAGGATTTGCTGGGCTGTAGGTACAGCCCCCTTTACAGATTTCTGCATTTCAGCAGGTATGGTTTCAATAATTGGCTAATATTTTTAAGAAATCTATAAAACCTCTGCTATTAAATGCAGTCCTTGGTTTATTTGAAGGCATTCATAAAGCAGATGTCTTTAATGCCTGAAGAAAAAATAATCTATGAGGCATCTCTTCTTAAACTTGAACCCAAGATGTATAAAATCATAATGACAATTATTGTCTGTCATCAAGCACATGCTAATGAAACAGAGAAATGTCATTTGTAACTTTATAAAAACATTGTTGAAGACAAATGAGGGAATTTCCAGTTTGAGATTTCACCAGACAAACGTGTTTAGGTGTTTGTGAGCAGATTTACAGACAAACTGGTGGATTTTTCAAGAAACTGTGCAGCTGTGGGCTCAGCCCCACTCCTGATCCCTGATTATACTCCTAAAATTGGGAAAGCTCCTGTCACAGCCTGGATTTGTGCAGAAATTCACAATTCATCCCTGGCTGATTTCTTTACAGAGACACCAACATCACCTTTCTGCCAGCCAGGAAATTATTGTCCAAATTCTTGCTGGAGAAGAACCACGTGTTTTTCAGATGATTTTTTTGTCTGAGAATGCAATCAGCTGAGGTCAGTCCTGCTCTGAGAGACCTGAGCAAAGCTCCTAAATATTCCTCAGAGAGTTCTTTTCCTATCAAAGGGAAGAACTCAGCCCTGGCTGTGTGCACATCCCTAATGATCTCCCCAGCACCTGATCCTCCTGCAAAACACATCCACAGGAAATAAAAAAGGGAAAATAAACCATGCAGGGAGTGCAATCAAACTTTGGGAATGATTCCCTAGGGATAAAGCACCCAGAAATTTTGGAGAATTGAAATCCAGACTGGAGGAGATGCTTTGCTCAGAGCAGGGATCCCAGTGGGGTTTTGGACAAGAAACTCAGTTTGTCCCAGTTCAGCTTCCAGTGATCCCAGTTTGGCTCCCAGTGATCCCAGTTCAGCTTCCAGTGATCCCAGTTTGGCTCCCAGTGATCCCAGTTTGGCTCCCAGCGATCCCAGTTCAGCTCCCAGTGTGACAATTTTTGTTACAGGGCCAAACCAGTGAGATTTGCCCACGAGTGCAGTGACCAAAGCCTCCTGCAGCTTTTCCTGGCGTGTTCAATCCCATCTGTGTTGGACTGGGGATCACCTGGAGGCAGCTCCAGCAGCACAGGGAGTGTGGAGGGCACTGCTGTGGATTTTTTAAAAATAAAATAATTTCAAATCCCCATAGAACAGCACGAGGAGATTTTCCCCACCTCCAATTCCACCAGAATTCAGAATTCCCAAGCCCACGGATGCCACAGGTCACAGCATTGCTATCACCAGCTCTGTCCACAGCAATTTTGCTTTCTTGTTTTGCTCCTAGGCTGGTGCTGGAGTTTTTTTGGCTGGCAGGCAGCTTTTCCTTTCCAACATTTCCATGTCAGAGGACTGTTTCCCTAATCCCCAATAGTTGCAGATTATCTCCAGCCAACTATTAATCAAAATCAGAATCCGGCACTGCCTGCTTGCGCTGGTGCACTTGAGCACATAAAAAAAGAATTCTTTTTCCTCTGAAGGAGCACAGTTGTCATTTTTTCATCTGTCCCTGACTCCTTCAGCAGCTCCTCAGCCCCAGAGCAGCCACATTTCTGAATGTTGTACCAAGATGCCACCTGGACCAAGGGGGGCTTTAAAACAAGCAAACACCAATTCAGGGAAAGCTTCAAATAAGCCAGAAAACAACAAAGAAACTTTCTTATATTTTCTCCTTGCACAGCCTGCTCCTTGGAGGGCAGGGGAAGGAATTGCCCTATAAAACCCTGGCATGTTGATGGGCAATTAACTGGTGCAGTGACAGGGGTTATGGAGCAGGAGATGGATTTTTACAGCCCCTTCCATATGCCAGGCTTCCAAAAGCCTTCCCAGAGAAGTGAATTAGATGCCACTGATTTTTTAGGGTCTCCCCTTCTGCTTCAATCGTGTTTCAAGGCTGGTTGGCACAGAAATCAGAAATCCACTTAAAGGAGAGTCTGGCTCCTCCACCCACCTGGGAGCAAATTCCACACTCAGGGTTTGTCCTGGGGTAGGGATTTCTCAGGTTCCCCTTCCTCTGCTTGGTCATCAAATCCCTTCTGATTTAACATTAAATCCTTTCTGATTTAACATCAGATCCATTCTTTTAACACTCATGGCCACAGACTGGCACTCAGGGACCTGGCATTGGGGAGTTCCCCATAAAAATTTATTTTTGGGTGCAAAATTGCCAGGAGGAGCTCTGTGTGTGCTGCACCCTGGAGGAACATTAAAATTCAATCCCAATTGCTAAAGGAAATGAGAATCTGTGCTCCCATGGCAGCATCTCACTGGGACTGAGTGACACATGGAAATGCTCCCTGACCCCAGTTTGGACCCCACCAATCCCAAATCCTGCTTCAGGAATTCCTGCTCTGGGTGATCCAGCTCATCCAACCCTTCCCTGCCACTGCAGACCCTGTGCAGGGTTCATTTCCCAATCCCACAATTTTCTGATGGCATTCCCACCAGCCCAAACTGCCTCTCCATTTCCATCTCCCCAGCACCCCAAACTGGGGGAATTTGTGCTGCTTTCTCAGATTTAATCCCAGATCTCTTCCTGTGAGGTTAAAGCAGCACAAAACTCATTTCCAAAATTATTCTCCCATGCTGAGCCCTGATGCAGCCCTGCCTGGGATGGGATTTGATTTGATTTGTCCTGCTCATCCAGGGAAGATGCTCTGAGGCTGGATCTGGGAGAATTCCACATTCTCACCCCCCAGGCTGGGTTCTGTGCAGAGCTGCTCACCCCAAAAACCCAGCAGGGACAAAACCCAAAGCTGAGCCCAAATCTGAGCCCAAAGCTGAGCCCAAAGCTGGGCCCAAAGCTGAGCCCAAAGCTGAGCCCAAAGCTGAGCCCAAAGCTGAACCCAAAGCTGAGCCCAAAGCTGGGCCCAAAGCTGAACCCAAATCTGAGCCCAAAGCTGAGCCCAAAGCTGAGCCCAAAGCTGGGCCCAAATCTGAGCCCAAAGCTGAGCCCAAAGCTGAGCCCAAAGCTGGGCCCAAAGCTGAACCCAAATCTGAGCCCAAAGCTGAGCCCAAAGCTGAGCCCAAAGCTGGGCTTTGTGTTTTATTCCTTGAGGATTGGATGCTGCTCTCCCTGTGCCAGCCTGGATGGGGTCAGGGACTGATTCAGAGCTCAGCAAAGCCAGAGGAGCTCTGAGGGTGCTGCTCAGCTCTGTCCCCCTGTCCCTGCAGCTCCTGGCAGGAATTTCACCCCCTCCCAGCCCTGCTTTGAGGCCAAGGTGTGCTTGGATCCTCTCCTGGGGAGGTTTTTGCACAAAACCCAGCTGAAAATGGGAATTTCACATAAAATCATCACACAATGAGCATGAAGGGCTCGATTTGTGAAGGCTGGAATAGTTCTGCCTCCTCTATTTACCAGCCAGCAATTATCCTCACTCCAGTTCCTTCTTATTTAGCTGCTCCCAAACTGGAATGAGCAGGAATGGCATTTCCTTGCTAGAGCAGGGGATGGAAATCCTGTCCTTGCTGGGGAAGCACCAGACAAGCTCTGGCTGTGACCTGAGCTGGGCACAGGCTGCAGAGCTGGGGATGATTTCAGGGAATGTTGTTGCTTTTTGTCACACAAAACACAAAATCCTGCTGGGCTGGGCTGCTCCAGAAAGGGCAAACCTTCACCTGCAGCTGATCCAGCTGCTCACATCCTTTTTTTAGGGGTTTCTGGGGATTCTTTGTGGACTCCCAGCATGGTCAGAAGGATGGGTAAAACTCCAGGGGAGTTACCCAGATGAGGGAAGGGGTGGTAGAAAAGAGAAAAAAGTTCGTTTTTTTTCATTAGCTCGGTTTTAAACCAGCCCAAGCACGGAGCAATGAGTCTGCCAGAGGTCATGTGAAGAACACAGAGCAGAGCTGAGATGAAATCCAGACCTAAAGCCTTGACCCAAAGGCTGCTGTCCCACGAGTCACCACCCAGGGAAAAGGATCTGTGTGTCCTGTGCAGCAGGGCTGAGCCTCCTCTCCCTCTCCCTCTCCCTCTCCCTCTCCCTCTCCCTCTCCCTCTCCCTCTCCCTCTCCCTCTCCCTCTCCCTCTCCCTCTCCCTCTCCCTCTCCCTCTCCCTCTCCCTCTCCCTCTCCTCTCCCTCTCCTCTCCCTGCAGAGTTATTTCCCCTTCTTTATCTTTTTTCGATTTTTAAATTAATAAATTATTAATGAATCACTGATAATGCATTGTGCCATGGAGATGTGGTGGGTTTGGCTCTGAGCTAAAGAAGCACAAACATCAGCCCAGGAGCACATCTGGCTGCAGGGGCTGGGTACCAAAATGCAATTCCTGCCCTCAGCACTTGCCAGAGCGACTGGAAGGGCTGAGGGATGTTTTTACAGGACAGAATCCTCCTTTTGTCTGCCCACAGCTGGTCCAGCCAGGCCCTGCTCCATGGTAGGATGGTGGCTGCTCCCTTCTTCTCCTAAAACTGGGATTTCCTCAGGAAACCCCCCTGGGGGTGAATCCCCCTGGGGTGAATCCCCCTGGGGGAAATTCTGGGATCAGAATTCTGGGATCAGCTCCTCATCCAGGGGTGCTGCAGCAGCTGGGCAGGGCCCCCAGCCTGGCAGTGAAGGCAAAAGGAGAATTTTCATTCTTAGAGCTCCCCTAAATCATTTCCTGCCTGGCACAAACCCTGAGCCACCCTGAGCAGGGCAGGAGCACACAGAGCTCCCACTGCAGAACACAGGACACCAGCAGCCTTTGAAATCCCATTTCTGTAAACATCACCTTGCAGAGTTTAACCAAGAGAGGCACATCCTGCACCTCTGCTCCCTCCCTGGCAGCTCTTCCCACCCTGGCAGAGGGGGTTTGGGGATGTGTCTGCTCCCCTGGCAGCTCCTGAGGAATGGATCCATCTGTGCTGCCCTGCTGATGCTCTCAGACACTGACTTACACTTTCCAGCTCGCTGGGACAGTGGTTTGGCCTCCAGGCTGTCCAGAAGAATGGAAAGGACTATTTACAGTAGCTGTTCCCTCCTGGGATGGATTTCCTGCCCTGGCATTTCTGAGCAGGCTGCTTTCTGTCTCACAGTCTGGGTCCTGGCAGCTCCTCCCTAACACAGCAATTCCATTTCTGCACCACTCCCGTGGGATTTATTCCTCCCAGGTTTGTGGGACCTGCTCATCCCCCTTTCCCTGCTGTGCTGCTTTTCCTCTTGTAGGAGAAATTCTGCCTGTGGATTTACAACCTCTGAGCTGAAATTGGGCTGGGAGCTGCAGCTCTGACCCCCAGAAGTGCAGGCTGGTGTTGCTGCAGGCAGTTAGGGGAGCTCAGAGCCCAGAAAAAATGCAAATATCCCAGCTGTGGGATATTCCAGGTCACAAATGGGATGTCCCTTCGTGGTACCACTTGTGGGACACCAACCCCTGCAGGTTCAGGGTTTGCTCCCTGCACCTTACAGCTCCTGGAAAAGACAAATTTTCCATCACTGAGATCCCTGTGGATCCCAGAATCCCTGAACCTCTCAGTTCCCCAGGCTGAGCAGCTCATAAATCCCCCATTTCACTAAAAGGATTTTTGTTAAAAACCCAAACAACATCCCAGCTGTTCCCTGTGTCCACCCCAGCCCGAACAAGGGGAAAAAGGAAACTTTGTCCAAGAGCCTGGAGGGAGGGAGCTTTTTCCATAGGATATCTCAGAGGGCTGCTGGATTCATTATCCAGAGCTGCAGGATGTGCTTGGCAAGGCACAAATTCCCTTTTTCTCTCCTTGGGAGATGGTTTTGGGATGGGGTGAATTCCCCAGGCTGGGGTTGAGCCTGGCCCTGGCTCTTCCTGCTGTTTGCTGTCAAACCTCTGGAAGAGTCAGTGATGGAAATGGCAAAGCCAGGAGTAATTCAGCTCTTGGAGGAGGTTGATGTGCTGTGCTGTTTTTTCCTTGGAAAAAAAAATTTAATTAAACCTTCCTAAATATCCTGAAAATGCTCATGTTTGGCTGTTCCACAGATGTAAAACAGAAATATTTGTATTTTATTTTTTTTTTTTTAAATCTGTATTCGTGCTGCCTGCTCTCCAGAAGTTCCAAATTTTTCATGCAGGATTTTAACAAGCTCCAGAGAAAAACATTTTTTATGGCACTGGCCTCGTCTTTCCACCTTTCCCTGAAGTGTGGCAGGAGTCTTGTCTGTCACCTCTGAATATGGGGATTTTTCCAGACTAAATCCAGGGAAGAGACACTTCCAAAACACTGGGAAGAGACAGTGGCAGTGCCATGAGAGGGTGACAAATGTGATTTATTTCAGGAGCTGTGGCAGCAAGGGCTGGCTTGCTGCAGCTCCCCTGGCACAGATCTGAATTTCTGCTTGGCCCCAAGAGCTGCTGCAGCCACTGGGACAGCTGGGAAAAAATAAAATTACAAAATAATGGAATAAAATAAATTTTTAAAAATATACATATATAGAAATATAAATTTATATATGAAATATAAAATATAAAATATATAAATATATAATATATATAAAAATATGAAAATATGAAAATAAATAAATAAATATATATATAAATATATAGAGACATAAATACATAAATATGTGCATATACATAAATAAATAAATTGGGTGAAATGAATCACAGGGGAAAAAAATGAGGAAACTGAGTCACTGCTGGGATTTTGGGGGAATTGTTTCGGGATTTCTGAGGTTTCCTTGGAATTCCTGCAGTGTCAGGATTTGGGACAGTGCAGAGCAGCCCTGGGCTGATTTTATTCCCACCAATAATGATTTTCCAGGGCTGAGTTTTTGGTGGATTTGTTTCCAGCTTGGGTGAGGAATTTGCTCAGGCTGTGCTTGAGGAACACCAAGATTTTTTTTTTGTTATGCAAAAATGTTATTTTTGTTATTTTGGGGGATGCAAAAATGCAGGTTGGGGAGGGGATGTTCCTCACACTAAAACACAAAATGTGCCAAAAATCCCTCAATTTTCTAGGATATCACTGAACAATTTCAAATCAACACTGCCCAGGCACCCAAAACCAGCACAGAAAAAACCCAAAAACACTTCTGGAGTTTTTCCCTCCATCCTGCCTTGGTTTGGATCCAGTGGCAAGCACAGGGGGAAGCTTTGCAGGATGTTTTTCAGAGCTGCCTGAGGATGGTTTGGACATGTTTGCTCCCCTTGGGGTTGGCAGCTCTGCTCTCTGGGACTGAACCTGCTGGAAATTTCTCATTTCTCTGCTCTGGCTGGGGAGGGAGGGGGAGGCCAGGTGGAAATCTGCATCAATTCTGCAGCTCAAAATACCCCAAAAATCCCCAAACTCGGGGCTTTTCTCAACAGAAATTTTGCTGCTCAGCTTCAGGGATTGATTCAGTGAGTCAAAGCTGCACCCCTTGGTAGTGGCACCACATTTTAGTGGCTCTCTTCTTTTTTTTCTCTGCCTTTATTCAGATTTATTCTGGATTTATTCAGGATTAAAACTCAAGAGATATTTTTTTTTCATGTTTGGATTGGTTGTTTATTAAATCTTATCTATATGTGCTGCCTTGTTTTTGCTCCTAAATCCTACCTCAAAGAGAAAATTGAGTTTATTAAAATTGGCAAACCTAAACCAAGACACTCTAGTGCAGAGAGTTTTTTAGTACTTTTAGCTAGCAAGTCTTTTAAAATTAACTTTTAAAATGGACTTTTAAAATTAACTTTTAAAATGAACTTTTAAAATGAACTTTTAAAATTAACTTTTGAAATTAACTTTTAAAATTAACTTTTAAAATGAACTTTTAAAATTAACTTCTCAATTAAAAGCTAACATTTATATTATTTATACTTTTGACCCAATGACTGCAGTATTTTCTACCCAACCAAAAATTCCCTGAAATCATGAAACAGAAGAAAAAACAAGAAGGAAAAAGAGACAACACCCAAAAACTTCTATTTTGTGCCATATCTATTTCTATATCCTAAAACCCCAAATTCCAAACCCTTCACCATGGGAAATTACACACTAATTCTGTTTAACAGATTTTAATTCTGTTTTTTCCCTGGGTTTTCATGGCCACTCCAGGCAGGGATTTTTGGAGTGCCTGCCCCTGCTCCAGAGGTTTTTTTTGGGGTGAAAACATCTGGATCCAGCTGCACAGATGCTGTTTCCTTTCCTTGTCTGCTGCAAACCCCATTTCCCCTCCTCTCCCATCTGCTCCCCACATTCCTGCTCCACCCTGGGGTATTTCAGAGGAAAATTCAATTTTTTGGGGGTGTTTAAAGGGTTTGGTTTAGACTCACTCTGCTTTGGAATCAATTTCTCCTCAGCTGTATCAGACTGAGCTGGTCCTGGAGGGCTCAAAGGGGAAAAAAACCAAATTCCCCATTCCCATGGGATTTACAATTCCAAGGATGTACAAAAAAACCCAAAAATTAGAAAAATAATGAGGTTTTTGGGTGCTTAACCCAGCAGCAACCCCCAGGTTACAGAGGCAGCAGAAAGAGCCCTGGTGAAAAGTGAAGTGAATTGGAATTTGAGGGGCCCTTGCAATGGGAGCAGCTGAGAAAATGGTTTGTTTAAATCACTTTTTCCTCAGGAATTGAGCACAATTTCTAAGCATAAAGAGGCTGTTGATGTGTGACCGTGAGGAATTTGGAGAAAAAGCTGTTTTACTGCAGTGATGCAGCACTGGGTGTGACAAACACAGGGATGGGCACAGCCCAGAGCCTTTCCTGAATTATTGGTGGGGGAAACACGGCCAGGAAAAAAAGGGAAAATGTGGCATCTGAACCTCTGTGCCAGAGAATCAATCCCTGCTTGTGGAATTTGTTCAAAGCTGGAATCACCTGCAGGAATTCCAAGGAGTTTTGCCACCCTAAAATCAGTGGGACACACAAGAATTTAAAGACAAATTCACTTTTGTGTTTTCAATACCTGGACTGAACAAGGATTCATCTCCTCCCAATATCTTTAAATGTCAAAGGAGTGGGAAATGCCATCCCAGAGGTGTGAGGAGGGAAATGCTGCCTCTGTGCCAGAGAATCAATCCCTGCTTGTGGAATTAATTCAAAGCTGGAATCACCTGTACGAATTCCAAGGACTTTTGCCACCCTAAAATCAGTGGGACACAGAAGGATTTAAAGATAAATTCATTTTTGTGTTTCCAATACCTGGCCTGAACCAGGATTTGTCTCCTCCCAACATTTTGAAATGTCAAAGGAGGAGAAAATGCCATCCCAGAGGTGCCAGAGAATCAATCTCTGTGCCAGAGAATCAATCCCTGCTTGTGGAATTTGTTCAAAGCTGGAATCACCTGCAGGAATTCCAAGGAGTCTGTATGGGACACACAAAGATTTAAAGATAAATTCATTTTTGTGTTTTCAATACCTGGCCTGAACCAGGATCCATCTCTCCCCAACATCTTTAAATCATCTTTTCCTTTAAACATCTTGAAAGGAAAGCTTCCAGCTTGGGGAGCAATCCAGCACTCTGAATTATTTTATATTTATTTTATTTTATTTTATTTTATTTTATTTTATTTTATTTTATTTTATTTTATTTTATTTTATTTTTAAATTTTATTTTGTTTTTTTAGATTTTTTTTAAGCTGGCAGGATGCCACCAAACCTTCCCCTAATCCCTGGCCTTGCAAGGATGGGAATAACATCTGGCCAGGCTGCCAGCAGTCAGGTTTAGGAGGAGCTGGGAGCCCTGAAAGCTGAGCCTGGTGTGCATTTATCTTCCTTTGCAGGACATTAGCAGGCAGAGTTTGTTTTCAGTCAGTTATTTAGCAGAAAGAGGGATTAGACCTTGGGCTAGCATTGATTAACCCCTGCATGTTGAGTTGTTTAACAGCATAATGGATTAGTCATGTTTGCTGCTGACCTTTGTCAATTGAATCCTTCAGCTGGAGCTCCTTGGCTGCCTTTTAAAAATACACAGCTCCTTAAAAAAAAAAAAAAAGAAAAAAAAAAGTGGGATATGAGCTAAAATATCCCTGGAGTGAAGAGCTGAGCACAGAACTGGGGCAAAGAGTCCCAGAATTTGTGTCCTGGGTTGGATGTGGAGTTGAGTCCCATTTCTGGAACTGCCAGGGCCCTGCAGGAGCTGGGAATGAACCAAATGGAAAAGAATTCCTGGGAAAGGAATGGATGGAAAAGCATTCCTGGGAAAGGATTGGGTGGAAAAGAATTCCTGGGGAGGGATTGGGTGGAAAAGAATTCCTGGGAAAGGATTGGATGGAAAAGAATTCCTGGGGAGGGATTGGATGGAAAAGAATTCCTGGGGAGGGATTAGGTGGAAAAGAATTCCTGGGGAGGGATTGGATGGAAAAGAATTCCTGGGAATGGATTGGATGGAAAAGAATTCCTGGGAAGGGATCAAATGGAAAAGAATTCCTGGGAAGGGATTGGATTGAATTTTCTGTGGGTCCTGGAGTGCAAGGCCAGTTAGCAATGGGATTTATTCTGTCATGTTTGGGGATTAAGAGTTGACATTTTAAAGGCAAGGATGGGGCAGAAATGGCTGAAGCCTCCTGGCCTTTGATGGAACCAAATAAAATCAGTTGAGCATCTCAGCTGGCTGAAACACAACCAAAAACACCCACACAATTCTGCACCCAAAGGAGAGGAAAAACTGCTCAGTGGCACCAAGCACCACACCAAGAAAAGCATCTTAAAAGTGCAGAATGGCAATTTAGGAACTGCCAGGACTGCACAAAGAGCCCTCACAGAGATGAGAATTGTCTCCTCAGACCTTCCATTCCCTCAGCACTGCCACAAGAAGCTGCTTCATTGCCTTTTTATTTTTTTTTTTTTGAACAAAAATACCTTCCTGCTGCAGCACAAGCCAGGTGAAGGAGTTTGTTTGGTTTGTTAAAACCATCCTCCAGCTCAAACAAAACTGAATTGGTGAAACCCCGTGGGCTCTGTGAAACCCAAACCCCTCTGGATTTCTGATTTATGGACACTGAGCCACGGGGAAGGAGCTGGGGACAGGACAAGGACAGGAACAGGGGCAGGAAAAGGGGGAAAACACCCAGAAATGGGGCTGGGAGGTGGAACGAGCTGGCAAAAGCTCTGCTGGCTTTGCTTCTGTGGAAAGAAATAATCTGGAGTTCAGCAGGGGGCTTAGGACAGGTCTAAGGTGAGCCCAGGCTGTGGATTTGGGGGTAGGCTTGGAAGGAGAAATCCCCAGAAGCACTCTGAGGGGTTTTGGGGTGTGTTGAGGTGGAAGGGACTCAGCAGAAACTCCTTTGCTCTGATTTAGGAAGGAATTCCCCCAGTTTGGGTGTCCCAGCCCATCCCATCCCTCCTGGGGCAGCTCCAGAGCCAAATTCATGGAGCTGGGATCAGCAGTGAAAACCTTTCTCCTCATTTCTCCTTTTTTCTCTTCTCTTCTCTTCTCTTCTCTTCTCTTCTCTTCTCTTCTCTTCTCTTCTCTTCTCTTCTCTTCTCTTCTCTTCTCTTCTCTTCTCTTCTCTTCTCTTCTCTTCTCTTCTCTTCTCTTCTCTTCTCTTCTCTTCTCTTCTCTTCTCTTCTCTTCTCTTCTCTTCTCTTCTCTTCTCTTCTCTTCTCTCCATTTCTCCTCTTTTCTCCTCTCGGGGCTGTGCTGTGGTTGATTGGCAGGAATCAGAGATGGGAAAACAAAGATGGAAATTGTCTGCTCGAGGAAAATCTGTAGGCATTAAGTTGATTTGTTTTTATTTCTTTTTTTTTTAAAGGGCAACTAGAAGATGATGCAACCAAAATGTCTCAGGATGTTTTAATCCATTCCTAGAACAGGGAACAATCCTGAATTTGTGATTTTGGGTGTGCTTGGAGGAACATTTTCCTTCATTTTTTTTTTTTTTGGGAAGTTTTAATCCATTCCTAGGCTAGGAATAATTCTGAATTTATGATTTTGGGTGTGCTTGGAGCAACATTTTCCTTGGTTTTAATTTGGGATGTTTTCATCCATTCCCAGGCTGGGAACAATCCTGACTTTATGATTTTGGGTGTGCTTGGAGGAACATTTTCCTTGTTTTTTCTTTGGGATGTTTTAATCCATTACTAGAACTGGGAATAATCCTGAATTTATGATTTTGGGTGTGCTTGGAGCAACATTTTCCTTGGTTTTAATTTAGGATGTTTAATCCATTCCTAGGCTGGGAACAATCCTGACTTTATGATTTTGGGTGTGCTTGGATGAACATTTTCCTTGGTTTTTCTTTGGTTATTGATGCATATTTTGCTGTTCTTGACCAGATCTAATTCCAGGTTGGCCTTGCCCTTCTTTATCTCATTTTTATTATTCTGCTAACACCTCTTAGCAATCATATTGAGCACCCCAGGGGTGTGGAGGAAAATTTTGGGAGCAGGCACCCCAGCTGAAGCTCTGGGTGATTTGGCTCCATAAATTTGGGATTTCACTCTTCAGCCCCGATGATGATGATGATGATTGATGATGATGATGATGATGATGATGATGATGATGATGATGATGATGATGATGGATGAACTGGAGCTGGAAAATGAAATTTGTGGAGTTCAGTGAAGTTTTTGTGGGGTCAGGGGGAATTTAGGAACTTTGTCAGGGTCTGGGAGAACTTAGGAACAAATTCAGGACTTGAGGGAAATGTAGAAATTTTTTCAAGGCTTGGGAGGAATTTAGGGACTTATTCAGAGTTGGGGAAAATTTAGGAACTTCTTCAGGGTTTGGGGGAAATTCAGGAACTTCTTCAAGGCTTGGGGGGAATTTAGGGACTTATTCAGAGCTGGGGAAATTCCAGGAACTTCTTCAAGGTTTGGGGAAAATTCAGGAACTTCTTCAGGGTTTGGGGAGAGTTTAGGAAGTTCTTCATGACTTGAGGAAAATTCAGGAACTTCTTCAAGGCTTGGGGGGAACTCAGGGAGTCCTTCATGGTTTGGGGAAAATTTAGGGACTTATTCAGAGTTGGGGAAAATTTAGGAACTTCTTCAGGGCTTGGGGGAAATTTAGGAACTTCTTCATGGCTTGGAGATAATTTGGGAACTTCTTCATGGTTTGGGGGAGTTAAGGAACAACTTCAGGACTTGGGGGAAATTCAGGAATTTCTTCAAGGCTTGGGGGGAGTTCAAGAGCAACTTCAGGGTTTGGGGGAGTTTAGGAATTTCTTCATAGCTTGGGGGAAATTTAGGAACTTCTTCAAGGCCTGGGGAAGATTCAGGAACTTCTTCAGGATCTAGGGAAGATTCAGGAACTTCTTCAGGGTTTGGGGGGAATTTAGGAACTTCTACAGGACTTGGGGAACTTCTTCAGGGTTTGGGGAAAATTTGGGAACTTCTTCAAGGTCTGGGGAAGATTCAGGAATTTCTTCAAGGTCTGGGGAAGATTCAGGAATTTCTTCAAGGTCTGGGGAAGATTCAGGAATTTCTTCAAGGTCTAGGGAAGATTCAGGAATTTCTTCAGGGTCTGGGGAAGATTCAGGAACTTCTTCAGGGTCTGGGGAAGATTCAGGAACTCCTCCTGGCTGGCTGGGGTCAGAGGGAGGTGGCAGCTCGCTGCTGCTGCAGCTCCAGGTCCCTCTCTGGGTTTGCCCAGGATTATCTCCTGCACTCCAGACAGATTAGCTGGGTTTAGGCTGGGTTTAGGCTGAGCCCCTGCAGAGCACAGGGGGAGCTCAGGGCTGGGATGGCAGCAGGGATTGGCAGCTCCTGCTGCCTCCAGGCTGGCACAGACAAAGAAATTCATCCTCAATTCCACGCCTTGGCATGGCTCAAACACATCCAAGGCTTGGCCTGGTTACCCTGGAGCTGGAAAAAGAGGAGGAGTGGAAAGTCTGCTCCCTTTATAAAGTTATTTCCTCTCTTCAACAGAGCTGTGAAACACCCAAACATGCACAAAAAACAAACCCCACCTTGTGCTGCCCGCTCTGGCCACGTTTGGGGCTGCTCCTGGTGCCACCTCACGGCAAAAAATCAGATTTGAGCTCCCACTGGAGCGCTGGGCTTTGGGAGAATTTTGGCTTTCAAAGCCCAGACAGGTTCTGAGCCTCAGTGGGGTGGGAATTTGTGTTTTTGTATTTCTGAGTGTTGGGGTTTGTCCTTCTGGGGGGGAAAACTGAACTCTTAAAAGAGTTTTATTCTTTTTTTTTGCTGTTTGGGAGGTACCTGTTAAATATTTTAATCATTCTAATTAGAGCATTAATCACTATTCTACCTGGAAACTTCTCTCTCAGTGATGATGGGCTGCCCATCACCTAAAAATGTGGATTTGGGGTTCAAAGCAGCGTTTTCAGGAAAGTTTTGGGGGAAATGCTCCACTCTGCAGGGTGGGAATGGGTGTGAACAGCCCTGGATAATTGACAGAACTCCTTGTTCAAATTAAAGACCACCCAGAGCTCTGAGTTTGGGGCAGTGTTGAGCTCTGGGATTCCAGATGTGAAGTTTCCTCTGTGGATAAATGGAGAGTTTCCTTTGCCAAGCTTCTCCATCCAAAACCTCTCTTCAGGGCTAAATCCTCCATTTTTTTAGAGCTGAATTTGGGAGCAATCCTTTCCAGGCCAGCAGGTGTGGGGTTATAAATCAGGGTTGTGATTTGGGATGCAGAACAATCGATAAAAGTGGAGCTAATGGCAGAAATGCAATTGTGTTTATAAATTTGCAAGGAGCAAAGGCTGGCACTGAGATTGTGGAGGGAAAATGTGTATTTTATAAATGTGCAATGGTATTGGAAATCATTCCTGAGAGCAGCTGCCTGTCCTAATTATTTATACAACAGCTCAGGTCATTTTAATTCCTCATTTTAGCCTCTTCCCCTCAGCTGGCCATGGGGTGTAACTGCTTATCAATAATTCTTCCAACTTATCCCAATCCTTTCAAACCACACAACAACTTTGGGCTGAATGCTGCTGTTGATTTCATAGCAAATAAATTAATTTTTTTTTTTAACATTACCTACATCCCTTCAGCCTTTTTCTTTCTATAAACAACAGCCAGCTGGGCTCAAGATGCATTTAGGCAGGAAAACACTTCCATCCACTGCTGCTCTCTATAGAAATGTGACCCCCATTTCAAACCTGGAGGGGTTTGGGGTTGGAATCAGCCCCCCTAGATGCTCCTGGAGCCCCCCCAGATCCTCCTGGAGCTCCCCCCACCCCTCTGCTTCCTCTCCTTGGCTCCCCAAACTTGGCAGGTGCCTGCTGGAATTTTCCAGTTTGCCACCAGGAGCTGATCCCTGCTGTTGAGGAGGGGCAAACAGGTCTGTGCAAGCTCCCAAATCACCTGGGAGCTCAGACTTCCTGCTCAGCCCTCCTCCCTGGGCCAGGATTTTCTCTTTGCATCTGATCCAGCTCCAGCTTGGGATGAGCTGGTGTCAGAATGGAGCACAGCAAAGGGAGTTCAGTGCTCTGAGCTGCTCCCATTTCATTGTCTGCCCTGGTTTAGGGGATTTAGGTGCTTTAGGTGCCCCTGGAAGGGCAGGGAATGCCTGGGGATGGTGTCCAGGGGTTGGGATGTGCCAGGATCCCAAAATGGGATCACAGCAGGCAGGGAAACCCTGGACTGAGTGAACACTTTGGTGCCATAACCAGGGATTGTTTGGAACCCCAGCACCATGGAATGATTTTGACCTTAAAGATCATCAAATTCCAACCCCAAGGGACAAGGGGGGGGATTTGCAACCCACAGGCTCTGCTGGTGCTTTCACCACCCTGGTTCCAAGTCCAAATTCTTGGGATACTTCACGGTCTGAACGCATGGAGGGCAGAGAGAAAGGATCTCATGGTGCTGTGGGACAGCTGCAGAGGCACTGGGAGCTCTGGGAAGGCCCAGCTGGGAATACTGGGATGTTTGGGGGCAGGGGGGAGGATGGATGGTATCTATCTCAGGATATTTGGATATTTTGGAGCAGGAGAGAGGATGGTTGTTGTTAATCCTGGGATATTCTGGAGTAGGAGGCAAGATGGACAGTGTCTGTCCTGGGATGTTTGGATATTTTGGAGCAGAGAGAGGATGAACAGTGTCTATCCCTGGATATTTTGGATATTTTGGATATTTTGGAGCAGGAGGGAGGATGGACAGTGTCTATCCCAGGATATTTGGATATTTTGGAGGAGGAGACAGGATGAATGGTGTTAATCCTGGGATATTCTGGAGTAGGAGGGAGGATGGACAGTGTCTGTCCTGGGATATTTTGGAGCAGAGAGAGGATGGACAGTGCCAATCCTGGGATATTCTGGAGTAGGAGGGAGAATGGATAGTGTCTATCCCAGGATATTTTGAATATTGTGGATATTTTGGAGCAGGAGGCAGGATGGACAGTGCCAATCCTGGGATATTTTGGAGCAGGAGGCAGGATGGACAGTGCCAATCCCAGGATATTTTGGAGCAGGAGAGAGGATGGATGTTGTTTATCTTGGGATATTCTGGAGCAGGAGGCAGGATGGACAGTGCAAATCTGGGATATGTGGATATTTTGGAGCAGGAGGGAGGATGGGTGGTGTTAATCCTGGGATATTCTGGAGTAGAAGGGAGGATGAACAGTGTCTATCCCAGGACATTTTGAATATTTTGGAGCAGAGAGAGGATGGACAGTGCCAATCCTGGGATATTTTGGAGCAGAGAGGATGGATGTTGTTAATCCTGGGGTATTTTGGAGCATGAGGGAGGATGAACAGTGTCTATCCCTGGATATTTTGGATATTTTGGAACAGGAGAGGGGATGGACAGTGCCTATCTCAGGATATTTTGAATATTTTGGATATTTTGGAGCAGGAGGCAGGATGAACAGTGCCAATCCCAGGATATTTTGGAGCAGGAGGCATGATGGGTGGTTTCCATCCCAGGATATTTTGGAGCAGGAGAGAGGATGGATGTTGTTAATCCTGGGATATTCTGGAGCAGGATGGAGGATGAACAATGTCTATCCCAGGATATTTTGGAGCAGAGAAAGGATGGACAGTGCCAATCCGGGATATTTGGATATTCTGGAGCAGGAGGCAGATGCATGGTGCCTGTCTCAGGATATTTTGGGTATTCTGGAGCAGGAGGCAGATGGATGGTGTCTGTCCCGGGATATTTTGGATATTTTGGAGCAGGAGGCAGGATGGGCAGTGTCTATCCCGAGATATTTGGATATTTTGGAGCAGGAGGCAGATGGATGGTGTCTATCCCAGGATATTTTGGAGCAGGAGGCAGGATGGATGGTGTCTATCCCGGGCTCCATCCTGAGGATGCTCCTCACCGGTCCCTGCCGGGCTGTCGGGCGCTGCCCTGGCATTTTTCTCCTCCAGGCTGCTCCTGGAGCTGCAGCACGCTGTGATTTTCCTGCCAGCCTCCCGTGACCCGGTTCCTGGTGAACAGGCAGAGCTGGAAGGGTTTTCAGGGCAGGATTCAGAGCTGGGAGGGTTTTCAGGGCAGGATTCAGAGCTGGGAGGGTTTTCAGGGCAGGATTCAGAGCTGGAAGGGTTTTCAGGGCAGGATTCAGAGCTGGGAGGGTTTTCAGGGCAGGATTTGCCCAGGTCCCGCTGGCACCGTCCCCACCGCCCCTGCAGCTCTCACCTGCCCTCCTGGACGGCTCTTCCAGCCGAGAATCTCCTCCTGGATCCAGATTTCCCAGTCCAGAGAGGCTGGAGCTGGGGGAAAGGATCCCAGCAGGTTCCCAAGGATTTCCTGCAGTTCTTCCCCGCTGGATCCTTAGGAAATCCTGAGTGGAATTGGAGCATCCCCTTCCCACTGCTTGATCTGGGGGTTTGGCCTCCTGTCCCTTTGGGTTTTGATGTTGATTGTCCAGCCAAGTAATTATCATTCCACCAGCTCAGAGGGTTATGGTAAAACTCACCGTGGTGCCAGGTTCTTCCATCCAACAGCAAATTCAGAATGAGCCACCCCAAACTCCTTCCCTGTCCTGGCTGCCCAAACCACACAGGAATCGCAGCACAGGGTGGGAACTCAGCTCGTGGAAGGGGTTTTGTCTTCCTGCTGAGGATGATGAAGGCCTTGAGGCTGTTCAGGGAGAGGAGAGGGCTGGGACACCCTGGGGTGGCTCAGGGTGTGGGGCTGGGGGTGACATCGCTGCTCTGGGGACATGAGAGCCAAAGGAGCCGGGATTGTCACCTGGGTGTGACAGCAGCGCTGCCAGCAGGGATGCTCAGGTGATGGCACTGGCACAGAAGGTGTTGATGCCAGCGTCTTCAAAGCATTTATTTGAGGGAAAAGGCTGGATTTTGTTGTTTTTCCTTCTCTGCCCTCCATTTAATCTGATTTTGGTTTTGTAGAGGGGTGTGCAGCACTGTGGGCTCTGCAGTGTGCTCTGTCCTCTCCTGGGACCTCAGGGATGGGGACAGTGCAGGAAAAAAACTGAGTTTTGAATTTTTTCTGGAGAATCAGAGAAAGGCTTGGTTGGGAAGGGGTTGAACCAGTTCCAACCAGAGCATTGCTCTGGTATTGCTGCCCCACAGAGCCAGAACATTTCAAGGTGGTGTTTTAGCAGTGGGATTGATCAGCTGTCACTGGGGTGGGAAAGAGGGAGTGAGGAGAGAGGAGCTGGAGCTGTCTCAGGAGCACTCAGGTGTGCAGAGCAGGATCAGCAGCTCTCCTTCCCCTCCATCCCATCCCATCCCATCCCATCCCATCCCATCCCATCCCATCCCATCCCATCCCATCCCATCCCATCCCATCCCATCCCATCCCATCCCATCCCATCCCTTCCATCTCCTCTATCCCATTCCCTCCATCCCCTCCATCTCTTCCATCCCCTCCCTCCCAGATTTTGCCACCCCAGCTCCCCCCCATCCCACCTTCCCTTTCCACCCCTGGTTTGCACTTTCACCCTTTCCATCTGCTTATTTTTGCATTTTCCCCTCCTCCACGAGCCCCATCTGATGGAATCTCAGAATATCCTGAGCTGGAAGGGACCCACAAGGATCGAGCCCAATCCTGACCCACAAATCCCACCCTGTGCAGGAGTTATTGAGGTTTGGGGTGGGATCATTCCCTGGGGACCCTGCTCATCCAGCAGAGGGGACATCAACCCCTCCCAAAAAACACCAGGAAAAGCGAGGAGACGGGAGCGAGGAGAGGCGGAAAAACTCCTTCTGCTGCTATCCCAGAGTGGGGAAAAAAGAAGGAAAAAGTGTTTTGGGGGCCGGGACATCCCGCTGGAAGCGGAGCGGGGGCGGGGGCTGCAGGGGCTGGGGGGGATCTGATTTGCTGCTCCGCTCCGAGATTGACAAACTCCTGCCCGGCGTTTAAAAGAAGGGGGGAAAAAGGGCGGTGTGGGGAAGAGAGAGAAGGGAAAAACTTCTCGGCAGCCCCGGAGCGAGGCAGGGCCGGAGCAGAGCGCGGCGGAGCCCCCGCACCCTCCGCCCGCCCCATGGCTTTATAAAGGGCTGCTCCCCGGGGGGGGTGCCGGGGGGGCTGAGCCTGCTCTGCGCTCTGCACTGCTTGGATTCCTGCATTTTCTATTTTTAAAATTTTAATTATTATTTTAAAAATTTTTTTAAATTTTTTAAAAATTTTTTTTTAAATTTTTTTTTATCTTTTTCCCGAGCTGGTGCCCCGTTGTTTCGGGGAGCATGGATACGCACACGCGGTGGAAAAGGCGCAGTTGGATACGGAGCTGCTCGGTGCCCGCTGCGCTGCTGATTTTGGGTGCCCTGTCCCTCGGCCGGGCAGGTAAGGGGGGTCTCCCCCGAGCCCCCCAAAAAAAAAACGCGTGGGAGATGCTGCGGGGTCGTGGGGGGAGTGGGTGAGAATTGGGGCTTTGGTGCGGGGTAAAAAAAAAAAACCAAACTCTTGGCTTTCCTTCCTTGCGTGCATTCCAGAAAAATGAAAAAGAAAAAAAAAATAGAAAAAAGAAAGGAAAAAAAAAGAAGGAAAAACCACCCAACAAAACCCACCCAACCTCCTTTAGCTGCCCGAGTCTCTGAATGCCATTTGTCAGGGGGCCCGTAAAAGGGGAAAAAACTTAAAACAATTCTTTATTCGCCTTTCTTGGAGCAAGAGCTGCCTCTTGCCCGGCTGCTTTTTCCGGAGGAAAAGTCGGGGATGAGTTTCTGGAGGCTCTGGTTCTTTCTATCTGCCTGTGGATATATATGTGAATGTATATTTAGTCCCCTGGAAACCTCCGGGCTTGCGTAGTTCCTCCTCCTTGAGGAGCAGAAAGTTTTTTTTTATGTCCCGCAGGAATCTGCTCTCCCTGCTCACATCAAAGCTCGGGACACAAAAACTCTGGAGCTGCTCGGGGACCCCAAAACTCGCTGCCCCAACCCCAAACCCCGCAGGGTTTCTCCCTAAAACTGGGGCTGAGTGCAGCAGGAGGGAGCTCAGAACTTCCAGATGTGCAGCAGCACAGAAAACCACTGGAATGTCTTTTTTTTTTTTTTTTTTTTTTTTCCCCTCTAATCGTGCAGAAGAAGGACTAAACACATTTCTGCTTCCCTTTGCAGTTTGTTCCCAGAGCTCTGCTTCCCAAATTTCTGTGGGTTGGGAAATGCCAGGGCAGAGGGAGATTTTGGGGGGATTTTGGGGATGTTTGCAGAGCCTTGTCCCGGTTTGTGGTGAGCACTCAGAGCTCTGTTCGTGCTGCATTTCGGGGTTTGCTGGCAGGGCTGAGCTTTGGAAATCTGAACAGTTAAACTCGAGTTTAAACTGGGCTGTCTGGGGTTCAGCTCCCCTGCCCGAATTTTGTGTTCCCGGGGTTGTTTCTGCTGGGTGAGCAGGGTTTGTTCCAGTGCTCCCAGCACAAACACCAGCGGGATTCTCTGGGAGAATTATTTTCATTTCTGGGCTCTTCCAATGACCTTAAGGAAGAAGAGGTGGGCGGTGGAGGAATGCTTCCATTAAGGCTTTGCTTCTGGAGGCTGAGCTGGGTGCAAAACTCAATGAATAAAAAGTCCTGAAGATCCCTGCAGGGAGAGCTGGGCCAGTGGGAGATCCCAGAGTTTGTCCTGCCCAGGAATTGGGAATTTGTATCAGCAGAAAATTCAATTATCACCAGAGATAATTTGTTTCAAACAAAAAACAACTTTATTTTTCCATTTCCCTGTTTAACACTTTAGAGCATCCTGTCTGTGTTCACCTCCAGACAGCTCCCAAAGAGTTTTTAAAGTTGCCAGGTGACTTTGGGGACGGATTTTGGGGCAGCTGCCGGAGCAGAGGACGGCTGGGAGCTCTGGAATGACTCTTGTGGTGAAAGGCTTTGAGTTTTCCTAATGAGCCGCCTAATAGGACATCAAATCATTTGGCTGAGGGAGGAGCCAGACTGGGGCTGCTGATGGCATTGACTAATGGTCTTGGTGGCTTTTTTTTTTTTTTTTTTTTTAAATTTTCCACGTTGTCTTTGGTTTTAGTGCAGCTCAGAGCGTGTTTGAGTTGCAGGATTTCTCTGTGTGGAGAGGTGAAACATCCCTGTGGGGAAGGCACAGAGGAAATCCAGCAAATAACAGGGAAATAACAATGTCAGATTTTCCCATATGTGCACAGATGATGTCACAGCAAAATCAGAACCCACAGACAAAGCTGGAGCCCGGCTCTGCTTTTACCAACCCCTGTAAAAACCCAATCGGGTTTCTGGGTGAAACTTTTTGGATGCAGCAGTTTCCTTTAGTGGCAAAGAGTAATGAGGATCCAAACTAAAATAAAAATGTTGGAAATTATGCAGTATCCTGTTACCAGCTGCTGCTTCTCCCCTTGGCTCTCCCCCAGTCACCAAAACGAGCTAAAAAAAATCTTTATCCAGCCAGTTAAAAGCGAGGTTGGTTTTTTTTTTTTTTTAAATACTTTGCCAATCAAAAGTGTTGATATTGTTTTACAAGGAGAAATCTGACTTTATAAGTCTGGAATGATGGCAGCTCCGATTTCCCCTGTAAAAGCTGGGCTGTGCTGTCAGTGCACTGCCAGGCTGCAGTGGGAAATTGGAATTAAAATGGGAATTTGGAATTAAAATGGGAATTTGGAATTAAAAGCACCCAGCTGTGGGACATGGCCTGGCCTGGGCACAGCAGAGCTCTTGTCTTCTCCTTCCAGGGAGCAGCAGGAAAACTCTGCTGAGCATTCCCTGATCCTCTCCAATTTTGGGATGGGAGGAATCCCACTTCAAATCCCATTTCATCTCTTTGGGGTAACTCTGAGGCAGAGCTGCTGGGGAGTCGCTGATTTTTGGTGTGCACACAAGGACTCACCTGGCTCTGCCCAAAAAATGTTTTTAATGGCAAGTTTAAATGAAAAAGCTGCTGTTTCTAGTGCTTGTTGTGTGCCCTAGGAGAAATCAGGAGGGGCTGGAGAAGGGTTGTGAATCCTTATTTTAAATGGGTGCTGTCCCTGCCCTTTAGGATTTGGAACTGGAGGTGGATTTTTCAGGTTGATTCCTATTAAAACAGAGATTTAATCCAGCTGGTGGGTGCCTGTCTGTGGTGGCAGCACTGCAGGGGTGAAAACAGAACCCCCAGGATCACTGAGCCCAACCCTGCCAATCAAATCCAGCAAATCCCAGCTTTAATTCAGGATTTTTTCACATTTCTCTCCTTTTGTCACTGTCCCAGAGGCTCTGAGTGGCACAGGGATGTCCCCAGCAGCTCTTCCCTGCCCTGTGGTCAGCTCCTGGTGCTGTCTGTCCATCTGACCCCTCTCTGTCCATCTGACATCCCTCTGTCCCTCTGACACCCCTCTGTCCATCTGACCCCTCTCTGTCCCTCTGTCCCCAGGGCAGGAGCTCAGGATCTGCCCCCTCACCCTGCTTTGAGTTAGATTTGATTTCCAGGATGAGGCAGAGGAGCAGGAGGAATTGCTGTGCTCAGTGTGAAATGCTATTTAGAAATGTTTTGAGTTTTGTCTGGGATTCAGAAAAAAAAAATCTGGGAGTGCTTTCCAGGAAACTCTTCACTCCAAAGGGTTTTTCTGCTGGGGAGTTAAAATTGGTCTTGAATTCTCTCACTAATCAATTTTTATCTCTGATTCCTGGACCTGCAGGATCTGGGTGCTGCCCTTCCCAATAATGCTGGAAATCCAATAATTGATGGAAATGTGGAAATCTGCACTTGGGAAAACTGCAGGCAGCAAAGAGCTGGGAATGCTTTTGTAGGAATTTCAGGGTTTTCTGGCTCTGTCCAGCCTGTTCTTGGACACTTCCAGAGATGCAGGGGCTGCTCTGGGTACCCTGTGCCAGCCAGAAATTCCCTCCCAATGTCCACCCCAAGCTATTTTCTGTCCTTTTAAAGCCATTCCCCCTCACCAATGCTGTTGTGACACTTGGAGGGGCTCTGAGCTCTTTGGGAAGGGCAGTTCATGCAGAGCTGTGCTCTGCTGTCTTGGGAATCCTCCTGGAATTGAGCACAGGATAAATCTGGAATTTCATCCCCTCTGTCCACACTCACCCACCTCTGGGGTTTGATCCTCCATTCTTCTATAAAATGGATTATTTGGCAGAGAAAGGTGTAAAAAATTAATTGTTTGGCTCCTGTGGTAAATGTGGTTGTCAGTTTGTAATGCCCAGATTTTGGTAAATGGGAAGTGCTGCTTAAATTGAGAAAATAAACCGGGAACAAATCCCAAAACACACCTGAAGGTTTTTTTATGTGGGGGAAGAATTCTTCCCCTCTGTTCCATTATTTTATCCAGCACACACTTCCCAGCACAATTTAGGGCTTTGCTGATGTTGCTGCTGCCCAGGATATTTTTGGGAATGCTTGAACTGGTGGGATTGGGTCAGGTTTGAGCTGCAGGATTGGTCCCACAGAAAAATCAGCGCCAGGGGGATGTGCACACCTGAGCTGGAGCTCAGGGGGATGTGGGACTGGAAATTCTGGGATATCAGGGGGATCTGCATGTGGAAATTCTGGGATATCAGGATGATGTGGCTGTGGAAATTCTGGGATTTTAGGGTGATGTTTCTGTGGAAATTCTGGGATTTCAGGGTGATCTGGGCCTGGAAATTCTGGGATTTCAGGGGGATCTGGCTGTGGAAATTCTGGGATTTTAGGGGGATCTGGCTGTGGAAATTCTGGGATTTCAGGAGGATCTGTTACTGTAAATTCTGGGAGTTCAGGGGGGATCTGGCTGTGTGAATTTTGGGATTTCAGGGAGATCTGTTCCTCGAAATTCTGGGATTTCAGGGTGATCTGCCTGTGGAAATTCTGGGATTTCAGGGTGATGTTTCTGTGGAAATTCTGGGATTTCGGGAGGATCTTCCTGGAAATTCTGGAATTTCAGGGGGATCTGACTGGAAAATCTGGGATTTCAGGGGGATCTGGCTGTGGAAATTCTGGGATTTCAGGGGGATCTGGCTGTGGAAATTCTGGGATTTCAGGGGGATCTATTACTGTAAATTCTGGGATTTCAGGGTGATGTTTCTGTGTGAATTCTGGGATTTCAGGGGGATCTGGCTGTGGAATTCAGGGATTTCAGCCTCTCTTTGGGGTGGAATGTGTCCATTCTCGTGGATATAAGGCAAGGCTGGTTGGTACAAGCAGCACTGGTGTGGTGTGGGAGATGCTGTTCCCAAAAAAAAAGAGGATTCCCTTTGGATCAGCAGCCCAAGGGGTGCTGATGCCATCAAAGGCATTTCTTTCCCCCTTTTTGCCCCCTTTTTTCCCCTTTTCTTTTCCCCATCCCTTTCATTTCCCCTCTTCTCTTCCTTGGGAGAAGCTTCTTCACCTCTTGGCCCAGCTTTATATCAAATATTTCACTCTTCCTACAAAATCTGACGTGATAAGGACTGAATTTTCAACCCTTTAAAACACAATAAAACCCTTGTGTGAAACAACACCGAGGATGGGAAGAATGAGCAAAACCAGGGGAGCAAAAAAAAAAAAGGAAAAAAAGAATTTTAAAAAGGTTGAAACATGAAAGAATGGAAACATTTTGTTGAAATCTAATGTTATATGGAAAAAATTGGGTTGGCAACGGGGTATAATTAACCACTGGTTACTGCTGGCAAGTCCCAAGGCTCTGGAAATTCAGCCTAGCACTGACTGAAGCATCCAAATGATGTCGTGGTTTCTCTGTGGACGTGTCTGGAAAATCTGTGGGACTAAAATAAATAAATGAAGGAACTACACAAAAGGCATTTTTGAGGTCGGTTGCTCCAAGTCTGGGCTCTGTTTTTTTTTTTTTTTTTTTTTTTCTTTCCAGAAGCCAAAAGGATTCTTAACATCATCTGGAAGCTCTCACAATGATGAGATGTCATTTTTTTTTAAAGGAGGAAAGTTGTATTAATGTATTTACAACAGAGTTTTTCTTCCAGTTTGTGTCATAAGGCTGAGAGAAAAAGGAGAGTTTGAGGATTGAGGGAGTGGAAAAGCTGCAGCAGGGCTCATTCCTAAATTCTGTGGATTTTGTCCCAGCCTCAGGAAAATCCCTGAGTTTTCCATGTCCTGGGGGCTGCTCCTGCATCCCTGTGTGGAGCCCTGGGGGTGCTGAACACGATTTTATTGCCAATAAAATCTGTGATTTCAGCAGCTCCAGAGTCTCCTTCCATCCCTGTGCCTCAGCTTGTGTTGGTGGTTGGTTCTTTCTACTTTAAAAATGCTTTTTCTCCTCGGGATATTTTTTTTTTCCCTTTGGGCAGTGCTCCCCACACAGCAAATCCAGGAGGTTATTTGGATTTTTTTAGATTTAGACAGGTTTTTTACAGATTCTACCAAGAGCACTGTGCTGTTCTATTTGCTGAATTAGAAACTTTTGAATCAGATCTGGAAAAGGAATTTGGAGCAGAGGATCCCTTGGGCAGCCACAAAAATCCTTCAGTTTTTTGGGAAAAAAAACCAAACCCTGTTTGGGGTGCAGATGGGAGTGGGATGTGCTGGGTGGTGATGAACTGCAGTCCATCTTTAATAATTTTTATACTTTAAAAATGTTTTTTTTTCTTTGTGCAACACCAGTGCCTCTCTCACAGGAAATCTAGGAGGTTATTTGGATTTTTTTTAGATTTACACAGGTTTTTTACAGATTCTACCAAGAGCACTGTGCTGTTCTATTGGCTGAATCAGAGATCTGGAAAGGGAATTTGGAGCTGTTTTCCTAAAGAGGGATGGGATGGATGTTTGAGGCCCTCTTGTTCTCCTTCAGCTCCATGAACACTGGAATTAACTTTATATTTTATGCATTGAATATTACATTTATTTCTTATAGAAACCATTATTACAGATTTTCCCCCCTGTGACCCTGTGTGCCATCCCTGCTGTGAATCTGCAGCCAGGCCCACAGGAATTCTTTCAGAATAAATAAATAAATCAAAAAGCGATTCCAGGGCTCAGCTTTTCAGCAAACTTTTCAAAAAATTTTCTTTCTGCCCCAGCTTGCAGAGTTGGCAGCTCTCAGGAGGGAGGGAAGGGAGAGGTCACTGAGGGCTCTGTCACATTTTGGGAGCAGATTTTGTTTCCATCAGCTGGAGCTGCTGGTTCTGGGTAGGAAATTCAGGAAGGAGCCACGCTCTGCCTGAGCTCATGAGCCTGGCTGGCCTCTCCTCCTCTGCTTTTCCTCCCTCCACCCCCTTTTTTTTTGTTTCCAAGACAATACTGGAGTAAGAATTCGCTGCAGCCGAATTCCTGGAGATGACACTGCCAGTTTCCCAGGATCTCTCATCCTCCCGCAGCGTTTCACTCTGGGATTTTTCATTTTTTAATTTTTTTTTGTGCAGCTCATTCAGCTCTCAGATATGAATTAAGTGAGTCTGTGGGATTTTATTTTATTTTTTTTTTAGTGCTGGAATGAGATACCTACTCTGTGTGCTGCAGGGGAGAGCTCTGCTCCGAGGGCTGTGGTTCACCAGCTGAATAATGCAAGCATTGTCTGGGTGCCCTTATTTCCAGCTTGCACCATTAAAAGTGAATGGAAAGGTCAAGGAGATGAGTCACAGTGAACACAAGTGTCATTCTGCTCAGGAGAAACGGGAAAAAGGAGCTTCCAGGCGAGGTGTTTCAGCTGGAGCCAGCTCTGCTGTGCTGGGCTGGCTGGGAGTCACCAGAGGAAACCTTGGCTGGGAGCTCTGGGGTGTTCAAACACCCAAAAACAACAGCAGGGAGGGGCTGGGGTGTTCAAACACCCAAAAACAACAGCAGAGAGAGGCTGGGGTGTTCAAGGACCTAAAAACACAAAACCAGAGAGAGGTTGGGGTGTTCAAACACCCAAAAACTACAGCAGAGAGGGTTTGGGTGTTCAAACACCCAAAAACAACAGCAGAGAGAGACTGGGGTATTCAAACTCCTAAAAACACAAAACCAGAGAGGGGCTGGGGTGTTCAAGATGTTTTAGCATCACCTAAAAACAGCACCAGAGAGGGGCTGGAGCTGGGTTCTGCTCAGAAAATTCAGGTGATGCTCTGGAGAATTTGGGCTCTGCTCAGGAAATCCAGACGATGTTCTGGAGAATTTGGGCTCTGCTCAGGGAATCCAGGTGATGCTCTGGAGGATTTGGGTTCTGCTCAGGAAATCCAGATGATGCTCTGGAGGATTTGGGTTCTGCTCAGGGAATCCAGGTGATGCTCTGGAGGATTTGGGCTGGTGCTGCTGCCCTGGAGAGCAAACAGGAGCAGGGACAGGGCAGGGCTGGCAGCTCCTGCTCTCCTGTGCAGCCACTGGTGCCCAGAAGGAGCCAATTCCTGCACATCCAGGTGGGAATTGCTGCTGCTCAGCCAGAATCAGCTGAGGACAGAGCCAGGGTGGGGTGGAGGTGCTCTTGGACAGGGACTGGGGACAAGGGCAGGGAAAGGGAACTGCCAGAGGGCAGGGTTGGATGGATAATGGGGGGGAATTCTTCCCTCTGAGGATGCTGAGGCCTGGCACAGGGTGTCCAGAGCAGCTGTGGCTGCCCCTGGATCCCTGGCAGTGCCCAAGGCCAGGGATAGTGCAAGGTGTCCCTGGATGAGCTTTAAGGTCCCTCCCAACCCAAACCATCGTGGAACATGATTATCCCTGAAATCCTGCCGGGATTTTGAGTGCTGGGGGTCCCCACCTCTCCCTGGAGCATCCCAGGGAAGGACTGGCAGTGATTCCCTGGATCCCTGAGCAGGAAAAATGGGCCAGGAGAGCTGTTCCTTTGTAAGGCCTTTAATGGAATCAGCTTTGGGTGGGGAACCCGAGGGGCTGCAGGATGATGTGAAGGAGGAGGAGTGCAGCTTTGTCCTCAGGCAGAGCTGGGCCTTCTGTCCTCATGGGGTCTGTAAAAAAATGATTTCACCTCGTAGTCCAGGGGGTGATGTTGGCAGGGTGCTGTTGGGTCATGGTGATGGAACACAGCAGCTCCAGATGGTAAATTTGCTTCCCTCACTGTTTCCCTGACTTGGCAACACTATTTTCAGTTCTAGATGACATTTGGGCTCGTTGTTTTAGGGGTCTTTAGCTCTGAACAGTGTCCCATGAGCACTTGAGGTTGCATCTCATTAAAAATGCGCCATGGGGAGGTGGGCGTGGCTACAAAGCAGAGGTACGGGTACCGGGAGGGGACAAACAACCAGGAGTGTTGTGGCTGACAGGGATACAAAGTACCAGGGAAGGGAAAAGACAAACATTTACAGTTTACAAAGACATGAGCAACAATTTTGCAGAGACAAACTCGCATTTGGGGAATTTATTCCTCACACTGAGGGCACCTGGAGCACTGTGCCCTGCCTGGCCCTTTGCAAATCCCCGTTTTAAATGAATCTTTTTTTGAATTTCCTGCCCAAATCCTGCTGGCAGAGCCCTGGGAAGGGAATGTGGAAGGGCTGATGTGGAAAACACGTTTTATGTCTTGGTAAAATTTAAAAGGTTTAATTAAAAGACAATAGGAGACAAACATAAAGTAAAGGGTTAAAATGGCTGGGTGCTTGGCAAGTTGTTAAGAGCACAGGCTTGTTTAGGGAATGTTTTTTAAAATAAAAATTTTTAAAAAATTAAATTTTTAAATTTTTTTTTTTTTTTAATTTTAGTGTGGGTTTTTTTTTTTTAATTTTACAATGCATTAGTTTGTTGCATATTTATAGTTTTTTTAATGTATAGTTAAATTTTGGGAGAATTGTTTAGCGTGGCTACTTTTTGGGTTTGTTTTTTTAGAATATATGTGGTTTTTGGTTTGTGGTTTTAATTTACTTTTTTTATTACTTTTAAATTTGTGTAGTAGTCCCAGCCTTTTGTAATTAGTGAGAGTTAGTAATTGTTGTGTTAGTTGTAAGTTACAAGTTGTTATTTTGGTTAAGTAGGTAGTTTAAGCACACTATTTTTAAAAATCGTATATTTAACTTTTGTTATTAAAAAAAAGCTTATATTGATACAAAAAAGCTATTTTAACATTATACATATAACATCTATTTTAATATTTGCAAAAAGCCAACAATATATAATATACTTCTAACACTTTTTTACCCCCTCCTCTGGGTTTATTAATTTGTTTTTTTGCTTTGCCCCGGTGCATTTGGGGTCGTGCACATTGCCCAACACTTCTTTGGAGTTTTGGCAGCATTGGAGCCCTGAAAATACAGAGGAATATTGAAATTTTTGATTCCTAGCCATTGCATTTTTCAATTCTGAAGTCACCCTGCTGGAGTAAAATAGATATTGCTCTGAAAAAGAGTGACAGCTTCAGAATTCTGATTTATCCTGCACGTCCAAAACTCACCTTCAGCAGGGAGCCAAAGCCCAGCCTTCCCCTTGGCCTCTAATCGGGGCTAATTTCCACAAACAACCTTGTAAATGAATTTGCCAGCTCGGCTTTGATCCGAGGTGGCCAAAAATTCCAGAGGATCTCAAATGTCTGGGAGCTGGGAGGGGTCTGCTGGTGATGCAATCCAGGGGTGGAATGGTTTGGGCTGGAGGTCAGGGGGTGCTGGAGCTGATTTTGGGGGCTGAGCCTGGTTTGGGGTGAAATATTGGGATTGTGACCTTTGTGCTGGTATTCCATGGAAATTTAGGATTTCTGCATGGTATTCCACAGAAATTTAGGATTTCTGCATGGTATTCCACGGAAATTTAGGATTTCTGCATGGTATTCCATGGAAATTTAGGATTTCTGCGCAGGGATGAAGGGGTGGGAGATGATTGGAGCAGAGCTGACCAAGGGCTGATTTTGGAGGGGCTGAAATATTGGGATTATAAACTTTGTGCTGGAAAGGAAATTATATTCCATGGAACTCCAGGATTTCTGCATGACATTTCATTGAAATTTGGGATTTCTGCATCACATTCCATGGAAATTTAGGATTTCTGCAGGGGGCTAGGAGGAGTTTTCCTGCTGATGGGAAGGAAGAGGTGTGGCACAGCAAGAGCTGATTTTGGGGGGCTGAAATATTGGGATTATAAACTTTGTGCTGGAAAGGAAATTTTATTCTGTGGAACTTTAGGATTTCTGCATGTTATTCTATGGAATTTTAGGATTTCTGCACAGGGATGAGGAGCTGGGAGATGATGGGAGCAGAGCTGACCAAGGGCTGATTTTGGGGGGCTGAGCCTGATTTGGGGTGAAATATTGGGATTATAAACTTTGTGCTGGAAAGGAAATTACATTATATGAAAATGTAGGATTTCTGCATGGTATTCCATGGAAATTTTGGATTTCTGCAGGGGTGGGAGGTGGTGGGAGCACTGGGGATCCCGTGGAATAGTGTGAGGAATGTTCTCTCAGCAGGGCTTGCCTCCTCGGGACAGGCACATTATCACGTCCTGGGCACTTGAGGGGAGAAAGTCTCTGCTCTGCCTCTCTGAAATGTTGAAATTAAAACAATCTGGCTTTTCTGCAACTCTTGGATGCTTTCCCTGCTGACCTCAGGAGCTGGGATGGGAGGAGGAGCCAACACACCCGAACTGGCTCTGGGTTTTTAATTTTTTTTTTGTTTTTTTCACTTCAAATGCTGAATCCCTGCAGGATGCAGAAGAGCAGAACAACGAGGGCTGTATCTGCTCTGGAAATATCCATTTTTTCCCAGTGCTCTGCAATTCAGGAGGGAGCAGGCACACACTTTTCCAGCCAGACTCATTCCCTGAGCAGGGAAAATCTGGGATCAGCCTCACCCCTACACCAGGACAGCAAAGCCAAGACGCTCCCAAACCTTTGAGAGCCATCCCTGAGGATGCTGCATGTGCCCCTCCATCCCCAAATCCCAAACACAGCTCTCTCTGTGCTGCCAATCCTGCTGGGGCTCGCTGATCCTTACAGTTTATTCCAATTTCAGTGACTCTGAGAATCATCCCAGGGCTCTGCTCTGACCCTCTGACGCTGAGTTTTCTCCTGGCTCAGAGCCCCTGGCTGGGCAGAAATTGGGATATTTTTTGGCTCCCTGGCTGTGCCTCAAGCTCTTGCAGCACTGCTCTGGTCTACGTGGAGCTGGGGGTGGATCCAGGGCTGGGAGCAGCCTCTGGTGATTTTGGGAATTTGGGCACGGAAGGAGCACGGCAGCATCGCTCCCGAATTACAAAACTTCCCTTCTGCTCCTCCTCATGCTGCTCTTTGCTGCACACGGGAGATTTTGGGAATTTTCTGAGCGTTTTGCAGTCCTGGGTGGGATCCAGGGCAGGAAAACACAGAGGGATTTCTTATGGCAGTGGGGATAACACCAAACTGATCCACAAATAGGATCCAGAAATAGGAACCAGAGCCAAACCCAGAGCTTGGTTTGGGTGTGGAAAACCCATAAAGTTCCTCAGCTGAAGGGATTCAAAATCCACCCCAATAAAGCCTGGGGTGCTCTGAAACAGAGCCTGAGTTAAAGATGTTCTGCAGGACATCATCACTCCCAAATTACAAAACTTCCCCTCTTTTCTTCCTCATGCTGCTCTTGATGTGCTGCCTTTGCTGCCCACGGGATTTTTGGGAATTTTCCAAGCATTTTGCAGTTCAGGTGGGATTCAGGGCAGGAAAACACAGTGGAATTTCTTATGGCAATGGGGATAACAACAAACTGATCCAGATTTTTGGTGTGGAAAACCCATAAAGAGTTTTGGGTTCCTCAGCTGAAGGGATTCAAAATCCACCCCAATAAAGCCTGGGATGCTCTGAGACAGAGCCTGAGTTAAAGGTGTTCTGCACAGCATCATCACTCTCAAATTACAAAACTTTTCTTCTTCTCTTCCCCATGCTGCTCTTTGCTGCCCACGGGAGTTTTGGGGAGTTTTCCCAGGATTTTACTGTTCTGGGTGGGATTCAGAGTGGGAAAACACAGTGGGATTTCTTATGGCAATGGGGATAACACCAAACTGATCCAGATTTTTCCTATGAAATAGGATCCAGAACTTGGTTTGGGTGTGGAAAACCCATAAAGAGTTTTGGGTTCCTCAGCTGAAGGGATTTAAAATCCACCCCAATAAATCCTGGGGTGCTCTGAGACAGAGCCTGAGTTAAAGATGTTCTGCAGGGCACCATCACTGGGTTAGGGCACAGAAAAATGGACTCAGCTCACTTTTAAGCTCAATCCCAAGTTTTTTATACAGTGCTTATTTAGTGATGAGGAGAACATCAAAACGCTCTATGCAGGAATCAATCTTCCTAAAATACAGATAAAATATTCTGATAACTCAGCATCTGCCTTGTCTCCAGCTTCCTAAATATTTCCTTCCCTCATTTCTCTCACAGTTCTTTAACTCCTGAGTGTGCTGGGCTGCAGGGATTGGGGTAAAAACACCAAACCCACAAATTGTCCCCGTTCACAAATGGTTGGAAATGTCATCCTGTGCTTCTGCAATGCTGGAATCGTGTTCCTCCCCTCATGTACCCCAAATGTCAAACCCAGAGCTGAAGGGACAGAGCAATTCTGGTCTCAGTCCCACCACAGCCAGGGCAGGAGCTGAAAGTGTCCCCCCCTAAAGTGAGACCCCAAAGTTTGGGATTTGCAGCAGGATGGGGAAAAATGGGATTGGGATTGGTGGGGAGGGGAGGGATGGGGATCAAAGATGGATTTTAGCTCAGATTTCTTCCCAGCAGGGATGAGCAGGGCCTGGCACTTTTCCTGCTGCTTCCCACTGCTCTCTGGGAGTTCTGTACCCACCCCAAACCCTCTGCCCTTCCTTATCTCTAAGGAAATTATGTAGTGGGTTTTTTTATTTATATGATATCCTGATAAACCCTCAGGCTCTTTGGGGATAGGAATCACCCATGCATGTGCTGATCTTTGAACCTGACATTCCATCATTTCTGTGATGATAATTCCAGAAGTTGGGCAGTTTGTAGGGATTCTGCCAAAACTCCAGGGATAAAAGCTTGGGGTCCAGGTTGTCTCTCCAGCTCTTTGTATGGCTCCCCCAAATTTGTGCCTCCCTGGATTTGTGTCCCCACACTGAAAATAAAATATTCATAAATATACCCCCCTCCTGGCTGGCTGCTTTTCCAAACCCAGGACCTGACATCTCCTCGTGCAGCCTCTGCCACGTCTGAGCCCTTTCTGCAGCTCAGGGATCTCTGAGCCCTGTGCTGATTTCTGACATTCCAAGGATGGAATTCTGAAGATTCCTGATGATTTCCCCGTTCAGGATCTGCTCTGTGGTGCAGATTTGGGTGGGAAGCATCCCCAGCTCTGTTTCCAGCACCCCTCAGCCCCCTCTGCCATCCATTCCACTCCGTGCTTGTCCTGTCACATTTTTTGGGATATCTCAGCTTCAACCCCTGCCTCAGTTAAAGCCTCTCCTCCCTGTACCTGTGACACACCTGAGGTGTTTCTGGGCTGGCTGCATTTCCAAAATCATCTTGGAACGAGCTGCTGTGCAACAGAGCTATTTGGGCTGGGAAACTCCTCCTAATCCCAGCACTAAACCTTGTCCCAAGGTGTTCTGTCCTTCCAGAACATTCTGTCAGCAGTCCCAGCATTAAACCTCATCCCAAGGTGTTCTGTCCTTCCAGCAATCCCAATCCCAGCCCTAAACCTCATCCCAAGGTGTTCTGTCCTTCCAGAACATTCTGTCAGTAATCCTAATCCCAGCATTAAACCTCATCCCAAAGTGTTCTGTCCTTCCAGAACATTCTGCCAGCCCTGGGAAGGGATTTGTGCTCCTGGTTGCTGTCCCTCCCTGGGTGATGTTTTGTTTGTTTGGGTGCTGTCTGTGTCCTGTTTACCCTTTGTTTCCCAAAGCCAAGCCCAGAGTGAGGAGCTGCAGGAGAAATCCTGGAGGAGATTTTGGCACAGCCAGGGAGGGATGGAGGTGACAGGAGCTCTGTGTGGATTTTTGGGGCAGATTCCTCCCCTGGGGCCAGGGTCAAACCCATCCCAGAACATGGGGAAGGACAGAGCCAGCCCAGGGCTCTGCTGGAAACTGAGGCAGGTTCTGGGGTGAGAAAATCCCAGTCTGGGGTTTATAAAGCACAGGTTGAGTTTATAAAGCACAGGTTGAATTAAGACTTTAATTAAAGTGATATCCAAAGCTTTTTTGGGTGCTCAGTTCAGAGATGCTCTCTCCACTCCCCTCCCTCCACTGCTCGAGGCTTTAAATAAATAAAATAAAAATTAAAGATAATAATAAATAAATCTAGCAGGAAATTTTGGGAGCCTTGGGAGCAGTGAAGGGGGGGATGCTGAGGTTAATGCCCTGTGCTGTAAGGAGGGGTTGATGTCTCAGGAATTGATTCCCTTTGTGCTTTTTATTCTGCTTCCACCCACCCTGCTGCTTTGGGTACCCTTGGGCAGGCTGTGTTCTTAGAGAAAAGTGATTTATTTTTTCTTTTTTTTTTAAATTTTTAAATTTTTTTTTTAATTGCCCATCTCTTAGGGCCAGGTCCTGCCAGCCTCATTAAGGAAATTACAAATTGGGATTGCTGGAAAGCAAAGCCACGTTGTTCTTCCTCAGTGGGATTTAGTTCTGTGGGGAGCAGCATCTGGCTGGGCTGGGCTTTGCACAAAACCTCCTTTAAAATCAGATTTATTTCCAGGGCTGGGCTTTGTGTGCTTCCCTGTTGAGAATTCAGTTCTGATGGCAAAGTGGCTCTTCAGTGTGATCAAAAAGCAAAATAAAATCAAAATGTGGTCACAGGTCCTTCCCTGCAGGGGAATATTGAGTTCTATCTCTTTTTTAATAGATTCTAAAAAATTGGGAAGGGATTTAGGAACCAGAACCTGAAGCAGTGATGGGAATATTGAATTTTATCTTTTTTTTTTAATAGATTTGATAAAATTGGAGGGGGTTTAGGAACCAGAACTTGAAACAGTGATGAGAATATTCAGTTTTATTTCTTTTTTAATAGATTCTGAAAAATTGGGAGGGGTTTAGGAATTAGCACCTGAAGCACTGATGGGAATGTTGAGTTTTATCTTTTTTAAAACAGATTTGATAAAATTGGAGGGGATTTAGGAGCCAGCACCTGAAGCAGTGATGGGGTTTGGAGCTGGATTTGCAGGGACTCACTGGAACAAGTCAGGAAGGGAAATTCCTCTCTGGAGACTCATCAGGAAGGGATTTCATCTTGAAGATTTGCTCAGAATTTTGTCACATTTTGTGTGGGACTCCAGAGTCGAGCTCTGCTCTGGGTGCAGGAATCCCAGGAAAGGCTCATCCCAAAATCTGCCTAAAAAACCCAAATTTACAGCCTGGAGCAGCCATGAGGGAGCACTTGGGACCCTTTGCCCATCAATTTTCAATTTTCCATTTCCCATTTCCATTTCCCACCCCAACCCTTGGGATTTCCCAGGGGAGCAGCAGCCCAAGGATTTTTAGCTCAGTGATTTTTATCACTGCCATTGGCCCCTAATTAGAAGTTTGATGCCAAAGTCATGATCATAAAAGGCTCTTTATTTCAAACAAACCCATGTGAATAATTCTGTAAATATTTGTCTGGGCCAGCCGTGGGTTGAGTCCTGGGAAAGCTTTTTGGATGAGGATCTTGGATGTTTCTTTGGCTTTCAGAGGAGCATATTTCCATTTTTTTGAGATGCTATCTTTGGGTTGGAGTCCTCCTGTGTGGGGAATGGAAGTCCTGAAATGACATCTCAGCTCTTAAACGTTTCCAGTGGCACCTTGTAAGGGGTTTAATAGGGAAAATCTGAAAGGAGGGCAGGGAAAACACACCCAGCTGTGACCCAGATTCCCCAAAACCGCCCCAGCTGTGGGGTCCAGATGGGATTTTATTGGGGTGTGGGTGAGGAGAGATCCATCAGCTCCTGGGATGGGGTTTGGGGTGGCCTGGCAGGGGTGGGGATCACTGGTTTTGGGATTTGGATCCCTGGTTTGGGGTTTGGATCCTATAGAAGGTTTGGATCCCTGGTTTTGGGGTTTGGATCCCTGGTTTTGGGGTTGGGATCCTGGATTTGGATCCCAGGTTTGGGGTTTGGATCCCTGGTTTTGGGGTTTTTCTCTCTGTTTTTGGTGTTTGGATTCTATGCAGAGGTTTCTATCCCTGTTTTGGGGTTTGGATCCTTGTTTTGGCAGTTTCTATTCCCATGGAGAGGTTTCCACCCCTGGTTTGGGTTTAGGATCCCATGCAGAGGTCTCTATCCCTGGTTTGGGGTTTCTGTTCCCATGCAGAGGTTTGAATCCCCAATTTTGGGGTTTCTATCCCTGTTTTGAGGTTAGATCCCCATGCAGAGTTTTCTATCCCTGTTTTGGGGTTTGGATCCCTGTTTTGGATCCCATACAGAGGTTTGGATCCTTGTTTTGGGGTTTTGGATCCTATGGAGAGGTTTGGATCCCTGTTTTGGTGTTAGGATCCCATGCAGACGTCTCAATCCCTGCTTTGGGATTTGGATCCTTGTTTTGGCAGTTTCTATTCCCATGGAGAGGTCTCTATCCCTGTTTTGGGGTTTCTGTCCCATGCAGAGGTCTCTATCTCTGCCTCAGCAATGGGGGGAAAAAGCCCAAATTTTGTTCAGTCTGTTCCCAAAGTGCCCTGACACCTGCATAAAATTCCCACACAAATTCCCACACAAATCCCATATAAAAAGCCCCACAGGCATGGGCTGGGATTCCCTGGTTGACACCACCTGTGAGTGTGGGATGGCTCCAGCCTGCTGCAATAATTCCCATTCCAGTGACACCCTTGGGACAAAGGGACACCACCAACCCCAAAACACAACCCAGAGGGACTGATTTTCCAGGGAAAATCCCAATTTATCTGTGGGATTTTGCTCCTTTTTGGGAGTTTTGAGAGAGGAGCTGCTCCTAGGCCAGGTCTCTTTTATTCCTTCCCCTTTTCCAGATGATCCTGCCAGCTTTGGATGTTCCTTGCAGGAAGAACTGCTCTGCCCCCCATTCAAATCTTGTTGGTTTGAATGTGCTGCAAGCTCAGGCCCTAATTAAGCTTTGCAGGGCTTTAAGTGGTTGATTATTACAAATTGCTTTGAAAATGGAGCTGCTGTCCCAGTGCCAGATTGTCTGGGAGCACTGGGACTCTTCAGAGCAGAGAGAAAAATTTGAAATTTCATTTTCCACCTCCAAATTCACCTGGGTGAGAGGTTCTGTGCTTGGGAATGAATCCCATGGCAGAGGGGAGAAAATGGGAAAGGCATCCCAGTGAAGAATTAATTCCTAAAATCCCATCTAAACCTGCCCTCTGTGGGGTCTAAACCTGGCCAAAATCTTGGAAAACCTCAGTGCTCCACCTGCAGAGGTTTTTTTTTTTGGGAAGAATGGCATCCAATCATTCCTTGAGTGGGATTTCCAACTCCAGGGGACTTGCAGTGATTTAAAAACGGGATTTTGTGTAAAAAAATAAAAAAACAGAGCCTGGGGGTGAGTGGGAAAAAACTGCATCCCTTTAGGGCTGGTTTTAAGGAGCTGCTCCTGTGAGAGCTCTCCCAAAGGTTTTTTTTTTTTTTGTTTATTTTTAGTTTTTTTCATAAAAATTCTGGAATTCCTCCCCTGGGTTCAAGGAGAGGATTTGTTCCCATTATACGAGCAATTCCAGAGGGATTATTTGTTTATGTTTTTTTGTTTGGTTGTTTTTTTATGGTTTTCTTTGGTTTTTTTTTTTTGTTTTGTTTTGTTTTTTTTTTTTTTGGTTGGGTTTTTTTGGGTTTTTGTGTGTGAGTGTTTTTTGGGTTTTTTGTTTTGGGTTTTTTGTCCTGCCCCCTCAGTTTTTCCATCTGTGGATCCGAGTCTGGAGCTTTCACAGCTCCCAAAATTCCGACCTCCAACTCAGCCTCAGTGGTTCAAAGGGCAAAGCTCCTGCCAGGAACGAAACTGGGGCTGGAGCTCTTCCCAAAATGTCACAGTGACCCAGAAACTCCTACATTATTTTATTATATTTATATTTCTATTATATTTCTATTATATTTCTATTATATTTCTATTATATTTCTATTATATTTCTATTATATTTCTATTATATTTCTATTATATATTATATTTCTATTATATTTCTATATTATATTTCTATTATATTTAAATTATATTTATATTATATTTATTTTATATATAAATTATATTCCATCAAGGATAACCTTACTCTTTAGCTGCTAACACCATGGCTTTGTTCCAAACCCAAGTGTTCGATTATTTAATTGAAAAACAAAAAGGATTTCTGCTCAAAGGAACAGGGATTATTTGATTCTTTGAATTTCCCTGAGTGTCTGAGCTGCTCCAGTGTCAGCTCTGGGTTTCTTTCTTTTCCTTTTGGGATTAGATGTAGGACCTGACTCTGCATAATGGTTTCCTTTGTTCCCACTTGGGACTCTTTGGGCTTTTTTTAAAAAGAAAAAATAAATAAATAAGGGGATGTCATGAGTCATGGGTGAAATATTCTGCAGTCTGGAGCAGTGTGAATTGACACAGCTCTTGGGAGGAGCAGATGAGTTATTCCATAGCTGGTTTTTTTTGGTTTTTTTTTTTTTTAATTCTCTCTATTCTACCCCTTCCTAAGGAAAAACCTTTAATATCTTCCATCCTGCAGCTCACACTCCTCCATTCTCCTCCTTCAAATGCCTTTTCTCTCTGCCCAGACAAATAATTGTGTTTTACTGGGCTGCTGGCACGCTGAAGAATTTAAGAGGCTCTGTCAAACCCATCCAGAGGATGCTGGAGCAGCAGCAGCTGGGCCTTGACATCCTTATTTTAGCCCCTGTTTTATTTTAGCCTCTGCCACCCTGGTTTAGTCACTTATCCCGGGGTCAGCTGTGGTGAAAAGTGTTTAGATAAGGAGGCAAAATTGTTGAAATCCCAGGAGCCTGACAAGGAGACTCCCAGCTTCACAAAAAAAGCATCGCTAAGGGGAAGCAACTTCCAGCCCTCACTTGCTTTTATTTCTTCTGGATCTGGCACAGGAACTCTAGGAATAATCTAACAGCCCTGAGTTAAAATATAATACATAAATATAAATACCTCTTGGTTTGAATTCCAAATCTGAGCCCAGATGTTCAAGGCAACCTCTGGGGAGTGAGAACCCAGAGCTCTGCCCTGCCCAGGCTGGGCCCTCCAAAGGCAATAATTGAGTGTTTATTTAGGGCTAAGAATATCTTGGAAAAGGATTTAAAGGCTGCTGAAGCTGGGAGGGGAAGGGTTTCAGTGCAGCCAAGTGGAGCAGCAGTCCCTCTGCCATGGAGATGGGTTTTGAGGTTGGGATTGAAGCTTTGGGGTCACCAGAGGCTCCTCCTGTCCCTCCTCAGCTGCTCTGACCCCTCCTGGTTTGGGATTCTGCTGGAAAATAAAAATTCCCTTAAAAATATGGAGCAGCTTCTGTCATTCCCCATCCCTGGAAGTGTCCAAGGCCAGGCTGGACAGGGCTTGGAGAACCTGGGCTGGTGGAAGGTGGCCTGAAATCATCTTCAGTGAGATCTTCTTTTCAGTGAAATGATCCTTACTGGCTTTATTTGCTGTCACTGGAGATAAATGACAATTTTTTCTGTTGTTGCTCATAAAGGAAAACTTTACTTCCAACAAATCTGCATCCCCCAAATGATAAAAGCTGCATCACCAGTTCCTGAAGCTCTTTGGGATGCAGCTCCCCAGGTGTCTCAGCTGTGGGGTTAGAACACCACAGGGCAGCTGTGCACTGCAGATTTGTGTCTCCAGAGGAATTTTTTCCACTTTGAAGGGTGGTGGAGGGCAAAAAGTTGGAGAAAGGTTCCAGGAAACCCTCTGAATTTTGTCACAGAATCCAGCAAATCTGCATCCCACCAAATCTGCTGCTGGGATGCAAATCCCCAGCCTGGTGGGAGCTGCAGAGGGCACCAGAATGAGCTGGGAAATTTTCATTCTTCCCCTTCTGCCCTCAAATCACTGCACACAGACCCCAGCATGACAAAAGCTGATCACAAACTCCTGAAGCTCTTTGGGATGTGCCCTTCCCAATTTTGAAGAAAATTCTGTTCCAGGGTGTCCCTGCAGCCCCCCAGGTGTCTCAGCTGTGGGGTTAGAACACCAGGGCAGCTGTGCACTGCAGATTTGTGTCTCCAGAGGAAATTTTTCCACTTTGAAGTGTAGTGGAGGGCAAAATGTTCCAGGAAACCCCCTGAATTTTGTCACAGAATCCCAGACTGGCTGCCTGGAGCAGGCTGGGCAAAGCTCAGCTTTAGAATTCCCTGCAATCCAGACTCTTCCTAAAAGCCTGGCTTTTCCAGTGCTGCCCAGTTGCCTGCACTGGGAGCACTGGGAGAGCACAGGGAATGTCTGTCCCCACTCCTGGGGATCCTCAGCAGCTCCAGCCCCCAGCTCAGGGACAAATTTAAACTTTGTGGTTGTGCTCAGGAGTCGGGATTTAATTAAAGACCTTGAAAAATGAGATTTGTTTGGAGGTCTGCTGCTTGCAATTTGTAATTTTTCAGGCACTGGGATATGCACAAGGAGCACATAAGTGACTTGTGGGAGTGCTTTGGGGGTTGTTCAAGGTGCTAAAAATTATTATTACAGGCATAAATATGGTTTAGATGAATGACTTCTGGCTGAGGCTGGGATTTGCAGTGTGCTCTGCAGGAGCTGCAGCTCCCACCTGGAATTTCCAGAGTAACATTTCCATTCTTGGGATTTTCTGTAGGTTTGGTTTGGGTTTTTTTGTGGTGTTTTGGTTTGTAGGGGCTTGATTTGGTTTGGTGTTGTTTTGTTCTTTGTTTTTTGGTTGTTGTTGGTGGTTTTTTGGTTTTTTTGTTTGGTTTTTTGGTTTGGTTTGGAGTTGGGTTTTGGTTTTTTTTGGTGGTTTTTCTGTTTGTTTGTTTCTTTTTTTGAGGGGACAATAATATTGAATAATTTTCCTCCTTTTCCCTTGGCCAGGGAAGATGGATTTAGGATGAGAAACCAAAAAATGAGGATGGGGAAACGAAACTTTGGGCAGTGATTGAGTGCAGAGAGGATTTCCCTGAGCTGCAGTGGCTAAAGCAGGGCTGAGCTCTGTGACTGACAGCTGCAATGGATTGAAATCAAATCCTTGTTTGTTATTGCACACAGCCTGCAGGATCAGCAGGGTTTAAGGAACCTTTTCCTCTAAAATTTAAGAATCCTGCTTGGTTTGCTCTAATATGGAAATGGGAGAAAGAAAAAAAAAATTTCTGCTGGCCACTGCTGGGTCAGAGTTACAGAGTTCACACCAGCCTCTGATCCAGGTTTTAATGAGAGTTTAAGCAATTAGGAGCCAGGAAAAATTGTGATTAATTGTGGTGCTGGAGGAATTGGGGATTTCATTCCTCTTTTTACCACTGTGGGTGCATCATCAGAATGATTGAATCATGGAGAGGTGAAAATCCCTGGGCAGGGACACCTTACCCTGCCCCAGGTTTCTCCAAACCCTGCCCAGCCTGGCCTTGGACACTCCCAGGATGGGACAAGCACTTTGTTCCACATTTCTATGGAAATTAGAAGAAAAATAAATAAAAAACAACAAAAAAGCCAAACTCTGACACTAATTTTTATCCCTCTGTGCCTTCCTCTGATGCTCTGCAGTGTCATAATATATAATATATAATATATAATATATAATATATAATATAGTATATATAATATATAATATAGTATATAGTATATAGTATATAGTATATAATATATAATATATAGTATATAGTATATATTAATTACATAGTATATATTACATTATCTATTACATAATATATAATTAATATATTATATATTAATTTTATTTTATAGATTACATAATATATTATGTAGTATATAGTATATATTATATATCACATAACATATATTATATTTTATATTTTACATATTATATATATTATATATTATATAGTATATATTGTACTATGTATTACATGTTATATATTAACATAATTAATACATTAATTTTATTATAATTTTAATTATATATTAATATATAGTGTATATTAATTATATAGTATATACTATATATTATGTACTATATATTACATAATATATATTCTATATTCTATATTAATTATATACTATATATTACATACTATGTATTACATAATATATATTCTATATTCAATATTCTATATTCTGTGTTCTATATTCTAGATATATTCTCTCTTTATATATTATATATTATATATTATATATTATATATTATATATTATATATTATATATTATATATTATATATTATATATTATATATTATATATTATATATTATATATTATTTATTTATTATATATTTATTATATATTACATTTTTATTTATTTTATTTATTGTATATTCTCTGAGCATTGCAGAGTGAGTTTAGACCCTGCTGAGTTAAAAAGGGAAGCCAAGCTCCGTTTTGGTTTCCTTGCAGGGCTCTGCAGGTTGTTGCTGTGGTTTGGGTGTGGTTTGGGTGTGGTTTGGGGTGTTTGGGGTTTGTGTCTGTGCCCCAGAGCAGAGAACGCTGCCGTGTGCAGCTGCACAGGGCTGTGATTTACACACCCAGGGACAAGGGAGCATTCATCAAACTGCCCTGGAGTTCCGTCAGCCAGCTCTGTCCTCCTGTGCTGCTCTACAGGGCACTGCTCAGCTTGGATTTGGCTGGAAAAACCTGAGGAATTAACTGAGCTGGGCAGGGTGAGAGCTGCTGCTGTGTGCAGCTCAGCTGTGTGAGCTGAGCAGGGAAATCTCTGAGTTCCAGATGTGGGGCACAGCTGGCTCCCTCTCCTGCCTGCTTCCAGCTGGATTGAGCAGCACCAGACTGGTTTTTATTGAATGTCTGGTTGTGACTTCATTCATCATCGTTTTGGAGGCAAGCAGTGAGGATGAGATGCAGTGCTGGAGGCTCTGCAGGTGCCTGGATCATCCTTTAGGGGTGGGAAATGCCCCAGCAGGGCACTGGGCATGGCTTGGGGCTGCTCCAGGGAGGAGCTGGAGCTTCAAATCTGTGCCTGGAGGAGGAGATGGAGCTCTAAACCTGTGTCTGGTGGTTCCTGGAGAGGCTCCAGCCCCACTGAAGCTGGAGCTGGAGCTCCAAATCTGTGCTTGGAGGCTTCTGGAGATGCTCCAGTGAGTACCTGGAGCACCAAAACTGTGTCTGGTGGCTCCTGGAGAGGCTCCAGTGAGTACCTGGAGCTCCAAACCTGTGCCTGGTGGCTCCTGGAGAGGCTCCAGTGAATACCTGGAGCTCCAAACCTGTGTCTGGAGGCTCCTGGGGAGGCTCCAGCCCCTCCTGAAGCTCCCTCAGCTCCCTGTGAGCCCTGCAGAGCCATTTCTGTCCCCACACACCATCCCTGCAGGGATGGGGCTCCTCTGCAGATGTTCCTGCTCCTGCAAGCACCTCTGGCTTCCTGCTGTGCACACAATGCTCCAAGCCCCCAAAGCTGAGCTCAGGAGCCTGGAATTCTCAGTGCCTGAAGCTTTTCCCCCTCCCTGAAAGCTGGAGCAGCTCAGGAGCTGGCTGCTCTGCCCTGGGAGCACAGGGATGGAGTTTTGCTGCATTTTGGGTGTCTAACACAAGCTGGGCTGTAAAAGTGCAGATATTTGTGTGGCTGAAGGCAGGGGAAGATCCAAGCAGAGCTCAGACAAATGTGAGATCCTGGTGAGGGTGAGGGATGAGGAAATGTTCCAGCTGTTTGCTGCTCAGGCCAGGCTCCCTCTGCTCCTTCATCATCTGCTCTGTTCCCTTGGCTGGGCCAGATGTTTGTAATCCTCACTGAGAGCCCAAGTTTTTAGGATTGTGGAAACTTTTAAGAGCTGCCTAACAATGGACATGGATTTTTTCTGTACAAACATTGGGCTGAGCTTCTTGGTAACCAAAATTCCTGATTTTGTAAAAGGTCTGTCCATTCCTGATAATATAAAAATTCTGTCCATTCCTGATATTTTAAAAATTCTGTCCATTCCTGATATTTTAAAAATTCTGTCCATTCCTGATATTGTAAAAGGTTTGTCCATTCCTGATATTATAAAAAATCTGTCCAAGGTTTCTTCCCACTGCTCTTTGTGCTGTTGGGTGCAGCCAGGTGGGATGGGGTAGAGGATCAGAATAAGGCTTAAAAGTAATAATTATGGGTTGAGATGAAGACAATTTAATAGATAAAGCAAGAGAATCAGAAGAAGTGTTTAAAAAATAATTGTGGGTTGAGATGAAGGTGGTTTAATAGGTAAAGCAAGGAAAATAAAGGAAGGAATTGTTCCCCCCGTGGGCATGCCAAGCAGGGCTTCATCACAGATAATGATTTTTTTAAATGTTTTTTTTGGGCCCTGCTGGGCTTTGGGTTCATATTTCTGACACCATCTGGCTCCAACTCCGAGTCAAAACCCAGAATAATTTCATTTAAGAGTTTAAAGCCAGGTCTGGCTCTTCCCTTTCTGGAGGCTCCACTTCTGCTGATGTGAGAAAAAGCAGATTAGGAAATTAAGGAGATGCAGTTTGGGAAATCAATGAGATGTAGATTAGGGAATTAATGAGATGCAGATTAGGGAATCAATGAGATGCAGATTAGGGAATTAAGGAGATGCAGATTGGGAAATTAAGGAGATGCAGATTAGGGAATTAATGAGCTGCATGACTTAGTCGCTGTCCCAGAGCCCTGACCATCTGGGGGTGAAGCTGCCCTGCCTGTGCTGGGGTCTCAGGTGAGGTCTCCTCATGAGTTAGATTTTCAGGGAAGGAGCCCTTTGCTCTGTGCCATCAGCCAAAATTCAGATTTCCCCCCTTTTCTGGATTTTTTGCCATCTTGAGCAGCATCTTTGCCTCCTCACCTCACTTCATATCCCAAAATTTTCCTTGTGGGTTTTCTGTCATCCCAGCCACCCTGTGTGTGATTATTCTGCACACTCTCTGTCCCTCTGTTGGCTTCCAAATATATATTTTTTTTTTTTGCCTCAACCAAAGAATGGGAAGGTTTGTGTTGGTGTGGTGGGAAAATCTAAAACCTTTCCCTCAGATCAGGAATTTCCTGCCTAGTGCTTAATCTCCAGGATGTACTTGAGTGATGGATGCTGGGTGAAGGCATCCAGGAAAATCCAGCTCCTGGGATGACAGAGAGAGCATTCTGCCCTGAGCTGCTCCTCCCTGCCCCGAGTCTGTGCCTCTGAGCCTGTCCCAGCCTGAACTGGCATTAACCCTGCACTGAAAGCACATTTCAGCTGGCTTTAAGGTTGTGATGATTGATTTGAGACTGATTTGGAGGCCAGGACTGCCCCTCCTGCTGTCTCCTAATTCCTCTTTCTCCTTTTCCCTTTGCAGCTGAACCTGCAGACCTCTTGAAGGTGTTAGATTTTCATAATTTACCTGATGGTATCACAAAAACCACGGGCTTTTGCACAAGCAGAAGATCTTCAAAAGAAGCAGATGTTGCTTACAGAGTAACAAAAGATGCTCAGCTCAGTGCCCCAACAAAGCAGCTGTATCCTGGTGAGTCCAGCTTTTATTTTTATTTTGTATTTTTATTTTGTATTTTTATTTTTATTTGTATTTTCCCATGGAAATATCTCATTCCTTCATTTCCCCAGTGTGTTTGCAGTGGTTCTGCTGCTTCAGGGGGCTGCAGATTTCCAGCCATTAATTAAATAATATCTTTTTATTTTATTTTATTTGCACAAGGTGGTGGCTGCCACTGCAGAAGGGGTGGCCAGTGCCACATCTGCTCCCTCCCAGGCTGGAATATCCCTGCTCTGTCACTGTCCCAGCTGGGGACAGAGGAGCCCAGGCTGTGTTTTGTTCTGTGCCTGGGCACACTGGGGTCTGGTTCTGGGGCTGTGCTGTCTCTCCTAACACAAATAATCACCAGATAAAAATAACAGGCTGTCCCAAGAAAAGCTTTTTGAAGGGATGGGAGGCTCATGAGAGGAAGGCACAAAGCCCTTGGAGAGCACTGAGCATTTTGTTGCTGCCTGAGTTGAATTTTTCAGGTTAAGGCATAATCAGCACAGAAATGTGATTGTAAGAAAAAATTCTGGACCCAAACTCCTCTCATGGCTGGAAAATTCTGGCTGATTATTTAATGAATATATCAAATTATTTAACAAGAGGATTGGATCACAGCAGTTCTGACCTAGGGAACACAAACATGGAGAGCAGAATCCTGGTCCCAGGGGAGAACTGAGTCCTGGATCCTGGAGAAAATGGAATCCTGTTCTAAGGATAGAACTGAATCCTGATCCTTGGGTAGAACTAAGTCCTAGTCCTTGGAAAGAACTGAGTCCTGGATCCTGGAGAAAATGGAATCCTGGTCTAAGGATAGAACTGAGTCCTGGTCTAAGGATAGAACTTAGTCCTGGTCCCAGGGGACAACTGAGTCCTGGATCCTGGATAGAACTGAGTCCTGGTCTAAGGATAGAACTGAGTCCTGGTCCTTGGAAAGAACTGAATCCCAGATCCTGGAGAAAATTGAATCCTGGTCCTTGGATAGAACTGAATCCTGGAGAAAAATGAATCCTGGTCCTTGGAAGAAACTGAGTCCTGGATCCTGGAGAAAATGGAATCCTGGTCTAAGGGTAGAACTGAATCTTGATCCTTGGGTAGAACTAAGTCCTAGTCCTTGGAAGGAACTGAGTCCTGGATCCTGGAGAAAACTGAATTCTGGTCTAAGGATAGAACTGAGTCCTGGTCTAAGGGTAGAACTTAGTCCTGGTCCCAGGGGAGAACTGAATCCTGGAGAAAATTGAATCCTGGTCCTTGGAAAGAACTGAATCCTGGTCCCTGGAGAGAACTCAGTGTTGCAGAAGATTTTCTTGGCTGTCTCTTTTATACCTTATTCCTTTAACATCCTCACCCTCACTGAGTTCTTGGTTTGCATCTTCCTGGAGTGAGAAGATCAGGATGGAGCCCTGGAGCAGCTTTTCCATCATTTCATCACCTGGACAACCATGGGGGGGTTTGAAGCAGCTCAGTCCCACTTTGAAAACTTCCCAAGCCTTGAGATTTCTCTGCTGCTTGCCCAGGAAACAGCAGAGAGCCAAATGAAGAAGTCCCAGTGTTCTCCAGCTGATTTCCTCATCTCTTTAGCAAGATGTGACTTCCCATCCCCAAATGAGAGAGGGGCTAAAGATAACAAAGTAATTGCAGGGCAGTGTCCCAGGGGAATGTGGTTTTAGGGCTTTTGTGTCACCAGGAGGGTGGGTTGGAGCAGAGCTTCCCCTCTCTGCTCCACAGCACCCTTGGCAAACCTGCTCTGCACAGAATATTTTGTGCTAATTAGAAGTTGGTGCTTCCCTAAGATGTAATTTCATGGGCTTTGCATTCTGCTGCCACGGCCAGCAAAGCAAGATGTATGTGTGTATATCTATATATATAAAACTTGGTTTTTCATGCTCAAAAGAGTGAAAAAAACCCCAAAACTGATGAGATGCTTTTTGTCCTGGCTCCCTGAAGAAGTCCTGCTTCCCAACAACATCTGTGCTTTTCCAGAAAGAAAAGCAAGAGAAAAAGAAGCAAGAAAGGCAAGTGGCAGCCAGCAAAATGTCATTTGTGTGCTTCCATCAGACTTGCAATTGTCATTGCCTTCTCAGAAATCTGTTAGAGCTTGAACAGTCACCCCTGAGAAGAGCAAGTCATTGCAGAGCTGAGAGTGTCCTCAGATGAAGGAAAAGGCCAGAAATTGGTGACACCACTGGAAAAGAGCTTTGCTTTGAGGAGCAGGAGTGTCAAGGCTCAGGAAACACCACCCTGGTGTTTGTGACAGCACAGGACCAGCTCACTGCTCTTCTGATTTGGGCTCAAACTTTCCTGCCCTTCCCAGTTCAGCTCTCAGGCCGTGTCTGGGAGCACCTGGATTAGGAAGAAGCTCAAACTTGCCTTGTTTTGAAAACTGTGAGATACAACAGCTTTTAATCCAGCAAGAGGATGCTCAGCCTGACCCTGGCTCATCCACTGGGGCATCCCATGGGTTCAGCTGTGCCCACCCTGCAGCTCTGGGGGTTCAGCTGTGCCCACCCTGCAGCTCCTGTGGGTTCAGCTGTGCCCACCCTGCAGTGCTGTGGGTTCAGCTGTGCCCACCCTGCAGCTCTGGGGGTTCAGCTGTGCCCACCCTGCAGCTCTGTGGGTTCAGCTGTGCCCACCCTGCAGCTCTGTGGGTTCAGCTGTGCCCACCCTGCAGCTCTGGGGGTTCAGCTGTGCCCACCCTGCAGCTCTGTGAGTTCAGCTGTGCCCACCCTGCAGCACTGTGGGTTCAGCTGTGCCCACCCTGCACTGCTGGGGGTTCAGCTGTGCCCACCCTGCAGCACTGGGGGTTCAGCTGTGCCCACCCTGCAGCTCCGGGGGCTCAGCTGTGCCCACCCTGCACTGCTGTGAGTTCAGCTGTGCCCACCCTGCAGTGCTATGGGTTCAGCTGTGCCCACCCTGCAGCTCTGGGGGTTCAGCTGTGCCCACCCTGCAGCTCTGGGGGCTCAGCTGTGCCCACCCTGCAGCTCTGTGGGTTCAGCTGTGCCCACCCTGCAGTGCTGTGGGTTCAGCTGTGCCCACCCTGCAGCTCTGGGGGTTCAGCTGTGCCCACCCTGCAGCTCTGGGGGTTCAGCTGTGCCCACCCTGCAGCTCTGGGGGTTCAGCTGTGCCCACCCTGCAGCTCTGGGGGTTCAGCTGTGCCCACCCTGCAGCTCCCATGAGTTCAGCTGTGCCCACCCTGCAGCTCTGGGGGTTCAGCTGTGCCCACCCTGCAGCTCTGGGGGTTCAGCTGTGCCCACCCTGCAGCTCCCATGAGTTCAGCTGTGCCCACCCTGCAGCTCTGTGGGTTCAGCTGTGCCCACCCTGCAGCTCTGTGGGTTCAGCTGTGCCCACCCTGCAGCTCTGGGGGTTGAGCCGTGCCCACCCTGCAGCTCTGTGGGTTCAGCTGTGCCCACCCTGCAGTGCTGTGAGTTCAGCTGTGCCCACCCTGCAGCACTGGGGGTTCAGCTGTGCCCACCCTGCAGCTCTGGGGGTTCAGCTGTGCCCACCCTGCAGCTCTGTGGGTTCAGCTGTGCCCACCCTGCAGCTCTGTGAGTTCAGCTGTGCCCACCCTGCAGCACTGGGGGTTCAGCTGTGCCCACCCTGCAGCTCCCATGGGTTCAGCTGTGCCCACCCTGCAGCTCTGTGAGTTCAGCTGTGCCCACCCTGCAGCTCCTGCAGCACTGGGGGCTCCCCTTTGTGCTGTGGGAGGTCGCACAGGGCGAGCTGGAGAGGTTTTGGAGCAGGGATGTCGAGCCAGAGCCGGCGATGGATGCGCAGCATCTCGCAGCGTGAGCTCGTTTGAGGAGTCACAGCCTCAGCCTCCATCCCCAGGCCTTTGCTGGAGGGGTGATCCCATTGTTTGGGAGGGATTTGGGTCATTTTCTCCGTGCTTGGGGTATTTATGGCCATTTATTTATCAGTATTGGTGTGTGTGGGGCTGTGCTTTCATCCCCCGCTCTGCAGCCCGGGTCATTTCTGCCTCTGACAGTGCAGGCATTGTTATTTTGCCAGGACAGCAGAGCAGTAACAGAGTAATGTCAGCTATAATTCATCCATTATGATTATTTGGGTTGAGAAACTCGCATCACCATGGAGACATTTTGATAATCGTGAAAAAAAAAATTAAAAGCAGCTTTTTAATGAGTTGGCAGCTTGTCCAAGCTGAAAGGTACTGTATTGTGGGTTCATAATGAAATTTTGGACATGAACTATTTTACATAAAAGGCCCAAATCTGTAGGCTGTAATTGGAGCCAGGAAGGCGTACGGTCCTGGCTCAGTCCTCCAGGAGGGTTTGTGCACAGGGGAGGGAGACAAAGCTCAGGGCATCCTGTGGGAGGCACCAAAATCGGCTCCTGCTTTTGCCAAATCCCCAGGGCTGAGTGCTGGGGGTAAATCAGGCTGGGATGGGATTTAATTCCTGACTGGGAAGCCCCTCTGCTGCTTCCCAAATGTTATTTACCCAAGGTGAGGGGGATAACTTGGCACAAGGTGGTTCTGCATTGGCACCCTCTGGAATTCTCCCTGTGCTCTGTAGGAATTCTGATTTTTGATGCAGCTCCTGCCTCACCCCCTTCCCTGCTGTAGGCAGCAAAATATGTGAAAACCACTTTGTTCCTAAAAATGAAAGCACCTCCCAGTCAGAAGGGGAAGAGGATGAGCTCAAGGTTTCTGTGTTTGGTGCCAAGAACTCCCCACTGCCACGTTCCTCATCCCCTCCCTGGGTCAAAACCCCTGGGACACCATCTAGAGAAAAACTCACATAGTGAAGAAAATCTGTTTGAAGCTTCTGGGCACGGAGCTTGCTGGTTTTTGTGGTTTATTTGGCTGCACATCTGCAGTTTAAACAGGATCCTTGTGTTCCCTGGGTGCCACCAGTGTCCCACACGTGTCCCAAACCCCACTTTGCTCTGCTGTGCTTGGAGATTTCTCTCGAAGCAATCCTTGGTTTGGAAAGCCTGGAGCTCCAAAGGGAGATTCCATGCTCTGAAATGCAGCATCTGAGGGGGCTGTGTGCATAATTTGATCAAGAAATCTTCTTTATGAATGCTCCTGGTGGTTTCCAAGCTGCCCTGTTTGGGATGTGCATCCAGGATTTTCAGTTTGGGTTCATTTCTGTCAGTCTGAGGAGGCCAAAGAGGGGGAGGAATTTGGGTTTCTGCACGAGGGTGATGCCCAGATTGAAACTTTAAATGTGTTTGCCTGGCCTTGCAGATTGACCCTGCACTGACAGACTTTAATGGCTTTGATCCTCCAAACCTTGCAGAAATAAAGACAGAAATCACCTGTGATCACACACAGATCTTTCCTGGAAGGAGAAAAGGACAGGAAATGAGATGCTGTTTACCAAGCAGACAAATTAGCATTTTCTATTGATTGCCAGATTTATTTCCTTTTTCAGATTTTTTTTTTGTGTGTGTGTGTCTGCAGCAGCCCCAAAAGCCAAAACCACGAATTCCTCTGTTCTCATCTGGAGTGAACAAATCCTGATGCAATTCTCTGCTCCCTTAAACAAAACCCTTCGATTTCCTCTGTCCCTTCAACAACTTAAATTCATTTGGAGCACCCCATGAAAGTTTTTGCCTTGTGTTCTTAAAAGCTTCTTCTGGAAAGGTTGGGTGCAAAAAATACAAATTTAAGCCAACAACTCTGGGGAAAAGCCACATTGTCACCTGGCCCTGTATGAACTTTTAGGGCTGCAGAGACAAACCAGCCACAGGTTCTCAGACAACAGGACTGTTTTTGTAGGGCTTATTTCTGAGGAAACCTCACTAACCTCTTTGCTTTTCCACTCCAGCTTCCCCCTTCCCAGAGGACTTCTCCATTCTAACCACTGTAAAAGCGAAGAAAGGAGGTCAGTCCTTCTTGATCTCAATTTACAATGAGCAAGGGATCCAGCAAATTGGTGTGGAGTTGGGTAGATCTCCTGTATTCCTGTATGAAGACCATACAGGAAAGCCAGGCCCAGAAGACTATCCTCTCTTTAGAGGCATTAACCTAGCAGATGGCAAGTAAGTGACATTTTGTGCACCCAGGAAAAAAAAAAATAAATTGTTTGTACCCATGCCAGCATGTTGAACGTTGTATACAATAGGAAATGAAAATAGAAATGTATTTGCGCACCCCTGGCAGCTGACAGGTGCCCCAGCCTGTCATTTTGGCCTTTGGTGAATTAATTTGACATCTGTAAGAATTGTAACTGAGCAGCCAGTGCTGCTCTCTGGTACCTCTGGGGATAGAAACGTTGATTTTGCTGTGAAGGGCCTTAAAAAAAAATCAGTTTGTCTTGCAAAGTCTACACTTGTGCAGGGCTGGAAAAGAGGGTGGAAAGGGAGTCAACAGTGGGGATTTATCCCTGCTTCTTGCTGAAGGCAGAGCTGGCCCTTTCCTGCCTGGTCTGGGGGGAGGAAAGCTGTCAGTCAGAATTTCTTTTGCCCACCAAACCCTTTAGGCTCTGCCCAGGGAGGATTTCCATGAAATCACAGAACATGGATTGCTGAAAGTTCATTTTTTATACAATCATTGCCTTGTCCTGCAAAGCCCAGGGCTGTGCCTGACACATCTGTGGGCTGTGTTCTCACAGGTGGCACCGAGTGGCTCTGAGTGTGCAGAAGAAAAATGTCACCTTGGTTCTGGACTGTAAAAAGAAAATCACCAAGTTCCTGGACCGGAGCGAGCATCCCATCATCGACGTCAACGGCATCATCGTGTTCGGCACCAGGATTTTGGATGAGGAGGTTTTTGAGGTGAGCCACGGCAGGGAGCAGCTCTGGAGGTGTTTCACGGGGGTGATGAGAAACTTCCAGCTGGTTTTTGACATTTTTGTTGGGTTTTTTTAATATAGTAGAGTGTTGTTGTTTGTGATTTTTAAGTTTGTCCTGGTTTGGAGGACAGGTGTGTGCTGAGAAAGGCAGGAGCTTCTCTTTGAAATGGAGAATGTAAACCCCCTCCCTCCAAATTATTATAATTTTGAAATCAAGGGGCTCTCAGGCAAAGATATGGGAATAGGAATAACAGTTCTTTACTAGGGAAATTAAAATAGAAATACAGCACTACAAAGAACAAACCCCAAACCCTGACACAGTCAGAGTACAACCTGACACCCATCAGGCAGGGTGTTGGCAGCAGTCCCATTCCATGGTGGCTGCATCCTCCTGCAGTGACAGATGTGGCTCAGCTGGAGCAGTGCTCCTGTACAAGGTGCAGTTTCCTCCCAAGCTCCAGGGATGATGTGGAAGGGTCTGGTTTTCCTCTGGGATCCAGTGGGAAAGGCTGCTCTGATGTTCCAAATCTCAGATTTTATCAGGGTGGGAAATGTTTGGCTCCTCCCCCTGGCTGGAGCATCTCCCCATGGGATGATGGAATTTTATCAGCCATGCACTGGGACTCAATGGCCATGAACAGGAGAGATCTCCTGGAGGGAGGATGGGCTGTGGAAAGATAAAGAACACTGCCCCAGCTGGTTTAACAGATAATCCATTAACAGGAGATATCCCACAGAGATCAGGATCACTGCTCCACCTGGTTTAACAGATGGTGACAGAACACAAACCTTTGGTCACATCCTGTATTGCAACCTGAGACAGTTTTTATTTTGACTTTTTGTAATAATGATGAAAACTGGGTGACCTTGGTGGAGTGAGCTCCTCTGGTCTCTGGTTTCAAGCCCCTGCTGGGGTTCTAGGCCATCTCCACACTGGGATTTTGTAGCTCTTGGCACATTTAAACTGGGAAGGGCTCCCAAGGTTTTCATTCATCCCCGTGCTGGGATTGAGAGCTGCAGGGGCAGTGAATGAGGCTGCTCACCCTGGGGCTGTAGGAATTTGCTCTTTTCCCACTCACTGGCCATGGGTTCTTGGTTCTTTTGCTCCATGGCACGAGGGGACTCTCCTTGACAGCTTGCTTGGCTTGCTTGTCACCTCCCACACTCAGGCAAAGCAAATTCCTGAGGGCTGGGATGTTCCCCTGGGCTGCTGGGATGGGAGCAGAGAGGCAGAGCATTATTTATAGACAAGGCACAGATGGGAGAAGCTTTTCCCCACAGTTCAGCAGCCTTGTTTCATATCTGCACTTCCCTGGCAAAACCAACTTCTGCTCTCTGCTGTGCCTGTGAGGCTTTCTTGGGGATGAGAATCCCATTCCTGATTTTTCTTGTGAGCTGGAATTGCTTCCTAAAATCAGCACTGAGTGTAAACCAAACCCTATTGATCTCTAGCTCCTTATTTTTATTTTTATTTTTATTTTTATTTTTATTTTTATTTTTATTTTTATTTTTATTTTTATTTTTATTTTTATTTTTATTTTTATTTTTATTTTTAGGAAGAGCTGGATGTCCTGGGCCCCCCCAGCCCAGCCTAGGGATGGGGAATATCTCCTGTCCCAGGCTAACTAAAGCCACAGCAATGCCAGCTCCTGCTGCATTTTGCTGTCACTCAGAGGGAAGGTTCCACCCTGTTTAATATTACCAACATCTGGGAGCTGGCCTGCTGTAAACAGAGCAGGAATTCCTGGACTGGATATCCATATTTTGGAATGTCAAAATCCCAGTTAAGGAGTGAGGCCTGGGTATTGAAATTGTATTAAATTAAGAGAAGTTGAACAATTAAAATGGGAAGTAAAGGCTGGGTTTAAGGGGCACCTTTTTGCAAAGGTGGGATATTCTGCCAAATATTTCAGCTCTGGATGCTGTGCTTGGAAGTGATAAATAAAAGTGCTGAGTTCTTCTCCAGCTCAGGTCCTGTAGATCCACTGGAAGGATTTGATGTCACAGCCATGCTGGATGAAAATCCTGCATTTTCATTCTGTACAATAACAGGATTTCCATTACTGATTGGGGATCCCCAGGTGGATTTTAGGGCTCCCCTGACTTTGGGACAGCTGATTGCTCTGCCAGGGAGGGAATTGAATCCAGATGTTCGTGGGTTCTCCCTGCTCCTCTTTTTGCCCTTTCTTAGCCCTTGCTGAAAAGATTTGAACCCCAAGGGGCTGCTGGCTTTAAACCTGCTCAGTTTTGGGGTAGAAAGGAGCCTTTGCCTGGTCTGGCTGGGAGCTGCAGCTGTGAGACCTTGGTGGCATTTAGGAGAGCTGGATAATTAGAAAATCTTCTTTTTCTTTCTCTTAAATGTACTGATATTATACAAGATAGATATAACCCCCCTCTTGTGTCCTAGTTTTGGGTCACCCTCACCACCAGCAGCTTTAACTGGGGTGGAAGAAGTTTTTCTGAAGGCAGTGGACTAGAACCTAATTTCCTTCATATCTCAGCAACTCCATTTCCTTTGGCCCCTCCTTTCTCCTTTCTGCAAGGCTAAGCAGAAACTGCAGGCTCAGAACAATGGGCAGAGGGTGCAAACTGTTCCATTCCTGGATTCCTGGAAAGATGAGCATTTCTGAGATTTTTCTGAGATTCATGGAGGTTTTCTGATGTGTTTGTCACATTTGCTGGAAATTAAAATAACCCAGAGAGGTGGGGGTGGGATTGGAGGCAGGGCTGGGATTGGCTCTGTCTCAGCACAAGAGCTGTGAAGCAATTCATAAATTCATAAATTAATTCATAAATTCATATTCTCCATGTGAGGGCTGAAATCAAACCAACTCCAAACACTTTTTGATTTGGAAGTTGGAATTATTGAAAGGCTGGGCCTGCCTGGGGTTGTGATGGGAACTTCCTCACTCCTGTTCTGCTGCAAAAAAAAAAAAACCTTTAAAAAAGCCTTGCAGGAAAGGTTAGAGGAGTTTCAAAATATTTCTCTAGCAAAACATTCTTCCAGTGGAAAAATGACTTCCTCTCATTAAAATTCAATTAGCTGGGAGGCTGTGAGGGTCTCTGTACAGCACTGCTTGAAAAGGGGCCAAGCCCTGAGCCCAGGTTGTACAAGTTGAGTTTTGTGTGAGTTTTTGCTGCTCAGAACAGGAGTTTACAAATGGCAGGATGGGCTCTTGCAGGGCTGGGAGGTTTCCAGCTGTGCCTGGGGGGGTGAGACTGCACAGGGATTTTTTTTAATTTTTTTTTTTTTTGCAGGGAGAGAGGGAAGGACAAAAATGCAGCCTGTGGTGGGGATAAACTTTGAGTGCTGCAGTCAGAGGTGTTCCTGTGGTGCAGCAGCACTGGGGGAAGTCAGGACTTGTGAATGTGTCTCAGTTTTAGGGGGATGAACTGCTCCTTTTAATGTATTTCTTTAAATATAAATTATAAATTAGAAACCAAGTCCTGGTGGTTGAGGGTGGGAATAGAGCGAGGGGAAAGGCTCTTCTGCAGAAAATAAAAACAAAAAAAACCAAACATCTTCAGCCTGAAAGCCAGGAAAGCTTCCCAAACCATCCTGTGATGCCCCTTTGTGCCCATGGAGGGTCCTGCTGCCCAAAGTCTCTGCAGGGAAATGTTTCCACCTTGTGCTTCCTTTTCCCATTTTTGTCTCCTGATTTTCGACTCAGGGACTGTTGTGTGCTGACAAAATCATGTACAGCCCCTGGCTCCAGAGCTGCATCATTAAATTGTGCTGTGGACACGGGCACAAAACCGAGCAGGTTTTGGGAAATTTGCTGAGGGCAGCCTAGGAACGAATCTCTGCTTTCACTGCCAATTTTTTTGGGCTCATCTGGGTCAGATTTTGCAGCCTTGTCCCACAAGTTAAGTGAGGTTTTGACCCTCTTGGTTTGCAGCAGTGCCTGGAGTGGCTGAGCTGACTTTTCCCATGTGTGGAAAAGCTCAGGGCATGAATATATTGCTTTTTAAGGTCACTTTTGGCTCCTTTAGAAGACAAGAGGAGTTAATTTTGTGCAGCTGAGTGCCATAACTGTGTCTCAGTGGTGTAGCTGCTGCTGTAAAACCCCAAAAAAAGTGGATTCCTCTGATCTCAGCACCTGTGGCTAGGAGGGGCTGACAAAAATTGGGCCAAAGCCTGTCCTGGGATAGGACACAGCACCCTGGAGGGTGCTGAAAGATGCTGCTTTTGATTTCCTCTCCTCCTTTGTGATTTTTTTTTGTTTTTCTGAAGACCACGAGTGAAATCAAACCATCAGAAATGGAGGGAGAGCAATTTGGGATGAGCCAGAGAGGCTGGGCAGGGAGCCAGAGGTGCTCTTAGGGCTGCTGAGAGCTCCAAGGCAGCCCAGGACAAAGCAGGACAGACACATCAGCGCTCCCAGCCCAGACACTGGGGCCCTGCAGGTGCTCCTGGGCTCCAAATGCCTCCTCTCTTTTCATCTTGGGCCTTGTTTACACTTAAAAAACCAATTATCCCTGTGCTTGATAATCCAGATTTCATTTCACTCTCATCAGGGCTCTCTCCTTCCCTCCCCATGCTCCTGGCTCTGCTCTTTTCATCTCTGGGAAATTCAAAGTTTTGCAGGTTACTCTGAGCTTGCAAGGCTGGATCAAAAGATTTTTGCTTTAGTGGAAGGGGTAGAACTGAAAATGCATTTTTGTACCTGTGGGTGCATTTTATGGTGTTTTTTGCTGGTTTGGGGAGTGGAGAAGTTTCAGAGCCTCCTCCTGCAGGCAGATCTGCTGGTAACACATCAAACCCTGTCTCACACTCACATCAAACAGCTCTGTCTGCTCCAGCAGGAGATTCACTCCATCTCTCCTCCCAGGACTGATGTGCTGGGTGCACTCAACTTGGAGAAATTGGTGATAATTTAAATTAGACTTTCTCACACCCAGGGACAAATCATGGCAGCCTCAGGTGTAAATCCACATCTAATTCACATTTAGACCCAGTTTTGGCTCAGTGCCTCTGTCCTGGCTGCTCCTGTGCAAACATCACCAGCAGGGCCAGGGTGTGGGGACACTTCTGATAGAGGGGGAGTGAGAAATTCCCCAATTCTGGAGGGATTTCTGCATGGAAAGGAGGCTCAGGCGTTGGGGATGGGCTGACCAGGGAGGTTTGGAGTCCCCATCCCTGGAGATGTGCAAGGGCCACCCCAAACGTGGCACTGGTTTGTTGATTTGTGACAAGGTGGGGCTCAGGCACAGGTTGGGCTCGGTCTTGGAGACTTTTCCCACCTAGATAATCCTGGGATCTTCAAACCAGGAACATCCCCACAGCTCCCCTGAGCTCAGCTTTGCACCAGCAGGATCTGAGCTCAGGAAGGAGCAGGGAAAAGCCCAGATTGACGAAGTTTTTGTCAAACTCCAAAAAAAAAAACCTTTTAAAAAATGAGCATTTTTTCCTAACCTGGATTCGTGTGTCAGGATGCACCAGGGGTCCATGTTCCCATTTTTCCTCCCTGCCTTGGCAGGCTGGGAGAGCAGGTCATGTTCAGAGCTGGCTGCCTGCTCTGCTGGCCCTGCCAAATCTGATTTCACCTCCTTTGCTGCCTCTTTCAGGGAGTGCAAAGAGGGGATGTTTTACACCACCACCATACAGCACAGTGTGAGAGGATGGAAAATAAAACCTCCTGAGCCAGCATTTAGGGATCTTTATTGAAGATGTCTGTAGCTTTCCCCAGTCTCCTCATAATTCTCCGTTTTCTTGCTGGTTTTCTCGTCATTTCTTCTGCTTTGCTTTTTTTTTAATTTTTTTTTTTCCAAAGGATCCTCTTTAAAATGGTGCATGTGAGACATATGGATTAAATCACAGCTCTTCCAGGAGAGCAGAGCTGCCTAGAAAATGTCTGCAATTATTGAGGATTATTCTGGCTGGGTTTGCAGTGGACGGGGAGGGTTTTGGTGCCAGAGCGATGCAGTCGATCTGATCAAAAATGTGAAATTTGGCCCCATTTGGCAACACCTCAGCCCCAGCATCACCTTACACAGGTGCCCAGGGACGTCATCTGCTTTTATCAGGGAGGCAGAGGCAGCACCCGGGCCAGGACAAGAATTGCAAAGCAATAAAAGTGACTCTGTGCTTTCATTTCCAGCCCAGAGTGGCTCCTGTGACCCCTGGGTGCCAGGTGCCAGCGAGGAAAGCGAGAGCCTGGCTGCAAACATCAGCCAGATTGTTTGCACACACTCTGCTCAAACTCTTGTTTTCCATTTCCATTGGCTGGGTAATTGCAGCCTCAGCCATCTGGCCTGAGCTCAGCTTGGTGACTGGGTCAGCAATGATGGAGCCTCGTTAGCCATGATTACAAAATGCTCTTTTTTAAAATTATTTTTAATTTTTTTAAAATTTTTTTTGGTTGTTTTTTCTGTAGATATGTTTGATTTTTTTTTATTTTTTTTTTGTTTGGTCAGTGATAAATTCCATTTCATCCCCTGTCAAAGCAACTGTGCTGGCATGTGTGGGTAATTAGTGCAGTTTGCAGCCTGCAGGCCTCTGATAGCTTACAAAGCACTTTATTGTTCAAACAGATCATAAAGATGCTTTTATTGATGTCTCAGACACTCCTGCACTCTATCATTTATCTTTTCAGACAGCCAAGGGGAACATCAGCCTTAGGAAGCTGCAGGGTTTAAGGGTTTATTCAGATTTAAGGCCCAGTTTTAGGAGGTGCTGCCCCCACCACTGGGGGTGGAAAAGATGAATTTTTAATGTTCCTCCCAAGCCAAACCAGGCTGGAATTCTGGGATTTGGGCAGCTTTTGGCACTGCTGAGGGTTCTGTTGGCTGAGGGTGGGAAATGCTGAGGAAATGGGACACTCAGAGCTGAAAATCCAGAATTTATTCCCTGTGGTGGAGGAGCCATTGCTGCTCCTGGTCACTGTAGCTGGGATGTGCCAGTGGAAAATCAATTTTTTTTTAAAGTTTTATTCCTCAAAGAAGCAGTTTGAAGCTGGTTGTGTACCAGGCACTCCCACAGGGGCCTTGGCTTGGAGGAGCATTTTCCAAAGGGGATGGACAGGGATGCTGAGGGGAAATGAAATTGGGATTTGCCATGGGCAAGGATGCTGAGGGGAATTGGGATTTGCCCATTCTGCAGGGATACTGAAGGGAAATCAAATTTGGATTTCTCACAGCTAGGGATACTGAGGGAAAATTGGGATTTGCCGTGGGCAAGGATGCTGAGGAGAAATTTGGATTTGCCAGGGGCAGGGATACTGAAGGAAAATTGGGATTTGCCAGGGGCAGGGATGGTGAGGGAAAATTTGGATTGGACAATCTGCAGGGATGCTGAGAGGAAATGAAATTTGGATTTCCCCAATCTGCAGGGATGTTTCAGGACTCTCCATCCCTGCAGGCCTGGAGGGGACAGACAACTTGTGCCCCCTTTCCCTGTCCCAATTTTCCTCCTGCAAAACAGGACAAAAAAAAAAAAAAAACCAAAACCCTGAGGGAGATCTCTGTGAATCAAAACTCCTCCTTTGGAGTGACTGGCACCCCCAGGGGCTGGGTGGGGTTTGGGGAGCTGTCCCTGGCTGTCCCTGGCACAGTTCTGTGTTTGGGGTGATGGATGCTCAGCCCTGGGTCCATTTGGGGTTTGTTCCCCCCCTTTCCTGGATGGGAGGAGGGAGGAGGGGGATGAATTTCTTCCATGGAAAGTGTGAGGAGCAGCAGGCTGATGCTGAGCCCAGACAGGCTGAGGTAATGCTGGAAAGCTGCTCCTCTCTGCAGTGACATCACTGCAGGGCTGCTGGGGCTGGGGGAGCTGGGGGCAGGAGAGGGGACAGGGACAGGGAAAGGAACAGCAAATGGATGGGTTGGGAAAGGTGATTTTCCTCAGCTTGGTTTCCCCATGGATCCTTGGCTTTGGAAAAAAACAAATCCTTGTGGATCAAAACCCAAATCCTTGTGGGTCCTTGACTTTGGAAAATCCAAATCCTTGTGGATCAGAAGCCAAATCCTTGTGGATCTTGGCTTTGAAAAAAACAAATCCTTGTAGATCCTTGGCTGTGGAAAAGCCAAATCCTCGTGGATCAAAAGCCAGATCCTTGTGGATCCTTAGCTTTGGAAAAGCCAAATCCTTGTGGATCTTGACTTTGGAAAAAAACAAATCCTTATGGATCCCTGGCTTTGGAAAACCCAAATCCTTGTGGATCCTTGGCTCTGGAAAAGCCAAATCCTTGTGGATCCTTGGATTTGGAAAAAACAAATCCTTGTGGATCAAAATCCAAATCCTTGTGGATCTTGACTTTGGAAAAAAAAAATCCTTGTGGATCAAAACCCAAATCCTCGTGGATGCTTGGCTCTGGAAAAGCCAAATCCTTGTGGATCCCTGGTTCTGGAAAATCCAAATCCTTGTGGATCAGAAGCCAAATCCTTGTGGATCTTGGCTTTGGAAAAAAACAAATCCTTGTGGATCCTTGGCTTTGGAAAAGCCAAATCCTTGTGGATCTTGACTTTGGAAAAAACAAATCCTTGGGGATCTTGGCTCTGGAAAAGCCAAATCCTTGTGGATCCTTGGCTTTAGAAAAAAAAAAAATCCTTGTGGATCAAAATCCAAATCCTCGTGGATCCCTGGTTCTGGAAAATCCAGATCCTTGTGGATCAGAAGCCAAATCCTTGTGGATCTTGGCTTTGGAAAAAACAAATCCTTGTGGATCCTTGGCTCTGGAAAAAAACAAATCCTTGTGCATCAATACCCAAATCCTTGTGGATTCTTAGCTTTGGAAAAGCCAAACCCTTGTGGATCTTGACTTTGGAAAAAACAAATCCTTGTGGATCCTTGGCTCTGGAAAAGTCAAATCCTTATGAATCAAAACCCAAATCCTTGTGGGTCTTGACTTTGGAAAATCCAAATTCTTGTGGATCAAAACCCAAATCCTTGTGGGTCCTTGGCTTTGGAAAATCCAAATCCTTGTGGATCAAAAGCCAGATCCTTGTGGGTCCTTGGCTCTGGAAAAGCCAAATCCTTGTGGGTCCCTAGCTCTGGAAAAGCCAAATCTTTGTGCTGTGGGGGAGAAGTTTCCAGCTGAATGTTTTTGGCAGCATCCCTGAGCAAGATGGAAAAGGGATTTTTGGGAAAAGAGCCCAAGCCAGGCCATGTTCCCCTGCCCTGCTCACTTGGGAGCCTTGTTCTGCATGGGAGGTTATTCACCAATTAGCCCTATTTGCATAAAAGTTAATTTTTTGGAGCAGAAGCCTGTAAATAAGAAAAAAAATCATTTTTTATTTACAAAAGAGTGGGTGGGTTTGGATTGCTGCAGGATTTGAAGGAGGTAAAAGCTCATCTGAGCCAAACCCAGGAGCTGGAGGAAGAGGATGATGAGGCTGGTCAGGGTTTGTGTCCTTGGTGGTGCTCAAGCTGCTGCTTCTCTGCAATTTCCATCTTTTTTTCTCTTTTCTTTCCTTTTGCCACATCTCTGAGGGAGGTTTTCCTTCACCAGGACAGAGTAAAATCCCTTCCCAACCTCCAGACTCTGTGTTCACCCCCTCCCCTCATCACCCAGGCCTGAACAAATGAAACACATGTTCCTCATGGTGAGGTCTTTCTATTCCTTTTTTTATTTTTTTTTTTTTCTTTTTGGAGGCAGTCTGGGCTGCCTGCCAAAACCCAGAGGAAAATCCAAGCCCACTCCAGACATCCCCAGCGTGCAGGTGTAGTCCTCACTCTGACAGAGCTGGAATGGAAATGATCCCAATAAACACATTCCCCCGGGATGGGAGCTGGAAGAGGGGATTCCTAATGATTTCTGCAGAAGATTGGATGGGGATTGGGGTGTCTGGGAGTTTTTTATCCCCTGCAAGAACATGGAAAAAAGAAAAAAAAAAAAATCCCTGACTGTGGGCTCGTTCTGCACACACAGGCAGCCCTGGCTGGAGTTCAGCAGGTCAGAGCTGCTTGAACAAACAGAGCTTTGGGAAAATGGGGGGAAAATCAGTGCTGGAAGTGACTTTGGGGTGCTCTGGATTGGTTGCAAACACTGCAAGGTTCTCCTGAGGCTTTGATGCCTCGCAGGAGCAAATTGATCTGCAGGGTTTGTTTGTCCTGCTCCCAGCTTGCTGCTCAGAGCAGTGAGATCTGGGCTGGGGATGCTCAGAATAGTAAAATCCAAGTTCTGGGGATGCTAAGAGCAGTGAGATCTGGGCTGGGGATGCTCAGAAATGTGAAATCCAAGTTCTGGGGATGCTCAGAATGGTGGAATCCAGGTTGGGGATGCTCAGAATGGTGGAATCTGAGCTCTGGGGATGCTCAGAAATGTGAAATCTGGGCTGGGGATGCTTTGAACAGTGAATTCCAAGCTCTGGGGATGCTAAGAAATGTGGAATCCAGGCCTGGGGATGCTCAGAACAGGGAGATCCAAGGGTGAAATCTGGGCTGGGGATGCTCAGAATGGTGAAATCCATGTTGAGGATGCTCAGAACAGTGAAATCCAAGCTGTAGGGATGCTCAGAATTATGAAATCTGGGCTGGGGATGCTCAGAAAGCTGGAATCTGAGCTCTGGGGATGCTCAGAACAGTGAAATCCCAGCTCTGGGGCTGCTCAGAATGATGAAATCTGAACTCTGGGGATGCTCAGCCTCCACTGCATCCAGCCCTGTTCCTCCATTTGGGTTTGCTTTGGAGAACCTCATTTCTGGGATGAATTTCAGGCCCCAGGGTGCACAAACCCAGCTCCCTTCCTTGAGATGAAAATTTGGGGCACTATTTCATGGAACTGTGCAGGTTTTTTACTTTAAAAATCATGGAATACCCTGAGCTGGAAAGATCAACTTTCTCCAAAGATCATCCAACTCCAAAGCAAGATTTTTTTTTTTTTTTTTTTTTTTAGTATTGAATTTGAGGTGGCAGAAATGTGGAAATGAATGAAACCCAAATCATTTTTTTCATGGCCAAATAATAAAAAAAAAACCCAATTGAAGAAATACTTTGGGGTGTGAACATCAGCAAAGGGCACATTTGAGTTTCCTGGAAAAAGAGGCAGGAAGGTGTGTGGACAGGAGGTGTCACAGCTCTGTTTGCACACCAGCTCAGCTTTCCATCCCCAGCTCTTTCCTGAGCAGCCAAATTTCCAGCAGGGCTGGGAATTAGCAGCAGGAACCTGCACAAAGCCTCCTCCTGGGGTGGTCCCAGCAGCTCCATGCTCCATGCTTGGGTGAGTGCTGCCAGCCAGATGCAGGAAAATCCTTTTCCAGCCCAAATTTGGTGCTCAGATCAATTTTCTGAGTGTGTCAGCAGATCTCCCCAAGCTGAGGGGTGTAATCCCACTTCCAGCCCCAGATAACTTTGGCAGCCAGCTCTCATTTTCCCCCCATTGCCTTTAATCCATAAAACCTGGATTGTGTGCTCACCTCCTGGGACAGAAAAGGTTCCAAGTGCTGATTAAAAACCTCTGTGCACACAAAACCCCTCGGTGTGGGTGGAAATCCTGTCTGTGGGGCTGGGCAAACAGCAGCTCCACTTGCAGGTTCATTTGGGAGGAGAAATGGGGTCCAAGCAAGTTTTGGGGTCTCAGGAGGCTGCAGCTGCTGTGGGGTGGGAAGGGGAGCCCAGATGTGCTCTGGAATTCCAGAGCCACCCCTCATCCCAAATCTCCCACCCCAATCCACTCAGGGGTTCAGGATTCCTTTCCTGTCACCCCCTTCCCCAAACCCTCTCTTTCCCTTTGCTGTGGCCAGAGCTGGGAATGAAACCCTCTGGATCTTTGGGATCAACACCTCGAGGCAGACCCTGCACCCCTTTTTTTACCCCAAAACCTGAGCAAGTGCCTCCCCTTTGGCTCAGCGAGCTCTCAGATGAGTAACCCAATCCAAAAGCTTTGCTTTACTCTGTATTTTCCACTGTGAGAGACCCCCTCACAACCCATCCTCCTGTGGGCTGCAGAATTGCTCATTTTGCAGAGATGAAAGGGAAATAAATCAAGGTGAAAGCAGAGCCAGGGAGTGGGGCAGAAAGGGGAAGACACAAAGGAGCAGCTTTGTGCTGTGCTTGTAATGAGGGGGAATCTGTTTTTAAACCATCCCTGATGGTTCACACATATGTCATGGAAAAAAAGAAAATTAAAAAAAAATCTCCTCCAGGAAAAGGCAGCCCTGGAGCTCTGGGTTATGGGCTGATGATTTGATTTGGAGGGAGAGGGGAAATTTGGAATGGGGTGAGCAGGGCCTGGGTGAGGTGGTGACTTCAGGGGGATGGAGAGAATGGGATGGGGCCAGAAATTGGGAATTTGGTCAGGAATGAGGAGCAGAGTGAAGGCTGGGCAGGCTCGAATTCGGGAGGTTTTGGAGTTTTTGGAGAATGTGCCTCCTGTGCAGGGAAAACTGAGGAGATTGACAGCAGGACTGCAGGGTGACAGCAGGACCTGCAGGGTGGGGATGTGACCTCTGTACAGTGACAGCAGGACCTGCAGGGTGGGGATGTCACCTCTGTCAGGTACAACAGGATCTGAAGGGTGGGGATGTGACCTCTTGAAGGTGACAGCAGGGTGACAGCAGGACCTGCAGGGTAGGAATGTCACCTCTTCAAGGTGACTGCAGGGTGGGGATGTCACCTCTGCAAGTGACAGCAGGACTGCAGGGTGGGGATGTGACCTCTCCCAGGTGGCAGCAGGACCTGCAGGGTGGAGATGTCACCTCTGCAGGGTGACAGCAGGACCTGCAGGGTGGGGATGTCACCTCTGCAAGGTGACACCAGGGTGACAGCAGGACTTGCAGGGTGGGAATGTCACCTCTGTAAGTAACAACAGAACCTGCAGGGTGGAGATGTGACCTCTGCAAGGTGACAGCAGGACCTGGAGTGTGGGGATGTCACCTCTGCAAGTGACAGCAGGAGCTGCAGGGTGGGGATGTCACCTTTGCAGGGTGACAGCAGGAGCTGCAGGGTGGGAATGTCACCTCTTGAAGGTGACACCAGGGTGACAGCAGGACCTGCAGGACCTGCAGGGTGGGGATGTGACCTCTGTAAGTGACAGCAGGACCTGGTGGGTGGGGATGTGACCTCTGCCAGGTGACACCAGGGTGACAGCAGGACCTGCAGGACCTTCAGGGTGGGGATGTCACCTCTGTCAGGTACAACAGGACCTGCAGGGTGGGGATGTGACCTCAGCAGGGTGACAGCAGGACCTGCAGGGTGGAGATGTCACCTCTGCAAGTGACAGCAGGAGCTGCAGGGTGGGGATGTCACCTCTGCAAGTGACAGCAGGAGCTGCAGGGTGGGGATGTGACCTCTGCAAGGTGACACCAGGGTGACAGCAGGACTTGCAGGGTGGGAATATCACCTCTGTAAGTAACATCAGAACCTGCAGGGTGGGGATGTGACCTCTTGAAGGTGACAGCAGGAGCTGCAGGGTGGGGATGTCACCCTTGCAAGATGACAACAGGACCTGCAGGGTGGGGATGTGACCTCTGACAGGTGACAGCAGGACTGCAGGGTGGTGATGCCACCTCTGCAGGGTGACAGCAGAACCTGGAGTGTGGGGATGTCACCTCTGCCAGGTACAACAGGAGCTGCAGGGTGGGGATGTGACCTCTCCCAGGTAACAGCAGGACCTGGAGTGTGGGGATGTCACCTCTGTAAGTGACAGCAGGAGCTGCAGGGTGGTGGCCCAGCCCTACCTGGTGCTCAGAGAGCAGGGGAGGACGAGGGGAAATGGGGCCTTGGGTGTGTTCCAGGGATCCCTAATGAGTGGGGGGAGGAAAATGGAGAATTTCTCTTTTTTTGTGGAGCAGGGCACGGAGCGTGAGCGTTACTGGGGTACCCCTCACACAAAACCAGGGGATTCTTTCAGAACTGCTCCTGGCCCCATCCTGTCCCCATCCCTGCATTATTCAGTGCCAGTTCCAGGCTGGCATGGCAGGGCACACAATGCCACCCATTCATTTGGCCCCATTCAGCCTGGCCTGGGCTTTTGTGGGATTTTTCTTTTCCTTTTCTTTTTGTTTTTTCTAAAATTTCCATGCTGGACCTTCCACGAAGGTCAGGCTGACCCTCTCCTCTTTTATATAAATGCCTCCAACAATGTGCAGGCCATGATTTAATGCAGCTTTCCAGAGGGTCTAAATGAGATTTTTGGGATGCTGTCCATGGGATTGAGCCTTGGGGACAATGGGACACTCGGGGTGGCTCTTGGGGACAGCCACCACCGTGTCACCCTGCCCCACTGCTTTGTCCCTGCATGGAAATTTCTTTTCCTGACTGTCCAGATGAGGTTAAATTGCAAAAATCCCATTTTTAGGTGCTCCCTGAGTTATCCTGCATAAGCATATCCAGGCAAGCCGAGGTTTTGAGCACGGATAAAGAGATTTTTTTTGGTGAATAGTCTCATTTGCTGCTTCAGAAGCATAATCTGACTTGATGCTTCAATTAGGGAACAAAACCACTCCATGTGAATGTACCTGAGCCAAATCAGCTCCTGTTGGAAAATAATGGGAAGGAACTGCTGGAAAAACTGCTGCTGAGGGGGTTTTTCACACTGGTGGCTTTGTGAAAGCTCTGGAATAGAGAATAACTTAAACAAAGGGTAAAAAAAAAACCCCATGTTTGAATTCTGGAGAGGTATCTGAGGAGAGATTTGGGGGTTTTGAGGGATCTCTTGCCATGAAATCCCTCTCAGGGAGTGGGATTAATATCATAAACAGATGGAGGGTGCCTTGATTAAAAAAATACCTGAAAACTCACATTTTGAGCAGCTTTTCAAGGATTCCCTTCAAAGTTTTCTCTGGATTTGCAGTAGGAATTCATCCTCTGGAGGGGGAGAAGGAAAAACCAGCTGCTGCTGAAGGTCTGGGTGTGCAAGCAGTGCCAGCACAGCACATGGTGATGGAGGGGCCTCTATTCCTAGGGCTGTAATTTGTGTGTGGAATGGCATAAATGTTGATTTGGAGGCACCAAATGAGGAGTTTGAAGGCAGAAATCACAGAGTGCCAGGCTGCTGGGCGGTCACAGAGGGGAAAAAATAACAGCAGGGAGTGTTTGGAGGGGCAGGAGGGGTTCAAGGGTGCTCAGCTGAGGTGGCAGTGCTGGATCTGCTGATCCACAAACCCCTGGGATCTGCTGGAATCCCTCTGGGATCTGCTGGAATCCCTCTGGGATCTGCCTCTGCACACTCTCCTTGTCCTCCTCCATCTGTCCTGGGGCTGGAAAATTGAGGAGAATGGGATTTAATTTTAATTTTTTTTTTTTTTTTGCACAAAAGGGAAGGAAAACTGCTCATTTTGTGGTGCCTCAGCTGATCTTTTTGCAGCTGCTGTGGGGATTGGAAGCTCAGAGATGCTCTGGGATTAGTCAGAACCGAGATTCCTTCTAATTTGTGTCTCGTGGTTGCCTCAGCTCCTGGGAGGGACAGGGAAGAGATGTTTGGATGTGATCAGATCAGAGCTCAGCACAGCCAATGCTCTGGGATGATTTCTTTTTCCTGAGCTGTCTGTTTCCATGACATTTATAGCAGTTTAATTATCCTGAGCCTCTTCTCCCTGTCAGAAGTGATTGAGATCAGCCATCAGATGGGAGAATTATTGGGGCAGACACACACACACCTGCAGCTGCATGGAGGGATCACCCAGGGCTTCATTCTGGGGGGAAAGCAGCCAGAAAAATTCAGTGTTATCCAAATGAATCCATGAGAGCAGAGAGCTTCCAGATAAAATCACTCCACGAGGTTTCTGCTGCCCACAAGGTGAATATTCTGGGATAAACTCTTTCAAACAGTGAGTTGTTCCTTTGGTGAAGTGTTTCCCTCTAGGAAATTCCTACAACAGCTCTACTCAAGCCTTTCCTCTGAGTAGGATCCTTGTAGGGAGAGATGCAGACCTGAGCTCCCTGTGGGGGATAAAAATGAGCAGGGTGGGACTGGAACCCCAATTAAATTATAAAAATGAGCAGGGTAGGACTGGAGCCCCCATGAAATCTCCACAAAGGATAAAAATGAGCAGGGTGGGACTGGAGCCCCCATGAAAGCTCCACAAATTATAAATATTAGCAGGGTGGGATTGGAGCCCCCATCAAAGCTCCACAAATAATAAAAATGAGCAGGATGGGATTGGAGCCCCCATGAAAGCTCCACAAATTATAAATATTAACAGGGTGGGACTGGAGCCCCCATGAAAACCTCCAAAGGATAAAAATGAGCAGGGTGGGATTGGAGCCCCTCAAATTATAAAAATTAACAGGGTAGAACTGGAGCCCCCATGAAAGCCCCCAAAGGATAAAAATGAACAGGGTGGGACTGGAGCCCCCATTAGAGCTCCCCAAATGAAGGATTTGTGAGGACCTGCCCCAGCTCTGCCCCCAGCATCCCTGGGGTGGGGCTGTGCCAAGCACACTCCACAGCTGCTTTCCTCTCCTCCCAGCTCTTCTCAGAATCCACTTTTCAGTCACAACTGGGCAGGTCAGGCTCCTTGCTGTGTTCATGGCAGTTTGAGGGTTTTCTACAGGCAGGTTTTTGCTTTTTTACCTTTTTTTTGTTTTCTCCCCCTGAAATCAAAGGCACACCTTGCCCAGCAGCCCCAAACTAAACCAACAGATGAGTTCTTCCTTCCAGTCAAGCCTGGTTTGGGGCATGGTTAATTATACCCAAATGAGCTCCAGGGCAAGGTTTCCATCCCAGGGCAGGGAGATTTCTGGGACAGAAATCCAGAATGACCCAGAGCTGGGTGGTTTTGCCTCTCTGGGTGGAGGAGCTGGTTGAACATCACCTGAAGGTGTCACAAGGTGAAAATTTCCAGGTTCAGAGAGCTCAGATCAGCCTCAGATGTGCCAAGGTTACCAGCCCCAGGAATGTGTGGATATCCCTAAAGCAGCTCTGGGGGCTCACCCACCCTGCAGCTGCTGCTTTGGAGAGGAAATATTCACTGCAGCAGGGTGAAATCTGAACTGCAGCCCAATAAAAACCTGTGCTGCAGGTTCCTGCCTCCTCACACGTGGTTCTGATCTGCAGGGGGGGCTCAGAGCATCTGCTCAGAGCACACCGTTTAAAAAGAAAAGTTTAAAAACGTTTTGCAATTATGAAGAGTGACTTTGCTCTCCAGTTTCATTTTCCTGTTGTGATGTTCTCTCTTTATTGGGGTGTCAGGGGTTTCTTCTTTCCTTTCTTTCTATTCTTTGCTTTTTAAAAACCTGAACTGTGCTATTCTTTTTTCCCCACTTTGCAAGAGAGCTGCAGAAACCTCTCCTATTATTTTTGCTCTGATATAATTTTTGCCTGTGCTGGCTCAGTGCTTGGCCAGGATGGAGAGAAGAAGGGAAAATAAAGCAGCTTTTTGTCCCAACAGCCCCTGTCCCAGTCCACCCACCCTCCCAGACTGGGGCTGCAGAAACCATCCAGCCCCATCCTGCTTTTTGTGGCCAGAACTGATTGTTTTGCACCCAAAAACCCCGGGAGATAAATTGTGGTTTGCTCAACAGACATAAATATATAAAAATAGCCGAGCAGAGTGGCTGAGCAGGTTGTTGATTTAAGGATATCTCTCTCTCTGGGTGTTTTTAGCAGCTTTGTTGTTTTTTTAAGGCACCTTGGCTGCCTTTCCTGCAGTCCCCACTGCTTGGCTGCTTTTCTCTGGCTGTGCCTCCCCATCCCACACAGGAGCTGTGGGTCTGTGAGGAGAAATGCAGACAAATCCAGTTTTAGGAAGGGCCTGGCTGAGCAGGGAAAGTGAAGTGAAAGCCCAAATGTTGCCAAGATTTGTCCCCACAGGGCTGCAGTGGTGATGCCACCAGGGCTGATGTCAGGCAGGAGCAAAACCAGAAGCCACAGAATCGTTTTTGCTCAGGGTGGGTCCTGCTCTCTGCTGGAATTCCCTGCAGCAAACACTTAAAAAACACTAAAAAAAAAAAAAATTTGTGCTCTGAAGGGGAGCACACAGCCCAGACTGGTGGTTTGGAGCCCCAGCCATGAGACAGCAGGATGGGAGGGATGCAGGGACAGGGCACTCAAACCTCACCCCACCCTCCCCTGCTTGTCTTCCCTACCCCAAACCTCCCCATTTCCCCCAGGAAATCCCAGCTGGGGCTCCTTGTCCCACCTGCCTCTGTCCCACCCACATTGGGATGCTCTGCCCTTCCCACAGTGCCTTTTCCAGCTTGGAAAACCCAAAAAAAAAAAAAAAAAATCCCTGCAGAAATGCACAGCCAGCATGACCTTGCAGTAAATTCTTTGTAGTTTTGCAGCTTTCTGTGCTCCTGTTTTCTGAGCTGCCTCAAGTTTTGCTCTCTGTCCCCAAATTCCTGGATTTTAATTAAATTATACATTGCTAAATTGACTGAGCTGGGCTTTTTTCCCCGCTCTTTTGGTGAATTTTTCCACCAAGGTTGATCCTGCAAGAGCTGGGGGAGATGGATTTGCTGTGGGAGCAATGCAGCAGTGTGCAGGGAATGCATCCCCAGCCCTGCAGCAGTGTGCAGGGAATGCATCCCCAGCCCTGCAGCCCCTCAGGGTGAGGCTGAGGAAGGTGAAACACAGAGCCTGGAGCAGCCCCAGAGCTTTGGGGGATCCCAGGGGGTGATTTGGGGTCTCTCTGAAGGCTCAGGTGGAGTGGCTGGGGTTGGAGCAGGGAGGGAAGGGCAGTCTGGAGCTTTGGCCCCATCATTAAATCATCAAATGAACATTATTAATTGTCCATTATTAAATGTCCATTATTAAATGTCCATTTGAGCCTGGTCAGGCTTGTGATTATTATTTTTTTTTTTAATCTTTTCTGTTCTCTCCAGGGCATCTCTGGTCCCAAAAGCTGTGGGGCAGGAGGTGACACTGAGAGGAGCAGGGGACAGAGGGCTGAGGAGAGGGGGAGCTCAGGGCAGAGGATTTGGTGAGGGTTTGGTGAGGAATTGGTGAGGGTTTGGTGAAGGTTTGGTGAGGATTTGGTGAGGATTTGATGAGAATTTGGTGATGATTTGATGAGAATTTGGTGAGGAATTGGTGAGGGTTTGGTGAAGGTTTGGTGAGGATTTGGTGAGAATTTGGTGAGGATTCCAGGAAAAGTGGCAGGAAACAGCCAGCTTTGATTGATGGCTCTGACAAACTTGGGAAGGCAAGGAAATCTTTCCCCCATTGAGGGTGGGAAGCAGTGCCATGTAAATAATCCAGACTGTGGTGAATCCTGGGGCTGTTAACTTTGGGAATGAGCTCTGAGTTCACAAAAAAAGCAATTTTGGCATCAGCTCTGGCTCCAGAGCTGCTCAGAGGTTGTGCCTGCTGGGGAGTGTTTGCTTTAGGGCAGGGTTTATTGACTCTGGGGGTTATCTGGGACTGGGGTGGGAAGTGCCCACCTAGAAATGAGCCTTGTGTGGAGCCTCCTGCGCTGCCATGGAGCCTTGACTGGTATTTGGGTGTTGGCAGCTTCTTCAGGAGAGCTTTCCAGAATTAGCAAAGCCATCTGGCTTTTGTTCCCCTCTGAGGGAATGGCTTGTCCTTCCCCTCCTGTGAGGAGTCCTTGCTAAACTGCTGCAAGTTGGGTTTGGGATGGCTCACACACAGACCTAAAGTGCTCTGTGGGCTCTGCAGGCAGCCCTGTGCTCCAAAAAACCTCTTAGCTTTGAGGCATGAGTTAATTCAGTTTTAAACAGCAGCCACGAGGGTGCTGAGCCACGGACCCAGCAGTGATGGGTGGAGGAAATGGGGTTTGGGTTTGTGTTGGGGACAGCACAGAGAGGTGCCAGGGCTCAGGGGAGGGGACAGGAGGGGACAGCACTTCCCTGCCCCATTCCTTCACATCCAGCAGGAGCAGGAGCAGTGCATCCTCAGCTGGCTTCTCCCCTGGGGCTGGAACACAGACAGGTTGAGCAATGAGCAGAAGTTAATTAGCACCGAGCTGTGCTAATTGCTGTGTTTGTGTTCAGCCCCATCTCAGGGATGCTCCTGCACTGATCAGGACTGGGCTGAGGGGTTCCACGCAGAGGTGCAGTGAAAAAAGAGAAATTTTCCCAGCCCTGGAGAGGGTTTGGAGCCACGTTTCATTCTGGTGACACTTCCCTCCTTGCTCTGTTTAATTAAACCTGGTTTTTATCAAGGAGGGCTGGGCAGAGGCTCCTCTGTGAGCACCCAGAGCAGCAGGAGCTGTTCTTGGGTAACTCCAGAGCAGCCCCATCCATCCCTCTGAGCAGGATGGGGACACATCAGCACCCAGCTGGATTTGGCCAAACCACCAGAACTTGTTGCTGTGTGCCAGTCAAACATTTTTTCTTTTTAATTTATTACTATTTAGCCAAACTTTCAGGAATTGCCTCCCCATTTTGTGGTGCAGCAGCTCTGGGAGCCCAAGCTTTGTCTGGTGGGGTCACTCTGTCCCCTGAGGGCTCAGGACATGGGGACAGGGACTGGGGGTTGGTTTGACCCTTTGTGTGACCCCTCTAAAGAAAGGACTCTGGGGTGCTCTGAGCACCTCTGATTTTTGGGGTTTCCATGCAGCAGGGCTGTGGTGATTCCTGGGCTGATGTTTCCATGGAATTTATCAAGTGGAACATTGAGAGCTGCCAGGCTGGCTCCAGCACAGGGATTTGGGGTTTTGGAGGCTGAGCCTCCCCTTCATCCTGAGCCCTGCCCCTCTCCAGCCCCTCACTGCCTTTGGGGTTGTGCAGCCAGCTTTGTCACGCCAACCTCAGCAATTCCCAATAATTGTGAAGGTTTTATGTCCCCATTGTTCACCCTGGCTTTGCCCAGTTCCAGTGCAGGAGTTTCCAAAAGCACATCCAGCAGGATTTACTGAATCCCAGACTTTGGGGTGATGCCCTAACCCAAGTCCAGTGAGATCCCTGAAAAATCCCAGGATTTAGGGAGCTGCTGCCAGTGCCAGATGAAGTCACTCTGATCCTCCTCTCCAGCTGTTTTTTTAAATTTTTTTTTCACTGAACCACAACGAGTTCCTGAAGCTGATGTCATTGGAAGCGATGTGACATTTTTTACACACATATAGAATAAGTGCTAAAAAATGCTCCAGAAAGAGCTTTTCCAGCCTTGTCTGGGAGCTGGCTGGGGAGTTGAGCTAAACTGGCTTTGATGGAACTTAATCCATAAAGCAAATGAGTCATCAGGCAGAAATGGCTTTACCATAAATGTCAGGCAGAGCCTGACTGGTCCTGACAGTTCGCACTTCCATCTGTCTGCTGGAGCAGATGAAACCCCCACAGCTCACAGATCTGCTCAGAAATGTGTCCTGCCTCCTCCTCCTCACCAGCACTTCTAGGAATAAAGGCCAGAATGGGATTTATTCCCTTTTTTGAGCGCTGCCTTTCCTAATGTATGAAATCATGGTTGTTTGTAGGTTTAAAAAAATCAATATTTTTATTCTCTGCTTCATTTTTTTTTTGGTTAAACCAGCAGTACACAGCTGAGCTCAGCCTCTGGATGCCACCAAGGGCTCCAGTCACTGCAGAATTTACTTGAAGCTTGTGCCCAACTCGGTGCCAGGCCAAAAAAGAACTTTACCCATTGTGTGGGTGGCTGGAGGACGCTGCTGGTGACTCCCACAAAACCCCAGAGCGTTTCTGTCTGAAATAACTCATTACTTGAAAATAAATCTTTGATTTGGCTGCTCATGTTTTTAAACCACCTCACTGGTGCATTTTGAAGTTGTCTCTCTTGGAAAACGCCGTCCCACACAGATTAATGGGATCTTTGTCAGCGCTGCAAAAATCCATCTGGGAAGGGAATTTTGGGCTGGTTTGTGAGCAAAGCAGGGAAACAAACGGGGGCTTGAGGGAGGAAGAGGAGCAGGGCTGGCTCCCCTTTGCCAGCAGCATCCCTGGCTATGATTTATTAGCAGCAGCACACTGGAGAGGACACAAAAGGCTCCCGAACCTCCCAGCGTGGGTTGCTCTATTTAAAGTGGGTTTTTAAATCCAGCAATGGGGCTCCTGACAGCAGAGCTTTGTGCAGCTTTTGTGAGGTGCAGATAGTGGGGCTTTTTATTGCAGCCTAAATTAGCCCATTTTATTGTTTGGCGCTGAGGGATGAGGTCAATTGACTGGGAATCTTGCTAACAAGGTTTTTACTCCTGTCTGCTTTTTACAAGTGTTAGCACGGGGTATCCCCAGCGCTGGGGGCTTGCTGGGAGTGAAACAAAGATGAATGGGCTGAGCTTTTCTCCTTCCCCCTCTGCTGAGCTGCTCAGCTCCTGGATCTGTGCTGGGGCTTGGGCTCTCACTCGTCCCAAATTCAAATTTTATTTTATTTTATTTTATTTTATTTTATTTTATTTTATTTTATTTTATTTTATTTTATTTTTTATTTTATTTTATTTATTTTATTTATTTTATTTATTTTATTTATTTTATTTTTTATTATTTTATTTATTTTATTTTATTTTATTATTTATTTTATTTTATTATTTTATTATTTTTATTTTATTTTATTAATTTTATTTTATTATTTTATTTTATTTTTTATTATTTTATTTTATTTCTTTTATTTTATTTTTTATTTAATTTATTTATTTAATTTTTTATTTTATTTTATTTTATTATTTTATTTTATTTATTTAATTTCATTTCATTTCATTTTATTTCATTTCATTTTATTATTTTTTTCAAACTGTGTTTTGCTGGAAGGATGAGCTTTGGGCAGGGTGATTGATTGGGGTGGAAAAGGAGAAGGGGAATTTGTGGAGCGCTGCTGGTGGAGCTCTCTGATGCTGCCTGGTGCTTTTTCAGTTTGTTCAGTTCCTCACTGATTTTCCCAAGTTCTTGACCCAGAATGAGCAGGAGCTTCCCCTGCTCAGCCTCCCCCTCTCCCCCAGCAGAAACTGTGGGGCCCAGGCTGTCCCTTGGTGTGTTCAGGTTCAGTTTTCTGCTCTGGCTCCAGGGATTTGCAGATTTTTCCCCCCATATTCTCCAGTTCAGGATGCCCAAGCTCCTGCAAGGTGGGATCAAGGTTTTCTCCCCATGAATAGCTCAGGAGCTGCCATCAGCTGAGACTAAAAACAAACCCAGCTTTAGCAAATTCTCTTCTGCTTAACCTTTGGCTCTGTGTTTAGCCGAGATTCCTTTCCTTGCTTTATCTGCTCCTTGAGGAAACGCAGCCCCAGCCCTGCTCACTGCTGGGACTCAGCCTGTCAGCCCTCCCCGAGGTGTAAATCCAACCTTATCAGGGAGAAAAAGCTTTTTCAGCCTCCCCTGCCTCGTGGAGACAAGTCCCAGCTCTGCTTTGGGGCTGCTTTCCTTCTGCTTATCCCAACAATTCCAGGAGAACGGGGGGAGAAGGGCACAGAGGGCTTGGAGGGGTGGCAGGGAGGGGTGGCTGAGCTGCTGTGGGCACAAATAGCAGCTGGAGGGGTTTTCACCCCAAACCTGGGTCAGGGTGGGCATTCCCTGCTGGAGGGAGTTCCAAAGGAAAGGGTTTGGAGCTCTGGAGTGCCTTTGGAGACAGGGATGGTGTGGGAGCCCAGCACATCCCTCTGGGTACCCTGAACAGTTCCAGACCCAGGCAGGGGCTCAGGAGCCTGGGCACAGAGCCCAGAACCCCTGTGCCTTGAATTTCAACCCCTGGGAAAAATTATCACCCTTACAAGAAGAATTAAAAGTCACAAAAAATAAGTAGAGTGTAAGTTAGATTATTGTAAGGTGAAAAAGTGGATTTTTAAGATTGTTTATGATAAGGGTTTGGGGTCAGGATGGAGGAATCTGGGCATGTTCTGTCCTTTCTCCTCCTTCCTGCATCCATCTTTTGGGTGATGTTGGCACTTTTAGATTGGTTTAGAGCAGAACCAGACTGTACAATATAAGTGACAGGTATTGGAAGATAACTGTAAATAATGTTTATGTAGTTTATGGTATAAAAAGATAATCTCACCCCAGGGTGGGCACTGTGCCTGGGGCTGAGCTGCTGAACAAACCTCAGGGAAAGAACTTTTAGATTAAATAGAATAAATAACTCTGGAAACAACAGAAGAGTCTCCTGACTCTCTCCAGTGCTCAGGCTGGAACACAGAGACTCTAAAACACACACAGGTGTCAGCTCAGGCTGCAGAGACAGCACTGACCACAGGATGGTTCTGATTTATGGCCTGAGTAACCCCACAACACCCCCAGAGCCCCTCAGGGCTGGGGGCTGTCCTGGAGGTCCCACCATGGTCCAGTTTCCCCGTGGTCCCATGGGCAGGTGGTGCCCAGAGCTGCTTGGAAAAGGGAAATGTTCTACACAGCAAAATACTCGAATTTTGATTATTTTCCCAATACTCTAAGCCCAGCTTTGGTGGTTACATTACAAAAGAAAAAGCTGGAATGGTAATAGCAGGAGTGTTTTAAAAAAAAAAAAAAAAAAAAAAAAAAGGGAAAGGAAAGGAAAGGGAAGATGTTTCTTGTTTTAAAAATGGAAAATAATTGAAACCCACTTTGCAGACGTTCCTGTTAATTTTGTAAAGGTTATTCACTGGAAACAACGACTAATGAGCTGCAGGGAACGCTCCTTCAGGGGTGGCAGGTCTGAGGTGCCCAGATGTTCCTGAGCTGCTGCAGGGAGGGAGGCACCAACCTGGGGATGGAGGAGGGAGCTGGGGGCAGCTCTGAGCCCTCCTTCCCCCAGGGCTCCTGGCACTCCTTTCCCAAAATGCCAGCAGCATTCCCTTTTTTGGGGGAAACTCAGTGGGACACATCCATGATCCAGCGACACCAAGGCAGATTTGGCCCATAATTTCAAAAATATCCTTTTCCACAGGGCTGCTTGCCAGGCTGGCCAGGCTCCCTTTGGAGCTTCTGGTTCCTATTACTGCCCAAATCATCCTCCCAGCTCTGCTGTAACACTCCTGCTTTTCCCCTGATGCTTTAGCCATGTTTGTCTGGTATTAAATAAGAATATTTTCCCTCTCCTAATTAAAGTATCAGCTCTAAGCATGCAAGTAGTAAAGGCTTATGTAACTGTCTGCTGAATGAACTGGATTTTGGCATCGTGGTCGAGCGGCGTGGTGGCTCTTTAGGAAACTCAAGAGCAATTTCTGCTCTGACCTTCGGGCTCCAGGGAGCAGCTGCTCCATTAGCCAGCCCTGGTGCCTAATGAGCTTCCTCTGCACCTGGTTTTTAGTCCCCAGAGCTTCCCTTTGGCTCTTTTCTGGGTTTATCAGATGCATTTCCAGTCTCTCGCTGGGTCTGTTGCGGGTGGAATGTTGAGGTGAGGCAAGATGTAAAAAAGGGGGAGTGATGTGATTCCAGCTGGGGTCTCACCCACCCAGCTGGGGTGGGAGAAGCTCAAAACTTCCCTAAGTTTGGAGGGCAATAAGCAGCTTTTGGGGCTGGACAGGGTGACTCTGCAGCCCTGCACAGGACCAAAGGAAAGGATTTGTTTTATTGCTGATTTGGAGGGTACAAAGCTCTTTCCTCTCCTTTTTCCCACACCTGCCTTGCTTGGGGCTGCCAGTGCTGTTGTGCTGGTTGATTTGTGTTTTGGGGAGGTGGATTTGGGGCTGGGGATGAAGCACAGTGGGGTCACACCCAAGAGAAGCAGCTGCTCCCTGGACATGGAGTTTTTCCCTTGGCTCATCTCAGGGGATGCACCCATGTCAGGAAGGTTGCTCTGGCGTTTTGCTTTTCATTTCTTTGTGTTTCTGCCTTTGATCAAAGCCTCGGGCTGGCGTCTCCAGGAGCACCAGCCCCCCTGACCCTGTGTGCTCCCCTCCCTGCAGGGTGACATCCAGCAGCTCCTGATCGTGGCGGACCCGCGGGCAGCCCTGGAGTACTGTGAGCACTACAGCCCCGACTGTGACACCGCCATCCCCGACTCCCCCCAGTCCCAGGACCCCAACCAGGATGAATACGTGAGTCTCTCAGCGTGGTTTGGGGCATAATCACCAATATTTGGGTTTGTGGCACCCTTGAAACCGCGTGGTTCCTTCCTCCCACTCAGCTTCCCCATGATTCGTATCCAACATCCAAAACAGAGCTTGTTTTTAGGATTTTCACATTCTGGGTTTGGCTCTTGGGATTTCTCTTCTTTCTGAGCTCCTCCCATTTCCAAAGACTGAAGGAACATCCTCGTGGTGCTCAGAAACACAGGAGAGACAGCGTGAGCCAAGCGTGGATTACTGACCTTCCCTGGCAGCTCCAGCACCTGTTTCTAAATTTCGAGTTCTACTGTTGGACTTGTAAAAGGATTGAACAGTTCTTTCCCAATATTCTATGAAACAACAGGTGTTAAAGGAGAGAGAATAGTTAGTTTTTCCCCTGGATTTGCTTTGAATTTCATTTTGGCAGAAATGCTCCCGAGTCATCCCTCGAATAATTTTTATATGTAGGGTTCACCCCAGGCCTTTTCTTTAAAACAAGGAAACACAACAAAAAAGGCTGGTGCAGGATGCATTTATATGTTTGGTGCCCAGTCAGAAATGTCTGGGTGTGGCTGATTTTTAACGATCATCACCCAAATTTTGCTCTTTTTAAGAGCTCTCAGCTCGCTGCAGTTGCTGTCTGGCATCCTGAGCCACTCTCTTGGGCTGATCTGCTTTCAGCTGAGCCCAAACCTGCAAGGTCAGGGAATCCCCATGAACCAGTAATGCCATCAGCCCTCCCAGTTTATCTTTGGGATTAAATTAATCCAGCACCTAAGCGGGGCTTTGCGATGCTCACGGTTAGGCGCAGCCCCAGGGAAGCACCGCCAGCGCTTCTGGAGGAACAATAAATAAGACAAATAAAACAGCACTTGCGTGGAAATCTGTGGCAGCAGGAAAATAAAACTCCTCTATTTTGGAGCCAGCAGTCCAACAAGAGCTGGCTTGTCCCGAGGCTGTGCTGCTCCATGTAGGAATAGCTCCTGCTGGAGCCAGCGCCTCTCTTTGGGTTTCTTGCTGAGCAGTCACTGACTCCTTGTGGAAAAAGCTGTGAGGATCTGCTTTTCCAAGCCCTCCAGCCTGCAGTGGATGGGATGCTGTTAGTGCAGGAATGGCTCAAGGGATTTCTGCTGCTCTCTCAGGTGTGGCACATCTGGGAGGATTCAGCAATGCAAGGTTAAAAAAACATCGTAGAGTTTCTGATTTGGGATGGAAGGATCTTAAAGTTTATCAAATTCTGACTCCTTGCCATCTCAGGTTGCTCCACATCCAAGCTTTGGACACTTCCAGGGCAGCCCCAGCAGATTTTTGACCATCCCAAGGGCTCCCCACTTCCCAGGCAGGAATTCCTCCCAGATGTCCCATCTAAACTTGCAGAGGGAAGCTGTGATGCCCAAAAGAGCTGGCAGGGACACACCTCATTCCCCACTTCTCTATTATGATTTTTTTTTCTTTAGTTAGAGTCAGGATTGAAAGCACAAGAGATGGGATTTCGTGTTTGGATTTAGTTGTTTATTAATTTTTATTTATGTTACAGTGAGTGCTGCAGCACTGCTAGCTAACAAGGTAAAAATGAAGAAATAAGGATGCATTTTGCTCGTGACAAGGTCTTTCAAGGCTTAATTGCCCAATTAAAACAAACAACTCAATTATTTTTACTTTTGACCTGATGATCAAACACCTGTGACCTGCAGTGGGGCATTTTCTCTCCAATTATACAAGTACCACCTAGACCTGAGAAGGACAAGAAGAAAGGAAGAAACTTCCACCCTAAAACTTTCATCTTGTCCCATACCTATTACTATATTCCAAACCCCCAAACCTTTCACCATGTGAAATCACACACTTCTACTCAAACTACACCCCAGTGATTTTAATTCTGTCACTCAATTCTGGAAGCCTTCTCCAAGCCTCAGGTCACAAGCAGTGTTCTCCTGGAGGTCGGTGTTAGAAAGTTCAGAAAGTTCCAAACTCCCTTTTTCCGGGGTTCCAACATTTCTCCTCCTCTCCTTGCAGTACACAGATGGGGAGGGAGAAGGTGACACTTACTACTACGAGTACCCCTACTACGAGGACGTGGATGAAGCTGCCAAACCAGAAACCCCCACCACCAAACCCAGCCCTCCTGAGGTGGCTGCTGGAGAGAGACCTGAACCCAAGCAGGTACAGAGGCGGGTCCTGGCAGGGGTGAAGGTGGCTGTCCTGGTTTGGGGGACAGGTGTCTGCTGAGAAAGGCAGGAGCCTCTCTTTGAAATGGAGAATGGAAACCCCCTCCCTCCAAATTATTGCAATTTTGAAATTAAGGGGCTCTCAGGCAAAGATATGGGAAATGGGAATAACAGTTCTTTACTAGGGAAATTAAAATAGAAATACAGCACTACAAAGAACAAACCCCAAACCCTGACACAGTCAGAGTACAACCTGACACCCGTCAGGCAGGGTGTTGGCAGCAGTCCCATTCCATGGTGGCTGCATCCTCCTGCAGTGACAGATGTGGCTCAGCTGGAGCAGTGCTCCTGTACAAGGTGCAGTTTTCTCTGAAGCTCCAATGGTGATGTGGAAGGGTCTGGTTTTCCTCTGGAGTCCAGTGGGAAAGGCTGCTCTGATGTTCCAAATCTCAGATTTTATCTGGGTAGGAAATGTTTGGCTCCTGCCCTGGGTGGAGCATCTCCCCATGGGATGATGGAATTTTATCAGCCATGCCCTGGGACTCAGTGGCCATGGACAGGAGAGATCTCCTGGAGGGAGGATGGGCTGTGGAAAGATAAAGAACACTGCCCCAGCTGGTTTAATAAATGATCCATTAACAGGAGATATCCCACAGAGATCAGGATCACTGCCCCACCTGGTTTAACAGCTGGTGACAGAACACAAACCTTTGGTCACATTTTGCACCCCAAGACAGTGATGAACCTTTATCAAAGGGGAGGGTGATGCAGAATGTTTTTGTTTCTCTGATGGTGGTGTTTAATTTCCCACAGGATTATCCCGCTCCCACAGCACCCCCTGAGAGGGGGAACCCCGGGAAGCAGCCCAAGGAGGATGGAGCAGTGGATGATCCCCTGGTTGATGAGTACAACTACGAGACCATCAACGAGGAGTATTTCACCCCAATGCCCTACGAGGATCTCAACTACAACGAGGAAATCGATCCCCAGGGTGGCCTCACTGAAAATGCAGTGGAAGCTGAACTCCCCACGAGCACTGTCGTCGCCTACAATGAGACTGATGTAATTTTAATTCATTAATTTTAATTTATTCTTTTTTTTTTTTTTTTTTTTAATTAATTCTGCTGTTTCATAGCCCTGGAAGCAAAGGAGACGGGAGCAGCCAGATGGTAAATCCATAAGTGGTTCAGGCAGCTGCAGGGAGAGTTTCTTGTAAAATGTTTTCACTCCAGATTTTTCAGGGTGGGGAATGCAGATATTTAGAATTTGGTTAAGGATTATTTCCCTGGAAAAAGCTGCTCATATTGACATCTGCATTTCCTCGGGTGAAGTGGTTGTCTGACAAAAAAGAGAAATGAGGGTTGCTGTTAAAATCTCAGTAAAAGCCTTTTATCCCAAAGTTATTAATATAAATCCTTAAAATGTTGATTTGCTGGAGAACATCAATATTTTTCATTTTGCCATTTTCAATGAAAAGCATCTTCATGTTTTCCAGTTTGTTTTTTTTTTATTTTTTAAACATTTCAGCACTGGGGCAAAGCCTTGATTCCAAAACTGCTGCATCCACCTGGTGTGAACCCTTTTATTCTGTGCCTGGATCTGCTCAGAGCTGGGATCAGCCCAGACCCCACAGCTTTTTCTGTTGAAATTTTTTAACTTTTACCTCCCACACTTCAATATCCTCCAGCTGAAATGCTGCACTCGAGACTCTCTTGTGCTTCAGACTCGTTCTTGCTTTTCAAGACAATTCTTGCTTTTCGTGTTGATGCTGAAATAGATGAATGTTGGTGAGACTGAGATGAATTTTTGGGGAGCTGGGTGCTGTGAAGGTCACAAAGCAAGGAAATAAAGACATCAAATGGGTAAATCCTCCATTATCCAGGAGCAGCACAGGAATCAGTGATGGGATAACATGGAATTGTTCTCTGAGCTCTAGTGGAAGATGTCCCTGCCCATGGTGAGGGTTTGGAACCCCAAACCATTCCATGCTGCTCTAATGCTTCCAAATCCCATCCCAGTTCCCAGGAAGAGCTTAGGGGTGGTTTCTCCAGTGGAGAATTCCTTGTTCTGGGGCTGTCACAATTCAAGACAGCAGAAGTTGGCCAGGATCCCTGGAGCTGGGAACTGGAGGGGAAAAGTGTCAGGGAAAGTGTCCAAGCAAAGATCTGAGGAGTGGAGCCAGGCAGGGGCAGATCCTGCCCCTCCAAGGGCAGGGGGGGATCCAGTCCCCAAAATGTGGTGGGGGAGGTTGGAGAGCCCAAAATGATGCACAGGGAGAAAAGGAAAAGGCTCCAGGGATCGAGGGCTCCAACCTGAGGGAACCCACGGATGGAGAAGTTTTCCATTTCCTGACCAAGAGCCAGAAATCTTTGGCCAAGCTTGGACTTCCTAAAAAAAAGAAGAATTAAAGATTGGATAGAAGGGCCTTAAATTAAAAAGTGGAAGAGGAAGGAGGAGGCTTCAAGGGCCACTTTAATTGTTAAGGAAAGGAAATAGAGAAGCAAAGTTCAGGCTGGGAACTGCCCACTTATTCCAAATATCATCTTTCCATGCAAATAGACCTGAGGACCTCAATTAAAATGTCAAGCCAGACATTTCTGATATTCATTTCATGCAATTTGCTGTTATCCCCAAGCTCTTAGAGCCAGATGAGATTTTTTAGATTTGGGTTTTAAGGTTTGAAAGTGCAAAACCAGGTGAAATATTTCAGCCAGGATAAAAGGGGGAGGTGTGATAGCAACAGATCCATTTGAACCAGCCCAAAGGAAAAATAATCGTGACTTTTCCAAGTTTTCTAATTGAAAAATTGCCCAGCTATAATTTTTGCCAAAGCCAGTTGGTGTTTGCAGAGGTAAGAGAAGGTGACTGCCTTCATTCTAGGCTTGGTCTTAGCTTAAAACCTCCTGAATTTAGACCCAGATGCTCATGTTTATAATTTCTGAGCGGTTCTGGCACAGAAAAAAGTCTGGAAGTAGTGATGGCACTGAAGTGACTTTGAATCCGTAGTAGTGAGGAGCTATTTCTGCAGGAAGCACTGGAAATAATTCAATTTCTGGACTATTTTGGTCATCACCTGGATAAGAAAGAGCCCAAATCAATCAGAGCAGCACATGTTGTTCCTTGCAGGGCTGCTGAGAGCGAGGGGCTGTGCCTGCCAGGCTGCTGGGAGAGCAGCAAGGAAACTCTGAGCCCTGTCTGGATGTCCTTGCTGTGCTCCGTGGCGTCTGAAAGGACTCAGGGAGGGTTCAGGGACTGAGGCAGCAGATTTGTAACAGCTCCTGCTCCTGGGATGAGCCCAGACTAAACAAACAGGAGGTTTCCACACCAGTGACCTCGGGTTTTTCCACATTTCCTGCTGTAATTGGACGCTGACAGTGACACATGGTGGGTTTGGTGTGCATCTGAAATCTGGGAGCGGATGTGGGGCTCGATAATGCGGAGCCTCCAGCACCGAGGCCGTGAGAGAGGAGGAGGATTTGGAGCCTGAAACTTCCATTACCTCTTTCTTCAGGCATTTGGGGTTTGCAGAATCCTCCTGTGCTGGGCTTTGTTCTCCTCACTCCAACTTTTCTGCTCTCAGTGTTTTATTGGGGATCAGCAAAGAAATCCAGCGTGTAAATTTGACATGAAGCTTCTCCCATCTGTCTCCCTGCTGTTGGAGAAGTCACTGGAAGCTTAAAAAAATTCCAGAATTTCACTTTTCCCCAGGTTTTTCCCTTGTCACGATTATTATCAAGCATCCTCATTTTGCAAAAAAAATCACCCTCCTCAATATAACAACACATCAATATTCCATTTTGTCCAGCCAGGAGAGAATTCCTGACCCACTGCTGCTCTTTCCTCTCCAGGCTGCTCAAGGAGGGGATGACCTGGACAAAGATTTCACGGAGGAAACCATAAAGGAATATGATGGGAATTATTACGACAATTATTACGACAGGACAGCCTCTCCTGACATCGGCCCTGGCATGCCAGCCAACCAGGACACCATCTACGAAGGGGTGAGAGGCTCTCTGCTCCACCCAGGAGAATCCTGCTCCAAAATGTTGGGCCTTGTGTGATTTAGAGCAGAATTAGCGCAAAAAATAAGGAGGAGCTGCCCTGGGTCTTTCCTCAGCTGGATTGTGGCAGGATGTCCAGATCCTGCTGGGGTTGGGGATGGTGGTGATGAAGGTGATGGTGATGATGAAGATGATGATGGTGATGGTGGCAGTGATTATGATGATTATGATGATAATTGTGATGATGATGGTGGTGGTGATGATGATGGTGATGATGGTGATAATGATGGTGATGGTGGTGATGATGATGATGAAGAAAATGATAATGATGGTGATGATGAAGATGATGATGGTGATGATGGTGATTATGATGATTATGATGATGATTGTGAAGATGATGGTGATGATGATGATGATGGTAATGATGATGGTGATTATGGTGATGATGATGAAGAAGAAGATGATGATGGTGATGGTGATTATGATGATTATGTTGATGATTGTGATGATGTTGATGGTGATGATGATGGTAATGATGATGATAATGATGGTGATGGTGGTGGTGATGGTGATGATGAAGAAAATTATGATGATGGTGATGAGGAAGATGATGAAGATGATGATGGTGATGGTGATTATGATGATTATGATGATGATTGTGATGATGTTGATGATGGTGATGATGATGGTAAGGATTGTGATGATGATGATGATGGTGATGATGATGATGATGGTGATGATGATGATGATGGTGATGATGTTAATGATTATGATGATGAAGAAGAAGATGATGATGGTGATTATGATGATTATGATGATAATTGTGATGATGATGATGTCATGATGATGATTGTGATGATGGTGATCATGATGAAGAAAAAGATAATGATGATGATGATGATGGTGATGATGATGATGATGATGATTATGATGATGATCGTGATGATGGTGATCATGATGATGGTGATGATCATCATGATGGTGATGATGATTATGGAAATGATGATGATGGTGATGATGATGATGTAAATGATGACGATAATGATGGTGATAATGATGATGGCAATGATGATGATGGCGATGAAGATGATGTCAATGTCCCCTCTGACTGTCCGGCTCTGTGTTCCCCTGTGTCCCGCAGATCGGTGGCCCCCGTGGTGAGAAGGGGCAGAAGGGTGAACCTGCCATTATTGAGCCGGTAAGGAGCACCTGAGGTTGGGCTCTGTTGGGTTTTTCCCCATGGAAAAAATGCAGAGAATTTATTCTCAGTGGGACAGCTGGGAGGAAAATTCCCATGAAAGAATTCCTTGCTTCATTTAATCTAAAACACTGTAATTTTAAAATATTTTTAAAGCTTCAAGGAGCGACCTAAATCATGAAGGAAGTGCAAGAATTCCCATGAAATCTCTCATTTAGGATATAAAACCTTGGGCTGAAATGTTGGGCAGGTCTCATCCCCCAGGAGTTTGGGAGAGCCCCTGGAGCATCCAGCTCAGATCCTGCCCTGACCCCCCAGATTGGGGCTGGCTTTAATGGGGCCACCAGTGGGTTCAAATCAAAGGGAGATAAAAGAAATCCACAGCTGGGGATCTCCACAATCCCTCCCAGCTTTGTGTCCTTCCCTCCACATTTGTGGCCTGATTTTGAGGTTGTTTTTCCTTCTAAAGGACAATCCCAAGCTGGCTGTGCCCTCTGCATCCTGCAAAAGCTGTGGGTGCCCAGCCCAGCCCTGAGCTGGGGAAGGATCCTCATGGTGGGGATGGCTGGGGCTGGCCCAGGGGTTCCTGTCAGCAGAGAAAGATGGTTTGGATTATTTCCCTTTTGTTTTCCCCTCTCTGTGTGCCCAGGTGCCCCCATTCCTGCACCTCCCCAGGCTGGAATTGGGGATCCCTGTCCCCAGGGCTGAGCTCCTGCTCGCTGCACACCCCCAGCTCAATTAACCTCATTTTCCTTGGCAGAGGGCCAGCACAGCACCCAGCACTTCCCAGCACTCTGAGGCCATCATTTCCCTTTTCATTTCTCCTCCTTTTCCTCTTCCACCCGAAATTTCTGTGGGTGGTGAAGGGGGGAGCCAGGCAGAAGCTGGGGTGCAGTAGCAAGGCTTCAAACCTCCAATTAATCCCCTTCTAAAAACATTTCTGACCTTCCCTTCCTTCCCTTCCTTTCTGGGTCTCTCACTCTGCAAACAAAAGGAGGAGCCAGCGATTTCCTTATCACAGGGGTGGGAAGGGAAGGGGGGCAGCCAAACCCCACGAAGATGATGGCACAGACCCAGCCTGAAAAGCTACAAAGCGAACAAAATAGTTAAGTTTAATCATCCAGAAAGAATTTGGCCGCCTTTGCTATTTCAAAACACTGGAGCATGGATGGCTTTTGCCAGAAAGTAAACAAGACCAAATGCTGCCTTGTCCCTCTCCGTGCAGCTCCTCTTGAGCAGGGAAATTCGGATTTGCTTCGCTCTTTAGCTCTTTATTTTTTAATTATTTATTTTTTATAGTTTCTGATGGGAGCTGCAGGAGAAATAAAACCAAAGCACGAATTGGGTTCTGCTGGATTTTTCCTCCTTCCCTTTCAAAGCCAGCTGTCCTTCAATCCTTGCTCTGTGCTGACACTTGCTGGAGGCAGCAGAGCAGGGCAGGGGGGATGGAGAGGAGGGATCCCAAAAATCCCAGCTGTGGGGTCACCAGGCTGCTGGCACCTCCTCAGACCCTCTGTCCTTTTGGTGCTCACCTTTAGGGAGGGTTTGCTCAGCACCCCTAAAGTGGAGCAGGATTTTGGGGTGGTTTTGGGATGTTGGCTTCACTGGTGGGTGTGGCTGAAGCAGGAGCCTTGCCCTGCTGTCCCCTGGGACAATCCCAAATCCAGGGCTGGCTTTTCCCCTCAATGGGATCACCCCACTGGTGCTGTCCCTAAAACCCTCCCACTGACGAAACACAGGAGGTTTCTTGCCAAGGACAATCCCCAGATGTCCCCAAGGCCAGAGCTGACACAAACCAGCAGATAAAGATGGGAACATGCCCAGGATGTTCACATCCCAAATCATCCCTGACCCTTCCCCTGGGGAGCAGAGCCTTGGTGCTGTGAGTGCTCACAGCAGCACCCCAAACCCTCCTCTGTGGGCTGCACTCTGATTAATTCCTGTTCTGGAACCTGTCACACAGAGTGTGCCATCACTGCTCCCACAAAGGATGGATTTTGGGGTGCCCATGTGCAGAGATCTCAATGAGGATGGATTTTGGGGTGTCCATGTGCTGAGACAGCAACAGGGATGGATTTGGGTTTTTTTTTATATGCAGAGATTTCAAAGAGGATGGATTTTGGGGTGCTTATGTGCTGGGATCTCAACAAGAAGGAATTTTGGGGTGTCCATGTGCTGGGAGCTCAACAAGGATGGATTTTGGGGTGTCCATGGGCTGGGAGCTCAAGAACCAGGAACTTTGGGGTGTCCATGTGCTGGGATCTCAACAGTGAGGAATTTTGGGGTGACCATATGCTAGGATTTCAAGAAGGATGGATTTTGGGGGACCCATATGCTTGGATCTCAATGAGAATGGATTTTGGTTTATTTATATGCTGGGAGCTCAACTAGGATGGATTTTGGGGTGTCCATGTACTGAGATATCAACAGGGATGGATTTGGGGTTTTTTTTATATGCAGAGATTTCAAAGAGGATGGATTTTGGGGTGCCCATGTGCTGTGATATCAACAAGAAGGAATTTTGGGGTGCCCATGTGCTGGGAACTCAACAAGGATGGATTTTAGGGTGTCCACGGGCTTGGATCTCAATGAGAATGGATTTTGGTATATTTATATGCTGGGATCTCAAGGAGGATGGATTTTGGGGTGTCCATGTACTGAGATATCAACAAAGACGGCTTTTGGGGGTTTTTATATGCAGAGATTTCAAAGAGGATGGATTTTGGGGTGTCCATGTGCTGGGATTTCAACAAGGATGGATTTTGGGATGTTCATATATTGGGATGGATTTTGGAGTGTCCATGTGCTAGGATCTCAATGAGGATGGATTTTGGGTTACGTATTTATATGCTGAGATCTCAACAGGAATGGGATTTTAGAGTGTCCATGTGTTGGGATTTCCAAGATGGATTTTGGGGTGCCCATGTGCTGGGATCTTGAGGATGGATTTTGGGGTATTCATATGCTGGGATCTCAACAAGAATGGGTTTTTGGGGTGTCCATGTATTGGGATCTCAACAGGAATTGGTTTTTGGGGTGTCCATGTGTTGGGATGGATTTTGGGGTGTCCATATATTGGGATCTCAACAAGGATGAATTTTTGGGGTGTCCATGAGCTGGAATCTCAACAGGAATGGGATTTTAGTGTGTCCATGTGTTGGGATAGATTTTGGGGTGTCCACGAGCTGGCATCTCTGGGATTTCCCTGCAGCTTTGAGGACACTGTATGGAATTCACCCTAATTCCCACCCAGTGAAGGATTCCCATGGCTGAACCTGCAGTGGGTCAATCCCATCCCAGGGTCATTCCCTGCTGAGGAGCCCCAGAACAAACCCCCCCTGTCCCACCCAGCTGGGAGGGTTGGAAATGCTGAGTGTGGACACCAGGAAAGGCACAAAACCGAGCTGGCCACGCATTTTTTGGTGCAGAAGCACTGCAGGAAGCAGGGCTGGGGCAGGGCACGCTGCTTTAGGTTATTTTTTGCTGCTCTGGGCTTAGGGAGGAGTGTGGGGTTTGGGGTAGGAATGCCTGGATTTTCCTGCAGACATTTCAGATTCGTTCAGCTCCGTTGGAGTGAGGTCAGCTGAGGCTTTTGGCACCAGAGCCTGAGAACAATTTAGGGTGACCCCAAAGCAGCCCCTGCACGGCTTCTCCCACAGGAACCAACTGCTCATGCACAGATTTTTATAGAATTTCATCCCTTTGGAAAAATGTCCCAGGTGAGCTGGGAATTGCTGACTCAGCCTGGGCTCTGTTTATTTTTGATCCAGAGAGAAAAGGGACAGAGCTCTTCCCAAAATATATCCTGACACCTCCTGGAAAGCATTTTCCAGGTGGATTGGGAGGTTTCTTACACACTCATGAGATAAAAAAAGAAAACAACTCCCAAACCTTAATTTTCCTGAGTGCATGATAGATCTGATGACAAAATATTTAGAGTGAAGAGGCTGCAGTAACAATATTCCAGAATTTTTCCCACACACTGATTTCCTACACTCACAGAGGAAATCACAGCGTTCAGTCTGCTGGAAAAAAATCATTTCAAAACCACCTTGCAATTTGGTTGTTAACTTCTTGTTAAGCTCTTAAGGGCTGGGAAAAGCTTTTTCCTCAAGCTCCAGCACCATCAAGGCTGGACAAAATCCAGGATTTGCTTTTTTGCCTGGCTCTGAGCACAGGGAGAAGGCTGTGGTGGGGAAGGTGATGCTGTGCTGGGAGTAAGGGCTGTTCTGTGAGGTTTAAATTCACTTTATTTGGCTTTTCCACCATCCTCTGCACCTCTGGGAGAAGTCATCCAGCTCTGGGATGTCTCCATGCAGCAGCAAGAGCTGAGATATTTAAGAACAGATCAAGCACTGGGTTTTTCCCTGTGCTCCAAATGACTTTGAGGATGTGTCTAATCACTTTTTTTTCCTTCCTCCTGCCCAGGGAATGCTGGTGGAAGGTCCCCCTGGTCCTGAAGGCCCAGCAGTAAGTGGAATTTTCCCCCTGCTCCAGGTGTGGGGTGCTCTGCTGCTCCCATCTGCCACGCACGTGAGCAGAGGGAGCTTTGGGGTGGATTTGCTGGTGCAAAAATAAGCAGAGAGCTCAAAATCTTTTCCTGCTGCTTGGAGAAATCTGCTACAAATAATAACACATTTTCATGGGGTTTTTTTCCTTTCTTTTTTTCTCTTCCAGGGCCTTCCAGGACCTCCAGGACCAACAGGACCTGTGGGCTTGATGGGTGACCCAGGGGAGAGGGTGAGTGGCCGTGGTTTTCTCCTCTTTGCTGGAGTTTTGGGTGGGCAGAGTGGGGCTGTGGGGTCTCCCTGGAGCCTTAAAATCCTGTAAAAATCCTGTAAAAATCCTGTAAAAATCCTGTAAAAATCCTGTAAAAATCCTGTGAGAGCAATTCCCAAAGGAGTTCACGGTGGGATGCAGGGCAGAGCTTTGCACCCAGGGATGGAAGGGTTGGGGAGCAGCCTCATTTCTCAGCCATGTTCCAAGTTAAAACCAATATTAAACTGATATAAAAATATATCCTACACCCCCCCTGGTCTCTGTCTGTGCCCTTTGGCTGCTGCTCCCAGTGTGGCACTGGGAAAACAGGAGGGGCAAACTCACCCAGAGTTATCAGCACAGGAAAATCAGAGTTCTGGGGTTGCACAGAGTCCTGGCAGAGGGTCTGGCTTTGTCCAGGATGGTCCTGGAGTCACACCAGGCTCTTTCCCTGTGGGAAAGGAGCTCCTGTCAGCACTTCACCTTTTCCCTGGGTGGGTTATTGCTCTGTCCCAGCTGATTTATGTCCTCTGGCAGTGCCATCACTCAGGTCTGGATGCTGCTGTAAATCAGTTCTGTGCCTGGCAGCCTCTGCTCTGTGAGAGCCTCCAGCTTTGGGATGTCTCCTCAAAGGCAGCTGCTCCCAAGTGACCCCAAATCCCCCCTTGGGCTCTGCAGTTCTGTCAGGGTCCTGCAGCTGGGGCAGCACTGAGCTGCTGAGCTCAGCAGCAATCCCTGAGCTTGGAAATACCCAAAATTCAACCCCACTGTCCTCAGTGCTTGAGCTGAGCTCTGAAATGCCCCTGGGGCTGCTCCTTTAGCTGCAGAGCAGCCAGGAGAGGGGACCAGGCTGGGTGAGGACAGCCTGCCCTCTGCCCCCAGCAGGAATTCTGCCCTGACACCTCAGGGAAAACTCCCAGAGCCTGGGGGGTTTTGGGGCAGAGCAGGACTGCAGGAGGCTGCAGCTGGCACTGGGGACATTTCCCAGCAGCAATCATGTCACCAAGAATCCATGAATTTCAGAGAGAGGGGAATTTGGAGTTTGGTTGGTGCCCTGATGGGGAGGGAGGTCAGGGCTGTGTCCAGAGCAGCATCTGGAGCTCTGCTGCTCCACCCAAAATGTGCCTGGAGCTGTGGCTGTTTTCCCTGGAAAGCACAGCAGGGAGGGAGCAGCAGTGGCACTGATCCTGGGGGATGCTCCAGAGCCCTCAGCATCCCACTGCTGGCACTGTCACTCTGTCACTGCTGTCACTCTGTCACTGCTGTCACTGCTGTCACTTCTGTCACTGCTGCCACCCAGCAAATGCAAACACCCCCAGAGGAAGGGAGCTCTTATCAGCAAACCCTTCCCCAATCTGATCCCCGAGGTGCTGAGCAGTTTCCTGGCAGATAAAGCAGCTCCCAGCCCCTGGCAGGCTCTGGGTGCTTCATGGATGCAGCAGCTGATTCCCAAATCTAATGGGAATCCCAAAAGGGGAACCAGATCCCGTTGGCATCCTGCATGTCCAGATGAATAAACTGGGGTGACCAGACACAGACCCTTAAATAATAATAAATCAATAATAATATTTAATTTAATAAAGAAACTGGGGTGACCAGACACAGACTCTTAAATAATAATATTTAATTTAACAAATAAACTGGGGTGATGAGACACAGATTCTTAAATAATAATATTCAATTTAATGAAGTGGGGTGACCAGACACAGACTCTTGAATAATAATATTTAATTTAATAAAGAAACTGGGGTGACCAGACACAAACTCTTAAATAATAATATTTAATTTAGTAAAGAAACTGGGGTGACCAGACATAGACTCTTAAATAATAATATTTAATTTAATAAATAAATGGGGTGACCAGACACAGACTCTTAAATAATAATATTTAATTTAGTAAAGAAACTGGGGTGATTAGACACAGACTCTTAGATAATAATTTTTAATTTAATAAAGAACCTGGGGTGACCAGACACAGACTCTTAAATAATAATACTCAATTTAATAAATAAACTGGGGTGACCAGACACAGACTCTGTAGGGCTTCCCACCCTTCTGGCAGATTTTTTGGCTTGGACAAGGTGGAAAAAAGGCAATGGCCAAGTTCAGATGGGGAGGTCAGGCTGGATTGGGGTCTGAGGTGTCCTCACACAGCTGGTGGCTGTTGTGGTAAATGCAGCTCAGTTCTGTGGCCTTGATTACAGCTTTTTGTTGTTTTTTTAAGAGGCAGAAGGAGTGGAAGGCAGAAGGAGTGCAGTGCAGGGATCTGTGCTCCCAGGGATCCCCCTGGCCTGTTCTCAGTGCTGCAGATTTGCTGTGGCTCCTCTGCAGTGACCATGTCCCTGTCCCCTCCTGGTGTAAAACACAGCACTGAGAGCCCAAACCCACACTGGGGGGATGTCTGCTGAGCTTTGAGGTGCATTTGAGGGGATTTGGGGTGTTGGGGCATCCCCCTGGCACTGCCCCCAGCCTGGGCACTGCATTTCTTTCAGCTCGGGATTTTTGTTGTCTCCTTTCTCCCTGGGGCTTGGCTGGGTCCCTGCTGCTCTCCCACTTTCCCCTTTTTCCTGGCTGGCAGTGCTGCAGGGCTCACTGCTGGAGCAGCAGTGACATTTCTGGTGGCTGTGACATGATTGAGGAGCAGGGGCCCTGCCTGTGCTCCATCGATCGCTGCTGCCAGCTCACAAAGTCAATCCAGGCTCAGCCCAGGCTCCTAAGCCTGGCTTAACCCTTGTGGCACTGCACTCCTGCCCCAGCACAGCTCTGCAACCCAAATTCACCAGGGCTGGGTGAGCTGGGCATCTCCCAGTGGTCCAGAATGAGCCCTAAAAATCTTTATTTGGTTCTGAATATTGCCAGGGCTGCTTTTCCCCTGTGCTGTGTCCATGCTGAGCCCTGTCCATGCCCAGCTCCCCCTGCTCCTCCTGGCAGCCTGGGTCTGGCCCTGGGGACTCCCTTGCTGTCATTTGTCCAGGCAGATGCAGATATTTGCAGATAAATCCAGGCAGCAGCTCCCAGTGTGTCCCTGCTGCTGCTCCATGCCCTCCAGTGAAAGGAATAATTTGAATTCTAGCCCAGGCTGCACATCCTGCTCCTGCACAGAGTGCAGCACAGCACAGAAAAGTGATGAACTGGCACAGCCAGGAGCTGCAACTGCATTTAAACCCTCCTTTGCAATTAGAGCAGCTCCTCTTTTAATTTGTTTATTATTAACCCTGAGTGTGGCTCATGAATTTACATGACCCTTCCCCCTGTAGGGTGAGGAACATTCCCTCTGCCTGAATCTGATAAAGAGATTTTTTTATCTGCTATCAGGCAGGTGCAATGAATTAACAGCCCAACAATAGTCAGCTCTGTTAATATTGGCCAACACTCATTTAGCTCTGCTTTATTCAGTACAAAAAAAAAAAAAAAAAAGAGTTTTTTTTATTGAAAGCTTCTGTCAGGAGGCACAGAGGAGTTTTGAGCAGCCTGGCTGTGGGAGGTTCCAGGATGATTTGGGGTGACTGAGGCAGTGGGAAGAAGGAAATATTGGCCCTGAGGAGAGCACAGAGCTGTTCCATGGGGGCTCCAGAGAGGCAGGAAGGAAGTGGGAAATGTGAAATGTGTTGTTTTGGAGGGGATGAACAGCATCAGAGCAAACTGCTCCCTCAGCCAGCCCGGGGTTTGTTTGGAAATTTGGGTGTCTGGGTGCTCACAAAACATCTTCACCTTCCAAAACCTCCCAGGCACTGAATCCCAAAGGAATTGCTCCCCTGAGGACACCTCAGAAATGCAACATCCTTAAATAAATAGAAATAAAAATCCTTATTTACCTTTGGGTGCTGCTTTCCCCAAGCACCTTAACCAGGAGACCTCCAAAACTGCAAAAAAAAATCTCCTGTTATGTAATTCTGTGACCAGAGCTGAAAAATAACCAGGGGGAGAGAGACACTGGGTGAATTTTAAGGCTCATCACCGTGGGCTGCAGCTGAAGGAGCCCCCCAGAAACACCCCCAGGTTCCAGCTGAGCCATCCCATGGAAATATCAGCCCAGGCTTTGCTCTCAGCCTGGCATTTCCAACAAAAATCCCCACCCCTGGCTGCTGCAGTTCAGCAAATCCCCATTCCCACCACACAGATTTACACCCAGAGCCTGGCAGGCTGCATTTCTTCCAGGCATTCATGAATTTCAATTTCCAAAGTGCTTTATGGGTTTGATTGGTCCATTCCAGCAGGGAAAGAGCTCCCACAGCCAGGCAGAAACAAAAAAGATGCATTTATGGGTAAAAGCATTGCATCAACACTTGTCAGGAGAGATAAACCAGCTCCAGCATAGGCAGGGCTGGAGTTAAAGGAGGAGAAGGAGAGAGAAAAGAAAGTTTAGCATGTAAAACAAGCCTGGCCTAAATTAAAACAAGCCTGGCCTAAATTATCTGCTCCAACAGATGGGTCTGGGATGGGCTCTCAGTGGGTTGAGGACTCTGGTCTGGTGGTCTGTTGAGTTGTTTCATTAAAATATTCTGATTTTTAGGCACTTTGTTACCTATTTGTCTTTCTCTCCTCCCTTTCCCACCTTTATCCACCTCCCTTGTGGCTTCCTGGCTTTTTGGTGCCCCCATGTCTGAGATTTGTGGCAGAATTTTGTATTTACATTTTTTTTCCTGGGGTCTGAACAGGCTGCAGGCAGGTTGAGGAGAGGGAGAATTACAGAAATGTTCATTGCTTGCCATAAATTGATTTAATATTGGTGTTTCCTGACTAAAGGAGTGGCCAACTCCTCAATCCTGACCTGCTGAGCACAAAATGAGCACTGGGGGTTTTCTTGGCCTGGCTGGGATGTGGTGAAGTCCATTAAAGTGCTGTGAAAATTGCAATTAGCCACACACATTGGTGTCCCCCTCATTGGATCCCTGGGATGAGGAGCAGGTCTGGGTTAACCTCCCCTTTTTGCCAGGGAAAATTGGCCCTGTTGGATTGTTTATGGCTCCATCAATAGATCTTTCAGTGCTCACTCGTTGGTTTAGTGCCAGTTAAAGATCCTGGTGTTGATCAGCACAGCTCCATGCAGATCCCTGGGTTTGGGCTGATTTACAGCATCACTCCAGTGCAGCCTCAAAGGACTAGAATAAAAATACAAAAAAAGGCAGAAGAGAGAAAAAATGAAATAAATGAAATTACCCAGCTGATTGGATGCATGAAGGAATGAATTTATCTTCCTTACTGACCCTGAGATAGGAAGTTTCATCTTTTTTTGTTGTTTTTTTTTTTTAATAGGTTTTAACAGATCCAGCTAAACATTGGTTCTGCTAATTTGAAGAATTGCTCACCCCAAAACTGTCCAAGGCAGTTTGGGAAATAGCAGAGAACAATGGAAGAGGAGGGAATTAAGCAAATTTAAGAAAAATTGGGATACCCACTAACTCAATCCCTGTACATAACCACAGCTATTAATGTCAGGACAGAACCAAAAGGATATCTGAGATTTTTATTTTAATTTCTCCTCCTTTCAGGGCCCACCTGGACGCCCAGGTCTCCCAGGAGCAGATGGATTGCCAGGACCACCAGGGACAATGCTGATGCTGCCTGTGAGTACAAACAGAGCTAAAAAGGGATTTAAGTGAGGCAGATTTCTTGGCTTTGCTGCTGTTTAATGCCCCTCCTTGCAGGAATCTCCCATCTCCTTTACCCCAGGGAGGCATTTTCCTTGAGATAAAAGATGGAGCTGGTTGGTTCTTGTTGTAAATTGACTTTTTGCAAAGCGCTGGAGCTCCTTCACTCTTGGGAGAACAGGGGATGGCAGCCCTGGGAAAAATGGGAATGGCAGCTCTGGGAGAGCAGGGGATGGCAGCTCTGGGAAGAATGGGAATGGCAGGTCTGGGAGAGCAGGAAATGGCAGCTCTGGGAGAACAGGGAATGCCATCCTGGGAGAACAGGGGATACCAGCCCTGGGAGAACAGGGAATACCAGCCCTGGGAGAACAGGGAATGGCAGCTCTGGGAGAACAGGGGATGCCAGCCCTGGGAAAAATGGGAATGCCAGCCCTGGGAGAGCAGGAAATTCCATCTCTGGGAGAACAGGGGACACCAGCCCTGGGAGAGCAAGGAATGCCAGCTCTGGGAGAAGTGGGAATGCCAGCCCTGGGAGAGCAGGGAATGCCAGCCCTGGGACAGCCCCTGCTGGTGCTGAGTGTGATGTGTGAGGTCCCCAAGCCCACAATCCCCCATTGTGTGCCACCCCGCGCTGGCAGCGCTGCCTCGGTGGCCCCGAGCCGGGTGACCCGAGGGCACTGGGGTGACTGGGGCGGGCTGGGGGGGATGTGGGACATTCAGCTGTGCTGAATGGAGCTGTTGAGGCTCAGGCTGCTGAGAGTGCAGGGACAGAAGCCCTGACCTTTGTCCACCTTGTTCCACAGTTCCGCTTCAGCGGAGGAGGCGACGCCGGCTCCAAGGGACCCATGGTGTCAGCCCAGGAGGCACAAGCCCAGGCCATCCTGCAGCAGGCCAGGGTGAGTGCTGGCACCTGGGCACGCCTGGCACGGCTCCCAGCAGCTGCAAAAGCAGAATGAACCTCACTGGGTGTCGTTAGTACATGTGCAGACAGCACTAAGATGGGAGAGTGTGTCTGTGGATGGATGGATGGATGGATGATGGATGATGGATGGATGGATGGATGATGGATGGATGATGGATGGATGGATGGATGGATGATTGATGGATGGATGGATGATGGATGATGGATGGATGATGGATGGATGGATGATGGATGGATGGATGGATGGATGATGGATGGATGGATGATGGATGGATGGATGATGGATGGATGATGGATGGATGATGGATGGATGGATGGATGGATGGATGGATGGATGGATGATGGATGGATGGATGATGGATGGATGGATGATGGATGGATGATGGATGGATGATGGATGGATGGATGATGGATGGATGGATGATGGATGGATGGATGGATGGATGATGGATGGCTGATGGATGGATGATGGATGGATGGATGATGGATGATGGATGGATGATGGGTGGATGATGGATGGATGATGGATGATGGATGGATGATGGATGATGGATGGATGGATGGAGGAAGAGCAGAGGTTTAATAAATCCAAGTGCTGAGTCCTGCATTTTCACCACAATAACCCCTGCAGTGCTATAGGATGGGGACAGAGTGGCTGCACAGTGCCCAGGGACAAAGGGGACACTGATGGACAGCAGCTGGACATGAGCCAGCAGTGAGCCCTGGTGGCCAAGAAGGACAATGGACCCTGGCCTGGGTCAGGAATGGTGTGGAATTCAGAATCCTGGATCAGGGATAGTGTGGAATTCAGAATCCTGGATCAGGAATAGTGTGGAATTCAGAATCCTATATCAGGGATGGTGTGGAATTCAGAATCCTCAAGCTGCACCAAGGGAAATATAGGTTGGATATCAGGAAAAAGTTTTTTACATAAAGGGTAATAAAGTATTGGAATGGTTTGCCCAGGGAGGCAGCGAAGTCACCGTCCCTCTGTTTAAAAAAAGTCTGGATGTGGCACTGAGTGCCATGGTCTGGTTGAGGTGTTGGGCTGGGTTGGATCTGATGATCTTGGAGGGCTCCTCCAACCCAGAATTCGGTGATTCTGTGATTCTGTGAATTCTGTCATTCTGTGAATTCTCACATCTCCCCAGTGCTGCTGGTGGACCCTCTCACCTGCCATGGGACTGCACCTGCACGATTTGGGTTTTCATTAAGAGCCAGCAAGGCTCCAGCTGATGGAAAACTGGGTTTAATTTCCTGCAAACCCACTGGCTTCGCTGTATTTGTATTTTGAGGGCCCCTATGAGCAGCTGGGGGCTGTGCTCAAAGCATTTTCTTATTTTTGTATGGTTTTCCCCCCAGTAAATCCTAATAATGAAACCTACATCACAGATGGAAGTTT